>NC_088796.1:111228967-116228967 GCF_011386835.1 Chrysemys picta bellii
AAACAGTCAAGCTATTTCATAACTTTAGCATACTTATGACCTTTTTGAAGTTAAGTCCTCTTACAAGTATGTTTCCTTTAGTGTACATGCACATTAGGTACATATTTGAGGGTAGCACATAAATAGGGTGGTGGTTGTTGTTGTTTTAATTGTAAGAAGTGTCCAAAAAGTACAAGACACCTAGCCTTAGCAAATGTAGGGAGACAAGGTGGTTGAGGTAATATTTTGTATTAGATCAATTTCTGTTGATGAGAGACAAGCAGTTGAGCTTATGTGACCTGAAGAAGAGCTCTGTGTAAGCTCAACAGCTTCTCTCTAGCCAAGAGAAGTGGATCCAATAAGAGATTACCTCTCCCACCTTGTCCTGAGATATTAGGGGTACCAACACAGCTACAACACCACTGCACAGCAAACATATACAGCCACAGAGAAAGTAGGTCAAGTTAGGGTGATACCAGCAGCCTGACAGTCCTCCTTTAATATAAACTGAAGATCTCAATACTATCGATTGCAGACACCTAGTCTTCATCATTTTTCATGTGAATTAGAAATGGTCTGATGGAAGATGTAGTGAACAATTAGTATTCTGAAGCTAGCATCTCAAACTAACATGTTTGTACAAAGGAATAATTTAATTTGAAAATACACTTTTTGAAAAATGTATTCCTAAATTAGAAAACTATTTTATTGCAGTGAAGCCCAAGACCTTTGGAACATTAACAAGTTTTAGATTTTTTGCTTTCTAAGCACATCTGAGAAATAACCCCCATACTGGTTATAAACATGAGATTCAATTGAATTTGAGGATTGCACTGAAGTCAGTGGAATGTCTCATGGTAGTAAGGAGTACTATGTTCAGTAGCAAGTGTTCACAGAATCAGGTCCATAACTTGAGCTAGTTATGTCTCTGAAATGTTTAATATAAAACACTCTATACAGCTAATTGGTAAACATCTGTGTAAACCTGATAATGCAAATCCTTAACCACATACAGATCCTTTTAAAATTAAAGAGAAACTGCAGGATCAAGCTCTGTGTGTTAATGTACTTTATCATTATTGGATCAAAAAATTAAACATTAAGGATCCTTAAAGCCTGTGCATGTTTCAACCAGATACATTAAGTTTGGAATATTACTTTTATTAAACATTTTCTGCATAATTTGATAAGTCAGCTATCCACAGGCATAACTTTGCTTATCAAATTAAAATACAATTTATGATTTGACTGTGCCAGCAAGAGCTCACAAGGCCCACATGTTTAACTTCAGAGTAGAGAAACTATAAGGCTGCATCGCAACTAATCAGTTTACTTCAATTAGGTGTTTATAAAATTGAATTAAAGTAAGTTTTTAAAAAAAGCCTTAACATTGACTCAAGTTAAACAGTTTGACACTTGAAGCTATAATTTGAATTATTTTTTTTAACTAATACATTTCTATTCAAAAGTTAACCAGGGCTATAAAGCACTCTAATTTGCTCCCCTTAAAGTTTAACCGTTCTGTCGCTGACTTCAATGGGAGCAGAACTGGGCACACACATGGTTCAGAGAGCTTCAGAAAAAGCTGCAATTTGCCCTGTCACCTGCAATCCAATTAAATAAGGATTAAGAATATAGATATTAAAAAAACATTATTAAAATAGCAATAAGGGGTTGATTTTAAATTCACAAGAGCCAGGAGGCTTAAAAAATAAGCCCCTTTCAGCATCTAAAATTCTTGCTCTCCAGAATAAGCCCAATCTTCAATGATTAGTTATGCAAATTTAATGTCCCAGTTTTCTAAAAAATGAAGTTGTTTGCCTTTGAGATGCAATGCCCCTTCAGTGGAAACATTACCAGTCTTCCATTCACAAACTGCCCTAGGTGTTTCCAGATATATGCACTAAATCTTGGCATAACTCAATTCTTTAAGAAAACACTAAAAAACAAATTTAGTCTGTGTCCTAATCTCCCAGTCCTCCCCTACCTGTATTTGTGGGCCACTGCCACATAACTAAGGGCTTTGTGGAGGGCCTCATAGCTAGAATCCCAAGATTTTACACTGATGAGCGGTGATAGTTCAGAGTATAACCTGAGCTCCTTTGAACAACAAAGAGCAGCCTGCAAAGCTGAGTTCTTTGAATCCAAAACCAATTTGGAATCACCAATTGCAGAGAATGCATCTAAACTTTTTTGATGCAACATTTTAAAGACCCCCTAGCCCCAGCTTAATGAATTTAGTTTAAGTTTACTTTAAACAAAAGGGTTCCTTCGCTGAGAACTTGTATCATATTTGTCTAGGAAGATTTTTTTTTTTTTTATTTCTGAAAGTTACAAACCCTAGAAGAGAGTTTACGTGGGGAACACCTGAAGCACACAAGCAAGCAGCACCTGGTGCAATTATCATTCTCTTTATATACACCGGGCATTTATCGTGAAAGTAACGTAATGGCCACAGAGGAGTACCAGCTTTAAGGAAGTTATAGGTTGCGTGCAACTCCGTGAATGCGCTCCTGATACACAAATAGCCAAAAGCCCTGTTTCTTCTAGTAAATCGGTATTGCTTTTTATCCCTCCTGCGAGATTAGATTTCCCTGCCTTTATCTCACTAAAGATACTCATGAAATCCTAACTGGGGACAGAACAGAGAATATCCCTTTGGGAATAAAAATAAGCTAGTAAACAAATAGCAGTCCTTTCCTTTCCCTTCCCTGTATTTAGTGACACAAAGCAACACGCACAGCAGGGTCCTCCCTCCCCCCATCGATGGGAAACTAACCACCAGAGAACAACCGCACAGCCAACTCGTACGCGCGCGCACTATTCCGATCTCCTTAACCCGAGGCCAGACAACTGGGTAAACTGAGGCGGGTTGTTTTGGGCCCCAGACTGATTCCAGCCGAGAGCGAAACTCCTGCCCGCGTCAGCAGGATCGCCGAGCCCAAGCTGCAGTAAGCGTAGTGCTGCGCTCGCCCTGACCGAAGGAGAGGCTAGAACTCTAGGCATATTTAACACTTCCGAGACAACAGATGTGCCAGCCACATGCAGACTTGTCTGCCCTCTTCCCGGGCGGCTGTACATGGGGGGCACCGGTCCCGGTCCCTGGGGGGTTATTACAGGCTCTGCGCCCTGCCCTTACCTGCTGTAGCCGCTGCATCGCCTCTGGCACGGCGAGGTCGGCTCCTGCAAGAGTCCAATGGTGGAAGGGAAAGTAAGACGAGCGCAGCTTAGCTCGCTCTGCAGCTGCGGCAGGAGGAATCAGGCGCTGCTCCCCTTCCTCCTGCTCCACCTCTCCCCGGTCCGAGGGCTCCGCAGCGGGTCAGCCGGCCCCCGGGTTGCGCCGCACTCCGCTCATGACTTGCTAGGTGCCTGTCATGTGCAGCGGCTGCAGGGTGCAGCGGCGGGAGAGCGCGCGAGGCTGCTGCAGGCGCCGCCGGGGAGAGCGATCTGGTGCAGCTGTTGCAGCGCACAAGGGAAAACCTGGCTCAGGTAAACCTGCCGGAGACACACTGCAGCCATTCAGCCGGGATCCAGCAGCTCCCTCCATCCTCCTCACCTGCTGCTGCAGCTCTGCTGCGCGGGGAGGGGGATGAGGAGCCAGACAAAGCGCTTCGCACCGATCCTACCACCCCCAGGGCCCGACACGCCTAAATTTATGCGGGCGGCAGCTACGCACCCAATAATAACCAGGGAAGCCCAGGGGAGAGGGAGCTTGCAGCGCGCTAACGCTGCAAGCCAGGGGACTTTGCCCAGGGAAGGTTTTGCTGGCAGTGAGCGGGGGGAGGAGGGGAAGCCCTGTGCTAGCTGCTTGGAGGGGTTTGTGTCTCTGGGGTGTCTTGTCCTGTGGTTCCTTCCAAGCAGGGCTGGGCCGGGCTAGTTCTGCGGTGTGGGGGCCCTCCGAGGAAAGTCTGGGTGCTGCAGGGTTGGTAGCGCTTTTCCCTCCAAATCAGCAAAAATAATCCGCTGCCCCTTTTCGGGCAGGCGCCTTGGCGTTGAAGAGGGAAATAATCTAGGGGCCTTTTCTGTTTTGCACTGGCGACAGCGAGGCCAGCTGTCCCATCTGTTTGAAGCACCAGGCATCTTTCCTCTAATCCATCCCTTGTGTTTGTTCCAGAAACCTCACACGTTTGGAACAAAAGTTTCCCCCCACAAGGTGGTGGTGGGCGGCTGGGTGGGTCACCATGTGTTTCAGATCGTTTTGCACTTGGTTACAAATATTTTGCACACAGCTTCGGTTGCTTGGGATTTGTAGAGATCCGCTGGGTCTGGCTACACTGATTATTTTCCTAATATTTCCCACTGGTGCTGCTCTGACATAGCAAGGATGGTAGCAGCTAGCCATAGCTAAGTTCTTGGCCATCACTAATTATCGAGACTTTACTTTGCTCGCTCGGGGTTGTATAAGAGAGTGTTTGAAACACCAGAGGTCACTCTCTATTAATGTTAGGACTTGTCTACACGGGGAGTTATTCCTCATGAGCTCCAGCCCCAGGTGTGGACACTGGAATAAGGGTGTCCATAGTTGGAGTTAATCAGGAATAACTCCATGTGTAGACAAGTAGGTGTTACCACCGACACTGAAGCTCCAATAGTGGAAAAGTTTAAGGGGGAGGAAATTAGTATGGAGGCTGCTTTTGAAAGAATTAAGGTTTCTACAATATGTTGGCTAATGCTAACTTAGGTACGCACACCTTCTCTTTCCCTCAATTTCAATTGGATCCAATATTCTTCCTTTCCTAGACTGTAGTGTGATGTTGCTATGCTCTGTTGAATAGGCGCTGTATATTCCACATTTGGGAGACGTGCTCCATACCCCTGGTTTGTAAAGCACTTTGGGATGACAGTGCTATATAAATGTACATTTTATTTTAATCGGAATTATAAATTAGATGATGTAGTAACAGCAGTTGGCATTTAGGGGACAGGGAAAAACAAAAAAAATGTGCATGTATGTATATGGCATAGTAGCCTGTCATATGTAATGACTAGAAAGCAATATGCTAGTTTTCAATAGCTTGTGTTTTGGGATAGGCTTGTGGAATACTATAGGACAGGTATCATATCTACATCTCCGTTCCTTTCCAGTAGTTTTGTAATAGTAATGGCAAGCACATTTTTTTTTCAACTGTCTACCTAAGAAATTATTTTTTAATTCAAATGATGTTTCTTTTTGTTTTCTGGTAACTATAAATGTGGAGCCATTATGATTTATTTTCAGCTGGCATTTTAATCATAGTCTGATCTTTTTGGAGTTCGGGTTTGAAATTGTAAAGTGTTCAGAAGCTTATTTTAAAAGTAAAGTCTGACCTTTCAAGAGAGTAGTACTTTCATTTGTGACAGTCAGCTCTGTAAGCATTAGTCAAACGTTCAAAACAAAATAAAAAAAATTAAAGGAACACTGTAAAATGAAAGAACACTAATTTCTGAAGAAAACATTTTACCTACTATTATTACAACATATGCTATTATTAAATGAGAGACTAAGAAAAATAGAGAAATCAGTTTGTTTACACTGTGCAATTATTAGCACTTCATATAGGCATTTTCACTGTTTCCTTAGCTTCCTCTGTTGTTTGCCTGTGTTTTTTGCACAGCAACAATGGAGAAATGTTATATAAATTAAGAAAATGTAACTAAACCCACAAAACTAGTAGATATTGCACTAATACAACTTTTAGCTTAATTTTGTAAATTCACTAGACATAAAGCTGACAATGCCCCTTTCAAAATACAACATTTAGATGTGGTTTTGGTAATTTACTTTTCAAAATATTTTCATTCTCTCTAACCCAATTATTATAATAAAGAAAAGGGTACAGTTTTAGCTTGAGAAATCTCTTTAACCAGTAACTCTCCTTCACATCTCTCCCTCTCTGTGTGTCCCATTCACTCGCTTTACCTTGCGTGTGGCTTGCATATTAGTAGAAGACTTTAGTTTGAGACCTACATAGTTTTGCCTTTCGTAAAATTCTTTGGCATTCTAACTTAAAAGACTGGTAGCGTAATACAGAGAATGTTGTCTGTTACTTCCCGGAAAGATGGCATGTATTAAATCTATGCTTTCAGAGGAGCAGTCGATAGCCACGACATATAGACTAGGTAAGAAAATTAGGTAAAAATCTTCTTCTGTTTCTGTGAGAGGAATTTCAGTGGTGCTATACACTGAATCTTTGCTCGGTGCCCTAAATATGACATAGCTGCACCGTCCCAGGGAAGAACTGTAACTCAGAGTCACAATGCCTCCCCTGTTTCCCCCTGGGTTCCTAGTGGAGAGAAAGTGGCTATAGCTTTTCTTCCTGTCTGTAGCATACTTTCACTCTGGTGGCAGAAGTAAT
Source organism: Chrysemys picta bellii (assembly GCF_011386835.1). Lineage (NCBI taxonomy): Eukaryota > Metazoa > Chordata > Testudines > Emydidae > Chrysemys > Chrysemys picta. The sequence goes on from NC_088796.1 coordinate 111,235,282, forward strand.
ACTGAGCGTGCAGTCTCTTCTCCCCCACCTGCACGCTCAAATGAAGAAATGGGGAGGTCCCCCAGCAGGTGGGGTTCTTAATCACCTGTCTAGCTGCATTAGGGCCAGGCACGATCTGTGCCTAAAGCAGTACTAACAACTTTCCATAATCCAAGCTCCATCGGTTATAATACAGGGGTTCTCAAAATGTTTCCATAGTGTGGGTCATTTCTTAATACGCGTTTTGTGGGCTTCCTCCCCTCCTTTTCATGATCGCCTTACACATCCCTGTGGTAACCGCAACAATGGAAAAGTAATACTAGGGGAGTATGTATTTTAGCATCTTTCAGGCTATGTCTGTTGTCATTTTTGAAAAATAGTTAATCATACTGTCTGCCTTTTTCCAGCTTCTTTGTAATTAGGATCCTGGACATCTGGAGAAACATCTGAAAGCAAGGACAGCTGGTAACTGTGACCTATCCGCTTTCCAGGGACTACTAATAAGTGCTCTGGGCCCATTTGTTCCATTGACCACAGGTACTGCAGTCTTAACACCTTAAGGGAAATCCTTAGAAAAGGTGTTGATTCTGCTCAGCTAATTGCAGGATCAAGCTGCTAACCTACCTTTTAACTATCAATAGGGTTATTTAGATGACAAACAATGACCGCAACATATGATCAGAAACTGGAATATATCAAAGTGATTTTATCTATCGCGTTTTCATTTTTGGTCAGTGATATTAGGATTTATTAGTAATATAAGTCTAGGACTGCAGATTCTTTAGCCCTTTTAACACACCAAAATATTATTTGCATATCTCATAGTTTGTGTAAAATTGGGATAATACTTGCCTACTCCTGCATGTGGTACTGTGATGATTACAAAATGCTTTGAAGATAAATGCTAAATATTTTTTCAAAGTATTTTTAAAAAATAGGTATTTTTTCTATTGGTGCTTCTAAATAGTTTTATATTTCTGCCTTTGAGTTTATTGCTAACTGCACTGAACATGAATATTTTTAAAATGGTGTATTTGAAAGAAACATTTTAGATACATGAAATTTGAAAATAAGATAAAGTTACATTCACTTTTCTTCCTGATGTAGCAACCAATTCAAATTTAAAGACTTCTTAAAATTGTATGAAAAATTCCCAAAGGGAAAATGAATATGTTAAAAGATACTTTAATTTTCTTGCCTGAACTCGGCAGTTGATTCATGCGATTGCAACAATTATGCCATACCTGTTACGTGGCATTTGTTTTAGTATTTCATGATTAACCAAGTAATGTTTGTTCAGCATTTTGGTCATCTAGAGCATTATATTAGTAACTATCTTAAAAAAATCTTATGACTGGAACTTTATTTTGATACATAAGCGATTGTTTAGATGAGACATTAAACTGAGGTCTCCTCTGCCTATTTCTGCTGAAAGTTAAAGACTTAGGGAGACTTTTTTAAAAGACCTAGGGAATAGCCTTACTGTTGTGATCAATATTTCCCCTATAAAGATGAGACTTTCTAATGAGTACATATTAATAGTACTGCTTTGCACTTCCTATAGCATTCTTCATCCAAAGATTTCAAAGTACTTTAAAGACATAAATTAATTAAATCTCCTGGCTCTTCTGTGGTCTAGATAACTATTACCCCCATTTTACAGATGGGTGAACAATGGTTAAGGCCTGGTCTACACTAGAAAATTAAGTTAGCTTAACTATGTCACTCAGGGTTGTAAAAAGTCCACACCTCTGAGTGGCATAGTTAAGCTCACCTATCTCCCAGCGTATACAGCACTAGGTTAATGGAAGAATTCTTTTGTTGGTCAAGCTACTGCCTCTGGGGGGGGGGGGGGAGTGGGGGTGGATTACCTACACCAACAGGAGAATCCTTCCCATCGGCGTAGATAGTGTCTATACTTACATTTTATAGCGCTCCAACTTGCTGGCTCAGGGGGGTGAAAAATCAGCAAGTTGGAGCACTTTAAAACACGAGTGTGGACAGGCTCTGAGCACTGGGAGCCATGCTCCCAGCACTCAGAGCTATTCCCCTCGTGGAGGTGGATTACCAGGAGCGCTTGGAGAGCTCTCTCCCAGCGCTCATGTGTGACCACACTCACACTTCAAAGTGCTGCCGCGGGAGCACTCCCGCGGCAGCGCTTTGAAGTTTCTAGTGTAGACGTAGCCTAAGTGATTTGACCAAGGTCGCACAGTGAGACAGCTGGAAAATGAACTCAGAAGGTGAAATTCTCTGCTATCCCTCTAACAGGAGCAGCACAGAACTTTAGCTGGAGGGGAGAAACTAAAGTGGCTTCAAGCACCTTAATGCCTTTTGAATGCTGAGTTGCTCCAGGGGCTGGAGAGGCCCCCAGCTTAATTTAGACATTCCTGGGGCCTAAGTCACAACAGTCTCACTTGCCTGATGTATGGGCCTTAGGGCTACCCAGAATCTCTGCAACATATCCAGCCCCCTAGCACATTCCTCTGGCTCCCAACTACACACCCAGTATGCCCCCTACACCAAGACTTGTGAGGGGATCCTCGGAAGGTAGCTGTCTGTGTTAGTGGCTGTGTTGGGAGAATACTCTAGCCAGAACTGGGGATTTTATAGTCCCTTCTGCCCAGCATAAAGTTGCTGGATTGGAGGTGAGGATCTCACTCAGAATTCCTGGTTCCCAGTTTCATGGTTGCATTATTTTTAAAAATATATTTAATAGCCAACCCCCAACAGTTTCATACCACATGCATATAATGACGTGCATAATTATTCTGATCTCCATGACTCTGGGCATGTCTGCACATCAAGCTGTTGGTGTGATTCCCAACTCCAGGAGACATACCAGTGCTAGCTCTGATTGCAGGCTTGCTACAGGGATTGTCTGGAGCTGCTGCTTCTCGACCCAGAAACCCCAAGCTCTGTAGAAATAATACAGTCGGATACTGCATTATCATCTTCAGAGATTCTCCCAGAGGGGAGAGAGACCGGGTACATCCCCACAGCCAACCCACCCCTCCTGTTCCCCGTGCCCACCCAGTCTCCCCTGCCTTTATCCAACGGACCACAGACTCTGCATAGATGTCCATGTGCTCAAAAAGGGAGAGGGATAAAAGTAGAAATACAGTACCCCAGAGGTAGCTAAGCTCCCCCTTCTTTATCAAAAGATTCCTTTCCATATAGAGATCTATGGGGGGAGTTGTGGGAGTCCGTTTTATCTTTTTTTACATGCATTAATCTTAGTACATTGCCAGAATGACCCATTGTGCTGAACAATGGACAAATGGACACATTTTTGGTGAAATGTAGTTTACGCAAGCTAATTTAATAAATTGTCTATAAAATAAGGCTATAAAGACCACACACCAACCATGGCTGAATGGCTGATACTCCCATTTGTTAACTACTATAAAAAGAATTTTAAAACCCAGACATTTTGGTGTGGAATTAATCTGCTGTCAACTTGCAGAGTGGCAGGTGATTTAAAAAAAATAATAAACAATGAAACTGAAGCAGGAGTGTGTCCAGTAGGTATTTGAGGAACAAATAACTGAACAATGGTCAAGCTTCTTAGAAAGCATGCCTTTAATATGCAAGCAGTTCATTATGTTGTGCATATCATTTCAACAGGCTGATGATAGAATAGCACTTTTATTGTTTGCTGTGAGGTCAGAATTCATGCTGCTTTGATGCAAAACACAGCTAAAGTTGAGCCAATTTTATTTAAACTTAGAGAAGATCATTTCATTTTTTCCCTCTTTCTAAATGTGATTAAAACAGTTCTCTGTCAAGAGATCTTTGCTCTGTCAAAAATCTGTTTCCGACTGCTAAATTCTGTATGGCAAAGGAAACTTACAAAAATGCAGTGAAGCCTTCTTTAGATGGATAGCCCTAATGGAATAAATTTCAGGTGGGCCAAAAGGTTTCAAGAAATAGAAAACTGAATGGATAAAAGAGTAGAGCTGTTAAAATGAAAACAGTTCCTATGTAATAAATCTCAGTATGGGCCATATATTCCTCACTGAGGCAAAATCCCAGGGACATCCAAAAATCACTATAAAATTTAATGAGCAACCTGTGGAGTTTAGAATTTAATGTCCTTTTCAGAAATGATGAGGGATGTTATTCTTGCACTGAACAAGCGGTCTCTTAAAATATTATAGGACAGATCCAGATCACTCTATGGTCCCTTTGATCCTGCAGACCTTACTTAGGTATGCCCATTGATTTCACTGGGTGTTTGCCTGAGTAAGGGCTGCAGGATTTGACGTTCACCGATATTTGCCATGTTATAAATAAAAAGGACTAGGAATTCAGTAACGTCAAACTAGTTCCACTATTACTTGGATCTTCTTGTATTGTATTAGTACTGCCATATGTGTGCATCTCCGACAGAGCTATCAGTTCTTTGTCAATACTCTTTTTAAATTTAATCTCTTACATTTGTTCTTTTATGGTACTATTTGAAAAGCTTCAAAACATACCTAGCCAGTGTAAGATGTAATGTAAACAGAACATTGTGTGTAAGGTTGACAGCTTTAAAAAAGGAAACAGTCCCACAACGCAGGAATGGGAAATCCATTAGTTTCCTAACTGACTTCAGTGAGGAACTTGTGGGTTACCCGTTCCCACAAGTTAACTTAATCACAGGAACCTCGGGGCCCTGCTCAGTTATTTCCCAGAGCACAGTTTGACCAAAACATTTTTCTTGACGTACTGTATATAAAACAAACTCTAACTCACTTAAGAACATGTAGTGAAAGATTTTGTTTGTATGTATGTACATTTATATACATATAGGGTCTGAACCAATACCCATTGAAATAAATGGAAGGACTTGAAATTTAGATAATTAAAAATAATTTGCACATAATTTTATCTAGGAGCTTACAAAAAATATCAATTTCCCACAAAAATACACAGTTGTGAATTTTTTGAAAAAGAATCTGCTGCACCGACTGCGCCTTGAATATAGGATTAGGAGGCAGGAGTTCCTGAGTTCCATTCCCACATCTACCACTAATTGACCTTAATGCTTTGTACTTAGGTAGCATTTCACAAATGTTCTATAGAAGGTAGGTATCATTATCTTATTTTTATAGATGAGGAAACTGCAATTTTGAGGCTGTAACTGACCTGCACAAGTCACACAGCAAATCAGTTTTGGAAACAAGTTTAGAACCCAGGTCTTCTGACTCCCAATCCTATGCCAAATTTATTAGGTCACAGTGCTTCCCAAAGAAGTCAGTTTAGGACAAAAGTTTCAAACTTGGATGTTTAAAGTTAGGTATCCGAATGAATGGCCTGATTTTTATAGTTGATGAGTATTCACAACTCCAGTTGAAGTCAATGAAAACTAAGTCAGTCAAGCAGGATTTGGCCTGTAGGTAACTGAGTGGTATTAGTACTATCCTGTGAAGCTGGGAAACTGAGATTCAGAGAAGATGTGGATTGCATGGGGGGCAGTATGGTCAAGTGAATTAGGCATAGACTTGAGAGAGTCCTGGTAGCATGGTTTTCTTATCCAGATGGGTAAACTGGTTAATATGGAATATATTTTTGAAATTCCACCAAAGTGGGCAAAACTCAGTGCTGAGTTTTGCTAAAGTGATAAGTTCAACTAAGTAGATTTAATCAAAGCCAAAATATATCTGAAGTTTTGTTCCGCTTTAATCAAAACTAATCACAAAAAAGCAGCCCATACAACTGTAGAAATTACCATTTTTCTATTTGATTTGTTATTTTAGTAAACTTTAATCTAGCCACTGGCAAATACCATCCGTAATGTAGATTGGTCTCTAAAATGTCAAAACTAATGAAAACAGAACATACATCCAGAAGAGGTAAATTTGTCCGTGGCCACTCCTGTTGATTCCACTGTCACAGGCTTAGCAAGTTCTCCTGGTTCATCAACCAAAACTGAATCACAGAGCAAAATTACCACCTTCACTTGTGTTAATCTTTGTCAAATCCAAAATATCTGAGTGTAGTATCAGTGCTCTCTCTACTCTATCAGAATATTTCAGGGACTGCTGTCTTTTTCCCTCCTGGTCCATCAAATGGATACATGATAGACCAAAACCTATCTTCCTTTCCTCGCATTCTGTGGATGGCGCTCTACAGGGGCTTTATGCAGAAGGCACTGCATGCACTTTTGGGGTGAGGAGAGGAAGGGGACTTTGAAGAAATACAGAAGGGAATTAATATAGCTATGTCTTAGTTACCTCTGAGTTTCCTCCCCGGTCAGTACTGAGCAGCTACAGATGGGCCCAGCCAATGGCAGTATGATTCATATTGAAGCAATGCTGGTGCAGGAAGCATGGGCCAGAATGGCAGCTTGGAGTCATACTGTCCACATGGATGGCTCCTTACTCCACAGATCTGGGGGTGCCCTTCTCTGTGGATCCCCAGGATTTGTAGAGTTGGGAGGTCTCACCCCTCCAATCTGTGAAACCACTGACTATTCTCCCTGAGGGAACAATGGACAGGAAACTCCATGAGCAGGGCCGCCCGGGGGTGGGGGAGGGGGGCAAGTGGGGCAATTTGCCTTGGGCCCTGCAGGGGCCCCCACGAGAATATAGTATTCTGTAGTATTGCAACTTTTTTTTAATGGAAGGGGTCCCCGAAATTGTTTTGCCCCAGGCCCCCTGAATCCTCTGGGCAGCCCTGTCCATGAGATGTCTTTGAGCGTTTTCCTGCCCCTTTACTGCCCATTCTATGGGCTTCACTGACTCAAGGAGACATCTGCCCAGGATTGCTGGATAGCCAGATGATAGGAAGGTATTTTTGCTTTACCTCCTCCCATGACTCTGAACAGCTGGGTGTTTTGACACTTCTCATTTTCTAGTCTGCAATGGGAAATATGGCCAGCTTAAATGAAGGGTATAAAAGCTAATGAGGTATAGGTGGATTTTCCCCTTTAGTTATTTCTGGTGATGCAGAGTGCTGAATTTTATACACCTGAGCCTTCGCCTTGAATGTCTTGTACCTTGCTACCAAATAGATTTTCTGCTTAATCTATTTCCTGGGGACTATTTTCCGGACACGAGGCTTTGAGTTAACTTTCACCTTTTGATGAGAATTTTCTTGCTGTGATCAGAAACAAGCCATTACTGGAGTCAAGTGGAGGTGTTTCATAGTGTCAAGGATAAGCCATGAAAAGGAGCATGCATTCAATGAAAATGGATTTAGAAATGGATTTAGAAACTGAACCTAATTTATGTATAGAGCAACATTTTAAAAAGCTGTCTACTGAAACCGTATAAACAAATTCCCTATTTGTATGCCAGTGGGAACTAAGATAACTAGTCCCTCTTACAAGGTCATATACTTGGTTGTATGTACATACATATGGGATATAGACATGGAATTAATGTACCTGCTTCTGAAAATTCAGTACGCGGGGGTAACTTTGTTTGATGCTGTTCTCAAATCTTAGAGCAGACTAATGTATACATTTTCTACCCAAAACTAACTGGGAAGAAAGTTGACATGCTACAGGGACTATTAAAACATAATATCTGCAGGCAGGTAGGCAATGCAGAAGAAAGAGGGTCCTTCTGCTTGGCACTGGTTTTTTTCAGCTTGATCCAGTGTCAAGTGAAGTCAGTGGAAAGCCTACTATTGGCTTCAGTGGGCTTTGGATCAGGCCCTTCAAATGCAATACCCAGCTGCTCACCAGACAATCTCAGCATTTCAATCTTATCCCTTCCTGTGGATTTTTCAAAAGAAGGGAATGATTCAGAACCAAATTTCGGAGTGTAGCTTCTTCTTTAGGTTCCAACTGAAAAAAGCATAGCACCTAGGCGGGGTTCCCGGCATTTTATAAACAGTAATTTAATTATTCAATCCCTGGATGTAAATTTTTAAGCAGACATTTCTTGGAAGTATTGTCATTTATATGGGATTCCCATGGACACTTCTTCTTGAAAACCAGAGTAATTTCTGTTTAAAAAAGGAAGCTTGTTGTTTTAAGACTTTTTGACTGATGAACAAACACACAACGGATGAAAAGCTCGTTTGGTTAAGAGCATACCATTAATTTCAAGCTGATCAAACATCTTTGGTGTAAAGATGACTAAAATATAGATGAGAGAGCAAGACACATGCATTAACTCTTAAAGCACATGCTTTTTGAGTCATTAAGTCCACAAGTCTTACAGTTCCTGGAATGAACTTGATTATTTTCCATGATATTCATTTTAGAATGGACATGCTTTTAAACTTAGCAAAATTACAACGGCTCATAAAAGCAAAACTTGAAAAATAATGCAGAAACGTCTCTCCAGGCAGGTAATGTTGATTGAGAACTCAGACTCCTCTAATTTAAAATGTCTTTGGCTTATTGTGTTTTTTTTTTTTTTAGTTTTAGTTGCTCTGGGAGGCCAGCCAACTGATACTAAAAGGAAAATATAACATGATTAAGATAGCATGTTTTAGCTAGTATTTCACTTCCTTTTCTCCCCCACCCTTTTTGTATGTTTCTCTTTCCCTGATTTTCTGTCTTAACCTTCTCATTCATTGTTTTTATCATTTATGGACCATAGCAACATTGGGTTCAATTCAGTCTTTGGGTAAGCAGGTTTGAATGCCATTGGCTTAAATGAAGCTTGCACCCTTTTATACTAGACTTGACTTTGGACCATTGACTTCTGAGTAGAATTAAAATGGTTTTCTCTTTGATATAAAAGGAGATGTTCATGGGTAAGGATAGGTTAGAGCCATCCCATGAACTAAACCTGAACCATTCACACAGCTCACTTATTCCCCCACTTGCTGCAATGCTTAAGTTCATTTCAGCTGTTGCTTCCTCTCCCCACCTTAGGATGGGAATTCAAAAGGGGTGAGGATCTTTTCTTATTTGGGCCTAGAGACTGTTCTTTACTATTTCTTGGCTGACTTGAGCCGTAGACTGGAAGCTAAACATCATGTTAGGTATCTAGCTCGTAGGTCTTCTGTCAGAGACAGAGTGATCCAGTCTCTGAAGCACAACTAACTGGAAAACCCCACAGGGCAGAGATTGGTGCAGTGAGCCTCGCTTGCTAGCCACATTAGACTCTGTAATTGGGGGGTATTTTTGCCCAGGCTGCACTATGATTCTGATTCTGCAATGTGTTGCATGGGCGCCGCAGACACACAATGAATTGCAGGATTGGGCCGCCTTCATCCCAGTATAACTCCTGTCTTCCGTGGAGATGAATTTGGTCCTAATTCATTAGCTGCTTATATTTATTTGTAACTGATTCATAACATATTGAAAACTTGTGTGGGTGGCACAAAGAACTTCTATAAGAGCTGCTGTTGCTAGACCCAGATGCTGAGAACTGGCTTCAAGACAAGTAAACTTTAAACTCTGAGGCTTCTATAGTAAAGATGGGGGGCCTCCCTCTCTCTCATTTTTTCCTGTTATTTTTAATTTGTGCTTGTCTTCATTTCAAATGTTTTTTAAAAGTCTAATGGCTTTTTAAAAAAGACTTCCTCCTTGTTTTTATAAAATTTCTTATTTTCTGACATGAAGTACAACCTCCCTCCTTCTCCCATCAACACATGGGACACATCCTGAAATCTTCTCTCAGTACGTGACCTAGCAGACCTGTACTCGTGCAAGTAAACCATAGATGAGTAGACTTCCCCCATCAGAGAGGATCTCTTGCATACGTAAGGGTTGTCTTTACTATTAGGACCTTACTAAGACTACAGGATTTTGTCCTCTGTATTGTTTAAATTTGAAATGTAGCGTTTTATATGTGAGATTTTTAGTGCACAAAAGTCAGGCTGTTCAGAATTAAGCTTTTCTCAATAACCTCATCTCCATCTCCTTCTGTGTATATGTTATGATAAGATCCTTAATTATATGATCACAGAACAGAAGGCAAATGTGGTGTAATATACATCAATGAATAGAATACAATGGAAAGGAGCTACATATTTTATATATCTCTAGGGTTAATTTTTAAACATGGATTTCTTAATTTCCTCCAGCTAGATGGTCGACAAATAAAAGAAGCATTTACGTGTCAGCTCAGAGGATCCAAGGACATCCTGCTAAGTAGCTTGTATTTAAAAACTGGGTTCTCTGAATTCACATATTGAAGTGTTTATGAAAGAGTCTTTGTGAAAATACTTTGAAAGGCAAGTAAAAGAATAAAATGTTTTTATTTTATAATGGGAGATCTTTCACTGTTGTATACGAAGGAGGATATTCTGATTTCCACAGCATTGTAACTTTTGGAGGGTTTTTTGGCAGTTTATAAAGCAATATGTGTCATGTTTACTTAGAGAGTATTCTGTACCCTGCTGAAGTAAGCAGATGTTTGCAGAATTGTCAATAGCATTTTCCAGAATTTTGCTTTCATAAACTGTGATATTGTTCCACTTAGCTGCCAATTAGTTTAATAAGTTAGGGCGGGATTTGCAAAGCTGGCTAAATAAGTTCAGAGCACAAGTCCCATCAAAAGCAAGTGGCACTTGTGCTCTTAAGTCTCTTAGGCACTTTTGAGACTCTTCCCTTTAATAAATATTTGTAAGGGACTCTCCTTGTGCCTTACCAGTAATATCTGCTGTTTGAATACAATAATACAAAAGAAAAAATTCAGAGAAATTTTGCACAGTTTAAAGCAAAATTTGCCAAAATTCTTACACGTTCCTGTTGTTTCTGGACATGTCTCTAAGCACTCCGGGAGAGGGAGAGAGGAGAAGCAGACACTACTATTTCCCAACTTCTTACACCAGGCATCTACCGATCTCGTGATGTCCACACCCATCATATGAACATGTCATTTTGTTTTCACTGTTAATGCAGTTTCCACTGGTAAAAGCCAAAATAAATACTTGGAGAACTTATATTACTGTATTCAGTGATCATACCTTTAGGACTGTAGCCACTTCCAAGACTGGAGTAAGAGGCAGTTGATAACTTCCCCTATATGCAGGATTTTTAGGCAATGTACATGTATAAATACAGCACAATTAGTTAATGTCGGAGTGCCACACAATCATTGCTGCATGACGTAAAATGTATCCAAACTCTGTAGAAAACTTGAAGGAAAAAATAAACCTATTTACATTTTACATTATAGCTGTAATTTAATTCTCAAAAACATTTCTAACTGCTAATTTATTTGGACTTTGTTCTATGCACCATGTGTAACTTAGGCCTGGTCTACACTACACAGTTAAGTCGACATAAGGCAGCTTAAATCAACCTAATTATGTCAGTGTACACACTACAGCCTTGTCCCGCTGATGTAAGCGCCCTACTACTCTGACAATAACTCCATCTCCACAAGAGGCGTAGGGCTTAGGTCAGTGTAGTTAGGGCAACGCAGTGTCTGTGTAGACGCTGCCTTACTTACATTGGCTGTTGGCTGTCTTGTCAATTTCTTTTGACAAGAAAGCCAGACAGCTAAAGCCCGGCTGCCCTCAGCTCCCCACTCTCAGCTGGACTGGTGCCCAGAGGCTCCCCACTCAGGGAGCTGAGAAGTCTGGGCAGCTGCCCCATACCCCCACTCCTGGCTGGGAGTGGGGAGCTGATAGCTGGGGGCGCAGCTGGGCTCCCAGCAGAGAGCTCTGGCTCTCAACCCCCCACACTGCCCTTGTTCAGTCAGTGGAAGAGCTCCTGGTGAGGATGCGCACCACCAACTGAAGGAGGGCAGTGTGGACATCAGCCACCGCAGTAATTACATAGGCCGACTTAGAACTATAGTGTAGACATGCCCAACTGTAGCATGGAAATGAGAGACAAAGTCTCCATTGTGGAATCTTCTAGGTCACCTTCTCCTCCATATGAGATTAGACTCCAGAGGGGCCCCTTGTGTAAGTACTTGCTGAAGTGAGTAAAGATTGCACAGTCTAGCCCACTCACTGGGGCACAGTTCAAGAAGTGGGGCAAAGCTCCCATCAACTTCAGTGGGGGCCAGGATTTTACCCAGTATGTTTCAGTTGCTTTTCAGCAGCTTTAACTTGCAAGGGCTTTAGCCAATAGTACAGATTAATCAGGTCGCCGTAGTTCTCCTCAGCCCTAACGCCTGTCTCAGATGTCTCCTGGCTAACAGAAACCATCAGTAACAAGGCTTTTCTTCAGAGATTATTGTAATAGTTTAGGCTGCCATTCTCCACTTTGGTAGCTAGTCATGGCACGGTGGAAACATGGTGATCCTCCATATGCATTGTTTAATCATAGCGTATTTTTGAAGGCAGATGAAAGTTTTAAGGTCCCTTCTACATTTCCTAGTAAAGAAATATAACCAGTCACATAGACAGGGTAAAAGAACAGATACATTTTATTTTATAACAAAAGCTTAAAGAACCTGGGGAAAGATTTTGAAGAAAAGCTACGCGCACAACAGAACAGGCAGTAACATATACACAATATAACATGAAAGCTAATATTAAATATGAAAGATGCAGTTAACATGGTCTCACAGACCCTAAAGGGAGGAACCATCATGATCATCTAGTCTGAACTCCTCCACATTGCAGGCCACAGAACCTCACCCACTCAGTCCTGTAATAGACCCCTAACCTCTGGCCCTCAAATCATGATTTAAAGAGCTCAAGTTACAGAGAATCCACCATTTACATTAGTTTAAATCTGCAAGTGACCTGTGACCCATGCTGCAGAGGAAGATGAAAAATCCCCAGGGTCTTTGCCAATCTTACCTGGGGAGGGGGGTTACTTCCCGACACCAAAAATGGTCCTAGTAATTCATTCTTCACTTCAGCTATACATGCACTATGTTAAGAGTGTCCCCAGGTAATCTGATTCATCTATCTTTTGTCCTTCTTACATATCAGGAGAACATCTTCTGATAGTAGACCTTCATTCCTCTTTCCAGGAATTCACTTTCAGAGGCCAGTCTCCAAATACTTCCATGACCTCACTTGAGTTGTGAGCAAATAACTATTTCCAGCTATGTCTTCCTCCAACTGACCTCTCCTTGTTAATTTGAACTCTAGCTCTACCTCCAAACTAAATGCTGCTAGGGTACCTTGACATGTCCACAATTTCATCTTTTTGTCTGTCCCTGGGCTACAGAGCTTCATTCCATCACACCACCATTTTAAGGATCATGTATACTTTAAAGTATTCTAGAATACCATTTGGCTTTTGGACAGTGATGATTTTTTAAAATTTGTATTTATTTTTTTATTTATTTTATTTTGTAGAGCAGGTAAATCTAATATTTTGTGATCTGCTGCACTGTCCATTGTAATAGCCTTTGGAGTAGATGTTACCGTTCTGGGTGAAAGTGTCCATATTATTCAGTAAAACTCTGTGTCTGTTGTAAAATCAACATTAAAAGTGTGCTATTTGATTGTGGGCAGAGTCAGCAATAAAATTTTCAGTCTGTTTTCAAAGTTGCTCAAGCAGCATTTCTTCATGTGCCTACTAGAAAAAGAAGAGGAACGGCCCCTGAAACTTCTAGAGCAGCAATCAAGGGGAATGAGGGAGATTCATTTCTTCCTTGTTCAGTTTTTTTTTTTTTCAGTTTGAGTTGTTACTTTCTATTCTAGTTCTTCAAACTGGTGTTACTCTTATTAAAAGAGAAGCACCACTCTGCCTCACCATGTGACACCCTGTTTTGTTTGTCTATGTAGGGCCTGCTTGAGCTTCCATTGAACTCAATGACAAAACTCCCAGTGATTTCAGTAGGAGCAGGATTGGACCCTAGAGACGTTGCAGTATATCAAGTAAAGAGGTGGATAATAGGCCCTTGGCCCCAATCCTGCTCCCACTGAAGTCAAGCTCCAATGGGACTATTCATGTGAGTGAAATTATACACATGAGTACGTGGTTGCAAGATCAGGGCCTATGTGACACAGAAGCAAAAGGAAGAAGTGTAACATGGGTACAGTGGTCAAGGCGGTAATTGTCCCTGAGAAAAAAAAATGCTTGAATAAGACAGTGAGAGTTTGTCAGGGTTGGTGGGCTATGTGTAAAATATATGGAATATATGAATGTTAAATAGCATTAACAACCCATGAAACAAATATGGTTATAATACCAATAGAATAGACTGAAGGGTGAGGGAGTTGGGTAGGAAATTAAAACAATGCACCTGTAAATTCCAATAACTGTTTGTAGGATTGGGTCCAGTATTAGTAGTAGAAGAAGAAACAAGCAGCAGTTGTTAACTGACAACTGACCCTTGATAATGCAATCAGAGATTATTATAATTCATCAGATTGAATTTTGCTGATTTGAAAAAATTGTATGAATTTCCTCTCTTGAAATGTCTTATAGGCAGCAAAGTCTTACAAGTAAAATGAGATTATCTAGGTTCTAAGCGCTTTGAGGCAGAAACAGTCTTTGTTGTGTGGTTGTACAGTGTGTAGCACTATGGCGTGCTGGTCCATGACTAAGGCCTGGTCTATACTGGGGGAGAGATCAATCTAAGTTACGCAACTTCAGCTACGTGAATAATACGTACTTAGATCTTCTTACCGCGGTGTCTTCACTGCAGTAAGTCGACTGCTGACACTCCCCCGTCGACCCTATGTGCGCCTCTCGCTCCGGTGGAGTACTGGAGTTGACGGGAGAGCGCTCGGCGGTCGATTTATCACGTCTTCACTAGACGCAATAAATCGACCTCTTCTGGATCGATTGCTCTGGAGGTAAGTGTAGACATGCCCTAAGAGTTCCTAGGCAGTACCACAATACAAATAATAAATAATAATCTCAGAAAAGTGTAACTAATATATTTACACACCAACCTTGTTCAATAAGTATGGTCCTCTATATCCACAACTTGAATGTCTTATTTCTCTCAGCCTGTTTTCTGCACTAGACCTTCCACCTGTCCCCACCTCTCCAAACAGACAGATGTGAGAAGAAAAGCCAGCTTCCCCAAGACAAAAGGAATTTCCTGCTATCTGCATGTTAACAAATACACAAAAACAAGGTTTGAAGACGTTCTAAAAAACCTGAGCCAAGAAAGGAAGTACTTGAATAGAATAAGAGTGTAGGAGTTAGCTGTTGGCATATTTGCATATTAGAGGGTGATTACCTGGATATTCATCATTGTTCTCCTTCCCTAAAAAGTTGCAGCATTAGCAGCATTTCAAAACAGCATGCCTGGCCATACCCTCTAGGGTGGTGATGTATGTAATTCATGCTCTTAAAGTGTGGTGGTTCTCTGACACATAAAAACAGCAACTTTTACCTTCAGAACTGCTTTTCTGTGCATAGTTAGTCATGATGGGTGAGGTAATAGCTTTTATTGGACCAACTTCTGTTGGTGAGAGAAACAAGCTTCCGAGCTCACACAGAGCTGTTTTTCAGGTCTTCAGAGTGTGGCAGCTAAATCCAAGGTGGAACAGAGCGTTTAGCATAAGTAGTTAACACATATTTCAAGGAACCATTCCAGGTGAAGTGGCTGGTTAACACGTCTCCAGTTCTGGGGGGAAACTTGGGAGAGGGTGATTAAGTGGGTTATAGATTCTTTTAATAAGCCATAAATGTATAACTTTGCTAGATCCTAAAAATCATGGACTGAATAGAGTTATTGCATTTATATCTTATTACAACAATCTATAACCCACCAACCCCCGTTCCCCAAGCTTCTTCTTCCCCCTCCCCCCAATGTCTCTCTCACCAAAGTTGATCCAATAACAGATATTACCTCAGCTACCTTCTCTCTCTAATATCCTGGGACCAACACATCTAAAACAACACTGCCTACAATGTAGCCATGTCTGATTACTAACAAAAATGGTCTAATTGTTTTCACTTCTATTAATACAGATGTGCCAAACACAGCTAACCAATATCTTCAAAGTTTCTATATAGAACTTGTGCAATTTTCAGGTGTATTAATAAAAAAATCCTTAAAAATCACTCATGCGAGATTTCTCTTTCTATTTGATTTTCCCACTTCCATAAAATCTGGTGGCAATTTCTAGAAAAATCTCACCCTCCGTTAAAATTTGGGTTCTCCTGTTTCCCTCCTGTATTGTATTAAGGTTGCTGTGAAGAGTACAGGATATTTTTCAACATTCTCATTTTTAAAAATTCATAAAGCATAGTGTATTTCGTGTTCTTTCCTAGCAGTAACTATTTTTCTTAATGGTGGATTTGGGTAACTTTCAGAGCAGTGAATAGTTATTTTAATTTTGGCATGGGAAGTGCTACAGTGGGAGCACCTTTGTTGTCTCCCAAGAGTCTTTCATTGACAAAAAGTGACACTAGATGTGGAGGGCAGATTTGGCAGTGATAGAGATGGCATCTGTTGTAATATACCATGTTGAAGGAATGTCCCCTGCACTGCAATATTTATTTTAGTCGGGACCTCTGTTCTGTCCTGCAGCCACTTAGTAACCAAGATTAAGTTCAGCACTCAAACTAAAGTAACTCTCCAGTACTGTTACAAGGGGGGTGTATTGAGACAAGTTATTCTTTGTAGTAGGGTATTTTCATTTTACGTTGTCTGGGTTTGGAGGTGGTGTGTGTGGGTGCTCCTCACCCAGCCAATTTTGTTCTCTGTTCAGCGTCATTAACCTTTGTGCATTGCATCAGCTGAAGCTTGAAAAAGTTCTCAAAGCCCTGGTCTTTAGTTGGTCAATCATCACATCCTGTGCTAAAAGAGGAATCTTTTACCTTTTGTAGAAAGTAAAAATGTGAGCATAGCCCTAAACCCCAGCAACACTTTTATTAAAAAATGATTAGAGTTATATTTTTAAAAATTAATTGAGTGAACAGTGTCATACTGACAACCCTGGACTATGACATTCGCTAACTATCCCCAGAACTATTATGGAATGAGCTTCCCCATGCTGCCTTAGTAATCTGCCCCAACCCTAACCTGGAGCGACTGCTTCTAAGGATGAGTGTCTGATTTTGGCTCCATGTTGCTTAGACAACCCTCTCGGGCCCAGATCCTCAAAGGTATGTAGGTGCCTAACTCCTCCTGATTTCACATGTTTCTGATACGTAGTTAAAAGAAAATCTAAGCTTTAAAAACAAACCATCTATTAATGAGGTCTCCAGCAGATCCATTTCAGTTCCTTTAGAGGCTGACAAAAAGTGGAGCTGGAGTTACAGTATCTGAAGATATTCTTGTACAAAATGCAGTGCTTAGTTTATGGGTCTGGGAGAGACAAAGAGAGATCTTGTTTTGAAATGTAAACACCCGACACTGTATGAATGCCAGTGTCTCCTGGTGAGGTTTTTGTACATTACTGGAAGCAAATGCTTGCCACACAGAGGCCACAAACCAAAATCCTACTTCTGTCTAGAAGACTTTTCAAAAATAGTTTCACTGTCTGCTTTAAAACAAAATAATTGATTACCTCTCGTTATTGTAAATATGTTTCAATTTACTAGTAACTGTGCTTACCCAACCAATGTTTCCACTGTGGAAGCTCAAAAGCCCCTCTCTTTCACCAACAAAAGTTGATCCAATAAAAGATATGATCTCTCCCACTTTCTCTATTTCCACTGGCAGCCAAGAGTCTCTGAATATACAGTATTATAACTACCTCCTGGTTCCTTACGGGGCACTATGTTCACCCTCCAGTACAACATGCAGGCAGTAAAAGGCTCCATAATCCCCACAGCACAGGGGAGGGGAGGGGGGGGAGTAGTGTCCCAGGTTAGAGATAGAGCTAGGTGGGAATTTTTGACATTTTTTTAAAATTGAAAAACGCTGATTCATCAAAATGGAAACTTTGCGGCAATGTATCAGTTTCAACAAAAATTTCATCTGGCGGTTTCTCAGATCCGGGATGGAACTGCTAGTCAAAATGAGAGGGAACAAGTGCCCAGCATAACCAATAGCCCAGTGGGTAGGGCACTCACCTGGGATAGGAGAGACCTAGGGAGGTTGTGCAAGGTAGGTTCCCCATAGATTGTGGCATTGCTTTGTAAGGTAGCACAGTATTTGCTTACATGCTGACAGACATTTGGCAGGACTTTTTTCTTGGCTATTAATTATACACTGTCAATGCTGTGCCTTTTTATATGTTTTTACCTGCAGCATACTTGGAATTGGAGGTTAATGTATAGTTGTACTGCCTTTACTTTGAAGTTTTGAAATATTCTCTCCATTTCCATTAGCAACATCCTGTGATATATCTTGTACCATCTTATTTGGCAATACTGGCAATATACTGGGCTTTCAAGTCTATATTAATTTTTATGTTAATTTCAAGACTGTTTTCAAAATCTCAACTGAATATTTTATAAGCAGTCTAGAGAGGTTAGATACATCTTTCATTAGAATTTATTAAATGTATTAATTAGGTTGAGATTTTCAAAGCAGTCTGAGTCTAGAAATTAATACAGACTGGAAAATCCACCACTTTGCCAGTATTCCCAAGTGAGATGGTATAAGCTATATAACAGTAAATCAAAAAATTCATTCTTAATGGAAGATATGTTCTAATCCTCTACACAGCTTTGAAAATCTCAACCTGATAGTTTCTTTTTGACTTTTGATTAATCGCTTCGAATAGAGCTCTATTTATTTGATTCAACTAGGACTCGATTCTTATTTACACTAACGCTGCTTTGCACCACTCTGAAAGTGTAAAGGGGCCTTAAAGTGAGTGTAAATGTAATTTACACTTGCTTTAAAGCACCTTTGCAATGCCAGAATGATGCATAGCGACCTTAGTATAAATGAGAATAAGGCCCGTAAAGTTTTTGATGGTTATAATTGAGAGTTCCTGTGACTAAAGATATTATTGAGGGCAGATGATTACATTTTAGTATCTTAGATAACCTTTTCCAAATATTTTGAGGATGTTTTGTGAACTGGTTGCCTAGTAAATGGTTGGGTAGATCTGACTATTTAGAAAGGGTCTGTATTTTGGTTGAAGCTGAAATGCCTGGGCTTGTTTAATTTCTATCTAATGTTGCTGGGGATTCGAGTGATACCAATCTAAAATTGCTTTGCTCACAGTTAGGCAAATTTTATTTATGTGTATGCCAACTTCAATCTCATAGCAAGGGCTTCTAATCAGCCAAGATTTTCCAAAGTCACTCGTAATTATGAGTGTCTCAAGTTGTGTGTGGGACACCTTTAAAAGGGACTGATTTTTCAGAGGGTGGGTATTCAGCACTTCCTGAAAATCACTCCCCTTTAATGTGTCCTGAATTGGGCACCCAAAAATAACTATGTTTTTTAAGCACCTCCTTTACGTAGGCCCATTCCACATTGTCAAAGGCATTTTGCAGGAAGACTATCCAAACATCCTGGTTTATTGGGCCTATGTCTGCAAGCCCATCTAGAAGTTGTCCTATATTAACTAAAACATGAGTCCAGTATAAAGCTTGTCTGGCCTTTGTGGTTCACATGTTTAGAATCTTTTTTTTTAATTGCTATTGGCCATAACTTGTTACTCTTTTGAGGTCTAAATTTAATCCTCGAGCTGAATGAATACTAGACAAAATATTTGTTGTCATTATGTCACAACAATTTAACAAATAGCATTTTAGCAGCTGGTAACCCTGGTCAATCACTGCTAAAATTAATCATTGAAAAATTTGTAAAACTTGAGTAATTTTCTCTTTATTCAGCAAAGCACATCAGCACATTCTGAATGTTAAGTACATGCTTAAGTGCTTTTCAGAATCAGGGCCTGATTCCGTCTAACAATTCCACCCTGGTCATCAGTTGACCCAGAGCCTGTTCCTGATTTGGCTGAATAATGGGGAGATTTAATTACGGTAATCAAGAAACTCAAGCATTCTGCTGCCGGAGCCTGCTGCTTCTGATGGATGCAGGTGCTAATAAAATGTATTTTATAAAACCCGCTAGCTAGATCTACTGTATTATTTGAAATGTCCCCAGTTTCCACTTCTTTAATAGTTGAGATTGGATTAGGGTCTTTCTTGCCTACAAGTAATCTAGCCAACTTTTCCCTGCTTTATTAGCTGAGCATTAAAGTTTTGTTTTAAAGTAGTGTAGCATGCCCTCTTTGCTTGTTTACTAAAAGCTCCATCTCTACTCAGTACCTTTTGATAAAAGTCCCATCTGTTTTAGCTGTATTACAGCAAGCCAGATGTCACTTCTCTTGCTTTATTTTATTTTCTAGTTTATGAATTTATCTTTGATGCATTTTTTTTATGCTAGATGAGCAAGTCTTTGCTGCATTGCTGCTTCTCCAGTGTCCCCATTGCCACAGTAGCACATTAGGGGAAACTGTCCTCGAGGTAAAGTTTTCTTGTAAATAATATTTTTAAAATTCTACCCCTGACAGAAGGAAACTCGGAAAAGCACCATATTCTGTATGGTATTGGAAGAAAGGAGGATCTTTTACTCCCAATTCCAACTGCAAAGTGATTGACACACATGCTGATGGTGCAGCAATTCTTATAGTAAATACCCGTGAGGATGAGCCCTGGCATTGCTAGGAAATGATGCGTCCTAGAATAGTTTTTGCTGATAGAAGCAAACCATGTGATTTTAAATAATAATAATAATAAATATCTCTATCCTAAAGCTACTACGTACCACACAGTTCCCTTTTCCAGCTATATTTTAACTAGCAGCTTGTAGCAGCTTTCAAGTACGAATACTTGTAGCAGTTTCTCCATCCATTGTTGGATTAATCATTGCACCAAGATCTCCTGCAAACCAAAATATTTGGGTGGTATTTTCAAAGACACAACTAGGCACCCAACTTCCATTGACTTTAAATGTATTACATTGACTTCCAATGGAAATTAGGCACCTACCTGCCATTTGTGCCTTTGAAAAATCTTCCCTTTACATTTTTAGGTGCAATGAGGACACACAGGTTTAGCAAAACTGACACCTTCTTTTATCTTTATGGGTTTTCTGACTCTCTATTTCTACCAGAGCAGCATGATAGTGACTCTGTCAATCTACCATTTCACCGGTAAAAGCTGAAAGAAGAGATCGTGTTTCTATCTTTTATGGGTCCACCACAAAAAGTAGAGACAAGCTTGTATTGTACTGCAAAGTCTTTTATGCAGACACTGTATGAGCAATTGTATGAGCTCAGGCTTAAGAGAGAAATGTGATAGTATCCTGAAATTCAAGGAAAACACAGATCTACTGTAGCTCAACACACTATAATTAGGTTACTTACAACTAAAATGGTGAATGAGACTGCTTTTCAGCAATCACATATAGTATTTGATGGATGAAGTTGTAACTTAGCTCAAGTGAAATGTTTGTCTAGAACTACAACTGCAGAGAAGGAAAAATAGCAGAGCACTAGAGTTTACATAGCAAACTTTACCCCTTTATAGTAAAGGCAAACATTTCCTCCAGATATATTTATAAGCACCCACTTTTCTAGGAGAGTTATTATTTTTGATTAATAACTAGGATGTAATTAATCTCCCTGGAGTCCTGGAGGATGGTACAGTTTGTTGTTTGCTGCTCTTTACTGCTGACAAAACAGATTAATATGAAATGGAAACTAATTATTGTAAAACAGTGCTGCTAAGTTTAAATATGAAAGCCAACACAACAGAGCATGAATAGAGTAGAATAACATTTGAATGCATTTTACCCCTACGTATTTTTTTTCAGAATGAACAGAATTACCTGCCAGATTAAACATCTCAAAGTCTAATACACTGCCAGAAGAAGTCAGATGAACAGATACATAAAGAAACTAGGGATGAGAAAACCTGATGAAGTTCTGGGTTCACAATTTTTTTTTAAGTTTTGTGTAAAAAAAAAAAAAAAAAAAAAAAAAAAATCCCGTCGTATTAACCCTGGTATTTTTCAGGGGAAATTTAATTTTAAAACTACACCTTTTTGTTTTGATTAAATGGAAGCTTGTGCTATGCAAATCAAGACCCTGGCCATGCTAAGACTTAGCAAATGCTTAACTTTATGCACATGAATAGCTCTCCCACTGAAGTCAGTGGGACTACTCACATGCACTAGTGGGACTACTCACATGCCACTTGTGGCATTATTAACATTCCGTTGGGCCCCAAAAGACTAAAATACTTTCTCCTGTGACTTGTCTAAAATTATAGAAGGATTCATGAATAAGATTCCTTGGACTATATCATCAAATGTAGTATGTTGTTGCTATTTGTCCTCCTCACAAGGTATTTTTCTAATGTAGATTTTATAGCACAATCAGTAGGCAAATAATTACGTGGTTCAGAGTACAGTAAACTCTATTAATTTTGAATGACTTTATAACTCAGGAGATGGTTGGTTGGTCTGTGAGTATTGGCAAATTTGGTTTAAGAAATATCGGAGAGCTGATCTGATGGCAGGGATTATCGTACAGCGGAGGGGTTTTGTTGATGATTTTTTAAACTATGCAGGAACAGGAATATTTGTTAACTACTCAAGTGGTATCTTTAATCTGTTTTTAGGAATCTCTCCATTTCACTTGATCTATTTGAAGTCTATAAGGTCCTAATAGCCCAATACATTCACACCAGAGGGAAATCAGAACGTGCTTGGATTCTGTGGCGTGTGAACTTGACTGGGTGGGTGGACAGATGGCTAGCTAGATGGAAGTTTTATTACCTACCAAATAATCCTGCCCTTTGTGTTGTCTTCCTGTATGATGTTCTAACTATAAGAACGTCTCAAGGAAATATCAGCTTTTAAAGAACATTTATCTTTTACACTGATGCATGTTATAAATTTGACACCAGTAAAAAGTACTTTGCCCTAACCTTGGTACAGTCTCTGACTGAACAATGGTACCTCCAAGGACCTTTCCACTAGCTTAAACATGCACAAAAAACACTAACATTTCAAAAATACATATAAGCACATTGACAGTTGGTAGCAAGATATCAAAAGTGCACTTTAGAGTATGCTCCACACCAATCTGAACATTTCAAAAATTCATTTAAACTGCCCTTACCTTTTAATTGTCTGGATTCTGAGTATCTTTCCAGGTGACTAGCTTTTGGATGATAGTAATTACACAGACACACACATACACACACACACATTCGTACGTTGTGCTCCTCTCTCACCCCATGCTCCAGATATTTAAACAAAACACACACCTCAGATAATTCCATTCAAATACTGTGTTGTTCAAATAGGTTGAAATTTAGCAAACTGAGTTCTCCCAACCTTAAAGGAAAACCTTTAAGGCAAGTCCCTTTGAGACACGCAGCTTTTATTCAACCTATGACATTGTCATCACGCTCCTTCCTGGTGATTAATTTACTGTTATCTTTCTTACTAATCCCTTTCATGATTCTTTTAAATTAAATGATGAGGAAAACATCATTGTTATGGACAGGTGGGAAAACCTAACCCTAAGGGAATCCATTTCCTCCCTTTTCTGTTACCCCTTCTCTGTTTTCCTTTCCTGTTTCATTTAATTACTACGTAGGAAGGATATAATGCAAAATGTCGGCTGAAGTGACTCATATCCTGGGTTCGCCGGGCACACCTCATCTTTGTATTTTTTACACCCACAGTTAAATGCAGTCTCATTAAGAATGACAAATTATATGACAGGTTCCCAAACAGTAGATGTCTGAGAAAACAGAGATGTTTCATGTTAATGTGTAAATGGGTCAAGTTAAAAAAAATAAAACTTGGGAATTCTTGCAAGCTCCGCTCTCAATTCAAATGGCTTAAATAAAACCATTGCTTCTGCCTTTTTCAAAGAGAGAACATACAGTTTTCAAGAGTTTTTCAAGAGACTGCTCTTCAGTCTATCTAGGTTCTTTCACTAAGGCCATGTCCATAGGATCTGAGCACTCTACAGATTTATTTCAGTAAATACAAGACACTCTCTTCCATTCTGCAGAGTTTTATGTCATTTCATATTTTTATAACCTCTTAAGGTTCTCACTTTGCAAGCTATAAATGAGATTTTTTAAAGAAGGTAAATTAGTGAAGTGTTTGTTGGTAATGTAATATGCTAACTTAGGGGAAAATATTTAGTTTTGATTAAGAAATATCTTTTTTATCAATTACATATATTATAATTAATGACCATGATGAAGTGTATGTATCATATTATAAGCAAGGCTAATCGCCCTGCCTATTATTTAGTTTTCTTGCCATTTCCTATTATAGGATTTTGTTTTAAGTTGCTTATAACTTTGGCAAAATTTAACCATTTAGCTAAAATTTCCCATGCTGAATGCCTAACATGTGGGGACAACCCCAATATCTCCAGCCCCCCCCCCTCCACCCCTCTGCAGTGCCAGGTGGCATAGCCCTAACTCCCGGGGGCCCCTCAGTGCTGGGTGGTCCCAGCCACCCCAAGTCCCCACCGCCCTAGCCCCAGTCCCAGCAGGGCTTCCCTGAAGAGAAGCAGCCTGCCTGGCTGGGGCCCAGGGCAATCATGAGGGGGCTTCAGGGGGCCATGCTGGGCTGTTTGGGGAGGCATGGCCTTCCCCAGCCTATGCAACATACTGCCTATGCTTTGTAATCTTAATAGTATTTTTTAACTTAGTTTTTGCATGTGTTTTATTTTTATATATATATATACACACACACACACACACACACACACACACACACACACACACACACACACACACACACAGATGTGCCATACATGCTCACTGATTAAAATACAAGGCTCAGCTCTGTATTCAACAAAAGTTTTTACTCTCTAATGTCTGTTCAGTGGCCTAGGTGAAATGAGTTGTTGGTCTGAGTCCAGTTTGCACTTGATAGTTATCACCACCATGAAAAGTACCACCATAATTACACCTATTTGGTCCCCTTTTTGACAGTTCCAGGAGAGAGACCAGGTTCTGTCCTTTCTAATCAGAGTTAAGGCATCTTGTTGAAAAAGTGTGGGCATAGCTGCCGACTCGGTGGGTGCTCCGGGGCTGGAGCACCCACGGGGAAAAAAGGTGAGTGGTGAGAACCCACCAGCAACCCCCCATCAGCTCCCCCACACACACCCCAGTGCCTCCCACCTGCTGGTGGGCCCTGCGGATCAGCGCCTCCCCCTCCCTCCTTGTGCCTCCCGCCCACCGCAATCAGCTGTTTTGTGGCATGCAGGAGGCTCTGGGGGGGAGAAGCGAGGATATGGTGCGCTCGGGGGAGGGGGCAGAACTAGGCGGGAGGAGGAGGGGTGGGAAGAGGTGGGGCGGGGTAGGGACTTGGGTGGAGTGGGGGCGAGGCCTCAGGCAGAACCGGAG
Organism: Chrysemys picta bellii; assembly: GCF_011386835.1. Taxonomy (NCBI): domain Eukaryota; kingdom Metazoa; phylum Chordata; order Testudines; family Emydidae; genus Chrysemys; species Chrysemys picta. The sequence continues at coordinate 111,260,333 of NC_088796.1, forward strand.
GTTGAGCTCCCCCTGGCACTTTGGAAAGTCGGTGCCTGTGAGTGTGGGAAAGCTTGCAGTGCCACTGGACATGTTGTATCTGTTCCTTGGATGTACATAGGACTTCAGTCTCCAAGGCTAGCAATCTGCCACCTTTCATTAGCACTAAATTCACATGAAAAATTTAAAACAACAATTAGATAAATGTGTTCCAGCTATATTTGATATTGTGTCAAGGTATAGACATTAGCACTTATTTGAAAATAAAATGATTTCTAATGGTAATTACCATCACATTATTTATGAGTAAGCTTTCATTTAGGCTTTTACCCACCCACTGTGTGTATGCACAGATACTTAGACACATACTTTGCAGGTCTGGACACCTGTGTGCTAAGAGAATTTCTACCTGCCCAAACACTTTAAATTGTCTGACCCCGACAGGTATACAGATGTTAGAATTTGAAACCATAGACCCTCGACTTTGCATGTACAAATGTTACAGCTTGTGCACCTTCAGGTTTTAGACTATTTAAAGTGCTTGTGCGGGTGTTAGATATTTTTATATTGCATGTGCAAGTGTAAAAAAGGAGTCCAGCCCTTGAAAATGTAGGCATTAAGCTATGAAATAGTGCACGCACACACCTGTCAAAACGCTGATGGTCATTGACTCTAAGTACAAATCATGATGTTTTGGAAATGACTAGAGAATGTGATCTTCATAAGTTTTGGGATTTCAGTTCAAATCTTACCTGATCTACTGGAACTCACATTGGAAACCACATACATACGGGGGTGAATTGTGTTTGTTTGTTTTTTGCATGGTTTCCAATATTAATTAGTTAATTTTAATTATTGTTTCTGTACATTATCCGGGGAATTTTACTGTCTTTCATTAAAAAAAATAATTTGAAAATTCTTTTTGGCAGTATTCAACCATCTCAACTAATTTTACACCTGCATCATCCCCTCTTCAATCCCATAGAAATTAGTTTAGAAAGATAATAGTTTGGGACTTCATTACCTTTTGTTCTGAGTCTGTCCTGCTTCCTACAGGCAGCCATAGCAAGATGGAAGCCCTGACAATATGACTGTAATTGGGCAGAGGCATGTTGAGATTCAGCACCACTCTGGAGGAACAAGGCCTTTGTAAGGTTTACCCTGGTGTCCCACACACCAAAGATTTGCTGGCTTTAAGGATCAGCTTTGCAGCCTCTTCCATGGAGGGGGAAACCCCACTTCCAACCCCCTCAGTGGAATGATGTGGGAAGATCTCTCACTCTGAAATCCTGTCTCACAGGTTTTACCACAGGATCCGTGTTTTTAAAATATAAGAATCTTCAGACTGTAATTCTGTAATACTGAGATGGGAGTACACTGATGTAACAGAGAAAAACCTTTGTCAGCCTGGATATGTACTGACCATGCAAGAAAAAGAAATCACTTATAATCAGCAAAGTGCTAATCAAGGAGCATGTAAGTAATTAAGGAAAAGACTTGGATGGTGAAAGAAGTGGGAGGCCATGTCTGAGCAACAGAACTTCCAGGAAGCCTTGAATAAATGAAGTGTTTCTTGATCATTGTTGGACTTAGTTCTGCATTCCTTGCACACCCAAAACTTCTAGTGAACTCAGTGGGAGTTTTGGTAGCACAGAGAATGCAGCATCGAGTCCCTTTTTTAAAAATGGAAGATGGATAATGGCAAACATTTTCCATTCTGTTTTATTGGTGCAGGTATGGCAATGTTGCTGATCAGTATCAAAGTGCCAAGTTTAGGATTGTATTTCCAATGGTTGTATTTAAAACATTTCTCAGGTTGAATTATTTTGGTTCCAGCATAATTCTCCATTGTACGTAGAGGGAACCTCTCTGGAACTGGTAGAAAGTTCAGATCTGTAGAAATACTTAATGTGGTCAATGTACTACTATTTATTTACTTTGTGCCAAATCCTTCGATCCAGTCTTCAGTAGCCACTTGAAAGTGAATGCAGGCAAGCAGGACTCGACCCTCAGTCCTATTTAGATATTTAATGTCTTTGAAGGTTTTTAAATAATGTGGCTACCAATGTGAGGTCCTGCTCAGATTCACTCTGTGACATTGGGCAAGTGACTTCACCTCTCTTTGACTCTGTTACTTTCTATTTGTAAAATGGAGATGACAATACTCGCCCATCATGAAATGTTTTGAGATCAGCAGGTGGATAAAAAAGCTTTGTAAGTGAAAAGTATTGTAAAGTATTATTGGTAAAACTCTAGCTATGGTACATACATGGCCTTCCTTGCTGGAGTTACTGAGTGCCTTTCTGTCTTCAATGCGTTCAGCTTCACAATACCCCTGTGAAGTATGGAAATGCCATTGTCCCATTTTTTACAATTGGAGAACTGAGACAGAGTGAAAATAAGTGTTTTGCCCAACATCGCACAGGCAGTCTGTGGCAGAGAAGGGAACTGAATGCAGGTCTCCTGAGTCCCTGGCTAATGCCCTAATCACTGTACCATCCTTGCTCTTGTTCAGATTCAAATCTTGTTCTGCATTTGGATTTCAGATACCTCCTTATTTTGAGGAATTCAGATCATGAATATTTTTGTTCATGCCCATCTCTAGTGAAATATTAATTATTTGTGTGATATTTTCAGTAATATTTCTTCTTGTTTTATACTAAATATATAATATAAGCATGTTGGTGACATCAAAGAAGGCTTTACAAGCTACTGTTTAGATTGTTTTGTCAATCTGTGGTGGAAGAAAATTGCATAAATATGGGATCCCATGAAATAGTCATTGTCTTTGCTCCCTACCTTGTGATCTTTTGTCAGCCCTAGACAAAATGCAGCCTCAAGATGACAATTGTGTAAATTATACTCTTTGAAATGTGTAGTAATATCGCAAGGACTGGAGCAATGTAATGTTGTATGGTGAGTGTTCAGTATGTGGTGATCATCTCAGACTGAATAAATAAACATGAGAAGCAAGTGACTTTCAGCTACTTTTAAGATTCCTTCAAGTGTGTGTGTGTGTGTGTGTGTGTGTGTATAAGTCTGACTTTTTCCCCAAAATATTTTCAATGCTAATAGAGTAAAAAGAAAGAAAACTCAGCTCCATTAAACAAACTCTAGTATAATATATAAACTAGAGAGAAAACAAGTTACATTGCAAAAATATAAAAGACAAAATGATTGCTAGGATGGTAGTGTTGGTTATAAATAGGTGTTTGAAGTGACTCTCATATAGGCACAAGCTAAGCTCTTGGTAGCACAAGATTTTTTAGTAGTACCATAGAAATTTAGCCATAGTCACTAGAGTGAACCCCTTCTCTTACAAAAAGTACCATGGAATCTTTAGCATCTATCCAAAGCAGAAAGGATCTTGTTGTTTTTGAGGTCTCCCCTCAAGGACCCACATACCACAAAATGGATAAAGTGAAAGACACACACACAAGGTGGTGGAGTCTCCTTCCTTGGAGGTTTTTAAGGCCCGGCTTGACAAAGCCCTGATTTAGTTGGGAATTGGTCCTGCTTTGAGCAGGGGGTTGGACTAGATGACCTCTTGAGGTCCCTTCCAACCCTGATATTCTATGATTCTATGAACATAGATTATGCAGCTCAGGAGGAAGAAATGATAAACTATATCTGCAGGGATTAGAAGTTGTGTTTCTAAATAGTCAAAGGAATTTATAGGGCACCAGAGTAGCCAATAGGAATTTTGTCATTGACTGCAATGGGAGCATAGTTACTTCCTCTGTTTTACACATGAGGCCAGGGGCATTGTCTCTAGCTTAACTGAGTGGTTTTGTGAGCTGTAAATTCGGTGTATAAAGTTTATGAAGTTAGAAATGTCCTCATATTAGAGAGAGAGAGAGTGTATGTGTATACACATATATATCATAATGAAAAAAGAGATTACTTTGCAACAATTTTGACTCCAAAAGACCTAATTCAGACAAAAGATTCAATGGAGTCAAACAGAACTTCATCCTAGTAGAGAGTGCAAGATGGAGTCCCAAATCTAATATCAACATATCTTTTGATAATTGGAAAAAATGCAAGTTTTAACACTGATGGGTGTTGTCATTTATGAAGACAGCAAAGCTGTAGAATTTGCATTAATTGTCAAAAAATGTAATGACTGTACTGTTTAACATTTGGCATGCAGGAGACCTCATCGAGAACAAATGAGTCATAGAAAAAACTAGGTTTACATACAGTAATTAACTTTTCTTTGTCCTGGTCTCTGATCTGTTAAGTGCTGGCACTGGGCCATTACAATGAAGTAGAAGATGAAGAAGACAGCAGGTAAGAAAAACTGCCTCCTACTTCTTCTTTTTTTTGTTGTTGTTGTTGTAATTTCTCTCCTAAAGTGAAATATTGTCTCTGTATAATCTGTAGAGGTTACAGGTTTGGTGACTGATTTTGATATCTTATATAAAAGCATAATGAAGCAAAATATAATGTAATCAGGATGAAGTTTATACTTTTTTATCTTGCAGTCTGATCCTGTACATCCTTAGGTATAGACCAGATCCTGTAATCCATACTCACAATGAGTAGCTCTGCTGTGAGTAGTCCCATGGATTTAATGGAACTGCTTGCATGAGTAAACAGCATGTATATGAACAAGGGCTGCAGAATCACTCCAAAAAGAAAGGGTTTGCAGGATCAGGCCCTAAAATATAAAAACTCTGGAATTCGTTACGCTTACATTATGTTTTGCTTCATTATGTTTTATTACAGTTTTATATAATGCAAAATCTGTCACTAAACCTCTAATCTTTAAAGTTTACAGAGATGCTGCATTTCAGTTTTGTAGAGAGAGAAAAAAATGAAGTAGGAGATTTTTTCTTATCTTCTGTCTTCCTTATCTGGGACTTGCAATCTCTACTGATGCAAGCAGTTTCATTGACTGCATTGGAGCCATTTGTCTAACCAAGAATTATTCACATAGATGAGGTAAGCAAAATTAAGATCCTTTGTTTGGAGAAAAGGAGGTTTTACGAAACACTGTATTCAGTGAAATGGGTTTTTTTAAGATGAAGTAAATGAAAATAGATTTTGGTTTGGATTTAAAAATTCCTGTTTAGTATTTGAAAGCCAAGCACTGAGGCATTGGTATAAGGCATGAGTTTTAGAAAGTTAAACATCATGCACCAAAGTGAAACTGACTAGTATGTTTTCATTCTGTAAGGCAAATGAAGTGCAAAAAATATACAAATATATTAAATGAATAAAAAGTCAATTAGATTTCTAACATTAATTTTTCATAACTAAGATATTAATATTGGTAACACAGCTGAATAATTTTTTTAATATGCATGATTTTTATCCTGACAAAGTTCCATTAAAAATTTTAGTTGCATCTATTTGTTGACCTTGAGAGATGAAAAATACTCCGTTACTTAATGACATTTTTTAAAAAACGTAATCCCACATTTTACTTTCATTTGTCCTTGTGACCTGTCTAAATATTTTGGGAAGGAGGCAGGATCATGATGGCTTGGGGACTCTTAATGGGACATAGAACCTGTCAGATATAGGTCATTGGTTTGAATTTTACACAGGTTGATAGTGACTGAAAGTAGTTAACAGCTGAATTCTGTTCTGTATGAAAAAGCTGATGGACCCTCCTGAGTGCCTAGTGGACAAGAGCAACATCATAATTGGCACTAATTGGTATCTTTGTTGGCAGGACTGAATGAGCATAAAGACTCAATTACAATCTCTCTGGAAGGTAGTCCCTTCAGAGCAGGGCCTTTCTCCTGCCCCCACTGGTTACAGTAGTGCAGGATCAGGGCCTCGTTGAAGACCACTCACATAATTAAGGATTTTCAGGGTCAGGCCTTAGCTAAATCTTTGTTTTGGAGAAAGGAAAAAGCTCTTGCTCTAACGCCCTGTGAGGCATGATGAATTAGCTTTTTTAGAAGAAATCTTTGCAGTCCGCAGGTCCTCTTTAAATCATAGTTTTTGTTAAACCTGAATAATCAGTCTCTGACTTATATTTTAAAAGTGCCTGTGCATATTAAATCAGTTAAAAAAATATAGTACATGCTGCATATGTTTAGATACCCATTTTACAGTAAATAACTAAAATGAGTCTCCAGACACCAAAGCAGATTTTGCAAATCAAGGTAAATTAATGAAGGCCTGTTTACAGTAAAACTTAAAACAAAAATCTTTAAAAGATTAGGGCAAAACACTTGTTGCCTAGAGAAACCTGGATGATATGCTCAGGGTCCAATCTTTTCCCCATTGATGCTATTGACAAAACTGTCACTGATTTCAGTGTTGCAGGCTCTGGACCCTCAGTACACGGCTATTTGAAAGTCCCTATGGATATACTATATATATGGCATACCTCCTAAAGAAGGACTCAGGAAGATGGACACTTTTAGAACTCCTGGTCCCTTCCCCTGGCATGACAAAGATAACAACTGAAGGATTAAGCTATATCCTCCATTCTCTCTCTTATATGCTGATTTGCTGATTTCATTCCAAAGCTTTGGTTTCTTTCTTCAGGGATATGTGCATTCCTTGTTGAGGACCTGATCTTAAACATGGAACGTCAGTGAGAGTTCTGAATGCATGAAAATTGCAGACCATTCCCCAATTCAGCAGTCATGCTTGGCTCAGATAAATCCTCCATACAACCCCAACCCAGCAAACCATTTAAGCACTCTTGTAACTTTAGGCATGTGAGTAATCCCACTGAAGTCAATCAGAATGCTCACATCTTGAAAGTTATGCACGTGTTTAAGTGCTTTACTGGATCAGGGCCTGCTTCTGGACTAATTTTCAGATCTTTACTTACCAGTGCTGATTAGGCTGTGTACAACAAATAGCTATGCTTTGATTAGATTAAATAAGGCACACTGTAGGCATGAATTTTGTACCTTAGATATTACTATATAAGTTGCAGCTCTCTTCTAGACGGTAGTTTGTGTATTTCCCTATTTCTGATCAATATTATTTCATATTGGGGAAATATTCCCATTCAAGTTATCCACTATATTTTAGAATTTAAAATTAATACAGAAATCTGTTCTTAATCCCTAAGTACATATGTGTGCTGTAACAGTGAAAAGGTTTTAAGAGTCATTGCCCTTTTTTATGATGTTCAGTCTTCAGGTGTGCATAACTTCACTATGCTACATATTAAATGAACATTGTCACCTTAAAAATCATATAACTTCTTTATCTGTGTTTTAAAAATACCCCTTTAGATTACTAAAACAGAGGTTTTTTTAAATGAAGTACTTTTAATCATTTAGGCTGTTTCTTTGCTTTTTGCATATCTCAGCTTGATCAGTGAAACTGGTTAGTTTCACTTTTATAGGTAGCTTTTAGTTAGTTTAATATTTTTTGCTTTTATGTTTTCACACATTTGACTAGCACAAGGCTGCAATGTTTGGATTGTAAATTCTGCAAGAGAATCCTTGCTTTACCATCTCCACTGGAATTCAGTTTTAAAACAGTCCTGGGAAGATTTCTATTAACTTGTTTTTACAAAATCCGTGATTTTTACAACTTGTCAGTTTGGGGCAAATTTCACTCAGCTGTGCCGCTTCAAAAGAGTACAGAAAATAAGCACATTAAATTGTCTTTGCAGCCCTCAAAAAAAAAAAACAAAAAAAAAAAACCAACCTACAAAGCACCTGAGAAAAGAAGAATGTAAGCATAAAGTAATGAAATGGGGACTAGAAAGGGGAAATCCCAGTCTCTGAAATTAATCAAATGTATGTATTAAAAGGGTGAGTCAGTTGAACTTTACAAAGTGGTTGATACAATATACAGGTATTTTCAAAGTAGAGGCTTGGAGAGTTGTATCCTAGAATTGAAATTTGTAGGGTGAAATCCTGGCTTCATTAAAGTTGATGGCAAAACTCCCAATGACTTCAGCTGGGCCAGAATTTCACCTATCATAAATAGAATGCCAACCATTTGCCTCTGCTTTAACTGAAGTCAGTACGGCTGCTTGCATGGAAAAGAATCACTCACTAGAGCCAGGGGTTGCTGGATAGGGGACTAAGGACTAATGCATGCCCTTAACTTCAAGCACCTAGTTCCATTGGGACTGATGTAGTAGAGTAAAACGAGTGGAACCTACTCACATGCTTTAAACATGGTTGTAATTCTTTACAGGACTGGAGCCTAAATCTATAACTAAACAGGCAGCTTTCCAAGTTCCTTTAGCTTTTTAATATTACCCAACCCAGACTAATACTGAGATTAGTTGAATGACAATAAAGCCATCTTGTGGTCCACTCTGTCCCCATAAAAAAGTCATTTGTCAAGACAGGAACCATAATCATGTAGACTGTCATGAAAGTAATTTACTTTCAGTTCTGTTATGTTGACGATACTACTATAAGGCTTACAAAAATAAGGACCACTCAGCTCAGTTAGATCTGGGACTTTGAATGAATGTACTAGTTGACTTTGGTATTGTTCTATTGATAGACTGCTTCAGTTTATTAATTTAATAAAATGAGTCACAAATTTCTGTGCAAACAACTGTTCTGCTACGTGAATAGCTTGCAAGCCAGTCATTGGGACTGTGGTAGCTGAGCGTCAAAACTGGCACGCTTGGTCAGCAACACAGGTCTCATGACATTAATTCTACTTAATGACTTAAGTGACTAACCACTATGCACAAATGGCAAATTTTGAATATTGAAATAGAATATATGATTGAAAATGTTCTGTCGGGGTAAAATTCATCCCTGTGCAGCACAGGTGTATGTATCGCCTTAGCCCTATTTTGAGGGCTTACATGGGGCATAAGTAAAAGATGAGCCTTTTGCTGGAGGTCTGCACAGGATTGAATTTTACCCATGGTGCATATTCAAACACTGGAGCTTAATATATATATTTTTCTTGAGTATTAGTGCCAGTAAAATATGACTGCTCAAATGTTCATAGAACGCAAATATGAAAAGGGTAGTGAAAACAATCAGATAGAAATTCATTTTTTGAATTCAAATGAATACTCAATGAAAAATGTTCACTTTTCACTCGGCTTTAGTCTCAGTTCCTTCCTTTATTTTTTTTCTTTGTATAAAACTGATTTCTTGTGAACTGATAAAAGGTTCTTCAGAGCTGTTATGGCATGTTCTTCTGCTCTGTTAATGTGTATCAATAATATGCATAATTGTGGTTAAGATCCATGTTCTCAATGCCTGCGACTCTGCTCAAGAAAAATAATGTGTGTGATTTCAACTTCCTCAACTCTATCTTAGTTATTTTATTACCCTTTAAAGGGCTTAGTCTATTTTAATTTCATAAACCTAAACCAATTTTAAATCAGAATGTGAAAAATCACCCAGAGTTGTTAAACTACAATTTCTTTGTCAGGTATCTATTACTCAAGGAGTCAAATGGATTGTATTATGCTTATTTTTTTACAGTAATTCATGAAACAGGTGATTATCTCTAAGTCCAATGTATTTTTATGAGCCTCTGATCATCAGGATCATTCCTTAAATGGTGTGTTTCTGAGTCCACTGGGATGTGCCAATTAAGGAGCTTTGATTTTTCCGATTGCCCTCTCGATACCTCAGATTATCATAAATTAATTCTAACTGCCTTAGTAAACATTGGGGACCCAATCTTGCAGTTCTTTCTCAGACCAAAGCAGGGACAATAATTGTCCTGTATTCTGCTGTGGGGAAAAGGGATGAGAACACTGCAGGAAAAGAGATGAGGACATGTATAGCGCTCCCATGGAAGTCAAGAAGAGTTTTGGTTTTGGAGAACTTGCAAGATCAGACCCTGAATTACCTGAAATAAAATGAGACAGAACCACTAAAAGTATTCTCCATCTCCTACCCTTGAAGACCAAATCTGTAATTCCCTGAACGTACATTACGCCTTCCACACCACAGCAGGCTTTCTGAGTAGAGAGGACAAAACAAGAGCCTGAGTCCAAAGCAGAAGAGATCCACACTGAATAATGATTTGATGAAGATTGTCGTTAATCACCACCAGTTATTCATCACATAATATTTTAATAAATTAATTAATAACTGTGATATTCATCAATGTAGTAGATGAATAGTATTCAACCAGTGGAGTTCAACCACAAAACTTCATTGCTCGGGTTTTTAATTTTTAATTTTGGGTCATCTAAATCAGTGGTGCCCATTCTTATTACACAGGAGGGCCACATACACCTAAGCACAACCTTGTGTGGGCCAACAGATTCTGCATATTTTAATAAGATTTAAAGTCACCTGTGTTGATTTATATTTTAAGTTCAGCTTGTTTCATATGTATTTAGACAGGTTGTTTCTATGTACACTATTCTCTGTTTACACACATTTAAACTAAAATGATGTATGCATGATGACAAAATGCTGATGAATCTGCTGTTAGTATATTGTGTTGAAGCAGGCAGCAGGCCTTATGAAATACTCTGGTAGGCCATAGGTGGGGCACCCCTGATCTAAACCAAGACCAGGGATGGTCCCATTAGATGCGTGTCTCAAGTTGTGGGAAGGGATTGGAAAAATAGTTCTGGTTTTGGTTCATCTTCCTTTCTCAGTATCCATATGAGTTTAGCACTCAGTTGTGGCTTTAAGAGAGGCCATGGCAGGAGGCAGTGCAAAGTAAGAGCTCCCATAGGCATTGTGCCTCATCAGGTCACTGTGCCAGGAGTGGAGGTGGGGAGGCATGGCAAACATGCCTCCCTATCACAAGCCAACTTCATTGGTTGATGCACTGGAGGGTCAGGACTTTGGCCATACCCCTTTCTGGCGCCAACATTGGTATTGTCAGTTCTTGTGCACAGTGGCAATTGCAGATCATCAGTACACGTTGAAGAGGTTCCTTGGCCCCTCACCTAACCTTGTGCACCTGTGTAGGGCTGAGCACAATAAAGCCCAATGTTACTGTGTTGCCTTTCCAAATAATGGATAGATGTACACAGCCTATCGTTTGTTAGCTCTTGTGTTTTTACATTGTTCTCCATTGATTTTGAATTAATAATCTCCAGAATTAATAATTCTTCACCTCTTCCTCATCTATTCATTGGAAGCTGGGACAGAATAAGCCAGTCACCACTGATGAACTCTATGAGCCTGTAAAATATAAAGGCTTTTCCTTTCTAAAGGGAACAATGTTAGCACATTTGCTTTTTTATTCAGAAGTGGGCAGGCTTAGGCTACCTTTTAATGATAGAGTTCAGGAGAATTTTTCCATTATTCCCCACATATATTTTACATGTTGATCCACTGCAAACTATCTGGTTTTGTTAATGATCTAGGGCATGGGTGATTTTCACCCCTTTGCCTTATGTTGGCACAGGAGTGAATTTCACTGTAGACTTGCAGCCAGCAAAAACTCCTCAGTTCACTTGAGAGGCAAAAATTTATGTACACGTGTGTTTTTAGGAAGCAAGCAGACTATCTTTTAGCACAGCTTTTTTGCCTCCATCTCCTACCCTGTCACACATACCCAAACAAATCTCTGATATGCAAAGAGCCTCCAGCAATCTTTGATTAAAAGGCCATAGTTGGATCAATTTAGGGACCGAATTTAGGTTTGGAAAAAGCAATATTTCCGTGATTTAAAAAAAATTCCACTGCAAATAGATTTTACTTGGGTGTAAACATTCCCCTGCACGTACTATGGAATGAGAGCTGCTGTTAATGTTTGTAATTTGCTCTGAGACACTCAGGTGAAAGTCTTATAGAAGTGCAAAATATTTCTATTTCTAGGATGTTACTTTAATGGCTTTTGTCAAAGTGATAGTCAATATGTTCACTGTTCAGGATCTTTTTTCCTTTTACTGTATTTCAGATGATTCCGTCCATCCGTTTAGAGAGTATTTACTCAATAGCGCTTGCATTTATCTTACACCTTTTAACTTTTTAAATCTCACCCATTTCTTTTCAAATAAACTGTGTTCCATTGCTTAAAGCTAAATAGGATCCAGATAACCAAAACTTCAGCCCCCAGACCAATAACATTGCATCCCCAGAGTTCCTTAATCTTCCTCTCCTGGCCACTGAAATGAACTCTTCCTTCCAGTCTGCCTCCCCACATTGGAGTCCTTGATCTTCCCCTCCCAGCCTCCCAGCATAAAATCTTTTTTGTTCCTCACTGACTCACTGCTGTGTTCAGCCTCCTCACATGGCCAGGCCCTGATCCCACAGATTCAATGATCCTGCTGTAATCCACCCCTGCATCCATGACTATATGCAATCTATTCTTTGTACCCAATCTATTTCTCAAAGCTCTTCTGTGTCTCTTTGAAGATTGCTTGTCATTAGGTTGTTAAAAATTACAATTAACAGAAAATGATGAAATGTGCTGGAGGAGGAGGTAAAGCACCTAGACTGGGTGTTAGTTCATACTGACTATGCATCCCAGTTTTCAAATTTCTCTTGCAAGTCCAAACAAGCAACTCAAAACATTTAAGACAGTATTCAGCATTCTTTGCCTTGGTTTGTATTATTTGACAACCAGCTTTCAGCTACTCTATACGAAGCTATCAGTTGTGCCAACTTTTCAAACCTAGTGTGCCTTCAGCATCATATTTCAAGAACATAATTTTTTTCATATTTCTCTGTTTAAACTGCATTGATGTTGATGCTCATCTCATTATCAGAGCTGGTCAAATACCACAAAAACAGTGTTGCATAAATAGGTCAATGACCATTGCCAATATGTGTTAAAGAATGTATCAGATCAATAGTATTGCAAAACTAAAATTAGTCATTGACTTAATTATTAAATGAAAAAAGACAAAATTCACTAAATAACGTAATATTGAGTAGTATTTGGTGTACCAGTATACTAACAGCAAAAGATAAGGGGGTTAAGATTGGAATGCAGCTTTTATTGGAGTCTTCCTCTTTTTCCGTTACTCATAACTTTCTCAAACAAAATTTTTGGATGCAATTTTTCATATCTCAGATGAAATTCAGTGCTGCACCTTTTAAGAGGCACAGTACAGAACTCACAGCCCAGGGAGAATGAAGCCACGCTGGCTTTGAGACACCTTGTGCCCTCCTGATTCTGACCTGCTCAGGGGACCAGGACAGCCCTGGAATAACTTAGTCCTCGGGGCCTTGTCCAAGTTATGGCAGCCTATCTAGGCTGTCCCGTGAGCTGAAGTGCTGTCTGGAATCTCTGTAGTGCTGCATGCTTTGGTCCTGCCACTCACATGCCTTCCAGCCCCAGCTCTGTCCTCAACATGCCCCCCTACTGCAGAGCTTGCAATGTAGTTCTCAGAGGACAGACAACAGCTGTCTTCCTCCGTTCCTGTGCCGGGGAATCCTCCATGCTTAGACCCTATTTAATGCTGCTCTAACCTTTTTACAGGCACCAGATCCTCACCCCCACTCTTTTTTTTTAAAGGCAGTTTTTTAAAGAAAAGTTCAGTAAATTGGTCCAGTCATTTTTGTGTTCTGGGTGTGTTTGAAAATAATATACAGTTGGCTCATATCGTCCACTCAGAATTTGGTGCAGATGTAACTCAGCAACAATTAAATACATTTAGTTCAAACGCAGTTTCTTTTGTGTGTTTTCTTGCACTCTAAGGAATAAATTAGTCTGTGAGTTAAGAGCACTGAACTTGTTTTACCTACATGAGTAGTATAGTTGTCTTTACTTTCTTTGATCTGTCTAGGGCTTGAAATATTGGAGGTGCAAATGGTTATTCCCCTGATTGTTGGTTTGTCCGATTTCCAGACCAGCCTCCCTCATAAATTAAAGTAGCCTCTGGGCAACTCGGCTTACATCAGGTGCCTCAAATGACTGTCATGGAAGCCAGGGATTCCTGGACAATATGGATGTCCCAACCACATCCCTTTTCTCTGGTCATGCCCTTACACCAGTCTTTAAAAAACTAGTACCACCAGATCAGGTGCAAAGCAGGTGGAACAGACCATAGGATTTGCCCGCAATCTTTAACTACGTGATCACGCACTGTCACTTAGGTAATTGCAATATAATATCATACAGCTTTTTCTACATCCTCTGGGAAAAAATGATGCGTTTTAAAATAAATTAGTTCATAACTGCCCAGAACTGGGACTAGTTTGACCTCTGCTTAACCCCTTTCGTTATTTAGTTCTGCTGTTTCTGATTCAGAAACATAGTGTTTGAAGAAACTGAGTTAGCTCATTAAAATGAATTGGGCAGATCTCTTATCTTTTGACAGGTCTTGTACTTGACAGTGTCACTGGTGATGGTCCAATAATCATGCTGGTATCATTGGCTTCTACCTGGTGATGTCCATAAACAGTGTGGTTGGATCTGGGTGGATCAAGATGAGAGCTATGATGAATTTGTTTCAAATTATCAAAAGCAGCCTGTGCTTGTGGGGACCATGAAAACTGGGCTCCCTTTCATGGCAAGGCTGTAAGAGGGCTGCCTTGTGTATGGTGGGAACCACACAGGGGCCTAAAGTTATCTGAGGCCCCTGAGTTAACTAGGGCCTCTAGTAGTTGAATTACTAATGGTATTCAGAATTGCATTGGAAATTGACTTTGGGACCCTGTGATGCCAACTATGGCCCGTGAGTGCTGGGAATCACCAGAGAGAGAAACAGACCAGCTCAGCCTGAACCGCCCCCTCCTATGGGCTGGGGCCCTGCCATTCCCCAGCCCCAGTTCCACTGAGTCAAAGTTGGACACATCAAGGCAAGATGGTCAAGTCCAAGTTGGACTGTTTCAGGAGTGGGAAAGCACAGGCAAGGCCTCTCCTGTCAACAAACGTAAGATGAGCCCCACACAAGCCTGGTCTGTGGAGAATGATCAGGGGTGTAAAAAGAACAGGCGCTGACATTGGCTCAGGAACTCCCGAAACGTGTCCCGATCTCCATCAAATTTGTGGCACAGTAGAACCTTTGGCTCCAAAAGGGGTGGAGTAGGAGGAGCCAGCAGAGCAAACTGCGCCTGCAGGGGGCTGCATTCTGTCATTGCAGGGCGGTTAATTGTACCTGCATGTTCTGGATGGCACCCACCAGTTCCGCTGGGGCCTCAGTAGGGTCCCTGCTAGCACTGAGGGGCCATGGCCTCAATTTTAGTGGCTTCTCAATCTGCCAGATCACCGGGATGAAGGCGGTCTAGCCTGGTGGTTGGAGCAGGTGTCAGGCCTCATGACTAGAGTCAAAGCTGGAGTCTGTAGTCAGAAGCTAGAGCCGAGGGTCAAACTGGAGGGCAGGAACTGGGTACCAGAGGTGAGGGTTGAATCAGAATGAGGAGCCAAACCAAGGGTCACACTGGAGGGCAGGAACTGAGTGAGCAGGGTATTGAGCGAGGAGGGGCTTAAGGCGGAGGAAAGGCAGGAGCAGCAGGAACAAAGTAATGCAAGAGCAGGCACAGTGGGGGGTATGAGAGTTGAGAAGCCTGCAAGCAGCTGCTGCTGCTTTAAGAGCCAGCCTGCTGCCGCTGCAGCTAATCTGGTGGTGTGGCTAATTATGCAGCCAGCTGCAGACCAGTTGTACTGATGAGGATGCCTGGAAACTAGCTCTGCTGCAGGCCCTGATTCTTGACAAGTTTCTTGGTTCTACTGCCAGCAGAAGTGCAGTAGAATTCTGCAAGGCCTTCCCCTCTAAAGGGAACTTTCCAGTAAGAAAAGACCATCATCATAGGTAAGGAGAAGCTGAGGGCTATTGGTAGGGTGCTATGTATATTACAATTGTATCTACATAGATGACTGAATCAAGTGCGTTAGTTTAAGTGCCTTAATCATTTAATACTTTTTTATATATTTAAGACCATTATAAATGCTGGCGGTGAAGCAGGGCTCGGGATGGAGGCTGACAGCTCATGACCCCCCCCATGTAATAACCTCGTGACCCCCCCCCCCCCCGAGGGGTCCCTACCCCCAGTTTGAGAACCCCTGATATATATATATCCCGATCAGCTGACAGATTGAGAAGCCACTAAAATTGAGGCCAGGGTGTCTCAGTGCTATAGTGAAAACAAGAATAAGCTTCTTATCAAAGAACAGAGATTCAAGTGATAGTAAGAATACTGGAAACAAATGGTTATATAGAAAACAAAACCATAACACACTTTTTAGAGGCTAAACTTAACTAACTGTCTCAAGAAGAACTCCTGTCTAAAGAAGAAGCTTATCTCACCCAAAGTTCTCTCCAGTGTTTTCAACCAAGCCGGGTTGACAGCTCACTTTCATGAAACAAACACACTGTTTACTTCCTACCACTTATCACAACTGCCAGGCATTTTGTCTATGCAGATGATATCCGTCTGGCAATGCAGGACCAGGATTTCAGCCACCTCGAAGGAATCCTCAATGCTAACTAGTGACAGTCAGTTTGCTGGTGAGTGCATTATGATCTGTGAAAAACTTAAACTAAAGCAGAAAAAAAAAGTAAGACTCTGCCGAGTGTTTTGCAGTATAATCTCTTGATCATGGTTAAGAAAAGACACCGCTTGGCTTAAATATATCTCTTTTGAACTGGAGGAAAAAGTGAATGGAATGACTCTTTCAGGTGCAGAGAATCAACATAATTTTACGAGTCCCAGGGAACCAGTGCTAGTATTCTGGATTTTGAGAGGTTAAATATATTGATGGACTATTTCATAGTAGCCAGAGTTTTTGCCTTTATAGATTTCAGTGTGGATGTGACTATCCCTTAATAGTGCCTGGAAACTCTCCAGCTGTCAAGTGACCAAATTAGTGCAGTTGCTAGACTTTGGACTATTCACTTTGCTGATGGCTGAGTTTTGGGGAGTGGACTGCTTTAATTCTTTACTTGGCAATGTGCTATGGCTTTTTAAAAATGATAAATTTTTGGACTCTAGCCTGGGGAAGGGAGTGGAAATGACTCAGTGGAAAATAAATCTATATACTGGCTGGTAGGTATTTGAGCGCTCACTTAACATCTGATAACTGTCCACCTGACTTTAGCCATTAGATGTGGGGAAACATATTTCTTTCTGACTACTCTCCCATCTCTTATGAATTAATTCTACTTGATGGAAGAGTCTCACTGGAGAATCTCAGTGTTAAAATTTATATTATGCTTAGTGTTCATTTGCTTCTTGGTGAATGTGGGTCTCTGTTTGTTCAGAGTGATGGTCTTCAACTGGAGAACCTTGTTCAAAAAGGTTTTTTGTCCACAGCTTAACCTTCAACTGCCTTGGGCTAGATCTCACCAACAGATTAGTAATCATCTTGTCATAGTCGTTAATAGATAACTGAGCCTCAGTGTTAAACTGAAATGTCTGAATTAGAGGAGGAGAAAAGACAGATTGTCTCTAAAGTAAAGAAATTCCCTCTTTAATTTTGAAAAATGCACTTTTCAAGGGCTAGATTGTGCCTTGTGCAAGGGCACAACCCCAGGAAGTACCTAAGAAAGGAAATGTGATTCCCCTTTATTTCCCCCCAGCAGATGCCCCTTGTGACGGGTTGGATCACAGAAACCCCCTTAGGAGCTGCCCCCTGATGTGCCAAGACTACTTCTATCCCTGTTTTTCCTGCCAGCTCAGGACTCCAGCACCCTGTCTTGCTGAGTCAGACACTCCCGTCTGCTCCAACACAGACCCAGGGTCTGAATTACTTGCCCCAAAGCTGCAGGTTTACCTGAAAACAGCTCACAGAAATGTGCTTGTCTTTAGCACTCAGATGCCCAACTCCCAGTGGGGTCTAAACCCAAATAAATCTGTTTTACCCTGTATAAAGCTTATACAGGGTAAACTCATAAATTGTTCACCCTCTATAACACTGAAAGAGAGAGATGCACAATTGTTTGCTCCCCCCAGGTATTAATACATACTCTGAGTTAATTAATGAGTAAAAAGTGATTTTATTAAATACAGAAAGTAGGATTTAAGTGGTTCCAAGTAGTAACAGACAGAACAAAGTAAGTCACCAAGCAAAATAAAATAAAATGCGCAAATCTATGTCTAATCAAACTGAATACAGATAAGATTCTCACCAGTTCCAGAATGCTCCCTTTTACAGACTAATCTCCTTTTAGCCTGGGTCCAGCAATCACTCACACCCCCTGTAGTTACTGTCCTTTGTTCCAGTTTTCTTCAAGTATCCTGGGGGGTGGAGAGGCTCCTTCTTTAGCCAGCTGAAGACCAAATGGAGGGGTCTCCCAGGGGTTTAAATAGACTTTCTCTTGTGGGTGGAGTCCCCCTCCTCACCCTGTGTAGAATCCAGTCACAAAATGGAGATTTGGAATCACATGGGCAAGTCACATGCCCGTGCATGACTCAGGACTTGCAGGTAGCAGCTATTACCCACATGCTACCTTGAACGTTCTCAGGTAGATTTTTTATGTGGATTGGAGTCTTCCAAGCTCTTTTGTCTGCTAAGTGCTTCCTGATTGAGCACTTAATTTGCGCATTCCTTTCCCAAGAAGTGACCAAATGTTCTAACTAAGGCTACTTAAAGAAGAACAGGAGTACTTGTGGCACCTTAGAGACTAATAAATTTATTAGAGCATAAGCTTTCGTGGACTACAGCCCACTTCTTTGGATGCATATAAGCTTATGCTCTAATAAATTTGTTAGTCTCTAAGGTGCCACAAGTACTCCTGTTCTTCTTTTTGCGGATACAGACTAACACGGCTGCTACTCTGAAACCTGTCATTAAGGCTACTTAGAAATCAAGCAATTATACAGCCAATGTTCATAACTTTGAACACACAAATGGTGCCTGTATACAACTAGGATGAACATAACCAGTAGATCATAACCTTTACATAGATATGTTACATGGCATATGTAGCAAAACTCTATTCCAGTTATATCATACATACATTTATGAGCACCCCCCCCATAAATACCCTTATGGGGTACACTGTCACACCTCTTACCAGAAGCAGCCTACTCCCTGCAATGGGCCAGCTCAGTATCATTGGCTGATGCTTATGTAGGGTGGAGTCAGACCCCACCCACTTGTGCAGGGGAGGAAGGAACAGCCCCACAAGGACTGAAAACCATTTTTATATTGGCTGGGAACACAGACATTTTCTCTTTATAGTCACTTTCTTGGGTGGAACTTGTAACTTTGAGCTAGAAAGTTTATTTTTGATGCATAATGCTTTTCAATTCCTGTTAAAATCTCTTCTCCTTTCTCATCATTCAGTACCGTGCTACCCTCTCCTATATGATGCAGAGGGTGGCAAAACTCAGCAGATTGGCAAAATCCAGCCCAGTGGAGGGAGAGAGGCAGAATAGCAGCTTCTGTTCAAGCTATCCCTGTACCCCAGACACAATGGCAGCCCCGTCTCCTCCTGATAAGGGCTGTGGAGTGCCAGGGTCTAGCTTGGTGAGCGAGCAAAGCTGAGGAGCAACTGCTCTGTGTGACATACTTTCCTTGGCTCCAGGAAGATTTCTGACCATGGATTTCCCTTCACACACTCCCCCCCCCCCCCGCCAGTGCTCAACTAGTTACATGAGTGTTGCCAATTTAGTCATTGGTTGGAAATTTGAATTTAAATTGAAACATTAATACACACTTTAAAAGCATATACAGCAGATGATAAAATACTTGTACCTGAAAAAATATAATAGGTTTAAAAAGTATGAACAAAGACTAGCTTCTTCACACACCTGTTGTTTTTTCTGACAATGTTGGCACTCTTGTTTTGGCAATGTTGGCCATCCTTATAATTTAAAATTATGATTTGTAAGCCAGGTCTGAATGAGCTCTCTCCTGACAGCTAGTGGTGAGCCAGGGGTGGAGGGTAGGCTTCTGGACCAGACTGTATTTACATGAACTCACCTACTCTGCCTAGGTATCCCGCAGACAGAGCTGTGTTGCCCAAGTGATCAATTTTGGCTAGTGTTGGGAGTTTCTGTGCTAAATATTTTTATTACATTATAATTAATTTTTACATAAGAACATAAAAATGGCCATATTGGGTCAGACCAGTGGTCCATCTAACCCAGTACCCTGTCTTCCGACAGTGGCCAATGCCAGGTTCTTCAAAGGGAATTAACAGAACAGGGCAATTATTGAGTGATCCATACCCTGTTGTCCACTCCCAGTTTCTGGCAAACAGAGACTCTCAGAGCACGGTGTTGCATCCCTGCCCATCCTGGCTAATAGCCATAAGAACATAAGAACGGCCACACTGTGTCAAACTAAAGGTCCATCAAGCCCACTATTCTGTCCTCTGACAGAGGCCAATGGCAAGTGCCCCAAAGGGAATGAACAGACAGGTTATCATCAAATGATCCATGCCCTGTCACCCAATCCCAGCTTCTGGCAAACAGAGGCTAGGGACACCATTCTTGCACATCCTGGCTAATAGCCATTGATGGGCCCATCTTCCATGAATCTGTCTAGCTCCCTTTTGAACCCTATTATAGTATTGGCCTTCACAACACCCTCTGGCAAGGAGTTCCAGAGGTTGACAGTGCGGTGCATTTCTTGTTTGTTTTAAACCTGCTACCTATTAATTTCATTTGGTGGCCCCTTGTTCTTGTATTATGAGAAGGAGTAAATAACACTTCCTTATTTACTTTCTCTATACCACACATGATTTTATAGACCTCTATCATATCCCCCCTTAGTCATCTCTTTTCCAAGCTGAAAAGTCCCAGTCTTATTAATCTCTCTTCATACGGAAGCCGTTCCGTACCCCTAATCATTTTTGTTGCCCTTTTCTGAACCTTTTCCAATTCCAATATATCTTTTTTGAGATGGGACGACCACATCTGCACGCAGTATTCAAGGTGTGGGCGTACCATGGATTTATATAGAGGCAATATGATATTTTCTGTCTTATTATCTATCCCTTTCTTGATGATTCCCAACATTCTGTTCGCTTTTTTGACTGCCGCTGAACATTGAGTGGATGATTTCAGAGAACTATCCACAATGATTCCAAGATCTCTTTCTTGAGTAGTAACAGCTAATTTAGACCCCATCATTGTATACGTATAGTTAGGATTATGTTTTCCAATGTGAATTACTTTGCATTTATCAACATTAAATTTCATCTGCCATTTTGTTGCCCAGTCACCCAGTTTTGTGAGATCCTTTTGTAGCTTTTTGCAGTCTGTCTGGGACTTAACTATCTTGAGTAGTTTTGTATCATCTGCAAATTTTGCCCCTCACTGTTTACCCATTTTTCCAGATAATTTATGAATATATTGATTAGGACTGGGCCCAGTACAGATCCCTGGGGGACACCACTATTTACCTCTCTCTGTTCTGAGAACTGACCATTTATTCCTACCCTTTGTTTCCTATCTTTTAACCAGTTACCAATCCATGAGAGAACCTTCCCTCTTATCCCATGACTGCTTATTTAGCTTAAGAGCCTTTGGTGAGGGACTTTGTCAAAGGCTTTCTGAAAATCTAAATACACTATATCCACTGGATCTCCTTTGTCCACATGCTTGTTGACCCCCCTCAAAGAATTCTAGTAGATTGTTGAGCCATGATTTCCCTTTACAAAAACCATGTTGACTATTTCCCAACAAATTATGTTCATCTATGTGTCTGACAATTTTGTTCTTTATATCCAGTGATGGATATATTCTCCATGAACTTACCTAGTTTTTTTTTTTTTTTTGAACCCTGTTCTAGTTTTGGCCTTCACAACATCTCCTGGCAAAAAGTTCCACAGGTTGACTGTGCGTTTTGTGAAGAAGTACTTCCTTTTGATTGTTTTAAATGGTCTGCCTATTAATGTCATTGGGTGACCCCTAGTTCTTGTGTTATGTGAAGGACCTTATTCACTTTCTCCACACCAGTCAAGATTTTATAGACCTTTATCATATCCCCCTTTAGTAGTCTCTTTTCCAAGCTGGAAAGTCCCAGTCTTTTAAATCTCTCCTCATGTGGAAGCTGTTCCATACCGCTAATCATTTTAGTTTCCCTTCTTTGTACCTTTTCCAACTCCAATATATCTTTTTTGAGATGGGGTGACCAGAACTGCATGCGGTATTCAAGGTGTGAGCATACCATGGATTTATATAGTAAAAGTGGAGGAGCTTGGTTTGCCAGACAGATCAGCAAAGCCAATGTTGACAAACTGTGTGCAAACGCTGCAAAACACCAGTCCTCTGGACTACATCGACATGCAGAAAGCCTTATAAGCCAGTCATTGTCAAAGTCAATTTTAGAAGAACTTAATGACACTGTTAAGAATGCTGGACACAGTTTATGCGAACAAACATGGCTGTCACATCATACTTTCTCTTTAAGCAAGAGATAGCACACACTACAAACTGGAGGCCAATGTTAAGGGCATTGTTATTTGTTAATTCTGAAATTGGACACTGGTTCCGTACAAGACCAGCAAATGCTCACTATCTTCCTGCAAGAAACTCAACTGACTAATTAGAAGCATGCAGTGCAACAATGAAAGGCTCAACAGTTGAAAAAGTGAAGAACTCTCTCACTGCATTCAGAAAATGTGCATACATGGCTGATGAATGCACCGATGCAAATGAGTGTCAAGTATTAAGTCACTGCATATGTTATCCATGGTAGGCCGGTAGATGAATTTCTAGATGTTCAGGTTATAGAAGACACATTGGCTGCATCTCTGACAATCCACATCTTAGAAGAGTTAAATGCTTGCAAATTGAACCCCAAAGAGATGGCTGCTTGTGCATTTGATGGAGCTGCAAACTTCTCTGGAAGACATGGTGGAATACAAGCTTTTCTCAGAGAAAAGTGTAACTCTAAACTCTCCAATACACACTGAAGAGGCCATATACTCCAACTAGCACTAGTACGAGCTGCAAAATCCTCAAAAGGCATTTAAAAAGCTATACATTAAATGTCTTCATTATACGCTTTTTTTTAGCAAGAGTCCAAAAGAACTGAATGTCTTGGAAAATATAGAAGATACACTGGGACTGAAGTTCAAAACCTGCTGGCTTTCTCATGAGCGATTTATGGCAGTTGTCTTAAAATTACTGCAAACCATTATTATTGGCTTTGGAAAATATTTACCGAGATGGGACAGATCTAAGTAGTGAGGCTGGTGGACTACTTTTGCTACTAAGTTCAGAGAAGACAATCACCATTCTCTCTTATAAGTCTGCTGTTGAAACCACTTGGGTCATTAAACAATGCCATCCAAGCAGTTGCTTCAACAGTAGTAGAACTCTGTCCCGCAATGGAAGCTACACTTGGATCAATCAGAGAGATATCCATTGAAAACGTACTGGAAGAAGCAAAGACTTCAGTTCAGAAGTTGACTAATTAGGGTACTTATATTAACTCCTTAAACGAAGAGGACAAAAAGTGTTTGTTAAGCCAGCTGAAAAAGTAAAGTACACTGACTTGATTCTTACATCTCTACAACAACAACTTCTGGATTCTATCAACCTCTATGTAGCTTTTACAGATGCCTGTTTTATAAAACACTGACAGTTGAGTGAAGTGAGGCCCCACCTGCAGTTGGGCTGCCATGTGATCAGGATGGAATAGAGACTTTGAACACAGAGTGGAATATCATACGATGAATGAATGTAGATTTGACTTCAACTACTTCTTTATCATCACTAGTGGTTCAACCCAAATTTTGTGCTATGTTTCCTGGGATGAAAGAAGTAGGAATTCATCTCTTTCTAGTCCCAATCACAACAGCTACAGTTGAGCATTCTTTTTCCTCATTGAATAGAATTGAAAGAAGTCGCCTTCTGCATGATCATGAGCATATCATGAAGGACTGGAAGTATCGGACGCATGAGACGTCACCAAAAATGAATGGACTGCGTTCCAGAAGTTCTTTAACAGATTTGTGCAAAATGACAAGAAGAAACCAAGAAGGATGTAGATATAGTGCTTCATAGGAGGCTTGTGTAGCCAACTTTAATTTGTGTGATGATGATTTAAAAACATGAGTTAAATCTAATAAAATGGTTGTGACACATTTTTCAGTGTTTACTATGATGCCATACAGCCCACCTTCGCCGTAACAGTCTCACCCCCTCATCTGTCCTCAGCCCCCACATCTCTGTATTTTTGAACACCCCCCCTGATTTCAATTTCTGGGGAAAACACTGTTTCTGACTGAAATCTTCCCAGAAGTTAGTGCCTGTTGAACGAGCAGTAACACCTCTTCTGCAGTTGCATCTTCCCCACACTCTGATGTGTGGCTTCTTACAGCTGCAGGCAAGGACCACATGGCTCCTGAGAAAGGTGTGTTGCCTGGACCTAAGGTCATACTGTGGTTGAACCCAATGCCAGTTCCAAAGGGATGGAGGTGAGGGGCAAATCTGACCCACTATAGTACAATTTGAAGGAAACTTCATGAGTGTGACGCAGAGACCCATTGGTGCCAGCTGGCAAAAGGGAGCTCATTGTTCTATAACAGCAACTGCTAGCAGGCCTGACAAACTCACTACACAGCTTTCGTGGCATTCATCCATAAATGAGATCATGTGAGATATCTAATAAAAGTTTGTCATACTGGTCCTCATAATCATTGTGAGATATATGTATGGATGATATTTAAGGAGTTGAGTATATGTACTGAGAATATGTTTTAAAGTCAGTGTCCAAGGCAGAGCTGACACACAGGTTTTGAAAGACAAAGGATGCTGATACACCTGTTTCTCTGTCAGCCATGTAGATTAAGCATTGGAAGCCAACATAATGGAAGCCGCATTTACATATGGACTCAACAGGAAAGAAGTAAAGAGTTAAAAACAAGCCATAGGGTGCAGGGGGTAAGCTGCCATGCCTTCGCTGGAAACACTGCAAAGGACATTGGTATGAGATAAGTTTCTTTAGATATATGGTTAGCTTATTAAAGTTAAGCTTAGTCTCTAGGAATTCTAGTATGAAACCTTTCTATTTCCATTATCCTTGCTCACTATATCATAAATCTTGATCTTTGGTATAAACTCATAATTGTTTTCACTGTAAATATATCTCAGTGCTGTGATATGATACAGGAGCTGATCCTGAGTGAAATCGAACAAGCTGGTGTGTATACACAGACAGACACACTTAGCATCTCTTGTTGATTCCTCTAACAATACAGGCAAACATGTTAAAGATTCAAGTCTACTTGCCCTGGCTTTGATAACTATCTACAAGGAATGTTCCTGTTTACCATTTCAATACCCTTTTGATATATCCTTAAGGGTTGCATCCAGCTGGCTGATTATTTAACCTTCCCTTCCTCAGTGTTACATATGGTGAGGGCTGGTTATAAAGAGGACAGCAATCAGTAATTCTGCATGTCCACTGAAGGTAGGACAAGTAGTAATGAGTTTAATCTGCAGCAAGGGAGATATAGGTTAGATATAGGAAAAAACTTTCTAACTATAAGGGTAATTAAGCTCTGGAGTAGGCTTCCAAGGGAGGTTGTGGAATCCTCATCACTGGAAGTTTTTAAGAACAGGTTGGGCAAACACCTGCCAGGGATGGTTTAGGTTTACTTGGTCCTTCCTCAGAGTGAGGGCTGGACTTGATGACTTCGGGAGGTCCCTTCCAGCCCTACATTTCTGTGATTCTATAATAGACTGGGTTGGGTAACTAAGTGATAGTTTGGAATGGGTATAAAATACAGTACAGACCTATTTATCCAAATAGAGGGGGGACCATGGAATTTGAGGGGTTTTTTTCATGTGCAAGTGATAACCAAATAGTGCGATCCTGCAGACACTTGATTTCAATAGGAGATGCATGAATGGAGTGCTTGCGTCATTGAGCATTGAGCTTGGATTTCCTAGAGTGGGGAGGGTGTGCGGTTTCTGCTACACAGGTTTTTAACATCTGCCTACCCAATGTATCAGGCTCTCAAATACCAGACTTCCTGGTAACTTGCGTTAATTTATGCAGCTTTCATAAACTCTGCAGATTATTTTAAATCTACAATGCATAAAAACATATTTCAATCTATTTGATGCCAGTGTTACAAGGTAGGGAGCCTCAAGTTCAGATTGGCATTCTGTCCTTTGCTTATAAGATAGCTGTCAGTTGTCATTTACAATTTGCATATAGTGCCATAGTTGTGCAAGGTGTATTACATTGAGAATAAGTCTGTGAGTGGAGGAGCTCAACTGGGCTTTTATTTTGCTGCAGTAATGTGAATGAGTCATGGAGTTTTATCCTTGATTTCCTGGTGCTTGTCAGTCTGTTTTTAAGCATTAACACCATTCAAATGTAATATGAGATGAACATTCTATTTGACCAGAAATGTCCTGTTAAAGAAGGTACAATACACAATTGTTTTTGTGCAACTATTATTTTCAAGGATCTGATGAACACATAATCCTGCAATTTCCTTGTCCTTTCCTTCCATACCAAAAAGTGGTGGTGTTTGCTGTTTCTAGCACTTCATTCTGTTCTTATTTAAAAAATGTATTTTATTTGCCTAGTGTTCATTAGTTGCTGCTTTTAACCAATCATTTCTATATCTACTACTTAAGTGGTCCTGAGCATTATTTTTCTACTTCCTATTTCACAGAGGAGATTCCAGATTCAAACAGTTACTACCCTTAGAGATCAGATGTTTGGCTGATTCATTCAGTAAGCTACAACTTTCCTCACCGTGCTGGTTTTTCAAGTAGGAACTAGCTTCTAGGCCTTTTCTTATGAGAAGAATTCTCAAATGAGTAAAAGCTTCTCATTCCCAATCTTATGTGGCTCCAGGATTTTCACTGAAGGTAAGGTTGGGGATTTTTTTCCCACTGATCTCTTATGAAAATGGACAATAATTCTCATTATGCTCTAGGTTTTGTTTTAAGGCTAGTGGAGTATAATTGCTCTGAATGTGGATGATAGAAGAGAACTGTAATTTCTACAATTCTTTTGTAGAATTCGTGATCAAATAGGATAATTTTAAATAAGAATATTGCAGTTCTGCTCTTGGTGACATTTTGGGATATTTTTAGTTTAGGAGGTGTGTGTGAGAGAGAGGGGGAAAGGGAGAGAGAAATTTATAGCTTAACAGCACATTTTCCACCACTTTACCTACATTTTTTCATATATTGCCACAAAGTGACATAATACTGTCAGGATGCAGTATAAGAAAAAGAAGACCATGCTGAATGCAACTCAAAGCAGAATGAGTATCAAAGATATCTGGGAGCAGATCCCCAGCTGTTATAGATTGCCTTGGCTCTACCTGATGATCTGCTCTCTGAGCTGACATTTTCACAGACGGTTGGTTTTCTGGGAGATGTCTTAAAGAAACAGGTAATTTAAGCAACTGGAAGTTTTATTCATATACAGAATGTGGTGCTTTGCTCTGGATTTGTATAGATCTAGCAATTAGGTGGAAGAGCAACATACATTGGCAGATCTGCTGCTCTACTGGTCTGCTATCCCAGATGGAATGACATTGAATGTCTGACAATGCTATCCTTAACATTTTGTGCTCTGAAAATTGGTTATTTTATTTAGGGATTTTTGCCTTTTGCTATCGTTCAAAAGCTTCTCTCCTAGCTGTCAGTTATTCAAAAATCATTTCTAATTTGGCAGATATGTAAATCTCTACATTATTCTGAATCCATTTAATCATTTGTAATATGTTTTCTCAAACTGGCATGAGAGATGTCTTCTGCAAAATTGCAATGCACTTTTAATGCACAGAATTCAGTGTGGCAATGAGTTAATTGCAGGCTTACTATTACAGCTCAGTGATGTGTAATCTACTTGTAGCTCTTCTATATTGGCATGAGTCGTTTTGGGGTTGCTGATTTTCATATTCAGGAGCTATCATTTTAAATAAAGAATAGAGTGGCTTGTGGCAGCTTTGCATTTGTTATAACAAGAAAACGATGCATGAATTTTCTATTTGATATTGCTATATGTCCAGCTATGGAGGAGTCCTATGCACCCTTTCTGGAGGCAAGTATTATAAATTAAGCATATCAAAATAAGTGGGACAGATTCATCCCTGTTGTGAATCTACTGACTTGAGTGGAGTTTTGTGAGGGATGACATTGGCCAAACTTCAAATCAATCTCCAGAGGTTCAGGATTTATGATAGGTTTGGACAAGCAGTTGGAGGCTTATCTGAAGCTTGTTCAAGTTATCTCCTCCCTCTCCCCCCTCAAGCTGTGAAACAGTCTGTCCTTGCTCCCCCGTGGAGCTGCCTCCTGCAACAGACTCCTTAGGTCCCACCCTTCCCAATCCACAACTTTCTGCTAGTGGGCCTCAGCTCCTACCTACCTGATTGCAGGTCTTCAGGAAGGATCTACAGCCTACTAACCATGCCTAAATGTGATCCTCTCTTTAAGCAGTCAGATGGCAAATCACTACTCAAATGCACTTTGTGGTGTGCCTAACTGACCTGCCTCCCCCTTCGAAACCTTCAGAGGAATGATGTGTATGATCACATCCCCTAACCTGCTAGGTCACCCTGATTCTGGAGCAAATGGCTTGTCACCATGTCTGGATATACTGTGAGAAGAGTCTCTTTCTTGATATTTTGACCTCTCTGGTCCTGACCAGAAAAACTGTACATTGAAAATAACATTTATCTGAACATTTCAGCAAAGCACCGTTTTAAAAAACAGGCAATGGGTTAGGAATTGGGAGATGGCTCTGATGTTACTGGTATCAGTTTGGCCATCCATAATTTAAAATCAACATTTCTCTTCCTGCAGCACTTTTTCACAGTTAGGTTGATGAAGTCTTTATAGATCATGCACGCACTTTTATCTATGGTGATATACTTCACTTATTCTTCTTATGGATGAGTTTCTCTGCATGATGATTTTTCTTGTATACCAGCCTGTTAGTTTTATGGATGAAAAAGTTAGACACACAGACTTTTAATAGTCAACACATCTTTTTTGTTCACTACAAAACCAGAGGAGATTTGTAGGCTGGTATACCAAGCATGAAAAAAATAAACATAAAATTAATATATTGGTAGTGTTTATAGTTTTATTACCCTGTAATTATATCATATCTATGTTTGTTTTTCTTTTCATGACATTCTATAAAAAGTAGCTGCCTGAACCTGTTTGGAAGGTCTGTGTTTTCAGGATTTAGACCTAAGTGGTGATTTACCAGCTTCAAGGAAGAAAGGCCAGTTGTAGATATGGTATTACTATGCTGAAAGATGTTAATGGCTGCCATCAAACAGGTCTTTGCTCTGTAGACAATCGCCTGTAGACCTGGTTAAAGCTGATGGGTGTGCTAGGCATCCTTCTGTCAGGCTAACTGGAAGGACCAATTAAATGACCCTTTATTTAATGATAGCTGGAAACAATAGCCAAGGCACTTGGCCACATAGTGAAGTTTGAGCGGAGTTAAATATAAACAATCTGTGTGTGTGTGTTCAGTTTAAGATAAATATTAATAGTTTATCACACATGCAGGGCTTGATTTACCCCAACAAGTACAAGGGGTTTGCAACTGGTACCACATAGCCCTACACCCACAAGGGTATCAGAATGGGAAATTAAACACCTGGCTGGGCTGGCCTCTCCATGGAGCTGCACAGGGAAAGGTAACTTTTTAGTTCTGGCTGGAACTTTGTAGGAGTCGCACAGGTGGAGGCTGTGCAAGAGGTGCTGAATGAGCACTCGGATGTTAGGTAAGGGGCACTATGTAAAAACCCAACACAAATAAACTTCCTCTCCTCAGCCCACCTTGACCACTTTTAGGCTTGCTACGCCTCATGGGAGTCTGAAGGTGCAGTACAGGCTGTCAAGCTTTCATTTTCATGGGACCTCCATTAGAATGTAGTGGAGGAAAACGACTCCCTAGAGAAACGGGTGGGACTGAGTCATCAGTCTGTGATTTGGTACTTTCAAAGGGCCCTCTGAACTGCTGATTATAGCAATGGAGGTTCCATGCTTGAGTCAGAAACCAGCCCTCTTCATCAAATCAGGGTCTCTTTAGAATTGGCAGCCTGCCCAATCATCCCTGCAGCAGAGCATCTAAATAATTTCTGAAAGTTTTGAGTTAACTGTTGAATTTGGCAGATTACCTGTCTAGCATTTAGAAAAAAGAAACAAAATATAATACATTTAACAGCTTTGGCCCTGAGGCCTAACAAACATGAAATGTAGGCAAAACCTCTGTAGGTGTGCCCCATCCTCAGGTGTGGGGCTGGTGACTGATACACAAGGCACCAGACGCAGTAGGGACTATATATCTCTCCTGCC
Organism: Chrysemys picta bellii; assembly: GCF_011386835.1. Classification (NCBI taxonomy): domain Eukaryota; kingdom Metazoa; phylum Chordata; order Testudines; family Emydidae; genus Chrysemys; species Chrysemys picta. The sequence goes on from NC_088796.1 coordinate 111,290,341, forward strand.
CCCATGGCCAGATAGTGCATCATGTAGCTGTTTTCAGATACAGAGTAGAGAGTAGGATTAGGATTTACAATTGCAATTTTCCCTCTATGCCCTACAGTTAGTCAAAGCGCCGAGTTGTGCACTTATTCGGGTAAAACTCCCATTGATATTGATGGGTTTTTACCAGAGTAAAGCAGGGTTGAGCCCAACATGTGAGACTGGGTGTGTAGTTTATGTTTGCCAGGGCTTGTGCAGTGTTTGAAGTGAGGATGAAGAAGGTCAGACAGGTTGCTTCTGGCCTTCGATTCTAAACTCTATGAAGTGCCTAAAGAGAGAGAACCATAGACTTCTCATCATAATAGGCAACTGATCTGTGCGTTTCCTGCCTGGACTTGTTCAAATGTGTGATTAATTTGAAATGCTTCTTTGCTTCTAGTCAAATGCGTGGCTTATAATGTTGGCATTTTTAGCCAATAAAGAAATTTTGCTGATTTAAAATGGTATTTTAAATGCCAGACTATAATGAACTAGACTGGTGGGGAGAGAGAGTGGTGGTAGTGGTGGTGACAAAGGGAAGGAAGGGGTGATTTCTCTTGGAGCTCCAATTGTGAAGTGTTTCCATGGAGGGATTTCTGCAGGCGTAGGACTTGATCTTATGCCCACTGAAGTCAGGGGCAAAGCTGCCATTGACTTTAATGGGGCAGGAGCAGGACAGTACAGAGGGGAGCTACTGCCGCTTTGGCTTCTCTACCCTTCTGAAAATATTTGAATTCCCACTCTTTTCATCTTCTCTCGTATATGCCCATTAGATCCTGATCCAGCAAAACACCTAAGCACATGTGTAACTTTAAGCACTTGAGTTATTCCATTTATTTCAGTGGACTGTGCATGTGCTTAAGTGCTTGGATGCACTGGGGCCTGAATCGTAACTGAGAAAATAGCTAATAACACTGTCAGTCAGAACATTTTAAAACCCACCTGGTAACATGGATTATAGCTGTTGGACATTTTCAGAACACTCTCAGGGATTTAGACATACTTCTATTAAAATTAATGGAAAAGTTTAAAAATTAATGTAGACACATGTCTAAATTCCCTAGACTGCTTTGAAAATCTCAGTGGGTATCTTTTAACTGCTCGTTCAAGTCACTTTAAATATCCATTATTAACTAAAATTTGTAATATGTATTAAATGAAATATTTACTGTATGTACATATTTATAGCACAGATAGAAAGATATCACACAGATGTCTTCCTTTGCTATTTTATCAAGTGCATGTATCCCCTTCTGCCCATAGATATTATGAAAAATCAAGCAATTTCAGCTCATCTTGTATCATTGTTTCGAATGATTTTTTTCATTGCTGATAATTGCTAATTCCAGCTAAAATTTCTTGTCAGAATGGATATGGTAAGGGCAAGAAAAGAATATGTTATTTAGGGATGAACCATTAGATGAAATGTGCAAATAATGTGGAACCTACCTTGGCATTTTCTTTTTACCAGATAATAAATTAAAGCACTATATACACACATATAGTTATGTTTCATCATTTATTTATATATCTATATATATGAAAAATAGATATTACTAATTATTGTTACTGTTTAAATTGATGATTATATAATTATATATATTATATAAACAAATTTATCAAAAAATAAACTTCCTATACATGTCAATATATTGATCCAAATTTTGCCTTTACAAATTCTGAATAAGAACTCTCACTGCTGCAAAACTGTCTGAGGTGTAAACCAGGTTAGAATTCATCACTCTGCCTTTACATTCTATTCCACGGTGTGTTTATTATTGTTTGAGGACCTGATCCTGCAAATCTTTACTTGGGGGAATCCTTACTCACACCAAGTCCCACTGAAATCAGTGACTCCTTGGGTGACAAAGGACAACTCACCAGTATAAGGGGCTGTGGGACTGGGCCACTAATTGCTAACACCTGTTCCATTGTAGTTCATTGTACTATTTGATTAAAAGAGTTACGTGAAAGATTCCCTGTTAACAAAATGAAAGGTCTGATCTTGCAGTTCTTAGTTGGGTAAAATGCTCATTGCTTCATTCAGAGGGTTACCTAAGGACTGGAAGATCAGATTTATATTTATCCTTAAGTGCTTATGCATCTTTATTAAGAAATGATCATATTGTTCTGTTTGGATTGGATCCAGAACAACATTTATTTTTAATTTCTTTAATCTAGAGTAAAAGAAGAATGTAATATGTTTTTATCTCTTTTCCTTGGACTGAATCGTTTTTTTTAATACTCCTGAAACTGAGCTGGAGAATATGAAAACTTTCTCTACGTAAGAGACAAGACTTTCTCTATTGTAAGCGAATACATAGACATGCCATTTCAATGAATTTAGAGCCTGATCCAAAACTCATTGAAGACAATGAAAAGATTCCCATTGACTTCAGTGGGCTTAGGATCAGGCCATTGAAGACAAGGATGGACTTGCATTTGATGAAGTACAGTAAATTATGCATAGGAAGCCAAATTTGTGCCTGCTGTAGCTGCACTGGCCCTCTGTGCATGTATGTGTAGTAGCTCTTGATTGACCATTGTGCAAAGTCCAAGCAAGAGCTCTTTACATAGTAAATCTCTATGAGAATCAGGGGAATGGAATTCGTCACCCCAAGATGAGTGGCACCAGTGTGGTCAAGGCTTAATTGCTACTCAATGCATTGGCTTTAGTAGCGATCAGTGTCGCTGCCGCTTTTGGCTCATGAAACCATGAAGTTGTAGGTCTATTGCGTATGTCTTCCCACAACCCCAACCTCCCCTTTGCGCTCTTGTGAAGAAAATCACCATGAAACACCAGAGGTGCTAGAACTAGGGTGCTGGGGGTGTGGCAGTACCCCCTGGCTTGAAGTGGTTTCCATTATATACAGGGTTTACAGTTTGGTCCAATGGCTCTCAGCACCCCCACCACACAAATTGTTCCAGCACTCCAGCAAAATGCTGCATAAGGCACATTGAAGGGGATAAATGGTCTTTCTAGCCTGCATTTTCTCTCTCAAGGCAAGTTCAGCAAAACTGTGTGCTAACTGTTGCTTTGCAGACTTTGGAAATATAAATAGTAACAAGATTTGCTTCTTTACACTTACAGCACATACAGGAATAACATTTCACAAATTGTCTGCCCAGAACCAAAATTCACAGCAAACAAACACTTGTATACCACCCCCTCAGCAGCAAGTTTTTTATACATGTACATAGTTTCTCATACAGTTGGGACGCCACAGTAGTTAACATTAAAAATCGCTATTTACCCCTCCACCCCAAAAAAGTACTTATTTTATAAAAAAATACTAACCAAACACTCCAGAACTGTGTAAAATTAAAAATCAATTGATACCCTTGTTGGCAGTCTCAGTGGATGGCCAGGACTGAATGGACAAAGAGACCGAATATCCTACCACTCCTATACGCCCTTTGTCCACATCAAGGTTTAGCTACATTGGTAGGGTAATACAGTATGGGAAGGTTTATGCTGTTGCCTGTGACTGACATGTTCTGTGGCCAGAGGATTTCAGTCTCCAGGGCCATCATTCTCTCATCTTTCCAAGGAATAAAGTCCACGCAAATATTAATAAGAAAGAAAATGGTCAGGGCAGAGGGGGAGAAATGATTTATTGCAATAAAATACTAGTTTGTTTTAATTCTTTAAAGATCATTGGATCCTAGTGTCCCATGTCTCTCCTTTTCCTTTACCTCTTCTAAGCTATTTGTCTGCCTAACTCATAGAAAATAAAATATGATAAATAAACAAGAGTTGCTGACCTCTCTCTGTATATTTTGCAAATATTAACCTGTGTAGTTGCTGTATGTGATTGCACAGTAAATGTTAGCATTTATAATATTTATGAACTATGCAAGAATTGATGCTATATGTGCAGTCACTCTTGATTCCAGCACTTAAATCGTGGCAACAATTTGTTTTGGAAGGAGTTTAAACTTCTCCATAAACATTGGCATGCAAGAAATCAGCAGAGGACCAATAGATGTTTTTAATATAATTTGAAGCAGTCCATTAGAATGTTTTTAAGTGATCAGAGTGGAACAAAATAGAAACTGGAGACTTCATATGGTTTTTAATGTCAGGTTTTGATGTAAACCATATTATATTTTGTAATCTGTGTACTCCATTTTATTCACATTAAGGTTATTGGCAAAACTCCCATTAACCTCAGTGAGAGGAAGAGTAGATCAAAATGTCCACATTGAACATTAGTAACACTGGATATTTTGTGTGTGTGTTGGAAAGGAAATAGGGGCATGTGAACTGGCCAAGGTATTTAACTCTGAAAAGTGCATGTTGCACATGTGCAATAATAAAAATAATTCATAGGGATTTTTACTAGAGATGGGAAATGCTGATTTGCCAGATTCAGAACAAATCAAAAATTGTGGTTTCTAGATTTGAAAAAAAAAAATTGGTTCTGGCGAAGTATGTATTCTAGGCTGCTATTTATTTTTATGTTATTCTTTTTTAGTCTGAGAAGGAGGTCCAGAATTACTTACAAAGGCTATTTATTGTTTACATATTATATATTTTCAGAAGGTAGGATTGTCCTGTTTTTAAGACATCAGTATATGAATAGAGTTGTTATTTGATGGCTAATTTAGATCCCCCAGTCCAGCAAAGCATTTAAACAAGTGCTTAATCTTAAACATGTCAGGAGTCCTGTTGAAGTCGAGCAAGTGCGTAAGTGTTTTTCTGAGTCAGGGATTAACGGCTGCTTTTTCATAATAATTTGCAATGTAACCCTATATGTGTTAACATATTGAGGGGATACTTGTCCATGTTGATTCAAATCCCTGGTGTATTCAAATCTGTACATAGCCAGCCTGACAAGATTCAGTTGAGATATGGTTAAAAGGGAAACAATTATTATTTTAGTTTATAAGATCGTCCCTCATTCACTGAGATCTAGGCAACAATAAACCTACTGGTAAAAATCCTATTAAAAACTAATCAATATAAATTCAGACAAATAAAATTTAAAGACAACAATTTGGTGTCTGGTGCCCAAAGCTTTGTGCAATAAGCTTTTAAAAGTTTTTAGCCAAGAGTGCAAGACTATTTTTTCTGCCCACTGAGGACTCAAATCCATAAGAGGCATTATGGGAGCCGATTTCTTAAGTGTGAACCATACACCTTTAACTAGAGGCCAGGCAAATTAGTGGACATCTTCAGGTTCCAGCCTGTTCCCCATCCCAGCCTTGTGATGCCTATTCACAGAGGCAGACAGCCTGCCAGATCCCACAAATCTGTACGTGCAGCAGGAGCACTAGACCCACAAGGCAGCATACTGCCAGCCAGCAAGGTGACTGCCACCAGTGGCAGGCAAATGTGAATTATTCCTGAGTAAAGGGGGGTGAAACTTTTCAGATGAGTTTTCTATTCACCCCCAAAAATGCAGTTTCGAGTCAACTGAAATTATTTGCAAATTTGGTGAATAGTTTCATATGGGGAAAAAAACTTTAGAAAAAATTCAAATGTTTCATTACATTTTGAAAATGAAATATTTCATTTTTTTGTTTCAAGATTATAATTTGTTTTGAAATTTGCCTGAATTTAATAAAAAGTTTTTAAAAACCTGAAAATGAAATTAAATGTTTTGTTTCAGGTCAAACTAATCATTTCAGTCAATCCAAACCAATTTTTTTTGTTTATTTTTTATTTCACCGAGAGAACTGAACATGTCTCATTTTGGGTTGACTCCTCTAAAATTAAAAAAAAAAAATGTAGATGTTGTTGGGTTTTTTTCATTGGCCCAGTCAACTAAAAAATCAATTATACTTAGAACTGTAATGCAGGATTCATCCTTTAAGGCCTGATTCTCCACAAATGCCTTTCACTTTGTATAGTAACTGATACCTGTACAAAGGAGGGTTAAATTCTGCCATTGGTGTGAAAGAATGGAGAATTCAAATTCTGGTACCATTTTACTCCCACTTTATACTCCTTGGGCTCACTGAGGCCAGTTTTACGCCAGTTGACATTGAAGTCAATGGAGTTACTTCCGGTTTACACAAGCATGAGAGGAAAATTGGGCCTATTGCATACTGGTGTAAAGACTATACAAGGCAGTAGAAAATCAGGATTCTAGTGCTCACAAAATATGTTGCTTTGACATCTCTGGAAGCTGAAGTTCTTCATTTATCCACAGAAAGATACAGAATAACCTGTATGCCTCATTCATGGTCTAATCCAAAACCCATTGAAGTCAGTGGGAGTATTCTATTGATTTCCATGGATTTTGGATTAAGACCACTATTTTAAAGGTGAAAGGAGGGAAGTTCAGATTCCAAGATCACTCATTCTTAAGCCTCTGTGTCAAACCCATTTAAAATGTATTCTTTATTCCATTGCCAATCCTCTGAGTCATCATGTCCTCTCCCCTCACCCCCAGCTTGCATGATTATTTTTATTAAGATGAAGAAATCAATGTTTATTGTGTACAGACCTCTCAGGCTATCATATTCAGATTTGCCATTACTTGGAGGACACACAAAATAATATAGAAGAGACAAGTTAGTACTGCTTTCTTTCTCCCATGTGCTATTAATTTACCTGGCATGGATAATTTCAGAATAACATGCAAGCAAAAAGGGTGTTGTTGGTTTTTTTTAAAGTTGACATGTAATAAATTATTTAACACCTCGTCCTATTGCATCCTACAGCATCTATCAGTTTCATCAATTTATGTGGTGTTTGCATAAATTTCATTAGTACAAGACAAGGAAAGTTTTTAAAAAAAACACAAACACAATTTTCAGGTTTTCAGTTCATTACGAAAGCTTTCTCTCTGGGCAAATGACTAATACACTGTCAAACCTTTATATTCCTGAGAAGCATGCTAGCCAAAAAGAGAGGTGCAATCAATCAAAGCCTTGATTAAATGAGCTAAATACACCTACTCAGGGAAAATGCCATTGTATGACTTAGACTTGTCCTAGGGCAGCACTAACATGCTTCTAGGTCACTTATGTATTATGGAGCCATACTAATGACTCTCTAGTTAAGGGTGTAAGACAGTTTCCATTATAAGCCTGAGCTGAAAATTTTGGAGTAATTACCGGTAAGTTTGAAACCTCTGTTCAATAGAAAGAGTTTCAGACTGTAAGCTGAACTGTAATAGTTCCCATTTGAAGTTTGGACTGTGTTTGGGGTTCAATGCATCAAACAAGTACACACATGAGAAAAGTTAGTTGCCTTTGTTTAGTTGCACAAGGAAAGGAAGGGTGATCTTGTGGTTAAGACACTGTACTAGCACCCAGGAGATCTGGGTTTAGTTCCTTACTGTGCCACAGGCTCACTGTGTGACCTTGGACAATTCACTGAGTTTCTGTGTGCCTTAGTTTCCCAGCTGTAAAATAGGAACCAGTTTTGTCTATTTAGATTGTCAAGGCAGTGACTCTCTCTTGCTATGTATTCAGACACCGTCTAGAACAATGAGCGCCTGATCTCCGTTGGAGCCTCTAGACCCTACTGTAATACATATCATAATTACTAAGTCGTCTAGACAGGGCACAAAACAATGGCACTGGAGCTAGGTAGCTAACTAACACTAAATTTCAACACTTACCTATCAGATACTCACAATGAACTGTGGCAAGCTATTGGGGGGAAAGTATTGTGAAGAAATTTACACCATTTCAAATAACAAATGTAAGAATATTCCAATCTGTTTATGGACAAGTCACAAAACAGAAAAAGAGACCAAACTCAATGAATAAATTATTCATTATGAAATTTTCATTTAACTCTGTTAGAACTGAATGTACATTAAAACCAATTTTTTTTATCTGAAATGTTCAGATAGACTTTTTTTAATTAGAATTTTTTCATGGAAACTCTGTACTTTGGACCACAACAGATAATGCTGACTGCAACAAAAAAGTACTGTTTTCAGGATATATTTGGCCATGATCAGAAACTCCAGAAACTTTATTAAAAATCCTGTTTTTGTCAGAATTCTACCCCAATTTCAAGACTGAAGAGGTTCAGATAAGTATCCAAATTTTTGGATGCTTTTCTGAACCAATCCCCAAAACTCTGAAACTATAGATATCTGTCAAAATTCTGCCTCTAAGCCATTACATGCTAAGACCTTTGAAAGTTGTCAGAGCAGAAAATTTAGTAACTACAGGTCCCTTAAAGCACATTAAACTAAGTGTATTCAAATGAGGTGTTCACATGGACTTCACATAGAAAATATGTGCTGTATATTAATTATAGTTATTTTGGTATGCTAAAAATATCTGGTGAGATGCTCCCATACACTGTATAGTGTGGAGGAGAGCAAAACCATTTCACTGGGAGTAGCATGTGAGCAGGGAGCATGAATGTTAATATACCTGTAGTTCATAACATATTAGAAATTCTATTGTGAATGTGCTTAGTTGTATGTGCCTTTAAATATGTTGCATGAGAGTCATGGCATAGTGACTCAAAGCCAAGTTAGAAAAAGAGTACAACCCTAATTATCCTTACAGGACCAAACTTGATTGAGAATTTGGGGTATTGTTCTGGGAGAAGCTGGCACTGACCATTTCCCCCCCATTATGAACAAACCTATTCAATTTATAGTGTTATGTACCACAACCTATTTTCATTAAAAAATGATTTTAATACGCCCTCTTTATAGAGAGATTTTTTTAAGTGCAGGCATATTTTTTAAAATTAAAGAAACAACATTAAAGTAAATTATTCTAGTTTACATAACATATTGCTTCCATATAGATCTTGGTATGAACTAAGGATCATGTTTTTTGCACTCTGTAGCCTTGTAATTCTCAATGGGACATATTCATGTCATTTACACTGATATAACTGACTTCAGAATCTAACTGAATAAAACGTCTGTTGCATTCAGGAATAATAAGGAAGGAGCCGGCGTGCAATTAGATTAACAATCTTCCCAAGAAAGGTAAGTAATAATTATATATATTTCCAATAACTGTCGCTATGGCCTCCTTCTTTTACCGTAACTCATATTGAGTAGGTACTTTACTACACAAGTAGTCCCAATCAGAGAGCAACATCTTAGAGTGCTCTACAATTCACACCCCCGTAGACTGCACTGTGGCGCCATCCATGTAGTCAAGTCCATTGAAAGCAGTGTGACTGGTCATGAAGTAAGGTATTATTCAGCATGAGTAAGGTGGAAATCAGGACTACAGTGAATTGAGTGCCAGTTTTATATTGCAAAAGTAATCAGATCCTTTAGGGGTTTTATCTTTATTGTGAATATGTCAGATCTTTGATTCTCTCTGTGATCACTGTGTTTTTAACACTCTGAAACTGATCCTGCATTTTCTGCAGTCAAAATTCTCATTGACATCAGTGGGAGTTTTCCAAGTAAGGCCTTGTGTACACACACACAATTTCTTCCACTTTAACTATACCAATATTGTTAAAGTAGTATAAACCTCCTAGTGTGGACCCATTTATATCTGTATAAAGGTGCCTTATACTGGTATAACTATTCTCATATGTCAGAGGGGTAGCCGTGTTAGTCTGGATCTGTAAAAGCAGCAAAGAGTCCTGTGGCACCTTATAGACTAACAGATGTATTGGAGCATGAGCTTTTGTGAATGAATACCCACTTCGATGCATCCAACGAAGTGGGTATTCACCCACGGAAGCTCATGCTCCAGTACATCTGTTAGTCTATAAGGTGCCACAGGACTCTTTGCTGCTATTCTCATATGGGAAGGGGAATAAGCTATGTTGGCATAGAGTGCCTTTATACTGGTATAATTGTGTCCACACTAAGGATTGTTCCACTATAACTATTTTGGTTTAAAAAAACAAATCACATCCTTCACCAAAATAGTTATACCAGTACAAAAACTGTGTGCAGAAGCAAATCCTGCAAACCCTTACTCCCGGGACAAATCCTTAGTCATGAGGGTAGCCAGTGTGACGACTTGTGTGATAAAGGTTTACAGATTTGGGCACTATTTCTGAGCCAAAAGCCAAGTTAGAAAAAGACAGCAGTCCAGCCACATAATGATTAAAAATAAAAAAAGGTTAGAAGAGATTAACAATTTTAAATGGTCAAGTTACATGACATAAATTGGGCTAATTTCATTCTTCCTAGCGGCTTGTCTGCATGAACAATTCGTTTGTGGCAAGCAGGGGTATGAATCTACTGCACATTAGCCTGTCATGGCCTACCTGTCCGTGTGGATCCTGCTAACACAGATTAAGAGTTTTTAATGGGCTTTGATCTGATAAAATGACTCAGATCTCATAATTAAATTAAATCAAAGGGTACATTGAAATACAGATCTGATACAGTGTGAACTCAGAATAATTAAGTAAAGACCTGATTATTTTTTAATGATTCTGTGAAAAGTTGTTCTGTGAAAAGGTGGTGTTCATCTGTTAATTAAATCAGGAGATCTGAATCAACATCTCCCTGCTTATCTATTGCTCGACCTCACTCTCTTTTCCAATAAACCATAAATATTTCCAGGAGAACTGGAGGTGTTCTCACTACTTTTTACTTTTTTTTAGTTAGTACCATTACAGAGAGCACCTCCAACTTTGTTTTTTTAATTTTTTGAGTCTTAAAAAAGACTAGAATAAACCAGAAGATGATGCATCAAAACTAGGAATGGTCTGAAACTGTGCTCTGGGAAGCTGGCTGGTTGTTTAGGCTCCAATTCAGCAAAGCACTTAAGCACATGCTTAAAGTTAAGTATATGCTTCTACCCTTTGCTAAATTTGGATCCTTAGTTTTGGCTCTACTTATTTCCAGCTGTTAAATTTCATTAAAAGACAGATAAAGTATAGCCCATACTTTCTTAATTATACTTTTCAGTGTAAACAATTTCTACAATTGCCACAGCAATGAGATGTGACTGCAGTTGGGGAGAGGTGACCATCAGTTGGTCAATGGAAGGGAGGCCACCAAAAGACAATTTAAATTAAGACGTGCCCCACACTATGAAAAGAATTTGAGAACCCTTGCTCTCACTTATTGGCTATAATTCACATAATTTAGCAGTTCTTTTAAAAAATTGAAAATATTAAATATACCTTTCTAGCTGCAGAATTAGGAGTAATTTATGGAGAAATGTTAAACTATGTCTATTGTGCAGTAATGTTATTAAAGCCATTTGAGATCCTCAGATGAAAAGCTCTACATGGGCACAATCCTGCATTTCCCACTAACATCTTGATTTTTCATGGGATGTAACTCCATGCTCATGGACAGCAGCTTGTAGGATGGTGGTCTATGGCAAAACTCCAGCTGAAGTCTTCTGAGTGCAATGTATAATTATGAATAATAAAAGAATATGATAAATGAGATAAATATACATTCTCATAAAATCAATCTTTTTACATTGTACACAATCCTGTTTTTAGAATAGTCTTTATAACATTTCCTCAAACTGCCCAAATTAGTTAAAACAGAACCACATTCCTTTCTTAAAACAGTATTAATTTCCAGTTTTTAATTCACCATGAGTCTGTATCACTGTGTACAATTTAGCACATTTTCCAATTTTTTTTGCATTAGTAACATTATATAAAATAATTAATTCTGACAAATCCTATTTGCCGTTTGTCACAGGACCAGGAGCTGAATGACAGGAAAGAGAAGTTCATTGGCACATCAGGTTTGAACATCAAAATCTCCATCTCACAGTGGTGGTTTATTATAGGAGGGTTTGGTTAATCCAAATGGACATCAGTTTGGTGCTTGTCTGTAGCTGCTTTCCTACCAAGCAGTTTTCCAAAAAAATAAATGCAAAAAAATAAAAACAAAAAATACAAAGTACCCGGTACAGCTCCTGTGTTTCCCCAGGGCTCCTTGCCTTGGTGTCTCATCAGCCCAGCCCACTTGTCTGTCTCTCTGTGGTAGCCTTGTCCACATTAAGATTTTTTTTTAAATTCCCCACCATTGCTAACAGCATTTTAGCTGAAGTGTTCTTAGAAACAGTATAAATATTTTTCAAAAAGTTCCCTACTGTAGGGAAGGATCCCTTTCCTGTAAGGCTTGAGTGTGACACACCTGGAAACTATGTTTCAGCAAAGTCTCTTCCTTGAGACTCCACTGGACTGGGACATGGCATAGTTTCAGAGAATGGCAAGAGAACTTTATATCCCAAGAAAGCCTTAGGCAGCTAGATAATCCCACTGATTTAAATGGGACTACCTTGTAGAATCATAGAATCATAGACTTTAAGGTCAGAAGGGACCATTATGATCATCTAGTCTGATCTCACCCACCCACTTCTGTATCAAACCTGTGTCTGAGCCATTGAAGTTCTCAAATCATGGTTTAAAGACTTCAAGGTGCAGAGAATCTTCCAGCAAGTGACCCAGGCCCCACGCTGCAGAGGAAGGCGAAAAACCCTCAGGGCTTCTGCCAATCTGCCCTGGAGGAAAATTCCTTCCCAACCCCAAATATGGCGATCAGCTAAACCCTGAGCATGTGGGCAAAACTCACCAGCCAGACACTCAGGAAAGAATTCTCTGTAGTAACTCAGATTCCACTCCATCTAACATCCCGTCACAAGCCATTGGGCATATTTACCGCTAGTAGGTGAGGCAATTTGGAATTAATGGAATATAATAATGATACCTAGCTCTTTTATTTAGTGCTTTTCATCAGTAGATGTCAAAGCACTTTACAAAGGAAGTCAGTATTTTTATTCCCGCTTTACAGAAGGGGCAACTGGAGGTGAAGTGACTTGCCAAAGGCCCCCCAGCAAGCCAGTGGTTGAGCCACAAATAGAACACAGGTCTCCTGAGTCCCAGTCCACTGTTCCAACAGAATATGTAGTGGAGCCTTCATAGAATGAAGCCATTTTTTTCTCCAGAAAACTTAGCTTTCAGCAAACATGTATTGTAACTGGGATTGCAATTTGCACTGCATTGAAACCATTTTGGCACTCTCATTAACTAGAATATCTTTAACTATGTCTGAGCTCACTGTGGCTACGTCTAGACTTGGAGGTGGCAATGTGGTTCCCAGCTCTAGTAGACATACTCATGCAGGCTCTCATCAAGCTAGCGTGCTAGAAATAGTAGTGTAGCCACGGTAGCACAGGAAGCAGTGAGGAGCAGCACAGGCTTGCTGCCCTGAAAACCTGCCTGGACCCCATGGGTATGTGGTGGCTGAGCTACCGTTCACCGGTGCCCATGCTACCCTGGCTATCCTACTATTTTTAACCTGCTAGCTTGATTAAGCGCTAGCATGGATCTGTCTACACAAGCTGGGAAGCACACCCCCAGCTCCAAGTGTCGAGGTTAGCCTATAAGTAAATTCCAGGACTGGCCTTAAACTTTTGCCATGCTTGCAAAATAATTTGCCACCCAAACCCCCTGCTTCTCCTTCCCAACTAACTATTACTAATTTCAGCCCTGCCCCAGCCTCCTACTGGGGTATTGGGCTCAACTACTTATGCTGAAGCTTGTGCATGTTTATTCAAATATCATCTCCCGCAAAACTTTTCAAAATGTTGATAAGGTGAAGGTCTGAGAGTTGCTAGGTCCCCATCCTTGGAGGATTCTGTGTGGTTCTGGTGAGTTTTAGGCCTTGTAGCAGTTTGCAGATATTAACTATTTACTTGTCACAGTCTCTCTGTGGGGTAGGTCAATATTATTCACCTCATTTCATTAATGTGGACAGAGTTTAAGATCAAAATTTTTAAACTTGGATGTATAGAACAGCGTCAGGATGTATAGAACAGCTCTAACATATACTTGGCTGCCGAAAACCCAAGGAGCTGTTTTGGCAACTGAGAAGAGGTGTACAGTTGCACCTCAGCCACACCCTCTACCAACAGTCACACCCCGGAGAGACCTCCTATGCTAAAGTTGTGAAGGGGTGTGTGATGTTGATTATATGATCCCCAGGGAAACCAATGACATTGGGGATAGTACCTTGTGGCCAGATCTACCAGCTTTTCAGCCCCTTTATGCTTTTGAAGTCACACAAGGGGACATTAAAACCAATATTTGGGCCCATAATCTCTGTGTCTCAAGTCCCCTTATCACAGTGGTGATGTGAAGATAAATTAATTGATTGTTGTGAGGTCCTTAGATAGTATCATGATGGGGAACGCATAATAGCTTAGGTAGATAAAAGAGAGAATGATGAGTGAAGGATTACATACTACACCTCTACCCCGATATAACACGACCCGATATAACATGAATTTGGATATAACATGGTAAAGCAGCGCTCGGGGTGGGGGGGCAGGGCTGTGCACTCCGGTGGATCAAAGCAAGTTCAATATAACGCAGTTTCACCTATAACGCGGTAAGATTTTTTGGCTCCAGAGGACGGCGTTATATCGGAGTAGAGGTGTATAAAAAGCATTTTGATTGGTATCAGTTCACTGAGATTTTATCCCATAATGCTTAATCATAGTAGTCACTGAAAAGCCTCTCAGCTATTTTCTGATTACTGTATGAAGAACTACGTCAAACCATTTCACCTTCTATATGAACAATGATACACTTTTAAGTAGTATTGGAGAACCAATTATTAGATGTGACCTGACCTAACTTGTTCTTCTATTGTAACTCAAGATTAAAGCATTTTTTCATCACCACACTTTAAAAAAAAACCTAATCCTCTATCCGGCTGACTCATAACAGCTGTTAAATAACTAGATATTTAGCTAAAGATGAACTGACCTATACGTCTAAACATGTGATATAATAACCAACCCCTTTCTGCATATCATGCTGTTTCTGTCATCATTTGAATTTTTTGTGCTGACTTCAGCTTCTGCATCCACTTGAATGGATTTAATGTAATTGTTAGTAATGATGGGAGCCATTGCATTGGCATTATAGGAGCATGTGGAGGAGTGGAAGGGGAAAGTAGAAAGGCTGACACAATTATTCAAAAGACTGGTCGCTGTTTGCTACGGAGTACTTCAGTTCTGAAGGAGCAGTTCCATATGGAAATAGCTTATATATAACACATGCACATCTAGCTGTTCAGCTGCTATGATTTCACTTGTTTTCTGTATACCCCTTGCCAGTTATCAAAAATATTTGTTTTAATAAGGATTTGCTTCCCCATAGCCCTTCTTTTCTTCCTGCGTTATCCTGCAGTGGAGTCATAATCCTATTTATGATGTCACAGTTGTTTCCATTGCAATACACTGTGATATATTACACACAGGACAATGGGCCCTGGTCCTAGAACTGCTGACTCAATGGGAGATTCATAATAATAGCAATTATTGGTGTTCATGTAATGCTTTTCATCCCTAGAGCTCAGTGTTTTGCAAAGGGGGGTAAGCATTAATATTATCCTCATTTTGCAGAAGGCACAGAAATGAAATGCTTTGCCTAAGGTCACACATGGTGGAAGATAGCCCAAACCTCCTGAGTCCCAGTCCTCACATCACAACTTCTTCTTGATCAAGGTGAAGACAGGCTATGAGCATTAAAGCCCTTATTCAAACAAAACATTATGGTCTCTGATGTCAGTAATCTGTGTCTAAAGATTAAGACTATGCACTCAGGGGGCAAAACAAAGTTTCTTCCCACTCTCTACCCTCCACCCATTTGCTCTTGGTGTGGGTATCAGATTCCCAGCCCCTACACTCAGAGCCACGGAAGGTTCCTATGCAGCCACACATGGGCTTGCTCTCCCTTTCTCCCCTTATTTAAGATCAGGGCAAGATAAAGCCCAAAATTTAGATCAAGCATCCCCAAAGTCTGGGGAGGGAGGAGCTGGCTGTAGTCTTTCAGATCAAAGCCATCTCTAATTGTAATTACTGGTATTTGTTTTCCAATAAAGATTTGCAGCAGATGCATGTAATCTGTATGCTTCGTGATAAAACAAAACAAAACACAGTAACAACAACAACAACAGCTAGGAAACTGCTTACGTCTCTGTTTACCTGTGTAATCTGATCATGCATATGTGCTAATTGTAATGAAGATGTAAAGCATATCGTTTGCACATCAAAGCAAAGAGCTTAAAATCATAGCCAGTGGTGTTCTCTGCTAAGATAGTAGCTTCTTTAAAAGAAGCAGTAAATGTGAATGAGTCGCGTAAAGGGGAAGGGGGGAGGCAGGAGCCTGAGAAGTGGAGCTTGCAATGGAAGGTACATTGGAATTCCAAACTCCACTTACATTTTTAGTAGAATGTGTAATTTCTGATGCATGCTACAGCCCTCTTCTTCTAGATTGCTGGTGTAATACAGGTCTCTGACACAGGAGGAGGGCTGGTAAGGATCTAGACTTTGTTTTATAGCTCAAGCCATATGGCTATTGTTATAGTTGGCGAGATCATTAATAAAAGAAGAGTTATTATTATTTTAAAAAATGACCATCCGTGTGCCAGGTACAATCTAAACTGGATTTTCACAGGGTTACAGTGGGGAGCTTATCTCTTTGCCAATTTTCATCTTTCTTTCCCAGACATGGAGGCCCGAGAGTTATCCAAAAAGATTTGCAAGATTTTTTGTTGTTCTCAGTAATTGCTGAACTACTTTTGATCAAACTTTCCTAAAACCTTCACCCTTGGCTAAAGATCCCATCTGGAAAACGTCAGCTAGAAAGGTAAAAGTTTGAGAAAGTCACAATCAACCCCCCATTGAAAAATGTTATTTTTATAATGGAAATGCTCAGGTACCTTCGCTATAATTATTACTATGTGTTCCAGCTGTTACATGTCCTGTACTTTGAGTGATATGTATATATCTATCTCTATAGCAATAGACATGTAAATCTACTATAAACATGGAATAGGATTTAGGTAGTTCCAGGTTATTAAATTTGATTTGACTGATAAATGCAATTACTGATGCTTTTATATTATATATGAGCTGCAGCTTCAATAAGTATCAAAGAAATCATCAGTAAGTAAGATGCTTGCAAATATTGGCAAAGAGGCAATACATATATTTGAATTTAACTGAGGCCCGGGGCGTGCTGTGACAATTCTAGTAAGACATGGAACAACTCACTTGCATGCCTTAGGTCCAAAGTGACATCCTTCATGCTGTCTGACCTCACATATACAGTACATGTGAGGTCATGCTGTGCACAAAATGGTGTCTCCCAAGGGGGCTGGACAGAATTGTCCCATGGTAGGCCAGTTGAATAACACACAGCTAGTCAGGCATGCAGGACATACAATGCATGCCTTGCATATACAGACAACATGCCACTGCTAAAATGAGATTATAGCATGAAATTTTAACAATACTGTCAGCATTTTGGAGAGACTGAACTATTTGAATTTTGGAAACTTGTCACAACTTATTTGCAAGCCATCAGTTGTTTTATGCTAAAAGTGTCTTTTATGCAAACCAATAAAGTCTTGTTTGTTGTTTTCAATCCTTTGGACCAGATGCTCAGATGGAGTACTCTTCAGCCGCATTGTGCTGCTCTGGCAGTGCTAAACATTCAGAAACCTGGTGAATCTGGCAAATTAAGGATTCCTTGAAGGAAACGGAGTATGGCCATGGTAGCTCTGTGTTCTGACAATGCCTGGCTATTGGAACAGCCCCTTGGGAAACCTGGGCAGCCAACATAAAGTAAAGCAGTCCTGTAATTGCTCTGCTTTACATTTGGCACTGGCTCCGTTGCTGGACAGCCCTCAAACTGGGGGTGTAAAAATGGCTTAATGCCAAGCTTGTATTCTCCGTTCCTGAGCTGTATCAAGCACAGCTTGGACACAGTTCAGGACGAGGACTTTTCTCAGCAGCTGAGGGGTCTTTATAAAGGATGTTAGACTAATGAAAGTGTGAGTAAGGAGTTGTCCCATATCTCCAAAATGAAACAGTAATTATAACCAAAATGTATTTTAAAAAAATCTATCTGGCAGGGATAGACATAATTGCCAGCTCCAGATGGCTTAGAACTTGATTTTTCGCAGGCAGTATGCTGCTTTGTTTTATACTTCCCAGATTTCTTTGTACTCATTTTAATCTGATAGAATCGAGATAGAATGAGAAGCCAAGGGGAGATGGGGAAACCACTGGAGTTGTGGGAGGGGAGACTGAGCTGATGAGCCAGGATATGTGGGGAGAACTGGCTGGGCAGGGAGACTGGGACTAGGATGAGGAGCCAGGAGATAGACACACAATTGGGGCAGGGAGAGGTTGAAGGGGATTGAGAAAAAGGTAAAGTCTTGGGGGAACTGACAGAAGGGTCCATGACCATTAGAGAACACTCCCTTACAGAGCCTGGAATGGAAACCATAATTCCTGAGTCAAACCATTCCTCAGCTGTCAGCAAAATGTGTCTCGTCCACTTCTAGTACTGGACCACATAGAGGATGACAACCTACTACTGCTATCAGTTACTCTGTTAGTTCAGGTGGCAGAGGTCTTTGCAATGGATCTAGGGATAGCTCAATGATTTGAGCACTGGTCTGCTAGACCCAAGGTTGTGAGTTCAATCCTTAAGGGGGCCACTTAGGACCAAATCAGTACTTGGTCCTACTAGTGAAGGCAGGGGGCTGGACTCGATGACCTTTCAAGGTCCCTTCCAGTTCTAGGAGATAGGACATCTCCATTAATTTATTTTATATTTTATATCTAAAGATTTCGCTGATGAACCATGTGGTTGTCAATATGATCCCACCTGATGGAAGTTGGGTGTTTAGTTTCCTTTTTTTAAAACCTATGAAATTATAACAAAACAAAACTATATTAAAAAGAACATGGTTAAGGTTCTAAAATCAGGCACGCAGAAGGTAGGAAGTGCCAGAATTAAGGTCACCTGTGCAAGCTTAATTCAGCCCCTTTGTGTGTGTGCATTGATAGTCTTAAATTACATGCCACAGGATGGGTAGTGCTCATGTAATGAGCAGCTATTCAGTGTTTTCTTTTCTCCTCATTGTTCTATCTATTGACCTAGGCCTTATTTACTACACACTATTCAACTCTACTCTGAAGACAAAATTATTAATTTACTCATGAGCTTTTCTACAACACTCATCACTATAGTATCTGAGTGTTTCACAAACATTAATTCATTTTCACAATACCCCTGTGAAATGAGGGGGTATTATTACCCCCCATTTTATAGAGGGGGAACTCCTGCATAGAGAGACTAAGGTCAAAAGTATCCACTAATTTTGAGTGCCTAAGTTTAGACACCAGAGTTCTTCAGTCAGGCACCCTGATTTTTTAGAGTATTTAGCATTAGATAGCATTTTATATGTTAGAGCAGAGTTCCCACAGGCTTCAGTTGCAGTTGAGTGCTCAGCAAATCAGACCCCAGGGTCTCCAGTCAGGCACCCAGAAAATGAGGAAGTGAGGCCTAGATCCTCATAGGTACTTAAGTGCCTAAACCCCAGCCGTAGGCACTTCTTCTTAGCGTATGTGTAACATGCCTCAGGTGGCACATGACCAGGATTCATCACCCAATTTGGCCCGCTGGTTGATCATTAGTTTCCCTGGCCCGGGCTGATGCAGAGCGTAACATGAACACTGATCCATGTCCCCCTCCTTAGGCACTTAAGTCTCACTTAGGTGCTTAAATCCCAGTTTTGGTTTCACTGTGATCCACAAAACTATCACCAAGCCCAGTAGGCACATACGCTCACTTGGCAGGGTAAAAGTTCTCTTGGCACCTAACTTTCAGCCTCTAAGCATGCACACTACTGCCTCCCTCTAGGCAGCCGACCACCTATCTCCTACCTAAGTCCCACAGCAATTCACGAACTGGGAAATACAGGTTTACGGCTGCCTAAATTGCATGTGGGGCCTGATCCAGGAGACATGCTCAGAAGCTGCCTACTGGATTGGGTTCCATTCAAAATCTGGCAGGCAGAAGAAGAGGTGCCTCCCTTATAGCTTTTAGTCCCATGGCTACAGCACTTGCCTGAGATGTGGAAGAGCTGGATACAATTACCCCCTCTTTGCCAGATTTGAGCAGAGGTCTCCCACCTCTCAGAAGAGTGCTTGAACCACTGAGCTATGAGACATTCTGTTGGGGGAGCTCTCTCCACTTCTCCTATTTAAGCTGTTCCACTGTGGATAAAATAAAGAGTGACTAGAGCAGGGAATCTGGACCCCGAGTCTTCCCAGGAACAACACTGCAATCCACAAAGCTGAATTAGGTGCCTTTATGGATCACAGTGTTGCTTCTGTGATTTTCTGGAAACCTAATGTTAGGTGCCATGATGCTCAGTGTTGCAACATCTAAGTCCCTTAGTGGATCTCACCCTTAGTAACCATCTGTGAAAAGTTTTTGGTTTAAGTGACTCACCCCACATTGCATAGCAACTCTGTGGCATAGGCAGGATTAGAATGCAGTTTCCCAGGACAGCATTCAGACCATGAAGACCATCCTCACTCACTACACCCCTTCCAACAGATGCAGCTACAGACAGTCTCCTTCATTGCAGAAATCTGATTTATCCCCAGAGAATGTCCATCCTATGCACTGAATAAGGTCCTGTGGAAAAAATAGTCTGTTGTGTAGATCAGGCCTTAGACATCTCGGAAAGGAAGTGTTTACACAGGTTCATAACTTCCAGTTAAGGAATATGTGTCCCATATCCCAGAATGCACATACAAAGCCTTTGAAAATCACAATTTAAACAAAGAGCTTGTAGTAGGTCAATGAGTTATCTACTGGAATACACATGTATACATTTATAATCCAATGTGGAAAAAATCCATTGTGTGACTATCACTATCCCTAGAAAATAAAGGAATTTTTTCACATTCATAAAAAAAAATACACACGACACAGGATGTAGAAAATTTAGTGCAAAATAATTGTTTCACTTCCTAAAACTGCAGCTGCCATTAAAAAGTTGTTAGGCTCTCAGATCCTGCATTATAAATAGATACCTAGAATGATTAGGTTCATGCTAGTCTATAACCAGCTGTTTTGCCCACACAAGCATCTTAAAACTTGACTGGCAAAAAAAGTTGCATGTCTAAGATGATCCTTTTCGTTGAACAATTGTTCTAAAATAGCAATAATAACCTGTTTGTCTTTACTGATCATGTAATAATCAGCTAGAGAGTTGAACACTTTTGGTGCTTTGCTATATCTTCACACTCCTTAGACAGACGTGAATATGTGACTAGAGAGAGCCTCCAAACAGGTTGCTGTTTCTTAATGTTGAACAAGGATCTGTTTCCATTGGAATTATTTTTTAAAATATCAGGGAAGCATTTCTGTTGGGCTTGGCTTAAATAAAAGTTTGTTAATACAAAAAGTAAATTATGAGCCAAATTGATCCAACTGTTCTTTTAAGGAAATACTGGAATTTTTCTTTCCCATGCTCTTGGCAATTAGAAGCAAGCAAAAACTTACTATTTTCTTGTACTTTTTTAAATAGATTAAGCATAAAATAATTTCCCACATGGTTAATTGTACAAATTTTTATCAGTGGATATTGATCAGCCACCCAACAATCTAAATAGAGCCACTTGTTCCATTTGGTATAATGTTGCTTTTAAATGACTACCAGGACAGTATTTTTAAATGGGGTATCAGACTGATTTCTTAAGCCCAGTCAGAGAAAAGACAGCTCAGTGTATGTATAACAAAAAGCAGCTCCCCAGGTGCGGAAGGGCCGGTCAAATCTTGTTGGGTAAGCTCCTTTGCTGAAACGCTGCCAGATAGATACCTGTTTTTTGTAAAAGACAGAGTACACCTGGATCATTCATCACATTGGTCTGCACGGTTTTATAGAGAAGTAACTTACCAAAATGTCCAATTAAATAATGTGAAGCTTGTGACACAAAGTGACAAAAGACAGGAAATATGTAGTTCAACTTAACGCTCCAAGCCCAACTGGTGTGGGTCCCCTGATGTCTTGTATTAGGCTGTACGTCCATAACTCACCATGTTGTGAGCATGAAAAGGCACAGTGACATAAATTACATACTAGATGAAAGACAGCTTTAAATCTGAATTTCCTGGCTTTTCTATGTTCATTTCAGAAATAAATGAACTTACCAAATAAAAGCCTTATGAAAGGTGAGTCTGGTGGATTAGGAAAAGAGACTTAGGCAGGGATTGAGGGGAGGAGAAGACACTCACAAGCTAGGGAACAATACAGAAACAATAGAAGAGAGGGTGAGAAGAGGAACATAGGAGAAAAAAGAGCAAAGGAGTGAGGAAGAAAAGGCATAAGATGTGTAGAGAGAGAATAATGAGAGAGAGGCTGCCCTTCTGAAGCCTAGAGATACATGTGCTTTTTCAAGTCACTAATTTTTTTTCCTGTACAAAGGTTAGAGGTGCATCTTTGAACAGTGGTTTAAAACAACTAAAAGTAAGAAATGAGAATTAAGGTTGAAACTGTGATTGGTGCCTTGAACCTTGTTTAGCTATTTGCACCTGTGCAAAGCAGATGTCAAATGCTTCCACTGGGGGAAACGAGTGGAGAATTCTGATTGGGAGTGTTTTACATTGACTTGACGCAAGAGGATCCGATCCAGCAAAACACTTAAGCACAGGTTTAACTTCAAGCGCATGAATAGTTCCTTTGACTGCCAGGGGACTACTCACATGGTTAAAGTTAAACACGTGCTTAAGTGCTTTGCTGATCAGAGCCTAAGTAATTAAAGTGCAAGGCAGTAGAGAATAAGCAAGTCCATCTTTATAATCCTCCAATTACAAGACCCTGTAGAAGCATTAAGTATAAATGATGTTATTTATACACACACACACACATCCCACTTCTTCTTAGGTACTTCCTAGGGAATTTTTTTAAGGATAATAGAATACTGGGTGATCATACATGACCATACAGGTCACAAGACATCTCGATTTTTGTTTTGTCTCCTAATTTTCTTATTTCATCCCAAGGCAGTAGAGCAGATATGCTATGGATTACTGGAAATACTACAGCAGAAAAGCATTTTGTGATGGTGTTTGGGGCTATTTTGCATTTTTATTTTCCTGTTATTGAATTTCAGCAAGGCAATACAATTTCTCCAATAGAAGAATAGCAACTAAAGACACACTATAGGCATAAATAAGTATAAATCTGTATGTGGTAGCTGGACGTTCTATTTTTTTTTAGTAGTTCTCATCTTGCTATGTTTCATATATATGTATAAAAACATTAAAAGTACATTAAAGATGCAAACACTTAAAGTGAGGAAATGACAACATTAAATTGTGGTCAGATTTGCAGAAATGCTTCGGGTTGGCCTTGCTCTGCTCCCATTGAAGTCAATAGGTGTTTGCTGAGTGCTTTTGAAATTCCTCTCTAGAATTTTTTTAGAGAGATCTGTGTGTCATCATCCCATCCCCTTTTGCCACCCACTTTGTAACAAAAGTAGACAAAGAGCCAGGTCATTATCTTGTGCACCACAGGGCAGGATTTTGCCCTACAAATCTGCCCACACATCAACTTTTAATTCTTATGTTAGTTGGCCACCTTTTTTTTTTTTTTTTTTTTTTTTCCACCCACTCAAATTTCCTTCCAAAAATCCTGATGAGTCATTGGGCATGCAGTCTATCCCAATGTGAGCACCTCACCTATGTACCTGCAGAAAAATGGCCTTTTAGAAAACCCACTAAAGGGAAGATTTGTAAGTACTGTACTTTCTAAATGAGGTGGAGAGAACTCTTGAAAGAAAAAACCTAGGTCTTTTTCCTTTCAGCAAAGAATAGATTTTTTCCCCTTAAGACTGTCATAATCTCTTCACCCAGTGATTTTGCCTTTCAGTTCTTGGCTAAATCCATGAATTATGATGTATCCTGTTCTAGCCATGCCAAAAAATGCCACAATCTCACAGACTGTACTTCTCTTTCTGTGCCACAAAATCAAACCACAGACCTGGTGCAGAGACCCCGAGTAGACTCAGAACATGCATGCGCAATACAGTGTTTCCTTTAGTTCTGTGGTTTTCTTTATGACAGGGACTACAAGATATATAAAGCTCCTTTCTGGCTGCAGGCTTTTTACACATATAATAGCTTTTGACAGAAAGTTACAGCTTGTTAAACCCAAATGATTTTGATTATGCATGTTAGTAACAAGACAAACCAGTTGTACAGAATTCCCTGCCCTGCAAAGTAGTCTATAGAGAAAAAAATTAAGCAGATCATACTGCAATCAAGAATGTTCCTGAACAAATTTAGTCTCATTAAACTAGAGAACAGAAAGTGATAATTTTTAAGAGAAACTGCTGTTGCTCAGTGTTAACCTGTAGAACCTGCTAAACACTTCACTTTAAATGTGTTTTTATACACTAGCCCCATTCCAGTCACAGAGCCACTGATTAAACCTGAAGAAGGTCAGGGATATGTGTTACTTTCTCTCTAGTTCCAGCTATTGTCTGAAAATTCTCTTAAATCTATAAGACTTAAACATGTTGTGACAGTCTGTACTCTTATGTTCACCCTTTTTACAAGACTATAATAAATTTTGTACAAAGTATACCTTATGAGGTACCATTTGAAAGATCACTGAATCATGAAATCTGCTGAATATTTTTGTCCTGGTAAAATGTGTGGCAACGTTGTATGTAATGTTATAAAATTCTGCTGTATAAGAGTTGTTCCAAGTCTAGAGAAACAGCTTCACACCAGTTTCCCAGAAACAGAAGACTAGCCAGCACCTCAGCCAGATGTCAGCATAATCAAAATGGACTATCACCCGATTAAGTGGTCATTCTGTGGCAGGAAAAAGGGTCTGAGCGAGAAATTTACATGTTGGCAAAGAAATAGCTGGAAGTTCCCATCTCCCAGACCTGCTGTCTCCTGAACAGGGCCGGTGTAACCATTTAGGCAAACTAGGCGGCCGCCTAGGGCGCCTAGTGGTTGGGGGCACCTAAAAGCCCACTCAGGCGAGGAGGTGGAGTGGAGGTGCGTGGGGGTGGGGTGGGGGGGGGCACGGGGAGGGCCGCCCACAGTAACGGGGGGGGGGGGCGCGCACAGGGGAACTGCTCCCCGCCCCAGATCACCTCCACTCTGCCTCCTCCGCTGAGCACACAGCCCCCGCTCTAAGTCTTCTCCAATCGGCGCCGCAAGCCTGCGAGGGGAGGAGAATTAGAGCGGCACTGGCATGCTCAGCGGAGGAGGCGGAGCCGAGGTGAGCTGGGGCGGGCTCCCCAGGCGGGGTTAGCTGCCGTGGGGGGGGCTTCCTGGGCGGGGTTAGCTTCTGCGGGGGGGGGAGAGTCTCCCCAGGTGGGGTTAGCTGCCATGGGGGGGGGGGGCTCCCTGGATGGGGTTAGCTTCCGTGGGGGGGAGTCTCCCCAGGCTGGGTTAGCTGCCGTGGAGGGGGGGGTCTCCCCGGGTGGGGTTAGCTGCCGAGGGGGAGTAGCTGCTGCATGGGGGGGGGGGTTAGCTGCCGCGGGGAGTGGGGTTAGCTGTGTGTGGGGGGGCGCAAAGTGGAAGTTTTGCCTAGGGCGCAAAACTTCCTTGCACCAGCCCTGCTCCTGAACCCCAACTGGAAATGATTCTCAAAGAGGAAGAAAAGGTATCAAAATGAAGAACAGAGAACACAAATCACCTTTCTCCCCTCAGCTCTACTCACGCCAAGACAAAGGAAGCATCATTGAGCTCGCAGAGGTGTCTGACTCAGAGGAATCCAACCAGACTGCTGTAATCATATGGTGAGAGAAACTTTTTTGCTTTAAATTCACTTAGCTTGTTAAGTTAGGTATAAGTTTGTGTTTTACCTTTTATTTCTTTGTAACCAATTCTGACTTTTATGCCTCATTATTTTAATCACTTAAAATCTATCTTTCTGTAGTTAATAAACTTGTTTTATTATTTTATCTTAACAAGTGTGAGTTTGGATTGAAGTGTTTGGGAAACTTCATTTGAGATAACAGGATTTGTGAATATCATATTCTATTAATGAAATGAGGGACTTTCTATGCTTGTATTGTCCAGGAGGGTAGTGGGCAGTACAAGGTGCACATTTCTGACACTGGGAATTTGCTGTATACTCTGTACTATAATTCAGGAGTGGCTGGCTGAGAGCACTTTTATAACTCAGCTGAGAGTAATTTATATGCTAGAGGCGGTGTATGAGCAGACCAGGAGTGGTTATTCTCACAGTGAAGCAGTGTAAAAAGCACCCCATGTTACAGAGTTGAGGGGACACCGCTGTTCAGCAGTCCAGATTGTGCACTGGATAATGTCATGCATGAATTAAGTGCTTTCCTGGGTCAAAGTTAACAAACTTTATAACAAAATTCATTAACAGAGCTCTACACCGGGGGTTTCAGCTGTTAGTTTAGTTGCATCAGGATAAGCCCATGTAAAAGCACTGTGAATTGTAATTTGCCCCTGTACAATTTATCTCTGCTTGAAACCAGAGTAAACTACATAGGTATAAATTGCAATGTGGTCCAGTAGATTGGGCATTGGACTGGAAGTCAGGAGATGTGGGCTCTATTCTTATATCTTTTACTAAGCTGCTGAGTGACTTTAGGCGAATTGCTTTGCTCTGTGCCTTAGTGTCCCCTCCCAGGCTTGCTTTGTTTAGATTATAAACTCTTTGGGGCCTTAATTGTGTATACCATACCTAGCACAAGGGGGCCCTGATCTTGAGCCTGTAGCCATTATAAAAATAGCAGCTTTGCCTATCTATGCTAGGGGGTTGTAATAGTAACAGATGAAGGGCCAAACCATAACTCTTGGTGTAAATTGGCCTCAAATATTTTCAGAGAGAAGTTTAGTTATTAAATTGAAAGTGTCTCTCTAATTATTGTGTTTCCTTCTCAAATAGAAATGATTACATTCATCTCCAGATTGGGGATTAGAAAGGAATTTCCCCCAGGAATAATAGCGCTAGTGACTTTCATGAGGTTGAAGGTTGGTCTTTTGCTTGAACATTGAATAAGGATTATCTTCTAGGATTAGTTTCTGGAGCCTGTGTGGCAGAGAGCAGTGGGACCCACCTCACTCTTTTCCATCCCTGGAAACAGTGCAGACTATGCCCAAAGAAACTCCTGGGAAAGGATATGTAAACTTTCCTTCCTTGTCTATGCAGACATGACAGAATCTTTGACCAACTGCTACCAAAATCCACTTGTTTCTTTTTGTGGAAGGAGGCAATCTGTACCAGAGACAATGTACGAGGTATTTTAACAGTGCTCCTGATTGCGACTGTCAGAATTCCTCTGTGTTATTTAGCACATTTCTAATTTTGGCCCTAGCAACACACTTTTCCGCATTATTTAGAACAAAAAGTGTGAGTTGCTGCTATTTTCATCTAGTCTAAAAAAAACATTGAGGATCAGGAAAAGATGCTCACCTGTGCAACCTGTCTGCATAAAAGTCAGAAGTACAAGAGACTTGAGACGGCTTTTTTATTTTTTATTTAGATTTTATTACTTTCAATACATGCTAAATAATATACAGAATTGCCTGTCATAGACTAAAAACAGACTAGTCAATAAAGTGGAAATAGCCAATAGTCTGACAACAGGCACCAAAGTCAAAATTAGCAAGGTAGCAAAATAACAGTAATCTTCTCTCACAACTATTACAAATAGTTACATAGTAAAATAAGCAAAGAGTCCTGTGGCACCTTATAGACTAACAGACGGATTGGAGCATGAGCTTTCGTGGGTGAATACCCACTTCGTCGGATTCACCCACGAAAGCTCATACTCCAATACGTCTGTTAGTCTATAAGGTGCCACAGGACTCTTTGTTGCTTTTACAGATTCAGACGAATACGGCTACCCCTCTGATAGTAAAATAAATTCGTCTGTACATCCCTACCTAACATTCCCTCAGAAGCCACCTTTAAGTCCTCTACATACCACTGGAGTCAGGCCCTCTATATTTTATAAGTCTTTTTAGCTTTGCAGATATATTTTTTACTCATTTTTTGTATAGAGGAAGGATAGACCAGTGGTTAGGACTAACCTGGGATTTCGAAGACCTGAATTAAGTACCCTGTTCTGCCATAGACTGCTTATGTCATGTTTGGCAAATCACTCAGTCTTTCTATGCCTCAGTTACTCGTTTATTAAATGAGAATATAGCACTTCCTGACAACACAAGGCTGTTTTGAGGAAAAATACATTAAAATACTGAGTGACTCTCAGATGCTATGGTAAGTATCTTAGGTAGATAGATTTGTTATACTAGCAGGAACTTACATTATTTGTTACAAGCATTTTCCCCCAAACCTTCTCATAGATTGTTACTAAACTGGGGAGGTAGTGTTCATTTTTTGTTTCCATGAAGGTAGAAACAAATTTGCTCTCCACTAGTTAGTTAACCAGCGTGTGTCAATACTGTAAAGGAGCTAAGACATTAGCTAAAGTTCTAAATGCCTTTAAATACCTCTTTAGCTCATTTAAAATATATTGCAATAACAACTAAATGGTCATTAAGCTGCTTATCATGCTTTTACCTTTCTGTCCTAGACGTCTGGTTTCTCATATTGGAAGAGGTCAGCATAAAGACGGCAATAATGTTCAGATAAAGTATATGGACCCCGTTCTGAAATCCTTATTAAGAGCTAAACTGTGACTTGCACTACATCCCCACAGAAGGGAGTTAGAGTCTCTAGAGGGTTCTAGGCACAATGGAGAAAGTAGGGCTGTGTGCCCGCTCTGGAGCAAGCAGGCTGGGAGGGAGCAGGCAGGGACAGGGAATAGGTGGAGAGTTGGCCCCAGTCTCGCTAGTTGCTGGCCAGCAGAGCTGCGTCAGCATGCAACAGGGGGAGGGGTGGGGTGGCATGGGGGTGTAGTAATTGTTGGCTGCTATAGGCCAGCAGTCAGTTACTACCCCCTGGAGCAAAAAGGAAGCAGGAGAGGCAAGGTGACTCAGAGGTGTTTCTGAGTCACTGTGCTGCTCAGGGCTACTCCTGGGGTGGTTCAGCTTATGTATCACCTCTTTCCCAGGGCTATGCCTGAAGTCCCAATCTAGCCCTAAATCACTGAACTCCTATGGGAGTTCTGCCTGAGTAGGGACGGAGAAGACTAATGGATTCTGAATATAGTAAAATTACTGCTACATGTTACTAATCTACAGTAGAATCTCAGAGTTACAAACACCTCGGGAATGGAGGTTGTAACTCTGAAATGTTCTAACTCTGAACAAAACCTTATGATTGTTCTTTCAAAAGTTTACAGCTGAACATTGACTTAATGTTGACAGCTTTGAAACTTTACAGAAGAAAAATGCTGCTTTTAACCATCTTAATTTAAATGAAACAAGCACAGAAAAAGTTTCCTTACCTTGTCAAATTTTTTTTTAACTTTCCCTTTATTTGTTTTGGTAGTTTACGTTTAACACAGTCTGTACTCTATTTGCCTTTTTTTTTTTTTAATCTCTGCTGTTGCCTGATTGCGAACTTCTGGTTCCAAATGAGGTGTGTGGTTGATCAGTCAGTTTGTAATGCTGGTGTTCGTAACTCTAAAGTTCTACCGGAGTAACTTCTATCAGAGTCCAACTAACCCCATCACAAGAATAACTAAAACCAAATCAATGGCAAAGCAACGTGAACTGCTCTAGCTCGTCTGCTTTTCATTTTTGCGTAATGCGTGTAACACTAAATCTGCCACACAAGTTACAACGAGCCATTGGAAGCACAGGCATGTTGCAGGTCAGGACTGAGCAAGCGCTGTGTAGGGAGGGTGCTCACACTATATCTGGCTCCAGCACATATTATCAGAACTTTCATGAACAGGTGGTGTGATGAATCCACATGCTGCGTGCACACAGATTCATTAGTTGGTAGCTAACCCATACACATGCAGCATCAGGGATAGACCCCAGGAGCTCTGGCTTTAGAAACACAGAACTCTACTACTTGAGCTGAGATCTCTCTCAGCTGATGCCACTAGAAGAAAGTCCCGTCTCTTGAGAAGCCACTTGAGAGAGAGGGAGACTTGAACACACTGAGCCAGTACATTACACAGGGAAAGGAATGTTGAAGGTTGTACAATTAGCTAGTTACATTGCGGATTTTTTGTCTGAAGCATCACGTATTGGCATCTTTGAGGGACAGGATTCTGGACCTGCTGGTCTAATCCAGTATAGCAAACACTATATTCTTATGTGCTGTGCCTAGTCTCAAATAACCATGATGCAGTCATTCTTCTAAATATTGAGAAAAGCTTTAACAACTAGAGTAGAACATTGGAACAACTGCAAAACTTATCTTTTCAGCAAACCTTCTCCTAAGAAGCTGATGGACAGAATCACCCCTGGGTGTGGGCTCCAGGTTCTCAGTCCCACTGTGGCTGCTTGGGCTTGTGCTCAGATGGCACAAAGCAGCCATAACACCAGTTTGACTGGCTTTCTGAGGATTCCCCTGGTATACCTTGGACGAAGGGGAAGGGGGTGATTGGATTGTTTGTACACATCAGCAACCCTTAGTTGTCGTAACTGCCTCTAAGGGGCTGTTTTAACTGAGAATAACCCTAAATTATGCCTCGGGACCAGCAACCCTAGGATCAAGGAGCCCTCCCTCCCTGAGCGACTCAAGCGTAATAAGGCCAGTCTTGAGGATCTGACCCACAACTGAGATTTGATGCTTCCTAAGTTGTTGCTTAAATCTGCCTGAGAAATAAGTAGTGCAGGAAATTATGATAATTAATACATAAGAAGTCCGTAATAGTATGGATGATTTAGGAAAGTTTTGGGGAATGAGACTATTTGGGTTCACTGTAGGTCCTTTCCAACCCCAATGATCTATGTAGGGCAGAGGTGTGCAAATTACGGCCTGTGGGCCACATCCGGCCCGCAGGACCGTCCTGCCCAGCCCCCGAGCTCCTGCCCCAGGAGGCTTGCCCCCGGCCCCTCCTCTGCTGTCCCCCGTCCCCTGCAGCCTCAGCTCGCTCGCTCCGCCGCCGGCGCAATGCTCTGGGCGGCGGGGCTATGAGCTCCTGGGGCAGCGCAGCTGCAGAGCCCGGCCTGACAGTGCTCTGTGCTGTGTGGTGGTGGCGGTGGCGTGGCCCAGCTCCAGCTGCCAGCCACTGGTGCTCCAGGCAGAGTGGTAAGGGGGCGGGGGGGTTGGATAGAGGGAGATGAGTTCAGGGTGGGTTTTTTTATTCCCAAGATAGCTCTCCCCTGGCGATAAAGCATGTGTACACTGCCCACGGCACAGTGCTGCCACAGCTGTGCTGTAACATGGGCAGTGTCGACACCCTCAGACTGCTGAAGCATGTGGTGAGAGAGACTTTTGCTTTGAATCCACTTAGCTTGTTAAGTTAGGCATTA
This sequence comes from Chrysemys picta bellii, assembly GCF_011386835.1. Classification (NCBI taxonomy): domain Eukaryota; kingdom Metazoa; phylum Chordata; order Testudines; family Emydidae; genus Chrysemys; species Chrysemys picta. Next base: position 111,321,464 of record NC_088796.1, read on the forward strand.
GTTGTGTTTTACTTTTGTTTTCTTGTAATCAATTCTGACTTTTATGACTCATTACTTGTAATGACTTAAAATCTTTCTTTCTGTAGTTAATAACCTTGTTTTATTGATTTATCTAAATCAGTGTGCTTGGATTGAAGTGTTTGAGAAACTCCATTTGAGATAACATGGTTTATGCATATCATTTTCTATTAATAAAATGACAGACTTTATATGAGCTTGTGTTGTCCACGAGAGGGCTGGGCAGTACAAGATGCACATTTCTAAGGAAAGTCTGGCACCAGGAGTTTTCTGGTGTTGCTCTGCAGTGTAATTCAAGAGTGGCTGGCCATAGCACTCAGCCAGCATAGCTGGGAGTAATTTACATGCGGGAGGCTTGTGTGTGAGCAGACCAGGAGTAGTTGCTCTCACAGCGAAGCAGTGTAAAAGGCACCCCAGGCTGGAGAACTGAGGTGACTCAGCTGTTTAACAGTCCAGATTGTACCCGGGGCAATGTCACAGCGCTTCAGTGTGAAAGGTGCTATATTATTACTTGTTCTTAATCAAACATGGTTACTATTTTGGCCAACACAAGAAAACATAATTCTCTAGTTGTGTTTAGTTTTGCCCTCTACCCATCGGGGACTGGTGGCATACAGGATCATTTCCAATATATTTCCTTTCTGGCTTCCAGGCTACAGTGCTATTAAACTATTCGTAACATTTAGCGATCTTCAACATTAGTAGCTCTGTCTTAAGTGGGAGGGTGAGTTTTCCTCAACTTTACATCTTGACATATGAAACTCTTGAGTGTGCTTCTTATCTCAGCCCCTTGAAAATTTGCCATGATAGTAGCATTTCTGAAAAGATATTTCAAATCTGAATTTAAGCCTGACCCAGGTGCCTGATTCTGTGCAATGCTGAGTGTCCTGACTTCCCATTTGAGTCAATCAAATAGTCCAAGAAAACATTGTAAAAAGCAAAAGAGGGTCCTGTGGCACCTTTGAGACTAACAGAAGTATTGGGAGCATAAGCTTTCGTGGGTAAGAACCTCACTTCTTCAGATGCAAGAAAACATTGGGACTTCAGCTCCATGTTCTGAGAGTTTGAAGTCAGTGGAGGTTGAGAATGCTCAGCATCTTTCAGGATTGAGCAATAGCCGTTGTTTTTAGCACACAGCTGAAGACAAGGAGTTAATAAGTACTTTACGCACACAGGTTTGTACATAGTAGAATACACAATAAATCATGTGTATTTTCTTTTTTTCTCCCCTGTTCTCAGTGCTACAAGAATGTGGAGTCGGTTCTCCCTTTGGCATGTGTACCTAAGTCTCATCAGTCTCAACATAAATTCTGCATGAAGGGGAGAATAAACATTGAAAGTTTTTAAACAGTCCAAGGTAGGAGTCTGCTAATGTCAAGATGTACATGAGTCAATGCTAAAGTTGTCAGTTTGACTTGACTGTGTCTTTTTCTTAAATATTTTTGTAATATGAATCTTCTTGCTTTGAACTAGCTTTAGCATAAGCAATGCAAAGTCCTGATGTGTGTAATCAGGACAATTACATCTCTTCAGCATCTTTTGGTAAAGATGTAATAATACTTAGTGCTTTTCATCTTCAAAGCATTTTACAAAAGTTTGCTAACTAATCTGCCCACCCCACTGAAACAGGTAAATGTTATTATCCTCCTCATCATTTGACACGTGGAGAAACTGAGGGAGAGAGTTTGTGGCCCAAGGCCACAAAGTAAGTCAGTCAAAAATGAGATTAGAACTCAGGAGTTCCTGCCTCCTAGGCTGCACTCAGACCATTAGACCACACCTCTAAACCAGTTTTGCAGTGTAGTGGATTAGCCTCTTTGAGAACAGAGGTTAATCTTTGTTCCCACAGACATTTACATATACAGTATAGCTGTACAGTGCTGCACACCCGCACAGAAGTGCATGGCCAAGATTTCAAAAGTGATTAGTGATTTTGGAGGGCTCAGTACTGGAGACCCCCAATTTCAGACCCCTTACAACAGGGGTGGGGAACTAACGGCCCATGGACTGGGTCCAGGCCCTTACTCATTTTCATCCAGCCCACGAGCCACACACATTCAACTCACCTGCAGAGGGGGGTGCGCTGAGACTCGGGGCTCCCCCCCGCAGCGGAGCGAGCCGGCACTCGCGGCTCCGAGTCTTGGGGCTTTCCCCCACAAGTGTTGGCTCACCCCTTCGCGGGATGGAAGCCCCTGCGCCCCCCTGGGCAGGTGAGTTGAATGTGCGTGGCCCACCATTGTTTTTTTCGGTGGTTCAATGGCCCCTGATACAAAGAAGATTCCTCACCCCTGCCTTACAAGGCCTGATTTTCAGAGTTCCAAGTGACATATTTGGGTATATACTGTACACACACACACTCTCACTGTAAAAGTAGCTCAGCTCTTGCGTCTCACTTACCCTAGGCCTCTTTACCCTTTACATTTAACAGTGTAAAGGGCTTTAAAACTGGTGTAAATAGAGTTTACTCCTACTTTAATGCCCTTTTGCATTGCTAGAGAGGCGTAAAGTAGCCTAGTGTAAGTGAAAATCAAGCTTTTATGCATCATAAAATTATAATTTAAATAATGAAAATGTTAGTCATTTGCCAAACCATTCCTACCCATCCCCCAACCCTTACATATTGGGGAGAAGTAGAGAAAAAAAAGCATTGTGTATTTCTTCTACTTTTGTAAAACTGACATGAGATTTCATTGAAAAACTCTTGCTTATTATTATTCAGATAAATTGATTTACATCCCATCGTTTACAATCTGAAGAACAAAGAGCTCCCTCTGGGGAAAATGCAAGGCTATAATTTTGTTTCAAGGGGTTCTGTGATGTCATAAATAAAGACTGAACAAAAATTATAACCTCTTTAGTAATCCCATAAATGGTGCTTTTTTTGATAATATATGGTCGTCCTGAAACATGTTGCTTTCATATTTTTTGAAGTGCCCGCTCCTAATTGAACGTGGCTGCTGCGGAGAGCTGACTACATCTTCAAAACACAGCTGTGTGACAGGTGAAGCAGCCCACAATGATAAATGTTAGGTTTAGAACTTCAAGATTACAACCTACTGATGAACTGTCATCGAATGAGATTCCATTTTCCACTCCTGACGACATTTTAATTTTTACCTATTTAAACCAGAGTTACCAAAAACATTTTCCTACCAGGAACAGATGCAGTAGATGCACATTTTAAAATATTTAATTCACAAACCAATCTTGTTACCCATGAATGAGTAAATAAAAGATCCCTCTGAAATCTCAGAAATTTGTATATTATGAGCCAGATTCTTAGCTGGTGTAAATTGAGGTTGATTTATGCTAGTTGAGAATCTGAATATATGTATTAATAGAGTTAAATTAGTGGGGGGGGGAAGATAATGAAAGGTCCATACAAAACAACAGGATCTCAACTCCATCGCTTTCTGAGAGATTTCTAATATATGAGTCAGATCCTGGTCTCAGTTATATTGGTATAAATCTGCAGTAATTCCACTGAAATCATTTGGTCTCAGTCCAGAGTAGCTCCATTGTTGAATTTTTACTGATATAACTGAAATCTGTGGAACAGATGGAGTACCTATTTTTCATTCATTTTGCAAAATATACTTGTCTCTCAGTCAAAGCAAATGAAATATATATATTTCTCCTAATGTGATGCATGCATCATACGTATATCATGTAAGTGTCAGTGTATATGTTTTGTCCCATACATCAATCAAGCAAATCACACATTAAGGTTGATCCTATGTCTGTGTGTAGACTGCACTATCGAACACAGAATCTGACATAGGTCTAGGGAATGTACTTCCTATGTGAAAGAAACTCAGGTAGTTTCCCCACAAATTTGGGGTCATCCAAACAGGGCCGGCTCCAAGGTTTTTGCCGCCCCAAGCAGCGCAAAAAAAAAAAAAAAAACCCAACCGTGATCGCGATCTGCGGCGGCAATTCGGCGGGAGGTCCTTCGCTCCAAGCGGGAGTGAGGGACCGTCCGCCGAATTGCCGCCGAATAGCTGGACCTGCCGCCCCTCTCTGGAGTGGCGCCCCAAGCACCTGCTTGGTAAGCTGGTGCCTGGAGCCGGCCCTGCATCCAAAAATGAGAGGAGGCATGCCCTGCCTCAACCAGCTGCTATGAAGGAAACACCACAAATTGAAATTCATGAAGTTTCCTGCCACACTCATGGGATTATTTTCATGATTTAACACCACATCAGCAGCTGTGCAACTGAGCAAGAAACAAAAGCAGTATTTCTAACTCAGTCTTATAAAAGTACTGTAATTGTATTAGAGATTTGTTGATCTGAAAGATGAACCAAAAAAGAAATGTCAATTTTGGTATTATTACAGTTTCTTTTACTTTTATTAAATAAAACTGCTAACAACATATAGTCACAGTTTTAAATTTAAAGGTACTTGGTATTAGTTTTCATGAAGATCAATATTTCAGCTGGTTTTTGTAGTTCTGACTGTGAGTATCCATCCACTCTCTGGAATGTGTCAAAACAGTAGCTCAGCAATGATGGGATACTTTGTCATATGGATGCATTAATTAGAGCAGGGGTTCTCAACCTTTTTCTTTTTGAGCACCCCCCGCCCACCCCCAAACATGCTATAAAAACTCCACGGCCCACCTGTGCCACAACAACTGGTTTTCTGCTTATGAAAGCCAGGGCCAGCATTAGGGGGTAGAAAGCAGGACAACTGCCCAGGGCCCCATGCCACAGGGACCCCCACGAAGCTAAGTTGCTCAGGCTTTGGTTTCAGCCCCCGGTGGTGAGGTTCAGGGCCCCGGGCTTCAGCCCCATGCAGTGGGGCTTCAGCTTTCTGCCCTGGGCCCCAATGAGTCTAACACTGGCCCTGCTTGGCGAACCCCCTGAAACCTGCTTGAGGCCCCTCAGGGGGCCCTGGACCCCTGGTTGAGAACCACTGAATTAGATGTTTTAGGTGTGCACAACTCAGCTTCTCCACTTGTGTATTTTTTACCTATAATCCTTCTCAAGTGCAGACAATGTCACTTACTACAGAAACATTGTAAGTAGAGTTTTCCGATCATCGTGACATGCTCAGATTTACACAAGAAACACGCAGAGTTGTACTCTGAAGGAAAGTGGATATCCCTTTGGACAATATTAATGTTACTCTAGGAACTAATCCTGTTCAGATGAACTCAGTGGGAATTTTGCCACTGACTTGAAATGGGAGCAGGATGAGATCTTTAATTTGTATATTCAGTGCTTAGACGTCACAGTGACAGGTGTGTTGAAAATATCTAAAATAGATAGATTACAGTAAAAGGTAAGTCTTCACATTTACAGAAGAAAGATTGTGTGTGTGCATATCCTAAAAAATGAATACTGCAATACAACTGTGGTATTTTTTTCTGTGAATAATTAAACACTAGTAATTCTACCCCAAGCATTTTTGCCAGATGATTCATAACTAGATTCCATTCAATGAAGGATAAAGGTAAATCTGAATACTATCCTTGATAACTCACACTTTGAATTTAGCTGTCACTGGAGAATGAGAAAAATCCCATTGCTTTCATTTACCAAATGCAGTATTATGACTGCTGCATTGAAACAAGAACTAGAGTTTAGCTTTACTAGACTCAGCTACTTTTCATTTTAACTCATTTCAGGTGACCTAAAATTCAGATGACATAAATACAATCCAGTTTTTACTAAAATGAAAGGTTTAGCAATATCTATTTTGCACTTACTAGCTCCATATAAAGACCTCTAACACAGATTGAAGGCACAAGGAAGTACAGTGCTGGAAGGTAGATGATCAACTTCCAGCTGAGGCGAATCTACTGTCTTGGTCAGAAGGAAGTTCCTTTTTGCCTTTTTTTGGAAGGGTTCTTACATAACGCTGTAAGGTCCTGGGTCCAATTCTCAGCGGCAGATCTAGCTTCTTCATACAGCTGTTGTTTTTTCTGACAATGTTGGCACATTATAATTTCAAATTATGATTTGTAAGCAAGGTCTGAATGAGCTCTCCCCTAACAGCTAGGGATGAGTGGGGGGGGGGGGAGGGGGAGAGGGAAGGCTTCAAGACCAGACTGTATTTTCATGCTCACCTATTTTGCCTAGGTATAGACAGAGCTGTGTTGCCCAAGTGACCAATTTTGGCTGGTGTTGGGTTACAAATAATTTTAGTATTGATTGTTGGGGTCATGAAATGTTGTTATCCTTATTGTATGAGTAAAGGGCAGCAGAACTGTACTTAGCCTGTCCTGACTGAGGGGGTCATCCTCAGTGCTTAATTTTTGCCAGGGCTGAGCCCCGGCACCTCTAGGCTTGGCAGTTCATAGCCCCAGGACCCCTGGGCTTCCTGCATCAGTTATGAAAGTAAAAATCTTGCTTGAGCCCTGGCGCCTCTTTCATTACAAATTAAGCGCTGGTCACCCTCAGCTGAACTGCTCTCACTAAGCAAGGGGTTTGGATGGCAGATCCCAGTGATGGGGGTGGAGGGATAACAGGCGTATTGCTTGGTGGTGTGTGCTGTGCCTAAGAGTCACAGGCTCTGTTTGACTTACTCCTCTCCACTATTTAAAGAGAGAGCTTATTAGGCTCCATAGAGAGTCTTTTGTTTTGTTAAGTGACCACTAGAGCTGAAATCACTAATAATCAGGTCTAAGTGCTGCATGAGCATATCATGAAGGACTGGAAGTACCGGACACATGAGAAGCCACCAAAAATGAATGCAGTGCATTTGAGAAGTTCCTTAAAAGAGTTGTACAAAATGACAAGAAGAAACCAAGGAGGATATAGATCTAGTGCTTCATAGGAGGCTTGTGTAGCCAACTTTAATTTGTGTGATAATTTAAAAACATGAGTTAAATCTAATAAAATGGTTGTGAAACATTTTTCAGTGTTTACTATGGTGCCATACAGCCCACCTTCGCCCTAACAGTCTCACCCCTCATCAGTCAACACCCACCCTGATTTCAATTTCTGGGGAAAACATTGCAAGTATGTCACATTATATGTGGTCTGGGTGAGGCCCAAATGGTTAGGGCATGTTCTCTATCTGGTACTGTATTTTACAGATGCAACTTAGACAAAAATTTGCACTCCTGGGACCAAATTTTGCATTTAGATACTCATGTTTACCTCCTATTGATTTCAGTAGGAGTTGCTCCACTGCACGGATGAAATCCATTCTACCCTTATAAATCCCAAACAATCAAGATCTAGGCTGATGGTGCACAGAAGTGTTAGGGAGGTGAGGCTGACCTTGCAAACCATAGACTGGGACTGGGCCTGTTGTACATCTACTATTCCAATTTATTGACAAGAATAGCAAACAGCTCCTCGGTGGGTGCTGGGGCCACTGGGCCTAAACATGGATTCTGTGGGTACCATTTCTTTGGGTCAAACTGCTTTATGGAATTCTATCCTGGCCTATGGAGGCCCAGCATGGAGAGCCTTTCTGCCATACATAGGGTTATATAGGCACTAGTACTCTTATCCACTGTGCTGCTCCTACCGGGGGCTTAAGTAGTGCAGAAGGATTTGCCCTGGCCACCGCACCAGGGGTGAATGTCATCCATAAGCATATCTGAGGACAAAATTTGTCCCACGACGTCTGAGATCATTCTATTCAGAAAAGAAAATGGCACTTGGGAGTCAAAAATGGGATTCCTTTTTCTGAAGCCATTCATCTCCTGTAAACCACATTGTGTTGGTGCACCCTCATTTTCTGAGTCCCATAGTAATGCATGGTGCTGTACAACCACAGAGAAAGGTACAGTCACTGCCGCAAGGAACTGTCTACAGTTAATGTGAAGCTATTGACTTTTATACTGATTACTGAAGTATACTTCTATGGTTAGCTCTTTCCAACTACTAAAATAGGAAACTACTTTCTGTCTCTTTCTTTCAGTCACTCATACAGTGTTTTAATATCAATAGCATGCAAATATACTGCCACCTGCAGGATAGTGATTACTATCTATTTGCAGTTTGGCAATAGTTAACTTTGAAAATATTTTTCTCCCTATTTATCATAAACACGTGTTATCTTGAAATGGAGATGTTTCCTTGTGAAAATGTTTTTCTCCACTACATTCTAAAGGTGAAATGGCAGTTTTCCCACTGACTTCAATGGAGTCAGAATTTCATCCTTAGAGTTGAGGATGAGAGAGACAGAATTTATTTTATTTTTGCTTACAGGACAGTCCTGTTTTTGATGCAGTTTAGTACCTGCACTTTTAGATGGTGCCCTTTGACTTTTTTATATGTGATATGAACTTCTATGAACAGATCTTCCTACCTAATAAACATTGTGTTTAGTGTGCTGTTTCTGCTATTTGGATCCTGTAAATAATACTTAATCAATCATTTATCAATTTCCCTCCTCTTTCTTCTTAATTTTAGATGACACTGGATACATAGCTACAGAAAAATCTGTTTTGACTACACAAATGTATATATGCATCAGATCACTTCTAAGTTCATTCAGATCACATTTTCTGTAGCTATGCATCCAGTGTCAACAACATTTCTTTTTAATAAATGAAAATCAGAATTCTAAAACATTATAATCTGCTTAAGTTTTAGGACATACAGCTAATTTAAGGTGGAAGAGGGTTAAGAAGAAGGGGGAGAAGAAAGATGATTGATTTATTTACATTTGATGTCCTGATCCCACTGTAAAAGAGAAGAGGAGGGAAGAACCATTGTAGTATATGCCACCCACTGTAACCAGATGAATGTCCCAGAGTTGGCATCAGGGCCGGCTCCAGGCACCAGCCCAGCAAGCAGGTGTTTGGAGCAGCCAAGGGGAAGGGGCGGCACGTCAGGCTGTTCGGTGGCAATTCGGCGGCGGGTTCCTCTCGAAGAAGAAAGTGGCGCGGTGGAGCTGCCGCCGGAGTGCCACCGATCGCAATTGCGGCTTTTTTTTTTTTCCCGCCGCTTGGGGCAGCAAAAACCCTGGAGCCGGTCCTAGTTGGCATTGGTTGAATTACACCTCTACCTCGATATAACGCTGTCCTCGGGAGCCAAAAAATCTTACTGTGTTATAGGTGAAACCGTGTTATATCGAACTTGGTTTGATCCACCAGAGTGCGCAGCTCTGCCCCTCCGGAGCGCTGCTTTACCGCGTTATATCCGAATTCGGGTTATATCGGGTTGCATTATATCGGGATAGAGGTGTACCTTGTTTGTCACAATGGCTCCTTGGCAGATGGTGCAGGCTGCTTTTACCAACAACAGGGGACAGGCCTGGCATAAAATGGCCCCAGGATTGGGGTAATGAAAAGGGCATGTTTTCATGCATTCTTCTCTGCTGTGCAGAAGGGTCCTCATCTACAGCTGAGGTTCTAGCCTGATGCCATGAGCATACCACCTAACAATGACGTGTTCTTGGGGCAGCAAATAGTGGGAGGGAGAGGGAAGAAGAGATGGGCAGAGCATCACCAGTTACTTCCATTCTGGGGTAGGCTGCCAGCTGATTTATTAATAATGTGTAGCACATGTTTTTCTCTTCTGGCTCACATCAGGTAAGCACTGCCACTAGATGCAAATTGAAGATCTTCAGTCCCCTTGTGGACAGTTCAGCTGAGTTCAGGTTTCACCTGGCTAACTTCTTTGATCTCCCAGGTGTCTTCCAAGGCTAGTTATCTTGGTTCCAACTCCTCAAACTTTTAAAATATGACTGTCTTGGGTAATGGTTACTGTGGTCTGCTAGGTTAAGAAGAAAATCTCTTACTGTGCTTGAGCAAAAAGGAGAGCTGTGTGCAAATCAGACTGTTTTAGATAGAATCCGCAACAATGTAATTTCAAACCTACACATAAGAATGTACAAACAGCCATACTGGGTCAGACAGGAGTTCCACAGGTTGACTGTGCGTTGTGTGAACTCTTTACCAGAGGATGTTGTGAAGGCCAACACTGTAACAGGGTTCAAAAAAGAACTAGATAAGTTCATGGAGGATAGGTCCATCAATGGCTATTAGCCAGGATGGGCAGGGATGGTGTCCCTGGTCTCTGTTTGCCAGAAGCTGGAATGGGCGACGGAATGGATCGCTTGATGATTACCTGTTCTGTTAATTCCCTCTGGGGCACCTGGCATTTGCCACTGTCAGAAGACAGGATACTGGGCTAGATGGATCTTTGGTCTGACCCAGTATGGCCGTTCTTATGTGTGAGTTTGAAATGACATTGTTGTGGATTCTACCTAAAACAGTCTGATTTGCACATTTATGAAATGTAGCATTCCAGGCCTGGAAGTTTGGTCAGTACACAACACTGCTATTTTGTTTCACATCACGTACCAGGGCCAATAATCCTCAAACATTTTGATCAAAATATTTATCTGCTCCACTTTCTCTTGTGAACACATTGTACATCTGTAACAATGCTGGTTCTGGCGGGACCCAACTGAAAGTGCCAATTCAGGACAAATTGCTTAAAGCAGGGTAGTTACAGCCCAAGGCTGGTGTTTTTCCACCTCTAAGGCAAACCAAACCAGCCAGACAGAGAGGACTTTGGTTTTACCCCACTGGCTAACCGCAAGTCACACAAGCAATTCCCTTAGACACTCCAGTTTCTCAGTATCACTCGTTATGGGGACAAACAGTTATGAAAACTAATACCCCAGTAAAAGAAAAGAGGTTCTCTCAATCCCAAAGGACCAAGCCCCAGACCCAGGTCAATATACAAATCAGATCTTGCCCACAAATCACGCTGTTGCCAATCCTTTAGAATCTAAAATCTAAAGGTTTATTCATACAAGGAAAAAATATATAGATGAGAGCTAGAATTGGTTAGATGGAATCAATTACATATAGTAACGGCAAAGTTCTTGGTTCAGGCTTGTAGCAGCGATAGAAAAACTGCAGGTTCAAATCAAGTCTCTGGAGTACATCCACAGCTGGGATAGGTCATCAGTCCTTTGTGTAGAGCTTCCGTTTGTAGCAAAGTCCCTCCAGAGGTAAGAAGCAGGATTGAAGACCAGATGGAGATGAGGCATCCGCCTTTTATAATCTCTTGCCATGTGGTCTCTGCTTTCTTTGTCCCAAGAACACGCTATCCAGCACATGGCATAGAAAAACCTTAGAGTTCTGCCCATAGGCAGGTCCCTGCATACCTTACTGAGTCACAAGGTGTGTCTACCTTCTCTCAGTGGGTCAGTTGTATAGCTGATGATCCTTAATGGGCCATCAAGCAGGCTAGGCAGAGCTGACACCAACTTGTCTGGGGTGTCACCCAGAAGCATAGCATAAATTTGAAATACAGACAGTATAGAGCCAATACTTATAACTTTAAATACAAAAATGATACATGCACACAGATAGCATAATTATAACCAGCAAACCAGGACCAGAACCTTGTCTTAGACACCTTATTTGACCCCTTTATACAAGATTTGGTGCCACTACAGGACCTTGGTTGCAACAATGATCTATACGGTCCCAGTTCATGTCAATAATGTCACGGCATCTTCTTGGCTTGTTCTGCACACTGCAATGTTTATAGTAATTCTGTGAAACATCTATCCTCCAGAATCTGTGTCCTCAAATGGAACAGGGCACCCTTTCCTTACACATTTTCCAGGCGAGGAACAGTCCAGTCCTGAATAATAACATAACTGTTTCATGCTTTTTCCCTTTGAATAAGAACAAGATGACTGACACATTTTTTTCAGGACAGTGTTGTTTCTCTCCTGGAAAATATCAACAGTGTTGCCAACGCTCAGTCACTAGTCTTGTGATATTTAGTGCTTTTGTGAAAGTACAGAAATTGGGTTGTTCTCTGAGAATTTCAGCTTGTTGCTTTCTTTTTCTTTTTCTTTTTAACGGTAAGTTTGTAGCCTTCATGCTTGTGAAGAAAAGCTTGAAAACACAAACCCCCATCACCCCAACACCGGAAGGCGATTTTTAAAAACACCCTTAAAATGTAATGTGTAAACTAATCTGACTGGGGGGAGGCCTGGCTCATTTTTGTACACTAGGGCTTGGTACTCCTGCCCTGGCCGAGGCCAGCCTGCGTCTGCTCGCTCTGGGGATGCAGATAGAGTGCCAGGGGCAGGTTTTCACAGCGCCCCATTGGGGAGCAGCCGGCGGGCTCCTGTGGCCCTCGGGGGAAGCACGTGGCCAGAGTGGGGGAGCCCTGAGAGGTGGTAGCACCCACTACCCTGCGTGGCGGCGTTGCGCCCACTCCTACCAGGATGCAGCCACCCCACCGGGCTAGCCCCGCACCCTGCGCAGACTGGGGTGGAGGGGCGGCGCAGTGCGGAGCCGCTAAGGGAGCAGGGAGGCGGCGCTGCTCAGAGGCTGCGGCTGCCTCCTCGCAGCAGGGGGCGGGGCTCGTTCCGCCGACTGCAGCCCCCGGCCGGCGCTAGCCTGGGAGGGCAGGGCCGAGCCGAGCCGGGACCGCCTCCTCGTCCTTCCTCTAGCAAACATGGCTGCAGCCGCGGCCGCCCCGGCCGTGAAGGTAAGAGGCGCTGCGGGCTCCCGCCCGGGCCCCGGCGGAGGGGAGAGTCCCCCCGCTCAGCCTCTGCCCCCCGGGAGCCCCTGGCGGCCGCCGCGGGGCGCGGACTAGTCCGGCTGGCGCACGTGGGCTCCGAGGGAGGCGCCTCTGCTGCTGGGTGCATGTGGCAGGCTCCTGCCTGCGCCGCCCCGCCGGGGTGCGGGGCACATGGGCACGGGGTGAGCAGCGTCTGCCCTGCCCACCCTTCTGCGCCCGCTTCAGCACAGCGCCCTCCCTGCAGGGGGGCACGGCGCCCCCACCCGTCCGGCAGGGCCCTGCTGCTCGTGTGACACGGCACCCCCCAGTGGGCACAGTGCGGACATGTTGAGGCCTCCAACATGTGTCCTTGGCTAATAAAAGTCACTTCATAGGGTTTTCTTTTCGGATATGGAGGGGAGGCCGGGAGCTGCGTTCATTTACAGTTGCCATAAAGACTCACAGGGTGCTGCTTCAGCCAAATCAGCAGCAGAGCATGACAACGCAACAACTCTGGGTGTCTAAGAATCCAACCGTTAAAAGGAAAAGTTAGACACTGCTGTTGCACTCAGAATCCTGTGCTCTACCTAAAGCTATTTCTGGGCTCTGGTCAAACAGTGGGTAAAAGCATCATTATTAAATGTATTGGTGTCTTGTTTACTGCAGGTTTGCCAGGTATTGATTTGTTAACTGCCTGCTGGTTTGGGGATTTGCTTCCTCCCCAACTCCATGTATAGTACCGAGTGCTATAGTTAAGGCTATGGGCCCTGCAGAATCCTGTTATAATCCTATCTTCACTTACCCCACTTTCTGAAAATTGCAAATGATCCTGCATATGCATCTTGTGGAATAAGAGCTAGGAGAGGCCAGGTTCATCCACACTGAGGCTCTGTGCCCCCTCCCTGGGAGCTCCGCTGCAAGGGTCCACTATCCTCCAGCTCGTGTGATAATTGACTCTGTTAATACTGATTGAGCATTAATTTAGGTGTTAAGATTGTAAACTCTTTGGGGGCAGGGACTCCCTTCTGTTTTATGTTTGTACTATAGCCTGTACAATGGGGTCTCTAGGCTCTATAATACACGCCAATGACACAGGCACCGTAGTTAAAGCTGTTATGCTTAGCACTTTGCCCCACTCTGTAAGACAAGCTTTTTGGACCTGGGAAATAAGGAGGACTGGAAGAAGCTCCCACAGTTCTTGAGGTCAATGTGTAGACAAGCAATTTTCCCTGTCTTGAGAGAAAAGGGAAGCTAATCTGGGGGTATCCCAGTTGGTGTTTGCCTTGCCCCATCTGTCTTTTCTGTGGTTGGGGTAGTCTCCCTCACAGGGATATCTGTCCATTGAGGTACTATCTGAGCAGCTGTGTCCCTGACAACCCACAGGAAGGTCTAGGAAAGCAGGACTTGCTGCAGCAGTAAATTCTATGGTTCCATGCTGCCACTAGGCCCCACTGCTGTGTTGCCTAACTCCAGCCTCTTCTGACCAACCCCGGGGCCTGGGAAACAGGAAGAGGAATAGGAGCAGCCGGACTGGCTTGTGGAAGGGAAGCATGAAGTCCAGTGCTGGAGCTGATGTGGTTTCTCTTCTTCGAGTGGTCACAGCCGTGTATTCTCCTTGGGTGCATGCACACCTGAGTGGAATATGTATCTGCACCCACCTCTCAAAAAACAGTGGTTACAGGTAAACAACTGGCTTTTATCTGTCAGTTCCTCATGTCAAAGGTTCAGCTGCTCTAATGAGCCTTTGCTGGCTCTTTTAGAGAGAACTACCTGCCTGGGAGGCTGTCCCCTGTCCCCAAGCATGGTTAGCACAGCTGTGGTACAAGGAAAGAGGGATGGTGATTTCCCCCAGCTCCTAGTTAGTGTATCTTCTCTTTGCAGCAAACTTACTCTGACTCTGTATTGGCCCTCCCCACTGTGAAGCACTCCTCCCTTCCTCCCTAGCTCTCTGCAGTGGCTTCCAGTTGTTGCCAAAGGGTAGATAAGTGTGCTGGCCCATGCCTCTAAGATTCATTCCCTCCCATATTGCACTAGGTTATTCTCCTATTTCCCAATCTCCATTGTTCCATCTGCAACCACCCCCAAAATACCTACCCACCCTCATATTCCCCCAACACCCTGGGTAGGTTGGGGGACATACCCCTTCCCCCACCTCCCCATCCCTGTAATGATGACAGCCTGCTCCTCATTCCTGCAGCCTGACATAAGACCTTCCCTGGATTGGTGGCATTCCCAGAGATGAAAGCTGTCTGGGGGCTGTGATGGTAGCTCCTCAAACAGCATCATAGGAAAGCACCCTTCTGACCAGGGGCGGCTCTAGCTTTTTTGCCGCCCAAGCACGGCAGGCAGGCCACCTTCGGCGGCTTGTCTGCGGGAGGTCCCTGGTCCCGCGGATTCGGTGGCACGCCTGTGGGAGGTCCACCAGTCCTGCGGCTTCGGCGTACCCGCCGCCGAATCCCCGGGACCGGCGGACCTCCGGCAGGCATGCCGCCAAATCCGCGGGACCGGGGACCTCCCGCAGGCGAGCCGCTGAAGGCAGCCTGACTGCTGCCCTCGCAGGGACCGGCAGGGCGCCCCCTGTGGCTTGCTGCCCCAGGCACGCGCTTGGAGCGCTGGTGCCTGGAGCCGCCGCTGCCTCTGACACTACATGTGAGTTTAAATTGTCAGCTTTATATTACAAAGGGAGTATGTTCAAATCCCATTGCATCTGTGATTTTTGTTACTAGAAATTTAGAAATAGAATCTATTTTCTATTAGTGGAACTAAGTTTTGCTGTGATTTTTAAAGCAGAAAATAAAAAATGGTGTCACATTGATTGTGTTTTGGGAGGAGGGAAGGCGTAAGAGTAAGGTCAGTTAGGAAAAA
The DNA here is from genome assembly GCF_011386835.1 of Chrysemys picta bellii. NCBI lineage: Eukaryota > Metazoa > Chordata > Testudines > Emydidae > Chrysemys > Chrysemys picta. The sequence continues at coordinate 111,336,790 of NC_088796.1, forward strand.
GAACAGTTTGGCTGTATTGTGGATTCTCAACTAGGGAGTCACAATCACAGACATGGGCCAGTTTCATCAGCCAATTGATAATATGGTGAAGAACCCCATATCTCCAGTTTTCATTGTTCTCTTTAATTACTGGATAGAATAATTCAGGTTGAAAAGCACACTCTGTGGAAATTATCCTCAATCTTAAATTCTAGGCTGCAGTTATGTTGGCATATATGTGGTTCCCAACTAAAAAAAACTTGATTATTAACCCTCTTTATTAATTTTTTTTAGAATTTCAACGAATAATAAAAACATTTCACAATTTCTGTTCTGACTTGTATGAGTTACAAAATTCAGCAAACACTGATGAGTATGTGAACAATTTCCAGCCTGTGTTAGGATTGTGGTTTGTGATTGGTCCCATAAGGATATGTCTATGCTGCAGTCAAAGGTCCAATCGCAGCTTGTGTAGACATACTACCACTAGACATACTTCCTGGGCAAATTCTGTGCCAAAAAAAATTCAAAATTCTGCGCACAATATTTTGAAATTCTGCCAAATTCTGCATATTTTATTTGTCAATAGCACAATATAATCACTCCAGTTTCAATTATTTTGGTAACTTTTTTCAAAATACCTGTCAGCAAGTATATCAACAATATAGATGACAATGAAAAAAGATTCCCCCAGGAGTAGAGAGTTAAAGAAACCCAATTAGGGGCATACTGGAGGGGGCTGTGTGCCCCCCCCCCCGAGCCCAAACACCTGAACTCCCTCCCCCCCGAGTCCAGCTATGAAGCATATCCCAGCTCCAGAACCCTCTTCCCCCCCACCCCCAGAGCCCAGCTGCAGGGCCCCCCCAGAGCCCAGATGCCCACACCTCCCTCCTTCCACAGCCCAGCTGCAGGGCACTGCAAAAGCCCAGGCACCTGCACCTCCCTCTCCTCAGAGCCCAGCCACCGACAACTGCATTCCGCTCCCCCCAGAGCCCAGCTACGAGGCACCCCCTGGCACAGACACCTGCACCCCCCTCTCCCAGGACCTGTACTCCCCCGAGCTTCTTTACTATCTCCCAGGGGGACACAGTGCCCTTCCTCACCCTTTGCCAGAGCCAGGACTCCTAGGCCTTCTCCCGTCCACGGGCGGATGAGGATCAAACAAGGCTGCAGAGCATGCAGAGCCTCCATCCCCACCGGGCTGGTGCTCTGTGAGCTGCAATGCCCCTAATGGCCACCAGCAGCTCTGCAGCCCCAATTCTGCAGGGGAAACATCAAATTCTGCATTTCGCAGTGGCGAAGAATTCCCCCAGGCATAACAGCTCGTACAGCTAAAAATAGCACTGAAGATGCAGCAGCGCTGGCTTCAGTGCAGGCTCTGTAAACCCATGCAGGGACACGAGTACATTTTCACGTTGCTAGTCTGTGCAGAAGGCCATAGGTGCTGAAACTAGAGGTGAAGGGGGGTGTGCTGCAGCATCTCCTGGCTTGAAGTCAGGGTGGATTTAAATCATGATTTCAATCACTAGTCAGGAAGGCTCGATTTAATCATGGTTTTCTACATAAAAGTGCATTCTTGTTGGTTGTTATAACCTTAATACATATTCTTCATAACTCAGAGATAGATGTAGGTTTCATTTTTAGAAGGTACACACTATACTTAAACAGTGATTTATTTTGAAAACTTTTTAGATTAGTTTTACAGCTATATCAGAAAATTAATGATTGTTTGGTTATTTCATTTACCAAAGGTAATTGAAGCAGATATTTATGAAGTCATTGGGAGGTGAACCAGCTCCAATTCAGCAGGTTAATCATTAATATTTGGAGGATTTTCTTGCCACGCTGTATTAGGAGGAGAACATCACCAGACAGACGTTTAAATTATTTATTTAACTAAAACAACGACGTTAAGTATTCTGGATTTTTTTCTTCAACAGCAAACATAATATTTTAACAAAAAAGCATATATCCCTCCCTTCTCACATTTATTTCCAGACTTCTTCTTCTTCTTGTCCAGATCTATTACGCCCCCAACAATCTTCTATTCATTGAACTTTTTGAAACTTTGCACTTTTAGAGAGAGGTAAGGGATTGACTCTGTGTACACAAATTTGCAGAGGGACAGTAGAGTTGAGGTCTGTTATTTCTCACCTCTATATATTATTTATTTATTTAAAACATTTTTGCTGTTAACAAGCAGGTTACCTCTGGAGACACAAATGCACAGTTTGAGAACTGCAAAACAAAGCATCTCTGATGGTATCTTCTAGACTGAGCACTGAGTCTCATAGGGGAGATAGAAAGATTAACCTAAATAATCTATACAGAAGCCTGTGGAACCCCATAAGATTAGGACCCTAATCCATGAACTATTGGAATTCATTTACAACACTTTTCTTAAACATTACATGAATATATTGTCTCATACTACAGAATTAGAATTTATAATCCCTATTACATTATAGCTCAAATATATCTCATCATGGATCTTCATTAAAACTATCTTTAGATAGGTTTTTTCCTCAAAAAGCATTTTATCAAAAAAATCTGATTTAAATTAAAAAATCATTGATTTTTATCCATCCTGCTTGAAATGGTTTCCATTATATTCAGGATTTACAGTGGGGTTCAATGTCTCTCAGCACCCCCACAATACAAATTGTTCCTGCTCCCCTGCAGAAGTCCATGCTGGTGTCATCTCTGCTATTTTTAGTGTACTAGTTAGATTAATGCTAGTGTGGGTATGTCTACGTGACCTGCAAGTCCCACCTTTGATTGCCTTGTTGATGTTGTTTCTACTCCATATGAGGATGACTGAAACTTTGGAACGGGAGAATCTTGAGTAATAAATAGCTTGTAATACTTCAGGTACAGTTTTCAGGCAAATAATCATAGCATTCAGGACTCTTGAATATTTTCATGAACAAACCAGCATTTGTCCAAATACTCAAGATCTGTGAACAAGACTAAAGGAAAAATCTCCATTCTTATTACAAAAATTATAAGCAAATATTATTGTGATTTATTTTTCTTCCCTAGTCTGCCTATTTGGATTATATTAAGGATTTAGTTAAAAGAACAGGAGTACTTATGGCACCTTAGAGACTAACAAATTTATTAGAGCATAAGCTTTCGTGGGCTACTGCCCACTTCTTCGGATTAGGGTGACCAGATCACCCAAGACAAATATCGGGACGCGGGGGGAGGGGGCGTGACGCGGGGGGGGGGGGGGCAAAAAAAAAAAACCCTTCCTCCGCAAGCGCTGGAGGGAGGCCCGGGAGACTCAGGGGAAGCGCGGGGCCGGGGTGAGTCACAGTCCGGCCTGGTCCCTTGCAGGCAGGACTCAGTTGGGTGGTAGGGTGAGGAGGGGGGCAGCCCGCGGGGCCAGGCGGTGGCTGTTCTCACCCCCGGCCAGCGGGACTCGGGAGCAGCCCCTGCTGCAGCTCCCACTGCCGCGGGGGCAGGAAGCGGCCATGGCGCTCCGCGGCTGCAGCTCTGGCGCTCCCGAGCCGGGGCCTGCTGCGGGGACCCAGCAGCGCGCACGCTGGGCCCAGCCCCTGGCCAGGCGCGTCTGGGCTGCTGCCCAGCTGGTGCTATCCCGCGGCAGCCCCGGAGTGGGGGCAGCAGGCCCCAGCCCCCCCGTCCCGCAGGGGAACGAAGGGGGTGGGCTGCCGATGCCTCCGCCCCGGGCCGCCGCGGGATAGCACCAGCTGGGCAGCAGCCCAGACGCGACTGGCCAGGGGCTGGGCCCAGCGTACGCGCTGCTGGGTCCCCGCAGCAGGCCCCGGCTCAGGGGGTTCGGAGGCGCCGCAGCCGCGGAGCGCCATGGCCGCTTCCTCCCCCGCGGCAGTGGGAGCTGCAGCAGCGGCTGCTCCCGAGTCCCGCTGCCCGGGGGGACAACAACAGTCGCCGCTTGGCCCCGCGGGTCGCCCCCCTCCTCTCCCAACCACCCAACTGAGTCCTGCCTGCTCGGGGCCAGGCCGGACTGTTACTCACCCCGGCCCCGCGCTTCCCCTGAGTCTCCCGGGCCTCCCTCCAGCGCTTGTGGAGGGAGGGGGAATGGTGAGCCCGGGGAAGAGACGGGGATTCGGGGAGGGAGCCAATCGGGGGAGGAGGGGGCGGAGTCGGGGCGGGGGGGGGGGGTGCGAGCACTTCCGGGCTCTAGGCTCCGGGGCATTTCCTTGTTTGTTCAGTGTCCCAACCGCACGTCGGTCGGGACGCGGGACAAACAAGGAAATATCGGGACAGTCCTGATAAAATCGGGACGTCTGGTCACCCTACTTCGGATGCATATAGAGTGGAACATATATTGAGGAGATATATATTTAGTTGTTTGCCTGCAATAACACACATACAGCACAAGGTGGCGCCAAAAGGAAAAAAATCTGTTTAAATACTATCGCACAGCAGATGACACGCACCAGGCTTTCACATGGAAAAGTATTTGGCACATAACAAGGACCACAGTCTTTGCTTATTGAAAAGAGATGCCTGATGAGCTAATTGCAGTATAATGACAGGGCATCTGTAGGGTTTCTATAAACATAGGGCTGTAGAAATTGAGAGCAAGAGACAGATTTTTGGTTTAGATTTAAGTCACTGGGATTTCCAGTTGGTGCTTTTTTATTATTATTATTTTTTTAAGAGATACAGACCCTTAGCTGTACAGCTAGAAAACATTCTGAGAGTTTAGATAACATGCTTTTATTACTGACAAGGTATTGGGGGGGGAGACAAAAATGGGGGGGGTTGTGTATGTGTGGGGGGGTTGTTTGTTTTTAAAAGCTCAACATGATTTGAGTTCTTCCACTTAAAACTGAGACACACATTGCAACAGTAACTGCCAATTGAAAAAAGCAATTTTTTTGCTGTGTGTAACAGAGGGTGAAATTATTTCTTTAAGTGCCAACAGTGTGCTTGGGGACCACACAATTAAAAACAGCCACTGCTCTGAAGAGCCTAATCTAATTCCCATTGAAGTCAGTGGAAAACCTCCCATTGACTTAAGTGGGAGTTGGATCAGACCCTAAAAGATACAAAGACAACTGGTTCCACTGGGAAGCCAAAGGAAGGTATAACTTGGAAGTGTATGTTTCTTTCTCATTGTATTATTAATTTTATTGTGAAGGCTGCACAACTTGGTTGGATTGAAGTACACAGTAATCAATCAGTTTGTCCTCAGTATTCATTGTGAACATGTGGCACCGACAGTTTAACCGTTTTGCTTTTCTGACTGACACAAGAGGCCATGCGCAAAATCTTTATTCCTATGGATGTCGCTTTATTGAAGAAGTCAGTGTTTGCAAAAACTAAATGGAGATTCCCTTTTTGTTGCTAGTACTATGCTGGAACTTGTTAACTCTATGCAGACTGCACCAGAACACAAAGCTTAAAAAAAAAAAAAAAAACACCCCGTATCCCCAGCAGAATATGAATTCACATTCTTCATACTTTCACTAACAGAAGATGCCGCTAAGCTGGCTGTGAATACTGTCCCCCTATCAGACACTCTGTGTAGAGGCCTGGGGTTTCTCAGGCTGGTGGTAGAGCCAAAAACAGAAATGGTGTTTCTTTGTACGTGTGTTAAGTTGGCTTGGTAGCAGCAGGGGGAGCTGGTACTACTGTAAGGGTAATCTCTGATTTGTTGTGGGCCTTGGTTGGAAAGCAAACTCCACATATGGGAATTAGCTTTTTATAACACAAATATAGAGTTATGCTAAACCACATTGTTACATTTCAGGTATTATTAAGCACCACTCTTTGAAGGTTACAAGGTTTAAAAAGAATACTTTGAACCCACAAGTAGGTCCAGTGGCACAACTACAAAGTCCCAGTGGGGGTTCTGTGCATAGTGGAAGTGTTCTCAGGCCCCTTTCCAGCATTCTTCTGGGTAAGCAAGGTTGAGTAACTTGTAAAATAGGGTGTCTGTGTAGGTGCAGTGTGTTAGCTGGACTACAGCTCCTTAAATCTAGAAGGATGCATAATTCATTCGGGCAGCTGAGCTGATCAAAACTAGAATTTCTATTCTGTGGGAAATTCCAGCATTTCAAAAAAAATTCATTCTGAATTGGAATGAAAATTTCCCACAAAACATTTTGTTTTGGGTCATGTTTGTTTCAGTTGTGGCTTTTATATATTTTAATATTTTATACTTTTATATTTTTGGTTAGGATTTAAAGAATTTAAAATGATATGAAATAGTGATTCGGTAATTTGAAATTAGTATTTGATTTGCTCATTTCTGGTATTCTGACTGGTCATTTGTAATATAATTATTTTGTTATGCCATTTTACAAGAATAAAAAATTGTCTATCCTCAGAGGTTAAGAAAAATGAAGAGGAAGAAAAATTGTAACAACCTTTTACATACTTGAAAACTGTTATCCTGTCCCCTCTCAGTCTTCTCTTTTCCAGACTAAACAAACCCAATTTTTTTCAATCTTCCCTCATAGGTCATGTTTTCTAGACCTTTAATCATTTTTGTTGCTCTTCTCTGGACTCTCTCCAATTTGTCCACATCCTTCCTGAAATGTGGCGCCCAGAACTGGACACAATGCTCCAGCTTAGGCCTAATCAGAGTGGAGTAGAGCGGAAGAATTACTTCTTGTGTCTTGCTTACAACACTCCTGCTAATACATCCCAGAATGATGATCGCTTTTTTTTGCAACAGCGTTACACTGTTGACTCATATTTAGCTTGTAGTGCACTATGACCCCCAGATCCTCTTAGGCAGTCATTTCCCATTTTGTATGTGTGCAACTGATTGCTCCTTCCTAAATGAAGTACTTTGCATTTGTCCTTATTGAATTTCATCCTATTTACTTCAGTCCATTTCTCCAGTTTGTCCAGATCATTTTGAATCTTAATCCTATCCTCCAAAGCACTTGCAACCCCTCCCAGCTTGGTATCGTCTGCAGACTTTATAAGTGTACTCTCTATGCCATTATCTAAATCATTGAGGAACATATTGAGCAGAACCGGACCCAGAACTGATCCCTGCAGGACCCCACGTATTATGCCCTTCCAGCATGACTGTGAACCACTGATAACTATTCTTTGGGAATGATTTTCCAACCAGTTTTGCACCCACCTTATAGTAGTTCCATCTAGGTTGCATTTCCCTACTTTATTTATGAGACGGTCATGCGAGACAGTATCAAAAGCTTTACTAAAGTCAAGATATACTACATCTACGGCTTCCCCCCTATCCACAAGGCTTGTTACCCTGTCAAAAAAAAAGCTATCAGGTTGGTTTGACATAATTTGTTTTTGTCGAATCCATGCTGACTGTTACTTATCACCTTATTGTCTTCTAGATATTTGCAAATTGATTGCTTAATTATTTGCTCCATTCTCTTTCCGGGTACAGAAGTTAAGCTGACTGGTCTGTAATTCCCCGGGTTGTCCTTATTTCCCTTTTTATAGATTGGCACTATATTTGCCCTTTCCAATCTTCTGGAATCTCTCCTGTCTTCCATGACTTCTCAGAGGTAATTGCTAATGGCTCAGATATCTCCTCAGTCAGCTCCGTAAGTATTCTAGGGATGCATTTCATCAGGCCCTGGTGACTTGAAGACATCTAATTTGTCCAAGTAATTTTTAACTTGTTCTTTTCCTATTTTAGCCTCTGCTGATCCTACCTCATTATCACTGGCATTCACTATGTTAGATGTCCAATCACCACCAACCTTCTTGGTGAAAACCAAAATAAAGAAGTCATTAAGCACCTCTGCCATTTCCACATTTTCTGTTATTATTTTTCCCCCTCATTGAGTAATGGGCCTACCCTGTCCTTGGTCTTCCTCTTGCTTCTAATGTATTTGTAGAATGTTTTCTTGTTACCCTTAATGTCTCTAGCTAGTTTGATCTCATTTTGTGCCTTGGCTTTCTAATTTTATTCCTACATACTTGTGTTATTTGTTTATATTCATCCTTCATAATTTGACCTAGTTTCCACTTTTTGTAGGACTCTTTTTTGATTTTTTAGATCATTGAAGATCTCCTGGTTAAGCCAGGGTGGTCTCTTGCCATACTTTCCTATCTATCCTATTGCAGGCAAGCAAGGAAGGCTTTTTTGGTTGACAGCTTCCATCCTGGGTAAAAGTCTGTGTGCTCAGCGTGAATGTCTTACACAATTTAACCTCAGATAAAATGGTGTGGGGCACTGTGCAGGTTTGGATAACTGAATGCTTTGCTGAACCGGGGCTTTAGTCAGCTAAGTAATATGTTTTTTCAAGGAGGCTACATGGCCTGAAAGTTAGTAGCTTCTCAGCTAGTAGCTTCACGTCAGGCAAATCTAACTAGTTGCCAACACACTTTCCTTTTTGTCTCTTCCCCATGCAGCTAGAAGCAACTGCTATTGGGAGAGGAAGAAGCTTATGAGCCATACCTTAATGGCAATCAGGGTTATCAATAAGACAGTTCAGGTGTTGCATTTCTGGGGATCATTATGTCTCCAGTGACCAGAGGTACTGAGTCTTTGTCCTTGTTCTTCCCATTGCAGAAAAGGTGTACCACAATTTCATATGAATACTATCTGTGGTACAGCCTTGATTACAGCATAGGTTGTGCTGATCTCTTTGGCATCAGTTAACACCCATATTTACTTTCACATTAGGGATAAATGATTAATTAGTGATTCTTTCTTTGTGCTGTTTGATAACTTTTAAATTTGGTGACTGTATGACCTGGGGAGTCGTAGTCAAGCCTTTGTACTTGGCAAAATTAAATGAAATATGGCCTAAAGTGACATGGTACAACTATGTTTGCAAGTCTTCATGAGAAACTTGAGCTGTAGCTATAATGATTGGTGCTTTTTGGATCCATGGTTCTGGGCCCATCTCAAGCATAGATGAATCAAAAAATAAATTGTGTAGCTGGCTAGAAATCCAGGGTTAGTGTCACTGTCAGATTTAAAATGCAGTGTAATCTCTAGAGCTCTAATACTTACTTTTGTTTGTTTGTAAGATTGGAATTATTGGTGGAACTGGTCTGGACGATCCTGACATCTTGGAAGGAAGAACAGAAAAATATGTGGATACTCCTTTTGGCAAGGTCTGTATAATATTTTTCTTATGGCTTGCTAAGATGCTTTTTTATTTTATTTTTTTTAAAGAGACTGTTATTTGTGTGCTTTATGGTAAGTTTTTCAGCCTTTGTGTAAATGGAGGTACAAAGGAGACACTGCTCACAATAGAGTGCCCAGTGTTGGTCAGTGTAATAAAGTCCTCTGAGGGTCCAGCATCCAGCCTCACCCCACCCAGGACAGCTTTTCAGTCCAGTTCCTCACCCGTGTGTGGGCTTAGCATCATCTTGTGTTTTCAGTGTCCTTGCCCCCTCCTTACCATGAGGCTTATGCCCCATCTGCAGCAGAAGAAGTTGGTAGGGCAGCCTGGGCCTTCCCACTCCACCGGGCTCTGACCCAGACTCTATAAGAGTCTAGCACCTTGGAGTCCCTTCGGAGTTACCCTTCCTGGGTCCCTCCATCTCTCCCAACAGCTCCAAGTACAACCTAAGCTATCAGTAGAAAAGGCAGCTAAACCTTCAGCCCCAACTGGGCACAGCATGCAGCCCTCTTCCCCAAGGGAGGCTTCTTCGGCACCCTTGTCCAGGAGCCCAGTATGGGGTTTGTACACTGTATCAGAGTCAGCTTATAGTGACTGCGAGAAGCAAGGTGTTCTAATGACAACCAAGTGTGGAAGAGAATACACCCCATCCTCCCCCACTGTTCTTTAAACATGATGAGATAAGCACAATGAAGAATCCATAGCCCCGGGGTGGGATATGGTGGTTTTAAGATACCTTTGCACCTTTCCAATTCTGGCTGCTCCACAGACTCTGGCATAAGTTAGACAGCCCTGGCAGCCTATGGGCCCCAGCACTACTTAGAATCTCTGCAGTATTACATGCTGCTATCATTACCCCACCTGGATACTCCCCCTACACCAAGATTTACAAGGGGATCTTTGGGAGACAGCTTTAGGGCTGTCTTTTGCTGGTCCTGTGCAGGGAGGAATTCACTGCCAGCCAGCTTCTGAGCTTTCAGAGGCTTTATGTATCAGGGGGTAGCCGTGTTAGTCTGTATCTACAAAAACAACAAGGAGTCTGGTGGCACCTTAAAGACTAACAGATTTATTTGGGCATAAGCTTTCGTGAGTAAAAACCTCATTTCTTCGGATGCATAGAGTGAAAGTTACAGATGCAGGCATTACATAAAGCAGAGGCTTTATGTTACTCCAGCCCTTTTACCAAGCAAAAGTGGCTGGAGCTGGGGTGAAGGATCTCACCCTAGGTCTGTTTGTTTAGCCAATTGTGTATACCTATAGTGCCAGCACATAGTAAGAGACAATGCCTGCCCCAAAGAGCTTGCAATAGGATGGAATAGACCAGGATGGAAGAAAAGGGATGTTGTTATTCCTATTTTACAGGTGGGGAACTGAGGCAGAGAGAGAGATAACAAAACTGAAAATTAAACTTAAATCTTCCATAATATCTGCAGAAGAGGAGACTGAGCACTGTTCAGAACAACCATCCGTGTGATATTTTCCTGTATGTTTACCATCTTATACCAGTACAGTTCATAAGACATATGATACGTGGCAATAACAGTTATTTTATGGAGAGGAACTTCTGTGGAAACATAAATCCTGTATATCTTTTTAATGGGGTTCAGCACTACCTTGTAGGGTCCAAGATATGGAAGTCAAGTATCAGGGGGTAGCCGTGTTAGTCTGTATCTACAAAAACAACAAGGAGTCTGGTGGCACCTTAAAGACTAACAGATTTATTTGGGCATAAGCTTTCGTGAGTAAAAACCTCACTTCTTCTTGCATCCGAAGAAGTGAGGTTTTTACTCACGAAAGCTTATGCCCAAATAAATCTGTTAGTCTTTAAGGTGCCACCAGACTCCTTGTTGTTTTTCAAGATATGGAAGGAGAAGCACACCTCCAACCAAAATGGTGTTGGGGAAGACTTTGTGAGTGTAAGGGACACTGGGAGAATGGAGTATATGTGGACAGTGGCGATTGGCCATGGTGGGGAGATAATAAGGTAAGGGAAAAGCTGAATTAGAGGTAGATATTTGAATTTCCAACCACCCTGTAAAATCTGCAAGAGTACTGGGGAGAGGATGAAGGGGACTTATTCACTTGCACCCCTCCATCTTCCCCACCCTGCTCCCAAAACTAAAACAAGAATCTCATATAGAACAGAGATCCTTTCACCTCTAAGACACTGTCTTGAATCCAGGCTAGAATAGCAAAAACAGAACAGTTGCTATCTGACATTTCCTCTTTATGATAGCTGCTGGTTTTAGTAACGTTCTCAGTGGAAATTGTACGTATTGGAAAATTACCATTGCAATTGACACCTTTTTATTGGCAGTCTCAGCATATAATTCTGGGGCTTTATTCACATAGAAGATTTAACTGTCCTTTTGACCTTGGAAAGGTCTCATCAGAACACAGTTTGGGGTACATTGGCAGGACAATGTGGAGAAGCTTATACTGTTGCTGTATTCATATGGCTCAGATCCTGCAGGATCCCTAAAACCTGTGCTCAGTCTCACTGAAATCAATGGGCTTCTGTGCAGGTGTGTCACTTGGCAGGATTAGGCCTGTGTGAGTAAATGGGGTGGACTTTAAAACTCTTAGTCTTGCACCTTTTACAAGCAATGAATCAACTTTTAAATTTAAGCATTAGGAAATGATAAGGAAGAATTCAGCCATTTTTTTTTCTGAATTCTTTAGTCATAATAGAAATATGTACTGTATATGCATTGTAACACAGTAAAGTCGTGTTTTAAAAGGAGAAAACAAATGCTTTGACATTTCATTTTTATTACATAGGGCAACATATATAGGAGGAAACACGTTAGAACCAAAATTAAACTTGGGAGAAAAATCCTGAGCATCGAAACTGATATACCTAAGAAACTTGTGGATTTTAAACTTAGAATTGGACAATTTATAAAAGCCCATTTTGCCCTTTGTTTTTTATTTTATTTTTTAAAATTTAACATGCTGTAGCATAAATCTAAAAGTGAGTTAGTGATAACTATAGTCGTGTTAGCGTGGCATATTAATATAGGCCCTGATCCTGCAAGGTGTTCCATGCAGGTGGACCTTTGCACCTGCAGAGAGCCCCATTGACATTAGTTGAGGTCCATGCCAGTGCCATAAACCACCAAAATGGAACAGTTTGCAGGATTGGCGCCTTAGTTTAAGATTTGAGACCTTAGTCCTGTCACATGCAGCCAGTTGTAGGATTGGGACCATGAAATGGAAGGGTGAAAAATGAAATCATTGGGTGAAGTCCATTAACTTCAGACAAAGTAGGAGCGGGCCCTAAATGACTTAGTTTTCATTAGTGGGTGACTACATCTTCCCCCCCCCCCCTTGTTTTGACTTGTTAGATTTGTTTGTTTGTTCATGAGGCTGTTTAAAGAAGGCCTAGAAATTTTGAGTTTATTTTACAGTTTTGTGTAAAAGGTGAGGGGGTTTTGTTTGTTTGTTTTTATGTTTATTTTTTATATTGGCAAATCAGGGCTTGTCTATTCTGGAATGCTGTGAAGAAATGCAGTAACTCCTCACTTAACGTCCTAGTTATGTTCTTGAAAAACTGCTACTTTAAGCAAAACGACGAATCCATTTTCCCCTAAGAATTAATGTAAATGGGGGAGGGGGGCCTAGATTCCAGGGAAATCTTTTTCGCCTGATGAAAGACATTATATACATATACAGTATAAGTTTTTTAAATAATTTTAAACAAACAATTTAATACTGTACTCACTGATGATTGTGAAGCTTGGTTGAGGCAGGGGCGTAGCGGGATGCGGGTGCTTGCCCTGCCAGGCGTTCCAGCCCAGGAGCGGGATAGGGGCATGGGGACTTGCCCCGTTCCACCCGCCTGGCGCTCCTGCTGGGGGGTGGGGTGGGATCATGGGGGCTTGCCCTGCTCCGCCCACCCTACATTCCAGCCGGAGAGCAGGATCGGGGTGCGGGGGATTGCCCACTCCCTGGCAGGAGTCCCGGGAGGGTGGAGCAGAGGGAGCAAAACAATGTTATAAGGGAACATTGCAGGACTTTAAAAGTATGTTCTCTAATAGGTCAGCGACCTAATAACGAAACAGCTTACGTTAAGTGTGGAGTTACTGTAGTGAAATAGTAGAATATCAGTCTGAGCAATTGAGAGGTAAAGGCATTTCTAATTGGACTGTTCAGCACTTTGTGGGTTTGTTAACATTTTCGTTTAGTTCTATCTCCTAATAAGCACATGGGTGAAAGGATACATTTGTTAAAGACTTAACACCATAACGATTCAGTTAATGTGTGAGAGTGCTCCCAGTATACCCCGGAGTCCTCCAACAGGCCTTCTAGCAAAACCATGGAAGATCAGACTCCGTAGTCCTGGTACTTTTAATGTAAAAAACAAGCAAAGAAACAACTAAAAAAAAAAAAAAGTGTTCCAGCTTTTCAGATCGTAAAGAAGCAAAAAGAGCACAGTCCCATGTTATAAAGCTTCCTTGGCAACTCATCTTAACAACGTGCTGCCAGAACAGAAGACCTCTCTGAAACTTTCGATGTTTCTTGCAAGCCCTGCCTTTTGGCTGCAACAGAAGAAGTATCTTTTTACTGCTGTTGGTTTAGTGTAGGGAGCATGACGAGGAGCAGCTTAGTAGGGTGTGTGTTAAAATGAGTTACCTGAGCCGTCTTCGTCCCCTTCCCTACCTCCCCACACTGGCCTACTGGATAGATTGCTTTCTTCATTTAATAAACCCTTCTTCATACCTAAGAGTAATGTGAGGTTCAGAAGGAACCTGGAAAATGTGACTATACAAAACAGCATGAGCGTTTTTCAGTTCCCTGATTGTGCTGGCATGATCCCACAAATGACGTGAAATATCTACTAATTGTGCTTGGTTTTAAAGAAAGGAATTTGCCATCAGTATCCCAGATCTGTTTCCCCTCTCCCACTTCCTCTCATTGAGACTAAAATTGGGGGTGGAAAATATTCTGTGAGCGATTGGCACTGCCTTATCCCCATTAGCACCTAGTCCTCAAAGGTGTTGGGCACACCCACTGAAGTCAGAAGGAGTTGGGAGCACTATGGATTCATAGCATTGACCCTTGGTTAGCTGCAGCCAATATTTCTCCTTACCACTGGACTTCAAAACTACTATTACATTAAAACCTCTGTTCAGAGGACATTTCCTGAAGAACATGACTCAATTCTAAAACTGTTTTTGCAAAGGCAATCTCAAATCTTCAACAGCAAGCAAATTTTAATGCTCTCCAATTATTCTTGTCAGTCGTGAGTGTGCTGGCATTGGTTCCTACTTCACAAGCAAGGCATCTTTTGTTCTGTAGATCAGCTTTTTGTTTTTGTTAAAGCAAAATTAGGTCATATGAGATAGAATTAACCTCCCCTTCCACCTCCACTGAAGATGACGCAACGTTTGATTAATGAACTTGGAGAATATCTAAATGAAGGTATCATGGTCCAGTTCTTTCAAAGAGCTCTATTTTAGAGGATTCTGCTCTTATTTTTACATTTTCTATATGCAGTGCTACATCTTACGGATAGCGTGGAGTTAGGATTTTGGGGCATTTGTTGAAAATATACATACGTTGTCCTTTTAATGTGTTTACCTGCTTGTTTTTTCACTCTGTGTGTGTGTGTGTGCACATCATGTTTTTGATCTTTCTCTTCTCCTTGCTGCATTCTCTGTGGATTTACAGTGGAGATGTTCCATTGTGAAAGCCTGATCCTGCAAACCTGTGTAGAAGTAGTCCGTAATCATATGAGAATTTTCATTGAAGTCAAAGGGAGTACTCGCATATTTATGCAAGAAAAAAATGAAATCTTATGAGTACTCCCTTTGACTTCAGTGAGAATACTCACGGGATTAAGGAGCTTCTCAACCATTAGCATATATAGCAGGGGTCGGCAACCTATGGCACGCATGCCAATTTTTAATGGCATGCTGCTGCTTGCCGGGGTCCCGGCCGCTGGCCCCGCTCAGCCTGCTGCTGGCTGAGCGGGGCCGGCGGCTGGGACCCCGGCAGGCAGCAACGTGCCATTAAAAATTCTATCCTGCCCGGCCCAACCCGCTCTTCTCCGTCCCTCCCACCGGCATTTGCACCGGCGGGAGGGGGCAAGAAGAGGGACCCGGCCCCACAGGAGTCGCAGCGCCCGCGAGGCCTGTAAGTCAGAAAGGGTCTTTGGTCCCAGCTGCACCGTGCGCCTGCCTGCCCCGAGCACAGCCGGCCCCGCTCCCTGGACTCAGGCAGGCTGCCCCGGGGTTGGAACCCTGGTGCCGGCATGAGCTTGGCTCTGTATTGGGGTTGGCTGTCTCCCACAGCCCGAACCCGAGCCCGGGGGCTGCGGCTCGCTGCCTGCTGGACTCTGGGAACAGCTGGGTCTGCGTCTCTTTTGCCACCCCAGGTCACTGGACCGCACTCCCCTTCGGCATTGAGGGCAGAACCGAGGAGTCCTAGTCTCCGTCTCCCCCCCACCCCCTCGAACAACTAGAGCCCAGCTGGAAACCTAGGAATCCAGAATCCTCACTTCCAGCACTCCTCCCCCAAGCGTCAGACACCAGCCCCTTCCCGGATCCCAGGAGTCCCAACTCCCACCCCTCTCCCCGCCCTACCCCCACTCACACACCCCCAGCCCTCTGTCCTGACCCCTGCATCCCCTCACACACCCCCAACCCCCTGCCCTGACCCCTGCATCTCCCCACAATCCCAGCCCTGATTCCAGCACCCGCACACATACCCAGCCCCCCATACCGCATGTCCTGACTCCTGCACCCTCCCACATACCCAGCCCCCACACACCCCATGCCTTGACTCTTGCACCCCCCACATACCCACCCCCACCCTGAGCACCAAATGGGAGCTCCTGCACACACCCCCACCCACACACACACACATTCCCACCTGCACCCCTCACACCAAATGGGAGCTGCCCAGGTAAGCGCTCCACACCCAAACCTTCCGCCCCAACCCTGAGCCCCCTCCTTCATTCTAGCTCCTGGCCAGACCCTACACCCCAGCCCCCAGCCTGCTCCTTGACCCCCAGCCCTGTGCTCAGTGCACTCCCACCCTCAGCTCAGTGCAGACAGAGAGGAAGAAAATGGGCTAAAACCAGGGAGAAGGTAGGTACCCACTCTATGTGGGCAGGGCCAGGACTCCAGACAGGAGCCGCTCAGCCCACTGCTGGTCTGTGGTCCCGGCCACCGGCCCCGCTCAGCCCGCTGCCGGTCTGGGGTTCTGGCTGCTGGCCCCTTGCCAGCCAGGGTCCCGGCCGCCGGTCCCACTCAGCGCCCGCTGCTGGCCTAGGTGAACGGAACCCCAGGTCGGCAGCGGACTGAGCGGGCTGGCGGCGTAAGATCAGCATTTTAATTTAATTGAAGCTTCTTAAATATTTTGAAAACCTTGTTTACTTTACATATGACAATAGTTTAGTTATATAATATAGACAGAGACAGACCTTCTAAAAAACGTTAAAATGTATTACTGGCACGCGAAACCTTAAATTAGAGGGAATAAATGAAGACTCATCACACCGCTTCTGAAAGGTTGCCGATCCCTTATATATAGTATACTCTCAATTATCTGATTAGTATGGGGGACATAGATTTTATTTGGATAACATGGAGTTTGGCTAATCAAGAGGGCAGGAGCCATTCAGAAGCAGGGTTGCCTCCCCTGCATCTGGGGACTCATTCTCATCCTCCTCGCAGTCCTGGCCGGGGGTCTGTGCTCGACAGCCTTATCGTCGCTTTGTGCTTGCCTGGATAGGTAGCCCTCTGCAGCTCCACTGTCACGGCCCTGCTCACTCACTCTCATGACAGTGGTGGTGTGGAGGTTTCCCCGTACTGTCACAGGAACCCTTCAGCAGTAGGATGGCTTACCCTGCAGCCAGGGGCTTGTCCTCCTTCTCATAGTCCTGGCTGTGGTCTCTGCTCTATTATCTGAGTCCCTTCCTTGTCCCCCACCATGAGATACACGAGATTGGATAATGTGGAGAGGTTCAGATAATAGGGTTTGGATGAACAGGAGTATACTATATTTAAATATAATTTTAAAAATACACATAATGACAGAAAACCATTAGTAACAGATTCACATTACGTAATGTGCAGTTTTATTCCTTGTTTCCTTCTCTGCTTTGGAACATTAGGTAATATGTGTAGTAGGAAGAGAGCCTGAGACATAAGCCCTTGTATCACAGGCCTGGTATGAAGCAGGGCCTGCTCACAGAATCTGGCAAGAACATGGCTAATATTGCAGAAAGACACATTCCTAAGAAGTGCTAAGCACAGAGTACTCATACAAACACATCCCGATATCAAGGATGGTACAAAAACATTCCCCAAGAGTAACAGGAACACACTGACCCCTCCTAAAAGAGAAGATCAGGATGACGGTATGTAATGGAGATGTTTTATTTGAACCAACATGTATAAGGTGATAACTAGTCACTAGTCAGGGGGCAGTAACTATGTCAAAGGGGCAGTACTAACTTGTTTGTATCAAGGTATAAAGATGTATCTCAGAGGGAGTATCTTTGTCCAGCCGAGGGGGGAATGGAAAGTCCTGCCATTCACTGAGCTGTGTCGATTGTCACGGGCATACCTGTCTTAGCATCCTTGTAGAGTCTGCCAGGTGCTATTACTGTACTTTGTCAACAGTAAACCTAGCGCTTTCGTACCTTATGGGTCTTGTGGACATTGGGCAGTTCGCTTGAGGTCTGCTGTGCTGGCTATCTGCACAGAGCTGGGGCAGCACATGGGGAGAACACACACACAGCCTAACATCTAACCACAATGTGAATCTGTAGGTAATGTTTTTCTGTCATTATATACGCTAATGCTTGAGAAGCTTTAATGAGGTCTTTCATTGAAAGAGTATTTTATTAGATCTTTACTACAGATTGTTTTTTAGAAAGTTTTGTTATTAACTCTTTACAACTAAAACTATATCCTGTTGCCATTGGGATAATTGCACACTGAAATAGCAATGTTTCTGAGGCCTTGTCTACACTTAGGCTGGGTCTACACTACCAACTTACGTTGGTATAACTACAACACTCGGGTGTGAACAGGCTTCTCCCGTCGACATAGCTACTGCTTCTCAGGGACCTGGAGTACCTATGCCAGTGGAAGCAGCTCTCTCATCGGCATAGGTAGTATCTTCTCTAAGTGCTACAGCAGCTGCGCCGCTGCAGCGCTGTAAGTGTAGACAAGTCCTTAGTGAGTAATATACTAGCAATGCTCCAGTCTTGTGAAATAAGTTGAAATCTTGTCTCCAGGGAGCAACAAAATGTTCATAGTTCTAGTTTTCTCTTCAATTTCCCTTTTCCGCCTTGTGTTCCCCAGGACTACTGTTCCCATTATAGAATTGTAGGACTGGAAGGGACCTCGAGAGGCACTCATGGCAGGACTAAGTGTTATCTAGACCAGTGGTCTCCAAAGTGGGGTGTACAAGAGGATCCTTTGGGGTGTGCGGCAGGAGAAGTGCCGCCGGAGCAGCGCCGCTTTTTTTTTTTCCCCCTCCCTCGGCAGTTCGGCCGGGAGTCTGAGCGGCGTTTTTTTTATTTTTGCTCTGACAGTTTGGCCAGGAGCAGGGGGTGCGTGCTCAAAAATTTTTTACTTATGGGGTGCGCGATCAAAAAATGTTTGGAGACCACTGATCTAGAACATCCCCGACAGTGGTCTGTCTAACCTGCTCTTCAAAATCTCCAACAATGGAGATTCCACAACCTCCTGAGGCAATTTATTCCAGTGCTTAACAACCCTGACAGGAAGCTTTTCCTAACGTCCAACCTAAACTACCCATGCTGCAATTTAAGCCTATTGCTTCTTGTCCTATCCTCAGAGGTTAATGAGAACAATTTTTCTGCTTGTCCCCTCCTCCCCCAACAACCTTTTATGTACTTGAAAACTTATCATGTCCCCCCTCAGTCTTCTTATGTTATGAGAAACAGGTGTTCTCCTGGCAAAACCTAAATGTGTTCTGTAGAGTACAGCACTGTGACAGCAGTTATTATTATTAAATGTGCATTTTGATGTTTTCTCACAAGCATATGGAAGGAAATTGTGCCATTCTGAAGGAAATTGAGAATTGGATTGATTGGCCTTGCAACTTTGAAATCTGACCTGCTGCACTACTGCTATGCCATCATAGGGATCCCTGCATTTCCCCCATCAAGCCTCAGACTGCAAAGTATGCCAAAATATGGTGGTGTGGAAAAATGTCTAATAGCATCTAGATTGAGACCGCCAAAATCATTTTATTTATAATTCCAAATACACTTGAATCTATACTTTGCAATGTTAAAGAGCTAATGCATCAATCTACTGTTCTGTTCTCTAATTTTTCTTCGGATCTGAGGTATTCAATTTCAGTAGCTCTTATTAACTGTGGCTTTAAACACACACATTATTTTATTATCCTGCAATGTTAGCTCTGAGCTATGTTATGGATGATTTTAGGTTACACAGCAAATTTGATGTGATACTTCATAAATTGAAAAATACTGGCTGTGTAGTGAGTTTGCTATGGAATGTTGTAAGAACAAAATCCCTTGGTTACTAGACAATAAGGGTTTTCTCTATCCTGATACCTAAGGAAATTTTGGTCTCCCAAAGCCACATCTGGCTCAGAACAGCAAGTAAGCATTTGGTAAGGGAAATAGCAAGACTAATGAGATGTTTCAAATGTCAGTAGGTTAAAATTAAATAGGGACTTTTTAAAAAATCAGGATATGATACTGTTCTAAAAATAAATCCTCTGGACAATTCCCTCGTTCTAAAAGCATTGTGATTCCATATCTGGCAGAATTTCAAGCATGATACAGAGTCCAATGAAATAGCACTTGAAGAGACCACGTAATGAGAATAAAACAGCAGATACAAAATCAAATGACGACTGAGATTTAGTACTTAGCATTAAACTCCAAACACTGTTTCTATGGCAAGTATTAGACATCATAACAGTCCTAAAATTGCATGGATGGACATTTTTAAACACTTGGAAGATAGTTAATGAATTAGTACTTATGATCAAGAAAGAAGTAAAATTAAAAGATTTTGTAAATGTGTATTTTGGTTCTAAGACCCAGGGTAAGAATGGAATGACTGGCACTGAAGAAGGTGGCTTAAACTTTGGTGCACAGCTTCATTTCCACTAATTTAGGGCCTGGTTTTCAGGCTCTCTGAGGAGTTGCCATTCTAATTTTTTGTCAACAGGAGCTGCAGACGCTCAACATTTCTGAAAACCAGGCCCTAAACCTTTTGGTAAGGTAACAGGTTGGAGGATGGCAGAGCTAGTAGAAGTACCATAAACTTATTAGGGTATATGGCTCTAAGCAATGGTATTTCCCAGTGATGGAGAGAATACCACTGTGGGGTAAGGATGGGAATAGGTAGCTGGGAGGGAGGGACTTTTCCATTTGATATACTGAGGCTTAGAGCTAGGTGAGAAATGGCTTTCCCCTCCCATGAAAATTTCCAAGATTACAACAACAAAATACTGTTGTGTATCAGGATAAAACCCTAAAACTTTTCTAGTTTTTCATGGAAACTTGTGAGAGAGACAGGCACCCTGCCACCTCACAATAGCCTGCTGGTTAGGGCACTCAGCTGGGACATGGTGGACCCAGTTTCATCCCGGGTGGATGACCTACCCATGGGGCTGTGAAGTCAGAGTCTCTCTCTTTCTTTAGTTTGACCTGAGAAACTCCATCCTGGACCTGAGAAACCTTCCCAATTAAAATTTCATTGAAATCGACCCTTTCCACTCTAAAGTTTCGGTTTCAACAAATGGACATTTTCTGATGAAAACCCATTTTGTTGAACGGGGGCCCTCTAGAACACTAACAAGTAGGCTGCTGCCTAGGGCCCTTTTCTTCTCCCTCCTCCCAGGCTTTTAGGATGTTAGATGCTGAGGTGTAGTCTCTTCACGTTTTATCTAGAAAGCATGTTAAAAGCATAAATGAAGGTAATGCACTATGAGCCCCTCTTCATGTCATTTTCAAAATTAGTGGCTGACATTTTGTGGCACTGATTCTGGGTATATAGAGCAAGGGAGAGGGTTTGTAGGGGTGTCAAGCGATTAAAAAATTAATTGCGCTTTTAATAATAGAATACCATTTATTTAAATACTTTTGGCTGTTTTCTTCATTTTCAAATATATTGATTTCTATCACAACACAATGCAAAGTGTACAATGCTCACTTCATATTTATTTTTTATTACAAATATTTGCACTGTAAAAATTTTAAAAAATTGTATTTTTCAGTTCACGTAATACAAGTACTGTAGTGCAATCTCTTTATCATGAAAGTTAAACTTACAAATGTAGATTTTTCTTTTGTTATATAACTGCACTCAAAAACAAAACAATGTAAAACTTTAGAGCCTACAAGTCCACTCAGTCCTACTTCAGCCAATTGCTCAGACAAACAGGTGTGTTTACATTTATGGGAGATAATGCTGCCTGCTTCTTCTTTACAATATCACCTAAAAGTGAAAACGGGTATTCGCATAGCACTGTTGTAGCTGGCATTGCAAGATATTTATGTGCCAGATGCACTAAAGATTCATATGTCCCTTCATGCTTCAACCAGCATTCCAGAGGACATGCGTCCATGCTGATGACAGGTTCTGCTCGATAACGATCCAAAGCAGAGCAGACTGACGCATGTTCATTTTCATCATCCAAGTCAGATGCCACCAGCGGAGGGTTGATTTTCTTTTTTGGTGATTCGGGGTCTGTAGTTTCCGCATCTGAGTGTTCTTTTAAAACTTCTGAAAGCATGCTCCACACCTCGTCCCTCTCAGAGATGGCACTTCAGATTCTTAAACCTTGGGTCGAGTGCTGTAGCTATCTTTAGAAATCTCACATTGGTACCTTCTTTGCATTTTGTCAAATCTGCAGTGAAAGTGTTCTTAAAATGAACATGTGCTGGGTCATCATCCGAGACTGCTCTAACATGAAATGTATGGCAGAATGTGGGTAGAACAGAACAGGGGACATACAGTTCTTCCCCAAGGAGTTCAGTCACAAATTTAATTAATGCGTTATTTTTTTAACGAGCATCATCAGCATGGAAGCATGTCCTCTGGAATGCTGGTTGAAGCATGAAGGGACATATGAATCTTTAGTGCATCTGGCACATAAATATCTTGCAATGCCAGCTACAACGGTGCTATGCGAATACCTGTTTTCACTTTTAGGTGATATTGTAAAGAAGAAGCAGGCAGCATTATCTCCCATAAATGTAAACACACCTGTTTGTCTGAGCAATTGGCTGAAGTAGGACTCAGTGGACTTGTAGGCTCTAAAGTTTTACATTGTTTTGCTTTTGAGTGCAGTTATGTAACAAAAAAAATCTACATTTGTAAGTTACACTTTCATGATCAAGAGATTGCACTTCAGTACTTCTATGAGGTGAATTGAAAAATACTATTTCTTTTGTTTATCATTTTTACAATGCAAATATTTGTTATAAAAAATAATATAAAGTTAGCACTGTACACTTCGTATTGTGTTGTAATAGAAATCAATATATTTGAAAATGTAGAAAAACATCCAAAATATTTAATAAATTTTAATTGGTATTCTATTGTTTAACAGTGCGATTAATCGCAATTAAGGTTTTTTTTAGTTAATTGCATGAGTTAACTGTGTTTAATCAACAGCCCTAATGGTTTGCACTTCAGTTGTGGGGAAGATTGCTATGAAAGTGGGGTGAAAAAACAGAGCAGTCAGATCTATATATATAAATAACTTTTTCTTGTGTAATGATGGTCTTCAAGATTCCCTGCCTTTTTTCACTGTTTAACCTCATGACCGCCATTGTGAAAAGCAATCCACCATAGCATAAGGAAATATGAAAATTATGTTTTGTAGTGGTGTAGGGTAACCAATGTCATGGTCAGAGTGGATGGAAGAGGAGAAGGAAGCTGCAGGTGACTTATCAACAGCAGAGGTTCCACAACCATGGTTGGAGAGTTTGTTGGCAGTGGTACACTGTAACAGGGTGGTCTGTCCTCTTTAAGGGGTAGTGCAACCTGGGGCCCGCCAACCCCTATCCCAGTGCATGCGCCCCTTTAAGCAAACAGGTATTCAAGCGAGCAGCAGACTAGCTGAGAAATGGAGGCCAGATGTTGATCAGGTAGCTACCTCCTTAACATAAAACCCAGCTCATAGGTGACTTCTAAGAAGATTTAAGAAGGAGCGTGCAGACAGCTGAATTACAGGGGAGCACTGAGTTAGGAAAGACGCTCTCTGGTATGGGAACCAGAACCGGGAGAGAAACTGGTGGATTGAGGAAGGCTGCCTGACTCACACAGCAGCCCCAAGAAGGATAGTTGTGGGGCCCCAGAATCAAGAGGACAGAGTGTGTGAGTCCAAGGATCGTGGCAGGCTCTGTGGAACAGGGCTGGAACCCAGATACTGGTAGGGCGAGGGAAGCCTGCTTGAATCATGGCACAACCCCATGAAGGAGGGCTGTGGAATCCCTTAACCAAGAGAAAGGAGTTGTGAGTCCAGGGCAAGAGGAGATCTGTGGGAAAGACTCTCCAGAGTGGCACTTGCAGAGCTCCCTGGCTCAGAGGCAGCTGGAGGGAAACCAGGAATGTGAAGCCTTAGAACAATGATGAATTGGTACAGAAGCTGCCTGATGCCCGGGTAAAGTCCCATATTTCCAGCCAAGACTCTCCCACCTTTCTAGCCCTCCCCTCTAAGCTTCCCCTGCACTCTTTTTTCCCCCCACCCAGTGCCCTGTTGTATTACTGCAGATGGAATAAACGAGCTAAAGGTGTTAACATAACGCAGTCGCTATCTCACATTAAACAAGGTTTGGAGATTGGTATACAGACACTTCAGTCTGCTTAACACCATGGAAAACACACTTAAATTTTATTTTAACTTTTTATTAAAGATCTATAAAAGAAGGAAAACAGTTAAAGCATTGGAAATTTAAAGTATTAAATAATGCTTTTATTTTAACATTTTTTTGTTCCTTTTTCCTTTAGCGGGAGAGAATTTTAGAAGGAAAAATCAGCTTATTTGACAGTTATTAGATGGTATCAAAGATGGTGGTAATTGTCCTTTTTGGGAAAGAAAATCATAGGACTGGAAGGGACCTCGAGAGGTCATCTACTCCAGTCCCCTGCACTCATGGCAGGACTAAGTATCAGGTAGACCATCCCTGACAGGTGTTTGTCCAACCTGCTCTTAAAAATCTCCAATGATGGAGATTCCACAACCTTCCTAGGCAGTTTATTCCAGTGTTTAACCAACCTAACAGTTAGGAAGTTTTTCCTAATGTCCAACTTAAACCTCCCTTGCCGCAATTTAAGCCCATTGCTTTATCCTCAGAGGTTAAAAATAACAATTTTTCTTCCTCATCCTTGTAACAACCTTTTATATACTTGAAAACTGTTATCATGTCCTCTCTCAGTCCTCTCTTTTCCAGACTAAATTAAATTAATTAAGATGGGCTGGTGCTGTTACAGCTGCTGTTAAAGTCTGACTCCATTTCACCCAAGTGATAATTGGGATTCAGCTGGAGCCGGAGAGGTGGCAATGTTATCTAGGTCTCTCTCTCTTTAGCTTGGTCTTGTTAGGACACCTTTCAGGATCTGGTTAACGAAGGCCCAGGGTCACAGAGAATGGTGGGCATGGCAGCCATGATGGTGAAGTTTGCTTCAGTGGCGTCCGTCTGTACTTTCCATCCATTCTTCCCCTCAATCTCTTTCCTTAAGGACCCAAAAAGGAAGTGATGGGTGAAGTAGCTCCGCCCTTCATTATTTTGTTCTCCAATCAGGCCTAATATCTTATGTACTAATTTTGGTTCATTAATTTTTGGGTCTACCTCTTCTGTTTGTATCAAGCATGATTTTAACATAGCCCTCAAATTATATTAATATGGCATTTTGTTTGTTTTGACTAAATGTAGTCTCTCTGGTTCTCTTGCACTTGTTTATAACGTTTATTATTAAAAACAACTTTACCTGCTTTCATCAACATTTGTTGTTATAGGTCACTGGTTTTCAACCTGGGGTCCGCAGACTATGTCTAAGACTTCCAAAGGTCTCTGCACCTACATTTGAAAATTTTGGGGGGGTCTGCAAATGAAAAAGATTGAAAACCACTGTTTTAGGTTATTGTAACATCTAATACACTTTCATATACTTTTTCCAGTTGATATTACAATTAGGATAAATTTTGTAGGCCTAATTGTTACAACAGCTCTCCCTGACCTTTATTTCATACTCCCACCCCCACCAAAGCACTCCTTCATCAGAGTGGCCATACTGGGTCAGACCTGAGGCTGGGGACACCATCCCTGCCCATCCTGGCTAATAGCCATTGATGGACCTATTCTCTATGAATTTATCTAGTTCTTTTTTGAACCCTGTCATAGTCTTGGCCTTCACAATATCCTCTGGCAAAGAGTTCCACAGGTTGTCTGTGCGTTATATGAAAAAATACTTCCTTTTGTTTGTTTTAAACCGACTGTCTATTAATTTCATTTGGTGACCCCTAGTTCTTGTGTTATGAGAAAGACTAAATAACACTTCCTTATTTACCTTCTCCACACCAGTCATGATTTTATAGACCTCTATCATATCCCCCCTTAGTCACCTCTTTTCCAAGATGAAAAGTCCCAATCTTATTAATCTCGCCTCATATGGAAGCTGTTCCATACCCCTGATAATTTTTGTTGCCCTTTTTTGAACCTTTTCCAATTTCAGTATATCTTTTTTGAGATGGGGCGACCACATCTGCACGCAGTGTTCTAGATGGGGGTGTACCATGGATTTATATATGGGCAATATGATATTTTCTGTCTTATTATCTATCCCTTAATGATTCCTAACATTCCGTTCGCTTTTTTGACTGCCGTTGCACATTGAGTGGATGTTTTCAAAGAACTATCCACAATGATTCCAAGATCTCTTTCTTGAGTGGTAACAGCTAATTTAGACCCTATCATTTTATTCGTATAGTTGGGATTATGTTTTCCTATATGCATTACTTTGCATTTATCAACATTGAATTTCATCTGCCATTTTGTTGCCCAGTCACCTAGTTTTGAGAGATGCTTTTGTAGCTCTTCGCAGTCTGCCTGGGACTTAACTATCTTGAGAAGTTTTGTATCATCTGCAAATTTTGCCACCTCACTGTTTACCCCTTTTTCCAGATCATTTATGAATATATTGATTAGGACTGGGCCCAGTACAGATCCCTGGGGGACACCACTATTTACTTCTCTCCATTCTAAAAACTGACCATTTACTCCTACCCTTTGTTTCCTATCTTTTAACCAGTTACCAATCCATGAGAGACCCTTCCCTCTGATCCCATGATAGCTTACTTTGCTTAAGAGCCTTTGGTGAGGGACCTTGTCAAAGGCTTTCTGATAATCTAGGTACACTTTCATATACTTTTTCCAGTTGATATTACAATTAGGGATATTGTAATTAGGGATCCAGTGGAACCCCCTTGTCCACATGCTTGTTGACCCCCTTCAAAGAATTCTAGTAGATTGGTGAGACATGATTTCCCTTTACAAAAACCATGTTGATTCTTCCCCAATAAATTATGTTCATCTATGTGTCTGACAATTTTGTTCTTTACTATAGTTTCAACAAGTTTGCCCAGTACTGAAGTGAGGCTTACTGGCCTATAATTGCTGGGATCACTTCTGGAGCCCTTTTTAAAAATTGGCATCACATTAGCTATCCTCCAGTCATTTGGTACAGAAGCTGATTTAAATGATAGGTTACAGACTACAGTTAATAGTTCTGCAATTTCACATTTGAGTTCCTTCAGAACTCTAGGGTGAACACTATCTGGTCCTGGGGACATATTACTGTTTAGTTTATCAATTTGTTCCAAAACCTCCTCTGATACCTCGATCTGGGACAGTTCCTCAGATTTGTCACCTAAAAAGAATGGCTCAGATTTGGGAATCTCGCTCACATCCTCAGCCATGAAGACTGATGCAAAAATTTCATTTAGTTTCTCTGCAATGACCTTATCTTCCTTGAGTACTTCTTTAGCATCTCGATCGTCCAGTAGCCCCACTGGTTGTTTAGCAAGCTTCCTGCTTCTGATGTACTTAAAAAAAAAATTGCTATTACTTTTTGAGTCTTTGACTAGCTGTACTTCAAATTCTTTTTTGGCCTTCCTAATTATATTTTTACACTTCATTTGCAAGAGTTTATGCTCCTTTTAATTTTCCTCACTAGGATTTAACTTCCACTTTTTAAAGGATGCCTTTTTGCCTCTCACTGCTTCTTTTACTTTGTTGTTTAGCCACAGTGGAACTTTTTTGGTTCTCTTACTATGTTTTTTAATTTGGGGGTATACGTTTAAGTTGAGCTTCTATAATGGTGTTTTTAAAAAGTTTCCAGGCAGCTTACAGGGATTTCACTTTTTTGCGCTGTACCTTTTAATTTATGTTTAACTAACTTCCTCATTTTTGTGTAGTCCCCTTGAAATTAAATGCTACAGTGTTGGGCTGCTTTGGTGTTTTCCTCACCACAGGGATGTTAAATTTAATTATATTATGGTCACTATTACTAAGCAGTCCAGCTATATTCACCTCTTGGACCAGATCCCATGCTCCACTTAGGACTAAATCAAGACTTGCCTCTCCTCTGGTGGGTTCCAGGACTAGCTGCTCAATTAAGGTGTCAAGAAACTTTCTGTCTACATCCCATCCTAAGGTGACATGTACCCAGTCAATATGGGGATAGTTGAAATCTCCCATTATTACTGAGTTTTTTTATTTTAATAGCCTCTCTAATCTCCCTAAGCATATCACAGTCACTATCACCATCCTGGTCAGGTGGTCGGTAATATATCCCTACTGCTCAGAGGTCGGCAAACTATGCCCGCAGGCCGCGTCCGTCCTCGAGCTCATGTTGGGGAGCGGGGTTGGGGGCCGCTCTGCACAGCTACCGGAAGCAGCGGCAT
Organism: Chrysemys picta bellii; assembly: GCF_011386835.1. Classification (NCBI taxonomy): domain Eukaryota; kingdom Metazoa; phylum Chordata; order Testudines; family Emydidae; genus Chrysemys; species Chrysemys picta. The sequence continues at coordinate 111,364,776 of NC_088796.1, forward strand.
GTTCCTCCTTCGGCTCCTACGCATAGGGGCAGCCAGGGGGCTCTGCTCCGCACATTGCCCCTGCCCCAAGCGCCGTCCCTGCAGCTCCCATTGGCCAGGAACTGCAGCCAATAGGAGCTGCAGGGGCGGTGCCTGCGGATGGGACAGTGCGCAGCAGAGCCGCCTGGCCAGCCGGAGGGGAGACATGCCACTGGTTCCAGGAGCTGCTTGAGGTATGTGCCAGCCGGAGCCTGAACACGAGCCACCCTGGTCCGCCCCAACCCCCTGCCCCAGCCCTGAACCCACCTCCTGCCCGCCGAACCCCTTGGTCCCAGCCTGGAGCACCCTTCTGCTTCCAAACCCCCCATCCCAGAGCCTGCACCCCCAGCCGGAGCCCTCACCTCCCTGCCCCGAACCCCCCCACACACACCCTGAACTCCTCATTTCTGGCCCCACCCCAAAACCCACACCCCCAGCCAGAGCCCTCACCCCCTCCCGAAACCCAACCCCAATTTCGTTAGCATTCATGGACGGCCACATTTGGGTATAGAAATTGTATGGCGCTTGGGCCAAAAAGTTTGTCCATCCCTGCTACTGCTATATTCTTATTAGGGCATGGAATTACTATCCATAGAGATTCATTTAAGTTTGGTTCATTTAATATTTTTACTTTATTTGATTCTACGCTGTCTTTCACATATGCCATTCCCCCACCAGCACAACCTGTTCTGTCCTTCCGCTATATTTTGTACCTGATATTACTGTGTCCCATTGATTATCCTCATTCCACCAAGTTTCTGTGATGCCTATTATATCAATATCCTCATTTAATACGAGGGACTCTAGTTCACCCATCTTATTATTTAGCATTTGTATATAAGCACTTTAAAAACTTGTCACTTTTTTAGCTGTCTGCCATTACACGATGTAATTGAATGGGACTTTTTGTCATTTGACTGTTTCTCATCCTATCCTACCTGTATTTGATCATCTTCCATCCTCTCCTCCTTTCTAGGACATAGAGAATCTCCATTAGTAGATCCTCCCCTAAGGGATGTCGCTGTCCAAACCACATGCTCCTCCGCACCTGTCGGCTTTCCCCCAACCCTTAAAATTAAAAAGGTCATAGAGCAGTTTTTAAACTAAGAGCAAGCAGTCTGGTTCCATTTTGGTTTAGGTGGAGCCCATCCTTCCTGTATAGGCTCCTCCTTTCCCAAAAGTTTCCCCAGTTCCTAATACTGTAAATGTAAACCCCCTCCTGCCTACACCATTGTCTCATCCATGCATTGAGACCCTGCAGTTCTGCCTGTCTAACTGGACCTGCATGTGGAACTGGAAGCATTCCAGAGAATGCTACCATGGAGCTTCAATCTCTTACCTAGCAGCCTAAATCTGGCCTCCAGGACCTCTCTCCTATCCTTCCCTATGTCACTGGTACCTACATGTACCACAGCCACCAGCTCCTCCCCAGCACTACATATACATCTATCTAGATGTCTCAAGAGATCTGCAACCTTTGCACCAGGCAGACAAGTCACCATGCGGTTCTCACAGTCATCGCAAATCCAGCGATCTATGTTTCTAATGATCAAATTGGCCATTATTAATGCCTGTCTCTTCCTAATAACTGGAGTTCCGTGCCCCGGAGAGTTATCCTCAGGGTGAAATGATACCACATCATCATCTGGAAGGAGGGTTCCAACTATGGGATTGTTTCCCTCTGCTCTCCAGTTGGATGTTCTCCTTCCCTGAGACTTTCATCCTCCTCAGCAGTAGAGAGTCTGTCAGACCGGTGGTGGGACCATACTACTGTTTCCTGGAAAGTTTCATCTAGGTACCTCTCTGTCTACTTTAGTTCCTCCAGTTCAACCACTCTGATCTCCAAAAGCCCCTACACGGTCTCTAAGGGACAGGAGCTCCTTGTACTGAATGCCACACATACACCACCTGCCCATAGGGCAGGTAATCATACATGCTGCATTGGGTGCAATAAACTGGATAGTCCCTACTCTGTTGCTGGACTTCTGCCTGCATTATCTTTTTACTCCTAAAGCTCATTCCTTTGTCATTGTTTTGTTTTTATCAGGGGGGTGTCTTTGGCTTTAAGTTTAAAAAATGTTAAGTGTATCTAGTCCCCTCTCACACTCCACCTCTAAACTCCCTCGCAAAACTCCCCTGTTAGCCGCTCCTGTTCCCTAGCTCCTTTGGTCGCTTAGGAGTAGGCTTTTTAAAGCCCTGGTCTTCCTGAGTAGCCCTGCCCCCTGGTTAAGGGTTGATGGGTGCTAAAGGGCTTAGGGATCAAAGCCTCGTTAAGAAGGTCTCAGCCTCAGCTCACGGTCCCCCAAACAAACAGACCACACAGTCAAGCAGCAAGCACACCACAAACACACATACCACAAACAACAAACTTACCCCAAGGGTCATGTAATCTCTCCTCCTTCACCTGGAGAACTCCCTCGCAAAACTCCCCTGTTAGCCGCTTCTGTTAGCTTCCCTTTATTTACACATATGCCACACCACGTCACACCCCTCCCTGCCTATTATTTTCTCTCTCCACCCCACCAGAGCCCCCCCCCGTCCACTCCAGCCAGAATCCATACCCTTAGTCTAACCTCCTTAGACATGGGTAGGAAACTGTTTTCCTGTCTCATGATATTTTCATGATTTAATTTTTTTTTCATGTTCTGCATCAGGACAAAACTGAAATCTCTTGCAGTTTTTAACAAAAAACAAACCCCCCAAAATAACACAACAGAGAGAGATCCCTGACCTCAGAATACACCATAGCCTGGTGGTCAGGGCACTTGCCTAAATCAGGCAGGCCAGAGACTTGAACCTGGGTCACCCATATCCTAGATAAGTGCCTTGACCACCATGCTATGGTGAGGTCGGTCTGTCTCTGCTTTTGACTAGAAGTGCCATTCTGGGCCTGAGAAAGCCAACAGGTTCCCACAGAATTTTGGTTTCAATGAATCAACATTTTCCAACAATAAAGTATTTTAATGAAAAATTCCTGGCTAGCTCTAAACTTCATGTTCTGTAGCCCTTCCATGCAGGTCCCTTCTCTTCTTATGTTTCCCAGGCAGATCTCCACCAGCCAAATTCAAAACTTGTTTTACAATGAGTTTGTAAATACTTAACTTAAGACTATTAAGACCTAAAGTCAATGTGATACTTCAAACATCTTTTCTTCTAAGAAGGTTGTATATGAACCAGTAAAATTTGGGAGCCACTGATCTACAGTATTTCAACACTGCATGAAAGGGAGCTTACGGATTCATCTAGTCGAACTCCCTGTGCTGTCGTAGGGTTAAGTATACCTAGACCATCCCTGATAGATGTTTGTCTAACCTGTTCTTATGCAACATGTTTGAACAGCGGTGTGAAATGTGTGGTTGAACTTCAAATGTTAGTGATGGTATTAATAAATTGAAACCATGTGATTGCAAAACATGTCCTTCCAGTTCTAGTTTTTAGTAATCTGTCACATCTGTGTTTATTTTTAATCATGTATCAAATTAACAAGTTTCCTGTGAACTCATCTGCTAATATCTTTTAAAATGTAAATGATCAATTAACAAAATAATTAGTATTTTCAATTAAGGGGTGACACCTGTTTTACATAGAATGCTATGAAAAAACAAAATTAGCATGGATGCAATTACTTTTAAAGGTAACCTTAGTGTATTTGTTTTTTTAATGTTTATCATAGAAATTGAGGGCTGAAAGGGACCTTACGGATTCATCTAGTCCAACTCCCTGTGCTGTCGCAGGGTTAAGTATACCTAGACCATCCCTGATAGATGTTTGTTAACCTGTTCTTATGTAACATGTTTGAACAGTGGTGTGAAATATATGGTTGAACTTCAGATGTTAGTGACGGTATTAATACACTGAAACCATGTGATTGCAAAACATGTCCTTCCAGTTCTAGTTTTTAGTAATCTGTTTTAGTAATCTGTCGCATTAAATTGCAATTATTTATGAGTTGAAGAAAAGGAGAAGCTACAGCGCTGAACTTTTATTTCTTTTCATAGTGATATTGATCATGCATAAATATCAATAAATGTTTCTGATCTCGTTGGCATGTTGTGACTGTTTCTTCTTTGTTTATTTTTGCAGCCGTCAGATGCTTTGATATTGGGAAAGATAAAAAATGTTGACTGTGTGCTTCTAGCAAGGTAAAGAGCTCTTCAAAGGATTTTTGTGTTACTCATGTCTTAAATAAAGTGGTTTGTCTTAGACGTTTCCTTTTTCTGTCTGTGTCAGATGGACTAACTGCTTCTTATGACTAACAAATTTAGGTCTGATCCTGCAAATAGCAAAACTTCCATTGACTTCAGTTGGGAGAAGAATCGGGAGCTTAAAGTTGGTCTATATGACATAATTTTGTCCTTTTATAGAGCAGTTCAGGCATCTGGAACTCTTGTCAAACACTATCCATTCACAAACCCTAGCTCAATTTCGGCCTCCACTGGTTCAACAGAACTTTGTCACAGTGCTGTTATATACTAGGACTTTATGTAGGAGGTACAGCTGTTCTGATTCAACTAGTCCTTCCAGGCATAATTGATCCTACAATGATCCAGTCCACCTTTCAGTGACAAATACGAGCATTGTACTCCTTCAGATTTAAAATGAAAGCAGATGCAGTAGAAGAATCTGCTTTGTGGTGTTGTCCAATAGAGAGAAAATACAGCAAAAATGTATTGTGCCTTTCACTTGTAGCAAAAAAAGTTTATAACCACCTGTTCAGACACTCAAATCATTCTGGGGTCCTTTGTAAGGCTGAAGAGTGGTCTAGAGGTGGTGGGGGTGGAAATTTGAGGAAATTTTATCCAGCCACATTTGAGTTTAGGTTTTTTGGAAATTTTTTAATCTAATTACAGCTAGTCATGGAGACGACAAACCTGGGTGAAGGTTGAAACTTTGCATGTAAATGGTTCTTAACAAGTTGTGCCATTGCTACTTTTTGTGGGGCATGTGGTTATTTTTTTGATGTTGGAAGGGAAAAATCACTCCTGTGCATGTTTAATGAGCATCTAAACAGTTCCTATAGCTTCATGAAGCATTTCCCCCTGTAATTTGTGATGTTTTCAAAGGCTGTTTGGGGTACTGCACATGTTCTGCCCTGCTTGACAAGAAAGAGTGCAGCTGCTAGAGCAGGGGTGGGCAAACTTTTTGGCCTGAGGGCCACATTGCGGTTGCAAAACTGTATGGAGGGCCGGGTAGGGAAGGCTGTGCCTCCCCAAACAGCCTGACCCCCGCTCCCTATCTGACCCCTCCCACTTTCCACCCCCTGACTGCCTCCCTCAGAACCCCCTGCCCATCCAACCCTCCCTGTTCCTTGTCCCCTGACTGCCCCCTCCCAGGGACCCCCGCCCATAACCGGCCCCCCTCAGAATCTCCCACCCCCTATTCAACCCCCCCCATCCCCTGACTGCCCTGACCCCATCCACACCCCTGCCCCCTGAGACTCCCACGTCTGTCCAACTGTCCCCTGCTCCCTGTCCCCTGAATGCTGCCCTGCCGGTTATCCAACCTCCCTGCACCTTTCCCATGCCGCTCAGAGTGGCAGGACTGGCAGCCACGCTGCCCGGCCGGAGCCAGCCATGCCACTACACTGCCCAAAGCGCTGGCGGCGCAGTAAGCTGAGGCTGCAGCGGGACAGCAGGGGAGGGGCTGGGGGCTAGCCTCCCCAGCCAGGAGCTCAGGGGCCAGGCAGGACGGTCCCGCAGGCCAGATATGGCCCGCGGGCCGTAGTTTCCCCATCTCTGTGCTAGAGACATTTGCTTGAAGGAAAATGTAAATGTATCACTGTGGTTTCATCCCACACCTCAGCAAAATCATCCCGTCTAATCCTGTCCGCATAAAAAAAGAAAAGAAAATCCAGCCTTAAAGATTACTTGCAAAAGTGACGGGTAGGAATAAGGGGCTTGTTACCTTTTTTCCCCAAAAAATTGTCAGACTTTTTTCTGTTTCCTTTTTAAGTTAGAAATCTAGATATTGTCAAGTCTGAAAGACACTCTGGCATCTGTAGAACTAGTGCAGTTATGCCATCACAAGGAACTGAAGGCCGAGCAGGTATGAGAGGAAAGGATTTTTAGCCAGACTATTGGAATTTTTTTTTGTTTGTTTGTCTGTTTTTTTTTTTCTGTTGTTAATGCCTATTTAGCTCCAGTGAATGCTTGGTTGAAAAGATTACTTTGTTAAAGAGATAGGGAGAGCTGGGATGTGTATGCACGTGCTGAAACTTTAGTGATAGAGAGAGAGCTCACATATACGTCTTTGAGACCTCCAAGAGATCCTCCAGCAAATCTAAATAAAATCGGATTTTGCATTCTGGATACAGCCAAGGTTTAATTTTTTGTAGGGCTGTCAAGCGATTAAACAAAATTAATCATGATTAATTGCACACTTTAAAGAATTAAATGCATTGTTAATAATAGACTACCATTTATTTAAATATTTTGGGTGTTTTTTACATTTTCAAATATATTTATTTCAATTTATAACACAGAATACAAAGTGTACAGTGCTTACTTTGTATTTATTTTTACTACAAATATTTGCACTGTAAAAACAAATGAAATAGTATTTTTCAATTCATCTAATACAAGTACTGTAATGCAATCACTTTATCATGAAAGTTGAACTTACAAATGTAGAATTGTATACAAAAAATAACTGCATTCAAAAATAAAACTGTAAAACTTTAGAGCCTACAAGTCCAATCAGTCCTACTTCTTGTTCAGCCAATCGCTCAGACAAACGTCTGTTTACATTTGTAGAAGATAATGCTGCCTGCTTCTTGTTTACAATGTCACCAAAAAGTGAGAACAGGCATTCGCATGGCTTTGTTGTAGCCAGCGTCGCAAGATATTTATATGCCCGATGCACTAAAGATTCATAGGTCCCTTGATGCTTCAACCACCATTCCAGAGGACATGTGTCCATGCTGATGACAGGTTCTGCTCGATAATGATCCAGAGCAGTGCGGAGTGACACATGTTCACTTTCATCAGCTGAGTTAGATGCCACCGGCAGAAGGTTGATTTTCATTTTTGGTGGTTCGGGTTCTGTAGTTTCCACATCAGAGTGTTGCTCTTTTAAGACTTCTGAAAGCATGCTCCATACTTCATCCCGCTCAGATTTTGGAAGGCACTTCAGATTCTTAAACCTTGGGTCAAGTGCTGTAGCTATCTTTTGAAATTTCATATTGGTATCTTCTTTGCATTTTGTCATATTTGCAGTGAAAGTGTTCTTAAAATGAACAACATGTGCTGGGTCATATCCGAGACAGCTATAACATGAAATATATGCAGAATGCAGGTAAAACAGAGCCGGAGACATACAATTCTCCCCCAAGGAGTTCAGTCACAAATTTAATTAACACATTATATTTTTAACGAGCATCATCAGCATGGAAGCATGTCCTCTAGAACAATGCCCAAAGCATGAAGAGGCATATGAATCTTTAGCTCATCTGACATGTAAATATCTTGCAACGCCAGCTACAACAATGCCATGTGAATGGCAGTTCTCACTTCTTGGTGACATTGTAATTAAGAAGTGGACAGCATTATCTCCGTAAATGTAAACAAACTTGTTTGTCTTAACAATTGGCTGAACAAAAAGTAGGATTGAGTAGACTTGTAGGCTCTAAAGTTTTACATTGTTTTGTTTTTGAGTGCAGTTATATAACAACAAAACCTACATTTGTGAGTTTCACTTTCGTGATAAAGAGATTGCACTACAGTACTTGTATGAGGTGAATTGAAAAATACTATTTCTTTTGTTTATCATTTTTACAGTGCAAATATTTGTAAACAAAAATAATATAAAGTGATCAGTGTACACTTTATATTCTGTGTTGTAATTGAAATTGATATATCTGAAAATGTAGAAAAACAGACAAAATTTTTAATAAATTTAAATTGGTATTCTATTGTTTAACAGTGCGATTAATCGCGCTATTAATTTTTTTAATCGTGATTAATTTTTTGAGTTAATTGCGAGTTAACTGCGATTAATCTACAGCCCTAACTTTTTTTTATTTAAAAAATGGGGGGGGGGCCAGAAATCTCCCATATTTTCTTGTGCTGCTATCTTCTTTTCTATTGTGGTCTTTTCCTCTAGTTAAGTCACTGTCATGTGGGCAATAATATGCCCCTTTTATGCACTCTATTGATATATTTTACAGTTTCTCTTAGAGGTAGATAGGGTTGGGTCCTACTTGGCTTACTCTGGTCTTGACGTCTCTCCTGAGGCTTACATAGTAAAATGTAGGATTTTGGAGTGGTTGCCATCTTCATAGTACAGTATCTAGCTCTCTGCTAAGTAAAATCTTTTTGTTTTTTCCCTTCCATTCTATATACAGAATTGAGTTTATAATTTTTGAGAGTGGATCTAGCACACCTGCTAATATGTCACTATTTCAGTATAGTGGGTAAATTCTGTGTTTGCCTTACTTTGTGATTTTATTTTCCTCTTTATTTTCTTCTCTCCAAGCTCTATTGCGGCCGGATGCAACTGCTGAGTGTGGATATCACATCTGGTTGGATCTCTGCAATATTTGTTTCCCTGGGTGCTTTTTGTCTTCTGCTATGTTTCCATTGGCCTTTTTCCCTTTGGATTCTTTTCATGGCCTTCAATATCTAGTTTATTAAAGATGAGGTCATGGAATATTTTCCAGTAAAAAGAAAAAAGGTCCTATTACATAAACACAGAAAATTGAGAGACGCTTGAATTAACACACACACACACACACACACACACACACACACAAATCAGTTAATTGGGTGGGGCAGTAACTGTAGTTCTTTCAGAGCTGAAGACTTAGAGGTTAGCCATATTACTTACCATGGCCCTTCATGTGATTACTGATAGCCTTGGTTATTTTGGTTAAAATAAGTTATATGCTGTCCTGTGGTAAGTCTTGCATTATGTCCCAGGATTTTGCCATGCAAGTCCCATTAATAGTAGTGGGTGTCGTGTAGCTACCTTCCACATGAAATATAATACTCTCAGACTAATGGCCTGTTTGTATTACTAGTTTGGGGAGACTTGGGTCCTTTCCTTGCACTCACGTTTATGTAACTATTCTTTTTTCCCCTGCAATCTATGCCTTACTGTGTTACTGTATACTGCCTTCCCTGTCCCCCACTCAACAAAAAATTGTAGTCTGAGATACAGACATGCAAACTGGAACTTATAGTGTGTCTAATCATGCTTCTCTGTATATCTTTAAAACTATACACTAGGATTCCCAAGGACCAAACAACAACAACAAAATCTTAGTAGCCGTATCCTGATATTGGGTGTACATCATATTATTTTTCTTTTGCCTCGTTAGACAATGAGTGTCAAACACGACTGCCCCATATACCTCAGTCAATGTGGAATTTGATTGTCTGAACTGACATGGACAGCAGTGTTCAATATCCTTTTTAACATAGTGTGTTTGACTGCTCTAGGTGGTCTAAAAAATGGAGTTTATTACCATTCTGGAGAGGCTGGGTAAGCCATTTTAGACACTCGTTTATCAAACCCGGATGTAAGATTTTAGTGTAGACCTAGCCCCAGGGGCAGTGTTGTATCCTCTTCCAAAGAAAAAAGGAAAGATTGAATGTCATACATCTTCCCCACCATGATTTGAAAAGATGGGGGTGGGAGGTGAAAATACCATGTTTGTGCTGTTTTTTGAGAAGGGTGGGCTATTAAAACTTCCTCTCCCCCCTTTAACTTTTTTATCTTACTACTACAGACTCTGTGAGAGCTGTGGATGTGGAAGGGTGAGCTGGATACTCTTCTGCCCATTTTATCATCAGACGTTGCTGGTTTTATTCTGAGTGCAGAATCTTATCTTTACTACTTATTTCTATTTATAGTGAAGATGTAGGAGGTGAAAGAACCCAGCTTGACTTTCAGATCCCAGATGGTGGTCATAATGCTGACAGAAAAATAACCTTTATATTTATAAAATTAAGCACCTCCGGTGCTGGAGAGGAATGAGAGCGAGAATACCACAGTGTCACAGAGCCACTCTTCTGATAACAGCACTGGCACATCATACTAAAAGTAACAATGGGGGCCAAGTGAATGGAACGTACAAACAGAATTTTTGTGTGGGACCTTGTGCAAGTAAATCCTATAAATGGATTACAGTACATGGGAAGTTCAGTATTGTCAACCCCAGGTATTCAGAAATCATAAGATTTTTAAAAAATAATAAATTTTGGGTACTTTTTATTTACCTTCTGGGGTTTCTTACCATTAGGGTGCACTCAGGTCATGTTTTCAAGCTTTTCTCTACAACCATGAAAGCTAGAAACTTACTCTTTTTTAAAAAGTGAAAGCTGAACTTCTCACATTCACATGACTCCAAGAGCTGGTACTTTAAAAAAAAACACCAAATATCCCAAGACTCATGATAAAATCCTCAGAGTTGGCAACAGTGTAAGTTATGATACAGTTCCGTTTGTAGCTTTGCTAGGCAAATTAAATTTCCTAAACTCCTGGTTGGCTTGTTGTTGTTTGTTTTGTTTGTTTGTTTAATTTAATTTTATTCATCTCACATCCCACTTCTGTCCTTGCAGGCATGGGAGACATCATACTATTATGCCAACAAATGTCAACTTCCGTGCCAACATCTGGGCATTGAAAGAAGAGGGTTGTACTCATATCTTAGTAACTACCGCCTGTGGTTCATTAAGAGAAGAAATACAGCCTGGAGATGTTGTTATGATCGACCAGTTCATTGACAGGTAAAGGAGCAACATGATGTGTTTTGTGAAGTAGAGCCATCCAATCACATTTGCTTTTAACTTAGACTGTAAATTCATTAGGGCAGGAAATATCTGTTTGTTCTGTGTTTGTACTGCACCTGGCACAATGGGGTTCTGGTCCATGACTGGAGCTCCTGGATGCTATGATAATAACAGTCAATAAACATTTAAGGCTCACTGGCATGAAGTCGCAGTCTTCAGTATTGGAGCCAAAAAGAGAAATTCTTATGAGATGGGGAAAGGCTTTTGACTTCATTTCCTGGAGGAAGTCATCTTGATGACTTTATTATTTGTATTATAGTAGCATTGAGAGGCCCCCAACAAAACCACAGTGGTAGGTGCTGTATAAGCACCTAGTAAAAGGCAGCCCATGCCTCAAATATCTTACAGTCTAACAGACGAGAGAGAAAAGTTTGAAGAAAGTGAGGATTATTATGCCCATTTTACAGATGGGGAACTGAGGCACAAAAATACAAAGTGAATTGACTGAGTGAGGATTAGGCACTTAACCAGGATTATTGTATTCAAATAGCAGCCCTTGCAAAAGAAGAGTTTTATTAAAGGCATTAAACAACCTGTATTTTTGTTTCAAATACTGTTGAAGTTTTGTCTTAGGTGGTATACTGTGTGCACTAGAAGAAATCCTGAAGCAATGCTTTCTTGACTGTGTAAGTCTAGATATGGACAAGGCCCCTTTGAGAATAAGAAAAAATAGGTTTACTTAATCTGCACTGATCAGCAGTGAAGATCTAAATAACTAGAATTCATTGCCAAGGCTCAGTTCCTGTATCAGATGCGTGGGTTGCAGCAACATGCATTTAAAAACATGAGCTACTGTGTTCATGCACACAGAAGCAGTAGATATATAGGAATGGGAAGCACACATCTGACATGAGAATCTGGCCCTTGTTGCTACCAGATAAAACCACAACTCTATTCTTCTTCCTCTCCTGGACTTTTAGAAGCATAAACACAAACGTAATGTAATAATGAGTAGATTAAGCTTGTCAGTAGCCCTTTTTTTTTTTTTTCCTTTTCTGACTCTTCTTAGTTTTTAACTACTCAGCTTGTAGAAATAAACATATAAGCAGCCTGTGACTTAAACTTCATTAGTTTATTTTACTGGTTTCTCATGAATGATCAGATGAGAGGTGTCTGTTTGTATGAAAGGAGACTTTAAATCTTTACCCTTCAGCTCTCGGCCTGTCTGTGCCCAACTATGTGACACTGGCTTTCAAAGTATGTGCCCAAAAATCAGAGACAACACAAACTTATTTAGGGGGGAGGAAATATGACATTTACAGTAATAAACAGTGAGGCTGCACTAGGACTGTGGGCTGCAAGGGTGACTTGTTCTCTGTTATGAGTTATGGCTTCCTTAAAAGGCACTGTTATGAAACCTTTATTTTCATTTAAAGCCTCCAACTTTGTGCTCCATTGCACCACGTAAAACTAAAGTCTGGTGCCTGACTGAGGATCTATCACAGGGTGTGATTGTAGCTTGTGTACACATACCCAAGAAAGCTTTGCTCTAGCTAGCTTGAGTACCACTATTGATGAAGCTGCGGCATCACAAACTTCAGAGCGGGCTGTACAGGCCCGCCCAGAACCCTGGGTAATTCCTTGGGTGTCTAGCATGTGCTGCAGCCAGTGCTGCTGTGCCCTCACTGCTATTTTTAGCCATAGTAGCTAGATGAAAGCTAGCTCAGGCAATCAACATGAGCTACAGTCACACCCTGTGTGAATAATAGAGGTTCTTCAAGACAATGGTGAGGGTGTGCTTTTGATCACTGTGGGTGAATGTAGTCAAGTTTTATGCCAAGTGCTTTTATAAATGTATGGAAGAACTACACAGTTGGCATTTCAAATGCCAGCCTACCCAATGCTGAATGTATCTACTACAAAAGAGTACAAAGCATAAGCTATAGCGCTAATCTGCGAGGAAATCAAGTGTTTGGAATAGTGTCATTTTTTATCTAAAATAAAGAGTGGGTTTTCTCCCCCACCAGTAAAACTAGCCAACTTTGCTACAAGGTGCTGAAAGTTGAAACAAACATCATAATTTGAGAGCATTTCAATACAGCCATTCTTTATAACTTCTTTTCTTTCCTGGGCCCCATTTGTAGGGTTTTTTTCTTATGCTGGATGCTCCATCATGTGCAAAAGGAGCAATGTTACAGGCCGTAACAGATGAAGTTAACCCATCTCTGGTTACCAATCCCTGTCTCTATAACACTAGCCCTGATCTTGGAGAGCATTATCTGTGTATTAGAGATGGGCCCAAATCACAATGTTCTGAACCCAAAGTGTACAGGTAAATAATGGATCCAAGGTTTTACTTTGGATATCTACATCTGACCTAAGTGCATGTTTGTTAAACATGCATACAGTGACAACCAAGTTAGCAGATCTTATTGAGGCAGAAAAGTAAGCAACCAAGGGCATCATTTTCAAATTCAGGTGCCTACATTTTGGCACCCATATCATATTTAGGCACCTAAATAAAAGAGGCCTGATTTTCAGAGGCATTGAGCATCCGCAGCTCTTATTGACTTCTGTGGGTGTCGTTCACAAGCCTACACAGAAGAGTCCGTGGTAATTGGGCATATGAACGTGAACTTGCAGTGCTAGTTGCTCTAGGAGAGAGTTAGTACTTTAAGAAAGTCTTTAGAATTATTTTTGGGGGTAGCAGACTTGGCTTATCTCTAAAATAATAAAAACAAAAGCAATAATAATTTCATCTTTATAAACTTTTTAACTTGACAAAGGTCTGAGCTTTGTTAAATTATTAATTGGGACAGAAACTAGGCCTATTTTAATTGTCTATACAATTCTAAACGCTTTAAAAGTAGAAAGAATTTTTGCAAGTTTTTTTTTTTTTTTTAGCGCTAGTCTATCAAAAGATAGACTGCCAGTTTTGTCCAGCTACATTGGTTGTGCTCAAGAATAAGGCCTCAAAATTCTGCTTCCCTTGTGATTGAACAAGGGTCTGTTGAGACAAAGCTAGGGATTTTTTAACGTTATCTTCTTCAAGAACAATCTGGATCTGTAAATTTTGGTTGGTTGACACAAAAGAATATATGATTGTCTCAATTTAACACGTTTCCCCCCAATTCTTCCCCCCCCCCCCCCAAAAAAAAAAAAACATACACACAAAATAGTTGTTTTGCATGTTGTACAGTGAGCTCCTCCTTCAGGGGTAATCAGCTTTAGGATTCTGTGTGATGACTTTTTTGGGTTGTGTAATTCTTACAAGTGGTAAGGCCAGGAATGATTCATTTTGTTCTTCTCAAACTGTCATGTATTCCGTATATGACTTATGCTACAGGGAAATTATTTTAAGACTGTTTTATAGATTTTTGAATCTTTGAGGGATATTTTGTATCCCTCCATCTGTTAAGCCAGATGCCTTTATTACTATGACCCACCTGTGCAAGGTTCACTGAGGTTTCTTTAATGGTTTTTTCTTCAAGCAAAGACTTGAGAGAGAGAGAAAGACACACACACACAAACTTTGACATTTCTATTTTTGACATTTGATTCTAATTGGGCATAATTATTATTTTTTAGTGTGTGTGTGTGTGTGTGTATGTGTATATATATATATATATATATATATATATATATATATATATATATATATATATATATATATATATATATATATATATATATATATATATATATATATATATAAATAAATTTTCTGACAAGCAGCGCATTTGCTTAAAGAAATGTTGGATACTTGACCCATTGTTTATAGTGATTCAGGGGTCAAAGGCAGTGTATTTTCACCATGTATCTATTTTTTGTCTCTGAGTACATGGTCTCATTGACTCTGTTCGGTTAATTAGACACCAATAGAGGTGTGCTGATGGATGGATTTGTATTCTTGATGCTGACCGAAAACACGTCTATGGTGTGTTTAGGAGCCACTAAAGTTCAGTTTGCTGCAAGATGCTGATTTTACTCTGATATCAGTGGATAATGGCTGTGAAATTACTGTGTATTTTTTTCAACAGCAAATGAGGAGTAGTTTGACATTTTGGGGTGCAATCCAGACCAGTGAGGGACTGTGTCACCCTCTCCCTGCAACATTGGGTGCCTTATCATGCTTTGCTACTGTAGCTCCCACCTGGGCCACTCACAAATAGTCTAACAGCATGCAGGTCACACCCTGAGAGTCTGTGTATAGCCACAATCCTGGTCCAGCAATTCTGACTCCAGCAGCCTTTCAGCAAACACATTTCAGTTATGATTTCGGCTTCTGTTCATAATTTTGAATATAATGTAGTTGCTTACATTTTACCATGATATTATTGACCATTGACTTATGAGTTTTCAAATGATATCTTACAAGGCATATTTTGTACAAATATTCTTTCCAGTAGTGTGTAGGTGTGAATACAGGAGTGTATTCCGCTACACACATGAAACTCGAGCATCTGTAAAAGAAAAAAATCAGCAGAGATTTGAATTAAGATGGGGAGATGCAGGAAAACTGCTGTAGATAGGAGCTATGTAGGAAAAGACTCTCATGCAGAAGCAGAACAGTGGTGAGACTGTGCAGTGGAGGGACCAAGTGGAGAGCAGTACAGTCAAGTGATAGGAGCACAGGCAGGGAAATAGAGACACAGGTCAAAGAAAGAGAGTGGAACAAATCCATGGAGTGTTTGCTAATAACATTTCTGGTTTCCCAAGAATCCTAATGAAGGTGTAGTGTGTACAGTGCTTTGCTTCCCAAAGAGTCCCCTTCATTGCAGACTGCTTCCTTGCTTATCCGTTCCAGTTTCTAACAAAAACAAAAAACTGAGAATGTTTTGGCAGATGGGGGGGTTAAAAAACAGTGTATTTAATGCCAACATTTTGTAAACGTACTGCATGTGTAACTTTTTGTTTGTGCGTTTCATCCTCTAGCAACTTAAGAGGAGTCTGTGGGAAAGCTCGTCATTCTTTTAGCCTAGCTTCTGGCAGTTTTACACTGCCTGTTAAGGCGGAATGCTTGCATGTCGAGGCTTGTTTTCTGCAGTGCCATTCTTTTTAAATTGTAACCTCTTACCAAGTGCCTTTGTCTGTACAATGTGCTGTTTCTTGGAAAACTGAAACCAGTGTGATTTTAAATATAGCGCGTGTCTAAGTGACTGAACCCGATAGGAGCCCTTTTTGAACAACTGTTTCCTGTATTTGCAGGTCATGCTGTAGCTCATTTATGTACGTTTTGCTTAGAATGCAGTATTGCCAACTCTTACAAATTTATCACAAGTCATGTGATTTTTTTATCACCTGCTCCTTCCTTCAGGTGATTTGGGAGCAGGTTGCTGCAGTCACCTCACTCTCACTTGCAACAGCTCCCATTCCCCTGGCCTCTGCAAGTACCTGCTTCCCTGGCTGCACACTTCTCTCTACTGCTGGCTCGCCCCTCGCTGTTCCCTGGCCCCAGCAGGAAACTTGTACCCACCCCACTCCCCACACTGCCCCAAACCCTCCCTGGTCCCAGCTCCCCTGGAGATTCTACTTCTTCAATCTTCACCTCCACATTTTGTCTATCCCTTTTGTCATTTACCCTTTCTGCTACTCCCTTCCTGCTCTTGTGTACTCAACCTTTTCCTGTCCTCCCACTTTCTTTCTTTCTTGTCCTTTTTCTCCCACTCTTACACATCTTTATTTCATAGTCACCTCTCCATTTTCCTCCTGTTAGTTACCTGGGACATCGGTATTAGTCCTAAGCCATCGGGCATCCCTAACTATCTCTCATTCTCTAGTCTTTTTAATCTTAGTGAATACCATCAAAACATTCACCTAATGAGTCCAAGTAACCATGTGATCTTACAACTGTAACTCAGGTGCTGTTTCTCCTTTCCTCCCCCTTATTATTCATTGCTCTCACTTATTCTGTCGTGCCTAAAAGTGAGACAATATAAACTCCTCAGGGTAGGCACTGTGTCTGTCTTGTTCTGTAAAGTGCTAGCAAACTTCAGGCACTGTTTAAATAATAAATTAGCTTTCAGTTATTGATACAAATAACAGCACACTGATTTTCTCATTTCCTCCTAGGCTTCTTGCATTGCTTCCCTTTACAGGGTCCCACTATGACTACATGGGTAAAGACCTTTTGCTCAGACCCATAATTGCAGAGACTCATGTACAATCATGATCTGGATCTCAAAAGAGCAGAAAGCGTGCCTAACTTGGCCCCAGCAGCAGCAGTCCCTACCACCTCCTTGCCCCATCTTGTGTGGGGCACCACATGAGGCAGGAGCCCCCACCCTCCAAGAGTAGGAAAGAGAGAACATCAGATTGACATCTACCTAAGCATCCTCTGGACCTAGCACCATGTTGCCAGAAGCCCACCTCCCCCCACTCACGGATAACAGCCTTCTGCTGCTGCCAGTTAATATAGTTCATCCTGTAGCTCAAGGAGGAGGCTGTTATAATTGGAAATATTCTAATTTTGTTTTTATCTTTGTTCATTTCCAGGAAAAAAAATAAAATTACATCCAAAAAGACTGCTTGTAAAGAAAGTCAAACAGTCGAAAGCTAGGAAATGCTAAATTTGCTGTTGCCTGCACAACCTTAATTCAGGCCCCTTATTTAACTGCGTGATCACACACTACATTTCCCACAGGACCCCTGTTTTATGCAGTGCCCAGGCTGCATGTGCAAGAGGGGGACAGAATTAAGGTTGCATGGGCAACTGTAAATTTAGTATTTTCTTAACTTTTGAGTGCTTGACTTTGCAACATAAGTAACATTCTTTTAAAGTGCCTTTTTGTATGTAATTTTATATATTAAGGGCCAGTTCTTTTAAAAATGTTTTTATTGCCTTTGATTATCTCTGTGTGTGTGCAATTGTAGAAACTAATGATTTTTGTTTTATAAATGTAATGAAATAACTCCCTGATATTTTCCCTGCTTCCGTCCAGAAATCCCACCTGAGCCATAAACCACCTTGTAGACAGTGACTGCCACCTTCACCCTTTTAATAGACGTTGTCTTTGGCAGAAGTAAGTCTGGAAGAGTTCTTTTGATGATACAAGCTGTTGTTTGTGACGGCCTCAGTCACTGCACTGTGCAGGTTTCTGTTGCACCTGTTGCGGAGAGCTGTTAGTAATAATGCGATGAGAATGCAACTTGCAGTCTGTTTGCACTGGAAAGCTCAGCGGTGAAGGTATTCAAAGCAAGCTTTTGAGAGGGGGTGTTACCACATTAAAAGTCTGCTTCTACATTCGTCAGTTTTGTTCCTCGAACTTTCTGTATTACATGTACCACTGAAATTAACTACTGAGACTGTTACAAGGCAGGAGCTTCTTGACTGGGGTGGGGTTGGGGTTGGGGTTTCCTTAATGCCCCCAAAGACAGAACCGAGATGTCACAAAAAAAGAAAAAAACTGAGCACCACGATTATCTTTCATAATGAATTTTAGTTTTGCCACTTTGTTAGTAGTGATGCTCTGTAGAGGAAGAAAGGGGAAAGTGGGGTGGACTTAATGGAACTGGGTGCACAGTGAAGTGGTTTTAGATTTAGTCAAATTTTGACCACTGGCATGGGCCTAGTGATTATAATATAACTCTACAAGAAAAATGTAAGTTTCCATACAAAATGGAAACATTTAGCAAAGGCTTCTTCTCTCAGCCAGTCTGCATATTTACAGTTTCACTTTGAAGAGTGACTGTAAAAATAATATTGTCAGGCTCCATGTTTCTTGTGCCTCAGTGACTCCATATCAGATTCGCTCAGAGCACATTAACCCTGTGGACTGCCTGCTGCTCTGCTTAAATCAAATGATAGGGCTGCGTAAAGGGAGACACAGGCAGAGTGGCCCAACAGGGCAGGTTTGCACACCCTCTTAGTCCATGGAAGGGTGGAGCCTCTGCACCAGCCCCACATAACACCCTTGAAGGCAAGCCAGGAAAGGATCCATGATTACCTGAATTCTGCAGCCTTCCTACTCTGTGCAAGTGGAGTGGAGGGCTGGAGTAGCAGTGGTGAGGGGTTTACACTGCTGTCCCCTTCCCTGGAGACAGTTTGAGAGAATGGATTTCACCCAGTTGTGTACACATCCAAACGCTTCACCCCCATAAAGCTCAGTTACTTGGGCCTTATATACACGTGAAGTGAATTTCACTCTTTTAATTTCAACCTTTTAATGCAGACTTGACCTAGACCTGAAAGTCAAACCTTGTTCTTTCTTGGGTCTTACATTGTTCTAAGTTCAAAGCTTCCACAACAGGAATGTGGTTATTAACTATTTGTCTTATGATGGGGTAGAAACCAGAATACAACCCAGTTCACCCTTGCCAGAGCTACATTGGCTCTGCAGGGAAACAGAACAAAAAATTAGAAAGCTAATTGGTAGATACAATTCTGGAGAAAAGAGAAACCGGGTACAGTTCTCTTGGGTAATGTGGTGCCACTATTGCATAGCTACTTTTTTTTCCCGTAACTGTTTGTTGTTTGGTTACAGATAATTGCAGACTGTCTGGCAATATCTGCAGCCGTTACAACTAGTCATAACTTGAAATCCTGTTGTGCCTATAAATCTGTCTGTGCACCTTGTAGTAATCACTTGAGCTGGGGAAAGGAGCATGCCAAAAATCAAATTAGCATACAGTTATGAAACAATCACAAGTGCTTTGGTAGTAATGCTGACTAGCAATTATTCGGATAATTCATTTAATTCAACAAACGGCTTCTGCTAACTAACTGCATCCACATAACAAGAAAAATATCAATTATTCCTTTAGGACTCAATCTTAAAACAGAGCAGGTGAATAGTCAGCCAGAAAAAAAGAAACAATAATATATATTTCACAAAGAGAGAGACACCTAAAGAGAACACAGTTAAATGCTGTACTACAGGTAAGGGACCACTGATCAAAGTGTATGTGAGCCATAATGCTAAAAAGGCCAAATTGTGGCTTGGGTATTGGGACTGCAGAAGGGAGTAAGTAAGAGGCCGTAAGGCATTCCCATTCACCAGCTACCCACATCATCATAGGTAGTAGGGTAGGTGGGGAAGGAGGCTCTGTAGAGATATTCCATTTCTTTCCCCCCCTTCCACCTCCTGCCCTCTGCACAAGTAGGTGAGAGGAGATGGGTAGAACCTTGGCTCTTCTTCCCCCACCCCAGCCTCCCCACACACACCCCTGTGCCTGGCACATCAGACATTAAACCCAGCACAGTTTATTCCTTCCTTGAAGCAATGGGGAAACTGGGAGGGAGATTGTGACATACTGAGTGTGAAAACATGCTCAGAGTAGATACAGTCACGATCTATCCCTGGGGTAACAGCTCCCACATGTTTGAATCTATATTGAAACTCCGTGGTAAGGTTGCTCTATAACCTTTGGCATATGAGCCGCAACTAGGGGCAGAAATAGAGTTCATATATGCTAAGCAAGAAACTGCAGTCTGGGATTTGCTCAGGATCATTTCAAGTAAAAGTGACTGGCTAATAATGTCTAAACCAGTATCAAGCAGGAAGAGGATTATCTAGTTCTCCATTTCCTCCCATTCTAAATAATTCATTGGCAGACACTTGACACAGGGAAATCACAGACGAGTATGTGACCTTAAATTAGCTGGATTCTGGTTGCCCCCCATGCTTTATCCCATAAAGAGAAAATTATGTTACTGTTTTGACACATTTCATGTAGTGTATACAGTTTTTGCTTATAAATTTGAATTGCTAACCTGTCTTGCTGTTGAATAGCTTCATATTGAAGAGAATAGTACTTCTTTTTAAACTTTAAAATGTTTTCTTCAAGCCTACTTTAGTATAAACCATGCCACTGAAATTTAATATTTAAAATATTTTTAGAAAAGTGTTTACTGGTAACTTGGAGGAGAGACTTTTACAAACAATGTTAATAATACAAAGTTTTCTGCACACATTGTTATTCACGCAAGTGTTTAAAGACAAGTAGAAAAACTAGAAACTAACTGTTCAAATATTGACTTCCCGTCTTAACATAAACCAGAACTTAAGTGACATCACCACTGAGTAAAATCCCGGTGCTAAAATATAAATGAAAAACTGATAAGAATCAGTTGTATTGCAGCTGTGAGCAATATGAGCCAAGTCTTGAAGCTCTTATTTATTTATTTTTAAACCTTAATTGTGCAAAAGAAGTTTTGCCCAAATAAAAATTGAGGAAGGACTTCAGACTTTGGCCCTCTATCTGCTGCACAGGTGGCAGTGTTTGAGTGATTTCCCACAGTTACCAGCAATTCCTCCCTTTAACCAAAAAGCCTAGCCATCAAACTATGCAAAACTGACCATATACAAAATAAATACTCATAACACTGGATGTGCCACTGAAAAAGAGGTGGCAAGGCACTGAAGGATTTATGAGGGAGGAGAAATCTTGTGTGAATCTATCATTCTCAAGTAAATCTTTAGGCTTTATAAGTGTTTGCAGAAAATCTTCCGTATTGTTCACAAATATGGCTTTTGTTGTGCTTTCATTCAAAAATGTTAACCATAATTCTATTTTTTTTTAAATAGGATTGGTGAAGCAGTGGGGAGTCAATACAATATGGTCAAAAATTATTCCTCTGACTCAGGAAAGCACTACAATATGTGGTTAAATATGTCCTCTGTTCAGGAACATACACACTCATCTCTCCGGATATGCTTAAGTCCCATCACTTCAGTGGGATTTAAGCACATGTTTAAAGTTGCAAGCACCCTTCCTGAATAGGGATTATTTCCTACATCTGATTTAAAAACCCAGTTAGGGAAACTCCCTTCTTTACACACTTTAATTTTTTCAAATATAGCATTATCAAAAATATTGTCCTTTTTCTCTTGCTCTCTTCCCATTTTCTTTTTACTTCCAGAAAGTGGAGAAATGTCACAACAACAAAGCAAAACAAAACATAGTCCCTCTCCCCCCCCAACCCACAAAGACCCCAATCATGCAAATGTGCACGTGCATAACTTTCAGTGTGGAATACTCCCATTGCCTTCAAAATAAGACATCTTATTACATTTGAACTGGGTCCAGCAAGGAGAGATACCAAATCTCCATTCATCAGAAGTTCCAGGAATGTTTCTACTTGTGATCACTTTGGCTTTGATCCTGCAAAGATGTCAGCATGGGCTTAAGTGTTTGCAGGATCAGGGCCATCATTATTTAAAAAAGAGTAGGCTAGAGGATTTCATAACAGAAATCAAACTTGTTTGGACAGCCCCCGTTGTTTATAATGCAATAATAGATTAAGTGCTTCCAGAATACAGATACAATCTCCACCTCTCTACTCCTGTGTCACAAGCATTTCACCAAATTAAAAAAGAAACTTTGAATTTATTAGGCATGAAAAGTAAAAAAAATTGTGGTTGAATTATAAAAAGAGTTTTGTCTTCTGGGGGAAAATGTATAATATTAAAAATATACTAGGCAAGCATAGAGTCAACAAATTGTAAAATGTTAGGTATGAGGGTCAAATTTAAATATTAAAAACTATCTTTTTGTATTATATCCCTTCCCCCACCCACACACACACATTTTCTCTGTAATTTGACTTCATTTGTAATTTGTCCTATCTGAGTTCTTTGGGCAGGGGCCTGCCTATTTTGCATGTATGTTAAGCATTTATTGCACCTTTTGTGCACTATGAGTAAGGTTAAGATTTTCTCTCGGTTACTTTTAGTAAAAGTCAGGGACAGGTCATGGGCAATAAACAAAATTCACGGGAGCCCATGACCTGTCTCTGACTTTTACTAAAAATAACCATGGAGGAGGGCTGGGGGAGGAATGACAGCTGGAGCCCCATGCAGAGGGACTGGCAGCCCTAGCCCCACTGCCACGGGGGAGGAAGGGGCCACAGCTCTGGCCAAAGCCACGGGGCGGGGACGGCGACAGCTGCAGCCGCAGGGGGCGGGGGGAACATACAGCCCCGGCTCCAGCCGCTGCCATGGGTTAGGGGCGCACAGTCCCAGCTCCGGGCCCGGCTACAGCTGCTGACAGCTGAAGCCCAAAAAAGTCACAGAAGTCCGGTAAAGTCACAGAATCTGCGATTTTCATGACTAAAACTTACCCTTAACTATGAGTTGGATTTTCAAAGCTTACTAGATTTGGACACAAATCCTATTGCAAGTGTCCTTCCCTCTTGTCCCTTCCTTTTATCTCTCTCTCTCTCCCTCCCCCATGTGTTTTGAACAAGTACAGCTAAACCATGTCACTCAAAAGGCAGAGAGAATTAAAGAAGTTAAAGAAAAATGGTCTTGTGCTTATGACATGTGAGAGAGAGTTGGTGCACCTGTGTTCCATTCTTCGCTCTGCCATTGACTCAGTGTGTGAACATGGGGCAGTCACTTCAGCTCCCTGTGCCTCCATTTCTGTATCTGTTCAGAGGGGATAAATCCCTACCTCACAGGAGTGTTGTGAGGCTTACATTCATTAACATTTGTGAAGCACCTTGGGATCCTCAGGTAGGAGGAACTATAGACCTGCAAAGCAGTATCATTAAATTCCAGTAGGGAACAAGTCATGTGTGTGCCATACCTTTGACAGTGCATTGCTGTAGCAGGGTCCATTAGCAAATAGTTGCCTATTGTTATGTATGTTGTACTGTGGGAATACAGAATATTTAGTATGCTAATGGTATCTTGTCATTTATTCTCATGTGCAACTTCCCACTTTGTAATGACACAACTGTTAGAAAAACAATCACACAGACTTAGTTCTTTTGTATAGAGCTCAATTCAGCCTTCATATATATGGGCACAAGTCCCATTTCAGTCAATTTGAATCATTCTTCTCAATGCCCTGAAGTAACTTTAGATGGTAGCACAATTGTTTCCAAACCAGAAAGCTCAAGTTAAATCTTGGGTGGATTCAGTACCACTCATGCCGATACAATGTGTGGAAGTAGAGCAAATGGTACGCTTGATGTATTCTGATTCTGATCTTGTGCACCCATAAATTATTCTTCAGTGTGGAACAAATCAGTATTAGGTATACATAATATTAACATATTCATGCCTGTATGCATGACTGCCACCACTTGTTTAAAGTGTTAGAACTGGGGAAAAAATCAAGTTAAGGTGGAACAAAAAGTTACTTAAAGTGAAGTTAACCTTTCAGGTCAAATAACTCCTGAGCTTAAAGTCAAATGACAGGACAAATGACTTTTTTCCACTTACTAAGTGAGGAATGACTCTCTAAGGGTTTGTTTTCAGAGAATTTGCACCACCCAGTTAACTGAATGGGCAGCCTTAGCACAATGAGGGTGTAATGATGTCCGAGTCACAATTCTGACAGGTGGCAAAATGGAAAGAATATGTATTGTTAGTGATGGACAATTCTGCATTGTGATGAGCTGCATGTTTGGTTACTTTCGTGCGGGGAAGCAGTTTCCCATCGGGGCGGGGGGGGGGGGGGGGGGAGAGACGGGAAATCACCTTTTCAAATGGGAAAAGTCTTCTTTCAGTTTCAAGCTGTGGACATGGATATTATTCTTTTGAGAAGAGAGGATGACTTTTAATTTCAATATTGCTGTGGTTGAATTTGTGCATGTTTTGTTCCCCAGAGTGGCCATTCATTCAGTGTAAGCTGACTGGCGCTTTTTTTTTTTTTTTTTGGTACATTTATGAGTAATTCAAACTGGAATTTGTTAGGAACTGAAAATTGATTGTCATCTCTTTATAGAAGTAATTCATACTGAGATTCCATTTGACTGAACTTAATGTTCTATAATGAACTGATAATATACTGCTAGAACTACTGCTTTATTCCCTTCCACCACAATTTCAAAAGATATATATCAGGGCAAAACAGGTAAAGAATAGTGTTGGAGATCTTTATTAACATGATTTTTTCATGCCCTTTCCCCATCAGTTGACAACTTAATCATTCAGCATCCATGAATTTCCTGCCGCTTCTATCTCTAAATATGCTCTTCTCTTTTTCCAGGACTGTCAAAAGACAGAACACTTTTTACGATGGGTGCTATTCCAATCTTCTAGGAGTATGTCATATTCCAATGGCTGAGCCATTTTGCACCAAAACCAGAGAGGTTAGTGGATTTCGTAAGAAAAATCAAATATTTAAAAGTTGTTTGGACATCCCTTGTCGTTTATAATGCTATAGACTAACTAAGTGGTTCTGTAATCCAGATGCAGTCTCCGCCTCCCTAGTCCTGTGTCTCAGGCATTTGATCAAATTAAAAATAAAATTAGAATTTGCTAGGCATGAAAATGAAAGATTTTGTGTTTTAATGATGAAAAAGTCAGACCAAGTTCTGTCTTCCAGGGAAAAGAATGCCGATTGCTTAGTCATTAGTTTAAGAAAGTGTTTGGCAACCTGGATTTCCCCAGGGACTTTCATGGGGGTGAAAGGCTTGTAAGTTATTGAGTACCAATCCATTGAAATGACATTGTGGGCAATTGAGAAAATTGAGGCAGGCACCGTCTTTGTACAGTGTATGTTCTGCACTAGCACAGTAGGGTCCTGGTCCATGTCTCGGGCTCCTACGTGCTACTGCAATACAAATAATTAAAAATAACAACATAACATTCACAGACGGTACCAATGTGGCACTTGTTTCCTTACACAATGTCTGAGCAGCTTTACCCATGTATAGCATGTGGCATAGCAAGATGAAGGCTTGTTGTATTAATCTGATGGAATATATGGGCCCAAAGAATTAAAAGTGTTAACATAACCCAGTCATGAAACAGTTTTAAACAAGGTTCAGCATTTGGTATACAGAGACGTTGGCCTGCTTAGTATGGCAAACACACCATTAAACATCCTTTTTAACCTTTTATTCAAGATAAGAAGGAAAAACAGTTAAAGCATTTGAAATGTAAAGTAGCCGAAGAAGGCTTTCATTTTAACATTTCTTGTTTTATTTTCCTTTAACTGGAGAGTATGTAAAAGGAAAAGGAAAAGCCATCGTGTTTGACAGTCTCTTAGATGGTATTAAAGATGGCAATAATTGTCCTTTTTGAAGAAAAGAGAAGCTAGGAGATGGGCTGGAGTTGTTGTTATTGATGATGATGTTAAAGTCCAATCCAGGTTCCTGAGAAGACAAACCAAGACAAACACACAAAGGAGAGAGAGAAAACAGCCAAGATAGAAATGTAGCTTCTGTCTCTGGTGTTGACTTTCACGTGCAACCTCGCTGCTGGAAAAATAGTCCCAGCACATTGTCGTGTTAGCCACTCTGAGACCTGGCAAACTTATACCAGCATCAGGCTGTTTAGAGCGTTTCTTTTATCTGCCTCTTTCTGTCACAGGCTTATAGTAATGTTGTAAAATATGCTGTCTTGGCTAGCTGAGCCAGACTTTTATTAGACAGAAGGAAAAAGGAAAGAGATAGGACAGAGAGAAATAAGGCAGGGAAGGAAAAAGGATGCATTTTGTGGGGGTCTCACATCCGAGATGATGTTCAGGATTCAGCCAGAACTGGTGGAGGTGGCGATGTCATCTGCCTCTCTCAGGCCGTCTGCTCAGAACATTTCTCAGGATTAGGATGAAGAAGGTCTGGGGTCCAGAAAACAGTGGGCGTGGCAGCCATGATGGTAAAGATTGATCCAGGAGTCCATTTTTCTCTCCCAAAGTTTATTCCTTTAAGGATCCCAAAAGGGAGTGATAGGTGGAATTGCCCATCCCCCAGTATGTTGGATACTAGACCTAATTGGTGGACAAAATAACTTTTGGGCGTCAGCTCCTCCTCTTTACCAAGCATGACCTTAACACAGTCCTTGAGTTACATCAGTAGGCCTTTTTGTTTAGACTGATTCAGTTTTTCTCCCTTTTGTACCTTTTCCCATCAGCATTTGCTATTATAGGTTATTGTGACATATTATGAACTTTTACTTACTTTTAAAGTTGAGCTCACAGTCCTGGTAAATGTGTAGGCCCAATTATTACAACAGGCTTATTTAATACTTTTAAGGATGGAGACTAGTCTATTCTTATACTTTTTTAAATATTGCTGCTCTTATTGTATGCACCTTGGGGTTTCTGTTTGGAGGAGGGTTGTGCTATTTTAACAAGTAATAGGAAATGCTGCTTTTCTTTTCAGTATTGTTGTTTTAGGGAAGACCTTGTTTATGATTAAAAGTGCCTTTTTTCAGTGGGGCCGGAACATTCTTCCATCTGAGCAGAGGGAAAATGAAGAAAGAGATACATGTTAAGAGTCACTGAGGAATGAAATACACAGAGGGCACAGAATCACTTACAGAAGTTATGGTCAGATTAGTCTTCTAAAAATCTTTCAACCTACTTAGTCATCATGCTATCTGTTACCATTCCAAGGCAGACAAAACAATAAAGTACTAAGCAGGTGACTCAGTGTGTGTCCAGAGCATTTAATATATTCACGTATCAGTGCTGAGCTGTTAGCTCTTATTACCATTTTGCATCATTGTGGATAGTTATTGTTTCTGTATAATAAACAAAAATAGTATTTCTACGTGACTAAAGTTAGTCCTTTGCTTCTTAGAGCAGCAATAACAAAAGGGAGGTTCTACACACACACAGTTGTCACTGATGGAACCACATCACTGTTTCCAAAACAAAAAAATAGATAAATCATGAATCTAGGCCTCTTTGCAGTTAAATCGCTAGATTATAAAGTTAAAGATAGATCATTTTAGTGCAATCCAGATATTTTTCTTCAAGTTCTGATTTTATCATAATATGCTTGATCTATGTCCTGGAGCTTAGCATGTCCTCAGAACCCCTCAAAAGGTGTATATTAGTATAATTCCCCTAACCCAATTGTAATAATTAAAACCAGACAAAAATCCAGAACTATAAATGTGTTGTGGCCGGATGGAACAACTGGGATATGTAATTCATAGATTTTTTTTTTTAACCACTAAATTTACCAAAAATATCAGAGAAAAAGAAACTTTCCAGAATTTTATGAACTGTAAATCCAGAAATTAAATGAAGAGAAGTTGCCCTGAAATACAGAATGAGAAAGGAATGATCCTTTTCTCTGTTATGATAAAAGGAAACTATTTTGGAATAAGTTAGGCTGTGACAGTTGATACTAGTTCAGAGATTGTAAATTGTTTCCAGTGAGTTCCAAATAGTAAAAGTGAACCGATAAAGCATTCCTGGTCAGGATTGCACAGACTAATGACTAACATCTAGTGTACGTCAAAACATACAGTTTAGCCACTGGTGTGGGAATTAAGACAGAGATATAACCCTCATATCTCCAAATCAATAGATTTCTCACCAAATTTCCACCATACTTCCCTCCCCCACATGCTTAAGCTTCGTCTTCACTAGACTTTTCTTAAAATTTCCCATCCTTGCTATCATCAGTTCAGTTCCACCTTTGGGAGCAATGGTGGTAATGGTAGTGTAAACTGGCCACCAGCATTTCCACTACCACCTTGTTTAGACTTGTTCTGACCAGAAGTCTCACTATAAGCAAGGCCTGCATATCAAACACACTTGCTTCCTGGCCTTCTCACCCAATGCTGGAAACAGAATCCCACTGGTGTAAACTGGATCAGCTGAGTTCAACTCCCACTGCAGCATTGCAGAGCAGGCATCCAGATATTTAGCCCCCTTTCCAACAATGGATGTTAAAACACAGTTGATCCTGTCCTCATCAGCAGAACTATTTGTTTTCAGCCCTGGGAAAGGAAGGGGGAGTGGGTTTCCTTGTTTGACACTTGTTGCCAAATTAGGCTCACATTCATAGTAAACCATGGCTCGTGAGCCACATGCGTCTCTTTTACAGCTAAAGTGTGGTTCGCGGAGTGTCCACTCCTTTCTCCTCCCCCCGCACCCTACCTATTCTCCACCTACCAGACTGGGGGAGGGAGCTTAGGACTTCTGCCCTGCAGCAGAGTGGTGGGGCTAGGGAAGGGGGTCTCAGGGCTTCAGCCAGGCACCGCCCTGAAAGGATGAAGCCCCGAGCCCCGGCAGGTGCCACCTCGCGGGGCAGGTTGTGAGTGTCTTGCGGCTCTTGAACTTCCAAGAGATTATTGTATGCAGCTCCAAGGGTCAGTAAATTTGGCCACTCCTGGTATAAAGACAGCCTTATTGTGTGAAAGTTATTCAGATGAGAGACAAGAGTGTCACACTAGACAGAGATATTTGTTCTTTACTTACTTCTCTTGTATGAGGAAATAACTGGCTTCACATGGGTGATTAATAATGTGCTATTTCTGTGATAATATTTTTGAAGGTTCTTATGGAGATTGCCAAGAAGCATGGGATCAAGTGCCACTCAAAGGGGACAATGATCACCATTGAGGGGCCACGTTTCAGTTCTCGGGCAGAAAGCTTAATGTTTCGCAACTGGGGGGCTGATGTTATCAACATGACCACAGTTCCCGAGGTGGTTCTTGCAAGAGAAGTCGGAATCTGCTATGCAAGTATTGCTATGGCAACAGATTATGACTGCTGGAAGGAGCATGAAGAAGCCGTGAGTAAAGCTTCTGCTTTGTTTGGTCTTGTTGTTTTAGATTATGGCAAACGATATGTAGTGCAAGTGCATAAAGTTATACAGTTCTTGATAGAAATCACAGTAGGCCCTTTTATACCAGACAAATTCTGCTCTTAATTACACCAGTTTATATCCTAATTCACTCCATTGAAGTCATTGGAGTTATTCTGAAATAACTCCAGTGTTAGTAAGAGCAGGACTGAGCCCAACATCCCTGCTTTTTCCTTTCATAAAGTTCTCTTATCATGAATAAAACAGTTCACCTCTTATTGTGTGAATCAGGGTATATGTATAAAGCCAGTTGTGACATCATTTTCCTGTAACTGACCTTGTCCTTAGTCTCTTGACCTCTTCACAAAAAAACACATCCTTTTTAGTTCTTATACCTCTTTTCTCATGTAATATATTCAAGAACAACCACTAAGCAGCAGAATGCTTACGGTGCTTGCCAGTTAAACCTTAGTCATCACCGAAAATGGCAGCCGCAACTGTAGGACTTGCAGAAATGGAGACAGTTGTATATATTAGTTAATACGTGGCCAAAGCAACTCTGTAAAATAGCTGGTTCTATATTTTTTATGTTTATATTAAATATTTCCTAGCTTTTGGGGGGTATTTTGGTTTTGGCCAGAAAGCAAGTGTATCTAAAAAATAATTTATACAGAAAATTAGATAATTCCAAACTGGAAATGTGGCTTTTTTTTTTTTTTTTTAACAGCAAGTGTCATTAAACATTGGAATTTCTTGTCAAGAGATATGGTAGATTCTCCATCACTTGCCTTTAATTTGAGATTCAATGTCTTTTAAAAGAGACAATCCTGTTCAATCAATAGTTATTGGACTTGATACAAAAATACTTCTGTGGCCTGTGTTGTGCAGGAATTCAGACTAGATGACCACAGTGGTTCCTTCTGGCCTTGAAACATCTGTCTTGGATGATTTAGAAACAACAAATCCTGCATCTTGGCAGGGGGTTAGACTAGATGACCCTTGTAGTCCCTTCTACCCCGATGATTCCAAATCTATGAAAGAAAATCAACATTTAGGGCCAGATCTTCTATTGGATCTGTGTGCACAGCTGCCACTTAAGTCACAGGGAGGGCATCCGTAGCAGAACTTTGCTCTTACTACATTTATGAAGGTGCTGATCAAAGCTCAGTAGTTGTTTTTGTTTGTGCGGGGGAGGGGAAGCGGGGGGGTGGGCGTTTTATTGCATTTGAAGTTGGGATTCAATATCTTTGCTATATATGAAGAATACAGTGTAGCATTAACAAAATTACAACACAGGTAACGTATCTAAAAAGCCTTATTGCTGTCCAGTAGTGATGCGCTGAGATAACCATACAATTATGATAAATGCAAAATGGTGCATGTGGTCCCAGATTAAATGCAACTGATTTTTAAAGCTGGATTTGGGTTCTTTTTTCCATGGAGGATGCCATTATTAGACAGAAGGTTGTTTTGATTCCTTAACTGTATATTTCCATACCTTTTAATATATTTGGATTTCTTTCAAGTTTAACCTTAACTCTGAATTTTCTGGGTTTGCTTGTGTTTGGGAGATTTACTACACCCCTGTAGTGTATTTTATGCTAAATTACTTATATGCATTCTCAACCTTATCTCCATCTTAACATAGTTTTGAGCTGGAAAGAACAAATCTGTTGCAAAATTGAAACAGTTTTCTGCAATATTGATCTGTCTGTGCATAGATGTTTTCACAAAGATGCAGGCAAACAGCAGCGAGGATATGGGTCCCTGATACCTTCACTTGCTTTCTGCATTGATAGTCCCATAAAATGCATGCTATGGGATAGACACAGTCAGGATATTGTAGATTCTTCAATTGCATTTTTGAAGACTGAAAATATTTATGTGCCTACAGTGTCCATTATTATACAATAAGATTTCAGCCAGTGATGACCCACTAAAATCTAAGTTATACCCTCACAAAGAACACTGAAGCTTTTACTGATACTATGAAAATCACCACACTGCAGTATTTTATTTAAAGCTGCTCATGCCATCCTGAGAATAGCACTGAAATTTTTCCTACAGTTAAAACTTAATAGCCGCTCTCTCAGGTTGTCTTTGTATAAAGAGTCATTTTTTTACATTTGCAAACATTCTGTGGCAAGAGGTCTCACTCTATTCAGATGTGTCAACTGAGTAGTATTATAGTTATGAAGCATAAGATGGCTAGAATAAACATATGTCACCATTTCCACACCAATGCCCCTGTCCTTCAATCCTTACTCTGGTGAACAGTTTCATTGAGGTATCTTGAGTATGGACTTTGTAGAATCACTCCCCCATTGTAGAGTATAACAAAAAAATAAACTATTGATTCTTTAAAAAGATCTCCTTTGTGGCATGTTGTCATCTCAATTTAAAATGCATAGAGGATTTTTTGTTTTTATTCATGTGTTCTGTTCTGAGCTAAAACAGTTGTACGGGGGATGTAGGGTGTTGCTTAATTAGGAATTGAGTTTTGCGGAACATCATTCATTTTTATTGTATTTCTAGGTTTCAGTGGATAAGGTTTTAAAGACTCTGAAAGAAAATGCGAACAAGGCAACGAGCATACTTCTTACTGCTATACCTCAAATAGGTTCCATGGACTGGACAGAAACTCTGCATAACATGAAAGTAAGCACAATATTTGAACAGGTTTTTTGGGGGGTGGGGAAGAGAGGGGAAGGAAAGAAGTACGTGCTGTGTAAGGAATGGCCCACGATACTGCTATTCAAAACACTGTTTAAAAAAATTTGTGATTCAACAAAGTCACAATATGGGGGAGAAAGGTTCATTACAGAGTTTGACAAGCTTTATTGCAAACAGCTCGCCTCAATTTTACAACAAGTATTTCAAAAAGTAGAGGGACATCTGCAGTACATGTATGAAAGCTGTGGTACTCCTATAGCAAGGAAAAGTACAAATCTGCATGAGTCTCCACATTACAGACCTACATCTCTATTCAGTGGAGAGCTCAAAATAATAGTGAGCCAAATGGGAAGGATTAATTGCACTTGTGAGTTTGCAAAAGGAAAGTTGTTCATTCGGTAACATGAGGATAACAGTGTAGATGTTCAGAATTCTATTCACCCTGGCACTGTGACAGTAGATGCACAAAGCGGGATTGCTAGGGTGAAAAGGAAATATCTTTTCCCAAGTGTTATGGAGAGAGAATTTCAGACAAACATACAGGGTTGGCTTATGCAAATTCCACATCTGTTTCATCCAGTCACTTTATTCCTTTGCCTAGGGGAGAGAATCTTTGTCTCGGATGTTAAGATGTTGATCTCTTTCCCTACTCCTCCTGACTCCCTTACTCTCTGGTGTCAAAGTAGCTGAGGGGGACAGAGGGCTGAATGGGGCTGTGAAGGCAGGCAGCAGAGGCAAGCCAGATATGTGTGGCGGTCTGAAGGAATGAAGGGTGTGTATTGGGGAAGGAGGCTGTGTTAGGGAGAGTGGTGCTGTGTAAGGGAGGGAGGCCTGGGGACAGTAAACAAGACCAGTCCCTGAGTGCTGATCTGTCTGCACTTTAAGGGCTCTCCCTGTGCTCCTCCCTTAGCACTTGAAATTTGAAGTTCCAATAAAAATATTATTTTAAAAATCTGTGTTTTCATATGGTCCAGTTAGTGAAGACTCACATCTCCTCATGTTTTGGCCCTATTCAAAGCCACACTGTCTCAGGCAAAACTCAAGCATGAATCCTTAAACAAGTTTAAGCTTTGAATTGACCGTAAGGTAGGTTCGCATGTGTCAAGGCTGCTTCCCCACTCTGAACTTTAGGGTACAAATGTGGGGGCCTGCATGAAAACTTCTAAGCTTAACTACCAGCTTAGATCTGGTCCGCTGCCACCATTCCCAAAGCTAATTCCCTTTCCTGGGAAGCCTTGAGAAACTCTTCACCAATTCCCTGGTGAATACAGATCCAAACCCCTTGGATCTTAAAACAAGGCGAAATTAACCATCCCCCCTCCTTCCTCCCACCAACTCCTGGTGGATCAAGATCCAACTCCCTTGGATCTAAAAACAAGGAAAAATCAATCAGGTTCCTTTAAAGAAGGCTTTTAATTAAAGAAAAAGGTAAAAATCATCTCTGTAAAATCAGGATAACTTTACAGGGTAATCAAACTTAAAGAGCTCAGAGGACCCCCCTCTAGCCTTAGGTTCAAAGTACAGCAAACAGAGATAAACACTCTAGTAAAAGGTACATTTACAACTTGAGAAAACAAAGATAAACTAACACACCTTGCCTGGCTATTTACTTACAAGTTTGAAATATGAGAGACTTGTTCAGAAAGATTTGGAGAACCTGGATTGATGTCTGGTCCCTCTCAATCCCAAGAGCGAACGACTTCCCAAACAAAGAGCACAAACAAAAGCCTTCCCCCCCCCCCAAGATTTGAAAGTATCTTGTCCCCTTATTGGTCCTTTGGGTCAGGTATCAGCCAGGTTACCTGAGCTTCTTAACCCTTTACAGGTAAAAGGATTTTGGAGTCTCTGGCCAGGAGGGATTTTATAATACTGTACACAGGAGAGCTGTTACCCTTCCCTTTATAGTTATGACAGCATGGCTACAATCCAACACCATGCGATGGGTCCCTGGCTCACCTCTTCCCTGCTCCAGCCTTGATAAGCCCCAATATCGCTTTATCTTTTTCTGTCGTCTGGGAGGCGAGTTTAGTTTCCTGTAATGCTGTCCCCTCCTCCCAACACCTCTGTAGGCAGCCAGCTGGATCGCTTCACCCCCCTGCAGCCTTTGGGACCTTGTGAAGCAGGTAGAGGAGGGGGTAGTCAGCAAAGTCAACCTTCTTCCCCCATCCCAATCCACAGAAATCATCCTCAGGGAAACGGACTCCATCTTTTTTTTTTTTTTTTTTAATTGTAGGCTTTTTGGGTTTGTTTTGTTTTAATTAAAAATGATCCAGTGACCTGTTTGACCCACAGACGTTTTCAAGTTCACAGTCACATGTCTTTCCATGTCATGTGACCACCTTGGGTATGTCTACATTGCAATTAAACATCCACGGCTGGCCTATGTCAGCTGGCTCGGGCTAAGGGGCCGTTTAATTGCAGTGTAGATGTCTGGGGTCCCAGAACCATGGAGTCTATTCCTCTAAAGATGATTCTTGTGGATTGGGATGGGGAGAAGGTTGATTTTGGTGGCTGCCCCCTTATCCCGCGTCCTGCAAGCCTGAATCAGCTGACATGGGCCAGCCATGGTGTCTAATGGCAGTGTACCCTTTGTGTACTTAAGTGTCAGATGTGGGGTTGTCCTGCCAGTTCGTACATCAGGGTGGGGCAGTGCTGCTGGCTGGAGAGAGCTGAGGTTCCCTGTGCCCTGAGCAATGAAGCTCCAGTCCTTCCCATGTTGATTGTGGTCAGGTCTGAGTGTTTAAGGAGTGGAGAAAAGGAT
Source organism: Chrysemys picta bellii (assembly GCF_011386835.1). Classification (NCBI taxonomy): domain Eukaryota; kingdom Metazoa; phylum Chordata; order Testudines; family Emydidae; genus Chrysemys; species Chrysemys picta. The sequence goes on from NC_088796.1 coordinate 111,399,397, forward strand.
ACTGGGAGTAGCTTTCGGAATTTGGGATGAGGGGCCTGGAAGCTACTAATGGGGCTGGGATCAGGAATAGGGAATTACTTGATGTGAATAATTGAGGAATTGCTGGGTTGGAGTCCTGGAAGGAAGTTAGGAGGATTAGAAGTTGTGCCAGGCCGGGGGAAAGTGGTAGGAAAGTCTGCAGGTTGAGGAGGATGAGGATATTTGAGGCACTGAATAGTGGTAAATAACATTTGGGATTGGGCCTTATTGTTTCTAGATAGGGTGAGAAGCAATTATGGGATGGAGTAGGGACAGAGATGCACTGGGTATGTTATAATGGAACCATACATTTAAAAAAATCCCATCTCCCACGTTGGAGCTAGGCAAAGCTTTCTTCCATGTAAATTCTTGTTTGCCCCCTTTAAACGTCAGCAGTTTATTTTGTGATTACATTAGTTTTTCTGACCCTGTCCTCTCTTCCTGCTTGAACTAAAAACAAAGTGGCAGCACGTGCCAGATCCCAGCTGGTATTCTGGGGCCCTGCTACACAGGTGAAAGAACAACCACCCCTTCCATGCTTCAGCAGCTGGGTGCTTATCGACTGCTGTAAAAAGCCTGCTTCTGTAAACAGCAATTCTGAGAAGCATGAGATTGAGTTCAGAGCCTTTGCCCTCGACACCTACTGGTAACACCACCTCCCTTCACCCTCTGTCCTTCCCTCTGCTCATAACTGTGGGTGGGGAAACTTACTCAGGGAAGCATTTACCTCCTTCTCCTGCCCCCACATCTTGCAGCTGAAGTTTTCATGGGCCAACCTCCTCTATTAGAAGTTTTTGCAGTGTTTAACAGAGATGTTGAGTGAAATGTTCTTACTCCTGTGACAAGATTTCAGCATAGCATCTTTCACCCTGCCTGTCATCTCTTGCCTGTTCTCCTGTCTTTTGCTCTCAAATATATCTCTGAGCACCCTCCCATGTCCTCTCCTCAGTGAGAAAGAAAGTGAACGTTAGGTTGGAGTTCAAAGATATAAAAATAAGCTTTAACAGTTTCATGTGGGTGTTTTGTTGTTGTTTTTTTTAACTGTCAGCTTATCTACAGAGAGACAAGGTGGGTGAGGAAATATTGGACCAACTTCTGTTGATGAGAGAGAGAAGCTTTTGAAGCGAACACAGAACTCTTCTTCAGCCTGAAAGCTTCTCTCTCTCACCCACAGGAATTGGTCCAGTGAAAGATATTACCTCACCCACCTTGTTTCTCTAATATCCTGGGACCAACATGGCTACAATAACATTGCATACAGCTCATCTACAGGCCAATTTTATATATTATCAAAGTTGTATGAAGTCAAACTAGGAGTCACCCCTGCTTCAGACTTAGTGTATTTAATAGCCTTCATAATTATCATTAATAATAATTTCCTCTCTGAAGGCATAGCAGTTGTACTAATGCTTCTCCTTTAAGGAACAGATGGGATAGAATGCCTGTAGGCTTCCAGTACAGGACATGATGATGTCATTGTGTTTGTGCCACTAGCCAGGAAATACCAAAAATGTTAACTAACTTGTAAGCCCAAACACAGAATCAATTGCATAAATGATGGGAGACTCTTGATTTGAAAACAAATCTTGTGTTTGTGATGCTTCAATAACAAAGCTAAGTAAACTATGTAGAGCCCTACATAGTTATATTTAGCAAGTGAAAGCTCAACTGATTCTCATGAATAGCCCTTTGACTGATACATGTTTAGACTTGCTCCTTATTTAGCATATCCATGAGGTAGTCTGAGTTTGTTACTATGATATTTTATCTTTTGTTAGTCATTTGATTAGGGAAAACATTGGACAGAGAAAAACTCAATCTCTTTGCTGACCAGAGTTTCAACTCATGGGCTAGGTGATAATCAATGATGGTGTCATTTGGACTCAACACAAAAGCACAATACAGTTTAACATAATGTGACACAACCAGCAGTCTTGGCTTGAGAGAGGCTCAATACTGGGATAGAAAGGAAATTTCATGTTAAGACTGATCTGTCTTCTAGAGCACATGTAGGGAAGTCTGTTCACACAAAGGCCTTGATTCTGCAGTGAGTGCCATACAGACAAACTCCAGTCACCATGCAGAGCTCCACTGAGTTTTGGGTACATTTAAAAAAAAAAAAAACCACACACACACACACACACATTTGCCTAGATGTTTTAACTAATTCATTTCAAAGGCCTATTGTATACAGGGCAAATTGTATTTTAACATGTTGGCTGATCAAGGTGGATAGTAGGTGAGAGTTTAGGGATTTCCTTAACCAGTTATCACATGCTAAAATATAGCTTGCCCCTGTCTACAGTAGGGCTTTAAAATGTGTTTCCTAGCTAACTTTTTTTTTCTCTCTGTGTTTAGTTATACCCTAAGTGACATGCGTATTCACTACACACGTGAGGCCCCGAGCCAACATGAGTAACTGTATTCATGGGAATAGTCTCAATGAAGTCTATGTGATTAAAAGTACTCGTGTGAAATGGGATTCCCTACAGGTTTTACTGCAGGATCACAGAGTTGGGTCCAAAAGGGCCGAGCTTCTCCCATTGAACTCAGTGGAAACTTTGAGTGCTCAACATCTCTCAGACTCTGATGCTCAGCTTGGCCCAAGCCAGTCCCTAAGTTTCATGAGCATTATATTCATTGCATTCTAGTTTAAGGAAAACAATTGTTTCTCATTACTTTCAATTTTCTGATGCTCGGGGTTTTTTACATAAGTTAAAGGAACATGCAAAACTCATTTTCTTTTTTAGCATTTTTGTTATTTTAAGAATTTTAGGATTAAGTTTACTTATAGATTTCTATAAATCCAATGGGTGTGACCAATATGCTACTTTTCAAACAGTTAAAGTACCCAAATATGGGACTTTTCTTTAATTTTTAAAGCTAAGTATTCATTTTAATCTAGTACTTTGTGGAGTTGATTTGTAACAACAATCACCAGTTAAAAGCAACAGAGGGTCCTGTGGCACCTTTGAGACTAACAGAAGTACTGGGAGCATAAGCTTTCGTGGGTAAGAACCTCACTTCTTCCTGGGAGCATAAGCTTTCGTGGGTAAGAACCTCACTTCTTCAGATGCCTTGCATCTGAAGAAGTGAGGTTCTTACCCACGAAAGCTTATGCTCCCAGTACTTCTGTTAGTCTCAAAGGTGCCACAGGACCCTCTGTTGCTTTTTACAGATTCAGACTAACACGGCTACCCCTCTGATACTAATCACCAGTTAGTACGTATGGAAAATTGTAATTATAGGATACTAGGTTCACAAATGCTGGAGGTTAAAGGGTCTGTTCTCCCTGTCTCACCCTCAGGTTTTATTTAGGGCTACTGCACACATCAAGAGAATTCATACCCGTTTCTAATCTGCATGCAATCAACATGGTTTGCTGTTGAGAATGCTTTAAAATGTAAAGTTATTTGTGTGTGTATATTGGGATAGGGTGTATTCAACTGTTTTGATTTTGTATTTCAGTGTACTGTGCAGTGCTCAGTCATGTTACCAAAACATTAAAAGCATGGATGGGCTCTGAAGTTTGAATGCTCAGAAGAAAGGAGAGGATCAGTCTTGAACATCTAACAGTTACAATATTTTGGGAATTTGATGTTTAGCATGAAAGAATACAGTAAATGTTGCACTGGTCTATTTCTTGTCTGCTAGTAAAGTATCATGGTAAAGACTGTTGAAGAACTTACCAATAGCCTTGGAATGTATTGATTGTATGAACTGGTAGGGCAATGGGATAAGCATTCCATAACAAATTATCATATTTAAGATCCTAGTACTTCTGTTCTTGTTTACAAACTTCAGATGAGAAAGAGTGCTTTGTTCATCCTTTGCTCAGTAATAGCTCATGGCCTGGAAGACGGTAAGAGAAGAGGAGGGGTTAGATTGTGTACTCTTATTGATCAGTTTAAAAAGATAAAGACTTCAGAAAGTTAAAACAACAGAGCTATTAGTTGCTTTGCAATCTCCTTTTTCTGAGAGCAAACTATCTTTTATCACAAAAATATAACTGAAGGACTATAGGTTACTTAAGAAAATACACTGCAGTATTTTTATATTTTTTTTATATATATTTTACCTGTATTGATTTTCACTGTTCTCTTATGGAAAAAATTGCTTGCTGTGGAGTTTGTAACTTGGACATCTTAAGCCCAGATTTTAAAAGCATGTCCACTTTTGCTGCCATACTGTTTCACCATAAGAAATTGTGCCAGCTGTTTTGCAGCAGCAATAATTTTGAGTACAAATATCACCATTTTAAATGTTTACTTGATTGCATGAGCAAGTCAGGAGGCAAACATCTAGATCTGTGTCTGCAATTGATTGCAGGCACAGATATTTACAGGTACATAAATATTCCTGCAAAATTGAGTCTGGATTTCAATCTCTTAAAAAATTAGACTCATGAAACTTTATGAAATTATGTTTCTCAATTTTACCTTGAGCTGCTTGAGTTTGGGAAGGAATAATGTGCATTACGGATCTAATCCAGAGCCCACTGCAGTCACTGGAAAGACTTCCATTGTCTTCATTGGAGTTGGCTCGGGCCCTAATTAACTAAAACTGAAGTGACAAATTTAGCACACCATTTAGGCCTGATGCCACTGTCTGTTCTGTGCACCAAGGGTAGCATTTTCTGTTACATTTATCTACAGAATTCTTTTTCTTTAGTTTTATTCTGATTTACAACTATGTTAGTGATGAATGTATCTACTGTTGATTGTATCCAATGTATATATTCATGCACCTCTACATCTTCTACTGCATACGCAAAATGAATACAATTTGCCTTCAAGAAAGTAATCTGCTGCTGCTTGTCTAATAAATAAACCAAATGTAACCTCCTGCTTCTATAAATTGTGTGGGAATGGCTTTGTTTTTTTATTTCTGGACATTATTCAGATAACTGAGTTTAGCTATTTGGATGGCAAAGATACTGGATAAGCATGTAATTAGTCTATACAGTAATTCACTAACGCTGTATTAATAGAAGTTGAAAATCTGGAAGTATTGTACTACTTTTGTGTACACCTAAGCAAAACCTTGCATGGTTAAGGAGAAGAGTACATGAGTTTAGATCTTAGACATATTTCAGAAAGTAGAAATCCTGCCCAAATAATACAGATGAAAACACAAACCATGCCAGGTGAAGAGAAGATTGGAAATGAAAAAGGGCCAATTATCACCAGTTGTTAAGAAAAAAATGAAGCCCTACATGAAGAAAAACTAAAGATAAAGTATTTAAAAACATTTTAATTGTTGTTGTTATTGTATTGCAGTAGCACCTAGGAATCCAAAGCATAGACCAGGATCCCATTGTTTTAGGCACTTTATAAACACAGAACAAAAAGACATTGCTACCCAAAGAGGCTTACAATCTGGCTACATGTGTGTCTCACTGTAGGCCTTCCAGACCACTAAGATTAGGAGAGAAATTTAGATGTCAGAAGATAATTTAGTTCTACTTTTTTGCATCAGTCGTCATTACTACAACCAGAGTTCTTTGAAAAAGTGAATAATTAAAGATCATCATTAAAAGGTCCTCCATAAAATATTAAGACAAAAAATCCTGATTGTTGTGGGAAAGGTCTGGCGTGAATTTAAAATGGGTGAAGCGACAGAAAATAATTGTAGTAAGGGGTGGATCTTCAGTTCAGAACTGACCCCAATGCTGTTTTGTTTGTTTTTTTATTTGGACCCTGTTCCTGGTTTGAGAACTCTGCAGGTGGAATCACACTTGGGCCTTGGAGAAGAAAGTGGAGGTCTATTAGTGAAATTTGCCAATAATGCAAAGTCGTTTGTGTTAGTAAAAGCTGTTCAAAACAGAAAGGAATTCCAGATGGATTTAATCATAGATGCTGAAATGTACCTAAAAAGGGAGATCCTGCCCTAGGCCTTCTGCACCACTTAAATCCATTCCTTGACGTTTCTAAGACCTCTTCTGCTGCATTCTGTACAGCTGCTGCCAGAGACATGATGCTGGGTTAAATGCTTCAGTGGTCTGATCGAGTATGGCTATTGGAGTTGTGAATTTAATAGTCCAGTTCTACAGAGCAAACAGACATTGAAAATGGTTTTGCTAAGTTTTATTGTCATTTAAAAAAATAATTTGCCTCTGTTGGGAAGTTTTTTTTTTATTCCCTCAGCAAAAAAAAAAAAGGGGGGGGGGGGGACTGGTAGTGCACCCTATCTAAAGGTTGCCTAAAACTTTGTTTTAAATCCCCATTTTTAAAAGCAATACAACTTTGCAAATCGAAGTGTTTGGACTGAAATTTTCCATATTTGATGTCTGCCTTAGATGGAGTCCCTGCTCGCCCTCTCTCCCCCCATCCAAAAACACGGAGTTGCCATTTTAAGAAAAAGCTTGAGGAAAAACAGGTGGTTTTGCCAGTTCTACATATTTTCTGAGCAGTTTTGTAGAGCTCTAACACCTCAGAAGTTTGGATCCAGAACTTGAAATTTGATAGAGGGATAGTCCAGTGGTCAAAAAAGGTTTTGCTGTCCCCGTAAACCACAGAAAATTTCTATTTGCACATGTGCAAAAGAACATGTTAGAGGCTAGTGCCTATAGCCTCTGAACACTCTTTCTGCATTGCACATACTTCCCAGAGTCACGGAGCCTGCTGCACTGTTTTGAAGCAGTCACACAACTGACTTGGGTGGGACACAGGCAGCATGGATCCTCCCAGGCACCCTTTGGTATAAGAGAAGATGTGCTGCTTCTGCTATTCCAACAAAAGACCCTTTGGCCAAGTAGATGGACACTAAGGGTACATCTTCACTACCTGCCGTATCGGCGGGTAGCAATCGATTTATCCGGGATCGATATATCGCGTCTCGTTAAGACTCGATATATCGATCCCTGAACGTGTTCACCGTCGACTCCGGAACTCCACCAGAGCGAGCGGCGGTAGCACAGTCGACGGGGGAGCCGCAGCCATCGATCCCGCGCCGTCTGGACCCCAAGTAATTCGATCCAAGATACTTCGACTTCAGCTACGCTATTTGCGTAGCTGAAGTTGCATATCTTGGATCGATCCCCCCCCCAGTGTAGACCAGCCCTAAGCCAGAAGCCAGGAGATAGGTTTCTTCTTATGACTGGTGGTAGTAATTTCATGCACTTCACAACCCTGCCGGTCACCGTGAGGGCAGTAGTCAGGCTGCCTTCGGCGGCATGCCTGCGGGAGGTCCACCAGTCCCGCGGAAATTCAACGGCGGGGACGCCGAAGGCGCGGGACCGATGGCCCTCCCACAGGCATGCCGCTGAATCTGCGTGACCAGCGGACCTCCCACAGGCATGCTGCCGAAAGCCGCCTGACTGCTGTGCTTGGAGCGGCAAAATACATAGAGTCGCCCCTGAGCAAGGCCTCATACCCCTACCTTCAGTAGGAAACGCAGCCTGTGGGGAGCAAGAGTGAGGATGAAAATTGCTTGTCCCAAAATTAATTGATGACATTAGAAAGGAAGGATGGTCATGCCATTAAGGCTCTGGATTAGCATTTGGGAGACATGGGTTCAATTCCTAGCACTATCATGAATTCACGGTGTGACCCTGCGGCAAGTAATTTAATCTCTCTCTCCCTCTGTTCCCCATCTGTAAAATGGGAATGCTACTTCTCCTGTCCACCGGTCTTGCCTACTTAGACTGTGAGCTCTTTGGGCCAAAGAGTGCCTCACAAGTCTCCTGGGGTGTGAACCCAGGCAAACTGAGCCAGCTGGCCTTGGTTTGGAAATCTTTGCAAACTGAAAGTAGCAGATTTCATATAGCTCTGGAACTTGGTTTGTGAGCATTATCACTAATTAGTCACTTACCTTCCAACTCCCATTGCCCTGATAGACAAGAGCAACTCTTCAGCTAGTTCCATGCTCTCAGAATGGAAGCTTTTGATACAGAACAGATGTATGCCTACTTAACTGCATGGTACCACAGTCAAGGGCATAACAGCAGTTAAAGATGAACAACATTTGTATTCAGGAGAACTGTTATGTGTAATCATATTTCACATTTATATTTTCCACTGGAGGGATCCTAATGTGCTTTGCAGACTACAGAGTTTTACATACATTGTGTTATGAGATTTTGTACATAGACCTTCAAATTATTTCTGAATGACCCATTAATTTTTGGACTCTTGCTTGTGATAATTTTGCTTCTCGATCAATGAGGTATTTTTTAGAGATGGGTCCTGGTCACAAAGTTCATATCCAAAATTTCTCAAATGTTCAGGGGTGCCCAGTTCTTGGATTCCATTCTGAGCTCACCTTTGTTTTTTACATTGTCTATTAAGCTTTAATAGTGACTTCCAAAGATCTTGTTTAACAATGAGATCATATCAAGTTTATAGGCTAATTGCCACCACTAGCACAGGACACAGGGGGCATTCAGCACCTACCTTACTTCACTTTCTGAGTTGTATCCCCTCCCCACAATGTTACAGGCAGATGAAATCTGCCAGTTGTGACACAAACCCCCGTCTCCCACAACTCAATCAGCTAGCAGGGATCCCCAGTGGAGCATGAAGGAAGGAGTCTGTTAACTAGCCTACTGTTAGTACACAGTACAACTTTACAGCGTATAATGTGTATTTTATAAGCTAAAGGCTATTGTGCTGTACAGCCAGCAAATAAAGCCTTAGCTTCTCAGGCCATGAAGTGTAAGTTGAAGATGGTAGCTAGTAAGAGAAGTAGAGACAGACTGTGTGAATTACATACATTGGAGCTTTGTCCATCAACTGGCTCATGAGAGCCTATTTTGGCACTGGAAATCCAGATAAAGTGGTAGTTTCTGGGGGTTATCCCAAATAAACCAAGCTGATGTCTTACAAACAAGCTTCTCACCACACAGGGGAATTACTCAGCCCAACTTGTGAGTCTGCATGGCCTGAGGTGTAGTATTGGAGGTGGACCAACCTGAAAAAGTCCACTTTTGGAGCTTCCCAGGAATAATTCAGCCTCTCAGACCTAAGCCTGGTCTACACTTAAAAATTAGCTCGATCTAGCCATGTTACTTTGGACTATGACAAATTTTGGACCCTGAACACCATAGTTGGGCTAACATAATCCTTGGTGTAAATGTTGCTATGTTGACGGAAGAATTCTTCCATTAACCTACTACCACCGCTCTGAGAGGCGGATTAACTATGTCAGTGGAAAACCCCTGCCACTGCTGCAGGAAACATCTACACTACAACGTTACAGCTGCAGCACCGCAGTCGTGCCACTGTAGTGGTGGTAGTGTAGATGTGGCCTGCCATACTGTGGTGGAGGAAGCCTTTTTGGGGTGTGAGATTGAATATGGAATTCCTCTGCTTCCTGCTCCCGTCCCAACTTGTTTCACTATCACCGTGCTTTGAGGCCTGGTCTACACTTAAAAATTAGATAGACCTAGCTACTTTGCTCATGCCTGGGGAAAAATTTGGGCCCCATGCAACATAGTTTGGTAAACCTAACCCCCAGTGTAGATGCAACTAGGCCGATGGAAGAATTCTTCCTTTGACCTAGCTACCACCACTCACAGAGTTGGATTAACTACAGCAATGGAAAAACCCCTTCCATCAATGTAGGAGGGGTCTACACTACGGCACTACAGTGGCACAATTGCAGCTCTGTAGCTGTGTTGCTGTCACGTAGACATATCCTGAGGAGTGAATTAAGGGAAATTAGCAATTACCTTTGGAGCACAGTATTAAAGAAAACAAACCAGAAAGAAGAAGAACATAAAAATGGCCATACTGGGTCAGACCAAAGCTCCAGCTAGCCCACTATCCTGTCTTCCAACAGTGGCCAATGCCAGGTGCCCCAAAAGGAATGAACAGAACAGGTAATCATCAAGTGATCCATCCGCTGTCGCCCATTCCCAGCAGGGCACCATCCCTGCCCATCCTGGCTACTAGCCAGTGACCTATCCTCCATGAATGTTCTTACGTTCAGAAGAGTCACTGGGAAGAGAAATCAAAATGCAAATAGATAATAAAGTGAAAATGGTAGTAATACTCCCACCCTCAGAAGTTCCTGCGGGATCATCCCCTACAGCACAGTTTCTATTATTTTGTTCAGCCTAGATTTAAATGTCTCAGGAGATGGGACTTCTGCCACTTCTCTTTGGAGATATTTCCAGAGCCTAATAGATCTCACTCATCAGCATTCAGCCTAGATCATCCCTTGTCTCAGTTGCATCCCAGTGCTCCTATGTATACCCCTCTGCATCACTCAAAATGATTCCTCGCACTCCTTCACACCCTTCAGATATTTATAAACTAGTAGTGTGTCCATCCCCTTCCCCCTCCATCTTCCAGCCACTGCTTAGCCAAGCTACATTTAGCTCCTTTCATATTTCCTTATACATCAATTTCCTCCAGTGCCCTGATCATTTCTGTTGCTCTTCCCTGGGCACTCTCCCCTTTGTCAGGATCCGACTGGTAATGAATGTGATGCCCAGAAGCAAATACAATATAGCAGATACAGGTGCACTACACTCACATTGCGATGGGATCATTACCCTGTCCCCTTTCCTTGGGAAGTCCAAAATTGGACGTATTACTAACTCACATCCAATTTTCTGTCTGCCATAACACCCAGGTGCCTCTTAGCATCTGCAAGGTGGCCTAGACTTGACATAAATATCATATGCATACTGAAAACATTACAGCTCATGCATTGATATAAATACTAATGATAATTTAACAGCTCTGATAACACTGTGGTGTTCTGGTGGTCCTAGTTTGGGAAAGGATTTTTTTATACCCACAGCAGATAGGTGCTTATTAGCATTAGGAGCAATCTGCATCATTCAGGAGGCACTCAGCACCTGGCAGGATCAGGCCCTTAAGACAGAAACTGTGGGCTAACTGTTCTAACGGTTGCTTCCTCTCATCCACCATCATTATGGTAATGACTGAAGCAGGACAATATGAGTGAATGGAACCTAACATTTCGCAACACACAGGGGTGTGTGGCAGCCTATTCTGATTCTTATAAAAGTAATGATTTACTCAGGACAGGGAATTGGCCTTATATTGTAAACCGTCTATGTATTTAGGCAAGTTTGAAAATGTGGTTTTAATTTCTGCACATACTTTTTGGACAGCACTTTCTCTGTAGCTGCAGCCTTGAAGACGCCTGACTCATTCAAACATGCAATTCACCATCTGCTCTCAAAGACAAACTGCAAACTAAGGAGGGCTGTTCTCAGAGGAATTTTAAGAGAGTTTGTACTCACGAGCAATGCTGCATTAATAGTCAGGACAGGACAGAAAAGCTGACAGTGGCTTTATCACATCAATAGCCCTCAACTCCCTTCTAGAAGGACCACCTCTTTGGAGTCTCCAGACCCTAAAGCTACCAGCAAGGAGGTTCAATTATAATACAGTAGAACCTTAGAGTTACAAACTGACCAGTCAACCACACACCTCATTTGGAACCGGAAGTAGGCAATCAGGCAGCAGCAGACACACACACAGCAAATACAATACTATGTTAAATGTAAACTACTAAAAAAATTAAGGGAAAGCAGCATTTTTCTTCTGCATAGTAAAGTTTCAAACCTGTATTAAGTCAATGTTCAGTTGTAAACTTTTGAAAGAACTAGAATGTTTTGTTACAAACATTTCAGAGTTACAACCAACCTCCATTCCAGAGGTGTTCTTAACGCTGAGGTTTTACTGTACACACTTGCTCATTAGAATCTGAACTAAGACTCCCTAACTTATTTCCCATAACCAAGGAGCCCTTAGTAATAATCCCAAAAGTAGTTCATCACAGAGGCTGGCCCTTTCAGGGGAATCAGGGGCCAATCTACCTGCGATAGGATCTGCTAAGGAGAATAAGCCAACTCAGATCCGCTTGTGAGTAATTAATTACCTAGATAGCTGGGAGACAGTTAATTACTTAGGGAACACTTGGGCCTAATAAAGGATTATAAGGGCTTGGGCAGATAGCTCTGAACATTTGAAAAGAGGGACTTCTCAGAGAAGCTGCTTTGAGAGCTTACCGGAAAGGGGACTAAGCTCTGTGAGGGCTATGAGTGGTGACAGCCTGGTCCCCAAGAATGGAACTTACTAGACAGCTGCAAGAAGTCAAGGTTGTTGACATGCTGCTCCAAAGAAGAGCTGCAGCAGTTTGACCTCTGCAGGAGCCCTGAGGTGGACTCCTTATCCAGGTGATGGGAGAAGAGGGTCCTGGTCTGAGAAGGTCTTAGTGGTGATGGGCCTGGATGGAGATGGACGGACTCAGGTAGGACAGACTAATATTGACTTGACCCCCTCCCAGCTAGGACATGCGTGGGGGGGAAGTGAAGAGTTGCTTACATGTTTGTTTTGTCTCTGGTTAAATAAATTAGACCCACTGTTCATTACATAACAGCATCACTGAATTAACTGAAAGCCCACTAGGGGAAACTGAGGCAGGGATGCTTTTGTTGCTCTCCTCTGGGCCACCAGGGTGTGTATGAGGTGACACCAGAGGGCATGGGGGTGGGGTGAGCACCCATGCTATCACACATGGGAATCGAAACATACTTATGTATGGTGGAGTCCTTTTTCCAGCTTGCAATGTATCTCAAACAAAATCAGTAAATGACTTAGATTATTTGATCTCTGCCAAACCTTGTTTGTCAATGTACAGTAAGGTCAGTGGACAATGGCTTAATTCTTAACTTACAATTAGCTAGTCTAAAATATTTAGACGCTTGACACCAGATCCTCAAAGTATTTAGGCTCCTTACTGTTGTTGATTTCAGTGGAAATTAGGAGTCTAGCTACCTTTTGAGGATCTTGGCCTTTTTGGACTCCCTAAGGTGGGGTCAGTACAGGAGAGAAAACCAGCTTGGGAAGAAAAAGAGGTTGAGACCCCCACAAGGGTAAAAAAATAACCAAAAAGTCTGAATCCTTGGTCCTTCGTCTCCATTGCCTGGCAGTTTATGTAGACCTTTGGCCCAGTGCAAAATTAATGTAAAGCACTAAAAAAAAATTAATTTACTAGCATTGTCATTCACTTTGCACAGATGTAAATGACAGAGGCACAAGAGATGAGGCAGTGCAAAATAAACCCCTTAAAATCTAAAGCTGTCAACCCACATTATAAAAATCTATCTTAACCCAGAAAACTTTCAAATGATTCTTTGGGTAGTAGACTTTTCTAGTGAAGGTCCCCAAATTTAGACTTGCTTAGAACTTTTCATTTTTTAATTACTAGAGCAAAACTGGGTGATGAGAGGGAAAAAAGGGTTTTGATTTCCCCCCCACACACCTTTCTCTGATTGCAATCTATTCCCAAACAATTTGCAATCTTCTTGAAAGTATTGTTTATTTGCATCCAATCAGCAAATAATTCCTATATCTTCTGACCGTTTATTAGGAATATTTTAAATCAAGCTGTTGTGACTGGATGCACAGACCAGATGACACATCATCAGTTTCTGTTGACATCTGTTGCATCAGTATCTTTTCCTGCCAGCACATGTGACTGCTAGATTAATTATAGAAAACAAATACAAAAAGGGGGGAATACAGGTGAAGTGCTTCATTTACAAATGTGACTGTTCAGTTTTTATGAATGTTCCAGCTCTAAAGAGAAACTAATTATAAAACTTTAATAGGGAAAATATTGGAATTTGTAATGTAAAGAGCACGGGACATGGGGCAACAATGAACTAACAAAACCTTTAAAATACTGGCTTTAACTTGCTATAGAAAAGAGACTGCAAGCTTTGACCCACCTACACAGGCAGGTATAGTTGAGGATGGCACCTGGGCTGCACGGTACAGCCGCTTTGGGACATAAAGATCCCCATGATTTTGGTCTCCCCCTGCTACAATTTCCCTAGCAAAATGAAGTCTGCTGGGATTTGGGGAAGGTTGGACCCTGAGGAACCCTCACAAGATAAAAAGTTGCACTCTGTTAGCAGAGCCTTATAGAAAGCAGCCAGAAAAGAAGGGGTGGGGTAAGAGAGTGTCAGGTTCTGTGAAATCAGCTGTGCATGCAGTGAGAGAGTTATTTCAATAATGTATGTACCTTTGGTTTGTTTCTTTCTGAACTGTGACTAATACTTAAAAATGTTGTGAAAGTACATATTTTGCTGGCTGCCTGAGAATAAAATTTGCTGGTCTCTTTAGGAAAAACAAGAGGTTTGTTTTTGTTTTGTTTTTTTTCCTTTGTCTGTCGGTCTGAGAAGGGCTGAATTGGCTCTCTTCCATCACCCCTAATAGAACAAGTTTTTAAATGTAAATTTCTTATCTCATGGGATTACTGATTTTACTCACCATCCTGTATCTGGTCCTTTTTCCTCTTCTCCCCCATGCTTCCTGCAGTTCTGGTCCATGCTCTTTTCTACTTTGTTCCTCCCCTCTTCTTTGTTTGCATGGGGTGTGTTTTTTCTCTTCACCCCTACCACATTGGCACTTCCTGTCTTAGGTTCTGGTACTCCCTTGTTTCTGCATCAGAATAGTTCAGTAACTATTCAAGAATCTAACTTACTGCTGCCCATTCCCAAGAGCCTCTGTGCAAAGAAATCCAAAAAGTCCTGCCCTGAAGGATGCTACCAGTCATGAGCTACTTATTCTACAAAACAGATGTACCTACAGCCACAAACAGGCTTCCACATCACTCAAGTTCCAGTTTCATCTTGCTCCGTTTCCAGGGACCACACGGTCCACAACTCTGTACCTCAGTCAGACAGAATGATGTATGGGCAGTACATCGCTATGCCTCTAACACAGCCAATTGCATGGTTGAGTGCTTTGCTGAAGCAGTGTCCATGCCTCTAGGATCTAATCCAGCTCCCATTGCAATCAATAGGAAGAATCCCATGGACTTCAGTGAGAGCCGGAGCAGATGCAAAGTGAGGAGAGAGAGAGAGTTCCACATTTGTGTGTGCTGAGAAGTATTCTCCAGATTGTCATGTGATAGGGAGGCTATTTCTGGCCCTGTTGATCTTCATTGCTATGGGGGGGGGGGGGAAGGGGGGCAAATGTATTTTCTCAAGTAGACGTCCCTGATTTGCTGAACTTTTGAAGGCCTTACACTTAACTTGATGGCACTTCTGTATGCAATGCAATAACTTGGGCTGCACATCCAATCAATTCCAACATTTCAGGAAATGTTCTAGGCATCAATGGCCCAACTGATCTGAAGGAAAACAAATCCAGTGTGGGGGTGGGAGGGGTAGAGAGAGCCTACCATTGTTTAGCATAGCCAAAACCTCAAGTACTTCTGCAATTGTCTATCGCTCAAGTAACTGGCTGATGGCACCCATTAATGCTTTCCATCATAACAAGACCCCTGCTCATCCTCCAATATAATTTTAACATGTTGATGCTCTAATGATTTATCTCTCAGGCAAATAGGGGAATGGGGGTGTGCATACCTCTCCTGGTATGGGGAATGAGGGACGCTTGTATGGAGGAAGGTGGGAATGAGAGGCAGACAAAACGCCTGGTGGGGAGATTGGGGACCCTAGAATGGCAAAAGGGGGCACACAGAGCTGCTTGTGTGTGCGGGGGGGAGGGTTAAGGGGCAAGGAGGGCATGGGGGAGGTGGGAATGAGCAAAAAAATGCTGCTATTCAGGGAAAATGGTGGAACCCACACAACCTGTGGTTGGAGGGAGATTACCGGGAGATGGGGAGTTTCTGAAATGGAGGGGGATAGGAGGGGTGGTAAACCAGGAGCTTGTTGGGAGTAGGGTGACCAGATGTCCCGATTTTATAGGGACAGTCCCGATTTCTGGGTCTCTCTTATATAGGTTCCTATTACCCCCTACCCCCGTCCTGATTTTTCACACTTGCTGTCTGGTCACCCTAGTTGGGAGAAAATGAGGAATGCATATGCAGTGAGCTCAGCCTACTAAAGGTAGGAAGAGTGACTGCCTAGTAACTTGATGGCTCTATACAATCCTAATGGTGACTGCCTTCTAGAAAATGGGTTTATAATTCATGCTGCTTTTAGGCAGGCATTTGTGAGAGTCCTACTAATCTCCGTGGGGCAACAAAAATGTCCATTACCTCGGAGAAGCGTGCATATTGGAAAAGCCAAAATCAGCTGTTAAGGGTGTGCCAAAGGAGACAGACTGACACCCCTTAGTGACTGCTCCCTACCAGGGTCCCTCTTCCCCTCCCCTCCCCCCATCAGTATATCTCTAAATCTGTTTGGAGAGGTCTGGAACTGCTGCCCTGCATTGTCCTGGTGCCTGAGGCATTCAAATTTGGAGGCATCTCAGGAAGTAGCATTGGTAAACTTTGGTCAAAGCCTGGCCTTCTCTCAAGTCAAACCGTGCAAAATAGAAATAACCCATGAACAATTTATTTGACAAGACTGTTCAGTTCTAGTTAATCCAATGCCAGGATACCTGGAGCCTCTTTCGACTGAAGCGTTCTGACTCAGCCATGATCTGTACAGAATCATGCGCGGAGACTGACCAAGGAGAATGAGGAAAGGGACGTCTGAATGACACCCCCTCCCCCCCAGATCTTTTAGCATCTTACCTTGGTTGTGACCGATGGAGAGCTGCAGTCGGGCTGTAGAACAGGGTTGGTTCAGGCGCTTGTTCTCCAGCGGCTGCTGACACTCGGGCTTCCCACGGGGAGCACGGCTACTGCAGGTTGGGACAGAGTGGTTGGTTGTCTAAGCAGCCTTACTGGGTTCGTTATTCTAGGTAAAGCAAGCCGGGCACTTCGGCTGCTTGCCAGCACCGCTTTAGCGAGCAAAGTCAAACCAGCATTTCACCCACTTGGCGGGGAGCAGCCAGATCCCACCAATACGCATTCATCGAGGCTGACGCCTGGTGCAGCGGAGTTTCCTGGCTTCTATTAAGTTGAATGCTCAACCAAGTAGCTTAGCTCACTGAATTCCCCCTCGGCACCTTCTTTTCAAGAGCGGAGGTCAGTGGGCGACTTCTGCACACTGAAATAAGGGCACGTGGGTGCCGTGGAATCCATTTTAGGTTAGCAGCAACTACTGGTATCTGGGGCTTGATGTTCACTGCGCAGTGCGGAGTAACTCCATTGTGAGCCTCCTGCTGCTGGCCCCAGGCCCACTGTGGTGCCACCAGACTGGCGGGGAAGGTTCATCCAGGCAGTTTGAGTGAGAGCGGAGACAGCGGGCTCAGGGGCAGAGCACAGAAAACAAGGACCTGTGCAGCAGCTCTGCTGGGATACATTAGAAAGCAGTTGGTGATTTTTTGACGAAACACTTACATCAGAAAATGCCCAGTGGTGGAAACCGCTTATGAAAAAGGGCCGATCTGTTCTGACAGATGTCAGGAAAGACCGAAGATGGCATTTATGGTCAAAACCAGGGAGCGAGCAACCACAGCCCCTCCAATAGCCAAGCGGGATTAGGGCAATTGAACCTGGGTCTCCCGGGGGCGGGGCCCAGTGCAGAAGGAAAACCAACTCCGACAGTTTTGGATTCTTGTTTGCCCGCCAGCCCGACTATATTAATCCTAGACTGCCGCTACAAACGCGGCCAGCGGGCTTCAAAGACCCCGGCGCACTGCAGCGGGTGTGTTACCGGTGCTCTGCAAACTGGCCTGGTGCATCCCTGATCTTCACTTCCCCTTATCTGGTTCCTTCCAACAACTAAGCCACCTCTAAAGAGCCATTCCTGGTGAAAGCACACGCACTATAACCTAGTATATGGCAAGCAGCAGCAGTGGCGTGCGGGAACTCTTTTCCTTCAGCTCCCCATGTCTGAACTCTAGCTACTTACTACCTAGACGCTGCACGGACTTGTGCACTCGGAGTACAGACCTGGGAGCCAGGAACCTCCCTGAATTCCTCTCCAGTCTTTGACACCGACAGGCTGTCAACTTGGACCGAGTCATGTTACCCCCCGGCCTCAGTTTCCCCACATACAATATCGGGTGTGGCGGGGATGGATCAGACAGCGGAAGATGGAAAGCACTAGACAAATGCTAGAGTCGGTGCTTTGTTATATCTTCAGGATGGCGGGCGGCTAGTCACGCAACCCATTTTATAAACTCTACAGCTAGATTGGCCCGTTAAAAGATGCGTCTGGCAGTGCGTCACTGTAAACTGAATTTATCCCGGGCATTTCTAAACATTGCAATTGCTTTCACTGTAAGCATTATCCCTAATCCTCGTAAATGGCGTTTAGCAATGGCAGGGGGGCTGGGGTCTTCGGCGGCGGGGGTCCTTCCGCTCCGGGTCTTCGGGGCACTTCAGCGGCTGGTCCCGGAGCCAGTGAAGGACCCGCCGCCGAAATGCCACCGAAGACCCGGAGCGGAAGAAGCTCCGGGTCTTTGGCAGCGGGTCCTTCACTCGATCCGAGTATGTTCGGCGGCACTGAAGGACCTGCCGCTGAAGACCCGCCGAAAACTCTCGTGGGGGCCCTGCGGGGCCTGGGGCAAATTGCCCCACTTGCCTTCCCCCTCTGGGCGGCCCTAAGCAATGGAAAGAATGTGGCTCAATCAATATTGTGGCTTAGTGTTGAGACTTCTACCGGCTCCTACATTACCTTGGCATCTCTCCCCTCCCCACCCCACCCAAAAATCTAATCGCAAAACATCGAAACCCTCTTCCGCCTTCAGTTCATGGGTGATTTTCCAGGAATAGTTGAGGCCTCCACCGTTCCAAAACCGACAGCAGCGGATCTGTCTTAAACCACCGCCTATCGGTTATTAGAAAGGGACCTTTTCTCGAGCGTGTGTGACACACAGAGAGATTAAACACACTTGCACCCCTTCCACTGAAACTCTTCAGTGTAGAGTAGGTGAGACTGGGAATCATCTACAGAGGATGAATCTATTAACAGAGCTAGTCCTATTCATTCTACCTTTTAACACCCATCCTACCGTATGTCACCGGTTAGCATTTATTTCCGTCATATCCTATGGTATGTTGGCGGAGAAACTGGACAGCTCCTAATTCTGAGCCAGCCTGTGACACACTGGACCTACCTTCTGTGTCGTCATTGCCTGTGGGATGCTACACGCTGCAGCACACTGGAGACTTCACGTCCGCAGGGACCCGCTATTCAGCGGCAAAGATGGCTGCATTGAATGCACCAGCGCCGTGGATTCGCTCTTCTAGTGGAGCATGTCTTTAAAGGCTGCTCCGGGGTTAGGTTGCTGCGGGGGGCCAGATGCGGACCTCGCCGCGGAACGCGGGGCTGGTGCCATCGAGTGCGCACGTTTGGCTGCTTCTGGAAGCGGTGGGAAGTGACTGCCCGGAGAGGAGAAGATCTAAAACCACCTGAGCGCCGCCTCCAGGAACTCCTCTGCCCTGGAGGGACGCTGCCCATGCGAACCCTCCGTGTTTACAGAAAAGATCAGCCGTGTCAGGTCCTGGCCCCGTCAGCCCCTGCAGTCTGTGCGGGGCACCTCTGAGTGACAGCTGTTCTCCATAAGGTGTTAGATGTTTTAATCTCTGTAGGAAAAACCCACCTGTACCCCAAGGAAACCGGGCTAGCTACCCAGGGGGAACCAGGGCGCAAGGGGGGAGCCTTGGCCCTCCCCCTTGGCCGGCTCTTAGAGGAGACCCCCCGCTCCCCGGCACAGGAGCTATTGGGCTGGGGCTCACGCATGCCCGCTCAAAGGGGCCGCCCCTGCCGGAGTCCCAGCCCTGGGGGGGGGCGCTCTTCGAGCCCCCCAGGCCAGGCAGCAGCGCCCTCTGCCAGCCGTGCGCCAAGCCGAGCCCTGCCCCCGGAGCACCCCGCCTCCCACGTCTCCTCTGCCCCGGGACAGGCGCCCTACTGGAGAGGGGGCCTGGCCTGTCCCTCGGCCCCGACCTTAGGGACATTCCGGTTGCGCCTCTTGGGGGGAGGGGCTGTACCCAGGCAATGTCAAAAAGCACCAAGGGGAAAACTGGGGCAAGGGGGGGGGAGAACAAGTTACGCGGATCGCTTTTATTATATAGAAATGTCAGCCGGTATTTCAGCCACAGAGGCGGTGCCGGGGACCTCGCTAAACGGATGCAGAAAGACTTGTGTGTGTGGGGGGGTGTTTTTTAATGGACTTAAAAGCGCTGCATTGTTACCACGTGTTCGGGGGCTTTTCCTGGAGCCAGGAGGGCAGGGCTGCTGTTGAACTACGATTCCGTTGGAATGGGGGGGGGGCGGAACTTTATTTATTCAATATTACAGCCCCGCCCCCTACGCTACAGCGGTCTTGCCCCGAGCCGGGCGGACGGCGTGGGCGGGGGAGGGGGGGAGAACGGGTGTCCCGCCGAGGAACAATCGCCTCCAGCATTGCTCGGCGCTCCTGCGTTTCCCGGCGGATGTCTCCCCCTTTTAGAGCAGGGGGTCAGTAAAGCTCCGGGCAGCGCAGAGCAGCTAGCCAGGCTCCACCCGACAGCCACTGGGCGCGGAGCTGCGGCTCCGGGGCTGGATTCTGCAGTCCAAAGTCGGACCGACCGCTCCTGGAGTCCAGTGAGAGCTCTGCTCTGCCAGACGGGGGGCTGAAGCATCGGCCCCTTCCCCCTCCTCTCCGGGACCCGAAAGTGCCTTGACTCCGCTCTTATTCCCCTACAGCCCATTGCACGCTCGCTTTCCTGAGTCTTCCCCCGCCTTCAACTGCACAGCGGCTCCTCCCTCTGCTGCCCCCCGCCCCTCCGAGCTTGCTGGCCCCAGCGATGTTCTGACAGTCCCGTGATAGGGGGGCAGCCAACCGGGCTGCCTTCTCCGCCCCCTTTCGGGCGGTCCTGGCTGTCTTTCTCCGCCTCCCCCCCCCCCCCCCCCCCCAGGGACCGTCGCGGATTTCTACATCCAAAGCTAAAACTGAACGGCAAGCAAGCCACGTGGGAGGGTTTTGAAAGAAGCAGCTTAAACGCCATTGATTCACTTTGTCAACTAGTTGGGAGCCTGAGACCGTGAGAGCAGTAAAGACCCCCAAGAAGAGCCTCTTGGGAGCTTGAATGTGTATTAGCGTGCACACTGCCGTTCATGTAAAGGGGTTAGCAGGGCCTGGAAAATAGAAGCGAATTTGCTTTAGAATAGCTGTGATCAGTGGCTTTTGTTTTTAAATGAGGAAAATGTTTAAATACATGTTGACTCTTCTCTGGGACTTTTCCGACTGAAGGAACACACCTTTCTTGAAGGTGATGACAAATGGCCATGCAGATCCTGCTTTTCCAGTTTCTGTGTGGAGGCAACCAGAGCATGCGGGTGAAATCCGGGCCCTTTTGAAGCCAGTGGCAAAACTCCCAGTGACTTCAATTAAGGCCAGGATTTCACCCCGACATGCCAGATGTATACAAAGATATTTGCAAGATATCCTAAAACATAATGCAGACAGGCTGCTTACCGCTCATGCTTTCATTGGGAACATGAGGAGGGAGTTATGCTGCAATGTTTGAGTCCATTCTCCAGGAAGAGAATTGCTTTGCTATGACAAGCAAACGTGTCCTTATTGCTCATCACAGGTTGATGAAAAGAGGGACGGGATTCAGATTTGCCAGGTGTGACTTTGACTAGAGTGTGATCTAGACACACAGGGCAAAATCACATCTATGCATAACTCCCCTCCCAATTCCTCCAGGATAACCTTGAACCAGTTGACCTCTATGGATATACACACTAATCTAACTGATTCAGCAGTATCCTTGACCCTCTTCACTGCCCGTGTCTACAAATACACAGTCTAGGCAAAGTCGTATCAAATGGAACCCTAGTCTCCCTTAGACACACTCCTGTGTATTTTTCCCACCTCGAGAGTAAATTTGGCTACTTTCATGTTACTTTCAAAGGGATAATCCTGTCCCACTGAAGTCAATTGGAAAAATTCCATTCACTTCAGTGGGGGCAAGATCTAGCCCAAAGATTACCCCAGTTGTTTAATTAGGAAATCATGTCCCCCCCCCCGCCCCGCCCCATGTCCTGTGTAAGTATATCTACATAGTTTAACTTTAATATAGATCGTTATGAAACCTATAGTGTGACAGATGTGCTCCCAGAAGAACCCGAGTATAACTTTCCGCGGAGCTCGCGTAGGAAGTCCTGGCCCCATTGAAGTCAATAGGCGTTTCCCCACTGATTCCAATGAGGCCAGGATTTCACCTATAACTGCTTGTAGAGGCGCATTTGATCTACATTCTGCGCCATTCATAGAATCTAGTGTGTTCAATCTGGAAAAGTACTGAGGTCTCCTTCATCCCTCCCCCCACCCAGGTAATGAAGGCACCCATAATACAGGCGTGCGACCTCTCCTTTTGTCAAAACTGTGTAATCATCCTTGGGCACCGCAACCCACAGCTCTTTGAGATTCATATGAATGCCTCCTCCCTAGAGGGCTTTACATCCTTTGGTGACTCTTGCACCGACGGGGAGTTCACACTACGGCACATTCATATGAAGACAAATGCTTGTGCTGACTTTTGTATCCTCCGAGGGACGGTTGGGACAATGTTACTTCAGGGCAGTGGCGTTTCAGGATTGCACCCGAAATTCCCTTGCACCTGCACACTTAATAGCTGTTTTTGCAGCATGGGAGGAAACGAGAGCGTAGTCCGATCCTACGAGGTGCTGAGCGCCTTCAACTCCGTTAACTTTAATAGGAGTTGCGGGCGCTCATCACCTTGCAAGATTGGGGCCTGGGTGGCCTGATTCTGAATAGTGCTCTCATATCCCATACCGAGGAACGGGAATGGTAGCGGACGAGCGCTTTGCGAGATCAGCCCCTTCCAGGAGAGCCTCTTTTTTAAGTAACAAACACAGGACTGGAGGTTTTCTCCGTAACCTGCCGCTGGACAGCGGGGAAGGAAGGACCTGAATGCGTTAAGTAGCGCTCGAGTATCCAAAATGCTTCCAGGATTTTCTTGGTGTGAGAACTTGGAGCAAAGGATGACCAGGAAAGCCTTGCTGGAGTTAGAATTGAGGAAGTTGCACGCGCGTTCCCTTGTCTGGTGGAGTTCCGTAGCATGTCGACTGCAGAATAAGATCTCTAGTTGCTAATGGGGATTTTTCTAATTTTGTTGTGTGTGGTTTTTTTTGTTTGTTTGTTTTTTCTTTTGAGTTGTCGGAAAACTGAAATAAAGTTCTTAGAAATTGATCCAAAACAGTGTAATGCCACCTATTCCTAACCTAGAATTCAAATACAGTCTCAGTTGCCGTTATGGAGAAGTATTTTCACTTTGGTTATTTGCATGGGTAGCATAATGAACTGCATTTAAAAAAAAACAGAAGCAAGAAAACTCTTAGTTTGGCATCACTTAATTACTGTGAGAATGTAATAGATATAGGTATAAAGCATTACATGTGTATATGTTATAGATCGTCCTTATCTTTAATATTTAAGAATTATACATAACGTTTTAAATCCACAGAGTAGCACTGATACCAAGTCTGGTAGAATTTTCTTGCTTCTCTTAAGTGTTTATCCACGCAAATTGCCAGACGAACTCAATTATTCATATTAGTGATTTTTTTTTAAATTCTACTATTAAAATACACCTTTTGTTCAATTTGACATTTTATTAGCTTTCCGACAACCTATCTCTAATATAATCTCAACTAGTATATATTGAATTGTGTATTAGACTGTTTAACAACACTGAGAGAAAAGGTGGGTGAGGGAATACCTTGTATTGGACCAACTTCTGTGTAAACTCCAAAGCTTGTCTCTTGACCATCAGAAGGTCCAGTACAAGATATTCCCTCGTCTCTCTAAGAATCCTGCGACCAGCCTAGGACACTAATGCAAACACAAAGTAATCGTCACTTTAGATTATCTGATAACCCACTTTAATATTTTGCACGTAAACAATAACAGCTACTTAGTCAGCTTAAGCAATACTGGATGGGAAGCAGAAGCAATACACCATCACATTTATAAACTGTTCTTTCATTAATTTCCTTTTGGGGGGAAGCTGGTGTGCAGATATCAGTAATAAATATTCACACGCTCTTCTGCTGTCGTATTGGATGACCCTGTTGCTTGCGTCCATTGCTTATTTGCGAATTTTAAAAACAAAACTCCATAATAATGGTCCCAATCCTGGTTCCATTGAAATTAATGGCCAAGCACTATTGATTTCATAATAGGAATATTTTCTAGAGATACACGTTCACATTGCTAGTATAAAATTCGTAAATTTTTAAAGGTTTCTGAATCTGTGTGTTTTCAGAGTTTCCCTACTAGTGGGAATTAGAATGGGATAATTTGGGTGTAGACCTCGAAAGTAAAATTAGACGGGTAAGTTACTCACATTCCTCATAGTGTGAGGGATCTAATT
This sequence comes from Chrysemys picta bellii, assembly GCF_011386835.1. Classification (NCBI taxonomy): domain Eukaryota; kingdom Metazoa; phylum Chordata; order Testudines; family Emydidae; genus Chrysemys; species Chrysemys picta. Next base: position 111,423,595 of record NC_088796.1, read on the forward strand.
AAAATCTACATAAAATAACAGAATGCAAAACTGCCTATTCTAGTACTGTTATGATTAAAAGCATTACTCTGTGATTTAGCATTGTTCTATCACTTAGATCAGTACAGAAACCAATACATCAACTTGCGTATTTTGAATCATGTTATGAGCGGGGTCTAGTATCATTCACAGAAATAACACTAGTGTAATCTAAGAATTTAATATGCGGAATACAACATTTCCCCCCACTGTGGTGATGTTATACAACATACGCGCCTACTGCTTCATCTGTCCAGGGAGATTCTCTTGGTGGATAATAAGGAATGTAAAGGTTCTTTAGGCCATATTGTGGTGGTTTTATAATTTGGGGGTTTTTTTAATCTAAACATCAGAATCCTCCCAGTTCAGTCCCTTTTTTTTAAATAATTGTACACAAACACCTCTCTAATGTTCATGTACATATGCCTCCCTTCGATCTAATGGGAAATAGTAGCTCTCCAGAGGTAAGCTATTAGCGCCATAAGAAGTTAATATTCTTCAAATCATTTGGTTCGCCTAGAGGTCCTGATCCAATGTATGTATATTGGTATCCATGGAAAGATTCCCATTAATGGCAGTAGGTGTGGGATTAAGGACCCATAACCCCGCTACCAATGCTGAGCAAATGGACCAGCAAGGGTTTTCTGACTGTAACAGAGTAGAGCTAAGGAAAGGTTGCCATCCAATAAACAATATCAGAGTAAAATGTAAGTTCCACTCCACTACTGAATGGCCTTTAAATAAACATTGAAAGCATTCAACAGCTTGCAGGATAGGCTCCTTAAACAGTACATACTACATAAAAACTTCCGAGGAAGCTATTTATTATGATTGTGCTATGCATGTGTTTGTCTTATATAATGCATTATATAATCAGGGAGAGTCAAGGGCTTCTACTTGTAATGCAGGTTATTTAACATCTTTAGAGGAATCGCATACATGTCACAGTAAAGGAAGGGCTTAATTAAAAACCCATTGGCTGGGGTGGGGGGAGACGCTCATTTACTTCCACCACTTTGAGTCACGCCCTAATGGCTACACTTGCAACTGATGCTTTTTGTGTGACGTTTTAAAGAAATATATTGTATCTGTGCTGGGAAATGATGTTGCCTTCTTGAAGGGTTTAATAGGAATGGAATCAGGCTGCTTACACAACTATGGGATTCTTTCCATTGATGTTCACAGGGAATGAGATCAGGTTCATGGTCCTGCCTGCTTTCTGGAAAGGTACCCCATACCGTTCGGTTATAAAGTGGATAAATCCCAGACAACACACTCACTGGAGTGCTACCAGCTGGGGGTTGCAGGTAGGCAGGACGCCACCTACATACAGTGCTACCTTACCAACCCCTTCAGAAGATTTCACTATGTCACTGGAAGAATGCTTAAGAATCGTCTGTTTTCTTTATGAACTTTGTTTTAATTTGTTTGAACAAGAGTTCTTCCTTCTAAAATTTTTGAAGTGATGTTTGTCTGAAGGGCTTTTCGGTATATTTTTTTAAAGGGTTGTAACACATAAACGAAAACCTGGCCCTTGCCCGCCACTGCAGCTATTTAGCAGTTCAATATAAACGGAATCTGACCGTATCCAAGCGGAGTATAAATCTGTTCGTGCAGAAGTGGGTTATCTTTCTCTCCACACTCTCTACTTTGACTAGAACCAAGCAGAGCAGCGGTTTTCTACCACAGCCCGTGAACCTTCCATCCCAGCCAGCGCAGTCCCTGCTCGCCCCGCAAGAGACCAACACGGACGCAGCTGCCTGGCGGATGGGTCACCGGTTGCCGTAGAAAAACCTGGGGTGAAATCCTGGCTCCACTGAAATTAACAGCAAATTTTCTATTGACTTCAGTGGTGCAAGCATTTCATTTGGTCCTTGTGGCTGAGCTGGGCAGCGCTGTTAGCCCGCCCGTGCCCTATGCCTGGGGCGGAGCGGCATTCCTTGCAGGCTGGGCTCGGAGGTAGCTGACCACTTGCTGATGCCCGCTTTCTACAGCTAGGTCAATGGGGAGGCGGCCCGATTTGTCCCGCAGATCCAACCGAGCCCCGCCTCGGTGCAACGCCACAAGGGTGTCCAGGAAACCTTCTCGCGCCGCATCGTGCACTGGGAGGGAGCCGGTGCGCGGGTCCGGGCGGTTGGGATCCGCTCCTCTCTGCAGCAGCAGCTCCGCCACCTGGGTGTTTCCCATCATCATGACCTGGGGGGAGAAGCCGTCAGTGAGCCTTGATCGATTTTAGGGTTCAGTCTTGCTCTTTCCAAGAATCTCGTTTGGTCTAATGGGGATTTTATCTGAGCTAAGGTCAGAATCTGAGCCGCATTACGCTCTTTAGGAGTTGCTCTGGATTTACACCGGCGTAATGGAAATCAGAATCTGGTCGCTTGACTTTGGAATTACACCTATGTTCCAAGGAGGTGAATCTTCAGGGTGATATTCGGGCCCCCTCGATGTCCATGACAGAACCGCCAGTAGCTTCACCAGGGCAGGCTTTCTAGGGGTTTATATATTTAGCTACTTGTAAACGGTGCCTAGTTCTTGAACTGCACAAATACATATTTCAAATCAGTATGTATGATAGTATTTTTCTGTAAATACTTCATATTAAACATTTTAAACGGTAAAAATTAAAAAGCATTTACCCAGTGCAACTCAAGAGCATATGTACCAAATACACATCCGTAAGACCTCTCGCTCGGTAGCGATGTTTTTTTGACTGCACCCATTTTTATATTTGATAAACAATAAAACTCGCCATCACATTTATCAAGTTAATTTATGCGGACATGACCTTCATTTACATGTGATTGAGAGAGATGAACAGTTCTTTGAAAAACTTCCTCGGTGAAGTGAACTAGGAGAATGTACTAGAAAACTAATTCATAATAAAATTAACTGCGTAGAAGAAAAGTCTTTCATTTGACAGATTTCCATTGCAAATTAATGCGCAAGGAAAGGGCGACAGAACTAGAGGGGTGGTTTTGTCTTGTTTTGGATTTCCTTTTATGATTTAAAATAAACTTTTGATCTGGGTTTTATAGACCTTGATTAATATTGCAGCCTACTTAAATATGAAGTGTTTAAAATATGTTCAAGTGTATTCCGCTTCACATGCACAATCAAACAAGATATAGAGTTACTTTAATATACATTAAATTAGTAGTAAAATACATTTGAAGTTTCACTATATTAAATGTCAAAATTTCAATTTTTTTTAACCAATAATCTCTGTGGGCAAGATAAATAGAAAGTGGGTTAAAGGATGTCCTTTTAAAAGAAGAAAAAAAAAAAAGAATTAAAAACTCATCATAGAAATCTGTGTGCACCATTTCTATCAAATGTAATTGAGCACAGTCAGAACCTATGCAAGTTGGGCTGAGAGTCAGCCATTTTAAGGGTAGCAAAAAAGGGGAAGGGTTTTTAGTGTGTTTTTTCTAAAGTTATCCACATATAGATGAGTTTCTATGTATGTGGATATAAATTAAAACACACAAAAAGCAATAACAACACATCCATCTATGTGGATAACTTTGTGGGGGTTTTTTAAGTTATCTACATATGTGGAAATGAACTTCAGCCACAAAACCCTTCCTTTTCTCCCCTGCCATGTTTACTCCTTGGAAGTATAATTCTTTCTCTATAAACAGTCAAACAAAATGGCAGTCATTCAGAGTCCAGTTATGCTTGATTTAAATCTAATATGATCTGGCATTTTATATGATCCAGGTATTGTTTGAAATAGTAATTGAAACAAACTACCATTTCCTACATATAACTTTAAATGATGTTTAATGTTCAGAAATGAATGAAGTTGATGCTAAAACATCTAAAATAGTGCTATTTTTAATGTAAACCTTTTATCAAAACACTCCTGCAGTTTTTTCTCCCTCTGGAACTTGTTAAGGGGTGAAGAATCGAAAAGGGGCGAGTATAATTGTGGGCTATGAACGATAAAGCAAATTGGACCGTGTTATAGAAATCATCTTAGAAATAGTAATTTATCAGTATTCCTACATACAGAGCTATCCCTTTGCTTGATGGTTCATGTCCCCCATAATTACACGCGCCCCGTTTCGATTCGTGTTGTGGAAAATATTTACTTTTTAACCCCTAAGAGCTACATAATACCGATGAATAATAATTTTAAACGAGCAGCAATGAATTTTTAAACATTTAGCAATCCAGAAGCAGAATTCGTTTTTCTCTTAAGTGACTCCCATGCGCTTCCCTTAATGGCCGACTCAATAGGTGAACAGAAACTAGAGATTTTTACAATCCCCATTTTTACTTATTAGAAGCAGGCTCTCTTCCCCGCCCCGTGAGATCTCCCTTCGAGCCAGCAGCGATGGAAAGCTGATTTAAAATGCAAAGTCCCTATGGCTCGCGCTCCCCGGTGCCCGTGTTCCCTTCCCGCTGGGCTCCGTGGCCCTGTACCTGAAGGGGGGTCCTGCCGAAGGAATTAACAGTGTCGGGGTTCATCCCGGCTTCCAGCAGCAGCCGCACCCCCTGCACGTCCCCCTGAGCCGCGGCGTTAGCCAGAAGGTCCCTCCCGCCGTCTGCAGCTACAGCCCCCGCCTGCATGCCTCCGGGCGCCAGCTAGCCCCGAGCTCCCCCACTCCACCGCATTGAATAGCGGCACTGCGGGCCCAACCCAGACTGATATATTTGCACCTCCTTCCTTTTCCTTACAGCCTCGCCCCTCCCCATCCTTCATGGGCACGTGCGTGCAGGGCGCCTCCCCCCGCCAGCCAGGGGTGACACTGCAGCCCCCACCCCCGGGAACGACCCCAGGAATAACCTAGCTGTGGTCTCCCTGCGCTACTGCTGCACGCGCGCTCCCCACGCAGCGAGACCGCCGGAAAGCCCTGCCAGTCTGCAGGGAGGCGGCTGCAGCGGCCGGGATTGGGAAAACCACCCCTGCCCATCACAGGCGCCCTGCCGAGAGATGTCCCCTCCCCCGCTGGAGCTTTCCTCCACCCTTATGCTTCGCCCCTTGCACACGCGCTCGCCTCTCCTCCTAGCCGCGGTGTGTCCCTCGGCCTCGCTCAGTCACCCTCCCCCCCCCCCCCCACACACACACGCCACCCCCTCCACACTGAGCCTCCAGTGCTCATCCTTCTTCCTGCTCAGGGTGATCTACAACGAGGGGCGCCCGGGGGCTCGGCTAAGCCAGCTAAGCGCCGTCTCCTCTACCTTGACCGTTACTTTTCCGCTTGACAGCGAATCCGGACCCAAGGCGGTCCCAGACGGTCAAAATCTCTCTCCTGATCTCGCCAGAGCGACCCACGCGCGCTCCCAGGAGAAAACTTCTTGCGATCAGGGAGGTGGACCAAAAAGAAGTGGGTGGGGTGGTAGGTGAGGGGCAGCGCCCTGCTCCCCAGAGACTCCCTCCTCCCCCACCGCTCTGATGGGTAAGCCAGGTTTTATGGAGGGCTAGGAGGGCGCAAGCTAAAATAACTTGGCTACTGTCCTCCATCCATCCCACTCAGTCAACCACCCAGTCTCTCTCGCTCATGCGGTTACATTACCCCTCATCCGCATCTCCCACTTCCCAGGCACATGTCCATCTCCTTCAATCCCCCGCGCCCTTTGCCTGCAACCCCTTCTTGATCCCCTTCACCCGCTGTCTGCGGCTAAAACTACCACCTGGGCCACCCCCTGGGTCTTTAACCATTTCACCCTCTGGAGGCTCCCATGTGCACACTCGGTCTCACCGGTTATAGTAGATCAACGAAGAGAGAACGTCCCCAAATTTCGCTGGCAGCTGTGGTTCCACGATACTGTCATGTGACTGTTTTGTATGCTAACCAGTGATGTTGTATGCATGGCACTATGTGAGTGGGTATTTCTAGTAAAGGTGCTCGTGTTCCCAGGAAAATCCTGGATTCTTCACCTGCCGCGACCGGTACCATAGATAGCGCAAAATAGACACAGCACCTGCGCGGGAAAGTGCTGTCAAAGCACTTCTCCTTACAGTGCCATATTTTCGGATCATGTCCATTGTTTGGAGAAATACTCACAAAGTGGAGGCAGGAACGCTCATTTTATTAACTTTACAGCAGAAGTTTCCATGAACAGAGACATCGGTAGAAGAAGTCTACACGGTTTTATTTCAGATAACCCAGCATGATTGCGCAATCCGAGCCCGGTAACGGTCAAATATAGAAGCAGATAATAAACAGCTAGATTTACCTCACTATATATTTCCATTTCACCCCAGTGAAATGAACACAGCAGCGTATCTGTTCGCGCCACTTAGCGGACAAAGAACAATGGCAGCAAGTAATCCCCATGAATAACATCCCAGCAAGTAATCGCCATGAAAGCAAAGATGAATAGTAGCTTCTGAAGCTAGTAAGATTTTTCCTGTTTTCACTAGAGGTGAAATCCACCTCCGCTGTACGTGCCAAATTCTGCCCTGTAGAGCTCTGTAAACTCATTACATTCAGTTACAACTCTGTAACACAGCCAAGATTCCCATTAACATCACCGTTCCAGCCCAGAAAATCTAACGGTCCGGACTGCGGTTCAGATGAGCATACAACGCAACAGAAAGCAGTTTAATAGCATCACTTCCTGGGCTGTAGTTTTATATTCATATTGTTCTGTTTGGTAAAAAGGTCATGCTGTAAAACCAGTACGTAGTCAAGCTGAGATCACGTGAATTAGATGATCAGACAAACGTGGTGTGTGGCCAGTGGGGGGGACTGGGGAGGAGGAAGAAATGCCCCAGGAAATGAAGGCAGATTTCACTGCAGAGCACAAGGCGTGTTGGAATGTTGATACTCTATCCTGGGATCCATTTGAACAAACGTCATGGAGATGGAAAGCATTGCAGCTCATCACTAATACCGAGAGCCATCCAGAGACATAATATCAAAATGCTTTTATTTTGTAGCCGCAGACCACAGCCCTGGCTACAGAGCTGTATGGGCACCACCCCCACATACTTAATCCTTTGCTTCTTACACCAGCGATCCCATTTTGCTCAACACGGAGCACGAGAACGCGGACGGAAGAACCACTGAATGAGGAAAGAGATTCTGACCACCTTGCCAGCATTTTATAATGTAAGGTTGTCCTCGAGGGGAACCCAATTGGCTCCGCCCGTGGACAGGTTAGGGTCTTGTGCTCTCTTCCACTTCCGCACGAGCAAGTAGCCATCCTAGAGCTGGGCCTAGCATAGAAGAGAGAGAAATATCCTCTCCCTCAACCCTGCAGAAGCCTCTCCCTGGTGGGCTGCAGAGAGAATCCGCATGTTGGGTTAATCTCTGTGTCCTCCCTTCACATACCCATGGAGGAAACCAGCAGAAGGTTAGACGCCAGAGTGCGTGTTAGCCTCCCCTTGGGGTAGACTGCCCCTTTAGGAGGTTTGTAGGGGTAATGGCAGAGCACTAGGCAGACTGCTTTACAACAGAGGTGGGGGTAGAGGGCCCCGTGTGAACAGGCCCGGACTCAAGGAAATCCCCTGAGATGGCGGGTTCTGCACCGTCCACGAGAGACGACCCATGCTCCCACTTGGAAAAGAAGGCATTCTTAAGAAAGGGCTGTTTTCTATTTGCTGAGGGCCGATCTTGCGATGTTAGCGTGTCTGGACTGATCACTGCGCCTACATGGAGCTTCAGACGCCAGTCCGTGAAATCCTGGACCCCCACGTCCTCAGACAATGGGAGTTTTGCCACGGACTTCAACTGAGGCCAGGATTTCATTCATTGACTCCAACGGGGCTCCCCATGAGCGCAGGGGTCGGCCTGTGCACAAGGCATTGCAGGATCGGGGCCTGGGCTTTGTATGTGAGTGGGAAATAGTTCCAGTGTCAGGGACGACGAAGTACTTAGTCACTATCGTGGTTTTGCTGATACTGACTAATACGGCTACCCCTCTGAAACCTCATGGTTTCCTGTGTCCCTTCACACATTCTGAAATGCCTCCCTTCTGGTAAGCTACCCGCTCCTTGTAACCCGCACGTTAGAAGCCTACAGCTGAAGCCGCCTTGTAAGACACGGAAGCATTCCGTTTTGATTTGACAATTTTGCGGCCCACACTGTAGCTTTTTAAACATTACAGAACAAATTCTATTGTTTACCCCTGCCCCGCCGCGCAACCCCAGCAAACCTCCTTTCTGAGGGTTTTAATTTCATCCATGGCAAATCCCAGTGTCACATTTAAGATCACTCGACGGGACAGATGGGAGTTGGTGGCTCAGTCAGATAAAAGAAATGCATCCTTATTAACTATTAGTTATTCTCATGCCGCCTCCCTTCACCTCCAGGCTGTAACCAAGTCTTGTGATTTCTTCCACAGGAGAAAGAGAGAGAGAGAGAGAGAGAGAGAGAGTGTAAAATCTCCTGTGGAAAAAGAAATCACAAATTTATATAAAAGTTGTTTGTCCCCAAACCTGAAATACTTGTCCACATCTTAATAATTTAGGACCGGAGCTAAAGTTCACTGAAGTCAATAGAAATTTTCCACTGCCTTCAATGGACTTCGGGTCAAGCCCACACCACATCACGAGAACTAGTTCCTCTTTAGCCTCCCCGGTAACCTCAGCATACCCCCCTTCAGTCTATCCTATACACAACTTGCAGCCTTGTGACATTTGCTGTGAATTGTTCCGAAGGAGGGTGTATTTTGTGAGTTCACAAGAAATGTATTACTGCAAATGGCATGTGGTAAGAGAATTTTGTGCTGTAAGAAGTTTGTGTTCCATCTAGTGCAGTAGTTCTCAAACTGGGGTTTGTGAAATGTTGCAGGGGGTTCTCAGGGAAAAAAATCCCTAATGGTGGACAGAGTTGTCCCTAGGCACCCTGGGCAGCACAGCAGCCCGGAGCCCCTGGACTTGGACTTCCAAGAGCTAAGCAGATCAAAGCAAGCATATCTATCACACTGACGAGATTTAAACTTCAAGACGCCTTATAAAAAATGGAACAGGAGGTGGATATTTTTTTTGCTGTTTTTAAAATTAAATAGGCAGCTAGTATTGTTTTTAAAATTATTATGAAGAACAAGTTTAAGCTTTGTTGTAACATGTGTTGTTTGCCTGGACTGCTCAAGACCTGAATGCTTGTGTAGGAGGAACTCTTTAAGTTGGCTTCTTCAATGTCTTCATGCTGTTTCACATCTGATACTCCTTGATGAAACGTAGGAGCCTTGTCTTATAACAGGTTTATTCAAAGTGATACAAGCTACGAAAATGAGCTCTTGGAAGAGTGTTACCCTTTTCATAATGTAATAACAATACTGTAATGATTAATAATAATAAATAGTGTGTAATAAGCATGTCATAAAAACAAATTTTATATTTCCAAGATCACTGCTTTTATAATTTGTACTCAGGGAAAGGAGAAAATCCCTGGGAATATTCCTTTTTAAGAGGGGGTTTGTGATACTTGACATTTTAGTGAAAGGGGTTCACAGGTTGTTAAAGTTTGGGAACCACTGATCTAGTGGCTGTTCATCAAGGAGAGAAGAAATAGTGACTCAAGCCACCAGAAACATGCTGAGGACAGAATTGATGATGATAAAAAGTAGCTCTTATATGGGTTGTAGTAGAGAGAAGAAACAGCAGGATGTATAGGCCAAATGTTTGGAAATCAAGAGGTAGTTCAGGTTATTGACAAGGAAGGGGACCAGAGGATGTAGCAATGCTGCTATGTTTTTGAGAGGCCTATGTGTTTTCACTGTACCTGGAAACTGTAAAATATCTTTTTGTTTTCTTTTCCCCCTGGGAGAAATCCACTCCTGTGGAGAAGGCCACCAGGAGGCCTAGGCACAACAGAAGCCTTGCTTAGGCCTTGTTTCTTGTGGTTCATAGGCTATGTGCAGTTCCTCTACTTTTCACCTTCTGATAGAACTACTGCACAGTAGGACTTGAACCTCATGTTGTTCTCCCACAGAAACAGTGCTTCAAAGTTACAAGATGACACTTCCTCCCCCCCCCCCCACACCGAGGTCTAAATTAATAATACTAAATACCCAAACCACACAGCTCTGAAGCACTTTAAAAATATTTTGCCATAACAGGGATATTTAGGAACAAGTTACAAGATGGTGAATGGTAGCAGAGATTAAGATTTTAACATGTTAAACTACCCACCTACCATGTTGTTATGCTCATAAATGTGACTGTAAAAACAAAACTACCTTAATCAAAGCATCTGCTTCCTGAGTCAGATACTGAATCAAATAACTGCTTGGTTTACTTGGGGGAAAAATAAGGCTTGGAGCCTGCAAAAATGCTAGTAGCCACATTGAATGAATGGTACTATACACGAGCATCACATTATTCAGGTGAAAAAGTAAATTGCAGGGTTGTGGCCTTAGTTTGTACTCCTGCTAACTCTGCAAGGACAATGGACAGAAATCTGATCACATTCCTACCTTGAATTTTCGCTAGTAACTCTCGTGGAGCTACTGTGAATTTTTTACCGGTGTGAAAAACTCCGCTAAAGGCAACGAAGTTACCTTGGATTTTCTCTAGTGGGAATGAAATTAGTCAAGCCCTAATTCCAGTGGATGTGCACAATCTGATGCTCATCTCTGATTTTACAGCTTCCTGAGTATAGTGGGCAACTATACAATTGATTTGTATAAAGGAAAAAATGAGACTAATAAAAATGAAACTATAGCTGGTCGGAATCAGTGCCCAGATCCTACGGTGATAAACCCTGTTTAGATACAGACATTAGATTAAGGAAGTACAGTTCTGAAGTTTAGTTCCTTAATCTTTTCTGTTTATAGTAGAAAATGGTGCGATGGCTACAGAAATACTAAGAAAAAGCAGCCGAGCAAATAAAAAACAAAACAAAACAAAAAACAAACGTCTGCTTGCTGCGGTAGCAAAGCCAGGACGCCCTAGAAACTTGAGAGCTACCCCGTTACCCGAATTAGCAGTACACACATTTACAAGGGGGTGGCTTTAGAAGATGCTCTTGTGTATATAGAGCACGGTGCTATTTCATCTCAGACAAAGGGAATTGGCGTAGGAGTTGTGATAGCAGCCCTGATATGTACGCACACGGCTAAGAGAGGATCCCAGTCACTGTCAGGCAAAAAGTGTATCTTGAAAATGGATGTCCACAAACGTGTCCTGTTTCCTTATCTGAGCCCAGCTTCTCACTCAGGGAGGGAAGAGCTCCAAGTCTGGCGCGTTCCCAATGCAAGGCAAGTTCCATTGGATCCTTCTGGCATCTTTGTGACAGGTCCGGATTTTTCATCCGTACTGGGGTGAGAATGGGCTGCACAAATGGTGGTTTATTTTAAAGTTCTGGAAAATGCATCGACCTATCACGCTAATATAAAGTAAATAATCGCAAAAGCCTTTATAAACCAAGAAATTGATACGGCACTCGGGTGCCCTGCATAGATTTGGCCCAATCAGAAGAGAAAAGCGTTATTTTCTGGGAACTGACACAAGCCACAAAACTGCAGATCAGCATCAAACAAGATACCAGAAGAAAGGCTTCGAGAACCCTGCTAATATTTTTTTTTCTACATCGTCAGTTTTCAACCTTTTCTACCCATGGCCTCAAACTATCCCTTTTTCCCTTCTGCACCCCTTTAAATCCATCCACGCTTCCCTCAGAAATCCAGATCCTAGCATACCTTGTGCTGTTTCAGTCAAGCAGCTCGCATACACCAGCAAGTACCACAAAATAATATCTGAGATGACCACAATATTGCCGAACAAGTGCTGAGCACAGAATTATATTTGATCAACCTACTTACTGCAGCTGTTTACTGCTGGAAAAATATTTTGTTGAAGCGGAAGGGATAAAAAGAGAATTATATTTTTGTATGAAAGCTTACTTTCTGCAGAAAATTTCCCATTAAACAATTTAGCAACCCCAATTAATTGGTTTAAGGGTTTTATTTTTCTGCCTCTCTAAAGTGCACTGAAAAAAATAATTTTGAATAATGATGAAAACAGACCTAATTGGAAGCTGCAATTATACCAAGTTAAACTATTTTGGTTATACCCCAAACAGAAAACAACCTATTTTAATATTTAAAATACTTACCAGCAAAGTGATTGATAGGTGAACATGCAAATAAGGAAAAAATGTGGCCCCCCCACTAACAATGGAGAATTGAAATATTTTCTCTCTGCTGTTTTCTAATATAGCAATATATTAGGTCAGTGTTCAGTTGGATGGATGGGTCATGGTTTTCTGATACCGTGGTACGTAAGGGCTTCCTCAGTCTCCGAATAAGTAACTGAAAGGATGGATTTAGCCTGTATGGAAATAGCTTGACTAATTTTAATACATCTAAAAAGAACCACGGTAGAGGAGAACTTTGGTAGAGCTACAATAAGAATACAGTATAAGCAGGTGAATGGCAATTGTTGGATGAGGGATGCTATGTAACTATCTCAGAGCGCTTTACAAACATATAATTAATTAAGCCTCACCACATTCGGTAAACCTCGAATGTAAATGTAGAAGCAGAGAAACTGAGGCAAAGGGAGATTGTGCCTTGTCCAGGGTCGCATAAAAGGTAGGTGACATAACCAGGAAAAAACTCCTGGTTTCCTGATCCTATGGTTTAACCAATGCCAGAAAATGCTCTGTTTTACTAATAGTTTCATTTACTGTACTGGTATGTATTTTCTAGGTTTACTGTAACAATACAGTAGTGTTATGGGAAAGATGTGTTCTGGCCCATTACGATATTCAAGAATCTCAGGCTGGCTGCGGATTAATCAGAATGCAGGGTTTCCTAATAGCATTTTAGAATATTTTTTACTGCTTTTAAATCAACAAACTACTTATGTGCCAAATTAAAACAAATGTCCCAAGTCTCAGCACAAATCCCACACGAGTGCATACAAAATAAGTAACTTTCTGCCTAATTTTCATTTACATTAATATACGCAGGATTTGCTGTAAAATATAATCAGCCATTTTGTAAACTTCGGGGTCTATCTGGTTCGGTAACTGCTCTTCGGAGCAGTTCCATGGCACTGCTCCAGGGAGTTAGAGCTGAAGGGCTGGGCCCTGTTATTTCTTTTCAGTCGGTTCATCTTTTTTTATTTCCTCCCGGATCTTTCACTTTCTGATAAAACAACTAAATTAGATACTCATAAATATTGTCACTTTTTAGATTCATTCTAATCCAGATGGGGAAAGGGCAAAGCTCAGAGCGGCTGCTATATTTTCAAATGAATGTGTCCAGTTCTGCCCTCAGACACACGCACCCCCCCCCCCCCCCCACACACACAACTCCCAGTACCCTCAGCAAGGGCTATGAATGCATCTGCCTACAATCTGGGCCCTTAATTGTTTCTCTTTTTTTTTTTTTTTTTTTTCGAGATTCACTTTACTCTTTTCCCAGGCTTATTATTCTTTATTTTAATATAATTATATTGTATAGAACAGCCATGATAGGGCCAGAGGGGGAATTCCAAGTTTTATAGCCTCAGTCACAACATAACTTGGCCTTCCAAGAGAAAAACAATCGTGTTTTGAATACCTTAATGAACTTTTTAGTACTAATTTGCTTTTTAATTTTTGTTTTTAATTCAATTATATAAAAATAGTTCTTTGGGGGCTCAGAAATATAGGGCAAAACATGCTGGCCAGAGCAGGGTTTCTGACCCTGACTTCAGTAACTTAAAGGCAGTAACTATTTTCAGAATCAGTCCCATATTTTGGTATTTATGCTTTTCAGGTTAATCACAGACGTGATGTTGATGAGGATATATTTTTTTAGCACTTATTATCACTGCGGTTGAAGCAAGGAGGCCCCTCATCTAGTTTAAATAAGGATATTTAAAGAGAATGATGTACACTCCATAATTGCTCTTGATCAAAACCTTCCCTGTACAGTGGCCTAACCAGTGCTTCGTATTCCATCAGCAGTATATAATTATTTACTGCTCCAAACACTGTGATATATATATTTTAAATCTCCGAACCGGGGGCTCTCTTGTTTGGATGTTTTAAAAAGTGTGGTTTTTATGCCCGGTAATACCGGTCTTGGCATTTCCTATTAGACTACAGAAATCCTGTTCTTTCTCAGTTTAACATCGCTGCACATTTTATAATCCACAGATAATCCACAGAATACTTTGTTTATTGTGTATTCAATAAATCATAATAAACAAGGCCTAAACTGCACTGTACAGGCCAAACAGACCCTGCAAGGGCCAGTTTTGAAGTCCCAATTCAAGCAAAACTACCACTTGAAGTGCTTGAATTTTGCCTGAGTGAGCCCCTCAGGATCCTTTAGCTATGACTTTTAATAATTAACTTTATGAACTGATAAGCAAAGTTACCTTAGTTTTGGACGTTTATACAATAACAATAAAAATATATAAAACCAGCCCAATAGATTTCACTGTTAAAAATATCACATTGAAAAGGCAAACATGCTGACTTTCCTATCTGGCTATTCACAAAATAGTGGTGTGTGTGTGTCATCGGCCATTTTCTCCCTCCAAAATAATATTTTTGATGCCTACTCAAGAGAACGTTTGTCTCCAATTGTAATCCTTGATGGTGATTATAGATGCACTTTCATTACTCTAGAAAAATCTCCTGCTCTATCTACTTGGAACAAACAGAGTGCCATAATGATGAAGCAATAGTTTGTGGACGTTTATTGATTGTAATTTATTATAATGTTTACAACATCTGCTGCTGTACACTACAGAAAATTATAGGGGGGCCAAAATAGTGCACCCTTAAATATGGGACCACCTCGGGCCATCAGTCTGTAAGCAGAAGTTCCTGAAATCAATCGGAATAATAAGAAATGACCCCAGCAAGAGTATCAGCATGACTGGCTGTCTCCACACACAGTACCTAGCAGGTTACTATAGTGAAGCCAGTCCGGTTTTGCCTGGCTCCACTGAAGTGGATGACAGTTTTGCTATTGACCTCCCTGGGGCCGGAATTTCACCTTCAGGCTCAAGAGTGGCACCTTCCATCCCCACCCCTCTCTGAGGTTGGTTCCTACCTGCTCTCAGCGGGGTGACCAGGCTCAGCCCGCCTGCTGCAGCGCTTCCTCAAAATCACCACGAGGGAAAGGCGAAGGGGCCTGGATCTTGGATAAGCCTTGAGGAAGCCTTGGATGATCTTGAGCAAAACAGCCCTGACGCGTGGGAGGTTTCTCGGGCGCTTAAATCGGACGGTGCATTTTATTCTAATGCCCATGCTGGCTGGGGCGCTCCTGCCAGCGCGCAGCGGTTTGGGGCGAGCACCCTGCGGGGCTCAGGTTAGTAACTGTCCACGCAGGGCACAAGGAGCGGGAAATCCACCCCCGCCCCCCCGGAGTGCTTTAGCTATAGATACCCCTATAGGCAGGTCCAGGCCATTGCACGAGCAGCCGTGCGCACCATTCATTTGCAGACAGTTCTGCTCTTCTTCCTCTCCCCCTACCCGGTGCTGGATCCTAGCAGGGGGGCAGTTCCGCTGGGGGCAGCGAGGGTGTCCGCCCCCTCGCTGGCGGGCGGCAGGGAGCCTTGTGCATCGCTCCAGCGAGCATCGCCGGCTCCTCCACCAAGTGCACAAACGCCGCAGGAAAGCCAGCCAGCCAATCACAGCCCCTTTTTTAAATAAAGCCTCTTACGACATTATTCGTTCTCCTCTCTAGTTTGATTTTTTTTTAATCGGACCCTTTGGGGGAGGAAGCACCTCCCCCCAGCCTCTGGCCGAGCGGGGAGCGTCCCCTCGGGCCGGCGGGGAGGTTCCGCAAGCCCGCAGAACCGGCTCCCAGGAGAAGGTAGGAAACGGCGCAGAGGAAAGAGCCCATCGCGGAGAAAAGCCCGAATAGCGGCCCGTGTCGCTTGCAAACGACAAATATTGTCCGCGGCTGTCACATGGCCCCTTGAATGAGACGCGGCTCCGTTGCTGTCTGTGCCGCTCCGCAGATCGGGCCCTGCTTTTACTCCCTCCTTACAGCCAGGGGTAACTAACTGCGCGGCATACCCCCCCTTCTCCCGATAGGTGACTTTTTTTAGAAGCGGGGGTTAAAAAAGCAAACGCCGTTTCGGTGGGTCGGGGAGTTTAAGGATGATCTCTCAGCCCCGCCAGTGTTTGTGCGGATGCCCGGACTTGTTTTATTTTCGGTTTGATCCCAATGTGTCATGTTGGAGAAAAGCAAGATATGTGTCAAACGAACAAACAAACACAAGCCTAGCAAGTGAGGGGCAGCTAGTTGTGAGGGGCGCGCGGGGGGGATATTATTCAAAAGAAATTGCATGCTCCAATTCTCAAGGAAGTTAGGTTTGAGTCAATGTATTAATCCCCGGGTTGGGTAAGCAAATTAAGAAGATGCCTTAGAAAACAATGTTTGATCTGGGCTTGTTTACATCTCCTTCCCAGTGGGTATTAAGAGCATGTCGAAGGGAGTTCCTGGACTTTTTGTTTGTTCGCTCAGAAACGGCTCATCATGCCCTAGTTTACTACGTTCTGATCTGGGGGCAGCACGCACGAAATGAATCCTGGCGAGATCGGTGATGTTTGGGGGAAGATACTTTCTTCCCGTCCTTCCCATGCCGCTGAGCAGATAGAAACGAGAACTCCTTCTCCTCTCAGCGCCATTTCAGCAGAGACACAAAATGGGTTCAAGGGCCTGGCTCAGGTGCGCGAATTGGGCACTACGTAGCAGCCGCAGCCTGGCGGGGGGGGGGGGGGGAGGGGGGGCTGGCTTAGGCCGGCCGTTGTAGGGCGATGGAGCTCTGCCAGGATAGCCCCCTTAGTGTAGACAGTTCGGTTTTCAGAAGGCCCTGGGTGTTGTGCAGCCTCTGCACATGCCAGACACCAAGAGAAATGTAGTGAGCGTTTGGGTGGGCAAAGAATGCAGGGAACACTTCAAGGGCAGGAAGTCTCGAAAGATGATTTTTGAACATTTCTGAATTGTTTTTATTAGGGAGGAGGAGGACTCCAGGGCCCTTGGGTGAGTTGGTTTGTTTTGGTTTTGAGTACTGTAAACGTGGGATGGAGGAGCTGGGATGGCTCATGTGTACAGAGAGTGAATATTACATATTTTCAGATGACGCCTCTTCTGGGCTGTCAAAAAAAAATTCAATAGCCTGAAAACAAGCATTTAAAACTTCCTCCAACACCTCTGGGAAAGGAATGAGTGAAAACAGGAATTTAATAACAGAGGTGGCTTTTTTTTTTTGCTAATAAATTCTTACAGCAATAAAATGTAGATTAAGTAATTAAACAACATGGGCCAAATCCTGCCTTGCCTTAGCAAAGCTGGTAGTCCCACGGATTTCACTAGGACTATTGATGTGAGTAAAGCAAGGAGAAATTGACCCATTGTAGTGCAGGTGGAAGCAAAACAAACAAACCCCTTTTCGATCGTTATCAATAGTTAATGCGAATAGCAGTTCAAAAAGGCTGGTAGGAGTGTCCCGGGGAAGTATATAATGCCATTGTGTTAGATAAGTTATTACAAATCAATTACAATGGTGTTATTTAATACAAACTATACACATTTTGTTAATAGAGAAGCAGTAGTGTCCAAACCCTATAATTCTATTCGAGGCAAAGAGAATATCTGGAAAGCCCAATGCTGCAAACAGTCAGTCAATGATGCTGCCCTTGAGATAATATGGGCTCTACATTCAGAGGGTTCAAAAGTTTATGTTAAAGGGTCATGTCTTGGGGCATGCTTCCTCACGATAAAATTCACCCCTGCGCTGAGAGCCAGCACAAGCCCTATGCAGTGACTTAAGTGCCATTCCAGCCCTCAAAATAGTGGAACTCAGTTGCTGCAATAGGTTCTGTGTTTCCCCTCTGCACAGTGGTGAACGTCACCGCTGAATAGGCCGCTTAGAACCGCTTGCATAAGTAAGAATGACTCACACGAGTTAGAATAGCAGGATCAGCTCCCAGTTTCGGAGGTTCTTCCGGTATGTTTATGGTTGTGGGAGAACCAGTTGCAGGCTTGGGCAGCAGCTCTAATTTAGCTAAAGAGGGAAATCATCTGTCTGGTCCTTTTACTCACATGAATAAAGTGAGCAGAGTCTGGATCAAAGTTAGGGAAACTGCATGAATGCTGGGGGGGGGGGAAGGGGCAGGGGAAATAGAGAAAGGTACAATACATTAGTGGCCTCATAACAGCCCCATAGTTTTCCAAAAAGATTAATAGTAAAGCTTCCCCTTGCACTAGAGAGCACAATTAGGCCCCCAAAGGATAACTAGTGTGAAAATAATATTTATGGGCAACGCCTACCTGTCTATCAAATAGGGTTTAATCCATTGTCAAATAAATGTTGGGATACTGTGGGTCAAACCCTCCCTGTAAATCTGCCACTCTCGACTGACTCCAGTGGAACTATGCTGCCATACACCAGCGGAGAATGTGGCCCTATATGATACACCTGTGCTTACATTTTTGCCGGTCAATTTTTTTTCTCCAGGGGCTCTGTGGGGCCAGAACCGCTCACCTTTGCTCTTCTCTTTCTCGCGGTCTGTGGGAGAGATTTTCCTACTGATGCTTATGCATAACCTTCGTTACCACTAATAAAAAAACACTCCTGTTAATCGAATGTCTCTGCTACTTCTATAAACACGCCGCGGTGCTAAACATGAACATGGCGAATTCGCAATGAAGTTACAATAGCCGTGAAGATTTTTAGATACTGGGCACCTCGGGCAATTTTACTTTATAGAAATGTGTAGCCAAAGTGTAGTTCCTATTACCCCCCAATCTATAGAGTTGACACTGCAGGCTCTCAATGAACCCTTCTACTCGCTGAGCCGTGGTTCAGACCTGGAGACGTGGTGTCTGCTTTTTGGCGTGAATATCATGCTTTTCCCACAGTCCCCAGCACGCTTCTGAGTGGTCCTGAGTTGATTTGGGGAATGCTCGGAGGGGGTGCGGTGCTCTATCGGAGTAGTCCAGGTATGGGTCGCCAGAGCTCAAGTACAAGTACATTCTCCCGTCACCTGCCTACTCTGAAAAGTGAGGAGAGCTTGAATTGTGGTCTATTGATGTTTAACTTTCATGTCAACTAAGGGAAGTTAAAATTGGTGGACACGATTATCACTGCACACATTTCTTGCTGCTGTTCCCATGGAAGTCAATGGCACAATTTCCAGAATAGAGTCCAGAGAGCAAATACCGGTTTTAGGAAGGTCGGGAGAGGGATCCTCTCTTCCCCCAGAGTTCAAATGAAAGTAAATAATGCCTTTTAAAAATCTCCATTAATCTTTCCCCAGAGGGAGGAGAATAATCTGTTTTAGGCCTTTGGTTGGTGAAGAGCCGGTTACTGTTTACAAGAGATTTCTTTTTTAAATGGCAGGGATGTGAACAGCAACAATCCAATAAGGGACCAAATCCTGCCTTCTAATTTGCCCAGGTAATTCCACAGAGATCAGTGGGGTTACGCATGTGAGTAAACTGAACAAGATTTCCTCCAGATTTGTTAGAAACATAAATAAAATGAGGAGAGCAAATCTGTATGGAAAATAGTTTAACATTCACCCCTTGCAGAGGAGCTGCATAAGGCCTTCACTTACACTTATTCGTCATGGGTTACCGTTAGACACAGGAGTCTTGCTAGCCCTCTTCATGGGGTGAATTTCATTCTGTAATGAGCAGTTGACACAGGATGTCTGATATGATCAAGGTCATTCAAAGTCAGAGAACAAAAAGAAATTACTTTTATCGTGAGTTTTTGTCTCTTAGTGTATTACCAGCTCTGTTCTATTTCCACCAAAATTTCAACTCTATAAAGATAAGAGTATCTCTCTCATAATAGTAAGAACATTTTGACCACGCAGATCCAAAATAAAAAATATAAAAAATTGGAGTGTGTATTGACTTACTGGATTCTGTTTTCTATTTTTTTAATTCTGGGTTACAGCTTTTTGTTTTCTTGCTGAGAAATTATGCCTTTGGATACATTATCAACGGCTTGAAATTGCTTAGATGAATAGTCCTTTTTTAATGTATTCATTTCTCTCTCCTGTTGTTGGAAGCTCAACTTTTTCAGTGTAATTTCTCCCTAATATGTATTTGAGACTTCCTTCCATTTTGGGGTGAGACTTTCCTAAATTGATTTTGAATGTATATGCACACATACACAGTTGGTCCTGAATATTTTGTTCTTGGATATTGTGTGATGGTTGTTTTTTAGGGAATTAAAAGAGAAATGAAGAGACAGGGAACATCAGGATATTGAAATGTATAGAACTATTTTGTATTTTCAGTGTCAGGCAGCACAGGATTTCTAAAAACCTGTATCATTCACAGTTTCCTTCTTGTGGCACTGCACTTTGTAAAGCAATCTGGAAAAAGGATGGGGCGAGATGGCAAAATTTGCAAAGCATACAAAAAGCATAGTTAAGTCCAAAGCTGATCATGAAGGGTTACAAAGGGATCTCACAAAACTAGGCGACTGGGCAATAAAATGGCAGATGAAATTCAGTATTGATAAGTGCAAAGTAATGTATATTGGAAAACGTAATCCCAGTTATACATACAAAATGATGGGGTCTAAATTAGGTGTTACCACTCAGAGAGATCTTGGAGTTTTGTGGATAGTTCTCTGAAAACATCTGTTCTCTGAAAACAACTTGCAGCAGCTGTCAAAAAAAGCTAACAGAATGTTAGGAACCATTAGGAAAGGGATAGATAATAAAACAGTAAATATCCTATAATCCATGGTACACCTTGATTACTGCATGCAGTTGTGGCCATCTCATCTTTAAAAAAAAAAGAGATCTATTAGAATTGGAAAAAGTACAGAGCAGGGCAACAAAAATTATTAGGGATATAGAACAGCTTCCATATGAGGAGAGATTAAAAAGACTGGGACTGTTCAGTTTAGAGAGATAACTAAGGGAGGACCTTATAGAAGTCTATAAAATCATGAATGGTTGGAGAAAATGAATAGGGAAATATTATTTACCCTTTCACATAATGGGTAACTATTGGTTCTTGCAATGAAATTAATTGGCAGCAGTGTTAAAACAAATATAAGGAAGTACTTCTACAGGCAAGGCACAGTCAAGTGTGGAACTCATTGCCTGGAGATGTTAAAGTCAAAAGTATAACTGGGTTCAAAAAAGTCTTAGATAAGTTCATGGAGATAGGTCCATCAATGGCTATTAGCCAACATGTTCAAGGATGCAATCCCAGTTTTTGGGTGTCCCTAAACCTCTGATTGCCCGAAGTTTGGACTGGAAGGGATAGATCACTTGATAGTTGCCCTGTTCTATTCATTCTCTCTAAAGCATCTGGTACCTGCCACTGTCAGAAAACAGGATACTGGGCTAGATGGACCATTGGTCTGACCCAGTGTGGCCATTCTTATGTTCTTAATCTTTGTGGGACACATTGCAAATATTTTATTACTATAGAGATTTTTAACATCTTACATAATTTCACCTGACGATATAGTCTACACCTTCAGTTGTTAAGTGAAAATATGAGTCTAAAATGCGAATAGGAGTACCCCTAATTATCCAAAACCCTGTTAAATAAAATAAAATAAAACGATCATTTTAGCACTATGAGCCTCAGATAGCCTTTATTAAACTCAAAATCAACCATTAACATCAATGGGAGTTGGATCTGGCCCTAGGATTATAAAATTCTTAGACCCTCTCAGGTTTCTATGTTTGAAAAGATGTCTAGCTTCTTTCCTATCCGCATCTTTTGGAAAATCCAGGCACTGGGAAGCATCTGTTCGTATTCCAGGTCTGGGAAGGAAAACTGCAACCCAAGAAATACACAAAGATCTGCCTTCTGTCAAACTAGTAATAGTTTATTAATTTAAGTGGTGTATTTACCTTCATGGTTTCCTTTACAGTGGTAGTGTTTGAACGTTTATTTTTATTTTTTTTCAAGTATAAGCTAATATACATATTTGTGCAAAGTAAAAATCTAAAACAAAAACAAAGATCGTGTTTGCTTTTAGAGTATTTGAGAACATTTCCAAGTGGCATATTTACAATATATTATTCCTCTTTATTATACTTCATACATTTAAGAAAAAAAGCCGGACAATAAGTTATGTTCTAGGAGGAAATATTATAACATCAATTAATGTGGACTCTTCTGTAGACGTGGGGAGGGTACAGCATTGGATTAAAGATTAACAAAATTGGGTGCAACCTAATGAGTGGAGGCCACAGCCTCCCCTGCTGCCATCCTCTGATTTCCAGCCTACTGTGTCAGGGTAACAAGGCGGCTCCTAGGTGTCCTGGGGGATGGTACCCGGCTGCTGTAGACGAACCTGGTGCCTGCAGTTCAGTGCTTTGTGTGGCTGAGCAGGGCAGAGCCGCGCAGGGAGCTGGCCACCCGCCCCGGCCCTATGCCTGGGGCGGAGCGGCATTCCTTGCAGGCTGGGCTCGGAGGTAGCTGACCACTTGCTGATGCCCGCTTTCTACAGCTAGGTCAATGGGGAGGCGGCCCGATTTGTCCCGCAGATCCAACCGAGCCCCGCCTCGGTGCAACGCCACAAGGGTGTCCAGGAAACCGGCTCGCGCCGCATCGTGCACTGGGAGGGAGCCGGTGCGCGGGTCCGGACGGTTGGGATCCGCTCCTCTCTGCAGCAGCAGCTCCGCCACCTGGGTGTTTCCCATCATCATGACCTAGAGGAGAGGGGCAGAAGCCGTCAGTCACTGACTCCGTGTTTGGCCAACTCTTTAGACGGGCAAGACTCCCACTGGTGGCCAAGCCTGGGTTGGGACTGAACTGCAGGATTGGATTCTCTCTAACTAATGCCAAAGGGTTAACTATTGTGATTTTCAGTCTGAGCCTGATCCAACTACCATTACAGTCAATGGGAATCGGATCAGGCCTGTACCTACAACAGGGCATCTGGAAGATAGGTTAATAAAATGTTGATCAGAGTCAATCGCCTCTAGGCTCCAAAGGCGTCGAATACCACAAAGGCTGCAAGACCAAGAGAAACGGTAAGCTGTTTGAAATGGTCAGAAAATCAAGTCTTAGGTGTCCCCCCCAGGTATGTAAATGTGTATATTATTTCATGTATGAATTAAAACATCAGTGTGCATACAGGCGCGCACATTCGTGCTATACTGTAAATAATCCCCTCTTACGCACAATGCATTTGGGGAAAACGCTTTCAGCTTGTGAGCACATGTACAGAGAAATGCTACCGACCATTTATCTGCACAAACGTGAACCTCGGTTTTAGGAAAGTCTGACATTTTACTAAAACGGAGGGTTCTTAGGTGGACCCAAAGGGCGGGATCCCGCAATCCTTACTCTGGCAGAATTCCCGTTAAGGCGAACAGAAATGTTACCTGAGTAAGAAGCTGCTCATTATGAAAATACAAAATTCAAACTGGAAATTCATTTACAAACACACGCACAAGAATAACAACAATAAAAGCAATAACTACCTCCAAGCTGCTTTTTTGAATGGCAGGTATAATATAGATTTAAATCGTTCCCTCTGTATAAAAATATTGAATTTCAATTTAAAAATAATTAACTTTGCTTTAGTTTATGGCACTTCCAACTCCCCCACCCCACCCCTGCGCTTAAAATAGCAGATCATTCACTAGCACTTACACAGCTGTTATGCTTTCTGCCGGTACGACTTTA
The DNA here is from genome assembly GCF_011386835.1 of Chrysemys picta bellii. Classification (NCBI taxonomy): domain Eukaryota; kingdom Metazoa; phylum Chordata; order Testudines; family Emydidae; genus Chrysemys; species Chrysemys picta. The sequence continues at coordinate 111,447,151 of NC_088796.1, forward strand.
CGAAAACAATGATTCGCCTGTTTCTGTGTTTCTTTTGAAGGGATTTAAAATACAGTTTTAACTTAGTCAAATGGCCATGAAGACACTAAAATTTCTATTTACCTTATAACCATACTAGAAAGCTCGCTGCTTTTAAAGTTAGTTTTTTTATGTTGAAATCTAAATACTGAAAGATACTTCACAAAAGTGCAGCAAATTAAATGATGCAGCACAATTTTTACTGAAGGGATATTATCAAATGCATAAATTACTCCTTTTCAGTCAAATGTTGATGTTGTAATACAAATTGTCATTGCCAGTCTTACACAATAGCTTTTCAGATAATTCCAATTTTGTTTTATGCGAGAATATACATAAACGTTTGCTAAATACATAAATAACTGAACCTAAGTAGAAATCAAGATTTAGAATGTACTTTACTTTCTAGTACTCCTGCACGAGATTAAAGTTTTTAATGTCTGTACTTCGCTATATATTACATAAATAACTCACTCTAATGCATACCCTTTCCCCCCCTCCATGATCTAGTGTTTCTACTCGTATATAGTTTAGTTAATGTATTCGGTCTCGGACGAAAATATTATATCACTACTTCCTGTAGTAGATTTAAAATGAAAGGGCACCTTTCCGAAAATGATATTTAGGCACAGATATAGCAATTATTGAAATTCGAGAATTTAAAGCACTTGGTGGGTTTGAGTCATCATGTCACAATTACAGTTACAGATGAAAACAATAGGTTGTTAAAACTAAAACTGCTTTCAAAGGAGGTCGTGTTTTTAATAGACTTTCGGTTTTCTCGTTAAGTGAGATGAACTAGTTTTCGTCGATCATTTCATAACTATGGCTTTGGTGTCTACTCCTTGGGACTGTCCTTCCTCAGGTAGAGCACCCCCAAAGAACTAAATGGGGGCTTTGTCTGAGTAGGGGGTGCAGGATCGGGCCCTGAAAATGACCAAGAAATACTAGAGGATAAATATTAAATCGGGCATATATTTATCTCTTTATCTATAACTAGCCAACCGAAGCATGTCCTTTTAGAATGTTAATAATGTCTGATATCAGAGGGGTAGCCGTGTTAATCTGAATCTGTAAAAAGCAACAGAGTGTCCTGTGGCGCCTTTAAGACTAACAGAAGTATTGGGAGCATAAGCTTTCCTGGGTAAGAACCTCACTTCTTCAGATGACTTGCATCTGAAGAAGTGAGGTTCTTTCCCACGAAAACTCTGTTGCTTTTAATAATGTCTGATGTTTATCTGAGGAGACAAATTTAGTGTTTTATGACTTTGTTTCTTATAGATATTTCTGCGGCCACCGAGATGGTGTTATCGCCATTTCAGCATTTTGTTAATCTTGTGAAAAAATGTCTAGCGTTTGTATGCACTGGATAGAATTTCCCATTCCGCTTCGCCTTTGGATTTTATGGGCTATCATTGATATTTATAGTGTCAACTTTACGGTCTCGGCGGAAGGGGTGATTTTTGGCACATGTATGAGAAACAACACTCCCTGCGTAAAAGCAGTCACAAAATGCGACACACGCTAACAAAAACAGGTTTAATTTTTTTTAATCGCCTGCAAGAATGATTGAGTGCATGGCGAATAAATAGCGAAAAGAACAATCATGGAAGGGGATCGGCTGACTTTCTGAAGGACTCTACATTGATGTGTCGTTTTGCCACCCCCACGCTATGAGCAGTCAGCCCGGGGTGAAAGTAACAACCGACGCTCCTCGCACTTTGGAGCTGCTGTGTGTGATGATAGCCGTAGAATGCCTGCGAGGCTTTTAGAGAGCCCGAGTCTACGAGGCGCTGCGTTCACTTAAACCAGGGCGTGCTAAGTGCTCAGCACCTGCAGTCCTGGAGTCTTTTTGGTTCCCCCCCTTTGTACCACCACCTCCCACCGGGTCCTGAGGCTCCTGCCTGGCTTGCCGTGAACCCTCTCGCTGGTCCCTGTACCTGGATCGGCGTCCTGTCGTAGGAATTGACTGCATTGGGGTCCGCCCTCTGGTCCAGCAGCTCCCTCACCTTCTCCAAATTCCCTAAGGCAGCGGCGCTGGCCATGTCGTTGGCCCCGGACTGGCCCATGCCTCTTCCTCGCTGCTGGATCTCACATCAATTAGCACCAGTGTCCGGGGCCCCCGTCTTGCGCTTCCCCCTTTCGGCAAGGTCTCGGGGCTGGGGCTCTCCGGGGCTGCTCCAGCTCGCACCGGTCTCCTAAGCCATCAGAGCGCGGCACGGCCGCCGGCAGCTCCGCTCGTCGCCTCTCCTCCGAGAACCCCGAGGGGCAACGGCGCTTCCTGGGGTGGCTGCAGCTCCAGCGGTGCCCACCACCGGGCAGGCGGGTCTGAACAGCTCCCCGGGCTTTCTCCCGCGTCGCCCTCCTCTTTCTTCCCCGGCCCAGGTTCAGCACCGCCGCGTCGCCGAGCGAGAGGTGAGTGCCGGCTGCAGGGACACCGCCTCTGCGGCTCCGCTGGAGAAGCCCAGGACTTGTTTTCTTCGTACAGCTGGTGCACCTCCCCGCCCCGCGCCTGTCCCCTCCCCTGCCCAGCCGCCCGGTACGTGTTCTGACTTGCCCAGCCGCTGATGTCACGCACCCAGGCGAACAGCGACCAGCCATGGAACAGCTGGGGAGCGCGGTGTGTGAGAGCCCGTCCCGGGGGCGCATGCGCTCCGGGCTTCCGACTGGCGTTCTATAGAACGTTCGCAGCCAAAGATTCTGGGGAAGGAACCTTCACGTCTCCTCCCCCCACGCACACTCTCCCCGCTCTTGCAGAGTCAGCGGAGGATTTGCGGCTTGGGCCGTTGCTGGATGGTGCTTCCAGTGCCATGGAGCGAGGGATGGGGGGTAGGGCGGCCCTGCTCGGTAGTAATCTTGTCCGCCTTCAGCACAGGCAGCTCCTTTCCTGGGCTGCGGCCTAATCTCGCCTGACAGCCCCACGCGCAGGAGGGAGGGGTGGAAAAACAACCCAACAAAACCCAGCTCCTCCAGAGGCTTCAGTCAGCCTTGGGGAATAGCCAATGAAGAGCGAGGCTGTTGCTGACGGGCAGCGTGACCTTGAACAAGTCACCTCCTCGGTTTGTGCCTCAGTTGACTCATCTATAAAGTAGGGCCAGTAATTCCGCAGCGTCACAGGGGACGTGAAACTCAGTCCACTGATGGCTGCAAAGTGTTTTGAAAGCCTCAGATGAAAGGTACTACAGATATGCAAAAAATATTAATCCTGCTTGGCGCCAGGATAATCTGGGTGGTCCCGTGGCTAGGGCATTAGATTGGGACTGTGGAGATCTAGGTTCTCTTCCCAACTCTACCACCGACCTGTTGTGTTACCTTGGGAAAGCCATTACATCGAACTGTGCCTCAGTTTCCCTTCCCTTATTGAGTAGAATAAGAATAAGCTTATTCTACTCAAGTTTTTATACTACCCCTTGTCACCTTTCAGAAATTGCATCTGAAGAAGTGAGGTTCTTACCCACAAAAGCTTATGCTCCCAATACTTCTGTTAGTCTCAAAGGTGCCACAGGACCCTCTGTTGCTTCTTTCAGAAATTGTCACTTCACCGCTTTGTGCCTCAGTTTCCCCATCTGTAAAATGTGGTTAATAAAGCTGATCTCCTTTGTAAAGCAATCTGAGATTTACTGATTTTAAAAATTGCTATATAAGAGCAAGGTATTATGATTGTTTAATAGTCATATGTGTTTCTTTCTTTTCTTTACTCACCTCTCACTTGTCTAGTTTGCAAGCTTTCTGAGGCAGTTTGTCTCTTAGTATGTGTTTGTATGACGTGCCTAAGGCAAAGGGACCTCTAGGTACAACTAATAGAAATAATGTCTCCACCTCCCCTTCCAAATCATCCATTTTTAAAAACCAGACTTAAAGACTTTGTACATTACAGGTGGGTGTTGGAGAATATGCAGGTTTCACTTTCATGTGTCAAGATGTTTGCACAATTCTTGTTTTCCTTGCCTCTGCCAATAAAACATATAGTACCTTGGCAAAACCAGCATGCTTATCAATTGAGGGTGATAAAGATAAAGTGAATTCAGATAAATAGAATGAAATATGGTGAGGTAGATGGGTGTTGTCATGAAAAAGTTGAACAAGGCTTGTGATCCCTTTTCTGGAATCCCACAGTACTTGTCGCAGAAAGAAATTTTCTTTTCTTCAAGAGTTTTATTTTTAAAAGTTCAGCGAGATACAAACAAATTATGGGTTGGTATGTGGCAGCTGGGAATGTTGCTGTATATTTTTTAAAATATAAATGTTAGTAGATTAAAGAAAAATATATAGTGTGGTATTGGAAAGCTCGACCATGAAAGCAAATATCTTTGCATGTTGATTTCTGTAGAAAAATACTGAAAGAGGAGAGAGAGGAGGCGGCGGAAGTGACAGTGATAGTGTTGGGGGAGAAAGAGATTAGAATTTAGCTCTGGCTACCAGAGCATTCATCACATGGATTAGCAACCAGGCACGCACTCCTCGGTGGGAACTGCGGCAGGGATCTTTGGGGGAGCCACTAGCACCAAGGACAGCTCTCCTGCTGGCAGCTGTTCAATGTGGTTTTGCAACCCAATCCCTCTACCGGGTGGGACACCAAAAGGTAACTGGGGGGCCTTAGCCCCCAAACCATGTGGCTGGATCCCTCACTCTTAAAGCTGGTCTTGTCTGTCCTCTCCCTTTCATGGTCATTTGAGAAAATTCAATGAGTCCATTACTCTCTGTGAACCTCACTTTCCACTCTAAGGAGTAAATGAGACTTTTATGTGACAGTGGAAAAGCTACATTTAATCATGTCATCATACTAACCATGTTGTGGGGTTGCAGGGATGCTGACAGATGGGAAGGTTAAGAGATCAGATGGGTGGTAAAATGTTAAAAAAGAGAAAATACCAATTTGGGCCTATAATTTCCATGGCCCTGGGCATTCACCCCAGTTCCTTTTCACTTTTAGAATTAAAGGTTTTGAGGAGAAAAAAAAATCAAAAGTCCTTGTTGAACCTACAAAAACAACATATTGCTCTACCCCAGAGCTTCATCATTCTTCCAGTTTTCACTAACACTTTAAGCCTTTACCTTAAGTAAGTAAAAAGAAAAAAATATTTATTTGTATTACAGATTTACTGCTATATCCTTAGGGCCCCATTGTGCTAGGTGCTGTACAAACATATAGTGGAAATAAACTTTAAAAGCTAGATTGTGCCCTCAGCTGTGTACCCATATAGGAACATATTGAACTTAAGAACTCCCTGATACCTGTGCATGGGCCACTTGGACATGCACACCTTTCTAAGATCATTCTTTCATGGAATTTGAATGCTACCATTATCTTGTTCAGTGCTTTGACTGTTATGTTGTACGGTTATGCTTGTCCAAAACAGCATGAAATCACCTATTAACTTGAAATAACTAAAACAGTGGAATAATAACTTAATTATTTTTTCTCCCTGTCCCTTTATAAAGGAACATCCACATTATCAGGAAACATTTTAAGTTCTACATTATTACCAATAGATGGTCCCAGCAATTTCTGCCAGTTACCATGTGATAGGGCTAATTCTGCTAATTCTCAGTAAAATACAGAGTAGTATTTTACTTTGCAAGTAGTCTCATTGACTTGAGTGGGAGAACTTGCAGGATAAAATACTACTCAGTGTGAATAAAGGGGCAAACTGGGTCCTTTAGGGAATTATTTTTCAATTGGTTCTTTATCTAACAGAACCTCTATATAAATTCCATTGCTTCATTGCATGTTGTTCTTTTTCATGCTCTTGGTATCCCATTCAACATTTGATTTTTATGGTGTCAGCTATTTAAGTGATGGGCACCTTAAAAATAACTATGATACATATATGTCAGAACTGTCTATTGAAGAAAGAGCACCTTCTTCTTTTTAGGGAATTAAGTCACACAGTAACTTGTCACATAGACCTTAGTTCAATGGAAAAAAATATTAAGGAAAGACATTGTCTTTTAATACTTATAGATGCTACAAAGTAATTTTAACAGTAGCAGGAGTGAATATTAAAATAATCGAATAAATCTGCTAGATATAGAGAACAACTAACTAAACTATTATTGTACATCATGGGCTTGATTCTCATTTACATTTAGGCCCCTTTTCACTGCTCTGGCAGTGCGAAGGGGCCTTCACATGGTCGTGACTGTTGGAGCACTGTAAAGGAAGGTCTTAATGTAGATGAGCATCAGGCCCCATATCAGTTGGGCCCATCTTCTCCTTTTAAACTAGATGCTTCAACAGGGAGTTATAATCAATAAGAAGACATATTGCAGATTGTGTGGTAAAAAGATGAGCTCTTTTACTCGTTTAGTTCAAGGACTGTTGCTCCTAAGCTCTGTGGTTCATACAGACACTCAAAAATAGCATTCTGTTTTCTGCCGCTTCCAAAGAGGGTTATTATGTGACGTACACCTTAAGAAGAAACAATTTACAGACATGCAGCAAAATGCAAAAGTAAAAGGTGTTCTCTAATTTTTCAAAAAGTTAAAAAACCAAACTAGAAAAAGAATAACAGCATAAAATACTTAAAGATGCAGCCTCAATAAAATCACACATGTTTATTCTTAGAAAGGAACAAAAACCACAAAAAACGTGGCCTAAAATTTGAAGTTTCAGCTGAAACCTACTGTGCCACAGAGTTTAAGTCGCTGTGTTTTTCTTCTGGTTGAATATGCTGTTGGTTTGAATGACAGAGGGTATATCCAATCATTGGTGTTTAATGTTCTCACCCAGTTCACAGCAATTACTTCCGGTTTCAAAGTTAATCGTGTGAGAGTGAATTAGCAGCATCACCACCACCACCTAAAAACAGTCATTTCTGATTATGTTATTCCTTTCACACATATTGCCACAAGTGTATAGTGCAGACACATCAATCAATATACACATCATAGAGAGACACAGTAATACAAACCAATCCCACAGCAACCAGACAGATACTGTAAGATCTGAAATAATTTAACTTCTACAATCAAATGAAAAAAAAGACAAGTTTCAAGAAGATAATTTAGCACCTGCAATGCGTGTTCAATAGAATATTACTCAAAAGCAGTTTATTATTTGTAGCAGAATCATACTAATAGCAAGATGTCATTTATCATGAGTGTGACAGAGAAATCCATGCTCATTATCATGATTTCTATTTCACAGTAAGTAGAAAACAACATAATGCCATAGTAACATTCAATTAATATGTATTAAAGAGACGAGTACATCCCAAACCCTTTCAATAAATGATAATGATGTTGATACAGAGCAGGCTTAAAACATCAGCTCCTACTATGTTTGATGATGCGCATGAAAATTGAAATTGTCAAGTGTCTACTCTCTCAAAATAAAAAAGAAATAAAGATACATCAGCTCCTACTGGAGGGGGCAAGATATCTCCCTCAAAAAGGTTGGACCTGTATAGGGATAACAAGAATAGTCAGAGATGCACTAGTAAGGATTAAAAAACCAAATAGTTTTGAAAGGGATATAAACCCTCATGCTTCTGGGCATAAAACAGATGCTAATTAATGTGAGCTAAGAAAATGGAAGCTGAGATCCTTGTGTGTGATAAGCAGGAACTGGGATTTTAAGAAAAATGCCAAATATCACAATAACACAATGCTACTACTGGCTGTTTCCAAAATGTGTTAAATGTCACTCTTCCTACATGATGTCAGTCTGAGGGGGCATGCACTGTCTGCCTCTATTTGTAAGGGAGCCACCTGGTGCTCCTCTTGTATTCATCTGCCAGTGTCAGCTGGACTTGACATCTATAGCAGGTTCTGAATTTGGAAGAGCAGTTCTCTAAGCTCCATTACAAGTCAGTCCTCCTCCTGGAGTTTCTGCTGTTTGCATTGACAGTCAAGGCTGTTGCCAGGTAGAAAAGAGCTGTACATCAGGGGATGATTAATCACAGTAATCCTGTTTGTCACAGCTTGCTCTCCTTCCAACCTAAATCCCATAGTGGGTTGTGCTTGGAGTATGTTGTCTGTTCTTTTTACTTATTCTACTCTCTTTCTCTGGAGAAAGGAAAGAGGGAAGATGGGGGTCTAAATGCTGCTGCTGATTGGCAAATTTTGATTCCTGTTTCCTGATTGGTACCATAACACTGATATTCAAGGCTGTTGGAGTGTAGGAGAGAAGGGAAGAACATGACACACTGGATTACTGGTGAGTAAACTTTCTTTTTCATGGTCCAAAATAGATATATGAACAGACAGTGGAAGAGCTTAAGGATAAGACCATAAAGTGCCTGTTTTTGCCTGGAAGTACAAGCAGAAACTGAAACTACGTTAGCCACGGCAATTGTGAAATGGTGTTTATATAACTGGAAATTAAAGGCTAAATTAACAGTTAATTAACAGACATTGTTAACTGTGTGCACATGCAAAACCTTGCATTACTCACTAACTTTATGGGCATTTGCCTTAGCTGCATGTGTAAATGGGCTACCTGTGGGCACAATTACCTATTTTGCACATACCTGTGTAATTAAGGAGGCTTGTTGAAAATTTGGCCCCAACTATGGTTCCTGTGACAGAGGCTGAATTAATATTCTTTAAATTGTTGAGCTAAACCTTCTCCCAGTAGAGTTTAACGGGCTACAGCAGGAAATATAGGGAACATTCAGAAAGGGGCATTCACACAAGTAACCAGTGCCTTTCATGTGTCAGATAGCCTGTTTTACAGCTATCATATTAGGATAGTGATTCTCAAACTGTGGACAACAGTGCCTCCCTCTAACCTACCCTAACCTGCTACTCCTAGGGTCTCAAAATATTTACTTATGGTGAGCACCAAGAAGGTCTTCATGGCCCATAGGAGGTCCAGTGAGATGATCTTTCTCTTCCATGTGGTTTTTGAGATGAACATTTTGGTGGACCACTGTATTAGGAATGACCTTTATAATTTGTTGTATAACCACTTTCCAGTGACAACTAAACCTTGGAATTTGAAGGCTTTTCTAACTCCAGAAGAGGAGATGGATTCAGAACTTGGAACAAGAACAAGTTCTCCAGTTTGAAAAGTCTCGTTGCTGTCTTTTCTGAATTAATGCTCTGTTTGTTTTTATGACATTTGTGGGCAGAGTGGTCTGGAAGAATAAGTGCAAGATTGGGAGTCATGAGCTTTTTGAATCCTGGCCCTGCTAATGATTTGCTGCGTGGCCTTGGGAAAGTCACTTTGTCCTTCTGCCTCACTTTCCCCATGTGAAAAGTGCTAATAATATTACCCATCTACTTCCCAGAGCTATTGGGGATGACTAATTAGCTAATCTATGAAGAGTTTTGTGCATGTATGGTCCTACCTAAACGTGGATTTTTGTGCTTGTGGTTTCCAAGTTTGCATTTTTAGACCATTGGAACGTTCTAAAGCAGTTGGATGAACCAGATTGCACTCAATCTGGGTAGCCAAATGATACTCCATATTTGTCAACTGCAGAGTAATTTCTGTAGCCACCAGACATGTCACTGTCTTCAAATTTTCTCATCTGAAAAGACTTACTCCTAAGAACAGGTCTCTTAGTGTAGAATCCATTCTACCCACATATATACTGGTAATGGCATTGTAATACTCTTCCATTTAGATTATAATGAATGGGTCAAAGTGTATTGGGTATTCAACCATATGGTGACTGATTACTTCTGATAAACAAGTTGTTGTAGTGTAATTGCACAGCTGTGTTTTATTCAACCAAACTCCAAAAGGCTATTGACTTTCTAAGTATAGGTTAGATGTGTGTATAGAACTACTGTGAACCTTTAGACCCATTTTATATTCCAATTTAACTGTCATAATTAATAAAATTATGTAGGAGGAAAAAGACATTTCCTAATGGTACTGGAGCCAATCGTGTTTACATGAGTAAGAACTACTCCTATGACTAAAATGAACAAAGTTTAAAACTTTATCCCCACACTTCAAAAACATTGGGAGTGGAATCTTGGCACCATTGAACTTAATGGGAGTTTAGCCTGCCAATCCACCAGTATCATGGGTTAATCACATTGTGTCTAGTTCTTCAGTCCTTGTTCAGGCAAATTTTTAATTGTCTACAAAAAGAGCATTACACAAAGAAGTGAGTGCCCCTAGATTTTGCCCTAGCACATTGGGCTACTCAGAGCCGTCCTTAGGATTTATGGGGCCCTACGCAGTATTATTAAACTGGTGCCCCTATACTCCACTGAAGGCAGTCCCCAGACAGCGCTGCTGACCCCAGTGTGTTGAGGGGGCACAGCCACCGCCCCCGGACCTCCAGAACCCCCCTCCCATTGCTGACACACACCGAGCTTCGTACACAGCAGATGCTGTGGCAGTGGTGCAAGGCAGGCTTTGTGCTGTCACATGGGGGCTGCATCTTTCCAGAGCCAATGGCCCTCCTGCAGCCCCTGGCCACTCCTGGCTCACCACGAGCATTTTGACAGGAAGTACCTAGTAGTAATAACAACAACAATAATACATGTGTGCGTGCGTGACAGAGTGTGCACGTGTGTGTGAGAGAGCCAGTGTATGTGTGTGTGACTGTGTGTTGGGGGACTGTGTGATAGTGTGCGTGTGTGTGTGTGTGTTAGGGAAGTGTGAGAGACTGTCACTTTAAGTCCCGCCCCCACTTGGCTTGGCTTCCCCCCCGCACTGACTCACTTGGAAGTTTCACACTTCCTGTCCTGGCCCTGGCCCGGCCCTGAGCGGTGCAGGCAGGCAGGGTCCAGGGGGTGACTCCACTCCAGGCGGTGGTGGGCCAGGCTGCCATGGCACCAGTGACCAGCTGCACCGCTCTGGGCTCCCCGGGCCTGGGGCGGCAGAGCCAGAGGCTGAAGCCCTCAGCTGGCCGGCTGAGGAGGGAGGGGGCGGGGAGAAGCCTGCTGGCCCAGCGCGGGGGAGGGGCTGGAGAAGAGAGGATTCCAGCTGTGGCCAGCGAGGGGAATGGTTCCTCAAATTTTCAGGTGCCCTACGCAGCTGTGTATGCTGCATAAGCCTAAAAATGGCCCTGGGGCTACTGGCTGAGGAGAGGAGTCAGGAGCCCGCTACACTTTTGAGTATCCCCGGTGTCAGTCGGGAGTCCAAGACTTTTTGAAAATTTGTCCTGAAAAAGATATGATTAGATTAGGTTTGTGCCCTTTATTGCTTCTTGATGATGATTTGTGGGAAGGAGGAAAGCACCAAAATTCCCCCCCGCTCCACCGCCCCACTTATTAATTGCTTTGGAAATCAATAATCAGGAATGTCAAATCTTGTGTTCCATGGCTTGCTGGAGGAGTCCTTGAGGATTTTAGGAGATGTAGCTTGTGAGTTGAGGTATTGTCAAACCCAAGTGTTGAAAAATCATGAATTAGGCCTCAAAATCATGGGATTGGCTTAACTCATCACATTTAAAACCACCAATAACTTTGGGGGTCCTTAATTTGTCTTCTGGTATTTGTAGCCATTAAGGTTCATGTTTTCAAGCTTTTCTCTATAACTAGGAGGGCTAGAAACATATTTTAAACATAAAAGCTGAGATTTTTATGTAATCAGATGGCTCCAGGAGCTGGAGATTTAAGGAAAACACACTGTTAATTGAGATGGTGGCATGTGTGTGGGCAATGTTTAAACTTTAACAAAGAGATCCTTTCTCCCATGTATTCACTGGCCATTGGAGTTCAATAAATGTTAGTAAAAGACCAAAGTTTTAAATAGTCTGATTAGAACTCCCTACCCCTTCCAATTGCTGAACTTAAATTCTTTGCCCCTTGACAAGACATAATTTTACTAGTTTTCCAAATGCCATAGAGCCTTCCTAGGTAGACAAGACATGAATTTGTAACTTTTGTTAAGCACTTTTTTGTGGGGTGGGGGAGAGATGCAACACCCTTCAGGCTGCTTTTTAGGTATTGTAAAGGAGTAAAAAAGGCATGAACTCAATCTCTTTCTATTTGTTCTTCACTTGTAAAGCTTCTTTGGTGTAGCTGAAAGGCAGAAATATGGAGGAGTATGGCTGAAGGAACTTGGCAGAGGCCTGAGTTATCAGCCAAAAGCCAGAGAATAGGAAGGCCTGGGTGCAGGGTCCTCTGCTATAGAAGAGAAGGTGTTGCTGCGCGTGGAGTTTTAGTTTCAGTTCTGCTTGCAGCCCAGTCAGTGAGTATCTGAGTTTGACCTTTGAACCATTCACTAGTTTTGATCCTGCTTATTCAAAGACTGCTCGTTTAAAATGTATGTGCTGCTATTCACCTTTAACTGGAGACAGGACGATTGTCTCTGGTTTGTTTCTTCTTTGCTGTGCTCCAAAAATACACAATACCCACAAGCCTTCCAAGAGCACTAAATTTCATTACAAGTGCAATTCTGGCAACATAGGTGAAAAAATGTTGCCTGTTTTTACGGTTTGTGAATTGTCCGTGAACAGATCACATTTTCCACAAGTTCTTGTTTGTTCAAAATCCTTCAAGTGTTTTATGCCAACATAAAGCCTATGGATTGCTCCTACTGTTCACAGGGAGAGTTGCTTAATATAGTCAATAGTCTGTGCTATGAGTATTCAATATTTGCAATTCAAAATGGCATTTTGAACTGCAAAGATGTGTTGTTTGCAGTTCAGAATGACATGTTTCTGTTCCCCGATTGGATGAGTGCAACTCTAAGGCCTTGTCTGCAAACAAACTTGCACTAGTTAAATAAGCATCTGCTTTTAAATCTAGTCAGTTAGACTGGTTCGGAATTGTGTGTGGACAAGGCCTTTGAATCAGGTTTCTAGTGAGATCAGTCACGAGTTTGAGCCTGAAATTAGCTTTCCACGAATATTCTGCAGTATTCACTTAAAATGCACTGTTTTGACAAAACCTACTTGCTAGTAATCTTGTTCCCTAAAATAGTTACATTGCCAGCACAGGTGAAGTAAATTAATTTAAAAATATTGAATTAATATTATATGTGCAGGATTTACTCAGTTCTGCGCTCAGCCACGTATTGCCTTATTGCGGTATCTTCATTATAGGAATAGCTGTGTTGGGTGACCCAGCCCCAGCACAGCAGTACTCGCATGTTCAAAACATAATTTAATCCTACAGTGGATGGGGCTGAACTTTACCTGTGTCCCTGACTCCTGCTTGGTGACCAAGACCAAAGCCTTAGCACAGTTCTGGGACACCGTTCAAACATAGTGTACAGTTTCCATTGCAAGACAGTTGTGTGTTTTAATGGTGTCAAGGGACCATTGTGTTGTAGGCAGGTCCCCCGAACATGGTTGTTTCTAGAGGCCACAGCAGCCTGAAATAAATCAAACCTAACCATGCAATAATATGTGGTTTAATATACAAACAGACATTTTAACTCTGAGTTTGTACCAATGTGAAACTTAATAAATGTCAGAATAAATACAAATAAATGAGTTGCACAATATAAATAATACAACAAAATTACGATAACCATACAATTAGTCACCCACACAATAGAAAAAGATGAGACACCAGACTACTCTGGTAATTGTTTCATGTTGCCAGTTATGGTTGTGACGGGATGAATCACAGAAATCCGTTTGGGAACTGCCAACTGATGTACCAAGATTACTTCTGCCCCTGTTTTTCCTGCCAGCTTCAGACTCCAGCACCCTGTTTTGTTGAGCCAGACACACCAGTCTGCTCCAACACGGACCCAGGGTCTGAACACGTGCCCCAAAGCTGCAGACTTAGCTGAAAGCAACTTGAGAGAAGTGTTCCTGTCTTTAACACTCAGATACCCAACTCCCAATGGGGTCCAAACTCCAAATAAATCCGTTTTACCCTGCTTATACAGGGTAAACTCCTAAAATATTTGCCCTCTATAACACTGATAGAGGGAGATGTACAGCTGTTTGCCCCCCCCAGGCATTAATGCATACTCTGGGTTAATTAATAAGTAAAAAGTGATTTTATTAAATACAGAAAGTAGGATTTAAGTGGTTCCAAGTAGTAACAGGCAGAACAAAGTGAATTACCAAGTAAAATAAAATAGAACATGCAAGTTTATGTCTAAGAAAACTGAATACAGATAAAACCTCCCCAGTTCCAGTAAGCTTCCTTTTACAGACTAGTCTCCTTCTAGTCTGGGTCCAGCAATCACTCATACCCTCTGTAGTTACTGTCCTTTGTTCCGGTCTCTTTCAGGTATCCTTGGGGGTGGAGAGGCTATCTCTTTAGCCAGCTGAAGACAAAATGGAGGGATCTCCCACGGGTTTAAGTAGACTTTCTCTTGTGGATGGAGACCCCCTCCTCTCTCCTATGCAAAGTCCAGCTTCAAGATGGAGTTTTGGAGTCACATGGGCAAGTCACATGTCCATGCATAACTGAATTTCTTACCAGCCAAGCCACATTCCTGGGAAAGCTCCGATGTGGATTGGCGTCTTCGAGTTCATTGATTAAGTGGTTCTTGATTGGGCACTTAATTTGCACATTCCTTTCTCAAGAATCTGACCAAATGCTTTATTAAGGCTACTTAGAAATCACGCCAGTATACAGCCAATATTCCTAACTTCAAGTACAAAAAGGATACATGCATACAAATAGGAGGAATGTATTCAGTAGGTCATAACCTTTACATAGATATATTACATGGCATAAAACATATTCCAGTTATATCATATATACATTCATAAGCATATTCCCATGAAGCCTTATGGGGTATACTGTCACAATGGTCTCTGCTATAGCAGCATGTGTTGTAATGCCATCATAGATCACCAAGATTAGGGTGGGCCAGTACTTGAATGGGAGACCTCCAAGGACCACTGAAGTACTGCAGGAAAAGGTGTTGGTGAGTCAAGAGATGATACTCTTCCTCTCTGTGTCAGAAGTGAACCAGTTTCCCAAGACAGTATTAAAAGTACGGTGATGCTGGAGGAGCTATCTACTGGGTGATATGCGAAACAAGCTGCTTGAAGTTATTGGAAATCTCATGTCACTTTTTATGTGAACAGTGTTGTTGTGCTGGCCACATTCTCACTCAGCTAGCTATATTAGGTTTCATTAAATTTCCCTGCTCTTTCAATTGAATACAATATTTTTAATCATTTCCTGTCATAAATTGTTTTGGAGTGTTGCTATGCACTGTTAAACTCACTGTGTTCTGTCCCACAGCTGGCAGCATTCTACATTAAATTAATGAGTGACGCAATCCTTTTTTATCCCTTACCACAAGACTTACTATATTAATGATTATAAAGTGCTTTGAAATCTCTGGATCTATAGAATGTGAAGTATTATCATGATTATTCCAAATGAATTAAAAAAGTTAAGTCCCTTAAATCAAGCTTCGATTTTAATAAAAATTGATAATTGCTGCATTGCTCAGTACAGCTACCAAACTGTGTGTCGTCATACACTGATTTAGTGCATCTGTCTGATCATGGCTCCCTCTAGTGACTGGTGCCAACGACTATAAAACCTACTATTTCACAGCTAAGGAGCTCTCCTATAGATTGGTGTTGTGAGTAGTGAAGGTCCTAGGTTTGTTCCCATTAATAACTGTGTGTGTTTCTGTAGCCACAATTTGGTACACGTGCTCAGGAAAGGTTTTTATCTACAGTGATGTGCCAGCAATATTGAAGACTAAGATCTTTATTTTCCCCTGCATCAGACTGTTCACTGTGTTTTCATTTTGTAATACCCATTGACTCCCAGTCAGGCAGGAAGAAGGCAGAATCGTAACATCTTTCCTACATAGACCTAGCTATGTACTCCACAGGCAGGGAATTGTGGGGGTTGCTGCCTCCAGGATGCTGCTGCTGGCTGGTGTTGTGACCTTCAAGCAACTGGATATAGTTGGCCAAGGGAGGTTTCAGATTTCTAAGGCACAATAGAGAGGTGTATGGTTTCCTCCAGTTGTTATGACAATCATAACATTTTCTGTGCCCTTGGAAAAATGGACAATGTTTCTAACTAGCACCATCCTACTTAGTTTTCAAAAACCAACTTAGAAAGGCCAGGAAATGGTGAGTTACAGTCAGACATTTTAAAACAAGAAATCTTGGAATACATGGATAACCACAAAAAGAACAGGAGTACTTGTGGCACCTTAGAGACTAACAAATTTATTAGAGCATAAGCTTTCGTGGACTACAGCCCACTTCTGTAGTCCACGAAAGCTTATGCTCTAATAAATTTGTTAGTCTCTAAGGTGCCACAAGTACTCCTGTTCTTTTTGCGGATACAGACTAACACGGCTGCTACTCTGAAATGGATAACCACAGAGAGTTATCCCATATAACCTTAACTTTGCCCCTGTATCCCTACTGCTCACTGCAGCTCCCATGTAAGGCATACATCTTGGACAGGTGTTACTGTATCACAGCTACTGGACATCATGAAGCCGTATATTATTATTTAATATTAACAGGTTGGGCCCCCTCTGCTAGGCACTGTACAAACCCATAACATAGGGAGATAGGGACCTCTTACACTAAGTTTGGCAGTTTGCCTGTACTCCCCTCCATCCTATCCTGATATCTTTAACAGCTTCCATGCTAATGACCAGAATAAAAGTTGTGAACTAAGTCCAGAAATACACAGCAATGAACAGTGTGACTAAGAAAAGGTTAAAATGTTTAACATGGCTGCTGTGAGGCAGGTGTATTGGAAAGGTGGGATGTGTAATGGATGGAGCTGGGCAAATAACTGACTTCTTGGTTTGGTGGCAGTTCTGAAAAATTGAAAAACATTTAGGTTCTGGTCAACCTGAATCTTTTAAAATTTGTGGTGAATTAAAAAAAATAATCCATTTTGGATCCATTACAGAGGCAGAATTAAAGCTGGATCTCCCACATCCTAGGTGAATGCTCTAACCACTGGGTTAAGTTTATGAGAGAAGAAGGGAGTGGTACAGCAGAACCACCATCATTCCCTCCACTTCCACTGCCTCCGGCCATTTTGTGAATGGCCAAAACTATGTGTGTCAAATAGTTTTGGGTCGACCAACACTGTATTTTTCCTCATACAAACTATTCATCTGAAAAGTTTTTGCTCAGCTCTCGTGATGAATCAATCTTTTCTGTGGATCATAAATGCAAGTGATGAGATGCAAGTGTCTTGTGCACAGAGGCTGAATTGAAGGGGTTGAATTAACCCGTGACTGTGCAGGTTGCAGAGATGTAGTAGGTAAATTTTGCATGAATTACCATGTTCAGTATGCTTTGCATAGCAGAATATGTGACTCCTAGTGTCAATGCTGATGTTTGGTGTGGATACATAAGATCTCTAATCCTGCTAGAGAGTGGGCAGAGTTAAGGGTTTGTAGGGTACCACAACTACTGTTCTTATGTTTTAAGGTTTCTTTTAAAAAAGTCAGATCATACCCTAATCGCTTACTGACTTTGTAAAGTAACTTTCTGAAGACTTCATAGATTCTAGGACTGGAAAAAAACTCATGTGTTTTTAAAAGTTTGGTCTGGGGATTGATGACTTTCACTCTTTTAACAGGGCCTTATCTGGGACTAAAACTTCAATGTCCTGCTGTAAAAACAACAAGGAGTCTGGCACCTTAAAGACTAACAGATTTATCTGGGCATAAGCTTTCGTGGGTAAAAACCTCACTTCTTCGGATGCATGTCCTGCTGTGTTCCTCACATTATTCTGGGAAAACAGAGCCAACAAATACAACTACACGCTGGTTGAAATAAGTTCTTGGCATGTTTTATTTCTATTGCAAATTCTTTGTACAGGATCTGCAAATTGTAAGCTCAACAACAGAAGTCTTGCAGTGGCTTTCAGATGGCGTCTACATTTTAAGAGGAGTGAGTGCACCACCTAGAGGAGATAATGGTACTTTTTTTTGCTGACTGTTACAAGACTTTCCATTTGGTGCAGTAGGTTTAGTGAAAGTTAACACATGGCACAACGGACCATTGAGAAGTTGTTGATTTACTTTGTGCCTGCTAGCCTTTCTGGTGAATACAAAGTATGTAAGAATCCTGTCCAGGGCACAAAAAAAACCTCTGAATAAATTTGAAGACTGGTGATTACAGCAAAAAAGAATCCAGACATCCTGACCTTCAGTCTGTTCACCAGCTGTGGGACCTTGGAAGACTTGGTATAACTGTCAATGCTGAGAGGCTGAGTTCACTAAGGTTTTTACAGTGCTTGGATATCCTTGGAAAGGGGCTCTAAGTGCAAAGTGTTTTGTTTTATTATTCATCTGATAACATAGATAGCGTCTCTGTTTGCATACAGCATAGTTCCTTCTCTGTGTTAATGGTTCTGACATTTAACAGGATTGTCTAGTTTATGTTGCTTGAAAAGAAAGATCATCTTTGCAAACATGGATTTCGTCCTTCCCTTTAACTATTCCTCCCTAGGGTTTTATTTTATTTTTTTACAATTACTCTTTCAATTTTTGTATGAGATAAGCAATGTGGCAGGGCTTGCTGACACCCGAATGTAGACCTATTTATAGCAGGTCCCCAAGATCACACATTCAAGATGAAACTGGGGCCACTATGTTCTTCCAGGACTTTTCATGGTGAATGGGGCAACGTAGAACAGAGAGCAAAGGGTAAAGGATTTGTTTTAATGATAAAGCTGGTTTCTTTGAATGACATTTCCCCCTGGATCTATCATGAGAGAAGTTCTCCCTGCTGCCATTACAGTGGTCCTTGAATACACAATGAAGCATCTGTGAGAATGGACCTGCAGGCAGAACTACTGTCACAATAGATCCATAAAACGCATCTTTCTGAAACTGTAAATAGCGGGTGGGAAGAATTATGTTCCCATGCAGTCTTGGGGTTGTTGAATTAAAGCACTTTCAGATAGCTTTGAGCGACGCTGCTCAGCCACCGGATCCCTCCCACTCTTTGGTTTGGTAAGACTTTGTAATAAATTCTTGACTTAAACAATCATTATGATAGCCACAAGAGACTTATCTGTTTCTTCCATTTCGCTGGTGGTTATAGCTTACAAATGACCTGCCCCAGATGAAACAGGATAGGTGGCTAAAGTCAGTGGGGGGAGTCTTGGGCTGAATTTGACTAAATGCAACATAAAAGAGTTTTTGGAGTTTATACCATGCAGTGTAGAAGACAGAGAAAAGTTTCTTCACTTCCACTATAGTATTTGCAGAGTCTTGCACAGTAGTATTATTGCATATGGTGCATGGCCTGGTTAATCAGGGGTGTTAGAACCAGCTTTGCTTGCTGTGAAGAATTTTCATGGTACTTTTGGTTGCTCAGAGTCACAATAAACTGCCTGTCCCATTGGAGAGAGAACAGAGTCTCATGGAGACCAATGCCAGTTTTTTCTGGTTGAGTGCCAGCCAAAATTGTTCACTGAAGTTCTGAAGATGCTGGGGGAATTTAAGATAATCTGATAATAGAAGAGGGACAGAGACAGATGGTAAAGTACATGGATAAGAGTATAGGCAAAGAAATGCCAATTAAAAGAACTAAAGGGAAGACCTTGAAAAAGGGAGTGAGAGAAAATAAATTAACTTGAGAAAATATCATTGTTCCATTCTGAAACCAGTGTCAACTCTCTGCTGAGTGGCAGATGTCCAAGGCCTTGCAGGTCAGCTTCCTAGCAGAGGAGAAATCAGCGACATGGCATCTAGGAATATTATTAGTATATCTTATTTTGTTTACACACACAACCAGTCCTGGACCAGGAGCGGTCACAAACATCCAGACATTCCTTGCCTTCAGAAATCTCAGCCCACACATTAATGCCAGGTTCTCACAGAGCAACTCAACCTCAAGAATTGACTCTAATCAGAGACCAACAAAGCGAGCCAATTCTCCTATTGCTTGCACAGCTCCCTCTCTGAGACTGAACATTTGCTCTCTCATGTTAAGAAAAAGAAAATGGAAGACTGTGTAAGAGCGCCACCTGATGATGCCTGTCGTAATATAATAAGGATGGAGGTAGAAAAGGAAACAAAGTAAAATAGTTTTAAGAAAAAAATGTTGAGGCAAATATATAGAAGGAAAGATAAAATAGAAGAATAGATTAGAAACTGGAGGCTGGTAATGTACATCTATTTATTTGAACACAAAGTAGTAATCATTTGCATCAATAATGCTTCATTTCATCAGCTGTACATTCTGCAATTTGAAAAAATAGTGTCCTAAATTTTGGACACTTTCCACCTTTTTGTCACATGCCCCCTGGCTATGACGCCGAGAGAGATGGTAGCTGGTGAGAATAACCTAGGAGACAGGTTCACTTTAAAGTGACTGGGTAGAGAAGTCAAGTAGACCTAGGTGGCTTAATGCTGGTGGGTCCAAATATATAGTCACTAGGCACAGTGTTACCCACAAATAGACCAAATACTATGTGTGTTCAGGGCCTGATTCTGTGATGAGCTGACTGCCCTCCATTCCCACCGAAATCGGGTGCACTCATTACCTCACAGGAAAGAAGCACTGAAAATTTTTCAGAATTAGACCTTCAGTCCTTTGCTTCACTGCCAAATAGGTTTCACCATAGGGCTGTTTGTGTGATATGGACACCTATTTGTTAATCATGAATTCCCTTCAGAGGTTCCCAATAGCCCTCAGTAGGGAGCAACATTTGGTCACTACCAGCCTGGTATGGATTCAAACTAGTAGTTTAGAGGTGAAGGTGGCTCTTGAGCCATCTGGCCCCTGGAGAAATGTTACATTCGAACAGCTAAAGCACAGTTGAAATATACCCCATGATTGTTGCTTCAAAATAAATATTACAAACCTTGCAATGCAGCCAAGATGTCACATTTGCTAACTTTCCCCTGATTTCATTGCACTAAAAGAATGTTTCATGAGTCTGATCTAAAGTTTACTAAATAAAAGCCATGATTGTTAACTATTTGAAATATCACACATTTTCCCAAAAGCTCACCCTCGTGTTGCCTATGAAACAGTTTGGAATAACAAATGATGAGAAGTGTTCTCCTTAAACATGAGCTACTAATCTCAGAACCTTTGATGATTCTTCTACTTATTAACTAAATTTAGAGGATGATTAAACCATGATCAAAGTATAGATGGCCTGGCTTTATTCACTGACTTCACTTTTTAAAATTGTCAGTGACATCAGCCACACTTTAGAATAGATTTTGTTAAGCTCTGACTGTTAACTGTTTTATCCCAAAGGATCTCAAAGTGCTTTACAAACCTAATGAGCTGATGGACAAGTAAGGATTAAAGAAAATTAGTGGCAAGTAGGAAACAGTGTGGTCGGTATGTGAGTGCTAACAGAGTGCAATTTGTGAGACTGACCAGTTCCGCTGCTGTTTTTGCCAGTCACGGTCTAAGTAGCTGTGAAAATGATCAAAATCTGATATATTCCTCTGAGCAAGCTACTGCTGCTCCTAATCGCCTAGC
Source organism: Chrysemys picta bellii (assembly GCF_011386835.1). Taxonomy (NCBI): domain Eukaryota; kingdom Metazoa; phylum Chordata; order Testudines; family Emydidae; genus Chrysemys; species Chrysemys picta. The sequence goes on from NC_088796.1 coordinate 111,468,456, forward strand.
AGCAGCCCAGACATTCTTGCCATTTCTCTAGTGCTAGAGACGTGAGTCTGCTAGTGTTCTGGAGCAGAGAAACTCCTAAGCCTCAGGTAGTGCAAGGGCGGAGTAAAAGAGGATAAGGCTCTCCATTGTCAAGGACAAGAGAAATAGAACATCCCAAGTAAGAGGGGAAGGAAAGAGACACCTTTGTCCTGTAGCAGGAGAGTGATGAAACCATGAATAGATGAGTTAGGGAAAGGAAGGAAGGAGACTGCAAAGCTCCCCCTCCTTCACAGCAACAGGGGATGGAGGGAGAGAGAGGGCCAAATTTATCAGGCACCCATGAGTCAACACTGATACAAAAGATGAGGGGAAAGGGCTAAGTAGTGTTCAGGGACACTGTCCTAGTAAGACAGCATCCAGGAGGGGAGAGAATGGGTTTCTACCCAGATTTTTTCCCTTGGATCCCTCTGAATGGGAGGGATAAAAAGGGGCCTGGTGTAATGCTGTCTTCTCTTGGATCAGCCTTTGGCTAATAGGTTCAGTCCTTTAGTGAGTAGGTGTATGTTTAATTTTTTCAAGCTCTATAGGAATCCTGTCACTCAACCCTAAAATGGAATCATAGGTGGGCTGAAAGCTGGCAGCTACTGAGCAGTGCAAAGCAGCACCACCGAGTCATTTAGGGCAGGAAGTGAAGATGAATAATGAATAACCCTTTCACGGAGCTTTTCCTTCTGTAGACTCAAAGTGCTTTCCAAAGGTGGTCGGTAGCTTCTCCAGCTGTAACATGGGGAGGATGAGGCTTTGGGAAGTTCAGAATCTTCCTCAGCATTTTACAGCAATTAAATGACAGAGTTAAAAATCAAATACAGGAATCCTTGCTGTCAAGCCTGTGCCTTCTGCACTGGACTGTACTGAAGGCAGAGAGGGGTGGGGGAATACTGTGTTTAATTCAACTTGCAGGGGAAATTTAGCAAGGCCAAATACCCAATGAAAAATAAAAACCCTGGCAAATTCCAATGGCCTTTTTATCGATTTCCATAACTGTTCAGGTTTTTCAGTATATCCACCAGCTAATGTATTGCAAGACTGTGCCTGGGGATGCAGGACCCTTCTGTTATCTTGATGTTAGGTGCTTGAGCTCTGTTTAGAGAGAGAGAGAGAGAGAGGCATTTTGGATGAGTCATACTAGCAGGTGGATCTTGTCAACTCTGATCAGGCTATGAGGGAGTTGGAATAACCCTCTGGAGCAGAGCAGACTCAGGTGGAATAGAGGGAGTTATGCAGGGAAACTCCTAGGGACAGGCAAACCTGGGGAGGAAGTTCAGGTTGAAGTTTTTGTTATGTAAGATAATGCTAGAGGTAAAGCCCAGCAAAGGGGTAAGTTGGGACTACATTAATTCTCTTTGGAGCAGGGTTTGAGTGCTGCATGCTTCTGCAGAGTGTTTGTAAACCCCAAGTCTTCACACAGATGTACTTGACTGAACTCTCTGATGCCTGTGCAGAGTCAATGGGCGCGGGGGGATGTAAGACTTTGTGTTGGCCTATCTCTTTTCAGGATTGGAGACTTAAGTAGGTTTTACTGTAGGTCTGCAGTGTCTTCTGCCATTGCATGTGTGTCTGATAAATGAACTCCCCAGGGCAGACCCTCAGCTGGTGTACATTGGCCTTGCTCCACTGACTTCACAATTTACACAACTGTCCCCTTAGTTTGTAATATCTTTGCGTCTGTGCAGAGAAGCACTTGTATAATGAAGCTGTGCCTATGGTTGTAATGTTTTTTCACGTGATTTTCCTTTCTGAGAGGGAACCTTTTACATACTAAACCAACCCCAAATATGAAAATATCTGCTATGGCTAATGATGTTTACACAGCCTCCTTAGCCCCTTCAGGCAACGAAGAACCGTTTTAAAATGGTTAAATATCAAAAATGAATGTTTTGTGCATCAGCTACCAAATGTAATACTGTACATAGGGATCCGCAAACTGTGACTAATGGGGAAACATTTTTAAAATGCCTCTGATAATGAAAAGATTTATTGTAAAATATGTCTTAAATGGTTTAACAAAATACCCTTTGTATGCTCACAAAATAGCTTCATTCAATAGTGGTTCTAGGATTTAGCACTTGGTGGGGTTTAGATGCAGGAGGAGCAAAGGATTTGACTGTGGGGAGGCTGGAATCCGTAACAAACACCTTTTTAATTTAGGGCACTCGTGGTGATGTGATTTGGTGAGTTCAAGCTGAACTTGATTATTTTCTCGCTGCCTGAATCTATCACTGCATGTGTTGAAATATGCATAAAAATGTACTCAAGATGTTGAGACTGGCTAAACACAATGCAAAAATGGGTGGTGTGTTCCACCCCTGGACTAAAGAGCTACCATCTGTTAAATAATCTCTCAGCATGGTGGCAGAGCCAGTTTTCCCCTTTCTATCAGTAGATACACCATCTCTTCATTTCCTGATTAGCGTCTGAGATGGGATTGCCTAGCATTTCTGAAGATCAGGTCTTATGAGTCTCAGGTTGGGCACCCAAAAACTGAAGTACCCCAGATCAGTGGATACTTCTTAAAACTTGGGTCTAAAAAGACCTACAGTCACGTAGGGTGAGAATCTGCCACTTTTCCTCAACCTGAGTTGTACCTTACTCTGTAGGAAGCCCCATAGGATCTGGCCCGTAGGGAGCGAGGGAAGAAGTCTGAAAAGAATGCTGGCATCCTAACCTCTCATTGCATGTTCTAAGAACGCACCATCCCTAGTGTTGTAGCAAGTTCACTTTCCTTTCTAGCTCCCTGTCTCGCCCAGTCAATCTCTCTGAAAACCTACATTTCTCTCTTGCCTTATATCCCTTAATTTCTCTCTCCCTCTGCTATTGTCACTTAATTCTGCAAAGCATTTTGGGATATAATTTGTATGGAAGACACTTTACAAAACACAAATTGGATTATAGGTCAAATTAGCCCTATGCCGTCTGGGGATATAATCAAATCATAGACTGTGGGCAAGAGGTCTTGGCTGAATGCTCTGAAAGAAGTCTTGCCTTATTGTCATGAGAATTTTCTAGCCCAGGCACAAAATGTGTTCGCTTACCTTTTCCATGATCATTCATGAGAATGAAAGGCTAGATTATAACTTTACAAGCTGCTTCAAGCAAGAGGCAGCATATGGCTGCCCCATCCCAGGAGCATGCTAGAGAATGAATGGTGACACATCACAATTTCTCCCCTGCTTCCTCTACCCCTCTCTCCTTTAGGAGAAGGAGATTAAATTAATTCATCCCCTTATTTTGCAGCTCCTTACTCTCCCAGTGTGCCAGGCAGCTACTTTGGCTGACAAGAAAGAGAGGTGGAGTTGGGGTTCCTCCCATTCTTCTCTGCCCTCTTCCTATCTGCTCGCTCACAGAAGAGAGCATAAGGCAAGTAGGCCCAGATCCACAAAGGTATTTAGATACCTAAACCACAGACCCAGGTGTCTAAGTCCCAGTTTTGGCTTCCCTGCAATCCACCAAACTCTCACTGAATCCGGTAGGTGCCTAAACTCATTCAGGACCTAAGGTTTTCAGGCACCTATGTTGCTGCTACTGGGCATGCACCCTGCTGTCTCTCTCTAGGCATCCAGACACACATCCTGCCTCAGCCACAGAGCGATCTATGAACTGGGGGATGATAGGTATTCGGCCCCCTAACTGATGCATGGAGCCTGATCTGGTAGGCATACTCAGAGGCTGCCTACTGGATGGGGTCGCATTCAAAAGCCAGCTGGAGGAGTTGGTAGTGGTTGTGGTCATTCTGTCTCCCTCTGGCCCAGTGACTGTTCCATGGGGGATAAATACTTAAATTGATGCTCTCCTTCTGGCCCAGTGACTTTCTGTGGCCCAGTGGTTAGGGCACGTACCTGGGAAGTGGGAGACCCTGGCTCTGTCCCTCCCATCTTGCTTTCATTATTTATTCAGAGTGGAATGGCTTCAACAGGAGATACTGAGGGAAGCCCACATCATAATATCCCAAAGCTCAGTTGTTAGAGCGCAACCTTGGAGGTGGGAGACCCAGGTTCAGGTCTATCTTCTCAGGGAGAAGGGATTTGAACAGGGTTCTCCCTTCTCCCCCTCTGGCAGAGAAGGGGGAACTGAATCTGGGTCTCTCACATCCCTAGTGAGTGCTCTAACCACTGGGCTAAAAGCTATCAGAGGGGCACTGCCACCTCTGGCTGTTTTGTGTGGAGTGAGGCAGGTGCCTAACTAATTGCTGCAAGAAATGCCTTTGGCATGTAAGCCCTCTGACTCCAGATGGTGGGTTCCTATTCATGGATTGCTAAGAAGACATAGGCACCTATGTCCAGGCTACAGGGAGGTGTCTATCTTGGAGAGAGGGACAGAGCATAGCACAGCTCATACGCCTCTCCTCAGCATCTCCCATTGATTAGCTTAGGCAGCTCCCCGCCTAGCGTGCTAGCTTTGTGCAACACATTCTAAGGGGCCTATCTCTCCCCATTCAGTGCATAGAGAGCCTAGGCCCCTAACTCGGCTTTGTGGATCACGGTGTTTTTCCTACAACTTTCTAGGCACTAAAAGTTAGGCTGCGTGACACTCAACCTAAGTCCCTTTATGGATCCCATCTATAGCTCCTGCTATCTACTCAAGCTGGAATTGAATCTCCGCAGAGAGTGATTTACTCCCTCCTATGGCTGAGTAAATGATAATGACAGTTTAGCCCCAGATGACTGACTATACTGTTGAGAGACATTACTGACCCTGAGTGGGTGAATAAAATTTTGCAAGGCTCCACTAAATCCTCTGTAACTTGCATCTCAAAATAAATGTGAAGCAGCTGTGGCATTGGAAGTGATTGAAAGGTATTGTTCTTTTGGCAACTCCATTATTTTAGCTCTTTATAATAAGCCTTTTGAGAAAAGGGGTTTTCCATTTAAATAGTTTTAAAGACAATCATTTTTGACTCAGTAACTGTATTTTGGCTAAAACGGTACATTTGGCCTTACACACTGGTTAAGGCTGAGAGTTTAAGAAGTCTGGCAGTTTACTAGCACTCCTATTTCGGGCAGAGAATATCTCTTTTTCTGCCTGTCTTGATATTATTCCCCTTATTTTGAAAGTAAATTGTAATTGGAGATGGAAGAGACCTGCTAGATTTTAGTCCATATCCATACAAGTGCAGGAGACAGTGGGGTAGATCCGCAGCTGGCATAAATCAGCTTAACGCCCATGAAGTCAATGGAGCTATGCTGATTTGCACCATCTGAGGACTTGGTCCTTGCTCCCCCAAGTAAAGGCTGTATCAGATATTGAAGGATGAGTTGGAAAAACCCCAGTGCCACCACTTCTTAATCAAAATGCTCATTTTCAGAGGGTAGTCTGCTCATTTCCATAGCTACAGCAGAGAAAAAGTGACTTGTGAATACAAACACTGAGCTTGGTTCACTGTCACTCATGGGTCATGTTGTTTATTTTGCAGCATCAGCAACAGTAAAAAGGCCAGTGGCCTGGTATTCATGAAAACCTCCATCAGTCTCAAACATTTCAGACTGTAGATGAATGAGTAGCTAGCTGAAAATGGATATTTATTGAGTATTTTGTTCTGGTTCATCATTATTCTCTTGTTGGTGAGGGGTCAAGGGTGCTTACTATGGTACATAGGTTTGCAGCCTGTACTGGTTTGGTAAGGATAAATAACATATTTAAGGGAAGGGAGACAAAGACAGGAGTTGCACTGTTTTTTGTTTCTAAGTTTCATATCCGTTAGATGCCACTTGGAAATATCAAAAGTGAAAGAGGTTGCAATTCTCTGAACAGCTGCTTACCTAGGCTGTGTCAGATAAGTTGGGGTATGAGAGAAGGTAGATTCACTTTTTTGAGAGTTGAGCATGTTATTGTGGACATTAGAGCAAGTCCTATTATATTATATATTAAGGACTCTTATCCACCTAGAGCTGTGATTAGGTGCCTTTTATAAAATGAAACAATGAGAGATGGCTAGCACAAAAACATCCTGATGTCAAATTCCTTAGATTCAGCATGGAGGCTACTTAAGTAACTTTAGCAGAATCACAGAAGGTGTGTATACCCCTACGTGGAAAAGGAAGAACTAAAGCATTATTGCTAAGTGGCAAGTCTCAAGACGGTGGTTTCAACCAAAGAGAGAGATTCATAACATGGAAATCCAGCCCCAACGAAGCCAATAGACAGGAACAGAAACGAAGGGTGTGTGTGTAAAATTTTAAAATGGAAATGAGCTGGGCTACAGGGAATTTTGAAGCGGGTAATGTCATAAGAACAGATAACCGGAAATACACATTTCCTGCTTCTGATATACTTAAAGTATGAAAGAGAGAGAGAGAGAGAGTTAGTTGGTGGGTCTGCTGGATTATCAAGGGTATGGGGAGCAATTAAGGAGACTAAAGAGCCTGCAGAGAAATTAGATTATTTATTTGCCTCAGCCTGCACCCTGGGGGATGTTGAGGAGGTACATACTCCAGATTTACTCTTTTCTAGCAAGAAAGGTGATAACACTGTCACTGGCTGTTCCTATGAAATAAACATCCCACCCACTTTCTCTGAACTCGAAATGTGAATATCCGTTCAGAAGACCTAGGAAACTGGTATTGTGTGCGCATAAGTTCGAAAGCTAGGAACTTAGCTTGTGTTCCAATTCTAGTTCGGGAAGTTACTTGTTCTGTGGATTTGGGCAAGTCGTGAATTGGGAATAAGGATCATTGTGTACTTTACAGGAGATATTGCGAGGATTAATTAGTGACTGTAAAGAATGTTGACCCATGCTATGAAATGTCACATAGAAAGAACTCTATTTTGCTAGGGGTAAGATGAATCCTGTCTGACAAAGAATTTCAGTAGGCCTTTATTGGTCAACAAGAAAACCACAACCTGCCACAATTATGTTGGCTCCTGGAAAGTCCCCAAAATGTACTGAAATATATTGTATAAACAACTTCCCAGTGTCTGAGCAGTTTCCTGCATAGTATTGATTTAATAGGTAGCGCCCTCTGTTTTGTACCATAATTAGATTACAAGGTTATCTAGGGGATGTCCTATCAACACCCTATTACAAAGTGGAGGAAGGAAGTGGGAGACTAAGCTAAGGGAGTGACTGCTTAGGACAACCAGGTGTTTTGCACATGTAGGGTAGAATCATAGAATATCAGGGTTGGAAGGGACCTCAGGAGGTCATCTAGTCCAACTCCTTGCTCAAAACAGGACCACTCCCCAGACAGATTTTTACCCCAGTTCCCTAAATGGCCCCCTCAAGGATTGAGCTCACAACCCTGGGTTTAGCAGGCCAATGCTATTCCTCCCCCTTCTCTGAGCTACCCCTTCTCTTCTCTGGGGGCCAAATGCTAGCGTCCCAAGGATCCTTGTGCGTGTGCACCTCCTCCATGAATAACAGCATTCCGTGCTATAATCATAGAGCTCTTCCTGCCCCTCTGTTAGTTCAGCTGGAGAGACAGGATTAATTGCATTCCTGTTGATGTAGTGCATCGATATTGTCTGAAGTGAGAGGTTTGAGCTCAGCAAACTTGATCTATTGAGGAATACAGATCAATTTAAAGAACAAATTGAGCTTCTCTCACTGTCTTAATACCTGGAAGAGCCCCATCACTATTTGTATTGATTTTAATCAATACAAATATACTTTCCCCTCTGTTCCCCTCAGTCGGTATCTCACCTTCTCTCTGATCTATTGTTTGGTTTGTTTTAGAAAAGAGAGAAACTTTTTTCTGTTTGCTTTCCCCCACCCTCTCCCGCACTGTAGTTCTCGAAGAAGTGCAAATGAGCGGCTCAGTGCTGAGTGACTCAGAGCACTCCCTAATAGAGCTGGGCAAATAATTGATTTTTTTGGTTCACTGTCAGTTCTGAAAATACTACCAATAAAATCAGTTCAACTCAAACCAAAACCAAATTTTTTGATGAATCCAAAAAGTCGACACATTAAGTTTTGGGTGGAACAAAACATTTTGTTTCTCTGCATTTTTTACTCTTTTAAAAAATGGTGGGTTTTTTTTTTCTAAAAATGAAAAGCAAAGGAAATGAAGGAATAGATCTGCAAAACTGGAAGCAGAGGAGCTGGCAGTCCCTTCATACCCAATAGCCCAGGACACTCAATGAGGGTATTGGAGACCTGGGTTCAAGTACTGCTCCAGAAGGGGGATTTGAAGCTGGGTCTCCCACATCTTACGTGAGTGCCACCGCTACCAACAACTCCTCCTCCTCTTGGCTGTTTCCTGAATGGTGTTTGAGTCACCTTGTGAATGTAGCTCAATTTTCGCCTCGCCCCTCCCCTCCCCAACTATTTGGTGAATTTGTGTCAAATTCATGACTAGTTTTGATTGACTCAAAACTGCATTTTTTGGAGGGTGACTAAATTATTTGTCCAAAACTTCATCCAGTTCTACTCCCTAACCTTGGAATCCTCTCCTAGCTGCACTTCTAACAGGTATGAGACCTGGGTACACGAGCTCAGAATTCTCTATTACATCCCTGAGGGTCTGCACACTTTGGGCAAGATCTTCAGCTGGCATAAATGAGGGCAGCTCCATTGACACTAGCTGAGGATTGGGCCCTTTAAGTTTGCCCTTTATGTGCACACGTCTGTACCTGAAACAACCAGCACCTCACTAGTTCCTTCCACTAATGTTAGCTCTAGAGATGGGCGTGAACCAAAACATTGCAACCAAACTTCTGGGAATATAAACCTGAAAGGGGACCAGAATTTAGTGGCTGGACCTCTTTATCTGTAATGGTCTGAACCAAAATGGCAGATCTGAACACTCTCCCCAAGATCTGGAAGGGGGGGGGTTGAAGTCTAATCATTAACTGAAATGTTTGCAGCTTAAGCCCATCTTCTATAATTTATACACGGATTCTTTCACCAGTCATTTATTGTATTATATGAGGTTTCACTCTGAGTTTCCAACAAATGCTGAAACTCAGCTGGATCGGTTACAATTTGCTGTTTTCAATGGCTATTACCCAGGATTGGGCAGGGATGGTGTCCCTCGCCTCTGTTTGCCAGAAGCTGGGAATGGGCGACAGGAGATGGATCACTTGGTGATTACTTGTTCCTTCCCTCTGGGGCACCTGGCATTGGCCACTATCGGAAGACAGGATACTGGGCTAGGTGGCCCTTTGGTCTAACCCAGTGTGGCTGTTCTTATGTTGGGTTTGAAAGTGTATGAAATTACCAAGTTTTGCACCTAAACATCACAAGCTGACCCGTTTGCTGAAACGTGGCAAAACTTTCAATATTTTGCTCTGAGTGTCTGGTTTATAATGAAAATTTGGGTAATTTTTATTTCGTTTCAGGTTCTCTGTTAACTAGTCATGGTTTCATATTAATAGCCGTGAAGGACAGAAGGGATAGCTTATATCATCATCTAGTCTGGCTTCCTCATAACAAAGGAATTATTCTTCTCTTTTGTGCCATTCCTGCACTCCACCAAGGACTCTTGTATTATTCTTGCTGCTGGGTATTTTACTTGTCTGTGTTTATAAAAGAAAAAGCAAGCACATGTTGTTTAGAATATTTCTGTTCCTATCTGCCTTGTAGAGCCTGGAGCATGACAGAAAATTGTTGTTTGTGTGTTGTGTAAACTGTTATTAAATAAGCCTTATAATGTTCTAGACTTGGACAATAGAGTCTATTCTCTGTAGCATTTGCCTCATGAAAGAAAATGGACACTAATGACAAAACCTACTCTCCAAAAGAGTAGTCATTAATGGTATTTGTAATTCCCCCCCCCCCCCCCCCCCCCCAAGGAAAGAGGAGGCTGTGAAATTCTGGTTAGTTTCTATTCTTTGCTCTTCCTTGGTCATTCACTTAAACACAAAATGTTGAATAATAAAGGCTGCTATTTAATTTAAGCTGTCGTCTTCTTATCTGGCACAAGCAGCTGCAGTTTGTCTGTTTCCTGTAGCATTGCTTTTGGTGTAAAGATAACACTTTTGTGCCATTTTCTCTAGAGGTGATATGGGAGATTTTTCTTGAAATATCCCCAAATGATATAAAAAGCTGCCACCACAGAACAAGACAGCTCTTTCTATACTAATTCTTACTGCTTATACAATATTTTACATCTTCAAAGAACTTTCAAAACATTAACTAAGTTAACCCTTAAAGCATCCTGTCAGGTACGTGGTTATAATTAACCCAGTTTCGGTGTGCCCTAGTTGAAACACCTAAAGCCTGATTTTTCAGACCTGCTGAGCACCCGCCACTCCAGCTGAAGTCATTAGGACGTGTAGGTGCTCAGAACCTGAAAATCAAGCCATGACATCTCAAATAGGGTGCATAAAAACTGAAGCACTCCAAAATCAGTGGCCATGCTTGAAATTTTTGCCCAAAAACACTTGCCCAGGACTAGAGAAGGAGATCTCATCTGGTTTTTGGTGCTAACAGGAACTTCCGAGTTTTGTATTGTATGCTTGGAGCACTGGATTATACTGCCCTTGAAGACAGGCAAACTCTGAAAACAATATGTAGCATAGAACTTCTGTTTGCCTTCCTTTCTTTGCGAGTACACCACCAGAGGAATTATTCAGTTTGTTTTCTTTCTGGGCATGTCTCCTTCTACACTGTGTGTTCTTTTCCAGAACCTGAGAATGATTTATTATCTCTGGGTTTTTGCACAGATGGTCAGCTAGGCTGGCAAACAGATATTTAGCTACTTAATGGTTTTATATGTATCTGCAACTGAATAGTGTTTCCATCTTTTTCTTACATAATGGTGCACGTAAAAGGAACCTGTATGTTTGCGTGGTTTGCACAGGTTTGCACTGCTATAGAACTCCAATGCAGAGGCACAAAGAGGGAATACTAGTTGTTTATTTTGGAAGTCTTATTGGGCAAGATCCTCAGCTGATATAAACGGCCATAGCTCTATTTACTGAACAAATTGTGCCCAAATAACAGTTCATCTCTTTCTGCACTGCCCTCTAAAAATACAATGTCCTTCCTGAGCCAGTCTACAGAAACACTACCCTCTCCTCATTTAAATTCTTCTCGTAGTCCCACTTGTTGTGTGGTCTGACAAGATGCTGGCAGACTAAATCCTCTCCTTATTTATTTCATTTATGTAGTTGTATGAGTGACGTGTACTTGTGCAGGTGAAAAAGGCTAGAGTTGGGAAGGAAGGGTGTAAGGAATTGAAACTGGGGATTGCAGGAGGGAGAGGACGAGAGGATGTATGGTGGGATGTAGCAGAATTCAGAGTATATTACTCAAAATGTAACTGACAAACCACGTGCCCATTGGTTGCTGGTTTGTCGTGGCACTTCCACCTTCCACCCATTCTTTAGGCTGCACACTCTTTGTGGCAGGGACTGCTTTCTTCTCTGCTTGGAAACGCATTTTGTGGTAGCACTCAAGACTGATTTTAATAATAATCCTTCATGACACTACCACTTATCTTCTTATCATATTTCTGCGATCTTCAGAGGAACCATGCTGGGCTAGATTTATTTTCTGGGAACAGAATAATTCTGTAACAAACCCTTAAATTGTGATTTGATTCCATGGAGCTAGTCAATATATCATTCTATGCTTATGTGGCTATTACGTACGTAAATAAAGATATTAAATCCCATTGTAATATCTTCCTTACTGTACAGTCACACTAACATTATTACTTTCCCAGGATACCATGCTGAATCCCTAGAAATCTGGATTACAAATGATAACTTAAATGCTTTCCATTGTTACTTACTTTCTGGAATAGGCTCAGAGGAAACAAGCATGACCTGAAACCCATCATAAGGAGATGTGCAAACGTTAGTAAGCAGTAACTGCTGAAAAGTACAGGTACATCTGGGCACAGCACAGGTATCTTCTATGCTGCCAAACATACGTGTGTAAGTTCTATTGCTCTCCATGGAACATCTGCGAAAGATGGCAGCACAGGACTACACAGCTGGCTTCAGCAGTATGAACTGCACCTCTCTAGAGCAGCGAGAGTGTGTTTGCATGGGAAGGCTGATGGTTTTCCAGCAAAAAACGTGTGAATATTGCTCATGTGTTTTCCCCTGGGGTTGGGAATCCTACTCATTTGGCGTTGCTAATGGAGCCTTAAGTTCCCATGGCTCTGATTCACGCTTCCTTCCTGGTTTGTGTAGTAGTCAGCGGAGTCAGCAGCAGCCAGCCGGGGATGGACACACTACTTCATACTAGAAACAGCATTTATTTGTTAACTCATAAAACACTGACAGTTTCGGTTGCTTAAAACCTTGAAGAACAGCCAGGTTCCTGGCATTAGAGCCGGCCTATTAAGAGGCCCTGTATCAAAGAATCTTGTTGGAGGTAGGGCAGATTGAAAATCCCACGAGATGAGTAGTGCTGTGTGGTGCAACTCCAATCCAGAGCTTTGACTTGGCCCATTATGAAGACATAGGTCACTTGTAAAATTCAGTTCTGGGTTTGGATTTCATTCCCTCTTCCCCCATAATGTACAAGAATGTTCAGATGTAAAGTTTCGGTTCAAGTCCAACTCTCATTAATTTGCAGACCCTTTCTAAAAAACCCCAGAGCTTTGGAGCCTAAAATGACTTGAGTAGTCCTTGAAGTGGAGCTGGTCAGAAAACAGAATTTCCTTTCCACGGGAAGTTCTGACACTTCAGAATCTGATTTAGTTTAGAATCAAAACAAAACAGCTGACATTTCCTGCCAAATGAAAATTTTTGAAAAATGTAGATTCAGGACCGTCGAAATGTTTTGTTTTGATGATGTTGCCACATTAATAGAATATATAACATTATACTTAATATTTCATATAAATGATATTTTAATATAAGTAAAAACAAAATAAACTGAGACAAAGTTGAAATGATGTGTTTACTCTTTCCTGTTCACAAATTTTGTCTCAATCCACATGTTCCTGCAAAATGTTAAAATTGCATTTTCTTTTGGAAAATCCTAGTGTTGACGGTTTTTTTTCAACCAGCTCTATCTTTAATTAAATGCTACTCTAGTGGCAGTGTCTCTCCATAATATTCCTGTGCAGGTTTTTACAAAAATAGTGGCTGATCTCTATGCAATACTTGTAAACCAGGAATCCTCATCATGCAGATGTGTTTCTAGTAGAGCCTTTAGAGATTGGTTCTTGGCCCTACCCCACGTAACACTTTTATCAATGACCTAGAAGAAAACATAAAATCGTCACTGATAAAGTTTGCAGATGAGACAAATTGGGAGAACGATAAATAATGAAGAGGACAAATCACTGATACAGAGCCATCTGGATCACTTGGTAAACTTGGCGCAATCAAACAATATGGGTTTTTATACAGCTAAACATATACATCTAGGAAGGAACAAAGAATGTAGGCCATACATACAGGATGGAGGATTCTATGCTGGGAAGCCGTGGCTCTGAAGAAGATTTGGGGGCCATGGTAGATAATAAGCTGACCATGAGCTCCCAGTGCCACGCTGTGGCCAAAAGAGCTAGTGAGAATTTTTTTGGATGCTGTGGCCAAAATGCTAATGAGATTCTTGGATGCATAAACAGGGGAATCCCAAGTAGGAGTTGTGGTTTTTTTCTCTCTGTATTTGGCACTGGTGTGATCACTGCTGAAATATTGCATCCAATTCTGAGGTCCACAATTCAAGAAGAATGTTAATAAATTGGAGAGGGTTCAGAAAAGACTCATGAGAATGATGAAAGAATTAGAAAACCTGCCTTATAGTGATAGACTCAAAGAGCTCAATCTATTTATTTTAACAAAGAGAAGATTAAGGAGTGACTGGATTACAGTCTATCAAATATTTGTTCCCCTGTAGATACTTATAATGGGTGTTTTTTATCAGAGAAAGGTATAACATGATCCACTGGCTGGAAGTTGGAACTAGACAGATTCAGACAGGAAATTAGGTGTACATTTTTAACAGTAAGGTTAATTAACCTTGGTAATTTGTTCCAATGGGTTGTGAATTATCCATCACTGGCAATTTTTAAAATCAAGATTGGATGTTTTTTTTCTAAAAAATCTGCTCTTGGAATTATTTTGGGGCAGTTCTCTGGCCTGTGTTATACAGGAGGTCACAGTAGATGATCACAATGATCTCTTTTGTCCTTGGAATCTGAGTATGTGAATAACGGAGATGTGGATTTTTGGTTTGAAAAAGTATCCAGAATACAATAAATAGTTTCTGACAGATTAGTAATATAGGCTAAATTTTTAACATAAATTACTTGCCAACACTTTTTTCACTGGGAGTGGAGTGGGACACTATCTTACCAAACCCTTTGATAGGGGCCATGCACTTACTTATGTGAAATATCTGTCTAATTGATCAGCGTCTCCATCATTGTCTCCTCCTGGAGCTTGACTGTAATACCATTAAATTGTTGATACTTTGCCACAGATTTTGCAGCATACTTCCTGATACCCATTGTAATTATCTCAGGTACCACTGTATATTAACTGGTTAACATTTTATGACTATGGGTCAAATTCCAAAAGTGCCTAAGTCCTATTTTCAAAAGTCACTGAGGAGTTTGAAACTGCTCTCCACTCCCAGTAGGGGGAAAAACCGTTTGAAAGTCAGTGGGACTCTGGCTCCTAAGTCACTTAGGCAATCTTGAAAATATTACCCTGCTTCTGTGGTAGTCAGGAAGGGTGGAGTAGGATTCTTTCACTGTGAAGGAGATACGCTTACATGATTGTGTAAAGCTAAATATGGGCTTTGCGTGGATCCTTACAGGGTAGGGGAATAAGAAGGAGCCTCCGTTGTTAGAGAGTCTGGGATGCTCAGGGAGCCTACATGGGGTAACAGCTCTAGAGGCCATTTGGGGTTGAAATGAACAAAAGAAAGAAGCAATATACAATTTTTGTTAGGTGTAACTCCATGATCCATTTGAACTCTCAGGAGAATGAAGCATAGTAGAGTCTAACTCTCCGTACACTTGTTTGCTCATGCTGTCAGAGGTAGCTCTCCATTGATAACTGGGACCTGGTCCCAGCAACTTTGTAAAAAATAGAAATAATGCAAACATTTTCTGGGCAGCATCATTTTCAGATCCCCCTTCAAACATGCTTAATAGTCATCTCCTGCTGTGAACTGAGCCTGTGTAAATTCACATCAATAAAACATGCAAAAACCTGTTTTAGTTTTTTAAGCTCTGGCACTTAGCCAAATTTATTCACCGGAAACCTCAATAAATACTGAAAAGTCATTTGCTATCTATTGCTTAGTAATACAGTAACACTCTGACTGAGTTCCAGGAATTGTACTTCTTAGTAATATCTTATTAAGCTGTTTCAATTCTGCAGCTGGTTAAATTCCCCGTACTAGTTAGACTTTTGAAAAAAACCTGTTTACTACAAGTAAATTTGAACGAAAGCAAAGGAAAGAGAATTGAAAAGCCACAGCTTGGTGAGCTGGACATTTGACATCGAAAAGCTGCATTTGTAACTTATTTTTCCTTCCTGGAGGTTTTCAGTTTAGCTTTGAAAACGTTCTTGGATAACTGGAGATTCCTTTTTCATATCTTTCAAAATAAATTTACAAACCAGTGCAGTCTTTTCCAGAGCTGCTAACCCAGGTATTAAATGGAGGGCATGCTCATGGGCTGCACTTTCTCCTTCCATGTTGTCCTATAGGAGGTCAGCGCGGCACTGAGCAACTAATAATACTTTGCTTTTCTGTAGTGTCAACTAAAATCTAAATGCACTTTACAGAGTGAATGAACTAAGCCTCAGCTTATTCCTGGATAGTGGGTGTTCTCTCTCTTTACAGGCTGGGGAAAGAGTGTCACACAGCAAAGCCTGTGGCACAGCCAGGAAGCGAACTCTTGACTCAATCCCAAACTGTAGCCATAGACAGTGCTTCCTCTCAAGTTACAGCAAAGATACATTTCATATCAAAAGCTGGAAAGAGAAGCGCTGAAGCCTCCTAAAAGAGCCAGAGCCCAGAAGTGTAAAGTGGGAGAGTCTGAAAGGTTGTGAATGAGACAGAGGAGAGCCTAGTGGCAGAACTTGCTCATCAATTTAAAAAGTTGATAAAAGTTCCTGCACTTTTTTCACCACTCCTGCCTTGTTATGAACTCAGCTGAGCTGAGCTTCTGCTACATCTCCTTGTGCTTTATGAGCGGCACTGATCCATTGCTTATATCGGGGGGACTAAAAGTCAGAACTTCTAAGTTTTCTTCAGAGACTATGTAGTCTTAGGCCAATCATTTTGTGTTCCTGTTTACCCACCTGTAAAATGGGTGTAATAATATATACTTGCCTCAAGTGCCTTCTTCCTCATTATTAATCATATTGAGCTGTTAGGTGTGCACAGGGCTGGCTCTAGGTTTTTTGCCGCCCCAAGTAAAAAAAAAAATTTTGGCTGCCCCCCCGTCCCAGCCCTGGGCTCCTCGCCGCACACCCCTGCTGCCCCAGCCCTGGGCTCCCCCCCCCCTCCCCCAAACCCCCTGCTGCCCCAGCTCTGGGCTCCCTCATTCCTTCCCACACACACACCTTCTGCTGCCCCAGCCCTGGGCTCTCTCTTCCCCCCCCCCCCCCCTCACCTGCACCCTCCTTCCGCCGCAGCCCTGGGTCACTGGTAACTCGCTCCCACAGCAGGTCATTCAGCAGGAATTTTAGATGTGCACAGAACAGAGACAGGATTGGTTCCCATATGGTTACAGAACTGCAGTAAAGTGGAACAATTTTCAGCTTGTGTGATTGGAGGATATCTGGATGCATATTATAAGACTGTCCTACATAAATGAGGAAAAGTTGAGGTGCCTTTATTATTCTTTTATTCCACTCTTTCTTTCTATGGGGAATTTGCCAATGCAATATCACTGTCTTCCTTTTACACAAACAAACAAACAAACAAACAAACAAAAAGGCAATGGCTGTTGAAAATAGCAATTCCAGTCCTAATAACCACTGGGAAGCATTTCTTGCTCAATTTTATCCTACTTTTTCTACAGCAAGTTACAGTGGATCAGTATATTTGATTTGGGAGAAATGAAGTAACAGCTGCCCAAACTGAGCTTGAGCACTCCTGAATTTTGAGGTGTTCAAATCTGGAAGGCAGGTGCTGGGGGGGGGGGGGGGAGGGAGGGGAAGGGGGCTGTGGCTCTGTGGGGGAGCACGGCAGCATGTATGCAGCAGTGTGTCTGGCGCTGTGCAGAGCCAGACACGCTGGTCTGAGTAGCACGGTAAGGGGGCTGGGGGGTTGGATGGGGCGGAGGTTTGGGGGGGCAGTCGGGCAGGGAGAAGGGGGGGGTTAGATGGGTCAGGGGTTTGGGGGGGCAGTCAGGGGACAGGCAGCGGTTGGATAGGCATGGGAGTCCTGGGGGTTTGTCAAGGGACAGGTAGGGGGTAGGGTCCTAGGGGGGAATTTGGGGGGGGGGGTCTCAGGAGGGGGCAGTTGGGGACAAGGAGAAGGGAGGCTTAGATGGGGTCCCAAGGGGCAGTTAGGGGCAGGGGTCCCAGGAGGGGGCAATCAGGGGACAAGGACCAGTGGGGCTTAGATAGGGGTGGGGTCCTAGGGGGCAGTTAGGGGCAGGGGTCCCGGGAGGGGGTGATCAGGAAGCAGGGGGGGTTGGATGGGTTGGGGTTTCTGTGGGGGGCAGTCGGGGGGAGTGGATGGTGGCAGGGTGGGGCTACCCTCCCCGTGGAGTGTCCTATTTTTTAAATTTTAAAATATGGAATCCCTACTCACAGTGCAGCTCTCCATTCACGGCAGGCTGCAGCATGAGGTCTCAGCTATCTCACTCCCCCCCCCTTTTCTGTTGGTAGTGGCCAAGGGAATGCTGGGAAATGTAGTTCTTTCCCTGCTCCAGGGCTGGCTCTATAGGCAGGGAGCTAACCAAGGAACTACAGCTCCCAGGGCCCTCTGTTGGTTCTCAGCTCCCATGCTGGATCCCTGCCGCCCCTGCAAATGGGCTGCCCCAAGCACGTGCTTGCTTTGCCGGTGCCTAGAGCCATCCCTGGGTGTGCATGATATTCTACAATCAATCAAATATACTGGGTAAGCAACAGTACAGACATGCAGTAGGAGATTGGCAAATCTCAGGATTTGGCCTAGAACCTGTAAGTCCCATTGAGTTAAGTGGAAGATGCAGGTGCTCGGAGCCTCAGGATTTGACTCAAGGGAAAGAAGTATGACAAATATGAACTTGGATTGAAATACATTTTAAGTCAATGATGTTTATAAACCGAAAGGTGCCATAGAAATACAAAGGGCACAGGTTCAAGTACCATCACTGAAAATCGATTTTAGATACTGATAACTCTGCACAGGTAGTTGCTACCTAAGCAAGTAGCTGAAATGTTTCCATTTATGATAGGCTAATATAACCGGAGATTAGCCCTCAGTTTTCCTTCAGAGTTGTCTTTTGGCTTAAGCAGAACATTGCTTCTTCGTGGCTACTTAGAGTTACCAGGCCAAATTTTGTGCTAACCTGTACCCCGTGTAACCCCGCTAAGGTCAAAGAGATGGTATGGATGTTAATCAGTACAGAATTTGATCAATGAACCCACCCATTAAGGAGGAGGGCTCCATAACAGCATTTCTAGTCTCACTGACAAGCATGGCTATCGCTGTGTAATGTGGTGCCTAAGTGAAATCTGTGGTACTCTTCAGATCTATAAACAGCAATATTACCAAATGCTTTCTAGAACTTAAATTTTTTTTAAAGTTTGTACTGCAGATAAAACTTAGTTTTGGACATTCATATTCCTTCTTTCCTTTAATCTGAACCAGTCTGTAATTCTTAGTAAACCCAAACTCCACCATATAGGCTCAATTGACCGACTCTTGTAAGGCACCCCTCCTCTTTAATTGGTGGGATTCCTTTAGGTTGTGAAGAGTTTTGCTTGAGTCGCTCCCTCTATGATGGCAGGGCAGTGTGAGGCCAGGCAGGTGGTGGTTGGATCTGAGACCGAGGATGAATGAGACACACCTACCTGTTTTGTATAGCAAATGATAATGCAAAACACAGAGAAGAACAAGGAAAAAAATGTGTAGCTGGGAGGATATTAAATGTTTAGAGCCAGAGAAGAGTTAGTTTAGAAAGAGGAATTTCCTTGGTGCTCTCCCCTGGGAGAATGTCATGGTACACTTCTCCATCTCAGTATGCATTTGGCCTCCATCGCAAGAGCACCTGAATACCTCACAAACATTAATGAAGTTCACTGCGCATCCCCTAGGAGGTAAAGCAGTGCTGTCATCCCCATTTTAATAGCTGAGGCATAGAGAAACTAAATGACTTGACCAAGGCCACACAGGGAAGCCTGTGGTATAGCTGGAAATGAACCTGGATTTCCCAAGCATCAGTCCAGTACTCTAACCACATGATGATAGACCAGGAAACTGTCCGGTTCTCTCCTGAACCAATGACCTCATGAAATGCTTGGGACACTGCTACTGCTGCAAGTGTCCTCTTTTGAAGGAGATGTCAAACTGAGGGCCTAACCACATATGCTCATTAAAGACCTCGCGTAACTCAAGTTTAGGGTGTTAACCCTGGTGTCCAGGCACAGATACTGATTGGAATGATTAATCTAAATCCCACCCTGGACCTTTAAAGAGTAACTTATTCTTCAATTCCTTCCAAAAAAATCGGTTGTCATGTTGCTTGGGTCAAATGGCTACATTTCAATAGTGGTGTAATGATGGTATTATAATGATCTTATTACTAATAACGAGATACTTTTTTATTTTCTTCATGTGAAGTAGTATTTACTTAGGAAGATATATTTGTGGAAAAAATAACGTTAGTCCCTATGGGCTCTATACCTCAGTCACCATTTTGTGCTGTTTTGATTTTGCTTCCCCCCCACATCCCCCTAAATATTGGAGTTTTAGTGTGTTACTTTAACTTAAAAATTTGTTCTCTTTCTTGCCCCTCGCACCTCCCCCCCCCCCCCATGCTTATACATTTGTCTCCAAACTTGGCTCCAGTCTGAAACTTGGCATTGATGCATTCAGCTCTTGGGCAACTTTTTTAAATAAACACAATTTCAGCTGTTTTATATTACATAAGAGGAGTGCAAAAAGCTAGCTAGACATTTTCCGAGACACTTCAGGGTATTACAAAGTATAACTGTTCAGAATAAGGGTTTTAGATGTGAGTGAATCACTTTGATTTTATGGAAGTCTTGTGACATTGGTGCTACATGATGCTCCTTTGAATTACAGGCCAGCTATTCTGAACAGATGACTAATGAGTAAAAACATATGTGCACCTCTCCCATCTAACCTCACCACTCCACTATTTTTGCACATGCAAACTGGGTAACCGATCTCTTAACTATCTGTAAATTAAATAACTATATATGCAGTATCAAATGCAAGATTTTTGCAGTATACCTATTGTATCCAGACTTGTGCACAGGATAGAAGTTACATTTTGCAAAAGAGTTTGAGATTGTGAAATTTGGCTTCATTCCCAATTGGAGGGGAAAAAATTAAAATTTTGAAATTTTCCATGAAGGAAAATTCTGAGTACTTTTTTGTTTCTTTTTCAGGACGTTTGAAATGTTTAATTTTGGTCAACTTTGACTTTTTTATTTTGTGTTATATTATGTAATGTAATAGTGTATATTATAATAAAAATAAAAAGACTTTTGAAAGTCATTTCAAAATGAAAATTCAAAGCATTTCATTCCAAAGTGTCTAATCATCCCTTTTTGACGTTGTCAAATTTCTTTTGTTTTATTCCAAAATGAAATTCTGGAGAAATCAACCTGATTTCATAAAAGTTTAAATTTTGATGGAACCACATATTCTGAAGAAATATGATATATTTTGTCAAATTTCTCCAACCAGCTGCAACCTCTTTTGCTTTGAATGTTTGGCCATACAGTATTTATCTGTGGCTGTGAGTGGTGTCGCTTTGTAAAATGGGGTGTCGGGGGAGGGGGCAAATATTCCCATCTGAAAGAGTAAGAAACACAGCTGGGAGATAAAACAACTTTGGAAAATCAAGAGGAAAGCTCCTTATTCCTTGTATCCGTTCTCACAGAGGTCCTTTGCACATCTTTAAAGCAGTAGAGTCTTATGGTCTGAGGACAGGGCAGCACCACTACAATTCTAATCCTAACTCTGAACTGCCTTGTCATGTGAATTCAGGCAACTCATTTAACCTCCCTGTGCTTCACATTCTCAGGATGTAAAATGGGGTTACTACTTCTTTCTTTTTCAGAAAAATATTAGTACTCTATTAGCATTTAGAGTCCCCAATCAGATTGTGTCCCATTGTGCTAGTCACTGGGGGAAAAAAAGTAGATGGTCTCTATCTCACTAGGGTGTTGTGAGGATAAATATTTGTACAGTGTTTAAAAGATGCAGATGCAGGCTCAGAGCAGTGAGGGGTACAGCAAACTGAATGCTCAGAAATGGAGAGGAGCTGAGTAGACAGGTGTGGAGTAGGTTAGCTAGGAGTGTGGAGAAACAGAACAAGTTGCTGCTTTCTAATGGGAACACTCAGAAACAGAGTTGGAGGAAGGCAATCCAATGGAGAGGCTGCTGGGTGGCTGGGAATGGGATGGGAGGAGCATTGCAGAATGAGGCTGACAGAAGTCCGACTATGTTTTAGACAAGGGACAGTCCAGTGGCCCTATTGTTAGTGCTTTGTAGAGCTGGTTGGAAAACTCTGATATTTCAGTATATGTTTTTCTCCAGAAATGAGAAGTCAAAATAGTGAACACTTTTGGGGAAGAAAAGTTCAAAATTTCAATTTGGAAATGCTGAAATGAAAAGTTTTGAACATTTTTGGTCAAATTTTTTTTTCCGGATTTGATCAGAAAAAATGTTTCAATATATTTGAAATTAAAAGTTTTATTTAGAAATTTCCTGTCCAAAAATTGGACTGTATTGCCAGTGTTTACCTTTTCTGCCCCCAACATACTTCAATTCTGGTGAAACCCCATGTTTCAGTGGGAAAAGTTTTTGGGGTCAAAAAGTTTTGACCTGCTCTGTGCTATTATATCAGAGACCAGTGTTTAGTTCCTGGGTCTGGTCCCTTTTTCCCCTGGACTGGCAGAGACAAGGCCTAGAAACACTGGAGCTGCCACTACTCACATAATCACAAAGGTCATATGGCTGATCTAGGAGTAGGGCTGATGGGCTCTGAAGGGTGATCCATCTAATCTTCCCTTCAGATACTGTGGTGATGGAAATAAAACCTAAAACTGGGCAAGACTCCTCCAGCAATAGTTATTTATTATAATTAACTAATAAACAAATGCAGTGTCCTCTCCCTTTGAAGAGCTAATCCAAACAAACATAGCCCTCCAAATACAGGACATTTAAAATATGGTCTTTATACACAGGAGGGAAAAAGGAGCTAGGCTTACTTGTCTGTCTCACAGTGTTGGAGCTCCCTCCATTTCAGAGCTCCCAGTTTAGTAGCATCTTACTTTGGTAAACTGGTACAGACCAGGGATAGAGAGCACACCCAATCCATCAGGAACAACACACAGTGGGAACTCAAAACTCACGGAAACCTTTGTCTAGCCAAGGAGAAATATAGGCAGAAGGGGACTGATGAAGAAAGATCATTTCAGCTTTAACTGGAGTTCTCAGTAGTCTTTGATAGTCAAAGTTCATTATTCAGGACACAAATTCAGATTTCATTCCTGCCAAGTATGGTCTGCATTAATCTGCAAACATTCCAAATATCCTGTTCTAAGGCCAAAAAGGTGAAGGGCCTTTGGATAGAGAGGAACAGCTCTGTACGCTCAGAATGCTCCAAATTCAGGCATTCACAAGACATCGCCTGAAAGACCAAATCTCTGCAAAAAGGGATCTAGCATTCTGCTAATGCCAGGGACCAAATGACTCTTTGATAAAACTGAAGTCCTCAATCTACACACTTTTAAAATAATAAAACAGGGATGAAATTATTGGTACTGACTATTTGGCTGTAATGTGCATTCCTGCACTTGAGAACTGCGTAGTTGAGTAAATCCTTCTCCACTGCTAGTAAGGTACATGGTGGCTGTTTAAGAGAAGAGAGGTCTCGTATTTAACATACAAGGGAGAAAGTCACCCCATACAGAAGCCCAGCAAATCCCATGTGAGCCCTATTCAGAAGATTTAAGTGGTGCATAGACCTTGTGCTGGGCCTCTGAACAGCGGGGAACTTCAGCCCCAACTATTTCTCTGGTATATATTGCCAATTCTTTAAACTCCAGAAATCCTGCTGAAGGATAGAGCTAGTACAAGGGATGTCACAGATGATGGGCCTGATTCTGATTTCACTTTCCATGGTGCAAACACAGTAGAATTCCACTGGATTTTTTTTTCTGGAGTTACTCTAGGTATGTATTGGTACGAGATCAGAGTCAGGCTTGAGAGATACTATGTATGAAGTATTATTATTACTGTTATTGAGCATTTTGAAAGAAATGTTGAAAACTGAGTCATACACCACTACTATATATAAAATCCCTGTCTAGCTGGCCGTTTTCAGGCTTTCATAAAGTTTTGTGGGTAATATTGATGTCACTTTATGATACCTTCTGTAGTATCACAGCAAGATAGATTTGCCATGAGTTGTGTCTTTTGCTCTTTTCCTATTGTTCTTGTGTAGAAGCCATGTAGGTTCCAAATACCAGTGTTTTACTAACTATATGTGAACACACAAGGCCTAGTTATATACATACTGCTGCCCTTGCTGGTTTCTGACAGCTTCTAAAATATAGAACAGGGTTAATGCCAGTAGCCGGTTACATTTATTAAAAGAATACTACCCATATCCTATTTGCTACTTCATGATTTTGGTGAAAAAAGAGTCTAGTTTTTGTTCTCGGTTACACTTGTAAAAATCTGTACAAACGCCACTGACTGACTTGAGTTATTTCAGACTGACAACATGTGACCTGAGGTCAGGATTCAGTCTAATCTGCCTTACATTTTGTTTATGCTTGTGAGACTTTCTCTTATTCAGTGCACACTGATGAGGTGAATATTTGATTTTCATTAGAGCTGATTTAAAAAAAAAAAAATCAAAGATCCATCTCATGGAAAATTCCAATGTTTTGCCATTTTCATCCTGAATCTAGATGAACAGTCCAAATCTCAACACTTTCTTTTGTAGAATTAAAAGTTTGAGAAATGTCCAAACATTTCAACATTCTCATACTGAAATATTTTATTATTATTTGTGAAATTGAATAGAAATATTTAATTTTGAGTCAGTTTGCCGCTAAACTGCGTCCACTGAGCTGCCATGGTGACTCATGGGAGTTGTAGTTTGGGTGTCTTATGCCCCCATGCTCTCTTCCCAGACTACATCTCATGATGCCTTATGGTCATGGGACTCCCATGAAGCTCTCTGGCAGCCCAGAAGGATATAAATTAATGTTGAACTGACAAGAACTGAAACATTTTGATTTAGTTTGACATTTCAGTTCAGGTTGAACTGATCCAAAATGTTTTTTGTTTTGGATTGAATCCAACTGAAACAAAATATTTAATTTCTATTTTCTCAGTTTAAAAAAAATTAGACGAAATCAACATTTTCCACATGGAATTTTACAGAAATGAAATTTTTAATTGAAAAAACATTTTGATGGAAAATTCCTGACCAGTTCTAATTTTCCTCTGCAGGACCCCTTTAAAATGACTTGAAAGAAAGAAAAAAAAAATCTTAAAGCTGACTTTCCCAGAGATTTTTAGATCTCAGAGCTTAGAGGTTCATTTAACACACTATTAAATTTAATACCTTTTTTTAGGTCTGTGATGTCCATTCCGCCCATGCTTCACTGCTTCTGGCTCAGTTCATGCTAGGACATTACAGTGGAATGTTTGATGTAGCCATGGAATGTCGCTGTAGTATGGACCCAGGTTATTGTTAAAATATTAAATGGTTTTCTAAAGATTTAAAAAAAAATCATTACTTTAAATGAGTGCTTATAAATTACAACTCAAATAGTTAAAGGTACATATCTCAGTATACCTGAAGGGATTATATAGATATAAGGTACCCCATTATCTCTTCCCATGATATGTCAGGAATAAAAATCTATCTCCGTATAAAGGAAAACTGCAGGTTGTGCAGAGGCCTCCCATTCAAAAGAAAAGCAAATATCTTCCAGGAAAAAAGGCTGTGCAGACTCTGAAATACTACAAAACACACCCACTCCCTGCAGGCCCACAGGCTGCATGGCCAGGGTGGAGCTAAAATTGGTTTGTCTGATAAGATAAACAAAAGATCTGGAAACACTTTGGTTCACCACACAGTCTAAAAGGTTGTGGAGTCAAGACAAGTTCTTAAGTAGAAAATACCTGCCTGCTCAAAACCCCTAATTTCTTGAATTGCCAATATTAAGGCATCTCATAGCTTTTGTTTAAATCCTGTGGGGAGGGGAGTGTCTTTTCTTGGTAGCGCTGTAGTTACACTGATGCAAACCTCCAGTGTAGATGGGCTGTCCAAGTGTAAGACCAGTTTGATTGTTTTTCTTTGGTAAGTTACTGGGGGTAAATCACAAAGCTACATCGATTATAGTTAGATTGGTACAAAATTCCCTAGTTTAGACAAGTCCTTAGACTGCACTGATGCAGCTGCGCCGTTGTAGTGCGTCCGGTGAAGACATGCTAGGTCGACAGGGGAGCGGTCTCCTGTCAGCATAATTACTCCACCTCAACTACAGGCAGAAACTATGTTGGTGGGAGAGTGTCTCCTGCCGACATAGCGTGGTGTGGACACCGGTTGAAGTCGATGTAACTTACATCGACCTAAGTTGTAATGTAGATAAGCCCATAGACTAAAAAGGTAGGGTAGTGGGTTGTAATAAGCCATAAATCCAGTGTCTTTATTAAGACCATGATTTTTAGTGTCCAGCAAAGTTATGAATTTAAGCTCCCAGGCTCATCTTTTGAAGATGTTTGTGCAGGTTTCCTATGAGGACAAGGACTGAGAAGTCTGACATAGAGTAAACGCTTTGTGAAAAGTGCTTCACCTACAGGTTTTTGTCTTTCAAATGAACTCACACAGAAAAGTGTTAAGAGTGTAGTGATTGTCTGGTTTCACTCACGTAATAATGAGAGCACAATTCAGATGAGGAAACAGAACTGCCAATGAAGAATGACTTTTACGTTATCTTAAAATACAAATCTGAGGGCATCAAACAATGAAGATACTTTAAACGTATAAGAGTAATTTAGATAACTTATGACAAGAATGCTTCTGATCCAAATAATTCAGAAGACTGGAATCCAGTCAGCATTCCGCTTCAATAAAACCCTGTCTGGGTACTATATTGATCTACATGTATAAGCAGCAGCAATGCAAGTTTTCTGTCTTAAACAACATAGCAGTACAATAGCAAGAACCATGTAACTGAGATCCATAAAAACAACGGGGAGTCCAATGGCACCCTAAAGACTAACAGATTTATTTGGGCATAAGCTTTCGTGGATAAAACCCCACTTCTTCAGATGCATGGAGTGAAAATTACAGATGCAGGTATTATTATACTGACACATGAAGAGAAGGGAGTTGCCTTACCTTAACTTGTAAGGTAACTCCTTTTTCTTCGTGTGTCAGTATAATAATACCTGCATCTGTAATTTTCACTCCATGCATCTGGGTTTTTTAACCCACGAAAGCTTATGCCCAAATAAATCGGTTAGTCTTTAAGGTGCCACCGGACTCCGCATTGTTTTTGTGGATACAGACTAACCTGGCTACCCCTCTGATACTTGAGATTCATGAGAGGTAAGCTTGTAAGTGATGACTATGTTTCCACACTGCAGGTTCATACCACACTGTAGTATAGCCGTATCTTCATAAATAGTCCAGTAACTTAAGTGGAACCACTTGAGTGAAGTCTATTCATGGTTTACAGGACTAGGCCTGAATTCACAGCTTATTAGAGGACGAAGAAATGTTGTTAGAAAACAAATTGTCTAAGATACCATAATCTATCAAGAGAGACCAGTTTTCCTGCAATGCTTAATGAAACAGACAGAAAGGAACCCTTTGTTGCTATAATCATTTGGTTCATTTAGCAGGGGCTGTTAGTTTTTTTTTTTTAGTTGTTGGCACGTCTTATAAAACTTTGATACAAAGTTATCACCAAAGGAGTGTCCATTTCACATTAACTACGTTTCCATGGGATTTTTGGATTGATGTAATGGGGAATGTTTTTTATAGGAGTATTTGATAAACAGCTTTCCTAAGGGCTTGGCTACACTTGCAGATGTAGAGCGCTGGGAGTTAAACCAGCCTTCGGAGACCGCAGCAGGGAAAACGCTGCCGTGTGTTTATACAGTCAGCTGCAAGCGCAGTGGCGTGGTCACATTAGCAGCTCTTGCAACACCACAGAGATCAGTGCATTGTGGTAGCTATGCCAGTGTGCAAGTGGCTGCAGCGTGCTTTTCAAATGGGTGTGTGTGTGGAGTGTGACGAGGAGCATGTTGTATGTATGTCGGGGGAAAGAGTGTGTTTTGGGGGGCAGAGAGTTTCAGCATGCTGTCTTCTAAGTTCAGACAGCGGCAGGGGGAAACCCCGACATCATTCTCCCCCCCCCCACACACCCACCTCTCACGTGCACACACCCGCCTCGGCAGCAGCAGCAGCATTCCACAGTAATGGTTTGCTTTGTGTCCTGGAGCAGATAAGCATGCCAGCTGTCAGAAACGGAGCTTTGAAAGGGGATATTCCCATACCTGCAGCCAAGTTCAAAACAATGACCAGAGTGGCCACTTGACTTCAAGGGATTATGGGACATTTCCGGAGGCCAATCACAGCGCAGTAATGCAACATGTCATCCACACTGACACCCGGGCGTTTCAGCCGGGGCGCAGCAAGCTCTATGCTTCTCGTGGAGGTGGATTACTAGGGGCGCTCTAGCCGCAGGGTCCAGGCACTCAAAGTGCCTTGCCAGTGTGGACACCTCAGGAGTTAGGGTGCCGATGGCTGACTTAATGCGCTCTAAGTTGCAAGTGTAGCCAAGCCCTTAGATGCAGCACCTAGAAAGTTATAGACCCAAATAAAGTATTGGTACGCTCGATTTGGATTTTAATATTCATGGCTGAAAATCTTATCAGGTTTAAAAAGACAGCTGAAAATCAGTTGAATAAGTGGCTGGATATCTTCAAACTTTAAAACTGGCAGCTTCTGTCCTTTTTACAATGAATGTAATTAGCTATAACCTACAGGAATTCAAGTAAATATCTTGGATGAAATCCTGACTCTGTTGAAGTCAGTGGGAGTTTTGCCATGGTCTTCAGTGGAGCCATGATATCATCCCTCTCCTTTAGCTCTCTGAGCTAGGAATTCAGATGACTGTTTGCATCTTTATTGTGTCTCATAGGAATTTCAGTGTGGGGGGTATAGTGAGCCAGAAGTTTTGTAAATAAAAACACTGTTTTTTTTTCTATTCAATTTTTGGGAGCGCGAGACCTTTTTATTATTTTTAGTTAAAGAGAATGTATAAAGAATGTCTGCAGCTATTCCTCAGGCCAATGTATTATCATACTAATTAAAAAACAAAACAAAACAACCTCTTTGAGACTTTTCATTGTAAACACCATGGATCTCAAGTTTTTTCCAAAGGCTTTGCAGTCTTCACTGAGGAAAACATAAGGAGACAATTTAGTGGTGAAAGCAGGGAATTGGAACTAGGACTCTTGTGTTCCCTGTCACGGATTTACTTTGTCACTGGGCAAATCTTCAGCTGGTGTAAATTGTCATTAACAGCTATGGTAATTTACATCAGCTGAGGATCTGCCCTTCTTTGCCTTGGTTTAGCCTCTTGGCAAAATAAGTGGAATTATGCCTTCCTCATAAGGGTGTTTATGATGCTTAAATGGTGAATGGATATAAATTGTCTATGGATCCTTGCATGGAAGAAATGAAAAAAGTGCTTAGTGGTATTCTTAAATCAGAAATGTTTACAGGATTAGAACTACTAGGAATGTGAGCTACAGTAACTCTGGGGACTCTCATATATTCATGAAGAAGCTTTGCTACCCAGCTCATAGGGTAGGTTCCAAATAAAATTAAGTCCTGTTGATGACTGGTTATTTTTAAACAGGGTGGGTATATTTGGACATGGTTTATACAATGTTTAATTGTCAGTATTCTGTTTGTTCAATATATCACTAGTATTCTGGGATAAAATGCATAATGTGAAAGAGAAGGCTTCAACTACACACACAATCCCATTGTTTATGTATCAAAAGGTAAATATTTGATGCCATATATAGCTCACCACTGGCTGTGAACTAATCTGAGTGCGTGCCATACTGATCATAAATTGGATTTTTACCGTAAGTCATTGTGGCTTTGAAAATCAATACTTAAAAATGAAACATGATTTGCATTTGAAATGCTTTCCTTCTACATAAAATTTGTAGAGTAAACTCTTGTGTCAGAATGACTGTGCAAATAACACAAGCTAAGCTGCTAGGGACCCTGCTGTATGTGCTCTGCTAACAAAGTGCCCTAAAATGATGCCAAAGAGCTATCAAGGTAGAACTCTTTGTATCCTCTGTACTACTTCTAATGTGCTTTATCTTACACATTACAACAAATTGAAGGCAGCAGAAGCAGCACTGTGATTGGCCCAAGATAAGGAAGGCTGGGGAAGTAAAGCACCAGATGGAGAACATATGACACAACGAACTAGAGGGAATGAAAGCTGGGTGGTGGTGTATTAGGAGTGGTAAGGAAGGAGAAGACCAAGCAGAAAACTGAGGTGAAACAGAGCTTGAAGTTCCTCATTCTCACTAACTAACTAAGCTTGTGGTACTGTAGAGAGCATGGGTACCGAATTTGTATGGGACAGAGCTAAATCACCAGGTACCACCTGGCAATGTTTAACATTTAGCAAAATGTTCAAAGCTAGCATAGCTTGAGAGATCTACAATGAAGTTGCACAGGGTGGTTTTGTTGAATGAACTATCGCAATCTGGATCTGATGAGGCCTGATTAACGAGGATTCTGCTTGCTTTTCAGAAAGCCGAACTTGTTCAGCAGGTTCTCGATGTTCAGTACACAGTGCCATCCACTGGAAATAATTAGATGATATCCACGCCAGAGAATAACCTCTATCATTATGGGGATAGAGGGAGTGCACTTCACAGAGTTTCCAGTTTCTAAAACTAAGCCATTAGAACAAAACCATTAAACCCAAACTTAATTTGATGGATGTTGAAATCATTACAAAAAGAGGCACTAGCGTTAGCTCTTTTTTGAGATGGGAGTCCCCGATCTGAACCCAATCCGCCAATGAGGAAGGCATTCTAATATCTTCAGTATTATTGTCTCTCCTTTTCTTTATATACGCTAGCATTTGGTTTGCCGCCTTGGCTTCTGCTGCCTATTGAGCAGAGGTTTTCACTGAGTGGCCCACAATGATGTCCAGTAATGTCACTTGTGGAACAATCTCTTTCCTTAGTGGCTATAGTTAAGCTAGAACCCAGCCATGTGTATGGGTAGTTTAAATTATTCCTTCCAATGTGCATTACCTTGCACTTGGTAACCATGAATTTCATCTGCTGTTGTGTTACCTGTTCGTGTAGCTTTGGCCCCCATCTCACGGGGAGTAGTATGTGTAGTAAGGTACTATTCAAAGTGAACGAGGGTGCCACAACTGAGGCCTTTGGTTAGGTCTCTGTGAAGTTCTCCACAGTTTGTTAGTCGTGATAAACCTCAATAATTTTGCATCGAATGCAAGTTTTGTGATCTCACTGTTCACTCCCTCTTCCAGATCATTAATAAACTTAGTTTTAGGCCAGAATTAAAACAATATTTCTTTAGAATCTGAAGTGAGTTAGACAAGGGGTTGTCTTATAACATACCAAAATGAAAGATGTTCGCTGCTGTCCAAAGAGTCTAACTCCTACCACCACCACCACCATTTTATAGTTGAAAATGGAGAGAGAGAACCTAATTTAATGGGCACATTTGGTTGAGATCTAGTGCATGGGACCAAAGTGGATGAACCTTCAATTAAAAAATTAACATTTTGGATGATCACTTCAGAATGGCATGTCATCCCTGAGGGGTTTAAAGCAGGGTACCAGGTGACTACTAGAGACCTAAGCATTCATTTAAACCTCCCCTCCCCCATATTTCTAGTTCTTTTTTGTGGGACTTGATTTTACATGTGAGCTGAATCATGGAGCTTGTCAGTGGAGAGAGGAGGTTCCTCCCCGCAGCTCACAGAAGTGAGGTTAATCAGCCAAGCCGTTTGTAAAGTGGGACACCCTTCTTACAAAAAGAAGTGTGTTCTCCAGTTAGAAAATGTCAAGCTCCTCGCATCCAGTAAAATGTCCAGAAGGCCTTAAACACCTTGCAGGATTGAGGGGCTTGGAATGGCAGTTACACAGTCTCTTCTGTAGTGAATTGTTGCTGAAGTCACTTGGGATCATGGATTGGGCATGGCGCTCTAGCTGGCAAGTTGGGTTTATGCATGTGGTGTGTGGCTCCTGAAAGTGTGAGGCCCTAAGTAGCTGTAAAGGCTGCATTGGGTCATTGACATTGGTCTCGGGTATAAATATACTTGAAGCTTTGATGTACTTTGTAGCCTTGAACTTTTTCTCAGACATGCTATGCTTATCTGTGCATGCCATAGAAGCTGCATCTTTCTCCAACTGGCATTTCTTGCTCAATAACGCCATCTTTTTCCACAAATGACGAGGTTGACAACAACAAAATAGCTACACTTTTAGGGGTAAGGAAGATAAAAAGGGTAGCAAAGATCCTTATGTCCAAGGCAGCATGAACAGGTGGATTAGGCACTGGCCTGGGATATAAAAGACCTGGGTTCTATTCACAGCTCTGCCACTGATCTGCTGCATAACCTTGGGCAAGTCACTTCACCTTTTGGTGCCAGCTTTCCTTCCCATCCTTTGTCTGCCTAGTCTATTTAGATTGTAAGATCATTAGGACATGGGCTGTCTTGTGTTTGTATAATGCCCAGCACAATAGGGCCATAATTTCAGTTGGGGCGTCTAGATGTTACTGTAATATGAAAAAAAAATTAATAAACCCAAATAATTAATCTACCACTGATACATACTCAAAAAGCAAAATCTCTTTGTGTACCCAACCATATCTAAACCCAAATCAAAAGAAAAATGTGAAGTGGGGCAATGAAAACCAAGTAGTTACATTGTTAAAGAAGAATGTGATCTTTAATCTTAAGTGTAAGAAGGCTGCTGGTGTGTGCAAGCCCTCTCGCACTCTGAAAACATTGATATGAAGCTGTACTACTGAGGCCTGTGGTCCTGCATGCATGCCACACTTCTTCAGTGCTTACAAAATTCTTCTAGTCTCTTGATGATGGTTTCTGATAAGGCCTTGCATTCCCATCATATTCTTTATGATTTCTCTTGCCCTCCCATGAACTATTACAGAGGCAAATTTTTTAACAAAATCCTGAGGGGGGGTGTGTGTGTGTGTATATCTTATCCATATCTTAGCTATAACTATATATATATATGAATAAGGAAAGAGTAAAAGGCATAGATGTGTTGATAACGTTCACTGAAGGAATAGCCTCATCTCTCAGATGAGGTTCCTTTGTGGCTGTCTTCATTCGCTGTTTAGAATGGAAGTTGAAGATAAATTCTAGACTCAGTCCTCTTCCAACAGTAAACAATGGCAAAATGTCCATGGACTTAAGTGAAAATGGGATCAGACCTTAAATCTGCATTCAGATGATCTCTGATGGCTTTCTCTCTGCTTTTCTCTTTACATGGTTGGGAGGATGGGAAGTGCTGTTGGCTGGGCTGGACAGAGCTTTGAGTGCTGATCATCACTGCTGGCTCCGGGCGGCTGCTGCTAGCAACAGTCCGGATGTGTGAAGTGAGTATTTGGTTAACTGCAGAAAGCTGAATACAACAGTCGCCAGTGAGGTGTGTATATTCAGTTGGCCCATCTTTCAAACCATACTTTCTGTTCTCCTATATGGAGAGTTAGCTCGACTTGTTTTTGTATTAGCAGAAGGGAACGTTCCCCTCCCAAACTCAGAGGTGTAAATTTGCCCTCCAGTGTTTCTAAGCAGGGAAAGTTGATGGGTAGAAAATGGCATCCATTTAAACTCCGTAATCCTGCTGTCAGACGGTCTAACTGCAAAAGAGAACTTCTATCTTAAAATTTTTTCAGCTTACCTCCTCTCTCAAGTAGGACATGGAAAATAGGCTGTGTGTGAGGGAGCTGGTACTGTACTATACTGATACTGAAACATTTAGCTGTAAGAGGATTTTTCTATATTCGACACAGTTTCCCTTGGCTCACTGACTTCCTAAAATGTTACAGTGGTCAGATTGCCAACAAAACATAGAAAACAGTACTGCTGACATCAGTATATAACATGCAAGGAGATAGTTTGAGGACCTGTTTCAAAGAATAACAAGCATGTCTTACATTCCTAAATGCTGACATATCATCTGGAAGGCTGCTGCCCTCTGGTGAGTCAGCAGACAAAAGGCAATCATACGAGTCCTATTATCCAATCAGTTGGTCACAAGAACACAGGTTATTTCTGTTAAACTAAAAAGGGGCTGGATTTGTTTTTGTTTTCTTCATATACGTGAAGATCACAAGGGCTAGAAAACCACAAATGTGAAACAAAGGACTTTTTTCCCCACACTCCAAATATTTTCTGGATTGCTTTCCCCCTTAAACTCTTCAGTTTGAGTCTGCCAGCCAAATGAAGGTTTAGGAGAAGTGTTCTCTCTCTCTCTCTCTCACACACACACACACACACACACACACACACACACACACACACACACACACACACACACACTATGCTGTGTGTGTGAATATAGTGTGTGATGTGATTTTAATATGTATACTTAGGCTGGAGGTCTTTGCGGGAGGGGCCATTTTTGTTCACTGTTTGTACAGCACCTAGCACAACGGGGTCCTGGCCAATTACTGAGGCTCCAAGGCACCACTGCAATACAAACGATAAAAAACGATACATTATGCGCCCACCTTTTCTCTGCAGTCTTGACAAGGTTCATGAATGTTTTGCAGGTAGGTACAATGCAGAACTTTACAGAGGAAGAGAACAGCATAGGAATATTATACTCTGCAACAGACTTTTTTTTTACATCATCTGCACTTTTTGCAGAATAAATGAATTCACAGATCCCCTGCTCCTTGTCACAGAATAATGCTTACCCACTTTCCTGCTGATTGTTGCTATAACTCTTGTGAAGTGCTGTTGCTCTTTCCACGGCTACTTCTGGTGTTCCTTAAGATTGTGGACAATAACTAAAATATCTCCGATATCACACAATGTTAACTGCTGGCAGCTGTTCACTTCTTAATAGTACCCTGGGATATTCTGCTGCAGGCAAGTGCTTAATAATCAGTAAGCTCCAAATAGCTAACAAGTCTTTGTAACTCTGTTCATTTCAGAAGCATCTCCCCTCACATGCTCGCATGTGCCCACCAAAAGGAGAGAAAAAGTATAAAGCCAAATAAAAATGGGCATGCACATAACTCTAGTCTGATTTCAACATTACCCACAGGGTCCATTAACAATGCCAAATATCTTACTTTAAAAAGGAGACATATGACTTCAGCTGTGGAAAATTCAGAAAGGTGGCCTTATTAGCTACAACCTGGGAATAAAAATGAACTGTGTCCTTATTGGATACAACCTGGGAATAAAAATGCAATGTCTTCTTTGAACAAAGTATTAACAAAAGACCTTGGATGTCTTTGTTTTGAAATTTGGCCCATGGTATCTCTCGGTTTGGTGGTAAACTATATTGAAGTTGCTGGTTGCCTCTGCATCAATGCTCCATTTACATGAGTTAAATTTTCCTTCCTTTCATCTGTATGGCAAGACTCTGGTCAGTAGGGAAAAAAAAATCTTAAACCCTTTGGGTAAAATTGTGGCCTCACTGAATTCAATGGCAAAACTCCCTGTGACTTCAGTGAGGTTAGGTTTTCGCTCCTTGTGGTTTTACTTTCTTGGCTCAAATTGCCATAGAACTTCCCCCCCAGGCCCTGAAGTCAGATAATGTAGGGTATAATCAGAGTAAACCAGTGTAGCTCTATTGATTTCAATGGCACTTAGCTAACTTGCAAGAACTGAGGATTTGGCCCACTCTCTTTATCCTTGCTTCTCATTCGTTAACTTCTGTCAGTGCAATAAATATGTTTTGTGCATCCCAGTCAATCAGGCAAAGGGGGAATTTGGGCTGGGTAACCAATTGGGTGGTAAAAGAACCTTCCTGAACTGGCCACGTGAGAGACTGCCCAGGTGAACTCCACCTGCCAAACCAAAACCTGCAATGCTATTTGTGTTATGTTTATATCACAATGCAAATGG
This sequence comes from Chrysemys picta bellii, assembly GCF_011386835.1. Classification (NCBI taxonomy): domain Eukaryota; kingdom Metazoa; phylum Chordata; order Testudines; family Emydidae; genus Chrysemys; species Chrysemys picta. The sequence continues at coordinate 111,503,715 of NC_088796.1, forward strand.
TATCACAAATCCTAGGGATCAGAAACAGGACATACAGCACCCACATATTGCTCCCCATTATCCAGTCACTTTTCCAGACTCTGGAGCTGAGCGAAAACCCCATCGCTTTTTCCTTCCACCATGGTGAAAATTTCCTTGGTTCGTCTATTGTTTACAATAATTGTCTCAAACATTTCTCTAATATAATCCCAGTCAGTGAGGGTTTCTGGCAATAAGGAGCTATAGAAACTATGGAAGATGAGTACGCATCTGAATCAAGATAGACAAGGCAGATAGATTCTCGGATTTTAAGGTCAGATAAAATAGGCAGAGAAATGTCTAGGTTGTGAATCACACTGGGGCTTATGTGAGAACTAGGCTGCCAAGCAGGTTGGTGAGTCAGGACTTGGCTTTGCACATTGGCAGCTGAATAGGGATTTTTTGAGGATCCCAGTGGTGCCTGAAGCCTGGTCTACACCTCAGAGTTAAGTCGACGTAGCTAAGCATCTATGCTAAAATGTAGCTCCCACTAATGTAACTCGCCCACTACGCAGACTTAATAACTCCAAGTCTGCAAGAGGTGTAGCGCTTAGGTTGATGTAGTTAGGTCAACACAATGTTATTGCTTACATCGACTGTTGCTGCCTTTCAGAAGCCATCCCACAATGCCCCACACTGATATTTAAATCAGTGCAAGCACTCCTGGTGAGGCTGCACACCACCAACACAAGGAGCATAGAGTGGACTTGCAAAAGTGATTTAATCATTGTAGTGTTGTACATCAATGTAACTTAGGTCGACTTAATTTTGTAGTGTAGGCTTGCCCTAAATGTTGGACATACTCCTCTAAGGAGGCAGGTGCCAAAGTCCATTTGTGGATCTAGCCCGTAGACATGTAATGTGACACATGGCCAGAGTTTGAGGTATTTAGGTGCTTAAAGATATAGATAAGTATTTTGTGGGATTTTCAAAATTCCACTGGGAAATGGGTGCTTTTGAAAAATCCCATTATGTGCTTATGTGCACGTTTGAGCACCCAAATACCTTAAACAATCTGGCCCTTTGAATCCTAAACCACTTAGGCACTTTTGAAAATTTTACCCATAGAACCATAACTTCCTGCTTCAGTTATAATGAGTGGCCCAGAGCTTTCACAGCTCAACTGAAAATAAGATTCCATTTGAAATACAAATAACACGACTGGGCAGTTCAGTATCAGAGCCTGGGAGGTGGGGCTCACCCCAGAGCTTTCTGTAAGTCTATTGAAAGACAGTCTGTTGTGGGGCAATTTCAGGGAATTTCTTCTTGGTTAATCTTTTAATCTAACAGGGGAAGGGCCACTTCGAGAGAGTCTATAGCAGGCGCTGGTTGTTAATTGGCAAGTTTGGGAACAGAATGTGGAAGCGTTATGGGATGTCAGTTGATAAACAGTGGGCTACTATTCTTTCTAAGTAATTCATTGTTTCACGTGGAGGATACAGTTGGTGAACTAGGTAGATTTGGGAAGTATAGCTATTGCACAAGACATGAATGTCAGTATTTCTTTGTCACTAATGATGGCAGGATAAATCGAAAGAGTCTCTGGTAGGATTGCTCGCTGCCCCAGATGCTCAGTGGTGAGGTACAGTGTTAGCAGGAGGAAGCAGCAAGCATATTGAGGGTTGCCAAATCATTCAGGCCCCAAACAGCGAGTACTGCAACACCACAGACATCTAGGAAACTCTTCTGGTTTTGCTTGAGGTGGCAAGGCTGGAGTATCAGTGGGTGGGTTGATTGGTTGCTTATGCCCACAACAGGAAGTTAAGGGGATAGATGGTGATAGCTGCATTAACAAAAGTGCTTCCTCTCCCCCTTCCCCCGCCCCAGTAATTTCCCCTTCTCCTGTTGAAAAATTGATGTTTGGAAACAAATGGTAGGTCTTAGTAGCAAGTAAACTTAAACAGCACTATTGTGGAATTTTAGGATGTGTGTATGTATACTCCTGGAGAAGATTACCCAGCATTTTGCCTATCCTCTAAAGAGGAATTAAGGGAATCAGGCAGAAATCCAAGAGTGTTTATATATTTTATATGCAATAAAAGATCTGATTTTTTTCTTAAGTATAATACTAGTAACAGTAAGAATTTGAAGAATGCCTATTGTGTCATCCAAAGGATTTATGTTCCATATTCTAGTGCATCAAAACTGTTCCAGAGCAGAGTTCTTGGCAGTGTCTGAAACTAGACAAGCTGTGGTAATTAGATCCCCAACATACATTTGCCTTGCCAAATTCTTCTGGGCTTTTGGCAAAGATGCTGGGAAAATTATACAGTGGTTTGATTCCCTAGAATGACAGGAATCATGCTCCATAAAGGTAATGAGGGGTGAGATATTAAAATACACCTCTATCCCGATATAACGCTGTCCTCGGGAGCCAAAAAATCTTACCGCGTTAACGGTGAAACCGCGTTATATCAAACTTGCTTTGATCCACCGGAGTGTGCAGCCCCGCCCCCCCCAAAGCGCTGCTTTACCGTGTTATATCCGAATTCGTGTTATAACAGGTCGCATTATATCGGGGTAGAGGTGTATATGGAGATATTGCAGGATCTATAGAGACCTGTGGGAGCTGGGATGCATTAAAGGCAGTCCTGAGAATGTTGGGGACGAGAGTCCTCTGTTAAGAAACAGTTTTAATAATTTAGTAGATCTGAAAATTTTGGGGCTATGACATGAAAATCACACAGCAGGTACTTTGCAGGAGTCACTGGAGACTAGAGTGGAAGTCTGAAGGAAACAAAAAGTAGAAAGTAGGAATGAGCAAGGTCCACCTGTGCCCAACCCCTGTAATTACATGTGGCAACCACCCATGTGATTCTAAACATGTCACTCCGGTTCATTGTTCCAGGGAAGAAACCTCGGAACCCATTTCTCATAATGCCTGAGAGGGAAAAATCCTTGCTGAGTTCAAATATGACCGTTCATCATCAATGTGTATATGAGTTAGAATCACCATAGTTAAATATGTAATCCTATTTACAGCAAGAGATAACATGGGCATCCAGCTGACCATGGTCTGAAAGCTCAGGGAAATGCTATGTTAATATTATATATCACTTACATTGCAGTTAACAAACATTTAATGAATCCTTACAACAGAAACAACATCGTCTAGTGGTTAAAGCCTGGGACTGGGAGCCATGAACTCCTGAGTATTAAAGTTGGTTCATGTGTGGCCTTGAGCATGTCACTTAACTTCTCATCATGTTTGAATTCGAATGATGATCATAAGATGAGGGGAAATTGTCTAATGGTTACAGCACTAGGCTGGGACTTACCCCAAGCTGGGTTCCCTGTTCTGCCACAGACTTACTGTCTGACTTTGGACAAGTCATTTAATTTATCTGTCTCGTTCCTCATGCATAAGTAGGGATAATAGCACTTCCCTACCTCACAGGGGTGTTGTGAGGATAAATACATTTAATAGATAGTACCGTAATCAGGGCCATATAACCACTTAAGTTAGATAGAGACATGCCTACCTCAGAGGGAAGTGATGAAGACTAGTGTGTCAGAAATGCTATGCATCCGTATTTAGTTTATTATTACAATGCCCCTGAGGTTGGGAAAGCCAAGACAGAGAAGTTAATGACATGCCTAAGGTTACAGCGGGAACTGGTACCAGAATCTGTATCCAAGAGTTCACAGCTCCTGGCCTGCATTCAGTTAGACCATGCCCATCTCTCAAAAATGGGGAAAAGGTGGCATAGCGACTGGCACAGTAGGTGAAGCAGCCATATTGAAAATGATTCAGTCACTCTATGAAATGGGGAAGAGTACATTAACTTAAGTCACCACAGAAATGAATATGAAATTTAGACTGCTGTAGGGATGAAAATTACCTTTACCCATACAAAGGCCGAAGATGTGATCTTTATGTGGGAATGGAACTAAACAGGGTTTGGGAATGTCACACACTCCACCCAAATCTATAGCCAAGCTACAGGGATCCAGCACACCCCTTCCAGGATTTCCATTCCAGTTGAGTGGCTAGCATAGGAGTTGGGGATTTCCAGCCGTTGGATCTATTTGAATGTAAATCCAGTTGATCTTGCCTTGATGATGACTTATTCAGAGCTGTCAGTGAGCTCATCTCAATGGTGTGCAGGAGCTGGAAAGCCCTTTTCCTGTGTTGCTGTAGAGGTTTGGCTCTGTGGTTTGGAGCCGTGTAGGCTCTTTTCAAAGGGATGAATGTGGCCCCTTGAAACTATCCACCTTGGAGTCCAAAGTTACCTGACAGAGGGAGGATGACAGATCTATCATATTTCACTGCTTACACTTGAGGAAACAGATGTTTTAATCACAGCTGAAGAAGTAGACTCTGAATTAGAGAATTACAAAATGGTACCTCTTCAGGAGAAGTAGGACGAATGGCTTTAAGTCTCTGACTATGCTAATGGAAACACATGGGTAATTTCTAACCAAATTTGCACCCACATTGAATAAAGCACAAACCTGGGACAGAACCCTGTAAATGTGCCAGCTTTTTCCTGACATCCCAGAATAATGGTAAACTCTGGGCCAAGATTTTGGCCAACAGATTTCAGTAACTCCTCCCATCTTTGAAAACCTTAGTTAATCTGAGCCAACCAAAAAAAGCATTTGCTAGAGGACAATAGTGAACAAATCCTCAACATAATTCAGATAGCAAAAGTCATTTTATATGATAGAACAGGACTACATCTATGTAGGGATCTCTTGAGATGGAGGACAGCTTTAATTGGAATTAAAATATTATACCATTCTCCCACTGCCTCCAACTTGATTTAAGGACTCCTGTTTCACTTTATTATTTTAGTACTAGAACTGCTGTTTTGGTGCTCAAACAAAATAAAGAGATTTAGGTTTTGGTGAGGATAAAGAGCACAAATAAAGTATGAATGTCAACAACCTTTTTTTAAGGCCTGATCTTTGTTCCCTTTCTTCCCTGGGTGTTGCAAATTGTGAATTAACTGGGAATGGCCAGGGTTTTGGGTTAATCTTGAAAATTCAGATGCTCTGTTACTGGACCGTGTTTGCATAAAGGACTTAACATTATTTGGCTTGAAATGGGCAGAGACCTTTATTATTTATTTAAAAATCTATTTGCCACTGCTTTTTGAGAAGATAGCGCTCTCATTAAGGCCCTTGTCCTAAGCCTATTGAATCTGAGAACTTAAATGTAGTGCTATTAATAGGGATATGTAACTCTACAAGAGACTTTCTCTTCCCTCACCCTGTTTTGTTCATACTTGCTTGTTCGTTGTAGTCAGACTCCCGGAGACATGAATAAAATGTTGCTTTTTGTAGGGATGGATAGAGGTAGCAATAAAAAAATGTTAAAAATGTGTTTGGGGCTGTGGCTCTGAAAGGAAATTAAGCCTTAATTTTTATTTTTCAAAATGTAGTCGTCGTCTGCGAGCGGTCTGCTTTTTGTGGTATGCATCAGATTTTACTTGACAAGATGAGTCATTCTGTCTGTTACTATGAAAATAGATTCAGAGTTGAAAAATGCAGTGGTAGGTCAAGGGAGATTTTTTTTTTTAATTTTTTTATTGTATTGCTATGTGAAACTTGAATTAGTCTGTTACTACCGCAGGTCTGTTTGAAAACAAAAGTGACTAAGAGCAGAGCGAGAGAGAGTGGGAAATAAGGTCTAACCTTTTGCAATACTTGCAAGCTTTCTAAAAAGCCTTCCTCCAACCTCTTAATGATAACTTTAATTTTTTTTCCCCTTATGGAAGGTAGTCCACAACAAAATAAATTAATTAATTATCCTTGCTTAGTCTTTGACTTCCACAACCACTCTGCCCACTCTCTGATAGGCCTCTTCCAAATACAGAAGACAGGTACCTACCTTGAAGAAGATACAAATATTCCTACTCATATTTCCACTTCATACCTTCAGTGTTCTGGGTCCATTAAACTATAGAAGGACAAAAGACCAATGTCCACAAAACAGAGAATCCTATTTCACCAACTAAAGTTGAGAGCTTTCCCAGTCACTCCCTGGTATCCACCCAGCTCTCTCCTAAACACTTATACTGGAAGGTGTTAATGGCTGCCATCAAGTGAATTTTGCTCTGTGGACACCACAGATCTTGGTAAAGCTTGTGTGTGCTAACCACACTTTCAGGCTAAATGGAAGGAGAAATTAAGCCCTTGAATATATATAGAGACAGACAGATAATTGGCCCCATGGCAAAACCTGAGCAGAGTTAAGCTGTGTGGTCTGAGGGATTACCTTGGGAGTAGATGCAAGTGCAAGGGCTGTATGCTATCAGTGAGAGAAAATCAGCAGACAAGGAGAGAAGCAGTCATGAGTGAGGTCCTGAGAGGGAGTAGAGAGACCAAGCTCTTTGGGCACAAAACTGAGTGGGGAGGGCAGACTTAGAAATAGCGAGGAAGGAAACTGCCTCCTGTTTGTGTTTCTACTGTGTTCAGGGAAACAGGATTATGTGTACTTTCTTTATAAATCAACAGGATTATAGCAAAGAATATAACCAACTGACCTCAATTTATCCTCCTAACAGGCCCTGAATATAGGCTAACTGCTTGGGCCAAAAGGGACCGCAATACTGACAAGTATATAAATATCACTACACATTCAAGATAGTTGCTTTAACTTGGGTAGAAATTACTGGGCCCTCAGGAGGGAGTGTGCAGGAGGAAAATGGGTATGGAAAAAGCTGTGGATCTGGCTGGCTGGAGATGAGGGGGAGAGATCCTGGAGTCAGGGTGTAGGCAAGCAGAAAATACTGTAAGAGTATTTTTTCATAGTGTTTTCTCTCCTGAATCTAGCAGCGGAAATAAATCCCTTGCAATTCTGGTTCTGTGAACAAAAGTACCAGTTATGATGATGATCATCCTATTATGTGGCTAGTCTGTCCACTAGGAAGAGGAGATGAAGCATTACATCATTTTTTGCAAGCAGCCACCCAATGATAATGACTCTTGGATTGGAGTCAGAAGACCTCTGGAAGTGAAAGGCTCTGCAACCCACTTCCAACTCCTCATATCAGCCAAATCTACTTGTCAGAGTTCTTCACTAAGCTGTCAGTGTGAAGCCCATGTTTAATGACACTACACTGCATAATCAGTCAAGTTTCATTTTGCCAGTGTCTTTAAATAAAACCAGTCCTTTAGTAGATATTCATCCTATCATTTTTTTTTTTTTACACATTGTAATTGAGTCCTCCAAAAAAAAGTTTAGAAGGAAGTATGGTGTTGTAGTTAAGGCAGTGGATAAACCTTCAAGAGATCAGGCTTAGCTACAAACTTCCTGTGTGATCTTGGGCATGTCACTTAATTGCTTTGTGCCTCAGTTCCCATTTGCTAAATAAGGGTAATACTCCTTCAATGGCTATGAGCCAAGATGGGCAGGGATGGTGTCCCTAGCCTTTGTTTGCCAGAAGCTGGGAATAGGCGATAGGGGATGGATCACTTGATGAGTACCTGTTCTGTTCATTCCCTCTGGGGCACTTGGCATTGGTCACTGTCGGAAGACAGGATACTGGGCTAGATGGACCTTTGGTCTGACCCAGTATGGCTGTTCTTATGTTCTCTTCTCCCTCTCCTTCGTCTGTCTTGTCTATTTAGACTGTAAATTCTTCAGGGAAAGCACTGTCTTTTAATGTGTGCTTGTACAGCATCAAGCACAAGGGGCCTCGTCTCTCAGTTGGGGCTTCTGTGTGCTACCGTAATGAAAATAAAATACACACACAGGAGAAAATTAAGTCACACAGTTAGTAAAAGCTCAAAGGCAACATTTAGTTTCAAGTGTAAGTAATCCGCTGATTTAAAAAACACCCCCATCAACGTGAATGATTCACAGGTAGTTTGCCTTACTTCAGAAGTCCATGGTCTATAAGAATACAGTGTAAAGCAAAACCTTCCTTACAATAAACAACTGCAAGACCTTTTCTCAGATAAACCATTCAAAATTTATAGTCGGCAATCAGCTGTCTGTCATAAAGATAAGCACTGGAATTAAAATACCTCTATACGTTATGTCAGCTGATAAGTCCTTTCCCAATACTTTTAATGGGTCAATAAAATGATCACGAGATTTACTTTCTCTTTATTTATCAGCTGGTTTCAGGCTGATAATGGAATGAATCCAGGGAGTTCATATCTGTGAACTTTAATTTTATTACACTGAATAAACTGGTGCATTTTTTGAAACTCCCATTAAGGGCTAGATTGGGACAAGTGATTGCACGCAGAAGAACGCCCTTTGTACTTATACATGGAATACCTGGTCCTTGGATCCAGGCTTGCAGGACTAAGTGAGGCTATGCACTTGTTTACTCATTCCCTTGTGAGGGTGTCCTCGCTGATGTTAGGCACCGCCCTTTGCTCCACCCCCCCATCAATTGCTGGCCAATGCAGCTGAGCTAGTTTGTGATGGATTTCAATTTACTACTGGTATAGGACAACAATAAGTCACTACTCTCCTGTAGAGCAGAGAATTGTTAGGGTTGACATTGTGCCTCACAGGGGTGTCAAAAATGCCTTCTGCCATTGCTCCTGGGGTGGGGCTACTTACACATCACACCTTGCTGAAGGCTGCGCCTAAGGTTGAGTTCCAGTTCATTTTCTAAACTCCCTTTTCCAGTTCAAAAATTTCTCTAAGTTCCCAAAGACTATTTGCAGGGTTTTTAAAAAGCAAAATCTGTTGGATCATATTTGGTGTTGCATGAGGGTGAATGATATGTGTAAGTGTTCTAGTAACAAATTTTATGCCCATGACTCCTAAAACAGCTAAATTATCAAACTTTGCTCTATTATATTTGTCAAACACCAAAGAAGCGGAGTTTGAAGAAAATAAGCTGGGTAATTTTTAGTTAAGTTTCCAGTTGTACAGATTTGCATATACCCATTAGAATATTTCAATTTGTTTTTTACATGCATTTTTTTTTAAAATCTAAAAGCTCCGCCATCGCACTTTTACAGAGCTCCTAAATTATGCAAGTGCTCAAAGGGACTTGGAAGGGCATGTTGTCAAGTAATGACTGCAGGTTTTGGTCTACTCTGACTATACTGTTGTTGTTTATTACAGTGTAATAGCTAGCATTTAACCCACACATTGAGCACAACAAATTTCCATATGAAATTAGAGGCAGTTTTATAATATTTTACAAGAGGTAATTGCAAACAATGTTTCTTTGTAGCCAGAATAGTAACAGGTCAAATGAAAGAGAAATATTATGCAAATATCCTCCTAGAAACAGCATTGTAAAGCAAGGAGTGTGAGAAAATTCATTGCTAGTGCAAAGGTATTTCTGAGCAACTTTGTGAAACGTTATGATAGATTCACCTCTGAACAGTAATTATTTATGTCCATGGGAAAATAAGGCATTTAGGTGAATAGATACCCACATAATGGAATAGAAACTCAATACATGGTACTTTATAGAAAATAAAACTTAAATAAAATGACTAAGGTCCATATTCCACACTCAGTTGCCCCAAGAAATCTAGCATAACTTTGTACACAAATCACAGCAAAGCGTCAGGACGCCCCCTGGATAAAGGGGAACAAAGATTAAGGCTTTATTATTATTTTATCATCTTGTTAAATCATGGGGGGTATTATACCATAAGACACAACGACTAACCTACAGACCAGTTCTCCAAAGTGCAAAGTGATAAAAATTCTAAGAATATTCACAATACAGCAGTAATTAAAGATTAGAAATTATCCCACTAGGTGACCCCAGTGCTACTATTTACACACCCCACAAATTCTGCCTCCCAGGTTTATCTTCAGCAAGACCCCACCTCCTTCTTCATAGTGGTGCTCCCTAGAACTCCCTGAAAAGGGGGGTTGGTATTTTAAAGGTCCCAGACTCCCCCATCATGATTCAGGATTTGCTATGAGAAGAATGGCAGCCAGGCCTTTCCCTTGTCACCCCCTCCCCCACAGATACCAGAATGGCTCAGCCAACCTCACATGACCTACTCCTTCCATGTTGTTGAAGAGCAAGCCTGTTCTGTACCATGCCCTGGATTCTCTCTTCTGTTACCAGCTTTGCCCGCTACTTTGGAGTAGGCTCATTTATTAGGGTTACTCTACTGGGGAGGTGGGGGTCTGTACTTCTATCAATGTACTGCTTGTGTCACTTGTGTTCTCATATGGAGCTCTACTTCTCCCTGCTGCAAGTTCCCTCCCAATGGAGCTATTCTGCAGGACCTAGGTTCCCCAGGGCTGGGTTCTTCCAGCCCCAGAAGTAGACGAATACACACATTAACAGAGCGCATCAGAGAGGACCGGGTTAATCGGCACTCCCAAGCTGATCCCTTATATATCCCTGGACTCGTAGGCTGGGTCAAGCAGCACTTCCAAGCTGTCACCCACATAGGCCCTTGGAGTCAGCAGGCTGGGTCAAACAATGCCTCCAAGCCACCCTCATATGTGCCAGGTTCACACGTCCCTATTCCCACTTTCATGTTACAATTGTTCTGGTAGTAACCCACTTGATGAGCAAAGTCCACAGGATTTTTGGGTGCTGCGGGGATCGTTTAGTTTAGGTACGAGGAGCGTTGCTGCAGAGCAAATGAGGAAACCAAAAAACACCCACAAGCGGGGGAGAGAGAGATGCAACCAGGTTAATCATGAAAGTTATTTATTGCCAGGTAATAACCATAGGGGAGCCAAACAAAAACAAAACAGTTATAATAGTAAATCTAACTTAAATTTGATTATAAAAGTCAGGTTTACAAAACTATAACTGATCACAGAAGTCAGGATCAGAAGGCTATACCGAGAGAGAGAGCTGGGTTCTCACTGCTCCATGAAGCTTGAATTGATCGGGGGGTCCTAGGTGGTGGTGGTAGCTGAGGGTCCAGAGTGCTGGAGACAGGCAGAGCCCCCAGCACCATCAGTCAGGAGAAGATGAAGTCCCAATGGCATTGATGCAGATTTTGGATCCAGGCATCAGAACACTTACTTGAGCATGGGTAGGGGTTTTGTAGAGAAACAACAATGGTTCAAGGGAGAACACTAGATTTGTTTGTGTAAACTGATGGCTCAAGGGAATATACCAAAGTTGTTTTGTTCAGACTAGACAATGGGAGCTGATTATTTCTGGCTATTGGCGGTGTTCCTTGGAGGGAGCTCACAATGCAATAAGGGAGCTTCACTATTTTGGATACCAATAAAGGATTTATTAATTGGTCTGATAACTACTGAGCTGGGTATGTGAAGGCGTGGGTTCATTAACATCTGGAGCAGAGATCCCCCATCATGCAATGCTTCCCTGCTTTTCTGGTCCCAGAGTTCCATGCGATTCTTGCCTTGGAATCTCTGTTCTCCATTCTGTATGCTAATGGCGATTCTTTCTTGTCTCATCTTCGATGCAAATGAGGCTAGGAGAATTTTCTTAGTCCTGTCATTCTTATCCCAGGGGTTTAGGTGTCTCCCCCACTGCCTTTTCATTGCTTTTTGTAAGTCTTTCTTCTGATGCAGATTTGGTTCAAGCAGAGGCTGGTGGGGGTGGGGGGGGGTCTTTTGTGAGTTGGACTGGCTGGGTACTGTGCTCTGGTTCCCCAAGAACGGAGGGCTACTAGGTAACACTTTGGGTAATAGGATAATACTTTCCAGGAACTCGTGTTTTTTCTTTCTGAAACTGGACTATCCCAGTCACCCAGCACTGTGGTAGTGAGGAGCTCTGACTCACGCTTTTAACACTCCAGTCTCAGGGCTCTAACAAAAAACAGATTGGGAGGAGAGGGAAGAAAGTCTAGCTTTTTGTTAAACTTTTTCTAACCTGGGATCCCTCCCTGATTCCCCAGTGACAGCTTGTCTGGTCACAAGCGCCACTGTTTATAGTGGAGCGATGCCAGACTGAGAACTGATTCAGACTCTAAGTGGCTGAATATATACTGTATCATTTTGTTATGGTTTTTTAAAGTAGGCTAGATATTGAAATTTCATATTCAGAGATCACAAAATGAGGGCTCTGCTTTGATTCATCTGTAGATTAGACTTTTATTATTCAACAGTTACATTATGGTAGCTCTCAGTGTTGACTGGATTCTGTATGGAGACATGTGGAGGTGCAGACCATTATTATTCACAGATCTGCAAAGCTTGGCTAGAGGATTGTGCCATTTGAGACCAATATGGGTTTGTTCCAAATTTGGTGGCTTCACAACAAAGTATCAATATATTTAAAAATGTTTAAGAACCTAAGAATGGCCATACTACGTTGTCCATTTAGCCCAGTATCCTGTCTTCCAACGGTGGCCAATGCCAGGTGCCCTAGAGGGAATGAACAGATCAGGTAATCATCAAGTGATCCATTCCCAGCTTCTGGCGAACAAAGGCTAGGGACACCATCCCTGGCCTAAAGTATTATTTTCAAAAGTAGCGATTTCTTAAAAAAATCGAGGCTAATTATTTTAGGTGCTTGAGCACTATAAGGAAGGCGGATTTCCTTCCTCCCTCCCCCTGCCTGAGAGTGGGTGCTCAAAACATTCTGGCAAAAAAAAAAATTTTTGTGGGGGGAGGTGAACAATATGGAAATAAGATGGTAAGTGTAACACATACATGGACTAGAAGACATTTCCAAATATCAGTACACACCGTTCTCACAAAACCTGTGAAGATGTACTCAGGTCTAGCTCAGCACTTATTTTCCAATTCAAGGAAGAGGGAGAAAAAGCAGCCTGGGTGTTTCCTTTTCAATGAAAGAGCCCCAAGTTTGCAGCTGTTCTGTGTGTTTGTTTTTGTGGGTATATGTGTTGTCATGGCAAGTAATTCCCAGAATTTTTAAAACTGTTTCCCATAGTTAGTATAGAGGAACAAAGCCATCAAAGGTTAATGTAACTGGATCTAGCAATAAGGAAATGCACATGAAGAAAAATATATTGCCTTCTTCTGTTTTCTTTGGTGGGGCTGTGGGCATATGTAAGGCAACATTTTTCTATGGAGAATGAAGAAGTCTGTGCAACTACTGGGTCCCAATATTCTTTCAATGGAATACACTCTGCATCTCAGATATGATAGTTGTGACAAAGTTCCTCCTCTGCCTTGGTGGGTCCTGCGCTTATAGGCGGATTCACTTACTGCAGCCCTCAGTTTGGCCACTTTTGCTAGTGGCTCAAACCTGCCATCCACTCAGCTAACCTCATCACTGGCCAGCATGGGGGAAAGGGAGAACAATCCCCACAGTCTCTGTGTCCCATTTAGTGGGTCAGGGACAGGCCAGATCCCTTTCCAATTTAGACCTTCCCTTCTGGTGTTTCTCACAGACCAGGTCAACTCCTCCTATGTCCGATCAGGAGTTGGGGGGATGGGGCAAACCCAGGCTCACCCTCTACACCGGGTTCCAGTCCAGGGCCCTGTGGATAGCAGCTGTCTACAATGTAACATGTATCAGCTGTGTGACAGCTACAACTCCCTGGGCTATTTCCCCATGGCCTTCCCCCAGCACCTTCTTTATCCACACCATAGGATCTTCCTCCTGAAGCCTGATCACACTTGAACTCTTCACTCCTCCAGCAGCACACCTTCTCACTCCTTGCACACACCCCCTACCACCTGATGGGAGGGCCTTTTTAAACCAGGTGTCCTGATTAGCCTGCCTGCCATAATTGATTCTAGAAAGTTCTTAATTGGCTCCAGGTGTCTTGATTAGCTTGCCTGTCTTAATTGGTTCTAGCAGGTTCCTGATTGCTCTGGGGCATCCCCTGCTCTGGTCACTCAGGAAACAGAAAATTGTTCATCCAGTGGCCAGTATATTTGCCTTCTACCAGACTCCTGTACCCCACTGGCCTGGGTCTGTCACATAGTATAAGGCTCCAGAAATGGAGCTGGGTATCTCATTGCATGGGTTCTAGATACAGTGAATGCTTGTGCATTTTTGCTGGTGCAGTAGATGTGCGTGCATTTTTGCAGGCACACATGTTTCACTGATCTGGCCCTTAATCTTCTTTTCGCATGCTTGTCTTATTTCCTATAAGTTTTTCCTCCCATTTTAATCTTAATTTTTAATATCTGAAATCTCTAATTTTTTCAAATGTATTTGTTCACAAATTTCAGAACTAAAGAAGTTCATCTTCATCTATGCTAAATAAGCCTGTTAACTGAGAGCCTGAGCTTGCTCCAGCTGAAGCCAAAGGGAGTTCTGCCATGTGATTCAGCGGGAGAAGGATCTGTGGTTCTGCTTGCAGGAGATAATGTAGAGGAAAAATATTTTGATAGTGCCAGTTAATCCCCCCCTCAATGCATGCATGTGACTCCTGGTGAAGTCAATGGGAGAAGTGTGCATGCATTCCAGGGTGTAATTTGGCCATTAATTATTTGTTGACAAAGATGAATTTTGGCAGGTTTCCTATTACCATGAATGATGGCAGATTTTCAGTCATCTGGACTGATGAACTAATTACTGCCCATTCTCCAAGCTGGAGAGGCTGTTGTCCATTTTAACCTGACATGAACTCTCTGTCCCTGTTAAAAATAGAGGTGGGCTCCAGCCATAAAATTCAGGTGTGCATCTCTCACAATGCAGCCCTGAACCTCCTTTCACTTACCTCAGTCTGAGAACGTCGGACCCCTCCAGCTTGGAGGGTGATCATAGCTGGGGAGGGGGCGGGTGGTGTTTGTTCAGGCCATTATACAAACCCCCACAACTCTGTGTTTGAGGGTGTTTGGATGGATCCAGGATTGATCCAGGCTGATCAGTACTTAAATATGTTACTGAAAGAACATTTTCTCTATAATTAGGCAAAACAACCTGTTTTCAGCTACAGGAAACATGGAGCAGAAATTAATACTTGTTGATTCCCACTCATACCGGATACTATTGTAATTTTGTGTGCTTAGACAATGTGAGTCAGATAATTACCTTTAGGGCTGAATCGCCAGGATGGAAAACATTCCATTAAAAAAACAAATACTAAAAATTGTGCAACACTCTGTGTCCTTTTCTCCCTACGAATATCAAATCTATTCCTGGATGAGTGACCCTTATATGGTAAAAGTGCGGCCTGTACATTTGGCCCAGGGATACTTGGAAGCATCACTGTTAGGCATATTTGGTACGGAGTGGTATCTGGAAGATCAAATTATTTTGTCTTTAATCTGTAATAAATAATGGGTCTGAACATAGTGCATATTTACTTTTTACATATTCTGCAATTGGGCTTGAAGAGGGATACGCGAAAAAACCTGCTGTTCCTGTCTACAATACTTCCTTTCTTTTTTGCAGTTGTTCAGTAGCTTCTCTAGAGGTCTTTTACTTGGCCCATAGAATGTAGTGACTATATCTCTGCTATAAAATTATATAGGATGCTTAAAAACATCTGTTGCTAGGATATCATTGTTTACCCAGTTCTATGGGCTTTAAGAGTAATTTCTAGAGAATGCTTTTGGTTTCATCTCTGTTAAATTCTATAGGACTTTCTCCAGAAGGGACACTAACCTGAGAGTCCCTCTCCACCCACACAAATGAGTCGCGCATCTAAATATGGAAGATGGAGAGTGGTTTAAAACAATAGTTCTCAACCTTTCTGGGCTCAGGACCATATGTAAATGTTTATGGCCAGTAAATAGCCTGGGAGTGAAGGCCCTGGGGTGGTTTTGGTTGTATCCTGCCCCCCGGGGGGATTGGATCCTGCCCGGCACTCACCCCACAGTGGCAGCTTTTGTTACAATTTTAGCTGTGATATTACACGGGGATCATGTCCTGTAATTGTGAGTTGTATCATTGATTCCAACAACATCTAAGGTCTGGTCCTGCAACTCTTCCTCATGCGTCTACTTGCATTTACTCTGTGAAGTCAGAATTCCTTATGAAAGTTGCAGCATTCAAAGTAATCTTTTAAAGGGCTAAGGGACAGATCCTGTTTTCATTTAGGTCACTGGCAAAACTCCCATTGGCTCAATGGGAGCAGGACTGGGTCCCATATCAATATAATGAGACACCAGTCGCGATTTCTGTGAGGTTGAATGGATTTAAATTTACCAAGAGTTTTAAGAGAACAAGTTGTACCTTACAAGTATCAAACATGCCGAGAAGTCTGAATAGCCTTTGACTTTTTGGCTAAAGAACATTGTGCAGCTCGTAAATAGCATTACTTGTTGAGTCTTAATATGTTGTAAGAGAATCTGTCCTGGCCACAGTTAAGGCCTGGTCAAAAGCCTACGGACGTCAATCGGTGTTAGATCAGGCTCTTAGAATGTACAATTATTTTTAAACCCAGAAGCGCACTGTGCAAGAGAGTGAATTTTTCTTAAATTTGTGGGTGTGTTGAAGTAGGGAGAAGATTTGACATTTTGCTCCATTCCAAAGGGAGCGTCCTCCTTCCTGCTTTGTACCATGTGAGAGAAAAGCCCTGTGAAAAGATTTGTTTGAACCCGAGACACTGAGTGGAATCAAGAGGTAGGAATCCACATGAACCAAACCAAAGAAAAGATTAAACCAAACTGTGGCAAACCAAACTTGTTCTAATATGTAGTGTCTAATCATAGGCATTTTCCGTCCCTTCATGAAGTGCTATTAGATAATTTGTCTCTTTTCATGGTAAGAGAGACTGGATATCCCAGAACTGTGATAGTGATTGTGCTAGAAGGCAGATATAATTTGATACTTGAAATACCCTAAGTGTTGTAAATTCTTTCAACAACTGCAATAAGCACACGACAAAGAATTAGTGTGTGTGTGCATGTGTGTGTTTTTAAAGCATTCTGCAATGGCCTAATTCTGCTCCCATTGAAGTCAATGGAAAAAATTCTTATTGACTTCAATAGGAGAAAAGTTAGACCAGGTGCTGCATGAATTTCAAAATCCCACCCTCAGTTAACACAGCTAAAATTTCTGAGCCAATTTTTTCTTGTCTTACTCCGGTCCAGAGTTCCAGGAATGTCACAGTTGACACTAGTGTGGGACCAGTTGTTTTAAAATTCTACCTATGTTTTAAGTTCCAAGTCTCTAGTAGCATAGGTATTACTGCTAACTTGTCTTCCTGGGAGTAACCAGACCCATTTCCTAGAGCACTCTGGGCCAAACTTTCCAAGAAAGTGGCCTGAGGGCTACATGCAAAAATTCCTGCCCAATTACAGGCTTACACTTCTGTGCACAAATTGGGTACATATGTGTGCAGTGGTGGAACTGCATATACAAAAAAAGGTGGAAAATCACATGTGAATTTCTGTGTGTGGACCTTGAGTTTCTATTTCTGTAAATTTGGCCTTCTCAGTCCAGGGCAGAGCTGTGCATGAGGCAGTATGTGTGAAGATGGTCTAAAAAACTGCAGAGTACAGAGTACAACCCTATTGTCTTCAAATGATGTCCTCGGTTCTGCCCATGCCTCTCCCTCTCCCACTGAAGTGAACAGAGTTGCACAGTTGTAACTGAGGCACAATCTAAGGACAACGTGGTTGGACAGTGTGTAACTAGAGGCAGCATTTGGTTTGCAGAGGCTTCATTTACTGGTGCGGATGTACAAGCTGGAAAGAACACGCTTTGATTTTCAGATCCTGGGCTGAGATTGTAGGGTTGGCAGAGAAACAGTGCCTTTTTACTTGTAAACGATGTGCATTATGTGGAATCAGTGAGCCACAATAAATATGAAACCCTCAGAATCCACAATCCAGTATTTTTCAGAGTACTGTCACTGAGGAGGAAATTCAGCCCTGTGCAGATGTCTAGCAGCGTTTAGCTTTCAGACTGCTGGAGCAGGGCAGACCCTGGTACAAACTATAGCATCAGCTCGGCCCTGCCTGCTCTCTTCTCTTTGTGTACCACTACACCCATCCCATGCACCAGTAGGAAGGAGGGGGCAGAGCCATGGCAAAGTGCCGGGCAGTGCCGCCATGACAGCATACCAGGGCACATGGGCTGCGGCAGGTTGCAGGACCCGTTTCAGCGTACACACACTGCAGCCAGGGGAGGAGGAATGTGACCTCAGTATCTGAGCATAGGATATTGGTGTATTGAATACTGGAGGAGTGAGTCACAATATTGTTGGCAGGCTGCTTCGCTGCCCCTTGCCTGGGGCTAGATCATAATGTCATGATCTAGCCTTATTTTGGCAATTGCATCTTAGTTTTAATTTCATTGGTGGTCAATTGTCGCGGCCTGTAGAAGCGCGAGGATACTGTACAATTGCTGATCGATAGCTGTGCATTTGTTTCTCAGTTAATGCACTTCCCTAAATTCTGACTGAGGGGATTTACAGGACTGCAGGTAATTCTTAATAAAATGTACAGAATACAAATCTCTGTACTCTGACTGGCCCAGGGTCACTAGACAATCAGAATACAGGGAGTTGCATAATCACTGTTTGGTTTGTCTCAATAACTGCATGCTGATTATTCAGACCTTGCCCTCTGACTACTGCATCTAGAAGATAATATGCTTGCAAGAAATAATCACCTCAATTTCTGATCAACTTCCCACCCTGTCACTCCACCTAATTCCTGATATCAAATACAGCTGAAATAAATAAAAAATTATCTCTTAATAGGAGGGGCAGAGGAGAATAACCTTCCTCCAAGGGAACAAAAATTTGTGAGGTAGCTATTGGAAGGACTAGAATTAAGTGGGGTGACAGTGTGTAGAGAGGATCAGAAACTGAACTGGTCATGTTTATGGTGGACGTATGAATGGAAGTTCTGAGGATATTAGCTATTCAGAGCAGAGGAATTTATAATAGACAGTCTGCCTATAGCAATAAAGACAATACCCACTGAACTATAGTTCTCTTTTTAAACTGTAATAACTGTATCTGGGATTAAAATTCATTGGCTTTTAGTCTTGGAGTTTAACTATTGTGCAATATGTTATTATGTTATAAAAAGGAATTACTCTAATCAATTAAATGATTTCTGATAATGTTCTAGTAAATATATAGTATACTGTTAAAAATAATGACGTATCAGCTGTAGCAAGATCTTCTGCTAGTAAAACGTCTGTGAAGAGACAAATTTTTTTTTCTCCTTTTTTTTTTTTTTGGCTATGAATTAGGTGTGCAGATTAGTTAATGTGAATTAGCATGGTTCTGGTGTATTGTCAATCATTCCTCATGCAGTTCAGACTAGCGTTTTCATGAGGACCTAGTAAAGTAATAAATATGGTCACTGAGCTGAAAACTGCAGAACTATCTCATAAGTTTATCAACTTTGGCAATGGCAAATACTGTACATAAATTTCCTCTTTTTTTATTTCCTGTCTCAGATCACCAACAACTTGTGCAGTTTTCAGGTTAAACTGCAAATCAGTTTTCCTGCAATAACAGTGAATCCAATCTTGCAAATAAAAGTTTGGACAGGTACTAAGTTAGCATGGAATTTGGACTGTACCATTTTATCAGTCTATTGTAGAATCAAATCAGGATTTAGGATAGCAATATTTTTCATTTTCCAAAGGAAATAAAAGCATAAAATGAAGTAGCATGTTCACAGGTTTGTTTATGGCTGTTGGTTGAACTGTGCTGAACTTCGTAGTTTCAGTTTGTAGGCGTTTTCTGATTTTTGTTTTATATGCATGAGTTTTGGTTTATTCAAAGCCAAAAAAACTTAGAATGAAACTAGGTTGAAATTGTTCAGTTGTGCCTGGTTTGAAGATGAAATCATCAAGTTTTGCAAAACCAGAAGTGACCTAGGTTAAGTCTCAGGTTTCCTGAAGTTTGGCACAGCTTTAGTTGTGTGTCTCCTTTTTCATTATTAAGATGGAAAAATCACCACCATGAGTCTCACTCTGAAAATATGAGTAGATGCTGAAAGAAATACCAATAATACTTAGCCCTTAACATTTTCAAAGTGCTGTACAGACATCAGTTAATTCCCACAATGTCCCTGTGAGCCAGGTAAAAACACATTATCATCACCATTTTACTGAAAGGTGAAATTACCATTTACTATTCTGACTTTTTAGATGGGGCCCTATATTTATTGTTTGAATTGTTTCCTTATCAAATGCGCTCAGTTTACAAGACATTTTTTTTCTCTAACTGCCAGCCCTGCAAACCCTGCTGAGGAATCTGAAAGCTGGATTTTTTTCTTCCTTGTGTATCTTTATCTGTCATAAATGTATTACAAGCCAAATTCTGTCCTCACTCACAGCTTTGTAGCCTGATTATCTACAAATGATATGCTCTGTAGTGTTTGTGCCTGCAGGAGTCACTGGGTTAGCACAGGTGTAACTGATTGGAACTTAGTAAGCAACTGATGCACAAGGAGGAATGAAATCCAGCTCTCTCTTTTAGCTGATTTTACTCTGCAGAATAAAGATTATATATGTTACTGAAGTAATGTGATATAACTCTGAGTATGCACTAATCCTCCAATCGTGCAAAGACTTATGTGTGTGCTTAACTAGGCACCATGAATTTTATGGGACTACTAAGAGTCTGATTTTACCACACTGAAGTCAGTGAAAGTTTTGTCATTAATGTCAATGGAAACAGGATCAGGCCCACTGTGAATAAAGTTAAGCACATGAATAAATGTTTGTAGGACTGGGGCATAAGGGCATGTTCCAAAGCACATTGAAGTCAATGGAAAGTTACTTCAGTCGGTTTTGGATCAGACCCTGTGATCATTTGTGTAAAAAGGTACCATTTTTGCACAGCTTTTCTAACTATAACTGCACTTTTAGTGACTTGTCCAAGGCTATGCAGTGAGTCAGTGACAGAGCTGAATTAGAACTAAGGACTTCTTAGCTACCAGGTCTGAGTTCTGTCCACCATGTCCTAATGCCTCTGAGAAATATGAAAAGAGTTTATAAACGTACAGGCTTGCACACCTACCAATGGACTTAAAAGACCAGGTACATGAAGATTTTTCCTTAGGCACGCAATATACAATTTATTTGAAAAGTCCACTTGCTTTCTGGAGTGGTTTTTCTTTCCAACTTGTATTGGAAAGGAATGATTATCTTGTGATGAAAGCTCTGGACTGGGGTATAGGTGATCTGGTTCAAGTTCTTGGCTCTGCAACACACTTCATTTGTAACCTTGGACAAATCACTTAATCTTCTTGTTCCTCAGTTTCCCCATCTGTAAAATAGGGAAGTGTTATTACCTCCATCTTAAAA
Source organism: Chrysemys picta bellii (assembly GCF_011386835.1). NCBI lineage: Eukaryota > Metazoa > Chordata > Testudines > Emydidae > Chrysemys > Chrysemys picta. The sequence continues at coordinate 111,524,756 of NC_088796.1, forward strand.
GGGTGTTAAAAAGATACATTAATGATGTTTGTGAGGCACTCTGATGCTAAAGTGATAGGGGCTGCAGCAGTACCTACATAGACAGAGAGAACTCTGCTGGATAGCCACATCTCAGAAAAGTTTTTATTATAAAAGACCAACTTCTTTCCAAATAAAGATGTAGATATGAATAATTCTAGAATAGATATTGTTACAAGTGAACAACCAAAATTAAGCTAGTGTCAGTTAATTAAAACTTTGCACTATATTCATAGTAGTACTTAATCAGTTTTGTTCACCTTATGAACCTCTTGGAAATCGTTTTAATGGGAGTCACTTGCATTTAAAATCTAAGTCATCTTCTAAATATCTTTAATCAGATTCATTAACTTCCCAACTGATAAATAGTCACGTCCTAAGCATCCTTTTCATACTTCAGTATTGCCAAGTAAAACATTGTGGTTACCAGGAAAAAAATTCTACGAATGTTATAAGGCATTCTAATCCCTCTGCCCCCAAAAAACACAGCCACCGAACAAAACCCACCCCACCAACCTTTTGTTTCCTGTTCTGTTGATTGGAACAGCAAACCATCGATCATGTATAAAGAACATTGTATTCCAAAAAAGAAAATAAAGCATCTAAAATTTCTAAGTGAGACAACACAAAAGAAATAAGAAAACCACAGGAATTTTCAACTATGCTAACTTCCAGACAACTTGTAGGTGGTTTAAAGCACAGCTGATTGTTTTGGGGTGATGTGTGTGCTGGTTTTACTGATCTATCTACTATTAAAGGTATATATGCACTTGGACTCCTGCGAATAGTTTGGTTTTCATCATATATTTAATAGAACATGTGCCAAGTCATAGGCTGTTGCCTAACATTTTCAATTGATGTCCTGTCTTGTATTTTAGAGCATCCTATCATCAGATAAATACAATAAGCAAAGATCTTTATCATTTCTAGACTAAATAAGAGACCTTTTGAAAGCCTTTCAAAAATGACTTCATAAGACAGACCTATTTCTCCCACAGGAACCTGTTGAATAAATAAGAATGATAAAATTGACCTCAGTTGGTCAGATATCCAACACCATGTTAATGCAGAACAATTCCAAGATGTCTAGCATCGGCCACATTCAATGGGCTAAGCAGGGCATCTGTAGCCAGAAGAGAAAGTGATGTACAGCAACTCTTCATCTTTAACCAAATTTTAACGTCATCATCTAATCTATAGCCAGAGATGATATAGAGCTGGTAGTACTGACTATGGTTAATATTTTCTGACATTTCCTATTATAAGACCTTGTTTTCAGTTGCTTATAACTGCCAAATTTTAACTACTTGGGCTGAATTTTCCAAGCCAAGTGTTTGTCTAAGGCCTGGGCTACACTAGCAATGGGGTTCGAACTAAGATATGCAACTTCAGCTACGCTATTCGCGTAGCTGAAGTCGCAGTATCTTAGGTCGACTTACCTGGCCATCCTCACGGCGGCCAGTCGACCACCGTGGCTCACCCGTTGATTCCACTTACTCCTCCTGCTGAGCTGGAGTACAGCCGTCGATTCAGGGATCGATTTATCGTGTCTAGACGAGACGTGATAAATCGATCCCCGATACATCGAACACTACCCGCCGATCCGGTGGGTAATATAGACGTACCCTAAGGGTTAACTTTTTTGGGGAAGTTTCAACTAAAATAGTTCAGTCTTTTCAGAAAACAAGAGTAGGGAAAAATAAGGTGGGGTTTTTTTGCCCATGTTAAAAAGAGTTCTTAGAATCATTTATCTGAGAAGCTCTAGGGCCTCCGTGATGTGAAGCAAGGGCATGAAATTTGGCTGGGAGTTTGCCCTTATGTCAGGGATGTGCATTTTGCCTTCCCTGAGAATATCCAGGAGGAGATTTCATTGTGGGATGACAATGGTAATAAATTGTGGTGAAAGAAGAGCAGATACGTATTTCATGAAAGTGTTAATAGTATTAAGAGTTCAATTTCCAAAGGACACGTGAATGTTAATGGGTGGAAAACATCTCATTGTCATTACTGTTGTGCAACATATTTTATTCTCTCTTCACTTTGTAGGATAACTTCATGTAATATGTACTACGTGAATAATGAAAAACAGGTTCAACCGCCTCTCCTAATCTTTTACAATTAAATAAGAGTAGACTTTAAAAAAAAACAAAAACCAAAAACCCAACACAGTCATGCTAAATTCCATCAACGCTTCTCAGATACTGAAAGTATTTCAAGTGAATGGCTCTGATATGCAGTGAAGTAACCACCAGCAGCTGCCTCAGATACTTAACAATCTGTAAGGCTGAGTTCTGTCACCTTTGCTACTTAAAATGAGTACCTTATTCCAAGCTAACAGCACACCTCAGAGACCCTGGAGCTGAGGGGTGAGGTCTATGTGGAAAATGAAATATTACTTGGGTCTTTATGACTTTTTCTGGGTTAGGTCCTTGGAGCTGAGTGAGGGATGATACTCATCACCATGTCATGCCCAGGGCCTGGGGTGGCTGAATGAAGAGGCCTCAGCTGACTGTGTGGAGATGGCTGTGGAATAGTGCTGAGAAAGTGGCTGAGTCCACCTTCTGTTAGAGAAGGGAGGTCCACATGTGGATCCAGGGGGCACCATTGCTTAAAGTAGCTTGGGTTGTACACTGAGAGCTCCCTACCTCCCATTTCAAAGAGGATGGGGAACTCTCCTGCGCTCAATGAACCAAGCTTGCAGTGGTGGTATAGGGGAGGGGGAGCTGTGCTCTTCATTTCCTTTTATTTGATCCCACTTAGACCAGAATACTAGAGCAATCCTTCTCCGCAATGAGCCCAGGCTGTGAGCTGAAGGCACCTCGCTCTCCAATTGGTTTTCGTTTAAATATTTTTCTTTATTGAATGTTAGTTTTTTGTGAACAGAGCGTGATTGACATCACTGGGGAATGAATTCTTCTGCCACACACCACTTCTGCCTGTGCTAAGGTTCACCATACTACTCCACCAATGTACCTTCATCATCCATTAACATCTGGGAGTGAGTTCTTATTAAAAACCACTAGGTGAGATAATGAATAAGCAGATATAGATCTGAGAAACAGTTTCTATTTCAATATACTATCTTGAATTGATCTGTGAGGTCATTTGCAATAAGTTTCCTGCATCTCTTGTTGAATTGTTCAGACTGATTTCCTAGCAAAGCTACAACTTTTCTTTCCTTTTAAAAACGTATTTATTAATTACCTACTTGTGCCCAACAGAAAACTGTCTCTAGGCGAAGGAATCAGAAACAACAGACTTAGCAAAGAAAACTACCTGGTCTGAAGTGGAAACCCAGCTATTTAAAACAAAAGACAGGCAGTTGCCAGATGTACAAAAAAGGCCCTATTTCTGTAAATAGATGCACCAGTACAGACCCGTATCCCATGCAGAGTTTGTTCCTTTTGAAGTCAAAGTGTCTCCACACAGACTTAAAATCTTTGTGAGCACACCCATATGAAGGATTGCAATCTATGCTTGTGTGTGTTTGGTGAGTAATATGAACATCAGTTCCACACTTCTTCCACATTCTGAGAATCTATGCCCTATTTTCAGAACAGAATCTTTTTGGAGGTCTTAAATGTTTCAACATTGAAAAGTCTCTTGTGGTTTGTACTTGCGGGTTCGAGACAGGACCACACCTGCTGAAATACCACTAGAAAGATTGCTCTTGTGGCATTTCTAGCTCTGATCCGGAGCAGAGGTTCTGTAAATCTAATGGGAGAGCTTGTTGGGAGATGTACAGATCCTGGCTGAGTAACTTGCTGGATGATTAAAGTTGATTTTCAATGACTCTTGGAACACTGGGGAAGTTCTAGAAGATTAGAGGAAAGCTCATGTTGTGCCAATATTCAAAAAGGATAAAAGGGATGACCTGGGTAATTATAAGCATGTCAGCCTGACATCGATCCTGGCCAAAACATCCTAACCCTAACCCTGGGGAAAACAAGAGAATGGCTGATATGGGACTCGATTAATAAGGAATTACAAGAGGAAATGTAATACCAACCAACATGGGTTTATGGAAAATAGATCCTGTCAGACAAACGTGATATTCTGTCCACACTTCAAGAAAGATGTTAAAAAATTGGAGAGGGTTCAGAGAAAAGCCATGAGAATGATTAAAGGATTAGAAAACATGGTTTATAGTGATTGAGTTCCTGGAGTCTATCTATTGAATTTAACAAAAAGAAGATGAAGGAGTGACTTTATTATAATTAAGGCTGCGAGTTTGTCATGGAGGTCACGGAAGTCACAGATTCTGTGACTGTTTGTTTGTGACCTCAGTCACTTCTGCAGTAGCTGGTGCTGGCTCAGGGGCTGGCCGGCCAGCAGCAGCAGTTTGGGTGTGTGGGAGGTTGGGGGGAGGGCATAGGGAGTTCTTACTTCCGGGTGGGGAGCTCCCTGGCTCCCACTAGCATGGCCCTGCAACTCCTCCTAGGTGGAGGGGCCAGGGGGCTCTGCGGGCTGCCTGCACCCACAGGTCCCTCCCCCACAGCTCTCATAGGCTACAGTTCCCGCCCAATGGGAGCTTGTAGTGAGTCGGTGTGGCTCCCCTCCTGCCCAGAAGAGGGAGCCCACGTGCAGGCACCAGAGTGGGTGGGACCACCACCGCCTGTCCCCGCCCCCCGGAAGTCAAGGGGCGGGACAGGAAGTATAAAGGCCGGCCGCCAGAGCTCAGTCTGCGGCCAGCCACCATAGGGAGCAGACGTGCGGCCGGGAGCTCCCGGCCAGGAGACCATTGAAGACCGAGGCCTGGACCCTAGCTGGCCTGAGCTACCCCGGGCCCGCTACGAGGAGGAGCCGCCGGAGCCCGTTCACGCCCGCCACTGGGAGAATCCCTGGGAACCGCACCCCACTAACCCTGAGGGTGAGACTGGACCCGAACCCCTTCGCCCCTGCTGCTATCCAGAGGAGCCGCCTGAGGACCATTGGCCGGACTTCCCGGCAGAGCTACCGGACTTGCCGCCGAGCCCGGGCAGAGAGGAGCCCATGCAGATGGACTGGCCCGATCCCGGCGTGACGAACGAGGTAGGCTTTGAGGGGGATCATGGAAGCAGCCCGGGGGTAGCCGACCCCGGTCCGGCTGTAACCGAGTGTGAGCCTATGTCAGTGTGTTGCGGTCTGGATACCCCACTGACCAGCAGCGGCAGCAACCGCTGTTAGGGCCCCGGGCTGGAACGCAGTGGAGTGGGTGGGCCTGCGTTTCCCCCCTGCCACCCTCCACACGGGTGGCAGGCTTCCCCCTCACCCAACGCTCGGCTACAGAAGCCTAGGCGTGCCTTACCTGAACGGTTTATCCGCTCAGCCCCTGCAAACAAGGGCCTGAGCCTAACTGTGTTTGCCCCGCCCTGATCCAGGGCCTGGGCTTTGAACTATTTGCTCTCTCAGCCCTTGCAAACAAGGGCCTGAGCCTAACTGTGTTTGCCCCGCCCTGATCCAGGGCCTGGGCTCTGAACTGTCTGCTCGCTCAGCCCCTGCAACAAGGGCCTGAGCTAACTGTGTTTGCCCCGCCCTGATCCAGGGCCTGGGCTTTGAACTATTTGCCCGCTCAGCCCCTGCAACAAGGGCCTGAGCTAACTGTGTTTGCCCCGCCCTGATCCAGGGCCTGGGCTCCTGAACTGCTTGCTCGCTCAGCCCCCTGCAGTCCAGGGCCTGAGCTTTAACAGTGGTTGCTCCAACTCTGCACCAAAGAGCTGGAGTTTCAGGACTAATTGACTGCTTGTTCCCACAGTAGTGAGTCGGTGTGGCTCCCCTCCTGCCCGGAAGGGTCGAGCCCCGGCAAGGACCTATTACAGAGCTGCACAGCTGGCGCTTGTGGCGGAAGCAGTGTGCGGAGCCCCCTGGCCTTTCCGCCGCCTAGGAGCTGCAGGAACATGCTGAGCCAGGTAGGGAGCCCCTGCCAGCCCTGCCAACCCTCTCCCCCCAGCACCAGCAGGGGTCCTGGGCCACATCTCCCAGCACCTGTGGCACCTCCCAGAACATGTGCTGCCCCCCACTGAAGTTTTAGTTAGAGGTATATAGTAAAAGTCATGGACAGGTCACAGGCCCTGAATTTTTGTTTACTGACCGTGACCTGTCCATGACTTTTACTAAAAATACCAGTGACTAAAACATAGCCTTCTGTTCCCCATGTGGGTACTTATAAATTATAATTATAATCTATAAGTACCCACATGGGGAACAGAAATTTCAGGGCTCCTCTGTCTAATAGACAAAAGTATAACAAAATCCAATGGCTCTAAGCTGAAGCTAGACAAATTCAAACTAGAAACAGGCTCTTTTTTTTTTTTCAGTGAGGGCAATTAACAATTGAAACAATTTATCATTGTGATGGATTGTCCATTACAGGCTATTTTAAAAACAAAGATTGTTTGATATTGTACCCCATAATGCTTTATGGAAATATGCTTATGAATATAAATGACATAACTGGAATATGTTTTATGCTACATATGCCATGTAACATCTCTGCCAAGGTTATGATCTACTGAATATATTCATCCTATTTGTATGCATGTATCATTTTTTTATTCGAAGTTATGAATATTGGCTGTGTACTTGTTTGATTTTAAGTAGCCTCAATGAAGCATTTGATCAGCTTCTTGAGAAAAGACTATTCTCAGTAAGTGCCCAGTCAAGAAACACTTAAGCTGACAATAGACTTTGATAGATGCCAATCCACATCTGAGCTTTCCTGGGAACGTTCCTGTAGAGAACTAAGTCATGCATGGACATGTGACTTGCCCAGGTGACTCTAAAACTCCATCTTGTAGAGGGGATTCTACACAGGGGGAGGGAGGGGTTTCCACCCACAAGAGAGAAACTTTATAATGCCCTGAGAGACCCCTCCATTTTGTCTTCAGCTGGCTCAAGAGATAGCCTCTCCACCCCCAAAGGATACCTGAAAAAAACTGGAACAAAGGGCAATAACCACAGGGGTGTGAGTGATTGCTGGACCCAGACTAGAAGGAGGCTAGTCTGTAAAAGAAGCTTACTGGAACATCTCTGAGGGTGAGATTTCATCTGTAATCACTTTCTTACTGTATTAGGCTTAGACTTGCGTGTTTTATTTTATTTTGCTTGGTAATTCACTTTGTTCTGTCTGTTATTACTTGGAACCACTTAAATCCTACTTTTTGTATTTAATAAAATCACTTTTTACTTATTAATTAACCCAGAGTATGTATTAATACCTGGGGGAGAGGGGCAAACAGCTGTGCATCTTTCTCTATCAGTGTTATAGAGGGCGAACAATTTATGAGTTTATCCTGTATAAGCTTTATACAGGGTAAAACGGATTTATTTGGGGTTTGGACCCCATTGGGAGTTGGATACCCTAGTGTTGGAGGCAGGAACACTTCTTAAGCTAAAAGAATGAGGAGTCCTTGTGGCACCTTAGAGACTAATAAATTTATTTGGGCATAAGCTTTTGTGGGCTAAAACGCACTTCATCGGATGCATGCAGTGGAAAATACAGTAGGAAGATATATGTACACAGAGGACATGTATTTTCCACTGCATGCATCCAATGAAGTGGGTTTTAGCCCACGAAAGCTTATGCCCAAATAAATGTATTAGTCTCTAAGGTGCCACAAGGACTCCTCATTCTTTTTGCTGATACAGACTAACACAGCTACCACTATGAAACTTCGTAAGCTGTTTTCAGTTAAGCCTGCAGCTTTTGGGGGACGTGGTTCAGACCTAGGTCTGTGTTTGTAGCAGGAAAGCGTGTCTGGCTCAAACCAGGCAAGGCACTGAAGTCCCAAGCCAGCCAGGGAAAATGGGCTTAGAGGTAGTCTCAACACATCAGGTGGCAGTTCCCAAGGGGGTTTCTGTGATCCAACCGGTCACAGATTGGATGTTTTTCTAAAAGATATGCTTGGGGAAGTCCTATGGCCTATGTTGTACAAGAGATCAGACTAGATTATCACAATTGTCCTTTCAAGCTTTATAATCTGTGAATTTGTAAATTTAAGGGTTTCATATAGTTCAGACAGTCTTTGGAGAATCATGCAGACTCGGGGGTCAATGTCCAAACTGAACTGGAATGCCAAAATCTATTAGGCTTGTCCACTGTCCATGAATGTTCTTATATTTATAACACTAACCTCCATTCATCAGCAGTTCAGGGATTGGGTTTAGGATGCCATTCTCCAGTACCGCTATAACCCCCTGTATCCGTGTCTGTCCAATGACTCATAAAATCCATGACCAAGGCTACGTAGAATAAGCAGGTTGTGTCCACAAATTGTGCCCAGACATATATTCTTTATATAAATAGTCCCTAACCTATTCTGTAGAGCAGTGGCTCTCAACCTCCCCAGACTACTGTACCCTTTTCAGGAGTTTGATTTGTCTTGTGTACCCCAAGTTTCATCTCACTTCAAAACTACTTGCTTACAAAAACAGAAATAAAAATACAAAAGTGTCAGTCACACTATTACTGAAAAATTGCCGACTTTCTCATTTTTACCATATAATTATAAAATAAATCAATTGGAATATAAATCTGGCACTTACATTTCAATGTACAGTATAGATAGCAGTATAAACAAGTCATTGTCTGTGTTATATTTTAGTTTGTACTGATTTTGCTAGTGCTTTTTATGTAGCCCTGTTGTGAAACTAGACAAATATCTAGATGAGTTGATGTACCCCTGGAACACCGCTGTGTACGCCCAGGGGTACACGTACCCCTGGTTGAGAACCACTGCTGTAGAGGCTGGGTCCAAGGGTAATAATTGGATTCTGTTCTTTGCTTAACCACAGGTTTCCTCTCTGACTTTGGGCAAGTCGCTAAATATATTTGTTCCCTGACTTATAGGAGTCTTGGGAAGCAGAATTCATTAATGTTTAGAAAGTTATTTGAGATTCTCAGGTGAAATGCAAAATCTTATACCTCTCTTGGCACTTCATAATAGGAATCAGCTAATTCCTACAACCAAAATATCTAATAATCCTTTAATTTGAAAAATTGCATCCAGAAACTCAGTTTTTGCAGACACATAACACCTCCTTCACTGAAAGATCATTCATTCTCCCCATTCACCACACTTGCCAGGAATACCTCCTGGATTATTACACTTCCTCTTAACTTAAACCTATGCCCCATTTTTCTGTTCTGTCCAACAACCTCAAATAAATTTTAAGATCAATTTTACAATAATAATCAATTTAAATAAGCAGGTTACCTGTAAGGGTCTTCTCTGAAGGTTAATAATACGAATGAATACATTTTTCAAAAGACTTAGAAGCCCAGGCCCAGATTTTCAAAGGTATTTAGATAGGTGCCTAGTGAGACTTTCAAAAGCACCTAGGCAGTTTAGTCATCTAACTTCCACTGAAATCAATGGGAGTTAGATGTCTAGTTGCTTCTTAAAGCCCCATAGGTCCCTATCTAAATACCTTTTGAAAATCTGCCTCTAAATCCTATTTTTCAAAAATCACTTACAAACTTAGGCTCCTAAGTCTAATTGAAAAATCAATGGGATTTAGGCTCCTAAATCACTTAGGTACTTTTGAAAATTATACTCAATTTCCTTCATCTCTCATATGTATCCCTTTATTCTAACACAATTAGGCTGAGAGCGAGCAGGGAATTGGGAATGCGTAGGGAGGGCATTAAAACATGCTAAGGTCTCCCAATGCCCCAGCTAATCTGTGAACAATGGAATGTGAGCTTTTGTGCATTTTGTGTTTTTTTTTTTTTTCCCAGTATGGTACTGTGAAAAATCATACAGGGATACTGGGAGTAGGTGAAGGTGGTGGGCACATTCCTTTTAAGTTAGAAAGGCCTGAATTTGGGCTTTGAAATGTACTAGGCTTTTAAAAGTGTTGCAGTTATCATGTAAGAACTGCAGTTCAAAGCAGAATCGGCTAATGGGTTAATAAGCCCAATCCTGCACTGCTTGTTCACCGCCAGCTCCCAAGGATCTAACTGCTGCATTTAAATTATTTTAGCTTTCTGCTCTTTCTTTGGAAGTTCACTAATTGGGCTGCCTCTCCCCCTGTTGGCCATCCATTAAATGACACTTTTAATGTTCTGGTCCTCACTCCAAGTTAGTGTTGTTCTGACTGGCCCTTCTTACAGTGTGATGCACCGGATGGTTCAGTATCACTGCAAAATGATTAGATACCCTTTTGCTTTAAACAGAAGGATGAAAAAAATGGATGCCAGGCCGTTTTTTTAAACACTTTCCAAACACCCTGTCTGAAAGAACAGAGCAGAGCGAAGAATGCTTATTCCCATGAGTGTAGACAGTAGAATTTTCCTGTTTGTGAAGCACAGCTGTGCATATGATTCACCTTTTATTAACAGAAGGAAAGATGCTCTTGTGGTCAGGTCACATGGCTTGGACTCAGGAGACTTGTGTTTTATTCCCAGCTATGTCACAGATTTCCAGTGTGACCTTGAAATTCTCCCGGTACCTCAGTTTTCCATCTGTGAAATGAGATAGTAATTCTTATTTACCTCGTTTGGTGTAGTGAGGTTTGTTTAATGTTTGCAAAGTGCTTTGAGCTCCTTGCATGGAAGATGTTATGGAAAGTATTATTTTATGAGTTTATCATTATTTGTATAGTTCCGGAATCAAGGGGGGGAAAAAAAAATTCCACTCCGCTGTGCCAGAAGGGAAGCATGTTGTTGGCTCATGTTGCATTCCTTTCCAGTATATGAGCTCTTTTGGTTCTCTGTGCCATTCAGAAAACCTCAGGAAAATAGCCAATAGAAGGACAAAGACACACATCAAAATGGCAAAGTAAAGTTTTCTAAGCAGACTCATCTTCCTAGACTCCTCCTGAGGACAGACATGCAACTGCTGCATTTCTTCCCTTCATGCACACCTTAATCTCCCCCCTCTGCTTTTGAATCGGATTTTTCACTGCCTACGCACCCCTGTGCAAAGTGGGTGTGAAATCCTACCAAATGCTTTTATACCCACTTTGCCCAGGTGCACATGACCACACAGATGTGAAAGGCAGTCGAGAATCAGGCCCTTGTTTTTCTCCTTCTTCCACTGCCTCCCCCTAGGCATGCTTAGATTACTGGGCCTGGATCCAATGGTCTTTCTCTCCTCCCCAGCCATATTTTAAGAATATATTGAGATCATGCACTGAGAGCTGTTTCCAAATAAAGATACATAATAATCTTCACCAGGAGGGTTTTTCCAGACTCAGGGTTTTTCCAGGCACACTCGTCCCCACAACACTGATGTAGTTTAACTCAATAAGGATACCTTATGGCAGGGGTTCTCAACCTTTTCCCTTCTGGCCCCCCCCCCCAACATGCTATAAAAATTCCACAGCCCACCCGTGCTAAAATGACTGTTTTTCAGTAGATTGAAAGCCAGGGCTGGTGTTAGGGGGTAGCAAACTAAGCAACTGCCCAGCTAAAGCTAAATAGCTCAAGCTTCAGCTTCAGGAGGAGGGGCTTGGGCTTGGGCTTCAGCCCCGAGCAGCTGGGTTTGGGATTTGGCTTTCTGCCCAGGGCCCCAGTGAGTCTAACACTGGCCCTGTTCTCTGCTTTATTTTCGTGGAGCCCCTGAAACCTACTCACAGTCCCCCAGGGTGCCCCAACCCCTGGTTGAGAACTGCTGCTTTATAGGATAGTTACCTCTCTGGGAAGGGAACTTCACATCAGGTCATGCTGAAGAGAATACAGAATAATGGGATCGTATACAAATTAGTAGAAAACAATGATAACAAATCATCCACACGTGCTCTGGATAGAAACTCTGTCACGGCTTGGGGGTAGTCAGACTTCTGGTTTGAGCCCATGCTACTACTGAGACTTACCAGGGTGAGGAAGAGGCTAACAGTTCATGAGGGACCAGTCAGTTCAGCTGAATGCACTTTTGGACTAGCCAACCTGACATAGAAGTATTTTTTGTAATAGAAAACCTAAGTTGGTCTGCAGTAGGTTGAGCACTTTATCACGGAAAATGCAAGCCAATCGGTTTATGGTGTGTTTCATTGTTCATATTAAGAAAGGATGAAATTTAAAAACACCATGAATGCAAGATTCTATTTAGTCCATTTCAGAATTTATTCATGCTGACAGGTACTTATCTCTTCTAATTTCAAAAAGCCTGAGTATCGTTCCCCTTTGAACTGCAGTAGGTCTGTGGGAACTGAACTATGTCTGCTCCAAGCTGCCACGACACAGTTTTCAGTTGCAACCTAAATCTTCCTGGGAGTGTCCCAAAGCCACATGATTAAGCTGAGAGTAAAGTTTGTATTGAGACCTATTCTCCTCCAGGAGCCTGATCCTGCCAAGTGCTCAGCATGGGTTATGGTGGAAGTTGAGCGAACTCTACACTACTCGAGGAACTCAGCACATTGCAGGTACAGACTCCAGGGCAGGTCTCTGCTCTTAGTTCCGCATATTTTACCTATTATAAAGTGCTGTGTAAACCCACAATGTTAAATAAATAATAAATGACACTAAAGACAAATATGGTATGTGTATAAAAATACAATTAATCAGCCACATCCCAAATGGCTACTCATGGGCGGAGAACTGGCTGTTTAAACTACAGGCAGTTATTCTAGTGTCAGTTCCTGAAACTGACTTCAGCAAAGTGACTTTTACACATTTTAGACTAGGAGTACATAGTGCTCCAACATCAAACAGGCAAAGTTCATGAGCCTGTGGAGGCAAACTGGGGGAATCTCTCAGAGCCTGTGTCAAGCTTTTCAGTCCACTCTTATTTGCATTTAGGCCATTTTTTAGAGATAAATAGGTAGAGATCCCTTGTCAGTGAAGCCATATAATGGCAATTCTGTTTCCCCTCACTCCAGTCTTTCCCAAAATCTTTACAATGATTTATGGTTAGATTAGTCAGCCCTTGGATAGACACATTTACTTGTTTTCATAGGGCTACTAAAGTAACTGATGATTTCTGTATTTCATCTTGTGTAAAGGGGAAATTTTACCTCCCAAACGCTAGAGCCCAAGACCCCCCAAAAAACAGCTCTTTGCTTATCAGGAGTTTCAGTGCTTTTATGATCATCACATGAAGGATTCTTAACTTGTTTTATTGTGGTTATTTATATTATTTTATTTGAATTTTGGGAAAAGCTATGCTGGGTCTTAGTCTTTTTTCTGTAATTTAACAAGGAAACAACGATAATGCAATTGATCATATTTAAATATCAAGGCCCTGATTTTTAAAGTTATTTCAGCCTTTGATCTTGGAATTTTGATTCCAGTTATTGGTGGGGTGCAAATGAGGACAGGCAGGGGTCTTACTACTGTCTTTGTGGGCACAGTCAGTTAGGGAGAACTCTACATGTCCTTACTTGGGCAGTTAATAATTATTTTCAAGTGCAAAAAAGGAGATCATGTTTTAAAAACCAAGGGCTTTAGGGAAGAATTCTCACTAGATGCCCGCAGATATCGATGCCAAGAAGAGGGGAGGAAGTGAACACATTAAAACAGCATATTTCCAAAGCTGCAGGTATTCCAATTTACACCGTCAGAATAAACAGCAAATGGCCATAGACACTTGTTTGCCACCAGTTGGTGCAGAGGACTGAGAAGAGGCTCCCTGGCTTCTAGAAAAGTAGGTGTATTATGTTCACTAGACAGCTGGCTTTGTAAACCACTTGAGCCCCTGCATTCTGCATGATAGCCATATATTCTTCTGACAAGCCAAAAGCATGCTAACAGGTCACTCCCAGCCAGTAAGCCGGTGAAGAGCTGTTTCTCCAGTGCCAGCAAAGATTTTGGAGGAGGCCAGGAATAGATGGCTCCTTGTAGTGCCAGCCATAATGGTTGGCAGAGCTTCCCTTCTATCACCAAACCTTCTCACCTCTGGCACCAAGCCCTCTGTCCTGAAAGCCCTGGATCATCTTCTGCACCTGATAGTGAAGAATAGAGAACCCAGGAATTTTCCTGCTTCCCCTCCATAGGTTTGTGTTGGCCATAGGTCTATCACTACTGGGTCAGAATGGAGGCACATTGTCTCAGTATTTTAATGAAGATTCCCTTGTTCTGTATTTCACTGCTACATGCTTATGAAAAGCTGTTCTCTTGTGCAAAGTTAAAATTCCTACATACACTTACCTCAAATGTCTCTTTAAATATTAACTTGAAGAAAGTATTGATTGGAAATTTAAAAGTTATCCTTGCTTGATCGGTCCAAAGGGCAAAGGTTAAAGAGTACATTTTATTTATTTAATCTGTGAGAAAGTTTTGTGTATTCAAGGTTATTGCAATAATAGAAACATTCACCTGACCTTTCTCCAGCTGACTCATCATGAATCATATGATGTGTTTTATACTACACAATAAAATGTCACTATAATTGAAGAGTAAGTAGATAACACTGTTTCATTCTGAGCTGAAGTATTGTAAATTGGTAGTTATATACAAGCCAGGGTGTAAAAGGCAGACATGCCCAGGGATGCAGCTCTTTAGGCAGGTCCCAGGTTGTACAGGTTCTGTAGACAGGGCATATTTCAGAGGAAGACTCACATAGTTCCTGAAAAAATCACAGAAACTTTCCAAACTGTTCTATCCAAAGCTTTTACAACCATTCACTTTTACCACTTTTAATCTCTCTCTCTCTCTCTCTCTCGTCCCATCTACCTTTATAGCTAAGGCTTTTCTATAATGCCTGTCTCACTGCTGCACAAAACTAGAGAGCACCAAAGCCCATAATAAAAAAGTTGTTTTCTCTCTCTCTGTTCCACATGGGCATAGGGGTTGTGGCTTTTGGGGGGGGGGGGGGAGGGGTCATTGGTTAAGAGCATGTATTGTGGGCGGAAAGGGCAAAGGTGTGTCTGAGTAGGCATCTTTCCCATCTTTGTTATGCAGATACATAGTATAAAAAGTTCAAACTTGCCCCCTTCCTGAGGTTTGGCTTTATTAATAAACACAACAATTGTAAGAAAATACAAAGGTAAGTTCAAATCTTCTTGCTAGGCTTGGCTGCTGCTCAGCCCACATCCCCTCTTCAAGAGGACCACTTTTATTTAGGTGAGGTAACAACTCACCTTCCTCAGTGGTTCAGCAGAACCAACTTAAACCTTTCACAGCAGCATCAATGCTTGTTAAGAGGGCAGGTTGTTCTACACTAACAGTACCAGGTTGTTTTTATATTAATTCCACTAGTGTTTTTCACCTGAGGATCAGCTAGATCTCTTCTGCAAAGGATTACCAGAGTTGGTGTCCCACCCCTGAGAATGTTTATGTTGTGGGATTGTTGGAATCTTTCTGGAATCTGTTGGAAGCTGCATCATGTATGGAGCATGGTGGTCTTGGGGGATTGTGTAGAGTAAAGTGGTCAACTAAATACCAGCATTCCATCCTGGAAGTGGTGAAAATGTGAATAATTGTGGTTAGGGCCTCATCTGAGAGAAGTGGGTGAAGCCTCCTGGCAGGACAAAGGCTGTAGAAAAGTTTCTCACCAAGGTTTCCAATCTCCATTTCTAGGATTAATGAGGAGTCTAGCAACACCCGGAGTCTTTGCACCATCTCAATCTATTGTGGGACTGATACCCTTGATCACTGGGGAGATTAAGATAGACGGTGAGGAAATTGGCATTGTCCCTTCCTACCAGCATCACTTCTGTATTTCCTGGGTTGAGCATAAGCCAGCTATGCTTTGTATATCTGCTGCTTTCTTCTACTCACTGAAAAGTCCTCTCTTGGGAAGAACATATAATAATATCCTAGAGTTTGTAGCAGGAAACACTTTAGTGAATGTTGAGAGGTGGTTTTTCTTTCACCCATTTTTCAGTTGTGTATAACTTTTTATTTATATTTATTTAAGGCAAAATTCTCTCCTTGGATTGAAATGTTCTATGTTTGGTCACAGCTCAAAGGATCAGTTTTTGGGAAGTCTGAGTCCAATCAGTGTAATCCATTTTTGATTTTGTGCTTTGGTGGAGAAAGGAATACACCTTTCCCGTCTGTTGCAGCTGTACTTCCGTGACAAAAGTGGCTGAAGATAAAAACTTCAAACTGTCCAAGGCAAATTCTGCTCCCAGTTATATAAAACCCAGCGAAAGCCATTGATATTTGCATACTCATACCCAAGAACAGGCTATAAAGCAATTGCTCAATACAGGCCTCAGGGAAAACAAGCCAAGTTGGAAGAATATTGGTTCAGTATGTCTGAAGTTACAAAAGTGTGATGTATAAAAATAAATGTTGGTTCCTGAGAAGCAGAACACTCTGTGTTTTGTCTTTCAAAGCAGCGTAAATCTAAAAAGCCTTAGATTGTTGGGTTCACTGTACATGCTTTACCTCTGAGAACGGATATAAGGTACCATAAAACTTGGTTGTAATGTACCATTAACCTTATCTTAAGATTTAAGAGTTAATTAAGCTCTTAAAGGTGACTTTCCCCCTTTGGTTTGTTTTAAGGAAATTGAATGAAAATAAATAAAAGAAAACCAAACAAAAATACCCAAATCCGCCAAACAAGAACCCTGAATGCTAATGCAGTGTGAAATATGAGATCTCAAGCAAATAGAACTTAGGATATTTTAAAGTTTAAGTTTTTGCCACAACCTGAACTCAGCCACATTGCATATACGTGTTATTTTCAGTTCTTGTTTTCCTTGTTATGTGTGACTTTATATTACGCTAGAGGTGGTTTACTGTACACCATAAAAGATACAGCATGATCACATGTCCAAATTAATGTGCATAAGAAATCACATATTATGATTTATTATTTTACAGCACCCAAAGAGTGCTCGGCATGTCACAGTACAGACAAATTACACATAATATCTAGGTTGTGATCATATGAATATGATTCTGCAGAAGCATCTACAACTCTTTTGCCTCTCATATTCTTGCAGACAAAAGTCCACTATTCTGACTATTTTTCCGAAAGTGAATTAAAGGGATTGTGTGAATTCCATCAACATGAATTTACAAATTTTATTTGAATGGACATTCACAAATGACTTTTTGTTATTGACCATCTGCCAACAACTAGGACCAGATCCTCATCTGGTGTAGATCAGCCTAGGTCAATGTACACCAGCTGAGGATCAGGCCCCTATTGTTAAGAAGAATTAGATGATTTTCCAAACTTTCATTGTAATGGATCAGAAGCAGATAACTGATGATTTTGTAACTAGGAAGGATTGAATCTCGGTGTGATGTTCCCCAGGGTACACTCTGGTCTGCTGAACAGCGGTGTCCCCTCAACTCTGCAGTCTGGGGTGCCTTTTACACTGCTTTGCTGTGAACTGCCACTGCTCCTGGTCCTGCTCATACACAGCCACTAACATGTAAAATCACTCCCAGCTGAATACATGAATGCTCCCCCAGCCACTCGTGAATTACATACAAGGTAACACCTGTCAATTCTCAGTCCCAGCCTTGTTCCCCAGAAATGTGTGTCTTGTACTGCTCCATACCCACCTGGACAGTATAAGCTTATAGAAAGTCCGTCATTTCATCACAGGAAAATGATTATGCACCAGCCTTGTTGTCTCAAGTGGAGTTTCCCAAACACTTCAATCTGAACACACATTGGATTAGATAAAACAATAAAATAAGTTTATTAACTCCAGAAAGAGAGTTTAAGTGATTACAAGTGATAATGCATACAAGTCAAAATGGGTTGCAAAGAAAATAAAAGCTAAATATGCAAGCTAATACCTAACTTGACAAGCAAAGTAAAAGCAAAATGTTTTGTCTCACCATAAACTGCAGTAAATTTCACAGCCAGGCACCCCTCCCCCAGTTCAGTGTCCTTCAGGTATTCCTGGATGTCATGAGCAGAGAGATGGGAGGAGGAGTGGTGAGGTAGAGGCTATTGTCTCTCATTCTTTTACCCCTCTTCCCTCTTTGAAGATTACCCCCTGTTGGGGTGCAAGCGACAAGCAGTCTCTTGTGTACGTGAGGTTTGAACTGTCTCTGTAATGAAATGTAGATTTCTTGTTTTATACCTTCTCACCTGCTGGAGTAATTGATAGTTTCTTAATACCTGGCTGGGTGTTGGTAAGTCCTTTATCTCTGAGGAACTAGTCTGTAGGAGTTCCCCAGAATCATACCATACTTCAGTAATATCATACAGTAAAATCTCATAGCTTTACACACTATGTTGTTACATGCATTTTAACAGGACAATTATGCTCAGAAGATTATGAGTTTTCATATGATACCTCACAAGACATACTTTGTACATAATGTATCATAATTTTATAAAAGTGGTCAACATGGGGTACAGGGTGTCACACCCCACCCTAGGTTAAACCATTCAGCACCCTGATTCATGGTGAATATTAGGCAATGGAAAATATCTGAGAAATTATCTCTTTATCTTGTTGTCCTAATTCTGCACCACTGGCAATTTTGTCATTGGAGCCAGATTGGACCCTGTGTTTTAAATAGTTACAAGTTCTCTATGCTGATTTGTGTAGTCTTACTTTCCCTCCAATCTTGCCTACATAATTTTGCTATTATAATTGGTACAGAGTTCAAAAGTGTGCTAGCCATTTTACATAATACAGAGAAAGACAGATCCCTGATCTGGAGATTTGACAATCTAGATTAGATTAAATTAGAATATACAAGTGAGGAAATGGGTAGGGCAGGGTTACATACATAAAATCAAGTGATCAGTTAGTTTAGTCATCTGCACTTCCTAACAATTCATCTTCTTGTTATTGTTTTCATTATGTGCTGCATTTCCACTGTCAGGTCTTGCCAGATATGGTGATACTGCAGTAGTGAGATTTTTGGGGAAGGAACTGAAAAAGTATCCCATGAAGAAGGAGAATCAAGGTTGGTGTAGAAGGTGTCATTTCAGAGTGGAGGTGGCAGGGTGGAAACAAAAGAAGATGAATTCTGTGATATAGCCTGGGGCTGTGACTGGTGAAGTAGTTTGAATTTTGTTGTTCATTGATAAAATCTTAGAGGAAACAGAACTGATAGAAGTCTAAGATTATAAGTAAAGTGGGAAGCACAATGACCACATCTATTATTTTATTATTTGTATTACAGAAGCATGTAGAGGTTTCAGCCCATTGTGTTAGGCACTGTACATACACATAATAAGAGACAGTTCCTGCCCCAAAGAGCTTATTGTCTAAACAGACAGAAGGTGGGGGGGGGGAAACTGAGGCACGGAGAGGTGAAGTGACTTGTCCAAAGTCACAAGTCATGTGGCTGCTTCAGGAGTAAAACACAGTGATCTTAACTCCTACTCAAGTGCCCCATCCGTTGAGTCATGTTGCTTCTCTGAGTCCTCACCAATTTTGGGGGGAGGGAAAGGGCTCCACATGCAGTATAATTAGGCTGTGCCAAAATTCTTTTTGCCTGGCACTAAAAGACACATTTCATTCATAGGCTAAGTCTACAATTGGAGCTGGGTGATTCCCAGTTTAAGGAGAAGTACTCACACTGGCAGGCTAAAAATAGAATGCAGACCAGGCAATGTGCACTGTGGGATGGGCTAGCTGCCCTGAGTACATACCTGTTCAAGACCCCAGACATGTACTTGGGGCAGCTAGCCCCTGCCACCCTTCTCACTGCCATGGGTGCATGTTATTTTTAGCGCACTAGCTCAATCCGCTCCAGCGCGAGTATTTCTCCATGAGCTGGGAATCACACCCTCAGCTTGAAGTGTAGACACACCCCTAAAGGGTTCGACTGTTCAAACTGCACAGAGCCCCTAATATGGGACAATGCTCAGATTGGCAGATTGTCTTCCTGGGGGCGTGGGCATGCTGTTACATCCCGTCAAAAGGTCTGGCATATTCTCATCCCCATCTCCTTCCCCTGGCCAGCTCTGCTTTGCACTCATGTTGTACGGGTATAAGGGGCAGATTTCCAAAAAACCCTCCGCACTCAGTAGCTCCCATTAACTTGAAAGTCAGGCACTAAGAGCGAGTGCTTTTGAAAATCTAGCCCTCTCTGACCAAACGAGGTGCAGGGCAGTGGAGAATCAGGCCTCTTATCCCAGAAACACTCCATTTAATAGGGGCTCTAGAGTACAATGTTGACTATGGGGTGAATCAGAGAATCTCTGATTTGATGCAGATAACCTTATGCTCATCCAAAGCTTTTCTCAAATATATAATAGCAAACAAACTCCCCACTGAATGTTCTGGTTTCATTTATAAACAGAAGCAGTTAATCTCCATAAAGAACTGATTGAATTTGTACATTCTCTTTTTCATATCCAGAAATGTCAGGCACAAATGAGAATGACCACACTTTCTCACTCCGCTGAGACGATCGAAAGGGTTTGTCAGATGAATATTAGCAAGAATTCTAGCTGATAGAAAGTAGGCCCTGATATTAGGGATGGGAATCTACACCAGCAAAGCAGGTAAAACAAACACCCCCATTCTACCAAATAAGCTATATTTGCAGAGGCAGAAGCAGGATTTAAATAGGGCCAATATCACACCCAGTTCAGCCATTATCTGTTTAGAATCTATCTTTAAAAAAAAAAAATTACTTGGAAAGGTGCAGTGTTATCTGGAATGATCGTTTCTATGCACTTTGCCAAAATGTTTCCAATTATTCTAACTAATTCAAGCAATGGGACAGCACTTAGTGTGTAATTAGTGGCCACAGTTCAGTTTTATCCATTTTGAAGGCTTGATCCAAGGTTCATTAGTCCCAGTGGCTGAGCAACTTTGATGGCCTGATTTTCAAAGCTGCTGAGAACTTGCACCTCCTATATGCTTTGTGAAATTTGTGGGAGCTCCGCACATCTCTAAATTAGGTCACCAAGATCCAGGGCCTATTTCTAAGAGTTGCATGAAATTCTGTCTTGTGAGAGCATGTAGCCTGGTTCAGTATATAAGAAATCAAAAGGTAACTGAGAGGTATGTAAGGCCAGACAGACTGACTCTGTTTATAAATATATCAGAGGGATAAATATCAGGGAGGGAGAAGAATTATTGAAGCTTAGTACCAATGTGGACACAAGAACAAATGATATAAACTGGACATTAGGAAGTTTAGACTTGAAATTAGACGAAGGTTTCTAACTGTTAGAGGAGTGAAGTTCTGGAACAGCCTTCCAAGGGGAGTAGTGGGGGAAAAAGACATATCTGGCTTCAAGTCTAAGCTTGATAAGTTTATGGAGGGGATGGTAATGATGGGATAGCCTAATTTTGGCAATTAATTGATCTTTGATTATTGGCAGGTAAATATGCCCAATGGTCTGTGATGGGATGTTAGATGGGGTGGGATCTGAGTTACTACAGAGAATTCTTTCCTGGGTGCTGGTTGGTGAGTCTTGCCCACATGCTCAGGGTTTAACTGATCGCCATATTTGGGGTTGGGAAGGAATTTTCCTCCAGGGCAGATTGGCAGAGGCCCTGGAGGTTTTTCGCCTTCCTCTGCAGTATGGGGCACGGGTCACTTGCTGGAGGATTCTCTGCACCTTGAGGTCTTTAAACCACAAGTTGAGGACTTCAATAGCTCAGACATAGGTTAGGGATTTGTTACAGGAGTGGATGGGTGAGATTCTGTAGTCTGCGTTGTGCAGGAGGTCAGACTAGATGATCATAATGGTCCCTTCTGACCTTAAAGTCTATGAATCTATGAAGAAAAATCTGTAAGCAAATGTTCTAATTTCCATCCCCTGATCTTTTAAGTTTTTAATCATTTCTTGTTAGCCCTTTTATTATCTACCAAAGTCTTTTTCCATTTCCGTTCTTTGCACATTTCATAACCTGTGTTTGACAAAATATTTGGAGTGCCACTGTAATCAAACACTCCAATTAATCAGGAGACTGGGATACAGGCAGTGCTTAATTTGAAGTGAATGAGGGCCGGGGCTCAAGAAATTAGGTGTCGACACTCAAGCAATGTTTTTACTTTCATAATTGATGTGGCAAGCCCAGAGTTGCCAGGGCTATGAACTGCCAAGCCTAGAGGTGCCAGGGCTCAGCCCTGGATACTGGGAATTTAGGATATAAGCACTTGTAGTAAATGACAAGAATGAATCTGTAGGACTGACCACAAGGCTGTGAATGTGGGTGGACATATCCGCTTACTTCATTGTTAACAGTCTTTGACTTCTAACAAATATCCGGAAGGCTTTGGTGGAAAAAAAATAGACAGGAAGAAAGAGGAAGTTTAGCATATTTAAAGAGTTTAATAAGCCATGGCATGAAATGTTGTTGGACAAACTTTATGTACAAAATACAAATTGAAAAGGGAAGAATTCTTTAAGTGGGTAATAGCAAGGATTAATGGAATTAGTTCTCAGTAGACTTATAAGTAGTAGGCTTTTCAAGATGACTTGCAATAGATTTTTTTAAAATGGGTTTGTTTCCTTGTGACTTATGAAGAAGAGCTGATTTTTTTCCTGATATTTTTAATCTTAGAGATATCAGGGATCACTGGTTTGATGTTCCCAGGTTCTTCTGCTGTCCTTTTTTTTTATGGGGGGGAAAGAGGAAAAAGATTTCAGAGAGGTATAGGTTATGAGCAATTACATTATAAACAAAGGTATGGGAGAGTTGAACCTTGAATGAAGAAACCATTTCTCCCAAGTATTTATGAGGTACTGGAGTTAAATAGGCTTTCTTTGCACATATAAAGAAGCAAACACTGCTATAAGCCCAACATTATTTTTCCTTTGAAGGTCATATTAAGGGCATTGATATGTTTTACTTTGCTACAGCTTAGGACCCAATCCTGCAATGAGACAAGCATTTTTTGGAAACTATTACATGTCCTCAACACCACTGAATAAGAGTAAATGTGGGAGGGGGGGTGGTGGGTTTCCTATTAATTCCTTTGGTTGGTATCAGAAAAATAGTAGTCTATAATATAGTATTTTACAGGGCAACGATGCAATTTGCCATGCAAGTGTACTGGAGCTTGTTTCTGAAAGAAAAGGGTTATTGATATTAGGAGAGAAGAAGAAGAAACTGTGTTATAGCTACTCTTTTTATTACCCTATTCCAGTCTGCATAGATATAGTGATAATTACTATATGCTGCAAAGTCAGAGAACCATGGTAAAAATGACATGAAGACATTCATCTGAGATGTGATATAAATCAAATCATACCAATCAAACAGCAAATAAAATGCCATTTAATACCAAAAATGGGTTGTGTTAAGTAGTTTATATTGCTTGAACCTGTGACCTGTATTGTTAGGTTTTAGCAAGTATAAAGATACAAACAAAGCTGTGAAAAATAAAGCTGTCAGCACCTTATCTTGTATTATTTATTTATTTATTCGGATTACAATAGCACCCAACCAAGATTGGGACCCCATTGTGGCAGTCACTGTATGAACACATAAGAGACAATCCGTGCCTCAAAGATTTTTAATCTCTAACTAGACAAGACAGAAAAAAGGTGGGAGAGGAAACAGAAGCATAGAGAGGTGAAGTGGCCTGTTAATGGCAGAGCCAAGAATTGAACCCAGATTTTTGGAGTGACCTGTCTGCTGGGCCACCCTGCCTCTCTTTCAGTGCCTGCTGGAACCAGGGAGAGCACTTCATGCATAAGGTGCAATGTGTAAGAAAGTGCAAAGGTTATATCCACTGTTCTGAGAATTTTCAATACGAAAGAACAGCAGCTGAGTTTAGTGCATTAAAGCAGATACAAAAAGGCTAAATTGTATAGATTGACTGGTAAGTGTGTGGTCACACTCAGGAGTGTGGTTAGTGTGGTTATAATCCTTGTGACAGAAGCGGAAGAATGGGCGATCAAGGCTGGCATCATTCTTGGAGTAGAGGGAGAATGTAGTCACTCAAAAAATACAAGAGCAGATAAGAAGGGAGGAGCTGTGAAGGCCCTTAAAAGTGAAGATAGGAAAATCAAATTTGATGCAGTGGTGGAAGGGGAGCCAGTGGAGGAGATTTGGACAGAACAAAAGGTCTGTGAGATTATCACAACCTCATCATGTTGAATGGAGCTACAGGTTTTGGGTAGGCCAGGGAGGAGGGGGTTGGAATAGTTAAGTCCAGAGGTAAAGTTCTGGGCAAGAGGGTGGACAGAGAGAAATGCTTGGGAGGAAGAAATGGCAAGATTTGAATTCTACTAGTATGTTTGGGATAGAGAGAGAGGGACATAGTCAAAGGTGATATCCACATTATGGGAGGAGGCTGGTAATATCAATAAAGACACTGAAAGGTATGGGAGGCAAGAAGGGAGAGTGGAGGAAAGAGAAGGAGATCGAACTTACGATGATGGCAAGACAGGCTGAGTTGGAGGAGTGGATGGATGGAGATAATTCATGAGTGGTAGGGTAGATTTGTGAGTAATTTGCATAACAATGGTAGCTGAAGCTGCATGATCTGATCATGTCCCTTAGGGAGAGAGCATAGAAGAAGGGGGTCAAGGTTAGAGTTGTGGTGGAGAACCACCAAAATGTGCAGACAGAAAAGGAGAACCCACCAAGTGAGATGTAAGTGATCAGATATATAGGAAGAGAGGATGGAGTCACAAAAGCCAAGGAAGAACGAGTTTTCAAGAAGTTCATGATTAACCATCCAGGGGAAAAATAACAAAAGGTGTCACATTTTACCGTACACGAACATCTATGGGATTTCATATTGTAAGTAACAGGAAGAAAAAAAATCCCCAAACTCCAGTTCAATCCAAAATAGACTGTAATTTCAGCACATGAGAAGAGGAAGAAGGCATATGATATTGTTTCCTAAAATAGTAAAAACCTAAGCTCAGGAGATTCACTGAGAGCAAAACTGCATCTGCTGAATGAATTAAATGTAGACAGTGGATATTTACCTTCCATTCAATCTCAGCTCTAGCTAGTTTATCCTTAGTTGCAGTGTTTTACTTACCTATCCTCTGACTTCAGTATAGAGTACTGGATAACAAAAGGGTTCCATTCTGATTCATTCAGTATATTTCTATTAATGACAGGACTTGAGCAGGACTGCAGATTGGGGACAGCCTTTTGTGATGTTCCTTGGGCCATATTCAACTCTTAGTTTCATCTATTGGCCTCATTGCCTACAGTAGGGCTGCATGGCAGTAATGGGGAACAGAATTTAGCCTTTCATGTCTCTTGCTTAATACAAAAGGCATATGCTGCCCCAAGTTTGGAAACTCCAAGTGACACACCCCTTGCATACTGGTAATAACAGCCACTGTTCTGAGAATTTTCAATACGAAAGAACAGTAGCTGAGTTTAGTGCATTAAAGCAGATACAAAAAGGCTAAATTGTATAGATTGACTGGTAAGTGTGTGGTTACACTCAGGAGTGTGGTTAGTGTGGTTATAATCAGAAAAGTTACTATATAAAACTGTCACCTGCTTAGGCTTCTTAATCAACTTATTTGATCTCTGTGGGCTAGATTCTCCACTGCACACAGGCTGTGTTAGACTTAGCAAATTTCAGGTGCAGTGTGTGTGCAGCAGTCAACAGGGAGCAGATTGTGGCTCCCTGATTCTCAATCATTTTCTGCAGCTGTAACTTATGCTGCTAGCATAAGGCCTCCCAGGGACCAGGGAATTGGGTGTAGGGGAGCAGCTGTCTGCCACACCTCCTGCCTCTCCAGATGACAGGATGGAGGGTCGCGGCGCAGGAGGTGGTGGAGTTCAGTGGCTGAGCTGGTGCAGGATATGATGGAGCAGCCCTTGCCAGAATTGAGCCAGTGGTGTTTTCTCCTGCACAAATTGTGATGTATTGAAAACTCTGTTAAAACTGTAGGTTGTCACTTTAAATTTCAGGGGTTTTTTTCCTGGTCCTGCTTGCAGGCTAGGGGGTCTCTATAGGGAAGAGCGTAACCTGGGACTAGCAACCGTAAGTCTGCAGCCAGCCAGCAAGCTTACAGTTAGATGGGGAGAGTTGTGACTCTGTTTTTGGTTTCTCATTCTGAATTCTAAGAAATTAAAGAAGTGTTATGTTGCAACATTTCAGCAACAGTATTTTGTTTTTACCTAACTTCTCAGTGTATTGCCATGAATCTAACCCAACTCTCCAGCCACCTTTACTTGTCTTTATTGCAAATCTTGTGATATTTGGTGTTTTTCTTAAGGCCACTGTTCCTGGAATTGTATGATTGTGAGAATCTCTGCTTTGTTTATTTTAAATGAAAGCTAAGTAAGATTCTAGATCTCATGGTTGCAGAGAAATGCTTGAAAATCTGAACCCTAAAGGAGCAGCAATAGAAAGGCAAATTATTTAAAAAACTCTCAGAATTTTTAAGCTAGACTCACGGTATTTGTGCCCCCAACACATGAGTTTTGAATGTTTGATGCTGGCAATGATGCATGAGATTTGGTGGGGTACAAATCAGGGGGAGAAGGTTTTGCTTTGCCTTTTTACCTTACCAAAGCAACTAATAAATTCAAACACCAATGAAATTCAGGAAGCTCAGAACTTGTCGATATAAAAGCTTGTCCCCATAATGTCTTCCTGTTGATACAATCTTGGTACTTCACAGGGAAAATATTGCTAGCTGTTTGTGTAAGTCTCTCCTTTCAGGGAGACAATATCAAGGGAGAAAAGGAAATCGGGCCTGATCCACAGTCTGTTGAAGCCAATGGAATGATTTTCTTTACTGCAATCGACTTTGGTTCAGGCCTTTAATTACCAGGATATAAGGGGATAAAACTAGAAGCAAGAGGATAATATCAAGAAGAGGAAAATGTAGGCGGAATGGCAGGAATCGTTCTTCACAATGAAATGACTCTGAGTCTCACAAGAGAGGTGATGGAAGCCCCAAATCTAGAGACCTTTTAAAAACTGACTGGACAAAGCACTAGAAACAAATACAGGTTGAACCTCTCTAATCCGACACTCCCTGGTCCAGCAACATCCGTGGTCCGGCGTAGGTGCTGACTCCATGGGTGCTCCGGGCTGCTGCACCCACAGGGAAAATTAGTGGGTGCAGAGCATCCACTGGCGCCAAGCTCCCCCCTCTGCCCCTCCCCCCGTGCCTCTTGCGCTGGCGGCCCCACGCTTACCGACTCCTCCTCCTCCTCCCTCCCAGCGCTTCCGGAGCACCGCGAACAGCTGATTTGCAGCATTCAAGCTCCGGGAGGGAGGAGGAGGACCTGGGGCCGGTGGCTGGGACCCTGGGTGGCAGTGGGGCTCCTGGGTGGGGGGCCAGGCTGGGTGCAAAGACTAGGGGTGCTGCAGCACTCCCCACATCCCTACTTCCTGCACCTATGGAGACCCATTGGCACTCTGCACTGACCTCCCATGGTTCGGCAAATTCTCTGGTTCGGCACTGGTCAGGTCCCGAGGGTTCCTAGACTAGAAAGGTTCAACCTGTACTGTACGGAAGACTCTTGCACTAGCAGGAGGCTGGGTTAGAGGACTGAGTAGGCCTTTTCCATTTGTAATGTCTTTGAATGTATAGAGATCTAAAACAAAAATATAAAGGTCCTTTCTCAGTGACCCAAAGGAATAAAGGCTCAGCCAAACCCACGAATTTCAATGCTGCAACAAAACACAGGCACAGACTGGTTGAGTTACAGGCCAGTTATGCCACCTCTTGTGTACAGGCAAGTTAGCTCCCCTTTCTCAGTTCTGTCCTGGTAGCACTCGTCTTATGTGCTGATCCTGGATGTGGATGAGGTAGTGTAAATTATTGTAGTCAATAATTATTATCATGGTTGACATCAACTGAGTCTCTGGTCCCATATGAGTGGTTTAACGCCAATCTCAACAGGTTTCAAGATTTGTTTTTTACACCTGAACTTCCTGGAGGCCACACACTGGCTTGTACTGTTTACTAGATTGTGGTTACTAGAGCATTTGGAAAGATTCTCTAACCCTTAAAACAATAAAATATGCCTAGACCATGGGAAGAGCTCCCTTCATGACCTGTCTAAAAAGGCAAGCCTTTGTTTGCCCCATCTACCACAGACAGTGTATTTCCCCACCACAACTTGTCAAAAGCATCCAACATATTTCTAGATATCTTGCTTTGATAAATGTTTATTTGCCACATGAAAAACAAGTCCATGTGAAAGCAGAATTATCTGTCATGATCGGACAAATGTATGATCTGCTTTTCTTGGCATCATCTTCAGTCTGTTCTGAGGTTGCATTATGGAAATGCACATTTTCTGCATTTCACAGAGAGGCAAAAAAGATGGTACCTCAGTAATTCATTTGTGATGCTTGAAACCACCCAAGCTCTGTAGCTATTGAGCAATTTCCTGAGGTCATGAGAAGCTTCTCTTATTATTGTACAGGGCCTATTTACTAGTTGGAAGCATGGATAAGCCTCCAAATGTATTTTTAAAAGACAGGATACCAGTTAGGGGTGGGTGAAGTGATTCAGATAAAACAAATATCAACTCAGATCGCCAGCCAAAATCTAAGCCGACCCTGAACCAAACATTGGAAAAAATTCAGTTAACTTTTCTTTTTTCCCTTTGATGCATTTCATTGTATCACTTCCTGTTTTCAGCTGGAAGCAGAAGAACCAAAATACTGTTAGAAAATACCATGTGAGTGCAGTTCCAAATCTCTCCAAGCAAGATTTCCAGGCTGCTTTCTGGGCCAAGGAAATACCGATAGGTGATTATTATCCTGATGGACCCTCCAAACTTACTCAGCGGTTCACCCATCGTTAATATCAAGATATTTGAATAAATACAAGTAATGTGGTGTTCAGAACCTGAATATTATGGAGGAAAAAAGATTAAACCTCTCACAAATATACAAGTAGTTACATGAGAGAGAATGCATGTGTGAATTGTGTTACTAATTATTTAGGTTGTATATCTACAGGAGTGGCATGTGTGATCATGATGAGCCTAACCTATCACTTTTGTCCATGGCCTATTCAACACTTCTTCTCCCTCACCCTCCATTTTAAGTAAAATAGTTTGATGTTTTGCTAATTCTAAAACCATCATTATAAAAATCATGCAATCTGTTATAAACAGAGGTCTGGCATCCAAACTGCATGTTGTATTGTCTCCTTTGCACTTACACAGGTTCACTGCAGCGGATTCCTTTTGCTCTTCTGGCTGGTGATGTGCATTCACAGCTGAAATCCGCATATTGATCACCATTCAGTCTCCAGCACTACAACAGCTGGTGCCGAGCTTTTAATAATATGAATAAATAACTAGTTACACATTTTCAAGTTTCCCCTCTTCCCAGTCACTCTCCACGTGGGAGGAGTGTGTGTTTGAAACGGGACAGGGATTGCACACTGTAAAGTGTTTTAACCAATGGAATCACTTTTTATTTATTTAGGTGTTTGGTACAGCTGTAAGGGAGAGCTGAGCCCCATTGTGTAATTTTTAGATTGCCTGCAACATATGATTGTATTGACTGGACTCTTACTCCATGATCTCCTCTGTATTTTTGATTACAGGGGAACATTGAAAGAGGAAGGAGGAAGATTAAAAAAAGAAAACAAATAGTCAATTAAAAAAAATTGAAAAAAAAATAGGTGCAAAGTGAGTTCTCTTGGCTAATTGCATATAAGCATAGAACTAATGTTGTATATTAATTAGGTGGAAGACATTGCATAGAATTGAACCTCTAGGAAAGAAATCAAAGTTCATAGGGACTGTGACAAGCAGGGCTTGCATAGTAAATATTTAATGGAAATACTTCTGTCCTTGCCTATGAGATTAAGATGATTGACTTATTTTGAGAAGAGGAACTTTGTTTTCCCTTTGCCACCCCTACAACTTCCCCTTTAATTTGAGCCTTGATAAACACTCTGGGTGAGAGAGAACCTATCACATGTGCTCATAGCACTGGTCTACTATTTTTGAGAAGTCATCTGCTTCAGAGATAAAATGTGCTATTTATTATGTATTTTGATGTGCTGAATTCAAATATGACAATTAGAACAACTGATTGGCTACTGTTTCTAAGATATTTAAGTTTTTACATTTTATGTCTATGTATATTGTGTAGATAGTAGAGTTTTAATCATAAATTGTAAACCTAGGTCTTGTCATGTGTTTAAGGTTGCTTTACATGATAATATTTCACCTGTCCTGTTTATGTAATCCTTTAAAAATCAGCGAAAGGGTTATATAAATAAAATTTATTATGAAACAAAAGGCAAAAAACTATTATGTACATAGTTTAATCCTATTCAGTGTCTACTTGGCCTTCTTGGCTTGTCTCTTGTATTCATTAAATGGAGCATCTCTTGTCACTGTCCAGCAATAGTCTGCAAGCATTGATGGGCTCCATTTGCCCTGATAGCGTTTCTCTATTGTTGCAATGTCCTGGTGAAATCGCTCGCCTTGCTTGTCGCTCAGCTCTGCAGTTCGGTGGAAAAAAATCTAGATGAGAGTGCAAAAATTGTATCTTTAGTGACATGTTGCAACCAAGGCTTTTGTATGCCTTGAGGAGGTTTTCCACCAACAACCTGTAGTTGTCTGCCTTGTTGTTTCCGAGAAAATTTATTGCCACTAACTGGAAGGCTTTCCATGCTGTCTTTTCCTTGCCACGCAGTGCATGGTCAATTGCATCATCTCGAAGAAGTTCACGAATCTGAGGACCAACAAAGACACCTTCCTTTATCTTAGCTTCACTTAACCTTGGAAATTTTCCACGGAGGTACTTGAAAGCTGCTTGTGTTTTGTCAGTGGCCTTGACAAAGTTCTTCATCAGACCCAGCTTGATGTGTAAGGGTGATAACAAAATCTTCCTTGATTCAACAAGTGGTGGATGCTGAACACTTTTCCTCCCAGGCTCCAATGACTGTCGGAGTGGCCAATCTTTCTTGATGTAGTGGGAATCTCTTGCACGACTATCCCATTCGCAGAGAAAACAGCAGTACTTTGTGTATCCAGTCTGCAGACCAAGCAAGAGAGCAACAAACTTCAAATCGCCACAAAGCTGCCACTGATGTTGGTCATAGTTTATGCACCTCAAAAGTTGTTTCATGTTGTCATAGGTTTCCTTCATATGGACTGCATGACCAACTGGAATTGATGGCAAAACATTGCCAGTATGCAGTAAAACAGCTTTAAGACTCGTCTTCGATGAATCAATGAACAGTCTCCACTCATCTGGATCGTGAACGATGTTGAGGGCTGCCATCACACCATCGATGTTGTTGCAGGCTACAAGATCACCTTCCATGAAGAAGAATGGGACAAGATCCTTTTGACGGTCACGGAACATGGAAACCCTAACATCACCTGCCAGGAGATCCCACTGCTGTAGTCTGGAGCCCAACAGCTCTGCCTTACTCTTGGGTACTCCAAATCCCTGACAAGGTCATTCAGTTCACCTTGTGTTATGAGGTGTGGTTCAGAGGAGGAGGATGGGAGAAAATGTGGGTCCTGTGACATTGATGGTTCAGGACCAAAAGTTTCATCCTCTTCCTCTTCCTCGTCTGACTCAAGTGAGAATGATTCTGGTGCATCAGGAACCGGCAGTCCTTCTCCGTGGGGTACTGGGCATATAGCTGATGGAATGTTTCGATAATGCACAGTCCACTTTTTCTTCTTTGACACACCTTTCCCAACTGGAGGCACCATGCAGAAGTAACAATTGCTGGTATGATCTGTTGGCTCTCTCCAAATCATTGGCACTGCAAAAGGCATAGGTTTCCTTTTCCTGTTCAATCACTGGTGAAGATTTGTTGCACAAGTGTTGCAGCATATGTGTGGGGACCACCTCTTGTCCTGATCTCCAATTTTGCAGCCAAAATAAAGGCGATAGGCTTTCTTAACCATAGTGGTTATACTGCGCTTTTGTGATGCAAAAGCCACTTCACCACAAACATAGCAGAAGTTATCTGCACTGTTCACACAAGTATGAGGCATCTCTGCCCACTTTGGCTAAACAGAAATGTGTCCCTTTGCAAAATCAAACACTGACAAATAAGAGAGCACGACACTGTGTATGATTTCTAGAGCTGATATAGGGCAATTTGTTCAGCAGAGTGATGTAAGCTTTGTTATGATTGCATCATCCATGACTTCTAGGAATAACATGATGCAATTCATATCCTGTATGACACAATACCAGCTTCAGATTTCATCATTCATTGTTTTGCCTAAAAAGCAAGTACTGTCCAAACCCAGTCATAGATTTATTCATAGATCCAGTCAAAGAGGTATTTTAGTCATTTCTGGTTTAAATTGAGATCCCTTCCCTTTATAACTCACTTATCCTCCGCCATTCCCAAGTTAAGGGTCGTATATACTGACCCAATAGCATATCTTGAAAACTAGAGCCAATCAACAATTTTAAGCATCATTTTTGTTCTCAGTGACCCAGAATTAGTAAAGTTTGACTACATTTATTTCAGAAGCATTTTGGCTGTAGAGCAGCGTAGTTTATAACAATGTCCTTATGACCAAAACACGCTCTCTTGTACCCGTGTCCAGCCCCCAGAAACATGGTAACAAGGTGTTTTCTATTTTTAGTTGTCTTATTCATAGATTATGAGGCCATTAGGGACCACTGTGAACTTCTAGTCTGACCTTCTGTATAACACAAGCCACAGGATTTCCCTGAATTAATTGTCTTTCTACATCTTATCAATACTATTTCTTGCTGTGGTGACTTCTGGGTTGTCCACACACAAGAAAATGCCATTGCATAAATGAGTACTAATAGAAACAGTGATTTCAGAAAGTACTCCTTCCCCTTGTAGTGAAAAAGGGCCCTTTGTGCATTCAAAGGTATTGGAAGGGATGATGCGTCTTCAGGAGGAGTCGGCGTGCAGTGTGGTGAAATCTGCCGGGATGGGCAAATAAGGGGAAACCGCATGAGTGTGGCCTGCAGATCATAGTGCCTGAAAATTGTTGTATCAACCACGCAAGGTGTTAACAAACTTTAACAGAACTTTATTTACAGTGGAAGTCTCTTCTCCAAGCTGTAGCTGCACACTCTGTAACATTCTCAGCCTCCTCAACTCCTCCCCCCTCCTTCCTGTTTCCTGCCCTTTCAGACTCCCAACAGCCAGTGCTCCCAGTTCTAATAATACAAGCAGCATCTAAACACCACATTCCCTCCTCTCTTAAGAAACTTTCCAAATTAAAATAAACATTGTTGTTCTAACCCCAGGAACAAATATGAAACAAGACACTATACTGTTATACAGGAATATTACACTGAAAACACTGTAGATACTACATAACATAGTCTTTTGTCCAGGCAGGTGGTCGTCTGAGTCTGACAGGCCGTCTCTCAAGCCCTGGTTCCAGTGCAATGTCTTGTTGTGTTGGTTCTACAGTGAAGTCATCCAATGCAGACTGGGTGTTGGCATAATCTCTTCTTGGTGCATAGGCAGGTGCAAGATAAGAAGCATTCCATGCCCGCCCATCAGAAAGTCGATAGGTGTAAGATCCCTTCTTCTCTATGATTTTAAGAGGAGCTGTGAATTTATGGTCCCCTTTGCATAAGATTCCAGGTTTTCATATTCTAACAAAGGAACCACACTCAAACTTTGGTTCCTTAGCACCCCGCCATTTGTCTGTGAAAGCCTTAGACTTTGCTTGGTTCTGTTCAACTGTCTTTCTCTCAGCATTGCTTAGTGTCCTTGAAGCAAATGCAACAGTCCTCTCTGTGTTGTCCTCATGAAGTTGCGTGAGGACAGCCCCAAGTCCATAATCAGAAGCATCAGTAGTTACAATTGTGGTTCTAGAAGTAAGCGTTCTCTTACACGAAGCATGGTTGTTTTCTCAATGAGCTGGTCTCTAATCATCTCATCTGCCATATTCCCAAAGTCACACGTTGCAATCAGACTCCTCAGGGAGGCAATATACTGAATTATAGTCTCCCCTGGTTTCTGCTCACGCTGGCGAAATCTGTAGCAATTAGCTACTACATTCACTTTTGGCACAAAAAAGTTCTTTAATGCAGTGAGTGCAGTCTCATATTTATCATCTGCAAGGGGAAAAGTGTAAAATATACACTGCCCTTCTGCTCCAAGGCAGTGGATTAGCCGAGCACGCTTTCTTACTTCAGAAATCTCTGTAGCACTGATTGCAAGCAGGTAAGTCTCAAACATAAGGATCCAGACAGTAAAAGCAATTGGAGGCTCACCTGGGCTTTGCAGAAAGGGTACAGGTGGGTTCAGAGGCAGAAGATCCCACCCTCGTCGCCAAAATGTTGTATCCACCACGCAAGGTATTAACAACTTCAACAGAACTTTATTTACAGTGGAAGTCTCTTCTCCAAGCTGTAGCTGCACACTCTGTAACTCTCCCAGCCTCCTCAACTCCTCCCCTCTCCTTCCTGTTTCCTGTCCTTTCAGACTCCCAACAGCCAGTGCTCCCAGTTCTAATAATACAAGCAGCATCTAAACACCACAAAAATCCATAAAAGTAACAGGCCCATTATGGAGACAAGGTGGGTGAAATAATATCTTCTATTGGATAAACTCCTGCAGGTGAGACACAAGCTTTTGAGCCTACACAGAGCTCTTCTTCAATAAAAGCTATTACTTTATCCACTTTGTCTTTCCAAGATCGTGAGATCAACACAGCTACAAAACACTGCATAGGACCATTATCGACAGATGGAGCTCAGGACATCAGCATTAAATTCATCCAATGAGTTTTCTTGCTCCTAGTTGCTGATCATCTTTAATAACATCTAATAATTAGCATTTAAATTGTGCTTCATATTTGCAAAGGTTTTTTATAAACATTATGGGCCATGTCCTGACACCCTTATTAATGGAGTGGGACCTTATTGTGAGGGAAATCCTCATGAAGAAAATGGGACTCGATGTATGTAAGGGTGACAGAGTCTGGCCCTTAGGACCTGATGTTCAGAAAGGTAGGTTCATTATCATGTGCACAAAAATGCACATATAATTTACATCAACAAATGTCTTGGCTCTCACCAGGCCTCTTTTAAGTCTCCCACAGGCCTGTCTCAGTCTTGCCTGATGTATGTACTTCCTCTCCCTTCAGTGGTCTGTGTCACAGAGAAGGATTTCAGGGTAGCAGTGACCTTTGCAGCAAATTGCCATTACACCCTGTGATGGGGCGCTGGCCCGACATGGGACACTGAGGGGTTAATAGAGCCCTAGGGAAGTGGCGCAGGAGGCAGCCAATCAGAGATGGGCTGAAGGGAGCAGCCAATCAGGGCCAAGCAGGCCCATATAAAAAGGGAGCTGCAGGGCAGAGAGGGCAGTTCTCCGCTGGGAGCCCAGGGAGGAAGGACTGAGAGAACTGCCAGCACCCTGGACAGAGCAGTACTGCTAGCAGGGACTGGGAGAGCGAGAGATAGCTCCTGGCTGGCGGCTGGAGTTTGCAGGCGGAGGCCCTGAGGAAAGAGCAAACAGGATGCTGGAGCCACGAGGAAGTGGCCAGACAATTTGCTGCAGTAGCCACTAAGGAAAGTGGCGGAACAGCAGACTGCAGGTCCCCTGGAAGCAGGGAGCACAGTGTGTGGTGTGGCCGGAGGCCTGTGTCGCTGAAGAGGACATTGCGGTCCTTGGAGAGATGTGGGTCCTAGAGCAGGAGTGACGCTGGTGAGGCACCACCCGAAGAGGGCGCACTAACATGGAGAGCTTATCTGTAAGACAGCCAGCAGGAGGTGCCAGAGTGGTGAGTGAGCCCCATCACAACCCCACATAATTACCCCCATAGACTTGATTACAGTAGGCCTAAAATCTGAATCTTTCTGCTAGATCTCACTACGGTAGGACACAGGTCTTCAACCTGGTGGTTGCAAACAGGTGTTAGAGTATGTGTCTATATGGGAAGAGGGTGGGGTTCGAGCACTCTATTGATCCACTATTGTTTAAGGAGAGGGAGTCCTGTCTAGAAGGCAGGGACACTGGAAGATGATCCTGGTATGAAAAAGTGGGTTGTGTTATGTAAAAGGTGGAGAACTCCTGTTGTAGGACTTTGCTAGTGCTAACAAAGCAAGGATTTGACAGAAGCTTTGACTTTCCTTCAACCTACGGATTCATCCATGCATAATGTGGGCCATAGAAATATGAAGAAAAGACTGAGCACTGGGATGTGACTGCAGATGTTTGAAAGAATATGTGAGATGAAGAAATGCAGGTGTTTTTTTTTTTTTTTTTTTTTTGAAGCTAACTATAGATTTCCCTGATTCCTTAAGGGGAAGGAGGGAGGGTAGTGAAGCACTGGTGGGTCTTTATATTGTGGTGATGGTAACTTTATTAGGCATTCATGGTACAGTGATGAGCACAATCTGAATGGTTTAGACACATAGTGTTCTATGGAAGACCTGATCGTTCCGTCCCATGGGGGTGTTAGGTATAATTATAGTACTGTTAGATGAAATGTACAGGGACTTTGTACAGTATGTTCAGTGGCATTTTTCTTCTGTATGCTTAATTTACAATTGACTTTTTAGCGGATATCCTATTTGGTGCTTGCAGGGAGCAGCTAGTTTAGTGAGTTTCTTTGTCCTGGGGAACTAGATGGGCTTGGCAGCTAAACTTTATAAATGTGTGTGAATCACGCTGCCCCAAGTGCTTGACTTTCACATGAGTCACAATTTTTCTGTCATCACATCCAGCAGTTACAATTCCTTCCTGTTGTAGCCTCTGTGGGCTCATTCTTCTTGGGACCTGCAAAGAGCTATGTGAACGCAGACTGATGCACACGTGGGTGGTAATGAGAAGTGAGGGTTCAGAAACATAACCATGCTGTAAACCTATGTAAACCGAAATTGATGAGACATCTACATTGTATAGCAAAACTGTCAGCTGTATTGTGTAGGTATTTAATTGGCTTTTTAATTAAGATAATCAAATGGATTAGACCTAAATTATGCAAGAAGGGTCCTTTCCCTGGCCCCTGTCCACTAGCAGCTTGACCATGTACATTTTTAAATGAAGAGGTTCTAAAGTAAGGCTTTCTTTGGTCTCCTCAATTAGCCCGGTCTGCTCTTCCCAGCTTCCAGCTGACCACAGTCTGCTTCCCCCTTGCAACATTCCTTCTAGAAGTCTGCAAACTCCTGAGCACCATAGGAACAAAGCCCCATGGGCTTTTCTACAAGCTGCATCTAACATTTGGGGTAAGAGCCCCTGGTTTCTGCGATGCCCCCATGCCGCAAGCCTGACATTCTGGAACAGATTCAGGTGTATTTGGATTTTTTTTTGTTTTTTAATGTGAATTAAGTACAAAAATAAAGCATATGTTCTTCATATAGTTTATTTCGAAATTAGATTTAAGTTTTCCTACAGTGTTTGGTGGGCCACAGATATCTGTACTGATAATGCATAGCTGCATTGCCCAATTATTTTGGGAGAATTTTCCGACGAAGAGGGAGATATTAGTTTGGCTGAAAGATAAATGCAAATCAGGATTAAACATTTCAAGTGTAGTAATTTACATTTGTAAAGAGCCTTTCTTCCTAAACAAACTATGCATATTAAAACAGCACTGAAATGTAGTCCCTTGTAACACTTGGAGAGGGTAAATTTAAAACCTGCATGGCATGAATGAAGCCAGTGCAGTCTTGGAGGTATGGTGTCATTTGCTCCCTGAAGCTTACACCTCTTGAGTAAACAAGTTGCACCACTTCTATATGGTCTTCAAGTGTCAGTCTGTGCAGTTCTCACTGGAGTATTTCACTCTGGGAGTGACAAAGGCATGGATTTCTGTCACTCAGAGAAATAGTTGTAATCCTCACTCCATTCATGAATGATAAATGATACTTCTGGCTACTGCAGCAAATTGCAATTCCTGGGGCATTTAGGGATTCAGAAGAATTCCCCATAATAAGAACTCCATTGGCAAAGGGTGTACAGATGCTATTCCTATCATTCACGAAGGGTGGAATCCACCTCTGTACAGAATCCCAGAAAAGGCCAATGAACCAATTTACTTTACTTTGAGGTCTTAAGTAGTACATAGGCCTCCTGCGGCCTCTCTGCCCATGGGTGAATTTCACCTTTATTACTTCCCCAATCCATCTAGAATGCTCTCTGTTCTATCTGAATTGAGCTTCAGACAACTCATTCTCATCTAAGTCCAAAACTTGACCAGGTACCCGGATAGTGAAGACGTTGCCTTGTCTGAGTGCAATAAAAAGATGGATGGCTGCCTGACATCTGCATATTGATGACACTGAGGCCCAACAGGCTTCACTGTTTCCCTGAGCAGCCCTATATGTGTATTGGGCAGCAGGTGAGACAGAACAGACCCCTGAAGAAGCCTGCCCAAAAGAGCCCCAAGGTGAAATCGTGACCCCATTGAAGTTAATGGGAGTCTTGCCATTGACTTTGATGGGACTATGATTTCACTCCCGATGTTCACCATAGCAAAGAGGACCTCTGTTTTTAAGGTCTCCTTTGGTAGCCATGCACATAGTAAAGTGTGTGGCGTTCATTGTGTTTACTTTGGAAGGATCAGGGGCTGAGTCGGCTTTATTGGGATTCACACTTGTGGTTCCATGGATGCCTATTATTTGATTATTTAATGTTTATGTTGCAGTAACATCAAGATGCCAACCAGACTGGGGCCTCCTTGTGCTAGACCCTCTAGAAACCTAGTGTGACATTGCACTCTATATGATTTTATGAAAGTATGCTGATGAGTGTGAATATAATGTAACTAAAATATGCTTCATGCAAAAGGTCTCTTGTAAGGTATCATTACAAAGCTTATAATCTATTGAGTGTGCTCATCCTATTTGTATGAATGTATCATTCTTGTATCTGAAACTAGAAATATGAAATATAATTCTGAGGGTCTATTGTAATTATGCAAAGTATGGGCCATTAATGGTGGTTTGGAATCTTGATGGCTCCCATCAACCAGGACAATTGACTGCAGATGGATCTGTTTTACTTGTAAGTCCTCCTGTATACGTGTGTGCTGGCAAGTTGGTAATGAAGTTTTACAGTGACATGTGATCATGTCAACTGAACTGGAATCCATCTTTAACCTGGTGTTTTTCCATTTAGAAGGAGGGGTGGGAACCCAGAGGGACAAAGGATTCCTGCCTTATGCAAAAGATATATAAGTGGGTGGAACAGAACAAATGGGGCGGCCATCATGAGAAATCCCCTAGCTACCACCTAAGCTGGAACAAGGGCTGTACCAGGGGAAAGGATTGTGCCCAGACTAGGAAGGCGTCCAGTCTGTGAAAGAAACTTATTGAATCTCTGAGGGTGAGATTTTACCTGTATTCAGGTATTACTGTATTAGGCTTAGACTTGTGTGTGTTATTTTATTTTGCTTGGTAATTCACTTTGTTCTGTCTGCTATTACTTGGATCCACTTAAATCCTACTTTCTGTATTTAATAAAATCACTTTTTACTTATTAATTAACCCAGAGTATGTATTAATGCCGGGAGGGGGGCAATAGCTGTGCATATCTCTCTATCAGTGTTATAGAGGGCGAACAATTTATGAATTCACCCTGTATAAGCTTTATACAGAGTAAAATGGATTTGTTTGGACCCCACTGGGAGTTGAGCATCTGAGTGTTAAAGACAGGAACACTTCTTAAGTTGCTTTCAGTTAAGTCTGCAGCTTTGGGACATGTGGTTCAGACCCTGGGTCTGTGTTGGAGCAGGCTGACGTGTCTGGCTCAACAAGGCAGGGTGCTGGAGTCCCAACCTGGCAGGGAAAGCAGAGGCAGAAATAGTCTCAACACATCCGTTGGCAGCAGGGCCAGTGCTACCATTTAGGCAAACTAGGCGGTTGCCTAGGGCACCAAGATTTGGGGGCGCCAAAAAGCGGTGCCCCCATTTTTTTTACAGCGTTCCTATGCCCCCTCCCCGAGCGTGCGGTCGCTGCTCCACTTCTCCCGCCTCCCAGGCTTGCAGCGCCAATCAGCTGTTTGGCGCCACAAGCCTGGGAGGGGAGGAGAATTAGAGGGGGGCAGCGTGCTCGAGGAGGAGGTGGAGCAGAGGTGAGCTGGGGTGGGGAGCTGCCACATGGCTCCCCGGGCCGGGGGGGGGGGGAGAGTGGGGAGCTGCCACGGGGGTGCCTCAGGGCGGGCGGGGGGAGACCTGCTGCAGGGCTCCCCACCCCAGCTCACCTCTGTTACGCCCCCCTTTCTGAGTACGCCATCGCTGCTCCACTTCTCCCGCCTCCCAGCTTGCAGCGCCAATCAGCTGTTTGGCGCCGCAAGCCTGGGAGGGGAGGAGAATTAGAGCAGGGGCGGCGTGCTCGGGGAGCAGGCGAAGCAGAGGTGAGCTGGGGTGGGGAGCTGCCGCAGGGGGGCACCTCAGGGCAGAGGGGGGGGAGCTGCCACGGGGGGGCACCTCAGGGCAGAGAGGGGGGGAGCTGCCGCAGGGCTGGGGAGGGCACAAGGTGGAAGTTTTGCCTAGGGGGCGAAACTTCCTTGCACCAGCTCTGGTTGGCAGCCCCAAGGGGGTTTCTGTGATCCGACCCGTCACACCTAGTAAATGGCAATCCCTGTCCCAAAGATCATATGGTCCAAACGAGTTAGACAAGTAACTCATCTCCCACTGACAGAAAGTCAACTCACGCACAACTTGTAATTATTAAAGATAATGAGTTACATCCTCACAAGAAGACACTATGGCCCTTGGTGTGCAGACAGTAGTTTCATAGATTAAAATATTGTGCTTTGGACAGTAATAAAAAAGGATATGTGCAGCAAACAGGATACAATCTGACAGTTCAAAAGATAGGCAAGGCTCTCTCACCGGAAGGGTTACAGAGAGGTGAATTTCTCATTATTGGTAGAACTTTGTCCAAAAAATATTTACATATGTTCAGTTTCTGAGTTTGACAGGAAGTTTTAAGGCAAAAACAGCATGCCCTTCCGTCCCTGGTATATTTAAAAGCTCTTTCAGGGTGAGTCATCAGAGTTCTGTGGTTTGTGTATCCTGAAAGGAGAAAAGACTCTGTGTGATTATCAGGCATTACAAGCAGCTAGCTATTCTTTTCTTTTTTGAAAAAAAAAAAAATTCTGATAAGGAAGTTCATTATTAGGTAGGAAGTGTTTGCTGGTAGAGTTACACTTTTTCTATGTCGCTGTTGCTGCCTGGTTAGATGCATTGTGAACATACACAGACCCATATTGCTTTTACTTCTTAGCCTTGTACTTTTCCTGATCTGTTCCATTATAGCAACAAGAGCAAACCCCCTTCTGGGTGAGCTGAGTCAAAGACCACATGATGCAGAGCATCTGGAACGATTCTACACTGACCAACCTACCGCACTGTCATAAAGTGATACTGTTTGAGCTACTAATGTGGCTCAGACTGCCTTCTACTAGCTGAAATTCAGTGACAGAAAGAGGGATGTTATTCTTCACCAAATGCCCTTGACTGCAACAATGACTTGTCAACAGCTATGCCTTAAAAATCTTCAAAGAGCATTGAATTCACAGTGGCACTTTCTCATAATGGTTCTGGCACGGTGTGATCTGCACCAGTATCTGACGTAGTCTCTTTGATGAAGACCATAAGAGGCAAAGGTCCTGTCACTGAGTTTTAGCTTAGTGGACCAATGCAATGCGAATCTAACTGTCTGTCTGTACTCGGCTAGCTTGATTATCACTTCAAAAGTTTTTTTTCTCTTAATTAATTGGCCTCTCAGAGGTGGTAAGACAACTCCCACCTATTTATGCTCTCTGTATGTGTGTATATATATCTCCTCAATATATGTTCCATTCTATATGCATCCGAAGAAGTGGGCTGTAGTCCACGAAAGCTTATGCTCTAATAAATTTGTTAGTCTCTAAGGTGCCACAAGTCCTCCTGTTCTTCTTTTTGCGGATACAGACTAACACGGCTGCTACTCTGAAACCTATAATTAAAACTGAGTTTTATTCACTCACTTGCATTGATGGCCAGTGTCTGGTTAGCCTCAGATGGAAAACCTCATATTATTCAGAGAAGAATTAATTTGTAAAAAACCATTAGCAGAAATGTCTCACTAAGGAGGTAGCTCTCTCATCTAGCAAGGAAATTACCCGGGTTTCTATGACTGACATGGCCTATCTCAGAACGGACTGAATAGAGAAGCCCTATTAGGAAGACCTTTTTTATGTTAAGATAGAGGCAGAAGACAACTCCATGAGACTAACAGCTGATTAGTTAAGCAGGAACAAGAATATAAAAATTAAAATTACCCTGGAAAGTTTTGGTGCCAGAGCCTAGCTTACAGAGGTTAAATAGTGGGGTTCAATGCATAAAAGCTTTTCTTCCCAAAAGAACCTCAAACTGCTTTATAATCTCGCTTGCTTGCTGTACAGTAGGACTTCAACTTTAGGAGGCTCTTAAAAGACCAAAAACCTTTGCAAAATCAGACGTTTGGATTGTAGTGTATGTAGGCTGTGTTTTAAATTCTGCACTCTTAAAAGTAAAACCTGTTAAATATTTTTTCTGTTTATTTTCTTTTTGTCTTTAAAAGGACTATTGCAGATAAATATGTTTGTAAAATATATTGGTGGGTATATTTAGATATAAGGCTTTAGGTCTGGTGTGTGTGTACAACCAGTAAGAACACAGGTTCACAGAAAACTGGAAGAGTATTGTTCTAGATTACACTATACACACCTGGGGCAACATTGTTATATAGAGAGTTGTGTGTACACAGGTATTTGGTGTAATATTAATATTCATAGATTCATTTACAACTAGTTGTGGGTGGGGTTTTTCACACTTTTAGGAATATGAGCATTGTTTAAAATTATTTACACAGGTGTTATTTATTCAGTGTGACTAAGAAGTGATAGTTTTGTCAATATACTACAGTGTACTTTTAGATTAAAGTAATTGAGATCTTTCATTGGACCGTACAAGTAGTTCTCAGGCGAGGGCCCAACCATGATTTTTATCTTGACAATGGACTTTCAGTAATTAATGATGATATTTAGCACATATTTATAACAGCTTTTATTCTCTAAGGGGGGTTGAGCTCTGAGCTAATTTCATTTTTATGGAAGATGTTTAACTCTTTTGTCCATGCCTCCAGAACATTTAGGAAGTCATTATTAAATACAGTACAACACTGTGCCAAAGTCTGAGAGACAGCCAATCCTTTGGTTAAAAGGATTAAAGATGAAGGGGAAAGCCAACCAGTAGGATATAGAAAAGCTGAGTTCTGGCTTGAAATCCTGGCTCCATTGATGTCAATGGAAAAACTTCCTTTGACTTTAATGGGGTCAGGATTTCACCCTGTGTTCCTAACCCGGGAGCGAAATGAAGAGAAGCTTTAAAGATGGCCAGTCTGGAAAGCAGGCAAATATTCATACTCAGTACTATCCTGAAGGGCATAATCAAACTCTGGTTAACCTAGTTTCTTTTATAGCTGGATTTCAATTACCCAGGTTTGTATAGGATTGAAAAGGATGTTGATCCATCTCAAAAATAAATAGAGATAGTTCAGAGCCTCCTAAGGCATACTCAGAAAACCGTCCATGGATATGGATGTGGTAATGTAACTAAAACTTGCCACTTAAATACCCAGGCAGAATCTGATGTGGATGCAATTTGTAACAACTTTTATTACTGCTTAATTCGCTGTATTATTTTTTAAAAATGTAGGACCTAATTTGGTAATCCATGTTCAAAACCTATCTACATGAGCTGTCCCAGGATCTCAGGGGGGTCTACTCACATATACATGTTGAGCAATCATTACATAAGAGTAGCACATTTGGCCTATAATTAATAGTTATGAATGAGACATTTTAAGTTTATAAATAAGTAATTGATGACAGCAGCAGAAAAAGTCCTTGATGTGGATGTAAAATATTAAATAGAAATTGTTTACTGGTTGATGTTATGATCTTTTTATTGTTGTTCTCTATCGCATGGTTCAAAGTTTCTCTTTTCTTTTGCACATAGTACTCTGTTAGACCCTCTTTGCAGCCTGGAGTGAAAGCAGCGGAAGAAAATGAACGCTCCTTTATTTCAGAAATTAAATGTCTCCAGAGAAACAGAAAATATGATTGGGGTCAACTTGTTGGTTCAAGTGCTGTGACTCTGAGCCTTTCATGTTTGATTCAGAGCGAAGGAAGTGGGCTGGAGTCCAAATCGTGCCACTCCATCACCATTGTCAATAACTGGCACCTTTTTTGTCCTTCTCAATAGACAAGGATTGGCTAGAACTGCCCTCTCATCTATGCAGGTGAGATCCAGAAGAGAAGAGCCACACTACTGGGGTTCTGTAGAGAGGAGAGGAGGTTTTGATTCCCATGTCTATTAGTCTCGCACTTTTATAATGGCTTCCTTTAGAAATCAATAGAATTTTTTGGAGGGAATAATCCAGTTTTTGCAGCCTTTCTTGAGGTGTAAAAAAATGCACAGAAACATAATAAATAGGAAAAGTTAAGTGACTGGTTGAAGGTCAGAGACCAAATTGGTAGCAGAACTGGGAACAGAACGCCAGAGTTCTAGCTCTCTGCTCACTACATAGAATACTTTCCAGGCAAGAGTGCATGAAGCAGAGATGGCTGACAGAACCATTGCAGAGACCCAGTTAAATACAGACTTCCTGTTTTCATACAGATTTCAGCTGGCGCTGTGCTGTTAGCAAAATTAGCATTTTCCCAAGATATTCTCTCTACCTCGCCTGTTCATTCAAGCACTCCAGTTGGGAAATGACTCTTCACAATAAAGATGAATAGTGCAATATTAATGATACCAACATCCTGGCTTTAGTCAGTTATTAGAAGCTATGCAAAGCCGGATACTTATACTC
The DNA here is from genome assembly GCF_011386835.1 of Chrysemys picta bellii. Classification (NCBI taxonomy): domain Eukaryota; kingdom Metazoa; phylum Chordata; order Testudines; family Emydidae; genus Chrysemys; species Chrysemys picta. Next base: position 111,569,277 of record NC_088796.1, read on the forward strand.
TTATCTGAGCTTAGCAAAATAAGCATTACTGTTTACAAGCTAGCTGTTAATAGAGGGGTTACATTTGTTTTCTTTTGTTTGAATTAATTTAGTGATACACATCACATCCTCATGCCTCATTGTCAGTACAACACCTCCCTACTATTGCAGTCCTGGAGACTTCATGCAGATCTGCCTGCAATGGTTTTAAAATGTACACAGCTAGAGATAAGTTTGAGATGATCAGTGCCATTAGACTTGTGATTTCAGCCAGGGTATGAACTCTTGTCTTCCAAAATGAAAAGTTAGTACATTAATCCACCATACCACCTCCCTATTCCTCCTTACTTTTGTTTTTTTAAATTTGGGTTTTCTCTACTGATTACCATTGTTCATATGATGCCACATTTGTTTATTTTTACTTATATTATCAGTATATAGGACTATAGATGCGTAGACATCAAGAATAACAACACTTAACATGTATATAGCACCTTCCATCTGAAAATTGCAAAAGGCAGCCCAAGCCTTCACTCAGTGCCCCATGGCACCCCCTGAGGTGGGAATGAATGTATTTTTAGCCTCGTTTTGCATATGGGGAAAATGAGGCACAGAGAAGGGAAGTGACTTGGCCAAGGTTGGATAGCAAGTTAGTATGAGAGTTCAAATTAGAACCAAGGTGTCCTAACTTAGTCTTGTGTTCTAGCCACTCCAGCTGGATGCCTCCTTACTACTCCACACTTCCTTTATAATATCAAACTAGATGACAAAGGTTGGATTCAGATCCATGTGTACAGATTAGCAGGCCATCCCTGTAATGACCTCATTTGCTTTCAGCATTTTATTTTGGGTAGATGAAATGGAGTTGTCAATGGATTTGAACATGATGCCTAATGCAAATATGTTTGTGCACACTATAGGTGCATTTGTGTGTGTGTGTGTGTGTGTGTGTGAGATTCTGACCTTTCGGAAAAATCAGACTCTTCCTCTCTTACACACCCTGAGACCCGTTTCCTTCATTAGGGTTGCTCCCAGAATAAGGTCTCACCCTTCTGAATAAGTGTGGCGGGATGCACCTCTTAATGTTCATAAAAACCTTTGCAAATGTAAAGTACTATTTAAATGCTAATTCTAATGTGTTATTAAAGGTGATCAGCAAATAGGAATAAGAAAACTTCTTTAACTTCGAAAGAAGAAATCTTCCCCAAGTAAAGTAGGAGGAATTTTCACAATATAACTTTAATTTAAACTTTTTGGGGTCATAAAGGCATATTTCACCATTTTGCACACTCTTGGATGACCCATCATACACTGCTGATGGCATTATATCTTCTGTGGAACACACCTGGAACAAGACAGGTAGCAGAAACTGTTCTATAAGGGGTAATCCTGTTTTAGGATATTTTGTAGGTTTAGTATGTATAACACACTGGCTATATGCTCACACCGAACAAGACATCAAAGAAGAAACAATCCCTGCAGCCAAGCCTGAGCTCCTTTACCTGTAGTAATTATGATAGACAGAAATGGATGAACTTTTAAGCAGAGAGCTAGCCACACTGTCATAACTATAAAGGGAAGGGTAATAGCTGTCCTGTGTACAGTACTATAAAACCCCTCCTGGCCAGAGACTCCAAAATCCTTTTCCCCGTAAAGGGTTAAGAAGCTCAGGTAACCTGGCTGGCATCTGACCAAAGGACCAATAAGGGGACAAGATACTTTCAAATCTTGTGGGGGGGGGGGGGGAAGGCTGTTTTTTGTGTTCTTTGTTTGGGAGTGTGTTCGTTCTCGGGACTGAGAGGGACCAGACATCAATCCAGGTTCTCCACATCTTTCTAAGCAAGTCTCTCCTATTTCAAACTTGTAAGTAAATAGCCAGGCAAGGCGTGTTAGTTTTCCTTTGTTTTTCTCAACTTGTAAATGTACCTTTTACCAGAGTGTTTATCTTTGTTTGCTGTACTTTGAACCTGAGACTAGAGGGGAGTCCTCTGAGCTCTTTAAATTTGATTACCCTGTAAGGTTAATTTCCATACTAATTTTACAGAGATGATTTTTACCTTTTTCTTTAATTAAAAGCCTTCTTTTTAAGAACCTGATTGATTTTTCCTTGTTTTAAGATCCAAGGGGTTTGGATCTTGATTCACCAGGAGTTGGTGGGAGGAAGGAGGGGGAATGGTTAATTTCTCCTTGTTTTAAGATCCAAGGGGTTTGGATTTGTATTCACCAGGGATTTGGTGAAGGTTTTTCAAGGTTTCCCAGGAATGGAATCCATTGAAATGGTGGCAGCCGAACCAGAGCTAAGCTGGTAGTTAAGCTTAGAAGTTTTCATGCAGGCCCCTACATTTGTACCCTAAAGTTCAAAGTGGGGATCCAGCCTTGACACACACAAATGGCAATGAATGAGCCTGACAAACCAAAATTTGCCAAGCTAGGAACTCGGCCCATTTGAATATTGCTTGAAGATGTCTTCTATATAATAGATTCAGGAGAATGAACAGTCATTGTAGGGCAATTTTCTCTTTCCTTTGGAACTACTGGCTCTGATCTTTAGAGCTACTAGCTGCAGATGAAGAAGATGCACAGATGTGTAGTTGATATGCTTAGATGAATATCCTTGAACAGGGAGCTCTGCAGGGCAAACCTCCACAAGCCCTCTCCTTTCCCACCTTTGTCCATTGTTGATAACTCTGCCGGTGAAACAACATAACAAGGAGGTCCTCTCTGACTCCTTCACCATGCATACCCAGATAAGTTACCAAGTCTTGTTACTTATTTTTCTGTAACTGGTCAGGTTACACCATTCCTCTTTTTGTGTCCCTTTTTGGTTCCTCCTGGCTCACTGTATTGAGCAGGCTGACCTCTTGCCCTGACCTTTCAGGCCCTGCATGACTCTACCCTGGCCTTGGATCTTGTTTCTCATTGCATTCTTCCTTTCCCATTTAACCCCACCAGTGACCCCACCCTGATTCCTTCTCCCTTCTGTCTTCCATTCAGCCTCCCATACAGGGAATGACATCTTATTCCCACTGCACCAGGCCCTCACCCTGTCCCCATCTAAACCTCTGTTAAAGACCCTTCTTCAGTGGCCCCAAACACCAACCCATATCAGTAAAATGTCATCTCCACCATAGCATTTTAAAAAGGGGGGATTGTAGGTAAAATGAACCCCATATATTTACAGACAAGATAGATGTTAGCCTGAATTCAGTTCTCAGCTCTGCTATAGACATTTTGTGACTTTAGGCATATCACTTAATCTCTCAAAAGCCAAATTGTATCTTAGTTCCCCATCTGTAAAATAGGGATAATAATAGACATGACAAAGGAAGTATTTAGATTGTAAGGTCTCCAGGGCAGTGACTCTCACTTGCTACGCTGCTGATCAGAGTCTAGGATAAGGGTGCCCAAGCCACAGCCTCTAGGCCCAATTGTAATAGGAATAATATTTATTCTTACTTAACTTCTTCCTCTAGAGCTCTTCCTCTAGTTCTCTTTTCTTTTCTATGTCTGTTGTAGACTCCTGGGAGTGGGCTGTAGTCCACGAAAGCTTATGCTCTAATAAATTTGTTAGTCTCTAAGGTGCCACAAGCACTCCTGTTCTTCTTTTTGCGGATACAGACTAACACGGCTGCTACTCTGAAACCGGTCTTTATTTGTATCTTGCACAGCATCAAGAACATTGCTGGTAGCTAATAAATAATTATTTCAGCAGGCCTGTAATACTCAAAGAGGTTATTAGAGAGTACATTGCATTCTAAAAAGAGCAGCAACATGTTTATGCTGCTGATGACTTACAAGACACCCAGCAAGGTGTTTCTTTGAATATGAGATCAGAAACAGATCTTACAAGTGAAGGAAAGCAAACAAACGGAGAAAACTGCCCACACAATGCTGAGGCGTTGGAGTGGGAATCAGTTTGCTTTATGATTGAGATTGCATTCCTCCATAAAACACCTGAAAGGATCAAAGTTAGACAGTAGAAGGATGAATCAGAGTCTGCTGCGGTTAGTTTACTAATCCCCCCCCGCACTGAACAACAATTCCTTAAGACTTCAAAGTGGAAGAAGTTAAGGTGTCTGGCCCTGATAAGCCCAACTTCTTTTGGCACTTAGGGGCTTAGATGATGCAAAATCGCAGCTCATCTTGCTTGTCATAGCCTTGTCATGAGGGAGTGGAAGGGATAGGTGAGCTAGCAAAAGGGGAAATCCTCTAGAAGCTCTAAACTGAATTATTATAGATCTCTCTGGGAAATGAAATTGTAAACCAAGTCATTGCAAATAAAAACTGACTTGAACCTTTTTTAAAGGTTTGGAAAAATATGTGGCAGTAGGCTCAGGCACATAAAGATAAGTAAAATAGAATATAAGTAGAAGTAAACATTTTTAGATGAATACTAAGGAAATTATTACTAGGATGCTATAATGCTTAAGTGATCTATTGAAATGTCTGTAACATGTCAAAAATAATTCTGGTTTTCTCTTAAATAGCATAAATAACCTCAAACACAATTAATTTGTAAACCACATGTTGCAATTTTAGTCACTTCTCTGATGTGTAGTCTAACCTCAGTTTTTGCAACACTGTCAGTTAGTGGTTTGATTTGTTTTAACTGAAATAGTCCTACTAGTACAGCCCCTAATATAGACACAGTTATACCAGTATAAAGCTGCCAGTGTAACTTAATCCTCTTCCAGTATGGAAATATGCTATACCACTAAAAGCACTCTTCTGCCAGTAATAACTGTATTCACAGTAGGGGGTGTTACTGGTATAGTTCCAGTGGTACTTCTGTGTGCAGACAAGGCCTGTGTAGAGCAGCACTTTATGTATCCCCATCCAGCTGGGTTTCCTCTAATATATATGTCCTTCATCTCACAGGTGTGGTGTTGTTCTTATATCTCTCATACATAGCTATCAACCTTAAGGATTTTCCCAACAGCATCTTTGAGACCAGGTTTTGTGAACATAGTGATTGGATGGTTCCTTCCTGGTAGAATCTCCCAATAAAGGAAATGCTGTAGCTTAGTTCCCCCGATACTAGCACTACAAAGTTATTTAGTAGAGCTGGTCAAAAATTTTCCATTTAAAAACTGAAACAAAAACCTGAAAAACAATTCAACTAGATAATTTTTGAGCAGCAAAAATTCCAATACCAAAATATTTTGGCCAAAAAATTAAAACTTTTGATTTGGGAATATTGGTACAGTGCCTCATAGGAGTTGTAGTTCTGGTGCTTCATGCTCCCATTATTCTCTGTAGGCCAAGCTTCCTGGTCAGACTACATCTCCCATGATGCATCATAGTCTCTCCTCTGTGTTGAATAATCAGAGATCCTGCCCAAAATGCAAAATGAAGGAAGAAATGTGGGTGGAGAGCCTAGCCCATAGAAGAAAATGGGGACACGGAGACAGGCAAACTATACCTCATGAGGCATGCATGTAGCATATAGAAATAAAAAAAATTCAAGAATATTATTTGACAAAAACAAAATTCTGAGGAAAGCAGACATTGTGTGGTAGCTTTTATATTAGGACACTTATTATAGGGGGGACCAAAAAATGGTGTATTGCAATATTCACTTCATATTACAGTCAAGTTGTCTCCTGTCATATGTCTGTGAACTGTAGTGTGGTATTCATGGGACTGAGCAAAACAAAAAGACTGCTTTCCCCTTAGTTTTACTATTGATGACACTTTGTAGCAATTTAGTAGCCAGGTTCCTCAAACAGCCATAAAACACATCCTCTTTTGTATGTTGCCATTTCCCCCTCTCATTTAATCTTGTTTTTATGGCAGTCTGTGTGTGACTTACAGGTGTTTGTATTGCTCTTATCAGTTGTTGTCTGCCTGGTGGCCTGACACCAGCTATTTTCTCTTTTTGTGTAAAGAGAAGTAGGATTTTTATTTCAAAAGCAGCTTCATGCCTGTGGCTACACATGAAGTCCCCACAGAATTCAATGGGAACCTCGCATATGTATCCATCCACTAGCAGAACTTGACCCCAACAGACCAGTCAACAATAAAATCTTTACATTTGCTACTTGGAGATAAGCTACCACAGTAATGTGTACTAATAATAGAAAATACTGTGAAATACCCTGATTCTATCACTTACTTATAAATGCAAATGTAAAGATTGGAGTGGGGAGCATCACACATTGATCCTTAACTCCTCTCTGCTACCTTGCTCTGCTTGCTCTTGCTGGTCTGTGGTCATATGGGCATGCAGGAGCTATGTTTCCCATCCTCCCCCTGTGGCAACTGCCAGCATAGCTATATACATGGCAACGGTGGAAGTTAATATCAGTTCAGGCTGCTTCACATGATGGTTTGTGGAAAAGAATCCAGAGGCGCAGAACCCAAGGCAGGCTCACCTTCTTTATCCCATTAGAAAAGAGTAGTCCAGACAGATTGGACATTTGCCCCAAGCCTTTCATCAGCAGAACCCACAAAGCCAGCTCAACAAAATCATGGTAACCCTTAGTCCTGCTTCGTTGTTCCCCTACATTAGAAGACAAAGACACCAGCTAACAGACAAATAAGTAAAGTGTCCATTGCTATTAAGTCCCTGTAAAGTTTTTTTGGACAACTTTTTTGCCCAAACAAGTCTACTGAGTCACTCCTAATGATACACAGCATTCCCAAGTTGATTGTCACTGGTCCTGTTTCAAAACACTTTAAAAACACTTCTCTGCTGCTCAGGGAAACCCCCTAGATTTCCTCCTCTTATTCATGGGGATTTCCCACTCCGTTTGAAGAAAAACAAAGGTTCTTTAATGCTAACAGAAGTCTCCAGATCTAGCTTCTCTGCTGTATTTAAAAACTAAAATATCTGGCCATAAATAATTTGCAACAGAAAAGGAGGTGGAAAACCAGCTCATAGTAATAAACCAATTTTCTGTACAGCATCTTTAATACAAAAACATCCACAGCACCTTATGGTATCAATGCTTACTGTGCAACGGAGAATATATAATATAAATGAAAGAAAAATGCTTTCAGCTTTTTAAGCCATACGTTCAGTTGTAATCCTAAGTGGGAGGTGAGGAGAAGAATTATAAAAGAGACATAGGCAAGGAGGAAGAGATATTTTAAAGTGAGATTTAAATAGAGATAATTAGAGAGAGGCTTGAACCACAGAGTTTGGATTTGGATTGAGTAATCAGACCTATGGGGTGAAATACACAACAGCTGAGGGAGTGAAATGAATCCACCAACCCAGACTCGGCATGGGGCTGCAGTGGAGACCTCTGTCTACTGTTCTAGCATATGAGCTGAAACCGAAACACAATCCATCCATGTGGTTTGCCATGGATGTTAGGAACTCCAGAGCCATATTACTTTAGATCCCCCTGGTTCTTCCAGGGAGGACCACCTCCACCTCAAACACCACCCTCATGCCCTGCACAATGCCATTTAGACATGATCAGTGCATTTACACTTGCATTTCCTTATAAATGTGGCAGAAGACAGGCCCACAGCTAGAGGAGACAGATACTTATACATAGTAGGAGAATATTGCAAAACACAGTGGCAAAGAGACAATGGTAGTAATGCTGATGCCCAGACAACACCGAGAGACAGCACATGTAACATGCATGGGACACATTCAGGTTGGTAGGAGTTAATAAAAATGCCTGTGCACATACATCTGCTCCAAGATGGTTGGGTAGCTCCTGCTGGACATAGACTGCATATTTATTTATATTGTGGCAAAGTTGCCACCGTACCCTGTCCTCTCCAGGCTGGGTGCAGTGCTGCAGCAACATGGGCCTCAGTTTCCCTCATTGTCTTTTGGCTTACTCCATCTATAGGAGTGTCTTGGCCCTTCGGCCAGACTGCTTTGCAGAGTCCAGCCCATTCCTGGGCCACAGAGTCTGTTATCAACCTCCAAACAAACACCCCCTGCCCCAAACCTTCAGGCCAGCAGAACTCAGTTAGCATAGGTATGCCACTGCTGCTGCTCCCCCTGGATAAATCAATTCGCTGGTCCAGGGGTTGGCACACTCCTACCCTGAATCAGGGATTCCAGCAGCCTCTAGCTTATCAGGGACCCCATCTTAGTCCTCCAGCTTACTCCTACAGATACCTATCTGGTCTTTTTCCCCTTTTTACCCCCCTCCAGCCTTCCCTTCTGATTGCTTCCCAGAAAGCCAGTACTTCCCACATTCCTCTTCTCAACTGGGCTCATTCAGCTCTTTATGGAGACAATACCTTGCTCTCACCCACCTGGGCTTTATTTCTCATTAGACCTGGCTTTCCCCCCCAGGTGCACACAGGCTGGTTAATTGGCCTCTGAGCCCCATATTAATCTTTAGTATCTTGTGTGGGGTAAACACCCTATCACAAGACTATGATGAAAGGAGAGGTTGGTTTGCCTGATAAAGTTTGCCTTGAATAGCATGTGTAAAGTTAAGTTAAACATACATGCAAATGCTTTGCTGCCTTGTGGCATTAGTTACCTACTACTGCTCAGACGATTAGACCATTCTGCCTTTTCATGGGTGTTATGGTATTTTGGTATCCTGTATAACCCAAGAAGCACCCATGTGTGTGCATATCATCTCTCTCACAAACATGCTTCTAATGATTATCTGAACATTTTTAAACCTTCAAAAAGTTGAGGGTTTGAGTTACCGTACAACAGCTCACAGGCATTCTTATTTTATCTGAAACAATGTATCTATCCCTAATATACATCCACACATCCCTCACAATTTGATGAAAGACAAGCAATTTTAAAATGAACTAAACCTAGCTACTTTTGCTTTGTTTGCTGAAAACTGTGATCATAAAGTCTGGAAGTCACTCCTCTAATTCACTTATTTTCCAGTTGAAGCAGATTTAACTTAAGACTGAAATAGAAAATGCCACCTTTTTATTTAGGAATAAGACTAGTAAACATGAAGTGATCAGTGGTCACTCTTAGGATTTTGGGCCAAATTAATCTCTGAAATAGCTGTATTGGCTTACTGAGTTATTCTTAGGATGAGTTTTTCATTTGATGTCTGAGTGCTTTCAAGTCATAAAAGATTAAAAATTTGCTCCAAGCTATCATTGCAGTCTGCATGAACTAATTTGTTATAAAAATAGAATGTGTTTTTTAATTATTCAGTTATCATTTTATTTTGGTGCAAATAAGTCTTGTCCACCAATTTGTCAGTTTCTTGCACATTCACCTCAGTGCCTTGTATGTGGTCTCTTGTGTATAATACAACCACCATGGGCTCATTTACATGGGTCCCACACTGTACACATTTAAACCCCTATTAAAGACCTACTTCTGACATGCAGCCTTCAGTGAACTGAGTTGACGTGGATATAAATTGCCTATCGTTGTTCCCCTAACCGTAACCTTTATTTCTTTGTCTATCTGTCCTTAGCCTGTGAGCTCTTTGGAGTAGAGACCATCCTTCTTGAATGCTCAGAAAGCACTGAGCACAGAGGGGTGATATAAATTATCATCACCATGGCAGATCCCAAAGAGGCATCACCTCCTTATGGACTGAGTGCCAACCAGCTCAATATGCAGGATCCTGGAATGACCCTTTCACAAAGCTTCATTGGTCATTTTCACTTCCGTGGCCATTTGGACCACAAGGACACAGGTGGTCAATTTCAGTATAAACCCCCTCACGATGTGAAGGTACAGACCCTGGAGGGTGCTATTATAAATAATACTCATCATCATCTTTTTTTGGATGCTAAAAATTTGGCATGTTTTTTTAGATTCCATCTTTCTTGTAAAGTAACATAATGGCTATGGGTGAGATGCTGTGCTGCAGCTCTCAGAGGCCCAGCACAGAGCTCTCAGCTCGGGAAGGTGGGTGGGGGGCTCCTCCTTTGTGCCCAGGCTGCTCTGGGTCCTCCAGCTTAATTTAGAAAGCTCTGAGGGGCTGTCTAAATTTCATCAGCCTCCTGGGCTACAGTACCGCCCAGAATATCTGTAGCATTGAATGCTGCATCCTTGCCCTGACACGCCCTTTGCTATCCTGCCAGGCCTCCTACACTAGAGTTGGTAGGGGAGGGGGGGTAATTAGAGGGCAGCCTTATAGCTGTCAACCACAGTGCCTGCAGCAGGGGAATCCTCCCGTGACTGGATATGAGCCTTTTAGGGCCACTTTCTGCCATGCAGGTCTCTTTATCTGATGTAAAGGAGCTGGAGTGGGAAGGAGATTGGGGTGATCTCATCTACGTATACTGATATACTCCATGTGGACAGCTGGACATGTGCAATAGATATGAAATGTGTGTCACTTTAAATGGTGTTTAAACTCCATTAAACATGTGGGGAAATGTCCCCGTTTCTTGTTTGCTTTTAACTTCTAATTATTTTATTGTTTATTTCCAAAAAAAGAAGAGAAAATAAAATGCATTCTAACCCAGCAAAAAGACAGCTCTTACCCTTGAAACCAAACGCTTCATCAAGACCGGGCGAGATGGCCATTACATAGCCTTCAGTCTGACAATGAGAAGGTGCCAGTGTCTGGCAAGAACCTGATTTACTAAAGAGTCAGTGCTAGCGTTGTGATCAGATCTTGACAGAATGTTTCCATAATGTCTGATTTACTGTGATCCAGGTTATTAATTTGACACTCAGTCTTTATGGATGATGCCAAAACAAAGTCTGTGACTCTGCATCTTATATTTCTAGCAATCGCAAGGAAGACAATGGGTATATTGTTAATGCAATGGCTTAGTGAGGATGAGTAATATGGTGTCACCTTCTAAATACTAGCACTAGGTGGTGCTAATAAACCTCGCACAGAATGGTTTAAATCTGAGTTATACAAAATGTTATGAAGCTAACAATGATTTTAAAAGTTGTATTTTAATCTGCATGATTTATTTGATTACACGCTCTCTGATAAGCAATTTGCTTCACAGGTCAATTTACTATGTATTTATTAATTTGATTTTAAGTGGGCTTATACTTTTTCTCTCCCATTTTCCTGGTACACCCAGGCATGCTTAAAGATGGCTTAGTAAGTCTCTTCAGAAGATAGGTGAAGATCTGAACAGTTTCAGACTTTTGTAGAAGACTGACTGCAGGTTTCTCAAATAATGGCCCTGATCCTGAAAACACTTATGTACAAGCATAACTTTACTAACCTAAGTAGTCTCATTGAGTTTGAGGGAACTACTCGCACATGTAAATGTGTGGCCTAGTGCATGGATATCTATTAGGGTTGACAACTTTCTAATGGCACAAAACCGAACACCCTTGCCCTGCCCCTTCCCCATAGGCCCTGCCCCTTTTCTGAGGCTCCACGCCCACTAACTCCATGCCCCCTCCCTCTGTCCCTTGCTCATTTTCACTGGGCTGGGGCAGGCGGTGCGGACTCCTGGGTGGGGCCAGAAATGAGGGGTTCAGGGTATGGGAGCATGCTCTGGGCTGGGGCAGGGGGTTGGGCTGCGGGTTCTCGGGTGGGCCAGGGATGAGGGGTTTTGAGTGCAGGAGGGGCTACAAGCTGGGGGTGAAGCCGAGGGGTTCGGAGTGTGGGAGGCAGTTCTGGGCTGAGGCAGGGGATTGGGTGTGGGAGGGTGTACGGGCTCTGGGCTGGGGGTACAGGCTCCGGGGTGGGGCCAAAATGAGTGGTTGAGGGGCTCTGGGCTGGGGCAGGAGGTTGGAGCGCAGGGAGATGGGGGGTGCGGGCTCCGGGAGGGAGTTTGGATGCTGGAGGGGGCTCAGGGCTGGGGCAGGAGGCTAGGAGGAGGTGTGGGGTGCAGGTGCTGGGAGGGAGTTTGGGTGTGGGATGGGGTTCAGGAGAGGGAGTGGGGTACAGGTTCTGGGAGTTTGGGTGCGGAAAGGGGATAAAGGCTAGGGCAGGGGGTTGGGGTGCAGACTCTGAGTGGCGCTTAGCTTGGGGCGGTCTCCCTGGAAGCTGTGACATATCCCTTGGTGGAGACGTGGCCAGGTGGCTCTGAATGCTGCCTCCACCCACAGGTGCCGCCCCCACAGCTCCCATTGGCTGCAGTTCCCAGCTAATGGGAGCTGCGGAGCCGGTGCTTGGAGTGGGGACAGTGTGCGGAGTCCCCCTAGCTGCACCTTCACCTAGGAGCTGAGGGACGTCACTGCTTCTGTGGAGCTGCAGGGAGCCAGGGAGGGAGCCTGCCCACCCCACCAACTGGACTTTTAATGGCCCAGTCAGCGGTATTGACTGGAGCCGCCAGGGTCCCTTTTCAACTGGGTGTTCCGGTCATAAACCGTACACCTGGCAACCCTAATATCTACATTGTGCCACACCTATCATACTTTATGTTAAATCTAGTTGTAGTAAAGATTTAGGCCCCAATTCTGGAAACACTTAAAAAACATACATAATTTCACTCTTGAGGAAAATTTGCATGTATGCGTCAATGTTTGTAGGATCTGGGAATGTGCTTTCATCTACAGTTTGTATAATGTCAAGTAAACTGTCAGTGTTTAACAATAATTAAAAACACAGAAGTATCTACAAATTGTCAATACAGTGTTCTACATTATTTGTTGCAGGCAGAACTTAGTGTAAAATAAACTTCCTGAATGTTTTTGTTCCTTCCACTTTGAATAGCATTTTTCCCTTTGGGGCTCAGTGTTAGTTAATATATTTATTCCATTTAGAGGAATACATTTATGGAGTGCATATCCATGTGTCATTAGAGTGTAACTCCAGGTTTTCTGCTTAGTAATTCGTTTAGCTTGAGAGCTGGATGTTGCTTCAAATCCTCCTTGATGAGAATGTGGAGACTACCTGAGCGGCAACAGAAACTATGGAGTTTTGTGAGAACAGCATGTTTCCTGTTGTTCTTTGTTTAATTTGTGTTTTCAAGCCCCACAATCCTAAAAGCACTTGCCTGAGCATGAGCAGTTATTGTGAGATTCCTTTGCCTGACTAGAGTTCAGAAATAGATTTAAGAAGCATTCTTATAGAGGGTTGACCTCCTCTACTTCTTAAGCAATAATTTAACCACATCAGTGAAAACTGTCCCTTGGCTCATGAAAGTTTTTGGAGTCATATTTTGTTCGTGCCATGTGATCGCCATAATGACTAGAATTGGTCAAAGCTCAGAATTTCCATTTTTTGTAGGACATCTTTCTGAATCAGGACGAAAACAACTATTTTAGACATTTCCTGCAAAACAAAAATTCTGAAAAACAGTTTGAGACCTTGGCCAAGAACAGAGAAGAAGCACTCAGAGCTGAATGTTCAAAAGGATTTAGGTGTTGTGACTCTGAGCATCACAACGCCCAAGTTTTAGACACCTAGAAAATTCATCATGATTCACAAAGCCTGAGTTAGGCATTTAGGCTCCCTATACAATGAATTGGGAAAGACAGGCACCTTAGAATGCAATTTACAAAAGCCAGCACATTAGAGAGGGAGCCGCGTAAGCTAGCTAACGGGAGGCGGTGGTCAGGGGCGGCTCTAGGCAGCAGCAAAGCAAGCATGTGCTTGGGGCAGCCCATTTGCAGGGGCGGCAGGGATCCAGCATGGGAGCTGAGAACCAACAGGGGGCCCTGGGAACTGTAGTTCCTTGGTTAGCTCCCTGCCTATAGAGCCAGCCCTGGAGCAGGGAAAGAACTACATTTCCCAGCATTCCCTTGGCCACTACCAACAGGAAAGAGGGGGAGGGAGTGAGATAGCTGAGACCTCATGCTGCAGCCTGCTATGAATGGAGAGCTGCACTGTGAGTAGGGATTCCATATTTTAAAATTAAAAAAATAGGACACTCCACAGGGAGGGTAGCCCCACCCTGCCCCCATCCACTCCCTCCGACTGCCCCCCACAGAAAATCCAACCCCCCTGCTCCTTGTCCCCTGATCACCCCCTCCTGGGACCCCTGCCCCTAACTGCCCCTTGGGACCCCATCTAAGCCTCCCTTCTCCTTGTACCCAACTGCCCCCTCCTGAGACCCCCCCAACTTCTGCCTTAGGAGCCCACCCCCTACCTGTCCCCTGACAAGCCCCCGGGACTCCCATGCCTATCCAACTGCTGCCTGTCCCCTCACTGCCCCCCCCACCCCTGACCCATCTAACCCCCCCTTCTCCCTGCCCCTGAACCTCCACCCCATCCAACCCCCCCGCTCTCTGTCCCTTGACTGCCCCCCCGGAACCCCCTACCCCTTCTCCAACCCCCCAGCCCCCTTACCGTGCCACTCAGACCAGCGTGTCTGGTGCCGCGCAGCACCAGACACACTGCTGCATACATGCTGCCGTGCTCCTCTGCAGAGCCACAGCCCCCTTCCCTCCCTCCCACACCCCCTAGCACCTGCCTTCCAGATTTGAACACCTCAAAATTCAGGAGTGCTCAAGCTCAGTTTGGGCAGCTGTTACTTCATTTCTCCTAAATCAAATATATCGATCCACTGTAACTTGCTGTAGAAAAAGTAGGATAAAATTGAGCAAGAAATGCTTCCCAGTGGTTATTAGGACTGGAAATTCTATTTTCAACAGCCATTGCCTTTTTTTGTTTGTTTGTTTGTGTAAAAGGAAGACAGTGATATTGCATTGGCAAATTCCCCATAGAAAGAAAGAGTGGAACAAAAGAATAATAAAGGCACCTCAACTTTTCCTCAGTTATGTAGGACAGTCTTATAATATGCATCCAGATATCCTCCAATCACAGAAGCTGAAAATTGTTCCACTTTACTGCAGTTCTGTAACCATATGGTAACCAATCCTGTCTGTGTTCTGTGCACATCTAAAATTCCTGCTGAATGACCTGCCGTGGGAGTGAGTTACCAGTGACCCAGGGCTGCGGCGGAAGGAGGGTGCAGGTGGGGGGGGGGAGAGAACCCAGGGCTGGGACGGCAGGAGGTGTGTGTGGAGGGCAATGGTGGGGAGGAATGAGGAAGCCCAGAGCTGGGGCAGCAGGGGGGTGCGGCGAGGAGCCCAGGGCTGGGACGGGGGGGCAGGCAAAATTTTTTTTGCTTGGGGCGGCAAAAAACCTAGAGCCGGCTCTGTAGGGTGACCAGATGTCCCGATTTTATAGGGACAGTCCCGATTTTTGGGTCTTTTTCTTATATAGGTTTCTATTACCCCCCCCCCCCCACACACACCACCTGTCCCGATTTTTCACACTTGCTGTCTGGTCACCCTACGGCTCTGGCGGTGGTCGGAGCATGTGTGTGCTAAGCCACACCCCTCTTTCTGGGATAGATGCCTCTGTGCACTAGGTGCCTATCTCTGCTTGTGATTCTCAGTCAGGAGCTCTCTTTTTGAGTTAGGGTTGCTATGCCATCTTAACAAGAAGCTGGGGAAGCACACTCATAACTTTTAGCCCAGTGGTTAAGGTACTCCTCTGAAAGACAGGAGCCTCCTGGTTCAAGCCCTCCTCACACCTAAGAGGGGGAAGGGTTTTGAACAGGGATTTGTCATTTCTCATGTACAGTAATCATTGGCCATGGGATAGTCGTCTGTAGGGAGCTCCTCAAACGTTCCTGTTGAAGTTGTTGCATTCTGGATTAAATAATGAAAGTATCATTGGAGCAGGAAGACTGGACCTTGGGTTTCCCACATCATGGGTGATTGCTTTAACCACCAGACTATAGAGTCATTCTTATGGTTGTGCTCTCTTTCTCGATCTCTCTCTCTTTCTGGCCCAAATTATTTCATGACATGTCAGTGCTGGTAGTGCATAATCTGGCAAGCCACATCATATGTCATAACACTTGACATGATATGATATGATGTCATTGTGCACTATTACTACTGACATGTCATGAAATAATATAAAAATAAGTAATATAATATGAAAAATACAATAAAATTAATTTTGAAACAAAGATTGTGTTTTGAAACGAAATGTTTCCAAAATAAAATTTTCCTGTAACATAAAATTTTTCATTTTGGAAACTTTTTTTATGGGAAATGTCATCAATTTTGATGACCAGTTCATGACAAATTTGGGTTTAATCAAAATGGCATTTTCCTACGAAAAACTGTTTTGACTAACATTTTCTGACCAACTTTAATACTGACTCACATAGTATAAAACAAAACTGTACTCCAATTGAGTACGAGAGAGAAGATTTGCATTGTTTTTGGGTTTATAGGACATTACAAAGAAAGATTATTAGCAATGCCTTTCTTCTCCTTCTTTCCCCAGGATGACTGTGAGGCCTATGAAAACCCAAACTGAGTGTGTAACATTTAGTTCAAGCTGATAAGACACATTTGAACAATGTGATTTTATTTTCATTCAAAAATTTCAGTATTGGTGCCAGAGCTGCCTGGTGCTTGCCTCAGCTGTGTTCTTTAGACCTCTGGAGACTTGCAGGCATATACTGTCCTAGGAACTTTTTGTGTGAACTTTTTGCACATGAAGCTGCTGTGGAGATTTTTGTGACAAATTTCCATGTCACCTTTTCACATTTCAAGCTGCGAGTGTTAGGTTTGACTAGTTAGGTAAGTCACATGGTAATGGCTCTGGCTTCCCAATTGGCTGAACCTAACTTATTTGGTAAGGTGAGTTGGCAGAAGCCATTTTGATTTATTTCCTCAAAGGAGTCACTGCATATCCCCTGCTCACTCTCTTAGGCAAGCGGGAAAAATCTCTCTGCGTCATTATCAGGAAGACTCACTTCTGTATGGGTGCCTGTCATGTGCCTTGTTCCCTCAAAGAATATCCAGGAGTTTACTCTGTTTAATTGCCCCCTGAAGACATGAGCAATTAGCAGGTTGTCTCTTCTGAAGAGAAGACAACACCAGGTAAGTGAACTGGATTTGTCAGAGCAGGGTCTGATGGGTGGAGGTGGGGGAGTGCATGGGCTAGTTGGCCCCTTGTAGGCCCTGATGGTTTGGATAAATGTACATGCTGGGAATCTTTTGAGGTTCCTCCATGACTAGCTGTATAGCTTTACTGCGGTGAGGCTGGGTGTAATTGGGCTATGCTAATGCTGCAGTGTTGCCAACTCTCATGATTTTATCGCAAGTTGTGCAATGTCTGGTGTTTTTCTCCAAGCCGTCGCTGCTGGAAACAAGGGAGTGCATGAGAATCTTAGCTTTCATTAAAAAAACAACCCACCGCATTTCTAATTTTCATGGTTGTGAATAAAAGCTTGAAAACATAAACCGAGTGTACACTAAAGTATCAGAAAGCAAATTAAAATAACCCCAAATGTATTATTTTAAAATAGTATCATGATTTTTTAAAGACTGTCTCTTGATTTTCGGAACCTGGCTCAAGATTTTGAATGTTTGGTATTGGCAGCAGAAATGCTGAGATTTGCCTGGCTTTAAATTTTCTTCCTTTCTGCTGTCACACTGAAAAACCCAACAATTGCTATTACGCCCTTAGCTTCAAACTCATTCCCCTCCCTGGGGACGCCTGGAACTCCAGTTTGAGCCATTACCTTGTCTTGACTGGCTTATTCTGGAGCCTACCATATACTACAGGGGACGGTAGAGAAGAGGAGCTTGCACTAGGCCACTGCTAGGGCTGAAGTGCAGCCCACTACTGTTAATGCAGTGGTGGAGGTGTCTCTGTCACTTGTCAGCACCTTCATCGGCACTCCAGTCACCTGCATCACCTGTAGGACAGCAGCTTCTGGCTGCATGGTGGCAGGACTGGGCAGTGCATCTGGCTAAGAAACCAGAGGTCCCAGACATGCAAGGCCTGCTCCCATTCCTTCAGTGTCCAGTAAACTGAGTACGTGCCATCTCAATGTGACAGGAAACCACTGTCCCCGGGTCTATTGGCTGTACAGCACCATACAGGTGATAAGATACGCCAAGGGTTAAAGCAAGAAGGAGAGGCATTGGCGGTGGTGAAACACAGCTCCCTGTCCTCTCCCTGGCTTGGTTAAGCTATGCTTCCCCTACTCCATGGCTAATGTGGTGAGAGCTCCCCCTCCTGTTTCAATGTAATTTAACCACTGATGCACACTTAAAATTTTCCTTTAGTGTAAAGAATGCCAATGTTTTCATTTTTGGAGCACGGAGTTTCTTTTATTCTGAACTGGGTGGAATGCCAGAGCTCCGTTCCCTACCCTCTCTCTTCTTAAATCTGGGACTCAGGTCAAAAATCAGCAGGAGAGTTCTGGTGCATAGAGGTGTGGTCACTGCCAGGGTTTGAGCTCCGGATAACACCTGGACTGTGGGCTGGGTTGCCTTGATTCTGACAGTTGTATTATGAAAGAAGTCAGGATACATTAGCATAATGGTCCCTTCTGTCATTAAAGTCTATGTATAAAATATTCCTGAATAACCAGTTGCCTGGTTTATGAGTATAACAGTGCTCTCACTCAGCAGAAATATTTAGTTGCAGCTGCTGATGCTTTGTTTACTCCATTCCCCATCCCCCTGATTCTGCTGTCTGAAGACCTCTGTGGCCGCAGCGGAGGGGCTGGTTTTGGCCCATAGTTAACCTTTTCTGAAGTGAGGGCGGGGAACCCATCTTGCTATTAGTGGGCTTCATTGTAATGAATTTAAGGAAGCTGAAGAACAGCACAGTTTTTCTGACCTGAGAAACTATCCTTGCTGCATTTTTCATGTCTGTTTAAGAGGTTATGGAAACTTCTATTTTAATTGAAATTTAACATTCTAATTTTAAGATCATTTTGTATCCAATCAACTGTGCTTGATTTTTATTTATTTATTTATTGTCAGTGGGCCAAATTCTGGTCTCATTTAACCCAGAGAGATTCCACTGGGAAATTTCATGCTGGAGAGACTACAGAGCATTTACAGGCCCTACGAATACCATGCTTTTGAATTCAGTGGGAGAATTTGGTCCACAGGGATTGAAATAATCTACAACTACATGAATATCTCCATCTTTCTGCTTGGCTATATACTATGCATTAATACACTGCTTAGCTAGAGCTTGTTGAAAAAACAATTAAAAAAAAAGGCTGTGGTGTTTGTTTTTAAAAATGTGAATTTTTTTTTGTATCAATGAAAAATTCCAACCAGCTCTATAGCTGGTCAGAAAATCGTAGCATTTTTTTGGGGGGGGGAGGGCGGTAGGTAGAGATGATAGTTAAAATTTTCAATGGAAAAAAATTGTTAAAAATTTGGAAAATGTTGATTAGCTCCAACTATAACATTCATTTCATGCCATATATGTTTTGCTGTGTGTTGTGTGCTCTAGCCATATTTTAAGCAATGTAAAATTAAGGTTATATTTTGACTAGGATACAGGATGCAGAAGAATTAGGGTCTTGTGTGTGCAGTTTGGGCGGCATCATTCTTTCAGGGAATGTTGTTTGTGTGCCCATTTGCAATGCCTCATTTTGCTAACATAGATGGGGGCTAAAATCAGAACTGTAAGATGTTGAAAGCAGCATCAGGCTCTGGGGCTACACAGTAGCTTTTCCTTCCTGTAATATTGTTTTCTGAGATGTGTGTATATCTATATATCTTCACTGAGGAGGAGGAAGGCTGATCCAGTGACTAGGGCACTAGCCTAAAACTTTAAAAAACAGGGTTCAAATCCCTTCTTCACCACAGACGTCCTGTGTGGCCTTGACAAATCAGCCTTTCTGTGCCTCAATTCTCCATCTGTAAAATGGGTTTAATGCACTGCTTTACCTCCCAGGGTGTTGGGAGAATAAATACATTAAAAGTGGTGAGGTGCTCAGATACTTTGCTGATGGGGCCATATAAGTACCTAAGTTAGATTGTAGAAGTGGGTCTGAACTGGACACTGAATATACCCCTTCCCTCCTCAAGAAACCTCTGGAGAAGTATAGATCTGGGTCCAAAGTTCTTGTGTCCATCTTTGCTTCCATCCCATTGTACTGCAATTTGTTCTGCAGTGTGGGTCCTCACTGCAGAGGGGGGTGTTGGGCCCTGTGTGGTTATTGTAGGATTTGGCTCAGAGCCAATTATGCATTCATGGGGTGTGATTCTCCTCTCACTTACAACCATTTTACACTAGTGTAAATTAGTTGACCTGGAGTTGCTTCTGATTGGCACTGGTGTAAAGGAAAGGAGACTTGGGCCCTTTGGATTGTCAATTGTTCTAGTGAATCACACTCCCAGGGCCTGATTCTAGTCTCTTACATCAATTTTACAATGATGTAGCTCCATTGATTTAAGTGGATTCAATCCTGATTTACACCAGCTTGAGAGGCCCTTAATGAGCTGGAATGCCTTTTTCTGATTTCCTTTCCTTGTGTAAATGCAAAACCTTAAACCATATTGTCCCATCAGCTGTTAATGAAAAATCTCCAGTGACCTCAGGGAATAACCCTGCTTGAAAGTTGATGAAGGCTTAATTTGGGTGTCAATTAACTCAGAGCTATGAGTGCTTGCCTCCCCCCCACATTTTTTTTAAAGTGGAAGCATCAAGAACGTGCACAGTAGCTGGGCTTGCAATTAATGATACATTTAAATTAACATCAATAAAAAGATGTAGCATGTGCCAAAAATTCAGATCAGATAATGTGCCCCAAGTATCAGCGGCCATCCTGTATGAAAAGCTGCCTACTGAACTGCTCCTACTGCCTTACCTTCCTTACAATGGAACCTGCTAATAGTGAAAGCTATTTCTCTTCCTTCCATTTTCTTTTGCAATGAGTTAAATTCACCCCATTGCAGAGGGCCAGCACAAGTGCTATGCACCTTGATTTGCAGGGCTTAACTGGGTCTGAGGAGGTGCATACACTTTGTGTTGACTCTATTCACAGGGGTGAATTTCACCCAGAATGTCAAATCTAACTCCCTTCTCTGGGGACCTCGATGTGCCCTAGGCAGTGGAGCCACCACGTGGTTCAAGTTTTCCAAAGCAGTTGTCAGCTCAACAGTTGGCAAGTGCAGAAGCCATTTGCACACACACAGGAGAGCTTTTCCAGAAACAGAGACGGGGGAAAAATGCCGGCACTATTTTTGAGTCTTAGCTGAAGCCACCTTTGAAAGTTTGGTCTTTGTTTTCCATTACTGCTAGCAAGGCAAGATATGACTAGAGATGGAACTGAACTGGAACACTGAATCTGAACCCCATCAGATGTTGGATCTGGATACTGAGCTAGATTTCATGCCTCAGCTTCATCTCTGTATGACACAACATGACATTAAGTGACATGAGAAAATGCAATACCATGAGCAGAACTGAAAATAAAGCTTTACACTTTGTGTCTTTTTGTTGTTGTTCTCCACTGGAGTGAAAATCCGTTTCATTCCTTAATTTTTGATTGTATTTATTTATTTAGAATATTTTTAGTGTAACTTCAACACTGATGCATATAAAATAGGGACAAATTCAGAGGCATGTCTAAATGCTTGTCTACCTGGGGAAAGTTATACCGATATAAATTAAGGAGTGAATTTAAATAGGTATAGTTATACTGGTACAACCCTGTGGGTGGACCCTCATCTTCTGGCATGAGAGTGCCAGTTTAGTTTGTTGCTTTGGAAGGGGTTTAAGATAAACTGAAAAAAAGCTACTCTATTTCCAGAATGAATGTCCATGTGGGGAGTTTTATACCAGGATAACTATATTGGTTTCACTGGTAAAATCAGTATAAATGGTAAAACTTTCTCACGTAGACAAGCCCTTATGGAGACTAAGATGGTGTAATTTATATGATGAGTGATTCAGAAGAGAGTGCAAATTATACAAGATTACAATCCCTTCAATTTGCATAATGTGCAAATTTGGCTCATTAGCATGTGTATTAATATCACATAATGTATTAACAAGGATCAAAAGTTGATTAAAGATAAGCTCTGGGGGTGCATGTGTACATGAGCATTTTGTATGAGAGCGCAAAGGGGAGAAGCCTAATTATATAAGGTGCTCAGTGCTGACTTGAGGATGCTTAACATTTTGTGGTCTCCAACCCAGAAAAAGGAAAGGGAAGGAATCCTGTGTGTCACAATACACTGTAGCTCTCTGAGATCTTTGTGTATGAACTTCTGCCCTTGGCAAAGAAAAGACACCCTTTGGAAAGGTAACCAATTTTTTTTCCTCCACAGTGATGGAAGAAACCAGCAGCAGGTTACATGTTTTTTAAGTTTTAGGAATTTTTTGAATTTCACAACATTTTCCCCATAACTTAAACTGCTGTTTTTCAAGGGAAGTGTAGTTAAAACATGTACAAGTGTTTTAATCAAATGAAAATGAGTGTTATACAAATAGTAAAGATTTTCATTTACAAATCCTTGCTCTGACTCTAAGACAACTACAGGAATGAAAAAAAGAAAAACAAAACAGCTAATAGCCTAAGGGTAAAATTTTCTAAAGAGCTGAAGTAACTTGGGAATCTAAGACCCATTTTCAGAAGTGTTTTACCAGATATATATAGAATTTGAAGCAGAATGCTGAGTTCTCTTCTAAATCTAGCACTCTCAACTTTTAAGTGTTCCAAGGGCTTGATGCGCTGTCCATTGAAATTGATGGTAGTTTATCCATTGACTTCAGCAGACATTGGCTCAAACCCTAAATCTGGCAAAAACAAATATTCCCAACTATACTATTTAACTCAACGTTATGACATTTGAAGTGATTAACTGGAGCATTTTTTGACTTCATAACTTGGTCAGAAAAGTTCTTGTGCCCATAAGCTCAGCAAACAGGCAGATTTTTTCATTACTTTTCCTTTATAGATATATGTTCTCAGAATGGTAACAAGCTAGTGTCTTAATTTATTTTCCATTAAACAGTCAATAGCCATCACTCATCACATTAATAGTTCTAGTGAGCTTGGAATTTTAGAAACACGGTAAGAGAACACATTCACATGTACACTTATGTCTTTGTGTAGCTGAATGGGAGCTGTGATGATGTCATGGATGCAAAGTCCAAATTATTTACACTGGCTGGAAAAAAATAACCTCCAACATTTTTTTTTATAGTGTTTGAAAATATTACTTACAGAAAAGAGACTTGAATGGCACTGGATACCTACCTCTAAGCTGTCTTTCATTATGAGTGATGTCTTACTTCAAACACAAATTTAGCTTCATCCCACTAAGTCTGCTAAGAGGTTATAAATAATAGTTGCATAGGAAATATGCAATCACAAAACTGTGATCAAGCCCATGGTCTAAATAATGTTTTCTATGTCCAGTAAAGATGTGCTGTAGAATTTATAAGGCAAGTGTCTGCTCCCAGTGACATCTGTATAAACTATTTGAAATCCAGATTTACGTTGGTGTCACTGTGAGCAGAATTTCCCCTATGTTGTGTACGTCTTTCTATAATTCAGTCTATGGGAAATAGTAGGCCTGTTTGTTGAAAGGCATGAATCCTATTTTACAGCAAGAAGAGGGAGGCATAATATGAACACAAATCTATTGGTACCAATAGTACATATTAGTTGTGAGATTATATTGTGAAGGCTACTGCAGATTCAGTAAATATCCTGTTTTCAGATCCGCTGCAGATCCATGATCAATTCGTAACTACGTAACTGAGACAAAACAAACAAAGGCACAAATCCTGCCTTCCATCTCTGCATGGGTAGAGGGCCCTGGCAAGTGCAAAACCAGTATATTTACACTGTGTGAGGGGATGGGGAATAGGAGCTGATGAGCCTACATAGGAGGTCCAGACATAACCCCCTGTGTACTGTGTAGCACAACTCCATAGAGACTCCTTGCAGCTGAGGACACAGATGTGTTTTGGGGGTGCATACATTAAGACTGTGGGTCCCCCAGCTGTTCTCCCTAGCAGAGGGCAAGCACTAGAGCTGCAGCCCTACACTCTCAGCCCTTCAGCTTCAGACCTAAATTCTGGGCTGTTTGCTGGATATAGGGCTTTGCCCAAAAGATGAAATAAAATGGAATTAAAGGTCGGTTTTGTGCAAGCTGCAGGCACTGCTGAAGGTACTACGTGAACCATTCTTGGATATTTTGATATGTTATTAATTTCTGACAAACAGACCACTATGGGGATGCTCTCAAAGGAGAATTATTTTCAAATAACACCAACAAAATACAACGGATCAGCATTTAAAAAAACTGACAACGGCTGCCACGACAAAAATCCAAGTGTTTAAACAGCCAAACTCTATTTTTAATGAACAAATGAATATTCAATGTCATGACACTCCCTAAGACCATCTTCTGAATGTTCAAGTGATTAGAATTCTGGAAGCCATGGGAGATATTCGGTATACTCATCATGAGACTAATATATTGTGCTTATATAAAAGATTTCATCAGAGGACCTGAAAGTGGTACACGTTAGCTCCCTTTTATGCCGTAGGCTTGACTGGGACGGACTCTCCCCTCACGTACACAGGTGTAAATCAGGAATATATCCAATGACTTGTCTACATGGTGTGTTAATTCACGTATTGTGCACCAACTGACCTGTGTGGATCCTGCTCGTGAGCACTAAAAATTCCCTAGTATGCATTTAATGTAGTCCCATTTTCAAACAATACTGTTTTAACATGCACTAGGGAACTTTTAGTGCACACCAGCAGGGTCCACACGGCCCAGTTAGTGAGCAGCACACTAGAATGCACACCTTTCTAGTGTGGACTAACACATCATGTAGATGACCCCCACTCAGTGGAGTTATGCCAGTTTAAAAATGGTATAAGTGAGTGAAGAATCAGAAGTGAAGTGATCTGTCTAAAGCCCTAGAGCTAGTCATGGTCAGAGCCAGGAACAGAACCCAAGATGTCCCACGCTTAGTCTCTAGCTCATTCATACTCTTTCTTGCTTACATGCCAATACCCAGAGTGCTTCTCCAGCTCACTCCTGTTTCGTAAATGTGCTTGGATCTGAATTATGCAAATAAATTAGAAGGTTTTGGAGCTATCTCTGGGTACACTGAATTATTTCCCTGTAAACTATTTCTACGCTCTGGAATTTTTGTTGAAGAAAAATATTCAATACCCAGTAGTAATGGGTGAGTGAACAACTAACCGCACTTGATTTGCTTTCACACGAACACAGTTATTTTCAAATTCAGATCAGTTGCCACTGATCAGATAACTAATTAAGTTCTGCTTAACTGCATTAAATGTGGATAGTTATTACTTAAAGATACCAGCAAGAAGATTAATTTTAATTTTCCATAAGATGGTCTATGATTTCTGACAGGAGGTTTTCCCAGGGCAGCTCCTCTCCGTATCTCTGTGCTGTGGTTTGGAGAGCCAGGTGGGTGGAATGCATGGCATTGCATAGGCTTGTCTTGATTTATTTTTTGAGATACAAAATAAATCTGCCCACTGCCATAATGGTCACAGAGATAAGGCAGAACTTATGCAATTTTAACCCCTCAGACGAAGACTTTAAAAAGTCCTCTGATAACCCGGTGATCAGAAATAAGGATATGATATAAATCCTGGCAGCACAGACTGGGTTTTTATTTACATTTTCTGTATCCATTGTTTGTTCTTCTGTGGTTGGTATGTCATTATCCCATAGACTGCTATTGCAGCTAATGCACTGAATTGCTTCTCCTGGATTCACTGTATGTTGATGTTTACTGTATCTAATTATTTTTGATGTTTCTCCAGTCGCTTGGAAAATTCCTTTGGTGGAAGAGAATAAATAGCCAGTCTCCCTAACTAAAACCAATTTATTCTTCGCTGTCAGAGAGGAGCACTTTTTGTTCCCCTCCAATTGATGTTGCTGATAACTACTTCATAGCTTTTCAAGACAATGCTTCTTAAATGGAATGAAAATTTAATTAACGGAAGCCCTGGAAGGAGCTTTACCTGAAAAATTGATTTTAAAAAAAAAGTTATTTTGCAAAGGAACTATTTCTAAAAAAACTCACTTGTCTTTTTGGTAGCAAATTTAACCCGTCAGTTTCTGTGAGGAGTGAATCTGATAGGTTCACACTCTGAAATGAAAGAGGGGAGAGGGGAAAGGAGAAGGAGTGTAGCATGGAGGTATGTACAGAGCAAATAGTAAATGAAACCTTATGGAACTGATTACTTCCTATTGCACAAATCCTAACAGACCCAATCCAACATCCACCGAATTAAACTGAAAGACTCCTTTTGACTTTATTGGGCATTGGATTGAGCCCATTACAGCCAGATCTTGCAAAGAAGTGAGCTGCCTGACTCCAGTGAGAAGTGAGGGAGTTCAGAACTTTGCAAGATCAGACCTTTTTACTCCAGAAAGGGGAACTGAGGGCTTCATTCTCCTCTTGCTTACGCAGGTGCTATTTAGGAGTATCTGCACAGAAGTCAGTGCTGTGACACCAGTGTAAAGCTGCTGTAAGTGATAGGCGAATCAGACCATGAGACATTAGAAAAAAAAAAAACACTGAAGACCAATTTAAATCATTTTCAAATGCACCTGTTCTGAATTTTGTGCTCTTGGGGCTATAACTAGGTTCCTCCCCACCCCCCTTTCAACTTTAAATATTTCATTATGAATCAAGGAGGTTTGATCTCAGATTAACGTGTAATTTATGGCCTCTATACTAAAAGGAAAAACACTTTTTGCCTTTTTCAGAATGAAAGAAACCTACAATGCTGACAACTGCAACTTTCTGCTTCCAGGGTCTCTCCGCACAAGTGATACATTTTGTGTCCCTCCTGTAAGCCATTACTTACTAACTACCCAATTACTTTATTATGAGTCACTGGTAAAAATGCCTTCGGGTTTTCAGCAAACTCTAGTTTAAAGTCAATGGGTTCTTGATTCAAAATAATTTATTAAATAAAATATTTCACGGTCATGTCTTGGGTGTAATGCAAATTTTTAGTAGAGTTATATAATAAGGCAATTCTGTAGTTAGTAATACATTTGCCAATGCTGGAAGTATTTTTTAACTTGGTAGTAATAAAATGTATCCAAGCTTTTATGGAGTGCTTATTGATTACAGCTCAAGTGGATGTCATGTATGTGAAAACATCTTCCCTGACTTACCGCAACACACTTTAAGCAATGGATCAACAAGAAACAGGCTTGATTTTGTTATCTTTAGATTAATTGTCCCATTCGGTGGGATAAGGTTTCCACCCACAGTCAATGACAAAACTCCTGTTGACTTCAATGCAGCCAGGATTACACCATAATTAATTTTTTTTCTCATTTTTTGGCATATCAAAATGTTGAAATTTTTTTAGCTTGGGGGTGTAACAAATATTTTGTTTGACCTGACCTGAAATGAAATGTTTTGTTTAGGTTTTGAGCTGCATTGAATGTTTTTAAATTTAAATTGAAGTAAATTTAGAAACAAGTTGTTTTGAATCTAAAAATCAAAACATTTTGATTAGAAAAATGTCAAAATAAAACACTAATTTCTTTCAGATTTTTATTTTGGGGCGGGGGAGGTTCAACCGAATTAATGAACTAGTTCAATCAGTCTCTAAATCTGCATTTTTCAGTGAAAAAGCTTTCAGCTGGAAAAGTCCAGCTCTACTCAGCACTTCGCAGGAACACGCCACTTGGGAGGCCCTTCTTGCTCTTCACAATATTTAGTGTGACTATATCTTGACTGGGTGTGAAGGTTTGTGGTGCCTTTTTCAGAATATGCTCAGGTACATCCATTAAAAATGCCTCACATTTTTGCAGGGCTGTAACTAGGGCAGGGTGAGCAGGGCAGCTGCCCGGAGTGCAAAGCTGCAGGGGTGGAAAAATGGGGTTGCCTGGGGAGAGCATGTGGAGTCATGTGACCCCTCCTCCTCCCCCCCGCAGACTTCTGCCTTCCATTTAGCACAAAGTCGGAGATGCCCCCTGCCCGCGGAGTCCGGCTGCTATGAGATGCTCCTCAAGGCACTCACTCGCTCCTGGCTCTGCTGCTGCTCCTCAACCCAGCGGTGGCTCGTAACTCCTGATGGGGGGAGGCACAATTTAAAGGTTCTGGGGGGGGGGGCACGTGATTGTCCCATGTGTTGCCTCCAGGCTGAGGAGCAGCAGCAGAGCGGGGAGCACAAAGGTAGCAGTGAGTGAGTGCCTTGGGGAGCATCTCATGGCAGCTGGGCTCTGCGGGCAGGGGCGTCACCGGCCAGTGCTAGACTCCTTCGGGGAGAGGCAAAAGCGCGTCAGGGGCACAGCTTGGAGCTGTGCTGCCTGCCCTGCTTGGGTAGTGCCTGGCTGTGCAGAGGCAGCTTGGCTCAGGGAACAGGGTAGTGAGGTTCTGCCGGGAAGTCAGCCAACACACTGGCTCCCACAATGCAGAGAGCCAGGGGCCTGAGCAGGCCGGGCGGCTCCCACCAGCTTCTGATCCACCAGCTCTTGGCAGGAGGCGGCAATTTGAAAACCTCTGTGCTAAATGGAAGGCAGAAATCGGGAGGGGGGAGAAGTGACCCTCACGTGCCCCCCCACGTCATCTCTAGGGGGTGCAAGTATGCTTGCTCACCCCAGGCACTAAAATGCCTCATTACAGCTCTGCATTTTTGCAATATCATAAGTGATTGAAAAAGCTTTTTACACAGGATGCAAAACATAGCTCTCAAAAATGTGCATTACCTATGCAACTACATGATGATTATTTGTTATTTGTATTGCAGTTGAACCCAAAGAGGCCAATATAGGATCTAGACTATGGTCAGCAACATGCGGCCCATCAGGGTAATCCGCTGGTGGGCTGCAAGACAGTTTGTTTACATTGATCGTCTGCAGGCATGGCTGCTTCCCGCAGCTCCCAGTGGCTGCGGTTCTCCGTTCCCAGCCACTGGGAGCTGCGGGTGGCTGTGCCTGTGGACAGTCCATGTAAACAAAGTGTCTCACGGCCTGCCAGCGGATTATCCTCCCGGGTCGCGTGTGGCCTGCGGGCTGTAGGTTGCCCACCACTGATCTAGAACCCATTTTATTAAACCCCATAGAAACATTTGGACACATTTCTGAGAACTGCCTGGGGGAGAGAGTGTCCTCCATCTAGAACCTGTTTCAGGGCAGCACCTAAGCACATGCTGAAGTCTCACTGACTTCTATGGGAGTTAAACACTTAAGAATTCTTAAGTTTAAGAATTTTACTTTATTTGCCAAGGGCCTGATCCTGAGAAATGTTGAACATTTCTGTCTCCCTTTTACTTTGGTAATAGCTGCAGGTGCTCAGTCCTTAGAGACTTTGCATAGATTCTTCTTTAGCAAAAGCGTTTGAACTGAACTGGGTACCAATTGCAGCACTGGGTATCAATTGCCCATAAGGGATGCCCTAAATATAGACAATTTTTCCCTACCAGTAAATGAGATAGTCCATCTTGCTTTAAAACTGCCTTACTCACTCATTGGGGGAGCCACTGAACAAAAACAAAGAAACCCTGCAAAAAACACTCTTGGTTATCTGGGGGCTTAGTTTAGTTGCTCCACTGGAGGTTGGGCATTATTAATTTATATATTTCTTTTGTTCAGGCCACAAGTGGTCTGTACTGGGTCGCTATTCTGAGAACTTATATTCAATGCTCACATAGCAGTGAGCCTCTTTGGACCATCAAGCCTGTAAACTCATTAATGCACATTAATTAGTAGAATATAATTGCATGTTGCTGCTGATGGGACTGGTGTGCACTGTATAATGCGGGGAATGTATACAGTTATCTCTAAGATTTGCTCTCCAGCACCAGGCTATCCAGTGAGAAAATGAACATTGAAGTAATTGAGATAATGAACACCTTGGATCCTGCTGCTGCTGTCAGTGGTAAATAGCTGTTGTTCTATTGCACCACTTTGGTTTTATTAAAATTCCTTAAATATAGTGATGGATAAATAGCAATTTGGCTTATGGTGTTTGGGGTTGGGGGGGAAGAATACTGTAGTGCTTACTGTACTGAATGTTGCAAGGTAGGGTTTACATTTCACATACAGCAACCAGGGAGCTTTAGAGGACCTGTGAAAATCCAGGAGAAAATGGCATGAGCTGATTATTTTGTAAATATTTTGTTTTGCTTTCCTAGATCCCATGGTCTTAGGCTCTGTGCACAGATAACCCAGTTATAACACTGCTGATGGAGCCTGGCAAAGCACTGCTACTCTCCTCACTAGGGACCAGTCCGTATTCTTTCCCTCGGGGTTTTCCCCACATTAAGAAACCACTGCTTTAAAATGTAATTTCTCTTCCAATGCACCGGGAACCAGGAGGTCCCAGTTGAAGTTTATCAGGCTGAAAAGTGGTTGTAACTGCACATGGTGTGATGGCAAGGTTAGATGGAATGCAAACATGGTTGAGCTGAGAGCAGCTCGGATGGTAACCGTGCGTCCTTGTTTCAGGTGAGAGAGAGCCGAAGGCAAAAAAGGAAAGCGAGACCCACACATCTGCTTTGGTGCTGCTGGCATCTGAGATTATAATTTCTAACCTATTGTTTCAACAGTGAGCTTAATTCTGAGCTGAACTAAACTCCTGATGGGAGCAGGCAAAGATAATTTAAGACACAGTTTTTTCCTCCTCTGATCCTTAGCCTTACCAGGGGCCAAAATGGGTCCTGGCATAACTCATAGCGGCCTAAGTGCTCTTACTTATCACTTACATGACATGTTCTTTCCATTCATCCATTATGATGCATAATAATCTTTAAAAGGTGAAAACACTTCTTGTAAATGTAAATTAATTGTAATCAACGAATAACACTTTGATCATAGAGGAATCTAAGGATTGGAATTACTTTAAAGTCACCTTGAGATGCTGTGACGGATTAGCTGAATTCTTGTCGCTGTTTGCAAATTTCCACTGTAAGACATAATGGGCTTGAATCAGCCTTGCAATTTGCACTCCCCGGCTCCACTGAGGGCAGCTGCACCCAGGGGGGAAATCACCTCAGGAGGAGGACAAGATGTGTTTGCATGACTCCCCTATCTCAGGTGGAGCATTAATTCATGGGCTGTATCTTCTGGGCACCCTGCCATGCCACCACCTCAGCCAGTGTTGGCTATTCTGACAGGCCGGCTACACCGCTGCAAACCCCCTTCTGGCAAACTCCCCTCTGCCAAGGACCCTACACCTGGTTTTCTACCTGACTGAATCAAGCCCAGTAGATGATATTGCACTAATCCACTGTATTTTATCATGTGTGTTAATGACATTAATTTACAACTGAGTACAAATTAATGTCAACGTAGCAAAGAATAACTTGGAAATATAAATAAGTAGAGATGGTGTAAAAACAACACTCTCCTAATTCCTTAAAATCAAACAATGCTCTGAAAGCAGTGTCCGCATAACTTTAGACTAGATACAGAACTTGACCAGCAGGTGGAGTTATAATGTGATGTATTATAACTAAAAGTCTGTAATAATAAATTATAGGGAAATGTGCACATCCCAGTCCTGGAGGATGAGGTGCTTGGGAGGACCAGGAGATCAGGTCTTTCCATATACATTTTTATGGTTAATGTTAAATACAGTGTACATTAGGGACACTTGGTTCCGGAGCTCCAAGTGTTTAGGAAGAGTTAACGCCTAAGTAAAGTAATAACTATCTAAGG
Source organism: Chrysemys picta bellii (assembly GCF_011386835.1). Taxonomy (NCBI): domain Eukaryota; kingdom Metazoa; phylum Chordata; order Testudines; family Emydidae; genus Chrysemys; species Chrysemys picta. The sequence continues at coordinate 111,600,526 of NC_088796.1, forward strand.
CCATATCGTACCCTCCTATTTAAAAAGCCACAGAGGGCCCAAGACATTCCATTAAATTCACCTCCTGGATTTTCTTTCTAATGTCCACCCCTACTGGTGTAGCCATGGAAGAGGTAAAGGGTTTAGAAATTCTGCTTCCAACCCTACAGCTCTCAGAGCCTCTGCAGGAAGGACGCATCTCTCTGCAGTGATTTGCTGGTCCTCTTTCCCTGCCAGCACAATTACCTCAGGAGTTGTGACTCCACAGGCTGCCTTACCCCATGGCTGTGCAGTAAAACCACAGAGGGGAATCTGAGGGGTTAATGGGTGGCTATCTACTAGGATAGCAATAGGATCTGGAACAGAGCATACCATGTGGAGTGGAAGCTTTTCTGGTATCTCTCTTTCTGCAACTATTCTGATCTCTTCTAGCTCTTGTATTTTATGCACATCACTGCGGTCCCTGACCTCCTAACTCGCCCCAACAGCTGCAATCAATGGGGCTGTTGTGATTGACACAATCCAAAGTCAGAGTCTCAGGAGGAGGGGTGCCTAGCATTATTGGTGAGAGACCCTGGCTGACAAACTCCCTGTGTGGGTGGGATTTGACTCCCTTCATTTGTATTACTGGAAGGGAGAATTCAGCCCTTTTTAGTACTTGCTGTTTCTAACTCTGACTTTGTCCTATCTCCAAATGCCAGTTAAGGTTTCAGTGTTTCATGGCACAGGCCTGCCGTCATAATAAAAACCTCTGGCTCTTTCATTGCAACTTTAGACATCCTTATGGAACTCCAGAGCGTTACCATCAGAGTGCAATAGTCTAGCAAATTGCAGAAATCTAACCAATCTCCAGTGAAGGCATAGAGACAAGAGGCTGCATACTGTAGCTTCTGCAGTACAAAGCGCTAGGGCTGTGGAGAGAGGATTCCTCAATATTCATTTTAATGTCACCCTTAATTACTACGGGATTGCACCTTCATAGCTTGTATACACCGAGCTCATTGCACACGCCAGGGGCGGGCGCCTGGTGCTCATCCATTTCCCCACCCACAAGCTCCAGGAGTGCCACCCTCCCATCCCCCTATTTTTGTAGATACCTTACTCTTACTATTTATGCATAAATAGCCGGTAAGACATGTTGTATGCAATGTTGTTTGTAGCTGTGTTTGTCCCAGGATATCAGAGAGACAAGGCAGCGGAGAAGCTCCCCTCCCCGCCCCCCCCCCACTCCAGCTCGCCTCCGCCTCCTCCGTGAGTGCGCCGCTGCATCCTGTTTCTCTCCCCTCCCTCCCAGCGCTTGCGCCGCGAAACAGCTGTTTCGCGGGGCAGGGAGGGAACACGGAGTGCTGGGGGAACAGGCAGGGCCAGGGTGGGGATTTGGGGTGATGGATGCCCTGTGTAGAATATGTGCACTTTAAAATATATCTTTACATGGAAATATTGAGTGCTTTTATGCAGTGTTCAAGTTGTCTACTCATGGCTGCATTTACTGAAAACGAGTCATTCATATAATATTAATTAGACATAGTCTGCTGACAAGTAGTATCTCATTTTCAGGAGAATCTGGCAGACTTTTAAAACATTAAAACCACATCAAAACATTTTGAGTAGTCCAGCCAAAATCTTTGTGACTTACTAAAATATATACTCTTCATATATTCAAGATAATAAGTGATCTTAACAATTTTCATGCTTCATACACAGTTTTCCATGACTCACTTAAGAAGTGGGCATTAAAAACATGTCTATCTTTATAACTATGTTATATTATATTCATACAGACAGGTGCACACACACACGACCAAATTCTCATTTCACTTTCTCACTAAAGATCTGATCCAAACTCCACTGAAGACCATTTAAAGACTCCTAGTGACTTCAGTGGGCTTTGGATCAGGTCCCAAGGGCTTGATTTTGCATTGTTGAAGTCAGTTGGGAGTTTTGAGTTTTTTTGTTTCAGTGGGAGCTGGATCTGGCCCTTACAGTGGTTTTATATCGGGGTAACTCCACTAGTTTTCAGCAGAGTAACTCCTGATTTACATGCAGGAAAGAAGAATTAGATCAACCAAGTACTGTATATGGGGCCAAGTCTCCCAATATTCATGAGTGTAAATACAGGCACATAAGTAGTTCTATGGATAAATCTATACAAGCAAAGTTACTCAACGAGCATAAATGTTGGCCGAATCAGGCACTATTACTTCAAAAAGAAACAAAACGTCACATTAGCCCTTACATTTGGACTAGTAAGGTATAAAGGATAATTCATCATGTTTTTTGCTTCTTTTTTTTCAAATTGAAATTGCCTACAAACTAATTGCAATTTTCTTAAATGTATTCATTATTCAGAATTATTTGCTAATTGCTGTGAATAATTCTTGGTCTACAGTTTGCTCATGAGCTGTTTGTTGGGCGTATGTGACACTGAGCTGTTCTTGATTAGACACTTAGGTCTCACAGCATGTGCCTGGTTTTGGGAGTGTAAATCTTGGAATAGGGTTTCTGGTGTGAATATTTGGGATTATACAGTCAAAATTCAAAAATGGCTGTTTTCTCACTGTAAACTCATTTTCTAGAATACTTGTGGAAAACAAAAACAAAAGAAATACAAAGTAGTAGAAATACATTTTTAATAAAAACCAAACTAATTCACAGACTGTTTTCCAGTATTCACCCAACTCTAATAAACATGTGCACGTGTGTATATAATTGTGTGTGCTATGCGCAGAGCTGGCATTGCCTCCTCCAGTTACAGTTGTCTCTGTATATACGTATATAAAAATAGGGAGGTGTTGGTATTTTTCAATTCAGTGGGAGTTGTGAATCTAACTCCCTGAAGCTCCTTTGAAAGTCCTCCCTGTGTACAACAAACACTCACACTGTACATTACTTCAGAATAAAATTTGGTTATTACACTTAATTTATTATCCAGTAATTTTGTTTTTGGAGAGAAGGGAAAAAACCCCACCGTGGACAGAGATACATAATTCATAAAGTCTGCCAAGTCAACTTTGTCACAAGTCTGCGCTGAACCAAACTTTAAACTGTTATGTCAATAACTGTTAAATGTAAGCATTCACGGTAGTAGACAGTTCTCCTGTTGAAAACACAGGGCTGTGACAGAAGGTAACAAATAGATGGCGTTCTTCACTGAATGAATGAATGACAGTGGTCCTGTCCAGAGGAAACATGATAATTGGGGGAAAAAATGAGGCAAGAGTGACTTGGGAAGAGTGGCTAGAAAGCATATAATGTAGTTGCTGTTCAGGTGTGTATTCATCACTGCAGTTTACATAGTTGTGATATTAGCTAATATGTAAAATGTTGTTGTAAGGAAATGGTGACTCTGTAAAGTACAAGTTACAAGAGAGGAGACGGTTGTCATTAAAGGCTCATTGCTGATTGGGATTGCCAATTATTAAAAGAGTCTTAGCAATGCTGCGCCAACTGACGTACCAAGCAACTCTGGCTAAATTCATGTGTTTTCTTCAAGAAACAGTTTGATTCAGTTAGCATTCAGAGTCAGAGAGGCCATAAAAGTATACAGTAAAAAAGAGGTATTCCCCCTTAAACAGGATTACAGAACAAATGTCTTGGGGTGATTGTTTTGTTTTTTATAATGTGAAAGTGATTTTAAAAAGTAGGTGAAAATTCTAAGACTATTTTTGACATGATGTATTAAAGTACATGACGCCTATGGCGTTAAGGGGAAAAATATAGTTTGAGAAGGTTGGTACACTGGGTTTAGGAGATTTGTTTATGCCAGGAAAGGAAGATTAATATTTCTGCCTAGAAGTTAATTAACTACGTAGCCATCAGTGAGCCAAGTTGTAGTCTCACGCTTTGATTCATTAACTACTAACTACAGTTTGTTTGTTTTTCTTGCACAGTTGCTCAAAATGGACGGGTTTGTATTTTGTAGTGGTCCAAGATGCTGTCTCCTATTTAAAACAGCAAGCAACTGAACATCCGATAGCAATATTAGGCTGTGTTTTAAGTGGCACTAAATAAACAGTTGCTACTGTGTAACATCGCAACTTGTAACTAATAACTGGTATCGTGGTTAATTATGGAGTTATATAGGCTCATATTTGGTGATCCTTAATTGAGCAAAACTCCCACTGAAGGCAATGAAATATTTACTCAGTTGAGGATCACAGAAATTGGCCACTTGTTGAGAGTGTCGCTTGCATCTGAAAACTAATAAAATGTATACATTTTAAAGTGAATTTAGTGCTGGAGTGACAGCCATGAAGGGTGAAGTCCCGTGTTTATGCATAGTTAGGTGCAGACAGGGCGGGGGCACAGTGGAAGTTTCCCCACATTGTGTCACCACTGTATCTCAACCCAGTCCTGGAGGGACCAGCTGTAGAGGCAAGGGTAGTTCAGTCTCTGCAGCTATTCAGTCCCTTGTTCTCCACTGCCTTGCCCCTATATACAATATATTCATTTAAACCTGTGCAATGTATGTGTAAAGTGCTGCCATTCTGAATTCAGTGCATTGTTCGCCAACTCTGCACTGATGTAGGTGAATACACAAGGCCTATGGCTCTGGGGTGAAATATATATTATTTCTCTTGCCTTACTGACATGTATCATTTATTCTTCAGCAAAATTGCATTTTTCTTTTTGTAGTTGCTATGTCCGTATTGTAATACCACATAAACTCTTACCTTGGTCTGAAGGTGGCATATCCATTTAAGGTCTGTTTTTAAAATACATTTGCCAAAGCCACTAGAGGGAGCTCATGGTCCCAAGCAATGAAAGACTAAAAACACTCCCCATCATTTAAAGTTGTCTGTAGGAAAAGCTAGGAAATCCTATGAAAAACAGTGGGTAAAAGTCTGTTCTGATGTATGTGTAAACAGTGATTCTCATCCCAGCGGATGCTGCCTGTGGGATGTGTCTGAGGGAGGCATTTGGTCCAATACCCAAAACAAGAGCATTGTTTTGATATTTACGGTATGTGTCTCCAGAAAATTAGCTCTGAGAAGCTCTCAGAATTGAGAAATCATTCACAGATTTAAAAAGGAGTCAGACATTTATATGGATAATAAGAATATGCAGAGTTAGAATCACTATGGCTAACAAAAATTTTGGAAGGGCTAGTAAGCATCATGCTTCATGAGATCAGGGTAAGACCTAATGTGAAAGGCAGATTATCCCACATCGGCCTACTGCAGGTTCTTGCATCTTCCTCTGAAGCATGTGGTGCTGGCTACTGTCAGAGACAGGCTGTTGGACCAGATGGACCTTGGATCAGATCCAGTCTGGCAATTCCTACGTTTTTAGATATTCCTTTGTCATTTTTTTGGGAGGGCGGAGAGTCTTGTAGTTCAGATTCAGACTCATTGTTCCTGGGCTTGGTTCCTGATTTTGCCACACACTTCCTGTGTGACTTTGGGCCCGTCATTTCTTCTGTCTGCTTCAGTTCCTGATCTTCTGCTTGGATGATGTGTTCCTTTTGTCCACCTTTGTCATCTTGTATATTTAGAATGTTCGTTCCTCAGAGTAGGGACTATCTGTTGCTATATGTTTGTACAGTGCGTAGCACAATGGGGCCTGAGTGTTGGTGCTAGTGTAATACAATTAATAACAACATTAGTAAACTTAGTTCTGCATTGGAATAGGTCATCTGACCAATGTTCCATGTAGTCTGACTGCTTCTCCTCAACATTTGTTCATCCTTCATGCTTTCAGCAATGATAAAACATAATGCAATTAGCCCAAGGGTTCTCAACCATTTTTGAATCATGGACCACCTTGGCATTTTTTTTTTTACTTTAAGGTTCCTCTGCCGTTACAATAGTGAGAAGGATTCATAGAATATCAGGGTTGGAAGGGACCTCAGGAGGTCATCTAGTCCAACCTGCTGCTCAAAGCAGGACCAATCCCCAACTAAATCATCCCAGCCAGGGCTTTGTCAAGCCTGACCTTAAAAACCTCTAAAGAAGGAGATTCCACCACCTCCCTAGGTAACCAGTTCTTCAACACCCTCCTAGTCAAAAAGTTTTTCCTAATATCCAACCTAGACCTCGCAACTTGAGACCATTACTCCTTGTTCTGTCAACTGGTACCACTGATAACTGTGTGCCCTCCATCCTCTTTGGAACCCCCTTTCAGGTAGTTGAAAGCAGCTATCAAATCCCCCATCATTCTTCTCTTCTGCAGACTAAACAATCCCAGTTCCCTCAGCCTCTCCTCATAAATCATGTGCTCCAGCCCCGTAATCAATTTTGTTGCCCTCTGCTGGACTCTTTCCAATTTTTCCACATCCTTCTTGTAGTGTGGGGCCCAAAACTGGACACAGTACTCCAGATGAGGCCTCACCAATGTCAAATAGAGGGGAATGATCACATCCCTCGATCTGCTGGCAATGTCCCTACTTATACAACCCAAAATACCGTTAGCCTTCTTGGCAAAAAGGGCACACTGTTGACTCATATCCAGCTTCTCATCCACTGTAACCCCTAGGTTCCTTTCTGCAGAACTGCTGCCTAGCCATTCAGTCCCTAGTCTGTAGCAGTGCATGGGATTCTTCCATCCTAAGTGCAGGACTCATACTGGAGCTCTGAGCAGTCGTACTGCTCTCTTACATAAAATGCAACTGTCCCGCCTGTCCTTCCTGAACAGTTTATATCCATCCATCACAGTACTCCAGTCATGTGAGTTATCCCACCAAGTCTCTATTATTCCAGTCACATCATAATTCCTTGACTGTACCAGGATTTCCAGTTCTCCCTGCTTGTTTCCCAGGCTTCTTGCATTTGTGTATAGGCACTTAAGATAACTCGCTGATTGTCCTGCTTTCTCAGTATGAGGCAGGAGTCCTCCTCTCTTGTGCTCCCCTGCTCGTGCTTCCTCCCGATATCCCACTTCCCCACTTACCTCAGGGCTTTGGTCTCCTTCCCCCGGTGAACCTAGTTTAAAGCCCTCCTCACTAGGTTAGCCAGCCTGCTTGCGAAGATGCTCTTCCCTCTCTTTGTTATGTGGAGCCCGTCTCTGCCTAGCACTCCTTGGAACACCATCCCATAGTCAAAGAATCCAAAGCCTTCTCTCCGACACCACCTGCCACTTGGTATTGCTAATGCATTTGTTCGGGAGATACCAGACAAATTACTCCAAATGCTAAAAATAGCAGTGTAGAAGTTTCCACTTAGGCTGGAGTCTGGGCACTGAGATCCTCCCCACTTACCCAGTTTGAGCCCAGGCTCCAGTCCGAGTGAGACTGTCTATCCTGATATTTTTAACCCCATAGCGTGAACCCTGAGAGCCTGAATCAGTCTGAGATGAGCTGCTGTTTTTTTTAAAAAAATATTTTTGCCTTGTAGACATATCCTTTCTTGTTTTAAATCAGTGCCTTTAATTATCTTGGACCTTTATTTTTAACTTTTAAGCCTGATAGGTTTTGAATGATTTCAGGACTAAAATGTTAAGAAATTTACAGTCCAGACACTTCCCAAATCCCTGGCTCCTCTACTTACTGGCATTTTGTTATTTGAAATAGACTTATGAATACCTTATTAATAGATTTTTCCTCTGACAGGTCTACTTTGCTTATTCCAATCTATGATTGCTTTTAGGTGTGATATACACAGTTCTTCTGACTGAATGCTTTGCATTCATGTATAGGGCTTAACACCATGTTTTAAAGATTCAGCTGGTTGGTTTTGTACTGGTTACATTGGCGTCCTTCAGATGGGAGAACCATTCCAGATGGAATGCGTCTTCCCACGTACGGTCTCTTCTGGCACACTGCTGAGTGTCTCCTGCACACGGTAGGATGGGACATTGCTTGACAGGAGATGCTAAGTCTAGGAGAGACAGTTAAGTCTGAGACACTAGTGGGACAGGTAGAGATTAGTGAAATAGACAAGGGAAGGGGAAGAGGAGATGTGAGAAAGGCATTGAGGAGAGTAGATAAAGGGTAGTAAAAGGAGAGCAATAAAAAGGGAAAAAAAGAGGGGAGGAAGTAAAGGAAGATGGGAAAGATCACAGAAATGTTAAAAATGGACAACTGAAAGAATGAAGGGACAGACAATGGGGTGTGTATGGAAGAAGTGAAAGACAATGAAGAGAGGTACAAGAGCAAGGAGGAAGAAAACAGAAGCAGAGAAGAGACAATATAAATATCTTTAACATCAGAAAGAGCATCTTTTGAGTCACAACTGGGAAGCACTGCTGGAAAATGAGCTAAGCTTGCTCCAAGAAATGGCAGAAGCTCTAGGGAACACCTCACTCTCCTGACTGCAAGGGGGAAAACTAGGAGTGGGAAATCAAAAGATAAAGGGGGTTGTTTTTTGTCCCAGAGGTGTTCCCTAAACAGTCACCTCTACCATCAGAAAGAACTTACATACCTTCAAATGGACTAGGAAGGTAGGGCATTAGACTGGGATTTAAAAACCTGGACTCAGTTTCCAGCTAAGCCATAGACTTCTTGTCTGACACTGGGCAAGTCACTTAATCTACCCTCTACCTTAGTTCCCCATTTGTAAAATGGGGATAATACTTCCCTATTTCCCAAGGGTATAGTGAGGATAAAACCCATTAACAACTGTGAGGTGCTCAGACACTACAGTGATGAGGGTGATTAAGCAGTTCTCACACCCAGGATGCTTTGTTATAGCCACAGAACAGACATAGCTGTATACAAACAACATGATTAGGACAAACAGCAACACCCCACTGGGACTGAGAATGACTAAACTAAGTCATCTCCTGGTGCTGTTCCTCTGAATAGGATTATTTATGTTGTGGAGCATGATGCTGTTTGCATAATTTATCATCAGTGTGTCTTGCTCTGGTGATGTGTTTTAATACTCATAAATCACTGGAGCAACTGAGCACAGGTTTATACTTCTAGTCCACACAGAACAAGCATTTGTTTAAATCTTAACACTGAGGAGCAGCAAAGCAAGTCTGAAAAATAGATAGTGGTTACTGCTAAGCACGAGGTTGTTTGCTTAGCCATAGGTAGGCAAGAATTTGCCTGAAATCAAACTTCTATTTCAATGAAAGGACAGTATCTGGCACTGTAGACATAAGTAGCAGAGTAGCCATTTCTTTAAAAAACGACGATTTCTGCATCCTTCAGCATGCAAAAAGACACATGTATACAACAGCTTACTGTGTAGAATTTGTAGTTCATTGTTATTTTTGCCTGTGTTTTCACTTGATTAAAAATTAAAAACGGTGGCAATTTGTTCTGCTAGGCTTCTGGCCAAATTTACAAAGGTGTTTAGGTACCTACAGATGCATGTGGGTGCCTAAAAATCTTTGTAAACCTGCCTCATCTTGATGCTATGGGGAATGAATCTTTTGGCTACATGCTACATTGTTCTTCAGTTCAGAATGCCTTGCACTGATGATCTACTGCATTGCAATAGATGCTTTCCAGATATTGCTTTCCAGATATTAGGTAATGTTAACATGCTGGTGGTTCTCCTAGTGCTAGATTTATAACACTGGCAAATTAGGAAGGCAAGATGAAACCAACAACTAGAGGTGGCTGAGGGATTCATAGCACATAATTTATTAGTCAGATTTTACCTTTTATCTGTTTGCAAATTATCAACAATTAGAACTGGTTTATTTCATTATTAGTGGTGTGAGAGCCAGGTCACCTAAGACATATGGTATAGTTTCTGTTCCCTGACTGGGTGAAATTTTTTTATAAGCAGGAGGAAGGGAACTGAAGAGACCTGCACAGGGTGAGGGCAGGGGACTGGACTAGAAGAACTCTCAAGATCCCTTCCAGTCTAAGGAAATGTGAGGGCCTAATACACCCCCACACAAGGGCCCAGAGAGACAGGGGAAAGGGGAGGAAAATTCTGTGATGCTTCTGTCCTGATGTTTTCACTCCAATTGTTCTGTCAGTGTGATGGGGTTTGCCCATGTGGAACAAGCAGTGGTACCAGTTCCCAAACCTTGTTGGTGCTCCAGGCTCTGCAGGAACTCAGGACCTTCTGTATGTGTGCCTTTCCCTCCCCCACCCCAGCTCAGCTCCAATGGAGTCATGCTGCTGGGATGTTCACAGCAGCTGTTGTGATGGGATCTCGGGGGCACAGCCCGGGATCATGGGACCGCTGTGTCCCCTTAACTCTCCAGCTTGGGCTGTCTCTCACAATGCTTTGCTAGTGACAAGCAGCAAACCCCCACAGGTGCTGTTATCACTCAGCACAACAGCATGTGGAGCCCTACACCCAGCTAGATTGCATGAATGCTCCCAGAGCCACTCATGAATCACACAGAGAAAGGCACCAGCCAAATCCCTCCAGCTCCCAGCCTTGTACCTCAGGAATACACCATCGTGCACTGCTCATCGTGAACAGTGCAAATTTATTAATTGGTTCACGACTTCATCAATGGAAAGTGGATATACACCAGCCTTTGTAAACCTGAGCAGATTTACCAAACATATCAGGCAAACTCACTGGTAAAGATAAACAGTAAAACAAGTTTATTGACTACAAAAGATAGATTTGAAGTGATTATAAATGATAGACAAAAAGTCAGAGTGATTACCAAATCAAATCAAATGTAAACATGAAGTCTAAATGCCCAACCCTATTAGACTGGGCAACATCTAGATTAAGCAGTTTTTCTCATCCCACTGGATATTGCAGTTCAGAGTACAGAGGTTTCACCATTGAAACCTGGGCCAGTCTCCTCTGTTGGAGTCGTCCATCTTCTCAGTATCCTTGTTGCTTGTAGCATATGTGGTAGAAGGAGAAAAGGCCAAGCCTGGTGCCCCTGTGTTCTGTTTTTTACCCTTAGTCCCATGTGCTTGGAGAACACAAGTCCAGACATGTCTGGTGGGCATTGCTGAGTCACCAGGCAAGGTTGAGTAATTCCTCTGGTGTTGCCTTGTGCAAGTGAGTTATTACATTGTAGCTCCCTTGCAGGACAATGGCTGTTGATGGTTGTTTTACACCCGCCCGGGCATTGGATAGCTCCCTTGTCCTTGTCTCTGGATCTAATATCTGGGCAATTCCCCAACTCACAGCATGTTTTAGTGACAACCATACAACACAATCTCATAACTTCATATGCACTAATGATACACATATTTAGATAGAACCATGGCTTTCAGCAGATCATAACCTTTTCCCCGATACCTCATATGGCCTGCTTTATATGAAATATCACAATTATATATACACGATGAATATGGGGGTTACAGGGCACTCGCCCTGAGGTACAGAGTGTCACAGCTGTTTCCGGTGGGACACCACTTCAATGGGGATTTGCATTGTGGAGGTGAGGCTGCAAAACAGTTGTACAATCTGAGTTCTGTGGAACCAGGGAAGGATGGACCAGTGAACCTTACCAGCTTACCCAGTGCTCCTCGCCTCCCCCCTTACCTTGTGCAAATCCACAGCGAGATCTCATCAATGTCTGGGACCAGGAGAGGGAAATACTGCTGTGTAGGCAGCTGAGCCCATTTTTCATGTAGGATGGTGAAATATACACATGGATCTCAGGGCCAGAATTGAGCCTTGAGATTGGAATCTGACCAGGGAACATAGATGGGATGCAAAGGAGTTGTTACACGCTGTGTCAATAATCCATAAATAAGCCATGATACCTGAGACAATGACTGCTCTGAAGGTTGAAACCTGATGGGCCAGATTCTCAGCTGAGGTAACTGATATAGCTCCATTGCTTTCAGTGTCATTCCTTAGCCTACTGACTTCAATGGAGCTATGCTGGGTTACACCAGCTATGGATCTGGCACAATTTAGTTAAAATAGAACTAAAAAAACCCACCACCACCAAAAAACCTTTTCTTACTGTATGGAATTCACAGAATCTCCTGCTGCTTGCAATGATGTCAGACTAATGTAAAGCAAGGAAATACGGGGTTCTGACTCGCATTTCATTCGTAATGCCCTCGCTTATGCAAGGATTGCAACACCCAGTACTCAGCAGAGGACTTGCAACTGTGTGTGTGTGTGTGTGTGTGTGTGAGAGCGAGCTTCTTTAATGTGTTGTGCAAAGACATGATTTGAGAAAATTTTCCTGGCATTTGACATCTTTTAAGTCAGAGTCTAAACATTACTATAACTTTATGTTAATAGCAATATTATAGCATAATAAAACTTATAGACAAGCTATAATTATTGTAGTAAAACTAGAGTCACTAAACAGGTGTTAATATCCAATTACAAATCAGCATATCTTTGCCAACAATAATAAAGTGCCTGCCATAATCTGACTACAGAGCTACCATGTTTCTGACGGTTTTACCATAGCTGTAATGTAATCAGCCACAATGTAACTGTATACTGTTCACATTTATAGTCAGGAATGACTGCACTGTAATTTCACTACAAAGAAACCCTATTTTTGACTATTGTATTTTCTCTTGGGTATTGAAAAACCACCTTTTATGAATGTATAATAGATGTTTATAGGAATGATGTGGGTGTAAGTATGCTATACCTTGCTTTGGGATGAGCTTGTAGTTCCTAGAATGTGTCTTGTAAGATAGTGTAGCGGTGCCTGCTCCCGGCCCCTCCACAAACTCAGTGCATCATTTAGCACTGAATTTATGACCTAGGGTTTCACACTGAATTTGGGGCTTGGGGCCGAAGGGCAGGCGGGCTTCCCCGGCCAGTCCTAACTAATCCCCCTTTTAAGCGGAGCTGGGCTAACAGAGGCCTGGCTTGGATCTCCTAGCCAGCACCCTGTTACAGATAGCAATAATAAAATGTAGGTCAAACTAACAACACCCCATGAGTTAGGAAGGAGTTATCACTGGAGAACTGAGACCGAGACAGAAGGGGCTCAGTCATGAGCTGACCTATGCCCCCGTGATGTAAAGCACCCTGTCACTCCCCTGTGCAGGCTATCCACATTGCAGCTCATAATGCATGTGGACAAGCAACCATTGTAGAGCTGCTACTCTGCTTCCTATAGAAGCAGATGGGGAATGGACATGGGAATGGCCAGACACAGCTGAGCTGGTACAGAGGGAAAAGTGAGCTGCACCAGGAAAAGGGCTGGTGCATCTTTATTTCTCCAGGGAGCAAAGAGGAAGCAGGGACAGAATTGTCTGAGTCTCTAGTGAGTTTTGGTCTGCTCCTGGGGCAGTGCGGCTACATGCTGCCTCCTCTTCAAGGCAAATTACAAGGTATGAGCCTAGCCTTGAGTGACTTATCCAAGGCCCATTGGAAGTGTATTGCAGACCCAGTAGCTGAACCCATATCTCCTGAATCCCAGTCCAGTGCTGAAACCACTGGATCATTCTGTTTCTGTGGCTGGAAACCCCAGTGCTAATCTGAATCAGCAATTGGAGACGGGAGCAAAGCAATGCTCTGCTTCCAAACAGCCCTCTGCTTTGAGAACAGGAGTACTTGTGGCACCTTAGAGACTAACAAATTTATTTGAGCATAAGTTTTCGTGGGCTGCAGCCCACTTCATCGGATGCATAGAATGGAACACACAGAAAGAAGATATTTATACTGACAGAGAACATGAAAAGGTGGAAGTAGCCATACCAAATGTAAGAGGCCAATCAATTGATATGAGTTAGCAGCAGCAGGAGAGAGAAAAAAACCTTTGAAGTGGTAATCAAGATGACCCATAGAAGGTGTGAGGATATTTTAACATGGGGAAATAGATTCAATTAGTGTAATGACCCAACCATTCCCAGTCTCTGTTCAAACCTAAGTTAATTGTATCTAATTTGCATATTAATTCAAGTTCAGCCGTCTTTCTTTGGAGTCTGTTTTTGAAGTTTTTTTGTTGCAAAATTGCCACCTTCAAGTCTGTCACTGAGTGGTTAGAGAGGTTGAAGTGTTCTCCCACTAGTTTTTGAATGTTATGATTCCTGATGTCAGATTTGTGTCCATTTATTCTTTTGCGTAGAGACTGTCCGGTTTGGCCAATGTATATGGCAGAGGGGCATTGCTGGCACATGATGGCATATATCATGTTGGTAGATGTGCAGGTGAATGTGCCCCAGATGGCGTGGCTGATGTGATTAGGTCCTATGATGGTGTCACTTGAATAGATATGTGGACAGAGTTGGCATCGGGCTTTGTTGCAAGGATAGGTTCCTGGGTTAGTGTTTATTTTGTATGGTGTGCGGTTGCTGGTGAGTATTTGCTTCAGGTTGGGGGGCTGTCTGTAAGCGAGGACTGGGTCTGTCTCCCAAGATCTGTGAGAGTGAGGGATCATCTTTCAGGATAGGTTGTAGATCTTTGATGATGCGCTGGAGAGGTTTTAGTTGGGGGCTGAAGGTGACGGCTTGTAGCGTTCTGTTATTTTCTTTGTTGGGCCCGTACTGTAGTAGGTGACTTCTGGGTACTCTTCTGGCTCTGTCAATCTGTTTTTTCACTTCAGCAGGTGGGTATTGTAGTTTTAAGAATGCTTGATCGAGATCTTGTAGGTGTTTGTCTCTGTCTGAAATGGACTGAAGTCAGGGGAGTTCCCTTGGATTTGTAAGACTGCAACTGAGATCAGAGTTCTGCTCATGGGGCCAAATTCAGACCTGGCATAAGCAAATGCAACCAATTGATAGATCTCAATTCATGAGTGGTTCACGATATAATTTTAGAAGGGGAACAAGAGTTAAATTATTTGGCGTTTCTTAACCAATTCTGTATTCAAATTATGGTAAACTAGCAGAGGGATCATTTTGCAACTAGCAATGCAAGACCATGAACTGGCACTGCAGCCTTTACAAACTGTGGGCATCAAAATGCTATTGAAGTAAGTGGACCTGTGCCCATTATATCAGCAGAGAATCTGACTTTAAATCTTAGGAGGTAACAATCTTATGCGGTTGTGTTTTAGGTCATGCTTACTCATTTAATAGTGAAAAACAGGCATAAAAGAGGACTAGGGAGCACAAATGGAGTAAATGCTATTTCCTGAGGCTGGGGAAGAAATCTGAAGAGCTTTCAAATGGCATAAACTAGTATTGCCAAATGTTTTGGTTCTAGTTCAAGTAGGATTTGGTCCTTGATTTAAACTTCTGTTGAGATTGAGAAGAGGTATTTATAGGATCATTCCTTTCATATTTCACATTATGTCATGGTATTGTACACACAGAGGGACATGAATTTATCCATGGATACCAAATAACAAATACAGAAATGTTTTCATTCTCAGAAAAAGATTCTATGTGGAATGGAAGAATCCCTTTTATTTTTTTTTCTAGCCTCTCTCTTTCCCTGACTGTCTTCACATTGTCGTCTTGGTCTTGCCTGAAGAGTTACCTCTAATTCACAGGACAAAGTAGCATATTCAGTAGATAGTGTTAAGTTTCCTCTGATCTGTCATAAGCACAGGGCCGGCTCCAGGCACCAGCCCACCAAGCATGTGCTTGGGGCGGCGCCTGGAGGGGGGTGGCGCGGCGGGGCGCTCCGGCCCGAGAGTGGGGCCGCAACTGGGCTCGCCGCCCTCCCCCCCAGCGCTCTGGCCGCCGGGGGCTCTCCGCCCTCTCCCCGGCACTCTGGCCACCGAGGAGAGCGGAGAGCCCCGGCCGGGCTTGCCGCCCTGCTCCCAGCGCTCTGGCTGCTGGGGGCTCTCCGCCCTCCTCCCGGCGCTCTGGCCGCCGGGGGCTCTCTGCCCTCCCCCCAGCGCTCTGGCCGCCGGGGAGAGCGGAGAGCCCCAGTCGGGCTCTCCGCCCTGCTCCCAGTGCTCTGGCTGCCGGGGAGAGCGGAGCCGTGGCGGGCTCGCCGCCCTCCCCCCCGGTGCTTCGGCCCGGTCGGGGATTGTGGGCCCACGGCCGGGCTCGGTGCCCTCCCCTGCCTAGGGCGGCAAAAAAGCCAGAGCCGGCCCTGCATAAGCAGCTCAACTATCCAAGGAGGGAAAAAAAGTAATAGGCACAAACTCACATAATCTTCTAAGCTACCACACAATATCTGCTAAATTCAGACTCTAGAGGAGCATTCTGGAGACACCGCGATCTCTCTCTCTCTCTCTCTCTCTCTCTCTCTCTCTCTCTCTCTCTCACACACGTATGAACTGAACAAGAAAATCTGTCTTCAAGAGATTTCATTTCTTATCAGTGAAGACTGATAGTTCCTGTTATTTCCATTATACTAACAGTTTCACGTGGAGTGCATAAACAGTAGAAAATGACCATTATGGGCCAAATTCTGCCCTTACTCACACCCCTCACAGCCCTATTTACACCAGTAAGGTTGCCTGGAGTGTGTATCATTACAGGATTTTGCCCAAAGGCCTTGTTCAGTTAATACTCGTAGTCAGTCTGCTCTGCTACACCAGTATAAAAACAGAGTACCACTCTTCACTTCAGTGAAGTCTCTCTGGATTTATGCAAGTATTCTTGAGAGCAGAATCTATTTCTAGGTAATGTGCCATCCAGGTTCCCAGAAAAGCTCCTCTAATTAATTAATAACTTGGAGCTGAATCTAAGCTAGATTTTATAAAATGTCCCTTCCAGTTTTTTATCTGACTGAAATGAAAATCAGAGGGTGGGTTTGCCTCTGGGTTCCTGAGCCCCTCTGAAATATGGTAACTGGAAGAGAGAGGGTCTAGCTGGGGTTTACCTTGTCATGAAACAGATTCAAACATTCTCCTGCTAGAAGTAGTTGAACACAATAATGGTAGCCATGGATAGAATAAAATATGGAAGTAGTGTGGGAACTCATATTTCTTCAGACACAGTGAGTGATATCCTGGCCCTATTAAAGTCATTGGCAAAATGCACATAGACTTCAGTGGGGCCAGGATTTTCCCCACTGTACTTGGATTACCAGATTTGGATGCTAAATTATAGATTGACTCTTATCTAAAGCTCTCTGTGCTCCAAATACAGATTTTACTCCATATTGTTCATCACATAAAACGCCTCCTCTTTTCCAGAAAAAGTCCCCTATTCCTTGAGGATAAGCAAAAGTCTGTTGCATTTAGAATTTGGAAAGCTAAGGATCTAAATCAGATTACAGGTTTTCCTGCAATGCCTTTTCATATCTGTGTGTAGCATATGATAATTCAAGCAATTTTCATATTCATGTCTGTTGTTCTATTTAGACGCTTCAGACTAAGAACAAGCTTTATGGAAGATCTTCTTTCTTTTGGTCCCAGTAATTAAACACATCCTGGATCTCCCAAAGCAAGCAATACTTCATTATTCAAGTCTGTTTACTGATGCCCTGGGTATTATTTAGTTCTTAGTTCAAGTATATGATAAAGATAAGGGTTTCCACATTTATTTCTCAGGAGTAATTTTTGAAGTCCAAAACACACGTTCTGATGGGCAGATGAAGTTAATGGTGGGGGGAGAATACTAGATACATGTGATATCTAGTCAGGAAGCAGCTATTCAGATAGAAAATCTGATTGGCTGCAGTATGAGTTCCAGGCAAACTATACTTGACTTCTGAGCCAACCAGCACACAGGCATATGTGGTCTAATTGGTTCATGTTAACAAAATTCTGCTCCCATTTGCCACAGATGCAGCAGAACCATTGTGGTTTTTGTTGTCCAGGATAATGTAAGGGATCCACATAATCTGTGCAACATGAAACCTAGCTCTACTAGAGGTACCCTCTCTCTGCTCCATGCATGGGCAATTGGGGCTCAAGTGCAGGGCAGACACAAATCAGGAACAAGGGTATGGGACATGTAGATGTTCACGATATGGGTCCAACAGCAATTTCTCTCTTTGTAGTGGGAGTCAAGATTGACTCTGCCTACCACAATAGCCTGCTATAACAACCAGAGAGCAACCACTATTCTTATTCACCCTGCAGCCAATCTCTCCCCACCAGTCCCTGCAAAACCCCTGTGCCAGCTTTTTCTTTTATTCAGATGAGGATAATCTTTTTTCTTTTTTTAAACCTAAGATCTTTTGCTGCTCTTCATTTTATAAAGTCTTTTCAAGAGAACAGGCATTTCCACTGTGGCATTTGTTTATACTGATTAGAAAACTATAAGATTTGTTACAACTTCTACCAGTGTAATCTGATGTTCCTTTAAACTGACGGTGTGGAAACCGGAGATACTTGTTCTTACTTTGTTGTTTTCCTTACTGTAACAACAAAGGTATTTAGAACAAATAGGGTGACCAGACAGCAAGAGTGAAAAATCACCCCGGGGTGGGGAATAATAGAAGCCTATATAAGAAAAAGACCCTAAAATCGGGACATCTGGTCACCCTAAGAACAAAGGTACATAACACATACAAACTTATTCCAGCACACCTTGATCCAACACAAAGCAATATGATGCAGGCTGCTGGTTGTAAAATTTACTTGCATATTATGTTGGAACACTGATTTTTTCCTACAGTTAGGCTTATAAAATCCATATAGTAAATGAAATATTGCAAGTAAGCTCAAAATCACAGGTCTAATTGTGACAGCCTTACTCTTATTAGATAGTCCCTTACTATATACATAGTCCCATTGATTCAATATGATTACTAGTGTATAGAGCCGGTAAAAAAACATTTCTATTGATATTTTTTTTTGGTGGAAAATGCATTTTTCACCAAAATGAAAATGTTCACATGAAGCTTTCATTTTGACTGACATTTCTCTCTTTTTTGACACATTTTTTAAAAAGTTTCAATTCACTTTCTGTCACTTGTTTACTTTTAGATGGAAAAAAGAATGAAGCAAAAAAATTGTTTCACAACCAACACGTTTCACAGGAAATAAAAACATTTTCATTTCCTTTGAAAATTTCCACAACACATACTTGCCTTACCCTTTTTTCAACAAGCTCTAACTTCTGTAGGAAAGTGCTACATTATGCGTAAGGGTGACATAAGCAGGCCCAAAATGAATTCTGGCATACGTGGCTATCTTCGTATGACCCTTCCAATCAGGTGTCTCCACTAAATCAAACTTCCTTTTTCTTATACAGAGAGGAGGACATTATTTGCTATCAATTAAATTCTTGATCACTGAACTACACAGAGCTGTTGGTGCATAATTATCATCCTTATACAATCTTAAATGAGAATAATGGTTTAAGCAACACCACCATCTGTCTGTAGTTAAGTGACTGAAGAGCTAATTGCTAAGGGAAAAGTATTCCCTCCTCCCTATAGATGAGGAAGTGTGTTTCCATTATGTGGAGACCGCTGATGGCAGATTGGTTTAGAGTTTTTTGGAAGCACATTTTTAACATGTGATGTAAACTTTATTGGCCTAAGTGGTTGAAAATAAACAGAGTGATGCTGAGAGGAAAGTTGTAACACCTCTACTCACCGAGAATCCTGGTAAAACAACCCATTTATTAGCCTGATGGCCAGCTCTAACCATCAGAAGTACATGATGGAATATTATGAGAACTGTTTACTTTTGAGTACGATGCCACTTAAAAACAAACTAACTAGAGCTCTCTTTATGATATCACAACATTCTGCAGAGTGGGTATCTCAAATTCTGTAGTCTTCATCTAAAATCTGATTGAGCTGGGACTGAGTTATATGGGTCAGCTTTTCAATCCCCATATAACTAACCAGGTCATTTTAAAAAATCCATGGATACTTTGGCAGAGACTTCTCAATCAGCTCCCGCCCCTTGAGCTCAATAGCCAGTTTACACTTCTCATCAGCGTACTGTGGGTATGTTACTACTGGGGAGGAGGCACAATGCCACAATCCTTAGACTTGAATGGTTAGTAAGGCTGTGCATTGAACCTGCTGAACCTGTAAAACTTTGTGTAAATCTGAAGAATCCCAAACATTTTAGTATCTGTACTTGTCTGTCTGTCTGTCTTTCTCTCTTTCTTTTTTTAATGCTGCCTTTTGTTTCACCTTAGGAAGCACTTAAGGGGTCCCAGATAAGAAATCTGGTCATTTCACTGTGTTTCACTTCATATATGAAGGGAGCAGCATGCGAAGACCAGCTCTCACCTAATTTCTGTCCTATTAATGGCTCCCCACGGCCACAAAACACCAAACATGTGCAAAGATTGAGCTGCACTCAGTTTTACTCAAATGCTGGGATGTTAGATCAGCTTCAACAGGACACTGAATTCAATCTTAGGTTTCTGTTTGTCAAGAGGACAACATATTTGGCAGTATTTTCCCTCTCCGCGGCTGGCCCCAGCTTGTTTCTCCATGTGCTCCTGATGCCCCCAGACTCTGGTTGGCCCAGAATATTGAGAGATCTGGTCATGCCATATTTCAGCCAGTGCTTAATGTGTGCTAGGGCTTGCCAGGGCTGAGCCTGGCACCTCTAAGCTTGGCAGTTCATAGCCCCGGCATCTCTGGGCTCACTGCGTCAGTTATGAAAGTAAAAAAAAATTGCTTGAGCCCCGACACCAAATTGCTTGAGCCCTGGCACCTCTTTCATTACAAATTAAGCACTGATTTCAGCCCAGGGATGGTGGAAATATAGAAAGAAAATAAAAGCTGGTGATAAATCCATCATTTAGGGACTCAATTATCACTGAAGTGCCCTTCAGTTTCACTTCTGACCCAGATCCAAAATGGATGTTTGGATCCAGGTGCTCTGAATATGAACTGATGTACCCACCTCCCTTCCCTCTCCTCAAGCCCATGTGTGTCACAAGGACTTTCCTTGGGAAACACTGAGCTCCATTAAAAAAGGCACTACTTTCCTGCAGAATTTTAAGGCACCAGTGTAAAAGATTCAGAGAGGTTTGGATCTGGAGGTTTGAATTTGTCCCTAAACCTGCCATATGCTCTCAACAAAAATCCAGATAACACAAAGGCTCAGATTCACAAAGGTATTTAGGCTCCTAACTTCCTTAGAAATCAGTGGAAGTTAGGAGCCTAAATACTTTTGTGGATCTGGGCCTTTGTGCATTCCTAGGGACAAAAACGTACGTTTGCATATTTTAAGTTAGCGTATGGTTAGCATACCATGCAGTTTACGGAGTAATTGAGATGTTCAGGGACCAGCACCTGGGACTCAAGGGTCTGATTTGACTGCAGTAAATATTTGTAACATTATAAAATGACAGTGCACACTTAATATTTCTTGATTAGTGGGAAGGCTGGTTACCTACTATCCAGTGGAGCTGTATGAAAATTTGGCAGTTTTAGCTCACCAGGGTTCTTGGGAATCTTCTTCCACTTTGGCATCCTGTGGGATTTTCACCTCCTGAGCTTCCTCTGAGATTCAGGCTCTAGCAAACACAACTCCCCGTCTCCAAGCCCCAAATTCAGTGTGAAACCCTAAGTCATAAATTGTTCCAAGGTCACTCACAGGGTTTCCCTGGGCTTCGTTATAAATATTTCCCACAGTTCTACTTCCCATCTTACCTGGACTGCAATTGTGTTTTGGCACAACTCTTCATAAAGGTGTACTAAGGCTCTTGTCCTGCAAACTGGTGTGCATTGGCAGACACCTACGTTGAGCCCGACTCTAGGGGGCCTGCCTACATGAAGCAACTTGCAGGATCATGGTATAAATTTGCATCATTTGCTGTCCTTAAATGAGAAACCTTGTTTTTAATTGGCCCTATAGGTGCCTTATATAGTTTTGGCGCCTTACAATGTCACCTATCCTGAAGGCAATTTCCTGAGTTCCTGTAAAGGGCACTCCTTTCCTGCAGAATAGGATGAATTTTAAACCTGAAGAACTGTAGGACCTCACAGAGATGTCAGCTATATTCAAGTACCCTTCATAAGGACCCTTTATAAGTAAATATAAGAAAATGTAAAGGGGGTATACCATACACTCTCTGCATAGTTAAAATGTGGACTGGCATGTATCTGAATGTAAGAACCACTTTCCATTCCTTGTGTTTTCCTTTAGTGCTGGGCTCAAACGTTCACAGATCAAAGATCCAAAACTACTTAAAATAATCATAAAACAAGTCTGCTGTCCTGGAGACTTAATAAAAATGATAGCAGGTTTCTGTGTATCTTTCCAAGTATCTTGTATTTCCAGAGCTTGCCACCTGTGCAACAAAAAAATCTGTTTAGAAGTGTGTTTTTTCATTCTCTAACCCTGAAAGTCTTTATTCGCAGCATGAGATTATTGCAACAATTTAGCAAGCGGCTTTCCCCCTCTATTTTCTTTTTTTTTGCACCTACATCCTTTTAAGTCCGTTCAAACCTTAGGGAAACATTTAGTACTTAAGCTTTAGGTTTTCAGGTTCAGTCAGGTAGAAAATCTAACACTGAATGTGTGCACAAATGATATCGTCACACAATGGGGACCAGCAAGCAGCACAAAGAGAAGGGAAGAATATAAGTGTTCAGAGAGCAAGGGCTATATTTGAATTTGGTTTCCCAACACCAGCTCTGAAGTTTTCTCCCAAGATTCCCAGGTTTCAAAGTAGTCACAATGGTTATATTGTAGGAGAATTATCTGGACAATGTGGGAAATGGCAGTCCCTAATTATGGTCTTGATTTCTGGGCTGCTTAAAGGTGTAATATTCCTAAAATTGTCTGAAGAATGTGTTCAGCTTAATCATCATTTCATGGTTTCAGAAAGCATCCACATTCAGTGCTAATTTAGGGTCTGATCAGTCTCGATGCAAAATGGGGAGTGAAAGCATTCAGCATCTCACAGCTCCTTGCAAGATCGGGCCCTTTGTGAAGTTCACGGTAGCAATGCATTCAGTGATGGCGATTGGTGCATATTATTCATTTCATTACAATATATTCCCACCACAAATTATAGTGACATCATCAAGGACAAAAGAATTCTAGTTATAATTTCGCCCTACGTTTAGGGGAAATACAAAAACACCCTCACCCTTACCAACAACAAAACAAACCTCCAAAACCTCACTGCTGTATTTCACGTTGTCTTAGGACAGGGGTTCTCAAACTGGGGCTTGGGACCCCTCAGGGGGTCGTGAGGTTATGTGGGGGGTCGCGAGCTGTCCCCCTACACCCCAAACCCCGCTTTGCCTCCAGTATTTATAATGGTGTTAAATATATAAAAAAGTGGTTTTAATTTATAGGGGGGGGTCGCACTCAGAGACTTGCTGTGTGAAAGGGGTCACCAGTACAAAAGTTTGAGAATCACAGTCTTAGGACATAGTAAGTTGTATGAGGCAAGGTACCCAATTGGCCAAGTCCATGCACGAAAACCAGATATACATGCACACAGTGGCTATTAGCACACAAAATAGTTGCACACAAATGTTAGTGAGGAATTTCACATGTCCGACTTTGAAAATCTTGTCTGTGATTAATTTGCCCCCCCCCCCAGTAAAACAGCATGAAAGTGTAAAAAAATAAGTCTGAGTGTTATGCGCTTAGTAGAAAAGAAAATAGCAATGAAAATTTGCATCTTTGATTAAAGCCAGTGGCAGTTGCAGAAGAGGGCTCAGCATGTCTCAGGGTCAGACCCTAAGAGGTATGAATTCTCAGGATGACAATAAATTGGCTTGTGTCACCACTATTAGAATCTGTCTGGACTAAATAAGAATCACTGGAATTGCCCTATTCAATTAGACCATGGTCCATCTAGCTCAGCATTTCATCTCCTCTGGCAGTGACCAATCCTTCATGCTTCCGTGAAAGGTACAAGAAACACCACAGTGACTATTTATAGTATTACCAGTCCACAGGGAATGTTTTCCCTAGCTATTGTCTTTAATTCTTTACATAACAAAGAAATATGAAGAAGCTACATGGGCACCGTTGGGTCTTAAATATACACAAATATGCACGGTCTTGCCACATACACACTGCAGCTCTGGCTGATTTCTGGCAGCTTCTAAAACATAACACACCGTAAGCATCGCTAGAGAACTCTCCAAACTATTTGAAGAGTTACTGCTCCCTTTCCTATACACTGCACTAGCTCCCCTCAGAGAGTGGTTGTATTATGACCTAAAACATGAGTGTTTATTTCCCTTCTAAAAAAATAAATAAATACAGAAGACAGTGCAAGTGTCTGTGTGCTCAGCAGGCCCTTCAAACTGACACATTTGCCCCAAATGGTCAGTGCTGTGACCATTATTTGTACAACCCCATTAGTAGCACCTGATACTTTCATGATACTGTCAGATTTCATGGGAAACAGGTGAGATTTCATGGCAGGTATGACTCAGTGAGAACAGTTAATTATAGTATCCCGGTAGGAACTGAGATGTGTGAGTTATTTGTTGGCCATGTGTTTATAGGACTGGGTTTTTGATGCCATTTCAATAATTAAAAGCAAGACAAAGCTCAAGACCTCCCTCCCCCACCAGCTCCTTTAAATAATGAATCAGCAAGTCTCAGCCCCCTGGTGCACCCACTCCCTTATAAGCCCAAAGAGTTAAAAAAAAAAAAAAAAGAGGCTAGTGTGGAGGAAGCTCATGCGTGCTTGAGGAGGTATCTTCAACATGGTTCAGATTCAGCACGTGCCTAGCTTGACGTCAATGGCACTACTCATACGTTAGGCACATGCTTAAGTATTGTGTTGAATTGGGGACCATGCTATTAAAGTTCTTATTTACATGGTACCCTCTTAATCCTGTTGGTTAGAACTTCAGTAGCAGAAGGAGGGCTGGGTTAGCCCTTGGGTAGGATTTTCAAAGCCGGCTGAGGAATTTGGTGGCCTGATTCCCAGTCATTTTGCTCTAAAAATCTCAGGCTGTATCTCTTCAGCACACACTCCATCCATACTATCCATTCATAAGGGAGTGGGTATGCCAAGAGTTTCAGACTTACTGTCTCTCAGTACAGAGGGCTACACCTTGCACTTACATAGGAATAATTGCTACTTGCACTTGAGATGAAGTGAAGCAATCTGGCATGCCCTGCTGTGCACCATGTAAGGACTGACAAAATTGAGGCCTGGATTTTAGTTCCTGTCAGTTGTAACGCTTTCTGTCCTGTTTGAATTTGCATGTGTGCTCAGAGCCAGCAGTGATGGCTGCATTCTTACAAATGGAAAAACAAATGAAAAAATAATATATACATGTATGGTTTTTCATGTTTAGCCCAGAACAGTGTAGGGGATTAATAATGACTGGCAGGGGATTAGTGGTCATTAATCCCCAGGAAATGCCCTACATTGAGGTTATTATTACTTAAGTTTTTAATTTTAAAACCAGCTTTTAACAGAGAAGGAAAGTAGCCAAACCTTTTGTGACCTTTAGCCATCTACAGTATACAGCATACATTGATCAATGTTTCCTAGGGGCTGTTCCATTGATGCATGTGATAGGTGTTTTGTTTTACATTCAATTGGAAAAACAGATTGCATTGTTTCTGGAATGACAGTCTGACATTCCTTTCAAGTTTTGCTATGGCCCATGGATTAGCCCAATTTAATGTACTCACAGTAGGAAATTGAAATGTCATCTCTAAGAATGACTATACAATACAGTCCAGCAGAAAAAAGCATTTATACGACATCCTTTCCAAGATTGTCCATCTACTGCTTTTCAATAGAAAGATCCATTAAAATGGTGCCAAATAAATTATTTTAATCTTGATTTTGAAAGCTTTATTAATATAGGGCCTGATCCAGCTCCATTCAAGTCATGGGAGTCTTTCAATGATTTCAGTGTAATCTGAATCCGACTCAAAGTGCGTGTGAATAAATGCTGCGCGGGCTGAGGGGCCAATGTTATTCTTACATTTTTGGGGTATGTACAGTATGACAGAGGAATTCCTTTGTCATATAACCATGTAAAGATACAATCATGATGTCTTAATGTAGTAATAACATGTAAGGCAAGATTCTGTCAACCACAGAGTGGAGGTGTATAAACTAATTTGATGTTAAACACAATTTTGTAGTCCGTGTAGACAAGGACACGTGATCTTAGTGCTGCTACCAGAGAAGCACTAAATTCAAAGTTTTCAAAAGTGGCCTCTAATTTTGGATCCCCACATATCTACTTTTGCCCTGACTTTCAGAATTTCTGAGCACGTATACCTCCAACTGAAATTAAATAGGCTGCTCGTTTTTAGTATATCTGAACATCAGGTCCTAGTTGTCTAAAGCGGTGCATCAAAAAATAGAGGTCACTTTTGAAAATTTGACTCAGAAATGTCTTAATCTTCATGATACAAGAAGCCTTGAAAAATTCTTCTGATGTAATAGGAGCTTTAAGTGACCAGGAATGGAAGATTTGAGTTTTTGAACTTGTTTAAGAAGCGAGTGGTAAAACTAGTTTTTGAAACATTTGCTGACACAAATTCAAATAATCTGAACAACTAGAAACACATTTTCACAGCTTTGTTTTCTTAACAACTGACCAAATATTCCATCCATCTCTGCTGATGGCATTCCATTCATATGCATTCAACAGTACTTTCCAAACTTTGCAATAATTTGTTTGAGAAGCACAAGTTGTGCTTACAGTGACATTACCGGACTTGTTTTCACTGTGTTAGTTAGACTTTTATTCGCCCATGAACTAAGTTTATGAGTTGACCATCTGGAAAAATAAGCTACTCAACAGCCATGTAATCTGTCTTTTGTCTGGCTTCTGGCCGTAGATTTTTTTTGGATTAACACTGAGCAAACATTGAAAGGGAGCTTTCCTTGAAGCACTCTCCCTTCTCTAAGTGGCATCTTGTTAAATTACAAATTAACAAATGGTGTAATGTTGTTAAAAGCTTTTGTCAACAATATTTCTATATAACTTTGATTTTTTTTAAAAAAATATCCTTTACTTTTCTATTTTTGCAAAACAGAAAGTCATTCACAGATTTAACAGCTCTAAGAGAGAGAATTTCTTTACTGAATCAAGATGCAGCAGCTTGCAGTCATTCACCATTATGTAGCCTAATGGAAATGAGTGGGGAAAAAACTGATGAGTCCACATTTCTCTTGTCATTTCAATGTAAACTGTCTGTCATATGCAAGAAATCATGGACAAGAATCTGAATATCATTTTTCCCCTGAATATAAATAGTGCTTGGTCAGTCAAAACACTTGCCAATCTTGTACAAAGGACAGGCACGGGACTCCAAGAGGTACTGTCTTGCAGATGAGACATAAAAGTTAGATCCTGATGACTTGTAGTCATTAAAAAATCCCATGGTAGGGATATTTAACCTTATTGTACTGGCCAAATTCCGGTTTGGGTAACTCCATGCTACCTAGCTAAATTCCTCAGTGCTGAACATGAAATCTGAACTTTTCCAGGTTGACCTTTTCAACAGATGTGGAGTATTCACTGTCACATGGAGCCTCTAGATCAGGATTAGATGTCTTTCTAAAAGACATACTCTAGTTCCATCACAGATCATTGGGCATAGAAACAGGAATCACTGGGTGAAATTCTATGGCCTATGTTACACAGGAGTGCAAACTAGATGATCCCTCAGATCTCTTCTGACCTTAGAAATCTATCATACTAATCTGATAAAGAAAAGAAAATGGAAGTGACAAAGAAAATTCAGATCAAGGACCATGAGGTCATCAGGCAGGATGTTGCCGCTTGTTCCGAAGAGCACGCACGATGAACAGGATGCTGATTTGCTAACCCTTGTATGCATCATGGCCTGATCTTTTTCAGAGGTGCGGAACACCACAACTCTTGCTGACTTCCATAGGAAGAAAGGATAGTCCTCTGGTTACGTTGCTGGATGAACTCTAAGAGATCTTCTTTCAGTTCCCATCGCTGCCACAGACATTCTGTGTTGCCTCGAGCAAGCCACTAACTTTGAACATCTTACTCAGATTGGTGACAATAACGCACTCATTACTCATGTGAAGTCAGTGTTACTACATGCTTGAGTAAGGGGTTCAAAATCAAGCCTTTAATCTCTCTGTGCCCATTTGCAAAATTGAGGCAATATGGGAGTATTGTGAGGTTAAATTCATGAGTGAGGTATATTGGTATTTTGATAAGGGCTATAGAAATAAGTAGGACAAAATACAGGAATTGTGTGTGCTTCGTACCTGTGAATATCAGGTCATTGTGTATCTATATCATTCACCTGATTTTTCGAACTTGCTGAGTACCTGCAACTCCACTTGAAGTCTGTGGGAAATGTGGGCATGTAGCTCCCTTTAAAAAAAAAAAAAAAAAAGCAGACCCAATAATATAAGTAATAATATCCTTGGATTTGAAAAAAGACTTTCCAGACTTGGAGGGATTTGTTTGAACCTGCATGATCAGGGACTTCCCAGATGGCATGGAGAAAGTCTTCCTTTTTTTTTTTTTTTTTTTTTTTGCAACATGCTGGAAGTCTGTCATGTAAAGACCTGAACTTCATTATTTCATTTCATAGATGGGCAATGTATTTGCAGTAAGTATTAGGTAAATTTGCCAAGACACACATTCAGTTATTTGCTCTGTGTTTCTATCACTGGCACACCACAAACCCGTAACTTGGAAAAAAACCAGCTATAATTCACTGCCAATAAATACTTGTCTTTATATACATAGGGCTTATTCACATTGTTCAGATAATGTACACAAAATCTGATATCTTCCCAGAATCTGAAAACCCATAAGAAGAAAAGGAAACTTTAGCATTTTAATACTGCTAAAATTTATTATGGGACTGGAGTAGTGTTACATTTTTCTCACTGCTGGTTATAAAGACAATAATTAAGTGGGCATTCTCCACAGTTTACTTACTAACCCAGGAGTATTTTTGTTGCTCATGTTTCTTCTCTTAACAGCTTGGCAGTGGGGCCTATGCAGTGAAAATAAAAAAGAATTTTTAGTCGCACAATGCCTGGTCTGTTTTAGCTTATTGTGTTGTAATACAATTGACATTACAGCTAAGGAGATGGATAATTCATGTCAGATACAACTCTGTGTTTTATTTTACAAAGGGCATACAAAGCATAGTGTGTTCTTGTATAACTGTTTCACTCATGGTTCACCCAGGGCTGTGCCAAAGAAGGTTCTTGGTGGCACAAAAGGTGTAAAAAGACACTTCACCAAGCGGATGTTTTGACTTGATAGGATGATCCTTTGGTTAGTTTACTCCAGGTAGTTGTGAAACAATGGAAACACGATTTAGAAAACAGCAGAGTTTGTTTGATGAACAACCCTGCATGGATGTAATTTATGGAAACATGGTAAAGACTCTGTACCTTGTTTTTTAATATAAGTCCAATTTTGATCTCACCACTTCTTAAAAAGTCTCCTTTCCATGTGAAATGTTATTGGTTGTTTCTAGCTAGAGAAGATACAATGTAAGTTATAGGTTAATTGTACCAGAAGTTTTAGAAATAGGAGTTTGAAAGATGAAAGGTATTTCAAGAGCAACACTTTTAGGGAAATAAGTAGTGACAGGAATCTCTACATTTTGTTTTTGCTTTGCTGTATCCAGTGAGGACTAGTACCTTTAATTATGCTGTGGAAGGTCAATGGGTGGAGTGGAGTGGGAGTCAGTTTTGACATATCTTCATTGTAGGTGAAATTTACCTCATCTGGAGGGCCAGAACAAGGCCTATGTATTGCTAAATCCCAATTAACCTGTGATCTCAGTGGGAGCCACTGGGTGACAGGATATTCCTCACCTGTTGATAGTAAAGGTGAATTATTAAGACTGAGGGGGAATTTCTTTCTGTTTCACACAGTCAGCAGGAGATATTGTGGTCTTTTATTAGATCAGGGAACTGGCATCAGGAGTCCGATTCCCAACCTAGCTGCTGATTTGTTTTGTGGATGTAAGGAAGTCACTCTACTTTGGTTTACTTCTCCATGTTTCACTGTACTCATCTGCAAAAGGAATAAAACCATATATCTTTATCTTACCAGGGTTTTACCACTGAGATCCTTTGCCCTCATTCATCATTGAATTGAACTGAATCCTGAGAAGTGCTGAGTCCATCTTGAGCATCTACATCTCCATTAAGTCTGAAGTCAATAGGAGTTTCAAGTATGCAGAACCTCTCAGGATTGGGCCCATTATTGTTATAAAACAATGTTTTGTTGCTCAGGATAGAGCCGCTCAATGAATCCCCCATTGACAATACAATTATGCTCTTGCCCCACCCTATATTCTTGATGCTTTCAAATCCAACCGCCATGTCCTATTGTTCCATTTGAACTATTGAAGAATTTTCCTAGATGGTTATAGAAGTAGGTCTCTTATCCTCTGTGTAGGTCAGCCCTTAGAGGCCAACACCAAAATGCGCACACACTCAAAACTAGTACATTGGTTTGGAGGACTTGAGTTAGGGTTGTTATTCATACATGGCAATACATTGAGCCGTAGAGAGGTGTGCCTAGGAAGAAAATGGTCTTAGGTCCTCATCTGAGGGCAGGTCTTCACTACGGGGGGGGGGGGTCGATTTAAGATACGCAAATTCAGCTACGCGAATAGCGTAGCTGAATTCGACATATCAGAGCCGACTTACCCCGCTGTGAGGACGGCGGCAAAATCGACCTCCGCGGCTCCCCGTTGACGGCGCTTACTCCTACCTCCTCTGGTGGAGTAAGCACGTCGATTCGGGGATCGATTGTCACGTCCCAACGAGACGCGCTAATTCGATCCCCGAGAGATCGATTTCTACCCGCCAATTCAGGTGGGTAGTGTAGACCTAGCCTTAGTTAAAATCTTTATTAACTGTCTGGAAATGTGTATGGAGGGGTTAACATCATGTTACATTTGTCACCATAGTTACATTGTTATAGCCATTCTTATCCACAGTGGATGCATTTGCAGATGTCATTGAAAAGACAGGTTTTGCATTCTCAATGGCATGAGCAGGAGGAATTTATTTTTGTCGTGCCCCTGGGAGAGCTGCTGTCTAGGACCTAGAAAGGTGCCAGTTTGAATCTTGACTGTTGTACTGTATAGGACACACACTCATCAGCCATTATAGAAAGACTTCACTAACTGGTTACGTCTCCAGTGGGATCTGGTTACTAGCTGGCAACACATGACACTCCAGGCCTGCCATAATTTCCTTCCACACTGCAGAGCCAAACATGATGCATCAGAGCAATGTGGTTGTACTGAACATAGTTTTTATTATTATGTGGGCCAAACATGGAAAGGCGAGTGATCCTACTCCATGCTGCACACTGGTTTTAATTAGCAGTGCAGTCCCTAAACTATGGCTACTCCTAATTCTGAACTAAGCAAAACCCAGTCTCCTGTTACAGATTATTAGAATTTTTCTCACCCTTATGCTTTGGGTCTCAGATATGACACGGGATTCTTTGTGTGTGGATAGACAGTTGGCTACAGCCTGAGACCCCTGCTAAATCAATTATTAACAGTTATAGTTTAAAAAATTGCTGCTTTACAAGATTTAACAATTTTGGTAGCCTAATCTCAACACACTTTATCCCCATCAGATTACCTAACATGAGAATTACTTTGATCAAATAAGGATCAATATTTCTGTCTTGCATTTGTGTAATATGTCTCCGTGTCTAGTTGGCAGCCGGTATCAAGTGGAGTGCCCCAAGGGTTGGTCCTGGGGCCAGTTTTGTTCAATATCTTCATTAATGATATGGAGGATGGTGTGGACTGCACCCTCAGCAAGTTTGCAGATGACACTAAACTGGGAGGAGTGGAGATACGCTGGAGGGTAGGGATAGGATACAGAGGGACCTAGACAAATTAGAGGATTGGGCCAAAAGAAATCTGATGAGATTCAACAAGGACAAGTGCAGAGTTCTGCACTTAGAACGGAAGAATCCCATGCACTGTTACAGACTAGGGACCAAGTGGCTAGGCAGCAGTTCTGCAGAAAAGGACCTAGGGGTTACAGTGGATGAGAAGCTGGATATGAGTCAACAGTGTGCCCTTGTTGCCAAGAAGGCTAACGGCATTTTGTATAAGTAGGAGCTGTATAAGCAGGAGCATTGCCTGCAGATCGAGGGACGTGATCATTCTCCTCTATTCGGCATTGGTGAGGCCATATCTGGAGTACTGTGTCCAGTTTTGGGCCCCACGCTACAAGAAGGATGTGGAAAAATTGGAAAGAGTCCAGCGTAGGGCAACAAAAATGATTGGGGGGCTGGAGCACATGACTTATGAGGAGAGGCTGAGGGAACTGGGATTATTTAGGCTGCAGAAGAGAAGAACGAGGGGGGATTTGATAGTTGTTTTCAACTACTTGAAAGGGGGTTCCAAAAAGGATGGATCTAGACTGTTCTCAGTGGTACCAGCTGACAGAACAAGGAGTAATGGTCTCAAGTTGCAGTGGGAGAGGTTTAGGTTGGATATTAGGAAAAACTTTTTGACTAGGAGGGTGGTGAAGCACTGGAATGGGTTACCTAGGGGTGGTGGAATCTCCTTCCTTAGAGGTTTTTAAGGTCAGGCTTGACAAAGTCCTGGCTGGGATGATTTAGTTGGGGATTAGGTCCTGCTTTGAGCAGGGGGTTGGAGTAGATGACCTCCTGAGGTCCCTTCCAACCCTGATATTCTATGATTCTATGAATATTATGAAGTCCAAACTCCAGAAATGTTTTATGCAATGTGACATGGTCCTGGGAATAAAATGATTTTTAGTTGCCAGTCACTTAAGGCTAAATCCTGAAGTCTTATTTCACAGGGAAAATTTCCATTGTTTTCAGTGGGAATTTTGATTAGAAAAAGCAGCAGGATTTGGTCCTTTAGAGAGAGATTCATTTACAGTAGTTTATTACTTTGACTGATAACATGTATATTTGTAGCAAATCTTGATGAAAACTAAACCTGTGTATTTCAATTTGATTTTAAATAAGTTTGACCTGATCTCTATTAACAAACACAGCTCATTATTTAAAAAGTCTACTTTTGCTCACAGTTGCCACACAGTAATATTTGAGACCCCACATTTAGTGTTAGATTTTCAAAAGCATTCAGCATTGGTTTAACTTTGCTCTCACTGAAATCAGTGTTTAAACCTGAATTAACTTCGAACAGAGCAGAGTTACACCAATGCTGAGCACTTTCGAAATTCGCAACCTTATTTCCTAGTCTAAGCAGAGAGGAAATTTGTGGTATCTCAGATCCCGTGTCATGGCTACTTTGAGCAAATGTTGATTTGCATGTGTGTGCTTAAAGGCAAACACTATACATATTTTATTAACAAGGACCTATGGCTCTTGTATCCTAAATCCTTTGCTTTGAAGGCACACAAAATTGTCTCCCCCTTTTATTTAATCACATAATTTTTATTTAGTGGACCAAATTCTGTCTACATATCTGCGTACAATTCCCACTGGAAAAAAAAATGGAAACTGCAGCTGGGATTTTCAAGGAAGTCAAATCGAGTTTAGCACCCAACTCCTACTGAGTTTTTATGGGATTTGGGCACATAATTCCCATAGGCTCTTTTGACAATCCCAACCTACAGGCATATCAGAATATGTCCTGACTGTGTACATTAAGTTATGTACTATACAGTCATAGCTACTGATGTGGCTTCATGGCCTAGGTGTAATAGTTGAATTCTCCTTATTTTTTAATGTAATTTTTACATTATGAGTGGGCTCTTGAGTCCACTGCAAATAGTTAACGTTTTAGAGAGGAATAGAAGGCATGTCAACAAGAAAGGTTTAGAATAATTAAAACAATACATCTGGAAAAAAAACTGTAAGAGTTTAAGTTTTCATTAGTGGCTGCATAGACACATATGCACGGGATGAAACTTCAGCCAATTACATAGCCTAGGAAAAAAGAATTCTGCTCTTCCTTATTTATCTAGCCCAAAGGAGAACAGCTCATAACACAAAGTTTACCAAGTGAAATAATCCCAGCATTCTTATAGCCCATTGGACCAAATGGATTTTGTGGATATAGATTCTAACACTGAATTCACACGTGCTAAACTGCTGAAAGCATTTGCACAGGTGCACACACAAGTGGCTGTCCAACAGAGGCTTTCTTGAAAATTTCCCACTAAATTTCAGTCTCTGACGTCATTTTATTTGTGTGCTAGCCTCAGCCTGAACGCGGGTAACCAGAGGCTAAATCTTAGTATTCTAACAAGCTGCTTTTCATTAAGGGCACTTTCATCCATCTCTGTAACTTCAGAATTAGGATAAACAAATGGCATTTAACAAACCCCTAAACAACCACAACAACAAAAGAGCATTTTCTGCACCTTACAAAGAGTGAACTATGACTCCTGGCCCAGGATTTCACCTCTGGATTCCTTAGTCTTTTTTTTCCAGCACTGCAGACACATTCTTCCGATCTGTTCCTCACTTTCTCCAACGGCCCCTTGATTGTCCCTTCCCAAAGTCTTGGGGTC
Organism: Chrysemys picta bellii; assembly: GCF_011386835.1. Taxonomy (NCBI): domain Eukaryota; kingdom Metazoa; phylum Chordata; order Testudines; family Emydidae; genus Chrysemys; species Chrysemys picta. Next base: position 111,634,538 of record NC_088796.1, read on the forward strand.
TCAGACTGCTGGGCAGAAATTCTAAGGGCCAAATTCTGTCACCCTTGATTCAATTAAACTGTCATGGACTTCAGATAAAGGGTGACAAAATTTGTCCCTTAGTATCCAAGGATCCTGCTTAGGGTGACCAGAGAGCAAGTGTGAAAAATCGGGACAGGGGGTAGGGGGTAACAGACACCCATAGAAGACAAAGCCTCAAATATCGGGACTGTCCCTATAAAATCGGGACATCTGGTCACCCTAATCCTGCTTTAATCTTCCCCTGCAATTTACTAATTAAACGGCCAATTCTTTTCTTACTCCCATCCAATTTTCCTAAACACCATGTGGTTGCATGCATGTAGTTAAGAGGAAAAGTTGGTTCAAATAATTAAAAGCATCTCTAGGGCATTGAACTATGAATTCTAAAACTCTTAGTCCACCTGCTTAATACAACCATTAGAAAACAAAGGAAAACTGGTTTGGTTATTCGGATATGGCTTCATTGTTACAGACAGACGAAAATCATGGACTGATCTCTTTATAGATTTTGATTTACTTTTCTGGGGATGGGAATGGGAGTGGGAAGAAAAGAGATGGCCTTAGACTGGGACTTTCAAAAGTTAGGTGCCCAAATCCCATCAAAATTCAATGGGAGTTGAGTGCCTATCTGCCTTAGGCACCTTTGAAAGTCCCAGATTTTCTGCTGTTACCCTTATGAAGCCACGTTTGAGTGTTTTTGGAATTTGTGCAGTAGTAGACATTATCAGTAATCAGGAAACCCACACCTGTGCCCCTCTAGCATTCTTAGTCTGCATTGGCTGGATTAGAAAGAATGAGATTGTTACGCCTCAAGAAGAAAAGCTGGGAGTTACATGCAATGTAATCTTCATTATTGGGGAAAGGGCAATTTTAGGGAAGCTGAACACTATAGAAAGTCAAGCTACTGTGAGAAGAATATCCTGCTTACCTCTGTAAAACCCAACAATTACCCAGAAAAGACTGGGGTTAGTCAAAGCACTCAGTTGTAATAGAGTTAATATCTGTAAGAAGGGGTAAGTTTTCAGTCATTCAAAGGCAAGCTCTTAGTATGGTCTCTTTTGCTTTATCATCTGTTTCTTCTTTCCCCCTCCCCATCTTTGCATACATTCAATGGCAGGACTAGGAAGCAATGACTTTGGTGCTCCTTAACTCAGGCTTTTGTACACATTGTCTCAGGATCAGGGCTTTCTCATCAGCAGGCTTTCCTGCCCTGTCATTAGCTGTTGTCTGAACATTAGCAGCATTCTCACCAGCTGACCCATACTGCAAGCAGGTCATGTAACAGCAAGTGCTATGTTATGTTTTCCCTAGAGTTTCTGGACTTCATGAGAAGCTGAGGGCAGGTGTGAAATGTATTGGCTTATATACAACTTTAGCTCGAGGCTTCATGGGGAAATTCTGTCCAAGTTGGGTGGGGCTGGGGCAGGAGGGAAGAGAAAAGAGAGGGATTGAGGGAAAATCGGAGTGATTTTTAAACATGAGAAAAAGTTTCAGTTGGCAAAACAAGTATGTTTCTAAAAGCAACAGTTAATTTTCTCTCAGATGTTATCATGCTGCAGGAAAGATAAATTGGCCTTTTTTTGTTTTACATTCCCGCTTCAGTTATGCTTGACAACATGTCGTTGGAGCAGAAGCTCTGAATGTAATCCTGCCCAAGGGCTAAGCTTTACATCTATTGCCATACATTTGTTCTTCTTTACTGAGTCATTCTTGAACTCATTATCCCTAAATTAGCTCCTTTTTCTCGTTTCCTTATTTTTTTCCCTTTTCCCATATGTATTCTTGCAAATGAACCATGAAAGAATGTTCTCTCATTCCCCCCTTTGTATGTGCAAGGTTCTGGGCAGCTTGTTCTCTACTTTGTGCTACACTTAAGTGTTGATTTAAATAAGGTCTGTGAGAAATTGGGAAAAAATAATCTTTAGCGTTAATTGTTACGCAACTATAGCTCAGCAAGTCATGAGCAAAATGCAGGGCAGGATGCTGAAATTCATCTAAAAGCTATAGCTCAAAGACAGCAGAATATGCATTTACCTTTCATAGTCAAGGTCAACCTCTACAAGCGGTTTACAAAGTCGAGTGGTGCAGTATTTTGCAGGCAAACACAGCAGTTATTATGAATTCAACAGTTCATGCCCTGCTTTAGCTGTACCTGTTTTTATTGATAAACGGGACAGTGGCTAAGGTCACTTGGGATATCTTCTAATAATTTCAATAGGATTGTTGGATCTTTAATATCCACATAGACTGACAGAGGGGCCTAGGTTTGACATCTAGGATGGATGGATGACAATACCCCTAAGAGGCATCCCTCTTCTCATTTTGTTTTGCTTAATTAGCATTCATAAGGGCAGTGATATGAAGAGAGTGGCTCACGAGCTGCAAGTGGCTCTTTAATGTGCCTCCTCGGCTCTTTGCTGCACATGATATCAAAACACTGTGTGATTGAATTATTAACCGATCCAAGTTATTAACCAATCAGGATGCTTTTACTATGTTGTTAATCAATTAAGTTATCAACTTGCACTAAGTTATTAACTTATTTGTTATGAGAATAAATATATAATATAAAATATTCCCCTCTCATACTGTTTAAATATGAATAGTACTATAATAAATTAAACAATGAATTCACACTACCGTGGCTCTTTTGGGTAATGTTGATCGCTAATTTGGTTCCTGAATCACTGAGGTCTGAGTATCTCTAGGTGAGGGGCTCACTGGTCTTCAATCAGTGACTAAAACCATAGATTCTTGTCTCTGTCTTTCCAACAGTCTCCACCTAGCGCCACACATGGCATCCCGTTCTCTCTGCATACTCAGGAGTGTTGGTTTATGTGATAGGATCTTCAAGAAGAGGGAGCTGTGAGGAGGTGGCTGAACTGGAGAGTCATAGCTCAAGAGGCAGGCAAAAGTAACTAACTAGGATTTTGAGAAGGATGAGGAGCGGGGGACATCAAAGAACCCAGGCGAAGGAGAAAGAGGATCCTCAGAAAGTTGGAACCAGACTTTTCTCTGCTCATCTCAACTATAACTTTTGAGGCCCATCCCACTGCTCACTGTGATGAGATTAAAGAAATTCCCAAACCTGCATTGCAGTACCTTGGAGACAGGTTTGTCAAATTCTCAGGTTTAAAATAAATGACCTAATATTAGACTTCACCCCATTGCTACTCAATTGTAATATTACCTGACATCAGACTAAACAGGAAGAGAGACAAGGTGGGTGAGCTATCTTTTACTGGTGCAACTTCTGTTGGTGAGAGAGACAAGCTTTCAAGTCACACAGAACTCTTCTTCAGGTTGACGTGAAGAACAGCTCCATGTGGCTCGAAAGCTTGTCTCTGTAACCATGGGCGGTGTGTAATGGAGGCTGGGGGAGGCTAAGCCTCCCCAAACCTCATGCCACTGGGGTGTATATGGGGGCTTGAGGGCTGTGGTGGATTTGGGACCTCTGGAAAAATCTCCTCCTGCCACAGCCCACAGCTAGAAGACCTCTGGGACCCTGCCGGGGCACAGAGCTTTTCTGGTCTTGGGGCCACAGCTGGGGCAGGGGAGGAGGGAGTGAGTAGGGAGTGAGGCTGCAGGGAAAGGGGCGGAGTGAGGTGAGCCATGGGCGGGGCCGTGGACGGAAGAGGCGGAATGGGGGAGGGGCTCTGGGCTCAGTGCTATAGCCGGGCCTAGAGCTCTTCCACAGTCCTGGCTGAGGCTGAGTGCTCTACCCTGGCTTGGACCAAGTTCTCAGCCCCCCTCCCCCGCCCCGCCCCACCCCACCCTGACTGAGCTCTCAACCCCTGCCGCCCATGCAATCTTGTATTTCAGTGACAGGATTGATTTAACAGGCTTCCAAACAGTAACACAAGGGTTTGTCAGCCTTTACTTTTTGTTCTAACAAATGAGACTGCCCTTAAAATATAGTAAGATTGTGTATTCCCACAAATAATACTAAAATAGCAGCGGAGAAGGACTAACCATTACATTTACGTGGCTAAATAATCCCCAAGAGCAATTCCATAAATGTCAGGTGTAGGGCTGGCCAGAGAACAAGAATTTCATTGTGAAAAACTTTGAGGTGTCCCCATTTTTTTCTGCAGCAGAGCAAAGTCTAGATTTCCCCCCCCCCTTCCCCCCCAAAATTGTGAGAGATAGTCCAGGGTTAGGGCACACACTTGGGATGTGGGAGACCTGGCTTCAAGATCCTACTCTTCCTGATTCAGCACAGGCCCTTGAACCTGGGTGTCCCACATTTCAGGTGAATGCCCTAACTATTGGTTATTCTGCATTGGATGGATGGGTCTCTCTTGTTTTGACCAGAAATTCTATTGTGGATCTGAGCAACATTTCCAAGCAGTTCTAGTCAGATGTGACCGATCCTATGTCTGATACCAAAGACATTCTCAATTTTGAATGTTGGCATTTGCTTTTAAGGTATCAGGCCTTTCAGATCAATTGGATTGAGACTGAGCGTTAATATCAGGTCACTACGAGTTACTGAACTTTGCTGAATATAACGCATTGTTCTTTGTCTTTTACGATATACATTGGCTAGAGTAAACCTATGATATGAGATCTCATTAAATTGATTCATTTATCTGTATGGATTTGTGGAAGGCTGGACAGTCTGAGAAACAAAATCTAGTTTTTTTGCCCCCTAACAGTAGTAGATATCTCCCAGCCTGGGAGATATTCCTTGGGAACAATGGAACTGCCAGTGGCCAGAGTGAGACTAGAGGAAACAGCCTTCTCAAGAGTTAACCCATTTGGAAGTATTCTACAGTCATGGACTGAGAATTATTACAAACCTTAATACCTTTAAGAAGGTGAACGTAAACACCTTCCTTTCTGGCTAAGAGCTGACAGCTTTGCTTTATACCTATGTATGTGGGATTCAGATAGCTATTGTTCAATGGCTTGTCTGTATGAGAATAGCTTGTATAGCCATGGAGAGGTTTTAGTAGCACTTTTTTTTTTTCAGTGGGACTTAGACATGGAGAACATTCTATTTGACTGTGGAATGCATAATAGGGAAAGCAGGACATCCATGTTTAGAGAGAGAGAGTATTTGTGGCAAGTGTATGTGCATAGAAAAGGCAAGGGGCAGGCATGAGCTGCAGCTACTGCTGCTTCAAATGGCAAAGCTATGCTCAAGTGAAGCTGGAAAAGTCACTTCTGTCTTCATTACTTTAGCTTGTCACTAAATTATAAGGCCAAATTTATCTCTGGTGTAACTCTGTTGAAACTGATGGAACAATACCAGGAAGATATTCACTCACGTCATCTGTCGTAGGACACTTATCATGTGTCCTGCCTACATGAGTTGGTAGCTTCATATACAACCAGCTTGTTGCTATGTAGAGCTGGCTGGCGAAACTTTGATGGAACCATAATCCACTGGACTATGCAGTTCTATCAAAATCAAAACACTAAATCAGGTTGATTTCAACAGCATATTGTTTAAAAAAATGGAAAAAAGTTTTGACCTGTGAGGAATTAAACAATTTTTTCATTTTGAAAGGACTTTTCATTTCAAACTTAAATTGTATTATATATTATGTATTAAATACGTGTTATAATACAATTTTTAAAAGTCAACATGGAAACAAAATGTTTTGATTTTGTCTCACTGAAATGTTTCAAATGACCATCAATTTTCATTTATGAAGAATATTGTAATTTTCCAGCTTTGCTCCAATTTGGAACAAAGCCAGATTTCAAAATCTTGAAATCTTTTACAAAATGGAACTTCCATTCTCTGCACAGATCTGCTGATTGGTTCCATTTCAATTTTTAATTTCCTTCTGGTCAATAGAAAAACATGAGTTTCATGTTGTAAAAGTGGATACTCTTGTGGCTATGAAACTTGTGACTTGCTAGCAATTGTCAGTGTTTGAGATGATGCTTATCCCACAGCAAAGCCCTACCATTTTTTTGTATGTCATCTATGTACTAAAAAGACCAGTGAGACAACTAAATCTGAGATTGGCTTGATGGGTGTGAAAGACTTTTCCATCAGCTATATGGCACAAAAAGAATGCACACTTTTCAGCGAGTAGAAAGCTGAACAAAAGGAAAGGCCAAAGGTTCTAAGAGAGATCCCCACCCCAAGGAGCAACGTGTAAGAGAAACAATTTAAGAGCAATTTATAAATTCACATTTTCTCACTTGTTCAGAGAAACCAAATATTTACTGTTGGGCATCTTTTATTTGACCTATCATATCACACTTCTTGTATTTCTTCAAAAGTAGTTCTGGCTTTAACCTTCTATTTAACAGGAATTTCCATACTTGGGGCTGTGGGAATTCTCTTTGACTATTTTCTTTATTATTTCTTCATAAAAATCTATTTCTGTTCTGCATTTCACAGCCCAATTCTGCCCAGCTCTGGTAGTCACATTAAGTAATACTGTACACCTTGAGAGGTCCCACTGAATGTGAGATTTTGAAAGTTGAAGGAATGCCGTTACCTAATCCACTGCACGTTCAAGATAATGACTCAGGGATAGTTCAGTGATATATTTCGGAAGTTCCCTTCAACACTTACCTGTGCCTGAACTACTTCATACTCATTTTTAGAATGGAACTTGAAACAGTGGAATCACGTTTGAGTCTTACCTATGGCATTCATTGGCAAAAACACCAAATATTCTGACTTTTCACTCTGCTGTAGCTCACTGTGATATTGTGTGGCCACTGTTCCCAAAACTGAAAGCCAGCGCTGAAGTTTCCCTAGAAAGGAGCTGGAGGATTCTGCCAAGCCTTTAAAAGATATAAAACCAGGAATGGGAGTCCTGTACAGTCCCGTGATTTTATAGCCCCTTCAGAAGGACATTTGTCAGACTAGTGATTACAACAAGGAACCAGCAACCAGAAGGTTTGGATATATTCTCAGTTCTACCACCAGCTTGCTGTATGACTTTGGGCTGCTTACACTGAGCCTCGGTTTCCCCATCTGCAAAATAGGAATGAGAAGCTTCATGACATTCCTGTGAGGCAATTCATTCATGTTTGCAAGGCTTTCTGAGATGGGGTTACACCAAAGGTAGCAGAGGAGAGGATTTGAATCTGCATTTTATATGTTGCTTTGTGGAAGGGGCTTGCAAGGTTTACAGATTGCTGGAATCTACAGACAAATCTACAGACAGGATTAAAAACAATTGGTGTTTTCATTGGAGTTAGGCAATGAAATAATCTTCCATTTAATAAGGTAATAATTAGTTGCCAAGACAAAGGTACCTTTCTTTTCTTTCCTCTTTCAGGAAGGTAAGGTGCGATAAAAGCTGGATCAGTTTTATACCAAAACAAGCTCACTGTTATGCAGCAAACAAAGAAAACCATGACCGATTATACACAGAGATTTGCATGTAGTTGAGAAGCAGGAACATGATTCTCAAGATGTTGCTGGTGCCAAATAGAAGGAGACCAACTCTCCTTGACTGAGCAGTGGGGAATAATTTGCTGCATCAGAGAACTGTGGCTTTGTCTTCATTCTAATTCAGTCTTTATCTGTACAAGAAGCACAGATGTAAGTGCTTTGGTGAACAGAGATGGGAATTCCTCATGTGCTTAAATGCTTTGCTGATTGGAGCCTATGGTATATTTTTTCCCCTTCAAACACCACTTAAAGTTATTGTTTGTTTCTGCGTTTATTTTAAAAAGTGTTAGTACAGACAGAAGAGCTCACAATCATGTGGACTAGCTGACTCAGGGGATTGGTAATTGGATATGGAATCTTTCACATCTAGGTCACAGCTCTGAAACTAAGGGGCTGGTAGTGAGTGCAAATTACTACCGTGCTACCATCTATTGCTACTGAGTAATTTCTGTGAACAGAGCTGGAGGTCTTCGTGATGACTGACGCTTGCTGGAAGCATCAACTAGTGGTTAAAGGGGCAGTTCCTCCTTAGTGCAGAGGAGGCTCTGGCCCAGGGCCCTGTGGGGATCTGATTGCGTGCTGCGAGACATTTTGCTGACATTGACTGTCACAGGCACGGCCCCCTGAGGCTCCCAGTGGTCGCGGTTTGCTGTTCCCGGCCAATGGGAGCTGCGGGAAGTGCAATCAGATTACCTTGATGGGCCGCATGAGGCCCGCAGGCCAGCGCCATATTATTGCCTAGGCCGACAAATTTTCAGGGGCGGAAGCTCCCCTCCGCGCCCCGCCCCCCTGCTCCAGCTCACCTCCGCCTCCTCTGCAAGCGCGCCGCGGCGTCCTGTTTCTCTCCCCTCCCAGCACTTGCGCCGCGAAACAGCTGTTTCGCGGGGGAGGGATGGGGGAGGAGGGGGAACGCCACACGCTGGGGGAAGAGGTGGGGCCGGGGGCGGGGATTTGGGAAAGGGATCCAATAGGGGAAGGGAGGGGGTGGAGTTGGGGCGGGGACTGTGGGGAGGGGGTTGGAATGGGGGTGGGAAAAGGGCGGAGTTGGGGTGGGACCAGGGCGGCAATTATTTCCCGGCATAGGGGCGGCAAAATTATTAATCCGCCACTGCCACAGGCCAGAGGTTGCCCACCACTGCCTTACGGCTACCCTTCCTGTGCCACTTCCTACTCCTCCACTCTATGGTCCTGGTCCAAGCATTGCAGTTTATAGCAAAAGGTACTGAAAGAAGACTTGTTTGAGTAGTCTTCCAGAGGATGTGCAGCAGATCTTGTATTCAATTTCTGTGTCAATGCTGACTGTTTGGGTGAGGTGGCTACCAAGGTATGGAAAATGATCCACATTTTCCAGGGATTCTCCGCTGATGGTGAGTACAAAAAGTAGTTTATGCAGTTGAGGGCTGGTAGAGTACCTTTGTTTTCCCGATGTTGAGAGAGAGACCCAGGCTGTGATAGGCATCTACAAAAAGATTTAGGGTACTTTGCATGTTGGCCTCTGTGTGTGCGAGAATGACACATTCATCTGCATACTGAAGATCAGTGATGCCAATTCTCGTGATCTTAGATTTTGTTTGGAGACGTCAGAGATTGAGGAGTTGGCCATCCATACGATGCTCAATTCCACTGCCATCAGGAAAGTGGTCACGTGTGAGAATCAGGATCACAGCAAGGTAAATGGAGAAGAGTGTTGGAGCAATGACACAGCCCTGCTTGACAGCGAACCATTCATCGTTCACACTGGTGTCGAGCAGGGCTGTGGTAGGTGCAACAATCCTGCCATATAAAACAAATTGCAGGATCGAGGTCTAAGTGTCCGCATCACAAAATGACCAACACGACTGGCACTAATTGTCATCTTAGTCACAGCAGAAAGGTCAAAGGCTGAATTGACTATGACAATGAGCTACCCTCTCGCAAATAGATGTGTTCCCTGCAGATCAGAATGGAGGTGCACTGGTGAGGAAGTGGGGGGGAAAAGTCACTGTTTTGCCTGTGGATAAAACAGAAGACTTGACTTCTGTTCTGTGGATAAACAGAGAATATTGGCCTCCAAAGATGTCCATCTAACACATTTAATCAGCTCTGAGTTAGCTTTTAGAAATGAGGAGAAAGAGGTATAGACTTCAGATACCACTGTAAAGGGGACATAAGAAATACTTACATATCATTTAAAATATTACTTGTAATGTTTTGTTTCATGTGTAGTAACTTTTACATGAAATCCTCTATTGATCCTTGAAAAAAAAATGAATATACAGAAACACTCCCTTTAAAATCTCTGTGCTAATTAGCTCTGTGTTCGTTATCACAGTACAGGTTAGTGGCAAGTCACCGTTTCTGAAAAACAAGGATGCTTTCCTACATCCATCCCAGTTTGTTGAAGACTGAAATGCAAAGAAACCCATACATTTAGCAAAGCCAGAATAAGAATCAACACATTCTGTTGAAAATCAGGAGGAAGTATCACCACATGTTAACAGTTGTACACACATAACTACGGTAATGTTTTTGTCTCAATTAACTGCCTCCAGCTCTGCAGACTTTCCATGTGCTGCCTTGCACTGGGTCATACAGGTACTTGTTGGCAGACGGGTCATTTATCATCTTTGCTCACACATCTTTTCTTTATTTTCTTGTTTGCAGGATGTGCTTAAAATACAGTATCCTGGTTTTGCTTTATTTGCTTGAGATTGATTCATTTTGTTTGTTCAGGGGATGAATGGACAGAAATTGTACTAAAGAAATTGATTATTAGTCTCCAATACACTAATGTGTATTGGGAAAGCTACAGTGTGTTCTCATTTTACTGGAAACCCTGGAATTCAATGTCATGTCCTTTGAAGGTGTAGATATTTATTGCTTTGCCTCCAAGCTCTGGAATAACTTTCCTACAGATCTTTTTTGGATAGGAATAAATTCCTTATTTACAACAGTTGCTCTCAAAATCTTTCCAGTTTTACCATAGGTAGCAAATTTATGTCACCTTAGAATTTGCATTACTCCCTTTACTTCCCTATGCTACAGATACTGAAGCAAAATAATTTATTATTCATAATTTATTTTTGTATTACAGTAGCTCAGAGACCACAATCGGGATTGTGCTAGGTGCTGTATAGACACATACACAGCCCCTGCCCTGAGGAACTAAGAAGAAAACTGACATATGAAATATTGATATGTTACTTTAATGTATGTCATTGCTTACAAGAGCAAAATATTATTCCTTCTTATAATTCTTTAAATAATATTCCTGTTGAAATTGCTGCCTTTATTTTAAAAAGTTCTAATGCAGTTGGAAGAGCTCATACTCAGTTGTTAGACCAGCCATTTTAGGAGACCTCTTTTTCTGGATTCTAGTTTATAATTGTTCTGGTGCCAGAGTTATCACTATCTTTAACCCACACAAGACATTGTCTAGTCTAGTGTGACTTCACATCTAATGACTTTAATCCTAAAACATAGTCTCTCCCTGAGCATCTCTAGGGATGGTGCAATTCCCAACTACTCCAAACTCAGGACTGTGCCTAAAAGGCACAGTCTAGATCAGGGGTGGACAAACTATGGCCCACGGGGCCGATCCAGCCCCCGAGCCATTTTTAAGCCGGCCCGTGAGCTCCTGCTGGGGAGCCAGATCGGGGGCCACACCATGCCTAGGGTCCAGGGCCGTTCCATGCCTAGGAGCCAGAGAAGGGACATGCCACTGCTTCTGGGAGCCACTTGAGGTAAGCACCTCTCGGAGCCCTGCCCCAGCCCTGATCCTCCTCCCACTCTCCAAACCCCTCGATCCCAGCATGGAGCATCCTCCTGCACCCCAAACATCTTATCCCCAGCCCCACCTCAGAGCCTGCACCCCCAGCCAGAACCTGCACTCATTCCCGCACCTCTGCCCCAGCCCTGTTCCCCCTCCGAACCCCTCGGTCCCACCCTCAACCAGAGCCCTCGCCCCCTCCCGCACCCAAGTTTTGTGAGCATTCATGGCCCACCATACAATTTCTATTCCCCGATGTGGCCCTCAGGCCAAAAAGTTTGCCCACCTCTGGTCTAGATCCTATATCAGAGGTCGGCAACCTTTCAGAAGTGGTGTGCCAAGTCTTCATTTATTTACTCTAATTTAAGGTTTTGGGTGCCAGTAATACATTTTAGCATTTTTAGAGGGTCTCTTTCTATAAGTCTATAATATATAACTAAACTATTGTTGTTTGTAAAGTAAATAAGGTTTTTAAAACGTTTAAGAAGCTTCATTTAAAATTAAATTAAAATGCAGAGGCCCCTGGACCAGTCGCCAGGCCCCGAGCAGTGTGAGTGCCACTGAAAATCAGCTCGCGTGCCATAGGTTGCCTACCCCTGTCCTATACGTTTCTAAGCACTTCCTTAGCTGTGCATTGATAACTGTTTTCCCTTTCACAACCCAAAGCACATACAAGTATTGTTTCTCACAGGTAGACCCAAGAGGGTGTTCAGCTAACTGAATCTAACTAGTGCTTGGCCTTTGAAGTATCCTATAGGATCTTCAATCTGTCTTTCTGTGTAGTTGGTTCAGACATGTGCCATAACTACTTGTTTTACCACCTTTCTTGCCATTAAGATGCTTCCATTTGTAACATTTCTTACCCAGGTTTCTGGGAGATCATGCATTATTTGAGCTTCTGGGTCAAGACTCCACATACGCAATACATAATCTTACATATGCTATACATAATCTTAATGATATGCCTCTCATCTCCAACAATTAGCTTTCTCTTTTTCATCTCTTTTTAGTTTAGAGTAGGCTGAAATCCATGAGTTTCACATGAGGTACCCCAACCCTCACATTCTGGGCATAACTATGTTTGTTTGTAACCATCCCACAGAAAGGATATAGGCTAGGATTTGCAAACATTATCTTTGTTCTCATCAAGTTCTTGGACAATGGCAAACTGGTTAATCTGCTCTAGTATGCTGAGTGCCCTTCTGTTAGGTTGTTTATCCCTTTTCCCTCTGTCACCCATCCCTGTCTGTGCTGCTGTCTGAGCTCCATATCATTGTCTCCTTGTGCTTGACCTTTTCATTCAAGCAAGTCTCCATCTTACCTGCTTTAGCTACTCCATAATGAAACTAATTGACCCTGGAGGATTCTCCATTAAGTTCTGAAGATATTCAGGTGCACAAAGCTATGCTACAGAAAGAAATACATCATCCACTGCACCCACTCCACTGGTCATTAAACATACCAATTTACTCAATGTCTAATTACCATTTTAAATATAGCTGCAAACAAGTTAAAAAATTAAATATAAAAAATGAAGTCAGAAAACCTGAATTTCAGCCACAATGGCTGAGATTTTTCACCACCCTTCTGAAAATCACCTTATTTTAAGATGTCAAAGTTGGAAAACTAAAAATGGAGGCATTCAAAATCATGTATGACGTTTGAAAATGTTGGCCAATGACTGCAGCTCCTCTGCACAGGATCAGCTCCTGCAAACAGCAACTATTGCAATGGACTGAATGGAATGAACTGGGAGCCTGAAGCTTGCATTAAAAATCAGCTAACATCACTGGAAATAGTCCCATTCTATCACATCCAGAGAAACCGATGTTGACTGTGGAGTAAATGTGGGTGCTACAGATATTGCAGTTGACCATCATTTTGTATCTAACATTCTGCTAGTGTGAACTAGTTCTTTTTGTGCTTACACAGCATAATACCCTGATCTAATTGTTTCTGGAAAATAGAAGTCTTATAGTGAAAGCTGAGACAACAGCAGTGGCACCTCTAATTCTCATGCATCTGTGCCTGATATTTCAAACCCAAGTGATTCAAAGGAAGCGTTTAACAATCTTTGCTAAAGACAGAATCATCTACATCTTTTAAACAGCTTAAGACTGGAAAATTCTAGGCCAGATTTACAGCCCAGCATTAACTGAGTCTCTGCTTTGCACTCACAAAACTGAGGGTACACACTTCGTCTGTGTGGAAAAAGGCCTTTAGAATTTTAATAGAAAATGAGTGGTTCTGTGTTTGTTTGTAACCATCCCATAGAAAGGATATAGGTTGGAATTTACAAACACTGACCTATATGTTTGCTCTCCTAGTTTGTGGTTCATATATTTGTGAGTGCTATTTAGCTAATTTAGGGAGAGTGAATGGGAGTCAAACACCTGAAAATGTCCCCACTAAATATGAGGATTTTGCCTCATAATGCAGGAAGTGTGAAATGAGGCCATAGTCTGCCCTCAGTTATACCTGTACAAACCCATCCATGTAACCCCAGAATCAGTGGTACTGAAGGATGTAACAAAAAGCAGGATGTGGGCCTTGATAGTCTACATACCCCTATTGCTTATGGCTTAATTATGCCATTGGGTATTCTTTCCACAAAGCTACATTTGGTGTGTATAAATGTGTGAGTGCATTTTTGATAAGTTGGCCTTCAGTGAATACCAGTTGTAATTCCAAATATCTCAGCATTACTTTAGAGAGGTGGCCCAAAATTCTACCCTCAATTACATAGGTCTTTAGACAATCCCCAATTTGCCCAGGTGTATCAAAGAGCAAAATTTGACCCCTAGTGTCCTCTTGGCTCTGTACTGCAGCTGTTATTCATCTTGCTTCCAAGCACAAACTTTACTGTGCACATTGGATCATATTCTGCTATCAGTTATTTTTAAGAAAAACTCCCACAGATTTCTATGACAACTTATGTACCTGTACCTGGAAGCCTCTGCATTATGCAATTGTATCAAGTGAACCCAAATGTTTTACTATGTATTTTAGCAAGACACATTTATTTGTCCATTTTCTGTGGGATTCTTATCCAAACTGCATGTTTAATTTTGCTGGAGTCTAAACAGACAGGGGTTCCATGACTGAAAGTTGTGTAGGAGGTATGCACAAACAATCATGGTGGTCTTTTAGAAAAGTAAGAGGCATCTGTCAGGTTCCCTTTCTGGTCCTCCTACCTTTTCCATCAGACATCTCAATGCCTGAGTGAGAGATAACAAAAGAACCTGAGAACTGATGGAATGTTCAGTCAACAGCAATAAAGCAGACGTTTACACAAGGTGCGCTTCATGTTGCCTGTCAGTCTGTCACTTGGGAAGAGGTGCAGTGGGGTGGATGGAAGGGAGAAAAGGAATCCTGCTAGACCTGAAAGGTTATGGACAGTTAGTGAGTAGGAACAGCGACAGTGGTTTAAAATAACGTTTGCAGCCTAAATGACCATAGCAACTGGGCAGCAATTGATCCGTTTCTTCTAAGCACAGTCAATCACACATTAGACATCCACAAAACAGGAGGATGTTGTAGTGACACAGTGCCTGGATGACAAGTGTTCAGGATGAGGCGAGCTCTCCTGTTACTTTATAATCAAAATCATTTGCTGCTATCAAACTGAACCACGGCTCGTGGAGAAAATATTAATCAGTCAGGGTCATGTGTTAAGGGCTAGATTCACACAGGAATTTAGGGTCTTCCTCCTCCTCTCCACCTACTTCTTGCCATTCTAGGTGAACTTGCCTGCATGGGCCCAATCTGGTAGGCTGGCTCTGAGCACGCTTAGTGGATTGGACCCCATAGGTGCGTTAGGTAGAGGAATGCATATCTTCCTCTGGTTCAGGCATCACACTGGGTTTAGGCAACTGAACCCCGAAAGTGATGCAGCAGTGCGCTTGTGCAGAGACACAAACATCGGCACCTAGGGCACTATTACTGCCAAAATGTGCTGAGTGATTTAAAGCACTTACGGGGTTTGGTGGCAGGTGAGTGGGGGTTTTGTAAATACCAGTCGTGCCTGGTCCTGGGATTTAGACACCTAACTGTCACCTTAGGCCTCTAAGTCCTTTTGTGAATCTACCCCAGATTCTTACATTAAGATCTTCTTTTTCATCTCAAGTCAGAAATTCAATGAGATCAAGTTGAATAGTACAAATTTTCACCATCAGTAGGGACTTGTTGCACAAGTAGTCACACTGAAACCAATGAACTCAAAGAAATTTACAAACTAAAGGTTCCACTATTGCTGATAAGGATCCTATTATTGTTCACAAATATCTGGACAACTCCTGCATTGTTCTTGGGTGTGTTCATGGATCCAGTAGGTGCCACAAATGTTGCCACCAATGATTATTTGTCTGAACGTTCACACTTTGGCATTGTTCATCCTTTCATTATTCTAACATTTAAAAAGTTTCAGCCATGTACCGAGGAAGCAGAAACAATGCCATGAAACTTAGGTGATAAATCTCCGACAATGAACAGCAAATAGGTGAAGTGAACAGTTGGTGAGCTACCCACAGGCTGAGATCTGTTTGCAAGCCCTGTGGCAAGTATTTAGGATGACTGAATATACTCAGAAAAAAATCAGGATTGGTGCATGCACTATTCACAGACAGCAAATGTGCTGTGTAGTGGGATAATTTATCAAATTTGGGCTCAGAGGGAGATGGTGGGTCTTTTTGCCTACTCCATATCCATTGTGAATTAAAGCTACAACATGTTCACAATTGACAGGTGGAGCTTGCACTGGGTGGATGATAGTTAATAGGAAGGTCAGCAATTTACTAAGCTTACTACTTGGTATGGTCTCCATGTACTTGTGAAGTGGGCATTACGGGATTCCACCTGTAACATCGAGTAAGAGGTCTTGTCCTCTGACATGTTTTTCTTTAATCAGCTCAACAAAATACCTTCAGTGGTGGTGATCATGTTTTCCCGTCCTCCATCTTTTCAGAAGGTAGCATGGGACTGTCTAGAGATTGGATAAGATTCACCATACTTATGTGTTTTCTTCAGAACATTTGTCTCCAGAATTTCATTTTCTGTGTTAAACAATTTAGAAATGCTGGGCAGAGCATGTATTGTACCAATTTCATACAATAAGGATGGGATTTTCAAAAGTGCTCATACTTGGCTTACCTCTGCTGCCATTGAAATAAAATTCCCATTAACCTCACTGGGAGCACTTAGGCCACTGCTGAATGCTTTTCCCAACATAAAACTTTTTGGGTCTCCTAACTAAAAAGAAAAGTGTTAGGGTGTGGGAGCAATACAGTAGCTCTCCTCGATGTCATTAAAACTGGCTCCAAATCCTACTACTGTCTTCAAAACCCATTTTTTACATTCTTTCTAATTCATGCCACATGGCTCATATTAATTTTAAATAAGGAATAATTGTTCTATTTTACAAGCAGGATTCGAAATGTTTCCATGCATGTACATTTGAACAATTAAATTAGATTGCTCCTGTAAATGTTGCAGGTCATTCTGACCTACCATTTCAGTCTGGGGAGAACATCACTTTGAAATCTGTGGGAGGCACTACCCCAGCATAGGATAATAGCATATAATGAAACATGGAGCTAATCATTTGTAGCAATGAGTTATTACAGAAGTGTGAAAGAATATCGGTTCAGATTCACAACCCATGCTGAGGCCACTTTGTGCTGGTCTGAGCAGAGGTGTAGGTAGCATAGGGTGTAGGCTCATGGAATTCAGGTCCCATAGACCCTCCCCAGCCCGTTGCGACCCTTCACAGCTGTACACTGTAGCTTCAGTGCAAAAGCCCCCTGTATATCCCAGGTTGCTTTGACTACGATCCCTCACCCACAGCCCCACCATGGGACTTATGGGATGAATTCTGCTACCTTTACTCAGACTGAGTTATACCTTACTCCATGAGCCAATAATCAATAAGACTATCCATGCAGTAAGTTACAATTAAATGTGACCTGGAGGGTCTTGCATTCCGCTTCTACGTCAGGGTAAATTTCCCTCAACATGAATGGAATTTTTTGAGTTTTGCACTAAGAACAGCTACTGACTTAATTATTTAAACAAAAACCTGGGGCCTGATTCTCCATTGCCTTGCACCTTGTGTTTTCACTTACATCTATACAAAGTGGTATCAAATTAGAACAGTAGCATTTTACACTTGTTGTGCACAGACATAGATGATTTATATGAAGCGCAAGACTGAAGAGCTGTGAGTTGCTGGTTGAAAACTAACACGGCATTTATTTTTGAGGTAGGCTTTACATTTCAGCGGTGGGACACTCTCTTTTATGTCGCTATCTTCCAGACTCTGGTGGGGAATGGAAGGGACAAATGATCTTGCAAGCCAAACGGCTTCTAAAACCTCTAACAATTCATTAGTGATCAAGGTTTCAGTAGAGCAGAGTATGGGAATGGCATGCATGAGGACTCTCAGGGTAGGTCTACACTTACCTCCGGGTCCGGCGGTAAGCAATCGATCTTCTGGGATCGATTTATTGCGTCTTGTCTAGACGCGATAAATCGATCCCGGAAGTGCTCACCGTTGACGCCGGTACTCCAGCTCGGCGAGAGGAGTACGTGGCGTCGACTGGGGAGCCTGCCTGCCGCGTCTGGACCCGCGGTAAGTTCGAACTAAGGTACTTCGAATTCAGCTACATTATTAACGTAGCTGAATTTGCGTACCTTAGTTTGAAGTGGGGGGTTAGTGTGGACCAGGCCTAAGATACATACCATGGATCTTTGAATTTGCATCAAATTATGTGTGTTTGGCTGACAGCAGCCTCCAGGCCCATTGAGATAAATGTGGTGCCCCGGCCCATCATGTTCTCTGGGACCCTGCTCCTCCACATTTCATCCCAGGTACAGACATATTGAGGGAGGGCGGGGGAGATTTAAGCTTGGGGCCCCAGTACTATTGTCTCCACTTCCCCTGCCTCTTGTCAGCCCTGACAGGCTCTGTCCCTTGTTTCTCACTCCTTATTGCTTCTTTCTGTATCCCCAGAGCAGCGTCCAAAGTGACTTGAATGGTGGAAGGTATTTTGCCCCTCTGCCAAGTGGTAAACAGATATCGATGCCTTGCAGGGCAGCCTCGCAGTGCAGAAGAAACTAGCGATGTGGATTCTAGATATATTCTAGTTATAACTTGCTTTATTCACACAGATGCAACAATCCTGGAAGTGGTGAACAGAGCCAATGCCTTCTAGATAATCTGATGGTCCCTTCTATCTTTAAAATCTATTAATCTCATCCCAGCACTAATACCTGCTTCCCAGAACCCACATCATGACTTGGTGCCTCTCTCCTTAACCCTGCCCAGAGTTCCAAGTTGTGGGTTCATGAACCAGCATAAGGGGACTGAGGACCCTGTCATTCACAGCAGTGAATACCTCCTGTGAGATGCTAAGTACCCTTACATCCTATTCATTTCAATGGGAGTTGAGCATTCACAGCCCTGTGCAGGCTCAGGACTGTACTAAGTCCTTACTGTATCTTGTTTAACATAACCATTTAAATGGCTAACCCTCTCCCAACATCTGTCTTTTTGTGACTCAACTGTTCATTTTTGAATAGGCCAGCTGTGAACTGGCACAGCCTCATTGAAGTCAATGGAGTTATACTGACACCATAAGCTGAGGATCTAGCCCATAATATTTTTGGAGCCAATATGGTTCCTTATCCTGTTCCCACTGGAATTAGTGGAAGTTTTGCCATAGAGTTCAATGGAAAATGGAGGATCAAGCCCATGGAATATATGAATTTCGGAGAGGAAGCACTGCTGGAAGTCATTGATACAAATCAACTATAGCATAGATTAATGCTTGGTAAGGATGGGAATAAGAAATAATATTGAAACAGATAAAATATTTGGGATTTATGGTGTTTCTGAGCCATGTCCTAATGTGATACAAATGTACCTGTGTACCTTCCAGGGGAATTTACTGTCAAAAAATGCAATTCAATCCTAAAAGAAGCTTAGGATAAGAAATCGGCCCTGGAGAATCTTGCACATGTAGTGTTCAAAACAGGGAGAAAATCCAATATTTTTGCTGTGTTAATTTCCAAAGCAATGTCGGCTTCAATGATGTCACAAGTGACCATCTTAAAAAATTAGCATATGCATTGGACCTAATGTCCTCTCTGAGCGTATCGTCTCTGAAGCCTGAAAGCCTGTTTGAACTGTTACAGTGGCATGCATCTTAAATAAATGAAAACTTCTTTCCAATATTCAGGAAGCTGAAAGGAAGACAAAGATTTTACTTCAAAGTATTTCAGTTCCCATTTAAGTCATTCTACTTCTTTACATGTCCATAAGTAACAAACACAGATGGAGACATGAAAAATGTCTGAAAAGTTTAATTACATCTACATTATTATTTCCCAGTGAAATGAAGATCTTTCATGTAGGACATACATTTTTTTCCCCCTATTAACAATGTGCTTTATAATTCTGGATCAGAGAGCTAAGTAGGACAAAGGGAGTTGGAAACAGTTATGCTCTTTTTATATATGTCCAGAGTTATGCTGTTATTTGTAATAGATAAGGAATATTATGTGAGGAAATGCAGAGGGTGATCTCTACACTGTGACCGTTTGTTCTCTTTTTCTGCTGTATATGGAATTCTTGCTTTGCAGCTTGCAATTATTTTATGGTTTTATATAGTTTGAGTTATTACTAACTTTTATCTTTTGGATAACTGGCTTATTGGCCTTATAATACGTGGTGTCAATGGAATCAATGGATCTCTGTAACTCCCCATGGAATTTCTCCTGATTTATAAATGTTAGAACAGAATCTAGCCCAAAAATCCTGCGGCAGAGTTCTTTAGTGTCCTGCAGGATTTCACCAAGTGCCTGAGCTCCTCCCTACAGGGCATCCACTTTTCAGCTGTATCCAGTATAGACTGTATTTCTATCTTTTCTAGAAGGCAGACTTAGTCAATGGTTGATGTAGTCACTGATTAAATATCCAGGAGAATTTTTAGGTGTTGATTAGCCATCTGGAGGCTCCCATATTGTTCCTTGAATATAAAAGAAACATACAAGTGAGAACAAGAAAAAAAGTAGTACATATTTGAATATAAGGGTGAAAAGTTCAAACAAGAATGTATTTCTCAATTCATACCAAGATTTAGAGATGTATGAAATATCTGAAATGCTTTGTGCTTCTGTAGTACTATTGGTCTCAAAGCATTTTATAACATTAATGAATTTGGCCCCGTCACACCTCTGTGGTAATTATTATTAGCTCTAATAAGTGATTTTTGAGATATCCAACTTGAGAAAACTCGAAGGGTCTTGATTTTGAGAGGGTGGATTCTCATCAGTTTCTAAAAAATTAGACCCCTGTAATAATATGTCTCAAGTTGGAAACCCCAGAATTGGGATACTAGTATGGGCGGCAGGTTTGTATAATTTTTGGTGGTACCCAAGTGGATCCGTCCTATCCATAGAACAGACCGGGGCAACTGCCCCAGGCCCCGTGCTTTGGGGGGTCTCTGCGCTTCAGGGTGGCCTGGGGGATTAGCAGGGTGCCTGGTGTTGACAGCAGTGAGCAACCCTACTCCACCCCACCTCTTCCCATCCTGCCCCCACTCCACCTCTTCCCCGAAGTCCCTGCCCCTGAGCAATGCCTGGAGCTGGCAAGGTGGAGCGGAGTGGGCTGTGGCCAGGTCATCACTCGCTGCTGCCAGCGTCAGGCCCCTGCTAACTCCCTAGGCTGCCCTGGACCCCGTCACCCCCTGAAGCACAAGGCAGGGGTAGGCACCACCATATTGTGTGACGAACACCCGACAAAATTACCAGACTTCGTGACGGACATTGAGGGCGGGAGGGGAGGTATTATGTCATTCAATCATTCAACCCATAAAATAGCACACATTTTACCACACTGAAAAAAACCCCAGTAACCTAGCTAATAATAATAGCAATAATAATAATTAATAATAATAAATTCAACTCATATAATTAATGAAAAATATGTATATACTGTATGAGATTATATGAGAAATGAAAATGAGCTTGCTTTGGGATTCTACAAGGCTCTTCTATCATTTAAACACATTTAGTACCTTGAGTAATGATAACACTTATTGCAAATCACATAAATAGGGAACCCATGGTCCCCTTCCCTCACCCCATTGCAAAGGCACAGGGGTTATTGTTGGCTGCCTTAGGGCTGCAGAAAACTCTATGGGCAAAACATATAGAAAGAAGAGGATCAATTTATACAGAGGACTGAAGGGGACTCCCATAGTGCATTAATTTACACTTAATAAATTAATCAAAATTAAATACATTACAGAGATAAGAACCTGTAATGACAGACTTTACTTCATGAGAAGCTCTAGAGAAAGAAGTCCCAGAGGGAGTAATGGTAGGGGCAATCCTAGGGAGACCAAAGGGGCTGGTAGAGGGAGCAGACCGAGAACAAGGGTAGAAGCAGAGTCACTGCAGGGTTGACCCAGTCTTCTGCCTCCCCCCTGTGGGTGGAAACACTGATCACTATAGGAAGGAACAATAGAAATGGAATGCCCAGAAAAATGAATGACTTGAGGACAATTCCCTGAAGGGACCCTTACCCTTGCAGAGCTTTTCTAGCTCCGACGTTTACATTTCTACACAGGGTTGTTTAGCCCACAGAAATAAAAATCTGCACATCTTCCATGTGTTTTTGGACCAATGGAAAAAACCAGGTACAATTCAATAACTTTTAAAATTGCCTATGAAACAGAGTTAACAAAATAAATGAGCTTATGAACAACAAGAAAATATACTTCTCAAGTGAAAAAAACTATAAATGGGCTGTACAGAGTGTTTTGGGGTTCTGGGGCAAAATCTGAAACTGCGGCCCCCGACCCTTCCAAAAAAATTACAGCTGAGGAAAAGCTATGGAGCAGGGGAGGTTTGGAGAGTGAGCCTGCACTACACTCACTCTGCAGCAGCGGCTCCTGTCCCACAGTGCTTGCCCTGGCTCCCTGCTCCAAGCATTGCAATCTGGTACACAGAAGTTGGAGCACCACTCAGGTTTGGCCGGGTGGCCTCTATGTTATGAAAGAGGGGCTAGCAGGCCCAATTCCAGTGAGTGGCCTGGCGTCACAGCACGTGGGGTCGCAATGCCACTTAGTTTGGGGGCCTTCTCAAAAATGTGGCCTGGACAAACTGCCCCTTTCCCCCCATCCCCAACTAAAGTGTGGTAAGCCATTTGAACAGAAACTGAAGAAAATGTTGATGTGAACTAAACTCAATTTGCGGCGCTTCATACAGCTCTAAGCAAGATCTATATGCATGCAAGCATATCAGATTTTATATCACCATGTATTTTCCTTCTTTAAATCAAATTGGCATGAACTATGGCCAAAACACCCTCCATCAATCACTTGGGAAAAAGATTGCAAAAAGACTAGGATGACCAGATAGTAACTGTGAAAAAACGGGACAGTGGGTGAGGGGTAATAGGTGCCTATATATGAAAAAGTCCCAAAAACCGGGACTGTCCCTTTAAAAACGGGACATCTGGTCACCCTAAAAAAAGACTATTCTAACAAATATACATATAAAATGTCTTGAGAAACTTTACAAGTGCCATGCATTGGCCAGAAGCTAATGAGAAACCTACACTTTAGAAAGGATCTGAAACATGATCTATAAAAACACATTTTAAAACTGACACATCACTAATGGAAGAATAAACTTTGTTTGCTTTATTTATAATACCTTAAGTAAACTTAAGCTTTTTAAAAATGCTACTATTCAAAGGCTAAATTCATCAGAGCGATGTTTGAGCGATGGGGACTGGAATAGTAATATTACAGGTTTTTGCAACTCAGCACTTGCTTGCAGATCCTTATAATCTGTTACTCACACGCTCCGAGTGCAATATTGTAACTTGGACTCCAGCCTTCTGCATCAACTCAGCACCTGCTTGACAAGCCATGACTTCCTTCATAGACAAAGTTCCTATTGATTTCAACTCTGATCATGTCAGTAGACTATACAAAGTATGCTCTGAGTCCAGTGTTCACAGCTGAGAGGGAAAAGTCTTTCTTTGGTTACCTGGCAGTGACTTACCCTTATCATGAGCTCATGACACAACCCTTACCATAAACCCTTTGCTAGAGTGTAATTAAAGGAGTCAAGCCACAAGTATGTGAGTGACTATGTAAATAAACTGCTTAAGCACCTGAAGATGCCCATTGTGAATTAGATGTTTCCAGAAGCCTGAGTTGACTCAGACTGAGCAGAGTGCCAGTACTTTAATAAAATATTAAGACATATTGTGCCTTCTCCCCTGACTCTAGCATGCTTAGGCAGTGTTACACAGATCTCTAACCTTAACTGCCTTGCCTAGAGCCTTGAAATTAGTTTTATGGGACTCTGGAAGGAAAAGAAAAGCAAGAAAAAGAACAAACATAGGCAAGTGTTTGCAGTCTCCCATTTATGTTAATGGGAGACTGAAATACAATTTCTACCACCATGTGAGACTATGAATCAGCTGTCCGGTAAGGCAGGCCCATATGGTGTGTCGGCCTGGGGACACTGTTCTTTTCTCCTTGACTCCTAAGCACCTAACTGACTTTGAAAAATGGTGATTTGGATCGTAAATCTCGTAGGCACTTTAAAAAATAGCTTTTTAAAAAATAAAATCTGATTTCTGGGTTAATACTGACAGCGTCCTTTAACATGTATCATGTCTGAGTAAGCGGTGAATGACCTCCTTGGCTTTTCACACCAGAAAGTAGAAAACATGCTCTTTAGACTTCTGCTGCACTGTATGAACAATATCCTCTATCTCGCTCCCCAAAGAATATTACCAATTACCATAGTTTGACTCATTGTCGTAATTCATTTCCTAGGCTGATGCATCCATATGAATATTTATTCATAGTTTTTAAGGTTGGAAGGGACCATTATGATAATCTAATCTGACCTTCTGCAAAACACACCATGGAGCATCAGCCAATAATTTCTAAAACAAATCTATAATTTCTGTGTGAGGTAGACATCCAATCTTGATTTCAAGGCCTTAAGTGGTGGGGAGTCCTTCACTTCCCTAGTACAGTTATTCCTAGTATTAAAGTCTCACTGTTAAAGTCTGTATTTGTCTAGCTTCAGCTTCCAGCCACTGGATCTTGTCATACCTTTTCCTGATAGATTAAAGAGCCACCTGCTATCAGAAATCTTTGTTTTCCAGACCTTGAATAATTTTTCTTGCTCTTTTCTGAACCCCTTCGTATTTTTCAACTTCCATTTTGAACTCTGGACCCAGTTGTGCCGGGAATGAGTCATAGAGTCCAAGGCCAGAAGGGACTATTGTGATCAGGTAGTCTGATCTTTTGTAGAACATAGGCCAGAGAACTGCCCCAAAATAATTCCTAAAGCAGATCTTTTAGAAAAACATCCAACCTTGATTTTAAAAATGTCAGTGATGGAGAATCCAACATAACTCCTGGTAAATTGTTCCAATGGTTAAAAAAATTACACCTTATTTCCAGTCTAAATTTGTCTAGTTTCAACTTCCAGGCATTGGATCATGCTATACCTTTTTCTGCTAGTCTGAAGAGCCCATTATTAAATATTTGTTCCCCATGTAGGTACATATAAACTATAATCAATCACCCTTTCATCTTTTCTGTGTTAAGCTAAATAGATCAAGCTCTTAGGTTGTATCATTTTAAGACATGTTTTCTAATAATTTAATCATTCTAAATCAAATACCTTCCAGAAATCTAAGTACATTATGTCAACACAGACACCTTTATCAACTAAACTTGTAATCTCATAAAAAATTGTTTTGACAGGGCCTATTTGCTATAAAACCCATGTTGATTGGTATTCATTATGCTACCATTCTTTAATACTTCCTTCGTTATTTTTAATCTGACATAAAATATGTACCACAGGCCTGAGTTTTCATTGCCTTTCATCTTATTTAGTCATTTACACCAGTGCAAACTGGGTACAAAAAGCTAAAATTCTGATTTGCTTTGGTTTCATGAGGCAATGGAGAATCAGGGCCTAAGTTTTTAGCAGTAAATTGAAATAACATAATCTTCAGACATTCTGATAACAAACATCAAACTTTTGTTTATTTGCATTCTTACATGGGTGCTATTCACTGTTTATGGCATGATTCTGGAATTTATCTAGCGACAGATTAAGGGAAATGTACACACTAATAGAGCCTTTGAATCCAAAATCAAAACAAAAGCTGTGTTACATACCGATTCCAACAGGAATTTTATCATCTTGATCTGAAAGAAAAATCAAAAGACTCCCTTGGCAGACATTATTCCCAGATGATAATTGCTAGGAATCTCTAAGGAACTTGATATTTCTTTGTTTTTGACTGAAGATATTATAAATGGTAAGGAGGCTATTGTTTAACCCTGTTATGTAATTATGACCATATGTCAACAGACAGTCATGCACTGTTGTAGTGCTGCTAATTGGAAAGTAGACAAGTATGAACAAGCTCAACCCTGCCCCTGGGCTGTGCACATCAGTCATTAACAGAAGGCAAAGACAGACCGTGAGGGGAAATAGGCTTTATACACATTTTCTGCATCAGGCATGATATTTTAATTTTCTACTAGTCATTTTCTTGTCCTCAAATAGAAAAATATTAACTATTGAGTATTACTGACCCGTGTCATACAAATGTCTGCATCATAAAGTTAGTGGTGTGTTTTGGGATGCTGGCAGAACCCAGAGAATTTCTGAAACTGCTTTTGTACTAAAAACAAACAAAAAACATTCCTCCCCGATTGCTGTGAATGCATTCAAATCCTGATTTGGCTAATTCAAGACTCTTATATCTTGCCATTTACACATAGAAATCTTAGACTTTGGCTTCTGCTGGTTGCAAGTGGGAATGGAAAGAAGAAACTGCCTGAATTTTAAGCAGTTGGGGCTACAGTCACAAAGGGAACATAGGTGTAACAACATGTTAACCCCTTCCATCCGGTGGAATTCACAGCCCTGAGTTAGGCACTCAAGCTCTCCCTGTGCATTCTATGGGGAGAGTGAGACCCCTAAGGAAGGGATTCACAGAAACCAGCAAGCTGAATGTGAAGTTGCCTAAAGTAGTCAGGGGTGAAATGCAGGGCAAAGGGGCAGGGCTTAGGCCCCAGAGCCACAAAGGGACATAGGCACCTAATTCCCAGTGATCTGGGCTTTAGGTGCCTGAGTGACAGG
The DNA here is from genome assembly GCF_011386835.1 of Chrysemys picta bellii. Taxonomy (NCBI): domain Eukaryota; kingdom Metazoa; phylum Chordata; order Testudines; family Emydidae; genus Chrysemys; species Chrysemys picta. The sequence goes on from NC_088796.1 coordinate 111,660,877, forward strand.
CTGGAGGAAGACATGTATTTCAGCTCAAGATTCTCAGCCATGAACCCATTCCTGGAGTTGGGCACCTAAACTGGGTCAGGCCTTTCTTGAGAAAAGAGACACAAGGCTCCCCTTGCCCCATTATAGACTATAGCCCAGTGGTTAGGGCATTCACCTGGGAGGTGGGCGATCTGTTTTCAAATCCTGTTCTGTTTGTTTTGGAGCAGGGACTTGAATCCTGGTCTCCCACCTCCCAGGAGAATGCTGTAAGCGCCAAGCTGTTGGGTTTTTTGAGAGGGCAGAGGGTTGAGGTGCGGGGCAGGAGGGCTCCGGCTGGGAGTGTGGGCTCTGGGGTGGGACTGGGGATGAGAGGTTTGGGGTGCAGGCTGCCCCAGGGCTGCAGTGGGGAGAGAGGACTCCTCCCAGCCCTCTCTCACCGCAGCAGCCCAGGGCCAGGGGAGAGCACCTCTCCCTGGCCGCGGCAGCTCCAGGGCTTGGCTGGGGCCGGGGGAGAGGTGCCTTTTCCCGGCCGCAACAGCTCTGGAGCTTGGCTGGGCTGGAGGAGAGGCGCCTTTCCCCACCTGCGTGGCCATTTGTAGCCTTAAGGGAACTTACTGCCTTACCGCTCTAAAACTGTGTGAAACACAAAGGTCAGCTATTGGCAGAGCGGGCACTGAAGATGCTGTGCCTTGGGGCGCAGAAGATGTAAAACTGGCCCTGCCCACAGGTGCGATAGGTGAGTAAATGCCTCGTTTGAGAATCCTGCTGGGGCTATTTATGTGCTTAAAGGTATGCAAGAGCAGAAGCCTTTGCAGGACCTGGGCCTAATCTTTAATTATTTTTTTCAACTGTAATCATGGCACAAAATAGTTTACAAAAAGTGGAGGGAGGGTGAAATACGAGTTTTGCAATCTTAAAGCACCCTACATACTCTGATTTCAATTGACTTTTCAAGTGACAATTGCATTCCAGCGGATTTTGCCTTTAAAATTTAGAACTAGTGCCGTTAATTATATAAATTGGAAACCAGTTGCCCTGTGGATCCAAAACAGGAAAAAGCAGATCAGGTAAAAACCTGGCCCTCTCGAAATTGGATTTTTACCATTGACTTCTCGAGGGCCAGGATTTCACTCACTGAGTCTGATCTTATCCTTACTAAAGCAAAACTCCTGATGACTTCAGTAGGGGACTTGTCTGGAGTAAAGACTGCAGGAGTGATCACGCCCCAGCCCCTGGAATGTAGCTATATTGTAAATCATTGCGTGTGTATTTTCCTAACCCAACCTCACATGCTCAATAGCCAGAAGCTGTTATTGTGATAGGACCCCCATACCTTGCTCAACTATTGCCTAACATAATGGTACTGACCTGCAGTCCTTCTATTCAATGTGTGTTTTGTCATTGTGTTAAAGGAAAGCAGGCCTTTGCTTAAGTAATGGCATTTGTGGTTGGGTTGGCATGCACACACAAACTGCATAAAAGAAATCAAACATTGAGGATCTCTCTTTTGCTCAGACAGTTTTTCAGTGTCAGTAACTCTTTTGGGCAGAACAATGTGAAATGTTAGATACTCCCTGGATCTGTATGTAGCACAGGCTTAGACAAAGAGCAATAAGAGATTTGGGATAATGGTTGATGATGATGATGATGATTCATACAATGTATAAATAAATGCATTTTGCATTACTACCACCAGGGTCACTGACTACATTCATGCCTGCAAATTGGACAGGACGTTATTTGGTCTCTAATAGGAGTGTCCTTTTTATTCCTGCTCCCCCACAGCAAAAACCAGCATGCAGTGCTGAGAACAGACCCATCAGGGAGCAGCCCAGCTGCTCTTTGCAGCCACGTTAATGAGTTTCTTAATATTGTGTCAGTGTTGAAGGACATATGGCACATTTAACCCTGGGATGGGAATTTCTTCTGTTTTTCTTGCATACACTTTGTTCTTTTAATTCAACTCTATGAAATATGGCTATAGTGTTGCTTGTATAAATATCTAATGCAGGTCATTCAGCATCCACCTTGCAGTATCTGTCTGTCTGTCTGCCACCCATCACCATAGTATCTGAGGGCCTTCTATGTAAAATCAATAGCAACAGAAAAGTGTCTAATGGAATTTATGGAGTCTCTGGAACTTCTCCCCTTTTAGGGTCAAAACTCTGCTTGGAATAGGGGTTTTGTTTCGGGTTTTTTTTTTAAATTTGTTTCTTTTTGTTATTTTGTAGGGGTTCAGGAATAGATGGGGGTGTCAGTGATGTGAGTGTCATTCTTTTGATGGAAGGCTTTTTCAAAGGTATCATCCTAGGAACTTGGAATAAGCTCTTTCATTAAGTGTTCATGAATAATGTATGCGTGTTGTGAATCTTGACTGGAAAAGTGACATGGGTAAAACAAAGGAATTCACAGACTCATCTTTATTTCCAGGATCAAAGTGACTGGGGCAGCAGCTTCACAACCTTATCAGTTTAAGATGTGTATTTTTTTTTTTAAAAGGGAAGGCGGCTTTAAAAATTGTATGAATAAGAGACACCTAAATTAAATTGTCGTCATGTGCCAAATGCTCCTTATTACCCGATTTTGTGGCAGAGAGGGGAGACCAAGGACCATATTGGTTTCAGTGAAGAGTTCTACTTAAAAACTAATGGCACAATAGGGCCCAAAATGTTATTAGCGATAACTAATATTTAGTAATGTACTGCACATTACCCATGATCTAAATCTTATCTTGAAAATTATAGCTGATCATTTATTTTAATTCCTTCAAGAAAATGGTAGACATAAATGTTAATTTTCTAATTATGATAAAGCTGAATAAAAAATATCTGCCAGGCCTATGAGCCTTGAGACAAGGCCCAACATTAAGAATTCTATGGTGTTTGATTTTGATCTGCGGCTTTTATTTTCCAAGCCTTGACTTTGAAGACTTTGTTCAAAAACTACCACCTTCTAACGCACACAATAACCCTGCCAGAGGCCTGACAACACCTCATAAAAACAACCTTATGCTCACAAAAGAAATGAATTTCAAAGAGGATCCAGAACCAAAATATGTGAGTGTCAAGCAACCAATGAGGAACTGGCTTCGTCGCCTATTCAGAGCTCTGGTAGTGAATGGCTACCGTTTTCTAATCGCCCAGCTCGTTTAATTGGAACACTGATAATGAAGGCCCCAGAAGAATCTCTGGCAGAAAGAATTCCAGACAGCCTGAAGACAAAGTTTAAAATATACACTATTTCTAATAACAGAAAATCATGCTGGACCAAACTACTATCTCTTACCAAAGTAGTGGGTCAAATCCTACAGTTCTTACAAATGTAAAACTCCAGCTGAAGTCACTAGGCGTTTTGGATGAATAAGAACTGTAGGATTGAATCCACAGGGGAAAATAGGATCAAAACCCCCATAGTGAATCTATTGTGTGGGTGAGTTGGGATTTTTTATAAAAATAAAAATACCAAATGTTGATGATTGTGTTTCTATTCCTTCCAATGTCGATATTCTACAGTTTAGTAAAAAACAAACAAACAAAAAACAACGATGTACAGCCCAGCAGGCAAGGATCTAAAAATTAATTTAGAAGTGATGGATTTTCTTAATTTCAGTGTTATGCTTTTGCTGTTTGGAAAGAGTAGAGTAAATCTACCCATGTAAGAAGAGTGTGGCCTCTTTCCCCCCTGAAGAATGCAGAACAACAGTACACCTAAGGTGCTGCTTCCATTTTGACAGTAGCAGGCCCAGCCTTATTTCCCATTTTGAACTTGACTCTGCAAGGTGCTGCGGAGCACTTTGGCTTAAAGTGCCTCTGAAGAGTTCTAGTGATAATGGCGGTAGGTCTTCTGCCTCCCTAGTGCCGGGGCAGGCACGTACCTTCAGTGTCAATGTCAGGGGAAGGACAGGGTAAGCACACACCAGCAGCCCTTGCTATGCTTTTAGACAAGATACAGCTTTCACTTCCACCCAGAAGAGGCCTCTTGACATTGCCAGTGACTCGGAAGCACAGCCAAGGCCACTGACCAATCCAGACAGCACCTCTCCCTCTTGTGCTCAAGACCTGCTGGCCTAAAGCATTGTGGCTCTTTTGTGCAAGAGCAACAAGAAGAAACTTCTATGCAGAAAGGAGGGAAGGACAGGCCTCTCTCTCACTTGACCAGTGTACCAGTACTGGAGCACCCATAAATAAGTCTTAAATCAGTAAAAAAAAAAAAAGAGTGGAGGGGAAGGATCCTGTAATACAATGGTCTGTTGCACAATATGAACATGAACCTTGAAGAAAAGGAAAATATGGCTATTATGAAGGTGACTTAAGGTTATTCTTTCTGGAACAGGACACATCAACGACCATTCCCATCATTCTACTAGTTAGTGTGATGCTAAAAATCTCATTAACTGCAGAAAAAATACCTGATGGGCCTGTAGGAATCCATTTCTCCCCCTAGCTATGGTGCTGTATATGTACTCATTAATAGGTTCAGAAAGGGTATGCACACATGTGCATCAAGGATGGAATGTTACAGTCCTCTTGCTTAAAATCATTAGTAACTTGGCAGAAATGGGCTAGAGTCTGAGTGGATTATTCCATAGCATAAGTTTTGCATCTCCCTCCTTCTGTGCACCAAGAGAGAAACAGAAAAACTCCTGTTCACATAAAAGGAGCAGAATAGTCACCTTAGTGACCCCAACTCCTACTGTTCAGAGAGATTTTTCAAAATATAATGCTCTGACAATGCTTTAGTAAATTATCTATATTTATAACACAAAGGCCTTGCTCCCATTCAAGGCAATGGCAAAACTCCCCACGGCTCAGTACATGTGGGATTGGATCCATACTTTTATTTTTAAACTCATAAACTTTGAATAGGAATACAAAATGGCAGAATAATGGGGGTGATACAACTTTCAAAAGTATCTTTATTGTTTTATGCCTCATCTGTTATTACTGTTGCAACACTAACTTTTTAAAAATATGAATTTGAATATATATCCTGCACCCAGTGAAGTCCATGGGAGTTTTGCTCTTGACTTCAATAAGATCAGAAGTGATCCCCCCAAGTCCAAAACTCCCACTGACATTAGAGGGTGCAGGAGCCAGCACTATTTCTGATTTTTTTTTTAACATAACTTTGTCAATCATTTTCCATTTACTGGGCATGTCTAGAAAACGTAACTAACTTTTGGGTATACATTTCCCTAAGCAGCTTTGGGAAATATCAGTCTTAATGTCTGTGATATTGGCTAAATAGGTTGTATGAATTCTGTTCTATATAGGTTCTTATACTGTGCTCATCCCTATGGTTCCTGAGCACCTTTGAGTAGTGCATTAAACATCATGAAGAAAATCTATCCAATGTTGTTTGTTCTCTCTCCACAGTGGGAGAGGTGGCTGTGGTGGAGTGTCTAGCTTTGGGAAGTGTTTTGTTTTTGTATATATGTTAGAGCAGGCAAGGTCAAAGAAATGTGTTTAGCACTTGGAGCGGGTGGTAGTGAACTTTTTGTGATGGTCCTTAGTTCCTGGGGGAGTTCATTCCACAGTCTGGATCCAGCCCCCAAGAATGCTCTGTCTCCCGCAAGACAAGCTTTACCTTTATTGTGGAGAGTTCCATTGTGCCAGAGGAGCAAAGCTGTCAACCACAGTCTTCATCATGAGCTAATTCTCTCATTTATCCTACTTTTCTTTGAAAAATGCCGTTAAACAATATGTCAAACTACTTCGCATATGTACACACAATGTAAATTTTAGTTATGGGATCATGTTGAAATTTTTCACATTTTGAAAGAAAGAAGAAAACTTTCATGAATTTTCCCTATTTTTCAATTATAGAGCTAGCCGGAATTTTTAGAATTTCAAAATTTATAGGAAAATAATAATAGTAATAATTAAAAAAGTTGTGAATCCCCCCCACCTTTTCTTTTTCCTAACAAACTCCAGGAATTACCTTATAAGCAAAGATCAGAAGAGAAATACAAATGTGCACCCACGGACATATCAAAAGATAAAAAATATAATGTTCTGTGTCAAATTTGTAATTAATTTATTCATTCATTTTTGGTTATTGGGAAGAATATTCTGTATGGCTGGGTGAACTGGTTGTGTTTTGCTTTTTCTGAAACACCAAGGCCTGGATCCACAAAGAGACATAAATATAGTGTTTAATTTGTCAAGGAAGAGGTGCTGGAGAACAAGCAATTTTTTGTACTTGCATAACTGACACAGCAAGCCCAGAGGTGCCGGGGTTATGAACTGCCAAGCCTGGAGGGGCCGGGGCTCAGCCCTGGCACAAATTAAGCACTGCTTAGATGCCTAAATCCTAGTTTTAGGCTCCACTGCGAACCACAAAACTCCCCCCCAAACTCCGCAGGCATCTAAACTCATTCCAATCCCCTGATCTGAAGAGGGGTCTCCCACCTCTCTCCGGAGAGTGCGCTAACCACCTAGCTGTAGGATATTTGGATTTGGGGCTCCCTCAGTTTCTCCTGTTGAAGCTGTTCCACTGTGGCTAAATAGAGTCATTAGAGCAGGGGGACTGGACCCTGAGTCGCCCTCCTCCCGGGTGGGTGCCCTAACAAGCAGGCTCCAGGGGCCTCAGTCACCTGGAACTGACAGCCAAAACTCTTTAAAAGAAAAAAAACCTCCCTTGACTGGCCTGCCCCATAGTTTGAGAACCTCTGGATTAGATAATCTGGTGGTCCCCTCGAGCATTGAACTTTATGGCTCAGCTGAAATCCTTTCATCTCCTCCGGCAGAAGGGGGAACTGAACCTGGTGGTGGGCCCATATTTTTAGGCTTAATGCTGCCAAGGTTTAAGCATGGGTTTAGGGGTTTGGAGAACCGAGCCCTGAGTCAGGCTGGACGGGAACAGGGAAGTGCTGTGGAGGAAGAAAGACATATGCAGCTCTCGCCGCTCTCTCAGCATTTACCTAAACACACTCTCACAAATAAGTCCTATCCTCTCGTCAGTGTGGAGCAACCGCCTGGGCTCCCACCAAGGAGCGGTGCGCCGGGGCAGTGGGGGCCATGCGCCACCATCCCACCTCGCTTTTGGGGGCTGTCCCCTTGCAAGGGGCGTGGCGCTGTGCCCTGCTCCACCCGGGAGAGACGCTTAACTCCCCGCACCGGGAGGGGAGAGGGGGCAGACGGCGGCGGTTCTCCCCCAGAGGCGCGCGGAGCTGTGCGGTGCCCGGGCTCCTCTCTGCGGGCATGGAGCCGGGCAGCTCCCCGCTGCTGCCCCAGGGGCTGGGCACCCTTCCACCCCCGGCTCCGGCGCTGCCCGTGCCCCCCGCCTTCCTCCGCCCGCCCAGCCTCTTCTTGCGGGCAGCGGCCGCCGCTGCTGCAGCCGCCGCCGCCGCCACAGGCGGCTCCAGCCCCTGCTGCCCGGCGGCGGGGGGCCCGGAGCGCGGCGCCTGCTCGCCGCGGACCCCGAAGTGCGCCCGCTGCCGCAACCACGGCGTGGTGTCCGCGCTCAAGGGCCACAAACGCTTCTGTCGCTGGCGGGACTGTGCCTGCGCCAAATGCGCGCTGATCGCCGAGCGCCAGCGGGTCATGGCCGCGCAGGTGGCGCTGCGCCGGCAGCAGGCGCAGGAGGAGAGCGAGGCCCGGGGGCTCCAGCACCTCCTCCAGCAGCGCCCGCCCGCCGCCCGTGGGGAGGCGGCGCTGAGCCTGGCGGCCACGGGCCGCGGAGCTGCCGGGCGGGCGCCGGCGCGCGGGGGCGCGAGCGCGGAGCTCCAGCCGGGGAGAAGAGGTGTGCGAGCGGAGCCGGGCGGGGCGGGGAGTGCGTGGGGCAGGGAACGGACCCGCAGCCGCGCCGAAATCCTGGCCCCTCTGCGGCAGATACTGACTTCAGTGTGGCCACGATTTCCCCTGCCCGGTGCGAGCTGTGTGCGCCCTGGAGAGGCTGATCACAGGCCGTGCGGACAGGCGGCGGCGCCTGTCGATATGGGGAACTATCCTGATGCTATACACGCAATAGGGGCCAGAGACCCAAAAGAGCTCTGCTCCTCTGTAGGCTCCCAAACCAGAACCTTATTATCCGTGCTCAGCACCCAGCGGATGCTTACTGCCAGGGTTTCAAAAGAGCCTCATGCACTGAGCTCTTCTAAAAATCTAGCCAAGGTTGCATCAGTACTGTATATGTACACATGTATTGCATATTTATGCGCATATAGGCAGTGTATTGCATATTGTGGATGAATGATATGCATGAAGTATAAACACATTTATGTTTTTTTTTATTACATATGCACTTTCCTGTTATCTATTCCATATGTAATATATTGCATTTGGGCACGTATGTGTATGTATATACATATGCACACACACATATGATATAACAAAATGCAATATGTTATGCAGTAAAATAGGAAATTTCATGTTTAATAAGTTTTAGATTATATCAGTGATATATGGCCTCAGTTTTGTCAACATTTAAGCATGTGTTTTAAGTTTAAGCAAATAAGTAAAGTGCTTGTGTTTGCGAGATCAGGGTCTTTATTTTTGCATGTATAGATAAATGCTAAATGTGCAATGTTATGTTATTATGCATACACTGTGTACATATGCAACTGTTGCATAGGTAGTATAGTAAGCAATACGTTATCTGTATAATATATATAATGCAGCTTTTACAAATAAAATAACAGACGATCAGTTTAAAAAAACATTTGAGATGCAAGAAGCCATTTTGTAAGTTTAGGAGTATGGTGTTTATGAAGTTGGTATCATGATGCCACAAAGAAGTGGATACCTTTTCTTAAAACAAAAACAAAGCAAACTATGACTCCTACTGATTTTCTTACATTTTTGTTAAAATTTATCTCGCAAATTCATACTTAAGGATGAAGTCCATTTAAACTACACTGGACTATAGAGACTAAGGGTGGCAGCATCAGGTCCTTAATCCTTGCTTTTGGCAATAGTTTTGATATACAACAAAGTTAACTGAAAGACTCGCATACACATTTGGGTATTTGATATGTCAAAGAAAGTAACATAACTTAAGGAATCTTCTTAAATCTAGAAATGCTAACATTAATTGAGCTATACTTTATATTTTGACAAATCTTGAATATAGCTGTTCCAAATGTGCTTCAGTGTGTTAAGGATCATGCATGTATGGGAGATCATTCAGTGGTCTCTGATCCTGCAAAGGCTTAAGCATCACTGAAATCAGTGGCAAAACTCTTGTTTACTTTAGTGGGTGCAAAATCAGCCCTTATGGGACTACATATGCTTATAAGCCTTTGCAGGATTGGAGCCTTAGTTTTTAAACACTGAAAGTCTATGTGGGATGGTTGCTAAGAAGATTGTGCAAATATGAGAAATTTTTCAATATTTACATGTTTGTGGGGCTTCTGATTTTAGGTTTTAATTGATAATAAACCAGTTTTTATCCAATAAACACTGGAAATGGTTACTTGTATTTAACAACTTGTCTACATAGCACAGTAATGCGGACTACAGTGGGTGTGATTCCTAAAATGTACTAACATGTTTAGCCTTAATTGGTCCATGTAGATCTTGCTGTAGTACACTAGAGGTTCCCTAGTACACTTTAATGTCATGCTGTTTGAAACAGTAAGATGTTAAAGGAACATGACAGAGATTACTCATTACAGTATATACAAAGAGAGAGCCTTGGGGAAAAAAACTTGATTTTTGAATATCTATATAAAGTGCAAAAATTGCTAAAAATAACCCTTGGAAAATTTAAATTAATAAAATACCAAAACCAGAAGCCCCACATTTATGCTACAATGAAATTATGTGGATTTTCCTCTAATTAACCATGAAAGCCTTAATTCTGTAATTTGTGTGCACAGGTAGAACCTTGTGCCCATGGAGAGCCCCAGTGAAATCAGTGTGACTATGCAGGCACAAATGTTTACCTGCATGGGAGCAATAGAAGGATAGGGGCCTAAATTTTTGTTCTGGGCATGTCCAATATTTATTTTATTGCCTCCCCAAAAAGTATTGACATGATGTAAGTACTATGCTGAACAATTTGGGAAGTCTTGCATCATTATTCATTTTAATTTTAGCTGCCTCCTCTGTCTGTATCTCAGCTAAAAATTATAAAATCTGGATCTTTCCCTTTAGATGAAAGAATGTTACTCAGTGAGCATCACCCATTGTTCAGTTTTTTTTTTAAATGAATAATTTTTCTTCTTCATGAGCATAAAAAGTAACTAAAGAGTAGGGAGGACTAAGCTGATTTTCTGCTTCCTCTCCTCAGTCTCCCCCAAGTCAAAATCAACTGGAGGGAATTTCCTCAATTTTCCACACAAAATGGCACTGAGCATTCTAATGAAAGTCTGAATTTAGGAAGTAATTCTCAAAAAGAAGAACAGGAGTACTTGTGGCACCTTAGGGACTAACAAATTTATTAGAGCATAAGCTTTCGTGGACTACAGCCCACTTCTTCGGATACATATGCATCCAAAGAAGTGGGCTGTAGTCCACGAAAGCTTATGCTCTAATAAATTTGTTAGTCCCTAAGGTGCCACAAGTACTCCTGTTCTTCTTTTTGCGGATACAGACTAACACGGCTGCTACTCTGAAACCTGGAAGTAATTCTGTTGATGAAGAACAAGAAGGAAGAGAATCCTGCCTGTTCTCTTAGCCCTGCAGAGCCAACATGGCTGTTTCATCATTTAAGTGAGCTGATATAACTAAATAAACAGGGGGAGTCTGATGTTTTCTTATTGCATACCAGCACAGCTCCATTGAAATGAATGAGAATCTGGGCAAGGATCCATAGTGTACAAAGGTGCCATTTTTTATTTAGTCATTTTTCAGATGTCAATCTTAATTACACTGTTCATTGCTTTGAACACCAAGGGATAAAATCATGGCTCAGTTGGAGTCCTTGCCAATTTTACTGTTTACTTCAATGGGACTCGGATTTCACGCTATATCTTTTCTTGGGAAGTGTAGTGTGTACTGTGTGGAAATTTTGGTAGCTATTTATAAGGCTTTTGAAGGCTAGTGGGGGAGTTTTAGACTAAATTAATTTTTTTTTTTTAATTTCCCAGAAGGGCAGGTGCAGAAGTATGACTCATACTTCAGGGTGTTGGAAGGTCCTGTAGTCCTATCACATCCTCCTCCCCTGATATCTTCGCTTGAGTCAGCAGAAGCTAGTGGAAGCTATAGAGTGAAGTCGTCTGGCCTGGAGATCTCAGAAAAGGAAGATACTGTTCAGTGTCCTAATCTGGAGCAGCAGTTGGAAGGTGTCGAAAGTTCAGGGTCCCTTTCTTCTTCAGACATGGAATCAGGAAATGAAAGTGAATGGTCCAAGGATTTTGCTGCCCCCAGTTCCAGTCCGCCTGCTGCTGCTTCAAGACAAAGAGACCCACTTGGCATTCTCACCAAAGTCTTTCCTAGTCATAAACGAAGCAAGCTGGAGAGTATCCTGCAGTTCTGCAAAGGAGATGTGGTCCAAGCCATAGAACAGATCTTGAATAGGAAAGAGAATAAACAAAATGTCAAAGACTTTGCAAACCCATCTAGATCTGAATTTAGTGCCTTACAGAGAGCCTCTAATTTTAGCCTCACAGGATTAGGTGTTGGAGCATTTGGCAATACATCAGCTTTCTCCCCTCTTCAAACCAGTTCTACATCATTTGGAAATGCAACAAATCTTTATGGCCTAAATCCTAGACTGGGGATTAGCCCTCTAAAACTGGCTTATTCCACCCCTGGAAGAGGGCTGCCTGGATTTATGTCACCCTACTTAACACCTGGACTGGTTCCAGCGTTGTCTTTTCACCCGGCAATGGACTACGCCTTTTCAGGAGTGATCAAGGATGCTTCTTACTTTCCGAGTAAAGAGTCAGTCACTAGCAGTGGAATTTACTCAAGGCTAAATCAAGAAAACCAGTAGTGCCTTTAGCATACTCCCTTTCGCAATGCACTTCCAAAATATGCAGCTGTGATGACATCTGGACTAGTATGTCAAACCTCAAAGGATGCTTTAATCCCACACTCCACAGAATATTGTATTAAAGGTGGCAGAACAGTTCCTTTTTAAAAGAACATGAGGCTTTGTACACCTTTTGAATGTTTTTTTTAATTATAATGTAGAATGGCTTGCAAAACTGAAATTTTTAAGCAAAAATACATAATTTAAAATATTTTCATTTTTCCATCCAGAATATCTGCTGTGAAGAGCTGGTTTAAAAATTAGCACTGATTTTAAAACTGAGTTTTTTATTATACATATATTTTGTTTGTATACTGTCTTCAAATTGTTTTGTAAATGAAACAATAACTAGGATATATTTGTCTGTGAACAGAAATAGTTGGATTATAAGGAACGTCCATTATAACTTTCCTCTCCCTTTTAAAAAATGTTTCACCAACTTTGTGTACTTAGTCTCCAAAGTCAATGATGCAAACAAAAATAAGACCGACTTTCAAAAATGAGTCCTTAATGTTAAGTTGATAAATCCATAGTTAGGCACTGAAATAAGCAGCCTGATTTTCAAAAGATCTTACTGAAGTAAATAGGGGCTGCTGGGTGCTCAACACTTTTGAAAATCAGGCTCTTCATTTAGGTGTCAAAGGCCCTGATCTTGCAAAAATGTATGCACAAACTTAATTTTGCGTACCGAGAATAGCCCCATTTAAGTTACAGTGCTTGATTCTAAACTGATAAATCAGCATAGCTCAGCTGAAGTCAATAGAACTCTGCTAATTTAAGTCAGCTGAGGATCTGACCCATAAAGTTAAGGACATGTGAACATTTTTGGAGGATCAGAGCCTAAATGTGGATGTAGGAGCCTGATTTTAGGCACCCATTTTTAATAGCGTTGGTCCAAATGAAAAAACTGTACTTCAGCGTAGGGATTTGAATTTCTGAAGATCAGTCCTTTGAATTACACTTAATAGAACCCATACTTTGGGTTGTATTTTGGATTTTTTTTATTTTATTTTTTGTATTGTGGATTTTTTCATTCATAAAATTCTTCTCAAATGATGACAGCAAGTACAATTTCTTTATACCTTTATTTTTATTGTGAGTTTTGTAGACCTTGTATTGTGAATCTTGGAGCTAAACAATGAACAGAGTCAAAGCAAATGAGCACCATCTTCTGGCCATTCTAGTTCATTGCAACTTGATGGTGGTTTGAAAAGAAAATTAGCATTTTGGTTCATAAGGAATTATTTTTTTTAAATCTGCGAAGGTGAGAGATGTTTCTCTTACATATGCTGGTATTTTAAATTTTCCTTTACTGGTTACAGTATGAATTTTGGGGAGTTGCTGTTTAAATAATAGGAAATGTTTGTATATTACAAAGATCCTGGTTACAAGAGAGACACAGAATCAAAACTTCTCTCTACTTGTGTGTAAAGTCCTATTGATTTCAGTGGAATTCTTCTTTTGTATAAGGCCACCAGGATTGGGTCTCCCCAAAATGTTTGAAACATTTGTTAAATTACTTCTCAGGCACAATGCAGACTTTTGCATATTTGAGCAGTCCTGCAAATATGAATGTATATGTGGCTAAAGTCAAAGTTATCGCAGAATAAAAGCTCTAGGACTGCAGAACTAGAAAGGGAATTTCTCTTAGTTGCATGTAGCAACTAAAACAGAGACATGCTTTTGAGGAAGTATTTGATGCTGATTTTGTTGCTTGCTATCTAGAAAACATAACAAAAATTTGACTTTGGGCCTGATCATGCTCCCACTGAAGTCAGTCTTTTTTGCTGATTATCTGGTAAAACTAAAGTTTATTTCAATCAAACATCAGGGATTTTTCTAGGTGCTTATAGGACATGGGTAGGGTTAGGCATAAGCAAAGAATAAACTATTATGAAGACTAATTTATATGGAGAACTGGCTTGTTAAATTATATGTTCTGAATGATTATATTTTATCAAAGTATGCAACAGTTTTATCACTTACAATTGATGGTATTAGCATCAATGGAAATTAGCAAGCTTTCAATATTAACTAACTTTGACATTTCAGTAGATGTCCCTGCTTCATTTGATTTCATTGAGGCCCTAAGTCAGGAAAGCATAGCTGTTCAGACATTTAAGCGTGTGCTTTAGCAGGGATGGATTTAAGTATGTGCTTAAGTGCATTCCTCAACTGAGGCCAAAATGCCAAAATCAGTGCATGTCTACACAGTGGGGCAATGCTCACTACTGGGATGTGATTTCTAAAGCACATCAGTGTGAGACACATTAATTGGTCCATGTAGACCCTGCTGATGCACACTAAGAGTTCCATAGTGTGCTTATAACATTTTTCTATTTTAAACAGCGCTCCATTAAAGTACACTAGAGAACTTTTAGTGTGTACCAGCAGGGTCTACACAGACCAGTTAATGCGTAATGTGCTAGTGCACTGTAGAAATCACACCTTTGTAGTCTGCATTGCTGCACCATATAGACAAGCCATCGGCTTGCCAAATGATATTGTTCTTACTGGTTATTGTTTTTATGTTGCTGGTATTTCAATAGACGTAATTAAGAAAATGCCTTACTTGTGAACTAAGGATCCTAGCTATTCGCACCATAATATTAAAGTTTATAGGGTTATTTCAAAAGCCCTGCTCTTTGTCAGAATTTGTACTTTTATAGCTATCTTAATGCACTTCCTCTTTGTAAGAGTTGGAGTGAATAGCCCTAGCCCTTCGTGAAGCTGTTTCTTTCAACTGCATTATGGTTTTTACTCTCATTTTCTCCAGCACACTAGGTTAGACTCCAAGCACATATTATCACTTGTTAAATCTATCCCAGTGGTACATCTTGGAAGATGGAGATTCCTGTGAGAGAACAGGTTCTGTGAAATGCTAACCTAAGAACCCTGCTTCATAGCACACAGTGGACTTGATCCTGAAGTCCTGAGTGAGGATTTAACTATAATGTACTCCTGTTCACTGTTTTGCCCTGGGTTTAACCAAGGACTTAAGTATGTACTTAAGTCCCATAGATTTCAATGAAACTAAAGCATACTCATAAAGTTAGGCATCAGTGCATTGCTAAATAGCCATGGAGTTATGCACTGGGTGAAATTTAAGTATGAACTTTGCTGAACTGAGTCATTAGCCTTGGTTTCCTCATTTGGAAAACGGAGATCTGTGTTTTCCCCTGTTAAGCACTCTGAGATCTCCCAATGAAAGGTGCTATGGTATGTGCTAAATATTATTCCAGAGCTCTTCATTTTCTTTGAAAGTTGCACATCTTTGAATGTTTTAACTGTTATTTTTCTCACAGAGATGATTTAAGGGCAAATGCTTTAAAACAGTGGATCTCAACCAGGGCTATGTGTACCCTTGGGGGTAAGTAGAGGTCTTCCAGGGGGTACATCAACTCATCTAGATATTTGCCTAGTTTTACAACAGGCTACATAAAAAGCACTAGTGAAGTCAGTACAAAATAAAATTTCATAGAGATGACCTGTTTATACTGCTCTATGAACTGTACACTGAAATGTAAGTACACTATTTATATTTGAATTGGTTTTTTTTATAATTATATGGTGAAAATGAGGAAGCAAGCAATTTTTCAATAATGGAGTGCTGTGACACTTTTGTATTTTTATGTCTGATTTTGTAAGCAAGTAGTTTTGAAGTGAGGTGAAACTTGGGGGTATGCAAGACGAATCAAATTCCTGAAAGGAGTTCAGTAGTCTGGAATGGTTGAGAGCCACTGCTTTAAAAGTCACCATAGATGGGGAAAGTGAGAGTTAGAAAAGAACTTAGAAGGACAAGAATAACTAAGGTGAGAATTGCACTCTTGCTATACATTTGTATGTTTTGTTTTTACAATGCAAATATAAAATGGAGTGGTGATTTACTAGAACAATCATATTACTACACACTTTCACTGCAGGTTTCATAGAAGTTTGTTTAAAAAAGGAGATTAAATCTACAGAACAATCACCAGAGTTACACTCTTAGAATTTTAGCATTTGAATCTATGGCCAGGTATTATCTAGATCTGTTTTTAGTTGATATGAGTGCATTGCTGCAATTGGTATCAACAGATGTCTGAAGAATGAGGGAAGAAGATGCTCCTTATCTAAGGCAAGACAAGGAATAACAGTGGAACACTGCAGTGGTTTGAGAAGAATCTACATACAGATATTTGTTCCCCAGCACCAGTTAGGACATATTGATCTGTTTACTTGGTAACTTTCATCTAATTTTGATCACTTTTCTCTGTCTCCCAACCCTTCTTTCTTTACTCTTGTCAAGGTGGGATCCACAAAGGCACTTAGGTGTTGCAACTCTCAGCATTGTAGCACCTAACTTGTAAGCTAGAAAATTACAGGAACAACACTGCCATTTACAAAGCTGAAACCGATGCCTAGAGTCCCCATGCAATCAATGAGAAGAGAGAGGGGGGCATCTAAGAATGTGACCCACAAAACCCAGCACACTAAGTGAGGAGCCCCCTAAGCTAGTCTATGGAAGATACTAACCAGAAGGGTGTGTGCTAAGCCCCGCCCCTTTCTTGGAGATGGACACCTAGCTCTGATAAGTGAGCCACTAAAAGGAAAGTGCCACTTGAAGTCAGGCAGTTTAGGCACCTAGGGCTAAGGGAGGAGGCATGCCCACCTTATAACTTTTAGCCCAGGGGTAAAAACACCTGCCTGGGATGTGGGAGACCCAGGTTCAATTCTCCCCTCTCTGCAAGAGGGGAAGAAATGATTTGAACAGAGGTCTACCTCTAAGATGGGCGCTTTAACCACCGAGCTATGGGATAGTCTGATCTAGGGTTCCCCCAGTCTCTCCAGTTGAAGCTATTCCCATGTGAATAAATAATAAAAAGAGTGATTGGAGCAGGGGGACTGGACTGGCGTCTCCTAACCCCGCAACTGTGTGCCCTAACCACTGGACTACACAGCCACTGTCTTTCTTATTCTTTCTAGCCCAATGGCTTGATTTAGCCACAGAAGACCAGCTCTAACAGGAGAGATTGAGGGTGCCCCACCTCAGAATATCCATAGCTCAGTGATTAAAGTACTCTCCTGAGAGGTAGGATTTGAAAAGGGCTCTCCCTTCTCCCCCTCTAGCAGAGGGGGGAATTGAATGTTGGCCTCCCACATCCCAGGTGAGTGCTCTAACCTTTGGGCTAAAGGTATAAGGTGGACACCACCTTCACAGCTTCCTCTCGTGGTGGTGGGATTTTGACGGGGGCCCAGTCTTGTTGGTATGCTCAGAAGCTGCCTACTAGATTGGGCCCTGCGTGCGAGATAAGTATTAGGTCACTTGACTTGTCTGGTTTGTGATTCACTCTAGTGCATGGCCAGGAGATAGACATCTGGATGCCTAGAGGGAGGCAGCAGTGTGCATGCTCAGAGGCAGAAATTTAGGCACCCAGGGAAAGTTTACCCTGAAAATTTAGATGCCAACTGCATTTAGGAGCTTACCGGGCTCAGTGGGAGTTTCGTGGATCGTAGTGGAGCCAAAACTGCATCTGAGGCACAGAAACCAGAGACTTAGTAGCCTAAGTCTGGGATTTAGGCACCTAAGTACATTTGCAGGTCCCACTCTAAGTGTTTTGCCATTGACTGCAACTGGATCAAATGAGGCCCATAGCATTCATGTTTTCTTCTGTCATCAACTACTGTTGCTCACTAGAGAAGATTAAGAACTAATTTAGATGTTAAATGGCTAACTTCTTTAGGGCTGCTATACTAGAATAGTGCAGTACAGTAGAACCTCAGAGTTCTGAACAGTCAACCACACACCTCATTCGGAATGGGAAGTAAGCAATCAGGCACCAGCAGAGCTCCCCCCAAAGGCAAATCCAGTACTGTGTTAAATGTAAACTACTAAAAAAATGAAGGGAAAGTTTTAAAAAAGAGATTTGACAAGGTAAAGAAACTATTTCTGTGCTTGTTTCATTTAAATTAAGAGGCTTAAAAACAGCATTTTTCTTCTGCATAGTAAAGTTTCAGAGCTGTATGAAGTCAATGTTCAGTTGTAAACTGTTGAAAGAACCACCCTAACGTTTTGTTCAGAGTTACGAACATTTTAGAGCTATGAACAACCTCCATTGCCAAGGTGTTCGTAACTCTGAGGTTCTACTGTAGTATTTCCAAATGACTATCTTGGACTCAGTTTTAAATTAAAAACATTTGTTTTTATTTTTTTAGAAATAAACAAGAAAATGATCTGCTTGCAGTGGCAATCCCATAGAGTTAATATTCTCCATAGAACCCTGGTCTTTGGATCTGTTTTGAAATGTTCATCACCTTTGTTATGTGAGTCTGTTTTCCATATTCATAAAAAATGGTGTTTATAGATGTGGAGAGAGAACATCTAACTACTGGCTTGTCCTGGAAAGACATAGAGCAATGTTAAATGAGTCATAATCAAATTCTTTGGAATCAATCAGTCGTGGATCTAGGGAAGATGTTCCTTTCTGAAAGTCTGTTGCAGATGAACATGTTCCTATTCTCCTCAGGAAGGGTAAACACAATAACACTTTTATAGGGAAGAGCCTTCATTGAGGTGTTTGAGTTCCAACAGGCTCAGAAGTGTCCAGGTATTAACAGTGTGTGGCAATCAAGTAACTGGTTGACGAGCAACCTTGTTAGCATAAGAAGCACTTCTAACTCACTGGGGATACAGGAACTGAGAGGGGAGCAAGGACTCCTTGCATATTCTTGTGGGTGGGTGTGATTTTTTACATGTACTACAGTACATGCTGCTGGAAAAACTTAGTATGTGTACTCCTTTTTCACAAAAACTTTGCTTCTGTAAGAGTTTTGCAAAAAATATCAGATATTACACCAACTTGGAGCAAAGCTAAACCTAGGATTTCAAAACAGTCCAACCAATGCTATCTGTGCATTGGTCTGATTACATCCTCAGTTACTGGGGATATAACAAAACATTGAAATTCAGCTGTGGCCAATAGCTATGAGCATTATTCATCACCTATGCACTGTTTGCGTGTTCACCTCGCACTCCCTATCCCAGTGTGAACTAGGCCCAGTATAAAACCCTTGCAAAGATTCTCTGTGTAAAGTCTCTTTAGTTGTTCCAAAATCCTAGTCATCAATGGGGAGGGAATGCTCCTGGGTCATTATGCTAGTAAAGAAATGAAGAGCCTAAAATACGAATATTTAATTACTAGAAAAAATCCAGAAACTTTATGGGTGCGGACATAAAATGGATGGAGAGGTTTGGGTGCTTATAAGCAAGAGAGAGGGCTTATCTACACTATGGCTTAAATCGATGTAACTTACATCCTTCAGGTGTGAAAAAACTACCCCTCTGAGGGACGTAAGTGACCTCGACTTAAAGTGGTGTCTGCACTGCACTTTCAGCAGGAGATGCTCTCCTGCCAACATAGCTTCCGTGCCTCTCCTGGAGGTGGAGTATTCACGTCAACAGGAGAACGCAGCTGCATTGATGTAGCACAGTAGTGAAGACAAGCTGGCTATAGTGTTGTTAGAAATTTTAGTTGAACAAGTTTTCATTTGGCCATCAGGTGGCGACAGTGAATAACTGAGAAGTGCTAGAGAAGGGTTGGGTAAGCAGACCCTGTACTGTTTCTAGTGAGGTATCTAGGTTTCTAGTGACATATTTAGGTACCTAACGATACCTAGGGGTGTCTAGGGTGGTCAGGTATGTGTAGGGGTGTTTTCAAAAGAACCTAGGCACCCAACTCCCATTTAAACTAATGGGAATTAGGTGCCCAGATGGTCAGACCCTGCTGAGATCTCAAGAGGGATCAGCAACACTATGATCCCTGTTACTGAAACTAACTACTCCAAATAGCTTCAATGCAGCAATTAACAGCATAGGAAATCTGAGTCCTTTTAGGAGCCCTAACTTAGGAGAACAGTACACTGAAAGGCTCATGACTGACAGCCCTGTGCTCACTACCAGAGGAGCAACTAGAAGTAAAATGGGCCCTAAACCTCCCAAAAGAGCAAAACTGGGGAAGTGAAACCAGTGCAGCATACTCTCTCTCCTCATGGGGCTGTGGAAGCAGCTCATAGCTCTGCTTGGTCTTCAAGAGGATTGCTAGGGTGGGATCAGGAAGCAACTGGCTTCATGTAGCATGCTTCCCTGGCAATGTGTCAGCCTGAACATCCAGCATTCTTCTCCGCTCTGCATTGCCCTACCACTGCAAAGGAAACAGCACCACCCAGACATAAATTTGTGTATTGGAGGGGGTGGCCATTGGCAGAATGATTCCTGAGGGTGCTTGTCAGCCTGTCATGGGAGTGAGGAATGCCGAAGGATTGACCTTCTGCAAAGCCTCAAAGACTTTAAGAGGCGAAAGGCTCTGTAGGACTTGGAAGCTATGCTGCCTACACTTGTTGTGACCCATTCCATCTCTCCTTTCCTAGAGGGAGCATGTGGCAGAAGCACCAAGAGACAAACCTTGCAGAGTTTCTTGTGTCCTGTAAAGATATGGGATGAAAGAGAGCAAAAGAGAATCTAGGCCAAATAGCAGGAAAAAAACTCTTTCCAAACAGTGAGATCTCTCCGACTGTGGAATAGTCTCTCGAGGGCAGTGACAGTATCCCCTTTGCTGGTTGAAACATTTAAGACTAGATTGGAAAATACGCTTCCCAGAACAGTAGGACACCGGCAATGGGGTGGACTAGATAAAATACATACTTTTTTCCATCTCTGATGTCTCATGTTCTCTGATTATTTATTTGTTTGCAGTGTAGTGCTTATGAAACCAACTGGAGGTTACTACTTCCAGACTTGCTGCTGCATAAGTTATGAGAGAGGCCACAATTTCTGTGGAGGTGAAGCTTGACTTCTTTGTGTCCACCCTATGCTATTTGTTTTTATGTAGGAAAAATTAAAGAAATCCAAGTGCAAAAATGAATGGTCAGTTTCAGTCTAAATTCATTTTGTGTTTTCAGAGGTCAGCATATCTTGAAAAATCATTTACAAAAATACTTTTGTTCCTTACTGGTTCTTAGAGAAGTACGTTGTACTGATGAGCCCCAGCCTTCACCCATTTGATTTCTTAATCTTTGTCTCCTCCCCAAGACACACTATCTTTCCCCCCAATGTGAAATTTATTATTAGAACTGATTTAATGTGAAAATGCCTGAAGCCTTGAAATGGAAGAAATTTTCAACAATATGGAAAGCATTACCATTATAAAGATGTGCTAATCAAGACACTTTATCACCATCATCAACCCAGATAAGTCAGAAGAACTCTGAAATATCACAGAAAGCAGGCAGCTACTCTATGTGGCAGTTAATTGAAGCCAACAGTACCACAATACTAGTTAAGACTGGGAGATATCTCTTGAAGATTGAAAAGATCTGACAAAGTCTTTTCCCATGGTCTGACTGGGTGAAATTAAGAAAAGTATTCAAGATCCTGAAGCTAACATGACTGCCATGAATGGGACAGCTAATGTTTTGAATAACAAAGGGTGAAATTCAGTGGCAGAACTCCCATTGACTTCAACGGAACAAACTGCAGAACCCAGAGGAGCAGTGTTAACACTTTTGGGGAAAGATCATCATTGACTTTACTAGAGCAACATCTATACTTCAGCTGAGGATGTGGACGTTAGACTTAATAAAAGGATAGAAAATACCATTAGAAAGGTGTTGGATATATCTTCACAATGGACTGGCTGTGGAAAAAAACTTCAGGTAGGTGATGAGCCCCTTACTCACATAAGTAAGTAGTTAATCTCATGAATAGTCCTCATTATGTCAATGTGAAAGATTCACAGTTAGGCCCTGAAGATTGGACTATGCTATGGGTGCTGGCTTCATGACAGGGAGAACAGTACAAGGCAACTTTTCCCGAATGCCTGGCCCATGCAGACTTTGCACACACATTTTTATAACCTTAACATTCTTTTTTAAGAAACTCACACAATCCTATTTGCTTCTGCTTCTACGTCCCTTAATCAATGAACAGAAATTGTTCATTGTCATCACTTGAGTACACCAGGAAGAAAACCTGCAATTGGTCAGCTTTTATCCACACCCAACAGTTACCAGGAAAGCAAGGCAGTGATTCCATACTGAGTGGGTGCACCCAGGGCACTGGAGCTAAAGAAGTTTGCCTAGCAGTACCGATAGGGGAGACACTCATGTCCTGTGGCCCTATCCATATAAGGACAGCAGCGCCTCAACCCCTCTCAGTTCCTTCTCACTGCCTGTGGATCAAGTCAGAGTTCCCCTGTGCTGCCCTAAGAGCTGCGAGACCCTGTATGATCAACTCCCGTTTTGACCCTGGGGCATATACTGAGTCCAGTACTGATGGCATCAGCACCAGCGTTGACTGTCTCCATGCAGGTTGCATACCAGGCATCATCAGACCTGCTTTGCCTCTCATTCCTGGACTGTCTACTGGTTCAAGAGTTTGCTAATGCCATGGCTTCTACCACCTTATTCTCTGTTGTACTTGTGACGTTACACTCCATATTCTTTATGGAATTATGCTTGTGATATGCATATGACACAACTAAGATGTGTTATGCAAAATGGGTCATATGAGATATCATTGAAAAGATTATGATTTACTGAATGTGATTATCCAATTTGCATGCATGTATCATTTTTGTATCTAAAGTTAGGAATATGGACTATGTAACAATTACAACTGGGTGTGTATTTGGAAGGCACCTACCAGACAACAGGCCATCAGATTTGATGGGCCATTAGGAAGAAACAACAAGACTGTGAAGATACTAATCTCTGTCTTTCCTGGGAGGCGTCCTGGGACGTAACTGTGACATCACTAGGTCAGGTGGTCTTGTCACCTGATACTGAACATCATCTTGGACTTCTTGTAACTTTCCACTAAAAGGAGAGAGGGGTCAAGTTTGGGAAACAAAAGATTCCCGCCTTATGTAAATCTTGTTTAAGGGTGGGGAGGAAGGCAAACAGGACTCTCCTCCATTGCCTACCTAAGAAGAAAGACTGCTGAAAGTACCTGAAGGGACAAAGAAACCAACCTGAAGGGAAAGGCAGGGGTGAATCCAGACTGGGACAGGGGTCCAGTCTGTAAGAAAATAACTGGAACTCTGAGCTACAGAAACCCTGCATCCTGCCTAAATACAATATTTAGGGCAAGAAATTACATTTTGTAACCTGTTTCTTTAGTGAATCAAGCTTAGTTTGCCTATTTTGTTTTATTTGCTTAGTAATCTGCTTTGTTCTGTTTGCTATCTCTTTAACCACCTAAAATCGGCCTTTTATAGTTAATAACATTTGCTTTGTTTATTATTAAACTCAGTTTATGTAATTTCTAACTGGGGGAGCAAGAAGTCGTGCATATCTCTTTTCACATTGAGGAAGAGGGTGAAATTTTATGAGCTTGTGCTGTGCAGCGTCTTCTATACAGCGCAAGACAATATACCTTTGGGTCTGCTCTCCAAGAGAGGTGGGCACCTGAGAGCTGGAGCAAGTCCCTTAAGCTGAGTCTTCCCAGAGCTGATCTCAGTGTCTGTGTCTTTCTGCAGCTGGGTGTGGCCCTGCCCATGTGTGTGCTAGAGGAGGCTTAAGAGCCTGGCTCAGCAAGACAGGTTAAAGGGGTCCCAGGCTGGCAGAACAGGTGGTCTCAGTTGTATCTCAGGTGGCATCCCAGACGGGGTGGGGGGTCCAACCTGTCACAGTACTCTTGGAATCTTCTGGCTGCATCACAGAGCAACTGGGCTCATCAGCACCACAGCTTGCACCTCTCAGGCCTCAGAAATTGGAGTTGAGACTGTTGCTGGGACTGGCAGCAATGGCCCCATCAACATTGGTACATCCTTTGTCACCGTCATTGTCTTGGCAGCAAATCTCTTCATCAAGTTTGGTACCATTGTAATGACGCCTCTCTAGGTACCAGATGGGAATGTCTCTCATTTGGTACCACTGGTGCTGGTCCTCCATTCCTCTTTGGCACCAATGCTGCCCCCATATTGAACTTCAGACAAGTCTGATTGCTTGTTTGCCCCATTAGGGTTGGCTCCCATGTTGTGACCAGAGAACATCCCAGGACACCACAAAATCCAGGTTGGGGTCATCCTCTCCCTTATCGTTGGGTAGGCAGTCAGGACAGAGGCTCTTGGCTTAGTGACTACTGGTCACCGGTGCCTTATCCATATACCAGTGGCCTCCTTGGAATCCTTGGGTTGTTCCTTGGTCCCTGAGGTCCCTCTCCTTGACTCGCTCCAGAATGAGATTAGTGGTCCCAATGTTGGCTACAAGCCATCTCTACTGCAAGTGACTGCTGAGCTGTTCCACCTGGACCTCTGGGGCTATTCCGACCAGATCCTGTGGTGCAAGAGACAGGACCCATCACCAGCACAGCAAACTGCCTTCACATCTTTCCTGGATGATTCTACCATGCCGGAATCCTCCTCTCCCTCAGTACCTGAGGCCTTTAAGATGTATCATGACCTCCTTGGGTATATGGTTGCTACCTTGGGTATTCAGGTGGAATTCCTGCAGGAGAGTTCATCTAAGATGCTGGATACTCTCCAATCATGAGTGCTGGTGAGAATAGCCCTCCTGATAAATGAGTCTCTCTTGGCACTTGCAAAGGCCCTCTGGGATACTCCAGCTTTGTTGCGTCCCACAGTGAAACATTTGGACAAGTGGCACTTCATCCCTATGCAAGGTTTTGAGGGGTTTTACCCCCACTTGGCCCCAAGCTCACCGATGATAACTGCAGCAAATGATAGGGCAAGGCAGGGGAGGTATAAGTCTATCCTGAAGGACAGAGTCCAAGAGGATGAACTTTATGCAGAGGAAGATTTATACATCCTGTTCCCTGCAAATGTACATCACGAACTAGCAGGTGTTGCTCTCTAAATATGACTTTGTCAATTGGGTAGCCATGTCTAAGTTCGCAGACCAGTTGCCAGAACCCTACAGGGAAGAGTTGATGGAATTCATTGCGGAAGGCTGTATTGTGGCCATCACCTTGTTGCGCTCATCTCTGGGTGTGGCAGATGCTGCAGCCAGAATTATGATGTTGGCCATGACCATGTGGAGGACCTCATGGCAGCAGAATTTGGGCATTGCTCCAGTTGTGCAGACCATTGTTGACCAACATTTTATGGCTTTATTTTGTTTTCAGGGGGGGGGAAAAAAGATGAAACCCTGCTCTCTTTTAAAGACTCCCTAGCTACTTTACATTCTTTGGCAGTAAATACTCTGGCCGTGAAGAGATGCCACTATAGAGGTCAGCAGCAGCAGCAATACTATTCACAGTGTTTGTTTCGGACAGTGCTCCCTTCCTGTAAGGCAGTGAGACTATTCCTGGAAGGGCCATGGATCCCAGAGGAGAAGGTCCTTTGCTGCTGGGTTTAACCAGCTGTCTCATCCCACCACTCAGCATCCAGCAAGCACCCATTTTGTCTCGTGTCCAGGACAGTGATCCAGTAGCAATCTCTCCTTCTCTGTCCACCCCCCATCCCCGTCCGGGAATGGGCTAACTCATTTTTACAGTGTTTGGGACTTGATTACCATAGACAACTGGGTCCTAAGCACCATCAGATTGGGTTATACATACACTTGCTCTCTGCCCATCCATGGGAAGTCAGTGTTTTCAAACCTGTGGCAGGGAGGTTCTTGAAAGGAGTCACTCGTCTCCACCCTCCAGTTAAAGAGCCGTTTCCTTTGTAAGACCTTATTGCTGTGTTAGCGGCTCTTATGGGGCTGCCTTCGAGCCTCTGGCAACATCTTCTTTCTCCCTTCTGTGTCAGAAAACCTGCCTTCCTTGTGGTGATAGTGTCTGCAAAGAGGGTAGGTGAGTTTCAGGCTTTGATGGTGGAGCCTCCTTACATGCAATTTTTTAAACACAAAGTCATCCTGAGGCCGCACCCTAAGTTTTTATCCAAAGTGGTTTCCCAGCTTCACTTGAACCATGCTATATATTTACCAGTGTTCTTCCTTAAGCCGCATTCAGAGGAACAATGTCTTCATGAGCTGGCTGTCAAGTGAAGTTTAGCTTTTTATCCGGATGGGACCAAACCTTTCTCCTCCTCATCTTGTTTGTTTGTCTCATATGCAGACTGAATGAAGGGTCAAGCGGACTCTTCCCAGACAATTTCCAGGTGGATATCTTCCAGTATCGTGACAGCATTTGAAGTAGCCCAGACTATGGCCCCCTCAAAGGGTGTGAACTCATTCCACCCAGAATCAACAGCATTCCTAAGTGACATTCCTATATTGGACATTTGCATGGCTGCCACTTGGTCCTCTGTGCATATTTTTATAAACCATTACTGCTGCGTCCAGATCAGATGCCAACTTTGGGAAGGCAGTCCTGCAGTCTTAGTTAAATAGACTCTGAGCCCTATCTCCTATGAGTAGTGTTTGTGAGACACCTAAGTAGAATACAGGGCTGCATCTACTTGAAGAAAAATCCGGTTACCTACCTGTAACTCTTGTTCTTCGAGATGTGATGCAGACATGTATTCCACAGCTCGCCCTCTGTCCCCTTTGCATTGGAATCTGTACTTCTGATGTTTGGTGGCCAGGCACTAAGAAGGTTGTCGTGGTGCTGACCTGGGGAGGGGCTAAGGCTGCAGGGTGTGAACGCCACTCCTATGGGTACTGCTGGCAAAGTTCTCTGGCTCATGGGCACTGGGTGTGCATAACCTCAGTAGAATGCATGGCTACATCACGTTTTGAAGAACAACAGTAACCGGTATGTAACCATTTTTTCCTGGGAGCGGCGATCAGGATCCCCTTGATAAAATTCCCCTACTAATTTGAAGGCAATAGATATTTCAGGCCAGGACATGAGCGGAAACTCTATTATTTAAATAACATCATGGTTTGTTAATGTCCACACGGAGCAGACAGATTCTTGGATAGTAAGGTGTCGTCCGAAAGATGAATCACATAAGATAATATAAAACACGGGTTTTAATTAAGAAATGAATTGACTAGCATAGATCTTTCCTATCCCACTAATTAACTGTTAAACTAAATCTTCAGTGGGGTTGTGTGTGTTCAGGTGAAAGCAGAATTTGTGTCATTCCATTCAATAGATGTCATTGTTGTGGACCTCTGTATTGCGTTAACACAAGTATTTACCATTTTGGAGCCTTAAAATTCCACCTGTGCATCTGTTCTTCCCCTTCCCCACCCCTAAGGACTTGGGGCCAGATTTTTTTTAAGGTATTAGATGCCTTGAGATGCAGATAGTGATTAGTAGTATTCTCAAAAACAGCTAACTCACCACGGGAGTATTAACCCAATGGGAGTTAGCCACTTTTGAAAATCTCACTAGGCATCTGTATGCATCTCTAACTACATAAACACTTTTGAAAATCTGGCCCTTGGTGCTCCTCAATGGAATTCACTATGCAGAAAAGAAAATTGATTAGAGAATGAGTAGAGGTCTGCGGTTCCAGGATGTGTAGCAGTTAACCCCAACATTATCACCATGTGATATCACCGGCCATCTCTCAAGACATAGTCTCTTAGGCTTGGTCTACACTAAACCCCCAAATCGAACTAAGGTACGCAACTTCAGCTACGTGAATAACTTACCGCCGTCCAGACCCGGCAGGCAGGCTCCCCCGTCGACTCCGCGTACTCCTCGCGGCGAGCAGGATTACCGGAGTCGACGGGGAGCACTTCTGAGTTCGATTTATCGCGTCCAGACTAGACGCGATAAATCGAACCCAGAAGTTCGATTGCCTGCCGCCGAACCAGCGCGGTAAGTATAGACAAGCCCTTACTTTGCTCTGGGTTATACTGCTTTTCAAATCATTGACGCAACTGGAGAAATGGGGATGTCCTACACCACTGGCAGCAGCAAGAGGCAACCTACCAGTGTAGGTAGAAGTAGGCAGAATGCTTTGGAACCAGGAGAAGCACACACAGAGCTACAACACTATATCCCTTAAAAAAATCACAACATGAGCTTTCCCATGAGTGTTGGCTACTGACTACTGGTTAGTGGAGGAGGGAGTTGGAAATGGAGTGAGGGACAGATCCATCAGTGTCCCATTTGAGGTGCCAGGTTCTGCTATCAGTGGTGACACTTCCCCCTGACCTCACGTCTTTGTACTCACAAAGCACAAGCACCAATTTTGGCTGCTTCCTGAATAGATGCCCAGTGGTAAAGGGGCTCTTTATGCCTTGCAAACCAAGGCAGAAGAAGCCAGAAGCTGGTTCTATATGTGGCTGCCATACATATGTATAGTGGGGTGATAACCAAACAGTTTCAATTCTAATTTTTGTAAGTTTTTCTTTCTTTCTTTTGCTTTTGGTGGATGGTGTCATGGATTTAATGTTATTTTCACAATTCTTTTAATAGCTGAATTCTCTTGCAAATGTTTAAACTCTTAATTGTCTGGTCACATGGGAGTAACTGTCTCAGATTGAGATATGAGAGGCAAAGCTACTCATTAAACTGAGTTAATCGGTCTCCCTGATACTCTCAGACGTACACATCATTCTTGATTATGTTGTTTTGGAAATACTCATGACAATACTCACTAGGTATCTCAATAACTTTACTTAGGCCTTGACTCCATGCAAACTTGCAGTGCTAGAACTAACAGAGCTGTGTTACACCGGTGCAAGTTTGTGTGCAGACACCCTTACTTCAGTTTTTATTGGGTACACAAAACTGCAACAAGCCACTCATAAAAACAAAAATAAAAGTGTCTATGCTGACACAGGTGTTGTGAGGATTAACACGCTAAAGATTGTGCTTTGATATCTACTGATGAAAAGAGCTAGGAGCAAGGTATTATTAGACAATCTTCCACCCGTTTAACTAAATTGGTTTGAAAACACAACTATATTTACATCAGTGCAAGTTTGTGTGTGGACACGGCCTATGGAGTCTTAGATTTGAGAACCTAAAGGCGAGCGGCAGCAAGAGTGAGCGCAAAGGAGCTCTCTCTCTGAATTGAGGCTCCTGGGATCTATTTCTGGTTTGCCACTTACTCTGTGGGCTTGAGTAAATCCTGTAGGCCAACGTTTGCAAAAATATTCATTGATTCCGGGTGCCTCTGTTTCTGGATGTGCTCTCTGGGGACTGATTTTTAAGAGGGGCTCACTAGAAAAAACATAAATTGTTAACAGCAAGAGTAATTGGAAAAACTTACCTAGGGTTGAGGTGGATTCTCCATGACTTGGAGTCTTTAAATCGAGCTGGATGTCTTTCTAAAAGAAATGCTCTAGTTAAGGGCTTCCACTTGGTGAAATTCTATGGCCTGCGTTATGTAGGAGGTCAGACTATGTGAGTTAATTGTCTCTTCTGACCCAAAATCTATAAATCTATGATTCTTCCAGCCCCAAATGAAGCTAATGGTAGCTGTGGGTGATCAGCATGTCTGAAAAGTGAGACCCTAGGTGTCTCAGATTGGGCCCCCCAAAATTAGCTGGGTAGTCTTGACAGTAAACCTTATTAATCCTCTCCCCCAATAGGTATTTTCTGTCCACAGTTTTGTTGATGAGTCACTGTGTCTTCACATTGCCATTTGTTACACTGGTGAAAATCTGCTTAATGTCCAACTGTCAGACAGCACAAACTGGATTCACAGATAGTATTGTGACCCTTTCATCTGTAGTATTATGACCCTTTCATCTGTGATTCTCTAGCCCCTGTGAATGCCAGCTATCCTTTTCCAGTATCTGTTGAGGGCAGAATCAAATGCTGGTAAATTAGATGTTGGTTTAGTTCCATATGGGGGTGTAATGCTTTTATCACTAAAGGGAAAATGTTAGAGAACAAAAGGCGGATCAGTTGGTATTCCTAGAGCAAGAAGGAGCCAGCCACTATATATCAAGTAGGTATAAATCAGGATACCCGTTGATGATTGTAGCTTGCCCTATTGTGTATATAAAGCTTGTTGACTATTTCAGTATTAGGCTTGCTGTACACTAGGATTTTACATCAGTATTGCTAGGTCTCTCAAGGGTGTGAAAAATCCACACCACCCAAGAGAGATAGCTATACTGACCTAACCCCTGGTGTAGACAGTGCTAGGTCAATAGAAGAATTCTTCTGAGAACCTCTCCTATGGCATAGGTAGTGTCTACACAGAAGTGCTACAGCTGTGCCACTGTAATGTTTTAAGTGAAGACAGGCCCCTAGTGAAACCATTTTTTTCTGAAACAATTGATTTTAACACAATAATGGAATATGGTTGTTAAAGTATATCAAAAACTTCATGTGTCACTTTTAATTAGCTACATTGTCCTGACACATTGGGTATTTAAAAGAAGGTCATACAAGTAACTCCGTGAACTTTGGCAGCTATGGAGCACTTGTGGGATGACATTGTTTGTGTGTGTGTGTGTGTGTGTCTCTGTGTGTGTTGTGTTTACAAGTTTAAGGAGAGGCCTAAAGGCAGAGAAGAGTGCTTCTGACTCCGGCTGCATGTTTTGCACCCACCAATACATATTTTGTGTATGCAATTACTCGTGTAGACCTTCTGCCAAAAGGAGGAAGTTTTATTTCCTTTTAAAGGAGAAGAGGAATTGCCATCCGCAGTCACCAGGGCGGCCCCATGTTTCCATGGCAGGATTAGAGACTTCCTCCCAACCGCAGAAAGACAAGAGGCATCATTTTGAAAGCAGGTGCCTTCCACCAAAACTGCCACAGAGAAAAGCTGCTGTTAGCCTCATTTATGTTTCATCCTGGGCTGTCTGCCAGGACAATTGAATACTGCCAGAAGCTGTGAGACCTGAGAAGCTACAAAGGGCAGCTGCCAGATAGCTAATTCACCAACCGGTACTGCCAGCATTCCCCTGGCTTGTGAGGCACAAAGAATGAGATGCATGAAATTGCTCTGGTAGTGCTGGGGACTTTATTGCCAAAGACCCATGCCTGATCTTATGTGGAGATGTGAGTATTTTTTGTATTACTGCACCTCTCCCCTTAGATTAGAGCCAGACAATCTCAGTCCTCGTTTCCCTCATATGTTCTCTAGCAACATTGGGGTGACTTCTCAACATCACCACAATGTATTCTTACCTTGGGCATTTACATTAGTAATACCATTTCCATTAGATTGTAAACTGGTTGGGGTAGGGCTATCATGTGCAGAGCTGAACACATTGTTGATGGTTAATAATAAGGAAAAGCATGTGCTTGGCATGCATACTGGTTGCCATTAAAAAAGGAAAAATTTTTCTTATCTTTAGCATTAACTTTATTATTTTAAATTCCAATATTTAGTCCTAATCTTGTGGCAAAATAAATTATCTCAGGCTAGGTCTACACTACCCGCCTGAATCGGCGGGTAGAAATCGACCTCTCGGGGATTGATTTATCGCGTCCCGTTGGGACGCGACAATCGATCCCCGAATCGACGCTCTTACTCCACAGTGGAGGTGGGAGTAAGCGCCGTCGACAGAAAGCCGCAGAAGTCGATTTTGCCGCCGTCCTCACAGCGGGGTAAGTCGGCTGCGATACGTCGAATTCAGCTACACTATTCACGTAGCTGAATTTGCGTATCTTAAATCGACTCCCCCCTGTAGTGTAGATGTACCCTCAGTAAGTTGTGTTACCTTTTTAATGCCAACCATGACTATGTGGTTTGTTCTTTCTTGTAAGGTTTACATGTTGACTAATTGGAATTAAGAAAATTAATAGTGTGTTTTCTTTTCAGTGCCTTTGCTTTTTTTTCTTATGAGCAGCCTCCGCATCCTCCCTAGAGTTACACGTAGGACTCATGGATTGAATGGACTGCCTTGATTCTAGTCAATAGCTCAAAGGTTTTTTCTCAACAGTGAACTCTACTTTGTCTGGCTACAGGCCAGGAAACTGTTTTGAATAAGAACCATCTATAACCTTCTCCCCAAACTTAAGCTGAATCCAAACCTAGGGCTGTCAAGCGATTAAAAAAATTAATTATGCAATTTAAAAAATTAATTGCGTGATTAATCACGCTGTTAAACAATAATAGAATACCATTTATTTAAATACGTTTGGATGTTTTCTACATGTTCAAATATATTGATTTCAATGATAACACAGAATAGAAAGTGTACAGTGCTCACTCTATATTTATTTTTATTACAAACATTTGCCCTGTCAAAAACAAAAGAAATAGCATTTTTCAATTCACCTAATACAAGTACTGTAGTGCAATCTCTTTATCATAAAAGTGGAACTTACAAATCTAGAATTATGTACAAAATATAGCTGCATTCAAAAATAAAACAATGTAAAACTTTAGATCCTACAAGTCAACTCAGTCAGCCAGTTGCTGAGACAAACAAGCTTGTTTACATTTGCAGGAGATAATGCTGCCCTCTTCTTGTTTACAATGTCACTTGAAAGTGAGAACAGGCGTTCGCATGACACTGTTGCAGCCAGCATCACAAGATATTTACTTTCCAGATGCGCTAAAGATTCATATGTGTCTTCATGCTTCAATCACCATTCGAGACAGGGCCGGTGCTTCCACTAGGCGACCCTAGGCGGTTGCTTAGGGCATCAGGATTTGGGGGGCGGCATTTTGCCATCCTCGGCGGAAATTCGGCAGCAAGTCCTTCACTCACTCTGGGACCCACCGCCGAAGTGCCCCGAAGACACGGAGCGGAAGGACCCTCGCCGCCGAATGCTCAGAGGAGGAGTGCTGCCGCCTAGGGCGGCAAAAACCCTGGCGCCGCTCCTGATTCCAGAGGACATGCATCCATGCTGATGATGGGTTCTGCTGGATAACGATCCAAAGCAGTGCAGACTGACGCATGTTTATTTTCATCATCTGAGTCAGATGCCACCAGTAGAAGATTGATTTTCTTTTTTGGTGGTTTAGATTCTGTCGTTTCCGCATCAGAGTATTGCTCTTTTAAGACTTCTGAAAGCATGCTCCACACCTTGTCCCTCTCAGATTTTGGAAGGCACTTCCAAAAGGCAGTAGCCCATGAAAGCTTATGCTCTAATAAATTTGTTAGTCTCTAAGGTGCCACAAGTACTCCTGTTCTTTTTGCGGATACAGACTAACACGGCTGCTACTCTGAAACCTCAGATTCTTAAACCTTGGGCTGAGTGCTGTAGCTATCTTTAGAAATCTCACATTGGTACCTTCTTTGCGTTTTGTCAAATCTGCAGTGACGTTGTAAATAAGAAGCAGGCAGCATTCTCTCTCATGTATGTAAACAAACTGGTTTGTCTTAGCAATTTGGCTGAACAAGAAGTAGGACTGAGTGGACTTGTAGGCTTTAAAGTTTTGCATTGTTTTGTTTTAGAGTGCAGTTATGTAACAAAAAAAAATCTACATTTGTAAATTGCACTTTTACAATGAAGAAATTGCACTACAGTACTTGTATGTGGTGAATTGAAAAATACTATTTCTTTTCTTAGTCATTTTTTCAGTGCAAATATTTGTAATAAAAATAATAATATAAAGTGAACCTTGTACACTTTATATTCTATGTTGTAATTGAAATCAATATATTTGAAAATGTGGACAAATATCCAAAATATTTATAATAAATTTCAATTGGTATTCTATTATTGTTAAACAATGTGATAAAAACCTGCAATTTAATCACGATTAATTTTTTAAATCACGATACATTTTTTTGTAGTTAATTGTGTGAGTTAACTGTGATTAATCGACAGCTCTAATCCAAACCAAATTTTTTTAAGGTTCAAAAAACTTGATAACCTTAAATTTTCAAGACAGTGGTTAAAGCACTAGATCGGGACTCTGGAGATTTGGGTTTAATTCCCGACTCTCCCATAGACATCCTGTATGATTCCAGGTAATCACTTCATCTTGGTGCCTCAATTCCCCATCTGTGACATGGATTATAAATAGTTCCTCTGCTTTTTCTGTTTATTTTAATTGTAAACTCTTTTTGGAGCAGAGACTGTCTCTTATTATGTGGGTGTACAATGCCTGGCACAATGAGCCCCCATTTGCAGATGGGTGCTATCATAACACAAATAATAAATAATTACAAGTTATTTTATTCTATGTTCATATTTTTCTGAGTTTCCATGTTCTATCAGGCCAGAGGCAGAGACATTGATAGGACACACAGTCTGCTCTCTCAAACTTTGCAGACTCAAAAAATTCCGAGAGTTCAGGTGAAGTTGGGATAAACACCCAAACTGCATGGAACCTCCAAATCTTCGGAGGTTCTCCTACCACTATGAGAGCTTTGAGCAATGTATCCCTTTGCAATAGCCTTCTAAACTGAACCCTTTTGGGAATGATAATTCTGATCTTCCATCAGTCCTGGGGAAGGGGATGCTTATCAAGTAAGGGATCAGGAATATATTTTTCAAATTCTACTCTGACTCCCAGTCTCATGCTTGGATGTTCGTTATTTGAGCACATTTTATGTTTCAAAGTTGTTCAACTCTATGTAGGAAAAGATTATATTATATGCTTATTCAGGAGAAGTCAAAATCCATCTTACAAAAAAGTTAAAACTTTAATTATAAATGTGTGGGTGATAAGGTTTCTAAAGGGTTTAGCATTTCCACAATTAAATCTTTAGCTCTATCATCGGTTTTCCCTGTTGTTAAGATCCAGGGGGAATACTCTCAAGTTCTTAGAGAAGCCTCTTTGATAAAACCACAGTAACCTAAAAGTGATTTCCAATGGGGCATTGACTTGGTTCTAAATTATCTCCCGAAAGTTGATTATTTTAATTGCTCATTATGAGATTTATCTGCTAAACTAACTAAATGACTGTCTTTAGCATGGGTATCTAGGGTCGCACAATTAAAACTAATCAGAACAGAGGAGCCCCGGTGCTGCAGGAACCAAACAGAGTTAGAATTCAACATCTATTCAGAAGTAAACACAATTAGGTAATAATCCTAGCATGCTTTTTGGTTAGAATCCCACATAAGGAATGTTAACGCTGTGTCTGCCTTCACTGAAGACAGGCCTTTACTAAGGAAACTATATCACTAACAGGACATGCAGTGGTATATTTTCAACTGAGCTCAAGTCTCCAGCTTCCCCTTTGGGTGCAGTTTTAGGTTCAGTTCTTTGGGTAAAGCATAAACTTTTGTTGAACGTTCAGACTAGCATGTATAAACTGGTTAGCTAGCTTGAGTTAAAGCCAAACCATAAGGAGGCAAGGGACAGGTAATTGAATTTCCATATCCTGAGAGTGTTAATTGTGGTGTGGTGCACCTGTCCATTTAAAAACTGCTCTGAGATTTTCAAGTCCTTTCATAAATGTTAAATTACTTTTGGCTCAAACAGTTTTTGATCACTAACAACTGGAATTGATTTAGAAACAGTGAACTAAAGATAAAACCCCATGTCCCATTGCTAGTCCTTTAAAATCAACCATCCATTTGCTTTCCAACATACTTTAAAGTGTAGACCATCTTTGAGTCCCCCATCTGCCTAATACAAATCAATATATCACTTATACTAATGTACTCCCAGTACAATATTTTCGTGGAGATATACACTTTACTATTCAATTGTAAATAATTTATTGATTTTTATTAAGTGAAAAAAATATTGATGGTAAAATGAATATGTATGCGATGATCCATTTAAAAATAAAAAAGAAATATGGGTGCATGGACTGGCGGACCTAGGTGCGAATGAAAGGATCACATGCAATAGATGGCAAATCTGAGAAAAATCTGAGTCCATTTGAGATAGAGCTAGAACTGGTCAACTAAAGATCCCTGCAGGAGACCAAGATGGAAGATGTGCGATAAATCCATACACCCCTTCCCTGCCTTTTCCTCTTTGTCTCTCTCCCAATTCACAAGTACACCCCTCTTTTCCTCCTGACTTTGATTTCCTTTTTGTTCTCAGTGTTGATGTAGATGCTTTTGTCCCAGGATAGAGAGATAATATCTTTTATTTGGCCAACGTTTTTTGGTGGAAGGCACAAGCTTTCGAGCTTCACAAAGCTCTTCCTAAGGTCTGGAGAAGGAAACCAATGTCCACATTAGACACAATATGGGACAGTTTGTTATACATAAGGGGTTCACCCATGTTGTTAATTTTTAAAAAAAATTCTGTTTTTGTTTTTATATGAGCCATAAAAATCCATTTCCTTTTTCTGATGCATAGTACTTACTTTTGTAGTTGTTTTATATGTTGGCACATAGAATTTGTTTGGTTTTTTATAAGCAAAGAGATTGAAAAAGTTTAATAATAATTTAATAATAATTTAAAAGCATATGACTATGAGGAGAAGATGAAACAGTCTTGAGATGAACATTAGCTTCTTGGTCAACATTTTGTTATCTATTTTGTGTGTTGTGACAGCATCAACCAAGATTGAGGCCCAATTGTGCAAGGTGCTAGATATAATCAGAATAAAGAGACAGTTCCTACCCTGAAGAGCTTAATGGAGAAATCAGACAAAAAGGAAGACAAGGGAAGTATTATAATTCCCATTTAAGTGGGATGGGGAACTGAAGCTGAGAAAGCAATTTGCTCAAGATCTCAGAAGGAGTCTCTGGTAGAGCCAGGAATTGAACCCAGATATCTTGAGACTCAGCCTAGGTCCTTCGCTTATTGAGCTTACTGAATCCCCTCCATTTGTTTTTCTGTGGGATATTTAGAAATTAAACAAATAATCATTGCATTTCAAAATGCCAATTCAAAACAACAGTTTTTCATTTTGTTTTCACTTAAAATGTATTTTCACTTCAGTTTCTATAAACTGAAAAATTTAGATTTTCTATTTTGGTTTGATGATTTGAGCTTTTTCCCTTCCTTTCTTTTTTTTAACTTTTCCTCACTTTTTCCTACCCCACAGGAAAAAGTAGGAGAGAGGCAGTTTAAAAAGTAGGCTGGGAAATACTTTCAGACATTTTTTTCACTTGACAAGTATTAAAGCTACATATTTTAAAAATGAGAGAACGTCCCCCATTTTTTTCAGTACAAAAATTAAAGTGTGAAAAAATGATTTCCCCACACACTTTCTGTCACTTTGTAAACTTTGTCCAATATTTTCCAATTTGAAAAAGTAAAAAGATGAGAGAGTGGATTTCTCTGCACTTTCTCCCCATCGTCATTTTACAGTGGAAAAGGCAGGAAGGGAATAAAAAATGGAGGAAAAAGGAAACCAAAAAGTTTTGATTTTTCATTTTGATTTGGGATTTCCAAAAACTGAGACTAAATAACATTTTAAAATGAAAAGAAAATTGGGATTTAATTTGAAATGTCTATACGAAATGAAATGGTTCATGTAGAAATGATGATTTGAGATGAATGTTTTCATTTTAATTTTCCAGTCAAAATTGACATTTTCCCTGCAGTTTTGATGAAACCATATTTATCAATGGTAACATTTTTGATTGAAAAATTTTAACCAGTTCTACCTATTTGCCTCTCTCATGCAGACAATAGGTTTTTATGGGCCAGTTAACTGAGGGCATCTCTACATGGTGCTTTAATTTTCGCCAGAGGAGTATAAATTCTAATGTGCACTAGTGTGATTAACAGAGTCCCATTTCAAACAGGACTACCTTACGGTGCTCTTCAAAGGCCGGCTAATGCATGACATGTCCCTCTGGTTCAGACTAAAGCACGGTGAAGACAAGTCCTCAGTCATAGCAGTTCTTCCTCTGTGGTAAAAATCCTATAGTGTTCGCTCTGTTTTTACTCATGCAAAACTCCCTGTGAAATCAATAGGCATTTTGCAGGAGTAAGGACTGTAGAATTTGCCCCTTTCTCAACACATGCAGTTTTGTTTATATCAAGATCTAGTAATCCTCCTATCTCAGGCCTGTAAATTGACCTTTTAAGAACAAACCCCTTAAGAAATTAGATCTTCCCTTTAGAGCAAGAAACATAGAGTTGAAGACTCAACTGGGAATGGGTTTGACTGAACCTCAGTGGTAACCCAGAAATAGAACCTCAGTAGTAACCTCAGTGGTAACCCAGAAACCCAGTGCTGGGATCAGGAGACATATGAGTTTACTAGAAAACACCAAGCAACTAATCCCATTTAATATTCTTATTATTTATTAACTACTCTACCTTGTGTATGTATTTGTTCCTGGATTTTGAGAGTTATCAGCAAGTCCGAGAAACATTGTAAAAAGTAGTATCAATGCAGCAAAAACTAGTTTCAAAGGTATATAATATGTTTTTGACAGATAAAACCTTCATATGAGCTTTTATGTTCTGGAATG
This sequence comes from Chrysemys picta bellii, assembly GCF_011386835.1. Lineage (NCBI taxonomy): Eukaryota > Metazoa > Chordata > Testudines > Emydidae > Chrysemys > Chrysemys picta. The sequence continues at coordinate 111,698,879 of NC_088796.1, forward strand.
TGTGGTATTTGTTGGTTCATATTTATATTTATATAAGGTATTCCATGCCTATATGTTGTCTGTGTGTGTTATTGATCGTTATTGGTTATCTCAAATGGTTATTGGTCAGGATTTAATTAGATAGTATTAGATTTTATTCAGTGGTCATAAATAATAGATTGTCTGTCTGTAAAAGCTTTTCAAAATGTCTGCTTTAGATGACGTACTGAGCAATTTAGATCAGAATATCAAACTGATTTTATTAAGAAATTTCAATATGCAGTAATCTCATTATGTAGTGGGTATGATTGATTCAGCTCTTTACTGTGTGACAGTAAGGTCTGAATCAGCCAATCGCAAAACTCACCATCTGCCTTAATAAATCTAAGTTATTTATGTCCAGAACATATTTAATTAATAATAGTGGGCCTACACCAAACACATTAATTTGTATTTTTTTGGTGTGATACCTATTTTTGGTAAAAACTATGCTGAAACTTCTTGTACTGAGTAGCTAAGTGGGCATCTGTCTTCTTTGTGCAGAGTATACAAAAATTAGTTGTACGTTTATACCTACGTACATTCTGCTGCATTTATACCTGAAGAAGTGAGGTTCTTACCCACAAAAGCTTATGCTCCCAATACTTCTGTTAGTCTTAAAGGTGCCACAGGACCCTCAGTTACTTTTTACAGATTCAGACTAACACAGCTACCCCTCTGATACTATACCTAGTATGTATTTTAAGCAAGTTGATGTAATTGTGTTATGATTTGCAGACCCGTAACACCTTATCACATTGATTTATGCAGTATTGTAGCTCTGTTGGTCCCAGGATATTAGAGAGACAAGGTGAGTGAGAGACAAGCTTGTGTCGCTTACCAGTAGAAGTTGGTCTAATAAAATATATTACCTTACCCACCTTGTATCATACAGGTAGATTTGGTTCTTGACATTGATTTAGTTGTGCATTATTTCCAGTCTGAGTTTTTAACAACAATGAAAAATAAATAGGCTCTTTTAACTGAGAGAAAAGGATAAAGGTAATACTGTAGTTGTCTGACCCCTAATTTATTGATGGAGTTCAAGGAATGGCAGATGATTTTGTTTGGAGGAAAGCTAGGGAAACCATTGCACATGCCAACTGCAATTATTTATGTATCTAACAAATGAAAGCTAAGTCAGATTGATTTAAATAAATCAAGTTCAAAATTTGGCAAAACTGTGACATTTCTGTTGCAATCTAAATAATTTATAAGGAAATGCGAATAAAAAACCAATTACCAAATTAATATTAAATGGCTTTGAACTACATAGCAAAGGGAGGGGAGAAAAGTCAGATGCTTTTAATGTTCTTTTTAAATTATCTTAATTCCACTTTTGGTACAGTTACATTGAATTGAATTGTCATTGATTATCACTTAGACTCTTTTATTGATCTTGTAGTTACTGACTCAGAAGTTGTTTTTCAGTTGTTGTCTAGTTTTAGTCCAGATTCCAGAAGATTCAGAATGGTTTTTAGTGTAAATGTGGATGGGATGGAAAGAAAACATCATAAAATGCCTGCACATTCAATGCACAGTGTGGCCATACTCCGAAACACCACCCTGTAAAATTAACATAGTGCTCTCTCAGTGGCTTCCATATCAATACTAGACGAGTCTAACAATGATTTTTAAAATGGCAAGACCTATGACTTTTCCATAGCTATAATGGCTCTGCAGTGCTAATGGTAAAATCTTGTCTGGGGTGGGCAGAGTATCCCACCAGGGAAAAAGCCATGGGCGGGGACAAAGGCCACTAGGACTTTGGGCTTGTCTACACTAGACAATTAGATCATGTAAGACTTGACCTAGAGGAGTTGTGTTAGCTAGCATGACGTTAAACACAACTCTGCAGTCAGGGACAAGAGAGGTTACACATTGTTTGTCTGGTTGTTGTGGCACCTTTGGTTCCAGAAGGGTTTTCTCCCAACTGCTGACATGGTGTTAAACATACCAGTCCCTGTCACACTGACTGCAAAGTCAGGTTGAACATCATATTGCTTAATGCAATGCCACAAGGGCCTCTTGTAACATAAGCTAAGTGTCAAGTGAAGCCAGTGCTCTGGGAAGATCTTCCTGTGGAGTTTCCCTCAGGCAGGAGTGGTTTCCAAGGTAGATGCTATTTGGAAATGTAGCAAAGCCTCTAGGCTCTGCAGGGAAACAAGGCTCCAATTCCTGCATATCCAAGACTATCTGCACAGGCAGCCATTCTGCAGTGCCTCTCCTGACCTCACACCTCTACCTCCTCTGGCTGGCTCCTCTGGGGGTCACACGAGACTATTGACTGGGCCTTGACGGTTCCCCAGGAGTGTGAGAATTTGTTTAAACAGCAATTTGCAGTGTCACACAGGCAGCATCAGCGAGGAGAGAAGTAACTCTTTGTCCTGCAGCTTTTGTGATCACACTGTGGGTCTGATCCTCAGATGGTGTAAACAGGTATTCAGTGGAGCTACACCAAATTATACCAGTTGAGGAACTGGTGCTGTAAGAGTTTTTCCTTCCTGTTGGCTCCAACTATCTTCTCCCCTGTCAGGCAGCCAAAGAAAAGCCTGGGATTTTCCTCTGGGCTGCCCCCTGGACCTTCCCTACAACACCCTCACACCTGGTTTCTCTCACATATTTATTTAAACGGAAAAAAAATCTAATAATTTGTATTGTTTTAAACCAGGATAAAGTGAATTTGGACAATAATGGGGCTCAGGGATTCCAGGGTGGTTGTCTTTGCAGCCTGTTTTAGCAAGATCCATCTCTCTGTTCTCTAATCCATTGGTTCTCAAACTTGTGTAATCAGGCTCCCCCTTCTTTGTGTCTGTAGAGGTTTACGCCTCCCCCACAAGTACACATACTGCCACCCAGCTCTGAAGGCAGAGCGGTGAGCAGAGGCTGCTGGCTGGGTGCCCTGCTCTAAAGGCAGCGTCGTGTCAGCAGCAGCACAGAAGTAAGGTTGGCAATATGAAAATTGATATTTGTCACTTTGCACAGCAGACTTAGCACCTCATTGCCAACCTAACTTCTGTGCTGTTGCTGCTACCCTGGGGCTGACAGCCGGAGCCCTGCTACCTCCTGGTGAGAGATGTGGGGGGTGGGGAGGGGAGGAGAGCCCAAGCCTGGGTGGCAGGGCTCCGGCTGTTCCCTTTCTCCCCACCTCTTGCTTGTGCCTGGCCCTTCTGCACGAGCACCAGTCACCCAGGCTGACAGCCAGAGCGTGCTCTCTCTCAACAAAAAGAAAAGCACACAGCTCGTGCCTCCCTTGACACATTTCCATGCCTCCCTTGAGAGGCCCGCCCCATAGTTTGAGAACCGCTCCTCTAATCTCTTCAGTGACACTGTCATGACTGTGGTTACTGCACATGATACTTGTGGCGCTTGAAAGACATTGCTGCCCACAAAGTTCTGAAAGCTTGAGAAATCCCAGAAGCCTGAGGAATCATAATCCTCTAAACCTGCAGCCAATCCTCTGCTTCCCCGGACCTGGGACAGGAGAACTCCAAACCCCACAGAGGATATCAGGGTGGGAATCCCTGCTGCTACTGATTAAGCCTTCCCTTGGAGAGAGGAATCTAGCATGGAGATGTTAGGGAGGAAGTGGTAAGAGAGAGGCTGATGCAGGAGACAGTGTGTGGAAGCAGGGAAACCCATGAAAGGAACACATCCCAACAGCCCCTCTACAATTCATTCAGAAGCTAGAGCTCTTACACGGAGTGTCAAATTCCGAGTACTGCCGGAGTGACTCTGCAAGACCCTTTGAAAAAAATCTTTCAACAGGCTCAACCTCCACTGAGAATGCTTTGTCCCCACCCCCTACAAACTGTGCACTGGCCTCCATAAACAGAAGCACCCTTGATGACGGTAGCTGCTGTGCTAGGGTGTGGACAACATTCTCTGCAAGACAGACCCCACCAATAATTGGTAAAGAGTCTGCCAGTTTCTTGTGTGAATTAGTGGGACTCTACTGCGTTACTGTAGTTATTATTATAGTATTATTTATTAATTGGATCAGCTGAAAAGGGTGCCTTGTTGCCCTTTGAGAAGCATGAAAGGACAGGTTGACAAATAGGCCCCTTTACTAGTTATGGAACATAGCAATTTCTTTTATAGTAACACTAATTTGTTGGAATTCAATAGGTTTTCTAGCACAGCATTTAATAGTATCTGTAGATGTGTTCCATAAATTAATGTTCCCACAGTGTAATCTTTTTGATGGTGTTCCTTGGCTCTTTCATTTTGTTAGAGAGTTTAGATTAGCAGTTGTGATTTAACCTTTAAAGACCCAATCCTGCAGTTCTTACTCCTGTCTTGCCAGAATGAGTACTGCATGATGAAGTCATTAGATCCTAATTTTAGTCAGTATTTTTTGAGTTGTATGTAAAGCTCAGTAAATTCACTGTAGTCTGAGGATTTCCACTGGAAAAACCCTAGATAAACTGTGTCCTCTTGAGCAACTCCTGTATTTTAGAATATTGTGCCTATTGATATTAGTTCTTTGAAATTAAGAGATTAAATAATAATGAATTCTATTAAACAGTCTAATTTTATGGTTTTATATATTTGTAATGTTTCATGTTTATTATAGTCATTTTTTTTCTTTTGGCTTAGTTCTCTCATTACTGTAGATAGATTGTATTGTTGATTGTACTGTTTTGACCAAATCATTCTGGGATCCTGCAGTCCTTACACACACAAATCTCACATTAAAATCAATGTGAGTTTTTCCTGAGTAGGGACTTCAGAATTAGGTCTTTTATATTTACAAGAACTTCCTTCTGTTTTGAAATATTATCATACATTTGAACAATGAGGAGGGACATTTTAATCAGAAAAAGTCAAGTCTTCATTTTATATGGGAAGCTAATGTCTTAGAAAAGTGTAATTACCAGCATTGGGTATAATTCTCTTAAAATAAAAAAATCATATTCATAAATCATCTTACTCAGTTTAACTAAGAATTCAATATAATCCCATTACTTTGTCATTGAAAACTACCCATCAATATTCTGACAGCTGCCATAAGAATACAATTCTATCTGAACACACATGCTATTTAGACACTGTACTTTTTTTCTTGCATTTAGTTTTACACAAATATATAATTTAATTGTCTTCATACTGTTGATTTTGTTACCTTTTCTGCAGTTTTCATGATACATTTTCATAGACTGGATTACTTGATGCAGAGAGACCTTGGATTGGAAGTTAGTTCCTAGATTTGAGGTTTCTGCTATGACATGGTTTTTCCACTGAGAGGCATTCCTGGATCTTGGTTTTATAGAATCAGCCATCTGTGCAAAAAGGGAGAAATGCCCTTTAGAAATTCATTTCTCATCTGAAAATATGAGAGTCAGTGGCCACTGATGAGTTATACTTGAATCTAAAGCTAACAAAATGTTTGTGTAAAGTGCATTTCAGACAGCACAACCTTTGTATCCTTTCAAGCCATAAATATTTCTCTTCTAGTGATATCATTATGTAGGAGTCACCTTTTCATTCAGGGAGGCCTAAAGAGCCCCTTTTGTATTATACTACAAGCTTACAGCATGGCAGAAAGTAAACACATGTAGAACAAAACACATCTTTATGGGCAGAGTAAATGTGTCAGTTTTTTGCCTTGCTGTGATGGAGTGAAGGTACCTCACCCCCAGCCAGGGGAGGAGCGGCGTAAGAGGCTGTATATAGGTAGCTACTGATTCTACAAAACCTTTGAACTGTGCTATGTGTTCTTCAGCACCATCTACTGGCACTGTATCAACTTACATACACAGTATACTCCCAATTATCCAAATAGCATGGGGGACATGGTTTTTATTCAGATAATAGGCAGCAGGGTTAAAACAAATAAAAGGAAGTATTTCTTCACACAATGCACAGTCAACCTGAGGAACTCCTTGCCAGGGGATGTTGTGAATGCCAAGATCATAACAGGGTTCAAAAAAGAACTAGATAAGTTCATGGAGGATAGGTCCATCAATGTCTATTAGCCAGGATGGGCAGGGATGGTGTCCCTAGCCTCTCTTTGCCAGAAGCTGGTAATGGGTGACAGGGGATGGATCACTTGATGATTACCTGTTCTGTTCATTCCCTCTGGGGCACCTGGCACTGGCCACTGCCAGAAGACAGGATACTGGGCTAGATGGACCTTTGGTCTGACCCAGTATGGCCGTTCTTATGTTCTTATAATCAGGAGTTTGGATAATCAGGCAGCACCGGGAACCCTCTGCAGCTTCATTATCACTGCCCCTCTCACTCACTCCTGTGATAGCAGGGCTTCCTGCACTGCCGTTCTTGCCCTGTCATTTATTTCAAGCTCCAGGTGCGGAGGGGAGGCTGCGGTCCTAGCAGGGCAGAGAAGAGACCCCCCCCTCCCCCGGCCAGGACTCTGCTCTGCCCTGCCAGGGTTGCAGCCTTCCTTGCATCTTGTGTCTGCAAGGATCAGGTGTCTCCAGATCTGCAGTAGTGCAGGGAGCCCCTCTGCAGCTCTGCTGGCACAACCCTGCTCACTCACTCCTGCATGGGGGACAAGGAAGGGATTCAGATAATGCGGAGGTTTGGATAATTGGGAGAATACTGTATACAGATTTAGAGCAATCTTCTAATGGTCGCTGAACTTGCATGTCGGGGAGGAAAATACACCTGCCCCACCTGAATGGAGTCCTGGAGGGAAAGGCTGACAGCTGGGCTTCATTAGGAAAGCAGGCCGTTTTTAAAGGCAGCATTTGGGCTTTTGAAGAGGCACTTGATTCTATGAAGGGGCCCCTTTGCCTAAATGGAGCTCTGCCTACAGGCCCTAGGTCTAAGTGGCCGGCAGTTTTAGACACTGTAACCTTAGTCTGCTTTGGATTCACAGTGTCCCTGGGAGTCTCCAAGCTATGTGTGGTGACCAGATATGCCAAATCCCTGGAAAAAAATGCAGAAATTGGGCTTGTTTTTGGCTTAATTGGCTTGTGAGTTGCTTGTTGGCCAATTTTTGGCTTGTAGCTTGTTGCTTCTTTTTTTTGATCGGCTCCTGGTAAGCAGGGGCAAGGGGCAAGCAGGTGAAAGGGTGTGTGTGTGTGGGGGAGAGTCAGGGGTGCAGTGGGCCCACCACAATCCCAAACTGCATACCCGGGGGATCTAGTCACATACAGTGTTGGGGTTCTTACAGATTGGCCTTGTTTTGAAATGGGATTAGCTTGATTTTTGGTTTATTGTAAAAGTCAGGGTGCTTTTTGGAGGGGGAGGAATAGCTCAGTGGTTTGAGCATTGGCCTGTTAAATTCAGGGTTGTGAGTTCAATCCTTGAGGGGCCACTTAGGGATCTGGGGCAAAAATCAGTACTTGGTCCTGCTAGTGAAGGCAGGGGGCTGGACTCGATGACCTTTCAAGGTCCCTTCCAGTTCTAGGAGACAGGATATCTCCATTAATTATTATTATTATTTGCTGCGTGAAAGTTGGCAACTGTGGTGGTGACCTTTCCTAATAGCCAGGGACAAAACCTGCTTACGGCTCCATCCAGCATGGCGTTAATCACGCTGGCCTGTTTTAGCTAAGCCCTTAAGCATGTATTTACTGTCAAGTATATGCTGAAATGCTTTTCTGTACTGGAGCAGAATGTTCAGCACCTTGCATCACTGAGCCCTTAATGTGCACAGCTATATGTTATGTGTGACCCGCCACTGGGGTGGCCACGTCTACCCTAACATGTCTATCCCATTATCTTTTCCATGCCCTTAAATTGGCCAGAAGGTCCCCTCTTTTCAGTATATGGTGTCTGTGTAATTATCCACCGTATAATGTTTTTAAGACCATGCTCCACCCTCATTCCCACTCTGCATGTGGAACTCTTATTGCCATCAATGCTATGTTTACATGAAAATCCAGAGTAGAAGCAAAATCTCCTTTTTCTCTGGATCTGTTACTCCCATGTTTATATCCCTGGTATCTTGTTCTTCCATGTACTATACTACATGGAGTGTTTGTGACTTCATATAGCATTTTGAATTGATGACACGGAGCCAATGGATCTTGCCAGGTCTGCATCCTAGAAAATTCATGAATGCTCTTTTACATTATGGCTAGAGACTACTCATGTCTCCTGGAATAAACGTGGTTGTGTCAGAAAAGGAAATTCTTGTGTGTTTTCCAGAAGTGGTGTATCAGCAGGGGCTCATATGTAATGAAGTTACATAAACGGCTTCATAGTTTATCTTCTTGACAAGATGCTCCATAAATCTGTTTGGGCCACATAAATGCCCATTTCCCTTTCATCACCCATCTTCTCAATTTGTCTGCCTGATGTTTTGCTTTCCTTCCCTATGTTTGTATATCTCCTCTGTGTTTTCCACAGAGGGATGGATTCTCTATGGGCTCCCATGTACTTCCCTTAAAGGATGGATGAGAAGGGATTGAGGAAGATCCTTTATAGGATGACTTGGCTTTCAAAGGTAAGGGGATGAAATACTGAATTATGAGGAACAGTGTAGCTAGGCAGGCTGTTTCCAGGAAGCCTAAACCTGGCTCCTCTTGTGGGGTTTGGGAAGCAGTAGATAAGGATCTGTGGGACTAGAACCCAGGGCTGTAGAGACTGGGACAACTGATATTCCACCCTCACCAGTGGGAGGCTATGTAGAGCTACCTCCAATGGAGCACTATGGAGATTAGGCCCCACAGGAAGTACCGCCGAAAGGGTCCAGAGTGATGCTACCCGGTGGCCTTTTGATTGGCTCTTGTTCACTATTTAACCCTGGTGGGTGGCACTGGAAGTTGTTTTGGACAACCATGAAGACTTTTGGCTTGCTGTGAGTGGAAAAATTGGAAAGAGTCCAGTGGAGGGCAACAAAAATGATTAGGGGTCTGGAGCATATGACTTATGAGGAGAGGCTGAGAGAACTGGGATTGTTTAGTCTCCAGAAGAGAAGAATGAGGGGGGATTTGATAGCAGCCTTCAACTACCTGAAGGGGGGTTCCAAAGAGGATGGAGCTCGGCTGTTCTCAGTGGTGGCAGATGACAGAACAAGGAGCAATGGTCTCAAGTTGCGGTGGGGGAAGTCCAGGTTGGATATCAGGAAAAACTATTTCACTAGGAGGGTGGTGAAACACTGGAATGCGTTACCTAGGGAGGTGGTGGAGTCTCCTTCCTTGGAGGTTTTTAAGGCCCGGCTTGACAAAGCCCCGGCTGGGATGATTTAGCTGGGAATTGGTCCTGCTTTGAGCAGGGGGTTGGACTAGATGACCTCTTGAGGTCCCTTCCAACTCTGATATTCTATGATTCTATGATTCTATGAGTCCAGAACTCACTAAGTTTTCTTATCTGCGGGCCCTGACCCCAGCCTAACTCTGACTCTAGCCTGACTCATGCCTTCTGATTCCAGCCTGGTAACTACCTCTGATCTGTGACCCTGGCCTGACTCTTGCCTATTTATCCTAGCTCTAGTAATTACACTGATCCCTGCTCACTGACTACCGCCTTGTGGCTGTCCTTGACTTGCAGATACCAGCTTAGCCTGGTGGCCTACACCCCAGTCCCTCACACAGTATAGCAGAGGAAAACCCCTATATATGGCACACCTAGACCCCACAGGAATGTTCTTCTTCTCTGATTTAGGAGCTTCTTATCTTTCTAATCCTCCAGTATCCTCTTTCCCCTGCTCCTCCATCTTCCATTTGTTCCCTCCTTGTGTTGTGGGAGCATTTTCAATAGTGAGAGAGATTGCCTGATATGAGTAATGCACCACTTCTCAAAGTTGGCCCAATAAGCACTTCTGTAAAAGAAGAAGCATGGTCTAGTGGTTAAGGCACTTGGGAGACTCAGGTTCAAGTCCCTGCTTCACTGCAGACTTCCTGTGTGACCTGGGCAAGTCACTTAGTCTCTCTGTTCTTCATTTCCCCTTCTGCAAAATTGGATACTTGCACTTCCTTAGCTCTCAAGGCTGTTGGGAGGCTAAATACATTAATGATTGTGAGGGTGCTCAGATATTAAGCTAATAGGGCACACATAATACCGAAGATGGATAGGTACATGTGGTTTTGGGACAGAGCAGAAAAACGCATTGAAATCTGGGAATCTGACAGGTGTGCGAAGGGGAAACTGAGTAACATCAGGTATCTCAGAGTTCTGATAACCCACTAAAGTGATTAATGTAGTATAAAAACCTGGCTAGATAGAGACGTTTTGGTAAACATACTGCTTAAGGTTGCCATCATAGTGTGCATGCTCCATCTCTGTTTCCCCAGAAGCCACAGAGGGCTAAGGGTTGTGGGTCATTTTAATTGTTCTGAGTGTGGCACGGACTTATGGGGAGAAGCAGCAGTTTTTGCCTGCAAACTTTCTTTTCACCGTAACAGCAACAACAAAAATTGTTACAAAAACAGCAAATTCTTTGTTTTTTGTGTAACTGGTAAAAATGTTTTTCCCCCAGCAGTGAGATTCTATTTATGAAGCAGTTCGGAGTATGTACAGGAGTTCATTTAATCTGAATTGCAGACTTGATTAATTACATTTTACCACAGTAAATTAGAACAGGAGCAGCTCAAACCCCCAGCAGAGTGCATATTTTATAATGGTAGACAATTCAGACTGATATTCATTAAGCAATGAACCCTGATTCCACTGTAGTAAATGCAGGAAAAATCTTGGTCCCATTGATGTTAATGTGAAAAATGCCATTGACTTCAGTGGGGCCAGGATTTCACTCTGAGTTTTGCCATTGACTTTCTGCCCATAAGAGTTGCTCCACTTTTAATTTCTTTTACGTAAATTTAGTATTCATGAAATGTGCCTGATTGACAGCCCTAGAGATTAATATTTTCTGTCCAGTACAGGAATGGTTGCCAGGGGCAACAGCCATGTAAAATCTTCTATGTTGCCTTGCCAAGTTATCTCTGTGGAGTAGTTCCACCAGGCCTATTCAGGGCTGGACTTCTCCACTAACACTGGTAATGAGGATGCCAATAGATCTGGATGACTAATTAGTGAATTAAATTAATTTAATTCAACTAAAATTCAATGAATTTTGCTTCTCCCATCCCTTTTGGGATTTCTTTTAAACAGATCTCAATATTCTCACGTGTCTTCATTATTCCAAACTACTCAACACACGATTCATCATCTGCACATCATTCATGAGTGAGTGTAGAGTTATTAAGTCACATGGTATTATTTCTGTTTCTCTAACTGGGTGAAATTACTGTAATTAGAAATTTACAATGAAATATACAGTTTTGAACTTGGCGATCAGTGAATATTCCATCTAAAAATTCACTCCTATCCAATACAGCTAAAGTGCTTGAATAATCATGGAAAAATGAACAAAGAAGCTGACTAGAAAGTTGCCTTTTAATTGGATTTTACTTTGGTGCAGGTGTAGGAACCAAGGGATTGGTGTGATGTGCATGCTTGTCCAAGGACAATGTGATTGAGACCAGTTTCAGTTTTTACAAAACATGTGGCCAAAACTCTATAGTTGATCCATCCTATTGTGTCTCTGTCTCATATAGTTCTCTTTTAGTGCAGGGAGCTGCCACTGACATCAGTGGGTATTCCCCGGACATATTGTGCAGTTGAGGACTGTATTGCAGCTAAAAGACTTCACTAGGAGTTTTGCCTGAGCCGGGAATCAGCAAGGAGAGGAGAATGCAGCACTTTAGAAAGGAGCCCCCTGATTGGTCATTTGGCTGCTCTAAACATCTGAGCTGCATTTAATTAAATGAGACACTTGTAATTAAGTGATATCACCATGTGTATAAATTACTTCTGTTCAAAGTCTGAATGACAAAATCTTCTGATTGAAGATGAGCAAAAGCAGAGATGGTTTTACATGCAAGAATCAATATCCAGGGAGCTATTTTCCCCCTAATTGATAAAAAACCTGAGTAAGTAAAAATGAAGGCAGTTGTGGCAGATGTTGAATTAAACTATATTCTTAGGGAAAAACTTTGAAAAAGATCGAAGAAAAGATGCCTGCTTCATGCCGGGAGCATCCCTCTGACAGAAGCTAGGCATGTTGACTGTAGAACGTTGGATCTTGAATGACTGATGTTCCTATAGGCCTGGTCTGAGTTGTATATGAGGAACCAAATTCTGCTCTGTTTCATGGTGTGAATCCAGAGGAACTCGACTGAAGTAATGGATTTATACAGGTGCAAATGGGAGAAGAGTTTGGCCCAGCGCACTACAAGGAAGGTTTTGTAGTTCATGGAAAAACCATTATTCACTGGTTTGTGGTAGTCCTCCCTTCTTCATTGCTGGCCTTGCTTATCTCCTCTTGACTGTTAGACAACCCTCCTGCTGTGCACAGAAATACTCACTTTAAAAGATCATAATATAATGTTTGTTAGTTACATAGAGTGGTGGAAGGGTGCATGATTTTTCCATTAGGCTTTATGGAATGCTTCTATCCTGTACTCAATAGGGCAGAAAAAGGTGTGTCCTTCTCCTATTGTTTTATGGGAGGGGAACACCCTTAGGGTTGGGAGACATCAACAACCATGTCAGACAGCCCCTCGAAGAAACTCTTGAGGGGAAGAGAAAGAGCATTTGGTATCCACTGATGACCTGGGGAAAGAACAAAAATGGGCTAGCTAGCTCCAGAAGGAAGCCACTTCCCTTCTTGAAGACTGCAAAGGTAAGATTTGGAATAGGGTTGTTGCTCCTATATCTTGGGGATTGCCTGTGGGGACCAAAGGTAGGGGAAGAAGAGCTTAGGCCTCAGTCCCTGAAAGGCCCCAGCCTATAAAGGACACCAGACACACTGGATTTTATTTGTTGTTTTTTCCTGAATCCTAAGGAAAATGCAGACTCTATAATACTGGTCTTGCTAGCGTGTTCCTCAATATTATTAGTAATATAGATAGACATAATGAATGTATTTTCCTAGTAGATACAGAGAATGCGTAACTCTGAGGGAGATATCGGTGCATTCAGAGAATAAGTAAGAACTTAAATAAGAGTCATATCTGCTAGCTCCTTAAAATGAATGAAGTCCTCTTATTCCTAGTATCTAATCAGATCCTATCTCCAACTTCTTTCTTACTGAAAAGTTCTATTTCTACAAATCAAGGTCAGATTTTAAGATGTCTCAGGCAAAATAATGTAGCATGAATAGTGAAGTCTATTCTAGTTTTAGACATTTGCACTGGGATTAGCAGAGAACTTTTGTTGCAAGTTACAGTGTTGGTCAGTCATGTTTACAGAGAGACAGTTGATGGGAACTTCCTTTGTTGCTATATATTGTATATTTGTAGCTAGCTGTGTAAGTTTCTTTGCATTGTGAGGCCTGTTTTACAGAAGGATCCAAAATTTAAATGTTCTTTAGTGTAGCCACAAAAACTGTATTAAAAGGAGAGTAAGAGTGTATGTATGCATGAGAGAGAGAGTTGGGTGTGCGTGTGGCTTTCACACCAACAAACTAAATAATTTTCAGGAATGTGGAATCACTTTTTCTGAACACCCTTAAGATCTCCAACTGCTATTCCTAGAATTAATTATCACTTTAAAAATAATAGATCATTTAATCATCCTCACTTTGTGCAATGACCTAGAAAGAAAACGAGCTGGCCTGCCAAAGGCAAAAGAGTTGACGTCCTCAGCCTTAACATGAATTAGCAACAGGGCTAAACAGCTTTTCCTCCTGGGTTTCATGTCCCCCCACCATTATATGGAGGTGGAATGTGCTCCACAAGGGGTCTCACACACTTCACTGGACTACACCTGGTAGAAGGTGCGATTCAATGTGAGCAATGGTATCACAATCTGCCCTATCAAGTATAATTTTCTACTTCTGCTTTGCACTTCTGTAGCACCTTCATTCCACAAATATCTATTAGTTAAGCCTCACAACTGCCCTGTTAATGATGTGTAATGTCAATCCTACGGCATTTTACACTTTAAAAGAACCTAACGAATATTAGTTATTTTTAACTAATACAGGGGATGGACAAATGGGGTCAGATAGTGATACCTGAGTTACGTGGAATAGTGCCTAACGCCTGGAGTAGTTCCACTGAAACCCAAATGATTACTTATGGAGTGAGAGTCTACTCAATGTGAGTAAGATTATCACAATCTGGCCTGTAGGGACCGCATCACTGAAATGCTGTTATCGCTGGGCTCAAACATCACAGCTGTTTAAATTGTGTGCAGCAACTCTAGGCCACTATTTAGTGCTGGATGGGAAGAAAAACATGGTTTTGTAGCCAATTGTAGTTGCGGCTAAGGATTGTATCTACCCTTATTTGTAATTTTAAAAAAGTAATGCTTCCAAAGGAAATATTTAGATGGGCTTTAGTGGAGTGCCATGTGCTTATTTCACCAGAATAACTATTTTTTGTCATATGTTGTATGCTCCGTGTCATAGAAAATGGTGATGGTGAGGAGAGAGGCAAAAAGATCTTGATTGAACAGTAATAGATATTACTAATAGCTCTTGTATAGCACTTTTCATCAATAGAAATCAAAGTGCCTTACAAAATGGGTAAAGTAGCCTTTTCCCTGTTTCCCGTTATGGAAACTGAGGCACGGAGGTGATATGATTTGCCCAAGATCATCCAGCAGCCCAGTGGTAGAACTGAGGCTAGAATGCAGATATCCTGAGTCCCAGTCCAGTGCTCTGTCCACCAGACAACACTGCTGCAAATTTGGAGCCATGCTTTCAAATGTGTTGGAATGAAGTGGCTAGTGTTTATGCATACCATTGCCCCTCCTGGATGGATACAAAAGTTCTTCACTGTGCCACAGGTACTAGACTGCTAAAAGCTATTTTTCCTTCGCTCAGGTGGTAGAGGTCTGTGCTTTTAGGGAGGGTGGAGCTGAGTTCGATCCCGGTTGCTTCAGTTAAATTCTTAGTGGCCATGGTATGCAGCATTATAGTAACCATGAAGTTCTGGGTGACCACAGTTTTGTTTCACATTCTTCCAAAGCCGGCAACATTATTGATACTTTAACTATCTGCAAGTTCCTTTTCCTATCTGGCTGCTAAAATATCTGTGTTTTGGGATATAAAGCAGCTACACCTTTGGAGGCATCCAAACCTATGCTACTTTCTCACTTTTCATATTTCTTCATGATTGTGTCCAGGGCAATACTGGTGTAATTAAAGGGTAGCAGGAGGGAAACCGTTTGAAGGGTTTCTGAAATTTGATAAATTGTACTGTGCTTGGGTGGGAACAAAAAATCCGTCCTTATTTCCCATAAACAATCAGCTTAGAACCTGAAGCGTGAGTTTTGAGAATAGATGGGACCAAGCTAATAAACCTGAATCTAGATCAGGATCTGAATTTAACCCAGATTTGGGAGATTAGGATCCCCGGATTAGTCTTGGATCAGTTTCTAGAGCTGAGTTGGGATGCATCTGATTATCCCCACCTCCCTCATACCTAATTTAGGTGACTGAAATGTACCAGCAGCAAATAAACAATATTGCACCCCAAAGCGTTCAAAAATCATGAGTCAGACCTGGTAAAAATCAGGAGATTTTAAACAAGAGTAAAATTTGGATTCTTTTTCTTTGCCTTCTGGTTTTGGAGCCTTTAGGTTACACTTGGGTCATATTTTCCAGCTTTTCCACAGCCACGAATATTAGACACTTATTTTTTTCTTAAAAGCTGAGATTCTTGTGATTCCAGGAGCTTGGGCTTTGAGAGAAACATGAAATATGAGCTTTGCAATAAAAATGCAAAGCTGGCACTGCAGAATGAAAAATGAGTGAAAGCCTCAAATTAGATGGCATATTCTTTGGGTAGGGACCATGTCATCCTATGTGCCTGTGTGAGTATCTAGGTCACTGGAGCCCTGTTCCTGATTGGAGCTACTAGGTGCTGCTGTATCACAAATAAATAATATTAATTTATTTGCGAAGCCATCTATGTAACATTAAATGTTTCCAGTGACTCGGCATTTATGACGGGATTGTCGGTGTGTGAAAAAGCAGGCAGTGTTCCAGTTTCCTCTTAATCTCACTGCCCCCTCAACACTTGCAGATAGTCTTTGGGAGGTCAGAGTGAAAAATCTTGACAAGCTTCCCCCAGGATGTGATGCCATTCCTGTCCTAAAAATAAAGCTGCTAAACTCTCTAGCTGAACAGTGTGAAAAAGTCAGACCGGTGGCAAAACTGATGAATATTGCATGTTCCTTAGCTTTGTAAAGAACCATTTGGCATTGTGGGTCCAAAGATGATGCGATGGAGAAAAGGCAGTTTTTGCTTGTAAAAAGAATGAAGGGCCACTTCTTTCAAACAAAAGTGCCTTCCGCAAAATTTGAGTGTACACATGTAAACCCACTGGTCAGTGGGTGGTATGTATTGCCATCTGTGCCTAGAATACAAAGAATAGTCTTGTTATAGCTGTGGGTTTGAGAGCCTGGCTTTTTAGCTCAGATTTCTCTTTTTAGCTCTGGAGTACCCAGTTCATTTCCTGGTATTGGCTAATTGCATAATTGTGCAGGTAAATGTACATTTACTCATACAGAATGGCTAGCTGCACAAACAAATCCCAGTTTATAATGTAACTTAGTCTGTTACATGTGCAGAAATTTTACAAGTCTCATATGATCAGTGGCTTTCTTTTAAAATTTGGTCCTAAATGCCTTAGATCCAGTATAATCAGAGAATATCCGTTTCCTGTAAGGGTGTGCATACAGATTCCCAAGAAATTTGAATACAACCATCTACCTTAATATTTGTGTTTTACCTGTGTTTGTCATGGACTCTTTTAGGGATCCTTTATCTGGCTGTTACAATACAACCCATAGTTTTCTCATGGTATGTCTACCAGCCATTCCCTCAGCCCCATGAATAGCAATTTGTGGCAATAAAAGGGTTTTTGAAAAATATATCCAACAAAATACTGGCAATAAAAAATAGAGGGCCAAATGCTGCAGTCCTTATTCAATTCCTAGCCCTTATACATTCAAAATGCTCGTTCACGTCAATGGGTGTATTGATGGAGTGAAAACGGAGGGCTCAGGCCAGATGTATAGACGATGGCTGTGAAAGAATAGTGTTGGTGGGGCTTGTCAAGCATGGTGCCAGGTAAGAAAAGGCGAGCAAGCACTACAGGCTAGTAGGCTGCCAAGTTCACTGTGCCCAGCGGGTCATGAGCTATTGATCAGATGACTCCAAGGGATCCGAAGAGCCTTTGGAAGCATTTCACGTCAAAGCATGTCAGTGGCTGGCCTTCTTGAATACCCCTGCTCTCATTGTCTTCCATAAGCACAATATGTGATGGGGGGAGGGGAAAGAAGAACATGCCCCAGCTTTTTACTGTACGTCTTAGTGTCCCCTGAGTTTGGCTGCAGGTCTCCTGTCTTCTAAGTGCAGTTCTTATGCACACTCAAGCGAACCACTTCTCCTCATTGGCAGCAGGAGTCAATGAAAATCCTAGATTTGCTTGATATTTACATCAAATACGTCCAACCCACATGGAAAATTCATATTTGCTTCAATAGATAATGGTAAGCTTTCTTTAGGTTTCTTTTGAGAATTCAATAGATTAACTTCTTCTGCTGAAGAATTGTAGAGGATGGGTCAGAAAAACTAAAGCGAGGTTAGCATTCCATGTTACATTCTACAGGTATTTATTATTTGTATTACTGGCACCCAGGATCAGGGCCGCATAACGCTAGACATTGTATAGGCACACAGTAAAAAATAGTCTGTGCCCTGAAGGGTTTCAATCAGTTAAGATAAGATGCAACAAGTGGGTGTAATAAACAATGGATTGTGGTGGGGGTGGCGTGGCAATGGAAACAGTGTTTTAGGTTGATTTCTATAGACCTCCCCCTCATCCCGAATAAATCACATAGGACTTTTTGCCCATAAAGGAATGGACCACATTTAGGCACCTCTGCGTTGTCTCCATCCCCGCAAATTCTCTGACTTGCTGGTACTCACTTCACTGTGGATGTAGAGCACATGTGTCAAACTCAAGGCCCGCGGGCCACATCCGGCCCGCCATACAATTATATCCGGCCCGCGAAATCGTTTTATATATCTGTTTTTAATGGCCCTGTGATATGACGCCCCAATAACACACACTACAAATCCCATGATGCAGTGCAATTGCCGCCAACGGCAAGCCGCGGTTCAAGTTCGCGGTCTGTTGATGTATACAACGCTAATATCAAATCAAAGCTAGACCCCAACAATGGCCAAGAGAAAAATTGATTCTGAAAACCGAGGCTTTCAAAGCCGGTGGGAGAATGAGTATATGTTTACTGAAATTGCAGGTAAACCAGTGTGTCTCCTTTGCGGGAGTAATATCGCTGTAATGAAGGAGTATAACCTAAGACGGCACTACGAGACGAAACATGAGAACAAATTCAAAAACCTGAGCACAGGACAGAAGCTACAAAAGGTAGAGGAGTTGAAGAAGAATTTGACATCCCAGCAGACGTTTTTCACCAAAGCAAAATCACAAAGTGAAGCTGCTGTGAAAGCAAGTTTCATTGTGGCCGAAGAGATCGCCAAATCAGGACGGCCGTTTACCGAGGGGGAATTCGTAAAGAATTGTATGATGAAAGTGTGCGACGTCCTTTGTCCAGATAAAACGCGAGCGTTTGCAAATGTAAGCCTCAGCAGAAACACTGTTGCTAATCGGGTTTGTGAGATGGCGACTGATTTGAAAACACAGTTGATTGAAAGAGCAAAAGATTTTGTTGCATACTCCCTTGCCGTGGATGAAACTACTGACGCGACTGACACTGCACAGCTGGCGATATTTATCCGTGGTGTGGATTCCAATTTGTGCGTAACAGAGGAAATACTGGACATTAAATCGATGCACGGGACAACGAAAGGAGAAGACATCTTTGGAAATGTATTTCAAAGTGTAACCGACATGAAACTGCCGTGGGAAAAACTCGTTGGACTTACAACAGATGGCGCACCTGCTATGTGTGGTGAAAAAAATGGACTGGTGGGAAGGATGCGCTCAAAGATGCGGGAGGAGAACTGTGCCGGTGAGTTGACAGTGTATCACTGCATCATACACCAGGAATCGCTGAGTGCTAAAGTCCTAAAAATGGATCATGTGATGAACACTGTAACACAAACCGTCAACTTTATCAGAGCCTACGGTTTAAATCACCGCCAATTCCAGTCTTTTCTGCGGGAAATAGATAGCGAGTTTGGCGATATGCCATATCATACGGAGGTCCGGTGGCTAAGTCGGGGAAAAGTTCTCAAAAGACACTTTGAGCTGCGAGAGGAAATCTGCCAGTTCATGGACAGTAAGGGGAAAGACTGCACAGTTCTGCGGGATGAAAAGTGGAAATGTGAGTTGGCGTTCCTGGCTGACATAACGTCGCATCTTAGCGCTTTAAACCTTCAACTCCAGGGACGGGAGCACATAATAACCGATATGCATGATGCAGTGAAGGCATTTCAAGTGAAGCTGCGCTTATGGGAGACACAAATGCACCAATGCAACTTGTCTCACTTTCCCTGTTGCCAAGTAATACGGAACCAAGAAAGTGCCACAGTTTTCCCAAATGCCACCTTTGCTGAAAAACTCAGCGCGCTGCGCACTGAGTTCGCACGGCGCTTCAGTGACTTTGAGGCACAGAAAAGTAACTTCGAGCTGCTTCGCAACCCATTTGCAGTCGATGTGGAAACCGCACCTGTAGAAATGCAGATGGAGCTGATAGAACTGCAATGTAACGGGACACTGAAGGCAAAGTACGACACTGCGGGGCCAGCACAGTTCACTCGCTTCATTCCTGAAGCGATGCCGCAGCTCCGCCAACATGCGGCTCGAATCCTGTCCATGTTTGGCAGCACATATCTGTGCGAGCAGCTGTTCTCTGTGATGAAAATTAACAAAACGTCACACAGGAGTCGCCTCACTGATGAACACCTGCAATCGATCCTGAGAATCTTCACAACACAGAACCTAACCCCAAACATAAACGAACTTGTTGCAAAGAAAAGACTCCAAGTATCAGGCTCTGACTAAATAGGACAAGAAAATGGAATGTTATGATTTGTTATGATTATACTTTTGCTTTAAATTCAATTTTTTATTTATATTTTCAGATTTTTTAATATTCCAGCATGTACAGATTTTGAATGTATTGTATTGACAGGATATTTTTTTATGAAGAGCAAAATATTTTAAGTTGAAATGTATTTATTTTGGAATGATATCCTGTATTTTGGTTCATATTAATGGTTAAAAAACATAAATATTTAGTCTGTTAAATAAATGGTTATACTGTTCGGCCCGCGAGTTTTGAGTTTTGGCCCCCTGTGCAATTGAGTTTGACACCCCTGATGTAGAGGTTGGCTCATGTTGCTGATCACCACGATATTTCCATGCACTGTACAGAAGCCTCCCTTTACAGAAAAGTCCTACAGAATCTAAACCAAGAGGGTTCCGTGGAAACTACTCTAAAAAAAATCTATAACACTAAATTGACATTAACCTTCTGGCTATAACATGTCTGAACCAGCTGTTATAGTCTCATAGTTACATAGATTGGGTTAAAATTCTATAGGATGAGGATTGTTCTCTATGAAATTGCACAGGGCTTTTCCTGAAGGCTTTCTGCACAGGTGCTGTACAGATGCGGAGTGCTAGTGCTCTGATTGCCTTTCTCTCAGCAGCGCTCAGCAGCTTGCATGAATAAAACCAATAAGAATAACTGAATTGGGTCCAGATACACCAATGGATTCCAGGCAGTGCACGGTGAAAGCTAGAGGCATTTTATACTGTCTCCGACCCATTTGGGCCTTTTAGGAAAACATCATTTCTTTCCACTTGTGAGGGTTTAGAGCTGAGAAAAACATCAGTTTCTATTGTTTCAAAGGACAACTCTTGCTCTGTAGCTGGAAAGACGCATCCTTCTTCGTCTAAATGCTTCGGCCTGCTGGTTCTTTGCTTCAGTCTCTGGGTTGCAGTGCTGTTCCATCGATGCCTCCGTATTTGATTGCAATTACACTGGAATGTTATGGTTAGAACTAGTTGAAATGTACATTGTGAACAATTTAGTTGGATATTTTAACCCTGTTTCACTGTTCCTGAATTATCCACAAAAGGATCACTCTTTCCAGATTTCTCTATTGTTTGTAACTGATGGGTGGATTATGTGAATAATTTTCTGCCTATGGATGGCTTATGACCTACTTGTAGCATGCATCCATTCACAGCTAGATTCTGCCTAGCCCTTATGTGTGTGCATACTGTTGGTGGGTG
Source organism: Chrysemys picta bellii (assembly GCF_011386835.1). NCBI lineage: Eukaryota > Metazoa > Chordata > Testudines > Emydidae > Chrysemys > Chrysemys picta. The sequence continues at coordinate 111,720,058 of NC_088796.1, forward strand.
GCAAGGTAGCAAGGAGCACCTTCCTGCACCGCCCATGTAAGTACCAGACAGAATTTCAGTCCCTGCATTTGGAAGCTCAAGGATTACTCCCTAATTTCCCCGCGGGGTCCTGGCATCCCCCCAGAGACAGGAAGGGGCACAGAAATGTGGAGCTATGAATCCACACACACACAAACCTACAACAACCGATAGAGGGGCGTACACTGAACCTCTTCAGGGGATGTCACAGTTCTCTCCTTTTGTCACCAGTGAGCACCAGGAGGCCTTGCTGTCTGACTGAGGCAAAAAACATCCAGTACTCCCTCTTTGTTGGTGATGTGCCATATAGCCCCCACACAGGGCTACATCTTTCATGGCACAATCAAGCCCTCTTTTAGCTTGTATTCCTAATTTACTAGGTCACATGGTATTCTTTCTGCTCTGTGATTGCATACTCCCCTTTACAAATTACTTCTGCTACACCTTAAGCAAAATGCATGTATTGAAGAACTAAATTTCACTCCTTGATCAAACAAATCATGCTACCAGTCTGTGACTTGCTTTTTGCAAATACATAAGAATGAAATTGCTATTGCAAAAATGTTTGTGAAAAGAAGGGGGGCGGAGGGGAAGGTCTGGATATGACCAAATCCAAATGAAATTCAGAATTAGCAAAAATGTTCACAGGTACTTTTCCATTAATCACTCAGCTCCATTTGCAATCCATCTGGTAACTTATGCCCTGATCTGCTTGCAGAACCTGTGTAGAGTCCCATTGAGGTTTTGCTATCCCGTTGATATTCCTTCACTGAGGTTATGTCTACATTACGCACCTTTTAGCGACGCAGCTGTGCCGCTACAGACACTAAAAACTGCACAGTGTAGCTGCTCTTTGTCAGCCGGAGAGAGCTCTCCCGCCGACAAAATATTCTACCCCCAACGAGAGGCGGTAGCTTTCTCGGCAGGAGAGCTCTCCCACCCACAAAGTGCTGTTCCTACAGACGCTTTTTGTCGGTTAAACTTTTGTCATTCGAGGGGGTGTTTTTTTCACACTCTTGAATGACAAAAGTTTTACCAATAAAAGTGTGAGATGCTACATGGGTGTAGGGGTCTATGCTACCAGATCGCATGGTGGGAATGAAAGCCAAAGCAGTACTGGAGACATTTGCCTGGCCTGGGGAGCAGCAGCAAAACAGTTAATATTTGTGACTGTGAAATATTTTATTTCACATTTAGATAGAATTTTTTAACCATGGCGTAGAGACTTACCTCTAACAGTTCAGACAACTTAATGAGTATTGCATGGCTAATCCCCTCCGCACCTGCCCAGGCTTTGAAAACAGATCCCTTCGTCGCCATAGATTGTCAGAGCTATCAATCAGTTGCCAGTGGGAGTAGCTTGAGTCAATTGTTCAGTAGCTAGAGTACATTTGCTGAGTGTGCACTATTGCAGGCAAGCCTCAAAGAGAGCGGGGAGCCATGTAAAATTCACTAGTTTTATTACATTTTTAGAGAGAGAGATTTTGTAAAAGCAGATCTGGTGACATTTTGTCTGCAGTAGGGTTATGCTGGAAGTAAGACTCCGGCCAGGTCTGCATGGTGCCTTAGTCCGTATTACAACAGTGGAAAATTCTAGTGCACGCTAGTATGTCACGTTTTCAAGCTTTTCCTCCCAATCCATGAGAGCTAGGAACTTACTTTAAAAAAGAAAAGAAAAGTAATATCTTGCATAATTCCATAACTCCAGAAGTTGGTACTTTAAGAAAAACAGTGAGCATTGAGAGTCTCGTGATAAAATTGTGAGAGTTAGCAATGCTGAGGATGGGTCACCGTTACACTAGGCATTGTACAAATATACAGTCCCTGGGTCAGATAAGTATCCCTTTTCGGCACAGCACTTAACCACACGTTTAAAATCAGTGGGATGACTTAAGCTGATGCCATTGTAAATGACAGTCCCTTACCTAAAAGCTTATCCTTGTTGTTTTTAATCAATCAATGCACTGCATATTGACTGCTTTGCTCAGAAATGGGTCACCAGTAGCTGATTCTTCCACATCCTCCATATAGTTTGGACACTGAACCTAGTTCCTACCTTACTCTTTTGGAACCTCATGTCTCCTTAGAGGGTTGATGGGGCATTCAACAGGTCCCTCAACAGAACTGTAATTCTCTGAGAGCCATCTAACTATGGCAGGGTGAAACAAAGATTTCAACCTTAAATTTGATTGACAAAATGGAGGATGGCAAGGAAATGACTATTTAATCATCCAAAATAGAATTAAATTAGGATATACTAAATTGCTCATATAACACATGGACAGATTTTCAGCTGATATGAACTGGTGTAGTACCATTGAAGTCAAAGCTTCAAAGTGATGCTGTGACTTCAATGAAGCTACACTGGTTTTTCCTCAGTTGAGGATTTGGCCTAAAGATTTAGGGCCTGACCCAAATCCCAGTGAAGTCAATGTAAGCACTCCCAATAATGGGCTTTGGATAAGGGCCTTAATTTGCATCAAAATACTTCATATGTTACAATATTTCTCTGAAGTTTTTCAATCTGTCTCTAATTAGCTGGGTGACCAAACATTTTAGACTGACGTGCCCTTTGTCAGTTACATTTGGAATGAGGTTGAAAACCACCACTTATCATGATTCCAATGATCTTTGTTGCTCACTCTCATGAGGATACTTTGTTGGTACAATGCTCTATTTGGGCTATTCTCTAGCCAAGGACAGCTCACATCACCATGGAGAAGCAGAGTGTGCATGAATAGATACACTACATAACTGTGTGCATTGAATTTGCCTTCCGAATATTATGTTTGCATAGTAAATACCTATATATATATATATATATAGTAATCTGTATTTTTAATGAAGTACAAAATGCACTCAACTAACTTTGCGTTAAAGGCAATGTTGACCTGTGGCAATGATGTAAATATCAGTCACCCAGAAGTCCGATTTCAAATGAGCCCTTACAATTATAAAACAAGCAGTGAAACGTTCATTTGGGCTGGCTCCTATGCATTAATCTTACTTTTTAAAAACTTTATGTCGGAGACATACATTTACAGTTTATTTGAATGATGTGGTGTATATTTGGAGATAAAGCCTTTGACTACAAAGGAGCCAGTTTATGAACATAGGTGTTGGATTGGGGCTTTACTATATATTTGTTTGGTGTCTTTGCTGCTGTTCTCCGCTTTACTTCTGTGTAGCAGTAGAACTTTTAAGTACCAATATTTACATTGGTAGAAACTATGAATTGGGATAAAGAGAGAGACTTGATGGGAGAGGACAGAACGTTTGTGCCTGAGACAGTGTGACAGCTATTCCAGAGGGAGCCTTTTGTCCATTGAAAATAATTACTCTGTAATGTTGTTGCCATTGGTGGCATCTCTACTTGGGGTGATTTGCCAGCTATGTGTCACTTTAAAAGTGCATGCATAAGCGTATACGTGACTTATTCAGAAATGGTTTGTGTTCATGATTCAAGGCTTCTTAAAACTTCTTTGGTAAAAACCATCTCAAATGGAACAAGGTACTCTTCCACTGGCAAATCAGTATTAAATAGCCCACAGCTGAGACACAGATGCAAACTGTCCTACCCCAGAAGCAGCACACTGGAGAAACTGCCGTAAGAGACAAAAATCTCTCCCAGGGCTGATCGCTGAGCACTCAGGGCAGTGTATTAGGATGGAACAGGCGTTTCTTTTTTAGCTTCATGTCTTTTCCGCCTTTCCATGCACCCTTTCAAGTGATTTGTTCCGACTTCTCACCTAGAGCTGTTTGGGAAAACAGAATTTCTGTCCCCCCCAAAATGGGACAAAAAGTCAAAATAGCTGCTATTTTAGCAGAAGGAAAAGTTTCAATTAGAAGTCAAAATGAAACTTGTCAACATTTTCAATGAAAATGTAATATTCTGCTTAGAACTTTCTTGTTGAAAAAATTTCATTGTAATGGATGTTTTCCCATGGAAAAAATATCTTTATTTCAATGAAATACCACATTTTGTCAGGAAAATTGTTGTTTGAAAAGTTTCAACCCACCTGTCTCAACCTGCCAACGTACAAAGGTGGAACACAGCATGTAACAAAGCCTATAGAATAAGGGACACAGTAAGTATTCACTACCGAGTATAGTCTATCCATTGGCCTGGTAAGCTAAATGTTTGGGTTTTGGAATCCCCTAGGTCCTAATGTATATTTTGTGTTCTGTCACAGTACAGATAAGAAAGAGAAAAATGGTTATTGTTGAACAGATTACTAAACTGGAAAATAAGGACCTCCTGGATAGAATATATAGGAATACAGTTTATCTCCTGAAATGCTGGAGCTGAAAACACTGCATGTGTAAGTCCTTCCTTGAGCTAACCATAGAACAGTTACAGAGCAGACAACCTCTAAGAAAGATTCAGAACAGCAGATTCAGACAAGTTAGTGTCTTTAACGATAGCTCTCAGAAGATTAGCAGTAGCTTCAGACTAAAGAGCTGATGGTATTCGCATATGGGCTATTTCTATTGCAATTGTGTTGTTGCTTTCAATGTCAACAATCCAGATGGATTGAAAAGGAAGTTCAGGAGGACGCCATCCAGACATAATGAAGGTGCTGTTGTGTGGATGCCAAATTACTCTTGTCTAGTGATGCAAGTAAGGCTAGAGCAGGGAACATGTAGTTAAGTGCTCCACTTCCATATATCAGAGGGGTAGCCGCGTTAGTCTGAATCTGTAAAAAGCAACAGAGGGTCCTGTGGCACCTTTAAGACTAACAGAAGTATTGGGAGCATAAGCTTTTGTGGGTAAGAACCTCACTTCTTCAGATGCAAGTAATGGAAATCTCCAGAGGCAGGTATAAATCAGTATGGAGATAACGAGGTTAGTTCAATCAGGGAGGGTGAGGTGCTCTGCTAGCAGTTGAGGTGTGAACACCAAGGGAGGAGAAACTGCTTCTGTAGTTGGATAGCCATTCACAGTCTTTGTTTAATCCTGATCTGATGGTGTCAAATTTGCAAATGAACTGGAGTTCAGCAGTTTCTCTTTGGAGTCTGGTCCTGAAGTTTTTTTGCTGTAAGATGGCTACCTTTACATCTGCTATTGTGTGGCCAGGGAGGTTGAAGTGTTCTCCTACAGGTTTTTGTATATTGCCATTCCTGATATCTGACTTGTGTCCATTTATCCTCTTGCGTAGTGACTGTCCAGTTTGGCCAATGTACATAGCAGAGGGGCATTGCTGGCATATGATGGCATATATAACATTGGTGGACGTGCAGGTGAATGAGCCGGTGATGTTGTAGCTGATCTGGTTAGGTCCTGTGATGGTGTTGCTGGTGTAGATATGTGGGCAGAGTTGGCATCGAGGTTTGTTGCATGGATTGGTTCCTGAGTTGGAGTTGTTATGGTGCGGTGCGTGGTCGCTGGTGAGAATATGCTTAAGGTTGGCAGGTTGTCTGTGGGCGAGGACTGGCCTGCCTCCCAAGGTCTGTGAAAGTGAGGGATCATTGTCCAGGATGGGTTGTAGATCACTGATGATGCGTTGGAAAGGTTTAAGCTGAGGACTGTAGGTGATGGCCAGTGGAGTTCTGTTGGTTTCTTTTTTGGGCCTGTCTTGTAGCAGGAGGCTTCTGGGTACACGTCTGGCTCTGTTGATTTGTTTCTTTATTTCCTTGTGTGAGTATCGTAGTTTTGAGAATGCTTGGTGAAGATCTTGTAGGTGTTGGTCTCTGTCTGAGGGGTTGGAGCAGATGCGATTGTACCTCAGTGCTTGGCTGTAGACGATGGATCGTGTGGTGTGACCAGGGTGGAAGCTGGAGGCATGAAGGTAGGCGTAGCGGTCGGTGGGTTTTCGGTATAGGGTGGTGTTAATGTGGCCATCGCTTATTTGTATGGTGGTGTCTAGGAAGTGGACCTCCCGTGTAGATTGGTCCAGGCTTAGGTTGATGGTGGGGTGGAAGCTGTTGAAATCATGGTGGAATTCTTCCAGGGTCTCCTTCCCATGGGTCCAGATGATGAAGATGTCATCAATATAGCGTACGTAGAGAAGGGGCATGAGTGGACGAGAGCTGAGGAAGCGTTGTTCCAGGTCAGCCATAAAAATGTTGGCATATTGTGGGGCCATGCGGGTGCCCATAGCGGTGCCACTGGTCTGGAGGTATATATTGTCACCAAATTTGAAATAATTGTGCGTGAGGATAAAGTCGCAGAGCTCAGCAATAAGTTGTGCTGTGTCATCATCAGGGATACTGTTCCTGACAGCTTGTATTCCATCTGTGTGTGGGATGTTTGTGTAGAGAGCCTCTACATCCATGGTGGCTAGGATGGTGTTTTCTGGGAGGTCACCAATGCATTGTAGTTTTCTCAGGAAATCTGTGGTGTCACGGAGATAGCTGGGGGTGCTGGTGGCGTAGGGTCTGAGTAGGGAGTCCACATATCCAGACAGTCCTTCAGTGAGAGTGCCAATGCCCGAGATGATGGGGCGTCCAGGATTTCCAGGTTTGTGGATCTTAGGTAGCAGATAGAATAACCCCGGTCGGGGCTCTAAGGGTATGTTGATTTGTTCCTGTGTTAGTATAGGGAGTGTCCTGAGTAGATGGTGCAGTTTCTTAGTGTATTCTGCAGTGGGATCTGAGGAAAGTGGCCTGTAGAATTTGGTATTGGAGAGTTGTCTGGCAGCCTCCTTCTGGTAGTCATATATATGACTTCACGTAAGCCCATGCCCTCTCAGACACCTTAACTCTTCATCCATTTCCTGCCCATTTTCTGTTTTTGAGAATGAGTGGTAGGTGAATAACAGACTTCCACTTATTGTGGAAGACTTACCCTTACTTGTGCCTTTCCTTTGCCTCAGCTCATATTTTCATATTTTCATATTGACATGCAACAACTTTGTGTTAAGTCCTCAGTTGTGTCCTGCTCCCCAGTGGCAGAACACTATTTTAACCAACAGCCTCTGACCACTTAGAAGGTTCAAGAGGATGAAAGGACAAGATAAGAGATACTATGCTGAGGAGACAGGAATCTAGGCAGAAGAGAAGTTATTATTTACTGTAGTGAGTCACTTTGACCATTATACAAGCTTCTTTTTTCTTTTCTAACTATTAAATATAATAGCTATTAGATAAGGCATCTTTCTCTGTTTGGTTTGCTTGTGTATGTGTAGTGAAGATAACACGCTGTTCATGGGCTATGTGAAGGAAAGAAGAAAGCTGGTCTCATTAACAATCAGGAGGAACTGGCGGGGGAGTTGTGCTCTAAGTGGAAAATGAGGATTTTTATCAAGAGAGTGATTGAAAATGGTCAAACAGTGTTTTCAAACACACTTGTTTCTGTATCTTCAGCTAAGTAGAGGTGGTGATGGCATGTATTTATCTGTGTTTAGTAGCAGTGTATAAACTCCTATTACAGCATCTTCCAATGGTCCACAAGAATTATGGTTTCTGAATGACTGAAAGAAATACCTGAATGGTCCAGCCTGCCAGTTGATTGTATGTAATCCATTGCCATGAGATAGAGAATTAGATGGTCCAGAAAGAAATCCTCAGTATTTCAAGAATGTATCAGACTTTCAGAGGACTCCTCCGCAGGAAAAACACTGGAAGTCAGAACAACTGCTTGTTTGCGGCTGTAAATTAGTTATACATCTCTAAACAACACTGTCATCCCTCTGCATGCTTGAGGTCTTAACTAGCTGAGGGGCTGAAGATTATTCTGAAAGATTACACAAAGGCTTTACAAAATAAACTTAATATAGAGCTGAAGTGACAGTTTCTACTGAAAACTAGAGGTCCTGACAGCTTTAAGAATAATCTTTTCTTACACAGAGAGGGAAGAGGAAGCACTGAGGCACAGATGGGCACATTGAAGATACAAACTGCTGGGATCATCTGTGCCTAAGGCTACTAATTGTTATAATAATTTAAAAGGCACACGTCAAGAGTCCAATCCAAATAGTTACCCAAGAACACTTAGGAATGATATGCGCTCTGTATGGTTTCTTCTAGGGGGAAACAAATCAAATGATCACCTAAAGACATAGAATAATATACTGTTTATGACCATAGAGGTGGTTTATATTTAAGCCTGAGTTATTTGAGGGAGAAGAGTACTTTAAAAATATTGCTTATTTTATATAAAATTGAGCAATTGACATTAGAGCTTTATAGGCCAAAACCAACTCCTTAAACTCTACCCAGAATGAATAGATAACCAGCGGAGTTCATGGATGCCTTCTTGTTATCGACATAAATAATGAATAACAATAAGAATTGCTGTTGGAACAACTTTGTTCACTTAGTATTAGTGATGGGCAAAACTCTTTTTCCTGAACTGACCCAAACCTTCATCCAGAATGAACTCGCTATTTTTTTTTAGCTTTCAGAAGAATATATTTTTTTCGAGGACCTATCCTGCAACCCCCTACTCGCCTGAACTGCCCCATTGTTTGTTATGATACCTCTCAGGTAAGAAAGGGTTGCAGAAGCTGGCCCTTAGTTTTTTTTTTTCATTTTTGTGAACAATCACTTCTGCTTCTGGCTGAAATAATCACCAGAGAGGCCTTTTTTCAGTAGAGGATCGTCAAGGTAGGGGATTCCTCTTCCTAGTCAGATACATTAAAGATCTTTACCCACATCTATAAACTAGCACTAAGAACAGTGCAGCTTTGTGCCAGTTTTGCCTACCGTCTTCAGATTTCATCTACACTGCTATTTTACACATATTTCCTGCCCAGACAAAACCAGGAAGTACTGGACAACTGATGGTGACATTATTCACGAGATATTTTTTCAGTCCAGTATCTAGACCAAACAGCTTCAGATACCCACTCAGACTTTGGGTGCTTATCCAAATGGAAATGAACTTCTGAGTCTTTAAAGATTCATCCATCAATGCTCTACAGTGTTGTGTCAGTATATCAATGACCTATACTAGGAAATTGTCAATTGTGTGATTAAAAGTTGCCATTAATATTATTAAACGTCCCTTTTGTTGGTGTATTTTTACCTCCCCTGTAATTTAAGCTGAGATGAGTGACTTGATGCAGCTACAACACAAATATTAATCTCTCTGAATTGTAGCATCCATCTGGACAAATGGGAAACTTTGTTTCTTTGATGGATTCAGCTTTGCTCTACATAACTCATGTGCGGCATGTAAGAAACAATTGGATGAGCTCCCTTATTATATCATGCTTGGAGCATCTGCAGAGAGTTGGTGCTGGAGGCTTGTATGAGAGAAACCGCAGATGTGAATCTTTGGTTCTGCTCCTAGCACAGACGCCAAAGCAGATGGAAGGGCAGGGATCAGCAGCAGAATGGCTCCAATACTCAGACTCTGGTGGAGCGCAGAATGGCATGTGGGACATCAGTGAAATGCTTACAGTGATAGGCTCTGTGCTCACGACAGCAGCAAAAGTGACATGACGATCTATATTAAGACCAGGACAGGTAACATGATGGATGGTTTTGCTTCCTCCTTAAATTACTTTGTATCTTCCCAATTCTTTTTCTTTTCCTGGGCACCTGTGTAGTAGGGAATTGTTTGCAAATTGTTTTGCATCTGTTGTGTTTCAAGAGCTTCTGTAGTCACTTCAATCAGTGGGAAAAAAATCAGGAATGAGGCAGGAGGCAATAAGCCATTCAGGAGCACTCTGCAAAACTAATTTTGCTCTCTGCATTTTATGGGCTAGATGCTCAACGAACGTAAATTGGGGGAAATCCATTAGTGATGATGTGGTCCTCTATTTTTAAAAGGTGTTAGGAAATTTTGCCTAGTGACATCATGTCAAAGTATAGCTTTATAATCTGGGTATTCATATACCCTCCCTTAGTAATCTGAGCATCTAACGTCCAATCAAAATTTCATCACATGCAGCTAACACGGAAAATGCACCAAGGATAACATTATTATGAAGCCATTTAGGCTTCACATGATATCCCACAGATAGCCCGTGCATGTCATGGAGCGCTGGTCTAATAAGTTTCTAGATGGATACTCCACTTCATCATCATTATCATCATTGGGAATTCCTTGAGGTCGAAGATGATTGTCTTTCATGGATTGCTCATTTCAAATTATCTATGGGTAGCTGATGGCTGAGAAGGCCTATTCTGGAGCCACAAACTGCCACACTGCAGATGTGTATCACCGAGCAAGGTAATAAACTTCCACTGGGTCCCAGTCACAAGTTTGCAAATAACTACTACTGTACTCGTGATGGACGCAGGGAGTCCTACCCTCCAATTATTATTATGTCTCCCTGCGGTATTGGTTTGGGCCCTAGCACGCTCTTTCTGTCATTTCCTTTTTTCCATTACATGTAGTTGCATCTGATTCTCAAAGTATTGAGTTCCCTGCCTCAAGCAGTTCCTCAATTGTTGTCGGTCTCATGAATTGATAGTAATGTTGCATTTCCTCATATTAGCTTTGAGGACATCCCTGTAATGTTTTTTCTGCCCTCCTCTGGTGTGTTTGCCTTGGCTTAGTTGAGAGTAGAAGACTTGTTGTGGCAGTCTGGAATAAGGCATCTGGACAACATGGCCTGCCTAGCAAAGTTGATGATAAATAATCATTGACTTGATGCTAATAATATTGGCTTGTGAGAGGACGCTGATGCTAGTGTATCTATCAGCCCATTTGATTCAGAGAATCTTACACATACAGCATTGATCATACTTCTCCAGTGCCATAAGATGTCTCCTGTATGTTGTCCATGTTTCAGCCCCATACAGTAGGGTAGGGATCACAACAGCTTTGTAGTTTGGTTTTGGTTCTGATGTCGCAAACTTGCACATCCAGTGTTGGATTTCTCCATGAATATCAGCTCTCTGTGGGAGGTGGCTTCCAAGATATGGGAAGTGCACAACATTCTCTAGAGGGAGATCATGGTTCTGCATTGCTGGTGCTGGGTATTGTCTGCTAGGAGCTTGCTGATGGAGGACCTTTGTCTTCTGGCTGTTAAGTGTCAGTCCCATTTTCTGATATGCTATAGCAAAGACAATGATTGTCTGAATATCTGTTTCTGAGGGAGCACACACTACAGCATTGTCATCATACTGAAGCTCGATGACTGAAGTTGGCGATGTTTTGATTTTGGTTCAGAAGTGTCCAAGATTGAACAGCTTTCCATCCATTTGGTAGATTAGCCGCACTTCTACCAGCATCTTACCAGTGATCAAATAGAGTATCGCAGCAAGGAAGATGGGGAAGAATGCCGGGGTAATGACACTGTCCTTTTTGACACCCATCTTAACTGTAAAAGGAGCCATAGTAGATACATTACAGATGATCATCACTTGCATGTCTTCATGAAGGAGATGAAGTATGGTGACAAATATCGGTGGACATCCATACTCTAGAAGGATTTTCCACAACACTTCCCTTTTAATGTCGGGTCAATGAACGCCAGGTAGAGTGGTCTGTGTTGTTCTCTACATTTTTCCTGCAGCTGGTGAGCAGTGAAGATCATGTCAATAGTGCCTCTAGATGGTCTAAACCCACGCTGAGATTCAGAAAGAATGTCTTTGGCACTGAGGAGATGTCTTGTGAGTTCTTAATGAGAGGCTGCTGAATGGTGGTTCTCAGGTTCCAGGCCCCACACAGACGTAATTTTGCAGTGATCTAATCTTCATATGACAAAGTTGCATTTTCAGAAGCAGTTGCAGAGGGGGGTGAGGAGAAGCCATTCTGTCCATTGCTGCTACCTGGTAGCAGCTGGGAATCTAAGCAGAGATCTAAACTACAAATATGAGTAACAAAAGGTGCATACACTCAATCAGATGGGCAGATGTTATTCCTGCCATATCTTCCAGCTGCTTCCCCAGTCCCACCAACACCACCTCAGGCTTATCTGGATTGATCCTCAGAGAGCTAGCGCTCCTCCCTGCTCCAAAGTCTTGATCATACAGCCAATACTGCCACTGCTTAACTGCCCCAGTATACACATAGGATACTTATTATGTGTAAGTGTGCCCATTTCTCTCCGTGTTATGTTTATCACAGAACTTTACATAGTAAAAAATAATAGCACCTGACAATAAACAACTGCTATTTAAACATAAACTTTCCAGTGGGAAGAAATAGTGATTGTGCTTATAAACTGTTCACCAATGACCACTGATGAAGCATTGGGCTATTTACTGAGAAACACCCTCTGTTAACCGCTGGCCTAATTTTCAGCAGTACTCAGCACTTGTAGCTTCTGTTGACTTCAGTGGGTGCTGAACTCTTTTGAAAATTGGGCCCAAAAAGTTATCTTAAAGCGAACCAATAACTATGTCCTTGTAGCTGGACGTCTCTCTCGCACGCACCTCTCCCCAGCCTTAAAATGCAGGGATGCATCCTTGCTAAAAGTATTTAAATTGAAGAGTATCTTGTTAATATTGCTTTCATCTGAGTTTATGTATAATCCCCCTTAAAAGAGCACAGTGCCTAAGGATGTTTGCATGATAAGGTGTTTTATTAAGGAAATTGTGCTGTATCTAGTAGATGCCCTTAGGTGGCAACATGGGAGTGTTGTGTGTGGGGGGGATTTACTTTTTGTTTCCAGAAGAAATGAATAATTATTTAAAAAAATTGTAGTTTAAGTGTGCTGATAACATGCTAAAATTAGAAGTAAACAGAAATATTTGGGTCAACAAAATGTGAGAGAATATAGCTCTTAGCCTGACTAAGCACTTCATTTTGCAGAGATAATAAATGCCACTGGAGGCTGGGAGTATGGTTATGGATAGAAGGACCGTATGAGGATTAGACAACAATTCCCAGCACTGGAGCTGGCCCCAGAAAAATATCTAGCCTCACACTGAGCCAGAAAAAAAATGACCTAGAGCGTGTTTCTAGATCGGGCTTGTTACAGCCCTGTTGCCTCGTCTCTCTAACTAATCAGGGCTACTGGCGTCAGTGAAGACCATTGCAGTGCCCTTTTTCTTCCACTTTTGATCCAACAATCTATGTCCTGGTTCAGCAATCACCACCACCTTGTTTTATATTAACAGAAAAATTGCATAATGTTGAATTGTGAAGATTTTACACCTTCCTCTAAAGCATCGGGCAATCGCCACTATCTAAGTCTCTTACGGGACTAGAGGGACTGTTGACTTGATCTTGTGGGGTAGTTCCAAATTCCTGACTGGTGTAGACTTTCAGTGCTGCAGGTTCATGCTGGTTACACATGTCAGAGCCCACACAGTCTGCTCACAAGGATTGGCAGTGAATGAATTCCCCCTTGTTCATTTGCATGTTTACCTCTATAGGGTACCCCTATTCCTCAGTTGCTCATCTCCCCACAGACAATAGTACTTCCTACTTGCCTCTTCTGCTAGCAGTGGGTAACAGATGGTCATTCCCTTGATCCTGTCTCTTGGGGTTGGGCAATAAGCAGGACCACTGCACCACAAATCAGAGCTTTGGTTCAGGGCATGACAGGAAACCGCCCGTCCTCATCCCTTCACTCCAATACAACAGAACAAAGAGGGGAAACTCACGTTCTCCTGTTTCAATAATAGAGATAACAGCCCATGCAAAGTGCCCCATAGGCTTTAGAATGGCCATTAGGAGAACTGCGGTGGTGCTTTTAAAAGAGACAACGGCTGTAGCAGGAGCGGGCATGTTTCCCTACCACTGTCCGCCTGTGGCAGGATCAGGCTGCTTTGCATCCCCCTTCCAACCTAAAAATCAGCTGCACTAGTGCTTTCGCTCCATTTTCCCCCCACAGCCAGATCTGATCCCCTCCCTTTATGCCAACTCAAAGGATTGTCTTTCTCTAGGATTCTGTGATTCCACATCCATTACTGCAAGTGCTATACTGGAGGCTTGGAAATAGCACCTACACAATAGTTATTCTTGCTATAGCTGCTGCTGCTCTTCGCAACAATAGGGTACAATCCAGCAAATAACACCACTACCAAATTCTTGGCCATGAAAAACGCATCACGGACCATGAAATCTGGTCTCCCACCGTGAAATCTGGTCTTTTGTGTGCTTTTACCATACATCACCTTAAAAACTGCACAAAATGAGGGCTTGAGAACAATATCAAAGGGGCCTGAATACCAATTGTCAGGTGCTTCTCTCAAACTCTTCACCACTGTGTCAGTTCCTCACTCATGTATACATATGGCATAGCCCGAAGCCCTATGGAATCTCTATCGGTGAGTACAGGTTTTACAGCTTCTCTTGCAATGAAGCAGTGGTGAGTGTTTAGCCTGGTGTCACACAATTGACAGTGGATAGCATGACTCATGGACACATTCTGAGAGAATCAATAGCATCATTAATTGAGTCAGATAATTATAAGATGTGTTCACAGGATTTACAAGGCCCCAAATCATAGCACATAGCACATAGAAACATGACATTAAAAGAGAATATTCAGAAAATGTTGAATATTACTGAATTGCTAAAATATCAGGGCCAGATTTTCAGAAGTGTTCCTCACCCACTTTGGCACCTAAATGAAGTGCTGAGGACTTCTGAGAATCTAGCCCTTTGTGATTTAGTAGAGCTGCCTCAGTCATTGTTCATACCATTGGAAAGCTTTGTTACAAAGCTTGAGGTCACTCTCTGACTTCTGGTTCAGGAGCTGACAAGTTTGTTCATCAATTGTAGCAGAGACCCGCAAGGAACTTCACAGCCTATTTGTTCTTTCTTTTTATCTCCTTAGCCCTGATGACCCTCCAGGGAAAAAGGTTGTCTGCTCCCTTTCTGGCTAGCCCCTGCCAAGATTAGGCTCCATTGTGCCAGGCACTGTAAATGACAGTGACTGGCCTAAGAGTATGCAATAGACAAAGACAAGACAGACAAAAGGTGGAAGGGAAAGAAATGAAGTGACTTGGTCAAAATCACAAAGCAGGTCAGTATTTAGTGGAAGAACCAGGAGTAGAACCCAACTTGCCTCACCTCAGTCTAATGCGCTATCCACTGGACAATGCTACCTCTTGACCTGTATGCCTCTAACCAGAGTTTTTCTGTTATAGGCCCTGACATGTTGTCACACCAATCTACCCACCTGGAGACCCAACTGTGGCCATATTCTGCAGTCATTGTTTAACTCATGATAATTTTGATGTTTTATTCATATCCATTTGCAGAGAATGCTTCAACAGTAAAAATTAACAATTGTGCCATGTCACAGGGCAACCAAAAGACTCCATTATCCTTTTTCTTCTCCGCTGAACAGAAAGGGGAAAGAGTGGGCGCCTTTTGTGAAGACAAGGGGTGACAAGCATTAGGTTGTGTTATCAGGAGAAAACACAACCACATTCTACAAAGGACAGCACAAAGGGGCAGCACTTCTCTTTAATTAATGGTTCAGTAAGAAGATGCTGTGCAGAGTAAGGCCTCATATCATAAAAGCCTGGAAGATAATGTATGTCAGCTCTGTAACAGGACATAAAGCCCTTACAGGGCCTGATTCTGTATTCCTCAGGCGTACAAAACTCATATTGACTCAGGTAGAGATTTGCTGCAATGGAAAGAACACAGAATATAGAACAGCAACAAAAGGGTCTACTGAAGCAGCATCAGGATATAGCAGTGTTTTTCAACCTTTTTTCATTTACGGACCGCTACAAAATTTTGAATGGAGGTGTTGGACTCCTTTGGAAATCTTAGACGTAGTTTGTGGACCGCCAGGGGTCCGCGGACCACAGGTTGAAAGCCACTGGGATATAGCATGGCAAGGAAATGACGTGAAATAATGCCTGTGAAAAGAAAATCCCAAATTATTATAATCTACTGTTTATATCTCAGGCCTTTCCAGAGATTCTGTCACTGTGCTAACTGAGCAGCAAACACACAAATTTAGATTTGTTTGGGATTGTCCAAGAAGGCATCATAATAGATTGTACTCTTCACCTCTTCTAGTTTCTAGGAGGCTATATTTGTGTATTTGCGCATTAGCTTTTTTGCGAGTATTTGCAGTTCGCTGTACATTTGCCTTCATGTATTTTGAATAATTACATCACAAAGCTGATGTATGGAGTCAGTCCAGTTCACTTTCCATCATCTTTGAAGCTAAAATCTTGTGTCTGGGTGGTATATCATTCTTCAGTAAGTTATCCCACACTCTTATGAAGCTATGTGGAAAAGAGTAATGTGATTTCATAAAATCTAAGGTGACCAAAGGAACATTATGTTCATGCCACAGACAAGCAGTGGAATAGTTAATTACATGTTTGTTACAATATATCAGTTAATCTTCACATCTGCTGGCTTAGTCCTGCAGAGCTCCAAAAGACGTAGTCTCAACAAACACACCTTAGTGTACAGTAGAGAGAACTTGTACAAATTGCAGTGTCCAGTCAGAATGTATGGCATTTTATAACCACAGAGCTAATGGTGCCAATGTGTAATGGGGATAGTAAATGTACAGTTGTCACAGAAATTACTAGGGTTTTAATTTACCTCATGGGACGAAAAATAGCTTTATCAGATGTCAATGTGCAGTTTCACTTTAAATTTCATGATCTTTCACCAGGTATCTGAAAGGTAGTGTATGTCACAGCTGTAGTATGAGTCGTGAAGGATAATGATGATATAGACATTGGGCCAAATTCTGTAGTACTTCCCTAGGCAAAATGTCTACTGAAGTGAATGGGAGTGCTGACTGAGAAAGAACTATAGAATTTGTCCTCCTGTGTTTTGCATGATACTTTAAAGTGGCTGTGAATGAATAATTTTCTAAACAACAACTAGAGTATTAAAAATTAGTTAATGGATGTTACCACAAAATGTATGGTCATTATTAAAACTAGTTTGCATTCATATAATGCCATTCATCTGAGAATCTTAACCCACTTTAAAAAACATTAACTAATCCTCAAAACTTTAGTAACTTGCCAAAAAATATACAATGGCTGGGAACCCACGAGCTCCAGTGTAAGGTTCTAACCCTTAGGCCACATTTTTGCCTGAAAAATTGTAATTTAGCTGCGAGAAGCAAATAACTTACATTAACAATTTTTGGTTGGGCTCTGAATGGTTTCTCAGGCAATGGGTTGGCAATGTACGCATTGGTCTTTGGGGAAGCTTTTTAGATGATATCAGATCAAAGTGATATTTTTTTTTTAAAATCAGAGACCAAGATCACATTAATATCTGGTTAACAAATGGCATACTATACTTACAATGCTCGGAAATTACTTTTATCCTGATATCAGAAATAAAACAAAACATTTTTTTTTCTGGGGTGCATTTTGCAATACACCATTTTGGGGTCCCTGAGATGCAAATACCTGGCTTCATGCCAGCAGCTTAAATTGTCCTCCACCCCCTACTACCCCCCAACAAATGATCAAATCCCAAATTGTTAGAATCACTGCTAAGTATGCCTGCCACATGAGCTTCAGGTTAATTACAGATTAATTAAATGAATTAAGGTAATTATGGAAATCCAGTCCTTTGACCCATGCAGATTGGAGCCTGAATCCCCTCAAGAATGTCATTCATCACACTAGCACTTACTGCAGTCCATTCTGGGTTTGTCTCTATGCGACCAAGCTGTACAATGACCTCATTGTTTTAAATGCAAATCTTTTATTCCTCTTGCCCCACACTTGGTTTGTATGCTCACTGGGACAGGGACTGTCTCTCTATTATATGTTGGTATAGTGACTAGCACAAGCAGCCCTTGCCTCTAATGGCTACCATAGTACTACTACTAAATGAAATAATCAGGATCTGACATTATGATCTATATGGCTTCATCGCTTTGGCTAATAGTAGCTTCCACTTTAAGCCTTTCGTCTGACAGTTTACCAGTTCTCATCCATTTTACAACAATATGGCAGGAGACTGTACGGTGTCTTCCACTATCCTGTATTCTGTTTACTGAATACATGATGAGGAAAATAATCAAAGATGGAGAGTTCAATGGCCCTGTCCAGACAACCCAGGAAATCACATGCGCTCATAAATCTCTTCCCCCCCCCCACCCTTTTCTATTTGATGGTCCTGCCCCCTTGTGCTCAGTTGTATGATAGGCTCAGTATTTATCAATTACTCTTTAAATGAAAACACCCACAGGACCCAATAAACTTTTGATTTTTATTTTGTCCTGATTTTATTTAGAAAAGCAAGGGACTATAGGACAGGGTTGAATGATCTTGAATATTATCTGTAACACCTGCTGTCACTCTATGAAACTCAGTGAGCTCCAGGGATATCTCACACGTAGTTCATCATATTTTTCAGGAATAGTTCATGTTACCTGCCAATATTTTTTAAATCTTAAGGAAAGCCATTAAAAAGCAATGAAAGGGCTTGATCATGCAAGGTGTTCATCACTGACTGTGGAGCGCTGAGTGCTTTTTAACTCCTGCTGGAATCCAGAGGTGTTCAGTCCTTCACAGGATGAGGCTCAAAATTTGGAAAATAAAGATGGAAATTTCATTTATGATCTTTACTGGACTGATCTTTACAGTACTGGTATGAAACTCATCTTGTATCTAGAGAAAATGCGGCACTTTTATTTATGCTTATAAATCATCCAGGTGGGCGAAAATGCTTTACTTTAGCATTGATACTATTGATTGCTGGATGACTGAAATAATTTTACAAAATTATTTGTTCACCCTTTCCAAGCAGGAAACCAGCTGTTCTGGGCAACAGATTCATATGTACTAAGCAAGTCACTAGTGACTTTCTGATAATGCTGTGTTTGGCTGCTGACCATCCCTCAGTGGTGAGCTGCAGACTTCTCAGGGCTAGCGCAGTAGCTCGGATGTTGGGAGGCAGAATAGCATTGGGACGGTTGGCTGGCAAATGACCAGGATTCAGCCCTAGAAAGGACTTTGAATGCAGTCTGCTGTTTGGATTATTGGGTTCCCCGGTATGAACCAGGTACTCCCAGGGTGTGCAACAATAGCGCTGATCTATTGTCCACAGGTAATCCCGAGTCTACCACAGAACAATTTGTCCACCCAAGAGCACACTTGCCATAGAGGCACCTGTTGTGGGCCCATTTGCCCTGCTCAGATTTCTCTACAATGTCAGTGTGGTGTGAAGAATGGTCTAACAGCTGACATTAAAAAAAAAACAGTCGTATAACCGAACCGACCATTCGGGTATCCTGCTTTGATTTGCCACTCTGCTCAGGGTCCCTTTTGAACCAATTTTGAATGGGCAAAGGTCCATGTGCAGGCAGCCTCCACACACCTGGGGCCAGCGAAAGGATCCCATCTGTGGCTGTGGCCAAAGACAGACAATGTCACACATCCATGATGCCTACCCTCTGACCAGATTTCATGGTGGTCTGAAGGGTCTGCACTTCACTGCTGCTGAGGATACCACCGGTTGGCATGGCAACTCCGCAGCCAATAAGAAGACCAGAGCTGCAGGAATTTGCTGGGCAGCGCCACTTCAAAAGGTAAGAGAAACTTGTTATAGGCTTAACTATTCAAGGTTGTGTAGGTGACTTCAGTCCGTCCATCCAACATGCATCTTAATAGCTTTGTAGTCATTTGGTTTGCTTCAGATGCATGCTTCTGTGCAGCTAATGAACTTTTAGGTATCAGGAAAAATTAGCTTGAAGGCTGCTTAGGCCCTGGTTCAGGGAAGCTCTTAAGCACCTGCGTAAATTCCATCATCTTCAATGGGACTTAAGCACATGCTTAAAATGCAGCACATGCTCATGCGCTTTCCTAAAGGGATGGCTTTCTGAGTTTGTGTCAAAGTCTATAGAAATTGAAGGGTGAAATCCTGGCCGCGCTATCGTCCATGGCAGTACTCCCATTGACTTCAATGGGGCCAGAATTTCATCCAAGAAGCTTAGGCAACAAGTGATATATAAAACTTATGAATAAAAGAAAAGAGACTTTTGTTCTCTGTTTGTACAGTGCCAAATACAATGAGGTCCTTGTCTCTGACTGGGGCTGCTGGGTTCTACTGTAATACAAATAATTTATAATAATTTTAAACAGATCTGTACAGCCTTGTATTTTGCTCATTACTCTGTTTTTTAATCTGTCAAGAGCAAAGCACCAGCTTCATTTCTAAACTAAATGTAGTAGTTCTGATTTGCTGGTTAGAAAGAATCTCTAGACTACAGTCCATTACAGTTTCCATTCACAGAAGGCCTATGTAAAGAAAAGCAGGGACCCAACACGTCTGAGCTGGCTAGCCAGAAGGAAATGCAGAGCTTTCATATTGGTTGATATTACAGATTACAATTCTATTTTAGGACTAATATTTACTATTCTTTGATTGTGGGACCTAGGCGATGAAATATGCAGTCGTGTCCACTTTAAAAAAACATGTATTGAACAAATTAATGTATTATGTACTAATCGCCATAGATTTGTAGGAAAAGCAATATTAAATTAAACAGCTATTCAATCTTAATTAATTTTTATGAAAGAATACATTTATGTGCACCAGGCAATACAAGTGAAATTTCTAACTATAAAGTGACTTTTTTTCCTGAGCCCATTAGGATTTCTCTTAATTTTAAAGTGAATTTAGCAAATCTAGAGGTCATGAAAAATATTGGATTAACAAGACTAGGGCCCTTAAAGATTACTGGAGAGAATAGGTACAAAATGGAAAGCAGTAACACAAGCTTCTTTACTAGCCCCTGTAGTGGAATGGAATGGAACTTCCTGAGATGATGCTATGTATGTGATGATGGTAAAGAATCGCAGAAAGAGTTACCTTTTTCTGTGAAAGAAGAAAGTATCTTTATTAAAATCCCATACAAAAAAAAGTTAAAATGGAGTTAAGATTGTAAGTATACATCAGTAACTTAAGTTTAAAAACATTACAGGGATGGTGTAACTTTTTAAAAACCAAGCATTACAAAATTAGTAAATGTTAGAGTTAAGGTTATACTTAAAAGAAATCCAAATATGATAAGATAAGAAATGCACAATTAAAGAACCCAAACAACCTTAACTCTGCCCTGTACTGATGCCATGCAATTAAATTATGATTAAGGCACTTTCATGGTCCTAAAGAAGATTACATTGATTTTAAAAGACACATTAGCCTTTATCTATCTATCTATCTATCTATCTATCTATCTATCTATCTATCTATCTATCTATCCTCATGGTGTCACTAAAGGGCAGAATTCTTTACATGTGTCCAGTTTCCCTCATACCACTGAGCTATTACAACCAATGGGATTGTTGCATGCAAATTAGCTGCAGAGGAAAGTTGGTGACTGTTTGAATTACCTCTGCTGTCCCAATGATTGTGGTTCCTAACTTATGATTGACCTGAGCAGTTGACTGATTTGTAGCCTATATAGTCCTAACAATTAGACAAAACAATTGTTAATAACTTAGAACCTAATTGATTCAAATATAGCCAATGTATAACATTACAATTAATTTTAAACATATGGAAAGTTGAAGTGCCTGTGTTGTTTCATTTTTAAGATCAATTGGGACAAAGAAAAGACTAACAGAAAGCCTGGATGACACAAGGATTATTAAAGGCTCAGATTGCAGGGCTTGGGCAAGTGTGGGGATTTCAGAGGATTGCCCCTTGAAAACTCTGGAGCATTAAGAGTCCATCCAGGCATTTCATTATGGGAGAAGCCCTGACTAATGCAATAAATGGATCCTTAAGTCTGCCGCTGACCTAGACCTTTGTAATTTGAAGGCAGTGTTTCTACATCAGAGGTGGGCAAACTTTTTGGCCTGAGGGCCACATCTGGGTATGGAAATTGTATGGCAGGCCATGAATGCCTACGAAATTCGGGGTTGGAGGGCTGGGGGAGGTGAGGGCTCTGGTTACGGGTGCTACCTTTGGGGTGGGGCTGGGGATGAGGGGTTGGGAGTGCAGGAGGATGCTCCAGGCTGGGACCAAGGGGTTTGGAGGGAGAGAGGGGAATCAGTGCTGGGGGAGGGTGTTGAGGTGTAGGAGGGGGTCAGGGGTGCAGGCTCCAGGTGGCGCTTACCTCAAGTAGCTCCCAGAAGCAGCAGCATGTCCCCACTCCAGCTTCTATGCAGAGGCACAGCCAGGCGGCTCTGCGTGCTGCCCTGTCCGCAGGCGCCACCCCTTCAGCTCCCATTGGCCACACTTTCCGGCCAATGAGAGCTGCAGGGGCAGCGTCAGGAGCCTCTTGGCTGCCCCTATGCGTAGGAGCCAGAGAGGGGACATGCCACTGCTTTTGCAAGCCATACGGAGTGGGGCAAGCCCCCAACCCCACTCTCCATCTGAAGCGCTGGATCAGGGCAAGCACTGGACCCCGCTCCCCGGCAGGAGCTCAAGGGCCGTATTAAAACAGTTGGAGGGCTGGATGCGGCCCCCGGGCCATAGTTTGCCCACCCCTGTTCTAGATGGCTGCTATTCATATGTATTTCTAGCAGAATTTTGCTCCCCAATGTCCAAAAAGCATATGAATGAGTCATTACCTGCACAACCCCTAATTTGAAGGTCCTGTTGCGAAAGACGTGTGTGTGCGTGTGCACGCGCGCACGCCTGTGAACTAAATCTAATTCGCAAAAGCAAAAAAATGAATATCCTGCTCTTCAGAAACTATTACTAGCTTTCAGGCATTTACAAAGCTTTTTTGTTGTTGTTAATATAGAACTAATGAAAACTAGCAAAGCTCACAATATTTTTTTCTCTTTCTCTTAACTGTTTAAGAATTCCCCCCGCCCCCCTATTTTGGTTAAATAATCAAGGTTATGAATCTATTTGAAAGGCCTAGAATTTTAATGAAATCTGAAACACCTAAATAAAAGTTCAGACCCTATTTCAAACTACTGGAACAATAATTGCCTTTTGAGGGCTGACCTGTGCAGCTCTAACTTTTTATAATGGAATATTTAAAAAAATTAGATAGACTTAAGCTATTTGAGAGAGCTTTACAATGATGTAGAAAAATCTAATTTTCAAACTTACTTTACTGTTATTTTTAGCCAGGAAATGTAAGGAAATTAAATTGAACTTATGCAATGACACTATTTTTCACTGGAACAAAAAGTCTCTACTGACGTCTGTGGAGGGTGGGGGAAGGAAGTTGCAATCTCTTATTATTAAAACTTTTAAATCACATCAGCAAAAAAATATCTGATGCATCCTCATCTTGGTGTAGCATTGATGGATGAGTGTATGTAAAAAATGGTTCCCCAGGTTTCTGCTGGGAATTATTTTTAGTGGGTGTATGTTTTAATATTCAACTTTATCCGACAAATAGAAACTATTGCTTTCAAGGAGACAAATTAATTTGGTTTCTTCAAAAGAAAGTTGTATTCATGAAAAATGTACAAAACTTCAGTTTAAAAAATGCATTACTGGAAAATGGTGGCATAATCTATTGTGTAGACATACATTTGTTGTTTCTTTTAACCATTTTGTTGATATCAAATTGATACACTTTAATATTCCAATGGATTCAAAGGAACTTTTTATTTAAATAGCAGCACAAGAAGCAACCTGAAGGACTATCAGGAAAAGAATTGTTGTTTATTAATAATTCGTTATTTTGGTGGTGTTTTAGAGACAGTCCACTATGTCAATGTGGGCAGCAACAAACCATGACACATACTGCTGAGGACTGCAAAATGACTCAGCTTCCTGGAGGTCTTCATGCCTTGAACATCGTTGATAAGAACGCTCTGGCTTGGCTTGCCTGGATTGCATACACCAAAGAAATAAAATGCTTTGTTATAGTAACAACAGAGGTTATCACCCAAATCAAGGCCTGACTGTGTTAGGTGCTGTACAAAAACATAGTAAAGGGCTGTGGTTCTAAAGCTCCTGATTTCTTTTTAATATATTTCACTTTAAGCTTCTCTTTGGTCAAAGAGATAGTAGCAGGAGTATATTTATTTTGTTTATCTTAAAAGGACTAAATTTCCATTTGAATAAATGTCTTTGGGCCAAGTACTTCCCTCAGTTACAGCATTGGCTTTAGTGGGTTTCTATTATCATTATTTATATTACCATTACCTAGGAACCCTAGGCATGGCATAGGACCACATTGTACAAGGTGCTGTATTAACACAGGGCAAAAACATGGTCCCTGCCTCAAAAAACTTGCAATTTAAGTACAAGACAAGAAACAACAGATGAACAAAGATATAAAGACGGGAATCCAAGGAAACAATGAGACAATATTGGTCAGCATGACAGCAGTGGTCTCCGCACACCAGCGGCCTACCCATTGTCAAGTTTTTTGTAAGCATCATGGAAAAGGAGGGATTTGAAGGATGATAATGAAGTAGCTTTAGGGATGTTTACAGGGAACTCCTCCCAAGCATATGTGGTAGCATGAAGATGCCATTTGAAAATTTAACAAGTGGACTAAGAGTCCGGCAGCACTGGCCAATCGGAGGTGAGAGGTGACATTTCGATAGTGAATTAAAGACAATAGGTGCAGTGGGGAGAGACAGAAAAGGTCCCTGAAAGAGAAGCCTAGCTATATTTAATATTATAGAGAAGGGGAAGCCAATGGAGTCATAGGCACCAACTCCGTGGGTGCTCCAGGGCTGGAACACCCACAGGAAAAAAATGGCGGCAGCCTCCGTACCAGAACCTTCCCCTCCCCCCCAGTGCCTCCTGCCTGCCAGCAGGCCCCGCCGATCAGCATCTTCCCCTCCCTCCCTGTGCCTACCGCCTGCCACGGATCAGCTGTTTCACAGCATCAGGAGGAGTTGGGGCAGGGAGGAGGAACGAGGATGCAGCAGGGGTGGGAAGAGGCAGGGCGGGGGCAGAGTGGGAGTGGGAAGAAGCAGGGTGGGGTGGGGCCTTGGGAGAAAGGGTGGAGTAGGGGCGGGGCCTAGGTGGAGCTGGGAGGGAGCACCCCCAGCAGATTAGAAACTCGGCACCTATGAGTGCAGTGATTCAAAGAGAGAGTTGATTTGGTCAAAGCAATGGCTAGGAAAATGATCTTTGTAATAGCATTCTGAATGGATATGAATGGGACAATATTGCATTTGTCAAGGCCAGAGAAAATGACATTACAGTAATTAAGATGTGAGATGATGAGAATTCTAGCTGTGTGGATGGAGAGGAAAGGCTGTATATTAGAACAGTTATGCAGAAAGAATCCACAAGATTTAGATATAGCTTAGATGTCAGGACCTAGAGGGAGGGCTGTGTCAAAGAAGAACTCAGCTTACAGACCTGCTGACAAGCAGGTAGTGGTGTTGTTCACAGTGACTGAGAAAGTAGGTTGGGGCATGGGTGTAAGATTAAAAGCTCTGAATTAGCCATGTTGAGACTGAGCTAGCACCTAGACATCCAATAAACGATGTCAGAGAGACAGGCTGGTGTTTTTCGTTTGACCAGAAGGAGCTGATCTGGAGAAGAGAGGTGGATCAGCACAGAGATGGTAGTTGAATTTGTGTTTGTGGATGAGATTACTCAGAGGTGAGATGTAGAAGAGAAGGGAGCCAAGGACAGAGACCTGTGGAACTGCCACAGAAACTTGAAGGGCAAATGAGGTGGACCCTCCAAAGGACACTCTGAAGAAGTGATTAGAGGGATAGGAGGAGAACAAGGAGATGACAGAGTCATGAAAGCTAAGGGAGGACAAGGATTCAAGAAGAGGAGCATGGATGACAGTGTCCAAGATGTCTGACAAGTCAAGGGGGATGAAGATGGAATTTTTGTTCCAAGATTTGGCTAGGAAGAGATCATCAGAGACTTGGGTGAGAGTGGTGGTAGTGGAGTGCAAGGGGAAGATGCTAACTGGAGAGGATCTAGGATGGCACTGGAGGAGAGGAATGCCAGATAATGATTGTAGACAGCGTGTTCAATTAGCTTAGGGAGAAGGGAGATGGGACAGTAGCTGGAGAGGCAAGTGGGGTCACGGGTGGGTTTATTTAAGATGAGAGAGACTAAAGCATGCTTGTATTGTGAGGGGAGGAACCAGAGGAAAGTGCGAGTGTTCGGTATGGATGTATCACGGAGCCAGAACTGGACCCAGTAACAAAATTTTTAAAAGTGACCTGTGATTGTCTTGCATAGCTTGAGATGTAAGGAGGAGAGAAGCTTGATTTTTAAAGTGGGTGCGCAATTCTCTTTCGCAAAATCGGACCCCTTTGGGTGTATGTGTGTGTCAAAATTCTGAGGCATTCCAAATCAGTAGCCAATTCTGAAAATTTTGGCCAGTGCATCTGACTTGATCTCTCTGTAATAGATGTTGGAATTTGAAATGAATTCTCAGGATCTAATTATGCATTCACTAACTCTTCTGCTATCTCACTGAGGCCTTTGGGTTTTCACGTATGAAACTGAGGATAGGATCTAGCCCCTTTACTCCAGTTTCATTTACGACCATATACTGTCTTGATTGAGGTGGAAAACTCCAGCTGATGCCAACTGGAGTTGTGTATACAGAATCCCTAGAACAATATGAGCCTGATCATGCAGTTCTTATTTATGTGAACTGCCCGGTGACTTCCATGGAATTCAGACCTGCAGGTATTCCTACTATTATACATCTAACCCGGAGTCTATGGGGAAAAATACAGCTCGCATTCCCTGTGGCTGAATTGGCAATTGTAGCCATTATAACTTCCCTTCAAATGCTTATTTAAAGTCTATATAAAATATAGTTTAATAGCTTATTTAGGGCAAATTTAGGCTCTCTCTGGTAGGAATCGTGTGCTCAGAGTGGGGGTGGGGGGGAAGTTGAACCACATTAAGCTACGGATCAAACATAATGTCTCTGAAAGCATGGCGGGGAGCGTTCCAGGAAATAGCTCTTACTACATTTTTGGAAAGGGGTACCTGGTGCTCCTCCAGCACAGCTCTCCTATGGCTCTGACTTGGCACCCACTCTGGGGCCACTAGCATTGGTGTTAGCACTTGTCTTATAGCAATGATCAGCATTCTTTTTATTTGCTTACAGCAAGCTCTAAGCCTACAAAGTGCTGAGAGTCTCCTTTGAGTTGCTGAGTGTCCTCTGCTCCCACTGATTTCATTGTAGGATTGGACTCTGTCTGCTGCCTAGCTCTAACTCCTGCAGGTATGATTGTCAGCCAGTGGATTCCACTACAAATAATAATAACTAAATTTCTTTGTGCAGAGACAAGGAATACAATTAAACCCATAAATCTTGTTTTCATGCTGAGAGAATTTTTTAAAAAACGGAATCTCTCCATGCTGCAATGAAACTTTCGGGAGCTTATGAAGGACGAATGCTCCATACCGAATATTTTGTCTTGTGATATCATTCTCTGCTCTTCTGATGCCTTTTCCTTTTAAACAATGTTTCTGGGGAGAACACAGGACTTGCTGTTTAAAACTTTACTCTTGGTGTTTAACAATTTATAATGATGGGATTTGAAATAGTCAGTACTCAGTCGTAGCCTGTGATTAATATTTGATTGTTTTTCCAACAAATTAGTGCAGCAATGAAAACCTAGGAGGGCATGGAGGGTATGTGGGAGAGAAGGCAAGAGTGAAAAACTAAAGGAAAGTAGAAGTAGATCTAATGGAGACTTGGTGTCCTCTACAGACTGACTTTAATCCTAAACAGTTGAACATCAACTATCACTAGAACGTGAGGAAGAGTGGTTCTCTCTTAGCGGTTTGATTGCTTGAATAAGTTTCTGGTGACAGCAGGCCTGTGTAGTTTTTATAAGTTTGTTCAAATGGTTTAGAAGAGGAAGGAAGATTAGATATGCATTTGATCCCACATAGCACTTCAAAAAATGCTTGTTTTTTCCTCTATAGCTGATACATCTATTGGTTTGGACAATTATTCAGTACGTTTGCTATTGATTTCCAACTACTTTTTCTTTCAGCAGTAAATCTAATAAATAATAGGATTTCAGAATAATCTCATGCCTATGTTGTGTATTAAAATGCATACATATTGTGTCAGTCTTCCTCTGCCTAGCATTTCAAACAACCCAAATGCTTGTCTCTAAAGGATACTGTTATGAGTTGGGTGAAACCTTGTTATGGGATTGAGGTTAATAGGTATGAATTCACCCTTCAGATAACATAAGGGTTATCCAGGAGCTTTTATTAAATATTGTTTTGGGTAGGGGTTTAAACTGAGAAGAGATGAGACACCATAAAGGAGTTGCTGACAGCATGGTGGCTGACCCTGGAAGAAAGCTGTGAGAGGGTTTTTTGGGTTAGGGGTGCAGGCTGAAAAGAGTGTTCTTGGTGCTCTGAGCTAAAGAAGTTATTCCTGCTATTTAATTCTTTGTGTGTTCAGAGACACATGCCTTTGTACATTTTTTTGTAAATAAACAAAACTGAATCCAAGAAATACCTGATTACCACCAATTTACACTCCCACCTGGAATATCCACAGGGCCCAAAACTTAGACTAGCGACTTGGGTCAAAAAGGGGCAACAATACCATTTAAGCAAAGGAAAGGTATAGTTTAATTCTGTTAAGAGATCTTGATCTTCAAAATATTCCCGTATTATTCTTCATATTTAAGGTAACTGATTTTGATACATTTCTTGAGGTCTGATATAAGATAAGTTTGCAAACTTGTATTCTTTGCATTTTGACACATCAGGCTGCTTTGCTCAGAGTGGTGATGTTCTCGGTAAAGTAAATAATGGTGCTAAGGTCTATGAATGTGAAGAGGGGTTCACAAAACAATTGCCAATGAAGTTGAGTTTGGACTCTTCAGGGAACATTTGACTATTACGTCTCTGTAGTATCTGATATAAGTAAACATGATTTGTGGGTTAACCAAGCAGATATATTCACTTGCTGTGACTGATGTCTCCTATATAGTCACAGGACAAATGCAACACGGGCAATAGCAATGCAAGCTGCCCTTACTGCTCTACTCCAGTCAGTCTCAACCCTAATTCTGAGGACTGACATCTAGTAAAAGTAGAAAAAGTAATTGTTTTCTTGTTCATTGCGGGCTTGAGTCACAGTTGGTTGAAGTCAGTGGCAGTCTTTCCACTGGAGTCAGTGGGCACGTATTAGGGCCTTATATACTGATCTTTCTAAAGTGTTTGCCAGCAACGGTGCCAATTGTGACAGTGGGTTTTGCAATGCAGATACCTGCCTATTAGGAATTACCTTGAGATCACCTATTTGTCTACCTCTGGCTGCTAGAAGCTGGGACTAGATGACAGGGGATGGATCACTGGATAAATTGCCCTTCAGTCCCTCTGAAGCATCAGACACCGGCCACTGTTGGAAGACAGTATACTGGGCTGGTTGGACCATTGGCTGACATAGTATGGCTAGTCTTATGTTCCTATCTCCTACAGACCTCCAAAAGTTTGCCAGAGGACAATACTTTTGGTATCTACTGCTTTGGGCTGCATTACCTAAGTGACTTTGAGACCAAAGGCTTTATTAATATTCATTTGTGAGATCAATTCTTTGAACTGCAGTAATGCATTCCCTGCATCCTTTCTGCACTAGCCTATAAGGCCACCACCCTGTCCTGCCTCAAAAGCCACTTCTGTTATGATGCTAGAGAAAGTAGCCAGCTAATAAAGATTAAGTAAAGGGGAAGATTTAGGCAGTTGCTATTTACTTACGGGTAATAAATATTTTTTTTGAATGCATGTTTTCTCTCTGTACTCCAGCATTTGTTTGTTGTTCAGCTTCTTTTGATGGTAAGCTCTTGCTGAAGGGATTGTGTTTTCCTATACAACTTTAATCCTAGACTGAACAGTAACCCTAACCCTATCCTAGATCAATAGTGCTTAGCTCACTGTGGACGCTAGCATAGCACAAGATACTCCTCTGGCATGATGCCTATAGGAAATCAATCAATCAATAGCTAGGCTGAGGGGAATATGGTTGTGGTTGGCATGTACTTTATCTATTTATAACACTAATTATTAAAATTGCAAATCTCTATATAAATTAAAATTGTATGTATTTGATTGTATCCCTCTCTACCTCAAACCTTCACGTATCATTTGTCCGCTAAGGCCTTCATCTTGCAAAAACTTATGAACGTGAGAACCTTGAGGCAGATGAGTGGTCACATTGAATCCCAGTGCACTTTTGTAAGATTTAGGGCCTCAGGCTACAGACGTTTCAGTGGGACTAATCGTGTGCGGAATATTAGCCATATGTGTAAGTGCTTTGCTGAATCAGGGCATTAGTGATTGTGTTAAAAAAATTTCACAAACTACCAAGAAAATGTTTGTGGAATCTGGAGCATGTGGGTGGGGTGTATGTGGAATTGTTCAGGAGCTGGAAAAAAAATTCCTGCAGATTTCTGGTAACTGTCCCTGTTTTTAATCCCTAGAGCCATCCAGTCCTCATTGTTGATGAAACCTGCATTGTTGGGTGGTACTATCGCCCTTTTATTAGTGATATGTAATTTTCATTTGATTTGTATTAATACAATCTTGAATAAACAGAAAATTACACATTGGAGCCTTGGAGATAACCAGCTTGAGGAGTTGTATGTAGCAAAATGACATTGAATATTTGTAAGGTCAGACTTTTAAGGAAGGTAATTTAAATCTGCACATTTACCTCCAGGGAATATTTGGTGATTCCTTTTGCTTCCCATTAATGAATAGTTATCCTTTTAATTGCTAGTTGGAGAAAGGGATTCCTACAAATGGACAGAGGGGGTGGAGAAGGACAGTTTTTAATTAAATCATTTAGCATACATAGAAGTGCATACCATGAGGTGTAACAGAGATATGTTTAATTGGCTTAGAAGGATAGCAGTAATGTACAAACTTCAATTGCCACATAAATTGCGGGGCTAAGGCTGCAGTGAATTGCTAGTCAATAGCAATGATTGAAAAAAAATATAAAACTGAATGATATTGCAAAAGTGGAATTAGAGGACAGGATGCCCCCACATCCTGTTGGTTCAAGAAAAATATTCAGGGTAATATAGTTGTTTTATTCTGTAGAAGATTTCACAATGGCTCACACATGGGCTGACAAGTTTTCCTGGAGAATGGGAATGGGAATTATAAATAAGTTACAGTGGAAGCTCTTTGGGGAGCAGGGATAATCTTTTTGTTCCACGTTCATACATCTGGTACAGGTAGTTACCGATCCATGATTAGTGCTTCTAGGGACTACTGCAATACAAATACATAATAATAATTAATAAAGAGACGAGGTGAAAGATGATGTTAAGATTGCTAATCTGGTACCAAAAACTCTGGTGACTGCTTAGGTGACAAGCTCAGTCTGTAGAGGAGATACAGACATTTAAAAACCAGGATTTTTTGAATTTCATCATGCCTGTTACTTTGGAATTAAGGATTAAGATTTTTTTTATTATTTTCACAAGTGGGGATTTGAAATCCACATAAAACTAGCATTCATTGCTTAGCAATAAAAAGTTGGTGTATAATAAGAAATATAGCTACTTACAGATTTAAATTTTAAAAATGACATTCATCAGTAATTATGCTTTCTTTATGTATACATAATTGACAAACCCTAATTATCGCTTTACTCTTCCACTTGGATTGACATTGACATTAACCTCGGAGTGATAATATCTGCTACAAGGAAATCTGATCATCACTGTAAGGCTTTAAAAGTCGTACATTTTTATATGCAGAGTGAGAAGTTGGAGCCACTGGCATGTATTTTTATTTTTGTAGTCTAAAGGTAATAGTAATATAAATTTGCCCATCAATGAAAAATATGGGTGAAGCAGAAGGAAAATGTCAGATTAGTTGCTAGGTGCATTGTGCGTGTGCCATAGAGAAGGAATAAATCTAAAATGTTGAGGCAACCTGGATTGAGCAGGTAGTTTGCTCATCCTAGTCATGTTTTTATTCTTCTTTGGGGAAAGAGGTACTGCTTGAGTGTGTGAGAAAATATGAAAGTGTTTCTCAATATCATATCAGGTTATACTATAGTATCTGATACTGAATATGCAAAAGAATACATTGATGTAAATAAAAATGAGATTATATAATTTAGCCACCAATGCCAAATTCCTGCTTCAGCGCCCAGTCATAGTGACCGAGCTAGGCACTGGGTATCCCAGTTGGAGCCATGTTATTTTGTATTAAGATAATGGAAAATGTATGAAGACATAACAAAAAGATGGTCTTTAAGGGTTTATAATCTAGTTATAAAATGAGACAGCAGGTAAATGGAACAGAGGTGCAGGGATGGACAAAAGGAACAATGAGACTATTGTGATAAGCAGCAGTCACATCACAGCACCTGTCTGGCCATTGTTGAGCTTTTTGGAGACAAAATAGTAGAGGGGGGGGAGTTTTAAGGAGGACAATGTGGGGCTTTGTTGGTATGTTTTTTTCCACTTCTTGTTTGACTGTTTCTTCATCTGGAAATACCAAGAGACCATAAGAAAAGAGGCTCCCATGGAATTTCCAGCGGCCATCAGAAGTGATGCAGTTCTCACCAGAGCTGAACTTTGTTCTCATGAAACTTTTAGTTTGGATGCTTTTCTAAAAGAAATCCAAACTCTAAAACTTCTCATGGTCTTTTATAACTCAGAGAGAGAAAGTCCTCTTTCCATATTTGATTGAAAAATGTTCCATTTAAAGCAACGCAGTCAAATTAGATCATACATTTTAAGAAAAATATTTCCTCACCTGTGGTTTTAATTGTACTTTACCTTTCTCCCAGCCTTTTGTCTGTCTTGTCTATTTAGCTTATGAGCTGCCCTGGATGGGGACTGTTTTACTATGTGTTTGTACAACGTCTATCAGAATGGGGACGTGATCTTGGGCGGGGCAGCTATCATACAAAGAATATGAAATAATAATAGGGGCCAAACTGGAATTGACAGTGTCCCTTTAATGTCCTTATGCTGTTTTTCAAATGGGTATATAAAAACAAAGGGAGATGTGGTTGGAAAAGTTATTATATTCAGTCCCATCAGAAAATTTCTTTCAGGAAGAAATGACTCTGCCTGAAGTATTTATCTCTGACAAGTATTGTAACCTGCAGCATGGCCCAGGCCTTAATTTTACACTCTGCAGCTGCAGAAGTGCTATTCCACAGCAGGAACAAGCGAAGCTAAAATTGCCATACATCAGCGTTACACATTCACTTTGCAGCATCTGTTTAGGTGGGTGGCTTGTTGCGGTTTTCCCATTACTAGAAGGGTTTTGTCATGACAAACAGCATCTGTCCATTTCCCCAAACACAGACTGTACATCCAAATGCATTGAAAGGCTTAAATAAATTTCCCTGCTGCCAGTAATTCCGTGTCAAGGGCATTGCAAACATCTGCAGCTCTTGAGATACTACAGCCAAAAACCATGGCCGGAGATGGCAGGGAGAGTGGAACTGGATAAGTGTTCTAATAATTGCCACAGGACACAGCAAGATTGCCCCTAAAATGATCGGTGTGGCCTTTTTATTACTCTAAATTTGGTAACCCACTGATCAGTAGGCTCAGAGGGCCTGTCTCAGTTTCACACCACAACTTGGGGTCATATCCAGTGTGGAGGGGTAAGTGGGTTGCTGCACTGTTAAAGACGTCACCTCTTGGATGTGGCATCAAACAGGATCCCTTTTCTGCCCATCTAGTAGAGGTCTTGATGTAAGTAAACGACCCCAGGTGGCTCCATCTCTATGCTTGGAAGGAAAGGTTATGGTGGAGGGTAGCAAACTGCCTTTCAGCAGTTAGGAGCCTAACTAACCTACATTCTGGCTGCCACAGCTTTTTAGGGACCCTCAGATAGCTGAGAGTATCCAGAGTGTAGTATATTGTAACCGTGCTCTCTTCAGCCACAACAGGCTCCCTGCACTAGGGAAGTGGGAGCACATAGAATTGCTCTACCCCAGGCAGGAAATACCCTTTGCAGGGGCAATTCCCCAGGGGCCTTTATGCTGCCACGAAGGGCTGCAGTGCAAAAGATAATTGGGCCCTGTGTCTCTGGTGTCAAAATAGTGAAGAGACTGACAGATACGACCTATCAACATGGCTGCTGTCATCACGAAAAGTTTCTATATCGATATATCGATATGCAACACCTAGCTAGTGGTGAGCAACCGGCTGCCTGAAGCTCCCACCAGCTGCAATTCGCTGTTCCCAGTCACTGGGAGCAGCGGGAAGCAGCCATGCCTGCGGACGGTCAATGTAAACAAACTGTCTTGCTGCCCGCTGTGAAAGTAGAATGAATTATATTGTAAAAATAGAATGGATTAAAGAAATGCTGTATGTACCGTTAAGCAGAAATAAGGAATGTTGAAATACAGGTGTCAGGAAAAGAAACATTAAGGTATAAAGAATGAGTCCACTTAAGCTAATGGTGGAACATTAGCTGGAGATCTGTAAAAGTTAGTAAGGAAATTGAATATATATGTCTAGCCTCAGGTAAACTTGTCAGTTCTGCTTTCTTTGTCCTCTTGTTAAGTTCGCGCCCTTTTTATCTGTATAAAATAAGGTAGTGTGGGTCTTGCATGGTGCTCACATTATCTGAGTGTATTAGCTGAGCGCTGTGCTAATAAACAGAGTGGTCTAACAAATTGTGAGTCCTGAATCTAACTTTGACAATTTGGAGGTTCTACCAAGATGGCAACCGTCTTCACTGGGGCCATGTGATTCCTGACTGTTTTTGTAGGACAACCGTGGCAGCTGGCACCTGGGCATTTGGCCTGAGTGGTCCTCCTCCTGAACAGAAGGGCGCACGACCACAGTGAAGTCTACGCCATTGAACCTGTTGGTTCCCACTCTGTTCTGGTAGGGATCCGGGGATCTGACATCAGGAATCTGGTCAGGTAATTATTTCTGTATTTTGTCCAGACTGAGGACTATCCTGTCCCTGTGTCTATCCGTCCTCCTGTGGAGTGTTTGAGTCTGGGTACCGTCTCCGTCCGGGGATTGACCAACCAAGGGGTTCCTGTCCCCACGGTCTGAGTGAGTGAAATCTGCACAATTGCAGCCGCACCGCACCTTGGGTAAAACCCTTGGTGTGAAAGCTAGGGCGATTGAGTCAGTAGCCTGTGGGTTCCTTTTGTGTGTTGCATCTGGCATCGCTCTGACGAACCCGAATTTCCTTCTTGTGTGATTGGTGTGTGTAAAGTTCTCCTGTATGGGTAACCAGACGTCTAAGTCGGGACAGTTCCCTAAAGGAACATCGGCTCATTTTATGTATTTTAGAAAGGGTCCGGACTCCTGTAAATTTCTGGAAAAATGGTCTAGGTTAACTCAGGGAGTTCCCAAAACTCAGTGGCCACTGTTAGGATCTTGGGATAAAGACCGAGTGGACATCTTAAAAGACAAACTCGGCCAACCTAAAACTAAATTGGCCAGAGGAGAGGTTGATTGTTTCATGGAGTGGTGGGAAGAGGCAAATCGTAGGTGGAAAGAATCAAAACTCGCCTATCTGAAAGATTCAAATGATAAGTTAAAAGCTTTATTGGAAACCTCCTCTCCCATCACCAGACCGAGCACTCCCCTTTACCCCGTTCTCCGAGCAGACTCAGATCGATCCCAACTCCCTTCATACTCCCATCTCATTGTGAAAAAGGACAAAGAAAACCTCTTGTTAAATTCTGGGAATGATGATGAGGAAGATGCATTAATTGTCTTGGCAGCCTTATCATAGAATATCAGGGTTGGAAGGGACCTCAGAAGGTCATCTAGTCCAACCCTCTGCTCAAAGCAGGACCAATCCCCAGATAGATTTTTGCTCCAAATGGCCCCCTCAAGGATTGAACTCACAACTCTAGGTTTAGGAGGCCAATGCTCAAACCACTGAGCTATCCCTCACCCCAACTTACAAACCTGGGTTTAGCAAGCCAATGCTCAAACCACTGAGCTATCCCTCCCCTTTGCATTGGATCAATAGACGATCACCAGCCTCCTCAGTTCAGGAACAATTCTCAGAGGTCACCAGTTCAGACCAGTCCGGACCGTCCAATGCCGCCCAGGCCCATTCCTCTGGTACCGCCCTTGTTCCCCCGAAACCCTCCAGTCTGCCTGACTCCTCTGCTTTTTCTTATACATGCAAAGATAGCCTGACTAAGGATGGGGCCCATTGCTTGCGCTCTAGCTCTAAAACTGGCCAGGCTCCCCTCCGAATCCTGCATACTGGGGGCCAAGAAGGGGGTCCCACTTGGAGCTATAAACCCTGGACTCTCACAGAACTCCTTTAAATTGTAATAGGCTTTCCAAAGCCCCTGGAAAATCCTACCAAATTCGCAGAGGAATTTTTGTTAGTATGCGACACCTATGAACCCTCTGAGGCAGACCTCCTGCAGCTGTGTAAGCTACTTGTAACCCCTAGTGAACATGAAAAATGGCTCACAGCAGCAAATTGGCCCGTCAGCGAGCACCACTCTAATTTGCCAAACACCGGTCCTGACACTGAACACCGGAAAAAGTGTAAGGACCGAGCTAAAAATCTACTTGAAGCCATCCCTCGAGTATGGACTCTTAAAACCAACTGGACGGCCATACACTGCTGTAAACAGCAACAGGGAGAAAACCCGGGCGACTATCGCACCCGGCTGACTGATGTTTTTCTGCAACATTCTGGTATGCAGCAACTGGATGAAAATGGACAGGGCGCCCTGACTCATGCATTTGTTAATGGCCTCCTACCTGGTATTGGCAGTATGCTAAAGCGAATAAGTGTTGGGTGGGAGACCGAAACCATGGACAAATTGCAAACAGTGGCAGAGCACTGCCAATGCACTCTGAAAGGAAAGGAGGAACAGTCCTCTCAAAAATTAATGGCCCTGTAAATGCAACCTTATTAAGGGCAGGGCAAACAGTGACAGGGACGTGGTCGCGGGAGGGGTCGTGGAACTGGATTTTTGGGTTTGGGGTATGTTTGTAATTACTGTAAGCAGCCCGGACATTGGAAGAACGAGTGTCTGAACTGGCCTGATAGCTCTGTAAATAACCAGTTAGACTCCCTGTCGGCACAGCCCGACAATCCCCAGCCTTACTTTGTCTCACAACAATGACGGGACGCCGGGGGACCTCAGGAAATTTTAGCTCCTTTACTACCTCTCACTCCCACGGGTGAATGTGTTTTGACTATTAATGATCTTTCTCTCCCTTTCCTTGTTGATACGGGAGCTTCGCTTTTTACAGTTCGTACTACCGATCTGCCTGTGGTTCCCCGCTCCGGAAAAACCGTGTCCGCTGTGGGTATTACGGGAGTCCCAACCTCTTATCCCCTTTCAAAACCTCCACCAGTCCAAGTTGGTCCCCTTTCCGCGGATCATGCATTCCTTCTCTCTGATTCCACTCCGGTAAACCTTTTGGGTCAGGATCTGTTATGTAAACTTGGCTGTACCATCTATTGTTCCCTGGATGGTGGCTACTTACAAATCCACCAGTCCTCTCTGAGTGATTCTGTAGCCTCCCTGCTGTCTGAAACTCCCCTTTCCACTCCAGTTCCCTGTTACCCATTGATCCCATCCCTTGAACACCTAATTTCACATCCTCTCTGTGGCCAATCCTCTCTGTGGCCAACCCACCCATCTGAAGTGGGCCGCTTCTCTACATCCTGATTCCCTTTGGCGTTCGCCTACTGGCGCCTTTGTGGCCCCCTTTTCACTCTACCTGTCGCTGGCTGACCTGCTACACGGTGTTTCGCATGTTGGAAAGGAGGGGATGGTCTCTGCTGTAACTAAGGCAAGATGGTGGGCCCCTCATTTCAGCTCTTTTGCAGCCCACCATTGTGCCGCCTGTACCACTTGCCAAAGCCACAATATTGGTAAACCTGTAAAAGTGGCTCAGGGGTTCCGGGGCCTGCCCCAACCACCATTCTTGCATTGGCAACTTGATTTTATACAAATGCCTAAGTGTCAACAATATGAATTTATTTTGGTTATGGTATGTTTATTTTCTGGTTGGATCGAAGCCTTTCCTTGTTGCAAGGCTGACTCACTGTCTGTTGCCAAATGTTTGTTAAATCATATTATGCCTGCCAAGGGAATTCCTGCCACTCTGTCCAGTGATCGGGGTACACATTTTACCGGACAACTTGTTCAACACCTGGATCGTGTATTACATATCACACACCTGTTGCACTATCCCTACCACCCACAGAGCGCAGGTGCAGTTGAAAGACGAAATGGTGTACTTAAGAATAAGCTTGCTAAA
Source organism: Chrysemys picta bellii (assembly GCF_011386835.1). Classification (NCBI taxonomy): domain Eukaryota; kingdom Metazoa; phylum Chordata; order Testudines; family Emydidae; genus Chrysemys; species Chrysemys picta. The sequence continues at coordinate 111,757,975 of NC_088796.1, forward strand.
ATTTGTGACTCTACAGGGTTAAGCTGGCCAGCAGCTTTACCACTGGCCCTTATGGAAATGCGATCCACTCCATCCCAAAGGCATAAATTGAGTCCCTTTGAAATTGTTATGGGACGCCCTATGCGAGCTATGGCTACCATTAGGCCAGTCCCGGACTTGAATTTGATTCACAGTACGCTCCTTCAATATTGCAAGGGATTAATGCAAGCTGTAAGTCACTTCCATTCACAGGTTCAAGCCGCCTGGCCAACAGAACCCACCTCTGATGCTTGCCATGACCTCGAGCCAAGTGATTGGATCTACGTACGGCACCATCATCGAAAACACGTCTTGGAGACCTGGTGGAAGGGTCCTCATCAGGTACTGCTTATTACCCAGACGGCTGTTAAACTATCTGGCATCGCAGCGTGGAAGGCACCATTCCCAGCGAACCAATCATCACCTCAGAACCACGCAGAGTCAATTTTGACTCCAGAAGAAGACGTAGAGGAACAGCCTGTAATACCTTACAATCTACGCTCTCGTAAGGGTTATCAGAAGCAGACGACGACCTAAAGCATGGCCCAAGAAGAAGCAGTAGCGAGCCTAGCGCCTGCTGCCTGGTGGACGTAAAACCATGACTGCGGTTCCCTCAGTTGAGGTTGTCAGAACCAGAAGGGCGTTGCCTCCAACATGCGCCTCTGGTGGCGCCTGTTCCTCGGCTGCTGGTGTCTTAAGGTCTGGGGAGTCCACAATGACAATTCTTTTATCCAGCAGCAAGTGTGGATAGCTCAGACCTTTAATATTTCTAATTGCTGGGTCTGTAACCACATCCCAGCCCACTCTCAAACTGGTGTTCCTGTCTTGGCAATCCCACTCAATTCCCCAGACCTCACTGGAGGACCTCGTCCATTTAACAAAACATGGAACAGCAACCACACTTGGGAAGCAGTGGGAATAAATGTATCTAAATGGATAAGTGTGGTGGAGGGAAAAGGTCATTGGTGTTGGGTGTGTAATGGGACAAGGCTGGATCTGAGAAAAAGCCGTTGCCTTCAGCGTATTGTGGCCAATGGTGTATAGGATTATTTGAACAAAACTAAAGAGTGGCGGGCCGGGTATGGGGATATGAATTTTTTCTCGACCTGGGATGAAACAGAAAAATCTCATGTTCTCCCTACAGTAACCGTAGTGAAAACAATACAATCTTTCAATGCCATGCAAATAACACCACTCCTCGTAAGGAGAATTAACCTGTGCCCTTTGGAGGATATTACTCCTCCTTTGCAGGCACCTATGTGACAAATGGGTGCAACCAACCCTTCCCGGCCTTAATAGGCCATCATTGGGTTTGTGGGACCAAAGCTTATACTACATTACCAGCTAACTGGTCAGGTATCTGTTATCCCGCCCGACTTTTCCCACAATTCCAAGTGCTAGGGTCCTTACCACGAGAACGCCTCCGTAATTTCAGGCGAAGAAGAAGGGATTTACCAGATGCCCAATGGTATGTAAATAACATAAGCCCCTTAACCTGGGAAGAGGCCATTGGCGGTTCCCTTATCCCACCTGGGGGAGTAATACACCATGCAAAAAGGCTCCTGAGGTTGCAAGCAGTAGTTGAAATAATGGCAAATGAAACTGGAGAGAGTTTAAGACCCCTGGCCAAAGAAACAGGGGCGATCCGACAGATGGCCCTCCAAAACCGTCAGGCATTGGACATAGTGCTGGCGGCCAAAGGAGGGACCTGTGCTATCATTGGAAAAGAATGTTGTGTGTTTATACCTGATGACACCAATTAGGTAATAGATCGCGCTAGCCACTTAGAACAAATCGCATATCTTCCACATGAAGAGCCGAGTTCTTTATGGAAGTGGCTAAGTAACCTGTTCAATTTCTCTGGCATAGGAAACTGGTTGTTTCAGGGATCCCTGACTACCCTGTTTGGAATCCTAATGATTTTTGTATGTTTTCAGTTAATCTCCTATTGTATCCAGAATTGTGTAAGGTATGCCACCCAGGTGACTGCCCCAAAACAGAGTGCTAATATGATGATTTTGAATATCGCTGATGAACAAAGAGATAAAGAACGGTTAATATGTGGAACCCAGTAATTGTTGGTCATTGCGTAGCTTGACCAAAAGGAGGGATTGTGAAAGTAGAATGAATTATATTGTAAAAATTAGAATGGATTAAAGAAATGCTGTATGTACCTTTAAGCAGAAATAAGGAATGCTGAAATACAAGTGTCAGGAAAAGAAACATTAAGGTATAAACAATGAGTCCACTTAAGCTAATGGTGGAACATTAGCCGGAGATCTGTAAAAGTTAGTAAGGAAATTGAATATATGTGTCTAGCCTCAGGTAAACTTGTCAGTTCTGCTTTCTTTGTCCTCTTGTTAAGTTCGCACCCTTTTTATCTGTATAAAATAAGGTAGTGTGGGTCTTGCATGGTGCTCACATTATCTGAGTGTATTAGCAGAGCGCTGTGCTAATAAACAGAGTGGTCTAACAAATTGTGAGTCCTGAATCTAACTTTGACACTGCCAGCGGATTACCCTGATGGGCTGCAGGTTGCCCACCACCGAGGGAAAAAGGAGAATAATGGGGGGATATGATAAAGGCATACCTAAGAACAAAGAGACCGTCAATGCAATCGAAAGGCAGCAAATACTTTGAACACCAGGGATAATTAACTGGTGGGATTCATTGCCACAAGTTTTTTAGACAAAGCTTAGCATGAGTAAAGAAGATGATTATATAGTTAAGAATATCCACTGTTACAGTAGGGAAGATAGAACAATATTCTGGGTTCCTGCCTCAGGGTATAACCTACTATAACCATAAATTCTGCTTCAGTATTTAGGTGCAAGGCTCTGCGGCAATATTGCTCTTTATTATTTGTATTACTGTAGTTCTGAGAGGAACCAACTAAGAGCCCATTGGGCAAGGCATTGTATAAACATATAGTGAGAGACAGTCCCTGCTTCAAAGAGTCTAAAATCTGAGGTGATGTCTACATTGCAACTGGAAGAGTGATTGCATATCCAAACGAGCTTTAATTTAGCTAGTACCACTAGCAGTTCCACGCAGCAAGGGCTGCAGCATAGGTTAATAGTCCAGGTATGTACACACACTCCCTGGAGGGTTCATACTCAACTAGTTCTCATCACACTTCACTGCTACTGGTACCTGAGCTAGCTCAGGCATGCATACATATTCTGCAATCACACCTCCAGTGCACTGTAGCCATACTTTGTATAGGCAAGACAAAGAGTGGGAGGGGAAAGGTAGATACAGAGCGCTGACGTGATTTGCCCAAGGTCAGGCACCAGGTCAGTGGCAGCGTCAGGACTAGAACTCAGGTTCCTGACCCCTCACCTCTAGTGTAGTTCTCTATCTACTAGATCATGCTGCCTCTTTAATATGAGTAATTATATATTTCATATACATTCACCAATTATATTCAGTTCTTTTTTCTCCCTCAGCTGAAGAAAAATAATCGGTCGCTTTTTACCAAATGCCTGTTGGAAGTCTTTGATACCTGGAAGAGTTCAGCAGTGCAGCAAAGGGAGCATCTTTCTGCATCTCCTGCATACACATTGATGTCTTTTGTATTTATGAGCAAGATCTGAAAGAAATGGTGGGGAAAAGCCCCCTGGATAGGGCTGGCATCTTATAAGATTTATGAACGGCTAAATTTAGAAATGTCGTTTTGTTATAGCTAGTGTACTGCAGGCTTCTGTGTCACTAGGAAAAAATAGCAGTCGCCGCCTTTGCGAGAGCGCCTATGAGTAACATAAAATGGGCTCAATTAATCATTTTAACCACTGAATTCACTCTGGATAAACAAAGCATGTATCAGATGATATGCCCTAGAAAGGTAGTCATCCTTACAAAATGCTCCTCTTTGCAGCTCGGCTCCTCTCATTATCGTATTGCAAATAGTTTTCTGAAAGGAAAAACTGTTCAAGCAAAATATTAAATAGCATTCATTTGTCATTTTCCTGCGGGGACCAGGCAGCAACCTGCTGTGGCTGGAAATATGTGGTCATTACAAAGCTTGTATTGAATTGTTTGTTTATCTTTTTTTCCTCCTTCTTAGATGATGTTCTTTTGTGATTGGTAATTTTCAGTACTTCTGCTTGAAGGCAGCATCCCCACTAGTCCTGAACTGAAACTAATAGATGGTAGAGGTTTCATCTCATGAACACACACGCACACATACTCACACTCTCTCTCTCACACACACACATACACACACACACACACACACGAACGAACGATAATGTGGTATTTTATTTCTTCATGTGTTTAAAAAAACTCTTTGTCACCATCCAGTCAGAATCTCTCAACAGCTTTGTTTCATTTCCTTTTTTAAATATGTCATTTTGGTTGAGAAGCACTCAGGCTGCTATTTGGATAGCTGGAGAATTTGTTGCAGTTGGTCTCAACTATGATAACTTAAGGCCATCGCATATAAGTGGCATTGTAGCTGTTGCTTTGTGAGTTTGATAGCAAATTGAATTAATTAAAGTAGGCTCAACAGCTAAACAAACAAAACTGGCTTTGCTGGGTGCTTTCATGCAGAACAAGCTAGCACATCTGTCTGAAAATACAGAGTTGAGAATTCCCCCCCTCCAATACACACACTTTATTTATGCATTCCTGTCTGTCTGTACTTGACACCTTTCAGACACTTACAAGATGCTGCAGCGCCATACAGATTAGCCATGCAAAGCAGGAAAAAGGCAAGTGTAGCAGACCAAAGTGTTTGTGTAGCTGTATGTGCGTATTCTGTCGGTGCATATGAATAAAATTTTGAAGTTTGGGGGCAGGGAAAGGAAGCAAAATTTTTGAAAAAATGTGCAGTTTCTCGCTCTTACTCTTTAAAAACCCTTTAGTGAACATTTAAGAGTGAAAAAGAGGCTTTGGGGCTATGCTTAGGTGTGTTCAGTGTATGCCAAATGGGGTGCAAATCCTGGATTAAAAAGTTGTTGAAACATGACAATATATAGAAGATTCATGCAGCGGGAATATGTTTTAAAGAGCTTTTAAGATGCCCATTCTGCCCCTGTGTGTACCCTGCATTGCTAAGATGCTGCTTGCTTGTTTTTACTGTTGGTCTGGTCTGAAGGTTGCCACATTGGTGGAGACTGACTGCATAACATCCAAAGTTTCCAAAATGATGGCTGAAAAAATCAACAGTTTCTAACTGGTACCAGTATAGGTGGAACCTAGAATTGACTGGAAAATGGAAGTACCTTCCTGTGAATTTTTTGGGGGAAAACAATGGTCCCAAACCATGACAAAACATTAAAAGAAAAATGCTTTTTAAAATTTATTTGATTGCAGGAAGGATTTTCAAGAAAAAATCCATTTCAGGAAAACCAAAACAGAATTTTTTTGACTTTCCAGTTGCTCACTTGCCAGAGAGGCAAAGATCCCTGGTGCTCAGCACCCCTGATTCCATCCATCTCTAAGACCCAGAGAGGCTGAATGCCTACGCTCTCTGCCAGTTGGGGTGGGGAGATGAGCGACAGAGAGTCAGGTCAGGGTGCTCAGCTCAAGAGCCCTTCAGGAAAGCTTTTGTCAGTTTCACTGGCAAAAAGTGAAACTTACAAAAGCCTGCCAGGCAAGAAGCCAGGGAGGGTCATTTCTTGCAAAAACAAACAAACACAAATAAATGCGGTTTTATGACAAGGGTGTTTTTCATCTGAAAAGCATTCCAATGGTTTTTTTTTTTTTACTAGCTCCAGGGAAGCACATTTTGTAAATATTTATTTTTTATTTCCATATGTTACTTTCAGAGAAAATAAAACCTCCATGGACATTATGGGCTTGATATAGAAATTAGTGTGTGAGGCTCTGAGTCCTGTATAGGAGATGAGACTAGATGATCATAATGGTCCCTCATTGCCTTAACATCTATGAAGAGAAGGGGTTCAAACATAAAGCAGACCTCCTTGCTGTTCACTGTCCAAGCCAGTTGTGTGGGCAATAGAGTTACCTACTGGAAGAGGTTATGATCAGCATTACAGAGTTGTTGCAGCAGCTGGCTCTAAAATTAATGCAACAATTTCAGCATCCTAAAGTATGACTGAAACATCTCAATTTATTATATTTTCATACTGCATTTGTTCATTGCCTTTTGTGAGCTTTAATAATCATTCACAAAATTACACTACTGTATCTTATTGTACTTTTTTGATTGGAAAAGCTGGGCTAAGGTGATTACCACAGGAAGTACTAATAAGCCTTGTTTTAACAAGCCTAAATTTATACTATTGACAGAAGTTAATTGCACTGTTATGCTCTTTTTTGTGCAGGATTACTGATTGCTAAGGGACAGTCGTGGAAAACAATAATAGCATACAATACATGAGAAAACAGCTTTAGTAAGATGCTAGCAGCTGGCATCATGGTGAAATTTGCCCAAGAACATTCACCATTGCAAAATAGCAGTACACAGTCATATAAATAGAAATGGGACAATAGGGGATGCCACCTCCAGAATACAAGCATATGCATAGATATGTTCAAGAAGTGTGTGGTGTAATATCAATGCTGTAACTATTGCTGGTGAAAAGGGAGTTTCCTAAGACAGTGTCACCAGATGATCATTTCTGATGCTGTAACATGCCATTCCCAGATGTGCTTCTTCCTGAGGTAGCACTGTACTCTAGGTGGGGGGAGGGATAGTTCAGTGGTTTGAGCATTGGCCTGCTACACCCAGGGTTGTGAGTTCAATCCTTGAGGGGGCCACTTAGGGATCTGGGGCAAAATCAGTACTTGGTCCTGCTAGTGAAGGCAGGGGGGTGGACTTGATGACCTTTCAAGGTCCCTTCCAGTTCTAGGAGATGGGATATCTCCATTAATTTTTTTTATTTATAGGTAATGGAGGTCAAATCCCATCCCTCCCCCAAAACCATTGTGCATCAGCAATTCTGTTGTTCTGAAAGGTGGTGCTTAACAAAACTTCTGCCATCATTAGTGCATGGAAATCTAAGCGCTAAGAACATATGTCTCAGCTCTGATGAGCCCTGGGGTTCACAACAGTATACCCACTGGTATCTAGGAGAATGAGTCCTTATTTGCATATGCAGACCACAGGAAGAGTCTGGGAATGTAAGTCTCTCCTGTTCCTCAAAAATGTAGTCTAGAACAGTGGTTCTCAACCAGGGGTCCGGGACCCCCGGGGGGCCGTGAGCAGGTTTCAGGGGACTCTGCTAAGTAGGACCAGTGTTAGACTTGCTGGGGCCCAGAGCACGGCCTGGGGCTGAAGCCTAGGGCTCTGAGCCCCGCCACCTGGGGCCGAAGCAGAAGCCTGAGCAACTTAGCTTCACGGTGGCCCCTGTGGCATGGGATCCTGGGTAACTGCCCAGCTTGCTACCCCTTAACGCCGGTCCTGGCTTTTATATGCAGAAAACTAGTTATTGTGCACAGGTGGGCCGTGGAGTTTTTATAGCATGTTTGGGGGGGTCTCAGAAAGAAATAGGTTGAGAATCCCTGGTTTAGAAGGTAAGGTCTGCTGTTTTGGGATTCTCTGTGGACGGAGGATAAATTTTGTAACTGGCTAATTTGGATTCTATTTACAGTATTTGGGTTGAGATTCCTGCATTGTTTTAATGTGGTTTGCTTTTAATTTAAAGCGAATTTTGCACTTATGAAAGTGATGGGTTGACAGCCCAGAAAGCTGAAGTAATCTATTTATTCTAAAGCATGTATATGGACTGAGGAGTGAGAGAATCTTCCTCCTCCTGCTCCACTAATATACCACCACCCTGTTCTGCAAGGCCACCTACCAGTAGTGTTCATAAGATAAGTCGTGGGTGGAGCATACTGGTGGGAAAACATAAACAGCTATTGCCTGTGCTGTTCCACTCTGTGGATAAGTTTTGAAGGTTGTCAGTCCAACACCTTTCATGGATTGAATTCACGTGCCATAGAGGGTAATCAGTTTTTGGTAGTGACCTAATAAATGTGTAGCAAAGTGCCTCATGTTATAGAGGAGAAATTTCATACCTGCTTGTGATGGACACTATCTATACTACCATCTTGTGCTGAGTATTTGGTAGAATGAATTTTTTACAGCATTTCTCATTTTGTAGGCATTTCATTAGAACTCTGAACAATCTTCAGCAAAGCTGACATGTTATTGTCATTCAGCATCTTTAATATCAAGTCATAGTCAGTGCTTTTTATCACTTCCAATATTTTTCATAGGCAGAGTATATGGTGGTAGTGGTGCTTTTTTTTTTTTCTTCCTGGCAAAGACATCAAGAAAATTACATCGAGGATGACAATGTTTTTGAAGGTCTTAACCACATCTGATAAGAACTTTTTTAGTCTGCAGAGTTGGATTGGAAGTCTTCTGAATCCAGGTTTTCCTGTGAGATTTCAGGGATTTCCCGCTTCTGCTTAGTCCAGCAACACCAGGAAAACAACTCTCATAATATTCCAGTACTTTTGCTTTCTGTCCTGGACCAGAACATGGGAGCATAAAAGCTGTGCAAAAGAGAAGAAAATATTTATCCAAACATTTTCAAGCCTTCAAACTAGCTCATGTTGTGCTTGTCTGGTGATTGGAACAATTTGTATAGTGGGGGTGCTGAGAGCCATTCAGCCAAACTTTCTAGAAAAGTTTAAATCCAGAATGAATTGAGGAGTCAGTGCTTCATTTAGGCTAGAGTTTTGAGGTCAGGGTCAGGACCAAATTAGGGCTAACTAACAGTGCCGAAACCACATACATTGTTCTTGTGAGATTTTCTCCCTTTAAATGGCCTAAATTGCTTGAGCTCAGCTGCTCTCTCAAGGTTTTTGCTGCATTTGAACTGGAATTGGAGACCAGGTGCTTTGTGATTTTTTTATTCAACCTGGAAACAAACGTAATAGGGGTGGATCTGAATTTCCCCCAACCCTCAATTAATTTAAAAGGGTTCAGATACAAGGTTCTGGTTTCTTCCTCTGTCTCTAGTTAAAAAGAATTGTGGGGATCATTTCCAAGTTTGTTGCAGCTACAATGACAAAAATAAGTCTAAGAAGTCTCAATAGTCACTACACAACCTCTGTGGCAGACTTTTAATTCTGAGTTCTTTATTTCCTCTAAATCTATGATGGTTTAATTAGGGTGAGCAATGTACTCTGTGCCCTAGCCCGTGAGTCACAAAGGGGGGGCAGGTGACATCTCTTGTATGGAATGTTTCCTTCCCAGGTGAACTACATGAGAACCAGAGGTTCTGAGTACAAGATTTTAAAACCATTTTCTCAATAACGTTAGGATTATAGATGTAAGCAGAGTCAGGATGAGCTCTACCCTGACATCTGGTGGTGAATTATGGTGAGTGTGGGAAAAGAACTCCAGGGGCTGATCTTGTTTGCGTAGGCACACCCACCCGCCTGGCATGAGACAACAGCAACTGATAGTGGTTACTTTGGATGGGGTGGGATCCCTAGTTTCTCTGTTATTGGGGCAGGAGGAATAAAGTGTTGTTACCCTGATTATGTGAATCAAGGACAATGAAACTGTTTTATGACAGAGGGTCTCACCATCACCTAAGTAGCACTCGCTAGACAAGGGACATGGGTTCCACAACCCAGTGAATTGAGAGAGGATGGGGACAGGTATTTGTACCTGATGGTATGGGCCCCTTTTGAGGGCCTGAAACACCAATTACACCACCTCCTCTCTCCACTGTTGAATGTCAGAGCTAACTTTAATTCCATTAGGAGTCTAGTTACAGGCTGCTGAGCTGAATTCACTTTGGGCCAATGGTGCACTAGCACTGGGGCTCCCCTACTGTGAGCTGAAATCACAAAAGAGCTAAAGTTACTAAGAGCTGAGATCACTGAGTGCTGTGTTTATTAATGGGGGAGCCTGAAGCTATATTGCTAAGCAGCTGGCAGAGCAGTTTGCGGAGACGGCTGGAGGAGCAGTGAGCGGCGCGGAGCCTTGTGGGGACAGTTGGAGTGGCCCAGGGAATGGCAAGCGGAGCTGTTTGCGGGGACAGGTGGAGTGGCTCACAGGTCGGTGAGCGGAGTAGAGCAGCTCACAGAGCAGTTTGTGGGACAGCAGGAAGTGGACTGGCGTGTGGTGAAGGCTGCGGCGGAACCCCACGGAGAGACGGCCGGTCGGCCTCGGATCACGTAAGGTGCCCCTTAACACCCAGCGTGCCCCCCTTTTACTCTGGGGCTGCACTGACCAGGGACTTTGGGGGTTGTTGGGACTTTGGGGGTGTTGGACTTTGGGGACTCTGGGTGACCTTTGGGTTGCTGGATTCAAGAACCAAAGGGAAAGGACACGGTCCAATTTGCTGGGGTGGGTCTTTTGCTCATGGTTTGTGTTATGAATCCTGTTTGTGGTGTTTTTTCCAATTTAATGCTGATGTCATTTACCTCATGTTATTAAACATTTTCTGCTACGCTCAGACTCCGTGCTTGCGAGAGGGGAAGTATTGCCTCTTAGAGGCGCCCAGGGGGTGGTATGTAATTGTCCCAGGTCACTGGGTTGGGGCTCGAGCCGGTTTTGCATTGCGTTATTGAAACGGAACCCCTAGATACAGAACCCGGCCCTCGTTGCTGCCAACTTAGATGGGCAGAAGGGTTACACATAATTTATCTCGCCTTAGCATTTTAGACTTTAAAATGAGCATTAGTGAAAGTTTAAGAGGGCTGCTTTCTGCTCCTTTCCATGTGAGAGAATCTTTAACTGGTACTGAACCTTGAGCTGGCAGTGCAATGTTGTGCAGCAGCACTGGGAAAAGTAGCTAATGGAGTGGTTAATGACTCTCACCTTCTTTTCTTTACATCTCGTGTTGGACAGCATGGCCCTTCCTATTTACATTTACCTACTTTCTTTAGTACTTTATCTGGAGCTGTTCTTGTTGTGTTTTGTCTGGCCCAGGCACTTGCTTGAAAACACCTACTTGATCTCTCTCTGATTTATATTTTCATGCCTCATCTTCTGGGAGAGATGCATTTAAAAAAAACACAGTCCTTTGGTTTGGCTGCTTTAAAAACACTGTTTAAACTACAGCATTTGTAGGTCCCCAGCCCTTGTGCCAAAAGAAATCGTGTCTCTTTTAGTTTTGGTTCTCCTATTTATTAAACTGATCATTTAGAACCACAATATCATAAAAAGTTTGCTACAGTCAACTCATAACCTGTATGGTTTCAAACCAATATATGTCACAGAGAATAGGGGATAGTGGGAAAATGTACATAGAATCATAGAACCATTGGGTTAGAAGGGACCGCAGGGTCATCTAGTCTCAACAAACGTAAAAGATATCATGAGAACACAGGCCCAAGTTCTGCCCTCTTATACAATGGTGACTGAAGTTAATGGTAATGCATTAATGGAACTGAGAGCAGAGTTCCTCCCTGGTTGCTATTTAACTACATCTGACCTCACTTCCTGTACCTGAGGCAGAGGAAGCAGTCTGGCTGCAAGAGAGGGAGAAGCATGCGGAGTAGGACAGCAGTAATGATCAAGTGAGACAAATTTCTGTGCTCCTATATACCCCATGCAGCCCTGTGGGTTTCAGTGGGATTGTATGAGACACACGTGGGGGCAGAATTTGGCTCATTGCCCTTAGGGACCTGTGCTGTTGTAATGCTGGAAGCAATCCTGTGTTTTCTAATACACAAAATACAGAGGAGCTTTGTGAGAGGCAGCATAGTTGAGTGGATAGGACCACAGACAGGGAGTCTGTGCTTGCTCTCTCAAAGAGCTGCTTGGTGACCTGGGCAAGTCGCTTCACCGCTCTTTCCTCAGTAAAATGGATCGTTCCCTCCGTAATACAGTGCTGTGGCTGAACAGTGATATGTAATAGCTAAGTAGTTGCTAGCTAACGGTATGAAGTATTATAAACTATATGCATATGTGGCTGGCTGTTATTCCGGTCTGAGGCAGTATTGACCAGTAGTGTGGTGGGGGGAGTGGTTTTTTTGGATGAGACATAAAAGTGAATGCCTGGTCACTGTGGTAATTAAAAATTTCCAATGATGATTTCCCCCCCCCCTTTTTTCTTTTCAAAAATCTCCTTTTAATCCATTTATTTATTTTTGCAACAGTTCATCACATCATCTTCTAGCCAAAGTCATTGCACCTGCTATTGGGCCTGAGTGTTTTAGATTAGAACTTTCTGGACAATAATACACAGCCCAAAATTTAAGGACTGCACAGGAAACAACTGGTATGGTTTCTTTTTGTTAACGTGCTGTGCTCTGGTGGAGAACTGCATTCAAATCACTCTGACTATACATTCATAAAACACAGGAAATACAGAAGCTATAATGAAGTAGTTAGCATTGTATTGCTTACTATTCATTCTTTATTCTGTTTCACACAATAAAATAATTTCATGCAAGGAAAGGGGAAATGTGCAGTAGCACACAGATGTGCAATTGTTTTAAGCCTCTCTTGTGATTGCACTAAGAAGCATAGACTGGCATCAAGGCTGTATTTGAGTGCAGTCAGTGCCCCATTACTATACACTGGTTTGCCTGCCTACTCTTGAGGCTAGCACTGCTCTGAGATCATAACATGATAAGCAAGTAGTGTAGAAATGGGTGAATAGGTAGATGTTTCAATTCAGAAAATACTCAGAGAGGGTGAAATTCGCCAGTGGGCAGAGGCCCAATACAATACATAGGCACTACTTAATTCCCACTTAAACCTTGCTCTAATGGGCTCAGTAGGGCGCAAGTGGGACACAGGCCTTGTACTGGACCTCTGCACAGGGCTGAATTTCAGCCACAGGGAGATGCTAGTGTTTGGGAAATATTCTGAAACATTCTGATTTTGAAAATATTTGCACTGGAAATGCTATGGGTAGAATATATACAACCTAGGATGGGAGGGGTAGAGCATTGTTATCACAAGAGCGGGCAGCAAGAGGAAGTGAACTTTTCCTTTTCTTTTTTTGTTATGAGTATCAGTGCACATCATGTGAGAGTCTCATGGCAGCAATGACAGGTAGTTTCTGGGAGCTTTGGGTAAGTAGGACATAGGAAAAAAATGGCTAGAAGTATGCAGGACTGCATGGAGCAGGTGGGGAACAGAAGTTTGGCACATGCAGCGGCAACTGCGAAGGCCTATTGTTATTTACTTGCTGTATACAATATACTGCCAGGGCTGTATAGGGTATTTTAGAAACACATAGGAAGAAAAGGCAACTACTTCACTGAGCTGACCGAGAAAATTGAGGAAGTAGTTACTGCCTCTCTCTATAGTATTAGTCAGGCCATTATTGGAATTTTGTTTCCGGTGTTGGTGTCTATACTTCAAAAAGGATGCTGAAAAACTGGAAAGGGTCCGAAACACACAGACGCAACTGCTTGAAGGTCTGGAAAAGATTGGATGACTTTCAAAATGATATGCTCTGGCTTAGCCAGAATTTATGGATTTAATGCAGTAATCAGTTGGGGGAAATTCCTATGCAGAAGGTCAGACTAGGGTGTTATTGTCCTTTCTGGCCTTAAAAATATATGAAACCTAGAGGGTAAATTAGATTTGGGCATGAGTGGCTTTAGAGAATATGACCACTAGAAGGCTAGTGTACTGATGGCTGGATAAACAGCTGGGTTGAGTACACAGACTGTGGTGGCAAAAGAATCCCAAGTGCAGTTACAGAGGGGAGGGAAAAAGAGAGCTACTTTTCTTTTAACCTTCATGGGGGAATACTGTAGCAGTAATGATAGTAAAAGACAAGCAGCCCTGGATGCACAGTCATAGGGAAGGTGTGGAAATTAAAAGGTGCTGAAACAAAGGAATTAACAGAAAACCCAGATGATGGAACACAAACAGGGAAGAGACACTGTATCCCACATTTGACTAAATATGCTTGCTGAGGGTTTGGGGAAAGGGAGGGGAGAATGAAGGGTTTTTGGAAGAGCTGTTTGTGGGGGAAGAGTAGGGCTTGGAAGGAGACGGCAGGGAAGGATGAGGAGTTTGGAGGAGAGGGAGTGATGTTTGGGAACAATCAGAAATTTGTGGTGAGGGAGGAACAAGTAGAGCTTTGGGAAGAAAAGAGGGAGTATTTGGGGGCAGGGAAGGGGTTTTTGCAATGTACTTGACACCTGTCACTGTGGCTGTTTTGCCACCAAGACTAGAGAGGGATTTGACTCTTAACCAACCGTGAGTTCAAAAACTCGGTTAAAATCTCTAAGAACCATTACAGTACTCTTGGGATACAGGAATTTGGTAACTGGCCTTTTGTCAAGTAAGGGTGACCAATTAGCATATTTATTCTCACTTTGTGATTAACCTGGTGTGTCTGACTACACCAGGAGAAACCGTGTGGAGGATGGGAAGGGAGGGCTGTTGTAGTCTTTATAAGGAAAGAAAGATTCAGAAGTTCTGAGGACTAAAACAGGGAACAGACCATTATTTCAGGATAAAATTGTAGGCGAATGTGCTAAAAGACTTGGAGTGGATAAAAGCCACTCCGGTGGAGAACCCAGTATGGGTGGGCTGCATGGTGACGGTGTTACAGAGTGAGGAAAAGAGGACAGATTTTAACCAGTGATAGTCACCCTCTGCTTTGGAGCAACTTGAGGAATCACAGTTAGTAATGTGCCAACCACAGTACAAGAAAATTCCTTCATGGGCTGGATGCAGGTGTGGAAGGAAACGTCTTCACCTGTGTAAACTTTGATTCAGAATATTCAGAAACTGCTTCCTAGTTAGGCACTTATTTCCGCACTTTGCATGCACACCCACTCAATTTGCATAGGCCAACAAGTTGTGTGGGAAAGTATGGGATAAGGCCAACTAAAAAAATTAGCCCTTAATCTAGGCAGTGAATCTGAGGCATTAGTGCAGATAATTCATGTGTTAATGATCTGGAAAATAAATCAGATCCCAATTTCCGTTTCTACAAGTACACAGCAACGTGCCAGCTACAGTAGGCATGAGTATATGGATTGTAGGTTAATAATGTCTTTTTACGGTTCTTACAGAGTGTACTTAACATAGGAAATGTAGCTAATGTTGCATCCATCTACATGAGATGTCTGGACAGGACATCAAGCAGGTGGCAACTGTCAAATACTTGGGAAGTGTCATAGACTGTGCTGGAGGATGCTTGAAATATGTGGACAATAGTACAGCAGCAGTTGCTGCCATATTTTGAGCTCTTCAGTGGCCTCTCTGGGGATGTCATGACGTCAAGCTTGCTACGAAGCTGCAGATCTATAGAACCATGGATATACCAACTCTATTGTATAGCAGTGAAACATGGGCAATGAGGAATGCCGAAGAGCAGCATTTTCAATTGGCGCCACTTTCATGAGCTGATCCATATCAATTGGCAGGATAAAATCAGAAATGAGGGTATTCTAAGCTGAACCCAGCAAGCGCCTCCATCAGCACTGCTTTGGTTTTGGTGGCATTCTTGGTATGCACATATTAGGGTGGACAACCAACGAATTACAAAGCATGCTTATCAAGGAATGTCTCTAGATGTCCATTGATGAGGTGGTGCTGAAGCTTTTAGCAACTATGATAAGATCACCAGTGCTGGGCATAAACTGCATATCCAGCCAGACCACCTTAGGTACCTCGCTAGAGATTGAGCCCGGTGGTGTTTGATTTTCAAGAAGGCTACATGCCTTTGGGATTTGCCATGATAATGTTGATGGCATCTGGATAATCTTGTAGAGCTGCTGTAACTCCATTTATTTCAGTGGAATTACTCCCAGTTTACACTGGCATAAATGAGTGGCTACAATTGTCCTGATTATCCTAAGAGAGGCTTAGCTTTCAGTCAGCCTCTACTTCTCAAAATGCTCTTACAAGTTTGGTGCCTTTACTTTTACCAGAACTCTACAGCTTCCTAGCATTTAAGGATGGATATTACAGACAACATTAATGTCAAGGTATAACAATATTTGGGCAGAATGCATTCCGTGATTGTAAGTTTATACATGACTATACACAAAAACAATATTTAGCTTTCATCTCTGGGCCTGGTGAAGTGGAAACCATGCAATTTTCTCTGTCACTGCCTTGCAGCTTCCCTGACTCCAGGATAGCTCTTGCAGAAAATGGAGCTACATAACTGTAGAGAGATGTTTTTGGACAGAATAGGAAAACTTGATAATCGTACGATAGCAGGCTATTTGGGAAGCAGTGCAATTTTAAGTCTGCTCTCATCATGCTTATTGAAAAGCTACTGCGCTTAAAAATACTTATTGGAACTTTTTATGAGGGCAGTTATATACGTGACATTATATAAATACAAGTTTGCAAAACTTTCTCCTAACTGAAGTCCTTTCAAATGTAACTTTATATTTTCTATAGGTTTGATATTCTTTCTGTAGGTTATGAGGACCAGACTATAGAATATAATATCCCTGCTGTTGTTAAATCTATAGAATAGTTGAATACACAGTGATATCTGTTTTAAAGCTCTACAGGTATTTACAGTAATTTCTATAAAACCCTAGCACTCCCTGCACATTACAGTCTAATTCAGGGTTGAAAAACAGCTCTTGGTTTCACTCTATTGACTCTAACTTCCCGGAGACCTCATAGAGTGCCCCTTCACATTTTACCCTCAGTCAAAACTCTTTTGGCCACTTGTCCACTCAGTTCCTTTCTCTCTACATGTTAATGAGAAAAAATCATGAGTGAATCTTAGCCATTGATGTGAAAGGGTAAAAGAAGGGCTTTGACAAGATTTAGAAATGTTTGATTAAGACCCACTCCTTAATCTTCATGGGAGATGGGTGAGATATAGTCACTCCCCACCCGCCATTATCCCTCTCAGCACTCCTTACCTGCAGTGTCAGGTCTTCTGGGAGGGAGTGATGCTTGTGACCCATCTTCATTAGTAGTAGGTAGGCTTTTTGCTCTCCTCAAGAAGAAAACAGCAGGTAAGGAGAGATTCAGGGCCAGTTGGGGGTGGGTTGTGTGGCGAGATAGGAAGAATCTTCCACAGATGTGTTTTATTAGGAAAATCAAATATTTTGTAGTTTAGCCAAACTAAATCTGAAATGTAAATCTTTTCAGGTTTACCCATGGCCAGGTAATACTAGTCAGTATTTGTCATGCTACTGTGAGCTATGTTACGCGTACCCATCAAGGAGTTCTGATGACATCATGATAAGCACAAGTGCAACGATCAAGCATTCTGCCAACCCGCTCTAAGATGTGGGTGCAGGCTTGCTGTGGTGTAATTAATGAATCATCTGCCAAATGCCTAGGTAAGTAAGTACCTTAGCCTCTATGATGAGGTTATGAGAAACCTCATAACTATTAATCATTGCTAAGTTATTGATTTTTCATAATTGCAGTCAAACACAGAGAAGGGAGGGCTGGATCCACTGCAATTGGGTGCTTACAGATTTTTAAAGGATGTGTATGTCCAGGAAATTCAGCAAGTGCTTTAGTCACCCAATATTTATTCTCCTTTTTCCTTGCCTTCCTACTCAGTTTAGAAGAGCAGGTGAATGCGTAGACAGTCATAAATCTTTCCATTACAGCACTTCCCAGCATCTCAGACAAGCACATGCTATGAAACTCATTTCAGATTTTATCTGTTCTGAATAAGAGATGAAAAATATCCTTTTTTTCTGAGGTGAATACAATGACTCAGAGTTTTGCGAGCACATTCTTTCCACATTCTCAGTTTATTGATGGTGTCTCTGCATAATTCAAGATATGAAGTGTTTTTCCCCCCCAACTTCTACTTTCATCTGCAACTTCCTTTGCGTAGACTTGCACAGAATATTGCTCCGTGATTCCTTCTCCCAGAATAGCATCTTGGTGACTAATTGATATCTCAGAGGTCCTGACTGTAGGCAACAAAATATTCACTGCCACTTAATGATTCCCATTGAGTTGACAATATAATGAGGGCAAAGGGCAGCTACTCCTATCATGAAGGTTTGAAAACGCATTAAAAATTTAGCATTTCAGGCAATATTGGCTATGTTTTGGGGATTGAAATAAGCAACACTTAACGGCCTATACCCTGCTTTGCTGTGACTTTTTCCTCAGAAAGTGACATCATTGCCTGACTAACAAGGGTAATTAGTAAGCTCATAAGTAAAATCATGGATCACTTTTTAACTGCTGTTTTTTTTCACTAGCATCTTTTTAGCCCCGGGGACACTAGAACTAGAAATGGATGGTTTGAATTTCAGGAAGATTTTGCTCCATAACCTCATCTGTATTTTGCAGTTTGGGTCCATCTACAGTTTGATGCACCTAGTACATTTATTAGCATGGCTGGTGAGTTGGCTGGCTGGTGAGTTGCACGTGGAATTTTTTAAAGCAGTCATGCCGTTTGAATCAAACTATATCGACCATCAGGCATTTGTATGTTCATGCATAACATCTTCAAGGTTTCTAAGAAACAATGGCCTAAATCTTCAAGAGTGACTAGGGATGGTGGATGCCTTGATTTTGTAAGGCACCACAATTCCCCTGCAGAACTGACTGCAATTCCATTTCACTGCAACTTTTGAAGTTTTGAAATTTGTCTTCCTCCCCCCCCGGGAACGGAAAACCAAACTTTTCAAACATGGGTGTGCAAACAGAATAGTGTCCAAATGTCCATATTTGAATCAAAACTTGAGCCTTTTGATTTGGTATGTGTGGGTGGGTAGGGCACTGCCAGTGATGAAGGAGACCCAGGTGTAAGTCTCCATTCTGCATGATTCAGAGGAGAGTTTTTCTTTGCAAATCACTCTAAATCAGCGTGAACAGAAACTGGAACCTGGGTCTCCCACCTTCAGGGCTGACGAGAGGGTAGAACAAGTTGGCAATTGTAACAGGATCTGAAGCTCGGAGGTCCCAAAACATGTGTAACATCTGTGTAAATAAAGTGAAATGGGAGAGAATGGGGCCCCAGTGAATTGTATGTACTGGAGTCCCCAAATTCTCTCAACAGGTCTATCCACATCCCAGGTCAGTGCTCTAACCACCAGATTACACAGAGAATGAGAGTTTCTCTCACCCATTTCCTCGCAACTTCATCAGAAACATTTTGATTTAATTAAATGAAATATAGTTGAAAATGTTCCAACTAGCTCTAGTAACTGTTGAAGGTTTAGGCCAAAGAGTTTTGTCTCTTGAAATGACAAGATAAATTGAATCATGCATATCCTGCTGTTCAGTCTTTGATATCCATTATGGTGTGGCTACAATATTGCTGGTTCAGATAGCCAGTCAGGATTAGGGTACAGTTTAGTTTAGTGTAGCTTTCTTCTGAAACACTTTCAATGCATTTCAGCAGCTGAACATCACTGAAATATTATGGCAAGTGGATTCCCAAAGAGATGAGTAAATTGCATAGT
The DNA here is from genome assembly GCF_011386835.1 of Chrysemys picta bellii. Lineage (NCBI taxonomy): Eukaryota > Metazoa > Chordata > Testudines > Emydidae > Chrysemys > Chrysemys picta. The sequence goes on from NC_088796.1 coordinate 111,777,262, forward strand.
AGTTATAAGTAAACAGAAAAGTGTTTTCTATTTGTTTCTCAATAACATGGAATGACTTTAAACTGCCACAGTTGGCTCCAGTTGGGATGGCTAGGTAAATAAATATTGATTAGGAAATTCCTGCCTGAACAACAGCAAACTAAGAATGTGATGATTTCATTTGCTTATTCAAATTACTTAACTGATCGCCTCATTTGCATAAGATTAATAACTAATGTGACCATCAAATATTTACCCCATTAGAAGAAAAATCTCTTTATTCCAAGCAAATATAGTGTCTAGTAATCAGTGTGTCTTTCAGCAGATCTGCCTATTACATCTCACTTTCATAGGAGTCCTTCAAGGCTTTCTCGGTGGTCCAGTGGTTGAAGACATTTGTTCACAGGGCTATGGCCATCACCCCTCAAACCTATCTGCTCATTTCTGAACACCCACTCAACCCCACATGTCAAGCTGATTCTCTGAAATCTTCTACTGGGTGTCTTTCTTGACATCACTAAAATTTAATATAGCCAAAACTGAACTCCTTATCTTTCTTCTCTAACCCTTCCCACTCCCAGTCTCTGCGCTAGTTAACACCCTATCCCTTGTTATCGACTCTTCTCTTCCCGTATCATACTAAGCCATGTTCAAATCCTGCTGTTTCTTCGTCCAAATATTTTCCAGGTCCATCCTTTTATCTCTCTCCAAACAATTAAAAATCTCACCCAGGCCCTCATCTCCTGCCTTGATTACTATAACTTCCTCCTCTCAGGATTCCCTGGCAGGCACATCTCCCTACTCCAGTCCTTTCATGCGAAAAACAGCTGCTAAGATCATCTTCCTTGCTCATAATTCTGATCAGGTGATCAGGTTGTTGGATTTAGTGTGGGGTGGTGTTGGTGAGCTGTGATACACAGGAGGTCAGACTAGTGATCTGGTGGTCTCTTCTGGGTTTAAACTCTGACTCTCAACCTCTTTAAATACCTCCACAGGCAATTATTTCTTCACAGATAATAAGTCCAAGGTTCTTATCCCTGTCTTCGTGGCCCTACTTATCTGCCTTTCATTTTTGAATTGTCTTCCAAGGCCTCCATCTCCTCTGCTCTGCCAGTAATGCTAGCTCAGTGCATTTCTGTCTGCTTCTCTCACAGCTCCTGGGTCAACTTCCTGAACTACTCCACAAAGGTGCTAGTCAATTGGGGTCTGATGAAAACCCCACTGAAACTGGTAACTTTTTTTCATTTTAACACTGAATCCAGTGGGCTTTGGATCAGGCCCTTAGCTTTCAAGTTCCTCCAAGGTCATGTTACCCGGAGGTTATTTGCTGACTTATAATGGCAAGATTGGAGGACAACAGGAGATTATCTGTATCTCTAGTAATAGCATTTAGGAATTATTTCAAGTTGTGGCCAATCATCACTAAGCCCATTTTTCTTGGCTGTTCTACCTCTTTCCCTTCTGTTTTGTCTGTTTTGAATGTGACTTGCCCATGTGATTCAAGCACCATCTTGCTACCTGTAATTTTCCATTAGCTGTGCTGAGTGCTTTGTTTGAAACAATGGATTTGCCTCCACATGGCAGAAGCTATAAAAGGCCCTGGAAACATCTCCATTTTGCCTCTTTCCTGCTTAAACCTCTGGACTATGAACGTACACTAATGGGAGCATTCTAACCAAGGGACTGAGGACCTTCCAATGATTTGGAAGCAAACAGAGACTTATCAAACCTGATCCAAGAACTTTGCATTTATTGTATGTATTTGATTCCTTTAACCAATTTTAATTCTCACCTTTCTTTCTTTTTTTATAAATAAACCTTTAGATTTTAGATACTAAAGGATTGGCAACAGCGTGATTATTGGACAAGATCTGAGTTGTATATTGACCTGGATGTGTGGCTGATCCTTTGGGATCAGAAAAACCTTTTATTTGATGAAACTGGTTTTAAAGAACCACACATCTTTGTCTAGTGTTTTTGGTGGTGATACAAGGACTGGAATATCTAAAGAAACTGCTTTTCTGACTTCTTGTTAACCAGTGTAGTGAAACAGAAGTTTACTTTTATTGCTGGTTTGATATATCTTATGGGAGAATAACCACCAGTTTTGGGGTGTGTCTGCCCTATTTCTCAGCAGTTTGTCCTGAATTTGATATTCTCAGTTGTGACCCAGAGGCATGGTGACAGTAGGATACTGCATTATAATTCTTGATGGAACAATTTCATGTTATCCAAAACAATAGATGCACATCTAAAAAACCGCTTTAATTCACCTGTACTAGCTGGGGTTCCTTCGTTCCCCACCCCATTAGAACAATGAGCACCAGAGCCCAGAAGGCAAAATGGCTGACCCATAATGACTGGAATTGTTCAGAAAATTCACCATCCTTTCTTTGCCACTGTTGTCACTCCAACCCTGGGAACAATGATGGAAGTACTAGAATAGGTAGGCCATTGGCATTTACACTATATCATATTTTCTTGGTTCCGCCTCAGTGCAGGGGGCTGGACTTGATAACTTTGAGGTCCCTTGCAGCCCTCTATTTCGATGATTCTATGTAAGCTTCTGAATGACACTTTGGAGCTCCCATAGTTACTAACATTGCTGCAGGTGCACTGGTGATAAGGCATCAGTGGAATATTTCCCAGAAGATACTACTGTGATAAAAATTGCTTTGCTGTGATATTGCTGTGTGCTAGCAGATGCAGTGCCAGAATAAATGTTTATAGCGGCTTAAGCGTTTGTCACTCTGGCTATGCTTGTTGGTTTAGCCTAGTCTTCCAGTTTGACTGTTCTTACTGGTAGGAAATAACAGAGGAAGAACTGCATTTGTTACAAGTGTAATACAGATTCTGTCACAGACATATAAAGTTAATCTGGTTTTATTTTGGGTTTCAAAGCTCCACAACTTTTCATACATAATGAGCTAGTTTATGCCCCCTAATTGCTGCCATGGTGCGCTGGAAATCCCAGGCTAATGTAATGGCCTGTTATCAACCAGCAGATTTTAAATCAGGATTACGGTTATTCTCACTTTGCCTGGTGACTGGAGTGGCCCTGGCTTGCCACAGGATTGGCAGGGTTGATTAAGCCTCTACTACTCTTCTCCCACAATCATTTTTTCTCCTTGTTCCATGTTGCCCCTCATGTGTGGCACAGCCCTCTCCATATTTTCTACCCTTTACTTATTTAAATCTTTTTTAAAAATACATGGCTACAAATCCTGTCAACTCTAATCTTCCAGGGAAACATGCTTCTTTCTTTAATAAAAGCAATACTTAAAATTTCTAACAAACCCAGTAGAGTGATTTAAGCTATAACTAGTGTCTTATTGCACACAGACCTGCACTGGTTTAATTAAAGGTGTGATTTAAAATTGACTTCACTAAATGCATGCAACAGGCTATGTAGCACTCAAATAGATACAAACCTGGCTTGCAGTGAGTTAGCTTAGGTTATTCAGGAATAGATTTAAACTAAATTAAAATAAGCCACACTTAAGCTGAAAAAAAATGTCCATATGTGGCTTTGCACCAATTTAAAATAAAGTGGTGCAATTTCTGTGTGGCAAAGGCGTGCTTGCTTGGAAAATTATACCCAAAGTTTGCATTTCCCCACTCTTTTTGTCTATGAATGTCTGTTGTTCTTTAATCATGTCTTTATTCCAACTGCACTACTGAGGCAGAGACATTGAGCCTGATTCTCCACTGCTTTGCAGTTTGGAAAATGGGTATGAAATGCCACCATTCTGATTTGGTGGCGTTTTACACATACTTAGCAACTCACTGTGCAGAGGTGTAAGTTACTACACAAGGTACACAGCAATGAAGAATCAAGTGCCGTGTCTTTATCTTTTCCTATAAAGTTTTATGCATACCTGTGGTGCTAGATAATTAATAATAATCTCTCTCATCTATCTGTCCTTCTTCATTATAGTTGCCTGCTGCTTGCAAATTAACATACTTGTAGTGACTCTGGCCTCTATCACTGCACTGTTGTTTTTTAACCTTCTGGCACCTTTAATGCCAGATTTTCATAACAGCAAACAATTTCTTGCAAAATTGTGCCCACTTTTTTTTTTGCATCCATACTTGAACTGAGGTTACAAAACTGGGAGCTTATATCTCTAATTACCTGACTGCAAATGCAAAAGTGTTTTGAGGTGCAAACACCTTTGCTTTCCAATCACAGTTTATTTTATCTGCAGAAAGGGGACTTTTAAAAAAGGTACTCAATCTTCAGTCTACGGGTCAGACTTTCAGTGGGTTGTAACATTCTGAACATTAACAACAAGGAGTCTGGTGGCACCTTAAAGACTAACAGATTTATTTGGGCATAAGCTTTCATGAGTAAAAACCTCACTTCTTCGGATGCATCCGAAGTGAGGTTTTTACTCACGAAAGCTTATGCCCAAATAAATCTGTTAGTCTTTAAGGTGCCACCAGACTCCTTGTTGTTTTTGTAGATACAGACTAACACGGCTACCCCTGATACTTGACACCATGCAAGGCACCATATTCTGAACATTCTAGTTCAATTAGGGTGACCAGACGTCCCGATTTTATCGGGACCGTCCCGATATTTCCTTGTTTGTCCCGCGTCCCGACCGACGTGCGGTCGGGACAACCGGACAAACAAGGAAATGCCCCGAGCCTCGAGCCCGGAAGTGCTCGCGCCCCCCCCCCCTGCCCCGACTCCGCCCCCTCCTCCCCCGATTGGCTCCCTCCCCGAATCCCCGCCTCTTCCCTGGGCTCACCATTCCCCCTCCCTCCGCAAGTGCTGGAGGGAGGCCCGGGAGACTCAGAGGCAGCGCGGGGCTGGGGTGAGTAACAGTCCGGCCTGGCCCAGTGCAGGCAGGACTCGGGTGGTTGGGAGAGGAGGGGGGCGACCCGCGGGGCCAGGCGACGGGGGAGGAAGCGGCCATGGCGCTCGGCGGCTCTGGCGCCCCCGAACCCCCCGAGCCGGGGCCTGCAGCAGCGCGTACGCTGGGCCCAGCCCCTGGCTAGGCACGTCTGGGCTGCCCAGCTGGTGCTATCGCGCGGTGGCCCCGGGGTGGAGGCATCGGCCGCCCAGCCCCGTTCGTTCCCCTGCGGGACGGGGGGGCTGGGGCCTGCTGCCCCCACTCCAGGGCCGCCGCGCGATAGCACCAGCTGGGCAGCAGCCCAGACGCTGGCCAGGGGCTGGGCGCAGCGTGCGCGCTGCTGCAGGCCCCGGCTCGGGGGGTTCGGGGGCGCCAGAGCCGCGGGCGCCAAGCGCCATGGCCGCTTCCTCCCCCGCGGCAGTGGGAGCTGCAGCAGCGGCTGCTCCCGAGTCCCGCTGCCCGGGGGGGAGAACAGCCACCGCCTGGCCCCGTGGGCCGCCCCCCTCCTCTCCCTACCGCCCGACTGAGTCCTGCCTGCTCGGGGCCAGGCCGGACTGTTACTCACCCCGGCCCCGCGCTTCCCCTGAGTCTCCCGGGCCTCCCTCCAGCACTTGCGGAGGAAGGTTTTTTTTTGTTTTTTTTTTGGCCCCGCCCCCCGCCACGCCCCCCCCACGTCACCCCCCCCCCCCCCCCGCGTCCCGATATTTGTCTTTGGTGATCTGGTCACCCTAAGTTCAATGGAAACTTTTTAAAAAAATGATTGGCCCTCATAGAGGAGGACATTTTGTTTTTTGAAAGCTTCTATTTGCTTTTGATCAGCTGTGAAGTGAGACTACAACTATCTGACTACCGGTTAAAACTCAAGAAATATACTACAGACAAGAAGCAAGAACTAAGTCTTTCTGTGCCCGACTGGTTTTTCAATGAGATACAAGAAAGAGTATTTCTCTGTAGGCTTTTAAGCCAGGCACAGCATAAACACAGTCATTACCCGGGTTCACAGCTCTGACCTCGGGGAGCTGAATTGGAATACAGAACAGTTGCCACCTGCTCAGCTGAAGAAAGACTAATAGCTGGCCCTTAACATCAGACCAGTGATTTCTTGGCTGCAGAAAAGGAAGCATTTTTCATGGAACAAGCTGTTTTCCTGCTTTTAGAAGCTCAATAAAATCTACTAAAGACTGTTGTTTTATAATAGAGAAAAACCCTCACTGGAAACATTTTGTTTGCTGATCCTCCATAAAAGACTATAACAGGAGCTCCTGTACACTATTCCTGGTGACAGAACATTTATTATGGGGTACATTTTCAGCTCATTGTGCATAAAGGAAGCCACTAGAAATAGGAATGTGACTCTTGTTAAGAGAAAGTTAATATGGTGTTGTGTGCTGAAATCTATATATGCCTACCAGAACATTGACCCCAAGGGCTTCATGGAAAATTTTATGGAGTCAGCTGGTTAAAAATGAGAGAGAATTGAGATGGCAAAGATGTGTCTCTGTCACTGACATTAGGAAGCAGCTACAGGCAAGGACAGAGAATTAAATCCCCCCCCCCACACACACACACACAGAGTTCTCTATCTTTATATACAACACACATTCCTATGTACTCTCAAAAGTCACTCTACAACTGGTGACCCAAAGAGGAAGGGGCTTCATTGATACAGGAACCTACCATTCTTGCAACCTGATGTAGCTCCACTATTCACAGGCCTATAATATACTTCCAGGCCAAGCAGCTCTAGACATCACTGAGCTGTTTATGTGCCACCTATTCAGTGTACAGTCTGATAGGCCAGGCCAAGCTTTAACTAGTTATTTTAGATGCTTCCATCTGAGGGCAGGGGGTGGTTAGGGTGACCAGATGTCCCGATTTTATAGGGACAGTCCCGATTTTTGGGTCTTTTTCTTATATAGGTTCCTATTACCCCCCACCCCCTGTCCTGATTTTTCACATTTACTGTCTGGTCACCCTAGGGGTGGTGGTGGGGAAATCAACCTGAGACACTATAAGAGGAGTAAGATATTCAGAGGGCAGGTGATACATGTTTTCTGAAAATCAGCCTTCCAGAAGGTGTGTCAAGCTGGGCATCAAAAACCCAAGGCACCCAGAGCAAGTGTAAGAGCTGGTCAAAATTTTTCAAATACTTTTTTTCAACCAAAAAAAAAAAGGCCTTTATTCACAAACTTCAATAAGAATTGGATTGAGCCCTTAATCAGAAATAAATAATGCCTCAGCATAATACCAGGGGTCAACGTGCTCCTGTAAGTATCAGTATGTGACAAAAAACTGAAGCTCTAACAGCTTTCTGCTTGCATAAGCTTATGTTAATCCTGGTGTTCTGTCCAAATTCAACTTAGGGGTCATGTTTGGCCTTGGAGGAGTCATTCAGGTACAGATCCACAAAGGGAGTTAGGTGTTGCAATGCCAAGCATCATGTTGCCTAACTTTTAGGAACCCTAGAAAAAAAAAATCACAGAAACGACACCCACAAACCCCAAATTAGGTGCCTAGACTCTACAATGAATGGGGCGAGAAGGTGCCTAAAAATGGGATCCGCAAAGCCAACCCTGCCTCTTGGCGATCGCACCCAGCTGCTTGCCCTCCATAACTGGGAGCCCCACTCTTGGAGCCAGGTGCTTTAGGTGCTAAGTAATGAGTGAGGCAGGCACTTCCTTCCACACTACACAGACAGAGGAAGAGCCCATCTTATAACTTTTAGCCCAGCACTTACCTGGGATGTGGGCAACCCAGGTTTAATTCCCTTCCCCCCTCAATACTTGAGGGGGAGAAAGGATTTGAACACAGGTCTCCCAAACCACTCAGGAGCGTGCTCAAACCACAGACCTATGGGATATACTGGGGACACTTTCTCATTTTCTTCTGTTGAAGCTGTTTCATTGTGTATAAAGTTAAAGTCTCTTTGGGCCAGAGAATGATCCTGAGATTAAGTGACTCTTGAGCCTGGTGGTTTGGGCACCCACTTGGGAAGTGGAAAACCTTAGGTCCTGTCCCCGTATGCCTCTTTATTTATCCATAGTAGAACAACAGGAAAGATTGAGCAATCCTTACATCAGAGTATCTCACAGCTCAATGGTTAGAGTCCTCTTCTGAGAGGTAGGAGACCCCTATTTAAATCCTTTCTCTCCCTCTGGTAGAGAAGAGGGAATTGAACCTGGGTCTCCTATTCCCCAGGTAAAGGCACTAAGCACTGGGTTATAAGGAGCACACCACAGCCTCTTTTTCCTGTGGCCAGATTTTGAATGGGCCCTGATCTTCTGGGTGGCCTCTGAGTATGCCTACTGGTTAGTGCCCCACGTGCAAGTTTGGCAGGTGAACACCTATCTTCCCCTGGTTCATGGATCGTTCTGGGGCTTAGGCAGGAGATAGGTGTCTGGACACCTAGAATGGGGCAGCATGTTCCGAGGTGGGAACTTCTACAGCAAAAACATAGGGCCAGAATTAATGTAGGTGCCTACAGGGTTAGGAAGCAGCTGAGTGGGAATTCAGCGGTGGAATCCCAACCTGGGGCTTTAGGCAGCTTTGTGGCTCTGGGCCTCAATGACGCTGTGTCTCAGGCTACTGCTACACTGCACACCACATGTGCCCTGCAAGAGATAGGTGTAGCTACATGCATCAGTGAAAAACAGGCTGTGTCCATGCTGAGGTGTGTAGCTATACATCAGTGAAAGATGCTAGCAGAGACAAGGCAGGGGGGAAAGACTTCACAGCAGCGAGACAGTAGGACCCTACACTGCTAAAAATAGGGTTATTTTTAGCAGTGTAGTTGGAGAGGCACTACCTGGGTAAGTAGTGAACCCTGTAGGTACATACCTGAGTACAGAATATAGGTATATACTAGTAAGGCATGGGCATAAGTTAAGGCAGTAATGTAATGAGCCCACCAGGCCTGTCAGACAACAGCTTAGCTAAACAAGACACAAGGCCCAAAAGCCTTAGCATAAGCAGCTAACCAGGAGTAACCCTAGATTGTATGTCAGAAAGCTGTAATAACTAAATTAAACCACAAGCTGCTGACCACCAGAGTGCCGTGGTAATTAATTGATGGATATGCTAATAGGCTTGAGATAAAAGGCCTAGTAACTTATAACATTAGTAGGGTGAGGAATTACAAATAAGGAAAAGGGGATGAAATCCCTACTGAATATTTATCCTAATGCCTACATAGCGGTGTCGGCATAACACATTATAAAAATTGCATCACAACCTGTGTGCCTTGACAGATGCCAGGATGACAACAACTACTGGTGCTGATGACAAGGAAGATGATGAGGCCGATAAGGACTAAGACTTCAGGTTGTTCTGCAAGGTATGGTCCGAGTATATGGATGCTCAGATGTACATTCTGTATTGTCTCCATCTTCCTGGGTTGGAGTGTTTGTAACTTTACTAATAGCATTAATAAAACTATTGCAAATTCAGAAGGTTTTTTTCCTAAGTGTAGCAACTGTGCACATCGGGGTTCCCAAATAAACAGTAATTTTAACAATACTGGGCCTGATCTTGGGACAAGAACCTACCAAACCTCAGAATGTTAGAGGAGAATTCTTAAATAATCAATATAATTAGCACACAATCAACAGATCAGGCAATTACTGAACCCTGTTGGGTATGTATGTGTAAATACCCACAGCGTTCAGAAGTGTTTTTACTCTAGTTACTTAAGCAGTGCATCACTATCTTCACTGCTATTTATACACATACTAGGGGTATGTAGTGTATTTACTTTATGCACCACTGAAAGGAGTGTGCAATGTAGATGTACCTTCATTTTTCCTATCTGTAAAATGGGCATAGTAATTCATACCTACCTTCCAAGGGTTATTCTGAGGATTAATTAGTTAGTTATATTGTTCTTTGAAGGTGTGAAGTGATATATGTAAATGTTAGGTATTATTATTATTGCTACATGAAGACATGTCCCTATTGTGCTGCAATATTGTTTGAACTGATTATGCTAGTAATATCAAATGCAAATGTCAGTTATTACTAGTAAACACTTAACTCTGGTCTGCCACTCCCAGGAATGGAAAAAGAATCTTTCTTTTACACAATTCACTTTTATGGAGCAAGAGGTTTCCACTATTTGATCAGTTTGAAATTTTGTGTAAATGTTAGAAAAATCTGGAGGAATGACAGCTTCAGAAGAATTAAGGGAAAGGTTGTGGCATGTAAACTTTTCAGAATGTCACCATTTTGCTGTGAAAATTTGTGAAGTGAAAGCTGGCAGCTTCTCTCAGCTCTGCTATAAACTGACACATTTTACTGCCAGACTGTTTACTAACATAGCCAGATGCTTGTGTCTCAGACAGGAGACTCCTACAGCTGCATCGACTAGCGCTGGGTAAGGTAATGTACATTTACATCAATGAACACTCACTGGTGTCTCTTAGCTGATGAAGATTTTCACCTTGGGCTTACTTAGGAGGAGAGATTTACGCAGCTGAGTAGTCCTGTCCCCTTTACGGATACAAGAAGTGACATTTTGATTAGTCAGCCAACCTATGATCTTTATTATTTTATAATTCACTCTTTCTTTGTACATTTATAAGAAAGAAAGATACATACACACATATGTACAAAGGGACAAATCCTGAAGCTTATGCTCAGGGCTAGATCATTGTGGTTACTGGAGCTGCACCAATGGTTATAGAAATAAAACCTGGTGACTGCTCAGGTAAAAAAAGAGTACCCTGCCAACTCCTCATGCTGTATGAGGGCTTTGGGTGAAAACCAGTCTCTGGAAGCCAGGTCCCCTGGAAGTTTGATGCTAGCAGTAGGAAAACATTTCAGAGCTGGTTATTGGAATGTGAGAACAATGTTTCAAATATCAAAGATCTCACAGAACATGTGGGAGCTGGACATCTATAGACTTGAAATCTGGGCACCAGTCAGAGCAGGTGGGTGAGTGCAGATAAGAAGTGCTTCAAGCAAGAGAAGAAACATCTCATTGGCTCATGTCATAGTGATAGCAACTACTCAGAGGACGTAGTGCTCACTGTGATCTTCTGAGGGAAAAAAAATCACTCATCAATTGGGAACCTATCAGTCAACGTTTCATATGCACCCGATTCTAAACCAGAGTCCTAAAGACATCAATCATACAGTGCAATGCTCCTACAGAGGAACATAGTGATGAGGATAAAGATGAGTTCACCAAAGTGTAATTGACAGAATATCTAAACATGTGATGGCTGACTCTGATGTTAAGCAGGATGTGACAACCAAGGAATAGAAAGAGCATGGTTTGGGAACCATCAACCAAAATGTTGAGACACACTGAATTGTGCAAGAATGCTGTTCCCTCATAAAGACCTATATAAAGAAACATGGAATTCACTAGATGGTCAAATGAAAAATCAAATCAACCACAATCTGCATTAGCTGGAGATTCAGGTCCTCTGTCCAAGATGCAAGGCCATATGGAGCAGCACAATGTTGTATTACTAAAGGGAAATTTAAAGTTGAGAAAGAGATCAATTTTAAACAGAAAGTGAGGAAAGAAAATACACACTATAAAACTGCAGACAAAAGAGTACTACAAGAAATTCCAGAATATTAAGGAACAGGTATGAGGCACTGCCAGAGGCAGAGGAAGGTGATCAGGGCCGGTTCTGGCTTTCTGGCTGCCGCAAGCAAAAAAACCCCCCAAAACAAACAAACAAAAAAAACCTGCGGCGCAGCCGAAGCCAGGGTGCAGGGGGACTCCCTGCCCTCCAGATGTGCCCCGGCTGGCGGGGGGAGAGAGAGAAGGGGGGCGACCAGGGCTTCAGCGGGGCACTGCCACGCGGCCCCTCCTGTCGTGCCCCCTGCCGGGAGGGCTCCGCACCGCTCGGTCGGCTGGGAGGGAAGGACATGGGCTGCCCTGCCGGGCTTGCTGCAGGGCGCTCCCATCCTCCATGCCGCTGCCCCCTACAGGGCGGCCGGAACAGAACAACAACAACAACAACAACAAAGTGGCCGTGCCGCCCTAGGATTGGGCGGAATGCCGCCCCAAGCACCAGCTTGCTCGGCTGGTGCCTGGAGCCGGCCCTGAAGGTGATACACTGACTGGACATGAAGAAAAATGGGCAATACTCAGAGACAATGTGATTCAAGCTGCAGCAGTCATAGTTGGATGTCAGCATGAACAGAGCAAGAATTGGATAAGCCAAGAGACATGGAATCTCTTCAAGGAAAGAAAAGTACTGAGAGGAAACCTCCTGAATGCTAAGACCAACAAGCTATTGGAAAAGGCAAAGGAGGAGTATAAGAAAGCAGCCAAAACAAAGCAAGGAAAGATTGATAAATAGTGATATGTTGAAGTGGCTGCTGTGATCGGAAACCACAGAACTGTTTACCAAATGATTAAAACCCGGTGTGGAAATTTGAAAACAGAAAATGGGCCAATAAAAAGCAAAGATGGAAAAAGGATTACAGCAACTGAAGTAGAACAGCAAAACAGTGGGACAGAGCATTTCCAGCCCCACCACAGCACTAGATTTTGATGAAAACATCAAATTGACCTTATCAATTGACATTAACATGGGTCCAATAGAGATGTCAGAAGTACAAGCTGCCATCAGAAAGCCAAAAAATAACAAAGTGGCAGGAGATGATCATATTACAACAGAAATGCTAAAGGTACTTGATACCACCACCCTAACATACTGATAGAGCTGTTCAATTAAGTTTGAGGAAAAAAAGAGACCCATCCTGGCCAATGGAAATATGGAATCAGTCAGAATATACAAAATGGGTGATCTTACTGACTGTAACAACTTAGGAAAAGTTACATTATTTCTGTTGTAGGGAAAGCCTCTGCAGCGTGATGCTACACAGGATGAAAGAGGCAGTGGCTGCAAAGCTTAAAGAAGAATGGGCTGGATTCAGACCCAAGAAATCCTGTGGTAATCAGATATGAATACTAAGGACCCTCACAGAAGAATATGCAGAATGGTAAGTTCCCCCTCTTCATCAATGTAATTGATTGTCAAAAGGCATTTGACAGCCTGCACAGACATACGTTGTGGAGTATTCTTCAGTTCTACACAATCCCAGGTAAAGTCATCAACATCAATCATGGCCATGTACAGAGAGGAAGTGCTCTATAAGGGTGAACAACTGGATAACAGAATGGTTCAATGTGGACACTGACGTGAAACAGGGCCTCATTTTATCTCCACTGTTGTTTGGCATTGCCATAGACTGGCTAACGAGGAAGTGTATTAGCAACACAAACACTGGTACAGCATGGGTAGATGGAAAATGTGTAGAAATTCTAGACTTTGCTGATGATATTGCACTGAGTGAAAACCTTGATGAATTGCAAAAGACAGACAGGCAACTCGGCAAAAACTGCGAGCCAAGCAGGGCTCAAAATTAATTATGCTAAAACAAACACCCTGGAAACCAAGACACCAAGAAGTAACATCTGGAAATCAAAGATATGCAGCAGCAGATCAAAACTGACAATTTTCAATTCAAATGTAATTTTGGTGTTAACCTACAGTCACGAGAGCTGGAGACCTATTAAAATGTTAGACAGAAAACAAGACACCTTCAAAAATAAGTACCAATGTCAGATTCTGGGCGTTGGTTGGAAAGACTTCACCACCAGAGACCTACAAGAAATCCCCAACAGCATCAAAAGGAAGTGTTTGATGTATCTGGGGCATGTACTCTGGATGCTAAAACTCCCATATAACAGACTTCCACATGAAGCTGTCAAGTGGAAGCCAACTGGTGTGAGGAAATAAAGGCAACCAATAGAAACCTTAGGAAGAACCCTTTTCAGGGAGAGCAGAACAGTCAATCTCAACACCATAGAGCAAGTGGAAGCAGCAGCAAATGACAGAGGAATGAAAAGACAAGTTTCTGCCATGTACGCCAACAAACGAACGAACAAACAAACAAAAAAACCCAAGAAACAAACCCACCACTCTTGTAAGAGCACGAGGGAGACTGGGCCTGTTTGAGGTACAATTGCTAAGGGTCTTCTCTTTGTGCATGGAGGTGAGCAGTGAGTTCTACGCAATAGCATGGAGTAAGTTTGCTGTCCCCCACAGTGTGCCTGCCCTGCTCTATGACTTGATGTGGGAGGATCATACCATCCCACATCCTTTTTTTGGCTTGATCTTTTGGCAGGACTGGAGTGCCCAGTCCCTGAGCTCCCCAGCACGCAGAGACTGATTTCATTAGAGGAACGCAGGCAGTTGCAGAAGGCAGGGGAGAGGGTTTCTTGTGCAGCCCTGCACAAAGACCTGTCATCTAGCCCTCAATATTAACACAGTCCTTACTCAGGAGAAACTCTCATTGAAGTCAGGGAGAGGTTATTGGAGTAAAAATTGAGTAAGATGTGCCCTTCTCTATACAAGAGGCATTTATAGAAGCAGCTGCAGCAGCAATAGAATGCCTGAGCCACAGGGATGACAGATGCAGATTGACCATCTCATTAGAGTGATTTATAAAGCTGCCGCTCTCACCCACACCTCCTACGGTTGTCTTGTTTGGAGTATGAGGAGTCACAAGCCAAGAGAGAATCTCTGGGGCTCTGCCTCCATTTCATTTCCACTTGAAATAATTGTAATTATAGAAATCTATTTTACATTTCATTTGGATTTTTTTACCTTCTAGATTACTGGGTTTTAACTGTTTAACCGTTCTTATTCTCGCTCATTAAAAAACCAACAAAATACTTGCAACGTCAATAACATCCATAACAATGTTTCCTTTACGAGGATTATGAATTTGAGAAGGTAAACAATGCTTTTGAGAATTGCCGGGGTTATTTAGCCCCCTATGTGCTTGTGGGCATCTACCTGAACATTTTTTCCCCTCTGTTGCAGTGATGTCCTGGAGATTGGGCCATGTGCGGTAGGTGAAGTTGGAGGGGTGTGTGAGGGAGTCTGCTATGTGTATTTCAATAAAAGAAAGTGAAGGTGGATTTTTATAGATAGAGAACCAGATTCACAGCAGGTATAAATCCATATTGCTCCATTGACTTCAAAGAAAATAGGCCATTTACACCAGTTACAGATCTGGCCCAGAAGGTTTAAATTTTTTTAAACAAATGTTTTCACTGATTAGAGCAATGTTATCTGCTCTGTATGAGCCTGTGTGCCTTATTAATGAATGTGAATCTGGCCAATCCTGAAGTGGAAAGGGGCTATGATAAGTTCACAATAGTTAAAAGACTAGCTGGACGGCTGTGAATGTTGCCTGTGACTATGGCTTGATAGACTACATTTTGGTTTGTTAGATGTGCAGCATTGGTCTTAGGAGGGTTGTTTAGGGAGTAAATAACATCTGCTGTACAATTGGCTGGCAAAACCTATTTGTAGTATAATTAAACAGCAATCATTTTGTTGGAGAGTAAACAAGAAGATAAACAGTCCATGAATTAATGACCGGAATATCATTGCTTGTTTCACTGCTAGAGAAGTACAACAGGTACTGCATGCTTCTATAAAGAGCACTAGTGGAAGCAGAACCAGAAGAAAGGTTTTTATATATGCCAAAAATAATGCTGCTAGCCTTTCTCTGGAAAGATCAGATCTTTCTTGTCGCTAACAGATCTCCCCCACCCTGTGTATTCCTGGTTTTCACTAGAAGAACTAGAGTGGAGTGATTAATTTGCAAGCAGGGCCAGCGCTTCCACTAGGCGACCCTAGTTGGTTGCCTAAAGTGGCAGGATTTGGGGAGAGGCATTTTGCTGCCCTCAGTGGAAATTCGGTGGCGGGGGGTCCTTCCGCTTCGGGTCTTCGGCGGCAATTCGGCGGCGGGTCCTTCACTCGCTCCGGGACCCACCGCCGAAGTGCACCGAACACGCAGAGCGGAAGGACTCCCGCCACCGAATGCTCAGAGGAGGAGCACCGCCACCTAGGGCGGCAAAAACCCTGGCGCCGCTCCTGTTTGCAAGTAGTAATTTATCTGATGAATCAGGACCCCCTCCCTTCTCATGGAATGTATGCAAGCCATTCTCAGTTTCCATTAATTTATTTGTTATTGGAAAGTCTACAATGAATATTTACAGCATTTTTTGTTAAACTCTAATGATACCCTATATTTACAAACAATTTGCTGGTTAACTGTGATTGTTCAGAAAAGCCACATGATATTGTTTCTCTTCTCTGGTGGGATGACTGCACAAGCACTTCTGGGGTGAATACCCACGTTTAAATGTAAAATTTAGTCTATGTGAATATTTGTGCATGATCTGTGCATTCAGACAGTACAAGTACGCTGCTCTGTGCAAATGCAAAAGGTGCTGGGGGCACTAAAAAAGGAAAACAAATAATCTGTTTATCTAATTACTTATGTGGTCGAGACCATTTTTGCAATACTTGTTCACTTCTATGGATCCCTAAAATCCCTCTAATTTGAATGGTCTTGTACCTTTCAGCTGAGCAGCGAGGGCTCTTCAAGACTATCAATGCTGCATTGTAATCAGATGAATATAAGAGGCTCCCTTCTCTCGCAGGGGCTGGATGTGCTATTTTAACACCATCCCAAACTCTTACCTACTGGGGAAACTAGATTAAGACAAGAAATCAAATTCAGACCTTCTGGATGACACAACACAGCACTATTACTGTCCCCTGAGGCCATTTCATCATGACATTTTTGGTCGTTTAGTCTAGCCGTTAGTCTCAGAGGCCTAGATCATCAAAAATATTGAGGCCCAAGATTGTTAGAAAGGCAAAAGGGGAGTGCAATCACTGCTCTGTCTTAGGATATCTGCTGGTATTAGGTATCTGAAAGGGGGTGGGCTATAAGGAAGCAGCTCACATACTGTTCTGACTTGGGCATATCAGAACCTGGATGGATAAACAGATCCATGGCTCCACCCACTTTTGTATCAGCCCTCAGAGCTAGCCAGGCAAGGAATGACTACTCTAGAACTTTTCAAAGAGTGATCTCAAAAGAGGGACATTGCCCTTGAAAGTCTGCTAGAAAGACCATTGTAGTGCAATACAGCATCTTCAAAGCCATAATTCCATAAAGCTCTTCCTGCAAATGCTTTTGAAACAAATATCATCATCTCAATGCCATCACCCCTGCGATGCGCCATGGTCAAACACCCAAACACAAACACCCAAAACTTGCCTTCTGGTGTGTTATTGGAAACAGCTACAATTAGATGCACCCAGATTTTTCTCTGGGTTCCCAGAATATACTATTACTCAAACACTGAATTCAGACTACAAGTCAAATTCAGACTATAAATAATGTCTCTTCTTTATGCTCTCCTAATCCCAAAGCATCTTTGGAGACATAAGGAGCAGTTCAGTATCATCATTCATTCTTGCCCATGGCTTGTTCCTCAATGAAACCCAGCTTGGTCATGTCCCTGCATATGATATCTTGCCATCTAGTCACTGGTCAGCTTCTAGGTTGGACTGACCTTGGTTGTGTTTCCATAATTTTCTTTGCAATCCTATCATCTGTTTGTCTTCTACAGTGTTCTTACCATCACAATCTTTTCAATTGCAGCCAGTCCTGTACCCTGAGTTCACATCCTACTCTCCTTCTAACTACTTCATTTGTCTTGAAATCATTCTACTTTATACCTGCCATCTTCCAAAAAACACTCGTCTCTATTGCCTACAGCCTCTGATGTCTGTTCCATTTAATGCAGCTGCTTGCAGACCATACAGTAATACTGTTAGTACACTGGTATGATAAATTTTTCACTATGTTTTTTATCAGTCCATAATTTCATCCTCTTTCAGTGCAACACTTGTAGCTAAAGCACATCTGCTGTTAGCCTCATCCTTGATGGAACGATTGGCACTGATCAGGCTTCCTAAGTGCACATAAGACTATTTTTCCCTGTGACTTTGCCATTGCTGCATTTATACACTTTATCATTTGTCCCCTTTCCAAGATGCAAACACTTCTTCTTGGAATTTATTGTAAGTTCAACTCAACTATACCAGTTTTCCAAGGTAGTGAACATCATAGTCATTAATTTTTGTTTGCCAGTTGTACAATGCTATCCGCATAAGCTAAAGAGCTTAATGCTAGATCACACAGTGTCACAACCTTCACACTGAGACAAATGGGGCTCACTCAGCATCTTTAGGCAAGTCTGTCTAGGAGAAGCAAAACTCTGATTTCAAATCCAAGTAGCCCAAGCCAGTTAGACTTGGAAGTTAGGTGGAATAGAGTAGAACCATTGATACCTGTTCCTAGCAAAGCCAGCAGACTATGATATAGTATTCTGATGAGCTGGATTGGGCCTAACAAGCAATTTCATCTGAAATGTTATTTATTGTACTGTTTCTAAAACAAGTAGAAGAAATAATGTGCACAATTCTTTTTAAATCAGTGAGGGTAATAAAACATTGAAACAATTTATCTAAGGAGATGGAGGAATCTCCAATACTTTACGTCTTTAAATCAAGATCAGATGCCTTTCTAAAATATGTGCCCAAGCTTAACCAGAAGTGATGGGGTTGATGCAGGAACATTTGGTGAAATTCTATGGCCTGGATGTTTCAGTTTCCTAAACAAGAATAAAGTTCCTTTTAAAAACCTGTGAATGTGAGTAGATATTTGCTATCATTAAGGAATGCAATTAAGCATTTGCTTGGGTGAGTGAACACCCCTGAAACAACTTTGAAGCTAATTCTCCATCAAAAATAATTCTCTTTCTGGGCATTAGATTTATGAAAGGGATAATAGGTAGAACATTTTTGTTTTCAGATTGCAATGAATGTCATTCAGATTAGTGAAAATTTGAAGTCATGAATGTTAATTGTCAATAGAAGAGGATTTAGAACAAATTGATAAACAGTAATAAAACACCAGGACCAGATGGTATTCATCCAAGAGTTCTGAAGGAACTCAAATATGAAATTATAGGACTACTAACTATCATATGTAACCTATCACTGAAATCCGCCTCTGTACCAGATGACTGGAAAGTAACTAATGTAACACCAATTTTTAAAAAGGGCTCCACCAGAAATACTGGCAATTACAGGCCCATGAGCTTAACTACAGTAGCGGGCAAATTGGTAGAAGCTTACAGTAAAGAACATAATGATAATAAACACAGATAAACGTGATTTGTTGGAGAAGAGTCAAACACAGCTTTGTAAAAGGAAGTCATGCCTCACCAGAATTTTAGAATTCTTTGAGGGAGTCAACAAGCATGTGGATAAGGATGATCCAGTTGACACAGTGTACTTGGATTGTCAGAAAGCCTTTGACAAAATCCTCACCAAAGGCTCTTAAGGAAATGAAGTAGCTATGGGGTAAGAGGGAAGGTCCTCTAATACATCAATAACTGTTTGAAAGATAGGGTAGGAATAAATGCTCAGTTTTGACAATGGAGAGAAGCGAACAGCAGGATCCCACAAGGATCTGTACTAGGTTCTGTGCTGTTCAACATATTCACTAATGATCTGGAAAAGGGGGTGAATAGTAAAGTAGCATGGTTTGCAAACCATACAAAATTATTCAAGATAGTTTTGTCCAAAGCAGACTGTGAGGAGTTACAGAGGGCTCTCGTGAAACTGGGGCACTAAGCAACAAAATGGCAGATGAAATTCAAATGTTGAGAAGTGCAAAGTAATGCATCCTGGAAAAATAATCTGAAGTATACATATACGATGATGGGTTCTAAATTATCTTGGTGTCACCATACCTAGTTCTCTGAAAACTTCTACTCAATGCACAGCAGTTATCAAAAAGACTAAAAAAGTGTGTTAGGAACGGGATAGAAAATAAGACAGAAAATATAATGCCACTAAATAAATCCATTTTGCACCCTCATCTTGAATACTGTTCTACCTCAAAAAGGATACAGTGGGACTGAAAAAGGTACAGAGGAGTGCAACAAAGATGATCCAGGGTATGGAATGGCTTCCATGTGGAGGAGAGACAAAAGATTAGGGCTGTTCAGTTTAGAAAAGAGATGAGTAAGGGGTGATACGATAGAGCTCTATAAAAATCATGAATGGTGGGTTATTTACCCTTTAACATAACACAAAAACCAGGGGTCACCCAATTAAATGAACACTCAGCAGATTTAATACAAACAAGAGGGAACTGTGGAACTCATTGCCATGGGATGTTGTGATGGCCAAAAGTGTAACTGGGTTAAAAAGATGGAGAATAGTTACATCAATAGCTATTAGCCAAGATGGTGAGGGACACAACCCTATGCTTAGGGTGACCCTAAACCTCTGCCTACCAGAAGCGGAAACCATAATTGCCATGTTCTGTACACTCCCCCTGAAGCTCTGATGGGCCACTGTTGGAGACTGGGTACTAGGCAAGATGGACCCTAGTGTGACTCTGTGTAGCAGCATTTATGTTGGCTGTATTGATAATTATCATATTTCATTGTTTTTTAAAATATTAGCATCACATTTCTCAAGATAGAGAAAACAAATTTAGATAATTGCATACCTGCATGCTTCGGAAGGGACAGCTTTCTAGAAAATATTAATGTTTTGTAATTATCACTAGAATACCACCTAGTTCTTCTATAGCACTTTTGATCAGAGCACTTTACAAAGGATGGACAGCATCATTGTCCCCATGTTACAGATGGGGAAACTGAGGCACAATGCTGTAAAGTGACTTGCTAAGGATAGCCTGCAGGCCAGTGGCAGAGCTAGGAATAGCACCCAGGTCTCTTGAGTCCCAGCTCAGTGTTCTGTCCACTAGTTACTTATTTACTTACACATTTTAATAAGTTTAGCCAGTTTTATTGGTTAAAATTCAAAAACTGAAAAAAGGACAATGACTTTTTACATCTTTGAATCCAGTCGAAGGTTCCAAATGAATACATTTCTGTTTCATTTAAATCGATACAGGTTTCTGAGTTTGTGTAAATTGATCATTTTATGTTACCATAGGAACATGGGTATTACCATGCCAGATGTGAGCTGTGGTCCATGTAGTCCAATAACCCATCTACAACCTTGGCCAGGACCAGCTGCTTCAGAAGAAGGTACAAAAACCATCATACCAGACAATTATGGAATAACCTGGCTACAGGAGAAATTTCCTTTTAACGCCCTTTGGTAAGTGATTGGTTTCTGGCCAGAAACATAAGGGTTTTGTCCTTGTTTTCATGTCTACAGTAACTGCATATTTTTAATGTTCATATAGATGCACATCTTTGAATGCTACTAAGCTCTTGACCTCAATAATATGTTGCACTGGATTCAACCAGTTAATTAGGCAATGCAAAAATGTATTTATCAGTTTTATATTTCTTGCCTTTCAATTTCATTCACTAACACCTTGTTTTGATATAGCACCTATCACTGTGCTAAGTACTGCACAAAATTACAGAGAGGGAAAGTATCATGAGAAGTGGCAAAGAGGAGTGTTTGATTGACTTTCTGTACCCCATTCAGTTCTGATCATCACCACACCACTGTCACTTAGAACTAGACATTTTTCAGCTGGGAACGATAATGCTGATGGCAGGTTATCCAATCATTGTCCCCACCACAAAAAAGTGGTAAGATAAATAAGCATGAACACTGGCAAAAGCGAGAACATTAAACCTCCTAGTGAACCAGAAGTTCCCCTCCAGGCACAAACACTTCAGTGAGAATGGAAGAATTCTATAAAGTACAGCAGTCAGGAGTCTGGGAATAAATAAACTCTTGTTCTTCATTCTGATTGGCTGTTGATTAAATGGTACTGGGTATTTACAATTGGTTCCATCTGGGAGAAAATGATAGAGATGACTTAATGATTTATTGAGAACTGGGAATTGTATGTACTGATTCTTTCTGAAATGCCTGGGTACACAGCTAGTGGGTGCAACTGATATCTATTTTATTGGGATGGGGTGTGGAGTAGGGTGTTTTTATATACTGTGTATATTATAAGTTTTTTCTAATAATAAAATGACTCTTTACAATCTAGACACATGATTGTCAAAAACTGAAAAAAAAATCTGGTGGGTTTTTTTTTTAGTCAAAATTTTTTTCAGAATAAACATTCTGACTGGTTCTAGTATGGTTGTTTAGCAATAGGAACTCAAACTTGTGTGAGAAAAGGGAGCAAAAATTTTTAGGGGAAACATTTTAAAGTGTTTCCCCTCAAAGTTGATAAATATTGTATTGAGAAGATTACATGGCAATTTTAATTTTCCCTGAAGAGCTATTGTGCCAAGTTTGGGAACTAAAATCTAGCATTAAAAAATGAAACAGGGATTTAAATCCTGCTTAAATACATTTCTCACCAGAACCTTAGCCATGGAGTCACTATCAACATCTCCAGAATATAAAATAAAGTGCTAGTTTCAAAACCTACATCTCCTTATCTGGAAAGTGCTCAACACCACTCTTACCATATCATTTCTGCTTCTGGCAGGTTTCATTTAAAGTGTGGCCGGTGACTTTGCCTGGAACCTTGACCAATATAATATCTCTAGTTTTGTAACAGACATGGAGGCGGTTGATATGGACACATAAGTCAGGAGGTCCCAACAAACTTATTAAAGTTTACTCAGAACTTACTCTATATGTACCACACTTCGATCCAGCTGAGTGTGATTCTTGAGATGGGAGTGGGACACTACTGGTCTCTGAAAGGCACAGCCTACTACCTAGCATATGGGAGCATATTAATAATGCTAATATCTA
This sequence comes from Chrysemys picta bellii, assembly GCF_011386835.1. Lineage (NCBI taxonomy): Eukaryota > Metazoa > Chordata > Testudines > Emydidae > Chrysemys > Chrysemys picta. The sequence goes on from NC_088796.1 coordinate 111,799,730, forward strand.
TATAATACATATAAGCATTAATTGTTATTATTCATTAATTACCAACAACGGAGTTATATCAATTTTTTAAACCCTCCAATTCCTATCTCAAACAAATTAATTTGATGGAGGTATACAAATACAACCACAACTTTAAACAGTAAATAAGGAATTAGCTGTTGCTTTAGGACTGGAGAGGAATATTCATTATAATCATTTTATGATTTAATTGTAGATTATCTTTTGTTTGTGATCTTAAATCCTTTGTGAAAATGCCAAAGACTAATTGACTCCTTTCAAGAGCCAGAGATTTAGGGGAGTGAGAAGGGAAGGAGGAGATGAGCGCGTGCACAGACTGACTGGTCACTTCCTGCTTTCCTTAAAACTTTGTTTCAACAAATTTTATGTTGGTAGGGATAGAGTTAAAAAACAAAGTGTTCAACTTGATAAACTGTTTTATTTACAAAGTACTTGCATTAGTATCTGAAAAAATCCTTCGCATTAGTTTCTAGTTGCTTGACTGTAAGACTCCAAATTGACTTAGCTTTTAAGGTATAAAATGGTATTGTTAGGTTTGATTGTGTCATACAGTTGTGGCACAGCATGATTTTCTCAGTTGCAACTCTTGTGCTCATGCATGACTGACTTAAGTGGAAGAATTATTATGAGGAATGTTTTCCTTACTTAAAACGTCCTACTCTTATAGTGAAAGTGTAAGATATGGTTCTATTTGTAAACAACTGAAGCGTAATATCTGCAATACATCATGTAAAGGTATAATCACTGTCAAAATGACAAGGCAACATCAGAGAAAGTGACTGCTGTAATTGACAGAGATGGTGATCAGGCTCCAAAACTGTTTTCTGATTGCATATTCATGATTCTTCTCTATAATACGCTACAGTAACTGTGTGAGTTATTCTAAGTGGATGTTTTAACATCACTAGACTGACATCTTGTACTCTGAGATTTGCAAGTCTAATCTTTAACACTGTTCGCTCTACATTGTCTCAAGACATCTAACTCTTGAAATCTGGACTTAGTTATGTGACACATCAAAGAACCGCATGCACGCAGCAGCCATCATAGCATGCTACCAGTTTCACTGCTGACTGTGGTTAAGCAATGGAGCAGTTTTCAGTTTGCTTCCATAACATTCATTTCTACCAGTACTGGTGAGTAACCTTGAACAATCAATTTACACACACACACACACACACACACACACACACACACACACACACACACACACACACACACACACACACACACACACACACACCACTTCAAGTATCCTAAGGCTGACAATTTCTCTCTGATTCACTGTTTAACCTTGGGTGGAGGTGGGCGAATTGAATATTTCCAGGTATTTGCCTTGTTTGGATTTTGGCTATCGATTGCCTTGACTTCTAATATCACAAGGCATGGTCATAGGCATGAGAATGGGGTGCAGAAAACTTCTATCTGGGTCCCTCTGAGAGCCTGGTCCCTCCTCCCACCCCCAAATACAAGTGACTGCCTTTGACTTCAGTGGGAGTTATTCATATCCTACAAGGGAAATTAGTCCTTATATCTCTGGGTGGGGTGAGTTGGCTGGCTTGCTTCCCTCATCCTGAATGTTCTAGTACATTTTCCTAGAGCAGCTCTAGGTTTTCTAACACAATAGACCTGCACGTTTCTGGGTACAGCTCAGTAATATGCTGCCAAAATTACAAGGAGTTCCCTTTAAAAATGTTTCCACCTCACATGGTGATCTATGACCTTCACTTTGTAAAATACTCTTCCCTACCTGCCCCCAATCCATCAGTTCCCATATACTCCCCCTTATATTTCCTTCTCCCACCAAATTCTAACTAATTCCAGTTCAGTATTCTCTCTCCCAGCTCCCCAATTTTTCTAGCAAAGAGATCCCCACCTTTTTCAGAAGGAAGCCTAAGGAAACAGAGAAAAGTCAGAGAGACTTTTTAAACCAATCAAAAGTCAGGAACTTTTCCCTGGTGAGAGGGGGAATATAAGGCTGAGGAGAAGTAGACTTGAAAGGAAAAGAAGTTCCCAGTTTATGAGCTGTATAAAGTCAATGTGCTAGACAGACCCTGCTACTGACCCATGAATTCTCACAGAAAACCCCAAGGCAAGAGACCCTTATCAGGACAGAGGGATTGCCTTCCCTCCTCAGAATTGCATGGGTCCCTGACCCAGCCAAGAGCGAAGAAATGCTGAATGACCTAGCTAGCCTACAAAAGCTTAATTAAAGAGGGTTTCCCAGCCTCACATGTGGACAGAGACTCAAAGATGTCTGAGGGGTCCCCATCCTATTACTCCTTTTGTTTACCGTATATCCTACCATATCACTGGAGTCCCTCATCCCTGGCAATGGACCCCCTGTCTATGAGCCAGAAAGAGCTTGTGCACTTCACCTGAGGTGTCCATTAGTGAGTACTGAGTTTACTCAGGTGTTTGAGCTTGCGTTAATGTTGCTGAACAGTTTGTGTTTCCACTTCAAACTGTTGGACATCTTCCGAATTGCTTATGAATACAGATGCATGTTTCTCCTTATGGATTTAAGTTCACTATTAGGAACTAAATAGAATAAACTGAAGCTTATGATGCAAATGAAGACTTCTGTGCCCACCAAATGGTGTTCATTCACCACAAGCAGAAGCTTAACCAGTCAGTGAAGTCTTTCATCCAGAGGCTGCATTGGTGTGGATATCATGTATGCGGATGCAGCCAAAACTCAAACTAGGAGGTGGGAGGTAGATAATCAACAAATTTACCAACTGACACCAAGAGAGCCTCCCTCTAAAGAAGCCAGTGCTAAGTTTGTTTCAGCTGGAACAAGGTCCTTCCCTGTCGAGTGCTGAAGTGCAGGAACACTTCCAAATATGTGATATGTTTGAAAATCTAGATCTATTCATTGTGTCTCAGCCATCAGTGTCCCTGCATGCTTTATACTGTGCATGCCCATGGACAGCCACTATCATCCCAAAAGCAAGGAAGAAGAGTGAAAGCTTTGAATGCTCTGTGAATTCTCCCCTAAATCAACATTTTGCACAAGGTTATTCAGCCCCTATATTTCTGTAACTGGGACATGCTTGGAAAAACCCCACACACCATCCAATGGGCTGCTGCAAATTCAGCTGTTGCACCCATGGCATGTTGAGCTAGTGTCAGAACGCTAGGCTTGAGCTGAAATGTAGAACATATACTGCCTCACTCAAGGCCTGATGAAAGGGTTCTTTGATTTGTACATCACTTTTGTGTATCTCCTGAAATGTGTCTCTTTCTGTTGCACATTAAACTTGACTTGAGGATTGTGTTCGAGCCATCTAGTCGGGGAGCAGCTGCACCTGAAACTAAGGCCATCGGTCAGATTAATCAGGACACGCTAGCTGCTTTGGTGACACAAAGCAATTGTATATCTGGCCTAACCAGCCAGTTACATTGAGTTTACCACTGTTCGTGCTGCCAGAGAAGTGCGGAGCAGCTAAAGGCATACGGACTAGCTACGTTCCCCAGAGGGTAATTTCTGCAGAAGCCTTCCTGCAGTTCTCTAGCTCAGCTAAGCTCTTGCTGCCCTTTATAATGACCAGGTGGTCTTTACACTGTCACCTGATCCTAGCCCCGCAGCCTCAGCTGGGACCAACTCCCCTTAATGGGGCCAGTCACCTTGTCACATACCTTGCCCACTAGAGTCTTCTCTGGCCTCAGGACAAGCTCTACCCCTCACTACCTCATCTAGGGCAGTCTTTTCCCCTTTAAAAGCAGCCACCTCTGCTTCTCATTCTTTTCTGCAATGCATTGGCTCTTTATCCTCCTGCAGCAAGAGCTGCTGTTCACCAATCTTTTCCTTTACTCTGAAGCAGATCAGTTCCTGCGCTTTATTTATGGCTTGTGCTAAAAGCATATGCTTTAATAAGCACATTTTTTTCCAGCTCCTCCAAGTCCGCTGCCACCTGAGTCTTTAGATGGCCAAGTTGTGCAAAGACTTCAGCTATGGAACCCTTCTTTCCCAGATCTCTCCTGTCCATGCCTCGATCAGTCTGCTGGGCAGGGGCTGCTGACATCACTGCCATGTCTGCCCCCAATGTCACTTCTGTGTTTGTGCTGGTCTACGCCACATCCTGTCTCCAAGAAAGGGCCCCTCTCTCCTGCTTCACTTCAGGCACTTGGGGCTGTCATGGTTCAGTTAAACTAGGCAGTTCTCTGCAGTGGGGATGGTTTCTCTTGGTCTACAGGGCTTCTTCTTTTCCTGTTTTACTCATGGTCATCATCCACTTTTGAGATGCTTTTTACTACATGTCCTACAATCCCATAGCGAAAGCACACCTTGGAGTGATCCTTCCTCCTTTGTGGTCTGACACACAGCTTAGGGGATGAGCTTGTGCTTTGGGATCTCAGATCATCCATTCAGCTGAAATACCACTCCGTAGAGTTGTGATTCTTTAGTGGGCAGTCCTTCCTGATGAGCCCTGGCTTACCACATCAGAAACACATTAATGGGGTTTCACTGCAGCTCCCGATGGAGCTTCCACTAGATTTTGGGAATGACTGGGGAACTGGTAGTTCTTCAAACCTACCTAGGGCTAACAATGACTCTGTCTCCTTGATAATTCGCCCCTGAATCCCCAGGTTGGGGCATGCCCTATTCTTGCCTTCACAAGTTAGACATTTTTGGTCCGTTATGCCACTCAGGGTACTCAACTTCCGTGGCTTCTGCTCTCTGCGTTGCCTGACCTACCAATGATGGTTGGACATGCCTTACCCAGGTTTGGACTCCTGCAGGCAGGAGCTGCAAGAATTGTTCTAGGACAACCAGATCCATCATTCTCTCGTTGGATCTCATCTCTGGACACAACCAATGGGTAGCAAGGTGTCACAATCGTTGGGCCACTATACACGTATGTACTTGCAGTTGAAATGATTCAACCTGGAACAGGCAATGATATGTCTCTGGAATCAATCCCAGTCTGTCTAAAATAGCAGCTTTGAAGACTGGATATGAGCTTGACTGCTGACCACTGACGTCTTAGTACACTGCCTTGGCCTCAGTGCTTGCACTAGCCAACCACTTGAAAGTGCAGATGCAGGCCTTAGGGTCATAGTCTGCCCTAACTTCACATCTAGGGCCAGGCTTGCCTGAGCTACCTTCTCCAGCAGCAGCAAGACTCCCTGGAGCCCTCTGAAGGTGTTTCCAGAACTGTTCCTGTTGCTGGTCTTGGGCCTATTCCTGCTTTTGTTGACTCTGTGGCTACGTCTGCATTGCACACCAGTGTCGGCAGCCTGTAGTGTATGTGTAACTACATGCCACAGTGAAAAGCAAGCTGAGTCCACACTGTGGTGTGTAGCGGCACATGTCAGTGAAAGGTTCTAGCATAGGAAAGGCAGTGGGGAAAGGCTCTGGCAACAGGGAGGTGCCAGACCCTTTTCATGCTCTGTCCTCCCACCAAATCCTTTGCCTCCTGCCAGAGTCTTTCCCTGAGATAGGGAAAAGCTCTAGCAGCAAGGATCTGGCAGGGCCTTTTCCCGCTGCTGGAGTCTCTCTCTCTGGCGGGAGAAGGCTGTAGCAGCAAGGAGCAAGCAGGAGTCTATACTGCTAAAAATAGTTGTGTCGATGGGGAGACACTGCTTGGGCATGAAGAGAGCTATGTAGGGTATGTACCTGGGTACATACCCACAGACTTCAAGTGTGTCTTTACTGTACTTGCCTAAGCAGTGCCTCACCAGCTTCATTGCTATTTATACCCTGATGGGGGCGGGTGTAGGAGGGCTAGCCATGCATGTACTCTAAATACTGCCATAAGACGGTGTAGATGACCTTGCAGGAGATACAGGAGGAAAGTCTGGGTCTGTTGGTGCTGTTTCTCTTGCGCCACCAGCAGGTTGAGAATGTTCTCTGTCCTTTCCCTTTTACTAATGAAAGTGTGGGTAGTTGACCAGACAGTCCTGCTGACTGTCATTTCTATCACTGTCTTTTCAGTAGCTCGTGCTGCCTTCTTTTCCACTTTTTCTCATACTGCCTACATTTCCCCTTATTTCCAGGAACCAGTCAGCTGCTCACATGTTCCAACTCATGTAAGCCAGCAAGTTAGCTCACAGTCATCAATCCTTCCTGGGCCATGCCAGAATCTCTTTCAGACCCTGCCACAATTAATTGGTTGACACAGAAACTTGGGCAAAATAAGGTAGTAGAGCATTGCGGGAGCTAGAATTTCCATTTCTTGGGAATGGTCGTGTTTATGAAATTCATTTCAGAATTTGAACAAAATATCAAATTTCAAAATATCCCATGAAATGGAATTTAAAAAATCATTTAAAGTAAATGTTTATATTATTCTTGTTTGTATGTTTTATTTTTTCTGTATTTATTTTTGTAATTACTTTATTCTTGTCTTTTAGTTTTTATCCTATTCTTGTTTATTTTGTATGTGCATTTTATATTTGTTTTCATTTTTGTTTTTGTACTTTAATTTTGTTTTTTTACATTTTTAATTTTATATTTTTGTTTTTCTATTTTATTTGGTATTTGTTTTTATTTGCTTACTATATTTTTACTGTTTTATTATGTTTTAATTCTCTTTAACATTGTATATTTTTGTTTTGCATCTTTTGTGTGATTTGCTTTTATTTTTTCATAGTTAATTTTATTGTTCCCTCACCTCTTAGCCAGTGCCCTGACCTAGCGACTCTTGCAGGAGCCTGCCTGCTCCTTGAAGTTCTGTAGTTGAACTTACCTCTTCTCGGCCTTGATAAGAAGCAGGGCTCATATTTTTACAGGTATTTAGGCATTGCAACATCTAACTGATTTAGGAGCCTGTCTCATTTTCAAAAACGATTTAGGCACTTAGGAGCCTAAGTCCCATGGGAAGGACCATACTGCTTCTTGTGTTTAGGGACAGGGCTTTTTTGTAGGCCCTGCACTTTAGGAGGAGGCTGAACCTTCCCATTCCCTTCCAGATACCTGTTTTCTCTTTGCCAGGCTTAGCAGTGAGTCTGGCATCCCTCAAAGACTGGAGGACCTGAACAGCACACAGACATGACTGCCAGTCAGGGCTAAAGGTAAACATGTTATCCGGGGACATGGCTGCATGCCACTGGTGCTGGCATAGGATATACTCAAAGGTCACTGGAGCACTATGTAGTCCTACGAGCATGGTGATTAAATGGAACAGAACAAGTGGGCTGACAAAAGCTTTTTTTTTTCCTCTTCCAGGAATCAGTTAGCTCTTGGCAATTCCCTTGAGTAATTCTGAAGTGGTGCTATATCTAGCCTCTCTATCCGGTCAATAAGCTCATGTACATTGGATAGACATCAGTCTGGAAACTGCATTTATTCTCCAGAAATCCATGCAGAAGCAAATGCTCCCATCCAGTTTAGGGATCAGGGGAATTAGGCTGCACCAGTCACTGCTAGATTCTTCATTCATCCCTAGCCTTAGTTTTTCCTGGCCTTCCCAAGTTACAGTGTCTCACATTTTTTTCAGGGATACTATAGAATTCTACTTCTGATCTTACTCCAATTTCTAAGAATCTGATGGGCTAACAGGGTGCTTCTCTCAGGCAGGGAACAGATAACCTGTGAATGCCCCCATCAGATTATGCAGTGTGCCATCTAGTCAGGCATTCTAATCTTCAGATAAGGGTAGAATCACCTGTATCTGATAGCTCAGAAAGCCCTAAGTCCTCTGGCCCATTTTGGGGCTCTACTATAGCCAGAATTCCAATAGATTTGGTTGGTGTGTTTGACCTTCTCCTTGTCAGGATATAGAATGTCATGGTGAACCTGCCCTATCTGCAGCCCGCTTGCTGCAGAGCATACTCACTGTCATTCAAAAGGGGAAACTGGCTGGCTGGCTTTTCCTGGATGACTGTGCCAGTCCCTGCAGCTACATGATGGTTACGGATTGGTTTCTGTCAATAGATCAGGATCTAAGATGGGGCTGAGTCATCTCTGGCCTAGGAAGCCAGACTTTTGGACAATCACTAAGGTTTGTGCACATCTTGGGACAACAAAGTCTAAGACAATTTCCCCCTCTCTTCAGATGATGGCACAAGAGCCTTGTGTCCCAGATACAGAAGTAAGACAATACATCTCTGAATACCTTATAGTCACCCTCCAAGACAGAGAGCACCTTGGGCATGGTATTGGCCCATGGACCTTCCCATTGCAGGCTCCAAATGAATAAATGGTCATGCTGCATTGTTCAGTGACACACGCTACATGCTGGCCAATGGTAGGATGGGAGTGATGGGAGGGGGCAAGAGTAGAGTTATAAAAATGAAAATGTAGAAGATGTACAGAAACTGGTGTGCCTGAGGGGCTGTTACCCACCTATATCCAGTCTAATGATAATGGGCTGCCCTTTGCAATTTTATACTTTGGAGACAGCTCCACACAATGAAGTGTCTGCTGCCAATGACTAGCGATTTCTGATCATTAAAGACTATTACCCTAGACACTACAAGGAAACATCTTGTAAGTTATAGTACATGCACCGAACTCAGCAATACCTTATGTGGCATAAAACAGAATGACATTAGGACATGTAATGCACTTGGAAGTATGAAGAAGATGTTCTTTAATGTCTTCAGTGCCTTGTGAGCTATTGCATAAGTCCAATAAAGATGCATACTTGTGGCTAAAAGAATGTATGTCACATGTTACTTGTCTTCCCTTTGTGGCTTAGCTCTGCCTTGTCTATCACCTCATACAGGGTGTAAAGCCATTGACATCTGCTTCCATTCAGAGATGCCAGACTTTGTTGCCCGCTAGTCAAAATTTCTAGCAAGAACTTTTTCCCTTGTTGCCCTGTATGCATGGGAAAACTGTGCAGTGCCACCGTGTTACCTTGCTTCAGCTCTCTTCTTAAAACCCTCCTCTGCCACAATGCCTATGAAAAACTTGGCAAGGGCTATGCAGCTGGTGTGCTGAGACTGCTGCTTATCACACTAATCATAACTGTATCTCTATTATTCTGTTGTTCTCCCCCAATCTGTTTGTTGTATCTTTTGTGGACTCTTGCTTAGACCGTAAGCTGTGACCATGTCTTTATTATACATTTGCCCAATGGGGCCCAAATCCCTTATTGAAGCCTTTGGGCATTACTGCAAAACAATCATTCCTTGAATAAACATTGCCATATTTAGATATCCCTGCCCTTTTGTGTGCACGAAGCTCTATCCCAGCATTCAAATAGTTTACCCCCTTTCCTGCTTTGATCCTTTAGTTAGACTCAAAACTTAGAAGCACAAGATCAGTCCTGAACCACCATCTGACAGCAGCTCTCCAACTGCATATGTTATTCTCTAGGTTTTACCCTATGGTAGCAGGAAGTAAACACTAGATATATTCTGTTGCTTTAGTCATATGATGCAGAAATATATTTGTGATCAAGCTTGTTCTGGAGGAAGAAGCAACCAAAGTAATGATCATTTTTATTGTGCCAAACCATTTTTGTAAAATCTCCCAACATTTTCAGAAAGAACTTTTTGACCTAAAATGGAGTCTATTTAAAAATATTTTTTGGCCCAATAAAAAGTATCCCTTTATCTTCCTTATCTACTTTTTAGAGAATTTTTCAACATAACAGTTTTCTGTTTGAAAATGCACTTTTGTCAAAATTGAAATGTATCCTGGAATATGTCAATTTCAATGAGATTTTGACAGGAAATATTTTAAATGATGTGTTGTGGCTTTGTCCATTTTTTTTTTGGTAATGTTGAAATATTTAGTTGACATTTATTTAAACCTTAAAATTATAATAATTTTAATATATTATATTATTTAAACATTATTGAAATTATTATTTTTTACCTTACTGAAACTAAACATTATGACATGATCTAGAGGAAATAATTTGGCAATATTGAAATGAAACACTGCAATATTTCAGAATCAATTTTTTTCTAGTTTTCTATCCTTTGGGAGATTTTGATATTGTACTTTTTTATCCTGATTCAGGATTTTTTTTTTTAAAGTTTGACTTTCCTGGAGAACAGAAATTCCATTTTCTGATCAGCTCTATCCTCTTTATCCTTGTGGAGTTGGGAAACATGAAGTAAACGCCACATGGTGTCAGTAATGAGTTGTGCAGTTTACAGAAAGGAAATGTACAGGCATTTCATCTCTACACACACACACACAAATTGCTATAAAAATAAGAAGTGGGTCTGATAAGCTAACATGCATGAGGATGTACTAGACAGTTATGGGGAAAGCTCCAGCCTTAATTCACATTTTTGTGCATAGCGACAGCAACTTATATGCTGCTGTAAGTAAGATCATTTACTTTGGTCCTTCTTGATAGAAGGCCAAAATCACCTTCAGGGTCTAGGCACAACCATATGAAATATTTTGCTTTTGTAAAAATGTTTATCATTTCAGGATTATTATGACATTTAATTCTCAACCAATGACAGAATGTAAAGTTTGCATACAAATAAGTATCAGAAATCCATAAATATATGTTATCTACAACGAAGTCCCCAAACAAACAAAACCTCTTACGGGATAATAAAAGGGAAAATAATTAGACATTTACTTTAAAAAATTAACATTTATAAAATAAATCTCCTAAAATAGTTGATCTTGCTCTGATCAACACAAGAGCAATCATGAAAGAGATGCTAATCTGTCAGATGGAGATGGGGACAATTATCAGAATTAATGCAGCTAATTCCCTATTCTTAATTGAAGAAGCCAAAAACATCTTCCCATCATCATAGTGAAAACAAACAAACAAACAAACAATCTATAATGTTTTTGATCTTTGATTTAATCTAGGCTTGGCAAGGAAGCAAATGGGAGTTTGGAAGCGGAGAGCAGCAAATCTCAAGTCTTAAGCAAAATCATTTTCACACTGAGCGTGGGCAGCTTTGGATAGGTCTGGATTTTATTATATATAATATTTCAGTTTTTTTCCAGACTAACTGCAACACGAGATCTCTATCATAAGAAGGCATAAATACTTCTATTATAGCAACAATGCAAAGAGGAGATTTGTCTGAAGATTTAGATAGTGAGATTGATCCTCAGCTGGTATCAATCACCGTAGCTTTACTTAAGTCAGGTTTGCATTGGCTGAGGCTCTGGCCTGGAATCTTTATTGGGTATCCTGAAAAATCTTACAGGGAATGCCAAATTCTTGGTAAGAATTTAATAAAGACAATACAAAATGAAGCCCTGATCTTGTAATGAGCTTTACAGAGGCATACTCCTGCACTCGCATGAAGCCCAGCTGAAGTCAAGATTTTATGCAGAACTCACTTCAGGATAAAAGCTTTAGTTAGGTCCCCCAGTTATCAAAAGGCATACATGCAGACATCAGAACTTTTATAACATAACATACGAGAGGCTTTGTTGAAATTGTCTAGATTCTGTATATCCCAATATAACAAGAAATTGCCTTTCAGACACCAGTTAGAATGTTGGTACTTTCATTCATTGTTACAAAGTCAAAAACTTTTTCTCCATATGGGCAAGATACTTGTCTATGGTTTCCAGTTGCGTTTCAATATGGGTGATTTTATTATTAGCAATGTCAAGTTAAGCATCAAGAGCATGGATGGCTGTATGAATTAGTTCAAATTCAGGACTGTGTATAGTAACAGATTTGGAAGAAAATGATTGACTTTCTCAATCAAACTGCTTAGAGTTGTGTATAATAGTTAAGGGAAAACATGTCAGGGATTGTCGCTCCAGGGAAGTGCTCTTTGTGCTGGACAGTTGTGCCATCCTAGGAATATCACTTAACATTTTTTCCATTGGCACCCCGTCCCTATTTTTCTGTTCATACTTTGACGGCATCAGGAATGTACGAATCATAGACTCATAGACTTTAAGGTCAGAAGGGACCATTATGATCGTCTAGTCTGACCTCCTGCACAGAATCTCACCCACCCACTCCTGTAACAAACCCCTGACCTATGCCTGAGTTATTGAGGTCCTCAAATTGTGGTTTAAAGATCTCAAGGTGCAGAGAATCCTCCAGCAAGTGACCCGTGCCCCACGCTGCAGAGGAAGGCAAAAAACCTCCAGGGCCTCTGCCAATCTGCCCTGGAGGAAAATTCCTCCTGACCCCAAATATGGCGATCAGAAAAAGAATGAAAATTAGAATGGAGGCTTAATGCCTCCTTACGCCAAGGAAACCTTTCCCAATTACAAAAGGGAAATTAGCCCTAAAATGGACTACCCTGAATACTCCAGCCAGATAAAAGGCTCATCAAACAGCCGCTAGAGCAAAATGCACCAAGAGATAACTACCATCCTGCTACCCCATAAGCATCTGCCAGAGAGCAGCGGCAGGTCAATGGGTGGGGGATTTCACTCCCTGACGTCACTTCCGGGAGTGAGGAAGATGGTACAGTGGTGACCAGCAGTCTAGTTTGTTTTTCTTTTTGTAAAGTTATCCAAACTAGGGCTGGTCAGGAGGGCAAGTTAGCCATGTTTTTGGTTTGTTTCCTTCAAATCTGAAATTTGATCAATTTCAAAATTTGAAAATTCTGACCACTTTCCCGACTGGGTCCATACCAACCCATTTTGAATTTAAAATAAATAAATAAAATAGCAAACTTTCATCTAAGGAGTCTGTTAAAGCTTTGGGTGAACATTTTGATAATCTGTATTTGATCCAAGCAGCTATTTAGTAGGGGCTGGTTTGTGCCCTAGCATTCCATGGCTGTACTGAGCAATCATTACCTCTTGTCCCCCAACCCAACCCAATGCCCTAAAGACCTTCTCACATGCCATAGGGACAGTGAGTATGTGCCCAATATTTCCTCTCCAGCAAGGTGAGAGCCACTGCGCATGAGGGATATGTTGCTCCATATAAAGGTCGTACCACTCCAGGACCCAATACAAGAGGTACGCACATGAAGGACGGTATCTCAGAGGTGCATCAACACGGCACAGTGATCCCTGGCATGCTGCAGTTTATGTACTGTCCTTTACTCAGGGTGTGTCCAAGGGCTTAATCTATCCCTAAATAATGAAGAGATTTGCTACTCAATCACTCAAATGTTCACAGATCGTGACCTCAAAAGGGGCAGGAACACAGCCAAGATGAATTTATTAAGAAGTGTGGTTGAGAACTCATAGAAAAAATGCTGTATTATTCAGGTCTAATTCTAGCAGTATTAAAAATTTGGTGGCACATTACATATTTTATTACACATTGATTAAAAGTTATAGGCTACAGCCATGCAAGATAGTGGCATCCATTCACAATGAATTTTCCATTCCATTTCACATACTTTGAGTTTCAGATTTGAATGAATCAAAAAACTTCACAGTGAAATTCAACCAAAATTGCTGAATTTTATGTAATGTCCAGTTCAAAGAAAACTGTTGAGCTCCACATTGATTTTTCTGCCCAAACCCATCAAATATAACAGGTTTGATTGTAACTTAGTTATTTTTAACTACAACTTAGCGAAATAAATATAGCGGGAAACTGGTGGATAAGATAGTGGGAGACTCCCCATACCAGTGGTATGTTCTATAAATAGATTTCACCAACCCAGTAATAAATGCGAAGCCCCTGAAGTACTGTAATAGCCTTACCATGGAGTCACAGACAGTCCTCTTGGGCACTCCCGTCTATCCTGCCACCCAGACAAGCTGGACTTGGTGATAAATGGTCACTTACACCAAAGCTCACAAAATATTCAGGTTGCTCCCAGTCCCAAAAGACCAGTCACTTACACCAAATCAATTTGTGCCTTAGATCTCACCCTAAAGACAACACTTGTAGACAATCCCATAGTAAAACTAACTAAGGATTTATTAACTAGGAAAAAAAAGGAAAGTATTATTTTCAGATTAAAGCAGGTAAGATATACACAAATGAGTTACAGTCTATGGTTCAAAAAGGTGACCAAAAAGTAGTAATCTGTCAGCACCGAATGTATTTTAGGGCTAACCCAGGGAATCTTTGCTTTTGTTTCCTAGCTCCAGCCCTATGAGAATCCAAAGAGCAAACACATGACAATTTTTCATGTCAGTTGTCTTTAGTTCCTTCTGCTAGAATTCAAGCTGATGGGATGAGCTTTCTTGCACATAGTACTTCCATGTGTGTAAATGGGTCATTAACCCAGTCTTCATATCATGATATTTCACAATGGACCATTAGTCTTGATAGTACTTCTTGATGAGTGGGGGAACCACTTCTCCTGACTGGGTTCACAAGTTCAGAGCAGGCATTTTTACAGTTATAAAGCAAAAAACATACATATTACCTTATAGCATGGGATATAGACATTACACATAAGATTAATGCATGCAGCAACTTACAAGTATTTTATAACAGCTAAATACATTCTAACAACACTAACATACAGGTGAACTGGTCTGGTTTCTAGTTATGAATTGTCAGTGCGCAGCCAATGCCTATGGCCTTAGCAAGAGCTGGCACCAGTCTACATGCATTATAAATATGTCAGTTTAAACTGGGACCGCAGACATTATTGATGCATCATTCATAACTGTGTCACTACAAGGCAGAATTACAGTTATTTGGGTGCTCTAACTTTGTATTTCCACACCTTAACTTGTTTGGATTTCTGTTAATTTTAACCTCATTTCTAACTTTTCTAGACTTATAATGCTTGGTTCTGGGATCATTACAATATCATTGTAACAATTTTTTACCCTAAATTATGCACATGTTTTAACCTTAACTCCATCTTAATATAATTTTGTCTGGGACTGTAGATAGATAGATAGCTATAGATATTAAATCTTCAGTGAATGAATGTTTGAGCTATTTGTTATATGTAGAATTTAGAATGTAAGTTTCTTGGGGGAAGGGCCTGTATCTTCCTTTGTGTCCACACACTTAAAAATAAGTGAAAATTGTACTAGAGATGGTCACAAATTTTCCACCAGAATGTTTTTCCATCAAAATATGCTGTTTCATCTAAATCGAAACTTTGCATGAGAAAGTGTCAATTTCAGCAAAAGCTCATTTAGCAACACAGTCAAAATGAAGCATTCCTTATCAGAATGGGATATGTTGGCACAAGAACACGTGGATATAAACTAACCATCAACAAGTTCAGGCTTGAAATTAGACTAAGGTTTCTAGCCATCGGAGGAGGGAAGTTCTGCAAAAGTTTTTCAAGGGAGGTAGCAGTGGCAAAAAAACTAACTTGTTTTAAGACAGAGCTTGATAAGTTTATGGAGGGGATGGTATGATGGGATTGTCTACAATGGCATGTGGCCAGTCTGCGACTGCTATTAGCAAATATCACCAACAGCCAAAGATGGGACACTAGATGAGGCGAGCTTTGAGTTATTACAGAGAATTCCTCCCCAGGTTTCTGGCTGATGGGTCTCACCCGCATGTTCAGGATCTAACTGACCAATGTATATGGGTTGGGAAGAAATTTTTCCTCAGGTTAGATTGGCATACACTGGGGGCGGGGAAGGTTGCCTTCCTCTGCAGCATGGGGCACACATCACTTGCTGGGTTGAACTAGAGTAAATGGTGGATTCTTTGTAACCTCAAGTCTTTAAATCAAGATTTGAGGACTTCAGTAATTCAGTTAGAGGTCCTGGGCCTATTACAGGTGTGACAAGTGAGGTTCTGTGGACTGCAACTTGCAGGAGGTCAGACTAGATGGTCATGATGGTCCCTTCTGGCCTTAAAATCTATTTTGATTTTTCTTTTCAAAATAACTTTTTGCTTAGAAATGTATTTTTGTTTTATATTATAATTAGAGCTGCCTGGCAAATGAAACTTCCTTCCTGTAAGAAAAATTGTTTTTGAAAAAATGTTCAGCACGAAAAAGGACAAAAAAAAAAAATCAAAACCTAAACAGTTTTCACAGGAAGAAAGTTCAAAGAAATATTGTGTTTCAGACACACTGCAACAGTCTTGCAGCTGGAACACGCTGGTGTTTCCAAGCAAAATGATCCCCACAATTCTCTGCTCCGTAGGCTGCCTGACTCCCAGGATCCTGAGCTCCGAGGGGAGCCAGCTGCCTGGGAAACCTGAGAACTAGGCAGCCCACCCATCCACAAGGTGGGCAGCCTGGGGAGTTTGCCAGCTGGGCACCTGAGGCATCCATTCATTGTGTCTGGCAGGCAGGCAACTAACCCACCCGCCAGGCGGGCAGTCTGGGGAACCAGCCAGCAGTGGACCCACCTAAAACAGGAAGATGGGCAGCCAATGAGCAAATTAAATCACATTTTTAAAAACTGACATTTCCTGCCAAATGGGAATTCTGATTCCTGCACAGCTCTAGGTCGAGGGGAAATTTCAACATCTCTGCTCTTCAACGCATTTCTGAGCCATCCATGTCCTTGCTTCCTGTGTATGCCAGAGAGAATGAAGAAATGAGGCACATCCAGATCATGTCTTTGGTTTTCCATTCCTGGATTCCCATCTCTGGTTTCATTCCTAGTCCAAGTGTGTTTAGAATATAATGGAAAACACTGTTTTTTTATGAAAGCCTGCCTTCCTTCCTTCCTACACAAGCATGGCAGATGGACAACCCTGATTTCTCATTGATAGAGTAAAGATGGAGGATGCAGAAAGAAAGAAAAGTGACAAGAAGGTAAGAGGAAGGAGTATGAGAGGGGATTTAAAAAAAAGAAGGGACCAACCCCCTCCCACAGTTTTGTTCACCAATGTCAAGTGTCCCAAACACTTTACAAACCTGAAGTCAGCTTTGGTATTAGAAAATAGGAAGTCTGTCAAAGCCGAGATAGGATCTTAGAAGAGTAGCACTGGAAGGCACCTTGAGAGGTCATCTAGTCCAATCCCCTGCACTCAAGACAGGATTATGTAATAACTAGACCATTCCTGACAGGTGTTTATCTAAGTCGTCCTTAAAAACCTCCAATGATGGAAATTCCACAGCCTCCCTAGGCAATTTATTCCAGTGCTTAATGACCCTTCTAGTTAGGAAGTTTTTCCTAATGTCCAACCCTAACCTCCTTTACTGCACTGTAAACCTATTATTTATTGCCCTGTCCTCAGAGGTTAGGAGAAAATTTGTTCTTTTCTCCTTCTAACAACCTTTTTGTACTTGAAAACTGTTAGGTTCCCCCTTCAGACTTCTCTTCTGCAGACTAGATAAACCCTATTTTTAAAATTTTTCCTCACAAATCATGTTTTCTAGACATTTAATCATTTTTGTTGCTCTCCTCAGGACTGTCTGTAATTTGTCCACATCTTTCCTGAAATGTGGTGCCCAGAACTAGACAATCCTCCATTTGAAGCCTTATCAGTGTGGAGTAGAGTGGAAGAATTACTTCTAATGTCTTGCTTACAACAATCCTGCTAATACATCCCAAAATGATGTTTGCTTTTTTTGCAACAGTGTTACACTGTCGACTCACATTTAGCTTGGAAATCTACTATACCCCGTCCCCCACAGATTCCTGTCTGCAGTGCTCCTTCCTAAGCAGTCATGTCCCATTTTGTATGTATGCAATTGGTTGTTCTTTCCTAAGTGGAGTTCTTGACATTTGTTCTTATTGAATTTCATCCTGTTTACTTCAGACCATTTCTCTAGTTTGTCTGGATAATTTTGAATTTTAACCCTATCCTCCAAAGCACGTGCAACCCCTCCCATCTTGGAATAACTGTACTCTCTATGCCATTAACTAAATCATTGATGAAGATATTGAAAAGAACCAGACCCAGAACTGATCCCTGCAGGACCCCAATCATTATGCCCTTCCAGCATGACTGTGAACCACTGATAACTACTCTCTGGGAACAGTTTTCCAACCAGTTATGCACCCACCTTATAGTAGCTCCATCAAGGTTGCATTTCCCTAGTTTCTTTATGAGATCATGCAAGACAGTATCAAAAGCCTTACTAAAGTCAAGATATACCACATCTACTGCTTCCCTCCTATCCACAAGCATTGTTACCCTTCCTGTGTATGTCAAAGAAAGCTATTAGATTAGTTTGACAGGATCTGTTCTTGACTGTTATTTAGCATGTTATTATCTTCTAGTTGCTTGCAAATTGATTGATTGATTATTTGCGCCATTATTTTTCCGGGTACTGAAGTTAAGCTGGCTGGTCTGTAATTCCCCGGGTTGTCCTTATTCCCCTTTTAATAGATTTGAAATTTTCCAGTCTTCTGGAATCTCTCCCGTCTTCCATGAGTTTTTGAAGATAGTTGCTAAAGGCTCAGATATCTCCTCAGTCAGGTCCTTGAATATTCTAGGATGTATTTAATCAGACCCTGGTGATTTGAAGATGGCTAACTTGTCTAAGTAATTTTTAACTTGTTCTTTCCCTATTTTAGCCTACGATCCTACCTCATTTTCATTGGCATCACTATGTTAGATGTCCAATCACTGCCAACCTTCTTGGTGAAAACCATAACAAAGAAGTCATTAAGCATCTCTGCTATTTCCACATTTTCTGTTATTGTCTCCCCCACATCATTGTGTAATAGGCCTACCCTGTCACTGGTCTTCCTCTTTCTCCTAATGTATTTGTAGAATGTTTTCTTGTTACCCTTTATGTCTCTAGCTTGTTTAATCTCATTTTGTGCCTTGGCCTTTCTAATTTTTTCCCTAATTTTGTCTAATTTTGATACATGAATGGTATGTCCTAGCACAGGTTGGGATGCATTTCTACACGAATGGTATGTTGTATCCAGAATGGAGATAAGAAAAATACAGAACAAAACAATAAGTTAAGGAACTGTTAGGAACTGGTAATTTAGTGACATTTAAAGTGTTTTGTTACATGTAAAATCATACGATAAATAATACTAGCTGATACATGTATCTTTGAAGCACACCTGCTGTGTAAAGTGAACACTGTGAGAATTTGCTTCTCAGAAGAAGGATATGTATGTCTCCTTTTCATATTGTACTTTTTTGTCTATAGACCATAAATTTGGCTACATTCAGTTATTTGGTCTCAAACATTTTTAAGAATGACCCATGAGAGTAGCCAAACAATTGACTATACCTTTGAATCAATACTGGAAGGCATTTTTTCTAGCCCTCAGATCATTTCTGCAACTGTTTTCTGCACCCTCTCCAATTTTCAATATACTTTAACAAATATGGACATCAAAACTGGATACAACATTCCAGTAAATGCATTGGCAAATGCAAAAAGATGCATACTATATCTTTGCCTTTCCTGTGGTATAGTTTGTTTTTCTCCTACTGAAGGAGATTCTTGAGTATTCAAAAGCATTTTGTTATAATATAGCAAATCTGTAAGCATATTTTGTTTGCAAACCCTACTTTGCAGATGTACTTTCTGACTCATTGTATCAACCTGATACTATTTGGATGAACCAATAAAGAATAGGTGGATAATGGAAACACTTGATGGGGATATTTCATAAATGTCCCATTTTATTGCATTGATGTAAGCTTTTCTGATTTTTCTTTCATTACTTCTAGTCTATATAGACACCAACATGAATAATAAAACATCATTTCCACCTCCCCTCCCCGCACTCTCAACTTTTACTGCATACCATGGTTTTGAGAGTTTTAGTAAAAGGCAAGCAATGCAAGAGACAGCTGTGACGTCAGATGTGCAAAATGGCCATCAAAACAAAGCGGCTGTAGTTTATCACTTTAATATAATTAATCAGGGTAAAATATTCTTCATTATTTAAGAGTTTTGTGTCCTGAAATGAACCCTCTTCAACAAAAGAGAATGTAAAGATCAGTGGAAATTACCTATAACAGTAGTCTAAAATGTATTGTCATTTTTCTTTTGCCAGGAAATCATCCATTCAACACTGGTTTTCTCTCATTCAAATGCCAAATTCCAATGTTGGGTTCCTTTGAAGCTTGGAAACCACCACCACCACTGCACTTAACTGGAGAATTTTCTCAGATTTGCAGCATCTGGACTACAGTGTCCTGATAGTTGAACTACTGTGATGCTACAGTCCAATTAATTAAAAGGCATTTCACAAGGGTGACAAAGGAGTAAAGTAAATGGGTATGAAAGATTCTTACAGTGAAACATTCTTTTATGAGACATTTTTATAAGTCCTGAATGTTGGCTAGCCTAGTGTCACCGCACTCGTTGTGCACTTTATCATGCAGGAGATATGGCTTTAGAAGAGACCTTAGCACTTTTGTTTCCCTTGCTTGGGACAAAGAAGTGTGTCTTGGAGATCATGATCTAGGTTTTCTTGGTACCATCTTGTAGCCAGTTAGACAGTGCAGTAGTGCTAATGGAGGACGTGCAGCCCACCAAAGGGCACATAAGATGGTTTGGCCATATTCTGAATTTAATTATACTAGTGCAAATCTAGAGTAACCACTCACATCAATAGAATTACCACTGAAATTCAGTAATGCACTCTCTGGTTTTCGACGGGTGTGTATGAAAGTAGAATTTGTTCTGTTTTCCATATTGGGGTATAATATTGATATAGATAATAAAGATACAGCTAAATGGATCAATAGTTCACTCTTATATTTGACTTGAGGTTGTATAAAAAGGACTCTTTTTTGTTACGAAAGGCAACAACTGAATATAAGGCACAGTTCTATTCTGGAAAGTGATGTGGTACTAATGGTATTGTGGGGCTCAACGTTTATTGTGTCTCAATAGCTTCCTAATCAAATCTGCTCTGTTTAAAAACCAAACAAAAGCACACATTTTGTAATTGCCAGCCCTGAAAAGCCAACTTGGAATCTCAAAATCAAGCTGGTTCTCTCAGCTACACTCATCACCAATTATGAAGGTCCAGCAGTCATAAATTAACTAAACATTCTGGTGATAACCTGCAAACAGAATAGAATCCAGCTGACTCTCTTACTGATTTGACCGTGAAAAGAGGAGTAAACACTTTATATATAATTTTAGTCACAAAACATAGCCAACACAATTCTGAATATGCTCAAGGAGTAGATGTGTTGATTATGATGAGTAGAACTTCCTGTGTAAGGTTGGTCTACCCACAGATTTTGTACTGGTATACTACGTTGATTAGGAGTGTGACATTTTCCTGAAATAGTTATAGTGGTAAGTGCCCTGGTGTGGCACTGTTATACTAGTTATAACGGTTATATCAGGATATCTTATTCCGGTTCCCATATGGGAATAAACGATTCTGATATAAGTACCATCATACTGGTATAGTTATATCCACCCTAGGAGACAGACACTATACCCGTGTAATTAAAGTGGGGCAAATGTTGTGTGAAGGCAAGGCCTAAAACTGTATAGGATTCTGTACTATACATGAAAGAATGATGGAAGAGAGATTATTGGTGAGAAAACAATGAAAGTGGCAGCCTCAGAATGTAAATGTGAAATGAGACCCTGATGAGAAATCCAAAAGTAGGAAATAAATGAGTGTTCTCAGGATGCCCTGACTGTTTTGAATGTTATCCCTACAGTCACAAATATGAAAAACTAGTACAAAATAAATTGCATTGTGTTAACAAAACTTAAGGGGAAAAAATCTATAATATAACACATGTGACAAGTCGGCAACAATTCTAAGCCCTAAAAGTGTAAATATCGGACTCCATAAAAGTAAAATTGTGCTTAGGGAAGCCAATTTTTGTCTGGTATATAATATACACTAAATCTGATGACCTATCAAAAAGGCATCTGTTGATTGTTGTTAGTATTCATTATTTGTATTGCCTAGGAGTCCAAATCAGGGACCAGCACCTCTTTGTGCTAGGTGCAGTACAAAACACAGAACAAAAGAGACTGTCCATACTCCAAAGGGAGTTTTATCAATCACTCTGAAGACTGTCAAGTAGAGCCGGTTGAAAAAAAAAAATTCAATTTTTTTCAGTGGGAAATGCTGGAATTTTACTTACTGTTTATTGTTTATTATTTAATTGTGTCTGTGTGTGAGACAGTGTGCATACATGTGTGTTTGTGAAAAATGTTCCCATTTTTCAGACAGCTTTACTTTCAAGCTTGGCCATTCTGAAAAACCAGAAACAAAAAGGATTTATATGTAAATACTATAATTTGGTGTTTTCCTTTCACAACTGAAACTTGATCTGCCAAGTATCACAGCAAAACCATGTAAAACTACAAATGTCTCATTGTAATATTCCTCAAAAACAACTTCCCAAATGGATTCTTTACAATGGGAGGAAATTGGCTATATGTATGTAGTGTCTTTAACAGGATTATCTTAATGAAGTCATGTTTGTTAAGAGATTTTCAGAAGTTCTTGATCTGTTCAGATCCTCACAGAATAAAAGATTTTAAAATATAAACATTATATGGGAAAGCAGAGTGTTCTGGGGACATACCTGGGGATTGGGAATTCCTGAATTATAAACATTGCACTGACATTTGCTCCCTCTGTGATCTTCAGCAAGCCACTTTATTACAGTATTTTAGAAGTACAATTCACTTTTGAAAAATGCTGTCCTTCTTTTGCCTGCCTGATATAGTAATCCAGTATGTCCATCCTTAATTATGACTCTTTAGCACTCACATAGCACTTTTCATCTTCAAAGTGCTTTACAAACACTAATTAATGAATCCTCACTACCCCACTATAAGGTAAGCAAGTAAGTACGTAGTTTCTCCATCTATAAAAACAGGTAAATGAGACAGTTTTAAGGCCTAATCTTGATATATGGTCCATGAACATCTTACATGGACTTCAGTGAGAGTTATATACATGGATAGGGTTACCATATCTAATAAATAAAAAAAGAGGACCTTCCACGGGCCATGGCCCCGCCCATTTCCCACCCCCAGCCCCGCCCCAACTCCGCCCCTTCTCGCCCTAACTCCACCCCCTCCTCCCTCCCACTCCCAGCCACGCGGAAAGGGCTGCCTGAGCGCTACCGGCTTCACGGTTTACCGGGCAGCCCCCAGACCCTGCGCCCCCGGCCGGCGCTTCCCCAGTGCAGCTAGAGCCCAGGAGGGGAAGCGCCCAGCCGGGGGCGCAGGGTCTGGAGGCTGCCCGGCAAACCGTGAAGCCGGTAGCGCTTGGGCTTCGGGCAGCCCCCTTGCCTCCGGACCCTGCGCCCCCAGCCGGGCACTTCCCCTCCTGGGCTCCGGCGGCGCAGGGTCCGGAGGCATGGGGGCTGCCCGAAGCTGGTAGCGCTGGGGCAGCTCGGCTCTTAAACAGAGCCGAAGAGTCAGGGGAGGAGCAGAGCTGCCATTTTCCCGGACATGTTCGGCTTTTTGGCAATTCCCCCCGGACGGGGGTTTGAGTGCCGAAAAGCCGGACATGTCTGGGAAAAAGAGGACATATGGTAACCCTATACATGGAAGAAATCAGGACATAAGTGAGTTAGCCATGGTCACGCAGGAAGCCTGTGGCAGAACAATAAACAGAAGCTAGACTCCCAATCTTGTATTTTAGCCTTCAAATATCATTCTTCCCCTGTGATATTCTGCAATAAGCTATTCCAAGATGTCCTGGAAAATATTACCATCAGAGAGAGTGGGCCTGATCCCCTGTACTCCCAGAATCCACGGTGTATAAGTCAGAAGGTGGTGCGCACAGCAGGAACAAAGATTCTGCTTGCACTGCCCTGATCTTGATGATGCATGTTTTCCCATCATGCACTGTGCTGTAACAGGCTAGGGACTACTCTAAGAATTTATGCTGGCCTCTAACAGCCTCTAGGGACCAAAAATTTAGTCAATGTTCAGCGTAAGTGGCATTTGGACAAGGCCCACGCAGTTGCCATCCCCATCCCCTCTTTCTTGCTAAGAATGCCACAAGGAGCATGTGTGGCATATGAACCCCTATGCTAGCTTTACAGCACTGCAGGATGACTCACACTGGGGTTACCTCCCAGGACAATTTACTCATCTTCTGCAGCCAGAGGCCATCAGGGGTATGGAAGCTCAGCTGACCCAAGGCTGACTATGTTCTATAAGATTTAAGGCCAATGCCTTGTTGTAGTAGGGGAACTATATAGCACTATTCTTCAAATTGCAACATGAAGCCCATGCCCTATACAGCAAGAGGACTGGCTGTGACCTCCAGATAGACTTTAGCAGCCCTTACACATGCTCTGTTAATGTCAGCTAATCATATTAAAAATGCGAACATCAAAGATCATAGTCCTTTGTACTTAAGCCATTTAATCCCAGCAGATGTGGGGAGCTATATTGTTTTTGTTGTAGATCTTTTATGGCACATTTAGTAGCATTTCAATGCAACATGCAGCACTTCTTCTGGGATAGTCTGTGGAATTATATTTTGTTAGCAGTGTTACACGGAGCACTTGGAGCTAAATGTCATAATTCAGGGTTTGGCAGGAAATCTGGCCCAATGGGTAGGGCCATTGGCCTGGCCGTCTGAGTGCTATTCCTGTCTCTGCCACATGTCTGCTGTGTAACCTTGGACAAATTACCATACTTGTCTGTGCATCAGTTTCCCCAGCTGAAAAATAAGGGTAGTGATACATCATAAATAGGGCTGTTGATTAATCGTAGTTAACTCACGCGATTAAATCAAAAAATTAATTGCGATTAATCACACATTTAATCGCACTGTTAAACAATAGAATACCAATTGAAATTTATTAAATATTTTTGAATGTTTTGCTTCATATTCAAATATATTAATTTCAGTCACATCGCAGAATACAAAGTGTACACTGCTCACTTTCTATTATTAGTTTTGAGTACAAATATTTGCTCTGTAAAAATGATAGAACAAAAGATAATATTTTTCATTTCACCTCATACAAGTACTGTAGTGCAATTTCTTCATTGTAAATTTACAAATGTAGATTTTTTTGTTACATAACTGCACTCTAAAACAAAACAATGCAAAACTTTATCATGAAAGTGTAACTTAAAAATGTAGATTTTTTTTCTTATATAACTGCACTCAAAAACAAAACAATGTAAAACTTTAGAGCCTACAAGTCCACTCAGTCCTACTTCTTGTTCAGTCAATTGCTCAGAAAAACAAGTTTGTTTACATTTACGGGAGATAATGCTGCCCACTTATTATTTACAATGTCACCCGAGACATTCACATGGCACTTTTGTAGCCAGCATTGCAAGGTATTTAAGTGCCAGATATGCTAAACATGCGTATAACCGTTCATGCTTCGGCGCCATTTCAAAGGACATGCTTCCGTGCTGATGATGCTTGTTAAAAAAAAGCTTTAATTAAATTAGTGACTGAACTCCTTGGGGGAGAATTATGTGTCTTCTGCTCTGTTTTACCTGCATGCTGCCGTATACTTTATGTTCTACTAGTCTCGGATGATGTTCGTTTTAAGAACACTTTCACTGCAGATTTGACAAAACACAAAGAAAGTACTAATGTGAGATTTCTAAAGATAGCTACAGCACTAGACTCAATATTTAAGAATCTGAAGTGCCTTCCAAAATCTGAGGGGGAGGAGCTGTGGAACATGCTTTCAGAAGTGTTAAAAGAGCAACACTCCAATGCGGAAATTTCAGAACATCAAAAAAGAAAATCAACCTTCTGCTGGTGGCATCTGACTCAGATAATGAAAATGAATATGTGTTGGTCCGCATCACTTTGGATCATTATTGAGCAGAACCCATCATTGGCAAGGACTCGTGTCCTCGGGAATCTTTAGTGCATCTGTCACATAAATATCTTGTGACACCAGTTACAACAGTGCCATGCGAATGCCTGTTCTCACTTTCAGGTGACACTGTAAACAGGAAGCGGGCAGCATTATCTCCTGCAAATGTCAACAAACTTGTTTGAGCAATTGGCTGAACAAGAAGTAGGACTAAGTGGACTTGTAGGCGCTAAAGTTTTACATGGTTTTATTTTTGAATGCAGTTTTTTTTTGTACATAATTCTATATTTGTAAGTTCAACTTTCATGATAAAGATATTGGCCTACAGTACTTGTATTAAGTGACTTGAAAAATACTATTTCTTTTGTTTTTTACAGTGCAAATATTTGTAATTAAAAATAATATAACATGAGCACTATAGAATTCTGTATTGTAATTGAAATTGAAAATGTAGAAAGTTATAAATTTGAAAATGTAGAAAATATCCAAAAATATTTAAATAAACAATATTCTATTATTGTTTAACAGTGCAAGTAATCACGATTAATTTTTTTAATCTCTTGACAGCCCTATTCATAAAGTACTTTGAGATTATGGGTGACATGCACTGTATGAAGGAGCTATCTATTATTAAGGTCTAACAATGGAGAAGAAACATCTCAGACCAAATAAAACCCTGAGCTGTAATGCTACAGGATGCAACTGTAACCAATCACTGAGAAAACAACATTGACCTGGTGGCCTTTGACACACAATGTTTTGAACACTGACTGTACAATATTCAGTGGGTCAAATTCTGTTCCCAGTTAGCACCCAGGCAATCCCTTAATTTTAATAAAAATGTATATATCTAAACGTGGGAAATATTTGGCTCAGTATGTACAGGTTTGCTCCAATTATCCAAATGACTTTGGGGCGATTCAAACTTTCAGATATTTTGAGCAACTCAAATGAAATTCAGTTTCTATACAAATGTCAGATTTGAGGGACAGAAACTTTTTTTCCATGCAACTTCCTCCTAGGCGTGGAAAGGAGAGGAAACTTTACCGACCTGATTATCTTGTGTGTTATTTAGGTTTAGAGCGCATTTAGATCCATTGGTAGTCATTTTATAATAACCTCTGAAGAACAGAAAGAGTAGAACTTTGCAATACAGTTAATTGGGTTTTACCTGTATATAAATTTGGCATAAAATACAGAGTATATAAAATGTTGCCCTCTATACCCTATATTAAATCTACTGCCTATTTGTCGTGATAGTGAGTAGTATCTAAGTTCTGTTTGAAATGTCTAAACTGGTCATTGAGCTGTGATTCAGACTGTAAGGAGCTCTGTGCTTATAAAATGTATTGCTCCTGCTGGAGCTCTTACTATGAAATGAACTCTGTTTCTTACTGGCTGCTTTAAAATTCACTTTTTATGTTGTCTTTGAAATTCAGTTCATTTGTGAGTATAGGGATGCTTTCATGAAGTGTTGATAGGCCCCTGCAAAGGCTATGATCTGCGGAAAAAGGTGCTAGGTTTTTTTGATCAGTCGCTCTGTTTTCTGGTTTGGATCTTGAATTTATTAGCCTTATATGTTGTTTGGTTTTGAGCTCTTTTACGCTTTCTCCCCTTTTATATTAAAATATTCCCATCCTCTTTGAGGGTGGCAGAAGAACTCAGTGGTACTGTAAGGCTATTTAGGTGGGTAGGGAGGGAGAGCGTTTATTATCATACTCTTTCTGATTTTAATACTGTACTTAGCAAATTTCACCTTCACTGTAAAATGGTTTTGCATTTCCTTAAGTAAATAAATGGAGGATTTATAGATACTGGAATACTCAGCTCATATGGTGTAGCCATGGTTACCACCAAAATACTATGGATAATTGGCTGACCCAACCCTCCTTGTGTTCAGAAAATGTGGGCTGGCTATTTGGTACCCTGGAGAAATTACCTACAAAGGACCAACTGGGGGTTGCTTCATGTTATCTCATTGGCATTCAGCACCATTGCTATAGCATCAATGAGAGAAAACTATTGCTGAAGATATGACAAGGAAAAGTGCTGAAAGGTGAGGGCTGAGAAGTAACTTCTCTGGATTCACTCTCGCCATAGAGTTTTGAGGTGGAGTAGTCAAAGCAACTCCTATGAGCTGCAGGAAGACTAAATGTTCTCAAATCCCAATATGCCTAGACAGTATATTAAGGCAAGAAAACATTTTTGATTTGAGGTATGGCAATACAATATGGCTTTGTCTACACTAGAATGTTGTACTCCTTACTATACTAGTATAGGTAAAGCATTAAAACACTCCTGGTGTGGGTGCAGTTATATGAATCTAAAGATGCTTTATACCAGGATGACTATTTGCCATATGGGAAGGGGAATAACTATACTGGCATAAGACAACATTATCTCCAATATAGCTGTGTCCCCACTAGGGCTTGTACCAGCACAACTATAATGATTAAAAAAAAAATCACACCCTTAACTAAATTAGTTAATCAGTACAAAAACTTTGTGTAGACTAGGCCTCTGTCCCACTGCTTCAGGTGGAGCTTGCTATAGTGAAGTTAAACATATCCAGGTATACACACCAATGCCCTGTAAATCTTGCAGGCTGAACTTTGCTCCGATTTGTTGATGGAAAACAATATGTTGCTTATATTGTCGTCTTATATGCTCCAATTCATCAAAATACTTAAGTACGTACCATTTCCCTCTGTACACTAGCCACAAGCACTTAGGGTGAGGCTTGTGGGAGTAAGCAGCCACCATTTGGGTCTCCTACGCCAACGAGAAAAACATCTCTACTCCTGATGGGTTAGGAACTCTGCCTGGCAGCCACCTTTCCTTAATGTGCAACTCCTAAGCTGTGCAGGAGTCTTTTCCTGATTCCCACAAACCAGTGCTATCACTTTTTGTGCTCTTCGTGCCCCCACTGCTCTAGCTAGCCACATAGTTCAGAAAGGCTTCTAGTGACATGTATGAGTCTAGCCTGCAAGGACTAGGTCTTCAGACCCTTACAGTTATTAAGGAAGAGTGCACTGAATTGTGTCAACAACTAGTCTCCAGGCAACTGCTTGCCAGTGCTGAGGCCAGCAGAAGTGCCCTGATCACCATAGAGGATGCTCTCTTTAACCTGGTTTGGGGCTGGATTCCTTAGTCATCTGGTAGTTCAGTACCCATGGACCGGAAAGGACATGGCCCCAACTGCATGGGGAAGAGACAATGACACCCAGGATTCTCTAAGTGACATTGTCCCACAGTGCAGCACCATAGTGGCATGAGTATACGTAAGCTGTTTCTATAAATCTGTAGTAGGAAGCCAAGTGAGGTGGGGGGAGGGAGAGGGGCGGGAGGGAAAGTTCTAGGCAGCAGCTCTACACTCAAGCAAAGAAAAAGACAGTAGTTTATTTTCCTTGTTTTAATGAAGTTCTTTGTTCAAAGTTAGAGTCGCTTTCACCTTTCTGCAGTGCTTGGCCAGTTTCACATGACAGCTAAGGAGGTCACATTCTCAGCAGATATCAGCACCAGCTTCTAAAGAGTTAGAGAAAAAAGGGCTAACTATATTCTTCTTGCCAGGAGGAACATTGTTGGATTTTGTTTTCCTTGGATCATTGTAGTTTGTTTTGACCATTTTCCTTGGGACGATGGTTTGCAATTGTGTTGGTTTACCATTTAGTATTTAATATTCACATGAAAGTAGTCTCCAAGGCCCCGCCAGTCAGAATCAAAGCCTTATTGTTTTATGTGCTGTACAGACAACTACAAAGAAACAGCCTCTGCCAAGAAAAGCTCAAAAATCTATGAAGAAAAGTGATGCATGAAAAAGGGGGGAGAGATGGATACAGCCAAACCTATACAATTCTGTATAATGATTTTGTTGTTAGAGATAATGTTGGAGTCAGCTATCCCCACCTGCCCCTCAGTTTACCCATCATTAATCAGCATTTTTTGTATTGCTCTAACTCTCTATTATGCTCTAGTGAACGAATCTAATTTCTAATATTGCTGTGCTATTCCAGCTATGAAAAACAAAATAACTTGTAAACAGAGCAATGCAACTTCACACTTCGTTGTCACCAAGCAACTCTTAGTAGGAGATACAGCTCTTCAGCATCTCTCAAAGTCAGGGCCCAAGAAATTAATTTTACCCTGCTATAGGATGAGAAATCCAACTGGATGAACATTACACCCAGAACTGTAAATTTGCCTTTGGTGTGCATGTTACACTCAAGTGATCATGACTAGAAAATGATAGGAGGACATGGATTCTGCTTTAATATTGAAACTCAAAAAGATAGAGACGGAAATGTACATGAGCACGGTTAAGCACAGAAATAAATGTATGAATGACAAAGTAATAATGGGAAACATGAATTTTGATTCACAATGAAAAGCCAGTTTTCAAAAAAACAAAACTTTTTTTAAAAAGAGGAACTCATTTTATGGTGCTGAATTAGAAGTTATTTGCCTTCTTGCTAAAATTGTCCTCATGTTATTAAAGTTCTAAGGTTTCCACTGCCAATTCTTTTAAATAATAGAGATTTGTAAGGCATCAGACCCCCCCTGAGGTCTTTATTAGAATGTAGATGGTTCAATTTTAATGCTGGGTTCAAAACTGTCAAATTGGGACCACTTTATTAATTCAGTCAGTGCTGGCTCTGCAACACTGTGCATGTGGGAATATTCCCCTTCCTACGGGTTTGCAGTAATGAGGCTGAATAGAACTTACGTTAGGCATTTAGCATTTCATAGGAGCTCCACTTTTTGCTTTTGAACTTTAAGCTTATTGTATGTTACAGTAACAAAGAAAAGCACCCTTTGTATTAATCTGTAGTTCCATTTATTGTCATGTTAAAATTCAAAATTCTGTTTCCTTTCACTCTGAGAATGATTTTTTTTGGACCATGTAGTGTTGAAATGGACATATGGTATTGTGAAAAAGTTCCTCCTCTATCTCCTGCGCTTATTGGCGGATTTTCTTGCCTCAGAGATTTGCCATGTGGGTTGGGGAACAGCCCAGAGACCTTCCAGGTCTGACCTGCCTTCTCTAACATAAGTACATGGAAGTGTGTACATTTATAACAAAAGAACAGTTCTTCACTGGGGAGAGGATGAACCACACATGTCAGATATTAGTCATGTCACTTAACTCACAACTACAAGATGCTCTCATATAAGGATGATGAGGGCAGTATATGATCCAATATAGAACAGAAGAGATTATACCCTTGAGATCCCGCTATGGAGGGGCCCCTCTGAAGAGAAGAGGGAGTGCTGCCTAGGTGATAATACCATCCCTTCTCCAGGTCCTGTGGAGGGCTCTGTGGGGCTCAGGGGTCTGCAATTAGAGAGAAGCAAGGGAGAACCAAGGATGCAAGGCTGGGTTTGTGTGCTATCTGTATAGATCCAGCCTACACCAATGCTGTGGGGAACCCCACATAAAAATTAAGGTAGCCTTAGGTTGTATTCAGTTTTTAAGATGGGTCTTTTGTGCTTTGGAATCTTTTTTTCTCTTCCCTTAAGGTTGTGTTCCAGAACCAGTAGTGGGCAGAGCGAGAGGGGGCATTGGGGGACCCAAACCTGATTAGGAAAGCACAGGGCATCCCTGCAGATAGTTTTGACCTCCAATGGATCCTATGTGATGTATACAGATCTAGGGGGCTGAAGCCCCTTCTTATTCCACAGGAAGGTAGGCCCACCTCTTACTCCCCTTCTACACAGTAGTAGAATTTCTACGTAACTTCACGTGAGAAACCTTGCTGAGCTTCTGAGAGAGTTTTTCCTGTGTGAGGGAATTATCTGGTCTAAGGTTAGTGGCCACTTTTTAAAGAATTACTTTACTGCAAGCTTGATTTTGACTTAATTTCAGTGGATTGATTTTTGGGAACATTCCACAGAGCAGGCATAGTACCTTGAAGCCATCTGAAAATTTCAAAAGATGTGCTTAAAGGTTCTATTCAATATTAGCAATTGTGCCACAAACTACCAGTGCAATTTCTTAATATGGGCTAATCTCTCTTAATGGGCCCAATCCTATGAAATGACGACTGCTCACAACTCCTATTAAAATCACCATATTACATGCTCAGACCAGGGGATCACTCAATGCATTAGTTCACTGAAGTCATGCCAAGGGTGGTATTAGAATCTAATTTTTGGTTCTATACTTACAACTTCTCCAAGTGGGTGAAGTATAACTATATCATTTGAGTGAAGTATAAGTATATCATTTCTAGAGCTGTCTGATTTTGATTCATTGTATAATAGTGGCTGGGATATGGTAGCAAAGTTAAAGTTTCCCTGCTGCCTTGCACCTCTGGGAGGAGTTCCCTATAAACATCCACAAAGCTACATCTTTGCTCTCCTTCAAATCCCACCAAAAACTCGCCTTTGCTGTGATGCCTAAAACAAACTGACAATGTTAGGCCATTGGTATGCGGAGACCATTGCCTATTGTGCTGACCAACAGTTGTCCCACTGATTCCTTGCACGCCCTCATCTGTATCCACCCGTTGACTCTTGTCTTATGTTTAAACCATAAGCTCTTTTTGTTCTGAGTTTGCAAAGCGCTTAGCATGATGGGGTCCTGGTACGTGACTGAGGCTTTGTAGGTGCCATCACAATAATAAATAATATCAATAATTAATAATAAAGTTGGGATTAAACCGCAACTGTGCATTTCCTGTCTGTCTAGTCATCTCAATTTTTAAAGCTTCTAACATTCTATTAATGTCTGAAAGGAAATATTTTCAGCCTTAACTCCAACAAAAATGATTTTGGTCTAGAAATAAAGCTATGCACTCAAGGATTTTCAGCATCTAAAACTAGGTTCTCCCCCCTCCCCAAGAGAAACACCAAGCTTTGCCATGTGCATGATATGTAAGATCCTGTGGGCTCATTTCTGCCCGCAGACAAGCAGGCATGGTCCCATGGATTCCACTTGGACTTACATGAATGCATCAGAGGCCATAACTGGGCCTTGTGTTTTGTTGTCTCATAAGAGGGTTCGATTCAAAAGAAAGATTATTGAAAACAATTTTTGCTAATCCCCAGGATTTGCTAATCAATGAGTGCCTTTGATGTTTGGTTGAATTGGGTACTCATGAAAGAAATGGAACCAATGGCACTTAAAGCCAGGCTTAGAGCTGTGTAAAATAACCCACGCTGGCAATGATTCTGACCACGTGCTACATCTCCTCTATCCCAGGCCAGAGACTCTTCTATCTTTTTTAGCTGTTTGGAGCAGGGCCTTTCATTAATTATAAAATTGTTTAGCACTTAGCACTGTGGAGTTCTGGCTGATGCCTTTTTGTGCTACCACAATATAAATATAAGTAAATACTAATAATCTCGGGCTGCATGTGCTGAAATATGTTGCGGCTTTTCAGTTGGACAAACAGCCATTTGAAACTGGTTGAAATTACCAAACTCATTTCATTTATGATTGAAGCTAGCCATGCAGTGTGAAACTAGTTCATTAACCCACTGCACTACGCAGGCCCTGCTGTTTTATCAGGTATTGATGTCCTGCGTCTGTGATTTAAAAAAAAAATACACAACCTGTCATTCCATGCAAGGAGCAGGTTAATGTCCTTGGAGTTGGAACTAGAGAAAAATGTCATTGCAATTTAAGCAACAGTGATCAAAAGTAACTATCTCAAATCAACAGGAGTCAGTTCCAGCCCTTTATACTAATCCAAAATAAGTAAAGAACATCATGTTCAAAGAAACAATTTTGTACAAGACTTGACTTTTAAGTCTTATGAATTTGTGTGTGAAAAATATTCTTTTTGATCTGAGTTCAGTGGTTTCTAAAAAGAGTTAGCAGAATAGGTAATAAATTAGGTTGGAATATAAAACGGGGACAGTGTTAGCAAATTTTTGAAGGAACAGTTTCCTATCTAAAGAAGGAATCATATTAAGAAATTATCAGTAGTGTTCTTCAAGCATGTGACACTGTGGGTTATTGGTGAGGGAGTTTTATCTACTGTGGGACATTCTCTTATTGGCTTGAATGATTGTTGCTTAATAGAATCACATGAGATTTTGCTCTATATTTTTCCTCCCCCAGATTAAGAATTGTCTTCCCTAGTCTAGTTGACGGCTCATTCCTCTCTCCCCTTTATTTCTGCGGTGCTCCAAGTCAGTCTATGTACATCTGAGAGATAGAAGTGCAAATTTTTGTTTTGCTGGATAGGTAAGTTGTAAATGTCAGTTTCCGCAGACACACTGAAATCAGTTAAAAATAATAGACCAGTAACAGTCAATGGGCATGCAGCCTTCCCACAACCTTGCGCCTGCAGGGATCAAGTGTCGCTGGCACTGAGGAAGCATGGTGAGCCCTCTGCAGTTCCTCTGTCACGGAGTAAGGAAGTGGGACCACTGAGTCAGCCATGGTTGACTGGACAAGAAAAGAAATATGAACCATGCAGTAGCCAGGATAATTTTGAGAGTTGAGATGGGAAGAGGTGTAGTGATGATAACACATAGTGACAGCCATTACAATGGCCCTACACTCTTTAGGGAGGATGGCATTCATCTGTCAGATGCTGGGACTGACATTTGGCTGTGTGACATTAGGGATTGGGTCAGGCAGGAGATGGGTATCAGGCATGGTGAGTGTGAGGTGCATCCATGCCAATCGCCGGTGCTCCCAGTATGCAGAAGGGTTAAAAGGGTCAGCTCCCAGAGGTAAAATGAGACCTGGGATTGCATGGTTGGATCTTGAAGTGAAGTCTTTGCAGACTGAGGTTCCCTCCATCCAGCCTTGTGGCCCCTGTCACAAGGCCCCCTTGTATGCAGGGGTTGGAGAGAGAAGCAGTTTCACAGC
The DNA here is from genome assembly GCF_011386835.1 of Chrysemys picta bellii. Taxonomy (NCBI): domain Eukaryota; kingdom Metazoa; phylum Chordata; order Testudines; family Emydidae; genus Chrysemys; species Chrysemys picta. The sequence goes on from NC_088796.1 coordinate 111,834,002, forward strand.
TGAGCGGCATTCATGGGATAGACCTGGGAGGGTCCCCCCAAAGCTGCTGTTGCTTTGTGGTGAAAGCCCTGTAACACACAGGAACCAATTAAGTGCCTGACAGTTGAGCTGGGGGTGGGCAATGTAGCGCCGTGCCCCATGATATAATGAATTAAAGTGGTAGCCCGAGTTTAAACCTATCCCATATGTCTGTCAATCATTTACCTTCTTGACCAACTCAGTAGACTGCCATGGACTCACTGTACATGTGGCTCCTGCTGATGCACATTAACAGTTCATTAATGCACTTTCATCCAGTCCCATTTCAAAGAGGAGTAGATCAAAGCGCATTAACAAGCTATTAATGTGTATCAGTGCTGCAGGCTAGTGCAGGAAAGATTCCCATCCCAGTGTGTCGTGAACTGGCAGTTCCTGTAGATAAGTCCTAGTGCACTGGCTCATTAGCTAAGTTGTGGGTGATCTAAAATTGGTTTGTGGTGGTATCTACACCTTTGCTAACTGCTACACTTCACTGGTGGAATGCTAAAGAATGAATCAATTTACCAGGTTTAACATAAGACAGGTTTCAGGAGCTTAGAGATGGGTTTGAGGAAGGTCAGTTGCTGAAGGAGGGGCAGAAGCTCGTTGTGAGGAGTCCGGATGGAGTATAGAAGGGGGAGTGAGGGGTGCTACTGACTCTCAGTGTGGGGCAGAGCCGGCTCCAGGCTGGAAGTGGGATCTTGGCAGTTGGTACCTGCTCCCCAGCCTGATCCTGGGTGCCATGATGGCCACTCCAGCCTTTCCAAGTCCCACTCTCACGTGTGTGTGGGTAGGCTGATGCAAGGGCAGAGCCCCCACAATATTTCCATTGTGCAGCTCTAGTCCCTACTGCCCCCCGTTCTGCCACCCTGAGTTGTTGGTGAAGAGGCAAAGACGTGCCTAAATCTGAAGCAGTGCTTGGTATTTGGCATTCAGTATCAAATATCCCCACAACCAGGATAAGTCCGCTCTTTTCCAGGTATGATATTACCAGCAATAATGCAGTAGTATACACGTACAAGGCAGGGATGCATGCCCTGACATGGATTTCTGTGTGGATTTCAGAGTAGAATTATGGGTTCATTTTGGTTCATCTTCTGATTTGTGAATTCTTGTGTTTGGAAATACTTCCATGTCTAACTGTGCTGAGGTGCTGCTCTGGGCCTCTATCAGTCTGGTCTGGAAGCAAAGAGATGCACTCAGAATGTGTTCCTACTGATTTAGACCATATTCCGTTGGTGTCCACTCTACATTTACTATCTAGAGATATAACAGATCTCCACTCTCCCTCACAGGAGCAATAGTATGTGCTAATACAATTTATATACTTTAAAAAGTTGTCAAATATGTTATCAACTAACGAAGTTCTGTCACTGTGCAGAGACATTCTCAGCACTTCTTTGAGGTCTCTTTAAACTCTGCTTAAATATTACAATCTGCTGGAAAGTCACATTCCAAGTTTCTGCTCAGAGATTAGAGCAATCAAAGCAGAGAGACTTTTAAGAATACTTCTCAGATTAGCGCAGGGAGGGAAAAGGCACTTTCAGACTTTAGTTTCAGGTAGGTAATCAGGAATGCCCAATGTAGCTAATAAACATGCCTTTTCTTTTACCTTAATGCTGAGTCTTAATTGTCTCCCAGATTACATTATTTTTTCATTCTCTTCTCCAGGACTGCATGGAAACTCAGCAGAGGAAGGTATCAAGCATTTCTAGCAGGGAGTGTAGGAAGAACAGAGACCATTTCTGCCTAAAGAAAATATACATCCGTATATTAGCTATTAGCGAATTATTTGAATTCTTATAACCTCTGTGTAATACATTGAGCCTATTTTATAGCACACTCCTCCTACCAGAGGGCGCTTTATTCTGCTGGGTCAGCTCACTCCCTGAGGTAACCCTTGTCTGTGCTTTCTCAAGGAATCCAGGGAAGCTGTCTTCAGCTTTGGTAGTTTCTTTAACTGAACCTTCTTATCAAACACAACCCACAACCCCAAAGTCAGTGCAAGCATAGCTGCCCCTTTCCAAAACCAGTCTCCTGCACCAGTAATTCCCCATAGGAATATTTCATGGCTTCTACCCAGCCTCAGCCCTCAAGGGCTCCCCAAACAGTCTCCCCCCACTTATCCATTTGGTTTTGTCCCCTTCCCCACTCCTGCTGCCCTCTTTTATAAGGGTCAGCTAATTAAGTTCCGCCTCTTTTCTCAGGTCCAGAGGCTGGGCTAATCGGGCAGCCAGGGTAGTTCCAGAACAGATATACCCCTTGTTCTGTAGGGAAGAAGGCCTAGGAGCTGTCTCTACATCTTCTGGGAACTCCCTCATGCCGAGGTAATCAAGCAGGGGACTTGGGCATGGTTTCTGGGTTTTTTTGCATCATGTGAGTGGTGCAAAGGGAGCAGAATCAGGGCAAAGAATATGTCCCAAAGTATTGATTGTGGCCCCATGACATTTTTGAAATAATATGTTTGGCCCCTGGACTGACAAGCTTGAATCCCACTGGAGTAGCTGTGGGGAGGGCACAGAGTCAATTGACAAACGGATACAGTTGGAGTTAGTATAGCCTTGATGTTTTCTAGCACTCTGGCCCTATGCCTTACAGTGCTGCTTCCTCAGTTTTCGTCAGGCGTGCTAACCCTACATTAAGTAAGCATATGCTGCTTTAGGAGTGTAACTACTCTTGCATTTTTCTGTGATTTATTAATTTTCTATTTCCTCTTGGATTTTAAATCAACAAGGGTGTACAAATCACAAAAAGCATTTACCCAAGAAAGAGCTTTGAGTTCACATGGGTAAAATATATAAACATAAAACCTTTGGAAAATATTGAGAGAATGAGGGCACATAAAACTTCACACTGAAGCTGATCAGGAGGGCTTTTTTTGTTTGTTTTTAGCAGTAAAAAACTGCAATAAGCTGTAATATGCAGCAAGTACTCCAAGAATGAGGCACGCAGCTGACATATCATCATGTCCAGAGTCATTTCACTAGGGAAAACAGCAGTGTTTTCCAAACGGAATACTTTTTTATTCAACTACATTCCATTTCCATTATATTGGTGACAGTTATAGCTCTCTCCCTGCCATAAAATGGTTCCAATCCACATACAATCCTATCTTTGTTGTAACAACACCACTTCATAAATAATACCGCCAAAGCTCTGGCCCAAAGACTTCCAAGACTGCTATAAAAAGGGTGAGATGTGTTTGTTACAGTTTCAGGGTAAACTGCATCTGTATTCCCCCCCTCCATGATCCACTCCAGTTGTTTCCAGTCAGGCCTCAGATATCGAGTCATCACCTGTCTTTGGATAGGGACTCATTGCCCACTCCCTTCTGACTGGGGCTTTTAAGGCTGCACAGCTCCTGCCTTAGACTGTGAAATCCCTAGAAAGCCAGTCTGGCTAAAGGTCAGTGCCTGCATTTTGCTTTCTCTCTGAGATCTATGAACAATGTATTGCCAGCAGTTACAAGTTACCACACAACTCTTTCTAAGCAAGCATATTTATTCTTAAAGTAAAAGTACTACAGCAAAAACGTAGAAAATTATAGAAGTTCCTATAAGCATGCTTACCAGAGGTCACCTATCAGTCTTATGGGGCCCTAGGAGGCCAAAATCTTTCCAACTGTCCTGCAAGGGTTGGGGCCCAATGTGGACAGAAGGTCCTGTCCATTTGCTGGATCAGAAAGAAGGCCCTGAGTCAGTTCAAACTCATCCTTTTATATCAAAAGACCTTGTATCCTAGTCTCTGGAAAGCCCATCTTGAACCGATCTATGGAAACCATTTCAGGGGGTAGTACCTCTCTGGAGTTGTTTAGTCTCAGGGACTCGCTTTAATCACTGCCCACTATTTTTAGTTTCTGGGGGAGCTGTGGTATCCCACCCCCATGGAGTAGAACACAATCATTCATAAATCATTCATATATTTAATGAAATAGCTCCCAAAGATACTGCCTGGGTTTGCAATATCTGTCACAGTGTTCACAAAGAGAAAGGAGAAAAGGCAAATGGATGGGGTAGAAGGTGGACAGGATGGGTCTTCAATGGACAGTTTTGCTCATTTCAGGAGCAAACTCAGGTGTACTTGGAATATCATGGAAAATATCTGAAGGCTGGAAAAGAATTATTTAGAATGTGAAGTTAGGAGTAATGTGGGGACATTGAGCAAAGGAAATTTTAAGATGAATATTAGGAAAAAATTTTAAGCACTAGGTTCTTTAAAATGTGGAACAGACTCCCAGTCTCCATTCCAGTGTCCAACCTAGTCCAGTATCCTGTCTATGGCTATGGCCAGTACCAGATGCTTCAGCAGAAGGTACAAGAAAGTTTCTTCCCAGTTCCCCTTAGTAGAAGTTGTCTGATGCAGGAGGATAAATTCTTCTTCTTGTTTTAGTCCTTACTCTTATAAAGATCTAGCGCGGTGAATGGAAGAAGAGATTTATATCTGATTCAGATATGTGGGAGAAAAATCATAGCCAAAGAACAATTTTAAACCCGATGGAATTATGAGTCTTGTTCTCCTATTTGTAACTATCCTGGTGATTAACAGCTGAGAGAAGGCAAGTACTGGAAACGGAACATCACATCCATGGCAACTTGCAGTTCAACTTTTAGCTGTCTAACACACAAGAAGATAATTAGTTTTTCTTTAGGTTTTTATGATTTATAATAGCATTAGTGATCTCCAGGTCAGACATTTCCTGGCAGCTAATGGCTGGTTGGGTTAAGAGCCCTCAGCTTTATATCAGACCCTCTACTCATCCAGCCAGTCATTAGCTGCCAGGAAATGCTTAATTCAAAGGTCATTATTGCTTAAATATTGCCTCTAAAAGCCTTTTATTACTAGCAATTCGTTTTGCTTTTGTGCTGTATTAGCAAGCCTAAGTAGTAATACAATTAGCTATAATAACAAATCAAGCAAATAATAAGAGTTCTACAGCCAAGGGACAGATCCAAGAAAAATCACTTTACTTTCCACACATTTCCAGTTTAGGGTGGGCCATTGACACTGTAATAAAGACAAACTGAAAAAAAAAAGAATCAAGTGACCTAGTAGAGGTGATTAGGAAGGAGAAAAAGTCTCACTGTCAGAGAAAGAGATAGAGAATACTGCAGTTCAAAAGTTTTAACCATGTTAGTCACATTCCTCACAAGGGGGAAATCCATAAGTAAGTGATGCATAGCATCTCAAATTATATTGCAATAGATATCTCATCATCAGTAAGCTCTTTGTGACTGCCTTTGTACTATACATGTGTGACAGTGCCTTCCACAAGAGGTCCTGATTCCTGATTGGGACCATAATACAAATATTAAATAAACAGTATTATTAAATAATAGTAATGTGCTCATGATTAGACTTTGTCAAAATCTAAATTATCTGTGGGGAAAGACTTCAGCTGAAATTTCCACTGAGAAAATCACAATAAAACGTTCTGTTGACTCAACCTGAATCAATATGTTTTGTTTGGGAGTACCTTCCTTCATCTGAACAGCCACAGAGCCTCTTGGGAGTTGTAGTTCCATGGTCCCTCCTGCCCCCATTCTGTCCTGTGGGCCCTCCTCTCTAGCTGTATGCCATCACCCAGTATGCACTTGATCTCACCTTGAGGATTCAATAGTTCAACTTTTTATCCCAAATAGGGATGAAAACAAATGTCAATATATTGGAATTCCTGGAAGGCAGAACTTCTAATTTTTGATCAGCTCTAATACCCAGGAAAAATATCATGTCAGTAATTTAGGGGTAAAAAAACATTACAGGGATGTTGCAATTATCCTCAAAACAAGCATTACAAACTCAGGAAATTCAGAGTTAAGTTAAACTTAAAAGTAATACATGAAGCTCTAGACATGCTCATTTAAAGCACCCAAACAACCTCAGCCCTTCCCTGTCATGATGGGGGGGAAGGGGGAGGGGGAAGAAAAATGAATCGCTCATTAAAAATCTTTTGAATCTAACCTTTCTTAATCAGTCATATAGTTATTTCATGGCATCACTACAAGCCCCACTTAAGAATGACCTGAGCTATAGACCTGATCTTGTCTATTAGTCTATAATAATAATTAGATAGAACAATCATTAATAATTTAACTTAATTACAATCTAAAGTTTTCAATATGAACAAGATTTCAATTAATCGTCACTATATGGAAATTTTGAAGGCTATCCCATTATTAAGATGATTTGGGACAAAAAAAAGGTGTGACATTCTGTGCTATATTTCTTAGAGGTTCCATTTTAAAATTAATTTTAACTCTAATTAAGGTATCAAATACTAAATTATCATAAAATTCATTAAAAAATCAACGAGTAAGCACATTGCATTTGGGGAGGATACACTCTAGTCTCTGTAAATGACAACAAATACATGACTTACATGCAAGACTCAGCCCCCACTATGAAGTTGCATCCAGATCCTCCATAATTAAAGTATTTTGAGTTTTGGCACAGAAAAAGGGTCTGGAAGAGAAAGAGGGACACTTCTCTGGAGGAGTGGACACCTATCAGATCCCTGAATATCAGAAAGGTAGCATACTTTTGGGGTAGACACACTTGAGTCATGAGGGGAGGTTGCTGGCGGAGCCACTTCTGGCAGAAAAGATTGCACCTTACTGTTGTGGAGGTATATGTATACCTAGACAGAGCAGCACAGGTCCATGAATTTTAACGAATGTGGACTAATTGCTTAAAGTTTTGGCATAGAATTTGAACCCACTCTGCTTTAGGATGGTTTCAGCATACCAGGTGAACACATTGCATAGACCTACTAATATTTTAATCAGTTCGGCATAAATTTCTCATACAGTATTTTTCCTTTCATCCTTTTTTCTTTTGCAGTGGCTGACAACAGTCCATTATTTTTGCCAGGTAGAGTCAAGATTAGCCATTTTACTCCTCATACCTACTTGTTATCCGCATTCTGAAAAGCAATGAGGAGACTCAAACCATAGTTCTTGAGACTAAAGAGCCTCGGGGTTTTAGTGCTAGCTCTCTAATCTGTAGCACTGTTGTTGTACAGCCGAGTCAAGAACAGGATCTTGAAATGTGCTGTTTTGAATGCGGCATTTGCGGTTACATTAATTTGCAGTTCTGGCTGATGTGTGTGGCTTACGGTAAGTCTGAAGATTTGACGTGTTTATGTGCTTCCTGAACACCTAAGCAAGAGCTGCTTATTTGGATTTGTTACTGGAATCTGTAATATCTGATTGGCTTGTCTAGCAATTCAGGTTTGTATCTTTGCTGTAAAGGTTTTTTGAGTTATAAAACTGTTATTTCAATGAAAGCTCTGTTGACCTTTGCTGATGCAGTATAAGAAAAAAAAATCTTGTGTGGGCCTTCTAATTATTGTGCTAGTCTTCATGAGTTGGTACCATTAGTTTTATTACACTCTCCATATTACACATTGTCTGTAATACACAAGATTGAAAACCAGGAGGGGAAAAAAACAGGTCAATCTTACAATACACAGTAATTTATTATATCAGGTGCATTATACATTAGCCTGTCTCTGTGTTACCCTGTCTATTGGAGATTCACTGAAAAAAATATAATAATTATTGGTACCTTTTCTCTCTTTATCAGCCTCCGAATGAGTTTCTGAGTGTACATTGCAATTCGCCATGGTCTGCTATTATTATAAAACATACTCTATGGTAAATCTCAATTTACTTATTATTATTAATTGCATTATACTAGCACCTGGAAGCCGCAATGAAAGATTATGATGCTAGGCTCTCTACACATATGCAGTAAAAAGGAAGTCCCTGTCCCAGAGAGCTTACAGTCTTAGCCAATGACAAGACACAATAGGCAGATGAAAAAAAAAGGGGTGAGGATGGGGCAGGAGGGAAGACAAAGCATTAATAATAATTCTATCACGTCTTTGTAGATAGTAGCTGGGCATATAGTGTAGCTCACCACCTGCCTAACTGTTAACAACTTGCAGCATTCTGTAGCCACCATGACAGTAATGAGTCTTAAGTAGGTATCACTTGGTGGCAGATGACAGAACAAGGAGCAATGGTCTCAAGTTGCAGTGGGGGAGGTCTAGGTTGGATATTAGGAAACACTGTTTCACTAGGAGGGTGGTGAAACACTGGAATGGGTTACCTAGGGAGGTGGTGGAATCTCCATCCTTAGAGGTTTTTAAGGCCTGGCTTGACAAAGCCCTGGCTGGGATGATTTAGTTGGTGTTGGTCCTGCTTTGAGCAGGGGGTTGGACTAGATGATCTCCCGAGGTCTCTTCCAACCCTAATCTTCTATGATTTTGATTTTTGATGCTGGGGTTTGGTAAACAGAGGAATCCAGGAGGATCCATATACATAGATGTGTGGCCTTCAGTGAGAGTTGCACCTGTTTATGCCAGCTGACTATTTTGCATGCACAAAAAAGCTGATATAACATTAGGTATGTTTGGGGAATAAAAATAAAGTAGGGTCAAAGCAAAGGACAATCCCCCTAATCATAAAATACAGTTGAACATGGGGACTTGCTAAGCCACGAGCTCGTAATAATAGCTCAGAAGTGCCTAACATTTGGGACAGATAAGATAAATGCAATGTTTAGCTCTTAAAATGTAAGCTGTTAAACAGGAAGAGTTAGTAATTATTAATTATTAATAACAATCAAGCTTCTCATGGACCAGAGAAGTTGGAAATAGAAAGGACCTATTAATGTGTAATACTGCAGACACTTAGATTACATCTACACAGCAATTAACACACAGAGATTACATCTACACACCTCTGGTTGGCCCGGGTCAGCTGACTGCTGTGTCCGAGCTCTGGGACCCCATGATGGGGGTTTGTTCCAGAGCCCAGGTTCCAGACGAAGCCCAAATGACTACACAGCAATTTTTAACCCCACAGCCTGAGCCCTGCAAGCCCAAGTCAGCTGACCCAGGCCATTCGTGACTGTGCTGTGGCTTTTTTATTCCGGTGTAGACGTAGCTTCAGGACATGATTCGGTCATACCCCCACACCCCACTAATGCACACTCTGCTATGGCTTATTGGGGCATAAGCACCACCCTGGTACATGTGCAGTGTGTTGAGCCCTTAACTGTTAAGCATATATTAGATATTAAAGTACAGTATTTCATCTTGGCCAAAACGGAGCACATTGTACCCAGAAGAATCCCAAAATGTACTTATTTTACTGTTATGGGGCTGGGGTATTAGTTCCTTAGTTAGGACTGAAATATAGTTTCCATTCTATGGGAAAGTTGGCGCTCTCTGCACTAACTCTTTTGGGGAACTAGTGGTAGCAACTGTGGGACCATTAGTGCAGGGCCGCCCAGAGGTAGGGGCAAGTGGGGCAATTTTCCCCAGACCCCGGGCCCCGCAGGGGCCCCGCGAGCCCTGGCCCAGCGGCGGTCCGGGTCTTAGGCAGCATTGCAGCGGCGGGGGGCCCTTCGGTGCTGCCGAAGACACGGAGCGACTGAAGGGCCCCCCGCCGCTGAAATGCCGCCGAAGACCCAGAGCGCTGCCAGGTGAGTACAAGCGCTGCAGCTCCCCCGCTTTGCCCCAGGCCCCCTGAATATTCTGGGCAGCCCTGCATTAGTGTAGGCAGGGCATGGTGTTTTTAACATCATTTCATATAGGTTTGGTCCTAGTTTTAGACCAGACAGAGTTAGAGGCATATTGCTCATGTCTTTCTAGCTTTGCCTGGCCCAATGGATACGAACCCCTAATATTTACAGCCTTATAAAATCACTAAAGAATCAAATGCTAGTGTGAATCATGCTCCTCCATGTTCAACTATTTAAAAAGTTATTGCTGGTAATAAGTAAACAACCAGAGCAACCTTTTAAAATTCAGTAATAGATCTGGATATTCAAAATTCTTTACGAGCTTGATACAGTGCCCGTTAAGTCAATGGAAAGGCTCCCTTTCACATCAGTGACATTGGCTCAGGCGTTAACTGAGGGTACATCTACACAGCAGCTGGTAGGAGTAATTCCCAGCTCAGGTAGATGTAGCATCACTAGCTCTGTAACACCTAAAAATAGCAATGAGGTTATGGTTGCATGGGCAGTGCCTTGGGCTAGCTACCCAAGTACAATCCTGCCCAGCCTCCTGGGTGTGTATTCAGTCTGAGCTGCCAGCCCTGATGCCACAGCCACATTGCTATCTTTAGGTGCTAGTTCAAGTAGAGCTAGCGTGTACATGTGTACCGGAGCTGGGGCACACTTCCCAGCTGCTGTGCGGATGTACTCTCAGAACGGCAATGCGGACTTATCGTCATCATAGTTTGTTGCACCAAAACCACAGCCAAGATCTGGAGTTATCACTTATCGTTAATAGTTCCTCCAGAGCATATGCATTGACTCCGTGGGTGCTCCAGCCCTGGGAATAAATGGAGGGTGCTGAGCTCCTTATCAGCTCTCCCTCCCTCCCCAGGTGCCTTCCACCCACCAGCAGCCCTGCTGATCAGTGCTGCCTCCTCCCTCCCCGTGACTCCCGCCCACCGTGATCAGCTGTTTCATGGCGTGCAAGAGTCTCGGGGGGAGGGGAAGAGGAGGAGCGAGGATGCAGCGTGCTCGGGGGAGGGGGCGGAATGAGGCGGGAGAGGGTGGGGGAGGGGAGAAGTGGGGTGGCAGTGGGAACTTGGGGGAACGGGTCGAGTCGGGGGGAGAGGCCTGGGGCAGAGCCGGGGGTCCAGCACCCCCCGGGAGATTGGAAAGTTGGCGCCTGCGCTCCAGAGTACAGGATATTGATGGGGACACTGCATCAGGCAGTGTTCAAGTATTTGCCAAGGCTCTCCTCATTTACATTTGGGGGCCATTCCTCAGCTTCCACTTGGTCATATTGTCACCAGTCTTTGCCACCCCAGCTTTCATGCGATTTAGACTACACCAGTGTTTTTGTTCGTAGACAGTGCCTGGGGGAGGGAGGGAAGTTGTTCTGAGAGAACCAGTTTCTCCAAAATCATTGACATTTCCTGCCATTTTGTTATTCTGTAGCTTTCCACGGTGGTATTTGGGGGGATAAGGAATTTTCAGAGGCAAAGCTCTTTCTGGAAGTCAGCCTCTTGGGTGTTGAAATGTGTCTATATAATGGGTATCCTGGATCATGCACCTGTTATTGGTGTCTCCTTTCTACGGAAGGCATCTCACCTCACTGATGGTGGTGCCATCCCTGCTAGGCAGTATAGAGACAGCATGGGAGTCAGTTTCAAAGTCCTTGTGATGATCTACTGGATTGGTTGAGTTCAGTATTAATTTTCGGTGCATAGTTTGGGTATGACCATTCAGGGGAACAATACTCTGCAACTGAGTAAAACAGGGCATGATTGGTTGCTCAGAGTGTTTTGGGGTCAGCTCCCCATTTTGTGTTGGTCAGTTTCTGAAATAATCCATTCCTGGAGTTCACTTTCTTTTTCAGCTTCTTGATGTGTTCTTTGAATGTCTGCATTTGGTCTCATGTGACCCCCAGGCACACTCGATATTCACAGCCCTCAAGGATTGTGCCATCCCACAATGTCTGCAGTTTTTGCTTGACCTGATTGCGTTTCAGGTGGAGAGCGCACACTTGTGTCTTGCTATGGTTGGCAAGGACATGAGGATTATTTCTTACTCTTTTCAAAAAATTCCAAGAGATCTTGATTTAATATGTAGTGCAAAGGATTGTAACAGTAACAGTCCATCCTCACCCCCTAGGATCACACTAACGTATCAACAGAACCCTGCTTTCTAGTATGGAGCTTGAACCTATAACCTTTTTGCTTTCAAGAAACTAGAAAGGCATCATCATGTTATCTTGGTGAAGATATACTGAGATAAATTCATCCCTAAAGTAACTCTAAGTCCCTGTATGTTTGTTATTTTTTGCATATATTTCTAGCATTGGCAGGACATTAAACACATATACTTCTTTGATTCATGGTCCAACCCCTGAAAATAGCAGCATACCAGAAACAAATCTTCAGTTTTAAGTTCTAGTCAACTGGTTTTAAGCACTTGTTTTTATTCTTTTCTAAAACATTTAGATTTAGACTTAATTGGAGTTAGTGTTGCCACAGAAAGAAGAAGAGCAAACTTTTGAGAGTGATGGAGGTAAGCAGCATCCAGAACAGGTCCAGTTTAGAAAATCTGTCTGGAAGAGATACCACTGCATATCTAATCCTATTTAGGGATAGTGTGTATTCTTTTGGAGTTTTGGCTAACTTGGAAAATATCATTTAAGGGATAATAACTAAGTTACATAGGAGAAAAAGGCAGATCTGTAATTTTCAAAAATGTTTGTGGGCACGTGGAGTGACTCTTATTTTAATATGCCAGTAGATTTTAAGGCAGGGTTTTGTAAAGCATGGGAAATTCTATAAAAGGCAAAACATGCTATTTTGATTATCTAAAACATAGTAAATGGGTTAATTTGTATTTTGAAAGCCTCATGCAGTACACTCAGTAGTGGCTAACATTTGAATTCCAGCCATCTTTGCATATCAGCTTTTGAAGCCCCAAGAGCTTTTGCCATTTGTTCCGATTAGGTCTGTCTTCAGTAGATAAGTCTCTCAGGTAATTTGAAGCACTGGCACAAAATGAAGTCCGTTTGATGGTCTGAAACTAGAAAATGTCTCTTACCCAATTAATTAATGCTGTTCCTTTTAAATTCCTGTTCATGTTTCGTTTTATGTGCTGTTCTCTCAGATGTGGGAACCCCAATGCACTCATTCCAGGAGTTATTTTCCTGAGCTTGTAAAGAGTTGCTTCTTATATGAGTAGCTGTACTTTTTGCCATGTGCTAAATAATGATCTGCTTTCTTTCTTATACTTGCATGCCCAGGCACACACTCCCACCAGATCATTTAAACTTCATATTATGTGTGCTGTAGCGTTTAAAGCTCAACTGACCTTTTTTAGGGTTACTTTAATATTTTACATTCCCCAGCACGTCTTGGATTAGTTAACACCAGAAACAAGTACATGATATGGAAGACTTTTTCTTTCTTTAATATAATGGTTGAAGTTGGGTGCTCTGAAGATTTCCTTTAAATTTAACTTTTACCATTTTTTTCATTGAATCTGGCACTGCTAATATTGAGCGCAAAAGAGATTTCTAACTGTTAAAGCACTGTATTCTTAAAACTCTTGTCTCCATTATGTAGTTACTTTATTAATACTCTGCTTAAGCTCAGGCCTGAAGTGAATGTTTAAAGCAACAAAGACAAATGTCTCAGTCATTGATGTGTTTCCCCACTGTAGAAACAGAGAAATCGCACCCGTTCAGCTTAGCCCACAAGTGTGAAAGTTCAAAATGTAAGAATCATTTCTCAGTATAAATATTCCGTGAAATGTGTTTGAAATGTGTTTGCAAATGTCAGTTCTGAGTCTACTGCAGTTGGCAGCCATTTTGCAAAGTAGTGACACTGCTTGTGTATGGCAGCCAGCGCAAGATATTTTTAAACCAGTGCTATATGCAGAGCAGGTACTGTTTAACAAACAGAAATGGACGTGATTGAAAAATAAAACAGTGCTTGTAAAAGACACTGGGAACTTATGTATTTAAGGGAATTCCTTCACCACCTTTCCCCTCTTCCTCCACTTACCTTGTGAGCTGATTCCAATTAAGTGGGGGTATGATATAGTAATCCAGGAGTAGGCAACCTACGGCACGAGTGCTGAAGCCGGCACGTGAGCTGATTTTCAGTGGCACTCACACTGCCCGGGTCCTGGCCACCGGTCTGGGGGGCTCTGCATTTTAATTTAATTTTAAATGAAGCTTCTTAGACATTTTAAAAACCTTATTTACTTTACATACAACAATAGTTTAGTTATATATTATAGACTTATAGAAAGAGACCTTCTAAAAATGTTAAAATGTATTACTGGCACGCAAAACCTTAAATTAGATTGAATAAATGAAGACTCGGCACACCACTTCTGAAAGGTTGCCGACCCCTGTAGTAATCTATCCATATAGGACAAAAGTTTGACTTTCCTTACGCATTCTCAAAGGAGCATAAGGAGGAGCAATAGAACCCCAAAGCATTTACTAATTGAATATTTTTAGTATCTTTAACTAGCACAATGCAGTTCTTTATCGGCATTGATACTTTTAAGCTTTTAAAAAAGTCTGGGATCTTCTGAAGTGAGTGGAGTGTATCAACGTTTTTAATTGTATAACCATTAAAGAAGTGGGGGAAATAGCAAAAAAATGGGACCCAGAAACAGAATAGCCAATGTTGTCAAAAACAGTTTGTGATACTTTAGATCACACAAATAGTTGTTCAATGCATTTTTTCCCCCAAATCAATCATTGAGATTGGTAATTCTATTGTACTTGTTAGGTACTGAAAGCAAGAATTTATAATTGCATCAGTACTGTACCTCAAACATTAAGGCATTTTCTTCTGCCTCTATAATTTCAGTTGCAGAACAACCTCTCTCATATGTTCATGCTGTTGCTTTGTTGTTGTAAATTGAGTGTGTTTGGCCATCTGGCCATCCAATTTTTCCTAGTTTTTGGCTAGACAACTGATTATTGATTGTTTTCAATCCTGCGTTCAGTAAATGTAAAGGAATGAGTGTCTGACACACTACCATGACCCTAGAGAGGGAAGAGCAGCTGAAAACATCTACTGAACTGTACAGCCAAACCAAAAAAATTGATATGAAACAGTTTCAGCATCAAAAGTTGCTCTTATTACTCATAGGGGACGAAGTTTGATATTGCCACATAAACACTGGGAAATACTGCTGTGCTATCTCTTGGGTACAAAGTGAGTTGACTCATTAAGCTAGCGTAGGCTCAAAGCAACCCATGAAGACAGAGTTAGGAGCAAAACCTCATTTGGTGGCCTATGATTCCACATCCAAAAACATATTGAATTCATCCTAGCTTCACAGTGGTGTATTTTCATTGGCTTCAGTGGAGTCACTCCTGATTTAGACCCACGTAAGGAAGAGCAGAATCTTGCTCATTGTGCCAAAATGCTCTGTGTACCTAAACTCACAAGCAGAACTGGTTGGGAATTTTCCAAAGAATTTTTTTTTTTTTGTTAAAAATGTTGATTCATCAAAACCAGGGTGGAATTTCTGGAGAGGGAGGGAGGGAGATTGAGAGATATAGCCCCACATCCCAGAATAGCCAATAGTGTGGTGGTTAGGACACTCACCTGGCACATGGGAAACTGAAGTTTATGTTCCTGGCCTGCATCAGACAGAGCAGGGACTTGAATCTGGGGCTATCATGTTGCCTAATCACTGAGCTGTTGGCTATTCTGGGGTGTCTCTCTCACTTTCTTTCTCGTTGTGAAAAACGTGCATCATCCAATGCACAACAGGAAAAAAATTGAAATCTCAAAAGTATTTGCAGGATAGCAAAAATATTTCCCACTCAGGTCTACTCACAACTCATCTATGCATGAGAACACATTTGCTTAATCTTTGCACTTAGTATTTCGGTGAATAATGTGTAGTCCTCAGGCCAAGTGAAACCTGCAGCTTCATTTGGATTATGGCCACCCAACAGCTCCTCTAGAGGTGCTGTGGATTATGCAAGTTAGGGACTGCTGAACAACGTAAATGTCTTGCTTTGTATGACGCGGAGAGCATCCTAATTACATCATTCTTTTTAATTTCTAAATTTCCTTACACTTCTTACTTCTTCTCTACGGTTACTATTGCAGGCTTCTTCATTTAAAAACTGCTGCAGTAGTACCAACCCATTCTACAGTGTAGAAGACAAAGCTAAGGACTCTCATGAGAAAGTGGTTCCACTTAGATTCAGTGCAAGTTTTAACATTTGATACAAATTAGAAAAATTAAGGTGGTCTCTTGGCATTTTGGAAGAGACAACTGCACCAGATCAGTCTAGAGACTGATATTGCATGCATCTCATTTCATAGCTGTGTCAATTACTAGAGCAAACTTATATTTTTGTGTCTCCATAAAGAGTATATCAGCAAAATTCAAAAGTCCTCACTTTGATCCACTTGATTTTATACTGGATTTTGGTATTAGTTGTGAATCTCATCTTATATTTTTGAAAAATTTGTGAGCAGGGCTGTGATTTCACTAGATCCCTCCTTTTACCACCCTTGCCTTTTGTGTGACAGTCATCTACCCATCTACAACAGGTTCCTTGTGAAGGTCCATGGTACAGGTCACTGCTCCCCAAACCTAAAAGGCCATTCTGGAGTGTGGCATGAGCAGGAAGCCCCTGACTCATGTTGCTAGTTGGAGACAACACTGAATATGGGACTAAGAGAAGCCTCATAATCCCTAGTGTTTAGTTAATATCAGAAGCTAGATAATCCTTGTGAGTTTCCCAGCAACCACATACAAGGGAATCTGGAGACCTTATGCTAAGTAGAGCCAGTGGCTAGTTGAGGAAGCAGTACTTAGTTGCCAGGCTGCATTCAGCATACCCAGAAGAGCCTTCAGAGTTTGGAGAGAGGGGACATTGAAGATCTTGCTGCATGGAGGAGAAACAAAGTATGTGATGATCCCTAAAGACCAGGGAGGGAAGAGGAGTTAAATGATCCCCAGAGTCTTTGGAGAACATCAGATGTAAGGTGGAGGGTGCTTGAGCGGTGTGAGAAGGAGAGGAGATAAGAGTCCATTTTGGAGTTTCATGCTCGTCAAACTGAAGCATCCTTCAGGAAAGTCACAATGCCAGAAAAGGAGGTAATCCGGGAATGAACTAGATCCCCAAAAGAATGTGAAAGGAGTTTCAGAGCACTTTTCTGGCTCCCTGTAAAGAAGACACCTGAGACAAGAAAGGACCAATACTTTATACTGTGCAGTGCGTCATGAATAAGAAGCGAGATCTTAAAAGATATGGTAGCATTTACGTGAGAGAGAAATGATACACCAGTAAATATAGAATATGTGGGAAAACATGTTTTCGGCATGTCTCGGCAAAAGCGGGAGCTTATAGTCCATCAGAGAATCCACAGAAGGGAGAGATCCTATCGCTTAGCCAAAAGCAGAACCATTGTTGTGTCTTACTAGACACCAGAGAATGTACACACAGGAAGGCATCTCTATACATGTCCTCCAAAACTTCAGTCAAAGATCAAATTACAACTAGAAATGAGCCCCCATTCCTGTCCTGAATGTGAGAAAACTTTCACTTAGCTATCAAAGTTACTGCACACTAGAGAGAGAGAATCCCTATACCTGTCCTCTATGTGAAAAAAATGTAGCCCGTGTTCTGTTCTGAAAAGTGGCTTAGGGTTGGCCTATAAAGTTGGACGAGTGTAACTAAATCAGTTAAAAATTGACAGTTTAGGAACCCAGCTCGATTTTCAGATTCTAATTTGCTGGATTAAGCTAAATCTATGTAAATGAGGCTTAAAGTGGTGTAAGCGAGGTTTTCACTGTAATAATTAGATTAATTTAAAATTGATTTAGTTACACTGGTCCAACTTTTCTAATATAGACAAACCTTTGGCAAAAATAGTACAGTGAAGATCCAATGTTTATTTTCTTTCAATTACTTCCTTTTCTAATATTCCCAATTTATAAATTAAGAGGGAAAGCCTATCTTCCACCCCTGGAAACCTAATGTACAATCAGAAAATCAAGCTGGGTTCTTTCCGGCTGACTCAACATTAACAAACATTCTGTAGCTGGAACTTAGTTAATAGGAGTGATGATGAATAAGCCAGCACAAAATCTAGCTTACTCTTTCAGAGATGTGTTGGCTCTGCAGAACTAGCAGAAGCATAAAGGAGAAAAACTTACTTTAGTCAGTAATATCAATAATTAAACTCCTGAATGCACACAGAGAACAGTTTAATCAACTGCAACCTTCCCAGGTTGATTAAACAGGTATCAGCACCATGGCAACCCCAAGGGTCACTACTACAGGAGAAACAAAGGACATCTAAGCAAACCAAGGAGAACATTGGCTCTCTTTTTCTTGAGGACATCTAAAATGGCCATAAGTAGTGCTTCTGTGCTGACTAAAGTAACTCATGCCCACCTTGTCTCTGACAGTGAAAAACATGAACAAATACAGGATATGGGTAGATACATTTCAATTATGGAAGAAACCACTGCTGAAGGAATTATTTTGAGAACAAGTGGCCATGTAATCAGAAAGACATCAAGGCTCACAGATAATAATTACGGACTGATTTGTTTGTGGTTGCTGTGTTTTATTTTCATTTTAAAAAAAGATAGTAATTGATACTGACCCCCACTATGTGATGCGATATTCACATCTGGAACCTGGACCCATGATAGATGAGTAGGGCCAGGAAATAGCGTTCAGTCTGTTACCAGCATTTCTGTGTGTTATATCTTTATTATACAGCTGTCACCCACCCCAAACTCCCACATGCACTTGTCTCCTCACAGTTTCCTATCTAATTTCCAAACTAGAAGGCAGAAGGGTAACTATCTTTCATTTAGAACAGCCTGGCATCAGTCCCCTTGGAAATAATGACAGTTGGTGGCCCTTTTGAGTAAGGGCAAAAGCTTGCAAGATTGCTGCTGAGCATTGGGACATCATCTGTTCCATTCTCTGCCTGTGGCACATAATAGTTTAGTCTTCTGAGGGCTCTAATACTTTGGTCTAGGTCCAGTTGTTGGGCTTGGAGTGGAAATGGCTGGGTGGTGTTAGTGACCTGTATATATCAGAGGTCAGACTAGATGATATTGTGGCCCTTTCTAGCCTTAAATTCTATGTATGACTATGACTCTATTAGATGCTTTATAAAAAACATCTAAAATTGTGAGAATTGCAACACTATTGTTCAAGTTGGCAACTCAAGATACTTTCAAAGGGGAGCAATTAATTCCCCTCCATGTAGACAGATCTAGATGAAACTTTAAGTGAACATAGCAGTGTATACATAGTTGTTACATCTTCCAATTTTTTCATGAGACTCAAGATTTTAGGTAGCGTTATGGGTTGGGTTAAACCTCATTCAAACTGAAGGGCAGCCACCCTCCCGTTCAGGCTAAATGAGGGATCAGGAGCAGTTACATGTCCATTTGTTTCATAATAGCCCAAACAATAGATCCTCATGTCAAGGCTGAGCAGAAGCCATGCTATGGGAGCTGAGAGGTTTCCTGGGGACTGATATAACAAACGCATGGACTGGGGCATTCATTGGTCGAGCTGTGTGTTTGAGAAAAGCAGGAAAAAACAGGGCCAAAAAAGCCAAGGACAAAATCAGAACCAGAACAATGGTAACATGGCCTTTAGAAAAGCTAAGAGAAAGCTTTTGACTGGAAAGGGGCTTGGAACTGGGAGCAAAGACTCTCTCTCTGTCTCTCTCTCTTGTTCGATTCCTGCAGTGTTTGAGGAAACAGGACTTTGGAAATAAACAGCATTGCATCAAAGAAACCCGACTCCATCTTCAGTTTCTCCTCCTAAAGTAAACCTTCCCCCAACACCCTGAATTTGCTATCCACTTGGGTCAAAAATGGGTAACAGTATTTCAGACAGCTGGCGTAATCTTGTGATCTTATTAAAAATGGCTTCCATTTGCTAATATTTATAGTGGGACTCAAGGCAGCCTGCCCTCAGGTATGAAAGCCCTTTCAGAGTGGAAATGTAGTTTCCCCTATGGGCAACTCCATTTCTCCTTGTGTTGTAGTTAGGCAGGAAATGGGGTGGGGTGGGAGGGGAGAGTTGAGAAATGTGAGGGGACAGGGCAAAGGAATGAGAAGCAATAGGAAAAGTGCAGGGGGTAAAGTAGAGGAATATTAGGGTGGCCGAGAATGATGCTGTGAGGGGTCAGGGAAACGTTGGAGAGTATGGAGTGAGAAGGCAGGGGGCAGAACGCTGGTGGTTCTCGGCTCTGAGTGACCTTTGTGCCGTTCTAGTTGTGCAAAGGCATCTCAGGCAGGCTGCTGAGCATTATCTCACTGCCCTGAAGTGCTACACCAGCTGTATATCACCTACTCCTCTACTTTACATATAGACGACAAATCATGTTAGGAAGGAGTGTGGAAGGGCTGAGCTCCAGCCCTTAGGATGTTCTAAATTATACCAGGGGGAGCTTTTTGGCTCCCCGAGGCCCATGATCAGGCCCTACTTCCCCCCACTAGCTGTTCTAAGAGTGAGCTTGGTGTGGCTCATGTTCTAGCTCATAATTTTTGAACTCTTAGGGTTGGTAGTGCTGAGGGCATAGATGTGCCAACTGTCAAATATTGAATTGAAAGAACAGGTACAACCTAGCTGTCATCTTTGTGGTACACTCTGTGTGCCATTCTGTATGGATTAACAGAGATGAGCCTATAATGCCAAAAAAAAAAAAAAAAAGCCTAGGACTATTTGACTGAATTGTTTCAATGAATTCACTTTGGCTGTATTTGTATCCTTGTTTTTGTTGGTTTGCTGGGGATGTATATGTGAACAGCATAAAGGATTAAGGAAAGTTTTCTACCAGCATTTGCCTTAGAAATCTGATTAAAAGAGTTACATTTGTCCAGTAAGTGAAGGAACAATACTACATCACTAGTATGAATTACCACTAACCAACTCACCTTAATTTTAAATAGCAAGCTTTTGAGTTAAACAATTGTAAAAAGATAATCAACTATCGTTGAATAACAAACAAAACTGAAAAAAATCACAATCCATTTGAAGGCGTTCTGATGAACAGAATAAAGGCAAAGTCTGTAGACTAAATCTAGTGATTAGGTTGTAAGTGCTCAGATACTGTTGTGAGGAATGCAGTTTAAATACCTACATACGTGAAATCCACCTTTAAATAGAATGGCTGTGGTTTTGTTTTTCATTGTTTAGTGTGTGTTGGGATTCCCTTTGTGACCCGTGGTGCCTGGGGCGGCCCTCTCTGGAAATGCCAAGATCAGGGTAGGCTGCAAAAGGGAGAAAAGATACTCCCAAGACTGGTGAGTAACATTGAAGTTAAACCTCCCAACCAGTCACAAACTGTGCTTCTGGTTATTAAGAAGCAAAACAAACAAACAAACAAAAGAAATCACACAGTCCCCTTTGTTGCATTCCAGTCTCTGGCTCCCAATCAGCACCTAGGTTCAGTACAGTGAGAAGTTATTTTAAACTCTGCTCACATATACAAAATGTTCTTCTGACCCCAAAGCGTCAGCCACATCATCAGGTCAGTAGAGGTTTGGATCTTACCCAAAATACCACGCTGCCAGCCAATCCTTTAGTGTCTAACACTAAAGGTTTATTATAAAGAAGAAAGAAAGAACAAAAAGAGAGATGTTAAATGGTAAAACAGTCACATACATACAAAGACTTCAAAGTCCATATATCAGGTTCCTAGCAGTATTGTTGAGTTTGCTGTCTTGAAAATCCCTCTGGAATACATCCACAGCTTGGATGGGTCATTCAGTCCTTTGTTCAAAGCTTTAGTTTGTAGCAAAGTTCCTCTAGAGGTAAGAAGCAGGATTGAAGACAAAATGAAGAAGATGCAGCTGCCTTTTATAGTCTTTTGCCCTGCGGCCTGTGCTTCCTTTGTTTCAAACACAAGCTGCCCAGCACATGGCTTGAGTTCTGTCCATGGGCATGCCCCTGCATGACTTGCTGAGTCATAAGGTGTATCTGCCTTCTCTCAATGGGTCAATTGTATAGCTGATGGCCCTTGATGAGCCATCAAGCAAGCTAGGCAGTGCTGATGCCAAACTGTCTGGGGGTGTCACCCAGAAGCATAGCACAAGTTTTGTAATACAGATATGCATACATATCTATAACCCAAAATACAAAGGTGATACAAACACATAAATGAGATGATCATATATGGCAAATTATAATATTTTTGCAGATATATTACATGGCATATCTGGCACAGTTCATTGCAATTTTACAATACTGATATTCATAGTATCCTAAAGTATCCCCCAGATTCCTTACAGCATCACACCCGCTGAGACTTTTTCCACTTGGCTTCTCCAGAATACCTCGTCCAGTTCTGGGAGAACACTTCATCCAGTTCTCTGGGATCCAAAAATCTCAGTTTAACTCCAGCTCATGACTCAGGTTACTTTATTACACATGTAACAGCGCTATGCCATGCTGGCCTGGCCCAGATACAGGGGATTTAGGTACAGGGTGATACTACAACTCCAAATCATGTCTCACTACACAGTTTATATACTTTTTTTTCTAGCTATTAACATCTATACTTCTTGAATCAAATTGGTTGGACATCGTACAGATCATGTAAGGATCAATTGCTTTTCAGACCGTGTAAGGACCAATCACGCATATCCTCACCTTATCTACATTTCAAGCTTATCAGTTCACTGTGGTCCTACTTCTCTCAACTACCCCAAAAACACCATTTCCAGCCCAGTCTGTCACAGTCTTGTTTACAGTTTAACCTGGCTCTCAAATAAGCTATATGCAAGTTTACTTATGCCCAACAAGATCTATGCCTACAGTGTGGAGATTCAGAAAATCTGCCATAAATTTTGAAATCTTTTCAAAACTAATCTAAATGCACATGAAACTCCTTGTTCTGGAAATTAAGCAAGAAATCTCATGGCAACTAAATTTCTCATGAGAAATTTGTAGTAATTAGTTTAGTGCTCTAGTGGACAAGCACTTTTATGTGAGAATCACCTTTCTTGGTGTATTTTCATATTTCTATACCAGATTTTCTCATGTACCAAGATCTGCTCAGTGCAGGATGGAATGGGGGGCCCAGGAGGGAGCAGGTTATGGCTCCCTCATTCTCATGGTACATTTGTCCTTTTCCAGGTCCAGGCCTAGGTGGAGCAGTCTAGGGTCTTCTCTAACTTATATTAATTAGCATGATCCCTAAGGAACCGTATGCCCGTGGCGGATAGCTATGCCACAGTACCCTCCAGCCTTATTCTCTTGTCATTCTGACAAGCCTCTCACACATATATGATGCCAGGACTGAGTGGAGTGTTTTTTGTTTGTTTTTGTCTTTTTTTTAAAACAAAACAAAACAAAAAACCCCATAAATGATTCCAGCAGAGCCCTGGGTTAACTGAAATTTCAACTGTGCTGGGGGAAGTCTCAGATGGCTTGATCTGGCTGCTTTCCAGACCTTTTGCTTCTCCATCCAAAACCCCTTGAAGATACCCTCGATAAGTGTATAAGACCCTCCTAAAGTGATGGAGCACACCAGAAGATACTGTTTTGTATGGTAGGCAGGGGATCCATTTTTGGAAGGGATCCTCAGCACATATATTTGGAGGCACAATCTCAGTGAGGATTTAGCTGTATGTGAGTAGTCCTACTGAAAACAATGGGACTACTCACATGAGTAAGGACAGCTTGTGTGAACAAGTACTGTAAGATTTGACCCTAGTTGTAACCATCTTGGGTTCATTAAATAACAAACCAGTGAATGAGAGAGGAATAAAACAGAGCGTCTCTAGTGAACTGCTGCACACAACCCTGGCTCCAGAGCGGATCTCCAAATTCCCAGACTCACAACACAGTCCCTTATGAGGGAGCATCTCTCATAACCATATCGCTTCACTAGTTGTATCAAGGTTAGACACTGGGTTCTTTAAAATCCCATCCTTACCAAAGAGTCATGAGAAATATATCTACACTGATTTACTAGTACACACTGTAATCTTTTAAAACTGGATACCATATTCTAATTGTCTTTCTAACTGACCATCCCTGTTAATTTCAACTCTATGAACAAGCAATATCCACATAATAACAATGTTATATATAGGCAGGAAATAGGAAACCCACACATGGCCAGCATTCAGTAAGCAGTGATTGTTTGAATCCACAGAACAGTTCATATAAATGTTCCATAATGTTAAAAGTTATTTATTAAACAGTTGATACATGTTTTAGATGGTCTTAGATTCAAGGTGCCCCTAATAATTCATTAGTAATAATAATACCTACCTTTTGTTTTGATTTTTGTCATAGATTTCAGAGCACTTTTCTTCAAGGGAAGACTGGAAAGGAATCTCTTCTCTTCTGGTAAGATGTCCAGGATACGAACCTCAGTTCATGGAAAGTCTTTTACAAATATCGTCTGAGTCACTAATTAAATTCTCTCTCTTCTAATTAAATGATTTCTCTTCTTGGATCTTTAAAATGTCTTTGTTTAAGTTTAAGTCAGGACGGGCTTGCTCCACAAATAGTTATCTATTGGCAGGCCTTAATTAGATGGGCTGTTCACAGTTAATGACCCAGTCCAAGCAGTCATCAGCATGGAAGGTTGTTACTTCATCTCTGTGACCCTTCTGCCTTATGCAGTATAGACTCTTTCCCAGCCAGACAAAGAAACCTTTGCCAGTAAATCTATTATCACTGAACTGTTTCACCTAGAGCAGAGTGTAATGGAGCTTGGAGCTGAAGCTCTTGGTAGCATCTTTTATCATCCTTCTATCAGGGGTTGAATCCAAGGAAATCACATTGTTCCTGGCACCCCTTCTGGTTTCCGTGGCTTTCTGTCAGCTAATTACCATTAGGAGAGCAAATGAACTAAGTTCAGCCTAAGGTCTATACTATATTCAAGGCCAAAAAGCTGTCAGTGAGCATTTGGAGTGGCAGAACCTGGCCTTATCTTTCTTTCCCTCCTCTTGTAACCTGCAGTGGCTAGAATGGCTGAAAAAGTGGGTGGTGTTGAAAAAGTGGGTGGCAAGGAAAATGATGAGGCCAGGTCATTCGGGAAGGGGCTGCTTCACTGCATCTCCTCAGCAGCTTCCATCAGCAGCAATCCTATGGTATCCCCTTGCTGATTTCAAAGCTGTCTTCTCTTGGCAGAAGCACCAAGGAAGGGTAAGAAGCAGAAACACCTTCCAGCCCTGTCTCAGGGTTAATTGCACCTCTGGCGTAAGGTGCAAATCATGTCTTCATGTGCCAATTTCTGTGAATCCAACTCAATCTGCATAATAATCTCAGAATTAACTGATGTAATTGTTGCAAGATCCTCATGTAATCGCCCCATTCCACCTAAAGTTTTAGGAAGCAAGCCTTGGAGAAAATATGTCAAGAATTCGACCTCAAAAGCTAATTTGGTCTCAACAACTTTTGTCAGCTGAAGTATGACCCGATTACATTTCCTGTAGAAATGAATGCCTGCTATTCAACTACTGCAGATGTCACCTCCCTCTGAGCATTCTCATCTCAAATTCATAGATTCCAAAGCCAGAAGGGACAATTGCGATCATCTTAGTCTGATCTCCTGGATAACACCAGCCACAGGGCATCATCAGAATAACTCCTATTTACCCCGACTGTTAACAGTTTACACCTTATTTCTGAATATACACCTAATATCTTAATTTGTTTAGCTTCAACTTCCAGCCACTGGACGGTGTTATACCTTTATCTGCTAGATTGAAGAGCCCATTATTCAATATTTGTTCCCCATGTAAGTACTTATGGACTACAGTCAAGTCACCCCTTAATTAAGCTAAATAGTTTGAGCTACTTGAGTCTATCACTATAAGGCATGTTTTCTAATTTTTTAATCATTCTTGTGGCTCTTCTCTGAACCCTTTATAATTTATCAACATCCTTCTCAAATTGTGGACACCAGAACTGGACACAATATTCCAGGAGAAGTCACACCAGTGCCAAATACATAAGTAAAATAACCTTGCTATTCCTTAGCAAGATTCTGCTGTTTATGCATCCAAGGATTGCATCAGCATCACACTGGGAACTTATGTTCAGCTAATAATCCATCACAACATCCAAATATTGTTCAGAAATCTCATTTTTCATATATTTATGTTGCTTCGAATATCTAAATAATTAGAGACTTTAAAATGCAGCTCTTATTTCCCCTCTTCTTCCTCCCCTTCCCCCACACAAATACAAATAGTTAAAACAATTTGTTCTTGTGAGTTAAGTGCTTGTTAAGCCTACTGTTGAAACCAGTGATTGTACCATAGTGTTGAGAAGTGTTCTTTAAAAATATTTACATTAGAAATTAGGAAACCAGCAGAGTCACATCGAGCCAAGCACTTTGCCACTCGTGTAACTTTGAAGTAATTGGGACTATGCCTATTTCTATGTCTATTAAAGTTAGGCATATGCTTTGATGGATAAAGGCTCATCAATCAACTTGAAATCTAGTTACTTTTAAAAAAAAAGATATTAAAGTAATTTTAGGTACTACAGCTGACCCCAATCCCCCCTGCCCATTTTGTTGGTTTTACAGTCACATTTTCCTATGTTTAAAAATGTTTTCCCCCTCTCCTATTGCTATGTGAATGACCCACGCAAACAATAGGAAAAGCTGACTAACCCAACCGACAGGAGAAATTGTGAAACTGACTATACACTAGAGTCTGTCAAATGCATGAAGTAAATGCACTGAAAAAAAAAAAGATGTTTTTTCTTGTCTTTCAATTTTTGTAATTGTAGGGGTTACTTGTACCAAGAGCAGGTTAAAAAGAAATTTTGGTTAGAGCTGTAATTTTTAAATTATGTAAGTTTACATTAATTTAATACAACTCGCATAGACACACAGTATGAGTAGCCAACAAAAAAACTTCAGTTTTAGTCATGGTCAATATGAAGAAGTTACCTAACTTGCTCCTCAAAAATCCTTTTTTTCTCGGTGTTCATTACATCATTTATAGTGGTTGGTGATTTTTTTATTTTTATTTTTTACTTCAGCTACTCCGCAAAGTAAGCCTGAGTCCACCATTCAAAATAGTGTCTTCCTTAAAGATTTTGAAGTGAATGATATTGAGGTGAATGACATGGCAAGCTGATAATCCTAACTGTGTAATGGCACTTATCACCATTTAAAATCATTATCAGTTTATTTTTATAGAGCTGTATACATTGTAACATTAGTTATGATACCTGTGCTTAACTTAATTACGTTGATATACTGATGCTGTCAGATATCATTACTAATACTTTACAGCACAATGTAAACCCACTCAGTGTGTCTGCACATCAGAGAAGAGACATTATGATGTTTATAGCCAGCGAATTAGTTCTTGAAAACTTTAAAAACTTCTTCTTGAAATGTGCCTTAGGCAGTAAACATATTGTTCTTGTTTGGGGAGTAGAATTTTAATTTCATTTTTGTCTCCACTGGCATCATACTAACAAGGAATGAATTGGACTTCTGCAGGTGAAAGGTGAAATAAAACAAACCAAGAATGATGGAAAGAGGAAAAACATGCAGCCAGAGTTTTAGCAAATATTCAGAGTCTAAAGAAAGACACTATCCACAATAAGATAAAAATGAAACTGACTATACTATTTAAAAGTGCTTAAATATTAAAAAAAACCCAAAACATTTAAAATATAGAAGTTGTCAGAAGTGAATGAAAATACAATTAAATCTCTGTTAGCTAAAATATTGGGATTGAGATTTTCAACCCCAGCATTTATTAATTTTAATGGGAGAGAGGTGTCAATCCTTTAGACAGCTCTTAAAAGGTCAACTTGAATAATACATTTTTTTACAGAGACATAACATTTGTAAGTGCAGACAAATGAGAGGTTTTTCAGGAAATAAAACTTGTTTTCAAGAATATGAAAAGTTTTGAGTTTAGTATTCTAAGATCATGTTGTTTTTAAACTAACAAAATCATCCAAAGCACAGGACTTGGTGGTGTTGAGGGATTCAACTACTCAGTCATCTGTTGGGAAAACAACATAGCAGGGCACTTTCTTGGAAAGTACTGGAGACAATTTTTTATTTCAGAAGGTGGAGAAAGCTACTAGGGGAGAGGCTGTTTTGATTTGATTTTGACAAATAGGGAGAAACTGGTTGAGAATTTGAAAGTGGAAAGCAGGTTGGGTGAAAGTGATCATGAAATGATAGATTTCATGAGTCTAAGCAATGGTAGGAGGGAGAACAGCAAAATAAAGACAATGGATTTCAAGAAGGAAGACTTTTGCAAACTCAGGTAAGATCCCATGGGAAGCAAGTTTAAAGGGAAAAACAATGGAAGACATCTGCCCCAGTTTTTCAGAGACCTTATTAAAGGCACAAGAGCAAACTACCCCACTGTGTAGGAAAGATAGGGAGTATGGCAAGACACCACTTTGGCTTAACCAGGAGATCTTCAATGATCTAAAAATCAAAAAAGACTCCTACAAAAAGTGGAAACTAGGTCAAATAATAAAGGATGAATACAAAACAAATAACACACGTAGGTAGGGACAAAATTAGAAAGGCCAAGGCACAAAACGAAATCAAACTAGCTAGAGGCATAAAGGGTAACAAGAAAACATTCTCCAAATACATTAGAAGTAAGAGGAAGACTGAGGAAAGGGTAGGCCCGTTACTCAATAGTGTGGGGAGGAAGAGGGGGGAAATAACAGAAAATGTGGACATGGCAGAGGTGCTTAATGACTTGTTTGTTTTGGTTTTCACCAATAAGGTTGGTGGTGACTGGACATCTAACTTAGTGAATGCCAGTGAAAATGAGATAGGATCAGAGGCTAAAATAGTGAAAGAATGAGTCAAAAATTACTTAGACAAGTTAGATGTCTTCAAGTCACGAGCACCTGATGAAATGCATCCTAGAATACTCAAAGAGCTGACTGAGGAGATATCTGAGCCATTAGTAATTATCTTTGAAAAGTCATGGAAGATGGGAGAGATTCCAGAAGACTTGAAAAGGGCAAATATAGTGCCAATCTATAAAAAGGGAAATAAGGACAACCCGGAGAATTACAGACCAGTCAACTTAACTTCTGTACCCGGAAAGATAATGGCGCAAATAATTAAGCAATAAATTTGCAAATATCTAGAAGATAATAACATGATAAATAACAGTCAGCATGGATTTGTCAAGAGCAAATCTTGTCAAACCAGCCTGATAAACAGGGTAACAAGCCTTGTGGGTATGGGGGAAGTGGTAGACGTGGTATATCTTGACTTTAGTAAAGCTTTTGATACTGTCTCGCATGACCCTCTCATAAACAAACTAGGGAAATGCAACCTAGATGAAGCTACTTTAGGGCGGGTGCATAACTGGTTGGAAAGCCATTCCCAGAGAGTAGTTATCAATAGTTCACAGTCGTGCTGGAAGGGCATAACAAGTGGGGTCCTGCAGGGATCAGTTCTGGGTCTGGTTCTGTTCAATATCTTCATCAATGATTTAGATAATGGCATAGAGAGTACACGTATGAAGTTTGCCAATGACATCAATCTGGGAGGGGTTGCAAGTGCTCTGGAGGATAGGATTAAAATTCAAAATGATCTGGACAAACTGGAGATATGGTCTGAAGTAAATAGGATGAAATTCAATAAGGACAAATGCAAAGTACTCAACTTAGGAAGGAACAATCAGTTGCACACATACAAAATGGGAAATGACTGCCTATGAAGGAGGACTGCGGAAAGGGATCTGGGGGTCATAGTGGACCACAAGCTAAATATGAGTCAACAGTGTAACGCTGTTGCAAAAAAAGCAAACATCATTCTGGGATGTATTAGCAAGAGTGTTGTAAGCAAGACACGAGATGTATTGTATCAGTTCCAGGCACCACATTTCAGAAAAGCTTTGGACAAATTGGAGAAAGTCTGGAGAAGAGCAACAAAAATGATTAACGGTCTAGAAAACATGGCCTATGAAGGAGGACTGAAAAAATTGTGTTTATTTAGTCTGGAAAAGAGAAGATTGAGAGGGGACATGATAACAGTTTTCAAGTACATAAAAGGTTGTTACAAGGAGGAGGGAGAAAAATTGTTCTTCTTAACCTCTGAGGCTAGGACAAGAAGCAATGGGCTTAAATTGCAGCAAGGGAGAGTTAGGTTGGACATTAGGAAAAACTTCCTAACTGTCAGAATGATTAAGCACTGGAATAAATTGCCTAGGAAGGTTGTGGAATCTCCATCATTGGAGATTTTTAAGAGCTGGTTAGACAAACACCTGTCAGGGATGGTCTAAATCAGGGGTCGGCAACGTTCGGCACGCGGCTCGCCAGGGTAAGCACCCTGGCAGACCGGGGCAGTTTTATTTATCTGCTGACATGGCAGGTTCGGCCGATCGCGGCCCCCACTGGCCGCGGTTCGTCGTCCCGGGCCAATGGGGGTGGCGAGAAGCCGCGGCCAGCACATCGCTCGCCCGCGCCGCTTCTCCCCGCCCCCATTGGCCCAGGACAGCGAACCGCGGCCAGTGGGGGCTGCGATTGGCCGAACCTGACGCGTCAGCAGGTAAATAAAACTGGCCCGGCTCGCCAGGTGCTTACCCTGGCGAGCCGTGTGCCGAACGTTGCCGACCCCTGGTCTAAATACTACTTACTCGTGCCATGAGAGCAGGGGACTGGACTAGATGACCCCTCAAAGTCCCTTCCAGTCCTATGCTTCTATGATTCCATGATTTATTATGACTTTTTTGAATTTTCCATCAAATAGCACATAAAAGGAGCTTTATAGAGTTGCAGGCCCTGCAGAAATATGGATGTGTGTTGAACTTGATGATTCTGATTACATAATTTGCACCAATGGATGCTGAAACTGCCAATTTACGGTGTAACACAATACTCATGATATTATGTAAATAATTCTAAAGATTTTTTCAGAATCTTGAAAAGAAAAAGGCCAAAATTAAGCTGATATTAAGATTACTTTGAAAGTAAAAAAAGTGAAGCTATGTTGATGTTTATTAAGCACCATATCTTACTCAATATAAAGAAATTCTTCATGGGCCCATGAGAATATAGGAACTTATATGTGGAAGAGGTTGAGTATAGGATATTCTCCACCCATGGTACTAGAAAGAAAATGGAGTGCCACTTACCACAAAGCTAAGGATAATTAAAGAAGTTATTTAGCTCACAACAGTATTGGACTCTGAATCTAATGTATCAAGGCATAACATAAAAAGAGATTTTTTTTTAAAATGGGCTGTTCCTAATATATTACAATTTTATGCAGAACTTTTCATGATCTCCTCTGCTTCAATGGGGGCTTCATTGTTGCTCAGCCTTACCTAGGGTAAAATTCACTCCATCCACAGAAAGCATGAATGGTCAGGTTCTATGCAGGTGAAATGCACAGGGTTGGAGAGGTGAAACCCAATCTCCAAGTCAGGGCCCGGGTCCAGGGCTTCTATGCAGCCCTCTGCCCCTAGAGCTGTTCCACATTATGCTATCCGAGCCCACTGTGTGGATCATTGAAGCCACTGAATCCCCGTAAATGGGGATCCCCAGACTTACTGTGGCTCAACCCTTCTTATGGTCTACCATGCAAGTGAAAGGCCAGCATGGAGATGCTGTCATTGGTGTGTAGGAAGTGCACAGATACTTCTGCAGAGTCACTCACCAATGACTCCATTGCAAAGCCACTCTGTGGTTCTTAAATGGTGCAGAGGACCTTGAACCAGCTTTCTTCATGGAGTATTTCACCTTACATTGAACATCACATAAGTATTCTTTGGTGGTTGTTTTCTTCAAGGCTTTTTGTGAAGAATTTCATTTAATCAAAAATGATTTACTCAAAAATAGTTTCAAGGGAAATATTTCAACCAGCCCTAATCTTGGTGTCTCATCAGGGAGGTCTGTGGTGCAACACCCAGGATGAACCTGGCCTACTGTTTTACCGTTACCATAATGTATAATCTCTCCCTTTGGGCTTGGTTATTGTTGGTTTTCAGATTCTGCACTGCTGTGCCTGAAATACACATTTTTTCTCTGCTGTTATCTAATCTCAATAATATTGTTTTGCAGCATCGGTGAATGTGCATTTTGTCTTCTTGCATAGCTGATTTGGAGAACTCCAAAAACAGCCTGCTCTAATGTTTGAATAAAGTTTTGCAAGGGCAAATTTACTTTCAAGTTACTACAATTCAGTGAGTTTCTATCTTCCTTAATTTGATCCCTGCCAGTCCATGTCTCTTCATTACACTTGGGTCAGCAACTTTATCCCCCACTTTAGAACTGAAATGCCTTGTAATCAGAAGCACACTGGGCAAATTCATCCCCAGCGTGACTCCACTGCAGTCAAAGGACTTACACCAGGGATGAATTTGGCATAATGTCAATGAGTTACTGTTTTCGGCTCTCTGGCTCTTCATTTTTATCACCCTTAGCTGCTCCTGTTGGTATTTAAACTTGAATGGTTGTCAGATTTATTGATGTTGTTTTGAAGGGGAGAGGGTTAAATAAACTTGACACTGGCTAGATTACGTCCAGAATAAATGCCACTTTTTATTCAGCTCTCTCTTCTATCTTCACACACCGAACCAAACCAAACCATACTGAACCAAAAGTATATCTTGATGCGAGGTGGGGGGCTAACCACATACAATATCCATTAGAATAAATATGAGAGCAATGTGGCTTAAACCTCATGCCCCAAATTCAGAATATAACCCATGAGCTTCCTTCCGCGTAGTGGTGAAGTGCATGCAGCTGGTTTCTAAAAACACAGAAAAGTTTGTGATGTTGATCTTTCTATTATATAATTCCCAGTTATTACAGGGTTTGGCTGTTCCATACAGTGATCTGATTTTATGCCTTTGCACTTCCTTTTCCTATGCTGACATCATCAGGAGCTCATGAAGGCTTTGGTGCTGCTCTATCATCATCTTGGCAAATCATTTTCAAAAAATGTCACTGACTTCTATGGGCACTATTGAGAGTTCCTAGGGCTTTTTCTAGCATAGTGGTTAATGTAAACACAGGGCCTATGGCATGAAGGGGATCTTAAACCAGCTCTAGGGGCAGATGAGAATTCCTCCGGTGGAGAGGAATCCACAGCTAGTGTAAAGCTGACTAAGCGTTCCATGTTCAAGGGGCATGTCAAGGCTGGCTAACGATGGGGTGGAAGTATAAGAGGGGCCAGAAGGGGTTGGGTTACAGGGTAATATACTCTGCAGGTCCTTGGCCAGCAGAATGGTGCCTAAGAGGTCATTCTAGCCAGTGTAAATTAGAGCAGACCTGTAGTTCCTTGAAGTTGTGCTAGAGTCTAATTCATCCGCGGCAGGTCACTGAATAGCAAATGTGACAATGTGCTCTAGTATCTAAATACACTCACACATCGTGGGACCTCAGGATAGTGAAACTGAGTAAAGTGAATATCCACAGATATGGCTTGATTGTGACTTGAACCACATGAGGGAGTAAG
The DNA here is from genome assembly GCF_011386835.1 of Chrysemys picta bellii. Classification (NCBI taxonomy): domain Eukaryota; kingdom Metazoa; phylum Chordata; order Testudines; family Emydidae; genus Chrysemys; species Chrysemys picta. The sequence goes on from NC_088796.1 coordinate 111,866,971, forward strand.
AACCCCCTTTACATCCTTCAACACAGGGCCTGAGCATGCAGGAGTAAGTGGGTGCAGCATGCCTGCTTACTCCCTGCCCTGGTACAACTGGATAAGGAGTGAGCAATGAGGTGCTGGGAATAGGCAGAACCATCTCCCTATGCCCAACCCCCAATCACTATCCAGCGGAGCTCAACTAGCACTGAGCTGTCATAATTTGCTGCTGCTGCTATAGGCCAGCACTAAATTGCTACTACCTGAGGTGAACCTGAGTCACAGTGCCTCCTGGAGTTGTTCCTGGGATGATGCAGCTCACGCACCCCTTTAGCTCAGGGCTGTGCTGAAAGTAAATGAATACTGTGACTTGTTTCAATGTATTGCAATGTGCAAATTGAAGTTCTAGGACATCTGCTTACAGGGATGCTGTTCCATGGAACACCAAAAACATCACTAACAGAAGGTTCACTCTCTCTCTCTCTCTGTATCATACCCACACACGGAAACAGCAGTGACCTTGCTAAAGGAAAAAAACAATGTCTTCATAAAAAATTCACTCACTTTATAAACAAAGAAAATATAAAAACAAATGTAGTTCGGAAGACATAAAGCATGTTCTTACAACAGATCTATTCCCTAAAATAGGTCAGCTTTCTACTTTACCTTTCCATGTGGTGGAACAGTGGAATTTTATTCTTTTAACTAAATTATTAATGTATTTGATATTCATGCAAAGGAGCTTTGTTGCATTTTAGTGAGAGTTTTGTTGAGCTAACAGAAATAGAGTTCTTTCTTTCACAGAGATTTTCCTTTCATAGTGATTCTTCATAGTCACTATATTCTCCTTCTCCTTTAAATACACCCACCCACCCAACAGAAGTATATTTTATCCTTTGGGGGGAGGAATGTGTGTATATGTGTTTATATGATATACACACACACGCTCTAAATGGTAAACAGTGATCATTTAAAGCCATAAAATAGCATTTCAGGGGGGAAAATAAACATTAGTGGTGTAATTCAAGAACGTCTAAAATAGCAAACAATTATCCACTGTGTCTGGAGCAGTAAAGATGGATAATATAGCAATGTGATTTAAAAATTGATCTTAGTTCCACTCAGCTGAGCATAAAGGAAAATATATGACCTGCTGAAGAGACATAGTGAGCCTGCAGCATATAGTATATCACTGCCACAAGTTAGAAAAGGCTTTAAAAAGACCTTCCTACTAAGAATGTAGTTTTCTCTCTGCGGTAAATTTCTAGCTAGACTTTTACTTGACCTTGAAAATCTAAAAGTGTAATCAATGATCATTGAATAACAGCTGTACCAGGTACAGTGCAGCGCATACTTTTTTCCCCGTGCATATTTACAGATAATGCAGCAGCACTGGTGTAGGGGTATGACTGTCACATCTTCAAATGGGCAGTAAACCATCTTTTCATGATGCCACAAACCACAGCCGTGGGTATTTTCAATCATGTTACCACTGCAGACTACTAGTGACTTACAGCTGGTAGGCTGTTATTTATTTCAGACACAGAAGGCCAATTTTTCAGATGATCTCCATGCACAGCAGTCCCTGTTTACGCACCTGAAAATCCAGCCTCTGATTTAGAACTCAGCTCTCATTTAGGCAACTAACTGAAGTGACCAAGATTTTCAACAAGTGCTCCACATTCAGCAGTTCTCAGAAGGCGCTGTTGGCTGCTGAGTTCCTTTGAAAGGCCAGCCCCTCAACAGTAGACACCGAGCACTTTTGAAAATCTGTCCCAGAGATTTCAAATCTCATACCAAGACACTGTCACACAGCCTAATAAATTGCTGATTTATATTGATAGCTAAAAATGGATGTAATTGCTGATGGACATAACAGATATTGGACCAGATCCTTAGCAGTTTTCGGATGGTGTAATTTCCTTGACTTCAGAGGAGTTAGATTGATTTACACCAGTTGAGGATTTGGCCCGATTTTTAAGTGCCCTTTAAATTTATGATGTTGTATAACTATGTATCATTATAAATAATAACAACATTAGAAGAATGTCACTGATATGCTCTCTATCTGTTACTGTATGTTTCTATTGTATGAACAGAATCAAGCAGACAGTACAGTATGGTATTTTTAGCAATCAATGAATGATACTGAACCAAATAATTCACTACTTTAGTTGCTGGGCTTTCCTGCTGTCAGCACAAAGAACCCAGTGAGAATGCTGAGATTTCACATCTTTCACTTCATCTTTTATGCTGATCTTAACAAGTTAAGTGGCCATCCTTTCCACCTTTATAGAAATTGCACCAAGGTCCTATTTTTGTTTTTTAAATCCCTATTTATTTGTGGAACTAAAAGGACAATATATATTATAGCTAGTATACATTGGTCTTTTACCAAAGACATCTACAAAGCAAAGGTAACTTCATGGAAAATACAGATCTTCACAGCACTTTCATGCAGCTCATCATCATACAACTGTGTTCTATTTTCTATAGTCTTTTGTCAGAATTGAAAAAGAAGAAATCTATTTTCATCCAGATCCTCTCTACCTCAAATGAGAAATCTATGGAGGAGTCTACATTCCATTAGTTGAATAACCATTAATCAGACCAGAGCTTACATAATGCCGCAGAAAATTTACAAAAGAAGCTAGCCTATCTCCAAAGGTCAAATTCTGATAACAGCTAATATTAATTTATTATTTATGATTTTTAGAAATACTTCCACCAGCAGCATTTCAATGGGGGGTTACATAGGTGTAACTGGGAGCAGACTTTGGCCCCGTGTCATTATTTTCAAACTGTCAAATCAAGTCTTCATTTGATCAGTGCTTTCTTTCAGTTCAGTTCACCAAGGCAAGAGATTTGGACTTATCTCCTACACAAAAGTTCCTTGATGACTGACAGGAGCCATGCCACAACTCTGGGTCACTTGTAGGTACTGGTCTCTCTCCCATGGGAACAGCTCTGTCCTACTGAGACATCCTAAAGAGAGCTAGTTCTAGCACTGTCTCATATTCGACCTGTTTGCTTTTCTTTGGAACATACCTATCCCACAAGCTTCATCTGCTAGTCAGTCACTGAATGCTTGACACAAATCTTTCTTTGGTAAGGGAAATGGAGACATCTTGTCCATTTCTAAGCACTTGAGCAAAATAATTTTTCTCCCAAATAGTCCATCTCTGATGCATCATTAGGAATTCCAAGTACTTACTAGATATTCTAGTTAATTAAACAGAGCAAAAGACAATACCACCACCTTTAAACTTGTGCAATTCTATTGAATTCACTGGAGTTAGGCTGCTATAAAACTGGTGAAAGTGAGATCAAAATCAGCTCCAATTTCTTTTTGAAAGTTTTCCCATGGACAGCAGACTGAGTTACAGCTGCCTACAGACAAACGATTAAACCGACTGCTAACCCAGACAGCATCCTCCCCCCCCAAAAAAAACTTTTGGAAACACTTATGGAAAGCCCTCTAGAACTCAATAGGGATGAAGCCAGTAAGGTTGTGTAGAAATTGCTTTGAACACTTGTACAATTTAATAGAGAATACAATAATTTCTATAGGATTTTTTGAACCACCCTACTACAGACACACCAATCTTTGTTCAGTTCTGTAGGGTGTTTCAAAAACCTATTCAAAGATAATTTTCTATTAACGTCTCTAAGGACTTATCCATAAGGGAAGACAGTGGAATTTGCACACACTAAAGCTGGCAAATTCATTTCTGCAAATTTTCCCTCAATATTTGCATCTCCCATCTGTCTAGTTCTTTTTTCTGAATGGTTCAAAGTCCTTCTGTCAAAGCACACAGAAAGAACTCTCTCCATACACTTGTAGGTGTTAATGTTAGTGTACAGTAAAGTAGTGGTATTATAGTTCCATTGTTCCTAATATGGTGAGAGAGAGAGAGCCACTCTAGTGTGGCTGACTGCCTAGGTTATTCTCTCTAAACTACCCTATCTATGTAATGAGAGGAAATGTAATTTTTCAAGCTATCTGCTCACTTAGTTGGAGATCTATGACTGATGTATTAGGAAAAGTATACACAGCTTGGTTTAGTGTTATCTTTTTTATACTGATCACTTCATGGAACTAGTTCTATATCCTGAGGACCCCACTGTGGAGCCCTTATCTTGGAGAACCCTGAGGGTGCAATCTCGCCCCGTTAAAGTTTATGTGAGTTTTGCTATTAACTTTAATGGGGCACAATTTTACCCTGAGGGCTTCCCATTCAGTTCAATGAGATTTGGACCAGGTCTTTCCAATATTCATGCAAGAAATCCCACAGATTTCAGTGGGAATAGTTGTGTGAGTAAGATTTCATTCATTATTCCTATGTAAAAGCCACTTCCCTGACTGCTATTTGAAAAAAGCTAAATGGGAAGCTCTTCCATGCACATGGCTGGGCAGTTCAGATAGAATGGAAATGGCCTAGGCACCCATGAAGTCCTCCCTTTGGCTTAACTATTCCAGCCCCCGCAAGTGGCGGTAGCTATGTCGGTGGGAGAGTTTCTCCTGCCAACACAGCGCTGTCTACACTGGCACTTAGGGCAGTGTAACTTCTGTCGCTTGGGGGGTGGTTTATTCACACCCTGGAGCAACATAAGTTATGCCGACATAACCTGTAGTGTAGACAAAGCCTAAATATGGCAACAACTGAACCACTAGGAGGCTACTTTGAATGCTACCTTTTCCTCTGAAGTATGAGCACACAGCTGCTGCATTCAGTAGCACAGGGGTCGGCAACCTTTCAGAAGTGGTGTGCCGAGTCTTCATTTATTCACTCTAATTTAAGGTTTCACGTGCCGGTAATACATTTTAATGTTTTTAGAAGGTCTCTTTCTCTAAGTCTATAATATATAACTAAACTATTGTTGTATGTAAAGTAAATAAGGTTTTTAAAATGTTTAAGAAACTTCACTTCAAATTAAATTAAAATGCAGAGCCCCCCAGACCTGTGGCCAGGACCCAGGCAGTGAGAGTGCCACTGAAAATCAGCTCGCGTGCCGCCTTCGGCACGCGTGCCATAGGTTGCCTACCCCTGCAGTAGCACTTCAGAGGTGGCTGGGGTTCTTCTCAGGTTTCAGTTTCTGTTAAAGAGTCAAACCAGTAGTCGTAAACTGCTTCAGATTTAATGTGCCTTTTAACAGAAGCTAAAACCTGAAAGGAAACCAGCCTCCTCTGAATTGCTGTTAAATATGGCAGCAGGGGGTGGGAGCTGCAAAGGGGTGAATGGAAAGGGAAGTAGGATTTTTTGTGTGCTCTAAAAGAACTGCAGGATTTAGGCTTAGCCTGCTCTCCCCCTATTCTATTTTGGAATAGTGGGGAAAGGTTTTTCCATTCTTTTTCTTCTGAGTATGCTTGGGTGAATGTAAAACTGACTTCTTTATATTTACATTTTTTATATAAATAAGACGATCAGGTGATGACTCTGTTGTGGCAATGGAATGCCTATATCCCCTGGGAAAGATTTAAATCTTCCTATTTAGTTTATATTTTACCAGCTTTAATATTTAATTCTATGTTTTTACTTCATTTAACAAATTTATTTCTATACATATTTATTTAGCACGCACCACACTAGCATCTGAGTGCCATGAACTTGTTTAAAATGCAGTTCTTACCATTTAAAAAGGACAGTATTGGTCTATGACTGCCTGTGGCAGGGTGCTGCTACAGAAGCCCTTAATCAGCTCCTGCCACTCCAGCCCCAATCAGGGAGAATGGATTGAGGCTGGGTGAACCGCCCTATGTTTGCCTGGTAACTGACCACACCTGCCAGCCTCATTAGCAGGAGCTATGAGGCTGGAAGGAAGTGAGCGAAAAGGGGGGCAGAGCGGGAGGTCAGGGTCAGAGGGAGTAGGAGCCTCCTAGTCTGTTCCTGGCCAGGCTGTTGTAAAGCCTGTACATTGTTGGAAACTGGTGGTGGGAAACTGATCATGAATAAAGAACACGGGTGTTGCACCAGATTGAAGTGTCCCTGATTCACGGAGGAGAGTGGCTAAGGGACCCAATCCGGAGGGGAGCAGTGTGAACCCCGTTACAATGCCATTCAATGATATCTAAGATATCAAAGTTTTCTCCTATACCTAATCCAGGATATAGAAGTGGTAAGTGTATTGTAACTGTTGACTTTTTAAATGTTCAGTACATATAGGGTCTGATAACAGTTAAACTAGTGTCTATCCAGAGTATTACGCTAAATGGGCTTACAATGATGTAAATCAGAATCAGGCAATAGAACACAAAATTGGTAAACAGAATGAAAACCTAACTTTACTCCAACTACCACTAACAATTCACTTTGTTACACGGCAAGTATTAGAACATAACATAAGAATGGCCATACTGGGTCAGACCAAAGGTCCATCCAGCCCAGTATGCTGTCTACCAACAGTGGCCAATGCCAGGTGTCCCAGAGGGAGTGAACCTAACAGGTAATGATCAAGTGATCTCTCTCCTGCCATCCATCTCCACCCTCTGACAAACAGAGGCTAGGGCCACCTTTCCTTACCCATCCTGGCTAATATCCATTAATGGACTTAACCTCCATGAATTTATCCAGTTCTCTTTTAAACCCTGCTATAGTCCTAGTCTTCACAACCTCCTCAGGGAAGGAGTTCCACAGGTTGACTATGCGTTGTATGAAGAACAACTTCCTGGATTTGTTTTAAACCTGCTGCCCATGAATTTCATTTGGTGGCCCTTAGTTCTTATATTATGGGAACAAGTAAATAACTTTTCCTTATTCAATTTCTCCACACCACTCATGATTTTATATACCTCTATCATATCCCCCTTAGTCTCCTCTTTTCCAAGCTGAAAAGTCCTAGCCTCTTTAATCTCTCCTCATATGGGACCCATTCCAAACCCCTAATCATTTTAGTTGCCCTTCTCTGAACCTTTTCTAATGCCAGTATATCTTTTTTGAGATGAGGAGACCACATCTGTACGCAGTATTCAAGATGTGGGCATACCATGGATTTATGTAAGGGCAATAAGATATTGTCCGTCTTATTCTCTATCCATTTTTAAATGATTCCTAACATCCTATTTGCTTTTTTGACTGCCACTGCACACTGTGTGGACGTCTTCAGAGAACTATTCACGATGACTCCAAAATCTCTTTTCTGGTTAGTTGTAGCTAAATTAGCCCCCCATCATATTGTATGTATAGTTGGAGTTATTTTTTCCAATGTGCATTACTTTGCATTTATCCACATTAAATTTCATTTGCCATTTTGTTGCCCAATCACTTAGTTTTGTGAGATCTTTCTGAAGTTCTTCACAGTCTGCTTTGGTCTTAACTATCTTGAGCAGTTTAGTATTGTCTGCAAACTTTGCCACCTCACTGTTTACCCCTTTCTCCAGATCATTTATGAATAAGTTGAATTGGATTGGCCCTAGGACTGACCCTTGGGGAACACCACTAGTTACCCCTCTCCATTCTGAAAATTTACCATTTATTCCTACCCTTTGTTTCCTGCCTTTTAACCAGTTCTCAGTCCATGAAAAGATCTTCCCTCTTATCCCACAAGAACTTAATTCACATTCAGGACGGGGGGGCCTGAATATGCCACCAGTACTGGGAAGAATGCCTCAGGATAAGCCTTTCACTGTAGCCTGAAGGTCACTGGTCTGTGAGCAAATTGCAAATTTGGGTTCCTCCACTGGGAATGTCCAGCTAGTGTCTCATCAGTTGAGCCTTAGAGACTGAGAGTGGGATTTTCAAAAGCACTTATATGACTTAGGCACCTAACTTCCCTTTGAAAGTCAATGGGAGTTAAATACCTTTGGGGATACTAGGATGTAAAGTCCCACAATGAAAGTTGGGCACCTAAATACCTTTGGGGATCTGGGCCTAGGCACCCAAGCCACTTAGGCATTTCTGAAAATTTCGCCCTGAGACACAGTGCACTGCAGCCCAGATGTTGTTAAAATGACCTACCCATCCAATGAGAACACAACTCTGAACAATGTGTGTCCAGAGCCATATTATAATCCAGACATCTGGAATGGTAATACATTGTAGCCTAACATTTAACAAAAGACAAAAAAAGTTACATGACATTTTATAAGTGCATAGGCACTGACAGCTGGATAAAGAACTTCACTCTACAGATGTCAAGGCATGACATTTGGGGTAGCTGTTGTGTGGGAGGAGTGTTCTTTGTTCCAGTGTAGCTGAGGAAGAGGAGGAAGAAGGTGTATAAAAATATGCCTTTTAAGAGAGAAGATTGGATTCTCTAGGACAGAACACGTGCAGGTCGACTATGCCAATCTTGATGAGAACAAAAGCAATGGACTGAAGCACCAAAGCAAACACAGCCTGTTGTGAATGAGTTCAGCACCCAGCACAGTGGGCAGACCGGGAGCTGAATTTGATTCCAGCAAAGAGGGCCCATTACAAGACGATATAAATAGAAAAACACAGTAGATGGGTCAACAGCAGCGTCCTGCCACTGAAAGCGTTTGTGCACATCCGTTGAGGAATCCAGATGCTGAGCTGCTGTAGCTCCATTGAAGTCAATTTGCAGTATAAACATTGACCTCAGTAGTTACTCTGATTTACACTAGCTGAGGCTCTGGCCCTTATCCTTACCTCTGAGCCTTTGAGCCTCATTCTGATTTCATGTCATTTTTACACTGTCGTAATTCCACTGCTTTCAATGGCAATACTTCTGATTTAGGAGTATTGGCAGAATCAGGTCCATTATTTCTTAGTTACATGCACTTAATGACATGTCTCATGACACTAGCTCTGTCCCCTTGGGCATATGTCATATACAACTCTACCCCAATAGAGCGCTGTCCTCGGGAGCCAAAAAATCTTACCGTGTTAGAGGTGAAACCGCGTTATATCAAACTTGCTTTGATCCGCTGGAGTGCGCAGCCCCACCCCCCTGGAGCGCTGCTTTACCGCATTATATCCGAATTTGCATTATATCGGGTCACGTTATATTGGGGTAGAGGTGTGATATAGTCTTTAATAACATGATTACCGATGTCTCACATAATGCAATATATTTTTTCATTGATGTAACGACATGTATGTAACTTGTTTTGATATTTCTTTCTTGCATACTAAGAATTGTATTGTACCATAACTATTTTCACTATATTAATAGTCTAGGCAGAGGTTAGGGATTTAGCACTAGAACCTAGATTGGGGTAAATCATTGTTGCTCAATTGGCTATACCAATTTATCTGGCTCATACACTTTTCAGTCTAACTCTTCTTCTCTCTAAGGAACTGTATGCATGCATTTTAATAATTTGGTCAATCGGCATATACTATTCAATTTCTTTTCAACTACCACACAGCCTAAATTAGGTGCAATTGCAGGGATAAAGCCGTTAACTACAAAGTTTATTTACCCCTTACTTCCTCCCTTCCCTGGTCTTCCTCTTCCACTCCACACACACACACACTGCAGCCTTTGTTACATGCTGTTCAGAGGATGAGGCAGTTAACTCATTTAGCTAAAAATGTAGGTGACCAACATATTTTCCCTATTACTCCATGAGAGTTGTTTGCTAATTAACTTTAGTTGCCAACGAGTTTATTCATGCTAGTCTGGCACATGCCACAAACATTTGTTCCAGGGGGAAAAAAAAACAACCCAAACCTTTGTAGTTTACCCTAATCTGAGCTACTTTTCTGAGAAGGAGTGGTAGAAACTATCGCAATGGTAATTTATAGCCTTCTATTGTGTAACATCATTGACCAAAATTATAATGGATGCTGACAACTGAATCCAAGCCTGTATTCCTTTTCAAACTCTCCTTGACTTCAATAGCAGTTAGTCATGCATTTGAGTTGCAGGATTAAGCCCTAGAGGACAGTTACATGACTTCTCTGATATAATGCTAGTTAAATTAGGCGTCATAATGCCATCATAACCCATTATAAAATACCCCTTTATAGTATGTAAAGTCCAAGAGGCCTATAAATAGCCTCTTAAATTTCAACGTGCTCTGTTGTCTCCTCTTTTTAAATTCAAAACATCTTGTTGATGAAAACTGGCCTTTTTCTAGCTTTCAGGTTTTTGTAAACCAAAATAACCAAAACAGACACTGGAACAAATTATTAAACAATCAGTTTGTAAGCACCTGGAGGATACTAGGGTTATACAGAATAGTCAGCATGGATTTGTCAAGAACAAATCATACCAAACCAACTTAATTTCCTTCGCTGATAGGGTTACTGACTTAATGGATAGGGGAGAAGCAGTAGACATCATATGCCTTGATTTTAGTAAGGGGCTTTTGACATTCCACCTGACTTTCTAATAAGCAAATTAGGGAAATGTAGTCTACTACATTTAGTTACTAAGGTCTGTGCATAACTGGTTGAAAGATCAGACTCAAAAGAGTAGTTAGCAATGGTTTGCTGTCAAATTGGGAGGCTGAATCTACTGGGCTCTGCAGGGACAGTGTTAGGTCCAGTACTATTCAATATTTTCATTTATGATTTGGATAACGGAGTAGAGTATGCTTATAAAATTTGCAGATGACACCAAGCTGGGAGGGGTTGCAAGCACATTGGAGGACAGGTTTAAAAAAGTCAAAATGATCTTGACAAACTGGGGAACTGGTCTGAATTCAACAAGATGAAATTCAATGAAGACAAGTGCAAGGTACTTCACTTAGGAAGGAAAAATCAAATGCGCAACTACAAAATGAGGAATAACTGTCTAAGTGGTAGTACTGCTGAACAGGATCTGGGGGTTCTAGTTGACCACAAACTGAATACAAGTCAGTGTGATGCAGCTGCAAAAACTGTTAATATTAGTCTGGGTTGTATTACCAGGAGTGTTTTATGTAAGACACAGGAGGTAATTGTCCTGCTCTGCTTGGAACCGGTGAGGCCACAGCTTGAGTACTGTGTCCGAATCTTGGCACCACAATTTAGGAAAGATGTGGACAAATTCAAAGAGTTCCAAGGAGAGCAACAAAAATGGGAAAAGATTTAGAAAACCTGACCTATGAAGAAAGGTTAAAAAAACTGGGCATGTTTAGTCTTGAGAAAAGAAGACTGCCCTTACTGTAAGACTGTTATCTAGAGGATGGTGATCAATTGTTGTCCATGTCCACTGAAGGTAGGACAAGAAGTAAGGCGCTTAATCTGCAGCAAGGGATATTTAGGTTAGATATTAGGAGAAACTTTCTAACTATAAGGGCAATCAAGCTCTGGAATAGGCTTCTGAGGGAGGTTGTGGAGTCCCCATCACCAGAAGCTTTCTTAAAAAACCCAAGTTGGATAAATACCTGTCATGGATGGTCTAGGTTTACTTGGTCCTGCCACATCACAGGGGGCTGGGCTTGAGGTCTTCCCTTCCAGCCCTACATTTCTATGAAAACTGAAAAACAAGAAACATTTGTTTTAATGAAATCTGTTTTTTTTTCCCAATTCTTTTGTTGAAAAGAAAAAATGGAAGTTTTCTAAGAAAACTCTTTTCTGAGCAGCTTTAGAAAATAAGCACTAAACTAATATATCCTTTCTAGGGTTGTGCAACTTACTTAAGGGTACAGTCAAAGTTTTGTAGCCACTAAGGAGAGGCTTTACAAACTACTTGCTGAAGTGGACCGTTGACATTCCAGCCTTTACTCACCTTTACATTATGTGGCTTTTGAACATATGGTGGTGAAGAAGGCCAAGCTGCTCTGTAAGCATTGTTTGATCTGAGTGGGTTTCACCAATGTTCTTCATGAGGCCAAGTGTGTAACAGATTAATGAGAACTCTTTTAATCAAGGCAGTGAGACCTGTTCGTGAACAAGAAGTTTCATCTTATTTATGATACCTTCTGTAACAGCGAAAAGGTAATAGAAGGTATGCCCTAGAATAGGAAATACTGCTAGTACCATTAATATTTTACTTCACAGTACAAGTATACAAGGACATTCTCCCCGCCCACACCTGCCCACATACCAAGTGCATAAGCTTGTTTATTATGACTGCACTGTATGGGTATCCCCCAGCACTGACGATAACTTGCCAACTTCCATCCCCACAGCCATAGGACTCAATGTAGGAAGGGTTCTTTGTGTGAAAGCTTTTCTTTGGCTGTTCCAAAGTAATGGTAAGGAACTGGAGGGAATGTTGCCAGGGTTACATGACACAGAGCCACATCTAAAAATGAATTCAGCTGCTTTCACCCCATTCCATCTGTCATGTGTACATGTGTGATAGTTCACAAGGGTTTGTTCAAGTCAACAGGGATCAAAAGTTTCATTGCAAAATCAAAAACTGCAGAAGTCTTGAAACCTTGTGCCTTTCCAGAGACACCAAACACATTTTGTTTTGAGCTTTGATTAGAGGTTTGAGGGGGCCTAAAAATGGTTCAGATGAAACTCAGCTACAGTCGTTTTGTTTCTAGATTTGAACCTAAGATCGAAATGTACTCCTCTGAGTTTTGGAATGAAACTTTTGCACACTACTAGTATTTCCTTCTTTAATTTCCCTTGTGACCAGCAGACAGAACTTTTGTTGTTGTCCATGTTTGCTCACTGGGTTCATTTGCCCTATGCAAGTGTTTAACTTTTTAAACAGTACAGAGCTCTGCAGACAGTTCACTTGGAATCATCTTCTAAATGATGCTGCTGAAATAGTTGAGCTTGTGGGGGAGGGAGAAATGATCTAAGGAAACTTGGTTCTCTATAGTTCAATATTTCATACCGGATCTATTGTAGCCCACTGGATGGAAAATACTTTATTTTAGGCAGAACAAACTTTTATTCTGGGAAAGCCATTTCAGAAGGCTGTTACCATACCGGTGATATTTGAAATATGAATTCATAATTCACAGCTTATCAATAAAAACACATTGACTTTCACAGAGGTTGTCTGGTGGATTCTAGTACAGCAGTACAAACATTTACTTACATCATGTTCACAGCTGATAAACTGCAGTTGCTAACAGTTTGTTAATTAAATCTTAGTTAAGCTTGGTCCTTCCTGCTTTTGAGCAAACCCTTAACATCTGAGGTTGCAATTTGCATGCATCAGTCAACACAACCGCTGAACAAAGTGCTTGTTTAAGTAATAAGATAAGGAGGTACTCTCTCCACATTTCAGCTTTGACTGCCTCAGAGGTACTGTTTCCCAAGATTCCTAGCTGCTGCTTGTTCAGGCAGCTCTGTGGTTTGCACTGCATATTAATTTCTGTCCAACACGGGAATTCAATTTGTACTGTACATTTCATTTCTTCACAGATTTAGATTTATTTCATGTTCTCTGCTTTTAATTAACTCTCTGGCACAGCTGCTGGACAGGATATAAAAACTCATTGCTCTCCCTGTGTTATGAGTACACCACCAATCATTTACCACTTAGATGGTGGTGCAGTAGCTATCAGTTTCTATGGCAACCAGAGCGGTGGTGATTGATTCCTTGCCAGTATGGCATCACCACAGGGAGTGAAGCTTGTGATTTTTGTATGCTTGCAACATCCATCTAATTAAAATGGGATTAGAGAATCATCCCAGTATATGTTCAACAACTATACTGCAATCCGTTTATGTAAATGTCAACACTATTCAACACAGTAGTCAGTGTGTTTATGAAGAAATAGTTGCTTTGCTCTTTGGTATTTTGCAATGGGTGAGAGGGAATAAAAGGAGAGAAATGCACACAGCATTATTTTGGCTAGTAATAAAGGGAATAAAAGTAGCCTTTGACTGATGCTAAAGCTTTAAACAAATAACATCCCATTCCTGAATGTGAATCGTGAATGCAGGAAGCAAAAATGACAGGGCTATTATGGCTCTGCTGACGTTGTGATGGCTAACCTGGAAAACTGCACTAAGCCTGTCTTGGCAATTGGTTAATTAATTTAGCATGAATTATTTATTTGTCAAAAGCTCTTAATTCATATGATTGATTTTAGTTCAGTGGTATCCCCCCAGAGCAAAGTAATCCTTGTGCTCTCATAATTTCTTTCATACAGCATTCCTCAAGTCTTCTAGCAGTTACTTGGAATTTTGTGAAGCCTTATGTATCAGGTGAGATGACAGACACACAGTGTGCAAGGAGACTCCAGATGAAAAGAGAAGCTCAGGGATTTTGTGAAGGACTAAAAGTGAAGCTAGGTTGTTTGGAGGATTGTTAGATGTAAATGCAAAGAAAAAAGGGAAAAGAAAGGACAGAGGGTAACAGATCTGTTAGGAATTTTTCTCTATATATCAGTTTCTTCTGCATAACACTAACAAAATAGTCTGTTAACATGAAATATGGTAGTTTGCAGCACTTAATGGTCTTGTGTCAGTGTGCATTTCACTTTGCAATGTATTTCTATACTATAAAACTTAGAAACATTTTATAAATTATAGATAAATCTAATAACGCTTGGAATTTTATCTAAAATCCCATTAATATTGGTCACATGGCCAATTTTAAAACATAATGCTATTTGCCTCAGGCAGCAGGAAAGGGATTATGTTGAGGTCAATACAGTACAATACATGTCAGCACTCTCATGTCAGTACACAGCTGGGTCTAGCCCAAGATAAAGATCAGGACAGGGGAGGGAACAAAGTGGCACCAGCTCAGGAGCAAATCCAGCCTCAAGTCCGGAGGCAGAACGCACAGTAGGGGAGAGAAGAAGCACTGCTGACTCCTTTGAAGAGATGACTTTGGTGCAGGTAGGATACAGAAAGGGGAGCAGAGAGAGTGAGGGGGGGTGGACACAGAGCTATCAGAAGGGAAAGAGATGGAACTGAAAAAAAATAGTTGTTTGAATTTTAAATAAAGGCATAAAAGCTCCAGGTGTTAATATACTAAAGTGATGGGCATGGTGTAAGAACTTGAACAGAATAGGGAAAATAGTCATTAAATGCATTGTCCCTCAAAGGAAAACAGTTCACGTAATTGTACCTGCTGCTTCCAGCTTCTGACAATGTACCACAAACCCAGGAACTATTTCGCCAGCACTGCTGCCTCAGAACAGCGTTAACTGCTCTTGCCCATTGCACCAGTGAATAGTTGTATTTTGTAGGTATGCATTAATTTATATATATATATATAAATAAACTGAACAAAATAAACTGAACAAATGGCTACACCACACTAAAATCAATAGCTGTCTTTCCACTGATTCCAGTGGGTTTGGATCAGGTCCAGAGTGAGTATCTACAGACTATGGGTCAAATGCCACCACCTATTTGACACCCGCAGGAGATTGGACACACCTGAGGTGTGACCTGGGAAGTGTGTACAGGTTAGAGTGACAGCTGTTTGGCACATAACACACCATTTCTGTGAAGCTATGGAACACTTCTACATGAATAGCTCTGCCCAGTGGGCTGGACGGTTACAAAACCATGCCTTCTTCCCCTTCTACATCCTGCTAATCGCTCCACCTCAAGAGAAACATGTGTTGTGATTTCTGCTGATTAAACACATAGGGAAAAGTTACAGGTATATATTTCCTTTCCCTATATTTTATGCTGTGTAGGGCCAAAACATACCTATGTTATCCATAGAATCTATGATTGAATTTAAATGCTTACATGTAATTAGTTATATAAAACCCCCAATTTCCATGTAATGACAATAACTTGAAATCTTGTAGAAAATTAGCAGAATTTGACAAAATTGAGAAAGCATTAAAATGGGAAACCCAACACCATCAGCATGTATGAAACTGGGTCAGAAGTACAGTTATGTTACCTATAGAGCTGGTTAAAGGGTTTTTTTGCACAAAAAGAATTTCATTGAAAAATATCCAAATCAACTTTTTCCGTTGAAAAATGTCAATTTCAATTAATTTTTTTCCATTTTCCAAATAGAAAATTCTAAAGAATTTTTTTTAATTTTCAATTGACATTTTGAGATAAAATGAGAGTTTTTGCTTTGTTTATATTTAAGATGTAATTTGAATTTGGTTTTTGAACTTTTCTCATTTTCAAGTTTTTGGAATTTTGGTTTCCTCTCTTTTTAAACACACACTGGAAAGAGGGGTAGATGTGATTTAAAAAAAAAATCAAAACCAGAGAATGGAAAACTTAACTTTTTCCAATTCCAAAAGCTTTAACAAAATGACAATTAAAATAGAAATGAAACTAAAAGTTTTGTTTCATTTTGACAGTTTAAACTGAAATAGAGTCCTTCATACTGCACACATACAGTCAAGATGAAAAGTGATGAGAGGGCATGTTTGCAGTAGAAACCAATGCCTCAAATCCCAGCACTGGTGTGACTATCATCTTTCTATTGTCTGCTAATAGGAACATAGTGTATAGGAATTGCTTAGATCTCTTTAACCTTCATCCAGTGTTGAGAAAAAAAGTTACATTAACTGTGTTGTGAGGGAATTTTGTCCCCCAAACAGTCAGAAATTAAGAACAATTCTTTAATGTTTTATGTGAAAAAACTTTAACTAGGCAATTAAAAAGAATTAACAGGAATCTCATTCAGTGAGAGCCTATATGCAATTTTCACACATCCTCATCAACAATGTGGAGTGCTCGTTGCATACAAATTCACTGCATAGTCCACATTGCTTAGAGCTCTTCTAGTGAGCCAACCTTGGGCAAATGTGGCAGCATCCACTGCCGAGTTTTCTAGGTGCTCCTGTGGTGGCTAGTTTTCAATGATAGACAAGGGATGAGAGTGCTGCTTTGATGGGCATCAAGGATTTCTTCTTTTTAAAATGTGCATCTCTGTGTTGTTCTCCTAAATTGACAAGGAACAAGCACCTTCTTTGTCTTGGTCAAGTGGGGTACCAAGCATGACCTAAACCATGAAACTTGCAATGCCAGCAACAAGCATGTTGAAGAAAAGAAACATTGGCTATGGATTTATCTTGCACCTGCAGGAGTACATTCATGCAAGATGATCCATATTATTGATACCACTTTTAGGGTCTTTGTAGTGGAGAATTGGGGGGTTACTTTTTATCTGCTTCTACAACCTTGTCATGATGTATTGTCAATAGCATTATTATTGACTTGCCCTTCTTTAGAACATAGGAAACCAGAGTGAGTTGCCTTGGAAACCCAAACACTGATGATAATTTTCTCTGCTGCAATTTGGATGCATCTCACTGGGTATGTCTAGCTCTTTTCAATAGATTGTTCCAACACAGGTCAAATTTTCATTCAGCAAGCTGAATTCTGCTGAAGAAGTTATCCCCAAATACATTTCTTCTAGTGTTATGTTAGAGCTGAAAACAAGCTTTTCTTTGTATATCAATTTCATCTTCAAACAAACAAACGTGTTTTTCCTTCTCAGAGCAACTCTCGACACCATCTGGCACCAAGTCGCTATCATCTAATACATTGACTCCCTTTCAGAATTCAAAATCTTTTTTATGTGGTCAGAAGCAGAATATCATGCCCATTTGTTCACCATCTCAAATTGCACAACACAGAAAATCACCTCAAGAGTCTCCAGAGTGTGCAGTATTTGGAGCACAATACCTAGACCTAAAATCCCTCACAAGTGTTAGGCAAAGGCTACCACCATCAGTCCACTGCATGCTGAAGATACCTAAGAAACCCAGATTTGAAGGGACCAACCTCCCTGGAGTACCTTCTCCCTTAGGGTCACTGTATGCAGCAATGCATTGTTAATTAGCACATGCGAACTATTCTTCTCACTGGAAGCAAATGTGCACACAGAACTACTAAACTACAGGATAACAGTGCAACACATTGTGGGGTACAAATGTACCCTAATACTCTTGATTAGAAAAAGTTTTTAGTGTTAAATTAATTTTTTTTCACTGAATTGTATCCATCTGCTTAGGTAACAAATGTCCTAAAACAACATACCTAGAGGCCACTAGTTCATGAAATATCACAACATATATGCTTGTGGGGTACAGCATTACCCCACAAATGTAGATAAGGGATATGTAGTTTGAGCCCTCCAGTGGCCCCCATAAATGGTCTTCTGTGTTCCAGTCACCACCCTGCCAGACCAATAGCTAGACCATTATGTAGCTAGGCCTTGTATAATGTACATAGCTAGTAAACATGGCTATTTGACCCCAACTGTGCCCATGCAGTTCCTTCACATTATGCATGATGTATAAAGAGCAAGAGACAAAAACTGTCATTGTAGTGGAGGATGGTATTCTAATCTAAGAGCACAGTGAAATAGAGACTGATTACCAAGACTTAGCATTATTAAAAAGGAAATTGCAGCTTGCAGCCACTGAATCTGAGAGTTAACTACTCACTTGGCAAAGAGGTAAAGAAAAAAAGGGGCGGGGGTTAAAATGTCTGGCTGTTGGGGGAAAATTGGTTTGATAGGTCAGAGGACTGGCTTACATATATAGAGTGTTTGTCCAAGTTTAACCTTGCCGAAGCCTATCTACAAATGAAGATTGAAGAGCATTAAAAAGGGAACATATTTTCCTTTAAAAATGTGACTCGGGTGTCCCCTAAAATGTTATTGTGCCAAAGTTAGGGATTCAATTTAATTAAAGAAGTGCAAAATGAGAATCTTAACCCTGCTTCAAGTGCTTTTCTCAACATAATCTTCACTATCGAGTCACTATTGTGTACAGGGCTGGCCCCCGCTGTCTTATTATCCAGGGCAAAAAATGTTGTTGGTGCCCCCCCCACCTCAAAAGATGCAAGCAAATAAAATAAAAAAGTGAGGAGATTTGGTGGCCCCAAGTAGGATGATTTGGCACCCCAGGCCAGCCTCATGATTAGCCTGCCCCTAAGGCCTGCCCTGATTGCAGAACGGTGCAAAAATACAGGGAAAATATACATCAAGTAATGAACAAACTGTTGGAACAAAATGAAAAATCTTTAGTGGTACAAGGGTGATTCACAGAAGTATCACTTCTGAAGATGATTCAGCTTTTCACAAACAGACATTTCTGCATATTATGTTTGTTGTGCAGTTTTATGTATCACATAACAATGAAAAAAGAAATCAACAAAGGTCCCACAGAATGGACTTCTGAAGTTTTGCAATGTACCACCTATGAAGTACTGGGTTATAGACTGGGATATAAGATTTGTTATTAAAAAATGGAATTCTTATAAAATTTAAAATCAACTGTTCCTTTCACTGTACTCCCTATTACCCCAGTTTTGCATCCCAGGATCTGCTAGCTTGGACCTCTGAGCCCATCCAGAGTCTGGTTGACGCCGCAGAAATGCAGCAATCTGTGGTAGTGGATTCTGATGCTGGGTCAGGCCCATGTTTATAAAATCATACTCCTCGCTGTCTGTTTGTATACTCATTTCAATAGAGATTTAAATGCTATTGATCTAATCAGGGAGCAGAAATAGTTCAATATACTGTAGGTAACCAATCACACACTATAAATGAATAGCAAATTATCAAATAGAACAATCCATGGGAAGAAAATCATTTGTTCTGATTGTGTCTAGTCCCTTCCAGTAATGAATATATTAGCAGAAATGAGTTTCAAATTGCAAACGATTCATTAACATAAAATAAGGGCAATGAGTGCAGCATTTGTAGCAAATGTTGCTCACAAAGTGTAATCCAAACATCTGCATTTACCAAGAAAGTTAGGCACATTCCCTCACGAAGAGAATGGAGACCATCTCCCCCCACATAGACTGTTTCCAGCTCCCTACATGCTCCACCAATGGTCGGCACCAAGTGTTCTGTTTTTTTAATTCATAGCAAAGCAGTCAAACTGTCTTTCCTCCACTACTACCAACTAAATGTAATGATTGTGAAAGGTGCCAGCTGGACGGTCTCACAAACAGAAGACTTCTGTCCACAGAAGCAAGTCCCTAAGGATAACACCAATTAGTGCCCAATGGGATAGGATTTTTTTATTCTATTTCTACTCTGAATTCAACTGAACAACTCAGCTCATTTCACATAAGGCACCAAATGGCCAATAGATAGTAATAGACCATCACTACTGAAATACTATTTTTTTATGACAACATATTTCACTTTGCTGGCAGCCTCCCACGGTCTTTTCCCGAAGCATTCTAATCTCTCGCACAGGTAGAATCTGAACACTGTTTATCTTTTTCTTTTGAACAAGCTTTCACTTCCTATAGTGACGGAGTATCATTCTCCATAGATTCTCTACTCTCCTTTTGTGTGTCTCTGGAACCAGTCTGAATACAGGTTCACTAGCCATTATTGTTAATTAATGGCTGGAAAGAAATTCCTAGTGAAGTGAAACTGCTGATCTCAGCTTATTCCCCAGTGCTGAAAGTTATTGAATATTGAAAGAGTCTTCTCCCTCTCCCCCCCCCCCGAGGTTAATTCCTGCAGGTCATGGCTGAAATAGAGAAAAACCTAATGCTTACATTGTAAAATTATGTGGTTAGAGTAGAGGACTGGCTAGGAGCATAGCTGAACAGAAGTTTGAGGGAGACTAACTCCTCATTTATTTTTTGTCCTGCATGGCTTTGTCTTAGCCACAGAGAAATCAGTGGCTGAGCATGCTGCTAAACTGGGAGGAGGAGAAGAGTCTAAACTGGGCTTAAAAGCCACCACGGAGGAATAGGAGGACTTGGAACAAGTAGACATGGTCCTCGCTCTAATTACAATTAATTGGAAACCAGACACAACATGACATATGGCCTCTCCACAAATACTATTAGCAAATATCTCCAACAGCCAGAGACAGGACACTAGCTTGGGAGGACTCTGAAATACTACAGAGAATTCTTTCCCAAATGTCGGGGGGGGGGGGGGGAAGGTTGGTTCTTGCCCACATGTTCAGGTTCGAACTGACCATCATATTTGGGGTTAGGAAGGAATTTTCCCCCGATCAGATTGGCACAGACCCTGGAGATTTTTTGCCTTCCTTTACAAGGTGGGACATAGTCACTTGCTGGTTTGAACTCAAGTAAATGGTGGATTCTCTGTACCTTGAAGTTTTAAATCAAGATTTGAGAACTTCAGTAACTCACCCAGATGTTACAGGCCTTTTCCAAGAGGGGTGGGGGTGAGGTTCTGTGACCCGTGATGTGCAGGTCAGACTAAATGATCGTGATGGTCCCTTCTGACCTTAAAAAGCGAGCCTATAACATGCTCAGCTTTTGAAATCTGATAAGATCACAGCTTGAGGTAATAGGACTGTTGACAAAGCCTTTTGGCCCACTTGTAAAGCACAATAAACCTGAGAGGTATTATATTTTATTAAATCCACTTACAATAAGCCTGGCAGTAGTAAAGGTATGGGTCCTACTATTGGCCTCCTATCCTGCTGTTTGCCCTATTTGCACAGGGCATTTGATAAGAGCCATTCACACACCATTTGTAAAGCTGCCCCAAAATTATCTGGAAATACAGCAGGCAAATGTATTTGGGACAAGAATGGAGGTTGTAAGGCTTCATCACATATCATTGCTCATATTGCCCAGGCTTAAGACCAACAATGCCTCAAGTATATACAGTGAAGATTTCTAATTTTTTCTAAGTTGGGGTAAGAACCTTGATCGGAAAGATCCCTTAATTTTTACCTTCCCTTATAGCCCTTTGCTCTACACCCCACCCACAGTTATTCGTTTGTGGGCATTCTTGAGTCTTAGCACCCACAGTATTTTTTAGGGACTATTATATTCTTTTGACCTACAATGCACATTAAGTTATGGTATGTTGAATTAAAAAATAAAAATCAGAGCATTCTGTTACTGTTTTTCCATATCTTTGTCAAAAATGTGACAAGCAAATAAGAAAGTGCCATATTGTGAAGAAATTGGCCATTAGAATCTGCAATGCAGAGGACTATGCTGTTTACATGACCTCTTTGCTACCTTATCTCACTGTAAATGTGTTTTGATACTATCTAGTTAGCAAATGTTCCTAGAATAGACAGAAAATCAGGATGAGGGGGAAGGGGAATGTTAAAAAAAAAAAATCAGTAAGTCCCTAGAGTATTTATTAACTCATTATCTTTGCCTCAAAGAGTTTATACACTAAATATGATATATGTGATCAAACAGGGTATTTCTTGATGGAAAAGGTGAGACGGCAGACAGATAATATAACAGAAATAGACATAAGCCAAGAAAGAGAAGCTGATTTAAGTCAATATCCTTGACAATAAGGTTCAGACGGGAAAAAAAAAATCTTACCACAAACATATCAGAGGAGGCGTTAAATTCAAGAATGTTGTATCAGGCAATATTGTATCAGTCACAATTCCTATTGATTTCAATGCATGTTCGCTGACACCAAAGTACTTCACATAGAGAGTGATCCAAAGCTCACCCAATCAGAGAAGAGACATACACAAGAAACAACAGGAATAGTGAAATACAGTTAATATTTACAGTGGACCAAATCATTGAAGAATCCACTCATTTTTACCCTAGTCCTAGTTTCATTAACTTTAAGGGGAATTTTGCATGAATAAGGAGTAAATATTGAGGATTTGGTTGCATGCTGCACAGAATTATATTTCAGGGAGGAAAAGACTTTCCTCAAATTACTCATGGAGGCCATTTGATAGCTTAATTCAGAATGCTTTTATTATATGGGTGAGATTCTGTGCTATGC
The DNA here is from genome assembly GCF_011386835.1 of Chrysemys picta bellii. Taxonomy (NCBI): domain Eukaryota; kingdom Metazoa; phylum Chordata; order Testudines; family Emydidae; genus Chrysemys; species Chrysemys picta. The sequence continues at coordinate 111,889,417 of NC_088796.1, forward strand.
CTCTTAGAACTCACAACCTAGGGTAAGGAAGCAGTAACTACTTTAATTCACCTTTACACCCATAAGAACATAAGAATGGCCGTACTGGGTCAGACCAAAGGTCCATCTAGCCCAGTATCCTGTCTACCGACAGTGGCCAATGCTAGGTGCCCCAGAGGGAATGAACCCAACAGGTAATGATCAAGTGATCTCTCTCCTGCCATCCATCTCCACCCTCTGATAAACAAACAGAGTCTAGGGACACCATTCCTTACCCATCCTGGCTAATAGCCATTAATGGACTTAACCTCCATTAATTTATCTAGTTCTCTTTTAAACCCTGTTATAGTCCTAGCCTTCACAACCTCCTCAGGCAAGGAGTTCCACAAGTTAACTGTGCGCGGTGTGAAGAAGAACTTCCTTTTATTTGTTTTAAACCTGCTGCCCATGAATTTCATTTGGCGGCCCCGAGTTCTTGTATTATGGGAATAAGTAAATAACTTTTCCTTATCTACTTTCTCCACATCACTCATGATTTTATATACCTCTATCATATCCCCCGTTAATCTCCTCTTTTCCAATCTAAAAAGTCCTAGCCTCTTTATCCAAACCCCTAATCATTTTAGTTGCCCTTCTCTGATCCTTTTCTAATGCCAATCTATCTTTTTTGAGATGAGGAGACCACATCTGATGCAGTATTCAAGATGTGGGCATACCATCGATTTATATAAGGGCAATAATATATTCTCCGTTTTATTCTCTATCCACTTTTTAATGATTCCTAACATTCTTTTTGCTTTTTTGACCGCCTCTGCACACTGCGTGGACGTCTTTAGAGAACTATCCACGATGACTCCAAGATCTTTTTCCTGATTCGTTGTAGCTAAATTAGCCCCCATCATATTGTATGTATAGTTGGGGTTATTTTTTCCAATGTGCATTACTTTACATTTATCCACATTAAATTTCATTTGCCATTTTGTTGCCCAATCACTTAGTTTTGTGAGATCTTTTTGAAGTTGTTCACAGTCTGGTTTGGTCCTAACTATCTTGAGCAGTTTAGTATCATCTCCTGGTCCTGGCCTGCTTTGGGGTCTCTAGCACAATTTAGACAAATCTTGGGGTCTATTTTAGTTAGAGAACCTTGAGAAGGCTGCTGTATGTGCCTGGAATCTTCACAGAACTGAATGCTGAGACCCTGCCCCCAACACACCTCCTACACCAAGGCTTGCAAGGGCATTCTTGAGAGGCAGCCTCGTGGCTGTCTTCTTCAGATCCTGGTTTAGAAGAATCTTTTAAAAATAAAAAACTCAATAATAATGGGGGATTTCAACTATCCCCATATTGAATAGGTACATGTCACCTCAGGACGGGTTGCAGAGATAAAGTTTGACACCTTAAATGGCTGCTTCTTGGAGCAGCAAGTTCTGGAACCCACAAGAGGAGAGGCAATTCTTGGTTGAGTCCTAAGTGGAGCACAGGATCATGTCCAAGGTGAATATAGCTGGACCGCTTGGTAATAGTGACCATAATATAATTAAATTTAACATCCCTGTGGTAAGAAAAACACAACAGTGGCCCAACACTGTAGCATTTAATTTCAGAAAGGGGAACTACACAAAAATGAGAAGGTTAGTTAAACAGAAATTAAAAGGTACAGCACCAAAAGTGAAATTCCTGCAAGATGCACGGAAGCTTTTTAAAGACACCATAATAGAGGCTCAATTTAAATGTATACCCCAAATTAAAAAACATAGTAAGACAACCAAAAATAAGCCACTGTGGCTAAACAAAGTAAAAGAGGCAGTCAGAGGGAAAAAAGGCATCCTTTCAAAAGTGGAAGTTAAATCCTAGTGAGGAAAATAGAAAGGAGCATAAACTCTGGCAAATGAAGTGTAAAAATATAATTAGGAAAGCCAAAAAAAAATTTGAAGTACAGCTAGCCAAAAACTCAAAAAGTAATAGGATTTTTTTTTAAAGTACATCAGAAGCAGGAAGCCTGCTAAGCAACCAGTGGGGGGTCACTAGATGATTGAGATGCTAAAGGAGCACTCAAGGACGATAAGGCTACTGCGGAGAAACTAAATGAATTATTTCATTCAGTCTTCATGGTTGAGGATGTGAGGGAGATTCCCAAACCTGAGCCATTGTTTTTAGGTGACAAATCTCAGGAACTGTCCCAGATTAAGGTGTCATTAGAGGAGGTTTTGGAACAAATGGATAAAATAAACAGCAATAAGTCACCAGGACCAGATGGTATTCACCCAAGAGTTCTGAAGGAACTCAAATGTAAAATTGCAGGACTACTAACTGTAGTCTGTAACTTATCGTTTAAATCAGCTTTTGTACCAAATAACTGGAGGATAGCTAATGTGATGCCAATTTTTAAAAAGGGCTCCAGAGTTGATCCAGGTAATTACAGGCCAGTAAGCCTGACTTCAGTACCGAGCAAACTGGTTGAAACTATAATAAATAACAAAATTGTCAGACACATAGATGAACATAATTTGTTGTGGAACAGTCAACATGGTTTTTGTAAAGGGAAATCATGCCTCACGAATGTACTAGAATTCTTTGAGAGGGTCAACAAGCATGTGGACAAGGGGGATCCAGTGGATATAGTGTATTTAGACTTTCAGAAAGCCTTTGACAAGGTCCCTCACTAAAGGCTCTTAAGCAAAGTAAGCAGTAATGGGATAAGAGGGAAGGTTCTCTTGTGGATTGGTAACTGGTTAAAAAATAGGAAACAAAGGATAGGAATAAATGGTCAGTTTTTAGAATGGAGAGAGGTAAATAGTGGTGTCCCCCAGGGGTATGTACTGGGCCTAGTCCTTTTTAACATATTCATAAATGATCTGGAAAAAGAGGTAAACAGTGATGCTGCAAAACTTGCAGATGATACAAAACTACTCAAGATAGTTAAGTCCCAGGCAGACTGCGAAGCACTACAAAAGGATCTCTCAAAACTGGGTGACTGGGCAACAAAATGGCAAATGAAATTCAATGTTGATAAATGCAAAGTAATAGAAAACACAATCCCAACTGTACATTTAAAATGATGGGTCTAAATTAGCTGTTACCACTCAAGAAAGCTATCTTAGAGTCATTGTGGATAGTTCTCTGAAAACATCCACTCAGTGCGCAGCGGCAGTCAAAAAAGCAAACAGAATGTTGGGAATCATTAAGAAAGGGATAGATAATAAGACAGAAATATCATATTGCCTCTATATAAAGCCATGCTACTCCCACATCTTGTATGCAAATGTGGTTGCCCCATCTAAAATAGATATATTGGAATTGGAAAAAAATCAGAAAAGGGCAACAAAAAATATTAGGGGTATGGAACGGCTATCATATACGGAGAGATTAATAAGACGGGGACTTTTCAGCTTGGAAAAGAGACAACTAAGTGGGGGATATGATAGAGGTCTATAAAACCATGACTGGTGTGGAGAAAGTAAATAAGGAAGTGTTATTTACTCCTCATAATAAGAATCAGGGGCCACCAAATGCAATTAATAGGCAGCAGGTTTAAAACAAACAAAAGGAAGTTTTTTTTTTTCCACACAATGCACAATCAACCTGTGGAACTCTTCGCCAGAGGATGTTGTGATGGCTAAGACTATAACAGGGTTCAAAAAAGAACTAGATAAATTCATGGAGGAGAAGTCCATCAATGGCTATTAGCCAGGATGGGCAGGGATGGTGTCCCTAGCCTCTGGGTGACAGGGAATGGATCATTTGATGATTATCTGTTCTGTTCATTCCTTCTGGGGCATTGGCCACTGTTGGAAGACAAGATACTGGTCTAGATGGACCTTTAGTCTGATCCAGTATGGCTGTTCTTATGTTCTTTTCTTCACACAGCTGCAACCAGGGTTTTTTAGGACTCCTTTATACTGCTACAGCCCTTCTACATGACGCAAAGGGGCCAGAGCATGGATAAAGGTCTCACCTATTTCTAAGGCCATTTTATAAGTGCCCGTATTACACCTGTGCTCCCATTCCATAAATAAAAATACACACATAGTATTTTCCTATCTCTACCTCTAATTTAGTTTGAGAAATGGGAGTGATACTAGTGTGTTTCTGTTGTTCAGAAAATGTTTTGTCTGTGGTTTGTTTGAATCTTGGCTCCAGAAGGAGTATTGCCAGAATAAGGACAAAGGCTTGGGACCCTTTAATATTTGGGTATCAATACACTTTTATTTTCAAAGCACATCCAAATGTTTCACCACATAGGCCAACCCACACAGGCATTTAAAGTAAAAAATGAAATCTGTACAAAAGGTAAACCTGTGATAAATCTTATATATTTTACTCTTATGTGGGTGATAGAAATAATTACCTCTAGACATATCATTGCATTGCGCACAGTTGGCACACAGGAGATAGCCAGGTGTTGGATGTGATAGGAAATGTGCAGCCTGATTACATGTACTAGAATCCAAATGCTGCAAAATATCTCTTAAATGAGATGGGGGCAAGAATGTAAAGATACCACTTAATTTTTCCATCTGCAGCTAAGTTATGGCAGTGTTTCAAGATTAATTTGTTAATCACATGGGACTTGGGAGTGTATGTGGTAATAAAAGGCTAGAAAAAATTTCTAGTGGGCAACAAATACTATCCTAATATGTTTAAGTATTTTTTTTCTTCTTCCTTTGCTAGTCTCATTTCCCTTTTCCTACTATCTACCCCAATTTATTTATGGGTTTTAAATTTAAAGTCAACACGCTGATTGTGAAAGGCTCCAGATTCATGACAGTGGAAGTGGAAGTCTTTCACTCTATGATTAAATAGAATTCACCCCTGTGCAGAGGGCCCAGGCAAGATTCATACACAACTTCAGTCACACTTATTCCCTCAAGATAGTGTGAGTAGTACACAGGCCTTGGTAGGCCCTCTCCACATGAGCGGATTTCTCCTAGTCAGTGTATTCACAGTGGCAGTATAAGCTTCTCCATGCTGTCCTGCCAACGTCCTCATCACTTTCATGCCAGGCTGAGAGTCTGATAGAGCTGTCTCCTCACCTCTCTGCTGAGATGGCTTGTATGGGTGCTAAACAGTGTTGATTAGGGGGCTAGTTCTTAAGATATGGACATTTGTTCACTGAGACCATCAATTATTTGATAAAGGCTCCTGAAGAACCATCAGATGGTAATGCATTTGTATATCCACTATATTTAAATCATAAAGCTAACTTGCCTAAGTTCACAGCTAATTGTGTACTTTAGGTATTATTGAGCAACAACGAGGTCTAGGCAATTAAACACAGAACAGAAGACAAAGCCCTGCCACCCCCCCTGAGACCTGTGTTTGTATGTGAAGAAGGTTATCCATGAAGGAACAAGAGTTCAAACTCTTGGTTATATTATCTGATGTTCATTTTTTAAAAACTTTCAGATAGACAATGAAGAAGCAGAAATGCTACCATATAATTTAGGTCATCCCAAATAATGAGCAATAGTCAAAGTAAACAGTTCACAAACAACCCCTATTGTGAAATGTGGTTGCATAAACTGTTATTATGAATGGGCTGAATAAGGTCCTGATCTCAAAATGATCTTTATTATGGATACAGAGGTCCACCCATACAGAGCTCATTGCAATGTTGGGGCCTATATGTATAAAACTCTCAATTTCTATTTGTGAGCAGGAAAATAAGGGATAAATTGGTCAAATCATTTTCCCCCCCAATGAATAATTTGACCAGCTCTAGTAATATTAGTGCATGTCTTTCTCATGGGGCTCATTCACCGCTAAGGCACTGTCTCCAGGCCCCTCTGGGGATTAGCTGCTTCAGATACTGCACACTCCTCTGGTGGTCTCTCCACCCATCTCTGCAACTCTAAGTGCTCCTTCTTCACAACTTGGCCCTCTGGTTAGATCACTGTGCCTGTTTGCCCCTTCTGGGGTATCAGAGTCTTTTAAGGCAAAATATCCCAGGCAGTCTGCTCTCCACTGCCTGGTCCAGGCCACTTCCCCAGTGGCTAGTAGGGGAACCCAGGTCCATCCTGTACTCCAGCTTCCAGCTCAGGGAGCCTCTACTTAGCAGCCAAGGTCTGTTCCCTCCTGGATCTTTCTGTCTTTCCTCGAGCCTCTTCCATATCTTCCGGCTCCCGGGGTTTGCCAACCCAAAGTCCTTCCTCCCTGGGAGTAACTGCAGGCTATTTGCCTCTATAGCCCCCAACCACCACACTGCAGACTACTTCTCTGCAGCTCCGTCTGCTATCAGCTTTATGAACTGAGCTCGGCTCTTTCCTCGTCAGCTGGGCTCCCTCATTCCATCAGAGGATTACTTAAGCCACCTGATTCCCCTCAGTCGTGGCCTGTTTGGTTAAGTGCCCCCCTTCTTAGCCTACATTAACCCTTTCAGAGCAAGTGTGGGGTGAACACACCATCACAGTCTTTCATAGTACATGGCTATCACCTGTGAGATGACTAGCTATATATGTACATTTATCACAGGAGAGTGCTTCACATACAGAGTAGATTGTCAGGAATGAAGATCTATATCTTGTATCCTTCAATTCTATAAGCATCTAGAAATTAAGCACCTCACCGAGCATCTGTTGAAGTCAATGGTAGACTCCAACTAAGTGCTGGAACTAGGCATGCTGGGGGTGCGGCAGCTGGCTTGAAGTGGTTTCCATCATATACAGGGTTTGCAATTTGGTTCAGCATCCCCACTATACAAATTGTTCCAGAACCCCTAAACTCCAATTGACTTTAGTAGCATTGTAATAGACTTGGAGAGTCATTTGCAGTAAAACATGCATTTCTTTTACAACTGGAATTTTATGTTTACCTAATTTCCTTCAGTTCTTACAACTTAACAACACTTCTCAAATGACCTTGTGGCAAGTAACTTCAATAACAGTTTCCTTTTCATATTGATATTATATTTTTACCCCTCCCTTCTTGTGCTCTGCAAGAGACCTTCCTTTCTTGTTTTCTTCTAAATTCTGTTTTATTTTTATCTGACACTATGAAATACAGGGCATATTTTATCCACGATAACTAGTAATTCTTCACAGTGCAAGGCTGGGTTTTTGTTTTTCATCTTTTTGAAGAGAGACTTTTATTGATTTTTGCATATCAACAAGTACAGAATGCTTCAAAGAATGTTATTACCGAGATAAAAAGTAAGGAAATCAAAATCACTGTGGCTTTGAAGAACATGAATAGAAAGCCACAAATATTGTTTGGGTGAAACATTATACTAAACATTGACTATAATATCACTAGCATAGGTCACATAGTTGAATCCAATGGAGTCAACAACCCAGAGAGTCAATAATCAAATAGCAAAAAGCCCGGAAATCACACTGACAAAAAAATGACAGGAGAGTAGACTTTCATTGGTTAAGGGGATGAAGGGAGAATTGAGTGTTCCATTGCTAGGACATGGGCCTCTAAGCAGCAGCATCTTTCCCTTCTGAAAGAATCAGACTAGGCCTGAGCAAATATTCCACAATGAATAATGTATCCAAGGAATTTAACCTCTTTTTGCTCACCATGAATCCGTGAATAAGTTTCAATGTACTTGAACTTCTGTGTTGTTTGGGGGCAGGGCTAGATTGTCACATTTCTTATTCTGTTTTGCAAGGGAGTAATGGAGAGTAAAACCCTTCTTTCCTTTCCTGCTCAGATTCTGGGTATGACTGTGAAGAGGAGATCAGGAGCCATTTTCCCAATACTACTCACCACATGCAAGTGGGCAGATTGGGAAAGAAATTGGAAAGGGGGGGAGTGGAAGGAGCCCTGGCTCCACCCTCTACTCACTGATGAAAGTACCTGGCTGTGCACACAGTGGAGAATTAGCTGCTCCAAAAAAAAGAGGCATTATTCACCTACCAGACCAAGGGGACAGCCAGAGAGGAATTGTGACTCTGAGACAGTTTCTTCTCTGCCTTGCCTGATCTATTAATTATGTCTTAATTATATTGATTATTCAAGAATTTCTAATCAATACTCTGAGATTTGGTAGGTTGTTGTCCCAAGAGCAGGCCCAGTATTTTAGCTGGGAACCCCAGGGTGCACAGTTGCAACACTTACACTTAGGAAAAATCCCTTCTGTATTTACAATAGTTTTATTAACACAATTAGCAAAATTACAAACACGCCAGCTCAACAAGGTAGATAGAGACAATACAGAATGTGTGTCTGAGCATCCATATGCTCACTCCATCCCTTGCAGAACAACCTGAAGTGTCAGTCATTATCTCCCTCATCACCATCGCCAATGGTTCTCATCCTCGCACCTCACAAGAGTTACATCTCCCAAGGCACACAGGCCAGGACACCACTACACCTAATGCATATTCAGTAGGGGTTTCTTCGCCTTTTCCTTATGTGTAGTTCCTCACTGTTGGGGGCCTTCTCCCATAAGTTACTAAACCTTTTACCTCAAGACTATTAACATATACATCAATTAGATTCCATGGCACTCTTGTGGTCAGATATCTGCTGATGTTCCTAATTTAAAATATCCCAAGCTGGTATAAACTAGCATCCTGCGGTTACGTGTCAACAGTTTAGTCATTACAGCATTCTATCTTGTGATATCTTATGATCTCCTGGTTAACTGTTTATGCCAAGGCTTTTGGAGTATGATATCGTGTTTAGCTAAGCTTTTAGCTTACAGGTCTTCTTGGCTCATTACCTTACTGCCTTAACTTATACCCTTACTCTAGCAAATACCTCTATCCATAGGCTATAGTCTGCACAAGTGGGCCAGTGAAGCTATGTGTCACCCCTAACTGAGGGTGGATTTTGTATTCTCCAATCCCCGTTCAGCTATGTCCTAAATGAAAATCTGATTTTTTTTAACGCTAAGAATTGATTTCCAATATTCAGAATTTGAGCTGTGTTTCTTAGTTGTGATTTTGCAATTAGTCAGCTGATATTTTTTCTGAGTAGTTACCAATGGCATTATTTCCATCCCAGTTCCATTACAGAGATCATAGAATCATAGATTCATAGAAGATTAGGGTTGGAAGAGACCTCAGGAGGTCTTCTAGTCCAACCTCCTACTCAAAGCAGGATCAACACCAACTAAATCATCCCAGCCAGGGCTTTGTCAAGCTGGGCCTTAAAAACCTCTAAGGATGGAGATTCCACCACCTCCCTAGGTAACCCATTCCAGTGCTTCACCACCCTCCTAGTGAAACAGTGTTTCCTAATATCCAACCCAGACCTCCCCCACTGCAACTTGAGACCAAACTGGATGCAATACTCCAGATGTGACCTCACCAGTGCCGAATAGAGGGGAATAATCACTTCCCTCGATCTGCTGGTAATGCTCCTACTAATGCAGCCCAATATGCCATTAGCCTTCTTGGTAACAAGGGCACACTGCTGACTCATATCCAGCTTCTCATCCACTGTAATCCCCAGGCCCTTTTCTACAGAACTGCTGCTTAGCCAGTCAGTCCCCAGCCTGTAGCAGTGCATGGGATTCTTCTATCCTAAGTGCAGGACTCTGCACTTGTCCTTGTTGAACCTCATCAGATTTCTTGTAGCCCAATCCTCCAATTTGTCTAGATCACTCTGGACCCTATCCCGACCCTCCAGCGTATCTACCTCTCCCCCCAGCTTAGTGTCATCTGCGAACTTGCTGAGGGTCCAATCCATCCCATCATCCAGATCATTAATAAAGATGTTGAACAAAAATGGCCCTAGGACCGACCCTTGGGGCACTCCGCTTGATACCAGCTGCCAACTAGATATCAAGCCATTTATCACTACCTGTTGAGCCCGACAATTTAGCCACCTTATAGTCCATTCATCCAATCCATACTTTTTTAACTTGCTGGCAAGAATACTGTGGGAGACCGTATCAAAAGCTTTGCTAACGTCAAGATATATCATGTCCACTGCTTTCCCCATATCCACAGAGTCAGTTATCTCATCATAGAAGGCAATCAGGTTGGTCAGGCATGACTTTCCCTTGGTGAATCCATGTTGACCGTTCCTGATCACCTTCCACTCCTCCAAGTGCTTCAGAATAGTTTCCTTGAGGACCTGCTCCATGATTTTTCCAGGGACTGAGGTGAGGCTGACCAGTGTGTAGCTCCCCTAGTTCTTCTTCTTCCCTTTTTTAAAGATGGGCACTATATTTGCCTTTTTCCAATCGTCCGGGACTTCCCCCGATCTCCATGAGCTTTCAAAGATAATGGCCAATGGCTCTGCAATCACATCAGCCAATTCCCTCAGCACCCTCGGATGCATTAGATCTGGACCCATGGACTTGTGCATGTCCAGCTTTTGTGCAATGTGGGGCTCTCTCCCTTTTCCTCTTCTCTTTGATTTAGCTCTAGAACCTTTAGCCATTGCCATCTGAGCAAATTAATACATTCATGGTTTCAGGATGGGCCAAAGAGAGCATAAGAATATGCTCTATGCTTCTAACCTCTATTAATAAGTTTGGATTCCTCTCAAGATATAAAATAATTGGGTCAATCAAAAATCTTAGGCATTAACAAATATGCCCATAAATTGGGACTTTCAATGACAATCCTCTTTTATGAAATATTTAGGAATACTGATTCTCAAAAACATTCAGGATGTCCCCAGATAAATATAGAACCAATTATTGCCAAAGTGGCTAACAATTTGGGGCGATGGAGTTCATTAACCCTCAGTTTGTGAGTCAAAAATAATATATAGAAAATGAATGTCCTTCCCAGAATTTTGTATGTCCTAAAGGGTCTAGTCCTCAAAATTTATTTTAAGTAATGCAATAATATTTCAGAACATTCCATTGAGGTACAGGTAAGAAATCTAGACTGACTCTGAACAAATTACAGCTCCCCTTATCTCTGAGAGGATTTTGTTTTCCCAGCTTGGAAAATTATCATATCTCCGTTTTGGTAAACCAGGCATCTTTGTGGTAGTTAGAGATAGAATAGAGATCTGGCTACACAACTATCTCTGACCTAATGGAATACATATATCTAATGTTAAAAAGCAGCTATTGAACTGAGACTATGGCTTATTCACCAAAAGACATTTTTTCAAATATACTGGTCCCCACATAGGCTAATGGTAATGGGCCTCATAGATGCTGACCACTGTTGGAAACTTAACTCCCTTCATGCTACCTGAGCTCATATGTTTTGGGAGTGCTCCTGTATCAAAAATTTCTGGTATAAGGTGGGTCAAAGGATCAATTTGATATTGGATGCTAAATTGGAGCCCTCCCCCTAAAGTGTCATTCTTGGATATATTCCTGATACATGGAGATTACCTGATAACAAGGCCAGTGTGTTTCCAAAGTGCACCTTTGGTTGCTAAAAAATTAATCCTGCGAAAATGGAAAAGACAGTCCCCACCAAATATTGTTGCCTGGTTCAGTGATATGGATGACCTCGCAGCTAATGGATGACTGACATTCTGTGGAATAGGAATGCCCAAAATATTGAAAGCCATTTCAGCTGGCTTTTTAGAGGTCTATGATTAACATAGATTCAGATTCCCTTCCCCTAGCTTTATCCTAACTGTCTTTATATACTTTGTATATTATGAGGAATCTGGTATATTAGTGTATCTGTTATATGTGGAAAATTAATAAAAATTATAAATATGAAAACATGAAATATTCTTGCTGGAAGGCTGCAACATAACACTAATTTATTACTTAGAATTCTAAACACACAGAACCCAAAGAGAGAGAGAGAGAGAGGGAGAGAGCGACAAAGCAAGCTGCTTCCTAAAATAGAGAGGCGCAACTCACTCCACCTGTCTGTCTGCAAACTAGCTGCTGCTAACCCCAGGTCGTATGCTTCCCTACAGAGTCCCTTGCCTGCAAGCAGGATCAGGAAAACCCCAGAGAATTTAAAGTTATAGATCATAGCTTTAACAGTTTTCAATACATCACACTTACCACTGCAATACCTTGAAAAAGTCTATAATATACAAATCTCTGGACTTGATTTGCAAATTCTCTACTGACAGCTTTTGTTGTTGTTCTGCTGAACTGCTGGTAGTATCTGGTTTTTTTCCTTACTGCTTACATAGGCCCTAGCTGTTGACTGCCTCTGGTTAATTTAGACAGTAGGAGTTATCTGGATACTGTAGACTTTATTCACCGGGCCTCTGAACAAGGAGGAAAATGAATACCAGAGAAGGGAGAAGGCTAAAAGGCTAACCAAAAGGAAGTCATTGTTACCTGAAACCTTCTGCTGCTGGAATTAAAGAGGAGAGTGCTGAATGGACTCTTTCCTCCTGAAGCTGCTTCTCTGAGATCTATCTTCTGAAAAAGATTCATAGAAGTCAGATGCCCCCAAAACTACTCCTCCTACTTCAAATAGTTTTTGGTTGCTATGGACAAATTAAATAAAATTTGACTTAACTAGAGTATGTGAACTATAATGCTTCACTGGTATTTCATTCACTATGTAGGAAAACTGTGAGTGAAGCTGGGCAAATACATAAAAAATGTTCTGCAAATATTATCTCAGATAAAACATTTAGGCCCTAATCTTTCAAACTGTTTCATGAGGTAAAACCCATGCATCCACACAGATGTCAATGGGGCTCCATACCAGTGTAGGGTCCATTTACATAGGGCATTTTTTAGGATCCAGGTCTTAATTCATTTCCATTTCATACATAGCCCTTTTGTGTTCACCCATTTCTATGAATATTCTATTAAATTAGTTTACTTTGCAGGAATGTTTGCTGAAACAGATAATTTTAAGCTAGTGTTAGAGAACATTTTCTTTCTGTGTAAGAAAACAATTTTTAAATTCATAATCATATATGCACAGGAAAATTGATTCTAAAGGTTATGAATCCCCAGTCAAGGAACAGAAACAATAATAGGTTACCCATGTAGTCAATGAAAGTTGATCAACACATTTCCCATTTTAGCAGCTAGTTGCTTGCAAATAATCTATAGACCAAGTACTATAGAATGCATTAAGTGAATATTTTCAAATAACAAGAATGAGAAAATTGTAACCTGCTTTCAGCCAATATGAAAACCAGAAAGGAAATAAAACTGACTGAATAAAATATTCATTACAGAGTAATCAGAGGCCAAAGCTTGTTCATGAGGAAAGCTGGTCCAGTGGCTGGATGACTAGTCTAGAACTTGAGATACATTTGGTTAAATTTTCTGCCCTGCCACAGACTTCCTGTGGGACTTTGGACAACTCACTTCATCTTTTTGTGCCTCTGTTCCCCATCTATGTAATTGCAATAATAGAACTTCCCTACTTAACAGGGGCTGTTGTAAGGATAAATACCTTAAAGACTGTGAAAACATGCAATGGTAATGGGAGATGTATAAATACTTATGCTGGATCAGCGGTCAGGAAAAAACATTGAGTCATACAACAATGGCAATTTTTGGCTTTATGAAGTAATGGGACAGATTATCAGTGGGTGTAAATTGTTATAGCACCATTGACTTAACAGAGCTATACCAACCTATGGCATCTTAGAACCATTGTGTGCTGTACCAGCAAAGCACTAAAGTATATGCATAGCCCCAGTGAAGTTAAAATAGGTCTTAAGTGGAACATAGGCAGGTAGTATTTTTTATGCTCTATGAAGAGGTAACCTTTATTCTCCATGTTCTGTCTTCATCTTTTTGCTCTGTTTACCTTTTTGCATTTCATTCAGCTTATGTAGGGAATCTAATATGGATAGTTTCACTAGCTGTTTATAATTAGCTTCCACCAGCTCACTGTTGTGGGGAGGATTGGCCGCCCACAGACCCAGAGGGGGAGGAGCCCCTCATTGAACCCTGGTGGGTGGAGCCACATCATGCTCAACCCTCCCACCGGAAGTCAGTGGGCGGGACTAGAAGTACAAAAGGCCGGCCGGAGAACTCAGTGGGGAGGCAGCTGCTGGAGGAGCCAGATGCCTCCTGTGAACTCCCAAGCTGGGTGGCTGCTGCAGACCCCCAGTGAGCCGAGGACTAGCCAGGACTGCTAGGGCCATTTACGGACCCCGGGCATGGAGGAGCTGCAAGCACTGATAGAGGCCTTCTTCCCCGACAACCAGGACAACCCTCTACAGAGCCAGATATGCCCTGAGTGGCAGTTAGGAAGTGGCGCAGGGGTAGCCGACCCCTGTCTGGCTGCAACGCTGACAGCAAGTGAGTAAGCGTGTTGCGGTCAGGATCCCCGCTGACCCAGTGGCAGACCACTCTGCCACTGCTAGGGCCCTTGGCTGGGACACAGTGGAGTGGGTGGGTGGGCCTGCGTCCCCATCTTCCCCCCGCCACCCCAACCCGTGGGTGGCAGTCTCCCCCTCTCTTAGGCAAGAAGCCTGCATTTGTTGGCCCTCTGCTAGAGCTAGGAGGCCCGACTGTTTGCAGCTCAGCCTGAGTGCAGGCCTGAGCCAGAGACTCTTTGCTGCCATGTCCCGACCAGGGGCTGGGGCTCCATAACTGTGTTTGTTGTTCGGCCCTGATCACAGGCCCAAGGCCATGCCTCCTGTCACCCCACCAATTCCCCATGTCAGGCGACCCCCGGAGATGTAGTGGGGTGGATTGACTGCTCACAGACCAGGAGGGGGAGCAGCCATCCCCCCCAACGGACTACACTCACACAGCACAATGTTGTTGTGTTTGGGTTTCCAACACTGTGGGAGAAGGGAACTATTTAAATGTGATCTTAAATTAAACCATTTCCATTGTTCAAAATTTAACCATGTTTAAACTTTTCTATGAAGAGACGATTTGTAACTGTACTTTAGAGCCTTAAATTACCTGCCAGTGTCTTTAGCTATTTGTAAGTTCGCCTTCAAAATGCCCTCTTTACCTACTTAGTTTTGTCTTCCCTTCTAACGGGCACAGACAGTCTTATCCAGAGCTGTTCATTTTTAAACAGGACCTGGAAAACTATAATGACAGCAGTAGTTTTGTACCCTGGATATAATATATAATATAATATATAAATTTCCGATAGATGGGCTGAGTTTTGTAACAGTTCTCTACTTACACTACACCCAGGTAAAATGAGACTTTGAAACCAAATCTGGAGACAAGATTTAATTATTTCCTCATCCCCTCAGAAGACACATTCTTGAGACTGCTCTTCAGATTTTGATGGGTCAGTAGTTTTAAATTGAGGCTCTTAATTGCTTTTTGTTTAGTTGATAAATGAATAAGGCAGAAAGGTTAACAACTTCTTCGGTGCTCATTGCTTTCTCTTATCTGCAATCCTGAAAGGAGGGAAATCATGATAGAAAATGTACTGACGTTGGGAGGAGGCAATGTGCTTCTACATGAGAATTTTGCAACCAATTAGTCCTTAGTCTGTACCAAATACTACTGTTGTTGTGGGTTGGGGAATATTTGGTAAGTATCTGAGGAAATCATATTCGTAAAATACCCATTAAGTTTTTGTCTGTGTACTGTAATCATGCTGCATCTGATCCAGCTCCCACTGACATCAGCACAAAGCCTCTCATCTGCTTCAGTGGGATATGCTGCACCGTGGCTCTAACCAATGAGGATTTTATACATGGGCAGATATATTAAAGGCCAAATCCTACTGATTTTATTCATGAAAGTAGTCCTGTTGATACACCAGCTATGCCTGCTTTGGGGTTAAGGTTGCTCAAGTATATTTCCTATCAATGCAACAAATATAAACAAGGAAATGGCCAACTAAATCACTGTTAACATCCAGACCAACATCTAATCAAATGTCTTATCAACCAAATATCATCACACCCAAATGTAGTCAGAGTCAAATCCACAGCTGGTGTAACTCAATGAAGCTCCCTTGACCTCAGTGAAGCTACACCCATTGGCCCCAGGTGAGAATCTGGCCCCCAGTACCCTCACCTCCACAGCAAACTCCTTTTCAGTTCCAACATGGTGACTTATATTGCACATGTCCAATTCTTCCAGATCAAACACACAACCTTAGCTCCAAACTCAGTATAATTTAGATCTCGTACCAGACACACTGTTACTTTAGAAGGATGTGTTGTTTCAATCCTAAACATTCTGAGGCTGGAAATCAGGTTGTTGAGATCGGAGTTATTGTGCAGAGGGCATGAGGAAGATGAAAGAGAAGAATATGGAGGACAAGGCACCTCCTGGGGGGTGGGAAGCCAAGATGTTGGGAATGGGGACTGAAGGTGTCTGGCATATAGAGAATGGAAGAATAGTGGTTCAGGGATTATTGGGGGAGCAGAGCTCTGATAGGAGGCTTCAGAGGTTTGGGGGTCAGTCTAGGGGGTAGAGTTTGGGTTCAGGCAGGGGTATGCAAGGTCTGGCATGGGAGTGTGGAGATCTGGCAGGTGGGAAAATGGCATGGGTCAAGATCAGGCAATATTTAGAGATACAAGGTTAAGCTATATTTAGATTTTAGGCTTCCAATTGAGCTCTGCATGGACAAACTCATTGGCCTAGATTCATTCACCCTTGCTAGCATTGAGAAATAGCTAACTTCACAAGCAGTCCCCCTGAAGCCAATGGCTCTACATACTGAGAGGGGCTACTCAACATGGATAAAAGTGGCAGAATCTGGCCTATTATAATTAAGGCATCTGGTTTGGCAGGTGGAGGAATTTATTATTTAACCTTTATAATGCAGCAGTGCCTAAAAACTATAACCAAAGAGGGGACCCGTTGTGCTAGTCACTGTACAAACATAATAAACGACAATTCCAGCCACAGAGTTTAGTCTGAAAAGTAGTCCCAATTGTGGTTGTTTTTAAATCTCTCTAAAATGTTACAGAAAAAAATTGGAGTATATGTGGCAATGAAAGTTTTATCAGCACTCATTGGCAGGTCCGGCATAACTCACTTATGGCTTCACCCCATATGTGTAATGCTGCCATTTTCAACTCATGCAGAAAAAACTTCTATATACAATAGCAAGCATTCCAAATATAGTGGCAAAATCTGTGTGATATATTGTGGAATCATATATGATGAGAGTGCCTACCATGCCCCTTTGAATGTCTCACCTGTCCTCTGTTCCAGTATACATCTCCCCAGGGACTGTTTGTACCACTTGCAATTCCTAACCACATTAAGACAGCCACTAGTTAAAAACAAGCAATTGACCTGCTCCACTCCTCCCCTTCTATTTCTCCCCAATTACTCTGGCCTGACATACAGGACAAGCAATATTCAGTGCTGCACCAGTGAGGTTTAGGGTGAGATTTTCAAAAGGGTGTGATTTTAATGGTAGCAGAAGTAAACTAATGAGGAGCATTTTCCAAAATCCCTACCCTTAGTGTCCAATACCTTCCAAATGATTAGGGCTGGAAATAGGTATGATTATACCATCGAAAAGGGGAAATTCCCAGCTTTGAATATTTTAATAAGGAATAAAGTTCTCTTATGAAAGGTATTAGATAGAAAACCTGTGGGAGTGATGAACAGGGATAGCTTTTTCTATCACACCACCCCAATAGTGTGCCTCGACCCTGACCTAGTAAGACCACCTTTCAGGCTGGGGAAGGTAATTCTGGCTCCACATGCACTCAGCAGAGGCTTGGGAGGAGGATTCCAGCAAGTGGGTGCAGTGGTTATAATAATACAATAATTACTTAGCTCACGTATAGTGCTTTCAACAGTAGATCTCAAAGTGCTTTACAAAGGAGATCAGCATCATTATTCCCATTTTACAGATTGGGAAACTGAAGTACAAGGAAGGCACTGACTTGCTCAAGATCATCAAGCAGGCTAGTGGCACAGCCAGGAACTGAACCCAGCTCTCCCACAGCCCAGTAAATACTTTGTTCATTAGGTCACTGCCTCCTGATGTGGTCATCTATCCACCAGGAGCAGGTAGAGTCCCCTATACACCCCCTACCAATTCATTTCATTTATCGCCAAACAATGTTTTGATAATCCGTGACTGGTTTATTAGATAAGTTAGAGCTTTTTCTGTATCTGCTATGATAAATGAATGGTTGGGGGGGAGGAGCTCCCTTTTATGGACATCCAGCCAGCCAGTTAGCTATAAAGTCCCTCTTGGTGGCTGCTTGCTTTACCCATAAAGGGTTAAAAGTCCCCCAGGTAAAGAAAAGAGAGTGCGCACCAAAAGAGCCAATGGGAAGGCTAGAACCTTTTAAAATGGGGGGGAAGCTTTTCCTTTGTCTCTTTGTTGTTCTCTCTGGGCTGAAGAGATGGGGGCAGCTGGAATGCTGTGTAAAGTTTGGACCAGGTATGAAAATTCATCGTCCCTACCTAGAAGGATTCATTAGATAGATGTAATTAGGTTTATTTCTTTTATTTTCTGTAAGGCTTGTGGACTTCTCTGTGCTAATCCCAGATGCTTTTGTTTGCTTGTAACCTTTAAACTGAACCCCCAAGAAAGCTATTTTGGGGTGCTTAATTTTTGGAATTGCTCTTTTAAAATCTAGCAAAAGCTTAAGTTCCAGATGTATTTTCTTTCTTTTTGTTTTTAATAAAATTTACCTTTTTAAATAACCTGATTGGTTTTGTGTCTTAAAAGGTCTGTGCGTATGTTTTTTAATTAGCTTGTGGCAACAGCTGGGTTTCCCTTTTGTTTGTTTTCTTTCTCAGCTTCCCCGAGGGGGGGTGTGTGAAAAAGCTGAGGGGCCTCAGGGAAAACTTCCCAAGTGAATTTTTCCAGGATTTGTAAGAGGCAGTTTTTCACTTGGGTAGTGGCAGCGTTTACCAAGCCAAGGTCAGAGAAAAGCTGTAACCTTGGGAGTTTAATACAAGCCTGAAGTGGCAAGTATTAATTTTTTTTAATCCTTGTGGGCCCCCATCTTCTGCACTCGAAGTGCCAGAGTGGGGAATCAGCCCTTATATCTGCAAAGATACAGCATAATTATCTCAAATGTGCCTATTATTCAATGAAGGTTTCCTTCCACCCACCAAACATACTTTTCCTTATGGCTTGCTATTCATAATTCAAAATCCAAAACTCAATGCACTTAGGTGGTGGGTAGTTAGCAAAGCCTAGGCTATGCCTCCCCCACAGTGTGTCAGGCAGCACAACTAAGCCATTGTGGAGCATACCCTAAGCCCCACCAGGTATAGGGTTAGCATACCTTACTCTTCCCTCGGGGTAAGCAAGGACCAGGTTGTGATTGAGTCACAGTGCAACTCCATGTTCTCCTTTACTCAGGGTACCATGATCTAGCCCTTAAAGTATCTCCCCCATCCTACCCTCCATTGTCTTCCTCCTGCTTAATGGAAAAGCAGCTAGCATGCTGACACTTCTGCTGTCTGAATGAAGCAGGTTTGGTTCACTGTTAACTTTGTCCTCTTCCCCATTTGTTTTTTATCCACCTGTTGCTATCATTGTCAGCAGTTTGGGGCAGGATCTCTCTTACACAATGTGTGTACAGAGCCTAGTACAATGGAGTTCTGATCCCCGTTTGTGGCTTCCAGACATTATCTTAAGAGAAATTAATAATAACAATCAGGGATAAAATAATTCATTTTCCTTTCCCTTTGTGCTAATGGGAAGAACATCTGTCTTTCTGACATTTTCTCTTATGACAAAAAACCAAAACCCTCCTGATATTTTTTTTTGTAGCCTTCCTTAAGGAAAAACAAAAACACTCGGACACTGCAAGAGTTACTTATGAATCAACTTTCCTTTTATCTCTCATCCTAACTTGTCAGCTTCCTTTGTAACTTTCCACCCTCTGATATCCTTTATCTTAATGAAAATACATGAACCTCTGTTTTAATTATATGCTTTAAAGAAGCTTAAATGGCTATTCTGTCTTGGGTGTGCTCACTGCTCCTGATTATGTCTCTCTCATTCTACGTACTCGCAGCTACAACACTTCCAAGGATCAGGAAAAATTTTGGTCTATTTAATGAGCTTGGGTCAAAGAAACTCCCTCAGCAAGGAGTCCGATTCATTTTAACAATTATACAGCTCCATCCAAAGATGGAAAGACACATTGTATTAAATCAAGCCTGAAACTTTATAAATGTGCATTGCACAGATAAAATAAGAGTGAAATGTTTGCAATAGGCTCCCTAGAGGTTTTTGGTATTTTATAAGAGTATTTTTGAAGGATTATTTTGGGGGTCTTTCCATTTGTACAATGTTTGCAACTTTCTAGAGTCTGCTCAAATTCCTTTGTCTTACATAACTAATATTATTCAGGCTGTCTTGGAGTTTGTTCCATTAAAGTTAAGGCTGATTTCATTTGTCATGTTACAAAACATTATAGTCTCTCATCACATTGTTATTTTTTGCTGTAAATCAGTTGATCATGCAATCCCAACTGATTTTGGAGATGCTTTGATACATCTCAGGTGCTGGTGTAATCCCAAAGGGAAGTTAAAGATGCAGTTTTGCTTCTTTTACTGAGCTGACGCGGAATCTAAATCTGAGCTGAATCTGCCAAAGCCCTTGGCTTGCATCCAGAACTGAAAACAGTGTTACAATTTTAGGTCTGGATATAACCTTTTCTTATGTCCTCAAGAGGTAGTACTCACATTTGATGTCCTAGTTCCTATCTTTTGGGATCTACACAACTCCTTGGCTTTGTTACAGCAACTATGCTACCCACCCAATCAGTTGTGGTCTGCCTTCCCTTCCACAAGGAATCTCCTTGACTCACTCGTTGGCTGCTATCTCTGTGCCTGCAACCCATTTTCCATTTTCCTCTCCAGGATGTGCCCTGGTCAGGGCAGCAATTTCTGAGAGTTACCCCTTCCTCTTTATATCATTTCCACCCCTTATTATTAATATCAGCTGGAAGGCGCCCTCCCTCCAGGATTGACATTTCTGGGAAGTATTACAGGATGAGGTGAATTTAATTCCTTTGCCTCCAGCATAGACAGTTAACCCCTTCCTGCCCTGGCCCAATATGAGGTTTACACACAATCACTAACATTTTGTCAGCTTACCTCAGACTCAGAAATGTTATTATATGGAACATCTGAAGGTATATTTAAATGAAAAATGTGTGCATGGACAAGAAGAAATTAAATTGGAATTAAGGAAATTTATTAGCATCTCTTGTATTTAATTGTTGTATATAGTCAGAACTCTGATATTTCATTCTTAAGTGGAGGCATTGTGATCTCAGAGGTAAGTCAACCAGCCACAAACCTTCCTCTCCAGTTCATTTGCAGGCTTCAATTCTATTGGATGAAATGAGGCAGATGGGTGTGAGTAGTCCTTTCTGAAATCCTTTGCCTATGGTGCTCAATCCCAAAGAGACTAATCCCTTCCCAAGTCATCAGTGTTGTGGGTGTATTTTCATACCATCTTCCACAAGCAAGCTGCAGTTCAGTCCTAAATCTGTGTTCCTCAGTTCCCCATATTTAAAATGGGAATAACAATCCTTCCCTTCTTCAAAAGGGTGTTGTGAGGATAAATTATTTAACATTTACAAGTTGCTCACGTAATAAAGTGATAAAGACAGAAATACCTATACAAAAATATTAATCTTTTGAAAAAGGTTAACATTAGTCTGGGTTATATTAACAGAACTGAGGTATGTAAGCCATGGGAGGTAACTGTCCACTCTACTTTGCACTGGTGAGGCCTCAGCTGAAGTACTGTGCCCAATTCTGGGTGCCACACTTTAGGAAAGAGGTTGACAAATTGGAGAGTCCAGAAGAAATAAACAAAAATGATTAAAAGTTTAGAAAATCTGACCTATGAGGAGGAAAGGTTAAAAAATAGTGCATGTTTAGTCTTGAGAAAAATAGTGAGGGGGGCCTGATAACAGCCTTCCAATTGGTTAACGGCTTTTATAAAGAGAACGGTGATCAATTGTTCATGTCCACTGAAGGTAGGACAAGAAGTAATGGGCTTAATCTGCAGCAAGGGAGATTTAGGTTAGATATTAGGGGAAAAAAACCTTTCTAACTATAAGGGAAGTTAGACTCTAGAATAGTCTTCCAAGGAAGATTGTGGAATCCTCCTCATTAGAGGGTTTTTAGAATAGGTTAGACAAATGCCTGTCATGGTTGTACTAGATTTATCTGGTCTTGCCTCAGCGCAAGGGGATGAATATGACTTCTTGAGGTCAGTTCCAGCCCTACATTTCTGTGATCTTAACTCTAATAGACACATGAAATGAGCTCTTACCTGATGTAAACCCGTGGAACTCCATTGAAATCAATGGAGCAATGCTGCTTTACACCAGTGAGGGATCTGATCCATGATTTTCTAATCTTGAGTATGTACCCTTCTTGCATTACACTGACAGAGCTAGTTAATTACCATAGAGAAATAAAACAGCTGGCAAAGCAGTTTTGCATTGATTATTTCTGCTAAAATGCCTTAATATCAGAGATTTATAAAATGTCAGTAAGTGAAACAGCATGAACATCTTTTGATAATTTCTTACTGTAGCAGAGTTAGACACTATAAAATTTCCTCTGGTAAAAAGGAATCACAAAAGCAGCCTAAGAAGTCGGTACTTAGTGCTCATCTCTCTAATGAGAGTTAATGGGAGTTACACACTTACACAGAAGAAAGAATAAAGCCTGGAAAGCAAAGATGTCCAGAAAAATATCTGCAAAGTTAAAAAAAAATAGTTCTATACATTTATGGTCAGATTAGTTTCACCTGGAAATGCACTGAGAAATGTGTGAAGTTAACTGAACCATAAATCATGTTTATAGTTAGCACTGTTGTTGTAATTGTTAGAATTGTTTTAAAGCAATAAAAACAGGTTTATCGTATCCACTGATAATAGACCAAGAGACTCTGCCTTGCAGCTACACAAACAGTTTGTGTCAGTCTAATTGTGAAAATAGGCCTTTTAATAGGGCACAACAGTGGAACCAAGCCAATGCTACAGTTACAAATATTGTTTTTGACCAACAATGTAGACTGTTAAAGCAATTACTTGGCTGTTATCAAACCAATGAAACTGGGCAGTTAGGATGCAGCTTTAAATAGGCATGGACAAACCTGAGGGGAGCAATACAACCTTACAAGAGGCCTGATCAGAAGCCCATTGAAGTCAATGGAAAGACTCCCTATTGACAACTTATTTAATTCGATAGAACACTATTGCTTTCAACCTTATTAATTTCTACAGCTATTTTCCATAAAGTGGTATCTGTATCCCTTGAGAGTCTGTCATAGAGGAGTCCAACTCCACCCCCTTCTCCTTTTACTCAGATACCATATCTATTCACAGTGCTGAAATAAATCCCCCATTTTAAAAGAAAAATGAGAAATGTATATTTTTACATCCACCTAGGTGTTTCCCCCACCAAGATTTCCTCCCTGCCACTTCTGTGGCTTGCCCCCAGAGACCTCTGGCTTACATCCATCAGTCCACAACCATGCTTCCAGTATACACAACAGGATCCTATTGCCCTAAGTAGAAATCTCCTCTCTCTCCAGCTGTTCCTTCCCTGACTGAAGATCCCTTACCCCTAGGCAGAACTGCTTTTGCATAAATCCGTTTCCCTACTATCGTCCATCCACCCCCTTCTGGTTATTCACTCAAGAGTCCATTTCCCCCAAAGAGAATTGCCCCAATGTAGCGTCTCTCCACATGTTAAACTCCTAGGGCCATATTTAACTCTAGCATAATTCCACTGAAATCAATGGCTGAAACTGTCGCTTTTGACTTTTCGCATTGCAAGACCTATTTCATATCCCTGTTGCATAACAGAAGAACACTATGGGCTACACCTTCAAAACTGTGTAGGCCATGTGCATCCCTAAAACCAGAACGTGTGCACAAATTCATACTCAGATAGGCATGCAGATTAATGACAAAACAAACCAATTAAGATGTATGTTGTTTCCGAAATGGGCACATAAATGAATGCAATGGACTGGCAGGAGAAAGGGGACAGGGATCTTTTAAGGGTCTGGTCTCAATTTGGGTTATGGGAGAGGGAAAAGGGAGACAGATTTATCTGAAGAAAACTAAGGGGGGAACAGGAAGTGGCCAGCCTAGACAGGAGCATTGACCCATCATGTGCAGTGGGGGAAGGTGGGAGACCATTATGCCCAGTGCATTCCAGAAGGAACTCTCTCTCATCAATTACTAATTAGCAGCAGCTACAACGAGGCAGCAGAGGAGCTCTAAGGAGATTGGAAAAAATGGGATTCAGGGCTCCTAACATCCAGTTCAGCAGGAAGCCTGCCCTCCCTCCCCCAGTTAACCTTCAGCAACAGACTGGGACCTGGTGCTCAAGGGGGGTAAGCAAATGGTAGCCCTCCCAAATAGATAGAACAGATTAAGGAAAGAATGATTACTTGCATTGTACAACTACCACGTATTCTGAGATATGGTAAATGAATAAAGTTGTGGCCTAATTAAACCACATCTATTGCCTCTTGTCTGTCTTCCTGCATGGCGGGGACAATTATTATTGGTGCCCTTTTTTGCCGAGCAATAGTTGAAATTTGGGGCCTTGTGGGGCAATTTCAGTTTGCATGAGAAGTTGGGGATAGAGTTAGGGTATTTAGAAAATGTACATGCCCTGTTTCCTTGAACAGGTGCTGCTGTTTTTTGCCAAAGCCTCTGATCAAGCACCTCTGCCCTATTCAAACAGTTCTTTTGCCTCTTTCTCTCCAGAGAACCTAGCACAGGGGTCGTCAACCTGTGCTCCTGAGCCGCATGCGGCTCTTCAGA
This sequence comes from Chrysemys picta bellii, assembly GCF_011386835.1. NCBI lineage: Eukaryota > Metazoa > Chordata > Testudines > Emydidae > Chrysemys > Chrysemys picta. Next base: position 111,913,939 of record NC_088796.1, read on the forward strand.
GGTTAATATGCTGCTCCTTACCTAGGCACTGATTCCGGGGCTGGAGCTATAGATGCTAACATTCCAATGTGCCAGGGGGTGCTCACCCCCCTGCTCTGCCCCAAGCCCTGCCCCCACTCCACCCCTTCCCCCAAGACCCCTGCCCTTCCCCTGAGCCTGCCATGTCCTCGCTCCTCCCCCGCCTCTCCCATAGCCTCCTGCGCACGTGAAACAGCTGATTGCGGTGGGTGGGGGGAGGGGGGAGTAGGTGCTGATTGGTGGGGGCTGCCGGCAGGCGGGAGGTGCTGGGGAGCGGATGCGGGGCTGCTGAGGTATTACTGTGGCTCTTTGGCAATGTACATTGGTAAATTCTGGCTCCTTCTCAAGCTCAGGTTGACCACCCCTGACCTAACAGACTCACTTTCTGATGACTGCTCAAACAAGTTTTGTCTCAGCCCTCTTAGCCCCAGAGTTTGAACAGAGGAAACCTCATTTGTGCCAATCTTCTCTCTGAGTCACACGATCTTGCCAAGTGGCTCCAGGCACCCCCCTAATGGCAGGCCATTAATACCTTTCATTACATTTAGAAATAAGCAAGGAAATAGAAGCCCCTGAAAACAAGCAATGCTGTGTAGGAAGCTGTAGCTTATAGACAGTAACACGGGGCACATCTATACTGCATCTGGGAAAGCATCCCAGCCTGTGCGTGGGGCTCAGTATAGAACGCTAAAAATTACTGTGTAATGTTTGATCTATTCATTGTGTATTAATTATCTTGCTTACTTAAGAATTCCCAGTTAACACTCTGAGATTCAGAAGGTTCTTGTCCCAAAATCAGGCCCAGTATTAAAATTACTGTTCAGTTGGGAACCCTGATGTACATAGTTGCAACATTCATACTTAGGAAAAATGTTCTGTATTTGTAATAGGTTTTTTTTAAAACAGTTAGTGAAGTTACAAACCCGCTAACCCAGTGAGGTAGGTAGAGATGATAAAGCACGTGCATCTGAGCACCTGTATACTTACATTATCCCTTGCAATAGGCTCCTAAAGGTTAGTCATCCTCCTCATCACTACCAGTGGTCATCATCCTGGCATCTCCAAGAGTTACGTCTTCCAAGGCACATGAGCCAGGCTACAACTTTAACAACATGTCATGCTGATGCCACTGCATATTTGGTAATGGTTGCTCTCTTTTCCTTATTTGTAGTTCCTCACCTTACTAATTCTGGGAGGGGGGCTTCTCCCATAGGTTACTTGCCTGTTTACCTCAAGCTTATTAGCATATGTCAATTAGTTACCATGGCACTCTGGTGGTCAGACATTCTGCTGATGTTCCTAATTTAAAATATCCCAGGTTGCTATAAACTAGCATCTTGTGGTTACCTGTCAGCCATTTAGTCATTACTGTAGCACTGGCAACTGGCTAGCTCAGGTCAAGACCTCAAAGAAGTGTTAAGTGTATCAATTCACTGATGGGCAAACTTCAAAGGAATGTTAAAAGGTACTATTGTATATCTAGACCAGAGGTCTCCAAACTGTGGGGCGTGCTCCCCTAAGAGGCTGTGAAGGAACATTGGGGAGGAGGGGGGCACTGCAGAGCCCAGGCCAGCCCCCACGGGGGAGCGGGGAGGGAGTGCCACCTGGCCACGACTCCCGTCCACAGCCTCTGCCCCCGGTAGGCTGTGGGCAAACTACATTAAGTCATGCTCCCCCCTTACCACTAAAAAGTTTGGGAACCATTGATCTAGACTATTCACTTGTTTAGATGATAATTGTATTTGTCTTCATCTACCTACATCCTGTGTAATGTATATTAGTGTAATTCAATTAACCTGTTGTTGCTATATCCTTTTTCAGGTCTTGTAACTCTGTAATTATCTTCACATTGTGTATGCATATCTACTTAATCAGCATTAGGTCAAAGGGCCTATATTTAAAGGTTTATATGTGAAGTTCTTGGCTATCATATTGTGTTTACATTTTCTCTAAATGACCAGAATTGAAACCTTAGAACTTTGAATGAGAAGGTTGTTGACTTCTAAGCATGGGTCATTAGGTGAAGAACCTTTTGACTAAAAGCAGACAAAGACCCAGGTGGTGATGAAAATGCCAGACTGTTTTCAACTATCAAAAGGCAAACAGGGAGCAATTCTGCATCTCTGAATCATCAGAATGCTGCCAGGGGCATTCTAGATAACAGAGGTTCCCAAAAGCCATTTTTGGGAAGCCCTGAGGAACTTATGAAGAGACTGTAAGAGACTAGCAGACTATTAAACCTCTGCTATCATTTGGATTACAAACTCTGATCCAACTGTAATGTATTTTATCTGCTTTAACCTTTTAATAACTTTCTTTTCTTAGCTAATTTTTAGTTTACTAAAGAAATTGGCTACAGCGTGTCTTTGGTGTGAGATCCAGAAGCATCCACTGATCTGGGTGAGTGACCAATCCTTTGGGGTTGGACAAACCTAATATATGGTAAAGAGAAGCTAGAGAGCGAGTCAGGGGACTCTGTGACTCCAAGGTAAAACTAATATTGTGACCCAGGAGTACACTTTTGCTACTGTCTTGGTGAAATCTAATGATAGAATGTACCACAATCTGGGATTTCTGCCATGGTTTCTGACAGTCTGACCTGAGTTTGGCACTCTTAGCTGTGACCCACTCCAGGTACCATGACAATGACAACATTCTATCTTGTGATCTATTATGTTCTACAGTTAACTGTATATGCTAAGGCTTTTGGGGCCTTATACCTTGTTTAGCTAAGCGATTAGCTTACAGACCTCAAGCCTGTAGGCTCATTGCTTTACTGCCTTAACTTATGCCTATGCCTTACCTAGCAAATACATATGCCTATAGGCCACAGTAGACATTGCAGCTCAGGCTGGAGCTTGGGATCTGAAGCCTGGAGTGGAGGGGGGTTGAGCTTTAAAGTCTGAGCTCCAGTCCCAGCCACTATATCAAAGCAATTTCTACAAAGCTATTTTCAGAGCGCAAGAACGAGCCCCACTAGCACAAGTCTGTGGACCCAGCCTGGGAGGCTAGCTCCCAGATGCAGGGTAGCCATGGCCTAAGCATCCTGAGTTCCTCTGCCCTTTACCCACAGTGCCCTGTTCTATCGATGGTCTTCTGTTTCATTGCCTGTGAACACATGCATCAGAAACAATGGACCGGACAGGGGTAGGGCTAAGGTATAGCCATATTTAGAATGATCATTGAGGACATACAGGGACATACAAACCTGCTAAAATATTTTACGTCCCTCCTGTAGGGTCAAGCCCAGAGTGCAGTAATGAGAAACTACCTCTGCCACTAGACCCCTTACTTGTGGAGCCCTAAAAGTATTAATTCTCTATTGGGTCCTAGTCAACATCTACATGCAGCCACCGAATGAACTGGTATGATGACATGGACTCAAGTCCCCAGCAATATGCAGATGATACATTGTTCTTCTTACCATTCACCACATACAGCTATGCCACTGCCACCAAAAAAGCCCTGGTGATTGGATGAGATCAGTTCACAGATGAACAGCTAGCTGAAGCGGACCCTGTGAAAGATGGATGTTGTTTGTTTTACAGCAGTGCTTAGAAGCTCTGGCACAGATTGAAGCCCAGTTGTGCTGTGCACTGTACAAAACAATAAGAGTTCCTGAACCAAACAACTCACAGTCTACATACACAAGACAAAAGGTGTGAGGGGAAAACATAGGCAAAGAGGGGAAGTGGCTTGTCCCAGGATACACAAGTCAGTGGGAATAGAATGCAGGCTAAAATGGAGTCGGCTGACTCCCACTCCAATATCCTATCATTTGGATCACGCTATCTGTACGTTTCTTACTTTCTCCTTATTTAGATCTGGATGGGTTTGTTCTTAATTAAAAGAAAGTGCTGGGAGTGCATAGTGTTCTGATCTGACTCTAAGACCCAGCTGATCGGTTGCTCCCTGACTGATTGTTGCTAGTAGGGTGACCAGATGTCCTGATTTTATAGGGACAGTCCTGATATTTGGGGCTTTTTTTATATGGGATCCTATTACCCCCCATCCCCTGTCCCAATTTTTCACACTTGCTATCAGGTCACCCTAGTTGCTAGGCAACCAATGATCCCAGCTGCACTGCCTTGAAACTAACAGAGTGGCCACAGTCCCTGATTGGCTGCTGGTTTAGCAGCCCTGCTAATAAGCCTGGCCCCGAGAGCAGACCAGTGGCTGCTCAATGTGTACCATAGCTGTAGGTGCGCTCACTCTTGTTACAGTCCCTGTTCTCTCGAGCTTCAGATTTCTACCTTCAATCCATGGCTCTGCCTCTAGCTGATCCCTGGGATCTGGCTTCTGTCCTTCTGGTACTGATTCTTGGCTTGTTTCCCATCCTAAACCCAGCTCTAACTGGTAGGCTGGACTCTTGCTTCCACCACTAGGACTGACCACTCATGGCCCAGTCGGTTATACCCCACAGGTATCTGACTCTCCCTCATTGGCTGCAAATTAAATTGTCTGGACTGTCTACTCAAATACCCTGGAAATCAAGAAATTGTATTGGAATCAGAATTTGAATTGCCCGTATTGGAATATAAGTCTAAAATAGCAGTTGTTCTCATTGTACAATTACATCTTTAAGGCTCAGAAATTGCCAGAACAAATGGCTCTGGCAAACATTGTTTTAATACGTAAAAGAGGGAAGATTTATTCAGAGTGTTGTTGATATAGGCCAGTTGGCTTACTCTGTTCAGATCTTGAAATACTTACCAAAGCACTATCCAACAAACACACTGATAATGTCATATCCTTAATATGTATAAATCAACTACTGCCGGTAGGTTTGATGCCAAGTAGCTTTTCTAATACATTCAATGCTGAACATTTGATCGCAAGCTGGATCAGTCCTCTGTGAACAATGGGTAAGTTGTCTTGAGTCTGGAAAATCATTTGACTGGGTAGAGTGGGATAAAATACTGGAAATCCTCTTCAGATTAAGTTTTGGAAATAATTGTTTAATCTCAGTGAAAGTTCTTTATACTTCTCTGCAAACCAGAAACACTGTTGGCAGTATTTTTGTGCACCATTTAAATTCTCATCAGGTTGCAGACAAGGTTATTCCTCTCTCTCTCTCTGACCCCACCCCCTTTTTGTTTTGCTTTTAACTAAATATTTTACAACAATGCTGATCTAGCAAGACTTTTATAAATCAGTCTGCATGCTGACAACATAGTTTGATGTCTTAGATGCAAAAAGCTTTCTGCAAGAAAAATTATAACTCAGTTGTCTCAATATTCAGGACATACAATCAATATTTTCCTAGCTTCCTATTGGCCCACCAACTAATCAAACTCTCAAGTAACTTCACTTTTCACCATGCTCCAACTAGATTAGACCATTATACTATTTATCACAATATTCAAATTACTCTTGGTAGAGAGAATCTCATTCTTCCCTTTTCCCATCCTTAAATCAGCAAAGGCAGAACTTAGCAGGTGGGACCGACTCCCTTCCAGTGTTTGGGATAAGCCTGTAATAGTTATTATTATTGCCCATATTCTGTGTTGTTTGACAATGATAGCTGTTATGTTTAGTAAGGACTAGATTCTAAACTGGACTATGCTCCTGTGCAAGGGAGTAAGATGGACTAAGCACCGGCATCATGTGTCAATATGTAGGCTACTTAATCCTACATGCCTGTACACAATGTTTAAGCAGAGCTACATACCCTCTTACTCTCTCCCCAGAGTGGGGGTGGGATTGGGAATGGGAGGAGTCTTAGCCCCACTTCCCTCCTCATTGGCCAGTGCAGCTGAACCAATTTGAGTTGTGAGTAGTAATTTACTACTGACAGCAATAAATCACTACTCCCCAGAGGCAAGTAGGAAGCAGGGGAGTAATTGTGACTCCTAGGAGTACTCTAAGCCATCTGGGGCTATTCCTTGGGTAGTGCAGTTTAAAAACCATCCCTCACTCAGCACTGTGCCTAAAGCCAGAGTCTAGTCCTTAGATACCAATGAAATCACAAAAGCAGTTATTCTTCCTTTTGGATGTGCAAAAGATTCAGATTAATTCAAAATGCTTGTATCCCTACAAAAAAAGGATGGTGTGGGGGGGTTAAATTTCCTGTTTCAAAGTGCCATTGCTGGGCCTGTAAATTATGCTATATTCTAGATTGAATACGTACCTGCCATGGCCTTAGTTGTGCTAATATTGCACATTCACGTTCATCGGTTTGTTCTAACATCTCTCTCTCTCCTTGCTGTAAGCCTGAATAAACTTCCACAATGGTCCAAAGAGAACTGAACTATTAAAAACATCCTCGAGAAAGAAATGGCTTTGCACTATAAATATTGTGTGAATATAAAACAGACCCAGTGCACCACAATCCAGTTTTATCATAACTGACATATGACTAAATTGCCTAGAAGTGGACACACGATGGTCTGGTCAGTTTAGCTGACTTGAAATACTTTAATTTTCTTTCAAGAAGATATTCTTCCCTCTACTCACTGTTTTAGGTATTTGAAAACCAGGAACGACAAAGTAAATCACAAACTTTCTCCTCCTGAGTTCAGGCTCCTCTTTTATAGATACCTACCAAACAATATTTGTCTGATTTTTTCTGTTCTGAGTCTCTGGGTTCATGGGCCTGTAGTTCCCTCTCCCTTTCCCTTGACTTAAGGCCAAGTGGGGGGAAAAGATTTATATGCCTTGTATGCTGATGATTGCTGGGGATTTCATTAACCCTCTTAGAGCAGGTACATAGGTTCATTATAAAATCAGTTATACACCGTTTACTAGATTAGGGGCTACATTTAAAACCTTTAAAGCACAGCCTCATGGAAGAGACATTGTGAAGATGCTCCGCTCATCAGCAACTGCTGCAGACACCAGGCCAGATTCTGTCCCTGTGAACGAGTTCAGAGTGCAAAAGGATGGAATCGGATGAAAGTTTCCATTTCCCACATTCATTCTATTTCAGAAGGTCCTATTGTAAAATGTTATTGGACCACAGTACTTAACTTCGTTAGTGGTGCACTGGAGATTATTCTAATTGTAAGAGCTACGAATAGATGCATTGTAAACAAATAAAAATAAACAAACTCAGACCCATGCCATGTGACTGAAACAGTATTCAGATCATTTGTTTTAAAGTTCAAATAATGTGACAATGGTCTTGAGCATTCTCCATCTTCTCCCTTCCAAACAACAGTTCAGAGATGATGTTTTCAGAAAATAAAGGAGGAAGAGTTTTATGCAAACCTTACATTTTGGGGGTTTTGCCTTTTGAGTACCATCAACTGACCAACTTTTCCTTTCATATGATTACTCCAAACTTTTGAAGCATCTTCCTAATCTTATTTATTACCATCGATTGGTTCTCCTAGCATTGGAATTACTTTAAGCAATTTCTTTATTGACTTGGCCTTTTAAACCTCGTGACCATTGACTTTGCATTTATATTCTCATACAGCAACAGACATGCTGGTACTATGCATTGTCTCTGTCTCCTTTCTTCTGTGTCTATCCTCTTATCCCCCTTCCTCTTCTTTTGTCCTTGTTTCTTTCTCTCTCACTGTTGCATTATGCTATTGTGGATCAGTGATTAATGTTTGCACAGTTATTGCTTTTACTTATCCTATATCAACATTTTCAATAAAAGATTCAGAAGAAAGGTAGAGAATGAGGCCTAGATGGGTTTATATAGGTGCTGAATCAGCAAGATACTTAATTGCATGTGTAAGTTTAGTTTAGTTGGTACTACTCTTATGCTTAACGTTATGCTTGTCCTTATGTTCCTTGCTGAATCTAGGTCATAGGCAGGGGAGGACTGTGCCTCATAATTACAGCTGGCCAACTATTACAAAAAAGAATTCAAACATTTATTTGAATGGAAACCACACAGCTACTGTGTTTAGCGCTCCTTTTATTTGCCTTCCTCTAATGTGAAAGCAAATTTTTATTCAGAAGAATATTCACTGAAAGGGAAAAGTATTAGAAATGCCACTGTGAATGCATGTTTGCATGAATATTTGCATTGGAACCATCTACATGGCCCTCTGTATAGCTCTGTAGGTTTGGGAGTTATTAAAAAGCTAACACGTGACTTGGGGACCAATTACACAATGCAAATAGCACATTACAAAGAGCTAATACTTTAAGCAATAGCTACAGTGATTTATTGAAGAGCATTCCATAAGTTGAAGTTTCACGAAACCTTGTCCTTTTTAAAATGCCAGATTATATTTTAGAACTGGTTGAATTTTTTTTTTTAAAGTTCATAATTTGAATAAAATTTCATTATGCAAAATCGTTCATGCTAAAAAATATCGCCATTTTCCAACCAGCTCTAGTTGTTACAAACCATTCATCAAATGATTTTGCATATCAAACAAATCCATAAAATTCTGAACACCCATTCCTGATCTCTCTCACTTTGGCATAAAGCAGGAAGAACATCATCAAAAGCATTACACAAGTGTAAAACTGATGCAAGTCAGAGTAGAATTAGACTGAAAGACACTGCATGAAATTCAGAAAAGGGGGGGCGGGAATGGGTTAATCAAATAAATGGTTTCCTGCAAACCCTTTTTCATAGCTTTACTCATAATGGCTCTAGCTGGATAAGGAGGGCCCCTGTAACCCAATGAGCAGGTAGGTGGAATCAATTTAGGAGACTGAGCCATTGTCAACATTTAAAAGGGTTTAATGCTACAGGCACACCAGTAGAACTATACTAGCAACCTTCCCCCCCCCCCCCCCAAGTGATGATGCAGCTTATGTCAGCTCCTCAAATGGAATAAGCTACATACAAGCAAAAGGACTTTTTTTGCCATATATACAATGTCCACAATAGGGCTTTTTATCGCGTAGATATGTTGGTAGGGAGTTTGATTTGAAGACACTCCTTACTGACATATGACAGAGGCAATATCTCAAAAACTACCATTTCAGGGAAGTATCCAAATTTATGGAGGATTTCAAAGATAGAATAAAACTTTGTGACGTTCGCCATTGCTAATTTGAGAGTTCATCTCAAAAGAGCCATGTTCTGGTTGTTAGTGGCTAAAATCATTGTGGTATTTGGCTTCCCAATCACTGAGCCTTTATCAACAATGTAATAAAAGTACAGAAGTCAGCTTAGTGCTGCATTCATCACTAGTTGCTGCATCTATGTTTGTGTTATTCTGCAGAGAACAAACCCATTTTTCACAAAATACACTAGACTCAGATAGAACATGACTGTGTTACATCTTAGTTAATTTTCCATTAGGGCTGGGAGCTGTTGATTTAGTCATTTGGACAGGGTGAAATGAGTCTTGCTAAATGGAAGCTGAATCAGTCCATCACTAGAATTGGCAGAATTTTTTTTTCATGGGAAAAATGGCCTTTTAAAAAAAATGGTTTGTGGACAAAAATGTCAGTATTGCTTTTTTTAATTTGTGTGTAAGTTTATGCCCTTTCCCCCTTGGTATATTTTTCAAAATGTTTAGCCAAATCCCAGTTTTCAGTTAAAAAAATAGAAAAACCTTATGAAAGTCTAAAAAAAAAAAGGGCAAAAAATTAAATCAACTTGAAATGTCAACATTTTGATGAAAGTAGTTTTTCATTTGATACTATGCATCACTGAACAGACTCTGAGGGATGTAAACTCCCAAGCTTCAGTAATTCCTGGAGTAAATGACTATTCTTTCTCAATCCAGTGAATATCTTGCTCCAGATCTTTGAACTTGCATATGTGCATGAACCCCAAACTTATAGGCTGTTTTTGCAAGCATCTTCCACTTGCAGTGTATGCCTGCTCTCAATGTTAAAAATGTGCAACAAATCCCAGTTCTGCACAGCAGTACATATATTTAGTCATTCTGAAAATCTATACCCACTCTGGGGTAAATCTTTAAAATGATGCATCAGCGTTGTTTCTGCAAACGTGCAGTTCTGCATACATAAAAAGAAAATGTGAACTCATTTATATTTTCAATAAATGTTGCATATGAATGTAAAACAATTCCATCCCTAAATGACAAATCACAAATGGATGAGCTAAAGTGTGAGGTCATTTACCCAAGGGCCAGTTTTGAAACCTTTACTTGCAGTAACGAACACTTATCTGTGCAAGAAGTTCCATTGTCTTTAAGAGTTCCACAGGGACCTTTAATCTCCCAAGTGGATTTTCAACATAGTTAAGGGATAAATTGTTCTTCAAAATATAGAGAGAGGCTTTTCACACTTCTAGCTATACGGTACTGTTCAGGCACAGTGGGGCTGGTTCAGAGGCACAATCTCCAGTGGGAGCCATGGAAGTCATCATAGTTAAGCTTCCCATAGATGTGTCAAGAGGTTCCTTGTACATTCAGCCACTTTCCTAATTTCTGTGGAAAAGCCAGTAGCCATAGCAGTGTTAGGGTATGTCTACACTACAGTGGTACAGCTATGGCACTGCAGCTGTAGCACTGCTGTGTAGATGCTTCCTACAGCAAGATAAGGGTTTTTTCCATTAATGTAGGTCATCTACCTGTCCGAGAGTTAGTAGAATACTTCTGTCAATCGAGTTGCTTCTACAGTGAGGGTTAGGTTGACCTAACCATCTTGCTCAGGGCACAACATTTTTCACAGCCATGAGCAATGTAGCTATGTCGACCTATATTTTAGGTGTAGACCAGGCCTAAGTCTCACCTGCTCCCCACAATCTCTGAGTGTAAGGATTGCACTTGTGGCTACAAGGGGATGAGCACCCTCAATTCAACAAGGCCAATGAACTCAAATTAAGGTGGCAATGTGAGAAACAGCCTACGTTCTTGGTTCAGATGCAGTTGGACGGAACGAAAGCTAGGGTCAGTACAGTGGGGGGCTGGGGGGGGATTGATTCCAAATCAGAGTCAGGAGAGTCACTCCTCAAATGCCTATTCTGGAGGGAGTGAAAGGAATGTGGGGGAGAAACAGAAATGTGTTCTAACCGGTTTGCCCATTCCTGGCCGAAAGCTAAATTGAAACTGCTACAATTAACAATTTTTGTTGTAACAGTGAATATGTGCTCAGATAGGGTGTTAGTCACAAGGAATGGCAGTTTAGAACTGTTAATTTATATGTTAAAAAGTTCCTTTTAATTAGAGCTGGATGAAAACTTTCCCATGCAAAGCAAACCTGACACATTTTGGCTTCTTTCCATGCTGGCAAAAAGAACGTGGGTGGGTGGGGGGAATAAAATCACATTTTTTCATGTTTAGTTTAATTTAAGGGTTAAAGAAAAAAAAACGAGGAAAAATGGCCTGATTCTCCTATTACTCACACCAGTATAAATGAAGAGTGATGCTATGAAAGTCAATGGAGTTGCACATGGGTAAAACTTGACTGACTGTGAGGAGAATCAGGTTCAAAATGTGTGCACCCCAGTGAGGGGAACAAGTCTCAAGTCTGGCCAGTCTGGGAGGAATATATCAGATGCTGTGCTTGGGGCAGGGACAAAATGAGCAGAACAAATGGGAAAGTAGGTGGGAAAATCAAGAAGAAGAAACATTTGAGACTGGATTCACTGGTCTGCCACAATCACTTTGTGCCACTTAGACCAAATACACCCCCATATTCAAGTCCTACACACCATTGTAATAATCTTTGTATAAAATATGCTTTGTAAGGTATCATTTGAAAACCAATAACTTGCTGGTCAGTAGTATTATGGTGAAATGTATGTAGCAACATTATATGTAAAATTATAACCCCCCCCACCAAATGATGTCGGTAGCACATGTTCAAACCCATGTAGTCCCTATTAGGCAGGTCTGGTCAAGCAAGTCTTAAACAAAGGAATGTGTGTTTACCTCAATTTACATATAAAGTAGTAAACAAGGTCGTGGAAACAGCAAGAGGGAGACCAGGCAAATCTGCATTTTAGCAAACAACAGCATGAAACTTCTTTTATCACAAGACCCCATATCTCCATCCTTGCAGCTGGAAGGAACTTTATCTAGGGGTAACCCTCAGGAAAATGCATTTCAAAGGGTGACTGAACTAGAAGGGTATGTCTACATTGCAATTAGACATCTGTGGCTGGCCAGTGCCAGCTACCTCAGGGTCACAGGGCTTGGGCTGTGGGGCTGTTTAATTGCAGCATATACTTCTGGGCTTGAGGACCCTGCAGGGTGGGAGGGTCCCAGAGCTTGGGCTGCACCCCAAGCCCAGTAATCTACACTGCAATTAAACAACCCCACAGCCTGAGCCCTGCAAGCCTGATTCAGCTGGCATGGGACAGTTGCAGGTTTTTAATTACAGTATAAACATATCCTAAAAATGAGGGACAAAAATGCCTCAAGTTCTCTCTCCCTATCCATCTCTCTCTTTTCCACCAAAGATGACAGAAGAAACAATCTATGGACTTTGGGGGCAGAAACTGACCTGAAATTTGGTCAGTCCTGTTGCTGGGAACATGTGGTAAGAATTTCTCCTTGAACCAAGTCTAGTTTGGCAAGCATTTTATCTTTATTTCTCTTGTAACTATATCTGACTTGAATGCCTTATACTTGTACTCACTTAAAATCTATTTTTGTCGTTAAATAAACTTGTTTTATTCTTTCATTAAAACTAATCCAGTGTTGTCTTTAAACTGAACTGGGTGAGTAATTCCATTTATGGTAGCAAACTATTGTGCATTGATCCCCTTAGAGGGGAAATAAACCTAATATATCTGGACTGTCCGGGAGAGGGATGAACAGTGCAAAACATGTTTTTTGTGGAAAATTCAGGACTAGAAGTGTGTTGGGATCATCCTGCAAGTAGGAACCAAGGCTGCTGGAAGTCAGAGTGTGGCTGGTGTTTGCTCACAGGCTACTGGGGTCAGGGCTGGGACTATACACAGACACTGAAGGCGTAACCTTCCTGCCATTTGGTTCTTTGTGACGAGCCCAGGTTGGGAGCTACAGCAGCAAAGCATTGTGAGGTACCCCAGGTTGCAGAGCAGAGGGGGACAGCCCCTCACTGGTCTGGATTGCACCCCAGAGTGTGTCAGCCACTTACACAACATAGAGCAAGACTAAAATGGCAGGAGAGTACCCCTGGTGTGAGTGAAAGGAGGAGACCTGTCACGGATGCAAAGGAAGTGCTGGAGCAAGGCTGTGTTATGCCAGATTCTTTGCTGTTGCGGAACCTCACTCCAGTAATGTAAATTAGAGGTGTCCCCCTTCTGTTTAACAGCACCAGGGGCCAGGTGACTAAGAATCAGAGTTTGATTGCAGTGGAGAATCCAGCCCATTGACTACTCTGGTAAAGCTAATAATTTAAATCAGGTAAGAATTAGTGCTGGGCTAGATCCTCAGCTGGTGTAAATCAGAAAAGCCTCACTGACTTCACTGGAACCACCCCTATTTAGAATGGTAAAAATGACTTGCTGAGTTGGGTTTCATTTAGGAATGCCTAAGCTTCTGAGGTGACTGAGGCACAGCCTCTATGGCTAACCAAATTCCAACAGGTTTTTGGATTAAAATAAAATATACTGAAACTCAATTACTTCCTGCTACCCACCCCTAGCAAATATGCTGGGAAAGACTCTTGTGTCGTACCTATCCAGATAAGTACCTTACCTAAACTACAGCAATGAAGTTATTCCTTTCACCAAGACAACTACCCTGAGACTCTAATCCTTCGTATTTATATCCATCCAACTGCTCTTTCTGTCAGGAGATCTTCCTTTGGCTTGAATACAATGTTCTGTCACTTCTCCTGTTTGGCTACAAACTGATTCTCCACCACTTGCACCATTTGTGGCTGTGCAAAGTAGAGGCAATGTGTCACCATTCTGGTTTAGTGGATTTCAGCACCCATTTTGCACTGGTGTGAATGGCTACACAAGGAAGTGGGAAATCATGCTTTCATCTTTTTTAACCTAGTCCTAGGACTTTATTCTCCATTCAGTTTCTTTATGTTGATGAAACTCCATGGAGAAAATCAGGCCCTTCCCCCTTTAGGGAAAGCTTTTCAAAAGCACAAAGGACAATGGTTAGGCACTGAGTTGGGTGTCTAACTATCTGAGCCTTTCAGAATCTCCCCTTTAGCCCCTAACTATGGAATTAGGTGCCTGACTCTTAGGCACCCAGGCAAAGTTGGTCAAAATGCTGCCTTAAAAAACAAAATTGGCCAGAAAGTGTTTTTTTCAACTAAACAGAAATTTTCACATACATACAAACACTCACCCTCACACACAAATCATTTTTTGTACTAAAGCTTTGTTGAAAAACCCCAAACCAATTTTTTTTCAAATTTCAGATTTTTTTCATTTTTCAATAATAAAATAATAGTAATAAAACAAACAAAAAACCCAAAGAAAGTGATTGTCGTTTACTTCAAAAAAATTGGGGGGAGGAGGGAAAGCAAATGTCCTAACTAGCTCTACCCTCACATTTGAAAAACGTGGCAAGTGTTTTTATTTTAAATTGAAACAATGAGGAAGCCTTTGCCGCTAAGTACCCCCGTTTCCTTTTTAGTAACTATGGCAGCCTTTGCAAACACTCTAAAATGGTGGCCACTCTTTGTAGACTGCCCTGTCTATGTGGATCCCTGCTGCTGCTGCTAAGTGTCACACTCAGAAAAAGTGTCTCTTTTTTTTCTAGCCTTTCACTGTGATCTAAGTGTTTGCTTTACAGCATTGCTTCAAATTTCTAATCTGAGGCTAATTAAATGTCGTCACTTACAAAAGCCATGGGTGTGATCCTCAAGGAACACGGCAGTTCTGTGAGTGTGTGAAAAATGAAATCAGACAATGAAAATAGCCTACGGCACTGAGAGCTATAAGGCCAAATTATCTGCGGGTGTCAGTGCATTGATTTTGGTGGAGTTGTGCCAGCAGAGAATTTGTCTCAAACAGTCATTTTGAGAGTGAGTGAAATATAAGCAAACGTGTATTAACAACCGCCTGTCTAACATATGACATTGGGAGGGTTAGACTTGACTCACCCTTGTCCATTGTGCTATAAAGGTCACAAGAGGCCTTCTCCCATTACGCCCCCTATGAAGGGCAAGTCAGTTGCTGGTCCTCTTACCACCGCCTGGTATACTAGTCCCTCCACTCCAGCCAGCTGAGCTGGCCAGCTGCAGATAGAGGAGCAAAAAAAGGGCTGGTGCAGCACTCACACTCCTCTTGTGTTTTATGGCACAATCCTTCCCAGAGCTCTCCTTGCTTGGGGTGATGCAATTATACACTCTCCCAAACTGGGTCACTGTCCATTGGGCAAAATCAGTCCCTAAAAGCGTAAGCCCGCTCCCCAAAGCACTTGAAATTTCATGTACTGTAGTATGACAGTAACTTTGAATTATACTTCCAGCAGGTTACATTGGGGTTCTGCCTTGGCTCATGAAGGAAGCAGTAGCTACTCTCCATTTCATTAATTGTGTTACAGTAGTTCCCTTTCACCTTATTCACTTTGATTCTCTGGTTCTTAGACCCTCTAAGTCAGGAAAGGGAAGTCACTTGTCCCTGGCAGTGTACGTGCATCCCCAAGAAACATAGTGTATTCTGCTCCTTTAATTATCATGTCTCTCCAAAATGAAGGCTTTTGTTAATTCAAGCTGCAGTCCTTTAGCATTACAGGAGGAAAGCTTTGATATGGAATAATAAAAGCTATTGCAGATCTGAAATTGTACAGCTCGATCTGCGGTAGCAACGTAGGAGATGAATGCATTTGTTTTCTCTGACCTTATCAGGTTAAGTTAATAGCCTTGGTAAAATTAATCTAAATATCTCTATCAAAATTACTCGTGGTTATTTCCAGCCTGAGAGGAGAACCAAATGAGAATTTAATTTTTAAGAGAATTTCATTTTCTAGTCAAAGGGGATCACAATTACAGAGAATCAGATGACTGACTTTTCTTCCTTAAATTCTATACAGTACGCAGGGGACTCTGTACAATGGCTTGGCACAGCATACGGGGAAAATGTATTCAAAGGTCATTGCTAACAAAAGCCTGAACTGGTTTATTGTACCTCTGTTGGCAAAAGAATGCCCTTCCTTCCCTGTTATGCAGAGGATAGGAAATGGCACAGTATGTGCATGCATGTATGTACTGTCTGTGTACAGTAGGTGAGCAATGGAGATCATACACTATCCCTGAATAATGAAATGCAGCTATTTGAATGGCGAGCCATCATTTTTTTCCCTGTAGCTATATTAGCCGCATGACTTCAAACCCTTTCTCCAAAGTCATGAAACAGCATTTGGAACGGAGCCCAAGGAAGCACGGACTCTATTCTTGTTCACACAGCTTCACACATTTAAATGTAAATGTCTCATCTGGGGGGGGGGGGGGGGAAGGGGGGAAGGGAAGAGAACAGCAAACTTTTCACTTAGCATTTATTTTAGTTAAGGACATCTAAGATAATCAAAGTATGCTTTGGAAAGAAAGTTAGTGACAATAACAGATTATCTAAAGAGTGTCTGAAATCTGTGCCCACTCTTGCACAAATCAGAACACCCACAGTGAACGGAAGCCTGAATTATGTAAGAAAGGGTCATCTGCTGGCATCAGAACACCCTGTGACTTCTGGGAAGCTATTTTTTTTATATACTGTGTGTGGGTGTGAAGGTGGGTGGGAAGAGATCACCTCTTTAGTTAATGATGCTGTATGAGACAAGCAGGAGGGTTACACAAGCATATTGAAATGACTCTGCTTTGTATAGTATACTTCGTAATGAGCATAATCATGAGTGCCCAACACATTGTCTACATTGGAACTTGTATATGCAGCACACGGCTACTATTGCTCAGAGATTTTAAAGGAGCATTCACCAATCCAAAGGAGATTTATGGGTTTCTTCCATATGCATCTTATCTTGCTTATGCCCACATGGACACAGAAATAACCTTGTATATATATATTTTTTCAGCATTTTGCCCTTGTCTGTTCACCACTAGCCCTGAGAGCCCCAATTTATGTAACTAATCCCTTGATGTAAAGTACGTATAGACCCACACAAATAACTTGTAACATCTAATTAAACTAAATTGTAATCAACAGACTTTATCGTTCGACTACTGTGTACCAGGGAAGCTTTATCTGTTGAAAATTAACTGTAAGATTGGCTTGACTTTTTAAGGCACTATGTGAGTTTCTCATTAGCCTTATTATCATTTCTGAATCATAAATATGTAAATGATGAGTTTCACACGGGAGATTTAATTCTGTGCTCTTATTTCTGATTAGCTGGAAATACACTCTGGCTCTGTCAGATAATTGGTAACACTGCACACCAAAAGGCATTTCCCTACGCTTCATCAGAAACAGCTGAAATTAAAGAAGGCAGCACTGTTACATTTTTGACAGTTTTGTAACACCAACTTGTTAAAGTTTTAACTCAGCCATTAATATAGCTTATGAATTATTAATACAATTTCTATGTCATGAATTTAAAAAAAAACTGGAGGTTTGAGCCTGGAGTATAAATGCTCTGGGAAAGAGAGTTCTTTTTTCCCCCCTTTTATTTTTTGATCTGCTTTTGAAACAAAACACACCCATTTAATTTGAGTAAAGGGGAGGGAAAGTCTCCAGCTAGTATTTGCAATGAGTTTGTCTAAAGATTGCAAGTCCCAAACCAAGCTCTTTTTACTGGCAACAATTTTTTTCCCCTGAGCTGTGGAGATAAATGTGTTTGTTTGAAGTAATAGCCTTACAAATTGATGGAATGACAAAGTGAGTGGAAGTCTCAAAAGTAAATGTTTGTTTGGTAAAGCTCTGTAAAATATTCACCATGAAACACAAAACCACGTGAAATGCGGATGACTTCAAGTTTCATTAAAACATTGAATTTAGACCAGGGTAATTGAAACATTCAGGGATTTTTTACACAAAACTGGGCCGAGTGATGGGTTCGCATCAAAAGCATGTCAGGTCCATGGTTTTGAATGATTTCAATGTAAAACAAGGTGGAAATGTAGTTGTTTCCATTATGTTTTGGTTTTGAACACAGAACAAAATGCAAAATTTAAAGAGGTGAAAAAGTGTAGCATGGAGTGAAAATTTGGAAGAAGTCCCTAAGCCTGTTCAGTTCTTGGCCTCCCATATAAGGGAGGGTTCCAACTGTGATTTTGTGTGTGAGAGCAAGCGCACACCTGAGTGAGTGAACTGACACATCTGCACTAAGAATTGGATTGAAGCCACAATGTCTACACTGCATAGTTAGGCCTGGGGGCCAATCATCCAGGTTGATCATCTGGGGTCTCAGCACCCCCACCCCTGGAAAGCCATACCTGCATTACTGTTTCCTCAGTGTTTCTGCACTCACCCATCTGTGTCCGGGGCATAGGGTTCTTTGTGCTGAGACACTCTAGGATTCTTTCCCAGTAAACTGGGTCAATTGCTGGAGAACTTCCAGTCTTCCCCCAACTCCCTGTTTGTCTCTAACCTATACTGTGGAAGCACATATAAGAGGCTAACCGTCCGAGTGCGTACCTAGAGTCCTGGAAAGGTTTGTACAGCCCATTCTGATGCCCGTACTGTTGCAGCTTTATTGCTACTGGTACCCAGTTTACCTTGGGTATGTCTACATGTGCTGCAATTACACCTCTGACTGCAGTGTAGACATATCCTAACAGCCTACACAGATAGGTAAACTAGAAAGAAGACTGCTTCACCTTCTCTAGTATTAAGGGAGCACAGCCACCGTTCTGGCTATATCCTGTGCAGGATATTCATGGGAAGGGACTTCCTGTTTTTGTATCTCCCCTTTTCACTGTTCCTTACGGTCTGATCAGAGCAGACAGAACAATGGCTTTTAAGGTGTACCTGAAAGACCCACACCCAGTAAACAGCTTGTGTTCTCAATTTCTCTCTTTCTCAAAAGAGCACTGTCACAAGGTCTGCACCAGGTCTCCATCCTCTCGAACCTGTGCCCTGTGTTGGCTGCTTAAATAAAGAATCCCCATGCCTTCTTCAGTGCTTCACCTTTGTGTCTTTATTTACAGTGCAACAGTGTAGTCCCCCTTATTCCCGCAACAGCTATCCCCAGTCAGCCCCTTCCCAGGGTCTCCTGGCCTGTAAGGCCCCTTGCCTTTGGTGAGGAGACAGAGATGTAAGCCTCCTATCCCCTCCCAGACGAGCCTCCTGACTGAGCTTTCTCCAGGGCTTTGATAGTCCCGCCCATCCTCATCCTAGCTGATGCTACTTAGCTCCAGGGCCAGCTTTGGCTTTATTGCCACCCCAAGCGAGAAAAAAAAAAAAACAACCCACGGGCGGCAAAAACCGGCAAAGCAAAAAAAAAAAAAAAACCCTTGTGGCGTGGCAGGAGCCATGGGGACTCCCTGCGCTGCAGATGGGGGGAGAGAGAGAAGGGGGGTGGCCAGGGCTTCAGCAGGGCGCTGCCACACGTCTACTCCCGCTCCGCACCACTCCCGTTGGCTGGGAGGGAAGGACGCAGGCTTCCCTGCCGGGCTTGCTGCAAAGTGCTCCCGTCCTCTGCGCCTATGCCGCCCCCTAGAGGGCAGCCAGAACAGAACACACAGGGGAAAAAAAAGCGGCCGTGCAGCCCTAGGATTGGGCGGAATGCTGCCTCGTTCAATCTGCCGCTCCAAGCACCAGCTTTCTCGGCTGGTGCCTGGAGCCGGCCCTGCTTAGCTCAAGTCATTGCTATGAGCCGGCCCTCGTTAGGGCCTGCAGCTGAGCTCTTTGCTGGCTGCCCGGGCCCCTGCATGTGGCTTCCCTACCAGAATGCAGGGCTTGGCCAGCATTTTGGCAGGACATTCAAGCGGTTTTACCCCAGTCCTGCCAGAAGCATACACAATGAAACAATCAATACCAACGTTGTCTAATGCTAATCAGTGGTACCTCTGCCTTCTGGATACCTATGCTATGTTCGAGGTAGAGCTGGGTTTGGGGAACATCAACAAATTTCAGACACATTTTTTGAACATTTTAATGTTTCCCCTCCACCCCACCCCCAAAGTTTTTCAGAAATTAAAAAGGTCAACTATCTTTATGGCTTGTTGGCAAGCTGAAAAAAATTCCTCATGTTTTTTGGGGATGTGGATTCTTTGTCAAAAATTAAAAATATTTTGACCAGCTCTCATTAAATGTGACCATTAGTAAAGCATGTTAAAGGAATGAGAGTTAATATACAGTGCAAAGTTTTGGCATGATAAGAAAGGACCCAATGTAATCTGAAGGCCAATGTTTTCATACTTAGCTACCTAAAGTCACTGTAATAAATGGCCTGCATTTAAGAGGTGCTAAGTACTGATAGCCTACATTGACTTCAGTGAGAGTTGCTAGCGTCTTTCATCTTGAAATGGCCAATTAATTTCTTAGGATGAAAATCAGTTGTTTTCTACGGGGCTTCCTTTCTTTGGCCTTATACCTTGGTAATATTTATGAAATGCAAGTATTTAAAAACAGTAAAATAGGGACAACCATAAATTATCTATGAAATACTGACTTGCTCCATAAACTGCACAGGTATTGAAACTGGACTTTCCTATTTTTATTTCCACCGGAATAAAAATGTACAACCTTTCAGATTATACTTTTTCCATCGTAGTGTTTCCTGGCTATCAAAGCTATGTGAGCCAAATTCACCCCAGTAGAGCCAAATTGAGTGCAACTATTGACTTCAACGGTGAAATTATGATTGAGTTTATTGAAATTCACTAATCCATAGTGCTGGATGCTGAATTTGCTAATTGAACTTCCAGTGAAGATACAATGCTGAGTTTGTAATCTCACTATTATTTCCATGGGAACAAAATGCAATGTCACAAGCAGAGGCTTATTGGCATCTTTGCTGTTTGGCATGCTGCCTCCAGGGTTGCCTAGTGTCAGATATGCCATGGGGCTACTTTGTGATTTCAGTAGAACTTGTGGGTGGGGAGAGGGGGGAGGAAGGGGCAGGGAAATCAGTGGAATGCTGCCATAATGGAGAACTACCCGTTCTTTAGTTATGGCTACAGAAAAGGACCAATTCAAGTACAAGAAGCTGCAGCTAAGCTGTAAGAGGGCAAATGCAATCATCATCACTAATAGAAAACAATATCCCAATATATCTGTATGGATCAGGTAACTGACAGACAAATCCAGGTGATGAATGCATGCAGCATAAAATAGATGCTAGATTAGGGATTCTTAATCTTATTCATACTGTGGCCCACACGGTAACATGTTCATGGACCATCTCCCTTCCAGCTGGTGACCTAACAACATTCTTGTTGGAATTACAGCAATTGCTTACATAGAAAACTAATATTAGTCAAGTATTTAAGGTATTTTATAGGGTTACCATTTGTCCGGATTTACCCGGACATGTCCTCCTTTTTGTGTTAAAAATAGCGTCCGGGGGGGAATTTGTAAATCACTCAAAATGTCCGGGATTTCCCCCCCAGGCAGAGCGAGGTGCGGCTGGGAGGGCTGCAGGAAAGTCAGCCTCTCGCATGGGGCTCTGGCAGCCAGAGCCCTTCCCCTGCAGCTTGCCGGGCTGGACTCCGGAGCAGCTGTAGAGCTCCTCCTCCCCGCCTCCCCCTCCCCCCCTGCATTCTAAACCGGACGGCCTGCCGGGCCGTTCGCATCGGGCCTCGGCAGCTCCTCCTCCCCTGCAGCCCAGCGCCCTGCTCTGGCAGCACTGTGCAGGGGCAGGGACCGGGTTGTGTGTTGTGCTGGGGAGCGCAGCCACGTGTCCGGCTCTGCACAGAGCCCAACACCATGTTCTGAGCGGCGCGGTAAGGGGGCCAGGGGGCAGGAGAAGGGGCAGGGAGGTTCTGGAGGGGGCAGTCAAGAGACGGGGGGGGTCGGGAGTTCGGGGGGGGGCTTTTGGGCAGTCAGGGTACAGGTAGGGGGTAGGGTCCTGGGGGGCAGTTGGGGGGGGGTCTTAGGAGGGGGCAGTTAGGGGACAAGGAACAGGGAGGCTTAGGTAGGGGGTGGGGTTCTGGAGGGCAGTTAGGAGCAGGGGTCCCAGGAGGGGGCAGTCAGGGGACAAGGAGCGGGGGTGTGGGGGGTTGGGAGTTCTGGGGGGGAGCTGTCAGGGGGCAGGGGTGGGGAAAGGGATCAGAGCAGTCAGGGGACAGGGAGCAGAGGGGTTTAGATGGGTTGGGAGTTCTGGGGGGGGCTGTCAGGGGGTGGAGAGTGGTTGGATGGGGTGTGGGAGTCCCAGGGGTCTGTCTGGGGGTGGGGGTGTGGATAAGGGTTGGGGCAGTCAGGGGACAAGAGGCAGGGAGGCTTAGGTAGGGGGTGGAGTCCTGGGGGGCAGTTAGGGGCAGGGGTCCCAGGAGGGGGGCAGTCAGGGGACAAGGAACGGGGGCAGGGTTGGGAGTTCTGAGGGGGGGCGGGAAGTGGGAGGGGCAGGGGCGGGGCTAGGGCGGGCCTCCTCCTGTCCTCTTTTTTGCTTGCTGAAATATGGTAACCCTATATTTTAGCTCTCTTTGAATTCAGTTTACCAGTTGGAAACCAGTCAAAGCACTATCATGTGACAAACCTGCGCTCTGTCAGCGCTCTGTCTGCTACTGGCAAGTGCTGCATAGACTACAGTTTGCAACAAACCACAGAGAGCGGATTAACAAGTTTCTTTTTAGTTGAAAATTATG
Source organism: Chrysemys picta bellii (assembly GCF_011386835.1). Taxonomy (NCBI): domain Eukaryota; kingdom Metazoa; phylum Chordata; order Testudines; family Emydidae; genus Chrysemys; species Chrysemys picta. The sequence goes on from NC_088796.1 coordinate 111,936,448, forward strand.
TGTTAAATGTCTGTGTGACTCCACAGCAGCCTCTGAAATTGTGGCTGCAAAGTTTTCGCAAGCAATTATTTGCTTACAAATCAGTATTTGCATATGCAAGTTTTGTAGCTTTGAAAGCACAGAACATGTGTGTACAATTTTAAGAGTCAATTTTACAAATATAGCCATTCGGGGAAGATTTTAAAAGGCAGCCTGAAGTTCATGTGCAAAAATATGAGTAGAGAGTTTCCACAACTCAGCACATAAAAAAAAAATCGGACTTCTGCACATGCAAACGAGTATTTAAACATCTAAATGCTCTATTTGCACTCACAATTGTGGTTATTACATGCACAAATGTAGAGATGCAAATACAAGTTCATATTTATGGAAGACCAGGTTTTTCTATGTACTTAAAATTTGGCCTTTTGTGACATCATCAACACAATCACTAGTAATTCAAGATTTGACAAATGTTCATGGAGCATGAATGCCTGGAAATTGGGATGGTACCAAGAGACAACATGCAACGACTGTCTCAGACAGAAAAAAACCTCACTGACTTATCCTGTGGTCTCATCTTTCAGCTGAAGTCATTTTTAGCCACGCTAAACCTGAGACATAGATGGAAGCTCTCTTCTGCAACCTTGAGCTTTCATGGGATGTCCTGCCTTTAGTTCGGATCCTGAGAAAATTACAGCCTCTTGACTCATTTTTCAATTTTTTCCATATGTTTACTACTTTCACCAGTGCCATTCTCTAATATATATTATCTTTTCTCCCTTGTAGCCTTAGGGTATGTTACACTACGAAATTAGGTCGAATTTATAGAAGCCGGTTTTATAGATATCGGTTTTATACAGTTGATTGTGTGTGTCCCCACATAAAATGCTCTAAGTGCATGAAGCCGGCGGACCGCATCCACAGTACCGAGGCTAGCATCGACTTCCGGAGCGTTGCACTGTGGGTAGCTATCCCACAGTTCCTGCAGTCTCCGCCGCCCATTGGAATTCTGGGTTGAGATCCCAATGCCTGATGATGCAAAACAGTGTCGCGGGGGGTTCTGGGTACATGCCATCAGGCCCCTCCCCCTCCATCAGAGCAATGGCAGACAATTGATTCGCGCCTTTTTACCTGGGTTACCTGTGCAGACAACATACCACGGCAAGCATGGAGCCCGCTCAGCTCAGCTAAGCTCACCGTCACCATATGTCATCTGGGTGCTGGCAGACACGGTACTGCATTGCTACACAGCAGTACCTAATTGCCTTTTGGCAGTAGACAGTGCAGTATGACTGGTAGCCTTCATCAGCTATCTGGGTGCTGGCAGACGTGGGGCTGCATTACTACACAGCAGCAGCCCCTTGCCTTTTGGCAGTAGATGGTGTACTAAGATTGATATCCGTCATCGTCGTATTCCAGTTCAATCAGAGGCACCTGGGCAGACATGCTTTGTCTCCTGGAGACTCAGTCCTGCCGGCAGTCCTATTGAACTGTCTTGACGATGAGGGCTAGCAATCGTAGTACAGTATCTTCTGCCAAGCACCCAGAAGATGCCGAGGGCTATCAGTCATGCTGCACTGTCTGCTGCCAGCGTAAGATGTAAAAAATAGATGTATTCATTTGCTTCGCCCTCCCTCTGTGAAATCAACGGCCTGCTAAACCCAGGGTTTTGAGTTCAATCTTTGGGGGGGGCACTCTGTGTGACAGTTGTTTGTGTTTCTCCCTGATGCACAGCCACCTTTGTTGATTTTAATTCCCTGTACCTGTACGCCATGTCGTCAGTTGCCCCTCCCTCCCTCCGTCAGTTTCGCGCCTTTTTTCAGAACAGACGCCATAGCACTGGGATCACGGAGCCCGCTCAGATCACCTCGGCAATTATGAGCACTATGAACACCATGTGCATTGTCCTGGAGTATATGCAGAGCCAGGACATGCCAAAGCAAAATCAGGACCAGCCGATGAGGCGATTGCAGCGCGGCGACGAGAGTGATGAGGAAATTGACATGGACACAGCCCTCACATAAGGTACGGGCCCCAGCAATGTGCAAATCATGGTGTTACTGGGGCAGGTTCATGCCGTGGAACGCCGATTCTGGGCCCGGGAAACAAGCACAGACTGGTGGGACCACATCGTGTTGCAGGTCTGGGACGATTCCCAGGGGCTGCGAAACTTTCGCATGCATAATGGCACTTTCATGGAACTTTGTGACTTGCTTTCCCCTGCCCTGAAGCGCCAGAATACCAGGATGAGAGCAGCCCTCACAGTTGAGAAGCGAGTGGCGATAGCCCTGTGGAAGCTTGCAACGCCAAACAGCTACGGGTCAGTCGGGAATCAGTTTGGAGTGGGCAAATCTACTGTGGGGGCTGCTGTGAAACAAGTTGCCAGGGCAATCAAAGACCTGCTGATATCAAGGGTAGTGACTCTGGGAAACGTGCAGGCCATAGTGGATGGCTTTGCGGCAATGGGATTCCCAAACTGTGGTGGGGCGATAGACGGAACCCATATCCCTATCTTGGCACCGGAGCACCAAGCCACCGAGTACATAAACTGCAAGGGGTACTTTTCAATGCTGCTGCAAGCCCTGGTGGATCACAAGGGACATTTCACCAACATCAACGTGGGATGGCCGGGAAAGGTACATGATGCTCGCGTCTTCAGGCACTCTGGTCTGTTTCGAAAGCTGGAGGAAGGGACTTTCTTCCCGGACCAGAAAATAACCTTTGGGGATGTTGAAATGCCTATCATGATCCTTGGGGACCCAGCCTACCCCTTAATGCCATGGCTCATGAAGCCGTATACAGGCAGCCTGGATGGTAGTCAGGACCTGTTCAACTACAGGCTGAGCAAATGCCGAATGGTGGTGGAATGTGCATTTGGACGTTTAAAAGCGCGCTGGCGCAGCTTACTGACTTGCTCAGACCTCAGCGAAAAGAATATCCCCATTGTTATTGCTGCTTGCTGTACGCTCCACAATATCTGTGAGAGTAAGGGGGAGACATTTATGGCGTGGTGGGAGGTTGAGGCAAATCGCCTGGCCGCTGATTACGCGCAGCCAGACACCAGGGCGGTTAGAAGAGTACAGCAGGGCGCGGTGCGCATCAAAGAAACTTTGAAAATGAGTTTTGTGACTGGCCAGGCTACAGTGTGAAACTTCTGTTTGTTTCTCCTTGACGAACCCTCTGCCCCTGCCCCCGCCCCCCCCCCCCCCGGTTCACTCTACTTCCCTGTAAACCAACCACCCCACCCTCCCCTCCCCCCTCGAGCACCGCTTGCAGAGGCAATAAAGTCATTGTTACTTCACATTCATACATTCCTTATTAATTCATCACACAACTAGGGGGATAATTGCCAAGGTAGCCCGAGAGGGGTGGGGGAGGAGAGAAGGAAAAGGACACACTGCAGTTTAAAACTTCAAAACTTTAACACTTATTGAAGGCCAGCCTTCCGATGCTTGGGCAATCATCTGGGGTGGAGTGACTGGGTGGCCGGAGGCCCCCCCCCACCGTGTTCTTGGGTGTCTGGGTGAGGAGGCAATGGGACTTGGGGAGGAGGGCTGTTGATTACACAGGAGCTGTAGCAGCGGTCTCTGCTCCTGCTGCCTTTCCTGCAGCTCAACCATACGCTGGAGCATATCCGTTTGATGCTCCAGCAGCCGGAGCATTAACTCTTGCCTTCTGTCTGCAAGCTGACGCCACCTATCATCTTCAGCCCGCCACTTGCTCTGTTCATCCCGCGATTCAGCCCGCCACCTCTCCTCTCATTCATATTGTGCTTTTCTGTAGTCTGATATTGCCTGCCTCCACGCATTCACCTGTGCTCTTTCAGCATGGGAGGACATCTGGAGCTCCGTGAACATATCATCCCGAGTCCGCCGTTTTCTCCTTCTAATCTTTGCTAGCCTCTGCGAAGGAGAAACATTTGCAGCTGGTGGAGGAGAAGGGAGAGGTGATTAAAAAACACACATTTTAGAGAACAATGGGTACACTCTTTCACGTTAAATTTTGCTGTTCACATTACACAGCACATGTGCTTTCGTTACAAGGTCACATTTTTCCTCTTATATTGAGGGCCTGCCGGTTTAGTGTGAGAGATCACTCACACGGTGCCAGGCAACAGAATTCGGCTTGCAGGCAGCCATGGTAAGCCACAGTCTTTTGGCTTTTTTAACCCTCATAACATGTGGGAATGGCTTCAAACAGTAGCGCCCTCATTTCCCATACCAAGGACCCATTGGGTTGGCCATTTAAAATGGGTTTGCAATGTAAAAGGAGGGGCTGGGGTTTCCGGGTTAACATGCTGCACAAACCCAACTACCCCCCACACACACACACACACCCAATTCTCTGGGATGATCCCTTCACCCTCCCCCCCCACCGCGTGGCTAACAGCGGAGAACATTTCTGTTCAGCCGAGCAGGAACGGGCACCTCTGAATGCCCCCTTAATAAAATCACCCCATTTCAACCAGGTGACTGTGAATGATATCACTCTCCTGAGGATAACAAAGAGAGATAAGGAATGGATGTTGTCTGCATGCCAGCAAACACTGGGACCATACGCTGCCATGCTTTGTTATGCAATGATTCCAGACTACGTGCTACTGGCCTGGCGTGGTAAAGTGTCCTACCATGGCGGACGGGATAAGGCAGCTCTCCCCAGAAACCTTTTGCAAAGGCTTCGGGAGTACATGAAGGAGAGCTTTCTGGAGATGTCCCTGGAGGATTTCCGCTCCATCCCCATACACGTTAACAGACTTTTCCAGTAGCTGTACTGGCCGCGATTGCCAGGGCAAATTAATCATTAATCATTAAACACGCTTGCTTTTAAACCTTGTGTGATATTTACAAAGGTACACTCACCAGAGGTCCCTTGTGTGCCCTCAGGTTCTGGGAGCACACCTTGGGTGAGTTCGGGGGTTACTGGTTCCAGGTCCAGGGTGATAAACATATCCTGGCTGTTGGGGAAACTTGATAGCTTCCTTGCTGTGAGCTATCTTCATTGTCTTCATCATCATCATCTTCCACGTACCCAGAACCCGCTTCCCTGTTGCGTGTTTCTCCATTGACTGAGTCAAAGCACATGGTTTGGGTAGTGGTGGCTGCACCCCCTAGAATGGCATGCAGCTCCGTGTAGAAGCGGCATGTTTGTGGCTCTGCCCCAGACCTTCTGTTTGCCTCTCTGGCTTTGTGGTAGGCTTGCCTTAGCTCCTTAATTTTCACACGGCACTGCTGTGCGTCCCTGTTATGGCCTCTGTCCTTCATGGCCTTTGAGACCTTTTCTAATATTTTGCCATTTTGTTTACTGCTACGGAGTTCAGCTAGCACTGATTTGTCTCCCCATATGGCGTACCTCCCGTTCTGTCCATGCTAGAGCTCTTTTGCGATCCTGGGACTCCATCATGGTTACCTGTGTTGATGAGCTCTGCGTGGTCACCTGTGCTCTCCACGCTGGGCAAACAGGAAATGAAATTCAAAAGTTTGCGGGGCTTTTCCTGTCTACCTGGTCAGTGCATCTGAGTTGAGAGTGCTGTCCAGAGCAGTCACAATGAAGCACTGTGGGATAGCTCCCGGAGGCCAATAACGTTGAATTCCGTCCACACTACACCAAATCCGACCCGCAAAGGCCAATTTTAGCGCTAATCCCCTCGTCGGAGGTGGAGTAAAGAAACTGGTTTAAAGGGCCCTTTAAGTCGAAAGAAAGGGCTTCGTCGTGTTGACATGCCCAGGCTTAATTCGATTTAACCCTGCTAAAGTCGACCTAAACTCGTAGTGTAGATCAGGGCTTATTCTTTAATCTTTATTCAACAGATATGCATGTCATCATTTCAGGGAGATAGCAATCTAATTTTAGGGAACACAGAGAGAGAGAGAGATGCACTCACCAGTCAGGTTCAAATGGAAGAGACTTTGATAATGAGGGTGACATGGAATCTCGAGGTCTAGTCTCAAAGTATTTTAATGTGGACCGCCTGGCTTAGTCTCTGTAGGTTTTATTTTTTATTCATCTTTCAATAATTTTTTTTTAAACATCTCAAGCATAATTAGCAGTCGATTTGGTAAACAAAGCCAAGCAAAGCACTGCTTTTGTCTTGTATTACATTTGTTTTAAAATCACAAACCAGCAGGGGCTGGTTCCCTCCTTCTACCCCTCCCTCTGACTTTCAGCCTGCTCACAATTTTTCTCTCGTTATTCAAGGGAATAAATATATGGCTTTAGTAGGGTACAACAACAGAAATATCCAACCCTTCAAACTAGCATAAACCCAGATGATTCCAACTTGGTGTTTGCCTCCAACCCTGAATCTCACTTCAGGGAGAATTTCCTCAAACATTAGAGAAAGCCATACATTTGCCCTCTTGTTTTCTGAGTCACACAATGATCATGGATGCTGGTGTTTCTTGGATAATAATGGCACTGATGGCAAGTTTACTTCTGGATTTTCATTATGATGAGGGAGTGGCCTCTCCAAAATTAAGCTTTACTGTCCATTCTAAGCCCAATTTTGGCCCCCCGTTCTACAAACTTTAAAAGAAGCTTCCATTTCCAATTTTGCATATGTGGTTTGTGGACAGTAGGAAACATTTTTGCCCAACTGTAGGATGACTCAGATAAGTCATTTTTAAGACTGTGAATTTGGGGAGCAGTAGGAGAAAATGTTCAAGCTTTGGAAATTATTCAAAAACAGTTTTTGACAGGTCTTATTTAAAAAAAAAAGACACACAGGGTGAAACTTATTTGTAAAACCTTAATGAGATCTAGGGCCACATTCTCGGTCCTTTTCTATTCTGTTTGTGCCTCCTTGGTGGTGTACAGGGCACAAGGAGCTGTCTTAACTAGGCAGAGGAGGATTCCCCTTGCTTAGGGCTTTCCCCATGTGGTAAAACTAGTATAGAGGTCCTTACACCACCCTTTCTGGGTCATCCCACCATATGTTTTATGTTGGGTGGGGCGGGGAGGAAGTAATTCCAACACAATAACCCATTCCTGCCGTCTTCTCACGCACCAATGGTGTCCTCATCACCTCTGCACTCCTTCCTCAGCTTCATGGTTTCTGTGTCTATTGCAGCAGAGCCACAGGGAGAAAGTCAAACCTCTCTTCTTACCAACTCCATCTGCTTCTGTTTAGGGAAATAGTCATGCTGCTGCTGTCACCTAGAGGCACTTTGGGGCAGTGAAAAGGCCTCAGAACCCCCATCTCAAATTTGTGTGTGAAACAGCTCTCCTTTACCTTCATGTCCCTGGGTCTAATACACCACATATCCTTCCCATCTCTGTGTAACCTTATCTCACCAGGGATCCCTCAGAGGCAACGTAACATGGATGCTTCTCCACCAGCAGAATCTTCACTAACACTTCCTGCAAGGAACTTTAGGCTTGGACCCCTTATCAAAGAAAACAAATAATTAGTCATGAAGGGTATATGGTTCCAGTTTGGAAAAATTAAGATCAGTTGAAGTCACCCATTCTATCCATCAGATTTTAGCTAAGAAAAGTGACAGATGGGAGCGAGCATACTGCAGACATTGGCACGGATAGTCAGGTCCACAGCAAGGATCTATATCAACTAATTTATAAAGGTAATATTTTCAGAAGGGCCTTAGTGACTTGTGTTCCTGAATCTAATTTTCAAAAGCAAAATAGGCATTAGGAGCCCAAGCCCTTAATGGTGTGGTTACATAGCACTTCAAGCTCATGGGGCTTGGACTGCGGGGCTGTTTCATTGCAATGTAGACATATGAGCGTGAGCTGGAGCCTGGGTTCTAAGACTTTGAGGGGTGGGAGAGTGTGATATAAAGTTATGAGTTTGGAGTGGCTTTATTACCCAAAAAGAGCAATGTGGCAAGTGAGGTATATGGTAATCCCAAGTAGGTGATAAAGAAGGATGGTCCAGTGGTTAGGGCCCTAGGTGATTTGAGCACCTGTATGAATGGAGATATCCTATCTCCTAGAGCTGGAAGGGACCTTTAAGGTCATCGAGTCCAGCCCCCTGCCTTCACTAGCAGGACCAAGTACTGATTTTGCCCCAGATACCTAAGTGGCCCCCTCAAGGATTGAACTCACAACCCTGAGTTTAGCAGATCAATGCTCAAACCACTGAGCTATCCCTCCCCCCACTGAGCTATCCCTCCCCCCAGGATACTTTAGTTCAAGTCCCTACTCCTCCACACTCTTCCTGCATGACTCTGGGCAAGTCGCTTAGCTTTTTTGTGCCTCAGTTCCCCCTCTGTAAAATGGGAATAATAGTACTCCCCTACCTCATGGGATTTATTATATATAAGATTGTGAGGAATTCAGATACTACAATAATGAAGACCAAAAAAACCCAGCATAGCTGATAATGCCTCTGATGTGCTTAAGTGCTTTGCTAAATCAGAAGCAAAACCTTTAAACCTAACCACGCAGTCAAGTATTTTCTGTATGCCACACATTCTATGGAAATATATTTAGTAATGTTTTAGAGGGTTTTCAGTGGCTTTTCTGTTTGTTTTGTTTTTAAATTAAGACCACTACTTGTTTTCCTCCACCAGTAAAGCCTGGTGACTAAATAATCATAAATCCAGTGCTTAGAAGGAGAGGTGCCGGTGGGGTGAGAAAAGATTAAAACTAAGGCATTCTAAATAGCTTTTCTATACATAACACTGCCATGTACTTATAATAGGATGATTTGGACAACTCAGGGACAGAAGCAAATGCAGTATTGGATAGAAACAAGTACTGTAAGTAATTCACTTCTTGCCAGATGTATAAAGTCCCTTATCTAGATCTGCAGTGTTATAAGATATTGGACTTGAAAGCTGGCACTGGTCCAGGAGTCAACATTCCCATCCTATGCCTCAGGCCAGTGCAACTTTTCGGGGGTGGGGGAGAGAAATTCCACATTTGAAGGAAAGGATGACATTTCTCTGGTACATTGTTGTATTTTTTTAAAACAACAGCTGACTGAAGCGGCTTAGAGGTTTTGGATGTTATAGTTTCAGTGGAGACAGCTCAGTGGGCAGAGTGCAGGTGATGCACTTGAAGGGGCATAGTTAATACATTTATCACATCTGTTGCCTATGTATATATGTGGTAGGATTTTCAAAGCCACTGACATTTGATACATCTAATACATATGTGTATGGGACCATACACAAATATGTAATGTAGTTCTGTGTTTATCTATATACTCTATCCAATGCATGTCAGTGTCAATGTTATTCTTTTGTATAACAGTGGTGTTGTTGTGTACCTAGGTCACTTTTCTTTGAATTCTCTTGTCATGCAAATTGTCAGCATGGTCCACAATTATGAAGAATCCCTGATTGTAAAATAATAAGAGTAAAATCAGTAGGAGACTGCCAGAGGTGAATTTATAATGCATTTAAAGTGTGAAGCTGTCCATTTAACCCTTAACAATATTCATTTTCTTCACAGTGTGCAAACCTTGTCAGTGGTTTGAAAAAGCTATGAATTTAAATAACCTTAAGCAGTCTGAGAAATGAATAATTTGATAGGTATATCTGGCAGACATTTGAAATGTCTCGCTTTCTCCCCATCACCACCACCCAATAATTTGCTTCAGGGTTTTTGCCAAATTTGGGATTGCAAAGAAATGGGGTGGGGGTGGAGGGAAATTAAACAATCAATGTTTTTTTATTTGCAAACGCCACCTTTAGAATGGATTCAGAAGTACAGACTCAGCCCACTCTCTCCTCCTTCCTGCATGGGCTGATCTGAAAGTTAAAGGAGTGTTAAAGAAGAAAAAGGCTTTTTTCAGAGCTTATCAAAATGAATCTTTAATCTGATTCAGATTAAATTGGTGAGTTGTTGGCACCTCTCAAGCCAGTCTTTATTGTTTTGTGAAGCTTACTGCTTATTTCAATATTAATGTAGATAGTGACAGCCTTGCTAAATCACTTTGATTGACAACCGAGAGAGGGGGGCTTTAGTGAGAGGAACAGAACAAATCCTTTCCCCTCTGGCTGCAGGCTGTGAATGCAGAAAAACCCGATAGCGACAGGTGAAGCATAGTTGCCAGGCTCTGATCAACTCAACCTGCCTGCGTATTTGGTGGTTTACACACCAGGCTCTCTTTGCTGAACAGAGGGCTTTTGGCTGAGCAGGTGTAAGACTAAAGCATATCTGTCTCCTGCTGAAAGTGTACCCACTACAGAGTCATTTGAACTGGAGCCACAGGACAGAGTAGCCAATGCTACAGTTTACAGAGATGTGCACAGCATAAACTGTAATAAGTATAGCAGACAGCTCCCTGCTCTAAACTTTCATCTCTTTATATCCAGCAGGCAGAGTAGGTGTGAAAGACGACTGTATAAGTGAGTGTAGGTGGAAGCCAAGGTTCTGCACAGGGCTGTGAAAGCTTCACAGAAACTTACTTTTCTGCAATGCTAACTTTTTTTTTTTTTTAAGTAAATTTGTGGCATGCGGTATGTCAAAGGGAAAGTTACCAGCATGCTGCAGTGAGACAAGGTGGAAGCTGTTGACTCCCCTCTTACAGGGAGCTGGCATTAGCACAGACTCATCACTAATATAGCAAACTATCAACCTTGCTGAATACATTGGGTCAGATTCACCATATAATGCCAACAACCCAGGTGGGCTGTCAATTGTAGGGACTGAACCTTGGAGTTCTGAATCTTAATGTGTGAGCCTTCACTGCCTGAGCTAAAAGACCTACCACTCATAGCTGAATTTGTAGCAGGCTCATTCATCTCTAGGAGACTTAGCCATTATCAGCGGAGGACAGCGTGCCATATGGAATGGACATGGCTTCCATCTAGGGTGACCAGATGCAAGTGTGAAAACTCAGGACACTTTTTTGAGAGGGGAGGAGTACACTTGCATATAAAAGAGAAAACCCGTAGTATCAGGACATATGGTCACCCTACTTCCAGCCAGTTTTAAGCTAATGCAAATACAGTGATAAATTAGGCCCATTGGATGCTATCAGCTTTATTTAGCCCTGTGGTCTGATTCCCATGTAAGCCAAGGCACCTTTACACCACTATGACAACATAACAGAATCTTAAAATGGATGTGACTGTAATTTACTCCCAGTTTAAAGCAGCCTTAGTGTAAATGGGATGAGAATCAGGCCCTGGGGAGTTAGTGTCCTAGTAGAAGACTCAGGCCCTCTGACTGGGCGTCTTGCCAGAACTAATTGGAAGCCCTGTCTCACAAAGCACTGAATCTTATATAGAAGCTGGGACTAGAGTTTTTTGGTAAATGAGGTTTTCTCAATGGAAAATGTCAACTTTTCACCAAAAAACAAAATGTTTTCAGACAACAACATTCATCAGTTTGAGGGTTTTTACCTAAAAAACTCAGTGAAACACTTTTGGTTTTCAGTTTTCTGATGAAAAACAGATATCTGTATCTGTTTTTTAGGAAACTAGACAATTTGTGATTTTTGTTAAGTGAATAACCAATTTTTGGTCAAAAAAGCTTCAATGGAAAATTTTCAACTAGCCCATGTTGGGAGAGGTTGTATGGGCTTAGTTTCTACTTGGGCTGGTTCAAAGTTCTGCTCATCTTTTGGAGAGGATCACTAGTGTTCTGGGGTTTAATGGACCTAACACAGGATATAAGTAATTCTCACTTCCAAGTACCTTGTGTTGACTCTGGCTCCGTGTCCTTGCTACTTATATCAGGCAGGTTTACTGGCAATGGGGGAGTACTGGCAATTGAATTAGCTGAGAGAGAGGAATGGGCTGGCAGTTTGCAAATAGTTGGGCTAAACTCTTACTGCGGTGTTGGAGCGATACGAGAAGTGAATTGAGATAGGTGAATTTGGGAAGTGCAAGAAGATTAAGCGAGGAGAAAGCAAAGTAGGAGTGGCAAAAATCTAATCTCCCATTTTGCAAACTATTTGTGTTTGAGACGGATCTCCTGCTTGTAAATTTTAAGTTTACAGCCATCACTCTCTCATGTTCTATTGCTGATAATGTGATAGGAGCCACACCATACCATTGCTACTGAGAACAGCACAGTAATTAATTATGCAATGGGAATGAGCAAAATGTACATTTTTTAAAAAGAAAAACATTTGGAGTTCTGTAATGGAATGGCACCCACCTCTCACAAACACCCCTTCGGGTCTGGTGTGTCTGTAAGTCTGTAATAGTCCCAGTAGTGGTATTGGGCTGTCGCCACAGGACTTCCTTCCTGGAGGTAACAGTGGCCCAGCTGAGGCCAAAAGGGCCCAGAGAATGCAAAACCAACTAGTCCAGATCCTCTTCTGGGGGGGTTATCACTGTCCAGTTATAGGCCACTTCCCCAGTAGCATATGGAGGGGGGGGACCTGGGCTCACCCATTACTCCAGGTGCCAGCCCAGGGGCCCCAAGAATAGCAGCGTCCCTGCCACTGTGTCCCTTTAACAAAACTGCTTTCAGTTCCCCAGACCACTTCTCTTCCCCCCCCGCCCCGACTCAGCCTTCAACAAAGCTTCACCCTTACTTCAGGGCTTTTTATATTCAGGCCCAACAGCCAGCCAGGAGTTCTTCCCATTCCCCCATACCCTACCAGCACTAAGCTGCCCATGGTGCTGCAATTCCTTTGGCCAGCCAGAAACAGCATCTGTACTACTCTGGCTCCAATAAAGAACTGAGAGTGGGCTGCACTGCAGTTCCTTTTATACTAGCCTGCAACTCTCTGATTGGCTAGCCCCTTGCAGCCTCTCATGGATTGGCTGCTTCCTGCTCAGTCTCTCTAGGCTGCTTGGAGGACTTAGCTCCAATGCTCTTTTCTTGGGAAATCCTCAGATCATTATTTAAAGACTTCAAGTTACAGAGAATCCATCATTTACATTAGTTTAAACCTGCAAGTATCCCATGCCTGATACTACAGAAGAAGGCAACCCCTCCCCCAGTAAGCTGGCTGGTTTTAATCAAACCTTTCCACTAAATGTCTTTTTTCTCCTTCTCCCTGCTCTGGGGCCAGCAGCTTGGTGCACCAACCTACTGAGATAAGATGCCTTCCCATTAAGATGCCTTAAATCCAGTCCTGCTACCAGAGAGGAATACCAGGCCAGTCTGAGAGCTGTGAATCTATGCAGTCCCCAAGCAGTTGTTTCACTCCTCAGGTCAGCCCCATCCCTACCTATATATTTTGTTTTTAATTAACAATGTTCATGTGGCCATTTGCTATTATTTTCAATAGGCAATAGAATACTTTTGGAAAGAATTTAACTTTCTTATTCAATCCATTTAAAATAATTCTTTTTAACATTAACATGTATCTTTCTATAGAGGACTAAGGGCCTGATCCAAAGCCCATTGATGCCAATGGGAGACTGTCCCTTTCCTTCAACAGACTTTGAATCAGACCTTAAATGTATTGCTGAGCTAGGAGTAACAGAAGGGCTGCCAATCCTGGTCCCAGGCTGGAGAGTTCTGAGTGCCTTCAGCTACTGAGAATTAAGTTCAAATCAAGCAACTTGCAAGATCAGGTACTCTCTGTGATACAGGCAACATGGACTTAGGATCTACCCTTCTCCCCCTATTCGTATCTTCGTGTTTCTGTCAGTTTCAACAGCTCCACTGGATTCATACTAGGAATCATATCTGTTTATATGAAATTCACTGGTGGTATTTTAGTGATTTTCATAAGCCTGAAGAGGAAAAAAAAGTTTGGCTTCTGAGCAAACACAAGCCTGATGGACTCATGGCACGGAGGGGCTTAAGACCTCATCCCCCTCCTTTTGAAATAAATGAAAAGAATGGCTACAATGGAAGTTGGGTAATGTCCTCAGTTTTCAGAGTTCACTTCTGTGTCATAGTTTGCTCCAGCTCCCTGGCCATACAGTTCCACTTAAACACTGCATGCAAGTCCCTATGACAGAGTTGCTCCTGCAGATCAAGGACAGTTTACGGAGTCCAGTAAGTAGTGCATGGAGCCCATGGAGACTGGACAGTATTGTGGACATTAGTCAGACTGCATTTGTTGAATGAATCTTGCTGAGCAAGATTTTTCCTCTTTTTTCTTTTTCTCCGCGTTCATTTTAGTTCACATTGCATACCAGAGACCTGAGACGTAATGTTGTTTAGAAGAGAGTTTATGATGAAAGGGCTAATCAACTGGCTGCTATGTATGTAAGAGGTACTTACAGCTGAGAAATGCTTTGCAGAGCTCCCAGAAGCTTATCTACAGAGAGGTTTCCTTATACCTCATCATGTATAAACAACCCTGGCTTCAGTCCTGCAATGTGATCTAAGTGGGTGAACCTTTACACCTTTGACTTTAGTGCGATTTCATGTAGCAGCACCACACAATTACAGATGTCTGTGCACATAGATCAGACTGCAGAATTAAGGCCTATGAGAGTTCCAGTTCAAGTCTTAACTGTGCAGGTGTGTGGACTTCACGCACAAAAAAATCCACTCACAAGGAATAGGCAGCAAGCTCTGCAAATCAACTGAAATAAGTAAAAATAAGTTTGATTTTTTTTTTAACATAACCAAGTGCAGCACCTGTACAATTATTTTAGAAGAAAAAAATATCTCTATAGCTTCTCTATGGCATTTGCATGGCTGAAAATTCAACTGTAATAAAAATTATGCTGCAAGACTGGAAGTGACATGATGTTTGTAGACCTAGCCTACACTTAGATCAAGCCTACATTACAATTAAAGACAACAACAATGTGCATTCTGCGCAATTTAACAACGGTTGTTCAAAATAAAGTTACAGTGAACAATGACAAAGGGTTGATACGCTTCATGAGAGAGCTTGCCTTTTAAGTCAGAGCTGAAGAAATACAATGCAAGGGAGGCAGTCTTTATTGCAAGCCTCCCAAACAATTTAATCGGGGGAAAACAAAGAGAAAAATACCAATAGGGAGTTATTTTATTTGTTGATTCAATTTTGAAAGCATCTTCCTTTCCAAAATCTGGCTCTTTTCTTGCAGTCAAAGGGGTAAAGGGAAATCTGTCTCCATTTTATGTATGCTAACACCTGACAAGAGTTACATGTGCATACGGTCTTTAGAACATACTGCAGCATATTCTTTATGCTGAGATCTACTTAAGTACAGTGGTACATATGAATCTTTGATCTCCAAGAAATTGTGGGATCAAAGTATTCACTGTTGTGGATATAAATCTGTGCTAAAATCAACTGATTATAGTTCCGGCCAAGGAAAAGAACCTGGTACAAATGCCTTTGAACTCATGTCATTCCAGGTAGTCGGTGCACTTTTGAGTTTTAATTAGCATTTCTTTGAACTTAATTTCTTTACTGTTGCATGGTCTGGAATAGATATCAGTCACTAATAATCTATTTCAAATTCATTTTCAGTGCTGGTATTTTGCAAGCAGCGGATGAGATATGAGCAGAAATTTGCTGCTGTGTAAAGCTAGTCTCCTAACAGTTCCTAATGTGTAAAACTGTACATAGTACCCTAGTTCTCAACTATTATTAATTGGCAAGCCTTCATCCTAAAGCAAACACTCATGGCATGTCTACACTATAAAATTAAATCATTAGGTCAATTTACAACCAAGTTAGTGTCCACACTATCCTCCTCATCAGGAATGCTTCCACTGAATTAAGAGGGGCAGTGTGGGGGTCTGAGAGCCCTGGCTCTCAGCTTCACACGCAGCTCCCTGCCAGGAGCCTGGCTTCTCCCCCAGGCTCTTGGCTCCCCACTGCCAGGAGCCTGGCTGCCCCCCCAAGCTCCTGACAGGGAGCTCTGCACCCGGAGTCCAGGCGGCTCCCACGGGGAACCTGCACCAGTAGTCACTGGGCTCCCTACGGGAAGCTAGGAGTCTCCAAGGCAGCACCCAGCAGGGAGCCCAGGCCACAGCATGGCTGGAAACAGGGAGTCCAGGCAGCAGCCAGGCTAGGGGAGCCTGAGTGGGAGCAGGGTGGGCACAGCCTGGCTGGAAGCGAGGAACCCAGGGGGCAGCTGGGCTCTAATCTGGCACCCCCCCAAGGCCGGCTCCAGGCACCAGCCGACCAAGCACATGCTTGGGGCGGCACCTTATTGGCTTATTGGGGCAGCCAATGTTGGGGTGCCGGGGGGCGCTCACGGTGTTTTTGTTCGCAGGATGGCGTTCGAGGGTTGTTGTTTTTTTTGTTTCGGTGGCGCAGTGCTGGGGGGGGGCGGGGGCTTCGGTGGCACGGCGCTGTGGGGGGGTGGGGGCTTCGGCGGCCCGGCCCAGCGCTCCGGGGGGGAGGGGGTTTGGGCGGTCCGGCGGGGCGCTGGGGGGCGGGGGGGGGGGGTTGGCCAGCGCGGTGCTCCTGGGGTTTGGGTGGCCTGGCCCAGCGCTCGGGGGGGGGGAGGGGGGAGTTGGCTAGCCCGGCGCTCCAAGAGTTTGGGCAGCCCGGCGAGGCCTTGGGGGGTGGGGGGGGAGTGTTGGGCGGCCTGTCGAGGTGCTCGGGGGAGGGTTGAGCGGCCCGGCTCTCCGGGAGTTTTGGGTGACCCGGCGCTCGGGGGGAGGGGGGTTGGGGGTTTGGGCGGCCCGGCACTGAGGGGGGGGGTCAGCAGCGCAGCACTCGGTGGGGGGGTTTACGGCGGGGCGGCAAAAAAGTTAGAACCGGCCCTGCACCCCCTCCCCCTTGCACGGCTCAGGCTGCCAGGCTGTAAAACTGCCATGTAGACATTCAGGCTCGGGCTGGATCCCAAGCTCTGGGACCCATGCCATGGGTCTTTTATTCCAGCGTATATGTACCCTTAGGAAGTACCTACTCCTTATCACTGCTCACCAGATGACATGGGACTGCCATGCGGGTATATTGCCCACTGCATAATTCCAATGAGGAACTCTTCCCATAGTTAGTTTTCTCGTGCAGTCCAAACTCATTGAACTTAACTCCTGGAGCACATGTTCTTCTTCAGGCCCTAGCTGTCCACTTCAACACTGGTAGCTCCATCTTACACCCTGTGCTCTACTTCCTTGCCATCCCTGAGGACATCTTCCTAACCTTTGCATTGATTTTATACATACACATTATATATGTGGGTTTCAAATATTTACAGATCTCTCTGTATAGGACTGCTTTTGTGTGAGTGTGTGTTATGGGTTGGGTTAAACCTCGCTTAAGCTGGTGAGTGTAACAGTCATCTTTCATTCAGGAGAAGTGTAAAAAGCAATTGAGCTACTTTATGGAACCAGATAGCAGAAAACTATAGGAGCACCACCCAAAATAGTGGCAGATTGCAAGACTCCAGTAGAAACTATCATAGAACTGAAGGTTTTTTCCTGGGGCTGATATAGCAAGTGCAGGGGCTAGGTATTGATTAGTGGAGGTGTGCGTGAGAGAAGCAGCAAGAAATGCCAGAGAAACAGAGGAGAAGAAAGCCAAGGACACAGAAGCATTGGTAGCACGGCCCTGAGAAAAAGCTTAGTGGGAGAACTTTTGGGGTACAAGGATGGTTGAGAAGAGTCTTGGAACTGTGAGCAAAGAAAGGATCTTGCTAGATTCCTATTGTGTTTAGGGAAACAGGGCTTTGTGTACATTCTTTGTAAATAAACAGGATGCCATCAAAGAAACACCTGACTCCATCATCAATTTCTCCTCCAAATGGAAACAACCCTAGACCTAATTTTTCAATAAGTACTCAGGTGTAACAGTGTTCTAAATGCATGTTCCCACATGCATACATTCGTGAGATAATATACACAGAAAACCAAATCAGATGCAGGGAGATGTGCAATATTCTAAACTCACATAAACACATCACAGATTATCACCACCTACCTTGTCCTCTTATCAACATCTTCGTGCCACCACTTTTTAGCACAAAAGTCATGTTCTTAACGAGAGCCACTGGGAGAGAAATACACAAAATTCATTCACAAACACATGCAGCTCATTATAAGTTTAGCACTATAAATACTTTGTCTCGAAGTGCATCTGTGGCTCCTCCACCGCTCACCTATGAACCTTAGTGGAATATGGTTTTGAATTTAAAGGAAGCACAAACTTTTTTAGGTGGGGGATGTACGTAATTTGGGTTCTTTTCCCACTTTTACAAAAAGATCAATTGCTATTTAAATTACAAGTTTTACATTGTATTTGAGATAGGAAAATGCCATAAATTGTAACTTCACCCAAGGGTCCTGTGGAAGGTCACTCACCACCCAGAGCACTCCCTTGTGGCCAAGCATGGTGTAGCAACCTCCTCAGCTCTAGCTCCCCTGTCTACAACCACTCCAAGTCTGCCCCTTCTCATGACTCAGCCATCCAACCAGGTCATATATACTCTCACCAACAATCCAACAAACAAACAGTCCAGTGACTTTATCCCAGGTCTTCAGCCCCACCCTGGGCTCAATAGACCTGCACCCAACCCTTGCATCAAAAGGGCTTTACATTCCTGTCCTTGGAGGCAGATAGAACCCAGGCCCTCTCTCTTCTCCGGGTTCCAGGCCAGGACCCTGTACTAAGCAGCTAAAGTTTGCTCCCTCAGACTCACTCTTGCTACCCTACAGTCACTTGCTACATTCATCTGCCACCAGGGCCCTCTCAAGCAGCAGCTCCTCATTCCAGTGTTTTGTTCTGGGAGGTTCCAGCTCTTTGCACTGCTTCCTCCCCCAATCTGTGACTGGTGAAGAGTCCTCCTCAGATACCCTGACAGCAGCCCCTCTCTGCCTAAGCTGCAACTTTTTATCCCATCTGTTGCTGGTCAAATAATTAGCTGCAGGTGGAGAAGTAGCCACTCAGTCCATTAACCCCTTGGTGGCTGTAGCATCATTGGGTCTATACATCCGATCACAGGTACCAATCTCTTTCACCTTCCCCAGACTCCAAGAATGAGGAACACAGACTGTTTCGGGGCATACTGTGATACATACAGTTGCATTCCTGGTCAACGGAGGGAACTGCATGCTGTTAGTTTTCAGACGTTTGACCAATTGTTAGCCCTAACTGCATTCATGACATGGAATCCTCATCTGCATGCCTTGTACATGGCAATGCACACTGGGGAACTTTTAGTACGCAGCAACAGGGTCCCCCTGGGCACTTAGTATGCAGCATGCTTGAGCACTGTAGTTTTACATTCCAACTTGCTGGGTACCAACCGCACATTTAGATATGCCACATGTGATGCTAGGCAAGTCACTTAAACCAAACTTTTCACCAGTTGTCACAAGCTGTGCATTCCTCATTTCCTAGATGACCAACTTGAAACCGAGGGCTGATTTATAGAAACTCAAAACTGCAGTAGAAGTACATGGGAGCTGTGCTTTGAACATATGAAGTGCTATATAATTCTAAGCATTCTGAAAAATGAAGTCCTAGGTGTCTCAAATTGGGCAACCAAAATTAGTGGGTGCTTTTTGTCCTTAATCTCTGAGCCTCAACTCCCCATCTGTAAAATGGGGACACAGTAATTGTGAAGATAAATTAATGAACGTTTATGAAGCACTCAGATACTGTAATGATGAGCACCATAGAAAACCCTATGAAGGAATTAATAATTCTGTCTTCAGAACAGAGTTTGAATAGTGGGCAGCAAATAAGACGTGGGGCTATGCAGCAAACTTAAAGAATAAAACAAAATATTGAATAGTTGCTTATGAACAGAGTACTGTCCTTTCTATGCACTGAATGAACCCAGAGACCTGTGGAAAAAATTGTATGATCATGTAATTAAAGACTGTAATAATTCCTGTGCACAAGGAGGGAAAATTAAGGTTGCAAAGTCAAGAACACAAAAATGTTTTCTATACAAGTCATATAATGATTGATAAACAGTCTTAATGATAAGCATTGGTACCTGTGCCAGCAATTATAAAAAGTCTGACCAACATTTTTATAAACATAGAAACCAAGCATGGGGCTATCTGGATCCAGGATTTCTATTTCGGCACCATCTCTAATGCTTCTTGATTAATAGTTTTCATCTTTTCTGGACTAAATCCATTAATTTCTCCAACACAATATTCAATCATAAAGAGAACAAATCCTAATCCACTGGGGTGGGTCAAACATATGTCTTGCAGAGTAATTCAGTCCAACCCACTAAGGGAATAGAGAACAGGTTCAAATCATATAACGGGTACGCTAGGCAACACTCGCATGCAGTGCTGCTCAATGTACTTGGCATGTCCTTTTTGAAGTAAAATGTAGCACTTAAAAGGATGGTGCTTGAAAACTGCTGTGGTGAACTTCTGAAACAAATGGGTTCATAATTCTGTGGAGAGAGCAAGTCAGAAGAAGGGAAGTTTTCCCTGGTAAATATTTGCCATTCAAGCCTGGTGGTGTCAGGATCTCTCCTCAAGGAAAAGGATGATAGGAACGCCACCGCAATTTTTACTCCCTTTGAAACAAATGTACAACTTCCTATTGTCCTGTTGAGTTGCTGTCTCTGGATCCTTAAAGTTATAACAAGTTGGAGGAAGAATGTAGTGCCTATTTGCCCAGAACTAGGGATATTCCATTGTCAGCTCCGGGAACAACGTCAAGAGGAAGCAATTAAGCACGTGGAGAAAAAAAAAAGATTCATGCAATATTTTAGACTAGGGCTTTGTAAACAAGCTATTAAATATATGATTCATGTACCTCATTCATCTAGAAATGTTCAACCTATGCTGACACAGTTCTGTAACACTGAATAAATTAGTATGTGTAACTGTTTCCTTCCACCACATCCCCTCAATAAATAAATAAACTTTAAAAGCCCCTTGCTTGAGCATTCAGTTTATTTCCTTCTATTGTCTGTCAAGAGATTTTATAAATTAGAGGGGAAAAAAGGATATTTAGACAGAATTTAAACTAACTGAATTATTTAATAAACAGATGCCAAGTGGATGCATAATTTATTTTAAATGTGTGTAATGGAGCTTTAAGGATCCAGGACTCTTTAGTCAGGAAGCCTCTCTTTCTGGTTTGTAGCACTCAGTTACTGCCCTACAAATACACCCACCCCCACCATTATGTAACGCAGATATACTTCAGATTCTTCCTCTTTAAGGGCCCCCACCTGCAAGGTTCTGAGAGCTCTCTTGGACGTGCTGAGCACCCTCAACTCCCAATGAAGTAATTAAACGTTGAGAGTGCTCAGCATCTCTCAGGAGCCACAAAGCACGTTGCAGGATCATATTGTTAGCATTGGCTGGTAAAGGATACAACAACTCCTCCTTGCAAGATTTTACCATTGTGGAGGAAGTAATGCATGTGTGAGAGAGACTGAGAAGGACAGAGAAAGAGGGAGTTATGGGAAAGTAAAATGCAATTCATTTTTATATTAACTTTGCCATCTTGGCGAGGTGTGAATGAGTCAATTTTAGTCACGATTTTCAAGAGACCAGTGAATTTGGATGCCTCAGGGTTTGACTCTGATATTGAAAAAGTGCCTGCTATTCTCTGAGTATTTGGCCCTTTTAAGATGTCAAAGTAGACACGCAAAAACCGAGGTACCCAACATTTTTAGCCCCTTAAAAAAAACGTAGCCTCTCTGTTGGCAAATTTTCATAAGAATTTTACACAACAATCCCAAATCCCGCTCCCAGTGCCGCAAAAATTCTACTGACTTAAATGGGAGCAGGAGTGTGATACTTCATAATTCTTAAAGATATGCAAAGAACGGCTTTGTAATGAGATAAGCCTTGCACAGCTTGAGTGACTGTTTGTCAAGTGTCTGTGTATGTATGGGGGAGCAAACAGCCTAAAAATATCCTGGCTTATGTCTCAGTTGCAGTAACACATAGTACCTCATGAACACAAACAAGCCCAGCAACCAAAATGGGAGACACTGATAGGTAATTATGTCTTCTCTAATCTGTAGACACAAATAGCACACACACACACACACACACACACGAGTGGGCCTCCTTTTTTCCATCTGTGTCTCCATGTCACCCGAATTGCTCATTTGCAGTCTTGTTTTGGGAGAAGATACTTATTCCTACACCTTTCTTGTTCTTAGAATACATAAATATGGTAGCAATAATGCTTCTCTGAAGCACCATCATTACCTGTCATCATCAGAGACAGGACACTGGCTAAGATGGCCCCTTAGTCTGATCCAATAAGGTAATTCCCTATGTAGCTGTGTGACGAGTGTCCCTGAACTTCAGGGGAGGACTCGACCCAGTCCCTCTGAACATGGTTTGCACTTCCTCAGTCCCATTTGTCACCAGTTCTTTTTTGTCCTGTGCACCATCTGCAGCTCAGTGACAGGATAAATATATCAAACTACATGTCAGAGTTGATCCTGGAAAGGTCTAACTTAAGTGAAAATTTCCCCTTCACCTGACATCAGTTTCAGTGAGATGAACCATTTGTGGGTAGACTTTGCCCTCATTGGGAATAGTTCAAATAAACACACAGCATTACACAATGGCAGCCTGTGTGTAGGTATGTGACGGGGGCACTTCAGAATCTGTCTGATGGGTGTCCATACAGTATTTGTGTATATGGCTGCAACAATAAAATCCTTAATAAATGTAATGGTTAAAAGAAAAGGACAATGCAACAATAATCTTCACTCCTCAGAGTGACCATCTTCACTTTCCTCCCTGTGATGCTGCCAGGAACATCCTCAAAATTACAATATTTTCATCTTTCCTCCCAATCCTTCCCTTTCTAGAGCTAACCAACTCCTAGGCGCTGCCAAGCAGCTCCATCCCCTGCTGTACCCTAAAATCCACACATTTCAACGTTTCTGCTGCTTCATGGTACATGTGCTAACAATATGGTAAAACAAGATGTCTCAAAAGGGAAGTGAACCTTTCCATCCATGGAGACTCTGATATAACTTTGATTTCTCTTTGTTTTCCAGTGTAGCCTCAAAGCAGAAAATGACTGAGCACGTCAAGCAAACCTGAAAAAATCCTTGATGTCTTTCTGCACTGAGAACTAGCTCACTATCCTCACTAAGTACTGCCTGCATCTCCACCCTTAGGCATGATTTGACACTGCACTGCACCTCATGTAGTCATTTACACCTGTGCAAAGTGAACGTAACATGGTAGTGAACTGTCACCAATCTGATTTGATTGTGTTTTATATACTCTTTGTATATGTACATCAGGGCCATACAAGGTGCAGGACAGTGGAGATCAGGTCCTTGTTTCTCTCTATCATACTCCACATTTCATGCCTAAGATCTGCCCAGTCTTCTCATCTTGTTGCTGACTCTGACCAGATGTTGCAACATCTAGCAGGCCCACACTGGGGGAAGGGCAGAGTCTCACCTTAAGGGGATCTCTGGGAGGCATTATTACCCAGAGAGCCACAATGTCTCCCAGAGCACTCAGACTTCCAGTGGGAGTACAATGTGTTGCTGCAACCCTGAGGAGATGCAACATGTTTTTATCTATGTGAATAGGGGATGGGATGGAGCCTGGGACTCAACCCTATCCATCCACTTTGGGGTGCTTAGCATACTGGTTATGGTAGCAGGCAGCAGTGCCTATATTCAAGAGAGTGCAAAGACTGTAATTGTGTTTAATACTACATGGAAGAGAGGATTAATTGTGTCTTTGTGCACTCCCATAAGAGTCAGAAACAATAACCCTCTGCCTACTCCTTATTTGCTTCTTCATGTTTTTTCCACTCACTACCACCTATGGTTGGAATGACCCTCTTGCTGTGTATCATAAAAATGTAGCGCTAGAAGGGACCTTGAGAAGTCATCAAGTCCAGCCCCCTGCACCAAAGCAGGGCCAAATGCCTAGACCACCCTGACAGGTGTTTGTCTAACCTGTTCCTAAAATCTCCAGTGATGGGGATTCCACAACTGCCCTTGGAAGCCTATTCCAGAGCTTAATTGTCCATTGTAATTAGAAAGTTTGATCTTAATATCTAACCTAAATCTCCCTTTGTCATAAACAGATAGTTAAGGGTTAATGCCTCTTTTACCTGTAAAGGGTTAAGAAGTTCACCTAGCCTAGCTGACACCTGACCAGAGGAACCAATGGGAGGACAAGATGGTTCAAAAGGAAGGAGGGAAGTTCCCTTTGTCTGAGTCACTTTCAGTTTTGACCAGAGTGGAAAAGCTCCAGAATTCAGCCTCTTATCAAGCAGTGAGTATTAGTGAAGGAAATAAATAGGTTTATGTTTATTTCTTTGTAACTTGTCTTGGGCATTAGGAATAATCAAATTGGGTATTCTTTTATGTACTAAGTTTTTGCCCAGGGGAACATCCTCTGTGTTTTGAATCTGTTGTCTGTGAGAGTAACTGGTATGCTAATCTCTCCCAGAGAGTTATCTTTTACCTTCCTTTTCTTTAATTAAAAGCCTTTTTTTAAGAACCTGATTGATTTTTTCCTTGTTTTTAGATCCAAGGGAGGTGGATCTTGATCCACCAGGAGTTGATGGGAGAAAGGAGTGGGGATGGTTAATTTCTCCCTGTTTTAAGATCCAAGGGTTTTGGATGGTGTTCACCAGGGAATTGGTGGAGGAGTTTCTCAAGGCTACCCAGGGAGGGAAATGTTTTGGGCGGGAAGACAGAGTTTCCCAAGTGACTCAAACTATTTGGGTGGTGGCAGCTAGACCAGATCTAAGCTGGTAATTGAGCTTAGAGCTTCTCATGCAGGTCCCCACATCTGTACCCTAAAGTTCAGCGTGGGGATGAAACCTATGACACCCTTGTTGCAGATTAAGCCCATTACTTTTTGTCCTACTTTCAGTGGTTGTGGAGAACAGTTGATCACCATCCTCTTATAACAGCCCTCACATATCTGAAGACTTATCAGGTGCCCCCTCAGTCACCTTTTCTCAAGACAAAACATGCCCAGTTTTTTTAAACTTTCTTCATATGTCAGGTTTTCAATTTTATTTTATTTTTATCATTTGTGTTGCTTTCTTCTGGACTCTCTCTAATTTGTCCACATCTTTCCTAAAGGGCAGGACCCAGAATTAGACACTCCACTACTCCAGCTGAGGCCTCACCAGAGTGGGTCAATTTCCTCCCACATTTTACATACAACACCGCTGTTAATATATCCCAGAATTATATTAGCCTTTTTCACAACTGCATCACATTATTAACTCATTCAATTTGTAGTCCACTATAACCCCCAGATCCTTTTCTGTAGCACTACCAACTAGCCAGTTATTCTCCATTTTGTAGTTCTGCATTTGATTTTTCCGTGTAGTACTTTGTGCTTGTCTTTATTGAATTTCATCTTGCTGATTTCAGACCAATGCCAGTGTTGTTTTGAATTCTAATCCTCTCCCCTCCAAAGTGCTTGCAATCCCTCCCAGTGTA
This sequence comes from Chrysemys picta bellii, assembly GCF_011386835.1. NCBI lineage: Eukaryota > Metazoa > Chordata > Testudines > Emydidae > Chrysemys > Chrysemys picta. The sequence continues at coordinate 111,961,590 of NC_088796.1, forward strand.
GTGTCATCTCTCCACTTCATTATCCAAGTCATCAGTGAAAACATTTAGTAGTACTGGACCTGAGAGACGCCTGTGAGGTCCTACTAGATACATCCCGCCCCCCCAATTTGACTGTGAACCATTGGTAACTACTCTTTGAGTAGTCTTTCAACTAGTTTTGCACCCACCTTACAATAATTTGATCTAGACCGCATTTCCTTAGTTTGCTTAGGAGAATGGGGGGAGGGATAGCTCAGTGGTTTGAGCATTGGCCTGCTAAACCCAGGGTTGTGAGCTCAATCCTTGAGGGGGCCATTTAGGGATCTGGGGCAAAAATCTGTCTGGGGAGTGGTCCTGCTCTGAGCAGGGGGCTGGACTAGATGACCTCCTGAGGTCCCTTCGAACCCTGATATTCTATGAATGTCATGTAATACTGTGTCACTCCTTCAAATTCCTCCTCTGAAACCCGCTTGCCTCACATTGCTGTCTACTGTGGACTTCCACTCTTGTGCTATTTTTACTTCTAATCTCCCTCCCTGCCGCATACTCACTTAAAATAATTTTTAAAGTACTTAAAAACTTTTTACGCAACATAATAGGATTCATGTCATCTGTGTATTTCTACCCTTGTAACTAACAGAGGCCTTCAGTGGGAGTGAGTTGTTGCTAACAATACAGTACATGCTGGGCAAGGCTAGCTGGAAAGACAGTCACTTCTTGCTAACAACCATTTATAGAGCACCTGGCTGAGAAGGAAAGATTTCTGCAAACATACCCCATGTGAGTTCGTATACCTGGTGCAGTGGATTTCAGTGGCTATATATCATCATCTTCTGCTTCCTTAGAGAGGAACATGGGCATTGACATTGATTGACATGCACACACAAAGTCATATTTTGTAGGCATTTTAGCTGGTAACTCAAAATAGTCATCTCACCATTTCCATTCCCTCACTAATTTCCATTTTCTGGTGTAATTTTTCATTTCATTATCACTCTGTGTTTTTCTCTTTATACACTGAGCTCACTTCATTTCTTCCTTTCATTTTGTTTCCTTTGATACCCTAACAGCTGGGTTTAAGAAAGTGTCGCTTTTATTTTTTGTCACTGGAGGCAAGGAAATTAGCACCTTGATGGAAGACATATTGCATGGCGCATATCAGCATTACAGAGATCTTAAACACATTTCACTCCACTGTGATTACAAAAACTTAGAGCTGGCATCACAATTTTCAGCCATTTTACCTCCCTTCCCCCATCACTCTTTCAGAATGACAGCCATAAACATATATTTTTAAAAAAGTAGGCCGAGCCTCTCCCTTGACATTATCAGAGAATGGCAAACCTTTCCCTAGGCATTGCTGATTTTAGAAATACTTCATAGGGCTAGGTTTCAGAGTAGCAGCCGTGTTAGTCTGTATCTGCAAAAAGAACAGGAGTACTTGTGGCACCTTGTTAGTCTCTCAGGTGCCACAAGTACTCCTGTTCTTTTTTCATAGGGCTAATACATTTATTTAACATGCTCTCTCACTACGATCTTGCAACTACACAAAGGCTGCAGAGTTGTCCCATTAAGTTGTCCCTAGAGATTAAAATGATGCATCTGATTCTATATGTCAGAAGATGGATTGTGAGCATTGTGAAGGGAGGGGACAGGTGAGAAAGAGGCCCTCCTCCCTTTTGAGTATCAGGGACAAAGAAGCTGCTTGCACTTGCTCCTGTTCCCAGGGATCAAGGCTCTGAAAAGGGGGCTGGGAGGGGTCTACGAGCCTGCAGAAAAGGGCCAGCATGCCCCAGGGGTGGAAATGTGATGGAGGGAGAAAATTGCCCAATTTCACGTGGAAGAAGCAGCCTTGTCGGAGATTGTGCATCTTTTCATGCCCTTCCTGGAGTGGTGCAGCTCCTCAGCATTCCTTATGCAAGGCTCTGGCTTCAGAACCATGACCTAGCTCCCAAAATACACACATCTCGAGAGAGATGAGTGTCTGAGCTCAAAAGGTCCTCAGAAGTCCTAAATCTCGGGCGGGGGGGAAGCCTGCTTCTGAACCAAAGACCAGGAAAAAAAATGTCTGCCCATGGAAAGCCAGCAAGCAATGTAGTTCTTTTAGACAAAGGTTTATCTAGCCTGAAAATAAATGTCTGCTACAATAACTTCAGGCACTGTCTGAATAGTAACTAAATTCACAACACCCTGAAAACAGGAGCCCAAAGGAAACCATGTGTCAAACAGTGATCCCAAGCCATAAACTAGTAATATGTAAAATCATAGTAACCACTTCACACTTATATGTGCATAGCAGCTTTCACTCTAGAGAAACCCATAGCGTTTTACAGATTGTATGCCATAAAGAGAGATCACTCACCAATCAATGAAATGTAGGCAGCTCTGGGGGAAACAGCAGCAAATCCTGTACCAGCAGCCCATAGCCAGCCAGGCTGTGGGCTTTTTTTTAGGATGAGAAGCAAATAATTGTACTCCAAATAATGCCACTGGGGAGAATTAGGGAGGCAGAAAGTAATCAGCCACATTGAAATTCTTAAATGACAAAACTAATAAGGACCTTGGGGTAACAACTCATTGGGGGTGGGGGGCAAAGCTCCTCCCCTAACAAACTGCATTGTAACATCAAGCAGGGAAATTAGTTCAGTTCAAAGGAGAGAGTGACTCTATAGTCCCCATAGACATCTTCAGCATTCAAATATCAGATTCTGCAAATATGGTGCCCAGTTCACCCCTTGAGTTTTGCCAGTGCAAGATAGAAGAACCTTACTTCAGGCCACCAGCAGCAGAAAGTCCATCAATCCTTTACCCTTGGTTCTCATTCTGTCATGGGGCTTTGAGCTTTCTGACACAGACCTATGCAGGTGGGATAGACCTCAACGGGTCTCCTCTCTTGGACATCCTCCACTGACAAAGATCCTCTACATCCCTGGCTGGAATTTAAATCTGCTGTCTCCTGGCAGAACTCCCAGAGTCAATACAAATGCCTGCCATTCCCCCATCCCCAATAGGGCAAATCCACCATTTGGTGAAGGTGTAGTGGATATCCCCATTATGCCCAGGGGGAGAATCCCCATTATGCCCAGGGGGAGAATCCACTGCATGCTCTGTATGTAGGTTTACCCAAATCACATAGATTTCTTTTTTTTGTTGGAAGGAATAAGCCCGCTAAAAACTCAGAAGTTTGTCTTCCAGTCCTCCACAGAAACGTACAAAGTGATGATAAATTGTTACCTGGAAACCAGAGGGTTTATTCTCTTCTTTTAATGTGCAGATGACAAAGCTGTGATCAGCAGAGGCTCTCAAGCATGACCCGCTCAGGATATAGATCAGAGGGAACTGCTGGCGAAGCATTCTCCAGGATGGCCCCTTTCTTTAGGAAAGTTCTTCCCACTTGGGACCAATATAGCCCAGAACTGTAGATGTTCAGGTTACACTGCAAGGTTCATCATTTTAAGGGAGGCATTAGAGGATTGGAAGAATGCTGCCTGAGGGATATTCTTTAATGTGGGCTGGGTATTCAGTTACTTTATCTGTGCAGTATGTTTTATCTGGTGGTTGGTTCCACATTCAGGGCTAGCTGCTGGTTTTCTCTTGTGTGCAAGTAATTGTGTTTTTAACTGTCTGGGTGCCTAGAGCATTAAGCACGTGCCCTGTTTGGTTTGGTTTTATAAATAATAAATAAGTAATGGTTGACTTCCATTCATGTAGTTACTGAACATGTGGCCGTTAAGGAGTGAGAAATCTCAGGATGCAGCTAATCGCGTGCAGAAGACTCAGCAAGGCAACTTGATCTAGATCAGTGGCTCCCAACAAATGGCCCTGACGTGACTAAGTAGTTAAGAACGTGAGTTGTCCCACTGATTTGATCAAACTACTCATGTGCTTAAAGTTAAGCATGTGATTAAGTGCTTTGCTGAACTGGGCCTATCTGAACACTTGTACAAGTTTATCCAACTAAGACCTCTATTGGATCAGGCACTATTTCTCATTCAATTGCTTGTAACTCCTGACTTTCATTGGCACATGGGAAAAAATAACCAGACTGGCATCTGGAATGTTCCCAACCCCATTGGGCAAGTCTAGACTGTGCAGTAAGCCTGGGCTCTGACTCAGGTTTGAGCCCAAGTCCCCCATTCTGTCCACACACAGACCAGTCTGACTCAGGTCAGCAAGCACTCAGGACCCAGGTCCTAGGACCCTCTTTGGGCGGGGAGGGGTTCAGAACCCAAGTCAGACTGAGACTCAGGTCCAAACCCTGTCATTTTTCAGTGTGGATGCAGTTCAAGCTGCAGACTCGTGTCAGAAGGTCTGTGTAATGCAGTATGGATCAGCATTAGTCCAGCAGCTGTGAACCAAGATTTACAGTGCAGTGTGGATGCTCAAGGGCAGACTAGGAAACACCAAGTCCAAGTTTCAGAGATCTGGGTTGACAATGCAGTATAGACATACCCATAGAAGATTCGGGCATGTACAGGTGAATGGGAGGTGGATAGTGGTCACATACCAGCATAGAGTATCAAGACTCATCATGAAAACTGGGAGGAGGATCTTAAGGTTGTCTAAGGACTGGTGAGTCATAAAGGCCGGAAGCACCGGTACTGGGATGCATATCAATTGGTAGTCATTCCTATGCTGTACAGTATTAAAAACCTGGGCTTCATAAGGTCACTTCTCACACTTTTGAGTAGAATCTGAACCTCTTTGCTCTTGTGGATTCTGACTCCCTATTCCAATCCAAAAGTTCCTGACTCTCTATTCCAATCTAAAAAGGAAATTCCTTTTGCAGCCTTTTCTCTTCTATCCTCAGGCAGAAAATGCATTTTCTTTTCAGCAGCATGTTATGTATTCACAATTTTGGAAGACTCTGCCTGTAATTCAGAATCATTTGGGCTTATTAAAAGGGCACATACTGTACTTCATTATCAGGGATGCTGTAAAATTATGAAGCATTTTGGAGAAAATTGCAGGATATTTAGACTCATTTCTTGCTGAAAATATGCAAAATCCTTTGGGGAAAATGCAAGCAGATGGTGTTCGAGGCATTCATTGTTTTCTTATGTAGCTGTAAACAAATACTGTAAATTAAAAACCACAACTGATCTTTAGGAAAGCTGATCCCAAATAAATATATAAAATGATTTCCAGCAAAGGAAAAGAAACTCTAAACTCTCAGCAGTTTTTGCTCCTCAATGTTTTCTTTCTCCCATCCCCATTTCTAAGAGCACCTTGTTTGGGGGTCCTTCAAGTCTGTGGCTGAAACTCTTGGGATGGATCATCAGCTGGTGGAAACTGTCATAACTCCATTCGAGTAAATGGAGCTGTGACAATTGACACTAGGTGAGGATCTGTCCCATTGTGGTAAAGGCAATAGTGCCTCTCCTATTCCCACGACTGCCACACTTTTAGTCATTCCATCCTCCCCATTCTTTTCTTTAGTAAAAAAACACTCCTGTGCTCTGTTCTCAGCTCTCTGTGGCCGTGACAATTTACTAATAGCTCTGTGCCTCAGTTTACCAGTCCATAAAAGATGTATAATACCACTTCCCTACTTCACAGGGTTCTAAGAAGCACTTGGATCAGAGTCTATAATATTTGTAATATTAAACATCCTTTGACTTCAGTGGACAGCATTGGGTGCTTCATAAGTGCAAAATACTATCAACATTATTATTTATCCCACCCCTCTTGCCTTTTGTGCCTAGGCAAACCTACAGTACTCAGCAAAATAATAGTAATAGGAACAAGAATAGAACTCTTTGCAGAAGAGAAAAGGCAGGGATGCTGGACTTGCAAAAGCTCTTTATATTGATTTTTATTATTTCTTTAATAAAGTGCTTTTGCAAATCAACAAATTGGTGTACAGAAGTCTAATAAAACAATTAACAACTCTAAAATTTAAGATTCAAAGGATCAAATTATTTTCTCAGTTACATTATTCTTGGTTGTATTAGCAGGAGTGTTGTAAGGAAAACACAGGAAGTAATTCTTCCACTCTTCTCAGCACTGATAAGGCCTCAACTGGAATATTGTGTCCAGTTCTGGGCACCATGCTTTGTGAAAGATATGGACAAATTGGAGAAAGTCCCGTGGAGAGCAACAAAAATGATTAAAGGTCTAGAAAACATGACAGATGAGGAAAGATCGAAAAATTGGGTTTGTTTAGTCTGAAGAAGAGAAGACTGTGGGGGTGGGTCATTATAACAGTCTTCAAGTACGTAAAAGGTTGCTATTAAGAGGAGGGTGATATAATTTTGTTCTGCTTATCCACTGAGGACAGGACAAGAAGTAATGGGCTGACATTGCAACAAGGGAGATTTAGTTTAGGCATTAGGAAACATTTGCTAACTTTAAGAATAGTTAAGCTCTGGAAAAAAATTACCTAAGGAGGTTGTGTAATCTCTGTCCCTGGAGATTTTTAAGAACAGGTTAGGCAAATACCTGTCAGGGATAGTCTGGATAAGTTAGTCCTGCCTCAGTGCAGCGAACTGAACTAGATGATCTATTAAGGTCCCATCCAGTCCTGCATTTTTATGATTCTATAAATCTCATGTAATTCCATTGACTTCAACAATGAAATTAATTCAGGTTTTCATCTGGATTCCAACCAGTGTAATGGAGAAGGGACTTTAGTCCATTGTAAATGGGAAAATAATATTTTTTATTTGCACAATAAAACTTCTGGTACATATCTGCTTAGTGAGAATATTCCAAACTCAGAAAGAACACAGGCAACAAACTGGTACTCAGATTCAATAAATGGCAGTAATAGAGGGGAACCATTGCCTTGCAGTTGCAGGCACTGGACTGGGAATCAGGAGAACTGACTTTAATCCCTAATTCCGATACAGACTTCATGCAGAAGATCAACTGATCTCTTTGTGCCTCAGTTCCCTATATGTAAAAGTAATACTTGCTTTTTCCTACACTTTGTCTATTTTGGGTCAAATTCTGATACCTCTACTCCTGTTGAAAAGTATCTTATTAAACTAGTGGTCCCACTGAAAATTAATGGGACTTTGTGGCGAGGTGTCTGCCCCACACTGGGCTCTAAGGGGTTAATACAGCCCTAGGGAGAATGCACAGGAGGCAGCCAATCAGAGAAGTGCTGAAGCCCAAATCAGGGCCAAGCAGGCCCATATAAAAAAGGAGCTTCAGAGCAGAGGAGTGCAGTTCTCTCCTGGGAGCCCAGGTAGGAAGGACAGTGTCTCTGGAGGGCTGAGAGAACAGCCAGAACCCTAGACAGAGCAGTGCTGCTAGTGGGGACCGGGGGAGCAAGAGATGGTTCCTGGCTGGCTGCTGGGGTTGGAGGCTGAGATCCTGAGGCAAGGGCAAAGCGGATGCTAGGAGCACAAGGAAGCGACTGAACAGCGGACTGCAGGTCCCCCGGAAGAGGGGAGCACAGTGTGTGGCATGGCCGGAGGGCTGTGTTGCTGAAGAGGACACCATGGTCCTTGGAGAGATGTGGGTCCTAGAGCAGGAGTGCTGGTGGCAAGGCACCACCAGAGGACGACGCACTGGTGAACAAAGCTAATCCTCAAGACAGCCAGCAGGAAGTGCCAGAGTGGTGAGTGAACCCTGTTACAGACTTATAGTGGTATAACATACTACCTAACATGAGTAAGGGCTTGTCTATACTTTCAGCTAAATAGCACTGTGTGATTAATGCTAAATCGGTAAAGACCTGCTAAGTCGATGGGAGAGCACTCTCCTTTCAACGTCTGTACTCCAGCTCCCCAAAAAACATAAGGTGAGTTGGCGGAAGAGCATCTCCCGTCAACACAGGGTGGTGTAGACACTGCTGTAAATTGACCTAAATTATGTTGACTTCAGTTACGTAATTTATGTAACTGAAGTAGCGTAACTTAGGTAGAATTACCAGCCCAAGGTGTATTAGAAACTGGCTCTTAGATGGTAAATCTTCAGGGTGAGGACTGTCTCACCATGTGACTGAACAGTTCTTAGTACTCTGGGACCATGATTTCAGCAGGGACATGTAGGTGCTACAGTGATACAAATAATAAATTATAAGAAGAAGAATAAAAAAAGGCAAGTCAGAAACAGAATAGAGGTTCTGAGCAGATGTGTAAATAAACAGAAATCAGGGACTGGCATACCAGAATGCTAGGTTTAAAACTAGGGCTGTTGATTAATCGCAGTTAACTCATGCAATTAACTAAAAAAAATTAATCGTGATTAATCGTAGTTTTAATTGCACTGTTAAACAATAGAATGCCAATTGAAATTTATTAAATATTTTCGGATGTTTTTCTATATTTTCAAATATATTGATCTCAATTACAACGTGGTATATAAAGTGAGAACAGGTGTTTGCATGGCACTTTTGTAGCCGGCATTACAAGGTATTTATGTGCCAGATATGCTAAACATTCGTATGCCCCTTCATGTTCTGGCCACCATTCCAAGGGACATGCTTCAATGTTAATGATGCTCGTTATTTAAAAAAAAAAAAGCATTAAATAAATTTGTGACTAAACTCCTTGGAGGGAGAATTGTATGTCTCCTACCCTGTTTTACCCACTTTCTGCCATATATTTCATGTTATAGCAGTCTTGGATGATGACCCAGCAAATGTTGTTTATTTTAAGAACACTTTCACTGCAGATTTGACAAAATGCAAAGAAGGTACCAATGTGAAATTTCTAAAGATAGCTACATCACTTAACCCAAGGTTTAAGAATCTGAAGCGCCTTCCAAAATCTGAGAGGGATGCAGTGTAAAGCATGCTTTCAGAAATCTTAAAAGAGCAACACTCTGATGCAGAAACTACAGAATCTGAACCACCAAAAAAGAAAATCAACCTTCTGCTGGTGGCATCTGACTGACTCAAATGATGAAAATGAACATGCTTTGGTCCACACTGCTTTGGATGCTTATCGAGTAGAACTCATAATCAGCACGGACTCATGTCCTCTGGAATGCTGGTTGAAGCATGCAAGGATATATGAATCTTTAGTGCACCTGGCACATAAATATCTTGCAATGCTGGCTACAAGAGTGCCATGCAAACGCCTGTTCTCACTTTGAGGTGATATTGTAAACAAGAAGCGGGCAGCATTATCTCCCCTGAAAATGTGAACAAACTTGTTTGTCTGAGTGACTGGCTGAACAAGAAATAGGACTGAGTGGACTTGTAGGTTCTAAAGTTTTACATTGTTTTATTTTTGAATGCAGTTTTTTTTGTACCTAATTCTATATTTGTAAGCTCAATTTTCATGATAAAGAGATTGCACAACCATACTTGTATTAGATGAATTGAAAAATACTATTGTTTGTTTTTTACAGTGCAAATAATTGTAAAACAAAGTGAGCACTGTACACTTCGCATTCTGTGTTGTAAGTGAAATCAATATATTTGAAAATGTAGAAAACATTCAAAACTATTTAAATAAATGGTATCCTATTATTAACAGTGCGATTAATCATGATTATTTTTTTAAATTGCTTGACAGCCTTATTTAGAACCTTTCACTGAGTTCTTAGCAACATCCAAATGTGCATATCAGGCTGATGACTAGCAATAAACAAACCATGGCATGAGCATAAAGAATGCTGGAGAACACACGTAACTCTCTCTTGAAGGTGGGAAAGTGTCACAGTCTTAAGGATCTTAAAAGTCAGTAACATGACCTTGAAGTTAATGTTCAGTTTAATGGGCAGCCAATGTAATTGAATTAATAATGGCATAAGTAAGCCGCATGAATCTGAACAGCCTAAAGTGTATGGACACAAAAAAGAGGGAATCCAACAAGCAGGCGAATATTAAACCATTCCCTTAATTTCCTCTGCATTGTATGTTTCCAACCCTCAAGATTGCATACGAGTCTGTGATCAATTTTGTAGAGGCTGACAATTAGATATAAAGCTTTACAAGTTCATTGTTGATAATGTCAGTGCCATGAAGAAAATTCAGGCCAGTTACAATGTGTGGTACAAAGCTATCTAAAATTGTAAGTGTGGGCGTTTCAAGCATGGGTCTTATCTCATTTGAAATTGAAATATGTTTGCAATGCTTGAATGTGGGAAGATTAATTATCACCTCTGTTTCAAAATAAGAAGCAGTAGAAACCCATCACAGGAAAAAGGGGAAGTGACATTGTCGACAGCTAACAAGAAAGGCTTTTTTTTTTTTTTCAGCTGGAAAATAATGCAAAAAAAGAAACAAAAGCATTCATTCTCTAATCTGCAGCCATAGGAAAATGGTATTTGATAACAACTGAACCCTCCAACACAATCCCAAGACCACATTTTTGTTAATTGACAAATAGCAGCAAACTAGGATATTGAGCTCATTTTCATAAGCCTACTGATTTAATCATGTTTTAAGCTTTCTACTTTCCTAAACTTATTCCAGCTCCTGATTCCTCCAAGCAGGTAAAATGGTTGCCTGAAGGTATCATGATGCCGGTTAGAAGGTTAAAAAATGCACATTATAGTACGTTGCACTCTGATGTATGTCAATAAAAGACCAGGATGCAGCAAATGTTCCTGTGCACTGCTTGAATACAGCTGTCTTTCAAATTGTAGGTAAATAGCTCCCTCTCATGCTCCAGTGGTTGGGATCAGACCCCTTTGATATTTCATATCCAGGGTCACTTACAAAGATGCTGCTCTACTTTTTTTTAAAGCAATCTGAAGACATCCATAGTTAGTATTACCCTAATTCAGTATCAAAGCTTCCTCGTATAATTTCCAAAATGGCACTGCAAAGCATCCCTCTCTTGGTTCAGTTAATGGGGTTTGAAGATAGCAAGGTCGCTACCTGCATCACATATTACAATAGCAAGATGAAAGAGACTTACATTCAAGACTGTGGAAACGCTTTCCACCCCATCTGTGTTTCTCTGTCTCATTTCTGGTTGATCAGTGACAATAAGGTACCATTTTAGAGGAAAGTCAACACAGTGATTAATCAGACTGTAATTGAGCATGGGAGTGACTTGTGTTAAAAAACCATCATGATTTCAGCTGTAACAAAAAAAATTAATAAAAAAGCCCTTGGGAAATTTGCACACACACTTTCCCCATTTCATATCACATAACTTTGCACACACACATCCTTCCCCCCAGTTTGCTTTCCCTCCACCTCCACATTTTGTTGGAATACCCATTTTTGCACAAAAATGCTCACTTTTGCATGTTTACAATGGAAAAGTCACCTTTGCTTGGAAAAAGGGGCAGTTTTCAACCCAAACTCATTTTTATGGGGATTTATGCACACCTTCGTGACATTTCCCACATAAATGGGCCTAGATTTCAGTTCCTAATAGCACATGAAGAACCTTGAGTTTCAAGTCATTTTTCATTTTATTATAAATATTTCACATACCTCTAGTCATGACTCAGATGAATCTATTACATTTGTCCTGTTCACCTTCCTTCTGTAACTTGGTATTTGGTATAAAAAAAGAAAAGAAAAGTTAGTGAAATGACGTTGTGCATATGTACTGTCTTGAGTTTTCCTGACTTCCCTGTCAATTTTTTTCAGAGCCATTATAAGCCCTACAGGGGCAATTTAGCTTAGTCAAAGTCAAGCTGCCTTCTATCAGCCTCTTACATCTTCAAGAACAGTAATCATTCCTGAAACTGAACGAGTTTTCTGATATCTTGATCTTGCTGATGTTGAATGAGGCAAACAAAGTCAGCTTGATTCTCTTAAATTCAGATTAATCTGTAGTGCATAAAGTAATAAAAACATTATTTTGACTATCAAACTGAGCAGATATGACAGCAGTCGTCAGGGGAAAACGTGTGTCATACACATACATAAACATGCCACAACAACAAGCTGTAATGTTTCATACCGACTTTGCTTTCTTCGCAGGAACACTTTGCTGCAAAATTGCCTCTGGAGGGGGAAAAAAGTAATGGCTTGTATTGTCTAGAAAGAGATAATATAAAAATGGATTGTTTAGAAAAATAAACAGCACAAAGGCTTTTACAATGAATCACCTGAATGAATGTTGCCAACCTGCCATCAAGGGCTGCATCATGAGTGGCTGTGTGCATGCAAAACACATTGTCAGCAATGCAAACTTAGGGGCATACAGCTAGGGCTGTGCAAAATTTACAGCTCGACCCTGAGCCCAGCTGAAATCAAGGTTCTAGCAAAACCTGTGAACAATCAGCTGAGCTTCATGAATAACTAGACTTTGACTTATGCATTTTGCACCAGCTAAAGTGCAAGAGAGTTATGGAGGGAGGCCCTAATCCTGCACTATTGAGGTCAATATGAGCTTAGCATATGATTTCAGTGGGTGCAGGGTCAAGGCTGGAGTCATTTTTGGTACCTGCTGGCTTTTGGGTGAGTAAAGAGTAAGCATTAGCTCCCCCTCCCACTACAGAAATGTATTAGACTTAAGGACAATGCTGCTTACCTGGTACTTGCACCAAACTTAATAGACAGGATAGTGGTCACCTAGGAGAGGTCCTACCTGAGCAGATGCTCCTATCATTGTTCCCCTGTCAACCAACACAATCAAGGTAAGGGTGGGAGGATTGGAGGATATAGTCCTGACCCTGATAGATGGGATGGTGTGCAGGTCACTGGGCAAGGAGGGTCACACTGGGCAAGAAATCCCCCCGCAGTGGGGATTTTTGACAGTTTGGGAACTATAGAACATTCATAAACTGAAGCCTATTCACAGCTCGCCCATGCACCACGTTAAAATGTTACCATGTGGATACTCTGGGCGCCCTAGTGCCTGGGCATACAGCATATACAGACATTGCCTGGTGTGAGGAACATTCAACTGATGATCTGTTCTGGAAACTAAAGTTACATTGAAGGAGAAAATCTTTTGGGATTTGCATAGCAATGTGAAAATATCCTATTTGTACAGGGGCGCAAGAATGCAAAACATTTTTATTTCTTGCCACCAATTAAGTTTTGCAAAGGTTAAATGCTGGACTTGCAGGCAATAAACTAACAATCCCACCGCTAATTCACTTCTTTTGTCCAAATCCAGAGATGATACAATCATTTATCAGGGTAATTGCATGCTATATGTGCCACAATTCTACTTATGTTGGTATGGAATTAAGGATTGGCTTTCTGACTTAAAATCTTCATACTGCCAGCTAAAATCTTCATACTTCCATGCTTATGAGGTGTGAGGACTCATGTATGTGTGCATGTACCTGACTCACTAGATTAAGATTAAGCTGTGCAGGCCATTTCAATATACCTTCATGCCACATCGCTTCATCATGAATTTTAGTTAGTATATTTTACAGAGACGCTATTTGAGGCTCTGATCCTGCACTAGGTTCCATTTGCATGGAGCCCTGCAGCTGTAGGTAACTCTGTTGATATCAACAAGACTTTGTATGAGCTGAGGGTCCATGCTAATAGATCCCCTAATGCAGGAATGGGACATCAGGGAGTTTTTAAAACACTGTATGGATACTCAAAAACAACAAGCACCTTAAAGACTATCAGATTTATTTGGGCATAAGCTTTGTGGGTAAAAAAACACTTCTTCAGATGCATGAACACTATTTTTCATGTCTACCAGAAAGAGAAACAAAAGACTTACACGAATAGGAGGTAGGTTTTCACAGCTCTTTTCCAGTGGTATAAAGCACCCGGTTCTAGCCCTGATGGTTTAGGAGATATTGAATCTTAAACCTGTCACTGACCCAGCTCCAGACTGAACAATGCCTATTCTGTACCTCAGACCAGTGTAATTTTGCAGGGAAATTCCACTCTAGGAGACAGAAAGAAGAACGTTATTGTGGTTGGATTTTTTGTTTTAATTATCCCTGTTTGACAGTGGTTCAGAAGTTTGGAATGTTAGCAGATGGATTGTAGTGCTGGATTGGTGAGTGCAGGTAAAGCAGTCAAAGATGCATGCTAAATGCATGCATCAGGTGGTTCTACAACCTATCACATGGATGTCACTATCACATGTACGATGACAGCTATAAACATAGATAAAGTGAGGGAGAACATGACGTTTCCAGGAGATTAAACTAGACCATAGGTTCCCACTCTGAGGATCACGACCATTGTTCCTTCACCATCCTCCTAAATAGGAGTGGGATCCTGTCTAGACACTGGGTATATTGGGGGAGGGGGGGGAGCATCATGTGGAAAAAAGATTGAGTACCCATTAACTAGGCATTCAGAACACTCTTCTCTAATGAGTAGGTTCCTATTGAAGTAAAACACTTGGAGATTATGTGTGGCGGGGTTAGATGAATTTTTTTTTTTAAATAGAGTAGCTGTAAAAGCAAAAAAAAAAAGTAGTCCCTCTAATTTTTTTTTATAAAATATTTAATTTGTCTAAATATTTCTCTGATAAGTTCTTTAAAACCATTAAAGTCTGTTATGATCTAATGAAAACAATACTTATGTAAAAACATTTTAAAAGCCTTGCTACTTACCTACTAGACCATACCAAAATCTTTAATGCTCTCGTAGTTGAATTTGTGAATGTAGATAATTTTTAAACATTCATTATGTGTCACATGGAATAAATCTAAAGGAACCATTATACTTTGTCCTGTGAATCCCCATTTATCTCCTCCAAATCAAGTACACAGTATTGTGTCACTACTTGCTTTAGGGCCATACAGTGTTCTATATTCATTTGACACATGGGACCTCATTCGCTAAAGCTGGTACAGAAAGGTCTATAATGAATTGCACCTCCTTGCACCAGTGAGGTCCCCTGCATCCCCAGAAGGGCAGGTAGCATTTCCATTGCCAGTGACAGCTTCCCATAGGTTTTATGTTGAAATAAGATTTAAAACACCATCAATTGTGGTGCATCTCAGAGCAGGGAGAATCCTTAAGTGCTTGGAAAGCATCTATCACATAGTAGGCACCAACATAAAGAAACTGTGATAATCAATCAATATACTCCTCACCTACATTTCCTTTCCGGACAATGCCACCCAATCTTTTGGTTGCCTTGTTCTGCTGCAGCCTGATGTGTCTAGGTGGAAGAGAGGTTGCAGCCTTTTTGGAGGGCTGGGAAACTATGTTATCAGCTTATTATTATTGGTTAATGAATGGTTTACTTGCAGTTGTTCAGAAGACAAAGAAACAAGGTATTTTTTTTCAGATAGTGACATATGTACATTAACAGAAAATTAATAACAGCCAACCAAATTGGTAAGCCACCACCTCATACGTTTCCATTAAAAGAACGCCGAGTGATAAGAAGGCACATTGCTACAGAGGGTGCTCCTGGAGCTGGAGGAGGAGGTGCAGGAGGAGTAGCAGCAACAGCATTTGACTTGGAAGGGTACAAAGGGATATGGCTCAGACCCACATTTCTT
Organism: Chrysemys picta bellii; assembly: GCF_011386835.1. Classification (NCBI taxonomy): domain Eukaryota; kingdom Metazoa; phylum Chordata; order Testudines; family Emydidae; genus Chrysemys; species Chrysemys picta. The sequence goes on from NC_088796.1 coordinate 111,976,878, forward strand.
AGCAATACCAGATTAAAAAAAAGGGAGGAGGATGGGAAGATTTAGAAGAAAGGCAAAAGCAGGGTTGCATCGCTTCTCCACCACTTTATTCACTGAATAACCATGAACATCCTGGAACAGGTCTGGGCTCTTAGGTTGCAGATGTATTAAGTGAAATCCTGGCCCCACTGAAATCAATGAGAATTTTGGCATTGTCTTTTGTAGGGCCAGGATTTCACCCAGTGTGTTCAGTACAGAGGAACTGAAACAACTTTTTTTTTTTTTTTGGTAAAGTAAGCTTTGTTCACTTTTAAAGCTGAGTTAAAAGAATGGCTAGCCCCCTCCTCTTGCCCCTCCCCCACCAAAGGTGACTCCTCCAGATACTCTTTCTTCAGTGTGCCATTTGGTTGAGCAAAATTGTTCTGATGCATCCTTTGTTGGAAAAGAAGGGGAAAGCCCTCCAATAAGGATAAAATAGAAAAAAGCCAACCCCAACCTGGATGTGAGTGCACACTCACATTTTTTGCTAAACCCTATGACGTGCAAAGAGTCTAAGGATGCCAAAATGATCCATGCCCACTGACAGAATCAATTTCTGGACATATTTTTCACCGAAAGAACTATAAAGTGACCAAGTAGACGGGCTGGAAAACTTACTGGGTTTGATGATAAGATATAAAATCTTTCATTTCCAAAATAAATCAAATCCAGCTAAGATGGTAATGACAAAAAGCTGACACTGTTCAATGGCTGGATGATATGCTATATGAAATGAGTTTGGTGGTCCAGTTGCCACTCACTAAATGATCACATCAAAGCAATCACCCCCTCTATTGGCACCCATGGTAGAGGTATCTATAGCAGGGCCAGGGACTGAACAGGCATAGGGCATGGTCATTGTAGTGTGGTACAGTGTGGAGGGAGTAGACACTATTTGTTGTTGTAGCTTCTGTGCAGTGGAACATAGGTTTTCACTTTCCAGGGATGTCAATCCAGCTCTTTTCGGGGGCATCAAGTTCACATAAAATATTAAATTTGCTTTTAAAAAAAATAACCAAATAGATCTGTAAAATAAAAACACCACCTTTTGCTTCTGATAAGCCACATCTCACCTCAGAGCACATTTATTTTGCAGATGAAAATAAGGGCTTACAATACGGTGGAAACATTGTCAGAACCTTAATTATTGTTTTGAATAAACAAGAGATTTTAACAAAGTAGTGGCTTCGGAAGCAAATCTGCACAATCCGACAAATATCCATTGCATTACAGTTTATAAAACACAGCTACAGAACACCATTTGAGGTAACAGAGATCTCCATAAATACCCAGGAAAACCATGGTTTTTGCAAAGATTTTTTTATATCACAGACTTTAAAAATTGGCACTGTGAAACAAATGTACATTCTTGTCAGCATCATGCACTACAGGGGTTCTCTCACATGCAGCCCTCATCTGTTCTGAGGCAAGTCACATTGTGGTTGTTTGCGACTTTAACCCAACAACTGCTATTTCAGCAAATGCTCCTGGAGGGACATCTTGGAAACTAGAATGGAATGAATAATCTGACTGGAGAAATAATCCACTACTAAATAACCCACTCCCTGGAGCAATTCAAATAAAACTTCCTTCAGATGTCATTTACATTGCTGCAGACTCCTAACAAAGATAAAGCCTGACCTATTTTTTGTTTTAAAATTTGTTGTGGTTTTTTTTCCTAACTATTTTTATTGGTAATTACTGCATATCCAATTTTCTCTCCATTGTTTTGTTCATTATTGTCATATCTTTATGCTGTGCTTTCACCTCCTTGACTCCATTTCCTTAAAGGAGCGTGACAGAACCTGCTGAGAGTCTGAAACTGAAACAGCCAGAAGCTTCCCAGTACTCAAACTTGCCAGACACAGCAGGGTGCAATGGTTAAACATCACAAGATGAACGCAAGTTTTCCTCTAGCTGGGGCAAACACCTTCTCCATCACTAATGCAAGCCAATAGCATATACATGTATTTTCATCGCATACTTGTTTCCATGTTGAGCTGTGAACTCTCTGAAAGTAAAAGTCCATTCCTTAACTTAGCAAATCATATGTGCATTGAACTACAAGCTGATGTACACAATATGTGCAGCTGTAATAATGCATTTGTGGTGTTGTACACACATTGTACATACTGTTCCAGCTACACAAAATATTTATGTGGTAGGAAATGTACAGTAGCATTCAACCAAACGTGTTTATCAAATTTCTGTATGGGCATTTCACCAATGACACCTCTTTGGACTAATTCACCCTTTGAGTTATTTCCTTTATCACCTGGTCCTCATTGCTCCTCTTTTCTCTTTCCCAGTCTTTTACATGCAGTCCATATGCAGTGCTGAGATGTTATTGAATTGAAAATGTTTTCATGCAAATAATATTAACTATAGTTTTAAAATTCCGGTAAATCAGTTCTTTCTGAAGAAGCTCCTGTTTTACATACGCAATGAAACTGGCCACATTAGCCAGCTAAACAGCAGAAAGGAAAAGGCCCTTAAAGAAAATACATGTTCCTTTTGCCTGTAGATTCAGTTAGAAAGCCGTGCTTATCTGCCCTATAAATAATGACTTTGTGTACTCTCACCTATGGGAAAAGGTCTTAATTGATTATTCTGAGGAAAGTGGCAGGAAACTCAGCCCTTCAGATGGTTCATTCTGTTATCTTGGTTTGTTGAACTGTATATTTGACATGACAGTGGATTATATTTAGTGCTTCACACGGTTTTTAGAAGAATTTGTACAAGCTTTTGGCACAGGTAGGCACTCAGGTAATGTATAGTTAAATTGTAGGAGCAAAACCAGAGGAATGGGGTGCTGTATGCATTAAGAACGTTTGCAATGACATTGAATATCTTCTCTGCTTCTCTTCCCATTCACTTCTTGCTGCTGCCATACACAGAAAATGAATGCTCTTTTATTGTATATGATTTAGAATTTATGAGACAATGGGCCTGATTACTCCACTGTCAAAGAGGTGGGACAATCTGCATACACTTACACTGCCACTCCCTCACCTTCCCTCTTCACGCTGCCTCTGTAGCAACTTCAGCACCCCTGCTGGAATTCCTCATCAGGAGTGGTCAGACAATGTTTGAATCACCTCCCTCGACCAGGCATCCCACTAGCTACCTTTAAATAGAATTGTATAGAAACCCAGCCGGCAGAGCGATGCATCACATTATCACATCCCTTTGCTTCCCACTGGTGCAGCAGAGCCCAGTTTTTGGGATGGGCTGGACAGCTGCATGCCCACCCTGTACAGAACAGGGATTGTGGGTTTATACGCTGCAGCACCTTTTCCCTGGGTGGACTCTCTGCTGCGTTAGGCATTGCACCCCGGGACTCTTAATATATGCTGTTATGCATGCCTCATTCTCCTTTTATTTACACCAGTGCAACTCTCTTAACTCTAATGACTTACACCAGTGCAACTGAGAAAAGAATGAGTCTCTGTGTTTCTACCTAGTTACTATGGTGATGGTGCATTAGAAATGCAGACAGGCAATGATATAGAAATACATAAAGGGTAAAAAAAATCCCTCTTACACACTTTTACTAGCTTCACTGTCCCATAACAGGTTTTGTCTTGACAAATTTCCTTCTGCTCACTAAGCAGCAGCTGGAAAGGTTTTAAAAATCCCAGTTTAGAGCATTTCCTTGCTTAGCTGGTGCAAAACAATTCAAATTGTAGCTCTCATCAATATCTGATTTCCTATGTCTAACTCCCATTTGTGCTTTTGAAAATCTCCACCTAAATAAATACCTGACTCACTCATAATCAGCATATAACTTCATGTCCAGAGCTCAAGATAGTTTTGTCTTTCTCTAAATATTATATAATTAGGAAGGAGAACAACGCAAGAGAGAGAATAATAATATATAGAGGGGAAATGAGGAAAAGTCATTTGTCAAATCCAAATAAGGGTAAACTTCAATAGAACAAATAACCCAGTAAAAACAAAAGGTAGCTAATAGGAAGGAAGGGCAATCATGGTTTGGATAGAATAAGAACCTTCCTTCCCTCCTGAACCATCATTCAAAACATAAATTGACCCATTAATGAGGTTCAAAAAAGTTCATTTAATATCATCCCCCCTTCTTCCCTCCATTATTTTTAATTCCTCTGTTCTGGATGGGAATGGACACAGAATTGTTAAAAGATCAGGAGAGAAGCAGCTCTTTTGTATTCCCAGCTCAACCATTGCAAGAGCCAGGACTCTTTCCTTCTCCCAGCTGTCAAAAGCAAGGCAATATGCCTCCAGTTTAGGTGCTTATCAGTGCCAAACCTGGGGATCCAACTCTGGACTCGATTAAAAGCATTCAACAAATGATACCACTGTAAACCTCTCATGAGATTTTTGATATGATTTTTAGTCATTGATTAAGTTAGCCTCTCTACACTCCTGGGAGATGGGAAAGTTTAGTAGCTCTATTTTAGGCTATGCACAAATAACATGCCATATAAGAAAGGAGGTTACAAGGGCTGAAGAATACAATGTAGTATTTATTATTTGTTATACATCGTTTATGTAGGCCCTGATTCAGCAAAGCACTTACATGCTTAACATTGAGCACTTAAATCCTATTCAATAAGGAACTACTTTGCTGAATCAGAGTCATAGTACCCTAAAGTATTTTAGACACTTAAACATATACAAAATAATACAGGTCTCTGCTCCAAAGACCTGACAATCTAAATTGACAATATATAGACTAAACGAGCGAGATCCTGTTGTGATCCATGACAATACCTATTTATTTGTACCATTTTCCTTACTTATTCCCTGTGTGAAAGGCCATGCATTTGAGAATTATATGAAGTGGTAATTATTAAGGCCAACGTCCATTTCTGGTAATGTTCTGCATGTTTGTAATAAAACCTGAAACCATGCACAAATCTCCTAAACTGAGAGAAACTACAAACCCGAGAAACTTAGCTGGAGTTGTCAGACGGGATGTCAAACTTTCACACATCTCAGGCCACTTAAGAGCAAACCAGAGGCAATTATATATTTGACAGAAAAACAGGTGAAAGTCAGAATCAACTGAGCAAACAAAAATTCAGGGGGTGCAAAATGATCTGAGCTAGGGCTTTAGAATGTGTTTGTATGGAATCCTGCAAAATGAAACTTCCAAGTTAAGTTTGTAAGGATATCATATTTAGGGGCTTCATATAAAAACCTAGTATACGTAGAAGCATGCTCTTTGCACTCATCAGCAGTACCCTCTGATTTATAGGCCTATGTGTTAGAATGTATCTTAGAGACTTCACTACTTCACTCCCTCACAGGTGTGCATGGCTTCATTTAAGAAGGGTATGTTTTGGTATCCAAATGCACAACGAACAATGGAACGGAGCCCTGTCTTTCTAGCCTGCAGAGCCCAGGGATCATTGTAACTATTGTACTTATTTAGGCTGAGATTTTCAAAGTAATCTTGAGAATTTACACACGCACACATTCTATTGAGATGAATGGAGGATGTGTGTCCAAGCCCACTAGATTGCTTTGAAAATCTCCATCTTATAGGTTAATGAAGACAAAACATTATTAATTCTGCCTAACAACATTTAGATGATGAAAAGCTTTTTTTCCCTCTGCAATGCTCAGATACCTCAGTGACAGACTTCAACACAAGATGATGGATGGACAGACAACTGTGCTTAGAAAGTAACATTTACTAAAATTAGCATTTCTGAGCCTTCTGCTGGCAGCTAATCATTCTCGCTAAAAACAGGACTTCGATGCTGGGAATTGAAACCCAATATCAAAGATGCAAACCAGTTTCCATCTTGCTTAAATAGAATTTTAGAACGTTAAGTCCATTCCTCTTCTCACACAGGATTGTTCCAAATGAACATTTCAACAGCTTCATCTAGACTAAGTCTGAATAACTCCAGTGATGCAGTTTCTGCCCACCCCCGCCTTAGAGACTATTCCATATTCTAATTGACCACATTGTTGAGACATTTTGCCTGGTGTCCAAACTCCCTTTCCCTGAGTTTTATCCCATTACTTCTAGTTATTCCTCCCTGAACTGCTCTAAACAATTCTTCCTACTATTTTAGTATTCAGAAAAAGAACTTTACTGTTCTAACATTAAACATTTTGTTTAAATATTAAACAGGAACGTTCTTCTTTTCATGGCTAAGCCAGTTATAAGGCAGGCTTTAAATTGGTTTACAAATCTCTGACATTGTGCTCCGGTACGACTGGTGTCATAAATGATGCCATTCCCCCGCACTCCCCAGCAGCATGAGTGCCATGCTGAAACTTTCACATAGGGATGTTTCTTTACCGACAGGACTGAGGTTATGCTAGAGTCAAAGTGACATTTTTACAGTGCTGCCTTAGAACTTTCTGAAGCTTTGTTATTTAAATATTTATTTATTAGGAAAATGACATGACGTGCATCTTTCTAATCATAATCAGTCACCTGGTGATTATTGTAGAGAGATGAGATTCTGAAGTGTTAGAATATGAATATGAGTGTGCTATTAAAATGTTCATGCAGTCTCTGAGAATACCCACTGAGAGCATTTCCTCATTTTACTGTTTTTGAAAAATAATCCTAAATATTTAAATATGGGTTAAATACAGAATCTTCAGTCTTAACCTCTGAAGATTTTAGGAAGAAGGGCTGGATTTGAATCCCCAGATCCAGCCCTGTAATTTAAATCTGGATCTAAACACAGAAGGAAGGAGACAAGGTTCTTGTTCTGTTTCAGATGTGCTAGAAATCTTTCAAGAACCATTGTTTTACAGTAGAACCTCAGAGTTATGAACACATCAGGAATGGAGGCTATTCGTAACTCTGAAAGGTTCATAACGCTGAACAAAATGTTATGGTGGTTCTTTCAAAAGTTTACAGCTGAACATTGACTTAATACAGCTTTGAAACTTTACTATGCAGAAGAAAAATGTTGCTTTTAACCTGCTGCTTTCATTTTAAATTTAAATGAAACAAGCAGAGAAACAGATTTCTTACCTTGTCAAATCTTTTTTTAAACTTTCCCTTTATTTTTTAGTAGTTTATGTTTAACACAGAACTGTATTGTATTTTCTTTTTTTGGTCTCTGCTGCTGCCTGATTGCATAATTCCGGTTCCAAATGACGTGTGTGGTTGACTGGTCAGCTCGTAACTCTGGTGTTTGTAACTCTGAGGTTCTACTGTATAAGATTTCTACTGTGCTTGGTCAAAATCTCAAGATTTCAGCTCCTTCTAATATGAATCCAAAATTTTGCTCTGATATAGTCACAAACCCAAACCTAGCCTAAAACTAATCTGGATTTAAACATGGCTTCTTCAAGGGCTTGATTCAACTCAGTCTAAAAACTCCCATTGACTTGAATGATGCAACATCAAACCCCAGCAGATCTGACGAAATACCAGCAGGGAAAGGAGGGGGCTCACAAATATTTCTCAAATACTGGGGCCTTGGTTCTATACCATCATATTTAAGATCTTTAGTATCTGAGAATTTCTGAAGCTTTGAAACTGGTCTGCAGGATTTGGTTGAGTACACACAGTCAGCTTTAAATACGTGTATTTGATAGAGAATACACGGATTTAACGTTAAATATTGTTAAATTTAACTACTGACATAGCTGGCAATTTTTGACGCTCAGATACCAATAGCGGATTCTTTACAAAGAATCTATAATCTTCCATTACTTCTTTGGTGATTTGTGTCAGAAGTTCTCAAACACTGTTTGCCACTATTTGTGAATCTAAGGATACGTCTACACTATCTGCCGGATCTGCAGGTAGCGATGGATCCATCGGGGATCGATGTATCGCATGTAGTGTAGACGCGATACATTGATCCCTGATCGCTCTGCTGTCGACTGCTGAACTCCAGCTTGGCGAGAGGCGGAAGCAAAGTTGACGGGGGAGCGGCGGCCGTCGATCCCGTGCCGCGAGGACGCGAAGTAAGTGATTCTAAGTTGATCTAAGATACGTCTACTTCAGCTACGTTATATTCTCGTAGCTGAAGTTGCGTATCTTAGATTGATCCCCCCCTAGTGTAAACCAGGCCTAATGGTTTGCAAAAACTTCACAATAGAGTGAAAGCTCCTTGGGGCAGAGAGACTGTCTTTTTGTTCTTTGTTTAGCACAATGAGCTCCTTGTTCATGACTGGGGCTCCCAGAATACAAATAAATAAAGAATAGTAGTAAAAGAGCCAGAATTCACTGAATTTTGTATTCTGCCAATCCTGTTCAACCAACTCAACTCCTCAGCACAAAAAAACCAAAACAAACCAAAATAACGACAACGACAACAACAACAACAAAACATGGGTTGGGGGCAGACATGCCAAACCCATGAAAAAAATGCAGAAATTGGGCTTGTTTTTGGCTTAACTGGCTTGTGAGTTGGCTAGTATTTGGCTTATAGGTTGTTTGGCTTCTACCTTGTTGCTGCTGCTTTTTTTTTTTTTTTTTTGATTGGCTCCTGGCAAGAAGTGACAAGGAGGGGGAGAGAGTCAGGGGTGCAGAACGGGCCCACCACAGTCCCAGACTGCACTCCAGGGGTATCTAGTCACATAGAGTGTTGCGGTTCTTAGGGATTGGCTTGTTTGGCCTTGTTTTGAAATGGGACTAGTTTGATTTTTGGCTTATTGTGAAAGTTGGGGTGCTTATTTACCACGTGAAAGTTGGCAACTGTTTTGGGGGGCTGGATAATTCAGGGAATTTGTAGTAGGGTATTGAGCCATTTTTCCTCTAAGTGATAGTTCTAATTCAGCCCAGGTCAATTGTGATAGAAAGTTGGGATAAAAATGTATTGTGCTGCAATATACTGGTGAATATTCTATGTTTTTAAATAAAATTAATTGTTCATATGTGAGGCACTGTAGTTTGGTGGTTAGAGGAACAGAATGGACTCCAAGATTCTATTCTCAGCTCTCTTATTAACTCAGGCCAAGTCACAAATCTTGCTCTGACTCAGATTCCCCCTTTATAAAAGAGTGAAAACACTTCTCTAACTCTCCAGGGTGTTATAGGGCTTAATGAAGTGCCGTGAGACCGTTGGATAGAAGGTGATTCATATGCATGAGGTATGATTAGCGAGGTAATGGGTGCCCAATCTAGGTTCCCCACGTACAGAAATCCAGCAGTTTTTATCCAATGTGTCTTCATACAAAAGCACATTTGAAGAAAAAGGCTGGGTTTTTTAATACTTGAAATGGCCTCTGCCACACAGCAGTGCCCTTTAAAACTATGATCCAGTCATTTTGTTAACTCCATGGCCCACAACCACTCCCCCTCACGGCAATTGCCTCTTGCATTATCTTCTGCATTCAGCACTGCTCATCCATATAATCCCTCCACCACCCCAACCCGGCCACAGTTTCAGTATAGCTCACTCACTCCCACTGCATCTCTGTCAGCATCACCACCATATATCCCTTGTCCTCCTTCCTTTCTCCATTGCAGTGGCCATCAATTACCACAGCACCATTCTCCACACCAGCTCCTTTCCTTTCTCCTTCTCTGTATCCATATCTCAGACTCGGTATCCAAGATGGATACTAAAGCGTAATACTGGATGCTTGATGATTCCCAATGTTGGAAATCATTACATCCTTGTTTATTGTTGCAGAGAATGGGAGTTTAGTCCTAAGCTACTTCAAGTACCATATATCTTTTGAAAGACCTACCAAATCAGCTTCACTGTTCCACAACAGTCAGATTGAGGGAGTACAGATATCAATGGAGGAGGACAGGAAATCTTTACAGCCTTCTCTACAGACAGCCCTAAGTGCTGGAACACTTCCAAAAGAAAGTTAACAACAGTCGCATGCTTACCCTCTTCAGAACCCGCTCTGAGTCACATCTTTATAGCAAAACATTCCCCAAAGTACCCAAAGAAAATAAATACAAATTACAAAAAAAAAAGGGGGGGGGGGTTATATATACCTAATGGATCAGATCCAAAGATCATTGATGTCAACAAAGAGCCTCCCATTGATTTCAATAGGATACTTCATATTAGGAGTTAAGGAATTCATTTTCCCCTGGGCAATTATCACTGGGTTTTATAGCCTTTATGCAGTCCCTAGATATTATGATGATAGACACTTTAGAAATGTGGACACAGATTTATTATTTGTTTAGTGCCCAAAAAAGTGCTTAGTGCTGTACAACAAACAAATCCAAAAACAGCGTGTGCCCAGACGTGTTATTACCAATGAGACATTTGTTTCTTTTAGTATAACCCTTTGAAAATAAAACACAGTAAGTGTCTCTGCCTACAACAGTAGAATCTGATTGACTTGTTTACATATTTACAGTATTTGCTAATCTTTATTACAAGAAGTTCCTGACCACTTTTGTTCTCTTGGCTAGATAAGGTTTGTTTTTTGGTTGTTGTTTAGTTGTTGTTTTTTGGGGGAGGAGAGGGGTATGGGGGGTTGACTGCGGGATACTGTTGCTCAGCAATTTGTCTTCAGTAATCAAGGATCTTTTGCTACATTGCATCTCTGCCAGCTATTGTATAACGTTCTGTGTGGGTTCTTGGGGTGAGGGGAGCAGAGCTGAAACAGAGTTGGATTAACATTCTTGCTCTGCTGTTGTTTGACCTGTCCCTAGCAATTTCCCCGGGGGAAAAGGAAAGCCACAGATGCTGCTGTATGAGTGTGTGTGAACTCTGGTTCCAGGAAAGAAAATGTCATTGAATTTTGCTCGGACTAAGCTAAAACAAAATTATACTGTGGCGTACTCATTAATAGATGTTTTAAATGTTATTTTTAATGTAGTGACAGCAATGCAGTCAACAGGAAGATCCAAATGCCTAATTAATATTGAAGACTTTATGCAGTATGAGTGACAGATATTTTCACCTTGTGTGCTTCCTAGTGTTTTCTTGCTATGCTCTAATGTCCTGCTGAAATGTCACTGGATCCTTACAAAGAAACATCTCTTTGATCAATCAGCTTCTAACCATCAAAGACATGCTAGAAATTTTATGGGAGATGATGCATGCTGAAATAAACCTGATTACTTATTCTGAAAAAGAAAAAAGAAAAAAAATACCATGGTGCATCACAGTTTAGGGTAACTGCACCTGTATTTCCCCTCCTTGGTCCATTGAGGGCAGAGCTTAAATTTTCAGAGACTATTTCATAGAATCATAGAAGATTAGGGTTGGAAGAGACCTCAGGAGGTCATCTAGTCCATCCCCCTGCTCAAAGCAGGACCAACCCCAACTAAATCATCCCAGTCAGGGCTTTGTCAAGTTGGGCCTTAAAAACCTCTAAGGAAGAAGATTCCACCACCTCCCTAGGTAACCCATTCCAGTGCTATTTCCTGGAGCTCCCCATGACACCCTCCCACCCCATTCAGGGCTCTGGGCTTCAGCTGTGGGGCTTGGGGTCTTGGGGCTTTAGCACCATGGGGAGGCACTGGGACTTGGGGCATCTTCCCTGTGAGGAGGCACCAGGGCTCCCACAGGTCTGAAACTATTTACTGGAGGTCTGCTCTGGATGGCTCCAGCTGAATTTAAGCCCAGCTTGAGGGCACACATTCTAGACTCCAGGCTTCTCAAACATCACCTCTCTTGAGTGGAGACCTACATCTCTCTCTCTCTCCTTACTGGGGTTTTTCTACGCTGAACAGTTCCTTGCCTACACTATGATATTCCCAGTGAGCCAAACTGCTTATACAGGCCAACCTCTGCACTTTGCTTTCTCTTCAAAGGCTATGAAGAGCTGTAATTGTCAACAATCACAAGTCACCATACAGCTCTTTATAAACAAGCACATTTATTCTTAAGGTGAAAGCATCACATACAAATATTAAAAACAATGGAAGAGCCTCCAAGTATGCTAATAAGCTTATCAGAGACCACCCCCTACTCCAACTGGCAGGTATGTACTCGGCATGCCTCAACGGGCCTCCGCTGCCACAGCTACACTGTTATTTATAGTCGCGTTAGTTTAATGAAAGCTAGTGTGAGTGTGTGTACATAAGCAGGGAGATCACACTCCTAGCTCACAGTGTAGACATAGCCAAAGAGCAAAGGTAATGTCACCAAAGGCCTGGTGCTCATAAGAGAGGTTCCCAAGAAGCCAATAATGAACTGACTAGCTGAAGGGCAGCATCCATGTCCAAATGTGGTGTTGGTTCCAATCACAGAGAGAGAGAGGGGTAGAGGCAGGCGGTATGGCCACTCTTCAGTGAGTGTCCGTGAACCTGTCATTGGTCTATTGAAGAGGACCTTGCTATGTTGCTATCTCAGTTCTGGCTGTACCATGGTAGTGAATCCTGCCTGATGGGGAGTGCACCATGACCCAAGCATAGCCTAAAGCCTGTAGCCATAGGCAACTGTTTGTACAGCATCCAAAGATACTTTCTCAACTGGTGGGAACAGTCATTCATTTCAAAAGGAGCTTGTTTATTTTTAACTAACAAAAACCAAAAAATGAAATCTAAGCACAGTAATTCTGCATCTTATCCTTCAGCCACACAGATAAATCCAGAGATCAAGTGCTGGAGTACAGTTCTACCCAGGTTAATTCATTTAATCAAATATTACAGTTCATTGTCTCCCAGGTCTTAGCCAGTATTTGCCTTCCTGGTGGAGAAAGTTTTAGAAAAGTTTTCTTTTTTTTCTTTCCCTGAAAAGGTGACTCAAGCAGGACTTTGATGAAGTATCTAGGTACCAATTTTCTGGACATACTGTATTTATTTATGACTGTGTATCAGACCTTTTCCCTCAGTTTATACTGGCTTTGTAGGTGACATCCAAAGTATAGCCAAAACTACACTAAAATAATACTAAGGTTCCAAAGCCAAATACTCAAAAGTTAGGAAATGCCAGAATTAAGCTTTCCTGTCAAAACCTGATCTGGCTCCTTCGTGTGTATGCAGTATGATACCATCATTAATTACATGATCACATACTAGTTTTTTTCACAGGACCTGCCTCATTCAGTGAATATTTCTTTTTATCTTCCCTAGTCAATGTGTAGCCCCAGGCCTTATTTAACACAAACCATCCAAACCTTGCACTGGATACAAAATTATTCATTTCCTCCTGGTGATTTCAAAACCATAGCTACAACCTACCCCTCGCCAACAACTTCAGCAGAAAGGCCAAAGATTGTGCAGACAAGGAGACTGAACTATCCTCTTACCTCTACAAGTGGGCTAACCAGAACAGGATATGGGTCTATTGGTCGAGAGGTGTAGGCAACCTTGACCCACTGCTGGCACTCACCAGCACTGTCAAACCTATAATCTGGAGGAGAGAGAAAATGAAAACTGGAAGTATAACAAAATCAAGAGCTATGGAAAGTATGGCGCTTTTATCCCAGTAACTTATAGAACAATTTGAGACTTTCTTCTACACTGGCCTTGATTTGCCTTTATGGAAAACAGTCAGTCAATACTGTTTATTTTTCAAATGTTAGCAAATATTGGCATTTGAAAGTGAATGAATGATTGATTAGTCTAGTGACAATTACGACAGAAAACTAGTGAGAATGGATTCAAATCAATATTCATGAAGTGCCAGAGTTCTGTAAGTATAGGAATTCATTTACTATCACTCAAACTTTTCATTATTTATTGACAGAACTTTCATATTTAAATGGAAGGGAAGGCTCCCATTTGTTAAATCATTTAAAATAATACTTATAATGTACCTAGTAATTCCAATCTTCATGTTGCTTTACCAATACTAATTAACCCTCTCCTGTAAGGCAGGTGAATAAGCATTACTAACCTTGTTTGTTTGTTTAAGAGTGGAAACTGAGGGAAAGGGATTAACAAAAGCAAAAGGAGGGATGAGTGTGACAGCAACAGGAGTTAGAACCGAGGATGATTCTGGCCCCCAGTCAGGTATTCAGACCATTAGACAATGTCTCTGAAAAGTCAGCCCCTTCTTCCCAAATACACCTTATTACCTCCAGATTCAACTCTGTTCCAGTTCAGATATCAGATTCTTCTCTAAGGAGAGAGATGCATAGCACTGTATGTCAGAGCATCTAGAGTTCTATTCACTTTATGTTGCAAGTGCCTTTTAAACAAGGCCAAGATCCTGTCTACTTTGCATGGACATGAAAGAACTTTTCAAATGGGCCTCAGTGTTCTCAGAAAAGGTAACTCTGCACCACTTTATGTATATAAATAAGACCATAACTGTTATGTAACTCCGGCAATTTCCATGGTGCTCAACACCATAGTCTGAGCATGCGGGTAACCTCACTACCCAGTTTGCACACAGAGATGCCTATGTGTGTATATAAATATGCATTTTTTTAAATTAAATTAAATTAATGGAGATATCCCATCTCCTAGAACTGGAAGGGACCTTGAAAGGTCATCAAGTCCAGCCCCCTGCCTTCACTAGCAGGACCAAGTACTGATTTTTGCCCCAGATCCCTAAGTGGCCCCCTCAAGGATTGAACTCACAACCCTGGGTTTAGCAGGCCAATGCTCAAACCACTGAGCTATCCCTCCCCCCATTTGCACATGTAAATAAAGATTCACTTTACAGACATGTTAGAACATATGGTCATATCCTCTACTTCACTTCAATCACATCTGGATTGAGTTTCAGACAGCTAGCTTTCCCCCGTGCCCCAATATCAGCCGAACACTGGACCAGACATTGAACAGTAGTGAATGGGTCAGGTAAGATATAGATTTGGAGCAGAGTATCATCAGCATACTGAAAGCACTCCAGCCCTTACCTCCTCACTAACCATCCTCGGAATCCCATATACATGTTGGATAGAATAGAAGATACTCTGGAATCCTTTGGAACTCCCTATGATAGCTCCCTTAGCGGTAAACAATTGCCCTACCCATCACTTCCTGGGAATGCTCAGCAAGAAAAAAATGGTTCAACAGCCCCATGCACTCCTGCTAAATTCCACAGGCGGGTCAAGAACACTTCAATAGCAATGAAGGCAGCTGGTGGGTGGATCTAACAATATCAGCATGGACATCCAATCTTCTTCCATGTCCAGGAAGACCATCTACCAAATCAGAAATGCCATTTCTGTAGTGTACACAGAGAAACAAGGGTCAAGAAGATACGAGACATCTAGGTACATTGTCTCACTACAGCCTTCTCTATAATCTTTACCAAAAAATGATTAGATGCTGGCAATTGTTAACCACATTTCCAGATGGATGCATTGATTCTGACAAAGCAAGCAACTAATTATGAAAAATTATTATGTGGGAGCTGGTCATTGAGAGCATAGTTGAAGTGAAGGCAGAGTTTTCAGTTTAAGAGTTTTTAATTTTTATTGTTGTAAAATCTCTTGCAAAAATTATTCCAATGATTGTAGTCCTCCAGTATCATTTGAATTTCTCATGGTGGTTTGATGAAAATTGGGTTAATAAAGTAAAAAGACATAAGAAGAATTCCAAAACTCCCTTTTTGAAGTTTTTCACTGGATTGTCTCACTGTTTTGCAAATATAAATAAACTTGACAACATTCTGGGATCTGTGCTTTGCTCCACATATTGCTTCCCATGTGCTGAGTGATAGAATTCCAGTTCTAAATATATAGCTTGTGTCATGTGCCATGGCTTGTCACTTTTTCTCCATAACTGAAAAGGCATGTGCCAAGATGAACCTACTGTATTTTAGTCTATCACCAATAGCAATTCTGTGCCAAAAATTCTCTTAACATTTACATATTGTTTATATAGCAATATAGCTTTATTCACTTTGGCTATTGTGCTTGATGGAGGAAAAAAGAACCTGTGTTTAAAGGAAATATCTTTCCCCCCCATCCCCATCTGTGGTTGAATGGCCCATTTTTCTCCATTAATGCTTTGCAAAATCTCTGATTTTATTTAATTAGTCTAAAAGTCAGGGACATCAATTTTAAAATAAATACTAGTAATAATTACTGCTATAGCTGCTCAAACGTTTTTGAATGAAATTTTTAATTAAAAATGGCCTTTTTCAAGATGGGATTATTTGAAAAATGTATTTTTTTTAATCCACTTTTTTAAATCCACTTTCATAGCAAAACTGGTGAGTGAAAAATGTAGTCAGTCTTTTTATTTTCCATTCATTTCATTGTTTTCCATCCCCCTTTTCCATGGCAAAATGAAAAAAATAAATGGGGTCAATGGAGAAAAATGAGGCATTTTTAAAATTCATCAAATAAAAAAAAATCAATCATTTTGTTTGTGAAAATGTTTTTGAGTAAACCAGTTTTTCCTTGAGTTGCACAGGAAAAAAATGCCTTTGAAATCATTGGAAGAGGGAAAAGGATTCCTTTCATACCCCAGTTTGTCACCAGCTCAGTACCTAAGTACTGATATATCATTTTTTATAGGACAAGACTCCAACGTGCTTTATGAAGGTGGGTAAGCCTAGTTTTCCTGATTTTACAAATGGGGAAACTGACGCATAATGTGGTGAAAAGACTTGCCCAAGGTCACACAGTGAAGCAGTGACAGAGCCAGAAGCAGACCCCAGATCTCCTGACTTCCAGTTCTACATGCATGTGAACAGCCGCAATTATTGTAGTACTGGCACATATCACAATCTTTAATCCTCACAACACTCCTGTGTGGTACAGAGATATTGTTCCAATTTTACAGATGGGAAGCACAGAAGCCGAGATCCCCAAAGGCATGTAGGAGAAAGTAGGAGCCAGATTTTCAAAAGAAATTGAGTTTCTAAAAATGGAGATAGGTGCCTAGTGGAATTTTCAAAAGCATCTATTCAGTTTAGCAGCTCAATTCACCTAACGTACATAGGCGCTGTGATGCAGGACGACAAGGTGCCAGCTCATGCCAAGGCCCAAGGCCTCACTGAACATTGACAAATGCATGGCTGGAAGCCAATCTAGATCACTTGGGTGTTAGTATTGTTAAAATAGATATTAAAAGTTAGAAGAATGTGTTTGGATTTAATGGAATGCTTGTAGGATGCTGCATGTATTAATCCTATTCCTTTTATAAAATGGGATATGGATATTATAATGTTTAAATGTTTGCTCTGTAACTATAAAAATGTTTGCTAAGACTCCAGGGAGAAGCATTATCAAGTGTGAAATGCTAGTTTACCACGAGAGGTGTTACTTCCTCCCCAACATAAGGTCTACAGACATCAGACAAGCCATTGTGGACAAAAGACCTCATTGATTGCTTCCTCCAAGCCCCTGGAGAGGATGTGTGCACAAGCCCTCATCCCATCATAGCTTGAGCACTGAGGGGAGGGAATAAAAAAGCCTGTTAAGTAGAAATTGATATCACTCTGCTGCTTGAATTCTGAGGGGCAAAGATTTCTAAGCATATGAGAGGGGTCCCCAGCTGTTAAGCTTGGGTTAGCCCTAAAGGAAATATAAAGCTACTATCATCTTTTGGAACCCAAGACTATGTCTACCTGCTTTAACCTTGTAAATAACTTACTTCTTTTCTTAGTTAATAAACTAACTAAAGGTTTATTATAGGATTGGCTACAAGTAGGGTGACCAGATGTCCTGATTTTATAGGGACAGTCCTGATTTTTTGGGGCTTTGTCTTATATAGGTGCCTATTACCCCCCCTCCGAGCCCCGTCCCTATTTTTCACACTTGCTGTCTGGTCACCCTAGCTACAAGTATTGTCTTGGCAAGAGATCTGGGGTAAGTGACTGATCCTTTGGGATTGGGAGTAACCTGATCATTGTTGTGATCTTTAGGGTAAGGACCATCTATCACAGAGGCAGGTTTGGCTGGGTGGCTAGCTAGATTGGAGTACCCAAGGGGACTGTCTGTGGCTCCTTGTTAAGGCTGTTATAGTGCCTGAGGAGTTCATGTTTGTTACTGGGTTGGTGAAATCTAAGTACCAAACACACAACCAGTTTGGGGTCTGTGCCCTATTTCTTGACAGACACCCTGAAATTGCCACCCATGGTTGTGAGCCACTTCAGACAGCATGAGAGGCACTTCTGAAAATCTCACTATCTGCATCTTTAGGAGCCTAATCTCCTTTGAAAATCAGGCCTTAAATGACTTTGGTCACAAAGAAAATCTGTAGCAGAGCAGTGACTTGGTCTCCCAAGCTCAAGAACAGTGCCCTTTCTACTGGACCATCCTTCCTTTATGGAAAGGAGAGGACTTCCCAGATTAAAAGCACAATCTAAAATGGGAGCCAGCATGTGCCTCACTTCTCAGATACAGTAACACTATTATATTTTAGGCCAACTGGTGCCACCGTTCAAACTGCGAAGCAACAGCAGGAAGTTTCATCCATTCTCTTCACCCATTCTATCAAATAAGATTCCCAAACCACCCGCTTCTGTGGGCCGTCTGTCAAAATCCCTTCTTATCAATTGAGCTAAAGACCTTCCTCCGCATCCATTGACAAGAGGTGACTGAGCCTAATGGATTCACCTCAGGAGGCATCTACTATGAGGTCACTTTTCTCCCTTCCACAAAGCTGGCTTGAGCATATGGTAAAAATAATTTAAACGCTTTATCGGAACTGCCAAAACACCCTGGGTCTGCAAAATTAGCAGGGATAGATTTGTGGAAAGAGACTTAGTGAGCAAATGAACTGTAGGGAGCCACCTGGGAGGAGTTAAAAGTAGGGGGAAGGGGAGGGAAGCAGGAAATGCATTTGAAAGAAATAACGTTTCATACCTCAAAGCTATGCTCATTTTCTGCTTTTGCTGCTTCTTCCTCCATTTCTTTTCCACTCTCTCATCTCCATGTGGTTTCCTTTCTTTTCTGTTTTTCTCCTGTTATTTTCTCACCTCTTTTCTCTCCCCCCCCCCACCCCACTAGCACTTGCCCTCCCTTCCTTCAATGCCTTACCTAATGCCCTTCTCTGTATTCTGGTTTGCCCACACCGATTGCCCTGCCCCATCTCTCTGTTACTCTTCACTCTCACCTCTTGGAGTCTCTTCAAAGAACCACTCCACCCTCTCCTCCTTCCATCCCTCTCTCCCCAGAGGCCTCTTCCCCTTTCATCTCTGGTCCCCCCCCCTTCCCTCCTCCACTCTCTGCACCCTGGAGCCTCTTCAAACCTCTGCCCCTTCATTCCTCCCTTGTCCTCTGCTACAAAGAGCCACTCCTATCCTCTTTCCCCCACATTCTGTCCCCTTCCTCCCACAAACCTGCCAGTCAGACCTCCCGCACCCTTCCATCCTTCCCTCACCCTCCACATGCTACCCCCAGACCCAAGCCACTCTCCTGCTTCCCCAGAACCCCTCTTCCAGCTAATGCTTCTTTCGTGTGAGTAAATAAAGAATGAATGAATGAATGTGCGATGGAGAGACCAGTGTGAGGGTATGTGATGGGAGGGGGGGAGAAGAGTGCACACCCTTTCATTCTTTCCCTCTCTCCACCCATCTCACACATGCACAACTCATTCTCCTTTTCACCCTACCCAGCCCATACTCAATGGGTGGAGAGAAAGAACACATGTGGGAAAGCTTGCAAATAGAATTGCTAGGCATTTTTCAATTAACCTGTTTTTTCACCCAAAAATGCCGATTAATCTAAACCAAATCTGTCGGTGAAGCCGGGTCAGTTTCAACAAATGTCTTGACGTGACAGCATTTTTTGGGGGGGTTGGGGTGGAGGGAGTTTGAAATTGTCAATATGCCCTGTTTCAACACTTTCAAACCAGAAAGTTGGTTCTTCAAGTTGAAATAACTTTTCATTTTGAAATTTTTGTAAATTCAGACAATATATCAAACAAATTTGCAGGATGAGAAAAAATGATTCCCAGCAAGCTCTATGTGTAGGTAAGAGAGCGAGTGAACTTAAGTGTACATTTAACAAGATGGAGGGAGTCCAAGAGGAGGAGAGAACTGGAGCATGTTTGAACAATGGGTCGGGGGGTTGAGAGAGAGATAGGTAGAGAGAGCAATAGTGAGTGAGTGTGACATGTGGAAGAAAGGGACAGTGTGAGTGAGATCATGCATGTCTGCCCGACATGTAGAGATGGAGTCAGAGCCTGTATTGCCTTAATACTTTTAAAAACGCAGGACGTTGCACCTAGCAGTTCAGTATTTTCCCGGGCAGAACCCTCTTCTTTTCCCATATTTCCACCCTCTTCTTGTTTGCCTCCCCACTTCTGTTTGGCTGCTTGCTTCCAAGTGCCCCGAAGTCACATCCCAACAGCTCATCAGTACACGCTCCACCATGGCTTATGGGTACTTCCATCACACAGCAGTTTTTCTCACTTCTGCTTGACTTTGCTGATCATCCTTGTAATCAAGGCTCTTTTCATTCTCTTTGGCAAATCACCATCTGCAGGGGGGAAATATAAGGTGCAGATCCCAAAATGGACTTTTCTGTAGCTTCCCACAACCCTTGATGAAACCCTGTTTAAGTCTAAGGATCTTAATCAAGGCAATTACCTGACACAGGATAACTGGCTCAGCACTCACTTCTAGTGATTTACTTGAACACCAGCAAGATTTGGAATTGGATGCAAAATTCCACTGAGAGGTCACTGTGCATGAGCAAGGCAAGCCCTGCAGTGCCTGTGTGTCCTGCGTCTGATTGTTGTAGCTGCTTGTTTTTCTCTTACAACCTCTGTTACATGTACTTCTCAACATTCTGCATAAGCTGCTCATGTTCCTTTTTCTAATCCACATTGTGCCTTTTTCTAATCCACATTGTGCCTTGCTAGAGGGAGTGCATATTCTCACAACACGAATAAGATCTTATACCTTTCTTCTCTCATCACAATAGAGTGGGAAGAACAGCCTGCATATCTCGTGGCTTCTTTGTTTTAGATCTATTGATGGAAGCAAAAATGAAACCAGCAGCCAAACCCTGAAATAGTAGTCAAGACCGTATGGTTCCCTGATCAACTCCTCTTAATGCTATAGGAGATTTGATCTGAGGGGAAAACCTACATTCAGAGGTAAGCAAGAATCCTAGAATTTTCATCTGCATTACATATACAAGAAACCTAGAAATATAGAGACTAAGATCTAGCACAGATGTCATTGGTCTGACCAGCTATGTTGCCAACTGCATCTTTTAAAGATTAAATTCATTTTCAAACTGAAATAAACTAAATTCAATACCCTTCAGAGATACCTACCGTAAGCCTGGAAAAGTATTCACTGATTAGTGTGATACAATACTTTCACTCAGGTAATCTAACAAATATCTTGGCCTACAAAGGTTCTTAACACTGCACACCTCATCAAAGGGCCAAGAGATCTGAAAGCAGAGGTGAAAGTAAGCCGGTCCGGTACGGCATACCAGCAAGAGCCAGTATACCGTGCCGGACTGGACCAGTTTCCGCGGCGGTGATTTAAAGGGCCCAGGGCTCCAGCCGCTGCAGGGATCCCCAGGCCCTTTAAAGCGCTGCCATAGCTCCGGCAGCCGCCTCTGCATCTGACTGGGTTGGATAGGAACACTGACTTCACTATATCCTTTGTTTATTACACAGCCTCAAAAAATGATGGTTAATTAACTAACGTCGGTGGTTAAATTCTAATGATTATCTGGGCGCAGGGAGAATTGGGGTGAAAACAGTGATGCAGTAATTGAATTTCCTTAGCAATATTTGATTAGCTTAGAAATATATGACCTTATTCTCATTTATACTACACCCAATTTAAGGCCCCTTTATATTGCCAGAGTAGTAGAAAAGGCAAATGAAAATTGGGCCTACAAAGCTATTCAGAATCTTTGTGGAATAACCTTCCTAAAAGTCATAGAACTAACATCTTGACAGTGGTATTGCACATGATATAGAAAATAGGATTAAAATAATTACATTCTCTGCACCTTCTTCAATACCAAAGCTACATTTCCAATGCCCTCCCTGAATTGGTTCTGAAGGCCACTATCCAAAGTCAACCTCTTTAAAATGCCCTTCTACCAAGGCACCTACAAGTAGTGAGTCAACCATATATTAGATTTTTAATCATTGATTTTACATATCTATTAAACCAATTAGCTGTCCATGTGCCTTCACTGGGTCACTATGTAATATTATTAACTGTGACCACTGCCTTTCCTCCTCCACTCCCTTTTTACCCTGCCAAATTTTGCCCTTTCTTTACATCATGTGACATTAGGTCTTGGTATTGCATGTGCCTAATTTTAAGGTGACTAGTCATATACTTAAAGTTAAGCATTAACATGATTCTTTGCAGGATCAGGGCCTTAGGTTATAAACTTTTCATGGCTATAAAAGACTAACGAAGAATAAAGAGTGGCTTTTGCTCACCTTTATATAGTGAGAGAAGACGGACAATATAAAGTGTTTTACATAAAGTTATATATTTTGGAATAAGTTCTTCCCTTGTTATCTTGGCAACTCCTCCATTGACTTTTGCCAGATTACCAGTATCAGCATGCCACTTTCTTTGTGCTATGACGCAACAAATATTTGCAGATTGTTAAGTATACTTTTTGTAAAACTAAAAGAAGCAAATATGGGGTTACCAGAGGATATGGAGAGAGTTAATTTTCCAGACTCTGAGAAATAGTCTTTGGCATATATTTTGAAACAAAGATATTTTTGGCTAATTCCATTAGAATATACCAGATGCTTCCTATTTGGTTTAATATTGAATAAACCCAGGTTTCTGCTCTCCTGCTGGATGTTTTGCTTTAGACTCAACAACTGTTGAGCCCAGACATTAGAGCAATTAGCAAAAATTGTCAGGGCCTAGGTTTCATTACACTATTGCAAACAAATACACACCCATTTAGTGTGCATGCTTATGGCATGTGTGTTTAACGTGTGGTTTGCATGCAAATAGGGCTAGACAGAGACCTATGAGGCTATGTATCAAATGCATGCAAAGTGGTCATACATTGGCATGCTGACCCTAAGGGACAGATTTTTTGAAGGTAATCTACTTTCCAAAATAATTTTACAATGGGCCAAATTCAGCTCATACATTCAGATATGAAAATCCCATTGAAATTCATGGGAGTTGCAGGTGTGCATGTGTGGGTAGAACTTGGCAGAAGACTAGATGCACATTTGCAACTATAAATACAAAGAAGGATCCTGCTTGACCCATTGCAGACCATTGTTCTGGTACTAAATGAAACATCAATTGTACAATGCTCTAAAGTATTTTGTCTCTATGGGCATATGTCTGTAGTAGGAAAACTAATATGGGCAGAAATAATCTTGAATGTGCATCAGTAGTAGGTAGATTGAACTCTGAAATAAAACTCAAATAATTCATCGCTATTGGATGACAAATTTCTTTTAAAAGAAACTATGATTTTGGGAGGGAAGGGAAGGGAGAGGAATAATTTAGACCCAAATGTGGTTATTATTGATAGTGACATGAAGGGGAAAAAAGAAACAACCAGATTCTCTCTTTCCAAAAGTCAAATCCTAAACTTAGCATTAAGTCAGACAAGTCTATTGTGTCAGATACTGATAGGTTTAGGCTGAATCCTGGACACATCTGTATATATATATACTAAATACAGCAGCTGAAGACATAGCCATATATCCTGAGGAGAACACCTCATACCCATATGATGAAGCTGTGTGAAGTTGTAAAGAGCAGGACTGATCCCTTAAGGGACTGACCAATATAACTTTTTGTCCTGGCATTTTTTGTAAATTGGGCTTATTGAGGATCACAGTTTATCCCCAAAATAAGGAACAAAGGAACTTAGAAAGGAATGGGGATAGGGAGAGAAATGCAAAGAGGCTGGGGAAGAAGCAAAGATCAGGAGAAAGATTCAAGGGGAAGAGAAGGAGGAAGACAAGAGATGTGTCAGACACTTCATGAAGTCTATTGAGGATATCACCAGTGCTATCAATTTGCCATGAAAGTCACTCACATACCACAGTGATGGGTGGAGTATAAAATCCTTGGTAGACAGAAACAAAGGAAATTGCCATATTGGAACAGGGAGTCCAGTATTCTGTCTCCAACTGTAGTTTTACCTATTTGCTAGCTCAATCTTGTTAGCATTGCAATTAAAGAGAGTTTAGCAGCCCTTCATTAGGATGGAAGTGAGTAAGAGAATTGAAAAGATGGAAAAAGTAGGGAAGGAAGAAAAGAGAACTAAAAGGAAGAACTACAACAAAAAGAAAATAACCTATCAGTAATACCTGGCTGGAGGTATGCATGCAGGGGATGGACAGTAAAAAGAGATCACTGTCTTTGCTACCAGTGAATGACAAACCTTGTTCCTGCACAAGAGTTAGAAGTGGCTTAGGTTGAGCCATGGGCACATCTGTATTTACACTAGATACAGTGGTTGTCATTGCAGAGTCAACATTTTCTCAATGGCGCATTTACCACTCCTGTACCATACATAAAAGAGGCCCATACTCTGAACATATAGAAGTAAGTAGAGCGTTCAGTTGGAAGCACTAACCGAGAGATCAAGTTTCTATTCCTGATTCTGTTATTAATTCAGTGTGACCTTACAACTCCTCAAGTGACCAAGGAGGAGTACTGCCAGGTGTGCTGAGTTCTATTTCCTGAAGCCTCCTCCCAGTAAGCTGTAGCTGCCATTCCAAACATGGCCACTGAAAAAGCCAAATTCAGCCTATTTAGGGCTTTGTAAATGAGGATCTGGAGCTGGATGGGTAGTCAGTGTAAAGTTTGAAGTGTTGGTGTGATGTGTTCTCAATGATTATTTAGTCATAGTGACAATAATATGCTAAGCACTTTACACAACAGAGAAAACTGCCATAAGGACACAAGTGAGAGCTACAAAGAGTACATGGGGCAGGGGGGGAGGGGGGAGAGGGGAAGATTATCAGATAGTGCTTTCTTAGTTATGCATCTGCTTGTTCCAGGAGTATGTAGGTGCTGCATGCCAGCCAGGTTTAAGTTCCTTGGAGTTTCATGGTTCTCTCTCTCATATAATACATTATGATGGTCTATACATGGGATGGGTGGGAATAAAAGCATTGATCACAGTGATTAGATCACCTCCTGTGGGTGGGGTAGGTGAGTGAAAGCAATCTCCTTCACATTGCACCCAGACTCTGCAGTCCCCGATTTTTTGAGTATCTGCCAGATTATAACAGTAGATAGGGCCATACTATTTTAGGCTGAAACCAGATTAGATGGAAGTGGTGATGATAGTTAAGGGGAAAAGCTCTAGGGATGGCGTGCAAGTTTAACCAGTCTTTGTCCATAATGCTCTTGCAGTGATTGGATCAATCACTGCTTCTGGACTCCTAGGTGGCAGCTGTGACATGTAGTATTTTATCATTTTGATTGGCCTGGAGGTTCCAACCCATCCTCTCCAATAAAAACCTCACCACGGCAAAACCTTTCGTAACTTCCAGGCTAGATTACTGCAGCATGCTCTCCTTGATCCTACTTTTGAAAGCTTCTAGACGTTCCAGCTGGTGCACAATGCAACAGATCATCTCGAGTGGAACTAGTCATTATGACTATGTAATATTAGTGCTCCATGCTCTGCACTAGCTACCTATTCACTTTCAGGAGCATTTCAGGGTGTTGGTTATGAATGGTAAAGCCCTAAATGGCTTGACATCCAGTTGTGAGATGATGCCTCTTTCTTTATGTCCCATTACACTCATAGGATCCCAAGAGTTGGGAGGGGAGTGAGGGATAGCTCAGTGGTTTGAGGCTTGGCCTGCTAAACCCAGGGTTGTGAGTTCAATCCTTGAGGGGGCCACTTAGGGATCTAGGGCAAAATCAGTACTTCGTCCTGCTAGTGAAGGAAGGGGGCTGGACTCGATGACCTTTCAAGGTCCCTTCCAATTCTAGGAGATGGGATATCTCCATTAATTTATAGTTATTTATTTTTAAGAGTTGCTCTTGGTTTCTGGAGATGGGTGGAAGGAGAGGAGGAGGAGGTGATTAGGCACTTTGGGGAGGACAGGTGGTTGAACTACTAGTTTCCCTCATCCAAGATGTTCTGATTTTTATTCTATTCTATATAGGTTCTTATACTGCCATCATCACCATAGTATCTGAGTCCCTTCCAATAGTGCATAAAGCATTACACATTTTTTCCAATGTAGGTTTTTGTTTTATTTTTTCTAATATACCCACTGTTCTGTGGGTACGTTAGAGCAGGCAGGATCAAAGTAGTACTTTTTGCACATGGTGCGGAAGGTGGTAAGGTTTGTGATGGCCCTTTGGTTCTGTGGGAGTTCATTCCACACCCTCAGACTGGCCCATAAGAAAGCTATGTCTCCTGAACAGATGAGCTTTATTCTTGTGGTAGAAACGTCCATTGTGCCTGAGGATTACACAGCTGTTCACCACAGTCTTCATTCCAGAACTTTAGGCTATATTCTAGGTATCCTGGGTCCAGGTCATTGAGTGCCTTGAAGAAAAGGACAAAGATCTTTCTATGGGAAGCCAGCATAGAGAGGAGAGAACAGGTCTGACTTTCTCACAGTAGCCTGTGTTGCTGATGAAATGCACTGCAAGCAGTTGGTACTAGCTGGAGTTTCCTAAGGGATGATGGCTTCATGTCCAGGTTTATTACTTTGCTCTAGTCCAGATGGGAGATAATGAAGACTTGAATAACTGAGGCCAGGTCATCATCCACAGGATGGGACAGAATTCACTAGCCAACTGGAGATCATAGAAAGTGTTACTTGCATATGCTGCTATCTGAAAGCAGAGAGCCAGTTAGGAAGGCAAGAGGCCTCCTAAACTATGGTCTGAATTGACCAACTGTGGGTGGGCACCTTCAACCAAAGGACAATGCATCGTGGCTGTATATTCTTCAAAATGCTTTCCTCTGTCTACCTGAATAACCTCTCTCTTTCTCGGGTTCCCCTTCAGCCAACTGTTCTTCATCGATAGGCACTGGACTATCTTGGGACTAGTGGTATCTGGCGAAGGATAGATATAGCTGCGATTCCTTTCTTCCCACCCTTCCTTTGCTGCAAGTTGCATAGTGAGTTAAGGTAGAAGATACTCTTCCCTGCCCTCCACAGGCCTGGATCCTAGTCCCCAGACCCTTGATCAGCACTGCTCTTGTTAGAGCTGGCTGGAAAAATGAGATTTTATCCCACAGAATTTTCATGAGAAAGATCCTACTTCAAAATTTTCCCATAGGAAAATAAAAAAAGTTCATTGGAAAACTTCATATGAAAGGATGTAAAGGAAAAAAAACAACATTTTCCACGGAGGAGAGCGAGCAGCTGAGGTTTGGTAGAGAGCAGCCATTAGTGACCACATGGCAAATACAAAGAAAAACACGTTGTGTTCTAGGTTTAGATGACAATATATAGATTAAATTAAAAACCAAACAGAGGATGTGAATGTGCATGTTGCATACAGGGAATATCTGTGTTAGACACTGCTGTTCGGAGATCAAGTGCCCTTTTAGATCTAGAGAGACGAGTGGAATAAACATATGCTGGGGAACCAAGAGCTACTGAGTTCTAATCATTACTCCAACTCCATCTTTGGCCTTGGGCAAGTCTTAACCTCTCTATTCTCAGCTTCCTCATCTGGAAACTGGGGTAACAGCCTCTCTCACATGGGAGTTGTAGAGATTAATTAGCAGGTGTTCCTAACATGCTTTCAGTGTAAGTGCTAAGTACTAAATGTACCACCGCAAGAATCTTCCTCAAATCCTTTTCTTTGAAACGGGTAATTTTCACTTCAGTTAAATATGGTTCAAAATGATATGGAAAAAAAAAAGTTTGTATTATTCACTTGACTTCATTCTGCCTGGTGCTTAGAGCCATGATGATGAGCAGTGACCACATCAGATCCACCTCAGCCAAAAGCAGAGTTTCAATAAGATTGTGTTCAGAAGAGTCACAGTGGCAGAGGGTTAAGTGGCCCCAGCAAAAGTAGCCAATAGGAAAACATGTCACAGGGACAGGGCCGGCTCCAGGCATCAGCGTAGCAAGCTGCTGGTTGGGGCGGCACATGGAAGGGGGCGGCACGTCCGGCTCTTAGGTGGCAAGTCCCTCAGTCCCTCTCGGTGGGAAGGACCTGCCGTCGAATTGCCACCGAAGAAGCGGCGGCGGTAGAGTCGCGGCGGAAGTGCCGCATATTGTGACTTTGGGGGGGGGGGGGGGGGGAGCTGCTTGGGGTGGCAAAAACACTGGAGCCGGCCCTGCACAGGGCAGGACTAAGGGGAGGAAAAAGGTAATCAAAGTGACAGAAAGGCAAAGACCCTAAGCTTGGCACAGATGACAAAAATATCCCCCTGTAAAACACAAGTAGGTTTTCCCTTTCTCTCCTGGAGTTTTGGAGACTCTCCCTTTCACTTTGATTTCAAATCATTCAAAAATCAAACAAAGGGGAAGCTACAAACAACTAGTTCCCAGGCTTTTTCTTACCTCAAGGAAATCTGGCCCAATATTCTGTCTTGCCAAATAGATGAAGAGTGCATAGTCAGAGCTTCACCCTATTGTTCCTCCCCTGTTGTCCAGGCAGGCAGGCTGTGGTTTTCTCAGGCATCTGGGATTCCTCTAGGCTTACAAGAGAGTTTCTCCCACAACCAGCTGTCTGAAGGCCACTGCTTCCTTTTTGTTTTCTCTTCACCTGCTGAAGCATAACATTCTGGAGACTTTTATAGGATTGAGCCTATTTGCAGGCCCTTCCCAGGACCGAGTGTGGCATTTGCACTTCTCAATCACGTGAGGCCTTTCAGGTGGGAGAAGTAATAGAAACTAAAGGAGAGGGAAATGGAAAGTCTTACAGGGTGCATTAATCGGGGGGGGGGGAGTAGGACTAGAAAGTATCAGTCTGAATCTGTAAAAAGCAACAGAGGGTCCTGTGGCACCTTTAAGACTAACAGAAGTATTGGAGCATAAGCTTTCGTGGGTGAATGCCCACTTCATCAGACGCAAGTCTTGCATCTGATGAAGTGGGCATTCACCCACGAAAGCTTATGCTCCAATACTTCTGTTAGTCTTAAAGGTGCCACAGGACCCTCTGTTGCTTAGAACTAGAAAGTGATCATGTTATTAGACAGAGAATCCCAATTGTTCGTAGCTGGTGGTGGATTGTGATACACATTTAATAAACATCATGATCAATTTCACCGTTAGAACTACATGCTCACTTTGGGGGCGTGGGGGAAGGAAGGTGCACATAAAGAGATTAGCACTTTAAAATTTGTTTTTATGAGACCTGAAACCTCTCTAAGACAATTTAGTCTCCCGATATTGCTAACAGATGCTTGTGATCAGAGTGCCAGACTGAAGCCTGAACTGTTAGCCAATGGAGAAGCAATTTTTTTAAAAAAAGAATGAGCCTGCATGCTTGATCACTCCATAATTCTACAGCTAATTTAAAAAGTGGTCTAAGCTGCTTGTTTGTTTGTGGTGGTGTGGGTTTGGTTTTTGTTTTGTGTTCTGAGAGAAAGAGAAGCTGCCAACTATTTCATTTCAATACATTAAAAATAAGCAACAGCTTCCACTTTGAAACAAATGCATTTCCTTTTCCAAACACCTGCCTTTTATTTTCTGCCCATCGCAGGCACTGTATGTCATGCAGGACCTAAAAGCATCACTGGTATTACATTTTAAAGCCATTTATTCCATTAGTATGTAACACAACGATGTCAGCCATTATGGCTGGAGAGCTGAGAGTTGCTTACTGAGATAGTTATTTCTAATTAGTCAACCTCAACCTACATTCCTATAGAGACAAATACTACCCACCCATCCCGCTGCTATTGGGGAGGAAGAGCATGCATATCCAGTGATGTTCAGCTACAGAGCAGGCACAGCATGGAGAGCCCACACAAGGTGACCTCTTCCCCCACTCTATGTGATAGTTAGCCTTTCACATCACCTCAGAGAGGAATTTTTGAGGTGCGCCAGGTGAGAGTTAGATCCATGACTACAAATCTACAGGTCACTCTACTTTTCCCCTTAGGAGGATCTCCCAGGATCAGAGAAGGAGGTTTCTATTCCCTCCTATCTCATACAAGCTCCCCCTTGCACAGCCTGTTTCCCTATTCTTACTGTGCTGGTCTCAGGATATGGCACTAAGGTCCTAATCCAACTCACAATGAAGTCAGTTGGAGTCTTTCCATCAACTCCAATAGCATTTGGATCAGAGCTTAAAAAAAGAAGAACAATGGCAAACCAATCCATCAACTATCTTCTGACACCAATATAGCACTTCCAAGCATAAACATTGAACTATTTAAAGAAAAACCTCTGAGACAGGGGAATGAAGAAACATGCAGAACAATTTACTCTCCAGTCTACGAGTTGGTGGTATGCACATTATCTCTAATAAGCTGTGTATATCTCTTCACTAAATCTGAAAGCTGCAATTTAAACAGTACTATACTTAGTACCCATAAGGTTATATTTTATGGGAAAGAATACTGTATTTATTTCAATGTATTTAAAATGCACCCCTCCAAAGCTCTAGATTCATAGGCAAAATATTTATACAACACCCAAATCAAACCACTGTTCAAATGGACAGATAGGGCTCCCTATTGTCAGCGGTCACCACTGTGTGCAGGTGAGGTACTCCAGGGCTATCTGCAGCTGGCAGAGGTTAAAGGGAATGGAAGGAACTCTAAAATAATGGGTTTGGGATGTAGTGGAAGCCAAGATATTTAGCAGCAAGAAGCAGGGCCGGCCCACAACATTTTGGCACTTGAGGCAGGGAGCTCAAATGATGCCCCCATGCCCCCTCACTTGGCAAAACTTTGAAAGGACTCAATTCTGCCTTCTTCCTGTTCTACTCCTCTCATGGTACTGCTCTGCTGCCTACCCCAATAAAGGAGAACGAACAACTTAAAATGTCTTGTTCAAAAACTTTAATAACACTTACCTTTCAAACGCCTGAACAGCAAATGTAACTTTTCTTGTCTGCATAGTAAACACTGGCATTTTTATCAGTTTGAATAATCAAAGTGGTGCTTTCTGTGCCTTCTTGGTTGCAAAGATTTGAACTGCTTCCTGAAGGTCCACCATCTGGGCCAGCTCATGCTCTATTGAGATGGTTGCAAGGCCGACCAGCCTCTCCTCTGTCATTGTGGAGCGTAGATGTGTTTTTATTAACTTCAGCTTGGAGAAGCTGCGTTCTCCACTGGCAACTGTTACAGGAAGTGTTAAAAGTATGCGCAGAGCAACAAAAGCATTTGGAAAGAGGGTGGTCATCTTATTTGTGTACATATATTCCAGAACAGCCTTTGGAATTGATCCTGCTGAAATGTATCTTGAAAGGGCTTTCAGTTCATCACCTAAATCACTCACATCAATATCACGCATGTCATCATGTGACAACACTGTCTCTAGTGCCCTGCATTGCTGGTGTAGGTCTTCTTCAGGTATAGTGAGGAGTTTTGGAATATCATACAACATCTCAAATATACTGCTGTGTTCCTTGAGCTGCATGAAACATTCTTCAGCTGACTGTACTGCACAATCTAACCCCTGGTTAAAGAATTCAACTTTGAATTGTTGTTTGGGATCTCTTATGGGATCATCCCATGCCTTGTAATCAAAATGTCGTCTTCTTCTTCTTCGGTGACTCTTGTATTCTTGAATGGGTGGGAAAATAGCTTCAGTGTGAAGTTCCTCTGCCAACTTCTGTGCACTCTTCAGAACATTTTGAAATCCCTCATCTGACCAGTAAGATTGTAGGTATGACTTTGCTTTGTCTCGTTGTTCCATTGCTCCAGATATATCAAGGTCAACACCTTGGAGTCTCTTGCTTACAACATTTATTTCAAACAGTATGTCCATGCCACAACACTAAGCCACACAGAAATTTGAAGTTATGTACATTTCTGGTGATTCCATTTTCCTCTGCCACTGTTCTCCCACGAACAGTTCCTGTCATAGCATTATCCTCCATAATGGCAACTATGGCATCATCTATCTTCCCAATTTGGTGTTTGATAGGCTTTAACGCCTCCACTTGATTTTCCCATCTTGTGGCTCTCAGTGGTTTCAGTGTCAGAGAGGATGTTCCCAGATGTTGCTTCAAAATTTGCCATCAATGAGTTGATGCAGAGAAAAATACATAGATGCTTTGAATTATATTAAAAAATTCATCAGCCTCACTAGAAGCTGATGCTGCACCACTGACCACCAAGTTCAATGAATGACAACTGCATGGGACAAAAAAAGCTCGAGGGTTTAACTCTTGGATCTGTGTCTGCACTCCTCTGTTCTTTCCTTTCATGTTGGCACCATTATCGTAGCCCTGATCTCACATGTCAGCTATCGCAATTCCCGTATCTTCCAGCTTTTTAAGAAGCACATTTGTCATACCAGCTCCTGTAGTATCATCAATCGTCAATAAATTTTAGAAAATACTCTCTGACAGGGACATTTTCACTAGGTTCTGTTGTTTGTTACAAAACACATTATTAAAGTCATTTGTTCCGTATGGCTGATGTCAGGTGTGCATTCCAAAATAACAAAGTCTTGCTGACTTCAGATCTGCCACAATCTTCTGTTTGACTTTTGTTGCCAGTAACTGTATGATCTCATTTTGACTTGTTTTTCCAAGGTAGTGGTGTGTGCACATTTCTTGGGTGGTGAATTTTCTTAGATGCTCCTGGTGTACAGCATCAAACTCAGCCATCAGCTCCACAATTTTAAGGACGTTTCCATTGTTTGGCACATACAGCTGATCTGAAGTGCCATGCAGTGCTAGGTTTTGGGTAGCAAATATTCTCACAATGGCAACAAGCCTTTTCAGAACATTTTGCCAGTAAAGAGACTCTGATGCAATCTTCTCTTGATGCTGATCATTTATGGTGGCCTTTAACCTTAGTCTCATCTCAAGCTCTTGCCACCTATGGAATGCTCTCTGGTGATTTGCTGCCTTCTCATGGCATCCAGATTTTTCCAGTCCTTTGTTCCTGTAGAACCCAATGTGACTGGAACCTTAGACTGGAAGAGTTTTCAACAAAAACAGTATGCAGCATTCTGGGGTTTTGAGTACGTAAGCCATGGCCTCTCCACTTTGTCACCATTGGGGATTTCATGCCAATAATGTGTTGGATGGAAACTTCTATTTTCATTGTCTTTGGGGAACATGAAGTTTTTCATGTGCTGTGGCCTATGCAGTACAAGGCTACTGCTCAAGTGGGTCCACAGTCCTGGATCATCTAGACTTAAGGAACTAAACTCATCAGCAGCTGTTTCTTGCGCCTTCACCACATTCTTCTCTGATCTACACTTTTTTTCAGGAATGTGCATGGTTACATCCATTTGAGATGGAGATATGGATGCTGCAGTAGCTGCCGGGTCACCTGCACTCTGACTAACTGGAAGATCAGGCATCTCCTCCCGACTCACATCCTCACTGGGGCCGGAAGGCTCAGTGTGAACATTTGTATCTATGTATCTCAGGAGAGCTCCTTCCTGCTTAGATAGAAAGCAAAGGAAGCTTTTCTTTCTTTTTCTGAATGCTGCCCCAGAGGGGCATTTTCTTCTTTAACCCATGACTGCTGTTCTGTGCCAGCTATAGTGGCTCTCAACACTCAGTTGAAGGGGACAAATAAGCATGCTGGTAGCAGAGGCTGAGTGAGGGAAGATATCAGCATCTTTAGGGCCTAACTGGCTCCTACTACTTCAGTTGACTGCCTGTTCTCCTCAAGTGGGTTCAGGGAAGCAGCAGGAAACAGGAAGCTCCCTGAGAAGCTGGTGTTAATCAGTCCAGGCTCCTGGGGGTGCTAGAGAGGTACATAAGAGGCTCCTCCTCTTCTCTCTCCCTGTAGCGCCTGCTGCTTTCTGTTATTCCCTCTCACCTTTTCTCCTACCTGCCTGTTATGTCTCTTGTGCCTTCCTTCCTCCAGCACAGCACTCCACCATCTCTGTGCATCTAGAGCAGAGAGAATACATATGCACCAGCAGCAGACACAATTTTCTACACTCTGGGTCCTAGTGGTGTCCCCCCCCCCCCCCCAGTCTGGTACCTGAGGCGGCCGCCTCAGTTAGCCTCATGGTAAGGCCAGCCCTGATGAGGAATGAGCAAGTATCTACAGAAATAGGCAGGTAAGTAGGTAGGCCCATTTGAACCAACACCAAGCATGGAAAAATTCCACTGTTCAGAAAGTTATATGCATGTCAAATGGGATTTGAATAGAAGTTTCTCTCTCTGTAGCTCTTTTGAACCCCACAAAGGGAAAGATCAGTGGAGGAAAGGAAGCTAGTATAGCTGAGAGGGTTCTTTGCCTGGGCCATCTCAGGGACTGGGGCTATCTTCATTGCTACTCAGTGCTCACATTTTATCTGTGTGTGGGAGGAAGGAAGTGCAGTATTTGCTCAGAGTTTCCCCATACTGGTACCTGAAGGAATCCTGAGCAAAAGCATTCATTTCCAGCTCCACAAACAAATAGAGCAGGATGTAGACCCTCCTGGTCTCTCTGGGAATTAGCTCCTTCCAGGTCCAGAGACCCCTTTTGCTGCTCACTGCTGTTCTCTCAGTCTCTGGGATTCCAGGTGCTCCTTCTTCATCACTTGGCCCTCCAGCCAGGTCACTGTTCATGTTTCTCCCTTCTGGGGCATCAAAGTCTTTCCTCATTAGTAGTCTGAGGCAGTCTTCCCATTCACTGCCCCTATGGTGCCACTTCCCCAGTGGCTGGCAGGGGAACCCGGGCCCACCTTTTACTCCAGGTTCCAGTTCAGGAACCCTCTAAACCAGCAGCCAAAGTCTGGTATCTCCTGGACCTTACTGCTTTTCCCTGAGCCCTTTCTTTACCTTCTGGCTCTCCCGCATCTCTGGGTTTGCCAGCCTCCCCGAGGTAGTAACAGTAGCCTACCCTCATTCTGTGACCTGCAAACAAACCTTCCTTCTCCCAGGGAGTTACTGCAGCCTATTTCCCTGCAGGGTCTCGCTGCTATTAGCTCCTTGCCTTTATAAACGGAGCCCAGCTCATTCCTCCTCAACTGGGCTCCCACATTCAGTCAGGGGATTAAGCCACCTGATTCTCCTCAGACGTGGCCTGCCTGGTTAATTGCCCCCCTTCTTAGCCTACATTAACCCTTTCAGGGAAAGTGTGGGGTTAACACCCTATCCCAAATCTTAATATACTTTAATGTAAAGAGAAAGAATATATCATAGTGTGTACTAGTATTGTATAAGCTCTCATGCCACAATAAACTTATGGGGGCCCAAAGTTCCATCCACAAAGTGCTCAGTGCAACATTGGGATTTAAAGGTTTTATGGACATGAGTTTGGGACATAGCATTACTCGTAAATAGTGAAGCCATAACTGTTTTGCAGGGCATCCCAGAAAAGCAGCAGTAAACTCTTTATACCACACTATCATATACACACACACATATATATGTATATTATTTTTCAGTATATGACACATACTTTTTTTTTAATTCCCCCATCTGTAAATCTATGTTACCTTAATACCAGATGTCCAGCTGTTCAGGTAGAGAAATACAAGCATTGGTATTAATACACTCAAGAACCACTAGTATAGGAGATAAATGAACTCTGGCATTGTTCAGTCTCTCGGTAAGATGTAAGCAGAGTCAGGATGAGCTCTACCCTGATATCTGGTGGTGAATTATGGCAAGGGTGGAAAACAACTTCAGGGGCTGATCTTGTTTGCATAGGGACACCCACCCGCCTAGCCTGGGACAAAAGCAACTGAAAGTGGTTACTTTGGCTGGTGTGGGATCCCCAGTTTCTCTATTATCGGGGCAGGAAGAATAAAGTGTTGTTACCCTGATTCTGTGAATCAAGGCCAGTGGAACTGTTGTATGACAGAGGGACTCACCATTAACTAAGTAGCACTCGCTAGACAAGGGGCATGGGTTACAAAACCCAATGAAGGAAGAGAGGCTAGGGACAGGTATTTGTACCTGATGGTATGTGTCCCTTTTGAGGGCCTAAGACACCAATTGCACCATCTCCTCTCTCCACTGTTGAATAGCAGAGCTAATTTTGATTCTATTAAGAGTCTAATTACAGGTGACTATGCTGAATTCACTTTAGGCCAATAGTGCACTAGCACTGGGGCCCCCCTACTACAAGCAGAAATCACTATGAGCTGAGATCAGTGAGTGCTGTGTTAACTAGTGGGGGAGCCTGAAGATTTATTGCTAAGTGGCGAGTGCAGCAGTTTGTGGGACAGTTGGTGCAGCACTTGGGATGGTGAGCGGAGCTGTTTGTGGGACAGCGGGACGGCGAGCGGAGCAGTTTGCGGGACAGCTGGAGCAGCCCATGGGCTGGGGAGCGGAGCAGAGCAGTTTGTGGGATGGCTGGAGGAGCGGAGTGGCTGGTGGAGCGGAGCGGCTTGTGGTGAAGACTGCAGCAGAACCCCATGGAGAAGCGGGGCAGTCGGCCTTGGACCACGTAAGGTGCCCCTTAATACCCCGCGTGCCCCTTTCTTCCTCCCCATTTCCACCCAGGCTGGGGGGTGGGGGGTAAGACTCTGCAGATAAACTTTTGAACTCTGGGGCTGCACTGACCAGGGACAGAGACTTTTGGGGTGTTGGACTTTTGGGGCGGGTCTTTTGCTCATGGTTTGTGCTATGAATCCTGTTTGTGGTGTTTTCCCAATTTAATGCTGATGTCGTTTACCTCATGTTATTAAACATTTTCTGCTACACTCAGACTCCATGCTTGCGAGAGGGGAAGTATTGCCTCTTAGAGGCACCGAGGGGGGTGGTATGTAATTGTCCCAGGTCACTGGGTGGGGGCTCGAGCCGGTTTTGCATTGCATTAATGAAACGGAACCCCTAGATACAGAACCCGGCCCTTGTTGCTGCCAACTCAGACGGCAGGGTTACAAAAATAATCACTAATCTGTGTAAGCTATTACTGAGTACAAAGCTGGTACTTTTGCATAGACACACATTTTATTATCAAAGCTAAAAATGCTACGTGATAGCTGGAGTTAGAAAGCTGCTATTGGCAATGGCCGATTTACATGTCTGTCTCTTATTAATACCATTGAGAGTGGAGCATTTTTGTCTGATACAATCAATACCCCCAAGATTTTTGACTAGACTTTAAATCCCTGAAAAGAAAAGAAAAATATTTCAATGAAAGGGACGAAAAAATTTGATTCCCCATGTGTGACCTTAGAATTGTATTTATGGTCATGAAAGACACTTTCATGCCTAGATTCCATTGTGATTGGCACATTAGAGACATATAGAAGACCAAAATTGCATGTATGAGTTGCTGTCCTTAATTATGAGATGCCTTAAAACTGATGTAAAAAAATACCTCTTGGAAAACTCTAACCATTTTCCATAGATTATCTATTCTAAATACCCCTTGTCAAAGAGAGTCACTGAAAAAAAAATCATCTCTTGAATCTGGCAAACATTGCATGTCAGCTAAAATGTAAAAAGAGATTATTGATTTTTAGTTCATCTTTTATTAATCATTCCTCAAACTAGGTGTCATCCCTTAAAATAAAGGCCAATTTATATTTATTAGATTTGTGATATATTTATGATATGTTCATGTAAGGCTATTCTAGTTTTATAACAGAGTTATATTGAAATGGCTGGAAACCGGCACAAAGTAACAATTTATCCTGACAGATGTGACCTTATCAAGAAAATAAGGATCATACTTTTCATTTAAATGTCCAACGGCACAGAAAGCTTGTTGTTGTAGATTGCTGATTCTGTTTATTAATGGAAAACTCTAATCATGGACTAGTATATAAGAGAAGCTAGATGTAGGGGACTATATATAGATATATATCTATATAGATATATAAAAAACCAAAACTACAATTGGATCCTGAAGCCAGAATGCTTAATTGCCAGGTAGCCCACATGAATATATATCAAGGGTATGCAATTACAGGACATAATTCTAGCTTCAACAAATATAATCCATCCAAAAGTTAAAGAACCTCCCAATTTTGTTCTTTTACTTGTGTTATATTTGGACCCAAGCGGTAAGAAGCATCTACATGGATTTCCTCCCCCTCCCCCACATTTGCATCAGCAGTACCTTTTTTGCTGAGATTTTCAAAGACACATATGACAGGCACCTAAATCCAATGTTTCCCCTTGCCTGTCTTTGCTACAAACCAGTCAATCCGTGAAAAAGCTAACAAATATTTAATCAGAAGGTCACACTTGGAAATCACTAAATCATTCTGACTAACTAGTAAGAGACCTGCAGGTGATAATGGAGAGTGTCAGGTACTTGTAATGTGATGTGTCAGCAAAGAAAGCTAATGCAATTTTTGGCTGTGTGCACATCATGGAGCACCATTTACCCAGTAGTGATGAGACCACTCCTAAAGTACTCACCAAGCCAGATAATCTGAAAGTGTTAGAGCAGGGGACATTAAAAGCTTTGAGATGATCTCACCAGTGAGGGAGACTGGATTACCAGGAGCTCCATTCCTGTAAAGTTTAGAGGCTTTGCAAGGCTTAAACTAAGCTAAATTCTTGTGGAACTCTTTATTTTTTCAGTAGTGGCACTCAAGGCGTGGAAGGGGGACAAGATGGGTCCTGAGCAAGGAGAGGTGGAGGAAGAGAGTTACACAGAGCTGCTGCTGAAGCTGCCAGCCAGGCTAGGTTTTGTGCCTCCACTCCTGTAAAGGTTGGATGCACAGCTTTCAGCAAGTGTTTCTAAGCTTCTCAAGGTCAGAGGCATTGTGCTAATGAAGCCTGCCCATGCCCGGCTTTTCTTTTTGGATGCAGGTAAACACTGTGGCATATTTAGTTAACTGAACAATTTGTACCTGTAACAACAATCAGTGGGAAAACATTTTTTTTTCTCCTGAGTTTTCCAGCCCAGTTGTGCAAACCAAAGAGGTCTGGATAGTATAGAGAAGGTTCAGAAATGCATCTGGACTTTAGGATATTTATCTAAACCAGAGCTCCAGCCACTAATGTTTATTCATCCTGAATAATGAAGAAGCCTGTTGTCCCCTAGTTATAAAATAAAAAAAAACCCTCAAAATATATAATTTGCATGGCAAGCAAACAGGTTTTTAACACAGTTTCTTAGCGCTGTGTAAATGTTTTTCTTTAAAGCACTTTAAGTTAGAGAATCACCTTATGGACTAGTTTCTTCTGCCAAATTTAATTGTTTTTTCCCCTCAATCAAAGCTGGTTTTGTGCAATACAAATATAACACACTTTATAATTAATCACATTTTTCTTTCAGCTCTTGTAACTCAAAGCCATGGGTTCTTCACTGAGAATTCTTTTCTACATGCTCCGAGGAGTTCAACCCTGGAAACAGACCCTCCGAGCATTCCATCTGAATGGAACTGCCACAGCATGGCATAAAGAGAGAGGGCCTCAGAGGTAAACATGTTACAGGCCAATTAGGTCTTTACAGACTATCACTACCACCTGGGTTTGCAAATGAAAGTGGATGGGAAGTTAGAGCAGAGCACAAATCACAGGTATGTTCTCGCATTGATCTGCCCTACTCAAAAGGTAGGTGACTATATTATGTACTATCTGAAGCTTCCAAATGATAGCCTCAAGTAAAATGCTAAGTGCAACATGGTTGTGAGAAACAGAACTAACTGCCATCCAACCTCAAACTTCCATTCCCCACCAAGCTTGTTGCCAAAATATCCTACTTTCAAGCTTAACTATCCAAAACCTATCCTAGACCCTGTGCAATCTAGATTTGGACCAGGAACGGGTATGGAAACAGCATTAGTTGTGCTGATGGACCATTTTGTGTTGTAAATGGATGGAGGGTAGACATCCATTCTTACACTCCTGGACTTTGCAGCGTTTGGCATAGTCACAGGAAAAGAACTCATTTGTACAGGAGACAAAGCTCCCTAAGGGTCAAGTCTGGGTTTGGGGAATTCAGGAACTAAGGATCACCTCGATCCTTTCTGTTCCAAATGCAAGGCACACTTCCATGAGAAATCGAAGCACACAGCAACTCCATAACCGCCACCAAATATCCACACCCATTTTTCCCCTTGAGGAGAAAAGAGGAATGGAGAAGACACCATGTGACAGATGCTAGTCACATTGCATAGTGCATCTCTGCAAAGTCCTCAGATAC
Source organism: Chrysemys picta bellii (assembly GCF_011386835.1). Classification (NCBI taxonomy): domain Eukaryota; kingdom Metazoa; phylum Chordata; order Testudines; family Emydidae; genus Chrysemys; species Chrysemys picta. Next base: position 112,016,745 of record NC_088796.1, read on the forward strand.
CATAGTGACAAGTGTGCTATAAAAACCTGACCAAGGTAATAACTGTGGAGATGATTACCATGGAGATCCTCACTCCCCAGCCACTTCTTCAGAATTTTGTTAAGGATTCCTGAACTAGAAAGGATTCTGTCTTGACGCCCCCTTTACACTCTCAGGCTCCAGGTGTGGGGAGAGGATGAGCTTCAGGAGCGCACCTCCCAGGAATCTTGCTTTATATAGGCCATCAAGGTTTGCAGTTGCTGTAGCTACCTTGCTAAGTAACAAAGATCCCAAAGCTACTTTGCCCCACACACACAGCGGAACTTCCCCACACAGGAACCATATCATCAACCCCTACTCCACAATGAATGTGTCACTCTGTGGGCAGGTCTACACTTCGGAATTACTTTGGTATAACTACATCGTTCAGGGGTGTGAAAAATCCAGACCTCTGAGTTATACCAACCTCAGTGCTGGTGCCAACAGTGATCTGTCAGCAGGAGAAGCTCTCTGCCTCTAGCTACTGCCTCTCACTGAGGTGGATTAACTATGCTGACAGGAGAGCTCTCCCCAGTTAGCCTAGAGCATCTTCATTAACATGATAAAGCAGTGCAGCTGTGATGGTGCAGCGTTTTAAGTGTAGACCTGCCTCAAGTTTGATTTCTCTATCCCCTTGAGTCAGAAAACCCACCCTCCCTCACCTACAACCCCAAAACAACACATCTTTCACCAGTGAAGCAAAATTGCCTTGATTCTGACCATCAGTACATATTGGTGTGCCATATGTTGCTTTAATGTTCTTCTGTGAGCAGCTTTGGAAGCCAAATCCGTGCTGAAGTTAACAAAATGCATGTTAAAACTTACTACTTTTCTTCTTATTTAGCTATTGAATATTCCCTTGCTCATATGCCTGAAAACAGTTATTTTCTTACTTAATTTATATGCCACTGTCTCACTGGAGAAGAGAGTCATTAATGCATATACTCAATATCTGAACACTACATAACACACACATGCACCCACAAAGTACTTAATAGGATGAGACTGAATTTTGGATGCAGGACTATAGGACATATTTCACCGTTGATTTTGAAGCAGAACTCCCCATTGAAAACAATAGTGGAATTCTTTACTATTTTAGCAATACCTAAGGGTCACAACTGAGTTCCGGGCCTGTTGTAGTGGGCACTATACACACACACAATGAGAGACCATGCCTGCCTTGGGGAGTTTACATTCTAAATAGAAATGATAAAACAGATTATTATCCCCATTTTATAGATGGGGGACTGAGGCATGCAGAGATGAAGTAATTTGCCCAGCACCACACAGAAGGTCTTTGGGAGAACCACAAACGGAACCCAAATATCCTGAGCCTCAGTTCAGTGCCTTAACCACAAGATTGTTCTCTCTGACTGAGCTTCACAGTGCATAAATTCCTTTGTGGAGCTGGGCCTTTGTCTCCCAATCTGTAAAATGGGAATAACAACACTTCCCTACCTCATAGGGGTGTTATAAGGATGAATATATTAAAGATTATGGGGTCCTGAAATACTACAGTAACGGAGGTCATATAAGTACCTGTCTAAGATAGACAGAAATGGCTCTGCATTGGCCTCCAATAAAGGCTATAATGGACACTATCATAAGGTCTAGTAATCCACTGTTCTACATTGCCTTCCATTTACGGTCAGGTCACCAGAGTTTATTTACAGATCAATATATGTACACCTAAAGGAAGGCCAAAGTAATTATGTAAAGATGCTACTGACAGAAGGGCAAAAAAAAAAAACTGGAAAGAGAAAATCCTGCAAAAAGAAACAAGGACAAGAGCCCAGCTCTAAAAATATGAGCATTTCACAACTGAACCGAGGGGTTTTACCATACCAGAGAGACGAGTCAAGGTGAAAATGGGATTGTGAGGGACGCAGGGATAGTCCAGCAGCTACAGCCCATTAACCCAAGCCACTCTTCTGCATTATGATTTTTTTTAAATAGTATACTTGGAAACCGTTAAGCATAGAAAAACGATGTGTACCTAAAATGTTTCCCTTTATATCCTGACAAACAAAAATGGTGATATACAGTGAACAGTGGATAAGGCATATATACATGGTGAGTGAGAGCCATTTTGTCTTAGCTGCCCTATTTATTCTATTCAAAGACCCCAAATTATATGAATGGACATTTTGTGGACAGGAAATAAGACCTCCACAAAATGCAATATAAAACAACTAAAAAGCAAAACAGACTTCAACAGAGAAAGCATCACTGTAATTTGAAAGAAGAATGCCAAATTGATCATTTTGTAGATTCAGGATCCAATCCAACTGTGCTAACAACAATGGAGTGTCCTATTAACTTCAATGGGGTCAGGAACATACCCTTAATAAATTGATGCGAGAGAATGGTCATCTGCTAGACTAGGATATAAAACAGACCAAGTGATATTTTTCCACCATTACAAATGAGAATAACCTCCAACAATATAGAAATCCATGCACGGAGGTCAAGATTCATATACATGAAACTGCATATCTGTGACTAACTATCCATTACCATACCTGACAAAAGTTAGAGATAATGGGCCAAATATGACACTAGATGTAATGCCTACTGGCTTCAGTGGGAGTTCCACCTTGGCAACAGAGTGCAGGATTTGACCTAATTCATATTTTTCCTTCAAAACTAACCTATCAAGGCATTCACTAAGTAGGATCACATAAAGCAGACACTATTGTTAAGTTTGTGGGTAGAAATTATAGACTGAAATGTGGACTAAGCACCATTGATTTAGACATTTTAGGAAGGATGCAGACAGAAATAAAGAGAGAGTTGACATCTGCTTCTTGAAATTAAACTCATTCATATGGAAGTTTTTCAAAAATAAGTATTTTAAGCACCTAAAAGTGCTTAAAAGTGCTTAAATTCTGGCCCATTGAAGTCAACGGCAAAACTCCTATTGACTTCAACGGGGCAAGGATTTTAGCCATTGTCTCTTCCCCAAAGATCTTACAGGGTAAATAAGACAAGATACAAGACATGATTGCAATGCGATGGAAATAGCAGAAGAGAAAGAAGATTGTTATTAATTTATTATTATAATTTATTATTATAATTTATATTTTAGTAGTGTTTAGAGACCCCAACATAGATCAGGTCATCATTGGGGTATATAAACACACAGTAATAGTGCCTACCCTCAAGGAGCTTACAATCTATATAGAAAAGACAGAGGGAGTGCAACAGGAAGTGTTCTATTTTATTAAATGAAAATAAGAAATAAAGTTTCTAGGCATATCTGGGTGTTCTCTGAGAAGCATTACATTGTGAAAAGAAGGGAGTCAGGTAGCCCCTAAAGCACTAAAACCATAGCAAAATGTATTTGCCCATCACAGGGCAAAATTTCTTAGGAATAAAAATTTTACATTCAAACTTCTAAAAGAGAACTTCCCCAAAATTGAAAGCAATGCAAAAAACCAAATGAACCAGCCACAGAGTCACTTAGGTTAATTATGGGTGCACTTAACAGTTTAACACAGTAGTTCTCAAACTTTTGTACTGGTGACCCCTTTCACATTGCAAGCCTCTGAGTGCGACCCCCTTATAAATTAAAAACACTTTTTTATATATTTAACACCATTATAAATGCTGGATGCAAAGTGGGATTTGAGGTGGAGGCTGACAGCTTGTAATAACCTCCTGACCCCTTAAGGGGTCCTGATCCCCAGTTTGAGATCCCCTGGTTTAACAGCTTTGTACAATTAAAAAAAAGATTCTTGTCCTCAAACATTGCCTAGGTTTTAATGCCGACTAGCTCTTTTACCTAAGATCTATAAATTTCTGTGATCTTCATAGGAAGAAAAGGATCCTGTAGTTATCATACACAAAGCCACTGTTGCAGAAGAATAGAAGAAGGTTGTGAACGGTGATGAGAAAGAACTTGGTTAGCCTTTTAATTCTATTAGTAGGCGTGGGAAATATTTGGCAGGAACTCATCCATGTTGGCTCTGTATTCAGTTCACATTTGCCACTGTACATGGGCATTTCAGACCTTTGGACAAACACAAATGCTCAACATCCAGTACAGAGTGGCATGCAGTTTCCTGATCAGCCAAGTTGTGTTTTGATTGACAGAACCGTGCTTGGTTGTTTTTGAACGACTGTGGCTACCAGTAATTTTCAGTCACCTCACCAGCCTGCTCTGTATACATGACCTGACCTGGTCACTGACGAATATTTCCCACAATGTATACGGACTGGGAGAAGACAGAGAAGATATGGTGCCTCGAGGCTGATGTGCCTCATCATAGACAGATGTGAGGTATAACTACCAGCCTCCTGAAATAAGTTCATCAGCTAAGAAAAGAACAAATGAGACTTGACAACATTCTTGTCAAGAGAATTGATAGAAAAGGCCAAGCCTTTGCCACATGAGTTCACACTGATTGTTGCTTGAGGCTTTGAGAATGATGAGCAAGTGGAAGCTTTATCAGAATATGTTAGCCACTTGCATTCAATTCATGAAAAGGCTGACAGAAGAAAAGTCCTGAATATCCCAGAACGCCACAAGAACTGGGCAAAAGTCCAGGTGCAGATCTTCAGCTGGTATAAATTGTCATAACGCTACTGAGGTCAATGAAGTTATGACAATTTACAGCAGATGAGGATCTAAAAATTCTTTCAGTGTGAAGCTGAAAAACAAAAGTAAAATTGCATCAAAAAAATCAATAAAAATAATGTAAATTGGGAATATCACTAAAATTCCTGATTTGGCAAAGCAAAACAGAGTTCTTGCTATAATCACTTACGGCAAAAATCTGAAAATTATTTATGGCCAAAGATTGTTTTTTTTTTCAAATCTGGCAGCAACAGAAAAAGACAATTTACATATGTGAAATGTTTATTCAGTTATATGACCCCACAGCCTTTTTATTGGTGGGTTACCACAAACACGCACAATCTTCACAAACTGATAGCATGAGAAAGTTCATTAAAAAATTAACCATGCCTCTTTATTGTTAGAGGAACACAGAGGCAACTTATTCCCTGCTGTTGATACAACACTCCATTTTATGCCACCTCTGTAATGAACAAAAGCCTTTCGAAACCAGTACAACCAGAAGGGTTGATGTCCACAAATTGGCAAGAATATGGTGATGTGATCTCCCACTAGTGGGGAAGTTAATGCATGTTGACAACATACCCAATATTGTCAGCATGCATTACCTTCTCTATTCGCATAAGATCTCCACCACCACAGTCTTGCCAATTCATGGAAGTTGGCCATTCTGGCTGTACTGGTTTCCAAAAGCTTTTATTGTTTACACGTGTGGCTTGAAATGGAGTGTTGAAAATTGCATCTTGCCATTGCACAGGTGGGAGAGGAACTGCACATCAGCATTGTAACTGGAGAATCCCGATCTGTGTCACAAATTGAGGTCCACAACATGTTGGCCTGCCCAACCCCACAGAAATAGGGGATCTTGGTGATGAATGGAAGCCACTGTCCTGTTTTACATTTAAGTAACAATATATCACATCACAGTTATATAAATAACTGTATGCTTCTTTTATGAAAAAGTCTTCTAGAATTTAACAGGGATTGGAACCCAGAAATTCCCATGGAAATAAATAAGGTTCTACAGAAATTATTGTAAAAAAAATTATACAATTTAACAACACTGCTCTTTCTATGGTTCCCCTGCTCACATCCATCTGCCCATATACCCATCCTTATAGAATTCTATAAAGAGAAATAGAAAGTGTATAGACTGGCTCAAACAATATATTTAGCTTAACAAAGAGAAGGTTAAGGGGTGGTTTGATCATAGTCTATAAGTACCTAAATATTTATTAATGGGCTAGTCAGTGTAGCAGAAAAAGGTATAACACTATCCAATGGCTGGAAGATGAAGCTAGATAAATTCAGACTGGAAATAAGGCATATGTTTTCAACAATGAGAGTAATTAACCATCGGAACAATTTACCAAGGGTCAGGGTAGATTCTCACTAGCAATTTTTAAATCACAATTGTATGTTTTTTTCCTAAAAGATAGGTGCTAATTTATAAGGAATTATTTTGAGGAAGTTCTCTGGCCTGTGTTCACAGGATATCAGACTAAATCAGGGGTCGGCAATGTTCGGCACGTGGCTCGCCAGAGTATGCACCTGGCGGGCCGGGCCAATTTTATTTACCTGCTGACGCGGCAGGTTCGGCCGATCGCGGCCCCCACTGGCCGCAGTTCACCGTCCCGGGCCAATGGGGGCGGCGAGAAGCGGCATGGGCAAGCGATGTGCTGGCCACGGCTTCTCGCCGCCCCCATTGGCCTGGGACGGCGAACCGCGGCCAGTGAGGGACGCGATCGGCCAAACCTGCTGCATCAGCAGGTAAATAAAACTGGCCCGGCCCGCCAGGGTGCTTACCCTGGCGAGCCGCGTGCCGAATGTTGCTGACCCCTGGACCAGATAATCATAATGGTTCCTTATGGTCTCCAGCTGAATACCCAAAAATTAGAGCTAGTCAAATTTGGAATTTCCATTGTGCAGGCAATTCTGACCTTTAGACATTTACTTTTGTCTCAAATTGGAACAAAAAGTTAAAATTTCCTGCAAAACAAAATTTCCCCCCAAAATTGTTTCATAAATATCAAAAGAACCTTATCAAAGCTGTGCCTTTTATAATATCATTTGTAATACAAGACATATATTATACCATAAATGATATAATATAAAAGTAAGTGAGGTTCTTCAATCTTATTAAAATGACACTTTGACCTTATCACAACTAAACGTTTCAATATTTTTTTTGGTCAAACTTTGACAAAATCAATCCGCTCTTGCAAAATGGTTCAAATTAGTCAAATCAGCATTTTCCAAAAGAAAACTGTTCCATTGGAGAGTTTTCAATCAGCTCTACCCCAAATCACTAGTCAGTTATGAGAATCTTGTCCAATAAATCTTACTATATCTGAAGCCAGAGAAAAAGGGAAAGGAAGGTGTCTTCTCTCTGAACCTTTTGAAAACACAGTGTGTTTTTCAATGTAGGCTACACAGAATGTAGGTGCCTTCCCCGTCAATTGTCTTTTAGGCAGCCTAAAACAGAAAAGGGGTTGCATGTTGTGTCTGTTTGTTTGTTTCCTGGGCTTGCAGTAGTCAGTTCCTTAATTTAAAGTTTCTGGGACATTATCAGTTTTCTAAAATCGCTGAGTGTCAAAAAGTGTAAAATAAATCAACGCTGAGGTAACAAAGCAAGTCAGAAAATGAGGGGAAAATGACATCTTTCAAGATCAACTGTTCCACAGAGTACAGTACAAGCTGGCAGTCTGAATAACACTATACATTAGCTAGCATAAGATCTGAAAAATTTCTGACAGTTAATGCGTATCGGAGCTTGGAGGCAAAAGAATCAGTTGTCCCCAGGGGCTGGTGTGTTGTGATGCTACAGTAGGAAACCGTTTCTGAATCGCAACGAAAGGTCCCATTCTGCTGCTGTCACCCACTAAGATTTTATATATATATATATATATATGTATGTTCAAAGTTTAGAGCTAGTTCTGTTTGAGTAGAAAAGTTCAAACTAATTTCTAAACCTACTACCCACAAATGGAAGTTAGTGCATGTAATAGTAATACTTAGTATTTTCTGTCCACAAACTTCATTATCCTCATTTGACAGATGGGAAAACTGAAACAGAGAAGCTGAGATCTGCCCAAATTCACAAAGGGACACATTGTCAGAGCCTGGATTAGAATTTAGAAAAGTTTGGCTGCTAGTCTTGAGCTTAGACCACACATTTTTAATACATGCCAAATCCTGACACGAGCACTCCATATATTTGGGGATGCACGTGGGCTGTCTCTTAAGAGAGGAAGTTGCTTCATATGAGTGATTTTTCATATATAATACACTGAATACTATACAGGATTAGCAAAATCTATTTCAACATAAATTGTTATTAGTCAGACCAATGGATAAATCTCCAGGACCATGCTGTTCTTTTTTAAAGTAACCATATTTCTTTGTCTTTTAGGTATTAAGCACCTACATGTACTAAATTTAAGCTACCTGATTACCTTGGGTGTTTTGGTGATATTTCTGAGTGCCCAGGTAGGTATGATATTTAATTACCTATCTATCCTTTTGATACTAAGTTACTTGCAAGGTATTCAGTTATGACTGACAGCAAACGGCCCAGGAACTTTTCTTCCTTGTTAATGTGCTCTGAAGTGACAGATTCTCAATTGAAAGGCTTGGAGTTTTTTTAAAAGAGATTTTTTAGTTTGTTGGTTGTGGGGAGGGGAGGGCAGATGGACAGATTTTTTTTTGAGGGGGGGTAATTATTGTTTCAAGTTTTTAGCAAATTTAATCAAATTCTAATCCTTTTTTCAAATTAAGTTAATCCCTATTCAAGAGAGCACTTAAGCACATGCCGAACTTTAGCTGACTTACGTATATACTCAAGTGTTAAGCAAGAGCTTAAGTGAATAGGGATAGACTGCTGAATCGGGGCCTAATTTATAGTCCGATGCTCAAAGTCACTGAGCACCTGCAGCTGCCACTGGACTCAGCATTACTGAAAATCAGGAACTAACCCCTTGCATTTTAAAATGCCCTTTTTATGTTGTAGAAATCATACCTTGAAGATAAAAATATAAATCTGTTTCCAATTCTCTTTCCATATAGTTCTTGTGACTGTTTTGCCAAGAAACTGTACCTTGCAGCAAAGAAGAATGCCAGTCTGGGAAGCTGGCATAGATATGCTATCGTTATTTCTGTCTTTCATTTTCTCCGAGGCTAGCTAGGGAATTTTTTTCCCCCTCACATAACTAACACCAGCTCAGCTGCTGAGATTAGCTTATGGGCATGATAAACACACACACACACACACACACACACACACACACACACACACACACTACATCCTCTCCCAGTTTGCTTTCATGTATGTATTCTTTTTATCCTCTCCCATCTGTGATTCGTTGCTGTTTCCAATGCGTAGAAATGTGGCCAGTTCTGTAATCTCTACAGCCTGGCAAAGCAGTTTTGAGATGTCAAAGCTAAGAACAGCTTGAGGACTGACAAAATAAGAGGGATACAAACTGAGCAATAAATTAGAATTAGAGTTAAGGACCTGTGTCAGGGATATAGTATTTAGTACCAGGTCACTCATAGGAATGTGCAACTAGAATTCTTATGGAAACCTTTCAATGCCCACAGAATAAGTTTTGTTCATCCCTTTGAGCTATTTATTGCAGAAAATCAGGTGCTCTCTAGAACTGTTTGGGAAGCAGAGCTGAAAAGGCAGAAACACCATTAAACCTCTAGCCAAACAAAAATTCTGATTTCACCTGACACATGAAGATAAGCTTGTTTGGCTGCAAAAGTTCTTTTTGTTTTAATTTCCAAGTTAGTCCAGCTCTGAACTGGAGAACTGATAACAATCAACAGTCAATATTAGATGAAGAAAGTTCAGTTAAGAAAGAAGTCATTGAAAAGTTTCTAGGTTGACTCCTACCCACAGCTAATACTTAAATAAGATTGACTGACAGCCTACTTTCTGGCCATGGTCTCGCACCAAGGGAACTAGAGGGGTTTAGATGAGACCATGAGTGCTGGAACTAGGATGCTGCCACACCCCCTGGCTTGAAGTGGTTTTCATTATATACAGGGTTCACAGTTTGAGTCAATGGCTCTCAGCATCCCCACTACACAAATTGTGTCAGCACCCCTGGATGAGACAGCAATACAGGTTGCTAAATTTGCCATCTCTTCATCGTAAAAAACAGTGCTCTGTGACAGCAATGCCTTATTAATATTAGTTACTTTTTTATTTCTTTTTATCAAATTACTCCATGAGTGGATCTGGAGCTTAGATCACCATTGGTCCTCTCAAACCTAGTTACCTAGCCTCTTTCCTGCAGGTCAGAGGTGAGGGATATCCTGTTTGGTGGATAAATACAGGACTTCACTCTCCAGGCCTGTCAGTTTGGCACCTTTGAATAAAGGAATGGACCTGGCTGACCGCCCCGGGCGCAGCCTGTTTAAATGGCCTTGTCCACTTCTTCCCTAAGGTTAAACACACACATTGCACCTTTCACCAGTACTAATTTCATAGACAAATGTAAAAAAGATTTTAGAAAATGTCTTTCACTTGCTTCATTGACTCCCTTCCCCCTAAGACCAGGACTTTAAACTTTGACAGAAAGTTCTGAGAACAGATTTTGCTGTGATCCCTTTGGTGTGTTTGGCTGCCTTGAAGTAGCAGGAACATTTATATTCCAGTATCTACAGAAGTTGACAAAATAAAAGGTAACTGGCTGCCTGAAGAGTTGGACAATTGCATAAATAAAGCCATAATGAAAGATTATTTAGGTTGGGATTTCAAAGAGATGTAAGTCAGTTAGGCATTCAACCCGCACTGAAAGTCAATAGAAAAGAGGTGGCTAACTTCCTTAAGCTCCGGTAAAAATTTCAGCCTTATGTTGTTATAGCACCAAAAATGTCCTTGCCATTTTCCAAAGAGAGTTAAGGACAGTACTTGCCCTAACAAAGGTAAAGTCTATAAAGAAAAGGACATATGAAGATAATGGATAAAATAAGACATGACCTGAATTTTCACCCAACATTCAAAGCAAATCCAAAGACAACCAACTACAAACGTGGAAAACAATTTGGCTTTTTTTTTTTTGGGTGGAGCTATAGTTCCATCAATACCCATGATACTAATTGTTAGCACTAGAATCACAGTGTCTCACCACAAAATATTTCCGAGCAGCTGTCAGAAATATCAGCATTGACCAACAGGGACCAACCTCAGTCAGGGCCGGCTCCAGACACCAGCTCAGCAAGCAGGTGCTTGGGACGGGCAAGGGGAAGGAGCAGCACGTCAGGCTCATCGGCGGCAATTCAGCCTGTCGGTCCCTATCAGAGGGAAGGACCTGCCGCCGAAGAAGAAAGAGGCACAGTGGAGCTGCCAGCGATTGCGGCTTTTTTTTTTTCCCGCCGCTTGGAGCGGCAAAAACCCTGGAGCCGGCCCTGACCTCAGTTCTCCATAGAGGAACCCCAGTATGCTAGCCAGTTCTTCATAGGAGGACACCCTCCGAGCCCCCAGTGACCTGGGTCAGGGAATAGCCACTTTATAAGGTGGTTAATGTTAAACCTTTTATCCTTTATATGTTTTTCTTCATTGTATGTTATTTTACATTAAAAGTCTATTTCATCCAGATAATCAAAAGTGATGGCAGTAGGAGAAAATTTTGTTTTCGGAGAACAAAATACCTCATTCCTTTTCCTCAGGCAGAATACCATCCTTTGTACTGGTTATAGGCCAGGGGAGAGACTGCAGAGACTCGTCTTGTTACAGAAACCTTTGAGAAGCCCGTGATTACAATGTCTCAAAAAACTGTCAAGTAGTAGGGACATTCCAATCATCATCAAGGACCACAAGACATGTGAATCTCGTATATCCCAGTAACAACTTCTATATTGGATAATTTCATACTACTTCTGGCTCTTTTTCAGAGCACTCTTCCCCATGCGTTAAGGCCCTAATCCTGAACTATTAAAGTCCATGGGAGCTTTACTGTTGACTTCACGGCATACAATACTAATAACGCTGGTTCATTTCCTTAGAGAGGAACAGAGTCCATGTATGGCTTTGCCCATGTCACCTTATACAATATTTTATATTCTGTACCACCTTTATTAAACAGATACCACAATGTCCTAAAGCCGCCAAAAAAATCTGTAATAACATATTGTTAAGCTATTGGTGAGGTATTAATGGTGTTTCCAATTATACCATACATTCAATTAGTAGACTGGAAGTAACTATTTCATAGTGTGTATAGTCCGTGAGCTGGATGTCCCTATGAGAGTATTGGAGGGGGAGAAGATGACATTAAAGATATTAATTGTGATTGAGTGTAATTAAATATTTTTATACGGCGTTATCTGTGGTTCTATTGGACGTGGTTATTATACCTCTTTAATTTTGCATTTGGCAAAAGTTTCATGAAAACCTTTAAATATGACTATATTTAATCATAGAATATCATGTTCTTACTTCGAAAACAATTTCACTTAAGAATTGGCCAGTTTGGTTGAAGATGGTTTCTTTTTAGCACAAAAAGTTAATGAAAAAATGGATCAATTATGAATTCACAATGAAAAGTGAATGGGTTCAAATGACACATTACAAATTAAAATTGCAAATATTTCACACAATTTCTATTAATAATCCACAGTTTCCCTGCAACCCCCAGCTATCTGGAGAGGTATAAGCTCTTCCAGGCAAAATTATCTTTGTATTCAAGGCTGCGTTTTCATGCTATTATGCACAATTGAGCTGTCCTCAGCTTTTCCTAAAACGTTGTACATGTAATTTATAACAGACAATTTCACACACACACAGAGGTTTGTTTTTTTTTCTCAACTATATAACTAAGCGTGTCTGTTTGACACGGAGGAGCAAGTGTAACATTAGAGGTCTCGGCGAGTAGGCGGAGGATAAAAAGCAATCATGAATATATTGTCAAAATAAGAGAATACTTTGAAGTCTAGCGATTTTATTTGTATACAGTACCATATGCTTTACCTTGACTACAAAAAGGGCACATAGAAAAGTACTTCAAAATGTTCATTGCTATAAGCCTGTGAGAGTTCAATAAATTTGTCAGCTATTTGCACAATCACCTCTGTGCCTTCTCCCACGTGAACTTCAATACATGGTATTGCCTTCCTGAATGCATCTGCATATTTGTTCCTACTCTGTCTTTCTTTAAGGCCTACTTCTGCTGCACTGCTTATAATTAATCAAGTTGACTTTATATATAAATTGCCTACAATTATTCTCATCCACTCGACCCCTTAATCTGATTGTTTTAGATTGTAGGCTAGTTGGAGAAGGGATCATCTTTCTTGAGTGTTTGGAAATCAGCTCGTGGATACTATGATTAATAATTAACAAAGAAGTTTAATTTACAAAGAAGGTTTTTTTTTTGTTTTGTTTTGTTTTTTATAGTTTTGCTGTTGTTTTGAAACTTTCCATTTTTTCAAAGGAAACTAACATGATTTTTTGTTTGGTTGGTTTTCAGTTTTCCCTTTACCATCCCCCATCATTCTTTCCCCTCCTTTTCCAATGGAGAAATTGAAAAAAAAAAAAAAAAGTTGGGGGGAGGAATAAAAGGGAGAGGAGAAGAAAATGAGAGAAAGGGAGAGGGAAATGAAAAAAACCCTGAGTTTTGCCCACCTCTTCAGTTTTGCTGCCTTTTTTTTAACCCCTCTTTTTCCATTCCAAATCCAACACCAGTCTCTGGCTACCAGAGTGGAGTCACATCAGTGTCAAAGGTCATACAGTTTTATTTTCTTCTCTCCCCCCCGCCCCCCACAAAAATCAAATAAATGAGAAATGCTTTTTGAACCTCTCAAATTAAATGATTTTTAAGAGAAATTATTTTGTGAAAAAATCTTAACCATATTTCTATCAGCTAATGAACAATAACATAGAATGGTTCTTTCTTACCAGAAAAATGAAGGAGCAGAAAAAAGTTTTTGTACATGGCTGGCTGAGTTCCTTTGAATTGATCATTCTAATGCTGCTGAGATTCAATTGTGCTATTAATGGTGTGTGAGAGTATGTAAAGCTTTGGATAAGCATCTACTTCGGTTGTTATTTAAACTGAAATAAAATACATAAATAAGTACAAAGCATTAATACCTCTGCTAAATATAAAATACTTAGTATTTATATATCATGTTTTGTGGCAAAGTACTTTATTAATATAGACTATTTAATCACATGTAATTGGGTACATGCTAGCCACACAAATATGCCACATAATATAAAAACACACATTTACCTATGTATAAATATACTGTAATTAGAAATTATATTTGGTTACCTCCTCAATGGTAATTCCTACCGTGCATTGTTCCTAGAGCTGGGCAACATTTTTGGCCAAAACTTTTTTCTCCAAGAAATGCAGATTTGGCAACATGAAAACATTTTGTGAATTATTTAACAAAAAGTTTTGTTCTGACCTTTTCTAAACAAAATGCCTATTTTTCAGTTTGAAAATGATGTATTGCTTCAGGATTTCATTTAATTTTATTTTTAAAATGTCAAAATAAAACATTTTGGTATTACTGGAAAAAAATGTTTTGTTTGACGATGAAATGATTTTTTGATTTGCCAAACATTTTGAAAATATTAATTTTTGAGCTGACCTGAAATGATTTTTTCCCTGCCTTTTTGAAAAATCACCAGTGAACCAAAAAATCAGTTATTCTCGCAGCTCTAACTGTTTCCTCATGTATCCAAGCCTGTGTTTCCTCACAAATCTTTATCTATAGTGTTTGGGAATGGAGGGAGATACATAAACAAATGATTTCAAACAAACCTCCAAGCCTTGTGAGGTTTACCCATCTCTGCTTTCTACTGGCTTCTGGTTTTTACTGAGGGTGGACATAGGCACTGGTCTTTGTCAAAGTTAGACTGAGTGTACAAAGGTTTTATTTTAGGTGCATTTATTTTAGTAATGATGTCAATTCATACATTTCTTACTATGAAAGAAAAAACTCCATCATTCCCTTATCTCATTTCTGTACTAACCAGTATTTCCCTACCCGTTCTGCTTTCACTAGCGATGCCCATCAATGTCTAGAAAATGTCCATTAAAAATAGAAATTTCAGTTTCTCATCACCAGTACAAATGTATTAAATATACTGGTTTGGGAAGTCTGTGCTTGTACTCTTTGGCCGACTGATTTTCCCATTTCCATTTTAAATGCAACACACTATTTAATCTCGTTGTTGGCAGGAGAAGAGAAGTTGCTTTGGATGTTTGGTATGTTTGATTTTCCATTTAAATGTCTTCCCAAAAGGGAGGATCAGTGACTTCTTCCCAGATTAAAAAAAAAAGACCAGGCTGCTTAAGTCCTTTCCTCCTTATGCCACTAGTGCATCATTACAAGTTCAGCTAAGAAATCATAAAGAATACTTTTGCATTTGTAGGATTGAGAAAGCATCAGCCTACACTACGGATGATGCCTTAGCCCCAGTAATTGCTATTCACAAAGAAAAGATAGATCAAGAATTGACTGAACTCCACAGAGATATGGCTATGTAAAGAGAGTGCATTTTCTTTCTACTGGGCCTACAATGCAAATGTAATACTTCAGGTGGCTGGAAACCAAGATTTCTAAGCATGGAGTTTTGCCCACCTCTTAATTTTGCTACTTTCTATTTTTCCCCTCTTGTTCCATTCCAAATCCAACACCTGTCTCTGGCTACCAGAGTGGAGTCACATCGGTGTCAGTTAAAAGCCATACAGGTATATGGCTAGGGGGTGACCTGGCATAAAAATAGTAATGGCGCTCCCCCAAATTCTGCTTGCTTAGGGTGCCAAAACAGGACACCACTCACTGTATACTGAAGACAACTTCATAATCTTTCCTTTCTTGTCTGTTCTGCTTACCATGATAAAAGCCTGGTTGACACCCTACTTGTGAGGCTTGGATGAATAGTGTTGAGACTAAAATATTCATCATTAGGCTTCAGAATTAAATATCTCCAGTGATCTGCACAGGAGCAGTTCAAACCTCACAGAGCTACTGTTTCATGCAGACTTCACTGCAGTAAGTTCTTTATTACAGTAAGTTCACTATTTGAAGGTCACCTTATTGCTTGGACTTGGGCATTTTCCAAACACAGAGGAAAACACAGCCCCTTTCCCTGAAGAGTATACTCTCTAAAAAGGTAAAGATAGATTAAGGACAGGGAGAAAAGGACACAATGTACAAACAGTGATAATAGTCACAAATATGGTTGTAGAGGGAGAGGGAAAATGGGGCAGCCAGACTACTATTGCTGTGGTGTTGAAGGTGACAAGCTAAAAGTAATAAGTAGGCATTCACAAATCTTTTGTACTTGACACACTGGTAAAGGAGAAGCCAGAGGTGTGATTCAAAAGGAAGGAGAAATAAAATGATCAGGTCAATGGGCAAGGAAAATGATCACAACCATGAGGCCCTGATCCTGCAATGAGCTCTTGCCAGACAAAGCCCAGTGTCCATCTGGAGCATACAGAGGTCCACATGCACAGAACTCATTGCAGGATTGAGACCGTCATGTGGTATTTTCAGAAACAGTGTGGATATGTAGCGGAAAGGCTGATCGATCAAAGGCAGCTGCAAAAAAACAAACCAAAACTTCCTATTCCATTCTGTTTTTATTTTTGCATCAGATGTGAAAAATATCATTACTGAGCTTCTGTTCAGGTGGGGATTTGAAAACAACCTGCATATGGGGGGGAAATGCCCAGCAGGAAGTCAGAGGAGTCACATTTTTCAGCTCACACTGTGCAGATTTCCCCATGCTTCATCTTACACATACCGGCAAAAACCCTATTTGCAAATGTTCATCAGCCTCTACCGGTAAATGAGACAAGTGGCTGTCATAACCCAAAGGCAAAGAGGAACATGAAACTCATCTTCCACAACTAAAGACACCTTTCCTCTCCTCCTGTTCGATCTAAAGATTGTATAAAGCACCTGATGGGGCTGAAATGCAGACACACAGCTGCACTGGAAAACATTCCAAGGGAGTGGAAGTCAAGGTACGACAATGTCACACACACACACACACACACACACACAAATATGAAGCAAAGCTATTCTTTTTCTCTACCCAGTGTCACAGAGAATTTTGGATAAATCATCTGTCATTGTTGACTGGCAAGATAATGACCCCATGTTAGTAAAGAGAGTGACATAAATGACGTGTTGGGAAGTAATAACATAAAATTGCTTTACAGGTATGTGGAAAATGGCACTAATGTCTACAGAAACAAACCTAATATGACAGCAAACTAAATGTTAGTACATTGGCGCTACAAGAACAATTTTATTTTTCTAGCCAGGCAAAGATACAGTTTGATCATATTAGAATCTCAGGACCTCATCGATGTAAAAATGTTTGCTACATCTTAGCTGGCTTTTCTCCTCCTCCCCTCCGCCCCCCGATGTATGAGTTAGTAGAGCATCGTCACTACAAAGAAATCTGTTCTAGTTCCAAGAGGCCACACTGGTAGTAGGAATCAGAAATGGGCAAATAAAGGTTGGGGGTGGGGAAACAAGGAATGGGGCTCTGCAACTATTTTTGTGGCTAAAACTTGCCAATTCACTTTGCTGTTGTTCCTTAGTCCCTTTTCTCGTATACCCTAATCTCCTAAATCCAGGAACACAGTGAGTGAGTTTTTATTCACTAGAATGTTTACAGAAAGCAAGAGCAACACACAGAGCACAAATATTCACATGATTATTGGCACAGAGAGGGCTCCTTGGGGCTTTTGGCAAGCTCTTTGTGGCTTGGAATCATGGGAGGGGGAAAGGAGAAGTGAGACTGTTGCAGAGGAGCATGAGGAGGAAGAAATTAAATAAATTAGAGCCATTCTAAAATTATCAAATTCTCAATGGATATTTTCCGCAAAACAATATATTTCAGGCTTTTACCGGAAAAAAACTTAGCCTGTTTCCCCCTCAACTTATAGGCTGGTCAACATTTTTCAAAAATTCTAAGTTTTGACCGAATTATTTTTGAGAAAAGTGGTCTGCAGTTGTTAACCAGCTCTCATACAAACACAAAAAGCTACAATAGTGTGTGTGTGTGTGTGTGTGTGCACACGTGCACGCCCCCCCCCCCACACACACACACACAACCAAGGTCCTAGCTTGCTCATCCACCTGTATGCCTGGAGTGCACCAAAGGCAACAAGAAAATGGTCTGGCTTCTCCAGAAAAGAATCCTCCGACTGATGGCACAAGAGGGAGGGGGTGCAGTAAGCAGTCTGCAGCACCAGAAGAGGAAGGGCTGAGAATGCAGCAGCAGGCAGTGGGATGAAGAAGGACCTGCATGCTGACCTGGGGAAGCTTTCATGGGACTGAGCAGCACAGCCACTCATTCCTGCAAAGGCAGCTATGAAGAATTCTGCTGAGCCACTGCCCAATACCTTATGGGCTGAACCACCTGAGTGCAGCAGATAGGGGGAAAAGGAAAAAACACACAAAGTAATAATCAATAGAGTCAGGTTTTTTTTTCCAAAATTTCCTATGAAAACTTTTTGTCAAAAAACTGAAATAGGAAAGTGTTTTGTTTTTTTTCCAAAATCTATTTTCAGCAAATGTTTTCAGGGTTTTTGTTACATTTTTCACTTAAAACTAAAACCCAAAACTTTTTGACAGAACCCCAAAGTTTTTGGTGAAAAAATTTCATTTTGGTCAAATAGGTATTTTTCATTAAAAAAAACATTCTACAAAAAATTTCTGACCAGCTCTACATATAAGCCTTCCTGGTTCCAGGTAAGAATGGGAGTCTAAATATTAAATGCTATGAGTAAGGCTACTCAAGCCATCTGTAGTCTGAAGAGAAAGCAGGCAGTATTGGAAATCTTGCAAGAAACCCTATTTAGTGAGATTTTCAGCAAACTCAGTGGGTATGTCCAGTTCAGAGAATCATCGCAAACTGTGAATGTTTTTCTGAAATTGAACATTTTGAGTTAGTCCATCACTAAAAATTATGTCCCAATGCCACAAGTGCTAACTTACATGCACTTAAAACTTTTCCAGAAATGATGCCTTCATGAATTCACACAATCAAAAACAACATTCCAACCAGCTGGACTCCTGGATAAAGAGCATACCACAGAATGACCTGGTGAATAGTATTTTATTATCTGTACATCTCCAGGGTTTTGATTTCACTGGGATTGGTAAAATGAAATAAAATACATCTGCACAATAGATTTCATACCATCTAGAATACACAATAGATTTCATACAATCACCTTTCTCTGGTTGTAGAAGGTAATTACACTTTCAAACACTTCAGATGAAGAAGCCTAACTAGGCTTCATTCTGTTAGACTCCTTGCACTTTGCAATTAATAGGCCTGGTTCTGATCTCACTTGCATGTGGTGTAAATCAGCACTAAATCCACTCCCATCTGTGGAGTTATGCCAGGGTAAAATTGGTGAAAAATAAATAAGAATCAGGTTCAAGATCTCTGGGCCATTTGGCTTCCAACATACAGCTCATTTGGGATCATTTGACCAACAGTTATTCTTGAGGGAGAAAACTCACTCTGCTGGACAGAGGAAATATTCATTTTACAAGACTAGAAATTTTGACTTTTCTATGAAAATTCTAAGAAATGAGCAGACTGCAGGAAAATTCTACTCTCTGATCCCAGGACAAAAGCTCACATAGGCCATTAGCTTTGGCTGAGGGACATCACTTCTCTTTCTGACTGCACAGTGTCAGAATGTCATTTTATGACAAAAATAGATTTCCTGTACCAGAATATACCAACTTGGATGGTTGATCAGGCTGTCTTAGCTACTGACCATGCAGACACATGGATGGCAATTGAAAAAATGAGCAAACCATGGGAGGCCAGACTGCCAGTGTTAGCCACAGGCCTCAATGTCTCAACAGAAATGCCCATCAATCTGGGGAGTATAACCACCATGACCCTCCCACTTTAATGGATACAGAAAGCTCTTCTTTTTATGGCTGGCCAGCGTGGAGGAGGGACCAGGCTACAATCCTGGCCCTGGTGAGGTGTCTTTCACCTCAGGAATGTACTAGTCAGAAACAGATTTCTGCTCAGAGAAGCACAGGGGCTGTGATTGTGCTTGAATCTTAATTCAGGGAACACAAGGGGGAGGAGGAAGCCATGTTGGCTCTTCTCCCCTGTTGGGCACCTGCTCTCAAATGAGGACAAAATGAGGAGTTTTCATGGAGTACTTTTGGTACTCACCTTCATCACGCAGTACATCAACAGGTACACCTCTGGCATAATGTAAATGATTTCACTATTCACCTATTGCATGGCAACACTGTGATGCTGCTAATCACTTCTTCATGGATTTCAGGATATTTTTAGGAATCGCTTCCTTAGCTATTCTACAGATATGAGACTTCCAAAATGAAAAAGTGACGCCTTTATGGCACTTTCTGCCTACATTTCAGTTCAGTTGTAGTCACAAAAATAACTCCATAAAAATGATCATGTGTAACAGCGTCCACATTTTTTCTACCTCAATGTCTTTCATATCGAATTTGCTCAGCTGAAAAGTCAGAAGATGCTTTTCCTAACTAACAGGCCTGATAACTCAGCTGGAGATCTGAAAATCAAGCTGGGATCTTTCTGCCTCTTAAGTCATCACCTACTAGTAAGACTCTGAGGTCAGAACTCAGCTAACAATTTTGTTGATGTGCGAGGCAGGGCAGAACCCAGCTCATTACGCTTTTCTGTTGATGGATTTGTATGCTTGTGAAGTTGGATAGATAGGCAAAATTGCAATGAAGCTGCTCTTCTTTTTATCCACATCTAGTAAGTTCCAGCTCTTTGGATCACTTGGTGATTACCGGTTATGTTCATTCCCTCTGGGGCACCTGGCATTGGCCACTATTGGAAGACAGAATACTGGGCTAAATGAACCTTTGGTCTGACCCATTATGGCTGCTATGTTCTACCTAGACATTCCTTGCTAAAGATCCCAAGCCTGACTCAAGAAGATCTCTTTCATTTTATGGTGAGCTATTATGGTAAGCAAACCATTGCAGGGAGAATTGATTGCACAAAACTGTTGGTTGTATCACTTGCGCTTGTAATAGTTCAGTATGCCCACACAGCAGTGCTTTATGAAAACAAAACATTTTGGCTTATTCACACCCGGCATAGTTTGCACTGCTGTTGCAATAGTACATGCTGGGATACTTCAGTTTATAGTGCCTAGCACCCAACCTGGGGCCAGGTAAGGTAATTTCCACATGACTGTGTTGGAGTGAGAGGTAATTCACTCCCCTGTTCATTCCTGAACAACAGCTGCCAGGGATAGTGTGTGGTGGGGGTGATGTCTATGTGTATGTTTTGGGTTCTCATTCACTGGAGATTTGAATGGAGACCATACAATTCATTTTCCTTAGCAGCTCAAGTTAGATTTCAAACCTGGTTCTACAGATGAAACATGAGCATTTCATCCATTATGTCACAAATATTCGAAAGTGTTTTTTATAGCATGCAACACTGCATGCCCAAGGTCAAATTGGGCTGGCTCACAGCACTTCAGCAAGCTGGTATTTTTCGATGAGATTGCCATCCTGTGCTCCTAAATTCCAAAACAAAACAAAAAAGATCAAAAGTTTCAAACTTGGGTGTCTAAGAGGCACCTAAATCAAACCTGTTTATTTTGGTGCCTAAATATGGATTTAGGTACCTAACTTTAGGAACCCAAGCATGGAAAATGTGTCCAAAGTGTATATTTTTGTGAGATACCATTAATAGATTCATTTGTAATATTATGACTGAATGGCTCATTATACAGAAAGGAGGAGGAGAATTCATAGAAATGTGTAGGGGAGGAATAAGGGGGGGAAATAACTGTACTGCCCTTGTACCCTAAATACGTGCTCCAAAAATAAGGGGCCAGTGTAAACCAATGTAGCTCCGTTGACTTCAGGGGAGCTATGCCAATTTACAACAGTTGAGGATCTGACCTGTGAATTTTCTTTCAATTTACCATTGCACTTTTATCATGTTTGGTTAGAGTGGGGGGGAGGGAAGGGAACATTATGAACAATGCATTGCTGACCTACATTGATTATAGACAATCTTAGTAAATATCAGAGGAGAAAAATATATCCTGTAAGGGGAAACTTGAGGGGCAGAAGATAAAAAAAATTCCTAATGTCACATTCTAAAACAATCCCATTTCCCCAAACATGACATCCCCCCGTGTTAATTTTCAATAAAACAGAGAGCTTTTCCTAAAGATATTTAAAAAAATATATTGCTCACCTCAGCTCAGTGGACTCCAGAGTATGCATGTCATACGCTAATATGGAAAATTCATAAATACAGGCAATGCCTATGTTAAATAAGTTGCACAGAAAATATGAGACCGCTTTTCTGTGATTATAGTCTGCGCAAAAGGTCCTTTCACGTGGGCCCAATGCACTTCAGGTCCATAAATTATTAATGTGCCTTATGTCTTGTTAGCTGCATATTATGGAAATGTACCTAGGCTGCCTCTAGTTTCATTAAA
The DNA here is from genome assembly GCF_011386835.1 of Chrysemys picta bellii. NCBI lineage: Eukaryota > Metazoa > Chordata > Testudines > Emydidae > Chrysemys > Chrysemys picta. Next base: position 112,038,834 of record NC_088796.1, read on the forward strand.
ATAGCAAATGGTTAAAAAGGGGGGAGAAATTTTATTGTGTCTTTACAATTAAATTGGTTTTGTAGGAATGGTAGCATCCTACAATTCTGCCATTTCATCAGCTGTAATTTAAAAGAGCCATATGACCGATGAATAATTCATATTTCATTTATTAGCCTGGTAACCCTATGGATGGCTTCATGGAAATGAAGATTTTTTTTTCCTCTTCCCTCTAGGTACTGTAGAACTCTGCATTGTGAGTATGTGTGTATATGTGTGTGCATATGCTCAAATGAGGGGTGAAGTTCATCTGATGTTCATGTACTGTACCATGCATGTACACACATTTTATAGATACACACAAACATCATGCACGGGTATTACAAGGGTAAAGCTTGTCTGTGCAGGAAGCAGAACTTTCTTGTGGATTGAATTCCCACAGGAACCAAGAGCCATCACAAACCTCACCACCTTCACTCCTAGTGCAAGGAGCATTTCTTTGGCCTCGTCTGCTCTAATACACACAGAGCAATGGGTACATTTTAAAAAAAACACTACCAAAATAAAACATTACACTAAACACAAACATCGTCCTGATTAGAGGATGAGAGAGAGAGACAATGAGCTATATGTCACTTAATGACCTATTGGAAGGTGTTCAAATGCTGCAGTGTTGAGGGTGGTATAAGGATCTGCAGAATACAACAGGCAACTTGCAGACAATTAATATTAACCTGAAGTCAGACAACGGAAATGCCTCTTTGCTCCTTCAGTCATAACAGTAGACTTGGTCAGAAATTTTCCAGTAGAATGAAGCTCCTTTGCAAAATGCTGATTTGCCAAAAGCAAAACATTTTGTGGAAACATGCAGATTTTGGCAAAATTTTGCTTAAAAGTAAAAATTGAAAGAAGTGTTTTGATTAGGTTGAAAAGGAGTTTGAAATGGAATGCTTTGATTTTCCATCTCAAAATGACTTTTCATTTCATATTATATATGATCTGATATCAAATAATATAAAATTTAAAAAGTCAAAATCAGAAGAATACATTTTGATTGTATCAAAAGTTTCCATAGACTCAAAACAATTTTTCCCCAGAATTTTGTTTTGCGGGAAAATTCTAATATTTTTGTTTTCATTATGTTTCGGAAAAGAAAAAAAAAGAAAAATCATATTCCCTACAAGACAAAAAATTTCTGCTCAGGTGCCCATAACAGTTATGGCTGCACTCAGGAACATGGACTATGCAATGGAGTAATGTTGTCATTACAACTATGTGAAATAACCAGTATGAAATTTAAATCGCTAAGGTACCGACCTTGCATTCAGATACACATGGGGCAGACCTCCAGATCTGATTGCAATTTTAGCCCTAAATTCATTTATTTTTCAATTTGCAGTACCCCTACAAACATACATTTACTATGTATTATCTCCTATCCCTCCATCTTATGTTAGCTCTAATACCTTATAGGTACCAAGTATCAGAGGGGTAGCCATGCTAGTCTGTAGCCACAAAAACAACAAGGAGTCCGCTGGCACCTGAAAGACTAACAGATTTATTTGGGCATAAGCGTTCGTGGGTATAAAATCCCACTTCTTCACTCATAGGTAGATTGTGCCTTGAGGCTAATTCTGTGTAAGCAATAGAGCGTAGGCCTGTGCAAACCCAGGGGGAGCTCAGAGAACAGATTGTGACTCTAAGAGGCAAAAATTCTGTCTCTGCTATCCCACGGCTTCCACAAGGAAGTAATCTGGTACAGTTCCTTTCCAGGAAAAGATTATTTCCCTCCCTTTTTAGCCAACTCATCTGTGTTGACCAGAAGATTAGCAGGGGCAGAGTCAAAATCCTACCCACTCTCCACTCATTGCATGTGGGACAGAAAGTACTAATTCTGTGAAGCCTTCTCTACCTCTTACCCAGAGCAGCAATCCAGGGGACCGCTCCAAGAAATGAGGGACTATGTCTCCCCCTTATGGGTCCCGCAGGGCCAAGTAAATTCAAGCCGTATTCTGATCCCTAGTACTTACTCACAATGTGGCTATGCTACAGGGCTGTGGAAATTATAGTATTGACTCTCCTGGCTTATGTGCTATTAAAGTGCTTACCTTCATTTTTTAACAACAGATTTTTTCTTTTAATTTCCTTTGTTTTTAATAAATATTTAAAGCAATCAAAATACATTTAAAGGAAGGAAATTGTCTCAATTTTTTTTCAAAACTGTCAAAATCCCCCACATTTTTAAATATTTCTTTTAAACACATAAGAAACTTAACTTGGAGCCTTTGCCTCCAACATAGTAGTTTCCTACTGGGTGAAGAAGAATCTGCTTTCTTCTGTTAGCAGTAATGCCATTACTGATATCCTTTATACAGCATCCAACTCACTGTGACATCTATAATGTATTCATCCCATTATACAAACACTGTATATATTTTTTTGTGTTTGCTACACCATTAACTTAGAACATGTACTGACTGCTACCCAGGTGAAAAGTTTAAAAGTTAAGTAGAATTGTTGTTTTGGGAATAAAATGTATGTTGAACAATGTTCACCATGTACAAAAAATCCTAACTTTGTATAGGGCACATACATTTGCTTTTCAATATTGAATAAGGTCCAAAGATTCTTTTCCGCGCTCTCTCTCAAAATCACACACTAATAATAGAGCTGAATAATAGATCTCAGCAGCCTACACCCCAATTCTGCAAACATTTGGATACATGCTTTACATATCTGTGAGTAGTGCCATTGAAGTCACTGGAAATGCTCAGGAGCTTAAAGTGAAGTAGGTCCCTTCTTGGGCACGTCTACACTTGCAAAGTTATAGCACCGCTCAGAAAGCGCCGAAGGAAAACCACTGTTGTGTGTTCACACTGACAGCTGCCTGCGCAATAGCGCGTTCACACTTGCGGCGCTATTCGGAGTGATGCACTCTGGGCAGCTATCCCACAGAGCACCTCTTTTGTCGCTAAGACTTGTGGGAAGGCAGAAGGGGTCACGGGGCATCCTAGGTCCTGTCCCAATGCCCCGTGATGCATTGCTTCGCATCCCAGCAATCTCTGTGATTCCATCCGCATTTGGTGCCATCTTTCAACGGTTTGTGTACTGCGCACCCTGCCCTGCCTCTTTCTGGCTGCAGAAATGGATCCCAAGTTGTTGACCAGAATGCTGCTTGCACTGACCAACACATCACGAGTGGCAGTGGAGTTATTCCTTAAACTACAAAGGCAAGAGGAGTGTGACACGCATACTAGCCACAACACAAGATTATGGCATTCACGGAGGTGCTGACCACAGTGGAACGCCACTTTTGGGCTCCGTAAACAAGCACTGAATGGTGGGATCACATTGTGATGCACATCTGGGATGACGAGCAGTGGCTGCAGAACTTTCACGAGGAAAGCCACATTCATGGGACTGTGTGATGCACTCGCCCCAGCCCTGCGGCGCAAGGACACGAGAATGAGAGCTGCCCTGTCATTAGAGAAGCGGGTGGCAATTGAACTGTGGAAGCTGGCTACTCCAGACTGCTACCGATCGGTCGCTAACCAGTTTGGAGTGAGAAAGTCGACTGTTGGAATTGTGTTGATGGAAGCGTGCAGGGCCATTAATCGCATCCTGCTCTGAAAGACCATGACTCTGGGCAACGTGCATGACATTGTGGATGACTTTGCACAAATGGGCTTCCCTAACTGTGGAGGGGCGATAGAGGGCACGCACATTCCAATTCTGGCACCAGAGCACCTAACCACCAAGTACATTAATCGCAAGGGGTATTTCTCAATGGTTCTCCAGGCACTTGTGGATCACTGTGGGCATTTCACACACTGCAGTGTGTCTTCCGACAGCTGGAGCGCAGCTGTGACTGCACTGCCTCCTCTCCCCAAATGCCGATGAGGTCCAGCATCTCTGCATTGCTCCAAGCAGGGGATCGCCTGGTGCGTGGAGCAGGCATGGCCACCTGGAAAGATGTGCTGAGACCACTGCACACATTATCGAGCAAACAGGAAGGGGACTTTCAAATTTGCAAAGGAATGTATGGGGTGGGGCTGACGGTTGGTCACTTGAGGGCAGGGCAGTAGAGTTCAAACCGATGGCCAGAGAGGTGAGAACAGGCATTGTGGGACACCTCCCGGAGGCCAGTCGCAGCATTGTAATCACCATGGTGTTCACACTGGCACCACAGCGCTATAGCCACAGCCATAATAACAACAGCTGCAGCGGAGTGGCTACGACTCACAGGTGTGAGTGTAAAGGCTTGCAGCGCTGTACTAATCACCTTGTCAAGTGGCCAATCCTCTCCATTGTTGTGACGGGCTGCAGGAATGCGGAAGTGCCGGTTTCAAAGCTCCTACCACAGAGAAAAGCAAACAATTTGTAGCTTGCTTTGAGTGAGTAAATAAATGAGCAGGGGGCCGGGAGTTCGGAACTTGCAAAATAGAGAGCTGACATGCTCCAAAAAGCACTCTCTCTCCCCCCACACTCCCTGTCACAATCCACCCCACCCCCCATTTGAAAAGCACGTTGCAGCCACATGAATGCTGGGATAGCTGCCCATAATGCACCACTCCCAACACAGCTGCAAATGTTACAAGTGTGGCCACACCACTGCGCTGGCAGCTGTCAGTGTGGACAGACAGCAGCGCTTTTCCCTACTCAGCTGTACGAAGACAGGTTTACCTCACAGCGCTGTACAGCTGCAAGTGTAGCCAAGGCCTAAGTGGCTTGGCAGTCCGTACACCTCGGGAGTTACAGTGCTCAAAGCTGCTTTACTCCGCACAAACTTGCCAGTGTAGATGGGGCTGAAGTGTTTGAAGAATCAGGGCCTTAGTTTTGCAGGATTTGTACAACCAATTCCTTTTATTTTGCTCAGTGCAGCACCTGGTGTAGTCAGTTTGCATCTGAAGAGTAAGTGCAAAATGCTACCAGATCAGAATGGTATTTTTTTATACCCACTGCACAGGATATAATGGCCACACAAGGTGCAAGACAGAGAAGAATCAGACACCCCTGAGTTTTGCTTTAAACTTTGCATTTGAATTATCCCCACCACTAAACGAAAGATTCAGTCAAAACCAGGAGGAATAATGGGGACGTTTGTGTGGTTTCTATGCAAGCCCATATTTTGACCCAGATTTGCTATAAAAGAAGGCTCAAATCAACTGAAGGGTTAGCAAACCTTTCTACAAAACTGAGCTGAGTTTGTTACAAAACCTGTGAAATCAGGTGAATCTCATGTGACCCCATCATGAATATTTTTGCACAACGCCAATATAAATTTTTTATGAACACTGTACATTAAAATGTAGCAGGCACTAGACACTGCATGAGGCAGGATGTAGACTAGCTGGATCATTGGTTTTATCTGATATGGCAAATCCGATGTTCCCATTTTAAAAAAATGCATCTGCTCTCATTTAAAACCCCTGGTTGTCCCCGAGACTTGCTGATGCCTCACCGTGAAAGCTCTGTTTGAGCACCAAGAAATTCCTAAACATCTTTAGTATTAACTTAGGGGATTCTAATGACTAGGGTCTCTTATTTGCTGTGCTCTGATCCCTTGGAATTCTTTACTAAGAGATATTCAGCAGTCTGCCTCCTTTGTGGATTTCCAGTCCAGACTGAAGATTTTGATTTTGCCTTGCTTTCTGGCAGGTATGGTATTTTACATACAGAGCTCCGGGACCTTGTGCGAAGGGCACTATATACGTATATGGATTGGCTTGGCTGAATAATTCTTTTTGACTTCCTCAGGCTGTTAATCCTGCATGCCTGTGGTGATAAACCCAGAAAATCCCAGATAATCCTATACAGTATTCAGACAGGGCTGGTAACAGCTATAAATACATATCAGACTGTCAAACACTATTATCATTTAGACAACTCTGCTGTCCCTTCCAAATTACATTAGAATATCCAGGCTTGACTTTAAGTCTCCCCTCACTATCCCTCTTTCTTCCCCTCTTAATAACAGAGTAGCACAGGTCGCTCAGGTTGTGAACAGAATAATGCATGTTTACAGTATTCCCTCTCATTCTGCTATGGATCCATATTTATTCCAGCCCTGCTTCCACATGACTCACAGGCACAATGAGTTGTTGAATTTTCTTACATAAGCAAATAATTCTTGGCAATTTTAAAACTAAAGCATTCCACTGCCAAAAGAACTTCTGTTTACCACACAGAACAAATGTTGTTACTATTGCAATTCCAAAAAAGCATCTTAAATATATCCCTTCATGAAAATGCTGTTGTAGCCTTAATGCCTAATTAGATGTATAACAAAAATAACAAAAGATTCTCTCTTTACAGTTTTAGCTTGGATAATAACCAGAGATAAATAACAGTTTAATCCCTGCTGTGTTCCACAGCAACACTGCATTGCATACGATTATAATTACCATTCAACTGCAAATCCCTAAAATAGGATGAAAAACCCAACCCCCATTCTGCCCTCTTTCCCTTTTAAATTTCCCCTTAAAAGAAAAGTAGTGACAAATACAAGATATTCTGTAACATAGAAAGCTCCCCAGACTCCTTCTCTTCTTAATGACAGCAGTGTAAATTGAAAGTAACTCCAGTGAGGTCAATGGAATTACACCAGTGTTAAACGGGTGTGATGGAATGGAGAAACAGGACCCATGTTTAAAAGAGTCATTCTTTTGGGGGCTAATGTTTAAAAAAAGGAAATCTGAGTTGTGTATATGCTATAATACTCCTACGTTTGCACACCCAATTTACTGCATGAAAATCAAGTACATACAAAATAGTTCTCTGGGCATCTAACATGCATGCAGTCACCGCAACTGCACACAGCAACTGGACACTAAAATGTATGCTCTTGTATACCACAATGGCCATACTGGGTCAGACCAATGGTCCAGCTAGCCCAGTATCCTATCTTCTGACAGTGACTAATGCCAGATGTTTCAAAGGGAATGAACAGAAGAAGGCAATCATCAGGCAATCCATACCCTGTCATCCAGCCGAAGCATCTGGCAGTCAGAGAGTTAAGGACATCCAGAGCATGGGGTTGCACCCCTGACCATCTTGGCTAACAGACATCGATGGACCAATCCTCCAAGAAAGTATCTAATTATTTTTTGAATGCAGTTATAGTTTTGGGTTTTACAACATCCTCTGCCAACAAGTTCCACAGGTTGGTTGACTGTGCATTGTGTGAAGAAGTACTTCCTTTTGTTTGTTTTAAACCTGCTGCCTATTAATTTCATCGGGTGACCCCTAGTTCTTGTGTTATGTGAAGGGGTAAATAACACCTCCTTATTCACTTTCTCCACACCATTCATGATTTTCAAGACCTCAATCATGTCCCTCCCTTAGTCATGTTTTTTTCCCAAACTGAATAGTACCAGTCTTTTTAATCTCTCTTCAGATGGAAGTGTTTCATACCTTTAATCATTTTGGCCTCCTGTACCTTTTCCATTTCTAATTTTTTTTTTTGAGATGGGACAAACAGAACTGCACACAGTATTCAAGGTGTGGGTGTACCATGGATTTATATAGCAGCATTATCATATTTACTGTCTTATCTATCCCTATAGTAATGGTTCCTAACAGTCTGTTAATGTGCAGAATCAGTCAAAAAAAACTAAGTGGATATTTTCAGAGAATTATCTACAACTCCACAATCTCTTTCTTGAGTGGAAGCAGCTAAATTAAACCCCATCCTTTTGTATGTTTGAATTTTGTTTTCCAATGTGCATTACTTTGCATTTATCGACATTGAATTTCATCTGCCATTTTGTTGCTCAGGCTGCCAGTTTTATGAGATCCCTGCGACATTACCCCTATATTCTTCCTAGAAATATTGTTATAATAAGATTATAGCATATCTAAGATGTATTTTTTCCAAGATGGGTCATGTGAGATATCATTGGAAAGGTTATGATTTACTGAATATGATTATCCTATTTGTATGCATGTATCATTTCTGTATCTGAAGTTAGGAATATTAACTTTGTATCAATTACAAGTGGGTTTACACCTCGGGAACACCTACCAGACAGAATGCACTCAGCCTGGATGGGCCACTAGGAAGAATAATAGGTCTTTGAAGATGCTAATTTCCCACCTTCCTGAGCTTTCCTGGGATGCCCCAAACCACCTCTGACTCATGGCTGCTTTGATACTGCAGGGTCATGTGATCTCATCACATGGTACTGAACTCCTTGATATAATACCAGTATTTTTCCACAGGGGTGGGGAAACCACACTGGAAAACAAAGGGTTTCCACTATATGTAAAACCTATTTAAGGCCGGGGAGTGATTTAATTGCTAGGAAGAGATGGAATCCACCTAACGAAGAGAGGGAAGAGCATCTTCGCAGGCAGGCTTGCTAACCTAGTGAGGAGGGCTTTACACTAGGTTCGCCGGGGGATGATGACCTAAGACTGGAGGTAAGTGGGATACTGGGAGGAAAGACAAGGAGGAGGGTGCCACAGAGGAGGCCTCCTGATTCATACTGAGAAAGTAGGGAAATTGGCTAGTTATCTTAGGTGCCTGTACATGAACGCAAGAAGCCTGGGAAACAAGCAGGAATTGGAAGTCTTGGCACAGTCAAGGAAGTATGATGTGGTTGGAATAACAGAGTCTTGGAGGGGTAACTTATATGACTGGAGCAATGTCATGGATGGGTATAAAAACTGTTCAGGAAGGACAGGTGGGGGAGAAAAGGTGGAGGAGTTGCACTGTACGTAAGGGAGTAGTATGATTGCTCAGAGCTCCAGTATGAAACTGGAGAAAAGCCTGTTGAGTGTCTTTGGGTTAAGTTTAGAGGCACAAGCAAAAAGGTGATGTTGTGGTGGGTGTCTGCTATAGATCACCAGACCAGGAGGATGAGGTAGATGAGGTTTTCTTTGGACAACTAACAGAAGTTTCCAGATTACAGGCCCTGGTTTTCCTGGGGGAATTCAATCACCCTGACATCTGCTAGGAGAGCAATACAGCAGTGCACAGATAATCCAGGAAGTTTTTGGAGAGTGTTAGGAACAACTTCCTGGTGCAAGTGCTGGAGGAACCAACAAGTGGCCGTGCTCCTCTTAACCTGCTGCTCACAAACAGGGAAGAATTGGTAGAGGAAGTAGAAGTGGGTGGCAACCTTGGCAGCAGTGACCATGAGATGGTCCGAGTTCAGGATCCTGACACAAGGAAGAAAGGAGAGCAGCAGAATATGGACCCTGGACTTCAGAAAAGCAGATTTTGACTCCCTCAGGGAACTGATGGGCAGGATCCCCTGGGAGGCTAATATGAGGGGGTAAAGGAGTCCAGGAGAGCTGGCTGTATTTTAAAGAAGCCTTAACTGAGGGCACAGGAACAAACCATCCCAATGTGCACAAAGAATAGCAAATATGGCAGGCGACCAGCTTGGCTTAACAGAGAAATCTTCTGTGAGCTTAAACACAAAAAGGAAGCTTACAAGAAGTGGAAACTGGACAGATGACTAGGGAAGAGTATAAAAATATTGCTTGAGCAAGCAGGGGTGTAATCAGGAAAGCCAAAGCACAATTGGAGTTGCAGCTAGCAAGGGATGTGAAGGGTAACAAGAAGGGTTTCTACAGGTATGTTAGCAACAAGGTGGTGGTCAGGGAAAGCGTGGGACCATTACTGAATGGGGGAGGCAACCTAGTAACAGATAATGTGGAAAAAGCTGTAGTACTCTTTGCCTCGGTCTTCACAGACAAGGTCAGCTCCCAGGCTGCTGCACTGGGAAGCACAGTATCGGGAGGAAGTGAGCAGTCTTCAGTGCTGAAAGAACAGGTTAAGGACTATTTAGAAAAGCTGGACATGCACAAGTCCGTGGGGCCAGATCTAATGCATCCGAGGGTGCTGAGGGAGTTGGCTGATGTGATTGCAGAGCCATTGGCCATTATTTTTTGAAAATTCGTGGCCATTGCGGGAGGTCCCGGACGATTGGAAAAAGGTAAATATAATGCCCATCTTTAAAAAAGGGAAGAAGGAGAAACCGGGGAACTACAGACGGGTCAGCCACACCTCAGTCCCTGGAAAAATCATGAAGTGGGTCCTCAAGGAATCCAGTTTGACGTACTTGGAGGAGAGGAAGGTGATCAGGAACAGTCAACATGATTCACCAAAGGCAAGTCATGCCTGACCAACCTGATTGCCTTCTATGATAAGATAACGGTCTCTGTGGATATGGGGAAAGCAGTGGGCGTGATAACGCTTGCCTTTAGCAAAGCTTTTGATATAGTCTCCCACAGTATTCTTGCCAGCAAGTTAAATGGACTATAAGGTGGACAGAAAGCTGGCTAGATCATTGGGCTCAACAGGTAATGATGAATAGCTCGATGTCTAGTTGGCAGCCAATATCAAGCAGAGTGCCCCAGGGGTCTGTCCTGGGGCCAGTTTTGTTCAACATCTTCATTAATGATCTGGATGATGGGATGGATTGCACCCTCAGCAAGTTTGTGGATGACACTAAGCTGGGGGAGAGGTAGATATGTTGGAGGGTAGGGATAGGGTCCAGAATGACCTAGACAAATTGGATGATTGTCCTAACAAAAATCTGATGAGGTTCAACAAGAATAAGTGCAGAGTCTTGAACTTAGGATGGAAGAATCCCATGGACTGCTACAGTCTGGGTACCGACTGGCTAAGCGACAGTTTTGCAGAAAAGGACCTGGGGATTACAGAGGACAAGAAACTGGATATGAGTCAACAGTGTGCCCTTGTTGCCAAGAAGGCTAACAGCATATTGGGCTGTATTAATAGGAGCACTGCCAGCAGATCGAGGGAAGCGATTATCCCATCTATTCGGCACAGGTGAGGCCACATCAGGAGTATTGCATCCAGTTTTGGGCCTCCCATTACAGAAAGGAAGTGGACAAATTGGAGGGAGTCCAGCAGAGGACAGTGAAAATGATCAGGGGGCTGTGGCACATGACTTATGAGAGGCTGAGGGAACTGGGTCTTTTTAGTCTGCAGAAAAGATGAGTGAGGGGGGATTTGATAGCAACCTTCAACTACCTGAAGGGGGGTTCCAAAGAGGATGGAACTCGGCTGTTCTCAGCGGCAGCAGATGACAGAACAAGGAGCAGTGGTCTCAAACTGCAGTGGGGAAGGTCTAGGTTGGATATTAGGAAACACTATTTCACTAGCAGGGTGGTGAAGCACTGGAATGGGTTACCTATGGAGGTGGTGGAATCTCCATCCTTCGAGGTTTTCAAGGCCCAGCTTGACAAAGCCCTAGCTGGGATGATTTAGTTGGGGTTGGTCCTGCTTTGAGCAGGGGGTTGGACTAGATGACCTCCTGAGGTCTCTTCCAACCCTACTCTTCTATGATTCTAATCAGGCTTCATTCTTCATTGAATCCCCATCCAGGATGTCTGCTGGAAATGTCTAAGAAACAAAGAAAGGGGGAGAAGAGCTGAGTCCAGGCTGGGAAGGTGTCTGGCCTGTTAAAGAAATATCTGGAGTTTTAAGCTGCAAGCAAGAGCAGCTTACATTCAAGAAACTCTGCAATCTGCCTAAAACAACATTTAGGGTGAGAAATTACTACTTGTAGCCAGTTTCTTTAGCATTAAGCTTAGCTTGCGTTTTTGTTTCATTTGCTGCGTAATCTGCTTTGATCTGTTTGCTAACCCTTATAATCACTTATATTCTATCTTTTGTAGTTAACACACTTGTTTTTGTTTTCTCTGAAACCAGTTTGTGAAATTCATAATAGAGGGGGGTGAAGGAGGAAGCTGTGCATATCTTCCTCCATATTGAGGGAGGGAGCAAATTTTATGAGCTTACACTGTACAATTCTCTGGGCAGTGCAAGTCTATACAATTTTGGTTTTACCCTCCAGAAGAGGTGTGCACTTGAGTGCTGGGCAATTTCTTAGCTGAGTCTTCCCATGCAGAGCTGATTTCAGTGTCCGTGTCTTTCTGCAGCTGGGTGTGTCCTTACCTCTGTGTGTGCACTGGAGGCGGCTTGAGAACCTTTTGTTTTATTTGCAAACACCACATTAAATGCAGTAGCACTGTGACAATGTCTACATATCTCTAGCTGGGAACACATTTAATGCATTGTGTATTAAAAAGTTGACACTATTGCATTAGCTAAGTGAGGCCCTACTTATGTTGATTCTTTTGCTTATTATATTATATTATATATGTGTGTGATATACTCACCTAAACATTACCTGGTAGCCTGGATCGAGAGGAGTATGACCTGTGTCAGGGTCTTCCCTTTGCCCTCCTCCCACCCGGTTTCTCCACTGACCTCTTTCTCCTCTTTTTGCGCCCTATAAAAAGTTCCTTGTGTGGCATTATGACATCACAGATAAGTCAATCTCCCTCTTTCATCTCTCTTTTCTGTCATCTCCCCTGAATAAGTGATTGGGGCAATGGACAGAGAATTCATGCGTCTTTGTACGTGAAGTACTTTTGGCAGCAGTCCTCACCCAGAAGCCAGCCTCCGTGGGTCTCATCACTCTGGTTACCTCTGGAGTCCTGAGCACGGTAGCATAGGAGTCATGATAGGATTCTGACTTCCTGGTTACCTCAGTGGTAAAGAAACTTGCCATTTCAGATGGCTCATGTGGGAAGCAGTGTTTCTCTTGTAGGTCATATTCTACAGTCTGGGTGGCTTCAAGGGATGGGAGTAATGCTCACAAGGTAAAGGACAGATGTGAATTGTGCCATACCATAACATTCCTATAAAATGAAGTAAGCCCATGGCCAGGATCCCTAAGACCATGGGACTTGAATGGGCACTTAGAGGAAATGGTGCTGCTTGGGTCACATTCTCCACATTAGCCTTCAGTTTGTCACAGAGATACTGTATTGAGCAATGGCCAAGAGAACCCAAAGAGCACAGGAGTAAGGAATAACAGCAGCGGTGGCTTAGGGTACTGGGGCAGCAATGAAGAGGGCTCTGAATTTGCCTCCTGAAATGTTACAAAGGCCTTAAAAATTGCCCCTGCTTTGAAGTATTGTTGGTTAGAAAAGGCTTGTCTCAGAAATGCTGTATTCTTCCCAAGCTGGTGCATCTTCAAAGAGCCTGCAGAAAGAGTGACAGCCACTTAAATCTGAACAGAAAGAAGAACCAGGCTATGTCTGGCTTCAGGCACTGCAGGCCCTAAAGTAGATAGGGCTTCTTATTCATTGTCATTATTTTCAAAGAATCTTGGAGTCATTTCAATGAGATAAAAAGAGGGGGAAATAGCAGGAAAAATATGTCAAGTTTTGGCCCTGCTACTTTTTAATATCTTTATTTTAAAGTTATATATTGATATGGAAGGGGACTGATGTAGAGGTTGCACCTAAGGAATTATATCATATTCACTCCAACCTCATTATTTTGGGCTTAAATTTCTCATGCAGACCAGAAATATTTTTTTAAGTCACAGAAATGTCAGCCATATTGGAATTAACCAACTATAATTAAGATACCTGGTTTCAAAATGTCAGAAAATATTTTTTTTTATCTATGCTTGGATCTTTTGGCCTGTAGAAAGTCCTGAAGTGCTACACTGGCTGACCCCTCCATCTAGATAAAGCTCATTGTAGGGTTGGTGGCTTGGTGTGGGACTATCAAAATACATTTTTAATATCTACTGTACTTCTAAGGCCTCCATCACCAAAGTATCTGGGCCCTCACAGTCTTTAATATATTTACACTCAACACTCCTGTCAGACAGGAAAGCACTATTATCCACATTTTAGTAAGGGGAAACTGAGGCACAGAGACACCAAGTCACATATGCAAGGTCACACAGGAAATCTGTGGCACAACAGGGAATTAAACCTGGGTCTCCCAAGTCCCAGGCTAGTACCCTAATTCCCTTCCTTACTCACTAAGTATTTGAAAATAGCATACTGCATTTTCAGAATACACATTGTAGTCTATAGAACTTATGTTTATTTTCTCTGTACTATACCTTTAAATTTCTAAATCTGCCTTTCTGCAGGACCAGCTGCCATTTTGTAAACCATAGTGGATGCACCATTTTTAGAGAGGAAACAGACACTACTGTGCTCTCAAATGAGATTTCTCTCTTGTTACTTTCTAGTTTTGATGTTCCCTTAAACTAAAATAATTCATTCAGATTGACAATATATGATTGCTTTTTTATATGTGGAAATACTTATGCGACTTTCCTTCTTGATTTCAGTGCCCATGTCCAGTAATTGCACATTTTAAAGAAGGCCAGTTTTAACATTTGATGCTTTGGAGTTACAAAAAACTCTCCTTCCACACCATATATAGACTATACCTGGCCAATTTATGCTGTGCTATATGGGCTAGGAAATGAAATGGAAAGAATAACTTCTCAAACACTATAGGAGACTAAGTATATGTATACACACACATTATTATATATATAATAGTGTGTGTGTGTGTACAGACACGCGCACACACACACACACACACACACACTGAAAAAAACCACACATTTATTACAGATTTAGCTACAGTTGTTATTAGTATCTGTAACAAGGTGCAGAGGTACTGCCTGGTCTCCAGGGAATAAAGGGTTAATTCCAGCTCACTTCACAATCCACTTTTATGTGCAATAGTGGAGGAGATGGGTTACAGGGTGAGGAAGATTCTGCCCTTGAGTGACGTGGCACTGAACTGAACCCCACACTAGACCGATTTCTATTTACTCTTTTCTGTAAGTCTTAATTTTATTTCTTGCTCCAGATGTGACCTTGCTAGCTGGTTTCTTCTGAATCAATCCTCACGTTTACCTGGACATAACATGATCCAGCCACTTACAAAATATTCAGCTACAGGATTTGTCTGAGTCACTCAAAATCTGAACAAAAACCATACTGTGAGCCAAGGTAAATTCTGGGAGAAAGAGACAGACGCAGAGACAAAAATGCTAATCTTGTTTAGTCCCCATGACAAGATGAATAGAAGTTTGCACAATTTAAAGGAGTTGAATTTGCCCAGTGGGAAGACCAGCTGAAAAACAATATTATCCTATAATCCAAAAGCAAAATATAAATAAAATAAACACAATTCTTCACTTTATGCTGGTGTCTGTACTTTTGACTTGGATCATGTTATACCTCTCAAATGAAATCAATAATGTTTAATAATAATTTAAGCATGCTTCATCAGAGACAGAATTGAGTCAAGAATATGACTTGTTTTTCTTTTTCCGTGTGGAACCCCTGCCTGTTGTCTAACACGAGAAAGAGTATTTATTAAATATGGGCCCAAACTTTGAAATGTTGCCCCATTTCTAATATCAATTAATGAGGCAACAGGGTCCAATCAACGAGAATGTTGCCCTATTTAAGTTCCAGTGTAGGACGTTCTGTCCATCTGTGCAGGTTAGCTAAGGAGAGTGACGACTGGAACAGAAAGACAGTTTATATCTATGGTGAAATAAAGAAATAGATCAGTGTGCCATCTTTAACCAATACAGTCTGCCAATAATGTCTTCTGTTAACATATACTATACATAAAAATAAAATCACCACTTTATGTACAGAGTGGTTAGCCATCCCTTCCATGACTGCTTAGTCCCGGGCAGGGCACAGGGATACCCTGTTTGATGACACTAGGTAGCACAAGCTAGCACGTAGAGAGGTAGGGTAGGTTTGTGTTTCCAGTGGCTTCAATACAGTAGCCCCTTTGCATCTCCAGTTATAAAACCAAATCCTATCTTTTCTCTACCATGAAGAGTACACCACTATGGAGAACTAAGGTACTCTAAGAAAAGGAATAACAGCTGGTGACTGATGATTTAAAGACATGACTAAGAGACCCAAATTCCGCTTCTACCTGTGTCCCAGTGAGTTGTACAGGAGCATCACTTTGAGCGAAGCCTCCAGCTTATGCAGTAGGAGTCAAATTCATTCCTGGTAAAATTTCATTGGGTCAAATTCAGCCCTGGCATAAGTTATGTTTCTCCATTGCTTTGATCTGGCTTAAACCCCTCTGAATGTTTCCTAGATTTCAGTGGGGTTATATGAGGAATGAATTTCATCTGAGCACTTCTGGCAAGATTTAAGCATGAGCTAAACAGACTCTCCTAAGACAGAAAGATAAAGAAAAATATACACCAGGGATATACTATAAAATGTGCCTTTGGCTCTCTAGAGATAAATTAAACTCAGAGTCCTTGGTTCCTAGAGAGGACCAGGATATGTTGTAGGCAGAATTTGACAGACTTCCAGATAGGTCATTCTCCAGTTCTCTGCTTAAACATATGTCTCTCTGATCACACAACAGGTTCTAAGTGGGAAGGCAAACTACGAGTCAGCCTACTGCAATATCAGTGTTGCCAACTCTTGCATTTTTATCTTGAGTCTTGCAACTTTGGTGTTTTCCTTAAAGTCCCAGATATTGGAGTCAGGTAACTTCTTGGAATCTCAGCTCTCTCTCTCTTTAAAAAAAAAAAAAAAGAGCAAGTTTTTAGCCTTGGTGATTGTGGGGAAAGCTTGGAAAATTACTTGAGTAACTCCTAAAGGCTCAGAAACCAAAAAAGCAAGTAAAATGATCCCAAAACTTAATTTTAAATTTCTCACAATTTTTGAGCCAATCTCCAAGTTGGGGAACCTAACTCATGATTTTTGAACACTCTGGGTGGCAATACTTAACACAATACATTTAAATCCTCAAAACCAAGGAAAAAAATTATATTAACATCCACAACAAAATAATCCAGCCTCCCTTCTACAAGCTAGCAGTTGAATATTTGCTGCCACCACTCCCAAACCAAACCTCCTATGTCCTAGGCCTTGGCTACACTTACCCGCTAGTTCGGCGGCTGGCAATCGAACTTCTGGGTTCGACTTATCGCGTCTAGTCTGGACGCGATAAGTCGAACCCGGAAGTGCTCGCCGTCGACTGCGGTACTCCAGCTCGGCAAGAGGAGTATCGCGGAGTCGACGGGGGAGCCTGCCTGCCGAGTGTGGACCAAGGTAAGTTCGAACTAAGGTACTTCGACTTCAGCTACGTTATTCACGTAGCTGAAGTTGCGTACCTTAGTTCGAATTAGGGGGGTAGTGTAGACCAAGCCCTAGACTTTGAACCCTCAGTGCTGTTACTCCCAAATGAAGTTCAAATACACCATGCTTCCAAAACTGCTTTTCCCTTGGGCCTACCCATTAGGACTGATCAAACTTCACAGTGATCTGCTTTTATGATAAACCACTTTGCCCTCAGCACAATCACCACTCACAAGTAGAAATGCAGTTCTCACTGAGCAAGGCTGCAGGTGGAACTACCGTTGTCTAGCCCCCATACCATTAAAGTGGCAGATAATGGAGAAAACAGCAGCTTTGGGGTCCAAATAGCCTGATAGTCCCCCATTCACCTTCTCGAATATATCATAAATTATACTAAACACACACACCACTCACCCACCACCATCTCCATGTTCCATGTCTTTCAGAGCTTTTTAATTTTTTTTAATAGGAAATGCTTAGAACCACTTTAACCATCATCATATTAATAACATTAATCTAATCAGCTTTTAAATAAGACAATTATCCTTTACACAGATTAGGCCTAAATATTAATTAAATGATGTAGCTTAGACATGTCTTTTTCCCAGAAAAAGTGAAAAGCGAATTTTAATGCCTCCCTGTATATATTCACTGCTGATGGATGTCCTTTTCTGCTGACTATCATGAATCACTGTAATTTTTTTCCCTTCCCTATTTCCTCCCTCCCCTTCTTTATAAGGTAATATCATCTCTTCAGCTTTCTAAGGTGAATATACTCAATTTTACTATGTGCCTCATATGAGACCTTAAGTAACAAAGAAGCCTGTTTGTACTTCATGAGCATTAAAAATTCTACAGCATTCATGGTAAAAGTAGTGAATTCTTGTCTAAAAGGTCCTCTTCTCCCACTCCTGTGCAATGCACTAGTTGGGCTGCCTCCCTCTGTCCCTGAAAGCTACATTTTCATTGTGTTATTTGCACTCTGGGTTTCTTTGAGAGGAATGTATTTTAATATAAGATGTTATGCTATAAACACTCCCTCCAAAATGTTCAAGCCACATGTCTACACACAGGTAATTGGGAAAATGTTTATGATCTGGTAATATCCAAAGACGCGTAAGTAAATAATCAAATATCCATAAACACAAATTCCCTTTAAAACACAGAAAAATGAAAGGAGAAAGAGAACCTGCATGTTACTTATCTCTCTGTCTAGACAAAGAGAAACACTTTGACCATCCGCTTTCCACTAGCCTTTTATAAACTTTTCCTCCCTTTTTGATTAAAATTTCTAAACATACTTTTCCCAACTGGATAACTTTTGTGCATCCGCCTCAAGCACTGGATGATCTACTCATCTATTTCTCTTTTTACCCTTTTCCCTTACTATAACTTAGAAATGGTCTCCACATTTCAATGAAATCTTCTGCTCTAGAATTTCCAAAGACCAACTTTCAAAATTTATTATTCTAAATATTCATTAGGCTTCAAGGGAATGCATTACGTGATCATCAGAAGAGAAAACCTTGCAATTGTCATGCAGTTAAAGAAAATATTAGAAGAAAAATGGAAACAAATTACAATGAAGAGACTGAATTGCCTGAAGGGGGAAGGAAGAAGGGCAGTGACCATTAAGAGATACTTAGGGAGGTTACATGCCGGGATAGGGAGTCAGGGGAAGGGAGGGGAAGTGAAGGGAAAGTGTCTCCTAAATGGCAGAATCTGGTCCTATGCATATTGTGGCCTACAAAATATTGTACCAAATTCATGTTTTTTTATGATACAAGACTGCTTCAATAATCTGTGATTGCAATATTTACCTGTGTAGCTAGGTATATACTTATATGTACCCACCCTGTAAAATCCCTTTGAAACACACACAAAAAAGTCAGATACTTCCCTGCCAGCATACTAAATTATTAGCTGTTTGAATCTCTCTAAAAATACAAAATTACTTAAGTGCCAAATACATAACAAACAAGGGCACACTGTAACTAATGTATTTATAGATAAAGTGTTCATGTTCTCACTGGATCCTATGGACTATACATTTGACTAAACTTTGGAAATTTGGGAAGATTTGGTTGAGATTAAATTTTTTCCCCTCAATTGGATTGGCCTATTCCTAGCCAAAAACAAACAATTTTTGAGGTTTTTTGCTTGTTTTTAGTGTATTTCTCATTTTTACATTCCATTGGGGTGGGGGGAGACTGTTTTGGGGGAGCAGAGGGAATCACTAAAGAAAACTCCCTGATCAGTCTAAAATTTATACTCTAATATTGAAAGAACATAGTATAAAAAAGCAGTTCTTACACACAACAGCCAGTGTACTAGACCCCTAACATCACACAGGAGTCAGTCAAAGGACCTCTGAATGTTCAGATTTTCCCAATGCATTGTAATTGCCGAAATACCTTTACTGAATAAGGGCCTGACACAAAGTCCATTGATTTCAATAGGCATCAGATCATGACCTAATTGTGCCCTGGTAAAATTCATTGTTCAATAAATAACAATGGCTAATATTTACATAGGGCCCAAATTCTGCACAGTTACAGTGAGCGCAACCCCACCCCACTGAAGTGAGAATGTGGCTGCTAGTGAGTACACAGTCATCTGCAGTAGAAAGTACATAGGGGACACTGGCTCAAGGCATCTTAAATGACTTTTCTTACACTGCCTGCAGTAGTTATCAGTACTGCTTTATTGATCTGCGCACATTCCTTCACGGCTCCCATTTATATTTAGCACATTTGAAAAAGGAAACCTAGCTTTTAAAGGTGATGCTGAAACAGTGTAATTAAATGCAAATCTTACCCTCATGCAACATTATCAAGGTAGAGAAATCACAAAGCACGGAAAGTCAAAAAAATATAAGGTTCCTATAGCAATGACAACTCAGCAGGATACACAGAACTAGCACTTACGCTATAATAAGGTCATTAAAGAAGCCATGTAAAGAAAATAAGAACTTCTTCAAATGATGGAACAAAGGTGCTAGTACAAGGCTGTCTTTGAACTTAGGTAACTCCCACAATGCAGTCCAAACTGCGTTTCTAACATGCCATGATGATACCCTTCACACGAACAGCTGTGACTGAGATGAGTGATGGCAGATCTGTCACCATAGTACATTCATCCCAAGGGGACTTCTGCATCTGTAATATATTTAAGTATTTTTCTGGCACTTCTTGAACTACTGAAGTAGGTGAGTGTCACTTTCAACACCTAAAAGTCTGGAAGATGAGAGAACTGTTTCAAATGAAGTTAAAAAGCAACAACAACCAGTAAGCTCTATAGAGTTGGATAAGGATGAAACTTATAGGATTCGTGGAAACTAAATAGGTGTTTCACAATGATTTATTTCCCTGCTACAGAATGCTATATGCTGTCTTAAATATTATGTGAACAATTGGTTTTCCAGTAAATGCTGAAGGAGCTCTCCATAAGGGTTTGCGCAAAACTCAAACTATATCTCTGCAGAGGAATAGGTGCAATTGTTCATTGTAGGGTCTGACTGAGTGAAGTCAATGGAAGTCTTTTCGTCGACTTCGGTGGGATATGGAACAGGCTCATAATTTCTCATTTAAACTTCCTGTTCTATATCAAGCCTGCTGTTGATGATGCTGATCTCTCTGGCCTGCTGCCTGGCTTAAATGCTGTCATGCTCCTCTTTAAAACAAATACTGTCACTTCTTTAGTTTGCTTTGTAACAGTCATCTGGACATGTGGTTAGAAAGTCAAGTACATATACATAAGAGAATGCACTGTGCCTATTCTGGAGAAGGAATTATGGACAGAAACACTAGGGTCAGTAGCATAATAAATGCCTGAACCTATGGCACCTTTATATCTCCTTCCCCACAAAATCCCAGTAAAAATTATTTCACACATATGCTTGAAATATATTAAGCCCCATGTTTTGAAAACAGGTCTCTTTTCCTGTTTCTGCATGTTTAAAATTAAAACAAACAAAAACCCAGCTGCTCCAAAATTTGGCCAAAATGTGCTATTTCAGTGACATAGGATGACCTGAAATTAAAGGGTGAAAATGAGGGTGTGACGGGGTCTGCTTACCCCACACTAGCCCAGATAGGGTTAAGCCCATATTATTGACAGTGGAAGTTCCGCTTCCCCGGCAGGACTGGACACGCTCCAAATGCTCTAGCAGTATAAAAGTAGGAAGCCCAGCTCATTCTGGGCTGGAGGCTGCAGGGAAAGGACCGGTCTGGGAAGCTCCTGCGGAGGGCCAGCCACAGTCCTGGACTGTGCCGGGAATCAGAGCCTCCCTGGGTCCGCCTGAACCCCAGGGACTGGAGCAGCCACCGGAGGCAACTGACCACAGAGAACCCGACATCTCATGGGAGACCCCAATGCAGAAACTGGTAGGAAGTGACCCAGGGAGGGTGACAGAGTGGTACCTCCCACCCGGGAAACCTCAGCGTGTTTCAGTAGGATCCTTTCGCTGAGTCAGTGGCAAGTTGCTACACCACTGTTAGGACCCTGGGTCAGGGCCTGGTGGAGTCGGGTGGGCCTGGGCCGCCCTACTGGGGCCACCACACCCCTTGGTGGGCGCCCCACCCCCATAGACTCTGGCCGCTAGGCCACGCTGCCCTGCACCCAAGGGCTACTCCATAGACTCTGGCCGCTAGGCCACACTACCCTGACCCTAGAGGCGTAGACCATCACAGAGGGAAATATCACACAAAAATTGTCACTGCTAATGCACAGATTTACAAGGAGTTGGCAGAACACCCACAGAGTTACTGTGCAAGCAAGTTCAGATAAAGTCATCTTAAATCTACCACTTCCTTCATGTTGTTCATCGGCAAGTGCCAATAAATGATGTATAGTTTGAAAAATACAAGATAGTCTGCAAGCTGACTACAGTTAAAACGCATTTATTGAAGGGAATCAGCAGGGCATTATAGTCTACTCTTGAGAAACTAGGAGTGAGGATAGGAGAGGGTTTTAGATTGTGTTGGCATCAAGTCTGGTGTGGCCATGGACCGCTCATGGAAGCAGTTCCCCAAATTTCCCAAGTCCAGACAGTCAAAAAGTGACTGGTGATTTTGAGTTCCTCAGTATTTGGATGTCCAACTTGAGACACCTTAGGGGGTCTTGATTGTCAGAAAGTTCTGAGCACACACCTGCTGAAAATGAGGCTCCTTTGTGGTGTCCCGAATGCTGAGACACCCAGAATCTGTAGTCACTTTTTAAAATCTTGTTTTTAAAATACAAATAATTACTACCTCACAGGAGTGTTGTGATGCTTAATTCAATTAAATAGCAGAGCTCTTTGAGATCATTGGATGGCAGTCACTACAGAAATGTAAAGTTTTATTATTATAAACAAAGTCTGAAGCATGAAGCAGCACATACAGCATAAATACTAAAAGGCTAATCCGTTACCAAAAACCACCACCCGGCACTCTCTCTTTCAGAATCTCTATTCATCTCACCATCAACCATCTCACTTTTTTTGTTTGGCTGGGGTTTTTGTTTGTTTGTTTTTTATTTGAATTAGGCACTCAGTTGGCACAGGATTTTTTATTTCTTTCTAAAGCCCAGAGTGATTCTGAGCTGGACGATTACAATGGAGCTCTGTGATTCTGCAGATAGCATTATAGGTTGTTTTGTTTTTTTATCAAGGCAAAATTTCTTGCATCAACGTATGATCAATCTTTAATAACCTTTTCTTTTCTTCATTTATTTAAATCTCTCTCAGCACTGGTTGCTGTTTGAAAGATGAATTTCTTCAAGTGCTCTTCTACTGAGTCATGTTGAGTTACCTCACCAGGTATTGCTCTTACTCTTGAATTTTCTTTTTCAGCTGTGGATTTTTCTGTTTCTGTATTTATTGATTCCCGCCCCCCCCCCCTTCCCTTGTGAAAATTGAAGCCTTTTGATCCTATGTAATTCACTTTGGTTATTTCAGCTTTTATTTGCTTGCAAAAATATTCTCTTTCCCCACACGCAACCGCTGGCCCTTTGTGGGTAATCAGAAAGAAAGAGCAGCAACTTGAAATATACATATATACAAGGAAAGGATCACAGTATGGTTTCCAGTGGAATTCACATGTGGTGATTTTCCTCACTTGATGCATCAAAGAAGAGAGGTGATGTTAAGCATTGCTGCTTCTTGGGTTGGTTAGAAGTGGCTCCGGATATAGTTTACCCAACATTTCAATTCAATGGCTTGATCTTTATTTTCACTGGATTTCTCTCTCTGTATAGCGAGATGCATGGGTTGACTGCAAAGTGTTCAGCAAAGAACCATCTGTACAAAATAAATAAAACAGTACGTGCTCCATTGCACATCTGGTTAGAAGGGATTCTTTGACTCTCAAAGATATCAAGTAAGGGCAAGTGGAAATCTCTCTTTTTGATTGTCTGAGACAATTGTGTACTTCAGCTTGGCTTGCAGACTTCACACTGTATTCAACAAAGAAATAGCCCCTTCCATTACTGGTTCATGGTGGTGCCCATATGAATGAGAACTGCCCCTATCAGATACTCTTCATGCTGAGGCTTATTCCTCCATTGCTGTAATAATTGCCTCTGATGCTCCATCTTCCCTGAACCATTCTTTTTAGGTGACAAATCTAAGGAACTGTCCCAGATTGCGGTGTCATTAGAGGAGGTTTTGGAACAAATCGATAAACTAAATAGTAATAAGTCACCAGGACCAGATGGAATTCACCCAAGAGTTCTGAAGGAACTCAAATGTGAAATTGCAGAACTACTAACTGTAGTCTGTAACCTATCATTTAAATCAGCTTCTGTACCAAATGACTGGAGGATAGCTAATGTGACGTCAATTTTTAAAAAGGTGATCCTGGCAATTACAGGCCGGTAAGTCTGACTTCAGTACTAGGGAAACTGGTTGAAACTATAGTCAAGAACAAAATTGTCAGACACATAGATGAACATTGTTGGGGAAGAGTCAACATGGTTTTTGTAAAGGGAAATAATGCCTCACCAATCTGTTAGAATTCTTTGAGGGGGTCAACAAGCATGTGGACCAAGGGGATCCAGTGGATATACTGTACTTAGATTTTCGGAAAGCCTTTGACAAGGTCCCTCACCAAAGGCTCTTAAGCAAAGTAAGCTGTCATGGGATAAGAGGGAAGGTCCTCTCATGGATTGGTAACTGGTTAAAAGATAGGAAACAAAGGGTAGGAATAAATGGTCAGTTTTCAGAATGGAGATAGGTAAATAATGGTGTCCCCCAGGGGTATGTACTGGGACCTATTCAACATTCATAAATGATCTGGAAAAGGGGGGTAAACAGTGAGGTGGTAAAATGTGCAGTTGATACAAAACTGCTCAAGATAGTTAAGTCCCAGGCAGACAGTGAAGAGCTACAAAAGGATCTCTGAAAACTAGGTGACTGGGCAACAAAATGGCAGATGAAATTCAGTGTTGATAAATGCAAAGTAATGCACATTGGAAAACATAACCCCAAATATACATATAAAACTATGGGTCTAAATTAGCTGTTACCAATCAAAGTTCTCTGAAAACACCTACTCAATGTGCAGAGGCAGTCAAAAAAGCAAACAGAATGTTGGGAATCATTAAGAAAGGGATAGATAATAAGACAGAAAATATTATATTTCCTCTATATAAATCCATGGTACTCCCACTTCTTGAATACTGTGTGCACATGTGGTCGCCCCATCTCAAAAAAGATATATTGGAATAGGAAAAGGTTCAGAAAAGGGCAACAAAAATTATTAGGGGTATGGAACGGCTTCCATATGAGGAGAGATTAATAAGATTGGGACTTTTCAGCTTGGAAAAGAGACAGCTAAGGGGAGATATGACAGATTATAAAATCACAACTGGTATAGAGAAAGTAGATAAGGACGTGTTATTTACTCCTTCTCATAGCACAAGAACAAGGGGTCACCCAATGAAATTAATAGGCAACAGGTTTAAAATAAACAAAAGGATGTATTTTTTTCATGCAACGCACAGTCAACCTGTGGAACTCTTTGCCAGAGGATGTTGTGAAGTCCAAGACTAACAGGATTTAAAAAAAGAACTAGATAAATTCATGGAGGATAGGTCCATCAATGGCTTTTAGTCAGGATGGGCAGGGATAGTGTCCCTAGCCTCTGTTTGCCAGAAGCTGGAATGAGTGACAGGGAATGGATCACTTGATGATTACCTGTTCATTTCCTCTGAGGCACCTGGCATTGGCCACTACTGGAAGTCAGGATACTGGGCTACATGGACCTTTGGTCTGACACAGTATGGCCATTCTTATGTTACGTTCTTAACTATTTCATTTCACTTCTTAAAGGAAAAACGTACTGTTGCAAACAAATTGGTCCAAAGAATTGCTGGTGTTAAGGGGGAGACATAGCCTCCTAAAGATGGGATAGATTTGAAACCGGATACTGTACTGAACTGCTGCCTCAGGATACATGAATGGGCATAGGATATCGAACACAAAGAGAAATGCAGTTTTTATTTCACAGACATACATAATATGTATATGTATAATTTCATTACAAACAAAAAGAGGAACCAAAAATGCAAGTACGTTTGATGTTCAAGAGGAAAATAGGGAGGGCTTTTTTTGCCAATACATTAGAAACAATGCACAGAACAATGTGTTCATCCTGGAAAAAATATGATCCTATTAGTCAAACCAAGCACCGCTTTTTGTTGGTCTTTCCTCTTCTTTCAGAAGTGATTCTGATTTTCCATTTAGGAATGTTGCTTGCTCATTTCTACCATTTTCTTTCTTTCTCCATACATCCCCTCCATTTTTTGCCTACAACTTACTTTTGCTAAGTCCCACACATAAGGAAATTCCACATTGATAAATACTGGGTCAGGAGCAATGTTCCCTCTAATATTTTCCACCCTTGTGCAGAATTAATTTTGTTATGTGTATCAAGATAATGTGTGGATGTGTGCCACCAGTAGAAACAAAAAAACTAGATATAATATACATATATATTAAGAAGTTACCAGTATGGATAATTACTCTAGCCAGCACAAGTTAGGCATTTTAGAACTCACTACTCAAACAATTAAGTTTATGTGTAAGAGAAATAAAATTTGTGAAATACACTGACCAGTCAAAAAACTAAAATAACACACTTTGAAAGAACAAAATTACAGAGAATATATATGCATTGCAGGAAGTACAAGAAGTAACAACAACAGTGTTGGGAGCTGTGTGACAGAGAGAAAGAGCGAGAGAGCGAGAGAGCGAGACACACACACACACACACTGTGTGTGCTGGCTGCTGGGGAAGTTTCTGAGAGATGCCGGTCCACTGTCTCTTTAAGGCACTCACTGAAGCTCTCCTCTTCCTGAACCAGGTCCCCCCAACCGCACTCTCCGGAGATGGGGTACATGGGGGGGGAGCGCACCTGGGCTGCTGGGAAAGTCTGAGAGACCGTGAGCTGTCTCTTTAAGGCACTTACTCACCCGAAGGCTTGTTCAGACCTCAGAGCTGCTGCGAGTCCTGAGCCCTGTCCCCTCTATCCTGCTCTGTGGAGATGGCGTACAGGGGCAGGGGGAGGGGGAGGAGGACACCCTGACATCAGCATCCTCCCCCACACACACACTGCACAGCCAGCAGGAGGGTCCTAGGAGCAGCTGCAGGAACAACGTGGCTGCAAAGCAGCGGGAGGGAGGGGCACCTGAACACATTCTGTTGGCTGGACGTGCATGGCTCTGCTAAGCAACTGCGCGGCTCTTGAACCTCTCCTGGGCAGCCACCCACCCGCACAGCTTACAGGGAATACAGGTCAGGAGAGCACTCAATATGTGCCACATAAGTGAAATATGGAGGAAACAGTATTAGGTCACCTGCTCCATCTCCTTTCCCATAAAGCATTGTTCCCTATAGTACATATTTTTCAGTATTTTATCCAGAGTAGTTTTTAATATTTCAGGCAATTAGGCACCGACCATTTCCCTTGGGAGACGGTGAACATCTTTAGCCATTCTAAGCAATAACACTTCCTTACTGGTATTTATACCAATCTATTTGTAGACTGTTAAATCCCTTCCTTAATCCTCTCTTAGCCTATAAATTCATGCTCAGCTCCTTCAGGTCAACATTTTCAAAAGTGCACATCCCATTTAGCTGCATGAATGCCACAGTGTGAGTGTCTTCAAGTTGCAGTTTGGACACACAAGTGTGTACATGAAATCGCTAACTTACACATGTGCATTGGGGTATTTGCACACCTCCCCTGGGGGTACACAAAAATGCACATATACTTCTGGATATTTGGTCTCAGTCTTTCCCCACAGGTCAGTCATTTTCAACCTCCTAACTCAATCTAAGTGTTTTTTTTTGTTTGTTTTTAAACTCCCTTGAGTTTGTCTCTATCTTTCCAGTGTTGTGGTGCCCAGAATTGAATGCAATATGCTAGGTACATTTGCACCACAGCAAGAGAAGACCACCAACACCTTCCTTGTTTTGTAACATGGCATTTCTGGATATGCCACCCAAAACTGCATTAGCACTTTTTATTTTTTTGCTGCCACAGCGCATTCATGTCCAATTTCTTGTCCACTGTTGCACACAATGCTCTTTCAGCACCATTGGTTCCCAAGGTTTCTCCAATTCATTGTGCTTTTTGCAGTGCTCGAATTGAGCAGACATAGCTCATGCCAAGATACTAGCCTTTTTTCATGCTTTCCCACAATCCTGAGTGAGTTGGTAATAGCTGTTTTTAAATAAATGTTGTATTAATTTAGTGCTCAGGAAAGACATCCTATTAAGAACCTTGGTGTTTGCAGTCCTCTGTTTATTCCCTATCCCATTAATGTTCCTCTTCTGCAGTGGGGAAAAGGTAGTTCAATTCTATGGCCATTCATTCCTCGGCTTCTCTGCTGAGGCTGCCAATGATGGTGTCAGTTACTGCCACAGGTCAGGATTGTTTTTGTGTATACAAGTCCAGCGGGAACTGAACTAAGACTGGCACTTCATCTGGGTTACTGATCAGTGGTCAGATAACAGCTTTCAACAACAACCAAACAGGGTCTGGATTTGAACCCATGACCACAGTTGCCAACTTTCATGCGGTAAATAAGCACCCTGACTTTCACAATAAGCCAAAAATCAAGCTAATCCCATTTCAAAACAAGGCCAAAACAAGCCAGTCCCTAAGAACCCCAACACTATGACTAGATTCCCCCCGGCGTGCAGTCTGGGACTGTGGTGGGCCCGCTGTGCACCCTTGACTCTCTCCCCCCTTGCCCCTGCTTGCCCCCTCTCCACCCCCGCTTCCCAGGAGCTAATTAAAAAAAAAAAAGCTACAAGCAAAAAACTAACCAACAAGCAACTCACAAGCCAATTAAGCCAAAAACAAGCCCAATTTCTGTGGGCTTTTTTGAGGGTTTGGCACGTCTGTCCATGACCTAACATAACAGGCTTTGTATTACATTACCAAAACTCCTGAGCAATGAAGTCTCCAGAAAGCACAGACTTACTTATTGTCAAAACAAGGGCTTAGTCTTGGGTAATGGAGCTGCAGCATTGGCCGCTGGTAGTTAAGAATACATTCTCCTTTGAAGGAAATATCCATTTATAGCCATAAAATAACTATCTGCAAAGCTTTGTTACAATTTCAAAAGGTTTAGTTCAGCTAAGGGCCCCAAGTTGAAGTGCTCATTCATCCTAATTACCTGAACCTCTTGGGACCACATGAATTAGTGGCCAAAGGAACCCTTGAGGTTAATATTTTGACATTAAGAAACCAATAGCTCAGTGTAACAGAGAGGAAGAGGGGATTGCAAATTAATTATTAGCTTGACATTTAATCTGAATAAATGAAAAATGCCAGAATGATTGAAGTTTATGTACTTAAGATGAAGAAGCAAGAATGACACAAGGTGCCTAACTCTTGAGGATTCAAAATTTGTTTTCATTCCACATTTGAACAAAAACAAAACTTTTCAAATGCTTTCACAAAAATAGAATTTGTATTAAGTGTGTGCCCATGTCTGTCGATCTCCAACCTGGTGGGTAGGGCAATGGCCTGGGATGTCAGAGATCCAGGTTCAGGTCCCTGCACTGCCTGATTCAATAGGATCTGAGATGAAAAATTCTGGGTGGGTATGGAGTATCTCCCTCCCAACCCAAACAACTTCCCACCTAAAGTTTCATGAGACCAATATGTCTCCACGAAACATTTCAGCTTAGAGAAAACAGCATACTTTGGCTGATCAGCTCTATATCATATTTCTCTCAAATCATACTTTGGCCACTGCACAGACATGTAACTGTCCGTTCCTACCTCAACTCTATTGCTGACATGTTTGGTTAAGTACAATTAAGACCAAATAGGTAATCAGGATGTGGATACTCATCTTCCCGACAATTATTATTCATCTTCCCCACTCTCGGTGCCCCAGGCAATGCACTTTTCCTAGAGTGCGGGTAGTAATCGATCTATTGGGGATCTATCTAGACGCGATAAATCGATCCCCGAACGCACTCCCCGTTGACTCCGGAACTCCACCAGAGCGAGAGGCAGAAGCGGAGTCGATGGGGGAGCCTCGGCCGTCGATCTCGCGCCGTGAGGATGCAAAGTAAATCAATCTAAGATACATCGACTTCAGCTACGCTATTCTCATAGCTGAAGTTGCGTATCTTAGATCAATCCCCCCATGTAGACCAGCCCTAAGAGCTGAACATACAGGATCTACTAATTGACAGAACTAATTTTCAATAAATGAAGACAGCTTTCATTGATGTTTATGAAACTGTCTTTAGCAACTTTTCTTTATCTCTTGAGCCTGGCTTTAAGATGAACCTCTTGATTTTTAAATAATTCACTATTTACTACTCAACTATGTTGCACTTTTTCCTCTGCCTCACTTTTAAAACCCCACATACCAATTCACATTAATCCTGCCCTCTGTAGAATTTCTTCGGGGGCACAATTTATATGAATTTGCTTCATCCTATCATGGCTGATGTTGATTGGAGTGGACTGAGTCTCTGATTCAACCTCTCACACACTTTATCCACTGGCCAGGCCAAATAAATGGGCCTTTTTCAGTAAAACAGGCCATGCTTCTTGAACTGAACATGCTTTGACTTTTAACCCAATAAAGAAAGACATTTCCTCTCTTGAGTGGAAAGTTGTGCTAATATTAATGGGGAAAGTAGCTTACATTGGTCAAGCTTACATGTCGTCTGCAGATGACTCCACAGGATGACACTTCATAAAACATCATTTCTCTGCTAAGTTGCATAGCATCTCTGGTGCTTCAAACATATTGTTTACCTCACAGAGAAGCGAGTTCTAAAGGTGAAAATCAAGGATGGGCCATTTCCGAGGGAAGAGCAGATGGTGCATCCACATTCACCATGTGAGTGACTACATCAGGCTCCCAAGCAAACCGCTTGCCAGTTAAATGTTGATTTGGCTGCTTGATCTGTACTTTTCCGTGGTATGTTGCCAGCATTCTGAATTGTCAGGTTCCTGCACAAAATGCTTTGCTGAGCAGCTGCTGCCTGAGAGAATTTAACCAGTTGTCACAGAACAAGCCTCACCTGCTACTCTGATAAGCTTGATTGCGACGATGATGTTCATTGGCACCCCTTTCTGTATTTTTCCTCCTAGCTGACTCATTCCAGTTACTGGATACATTTCATTTTTAAATCTACTACTGGTCCTATCAGGAAAAGAAAGATAGGAAGGTTAGACTTCTATCACCCAGAGAAAGTATGCTCAGTTTTATGAATAAACTCCAAGGAAAAAGCTTTGCACTGGGAAATGCACTGTTTATTCAGGATTATTTCCTCTATTAGACCTATAGAAGTACATTTAGAAACCAAAGCCAAAATTTGCAAACCTGTGCACCTAAAGTTAGGTTCCTCAGTCCATATTTGGGTATCTAAATAGAAGGGACCTGGTTTTCAGAGGTTTCAAGTGTTTCCAATAATTATTATATATATTTCAGTAGCACCTCGGATCCCGTCATGGACCAGGACCCCATCGCGCTAGGTGCTGAAAAACACACAACAAAGGGATGGCTCCTGCCCCAAAGAACTACTCCTTACAATCTCAGGGCTGGTCTACACGACACAGTTAGGTTGACTTAGGGCAGCTTACGTCAACCTAATTTTGGCATTGACTACAGTACAACCCTCCTCCCACCGATGTAATTGCCGTACTACACTGACATAACTACTCCACCTCCATGAGAGGCATACGGATTATGTCAGTGTAGTTAGGCACATGCAGAGTCGGTGTAGACACTGCAGCCCTTACATCTGCTATTGGCTGTCTTGTCAATTTCATGGCAGGAGCCCTGGTGACTGCGGACCCTGCTCCCAGCTGGGATTCTGGGCCCCCACCGCCCTATGCTTGCCCGCACCCTGCTGTGAAATTGACAAGGCTGCCCGGTTCCCAGCTGGGAGTGGGCAGGAGGCGGGGAGGGGAAGCCAAGGCAGCTGGACCACGCTCCCTGGGGGTGAGAAGCCCCGGGCTGCTTCCCCCGGCTCCTGGTGGGGAACAGGGAGTCGATGGGGGGAGCAGCCCTCCCAGCCTGATGCCATCTGCTCATTTTTATAAGTATACTCTCCACTCTATTATCTAAATCATTAATGAAAATATTATATAGTACTAGACTCTGGACAGACCCTGTGGACCCCACTGGATATGTCATCCCAATTTAAGTGAATCATTGATAACTACTGTGAGCACGATCTTTCAACCAGTTATGCACCCACTTTATAATAATTTCATCTAAAGCACATTGCTTTTGAGAATGTCATGTGGAACTGTGTAGAAAGCCTTACTAAGATCAAAATATATCACATCTACTGCTTCTCTACAGTAGACAGTAACCTTGTCAAAAGGAGGAAATTAGGTTGGTTTGGCATGATTTGTTCTTGGCAAATCCATGTTGGCTATTATTTATTGCCCTATTATTCTCTAGGTGCCTACAAATTGATTAATATTAGTTCCAGGATCTTTACAGGTAGCAAAATTAGGCTGACTAATCTATAATTCCCTGGATTCTCTTTGTTCCCCTTTAAAGATAGGTACATTTGCTAGTCACCAGTCCAGCTGACCTCACCTGTCCTCCATGAGTTCTCAAAAATAATCTCTAACAGTTCTGAAATGTCATCAGCTAATTCCCTACATACCTTAGGGTGAATTTGGTCAGGCCCTGCTGACTTGAATACATCTGACCTTGTCTAAATTTTAATTTAGACTAGTCTTTCCCTATTCTAGCTTGGGTTCCTTCCCCCTTATTAACATTAATTGTGTTAAGCATTTCATCACAATTAACCTTTTCAGTGAAGACTGAAGCAAAATAGGCATTAAACATCTCAGCCTTCTTGATGTCATCCATTAACAACTTTCCTTCCCTGTTAAGTAGTGGACCTACAGCTTCCTTCATCCTTCTCTTGTGCCTAATCTATTTACAGATCCTCTACTTATTGCCCGATATGCCCCTTGTCCCTACATGCCTGTACTATACTTTTTGTATTCATCCTTAACAATTTGTCCATGTTTCCATTTTTTGTTGGATTTCTTTTCTCATTTTCAGGTCATTAGAGACCTCCTGATGGAGGTATATTGGCCTCTTACTATTCTTCCTATCTTTCCTTCACAACAAGATAGTTTGCTGTTGTGCCTTTAATATTGAGTCTCTGAGAAACTGCCAGCTCTCTTGAACTCCTTGTTCTTTATACTGACTTGAACTTTAGAAATCCATGTAACAAACAAAACAATATGATGTACGTCAAAATTAGACATTAAAGTGCTGCATTCATATAGCGTTAAAAGCTTATTCTTATCTCAGCTACAGAATGTAACATTATCAGAGCCTTTCTCATTAGAAATGCTAAGCCCTCATGAACAGTATTACAGTGCTGTAGTGTTTATGATTATTATTTTATCCTACTCATTAATAATTGCCATGCACATACCTTGCTGTGGTTGTACTGACAGTATATTTCTGTTCTGTTTATTTCTGAGCAAAATTAAATTAACCTAAAGTTTAAGAAACTCAATAAATATCAATCACATGAATACCAGCCAGATAACAATAGCAATCTACAAATGCCAAAAAGTTAATTATCTAAATATTTTCAGATTTGTAAGATGTCAGAAAAATAATAGAATTTATTGAAATGAAACGGAGCTAAAGAGAGAAAGGGTAATGTACAGCAATTTCAGAGGCATTCAAAATTTGGACCCTGTTCCCATTTTTCACATGAAACTTTTAAGAATTAATAGCATGCTAGCTTACCAGCCATATAATTTTACTGATACCGAACCAGCACCCTAGAGCTCCCTTCTCCTTTTAATATAAAGGATAAATAAACAATTATAAATAAATATAAATAAATAATAATTATAAATAAATATAATTCAGGAATAGTGGAATGAGAGAGCATTTCCCATGGCCCTAGGAGTTTCTGAGCCTTGGGAGATACGGGGTGGAAGAAAATCTACTACCCTGAGACAGCCTTCTGCAGATGTAGGACCATTGTAGGAGCTTCCTGTGAAAGATATGAGATAAGGCAATTTCCTGCAATGTCTTTGCGAGATCTTACTGTATTAAGTTTATGTATCATTGTGGAACAGAGATTGTATGTATTTCCTTGGGAAAGGGTAACCACAGCTCCTTGAGAAACAAAGAACAGCTGGGGGTGATTAGGCAAATTCACTCAGGCTGTAATACCTCCAGAGAAGTACCACCACCTGGAGACACCCACCTTTGCTCCGAACCCTCCTGCCGTGGTTATAGGTAACCGTTATGCTCTTCTTGATACAGGAAAGAAGGAATCACTCCCTACAGTAAAGGAGGAGAAGCCTCGTACCCCTAAGGCTGGAAAATCTGCTGCCACCACTGCAAATAGGAAACGTAGGGTAGTGGTGGTCGGAGACTCTCTGCTGAGGGGGACGGAGGCGCCCATCTGTCGCCCTGACATTTCATCTCGGGAGGTATGCTGCCTGCCGGGGGCCCGTATCAGAGACGTTACGGAGGCATTGTCGAGGATTATCCAGCCCTCTGACTACTACCCCATGCTACTCATCCATGTGGGCACAAATGATACTGCGCGGTGTGACACTGAGCGGATCAAGACTGACTACAGGGCTCTGGGAGTACGGGTGAAGGAGTTTGGAGCGCAGGTGGTATTCTCTTCAATTCTTCCTGTCAAAGGTAGGGGCCCGGGCAGAGACAGATGCATCATGGAGGTGAATGCCTGGCTGCGAAGATGGTGTCGCCAGGAGGGCTTTGGCTTCCTAGACCACGGGATGCTATTTGAGGAAGGACTGCTAGGCAGAGATGGCGTTCACCTTTCGAGGAGAGGAAAGACCCTATTCGGCCACAGACTGGCTAACCTAGTGAGGAGGGCTTTAAACTAGGTTTGACGGGGACAGGTGAGCAAAGCCCACAGGTAAGTGGGGAATATGGAGACCGGGGAGATGGGTCGGAAACAAGAGGGAGTGTGGGCTATATTGGCAGAGAGAAAGGAGAGTCAGGACAAAACTGGGAGGAAAGATCAAACCAGTATCTTAGATGCCTATATACAAATGCGAGAAGTATGGGGAATAAGCAGGAAGAACTAGAAGTGCTAATAAATAAATACAACTATGACATTGTTGGCATCACTGAAACTTGGTGGGATAATACACATGATTGGAATGTTGGTGTGGATGGGTACAGCTTGCTCAGGAAGGATAGACAGGGGAAAAAGGGAGGAGGTGTTGCCTTATATATTAAAAATGTACACACTTGGACTGAGGTAGAGATGGACATAGGAGACGGAAGTGTTGAGAGTCTCTGGGTTAGGCTTAAAGGGGCAAAAAACAAGGGAGATGTCATGCTAGGAGTCTACTACAGGCCACCTAACCAGGGGGAAGAGGTGGATGAGGCTTTTTTCAAGCAACTAACAAAATCATCCAAAGCCCAAGATTTGGTGGTGATGGGGGACTTCAACTATCCGGATATATGTTGGGAAAATAACACAGCGGGGCACAGACTATCCAACAAATTCTTGGACTGCATTGGAGACAACTTTTTATTTCAGAAGGTTGAAAAAGCTACTAGGGGGGAAGCTGTTCTAGACTTGATTTTAACAAATAGGGAGGAACTCGTTGAGAATGTGGAAGTAGAAGGCAGCCTGGGTGAAAGTGATCATGAAATCATAGAGTTTGCAATTCTAACAAAGGGTAGAAGGGAGAACAGCAAAATAGAGACAATGGATTTCAGGAAGGCAGATTTTGGGAAGCTCAGAGAGCTGATAGGTAAGGTCCCATGGGAATCAAGACTGAGGGGAAAAACAACTGAGGAGAGTTGGCAGTTTTTCAAAGGGACACTATTAAGGGCCCAAAAGCAAGCTATTCCGCTGGTTAGGAAAGATAGAAAATGTGGCAAAAGACCACCTTGGCTTAACCATGAGATCTTGCACGATCTAAAAAATAAAAAGGAGTCATATAAAAAATGGAAACTAGGACAGATTACAAAGGAGGAATATAGGCAAACAACACAGGAATGCAGGGGCAAGATTAGAAAGGCAAAGGCCCAAAATGAGCTCAAACTAGCTACAGGAATAAAAGGAAACAAGAAGACTTTTTATCAATACATTAGAAGCAAGAGGAAGACCAAAGACAGGGTAGGCCCACTGCTTAGTGAAGAGGGAGAAACAGTAACAGGAAACTTGGAAATGGCAGAGATGCTTAATGACTTCTTTGTTTCGGTCTTCACCGAGAAGTCTGAAGCAATGCCTAACATAGTGAATGCTAATGGGAAGGGGGTAGGTTTAGCGGATAAAATAAAAAAAGAACAAGTTAAAAATCACTTAGAAAAGTTAGATGCCTGCAAGTCACCCGGGCCTGATGAAATGCATCCTAGAATACTCAAGGAGCTAATAGAGGAGGTATCTGAGCCTCTAGCTATTATCTTTGGAAAGTCATGGGAGACGGGAGAGATTCCAGAAGACTGGAAAAGGGCAAATATAGTGCCCATCTATAAAAAGGGAAATAAAAACAACCTAGGTAACTACAGACCAGTTAGTTTAACTTCTGTGCCAGGGAAGATAATGGAGCAAGTAATTAAGGAAATCATCTGCAAACACTTGGAAGGTGGTAAGGTGATAGGGAACAGCCAGCATGGATTTGTGAAGAACAAATCATGTCAAACCAATCTGATAGCTTTCTTTGATAGAATAACGAGCCTTGTGGATAAGGGTGAAGCGGTGGATGTGGTATACCTAGACTTTAGTAAGGCATTTGATACGGTCTCGCATGATATTCTTATCGATAAACTAGGCAAATACAAATTAGATGGGGCTACTATAAGGTGGGTGCATAACTGGCTGGATAACCGTACTCAGAGAGTTGTTATTAATGGTTCCCAATCCTGCTGGAAAGGCGTAACGAGTGGGGTTCCGCAGGGGTCTGTTTTGGGACCAGCTCTGTTCAATATCTTCATCAACGACTTAGATATTGGCATAGAAAGTACGCTTATTAAGTTTGCGGATGATACCAAACTGGGAGGGATTGCAACTACTTTGGAGGACAGGGTCATAATTCAAAATGATCTGGACAAATTGGAGAAATGGTCTGAGTTAAACAGGATGAAGTTTAACAAAGACAAATGCAAAGTGCTCCACTTAGGAAGGAAAAATCAATTTCACACATACAGAATGGGAAAAGACTGTCTAGGAAGGAGTACGGCAGAAAGGGATCTAGGGGTTATAGTGGACCACAAGCTAAATATGAGTCAACAGTGTGATGCTGTTGCAAAAAAAGCAAACATGATTCTGGGATGCATTAACAGGTGTGTTGTGAGCAAGACACGAGAAGTCATTCTTCCGCTCTACTCTGCTCTGGTTAGGCCTCAGCTGGAGTATTGTGTCCAGTTCTGGGCGCCGCATTTTAAAAAAGATGTGGAGAAATTGGAAAGGATCCAAAGAAGAGCAACAAGAATGATTAAAGGTCTTGAGAACATGGCCTATGAAGGAAGGCTGAAAGAACTGGGTTTGTTTAGTTTGGAGAAGAGAAGACTGAGAGGGGACATGATAGCAGTTTACAGGTATCTAAAAGGGTGTCATGAGGAGGAGGGAGAGAACTTGTTCACCTTAGCCTCTAAGGATAGAACCAGAAACAATGGGTTTAAACTGCAGCAAGGGAGGTCTAGGTTGGACATTAGGAAAAAGTTCCTAACTGTCAGGGTGGTTAAACACTGGAATAAATTGCCTAGGGAGGTTGTGGAATCTCCGTCTCTGGAGATATTTAAGAGTAGGTTAGATAAATGTCTATCAGGGATGGTCTAGACAGTATTTGGTCCTGCCATGCGGGCAGGGGACTGGACTCGATGACCTCTCGAGGTCCCTTCCAGTCCTATAATCTATGATTCTATGATTCTATGATTCTATACTAGTTCAAACTGGAATCTTCAGAGACCAACTGACCAAGAAAGGACTACCCATTATGTACATACATCCTTCTGAAAGATAAAATAATCCCTTAAAAGATATTTAAAATAGGTTATAAAATATATTTTATTGTATATAGAGAGTGAGACTGCTCCCCTTTAAAGCAGTGTAAATCCATAGCAAATTTTAGTGGAGGTTAGAGAAGTTACACAACAGTTGAATTTGGCTCAATGATTCCAAGTCCATCATTCAAACTGTTCATGGCCCAAATTCTCTTTCTTAATATTCTGCTCCCTCTGAATTCTTCAAACAAAAAATAATTTGTGTTCTCATAGCAGTCTGGCTTTCTGAGGTTTCAGGTTCATTTTGGATGGAATTGTCTTCAGTTCCAGCTGCTGAGACAGATGAGATTTCAAGTGAATGAGCCCATTCTCTCCTGAAGCTACTCTGTAGTGCTGCCTCCTGTAATTATTAGAATGATGTGCTGAGGTATCAATAATTCTGTGTGATTTCGTTCCAGCCATCCACCCACTTGGAGTCGGAATCTTCACTAGGCATCCGCCCACTCGGAATCCTCACCAGTCTATCAGATGGCTCTTTTTATCTTCCCATTTTCTAAGTATATCATATGCCCAGACATAAGTCACAAATACTATCTGAAGATCACTACAGCAGAGTTAATTTAACATTAGGCCTGCCTCTGAATTTGTCCAAATGCATCTCCCTTTGTGGCAACACACCTCAAACTACAAGATCAACATAATGTACACAACATCATCTGTTGATTAATAACGGGAAAGTTCACGGAGGATACCACATAGGCAATCTGTTGAGCATATAATACATTTCCTAGTTTAGGCTTAATAAATCACAAGAAATCCATAATGTAGCTATCACACAGGCGTTAATCTGAGAACAGACTTAAAGCAGGTCCTTCCACAAAAAGATAAAGTTATCACACTTCACTTCAAAGGCTTTATCTACCATTCAAAATGGAAAAGACTGCCACCAGAATATGCCTCAGACTCTTTGAACTAATGGCCTCTCTTGTCTGCTTAGCATCTTTTTTGTAGAAAATTTTATTAAGTTTTCTGTAATAGATCATACAAAACACTGGTGTAAGATGATTACAAAGTAGAAAGGTTAGTAAATATTATATTACACTGTCATTTTGGCGCAAAAATCTCTCTTTGAAAGGTTAGTTTTAAACACTGAATACATGAGGTGGGGAGGAAGAAAAAGTACAAATGTAAGCGTAGAGACAGAAGGCAGAAAAGAAAAGAGATAAGGATAAAGCTATATCCTTGTATCATTAAGATGTAATTAAGCTGACCTGCATCATGGCTAGGTAGGTTGAAGTGGCAAATAGGCCCTTTTAGTATTTTCAATAGATCTCCCCTGTATACATTGCTATTATTTTTACTTAGCAAGTCAAAAGCGTACTACAGTCATTAGACCATAAGATTACATGTACCCTTTGCACTCTTCACAAGTCAGAAACAGCAGGAGGGGGTCAGGGATAGCTCAGTGGTTTGAGCATTGGCCTACTAAACCCAGGGTTGTGAGTTCAATCCTTGAGGGGGGCCACTTAGGGATCTGGGGCAAAAATCAGTACTTGGTCCTGCTAGTGAAGGAAGGGGTTGGACTCAATGACCTTTGGTCTCTTCCAGTTCTAGGAGATAAGATATTTATTTAATTTATTTTAATTTAAGGGCACACCACAGGCAACACACAATGATGGCCAAATGGCATGGAATTTTAGATGAGAAAGCAATTTCAAGAAGGAACTCAAGCAGCAGTTATCTCCAACCAACATGAGAAGCAAGGTCACATTAAGGTTTGCAAGGAGATGTAGAATATTTCACAATGTTGACAGCCAGGAAAGTATAAACCTGGCATCTTGTGAAACACTAATATTTGGGAGGGTAGCTTCAGCATTACAAACCAAAGACAGCATATTTATATTGATCAAAGTAACCATCTACCTAACAGAACTCTTGCTAGCCATATTAACAAGAAAGTGGCATATTTCCTTTTCAGATCCCCGTTACTGCCGGCAGAATGGAGTCTGGAAGATAAAATACGTTTCACAAAGCTGGGAAGAATGATTCCACAGACACAATCAAATGAGCCTCCTCAAATAAGTGAAAGGTTTTCAGCTTTTGGCCACCATAAAAAAAAAAAAACACGACGCACTCAGACAGTACCTGCCTTGTTATTTTAAACTAGTCAGAACTCTTCTATAATGACTGTCAAGCTGTCTGGAGTTACTCAAGGGCTTGAGTACCAAACTCAGGCAGACTGTTAAGCAGCAGGGCACAAACCCCAAACTGGCTGTGAATTCTATACTTATATTTCACGAACCAAGTATCAAGAGTAAACTCCTCAGGCACTATAAAAGACTGACCCTGGAGTCACAGCAAGTCGCTTTAGGTACTTCAGTCTATCTTGCCACCTGTGCAAGCTTGCCTTTGCGATAGATGGTCCATTACATCAAAAAACAACAATATTCAGTAAAAAGCAACAGAGGGTCCTGTGGCACCTTTGAGACTAACAGGTTATTCAGGTTATTGCCAGTCCCAAAGAACCAGTCACTTACCCCAGGTCAATTGTACCTATACCAAAGACAATACTGGTAACCAATCCTATAATAAATTAAATAAAGATTTATTAACTAAGAGAAAGAAATGAGAGAGATTTACAAGGTTAAAGCAAGTACAATACAAATGAGCTATGGTCTTAGGTTTCAAAAGGTTGTTCAAAGGGAAGCTGCTGTAATATGCCAGTGCTACATGTCCTTTAGGACTAACTGAGGCTAAATAGTTGGGGATCTCTTCCTATGCTCAGAAATCTTGCTCTCCCCCAAAGCCCAAGCAGCATAGAGATACCATTTCTCCTTGTTCAGGATTTTTATTCCCCCTCCCCCCCGAGTTCAAGCTGATGTGACAAGTCCACAGGCACATCTCTTCTTTGTGTGTGTGTGGGGGGGAGGGAGGGCGGGGGAGAAAGGGAACAATCAACAAAGTCTTTGTTCTTTGATGTTTCACAATGGCTTATTTGGTTTCAATCAGTTTTCTTGTGGGCAGGACCTAACACCTGCTGTAGGAAGCCAGGATTTTACATTAGTTAATGCTTCTTTCCTGTTTGAGTTACACAGTTACAGAAGTTTACAAAGCAAACAGTTCATATAACCTTATAACATGGGGTACATATGTTATAAGTGAGATTACTACATGCGACATCCTA
Organism: Chrysemys picta bellii; assembly: GCF_011386835.1. Lineage (NCBI taxonomy): Eukaryota > Metazoa > Chordata > Testudines > Emydidae > Chrysemys > Chrysemys picta. The sequence goes on from NC_088796.1 coordinate 112,079,396, forward strand.
CGAGCATTTCATAAAGTCAAAACTTTGAGGCCACACACAATTTCTAAGGTGGGGCTTAGTTATACCCTTAGCTTCTCTCTCACAACAGGCTTCGAGTGTGAACCTCGCATGGCAATTCCCCACAATATGGGCATTATACAAAGATTAATGAGGTCACAGGAAAGACTCCCAATGACTTTGGATCAGGTCATATTCCTGTCTCAAATAGCTTCTATTGTCCACTCTCCTCCAGTAGCACAGAATTCACTCCATATTTTTAAACAGAAAATTTTTAAAAATCTCTTTGTATACATTCCTTTTCCATGTAAAATCATTATATACACCACACATCCTTTACCAGCTCTTGGATCAGAGAGTAGCATTCACTAAGTATTTTTGCCCACCGCTTGCACTGAGGATGAAGGGAACATAAAAGTGACTTATTTTGCTGTTCTATTTTCCCTCACTTGTCACTCCCTAGGTGCCCTGTAAAAACGCTGTCAGCTGACACCCCCACCACAACTGAAAACGGTTGCATTTTGCTGGAATATTTAGGACAAGGCTTCAGAATATGGGATATTTTACACATGAATAAAAACAAGCACACTAGATAAAAGTCTCAGCTCTGTGGGGCTTTAGCTAGCCCAATCTTTAAAGAAAAAAAAAAGGAACATCGGTGCTCTTCTGCAGATCTATAGCTGAAAAAAAAAGTGGCAAAAGTGGCAAAAACTCTAGCCATGACTAGAACAGGAAATGTGGAGAGATAAAGACTATTGTCACAGTATTTGTTGCTGTTCTCTAAAAAGGATCGTAGGGCAATTAGGCCCATCAGACTTCTCCTTGAAGAGAGAGAAAGGGCAAAGAGCCCGCTGAGCCCATATGAAAAAAGAAGGGAGAAATGGGCTTACCAAGCCTCCATAAGGGGTCTTATGACTGGGGAGGGGGAAAAAATCAGGTCTCAAGGAGGCCCCTGAACATGCCAGAGGGAAGATTAGATTCACTGGTTACTGCTGAAAAGCCTTGAAACAGAAGTTACAAGCCATTGGAATTCCCTCAAGACAACATAGGGGAGCCAAGGCCATTTGCGGCCAGAGAATTTATATGAAGGTAGAAGGTGAGTCCTAAGGTCTATTAAAGGAAGCGCATTGTGTAGTGATGTCTGCAAGTACCCTTCCATAGTTTTGGATAATCCAGGTAAAATTTAGGCAAAAATTACCCAGAAATCTCACAGCATTTTCATTCATTTCACACAATTGTATTCAAATGCCTCCTAGTATGCACTCTTCATGGTCATCCTGACATTGTATATCTTTTCGAATGGAAAAACAAAGCAAATAAACAGCTCCTAGAGGGATCTATTCCATAATTTGCTTCCAGGTCCTCTGTTAAGAGCTGTACTGAAACACATAGCTTCATAAGCCTGCAATTTATATTTCAGGAGGCTAGGGTCACATGATTTCTAGGTACATGCCCCTCCTTCTTAAAGAGCAAGTCCAAAAGCCCATCCTCAACAGGCATCATCATCTCTTACATCCTTTTTAAGTCAACAGCAAGTAGTATTCTAATAAAATAATTTTCTCACTTTTAGATGGAGAGCACTTTAGTCAACTAGTAAGTGTTTTCAAAATGTACTTCACGTTTGCTCAATGTTTCTTATTGTGTGATAATAGGTGCAGTTTTGGGGGATTTAAGATTTTTTTTATTTGCTTTTGGTTTTTATTTACACTAATTATCTCTATTGGCACTGCACACTCATGCCTATGATGACTGATTTCTCTTTCATCATGTGATCTCCCAGTGTTCTATTGTCTCAACATGATGTAGGACTGGGTGAAGATTGAAGATGTGAGCACAATCCTATTCACTTCAAAATAAAATTGTAGTAGTTGGGGAAACAGAATTTGACCCCTTAAAGTTTGGGGCTTTATTCATGCATACCATACTCCAAATGCAAATCTTTTGAGGTTCATCCATCATTTATCAGGATTGTCTCAATACTTCATGTTGAACAAAACTCAGATGGTCTGGGAATTTTATTGGGAAATGGGTTATAAATTAGGCATAATGTCTCTTGCAAGTTTTCCAGTATTCTCCAATTTCAGACAAAATCATAAATACAGGGAGAGCAACTTTTTCCCTTGGTTGCTCAGTGATGGATGAAAGATAAAGTACAGAAGGACTTGAGTGAGTGAATATATGTGAATAAATATAAAGTTATCAGAACTTTTTGAAACTCAAAGTTCTGGGTTCAGTTCAAGCTTTGGATCAGAATAATTCTCATTCTGATTGAATTGGTTCACTGCTAAAGAGTCTGAATGCGACTTGAAAACAAGGGGGCTTCAATACAGCCCTAATGCACAGTGAAGATGAATAAAAGTGAACCAAAAGGAGAATGACAGATGGGTAATGACTGATAAGCTGGGGGTTTGATGATGGTTCTGCATGTACAATAAAATGAATGATTAAACATGCTTAACGAACAACAAAATATGTATCTGCAAGATCAGTCTAGCTTTTTTGGATAAACAGCAAGAAATTTATAATGCCGCGACTACAAATTTACCCAATAGACTTTGAAGGAGCTGTTTAATCTCTGTGGTAGGCACTGCTTTCTAATGTCTAATTATATATGTACTTGAGTCACTAATATGCATTTTACAAACTATCTACTTGCATATTTATTTACCAAAATGGACTCTTCCTTGCTAGAGGCACAGTCATTCCTCCAAGGAAGAACGTGGGTGGCAGGACATGTATACACAACTTTTAGTCATACAGTAAGTTATGCAGCTGAATTCAGTTAATCATGATTTCTCCATCCATGGAGATGTATTCCAATAGACTAAGCATCCCTAGCAGAAGTTGGGGTTCATCTGCAACAGGCAGTCTGAACTGATCAATCAGATGCATTTTGTAACCTTATGTAAAGAAAAATAAGAAAAATTAATAGAAAGCCAAACACTGACATAACATTAATGTAGTAACAAATCCCAGGGAATTCAAATTTAATACTCTCACTATACAGTCTAGGACTGATTTACCAGTGGCTTGCACATTGTATAGTCGTGTCCATTTGTGTAAAGCGAGTACCAGAATATAACATATTACAATGGCTTTGCACTGGTATAAATGACTACATACATAAGATGCAAGACTGGCGACAAACTCTGAAATATTAAAACACCTGTCCTCATCCAAAGCCTGGCCTCGGTGAGGTATGTTGAGAGCAGAGCAAACAAATGCCTATTATGAAGTTTGATTTTCCAATCTTGGGGTGGTTTGCAACATTCAAATAACCAACATTGCTTTAGCATTTCTTATGTTTATTTAATACTGTGCATAAGAAAGCAGTTTTTAAACCACTGTACACCGATACCCTAAGTACCTTGCAGAGAGTTTATACTGCTAAATTCTTTAAGTTTTACTTAGTTTGTTTATTATAATTACTATGTGAATCACAGCATCCTAAGTCATTTATTATTAAAATTGCCTCATGGTGATCAATAGAACAACTTCAGTTTTAATTTTTCCACCCCTTTCCGTTTCTTAGAACAGCATTTGGAGTTCAGAGGATAAAGCTCTTGGGAGTGAATATGCAGAAATATTGAAATGTGACCAAAAAAGAAGCCACATAAAGGCCTAAAGTGCTTCATTTAACAAGCATGATCATCTGAAAGAAAGAAACCAAAGAACTGTTGGGCCTTTTCAATATTAAATGGAAAGCCCTGCTGTTTGTTGGGGAAACTTGCAGTTGAAGTACAACCACTGACTCACTGATTGGACCAGAATAGAGTAAAGCTGTGTGTCAAAATAACTTACCATCACTTCTTAACAACATAACAATAGCATACATAGAGTAATGTGTACACAGAAGATATATGAAAGAAAGTTAAGTTGGTGTGAGCAGACAAGCAGCTGCAACAGGGACCTTCAAGTACTGATGATGCTATCAAAATGCTTTCTACAGAAGGATATTGTCCCTCTGTACTCATAGGTCAATCGCTGCCACCCTCCATCTCAGTCTCTTCGCTCACTCCACCTGCCCTTCCATACTCCCCTCCTTCAGTCCCACTTCTGCCATTCACTATCCCCTTTCTATGTCTTCTTCCCTCCCATGTCTTCATACCCCCTTTCCATAATGTGTTCTCTCATTTCTCTCTGTCTAGCTGATCCATTCCCCAACACACCCCAAACAATTAAACCACAAAATAATGGATCTAACATGCATTTGCAAACCATCATCCTATTCACTCTGGGTAGGTTGCATTTCCTCTCCTGCTTTTGCCTGTCTTGTCTACTTAGATAGTAAGCTCTTCAGGGTAGGGGCTGTCTCTTATTCTGCCTGTACAGTGCCAGACATAAAGGGTCCCAATCTCTGTTTGGAATCTTAGGTGGTACCTTAATATAACAACTAATAATAAGTGTGAAATTGTTCAAGTTTGAAAAAGTTAACGTGTCACCATCCCACTGCACATATCTATTGGGGCGTATACATAAACATACCCATACTCTATAATGGAAAAGGCGGCAGCCATTAGAGTTAACAGTGTATAACATTTTCCTCTCTAACATGGTTTACAGTCATTCATCTTTTTTTGCAACTTTCATTTTTCAAGGTAAAATTCTCCGGGCTTCATTCATATCTGTGTGAAGGTTAATCTGGTTTTTGAAAGTCTGAGCAAAAATGATTCAGGTAGGGTTCGGTTTTTAATAGCATGAGGATAAGGGGAAAAAAATTCTAATTATAAAAAAATGTCTTGCAACCTTTTCTGAACAGCTGAAATAGCTTGAGATAGGAAGCTGAAACTTGGCAGTCTCTATCTACTTGTTGCCTATGATTAGGAGACAGATTATCTCTCTATTCTTAACATCTAACTCCACGAAACCAAATTTCCAACCCCAGCATGCAACACTTTTCTTTCATTTGCCACACATTTAGTAATATCACCTGTAGAACTTCAATGATAACTGAGCCAGGAATGAGGGTAACATTTATTTGACTAACAAGAAGATATAAGTTTTAAATTGAATCTTGCCGGGTTGTATACTCTCTCTCCAGTTGGTTCCCATTTCTGAGCGTGACACTGTAAGATCCCACAGGAAACATGGCAATATATGATGTCCTACCTAACCCTTCATAACACATTGTATATTTCATCACACACCAGCTGAGGTTATGAACCTGCTTGGAACCACAAGACAACATGGCTGGGTTCAAGCTGGATTCATTCCTACAGTGTTCAGATTATCCCTATCCATTTTCTATCATGGAATTGCCTTCACACAGGGTGCCTAAGGTGCCATAATTTCCTCTCAAATGCATTATGAACTCTAAAGTGATTTTCTCCCATTTCCCAGGAACTCTTCGTAATTCAGTCTATAATGTTACCAGGCACAACTGCCTTATTATTAAGGCTGCAACTTCCTATCCATTGAAGTTTTGATGTTATTGTTGGCGATACACAATACGATGCCAGTGTAGCTACAATTAACTCTAAAGCAGCATGTGGTGTGGTTCCAGGGCTAGCTGAAAGGAAGGACTTACTATAAAAGTGATTGAACTGGTAGTTTTTGTCTGTAACCATCTAAACTCCGCATGCTTGAAGCTTATGCTCATGGGCAAATTCTGCCCCCAAATTGTGAACAAGTAAAGCTAAACTTTGTCTGTGAACATAAACTGCACACAGTGTTCCTTGGAAGTGCACCATGCAAACAGATGTCTGAGCAGAGGGTCGACACAAGGACCAAGATTTTTCAAGAGAGATTTTTGGGAGGCCTTACTTGAGCCGCTTTAAAGGGGCCTGGTTTTCATATGGCATTTTTTGAATATCAGGCCCCTTTAAGATGTCTTTAGCTTGGCATCCAGAATCTGTAATCACTCTTGAAAACCTTGGCCAGAGGTTAAAGCATAAAGACGGAATGAGGTCTCCCACATTCCAAATCAAGTGAGGCTAAGTAGGACTTGATCGGTTCCAGTGGTGAGGAATGAAATCAGTGAGAATTGCAGGGAGCCATCACCTTTCACTACTTGGCAATTAGTTGTGCTTTATAATTTGAAAGCAACATAAAACTTTAAAGTAGCAACGGTGTTTTCTACAGGAGATTTGGTGTGTGTGGGGGGAGGACGGGGTGTTGCATGAATCAAGTGGTCAGAGGGAGAAGAGAAGCATTGTAAAGAAGGCTTTGTCTACACTTGGTGGCATGCAGCGTCGACATTCCACCATAAGTGTAGACATAGCCAAAGTGTCCATACTTTTACACACACAAAAAAAGCAAGCATGTGCAACCACAAGGTGACAAAGCACAGCAAGCTTCCGCACTTCAGTGAAACTTCTGCAGGAAAGGTTTGAGCAAAGCAAAGATGAAGTTGCATGTACTTTCAGTAAGGCAAGGGGTGAAAGGAAGGAGATCAGTTCTCTTCAAAAAAGACTACGTTATTGTGACCTCAAGACTTAAGATCACGCCAACAATGCCCACACGGGAGAGTTACAGTGCAGCATTTTGGTGCACGCTGCTATTCACACCCCCAAGTCCAAACTGCAGGGCAGTGTAGACATGCCCCTTATTCAGCAAAAACAAATCTGATACAAACACATCAGTGAGGTTGACCAAATATTCAGTTCATTTAACATGTTGCCTAATTTCTTGATCATATGAGCCCAACATATTAAGAAGCAAGTAATATTTTCCTTATGAAGCTACAAGGAAGCTCCCCTATAATACAGCAGACCTCCCACATTATTATTAAAGAGATATGATGAAATGCGACTGCCCTCTATTCACTGAGGATTACAGGTAAAACAATGAAATAAAGGCACTCCCTGCTCCTGGATAACACAACCCACATTTTATTTACAACATTATAAGTCTGGAAGAACTGACCAAAGATATTTTGCAAATAATTGGTTCCTTGTAAAGTAAAAAATAACTGACAAGTGCTGTACTAAGGAAAAATTAATGAGTTATGTTTCAAATCTGCAGTGCTTTCCCCAACAATCACTAATCAAAATGACTCAACTTTCCAACACTTATTAGGATCACCTTGTAACTCAACTGATCCCAGGCTGTATTTCTTGTTGGCCCATCATTATGAACTTTGTGGCACTGCTATAGACAAAGTTTGCAATAATCTGTTTTGACAAAACAAGAAGAAAATAAGGTCTGATGCACTTTGCTCAAGAAAGTGGAATTTATATTTAGGACAACCTCAGGGAAACAGGAGATCTCAGTGAGGGTTACAACTCTGATGATGTCCTGGGCTGACTGGGCTTTCTTTCCTTTCTAGGTCATATTGATGTGAGGCACAGAGACAGCTCTGAAATCTGCTAAAAAACCACCCAGCAAGTGCCAATCGGCAACAGAATGCCATACTCCTGTAGTATGGCAGCGCGCTCAGCAGCAGAACAATAGACACAGTGCACTGTGACTTTAATACAGTTTGGTTTCATTTAACCCTTTCTTGTTAGTTCTCTAATTAAAAATGAACCCTCAAGCAGTGATCCTTTAGCAGGTTTTATTTTTATTTATACACACACATATATAGATATAGTTACACACACACACACACACACACACACACCTTTCCTTATTACAGTGTTTTAGGGTGTCCAAATATTTATGAGTCTTTTCAATAGAATTCATTCAAGCTAGACATGGCATTGATAGTTGTGCACTGAAATGCCCAAACCACATAGGGCATCACCCATATGCCCCTGAGTATAGAAATAACTTGACTTATGAGCCTAAAAAGAGCAATCCAAGGCACAAAGCATGAAAGATGGAAAACCGCAAAGAAAGAGGAGAAGAAGGGTGGGGAAAGAAATATACTTCTTTCCTTGTCAGTAGATCATGGCGTTTTACTGACCTAGAAATGACTCAAGCACATAGTATAGCACATTCAGTCAAAATATATTTGAATTTTCTGCTTACCTCATGTGGCCCACTCCCATCCAGCAGCGAAGTTCTTGTGCAGGAAACATGTGACAATTTGCCTTATTGAGTGGAAGCTGGAAATGTCCTAACTTGTTTTGCATACAGGAGATCACTGGTTTGAATTTCAGGGAGTTATACGAGGAATGCCATATACATAAAACCGACATCTTTTAGTGCCTGGATTATGCTGGTGCTAATGTCTGACAAAATGGGCTCAAGACGCATACTCAAGAGAAGCCCCAATTTAAAACTGGTGATGCAACTACTGCAATCACTTGATTACATTCTGATATTTTCCAAACATATATGGAATGAAAATCCTGGCTCCATTGAAGTCAATGGAAATTTTGCCATTGACATAAATGGGCCACAATTTCATCCTGAACATCCCTCTGCAAGTTTCTTGAGGACACTTGGTTTACAGGACGTGAGCAGAACTGGTAGACATCAGCTGTGATGGACATGGCCACCATTTGGGTCCTGGCAGATGAGTAGGTGTAAGGAAAATGTTGGACATCACAGTTACACACCAAAGAGTCACCTCCAAAGGTGAAGGCAAGACCTGGGAATTATCTGTTCCCCTAGATGTGTTTGGCTGGTTTTTGGTGGCAGGTAAGTTGCATTTACTCTGGGCCCATCACTACATGCCTTAGGGCTTGTGTGGAGTTTTCTTCCTTCAGTGCAGAATGATGGCCAGGACACTTGGAGTTATTCCATACACGTCTCAAGAAGCACTCTGGAGCACATAGGGTCAAACATACAGAATGTTGCTTCCTTTTGTGCACAAGCAGAAACCAGCGTATGTGCTGCTGAAGCACTGAAAGTTGCTGACATAGGTGATGGAATTTACATGTGCAAAACACACTGGGACAAGAAGTTTATGTGCATGTAAATTCCACTCCCTGTGCATGGTGTTTGGGTGAGAAATTTAGACTGTGCACAAAAGGAGCACATGGGTTGATAACCCTTTGAAAATTGGAACCCTAATCTTCCCAGAGGCAGCCAACTTCCACAGTTGAAAAGGACCTTGGCTTAAAAATGTCATTTTACGTAAAAGTTGTGTTTTATCTGTGCCAAAGGAACACGCACATAAAAAGAAAAATAGCCAGACTATATTGTGTTTATATGAAAAAGCCACAACAACGAAGAACAAGTTTGCCAAGTACCTGTATGATGCTTTTTCCTCAGCAAAAGACACTATAGTGCATCATAGTTCTGTGGTAGCCAGAAGTCGGAGGGTAAATGTTGCATGCTGAGTCACTTGCTCTTGATTCATGTATTCAGCAGTTTAGAAGTGCAACTGGGAGACTACGAATAGAAGGGAGATTGAGTGAAAAATCAGGGAAGCAACTCTGGAGGAGAACCTACAAAAGGTCACCATCACATCGAAAATGATTACAGTGATGACATGTCAGACATAATATAGAATGGAAATAAGAAGAAGATTTATCTGAAACCTTATCCATCTGAGTCATGTTGCCTTAGGCATGCGATATTGTAGTGCATTTTTCAGTAGAGTTTTGTTTCACTTGTTTAGCTAGTTGTAACTAGCTTAAAAATACATTTTAAATATGCTGTTTTGTTTTATTAGAGTCCTTGAGCTGGCAACTCATAACAGCTAAAGTGCTGTCCAGGCATCAATTTTCTTTGGTGAAAATTTGTAACAGTTACACAAAAGAATTGCCAAATGCTATCAGACCATGAAGTCATTTAGTCTAGTATCCATCTCCAGCAGTGGTCAATGTTGCATGCTTCACAAGACAGTGCAAGAACCCTGAAATGTACTAATATGGAGTAACTTGTCCATAACGGAAACTTCATCCTGTCCCCAGGCAGTTAATGGTTGACTTATGCTATGAATCAGGTGGATTTAGATCTTTTATCCTATCCCCATATATAGATATTACATATAAAATACACTAAAATGTTCTTTAGGTTGCAAAGTCAAATGCTTGAAAGTTAGGAGATGCCAGGTTTGTGCTTTCTTGTACAACCTTAATTGTACAAAAGTGGGCTAATTTTTTATGTTTCTGACATTAACATTATGCAGAAAAAGTTCACTGAAAAACCAGCTTCCAAAAAATGTCAAGCAACTTTGATTACAAGTGAATGATCATCAGTGGAGCTGCAGTAGCAAATCAACCCATTACTTAATCTGATCTAGTGTCCAACCCTTAACGTTACCACTATCTGGTGCTTCAGATGAAAGGAAAAGTGACCCTATCTTAAAATAGAGGTTTCAGACATTTTATTATAGTGCATCTCATACCTGCTGGTGTTCCTCAAAAGCACCCCCTACTCCTCGCCCCTCTGAATTGCCCGGGGCTGAAAGCACACCCTTTGAATCCTGCTATTTCTCAGAATGACTCAGAGCGTTTCACTCATTCAGTAGCATGCTTCCCTGAAGCATCAGCTTTCAAGGCCAATCTTCACAGAAGGCTTGATTCAGCAAGGTACTTAGTAACTATAGGCCTCTGAGCTGACTTCAATGGGACAACTGGTGCTTAAATTTAAGCATGTGCATAAGTGCCTGGATGAATCAGGGTCAGAGTGACTAGCTTAGTTAAGGAGAAGCTAGCTAATAACTTCTGAGTGTAATGAACCCTAACAATTATCTGTGCTAATATGAAAATCCAAGAGTCAGGAGCAAGGATGGGTGCAGTCCCCAATCATTTATTGGGCTAGTGGGAAAGTTATGACAGTTTGCTCAGAGTTGTGGGGAGGGGAAAGCTGTTTATTAATTTTTCTGGACTCTTGCTTGGTTAAAATCCCCAGTTGGAGAAGATTTAGTGAGAAAAATACCCTGATGTTCAAAATCCTCAAAGTTAGCTGGTACTTGTGCATTTTTCTGAAGTGACACAGTGCTACTGATCATCCACCGATGTGAACAGCCCCAGGTTTTAACTGATCATTTTACAACTCTTCTTCTCCTCCCTAAACTTTCAATGCCACATCAAACTCACCCAGTTTTTAAAAGCTCTAGAGGCCAGATATAGTACTAACCCATTCAAAACATACTGTACTAAACAGCCAGATTAGAATGAGAATTCATCTGGGAAGAGATTATATCCATGAAAATTAGGAAAGGATCAAATGTGTGTTATAGTTATGGCTAATCTGGCTCATCATTGATTAAACGGAACCACAAACATGCTCTAAATACACAGCATGCCTTCTCTCAATACATTTGCAATATATTATATGTTATATTGTATGTTAGTATGATTTACCACATTCCTTTAGTGTGTAGTGGTCCACATCCTGGACCAGGGTCCCATGGCACTAAGCACTATACCAATGTGCTATGAAGTACAACTGGATTTAAAAAAAAAACCAAATGAACAGCTGATTCTTGGAGACAGGGCAGTGGTGCCTTTACTGAGGTCTCTGCATATTACTATTCATGACTATCTTTTCCAGGTAAGCAAGACTGTTTATCTACAAAATATACACCAAAGTATACAAGAATACACCTTGTCTCTGCATTGCTTCTTTCTGCTCCCAAGGGAAAGTGACCTAGGAGTCCCTGAAATCTTCCTCGACTCAGCAAGGGAACAAAACCTTCCTCCATGCCATCCTACTGCATGCCCCAGTGATAAGCCTGAATGCACAGATCACACAAGCAATATCCTAGAAGCATCCATGTGGAAGCCAGCCGCTTGGATATACAGATTAATTATTCAGTGATGCAATCCCTAGGACATTCATGTAAATTGGTCACCAGAGTGAGTCAATCAAGCCTATGAATCAAATAGAGACATAAATATGAAGTTAATTAATCAATTCAGTTCTTGCAAATGTACAAGATACATCTGGGAGCTGCATATCTCCTTCATTGCCAAGTGTACCTGGCATGTTTGAAGCAAATTAAAATGTCATTTAATGTGCTACTTAAAACACTGACGAAGAATCTGGCAAGTGAAGGGTAGCAATTAAAGGGTTAAGGCATTTTATTTAAGCATTACAGTGTTTTAAAAAAGTTTTTCTAATGGTTCATATCAAATGGAGGTTTCTAGAAAAATCAGACCTCATTTGTAAAGTTTTCCCTTTTTCAACAAACAACAACAAAGTTGTTGAAATATTTTATTCAAATTCAGTCTGTTTTGAGAAGAATAAGGATAGTTCAGCAGCAAGCAATCAACCATCCAGATTTCAGGGAGAGAGTTTGACATTTTTAACCAAAATTTTAAAATCCCAGAATGACAACCTACTCCACCCCATCCCCACACAAAAATTTGAACTCCAAAATGCCTCTGTTCATATCAAACAAACATTTCACTCCCTGCGCTCCAATGATCTTTTAAGGCATGAGTTTAACGAAGCAGAACTCTAGGCAAGGGTCAACATATTTTCAGTAAAAATCAAAATCCCACACAGATACATGTACACTCCCATCATTTTCCTTATGAACACAGAGATCATTATTTTTAAAAGTGTTATTTAGCATTCACTGTCCATGCATGATTTTAATTTTGCTGTCCATTTGAATTTAGCCAAACTGTTCCTGGCCACTGGAAGGCACATCTTTGACCACAAGTCTGCTTCCCAATTTTCCACCCAAAACTGCTGATGTGCAAGAGCTGTTATAAGAAATTTTTGCGATGCTTTTTTTTAAATAAGAGAAAAAGTTCCTCCTATAATTTCCCCCTCCTTCTCAAAACATGGCTGAATCAATTTCATTCAAAGTTTACACACACACCTACGAAAATTAACTTTGAGACAAAAACCAAGCCTGAAAGACTTTCAAGTCATATGTTTCACAAAGTTAAAAGCATTTGGGAAAAGGGTTTTTATAACACAATTAGGTGTTGCTCTGCATTCCACTTGTAACATATGTTTAATAGACACGATGCTGGTAGAAGGTGGAAAGAAGTTTGAGGACCTGGCAGGAATTCTGACTTCTGCTTCCACTGAAGGTGTTTGCTCTCCAATTGTCAAGGTAGTGCACAGTCTAGGAGTCATGCTGGACTTACTGCTATTTCTATACACCCAAACAATAGCAGCAGCCAGAAATTCCAATTTTTGTCTCAGTAGGAATCTGAGCCTATGCCTATCAGACATGGACTTAACCACCAGGATCCAGGTCTCCCGCAGCTCCAGGCTAAACAGGGAGCTGATGGTAGCTGTGGAAACATACTTAACGTTCATCTATTCCAACAGGCATAAATCTACCTATATAGACAGGAAAGAGATGCATCACACGGGCTCCCAACCCAATACAGGATTCTGTTGCTAGATCCTGGTGTCTTTGACTTGGGACAAGCTACCTCCAAAGCTTGCCTCGGTCTGTAAAACCTATTTTGACAGCTGTGGTCAATGGAAACACTATGGATGACGGAGGTAAGGGTGGAATGCAGCGGGTTCAGTTATGGATCTCTACCACCAGAGATCAGGATGAGCTGGACATGCCTTGCCTCTTCTAGAATGTACTGCAAGATTTATCTGTTTGCAAAACACATGCTGGGGTACAAACAACCACAGAAACGTTGAGAAAATATCTTCTCCAGGTAACAAACCAGAGAAAGAACTTTGAATTTTAAAGATCCTCAAAATCTATGGAAGACTGGAAAACATGGTTCCTTTGGGCTATTTATTTTTTAAATTGTGTATATGGTGTCTAGGTGCCATGGTGAGCAAAACATTTTAAATGCATAACATGATAGCTTAGCTAGATGAGATAGACACACACAGGGTAATTTAATGGTATGCAACAAAGCAGATGCTGCATTTTTCCTTTGAAGTGCAGGTAGAAAAGCATAGTGGTAATATATATTACCATGTCAACTTAATCTGACAAACATGTTTTGGTTATTTTCTCCAGCCTCCAGTTCAGGAAGCCAAGGGGAATAAACACAAGCTGACTCAACATTCACCACGAACATTCTGCTTACGTATCTATCACAGTTAAGCAGTTTTTGGATTATTCCAGAGATAAGACAAAAAGCAATACCAAGGAGTTCTGAAGTGCCTGCCGCTGCCCAACGGTGCTGTTGAGTAAAATGCGTCAAATGAGTCAAGCCAACCTAATTCCTTGTCAGATTGAATTGGTTTTCCAACAGGTGAGAGGCAAAACTTGGTGTCTCCATAAATATATACATTCTCCTTGTAAATAATCCTCAATTTTGCTCGAGAAAGCACAGCTGCATCCACTCCCTCATCTATAATGGTCTGCATAAGCAGGGCTACATCCTTCCCACCCCCAGCTCTGCTGTAAAGGACTGTGACAGACCCAGACCAGTGGGGTACAGGAGTCTGGTAGAGGGCAAATATACTGGTCACTGGATGAGTAGTTTTCTGTTCCCTGAGTGACCAGAGCAGGGGCTGCACTAGAGGAATCAGGAACCTGCTAGAACCAGTTAAGGCAGGGAGGCTAATTAGGACATCTGGAGCCAATTAAGAAGCAGCTGCTGGAGCCAATTAAGGCAGGCTAATCAGGGCACCTGGGTTTTAAAAGGAGCTCACTTCAGTTTGTGGGGGGAGTGTGAGGAGCTGGGAGCAAGAGGTGCAAGGAGCTGAGAGTGAGAGGGTGTGCTGCTGGAGGACTGAGGAGCACAAGCATTATCAGACACCAGGAGGAAGGTCCTGTGGTGAGCATAAGGAAGGTGTTTGGAGGAGGCCATGGGGAAGTAGCCCAGGGAGTTGTAGCTGTCATGCAGCAGTTACAGGAGGCACTATAGACAGCTGCAGTCCACAGGGCCCTGGGCTGGAACCCGGAGTAGAGGGCGGGCCCGGGTTCCCCGCAAACCTCCCAATTGACCTGGACTGTGGGTTCTTTCAGAGGGGAAGGTCTCTGGGCTGTTCCCCAACCCACATGGTTAATCTCTGAGGCAGGAAAATCCGCCAATAAGCGCAGGACCCACCAAGATAGAGGAGGAACTTTGTCACAGGACTTAAGTCTGGAACAAAAATAAGGATTGTGTGTCTTATATTACATATTTCTCTTCTGCCTGGCTGCTTTTAGTAGAGGTTGTGTGCCAAGGCATCTGCCACTAACTTCACTGTGCCTCCATTGCCTGCAACCCCCTGGCTTCCTCACTGCTATACCATAAGTCCGCCTCTTCTGGTGAAATATTCTTTCCTTCACACCAACAAATTTGCATAACGTGTCCTTGTCTGCAGGTACCTAATCCTCAAAAGATGTGTTTGTATTCTAACAGCTATTGAAAGCGCCATTCTATTCTGCTGAAGTCAGGCATCATCTAGCTAACCCTTTTCCCCCCACACTGCCTTTTTTTCTTTTTAATTTATACAAAAAAAATTGAAGCCCTCAAACAAAATGTACTCCTATTACTCAAAATACAAACAGCTCATTTCAAATTTACTTATAAGGCCTCATTTGCCAAGCTCAAGAGGTTTCTTTATGCCAGAGTTAACCAACTGAAAACAGGGTTTTATAGTAGAAAAGACATCTCAGCCCTTATATTTAGCATTCATATGTATTAGAGGGTTCCAAAAGACCTAGAAGAATAAGAGGTTACTATGGGGCAATCGTATAGGACACTGAAGATCTGATGGCAGCTCAGTTTCCCTCTGAGTAAAATACCTTTTGCCCATAGCTAAAAATCACTTTCCATTTCCAATATTTAAAAACTAGATGGGGAGGATGCCCCCGGTGCAGCTTCCTACAGGCCAAATCCTTCCACCCTTGGTCACACTGAGGAGTACTTTACTCCACAGGTTCAAAATCAAATTCAATAGCTGAATCTGGCCCTAAGCAAACCCTGAAAACAAAGCAGTAGAGCCTCAGGTTAAAAGCTGAAATGACAGTCCTGCCATGCAATCTGCTAGCAGAGACACCTGCATCCATGCAGAGTGCCTCTGACTTCTCTACAGCTCAGCATGGACACAGGTGTAGGAAAGCAGCTTCCATAGCAGTATTAGAGACTGATGCACATACAGTTTGTACCTAACAATTTAATGTTAAAACCATCAGAGTGGCCCTTTAATAGCACTAGCCCAGTTTCCCATTATCTCACTACTGCATGATTCTAAGCTGTGCAGTGTACTGCTTCTCTGATCCTATGATCTCTTATCAGAAAAATAAGAGTACACACAGCAAAGTTTCAAATGAAGAAGTGCCAGATTTATTTACAGAGCTTTGCCACTATGAGAAACACTTAACGGGGGGGAAGGTGTTAAGAATCCAGATGACTGGGGGGGAAAACAAACAAAATTGCTACATACTATATAGAAAGGAGTGTGCAAATATTCCATACGGGGGATCTCTCTCCCTCTTGCTCATGTCCTATCCAGCAAGCATAAGGGCGAGTTAGGTTTTATAGGACACTTGACTCCTACTACATCCATTCACAAATCAAATCATTTCCTTTTTAAAAATATAACACATTAGTGAGCTTGTTCCAGCTTCTTCTGGCATTAATGGTAAGGGCACTTTTACTTGGAGGAAAAGGGGGAATGGAGAACTCTTCAGTAGTCTTCAAATCCCTTCTATTTAAAAAAAAATCAATTCTCTTTCAATCACCAATGAAACCAATGGGATTCTACTTGCAACAAAGGTTTCAATTCAAAGTGGATCAGATAGGGACACTAGGCTTCTCCCATGGGAAAAACGCACCAGGGGAGTCAACAGGGAGGACATCTTTTTAACCTTTCATACAGATTATTCCGTCTGGAGGTCTCAGATTTCACACACCTGCCCTACCTGCTACAGAATGGGCAGGGCTTCAACCGCCACAACTCTCAGATTACTGGGAATCTGTTGTAGGTCTGCTCTTCCATGGTTCTTTTAGAAATCTCATCCCTCCCCCCCACTTCCCCTCCCTGTATACTGTGTCCATGGGTGCGTGGGATGTGTGAAAAGAGACTGATGGTGCCATGGAAGCAGCTTGCTAT
Organism: Chrysemys picta bellii; assembly: GCF_011386835.1. Lineage (NCBI taxonomy): Eukaryota > Metazoa > Chordata > Testudines > Emydidae > Chrysemys > Chrysemys picta. The sequence continues at coordinate 112,096,160 of NC_088796.1, forward strand.
GGTGAAATAGAGTCACACTCAGATCCAGGGTGGGGGCAGATGTGCCATCAGGACTATTCTCAAATGGATTGAAAAGACTGGACAAATTGTCATAAATGGCAATACATTAAGTCGAGGGAAGGCGACTCTTGAGTAGCCCAAGGATTGTTGATAAGATCAACAACTTTATGAATGATCTGGAAGAACAGTAAACTACACATTAATGATATTGAGAGAGGGTATTAAACTGGGAGCTGTTACAAACACCTGTTAGGACAGAGAAAAAAATATAAAGGAGTCTAGAGAGATTAGAAACATGGGCAGAAAATAGCCAAATGAGATACCAGGGGAAAATGCAAGCAATATGCATCCAGTGACAAACAGGAAACAAAACTCGATAAGCAGTCACATTGAAAGAGGGTGATGCAGCGCAGCAAATTGGACAAACGTTGGCTATGGGATGTGGGTGCAAAAATAATCAATGTATTTTGGGGCTGCATGCACAAATTATCACATCACAGCACAGGGAGCGGATAGTCTATTTGGCTGTGGTGAAAACACAGATGGTATCTTTCTTTCAGTTCTGGGCACCACATTAGAAAAAAATATTTACAAATTGGAAGGGATTCAGCAAGAGCAACAAAAATAATCCGGGGATTAAAAGGGACTGCCTTATGAAGCAAGATGGATTCAACATGTGTAGCTAGGGTAGAGTTGTGACAAAGGCCTACCTGCCTAGCCAGCAGTCTACAACTATTTGAAGGGTGTTAACTCCAAGATAAGAGAGGAATTACTTAGTGCTACATGAGGAAGTAAGTAATAGGATGCATTTAAGGAAACTGAAGGTGAATAGGAACAACACTGTGACAATGCGATCTATTATGCAGCTAAATAGCGTCCCCCAGGGAAGAGGTGAAAGGCTCTTGGGTTGAGACTTTTAAAACTAGACTGGAGTAAATGCTAGAAAATGTGCGGTATTGTGATTATTAATTATTTCAATGCCAATGATATGGAACCATGCTGCAGTGGCACAGGATGGACTGGATGACCTAACACAGTGGTTCTCAACCACGGGTACACGAACCGCTGCGGGTATGCAGACAACTTCCAGGGGATACATCAACTCATCTAGATATTTGCCTAGGTTTACAACTAGCTACATAAACAGCACTAACGAAGTCAGTACAAACGAAAATTTCATACAGACAGTGACTTGTTTATACTGCCCTATGTACTGTACACTGAAATTTAAGTACAATATTTATTGTACTTAAATTTATTTGATTTATTGATTTATTTTAGAACTATATGGTAAAAATGAGAAAGTCAGCAATTTTTCAGTAATAGTGTGCAGGATGCTTGTATTTTTAGAGCAAGTAGTTTTCAAATGAGGTGAAACTTGGGGGTATGTAAGACAAATCAGCCTCCTGAAAGAGGTACAGTAGTCTGGAAAGGTTGAGAACCACTGCAGGTCTTTTCTGGATCTACGTTTTAGGATTCCCTGCTCCCATTCTCTCATATAATCCCTTTAAAAGGCGCCAAGGCTTTAGGATTTTTGCATGGTAAGGAACTTCATCATAAAGGATTACATGTAAGAACTGATGACCACTCAGTCACAGCCATGTCATTAAAAAAAAATATGAAAGCTACTATGACAGTTTTTGACATATAAATTCCTTATTTATCTACAGAACAGGTACCCCACAGAGGATCTCAAAGTGGGGGTGCCCCCTGGGGGATACTGCGTGTAACTGGGGGGGCACATGAGAAGGGGCAGTATACTTACTTGTGTGGCCGGAGCGGGGAGGGGGGCATAAAGGACCACAGAAATAAAGGGGACTCAATCAAATAAGTCAGACTCCCTGCCATAAGTGGTGCCAGTATGAGCTTCCTCAGCCACAAGTGACCACATGGCGTGAGTCACATGCAAGGCACAACCATTTTTCATTCAAGTGAGCACAAAGGTGAGAAAAAATATCTGCATGTACATGGAAAAACAGAGTCACATGATGGACAAGAATATGCATGACATGAAGCAGACTGCAATATAATTGTGCACGAGTCAATGCAAACATGAAAATGTCTTGCAGACGTGGCATGACTGGATAGGATGGAAAGGACACTCATGCAGTAATCTCTACTCCCCATCCCACCCCTTCTATGTGATTTATTTCTGGCCTGATGGACCATCCTCTGATGATAAAAGCAAGCTTGAGAAAGCCAAGTGTAGTAACGTGAAGACACTTCTCCATTAAGCTCTAGTCTGCTACTATAAATTCTTGTCACAAAGGTCAAACATTCAGACAATAATGACTTCTTGTCACCATCGTACCAAAACTACATTCAGACCAGTGACCTTGGAGATGCAAGATTCAATATACCCCATTAGTAAAGCTGCAGTATAACCAATGAAACTTTTTAGAAAAAGATGCAGAGTTGTTCTGCTGATCACGGTCATGGTGAAGAGGGGGGAAAGTCATGAAAATACAATATTCAGAAAATATTATCAACATTGTTCAATATCCACCAGATAACCTTATGTTTCCAGTTTAGTTAAATAATTGCTCTGCAGCAACTGTGCACTGGCTTTAACACAGTCAGTGCCAATTCAGGAGTGACCCTTGTAAAGCCAACCTAACCTGTCCAAAATTGGAAGAAGCAGAAACCTCATCATCCCAAAGGAAATTGAAACATTGAGAATTCACTAGCTCGGTCCCCATAGTGTTGTTGCTAAGCTACTGTTCTCTCTATTAGCCTCACATATAACCTAGGGTTTAACTTGGCACGGCTCAAGGTTCCCAATGAATTGGTTCAGCTGTTACCATCACATCCACCCACCTAAGCACAAGAATTCCAAATGGTCAGAAAACATGGATATTAGCTAAAACAAAACAAAACAAAAAAAACACAAATGAAAATCATAGAATCCACAATTCCTGTGACAGCCATGTCAAAAATGCATCTTTCACTATTATCAATCCCTTGAGCCAATGCCCCAAATTGTATTTAACTAGGATTTATGAGTGGACCTTATCTAGGTACTTCTATCCATTCCAACTCCACAGTATCAGCGCATTTAACATTTTTTATTATTGGGTGAGATTTTTAGAAGCACCTAAGAGCTGGAATACTATCCTCACTGACTTTCAGTGGGACTTGTGCACCTCAATCCCTTAGGCACTCTCCACTTCTCATTATTACTTGTATTGCAGTAATACCTATAGCCCCCCCGCCACTGACAACAGGGCCCCATTGTGCCAGGCACTATACAAACAGGTAGCAAGAGACGATCCCTATCACAAGAATCTTAATCTAAATAGTCAAGGGGTGGGAGAAAAGGATACAACATGGCAGTAGAAGATTGAGAACAGAGACACAAAGAGATTAAGTGACTTACCCACAGTCAGTCGGCAGCAAAGGCAAGAATTGAACCCGGGTCGCCTGATTCCCAGTACAGTGCCTTAAGGATCAGGGTATACCCTGGCCTCCTGTTTATTCTCAAACAAAAAAGTGACATTTATAAAACAAAACCACTTGGAAAAATGCTTTTTAGGTCTGATTGGTCTGCTGCATGAAAGAAAACTGTGTTTTACATTCTAAAATGATTTTTACAGTCTGATAAATGTCTTCCCAGGTCTTGTCCATAGACTCTCTACCCGTTCTCAATTGCCTCTTCCACATGATGCTGGCTAGAAAATGTCAACTGATAATGGCTGCATAGAGGGCCCATGAGGATTGTTGATACCTATTTAAAGTGCTTTCTTCCTCTCTTCTCCCCTTCATATGTTGCTTATCATCTTAGATCATGAACTCTCTCCAAACACGTAATAACATCCCGCCCCAAACAGTAGCTAACACTCAAAATAGTGAACAGACCTATGAATCTGCCTGTCATGACCACATACTTTTGTGCTGGCACTTAGATGGATGACCTAAAGAGGGAGAGGAGAAACATCTATCTCACCGCCCTCCTTCCAACCCCTTCTTAAAGTTTCTCCTCTGCCACAAGGCCAACAAAAATCTCAATAATCATTAGGCTGCTGGTGTGCTATGACCACTGCTTTTCATTTTGATCATTCTCATTGTTTTCGTATGCTCCTGCACCTTTCTGACTGTATTCACCTGTTCTGGTGTCTTATACATAGATTGCAAAGCTCTTTGGGTCCAAAACTGTCTTTTTGTACAATGCCTAGCACAATGGGGTCCTGGTCTAGGACTTGGGTGCCTAGATGTTACTGTTATGACACTAGTAAAAGGGGGGGGGGAGGAAGAGGAGACTGAGGGGGGGAAGAAGGACAGATAATGAAGAATCCAGAGCACCAGCCAGAGAGGGAGTTCATCTAATTGTTCCAAAGTTTTTTCTTCTCCTGTTTGTTTCTGAATTCGTCCTGAGAGTAACTGATTATAATGCTGGTAAATGATTTGAATGAAGGAGATTTTCGCTAATGAAATTGTGAAAGGATTATGTACTTGCTTTTTCAATTTCTCACTCAGAAAAAAAAATCTAGATTTTATCAAAATGAACCATGTTTAGAGAACACTAAAAGTCACTATATTCTCCCATTTTTATCTAGTAAAATACAGTCGATTAAATTATGAAGCCTCATGCAAGCATGCATACATTTGTAGCTCTGCAACTTGAAATGAACATAGGTGCATTTATTTCAGTGAAGAGACCATCACACAGTCATATAGTAAATACACTTTGCCTGATTACATACACAAACATGCTTGAACCTCACACGGCACACTGAAATAAGCATAGATGGTATGTACGACGATGTTCAAGCCACGAAGTCTAACACAGGTCTGCTTCGTTCAGTATCTGAGTGTTGATCATCATTGCTTAATATGAGCCTCTGCATAACCTAACCAGCACCAACTGGCTCCTGCTAGAGCCTCTTAAAGGTACAGTTCCCCACCATGCATAATAAATACAAGGGTAATTACTCAGTCCTTGAAGTGTGATGATACTTCCAATTACTGCTCTCATCTGAGGAGTGGGGGGGAGGGTTGTGATGTGGACATGAGGACCAAGATCTTTAAAAGTTACTAGGGATTTGGGATGTCTTATGTGGCATGTTTTACAGGGGCCTGATCTTCAGAAAATGGTGAGTTTCTGTGCTCTGGAAATCAGGCTTCTTTAAGATGTTTCAAACGGGACAGCCAAAAAATGAGGCACCTCCCATTACCAGTCACTTTTGAGAAGTCCAATTGCCTAGTAACAGAGCTAGGACCACCAACACATTTTGAACAGTCTTCAAACAGCACAGGGTAGGCAATCTTTCTTGGTCAGTAGGCAGTTACGCAGATTTCACCTACCAGTGTGCACTCCAAAGCCATCCTGTTCCCTGAGTAACAGGGAACTTTCCTTGTTTAAGAAATCTGTTTAATAGCTTTGTTCAGAGCTCACAAGTGAAAAGCAAGCCTAACGGCTTCAAAATTCATCAACTGCCTTCTACGAAAATAAAGACTCAAAAAAAGCCATTTTTTGTACTTCCAAATAGTATAAAAAGAAATGACATTAATGTTATTGAATCACAGCACTTGTATACATAGAAGGGGAGAGGGATCACTGACTCTGGAAATCAGTACTGCAAAAAAACCAGGCATCCATTTTAGTATTAAACGATAGAATGAAGTTTTTATTTAGGAAAAGCCACTTCACCAGGCATTTCATAGTTTGCTGTTAAACTTACATTCATTTACATTTCCTCCACATTACACGGTTATTGACCAGATTACAGTGTAGACGAACTTTTTTCCATGCCAGTAATCCAAAATTTTGGGGCCTACTCCTAAGGACTTTAATCCAACAAAACCACCATTGGGGATTATTCGGCTTCATTCCTTACAATGTATCATCAGAAGGTTTCTTCTCAGCATCACTTTCATTGTCAGCGCGACACTAGGAGTCAACAGCAGGATCCAGTGGTATATTGAACCATGTGAGCAGCTCTTCCTGATTATATAATGACTATCAAATATTTGTTGTATTAAAACAATGTTGGAGGCGGTACAGGGATTGTACATCAGATAATTCGGAGTAATGGGGATTTAATTAAAGGCACATGACAGAATGGACACTGGTTCTACAATGACGTACATTTAAGGATTTTAATTCTCCCCATTTTTTCCCCTGGTGGTTGGCTTTTGGGAATGGTGAGGAAGGTGGGTAATAGGTAGGATTAACAGTGATAAAGTGGGCTTCTAGACTGGAACATGAATTAAAACAGTAACATCATGGCTAATGTATGTGTTCTCCGCATCCCTCTATTGGACAGAACGTCTGAGCTACCCAAGTCTTTGTGACTACAATGCACTCAAGAAGCTGACTGGCTCACAGATCACTAAGCAGCCTCAACACTGCTCCAGGTAACTTCAGGCAGCTATGGAGTCATTCCTATGCCTGGGAAACATAACTTACTTTGGCACTAATGCAGTTAATTTACTACAATAGAAAGAAGATGCTTTAGTCACCAAGACCCTTTTTTATTCTTGCTCAACCACCTCCATTATTTTTAGCAAGTATCCTTGACTGCCTCATATCCTTAGAAAAAGCAAATGCCTCTTCCTGACAAGAGTACAGGTTGGTAAATTCAGCATGAAAAAATGCCTCCGTTAAATTACCATAAAAGACCCAGATACACAGCAACATATATAACAATTACTTGGATCCTCTTGGGCATTGCAGCTCTTTTAGTTCCCTCTAACTGGTGCATCAAAGCTACTCTAAATCCAAATTAGAGATAATCTAGTGCAAATGGATAAAATAAACCACCCCAAACTTTGAGAGAACCTTTAACTTTTCTGGATTGTTAAAGAAAGTTGAGCTAACAATTTACTTTTCATTTACCCTCATCTCTGTAATTCTTAGTTCTGTCTGGATGCTGAAATTCCATAATTCTGTGTAAAAACCCTGTTCTGGTGATAATTCTGACCTGAGCAGCAACAGGAACAACAGAAATTTTGCAAGAAAATCTGTTTGCACAAGATTCTTGACCCATTTGAAGCCTGAAGAATTGTGGTCAAAGTTTGGACAAGTATCCTGACTCTTGAGTGCTTACCCTAACTGAGCCTCTGAACCTCTTTGAAATTGACCAAAACTGCTGACAGGCTAAGCAGCTTTAATTTCAACTCTACATTCTCAAAGTTGACTCATCTAAACCTGATATTAACTTAAACACTGATCTTCTTTAACATCCTGGTGATACTTGGGAGAAGAAGGAAAAAAAAAGAAACAAAAAACAGCTAATCATCTTTCTATTACTGGTATTTTCCAGACTGCCAAACAATTAAACCTACAAAATTCAAACTGTAAACTATAAAAAGACTAAAAATCCCACAGGGAGATGGGATAGTTTATGACCCCAAATATAACTTCCATCCTGAATAAAACACACAGGCAGGTCTGTGAGACAGCAAGTTATGGACAAGAATGCCCACTATTCCCTTTTAATCAAGGTTTCTTTCTTCCAGATCAGAATTCTTGTAAATATCAATATCTTGTCTGATTTCATGAACATATAGACAAGGGAGAATGAGAAGGGTGACAATATATGCACATGTCTATGCTGTCATCATACTTGTGACCATGCCAAAACAAAGGTTTTATGGTAGGTCTAATTTTAAGCCAACAAACCTTGAGATAGTGCCTTTAATAGATATAGCAAAAATCTTATTGCTAGCTAATGAAAAAGACAACCTCTTTCAAAGCCATAGCATGTGGGAGAGAAAGTGAATGAAATTTTCACCACCCCCTCTCCCCGCAAACACACACACACACACACACACACACACACACACACACACACACACACCTTAATGAGATTGATTGAAGGTCTAGAAACTATGACCTATGAAGAAAGATTGAAAAGATTGGGTTTGTTTAGTCTGGAGAAGAGAAGACTGAGAGGGGACATGATAACTGTTTTCAAGTACGTAAAAGGTTGTTACAAGGAGGAGGGAGAAAAAATTGTTGTTCTTAACCTCTGAAGATAGGACAAGAAGCAATGGGCTTAAATTGCAGCAAGGGCAGTTTAGGTTGGACATTAGAAAAAATGTCCTGTCAGAGTGGTTAAACACTGAAATCAATTGCCGGAGGTGTGTGTGGGTGTGTGTGTGGAATCTCCATCATTGGGAATTTTTAAGAGTGGGTTGGACAAACATCTGTCAGGGATGGTCTAGAGCAGTGGTTCCCAAACTTCTTCCGCCGCTTGTGCAGGGAAAGACCCTGGTGGGCCGGGCTGGTTTGTTTACCTGCCGCGTCCACAGGTTCGGCCGATTGCAGCTCCCAGTGGCCGCGGTTCGCTGCTCCAGGCCAATGGGAGCTGCTGGAAGCGGCGCAGGCCGAGGGACATACTGGCTGCCACTTCCAGCAGCTCCCATTGGCCTGGAGCAGCAAACCGCGGCCACTGGGAGCCGCGATTGGCCGAACCTGTGGACGCGGCAGGTAAACAAACCAGCCAGGCCCACCAGGGGCTTTCCCTGCACAAGCGGCGGAACAAGTTTGGGAACCACTGGTCTAGATAATATTTAGTCCTACTTTGAGTGCAGGGGACTGGACTAGATGACCTCTCGAGGTCCCTTCCAGTCCTATGACTCTATGATACTTAACTGACTGACTATTCTGATATTGCAATCCCCCAGTGATAATTGAAACAAATGTCATAAGGGTTGAAAAGACTAACAAATACGGGTGGGAGTCCCAAACTCACCTAAAAGGACTTCAGAGCACAGGTCAATTTGGTTATAGATTCAGAGACTTTTATGACCAGAAGGAACATCACATGATCATCCAATATGACCTCCTGAATAGCAGGCCAAAGAACCTCACCCAGTAATTTCTGCATCACACACAACTTCCACATGAGCTGAAGCATATGTTTAATCAAGGCACCCAAACTTAAGAGATTTCAAGAGGAAGAATCCACCACATTCCTCCATAAGTTGTTCCAGTGGTAAATGAACCTCGCTGTTAAAAATGTGCATGTTATGTCTAGTCTGAATTTTGTTTAGAGTCAGCTTCCAGCCACTGAATGTCATTATGCCTTTGTCTCCTAGATTATAGAGCCAGTTACAAACAGAAATATCTTCCCCAAGTAGGTACTTGCAGCATGTGACCAAATCATTTCTTAATTTTCTCTTGAAAAAAATAAATATAGTGAGAAACTAAAGCAACAGAAGCTAAGATGTGTTTTCCGGACCTCTGATAATTCATGTGGCTCTTTTCTGAACCCTTTCCAATTTGTCAACATCCTTTTTGAAGTTTGGACACCAGACCTGGATATAGTATTGTAGTAATTGTCTCATTAACACTGCATACAGAGGCAACACCACCTCCCTACTCCTACTTGATATCCCCACTTACCCATCCAAGGATGTTTGCCCTCCTAGCTACAGCATTGCACTGAAAACTCATGTTCGACTAGTTATCATGATTCCTAAGTCTTTTTCAGAGTCACTGTTTCCTAAGACACAGTCCCCATCTTATAAGTGTGAGCTGCTTTCTTTTTCCTAGCTATACGACCTTGCATTTAGTTATGTCCAAATGCACAACTAACCAAATACTGCTATGATCCTGTGCTGCTAACTTTTTTGTTTCTTTTAAAATTCTTATCCTAGGACTTTATATAACAAACATGGAGAGGAAACTGTATGCATTTTCTATACGACCAGAAAAAAAACCCTTAAATATGTGCCCTAAAACAAACACCATTTACACATTAAAACATAAGCCAATTTAGAAAATGGAAAGTTCAGCCATAGAAGGATGTTAGGTCTATAGATACAGCTACATTAGAAAAGGTTTAACCATTTAAATAGTCAAGCCAATTATGAAGGGGGATATGCTATCATAGAAGGAAACCAACATATACGTTTTGCGCTGCAGCTTGACTTCAAGACAAATGTGGAAGTGTTGAGTGGGAGGACAATGACATCAGAGGTAATTCACACAATCAGCATACTATTAACTTCAGTTCATTTCCGTACTTCAGCAATAGAGGATTAAGATCGTTTCCATGAAATATCACTTTCACCAGCTGTTACAGGGATTGGACACTTATCAGATATTTGCTTTCAAATGAGTGCATGAGGCACTGTCAATTTCAATGGGAGTAAATGGATATTCACCTCAGGCCAAATGAGGCCCTGTATCATTGCATATTGATTTGCATATCCCAGCTCCTAGACAATGACTGTCTGACCAGACTTGCCTATGCAATTTTATCCCAAGATGTACTAAGAGTCTAACTAAGATTCTGTAAGGTTGTGGTTACAACAATGGGAGAGGTGTGGGCAAGAGAGGATTGTTAGAAAAGGCACATAGAATATGTTAATTTGCCTCCTCATTCCAGAATCACATTGCCCAATCTTCTCAAGCACTCCCTTTGCCTCACTTGTCTCTCTGTCGATCCCTTACAGCAGTAACGCTGACCACACAACTGCTCTGTAGTGGTCTTAGTTATATTAAGAGGGAAGGAGAATATGGACTTTCCATAATGACTCATTTTGGTTGAATCATGTAGCTGGATGCTGTTAGCCTTCATCTTCAAAGAGATTATTTGATTTTAACTCCTACCTCCACCCCCTCAATTTCACTGGTAGGACAGCTTGCCAACAGGCATTGCTAAATTATGCGAACTGCAAGAATTTCTTACTGCTGAGCCTGTTAGAGTGCCACAAAGTACTGTGGTGCTGGATCAGCATTGCAAAACCTGGGGTAGAGAGGAGCGGTGTTTTAACCACTCTGGCCTCTTGTAACCAAGAGTGTGAAGATCTGAGTCACATAAATCCATTTCTACACTTACAGTGACTTCAAGAACCATAACTGTGGTGAAGAGTTGTGCTCACCCATCCATTGTCTTTAGAAAAAGCACCAAACACAATGAGGAATTGCAACTGGAATGTCTATCTGGGCAGCAAGTTGACCAGTTACAGGATCATTAGGAAAGACTTGAAAACAAAACATTTGAGTAGTCAACACTGCATTAGCTTAACTAGTTTCTTGAAATGAATGTTAAATATTAAATCTTCAACATTACAATTCTTACCCCATCACACCTGGGCTCTGTTATTTCTGTCAAAAGGAGAGAGTTATTGGAATGTTTCATTTTATAGCCCAGTTACGGTTCCCTAACAGATCATAAGTTTTATTTAATTAAATAATGGTCCAATTAATTGATTTGTTTGCAGACATTCTTAATTTAGCAAATGCCACAGAGAATGCTAAAAATACCATTATATTTCTGACAGAGGCACCATTAAAGCCTGATAATTGATAGCTTTGCTGTTTTCTCTGATGGCCTGAAAAGCTTTTAAAGCTAAATTCTGTAATCGTGTTCATCTTTGGAAATTAGTTTTGTGAAACCACACATTTAGTTCTTGCTGAGAAATCCCATTTTAGTCATTTTTAACATAATTTATAACGCATAAACTAAATTAGCTTTTGTAGCTAAGCCAGCACATTTTTCTTTAATTTTTATATCTTCTTAATATATTTTTGACCTTGAAAACTGTAATGTCTGTTGGATATTGAAGCCTCTGAACAAAGAAAATCATTTCCATTCCATCACTATGGTTACACTTTCTTCTGTCTCCAGCACTGAGCAGCACTGGAAGTGTTGAATCTAGATTCCTCAGGAGGGCAAGAGAAACTTTGTGTATTATTTAGTTCTGATTAAACAAACATATATAACAAAACTCTGAATGTAGCAAATTACTGCATTCGGTTTACTTTGTAAATGAGATATGACCGATAATAAAAAGCAAATCTCAAACTGCCATCCCCTTTGGACTGTTTTCTGAGCTACAGATGCTTGTGCATGTTTGTTTCAGACATTTCAACCAAAATGCTGTATGAATGCGAACACACTGAGTGTTGTTTAATTCAATGGACATCTTCCTTTCTTACTGTGACAATGAAGACAGATTAGAATTGTGAAACATGGCTTTTCTTTAACCACCGGAGATTTGTTTGCATGGAACAATGTGAAATGTCTACAAATACTAAAATGGTTTGTTCTGCCATAGACCAGAAATATATGGGCCCAGATATTCTAGTCCCTGTTCTGGACAAATGGAAGAATCTTTTCACAGATGGTTGCCTCAAATACCTTTATCACCATGCTAGTCTGCTACAGTTCTAAATATGATGGACCAAATTCTCCTCCCAGTTACCCCAATGCAAGCCCACCAAAGTCTATCCATTGGGATCAGTAGAACTGAAGGTGGGCCAATGATTTCATTTTTTCCCCTCCTAGACAAACCTCTTGCTTTCTCATTCTACACTCATCTGCCACGAAAAGCTCATATTCCATTGGTTAAAAGGTAGATATCAAATATTTATGCAAACTCAAATGTCTTCCATGTCTCCTCTTGAAAAAAATAGATTCCCAGCTATAGCAGTACACGGAGTTCTGTATATGCACTTCACACAGTCTTTGAGTCTCAATTCATTAGAGGCCCCATCCAGAGCTAGGAAATGCCCAGTAGTCAGCTGGTCAGGGGAAAAAACTACCCCACTAACACAAGGGGAAGCACTGAGCATAGCCTCTGAGTCAACAATCATCTATAGTCAGCAAACAACTTAGGCCTAGTCTTCACTTACCGGCTGGTCCGGCGGCACGCCATCGATGTTCTGGGATCGATTTATCGCGTCTGGTTAAGACGCGATAAATCGATCCCGGATCGATCCCGGAAGTGCTCACAGTCGGCGCCGGTACTCCAGCTCACCGAGAGGAGTACGCGGCATCGACGGGGGGAGACTTCCTGCCGCGTCTGGACCGCGGTAAGTTCGGACTAAGGTACTTCGAATTCAGCTACGTTATTAACGTAGCTGAATTTGCGTACCTTAGTCCGATTTGGGGACTTAGTGGGGACCAGGCCTTAGGCATGTGCTTTAACTTTAAACTCTTTCTTCCACTACTAGAGTCTCCTTTTTTCTTTCAGCTCTATTCCTCCTTTCTAAATAATTCTCCCACTTGATCCATTCAGAATTACAAATTATTTGCACTGCAAAGCTGATTCTAAAGAGTTACACTTATCCATTCAGAGAACAGAAATATACCATGCCACTTGTGACCAATCAAAACAGTTCACATGTCAACCGCTGAATAAGTCCAGTGACCGGTTTGTGAATAAGCTACACAAAAAATTATCCAGTAAATAAATTTCTGGATGAAACTTGAAAAAATAAGTGGAAAAAAAAAGGCACACTGGGCTTGTGTATAACCCATATGGAGAAAAAGCAGCAAAATCTGTTAAGTTACTAATTGCATATTATTTACCCAGCTCTACCAAAACCATTACAATTGTTTTGAGCACGCTGGTAATGAACACACAGAAACAGCTACTGTATCATCCAGTACAAATGGAGCAACTTCTTCTTCTAAAGAGTAAGGGCAAATATTGGCATAAGCAGCATTCATGGAACAGAGTTATCAGCCGGTCAATGCATGGCCAGGTTATGCAGCTCTCTCATGCTATCTAAGCATCAAACACAGAGTGAGCCCCAACACCAGACAGTTGCTCAGCACCTACTGAGATACCCAACCTCCATAAGCCTTCCTCAAAGAGGGAATCTAATTCCAGCCAATCAAACTGCCACATTAATTAGCCAGCCCAGAGTGGTCTGACAGAGTAACATGGCAGTCTGTTGGACAGAGTCAGACTCCCAGCTTGGGGAGGGTTTAGAGAGGCATCAAATGAGGGAGTACTTGCCCAGCATTCTAACAGGGTGATGAAAGGTGGGTTCTTCCCCTGATGACTGATATCCAGGAACAATGAATAGTCCAAAAAAGTATACCCTTTACAGCAGTTCCACAACGTATCGATCAGTCATGCTTCAAACACAGCTCATCGGGCCAGAACTTCTCCCAGCAATTGAGGGGTGGCTGAATAAAGCTCCAGTGATACATGGATTTTAAGGCCAGAAGGGACCATTACAATTGTCTAGTCTGATCTCCTTCATAACACAGATCTTAAAGCTAGTAGACCAGGACCACATACCCGATCCATTTCCCTCCACAATTCCTTCTACTGGAGCTGAGCAGTGGTTGGCACAGCCCCAGGGCCATGTTGATTTCCATGCCCTCCATGCCTCAGTGGGCAGCAAAGGAACTAGGATTCACGTGGGGCTTCCTGGAGACAGAGAGCTTATTATCTGTATTACTGTAGTGTGTAGGAGCCCTAGTCATGGACCAGGACTCCACTGTGCTCGGTATTATACAAAACAGAACAAAGACCAACCCTGCCCCGCAGAGCTTACAATGTGTGATAGAGTCACAAATCCGATGCTCTGGTACCACACTGTATGAAATCAGTAGTGCGACTCCCCTCAGGGCACACTCTCCAGGGCAAAAAACCTCCTCGGCTTTGGCCCTCCTGGTCGGACTTCAGAGCATTCAGCATCCCTGTTCACACTGCACACTTCCCCTTGGAGAGGGAAGCCAGAAGGCCCTGCACCCCAACTCCACAGTAGATGTGACTTTCCGCCAGCGTTGTAAAGCAGAAGGGTTTACTGGTCAACAGGTACACAGCGTAGAGCAGAGGTTGTTAACACAGAAGTCAGTGACTTTCATCAAAGTCCATCTTGGGGGGAACCCTGGGCCAGATGGCCTGGACTCCCCCTCTTCCAGTCCTTCACCGCAAACTGCCCCGGATCCCCTTACCTGGCCTCTGACACATCAGTTGCTCCTCCTCCAGTCTTTGTCCTGCTTTCTGTGCAAAGTGTCACCTGATCACATCCCCCTCCTGGGTCTCAGGTCACGAAGAGCATCGGCCATTGCCTACATGCAGACCACCGAGCAGCTTCACCTGCCCTGAGGGCCTCAGCAAAAGTCACACATCCATATTTCCACCACCTAGGCATTGGTGCAATACACAGCGAAACGGAGGTACACACAGCATTAGTATAGGACAGTAAGACTCACAGGCAACATAACAAGGTCCCTGCCCCAAAGAGCTTACAATGGCATGAGTACCTTGCCCTGGGGCAACTCGAGTGTGCCCAGTCATGGACATTCGGAGATAAAACCCTAGCCCATCATAGGACAGCCAAGACCTCATCCTCCCAACTCCAGTTTGCCTATTTTGTCCACCTGCTGCATCCTATCATCATAAGCTCTCTGCAGTAGGTAGTGCCTTGTTACTGGTTTGTCCAGCATCTAGCAAAATGGGACCCTGACCCTTGATTGAAATTCATAGGTGCCAATGTAGTAGTAAACGTCATAGTCGTTCGGCCTGGTGCACAGCTGATTTAGGACACCATTGGTATGTCTACACAATAATTTGGAGCAAGCCTCCCAGTTAGTGTCAACAGGCTTGGGCTAATGGGGCTCACAGTAGCAGTCTAAAAATAGCCGAGCTCCAGCCTAAGTCACCACCTCAAAGCACTGTCTATGCCGACATTTTTAAGCCCTGATGGACTGAGGCTGTGGACCTGGACTGGGAGGCTTGCTCCAAAATGCTGTGTAGATGTATCCTATTCAGGGCTTACATGCATCCTGCTGCCAGACAAACCATTGTCAGGATTTGAGCCCTAAAGACCAAACCAAGAGGTTTGAATGATAAAAGGAGACACCTTGCAAGAGAGTGAGCCATTGGTGGAAAAGCGTCTCTCAATTCTAAGTGTGAAGCAGCAATAAAGCTGCTGTTCTTTAGATCTTGGCTCGGTTGGAACTCATTGGAATTGCTACTGGAAAGGTTAAGAACCCACAATGGGGTATGATGAACTTTAAAATAGAACTTAAGCTTTTGCACTGGATCAAATCCAAACTGGGCAGTTAAGAAATATTTCATGCAGGAAAGTCTCTGTAGTGTTCCCCTGGTATATTTCAGAACCCCAAAAGCAGCCTTTTACAGTATCTCCATCGCCTCTTCCTTGGCATATTTCCAACTGGCACTTCCAACACTGTCAAACTGTATTTCCCTTTTTCTTTTCTTTTTAAGTGTTTTAAATTTCTAACCATCATAATTTAATTTGAAATTATCTTCAGACATCCTACGTGGGCTGGGAGTGAGAACAGTCTGGGGAGAAATGGTAATAGCAATTAGCAGCAAGGGAGGTAGTTGCAAAAATGTCTTTTTTTTAAGAAAAAGAGGTGTAATAAGTATTTTCTGTCAATATGATTCTTCCTTCCATCAGTAACACACATAGGGGAAAGTGTTGGAACTTGTATATTGACAAATCAGTAGCAACTATACTTACAGAAACTCTATTTTTATTGCATTCATTATCTAATTATCAGACATTTAAACCCTGCTCTGCACTTCATTATTGTAGATTACCACATATGAATATGAATCATTTCATTATGTCTCTGACAGATGAATATGAAGGTAGAATAGTTCTAAAACTGAGCTTAATGGTAATTTCCAGTTTTGCAGATATACATCATACACATACTTGTGTATAAATTCATATATTTTATAAACACAGACACACGCAAGTATGCACGTGTGCACAGAAACGTACTATAGGTGAGGCTGCAAATTCTGCCTCTTAAAATGGCCTGACACTTCCCATGATAAGACATTATTTCCAGTGGCTTATAATTTTGTCAGACTTTAGCCATTTTGGTCAAAATTTTTCATTATGGGTCTCTGCCTCAGGCTGAATTGTCCTGGAAAAATTCAGCCAAAATTGTCTAACCATTTCTGAGACTGAGGCTAGAGCAAAATGTTTTGTCCGTGTTAAATTCTGGTGACCTTTTCTCTGTTAAGCGCTAGCACCACCATGCTTTGGGGCACAAACTCGAAACATAGCAGAAGCCCCTTTTGAGTCAGGGACGTGCTTTTTGCTCTCCCTATGAAAATCCACCCAAATTTAGCCAAGTTATAAGCTTTTGAAAAATTGCACACACTCAAAGTCAGATTCTAACCATTAAATTCCCAGAAGAGTCCATCTGGATTTAACATGCTCCATCCCAGGGCTGAGCAGGACTTCCCCTGCAACTGCAGCTCTGGGCTGCAGCAAGCCAGCCACGACCAGCTACCTGAACAGAGAACACAGCCTCTGTTGTGCTCTCAGTGCCCCAAATCTGGGTCCAGGCAGCACAGAAGAGGAAGCTGCCTGATTTGAATGCATAGAGGACAAGAGCTGGACCTGCAGTGGGAAGAGAATAGGTTGGGACAAGAAGCTTGGAGTGTAGGGGAAGACTAGAACTGGAGGGCAGGGAGAAAGAAACTGGAACTGGGAGATGGGGTGTGGGAGACAGACTGGCTGGGCAAAGAGATGGAGTCTGGAGGGGTAAAACTAGGACTTGCTGGCAAGAAAACTGGGACTGGGATGAGAAGTCCTAGGAATATCTTCTCTCTCCATTACAGCCACAAACACACATGTATAGGTAAACACGCAGGGTGAAATCCTGGCCCAGCTAAACTCTATGGTAGTTTTGCCATTGACTTCAGTGGGGTTCGGATTTCACCCACATTGTCTGTAATTAAAAAGTAATGGATTAGCCATAATTAATGTTATTCCTTCACAATTAGTGCTCCACTTCAGAGTCTGGAACTTGCCATTATTCTGGTATCCTTCCAATGGTACGATAGAATATACAGTACATGCAAGATTCACAGCTGCACAGCACGCCATTCTGTCTGGATGTATGTTACACATTCATCAGCAATCAAGCAGTTTATGGGAAGCTAGGCACACATCCATTGCTTCCTGCAAACATCCCCTAATGTCAAAGCAGCATAGCAAAAGGAGATCAGGGATGATGTCCTGGCAACAAAACTAGTCAGTTACGGGTAGCGCCCATCTTGCAAACAATAAGCTGCCATTAAAATGTTAAAATCAATATACTGAGAAATAAAAATTGGAGGATTTCCCCCATGCAATACAGAACACTCCCGTAGCTGCATTTTGTGCTACTTATAAAATATGCAAGAATTGTTGCAGTTCAGCAACCATTGACTTGCAACACTCTAGACGTGATCCTAGAGATGAGGAAAAATTAATCTAAATTGATTAAGTGATTTTTCAGCAGATAAAGTGTCTACTAATGTTCTCTGGAAGCTGAAGGCCAAGGGAACAGAAAATTATACCAGAATGGCCTCTAGTAGATACGGGGAAAAAAAACCCTCTTAAGGTTGGATAAAGATCTAAAAACATTTGTACACTTGTTGATAGCTTATCCAAGAGTTTCTGAATTCCTTTGGTCTGTAAATGTTGTAATATCAGGTTTCTCATGAGGTTTTCTGTATAGCCTCATTTCATCCAGCCCATAAGCACAGTAAGAATAATGTTTTAGTATTTGCACACTTCTGCTTCCAATCAAAAGCTGGGAAAGTAAGGGGACATGGTACTTAATCTGGCACCTTTGATATTGAGCCCACTGTGCTGTTATCCAGGTTTGAACTTGAAGCCATGAGCCTCTATTGTGTGAGAAAGTATGAAGGGTAAAATTTTAGATGTGTGCTCCTAAGTCACATAGATTCCACCTACTTCCCGTAGCTAAGAAGCTGTAGGAGACTCAGAGCTGGTCCAGTGTGGATTACACCTTCATGGTATTTGAGCTGTAAGCAACCGTCCAGGAAAGCAGCATCTCAGCCATGACGGCAGCAGCGTAAGAGAAGAGAGATGTGCACCAAGGAGACAAGACCGAGTGACATCTGAGCAGATCCTTTGCTTCCAGGTGGAGAGGGGGAAAAGAGGAGACAGACAACTGGGGAACACAAGGGAATAGAACTTTCTTCAGAGCTCACTCATCTCCCTTCCTGGGCTTGTTGGCACAATACTCTAACAGGAAATGGGAAGGGGAGAAGACCAGTTAGTTTCCAAAGGCACCTAGCCAGTCACTGCCCAAATTAGCCTGCTGCTCAATCATGTTTACCCAACATGGAGAAGGAGGTAGAAAGTAACTACTTGTCCACCCAGTGGAGAAGCCCTGAAGATTTAGACCCCA
Organism: Chrysemys picta bellii; assembly: GCF_011386835.1. Lineage (NCBI taxonomy): Eukaryota > Metazoa > Chordata > Testudines > Emydidae > Chrysemys > Chrysemys picta. The sequence goes on from NC_088796.1 coordinate 112,115,050, forward strand.
TAGGCCTCTCACAGGAGGACCTCAGGGTCAGGCTGTTTGTCTTCCTGATAAATGACCATTCCATGTGTGCCATTTTATACTCAGTTTTGCATTAGCAAAAAGCATCACAGTCAATGTTCACATTGTCAGAACGATCATGGAGCTAAGTCAGTCACATTATGACAATGACTCCCACCAGCACCACTTGGGCTCGGCTGTGCCAGTTGCACGGAGGCGGTGCTGATACCAGACACCTCTGTGTTCCTGGGGAACCAGGGTGCAGTATCCAGCCGGACTCATGAAAGACACCGCCCCCCCCAGCCTCTGCTTAAACCAAAACCCATCAGAAGAAGAAAACTTGCAGAGAGCAGTGAAGGGCATTGGGAGACACACCTAGACCCCTCCTGACAAGGGTGACAAGATTAAGACATCTCCATTAGCATACAGAATGGAGAGCAAAGACAACTCCCCCAGCCTCATCTGCATGAAAGATGGGACAGGAAGACATCTCAATTTACATACAGAATGGAGAACAGAAAACCACACTGAATTCTGGGACCAGAAAAAGCAGGGAAGCACTGCACCATGGGAATCTCTGCTCCAGATGCTAATGAACCTATGTCTGCACACACCCAGCTCAGCAGTTATCAGACCAATTCTAGTAATGAATCCTTAAATTGATATCCAAATACTGAAGCAGCCTAGTTGCATTGTGAGCTCCCTGGAAGAAACCACCACCCATAGCCAAGAGTGATCAGCTCCTATTGTCTAGTCTAAAGAAAATCCTTGAGTCATCAGTTTACCTATAAACAAATCTAGTGTTCTCCCTTGAACCATTGTAATTTCTCTACAAAAATCCCTACTCACCCTCTAGTCAGGGTTCTGATGCTTAAATCCACACTGTGCATCAGTTCCACTGGAACTCCATCTCCTGACTGATTGTGCTGGGGGCTCTGCCTGTCTCCAGCATTCAGAACCCTCAGTTACCACCATCATCTGGGAACCCTGACCAGTTCAAGCCTCATGGAGTGGGTGAGACCCCCCTCTTCTCTCTCTCTCTCTGTTTTCCTTTCTACCTTAGGTATTAACCTTTAATCATGTATGTTATGTTGGTTTAGTCCTCCTTGTGTAGTTATTACTATTATTCAATAAATAACTTCTATGGTTAAGTTGGTTGCTTTTCTCTCTCTTGCTGAACTTTACTCGTTTGTGTTTTTAGCTTCCCCCATTCACTCTACAGCAACGCTTCTTTTACCTAAGCTAAAGATCCCTGCAGCGCCCAAAATACTGTGGGGTTTGCTCATCGAGTAGGTTACTGCCAGTACAATTGTGTTGGGGGAGTGGGGATAGGGACGTGCTAAATTTGGGACGCATAAGGGTAACAGCTTGAAAGTGCTGCTTGACCCAGTCCATGGAGCCCAGGGGCATATAAGGAAAGAGAGCTTGAAAGTGCTGCTTCCTCCAGCCCAGTGAGTCCAGAGATATAAGGGGTCAGCTTGACAGTGCTGATTGACCCAGTCTGCTCAGACTTGCTCTGTTAATGTACGTGGGTGTTCATCCGGTTCTGGGGTGGGAGTCACCCAGCCCTAGGGACCCTAGGTCCTGCAGGATAGCTCAATTGGGAGGGGACTTGCAGAAGGGAGAAGTAGAGCTCCATATATAAACACAAGTGACACAAGCAGTACATTGACAGGATTACAGAACCCCCTTCCCCAGAGGAGTAACCCGAATAAACGAGCATACCCCAAAGTAATGGGCAAATCTGGTAACAGTGCTGAACCACACTACCCCTGTGGGGAGAATCAGGAAAGACTGAGCCTTTGGCTGCTGGCACTCATGCACCTTCACCCCATCTATTTGGATGGTGCAGATTGTTCTCCCAGATTGCCGGCCCTGCTCTGGGAGCTAGTGGGGGTGGGGAGGTATGGCCTCATATCCTCCTTGTTCAGTGATTTTCTCCCTTGAAGGGAAAAAAAACTTCTCACAGGAACTGTCTTTAGCCATGACAAACAAGGCACAGGAAGGGGAAGGAGTGAGGTGAGTTAGGCTTCTTGCATGGCTCCTCCTCCTGCGCAGGGCAGATCACAGTATAGACGTTGAAGATTAAGGACCAGAGCCTGCAAGGTGCCACAACACTCCTATTGTAGTGAACGGGATTTTCCAAGTGAGAAAGTCTAGCAGGATGGGGGCCCTAACATGTAAAGGTCATGTAGCACTTTTAGGAACCATTTGTATTCTGATATATTAATATCAGACTAAAAGGGGAGAAATAAATACACAGTAGATACCAAGTGCTACAGTACAGGCTGTAAATAGCCCGTCTTTTCCAATATTTCAATTCCTCTGGATTTGAATATATTAATATTTTATTTACTACATATTAATTTCCTATCCCAATTCCAAGTGAGCAGTCTTATCAACCATATTTTATGTATAATTCATAGGTGATGTTCAATGTCCTGAGGAGACAAATAGTAATTTGCATTTCCAAATCACTCATATTTTGAGTATTGTATGTTAACAATATTTAAAGATAATGTACAATATATAACCCACCAGGTCTCACAGCAAACTAGCATCCCAAGTGTTGCTATTAATTTTAATATGAAGATCAGCCCAACTTTGAATCTGTTATTTAGGATCTGATTCTATCCCCATCAAAGTCCAGTGGAGATGTGCCACCTATTGTCAGAAAGATGGGGCCTCTTAAAAATATATTTAATGGAAAGGTCATGGAAAGGCTGGCCCTGTATGCTCGGTGCACCCTGTGTTATCAGTGACTTTAGTGGAAATTTTGGGTGTATAAAATTATTGGGGTCAAAATGAGCAAAAACTGTAGCATTCGGAGCTTTCATTTTAAAATGTGTAAGCAGAAGTTAAACAGCAGCAGACTAGGGAGGCAGGGAAGAGAGAAGAGGGCTGTGAGGGCAGAGGTGCTTTCTGTATTGTCTTCTCAACACTATCTCTTGAGCACACAGGAGAGGAGGTGGTACCAATGCCACTTCCTGTTCTAATTTCCTATTGGGGTTAGACATCTCGGTGCATGAAAATGCACCAAACACACACAAGTGGTAGCGGAAAACCATCCGATATCAGGCACACGTGAATCCCCAGCTGCTATACCTCCTATGTATTTAAGTTCACTTGGGCCCTGGTTCCCAGCATCCAAGTAATGGGGCCTGCCAAGAAGATTCCCCATAGACCAGCACCATCTTAAAGTCAAATTTCTGTATTCCCATATGCATATTAACCTGACTATTTCAACAGAAATGAGCCTTAAACTACAATGGTTAGTGGAAACTTAATACCAGCTTCACTCCCACCTTTAAAAAACAAAAAAACACAGCTGTGATCTACTACTTTTTAGTTGCAATGTATACGGGCAAACCTTTGCAGATCCAAAATTAATTAAATGCCATAACACATTCATATTTATTCATCAGTATTTGTACCAATTCTATTAAAATTACTACAGAACATTAGTGTAAAAAGAACAGGAGTACTCGTGGCACCTTAGAGACTAACAAATTTATTAGAGCATAAGCTTTCGTGGACTACAGCCCACTTCTTCGGAAGCTTTCGTGGACTACAGCCCACTTCTTCGGATCCGAAGAAGTGGGCTGTAGTCCACGAAAACTTATGCTCTAATAAATTTGTTAGTCTCTAAGGTGCCACAAGTACTCCTGTTCTTTTTGCGGATACAGACTAACACGGCTGCTACTCTGAAACCTGTGATTAGTGTAAAAGAGGCCTCTAAACTCTCATGCTTTATTATAGTGAGGCATGCACAAAGCATGCGGTAGTCAAGGTTGAGTTCTCACTTCTATTTTAACCCTTATTTTGTCAATCATAACCTTCCCATATATAAAATTATATATGTTATTAATATACATACATTCACTTTTGTGTATATAGGCACATATCACATTGTGCCCTATTTCACGTACACTGCAGCAGTCTAATTTACAAAAGCTGTCATGTAGTTAAGATTCCAAGATTGAAAATATGACTTGTGTGTTCCATACAAATATAATGCACTGTAAATTTTGTGAATTTATAAGCTAAAGTGCAGCTGGCTTTTGCTGCACTTGCAAATTATCCATAATTTACACAGTAACATATATAATGCTTCTTGTTGGCATATATTGTATTCAAGTTATCAAGCCTGGGTGTTCTGAGAAAAATAATTACAAGATTTAGTATTAAGGTCTGTTAGGTGAAATTCATCCTCACAGAGCACTGGCCATTGATCCAAATGGTGAGAAGCTAAATGGGCAAGACCTCGCTAATTCCCATGCTTAAGTAGGTGACACGGGTGCGATATTAACTGTGGAAATGGGTCTGCACAGCCCTGAACCTTTGAAAAGTTCTGATCTAGATTTAAGCTTTGTAGCTCAGGACCTTACCTAATCAAATAAAACATCCATAGGCAATTTGAATTTTACGTGTAAGTTGTTCAGCCATGATGAGATCTGACAAATTGTTGAAATGAAGCAAATGCTTAGGGGATTGTAGCTACTACTGCTATGGGAAAGTCTCAGTGAAAGGTTGCAGGCTTCTGGGAAATATGCCAGCTATTGTTATGTTCCCCCCAGCAACCAGGATGATCTATCCTAACTGGACACAGCTCAGATGTTTGGTTTGAAATCACACCTTACTGCAGAGAAGCAGGAGTGATTATTAGAATTTGTGGCTCTAGAAGTAGGAGGACAATTACAAACTCCCTCCTGCTTTTCACTAAGAGAGGGACTTAGATGGAAACAAAGACAGACCCAGGAACAAAGGGACCATGCAGCCAGGCAAGAGATACATTTATGATATAGCCCAGGGACAGAAAGGACCCTATCAGAGTAACTACAGAGAAATTAGCCAATTAATGAAAGGGCCAAAGGGGATAGACCACAAGAGAGCTGTTAAAGAATTAACACAGTGAGCAAAGGCAGAGGGGTGGGTATGCCTAACTCTGCACCTGAGGACTAAACCCCAGTAGATGTTCCAGGCAGTCCTGCCTGGGAGACCCGATTTGTATCTTCTGGATAAACCACAGATCAACCAACTTGTCTAGTAGATGCATGACTGGAAATGGTTCTGAGTGGTTGCACTGCATCTAAACATAAGGATGCAAATACTAAGGATAGAAGTTCCAGGGTGCAGGGAGAAAGGGACCACGAACTGAAGGTGGAAGGTTGGAATATTTATCTCATGAGTCAATGACCAGTTGTTGGGTAGCTGCCTAATTGACATTTGTATTTGCCCTATTGTTGTGACATTCACCACTTGTTTGCAAGTGTTTCAGAGAACTCCAATAGGAGAGTGAATATAAATATCATACTTTCCTTAGTGAGAATTTGATAACTTTTCTTAGTACATATATAATTTTGCTCTTGACAGCTAATGGGCATCCAATAGGAATTCGATGTGCAGAAACCTTGGGTGGCTTTGAAAAACATCTCAGCTTGTGCGTCAAAATAATTCACCACTAGAGTTAATCAAAAAGTTTCTAAACTATTTTAACTGTTTCATTTTGAAAGGGAAAACACAAACACTCACTTGTCTACTTTGCTCCCCACTTGCAAAAAGGGGCAGGAAGAGGGAATAGAAAAGTGAAAGAAACAGGGGTTTCCCCCCCCCCCCGCCCCAACAAATCAGGCATGAAGCAATTTTGTTGTTGAAAACCAAAAAATTCAAACAAATTTGAACTTTTTAGGAAAATATTCATTTGGGTTGAAAAAGCATTCTAAGCCAAAGAGAAGTTTTTAAGGAAAATTTTCTGCCAGCTCTATTAACCAAAAAGTTCCTCCTCTTCTAAAGTATAGGAACCCCGGGGGAAGAGTAAGGGATGGGGGGATGACTTGGAGGAGAAAATTCTGGATATCTCCTTTCTAAGGCTAGGAGGTGAAGATGAGTTACTCTTATGTATTTTTTAAGAATCTGGACTGCAATTATTATAGGACTCCTGAAGCTAAAGAAAAAGACGACTGTCCAAAGACAAAGACTTCCTCCCCTATTCATTGTTTCTGATGACATCCACCTGGTAGGATGGCCTACCACTTCTCTGCCCAATGCAAACATTTAGGCCAAATTTTTCAGAAATGACTAGCATACCTGATGGGGAAAAAAACAGTAAAACTAATGAACAAAATTCAAAATTTATGGTTTTTCAAAGTTTGAACTTTTTCTTCTCAAAAAAAACCTGAACATTTTGGCTGGTTCTATAGTTGGGGGAGAGGGGGGAAGAGAACTTTGAAAAATCCAAAATTTTTAACCAGCTCTAATGACTAATGAATTTGGGTTCCTCAAGTTCTGAGTGCTCAACTTGAGAGATTTTAAAGAAGCCTGATTTTCACATGGTGATCCTTCAGCACTTTCTGAAAATGAGGCCTCTTCAAAACATCTCCATGGGGCACAGAAAAACTGAGATCCCCAAAATCACTAGTCACATATGAAAATTGTAATCTCATTGTCAGTCATGCAAATATGACAGCAGTTCTTCTCCTGCTTTACATATTAAAAGGAAAAGTAGGATAAGCTATGCATTTAAAATCAAATTTACCAACATCGGTTCCATTGTTGATGATGATTAATGATTTACTAGCAGATTTTTTTTCCCATAATTTCCCCCCCCCCACCTTTTTTTTTTTTTTTTTTTTTTTTTTTTTACAATCACCATGTTTTACCTGTATTGGTTATACAGGCTAACAAATTGTCTAGCCCTCAACGCATTGTAAAGGGATGGTGTTATTTCAACATTGTGTGTGCCGAGTGCACACTTCAATACGTGATTAGATGATAATATTTTAAACACTCCAAAGCACTTCAGAGAAAAATAATAAGGGGGAAAAAGTTAAATATTGAATCAAAAAGCATTTGTAAATACCTATCACTGCACATTTCTTTGGTTTTAAGAACATCCAGTAATTCTGCACTTTAAGCCAAAAAGTTCCTTAAGCCAAAAGACAAAAGACTGGGCTCCACATCATCATCCTCTAAAGGAGAATACAGGACCAAACTTCCCGAAAACTTGGCAAATGGCTGTATATGGTCTTGCAAATGATTATTAAACATTAAAATAGGTGGAACAAACTTCCCTAGTGAAAGCCTATTGTTCTCAATGTATCAAGTCTTGAATCTCCTTACTTAAGGGAGGCCTGGGTACACAGACACTAGGGTTTCTCTTTCTCTAACCACCTCATTTTCCAAAACCCTCCTTGACAGGGGAGTCGCATCTTACGTGGGGGTTAGGTTCTGAAGTCAGCACATAAGGCGAAAATCACGTATAGTCAAACGCTCATTGAGTGGAATGGCGGGCAGAATCGCCCGCACTACAGGTACAGTATTTAAATTGTTATTTTTCTCTTTTTTGTTTTGTTTTGCCAAGCGCGTATAGTTAAAATTGCGTAAGTTAAATGTGCCCATGATGCGACTCCACTGTATTACACTTCTGTGTCTATGTGAAAATTCACAAGAAGTGGATTGCATGTGTTTTTCTCATACCTCTAAATTAAACTATTTTAATGAAATTCAATGGAAATTTCAGAATGCAAGACAGAATGGAATGAAATAACAAATGTTCCTCAAAGTTCCTTCAAAAATGCTTGCTACTTGCACACAGCACCTACCAAGGAAGATAATCATCTGTGGCCGAATAAATTCATCAATGACCTATTGCCTCACTGAATATGGAAAAACGGCATCCAGGTTAACACACTACTGATTTAATGACCCTCACAGATGCAATTTGTTGAGCCTTTTATGCTAAGGATTCAAAACTTGGTACCTAAGCTGCACCTGCAAAATATGGCTATGCATATGCCAACAAGTATGCACTGCACGTTTATGCACAAAACTGGTAATTATATGCACATGACAAGGTTTGCCGCTGTAAAATGTGTGTATGTGGTTTAAGTACTAAGTTTTTCAAATATAGCTATTTCTGGATAAGGAATAGAAACAAGACAGAGAAATGGTCAAAGAGAACCAAGTCAAAAGGAAATATTGCTGACAAGTAAATTATGGATCAACCACAAAGGAAGAAAGTGACTTTGACAGTGAGTTGGGTAGCTAAACTCTTTAAAATGAAAATCTTTGGGAGCGGGAGAAGAGATTACTCATTGTTACACATCAGAGCATCAGAGAATGCAGTCAACAAATATTAGCAAATCAGACTGAATGTTATACTGTAAAGGAAAACCAGAACACTCAGGGAAGAACTGAGCAGAGTTCATTAGCAGAATGTAAACAATCATCAACAGAAACTAGACTGCAAAAAGAACTTTAGGGTCAGATGTCAAGATAAAAAAACCTCAACCCTACCAACAATAATATATGGTCAGATGCAGAAATTACAGGTAGGAATCTGGAATTAAAATAGAAGTACCGGGAAATTAAACAGGGAACAACATAGTCATGACCTTGATAGCCTATTCCTAAGTATTTACATTCTGGGTAATTCATATTTAGCCATGGCGAACATTTAGCCAGTTAAAAGGTAATTGACATACATAATTCACTGTGAAATGTCAGTTTGACATTAAGTGCCATTTATTGTAAAGTGTGTGCAGGGGAAACAAGAGCTGACCTTGTGGGAGTTAAGCTAAACTCTCTGGGTTACTCTGCATAGGCTTCACTAGAAATGCTATACAACCTCACAGAGTAATCAGGATCTCTTTTCCGGCTGGTGACCTCTTCTGATCCATAACCATTATAAAAGTGCTAACTCTGCACATAACAGATTCTATGAAAGGAAAAACAGAAGCTCTGAAAGGTTTATTGTCGCCGTATCATTCAACAGATCCTAGAGGACTGCTTTTTTTCAGATCTCTACATACTTGGGTTGCGAAGTGATATTAGGGGGAAAAAATCTAAATACGTGCTAGAGAGAACTGAAAGAGAGACACAATAAAGAGCAAAGATATCATAAGCAGCCATACAACAAAGCTATGGATATCTCTTTTCATTTGTTGGCAGAACTCAAGGTCACTTCTTTTTCAGAGGAATTAAATCAGGAAGAAGTTGTTTGTAGAACCGTCTGACAGATATGCTGAGAAGCAAAATCATCTAAGAGGCCTAATAAAGCAGAGACGACATCTCACTACCCACTAGCAGGGGGTGGAGGAGGAGGAAATGGCCTTCATGGCACAGCTACAGCAGGGGCTATTAAAAATGGAACATTCATCTTTGTAAAATTTATCTCACTGTGGAACTGCATTCTAGGAATACAAAAATATTACAATTTATTGAGACAAAAATCAGTACTATGGTACGATGTGTTTCTTTCTAATGACAACCACCGTGACACATTTCTGGAAGGGTGCTTTCCAGAAATTACAGTCTCTATTCTTTATTATTATCACAGCAGTATTTAGTAGCTTCCATCAAGCTCAGGGCCCAGTTGTGCTAGGCACTGTACATACACATAGCAACAACCAGAAAGAGCTTACAGTATGAATAGACAAAACAGAGTTTGGGAGAAAGGAAGGATTTGTTATTCCCATTTTATAAAGGGGGAACTGAGACCAAGAGTGACTTATGTAAGGTCACAGAGAAATCTATGGCAAAGCCAGGAATTGAATCCACAACCCTAGTCTCAGTCCAGAGTCTTCAAAATTAAACCATTCTGCTTGCCAGTACCATGAAATAAAACCGTAGCACTTGAGAATGTAAGTAATAAGAGGCTAAGTGGCTATAGACAAATCACTTTGTAATTATCTGAAAGTCTTCAGCTCACAGGCAGATGATGATGGTTGTGAAATTGCTCAGGACTGAGGAAAACGACAACACTATTGTGGAGGAGAAGATTAAATTGGTTAAGAAAGACATTGTGACCCCCAACACCCCCAATCTTCACCACTGTCATGTAATTAGGATGTGTTTTGTACAAAGTATGTCTTGTGAGGTATCATTCTAAAAGTCTTGATCTGCTAGACATTAATATCTCATTGGATGGTATGTGCTATCGTCGTATGTGAAGTTATGAAGTTTGGCTATGTATGTGTTACTGAAACATGTTGTGAGGTTGGAAACACCTACAAGCAGCCTTTCAGGTACAACAGTAAAAAGGCCAAAAAATGTTAATGGCTTATTGAGGAAATGCACACAAGGATTACCCCAGGAACTGTGTACAATAGAAACCTCTCAGCGATAGCACTACACAATGGGAACTATTTGACCCAGGTCACAGTAAAAGAGCTTTCCAGCAAGTGGGAAGAGGGTAGAAAAGGGGGACAATGACATCACAAGGGTACCTCATTCTCCCAACACCACCACACCTGAAGGGCAAGGACTGAACTGTGGGAGTGATGGTCCCAGACTAGAAGGATCTTCAGCCTGTGTATAAAAACTTGGGAAAATCAAGGCAACTTGTGCCTTAAGAGTCTGCCAGCCAGATGTTTGTAGTACTGGGGTAGTTGATCCCCAGCTTCCTGCAATTCAGCTGCAGATGCAAGACAGGTGCAGTTTGCACTCACAAAAAGGGAGTCCATACTAGTGAAACATTACCCCAGAAGGTCCATCTGTTTTAAATATCCAGGGAAGGAATAAAAATAAAGCCCCAAAAAGCCAACCTAAGGCTAAAACACCACCACCCAAAGTGAGGAGCTCAAAGAACTTTCCTGCAGGAAAGAAGGATTCTTCATTAAGAGATGTGCTGAATGGAAGAGTGGCAGATCAGTGTGGGTCCAATGCCATACACACTCACTCTCTCTCGTGCATGGCATCTAGCACCACTCTAGAGATGCCGTTGTAGGTCCATAAGCCATTTCAAGGCCTCCTAGGTATCATTGTGGATATTATCCATATCACCTTTGAATCCATATTTGGGGCACTGCATTAATAGTTTGGATGTTCTCACCATAGGCACACTAAGGGGAGTCTCTGATTTTCCACTTGTGCATCAAGGAGATGCCTCTTGCCTGGTTTGTTTGCACGTGGTTCAATAGGGTCCAAAGCCTGCATGGCAAGTCAAAAGCGGGAGGGCAGCTTGTTGAGTCAAAAATAATGTGTTTGTTTGGAATGGTAAATGGGGTCCAGACATTTAGCCATTCCCTGGCCAGATCCACAGCCTGAGGTAGTCGCATGTGATCCACAGTGGTTTTCATGATTTTAGACATTGTTGGGGCTATGTTGTTGGGTTTTTTGGTTGGGTTGTTTTTGGCAATTCTATTGTCAAGGTGGAAAGGAGAGACTACTAATGTGCTCAGATTTGGTCTCAGCTACAACTTTTGGAAGTACTCCTTCATGATCTTAAGGTCAGATGTAAGGATTACTTCAAGATCTTTAAAGCTACGGGCCTGAGTTTTGCGTGCCAAATCATCAGCATACACAAACGTCTGTGCTATTGTTCCAGGCCTATCACTCGCTTATACATTGAAGAGTGTTGGAGAAAGGTATATAATACAAGACTGTATCCTATTATTCAAAGTGCGCAGCTTGCTGGTTTAACCTCTGATGTATAAGCGCATCCTTCATCCGCTAAGCATGGCGTTCAGCAGCCTAAGAATCCACACCCAGGGGATCACTTCGGCCATTTTCACTAACAGACCATCCTTCCAGACTGTGTCATATGCCACTGACAGATTGATGAAAGTAATACAGATCTTGAGTTTTCATTGGAATCCAGCCTTGATGTCTGTAGTGAGGGCCAGAACCTGGTCACAGCAACTTCTGTGCGGTCAAAAACCAGCTTTCTCCTTGGACAGGCTGGTGTCCAATTCAGTTCAAAATCATACTCTCCATCACCTTGCAGGTGGTACTCAAGAGGAAGGTTAGCTGATAAGAAGGGAGATCTGCAGGTTTTCCAAGTGTTAGGAGGGCAATGTCCTTGGTTTCTCTCCACAAGTGGGAGATTTCACTGGCCTCCAGGATGTTGGTGAAAAGCTACATCATCTATTTCCATGCCAGTGGACTCAGAACTCAAGATAGATACCATCTTTTCCTGCTGTTTTTTTTCCCCAATTTTGTGGCTGCATTGGTCTCTTTTCTTGTGGATGGTCCGCACCATTGGGATGATGGAGCACATGTGTTCCAAAGTTGATGTTGGACTTGTCTGTGATACTTTTTGTCCACTGGCTGTTTTGATGTTCAAAGTTTAGCAGTGATGGCATTGGCTTTCACCTGTCACCTAATGGTATGTATAGGATTTGCAGCCCCCAGCTGCCTCAGGAGGTTCCAGGTGCAGCTGCTTTAGTACATGAAGTTTAGACCTACGTATTCAAGCCACCATTTCCACCTGGCTGCATCCACCAGTGACATCAGGAGTGCTTTTCCCATTTCTGTGCCTCTATACCTCATGTTTGTGGAGGAACTCTTGGCTCTCTGCAGTCCAGCAAGGAGTGTACGATGACCTGCATCCCTGGGGGATGTTCTTTACAGTGGAGATTAGGAGTGCAGTATTTGAATACCAGTGTTGGTCAGTCCTGGTCTGTCCTGGCTGTTTGGAAAGTCATCAAGGACTATGTACAACATGGATGTCAGTACGCTTGTATCCTCTTTAGAGAGAATCATCAGGTCAGGGCAGCATCCTTTGCCCCATCTTACAGAATGGAAATTGACGTGCTATTTTACATCACAAAGGAGAAGCATATCATTTGCCACTGCCCAGTGTCAGTTCTTCATTTGCCACATTGTTTTCTGCATAGACATACTGTGTGTGGTGACTATTAAGTCACCCATAAATACAGCAGGGTGATGTGTATTCTGCAGTGCCGGTTGAGGCCACTGCATACCAGGTGGTTTATATGCATTAATGATGGTATGGTTGCCGATGCACGTGGAGATTGTAGTTTTTCCTTCAGACACTGTAGGAGATAGAATCTCATATTCGTTAATCTCCTGCTCCACGTAAATTAGCAGCCCGTATTTTGGGTGGTAATTGCTGGCTAAAAGTATATAGCCATTGATTTTGTAGCAATGGGCTTTTTTATCATTTGCGACATGGGTCTCCTGGAGGGTGAGAACACTGATGTTGGTCATCTTCAGCATTTTCTCCTGGTAGTCACACTTGGACCAAGAGATGCCTTCAACTCTCACTTAGAAGATCTTTACCCCAGGTCTGATCTGCCTAATAGGTTGTCCCTGAAAAGGTAGGCTTATTTTGTTGCTCTTTTGACTGGGAGGTCAACAGTTGATGTTTGGCTGCCAGTTTGATGACATTAGTTGTGGTTTCCCACTTAACCAGGTGGACTGCGTGAATGTCGTCATCTTACTCACATTCCTCATGACCAAATGGGTTAAATAAGAATGAAGGTAAATCCAGCTTCTGGCTGCCAGCCTATCACTGGCCTGATAAATAAATGTCCTCCCATAAAAGTAAATGTCCTCATAACCCCCAGCCAAGCCACCTTCTGCCCTCTCAAGTTATTTCTGGGCCCCTGCAGCCTCGCTAGCTTCTGAAACATCTCCACTCCCTGTCCCAATCATTGACACTAGCAAAATCATTGCATGCATATCAAGCAGAGCACTCAGAGCAACAGGGGAAACTAGAACTGCCAGAAGTGCTCAGACACTGCATAGGGGACATGTCTGGGGGGTAGAGTCAGGCCAAGACCCTCAAACCATATACCAGCAGGCCTGAAATAGAGTGTATGGGCTTCTCCTGTTCTACAGATGAAGTAACTGCTACCTTTTACCACGCTGCCCCCAGTACCCATGGAGGCACTGTTCACATATTTGAAGTGTCTATTCATCACTAGGAAAAAAACTGCTCCCAGTTCAACTTCTCAAAATTTCACCAATTTAAAATTTTGTTCTTGTGTTTTAACAAAATAGACAGACTTAATACAGCTCTCCTTTTCACTTCAGATTGTCATAGAATAATATTTAATGGTATCAGAAGCTAAACATAGAACATGAGTAAACTTTTCATTCCTATTTCAAGTCACTAAAGAAACGGGACAGTGGTATAAATTTCTCTTCTCATAGATCTTAATTACCACAATCTCCATTATAAAGTCAACATTTGCCAATGATTACCTTTGATATCGCTCCTATTTTGAGAATAGGAAATCTGTGTTAACCATTGATAACAATTGGTAAATGTTGACATCTACAGTATATAAATAATTTCCAGATGTATGATTTGGTCATATAAAACTTAACAGTTTCATTGGCTGGATGTTGGCCACTTCAGGATTTACCAAAATGTGTCTCCTTCTAAGTACTATTCAAAACAAAAACCTACCAGACAAGACAAGACGTTCAGTTCATAAAAAACATCAACTTAAAGATCACCCTTCCTTCTGAACATTTCCTACCTTCCGTTACAGGTGATAACTGACAGAGGAAAAAAACTTCTTCATTTTGCATACTTTCTGCTGTTGACAGCACTTAGTGTATTGTTACTTTCATTATGCCCCCTGTATAGTCAATTAATCAGTTTTCCCCATTTATGTGGGCCTTTCATACAGAAACATAGGAGATACAAAAAAAATATGAATTGAATAAAAACCCACAAAAATTGGCAGGAGAACTCAGGAGCAGATGCAGAAGCTGAAAATTACTTTTAACTTAAAAAAATTATTTTAGGGTAATCTGTCTCTCTGCCTATTCATGTTAAGGGGAGTTCTGCCTGTATGAAAATTGAGACTTGTATCTGCAACTTTCTCCTCAGGTAGTAAAACTGTAAAAAACTGAACACTAACAGTATAAAAATTTTCAACAAAAGCATATTTGCCCCATTTCTTAGAGGATAACTGCATTATGTTTGCCTATGATAGTATTTTTTTTTAAACCTGAACAGATTTCCATTTGTATTGTTCATGCTAAGGAAAAGCGAACAAATTACTTACAGATGTATAACTTCTCAGCTAATAAAGGACAGACACTCAGCACAATGTGGAAATATTGCCAGTTTGTTGGTTTTGTTTCTTTTTCATAATTAAAACAAAAATCGTGGAATGAACATGCTGTTTGCTGCCACAGCCTTGTTCACTCTGCTGGTGTGTTCAACTCTTCCCCACCCCGTGTCTGTATTTCTATTCTGTAAGCTCTGTCGGGCAGGGACCATCTACTACTCTGTACAGCACTTAGTGCAATCAAGCCCCATTCTTGGTTGTCCCTTAGGCACTACCAAAAAAACCATGCTCAACAGTAATATTAGAGTTCTGCACCAGAGCCTTGCCAGTGGCTTCCTCCTACTGAACATGGGTATATTGTTTTGTCTGAATCAAAACAATGCAGCAGACCTACAGTGATTTTCTCTTTACCAGTTTGTACAATGCCCAACCTTGTGGAGTCCCAATCCGCATGGGGCTGTGGGCTCAACAGTAATATAAATGTTTAATAGTAATTCATAATTATTACAAAAATGCAGCTATGAATTAATGAAATAAAAGGCTGGTATCTGGGGGGCTTTTGTCCCCCAGTGTCAATTATAATGGATACTTCAAGGTGCCCATCACATATTTTATAAGTGCAGCAAACAAAATGAAAAAGGCAATGGTTGTCAAGCATTACCACACAGAGTTTTTCATTACACTTCGAACAGAAAGAATAGAAGAAGAACTAATATCTCCCAGACCAGAGTGTGGCAACTGATGGCAAATGTTGATTTTTTTTTTTAAATAAGGAAAATAGCCACCACTCCACGCATAAACACCTACATTTACATAGTACACATGGGTGTGTGAAAACAGACAGTCTTGTTCCTTCCTTTTTCCTTATTCCCGCCTTCCTTCGTCATTGAGGAAAAGCAAGCCAGCTAGTGAGACCCTTTCTGCCTTATGACAGTTACAAACCTAGAAATGATAACTTACATTCACAGAAAAAAAATAAAGTATTGTACACCAGGTCTCTCAGCCTTGCCCTTTAGTAGCTTTAGCTGAAAAATAAAGCACCCCATTGGCCTTTTATCTGTGATTTTGTATTTTCCACTGTTTGTGATACCCTTTTAGAAGCCTGAAAATATTCTTTCCCCCAAGGCAAAATGAGACTTTAGGTGGTGGGGATTTTTTTTTTCCTGTAGTATGCTCTGAAGGGAGCTGAAATTGACATGGCAGTTTTTGTTTAACAGGAACACTATTTGCATAGCTTTGTGATGCACCAAGCTGCCAGTGAGAGAGAGAATGCATCCCTAGGATCAAATGTCTGTCAGAGGGCGGGTGTGTCTCAGGCTGACACAGTGTCTGATGGTGTGAAGGGTGTCAGCCGTTCTGCTGTCACAAAGCAATTCCCAGGGCATAATCACTTGCTTTTTAAAAAATGCATTTACATAACAGTGCTTACGTGTGAGCTATTCCACCATCTTGCAATTTTCTGCCACTTCCCTTTTGATTTATTTTTGTTCATCTAGCCTCAGTGATGGTGCCATTGGACGTATTACTGCAATTTAATAGTATTTAGAGACTTCGCTTCCTTTTCACCTTTTCTGAGTCAGCTGATGAATTTTGCAAACTTGGCATGACTAGTGGCACAGATGGCCATCATAGGAGAGTATATGCATGGCCAGGCTGCATTATTAAGATTAGGAATTCTAAGGCTTCCTAGTGTTACTCTGTATAATATCCACTGAGGATTTGATGTGCTCAGAGGGGGAAAAGTGTTAAAGAAAAAAAAATATCAGGGACTCGTTTAATTAAAGACAGTTTTACAAAAAGTCTGACAGATATAACCCTATCTAGTGTCAGGATGAGGAGTGTTGCTCTTATGGTTCCAGCAGAAGACTGGGGAGGCAAGAGATCTGGCTTCCATTTCCAGCCCTGCCATGGGTTACCTAGCACCACTCTGGGACAATGGAACCTACCTCACGGGTGTGTTGTGAGGCAGAAGTCAATAATGTTTGTAAAGTGCTTTGAAATGAAATCCTCAGACGGAAGGTGCTATCGGTGCAGAGTAATGTTATTAATAGCTTTTACATTTCCATCACACATGTGGTAGAAAAGAAAAGATCAAGTCCATTACCCCAAGCAGCTTTCTTACAAATTCTATGCATTACAGGAGTGCCTAGGAACCTCAACAAAAATCAGCATCCCATTGCGTTAAGTGCTGTACAAGCACATCACACGAGATCACCCCTGCCCAAAATACTTACACAGTTTAATTTGACCATACAGACAATTGGTATGAAAAGGTATTTGGGCATGTGCCTCACTTCATGTACATGCGTAAGCCAATTAAGCCACTGAATTCAGCCTCAAGCATCAGCTCCTTTTTTTCAGATGGAGAAACTGAGGCACGGACAGGTTGTAAGTTATCCAGGGTATTACAGGAAATCAATAGATTTAGGTCTGGAATGAAATATAGGTCATCTGACTTGCAGTTAAAGGGGCTGCTCATGTCCTTACTAACCTGGCGTCCAAGTGATTTGTCTACAGTCACATGGGAAGCGTGGCAGATTCAGGATTGAAGCCAGGTATCCCTAGTCCCAGGCCAGTACCTGAACCACAAGACCATACTGCACACATTCCCTTTCCTCAAAAGTTGTGACCTTCAAACAGTGAACTATGGCCTTTAATAGCAGCTATAATTTCAGGCAAGATACAGTTTTCAATTGCACTTCTCCTAAACTATGTTGAGTAAAAACAGCAATTATTTTTCTTACCAAAAGTTGGATTTTCTCTTAAATAAAACCTGAACATTACCACTGAAGCAAATGAGTACTATTGATTCCTCCCCTCCCCCAAGCACACCGAGAAAGACTTTCAGTAACAGTTTTCAATTTATGTTAAACTAAATTGGGTGGTTTTAGTGCTATGTAATAAGACTTTTTAATAAAGGCTAAAACTGCCACAGGTTAGTATAATGATTAGTTACTTAATATTTGTACCATGCTTTGACTGTGTATAGCACTGTATCAGCGCTGTAAGGGTTTATTACAATAGGGAACCAGAGCTAGTAGGCCCTTTTAACTCAGTAGGGCTCATCCTGTGGAAAGCTTTCATAAAGGAAGGACTGGATCACAGATTTTGGATTATACCACTTTCAACACAAACAGCATAAAACCCTCATTGAAGCTGGATTGGACCCAAAATGAAGAGTATAAATTGTATTGACCAAAAGACATTCAAGTGTATTTTTACACTTTGTATTTGTGTTGGATATGGGACAAATGGTCAACACCAGGCGTAAGGCAAATTTCATTTTGCATTAATGTATGATTTACATTTGAATACAAATGACTGGACTACCTAAAATATTACAAGCTTTAGAGCAGTATATAAAATCAAGTTGTATGTTAAGACTTCTTCAAATTTAACAGTACAGAACAAATGATCCTAGAGACCAAGGTTTTTCCTCCCTGCCTGTGTGTAATACAACAATTCCATATACTAAAATGTAACATTTGTGGACAGGTAATTTGCTTCATGGTGAGAATCTCTCACACTTGGATGACTCACCTATGTACTGGAAAATAAGTTTTTCCTCAATTTGAGAAAGAGATCCTTGGAAACATTTAGCCCTTCTCTCCCTCACTCTCACACACAGTTCATTCTTGTAGGGTTGATGTTAATAGCAGTTTTGTATACAAATTATTCAGGACTGTTGGGCTGCTGCTATTGATGCTGGTTGATTTATATGTAGTCATACATGGTTTTTTCCCCCCCCCCAGAGATGGAAATAAAATAAAGAACTACAAGCAAACAAAATTTCAAGTTTGTGTCCTGTCAACATTAAAGATAGACCTTCAATTACTAGAATCATGGCTGTACTAACTGGTGTAAACATCCCATACCTTCTGGGAGCTCTGATCATAGAACTAAAACCAATTTTTGCATGGTTACCCACCTTAATAAAATGGTATTCAGCAAAACAATGTAATGAGATACAAACCAGCCAGGTTCATATACCAGGGACAATTATTATTCAGATTCCGCATATACTGTAATGACAGACTGTATTCACGAATCTCAAGAGCAATCTATATTTGATCACTGTTGGCTACCTAATCCAAGTAAACGTCGTCTTGAGAAAGGATGTTGCTATTGTTCTCTGAGTTAGTAAATCAGTGTCACCCCTTTCATTAATATGAGTGATAAACAGCTTTGAAAAAAGTGACTGGAAGAGACAAGGGCAGAGCATTTACAGAAGCACAGGGGGACAGGGGACATAGCAAAAGGACCTGAATGAGCTTTCACTGAACTGATCTCTGCTTTACAGGCAGAAGATGCTAATCTCAAGCCTTGATACACCAAGCTGTCTAAAATTAATATATTTAGGGAGACATGGAAGTAACCTGGAGTATATAGAATGGAAATTATGTCCCAAAAAATGACAAACTATAGAGAGCCCAAGGGGAGACAACTAGTACTGCCAAAGATATACTGGCTTCTTGTTTGAATAAGGGTTTGAGAATATCCTCAGCAAGAGTGTACAATGTACTACAAAACATGCTGGCGGAGCCACCACACTCAACTGGTACAAACCATAAATTGCTCAGGGAGCCTGGATAAATCAAGTGATGAGACACATACGGTACAAACACTTGGTTTGAGGAATAACTATAAAACTCAACAATTAAACTATTTATCAATTTATCTATCCAGGGCATCGTTCTGTTGGAATCAACCCAAATTAGGGAACATGGTGTGCTCCTAAGGAAGGAGTATGATGCCGGGAAAAGAGATTCTGGTTTTGCCATAGCTATCCGAATCATCTAAATATGACTAGATACTTATTCTGCATACATTATCCATTTGAGAAGAACTCCATCCTGGTGCCACATTACCAAACACAAAATCTGCCTTCTTCCTTCGTTTAAGCTTCTGTCTTGGTGAAATGGGGATCAGGATGGAAACAAACAATTTATCTCCACTATTTATCACCTTTTCTCTGCTGGATATTTGTCTCCATTTTATTTTGTTGTTTATTTAGGGAAGATAAAAATTATCAAAACAAATCTGAGCTCAAGTACAGAGGAGAGGAAAGGAAGCATAGAATTGTCCCATCACAGGGAACTGAGCATTATGGGAGAGAAGTCCGGCCTGGTATAGTAACACAAGTAATCTCTTGTAAATTGACTAACATTTCATTTTATAAGCACAGTTTAAAACATTGCAGAAGGAAAGTACTGCACTTTAAGCACAAGCGTGGGTTAGATAGAGAAGGTAGTGTTGGAGAATTCTGTCTGTATCTAGACAGAGTGCTCTAGATAACTTTGGAGCCACGGTAATTTCGTTATCCCACAAAATCCATCACATTACCAGTGCAGTCACAAATTAATTCTATTCGGGGCAATTGATAGAAATGGGCAAGTAATCGAATTGGGGATGCTCACACAGCATACAACCTGTCACTGGTGCTCTCTAGGTAAAATCTGTAGCCATGACACCAAAAAGGGTAGGGCCAAATCATAGTCACCTTTGCACAGGGGCATTACATAGGACTAGCTTAATGAGAGTAAGCCAAGAAGGTTTAATGCTGTATTTTGTAGGAGTTGGGTTCTTTCTGGGACTATACCGTTGCTATACCATCACAGAAGGGAAAGCAGCAGAGGATCATTTAAGAAGAGCAAATACATGGGACTGATGGCTTGAGGGACTGGTAATGTGATATAGCCAGGGATTTTCATTATAGGTCACTGGTTTGAATCCCGGCCAAGTCAACATAGACTAAAAAGTTGTTGCCATCAGACAACAGGTCTATGGTCTTACTGAAATGAATTAGTGGTCTTAATCTACTTCCTAGTGGCCAGATGTCATCTAAGAAATCCCACATCACAATTTGCTCCCTTGCTGACAGCCTCAACAGAGAGCAAATATTAAATGGGCAAGGAAGTGGAACTGCCCCCCAAAAATGGTCAGTCAAGAGCAGCACTGGGGAACACTTTGAGATCGCTTTCATCATGCTGTACCAGCTGTACCTAGTTCTGCGGATTGCTTCAGTTATAAGCTTTTGAGGACACAGGCAGAGCCTGTATTCCCCATGTAACATTCAATACACACCTGTGGCACATTATTTAGAAATGTGAAATAAAACGTAGATAAATGAGAGGATTTAGTTTTCTAGTTATGGCTCTCCAGCACTAAGTTCTCTTTAAAAAAAAAAAAAAAGAGACATGAACATCAACCAAGTATTCAAACAGGATCAAGATGCAATGGCAATAGCAGAAGCAGAATCCCATAAGTGGCAGGTGCTTCCATAGTTCAGGGCACACACACATTTCTGTGCCAGCTCATCCCCTCTCTAACAATAGAGTGTGCTTACGTAAGGCCTTGGGAATTTGTTTTCATCAGTTACAGAAAAAGGAATCTATAAATAGCATAAAGCAAGCAACACTATCACCTAATCTACACTTCTTTCTGCAGATGACACACTGGAAGTGCCAAAACAATTGTAAATGGGTTTGTTCTTCACTGTATTCAGGGGCTCTCAAGTCCCATATACTTGTTCTGGCAGTCGGGCATTCTCTCAATATGCATCGCAAGTGCATTCACCACAGCAAAACAACCATCAAAAGTCTCAGACAAGCCTTTCTTTTATGGAGTGTTATTCCCTGACCTAAATCAGTCTTTGCCTTTGAATCAGTTTATGCTACTAGTTATTTAGCAGATTGATTGCTGCTATGGCAACTGCACATCCTGCTGTACAGACATAAGCATTAGCCCTTGATACATTCCCTGCTTATGTTCTCTCTCCAAATGCATCCTGTGTAAACTCAAAATTAGAAAATATTTGGGGAATTAATTTGCATTGACATTGCTGATATCCAGCTAGTATTGTTTTGCAAAGATAAAGAGAGGCTGGAGGTGTTAAATAATGTTTACATTCATCCCAATAGCAGCAAGCTGTCTGGGTGGCACAGAAAACCAGCCTGACCACATCAATCCTCCTTATCTTAGGGTTGCAAAATTTCAGCCAAATGTCAGACTGGGAGCACAGTTCAGAGAGCTCGGATAATACATTCCTGTTTCTAAAAGATCCCAGGCATTCTCTTTGCCCAGACTTCTTACTACCAACAGTATGGCTGCTGCTGACCAGGGCAGATACTTGAGTAAGAAACATGGACTCAGCCTGAGGGACCCTCAGTCTCACACGCATTCATAGCCATTGATGAAGGTCAAATGACAGACTATCTAGTAAAGAACCAACACACATATCATTAGCATGTCTAATACAAAGGGAATAGGCCATCTATAGGGCCAAATTCTGGACAGAGCCTCATTTCTGGATCCGTTCTTACATCCCATGGACTTTAATGGTATTCTGCTTCATTGGTATTCTGAGTCAATGATTTTAACGGTACTCCATGGAGGACTAAGGGTCTGTGCATGCAGATCTGATTGTTGAATCTGTGCCCTACTGATTATTGTGCTTGAACATACTGGCAAACTGGGAGGTATGCACAGGAAGGGAAAAGCTGTCTTTATAGAAAATCCAGTAGAATTTGGCAGGGATGAAACTAAAAGGGTTCAAGAGAAAGAACAGGTTTTAATAGAGAATAATATCCTTGCTAGATATTTATTTAAACCGTTCCATAGATTTTAATAGCAGGGATATAATTTTTTACTATATAGTGGATAGTCAAAGAACCTATAGCACGTATACCATTGTGTGTTAAAATCATAAGGGCAGGGGAATTTTAACCTTGCCCCAAACCAATCTCGTTCTCTCACTCTAAAGCACCAATAACTTCCCAACAACCTCTCCGCCATTTTCTAGGGTGTACATCATAATATGCAAATATGACTCAATTTGCCTCATTCCTCAGTTTTTAGACCTGTATTTTTCACCGCCAGCAAAAAAAATCACTTCACAGCTACTGAATGGTATAGACTATAAAGGGGTGTTATAAAAGCCATAATACTTCAAAGGAGCACTAAGCATGATGATTGGGTATGGAAGGTTTGTACACTTTGTTTAAGCAAAAATAGAAAAATGCATTAACACTTGTGCAATTGTTTATTTTTTTTTCTCCTGCATCCTGGTTCAAAATTAGTCACATTGGTAGCTGGTGCACATTTAATACATCATTAGTATTATTAAATTGCAGTCTCACCCAGAGGCGTCAACTAGAATCAGGGCCCAGTGGGGCTAAGGGTAGTACAAAGACACGGTCCCTGCCCTGAAGAGCTTGCAGACCAGGATAAGTGACGTATGAACTGAAGGAAGGGGAATAGAGCGATTCAATATATGATTTTCTATTCTCCTCTATCTATTCATAATAATAAAGTGTCCCCCTGCCTGTCACCTAAACTGGCTGCTTTCTGGTTGGTGTTACCACAGGCTAGGAGGAGGAATTTTAAAGGAGAGGTAGGGAGAGTTATCCTAAATATTTTCCACCTGAAAGATGATACTGACTGACTGGCTCGCAAACATTTTATGCAAATTAGATAACTTGCATATATCAAACTTCAGCTTCAAAACAATTACTAATGGATTTAGTGCTGGAGAAGGCATCAGAATGACAGCCGTGGTGAATAAATTTCCTCCCCTGGCATTTGCTTCCTCCTCTCTGGGAAATGCTGCCACCAAGTGGGAGTCAGGCAGTGGAAGATTCCAGCTCCCAGTCAGTTCTCATATGTGGGATGATGGCTGCTGTAGACCACAAGGAAGTAAAGCATACAGGCTCCCTTCCTTCAAGCACTCAGCTGCCATCGTGGCCTCAGCCCTGCTACCAGCACTGTGCGTACATGGCAAGGTTCTGAAACCTCATAGGGCAGCTGCCAATCATCATCAGCCACACAGAACATGTGGAACAACCCCCAGGACTTCCCAGTGGTCCTGAAAAATTCGGGATGGGTGGCAATGCTTCAGAAGAGGGCCTTATGCACAGACAACTCCCCCCACCCTCGCCTTACCTCAGTCTCCGCTCCCGGAAAGCGGCAGTTCATCCTCCCCCCCCCCCCCCCCGGAGGGGACCTGGCTGCACCATGTGACCAAATGAGGTCAGCAAATTCTGGCAGAAATCTAGGGAGCAAAGATGATCTTGGAGACTGTGGTTTCAGTGGACTAGAGGGCGGTGAGGTACTAAAGAAGTCATAGAGGAGGTAATTACAATAATTAAGCTGAGAGAGGAGGGGGGTCTGGATGAGAGGTTTGACTCTCTGGCCAGAAATAAAAGGACAGACCTTAGAAATGTTATAGAGGAAAGACACCGGATCTGATCACAGCCTGAATAAGTGGAGCAATGGCCCCTGGATTATGGGCCTGTGAGACTGGGAGGATGGTGTTCCTGTCAACGGTGTTAGAGGATGTGGGGAGGCAGAGAGAGTTTTGGAGGAAATATCAAGGGTTTAATTCTGGCCATGCTAAGTTTTAACTGATGGCAAAACACCCAGGAGGAATGATTAGCAAGACAGGTGGAGATGTGGGATTGGGTGGAGAGAGACAGGTCTCATGTACAGTAACAATTTTGTGCCCCTAGGTTCACTGGTGGGTTCCTCACTGAGTGTGGGAGGTTTATTTTATTTAGATTCAGAGGCATTTTCTCTATATCTTTCTAGGAATCAAACAATCTCGCTTTTGTCTGTGAATTGAACTGTGGAGTTTTTGTCAGATTTGGCTCTGGGATCATTAATAACTTGTGTTCACACTACTTAAAGTGGTGCACATTCCATGTGCTAAGCTATTATATAGTGGGCAGTTCAAACGTAACTAACACCTTCATCCCAATTTCAATCCAGGTTTCTAGTCCTATGAACAGTGAATGAAGAATAAATAACTAGAAAGCAGAAAGCTTCATCTGTCAAAAAAAATCTCACTCTAAATGCTTGATCACCACCAAAAGGTCAGAATTCACATACAATTAATATAAAAGGAATCTTTGTTTCTTCTTTATAAGGAGAGTTAATTCATTTAAGAGACAAGGTTATTTCTGTTTGTCATCAGCATTTTTGAACAATGTAGTTCAAGGGCACTTATGCAAGACAGTGTCATGTTCATTATATACTGGCCTATTCAGCAATTTGATGCTGACAGATTATGCAGACCACTATATAATAGTGGTATAGTTATACACTCACGTGTATATGCATCATCACAAATATATACCAAACATCTCTCTCCCACCCATTATCACCATGCCACACCTATATTAAAAGTTTAGGTTACAATTGTAAAACACTGAAGCCTGGAAATGCAAAAGGTGATTATGTATTACTTGTTAAATAGTGAGAATGGTCTTGGTATTTCAGAAGATACAAATACAGACATTCCCTACTTAGAGGAGCTAATAGTGACCTTAAGTGTATGGCACATGAAGTCATTTTCCCCCTCATTTATTTCCATACACCTCCCACTTAAGTCCATTTGAGTTATCTGTGGATACGAGATGGCCAAAATGGGTTCAACATATTTACAAGAAAGTGTGTCACAAAACACCCTAGGGGATATTAGATAAGAGAGAAGATTGATCCAAGTGGTTCAGGCATTAGCCTGGAACTGTGGAGACATGGTTCTACCACAACTTTGTGTGTGACCTCAGGTCATGTAGTGGTATAGTTACACCAGTAAACTTTACTGTGTAGACAAATTCTTCTGTGCCTCCCTACGTGAAAGACGGAGGATAAATACATTGAAGATTGTGAGGCACTCAATTACTATGATAATAAGGACCATATAAATACTTAAGGTAAGTATCTGGTCTGATTCTCGACTACTTTACACCTGTCTTTGCTTTGCACAATCTTTTACACCAGTGCAAAAGGAGTGCAAAATTAGAATGGTAGCATTTTATGCCCACTATGCACGTCTAAATCACTATCCAGAGTGCGGGATGTGGCAAATCAGCCCTCTTTGATCAGTGAGGGAGAGTCCAAATTACTAGGATAACCTTAACTTCAGCATTTCCTGACTTGTGAAGAGTTAAAACTGTGAAATGAATAGCAGAAACACTTAAGTTAATGCATTCAAACAATAACCTCTTCTTATTGTATATGTATAGCACAGCTGCATGTTCCAAATTTATAAAAAAATTCACAGTAAAACAGCAGTGCAAAACCAAACCAATATAATTAATGTTGAAGTTGTTGTCTGATATTATTCTCTAGTACCATAAATAGCATCATAGCTCTAACTCAAGTGGCAATTCTGCTCTATACAGGGACAAAACTTACGTTTCGATTGATTAAAACTTAGTATTAGGCACTCAACTCACACTGAACGTCAATAGCCAAGTAGCCAAGAGAGTGCCCCAGGAGGAGGACCAGCCACCTGGAAAGCAGTTTGTGCAGTTCAACTCAAAAACAGCTCCATGTGTGCAAAAAAATATTTTTTTAATTTAGTAAAGTATTATCATAAAAGTCAAAACTGAACAGAAATTCTCCCAAAATTATTAAGTATAATAAAAATTTACCTAAATATATGTCTTTTCTTTTAGTTCACAAATAATCTCTTACCTGGAATACAATATTCAGCAACAAAAAAATATACAACCCTATTTAAATATAAAACGCTTTTTAGCATCTAAAAACATGAAAATAGTAAAGAAGAGGAAGATGATTAGACAAATGGAAAGGATAAAGGAAGCGCAAGACAAGATCAGAAGATTTCAGTAGATAAAAGAATAAAGATGTTAGGCATAGTATAGGGTATACAGTATCAGCTCATCATTAAAGGGCGTAATAAGGTTATTTAATAGTATCTTGTACAATGTTAAGGGAAAAATACATTTTCTGGAGAAAGTGATTTTCTTCATTATTGCATTGATATTTCTTGTTTCCACTCACTTATCAAGTGAAATCTTTGGTAGGATCCTTCAAATGGCACAGGATTTCCTCTGTAAAGAGCCAACTACACCTCTACCCTGATATAACTCTGTCCTCGGGAGCCAAAAAAATCTTACCGCGTTATAGGTGAAACCGTGTTATATCGAACTTGCTTTGATCCACCGGAGTGTGCAGGCTCCCCCCGGAGCACTGCTTTACCGCATTATATCAGGTGGCGTTATACCGGCGTAGAGGTGTATGTAACTCAGCAGGGTTTGGAACGGTTCATGTGCTTACAGTTAGGAGTATGCTGAAGTACCTTGCTGGATCAGGGATTAGAACTGTAATCATTTGGGGGCAGAGACTGTTTTTATTCTGTTGTATGTACAGTATCTCATGCAGCTCAATCCCCAACTGGGGCCCCTATTACAATACAAATTGATGGGTATCATGGGGGATATAGTTTTTTTCATCCAAAGAATGAATGGATAACATTTGCAAAAAGTTTACAAATTTATCTTTGGACTCAAAACAAACTTAGAAGATTTTAGCTGAAAAGACTAGGAAGCGATGAACAAAGTTATAATGGATATTTCCATGTAACGTTAGTTATTGCTTTCACGGCTAGGGACACTAGAGAACAGAATGCATGCTAAAACCATCCCCCCTTCTGGTTCCAATTCCACCACAGTCACAAGTGTTTCCTCATTTTAATTCCAAGTCCCTGATTCTACTTGGAGTCACATGAGAGAACATAAACGTGTTAAGAAAACAATTAGAGCACACAATAAGCACCTAAAAAAGTCGAGGGCACTGTCAGTTTCACTGACAGGGGAGTTCAAGTAGATGATTCAAGTAGTTTGGAACAAGAGGGGCCGCTGTTATTGTACCAACCAGGAAGGAGGGTGAGCATGGTTCCTTCAAACCAAGAAGAGTCTGTGGAGCTGCCCTCCCCTACCCCCATCTTGCTCTCCATGTTTTAACCCTTTGTTGAAACAGATGCTTTCATACATACCCCACCACACTGAAGTAGTTTGGGTATTTCCTATTTTAAGCCTCACCTCTTTGGCTATTGCTTTTAACAAACTCCTTTGGAGACAGGTGACAGGAAAATGCCACTGAAGAAAAATGTCCCCAGAGAAACAGCCATCTGAAAATAAGCAGGGACGCCTGGATCACCTTTTTTTCTTATGAAGTCCGGCTGTAATGCATTAAAGTGAAGGCTCTACTGCTTCAGCAGGAAATTTTAAGTTGCCACACATCCTACAGGGCACTCTATAGAAACCGCTTCTTTCTAGGTCCGATTGATTCAGAGACAGTTGCAGAGACTGATCTCAAGAATACAGCTAGGCTGGATTACATTAGAATCAGCCTCTGTTCACCTTATAAATTGTTTCTTTTTACTAATTAAATAAACAAAAAACCTGCCTCAATGCCATACAAATTCTACACAAGGGATATGTGGAAAGACCACCAACCAAAGGCAGCTTTCCAGGCTCGCTCAGGTCCAGCAGCCTTTGTGGAGAAGTCACCAAGTTTTCTCTGAGAACAGACAGTTATCTGCTCTCCAGGAAACGGAAGGGAGATTGTATATGAAAGTAGATGCCTCCAACCCACTTCTTAAGAACATAATCACTAACTAAAGCTGCCCAATGCTAATTTATGGAATTGGAAGGTTTGAGCAAGTTTTTACAACAATATTACTTGAACCATTTCAAGTATAAAAATGAAAATGGATTTCAAAAATATTAAATGGGTGTCTTAGACGGTTTAGTAAATTAGAATACTTTGCTTTGCAGAAAGGTAGAGAGCATGGAGAACGATGCTAAAAATGGCTGCATTTTTGGTTTCCATTTTGTTAAAGATTTCCTGGAACGTCTCAAGTGGTTTGTTTTTTTAAACAAACATGAAAACGGGTGAAAATCGGTGCAAAAAATTAACTTCAGATTTTCCTGTGTAAATATCAGCGTTCATATTTGGGAAAGGAAGAATCGAAAAAAGCAACAATTAGAGAAAAATAAGAGTATGGAATAACAGTAAGTATATACACACACATATATATATACACACATATATATATACACACACACACACACATGCATGAGCATGCATCTTCCACTACATTGCCTTATTTTAATAGGTAGCTTCCCATTTGCACTTAGACTAATTTATTATTAACATTAATCTAATGTAATATATTGATTTTCTTAACATATCAGTATTTTCATGTACTTGATGATCCAAAATTTGGTGGGTGGAAATAATCAGTGAAAAACAAATATCTTTTGTAAAAGCCAGGAATTTTTCAGTTAAAAAAAAAAATCAGTAAAAACTGAAAACAGAGAGCTTTATAAAAGTCTGGGCATTGGGCAGAAATGACTGGATTAAGATGGCAGAGACTACAGATGTGAACTAGGACTTACTGGGCAAGTTTTATTTCATATAAAATTTGATTGGCATTAACAGGAAAAAGCATTTGTTCTCAACTCACTCTAGGGCTATTCATTGTACTACTAAGCTAACAATGTTTTTGGATAAAAGTACCACCATATACCTGGTGTTTTTACTTTAGCTACTGGTAGAGAAAGTATACTATGCAAAAGGATTATAATGAGAAAAGATTGAGTCTCAAGGAAACTGGCACACATGTTCCCTCCTGTGGCTAGCACAATAAAACATAAAAGGCAAAATAACTGATTTTTAAAATGTTTTCTCACAATGGCATGGACACTGCAGTGATATATCCTGAAATTCTAAGGCCTACTCAACACATGAAAGTTGTACTACTGTAACTATTTTATTTAGGGGTGTGATTTGAAAAAAAAAAAAGCCCTATATAGTTATACATCTCTACCCCATATAACTCTGTCCTCGGGAGCCAAAAAATCTTACCGCGTTATAGGTGAAACCACGTTATATTCCTAAAACCCCATGAAAAACTAATTTCTAGTGAGTTTATCTTCGAGAATCCTTTAGGCTTTTTCCCATTTCTTAAAAAAAAATACCTCTGCATAAATTATTATAAGTGTAAACCCAGAGTAATTTCACTGACCCCAGTGGAATTAGTCTAGTGTAAATACAGTGTATGAAAGAATGTGGCCCTAAATTGCTCAAGATTATTTATAAAAACATAAAAAAAGAGTGAAGGCAGAGTTTCAAAAGGTTCCTTGAAAAATACTGGCAAGAGTGAATTTGAACCTGTGAGGTTACCATCCTACAACTAAGTGCAATAATGAGAAGTGACAGGTCTTGAAAAGAATAGGCAAAAATGTGCTTGTAAGGCATGGGGTGACAAATCATCATAAAGGTAACATCCAGTTACCTTTCTTGATCCATTAAAGTCATCCACAAACAACAATTTAAAGAACCTGTAGTGGCCTTGCCCAGTTGCACCATCACCTGTTTGCTACAGGTAGCTCAAAGCCATGGTTTCCAGAGGCACATGAACACTGTCCTTCTGTCTTTTAAGAGTTAAGTTGTCACATAGAGAGAGTTAGGTATATTTTAATAATGGCAAAAGATATGTAAATAGGTAAAGCAACTCTCTTTCGTGGTTCAGACAGACTCACAAAGTAAAATGGCACAAAATGGATGATAGGATTAAACTCACTGAGCATCCTAGCAGGTGTATAAAAATGATATTACTTACTAGCAATCACAGTTCTGTAGATCTATTGCCTTCACACATCTACGCGGTGGTCCACACAGCACAGTCCATAACCCCAACGGAGGAGATCCCAGAAAACAATTCTACAAATTAACATGGTGTGAAACTACTTGAGAACTTATGGTGTCACTCCTAATATATCAGCATTTTTACAATTTAGTGGCCCTAACTATTAAAAAGGGTATTTTGCAGGGAATATGAGAGACAAGTTCCAGGAGGGGTTACCAACTTGCTATTTCATCATTAGAACATTTCACTTGGACCAATCCAGTATGCACATGCTAGTTTCTAACCTCCATTCTGTCTTGTATTTGTTTGGGAAATTCCCATTCCCTGCAATCCAGCCTACAGAGAAATGTGACAAATGGAAATTTGTACAAATATTTAAAGTCTAGATATCCAGAACTGGAAAGCTGGTGTTAAGAAAACAAATGAGAGTAACTGGTTTCCCTACAAAACATACTATTTATTTGCTTATGACAAGATTCACACCCACTTGCAGGTCTCTATTAAAATAATCAATGATGAGAAAGCATTAAATATCTGTTATAAACATGGTTTAAGGATATAGCTAGCATTCCACAGCAACTTTCACGTTTTCTCTCACCCACCTCACAACCATACTGTTAATATAGTAATTACATACACAAATTTCAAACACTGATTATTTTTATTATTATTATTATTATTATTATTAAAGGAACAGGCTTACCCCAAAACCCATGAGATGTAATGATAGAGAAAGCAGATAATTATGTCCTGCATTTCAAGATTACACATCAAGAAGTGTACATGAAAAGCTGCATCTGTGTCAACTGCAATAAGGCAAAGCTATTCAGAAAGTAAAGGAGAAAAGTTTGACTCCCTCCTTCTTTGCCAAGGGCCGATGGTCCCTTACATGGGTTATTCATGGAAATTGCATTTGCAGGGCTTCTTCCTTGGTCTTCCATTGGACAAAGCACATTTGGCCAGTGCAGAAGTGGCAGAAGTTCAGCCACCCCAAAATACAAAGATGCTGTATTTCCCTTACATCCTCTACAAAGCACCCTGCAGCACAGCTACTGAAGAATCCATGATGCTATGGAATCCCGAGGATGGCCACTGTCCACAAAATTCTCTGCCTCTTCAGGGAGAGGTTAACGCTGAAAGGAGGGACATCTATACAGTGTTAGTGCAATTAGCATTAGCCCCATAGGTTCGGAGGTGGAGGGCAATGGTGCTGCTGACAGTGGTCTCCCCCGCCCCGGCCTCCCCACCTACAGATCCAGATATCTGTGGAGCTCTTACAGGGGGCTTTTGCAGGTACATGCCATTTTTTGTTCCTCATGGCTAGATCCACGTGTTTTAGGTGCCCTCCACTTCTGAAGCAGGGGAATCATTTGCACCAATCTGCATATATTTCCCAAGTACTAGCAGAATATACGACTTCAAAGCCTGTTCCTTTAATAATAAAAAAAAATCATTAATAGGGATTGGCTTCATTTTCTCATATTGGAGTTAGTAAAAGCAATCATCTGAGGTCTCCTGAACAAATCTGTATAAAAGGAACAAAACCAGTGCATGAGCCTTTGTTGTTGTTTTAACTAGCACTGCAATTAATTTATCCTTGGTGGAAGCAAGTATAACTTCAATTAAATCAGTTGATTTGTACCTGCTTGCACCAATGAAGAATTTGACCTACAGTCCAGGAAAACTCATGGCTCATGCAAGACCCTGAGCTATGGGAGCTGTGAGATCTCACTAGACAGCAATTTCCAAGGTAACAGCAGCGGTCCCTTCGCTCAGAAGTATTAAAAAGGTCTAATCTGCTGAGGTGGTAGGGGAGGGAGGAATAGGCTATTTAAACAGGCCACAATGTCCTTGTTATCTTGCTAAAACATATTCAAAGATTTTTTTAAGCTACCGATTGGCCTGGTGAGAAGAGTTATCACTAGATTGAAAAGGCCCCTGCGCATGCATGCTCGCTCCCAGTACCATCACTGTCACCATCACATTGCACGCTCTCAGGTCTGCTTCTGCATCACCCCTATCATCGCTCCTGCGAGAGGAAATTAGAGAAAGCAAAATTGAAACTGAATCAATCCACATAATTGCTAAAGGTAAAGGAGTTGCAAAGGACCTCTGATCCACCACCCAAGAGGCACTGTGGGGTGCGGCGCGATTTTATAGTGATAAAATAAAAGTTACCCTGACACAAGTCAACCTATAAAAAGATTTAAATTGATAAAATCTAAAACATTAAAAACAAATACCCTACCCCAAGCATAGTTATGCTCCAAGAAGCGAGATGTGTCAGACACCACAATGCACACTAGGTACATCACTGTTGCTATTGATTTTACACGCAAAGTGCTCAAATACTACAGTGATAGGCAGGACCGCTCCAGGCACCAGCTTGGCAAGCAGGTGCTTGGGGCGGCCACTCCGGAGAGGGGTGGCAGGTCCAGCTATTCGGCGGCAATTGGACGGACGGTCCCTCACTCCCACTTGGAGTGAAGGACCTTCCCCCGAATTGCCACCGCAGATCGCGATCGCAGCTTTTTTTGGGGGGGGGGGGGGGAGCTGCTTGGGGCGGCCAAGACCCTGGAGATAGGTGGCAGTATAAAACAATTAGAGACAGCAGCAGGACTTCACAGAAAGTGAGTGCATAGCCTGCTATCCACAGCAGAGGGCTGCTGAGAGGCATTTTCAAGAGTGAACTTAATGTATTGGCAAGAAAACAAGCTATCTCCCAAACAAGAGAGCAGATCACAATTGGATTGACCTTACTTTAGTCATAGAAAAAATTTGAAATGCCCGTCCACTGGCTTGAAAGTTGAAGGATGACAATACATTGGGGTCGCAGTCAGATGGCACGTGACAGATTCGTTGCCGAATTTGGCCCTCTGTCCATTGTTCAGAGCTTCAGTTTGTAGCAAAGTTCCTCCATAGGTAAGAAGCAGGATTAAAGACAAAACGGAGAAGATGCAGCTGCCTTTTATAGTCTCTTGCCATGCGACCTGTGCTTCCTTTGTTTCAAACACAAGCTGCCCAGCACATGGCTTGGAAGCCTTAGAGTTCTCTCCATAAGCATTTCCCTGCATGCCTCACTGAGTCATAAGGTGTATTTGCCTTCTCTCAATGCATCAGTTGTATAGCTGATGGTCCTTAATGGGCCATCAAGCAGGCTAGGCAGTGCTGATGTCAAACTGTCTGGGGTGTCACCCAGAAGCATAGCACAAGTTTGAAATACAGACATACATATCTATAACTCATAATACAAAAGTGATACAAACATAAACAAGATCATCACATCTGGCAAATTATGACATCTTTGCAGATATCTTACATGGCATATCTGGCTGATTACTTTGTGGGTGTTACCCCAGGAGCAAACATTTGAAATCCAGGTATATTTGGAGTTGTATGTAATGGTCAGAGGGCTACAGATGGTGAGGCCTCTGGGGATGTTGTTTTGTTTCTTGCATTTTCTCAGGAAGTAGATGTCACTGTTCAGTTTGGCTTTTTTCTTCTTCATATTGTGGAGTTTCCAGTTCAGATAGCAAAATCCTAGACCTGAAGAATAGCTCTGTGTAAGCTCAAAAGCTTCTCTCTGTCACCAGATATTACCTCACCTACTTTGCCTCTCTAATATCCTGGAACCATAATGGCCACAATAGCGCTGCATACATCAGACATGTCTGGAAGAAACTAGGGGGGGGGGGGGAAATCAATCAAGATATAAAAATGGAGCACAATTGCATAAGATTGCATTTCAATACCAGGCAAAGGGTTAATTAGACTACATGAGTGTACAATCCTGGGTCTTGCATTACAAGGTGGATACTGAAAAATTGCAAGCAGTATATGTAGAGAAGCTCTCCCTTTTAAATAAGAAGAGACAGAAGTAGTCTGGGGTTATTGCAAAGATTATGGGAGGAGTTCGGCCCCACTGGGAAACTATTACATGAGCAATTGACAGCTGTTTTGCAAGGCTGTATTTCTGGTCTCCTGATTGGAGGAAATAAAGGTGGGATGACTTCCTACTTATGTAATCACTGTCTCCTTCCCACCGCTGAACTTGGTCTCAGATCTCTCAACCTCATATGGATGATTCACAAGAGCTAAAAATCTCTATGCTTAAGTGAACAGTGTTTGAGATTAGAGATACTGTTTGCATTTAAACCATTTTAAAAGCTATTATTGTAGCTAGTGAACAACTTATTTGTGAAATTTTTGAAACAACTTGGAAATTTTAAAGTGTTTGAAATAAAGCCATTTTAAATTTTTAAGTCACATAATAATTTTTTCAATGTAAATTTTGACTGTCAATATTTTCCTTCAAAACTTCCAATTTGAGGAGGGGTTCTGTTATTTTTTTTAAACACAAAGAAGCTTCGTTGTTCTAAACATTTCAACCAGCTCTTATTCAGATAATAAATTCCTTTGCCTAGGGACCATAAACCCTGTCAATATCCAAAACAAGGCATTAGCTATGTAACTTCTGATTTTGTTTTCTGTATACTGCATCTTCAAATTTTGGGAGATTAGCAGTCTGCTGGAGGCACCTGCCATTGTGTGTCCATTTCAGATGTATCCTGTCACAAGGAGCCAACACGCTGCTTTCTTGTGAAGATTTCACTTTTGTTCTTGTGTTGTTTCCTCTCAATCTAAAATAAAATTCAGACAGAAACATGTTCTTGGTTCATGGGGGGGAAGGGAGGGGGATGAGGGGAGGAACCAAACACACTGATTCTGTTATGCAGTTAAACTGCCAAATTCTTCTTTTAAGATCTCTGTACAATGAAGAAACATTTCCACAGCTTTTAGAGTGACTGATTTAAAAAGTGATTCAGTTAACTGTAACAAATTAGAGTTAAACAGCTTTGCCTTGTGTTTTGATTTACATGCTTCATCTGCAGTTACTCTGTTCCAAATGAGTCTTTGACAATGCCGTGATGCCGGGGAGTTGACTTTTCACGAGGCAGGCACCGCATGCTGGGCAACTGAGAGTCACATATAGATAACATGCTATGTCTGGCTCCTCCTGAGTTAAAAGCAGAACTGTTTTGTTTTATGCTTGCAATTGGTTGAAGGAGATGTCAATCAGGGCTGGCTCTGGCTTTTTGGCCGCCCCAAGCAAAAAAAAAAACACCAAACAAAAACCCCCCACACACACACACGGGGCGGCCAGAACAGCAAAGCAAAAAACAAAAACAAAAAACCAGTGATCTGTGCACCGGAGCGCGGGTGCAGGGGGACTGGCTAGTGGGGGGGAGGGGAAGGGTGGGAGAGAGAGAGAAGGGGGGCGGCCAGGGCTACAGCAGGGCGCTGCCACGCAGCCCCTCCCACTGCGCGCGGCCTGCCGGGAGGGCTCCGCTCCGGTCGGCGGGGAGGGAAGGACGAGGACTGCCCTGCCAGGCTTGCTGCAGGGCGCTCCCGTCCTCCGCGCCACCGCCCCCTACAGGGCGGCCGGAGCGGAATAAAAAAAAAAGCGGCCATGCGGCCCTAGGATTGGGCGGAATGCCGCCTCGTTCAATCTGCCGCCCCAAGCACCAGCTTGCTTGGCTGGTGCCGGCCCTGATGCCAATCATCTATGCAGACTATAAAAATCATGACAGTTGGATAGTTTACCAGTGTGACCTGTCTCACACAACTGGGCATTTTGGATAAAGAAAACTGTTTAAAGACCCCTTAATGAATTAAAGCTTGCACAGAAAACAACCCACACGCCTTTGTTATAATAGTTTTCGGACTCCTTTGGATGCTGCAAGTGTGCGGTTCACTCAAACACTCCAAGTAATTGCATGGAGGCACTGGGAATGCTTCAGAGTGTGTGTGAGAGATTTACATTCCTCACTTGGCACCTGGATGCCACAGGCCTGCAAATAGTGCACGGCTGAGATCCTGATTTTAAAACTACATTTGAGCAGGCAGCATGTTCCAAGCTTTTCCAGTGCCAAATGTTAGTACTTAATTGCAAATGCCATCCAAATTTGAAAAGCCCGAGTACTGTGGCTATAGCCAGTGAATACAGCTTATTTGAGTGGCTATACTAGTTGCAGTAAAATTCACATTTAAAACTTGTGAGCAATTAATATGCAAAGTAGGCTCCAGTATTACATTTCTAAGAACCGAGAAAGGTCGACAGATGTCAATCTGCACATTTAAAAACGAATACCTCAAAAATTACCTTCGCTCTTCGTAGTGGTGTATGATGGGTGTGGCATTGAGTCGATGTTGAGAATCTGACAGTTGCTGGAATACTGAGTTGTCCTAAGATTCCCTAAGACTTTCAAAAGTGACCAGGACGCAAAGAGTATTTGGTATCCCAGATTGCCCCTTTGAAGGATACACATATGAACCATAGAGTTTGCAAAAAGTTTACTCTTCATATGCATTTGGGCCTCGATTCAGCAGGGCACTTAAGTACATCCATAACATTAGACATGCAAGCAGTCCCATTCAAAGCATTGGGACTATACAGCTCCAAACGCTGGCTTATTTACTTTGCTACTCAAAACCCACAGTAGAACTGTTCAAATCATCACTGGCCACTTGCAGCTGAACCGAAGCTTCCCAGGGTCCCAGGCACAGTCTCACATGGGTCCCTGACCCCCAACCCAAGTAGTAGGTGATCCCTGTTCCTTGAGAACAGCAGCAGGACTTTCTTCCACCCTTGGGCAATGGCAGGTGGGTCCACCCGAGCAGGGAGCTTGGCTTGCTCAGGTGATGGGTTCAAGGAAGCTTCATCCCTGTCTCTAATGGCTGCTGCCCCTCTCTCCTCTAAAGGCTGGCTGCAGACTCAGGCAGATGTCACTGCATCTGATACATTCAGTTAACATTGTCATGAGGACTAAAAACACTAAGAAAACAAGACAGATTCTGACATCACTGCAGGACACTCAGCTGTGGCTCTAGGCATGTGCTTTGGTTCTACTTGATTTGGCAATGAAATAGTTAATTTTGCCTGATTTTAAACCCACAAATTTAAAATCAACCTAGGTTCATGTAAATCTGAGCCCATCTTCCCCACACTGTGAGCGACCTGTCCATCGGCCTCAAGTAGTAACAATACCTGAAGCCAAGAAAGTTTGGTTTCATGTGCTGAGAATATTCTTCACACAGCTAAAGTTATATAGGAATAAGTTTGGGATTTATTTAGGGCCTAATCCTGCGAGGGGTTAGCCCCCTCCACTCTGAATGAATTTACTAGAAGTTGAGGGAGCTCAGCCTCTCTCAGGAGGTGCTCAGCTGATTGCAGGATCAGGCTTTTAAAGAGGAGGCTATAAAAGTGTGATAAATATAATGCATACAGTTCTAAAAGGTACTGAGGCAGCTGATAGCAAGGAAGTGTTCAAAGAGGCATAATGAGCTCAAAACCCAAGAGGTCACACAAAGCAAATCCATGGAAAGATTGGCCAGCAGAGGAGTTGAGGGAAAAGCTTATTTGCACAGAGAATAATTGATGCATGGAAACAGACTCTTTTCACCAAAGCATTCAACAAAAGTGCAGCTTCAAATGGGAATGCATCTTGAAAAAGGTTAGGAGGAAATAAACCCATCAGTGTCTGTACATTAGCAGGGAGCAGGACAGGTGAACTGGTAGAAATGGGACCCATGGTTTCTTTCATTCCAAAACAATCACAAAAGTATCCTGCCTGTGGCATAGAATGCCATTTGCATTTGCTTCTACTTACAGATCAGAGTGGGGGAGTTGCAGAGAGCCACCTTTGATTCAAACACCAATGCCCAAGAACGATGGAAGTGTTGGTTCAGGAAATGTCCATCCTCACCTTTGATTTATTTTCATCCTGCTCTTTTTATCTTGATGTTTCTGGGACTCTTAGAATACAATGCAAGAGACAATTGACAGGGATACCTGGTATTAAAAAAAATATGTTTAATTAAACATATAAAATAGGGCCCATATCCTCAAATTATTTCGACTCTTTGCCATCTGAGCAGAGAAAGGTTTGTCGTCCCTCTAAGCAGTGCTACCTTCCTACTGGTGGTATCAGATGAATTTGGTAGTAATTGAACCATCACAATTCATTTATGTAAAGGTTTTATTCCCAACCTTTTTGGCTGAAAGATAAAAGAATTTTAAATATTTTAACCCCCCTGACTTGCAGATGGAAAAAAAAAATCAGTTTTCATCTTCTGATAGCACCATCAAGAAAGGGCTGGTCAAGGGTTACGGAGTCCAGAAGAATGAGCAGATAATGGGATTGTACAGTCTGATCCACTACTGCAGTCTCTCCCTCACAATGTAATTTACTAAGCTTAGGAAGAGAAGGTGCATACAATTAGAAACATCAATTAACATAATTTTTTATTTACCATCAGCAGACATGTGAATGACAAAGTTCCCTTCAACTGTTTTAAAAACACATCTTCAGTGGAAATCCGTTACCTCCACCTTGCCAAGGAGATTCCCCGTGATTAGATTTCAAGTGAGAGGCTCTTTTATTTTAATGTTTACCATAAGCAGCAGCAATGATGATTAGTCTCTAAAACTGGGTTTGTGGAGGAGGGAAGATGGAAAAGAAAATTCTCCAACGTGAGCTGCTTACTGCTTTTTATCAGATACATTATAAAAACACTGAAGAAAAATAATCCTTTGGAGAAATGTAATATTCATATAGCTTCCCATGATCTGTGACTCACTTCTAGAAAAGCCTAATTTGTTGCTGCTAAGTTGCAAGCAAATAAACAAGCTACATGGGTAATATTTTGTCTAAATAGATGAAGGTTCATATCTCTGAGGTGGTTTTATTGTGGGTTTTTTTTTTTGGTATGCAGTTATCTAGCTGATAGCACAAAGGCCATGGAAATGTTGCCCAAGTATGGTCCCAGAATTCCCCCCAAAATCAGCCTGCCTTCATGGCTACTCTGGTATAAAGAGTCCATGTGTAGGAAAAATGTTGTAGATGTCCACACATTTTTTTGGGGTGGGGTGGTTATGAGCAAGAGGGTGACAGCATCATAGAACATGACAGTGGACAATGAAGTCAGGCAAAGGATACAGAAATTCCCTGTGAAATATCTAGTTCAATGGATTTTAAATGAATTTGCTTTGAGTTTGTGTGTCTCACATTTGTTACCATGAACATTCTAGCAATTGTATTATTGGCAGCAATGTTCACTCAGTGAATTTTAAGCAAATATTGCAGCATG
This sequence comes from Chrysemys picta bellii, assembly GCF_011386835.1. Lineage (NCBI taxonomy): Eukaryota > Metazoa > Chordata > Testudines > Emydidae > Chrysemys > Chrysemys picta. The sequence continues at coordinate 112,154,431 of NC_088796.1, forward strand.
TTCATGAAAAAATAAATTTTGAATTTGTATCTGCAAACATTTGTATGGGAAATGAGATACTCGGAGTTAAACTCCTCCAAGTCAGGGAGTGGAAATATGCCATCCTTGTATCTAGGTCCTTATGGTTTATCACTAAATACCTGGGAGACACTCACGAACTACAAATGGATGTAACAATAATAGTTTCTCTCTCTCTGTTCTCAATCTATAAGAAAAATCACTTGATTAAGTTATAGCAGTGTGTGTGTGTGTGTGTGTAAGTAAACAGGACAGTACAGTCTCTCCTTCTGCTGACATCTCCACCCCCTCCAGAGGTGCAAACAAATAAAGTTTTCCTTCCCCTTCAGTTGAAAATGGAGACCCAATTGCCTCCCATTTTCACACCCATAGCCATAATCCAAGGGAAACACACTGGCTGTCAGTTGAATATCACATTATATAGTGCAAGGAGGTGGGAGGGAAGTAGAGAGGTAGTTGGGAGCACAAGGGATGTTCCCATAGGGCTACCTGCGTGCGTGCGCACACACACACGCTCTCTCTCTCTCTCAAAATCCCTCTTCTTGGGGTCATGCAAACCTTGCAGATACATGTATTCTGTTGTTCCCATTCTCCTCCCCTTGCCACAAGATGGTATAACATCACTTCACCATAGGACAAGAAGCAAGCACCCAGTGACACCACAGAACTACCATAATTGGGGAGCTCATCCCTCCTGCACCAAGTTATTTTAATCACCATGCTCTTGGGTTCTTTAGCTGGCTATTCTCACAAGGAAACAGTGGTTGATAATATCTCCCCTTTGAGAAACTGAGATGGAGATGAGAACCAACTGACCAAGAGTCATTCTGAGTAAGACAGAGGTGATGTTGATTGTGGGAAGCAGCCAGAAGATATGGTGAGGACAACCTCTACCCTTTCAATTGTGGATGTGCATCCATCGTTTGGTTTTTTTGAGTTCATAATTTAGGGGGCCTGATTAGATTCCCATCTGCTACTACATGATCAGGTGGTAGTAACAGGTCCTCCCACCGCTTTTATGTATGGACAGGAAGTTGTGAGCTTCTCTTTGATGCAGATGTTGTAACTGTCATCCATGTATTTGTTGCCTCCAGATTAGATTAGACCTGCTCATTAAGTGGCATCTCTCACTACAAGCCGATTACAATGGTTCTCCATGGTCTGCACTGGCTGTCTACTGGCTTCAAGATAGATTTTAAGATGTTGGGTCTAGACCAGGGGTCAGCAACCTTTCAGGAGTGGTGTGCCAAGTCTTCATTTATTCACTCTAATTTAAGGTTTCGCGTGCCAGTAATACATGTTAACATTTTTAGAAGGTCTCTTTCTATAAGTCTATAATATAGAACTAAACTATTGTTGTATGTAAAGTAAATAGGTTTTTTAAAATGTTTAAGAAGCTTCATTTAAAATTAAATTAAAATGCAGAAACCTCCGGACAGGACCTAGGCAGTGTGAGTGCCACTGAAAATCAGCCTGTGTGCCGCCTTCAGCACGCGTGCCATAGGTTGCCTACCCCTGGTCTAGACATACAAAGCTCCAACTGACCTATGACCTGTCTATTGGACACCCCTGTTTGTTTCCCCCCCTCCCCAAGCCACACCAACCCAGTTGCAGTCAGTTGGAGCCCACTTAGTATAAAATACAGGAGGGTTGAGGCTGCTACCATGCATTTTCCACATGAGGGACACCTTGGTTTTAGAACTCATTGCTTCCCCAAACGCCAGTTTGAAAGTCTGAATTAGCTGACTTTTAGGATACAGTACAAAGCCCATCTATTTCTCTGGCTTTAAGATAGAGAAAGTTAGGACGGTGGTGAATGGTGGGATAGAATATGGTGAGGAATTCAGTAGTGTCTCCTAATTATCTGTTACTGGCTATTGTGGGCTTCAATTCTAATAACTGAGCATTTTAAAATTAGAAAGACAAGGTGGCTGAGGTAAAATCTTTTATTGGATGAATTTCTGTTGTTGAGAGAGATAAGCTTTTGAGTTTAGACAGAGCTCTTCTTCAGCTCTTACATACAGTCATCTAGAGCTATTCATTTTATATAAAACTGAAGCTAGTATTTTTGAGTGTAGTACATTTTGACCAAACTTTTTTGTGACAAGGATTCTCAGCTTCTCTCTCCATTAATAGTTTAATCTCTTGGTCTGTGGGGGGAAAGGAATACTTCACAGTTCCTAGAGAGTGACTGTCCTTCCTCGCAACAGTCTCAGTCTGTAGCCCTCTATCTGGCTTTATAAGCCCCACCTGTTCCAGCACAGGTGGGCCTGCTGCAATCACTAAGTTCTCGGCTCCATGGCACCTCCTCCAGATGCAGCCTGGGCAGTTAATTGGCCTACCCAGCCACCTCACCCCAATCAGTCCTGTGTGGGGTGGACACCCCATCACAGCCACCAAAAGGCATACATTTGGTCTAGTAACCCGCTCTCTACCAAATTTTAATTTGCGTAGGTACTAAGGCTGTAACAAGAAAAAGTTACAAACATGTTTGACAGCTTGTGCGAAAGATGGTACCTCCCAACAGCAGAATAACCCCTAGAACATCATGCTGTGACAGTGGTTAAGCACCGGTTCAGACTGTTGTTCAATGAATCAACACCTCTAAGGTTAAACAGATTTTCCTTTGAGATTTCTATCCAAGAACAGACAGCATTCAACCCCACTTAGCTTAAGGAGATTGTTACCCAAAATGGCATGGCTGTAGAGCTAACTTGATTTTGATGGGGAAAGTATAGATCAAAGAACCATTTCCCTTTATTTGTCTTTCTATATTTCATGTGTCCAGCAACAGGAAAGTTATTTTTGTGAGTAAAAGCTCCTGAGGTGGTTAAGGCATGTGAAAGCAAGAAAGTTTAGATCAGGTCCCTAGGTTGCTGTCAAATTCATACTTTGATTAAATATAATAAACTGAAGAAGCAGATAATAAAATGTAGTTTCTCCCCCAGTCTCTGCCATCTAATAAAGGTAGTTTGATTTGTTTATTGCATAAATCATTACTTTGTTCCCCTGGGTAGTATTTTGGCCATGGGAGATAATGATATTCTAAATTAATGGCAAAAAGTCTTGCATGACTAAAATACCTATTACACCAGCTATCCAGCTTCAAGAAAATTGCATATTGTGAAGGGATGCAGGCATGTCAGTACTTGTTATAGTGTTAAAATTAACGTGCTTAAACTTCATTTACTGTACACGCAGTTTGCTTCATTCTTCCAGAGCCCATTAACAGACAATAGATTTTAATTAATATCTTTAATATCTTGTTGCAGAGGAAGCAGAATATACCAGCATCCCTGCAGAAAAAAAACACAGCCGTGAAATAGTATGAAAAAAAGTGAAGAGGTCCCCAGGAACTCAAACTTTATGGAAAAATCCTACATAAAATGGTAGCCTACTGAATTTCCAAACCATCTGCAGAATTCCATAGTAGCAATATTATCTATTATTTTATGGTAATTTCTATAGAGCCATATAACTGAAGTTTCATCCTTAAATATTGGTATTACAGCAGTATCTAGAGGCCTTAACTGAGAGCAGAGCCTCATTGTGCTACATGTGGTCTATACACATAGTAAGTGTGGGTCCCTACCTTGGAGAGCTTATAATCTAAACAGACAAGTCAAGCATAAGGTAGGAGGAAAAACGACAGTAGAGAAGGACTGTTCCAAGATCACAGACTACACAGGGAATAGAACCCAAGGACCCCAACTCCCACTCCAATGCCCTTTTCACTGCCTTATTAAACTCTAGGATTTTTCTGTAAGGGAAGGAAAGGCAGTGTGAAGAAGCTAAAAATAAATCGTGCTTGATGGGAAAAGTGTGCATGCACACATGCCCCTCACACTTCGCTGTCTAGAAACTCCAATCACAAATAATGCATTTTACTACTGTATTAATAAAATATGCACTTACCAGGTAGGGTGACCAGATGTCCTGATTTTATAGGGACAGTTCTGATATTCGGGGCTTTTTCCTAGATAGGCTCCTATTACACCCCCCCCACCCCACACACACACAGTCCTGATTTTTCATATTTGCTAGCTGGCTACCCTATTACCTGAACACTTCAAAAGCACTTTGCAAACATTAGGCAAACTTCACACTGAGATAACATATCTGTACTTATTTAACAGAAATGAACGGAAGCAGAGAGATTATGGGATTTACCAAAGGCCACACAATGAGTCAGTGGCAGAGTCAATAGTAAACCCCAGGAAATAAATTCCCAGTTCCCCTAACCAGTAGACCCAATTGCCTCAAAATGGGAAATCACTTTCTATGGGTGGAATTTTCCAGCTTAAACCGTGAAGCAGCCCAATATGAAGTTTCCAAGGGCCAGTTTTCAACTACTTGCAAACCAAATGAAAAGAGCAGCAAAATCTCTCATTATTGCAGAAGATATCTAGGTTGAGTGAAGCAGAACACCGGTAGGATATTAGGTGACTTAAGGTAATTTGGCCCTAGTCACCAAATTCTTCTTCTTAAAGTAGGAGGAACACATTGAGGATATTTCTGCTTTAAATATTGTATTACTTGGTGGAATTTTGAAGCTTATTGACTGTTAATGTAGCATTAAAACAAACATTGATGCATCAGATTAACAGCAACATAGAGTAATCATTTTTGTTTTAAAGGCTCACTATCATTAATGCATGTAATACTTCTCCCATTTGTCCTCTTTGTAATGCTAATTATCAATGCCAGTTTTTTATTGTGACTCTTTCCTTTAACTAGAAACAGACAGCCAATGTAGTAGCTTGCCATGGTACAATCGAAGAGGCTGAGTTCCTCAAGTCATAGACCTTTTTATTCAGCCAATAACTGGATAGATCTAGGCCAGGGGTTCTCAACCCCACAACATGCTATAAAAACTCCACAACCCCCAAGCTGTACCACGACAACGGTTTTTCTGTATATAAAAGCCAGGGCCAGCGTTGGGGGGTATCAAGGGCAACTGCCCGGGGCGGCAGGGCCCCACACCAAAGGTGGTACCACAAAGCTAAGTTGCTCAGGCTTTGGCTTCAGCCTTGGGTGGTGGGGCTCAGTGCCCCGGGCTGCAGTTCCGTGTGCCGGGACTTAGACTCACTAGAGCCCAGGGCAGAAAGCCGAACACCAGCCATGTTTGGCAGACCCCTTGAAACCTGCTTGCGGCCGCCCAGGGGGCCCCAGACCTCTGATTGAGAACCACTGATCTAGACTAAGTTTGGGACCCAGATTATAAACAAACACATACAGGTCACCGAGAAGTAGGGAATACTGAGAGTATAAATAGAAACAAACTCTTCCTTTTCTTACCTTGTGTGTACTTCAATGCCTTGAAGTTTATTATGGCAAAATTAAGTTGTGATTCTAGTTCAACTTACCATCACAATGTTTAAACAAGATTTCTTACAGTTATGTACTTTCTATATCTATGAAATATGTTGTATCTGCTATGCTTTTCCACATTATTCTCTCTATCTGCATACACACGGAAGCAATATTCCATGCACTAAAAAAACATTTGTAATGCACCTTTGACCACCTGCAATCAGCTGAATATCCAATCTGTCTCCTCTCCCAAATACTTAAACACTTCAACCCCCAAGCTGCTGAAAACAGTTGAAAGAGAGACAAAAGAAAGTCAGCTTGCCACTGAAATGTTGTTTCTTCCTTATCCTAAAACATGGAGAATCCCCCTCAAAAAATAAATCACTCTTGTCCAAAACCCAAGGATGGGCAAAACTCCATTCTAGGCTAGTGACAGCTTTTGTATACATATATGTCATGAGTATGACTATGTCATGTCTATTATCTTGTATGTGTGCAAGGCTTGAAATAGGAGTTACAGACATTGGAAAGAGGAGATTTCCATCATCCCAATAGGACACACAGCACTTACTTCTTCCTCCAAAAGTGCCCAAGACAATAGACTATAAAATATTTTTTAGCTAATTAAATGTTTTTAGGCCATTTTTAGAACCCTAAATAGTTAACACTTGACACCTCAGGTAGAAAAACACAAGAAATGGTTGTGTCTAATGTATATTTATATATAGCTGTATATAATTTATATACACAGACACAAATGGAATTAGCAGCAATGGAATTTGGAATGCCCCCTGTCATTTACCTATTGTGATGGTAGTCTCCTGTCTTTCCTTGATGGTATTTTAACTTGAACTCATTTTATAGTAAGCGTATGTGTTATCCACTTAATAGTTTCTCATGCAAAAAAAGTTATTTTCTTGCACAAAGACTCAGTCTGCATTTTAACTGCAGAATTCTGCCTATGTACATTATCAGAATCTCCTTTTCAGCAGATTTTTGCTCATCATGCTTCATGTGGCTCGTACGATACCTAGCAAATAAATACCTTCATGTTAGTTCAATAAAATAATTGCATTTTTCAAAACAAGTTTGCAAAACTAACCCCTCAGTGACAGAATTCTATTTAGTAATGGCGAGAAAAAACAACAGACAGACAACAATGAGGTAAACAGGAAATGAAGATAAAGCTTCCCTCTTGCTAAAGAAGTTAGTAGAATGCAATTTTATTCAAACAGAAAGGAATGTTTCATCACCTTAGTTAACTGAATTTACATTTACCTTTTGTAAGACTTATGTTTTCCCTAGCTACTCAATTTAGTTCACTAGATGTGAGATAACTGAACTCTTGATTCCTTAAAAATCTTTTTTATGGAAACATACAGGACTATCTTCAGGGATTTCAGTGATTTATTCTTTGTGCTTTTAATCTGTCTTTTCTTAGCTAGGTTTGGTTCAAAGAAGGCTGCAAAAAAGGTTTATGCCAATTTAGTAAGAGGAGAAAATGAGTTACTACCAGCTGCATCAAGAGAGACTATAATAGCTCCACATGAACTTCTGTGAGATCAGAGGCAAGTGCTACACTGTTGATCAAATAAGATCTGAGCTTTTCATATGCAGAGGTGCTAGCTCTATCTTTTACACAACACTTAAAAATAAATAAATAGAAGTGAGTGTGCTGCTTATTAAGATTTCAGAGTTGACGTGTTGGATGTGAAGATTACGAGTCATGAAAGAGAAACAAGAGTAATAAATCTTAAAGCGAGGTACTAGATTTTTTTTTTTAATTCGTAACAAATGAAAGTTTCCCTTCATATGTTTAGTTACAGTGGCCTGTCTAAGGGATCATGGTTTCATCAAGAAGATGGAAGGTAATCACCCCTGCATGAGAGTCACCTGATAATTGCAACAATCTATGTAACAAAATATAGGCGATCAGAAAATTACAAAACGTCATTCTCAAAAATGAGACCAACGGGTGGTCAATCCTGAATGCCTATTGATGTACAGCTATATATCCAAGCATTTTGGAACAGGATAGATAAAAGTGAGTGATATTTATTTAAATTAAACAGCTTTACTTAAAAATACAATGTATTTAAAATACAATGTTAAATTTCTACAACATACCTTATATAGTCGCTCATAAGCAGAATATTTTTGGTAAAAAAGTGACTCAAAGAGCGGGGGTCGGTTTAGAAACAAATCTACACCAAAATTTGATGATTTTAAACTCTATGGAATCATTGAATTGAATATCTAATACATTGTCATTTTGTTTACCTGGAGCGTCTGCGGGCATGGAGCCCCTCAGCTCCATGCCTGCATACACTCCAAGTAAACAAAATGTCCCCCGTGACAGGCCGGGAGCCAAAGTTTTCCAACCCCTGAAATATAGGGTCAGCTTATGAAAGGGTCATACAATTTCTGCTATTTTTACCTATCCATTTGAGGGGAGGGGGGTCGGCTTATAAATGAACGAGTATATACGGTATATTAATTACTGAGAAAGCAGGAAAGCTTGCTTTCCTGTTCCAATCCATAAATAAGAACAAGGTGTGAGAATGAGATCTACTAGTTCTAAAACTTTAAAGGATATGGTGCTCAGAAAATCAGTTCAATTCACTAAATGCAGATAATACTTCCTCTGTTTAATAAACCAGTTAGTTTAAAATACAAGATGTGTTTTGGGTAGTTTTATTGAATTAATATAAAACCAATTTAAAAGCTCTGTTTTGTGCATTTTTAATTAAAATCAAATTTCCATCCAAACAGAGCTTGAGACAAATCACAAATAAAAAAAATGCATCCTTTGCCATTTTGTAACATATTAAAAATGTAAACGTTAAGATTCTGAATAAATGTAACTTATGCTATATAATTGCTTAAATAAATGAATATAGATAAAGTATCATCCTGGTTAATAAAAAGGGGGCACCAAATTTAGTGTTAAGTCTATATTTAGTTGTAAATTGACATGTTTTAATGGTTACCAATCAATGTCAATCAACCTTTCTTTACGAAAAAGACTAAAAAAGTAAAAATGTAAAACAAGATTGAAATCAATTATTTAAATCAAGGTTTTCTGCCTCCTGATTTAAATCATGATTAATATTGGTAATTTAAGTCAATCCACCCCATTCTGAAATAAATATTTTTCTGTCTATTTAAAATTCTATATTGGGAAAAATACCTGGCGAAAGTTGCAAACAAATGACTAAATAAACCCATTGCTTTACATATTCCATATTCAATTTACAGATGCAATGCACTCTGTAAGCATTCAACATATTTGTATTTCTGTCATGGAATCAGCCACCATCAAAATCCGCAATACATTTTAATTATTTCATATAAATTAAAATGCATCATTGAACCAGTAGCTGGATGAATTATCAGGTCAAGCAGCTAATATATCGTTAAATGTTATGGTTAATTCAAAATTATTATAGATCATAAATATTCATGATTAAACTGTGCCAGTTAATTTTCAAGCATAACCATGGATACAAACAAGACAAAATTTGTGAGTATTTATGGACAAACACCTACATGACTACACCGGCATTGTTGGGACCATTCAGGTAAACAGTATGTGATGTTTAAAAAAAATTCATGGTCTTATTTTTGTAAAGGACCTTATGTATTTATTTATTTAGATTTAATGTACAAAAAGATACCTTTACATAAGGCATGTGTCCCCTAACAATAATTAAATTCAGTGTATGTAGGGACACTACACATCAGCAAAATACTGAGGAAAAAACCACACATCAGAAAATACTCCCCATCCAAATCCCTTTACCGTCAGCTCTCCCCAGAATCTCTGACATAAATATGGCTTTTGCATTGTGCCCAGAAGGTTAAACTTGGCCTATTTGGGGCAATGCGGCGGGGAGGGTGGGGCTGCAGAAGTCTCACAAAACACCCTGACTATAGCCTTTTATAGTGAGTTGGTGTTGGGGCAATTTAATTTGAATGCCTCTGCTGACCGCAACAATGGTAGTATGGTATGGTCAAAAAGGCTCTCTTAGGTAGGTATTAAGGCTTTGATTTTCCAAGAGGACCAAAGGTGTTAGGTACCCAGTTACTGTAGACTTTCAACAAAAGTTGAACAACTATTTCCCTTGATCCCATTTGAAAACCCAGTCTAAAGATCTGTCTCAAAGTCTGGTCAAACTAATGCATGAGGTTGAGTTAAGTGTGAGACTCTGGTTCTGAACAGTGTTTTATCTCCCATACTTATATGGTCAATATCTTTTGTACAAAGTGCTTTGTAGACCACATAAGGGCAGAAAAACATCCTACTACTGACATGCAGCCACAATAGATCATAACAATAAATAATAAATCAGAGTAAATATTATCAGCCATAAACATTTATGCTTAATTCTTAGGTTGAAAAGTTTAAAAGTCAGTAAGTTGAAATGCAATTGCTCTCCCTTTCTCAAGTTATTTCCTACCAAGATTAATCTGTAGATTTATTTATTTTTTTAACACTTACTTAAAATTCTACTCTTTTCAGCATCTGGCAGACCGCAGACATTGGGTCTAATTTAATCAGAAGAGCACAACTCCGCTTCAGGCCAAGATGGCACTTGGTGGGGGAAGCTGAGAGCTTTCACACGTTTGTTTAAAAAAAAAAAAAAGTACATCTGTTCCATTCTGCCCTTGAACTTTAAATCTTTCCCAATATTATTCAGGGTTTGCATCTGCAAAGTGATGTCTCCTCTGAGCATATAGAAATGACAGTTTACACAGAAGTGACACAGGGGTTAATTGGAGTATAGGATTCTTAACTGCGCATCCCAGATACATTTCCCTTCTTAAAAATTTGTAAGTGCTGTAACTGGCAAAAGATATTCTTTAAAAAAAGTGCCATTCATGTCAAACACACAGCTTGCGTAAGTTCTAATTTAATTCATCATAACTTCAGAGACCAACCATCAGGAATAGTAGCTTTTGAGGACTGCCCTCCTGCATTAGTTCAGAAGGCTGTTATTGGCTAGACTGTTGTCTTCAGTCTTGACTTATATGTATCAAATCGCTGAGCTACACAATTCAGCCTTCGGGATAACTTTGTGGAAAGCTCTCTGCCTGTCTTTTTTGATGCACAAATCTACAGCATGTCACAGATGCCTTGTCTACAGGAAGCTTTTCGTTTATAAATTCTACAACAATCTGACTACACTGCAAATGGCTCTTCAAAAACTGACAAAGTTTGAGGGGGTGGAGGAGGTACAATTTGTTTAAAGGAAATGTTTTATAAGAAACATTAGGTAGGAAGTTTTCCAACAAAATCTATACACCCAAATGCATTTATATGCGCAAAGGTAAATTGAAATCACACTGTATATGTTAGATATCATGGCCAGTTGCTATACTCCTACTGTTTCTGAGTCAATATTAAAGTAAATGTAATGTAGGGCCATTGAAGTCAATAGCGTTAAACTGGTCTGACGTAAAAATTGGGCCCTTGGCTGCCTATAACCCCACAAAAAATACCTGGCTTGCACACTGAATTGTAATAACTACACACAATTTAGGCACACACTTGAGAACTGGAAAATCATGCCCTAAATGTAGTGTTAGGATTCATTGCTTAGGGCATGTATCAATAGGAATGGTCTAATAATTTGCTTTTAAAAGTCACTTTTTCCTTTGTACGTTGTGTTTTTAACGCAACAATTCCTACGCCTCTTCAACTTATTCCTGATGGCATTCTGCACTTCTATGGCTCCTTATGAGGACATAAAAGTACTCCAACATTAAATGAGGCCTACCTGTGAAAACCTCAGGGTTCAGTTGCCAAACAAAACCCTCACAAGCAGCTCCTTTCTATTCCCCATTTTTACCATAAGGACAAGCTTCCTATGAGAGTCTAATGAGTTTTGAATGTGTCATTTCTTGCGTGTGCAATTTAAGACACCTAAAGGGTCAGAGTTTCAGAAAGTGCTGAGCACCTCCCCACCCTCTGAACATTATCTCCTTTTAAGTGGACTCAATATGGACATCAGAAAATGGAGGCATCCAGAATCTTAATTTTTGAAAATCTTGGTCTACATGTTTACAGAGATTGGGGGGATACCAAACAGGCAGAAGGACAGATCTTCCCAGCTATACAAATAAATGGCACACATTCACTGAATTTTTGTGATCACAAATGTGGACAGAAATTCAAACCAGGCTGATTTAGTCTTCAGTCTTAAAATAGGAATACATCTACTAGCACACACTTAAGAAGTCGTTGAATAATATTGTACTCATTTTACAAGCAGATAGATTGAGATACAGAAGTGATTTAACTAAGATCACACCGAGTTAAAATGGGCAAAAATAAAGCCCAGGAAAATGGACGCCGTTTGTGAAATCCCATTGATTTCAACAGTAAAACTTCCTTTGACTTCAACAGAGGTAGCATTTCACACCCAGACCTTTGCTCTAACCAGTAGAGCACCATTACCTAATCTGTCTCCCCCCGCCCCCCCAAAAATTTCCCAGAAACGTGGAAACTTCTTCCCACATTGTGATGAGTATCGTATGACCAATTTCTTCATTTTCTAGTCATTGAACAAGTTCAGCACATCCACAGGTGTGCTGAACACAGATGAGTTCCGCATTTCCTTTTCAGCTGTTCACATGTAAAACTCTTCAATGAAAAACAAGCTCAGACACAACTTTCTGTATTTAAGTGCCATTTTTTAAGGTGATAGAGACTAAAGGGAAAAGAAGCACTCTGGAAGCTCTTCTATATGAGAAACTACTAAGAATGAGCCATTTCACTTATCGTTATTGATTCATTTGAAAAAGTAAAACACATACTGTCGAAAACACCAGCAATTGAAAAAGAAGAATTGCTGTACTTGTAAATCAAATTCATTCCACTTAAGTGCTCCATTATCTCCCAGTTGCTCAAAAATTGAAAAGAAAGGTTACTGCTTTTAAAGACTTAATTTGAATCTGGACCTTTCAACAGTACGCTCAATGATTTAGAACACTGATTGAATTTAAGTTCTTACAGCTTTGAATGCCAGAAAGTCATTTCACCCTTTCTAATACTGGAACAACTGGGATAGTGTTTTTAAAGTAATGGGAGAAACACACTTAGTTCCATGATAGTATAATGTCTTCTGTAAGCCTGGAGAAAGCGGATTTTGCCTTACATACAGTGCATTAGGCTTATACAGGAGATTTATATGGAAAAGAAGAAAATGAATTACAGCAAGATAAAGAATTAGTACCACGGAGGGATTCTAGAGGCAAGCCACAAGAGTGATTCAGGTAGGCACTGGAACACCAACACAAAAATTAATATTGTGCAACTTACCACAGCACAATTCCCCCACTCTTTCTCTCCCCCCCCCACTTCTGCATGTGAACTGAACAGTGATATTTAATATTTTGAAACCTAGAATTAGCATTAGCAAAGCCAATAGGTTAAAATTGATTTAAATTATTAAAATAAGATGCTACAAAAATTAAGGGGGATTTTTAGTTACTCTTAGAAGTAGTATTAACTTAGGACATTTAAATTACAATCCTTCTGTAACTGACGCATGCATATTCTTTAAAAGGGTATAATCATCTGGATGTCAGATACATGGATTTATGACTTTAAAAATTAAGTATGGCTTACAATTGGCACTCTATGCATAATATTTTAATAGCAAGATTAGATATCTATGTTAAAGTATTAACAGCCTTTTGTTGCACTAATGCAATTTTGTTAAAAGCCAACCCTCTCACAAAGTTTCCAGTTTTTCCTAGATTTGATTTTCCACCATGACACGCTACACAGTATACAAAAGCAAATACATTTTCTTCTTCTAGATTCCTACAATGAGGCCACAACTCTGCTGTCATGAGTTATAATTCACCACCACAAAACTGACTATAAAAACCACAAATGCAACTGACATATGATGGAAGAAAACCAGCAACGTACAGCACTACTCAACTTACATAATACACTTCACCAAGGACACAGATACTATGGTGTGCCCCTCCAGTACCTAGAGTACAATCACAAGTGATATTGTTTGCTTTTTTAAACAAACTTCCAAGCACCTTTGGCTTCAACAGCATCAGAAAGGTCACAAAGACCTGGTATTTTAACATTTGCTGGCTTAAACCAGATTTTAGGTTTTAAATTGTGTGTGCATGGACAAACATTTTTTTTATTCTGCCAAAAGTGTTTAGGATCAAGGGCTAGATGTGGAGTTTCTTTTTCCCAAATGGATTGGTTTGTTTCTGAGTTTATCATCTGCTTCCACTAATTTCCCCTCTCCCTTCAGAAAACTATTTCTAATTTTTATTACTTGGATGGGAAGAAACACCACCACTGTCGAAGATAAAAATATATTAAGGGCAGGTTAATCTGTTTATGTATTATTCAACTCACATTTTGCCTTCTTGCCTGAATGCAGTACAACAGAGATGTCTACCATAATTGACTATAGCAATAACATTGTAAAACGTTGAAGTTGATCCATAAGAAAGACTTCAATCCCCACCCTAGAAATACTGCATTCATCTATAGCAAATACTGTTTTCAGTGGTTGTGTAATGCACATATGTAAAAATATTCTATTCTAGGCTTCCACGTCTATTTGAGATGCATCATACGCTGCCTTCTAAATCATGTGCCCTTCTGGCTTTTTCCTGCATGTTACTTTTTGTACCATCACTAGACAGCTTTATATCCATTTTCAGGACACGACTTGAATATTTAAAACTTCACAATACCAAGACTGCAGCTTCTCCCACACGCCATACTCCACCAAAAGACATTTATGTGAGGATACTATTAAACATCTCAAAGAATACAACAAAGTCTTCCCATGTACTTTCTTTAGGTTGAGATCTAGGTAACTTCAAGTTTGTTTGTGTGACAGGAGGACTGATCTTGTAAGTTTCTGGGACACAAGATAACATCATGACTAACCTTCACATTTCAACTACTGAGCAAGATCTGCGGTGTGAATTTTTAATCACAGCTATGACAACAAAGGACATCCTGGAATAAGACAGTTACAGTTGAAGGTAATCATCCTCCTGGTCAAAGAGGAGAAAAACTAACCTAAGCTATTAAATACCATATTTACTTATTTCAAACCATACATGTTTTAAATACATCTTGGGCCAATTATATTCATATACACAAATATAAAAAGTTAAAATACCACAGTACATCCTTATAATGGGAAGTTAACTTCAACCCTAGCTGTTGACAGATTGCAAGCCTATAATACTGTACATTTACAGTGGGAATAAAAATGCCAACGTCCGTTATTGCAGAGATCCTGTGAGAAAGTTCATCGGGGCCACGTCCTTCAACTCCCAATTTGATACAAGGTCCCTCTCACAAAGAGCAGCTCCCTCCGTCCGAGACATCAGCTGCTCCCTCCAATGTGATCCTGTCACTAGAGCGATCATGCTCTTAAATACAGAACTACAGATGGGACTATATACCCTGCATCAAAGCACACCAATGTCCTCGGGCATCTTGATCTCAGGCATTTTGAACTGAAAAAAAAATAGTATATTTTATTTATTTTGAGAACTAAAAAATACAATTATATGTTTCATTTCTTTTTTTTAGGCTGACTACTTTTATTGAACCACCACTGAGACTAAGAGGAGTGCTAAGTGTCTCAGTGTATGAATGGCTAAGCCAAAGAGACTAACAATAGGACTTTGCCATTGCAAAGCACAGCAAGACAAACAAGGGAGGCTGTGGGTTTTCACTGAACTCCTTGTCATCACTAAGTCTGGATTTCCTAATAAGCAATTCATTTTGCAGGAAAATTAGGAAATCTCAGCTTCTTGCTGGCCAGGAGATGCAAAGAACGAAAGCAGCAATTGTGGAGATACCAGTAAACATGCTGAGAAAAGCAATGCAGACCGGTAGATTTAAGAGACGATTCCAATCTACTTGCAAAAAAACCCCCCAAAACAAACCTAAAAACCAAACTACCTCCTTGGCAAAGAAGTAGATTTTGTGTTATTAAATAGTACAAAGAAGCAGAAAAATGCAAAAAATTAGAGAAAATGGTTTTCCTCCCCCACATATACAGCGCTGCCAGCTTAAAACCTACCACTCAAAAACTCTCATGAATTTCCACAGTCAATTCACGGACAGAACAGGAATTAAACTTTATACATTTACTGCATCTAATCCCATCTCCTCCTAAAAACAAACCATTTATTCATTCCCTGATCTGCATTTCTGATCAGTTCTTTATATTAGCATGCAACTGTAGATACAGAATCATCTATCATCTGGAGAGGAAGTATTCTACAATGGCTTATTTTGCAAGGGGGAAAGACTTGCTGAAGAGGGATTCAAGCTGTTTTTCAACTATATGTAAACATTTAAGGAATGATACTGCAGCAGATTCACAAACATGCCCACCTTCACGGAGACTAAAAACGGAGCAAAAATCGTTATAGTGCAATTACTGCTGACCTACAAGCTGACCCGGTGTATTTACAGGAAAACGTCTACTGGTTATCCAAAGTTAACAAAAATCAACTAGAAGACAGTGTTCCACATAACAGAGTAACGGAAATCTCCATAAATATATCAGCAAACCTCTCCCCAATTTACCTTCCTACAGCAAAGGGAATAATGAATTGCTTTGTAAAACGGAGCAACAGAGTAGAGAGAAATAGCTTTATTAGAATCTCTTTTTAAATTGCCCCTTAAAAGCATAATTTATCTTCCTGGTGCACTATCATTCGTGCCGCTGGCTAACGCACAGGTCTGGGAATCAGGAGACCTTGATTCTATTCTCTGAAGGGCCACTTCCTGTATGATCTTGAGCAACTTCTTTAGCCTCCTCTGGGTATGAGCTCCCTATTAAACAGATGGAGATAAGTTGATTAATAGATTTCAAGGCCAGAAGAGACTATTGTGATCATCTCTTCTGACCTCCTGTACATATCACAGGCCATAGAACGTCCCTTAAATAATTCTCAGGATATCTTTCAGAAACGCATCCAATCTTGATTTAGAAATTGCTCATGATGGAGAATCCACCACAGCTTTTGATAAATTGATCCAATGGTTAATTATTCTCACTGTTAAAATTTACATCTTATTTTCAGCCTGAATTTGTCTAGCTCCAACTTTCAGCCATTGGGCTGTGTTATACCCTTCTCTGCCTGATTGGAGAGCCCATTATGAGATATTTGTTCCCCAGATAGGTACTTATAGACATCAGCTGGTATGCCATCAGGACCTCGTGATTTATTGTTCATTTGTTTAGCTGTTTTGCAGATATCCTCGGGCGTTGGTGGGTTGGCAAGAGTTTTCTTGGGTGCTGAGGGATGGAGTCAATGGTGTTGTCAGTCATGGTCGATTCTCGATTTAGAAGCTTTTGGTCCTGTTCCTTCCAGTGCTCTTTGATGGATTTGTTATCTTTAAGAAGGGTACTACTATCTTTAGACCTCAGAGGTGTGAGGCCACATGAGCTTGGTCCGTACAGGGTCTTTGTCTCACAAAAAAAGCTCCGCATATCATGTCTGTCAGCAAATGTTTGGATTTCTTTTGCTTTGTCCTCCCACCATTTGTTTTTGATTTCTCTGATCCTCCTTTGAACTTCAGCTTTGAACTGATGGAAAGAACTCTGCTTCTGACTGGATAGTGGTTGGTTTTGCTAGTCGCAGAAAGCTTCTCTCTTCTGGTCCAAAAGGACTGTAATCTCCATGTTGTTGTCGAAACAGTCCTGATGATGGCGGGTAGCAAGGCCAATGGATTCCTCACAAACTTCATGGTCTGTCTGTTTTAGGGCTTCCCAGGCTGCTTCAACACTTGTGTTGTCATTTCCAGGTGTGCATATATGGCCAGTTTTTCACTGAGGAGTGTTTGAAAGTTCTCTTGGTGCACTGAGGATTAAAGTCTTTGGATGTTGTATTGCTGTCTGTGTGATTTGGATTGCTTTTTATGTTTTTGGAGCTATCCTGATGGACATAACTGACCTCACCAGGTGGTGGTCAGTCCAGCAATCGTCTGCTCCTCTCATGACACGGGTGATTTGGACATCTCTTAGGTCCTGTGTTCTTACAATGACAGTCTAGGAGGTGCCACTGTTTTGAGCAGGGGTGTTGCCAAGTTGCTTTGTCTGAAGATCGTGTTTGTAATCACAAGGTCGTGCTCTGCGCATTTACTGAATAGAAGGATGCCATTGGAACTGGTGCTGCCCACTCCTTCTTTCCCAATGGTGCTACTCCATACATTAGAATCTCGGCCAACTCTTGCATTAAAGACCCCAATGAGGATTATCTTATCTGGTTTTGGAATGGATGACAGTTTTATCAAGGTCAGTGTAAAAGAATTCTTTCTGTTCTGATTCAGCATTAGGAGTTGGTGCATATACACTGAGGATAGTGGCAAATGACTAATTGATCAATTGGATGCAGAGGGTCATAAGGCGCTCGTCGATGCCAATGGGCAGCTCAGTCAGGCGGTTGACTAGAAGGTTTTTGATTGCCTATCGCTTTCTGGTTTTCCTTTCCAGAAGAAAGACTAACTGCCACCCTCTTCCCTCAAGTGGCCATCATCTGCATGTCTTGTTTTGCTGAGAGCAGCGATGTCAATGTTGTACCTTGAGAGTTCTTGGGCAACAATTGCTGTTCTGCATTTGGGTCTTTCATTTTTTGATTCATCTAGTCAGGTACAGACATTTTTTGTTTTTCAACCGCATTGGGAATGATCCCTCTGGACATGGTTATCCAGTCGGGTATGGCGGGACAGCCTACGTTGGGGGCATTTTTTCTAGCTCCTTCCCCATATGGGGTGAGCAAAGAGATTCCTAAACAGGCCTGCTCAGTCATGACTGCTGCTGCTGAAAACGTCCCCTATCCCAGACCAGGAGAACATGACAACCATCTTGCAGTCACCACCTGTGTGGGGGTATGTGACTAGGGACTCCTGATGATCACTTCACCTATCCCTGTTGCCACTTGCCCATCACCACATGACATTCAAGGGTAGAGGAGCGGGGAAAATTTTCCTGTGAAAGAGGCCTGCATGTTAGGAGTTTAATGTGTGGGAGCTGATGTGCACCAGCAGCCACACAAATCTTGGCGGAAGAGGCACCTATATCCAGTGGCAAGGAGGCGCAAGATGACTGGGTTTTCTCCGCCGTTGCAGCCTTTGTCCGTCTTTGCAGCCGTTGAGATGTGATCCTGCTTCATCTGCCTGTTCTGCCATTGAGGTCTTATCCTGGGTTGTGTTGTGCTAGGCTGCACTTTGTCTGGTACCTCGCCTTCGACCTTACCACCATGGGTGACCCTACCAGGAGTACAGGACTCCAGATGGCATCACTCTTAGGGTCTTAAGTATACACAAGCTTCTCCACCATGTCAAGGTGGCAGCCCAAAGAGAAGTACAGAAAGTGCAGGGAGAAACACTGACTAACAAGCTTCACTTGCTGCTCCTCAAAATCTGGCGCACTGAAGAAATCCCTGCTGACTTACATAATGCTAACATCAGCTCCATTTTCAAAAAGGGAGACAGGCAACTATCAAGGCATTGCTCTCCTCTCCATCACTGGGAAGATTGTTACTAGAATCTCACTGAATCGCCTGCTCCCTCTTGCAGAGGAAGTACTTCCAGAGTTCCAGTGTGGCTTCAGACCATCTCAAGGCACAAATGACATGATTTTCGCAGCCAGGCAGATCCAGAAAAATGTCAAGACCACCACCAGGAGCTGTTGATGGCCTTTATCAATCTGATCAAAGCCTTCGACTGTCAACCGTGAGGCTCTGTGGAAAATCATGTCAGTTTGGCTGCCCAAATTTATCACCATTGTAAGACTCCTTCATGACCACATGACTGCCTCCATCCTGCGTGGTGGCTCCATCTCTGAGCCCTTTGTCATCCGAACTGGCGTAAAAAAAGGCTATGTACTGGCACCCAGCCTTTTCTCCATTTTCTTAGCAACGGTGAAAACGCTAACCCAAGACTGTTTACCACAGGGCATTGGCATCCAATATCAGATTGACGGCAACCTCTTCAACCTCTCTCGTCTCCGTGCCAGAACTAAAGTAATATCAGTAACAATAACTGAACTCTGGTACGCAGATGATTGTGCTGTAGTTGCACACTCAAAGGAGGATCTACAAACAGCCCTTAATTGTTTCTCTGAAGCTTACAAAAGCCTAGGGCTAACTCTGAACATCGGCAAAACAAAAAGTTCTCCACCAGCCAGTCCCTGGTCAATCAGACCCAGCAAGGAAGATCTATATCAACAAACAACAACTGGAAAATGTAGAATACTTTGCCTATCTTGGCAGCCATCTCTCACAGAGGGCAGACAGACATTGAAATTTAGCACAGAATTCGCTGTGCCAGCCTTGCCTTTGGCAGACTGTCTCGCTGGGTGTTCAACAATCACAACATCAGAACACACACTAGACTTAGTTTATAAAGGGGTGGTAATCCCAACTCTCCTCTATGCCTGTGACACTTGTGTGACCTACAGAAAACAGCTGAAAAACCTAGAATGCCAGCACCAGCACTTTCTTTGGAAGATCCTCAACATGAAGGAGGATCATCGTACTCATATCAGTGTCCTCAGAGGCCAATATCTACAGTGTTAAGGCTCTGATTATCCAGCACCAGCTGAGGTGGGGTGGGCACTGTGTGCGCATGCCTGACGTACGCTTACCAAAACAACTGCTGGATGTCCACCTCACCAAAAGAGAAAGGAAATGGGGAGGCCAGAAGAAACGCTTTAAACACACCTCAAGATGCCACATCTCTTGATGTTTATCAACACCACACACTGGGAGACAGCAGCCCAGGATAGGGATAATTGGCGAAGACTTGTCAGAGAGAGAACGTCCACTTTTGAGGAAAAACGCCTTGCCCTGATCACAGAAAAACTCCAGAAAAGAAAGGAAAGACAACCGTCACGCAGCAATCATGGTCCAACCCTGTCTTCCAACACCAACAACAATTTATGGATAGTAATCCACTCACCCCTTATAACCTTTTCTTTGTTCAGCTAAATAGATTGAGCTCCTTGAATCTATCACTTTAAGGCATGTTTTCTATTCGTTTAATGATTCCTGTGGCTCTTCTCTGAACCTTCTGAATTTATCAAAATTTTTACTCCTACTCAAAATTCCCTACTTTAAGCATCCAAGTAGTGCAGTAGCCATTTTGGCCACAGCATTGTGCTGGGAGCTCAGGTTCAACTCATCATTCACCGCGGCTCCCAAATCTTTTTCAGAGTCACTGCTTCCCGGAATAGTGTGCCCCTTCATGTAAATATGGTCTGTGTTCTTGGTTCCTAGATGTATACATTTAGCCATCTTAAAAATACATCCTTTGCTTGCACCCTGCTTACCAATCAATCCAGATTGCTCTGTATCAGTGACCTCTCCTCTTCATTATTTATCAGTCCCCCAATTTGTGTATCATCTGCAAACTATCAGTGATGTTTTCTTCCAGATCATTAATAAAAACGTTAAGTAGTGCAGGACCAAGAATCAATCTCTATGGGACTCCATTAGAAACACAGCCATTTGATAATGATTCCCCATTTACAATTACATTTTGAGACTTTTCAGTTAGTCAATTTTCAATCCATTTAACATGTGCTATACTGATTTTATATCTTTTAGTTTTTTAAAAATCAAGATGTCCTGGGGTACCAAGTCAAAGCTTTACCAGAAGTCTAAATATATTACATCTGCACTATTACCTTTATCAACCAAACTTGTAATCTCAAAAAAAAATAATCAAACTAGTTTGACAGGATTTATTTCCTATTAGCATAATTATATTATCCCCACTTTAATTTATTAATCAAGTTCTGTGTTAAATCACTCCATTATCTTGCCTAGAATCAACATCAAACTGACAGGCCTATAGTTACCCGGGTCATCCTGTTTACCCTTCTTAAATATTGGCACAACCTTAGCTTTCTTCCAGGCTCCTGAAACTTCCCTGGAATTCCAAGACTCATTGAAAAATCAACATTAACAGCTGAGTGAGCTCCTCAGTCAGCTCTTTTAAAACTCTTGATTACAAGTTGTCCAGACCTGCTGACAATGTCAAACTTTAGTAGATGCTGTTTAACATCTTCCTTAGATGCTAGTGGAATGGAAATACAGTAAACCCTCATTATAATGCCCTTTGCAATAGGGAACCTTGAGCTACAGTGAATGTGGTCCCTGGATCCCACATCCAGCTCCGCCCACTGTGGTGGGAGACAGACACCTCCTCCAGCTCTGGGGCCGCAATGGGGGCAAAGAGCACCTCCAGGCACTCTGCCCCCGGCTGCAGCCCCGGGCCAGAGGACTTTTCCCCCTCCCCCTCCCCCTCCCCCTCACTGTAATGAAACCCTGGCTGTACCAAACAAATGGCGGAGATCTCTAGGGGTTCGTTATAGTGAGGGTGTACTTTTGTGTTATCATATGATGACTACATCTTCAGTTTTCTTCCTAAAAACAGAACAGAAATAGTTATTGAACACTTCTGACTTTGCTGATTATTAGTAATTCTACTATTTCAATCTAATAATGGACCAATACTATTGTTAGTTTTTTTTTGTTCCTAATATTCTTAAAAAATTCCTTCCTAACTCTGCTTGCCATAGATTTCTACTTGTGTCCCTTTGCTTGCCTCATCAATTTTCTGTAATTCCAAGCTTCTGATTTATATTATCAGTTTTCCCTTCATGTGTATGAGTGAGAGAGAGAAAATATACTTTTCTTCACTTTCCCTCTAAACCAGTTAAATAAAAAAACCACAATCCAATATAGCCTCCTTCCTCGACTATGGCTGTGACATTGCACTCTATATGATTTTATAAATATATACTAATGAGTGAATATAATGTAACTGGAATATGCTTCATGCAAAAGGGCTCTTGTAAGGTATCACTACAAAGCTTATAATCTACTGAGTGTGGTCATCCTATTTGTATAAATGTTCCACTCTTGTATCTGAAATTAGAAATATGAAATAACTGAGGGCCTATTGTAATTATGCAAAGTGTGGGCCATTAATGGTGGCTTAGAATCTTGATGGCTCCCACTAACCAGGACAATTGACTGCAGATGGCTGTGTTTTACCTGCAAGTCTTCCTGTATACATGTGTGCTGGCAAGTGGGTAATGAAGTCTTGCAGTGACATGTGATCATGTCACCTGAACTGGAATCCATCTTTAACCTGGTGCTTTTCCATTAAGAAGGAGGGGGTGGGAACCCAGAGAGTGACAAAGGATTCCCGCCTTATTCAACAGATATATAAATGGGTGGAACAAAACAAAGGGAGCAGCCATCATGAAGAATCCCCTAGCTACCACCTGAGCTGGAACAAGAGCTGCACCAGGGGAAAGAATTGTGCCCAGGCCTGGAAGGTGTCCAGTCTGAGAAAAAAAACAACCAACCAACCAAAAAAAAAAAAAAAAACCCACACTTACTGAAGCCTCTCTAAGGATGAGATTATCTGTATTCAGTTTGATTAGACATAGATTTGCATGTTTTATTTTATTTTGCTTGGTGACTTACTTTGTTCTGACTGTTACTACTTGGAAGCACTTAAATCCTACTTTCTGTATTTAATAAAATCACTTTTTACTTATTAACCCAGAGTATGTATTAATACCTGGGGGGCAAACAGCTGTGCATTTCTCTCTATCAGTGTTATAGAGAGCGAACCATTTATGAGTTTACCCTGTATATGCTTTATACAGGGTAAAACTGATTGATTTGGGTTTAGACCCCACTGGGAGTTGGGCATTTGAGTGTTACAGGCAAGAACACTTCTGTAAGCTGCTTTCAGGTAAGCCTACAGCTGTTAGGGGACGTGATTCAGACCTGGGTCTGGGTTTGCAGCAGGCTAGCGAGTTTGGCTCAAACCACACAGGGAACTGAAGTCCTAAGCTGACAGGGCAGGAAAGCAGGGGCAGTAGTAGTCTTGGCACATCAGGTGGTAGAGTCCCAGGGGGGTTTCTGTGATCCCACCCATCACAATGGCTCTTGGAACATCTAGTAAAGTATTAACAATTCTCAATTTCATTACCATTTAATTCAGGTGTGATTTTAAAGCACTTAGAGATCTTGAATGGCAAATATTTAAGGAAGACAAATAATTCCATTATATAATCTGTTTTATGCCTTTTTAAGAGGACGCCCTCTTACACCTCTCTCATCATAAAAAACTTATTTGGCTGATTTGACTACAAAACTGGCAACCTGTAAACAGTTTGAGGAAAAACTAGTTTATTTTCCTATTTCTATGAGTAACAATAATGCAGCTTGTATCACTAGGACTGGCGATCCTTCCCTCTGAATGCTTTGTAGTGACAGACGCACTGTTAAATCAAAGTTAAGTGTAAGAAACAGTCAGCTAATCTTTACTTCACACAATTCTGGTGCTATATCCATTTCTGACTGACAAAGTAACAGCTGCAAACATGCAGTAGATACTGCATTTCATACAACAGCTTGCTTTCAAAGCTTCTCTTAAAAATAACATAATACATCCATGAATATAAACCATACAATCTGTGGTTTTAAAAAAGGTTAACCATATGTAAAATATTTTCCCCCGCTCCATAGGGCACAACCTAAGCAAAACACACACACACAAATCTAACAGGTTAAAGGCCATGTAAAAGGATCGCCAAAACTTTAAAACCATGTATGTGTGCTCTCAAACACTTATTTTTACAGAGAGAGCATATTGGAACAATGTAAGTAAATACTAGAGCGGGTAGAAATATAGGAACTTTTTTCATGAAGATTTACATAGAAAGAGTGTTCCTGTTTCCCATTCAAAAGTTTCAAAATTTGAAGTTTTTTGACCAGCTCTAGTGTTGAGAGAGAGAGAGAGAAATTTTATATATATATATATATATATATATATATATATATATAAATACATACATACATAAATAAATAAATAAATAAATAAATAAATATAAACGAGAGAGCGCTACACCTATTGTTAAAGTGGTTATCAGTTCTACCTATATTACCAAAAACTATTTTTGGTAGGGCCGTCGATTAATTGTATTAACTCATGTGATTAACTATAAAAAATAATCACAGTTTTAATCACTCTGTTAAACAGACTATCAATTGAAATTAAATATTTTACACCTCATACAAGTCCTACTTCTTGTTTGTCTTAGCCATTGGCTAAACAAGTTTGCTTACCTTTATGGGAGATAATGCTGCTTGCTTCTTACTTACAATGTCATCAGACAGTGAGAACAGGCATTTGCATGGCACTTTTATAGCTGGTGTTGCAAGGTATTTACATGCCAGATATGCTAAACATTCATATGCCCCTTCATGCTTTGGCCACCATTCCAAAGGACATGCTTCCATGCTGATGATACTCATTTAAAAAAAAAAAGTGTTAATTACATTTGTGACTGATCTCCTTGAGGGAGAATTGTATGTCTCCTGCTCTCTTTTACCCACATATATTTCATGTTATAGCAGTCTCGGATGATTCCCCAGCACATACTGTTCATTTTAAGAGCACTTTCACTGCAGATTTTACAAAAGGCAAAGAAGGTACCAAAGTGAGATTTCTAAAGATAGTTACAGCACTTGACCCAAGGTTTAAGAATCTGAAGTGCCTTCCAAAATCTGAGAGGGACAAGGTGTAGAGCATGCTTTCAGAAGTCTTAAAAGAGCAATACTGCGATGCAGAAACTATAGAACCCAAACCACCAAAAAAGAAAACCCAACCTCCTGCTGGTGGCATCTGACTCAGAGGATAAAAATGAACATGCGTCGGTCCGCAATGTTTTGGATGGTTGTCGAGCAGAATCCATCATCAGCATGGACGTGGGTCCTCTGGAATGGTGGTTGAAGCATGAAGGGACATATGAATCTTTAGCATATCTGGCATGTAAATATCTTGCAACGCCAGCTACAACAGTGCCATGCATATGCCTGTTCTCACTTTTTGGTGGCATTGTAATTAAGAAGTGGACAGCATACCTTTTGACTTCTCCAGTCACCCTATCAAACAAGCATCCATCGCAGAGCCCTGTAATTCACTGAATCTGGGCTATTTCAGACCACATTTTCACATGAACTAGATCAGCAGATCAAGATATGTGACTGTCACATATTCCATGCATTTGGGAAGTTATTCTGCTCTCTCACACATAGCTGATACAGGCGAGTCTCATCTTACGCGGAGATTCCGTTCTGCGGTTAGTACGTCAAGCGAAAACCGCATATAGTCAAAATTACATCGAGTTGAATGGCGGGCGGAATCACCCGCACTACAGGTACAGTATTAAAATTGTTATTTTTCTCTTTTTTCATTTTTTTTTTTGACCGACCACATAAAGCTCAAATCGCACATGTTAAATGCGTATAAGAGGCGACAGGCCTGTATTCTAAGAAACAATACATGAGGAGCAAGCAACAATATGAACAAAAGAACAGATCCTATAGTGCTTTAGATTACTTGCACAAAAGTTTATGTTGTGTGTTTTGACATTTCAAAGAGATTTAAAAAAGAAAGGTTAAAAATTACTCAAACTGAAATCTGTAATGCAACCTTCATAATGGTGAGCTACTACTCCACCATGACATATAACCACACACATCACCTATTTTAAAAGTTACAATTTATATTATACAAAAGAACTAGTAAAGAGTAAATTGATATTTACTTTGGTTTACTTCTTGCATGTCTTTCTGCTTGGACAATGAAGAAGAACTATGCTAGTTTCACCTATGTTTGTATTTTCCGCAATGGTGGGGTTGCAGGTAGCGCAGAATGTATTTAAACAAATCAAAATTTCCATTGGAATCAAAAACAAATTGGGACTTTAAAAAAAAAAAAAAGTCTTGCACCCAAAATTTTGGGGCAATGTGTGTTGACTAGGTCTTTAAAATAGCACAGATAAAGGTCTCTCCACATGCACACTTTTAACCTTGTATAATAAGTGGACATATGGACACGTTTTGGTTTTCTATAACAAATCCAGTTCCCCCCTACTTTGCATGCATAGATAGGACAACTCAAAATAGGAATGAGTAAGACACTTACTTTGTAGTAACTGGAGGTTCTCTGAGATGTGTGATCCTATCTGTATTCTATTGTGGGTGTGCATGCACACTCCATGCACCTAGAGTCAGAAAATTCTTGCAAGCAGTGTCTGTTACTCTATGCATGCACCCTTGCTTTCTTTGTGCCTCAGATCGAGCGTGTAAAAGGGCAGAGTGGACCGACTGCCTCTCTAGCTCTTTTTTGGGGGGGGGGGGGGGGGTGGCGGAGGGCAGGTCAATCTTGGAACCATCTGACGCAGAGGGGAAGAAGGGCGGGTAATAGAATACAGATAAGGACCATACATCTTGAAGAAACTCCTGTTATTACAACTAACTTACTCCTCCTCTGAGTGCTGGCCTGTATGTATATTCCACGGAGGGTGACAGACACAGTACTCAAGTTGGAGACGGGTGAGAGGATGCAGACAGCTGAGCCATTTGAGGAGTCCTCTACTAGAGCATAATGTCGTACTATTGTGTGGATTGAAAGCCGTATAGCTGCCTTGAAAATGTGAAGTAGAGGTACTTCCTGAAGCGGTGCCACTGATGTCATTTGTAGCATGAGCCCTTACCACAGCTTCAAAGCAGAGGTTTTATGTATTTTTGTGTTGAATATTTCAGTCAGTAGAAAAACACTCAAGTGTTATGTTCAAACCTATCTTGATCCTGCAATCAGTTCTGTGTGGACTGATGTCCTGAGCCCACAAGGAAGCCCCTTGACTTTAAACAGAACTCTGTACGAGTCGAGAGAGCAGGCTGTGTGGAGTTCATCTATGTCTAAACAACGTGTTATGTAAGGTGGTTCTTGAAACAAAAAATACAGTGTATTATTCAAGCCAAGTTTGTTTAAATTAAAAGAAGGGTGATTAGGGGTTGCCTGAGCAGCATTGCCAATCCTAAGGTTCAAAAAAATCATGCCAGAACCAATCTACACACACATCCCAGCCACAAAAATTAGTTTTCATAGCTGTGTCCTGAGCACTTTAGTTTTCTACTACACTTCCTACAAATTGTATGCGTCAATTTCCTCCCCATTAATCTTATTCCTCTCTCTTCCTGACTAATAAGAACCCAACTTCCCCAGTCAGGACAAATTTAACTGGCACCACATTGCTGTGATCAATTTGTTCCCCACAGAATGACCCTAGGAAAACAGCCTTTGGTAGTCAGATATTTTCAAGAGTCAGGAAATAACGTTGGGGTCAGGGAGAGGCTAACTAGGTCATATGCTATGCCTCTGGTATTTCAGCAACTGAACGCCAAGCAGGATACCCAGTAATTGCACCAAGTGGGAGGAGGAAAAGAATTGCAAAAGACAAGAAAATGCATTTGACTAATTCTATCTTAAGAAAAAGCATTGGACAGAGTTGCCTTCTAAATGGCCTCTTCTTCCCCACCAGGGAAATAGAGGTCTTCTCTTTTCAAAACAATCTCCACAAATGTAAAGGAGAAGGGGGGTGAGAAGGATACAGCATCTTGGTAAAATGAAACAGTTTTCAGTTTAACATATTTTGAATCCTCCTCTCAGCCCACCATTTTTCTTCTCTTTCTAAGGTTAATAAATGTTTGAAATTATTTCTTGTTTTGGTAGTACAAGCAAAAACTAAGCTTCTGGCAACAGAACTCCAAAGTCTTATTAATGTTGTGGCAGTACAAAAACGGAGTAACTTAAAAACTACAACATCCTAAAACGCCTATTATAGCCCTGTAACAGGGTACTAGTCTGCACCAAGAACTAGCTGCTTTTAGAGAGGCATATATATATTTTATACACACAAGCATACATCTACTCATTAGCCAGAAAAAGTTAGTTAGGATTCTGATTTTCGTGTTCTATAGCGTAACATTGTCAACAAAATGAATAACCTTATTATGTTATCAGCATTAGGCTCCTTCTGGACACAGATTCAACAATGCATTGTTTGAACTGTAGCTTTATACTGCTCTTTTGGAAAAGCAAATTCAGATGTCATTTTATGATAACTGTAGCATCTTTGTAATAGCTATTATAGTGTCCTGAACCAGAGTAAGCTTTTACTTCTATAGCAATGAAAATATTCCCTTTTCAATATGGAAATTTGATAAAGTTCAGATTTTTAAATAAACTATCATAAATCTGAACTTCTGGACCTTGGTGTGGATCCTGACCTGCAAAAAAAAATTAGAGTAGAATTATAAATATCAATGGGTGATCATCTCATTAATATATCAGGAAGTACATAAGTCCAAAAAAAAGGGGCAGTATCTTTACAACATTGAACTCCACTGATTAAGAAAATTAGAACAGATTTAGGAATTGTTCAAAGTATGAAATCTCATGGCTAGGCAAAATTGCATTTGTCAAAATGAATCTCAACTTTAATAATTTTTCTCCTCCAAATGCTATCGGTCCTTTTATCAGGGAAGCTTCTTGATGATTGGGAATCTATGATAAACAGATTCATTCGGGGACACAAGCAGCCAAGAATCAAACTGGGCACCCTAGAAAGCCTTGGCAACTAATGCCCACAGTTTACAACACTGAATTCAACGCTAAAAAAACAAAACAAACCTCTAGGAAGCTTTAAGATCTGGGTACATATCAGTATTAAAAGACTTAGTCAATTATTCAGAGACGCTACAATCAGATTTGAAAAGATTTAATAGCTTGCAAAAGATATTAAAATGCCACTGTACCAATACCTTCAATTGAGAACATTTTCAACTCAACCTTCTTAGAAAGATAAAGCTAAGCAGAAAGTTGACAGACTGAAAAACTACTACTCATCACACCTATGAAACACAAGGGTCTCATTTCCATCAGATATAAAATTTTAAATAATTATTTGGAAGAAAAAAGACCACATTCATTAAAAGTGAAATGTAGGCTTGGGTATAGAAAAGTATCAGGAACACTGGCCAATGTACCTCAGTATGCACACTCAAAAAAATAAAATGTTAAAATCCTTGGCCAGTGGTATCTACCCCGCTGTCCACTCTTTGCCTAACATTAACAACATCTATGGTTTAGGGACGTGAAAATGCTGGAAAAAGACTAATAAAACAGACTAGTTTTTTCACCTATATGTGGACCTGCCCAAAAGTTAGGAACTCCATTTAGGAGAAGATGGATTGCCAGCTGTCAGATAGCCCACTGGCGTTCTTGTTGAATTTGCCTGAAAATTCTGCATCATATAAAACCCACAAAATAATGGATTACCCATTTGTTAGTTGCAGCAAGAATCGCAATTGCAAGTTGATAGAAAAAAACAAACATGACTCCCCTAAATCAACTGACCAGTTTCAAAAAGTATGGGAAATACTAGAAAAGCCATCAAATCAGAACTCTACAAGGAAAAAGGAAAAAGTATGCTTATCTAGAAACCTAGTAGAATTTGCTGGGGAAGAATCATCCTCTGCCACAAAACCTGAGAGGACTGAAGACTTTCTTTGAATATTAACGATGGGAAAAAATGTTCATTTGCTATCTTGCTACTTGGCCACCATCCTAAATTTTAAAGATTTCTGAAAGCCAGTTTATGTACCGGAACTTTTATTCTATTTTTTTTATTCTTTGTGGAATTGTAAAATTTAGTTATAAGAATGTTTTTGTAACAATTTATTGATCTGTTAAAAAATTCAAATCATTCCCTCTTCTACATCTTCCCCATATTCTACTTTTTTGGCCATTTACATAGGAACTGGTCTGTTTGTCTGAATGCAGAATTTGGTCCAAAGGAATACATTGCACACTGATTTTAAATGGAGTTATATGAGCACATCTGAGAGCCAGGTATTAGAGATGATTTTTTATACATCTGCATACACACACACACACACACTATGTACACAAAGCATGAAGTTATGTTTTTTAGACATGCTGCAACTAGTAAGCAAAAACCATGCATGCTCCTCAGTGCTAGACATCTCCCCGCTCTGAATTATTGAAACAACCAATATAATTTTTAAAATGCAAAACAGATGAGGCATGCTTGTCAAACACCATACAGCACATATGCTGTCATGAAATGACCCTTTATTTTTCACTTAGATGTAACCTTTGCATACTGTTTTGGTGTAAGTTCTCATTTAATAATAGATGAGAAAAGCTGGGTCAGAAAACAAACGTCTAACAGTTTTTGAGCTTCAATTCCTGGCTTTCACGCATCCCTCATTTTTGGGGCTGAACAAGTTGACAGGTTCTACTAGGAAACTAAAGCAATTTTTTTCATCTTTTCTTGAAAGAAGGAAGATGTTGGTCCCTGAGCATGTTTCGCTGAATATATGAAGCAAAAACACATTTGTCACATTCAGTGTCAACATCTGTTGCACAAGGTCAAAAAAAGACTTATATGCAACAGAACCCGAAGCATCCACACTTCCTCTTAGTTTATGCAGCCTCTCTTCCTTTCCCTCCCTCCTTCCTCACAAAGGCTTGAGACTCACAGCTGAAGCAATCATCTGAAGCACAGATCGGGTGTACCCTTCATCCTTTTAGGTTACAATAATCAGTTCTTTTCAGGCAACAATGCAGTACCACTTCAGCTATTGCTTTTTCCCCCTTTCAATAAAATACCTAGATGAACTTGCAGTTAAAAAAAAAAGCATTTATATCCTGTGTAAGAAATATCTTTGGTGCCACTTTGTAATTAAAAAATGTGTCCCTAAATGACTTTGCAAGTATATGAACCTCTGCAGTCTCCATGTCTCCGAACAGATGTGTATGAGGCTCAGACTATTCAAGGATAACCAGCAGGTTTCTGCTCAGATTTCCTTTCTATCTTTTTTTTGGGGGGGTGGGGGGGGGGCGGGCGAGAGAAGGCTGGGGGGGCAGAAAAGGGAACTTCAGGAAGTAACAGGTGATCAGTTTTTGGACAGCAGTTTCTTAGGTAGTTATATTCATCTGCCCAATTATGGCAGGGCACTGTTCACATGCTCCAATTTGTGCTGTGAGAAAGAAAATGGGTGGCTTATGGGAACCATAATTTCTAGCACAGCATGAATATGAAATCAGAGTTTAAGATCAGAAGGGACCACTAAATCTACTCTGACCACCTGTATATCACAGCACTACCCAGAATCCACACACTACACTCAACAATGGAAATGAGACCAAGGTAAATGAGATACATCAGAGACTAGACTATTATGTGCCACAGGCAAAGAACAGGACTATCAACAGATCACAAACTTGGTTTCTACTACCCCAGGCCTTTCCGTAGTTCACACAATTATGCCCAGAAACCAGTTGGACAAATACCTGAAAAGCAAGCAAAGCTTTGAATGGCTTAAGGCTATGGAGATAAGCAGCTAGAACAGGGGTGGGGCAAACTTTTTGGCCTGAAGGCCAAATGGGGGAAATAGAAATTGTATGACGGGCCATGAATGCTCACAAAATTGGGGTTGCGGTGCAGGAAGGGGTGCAGGTTCAGTCTGAGGGTGCGGGAGTTCGGAGAGCAGGATCAGGGCTGGGGCAGGGGATTGGGCATGGGGAGAGGCTCAGGGGTGCAGGTTCTGAGCAGTGCTTACCTCAAATGGCTCCCAGAAGCAGTGGCAGGTCCCTTCTCCAGCTCCTACACGGTGGCGCAAACAGGCGGCTTTGCACACTGCCCCATCCACCAGCACTGCCCCTGCAGCTCCCATTGGAGCGCTTAGGAGCTGGAGCAGGGCCATGCCGTGGCTTCCAGGAGCCGCATGGTGTGGCCCCTGACCCTGCGCCCTGGCTGGAGCTCACAACCAGTAGTTTGCCCACCCTGGAGCTAAAAGGATAGAGAACAAAAGCTTTGCGGACTATTTTTTCAACTTGAACAATGCTTTATGCACAGGTGACTCTGCTTGCAACTGTCATTCGCTGTGCACAAGTGAAGTATTGCACTCTATGACACCTTGCCAGCTAGTTCACACTCAGCTGTTGAAGTCATTCCTCAAGGAAAGCAAGAAGAACAGAACAGGAAATGACCTTCTACACCCACTAAAAAACAAAAAACCCAAACCAAAAAGGAAAAAAAAAAAAAAACCACACTGGTTCAGAAAGTTCTGGAAGAACATTGCCATTTTTTCTCCTGTTCATGGAAAAGTGTGCTATGCCGACCTTTTCACTCATGCTGAATGCACAGCACTGGAACCTTATTTAACAGAAAGCCAATAAGATTTTGATATAGACAAATGAATCTATATATTGAAGCTAGACAAATTCAGACTGGAAATCAGGCCTACATTTTTAATCATGAGAGTAATTAACCATCGGAACAATTTACCAAGGAACTTGGTGAATTCTCCATCACTGAATTTTTAAATCAAGATTGGATGTTCTTCTAAAAGATAAGCTCTGGGAATATTTTGGGGGAAGTTTTAGGGCCTTTGCTGTACAGGAGAGCAGACTAGATGACTGCAGTGGTTCTTGCTGGCCTTGGAATACATGAATTTAAGCACCTTGGAACCAGGCTATAAGAGGGGGCACATTGTTTTAAAAAAAGCCTGTTTGATCAATGATCTGAAAGGCCCATAAATGTGTTTGTACCATCCTCCAATTGTGCCTTCCAGAATCTTCCCTGGCTGTCCCTTGTGTACATTTCAGAAATGGAGCATCATTTGGATCACATCAGTGAAAACTGCTGTAGACCTTCCTTAAAGAACATATATTTGGGCTTAAAGCCCTTGGGTTGGTCTGACAGCGTAGTTTATAGCAGAAAGTTGGAAAATTGGTGTTTTTCCCTGAGAAAAGTTCGACGTTTTGTCAAAACAACGTTTTCAGCTGAAGTTAATGGGAGTTGTGACAAAATCGCCTAGTCTTGCTTTCAAAAATTCAGTCTACATCTAACTACATTAAATCCACAGATATGAAGTGTCTTGCTTAACCAGCTACCAGTCATAGGTACGTCATTCCTTCTGCTGAGTGTTGATGCTTTGTTTTCTTGTTGTACACCATACTCATCTTACAGATTACTTTTCACTGTTAATTGTTGCACTCAAGAAGTAATAGGAATTCTCTGGCACAAAGAAGGAGAAATGTTGAAAGATATAAACCATGGTATTACTTTGGGATATTAAAAAGTTGCTGAAAAGGAGGGATCCAGTTGATAGTAAGAGCAAATAATGAAATAAAATCCTTGAAATGAATCAAACTGAAAAAGCCTCCGATAAGAAAAGGATTATGGAAATTTGTTATACATCATTGCCATCTGCTGGATACCAATGAAAGCAATAAAGAAACAGGTGAAATTTAAGGACCCACTTGGCACATGTCCAATAGGAATCAAAAGGTGGCCCTCTTCAATAAGCCCTGAAACTAGGGTATACAGTAGTAACTGAGGTCACCATGTGCTAAAGAGAGCTGACTGAAACAAACACAAAAAGCGGCAGAATCCTAAATGCAACCAACACCTGGACTAGCTGTGTGGCAAGAACTCGCCTCAACCCAGGAATAAGAGGAAGTGATGAGATTTCATCTCAAAAATTATATTAAAGAAAAGCAATACAAACAACTGTAGGTTATCTTGGTAAGTCTATACTCTGAGACCTCAAGTAATCATATTTTGGATTTCAACTCCTTTATAAGTCCGAGCAAATTGCCCTAAGAGAGATTGAAAATAATTGTTTTAAGCAATTACTTTTAATATTCTGCTCTTGTCCATTTTGGACCAATCTATTCAAAGAGATGCGACAACACTCTTCAAAGTACCTTAAAGACAAATGAACCCTTGGAAGTGTGATAAATGTGTTAAGTGCTAAAAGAAATGGAGACTTGTTGATCTTAATAAATGTAATACGAAATCTTGGTAATTTGCATTGTTTTGATATAACTCATTACCAAAATTAGATATGCTGTTTGGCAGAGTCTGATGATATCACCCTCTGTTGCGTGAAGAGGAAGGTTATACTTGACTTCCAGTTCTTGATGGAGAACATTCACAGTGATACACACCATCTCTGCCCTTTAAAAATACATCAGAGCATCTAGATAAAGCGGAAGTACTAACTTCTACAAAGAAAAATGCCCTAAAGTGTTTGATGTTTAATAAACAAATTATGCTATTAAGGACTCTCCCTGCAATATATATGCTAAGAAGAAAGCTTTGAGCAGGAATGATAGACTGTGTGTCTGAAGCTGAACGTGACTGCGACATCTGTGAACAGTGCATTTGGTTAGTCTCCCCTTGTCACTTTTC
The DNA here is from genome assembly GCF_011386835.1 of Chrysemys picta bellii. Taxonomy (NCBI): domain Eukaryota; kingdom Metazoa; phylum Chordata; order Testudines; family Emydidae; genus Chrysemys; species Chrysemys picta. The sequence continues at coordinate 112,188,951 of NC_088796.1, forward strand.
TGAAATACTGAGAAAGAAATGCAGATCCGCTGGGCAAATGAAAGAGAGGTGCAAATGAAAATCACACCTTCCTGTCTCATTTTGGTATCACTTCTTGTCTAGATAAACAACACAGTCTCACTTGCCTATTCATGGCAAGTAGCCACAGTTAACACTTATGTTAGGGATCAATCACAACAAATTACAGTTAAGTTTCACGCTGCACCATATGGAGGCAGACTTCAGCATAGGAGGAAAAAGCAAAGAACCTTGATTTGGATCAAACAGGTTAGTTATTTTTTTGGAATAGGGTCCCTTCCCCCCATTCCTATCATGAACAAGTGTGGTGTGGAGAAGAATCTCTAGCAGTGGTGCTTTATCATTTGTGACAGCTTATTGTAGATTTCGTTATGATCCAAGAAGAGAGACTGCTATTTTTAAAAAGGGTAGATTCAGTTGGCAATAAATTAAACAAAAGCACTTGCAAGCTGGAGAGCTCGAAATAAGAGGTTTGTATTTAAAGTGGGCAATCACATCTAAAACACTTGTATGTATATTAGTGGGTTAATGAAATGCCATATCCCCAAGAGACCTCTGACCCGGAGATCATCACAGCACCCCATTTTGGACAGCACATGAGACATTAATCTTGAGACACCACATGGCAAGATATGTGCTTAATGAAGCAGACATACATATGCAAAGACTTGATGTCCTAAATGCCCAACTATGAATTCAACACTTACTATAATTAAAAGCATGAAAAAATTGATTTCAACATTACATATTACTATATATAAAGCCATGTCTAAATATCTTGTGAATATTTAGCCTGTATATTATTTGCAAACCTCATGCTACATAATTAAGCAATAATTCTCAGAGCACATTGGTATTCAAAAGATATTTTGAAAAAAACCACTATTACTGAACTGTCAAATTTTAGTTTGTGTTTGGAGTGAGCATATCTATATACAATGCTGCTGTATATGCCAAAGAACACACATATACTTAACTTGAGAGGGAACAAAAATTTGTAGTTATGATGTAGATACTTGTTAATCAATTACATTCTAGCAGAGTAATCTTCAGTATTTCAGAACTTCTCATTCATGCTTTGTAGAAAGCTAGTCAATGTGCTTCATACAATCCTGATATCAACATTTCTCATTTATAACACATGAAGGAAATGGTTCTTACCTGTAATTTAGATTTCTATTTTTCATTGCCACCAATCTGGATGGACTGGTTTTAGATCAGTCCAATAGACCGAGCAAGCAGCAACATCAATGATGCCGCCGCCAATTGTTCTCCAAGTTCTTGCTTGATGTTTTGGGCTTCAATAGAGGAATAGGGAATAAGAAAAAGATTTGCAGTAGACTATGCGCAAGTAAGAAGAGTGTATGAGCCAAGGTTTGAAACACTCTACTGAGATACCATTCCTCTTAAGGTAACATTAACAAAATGTATTAATTTCGGCAAAAACTCCAATCTAAGAGAAAAAGGGATAAAGACGTTGTAAAGCTAAAAACTACCCATAGTGAAGCTTTACTCTATGTAGCTAAAGTACAGGAAAAAAAATTGTACCTTCAGTTCAGATGAAAGTAATTTGAGCAGCCAAATTACACTGTAGCATTGTGCAGACCATGGAGGGCCAGTTTGCTTAAAGCTTCCGCTACTTCCTTGAGGATCCAAATGTAGGCTCATTAGAGTTAAAAAATCCCATCCTATAATATTCAGAAAAGGCAGAGGAGTAACTCCCGGGGTGACTTGAATATCTCCCTCTAGCCAGGACCTCTCTCCTCTGGCCTGGACCAACAGCCACTGATCATTCCAAGGGAACAAGCCTTTGAACCACGTTAACAAGAAAGGTGCAGAAGCAACCAGTGCCCAGCTTACACTGCTCAAACACAAACGGAAATGTTGCGCACCAAAGAGCGATTGAAATGCTAGCGCTATATTTGTTGCTTGTGTGCTGGGCTGTATGGAGCGGGCTATGTGCTGCTTCATCCTGACAAAAGCACTGTTGTGACAATCATCCACCTCTCCTATCACAAACACACACCTGTTCTGGACTCTCAACTTACAGCCCACACATTGTTAGGACTGAACACCCCAGCTGGCATGGAATAAGAACATGGGGCAGATGGATCACAAAACGTTACACACTGAATCTTGAGTTAAATGTTGGCAAGTCCCTTGGGCCCTTTATAACCTCACCTGACCCTTGCATCAGGAGCTGCCAGTGATTGTAGATCTCCCCTGGGGGTGCCAAAAATGCAGAGACAGAAAGATAGGAAAAACAATTAAAAGTGAGGAGCAGAAGCCACTGAAGACTGAGGGGGTTCCAAAAAAGCAGTAGCTACCACATCATTCCATTCACACTGTATGGCACCTTCTCCAGCCTGGAACAGGCTTAAGGGACCAATCACTTGTCAAGAAGATGAGAGGAGCCACAGCATCACACTGGTCATGTCTCCTCTTGTGGTACAATATTCTTGTAAGACCCTGCAATGCTGAAAGTTCTCTGCCTCAGGGATAGGAGGAGAAACGGTACCAAAGGACACAGTGTCTCTAGTAAGGGAAGTCCCAGCAGCAAAGGGGACTTGCAGGAAGCAACTGATTAATGATGTGGGACTTTCCTGCTGGCTTTTATGATAACATGGCCTAAAGTGAGAACAGCTGCTTGATGTTCTCAAAGATCATAAGAGGACCGTAGAGAACAGGCCCAAGAAAAGGACTGCCAAATCTTGGCTCAGCCAGAGGAACCGCATCATGATCTGGTGGGATTTCTTGTCCACCTACACCTGCAGATATGACACTGGACTGAGGGTGACAAATCCTATTGCTGGGAGCTCATCTGCACACTTTATCTACAGTGAGACAACATCAATGGGCCAGACATGGAGGCTTCATCTGGACCAAAAATGATTCGAGAATGGTAAATGCAGCAGAAAAAGGAGACACAGTCATCACATTTATAATTGTTAATGTTTGTTGAAAAGAAAAGTACGCTAGACAACTTATGAAGCATTAACCAAATAAGGAATTGCAAAGGAAGGTAAAGAGTTATATTTAAATAGCGTATGTTAAGAGTCATGAGGGAATGTTTTATAAATTTAGCTAAATACAATTTGTAAGATAAATTCATGGAGGATAGGTCCAGAAATGGCTATTAACCAAGAGGGGCAGGGATGGTGTCCCTAGCCTCTGTATGCCAGAAGCTGGGAATGGGCGACAGGGGATGGATCAGTCGATTACCTGTTCTGTTCATTCCCTCTGGGGCACATGGTATTGGCCACTTTTGGAAGACAGGAAACTGGGCTAGATGGACCTTTGGTCTGACCCAGTAGGGCCATTCTTATGTTCTTAGGAATCAATTTTGGTTTCTGTCATGAGAAGGGAATTATAGTAAATAGAGGTAAAGAAACATGCATTTCTATTTGCTGCATTTATGCTTTGCACGTCCAGATGGGTTTTATCTTTTTAAACACACTTTTTGGAGTATCCAGCAAAACAAGGATTTTTTTTTTAATTTTGTAAAATCTAATTGCTGTTGGCACTTTTATTACTCCAGCCAATTTGCTGACAAAACTTGGAGCCTTTCTTTCAGAGACTTGTGACACAGAACTTCCTAATATTGTTGGATGGGTTATTTCTTCTGAGTACTCTTCTGGCTCTGTCAATCTGTTTTTCACTTCAGCAGGTGGGTATTGTAGTTTTAAGAATGCTTGATAGAGATCTTGTAGATGTTTGTCTCTGTCTGAGGGATTGGAGCAAATGTGGTTGTATCTTAGAGCTTGGCTGTAGACAATGGATCGTGTGGTGTGTTCTGGATGGAAGCTGGAGGCCTGTAGGTAAGTATAACTGTCAGTAAAGAAGAAAGGATCCACTTATTCCCCCAACTCTTTAGTTTTCTTCCTTTAAGCAATGAGGATCAGTTCTCCAACCATGATTTCTCCGAAGAGTGCATACCAAAGCAAAGCATACAGTAACTCCTCATTTAACATTGTAGTTATGTTCCTGAAAAATGCGGCTAAGCGAAACGATGTTAAGCGAATCCAATTTCCCCATAAGAATTAATGTAAATTAAGGGGTTAGGTTCCAGGGAAATTTTTTTCACCAGACAAAGACATTACACACACACTATAGAATACACACACACACACGAGAGACCAACCACCCCCCCCCCCACCCAGAGTACAAGTTTTAAATAAATAATTTAATGCTGGTACACAGTGATGATTGTGAAGCTTGGTTGAGGTGGAGGAGTCAGAGGGTGGGATATTTCCCTTACTGCTAAATAATGAACTAGCAATTGGCTGAGCCCTCAAAGATTAACTCTCTCACTCTACAAGGCAGCAGGAATGGAGGGAGATATGCGCATGTCCATTAAGTACACTGCCTTGTTAATTAGATCAGCTTGCTGAGACCAGCTGCTGCAAGCTCCCTCTGTCCTGAGCCCTGGTGTGTGGTCCCCCCCCCCCCCCCCCGCTCTATGGAAGCTGGGGTAAGCGAGGTGCAGGAGCCCAGGGACACCCTGACATTAGCCTCCCTCTTCCTTCCCTCCCCCCTGCACAGCAAGCAGGCATCAGGAAGCATGGGGGAGAAGGGGGCAGAGTGAGGGCATAGCATGCTCCGGGGAGGGGAGGAACGGGGCGGGGGCAGGGCGAGTACCCCCCAGCACATTAGAAAAATTGTGTATATGAAACACAGAAACCTCAGGGAGATTTAGACTTTGTTCCTAACCCTCAAGTGTTCAAAAGCAAGGGCTTTGCCAAATATCCTAAAACCATCTCAGAAGACACTACACTATTCCCTTAGTGGCCATCTAAGACAGCATCCTACAATTCCAGTGTCACAAGCAGAGGGCATAAACTGGAAAGCAAAATTTATCTTTGCACACACACACACACACACACACACACACACACAAAGATTAGTTTAAGACACAAGGCAACATTTGAGCTGGGAACACAGAGGACAAATATATTCCGTCAGATGAAGAAGGTTGCTCATTCACATTTACTCCCCAATATTCACTTTTTTTCTGTTCATGACCCTCAGGGCAAGAACTATAACACCAGTTCTGTCTGGTTAAGTGAGTGCACTCAGACTGTTGCAGTTGTAGGGAATTTAAGTTCCAGAACCACATTCAACTTTTCATTTTAAATACATTTATAATTAGTCTGTTTATTCAATGAGGTGCACATCTCTATGAAGGTTATGGAAGCAAGAGTTAAGAAATAAGTGATTTAACAAGGGTGATTATGTTGTTCATATTGTGTTTTTATTATTATATATTGTTACCTAAAATACTATACAATAACTTTACAAGACAGGGTTGATGCTTTCTAAACAACTTTTCATCCTTACATCACTACACTCCAGCATTTGAAGAGGTCACTTGTAACTGGAGGTTCTTCAAGATTCGTGGTCCCTATCTGTGGGTTATGCAAGTGCACCATGTGCCCAGAGTCAGAGAATTTGAAAGTAGCATCAATTGATTCACACATGTGCCCTCATTTGCCTTGTGATTCTGTCAAAGGCTATAAAGGACAGGGCAGACTGATCGCGTCACCAGTTCTTTCTCCAACATGATTCTGACAGACGTGGAGAGGAAGGAGGGCGGGAAGTAGAATACAGATAGGGACCACACATCTCGAAGAATCTCCAGTTACCAGTAAGTAACCTCCTCCTCTTCTTCAGGTGATAGTCTCTATTGTATTGCACTAAGTGTGATTGACAAGCAGTACCTAAGCAGGAGAAGGGTGCCAGGATGAGGACAGAAGGGTCGTGCAGAGAACTGCCGTGCCAAAGGAGGCATCCATTCCTAATCCTGCACCCAGGCATACCGTGTTGTGAACGTTTGGACAGAACTGCATGAGACTGCTCCGCATACGTCTGAAGGGATGCTGTGGTCATTGCTTGAGCTCTAGTGGAGGTAGCCCATGCCCAGGGGAAGAGGGAGGTCGTAGATTTGACAGCTGGTAGCAGAGTTTAATTCAACCGGAAATCCATTTTTGAGGTTTTCTGGGTAGAGACAGCCTGTCCCTTGATTCTCTCTGCTACTGAAACAAACAGTCTGGGAGACTTCCTAATAGTTTTTGTTCCCTGCAGGTAAAAGGCCAAAGCTTGGTGGACCTTGAGGGAATGGAATCTATGTTTTTCTGCGGATACACTGGGTTAAAGGAAGAAAACCGGTAAGTGAATGGATTGGTTAATATGAAACTTCGGTAAAAATTTTGGGTGTAGGCATAAAGAGACCTTATCCTGGTGGAAAACTGTAAATGGCGGACCTCCATCATAGCGCCGAGTTCATGACCCTTCTTGCTGACATGATAGCAACAAGGACTGCCACCTTCCTGGAGAGGAGGGACATGGACACCATTGCTTCAAAGGAGGGTTTTGTTAATACTGAGTACCAGATTCAGGTCTCATTGAGGCACAATTGTTTCGAGATTTGGAAGGTTCTTAGGACGACTTTCCAAAAATCTAGCAGTTAGCTGGTGTGTAAAAACAAAGTAACCCTCTGAAGGAGTATAGAACGCCGTTAGAGGGACTCTTAAAGTGCGGAGGGCGAGACCTGAGGTCTTTAAAAGATAGACTGTAGTCCAGGATTAGGGGAATCTCCCCATCTTTTGGTATAATACCTGTGTGTTGTGCCCAAGATGAAAAGCGTTTTCACTTAACTTAGTAACGTTGTCTAGTGGAGTCTTTCCTACTGTTCGAACGTCATGTACTGTTGAGGAACACGCCTGTTCTATGGTTGATACCCTTTGAAATACCATGCTCTGAGGTGTAGCAGTCATGGATTGGGATGCTTGATTCTGCCATTGCATTGGGTCAGAAGATTGGGGAGGTTCAGGATGGTAATTGGAAGTTGGGATGACATGCACAGGAGATGGGGAACCAGTACTGTCTGGGCCAGAAGGGGGCCATCAGAATGACAGTCGCCTTGTTTTATTAGATTTTGTGTAGCACCTGAGGTAGAAGTGGGAGTGGAGGGAAGGTGTAGTTGAGTTGATGTGACCAGGAGAGCAGAAGAGCATTACCCCGGGAGTGGTTACCAATGGCTCCCCCTGGAGGAATACATGCTGCACTTACTGTTTGTCGGAGAAGCGAAGCGATTTCTGGTTGGGGTCCCTCATTTTGCGATAATGTTGTATAGCACTTTGTTATGACGTTCCCATTCGTGGCTGATCACAAATTGTCTGCTGAGTGAGTTCGCAAGCAAATTCTACATCCTCTGAATATAGGCTGAGCGTAGGGTGATTGACCGCTTCTGCTTCTGAATTCATTCCCCCTTGTTTGCTGATATGGAAGATAGTGGTGCTGTTATCTGACATGATCAGGACATGAGACAGAATGAGTGAAAGAATGGATTTGCACGCCTTCTTTACTACTTGAAGTTCCAGGATATTGATGTGCATGCTGAATTCTCAAATATCCACGTCCCTTGGCTGGGACAGTCAGGATAAGGTTCGTGGAGTGACAGCTCAGTGAGCACACGGACTGTAGCCATGTCTGAAGGCAACAAAGAGTCTCACAAAGGGGATCACGTAAGTGCATGAGGCCACGTGGCCAAGTAGAGACAAACAAGTCTTGGCTGGTACACAACGATTGTTTGTGATGTGAGCTATGACAGCATTCATTGCCTGAAATTTGTCTGTGAGCAGATATGCCCATGCCATGATGGAGTTTAAGGTAGCCCTGATTAAGTCCAATGATCATGTGCGATGGAGGATCAACTTCTCAGTGTTGACGCTGATCCCAATGAAGAAAGAAGGCTGAGTAACAGATTGAGGTGTGGGTTTCCTGGTTGGACCTGTTGGCTAGGAGCCAAAGTATGGAAAAACAAGGAGACCATAATGCCTGATGTGAGCCACTACTATGGAAAATACTTTGGTGAAGACTCGGAGTGATAGCTATCCCAAAGGGTAGTATGCTGTATTGGGAATACAGGGGCCCACTGTAAACCTGTGGGTGGAGTGAATATTGACATGGAAGCAAGCATCCTTCATAGCGAGAGCCATGAACCACATGCCTTTGCCTAAGCATGGAATTATGACTACCAGTGTGACCACGTAAAACTTGAGTTTGTAGATGAAGTGATTGAGGAGATGGAGGTTGAGGATTGGTCTCAACTGCCTTTCTTCTTGGGTACTAGGAAGTAAATCGGGTAGAACCCTGTTCCTTGATATGCCACAGGAACATGTTCTATTGCTCCTTATCGTAATAAGGAGTTCACCTCTTGGGGGAGAATATGGTTGTGAGAGTGGTCCCTGAATGGGGACGGGGAGGGCGGTCTTGGATGAGGTAGCATTACAAAGTCGATTGTATAGCCATGGAGGATGATATTCAGCACCCTATTGTTGGTTACCACACTCCAAGTGTGGAAAAAGAATGGTAATCCACTCCCAAATGGAGTTAAGGATTGGGAGGTGTTAGGGTCAGTAGCTGGCAGCTCTCAAGCTTGCATTAAAAAAAAACAAAAAACAAAAACAAAAAAAACACACTCTTAGCTTGTGCTTGGGTTTGAGATGTTGAAGCCTGAGGGGAGGGAACCCAGGGAAGCAAAACCTTTGGAGTTTGTGTGGCGGTTCTTAGGGTCACTGTTGATAAAATTGTGGAGACCTGTACCTCGGGCAGTGGAACTTTAGTTTCAGGGCAGGTTTGTAAATGCTCAACGAGTGAAGAGTAGCCCTGGAATCTTAGTGTAGGCAAAGACTCATACATCTTATGGTTGAAGAGTTGGGATCAAAAGGGTGGTCCTCAGAGGTGTTCTGGCATCTCTCGGAAAACCAGAAGCATGAAGCCAAGACTCTCTGCATCAGGATGGCTGTAGCCAGAATCAGCCATGGCCACTGAGGATAGGAGGGTAGTCCTGGCTATTAGTTTCCCTTACTTGACAAGGGTCTCAAAGCAGGCAGGGTCTTGCTATGGGTGACTATTAGCAAATTCCTTGGATTTTGTGTAAGTCAGGAAGTCATGCTTAGCCAACAGTGCTTGATAATTGGTGATCCTGAATTATAAACTGAAGGAAGAGAAGACTTTTCTCCCCAGTAGATCTACGTGCTTCCCTTCCTTATCTGCAGGTGTAGATAAAGGGTGTTATTGCTTAGCCATCTCTGCAGCAGCCTGAACCTCTAGTGACTTCAGAGCTGGGAGAACAGGAATTCCGAACCTTTGGCCAGGACATAGTAGAATCTCTCTGCTCCTTTAGCGGTGGTGGTACATGTGACGGGGTGTGCTACGCTGTCTTGGCTGGCTCCAGTATGACCTTGCTGATCAGTAGTGCTATTCTTGTTAGTCACAAAGTGTGAAGAGTGTCCAGAAGCTTATACTGAAAGTCTTGGATCTCTTCCGGCCGGGTCTGTAGTTCCCCTGCAATTCTCCATAAAAGATCTTGAAATTGTCCGAAGTCTTCTAGTGGGGAAGGGGATGATGCAGTAACAGCTTTGTCCTGCAATGAGGATGGGAATGTAGCAGACTCCAGTGGGACTGCTGGAACTGGGATATAAAATTCTTCCTTCTCTATCAACTCTGTGGACATACTTGAGGGGTCCCTTGAGGGAAGTGGGGGAAGCAAGTGGCAACTCCCTTGTGGTCTGGGTGGGCTCCAAAGGAGGATACTGCAATATTGGGACCTGGGGGCAGCAAGTAGGATCAACAGTAGGTCACGGAGGCCCCCATGGCATGGCTACCAATGGCTCTGGAGAGCAGGGCCGGCATTAGGGGTGGACCACTTGGTCAACCCCCCAGTGGTCAAGGGGGCGCAGAAGTGCGTAGTTCCGGTGTAGTGTCAGAAACTGCTCTCAGCTGGCAGGGAGTGCTGAGTGAGGGGACCCCCAGATTTCTCCCTGCTTCCTCCTGGGAAAGGAACTGGTGGGGGTGGGAGGAAGTGGAGTGGTGACACACAGATACTGCTTATCCCCTCAATGTTCCTCCATGCCCTCCTAGGGGTCTGTGGGGGGGGGGGAGGGAGGAGTGAGGAACCACACCCGCCGGGACCAAGGGCACCAAAATACAAGTTTGCCCATGGTGCCATTTTCCCCAAGGCCAAGAGGGTGAGAAAGCAGTTGTTCATATGGGCTTGTCAGTCTCCATGACTGTACATAGAAACAGTTCTTCTCCAAGTTCTGATTTGTTGGAACAGGAACAGGCAGACTGGTTCCAATGGTGGTACCATTGGAGATGCTGGAGAGGTGTATAATACATCTGAGAGGGGTGATAGACCCCCATACCGTAGGCATATCCTGTGGCATGAATAGGAATTCCCTGCAAGTGGAGGGACCTGATGGAGAAGGGGACTCTGGATACAGCAAGGTAAAGATGTCTTGGGGTGCAGCCACAGATCCAGATCTCTCTGGTGCAGAGGGCACTCTTCCCCACCCCTGCTCGCTGGTACTGGTGCTGAAGTCTTCCCCTGTGCAGGAGGGTCTGGTGGCTTATGAGGTGCCAGAGATTGCGATAGGGACAGTTTGCTGCCTGGAACCATTGGATCCCACTATTTATGGATCGTCTTCTCAGGCCTATGGGCCTTAGAAAGAGCTACTTCCCCTTGGGCTGAGTTGGAGGAAGACAGTCCTACGCATATGGGAGTGCTTCCTAATCTCCTGACTGGGCCCCACCATGGGGTCAGAGAGTGGTTCCACCAACACGGGAGTTGGACATAGCAGCAGCAGGAAGCGTGTGTCTTCCTGAATCAGCCCGATGTACAGAGGGGTTCCCCAACCTGAGTCCGATTATGGTCTCATGGCCATTTCCATGAGATACTTCCAGAGATGAACACTACACTAAAGGTTCCGACCCGGACCACACAGCAGTGAGAAAACTGGAGATTTAGTCGGTCCTCTTCGCATTTTATCACCTTGAACAGAAGCACTAGGTGAGTCAGGACACATGCATGGACCCACTGAAACAACTTTCAAATACTCTGATTCCAGACACACACAGTGCATGTGTCACACACAGTGGGATACAATAGAACACAACGCATTTGCTTTGCATTTTATGAAAATACCACATGCGAATATGCTGTACTGTAGATTGTAATAGCTTAATTACCAAGATAATGTGTGCTTTCACTTGCGCTGTATTCTCTGTGGATTTTTTCCCCCACAACGTGCAGCAAGAAACTCATGAGTTGTTAAACAATTATAAACTTTGAGCGACTGTAGATCTTCTCCACTCTTCACACACTAACTTCCAATTGTGTTTCTCTAAAAGGCAAAATCACTTCTTGCTGTGATCACAGCCTGTTTTAAAGTATACATTAATATTTCTGTAGCTTATTAAAGCAATGCTTTATAAATTGTTTAACATTTAACAGTGTTAGAACTTCCACAATTTATGAATGTGGAATTTCAAGAAAAAGGAGCACTGAATCACAACAGACATTACAGCACACAGACTTACCAGTCCGTGCATGTGGGAACTAGGACTCTTGAAAGATACACAAAAAGTAAAATTAACCATCCCATTTCAATACAATTGTCATGCATTTTTAATAGAAAGTGGAAAATGTCCATTTTGGAGCATTACATTTTTGGTTCCTTGGTGTTTTATCTACCATGACCTTTCCCAATTGTATACACTTACCTTGTTCCATCCCTTTTGTGGAGTTTAATAAATACTTCATAGAATGTAAGAGAATAGATTTTATGGGAATATCTTCATCTTGATAAGCTTTAGTTATTTTTCTCTATCCAGATAAAGATTCCAGAAGATAAGCCATTTGATTTAAGTCTAGTTTCAAAATAGGAAAGTTACTGTAATTGCCTTGTTGGAAGAAAAAGAGGATGAAACTGATCACAAGTTTGAACTTATTTTTATTTTTGCTGATGGATGACTACTGAGTGATTGGTTGTTATTAAGGTCCCCCCTCCCAATCAGTTTATAGCTATACAGGTATTTTGGTTGCGGGTTAACAGATCTGTAGCCTCTGGGATGGGAAACATTGAATTTTTTTTTAAATAACTGATTTAAGTGGGACTTTTCCCAAGATGATCTCACTAAAAGACAACCTAATTCAAACCTGACTGGACCAAAAAGTCATGACTCTAAGATAGGCTTTACACCTGAGAGGTGCTACAAAGTTGCTTAAGTGAAGTTTCTTAGTTATCAATCAAGAGTAAGGCTGAGAGCTTCTCTTTTTCGGACAACAAGACATCTAAGGGAAGACTCTCCTAGACTGATCATGTTGCGTAGAGGAAGACAAGACACTGACAAAGAGGTCACTCTCCAATCTCCGAGCAGTCTCTCCTTGCATCTGAAGAACTCCTCCTAGCAAGAAGTGCTGTGCCAGCAGATCACCACCATCTGGCCTGTTTGACTACAATTCCAGCTGTTACTCTATGGGAGTCCAGAAGACTTCAAGAGCTAACGATTTTGCAGACTCAATCTGATCTTAAGTAGCTTGTTTTTCCTTTTTTAAATGAACTGGGAGACATCCCAGCCTTTGTAGTTTTAGGCCACGAAAGTGAAAGTGTGGCTGTGGACATGTATGAGTGAGTGGGAGCACCCATGAAGTCCATATGGGAAAGGTTCCCAAAAGAAGCACTTCCCAGATTTAAATAGCCCTAAACACCATCTTATAAAAATTACTCAGTGTATTCTGTGTTCTATATCTAAAAGTCCTAAGGGACAGATTTTCACCTGTACTTTCTGGTAAATAAGAGTTGTTCAACTTCTGCTCATCAAGACTGCTCTGTTAAAAATTGCATTATAATAGCTCTGCTGGGGTGGGCAGTGGGAGGAAAGGATTAACCACCACACAGGAATTGTTATAGAAGAAGGGTCTTTATAACTGGCTTTGAGGTTTTGGTCCAGACTTTGGATAATAATTTGGTTTCAGTATTAAGTTCCTTGACCAGCTTCAAGTTATACATTCAATTGCCTCTGCTAAAGTTGTTTGGTTGGGATTTGTAACCAAATGAACAGCTACCGTCTTAAATGTATAAGGATTATTTTTTGTACTAGTTTGAGGATTTAATTCTGATCAAATATTGAGCCTAATTTGTTGATTTGATAGGTGCATTGCTTGATTCTTAGTGTAGAATAACAATAGCAACAAAGCTGAGATGATTTTCTCTCTTTTTTTAGTATTTTCATAAAACAAAAAAATATTGAGTCACATTTCTTGCAGTAAACAATGTGGGTCCAGAACCTTTGAGGATCTGGGCAGATACCTAAAAGTACTCAGCTCCTCCTAGTTAGCCTCTGGTTCTCAGAGAAAGCAAGAGATGTATTTGTCTGTGTTCTTATTCTGGATGGTGACATTTCAGACTTTGCTATGTGTGATATGAAAAGAAAGTTACAATATTATAACTTTCTCTCATTTGGTGGAATTCCCTTTCCTTTTTTTTTCTTTGAGTGTCAATAAGGAAATACGGGAAATCAATTTCAGAGCATTTTGAGAAATAGATGGGGAAGGACACTTCATAACTCAGGTGTTTCTTCTTTGAGACAGCATGCATGGGTGCTAATTTTTACTTTTAGCTCACAGGGCTCTACCATCGCCTCGGTCATTCCTTCAATATCTCATACACTAGTTTATTTCACTGCAAAAGTGATATGGAGGACATTGTAAGTAAAACCTAGCACTTGTACATTACTTTAGAATCATTCAGTAAGTCTCAATATCCCGGAGAAGCAGAGAAATAAATAGCACCCCCATTTTACAAATGGGCAAACTAGAGCAGAAGTTAGGTGATTTGGGCAAGACAGAGGGGAGTTCATATCAGGAAACCAATCACACCCAGTCAGAAGAACTTCCTTCCTTCAGCCAGCAGCGTGGCATCACAAAGCTACTGGTCTTGAGAGTTGCTTTGAACCCTAACTCTTACCAGGGACTGAGGTGTGATCCCTCCTCACTGTCCCAGTCTCCTTGGGACCACTATCCTAGCCACTGAAACAGGGCTCAGGAAAATCCAGGAATATGATTGACCCTGATGACCCTCAGGATCACCAGTCAGTCAAGTAGTATTTGCCTTGGCACTAGAACCACAAGAACAGAACAAAACAGAGGCCTCTGTGGTTTCTTTTTTCTTCCAAAGCAAGGTATTTGTGGAGCTTGACAGGACTTTATGTATCTATGTGATCATATTACATATGCCAGCCTGTCCACACAAGATCAGGCTGCTTTATCACTCCTGGTAGGTGGAACCCAAAAGGTGAGTTAGTGATCATTTCAATATGAAAAGTTTCCATTGAAAGATGCAGGCTGACTGATTGGACAGGGACTCCATTTACCCTCTTCTAACTCTTGGGAAGGGTAACCTGTAATTTTTTCCCATCCAGATCCCCTTCCCCTATCACTCCCCTTTCTCTGCCTGCAACCTATCTAGAACTTAGCCCCTTAGTAGCACAATTTTTAAAGTAACTTGCTAAAAGTGTTGTGAATAAAATAAAGTAACCTGCATAAGGGAGTCTGCATCCTGACTCTCATAACTAGCAGGCAGTTAAACTTCACAAATAATCTTTTCTACCACTATCTGGCTTGTGGGTGCAAAATTGGAACAACAATGAAATTAACATAAAGGACAGATTTATACTCAGTATTGCAATCGCAGTAAAAATTAGTTGACTATATGAGCTCTTATAAGCCCTTTTGAAATGGAACAGTCTAAATAGAACTGTTAAAATAAGAAATCTTACTTTTATGTGAGAAAAAACATTAAGTAAAATTGATTAACCCACTTACAGGGAAGAGGATATTGACAAGTGAGTGTGATCAAGCATTTCCATTGTTTGCTCTATTTTCACTGAATTTGTGCTCAAAAGCACTAATCAGGATTGGGGCTCACACAAACTGAATTTGAGCATCTTGTAACATTTAAACTGGAAAGTGGAAAAATTATTTTCCATGCCACTTCAGTTGTGAGCTGCAGATTCTCCTCTGCTTTGCCGCATGCATAAGCATGAAAAAAAAAAAAACAGGTCATACACAAGGTTCATATTTCCCTTCACATGAAAGGGGAACTTTTCCTACCCGCCAATGGGTTTTACCTGTTCAGTCTAGTCACTTGGATTCCTTCTGATGTCTTTCCCCAAACACAGACTTCCCCCCCCGCCCCCCACTAAGCGCTTCCCACCCCCTTGCTGCTGGCTCAAACTCCCCAGTCATAAATCTTAAAGATGCAACAAAACTCAGGTTAAGCATTTCACTATTTAAACAATTCTATATACAATTTACATTGGATTAGAAATTGGCCTGATGTATTTCTCAGATTATTAAATAGAAAGTCTGTACAAAAGGGAAACCGTTTACAGTTGAGAGGAAAAAGAAAAATCCTCTCTTATCTGTTCCATTCAATGCTCTAACCAGTGGGCTTTAAGTAGCAGTGCTCCCTGGCCTGTATAACTGAGGCAGAACGTGACAGCTCTTAGCCCAGGCCTGCCAAAGATGTGTCTGTATCTGCAAACATTGTCAAGATTAATTTCTAATAAAGCATATATGGAACTTCAAGTGATGCTTTATCTCCTGGGCAGAGAGGAGAGCTGCTGCTGCATTAGGGTAAAGTGTACATGCTCCGTCTTCTGTTAGCCATGAACCTTGTAGAGTAGAACAGCTTTGAAGATCTGAGAGAGGCTGTCCTTAAACAAATTATCTTCATGGTAGGAAAGGGCCATCAGGCAGTCCTTGGAACCAAAAAGTTGTGGCCAGAAAACGGTTAATTATAATATTGTCTGCCATTATCCTAGCTCTAAACTTGAGGGTCACCTCACAAAAAAAAGGCAGGTGACTTTTAAAAACAATTTCCTCCATCTATGAAAGAGTGAAATCCTTAATATAATTTTAGAACTAGATTAGGAAAGTTTGAGAGGCACAAGAACACAAGACCAGACTCCAAATCTAAGAGCTTTGAAAGCTACCTTGTATTGCTTATATATTTTCATACTGCAACAGACAGGAATTCACACTAGTCCAATATCCTGTCTCTGAAAGTGACCAGGACCAGATGCATCAGAGGAGGGTGTAAGAAACCTTGCAGGCAGGCAGTTATTTAGTAACCTTCTCACAGGGAAACTTTTCTCTTGAACTCTAACTGGCTTATGCCCAGAAATGTGAGCAGTTAGATCACTTACAATAGTAAAGAATTTTTAAAAATTTGCAACTAGTTATCCATTTACAATAAACCATGCTTTTTAAAAGCCTGCTGATATCTTGGCCTCATGGTATTTTGTGGCAATGACTTCCACAGGCTTACCAGTGCACTCCAGAAAGGATTTCTTTTTCTTGTTTTAAATATACTCCTTTCAATTTTATTGAATGTCCCCTTAATCATGCATCATGACAAGAATAAATAAAGTAAATAATTCTTATTCTTTAAGTCAGATGCATAAATATATTGATGTCTGGCATATGGCAGACAAAGGATTCAGTCAGTTCTAGGATATACTACTTGCTAGCTTTATCTGAATGAAGGTTTGTACTGATTGATGACCCTAGACGAGGATAATTTTTGCCTAGCTGTTTTCAAGTCTTTGAGACTATACCTTTGTAGATTTTTTTTTGGAAGGGGAAGAACGTATTGGCTCAAATTGCTGCGGGCATTATTCACTAGATGCTTTGATCTGATCAAGCTTTGCTTTTTTAATTCCGTTCCTTCTTATGGCTCCTCAGTTCTGGAAGAGGTTTCTCTAGGCCTTAGTCACTTGTTTAATAATGGTACCACTTGAAATGCTCTCTTCTCAGAAAAGGAGGAAGTTCCGGAGGTTGCTCTTGCCTCTTTGTATCGGCTTAACTTTGAGCTTATGGAGGGAAGCATAGATCCTGGATAATTTGTAGGCATCAGCTGGGGGTAGGTTGCTTCAGAAGGGGAAGCTTTGGACTCAATGTCTTTTGCTATCTTAAACTTCAGGGTGCAATGTCCATTGGGAACTTAATGGGTTTTTATCTTCTGAACCAGTCTCTCTTGATGAAGCCATGTTCCCTTGGGATCTGCTTGCCAGATTTAGGGGGCTGAGAAAGAAGAGGAAGAACTAGTAGGTCTAAGGGTACCTCTATACTTACCCGCTGGTTCGGCGGCAAGCAATCAATCTTCTGGGGTCGATTTATCGCCTCTTGTCTAAACGCGATTAATCGATCCCGGAAGTGCTCGCCATCGACGCCGGTAATACTGCTCCGCGAGAGGAATAGGCGGAGTTGACAGGGGAGCCTGCCTGCCGCGTGTGGACCCGCAGTAAGTACCTTTAAGTTCGAACTAAGATAACGTAGCTGAAGTCGAAGTATCTTAGTTTGAACTGGGGGCTTAGTGTGGACCAGCCATAAGGGAGTTGAGTTAGCTAGTCCAGGAACCACAAACTGGAAGAACAGCTGTTGCTCCTGAGTGGCATGGGGGCTGAGCCACATGCCTAAAAAGGAGGAGGGAGTAAGGTGGATTTGGCTGCTGCAGTTCTCTTCCTGGACAGCTGGAGCTGCTGTGCACTCTGCCTGCTTAACTGGGAGAGGATGTGATGGGTGCGAAGTCACCCCATAAGCAGAGACAAGAGGAGAAGGAGCCAGAATGGACACTGGGGAGTTAAAGCAGCTACAGAGGGAGCTCTCCTTGGCAGGCACGTGGTCCGTATGGCCCCTGGAGAAGTTATCAGAAAGAAGCCCCTTTGTCAGGCCAGCAAAAGCAAAAGGTGCACACAAAAAACCCCATAAGAACTAGTCAAATGATCTATATTCCATATATACCAGTATTACCAAGGAGATTATTCAACACAACCCCCAGCTGTTCACCAGAAAATTAACATGCAAAGTGACAAATTAAAGAAACATACAGGAGACTTATTGAGCAAACAGCTTAGTGTCTTGCAAGGAATCAATGGGCAGAGGGAGAGGAGGCTGTTCTCTGAATAAAGCCACACAGATAAGCTGTTACAGCACATTGCTGTGTGACATGAATTCTGCTTCAACGAGTATAAACAAGGTGTTCAAATGATTTCGAGGATACTGAGCCAATGACCACACTTTAAGTATTTCATTTCAAGTGCACCCTCTGATTGCCAAGAGCCTCACTGATGCAGAATACTCCAAAGAATCACCCATTTAAACAACTCCGATAGAATCTAAATGCACACAAGGCTTTGTGTGATCTCTGCTGGAGCTTATAGTATCTAACAGCTGCGACTATGACTGTTCTAGCTAATTGCTCCCAGCAACAAAAAGAATAAACAATCACTACAGGAAGGAGACACTTTGCCAGTAAAATATTAATGCGTTTTTGAGCAGCCGGAGTTTGTCTCAAGTCTTGGTTAAAGGTACACTAATAGTAAAGTTTGCAAGTGAAAAAAAATTCCATCTGAACGGCAATCTTTCCTTATCTTGGGGTTTAATATTGCTTCTTACAGGGGAAACCTTTTTGAAGAAGGCAGCTTTGCAGTGTCTGTGGACTCTATTTGCCTGATCTCTGGAAGCTTGTTCCAGATCCCCAGACCACTTTATCCTCCGCTCAAGTGCTGTGTTCTGAACTTGGATCTGAATTGTCCCAAGCAAAGAGCGCTGCCATCGTGATGGTTCACAGATGGAAATTTGGTCTTTAATGTAGCTGGGCTTTCATCCATTAGTTGCTTTAGCCCCTTCAACAGGCATTGGAATACGACAGAACTCCAGTGGAGGATATTGAGCACAGGCCTGATGTGCTCATGGCAGCCTGAGCCATAGAGAAGGTGGCAGCCACATTCTGTACTAGCTGTACGTGCTTCACATACAGTGAGTCACTGTAAATAAAGTCTGGAGGTGACAAATGCACTGAGGCAGGAGCTGGGAAGTGGCTCTGTAAGGGATAGACATCATACAATGGTCTGTATGAGGAGGGGACACCTTGCCTGTCTGCCTGGGCTCACAGGGGAAGAATGAAGTGAGGGACACTGCAGCTTCAGATGTCTATTGTTGTGTTTCTTGTCCTGTGCATGATTAAGAGTATAAGAGAGTGTCAGACTATGCAAAGGATGTGTGCGTGTGCATGCGTGGATTGCTCCACAAAAGCTACATGCCCCTGAGAAAATTAAACTGTAAACCAGAAGTGTCACACCTTTGGGGTGGAGTTCAGGGAGATGGGTATCTCCCAGTCCCTGGGGTCGGTACTAGCAGCAGAGACCTTGGGCAGGTGGGCTGGGAAGCCCCATTTCCAGGTAGAGATTTGTGACTGAGAACAGTGCCCAAGAAATATGCCCAAGAGAGGCCAAGTGGAGGAACCAGTGCTATAGCCTGCAGAGGGTCTAGAGGATACCCCAGGGGATCCAGAGCACAGAAGCTAGGATTCCCCTCATTGCAGTCTTAGTGGGTGGCCAGGAAGGAGAGCTTGCTAGGATCCCTGAGAGATGCTACCTGGTCATCCAAGCTTGGTGAAGCATCGAATAGGATCTCATGGCTTTACACAACTTTCAGGAATGGAGGCTGGAGGCCTTCAATGGAAGGTGATGTCATCTTTGCTAGTTCTTTCAAAAGTTTCCCCTTTCCAACCAGCAGCACTTCAGTCTTGTTTTAATTCAGCTTGAGTCAGCTGTTCAGCCAACTAATTTCTGGTAGGCAGTCTGTCTGACACTTTGGTAGTGGCAGTGGTTGCATCATTTGAGAATGAGTGTCATTGGCATAGTGTTTGCAGCTAAACCCCTGGCATCTTGCTATCTCCGAGTAAGCGCATGTAAACACTGAGGACAGGATGGCATTATATGGATCCCTGACTGACCATACAAGATGAGGGTCTTCAGAGAAGAGGAACACTTACACATCACCACTCTGAGTTGATCAATGGTGATTATAATTTTGTACTAGTTTATTGATGTCTTGATCTTGTATTTTTGTGGATTTTTCCTCATAGGACAAGTTGAAAACCTAAAGAATTGAGTGGTCTATGGGACATACCAACTTTGGTTGGTAGGTTCTAATCTGTGCCTGTATGAGGTGGTAGTCTCACCAGATCCTTTGTTTCTGAAGGGTACCAATTGCTTAATATTCCCATATATTAAATAGCACATTTTAAAAGCATTTTCCCTGGTACCAGATAATTAAGGGCTTTGGGGGAGAATTTTGCTATACGCATTTCATTAAAAATCCACTTTATCCCAACAGCCTGAAAGGCAAAATGTCTTTGCATATTAGGCTGTGTAGTGGAAATGGGCATTGTGATTTCTGAGTGCACACAGGGTTTCATTAAAGTCTCCTAAAATATTAGCACATGCCAAGCGAGCATGCTCAGCTGTTATTTCACTGTACTCAAAGCCTACTTTGTGCTTTATAGAACATATACAAAAGACAAGACCCATGATTTTTTTAAAAATACACTCCATCTCCTAAATCAGTAGTTCTCAGACTTTTGTACTGGTGACCCCTTTCACATACCAAGCCTCTGAGTGTGACCCCCCTTATAAGTGATAAACACTTCTTAATATATTTAACATCATTATAAATGCTGGAGGCAAAGCTGGGTTTGGGGTGGAGGCTGACAGCTCGCGACCATGTAATAACCTCACGACTCCCTGAGGGGTCCCATCCCGACCCCCAGTTTGAGAACCCCTGTCCTAAATCCTTTAGTCCCAGAAATAAGTGACCTATTTTCAAAGGGGCTAGCATCTTCCATAGACTTCGATACATTTACAAGCTAAACATCAGACATGGCAAAACACGTGAAAGCAAACAAAAGTGGGATGCGTGAAAGCACATGATTACCCTATTCAGGCATATACACTATTACGGTTATTATATCAAGGGTTAGCAACCCTTCTATTTAGGTTGCCTGACACTCCTTTATAAGAGATTCTTTTGGTATTTTGAGCAGCTCATACTATATTGTTTGCAGCAGACCTTTGAAATATATTAGAAAGCAAGCTGTGCATAGGTGACAACGGAGGAAAGGAGAGAGCTGGGCCAGGACCAGTTCCCTCCTATTTCTCCACTGGACTCAGCATATGACGCCAGCAGCCCACATTCTGGAGTAACAGTAGAGCTATCCAGATGGCGACAGTTCCATTCTGCAGCAACCTTTGAGATTTCAAAGTTTGTTTTCTTTCCACCATGGAACGAAATAAAACCTTTTGAAACATTTTTGCAAAAATAGAAATCTTTCTGTAGATTGATGGTTAGGGCACTGGCCAGGGATAAGGAAGACCCAGTTTCACATATCTGCCTGCTTGACTCAGAGCAGCGTTCTTCATCACAGATCACTCCAAGTGAGGGACTTGCAACTTCAGTAACTAATACTATTTTTGTATATGATTATATATAGACACACACACTTTACAAAAGCTAAAAAAAATTAACACTCAAAATGTCCCCATCTTCAAACTCTCAAAAAGGCCTTAGTCCAGTTCAGTCAAGTTTTTAATGCCAACTACTTTTGCTATATCCTTGTCTTGTTCGCTTGGATTTTTTTTTTTCCACGAATTGGAAAAAGTAGTTCCTCAGTCTGTCATACAACTGTTAAAGGGATTTTGCTCAAACTTCCCTAGCATGCCAAGAAAAGGCTACATTAAAATCATGAAGCAATAAAATTAGTTTTCTTACCTATGATTTTATCACTCGGTCACTGAAATCCACTGAGCAGTTTGGAGATTGACTTAACTTTTTCCACCTTCCCCATGTCAGCCACGAAAATGGTTCCTTTTTTCACCTGGTGAATTGTACCTGTTTCTCTGTTGCCAGAGAAAAGAATGAGAGGTCTAGATGGAAGAAAAACCAAGTTAGACCTTGAAACTTCAGCTGAACATACGCCCCCCGCCAAAAGAAAAACACAGATTCACCATTTCCTCTCTCATAACTATGGAAGAGGATTGTGAAGCTTTGGAAAGGATGCAAAGTCCCCATAAACACACCCATAGAACACCAGATTTCTTCCACAATTTAGTTCTATGCAAGTGGTATTTTACCACCCTGACCACATGTGATGCATATAATTGTTTTTCCAGGCTGAGAGTTTACGACAAAGAAGGTAAAGGAAACAGACTGCCTGGAGTGGAAGGCTGTATGTCTCTTGGGGAATGAAGCTGAACGTTATGTAAGCCACAGCATCAGGAAAAAAGTGGAAGGTACGGCTGGCATGATGGAAAAAAATGACTGACCTCCAAGACACCAGTAATGGCCAAAAAGTGGGCAAAAAATGTTAGCTAGAAAATGCAAGCACACTTCTCTAACCCCAGTGGCCAGAAAATTGATTTAGCATAAACATATAGTGTAGTACTAAATTGATACTAAGGGACAATGGAGCATCAGATTTGGGGGTGGGGGGAAGGGAGAAGGGGAAGGAAGGTCTTTGAATGATGCTGCTTGAGCAACAGAGACATGCATGAAGAAGCAGACCAGAAGTGAAATGACACATGGCACCTAGCAATGAGACAGACACTTTCAGGAAGACAGACCATCATGAAAACAGTCTGGTAGTAAGTCCAGTATTTTTGAAAATAACTGCAGCAGGATCATCTTCTTCCTATAGCAATACCAACAGGTTCCTAAAATGCTGCTACAAACCTTAACTATTGAATTGTTTTCTGGATTTGAGAACTAAGTCAATATAGAAAGTAACCGCATACCAGGAGATGATCGACGCCTGCTGCATAGAATCTGAACAACAGTGTCCAGTCTGGCTTAGTCAAGGGACCCTGATGAATGAGGTCCTGAGAGACCATGGAGTACCATAATGAGCATGTGATACTGGCATCTGTTTAGGAAATCAAGGGTAGTCAAGCCAGTAAGGGATAAGGATTAATTAAGTTTGATCCTGGCTTATCTTTTTTGGGGACTCTGGCTATAAAGAACCAGCTGGGAAAACAACAAGAGCATCAACTCCTACAAGTCTATGGTTGTCAATTCTAAGAGCAGAATTTGGTTCTCTTTTGGGCTGGATTACAAACAGGTCCACTTGACGGAATCACACTTCAGTGCTATCTAACTGAAGATTTGATAATACAGATGGTTGCAAAACAGGATAATTTTCCACATAAAAGTTTCATCCCCTTTTTCTTCCAAATCCAAAAATCAAAGTTCAGAAAATTTCTACCTGCTCTATTTGTGAACACAACTCTCAACCAGCTTACAGCAGCTGAGCCAGTTTGCCTGGCTATTGATCCTGAAGGAGATACATGTACATAAGAATGGCCACACTGGGTCAGACCAAAGGTCCATCTAGCCAGTATCCGATCTTCCGACAGTGGCCAATGCCAGGTGCCCCAGAGGGAATAACAGAACAGGTAATCATCAAGGGATCCATCCCGTCGCTCATTCCCTGCTTCTGGCAAACAGAGACCAGGGACACCATCCCTGCCCACCCTGGCTAATAGCCATTGAGGGGCCTATCCTCCATGAATTTATCTAGTTCTTTTTTGAACCCTGTTATAGTCTTGGCCTTCACAACATCCTCTGGCAAAGGAGTTCCACAGGTTGACTGCGTTGTGTGAAGAAATACTTCTTTATTTGTTTTAAACCTGCTGCCTATTCATTTTCTTTGGTGATCCCTAGTTCTTGTGTTACGAGAAGTGGTAAACAGCACTTCCTTATCTACTTTCTCTACACCAGTCATTATTTTATAGACCTCAATCATATCTCCGCTTAACCATCTCTTTTCCAAGCTGAAAAGTCCCAGTCTTATTAATCTCTCCTCATATGGAAGCAGTTTTATATCCCTAATCATTTTTGTTGATCTTTTCCAATTCCAATATATCTTTTTTGAGATGGGGCGACCACATCTGCACACAGTATTCAAGATGTGGGCATACCATGGATTTATAT
Organism: Chrysemys picta bellii; assembly: GCF_011386835.1. NCBI lineage: Eukaryota > Metazoa > Chordata > Testudines > Emydidae > Chrysemys > Chrysemys picta. The sequence continues at coordinate 112,212,646 of NC_088796.1, forward strand.
AGAGGCAACATGATATTTTCTGTTCTATTATCTATCCCTTTCTTAATTATTCCCAGCATTCTGTTCTCTGAAAACATCCACTCAATGTGCAGCAGCAGTGAAAAAAGAGAACTATCCACAATGACTTCAAGATCTCTTTCTTGAGAGGTAACAGCTAACTGAGACCCCATCATTTGGTATGTATAGTTGGGACTATGCTTTCCAAATGTGCATTACTTTGCATTTATCAACATTAAATTTCATCTGCCATTTTGTTGCCCAGTCACTCAGTTTTGAGAGATCCTTTTGTAGCTCTTCACAGTCTGCTTGGGTCTTAACTATCTTTAGTATTTTTGTATCATCTGAAAATTTTGCCACCTGTTTACTCCTTTTTCCAGATCATTTATGAATACGTTGAATAGGACTGGTCCCAGAATAGACCCCTGGGGGACACCACTATTTACCGCTCTCCATTCTGAAAACTGACCATTTACACCTACCCTTTGTTTCCTATCTTTTAACCAGTTACCAATCCATGAGAGCACCTTCCCTCTTATTCCTTCCAGCATTAGTGATCCTATCTACAGGCAAGAGCTCCATTTTTATTTTTATTTTAATCAGGAAGTTTGAAAAAAGATAGTCAACCATTGATTAAGGGACTGTTTCTGAAACACCACCCACTCATGCTGATCAGCTGATGGCAGTTGTGTGCTGATGCCCAGGGATGGTATCAAGGAATTGCTTGAGGAAAAAACCTGAATGCTATCAAATAGCTTCAGGCAATACCATAAGGCCAAATGAAAGATTCCCTGAGATGGGATAAAGAGCTATTTCTTGGACTAGAAGAGATGAAGTCTCCACCTTGACATGAATTTTGTACACAGAGATAGAGAGGATGGACACAAAGCTCTGGATCTTTTCATCTTTGTGAACCTGAAATAAAAACAAGTTTTCTTTAGGCGGAATCACATTTATTCTTCTAAGGGAAAGGATATTTGCTAGTCATCCAGAAACTGATCTTTTCACAGTCCCGAAGGACAGGAAAGGAAGGAAATACTAAAGGGGTTAGCTTTTGAAGGCCTATGAGAAGGCCTCGTACCAGAATCCAAAGAACTCATCTGTCTTAAATGGTACCAGTCCAGTTTAAAAAGTTCTTGAGCTTTTGTTCCTCTGGTGGACCTCATCTGACACGGTCTTACAGAAAACCCTCTCTGTGGCAGCCCTCAATATCTCGTGCTGGGAAAGGATTCTCTGGTGGATGAGAGAATGAAAGAACCACATAGGTGGATTTGGTATTTAGGTCTGGAGTGGTGCCAAAATGACTGGAAGCTTTTGAGTATCTTGACAAGGAATGATTGGACATCTTATCAAAGTCTAAACCAGACAGTCTTTTGATCTGGATTCAGATGACACCGTTTCTCCATATTTCTTTGAGACAGAACACTGAAGAGAAGATAGATAATCTGGTTGACAACACAGAGGCCGAAGCGGAAAGACAATGCCACTTTGATAGAATCCATCTCCTTTTTAGTTTCCCCATTTTGATCCCTATGGAATCTTCTGAAAGTAAAAGGAGAAGCTAACTAATCTATTTTCACTTGATATGGATAACAGCCAAGCCTTCACAGCATATGAAGAAAAGGAAGACAATTCAAAGCCCCTTTTAAAATTTTTCCATCTTCCACCCTATAAAATCCTTTGTCAGACCAACCCTGTCAATTGGGATCAACATTTTTAGTGTCAGAGTGAGATCAATTCTGATCAACATGAAGGAAGGATAAGAAACCTTTGTGACAGAACAGAATTTGGTGGCCTTATTGAAAATGGACATGGTGCGGTTACATAGACCCAATTGATGGGGGCGGGGGGGAGGAGAGAGGAGACACCAAGGTTCTGATGCGAAGGCCCTCCCTGGAGCTCTGTAGCAACAGGAACCAACTAATATGACAGTCTGAGGTGATCCCCACAGAACCCACATTTATTTTCACACTGAATAACTTGAAGCTTGCTGGAGCCAAGGAAGAGCAAGAGCTACAACCAGGGAAAGTGGCACTCAGTCAGGTAACCTGTTGACTAAAAGCCACCAAAAGAAAGGCATCCTAACTGACATGAATGCATCAAGATTTTGACTTCGATCTAAAAAGAGCTCCACACCAAAAGTCATCCATGCAAAGCTTTGGATTCTTACATTTTAAAAAAAGTTTGAAGTTTCTCTAGGTGCTTACACGATAAATCATCAAAAGCAGCCAGCATTTCTTCCACACCTTTGTCCTATCACACCCTCATCTATTTACTAGTCAACAGACCAATACAATTTAAGAACTCCCGGCTACTTGCTGGGAGTTCTTTAAAATTGACAGTCATTTCATCCTCCGCTCTCCACCAATGCCCCCTCAAACAGACTGGCGTTGTACCACACACACAAGGTCAGAGACTTGTGCAGTTTCAGATGGGGGTGTGAGGAGAGCATTCCAAAGGGGTCCCCTGGCTTTTCTATGAAGGTAAATCCAGTTCAAGCGCCCCTTCCTGATCTCAACTACAGTTCTATTTCACTAGGAAAGGGGCGATTTCTCAGGTGGGAAGGTCCCAAGCTACTGCATTTAGGAATTTTAAGTCAAAGCCAACATACCTTTAATTCCACTTGCTAGCCAGAAAATAGTGCAGAACCTGGAAAGATTTAATGTGCTCACTTCAAGAAACCACAAGTTAAAATCTCTGAATTGACTGAGGTGTAGCCTCATGTACAGTACACTGCAGTAGTCCATCTGAGAGGTTGGAAGGGGGAATTATGATGGTATTGTCTTTGTCCAAGAACAAGCTCCTGTCTAGATACAGGAAAATAAGGCAGTCTTGGTCATTGCTGCCATTTGATCATCTATCAGCTAATAAGTGTGTAGCCAAACTTGTACAAAACCTCTCAAGACACATTTTCAAGCCCTCAACCCAGCCCACCACCACCTCAACATTATCTGGCTTGAGATTTCACCATGCCCCAATTGCACCCGGACACTGGGAAGTGCATCTGAATGTACTCTCTGGATTGGAGGAAATGGAGGTAAAATGCTGGTATCAGTAATACACTGCATTATCATCATTCTGAGAACACTTCAGCCTATGCCTTCCCACTGAACTCTAATGGCCTCATACACACATTCAATAGAAAAGGGTGACAATGTGGAGCTTTGTGGCACCCCTCATTAGCCCATAACACCCTCTGGATCTTCCCTGTAACAAAAGGCCAAAGTTACCTGAGTACAACCCAATCCATTCCCAAAAAGAACAGGAAAGCACATCAAAACCAGCTAATAATAATAATAATAATAATAATAAATGGAGATATATCTATCTCATAGAACTGGAAGGGACCCTGAAAGGTCATCAAGTCCAGCCCCCTGCCTTCACTAGCAGGACCAAATACTGATTTTGCCCCCAATCCCTAAGTGGCCCCCTCAAGGATTGAACTCACAACCCTTGGTTTAGCAGGCCAGTGCTCCAGCCACTGAGCTATGTCTCTCTACAGTCTGCTCCATGCGAAGCACATTGTGAAGGGGTATTACTTTTACTGGAGAGGAATGGTGGGAGAAACTGAGGGACTAAGGTGTGTGTGTGGGGGGAAAAGAGATGGAGTGAGATTTTGAAGGGAGAGAAAAGAGGGACGGAACAATATAGTTAAAGGAAGAGGAACGAGGCAATAGAGAATAGCAAGAGGTGCAATAGGAATTACATTGAAAACACAGAAGAGAGATCCACCAAGATTGAAAACAGGAAGAAAAAAACCCCATGGAGTGAAGAGTAAGGTTACAACAGCAAATGAAACAGTTAAATTTTTACTACCTCTTACTATGTGTTCACACAATACATAGTACAATGGGGGCCTCTACTTGGTTGGGGCCTTTAGGTGTGATCGTAAAACCAGGAACATTATCTGTGAGGAAGCTTAAACTGACACTCTTTGGCAGATAAAGTGCTTCCCTTTCAGTGGGATCAGCCCATCACATTTTACAACAGTGAACTAAATATTTTTAAAACTAATTTCAGAAGTAAAGTTGGTCTGTATTCTTTGTTTATACCTAAATAAAAAAAAATTCTATTTTGGAGATACTAGAAAGTTCTGCAACAAGGCCAAGGTTGTGGAAACTAAGGTGGATACTGCAGTTCTTTGTAGTGATTTTGCAACATAGATCAGTTTGAGAAAGTAACTGATCCAACCAGGTCTCTGGAGTAAAACTTTTCAGGCAGAAAATACAAGCTGTCAAATAGGATACACAAGCAGCCTGAAGTGAAGTATGCAACTAAACTGTTTCGGTCCACCAGAATAGTGCCAATGTTAATCAAGGACAGAAAAATAAACAGTCTGCCACTTGCCTTTCACTGACCACACTTCGCAACTGCATGTCACAGCACAAAGAAATTTAACATTCCAATAAAAGAAAGCTTCCTCAACCCCACACGTAATTTTTAAAAAGCATGTTTGGAATTATTTTTGTCATAAAAATGAGGGTCAGAGTGAAGATCACAAGGAGTAATAAGCCAATCTTGGTCTATTCTTTAAAAATATTGGTTTAAATTATTATAGGACACACCTCAGCAGCCCCCCCCCCCCCACACACAGTCTTGGGAAAAAGCACAAGACCTCAGCAGATAAGTGATGTGCCTAAAGTTAAGCCTGTACTTATGTTTCATTAAAATAATGTAAACGTAAGCATGTGCTTGTCTCAATAGCGGCTATAATATTGTAATTGAATTGGTAAAAAAAATCACCTCAGATTATAAACAGGCCACACAAGCTAAATATAAATTTATGCATTCTTAAGCCACACTGGTCTTGTCCTTGATAGAAGCAAAACAAGTTTGGTCTTAATTCCCATCACAAACTGGAAAGTCAGTAAACTGTGATGCTGACTAAAGTTACATGAGACCACATCATTTATGTTTGGTTGTGAAATGAAGTAATGCAAATGAATTACAGAAATCCGTTGGGCCAGATTAAAATCAAATACAACTATAGAAAATTAATGAGTATCAGGGGGAAGGAGGCGAAGAGGACAGGAAGTCATGACAAGTGGAAGTACCAGATACAAAAAAGGAAGTCAGTTACTTTCTATTCTCCGAGTAGTAGGCCACACTAACATAGAAGTTGTAGTAATAGTTACCGGAAAAGCAGCAACAAGACCCCAGCAGGTTAGACTAGACCTTAACAATTTTGTCAAAAATGAACGAATGCAAAAAGTTGCCATCTTGAAGTCATCAGTAATTGATATTTATTGGATTTTACACAGTTCCAACTTGTTACTGTTAGTAGTAATAAAATTCTAGTTATTTTTGGTAAACGCCATTCACTCTGAACGGAGAAAAAAAATAGCACCTTACCATGTACTTTTAAGCACAAGTCCCAAGAAGGTGATGCCAGGAACAACTAAAATCTACGGAACAGAAGTAGAGTGGGAAACAGGACAAGTTATTCAGATTTGATTTATCCTAAGTGTAGGATTCATTCCATGCATTACCACAATGCATCTGTCTACAGTGAACACTCCACATATGAAGCAATGTGTTTTCATGATTAATCCTCTGTCAGCAGCCATGAAATATCACACTGGAAGCAGTCAGATGTCATCTTGGTCATTCATTAAACAGACTAAAACAAACTATTTTTTCAAATGAGCTTAATAATGAGGAATTCAATGCAAAAATTAAGTTCTCTTGTAGTTCTGAGAGCTCTGTTTATTAGCAAGTTCCAGGTGATTTGTTTTATATTCTGGTATGGTTATTGGTCCAGCTACAAAGGTGCTACTATACAAGTCTGGCAAGGACAACAACTCAGACTGGAAAGAAGTATACAATCTTAGCCCTGAAGGAGTTGGAACCTCATTTCTGGCAAGTAGCTTTAGTTCAGAACTTTATTTAGATTCTCTCTCATGATAGGCATAAAGTAAAACTGTAGCAATTTTATTGTTAAATGCCATTAGTCTATTGCTTTTCAACTCAACAGTGAAAGTGGTAACAAATGTTGTACATCAACTCACTATTCCTAAATATTCATAATCCATTTCAGAGCATAATCTAATATGAAAATCATGTCCCAAAAACACAGCTTAAAGATTCTGAACTTCTCCAGCACATTGGTGATAGAAGACAGCCTTCCATTCCTAGGTCATCATTTCAATCCCATAGCTGATTGGCAGTCTATATGAAATGCATTTGCAGTCTCAATCCAGTTCCTAATAAACAGGCACACACATTACAAGAAGTTACACTCAGCCATCTGAGAAAACAAATGCTTGCTTACCACTGGAAGCAGTTCTCTTCCAGACTAGAGCTTTGGCATAGAGAAGGTAAGTTTGTCCCACTGCTGGCAACTTGTGTTTCAAACGTCTTCTATATAAAAGACTGCACATGTCAATCACCAGCACAGTTAATCTGCATTTCTTACAAGTACTAAATTCATTCTGTAAGTCTCCAAATGTTTTCCTGGATCTGACATTTTAATTGTAATTGTGATTTAATTTAAATTTTTCATATTGCAAATTAATGAACAAGCAAAGGATTTACCAGGGTCTGCAACAGATAGTCTAGCATAAGGTGCTGAATATATACATAAACTATATTTGTCAGATATATTTAATAAATATTATACCTCAAAAGTTATTGCCCCCACAAAACAATTTTACCCACAAAACAATTTTTGCATCTCCCATCCTATTTCTTTTGAATACACAAAAGCTTACATCTGTTACAAAACCCATTTCTGTAGACCCTCACATAGAACTTTTAAATTTGTTTAATCCAATTATTAACACCGCCAATCAGAAATACATTGCTGTGAACTTTTGAATCTGTGTTTCCCCAAACAAAACATTCTTCTGTAAAACTGCATTTATAACAACTGGCACAACTGGTTGTGTTCCCAATTACAAACTTGCTTGTGTACATAGCCCTTTGAAATACAAATATATTGTATTAAAACAGGTATTTGTGTAAATAGATTTCACATTATTTATGTATAGTTTAACCTAAGCAATAGCTTCACTTAAAAATATTGGTTTGAGTGGAATATATAGAGAGTATTGAAGTTATCTTCCGATGAAAGCATGTAACTTGAAACCATGGGTTCTCCCTTTCCCCTAGTGTGAAGATTTGTCCCTGCTGGGACTTTAACTCAAAAAAGCAGCAACTCAACCACTTGAGGTTAAAAAAAAAAAATCTTTATTTGCTGCCAGGCACAGAAGCTCTTGCATCCTTTTTTCAGGCCTCCAGCCACTAAAGGATATGATTATTACGTGAAAGTCAGTGTGTACACATTATTTTAGCTATAGCAGACTAAAGCTTTTTCTAACCATAGTTATGGATTAATGTACACAGATGCCATCTATTAAGTACTAATATCTATATCTAACTCTTCCCCCCCACACACACACTCAAGTAAACCCCACTTGAACACACAGAATATCAATCAAAGAAGCAGCACTTTAAGAACTCACACCATATGGTTATGCATTTCAAATACCATGAGTGTAAGTGGAAAACCCAGGTGAAAGCAACTTCAGAATATAATATGAATAAGAACTGCAATGATAGGAAATTTCTGATGCTCTATTACAGATGTTGGATGTTCAGGGAATGGAAGTGAACAAAACCAGTGAGCTTAGGAGAAACTCTTTATAAACAGACCAATGGAAGAACTTTAATACTAATTGGGAACTGTCTCCACAACACATACACTAACAAGAAGAATGGTAGATTAATTAGAAATGTATAACCCTGGTTTTGGATACAGGGGACAAGAAGATCAATACTGTAAAATAATCACTAAAATGACACTGCCTCTACATGGTAAACTTAGTTTCTTTTCAGGGTTGCACTTATCCAATGTGCGCTTTTGAAATTACCTAGCTTAAATCTCTCAGCTTGCTACAAAAAAAATTCTCTATATATGGTTTTTATAGACTGGCTGAGTTCGGTCCTCATTTACACCAGCACAAGCTAAGAATAACTCCAGTAAAACCAATGGAGCGATTCTGGATTTACAGAGAGCAGTATTGGCTCCACTGTTTTCACCCCTTGCTGAACAACCTGTCCACTAGAGGAAAACCTTTCACCCAATGAGAAAGCATAGCCATTAAAGCAGAGGAAAAAGTTAAAAAGATCTGCTCGTCAGACTGTCTTCCCTTCAACTTTGTTTATTGATGTACTGAACATGAAAAAGTACAAAGGATCCAAACACAAAAGAAAACATGTACAGCCTCTTAAATACTAAACAGAATATATTTTCTATTCCAACAGATGTGAAGTAATACTGTACAACTTCAAATAAATACCAGCCTTACATTTTATTAAGTGCTCTGATAAACACTGTAAAGTGAAGCCCAATTTACATGCCTTCTCATCAATGCCTTTGTTTGCTACAGTAGTATAGGAAAGAAGCATGTAGCTACTGTTTTCCCCATATTGGAAAGTTTTTATTTTCTAAAGTATATACAACTTTTAATGCAGAGGATTAGCTTCAACGATCTAAGTGCACCTAAGAATGAGAGAGTGCTCAGGAAGTCAATTGAGTTTTGAATAGCATTGAGTGGGTCAGCATGAAAACTCGCTTATTCACTTTAGCACGCGCTTCACAGTATATGTACTGTACTATACTGAAAAATTTATAACTACAGTCTAAAAGAAGAAGAACCAAAAGCAACTGCAAAGATAATGTACAACTATGTTATGCATAGCACATTGCTTGTTCTAAGGGGAAGCATATGAGCATCTCAGTTTATACAAAAAGCAGGACGTAACTATATAGTTGTCAGTGCATCCTGGTGAAGGCATTATAGCCCTCAGCTTTTTAAAAAATTTATTATAAGCTAGATGCTAATCAGAAAATATTTTGTATTTTTTCTTAAATTTCTTCAATACATGGTAAAGACTTTTATTTCCCCAAATAGTGATTTAAGCATCATACAAAGTTAAATTTAATAGTATACAGGTATTTATGATTTTTGTATGAAAAATGTAAGGAAATTTGTTCAAATCCTATGGTTATACTCATTTTTACCACAAACATATTTATAAACAAAAATGTAGCATCACCATAAACAGCTGAAGCTAGACTATCTACAGACAAAATTAGCAACAAATCTGATGCACTGTAAATTCAAGTCCTCAGGACAATGAAAATGAATAAGCAGACCTCAAGTAACAATGTTAATGCCATTTACAAAGGAAAAAACTCATACGAAAACATTCAAAATCTGAACATCACTTGGCAATGTAAGTCAAAAATAAACCAAAACCAAAATTAGCTGAAAGGTTCATAAACGCAAGGTCTTATTTACATTACACAAAGCTCAGGTGTTAGCCTTGAACGTAACTTTCAAAATACTTTCAATTATATCCAACTCAGACTGCTTTTGCTGATTTGCTGAAGTGCAAACCATGTGCAACGTCTTTTCTTAAGACAAAACAATTCTTCAAACAATACTGCAAGTACATCACTAAACACCATGAGCTCTATCTGAAGGGAATTCTTTAGGAAGAACAGATTTTTTTTTCCCCCATCTCTTGGTAATTTAAATTTCTTGCCTGCTCATATATTTTTTTTTAATTTTCATTTGTTTCAAAATCACAAATTAATGTGAGCCACCTATCACATAATAACCAGGATGATCAGAGATTTCACTGATGATTACAAAAATGAAACCAACAGTGTTTCCCATTGATTCTACTTCTTAATACAAAGGTCTCAAAAGTATTTCTACATCATAAATCTTTCTAAATTTTCCCCCAACCATTGCAAATTTCCTGGTAAGTTTTAAAAGCTCACTAGGTGTCATATGAAGAGATTTCTCAAAGTATTCAAGTCAAAATATTTGTTCCAGGACCAGTAAAAAGTTTCTCCAAATTTTTCTTTTTTATAAAAATAGATGCTTTTTTTAAACCCACATCAAAGAGGCTCTTATCTCTTTGGCAAGGTACTGCTTTACGAAAAGTTCTCCAGTATTCTTACAATAAGCTTTTATTATAATGTACCCCCCATCCCCAACCCAAATCATAATTACAAAATAAATACTGTTTATAACTTTATAAATAAAATGTAAACTTCAAAATACTTTTCTTGAACAGACAAAACAGCAATGCATTAAATGTAAATTAAACACAAAGCTAATCAGGAAAACACAACATAAAACAACCAAGTTAGGGATTACAACACAAAGCCTCAATATTAACTCACAGGTTCAAGGCAGTTATGTAAAAAGAAAAGAAACTTCTTCCCTTAGCTGAAACATTTTAAAAGGTCCACCTTCTTCAAAGAAGGCAATAGAATGCATTGTGACAGGTAAAAACCCTGTACCTCTTGTCCATATTCAAACATAAAAGATATTTAAGAAGTTTTAATTCAAATACTAGCAATAAAAAAATCTCACATATTCTTAGGATGCTAAGTAGTCATTTTATCCCCATTTCAACACTGACTTACAAAGACATTGACTAATGTATAAAGTTTCTCTTAACTTGCCTTTGTTGTATAGTTTTCATATATAAATGGATTGAGGATAACTCATTAGGCTTTGTGCGTTTTGTTTGTTTTAAAGGAGACCTGCAAGACTCTGTCCCCAAGACGGTATCCATTCAGGCTGGCTATTGCCATAGCTGCCTCATCATAGTTTGTCATAGTCACAAATCCAAAACCTTTGCACTTGTTTGTGTTAAAGTCACGGATGACCTTCACATTGGTTACTGCTCCGAAGGGTCCAAACATTTGCCACAAAATGCTCTCATCTGCATCAGGTGCCAAATTGTACACAAAAATGCACCATCCCGTTCCTGCATGTCCAGGGATATTAATTCCGGCCAAACTGGTCATTCCATCAATGGTCATTGGTGAAAACCTACTAAACAATGTGGGAAACAAAGAATCAAGAATAAGAATAAAAGAGGGGCTGTTTACAGTCAGTTCCCCCCAAAGCTATTTTTTTAAGCAAACAGACTATTTACAGTTTGCATGAACATTGCAACCAAATTAAATTTAACATTGTAAATTACATTCAAAGTGTACAGAGATTATGCACAATGCTGAATGGCACTACACAAGTGAGGAACAGTGTCTGGCTAGAAGAAATAAACATTTAAAAAAAGAAAAACCATGCCAAAAACTTGAGGATTAATGATAAAAAACTCAAGAGGAATTCCATGGAATAGATACAAGAGGTTTTCCCTTTAGTGAACGATGGACTGAAATGAAAACAGTTTCAGTTGAACATCTCGACATGCAAAAGGAACCCAACATAAACCTTAAGGGAAAAATGGTATTTACAATACTCCAAAATACTTTCTCTAAAAAACTAGTTTGTTGGAAAGTTATTATCAACCTAATATGATTCTTTATTACCTCTTTACTCCATAAGCCATATTGAGCAGATTGTCCAACCTGCAAAACATTTAGCAAAGTATTCAGTCTCTGGATTTTCTCCTATTCTTCTAAGGAAACTCAGTATATTATTGCCAGTTTCCTTGAACTGTATTCCACAGAATGTGTATGCGAAGTCTGAAAACTGCTAAGAACTGTGACACACCTTACCATACATGACAGGGTTACTGCACACATGCTCACATTTCCATCAGGTAGTCATGTGTGGAAACAAGTTTCCAGTCTCCAGATTAGTGTAAAAAGTTAAGGAGTCACCAGTGACCACAAACTCACTGGAGTTCTCCAGAAAAATCAGCTTTCATACAAGATTCAGCCCTTATTGAGAGACACTGATACTGTGTTGATGGGGAGCATAGACGTACCCAGATCAGTGTATATTTCTCTATTATTGACAGTTGTTAGGAGAAGACTTATCAAAGGATAGAAATAAAAAAACATGAGAATATAGAACAATTTTAATTCCACTGTTCTTGTCTTACTGAAAATTTATTTCCAGCGTAGTAAGGCAGACTTGCTATTAGCTTTACAATTTTTCCCCAGAACTTGTTAAGCAGCGGTGTTAATGCCTTCTTGCCCAGCTGCAAATCTTTTGATAAGAGGAATGCAACAAATGCAAGGATGCCAGAGCATCCTTGAAGATTTAAAACTTATGAATTAACATCTAACCATGTGTTTCTCAAACAGTGAGGCTCCATGGAGAGACTCCAACTTCCTTCTGGGAAAACTCATGCATGCCAAGGGGGAAAAAAAAAACCCACAACATTCCCTCTCTTACTTTACAGTTTAGGACTCTACAAAACATGAATTGCTTGTACATTCAGTAAAAAGGGAGTGGTTTTTTATGCTGAGAGAGATGTTAAAAATCAGCCAAAGGGAAAAGAAAAAAAAAAAGCTTTCCTAGTTCACATTAGGACATCCACCCACTTTTTAATAAGACGACCAAAAGATATGCTTATATTGGGAAGTGCCTGAATAATGCTTATACCTCAAGCAGAAAGGCAATATAATGTTTTGTATCAACATCTCATTGAACACCTATTTAAAAGGAGGATGAAGGTAGGGAACTACCCTCAAAGGGCAAAATGGGATTTCCCCTTCCAATGTACATTCAATAATTTTTCTCTGAGACGGTCAATGAACACCATTTATGAAGGTGTTTTGTGATGGGATCATATCGAACAGAACATGGACTGAGATCACCAAAGCTTGTCATGTCATGCTATTGAACAGTCAAATTGCAACTTTTCAGTGTCTACTCACTTGAGTTGATTGAACCTGTAATGTAAACGTGAAATCTCAATTAATCTAGAGTCATTTATTCCCGACACAGGGTATTGTATTTGAGCTGCCTTAAGGAAAAATGGGAGTCCCAAAGAAACCTACCCCATGAGTGCTGTTCCTGAATAGTAAGAAATCTGAAATATTGTCATGTATGTTACATAGTTTTCTGAAAACTTTAGAAAAATCAGTATACTCCAAGCTTCTTCACTGCAATACATGGAGCTATGGTCTTCCTAGAATATATTAGTCAAACTACTTTTAAGAAAGATCATTACAGATGCAAAACTTTGTCCATTAAATTTTTTTTTTTTTGGTAATAAAACCAACTTAATACAGCAGTTGAAGAGCAACAGCAGGCATCTCCTAGTAGGTATTATAATGGGAAAGAAAAGGAGGCTCGTTGCTTGCTGTAACTCAAAGCTAAGCTCAGAACTGAACAAATAAAACTAAATATTTTCTAACTATGAAGACTAGATCCAAGTTTCCTTCAAAATAATAAATTTCACTATTACGTCACCGCAGTTTGATTTCCTATTTCCAATTTTCAGTAACCCAGAAATTCTGATCAAACATTGCTATAATTTATATAGTTTTCTAAAGCACAAAATTAAATGAGTAACATAATTAAAAAAATTATTTTAATTTCAAACAAAGCTACAGCCACTTCTGGCGAGGATAGACTTTTTAACATGCAATATGATAGAGAGTTTGTTTTTTTTGCCCACCCAGTACTTACCCAAGAACCACTAGTCATGAACTAGCATTTTGTGATCATGCTTGCTTTAATTTATGACTGGTACACCAGTAAAACCAAAGGACACCACAATTAAGTACTTTATATTTATTAGTGTCCCTTCCCCACTTATATTTCCTGTACAATACACTTCTCCCACCCTTTTATCGTACTGTGAAGTGTTTTAAAATGAACTTACAAAACAACCAAGCCAAGTTTTCCAAACATGGGCACCTAAACAGTTTAAATTTCAGAAGCATTTGACACTCACCTCCTATGTATTTCTACTGAGAGCTGAAAGTGCTCAGCACATCTGAAACCCAGGCCAATTATTTGGGTGCCTTAAACTTAGGTACAAAAGTTTAAAACTGCTCTAAACCTTTAAAAAAAGTCAATATATTTAGGCAGAATTTTAAACTGATATTTAATGTTGATAGACTTTTTCTATGATAACTAAGTTAGAAACAAATTTAAGGTCAACCCTCAGTAGGCATCATCTCACTGAAGGAAAGAAATTTACCACATAAGGTCTGCTCTATATTAAGATGTTGTATTGGTATAACTACATAGGCTAAAAACATCACACCTTTTAGCCAATTTATTGTTATAATTGTGTTCATACTAGGGGGCTGTATTATTATATGCATGAATAACCAGTATAAAAGGTAGCTTATACCAGTGTAGCTTATTCTCCTTCCTGTGCAGGAATAAAGCCACACTGTTATAAGCACATTTATACCAGAATAACTGCATCCACCTGAGGGGGTTTGTACCAGTATAGCTACACAGCTGTAGTTACAGCAGTATTACTTGTTTGTGCAGACAAGGACGTAGTAAGGCTTCATATGCACTGGTGAGCTTGACTTAAACTGAGTTACAGGCTCTGGATTCTACAGTGTTCCAGTGCACCAGACTGGAAATTCAGTGAGAGTTTCAGATTGTTTTTAAATTTAAAGGGACAAGATTTTCAAGAGTGATTTTGGATGCCTTGTTTTCTGGGTACTCAACACAACAGTTCAGAAGGGCCTGATAATATAATCAGTAGAACAGAATTTCCCTTGTGTTCTTCAATTTGAAAATTTAATTAAAGTTTATGTTGGCCATACATTTTCAGGATACCACCAAATTATTTATCAAAACCCATGTAACTGCACAGCAGAAGCTATTTGAGGGAAGTTTGAGAGATATTGGGGATTATGGAACCAACATGTTAGCTAGATGTTTCTCGTGAAGTAATCAACAAATGAAATAGGAAGAGCTTATATACTACAATTATGTCTGCTATACAAGCCACAAGATATATAGAATGGATGTAAAATTATGACCGTTTGAAAGTTAACACTCTATTGACAAAACAGCATGTTCAGGAGGAATGAGTCAGAAGGCCCAAATTCTAACCCTGCCTCTGCCATTGATTCATTGTGTGGCCTTTAGCCAGTAATTTCACTTTTCTGCCTCCCCTTCCTCACCTGTAAAAATGGGAAGACCATACTTATCCAGCTAACTCAGAGCTTGTGAGATTCAATTAGTTAGTGTCTATAGAGTGTTTTGAACACACAATATTACAAACAATATTACACCTTATTGTTGGGTTTGATAGGAATTAATATTTCCCTCACAGCAATTGTTTCAGGCTGCTTTCAGACACAAGCAGACATCACTGCATCTGTTTGCACTCTTTCTGCAACCATATCAACTAGGAAGAGTATTTTATATTAAACCTGCAAAATTATGTTCCAGGATATAAGAACAGGATAAATTCCATAGCTGTGGAACACATGGGGTCCTTTAGGGAATAGTAATAGCTGGCATTTCCCTATTAGTCACATAACTAGATTAAAAGACTGGGACAGACACCATGATCACTATTCAAAAGCTAGCACTTACAGATACTACACCACTGGTATTCGAGATACCTCAGTTATAATGGCTATAATAAGAAAATAGACTTTTTAATGGAAACAACTGTATCTAAAATAGGAGTGACTCGGGACTTTGATGGCCAATCTTACCAGAAGGTGCTGAATGCCACAACAGAGGCCTGACGGATAGGGTGACCAGATGTCCCGATTTTATAGGGACAGTCCCGATATTTGGGACTTTAACTTATATAGGTGCCTATTACTCCCACCCCGTCCCGATTTTTCACACTTGGTGTCTGGTCACTCTATTGACAGATGCCTTGACAGCAAGAGTTATTTACCTCTGTTTTCAGGTCCGCAAAACAACTCCCCCATGATCTTACTTCAGTACAGTGCATTCTGGGATGTGTCGTCTTAGCAGTGCAATTTCCACTCCTGCAGTCAGCACTGGAGCAGGCAGTCTGCATATGGAAAAAGGGCAAGTCTATTTTTATTCAATATTCAGCGGTTTTCTGCAGCTTAATCTTTTTATACCCTAGTTAAGGAAATCCACTGAATACTGAATTAAACCAGTTACCCTTTCCCCTAAGACAGACTGCCTGGTCAGCACTGGAGCATTACTGGGCAGGGGGGCACTTCATGTCACCAGCACTGAATGCCAAGAGGTTGTGGAGCTGTATGACTGTAGTCGCTGGTGAGCTGCTTAGCAGAGATGTAAATAAACGTTTAGAACGTCTGCCAAAAATGTGGTCTATGATGTTTGTTTGGGCATTCAGCCTTCTAGTGAGTGTGGCCAGCTTGCAGCTTTTGTAACTGTGTGCACACTTTTCAAGGAGATATCAGCTGATCCACTTTTTACTTAGAGAGAACAGACTGTTTTTACTGTATATTTAAGCTTTTCAATGTTTAATGCATTCTAGTCACACACCCCAGGAAAAAAAAAAGCGCAAAAATCACTGAAAGAAAAAGAAAAAGCCATCGGGTTTATGAATGTAGATAATACAGTATTTGTTTCACTCTCTTCTCACCATCTGTCCTTTTCGATACACTAAATATCACTGAGAAACATTTATGGCTGTAAACTCAAAAGCATGGGAAAAAAAGATGCACAAAAAAAAATACACACCACACAAGATATGTGGCTACATTTTCAAAATGGAAGTGTAGGGTCAAACAAGGAGATATATGGCATGCAGAATTTAGATCTCTTAACTAGAAACAAAAAAGTAAGTGAAAGGTAGTGTTTTGGCTGTGGCACACCATATGGCCAAGGAGGAAATTAAATTGTCTAAACCAACGTTAACTGAATTGACTTGCTTATGAAGTCAATAGTACTCTAAGAAATTAAAAGTAACTTTAAAAATCATGATTCTCTACTGATGCCGGCTTGGGGAAAAAAATATCCTGGCTTAACATTAAATGTTGCTAATTAAATAGTTTACTAGATATTTAGACTCTGGTCTGGTTAGATGGCAGTGCTTTCTAAAACAAATTGTTCCGCACCATACATTTGAAAGACTTTCAAAAATATGAAGTCTCTTATGAAGGGCGGGGATGGAGATCACTTCAGGAGGAAACTGAAATGGGTAGGCCCATGGGAATTTCAGAAGTCAATGGTTCAGCCATAAACGTAACGTATTTGACTTACCTAAAGCGTTGAGCCTGCTGAGCTAGAGGTCCTGGATACCTTCTGTTTGGAGACTGATACAGCTGGGAAAGGATGGCCTGATTGGTTTTTTGGCTTGGATTGTTAGCAAACTTGACGGTGATTGGCTCTGTGGCACCTGGAGGCTTCTGCCCATTCAAACCTTTGATAGCTTCTTCTGCCTCAATCCGCTTGTCAAATCGGATGAATCCTACACCTCTTGATACCCCTGCATAGAGTGAAAGAAGCACATGTTGATTCATTAATTCAGGAGACTTGTAGAATGCCCAACATTAGGAAGATTAAATGTAAGTTTACAGGTTACTATAAACAAGGAACTTCCAGCAGCAGAGATTCAGTTCTGGCAACTAGTACAAAATGTGACTTTTCTAATCCTGTCAGTTAGGAATACAACAGGCCACACAGTACATCTGAGCCAGTTTGTATGCAAAGGAGATTGGGGAGGGGAAAGGGAATTCTAGCTGTGACAGGATTCAAGCAGTTGGGGTGGGGGGAGGAATTCTGAAATAATGTCAGCTGATTCCAGACCAGGGGTGGGAAAACTTTTTGGCCTGAGGGCCACATTGGGTTTCCAGAATTGTAAGGAGGGCTGGTTAGGGGAGACTGTGCCTCCCCAAACAGCCAGGTGTGGCCCGGCCCCCAATCTAACCCCCCCCCCCCCGCTTCTCGCCCCCTGACAGCCCCCCTGGGACTCCTGCCCCATCCACCCCAACCCCCTAATCACCCCCAGAACCCCCGCCCCACCTAATCCCCTCCCCCGGGACTCCTGCCTCATCCGACCACCCAGGGGTGCACTGGAGGAAGATGCCTACAATAATTGTGCCATGTTCAAGACTGAAGTACAGATTCTGGGTTGCAACAATGGGAATTTCTGCTATTTTAATATTCAGTGTTCATGTTCCTATAACCTGATGCATGATTTCAATACTTCACTGCACAGCATTTTATCTCCCTCAACAAAAGCCTATTTCCAGCTTTCCTTGTCTATAGATTATTTAAGATATATATTGTGGAAGGGAAGCGGCGAGATGGAAACATTTGGTGTGGGCAGGAAGCAAGGAGGGTACTAATAGTAAAAAAAAAAAAGAGGGAAGGTCTAAGGAGCACATTAAACCTCAAACAAGTGGTTTAAAATGAATTTAGTTTACTTGGACAAATTAACGTGAATGGGAGGAAAACTGCAATTATTCATAGGCCTATTGCATTTGTTTCATCAGTGAAAGGACAAGGAAAAGTTAGAAGTTTGCCCACAAGCTCTTTTTGAAATTTTTAAAGGAAAAAAAAATATTCTATTAACAATGACAACTTAACATCAAAATGGCAAGGAACAAGAGTAAGGAAGTTTAAAGAGCTGAATGTCACAGGCTCAACTTTGCATTTCTTATCTGTCAGTTTGTGTCACAACATTATTATTCAGATCATTTTGAATCTAACTCTTCCCTTTACCTTTAGAATAGTGTGAAAAAAACACTTAGAAGGCTGCACAATACTTCTCTAGGATGAAAAACAGTTCTTACATTAATTCGTATGAGAATGTGTATTTAGGGTCTTCTACCCACTGTATTTAGGGTGTACTACACACTATATATACATACCTTTTACAAATCTAGTCACCTGTTTGTTTTGGTACCAGATCATACATGCTATTTGCACATGAATACTCATGAGAAATGTAATGAGTATTTAGTGGATTGTTTTTAGGGCTTGGGACTGGGAAACTGCATATTCTAATTCTGGCTCTACCACAAAATTGGTGTTTCACTTGGGCAGATTGCAACACGCATTTTCTCCAGCTATAGAATACCTACATGCAATTGCTCACTAATTATCGATAAGTTTGCACACACTATTAGTCATACAACAAACTAAATTTGGTGTTAGAACTTTGTTGAAAGCATGAGTTTACTTTTCTTTTATAGCTAACTTTATATCCTGTTTAGAGAACAAATTAGAAAAGGTCAAAAATGTTTCTTTCCCACAATTTTGTCAAACTACACTGACACTACAGTTGGAATTCCCATCCACTAAACTGATACTATGCGGGTCAATGGGATTAGAAAGGAAAAAAAGACTTGAAAGGGTCGGGGGAACGAAAGGGACTGAAAGGTTTTTGAGAGGAGAATCCTTCTCTATGCCCCAGCCCTTGTTGTACATTGTTTAAATACAGTCAGTGAAAACGTCTCCTTTATTTGATATTCTGTGCCAGCCTTTACAGAACAACTTTGGTGTAGGCAGAAGATGTACTGCTTCCGAAATTCAAGTCAGCCAGTTGAACGGTCATGAGTATACAGAAAAATTACACACACTGTCCAAATCTGACTAGTAAAAAGATGCCATTGGACATTTTGTGCCATCCAGCCTGTATCGGAGGCACATGCTAAAAAAAGTATCTAACCTACCAGAGTTCCTAGTTTGCTTTCAGTCTGTGCTAGCACTGCTAAGGAGCTGATAAAATTCTGTACTAAGGATCTCAAAGTTCATATTCTTCTAAAGTGCCCACAGTAGACGATGCAACCTTGAAAACAGTCTTAACAGCAATTACTAGTTCGGGTCTTGTGTAATCCTAGCCTGAGAGAACTAGCTGTGCATTACTGCATAAAATTTTGCTTTTTATAAAAAGATTGTTTATTAGCATTTTATAAGGAGCATAGGGACCATTTTCACGCAGCAGCTTGGAAATGAAGATTATAGCAGCTGTAAATTTATTACAAGCCATGAAACAGGCTTCAAACCTGCACCTTCAGGGTAGAAATGACTCAGGCTGGCTCACTACACTCCACAATCTATTTTTGTCCATGCATATTTATGAACAATTCCAGCAGAAAATTGTATTTTCTGGCCCACATATACCTTTGATATGTTCTGGAGGCAAGTCTGCTGCCTTGGAAGGTGGAATATTTCACAACCTGCCAGTCTGAGAAAGTGAAAGAGGCAGTGCAGAGCAGCTGCCTACTTACCAGTGACTTGGTCAACTAGAATACGAGAAGTAATAATGCGTCCATATTGAGAAAAGAGCTGCTCCAGTTCCTTCTGGGTCATTGTTTTTGGAAGTCCACTGACGTACAAATTTGCATCTCTGATAGAAGCTGAACTTGGTCGCGCATAGGAAACCTTGGGAAAGGGAGGGTAATTTATTTTATTTTTTTTTAAAAAACTACTCAGACCATGACTGAAATGGGACAAAAAAAAATTGCGCCTCCCACTTATTCAAATGACTACAAGGTAATTACAAAAATACTGCTCAGTGAGGTAAAACTTGTTTTCAAATGTTGCCTTGAGTGTCAAATAATCAAAAGAGCACCACAAGGCAAAGGAATAGGGTTTATTGAATACCCCAAGCCAGTTAAGTTGTAATTTAAAGCCGTATTCCAGAGTAAAGGAGAAGAGTTGTGTGTGTGTGAATAGACACTTAAGCCGGACGTTGGAATAAAAGTGCTCTTTTTACACTAATTTAAGCCCTTTTGTGATAAGATTAAAACGTATAAATATCCTATCCATTTCTTTATCAGAAAAATCTGTTCTATTTTTATCCATTCAGTTCAATCTCCCTACACACTAAAAATGCAAGAATTAAAGTTGCTTTGAGATCAATGCCATAGATGCCTTAAGAAAGGCAATCCAACACATTGGCAGCTTTGCTACTCCAGTATTCAAGGTGTTGCCCTACTCCTCTTGCACATTTGTCTGACTCCCCCAAATAAAATACAATCATTCCTAAATGTCAGAACTAGATAAACAGGGCTAAAACTGCTAAATTTTATAGCTCTATTTTTAAGAATAAGTAGCCAGGGTGGGCATATACCATACTAGTTTTTTTTTTTGCACATTTTGAAACAATGCTAGGGTCCCAAAACCAAATCCGACTGATAGTCTAAATTCTCCAGATTCTCTTGGACATCAGATATTGGGAAACTCTAGCCAGTTACTTTAAGAAGGGCTACTCAAGACACCTACTACAATGGGGATAAACATTGCTGCCAAGGTTTTCAGGACTATGGCCTAAAATCAGGCTCCTAAATCCTTAAGCCCTTAAAGAAGCAGCCTGATTTCCTAACATGCTAAGAATCCAGCACTCCCATTGAAATCAACATAACTGAACTGTCACCTTTATTGCTAAAAAGCACATTAAAATCAAAAGTCTGTATAAACAGGGCACGAGGGGCAGAATGTATCATTTGGCACCTTTCCATTTAGAGTGGCTAGAGAGGTTACATTTTATCAATCTGGATGATCATTTCCTCCCCCCACCCGTTATTTGACATTTATCGAATCCAAAAAAAAAACACCACCACCCTTTATTTCCATACAGCCCAGGATCTCTGTGACAAGACTGCAAACACAGATACTCATTAGGTATCATAAATCAATGATTTTTAAAGTGCCCACTAGGAGCTAGACTACAAGGGAGACTACGTAACACTACCAGCACCTCAGTCAACTGGAAGTAATTAAGTAATAGTGTCATTTTGGCATATAGAAAGCAGTCACATTTTGCCAGCTACCTGGAACCAGCAGCAAGCTTAACTTTTATTAAAATCAAAATAAAACATTTCACTGACACTTTGGTCAGTTACTATTCCACCAAATGAAACAGTTTGTCCATTTGCATTGGTGAGGGCAAGCCTGCGAGCAGAAGTTTAAAAGCCGATTTTGTTAAATTGTAGAATTAGCTTTCCATTCTTGTCACCCAATAACCTCCATACTGATAAAAATCCCTATCGCAGTGGTTCTCAAACTTTTTTTCGCGGTCCACTTGAAAATTGCTGAGGATCTCGGCGGACCACTTAATGATCTTGCCAAATGTTTGTACCACTAGCTAAGTACTGTAAAGCGCTTTGGATAAAAGCGCTATATAAAAAAACTCCTTAACAAACAGCTTTTTTTGTTCTACAAATAAAAGCACACAACTCATATTTTAATATCAGTAGTCTACCTTTCGAATGTGATCGATGTGCCCTCTCCTCCCTGCTGCGGCAGTCCCCAAGCTGGGGCTGGGAAGGAGGGCTGTCTCTCCACGGCAACCGCAGCCCTGGAGATGGGGAAGTCACCTTTCTCTGGCCGCCGCAGCCCTGCATGTCCCAAATTCCCCCCACCCCCTCTTCTCACCCCACTGCCCCCTCCCACTTACCCCCTATTCCCCCCAAAGCCACCACATCACCTTACATGTGCGTCTTCTCCAGGCACCTAATTAGTGGAGCCACACCTGCATGGCTCTACTAATTAGGTGGGTCTCTATTTTCTCTTGTGCGGCTGCCTAGGCATGCATCTTAGAGGGAACTATCCACGGACCACCAGAATGGAGCTCACGGATCACTGGTGGTCCATGGACCACAGTTTGAGAACCTCTGCCCTATCGTATGTCCATGTAGGACTACTTTCAGGCATCTCCTACTGCACCGAGTATTTATTGCTAGACATTTCACATGGGGAAAATTTCTAGAATGTCTGTAGTCCTGTAACCTGTGCTAGTAAGCTAATCGAATGGCATCAAGGCTACAGTAGTAAAAATCGATTACGATCATGTCACAGTATTAGGTAAGGTAAGTTATCCACGGCATAGGTAGAAATTTTACCAAACCAGTTTACAAACATTTTAAACTAGACAAACACAAGAGCAGAGATGAGAAAAGGTAGGGTAACAGGCACTTCAAGCACAGGCTGTTCATTTCACACATTGCAGAATTCTCGTTTCTTAACAGCCTCACATACGGCAGATGAAAAATTTAAGAAGTTTCTATGGAAAGGCAAAATTTATTTCCTAGCTGTAATTCTGTTCCCCTCCTATTGATTCACTAAGCTGTACAAGAGTCCACTTTATCCGTTTTAGAGGAATGGAGGCATGTTTTTTATTTTGGGGTGAGAAGGACACGACTGAAGTACTGTATATACTCGATCATAAGCCGGTTAGTTTATAAGCCAATCCCTACCCCCTAAAATGGATAAGTAAAAATGGAAATTTTTTATAACCCATTCAGAAGCCGACCCTATAATTCAGGCGTCAGCAAACTATGGCTCCCGGGCCATTAAGATAAGCCACTGATGGTACAAGACGGTTTGTTTACCTCGAGCAGCCGTAGGCACGGAGGTAAACCTAAATAAACAAAGTGTCCTAGCGCGCCAGCTGCTTACCTTGACCGGCTGGGACAGCAACTGGTCGGGAAATTTGTTTGGGGGAGAAGCTGGGAGTCAGGGGAGTAACCCATGACCACTCCCATAACCCCACCACTAGCCCTGGACCCCCAAACTCTCCCCCATCCCATCCCTTCCCACCTTATCTGGGGAGGGCCAAGGGAGGAGGTCTCTGACCTGGCCGCAGCCTGCTCCAGCGGGCTGGGCTGGGCGGCGCGGCCGCAGCCTGCTCCAGCGGGCTGGGCTGGGCGGCGCGGCCGCAGCCTGCTCCAGCGGGCTGGGCTGGGCGGCGCGGCCGCAGCCTGCTCCAGCGGGCTGGGCTGGGCGGCGCGGCCGCAGCCTGCTCCAGCGGGCTGGGCTGGGCGGCGCGGCCGCAGCCTGCTCCAGCGGGCTGGGCTGGGCGGCGCGGCCGCAGCCTGCTCCAGCGCCCGGGCTGGGCGGCGCGGCCGCAGCCTGCTCCAGCGGGCTGGGCTGGGCGGCGCGGCCGCAGCCTGCTCCAGCGCCCGGGCGGCACGGCCACAGCCTGCTCTGGGGAGGTAACACTGAGTGACCCAGGCATAAGCTACTACAGGGCTGACTTCTGGTGGCTGCAGAGAGGACGGAAGAATAGCTCATAGGGGACTCAACCGTTTCAATAATCTCAGGCCAGCAGGCAGATGGAACCCAAAGGAGTCCAAGCAGGAGTCCAGTTTACAGCCAAGGAGTAGGGGATTGAGTTGTCTAAGCTGGCCAGCCTGTAGAAGAGCACAATAGCCAAAGCTCAGAGAAGTAGGGACAATGAATTGCTGAAGCTAGGTACAAGCTTCCTTTGCACATATTTGGGGGGTGAGAAAGAGGTGATGGCCTGGAACACAATGGGATCCAAGGCCCGGAGAGGGGGGACAAGCTGCTTGGAAAGCACTGCAAAAACAAAAAAATTGTGAGAAGCAAGTCACTGTTGTAAACACACTGATGAATTTTACATCTAGGAGAATTTTCAGCTGTGAATCCCAGCTCTAAGAACACATGGAGAGGGAGAATGGTAATGAAGGGCCTTTTGTGACTAATTCAGTCCCTTTGTGCTGAGGAGCACTCCTGGCCCTTTGAGTCCGTAATGGACTGACAAAAGGACCATTAGCTGTGTTGCCTTATTGTGACACTTCAGCCCCAATTTGATGTTTCTCCTTTGTCACTAAATGAGAGAATCCCATGCTAAACTAAACATCTACAATACTAGACATATACAGAGACGCTCTATCCAAAGTAGTGGCTCCATACCAAGTTTAAAATTACAGGTGAAACACAGTTTTGCCTCTCGCCTGCATTGGATCCATTGCTCTAGACAGACACCAGTACTCACAGGAAGTAGCAAGCAGTGACACATCCATACACAATGTAGGGAAAGAGTAATAAAATACTAACACAAGGTAAGTCACTACAAATAAAGGAAAGTGGTGACTGTAGGTCAGATATCTCCCACTGAGAGGTTTCTACAAACCATAATTAGCCCAACATTTATAAATATACTGTTAAGTCTATTCAATTAGCTTTGAATTCCAGATATTTCTATGTCTCTATAAATAGACATTTAATTGTTTATCTACTGCCTGATCCATGGAGAATGACAACTCAATTTTGTACTGCTTAAAAAAAAAAAAATGATGTATTGAAGACCAAGCAGCATTTTTGCATGTACACTTAACAGAGCTGATATTTCTCCATCCAAGACACTGCCCAGTGCCCCAATGAGGGAGTTTGTACTCAGATTTGTTTGTAGGCTCTGGCGAAAAGCAGAATGGCATTATTGGTTCCAAAACAACAACAACAAAATCACTAATAGCAGCCTTAAGGCAATGGCCTCCCTGCTTGCGACCTCCATGGTAATCCTGGGAGGGGATGCAACTTAACGTCAGATGCTAGAACTGCCTTTGGCTGACACCCCTCTTTTCTCCCAACATCCTCAATTCACATTGTACCATTAGGAGGCAACTAAGCTGCTGGCTACAGCAGTAGGTAGGGGGAGGAAAGGGAGGAATAAACACTGGGTGAATAGAAATGGGGGATTTCTAATGCTAATGGCATCTGTTTCAAGTCTACACTTCATGCTTTCCAAGTGTGAGCAAAAAAAATGGAGGTAAACTAGTTTAATAGGAGAAAGGAATCCCATGCATACGGCTCAGAGAGAAGGAAGAGATCTGCTCTATGCCATGAAAGCAGACCCCAGGGAAGGTGTGGATATGTAGGCAACATGGCAGCAAGATGATTTTTCAATTAAAAAAATAAAACCAGGTCTGTCTCCATTCGACTGGATTGGGTAGAAATGCACATTATTTCTGTGCAGCGCAGTGGTGCCAATTCAGAAGGTTCCTCCCCCATTCTTAAAGAAACAGGACCGTAGTTCTCTTTTCTCCTCCCTGCCAGCAAGGCAAAAACCACCACAAAGGAGTTGTACACTAAGACCCACAGGACAATATGCCCTGTTTGTTACGTATCTCAGATGCATTTTTTCTAACAAGAAAACCTATAGTTAAGTTTCTAAAAAGTACTTCCTCTTTCATTTATCCTTCCCTCATTCTCCTCACATTACAGTAAAAATTACTAAGCATCTGCCAAAATATTTCTTTTTTTAAAACCAAACATTTAATAGTTTTCTTCTGTACCTTTTTGTCTGACAGAGGCCTGGCCTATATTGGGGAGGGGCGGGGGGGGGGAGAACAGGGGGATCAATTTAAGTTAGGCAACTTCAGCTACGTGAATAACGTAGCTGAAGTCGACGTACTTAGATCTACTTACCGCGGTGTCTTCACTGCGGTAAGTCGATGGCTGATGCTCTTCCGTTGACTCCGCCTCTTCCCCTGGTGGAGTACCGGAGTCGATGGGAGAGCGCTCGGCAGTCGATTTATCACGTCTAGTCTAGATGCGATAAATCAACCCCCGCTGGATCAATCGCTGCCCGTCAATCCAGCGGGCAATGTAGACAAACCCAGAGACTGACTGGTGAAAGTCTGTTCTTCCATGCTGAACTGGTGGACCAATACTTTTCTATTTATGCTCTCTGGTTGAACCCTGGAGTACAGGTTTTGTTAGGGGGTGGACACAAATTTCAATCAAAACTCAAATTCACATAAACGGAAGTATTCTTTTCACTGGATTTAGGAGCACTAATGCAATCCCTTTCATATAAACTGGGGAAGAGTTGAATTGCATAGAGGTCTTGTTTTACTTATAATTCTTACAAGTTGGCTTCACTGTAAAAGTGAAGAGCATTTGGGTCACAAACAGCTACCAAAACTAAAAAAAAACAAAATGACATGCCCCCTTTCATCTAACCAATTATTAACAGAAAGCTACACAGGAGAGAGCAGCAGATAAATGCGATCCTGTATCAGACTACTGACAGAAATAAGTGTTTAATGCTTGAAGTGTGCAACATTAGTGATCTATTCACAGAAGAGAAAGGAGTCATTTTAAGGGAAAAGAGCAAGAGTGTTAAAAAAAGGAAGGAAGGAAGGAAGGAAGGAAGGAACAGGAAGCTCAATTAGAATAGAAAATGCCTAGTAATATTATGTCAAACTGATAATATATGCTTAACAAAACTAGTGCTCCTAAAGAAAAATTCAAGACTGTCACAGAAAAAAGGAAGGGACTGGTATCTACAGATGGTCCAACTCCATTGCACGAGGCGCATTTGCTTACTTGGGATTGCTAATTAGTTTCTAAAACCTACTGACACAAAACCCCACAGAAATTGGTTGCTTACCTACAATATGGTAACTGAAGTACAGTGCCTCCTATTCCTTATTCCCACCCTGCATCTCTTCTCCAGGCTTTCGTTAGTACAGTAATTACTTAACTATGATTCTATATGCAGTCCATTCATGCAATCTATATGCATTGAATTAACAGCTAAAAATTACTTTCACAGCTATTTCAACAGGTGAATATTTAATGGCTAAAGATCAAGGTTATGCAATGTCAAAACCACTCAGCATACAATCTAAGTTGAGAGGCAGCCAGAAAGCCTACAATTTTAATATTTAAAGATGATACACATAATACAACACTCAACACGCTGCTACACTGGAAACACCAATTTAAAGACAGTTTTACTGGAATTTTCCATTATCCTACAAACTGCAGCGTAAACAGTGGCTCTTAGAAAAACAGCTCTGAAACAGTGGCTAAGAAAAGACAGTGAAACTATGTATTTTTACCTACCTTTTTAAAATACTATCTCCAAATCTCAGTAATCAATGAAGAGATTTATGCTTTTCTTAAAAATAATCCATTACTAGATTTCAGCTTTTTGTTCTCTTACTAACACAAATTACTGCTGAAAAAAGTGCAGAGAGAACATTGTCTTCACAAATAAAAAACTTCCACCAATTCCTTGGCACCAGTAATTACTACAGCATACATCTCAGTGCTGTGATAATCTATGACAAGTCCATATTTTGGGGGGATGAGGGGGTGTAGGAAGAGTAGTTTATCACCTGAAGACACTTTTAGAAGCGTTTTTGAATCAACGGGGATTCCTTTTTACTTTTAAAACTTCCTTGCAATTTCACGTCTTTAAAATTGACTCTTGGATATACATTTGTTATTTTAAATAAATTGCAACACCCCAGGATCCATCAGCCTGAAAACACAAATTGACTCCAAACTGAAATTTGTCATAGATGGTATCTGTTTAGGAATAATTGCCAATTGGCTTTGAAAATAGGGACAGGTACATGCTTTAGAGACTATGATGACAAGAAGCAGATTGTTCAAAACAGGGGTTGAGCATTTCTGCAAGCCACACAGATGTTTTATGAACTCCCCTTTCTATGCCAGCGCAACAGAAGGCAAAGAAATATTCTTTAATATGGTTACACTGTGGTTTTCAAATGCTATTCTTATGACAGATTCTTTTGGTTCAGATTAGGAGTACTTAACCGCTTGGATGCCAGGAGTCAAGAACTCTTCCTCTGGGACCTTACTACTAGTAATGAGATGCTGTAGCACTAAGCAGAGGAAATTCAAATCCCAATTGCCATTAGACAGTTTAATATTATCCTCAGAACCGGAAATGATGAAGAAGTTTGCTGCAATTCCATTCTGAATGAGCAATTCTTCCCTGCCCCCAACCTGAACGTTAAAAGTTGCGTTTTCCAGCATTCTATTTGCTTTAAGCCAGTGGTTTTCAACCTTTTTCCATTGCTGGACCCCTAAAAATTTCAAATGGCGGTGCGGACCCCTTTAGCACTCTTAGTGTGCATACCTCCAGAGGTCCAGAACCACAGGTTGAAAACCACGGCTTTAAGCAGAAAATCTTCCACATATATGTATCAAGTTGCCTTGTTAAACACATATTAACCTTGATTAATCTCCAAGTCAGAAGAGCCAGTTCACGCTAGCATTTGTTTTAGCCAACAGTGCATAAACTGAAGACACAACAAATTAGATTTCCTTCTGTAAAGAGAGGAACTCAACCTCTGCAAAACTAGTGTGTCATTTATTAAATGTTACTTAACACAGTTGCATCCTGGAGTGTAAATTAAATGAATACTAGACCCAAATCTACTATGTTTCAACACAGACCTTGCATTTACAGCCAGTGCTGCGGTGGATCATTTCCATCAAAATATGAACCAGAAGAATCTAGGACCAGTGCCATCTTTTAGGACTGTCTTGTTATTTTAGTTTGGTGCTCATTAAAGGTACCAGATTGACAAACACTGACAAATGGAGTGAAGGCTTTCCACACTTTCCCACCAATGTGTGGGTCAAGGATCACCTCGGAGATTGAAGAGAACAGATCTCATGTCCAGTCAGTCTCAGCATAAAGACTAGGGACCATCAATAAGGGTCCCTGTTAGTATCACTTATGCCCATTAGGGCTTGGGCTGCAACTGCCAGCCAGCCATCTGATAGTAATGATTTGAATCAGATCAGGCTACACAGAGGTGAGCTGTCAACTATCCTTCCATCTGAGAAGAGACACTAGTATACATTGCTACCTGGCTCTTTGGGGGTATTAGCCAAAAGCTCTAGGGTCAGGCTGACGCGGTGATTGCAATATGTAGTGTATGCGGGCTATGTTGCAGTTGATATTTTGTTCAGTGCACCATGTCACAAAAACAGGGTTAACTTCGCCTAAACTGCTGTCTCTTTACACCTGGATCAGCAGCCATGTTACAAGGGTCACATGGTTCTTTGGTTCTCTTACCAAGTTGTGCATGAGCAGGTTTAAGTGGAAAATTCAAGGTTCGTTGTGTTGCCAACCATAGCAGTTAGGAGAACCATGAGCTCTTAGACCAAGGTGGATACATTTGTATTACACTGGGCAAGTCCCTCTTCATTTTCTGTATTATACAGATCAGAAAGAAATTGGGATAAAGATGTGCCAGTTGCTCCTATCTCTGGTCTTTAAAGTGTTCCCAGCTGAAAACAGACCAATCAGTGTACAGTTTACAGAACACTGAGGTTATCCGGTGAAAGATCGAACAGCTAAAGGATCATTCCGCAGGGTGCAGCGTCTGTTTAACCCAACCATCCTGAACACATGCAGCCTATTGCAACTCTAGATGAATGCCTACCCACTGAAAGAGGTTTCCTGGTTTCTCCCTTTCTTTAGTAACAGCACTGTAGCATCACTGCAGGATATGTTTACACTGAAGCAAAGTTAGAGGCTGGCACTGATTTAAAAATCACCCTGTAGGCAGGATCTCAAGTGATACTCCTCTGAGGTCTCTGGTCACCCACTGGTAGAGGAAGTCCAGAACTACTCCTGGTATTAAGACTTTGTACTAAATCATGCAGTTGTCAGACAACTGTCAAGCCCTACGACATAGTGGTCAAGAAGTAGAGGTAGTTCTATGCAGCAGGACCTCAACCAACATATGTAACGTCCTATTAGAGACTGAGTCAAAATCCCCAAAACGTATTGTGTCAAAGCTCTGTCCTTGTCTCCGTGGGTCCTGCGTTTCCTGATGGATTTCACTAGCCTCAGAGGCTCACTGTGACCCTCCACTTGAGAGAGAGAGAGAGAGAGAGACCGAGAGAGAGAGAGAGAGAGAGAGAGAGAGACAGACACACACACACGAGGTATCAGTCTACTGAGCCATTTTCATCATAAGCCAGCGAGGGAGGTGAGGAGAAGCTATTCTCCCTTGCACAGTCTCTGTCTCCCAGTCTCAGTGATTAATCAGGGGGCAAAGGGGGAGAGCCCAGGCCCACCCTCTACTCCGGGCTCCAGCCCAGGGACCCTAATAGTATCAGCTATGGTAGCTGACCTTTTAGGAATAGGACACGTACAATTCCCAGGGCTACTTCCCCACAGCAGCCCCCACTTCCTCAAGCTCCACTTCACCCTTACCTCAGGGCCTCCTTCCTTGTGCCTAGTATGGTGTGTACAGCTCAGTCTCCCCAACAGCGCAACTTCTCACAGTTCCTGACATGCGTGCCCACCTGACTAACTGGGAGGCTTTTAACTAGTTTCAGCCAGCCCCGATTGGCTTCAGGTGTCCCAATCAACCTAGCATCCTCCCTGCCTTTTGGAAAGCTCTTAATTGGCCCCAGGTGTCTTTATTGACATGAAGCCGCTGCCATTTACTTCTCCTGGTACCAGGGATTTGTTTAACCTGGGGCTAATACATCTATCTCCCATTACTTTTCTATAGCCATCTAGCCTTGCCCCACCACACGATCTGAAACAAAACATCTTCTACCATCACTACCACCACAAGAAAGTGCTTCCAGTTTCTCACAAGTAATCCTCAACATCTACACCCGTATGTAACTGATGTCTGCTAAGCACCATGCCAGTTTCCTGCTCTTTGGAAGTCTGTGTCCTTCAGTTTCTATTTATGGTATCAATACAGTGGTGATTACAGTGCATTTCTAAATTCCTTGAAAAGAGGAATTATCCCTGCTTTCATCGTTCAGATAATTCTCCACCTGTGAGTAATGGTGAAGATCTGTTTCTTGTAACCAGAGAATGAATCCACATTCCCACATGACCTTCAGAGTTCTGAGGTTGCTAATGTCCTATGGCAATAGGTGTCCATGATGAGCGCACAAAAAAAATATATATATATAGGTAGGCTCCCAAAATACATACATACATGTAACTGACGAGGCAACCCTTGGCATGTTCTTAAGAACCCAAATGGAAGGGAATTTTTTTTTTGGAAATTGCAGAAGATGCACTCTAGAAGTGGTCTGATGGAGATAGGCAAGTATGCTTAAGAGTTTGACACAAGTAAGTTCCTTGGATGAACGCGGACTAGAATTGAGGTCAGCCTCTTCATCAAAAAAAAAAAAAATCTTGTAGTTTGATCTGTCAAGAACCTTTGAATCTAGTGCAACTGATCTCCCCAGTGGCTGGTCTGTGGACAACCTGGGATAGAAGCCCAATATGACAGCCCTATTTGTGTAAAAGTGGCTTCTTTGAAATGGGAAGCCAATTTTCTTCTTGCTCAAGGAGGTAAAAAAAATGATTGGCTGTTCGGCCTTTTAGTTTCACTTCCTTTATTTCTTCTGGTGGAGCATCCAATCCCAGGACCAGAATGATAGTCATGCTGCCACTGAAAAAATGTCTCTTTCCAGGCAGTGTGCTGTGAGTTAACTGTTTCTGCAGTCATTGTTCCCCCTTCAAAGTGTGAGGACGAGTTGGAGAAACACACAGTGCACTTGCCTAGGGTTTTGATTTTCTTTTACTTCTTGAACTTTCTGGAGGATCTAGTGTCATTTCCAGGCAGTTATTATAGGACAATAAGCTCTTTTAGGCACCTTCCAGGTCCCTTTTTCCAAGATTAACATTCCTTAATTTCTGCATACACTAAAGGAATGGGAGTGGGCAAACAAATATTGGCTGCTGCTTAAGTGAGCATGGTGGTGAAGGACAGAAAAGATGCCCATCTGCTTGTCAACTGTCAGTAACATTCAGGATAGAACCTCAGCGTGAACTTGTGGGAAAGGGGAATTTCTGGGCTTGAGTTCAGATGGTGGCAAGCAAAGGAGTTATCGCCTGTAAATTTGATTTAGGTTGAGCTTTCCTTTTCTGACTTGCTGTGATTTACTTACTCTAATCAGTAGTCAAAAGGCAGAGACTAAGGTTTGGTTTTTGTTGCACTACCTCTCCTGGGCAGTCCAGATCTACCAAGCTCAAGAAAGACAGGAAAATAAGGGTTCTTTCAAAAAGAGGACCCTATACAAAATACACAATCAAATTAAATAGATACTTTCCTCTCTGAATGTGAACCAGTTTTTCCTCAACAAGTTGTTAAAATACTAGTTCAAAACCCTAGATATTTAGAGAACTCAACAAGCTAGTCAAGTTAATCTGATATATTTTTCAAGTTTCTTGGTACACTTTCTCTGTACAAACAAACATAAAGCAACTTTAGTTCTCCAGTGCTTTTAAATTTCATTTTTGTCTGAACGGAGGAGCCACCTCAAAACGCCCCTTCCAGAACGGTAGGTGAGGCATGGTTACTTTTCAGAAGGGAGCAGAGATTAACCACGAACCCATTTATCCTGCCCCACTGATTCACCAAGTTTCTGGAATCAGTCTTTTCAGAAATAGGAAATCTATTCTCTTCCTGGAACTAAAGGTTACAAGGAAAAATCCAAATAACCCAAAGAAAATATACACTCAGAGTGTTAAGGCTGAGAGAGAGAAAACCGTGGGTGTGCGGACATGGGGGACAGAAGGGATACCATATATATTCCCAACATCTGACCACAGGACAACTTGCAGGAATGCGCCATACTTAAGCACATGCTCTATGCTTTTATTGTCACTGCAGCTACGCTAACATCATGTTTGAGCTGTTCCCTGGTAGGATGTGAAATGTACTGAAGATAGTTCACCCACCCCCCCTCGCCACCATTTGAAAGAAATTTTTTTTTTTACTGAGTAGGGGGTTCCTAAATGTTTTTAGATTAAAAGGTCTTAGAGATAAAGATGTGACAAGGTTCTGATGATGTTTGAAAAATGTTACTAAGAAATGACTTCTTATATATGAAATATCTATAGCCTCCTAAGAGCAAGAAAAAGTCATGGGCCTCTGCTCCACAGTAGACTATGTCTGCCTAGAAACCTTACCCCAAAGGTTTCCTCACCCCAAAAGCATTTACCATATTAAAGCATCCATGACAGTCAAAATAACAGGGTTACCTTTACCAAATCCACTCTACGGAGTCAGTTTAGCTGTACTGGGGGTTTAGGGAGATGGCACTGAAGGCTCTACTGCTGGAATAATACGATAGTGTTGAATGGCCCCTGCTAAAATACACCACCACCTCGATATAACGTGACCTGATATAACATGAATTCGGATATAATACGGTAAAGCAGTGCTCCGGGGGTGGGGCTGCGCACTCCGGTGGATCAAAGCACGTTCAATATAACGTGGTTTCACCTATAACGCAGTAAGATTTTTTGGCTCCTGAGGACAGCATTATATTAAGGTAGAGGTGTATTATTAATATTGACTCAGTTGAGAGTTTTTTAAAAAAGGGGTGCATCTGAATAAGCATGACTATTTCCTTTCTTTTTATGGAAGGACTATCATTTTTGTAGTAAAGAGTGACCAGATCAGTTGATTTCCTCTTGTATAATTTGGCTTGGCAGAATTTGATTTTCTTAAAATAATTTCAGCAAATAGCAATGTTTATTTTTAAAGCATTTTCTATTTAAATTTTCCCACTTGCAGGACATTATGGAGGAGCCAGACAATTATTCAATGACAGTAGATAGTGAGTTTTAATTAACTTTTATAAAAGCTTTAACTTTTTGAATTTCAAAATCACAAGTTATAATATACAAAGTAAATATCCTTAAAATCAAACTGTAGTAAGTTCTCAAGCCACATTTTTCTTTGCTTATCTACAAATGTTGATCATCATCAGGGGAAATATTTTTTGTCTGTGTGCGGTGAAATCAATGTTTAATAGAGATAGTATTACTCACACTTTGGCATCGACTGAAATGGCTATGATTGTATGGAAAAAATAAAGCAATACTAATTAGACCCAGAGAAGGATAAAACAACTTGGGATCAGGAAGAACAATTCCATCTAGGGAACAACCTTCCCTTTAAAAAAAAAAAATACTAATTTAATTGGCATTGAGAGAAACCAGAATGACCTGGTGTCCATCAGATGAGGAGAAGACATCAATCTGGTAGTGTTTTGTTAAAGAATGTCCTGAGAATCAGATTCCATCCTGCAAATTGTTACACAGCGTTCTGTCTTTTGACCCAGGAATTCAAGGTACTTCTCCCAAACCCTCAAGTCGACTGATATATTTCTTGGCGGGAAAGGGTGCCACCAGTTGAAGCTGACTCTTCAATTGGTGGTTTTAGGACACCTCTAGCATGGCAGTGAAATTCCGCTCTTCCACCAGTTACTGTACTGTGGATCTTTGAAACAGTCTGAAGGGAACGCACTTGTAAGGATGCAGTCAAGCTAGAATCAGAGAAATGAGTTCTGAATCTTAAACCCTTTTTGGAAGCCTTCAAACAAAAAGACAAAGATGTATTTAAGACACCAAATGGAAAGAATTAACAACACTGAAGACACACTTGTTAATCAGGTTCTCAATTCTTTTGCATGTCCCAGTTTTTAAAACCAGAAAGCCATCAGGTCTTCAGAATAAGAATGCTGCTCTTAGCTCTTCCTCAGGTTTCAGGCAGTTAGATTACTTATTGTCCAAGTGAAAGGACATCCTCTCCGTGCCTTTCCACCAAAGGAACTGGCATCAGTATTGAATAGTTAGAAGGTCTAGCAACACTCAGGCCCATGAAAATTTCCTGTTTGGATGACCAGGTAAACTGAGCAGAGACCAATGATTATGTGCAGAAAGAAGGACATGTCAGACAAATTCCACATTTGAAGAAAAAAATCTGCAAATGGAAAAGATGCAAGCATAGCCCAGGAACAGCTGCCATACAAGTGACCATCATTCCTAGCAACAGAAGGCACAGAAAAGCAGATGCTGCAAGATATTGAGAGACCTCAATAGATATTGAGAGATCACCTCTGAGACTGAAGAGAAAGACTGAGAAAACTGTTAGTCTAGGAAATATTTCCCATGACAACATTATTCCCTAGGTTATCCTGAAGTGGGTTTTTGGATTTACTTTGTGTTATTCTAGAATAGAGCTTTTTCCACAGGATGATCATTTGATAACCTGTGCCACCTTGAGTGTGCATAAGATATTGAGTTTTCTGGACTGACGCCTTTCTTTAGTGGGCATTTTCTCTGGATAGAGTCCAAGGATGTTTGGCCTTACATTTTCTTTTGGGAGAAGGAATCTCCAACAAAGGGAAAAAATAGATTTCCTTATTTATGCTCAATCACCTAGCCTAAGAGCTGCTGTCCCTGCTGTGAGGCAAGGTAGATTAATAGATTTTTAAAACCAGAAGGGACCATTATGATCATTTAGTCTAACCTCCTTCACAATACTGGGCATACAAATTACCGGATGAAATTCTACATCAATGCCAGCATTCTAACTCTGGATGAGCTAGAGAATATTCATTCAAAAAAAAAAAAATCTCAATTTAAAGAATTCAGTGATTAAGAATCCACCAATCCCCTGGTAATTTGTTCTGATGGTTAATTACCCTCACTTGAAATCTTGCATCTTATTTCCAGTCTGAATTTGTCTAGCTGCAGTTTCCAGCCACTGGATCTGGTTGTGCATTTTGCTGCTAGATAAAGGGCCCTCTATGTCGTCTCCCCATGCAGGTATTCCTATGCCATGAATAAGTCACCTCTTATCCCTACTCTTGGGGAGGGGGTAAGCTTGGTGAAGAAGATTTCTAGGAGCAGCAGCAAACCCTGGCAATGAACTCCAGCACTCTCCCTTAGATGGTCTGATACAAGGGGTTTGAGGCGGGAGGGGCACTAGTACTACAACCCTCTTGTTTCCAGCCTGGGCTATTCCATAATTTGGGCAATTTACTCAAGAATTCTGATGGCAGCAGTTTTGATTGCCATGTAAACAAGTTGTGTAGGAAAACTGGAGATACTGCTGGGGGGGGGGAGGGGGGGAGTCAGCTCCATGGGGTCCTTCAGGAAGCACTCAGTATAGAACATTCTTCAGGCAAATAAGGAAGCTCACCAAGTTTCTTAAGTAAAGAGAGAGAAATTAAGTTTAGAAAATTAGGAGACAGAAGCGGTTCTCCCTGACCAAAGCACTAAGCTGGGATCATGCACCACAGAAGTAAAGCAGGGGAACATTTAGAACAGGCAAGTACTGTAGAATGGCCAGCAGTTTGCACAGAATCCTATGCAAGTAGTTTGATAAATTACAAACCCCAGTGCACCCCAGAAAATATCAGTATGCAATTCAATTGCTGCAGGACAGTGGGACACTAGACCGGATGACTCCCTCCTCCCCACCACCCACTCCAGTCTGGAGCTGTACTGAAAAGAGGGAAACATTCCAGTTAAAGGCTGTGAACTCCCATCCTCTGAAGTCTTTCCCCACCCATGTGGCAAGGACCATGTCCCTGCTACTGTTGTCTTAATGTCTTGGTGCTGCTCTGAAAAAGTGTTGAGCAAGTTTCCTTGGTGCTCTTAAAGCTGCAGAGAAAAAGAAAATGTCAAGATGCTTGCCCATTTCACACTGCTGTTACTGCCACCAGTCGCTTACTAGATATGGATTTTTTTTTTCCTTTTTACACAGTAGAACCTCAGAGTTCTGAATACCTTGAGAATGGAGGTTGTTAGTAACTCTGAAACATTACGGTTGTTCTTTCAAAAGTTTACAACTGAATGTTAACTTAATACAGCTTTGAAACTTTACGCAGAAGAAAAAAATGCTGCTTTTAATCATCTTAATTTAAAAGAAACAAGAACAGAAACAGTTTCCTTACCTTGTCAATTTTTTTAACCCCTTTATTTTCTTTTTGATAGTTTACGTTTACCACAATACCATACTCTTTGCTTCCTCCCCCCCTCTTCTTTTTTTTGGTCTCTGCTGTTGCCTGATTGCATACTTCCAGTTCCAAATGAGGTGTGTGGTTGACTGGTCAGTTCATAACTCTGAGGTCTTGCCTCTCTATCTCACTCAATACACTACTTCAGAGTCATGCACAAGGCAAAACAGCATGTTCAATGCCAATTACATTTAACATTCCTCAGGAATGTTTTTACAACCTATGAAAAGCATGCAATAAAAACCCTTATTGGGTTGATAAGAGATACCCAAAGTCAATATTTAATTAACATCCAAAAACTTGGACAGCCAGGAGTCCATTAAAGGTCAATCAACTTCACTCTCTTTCAAGAGTTTTACATTTTAAAAAGCACATCCATATTTTACTATAATAAAAAAGGTGAAACACCATCTCTTACGCAGAAAACAGAAATAATGGAGTTAAAGCTAATCTAGCCAAGTCCTCTTAGCCAAATCCAATTTAAGGATTTGTTTTTAGGGGGTAGGGAAGAGGAAGAAGGATTGGTGTTATTGACACTATAGTAGTGAGGTTTTTGCTTTAAGTTGGTACAAGACTGCTGTGCAACATCCAGCATGTACAGAGGGTTTTTTTTAAATTAGTGATACTAGTCCACTTCACCGGTTATTCATTCCATCATCTTGGTCTCCTGGTCAAAAAGGACTAAGTTTTGCTGAGGTGGAGAGAGCTTCTCCGACAAGGAGAAACGTGCCCCTCCGTAATCCCCATAGGCTGTTAAGCAGCTGCACTGACTAGCTCCAAAGGGAATTCTACCTGGGAGGATAGAGACTGAGAAACAAAGGCTGTTAAATTGTGTATATTGCATATACAAGGACCTTTATAGTAAGAACTATGGAACTGCCTAAGAAGAGTTTTTGCAAATTTTTAAAATTCAGTCTGACAAGCTGTTTTATTTTGCTCCAAGTGATTAGACATTGTGGAATAATCACATAGCTTTAGAAAAAAGCAAGAGTTTACAGAAAGCGACAAGATATGCATTCAAAACCAAGCCTTCCCTTCAAAATACTATAATATAATATGAAAAATGCCCAATTTAAGCTGGTTAAATAAAAAAAGTCACTCCTGAAGACCTTGTGTGTTAAGTGTCAGCTTAGAGCAAATTTTACCTGGGGATGAAAAAAAGAGGAGGGGTTTAAAATGGAAATGCTGTCAAAGCTTTAACTATAGCATAGCAAAAAGACACTATAATTACCATTTATATAACTCCTGCAGAAATTTAAAGAAAAAACACCTTTACCTTTGTTCCAAGATAAATTGTTCTACTGCTTCAGATCTGCAGAAGCACTTCACTTTATCTTGAGACTACAGTCCTGAGGTATTTAATTACCCTGTCAAGACCACTAAATGGTCTGGCACCATGCCCTTTCCCTCAATCTCTGCTGATTGATAGCATCAATAAAATTTACTTGCTTTAATTAAAGCTCCAAATAGGATCCCCTTTTGCCACTCACTAGATCAATGTTCTTTAATACTGGAAGAACAAAATACAAAAGTGAGGAGGGTGTCTCTTCCTCACCTTCACAGTTCATTTGCCTCCAGTGTCCTAAAGGAGCTTTTACACAATAAATACATATCTCCCAGTTCTCTTGAGATGGTGGTTAATGGAAAAGATCACTATTAAAAGCTTATCTACCAAAGATTCCTTCCTGTTAATATACTTCCACAAAGATGAACAGGTCAGACTCGCGAAGAGCAATACGACTGGAAAATACCCCTCACTGCTACATACATTCAGCACTAGAAGTCTACCAAAGAGAAGTTAGTGGGTCTGTGTACTAGTCACATTCTTCATTGTATTAAATAAAATGCGTATCAACCGTGTTTAAAACATTGCCAGCAATGTTCTTGAGCAAGTAATAAATTCTGGTACAACAGTTACTTTAAGATGATTACTGTTGCAAAACAGGATAATGGTTCACAACTAACCAAGTATTGCTACTGAATGAAATGAGATGCACACCATTAAGTTACATAGCAAACTATTTCAAAAGGTGTGCATACCTGTAGTATGTTCCTCATCTCAAGTTTCTCTTTACTATAGAATATGTTATTTCTTGGCACTCGGATGAGAAAGTATTCTACAATGGTTTGCCCATTTTAGTTTCAATGTTGCATTACGTTATCTTTCATTGTTGGACAGTTAGTAAGTGATAATACCAAAGGAAATCTTCACAACACCACAACACAAGCATGGCCAAGAAATTTGGAAAGTTAACTTTCTGCCAACTTCTGCATGAATGACATTCCATTTTAAGCCTGAGGATTTTTTTTAATATATGCAAGAGCTATGCAAGAGTGGGAAGAAAACCTACAGGTTTAATACTTTTGATTAAATATTTCTTAAATCTATATTCCCCTGACAGGTGATAATTACTCTTGTAAACACTTTAATAGTCAATCAAAAAAACGTTTCTTGTAGGAATCATGTGAGAGAAGAAATGTTTAACCAGCCTTTGCCCAGGTAGAAATCAATTGCTAACTTGCAAAGAAGGGCAGAGGTCTGGAAGCTGTATTTGCTGACAAATGCTGTACACAAAGAAGCACTTCAAACTGTTCTACTTGCTACTCACCTAGGATTAAGAAAATACATGTCTCAATGACAATGGTGACCTCAGAAAATCCCACGCCTAGTCTTGCATTTAAGTGAACTCTGACATCCAATCCATCTCACACTAAATGGTTAACCTTTCAATGGTATCTTGCATTATAGCCCCAATTGGCATGCTGGGGGAAAAAAAAAAAATAAACACAACAACTACTGGTCCCAGTGGTATTTCTGTGGGACAGAGGTTCCCCCCGACACGGACATCATCCAGGGATCAACTTTGCCCATCCCCACATCCAAGGGGTTCACCCCCTCCAAGCAGTGAGGAGGTTAAGTTGGATTAGCAATTACAAGGACACAAGTGTTCTTTCCCCTTTCCCATCCAAGACACCTTAAACTACAGCCAGTTTCATTTTTGGCATCAGGGAGGAAAGTTGCCTGCTCTAGGCCGGAAACACAGCTCTGTGACAATTCACTAGGGCAAAAGAATTGCATTGTCTGCACCCTGCTCCATAGACAGGGCCTCTCCTCAGACTTTTTCAACCTAGACAGTTTCTCTCAGGGATCTTGCAATTTGGTATGCTTTTCTAGGTAAACATGAAGATAAACTGTTCTTCAGCTATCTTGGAGCTAACAAACCCAGTAGAAGAAGCCACTATTGCTTGTTTTTTTTTCCTAAAATGAAAATTCTGTTCCTGCAGACCAAATCAATCCAAGACATAACTTTC
Source organism: Chrysemys picta bellii (assembly GCF_011386835.1). Taxonomy (NCBI): domain Eukaryota; kingdom Metazoa; phylum Chordata; order Testudines; family Emydidae; genus Chrysemys; species Chrysemys picta. Next base: position 112,252,941 of record NC_088796.1, read on the forward strand.
CCCATCTTTATTTTGAACCTGGACAAGTTATCAGTTTTTGGTCCATTAATACCTTCTACTGGCATCTTTTCAAAACTCATCAGCTTATGTCCTTGGAAGGAGTAATCTTTCCCAACCAAACAGTGAATACATAAGTAGAACCAAGTGAAGGGCTGAGAGAGTGGAGGGACTATACTGATCAGCTCAATCAAAAAAGTTAAAGATTTCCAGCTAGCTCATTTTCTGTTCAAAGGCAATAACTCACGCAGCACTAAAAAGGTTCCAATAGCAGTGTCTCCCAAAAGTGACTCAAAGATCACAAAACACCTTCTATAACACCAAATTACAATTTAATGATCAAACTGTACTATTAGATGAATTTAAGACCTCAAGCTGTGATAAAAGTCCACATACATCGCAAGATCTACAACTGTCAACTATTTGATGCAGGGATTCTCTTTTTGTTCTGTGTGTGTAGTGCCTAGCAGAGTAGGTCTCTGATCCTGGATTGGGGCCTCTAAATGTTACCACAGTACAAATGTAGATTTTTCCTAGTGCCAAAGGTCAAATGAGTAATTAAAAACAATGAGGGCAGCATAACACAAATTTATAAGCTGCTGTGATTACCAGACTAGGTCTGAAAACATGATTGTATGAATGAAAAAAACCAATGCAAAATATTTTGCAAGTATTTTAATAAAATCATTCCTACATTTTTTTTTAATGTTAGAGAGTTAATTGCATTTGTAAAAGGGGCAGCCTGATTTTGCACATGTTGCAGTATGAGCAAATTTTCAAGCACATCTGCTTTAAGACAACAGTGTTGGTAGACTCTCCTAAAGATTACAGTATTAATGGTGGCTAGTGCTAGAGGTGGGAATGGAAACTGCAAGTTGCAGATGCCCAATCCCGTGCTCAATCCATAGTACCATGTAGTAGGTACACTACCCTCCAAAATGGACTACTTCCACTTTCATGGTGAAAGTTGACAAGTGTTGATCATTTCACCAGACCTACCGCAAGGTAGACCATTTCAGACAAAAAAAATGGGGGACGGGGGGAGGAAAAAAAAAAAAAAAAAAAACCCGCTTTTGCAAGTATTAAATATTCAGCAAAAAAAGCTGCTATTTCCATCTGTTTCGCAAACTCAAACTGGCCCATCGTGTCACAATAGTGTGTCCAGCTCTAATCGTAGCCTTATTTATGGGAGTCAAACAATGAGGGATAGTCCCATCCTTTCCTTTTGAAGGAAGTGTGTAAAAACTAAGCTATTTCCTAGCTGATGTGGAAATCAGTGATAGCTGTAAGGACCAGTTTGTCTGGGCTTGATAATTTTAGCCAGCTCAAAGGTGTTGATAAATAAGAGTACGATATACTAACAGGAATGGGATGAAGTCTTGATCTGCCACAAATAACTCTGGTATAACTTTACAGGACTGCTATGGTCCTAGCTGGCCACTGCTTAGAGAGAACTGGTTTAAGATGACAAACCTCACCCACATGTGAATTCTGAACCAACACAAGCCTCTTTAAGACTAAACTAAAGCCCAAAACTACTCAGAAGATTAGCATCCTTCTGACTGAAATAATTCTAGAGAGACTCAGGCTAGGTCTATACTACCCACCTGAATCGGCGGGTAGAAATCGATCTCTCGGGGATCAAATTATCACGTCTCGTCGGGACGCGACAATCGATCCCCAAATCGACGCGCTTACTCCACCAGCAGAGGTAGGAGTAAGGGCTGTCGATGGGGAGCCGCGGAGGTCGATTTTGCCGCCGTCCTCACATCGGGGTAAGTCGGCTCCGATACGTCGAATTCAGCTACGCTATTCGCATAGCTGAATTTGCGTATCTTAAAATCGACACCACCCCCCCGTAGTGAAGACCTGCCCTGAGCAAGTTAGGACAGAAGCTTAAAGGCCTAGAAAATATGACCGATGAGGAAAGACTGAAAAAAACCTAGGGTTGTTTAGTATGAAGAGAAGAGAAGAGTAAGGGGGACCTGATAACAGTCTTCAAGTACATTAAAGAGAAGGGTGATAAACTGTTCTCCTTATCCACTGAGGAGAGGATAAGAAGCAATGGGCTCAAATTGCAGCAAGAGACTTGGGAAGTTTTTCTTAATGTGTAACCTAATTCTAAGGGTAGTTAAGCACTGGAACAGGTCACATAAGGAGTTTGTGGAATCTCAGTTATTGGAGGTTTTTAAAAGCAGATTAGAAAAACACCTGTCAAGGATAAAAGTAGGTAATACTTAGTCCTGCATCAGCGCAGGGCACTGGACTAGATAACTTACTGAGGTCCTTCCCGGCCTATATTTCTAAGATTCTATGAAAATAAGTGTTCAAAAGGAGCTCTTGAACTTTAGGAATAAAAGGACAGCTAGCCTCATTCTTCTTCATTCTTGCCCCTAAGCTCTGAAGGCAGACAAGTGCCACCATAAACTGGTTTAGGTGATAACACTCGGGGAGGGGAAGATTGCTCAAGATTACTTCTGTTCTTTACAGAACTGTAAAATTGTATTGTGGCTTGGCTTGCTTGCTAGTATTTGGGGCAAAAACTGAATCCAAAACACAATTGGAGGCTTGCTATGAGTTGTTGGACTCTTAGGGTATGTCTACACTGCAGTTAAAACCCATGGCTGGCCCATGACAGCTGACTTGGGCTAATGGGGCCCAGGGAAAGGGGATGTTTAGTTGCAGTGTTAACATTCAGGCTCAGGCTGGAGGCCAGGCTCTGGGACCTCGCAAGCCTGAGTCAGGTGGCATGGGCCAGTCACAGGTGTCAAATAGCAATGCTAGGGTTTTTCATACTCCTCTGGCCTTATTCATTTCAGCACATTTTATTTTAAACAGGTTTTCCCAGGGACACACCAGTGAGAGTCTTCATAAGCAATATACATATTGCACAGAGGAAAAAACAGGGAAGTGGTACACTCTCTCCAAACAACAAAACCTTTCAGAAATACAGTATGTATATATCCTAATGAGAGAAACCTCAAGATCATGCCATTATGAGGATCCATTTCTTGGGTAAAATGTAAACAGGCATACATCTGATATGGAAACAATTTGGCACATAGTCTAAGTAACTTCTGTTCATGTTAATGCACTAAGCACACTAGTTTATGAATAAAAAAACCCATTAGTTGCGTTGCCCATATCAGAAAACCTAAGCCACAGGTGGAAAGGTAAGAGAGCATACTGTGGTGATTAATGTCACAAAACTTAGACTTCAATCTGTATTTTCCTCAAACTAGAATTAGCACCACGTACTTTTATTGTTTTGGTTTGAAGTCTTAATCCATTCAGCGTGTTGATAGCCTTTTCAGCATCCTTGGGGTCAATGTAGTTCACAAAGCCATAACCCAAGCTCTGTCCTGATTTGAGAGAAAAAAAAAGAAAAAACAAACAGTTAGTTCTGCAGTACTACAATAACTGAACTAAGGTATTTAAGACATACACCAATATACTGCACAAAAATACCCTGTATACAAGAAAGGGCTGCCTGACATACTGATTATTCAATAGCTTACTGCTCCTATCAGTTCTCTCAGACAGCATTAATGTTTATAACTGGCTCTCCTAAGTTTAGTGCTGAAATCACAAGACCCAGTTTAATTAAGAATTTGAAACATTCTTAGGAGAAATATGATCAGGCTGAGAGGCAGGAGGAAATGTAGGAGCTGCTATAAGGTTAAAAGATAAATTAATACTGTGAATTTTGACATATCACCAACTTTCTCCTACGCTCAATTATGGAACAGTGATGAAATTCTTTGATAGCATTTAAAAGAATAAATGTTTCAAATGGTTTAATAATTAGAAAATCCCAAATTCTGAACAAAAACCAATGACTTGCAAAGTTATAAAACAACCTTTTTATAAGCTAACCTCTTCTTCAGATATTTACTTCGTGTATGAGCTGTAGGTCTTTAAACTGGTATTGCACCACTTCCAGACTCATCTTAACCTATGTTCAAGCTACTCTACTGCATATAACTGAGCATAAGCTAAAGGTATCTTCATAAAAATGTGTGACAATTGGTGGGGGTTTTTTTTAAGCATCTACGATGACTATTACACATGGGAAAGATGGGCTTTTCCTGAATTTTCAATAAGTTTTGGTTCACTGAACAGCCTAGTACTAACAATTGGATTGTATCCCATTATGTAGCTGTACAGGAGGAATTACAGATTACAGACAAACTTTTTGAAACTTCAAATCCTACAATATACCACCATGAAAGTTAGTTGCCAGGACTGTAGCCTTTTTACTAAGGATTTTATCTACATGCATGCACACAAGTAACTATGAACAAGAAAAACCTTAATTAGCTTATTTTTAACAAAAATGTAACAAATAAGCATATTTTTCATCTTCAAAGAGCTTTATGAACCTAATTTTCAACAAAGCTGTAAGGTAGCAGTTTCATTTTAGAGATAGGGAAATGAGGGTTAGACATCAAGGTAAAATATTTGACCTTTGGATCCCTAAAATTAGGCACCTGGACTTATATGTAGACACCTCAGTGGTGGTGCTGTCAAAAGGTGCTGGGTACCCAGAAGTCCCACTGACACAGGATTAGCCAAAAATACGAAAATAGAATATTTTGAAGTGGAATGCTAAGATTTCACTTTATAGCAATATGAACACCTTAGAGATTAATATCATATTAGTGTACACGTGTCTGTATACAATTGACCAGAGAGCAGCAAAACGTTCATGGTTTCTTAAAAAAATCCTAATCATTTCAATGGGACAACCAAAGAAAACCCACACAATTTTTAGTGACTTTTCTAAGAAAAATTCTCATTCTTCATAGTGCAGTTTAACAATGGTCCATCCAGTTAGCATTCTACCAATCTTAAGAAAGCCAGTCTTTTTGATAGACACAGAATATCTCTGAATACAGCACACTTAGCATTCTAATAGGCTCCTAAACATATAGGCTTAACAGCTGAAGAGCCCTGTCTGTATTAATACAAAAGGTATTCCTGAAAACTAATTTCTTACCAAAGTGTTAGTCAGCCTCAACCAAAATAAATAAATAAAAATCCAGCTACTGATTGCATGCAGTGATTTGTTTATACATACACACAACCATCCTCAAAAGCAGTATTTTGTTATGGCCTCTGAGCAAATGCCAAGGCTAAATGTGAGACTTCATGTACATTATATGTGGATTTTATCGGGGGGTGGAAGGAGGGTTGAAAAGTTGAATTTGTTCTGTACTGATTGAGTGGAAAAAGCTGTTACAGGGTCCTTCCTCCCTCCCACCACAAACACTGTTTGTGAAAGAGTGTGAGTGAGTGTGAGTGTGAGTGTGAAACCGACATTCCTATTTGGAGGGCCCTACCAAAATTCACAGTCCATTCTGGTAAGTTTCACGGTCACAGAATTTTAAAAATCTGAAATTTGACACTAACTGCAGGTGTCCCAACCCAAAAGGGGGTCGTGGGCACACGGGGGGGCTTGCGGAATTGCCGCCATTACTTCTGCACTGCGGCTGGCCGCAGCACTGCCTTTAGAGCTAAGTGGCCGAAGAGCGGCAGCTGCTAGCCAGGCACCCAGGTCTGAAGGCAGCACCACCCCGAGCCACAGTGCAGAAGTCAAGATAGGATACTGCCATCCTGCTACCCTGACTTCCACACTGCGGCTTGTGGTGGCACTTCCTTCAGACCTGGGCTCCCAGCCATCAATTGTGGAGCTTCCTACAACCGGGAGAGGTTCCCAGAGGTGGCTCTGACCTGGCCCCAGGAGCAACCTGTCTTGGGGAAAAGGAAGTCCCATCCCTCCCCAGCCTAGCCAAAGCTAGCAGCTGGATCCTCCACAGTAGGCGCCCCCAGCTGAAGTGCCACCAGCTCTGTCCCTCCCCACCTCCAAGTCCAGCGCTCGGGGTTAAAAAGGCCTTGAGTTGTCTGTCTGCGTTCGTGGGGGGTTGGCCACGGAGCCCTGGGCTGTTGCCCATGGCACCCACCCATGAGGCCAGCCCAGTCCCCCACCCCAAAAGTAATGACCCCCCCATACCATGCCACCCTCACTTCTGCTGGGACACTGCCTTCAGAGCTGGATGGTTGGAGAGAGGGGGTCCAGCTCTGAAGGCAGCACAGAAGTAAGGGCGAAATACCACAACTCCCCTGCACACACACACACACACACACACACACACACACACACACACATGCCACATTTCACGGTCCGGGATGTGTTTTTCATGGCTGTGAATTTGGTAGGGCTCTACCTGTTTGTATTACTGTAGCACCTAGAGGCCAAAGGAATGTCGCTGAGCTAGATACTGTTGAAACAAGGAGCAAGAAAAGCCATCCCTCACCCAGAGAGGATTTTTTAGAAACAACAAGGAGGTGAAACAGACAAATGTCGGATGAGGTACCAGTAGGCCGGATACATTCTACATAAACTAAGTCTCATTTCTCCATCTGCCTAGCCACAGAGTGGCTTAGACTATTGGGACAGGCATGTGAACAAAGAATATAGAATAGGTCTTGATACAGAGGACTGTTCATTAAATGAACTTCAAAAGCTATGGTGGGGGCGGATTAGAAAGGATGGTGCAAAGCTATGGTCCAGCTAATGCAATTCTAATCAGATAAGTGAATGAAAAAATAGTATTGAGGTTCTAACCTTCCATATAAAATGTTTCAGCTTACAAATTTAATTGCTACCCCTGCAAACTTGAGATCTTAGACACAAGCCATGTAGAAAACAGATCTGTTGATTATTACTATGTAAAAATGAATCACTCTTTCCAGTTTGTGTATGTATAAGTCAGCAGCTTGCCAGCTTGAATGTGTGCAACAACCACATTTCGAAATAAAGGTAATACACTCAAGTTCAATATGCATCACACCAAAGTCCTTCACACCAGCTATGCTTGTCCAATTCATACTGACATAGTGTTACCCTCAAGGTAGCTTTGCTATGATGAATTGCAGCTGATCCTAACTCAAAAACTGACCTAATATCAAGACGACTGCTGTCCATAACAACCAATTCATTCCAAAACCCATCTGATAACTAAAAATAATCACCACACAGAGTTCATACAGTAGCCACTGCCAAAGAAGAATATTTAGTATTTAGACTCCCTCTCCTTGAGAGACTATTTATTGCATGCTACTCTCATAGGCCAGGTCTACACTAACCCCCTAATTCGAACTAAGGTACGCAACTTCAGCTACGTGAATAACGTAGCTGAAGTTTGAAGTACCTTAGTTCGAACTTACCTCGGTCCACACGCGGCAGGCAGGCTCCCCCGTCGACTCTGCGGTACTCCTCTCGTCTAGCTGGAGTACCGCAGTCGACGGCGAGCACTTCCGGGTTGGACTTATCGTGTCCAGACAAGACGCGATAAGTCGAACCCAGAAGTTCGATCGCTCGCCGCCGAACTACCGGGTAAGTGTAGACCTACCCATATAGTATCAGAATATAAATGAAATTCCCTAGTCAGTGATTATAACAGACAGAGCCAGACCTCTGCTTACAACCTTCAGGAATGTTAGAAAGGAGGAGGTGGCGAGGAACTGTTCATGTTCCCTCCAGAAGTGGGAGAATTTTGGACACGTAAAAAAAAAAAAAAGACAGCTTAACTATTTTAAACTGGCTGAAAAGATGGGATACTCAGAATGGGAGTGAGGGAGGAAAAAACTGTAGAAAATGAAAGTGAGCACATCCAACTCTTTCAGGATTTTAAGGAACCCCTGAGAAGTGAAATACTTTTACTGTTACTTCGACAAGTTCATACTTCCATTAAATAGTGTCTAAACAAATGACAAGATTTTTCTATTAAACCTTTTAATAAAGGAAAATATACCTAATGTAATCAATTTGTTCTTTATTAAGAGACAGTGAAAAGCAATGTATAAGCATTAATGAGTTTGCAGAACTACAGTAATTCCAAAAATCTTATCCAACAAAAAGGAAAACCAACCAACCAACATACAGATAGGAATAACCATGCAAATGGATAACCACAAAAAAGAGTTACGCAATTACAAAATCAACCTGTGCATGAATAAGCTGGTTAGCAAAAAAGCTAACAGTATGTGAAACCAGCAGTGAAAAAAATATCTGAAACTGGAACCTGTAATATATATGTTGTTACCTAATGCCTCTCCCAAGTATAGCTAGGTTGGGCGTTCCAATGGCAAGTTTTACTTAGTACCGTAATCAAATAATACAAAGTGCTTTCCACACCAAAGTGGAAGGACCACAGAGGAGCAGTTTGGCTCTGTTCACATGGGAAAAGAACCATGAGATTGCTTCTGGATGTCAAGTATCTCTCTAGAACTTCAAAACTGTTTTGTAAGTGTTTACTATTCATACTTCCCTTAAAATAAAACTTCTGCAGAATACTGAAACTCAGAGGCCTAAAGCAAAATTAACATGCACCAAATAAGGCGAGCCATAGCCAACATGGTTAGTCAAAGAGCAAACAATCAGTTAAAAAAAAAAAAATCACCTTATTCACAGCCAGAACCACCATTTAACAGTGTGATTTTTACAGATACGAAAACCGGAGGGAGGGCTTCAGAACACTAAATATTCCAACTAAACCAGATTCACAGGAGTGGGTGCTATATTTATGGTGGCCTCAGAAGGCGATATCCACCAAGCTCTGATCATGAGCTGATGAACACTTGTAGGAAGAACTACGTCACCCGTCTGAAGTGCAAGCCTCCAAAGGGCAAGAGATACGTGGAGCCCATAGAGCCCTCACTCTCTGGGCAGATGAGGAAGCGACATGCTCCTGGTGTCAAGCGTCATATGGCGGAATAATATCTGGATCTTCACCCCTCTGCCACTCCCATCATCACCTGGAGAAGTTCTTACCAGTGGAGTCTTAAAGGAGTAGCGTCAGAAGACTCACCTGCTTATGCATGTTTTATACTCCCTCTTCTATTTACAGGAGCCTGGATGCCAATTTCTCTGTCAGCCACCTAACTCTTGGAAGAGCCAGCAGCATATAACAGAGGCGCCTAGATGAAACCCTATCCCTAAAAACACCTCAGTTCCATGTTGTTTGTGGTCAATCTGGATACAGAGGGAGGCAGTCTAAGGTGTCCGTTACAAAGGCTGCTGCCAAAGAAATCTTGCGCAGAAATGACTTCAGGTATTAGTTTCTTACTGACAGGTCCTTAGACAGTGAAACCATTCTGGTTAGAGGGTCAGATGTGAAGGACTGGCCTTAAAGGGCTACAAAGCTGCCTCACTTGTGGTAAAGTGGTTCATTCTACTCTCTGGTCACTCAGATCTTCAGGAAAAACTTCATTAAGTAGAAGACTTAAGACTTTTCTGCACAACAACTATGCAGTAACTTGGAAAAGATGATCCTGAACTAGCTGCAGATGTAGGCTATGCAAAGTAAGCAAAGCCACTAGGAAACTCCCACAATCCAAGATCCCAGTGGTTTCTATCCCAAGAGAGTAAGGCGCTGAATTTCTAACCAAGTACCTTGCTGCATACTGAAGTTACATGTTACCATACAGATCTATTTGCCAGAGTCAAAATGTCACTTGTGCCTACCTCTTCTCATGTCCTTATGTGTAAAATCAAAGTCTTATGTAATGCTGTAATGTAATGTAATGCTGGCAAAAAAGGGGGATGCTTGCCTAACCTTCAATTTCTCAAACAACTACTGAGAATGAACATAACCGGAAGTTATGAGTGCTATTACTAGCCATGTGAGATAGTCTACTAATGGGTGATTTGGAACTCTTCCTTGAATGACTGACAGATACAACTAAGGGCTTTTCTTTTTAAATGTATAGCTCCATATACAAGATACCAACTCAGGTTCTTTTCATTTTTAACCTTACACTGCAGTTACGTTTTCATATTTGATTTACAGCTGTAACTCTGACAAATGGAGTAACTGGTTATAACTACAAGCACCATGCTACTTGATAGCAAGTGCTTGTGGTTTGCAGGACCACTGTAAAAATACTTTAAAAACTCGTGCTTTTAAAATGATCTTGAGGGCAGGGTAAAAGTCCCTTTAAAGTTGTCAAAATTTTGAAGTTTCAAGCAGCTCTAATTCCAGATTTGGCATCATACATACAGTATAAACACTTCATAATCAAAACTTCAGTTAAAACAAGGAATTTTTTTTTTGAGCCAACTGCTTGAAGGTTATGCTTCTCTTCCCCCACCTCTCAAAGGAAATCTCATAGAACTTTCCCAAATCAACCAAATAGGTAAGTTTCAGAGGAATTCAGTATCTTCTGAGCCAGATTAAGTTTACTGCCTGTATAAAACAGAGAGACTTAAGTTCCAGCAGACAGTAATGCTTTTGAAGCATTATGGCTAGTATTTACAGATATTTGTCACTTCCCTAAAAGAGAAAAGTCTAGAGTTACAAGTGTTTACAGTGAGATGTTTATGAAGTATGGCAATCTCGCTCTGAACTTTAACAGTCCACAATTCTGTGATAAACCTACACAGGTTACTGAAATCAGGAAGTCGTATCTCGCCCAATGCACACCATTCAGCTGCGGAGAAAGAGCAGTACAGCCCTGTATGCGACCTATAGTGTATATTGCTGACTAAAGCACAAGATCACAGACAGCTGGCTGGGTTTACTCAAATTGGTGCCACTTCTGCACAGTAGAATGCTTTTTCCTCTGCAGCTGCTGATACCCAACAGACATTCTGTTTTAGGGATGGAGAAAAGCAGATAGCCAGAACTAGGTGCCTCTTAAGCCAACCAACTACTGATTTGGTCCCTTTGCATTTTGAGTGTTTAATCTTCAAAATAAAAGCGTCACAAATCTGCATCCTTGTGAAGTGAGGCAAAGACTAAAAAACTACTCTCATGCTGAAGTGGTCCCTCTGCATCAAGGTTCAGGCAGATGGAAGCAGCGGTGTGCAGGAGATCTTTTCATTGTGCCAATGCCATACTTATTCAGTTTGCTGCCTGTCGGCATGGGACTTTTCATGCACTCTAGGTGACTTGCATATTTTAAAAACTTAAGAAAAGCCTATTCATTTGGGATTTTTTTTTTATTTTCAATTGTAGGTGCACATTTAAGGGTATAATAGTGGTTATTCATATCTGATAGTTTTATTTATATGTGCAGTGGCAAACATCCAGGAGATTCATTTTGCCATTTAAAAAAACCTAATCATATGGGGACCAACAGCACCTTCTGTGTTTTGGTAAGCACTTACTCATGCCAAGTGACAAGGAGTCTCATCGCTTTCAGTAGGACCACTCACCTAAGGAAGTGCTTCCTCATCTTAAGAAAGGGCTGTACAGCAAGCCATTAGAGACTCAGTTCCCAAGGAAAGTCAAATTGCACTGCGACCTTTCAATTATGCAACTTCCATCGGGGAGCAATATACGTATAACTTTACAAGTGATCAAACTAAATCCTTATACAACATAAGGAGAGGGAGTTCCTGCATTAGAGAGGGAAAGGGTCATTGTGGGTAGAGAAGAAATCTGACTCTTCCCCTGGTTCATCTTCCTTAGAAACAGAAAACCCACCCGTACACAGAACTCTGAGCAGAAAGCCATTCTACAGCAATACATCTACCTTATTTTTAAGAGGGCCTTATTTTTAAGGTGGGGCACTAGTTAGACCATGGCCCAGAGAACAAAACACATCTGTCATAACTATAAAGGGAAGGGTAACAGCTGTCCTGTGTACAGTACTATAAAATCCCTCCTGGCCAGAGACTCCAAAATCCTTTTCCCTGTAAAGGGTTAAGAAGCTCAGGTAACCTGGCTGGCATCTGACCTAAAGGACCAATAAGGGGACAAGATACTTTCAAATCTTGGGGGGAGGGGGGGAAGGCTTTTGTTTGTGTTCTTTGTTTGGGAGTGTGTTCGTTCTCGGGACTGAGAGGGACCAGACATCAATCCAGGTTCTCCACATCTTTCTAAACAAGTCTCTCCTTGTGACGTTGTGCAGTCTATATGGTTTTATAAAAACTTGATAATAAGTCAATATAATGTAACTGAGATTGTTTTAGAGAAAATACGGTAATAAGTGAATGTAAGTAACTGGGATATGCCTCACGCAAAAGGTCTCTTGTAAGGTATCATTACAAAGCTTATAATCTACTGAGTGTGATCATCTGATTTGTATAAATGTACCACTCTTGTATCTAAAACTAGAAATATAAAATGTAACTCTGAGGGCCTATTGTAATTGTGTAAAGTGTGGACCATTAATGATGGTTTGGAATCTTGAGGACTCCCATTGTCTGCAGATGGCTGTATTTACCTGTGAGTCTTCCTGTATGTGTGTGTGCTGGCAAGTGAGTAATGAAGTCTTGCAGTGACATGAGATCATGTCACCTGAACTGGAATCCATCTTTAACCTGGTGCTTTTCCAGTGAGGGGGGGTGGAAAACCAGAGAGACAAAGAGTTCCCGCCTTATGCAAAAGATATATAAAGGGGTGGAAGAGAACAGAGAGAGAGAGAAGCCATCATGAAGAATCCCCTAGCTACCACCTGAGCTGCAACAAGAGCTGTACCAGGGGAAAGAATTGTGCCCAGGCCTGGAAGGTGTCCAGTCTGAGAAAAACTTACTGAAACATCTCTGAGGGTGAGATTATCTGTATTTAGTTTGATTAGGCATAGATTTGCGCATTTTATTTTATTTTGCTCGGTGACTTACTTTGTTCTGTCTGTTACTACTTTGAACCACTTAAATCCTACTGTCTGTATTTAATAAAATCACTTTCTATTTAGTAATTTACTCAGAGTATGTATTAATACCTGGGGGAGCAAACAACTGTGCATATCTCTCTATCAGTGTTATAGAGGGCGAACAATTTATGAGTTTGCCCTGCATAAACTTTATGCAGGGTAAAACAGATTTATCTGGGTTTAGACCCCATTGGGAGTTGGGCATCTGAGTGCTAAAGACAAGCGCACTACTGCGAGCTGTTTTCAGGTAAACTTGCAGCTTTGGGACAGGAGATTCAGACCCTGGATCTGTGTGTGGAGCCAAACAGGAGTGTCTGGCTCAGCAAGACAGGGTGCTGGAGTCCTGAGGTGGCAGGGAAAACAGAAGCAGGGGTAGTCTTTGCACATCGGGTGGCAGCTCCCAAGGGGGTTTCCTGCGATCCAACCCGTCACACTCCTATTTCAAACTTGTAAGTAAATAGCCAGGCAAGGCGTGTTAGTTTTCCTTTGTTTTCTCAACTTGTAAATGTACCTTTTACTAGAGTGTTTATCTTTGTTTGCTGTACTTTGAACCTGAGACTAGAGGGGAGTCCTCTGAGCTCTTTAAGTTTGATTACCCTATAAGGTTAATTTCCATACTGATTTTACAGAGATTATTTTTACCTTTTTCTTTAATTAAAAGCTTTCTTTTTAGAACCTGATTGATTTTTCCTTGTTTTAAGATCCAAGGGGTTTGGATCTTGATTCACCAGGAGTTGGTGGGAGGAAGGAGGGGGGATGGTTAATTTCTCCCTGTTGTAGATCCCAGGGGGGTTGGAACTGTATTCACCAGGAGTTGGTGGGAGGAAGGAGGGGGAATGGTTAATTTCTCCTTGTTTTAAAATCCAAGGGGTTTGGATCTGTATTCACCAGGGAATTGGTGAAGGTTTTTCAAGGCTTCCCAGGGAGGGAAAAATTGAAATGGTGGCAGCGGAACCAGAGCTAAGCTGGTAGTTAAGCTTAGAAGTTTTCATGCAGGCCCCTACATTTGTACCCTAAAGTTCAAAGTGGGGATCCAGCCTTGACAACATCTGTTAACTAAAACCTGGGAGAAAATTCATCTAACTTAAAAATGGAAAGCCCTAATGGCAAGGGGATCAGCAGAAAGACCTTCCACTGCACACAGAAGCGTGTCACTGAATTTAGAGAATCTAAGAGATGACTCCTAAGATATGGCCTCTTCACCAACTACCATGAAACCAAAGGGCAGAGACTCAATCTGTCTTGCCTGGGAGGGAAATGCACACAGATGTTCAACACCCCGGCCTCCATTAGTCAAAGGCTGTATCAGCAGCAGCAATGGCTGTAACTGAGGAATTTGGACAAAATCAGCCAGACACTGAGTATCCAGTGATCTTTGATAGCAGCGCAGTGATGTCAGAGGGCTGAACTTAGATATACCAGAATCTGTTTTGCTATGACGACATGTGGGAAAGCCAGTATTTGCTGTGACCTTCACAGAGACCAATTAGGATTCTACTATAATGAAGGCTGAAACAAAGCAGAGTAATTCTACCCAGTGCAGTGAAATAGCATCCAATATATCCATTTAAGATTCAAGCAGACTTCTTTAAATCATTTCCCATCTTGAGGGCTCATTTTAATTAATTACATTTTCACCATGTTTTATGGAACTAGTATTTATGACAGACCTTCTCAAGCACAAGCAGCTGAGATGTACTTTATAGAAGGGGCGGGTTAAAGGTTGGGGGGGGAAGAGGAGGAAGCGAACACTGGGACTTGATTCTGTAGCCACACAGACAGAAGTGGGCCCTTGCTAAGTATTTAGCCTCAGAAAGATGAGGAACCTTAAAACTTCTTATGACTCCAAGGGGAGAATCCTGACATAAGGCTATTCATGTTTGCACAAAAGAGCCAATTTGTTTATGCTTTGAAATTGCTACTTTAGGTTTCATTGAGCCCACCCTATCACCAGGTCAGCTACTATCACTTGACTAAAAAGGACCATTTTAATTTAATGTTGCCAAGGTATTTTTGATATTTCACTCAAAGCTTGAAAGTGGGGGGTGGGGGGAAGGAGGGAAATCATTTGAGAAATTGATTTAGCAGAGTCTGAGATTGCATTTTTTAAAAAGCTATCACACAGCTATCTACTGAATAATGACCCATGAAAAGCCTAAGCACATCAACCAAGTCAGCAGTTTAATCAAAAAAGGGAAGGATAAAGAATAGACAGTACTTAATGTTTAGGAAGTAGGAAGAAGACAGTACAGTTTTTGCCCATGTCAGTAAGCAGCTGCAAATTAAGAACCAGTAACTTGGCTTATGGTACATAAACAACCAAAGAGTGGAGGGCTGGTGCTGTGGAAGGTATAATAAAATATCACTGGTCTACAATTTTAGAGAAGTCGTTTGCTTCAGAGATAAAATGTGCTATGTATTATGTATTTTGATGTGCTGAATTCAAATATGACAATTAAAACAACTGACTGGCTACTGTTTCTAAGATATTTAAGTTTTTACATTTTATGTCTATGTATATTGTGTAGATAGTAGAGTTTTAATCATAAATTGTAAACCTAGGTCTTTTCATGTGTTTATGGTTGCTTTGCATGATAATATTTCACCTGTCCTGTTTATGTAACCCTTTAAAAATCAGCAAAAGGGTTTTATAAATCAAATTTATTATGAAACAAAAGGCAAAAAACTATTCTGTACATAGTTTAGTCCTATTCAGTGTCTACTCAGCACTTCTTGGCTTGTCTCTTGTATTCATTAAATGGAGCATCTCTTGTCACCGTCCAGCAATAGTCTGCAAGCATTGATGGGCTCCATTTGCCCTGATAGCCTTTCTCCATTGTTGCAATGTCCTGGTGAAATCGCGCGCCGTGCTCGTCGCTCACTGCTCCGCAGTTCGGTGGAAAAAAATCTAGATGAGAGTGCAAAAAATGTATCTTTAGTGACATATTGCAACCAAGCCTTTTGTATGCTTTGAGGAGGTTTTCCACCAACAACCTGTAGTTGTCTGCCTTGTTGTTTCTGAGAAAATGTATTGCCACTAACTGGAAGGCTTTCCAGGCAGTCTTTTCCTTGCCACGCAGTGCATGGTCAAATGCATCATCTCGAAGAAGTTCACGAATCTGAGGACCAACAAAGACACCTTCCTTTATCTTAGCTTCACTTAACCTTGGAAATTTTCCTCGGAGGTACTTGAAAGATGCTTGCGTTTTGTCAATGGCCTTGACAAAGTTCTTCATCAGACCCAGCTTGATGTGGAAGGGTGGTAACAGAATCTTCCTTGATTCAACAAGTGGTGGATGCTGAACACTTTTCCTCCCAGGCGCCAATGACTGTCAGAGTGGCCAATCTTTCTTGATGTAGTGGGAATCTCTTGCACGACTATCCCATTCGCAGAGAAAACAGCAGTACTTTGTGTATCCAGTCTGCAGACCAAGCAAGAGAGCAACAACCTTCAAATTGCCACAAAGCTGCCAGTGAAGTTGGTCATAGTTTACGCACCTCAAAAGTTGTTTCATGTTGTCATAGGTTTCCTTCATATGGACTGCATGACCAACTGGAATTGATGGCAAAACATTGCCATTATGCAGTAAAACAGCTTTAAGACTAGTCTTCGATGTATCAATGAACAGTCTCCACTCATCTGGATCGTGAACGATGTTGAGGGCTGCCATCACACCATCGATGTTGTTGCAGGCTACAAGATCACCTTCCATGAAGAAGAATGGGACAAGATCCTTTTGACGGTCATGGAACATGGAAACCCTAACATCACCTGCCAGGAGATTCCACTGCTGTAGTCTGGAGCCCAACAGCTCTGTCTTACTCTTGGGTAGTTCCGAATCCCTGACAAGGTAATTCAGTTCGCCTTGTGTTTATGAGGTGTGGTTCAGAGGAGGAGGATGGGAGAAAATGTGGGTCCTGTGACATTGATGGTTCAGGACCAGAAGTTTCATCCTCCTTCCTTTTCCTCGTCTGACCCAAGTGAGAATGATTCTGGTGCATCAGGAACCGGCAGTCCTTCTCCATGGGGTACTGGGCGTATAGCTGATTGAATGTTTGGATAATGCACAGTCCACTTTTTCTTCTTTGACACACACCTTTCCCAACTAGAGGCACCATGCAGAAGTAACAATTGCTGGTATGATCTGTTGGCTCTCTCCAAATCATTGGCACTGCAAAAGGCAGTGATTTCCTTTTCCTGTTCAACCACTGGCGAAGATTTGTTGCACAAGTGTTGCAGCATGTGTGTGGGGCCCACCTCTTGTCCTGATCTCCAATTTTGCAGCCAAAATAAAGGCGATAGGCTCTCTTAACCATAGTGGTGATACTGCGCTTTTGTGATGCAAAAGTCACTTCACCACAAACATAGCAGAAGTTATCTGCACTGTTCACACAAGTACGAGGCATCTCTGCTCACTTTGGCTAAACAGAAATGTGTCCCTTTGCAAAATCAAACACTGACAAATAAGAGAGCACGACACCGTATGATTTCTAGAGCTGATATAGGGCAATTTGTTCAGCAGAGTGATGTAAGCTTCGTTATGATTGCATCATCCATGACTTCTAGGAATAACATGATGCATTCATATCATGCATGACGCAATACCAGCTTCAGATTGCATCGTTCATTGTTTTGCCTAAAAAGCAAGTACTGTCCAAACCCAGTCATAGATTTATTCATAGATCCAGTCAAAGATGTAGTTTAGTCATTTCTGGTTTAAATTGAGATCCCTTCCTTTATAACTTACTTATCCTCCGCCATTCCCAAGTCAAGGGTCGTATATACTGACCCAATAGCATATTTTGGAAACTAGAGCCAATCAACAATTTTAAGCATCACTTTTGTTCTCAGTGACCCAGAATTAGTAAAGTTTGACTACATTTATTTCAGAAGCATTTTGGCTGAAGAGCAGTGTTATATTTTAGAAACTCAAAATCAATAGTGTTTGCACCCTTCAAAATATCTGCAGGGTACTGCCCTCCCTTAGACCTCTACCTGGACTGATTCAGCCACTGATCAGCCCTTGGCATTTTTAAGCCACTATATTCATGCAGACCTGTTCTAAGAGTTTCTAACCACCACTCATTTAAACCAGCACCTGTTGCTGCCACAAGCAGTAATACACGATGGGAGATTAAGAAAGTGGCACTGTAGCCAAGGCCAAAAATCACTTGGACATGCTATACATATTTTGCTATTGAACTCTCCTTGAAAGTTAAGCTCACCAGCCCTCTATCATTTTTATTGCTCATCTCTAAACTCCCTCCAATTTGTCAGGTTTTCCAGAAATGCAGTGCCCAGAACTTAACTCATCATGTCAGGGAAGCCACAACCCAACTGACTAGACAAATCCTACTTGTAAACCACTAACACTGAACAGGGCCTTCCCCACCCCCAGCCATATTGCACGGCAAACTGATGTCAACCATCGCCCGAGAGAGAGATTTGCAGTTTTTTCCCCATAGAATCTGTTTCATAATGTCTCCTGCCAGGTGTTCCACTCCCCAGATGTAAATTTCTATTTTTTGCCTCTGATCTCATACCTATATTGGGATACATCTGACCCAATTTCTTCAGAGCAAGAGCACTTCAATGGGACTGTTAAGAATTCCCTGTAAGCTGCTACAGCAGATAAAGATGAGTGACTGTGTGGTTATATATGCACACACACACACACACACACTTTTCTTGATATAGAAATTTGTCTTGCCTGTCAATTTTTCTTCTAAGACATGTCCACAGACCTTTATGCAAGGGTTGGATCCCTTCCTTGTAGTCTTTTGAGACAACTAGAACCATCAACCAGTGGCTGATCATGGACGTAGATGTTCTAAAGCTAAGATTATTAACATAGCTACCATGTAATGTACACACTAAATAGCTTCACACATACACACAGAGCTGAAAAAAGGATAGTTTAGGGATATGGTCTATTGGTTTTCAAAGACCTAGAGTGATACAAAGAGATTCAGGTCAATGGCTATTTCTTTCTTGAAAGAAAATTAAGAAAGTCTACCCTTTACTGGCACATCCACTGAACTCTTAACCGCATGGGAAACAGTCAGCCGCAATAGAGTATAAAACCACCCTTATTTTTATATATTATTTACAAACAATGAGTGGAAAGAAAGACTGGGCTATGACTGAGGGAAAATTAAGTAAAGAGGTAGGCAATTACCACAGGATGGAGTACCCTTCTGCCAGAAGACATGAGCCCAGGAAAGTCCAGTTTATAAATGCATGATGAAGGTGTATGGTGGATCAGGGAGCTGCTCTACACAGTTCTGTTGCTGAACATGTTTCAACCCAAGAACTAGCAGTTACTTGGAAGAAATATACCTACAGGTCTTCCCAGGCATTTTATTCTCTACAGTCAGAAGGTGTCATTTACGACCAAGGTAAAGATCATGTCTCCATGAACTCTCTGCCCCCTATATCTGGGTCAAATGCATAGGCCTAAGTATGTGTGTGAATTGCAGTATAAATTTGATGGCTATGTTTAAGTACCATTTCTCTTTATTGCATCTTGAGAGAGAGGTCTAAAAGAAGGACGAATAAGTTAAAGCTCTAAGTGGGGCATCTGAAAGTTTGGGATAGACTAATGTTTTCCACTGTTTTGACAAAGCATGCTAGATGAAGGGGATGCTCGTTAGGGGACAAAGTGCAGAAAAAAGGTAAGTGCAGGAACTTTCACTTTCAGTGCACTGACTGCAAACGTCTCTTGTCAAATCCATTCTGGAAACGGATGTGTGTGGAGTTCTACAAAGGAATTTCCTACACAAGGACTGAACACTTTACATTTTGGAATTCATTAATAAGAATCATTTAGCTACACTGAGTAATTAGCTCATGTTATGTCTAATCTGGAATTTCTAAACATTTCTATAAGACAACAAATCAAACAACTGAAAATTTAAGGTTACCACTTATTTCCTGAAAATCAGAAGAAAAAAAAAAAAGCTAAAAAAATTCAAATTGTTATAATTAACCAAGCTTTTAACCCCCTTTTTAAAAAGTATTTAGGTATTTTAAAAGCACAACTTTTTCCTACACAAAAGTAAAGTAATGGCTTATTATTTTAAACTAGTTGCATGGTAGATTTGATTGAATACGTTCCTTTCAGGACTTGATTTCAGGATTTGATTTCTCCTAAAAGAGTTTGCGATCTCATTAACAGCTAAAGCCTGTAGGAGAAGCAGGTCCCTCCTTTGGTGTTATCAGTGTCATCAATTCTTATAAGTAGGGTGACTAGATGTCCTGATTTTATAGGAACAGTCCCGATTTGTTTTTTTGTTTGTTTGTTTTAAACGGGCTCCTATTATTCCCCACTCCAGCCAGATTTTTCACACTTGCTAACTGGTCACTCTACTTATAAGAGACGGAATCCACAATGTCATTCCATTACAATGATTTAAGACATTGATAGTCTTAAAAATGAAGTGAATTTTGTAGACGTTTTATTAATTTTAACTGTGTTCAAATACTGTACAGGTCCAGCTTCTAGAAGTGGATAGCTAACAAAAGACTGTCTATTCTGACATTGAAGGAGGAGGAGGAAGGGAAAGGAAAAAAGCGTGACCTAACACACACACACACACACACACACACACACACACCCTTTTATAGTGAAGCAACTCCAAAAAACCTATGCATCTAGAACCACCTTGTTTAATAACCAGATCCAAAAAAAAAAACTCATTATCTATTTAAAAACCTTACTTCTAACTTCAAGTAAAAGATTTAAACCATTTCAGTAAAATGAAACATTCTGAAGACTGAAAAATGAGAATATTCAAACTAATGAAACAAAACTAAAAAAAAATCACTATAGAACAAGATCAGCAAGAACTGAACCTAAAAAGCCTTAAAAAAATAAATGTGCATAAAAATGCATCAATTTGGGGAGTTATGTTAAATGTGTATCTCTTTAGCTGTATTTCTAATACTAAGATTTTTTTTTTAAATCAAGTATGAAAAAGCAGGAAGTCTAGGTCTGAAAACCTGGAGTTTTTAGTTATAAAGAGAAGCAGCAAGTCTCAAATCAGTTCGAACTAGGCTGCTTTTCCTCTAGCTTTGCAAGTTGTCTTTTCCAATAGAATTACTCGTTGAAGACCTGACAGCCAGTCCTTGATTGAAGGCAGATATTCTGAGCTCTAGTGAATATTAATGCATCTTTTTGCCATCAGTCATGCAATGTTTATTTTACATTGAAAGTTTTCCTTTTAATAAATATCAAGAAAAGCGAAGCGATTTGGAGCCAATGCTATTTTCCAGATAAAATACCGTGAGAAGGACAAGCCAAGAGCATATGAAGGCAAGCTACTACATATAGTTTTGCATTTCTCTCAATACAGCATTAAAACCTTTATTTTAAAGTGTCAAAATATGAAAGTCTTCACAGTTAAGGATTCAACACGGACCTTGATTCTGTCCCCTCAGCTTTGCTTATGGTACACATATTGGTGAAAGAGCCACACTAATTGCAAAAAGACATTTACACAAGAACAAGACAGACTTATATAGTAATAGGGCTTTTTTTTTTTTTAAACTGTAAGCTTCTCTTGCTTACACTCATCTTTTGATCTAGGTCATCCATCAGGAGATCTCAGGCATGCCCTGTGCTAGGTATTAGGGAATTGTGGCCTGTAACTTCAAGGTGCACTTGGTAAAAACTTGACTGCTGGCTTCTGTGTGAAATGGTGTGCTCTCTGACCAGTATTCAGAGGGTGAATGGATGGCATTAGGTAGGACAGATGAAGGATATCTAAGGATTGCAACCCAAGGACTCCCCCGTTTTTTGTGTACCAGTCAGAAGGCTTTTCATTGGAAAAAAGAGTCTGTCACTCACAGCTCAAGTGACATAGTATTTGTGGGGCAAAGTTAAAGGTTGGGTGGGAAATTCAAGTGTTTACAATCCGATTTCACAAGAGGTTTACCCAAAAAGTGTTAGTTTCCAGACTCAAATTTTATAAAACTTAATGCCCTCATGCAGATATCAGTTCTCCATAGGCACCAGTGAGTGGTCATATGCTGCTGCTAGCTCATTGTTTTCACCTAGGACAGGTGAAAAGTCTTCTGTGGAAACTGTTTTGATGGACAGTGTGTGGCATTTGAATTATTTCAAGCAGTTTGCTGCTCCCTGTCAAGGAGTTGGTCTTGTTTATATGCACTATTCATGCAGCACCACAAACTCATTATCCTAATTTTAGTTATGTTGAAATTAATACTGTCCTGGCTCCCATGCAGTCTAGAAGAGTTTAGACTTCTGGAGTGGATTAATCCCTTGCTGGGATTGAAGTGAGCAAAGATTGAGAATATTCTGTCCTAGTCTAGTTCCTTATGGACCTTAACTACATAGTGAAACAAATCAAAAGCAGTTCATTCCACTTTGGAAGTCTGGCTAAAGCACATCTGACTTCACATATCCAAATAAAATACTGGTAGTGTGGCATGCACACTTAAGACACTACTCTCCAACCTTAATTACTACCCCCTTCCTTTCCCACACAGACAGTAAGCCTTTCTATGCTTTCCCAGTCATCTCACCCAGCCTTCAACAAGCCCACCGAGTTTCCACTAAAAAATAAAATGGGAGTCATTTGCCACCCCAACGAAGTCTTCTTTTAATTTAATAATGCCCCTTTTAACAAGCTCAACTGTCTGCTGCTAATAATTCATACAGTTGTTAGAGCCAGCAAACATATCCTGAAGTCTATTATAATCACTCAAGTACATTTAAAGTAGTGGGTTCGGACACAAACTTTGTTTTTAACCCCATATGGTTTTCACCTCAGATATTTTGTTTCTAGCTTTCACCACTTTTGTTATGGTGCTGAAACTAACATTAGCAAGTTATGTCCACTAGATGCATAACTATTTGGGATATGAGCAAAGTTAGGCTGTGTAACCCCACAGCCAAATTAAATTAGGTTCTTGCTGACACCCAAGACAGCTCTGTTAACCTACAAGGAGGAATAAAATCTAGCTCACTCAGCCACATTAGTTATGCAGTGCAAACAGTCAAAAGCAGAAAACTCAGATACATACACAGAATACACAAAAGAAGTAGATACACTGAATGAAGCTATGTCATTTTTACATTTCAGATTAGAACCACACCGTTTCTATCCAAACCCAGGGCAAAATGTGCATCTCCTGTGAGAAAATAAAATGACGTAAGAACTTAAGAACGGCCATACTGTGTCAGCCCAAAGGTCCCTCTGGCTCAGTATCCTGTCTGCCGACAGTGGCCAATGCCAGGTGCCCCAGAGGGAGTGAACCTAATAGGTAATGATCAAGTGATCTCTCTCCTGCCATTCATCTCCACCTCTGACAAACAGAGGCTAGGGACACCATTCCTTACCCATCCTGGCTAATAGCCATTAACGGACTTTAATGACGACAACTTTAGAGAGGCAACTTTTGTGACAAGTGTCATTATAGGAGTGGATTTCAAAATCATTACAACACCAGATGAATTTTCATATTGCATCCCAAAAGCTCTGTAGTTTAAGAATATCCCAAAGTGGTGAACATTAGAAATGTAAGGTAGTCCAGATTAAATCATCAAGACCGGTAGTGGTTGACAGCATACAAGGACTGAGATTAACAGAGACCAACATTAAGTCTATAGAAACATTTAAACTTTCAATTTGAGATTTTAAGACATCTGACAGGCCGATTTTAATTTAATATGAAACTTAGTGAGCCCAGGACCCAAATTGTATATTTATGTCAGGTTCTTCTCCCCCCTCCCCCCAAAATAATATGGGTAGAGTTATGTGAACACCAGCAACTTTTTCATCCTTCATTCCCACACGATATGGAGAATCATCTGGGATGCAGTATTAAAGACTTGTTCTGTATTTTACAAGTTTAACAGAAAAGGAAAACCAGATAGTAATTGGATAACTAGCAACCTTTTTACAAATACAAATTTAAGGCACTGCAAAAAAACCTCAAGATGTTTGGTTCAACACAGCTGGACATGGACACAAAACCAGAAACCCTTTGCACTAAATTCTTTCCTACAGAACGGTTTGTCAGCTGTTTAATACAGCTACACCAATAGCAAACTTGTTAGGATCCTACACAGCTAAAAGCTATTTCATTAGACTTCTAGCAAATATCTCTGCTTGAAAATGTACTCACCTTTGCGGACATGGGCTATTACTAATAATAATCACTATGATCACTAGCTACATGCTGCAATAGAATATCTTTGCCCAAGACACTAGCAATGAGAACTCCTCAGACTAAATGGGTCAGATTAATTTGTCCAAATGACAGGGACTTTTGCGTGTATGTCGGGGGGGGGGGGGAGAAGAGGAGAAGAGGGGCTTACAGGAGAGGAACAATGCTGGAACCCCTGTAGTATTGCCAGAAGCAGGTTGACAAGCTTTAGACTGGAGCCTCTTCCACACAAATCGCCATAAGTTACTGAGGCCATTCTGACCAAACATTTACAATGTATTTCTTTCGCTTAAACCCTGAACTCAGCGAGAGTTAGTATTTCCCCAAAGAGTCAATGTATCTTGCATTGGTACTATGGAGGAACGCTAGAAGGAATGCAGACTGGCTTTTCTCCAGCACATTAAACTCTGAGATTTCCCTTATTTTATCTGGTATCTTTAAAAAATAAATAAAAAAACCACGAACTAAAGAAACCATTTCCACTGTAAGCAATACTGTAGTTATGAAATCACAAATCACAGTACAAGATTTTATATAGGTGGTTACCTTCTGGGTTGTAGTGTTTCATGGAGAGCTCTGGAAATCTAAAATGCACCTTTTCTCATCTTCAAGTGTTCTATCCACAGCAGGCCCAGAAGTAGTAATACAGGATATTGGCCATCATAAGACTAAGCACTTATCCACGTAAACATTTATAGTTCCTGGCAAGCTGGGGTGTAAAGCTCCCCCTCATCAGCCTGCCGGGCAGCAAGCATCCCTGTGGACCCTGATGCTGTGCACCAACCATTCCGAAGTGTGTTCAGGATCCAGAGTGACACTGTGTGGCAAGCTTGAGTGGGGGAGCTTTACAGGAACTAAATACAATCCATCAGATCACTCTTTCGGGGGGAGGTGCGAAGTATGAGAATAACAAGTTCTGGTGATGACCTGCACAGCAGCATTTCAAAATATAAAGTTAATCCTTGGATAAAAAAAATCATACCAACATCTAGAAGAGTAGGAACTTTATTAAAACCACTAGAGCATGCAAGACACCCTTTACAACAGCTTTGCATCCAGGTACAGTACCAATTTATGCACATGTTTCTGTATAAAAGAAGGTAACTTTTCTGTACTGATGGAACAGCCATAGGCCACTGGGTGATTCTGCCACACACTCTCAGAGGTAACTTATTGGTTGCTATTCCAATTGACAGGTCTACTTTTGCCAAGTCTTTGCCGCTGCAGATTATACTCACAAGCACCCTAGTTCTTGCTCTTTGTTTAATGCTTCCTTGCCTTTGTTTTAAACAAACATCTTAATCCTCCTCCCAAGCCCAAACTCCACAACCACTTGAGTGAATCAAGAGTATGGGAGAGATGTCTGATTTAATGAAATAAAAACCAATGTTAGTTATGAAAGGAATAATTTCCTACTTACCCAGATCTCTCATTTCCAGACAGCTCCCCCACAAGAGTGGAGAAAAATGCCCAGAATCATAAGATGGGAAAAGAGAAACTAAAATATTCCCAGAACTGTCATCTCAGTAGGTCTCCAACTCAAGGAGTTACAACCCATGCTGATTAGGAAACAGGTAGAGACTTCCAAAGCCTGCCAACAAATATAGAGCATGAGGAATCTCACTTCTCTGTCTCAATGTAACCAAGATTCAGGACACTAACATTGTGTGAAAAAGGTTGAAACAGCTTGAGGCAGCAACCTCCAGTCACTGACTTTAGGAGCTTCATGTGAACACATCTTGGAAACAGTTTTACTTTTGCTGAAGCGAGCCTACAGATCCTTCCGAAAGCCAAGTCCTTTTATAGTGATCCTTGAGCCATTCTGCTATTTGTTTATGGAGACTCTGTGATGGGTTTTCATATGGCTATAGCCTAAGTGGAGGGTTAGAAGATTACCAGTGCTGCTGCTGTTCAGTACTCTAGTAATACCTGGTAGCCCTTACATGGGAACCTCTCTCATCCTCAGAGGAGCATGAAATTTAGCTCTCTGTACTGAAATTCCAAACTAAAGCTGAGGGGGCGAAGAGGTCATCTCTATATTCTATTGGGGAAAAATAAGTAAAAAATAGAGCCAAAGAGACTGCAGTTCATGCTTCCATGAGGATGGATGTTTGGGCTGAGCTCTTGTGGTTTCCCTAAACTGGTTAGAGCTTTTGAAGATAAACAACTATTTCTGATTCAAACAAACAATCAAACTAGTTTTCTTTCCAGCCCCAAGTCATACATGGTTCCAACCTACCACAAGCGTCTCTGGAGTCCTAGTAACTAGGCACCATCAACAACTGGACAACAGATAATTGCACAGCCTGTCGGACATTTTGACTCCTGGACTTCAAGAAAAGACTAGAAAGATGCTAGGCAGGACAATCTTCAAGACAATTTGTGTAGGAATCACCTCTTCCCTACGAAAGAGGAGAGGAAAGGAAAAACGGCAAGAGGGCTGTTGTCTCACTCACCCTTTTAGCAGAAACTATAGCCACTACAGAAGCTCTCAATAGACAGAGAAAGGAAGAGCAAGCGCAAGTTGGAACAATTTAGGAGGAAGGAGGAAACTAAGTGTCTATCTGAAGACTGCAAACGAGACACTGTCCAGAAGAATCACAAGAAGTGCAAGTGGCGGATGGGTGAGAAAGAGAGAGACAAGAGTCTGACCGATAACCCAGGGCTATACATAAGCCTAACAATAGAAGGCTGAACAAAACTAGCAGCCGACCACAAATGTTGGTCTCACCTTTCCCGTTAAGACAGTAAAACATTGTGTATGCCCCTCTTATGACACCAGGAATAAAAGGACAAACAAATGTCAAGCTTTTTTACTGGATAAAAATGGTACCTCTAAAATACTGGCTTCTCAAACCACTAGTTTAGAGCTTGTATTTCTAGGTCAGAAGGCAGAAGGGATCCCTGACTGAGATTTGGTACATGAGCAGAGAAGGAGGATGTCCCAAATGCAAAACAAGCCCACCCAGTCACTACTTGAGCAATAAAAATTGCCTGAATTATGTTTATTCTTTGTCATTCTTCAAGTTTAGAAAAAAACTTAGAAGTTTGGAAGAAACATGGGTTCTCTGTAGCTAACAGTGTAAAGGTGCTCATATGGCTCCCTATGCTGCTGGTATCATTTGGGAATGTGGGTTGACTTCAACTAAGCTCTTCTACTATTGTGCACCACCATTTTCAGGCTAGGTATCTGAATGCACTGAGGTCACAACGACCCTGGCTGAAGAAAGCTGACATTTCAAGCTGTGAATACATTCTACACTCATGCCAGGTAGCTGGCTCACAGATGCTGAAGATGTTCTGCCAAGAGTAAGAGAAGACTGACTTACTTCTTGATGAGGTATCAATATACATCTTGTTTGTTGAAGCAGGCAGTGATTTAGAGGTTTGCACACTGCTATTTTGCAAGGAAATGACGGAAGTCCTACGTCTCCCCTGTGTTTCAGAAGGTTGATGGAATTCAGTTTGAGAGTACTTTTTCCAAAGTCATCTTTGGGTTTCTTACAAATAAAGCAAATTGGATTCTCTTGGGAATGTGTGTGATGAGCAGCAATGGAGTCCAAAGGAAAAAAAATGTTACGCAGATTCTCCTGCACAGTAGTCTCCTGTCAATGTTTCTCCAGCTGTGGGACCGGATCCCCAGAGAAGTCATGCAGTTGGAATTACAATGTGAAGTTCTATTTTTTCCACACTAAAGGAAAATATACAGCTAATTATATGCAGAAAGCGGCTTCCAGAAGAACTGCAACGGGGCATTTCAGAGGATGCAATTATTTCCTGCTAAAATATAACACAATAACTATGGAATCTCAGATGCAAACAAAGATTCAAGTCAGTACTTATCTAACAAGCATGATCCTTTTTGTTCCGAGACAAGCATCTGCTATAGTTGCAAAGAGGATACGCAAGAAGGGACATGTCTTGTCAAACTGAATCTTGAACCAAATGGGTACATGAACACAGGGGTGACTCCAACGAGCTTGGCATACTAGTTTCTAAACCATTTCCGCCCCACACACAATAAGTATGCTGTATTTTATAGATTACATATTTACAGCTACAGTGGTTTCCATTTTATTCCCCTTACCACAGATTTGTGATGCTTATTTTTTTCCAGTTTAATTGCTGCAATTATTGTTGCAAGAAAAATCACAATCAATAGTAATACATTAGCTCTGCTTTGACATCTCAAGAAGCATCAAATGAGACACAAAAACCAAGAACAAGCAATTATTCAGATTGGGGGAGAAAAAAAAATTGTGCTGCTCTGTAGAAAGAAGAATCTCCCCTATAGTGCAACAGCCTTAGCTGTCTGAAACAGTTTGCTGAATCTGCTCCAGTGTTTTGAAATGTGTTAAATATGAGATCCAATGAGGCCATGAGTATTTAATAAAATGCACAAAAACATAGGGGCTCCTAATAGGGCTTCTCAACCTTTTTATCCTATGCTGAGTTGAAATATTGGCCATATGTTTGTTCTACTCAGACAAACGCCATTAGAAAGCGATTTTTATTAATTTGCATTATCATGGCACCTAGGATCCCTAGTCAAGGACCTAAACATTTTGATGAGCTTTTTTATGGTTGGGAATCAGGTTCAGAAGAGGAAAGGAGAGAAATCTACAAAAATAGACAGCCAAACTCATGCGAGACCACAGATCAAATATTGAAAATTCAATATTTTTGTGCCATCCATGCCAGGTTTAGACACAGAATGCACTGACAGCCAGCGTTGAATTTTTCCTTTTTCCCCCCACTGTACAAGTACAAGCCCCAAACAACGTATTAGAGATAAGCCCTTAGATTTAATGCTGAGTTCAACTCTTGGCTCCGTATCACTTAAAGTTTATTCTTCGTAATCACATTATTTTAAAATAAAATGTTGAATGCAAACCTCTTTAGGTTATGTAGTAGTAGACACTGGTGTCTACTATGGTTAAAATTTCTCCATGTACATAATGGGAAAAAATGGTTACCCTACAGTAACTGCAGATCTTTTATATGTGTTGTCCATATGTATGTAATTTCTGGTGACTTGCATACAGTGATCCCAAGCCCTGGAGTCTGTGGTTGGAGTCTATTGAAAACTGCTGTAAGACAATTCTGTCAGAGCTGGCATTTAATCTGGAGCCCTCTACGAAGGAGTAGCACTGGGTGAATGTGTGAAATTGCAGGTAGCTGCTCTGCAAATCTCCAAAAGTGAAGTGTCCCTTAGCAAAGCTGCAGAGGCGGATTAAACTCTGCTAGAATAGATACTGATCTGCATAGGTCGGTCCAAGCGATCTATCAGATAGCAAGTTCTAACGCTGTCTGAAACCCATTGTGTGTGTGGCTACAAGCTGACATTTTATTCCGTTTAGCAAAAGCCAGAAATATAGTCTAGCAGAATTCCTGAATGGTCTCAGTCTGTCCAAATGGTAAGAGTCCTGACACATTCAAGGTATGGAGTTTATCTTCCGCTTCATTCATATGAGGCTTAGGAAAGATGACTAGCAAGCTGAATGCTTGATTCAAGTAGCATTCAGTAACAGCGTTAAGCAAGAATTTAAGTAAATCCATTTATTTA
Source organism: Chrysemys picta bellii (assembly GCF_011386835.1). NCBI lineage: Eukaryota > Metazoa > Chordata > Testudines > Emydidae > Chrysemys > Chrysemys picta. The sequence goes on from NC_088796.1 coordinate 112,282,361, forward strand.
TGTCTGAATGATCAGTCATTTTAGCAAAATTTTCAGAAACCTTCATGGTTCATCACTAACTTGGAGCGCTCAACAGCAGACCTTCCAATGATCTGCTGCACACCATCCATCCATTTCCTGGCTGGCTATCCCCTGCTCCAATGACCCTCTACCACTACTGCTGTAACTTTCTCAAGGTTATTTCCATCTCTATGCCGAATGTGACCAAAGTACATTAAATCTGCATCTGTTGATTTCTGACATCAGGATCTGCTTCTCTCCAATAATAGGTCTAACAGGCATTCATCTTTTTCCCCTGTACAGGAGATCCGCAAGAGGCTTCACTAGAATCATATTGCAAAAGTTTCAGTTGTCTTCCTGTCAGCAGCATTAACTTCCCATGATTCTCATGCATAAATTGCTATGGAAAAAGTTAGGTTTTTCACCAGTTGCACCTTTATATACGTCAAGAGGCCACAATTTTTATACTGCTGGAGGTCATATGTCCCATGAGCCTGACACACATCCTGACTGATGTCTTTGGCCAGGTTTGCAGTTGGTCTGAGACACTCAGAATGGTGAGGTACCTGTACAGTGGTAGCTACGCCTTTACTGCTCTATAGGCCAATACTCTTACCCCTCCCACCATTAATTCTATGCTTTAAGTAGGGCAAGAGTGGATTTCTCTTTGTTGATTCTGACCTCCACAGAGGCAAACCTTGAGCTATGGGAAAATATGGATCTCTTGTCTCCTTAGATCAACTGCCACAGCAACTAGTCACTTGAATATCCCCAGAGTCACGGAGAGTCTCAAGGGAAGCACTTTGGACTGATGAGACTTTGCCACCAGGAAAATGGCATATTTCCTGTGGGCCAGGTGAATTGTGATATGCAAATAGGCATCTTGTAAGTAGGAGAACCATGAACCAATCTTGAGGCACCAAGGTAGGAATTACAGATGCTAGAGTCACCATACTTAAGACAGCTATATTTGTTGAGTTGAAGATTCAGAATGCGATGCCAATCTGCTTTCTTCTTTGGGATTAGGAAATAAGTAGAATCCCCAGCTCTGAGCTCCACAGCTCTGAGCTACAGAAGGGAGTCCACTTCCTTTCTCAACACTCTTGAGAGGAGTCCATACCCTGCTCCGCACCAAGGAGAGACTGGAACTGGATGGAGTACCCTTTATTCAGTATCTCCAGGACCCACTTTTCAGAGGTTAAAAGGGTACAGGCCTCCTGATAAGATGGTTCCCAAACTGGGGTGTGTGGTGGGAAGGAGAGAATGCAGATCCTTGCTATGCCCAAGAAATTGAGGGAAACGTCTAAGGACACACATGCCACTATTTGCCTTTCTACCACTGAGTTTCTCCCTATGCTCCTATGGAAGACGCAACGAACTGACACTCAATCCCAGTTCAGGAAGTCATATTTAGCCTGGCAGTTCTACTTTGATCGTTCAATGTGCACATTTGTAAACTGGCTGCAGAATGTGTTTTTCATCCAGAGAGGTCAAGCATTTTCAGGACTTTGTCCCATGGTGTTGGCTTGGGCAGTCCCTGTTGTTTAGGCCTCTTGTGGATCAGTCACTCCGATACACACATTGGAGGACTTGAAAAATGCTAAAACCTCTTGGAAGAGGTATTATCTTTCTGATATGGGTGCCACTGAGGCTGGGGTTTGCCACAGAACCAGCTAGGAGACCTAACAGATCTTCATTTATTGGTACTGACAAGCCACCAGGGTCAGAGCAGTTTTACCTCTCCAGGAGTTTGTGCCATCTCCAGCAGAGTGTGCAGGAGAATTTCCAGGGTATCCACCATCTGCCATAAGAGTTCCTCAAAGATGCAGTAATCAGGCTGGGTTGGAACAGCCGGGTAGTCGGTTCATCCGGCAAAGATGAAGTCACCATAGAAATAGGTTGGTTCTCAGCTTCCTGCACATTATCCTGCTCAACATGTTAGTTTTGGAGGGGTGAACACTGAACTAATTGACCTTCCTGGGATATATGAAGGAAAGGAGACAGGTCTTGAGGCAGACCATGAGATATAGCCCTTCTGTTGGGATATTCCACATGGGGCCCAAAAACAAGCAAGTGCTGCAGGCCATGAGAAGTATCACAGGGTGTTGCTGTCAAGTGGCCTGATATTCTTATAGGGGTGTGCCCTGGACTACCTAGCCAAGTAGCTCAGTTTGTAGGATAGTGAATGTGGCAAATACATGGGAGGAATCTCCTGTCTTTTCAGATGCAGGAGGAGGAGGAAGAAAAAGTCTCTTCCATAGGTGGACCCATTCTTTCAGGAGTTCTAGACAGTTCCAGAATATCTTGGATCAATAGTGAGGTATAAGATGTGGATGGTTCTGGAACGAACAGATTCTTACTGGAGACCACAACAGCAACTGGCTTGTTTACCACCATTCAATCCCCTGTACTATGAACCTCATGGGTAATGAGAGCATCAGTTCTGAAGTTGTTTCTTCCACAACTGGAAGCATGATTGGCACCATAGAGGATGGTGTGTGGGGCTCTGATGTCAGTGCTGGAAGTCTATAGAATCATAGAATATCAGAGTTGGAAGGGACCTCAAGAGGTCATCTAGTCCAACCCCCCTCTTTTCTTTTTGCTTGTAGCAGTTTCCCCGCCCCCAACTACTTGTTCACTGTCATGCTTATGTCTCAACCAGTCCAATATTTTTTCCTTGTTTTCCTTCCCCCTCATGTCTTCATTTGAAAATATCAAATGAAGACATCTCCCCTTTCAGTCTATGTACCAGTGTCTTTCATTGCTGAATGCCAGGGCAGAGAGCTGAGACACTCATGGCACCATGGCAAGCACTTCAGTGCCAAGTGGGCCAGTACAGGGTTTTACAGTGCTGAGTGGCTTGAAGGCAGCATAGCAATATGGGTGAGGAGAAAAGCTTCTTTGAACAGCATTGAGGTTGTCTGGAGGCCCTGCAGTGCAGAAAAATCAGTGGGATCGGTTTGGGGCCCAAAACCGCCTCCTAGCTTTGATCTCCTCTGTACCAGTGAGCCATTTATGTTGCTAGTCACCCTAAGATTAGGGATCCTTCCTTCCTCTTTCCGCACAGGAGTGGGCTGAAGAGAGGAGGACATCGCTCCACTGACTCTGAACTCAACACTGAATGAGTCCTGTAGCACATGGTGAATCACCAGCACAACAGAGTATTCACTAAATGGTCTACGCCGGGTGGCAGTTTTCTCCTATCTAGGAACCAAAGAGGCCCTCACAGGTCTCTATGAGAAAGAGCTTCAGGCACTTTTGGGGGCCTTTTTCATAGAGCATGTGTGTTGTATATGCGCTTACCAAGGCTAAGGAAAGGTATTTTGAGTGTCATTGATGGGAATAACTGCCTTGTAGAATGGATAGGATTTGTATCCTAGAGACTCCAACAATTCCACGTAAGAATGGTCAAGTGGCAGGACACTTCCCAGACTTTAAGGGTGCTTCCTTGGGTTTTTTTTTGGCCAAAGGGCTTAAAAGGTGAAATTTAACTGGACAATGTAACTAGAACCCCAAATACAACCAATACGCAAGGCCACAACTGGGTAGTGCGGTTTGCGGTAAAAAGGAACCGAAATACAGTTCCAGACTCTCTGCTCTTTATACCCTTAGCTACAGAACATCAGAGGTTATGCAGGGCACTGGCACAGCTCCAATGGACAGTGCTATTCAAAGAGATTCCTATCTCAGGCCCACAAAGGAGGACACTTGGACAATCATTAAAAACAGATACGTAACATGCCAATACAGACATTTGCTCTTGCCCGATACTTCGCACACAAGATCTCCACTGAAGAGTTTGAGATTTCTTTTTTAAAGCAACTATTCTAGCAACACCATTTTAGCAAGATGCACAGAGCAGAAATTGGTCATTCATAAAGTGTCCAACAGACAAGTGCTCTTTCAGCAATGGAGTTTGTAAAATGCTAGCTACTGTAGCTCTGTGGCCTTTCGTTTTACTCAAGTGCTAGTTAAACAGCACCCGCTAAAGCAGAGTCTATGAAGTCTACACGGAGACATTGTGGTGAATATACATGAATGTATGATTTAGCAGTAAGGAGCAAGAAAAAAAAATCCCAAAAAGATACTGCTTATGCAGATTTTAAGCTTATATTTTCCCCCACTTGCACTCCCTTTCACTTGCTCCCCCAAAATGCACAGGCCCTGCTAAATTCAATCAAGGATCAGAGAGCAATTTTAGCATCTTTTTCCCTACCCCCAAGGGACAATAAAAATTCATAAACAGATTGAGTTGAGACTGCGGGCTTGTCTACATGAGGATGTTCGTGAAGAAGAGTAAGCTAGAGGGTGAATTTAAAGCACATTAACTACTCCACACTAATTCCCTACGTGGGCATTCTTAACTGTGCATGAGAAGTGCCGGTGTGTGGTTTTGCTCAGTATATTTTAAAGAGTGTCCCCACATAGCATTAATGAGGGATAGCAAGTGCGCTTTAAAATTTACACACTGGCTTATTCCACACTACCTTCCTCGTGTAGACAAGCCCTAAGTCTAGTCTCATTCCATTGTGCCTTCCATTGGTATTTTGAGCCCAGTTTGGAAACCCTTATCTGGGCTCTGTGACCCACACAACACAATTTGATGCTGACCAGTTGGTTTGGGACAGACACAGGGCCTAATCTCAGTCAGTCATGATGGGCTTAAACTTTACTACAAGCTGTGTGCCTCGAGGACCTGCCATTTTTTAAGACACCAAAGTCTCAAATTTTTCCCTGAAATTCCAGCCATATAACCTCAATAAATTTAGTGTTTAACTTTGGCAGAGTTTAGCACTAGGTGAACCCACCAAAACATTAATAGTCTTTCACCCTAATCAATGTATTTCTCATAACAAATACCTTTTTCAATATTTTAACTATCTATGGTGGGAATACATATGAAGCTAGTATATAGCATAGCTGAAAAAAGCGTGGGTGAGTGGGTGGGAAACAGGTGGAGGTTACTAGCCAAGAAGAGGAGTACAACAGGACTGCAATAAATACTGTACCCCAAATGGAAGGCCGTTTGAAAACAAAATGTATTTTCACTCCTTTTCATTTTAGGTCCAAATGGCTTATGTGCAAAAAGTGTGGTTTTTATCAGTAAACCTACCAAGACCAAGATTATGTACGGTAAACTCAGGTTTAAAATGATTAATCTTATCTCCTCTTTCCATGTTTGTTCTCTTCTTAAATAAGGGACTGCATTCCCCACTTTACACAGCCCCCCCCTTTCACTACTTGGGTACATCTGGTATATCGCTGCTGCCAATTCTCTCATGACATGCAAAGCAAGAATCATTAGCGCAGCAGTGAGGGACCATCAGGATTCCTAACTGGGGACTCTGCCTACTTACTTGAATAGAAGGTCCATCCCACCATCCAGCCCAGCCTGCCTAGTTTACAGGGGAGTGAAGTTCCCATGCCCATGCAGGAACAGTAGTTTATAAATCAGGGTCTGGATTTTGCAATTATATGGCTGAGAAATTTAAAACATTGTTTCTAGTCCATATACCACTGGAGATCAGTATTCCCTCTAATATTTTATGTCCATATGTGATACATCACCTTCATATTGGTGCACGTAACAAAATTCACGTGGTGGAGGTGGGGCCGAGGGGGCTCAGGACTGGTGTGAGGGTGCAGGCTGCCCCGTGGCTGCAGTAGGGAGAGAGAACTCCCCCACAGCAGCTTGGGGCCGGGGGAGAGGCATCTCTCCCCACCACAGCCCTAAGCGCCTGTGCGAGTCTTAATAGGCTGCTGCGCAGCCTCGCAGCTTAGAGGGAACTTAGGTGAAGATAGCACTGAACTCAAGTGAGCATGCAGCAATCCATGCCTGTTTGAGTCTCTGCACAGAGTCTAAAGTAACTAAGATGTTAACAGCCCCATTCATCTTTCAGTTCTCCATGGACTCAGCCATTCTGTAGCTGTAGAATTTGGCATCTTTCCAATATACCACAAAACTCAGTATTTCTGACATGGAGTTAGTCAGCATCCAGCTGCAGCAAAATGACATTTACTATTTTCTTGCCCAGACCTTACTGCTGCCACATCTTGTCATAGACACAGACTTTAAGGTCAGAAAGTACCATCATGATAATCTAGTTTGACCTCCTGCACATTGCAGGCCACAACTTCACCCACCCAGTCCTGTGACAGACCCATAACCTCTGGGTGAGTTACTGAAGTTCTCAAATCATGACTTAAAGACTTCAAGTTACAGAGAATCCACCATTTACACTAGTTTAAACCTGCAAGTGACCCATGCCCATGCTGCTAAGGAAGGCAAACCCTCCTCCCCCCATACACACAGGGTATCTGCCAATCTGACTTAGGACAATTTTTTTCCTGACCCCAAATACAGGTATCAGTTAGACCCTGAGTATATTAGGCCAACCAGCCAGACACCTGAGAAAGAATTCTCTGTAGTAACTCAGAGCCCTCCCCATCTAGTGTCTCATCACCCACCGATGGAGATATTTACTGCTAGCAGTCGCAGATTGGCTACAGTGGCACTGTAGCCAATCTCCTCCATCAACTTATTGAGTTCAGTCTTGAAGCAACTTGAAGTTTTTTTGCCCCCACTGATCCCCTTCCAGAACTTTATTCCTCTGATGATTAGAAACCTCCCCCTAATTTCAAGCCTCAACTTGATGGCCAATTTATATCCTCAGGGATTCCCAGTAAGGAGGAGTTAATTGACTTCCAGTGCACATTCCCTGAACTTCCCCATGGAGCTAGGTAGCAGGAGGTCAAGGACTGAAATGTTAGACTCCGGCTTGCAGCCAGGGAGGATTAAGGGAGCTAGAATAGGCTGCCCAACTAGGCTGACTGGAGAAAAGCAGCAGCAGCAGTGGCCCAAAGTGATGAGCTGCTGAAGCTCCCCTTTCCTGGAACACATGAAGGAGAAAGGGGAAGGAGTCAGGCCACCCGGAAAACACTGCAGGATCTAACACCGGGGAAATGGAACCAAGTTGCCTGGAGCACAAAGTGGAGAAAGTCATCCTCAAAAAGACGACTTGACATTTTTTTTTTTAAAAAGTCAATTAGTATTTTGAACCCGAATCTTAGTGGCATGTATGTGGGGAGGAAGGAAGGGAATGCAGGATGATATTTCACAGCGCTAGACTAAATTAATGTTGCCATGGAATTGGGTCCATGGTGCAAATTAATCATACAGATCACATGGGGTCTGTTATAGTTCGTCAGTACTAGGCTGGAGGAAGGCAAGCCCAACTGCAGTAGGGATGGTGGTCTAGGCAGATGCACAGGTACAGTGTGATGCTGGGAGAATCCTCTTTTCCTCAACAGCTCCTGGCTGGCTGCCAAGAACCACCAGTTCCCCACTCCAGCAGCAACTGTAGCACGGCTACTGTTGGGTAAAATGCCTGCAGAGATCCATGCCATTGGAACAGTGTAGTCAGGAAAGAGCATGCAAACAGTGCAAATGACACCTGGCCAGCTCTCAGCAGAGGTGTATGGATTCCTTTCCCATATGTTTCTGCTCATGGGCTACAGGTGCCCTCTAGGCCTCACGCTGACATCCCCATTTCCTACTGCAGTCACAGCTAGGTGTTAGTGTCCCTAAAGCTAACTTTCAGAATAAAACTGGTCTCTAAACTGAGACGTCTGCATTTCTACTCTACAATGCTTTTTCTACTCTGTTAGCTCTTAATTATTAGAGCTGGTAAAAAAAAACGGAGAAAGCTTGCCAAAAAAATTTGAGTTGAGGTAAAAAAGAAACATCTTGACTTGCAAAATTTCTACCAGCTTTACTGATTACATGAGAGAAGCCTCCCCTCTCAAATCAAAAAGTCAGCAAATGGAGGTTGGGACCTTACAGAGAGTTCTCTTTAAAAACCACACAAGATCCAAGACATCTTAAAAGCCCCCATCTGTAAGTGTACTGGAAATATGTAACTGAAAAAAATGATTTAGCTGGCAATCACTTTAAAAAGCTGGATGTGGAATACTCAAAAACCTTTATGCAAACAAACAGGCAATTCCTTGAGAACCGGAAAGTTAGTTTTATACACATAAGGAACTTCATCTAAAAATGTCAACTCTAGCTAAAACTTTGCTACAGCCACTGACTATGCAATGCAGTTTAAATACTTCTAATTTTGCATACACTTTGACAGCTGGCAAAGAGAATGGGATGAGATCAAACAAACTTTGTAATACAGCTCTTCATTTTGTTATTTAAATATATGTATACACATCCGCCCAACAGTGTTTAAAACAGGGGTTCTCAAACTGGGAGGTCATGACCCCTCAGGGGGTCACAAGGTGATTACACTGCTCTACAGCCAAAATGCTTCTGAAATAAATGTAGTCAAACTTTACTAATACTGGGTCACTGAGAACGAAAATGATGCTTAAAATTGTTGATTGGTTCTAGTTTTCAAGATATATTATTGGGTCAGTATATACGACCCTTGACTTGGGAATGGCGGAGGATAAGTGAGTTCTAAAGGGAAGGGATTCTCAATTTAAACCAGAAATGACTAAACTACATCTTTGACTGGATCTATGAATAAATCTATGACTGGGTTTGGACAGTACTTGCTTTTTAGGCAAAACAATGAACAATGCAATCTGAAGCTGGTATTGCATCATGCATGATATGAATGCATCATGTTATTCCTAGAAGTCATGGATGATGCAATCATAACGAAGCTTACATCACTCTGCGGAACAAATTGCCCTATATCAGCTCTAGAAATCATACGGTGTCGTGCTCTCTTATTTGTCAGTGTTTGATTTTGCAAAGGGACACATTTCTGTTCAGCCAAAGTGAGCAGAGGTGCCTCGTACTTGTGTGAACAGTGCAAATAACTTCTGCTATGTTTGTGGTGAAGTGACTTTTGCATCACAAAAGCGCAGTATCACCACTATGGTTAAGAAAGCCTATCGCCTTTATTTTGGCTGCAAAATTGGAGATCAGGACAAGAGGTGGGCCCCACACATATGCTGCAACACTTGTGCAAGAAATCTTCGCCAGTGGTTGAACAGGAAAAGGAAATCACTGCCTTTTGCAGTGCCAATGATTTGGAGAGAGCCAACAGATCATACCAGCAATTGTTACTTCTGCATGGTGCCTCCAGTTGGGAAAGGTGTGTCAAAGAAGAAAAAGTGGACTGTGCATTATCCAAACATTCCATCAGCTATACACCCAATACCCCACGGAGAAGGACTGCCGGTTCCTGATGCACCAGAATCATTCTCACTTGGGTCAGACGAGGAAAAGGAGGAGGATGAAACTTCTGGTCCTGAACCATCAATGTCACAGGACCCACATTTTCTCCCATCCTCCTCCTCTGAACCACACCTCATAACACAAGGCGAACTGAATGACCTTGTCAGGGATTTGGAACTACCCAAGAGTAAGGCAGAGCTGTTGGGCTCCAGACTACAGCAGTGGAATCTCCTGGCAGGTGAGGTTAGGGTTTCCATGTTCCGTGACCGTCAAAAGGATCCTGTCCCATTCTTCTTCATGGAAGGTGATCTTGTAGCCTACAACCACATCGATGGTGTGATGGCAGCCCTCAACATCGTTCACGATCCAAATGAGTGGAGACTGTTCATTGATTCATTGAAGAAGAGTCTTAAAGCTGTTTTACTGTATAATGGCAATGTTTTGCGATCAATTCCAGTTGGTCACGCAGTCCATATGAAGGAAACCTATGACAACATGAAACAACTTTTGAGGTGCGTAAACTATGACCAACTTCACTGGCAGCTTTGTGGCGATTTGAAGGTTGTTGCTCTCTTGCTTGGTCTGCAGACTGGATACACAAAGTACTGCTGATTTCTCTGCGAATGGGATAGTCGTGCAAGAGATTCCCACTACAACAAGAAAGATTGGCCACTCTGACAGTCATTGGAGCCTGGGAGGAAAAGTGTTCAGCATCCACCACTTGTTGAATCAAGGAAGATTTTGTTACCACCCTTACACATCAAGCTGGGTCTGATGAAGAACTTTGTCAAGGCCATTGACAAAACACAAGCAGCTTTCAAGTACCTCCGTGGAAAATTTCCAAGGTTAAGTGAAGCTAAGACAAAGGAAGGTGTCTTTGTTGGTCCTCAGATTCGTGAACTTCTTCGAGATGATGCATTTGACCATGCACTGCGTGGCAAGGAAAAGACGGCATGGAAAGCCTTCCAGTTAGTGGCAATACATTTTCTCGGAAACAACTAGGCAGACAACTACAGGTTATTGGTGGAAAACCTCCTCGAGGCATACAAAAGCCTTGGTTGCAACATGGCACTAAAGATACATATTTTGCACTCTCATCTAGATTTTTTTCCACCGCGGAGCAGTGAGCGACGAGCACGGCGAGCGATTTCACCAGGACGTTGCAACAATGAGGAAACGCTATCAGGGCAAATGGAGCCCATCAATGCTTGCAGACCCTGCTGGACAGTGACAAGAGATGCTCCATTTAATGAATACAAGAGACAAGCCAAGAAGCACCGAGTAGATACTGAATAGGACTAAACTATGTACAGAATAGTTTTTTGCCTTTTGTTTCATAATAAATTTTATTTATATAACCCTTTTGCTGATTTTTGAAGTGTTACATAAACAGGACAGGTGAAATATCATGTAAAGCAACCATAAACACATGAAAAGACCTAGGTTTACAATTTATGATTAAAACTCTATTATCTACACAATATACATAGACATAAAATATAAAAACTTAAATATCTTAGAAACAGTAGCCAGTCAGTTGTTTCAATGGTCATATTTGAATTCAGCACATCAAAATACATTTTATCTCTGAAGCAGACGACTTCTCAAAAATTGTAGACCAGTGTTACATGGGGTCATGAGTTCTCAGCTCCATGGAGCTGACAGTCCTGAGTCCCTATTACATTAAATTAAAAATGGGGGGGTAATTTATAAGGGGGGCACACTCAGAGGCTTGCTGTGTTAAAGGGGTCACCTATACAAAAGCTTTGAAAACCACTGACTTAAAAATACTCAAAGTTAATAACCAGGGGTATGGCTTGTAATGTCTTCATCCTGGAGACATGTGTGACCTGTGCAACAGAACTTTTCAACCTATGCTAAACAAAAAGTTAAATGAAAGAAATGCTCCATTCAGTCTTCAGTTCACATTATTTGCAACATCTCTCAGACAGGACAGATAGCATGTATCACGGAAACTGCATTTAAAATATTGCCGTGCGAAGTTTTATTTTCCACCCAAGAGACTGTAGCGAGTATGACTGAACAAGGATTCCATCCACCCTTTTCCCCACTGAAAAATGGGAAGCTTCAGATTTATTTAATTTATCTCATGGGGGGGGGGGGGGGGAAGAGGAGAATTAAGTTGTGCTGTTCCATCTGCCGGGCTTAGTGCAAACCAAAGTTCCAACTGAGTTAATCAAAAATACCCCACAAGTCAATGATGTACAGTTATCTATTCTTTTCACATCTCAATATCCTTTCCAAAAGCCTTTAATGTCTAGCTCAGAAAGCATTCAAAGGCCCCGTTAGCATTTATATTGCTCATCTACCAACTTGGATGAAACGCAAATAAAAAGCATTTAAATTCTTCGTAAGTGAGACTGTAGCACAGCTAATATCTTCAGCCTAGCAACATACGTATCTGCTTCTTCCATCTGAATCCCATAATTCACAATAGCTGAATGTTATGCAAAATGCTGGTTTAAAGAGCATATTGCCTGTATGTGCATATGCAAAATTACAGTTCCAACATACCTGTTATTTTGTCTCTTACAAGCTTGCAGGACTCTATCTCCCCAATGCTTCCAAACAGACTCTTCAGCTCTTCTTGTGTCATGTTTTGAGGAAGGTAGTTGACTATTAAATTGGTCTTGCTGTCCTCTGTGTTCCCAGAGTCAACTGGCGATGAGCAGTTGTTGTTTATGGTGGTTGGACCATTGGCTGTGTTATTGCAAGTTGGTCCATTAGACAGTTGTGTTTCCATGGCAGCAATTACCTGCTAAAACAGAAAATAAGAACTGTCAGAATTCATATTTCACAATCTATTAGAGATTGAAGCCAAGAATTTAAAGACTTGTCACTATGCACAAGAGGTTATTTCCAGGCTTCCAATAATGCCTCTACAAAAAGGAATTTTTAATTGTGATGTAGTAAGATGTTTAGAAATTTAAAGGCAAATAAGGTTGGTGCTAAGGTATTTATTAAGGGTGCTTCTAGAAAGCGTTGTCCAAAAAATTAACCACTGAATAACTTATTTTTACAACACATAGAAGCAATCAGCCTTCCAAGTACAGGAAGTATTATATCAACACATTTTAACCAGTTACTAAGCACTAACGTTAACAGTTTACAACTGAGCACCAACAAAGTATAGGATGCACTTTAAAAACAAAAAACAAACAGCATGTACTCTTTTGGTTACTTTTCCAGTATTGAAAACAAGTTTAACAATATTTTAAGACTACTTCTGATGACCATTGGAAGAAAACAATTCATAATCCCTGATTTAAAGATGTTTAGAGAGACAATGGAAATGTTGGGATGGAAACTGGAACTCTTCTTTCTTGATGATCTAAGGCCATTTTCTTCTGCACCTCTGTGGGTCAGTAATAGCTTTTAAATAGCACTCAGCATTCCAATAGGCTGATACCTACAATCCCCCTTCTCTGTACCTCTCAGCTCCCCCCGCAAAAAAAATCAAAAGACATGGTTTAGCACTTACTGTACTTATTTTACTCATAAATGAGTGATTATGCTACAGACTTTTATTTCACCCCAAATAACTGTATGGACAACTCACAGATGCAGAAGAGGTCATTAAAAAAAAAGAGTCAACGCTTGCCTAGATGATACCAGAGATCTATTCCAACTAAGGGGGATATCAGATATTCACTGCATGGTAACTATTGGCAAGACAACTTTTTAATGCAGCCACTATATCCAAGTGTTAACTACTCTATCCATTTACAGAACTAGCTACACAGGACAGTTTCCAATTCTAAATACAACGTAAATGTTGGTCAGGTTTATTATCTAAGAAAATATAGGTTCCAACATTAAAATGACAACCCTAAGCACAAATTACAGAACACTCAGAACGATAATTAGTGCTCAAATCTAACTTTATGCTGGTTTCAAAGAGGACATCTCACACAAAAGCCTTATTTAATAAATCTGCAGCTTAAGTAGCCAAATTCTCTTATGAAGTCAACTGTTTTCAAAGCCTGGAAATTTGACTTTAAGTGAGAAAAGTGTCTTCAAAGTAGGAGCTGTAAAGCCCCGTGAAACAGTTGTGGGTTCTGGTACTTGTTTTTTGTTTTGTTTATTTAAAATAGGTTATAACTAGGACAACTCCTGTAGAAATACAGTCTTGCCCAAGAGGTGGCATTTGGTACAAAACTGAAAGCAGTAATTAAGTATATTAAACATTTCTTTCCCATTTAAAAAAATGGATCCAGTTTTGTTGAACTGAGCTCCCACTAAAGCAGCAACATTTTCTTCCCTCCTGACAAACTCCTGTGGGTTAACCTGGACCTGGCACTGTATTAAAACAAGCCTGTGTCAAAAGACAAGAAAGTAGCTGAGGCCAATTAAGACAAAATTACTATCCAAATGTTAGTATATCTGGCGGAGCCGGGTAAGCCACAAATGCTGCATTCTGACTGAAACTCACTGGGTCTGCGTTTAAATTTTGAAGTGTTCATTGATCGAAATTAGCAAGGACAACAAACAATCCTCACTTAATTGCACATTTTATTTTTATGTTCAGGAGGCAAGAATGAGATCCTAAGCCAACATTCAAGTGAACAGCTGCAGTAGCCTGGGTACACTGAAATTACAACATTTCTCAGCTATAGGACCATCTGCTCTGAATCAAGTGATACTAATATGTTATATTTTACAAATAACGCATATTCCATTGATAGGTTCAACAACTGTTCACAGAATATCAAGCAAGTCTTTGAGCAGTTACAGAATAAGTATTTTTTCAGCCAGAAAAAATAGTTTTAAAGGTAATTTACAATTTTAAAACAACTTTTAGAGTAGCAATTGTAAATAACTTTAAAAAAAATTAGTAACCAAAAAAATACAGTGTACAGGTTTTAAAGATTACTGTAATTTAGTATTCAGACCATACCAAAACAGTTTTATTACAATTATACTCTTCAGTTATCCATTGGATATTTTAAATCAGTACAAAAAGCTATTTGTAAATAGAAAGAAAATCAGTGCGGTTTAAATTTCTACAGATCACCATGTTTAAAAAAAAAAAAAAAAAATCAATACACTGTTCTGGGCCCTGACCAAATAGAGATACAAACTATGTTTAAACATGAAAGCATATACAGTAGAGATTTAAGTGTTTGGTATGGCCTCAGCACTATTTTAACATGTTAAAAAGTAGCCTACAGAATTTAAGAAAAATCCCACAGACCCCAGTCCAAGGCTCTGCTGCCCACGAACCACTTCTAAGCAGAGAAGCCACATCACACAGTCTGACTGCCATGTTAGTTTGGAGTTGCCGTCTGCAATATGGACACAAAAAGTACCGTATGTTAGATTAGCAAGATAATGCAACAAATCAGTTTGTACAAATTTACAGTAATTGTATTTATATTCCAAGCACGTCCATGCAGTGTGGTTTAATTGAATTTGAGGCAATTCCAATCTAATCTTTCCAAACTTGGTTAAAACATTTTTCTTACATGAATTGTGTTTGTTTTTTAAAACAGCCTAATTTAAAGGTAGTACAAACTAGTTATCTCTGCACCTAGCCTGGAAACTACCTTAAAACCACACCATGTCTAAAAAGAACCATACCACCACATGATTTTTTTTTTTAAATCCTGTAACAAGGAAGGGAGAAGGAGGGAAACAAATGAATCTAGTTTCAATTAGAATGTAAGGTGGTCATGTACCATTAAAAAAAAAAAAAAAAAGCAGCTCCATTACACATCCATCCCACCCATGAAAGTCACAACACAAGATAACACCGTGCTCCGCTAGAATCCAGTCTACTCTTAACCCTGGAACTTCACGTTAAAAAAAAAGTGAGTTAAAATTATGTACAGAAGCTTTGCTGCTTCATTTCAGCATGGATTTACTTACAATAGCCCTACTGAAACAGTATACTGTATGTAGATAAAGAAGCAGAAGAGTCAGTCAGCATTTTTCAACTGGAATAATTGGACCAATAAATATGAATGTTAGAGGTAATGTTTGAATAAAGGGTATTATTGTCCCCAAGCAAACCAACCAAACTTTTTTAAATATGCAAATTGCAAAACCCAGCAGGATTTGAAATTAGCAATGCTAGGAAGCCACCGACATAGGTAATGGCCATTTACAATGTATTGCAATTTGCCCAGATACTAAATACAGCCACAATCTTGGCATTAAACCAAAGCAGGAGACTGCTGCTTTTTTGCCACAATTTTGGCTGTGCTAATCTAGCCCAACTTCTTTACTCTATTCATATAGGAGGGAGGGATAGCTCAGTGGTTTGAGTATTGGCCTGCTAAACCCAGGGTTTTGAGTTCAATCCTGAGGGGGCCTTTACAGATGGTGGGTGAGGGGGAATGGTCCTGCTAGTGAAGGCAAGGGACTGGACTTGATTACCTTTCAAGGTCCCTTCCAGTTCTATGAGATAGGTACATCTCCATATAAAAAAAATAAATCCAAAGATTGTTTAACCCAGCCACAGCCATAAGCAATTCAGCTTTTGGAAGGCTGTTTTCTGCATAGAATTTAGAACACAAAGCTACTTAATTTAAGTAACCCATGATAGAGCAATTCTGATTTTCCTTTGAGTTATAAAACTTAAAACAGTTTGCTTGAAAAGTTAAAGCTTATAGTCTGAGTTGTACCAGTAGTAAATATTTAGTGTTCCAATTTAAAAGCAATACTTGTGTCTTCATATCAATTACAGGCTTAATAAATCTTTGAAGAGACCATTTGAGACATTGTCTCTAGTCTTATCTTAACCCAAAGAGGATAATACATAACTCAATCTACCATGCTGTAAATCCTACCCTATAATGACCCATTTGCAGACTGAAGGGCAAGTTAAAAGAATAGTCACCTACACAAGCAAAGCTCAGTATAATTCTCAGTTTTAAGCATACATGCGCCAGTTGGTCCGGACAAACCTGATCAAGTAGTCTTGACGGATGTAGTTGTGTCATATCATCCTAATTTACAATAACTTCTATTCTAATGCACTGCAGTTCCAAAAAAACTCACTAAGTTGACACAGTTGTGTCACAGAAGTAGGAAACTTTAGGATCTCGTCACTTCTAAAGATGACTTGACATGCAAAGAGTTTTACTTTGACCATAGGAAAAGGTGACACATTTCAAGCGGTCCCTCTCCAGACGTCTAGTTTTCTTAACACATGCTTTCTCTGGTGGTAGCGATGCATTACATAAGCTTCTCACATGACTATCATTGGCCAATCCTTTATGCTAGCCAATAATTGAATTACCAAAACAATTTATCAAAGACAGATTTTGCTCTGCCACCTGTTTTACAATTTCACTCGTTACCAGCAACCCTGTTATACAGACTGCTCCAAATCTCAAGTTTCCTGGAAGTAAAAGTCAAAATTAGCCTTTGCAAAGCCACCAACTTTAATAGATTTTTAAAAATACATTTAAGTTCTGGGTAGAAAAATTGCTTTTAGTTACATTTTATTGACTAATGATTTCCTCTCACCTCTTCCATATCAACATAACATTTCTAATTAACACCCATTTTGAAGCCGACTAGACAAGTTGACCATTTCTTTAACGTTTATTTCAAGTTTTACCCCAGCCCCAGATTCCCCTTGGGAAAAGTCTTTGGTTTTCTATCATCTTCTATTGCTGGGTAAAAGACCCACAGAAACAGCAGAAACCAATTGATCAGGGGAAACCAATGATACAGACTATGCAGGGTTAGATGCACAAAGGAAACAAGAAAAAGGGACAAACACGGTCTTCCAAGTCTCTCCTAAATTATTCATAATCAGGCAGGGTTGATAATTTTTTATTAAATCAGACTTTAAATACTTTTTTTTTAAATGAACCTATTTTAAATTAAATTTGAAATGATGATCACCTATGCTAAAGGTACAAATTTACTGTAACCTATTTAATTCATTTAAGTTACATTAATATAGAATATTCATGCAGTCCAATTTGTTGTCAATGATTTAAAGACAAATGTCAGACCACTAGCCTGGTCAAAGTCACTAGCTAAGTACTAGGAACCAGATTTTGTTGCAGTGTGCTAACCCAACTTTTGACAGTAATAGCCTTGTGTGCAGGTGCAGAGAGAATAGTTTCTTCATTTCAGTTTATTCAGCTTGTTCAGTTCAATTAGTTCATTCAAAGCCGAGAAAGCAATTGAAAGTTGAAAAAGCATGAAAGTTTCTCTTCCAATTTATGAATAAAAATTAGGTCTGACAGGTTGAGATCTATTAGTTCTAAAGTCCAGAAGGACACAATGACCAGAAGGCATTAATACAATTCACTTGTATTAAATTAAAAAAAAAAAAAAAAAAAAAAAAAAAAACCCACACAATCAGTTTTAAAATGCAAACATATTTGGTAACTTTTTTTGAATGTATCCAGCACATTTAAGGTAGTTCTATTTAACCAAAACAATTTTGAAGTGTGTGCGTGCGCATTTTTAATTGAATTCCAATTTCCATCCAAATATAGCTTGACACGGTAACAAAAAATATCTAGTAAATAAGAAATGCATCCCTATTTAACATAAGAAGGATAATATAAGAATTAAGAATATGAATGATTAGCTATAACTGTTTAAATAAGTATATATAGATACAGTGCGTCATCCTATTTGCAAAAGAGTACCAAATTTTTCTCAAAAGGCTGGTATAACCACTTTACAGAAAATAAAAAGTACAAACGCAAAACAAGATTTTTAAATCAAGATTTCCTGCTCAGATTTAAACCATAATTAAAATTGGTGAATTACTGTACTTTAATTTGAAACAATCCACCCTGTAATCAGTTCCATTAAAATAAATAAATAAAATGAAAAAGAAAAAAAAACCTCACACACCACACACAGATCCTTCAAAAACAGATCCTAATATTGAGGACTTGGCTGAAACTCAATCAAGCTGATACCAGTAGAATGAGATATCCAACCGGAAGAGATGGCAAAGATATCAGTCTACAGGAGTTAGGATATTCAACCACCATTAGTAAGCTGAATTTATAACCTTGGGAGTGGGAGGGGAGCTGTCTGGCTAGACAGACAGCCAACTCTATGTAATGTAGAAGCAATGGTCAAAAGGGTATTTTACAACTTGCCCCAGATAGATAGGTACAGCCTTTTCTTTTGAATACAGATTTTAAGATCATCTGTGCTGAAATAGGGCATCCAATAAACAATATGCAACACCTGTGCTTTAGGACCTGCACTAGTTAAACAGTTCTCCTCTGGATGCACGTTTAAATACTGGATTTTTGACCTAGAAAATCCAAAATGGTCAGAGACCAACCTACCTGAAAGTGCACCTTTCACTCAGTGATACGCTACCAGCCAGCCAAGACTACACTGGATTCCGCCTTGACATAGATACTGGGTGGCTGGTAGGGTATTCTCCATAATGACCCAGGAGATCTGAAAGCCGACCCATTCTTGGTCTTAAATAACCCAGATTTCTTGACATTCGGGGCCCATTTGTTCCATCTGGCCTTTGAAAAGAGGTAGGGGGAATGGAGGCATAAACCAGTGTAAATATCCCCTTCTGGCTAACATTATACTGCATGGGAGAAGAGTGGACATGACTGCACTGCATTTTGTTTTGGAAATATTAAGTGATTGGCACTTATGTCCTTTTCAATTTGGATGAAATAAAATAAAAAAGGTAAATTTAAGACCAGATGGATAGCATCTCTTCCCTTCCGACTCATTTTAGACTACAACCATTGCCAACTATGGTGGTAGTCTAAAGGCAAAATATGGTCGTCAAAGTTTACTAGCATGGGCACAAGATCTGCTGGCATGCCCTTTGCTAGGGCTTTAAAAAAAAAAAAGGTAATTGTACTTGCAAAGTAGAGCAAAGTGCCTCACACTAGATTTTCATCAAGTTGTCAAATGTCTGTTAAAAGTACAATTTTGTCTTGTGCTCTTCCTTCGTAAATCAGTCTTCGAGGATATTATTAAAAAGAAAGGAGCCCTTCACATCAATACTCAAATGAAGACAAATAGCGAAAGGCAAATACTGGTAATTCTAATCCTTCAAAGCACAGATAATCGAAAAAATATTTAATGGTGTTCTGAATCCTGGGTCCTTTGTGATGCTGCAGATGCACAGCATTTATTTGTGCAGGTCTACGAAATCAGTTAGAGAGACAGGATAGGAATTCAGGAATACTATGGGAAGGGTTCTTTTAAAAAAAATTAATAAATAAATAAGATTATTTGTGGCTATAGGAACAGGGTAAAGTCCTCAGAACCAGTAGCCTTGACTCAAGTCATGGAAACAAGGGTTGGTAGTGAAGGAAAGACTGGGGCGGGGGGAGGGGGGCGCGGCACAATTTCTTAAAAAAGGAAGGACCTCCCAAGATAGGCATGGTCCAATCATTCTCCATGCACCAGCAAACCTGCCTGGGAGGAAGTGACCCACTTGTGAGAAGTAATTCTGTCTGCATAGCACATCTCATCAAGTATGTGGATGGCAGAGTATGACAACTACAGCAATATAAAAGGTAGGGAGCCCTAGTATCAATCATGCTCAACGGGAGGTTTGCTAGGAACTTAAATAAGGGAGAGTATCAAACTCATAGCTGAGCAGCAGCCTATGATTTTGGCAACCACCAATTCCAGTGAGGCAGAGTAATATAGGAGACAGCTCTTGTAAGTTTTATTGGGCTAAGTGCCTCATGTCCAGTATCTTTATGATTGTTTCTTCAGGGCCCGAGGTAGAACGTCCTTATTCCCCACATACCGCCCCAACTATACAATAGGGAAAATTTACAATCTGTGTACAATAGCCTGTAGAAGAGAGGTAAGCATTTGTTATTTTTATTGTCACCCACATGTGCTGACCGCCTCACTAAACAAATCTAGAAAGTATTTGGGCTCTTTAAAAATCAAGCACATTACACAAGCACAAACAAGGGTGGGGGGGGAGAGACACGAAGGGAGGGAAAAGGCAAAAAAAGCTACAGCTCAGCATGTGCTTGTTGCAAACCAAATAAATCAATTTTTTCTTCATTTGTAGGTTTTACCGCAAAGATTGAGTTTTTAGGAAGATCGGAATGGGTTAAAGGTGGTGGCTAGACAGACCGAGCATTCCAGGTGGGAGCTTAGAAGAAAATGGAGACAGCAGACTACCAATGTAAAAGGTGGACGGGTAGGGATTGTGCTTCGGTGAGCACAGCTGAGTGACTCCGGGCCTTAAAACAAAGGAGAAGTTTGACTACACACAGTAATGTGGGATGCTGTGAAGAGGCTGATGATAGGGGGCAAGCAATGATTATTTTGGCTAAAGATTTTAGCCAGACAGAAAGCTGCAAGGTAACATGGGGAAGTTCTTGGGGAAAAAATAAAAAGGAAAACTGCACAAAAGGGATCATCATAAAGGAAAGAAACATTTAAGATTTTGGGAGTTCTCCACCTACAGAATTAAGAAGAACCCGCAAGTGCTATGGAACACCCAAAAGATGAATTGTGCTAAGTAGCGCAATACTAACACTAATTCTAGGTTTGCGGTTCTATGTATCGGTACCAGGGAAATATGCAAAATAGTTAAGGCCACTTCAACAAAAGAAAAGGAGGAAGAAAAGGATTTATAATCCCTAAGGCAAGCATCTGCAGGGAACCGTGAAGAGGGATACCAATAAACGTTTCCATATATCCATGTAATAAGCTTTAGAAGTGAATAAAAATCCTTGGCATCAGAAGACAAATGCAACTGGCATTTCTAAAGCCCAGTGCATGAGAATCAATGATATACTCTAACTGCTCAAGAGCAAAGTTAAAAGGAGAGAAAGCAAAATAAAGAAATCCTTAAATACTAACAAAATAAGCATGAAGGTAGGAAATCCAGATTGGATATAACAACTTGATTTTATCACCCAGATGCCATCCAGAAACCATGAATACAAAAACACAGAAGGACTAAGGAATAGAACTAATAGGTGATATCAGCAATCCTAATATAAACCTGAACTTCACTCTGGGATATTATGGTACCAATTTTTCTAAAATAATTGTTTCTCTGAACAGCCTATTTTTGAGCAAATACGAGGATAAAAAC
Source organism: Chrysemys picta bellii (assembly GCF_011386835.1). Classification (NCBI taxonomy): domain Eukaryota; kingdom Metazoa; phylum Chordata; order Testudines; family Emydidae; genus Chrysemys; species Chrysemys picta. Next base: position 112,303,621 of record NC_088796.1, read on the forward strand.
TGCTCAACAACCTTCCTATACCTATTTCCGCAGCTCAATAGCCCTTTGTCCTAAATAACAGTACGACAAAGTTGGATATTCCCACAATGGAGAGAAATGAGACCATATGAGAATGTAGAAAAGAAGACACTGAACTTCAAGAAGGGAGATTGAAGTAAGCTAGAAACATTCAATACTCATTTTTTCTAGTTCTTCATATGTGCATGGAGACTTGTGGGTTCAGCTATTGGAACTGCTTAATTCCCAAAAACAAGAAAGCATCTGGAAATTAAATGTGATCAAATGACATGGTATGAACTTTAAGCCAAAAAAGACTGAAACCCAGTACAAGTGATGTGAATGGGATACAACATTCTCTTTCACCTGCCAAAGTTTAAAGAGAGACATGAAAAATTTTGCCTTTGGCTATTCTTTAGAATCAAGTAATAACTCAAGGACTCAAGTTGTACACTTTTCCTTATTGGAGGGAAAATGACTGATGTGAATAGGAATTTTGCCTGCACAAAAACTACAAGGCTGTGTAAGCAGGCAAGTTTGTGGGATCACCAAAGCTAAGGGGCATGGAAGTGAGATTCCACGCCCTCCCCCCATGAAGTTGGCGTTCTGCAATGATTCATTTGATAATCTGAACCTCTTGTTTGAATTTGCTAACCAACATGAACACAGTCACTGGCTTCTAACATTTTCTAGCCCAAATAAACTATCATTACCAGTCTTCCTTCAGCTGGATTTTTCCTTGGATTTTAAAAGCATGATTTAGGATGGGGGGGGGGGGGTAGAAAATGAACAGACCGTAAAGAATTGTCTGCTCTTTGTAACTCTAGATTAGTGTGTCATTGCAGAAATTTACAGAGTAAGCAAAGTCTTCTGTTCTTGCTCATCTAACAGTCTCAGTCTAGAAATGGCTTCTGAACAGGGGTGCCCCCTTACTCCCCAATTTGGTATGGAAAGGCCTCTGCAAAGCAAGAGCACTCAGCTCCAGAGGGCCAAAGACATCATCTACAGAGACTGACACCAAATATGTACAGAAACAAGGTGGGTGAGGTAATATTTTATTGGACCAACTTCTGTGACCCGAAGAAGAGCTCCGTGTCGAAAGCTTGGTCACTCTCACCAACAGAAGTCAGTCCAAAGGAAGATATTACCTCACTCACTTTGTGTCTCTGATATCCTGGGACCAAAACTGCTACAACAACACTGCATATACCAAGCATGTAATACTTTGTAAAAAGAGGCATGCATGCATGCAAGGAAGAACCACTGTCTTTTCCACTGAATCCATTTCCCCTTCACCTAATAAGGTGGCCACCGTACTTGTAAAGTGTCCTGTGAATGCTATTAGGGAGAAGACTGGTGACTTTGTATGTAGAAATACAGGATTTGATCCACCATAGAGGTGGTTCTGGAAGACTCTTCCAGTCCATTAAAAAAAAAAATCTTAATTAACATGGACAAGTACCATGTAAATCGAACTTAGATTTTTGTCATAATTTCGCTTTGGCCAGAGGTCTAAGTTCTCCCCCCAGCCCACCCCCCACAGACTACAGGTCATCCTTCCATTTTGTAAAGACTACCCAAATTCTGTGCATCAACTCATCTTCCTGATTTGTGTGAACAGTGGGGGTTAGAGGACTCTGGTTTCAGGTCCTCCCTCAGTGAATAGCTCAAGTGCCAGTTTCGGCTGCTCCTCAGACATTTCCTGAGGAGCCAGAGTGAAAGGACTGCAAACCTGGCCAGTTTCACTGTCTTCCCCCACCCCTGCCACAAAGGTCCTAGTAGTAGAAGTGAAAACTGTGCAAAGCATCTTCAGTTCTCCCCTGGAGCTTGCAAAAAACTATGAGCAGCAGAAGATACATTAGAGTTGTCTGCAAACTCAGGGCAGCACCCTACTGGTTATACACACGGTTCACATTTAGAAGGTCACCTTTGCAAGAGTATTCTTTAAGATGCAGATGTAAGCACTATAAACTGAGTTTGTTAATAATGGTTTAGGTTTTGCAGAAGGCAATGGTATTCATGCAGTAAAGCTTCTTACATGCCACAGGTGAATAATTTTTCAAGCCCTGATTCTGAAAAAACCAAGAATGAAGCAGCTGGAACTGCTAACAAAAATATGCAAAAAAAATTCCAAGTAAGCGATGCATAGGGCCACAAGAAAGAGATAAAGTAGAGAATTCACAGGAGTCCTGAGTCACAGGTGCCACAGACTCCAACTGTAACCAAATTATTTTGGACGGGAAGAACTGAATACCTGTTATTACTGGGACTTGAGTATTGAAGTTCCAAGACAGACCTTTGCTCAGTGGGTCAGCAATGCAGACAAGTTACCTATCCTCACCTTAAAAAGAAGAACAGGAGTACTTGTGGCACCTTAGAGACTAACAAATTTATTAGAGCATAAGCTTTCGTGGACTACAGCCCACTTCTTCGGATGCATATAGAATGGAATATATATTGAGGAGATATATATACACACATACAGAGAGCATAAACAGGTGGGAGTTGTCAACTCCCACCTGTTTATGCTCTCTGTATGTGTGTATATATATATATATCTCCTCAATATATATTCCATTCTATATGCATCCGAAGAAGTGGGCTGTAGTCCACGAAAGCTTATGCTCTAATAAATTTGTTAGTCTCTAAGGTGCCACAAGTACTCCTGTTCTTCTTTTTGCGGATACAGACTAACACGGCTGTTACTCTGAAACCTATCCTCACCTTGTTACAGGGGTCTCTTCCCTTGTAGGGTGAAGAAGTCAGAATGCTGGGCGGGGGGGAAATCTTGCCTTCTCCCAGTGGCAAAATGAGAAGCACTGAACCTAGATAAACTACAATCCCTCAGGAATTGACAAAAAGGAAAAAAATTCTACATAACTACATAGACCCAGATTCTGATAGCTTTGTTGAAAACCAAAGTGGAAGCTAATGAAACCCAAGTACAGTACAAGCCAATGGGGATGAGGCACCAAATCAACAAGTCCTTTAGTATTTGCATTGTTTCAAAAGAGATTAGACAAACAAATCTAGTCCTGGAAAAAGGAAAAGGCGTTTCTAACCCGCTACAACTAATTTCTAGCCCCAAGACAATTTCCCGTGACCAGAGTACATAACCACTCAAATCCCTTGGCCTTCTCTCACCAAATTAAGAGCAGGTTGATTTCAGGACCTGAATGTCTGGATTTTACAACTACTATCCAGGAGGGAAGCAAATTCCTAAGCCAAGCAACCCTCACTAGTATCACCCTGCCAGCAGTCGCTTTCCCCTTTATACAGGCAGCTAAAATGTTTTTCAGCTACCATACAGAAGAAAGTGAGGAAGATGGGAGTCAAAAAGCAGCCCTCCTGGTTACGAGACTTAGAAATAAGAGATTCCATTAGTCTGGGATTCAGATAAAAATGGTTATTTCTTCAAATTGTTAACCCCAAAAGATAAGCATATGGTCTTGTCTGAGACAATTTACATCTAGCCCTTCAACCATGCCCTAAACTCCATTAGGCATTGGGTAAGGCTGTCCACTTCCCTTACTAATGCCTTCACAATGCTTATGAAGGGTCTTCACTCTTGCTTAACAAATTGGAACTCCTATAAGTGTCCTCAGCAGAACGGATCTTCAGACAGAAAGGAGTTTAACCAGTTAAGAGCAGCCCTATCAACTCTTAGTAGGATCTGCAGACATGGTTCAGCCTCAGGATTAATGATGGTGAAGACTGTGGACAGATCTGAAAGAAACAGCTTGGATAGGGTGACCAGACTGTCCCGATTTTGAGGAGTTTGTCCCGCGTCCTGACCAAAGTATGGTCGGGACACCATTTGTCCTGATATTTTGTTGGGTGCACTAGCACATGAAAGGATAAAGACAAGAGACTGGGTCTGAATGAATCCTTCAGCATGATTCTGTAGGCGATAGCCCCAATATACATTTCACAAAATATGGTTTGATGATAAGACATACATATTCATGAAGGAAAACTACACACAGAAGGACCAGGAGTACTTGTGGCACCTTAGAGACTAAAATTTATTTGAGCATAAGTTTTCATGGGCTACAGCCCACTTCTTCGGATGTCACAAGTACTCCTGTTCTTTTTGCGGATACAGACTAACACAGCTGCTACTCTGAAACTATACACACAGAAGATATGTTTAAACGTGAATTATTTGAGAAATTATATAAGTACCACCAGAGAATAAGATGCACAAGGAAAACAGTGGATAAAATGAGAATACATCTTCTAGTTTGACTATAAAAAAAAGTGGCTAAAAAAATCAAGTTCTGAAATTCTGCAAAAAGCTATGTTTTGCGGAATGTCACAATAAGTATCTACAACATTTTTGGACCTACTATACAGTAGAACCTGAGTTACAAACACACCAAGAATGGAGATTGTTCGTAACTCTGAACAAAATGTTACGGTTGTTCTTTCAAAAGTTTACAACTGAAGATTGCCTTAAAACAGCTTTGAAACTTTACTATGCAGAAGAAAAATGCTGCTTTTAACCATCTTAATTTAAATGAAGCACAAACAGTTCCCTTACCTTGGAAAGTTTTTAAATATAAAAAATTCCCTTTAATATAGTGTACATTTAACAGTATTTGCTTCACCTCACTCACCCCCACCACCACCCCTGCATCTCTGCTGCTGCCTGATTGTGTATTTTGGGTTCCAAATGAGATGTGCGGTTGACCTGTGAGTTTGTAACTGAGGTTCTATTGTACTTCTGAAAGCTCCTCTCCCACCTCCAAGAGGATTTAAAGCTAAACTATTTCCACAGATGGAGAGGAAAAAATGTACAATGGGGGGCGGGATTAGACCTGTGGCATGTAAGAAGCTTTACTGCATGAATACTATTGCCTTCTGCAAAACCTAAACTTCTATTAACAAACTCAGTTAATAGTGCTTACATCTGCATCTTAAAGAATAATCTTGCCAAGGTGACCTTCTAAATGTGAACCATGTGTATAACCAGTAGGGTGCTGCCCTGAGTTGCCTCTTCCTCTGAAGCACCGGGCTCTGGCAAAAAAACTCCACAATGGACAATTATGATATGACAGGAAGTTCAGATACTTACTAATGCCCAGAAGCCCTTAGGAAAAAAAACAATCCAACCTCTTTGTTGTCACTGTGAATAGTCCAGTTATCCACATCTAGTCCTTTTAAAAATCCTACTAAACGCAACCTAAATCATCTTATGGCAATAAATTCCACATGTTGATTAGATAATTATTTCCTTGTGTCAGTTTTAAATATTCGGTCTTCAGCGATATAGTTATATCCCTTGTTCTTGTATTACAAGTGTGCTTTTACTGGTATTTGTCTTGATATATCTTCACCATGCCATTTATTATGTTGTATAGCCCTATCATGTTCCCCCTTAGTCTCCTCTTTAACGCAAAGAGTTCAGATCTTTTCCAGCTTTACCATGCCACTACCTTTGCCTATTCCTAAGCATTCGTATGACTTTGAGATAAGGGACCAGAAGTTAATAGTATCATGAATGCATACCATTGATTTTATATGGTGCCCTAATATTTTCAGTATTTTTCTCTTTACACGTCCTAATTCCTGTACTCTATTTAACCTTTGCTTCATATTGAACATGTATTTCATTGAACTCCCCACAATAAAAGCCCAGCGCTGAGTTGCTGCAGTTAGTTTAGAAGAAAGGGCAGGAATATAAAATATAACCCTCTGCTTTCTTCTTATTGTGCTGCCAGAGAATAGCACAACAGACAGCTAGACATTTTTAATCAGCTCTAGAGCAGAGATTTTCAAAAAATAGGTGCCTGAAGTTATGCTTCTAAATCCATATTTTGGAGCTTAAATAAATGGCCTAATTTTGAAGAGTATTGAACACCCAATAGCTCACTTTTTAAAAAGATGGCCTTATACAACTATTATCTGCAACAACATTGCTAAAGTTTGAGTTTTCAGGTTTAACCCTAAAACCCGAAGTGCCCCCAACACGACAGGGCTGACATTTTATATAGGGTGTTTGGCCAATGGACAAATCAGCAAATCAAAGACAGATCTGAATTTCAGTGCTGGCTGCAAACCAATATGTAAGTAAAGTGTCTCCCACTTCCAAAAATAAATAGCCACCGCTACCACATTAAGGGATTTCCTTAAACTCCTATTGCTGCTAGCAGAGCCCAAAATTGTACATAACTAACCTTAAAAAAAAGTAACAGCATCCAATCTGAGTAAAGCAACATGACAAATGGCAATAAACATGTGATTTAAGAATGTCAACTCACTAAGAATTAAGATTAAAAGGAGTATCTATTGTATCTCTTAAGTAATCAGATTCTACAGAATCACCCCAAAAGACTTTTTAAATAAAAAGAGCTAAAAAAACCTCTGCCATTTCTATTGCTCTATTTCACTCAAATATTCTTAAAACAAGTTTATCACCGAAAGTTAAGATGGCCCACTTTCTAGAGTGATTCACTTGCTTGCTTCAAAGAAACTGATCACCAGCTATTGTCAAAGGAGTTTTTCCTCCCAGCACCCAGAGCGAAGTATTACACAATAAGACACATTATGGAATGATTTTCAAAAGTGCTCAACATTGCCTGAACTTTGCTCTAATCGAAAACTTGAGGAGAACAGAGTTAGTCCAACACAGAATACGTTTAGAGAGCCAACCCTTTTGTCTTTCTCCATTGTACTTAGCTATGCTCAACAATGAAAAGCAGCCAGAAATCCTAGACAGTTAAACACCATAAAATCCCTTCTTTAGAGACTTAGTTTTGCCCAAACACCCTTCTCCCAGCTCTTCCGACAAATTCACATTTCTCCTATATTGTGGCTGTACAAGATTTTTCTTACTCATACCACACTGTGCAAATACTATTGCTTATTCACTCTATAGTGAGAAAGTTGCCTATCCCACACCCCATTTCCCCTACAGCTTTCTCTACAGGAACTAGGTTAAAAACATGACAAACTTAGATCTAAGACAAATGTATAGGTAAAACCGTCATCTACTAAGCTTGAGAATGACTGAAGCATTGTGTTGATGCTATTCAAAACACTTCTTCACCATGCTTATTCATCTTAGTACTGTGCCCTTGTTGGTCAACTTGGCAAATGCCTTCACAACTCTCCCAGATCCCAAACCGCACAATCCTTAAATTCAGGATTTAGCATTCTTTATAACAGTTCACTCAAAGTTATGTTATCTGGGTTAGCACTCAGAGTCCTTCATACAGACTCAGGTCCCACTATGCTGAGCACTGTACTAACATTTAGCAATATGCTGTCTGCCCAAAGAGTATTTCATGCAAAAAAGTACCCTTCCAATAAAGAGAAAGAGGTCGTTTGTATCCTAATCAGGCTTCATACCAATTTATCCATTCCATTCATAATCAAATGTTTCCACACAGCAACAAGTTATCCTTTTCACACTATAAAAGCAGGCTCAAGTTTAAAAAAAAAAAAATTACCTTAGTCCTTCACACCTCCCAGAGAAGACTATTTTGAGTTATCCAAGATCATTGACTAATTATTATTCCTACGTTTCTTATAAACGGTTTCAACTATTTTCCTAAACCCCACTTTGTTAATGCAAAGTTATCAAATCCTGTATGAGATGGAATGTTTTATACCTTCCTCTGAAAGGACTGGCACTAGTCATTGCTGGAGTCAGGTTCTCTTATTTGTCTGAAGTGACATTGCCTTGGACAGAGACCACCTGTAGTGATAAAAGTCGTGAATTTCTGCAACATGCACAAACAACGATTAAACTGAGACACTCATTTGCACAACCTGGAATAATTGCCTTACCATACATTTTCTATTTCCCACAGTTTTAGACCTATCAGGTACATATCTAGCAGTTACAATAGTGTACCAGAACTCTAGGTTCTATTCCCATATCTCTCACTAATGCAGTATGACCTTTAAAAAGTTTTATAGGGTCTTTCATCAGAGTATTCTGGAGCAGAGTTAATTTCTCCTAACATGAATAAGCTCCCCTTAGTTATTACTCTCAATTCCCACATGTGCATTTTACCCTTCCATCTGCACTCTCGCAGCTCAAGAACCCTTCCATAAGACAGTGGAAATAAGTGTGAAAGGGAACCCCGTTAGTGGCCAAGTGCAACATCCTGCTCCAGTCTTCAATTTTAACGGGACCCAGTAGTGCTGCACAAATAGCACCTGCTCTTGGATTTAGAGGAGAAAAAGTGTCTCATGCTGGCTGACCAAAGAGAACCAATAACGATCCTCGAGGATCAAGTTGGGACATGTGGCTAAGCATCAACACAAAAAGTGAATCATGCATTTTGATGTTCCCCTTTAACCGACAAAATGAGAATGTTTTTCTACACTTTAAAAAACCACTACACCTATGGCTACCAAACATGCTCCTCCATTTGTAATACTGAATGCGTGTATGCTTACTGAAACCTTCATGCTCAAATGGAGATTTCTACAATTTCACCTGTCTTTTATGGTCACATGCTCAAATCCACGGTCGTCTGCACTAAACACTAACTTCATCAACATTCTACTGAGCTTTGGCCACCATTACTGTAACTTAAATCAATGAAAGAACCTCCTACAAATGGAGATTCTGCCAAAAGTTATCTACAGTTCCTTGCCTGTGTGCCGCCCTTCCTTATATATGGAAGTCAGGTTTGTTTACTAAGTACTCCTATTGGAAAGAACACAATTGAATAGTTTGTCTTAAATTTTGGTAACACAATGGAGGTCATCAAGTGCAGTTTTTAACCTCCTCCCTCCAGACCACATGCAAGATTGACACACTGGGAAATTGGACCTTTCTAGCCACAGAACTGCTGAAATACAACACATGGGCTACCAAGGTAATCGTCTCACACAGCCATGTCCACGTCTCAAAAAACTATTCCAGAAGAACATCTCTTAGGATGACAACAGTCCTCCATCCCCACTCATTCACTCCTTGGCTTGCTGGATGAGGCTGCCAGCTGTGTTGTGCTCTGAACAGATAATCTTGGAAAAGGAAGACTATTGAGGGAGGAGAAGAGACAGATGGGAACTTTATTTAAAAAAGCCTAGCTTCAACCCACTGACATACTGAAATAATACGTACCCTCCCTCCCATTGCCTTCACCATTTCAAAGTACAACTAGGAACTGGAATTTAAAATTGAATGTGTTTCAGTGGTTTGTACTGTGAATCTCCCAGGCTACTGAAAAATGTATAAGGAACTTTGCCAATACTAAACTGTTGACATCATATCAGTAAGTTTGGCTATTACAAAAGCCAGGAAGAGTCGTATCAGAAAGAAGGGGTATGCTCAGACAGGTAACAGATTGAGAAGTCACCAAGGAGAGGGGGGGGAGAGAAGAAAAGAGGGGGCAAAAATAGGGAATATTAAAAGACTTTGCTAGTATGATATGAAAATTCATATCCTTAATGCTCTGCTTAATTACTATATCCTTTGATTGATTGGAACTATTGAGTACAGAATATCTCAGATCAGAAACTTTCAAAAACATTCTAACAGAGGGCATGAAATATACCCTGCTGGAGGTCTCTGGCCTACCTTATTGTAGAAGTCCTCCTTCTAAAAATAAACATTCTTATTTTCCCACCTATTGTAAATTTGCACTGGTAGGACAAAGTCAAGATACCATTTAGAGCAGTAAGAATGTGACTGCCAGCTGCTATTTGACACACATTCTATTCTATATACCTATATCATTTTTCTGGGTCTTGGGAATCTTGTTTTGTTGGCATTATATACAGCACATGGGAAGTTGAGTTTCTATTGTATAAGTAGGTTTGATAGGGCCTCATCTTTCTTCAAACTAGTCTGGAAGTTGATCTTGATTGCAAATTTGTTCCATTTTTCATAATGCGTGTACTTTAACCACAGTTTGTTTGTAGTGTGGTAGCTGTATTGATCGCAGGACATTATCTCCCTAATGTGGGGGAGGTAATATCTTGGAACAACTTCTGTTGGTGAAACAATTTTTCAAGCTATAAAAAAAAAAAAATAAGAGCTCGAAAACTTTCCTCTTTCACCAACAGAAGCTGGCCCAACAAAAGAAGTTACTCCTGTCATGCTGTCTGGAGTGGCTCACAACTGTGAGAGTCTACCTCAGGGCAGACAGTCAAAACAGGGCAGACACCCCAAACCGGTGGAATGTTCTAGAATTAAAAATTCACCAAGCCAGTAACAAATGTGAACTCCTGGATTACTGTACCAGCCTTACCATGGAGTCACAGACAGTCCCCCTTAGACTCTCCTGTCTACCTTGCCACCCAGCTAAGCTGGACTTTGTGATAAAAGATCAAACCCCACCCCCCCACCCCAAAAAAAAAAAAAAAAAAAAAACACACACACACACACACACACACACACACACACACACACAACACCCTGGTCGGGTTTTTCCCGGTCCCAAGAGACCCGTCACTTACCTCATATCAACTAGTACTCTAGAATTGGCTGCCAGCATTGTCTGATCTATAGTAAACTAATTAAATGTTTATTAGCTAAGACAAGGAAATGAGTTATCGAGAGGTTAAAGCAGTAAAGTATATGTACAGGTGAATCATAGTTTATAATTCCAAATGGTGGCAGTGATGTAATAAACTACCAGTTTCCCGAAAGGTTTTCGGGGTACCCATATTGTTTCTGAGGATCTCTGCTTTGCAACTGGTACACTTCCCCTGTAAGAGTCCAAACAGTCCAGAGATCCAGGATCTTTCCTTGAATCATACCTATAGCTTCTGACAGAAAACAAATTGACAGTGTCACTGCCCACATGGGCTTTTCCTTTGATGCCGGAGCAAGGAATGCATTATGAGCCTGACTTCCGTTCATTACACACGACAACTCGTATTTAGCATTTTTCTGTTGAAGTTCATTTGCATTCCACAAGGAATCTCTCTCATTTGATGGGCTATTTAGTTGCATGGGTATACACAATGTAAATGCTACTACATTATAATAGGATATGGATAAATGAGAACAATTCAAGTAACATCTCACTAGTTTTAATGAAGTTTAAACAAAGTTAAAAGTATAAGTGTATAAGTATCACTTTGATCTGTACGAATACCAAAGTAACATGGCCTGGGGCTCCAGCATCACCACCTCACCCACCTGTAACGCACGTATTAATTGTAAAACTGTGCCAACATATGGGAATAAGTCTTATGAGTAGCTGCTAGGAAATGTAATAAAAAAGTGTGTCACTCTGTATGGTTTTTAAGGGTATTGTGGTGTTTCCTAGAACAGACTGAATCAAACTGTGTAGAAGGGATTCGGTCAGCAATTTGTGCTTTTTAAGTGGTACAAAATACCTTAGCATGTAACACCAGACACAGCAACACAAACTGCTACACATGTGTAAAGAGGCTTGTGTAGTATTGGTTGCTATGGGAACCACAATTTCTTCACTTATGTGTGTTCAAAAGCAGTCATTAATAGGCCATTAGTGAAGCTGGATTTTCTGGGAGGAGATGGGACTTATTTGGGGGGGGTGGGGAGGGGAGGGGAGGAAGGAGGAAGACTACAAAAACCAAATGGAGTAAGTGCAGCTGAAAATGTATGCAGTCACAAGCACGCATCACAAGCAAAGTTAGCAGGAAGAAACCTAAAATCTTTGTAAAATTAAGGGGAAGGTGGGGTGGGGAGAACAACCACAATCATCAGGATCTTCAGTCCTTCAGAACTAAGCTGAAGAGTTTCACAGGGTTGAATCATTGAGCGTCCAGCCTACACAGAAGCAGAGCTGCTAAAGAGCTCCAAGCAGGATTTCCACTTCAGGCAGGAAGCAAAATAAGGAAGAAAGATGATAAGGTCAGAGTAAAAAGAATGAAGGATAACCCATGTCTGGCATACTTTGTGGTATTTTAAACCAACTGGACGACAGTGGTCACACATGTACAGCATATCAACACTTCTATGGAGAAGTTACCTGCAAGAGAAGCCCTGCAAGACTATGCCTGGCCTGGCCAGTTTTCATGAGTCCAGTCATCCAGCCTTGCATAAATGGACAGCGAAACGGTTTTGCTCACCATAAGCAGCATAGCTCATGATTAACAGGATTTGATATTTCCAACTAGTTCTTTCATAACTGCAAAGAGCGAGTTACTGAAAGCACACTACCAGAACTTGGATTAGAGATCTGACTATTTCATTAAACCTCCTCAGAGGCATCTTCTCACAACTAACATTTGTAAGCCATTATATGGCTTTACACTGAGGAGGTAAGAAATTTGAAAACAGAGCCAGAAGAGAGGATCCTAGACATGCAGATGCATACTGAGGGAAAACAATTTACAGGCAACACAAAATGGCCTTGATTCTCTGTGGAACTACATACAATCAAGATCAGATTCGTGTTTTTGAATATTAAAAAAAAATGCACTATATTCATCTCAGTGAAAATAAGTGCTCAAGATCTGCTGACAGATTTTGACCACAACTCATCTAACTGAGGACGTAGCTGGGAGAGTAGACTGGTCTCAGATACAAGAGGTTTCTCAGTAGCAGAAGTCGCCACAGCATGGATGCAAACATTACTAGCATCCTGAAAAACGAGAGTCTAGGATGCAGCCAGAATGATTATCACTCAGTCAGCATATTCTCATCAGCTGCTTTGCACAAGCTGTGTACTGAGAAACTGAGATAATCACTTCCTAAGCTTTTGAGTCCTAATGAAGTTTTAAAGCTGGAATAAGAAACTTCAAGAGTATTATTTTTGTTGTCGGAACTATTTCCATTTGCCAGGTAAAGTCTTCCTGATGCGTGAGTGGCAGATCCTTTGAGTTCAACTGGCAGAGATGTACAAGCAAGCCTACTACTTCTGATAGAATACAGAGGTCCTCCAAAAGCTGCTTTGTTGGATTACATATGTAAGCTAATTCCAATTTACTGCAGCCATTACTGATGGACCACAAGAAGGAGAGAGAGACCGAGACAGAGACTTAATGCCAATCAAAAGCAACCTACAGCTCAGAAGCTAGTATATATTATCTGGACAACACTAAAGTTCAGAAGCTGAATCCTCCCCAATTTTTTGGAGTATCTTTTGTGAAGGGCTGAAACCAGAACCAAACATAGTATTCCAGTAACAGTCTCAAAGCTGGAAAGGGTATGTCTACACTGCAACATCTACACCACAATTAAACAGCCCTATAGCCCAAGCCCTGCAAGCCCAAGTCAGCTGACATGGGCCAGCCACAGATATCTAACTGTAGCGCAGACATACCTAAAGAGGTAATATCACTTCCTTATCCTACTTGATCTCAGGATGGACGTATTTAAAAATCAAGGTTTCCTCTTTGATTTAAGTCTCATTTTGCATTTGCACTTTATCACCATAAGGAGAAGTTCATTTTCATTGGTTGTGATAAGCACTAACATGTTGATTTGCAACTAAAGCATTTACATGGAATTTGGTATATTTTGCTAGCAAAGAAGGCTACTGTGTATGTATACATATTTAGATTAGCAATTATATAGCTAAACATACATTTATTCAAGTTGTAATTCTTTTAAATTGTTAAAATATGCAAATGGCATTTCTTATTTACTAGGTAATTTCTTACACATAATTTGCATCAAACTGCATTTGCATGGAAATTGGAATTCAATTCTAAGTGTACAAAAATAGCCTTTTAAAATTATTAGTCAAATAAGATTATGCATCCAGCACATTTAAGGTAAAGAAAAAAGTTTATAAAAATAAATGAAAAACATAACACTAATTTATTAAAGAAAGGAAATATTCACTGTTAATGAATTCAGATTATTTCTGGTCACCATGAGCCAGATTTTCCAAAGATATTTAGGTGCCTAAATGCAGGTGTGTGCCTACTGGGTTTTCAAAAATGCCTAAGCAGGTTAGGTGCCTATATTCCACTGAAATCAATGGGAGTGGAAATCAATAGGAGTTAGGCACTGTTGAAAATCCCAGTAGTCACCTGCAATTGTAGGTGCCTAAATACCGTTGAAAAATCTGGCCCCACATCGTTCAAGTTGTTAGAATTAGTGATTAAAAACCAGGTGGGAGAGGATGAGATCTTCTAAGTGGAAGAGAAAAACAAAGTCTCCCGATTTTTTTTCCAAATTACCAGTCAGCTTCTCAACTCTGAAAGAACTAGTCCAAAAGAAGAAAATATTCTCTCTGCAGCTGCTAAAATGAAACCAAGAGTAATTAAAGCTCAACAGAAAGTACTGACATTTGGGAAAATGTCAATACCAGCATTTAATCCATTGTAAAAAAACCCTGAAATTACAGAAATTAATGAAGTGCCTGACATTGTGACATTTATAAATCTTGAGTTGGCTGCAAAATAGTTAAAGATGTTTTCCCCCGATTCTGTATTAACTTTAAAAAAAGCAGCTCCCTTTAACTTATTACAATCTGATAGATTAATGTTGAATCATTTAGCTATTAAAATCAGAGTTAGGCTTTAACACAGGTGGTCATAATTTCAATTTTAATACTAAACAGATTTAAGTGAACAACATGAATTTATTGTTTTAAAATTTTTAATCCACTCTGCTTGATATTCCATATTAAATATACCCAACGGTTGTGTTCTCTTTTAACTACAGCACTGAGGCATACAAAATCATCCCATTAACCCTTAAATACTGACAGAACATTAGCTTTTTCAATGTTTCTGGAATTTCCTCAATATTCCATAATTATAAAAAAAACCAACATTAATGCAAAGACTTCCTTGGCCAATTATTTTAAAGCTCTTAGGTGAGTTATCCAATCCTGCCTACTAAAAACATTAAACAGATGCTGTTTTACATCTGCTGGAATAGAAAGTATTTTATTATTACAGAATTACAAGAGTACATCCTCCTCGTTTTCAAATACAGAAATATTTATTGAACACTGCCCTTTCTATAAGCAATTTTACCATCTCATACTAGGTTTAGAACGATATCATTACTAGGATTTCTTTTGCTTCTAATGGATTTTTTTTTAAATGCATCTAACTGTCCTTAACCCTACTGGCAATAGATTTTTCTTCACTTATCTGTAGCTTCCCTACACTGAAGTTTATATTTGTCTGTAAAATGGTGCTTCAAGGGATGCAGCCAACACATGGAAAGTATTAGTTTTAAGCAATATTTAAGTCACAAAAATGGAGAGTCGTGGGGAAAGAATTACTTCCCTCTATCCCCCATGTTAACTCTGTTTAATTTGCATAAATATTATCAAATGTAAATTCATTCTTGCTTATCCATACGGTCTCATGTTCTGTCAGTTTGCTTTTGCTTTCTGGACAGTCCACTTGCTTTTTACATTAAGGTTCTCAAAGATCACCAAGAATTGGCTAAAGCCTTCCTTTAAAAGAAACATTTTAAATGATAGCACAATCTTTTAAATAGTGTCATCAGAAACTTGCATTGAATTTTATCAAACCCAAAGAACTCAAGTTAGCATCCTCATTTCAAACTTCCAGTGTCATCATCTAGACACAACCCCCCTCCACCCCCCCTCCCCAAAATAACAAGACTTTTGGGAAATGGAAGCCAAGTCACACACCACATGGAAATACAGATATGACATCACTCAGAACATTAACAGGGCCATTGAACAGGGTCAACCAAATACCTAAATCCTTAAGAATTTTTTTAAATTACTCAAGTAACTATGTTTACTGAAGTGAGAAGATGGGGGGGGGGAACGAACCTAATTTCTCAATTTGCTTTTTCAAACAAAACGCTTAACACCAAAATATTTTGCACGCATTCAATTAACATAGACTTCTCTTCTATTAAACCGTTTTAGAAGGCCCCAGGCCAAGTCTTGTGTAAGTAATCTTAGCAATAATTTGTACCTGGGGAAGATTCATCTACCGAAAACGGGTCCCCTACACATTTCTTTTATAAACTGAAGTCAACAGGAGTTGCAGGGACATAGCCCAACAGGACAACTGAACACCTGAGCTGTAAAAGAACCTACAGTAGAAGGGAAGAGAAACCAAGAATTTCTGATCATTTGCTTACAGGAACTTGAGCTGCAAGTGGCTCAGTCTGCCAGCTAAATCAGAAATCCATTTGGTATATACTAATTTTCTTATACAAGCCTCTGATTTTTCTAGCACATTACAAGCTGTTAACTATAATTAGAGGATAATGGCACAGTTGCCGTGTTTTACTATACAATCCACTACATAAGTGGATTAGCTACAAGGCTGAAGGTATTATCAGGGCTCTTGTAGGAATCACTAAAAAAAGATGCAAGAATCTTGAGGTGGAGAGTTTTGCATTTAGTGAGGCAGGTGACAGAAAGCAGTATCATCAGCCTTCTATTGATAGGCCACAAAGAATAAGTGGTAAAGTGATTCAGCTGGTTGAGAGGGTCCACTCAAAATGTAATTGAAGAAAGTGGCATCAATTATTTTGTAAACCTATTGTAACTGAATTACTTGACCCAGAAACCTGTACCAGTATGTTTTGACCTAGTATAGTTATCAATCCACTTGAGTAGTCTACTCTTTATACATGGTTCCATCCAATTTTC
This sequence comes from Chrysemys picta bellii, assembly GCF_011386835.1. Classification (NCBI taxonomy): domain Eukaryota; kingdom Metazoa; phylum Chordata; order Testudines; family Emydidae; genus Chrysemys; species Chrysemys picta. Next base: position 112,320,123 of record NC_088796.1, read on the forward strand.
AAACAGATAATTCTGAATGACTCAGCAATACAGAGGCTGTCGTTAATTACAGGAGGCTCAATGCAAAGAAGAGATTTTCTTCTCTGCCCCTCTCCTCCAATCAAACTTTAACCTAAAACATTGGTGCCTTGAGTATAAAGATGTGCTGTGCCGCAGATCCCAAGTAGAAGTAGATGCAAGAAGTGCTAGCGCTATTATAGAATTTACTAACAATGCCTCATGGGGGGGCATCTCAAATCAAGCAGCTTATCCAGTTCACTTAAGCAGACATCCTAGTATGTAACATTCATTTTATGGTGAAGTTCTGTGACCTATATTACCAAGTTTTTAAACCAAGTGTAAAATTTACCATTTTCACTAGCAATGTTTACAAGCTAGCAATTGCAAAAAAAGAGAAAGGTGTTTGATACCAAAATGAACACACACAGCTTCTGGCAAGAATTTTCTTACGTTAACTTTTATCTAAAGATCACGGTCTATTTATACACATGCAAGCTTCATTATGGAAAGGAGAATTCCAAGAGTCTGGCTTGGGGAATACACACAGAAATGAAAGGTTCCATATGCCACCAAGCCCCAAGTTTGAAAATAGTAACCATTTACAGTGACTAGTGACCTGGTCTATCTAACTGTAGGATAGCCTGTATAAATTGAGTTGGTGGCCTTCCACTAGTTTCTAGCAGATAGGTTTCTACAACCCCAAAGTTGGCTCTGGGCTTCTGTCCCCTCCTCTTGCCGCCACCCTCCCACAGTTCCTGCCACAGCTCTGAGCACCAAGCTTGTGGCTTCCTCCCCCAGCAGCTCCTGCTGGGCTGGGGATTCTGCTGCTGGCGGCTGAAGCCAGGCAGCCCGGGCTCAGGACCTCCCCCCGCTCCAACCAGGGCTTGGGGCAGCCTGAGGGCTTCTGCTCCCTGTTGCTCCAGGTGGAGCTCAGGGTACCACCCGCTGCTCCAGCCTGGGCAGAAAAATACAATCAGTGTCCTCCAGCAGCATGCTTTACAAGGTGCTCTGTACACTCGCTGAAGGAACACTGGAGGGCACAGTTTCTCCAGTAACAACTGATCCAGAGATGAAGCAAGTCTCTGAAACCATTAATCCACAGCATCACTTGGAAGCAAGCCGTTCCACCTGATAGACTCTCTCTAGCGATGGAACTAGCAATCTTACCAAGTCAAAAATCATAAGAGCACATGTTAACACTACACTCAGACACTAAATCTGGTTTCTCAAATTCAGGAGATCTCGCCAGCAAAGGAGCTGAGCCAATGATGAAAGTATAGGAATAAGGTATGATGCCAAAACCCGTATCTCACCCCATGGCTGCCACCACAACCAACCAGGTTTAAGTAAAGGTGTCTGAGATTAAACATTTGTAATGCAACACCTCAGGGGAGGCCGGCAATGTTTTCTTCCTTACTTTTAGAGAGATTTAAGAGCAAGGCCATAACCGGTGTTCTCTATGGTGGGCTATGCTTTGAGAGGGTCACAGAACTTCCTTATTAAGAGTGTGGCTAACTCCTCTGACAAGATCCTTATAGATTATTCTCATGGCGGGGGGGGGGGGGGGTGAAGGGGAAGAAAGGAGACTTCCAATGGCTCAGCCATGAAACTAGGATAAAACTCTTTGAATTTCAACAGAGATTGTGTCCTGGAATCATCCTCTGCTGTGTCCAGGCCCCTACTTGAGATGGCCTAAAGCTCTGCCGGGGGCTGTAGGTGTCCAAGGACAAACTGACCACTAAAGGTGGAGGAAAAAATGAACTGCTGCAATGAAAAACCAGCAACAGCAGGAGGTTGCTTCTGCTGCTTTATACTGCAAAGAGGCAGGAAGCGATTTGGGGAGATAAAAGGGGTGGTAATGTAGATTCAGGGTTAAAAAAGGAAGCCAGAATTGAAGACTCATTGGCCACTTACTTGCTTCTGAAGAGAGATTTGGCCATTCATCTACCATCGGTGGCAACCAAGGCAAAGAAGGATCATTTTATAACCTTTGGAAATCCGGAGGATCGTAAAATAATCCCTTGTTCAATGAATGCATCCAGTTTTCATGCACATTGTCTCTTTGAATATTTTTGGCATAGCTAGGAAAGGGGTAAGAGTGAGGAGATATTAAAGTTTTCAGATATCCGGCTGCAATTTCACAAATCTGTTCAAGGGAGTAAGAAACCATATAGTACATAATCAAAGTTGGGGGTGGGGGGGGGTGAAAGCCACACTGGATGGGATGCCCACTTCTCAAGCTGATGCAAGAGTATTAGGCAGTAGTGAAGAAGTCAGTCTGCCACTTCTGGAATCCCAATGTTCTCTACTATAGGCCGCAAGAAGCTATATCCAATTGAAATTACCTAGTTTGACAAACCAAACCAAGAGACTATGGATTTCTCCAGGTGAGGACAAGGTATACATTCACCCAAATACATGAACACCTGGCAAATCTGAAACCACGTCAGTACATAGCAGCTGCAAGTCAGTGGGTTTTAGTCCACAACTCCATGCCCTCTTAACACAAGAGAAACAGTGGGTTCTCTATTTATAATTACCGCTGTTATTCTAGCTACTGAAACTTCACAAGGCTTCAATACTTACTCACTGATGGGCTATATAAGGATAGTAGATAAAGAGCATACGTGTGCTGCAACACTAACTCCCATGAAATCTACCCACATATTCAGCATCGCACACTCAGCCATTCTATGTGCAGAGATTTGGTACTTATCTTTTCTACTGCCTTTTCTTGTCCGCCACGGAAAGGTAACTGGCAGCCTCCTCTCCGTCCCACCATCAAAAGACAGAGTCAGGTAAAATCTTTCCAACACTATTCCCCTCCCACTCCAACTTCAAAATGGTCTCAAATACACTGTTTTTCAAGCTTCCATTATTGAAGCACATATAGAAACAAGTGATTTTATGTAAGATAAAAATCTTAAGGAAGTTCTAAAAAAACTGGACATCCAAGACTAACATTTAGAGCAGTCTATTAGTAGGTGTTTTGAAGTACAGTTCCATCTCATCTTCTGAAGTCCAGAAAGGCTTGTTAAGTGCTCTTCTAGATTTTTAGAGTACAGAAAGTGAAGGATACTTCTGTTACAAGTCTTTCCTTCCACACCACTCTTCAAAACCCGCTGAAAGAAGGGAGGACTGACTGACTTTCACTGGCTATAGCAAGCCAAATGCCTTTTCACTAAATGCAGATGTTTCATTTCAGTTGAACCACAATAATACATTTCTCATCTAAAGATAGCAGTATTACTCCAAACCAAAGAATCACTGTTCGAAGTTTTGTGCTCACCCCCCTGCTTCTGTGGCAGAGAGGACACGTAGCTCTTTCACTGAATTCCACCATGCTCTACTGTTGGCCATGCCTCAGAGGGCACTGCGCTTGGCAACGTTTACCTTATGCATTTGTGAAATACCAAAGTACAGATATAAGCATTTAGTCAGGGAAATGCTGAAAAGTAGTATTCATACCATTCCTATTTGCATGTATTCTTGCTAGTTTAATAGTAGAATAAGAATCCTACAAGCTGTAATCCCATTTCTGTTCTACTCTACCACCCCATAGCCTGGTGATTTTCTACCGGAAAACCTCTACCTTAAGAGTAGTGTCACACTTCAAATTCGTAGGAGAAGTACTAGTTCTACAGTTTTATGATCTAAGTGCAGGATTTATTTATCTTTTGGAAGCCTTTTTTGGAACTGAAAGTTATTAAAAAGAACAAAAGCAGCCGCTTGTGGCTAGAACATGACTTCAGGTTAATAGGTTTTACACTATGTTTAAGATTCAGTCTGACAAGCCATTTTATTTTTTGATATTGCTGAAAAACACCCTACAGCACTAGACATCTTATGACCAGAGGAAGGAGGACCAGCCTCATCAAGCAGGCTTCTCTTAGCTAGTCTTACCTACTTATTGCCCAACACAGAACCTCACCTGGTACTGATTTGAGAGAGATGCTTTCTATTCTAACATTATAGCCTTTACAAGTTTCCCCACCCTCCTTTGTCCTCTGTCTGCATATTCTTCATAAAAGACAAAGATTCATCTTCAAAATAGTTACACTCTTAGTTAGGTGACCACTAAATTCTTCCAAGTCATTGTTCACTTTTACTCTTATCCCATAAGCAGAACATTTTTCAGCCTAGTAGTATTTCCCATTCAAGAACGAGCCTTCAGGTGTTTAACACAGAATTTGGTACACCAGAGGATTTAACTAGCTCATTTTGTAGTACAACACCCTGCATTTGAACAGAATTTATCAACACAGCCAACAGCATTTTACTTCCTGTGCTGCCCAGACAAAATAAAGCTTCATCTTTTCTAAAGTACCCCAAAAACAGTTTACTGAAATCAGCTTCTAGAGTAACTTTTCATTTAGTAGATATTCCCTTGCCACTCTACAAGCTTCCATTTACAATGAACTACGTTTTGCCATCCATTAGCTCAGACAGTGTTGATAAAGGAGGGCTTGAATTACACTACATTTCCTCCCCCACCCCATTATTGTCTGCTCACAACATGAGCACCATTGCCTGCCAACTACCAACTCTTACTTTTGAGAGCATATGAATCATTTTGTTATATTTGAAACATATATTTGAAATATACTTCTACACAAAGTAGAAAATACTAACTTCTGTGCAGCATATAAAACATTTTATTTCTACGTATTTAGCAAGATGCCTTTTATTCCATTTTCTAGTCAGTGTGCCAGCTCAACTTCAGGTCTGTGCATTACACACACCAGAGTATTGAGAATCTGGCACAGCAAAGGTCCCTCTGGATGGTATAACAGAGAGAGCGAGAGCATGGGTGTGTCCCTCTCCCTCCCCTACTATTGCCGATAAAAACGACATGCCACTTTCTTCTTGACCTAAACACCAGAATGAACATAAACCCCGTCAAATAACTGAAGACCCTAGCAGCCTCACACACCCTCTGTTTATTCTGAAAATTGTCCCTTAACATTTATTTAAATGGTGACCGCTACACACACACACACACCCACCCTAGTACAAGTAAATGGTCCTCTACTGAGAAATGCCCCTCTGTACAAAGCAATTAAGTATGGGTGTGCCCCCAAATAATTTAGCTGATCACATGCCAAGGAAGTTATCACAATAAAGAGCGGTTGATTACTTTCGTGAAGATGTAGGAAGGGGCCCTGATTACTTCAAAAGGCCACCCAAAATGTTCAAGCCAGTTCTGGGTTGGCAGTAGGGTGACCAGATAGCAAGTGTAGAAAAAAAAATGGGATGGGGTGAGGGGGCGGGGGAAATAATAGGTGCCTATATAAAAGACAAAGCCCCAAATATCAGGACTGTCCCTATAATATAGGGACATTCGGTCACCTTAGTTGCAGTCTACTTAAGCTTGAACTTCATCTTTACTTACCCACGCCATATTTACATGCAGGTAGAAGTAGTTTGACTAAAGTTTCCTTTGTGGCTTGTTCAATCACATAAGCGTTCCTATAAGTTTAGGAACATGACACTGTACAAAGCAGGTTAGTGAAGCCAACAGCCATAAATTCAGTCCTGATAGACTGTTGTACAAGATGTTTAAACTTGCACTTAGAGTACAAGTAGTTGGAGCAAATACAGTATGTAGCCTTCAGACAGGTCTTAGAGAATGAAGAAAGAGGAGCCAATATCATGAGAGGATTTGAACAAAATCTCTACAAGAAAGCCATAATGGATTTCCTAAAGAGTCTTCCCACTCCTAAGGAAAGTTAGATTCTACCTCATCTAAAATTTTGTAAGTGATGTATCAGGAGGATATGGGAAGAAGTGCAAGTTTGTTTTCTGACCTACATCTTTGATTTTTCCCCGGAATAAATCCACTGCTCAGAATATGAACTCTAACACATAACCATGTCTATGCAATTCAGCAAAACAGAGGCAGAGTTTCTTTTTTAGGAGAGAAACTATAAGCTGTTCTTGCTGAACTGACCTCTCCCCACAAAAAATATGTTTCCAGAGCTGAGGAGACAAAACTACAATCAACTTTTGAAACCGAAGCCATCATTGTGTCAGAACTGTGATAATTTTAATCCCATACAGGGGTTCTCAAAACTTCATTACACTGCAACCCCCCTAACAACAAAGTTATTACATGACCTCAGGGAGGGGGCAGCAGCCTAAGCCCTGCTGGCCGGGTGAGGGTGGAGCTCAGGCTTCAGCTTCAGACCTGGGTCCCAGCAAGTCTAATGCTGGCCCTGTCAACCCCATTAAAATGGGGTTGTGACCCACTTTGGGTTCCTGACCCAGAGTTTGAGAACTGCTGCCATACAACAACATTCCCCCTTGTCTTGACTGGATGACAGATAAAAGAATCCCATGCGAACAAAATACAGACTATATCACACAGGATAGGGCATAGGCAGGGCAGCGGAGCCCTAAAGGAAGTACTCAAAATTACAGGTAAATGAGTTTGGCCTCTCTCCTGTGCTACATCCATTGCTCTGGACAGAAGTCAACACATGAGAAGTAAAAAGCAATGATCATCCTCCAACTGCCATATACAGGTGGTAATAAGATGTTTCATTTTTTCCCCCACTGTTTCTTACTACAAATGAAGGAAGCTGAGCTAAGTGCCAGTAAGTAACCCTTCTCTGGGAAGCCAGAATTAAAACTTGAGTTGAGGTAGAGTGAATTCAATTAGCATTCAAAAAAAAATTACTAAAAGTCTTCCTAGAAGAAATAATGGTGTGTACACACACACACACTCACGAAAGCCTCTTGGAGGAAACTAAGGAATCTGTTGCACAAAAAGAATAGCAACTCAAAGTACTAAATGCTTAAGAAAATAATTGAATGATATACATTAGTCTTACAGGTTTCCTCTAGAAGCAGGATATTTCTCCAACCAATATGTATGCTGTAAACATCTGGCTCCAGGGTATGAAACAAAGGTTTCCCGATTGCTAAACAGACAAAATGCAAAGTACAACTTGAGGATTAGTCTGATCATGTCACAACCAGCAGCCACAAGAAAGTATCAGACTTCCTCTACAGATTAGTATAAGAGCTATTCCATTCCATGAAAGTGGTCTGAAAAAACTCCTAAGTGAAGGATGAGTGAAAAAGGGAAAGAAATGAACTAACATGGCACAGACTAGGACCGAATCTGCAGACTACCTTAGATGAGGCATTAATAAGGGTAAAAAATGAAATGAGTTTCTGCTTTCTGAATCTGAAAGAAGTGAAAGACCTGAAGGGGAAAAAAAAAAAAAAAAAAAAAAATACCAAACACCACAGCTAGAGGGAGCTCAAAAACTGAGACAACTATCTGTACTGTATTTTCCACTGCATACATCCGATGAAGTGGGTTTTAGCCCACGAAAGCTTATGCCCAAATAAATTGGTTAGTCTCTAAGGTGTCACAAGTACTCCTTGTTCTTTTTGCTGATACAGACTAACACTGCTACCACTCTGAAACCTGTCTATATGATTGTTTGGCAGTAGCTACAAGCTGCTGCTAGAACCTAGCTACCTAATGAGTAGGCAACTACGAGATACAAATTTAGAAAAGGGCAAGAAATAGCAGGTTGTATCAGCTAGAACATGTTTCAGCCACAGGTTGCAGCATGAGAGAATGAAGTGCTAAGATACACACAATATGCTGAATTGAAACTAAGCAAGCTCCAAAAGACACTCCGTGAAGAAATCCAAGGTAACTTCCACAGGGAAAGAAAGGAGTAATTTTAGCAGAGGCCTCTTTGAAGAACTCAAGGATCCCAAAAAGTAAACTCTTACTAAAGCACCATGTGGGAAGCTTCAAGCACTGGAAGTTAGGAAGAAATGAGAAATCTTTTTAATCAAGTTCACAATATTTGGGATACTTTACAGAATTCCTGCTTCTCAAGAGAAGAAACAGCATGTTATTGACCACAGCTTACTAACAGTACAACTAAAGTCTGGTTTTGTACATTTCCTCCTGGGCTTCTACACCTGCTTAGCAAAATGGCCATTTGGTTAAGATCTATGCAAGAATCTCCAGAATAAAAGGACTAATATGCCAACTTATCTTGTCTGTTCAGTAATGTCCTGCCCAGGAGACCATGGCCTAGAACAGGGGTTGGCAACCTTTCAGAAGTGGTGTGCTGAGTCTCATTTAGTCACTCTCATTTAAGGTTTCGCGTGCCAGTAATACATTAACATTTTTAGAAGGTCTATTTCTATAAGTCTATAATATAGAACTAAACTATTTTTGTATGGAAAGTAAATAAGGTTTCAAAATGTTTAAGAAGCTTCATTTAAAAATTAAATTAAAATGCAGAGCTCCCCAGACCGGTGGCCAGGACCTGGGCAGTGTGAGTGCCACTGAAAATCAGCTCGCGGGCTGCCTTCGGCACCTGTGCCATAGGTTGCCTACCCCTGGCCTAGAAGCAGAAATACCATTCTCCAGTAGGATGGAATCTATTCAGCCCATACTAAGGGACATGCTCTACAGCAGTGGCTCAAGTTTTCCAAAACCTCTGGACACCTTTCAGGAGTCTCATTTGTCTTGCATACCCTCAAGTTTCACCTCACTTAAAAACTACTTGCTTACAAAATCAGACATAAAAATACAAGTGTCACAGCACACTAATACTGAAAAATTGCTTATTTTATAATTATATGGTGAAAATGACAAAGTCAATTGGAATATAAATACTGTGCTTACATTTCAGTGTATAGTTTATAGAGCAGTTTCAACAAGTCGTCTGTATGAAATTTTAGTTTCGCTAGTGTTTATGTAGCCTGTTGTAAAACTAGGCAGATATCTAAATGAGTTAATGCATCACCCTGGAAGACCTCTGTGTAACCCCTGGGATAGAACCACTGCTCTACGGCCTCTTTCCCCTGGCACCCTTTCTTTGAGCAAAGGATTTAATTGCTGTGCCCATGTAGAATATAGCAATCTTGTTCCATAGTGTTTCCAACAGCTGTTGCAGTAGACCTGAGCTGTATCACAAACTGCCATCTAGACTCCCCATGGCAAGAAAGGTAGATTTCTAACAGAAGCTGGATTTTTCATGGAGGCTAGGGATTTGCCTCTGAAAAGTAGGTCTACACATTTCCATCCAAGAAAATAGCCTTTAAATCATCCAGGACATGAGGCCTCAACACTCCCGATCTTCCAAACAGGATACTGAGATCACACCATATTAAGCAACCACTTAAATGTAATGATATGCCAGATGCCCCTAGATCCTTGAATTCAAGTCTTTCTGCCACAGTGTGGAAAGGCAAATGGGGCGGGGAGCGGAGGTGAGGAATGGTGGTGAGAGTCTAGAAATTTAAGTTCTATACTATGGCATTTGGAAGTCATTTGGCTAAGTGTCAGTAGCCCAGAAGGTGAAAGTATTTCCCTTTAGGGAATCCTAAAATAGCCAAGTCACCTTGTGCAAGAGATGTCGGAGGAGGTTCTGAAATGATGTCTTGCCAAAGTGCAACCCTGGTCCCAAATGAATGGGGTGGCACAAAGGAACACCAGATAGAACTGCACTGACAAGCACAAGCAAGCCACATGCAAGTATCAGATTTTTTTCAATTTAAGTAACGAATGTCTTTCCAAGGAGATGAGCAGTACATGCACCTTGGAACAGTGTTAATATCTTTAGGGATTTATGCATCCTGTTTGTACTTGAAAGGGGATAAGTTAAGAATTAGAGGATGATCCAGACAGCAAAACATGTTCCTAGTGTATTTCTACACTACTTGGATATAGAACTATATACAGATAGTACCAACATTTTCAGCAGCAGCACTTAGAACCAAGCCAGTCATCAGGGCATCATCTCCCAACAGGAATCAGAAGTCTCCTGACTAGGCAGCAAGAAACCATCAGAGGAAGCAGCCCTCAGCATTTGCTTCTGAGCCTTCCATACTATGTAGGGGTATAAGTCACCTGAGGTCTCAGAAGCCCTTTAACCCCAAAGGAAAAAAAATAAAATAAAAAAAAAAAAAATCACCCGCTTCCCTGGACTGAGACTGTCTAAACAGCATCAAGGGTAGTCTTCTGTCATCTGTGGTAGAATGATCAAGCAGCACCATGGAAGCTCTTCCCCTACCCTGACTGGAATCCAGACAGTGAATGAGTTCTCACTCCACTTGGAGAGCACAAGAATGGAAAGGTAATAGGGTAGGCTAGGCAGATAGGAAAACAGGCACTGGTAAGTGTCTCCCTGAGGCCTAAGCAATAAAAACAAACAAACAGCTATGGTGGCGGTCTACACAGGTTCCCGCTATTGAACTTCCTCACAGGCTTTTTGAAAAGATGCCAGGTTCTAGCAGGGAGCAGACTAGCAGTGTCTATTCAAAAACTTCTCTGCTGCTGTCTCCACAGCAACCCCAAGTTCTATGCCAGGAAAGTGGAGGACTAGCTCACACTGCAGACACAGAGATTCTCGGGAAGTGATCAGGTGGAAGCCTACCTTATTGAACCACGAGAAGGACCCTCAACCCTTTGTGCAGCAAAGCAGGAAACAATCTATTGCAAAGGCAGGCAAGTAATTGCTGAACACTATGGGGAGAGGGGAGGGGGAGAGTTTGGTAAGGAAGGGCTAGATATTGAGGGCAAACCTGCAATGCTAAGGGGATCTACCCCAAGCATTGCAATTCCAAATGCAGAAATCCTAGATTCAAAGTGGTTCTCTTTTTTTTTTTTTTATAATAAAGGAAAAGAGCTTTCCTGCATAAAACAGGACGACGAGTCTTCTTCCCTTCATGGGCGCAAAGACACCAGCACAACAGCGGTCAGCTCAAGCGTCACAGCAGGACAAGCTTTCAGTTTGCATAAGTTAGAGATTGGCACAAAAAACGGTGAGCAAAAAAGAGCCCATCATTCCGCTGATTCTTCCATATTTAGACTTACAAGCTGGTCTGGCAAAATGGAAGAGAAGGACATCAAGGACAGAGTTGGTTTTCAGTATTAATGGTACTATGATATACGGAAAACATGATGTGATCAAATCTTGTTTAAGCCACATACTAGAAGACCCCTTGTGTCGGGATTCTTACTAGGCTAATGTCTTACAGCAGCTGGGGGCTCCATCTTTTGGATCTGCTTCTGGATAACGGCTGCCTAACAAGTTTGAAGCCCCTCCACACATCCTTCCCATCCGTTTACTTGGAGGGTAAAAAGTTGGGACCCTTCAAAGCCACATACTCCTGAATGCTATGAGCAGAGTCTGCTCCCCTATTCTTCCTCCAGCCCCATTCCTACTTGGAGGAGCCTGGATGGTCTCCACTCAGCTCATCACACCATCATAGGATTACCAGATAGCAACTGTGAAAAAACAGGACAGGGGGTGGGAGGTAATAGGCACCTATATAAGAAAAAGTCCCAAAAATGGGACATCTGGTCACCCTACACCATCACCCATCATAGCCTTGCATCAACTAGTCATTTTCCCTGTCAATATTCCTGGGCCTGCCTCCGCTCTTGCTCACAGCCTTCCCTAGCAGCAGCAGCACTGCACTGGTTTGCAGCCTCAAGCAGGAAGCACTGTATAGGGTCACATCCGAGTTGTTCTTTACAACCATAAAGCTCTAAGATGTTTTTTGTAGGAAACAAAAGTTTTGCAGGAATTAGTGGCAAAGGTCTCCATTGATTAGTAGTAAGTGGATACTTTCAATCCCCGGAAGAGATGATGAAGCAGAATGTTTTGAATAGTTGAAAGATATTAAGTCAGAGGTAATTTTATGTGAAAATAAGTTTCCCTTGTCCTCTTTTTTTTTTTAATCCCAAAGACATGTTCAGTCAGATTAAAAGGCAGAGTATGACAATACCCTTCCACCCACTATTAATCCTCAAATTAGTCTTTATTTCTGTTCTTCTTCAAAATAATGTTAGGAATCATTTGGTTAGTACTACTGCAGGGAATTCAGTAGTCTTGCTGTTTCTGTCCAAGGAGATATAGCATTAACCCTGCATTTAAGTTAGATTAGTTTATGCTTTCATCAGCTGTGTCACCAAGATAACATTCATTTACAGGTTTAAGTACATGTTCCAAATGGAGAATGGAGACCAAACGATACTCTCGTTAGTGTATCATCTTCATCAAAAAGCCTTTCCCCTGCACAATCAATATCCATTTGGAGAATCATTTGATCCACAGCCCGCTCATAATCATCCTTAAACACCTAGAACATTTCTCCTCAAAAATAAAAGTCACTAGTCATTTAAGATGAATACTTAATGAAAGTTGAAGTTATGCTGATGAAAGCAGAGTGTTGCCAGGAGGCAAAAAAGACATCAACATTTTTTTGCAGTTTTAAACATCTCCAGGTTAAAACACAAAACTGAAAAAGTATTTTGAGTGTATTAAAAAAAAAACAGCAAGAAAAAGATTCTCTAAGCACTTTTTAGCAAACAGGAGAGATCAGAACGGCCACACTGGATCAGACCAATGGTCCATCTAGCCCAGTATCCTGTCTTCTGACAGTGTCAGGTGCCTGATGCTTCAAAGGGAATGAAGAGATGAGGGCAATTATCAAGTGATCCATCCCGTGTCATCCGGTCCCATTTTCTGGCAGTCAGAGCCTTAGGGACACCCAGAGCATGGGGCTGCATCCCTGACCATCTTGGCTGATAGCCATTGATGGACCTATCTTCCATGAACTCAGTTATACTTTTGTCCTTCACAACATCTCCTGGCAATAAGTTCCACAGGATAACCGTGTGTTGTGTGAAGTACTTCCTTACATGTGTTTTAAAACCAGCTGCCTCTTAATGTCATTGGGTGCCCCTCCAGTTTGTGTGTTATGTGAAAGGGTAATAACGCTTCCCTATTCACGGTCTTCCCACCATCTATGATTTTATAAACCTCAACCATATCCCCTCTTAGTGGTCTCTTTTCTAAGCTGAAAAGTCCAAGTCTTTTTAATCTCTCCTCATATGGAAGCTGTTCCAAAACCCTAATCATTTTTATTGACCTTCACTGTACTTTTTCCAAAGTCCAATATATCTTTTTTTGAGAGGGGGCAACCAAAACTGCACCCAGTATTCAAGGTGTGGGAGTACTAGGGATTTATATAGTGCCATTATGATATTTTCTCTCCCTTTCCTAAGGGTTCCTAACACCATTCTTTTTTTGACTATCACTGCTCAATGAGTGGATGTTTTCAGAGAACTATCCACAATTACTCCAAGATCTGAGTGATAACTGCAATTTAGACTCCAACATTTTGTAGGCATAGTTGGGATGTTTTCCAATGTGCATTACTTTGGATCAACACTGAATTTTTCTGCCATTTTGTTGCTCAGTCACAGAGTTTTAAGAGATCCCTTTGCACCTCTTCGCAGTCTGCTTTGGACTTCACGATCTTGAATAATTTTGTATCATCTGCAAATATATATACACACATACAGTGCTTTATATATTACATGCATGTTTGACAAGATTGCTTTTAATGTCAATTGTTGTAGGTACTTCTACGATAAAAGCTAGCATGTAGGAAATCAAACCAGTAATACATTTACTCTAGTATTCTGTGTCAGAGCAACCAGCACCAGATGCCTCAGAAAAAGCTGTAAATAAAGAAACCCTCCCCCCACCACCCATTGGGGGAGTTTTTATTTTCCCTGAGCCCTGTCTATCATCAGTGGCGGGCTGATGCCCTGAACTAGGATTTTTTTTAAGGGACACAATCAACAGGGTTCACCTTGTTTTTACACCTTTGTCGCTCCTTAAAAAAAAAAAGTGTCCCCTTCTTAAGGGTTTAAAAAGGTAACTTGCAGGATGCTCTCAAAGCCAGCCAGTCAGAGGATGCCAGGAGAAAGCCACTAGAGAAGACAGCTACAAATCTAGGGTCCCTCCCCAGTCAGCAGCACTCCCATTTATACCTAGGAGCTGTCCAAACAAGCGCCTCATCTGATCTTTCCTTGTTATACCCACAGCCACCCAGATGTTCACCGTCACAGCAAGATTCCAAAGTGGTTTTTGGTCTCTATACGTCATACACATAGTATTGCATGCAAACAAGCAGCCAGAGCAGAGCACGGTGTAATGTGATCTTGATGAGAAGCAAGAATCTCTGCGTTCTGCAAAAGATGCTAGAAGTGAAGAGCAAAGTGCAGTAACTCAAATCAAGGAGAGCTATGCAAAGGCCTGCATCCAAAAGCAGAAGTAAGAGCCTTCAAGCCAAGCACAGATTGAAAGTCACCCTAGGCCTCGTCTACAAAAGGGGAAATTGACCACAGCTATCCCATAACTACCGTGTGTTGATATTCCAGAAGAGAGTAAGCGACCTCATTCTGGAATAAATTACTCTCCTTTAAAAGTCACTTATTCCAGAATATAGTATTGCACAGGGGAGTTATGCTGGAATAGCTGACCCAGTTAGAGTCCCCTAGAGAGAAGCCCTAAATTATGTCTGTCAGCTGGATCCTTGACTGCTTGAGTGTGCAAGAGATTCCCCCAGGTGGCACACCTATCTAACAACAAGCAAACTCCCCCAATCAACAGAGCAAAATTAATTAGTCATCTACTTTAAAGCATTTTTTCCTATCTTATCCATTCTTAGATAGCCCTGCACTAAGCACCAGTCTCCACTGAACAACTTACCCATTGCCTATCTGTACCAGCCAGGCTGAAGGAAGCAAGAGCTCAACAGTGCACAGCACACACGGTCACTAATCCGCCTAAGAGCCCACAGTATACACTGAACAGCAGAAGTAACAGAACCCAGCATACGAGAGTTCTCAAAGATGAGCAACTGTCCAATATTACACCCTAAGGACTTACTCCAAAGTGGTTCCAAATACCTTGGCTAGTATCTCCAATTATGCCACCATCACCTTATGGCCTAGGGCAGTGGTCGGCAGCCCATCAGGGTAAGCTGATTGCAGGCCACGAGAAATTTTGCTGACATTGACCGTCCGCAGGCACGGCCCTCCGCAGCTCCCAGTGGCCATGGTTCACCATTCCCAGCCCATGGGAGCTGTGGGAAGCAGCACAGGCCACAGGTTGCCCACCACTGGCCTAGGGTATTGAAGGTACCTGATTATTTAAGGGAATCACAGCAAGAATACCCAGTCATCCATCCCTCACTAGGTCGTTCAGCAAACACCACCAACGTAATAGCTGCAGCACAACAAAGTCACAAAAGGCCATATTTGGCTGGAGTGAGAAATAGAGGACTCCAGTTATTGCTAGAGTTCCTTAAGAACCACTTGTTGGCAAAAGTCAACAAGTTTATCAGCAAGGAAGTGATTCTGAGCCAGTGTAAATTACTTCTCTTATAGAGACGAGATCTTGTCCTCCTCCTTAAAGGAGGCATTCACCTTCATCAACCAGAAAAGGGCCCAGATCTAATTTACAGGTTGTAGCTTGAAGTTCTAGCATCATAGCTGGTGGTTTGTGAAGTGACTGCAACAAACTAGGATAGAGCAGCAACAGCTGATTAATTCAAGAAAGATCTCATTGTCATGCGCTTATACCCTAAAGTGACTGAAGAGCAATGAAAACATTTCATGCTTATTCTAAGTTTTAGAAAGATAGCTGAGGAAAACAGTCATGGAAAACATGCTGGAAGAGTTAACCCACGTTAAATTTAAGTCTGTGCACATTTACATAGGGATCATCAACTAACCATTCCAGAAGGTGGAGAAAGCAACCAGGGAAGAGGCTGTTCTCGATTTGATTTTGACAAAGAAGGAGGAACTAGTTGAGAATTTGAAAGTGGAAGGCAGGTTGGGTAAAAGTGACAATGACATGACAGAGTTCACGATTAAGGAATGGTAGGAGGGAAAACAGCAGAACAAAGATAATGGATTTCAATAAGGCAGACTTTAGCAAACTCTGAATTGGTAGGTAAGATCCCATGGGAAACAAATGTGGAAATGTCGGAAGTGCTAGATGACTGTTTCAGTTCTCAATAAAAAGGATGTCTTTAAAGTGACTAGATGACTGTTTCAGTTCTCAATAAAAAGGATGTTTTTAAAGTGACTGGATGTCTAATATAGTCAACGCCAGTGAAGAGGTGGTAAGATCTGAGGGTAAAATAGGAAAAGAACAATCTAAAAGTTACTTAGACAAGTTAGAAAGCTTCAAGTCGCCAGGGCCTGATGAAATACATCCTAGAATACTCAAGGAGCTGACTGAGGAGATGAGCTATTAGCGATCATCTTCAGAAACTCATGGAAGACAGGAGACATTCCAGAGGACTGGAAGAGGACAAACATAGTGCCAAGCTATAAGAAGGGGAATAAGGACAACCCAGGAAATTACAGACCAGTCAGCGTAACTTCTGTACAAGGAAAGATAATGGAGGAAATCAAGCAAGCAAGCAATTTGCAAACTAGAAGATAATAAGGAGATAAATAACCATCAGCTTGTTTCTGTCCCTCTCATATCATTCCCCTATCGCGTTGTCAAAATGTGCAGCGCAGATAAACACAATGGAATTTACTAGGCAGCAAGCTCTTGTGGATTGGGAGTTGAACTCCAGGATGCTAGCATGGCACCGGCATGCTGTTTAACTTTAGGCAAATCACTTGACCTCTGCCTTTTCCTTCATTTGTAAAATAGAAATAATGTTTATTTAACATGTTGCGGACTGATCGTAGTGTTTTCAAAATGTGAAGTGTTGCAGTGCTCTTGAAGGTTAATCAGACAAAGACTGTTAGTTGCAGCTAGAATAAGACAACCACATGACAACACACAAGTGGCTCTAACTCCAAAGACTGTCTCCTACTTACTGGTCAAACAGTCACAGGACATCTAGCCAATGGACTCCGTTGCATGCCTCTAATGCTGTATTAGTACTAAAAAGTAAGTTGACATCACCAGCCAATGCAAAGGTTCTAGTGCCCATTTGGCTTTTTTTGCCATGCTTTCATAATGTTAAAAGCTTGAACAAGATTCTTAAGTTACTCTGCATACAGAAAAGCAAGCTTTATCATACCACACTGCAGGTAAAAAGTATGTAATATTAACAAACATTCTTAAATCATAAAATCGTAAGTGTAGGATTAGAAGGGACCAGAAGAGGTCATCTAGTCCAGTCCCCTGCACTCAAGGCAAGACTATGTAATAACTAGATTATTCCTGACAGGTGTTTGTCTAACCAGTTCTTAAAAACCTCCAATGATGGAGATTCCACAACCTCCCTAGGCAATTTATTCCAGTGCTTAACCACCATGGGAGTAAGGAAGCTTTTCCTATTGCTTCTTGTCCTATCCTTAGAGGTTAATGAGAACAATTCACCCTCCTCCTTGTAACCACCTTTTGTTTACTTGAAAAAACATGTCCCCTCAATCTTTTCTCCAGACTACACAAACCCAATCTTTTCCATTTTTCCTCATAGGTGAGGTTTTCTAGACCTTTAACCATTTTTGTTGCTCTCCTCAGGACTGTCTCTAATTGCTCCACATCTTTCCTAAAATGTGGTGCCCTGAACTGGACACAACACTCCAGTTGAAGGCTTATCAACATGGAGTAGAGTAGAAGAGTTACTTCTTGTGTCTTGCTTACAACACTCCTGGTATTACATCCCAGAATGATATTTGCTTTTTTTTTTCCCCCGCAACAGTGTCACACTGTTGACTTATATTTAACTTGCGATCCACTATAATCCCCAGATCCTTTTCCTCAGTACTCCTTTCTAGACAGGTTCCCATTTTTTATGTAAGCAACTGTTTGTTCCTTCCTAAGTGGAGCACTTTGCATTTGTCCTTAATGAATTTCATCCTATTTATTTCAGGCCATTTCTCCAGATCATTTTGAATTTTAATCCTATCCGCTAAAGCACTTGCAACCCCTCCCAGTTTGATATCTTCTGCAATCATTGTAAGTGTAGTCTCTATGCTATTGTCTAAATCATTTATGAAGATATTGAACAGAACTACACTCAGGACCGATCCCTGTGGGACCTCACTCAATACGCCCTTCCAGCTTGACTGTGAACCACTGATAACTTGTTTGGAAAAAACTCTCGACAGGTTAGTTATGTACTCACCTTATAGTAGCTCCATCTAGGTTGTATTTCCCTAGTTTACTAAACTCAAGATGTACACATCTACTGCTTCCCTCCTATCCACAAGGCTTATTCTCTGTCAAAGAAACTATTAGGTTGGTTTGACAGGATTTGTTTTTCCCCACGCCAATTATGAAATGAGAGGACTTTGTGTGCATGTTCATTGTTGCTCCAGACCTAAAACCTCACTGTTTTCAACCATGCTGAAGTGTGGTGTTGCCATTGGCCCCAGACCTAGCAACTGTGCCAGCAAAAATAAGCTTGATCAAGATCCTTTCGAAGAGGAAAATATAGGTCTCATAGGCAACTGTGTTTAAGAGCGCAGGCTCAAGGAAATAGGAAATTTGGGATTTATTCCCATCTACCAGCTGATTTTCTACTTGGTTAGCCACTCTAGTAGAAAGTGTGTTCCCCATCCATACAGGGGAGATAAATTTGTGTGATTTGAGAGTACACATCTCATGGAAAATAGTTACAATTATTAGCAAGCACCCCCTAATTTATAGTCATTGGATTACCGTACAACTCCCCACTCTGCAGCCTAGAAAGGGTGGAATATAATTACATACACGACCCAAAACAGAAGAGTATTCTGAGAAGTCGGTTTAGAACTTAAGTATTCAGTTTGTGCTAGAAAGAGGAGTACTGTGTTTTTTCTGATGAGCAATATCTCCTCCTATAGCTTTTAGAGTTCTGCATTTGTTTCCAGCAGAGTCAGAATACAAAAATGACATCCTAAAGTGAAAGCAAGACTGCTCTTTGAACAGGAGCCTCTTAACACTGTAGTGGAAATTTTCTTCCCTTTACTTCAGGGAGGCTCCTTTCTGTGGGATAAATTAATGCAGACTTAAACCAGGAATCCTAAGATATCAAGTGCTTGTGCTTCAAAGTTCAGTGTAAAGATCTGAACCTTCGGTATATCAAGTTGGTCTAGACACACAGTATTCTGTTCCGACATTTGTACGACACAACCTACAGCCTTAAGGCTGTTTATGACAGCTTCTCAGCACCAGGAGACAGACAAGATGTGTCATGCTTTTACTGAAGCTTCAGAAAGCGATTCTTCATTGGAAGGAATAGTTAAGACTAGTTTTTGGATAGGGAAGAATAAGTGAAACGGGGCCTGAATTAGCAAGGCTATGTTGTACACTCAGATCATTGGGGTGGAGGGGGAGAATCACCCTTAATATTAAGCAACAAATCAACCACGTTAGCCACCACCCAACTGTTCTTTTCAGATTCTGAATCCTACCTGTATATTCTTCATCCAATACTGTAGATTCTGCTGACATCTCTTTAACGTAGCAGTAATGTGGATGTTTCATGTAAAAACAAAGAGGGTTTTCGCCCCTTTGAGTTCAATCTATTCACACCAACTGTTCAATGCTCTACCTAGGTTCTTCAGTGACAACACCTCCCTCCTGTTCTGCAGTCTAAGCACCTCAACCATTCCTTTACCTTCCCAATGCCCAGACAAGGTAGGGTTGACATCACTGAGGAAGTTTTCAGCCTCAATCTCTGCTGCAAACATACTGAAGGAGGCTTTATCCAGACTAGAGTTGGTCATATTACTTGAATTAACTGATTGTTAGCTTGAGTTACAAAGACTGCAGGCAGTCATGGTAAGTGTTAACAGACACTTCACAAAAGTGTGCCCTGGGGCACAAAGTGTTGCCAATTCAGCTGAAGCATGACCAGGAACTATCATTTAATTCAAGTTGAACATGACCAGAAACTCTATCCCACATAGGCCACATTGCAGAGAGGAGAAAATAAAAAGTAAAATCCTTTTTCCTGCACTGCATCTATTCTGTGGATAGACTGAAAAGGTCAGTCTACAGAGCTGGTAATCTGACATCTTCATGCCCCAGGAGTAAGATTTCAGACGTGTTTAAAAAAAAAAAAATCCTGGAATACAAAATATTGTACACAACAGCCACTAAAGTGAAGCAGAAATGTGACAATTCTAGTGTTTCAAGTCATCACATAACTAACGGTTTGCATATCTGAAAGAACAAACAGGGGTGCTAGTAACGAGGAAGGGAGCTGCAGAGAGGAACAGAGCTTACATTACTAGTCACATCCATGAGGTAATGGCCAATTGACAGTTTCTGGGAATCTCTGCAGATATCAGCCCATGTAGATATTAGCAGGAGCGAATCTAGCTTTGTCGCCCCAAGCACGGCAGGCAGGCTGCCTTCAGTGGCATGTCTGCAGGAGGTCCCCGGTCCCACGGATTTGGTGGTATGCCTGTGGGAGGTCCGCCGGTCCCGCGGCTTCGGCGTACCCGCCGCCGAATTGCCGCCAAACTCCGCGGGACTGGCGGACCTCCCACAGGCATGCTGCTGAAGGCTGCCTGACAGCCGCCCTTGCAGGAACCAGCAGGGCGCCCCCCGTGGCTTGCTGCCCCAGGCACATGCTTGGAGCGCTGGTGCCTGGATATTAGTATGGGTGTGAGTTTTAAATATAGATTCAAATCACATCCCTAAACATGCGTATGTAAGCAAAGTTGGAAAAATAACTGATGCATTGGCAGATCTTAGAGTCAGCATGCTGCAAAGACTCTGCATAGTCACCGCCTCAAGCTTTCGAGGAACTTAACTACACATAGGATTCAAAAAAATTTCTCCTGTCTCCAAAGTCATTTCCTTATTGACAGCCGCAGTCAGGTGAACAGAACTACGTTAAAATCCCTATACCTTCCATTCACCTCCCCAAATCAGATATGGTCTAATGTAGGGGTTCTCAACTTTTCTTTCTGAGCCCCGCCCCCCACCCCCACATGCAATAAAAACCTCCACGGCCCACCTGTGTCACAACTGTTTTTCTGCATATAAAAGCCCGGGCACACATTCGTGGGTAGCAAGCAGGGCAATTGCCCAGGGCCCCATGCCACAAGGGGGACACGCAAAGATCAGTTGCCTAGGTTTTAGCTTCAGCCCTGGATGGTGAGGCTCGGGGCCCCGGGTTTCAGCCCCATGCAGTGGGGCTTCAGCTTTCTGCCCTGGGCCCCAGTGAGTCTAATGCCGACCCTGCTTGGCAGACCCCCTGAAACCTGCTCGCAGCCCCCCAGGGGGTCCCAGACCCTGGTTGAGAACCACTGGTCTAATGCATATAACTGAGGGTACAAGTTTTGTAATTAGCATAGTCTCATGAGCAATGTGGGTGCTAAATGAAACCATTTTATTTTTAGGAAGAGGTTTATTTATAACATTGTATTCACGAGGACAAAGAAGAGAATGGGGATGAGAGCTTCGTGCAAACCCCAGAGATGTATTAGTGCAGAAGACTGCTAGTAACACCGCAAGCTTTCAGAGCAGAACAAGATGAATCTAGCAAGAGACATTTCAGAATGTGAAGAGGAAGAGAAATGTTGATTAGCTGGTGAGGAGCTATACTCCAGCTACACCCACACAGCACAATAAATCATAAGCACTTCCTAATCAAAGAAGAGCTATACAGCTCAAGGAAAAGAAAAAAAAATGTATGGCACATAGCTATTGTGATGAAGTATGGTTTTAGCAGGAAAGCCATGAAGATTACTGAGACCTCACTAGGAAAAGATGTATTCCAAATGCCATTTTCTTTAATAAACCAGTGAAGCCATCATGGTTCATTTGGGAGGCTGACCTTGAACTGAGGTGTTTTTATTAAACTAGGAGATGGTTACAGAGGGTCCTGTGGCACCTTTAAGACTAACCGAAGTATTGGGAGCCACAGGACCCTCTTGCTTTTTTACAGATTCAGACTAACACCTAACATAAGGTGTTAGCTAAGCTAACTAACATGAGGTTCTTACCCACGAAAGCTTATGCTCCCAATACTTCTGTTAGTCTTAAAGGTGCCACAGGACCCTCTGTTGCTTTTTACAGATTCAGACTAACACGGCTACCCCTCTGATACTAGGAGATGGTTGTTACAACTCACTGGACTGTAAGGTTTTTATAAAGAACTGGGACAGGCTTTTAAGCCTAGAGCCTTAAGCTTACATGACTTAACAATACTAAGGGTGATAGTTTGGGGTTAACCCCAGCTAGACAGCTGAAATACTAAGGGGTCAGATTAATAGCTGTTCGTAACACTGGATAGTAGGAAGCTTAAACAGCTAGTAAGTTATGCAGAGAATTTTGTTTTAACAGCTTTTCCTATGCAAGATGCTTCTCTCTCAGGTCTTGTAAAGCTCCCTCAATACATACTCAGCTGAGAACTAAGTCTACCAGCCCGACTGAAGTGTACTTAGCCTGCACAACTGGGGCGGCTCTCTCCAGGCGAGACATTGCTTACAATTAGGGCCGGCTCCAGGCACCAGCTTCTCAAGCAGGTGCTTGGGGCGGCCGCTCCGGAGAGGAGCGGCAGGTCCAGGTATTCGGCAGCAATTCGGCGGACGGTCCCTCACTCCGCCTGGGAGTGAAAGACCTCCCGCCGAATTGCCGCCGCAAATCGCGATCGCGGCTTTTTTTGTTTGTTTGTTTGTTTGTTTTTGTTTTTGTTTTGGCTGCTTGGGGCGGCCAAAACCCTGGAGCTGGCCCTGCTTACAATGGGGCACTTCACTGTCCCCTCACTTATGTCCAATCACAATCTGTCCACACACAATCAGTTCTGCCACACAAATTCCAACACTAGTTTAATAAGTTCTAGGCTCCTTCCTAAGTAAATTCTGGCCTCCCCCTTCCTTCCTGCTCCATACTCCTCCCAAGAAATTAGTACCAGGCCCCACCAACTTCTTTGCAAAGGTAACAGATAAACAGAAGGCCCTTGACCTCCCAGAAACAGTTCTCCATACAGGATGCTCTGCTCCTCACTCTTCTGGGTAAAGCAGCATTGGTTCTAGATTCCCTGCTTCTTTCTTCCCATCCCTTAAAGAAAAAGCACCAGTTTCCCTGATCCCAACTTCCACTCTGCTCTGTCTCCTTCCTCCCCCCCTGCAGAGGAGCAAGTTGCTCAGGGGCCACTCTTTCTTTCCTGCTTCCTCTCCAGTGAAGGAGGCAGCAGATCCCTGGCCCAGTTCGGGCCACTAATGCAGGGCAAGGTTTCTACTCACCCTGGCTGAACAGGTAAGTGGGGTTTGCTAAGCCCTCCTATTGTAGCTTATATTCCTGTTATCACCATACCTGTCTTATCCAAGACAGTTTTGAAAGTTATAATATAAACACACAATAAATTACTAGCTCTATTTTATTAGTCTGCAATTACAATACTCACTAAGATTAAGGGTTTAGAGACAGAGTAGGATAGCAACTACAAACTGCCTAACGGCCGCATTACAAAAAAGTTAAAACCCTACCTTGAGACTTTCAAAGATAGAGGATATAGACAATCCTCATTCGTTTATTTAGATTAATCTTAATTGGCTTCTTAAAACTCAACTGTAGTCTTTACAGGACTGAAACTATTGCAACACACTGACAGTTTGGCATTGTCTACACAGCTGAGACGAAACAGTTCATTAGAATACACATAGACAGGCCATTAGTTGGAATGTACTGGAAGTGCATTTCAGGATCCTTCTTTTTAAAAAGGTATTAGAGGCCATTCCTGCAATGTGTTCATTCCACTCACAAGGGATGGCATGCATTCCCAAGTGCTGCATCAGCATTACGGTATAGGGAAGCCAAGGACTACACACTGTCATTGCCTAGCAGTTCTAAAACAATTTTAAGAGTTTTACATTGCCTAACTACCCCCCCACACACACACACAATTACAGTAAGGTTTTTCCACTAGGGAGTAGTGTTTCTCAATCGTTTCAAGTTGGCACTCCCTTATTACAAGACCATTTTTTGCAACCTCCCCTTACCTGTACTGTAAGCCAATGATAACAAGCCTCTAAAAATCTGAGTTTCAAGAGGTTAACAGAACACTTATCCTTCAAAGTTAAGCATATATAAGGTGGGGGGGGAGGAGGGGGGGGGGAAGAGCAGGATTTTCTTTGCTTTGCCTCACAATCCCATTCTCCCACCTCCACTCAATTACCTTCTGTGATCCTATTGGGGTGTGTGCCACTAGTTACAAAACACTGACCTAAGGCCTCACCCCGCCCCCCCCAAGTTTGTTGTGCTTTTCATGAAGCTAAACAGGATTTATTTTAACATTACCAGGTAGGTCTCCTTGGTTTTAATATTTTGTTCCGTTGGCCAATCTTGCATGGACGTATTTTATAAGTTAACAAGAAACATGCTACATAGGTTTACACTTGGCATAGTCTTATCAGGTCTCTGGATATGAATCCTACTCAGCTGCCTAAAATGATACCATTACAAGAGGCAAATCATTTAATAAGGCAGGAATTATATAAATAGGTTACAACTGGTGCAGTGTGCTTACTGGTAAGCTGTTTTTGTAAAAAAAAGTGTGTCACCTCTGAAGTATTATCAGTCCGAAGTGGAAGGAAGTGATGCAACACAGATGCCATCACCAAAAGTAAATCTGGTTTATAAAACTTGACTGGAGTGTTTTGTTTTCCTACATAGTTGTGTCCCCCTACTGGCAGAGGCACAATACTGTGCATCCTAAGACAAAAAAGCAGGCGAGGCTGAGCTAACTATGGAAGGTTAAACACTCCCATGGCATTACCATTTGACAATGTTATAACCAACCTATTATACTACAGGCTCACTAAATGCAGGTAGTGTCACCATCAAGAAAACTGGGAATGCAGCAAATTGATATCATGGAAGGATGGGGAGATTTAGGCCTGTTAAAACCAGATTGTACCATTTAAAAACTAATTTGGTGTAGAAACTGGATTAGTTAGATCAGTGCAATCATGAGTGGGTGGACACATTCTTCAGGTCAGTTTCAAAGTACCCGATATCAAAACTTAGCTTAAGTCATTTTCTCCAATTCCACCACAGGTTTCACCAGTTTCTAAACTAATTTAGTTAAAACCCAATACAAACTTTTGTTTAAACAAGGTGCAAGACATTAGAGTGCCTCTGGAAGAGCCTGAAGTTGACCACCCAGCTTTTTGCCAGGAGTTCCTGCCTGTACTTGGGTTCTTGCCTATCCCCTTTTCTTCTTAAGAAAAATATCAAGACGGATGAAGAAGAGAACCTAAGAACCATTCAACCACTCCTCCCTGCCTGCCCACCCACCCAGGTCAACAACGGCAGCTCTGCATAGCTTCACTACAGATGCTGGCTTCACACCAGATGCCAGGCAAACTTGCTATGTGTGGAACTACCTGGTCTGAACACATGCACCAATTCTGTCTGTAGACTCGTGCACTACATCCGGTGCACACCAGCTGCACTGTCCCAACCTTCAACAAAACCACCTTTCAGAACTCCCAAT
Organism: Chrysemys picta bellii; assembly: GCF_011386835.1. Taxonomy (NCBI): domain Eukaryota; kingdom Metazoa; phylum Chordata; order Testudines; family Emydidae; genus Chrysemys; species Chrysemys picta. The sequence continues at coordinate 112,345,380 of NC_088796.1, forward strand.
AAAGGCAACTGACAGCACCTGCTTCCACATGAGTCTCTTTACTCCCAGAATGTTCACAATACAAGAGCAGTTTCAGTGGTGACAGGACTGTATGAATGATGAAGTTTTACAAAGCTGAACTCCAAGTTGGTTGAGTTTGGTCAAATGAGTCACAGGGCATTTTTCTAGTTCCTTGACTTACATTACCTTTATTCCATGCAGTCAGAAAGGGATTTTAACTAGTTTTTCCTCAGTAGGATTGCCTCCAGTGTATAGTCTACATGACGTTAAGGGGGAAAAAAGCAGCTAATAGCTTTGTGCTACAGAGGGATCTACACCACAATGTGTGAGATAGGGTTACCAACCACACTCCTTGCCCTGCAGAGACCACCCAGATTGAGAGGGCAGAGGAATGCCCATACATGTCTTCTGATGTCATATCAAGCCATCTGGTGTTTTTCCTTGATGACTACAATTTTCCACCGAGGAGGTCAGTAAAGGGTAAGGACGGGGGAAGAAACGAGGAGGTCAGAGGAAGATCTATTGCAAGGAAGTCATGTGCCCAGTCTTAAGTTACCCTTCTGTAAAGAGGGCCAATCTAACTAAGCTGGCACTCTTTGCTAACCAAAATATAGTATGGGTATATGGGTAGTTCTGCCCATCAGATGGGCACCAGGTGTTCTGCACCCATCACAGCTCCCTCTCCTCTAATCAAAACCTCATTAGTCTACAAACCCCACACATGACTGAGAATCCCAACACACACAGCGGTATACAGGTTACACAGGTAGTAGTGGGCTTTGCAACAATACAGAGGACAGTGTACAACCAAAATCTCCCCTTCCTGCAAGGAGCCTTCCTCCCCAACTGGACTGTGCATTGCAACACGATGAGTACTTTCTTGGATCAAACCTTTGGACATGATGGCAAAAGGTTGCGCCTGCTGTCACATCATCAACTAAACAGTAAGATGGTTTAGTACAGTGCCATGCCACATGCCTCCCGAATGACCTTAGCCAAATCATTTAATCGGTTCCTCAATTCTCTTCCCTTCCTACCACTCCCTCCCCAACCAAAGAAACACCAGTAAAAACAAATACTTTTAACGCATCAGTTGTGATGCATCCATTTGCTATAATGTAATAGAGCATTAAGTAAACGTGTTGCTTGGCTGGCAAGTCTTGTCTGAAAGTGGACACTCTTTCTGCCCAAGACAGCCTTTCCCTCATACCCAGGTTATGATGACCTTCTGCTATGCATGTAGTCTTCCATAATGCAAGTACAGGTACTTTATAGAACTAAATAGGAAGCTTCTGCCCCACCCCTTTTGTTTTGGGGCCACTGAAGTAGTGGAGGGTTCCTAAAACTTGTAGTCTGGACTATATTCTGTGAGGATAGAACACATCCAAAGAAAAAGTGAGAGAGGTACGCCTTTGGGGACAAGAGGAATAGAGACGGATAGATTGCCATAATGGAAATAGTGATTTACTTTAGGAATTGAACTAAGCCACAGAGGGGGAAGCATTTTCACTGTGGAAAATTACAAAGGGGTATCTTCTGCATAGGGCAGCCAACTGCCCAATCCCCTAAGCTAGATAAAAGGCACTTTACTAGAAAGCTGGGAGAGAGATTGTTTTTTGCGCGCAAGGCTTTAAAGTGCCTGTGCAAGACCAGGTTTAGGCTTCAAGAACAGCCAGGGGGAAAACACTAATTGCAAAAGTCTCAGCAGGCATCATAAACCTGCTAACAAGAGGGGTCCCAATGGGAAAAAACAATGAACCCCTAATGCCCCCTCCAAGCAGATGCCTGACCTGTGAGAGTCTTAAACTTAAGGAAAGCCCATTTCTGTAGGCACTTGGCAAGATCAAGACTTGAACTGAACGTGCAACACTGGAGGAACATTCCACAGGTTTGGTAGTATACTGATAGTTATAAGCTTGACTTGAGCATGGAATAGAGTACCCTGTCCAAAAGCCACCTCCTCCCCCATGCACACACATTACAGAGAGATTCCCTTCCACAAAATAAAGACAAGTGTCCGAACAGGGGCAGCAGCTCAGAGGACCTCAACTAGTGAGAGGGGGCATCCTAATATTCAGCCATTAGGATGCCAAGAAGCCACAGTGATGGGTGCCATATAAAAACCTATATAGCAGGATCAGAACTGCCTTGTCCCAACTTGATTTTCTTCAGAATCAGAGGGTGAGGAGAAGGCAGCAGCAAGCACAAGGGAGCCTCCGCAGGGAATCAAGAAAGAATCTGGCACCCACACTCCCTCTGGTAGAATAAGGAAGTGTAGCAGCTGTGGTTGTGTGCGACAGATCAGATACTCACCCAACACCTACAGACTTGTGCCAGATGAGGCTTGATGTCAACTCTGAAGTAATGTGCCTGGTGGGCACTTTGCATAGAAATACACTTCAATATCTGCAAGTGGCTACTCCTGCTTGTTGGGAGTGTAATCTGAGTGCAGAAGGAAAATGCAAGTCTCTGCCTTGTATACACCATCTGATCTACATAGAGAGCAAAAAATATCTTTGAAGCCTTGTTGTCCCCTACAGCCAGATGAACCCAAATGACAATCTCTCAATTGCTTTAGTTCTCTGTGCACTGCAGAGAGAAGGCACACACCTTAAATTTGGGTGCATTTAAACCCACAGCAAGGCCAACTTGCAGGCACGCTAGTAGATAATTTGTATTTTAGCTGACCTTAGTGCAACTCCGCTTAAGGTACCAGATTATACAGTATGTTCTTGACAACTATTAACTGGAAACTCAAGTGGTAGGTTACCTACCAAAATATCCACCTTAATTGCTTTCACACAAATTCCAGGCAGCCTGCTTTTGTCTGCTAGAGTCTGGCTATATGATGAGCCTTTATATCCAAGAGGAGATTTCTATGAAATGAACAGTGGTAATTCTGAGATCATGTTTACTAAGCCCACTAATTACATCCTTCAAAACAGCGTGATGCTACAAGAATTACAGAAGCCATCTGATTCCTGGATTTTCTGCATAATCTTACACAGAAGTAGGAATAGCAGAAAGCACATAACAGGTTATCTGGTCTGGGCAAGTATCTCTGTTGCCACCACTCCCTGAACTGGTACAGCATTTGGCGGTTTTGTGCCTGAAAACAGATTTATTGACTTGTGAAATGTTCTGGTTACGTGCCAAAACATCTGTGAGTGCCCCATTCTGCCTGGTCTGCTTTGCCAATCCACTATGCGGTTATTTTGCAACTTTGATGAACCTGTTTATCTGTACAGTATGCTTCTCTATCAGCGTCAATAGCACCCAAGCCACTACGGAAACAATGGCCCAGTCACTTTTGCAAACAAAGCCTGCCATAACTGGGACATCTCTCTTTGATGTTGAAGGTATTGATACGATCAGGCCCTTTAATACATTGCAATTCTAACCAGTTGTTACTGTGTCTTCTGTAAAAAGATGTCTCAAATGCAGTAATACTCCAAATAGGCTCACCATCCTTTCAGGATGATCTTATCTGGTTATAAGATTTGAAGACCATCCTATGATCTTTTTCATCTACCACTGAAGTGATCTGAAGACTATTTTTGATTGGTCACAACAGCAAGCTGGGGGGCAGAGATAAAGGAGTGAAGAGGAAGAAAATTCAGTGGGTGGAAACTCCAGAGTCGACATCTGAAATTATCTGTACAGGAAGCCCTCGTAACCAAGAGGGTCGGGAGGGACTGGACTGTGCATTCTGAAGAAAGCAGAATTCTCCATATGGCTTTTGTCAGCTTCTGTCTTCATTCTGAAGATACCTGCACCCACATATGAATTACTCTTTGACAGCTATGAGCGAAGTCTTTATCATCAAAAGTCATGTGCCTGAAGTACATGTATTGCCAGCTGCCCACAGGTGTCCACTTTGACCTTGTTTTTGATTGGTGCCTGGAGGAGACTGTCCTTTAAGAAACCACAGATATGTATTCCATTTACTTGTACTGAATACGCATCTGTTACCTGTTTGATGAAAAGGAGCCTGCAACCCAGTTGAGACTCCAATTCTGAGCAAGTGTACTGAGTTTCTGTGGTTTGATGGGGAGACTTCCAAAGATGTCTCCCCAGAATAGGTTTTCCCTTAGTAGTTCCATCTTGCTCAGCTGTGTTGGTACACTATTGCTCACAGAACAGCCTCCGGAGGATTGCTTCACCTTGTAGTTTGGCTTGGAACCTTGTATACAGTCTCGTAGATAGTAAGCTTTAGTTCAGTTCCCTCCAAGATTCCAGCCATCAGTTTTCCAAAGGTTTTCTTCAAGTATATTCCGAGGCTGCCAGGAGTTGCTTTGTTTGAATGGCTGCTTTCCAGGAACACAGCCACTGCTATTCCTGGCTCGCTGATCACAGCCACGGCTGAGAGAAAAACCATCTAGAGACACATCTGGGACAAACAATGCAGCCAGGGTTATCTAAAGGCTTACTCTCAGCCCACAAGACTTTCCCATTCTTGGTAGGAAGTTGAACAAAGTGTGCCCATGAAAGGATTAGTTAAGTGAAGTGAGTGAATGCAGCAGAAGGAACACTTTGTGAGGAAGTTGCCTCTTTGGCCATACAAAGGTCTATCTATCCCAGTATCCTGCCTTCTGAGAGTGGCGAATGCCAGGTGCTTCAGCGGGAATCCATGAATCCACATGACTGTATTGCAACTCTAATGAGCTAGAAGTCAATCAGCGGTCCAATAAGCCATCCTTTGTCACACAATGCCTGGGTTTTGCTGGGCCTTCTTATGGCTGAGTATTCCTGAAGGAACAGGTTTCTCTGCATTATTCTCCTGTCCCTCCTACTTTGACAGCTGGCATTCCTCCCAGGAGAAAGGAGTATAAGCTCTTGTTTCAGTTTTTTTGTTTTTCAAATGAAATCCAAGGTGTTGCCAAGTGCTTGGGTTCCACTGGATTCCAGCTGAATAAGACTCCGAAACAAGTACTGTGGATAGAATCCCTGGATTGGGTCAGCGTTTGAAAGATTAATTCTGATCTTAAGAGAGGGATGGGGCTTTTTTTTGCCCCCTTCTTCTGGAAGCAGCAAGGTTCCTGCCCTTTTCTATGGCTTTTACATGTACCCTCCTATCCCTAATCAGCGAAGAATATGGATATCGGAGATGGCCTGATGAATTCACTGAACAGCCAGCGGTGTTTACCTCCATGGAAAATGAACCTTCACTTCCCACAAGAGGCTGCTACTTCTTCAGTGCCTCCATCAAGTCAGAGGGCAAGCCCTTGATCCCTGTGCAAGGTATCAGACTCCCAAGAAGTCTGTAATGGAACTTGAAGTCAGTTGGATGAAGGAAGACTGTGACCTAGAGGTACCCTGAGGCAACCAGAGTATGTATGACCCAGTGGATGGGGAAGATTCCCCATAAAGGAGCATACGGTTAAGCCTCTGCTAATAGGGCATAAGAGACATGGGCTGCTGGTCAAGGGAATAGGGCTTGAGAGTCCCTTAGTGCTATGTCAATAGCCCAGTGACCATTTGTTTACCTCGGTTCTCCTTCCACGGCTTTGTATTGGGAGGTGGAGAGGACCTACTGCAGCCAGTCACCAGGCACTTCATCATTAGTAGGCCCCTACCAGATTGATGCCCATGAAAACCATACTGCAGACTGTGAAATCTGGTGTTGTGTGCTTTTACCTTATACTATACAGATTTCATGGGGGAGACCAGTGTTTCTCAAATTGGGGGTCCTGACCCAAAAGGGAGTTGCAGGGGGGTCACGGTATTGCCACATTTACTTCTGTGCTGCTGTCTTCAGAACTGGGAGGACAAAGAAGCGGCTGCTGGTCAGGTACCTAGCTCTGAAGGCAGTGTCCCGCCAGTAGCAGCACAGAAGTAAGGGTGGCAATATCATACCATGCCACCCTGACTTCTGCGCTGCTGCTGGTGGCAGTTCTGCCTTCAGAGTGGGCTCCCAACCAGCAGCTGCCGCTCTCCAGCTTTAGGCAGCACCACTGCCAGCAGCAGCGGAGAAGTAAGGATAGCAGTACCGCAACACACACACACACACACACACACACCCCCCGCAATAACCTTGTGACGCCTCCCAACTCCTTCTTGGGTCAGGATCCCTACCATTACACCACCATGAAATTTCAGACGTAAATAGCTGAAATCATGTAATTTATGATTTTTAAAATCCTATAACCATGAAATTGACCAAAATGGACTGTGAATTGGGTAGGGCCCTAATTATTAGCCTTTTTTGTTTTTGAGCAATTTCACTTAGATTACCCCTTCCTCTGCTCCACTTGCCACAGGTTCAGTTTTCTCCTGGTTCATGGAAGAGTGAGTGCAATCCCTCCCTGGGCTAGGTCAAATTGTGGGGGGATTCCCCAGTCAGAGACATACCAAAGCTCACTATTTAGTGATATAGGTAAGTGCTCTTTATTTTTCTTCACTGCTTGTTTGCCCATACTGGGGATCAAGCAGGGGCATGCCCATCTTGTGCAAAACTCTCCGGTGAAAGTTCTCTCAGTAGATCACCCATGTTGAATCACTATATCAAATATTTTCATTTGTTTGCTGGATTAAGTATCAGTTTCCTGCAAGCATAGTACTGGTCAGAAACTCCAGTATGTATTCCCCAATTCCCTTTTTAATAACCCCTTTTATAAGTCAATGTATAACTTCATTTCATAGGAGCTTTTTTTAAAAAAAAGGTTCTTCAATCCACAGAAATAACACCATGCATGACAGACTAAAAGATCTACCATCTTGCCCGGCATTTGAATGCAGAGTTACTAGCACTTTAAACCACACTTAGTTTAAAAAAAAAAAAAAAAAAAAAATCAGATTTCTTCTGGAAAAGAAGAGGGTTGGGCACAATATCTTCAGCACACAAGCCTTTCCTTTCTTATTTGTATCATTGTGCTCGACAGCGTTCAGAAGTTCAACACCAGTGTTACCTTTTGAATATAATGTACAGACAAGTTTATTGAAATTACGGTGATTTCTTTTGCTGTTGTGCATTCAGACTTAGATCATGTGCTGAGGGTAAGCCAATTAATAAAGGTATAGAACGAGCATCAGAATGAAGTTTAACTGCGCTTAACTATGAAGCCAGAGCAAATACAAACTAGCAACATCTAAGGCCATGTCTACATACAGCAGTTGTTGTAGTTTAACTGAAGGTCTGATTGGGGTTGGGGGGAAAATCAGTGTAGTTAAACTGGTGCAAGCCACTGTATAGTCACTTTAGTTTCAATCTATTCCTTGTCAATTTAAATTAACCTGAAATAAGTCTAGTTTTCACTGAAATAAGTGTCCACAGCTTTTTGCACCAGTTTAACAAAGTACGTTTTTAAAAGTCACTCCTTTAAACCAATGCAACTTTTCAGGTAAATAGGTTCTCACATAAGAGAGGAAAGGAGATTTACACAGGGCAAGCCAATCCTATTAGCCGAGTCAGAGGTTTACTAACTGGTCACTAGTTTTTGGTGCTAACACTTGAGCAACCAATGGCAATATCACAAAATGTAGGTACATAATGATTTTGGCTAACCTGATTATGTTCAGCCAAAGGGTACAAAAAGGTTCATTTATATTTTTGCTTTTACTTATGAAACACTGAAATTGCAGTTAAATTTAAAAGTCAGAAAATGGGAAAGGTTCCTATAGCAACATTAACTCATTTTCTGTTTGTTTTTCTTGAATATGATGCTTAATGCATTTGTTTGTTCTATTCAATTTAGACCACAGATACACAGGAAGTGCAATAGGGCCTAGTTAACATTGCTTTAGGAATGTAAGCATTCCTGTTTCTCAGCTTTGATTTTTAAACTGTGCAACCTCTACCTTGCATTACAGTTCTGTGCATTTAATTTATAGAGTCAGAGGAAGTTGCCCATGCTGAATGTTAGCATCTAAATCGTCACAAAGATGAATGAGGTGAGAGGAGATGGTAGTTTACATTGCAGCCATTGCATAGTTCTCTACAGTGCCTGGACACAACAAACAGCACATCTGTTCCCTTTGAAACAGCCGTATCTTTAAAACGGATTTCATTTTTAAGTGAAAGCTTAGAACATGTGATTTTTTCTCTACAATGTGGATTCTGCATCTCTTGTGGGTTTGCCACTATTATTCACAGTATTTTCTTGTTCCTTTTAAGGAACCATTTTTGGCGGGGGAGAGAGGACAACTCTCTATATTGCCTCTTCTACGCAAACGGACCTATGAGCAGCCACAAACCTCTGCATTTTAGGCTGGGCAGAAAGCCTGCAGCTTCGTTACAAAGGCGACTTCAACATCTTTGATCTTCAGCAACTCAAACAATTTCAGCCGCTTAATAGCTTTATTAGCCAACCAATTCCCCTCTTGCCCACCAAGATCTTACCTTGGAGTAAATCCACAGCCAAGTACTATTTATATGCCAAATTTCACAGTTTAGCCATTTGAGATTTACATACAATAGATTTTTTCAATAAAAACATTCCCCTCGTCTTACATAGTTCAAAAATAAAGTCAGTAAAAGGATATACTCCTCAAAGTTGACTTTTTGGCCAGATCAGGTATGCAACATTTCACCCAAAAGTTTAGTTTTGTTTTTTTAAACTATCTAAGGATATGAGCAACTGGGGGGCGGGGAGAAGAGAAGAGAAAGACAACTTAAACTGGTTTATAATCTAAATTGCACACTATCAAGTGACTGCCACACACTCAGTTACCATATCTGCTATGCAAGATACAAGGAACAATACATGGTTTTTCTAGCAGTTATGAGCATGCAAGAGTCCTCCATTTAGGAGACAGAATGGAAAGTATAAACCAACCTGCAGAATATGCTGGCTAGAGGGACATCAACCTTTTAATAAAAAAAAAAAGAATTGTTCTGAAAGATTATTTTTAGTCTACTAATACTACTACAAACTAAAAAAAAAAAAAATCTTATTCTAATTGTTGTCTGATAGCAAGCGCAGGTTGTTAAACTGTTAATTTTAAGACACTGAAAATTCTTGATAAAAAAAATTATGTAAGCAATAGTGTTTGCCGCTTACCTTTAACTAGTTATGTTTGCTGATTCAAGATTGGAGAGGAATGGTAGATCTAAAAAAGCAAGTAAATCCCCAGATCTTGCTCTGCCTTGAAACTGGACTGGTGCATGTGAAATTTAATGCTAATGAATGAACAGAAACAGAGGTCACAACATTAGTTTTTGGCATTTCAAGAGGGCACACAAAATGGATTACACTGAAATGAGAAAAATCCTGCTACAGAACAATGCATGGATCTACTGAAAATGCCCGTTACTACACAAAAGGCTGCTGCTATATTACTAGTTGCTATGTATACACAGATGTACTGCAACCATTGAGGAGACTAATTATTTCCTACCAATTCTCTCTCTCTGGCCACAAAGATGGTCAGAATTTCAGCCTCTTCTCCTGCCACCCTCTCTATCACATTCTCCTTGAACAAGAGCAGAACTCCCAGGTTGCATGCTTCTTCATCACCACCCTCCCAACAGTTGCTGTTCTTGCCACTGGGCCTGATGGAGCAATGTCCCACTGAGCTTAATGATTTTTGCAGTCAGACTTGCATCCAACCAATTCCACCAGCCATTCAAAGCTCTTTAACATTCAGTACGTTCTTAAAAAGTGAAGGTGTAATCAGCGATACCAGCTCCAGTACCCCAAATAATAGCACACAATTGAACATGGCCCGCAGCAGCACTTCAAGGAGAATGCCTGCAAGTCAGTAAACAGTCCAATAGCCAAAGTAAAGCACAAGGGGACATTTTCACAAATGCCCTTAAACAACAAGTACCACCACAATGCACCACCTAAATTTTGAACTTGGAAACACCCGCATTTCCTCCTATTCCTCTATGGTATTAGGTTAAAAACAAAACCTAGAACAGCTAGGGGCAGGGCTCAGAAACTGCTACCACGGCGTCTCTGTTCTTCAGAATTTCAGCATACATTTAAACACACACACACACACACACACACACACACACACACACAAAAAAACCCACACACCAAACACCCACCCCCCCCCCCGCAACCACATCTCTAGCTGTTATTGTTGTGAAGACAGACTCAGAAATGTGAGCCAAATGCAACGGATGCAGAGAGGAGTCAGCAGAAAGCCCAGAACCATAGCGGAGAGTTGTGAACTGTCCCATTCGTCTCAGTGGGAAATTAACTAGTGATCACAATTTTAAATGTCAGCAATTTATTTCCTTATGCAACAAAGAAGAAAGAGGGTCCTAGACCTGCACAGTTTACTGACTGATGTCATTTTGATGCCACCGGTGAGCAGTGTATAAGATACAATTACTTCACCCCCAAATCAAGGAGGTGGCAAGCCTAGGAAACTAGCCAAACCATGGGACACGTTCGTGCCTTTCCGAGTCATATTTTAAGCATATGCACAACCTACTGTGAGTAGCACTTCATTCTAGAAGCCATAAGTTGAGCTTGTTTTGTGTAGACTGGAAGAAGACCACCACGTTCCCCCGATTCCACCCCAATCTGGCCCCTAAACTAGATATGGAGATTGATGATCACTGAAGAGTTCTGCTTTCACATGATACTTCTCAGAGATGAGCAACAAAGAAATTCAGAGATGCAGGTTCTAAGGTCAGCTGCTAACCTTAAGTACACTATGGAAAAACCACTTTAGACATGGCTCACTGCTCTTGACTGTAGTTTTTGGGGCACTGAACACAATTCCACTGTTGAGTTTCTCATATATTTAAAAAAAAAAAAAGAACCAGCAGAGACTATTCACAGGAGGCAGAGGATGCGATTTGCAAGACTTGAACAATTTATTGGACACATCGCTAGCCAAAGCAACAAGGCACAGTGTTCCCCTTTTCCTCTCCCCCCAAAAATCCTTGCAGTAAGTATTGTGTATTGTATTTAACAACTGAAATTACCCACTTAAAAAAAAAGGGAAGATGAAGCTTCATCTAATATTTGCAGCACTATTAAGCCAACCCTACTAACTATCTCTCTCCCCATCAAAGTTAAATATTCCAGCAGACAGTCAAAAGCCATTTCATTCCACACACACATACACACACACACACAAATCCACTGTGCAAACTTGGTTAGTCAAGGAAAACTGTTTGGACTAAAACAACAAACAAAAAATCTACACTGAATCATTCTAAAGAAAAGCAGCTAACATCGTGGCAATTAGTGCCTGAAGTACTAAGATGTAAATAGGCCAGGATGACCTGAACAGCCTTTCCTAATTCTGCTTAAAATGCTTTTCAAGCATTCAGTTTTAAATTATCCTAATTTTTGATTTTGTATTAAATATTCAGGATACTGTCCTACACACATTTCAGATTAAGTATTGGCTATTCAGTAATTATGTAATATATAGAGGTAATAAAAGTCTATTTAACATGATCTTAAAGGGGGAAAAAAGGGGTGGGAAGGGGGAGAGAGAGAGACACACACACACACACACACACACACACAGAGCCAGTTAACTGCAGTTCTCATTTCCATGTTTTTGGTCAGTCCAGATCAGTGCTGTTAACTCAGAAGCTCAGGGTAGCCATTTGGACGGCTATAGCAACTGTATTGGTTTCCAAAATACAGATGTTTTTACAGAAAAGCAAGACACGCAGGCATTTTGTGTTATATACACCATCAGATACACATTATGACCCAGGACTCAGAAGAAGTAAAAAAAATTTTTGGCTGACTGTTTTAATTAAATGCTGATTAAATCGGTCCTAGCTTATAGGATAAACGATTTTGATCTCTTTAAAGTTGTGTTGGTTGGTCAAGATACTTCCCTCCCCCACTCCAGAGAAGGTCCTAATGGTGTTTATTGCCTTTTCTTTTCAGCCAAGCAATATAAAAGCTAGAAGAGTCAGGTGCACTTTTTAACCCTGAACAAACTGAAGTTCTTAGAAGAGCCCTTACTCAGCTTGTAGATACCCAGAACTGGCACTAGGCAGAAACAGACTAAGCAATTGCTTAAGGCCCTGAGCAGCTCAAGGGAACCCCCTCCCACCTCCATTCACTTATTATGTGTTGTGGGAAGGGGGGCAACACCCCAAATTGACTAGCACTGCCTCTACAGACACTTGACATTTATAAGCCTTCTGCTGGGTAGCAGCAGTAGCATTGCTAGAGCAAGTTACATCTCATCTCTTCAGACACCAGCAACACTGAACCCAATGAGAGAAAATTAAATCTCCATTCTGTTTTAGAGATGACTTCCAAAGAAAAGCATTGGGTTTCTGGTTATTTTGATGGTGTTTCTGCCTGAATTATAAAGGCGATGAAATTTTGTATTGATTATTAAGATCACTAAACACACACATTACATATTCAAGTCTGTCTACAGTGTTTCCTGAAAGACTATATAGAACATTGGAAAGCTACTAGAATGCCACATGATAACTGAACCAGTGGAACCTTAGACTAAGCCTACTCTCCCATCTTTGATCCAGCACTGGCACGGCTGCACCAGTGGAAACACGCATTCGGAGCAGGTGCAGGCAGCAGACCTATTACTTCAGAAGGAGGAGGGAGAAGAGTTAAGGAAGTTTATGGCTTCCTCAGAACCCCACACAATTCAGTTCATGGCAACTACAGTTACGGACAAGATCCAAAAATATAATACCAGTAAAATTTAAGTAAAAATTCCTAAAATAGTTCCAAGAGAAGTGGCATATATGGAACATAGATTCTATCAGGATTCATTTGAAATGTCCCATCTCAAACGCACACACCTAGATACTGTAACATTTGCCACCCCTCTCTGTATCTTTTACTCATGCTGCTAGAACTCTAGACACTAAAGATGCTCATCCTGACCTGTATGTCTGATTACAAGTGTTATCATTCTGCATGGAACTACTAATAGAAAAGGTTTTTAAAAACCTAAAGGTAAGCGCTGTTTTTGGCATTTCTACTACAAGCAATTTAGAGTTGCTTTTCATAAGAGAACGTGGTATGAGGCATAACCAGTCTCTATAGAACATTTAAAAATTGACAGTCTCTGATCAGGACCCTCTCTAAGAATGCATTTTCTTTGAAAGAGTGGGCTGGATAAAGCAAGGCAAGATAGCAAGTGTTTTCACGTGGAACTGGTAAAGTACAGAGCAGGCCGCTGTTTTCTAGATACAGCCTCTGCCAAGGTTATACTGTAAAACCTAGCTGCAGTGGCAACACATTAGACACCAGGATTCCCTGCAAATTGACAACAATGCCTATTGGGCTACTAGTGCAGCTTGTTCTTCAATACTGGCAGTTTTCCTGAGCCTCTCCGCTGACCATCAAAACCCACTTTTGCACAACATTTTGCCATCAGACACTTGCTACATTTTAAATGAAAACTGCAAAACCAAACAAACTTATTTCAAATTCTGTTGCAAGGCTATACTCCAGTACAGTTGTCTAACACCAAAAGCCAATTCTTCTCAGGTACAGTGGTGTAAATTCAGCACTAATCCATTAAATTGTCTAGATGTATACAGATAACAGATCAGAAAAAAGGGAGTTTGATTTCCTGCTTAGGAATTGGGGATAAGGATGTCAAAAAACCCAAACATTGTTTGGTAGTCAATTCGGAGGATATTGCAATTTGTTCAAATAAATTTGAGCTATCAGGAAAAGAAAGCTTCATGTTTTAAGACAACTGTTTCTCAAAGATAGCTGTGCTCAGCACTCAAGATTTTAACCTCCGCTAATGAGCACATTAGAACAAAAATCAAACGTTCCTGATGATGGGCTGCATCTTTAGATGCAAATCAAATTCATTCATCAATTGTTTTGCAGAGATAAATGGTGGTGAACAGTGGCAAGAAGAGATCAAAAGCCATTAGTCTGAATGACAGTAAGATTTTGTCATAAGCAACCTTTTAGCACGGCAGAGATCAATAAGAAACTTACTTTTACAAGTAGGTAAGTAATTTTTTCCCTTCAACTCTACCTCTGAAAGTATCTAGAGCAGCTATGCAGATTTGGGGAAAGGAGCACAGAAAAGAAGGGGTAGGTGGAAGAGCACAGTCTTTGGATTTTGCTAGACTAAAAAGAGCAGTTCTTTTACCTTCCCCAACTGATCTACCTTAAATCTATTAAAATACCAATTACGCTAACTCAGTGGAGGGGGAAGACTTTTTCACCCTAGTCTAGACAAGTCCTTAGTGAACCAGGAACAAGATTATGATAGGAAATATTTTAAATGCCTCCACTTTTTTGGAAGTAATCACCCACAAGGTAAGCAAATTCATACGCAAGAAATGTAAGCTTCCCACATATGTATGACAAACTTAAGTCTTTTCCTACTTTGGTGGAAAATTAGCTGACTTAAAGGCAGTCATTAAATAGGACATCCCTTACTCATGACACCATTTTATACAATAAAAAAAATGGTGGTGAATTAAATGCCAAGAGATCACACAGTGCGAGAGGGACTTGCTTTCAGTCTGCGTAACAGAATAAAACAGCATTAACAATAAACTAACATGATTAGGCCAGTAATGTGGAAAGATTTATGCAAATACTAACTAGCATGTTCAAGACTTATCAGTTACTCTGAAGACTAAAGCAATTAAAGTCTTTACTGTGCACAAAAAAGGATCAACCATTTTGCTGGAACAGAACACACTGGAATTGAGAAGACTATCACTGTGAAGGGAAATGTCAGTTCAAGTATGGCTATAAAAGGCTTTTGAGAGGGAAAATAAAGCCTCAGTATGTCAAATTTTAATGTTAGAATGAGTTCCCTTACAGTTTCAAGGTTATTTGCAATTAATCTAGCTTCCATTACTGCCAACGCTATGTACAGCCAAAAAGACAGTTAAACTGAGTCACCTATGTTGTGTGTGTCAGATAAACCTCACATCCCTTTACAGTTGCATACTAAATCAGCAGTAGGTCTCTTCTTCCACTGTGTGAGAAAACAAGCTGCAGAAAAGGTTTGGGGTCTGCTTGAAGTCAGTCACCCCAAACACAATCTGGAAAAGAGTTAAATGTTGTCTATGTACTCTGATCTCTTTGATTTGCAACGAAGGACATAAAACGCCAAATTGAAGCTTTAGTTCAATTTCTCAACACAATGCCACTGTCACCCCCTTTACTCCCAATTTTAGATTGGGAGAGTTGATCACTAATGGTTTTCTTTGCATCCTCCCATTTTTGCCAGCCCAACACAAAGGAAGAGAAAAAAAAAATCACATGAGACACAGCTGTAGTACATTAGTCACTGAATACATCAAAAAGTTATTCTCATCTAGTCATAAAATCAGTCATTGAACAGATTAAATTCATAACCAGTTACTGAACTGTATAAGGAAACTCTTCTGTGGTCAAATGAAATATTTCTTGTCCAAGTTCTGACTTTAAAAAAGTGTTGCATTCTAGTCTTAAGGTGTTTGATAGTCACAATCTTGAAACATTAAGCAAACAATTCCATTTAATTGTGCTTAAAAAAATGTAATTGCATCTCTGCTGTTGCCAACACCACATTAGAATATTTCACTACCAAATTTCAAATGCCAGTCATACTACATAAAAGTGAGCCAGAGTGCTAGGACTAAGGAGAGATACTCTAAGCTGTGGGAAGTCTTGATGTTACTAGGCATTTTGTCCTCCTATCATCAATTATACCATGTAAGCCAAAATGGAAGGGTAACACCAGAATGAGATCACATCCATGAAATTAAAGGAACAAATCTAAAAGTGGAGTAGAGGAAAGAGTTACGCATTGTGTAAGGAGAGTAATATCTGGAACTCACTGCCACAAGGTATTCTTGAAGACAACTTAGTAGTATTCAAAAGAGGATTAGACATTTATATGAATGAGAAATTAGGCTACATGAAACAGGATAAATTTTAAGGAGAGACAAAGACCTTTGTGTTTCAGGATGTAAACCACGCACTAAAATCACAGGGGTTAGTGAAAAATTCCCTCTAAGCCATTTATTCCATTGCTATCCATAGTGGTTTTTGCATCTTCTTCTGAAGTACAGCTCTACCCCAATAGAATGATGTCCTCGGAAGCCCCCCAAAAAATCTTAATGCGTTATAGGTTATATAATCGAACTTGCTTTGGTCTGCCAGAGCGCACAGCCCACCCACCCACCCACCCACCCCGGGAGCACTGCTTTGCCGCGTTATATCCGAATTTGCGTTATATTGGGTTGCGTTATATTGGGGTAGAGGTGTACTTGGTATTGGGCACTGTCAGACAGGACACTGAACTAACTGAATCCCTGGTCTGACCCAATATGGCCATTCCTATGTTTAAGTCTCAGTATTAGATGCTTGCATTTAGAGATTCAAAACACTGAACAAAGTTTTCTTCACAAATATTCCATTTTCAGTTTTTGCTTGGTGCCAAGCCATCAACTTCCTTTCCTTGCTGTGATTCATTTCTCTAAGGTAGAGGTGTGGGAGTGGTTGAAGGGTAATGAGCCAAACTTTCAAGAAGATGTGCTGGTGAAGTTGTGCCTCCGCAGTTTTAATCAATTAATAGGCAACAGAAGATGAAAATCCGCTTATTTCCTGTTTAATTAAGATAAAAATAATTGGCTTTTGTTGGGATGCAGTTATCACCTTGCCTGGTTACACATCACAACCATTAGATACTGTCTATTTGAACACACCAAGGTATAGTGGTGCCAGTGGTCAGGAACAGCAAGGCTAAGGCACTTTCTTCCACAGGGTGGAGCGCTGTGATAAGCTAAGGAAACCAGTGCCCCCACTTTCCACATGTTCCTTTCCCCACCCAGGGCCAGCATCTGTACTTCTGCACAGTTCACATTCACTTTAGCTTGAAAGGATGAGCATATTTTAAGTGCTCACGCAGCATTTCCGAAGCATGCGGACCATTCAAGATCCGCAAGTTATTTCAGGGTTCTTCAAGCTAAAGGCAATGCAAACTGTGCACAAAAATAAATGCTGCCCCATGGTGCAAGTAATGATTTCTTGATCTGTATAAGCTGATCCAGGGAGGAGATAACAATGCATCTGCTAGGACTGAAAGAAATCCAGGAAGAGCGAGGTCAGACCTGGGATTGGGGGGGGGGGTGAGGTAAAAAGAGGTGCAGAGTATAGGGAGAATGGATGGATAGGTGTATAAGAATGAAAGACCATGTTAAGAAGGGGCAGGGTGGTGTAAGAGTAATCCAGATAGAGGAGTTTACTATAAAGAAGAGTCCAAACAATGCTTCCTGTCATGGTAGCGGGTGCCGATGCTGAGTTTATCTGAGCTAAAACAGATGCATTGACGGAGGAGTAAAATAAGGAAGAAGGGATAGGAGATTCCTGAGAGATTATAGGAAACAATCAAGGAAGGAGGAGAGAAGACAGAGCTAACCAAGTCGTCAAAGGAAAGGAGAGAGACAAAAAGCTATTCAGCGACAAAAAGCACCTCCTCACTAAAAGACTGTGCTGATTCTTTTGATACAAACACTAAGTACTGTATTACAGAGTGTAGGAACAATAACCAAATAATTTGGCCAAGACCTGGAATACTAAATATTAGCAAAAAGAAGGATGCACTGAAGTTTTTACACAGGTCCCTCCTCACAGAGTTCTGGGAGTCAAATCTTGACACCTCTTTCCCATTTGAAGCCTCCAACACATTTAAGTCCTTCTCTAGCCATCTTTCTCCACTTACTTACTTGCATATGCTTATCTGAACTTTCTTCTTGGTTCAATAAGAATTCTGAACAGTCTCCAATCCTGTCCCTGCCCTCCACAACACAGTCCTATTTTAAAAGGAAGTTGTTTTTTAATAGGTTAATCTAGAACTCTTGCACATCAAGTTATAGCTACATTACTCTAGTGTAGAAAAGGAAGCCAAAAGTCATCTGTATCAATAGCCTTTCACCATCCACTCAAACATTACACTTAATTATGCAACTGACAGGTTCGCATTTAAGTTAAATTATGCAAAAAATTTAGCAAACGGAACTTCACACTTTTTCTGCAGGTTCACTCTTGACCACATGGGTCACACCAAGGAATGACTCTACGGTGGATCCCAAATCCATCTATTTACTGTAGGCTGCTGCTGATATGCACTCTCTCCTGCCCCTTTTTGTGTTTGCTTGTCTATATCATGCCTGCCCAAACTCGGCAATCACAACGATATCTTCAGTTTGCAGCCCCTGCCCCCTCCACACCCCCCTTAGGTAAAATGACGACATGGACTTGCCAAAAAGCTTGTTAGGAAAAATGGCAGCTTGCATTGCAGAGGGGTGGATGAGCCACAGCAAGAAAAGGGAACTACAGATCAGAGAAGATGGCATCTCACGCTGTGGGAAAGAGAAGTCCTTGCAAGAGGAAGAATCCCTCTCTATTCAGGGGATGTGAAAGTGCACAGAAATTGGCAGACGAGGCGCAGGGTGGGACGCTTTAGTGGCCAGGGATCTGGGGAGATTGGGCGGCAAGCGGAAGGCTTGAGGACGGATTGGAAGGCAGCTGTTCTGTACCTTAGCCGGCCCCTCTACACCACGTGCGCCCTCTCTGCAGCACACGCGGCCCCGCCCTGCCCCCTGGCTTGCCCGGGGATCCTGGCACGCGGCGCGGCTGCACTCAGAGGCCCCGCTCCCTACCACGCCCAGAGCCCGCCCGCCGCTCCCCGCCTTTCCATCGCGTGCGATCCCGCACGGCAAGCGCGAGGCGTGACTTCCGCCGGGAGCCTTTCGCAGCGCCCCGCCGCTGCCCTGGCCCTGCCGCCGCGGCTAGGCGAGGCTCTTGCCCCGCAAGTGGGGGGCGAGGTCCGGCGGCGCTTTGCGAGCGCTCCCGCCGCAGGCACAAGCCCCGGGGAGGGGCGCGCACCCCGCCGCAGTTACCTGCGGGTGTAACGACACGGTCGAGTGTTTAGCGGCTCCTAAGCGGTGCATCACCCCAGGAAAAGCTGCAAACAAAAGGCAGCGGCGGCAGCAGCAGCGAGAGAACTATCTGGACGCTACAGCCCCCGGACTCCCGTACACGCTGCAGTCAGAGACGAGACCACAAACGCTTTGTTAGCTACAGCTCCCCACCAGCAAATGGCCCCGAGTAGCTGGTTTCCAGGGCACGCAGAGCGAGCTTGGTCTTGCAAACTATGAACAACTCCGAGAGTCCTAAAAAAAAAAAAAAGCCCCGCATGCCCCCCAAAGGGAAACCTAGAGCTTCATCTCAGGGGCAGCACCAGCAGCGGTTCCCATCCAGAAAAAATGTTGCTCTCATATCCCGCACAGCCCCGCTTTATTTTTTAACTTACTCCGGCCCTGCGTTTGCAGCGCCCACGCCAGCAAGGGTCCCGATCCAGCTGCAGCAGGGACGAGCGGCCCGGGCGCTGGCGGGAAAATAAAAGGAACCCCACCTTGGGCTGCTTGAGTGACACCTGGGAGCGGCCAGTGAGGGCGCCGGGAGCCTGCAACAAGGCGAGGCGTCAACGTTCCCGACGGGAAGGGGCTCCGCCCCGGCCCCGCATATATGGGCGGGGGTAGCACACTCCCTCCCCCACTCCTGGGCCTAGAGGAATTAGCACCGCCCATAACAACAGGATGATTGCAAGCTACACTGGAAAAGCCTCTAGAGCCCCCGTGTCTTGCAAACGTCCCCTAGCTGCATGGAATTGCTGAGCTGTTTCCTTTCCCTACTCTCCACCCCAGGGTATGAAATTCTTCTCTTCCCAGCCCGCCCCCCTTCGACCTTTATTTCAGAGACCAGTTTAAATAGAAGGAAACTTTGCCGACAGTGTTTGTTCTGGGGAGCTTTCATACACCTAGGGATCTAGTAAACTATTTATAGTGTGCAGTGGGCTTGGAGAGCTGCTTGGTAGCCTGTTCTCACTGGGGTCCCCATGCCAGAGCCAGAAGAAGAGCTGTAGTGTAGTGTGCAGCCCCAGCAGTCTGATAATCATGGGGTAGGTATTTAGTAAGGAGTCACTCTTCCATTCCCGCCCATTAATAGTAATACTGTATTGCATAGAGCAGGGCCACATTGTGCCTCTGTACAAACTCATGCCCTCTGCAGTCTGAGTCCTGCTTTAGTCATTAGAACCCAAGCGCACTTCTAGCAAACAACTAGGCGGTATATTATTGCATGTGCCCTATGCTGAGTTCATTGTCATTAAACACCTGAGTGCCTTATTAGCCACAACAGATCACCTGCCCACTTGTAGGACTAGGGGGGAAACAGACTCTGTCTAAGCAATGCAGTTCAGAGGCTCCTGCAGTCTAGAGGTAGAAGAAAAGTGGGGGTTTAAAAGCAAGATCTCTAGTTTAGCTGTTTCTTGATTCATAGAGGACTGAAATGTGCTTTTTCTCTTTTAGGGGGAAAGGTTTTATGCCGGGGCTCTGGTTATTTTTGCCCCCCTACCATCCTAGCAGGAGCAATTTAATATAGATTTGGAGGGGAGGGAGAGAGGAATGTCACGCTGCTTTTTTCCCCCTATACTTTATATACAGTATGTTAGTCAAATAGTCAAAAGACCTGAAGCACCTGCAGCTCAGAAGTCAGAGGGGCCTACACTGCCACTATGGCTACCTCCATCTCTAAAATAGCACTTTAACTGGAGTTCGCTCCTTTGGACTGAAATAGTATGCAAATAGTCTCCAGATTGGTCCCTGCTAAAATTCAGATTCCTGGTTTAGTAGTTCAATTCATTCCCTGGATGGAGATAAAATGCACTCTATGGATGGGCTTAGCTTCTAGCATGCAGTTAATGGTACTTTCTACAGAAATGGCCTGTGGAGGAGGTGTTAAAATGACTGGATAGTATAGACTAAGCCCAAGGAGCTCAGTGTTGGTCTGTAAGATGCACTTTTCAACTTCAGGCACATATACCCCTCCACCCTCGCAGAAGTCTTTTAAACTGCGATATTTGTAAGCTATACATCCAGCAAGGACACACAACCTCCACCTCTCAGTAACAGTCTTGTCTCATAGATCTACTTAATACTAGTCTACAGCTTCTTTCCCTCAAACCTCTAGCAATCTGGATGCTCTTTCTTCGAGGGAATATGTTTAGCTAGGCAGAAAATAGGCTTCAGTGAATGGTTTTAACTGGAAGGGGATAGTCACATCCTCAAAGCTAAGTACAAGTACTAAATTGTTTAGTATTCCTTTCGCCCTCCCACCAATAAAGCTAGCTCTGTAACATGTAATTATTAGTTAATATACACCTCAACACCAATTTCACTACCAATACTGGGATGCCGAATAAAGGAACGTGCCCAGCTACCAATTTGCCACAGTTGTATAGCTCTCGTAGTGATTCTTTTCAGATGTGCAATAGGTGGGTACGTAGAAACGTGATGGGCATAAATTAAACAACAATGGCAATGCTTGGTCCTGTCCTTTACCACGCTGCAGTGCAATCCTTTAGCAGCTCTAAAATGCCACCTAATCACATCGTTTAATACAGGACAGGAAGGAGGCTGAAGATACGTTATTTTTAGACCCGGGGCACCCTACTAACCCCCCACACCCACCCCCTGCTATCACCACCTCATTTTGCTTCTGCCACTAAATGTAAACTTCTCCCATGCAAGCCAGACTTCCCCGCGGTTATGTTTCCCCTACGCAATAATCGGGAGGCTGCTTTATCTTAAACAGGGGCAATATTGAAGTTAAAATTGAAACAAGCTCGACCAGCCACTTACATCTGGACCAGAAACGCCTCCCATGCTCAACCATTTTTCTCTGGTGGCAGCCTGACAATAGCTAAGAGAGGGAAACGGGGGCTCAGAGTGCCGGGATGGCTACAGGGTACTTACAGGGAACCGCTTTTTCAGCGATGAATGCTGTCCTACTGTAGGACCACGGACAGTGATTGGAGTATACCTCTCTCTGTCCTTGCCAGCTCACGCCTTTCCACTGCCTCAATACGAAGCATTTTTAGCTT
Organism: Chrysemys picta bellii; assembly: GCF_011386835.1. Classification (NCBI taxonomy): domain Eukaryota; kingdom Metazoa; phylum Chordata; order Testudines; family Emydidae; genus Chrysemys; species Chrysemys picta. The sequence continues at coordinate 112,367,205 of NC_088796.1, forward strand.
TCCCAGAACAAAGGGACTCTTGTATCCCGCATGTAGACTGAATCCTCCCCATATAGGCTTTTAATTTTCACTCGAAGGTTTGAAAAATAATTTCTCCCCCTATATTACAGCAATCCATTCACCCAACTTGGACCTTGCATACCTTCTACCCAGTCATCAGTTTTGACAGCTATTTACCCCAGCTAATCACACGGGCTGCATGTACTTGGTCCAGACCACTACAACTCATTGTATGCGGTAGCCTACATGCCGTCTCGCATCCCTTCAGAACTGACAAAATGCTGTTGGGCTAATGCAATTAGACTTGGGGTCTTATCCCGCCTAATCTGCAAACGTAGGTTTATCTTTTCAAAGCGATACTCATTCATTCATCTGCATGATGTGGGTCCCTTCAGATGTTTTACGCGAGTGATGCATTCAGAGTTAGAAAGGTATTCCTATTATAAGAACTTTAAACCATGATCTAGCTAGTTTATAGCCTAGACACTGAATATGTACATCTGCTTGAATGCAAAATAATGTATATTTTCTCCTGGTGGTCTTAATATTGCCAATACTTCCAGGTATTTGTGCTGTTAACATACTGTAATGTACATGAATTGCTTTAAAGGAAACATAAGGATATGTAATAGATTTAATTCTTTACTGCATGCATCCTACGCTTTCTGGTATTTGATTTAGACATTGTATTAGCTATAGAAACATTAAAAGAATCAAAACACAACTTACCTTTCTCTCTTCAGCTTAAAAAAAAAAGTAACGTTGAAGTTCTCCCAATACAAAGGAGTAAGAAGCAGATGGATAGTTCGCAAGACAACACACAAAATCTAAACTGTGGACAGTTTTAAACAGAAGCAAATCAAATGAAAATGCTTTCCCTCCCAATAGTCCAACACTTAAAAAAAAATCAGGAAAATTAAAAGGGAAAGGAAAACTTAAAACAAGGAATGTGACAAGGCTAGCCTCCTATTGCAACACAACTCAACAAAAAAGGGGGGAGGGGAGAGAAATAAAGGAAGGAACAAAGAAAAGAAGGGATGAAAGGACGCGTTACAAAGACGGTCTCTTTCTCTCTGTCTCCTTGTTTCTTTTTAGTAGCTCGCTACAGAAGTAAAATGCTGCATCTCTAAGTGAGAACAGAAATAAAGGGGGAGGACGTCTTAAAAGGGAGGTGGACTGGATCACACAGATTTATAGCAACCGTATCACCCAGCGCTCCTCTGCTTCCGCACCAGTGTGTGCGTGTGTGTGTCTACAGCTGTGCCAGGCGCCCACCTATCCCGGGCGCCACGCGCGGAAGTATACGCCGAAACCCGATACAACGGAACCTGCTGGCAAGGCTGTGCGCCGCGATTGGTGCGACGGGGTTCCTTTGGCGCCGCCCTGGCCCAACAGCCAGTCCCGATTGGCTGCCAGCCGATGTCAATCCGGCACACTCAATGGAGTCCCGTTTCAGGGTGAGTTGCACCGAGAGGTACCACACTCAGCACGGGGGCAAGGCGAGAAAATAGGAGACCCGGAGCAGAGAGCAACGTGGGATGGTTCTGCTTGAACTATCAGAGTTCCCCGCGGGGTGCAATCTTTATCCGTCAGAAATCTTGCTGTTGTAGACAGACTCGGTACTGTGGATTGACTGACGCATCTTTCGCATATTCTTTAACATTAAAATGTCTTGTATCGCCTCTGTCGCTCTCTCTTTAAACATAAAGACAAAAAGAATTGTCTGCACCTCCGCCTTGTTTCTCCTAGGTCTGTTTTCATTACTTTCTAGTGCTTCGTGATTGGTCTTAGTGTTTCAGTCTTTTTTAATACATTGCAGGGACTGGGAGGGTTGTTAGACAACACTTGCAAAGGCAAGAATGGAAAGCAACTATTAGGAAATAGTACTTTCCATTATGTCACCACAGAGTAGGGTAGAATAATTAGACCGTCCTATCCAGAAAGGCGCCGTACAAAGCTCGGAGCCTTTCATTTACAGGTAAATCTAAAAAATTAAGAGTTGATATGGACCACATACTTCTCACGGTCAGGCAAAACATATTTCACTACTCTGCATTTAAAGAAGTTTATAGTACTGACCAATTACTGCAGCAATTTCTCCTCTGACAGTGACGATTGATATTAATTGAGATTTCCAGTGACAAACATCTATGGGGTGGGTGGGGGGGACTTTTCTTATTATATCACTCTTATCTTTCCAAGAGAACCCGGTTGTCTTTAAGACCGTTATGTTGAACGGGAGAAACAAGCCTGCATGATATACTTAGACCTTTCATTGCTCATACTGGTCCTTTATGGCACTTGAACTTTCTGTTTAAAATCCGAAATGCTTCCTAGAACGTATTTGCTTCTTTTCCCCTGATACACAATACAACGCGTATAAAGCATTTACAGTAACAAAGCACTTATGCCTTCGGAAAGGAACTCCTTTAGATGCTTATTTAGTGCAATCTGGTATTTGCATCCTGCCGGGGGGGCAAGGGGGTGGGGAGACACACACAATGATTGGAAGAGAGCAGTAAAATAAATTAGTGTTCCTTGAGAGTGTCCTTGAATGTTTATAAATGATTAATGGGATGGAAGAGAAACCTGTTTATCTGCCGTTTGGTCCATATGATCGCCATCTCCTATCAACGCGACAATAACTAAGTAGTACATAGGGCCTGATATTTTACATCTCGCAAAACCATTTATATTTTAAATGTATTTGACATCTTTCTAGAACACGAAGATTTTAGATCATGTGTAATTTAATTTACAGTCTATCACCAACTTTTTGAGACAGGTTGGAACTCCGAAAAAACGGATTAACTCCTCTGATGAACAAGTGGCGAAAGAGTTGTTTTTTGAACTGAAGAGAAACCTGGTGAGGAAAATTGCAAAGAATTATCACTACGATAAACACCTTCCCAACAAGGCGGCTCATACAACAGTCCTATTTAAGTGATGCCTATTTATAGCCAGTTTGTAGAAGTGCATGCATAAATTATGTTTCTAGCAGTTTAAGTTAGTATTCCATAAAGTCCCTTGGGCATGCACTATTTTTCACTTTACTTTGGTCTGTGATTGCTCCTTAATTATAGCAACACGTACCCTTTGAAAAATAACTGTTTAAATGTCTCTAACGATGCCACTCTTAACACCTAAATGTTGGTGCTCTTTAGAATGTGGGTGATGTAATATTGCACACACATCAAGTTTAGCATATATATGAGTAAGTCATATTTTGAAAAAAAAAGTAGTTTGCCGGGACGGGTTTTGAAGTGTGGGTCATAACTGAGACTAAGTTGAACAAATAAAACTTATCCGTACTGTGTTGGATTCTTAGACAAAACTAGATTTACTTAGTGATTACTTTTTCTTCAGTCTAGATTATGTAGAATGTTGTTGTTTTTTTAGCAGTTAACACCATTCCTCAACACTGTATCAGCAGTACGTGAGGGAGGAGAAAATAAACCCACTGAAATCTCTGAGCAGAGTCCTTTAATGTATTGGCAACCCCTTTAAAATAACTATTCACCATATCAATAAATAACTGCTCCTAAATTAAAAGGAGTTTTTAAAGAAAACTCCGAAACTTATGAGATATTGGAAACTAGAAATGTGGCATTTTCAACTTTTCCAGGGAATGAAATGAAGCGCCAGAAGCAGGTGCCCAAACACGTCTGCGGTTCAGACTCTGATCAGAACACTTTTAAACAAAAGAACAGCCCTGCTGTAATTAGTGTTCAATTTTTAGTAATCAAATCCATAACTTCGTACACTAACACTTTTGATAGACTTAAAATCTCTACTGATGAGGCACGCACGTTGGTTGATACAGTGCACTGAGTGAAATTAAGCAGAAAATAGCCCTTAAAGTCCGTGTCTTGTCATTGGCCCTTCTCCTCTCTGATTCGTCTTCAATCTCCTCGGTTGTACGCAATGGCAGCAGGATTCCTCCTCCCCCAACAATGAAATACTTTCCCATAAATTATGTATAAATATAAACCTGCCACATATAATATTGCAGACGATGACCTTTTGGGCAGAAAGTCGCCTTGTTTACTTTTTGGGGGGTCTGTAGAGAGCATTGGGTTAAACTGTGTTAGTTGTTAAACTGCCTTTGCATACTTGAAAGCCATAAAACCCCTTTTAGCCACATATTTGTTTTAAGAGTGCTTAAAACACCCCCATCCTAGGATTAAGACTGGAGGATACTGTACTCGTGATATAAGAACAAATGGGGAATGTTCTATTTAAACGCTTCAGGGCAAGGGGATGCATTCAGTTTAACAGCCAACTTTTTTTAAACCCACTTCATACTAACTGACTGGTAGATATCGACTCCACTCCAGCAAGCTGAGAGGATCTGATGGGTACAAAAATCAGACAAAGTTGTAGGGAGCTTGATACTAACGTACCTGAGTCAATACAAACCCCTAGCCGTCTGACTAGAACTAATGCAGGTTGTAGGACCATGGACAGAGACAAGCAGCCCCTCACAAGGCTTGTCCTGATCCCTGACACACAACTGCATTCTCTTTCAAAAACTATTTCTAAGAGCCATACGACAGAGCACATTCAGCAACATATGGGAACAATGCTGCTTTGGAGTTAAGTAAACTTTCTTTTTCCGTTCTTTCCCCGTCTTCCCCCTCCTCCCCCCGCTTTTTTTACAGCGACCATAAAGAGTATCACACTAAAACCTGCCTATCCCCAAGCAAAAATCCTCAGTCAAATGTGTAATGTCACTATGGGCTTTTATTTTCTGCTGAAGGCACGTCTTATCTCAAACAAATAATTCCTAGTTAGTGTTGTTCATGTGTGAAATTGTAAGCTGGCAATCGTGCTTTAAAAAAAAATCCTCCATCTAAAAAGGCCCTCTTTAGATTGTGTTTACAGTACAAGCTTAGGTTTTGCTCCTGTTATCATAATAAAAAGCATAAGCATGAGGCGTTCAAAACAAATCGTCAGACTGGTATATCTTGCCTCAGAAAAATATCTGCTCTTTAAGTGTTGTGTGGGTTTGCGGGGTGGGGATTTTTGTTTTTGTTTTGCCTGACCCTATTCAGAATAATAAGATCTGTAAACTATGTATGACTCTACCTTAGTATAAATAATGCAACTGACGTTGCTATATTTCTTCTCTATTCTATTGTGTAATCAAAAGTCTTAATACCAATACAGCCTATTTCTCAGTGCGAAAGAGGGGTTTTTGTGTGTGGTGGCTTTCTGGAGAGGGTTAAAGTTTCGGTTTCTTTAGCACGAGGTAACAGCAATCGCTTGGCTTTCTGCAAGGAAAGATAAATCTTAATCCAAATAAATAAAATAATAATATAAGTAAACCATCTGTCTGTTCCTGAACATCACTGTGACCTTGTTCGTTTTCTACAGTGAAATGGGAAAAGGCAGCTTTCTGCTGCACGACCGTTCTTGTTTGCGGGTAGTTTCTCTCGCCGAAGATTTGGCTTTCCCGTGGTGTGTAATACACGTTTAATTTTAAAATAATAAGACTGGGCACACCAGCCAGTCAATCGGTTCCATCGACCCCTTTTGTGCTTAGATCAAACGCTTGCACAACAGAGAAAGTGACAGCATCAGGGCACGGTAACAAAGCCATAGTTTGTACCAAAAGAAGAGTGAGGCCCAGAGAGACACCGCAGCTAGAGAAACAGCTGTCTTATCAGCACAGTGCAGAGATGGAGATGGCTCAAGAGGTCCTCAACAGATAATCAGTTGAATAGGTTTGCAATGCGCCAAACTTCACGCTTGATAAGACCAACCCAATGTAGAAGAGCAGCACAGATCCAGCTCCATTCTATTTTATCTGCGCTGCAAATTAAGAAATTGAAATTCAGGTGGCGCGGGCAGCATGTTGCTGATAGACCACTAAAGTAAACGGTCATTAGAAAGCTTTCGGCAGAGAGAAATAGGCGTCTGTAACTGGATGTTACTTTAATAATAATTAAGAAGTAGCCACCTGTCTTAAAGTGACACCTGAGGTGGGGGGGGCTGCCTTTTCTTTTCAGCATTGTCACATGCCCCTGCATCATTGAACAAACTTGTTTTGGCTGCGAAGTTTAAAGACCGAGTTTATTGCAAAAGACAAGAGTCCCAACTCCAATTGCAGAGCTAATTTTAATTCCCCCCTCCTACCTGTGGTGCAGAAAAAGAGGCACGGCGACTTAATAAAAACTACCCTCCGCCTGGTATTAAAAAATTGCAAACTGCAGAAGATAAAACCAGGCTTCTGCGAGCACAGATTAATCAAAACTCTTTGCTGAAGGGAAGTGAAAAGGATAGTTCATGAGTTAGCATAATTATTTACATGTCACAAGAAAAATGAGCTAGACTAAGCCATTTATGTAAGCAGCAAATCCCGTTCTAAAATATGTGTGTTGATTGACTAATGACATCACATTAGAATACCGTAGCTCCTCCTTGTTTCATCAGGAACGCCTTTAAAAAAAAACAAGCTTAGCTTTGATTTAAAAATTAAATTGAATTTATGGAAAATGTAATTAAAAGGGACAAACAGAGCACAACCATGAGCACAAACGTTTTCATAAGGTAGGGGTGACTACATTTACTTAGCTGCTTTGTGAGTTGGTGCCCAAAAGAGCTGAGTAGCCAAACCAGATGCAAGAAATTATCTAATTTTAGCCAGTCTATCATCCCATGACTTCCTTGGATAATGTTTTAAATTAGGTGGGTTTTATTTCTTAACAAAAATAAACTATTGGATAAATGTCTGCACTTAACTGCCAGCAGGCCAATAAAGGCCTTGTCACTGGGGCTTGCTAACTGGAGGGCAGAACAGTGAATATGGTGGTATAATGCTGATATTTTTAACACGAGGCCACCACAAAAATTTGCCTTTATTCTGTGACAAACTTTGTCTAGCAAGGGTGCATGTGATGGCAGAAGGGAGATTAGGAGGGACTATGGAATCCATTAATTTCTTTCCCCTTTCAACAGAAATTAGGGTGACCAGATGTCCTGATTTTATAGGGACAGTCCTGATTTGGGGATATTTTTCTTATTTAGATTCCTATTACCCCCCCACCCCGTGTCCTGATTTTTCACATTTGCTGTCTGGTTACCCTAACAGAAATGCTTTCTCATAACCAAGGAGGGAAGCAGCTTACATGTGGGGAGAGCGAGAGAGGAGGGACCTCAATATTGGTGCACTTGCTGGAAACACTTATATTTTCTTCCTGGAAAAAACTGCTGGCTATATTAATAGTATAGCAGAGCATTCCTCTAGTCAAAAATGTAGAGAGGAGGGGGGGAAATGAGGATGGGATCAACCTCCCTTGGGTGATTTACCAGTATCTTTTGTTTGTTTTTGGAATACCTGACATTTGGTGCAATGTGATCATTTTGTTAAAAAGGGCAAAACCACTTGCTCTTTTTAGAAGTATTTTTGTATTAATTCTATGGATAAGTTATTTCTAGCAGGGATGATACAGCAGGCTCCGGAAAGGGGGTGAATGCCATTTAGAAAATCACTCCTTTTAATTTGGTGGATATGTAATAAAAGTGTACAGTGAATCCCTGTCCAGTCAGTCATTGTATGGGGATGGGAGACATAATCTTGTGTAAAAGAAAGCAATAAAACCCCTAAATTAAAGCACTTTATTTTTTTAAGTTATGCTATTTTCCATCTAAAAATAATAATGCTTTTAAGCTCCCCACTGAATTAGGCCAAATACTGTCACAGCTTGGAGAATTTGGTGAAATTATATTTCTATCATACCAAGAGGTTTCCTCAGGAAACAGGATAGAAATAAACTTACTGTAATTAGTACATCCACTCATGGTATTATAGTTATAGAAATATTGACTTAACTGATGGATTTTACTTTTTCAAACGTATGATGTGTGTGTTATATTTTCATTCTACCTGTTGAGGGAAAAGTGCATGTTACACTAAGGTAGCTTTTTTATTCTGCCATCATTTTTCTTGCTGACAGTGTAGTGCAGTAAAATAGTGGCAATTGCTACTAGAATATTATTGAAAAAATGTCCCTGTGAAGTCTGGACTGTTAGTACACTAAGTAATTAGATCATCTTCAGATAATCAGATCACATGCATAGTAGATGGAATTTTTTTGACCTTGTGTAGACCACTTGTTTGAACATATTTCAAACCATTGTAGGTATCTGCTTGAATGTTTTTGTTTTTATTCAATTAAGATGATATGCACCCAGTTTGAAATTAAGATTCACAATCAAGGTCTGCATATAATTATGTATTGATGTGGATGTGTGAGAGGTTGAGATGCATTCAAGTTTCACTTGCTTCTACTGCAGTTATGTGACCTCAGTCTTTTTCTGTGGCATAAGCTTAGTTTAATGGGTGGAACCAGATACCCATTACTGAAAGGGAATTTAAATATATTTATGTAGCATTATGTCAATAAATACCCTTTCTTCCTTCTCCCTGCCTATCCTCCACCTTTTATCATTTTTCCTTTTTGGATTTCGCTGCATTTTTTTCTTCCACGCTTATATTTATACATAAGAAGCCCTCTACTCCAAATACCGTGGAATTAATCTGTAGTGATTATTACATGCAGTGATCAGTTAGGTGGATCAAATCTTGTTCTCCAAAAGCCAATTCCCATTGGTGGTGATGTTTGTCCCTCACTTATATTGATCTCTAGGATTTTAGTTGTAAGGATCAGATAGGGAAGGATTTCTCTGGTTTTCTTCACAGACAAGAATTTAACTTTTCTCATGTGAAAATTCTTTACCTGCAGATGATTTAAAAATTTATGGGAGTGCCAGTTGAAAACAAAAATATATAGTGGAACTTGCTGTGTCTTTGCACAGTAGAAATTTTGCTTCTCTTGCATATGCAAGCTCATTTTCATGGGTCAGAAATTATCTTGTAAGATTCTGAGTTACTTAACGCTCATTGAGAGGAGTATATAGGCAGGATCTGGCTCATACATTATCATTCAGATTTAGATATCTAGAAGGTTGCCCAACTTGATCCTCAGAATACTATTAGACTCCATCTATAATTTTGTGGTCAGCCTACTTTAGTTCTTGAATGTTGCATGTTTAGAACAAAGATTATGCTAATATCACCCATGCTGATGCTAAGAAAATGTTTAGAAGTTTTACAAGTTTATTGGCCTACGCTGGTGCAGCTCATGTTCTATTTTGACACCACGTTTCCTGCTATTGGACATCTGGGCAAATGTGCATCTGATACTGTATAAAAGAAACAACTTCTGCACCCAGCCAAGTCAATAATATTTTAAAATATTTTTTTTTCAAAATTGTGTGTTCTATAAAAGTAGAACACCGGTCTGAAGAAATAAATCAAGGAAGAAACAGAAGATTTTCTAGTATTCTTGAACTCTAGCTTTTTTCTTAAGTAACTTCTGAGATTTTCTAACCAGGTCACCAAAGATCCCTAGACATTTTTCTCCTATCTTTTCAATAAGCCCCTTGAAATAATGCCAATAGTGATATCCACTGAAGACTGTTTATAGCAAGTCTACTATGCCATTCCTCCACAACTGAATTTAAAATGGTGATTTTTTTTCAGTCACTTAATCCTACATTTTCATAATTGACTAGTGATTTGGGTGTCCAGCTTGAGACACCTGATGACCCATCCTCTGAAAATCAGGCCTCTTTATGGTGTCTCTTTATGGTGCATCTGAAAAGAAAGGCACCCAAAAATCACTAGTGAAAGTGTAGATATAAATGCACTGGTTCAGTAGCACAAATGCAAATAACTACTTGAGCTCCCTCTCTGTGTGCAGAGAATAAGAGCTACTAACATTTACTTGGAGATTTGAAAATTCTTCATTTGAGATGCCATGCTCAGACATGATCAGCTATGCTGTGATTCTAACTATAATGAAGTGAGTAAGACAGTTGGCTACAAGATAAGACTTGTTATTAACTGTTAGTTAAATACAATCCTAAAATCTGTGTGCTTAAGGATTTATATTCAGTTGGTCTGGAAATAGGCCCTAACAGCAGAAACCCACTTTATGTAGTACTTTTGCCTCAATGCTAAAACTCCTACTACATTCTCCCAAACAACTTTCAGTCACAGTTAGGCTTCTAGATCTTTATATCTGTTAAATTTTATAATAAAAGTATATGACATTTAAAGTACCTTCCATCCAAGGTTCTGTATATTTAACAACAACAAGTCTAATAATTTGCCTGAGTTATAGTGACTATGTAAGTCTTTGGGCCAGAGTAGGAAACTGACTCTCCCACATCTCAGGTGAGTGATCTAACCACTGCGCTAAAAGTTATAAACTGGACACCACCGCCACCACCACCAGCTCCTCCTCCAGCTGGACTTGATATGGTAGAGAGCCTCTGAGCACGCCAACCTGATTGGGCTCCACATGGGAGATAGGAGAAAAAAAATGTGTCTTCCCTGGTTCGTGGATCACTCTGGGTGTAGATGGGAGATAAGCATTCGGACACCTAAAAGTAGGCAGCAGTGCACGTGACCAGAGGCAGAAACTTAGATGCCGAGGGAACTTTTCAAGTGAAAACTTAAGCACTTGAAAAACTTAAGAGTGAGTTTAGGCATCTACAGGGTTTGATAGAGTTTTGTAGATTATAGTGGAGCCAAAACTGGGATTTAGGTGCCTAAATCTTGGGTTTAGGTGCCTAAGTACCTTCATGGATGGGGGCCCTAGTATCTCCCCCCATTTATGGAGGGCACGAGGGAATGAGAAAGCTACAGTTCAGGTTACAGGATCACTTAGACATCATTAGTTAGCTGCTCCAAAGATCTTGTCAGGGTCTTTCCACAAAGAGAGGGAATGAGAATCTGGTAGCATTCATGTGCCTCTCTCTGTGTTGGAGGAAGCATTAAGGAAACACTTAACAGTAAAAATATTTTTAATAAGGATACATTTCCCCCTGTTTCTTTAGTATGTTCAAACAGGTTAATACTTTCTGTTGGAATTTTCTATTTCTGATAGGGTGGTTCAGAGTTGAAAAGTCTACAATGTAGTAACTATGCAAATGAATATGGTAATCCACTGTATAATTGGATGTATATGCAATCTACCTCTTCTATAGGGTGGTCTACTTGGAATAATTATGTTTTCCATGTTTGGATTGGCAGATCAAGAAAAAAAAAAAAGAGTGGTAAACTATGTATGGTTTTCATATATTGAAGAAAGGAATCTATTGTACATCATTAGCAGATTGGTATCATTTGAATATCTGAGGAAGATGGGAGACTTGGTGGTTCATTGACATACTGCACTAAACTCCAAACTTCTGGAATGTACACTTGAAGCCTGGCTAGGCCTCCAGTGAACTAGTTTCTCATCACTGTCTTTAGTGGTCGTTTATCTGCCTCTCCAGCTGGTTTGCCACAATTTGAGGTCAATGGAACTATTCACACTGCTTAAAGTTGAACACATGCATACGTCTTTAGGGACTTGGGGCTCCAGTCTGTAATGAGTGGAGTTTGAACAGCTGTGCAAAGCTTGCATAGCAACTAGCCCAAGCTATGCATAGTGTTAGTCAAATGTTACCAATTCATTTAACTGACCACCAAAAAAACATACCATTTTTAAATTTTACACATACGATTTTAAACAAATATAAGTTGCTCCAAGATCTTTGAATTGACTACACAAAAGTGTAGTAGGAATGAAGCCTTCTTCAATTTGTCTTTTTCACCTGGTATATGAGAAATCAAATATTATTGCCGTTCTGAAGTGTCAGCTTTTGTAAACATAAATCAGGTGCCTAAAAACATAAATGGTATTTAAAAAAGGTATAAATTGTTTGGAGCTGTAACAGATATTTTCATGAATTACCTTGACAATGTACTATAAAACATCTTTTTCTTCTCGCTATGCCTTCTTTAGATTTAAGATGTACAAAAAGTCCTTTAAAATGTTCTTTCATGGTCTAACCCTGACAGTGCCAGTTTTAGACTTTTTTTCCCGTGCAATTTAATTGCTTTTTTCACCATCATCTGAACTGTTGGTTTCACACACTTGAGAATAAGGCTACTCTATTTTCTAAAACAACTTTTCCCAGTAGATTGTCTAACTTCAGTTATATATTTATATATCTGTATATTCATATATCTTGTAGAATCACCTTTAACAATTTTCTTCGTTACAGTATTGCAATGAGCTTGTTTTTCTTCCTGGACCTGTAAGAATGATTTTTAAAATTTATGGATTTCTGCTTGATTAAATTAAATCTCTTTTTTCCAAATCCTAATCAAGCAAGCAAGAACGGAGCAAAATCGGCTTAAGATGAGGTATGTAGTTCAAATATAAAGAGAACTGAAAACTAATAGTGGCAAAGCCATAAGCAAATTAAAGTTGCTTTCCATTTTTAATTAGCTGCTTGTCATGTTGAGAAATAACATTTTATTCATAATTATTACTAAATATTTTACTGTAGGCTCTTGCATAGCTTTCTGTTCATATTTATTTTGTGTGTATTTTGGAAAACTTCATGCTAGCATGACATTATTTTCATTAGTGGCTTGGATAAGGGAATGGAGAGTATGCTTATAAAAGTTGTGGATGACACCAAACTGGGAGGGGTTGCTTTCACTTTGGAGGGCAGGATTAGAATTCAAAATGCGTGACAGATTGGAGAATTGATCTGAGATAAACAAGATGAAATTCAATACAGACAACTGAAAAGTACTATCCTTAGAAAGGAAAAATGAAATACTCCATCACAAAATGGGGTATAAGTGGCTAGGCAGTCGTACTGGTAAGAAGGATCCGAAGGTTATAGTGGATCACAAATTGAATATGAGCCAACAATGTGATGCAGCTGTGAAAAAGGCCCATATTCTGGGGTGTATTAACTGGAGTGTTGTATATAAGACACAGGAGGTGATGGTCCTGCACTCCTTGGCAGTGGCAAGGCCTCAGCTGGAATACAGTCTCCAGTTCTGGGCACCACATTTTAGGAAAGATGTGGACAAATTGGAGAAAGTCCAGAAATGGCTCAAAAATAACAAAAGGTTTAGAAAACCTGGCCTATGAGCAATAATTAAAAAAACTGGGTATGTTTAACCTTGAAAAAAAAAAAAAAAAAAAAGACTACTTGGGCGGGGGGGGGGACCTGATAATCTTCAATTATGCTAAGGGCTGTTCTAAAGAAGAAGGGCATCAATTGTTCTGCATGTCCACTGAAGTCAGGACAAGTAGTAATCATTTTAATCTGTAGCAAGGGAGATTAATGGTACCAGAAAGATCCAGAGATCTCTGATGGAGAATCTTGTTCCACTGACAGACAACTCCCTTGATGGTTGGGTAGGACTTTATACTTGTCCTCCACCATTAATGAGAGTACCTAGGTACTCTGCTGGCTTTGTTCTCCAGGTTACCCTGGTTCATGCATTATCTGTATCAAATGAAGTGAGAGGGGAGGCTGCTAGAGCCCCGGCGTGGATGTCTTATGGCAAGTTGATTGGTTGCAGCATACATATTTTAAAAATCTCTTATGCCCTGACTGTGGCTGTATGGAAGGTAAAGAAGAAGTTATTCTCTTCCACCATAGCATCTGCAAAGTCTTAGACAGCAGACTTGTTTCAGTCTGGTAAATTCAGATTGTTTGAGCTTGGTAGTTGATCTGAGTCCCTCCCTTTGTAAGGAAGCTGCTTGTTTTGTAGACAAGATTGATTTGAGATGGGCTGTCTACTTCTGTGATCGCAGAGCAAGGGCTTCATCGTCTCTGCTAGAATTTCAGTTGATGATGCTCACTGAGGTATGGAGGTGTTGAGAGAATTTTGTCCCACAACCTGTGCTTTGGATCCATGTCCTTCCTGGCTGGAGAAGGCCAATGAGGAGGTACTGGGTTCCTTCATTGTAGAGATTGTGAATTCCTCTTAGAAAAAGTCAGGCTGCTTATTGCTTTTAAGGAAGCATTAGTGCAGCCGTTGTCAGCATCAGGTGATGCTTTATTGAGCATTCAGCTAATTATCAGCCTGTATCTTTTCTTCCTTTCTTGGCTAAGACTGCAGAAAAGGTTGTTGCAAGAAAATGAACTCTATCTAGATGCCTTCAATCTTCTTAATAGTTCTCAGTCTGAATATAGATGTGGCTTTGGCACAGAGATTGCTTTGGCTGGTGATCTCCTCCTGGTGTCTATGCTGATGCTATTACATCTATCACCTGCCTTTGATATCACTGATCATGAGACATTAACTCTCCTGCAGACCCTGGCAAGATTAGATACAGAGTCTGTTTAGTGGCTTCATTCTTTTCTCAGATTTCACTGGATAGTTTGGACAATTGCTTCTCTTCTCAAAGAGCTCCCAGGTGGAACCATGGTGTCATCCCTTCTGTTCCAACATGTATATGTGGCTATAAGACATGGTTTACAGGGTTTTCAGTATGTTGATGACCCCCAACTGTATGTATCCATCTCATCTAACTCAGATACTGCAGTTCAGCATTTCAGCTAGTGCCTTGTTGAGATTGGAGTCTGGGTGAGAATGAGTTGGATGAAACTCAAACCACACAAGACTGGGGAGGGGATGATGGGTTGGGAGAAGCTGTCAGAAGAGAAGGTAGATGTAATATCAGTCCTTTGATTGAGAGACAACATCCAATTTTCAACTTAGGGGGTGATTTTAGACCTATTTGATCATATTACAGCAGTAACACAATCAGCTTTTCCACCCTCTACATGTGGCTAGCATTTTTCACCATCTACATGTTGCAACCTTTCCTTTTGGATGCAGACCTTGCCACTGTCTTTGGTACCAAGATTAGACACCTGCAGTATGCTTCGTATGGGGCTATGCCTTAATGCCATTTGGAGAGTGAAACTGGTGCAGAACATAGCTACTTGCTTAGTGAGTGGGGCATCTTGCTATCATTATGACATCAGTGCTCCAGGATCTGCACTTGATGCCTATTGATCTCTGGGTGGCGTTTAAAGCGTTGATTATAGCATAGGATACAGCCAACCCGAGGGAGGGACCATCTTCGCATGCCACACTAACAGAGCTGTGGTCAACAGAGGTGCTAGAGCTGGATCCCTCTTATTATAAAAGAAGGAGCAGCAGGCAGGGTATTCTGAGTGAGGGCTCCAGGCCACTTGTTTCTCCCTTACCCTACTTTTTCTTAAATAGCCCCGATTTGGTGACCTTCTGGGCACACTGCAAAAGACACCAGTTTGAGAGGGTTTTTGGAGAGGGATGAGGATGTGTTTCCTAGACTGAGGAAGGGGTAGAAAAGAGTTCCTGAAAGTGGCTGGCTGAGTTCCTGCTGAAATGACTACTTTAATACAAGAGAACCCCAGCAGCATTAGTGTGTTAGGGCACCTAAAGCCTTAGATAGGCGTCTTTATTTTATGTATTTGGATTTTAAATAAGAAAAGTTAAAATCCATGTTCGTTTGTGATTTTCTGTGTTTTCCCTGATTAACTCATTGGCACAGCCATAGAAGCCCACTTTTGGGGAAGAGGTAGACAGAGAGTACATATGTTTTCCTTGCATTATGAATATAAGTGCTCTTAAAAGAGGGTGCAAATATTTGCAAGTCAAAAACTGTGTTATAGAAGGTGCCAAAATCCCTGCAGATGTCACCTGGAGAACTGCTTATGTACTTCAGTAAGGGTATGTACCCTGAGAGTTCCCATATTTGTACTGTAAAGCACTGTAGTATTTAGGTTCAATAGGCTCCATGATGTCTCTGTTCCTCCCAAACATCATCAAATATTTAATTTCACTGCACATTTTTTGTAGGTATCCATGGACTTTTTTTTTTAAGACACTGTATTTAAAATCTGTTTTACTGAAACATTTTGTACAGACCTATTGGTTTATCTGACTGTAAACTTTTAGACTAAGAATTGACACTCAGAGGATGAATTCTAGTTTCTAAAACTGCTATCATTTTGTTTAATCTCTATCCATATGCCTGCTTTCTCTTCTCCCCTTCTCTCCTCCCTCCACCCCACACGAGTCTTCTTATTGTAACAACTTACTTCCAGCATAGACGACAAGCCAGCAGATTTCCTAGAAAACAGCTGTCAATCTACTTTACATTTCATCCCTTAGAACTGTCCTAACGCCTCTTCAAAGACACAGAGTACATCAGAGCTGTAATACACTCTTCTTTCACTGGCCTATAGCATTAGATTCCAAGCTGAGTCAGAGGCCCTGGTGTCCTAGATGGCACCACCACTAGGTCACTGGCTACCTTTTAGGGTTTGAAAGTTTAAAAAAATAAATAAATAAAATTAAAAATCCTCCCGCTTTAACACCCGCCTGTTAGCGCAATAAACTGATGTTTAAATAACTGAACTGGCTTCAATGAACTGTACTTGCCATTTTCCTGTTTCTTAGCAAGATAAAATGGAGATAATTATGAAGTGGATGAGCAGGTTTAATGAAAGCCAGTTTCTTTTGGTATATTCCTGAAGCAGCAATCATCATCTGTTTGGCTTTTGAAGAGCAACAATTATAATCACTTAAAACCCCAAGGGGAACAAAAATAGAATTTAGATTAGCATATAAAATATACAGCTGGATTGGGCAAGCCTATAAAAATCTGGGAAAATCATTCTAATTTGAATGCTATTCAAAAATCACAAGTAAAATGAGTTCAAGAGGATTTTGCATGCTTCTTCCTCTTATTTTTTTTTTTTTAAAGTACATAACATTTAGAGGATTTTCCTAAAACAGAGAACATGGAAACAAGAAACTGGTGCCAGGAAAGGCATTCAGTAGGAATAGGTTAAAGGTTCATTTTCAAAGTAATAGATACAAATGGTGTAGCAAAACATAAGTGTAACAGGTATTAGTATCCCAAAGCTCTGAGATAAATGTACTACAAAATGGTGTTTTATACTTCAGAACTGAAAAAATAAAATGGTGCTAAGACATGTAGTTGTACTCTTTTTGTTTTATCAGACAGCTAAGCAATTATGTTTGTTAAAGAAAACTCAGAATGGCAGCTAATATAGGCCGCAAACAATTTGTCCAATCATTTGTCTATTTGTCCAAATATTTTTAAATGATGCTATTTTAGATTCATTTCTGTGGTCAATACATAAATTCACCAATGAGACGGAAAAACTTTTCCTCGTGTAGAAATGTGCCAAATACTGTAATACATCATATGGAGTGTAGTACCTGGAAAACTAGATTTATTTAGTAAAGAATGCACTGTGAGTCTAATACACATTAGTATAAAATGCATAGCTAGCCTTTGGTTCTGTTCAAACATGCTTAGAGCTATTTTGATGTGAAAACTAAATGGATCCTTCATGTGGTAGAACAGATTATTTCCATGATTAAGAGTTGCAGGATTGGGCCATTACTTACTGAGTTTTTCATAAAATGACTGTTTAAAGATATTCTGTGCTCATCTAGCATTCTTGTCTGCTGATCAAAAGTTATTACTATGCAATATAGTTCTACTAAACACCTCCAGGCAGTTGTTTGTTTACCTTCTTCAATGAAACTCACCTGCTCTAATTCACCAGTACACTACTTTAAGCAATGTTAGCTATTTACATTGCTTTAGAGTAGACACATGTACAGAATATCTGTCTGTCTTTGTACACACTCTCTCTTATTGTGGCTGAGCACTCATTGCTGCAAAACCTTTAACTTCAGACCTTTCTGAATAGTATGTTAAGGCTGAGAAATTAATGAACAATGTTACTGTCCTTTAAAATATACTTTAAAAAAAATGCACTTACCCATCCTTTCTGGCTTTAAGGTGACATCAGAAAGGGCCCAGCAGGTCTTTCTGCTGGGCTTCCTGAGCCATCTGTTTCATATTCTGCATCCTTTGAACAACACAGTGCACTGTGGGATACAAAGCCCCATCAGTTCATGTTCAATTTAATGTGAAATCTAATGGCCACTCATTTTAAAACAAAAACCATAACTGGAAATGAAGCATTGGTCTAGGGTAAGGGGATAGTCAAGTTTTAGTCACCCTTATTCTGTTTTTCAATATACAACTATCCAGACAGATATTTTATAGCTATATGCAGTAGTGCACCCTTATTTCATGAACATTTTGTTAAATTCTCAGATTGCACTCAGAACTGTGCATAGTCTATAAACCAAATACATAGTTTTAAACTAGACTACCCACCCTCCCCAAAATAATCCAATGCTGTCTAACTCCACCCACTCTGGCAAAAGCCTGAATGCCTAATTTTGCCATTCTTCTAATTTATAAATTAGTACTTACTCACAGACGATAGGCCCATTACTCACTGGGACGGATTATGCATGTGACCAAGTACTCAGCATGAGTAAAGGTGGCATAATCAGGCCCTGAGAGAATAATTAGCCTTAGTCCAGGCCTTGAAGCTCAGACTCTGTTGCAGGAAAAATAGAAAAAGGCCTTCCTCAGACATTAATATTTAGGTACTGTTGGCCAAATCACCCTAGCTGGTCTCAACTGTTGTAACGGTATGTAGGAGAAATGGCGTTTTACACTGAATACCTTAACCATAGAGGATTTTATGGATTGGTCATGTGATGTATAGCTCATTACAGTCTGATAGCTACAAATATTCATGTTTAATTCCCTCTCCCCTCCAGATTTAGAGTTTGTCCACACAGTGAGTTATTCCTGATTAGCTCCATGTGTGGATGTTTTTATTCTAGAATAAGAGTGCCTAATTCCAAATTAGCCTAATCCATTTTGGAGACTGATTAAACTAATTTGGAATAAGGCACCATTATTCCTGGATAAAAACATCCACACATGGATTTATTATTTCTAATTAACACTACTTTAAATTTGCACTTTACCTTATTCTGGATTAATTTTCATATGTAAACAAGTCCTTAATCAGACCATTGGTAAGGACTAAGAATATACTGGATTTATAGAATTATAAACAAGAAATTTGAGATCCCATTACAAAAAAGTTCACTTTTTTAAAAAGGGGGAAACATTCTATTTCCATGGCTACAAAAGTGTGCGTGAATTTGGTCTTTTTCTGGGAGACAGATGAAGTTTTAACTCCCGGAGTGAGACAAATCATGACTAAATTCAGCCCAACAGGGAAGAGACTCTTTTCCAAAGTTATGAGAAGGTGGCTAGCATGCATGTTTTATTTGATAATCTTCTCCCCTAATTAGAATTGCCACTTGAGTTTTGTCTATACTTTTTTTTTGGTCTTGCCTATAATTCATAATGGATTCATCTGTATTGGTAAAGCTGTAGTGTAGACAAGTCTGACCTCTTTATCACTGTGTCACTTAACCATATTATGGGTCTGAAAAAAAAAATCTGAGTATAGACATAACTCATATTAGGCCAGCTCCAAGGAAGCCACTTTAGCCTAATGGTGGTGAAGGACAATAATTGTTGCCTAACTGGCACAGTTTTAATATAAATTCTGCTTAAGTGGTACCTGTTCAACTAGTGTCAAGGGAGTGTGGAGGTGTGAAATTCAAAGCTTTGATCTTTTGATATCAGAATTGCTATGTGAAAAGAGAGGGTGGTGGGGAAGAGAGCTTTAAGTCTTTAGACTTAAAATGACTTCTGACGGCTTCTCTATGCAGGGAGTTATTCTGAAATAGCTATTCCTCAATAACTGCAAGTGTAGACAGTTATTTCAGAATAAGAGTGCCTCATTCTGGTTTAGCTTTCTTTGAAAGCAGATTAAACAAAATCAAGTTAAGTATTCAAGAATAAGAGCATCCACACATTGAGCTATTCAGGAATTGCTATTATGATTTAAGTTCATACCCTACTTTAGTCCAGATTAAGTTTCAAGTGTAGACAAGACCTTACTAGCTGAAAAAGCCACTATAACTGGGATAATATGTGATCTGTGTAAGTAGCAGGCTCTGGTGGATTCTGTATAATTCATAGAGTAACTTAAATCAAAAGAAGAACAGGAGTACTTGTGGCACCTTAGAGACTAACAAATTTATTAGAGCATAAGCTTTCGTGGACTACAGCCCACTTCTTCGGATGTATATATATATATATATATATATATATATATATATATATATATATATATATATATATATATATATATATATACACATACAGATACAGACTAACACGGCTGCTACTCTGAAACCTGTCATTAAATCAAAAGGCTATGCAGAATTTCATACTTCTGGTTATCTATATTGACCTAACAAACAATCCAAAGTGTGTGTGTGTGCACATGCATTTGTATTCAAACACTCCGTGTAATACACACAGAATTACAACAGGAGCAAGAATATATAAAAAGAAACCACAGTACTTTCTCTGCAAGGCCAAGCAAACACTTTGGCGTGTACTTAATTTTAAGCACGTGCGTAATCCCATTGACTTCAAACACATGGAAAAATTTTAGCAGGATCAGTGCCTAAAGCACTCTTTAAATGGCAATAATATTCAGATCAAAATAGAAAAGTATTGCTTTATCTAGCTCTCTTTGAGCTATTTTCTAAGCAGAAAGTAGGGCATTTGCTTTTTCTCTACTCCTAAGTAAAATAAGATACTGAAGCACATGATTCATTTAAAATGTACTTTTAAGCATAAAAGTAGGCATATACTGAAGTATATTACTGACTCAGGGCCTGATTCATTTTAAAATGTTTGTCATAATGTAAGAAGAACATTAAGGACATTACAGCATTTCCTTCTGTAAAGACTGCTAATAACAGATTGTTTTCATTTGCTACTAATATCAGTTTGTAAAAATGTACAAAAGATTCACATTTCAAACTTTGATTCATACACTTTCAAACTTTTTTGGCATAGAGTGAGGGAGTTTAATAAAAGATCAAGTGCAACAAATTAGTTATTGTGCTATTTTGATACGAAATTAATCTTTGATTATGGCTAGGTCATTGTAAAATGTAACCTTGAAAGGTGTAATAAATCAAGGACCAAAAAAAAAAAAAAAAGGAGAAAAGTGTTAGAAATGCATTTTAAGATATGAAAGCATCCATGCCTTGCTTATCCCCCTTAAACATCTCAATGTATAATTATTTTAGAGTAATAACCCTTCAAGATGAAATGAATGAAAAATTGTATTG
The DNA here is from genome assembly GCF_011386835.1 of Chrysemys picta bellii. NCBI lineage: Eukaryota > Metazoa > Chordata > Testudines > Emydidae > Chrysemys > Chrysemys picta. Next base: position 112,388,203 of record NC_088796.1, read on the forward strand.
TTTAAGGTGTTGAAAGATGCAGTTTAACTGGTCTCATAAGTCACTTATATATGAAACTGTCTGCTTGTTAGCCTTTTATTTCATGGAGTAAATATTCCATGTCCTTTGTGTATTTTTAAAATATACACCTCTACCCCCATATAACGCTGTCCTCGGGAGCCAAAAAAAAAATCTTACCGCGTTATAGGTGAAACCGCCTTATATTGAACTTGCTTTGATCCGCTGGAGCGCGCACTTCCCCCACCCCCCGAGCACTACTTTACCACATTATATCCGAATTTGTGTTATATCGGGTCGCGTTATATCAGGGTAGAGGTGTATATGGCTAGCAATTGACATATCCACCTTCACATTTTGATTGTTAACATTAACAATAATCTCAATATTGTTAATCTTGTTGTTCTATGGACCCGATAAACATACATTAAAATGGATTACATTAAATCCAAAGGGAAAGAATCAACCTGTATATTTAGAGATTTTTAGGTGGAGGGGCCCAGGGAAATTCCCCATCTCTTTCTAAATCTTCAATAGTTTCCCAGTGAATGTGTTTTTATTGTCCTCTCTATTGCCCCATGCTCTGAATTCTCACTTTCTACATTTTGACATTCACATGTATGTCAGATATGCTTATCTTAGTCTTGGTGAAGTATGTACAATAAAAACTACATAACTTGCTCAAACACATCAGTAGATCTTTGATCTATACCTTACTCTGCAGCTGAAAGATCTGTGGGTGAGTTGTCCATTGCCTGCCTCCACGTGATATCACACACATCACCATGAATATTCTGTTCACAATCCCCATTCTAATTTTCAGTAGTGTTTCTGAATGAAAACTCATGTGGGCACTCTTCAGAATGCTACTATACATTGTGTTTTGATGTGAAGACAGAATTTGTTCTAAATATTACATAACAGCAGGGTTATGTTTTTCCCCCTACCATTAAATTGTTCAGTGAATTGGATTCTTATCCATTATCATGAAAGATAATCCCCATCAGATTTCTCATCTACTCTCATGATGAATTTTGCTTGTCATTCAGGAGCCCTTTATTTGCAGTTTGGTTTAAATTTGATGTTCTATAAACTCCCAGATTTTAAAGGTTCAATAGTGAGTTCAGACTAGTAGGACTCAGATTACACAAGGTGGAAGACTGTTTGCTTTTCATTTATACTTCACTCCTACTTCCTATCCCAAAAATAGCAACATACTGTGGTCATATACCCTTCCAGTATGCCACTTCATGGCATGGATCAACATAGCAATGGCTCTGCCTCCCTTTATCTCAGGGTCTTCAGCTGATCCACCCCAACCTGGATGGTAGTGGAGGTGACTTAGCTCTCCAACTAGGGCCCATAAAGGTTCCACTTCTGCCCAGGTAACCAACGTCCAAAATAAACACAAAGAAACCTAAACTGTGCCTTTCCCTCAGGAAGGCCCTTGTAGGCCTCAAATTTCCATGGTTCCTGGCCCCTGCCAGCCTTCTCCCACAGTGAGAGCTCAAGGTCCATTCTCCTTGTCTCAGGTGTCATGGGGCAGAGCTGATAGAGCCCCCATTAACCCTTTTCTGACTTGGGTGGAGTCTGTATACTCCATCACAGTACATTGCCATGTCAAAAGATGACCTACCTTTTTTCTGCTCCCAGAAAACCTCTGCCCCAACAACATTCACATGGACACAATAAATCACACAGTCAAAGGTTGTATTAATGGTATTACAGCCTGCTGGTAGAGGGCACTCAAACCAGTACACACAATCCCCAGAAACCATGTTCACCACCTTTGTGATAATACTTGGTCTTCTACTAGTGTGTGTACTAGGGTCTTTGATGTTATTACTAGATGCAGGTCACCACAAGGGAATACAACTTTGTTCCACGGTGTAATCACTCTGACCGAACTAGCTGGATTTGAACAGCCATTCTGGAAGGACTAGCTCATTGGAAAGTTGTCTGTAACCACGTAGGTACAGACTAGACTGAAAACATCAACCGGATTTCATGAATTTCCTACCTGGAGTGATGATGAGTAAATAGGCTTACCTGTGACCCTTACCTGTATCTACTAAAGGTTAATTTATGCATGTAATAAATATCTACAGAAGCTGTTTATTTCTTTAATGTTTTACTGTCCTTCTTAGATAACTGCCTACCTCTCTATATAGTGTCTTAGTAAAGACTTTAAAACAAACAAACAAACAAAAAGCACCCAACTAATAATGGGAAAAAAGAAGCCGGTGAATCCATATGTGTACGTTACATAGAGAAATATCAATGCTTATAACATCCATCACAATCCATGTGGATGCTGTAAAAAAGGAAAAGCAATCAAAATTGAGTTGGGCCCAAAGTGCTAGGGAAATATAACCATACTAACAGAAAATTGGCAAAAGAAAATCTCTCTATGAGATCTATTAGGGACCTGAACCATAACTCATAGAAGTCCGTTGGAGTATTTTCCCCTTGACTTCAATGAGCTTGGAATCAGACTCTTGGGGTATATGTTCACTACAGAAAAAGACCCATGGCAATGAGGCTCAGAGCCTGGGTCAACTGGTTCACGCTTGTGCGATGGGGCTAAAAACACCAGTGTAGCTGTTCCAGCTCAGGCTAGAATCTGGGCTCTGAAACCTGGCCAGGGGGCGGAGGCGTCTCAGAGCCCAGGCTCCAGCCTGAGCCCAAACGTCTACATTGCTATTTGTAGCCCTGTAGTAGGAGCCCAGTGAGTCTGAGTCAGTTCTCTTAGGCTGTGAGACTCACTGCTATGGGTCTTTTTTCTGAAATGTAGACATACCCCAAGTATCCAATAGATAGATTGCCAGATGTTTCACCGTATGGGAATATTAACTGAACATTCTGACCCAATCATATTGTTTCTGAATATTAACTTCCTTAGAGCAACAATCAAATATTTATGCAATTCCTGGGGAGCAAATAAAAATGTATGAACTAAGCAAAAAAATGTTGAGTTACTGCATAATCCACTTAAACTAATGCTATTAATGTATGCAGCTACTATTTACTGCCCCGAAAGGGGCAGTGTTTGCTTTATGAAACAACAGTTCTTCTTTAAACTGAAGTAAAAATGGGCAAAAATGGCTAACAATTATTTTTTAAAATGTCTCTTTGCAAACTTCAGTACCTGCTTTGTCCCTTATTTACGTGGTTTAAATTAGATAAACATTCTGATCACTTTCAGTAGCAGCTAATTGTCTAAAGATATTAACAGAAACAATTATTTGAGGATGTCAATTGTCTGCATCACTTTCAAATGAGGGTGAAATTAATTAGCATTTAATTAGTTTCTGCAGATGTCAGAAAAAGTCCATGAAAGTTACTTATCACAATATGCATAGGAAAAAAAAAATAATAAAAAATCCTAACCCATTTAAGTGCCATTACATTAGAAAAGTTACTTCTGGTGTTCAGGAATGCCTTTAAAAGTGGTCACAGTGGGTGGCTAGAAGTAACTTGTTCATAAAAAATAAAATTCATGTGACCTATTCCTGCTTCACACAGTTGAAGCAAGGGCAAATACTCCCTGATATAATATTTACTTGCATGCTTCAATATCTCGTGTGTTGTCTGAACTACTTTTTACCTACAAGAGCCTTATGGCCACCTTTGTAACCTTGAGACATAATTTCAACATTCAAGGATGCTGTTCAAGTAACCGTGCCAATTTAAAAAAAGGTATGGTTCCTTTTTTAGATAATTTCATCTACCCCAAACAGCTGTTGTGTAAACTGCTAATCACAGCCCTCCCCACGGAAATAGCCTGAGACTATTAAAAGAGCAACTCCATTCCATGACTGAAATGCACTCAGAACACTTAAAAAAAAAAAAAAGATTAATACGGTTTAAAATCGAATGGGGGGAGGATGGGGAAGAGACATTCTAAAATTGTATCTTTTTGCTGGGGCATGTGTTTTAGAAAATGTCTCATGAAAGAGCAGGTGCCATCACCTCAAACACATTCCTCCTGATCTTACAGGGCAGAGAGGATGGAGAGCAGAGACTTTAATTAGCATCCCATGCCGTTTAAAATACTTTCGTTGCCCCACTCCTTCACAGTTGAGCATGACAGGAGTCGCGCATCATATGGTTAAGGAAAAGTGCCTTTGAGGTGACAGTTTCATCTGATGATGAAGTGTCAATTATTGGGGGGGTGGGGAGAGAAGGGGAAAACAAGAAGACCCGGATGTGCGCTGCAGGCAAGACTGGAGAAGTGTTTGAATGGGTGATGAATCCATTGTTCTTTTTGAGCAATAGTATAGAGGGTCCAATCATCAGGTTGTATTCAGTAAGTCATCGATTCCAGGTGCATTTGAATTCAAGTAGACGGTTTAGCCTGTTCTCTTCTCTCCCGCCCCTCCCGAGTGCAGAAGCAGAATAACTTTCCCACTCCATCGCCTACTTAAAAAAAAAAAGCCTCCTCCGCCCGGTCATTTGAATTAGAGCTAAATAAGAGTTTCCCTCACCAACCCTGCTTCTCCAAAGCAAGAAAAACAATGTAATAAAAAAGTGCACTTACCATTGCAACCTCATAATGCTTTGTCATGGGCTTTTTTTTTTTTTTAAGCAAAAAAACTTATGAATTTTCAAATCAGCTCGTGCTGGGTGCACCGTTTCGGACTGGGGGGGAAAGCAGCATTTAAAGTGTTTCTAGTAATCACACATGGAAAGGAGAGCTGCTTAACCAATCAGAAACAAAGTAAGATAGACTCCCCCCTCCCCCAGATCAAAAAAACCCCACAAAAAACAAAAACCCAACAACCTCCAAGCAGAGGTAAGTGAAGGGGGGGTATTGTGGGTCAAGCTGCCATCTGACTCCAGGAAATGCCTGGCTTTTCAAAACCATCATCACACAGTGGCTGCACTTGGGTCCAGAGCAAGAGAAAGAGAGACAGCCCCATCTCAATTCACTAACCCTGCCACAATCCTCCACTGATGGATGGTTTTCCTTTAGTAAAACACTTCCAAAGGCGCGCGCATGTATGAACACACAGTCACTCACAACACACTCGCACACCCCTGCACACAGACAGTGGAAGTCATTTCTGGAGGCTGCTGCTAAGAAGTGGTGCCCCGGGTCTCTCTCTTCTCGCAGCACAAGGCTCGGGTGCACCTCAGGACGGCTGGTCGTTCTTCCTACCCTCGTCCCCCCCCCCCCCTTTTTATTTTTATTTTTAAACGCTGCAGTAAAATATGTTAATGCTGGTGGACAGAGAAGCGTGTAGCTCTCATCACCCCTCGCTAGCCATGACCCTCGGAAGCAATTTCCCCTGCCCAGACCCCGGCTGCCGGTGGCTGAGAGCGAAGGCAACACCCACACATCCATCCTCGCTCTCCCAGCAGGTCCGAGCATTGCGGGCAAAGCGGGTCCTTTCTCCCCAAATGACCGTGCACGGGGCAAGGATCGCGGCAACACCCCCCCCCCCCCCACTTTTCACCTTTCTGCAACCAGGCACCCCAAAAAGGGACGGGATTCCTTTTCCTGCCTGGGGCAGACCATATGTTTGCTCCCACCCCGTGCTGTCGCTTTGCGTCTATTAGCGTCCCTGGAAAGGGCTGTGAGGAGGGGCAGGGCAGGGACTCTGTCTCTCGCCCACTGCAGCTGGTGGTTGAGACACAGGGTATTTCTCAGTCCCTCTAGCAAGCTATTGCCCACAGCGTGGCAACGCGGGGGCTGGAGGGGCGAAGATCTGCTATTAGCAGGTAGGATACAGAGCAGCGGAGTTGGACAAAAAGGTGTCACATTTGCAAAATGCCCCGCTTTCCTCCATTAACCCCCTTCCCCGCCCCTCGATCTCGCCAGCCGGCTGCAGCCGAGCCGTCTCATTAGCGAACAGCGTGCGGTGAACTCCTTTGATTGAAAGGGCTCGGCTGGCCGCATTATTCTTGTCAAGCGAGAGAGGGAGCAGGTGCGGAAGCTCCGCCGATCGATACATCCATCTTCTCCGGGGGTCCCCCTTTCTCCCACGCAGCCCCTCGCCCCCTCCTCTATTCTCCCCCCTTCTTCCCTCCGGCCTCGCCCAGCTGGCTTGCGATCTGGACAGCTACAAGGGGCGGCAGACTGAAGAACAAAACCCCCTTCCACACCCACCAGAGGTGGCCTGGCACCTGGGACACCCCGGCTTTGCTGCTGACCTACAGTGTGACCGTGGGCAAGTCACTCAGGGCCAGGTTTTTAAAGGTATTTAGGCTTCTAAGGATGCATAGAGACACCCTAGGATGAGAGTTGGCTATCTAGGTGCCTTTGAAAATCCCACTAGACCCCCGATCCTTAAAGGCATTTAGGCACTTCAGTCGGGGTTAGGTGCCTAAATACCGTTGAGGCTCTGGGCTTAGCTACCTATCTGCAACTTTAGGTACCTAAGTAACTTTTAAAAGATGTCCCTTAGGCTAGGTCTACACCGATTCAGGCGGGTAGAAATCGACCTCTCGGGGATCGACACTCTTACTCCACCAGCGGAGGTGGGAGTAAGCGCCGTCGACAGGAAGCCGCAGAGGTCGATTTTGCCACCGTCCTCACAGCGGGGTAAGTCGGCTGCGATACGTCGAATTCAGCTACGCTATTCACGTAGCTGAATTTGCGTATCTTAAATCGACTCCCCCCTGTAGTGTAGATGTAGCCTTAGTTTCTTTGTGCCTCAGTTCCCCATCTGTACAATGAGGGAATAGTACTTCCCTCCCTCCGAGGGATTTTATGAGAATACATTAATTAATGGTCCTGAGATGCCCATGCTACAGTAATGGGCGCTACAGAGAAGCTTGTACCTTCTAGGACATCTCTTCATACCCCAACCAAAGAACAGAAAACAAAAGAAATTTCAGTTATTTCCTAAAAGGTTGTAAGTAACCCTAACATCATAGTCAAAATTAGCTCCCTCTTCTTGTGTTTAAAAAACAACAACACCCAAAACCAAAAACACACCTAGGGACGGGGTTGTTATCTGTTTGTATTGCAGTAGTGCTTAAGAGCCTGTCATGGACCAGGACCTCTTTGTGCTAGGTACTGTACATACATATGGTAAAAGACTGTCACTGTGCTTACAACAGATTTGAGTTCTCCCTCCATGGAACAGTCTTCTATTTTTTTCTTGGTTAATCCATTCATGAGAGGAGGGGGCAAACTGTGTTTTTGGAGCGAGGACCAGCATACTCCACATACCCTTGGTAGGTGCTTCCTTCCTTCCCTTTTGAGTCCTGGTACAGTATAATCAGGGGTAATGGAGTGATGTTAAGAATTGGAAAATTACTCTACATAGTTTTCAGTGTGTGCTTTGCTCAGTTTCGAGGGAACTGGTTAGGAAATGGGGACATTATAAAATAACAAAAATAGCTAAGTATGTGTGGGTAGTATGTTGTTTTCCTTATGCTGAGCATGCATATTCAGCTGTTTTTTAGATGGTCTATCAGGACGTAGTCACAAGCCTTGGTCCTGGCAAGCTATCTCTTCTTCTAGCCTTAGTCCAGCTATGTGGGGTTGGATCTTTGAGTCTTCCATCTGCATTCCAATCTGTGTTGAACCACTTCCTTGGAAACTCCACAGTTAATCAAATCCTTTTGTCTGACATCCTCTAGTTTTGGATCTTCTGACCCTTCTTTTACACTCCACCTCTAAGTTTAATGCCCTGCTTCCTATATATTCCTGCGATATTCTTGGCAAGCCATCTCCTCCCTGCATATTCTCCATAATACCATTTTCTCCCTTTCCACTTTCAGAAACAAATTTGTTCGTTGTAAGTGCGATCTAACACCTCTTTAAGTCAATGGAAAGATTCCCACTGACTACAACAGCAGTTGGATTAGATCATATTTTCTCCAGCCTCCTTTTAGTCCCATTCCTAGTAATTGCGTAAATAAGGCTCATTCCTGTGGGTTGTCAAGCACCTCATGGAAGGCAGTGAATTCCCTCAATTCCTATTGACTTTAATAAGAATGAGAACAGTTGCCACTCTGCAAAACTGGGCCCTTAATGCCCTTAAATTCAACAGATTCATTATCCCCCTCCAAAAATGAGCAACAAATCAAAAGTTGATAATGGTACACATATTGGGAGTACAATCAATTTTTTTCTTGATTCCAAGACAGATGTACTGATAGATGGATTTAAGCATGCACACTGAGTGGAGAATATGCCACCATTATTATTACCGTATATGTTTTCACTTTCTGACTAGGCTCCTCTCCCTTTTTTTTTTCTTGCTTCCTGCTGGCAGCTCTTCTTTCTTGTTTTTAACTCTGGTGAATTTCATACCATATTGTGTGTAGCTGATGCTGAGTAAAGTACAGAACAAATATTACATTTCAGTTTTGGGGTCTATATGGTATCTGAGCACTTAGACGTGAATTTTTTTAAATTAAAACTGCCCCCCTTTTTAATACAATTATATCTGCTGTTTGGAGATTCAACATCACAAATTCAGTGGATTTTCTGCTCTCACAATCTGTGTATTTTTAGGACAGTGATATTTATGTAACAAACACAGAAAGATTAGTCTCTCATTAGCTAGTTAGGCAAAAGTCCTGCCTCCAGACTTTATTCAGACAATGCCAATATGATCATAATGTAATATGCTTCCTGTGTGTGTTTAACTGTATTGTCTCCCAATATCCTTTTTGGAGTGTTGTGTAGCTGTAACTCAGACATATGCCAATGTTTTACACTTCAGTCTAGCTGAATTTAGCTCGTACTAAATGTTTCTAACTTGTCTTCAGACTTGAAGTAACTATGCAGTAGTACTCAACTGTAACATTTAAGTTTTTTTTTTTAAAATTCTGTGTGTCATCTTCTGCTCTGTGATCAATGATGATAGTACATTGTCCTAAGTTTGAAGCCCTGGCCCCTGGATACTTATTCAATGTAAAATGTTGGGCTTCACCATGGAGAAAGCTTGACACCCCTGCAGTAGGTAATGATGGAATTTTCTTAACTGAAAAGGGAGGGATGGGGCCTATTTTTTTTTCTCTTTTTCACTGTCTGTGTATCTGTGATATCAGCAGTATTTGCTTTTCTCATCTTCCCTAGTAGCTGCAGATATACTATACTTAGTTATTGTTCACCCTTTAATGGGAATGCAAGAGACTATAGCAAAGATAATTACCAATAAAGTAAGGTATTTTTTTATTCTGAATGGTACTCAACCTTTAACAGCTGGAGAGACATCTTGTCATTGAATGATTTTGCAGAGAGCTGCAAAATCTTTGTATTGTGACATCCTTGTGTCGATAGATGATGATGTTGCATCACCATCCATCATTGCCATTGTATATTGATGCTGTGTAATGACATAGTGATGCAACATCAGACTCTCTCACTCTTCTTCCCCAATTCCCAGTGTGTGTGTGTGTGTGTGTGTGTGTGTGTGGGGAAGATTCACTCCTCTTCCTGCACCCCAGGACTGTCAGGAGAAATGGTGTCTGTCTCATCCTTCCCCCTCCCCCACATTTCATGGTTGCTAGGAGGGAGGAGGTGCTCTTTTATTTCATGCTAATCTGGGATTTTATCACAGGTAATTTCCCTGACCTCCTTGCTTTGCTGTTTCAAGGAACCCTCAGGGGATAGAGGAAGAGATGTGTGGAACACAGAAGCTGACAGGGAGGTAATATAGCCAAGTAGGGGATTACTTCCATACAGAGGTGTACACATTCCTCCACTTCCACCTGGAATAATCTGGACAGGAAGTGCACTAAATCTGAACCTCTTCCTGTCAGCTGCCTGCACCTTTGCTCTGTGTTTGTTCCCTACATCTTCAGAGAGATGCTCTCACAGGTTTGCCTTCATTGAGATAAATAAAGCAGGTGCTAACATGAAAATACAGGAACTAATATGAAAATGCAATTTAAAAATCAATGAACAGTGTGAATTTAAAGGAAAACATCCAGATGGAGGATGAACCCACAGATTTGAGTGTGGTGGTGGGATACTATCTAACCAACAGCTAAGCAATGATTTAGAAAACATTTACACATCCAAGATGTGTGTAAATTGGAGGGTCACATCATATACCTTCTTGTACACACTTATTGTGAAGTGTTAACATTTATCATTATTTTACTTAGATAAATACCTTTGCCTTTCTTTCTATCTCCATTTTGGAAATTAAGTTCTTTCTTCTCTACTCTCTCCCTCCTTTTTTTGACAAACAATTTTATAGAGATGCTCTTCCAATCTAATGTGCAGTATCTGACTATAATCTCATCTGTTAATTAGGTGTCCAACTGTATGTCTCCCTTGGTTCCTGCATAACTATTTAAGCCACATCGGAAGTTGAGCATTGAACACAAATAGGAGCAGGCGTGTGATGAGCAGTGGGGCTGGATTTGTTCCTTAGTGCACATACATTGATCACCAAGAGATCCTGTTTTTATAGCACAAGTTAGGCTATTCCCTGAATATTTTTTCATATATATTTTACATGGTTCAAAAGGCTTGATCCTGTTTCCATTGAAGTCAATAACAACATTCCTTAATAGCCCCTAACTCGGTAATCCATCTTTAAAAAAAAAAAAACCCAAGAGTTGATCCTGCAGCTTCCTTCATGTGAACTCCATTAAGTTGACATTAGACGCAATTACAGACTTCAGGAATAGGCATAGAAAATAGGTAACAGAGCATACTATAAAAGATCAGTGAAAACCAATATTAGAAAAGTTGTCCATCTAGCTACTGCTTTTAAGAATCTGTCTTCATCAAAGGTCCTCTGAGTAACATTCTATCTTGTATCCAGCATACGTTGTTATTGCTTAGAACAGTGGTTCTCAAACTTTTTTTTTCGTGAACCACTTGAAAATTCCTGAGGGTCTCAGCAGGCCACTTAATGATCTTTCCAAATGTTGTTTGTATAGTTAGCAAACTATTGTAAAGCACTTTGGATAAAAGTGCTATATTAAAAAAAACCTTAATAATTATTAACATTTTTTGTTCTACAAATAAAAGCACACAACTCATATTTTAATATCAATAGTCTTATCTTTCTAATGCAATGGATGTGCCCTCTCTTCCCTGCCGTGGCATCCCTAGAGCTGGGGCTGGGAAGGAGGAGGGTCTCTCCCGGGCAGCTGCGGCAAGCCATCTCTTTCTCTGGCCGGCCAGCCCTGCATATCCCAAATTCCCACCCACCCCCTCTTCTCATCCCACTACCCCCTCCCACCTATCCCCTCTCCCCACCCTCCCCCCAGGCCACCACCTCACATGTGCATCTTCTCCAGGGTTCAGGCACCTAATTAGTGGAGCCACTAATTAGGTGGATGGCCCTTCATTCTGTTGTGTACGGCCACCCAGGTGCACACCTTAGAGGGAACTATCCGCTGACAACCTGAATGGAGCTCATGGACCACTGGTGGTCCGCGGACAACAGTTTGAGAACCTCTGGCTTAGAAGGTAGTACGCTGAAGTACTATTCAGGAATGCCGCTGGCATTACAGTACCCTAAAATGTTTGGAGAAAGGTATTGTATTGGTATATTCTTAAACTATGTACATAAATACCAGCTACATTAATATTTTACCTTAATTTTAGGGGGGGGGGGAAGAATTGATGAGCTGACAGAGGCAAAGTCTGCTGAAGTTTGGGATGTGTTCTAAGGCTTATCAAATTTTCCAGACTTCTGAGAAGGGAGGATGTAAATAGTGTGACAAAGTTCCTCCTCTATCTTGGTGGGTCCTGCGCTTATTGGTGGATTTTTTTTGCCTCAGAGATTCATCATGTGGGTTGGGGAACAGCCCAGAGACCTTCCCCTCTGGGAGAACCCACAGTCCAGGTCAATGGGGAGGAAGCCAGGCCCACCCTCTACTCTAGGTTCCAGCCCAGGGCCCTGTGGACTGCAACTGTCTATAGTGCCTCCTGTAACAGCTGCATGACAGCTGCAACTCCCTGGGTTACTTCCCCATGGCCTCCTCCAAACACCTTCCTCCTGGTGTCTGATAACACTTGTGCTCCTCAGTCCTCCAGCAGCACACCCTCTCAGCTCCTCGCATCTCTTGCTCCCAGCTCCTTACACTCCCACTACAAACTGGGGTGAGCTCCTTTTTAAAACCCAGGTGCCCTGATTAGCCTGCCTTAATTGATTCTAGAAGCTTCTTCTTAATTGGCTCCAGGTGTCCTAATTAGCCTGCCTGCCTTAACTGGTTCTAGCAGGTTCCTGATTCCTCTAGTGCAGCACCTGCTCTGGTCACTCAGGGAACAGAAAACTACTCATCCAGTGACCAGTATATTTGCTCTCTACCAGACTCCTGTACCCCACTGGTCTGGGTCTGTCACAATAGATTAAATGGGGGATGGAATTTGTTATTAACCCTGATGAGTGAGGAGAATTCTGTTAGGATTTATTCATGTTTGACATGAGAGAGGAGGAAGGGCCCCAGAGCCCGGGGTTCCAGCCTGAGCCTGAATGTCTACACTGCAATTAAACAGCCCTGTAGCCTGAGCCCTGCAAGCTGAGTTGGCAGACACAGGCCAGCCACAGGTTTTTGCGCAGACACAAACTAAGGTTTCTAACTATGATAAACATACTGTGTGAGTGGGATTGGATTCCTGTGGAAGAGTGGCACGCAAAAAAAGCAACAAGCAATGCTGGCATTTACATAACAGAATGGCTGCCACAGAATGCTTTAAAGCCAGGCAACGATAGTGGGAATAATCTGGTAAATGGTTACAAAGTGTAGAGGATCAATACTAAGAGCTGTTAATTTTCATCCTCACCTCAGACCCCAAGTTTGTGATTATATTTAATTCAAAAAGCATATTCAGAGGTAAAACAGCAAGGAGGTGGAATCAATTATTTCTCTATAGACAACAAGAATACCTTCCTAAGCCTGAATGCTTAACTAATAAGGCACTCAGAAAGAGCACTCTTCACAGTAGGTCATAAAAATGGCTTAATTTGAAAGACAATGTGCTTGGCATGCATACACAGTAGGTCCGATTCACTAACTTATTGTGGTTTCATGTTAACATAATGAAATATTGTACTGTTCCCTCTAGACTAAATGTTTCCTTATCTCCCCAAATCAATAGTCTAATGTCATTTTTGCACTATTCCAGTTGCATTGAGTTTGAGATCTGTTGGTATAAAATAAGGAATCATTCTCTAAGTGGAATTTCTTCTAAGTTTGAAATCTTTCTTAAAGTAAAGTGTATCCTTAAAAATGGCCCTGGTGCTTTGAATCCCTATATTCTAAAAATGCTTGGTAAGTAGAGCTGTGGGGAGGGTATTCCCATCAAGCAAACATTTCCCACTTCTGCATCAGGATGAAACTGAGACTTTTTAAAGTTTTTCATGAAAAAAAGAGAGAGACTCCTCCCCCAAATAGCCAGTAGCTTGTGTGTGCGTGTTAGGGTACTCGCCTGGGATGTGGGAAACTGATTTAAGTTGCTAGTCTGTATTGAGCAGAGCAAGGACTTGAACCTGGGTTGTTTTATAACCCATGTGAGGGCCCTAACCGCGAGGCTATTACTTATTCGGATGGACGACACCCCCCGTCCCGGACCTGTCAAGCTTTTCTTGACAAAAGTTTTGTCAATACTGATATGTTCCCATGAACATTTTTGGTTTCTACGACTTGTCATTTTCTAATGTCACACTGTTGCATTGGAAAATTCCCAATCAGCTCTACTATTAAGGCATATATTCAAAACATAACTTCATTCCTACTGGTTTTTGCCACCCCACTTCTGTGAGATTTTTAGCTTGGTTGTCCAGATCTAACTCAGGTACCAAAAGTTGCTGTGCACTAGAGTTCTCATTGAACTTGGATTTGGAGCTTTTCCAGTTATTGCTCTGTTCCCATGTCCAGGATCCCCAGCTGGCACTTGACTCTGAAGGTGCCGAACACTTTCCATGCTCATTGAAGTAAATAGGATTTGGAAGTACTTTGTGCATTACAGGGTCAGGCACCCCGTGAAGAATAAAAAGTAATCTAATTTCTGATCAATGGTTAGCTGCATAGCAGTAATTGTGTATTCTGCAAATTCTTGCACTCTGTGTCACCGCTGGCCTCAGAATTTGCCATTCCCATACCCACACCAACCATAACTGCCTTGGCATCTCAACTTTTAAAATTACCTTAGACACTTTAGTATAATCATTTGAGGGCACAGTAGTTGCACTTATATCTCTCATGAAAGAAGAAACTGATTATTTCTAGCCATATTCTACACTTTAAATATGGGGAATATCTTACAACATGGAAGAGGCTTTTGAAGGTCTCAGTCCAGGAAAGCTTTTAAGCGTGTGCGTTAATGCTTTCCTCTGGAGTTAAGCGGGTGCTTACGCGTTTTCCTGAAATGAGGCTAAAGTATGATCTCTGTACTTCCTACTGACTTGGTAATAACTGTATCTTCAGCTAATACATACTTGAATCTCTGCATTTATTTAGACCATGCTTTGGTTACCTTGTAAACAGTAGGCACCCTTAAATCTCATCTAAAATAAATATGTTGTTGGTGTGGTGTGTTGGAAACATTGGGATTTATTTAAAACAGCCAACCACTGGCTTTGAAAGAGACACAATAGATCATTTTAAGATTTAAAGATTACATATTACTCCTTGAATAATGAGAGGTAAAAGAAAAGGAGAGGTAAAATAATAGTTAACAAACAATAGCTGATTTCTCTGCTGCAAGTCATACAATCTCCCATAAAAAGGCCCTCCTGGGTTCTTGTTCATTAAATCTTTTTATACATGTGCAGTGCATATGTAACTTGTAAATGTCTCTTCCTCGTGAGCTTGATTTACTCTGTTGATTAGGGAAGTTATCAATAACTTCTAAATATTTACTGAGATTAGTAAAAGTAATGTAATTGATATTGAATATATCACAAGAACTTCATACCACCCAAAAGTTTATAGTAATTTTATATGGGGAATTCCTTGACATAGCAACATTACCATACATTTTACCACTATCACACAATAACTTGTGAAATGTTGATGTTCTGAACAGTAACTGCAATAAAAACTGAGAGTAACTCCAAGACTCCTTCAGTGATTGTACGAGCATCTACGTGTGCAATGAAGCTAAAGGTGCATTTACAAAGCAAAAAGAACAGGAGTACTTGTGGCACCTTTAGAGACATTTGTTTGTCTCTAAGGTGCTACAAGTACTCCTGTTCTTTTTGCGGATACAGACTAACATGGCTGCTACTCTGAAACTTTACAAAGCAAAACATTAAGGATTTTGTTCCTTTAAGGATCAGATACAAATTCACAGACATCATTTTGCAAGAGTCAGATAATGCCGCTGAGATGTGCAAATCTGTGCGTTACCTTTACAGTCTGCAGTAGGAGTACTCAATACTATTGCTAAACGAACAGAAAACTGAAATGAACCAAAGTGCATCATAGGGGGTAATTAGTTTTTCTTGGGGTGCTAGTTAAGTTTCTTTTATTCCACTGGATAGGTTGTTCTTAAGAGAATGGATCAGGAATAGTACTGGATGGTGGTACCTTGATGGCTTGCTCAATTGACTACAAGATTTGGAATTTGTTCCTCAGAGAAGTCCATAAATGCTCAAGCCTACCAGCCTTCCAGGCACAATGTAAGGCATGTGGTGCTAGAGTCATCTGGTCTAGGGCTAGATTCCTGGTGCTGAGAAGTACACAGTTCACTCCTGGGAGCCAGTAAGGCTCACTATCTCCCAAAAGGCTCACTTCCTCTTTGCCTTGATGAGTATTTACAAGAAGGTACCTTTAGTTTCTCCCATGTCTCGGGGAGTCCCACTAGTCATGCTAGGGCAGGATTAAAATGGACACTCTGGACTCCCTTTTCCCAACCAATGCCACACCACTTTTGGGCATTGCTGGCTCTTACCCAGCAGAGGCCATGGACAGATTGCGCTTCTGTAACTTACTCCAGATGACATCTGTCACTGAGGATCCTAATAACTGAAAGCCTTCAATATAACTTAGGTAGAATATGGAGGAAGGTAGAAGATAAGCTAGTGGTTGAGAAGGGCTGCATGATTATGAGAGTCTGCAAATAGTCTTGATTCAAAAAGATGGTCTGGGTTAGTTATGAGGCAAAGTGAATGCTTTAAGAATATAAGTATAAAGTCTGTTTCAAAGGAAGCAACAGAAATAATTTCTGCTGCTCAAAGTGGCCTATCTGAATACCCAGAGTACACACATAAGCATGACCTTTCCTTTCATTCTATGTTTCCCTTGAAGGACTGGGGAACTAAAGGCATAGAGAAGTCCCAATAGGCTGAGACCCGAGCTGTAGTTTTCTAATCTCTCCATTGAAGGGTTGGAGATGCTGACTCTTTCACAAAGGCTGCTTTTACCCCAGCTGTTTGTTAGGCATTTGAGTTAAACGGGTTTTAACTAGAACAGACAAAATCCCACAGAATAGTAAGTATCCACTCCCTTCTCAATAGGAATTGGGAAACTGTATCTTGGAGTCTTGTGTTGTCATAATTCCATTAGGGTTTCAGTCCCCCTGAAAGCCTTCCAACAAAAATAGACCTACTGCCAGTTGTGAAACAGAAACAGGCAAACAATCATTTGCTGCTGCCACTGCCTCAATAGATAGAACATACACAATTATTTTTGCAGTCATCTATGAAAAGTTTGAAGGCAGTAAGAAGCTGGCCTCTCTAGAACTTGTTCCCTTTATTGGTTTAACAAAGCCTGAGCTTGTTGATGTTCAAAGCATTCTGCAACTGTGTTTGTACAGCACCTAACACAGTGGGGTCCTGGTCCATGACTAGGGCTCTGAGGCAGTACAGTAATTCAAATAATTAATAATAATAATAAATATACAGATTGTTGCCTGAGGAGATGGCTTGGGATGGGGGATTCAAGGATAGTTTGTTTTTCCCCAGAAGAGATTCTTGATACCGGTTACAGACACTGAGTCAGTTTCCTAAATTATTAATGTGTGCGTGTTGTTGACTATGAACATATGCTTAGAGACTAATAAGTACATTTTATAAATGATGGTTAAATACATTTGTAGCAAAGCATGCTGGTCACAAAGAAAAGGAGTGTGTGCGCTTTTTCTGAGGTGCAGGACATGAGTGAACGGGGAACTTTTGTAAAGGATGATAGTTTTGTTTGTTTTTCGATTCTTCCCCCTTCCAGTGGAGGCTTAGCCTACTCTCTTGAGTTAGATACAGTGGCTGAAATTCTGCTATGGTTTTACATCCCATGCCCTCTTGTTGACTTCAGTGGAATTGTATGGGATGCAAGCAGGCCAGAATCTGGCCCAGCAAGGTCACTACCTGCTGCTGTACATTTGCTCTGAAGATGCTGTTCAGACGTTCATTTTTCCTACCTACTTTCAGAAATCCCTAGGTCTCTTCTCTTCCCCATCACACACTGAGAGAGTCTTATTTATTTGATCTAAAGGTTGGGATAGGTAAGTATAGGACACTGTTCTTTTGACTTACATAGCCAATCCTATTTCTCTGTGGCATGGAGACTCAAGTCAGCCTTAGACAAAAACTCTTCTATAAACATGGATTGTATTTATTTGGCTGTGTAAAATCGACCATCTCAGAGATAGATTTACAGTTCAGTGATTCACTTTATCTTCTGTCATGTAATGCTGCATAATGGGTAGTATATACAATTTAAGCAAAGGATCTGTTGGTGCTTTTGATATCTTGGTCAAAGAATACTAATTGCCAGTGAAAAGCCTCATTGAGGGCATGACCTCAATTTATTAAAGGTAATTAAAGAACAATGGAAACAAAACCTACCTACTTAGCTGTGTTTTGATTGTGAACATTAATGGGTTTATGACTGCTCTTAAATGTAATGAAATAGCTTGATCTACCGAAGCCATATAAGGTTGCTTTTGCAATAAATACTGTAGTTCCAAACAATTTGGACTGGCTTGATTAAGAACTAGATCAGTGATTCTTATTTACATTAAGGCTCCTTTCCCCTCCTAGAGACTCCGGACCCATGTTTCCCGCTCATCTGTAACTTTATTTTGCTCAGCTTTGTTTTAAAATGTTTGTAGCAGAGATGTGCCATATTATACCAAAATAACAGGATAGTTAGCAAACTGCAGCATCTGCAAGGTGACAGATGCCAATGTGATTGCACCACTTTTTTTTACCCACTGTTTTTATTTGGCTCCTACATTGTAGCTGCCATCCAAACGGATGGTGATAATTCAAAACAACTGTTAAAAAGCATATTTATTTAAATGTGTCTTCATTTACATTGTGTCAGAGTTAGAGTTGGTGAGTGTGCTTTCCCCCTCTGTTTCTCTACGCAAAATTCCCAAGCTTAATTAAAAGTTACTGTAGAAATCATCCTGTTTTTTATTTGCACAAGAAAAATGACGCCACAACTTGTACCCTCATGGCGCACACTCAGTCCTCTATAGGTATGTCTACATGGAAAAAAAAAAAAAAAAACCCACAACCTCCCCACCCATCAGTGAGCCTCAGAACCCAGGTCTACAGACTGGCGCTCACATTACAGTGCTAAAAATAGCCATGAAAACAATTCAGGCTCGGGCTGGAGTTCCGGCTCTGAAGCCCAGGGGGTGGGGTGGGTTTCAGAGCCTGAGCTCCAGCCCAACCTGAAACATCTACACAGTAATTTTTAGCGCCGTAGCACGAGCCCCTTGAGCATGAGTTTGTAGTCCTGGCCTCTGAGACTTGCTCTCATGGTTTTTTTTGTTGTTGTTTTTTTGTTTTTTATTTTTTTGCTCTGTAGACATACCCCTTGGGTCACCTAAGACCTTGTCTACTCACAAAAGTTGTACAATTTTTAGCAATGCTGACAGTTCACACTGTACCCAAATGTAGAGGTAGTGATAGCATATTCCCTTATGGGAAAAGGAATAAACTATACCAGTAGAAGGCACCTTTATACTGGTATAACTGTGTCCTCACTAGGAGTTGTAGTGGGATAACTATTTTGATTAAAAAAAAATCTACTAGAAATCGTTACACAGTACAAAATCTCTATATAGACCAGACCTTAGCCTTAGAGACACAAAAGGAGACCAGCTAAGCTATTCACCTTCTTACTATCTTTAAGGCTGCTAGTCAAAAATACCACAGAGTGGTGACATGTCATATTTGGAGAACGCACCTGCCACGTTACACAGCTAAATAGATGCCATTTATTCCACAGGAAGCTAGCGTCAGCCAGAAGAGCTGACTTGTACTGGACTTCAAGATACTCACATTGCAGTCTCTCAATAAACTAGAATATTTATTAGATGAACTTGCCCTTAGCTGAAGAGTCAAAGTACTTTCCAACCATCAATGAATTAAGCCTCATGACACTCCTGAGCAGTAGCTGATATTTTCTTCACTTTAGAAATGGAGAAATGGTCACAGAGGTGTAGGACCACATTTTTAGAAGTAGCTACTAGTTTTAGAAGCCTCAGGTTTTGGGCCTACAACTTGAGGCACCTTAGGCAGAAGTGCCAAATTTTTCAGAAGTGCCAAACCCTTAAAACTCCAACTGAAGTTAATGAGAGATCTTGGTGATTAGAACTTCTAAAAATCAGATGAAAGATGTCTAAAATTGAACACTGATAAATGAGGCCTCCAAAATCAATGGCCACTTCTGAAAATTTGGGTCTAAACAATTTCCCCCAAGGTCACACAAAAGATAAGTAGCATTCTATTTCAGGAACAGATGTCAGAAGTGCTGACTCCCAGGTTCTTGCTCTGATCTGGCCCAGATGTATACTTGAGAGAGAGAGAGAGAGAGAGAGAGAGAGACATTTGTATACAGAACTTTCATCATTGTTTCTTTGGTTTATATGGTGTCTGTGTGTGTATATGTAGCTGTATCTATGAAATGTGGATTTTCAAAAGCCCTCAGTTTTGGCTTAACTCTGACCCATTGAAACCAATAGGAGTTTTACCACTGACTTCAAGGGGAGCAAAGTTAAGCTCAGGCTGAGAACTTTTGAAAATCCTACCCCTATATTGTTAGGGCTGTTATTTAGTCACAGTGATACTAAGAAAAAAAATTCTGTTCTTGAGCCAGTCAGTATTTTGACCTATTTTATACTGAAATGCAGAGTAGCAATATACCACCTGAGGCTGTGATCTTGTCATGTGCCATAAACTAAGCAAGGCTTAGTCCAGCTATTATTTGGATGGGAAGTCTCAAAGGAACATCCTGATGATGAAGGAACTGGTGTTAGTAATTTCAGTCAATAATATTCTTCTCTCAGGATCACTGCTGAATTAATGCTCCAGTGTGGTGTGAGGTGACAGATGTGGTGTTGGATGTACCATCATCCATACGCAGAGAGTTATATGGGAAGGTGGACCCGGCTCCACTAATGTTTGGGTTTATATTTGCAGAGCTGTCCTGTCCATAGGATGGACTGGGGAAACAGCCCCTCGCCCCATGCTTTGGGGAGTCGTGGGGTCCGGGGCAGCCTGGGGAGTTAGCGGGGGGCCTCATGCTGGCAGCAGCAAGCGACTCAGCCCCAGCCCATCCCGCCTCTTCCCACCCCTGCTCTGCCCCCGACCCGACCCCATTCTACCCCTTCCCCCAGGCTCCCACCCTGCCTCTTTCCAGCTTCCGCCCCCTCCCACGAGCGACGCCAGGAGCTGGCGGGGCAGGGCAGAGTGGGATGGGCTGGGGCCAGTTCGCTCGCTGCTGCCGGCGCCAGGCTCCCCACAAACCCCTCAGGCTGCCCGGGACACCATGTCCCACTGAAGCACGAGGCTCCCCAAAGCACGGGGCCCAGGGCGGTTGCTCCCATCCGTCCTATGGATGGGACAGCTCTGCGGGCACCACCAAACATTATACAAACCTAGTGCCCATGCCATCATCAAGACATAATTTATCATCCTTTTATTATTATGGTAGAACCCAAAGTTCCCATCAGATTTGGGGCCCTATTGGGTTCATTTATACTCTGGACCCTTTACCATGACAGGTATTGCACAGACATAGTAAGACACGGCCCCTGGTCCAAAAACCTAAAGACCAGACACATCAATTAACTAACAAACAACAGGAGGGAAGGACAGAGGATGAATGAGGGTAACATAATAAGATCTTGAAGTTATATAAACTAACAATGTGACCTATGTAAAGCCCATTAAAGTCAATGAAAAATTTTCCTTTGATTTCAATGAGCCTAGCTAAGATCAGGTCTATGGTGCACAGCTTTGTGGTTTTAGAATATTTTTTTATTATTTAAACATTTCCCATTAAGCAATAATCCTCTGTGCTCATAACATTTATTCATTCCTCTGCCTATGCACTGTAAAAGTGGACTTGGGCCCTAGGTTCACTTACTATTTTAATATTTATTTCCCCCTCCTAGCATCATTAACAGGGGCCCATATGTTCCATGATTCTGTAACCCTGGAAACTGCTGCAGAACTCACCCCATGCTTCAGAATTGTGCAACAAAATCTAACCATTCTTTTATAAATCAAAGGACATTTATAACTTTTTCAGAGGGGCTGAGTGCCTGCAGCTGCCATTAATAGCTGAGGTACTGTCCTTCTTGGCGCTCCTGCTGGGGTGGTATACCTCCACATAGCTCCCAACATGGGGCTGTGGCTTTATGTTTCACTTCAATAGAGAGAGGCTCATTTATCCCAACTGAGGATGTCGCCCTCTCTGTTTACTCATTGTGTATCATTTGAAATGTATTTCACAGCTACAGTGGTTGCAGTACACTGTGTGTAAAGGACACTGGCTCAACACATCTGAAAGGCTTTTCCTTTCTTGGTCACATAGCCTGTCAATTTAATCTGTTGGTTTATTTCCCAAACTCAACTACATATTTACATTTTGTGGGGTGTGTGTGTTCACACTGAATAAACTTCAAACAAAGGGATTTTAAGTTTTTGGTTTGGTCTCGCCTGGTGAAGTACTTACTACATGAAAACTCATAAACCTGGTATAGACAAAGAGGAAAATCTCAAAAAAGCTCAAGTAATGGAGTCTACTCAGCAGGCTAATTTTGGATCGGAATGTCTCTCAAATGGCGTGTAAGGGCTAAATGACAACATTTCGTTATTATTACTTTTAACTACAGTCAGTCTCTATAAGAATTACTGATTAAAGAATGAAATGTTTGAAAGAATCAATGATTTGTCCCAAACCATTTCATATACCCCTCAATGATAATTGCAGCTGTTAAATGGATTGCAGTTAAATGAATAAGACAGAGAAAAGAATAAATAGCACTTTTTATTCATTCATTGGTTTTATTGCTGGAAATGTGCTCCTCTGACCCACTAGGCATCAAACTCCCCATCTTCAGCATGAAGTTGGTAGTTTGTATAATGAGAAAAACTTTGCAAAAATGCTGGTGTATTTGGCAGTGAAGAACAGGGAAACTGACACAGCAGAAACTGAGGTCTAGAATCGGTCAGTACTGAACTCAATATTAAAATAAATTATTAAAAATAAAAGGTGAAAACTGATAAAAATACTGAACATTTTATAACGCTTTTTATGTTCTAAGAACTGTACAGACAATAACTTACTAGTGCTCAGAACACCCCTTTGAGGCAGATGAGTATTATCCCCATTTTATGGAAAACTTGAGACAAAGTGGAGCAATGACTTGCCTAAGGCTAAGCAGTGAGTCAGCATGATACTCATTCCAAGTTTAGACCCTCTGATATCTGCTACATAGGAAGAATAATTGTTGTATCAAGATGTATGTGTATGTGTGTGTGTATGTATTTGTATATATTTATGAAGACCATATTTGGAAAAAAATCCCAATGAGATCTGTGGGAGCTCTTCCTGAATGAGAAATGTGGGATTTTGATTACTGACTATTTTATTCCTATCAAGTTTCCACAGGGGTGATTTTAAGAGAGACAAGGTGGGTGAGGTACTATCTTTTATTGGACCAACTTCGGTTGGTGAGAGAGACAAGCTTTCGAGCGTATGCAGAGCCTTCTTTAGGAAACTACAGGATAGGAGGTTGGCCTTCAGAGTATCTTTGTAATGTTTTCTTGGTCTGCCCCTAAAATGAGTTCCAGTCTGCAATTATCTATAATAGATGGTCTACAGTATTGCACTGTCAGACATAAGGACCCCATGGCCACACCATGTCAGCTGAACTCTCGTTATAAAAGCTTCAATGCCTGTGACATTGCAGCACTCAGCGACCTCAGTGTTTGGAACCAGATCTAGCCATTTAATTCCTATCATCTGCAGTATGCACTGTAGGTGGAATTGGTCCAAATATTTTATGTGATGTTGACAAGCAATCCACATATTGCACCCATAGAGGATGTGGTGATGATGAAGGCATGGTAAACACCAATTTTTTCTGAAGGCATTGCTGGCTGCCCCAATGTGTTTCATAACATCGTTGCCAATCATTGCATCTTGTGAAATGACACTGCCTCGGTAGCAACATTTGTCAATAACCTGGAGTTGTACATTATCAGTGGCCATAACTGAAGTAGTTACAGTACTGCCTGGTTGAGGCTGGACCATGACTTCTGTCTTTAGGCTGATTGTTAAGCCAAAATATTTTGCTGCACATGCAAAGCTATCATTGACCAATTGAATGTCCCTGACATTATGGGCCAATAAAGTACAATTATCAGAGAACAGTAATTCATAGCTTTTGTGTTCGCATGCTGATGATGCAAATTCGACACACCTTCATCCATATGGTACTGCATATAAGTGCCAGAATCAATGTCTCTGAATGCATCCATCAGATCAGCCCGAAACATGGTACTAAATAATGTTGGAGCAAGAACACAACCTTCTTTTACTTCATTGGTGACAACAAAGGGAGCTGAGAAGCAACCTTGGTCAAGGATTCGAACCTGCATTCCTGCTTGAAAATATTGAGGGCAACCGAACTTGCGGAGGACTGTCCACAGACCATCTCAAATTAGAGTCAAAGGTCTTGGAAAGATTAACAAAAACTACATATAGAATCATAGAATCATAGAATATCAGAGTTGGAAGGGACCTCAAGAGGTCATCTAGTCCAACCCCCTGCTCAAAGCAGGAAACCCCCTGCTCAAAGCAGGAAATATAGGTCTTGATTCTGTTCATAACATATCTCCTGAATTTGCCAGAGTGCAAAACTCATGTCTGAAGTACTGTTCTCAGGACAGGAGCCACATTGGCTTTCAGACCATATCTTCTCTGCATGTTGATGAATTAGCTGATTTAGCATGACCTGGCAAGTTTCTTTCCTACAATGGCAAAGAGTGCAATGCCATGATGGTTATTGCAAGAACCATGATTACCTTTCCTTTTGTAAAGCTGAATAATGTTGGCATCTTTAAGTTCCAATGGCACAGCCTCCTGTTCTCAAAACCTTAAGTAGAGGTTGCTGATCAATTCTTCACCCCCACATTTGAAAATCTCTGCAGGAATGCCATCAGGACCCACTGCTTTGCAGTTTGCTATTTTCTTAGCATCCGATATGACTGGCAGAATTAAGAGTTTGTCTTCAATTGGAAATTGTTCAGATTCATCAAGCCCTGATCCTGACATGGTGGATGGGCAGGTCAGAGCCTTATTACAGTGTTCAGCTCATCTTTTCAGAATGTGTCCATGACTGGTCAGCAGCATTTCAGATAGAGGCGGTACCATTAGTTTGTGGGCCATACAGGGTCTTCAGCTTATCAAAATAACATTTGGAGTCTTTTTGGTCTGTTGCTGATCGAAGCTGTGCTCGGCTTTTGTTTTTCCACCAGCTATCCTTCCTGTGGCAAAGCTTAGCTTGCACATTACACTTTGTACGTGAATAAGCCACCTTTTTAATAGATGAGTTTTTATCGATTATCCATAATGTGTGAAGAGCATGCATGGATGTTGCTTTATCTCGGTGTAATTTTCATCAAACGGGTCCTCTTGCTTCCTCTTTACAAAGCCAAGGACTTCTTTAGATGCATTGAACGTTGTTTCCCTAAAAGATGAGCAGGTAGAGTCTGTGTTTGTGATGTTTGACTGAGAAAAGTGTGTGGAGAACTGCATCAAGTTTTTTAACAAGCCTTGCACATACGAGCTTAGGGTTCCTCAGCGCATGCACATTGAGCTTGGGCACTCGGGTTTGATAACATCTGTGCTGTTTTAACTGGGGGATCAGTGTCATTTTACATATCACAAGCTGATGATCAAAGCTCATGAATGCTCCCCGTGATGCATGGGTGATTTTGACATCCCGACACACACTGGCATACAAGAACATAATCAATTAACTGCCAATGACCAGAGCGAGGATGCATCCATGTTGTTTTTTACTTTGTCGCTTATCGAAATATCGTGTTTGTGGTGACTAGCTGGTTCTACATGCACTTTGTGAGGAGTCGTGTAGCATTTGATTTCTCTTGCCACACACCATGTTTGCCAATCACTTTAGGCCAATCTTTGTGATTGTGACCAACTCTGACATTAAAGTCACCTAGGATGATTGATTTGTCATGCTGATGAACTGACTTTATGGCGTTGTCAAAGTCTTCATAGAATTTTTCTTTGATACCATTAGTCCACGTCATTGTGGGTGCCTATGAGCTAATGACTGTTACATGACATGCAGATGTCAAGTTGAGGCAAAGGACCATCAGACAACCTTTATTCCTTTTGGTACACAATCATGTGTGCCTGCAATAGATGTCCAAATAACAAAGCCCATCTCAGATAGTTGCCTCTCTTCTGCAGACTTGCCTATCCAGTAGAACATGTATCCGGCACTGACAGCTTCAAGACGGACCTTGCTTGGGAGATGTTTCACTGAGCACAGCTCTATCGACGTTGTATTTGGCCAGTTTTCTTCCGATAAGTGCAGTGCACCTTTCAAGCCCATCATCAGAAAGAGTGCACACATCCCAGGTTGCAAAGTTCAGTGTTCTTTGGGTGTGATGCTGCTTTTAATTGCACAATTGGATGACCAGCTAGTTGCAGCATACTAACATATTGATAGTGGCGTGAACAATGTTTAAAGAGCCCTTTTTTTCTCCCTTCCCCAGAAGGGGAGAATAGTGCCATCCCTAAAAAGGGCTGTTCTGTTGCACGAGGATACAGAGGTTGATGTCAATCTGAATCAACGAGGAATGACCATCACTCTCACACTGCCTGCGTGCAGGTTTGTGACTAGGGTTCCCCAACAGCATCCTCTTCCTGTTTCCATCGTCACTTCCACATTGCCACAGGACTTTCAGAGAACAGAATGAGTGAAGAAATAGCAAGACATAAGGACCGTAGACATGCACAAAGAATTGTTTAAAGTGGTACTAGGTTATGCATGACTAGTCATGCTCTTTCATCTTTATTGGCCAGTTTGTCCACTGGTGCAGAAGGTTGCAATGGGTAGGCTGACAAACAGAGATGCAGCACTTTGGGAGGTGCAGGCAAAACAAGTGACCACAGCCCAGTGCTGGGGCTGTGCAACAGGGCTGAAGCTTGCTTGCTAATGCCACTGAAGACTGAAGCAGAAAGCAGCTGCTCCACTGAAGTTCGTGGGCCGTGACTGGTTAGCAGGCTGGACCACCACAGTTTGAATACAGAGTATGCCTTCTCCTATACAGCTGGGCTAAGAAGTCTGGTCTACCCCAATAGTGGATTGCTTTTTGTCTGGTCCCTACCCTTTAACCTGTCCGCCTGAGGTAGCCCTACCAGGAGTTAAATTCCTACTGGAGTAGCTCTTAGGGTCTCAGTTCACTAGCTTCCCCACCATGTCAAGGTGCAGCTCCCAAGGAAGGGGGCATAACTACAAACGTTGTAAATGACTGGAAGTTTTTCCAAAACCATTGCTACTGATCTATTTAAAGGTGGATTGTGGGCAACCATTTTTTAAAGCAGGAGTCTGAGCTATTTATCTATGAAATCCTCATGTTTCATATTTTATACAGCATCTACACACATCAGTGTATCTCACTGCTCTCCTGTTAATCTCTTGTATCTACTATGTGATTCCTACTATGAAATGCAAATCTGCTTCAGTGTAAATCTAGAATAAAACATTCTTGATATATTTAATAAAGATTTATAGACATTATAACATTATAGTGTACAGATTTCAATGGTGTTGAACAGGATGGCAAGATGTTCCACAGACAACTAGCCCTTCACCTGGATCACCTGGATCAATCAGTCTTCAGCTGTTGTTAAGACTGCGCCAATCACAACACATCCGCCATTCTTCTCGCATTCTTGCCTTTCTTCTCCATGTTCGTCCAAAACGTTTAACAATGTCATCTTCCCATCTTCTTGGAGGCCGACCAGGTGGTCTTTTATGTTCTCACGGGTACCACTCAGTAATGATTGCGGTCCACCTATTGTCCATGAACCGTGCTAGGTGGCCCACCCAGTGTATCTTCTTATATATGCTTTCCATGACAATATCTTTCACACCGCTGAGTTCTCTAATAATTTCATTTGGGATATGATCCAGAAGGGAAATTCCCAACATAGCTCGTTCCATTGGCCTTTCAGCTACCAACAGCCACTGTTCTTCTCTCTTCGTCAGTGCCCAGGTTTCACTGCCATACAGCATGGCTGGCAGCACTGTTGAATTGAAGATATTTGTACGTGTGGTCTTGTCGATTTTTCCTTAGAGGACGTCCTTGATGGAATTAAACGCACACCATCCTGCCCGAATCCTTTGCGAGAGTTCTCCGTTCATGTCTTGGCGCATATTAACTTCTTGGCCCAAATATACGTACTGTTCCACTTCTTCAATTTCTTCTCCTGTTACCGTTATTCGGGCTTTTCTTAAGATGTCTGATCGCATGTATTTCTTTTTGTAATGGTTCATTTTCAGCCTGATCTGACTGCTTTTCTTGTCGAGTCTTCGTAGCATGCTCCGCAGTTGGTTGGTGCTTTCAGCAATTAGTACGATGTTGTCCACGAATCTGAGATGAGATAATCGTTCTCCATTTATATTAACACCACTCCTCCAATTGATCTTGTTCATAACCATTTCAAGGCAGGCGGTAAATAGTTTTGGTGAAATCATATCTCCTTGCTTTATGCCTTTCTCGATTGGGATGCAGAGGGGAGTTTCGAGGAGAGTAATGTCTGTTGTACATCCAGTATTCGCTTCCTTCAACAAAGTGATGTACATTAATGCCCTGCTCTGCGGAGTGCCTTTTGGCTTGATGGTATTTTTCCTTCTTTGAGATATTGACTGAATCTTGAAGCGAGGGCCTTCCAAAGTTTTTCGCCTCCTGCGGAAATAATTTCTGATGTTATTCCATCTTTGCCTGGAGCTTTTCCCTTCTTCATCTGGTGTAGTTCGCTGATTATTATTGGGGGGACGCATTCTTCTGACTCTTGGAGTGTTGGGAGAGGGACGTTGATTCTTGATTTGAACAGTTCTGTATAGAAGTCCTTGCAGACCTCCTCCGTCCGTGCTCTGTCAATTAATGTCTCTCCATCCTTGTTCTTCAATGCTGTTACGCTCAATCTATACTGCGCCAATTCCCACTTGCATGTCCTGAGGTTCTTGTGTGATTCAGTTGTTTTAAGGAGCTTTTCCTTCCGGAAGTTCTCAAAGTCATCCCTCAGTTTTTGCACAGAATGGAGTACTCGAGGTTGTTATCCGAGCTCCTTTTCATATTTCTCTGCTTCTCTAACAAGCTTTTTGTTTCGTTCGAGATTCTTCCCTTTGCCTTCTTCATCTTTTCAATTTCAGCTGCTTTTATGCAACGTCTCAGCTTGTTAGCAAAGATACTATAGTCCTCATCACACTTTTCCCTCTGGCGCAAGTCAAACCCAGAAATTGCTTTCTTCAGCTTTGCCTCATCAAATGTCTTTGGGTGCTGTTTCCTGTTTGCCATCCATAAAGCTTTCTTTTCCATTACTTTGTTGAAAATCAACTTCGCTCTAAGCATGCGATGGTCACTGCCGGTGTTGAAGGGCTGCACCACAGAGACGTCTTGAACCATACGCCTTTTATTGACTAAAATATAGTTGATTTCATTCTTACTCTTTGCGTTTGGCGCGATCCATGTCCACCTTTTTGCAATCTTCTTTTTGTACCAGGTGTTTGGCACATACAGTTCTTTCATTTCTGCCATCATTACCAGCCTTTCTCCTCTTTCATTTCTTTCACCGCTGCCGTATCTCCCTATGAACTTTTTGCCAGCTTTCCCTTGCCCGACGTTAGCATTGAAATCTCCCATCGTGACAGTGTAAGTGGACTTTTGCGCGAGGGCTCTTTCGAGCTCTTGGTAGAATTCTTCCACTTCTTCGTCCTCACTTGCACTTGTGGGAGCGTAGGCCTGGATGACCTTGAGGATAGCTTTTGACTCCATCTGAAGATGCAGCACACCAATACGTGATGATATTAGCTGGCATGATATGACTTTCGAAACCCAATCTTTACTAACGATAAATCCGACTCCTCCAACGTTTCTAGTGCCATCTCCCTTTCCGAGCCTCGCAGTGCTTCCATCCAATTGACTTCCAACTTCTTCTTTCGTTGGGTTTCGCAGATACCGAGGATATCGCATCTTATCCTTTTCTTCTCCTCCATCAGATGGTTTAATGTTTCCTCCCTCGCCAGCGACCTACAATTGTAAGTACACACAGCGAGGGTTGTCCTTTTCCATGTTGGCCTAGCACCTGACATTTTTAGCAACCTCTTGTCGCTCAATTTCCACTCCACCACTGAAGAACGGTTTGATGACATGCAGGGAACTAAGATCCATTTACTTGCGTTGTTTTAGCCGTTAACTTTAAGCCATCCCACTGGCTAGGCGGGCAGGCATACGTACCTCCTCAAGCTTAGCTAGCCTTCAACATCTAAGGAGAAGGAAAAATGCTCCTTCGTCTGAGAGAACAATCCCCTTCCTTGGATTGGATAGTCCGACACCTTTGTAGCATGGTTAGACCTACCAGGGCATATGCCCCGCTACCATAGTTGTCAGACGGCCAGAGTCACTGCTGCACCACGATGAGGCGCTGAGGTAGGATTTTGCAGCGGTGACCCTGGCCGTCTGACAACTATGGTAGCGGGGCATATGCCCATATGCATTTAAATTATACTTTTACACTTTGTTTTGTTTGGATTATGGGTGTAAATTCATGATTCTATAACCAGATACCTGCAGGACTATCAAAGTTCACAGGATGTGGTATAAGAAAATCTATATCTAGTTTGCCTAGATTATCTTGAGGGAAGGATATAATTATCGAAGACTGAAATACCTTTAGGCCAGATTCAATAATAATCCCCTCTAACTGTATGTGTGTGTGTGTGTGTGTGTGTGTGTGTGTGTGTGAAAGAGAGAGACTGACCACCCTGCTGACCACAGGCTACACAAAGCTTTCGAAATCTATAGAGGGGAGCAAGCCCAGTAGCTGAAGGGTTAATACGACTATTGTTTCTGAAATGACACCTAGAAATGATAGAACAATGAAATTGGTTTTTTGCTCTATCCTCTAAAGAGAATGGTGTCTCCAGGCCAAGAATGAGGTGAATTAACACAGCTATGTATAGGAAAGCTTGCATTATGCCTCACTACCTTATCTGTGGATAAAAAGCAATCGTTTTGGTTGCTAAGGGTAGCAATCCCAGGCTTTCCACACAATCAAAAAGTAAGCCATTACAATAAATAAAAAGGAAATGGGCTGAAGGGCTAAAAGAAATGTTTCATCCACTCATAGTATTTACTAAAGCTGACAATTTGTAATGAGTATTGGCAACAGAATAGTGCAATTACTTCTTTACTTCCACTGAGCTGTGGAACTGTTCTCCCGGCAGGAAGCTTTAGAACAGTGAGGTTGGGGAGGGGGGAGGGAAGAGACAAAGAAGCCTATCCGGAATCTATTAGCTGTAATGAACAGGTACTAAGTAGCAGAGAGTAGATGTTATGCCACATAACATAAATTACAATCTAAATGGAATACTCATATTTACATAAGTAGTTCCTCAGGCACTCCTAGCTAAGTTCGGGGTGGGGTGGAGGGGGAACATCTACAAAATGCCATTCATACCACTAGGGATAATTGAAGGACTGGAAGTCTCTTTGCCATTGCTGGGGTACCAGACGGCGGTAGTTTTAATTTTCAGTTTGAGTTACACACTGTTGTCATATCATAGGAACTACAGTTTCAGGAGCTTTAACTATTTAAAAAAATGGTATGGTTTTTCTTGGCTTGCTTTAGAATCACAGAAAGAGTAAGCGTGCAAATCTTTTAATAAGGCAATTACATGCAGACAAAGATTAGATCTCATGGCACAATAGATTTTTGCTATATTATTCAGTATCTTTTTGATATTCCACTGTCACTAGACAAAAGCTCTGAATAGTAATGTGACAAGTCTATTCAGGAGACAACAATAAGAGTTTCCTTAATTGTGCTCACTTGTGTGCCACACAAACCCTCACTTAATTTTTTTTTTTTGCCTGTTTTGAAAAAGCGGAAAGAAAATACTATTTAGAGGTACAAAAAGCACTGTTAAATCTATCTGTAAAATCTGCATTTTGTATTTGTAAAATGAAAATGTTGAGATAGTCAATCACTTAATTTTTTCCCATCCAGTAAAAATCTTATAATCTCATGATTCAAAATGTCAATCTTAATATAGAATTACTATAGAATGAATTACTTAGTATTAAAAAAAATAAAGAATTGAACAAAGAATAGAATGTAGAAGAGAGGATGTGCTATTTTGTATGTAAATTAAGATTATAAACTCGTATGTAGATTCCTAATGATTGCCTGAAAGAAAAATCCAAAAGGACATGGGAATATTTGTTTTCCATTACAGTTGATTTGGTAATTTCAGTGCAAAGGTAATAAAAATATCACTTGCCTTCTTTCCAAAAAAAATGCCCTATATAAGAACTAAATATATCATTACCCTCATTTTACAGGTGGGAAAACTGAGTCACAGAGTTGAAATGATTTGCCCAAGGTCACACAGCAGGTCAGTGGCAGAGTAAGCAATAAAACTTAAATATCCTGGATCTGTGTGTGTATTCTTATATAGATATGATGAAGATCATAGGATCCTCCTGTGGTGGCTAGAGAGGGAAAAGATCTATTATTATTGAACCAATCCCCTTTGCAAAGGCAAGTTATTACTCCAATATTAGATATTAAAATGACTTTAACTAAAAAAGCAAACCATTTTTGGACATCTTTCATGGATTTAGAAGACAGGAAAACACATCAGGAAGCTAAATCAATCATGGTGTCATTGAACTAATATGGATACATAAAATTGTATTTTAAAATAACTTGTTTTACTAGGCCATATTGGGTGTTAATATAGCAGTTGAAGTACAAAATTAAGAGTAACATACCAAACAGCTGCTGTCTTTTTAAAGTGATAACCTCTTCCCTTTGGACTCCATTATATTTCATAGACCAGCTTTATTTAATCTAGCAGTTTTCTGTAGTGGAGGAATATCTTTCTACATCATTCTTTGGGCTTGATTTAAGGAAGTACAGACTAATTAATTATATACACTAAGGCTTGATTAAGTTATTTATAGCATTATATTAGGCCACCTTCCCTTATCAGAAGATTTCAACAATCTAAATGTCTCTTTTTGACCAAATATAACCAACCCATCCTCTTCCCCTAAACTTTTGTACGATGCTTTTAAAGTTACACTTTTGTTATAGGTATTAAAATCACACACAGAGGGCATGACATTTATTGCAAAAGATCTCAAGTGTAATTTTTCAGCATAACATTCTAACTCTACAGAATCTAATGAATGAATAAATTCTTTATTGACTTTGGCTCAAATGGTAAGGCAACGTGACTAAGAGAATAACCAAATGTTGGCAGAATGAAAGTGAAAAATCAATAGCCATTGATTATTTAAACTCAGAATTTCAGGGTACTAAGGCAGGATTTATACCGACTTCAACCCCAATAAGATTGCATTCTATTCCGGCGGGCGAGCTGTTCCCAATGTGTTGTATCAGTTATGAATTCACTTTCAAATTGTGGTTTTTAAATGTTGTGAGGAAAGGTGCAAATTACGGGGTGCTCTTCATAAGGAAGAGCTGACTGTGCTGTGGTTATTTTGCAAGATTCTGCTCATCTCTTGCTCCCCTACCCTACCTAGTACTGTCTGTGCTTGTCAGATGTTTGTGAGGACTGGACTGTTCTGCCTTGATTCCAAGGGATATGAGAAAAACCCTTCAGGAGTCTAGTATCCCTGTGGTGTGATATTGAATGAATTAGAAGGAGGAAGAACCCAGCTGATCTCAGTCAAATCAGACAGTAGTATCATTAAATTGAAAGCCAGGAGGGACAAGATTGAAAAAAATATGTCACCAAGCTTCTTGCACGCTGCACCTGCCATTTAGTGTCATGTTAAAACTGAAAGTATTTTCAGAAATAAGTAAATAAAAAAACCCTGGCAGATGCTGAAAGTGATTAAAAAGATTATTAAAAACTGGCACATTGTCTCCACAAAGGTCTCTCTGTCTTTTCCATGCTGCATGGAGCTAGTGGTGAATTGGCAGTTGTGGCCATACACAGGCAGCATCATAGCCTTCCTTTCCCTTGCAAGGAGGAGAAATGAATGCACGAGATGGGAATACAGTATATGAGCCTGATCATGCAATACTTAGGGCTAGATCCTGAAACTGGATCCTCATGGGCCCATCCTTTCACAGGATGTAGACTTTACTATCTAGCAAAATGCTTGCCCCCCATGAATAACGCCATTGACTTTGTGCAATAGCATTTAAATGTCATAATGTTCCCTGCTTTTCTATTTTTCCAATATTGGAATCTGCAGAATTCACAGCAGAAAAGGCCAGTCTTGTCCAAAAAGGGGATAGCAAAATAACTTTCCTCCTCTTATAGCGCTTAAGTATTCCTGATCTAATAAATCATACACAGATACGGTCAGTTTTCAGATCTGGCCCTTTTTTTGGATCTAGTTTCCCCATTTTTGGAGAACTGAGATAGTTACATGGCTTTATTACTGATGCCACTAGCCAAACTATTCCGAAAGCTCCTGTTATTTTCTGTATCTTAGATCCTTCCTTCAGCACTTGATGTGTAAATATTGACAATAAAATTATACCCTTTGTTTATAATCCTTTAATCTAACCGATTAAAGCTGTCTCTTACATTGTAGTTACAGGCAGATTAAATATGGGTATATTGTACTTTGGAAACTATGTGTAGATTCTGTTAGCCAAACTCCAGTAAGACTCCCTGTCTAACAACATAAAGGTTATAGGCCACATCCTCACCTGATGTGAATCTGTGTAATGCCACTGAAGTCAAGGTTGTTCTGTTGACCATGGAACATGGTCATGTTAGCCAAGATGTGGGCACAATACATTAACAATGATGTATTTATAGATGAGGCATCTTACTGATGAATAGCTGTGAATGGCAAAGACTTCCCTGGCACTTCTCTAGACAGAGTTAGACTCTTCCCTTCAGTTAAGTCTTCATTCCAATAGCCTTGAAATGAGAGATGATTTTGGAAACAAATTGTGTATTAAAAACTTGTTGAGTTTGCATTTTTTGGAAAAATATTTCTATTTATTTTGATTTATAAACATAAAACCACTTATCCTAGTTCTCTGAGTGCCTCTACAATATTAAAAAAATATACAAGAGCGAAAATAAATTAAATGTCCAACCAGGATTATTCAAACTGAAAATAATTGCCCCCAAATATAATATAATAATAAGAATAAATTATTATTAATAATAAAATTCTACCACTATTCCTTCCTTAACAATAATTTTGGAGAAAAGTTGGACTTTCCAGCCTGCCCATGGAACCCATGTTTTCGGCTCTCCATCCCCCTCCAGTAGCGGACCCATAGAGATTTCTGAGTTAGCTCTGGCCATTGTCTAATAACTCAGGCAATAGAGGGTTACGTTTCTAAGTACAGAGGTCCTGGGTTCAGTCACTACTGTTAATGACAGATCCACCCAGGAGTGTCTCATTATACCTAGAAGGTTAACAAATCTGGACTCTGCTGGAGCAAAGAGTTGAGATAGTATAGGATCTGTCAATGAAAATACCCTGTCTTTTGAACTGCAAAAGCTCAAGCAGGAAAAAAAAACTATATTCTCTCTCTCCTCCCCTGCTCTCCCTCTTCCTCACCTCTGCTTTCTGCAATCGGGTTCTCTACACAGAAGTTTCCTCTATCAGTAAAGCAGTTGTGCTATCACTGCTCAAGGCAAGGAGTCATACCAGGCCCTTAACTTGGAGCACACATACAATTTCTTGATTTCTCTAGCTGAAGTTCAGTAATACCAGTGCTTCCTCCTCATTTTTAACCAGCTTTGTTTTGTTGCTCTCATGTTTCACTGTATTCTGAGTCACTGTCTCAGAAAAGCACCACTCTAATGACAAGGTGACTGGTTGGACCCACCTGCAACAAAAGTAAATATAAAGATGAAAGGAAAACATGAATGCTGCTAAAATTATTAGAATGAAAGTACATGGAAGACATAGAACGAAACTCTGTTCAGACAGAAACTCCACATAGGACCCTTGTGTGATGATTTGGGGAATCTGAGTTCAACTATGAATTCTGGTTGATGTTATGAAGTTGTTTGTAGGAATGCCTCTGCAAATGTGGAATCCACCATATTCTGACAGAGGCTGAAGCATGTACCTTCCATACCAGGGCAATGGAGAGTCATTCATCTTAATGACTGTGCTCTGACTGTACAGTGGGTGTGCTAAGGTGGTTGCCTGACCAGAAAAGCTAGTCTCTCCGACTACTGCAGGGAGAGAGTGGGAAATGCCCAGGAGGAGAACAAAGAAACCAGATATCCATAGGGAAACATACAAACTCAAGAAACTCACGGAGACATGCAGGAAGCTTTGGGTAGGAGACAGGAGATGGGCATGCTTTCTTAATGGTGGTCAGGGGGTCTGGTTCAACTGTCGGACCAGCCACAGTCAGAGAAAGTTAGCTGATCTAGGAAGGCTCCATGATTCTGAAGAGAAACCATGAGCTGTAGGACAGGGATCCCAGAGGAATCTGCCCAAGCCCAAAGAACTTTCCAGAGCAGTGAGGAGCCCGAGGATATAGGTGTGTTTATTATTTTGTCTAGATATGTGTATTTCTCATGCTACCTAAGTAAAGAGTAATGGTGTCTTAGAATCCCATGCAAAGTCTGTCCATGTATCTGTTGGCGTTCACTATCCTGTATCTCTGAAGTAAGAGGTAAGCTATAAACCAGAAGGCTCTCACCTTGGTGGGATTCTGGGGAACATCCATGAGCTGCTGGGGAGGTTTGGCGGAGATGGCAATAGTTTTAGGCCCCAGACAATTGGATCATGGGGTCCCCACTGCCAAGAGGGGTATCAGACACTAGGTCTCCACCTGGAATGCATGCATAGAGGGCCAAAGCCAGAAAGAGTGCCTAAACTCTGCTCAGCCTCAGCAAGTTGAGGGCACATGGGATTCAGCTTCTGGATTGCCTCACCAGCAGGGGAAGCCCAACCAGATATGTGACACTTTGCCTCTACTACAGAATTATAGTGAAATATTTCCATCATGGTTTCTGTGCATTGATGGTAGCAAAAGTAGGAGCACTAGTGTAGATAAGGCTCTGGTGGCTTCAGACATTTTTATTATGACGCCATTTGAACACACATGGGAATAAAACCACCACAAGTATCAGGAGCCTTGTCTACACTGGGGAAATGTACAAAAACTTTCCTATTGGCTTTAACTATGGCTTAGCTGTTCTTTTAAAATCAGTGGGAGCAGTAGAGTAGACAAGCTCCAGTAGCCTTAAGTTTTATCATTTTTATTTTTAGTGATGCCTGCTAGAATCCATTTTAATCAACGTGATAGCAAAAATGGAATCCTGTCTACATTTCAGATCCCATCATTTCTAGCACTGGTTCAACTGAACTCTGATCACCCTCACAAAACAAACCTGGACACATTTCCCTACTGGAAAAACATAAGGCAGTGTATGTAGGAAGGCTTCTGGTATTTGGTACAAGAGGATAGGCTGGTATAATGAGGCCACACAATAATGTCATAATTACCAACTTTGAAGGACACCTCAAACAGAGACAGAACTCATATTACTGTGTAATCACTAAACAACCCTCCAGATTTGCCTGTGGATAATTTTTCTCTCTTGGTTTATTGGGGCTGTGCTTCCTTTTGCTAGTAGGCTGCGGCAAGACCTAGTGTACCTAGACCATCCCTGACAAGTGTTTCTCTAACCTGTTCTTAAAAATCTCCAAAGACAGGGATTCCACAATCTCCATTGGAAGCCTATTCCAGTTCTTAACTATTTTATAGTTAGAACTTTTTCATTAATATATAATCCAAATCTCCCTTGGTGCACATTAAGACTATTACTCCTTGTCCGACCTTGAGTGGACATGGAAAACAACTGATCACTGTCCTCTTTATAACAGCACGGGAACCACGGCCAATGAGAGCTGTGGGGGCAGCGCCTGCGGGCGAGGGCAATGCGTAGAGCCCCTTGGCCGCCCCTGTGCCTAGGGGCCGCAGGGACATATTGGCCGCTTCTGGGAGCTACATGAGGTAAGCGCCACCTTGAGCCCACAGCCCAAACCCCCTCCCACACTCCAAGCCCTTGACCCAGCCCTGAGCCCCCTCCCGCACCCAAACTCCCTCCCGGAGCCTGCACCCCTCACTACCTCCTGCACCCCAAACCCCTGCCCCAGCCTGAGACCCCTCCCACACCCAAACTCCCTCCAAGAGCATGCACCCCAAACCTCCGCCCACACCCCAACCCCTAGCCCTGAGCCCCCTCTTGCTTTCCAAACCCCTCGGCCACAGCCTAGAGCCCCCTCCTGCATCCCAAACTCCCTCCCAGAGCCCCCTCCCACACCCCGCACTCCTCATTTTGAGCCCCACCCCAGAGCCCACATCCCCCGCTGGAGCCCTCACCCCCCGCACTCCAACCCCCACCTCAGCCCGGAGCCCCCTCCCACTACTTGAACCCCTCATTTCTGGTCCCACCCCAGAACCCACACTCCCAGCCAGAGCCACCACACCCCAACCCCCTGCCCAGAGACATCTCCCACACACCAAAACCGTCACCCCACCCCCCAGCCTGGAGCCCCCTCGTGCGCCCTAAACTACTCATTCTCTGCCCCACCCCAGAACCTGCACCCCTAGCCAGAGCCCTCACCCCCTCTCGCACCACAACCCTGTGCTCCAGCCTGGTGAAAATGAGTGAGTGAGTAAGGGTGGGGGAGAGCAAGTGACGGAGAGAAAGGGGATGCAGTGAACGGGGGGGGGGGGGCAAGGCTTCAGAGAAGGGACAGGGCGAAGGTGTTCAGTTTTCTGCAATCAGAAAGTTGGCAACCCTATTTCAGATCAATTCTACAATTTGTCAAAATCATTTTGAATTCTAATCCTGCCCTCCAAAATGCTAGCAACACCTTCCAGCTTGGTGTCTTCCACAAATGTTATAAGCATACTCTCCCCTTCATTCCAAATCATTAATGAAAATATTGGATAGTACTAGACCAGGACAGACTCCTGGGGGACTCTGCTAGATATGCCCCCTAAGTTTGAAAGTGAACCATTAATAATTACTGTTTGAGTATGCTCTTTCAACCAGTTGTGCACCCACCTTATATTAATTTCATCTAGACCACATTTCCCTAGTTTGTCATGTGGGACTGTGTTGAAAGCCTTACAAAAATCAATTTATCATGTCTACAGCTTCTCCCATATCCAGTGGGCCAGTAACCCTGCCAAAAAAGGAAATTAGATTTGTTTGGCATGATTTGTTCTTGCAAAATCCATGTTGCCTATTACTTATAATCCTATTATCTTTTAGGTGCTTACAAATTGATTGTTTAAAAATTTGTTCCAGTATCTTTCCAGGTATCAAAGTTAGGCTGACTGGTCTATTAATCCCTGCGTCCTCTTTGTTCCCCTTTTTAAAGATAAGTACTATGTTTGCCCTTCTCTACTCTTCTGGAACCTCATCAGTCCTCCGTGAGTTCCCAAAGATAATCGCTAATATGTTGCTTTGTCGAAGTAATTAAAGTCAATGTGTCCTAATAGTTACCACAGATATCTCCTTTTCTGATAATAGGGAAAAAAACCCCAGTGGTAACTATATTATCTGTAGTAACTGTTGTCGACAAATGTTGGCTTTTTTTGTGGCAGCTACTGTATCTTGAATCTTTGTAACTTCAAAATAATGCCCATCACTGTAGAATCATTAATTATCCATAAATTAGTCTATTGTATCTCTGAAAAAGCCGTCTCAATCACAAAAAGGACTTGAACTGTGGTGCAGCTTTTGAATTTAGAAACAAAAGTTTGATTATGCTAGTGCAGGGCTTCTCAAACTTTTTCATAGTGGAAGACCATGTCTTAATAGACTATCTTTGTGGATACTTCTCATCCCATTCTCAGCCACATCGGCTACCTTTTCTTTCACTCATGGCTATTCATTGCCTCCCTCCTATTTGCAATCATGTAACATCCTTGTAGTAACTACCATAGTAGTACAGATGAACGAGTTTTATTAGGAAAATATTTACATAAACTTCTTTAGCGGTCTTTTCGGGGAGATATGTGGTTTACTCTTTTTTGGAAAGTTAATCACTCTGCTGCTTTTGCCGTTCGGTTAATCTTCCTTGGAAACAGAATCATGTGACCAACCAACTCTCCACAGACCACCAGTAAGGGTTCTGCAGACTGCTGCTGGTCCATCAACCACTTTGGGAACATTTATGCTTGAGGCTGCTAAGGTTTGACTCTTATTTCTCTTATAAGAGTCATGA
This sequence comes from Chrysemys picta bellii, assembly GCF_011386835.1. NCBI lineage: Eukaryota > Metazoa > Chordata > Testudines > Emydidae > Chrysemys > Chrysemys picta. The sequence goes on from NC_088796.1 coordinate 112,427,859, forward strand.
TACAGGCAGGAGATTGACATGATGACAATTAACCCATCAGCTCTTACATAATAGCTCAAATAATCCTAACTTGCACAACGCATTACTATTTTTGTGGATCTGTGAAAGAGAGAAATCTCCTCTCATTGTACAGGTCCTCTGTACGGTACAGTAGAACTTGATTTTAGGGCTAACTTTCAACACAGAACTGCAAGGTTTGTAGAGCAGCAAGAAATGGGAGTAGCATCAAGTTTTCATAGCTGTGCTCATCCATAGAAACAAAGAATCAGATCTGCTGGAGGCCATAGGAAAACACTTAGAAAGGCAACTATCCTTTTCTCTCAAATTCTTAGAAGAGCCACTGTGGTCCTGAGGCACTGGGAGTATTCAAAATGGGTGGCCATCACCAGCTTGGCATTGAGAGATACCCATCCCCCAGATCCATCTCCTCCCCTTTATCTCTCAATGAGGACTGGGAGGAGTAGAGCCAGGGATCATGTCCTATCTAAGGTAATTATATGGCCCCAATTTCCATTGTGCCTGAGCATGTCATAATCCTTAAAGTATTTACCCCTGTGAGATAGGGAAGTGCTATTATCCTCACTTTATAGACTTGTCCAAGCTCACGCAGGAAGCCCATGGCAGAGCAGGGACTTGAATGTAGGATTTCTACATCCCTGGCTGTTACCCTAACCACAGCACCATCCTGCATCTCATTTCTTCTCAAAAAGCAACACCTAGCCAGCAATGTCCATCAGTTCTGAGGGATCATGGAGATGTGCACAGATCAGTGACCTGCTGAATATTCTGTTTTCAGTACACTTCTACCTGTTTATATGTGACCCATCCATCTCATATAAAAATAATTCCATATGTATGATCTGAACAACATATCTGCTCTTACTAATACGCTGGTTATTTTATTTTAAATAAATGTGCTCTATATTATTATTTCACATCTTCCAGGAATGCCTTAAGGCAGGAATTTTGATTTTTGAGTCCTTCAAAGTAATATTACCCTCCATCAGTCACTTGACCTCTCTGAGCTTCAGTTTACCCATCTATGCAAAGAGGGATAATGATACTCACTCTTTGTAAAATACTTTGAGGTCTGTGGATGAAAAATGCTAAAAGGAAGTCTGCTTGGGAACATGCTGAGTTTGTTTCAGTCTCTGCAGCTGGTATTGCTACTGAAGCAATACTCCCTGTTCCCACTCTCAAGCTCATGCTATACAGCACAAGTCCAGTGCAGATTCAGGCTTGGCTCCTCCATATGAAAGAACATAATACAGCCACTAGGCCATCAAACTGGCCTGTACCTTCGTGTCTAAAACAACTTTTCTTCCTTGTAGTATTCTATGAATCAAAAGGTTTTGAAGTTTGCTGTGTGATATTTCTGAGTCTTACCTGCTTCCTCTAGTGAGGATGACTAAAATTTTATTATTTTAGTGGCTTTTGAGACCCATCATTGTATCAAGTTAAATTCTCTGACTTGGTCGTTGCTTACTCAATGGAGGGTATAACAATTGGCTTAAGGCAGTGCATCAACCTATGAATGTGGTCACTGTCTTTTATTTTGGCTCATTATAATGTTAATTATTATTTTCATGATATTAGAAACAGGCCATTGATTATGCCTTAGTCCAAATATGGGACATTAACTTTCCTCCATCTCCATGAAACATCAGATCTTAACTCCCCCCCCACACACACAAGAAAGAGGAGGATAATTTTATAGTTATTTGTATCCATTCTAGGTAGCCCTGCTCTCATGTCCATCAAAATCAGTGGCAAAACTCTGAGGGGCACAGTTTGTCCCTGAGTTGACACAGGGATGGAGAGAAAAAGAATTGTACTTCCCCTACTGAGGGGTTATGGGGTTTTGCTTCTGGCCCCAATGCAAGCAGCCCTCCATGAACCAATGTAACGGGAAAAAATTTCCAGGCCTCAGGGTTGCTGCATCCAAGTTCCTTCCTGCCTCTGATGAGCTCTCCACCCCCATTAGGCCCCAGAATGCTCCCTATACTGGAGGTTTCTGCTGAGGAAACAGTACAGAGATGGCAAAGGATTCACTGGGCACTGGTACAAAGTGGTCACAGTACAGAGGAGAATTCTCCTCTTGTTGTCTTTGATGGGTGAAGTTGTGGGCTCTATATCTTTTCTTTCTGTCTTTCTAAAGGGTACCAATTACTATGGTATCTGAATGCCAAGTAGGGTATTGAAATAAACAATTTATTTAAATAAAAAAAGGAGACTGCTCTTGTCCTTATAGGATTTGACTGCTTACAACTGCCATGTTTTCCCTTTCTTGCCCTCCTGTTGGTTCTGTAGTTGCTGCTACTGCATAGAGGCTTCTGGATCCTCATGGGACTGTTTCTACCAGACTCTGGAAATGATCACATGTGGACTGATGCTGATCTCCTTTTCAGCATGTTCCCTGGGAGACACCAGAATCTCAATGAACAGAAAGGGAAGGTTTATTAAATTTTCTAATAAAAAGGGATACAAATTAGAAAATGTGTATTTTGCCAAGGAATGAACTATTTGAACCAGATGGAGTGATCTGCTGTGCTGTGTGATAAAAAAGCAGGAATGCTGGAAATCTAAAAAATGCACTTCCTCTAGCTGTAGAGACCTAAAATAAGTAGCAATGTTCTGGGTCTCATCCACCATCCTGTTGCATAAACATAGTCAAGTTACAACACTCCATCAAATAAGGTACCTTTTAATAGTCAATACATACCTCACCACCCTTCTCTAACTTGTGCAATAAGTGCATAATTGTATAATTGACTTCTCAAGTTATTTACTTCCCCTTTTTTCTACTTTAAGTATTTCCTCTTAAAGATGTAGGGCTTTATGCACTGTGGTGGTGTGTGTACCCCACACAGGCCTGAAGGGAAATGCCCACCAGACAGCAGGTCTGGAGAGACTTTGTTACCCTGGGAGGGGCGGACAAGATAGTGACCTGGCCAGAGGCCAAATCACAATGAGGGAGCACGCTGAGTCATGGAGAGAGAGACAGGGTTCACGGCTTGAGCAACCAATGAAACATGGTGCCAGACCGGATGAGAGCTGATACCCAGAGCAGCCACAAGGAGGTGCCACTGGCAGGGTGTGAACCCCATCACAGGCACCCTTCATACCCTAATGTATTTCCTGTCTTCCTTTTTTTTGGGACTACTCAAATTATGCTGAAAGAAAAGAGAAATAAGCCACTGAGCCAAAGAAACAAAACCATCCCTTCACATTCAGCAATTACCCAGGCATCTCTACCACCTGTTCCAAGCAGCTGCTGGACACAATATTGATAGACATTATGTCCCAAATAATGTATAAAGCATACCCTCCTAGCTGATTAGGCATTCCCAGAGCTCACTGTTCCATTGTGTATCTATACTATATCTTGCTGCAGCGTCTTGTCATTGCTCACACATATCCTTGTACGTAACAGATTACCCCAAGAGAGATTTTTTTGAAGTGTAAATAAAATTAAAAAACACTGCATACACCACACTTTGGTAAATATTGTCCCGTGCTTATACTAACAACAATACCCCCACAACCCTTTATTTCTTGTGACTTGGATACCTTACATGTAGTGGGTATAGTAGACTGAGCAGTAAGATTTGTCTGTAGTTTGCAATAATTTTTTTTAATTGTTGGTAGTGTTGTTGTAGCCATGTTGGTCCTAGGATATTAGTGACAGGAAAGGGTCCCAGGATATTAGGGACACTGTTGTTGTAGCCAAGCTGGTCCCAGGAAAGAGAGAAGCTTTCAAGCGACACAGAGCTCTTTTTTACGCCTGGGAAAGCTTGTCCATTTTACCAGCAGAAGTTGGTGGTAAAAGATATTATCTTGTTCACTTGTCACTCTAATGATTTTTTAAAGAAAATCTTATGACTTTGTGTCCTGACTCGTAATTTTTTGAATGCTTGCAGCTGGCAACACTGATAAGCATGTGAAATGTTTGTAGGATTGGGACCCAAGACATCTTATTTATGAAGTGTCTTTTCCCCATAGCATCCTAAGCACTGCAGAACCATACAGTAAAAATCTGCTAAACCATGATTCAGGGTATGTCTACACTGGCAGAGTTACAACGCCGACAGTTACAGCGCCGCTCAGAGAGTGCTGAAGGGAAACTGCTGTTGTGTGTTCACACTTTCAAGCTGCCTGTGCAGTCGTGTGTTCACATTTGTGGCACTAGCAGCGGTATTCAGAGCGGTGTACTCTGGGTAGCTATCCCACAGAGCATCTCTTCCTCTTCTGCTGCTAAGAGTTGTGCGAAGGCAGAGGGGGTCGTGGGACATCCTGGGTCCTGTCCCAATGCCCTGTGATGCATTGCTTCACATCCCAGCAATACCTGTGCTTCCGTCCTCATTTGGCGCCATCTTTCAATGGTTTGTGTCCTGCGCGTCCTGCCTCTTCGGTCTCCAGGAATGGATCTCGCACTGTTGACCAATATGCTGCTTGCTCTCACTAACGAGTGGCAGTGGAGTTATTCCTTAAACTATAAAGGCAAGAGGGGTTCGACATTGATCTCACCACACTTAGTAGCTAAGACATGAGATTGTGGCATTCACGGAGGTGCTGACCACAATGGGACATCGTTTTTGGGCTTTGGAAACAAGCACTGAGTGGTGGGATCACACCATCATTCATGTCTGGGATGACGAGCAGTGGCTGCAGAACTTTCAGATGAGAAAAGTCACATTCATGGGACTGTGTGTTGAGCTCGCCCCAGCCCTGCGGCACAAGGACACGAGAATGAGAGCTGCCCTGTCATTGGAGAAGCGCGTGGTGATTGCACTGTGGAAGCTGGCTACTCCAGAATGGTCGTTAACCAGTTCGGAGTGGGAAAGTCGACTGTTGGACTCGTGTTGATGGAAGTGTGCAGGGCCATTAATCACATCCTGCTCCGAAAGACCGTGACTCTGGGCAACGTGTGTGACATTGTGGATGGCTTTGCACAAATGGGTTTCCCTAACTGTGGAGGGGCGATAGATGGCACACATATTCCAATTCTGGCACAGACCACCTAGCCACCGAGTACATTAATCACAAGGGGTATTTCTCTATGGTTCTCTAGGCATTGTGGATCACCATGGGCATTTCACGGACATTAACGCAGGCTGGTCTGGAAAGGTGCATGACGCACACATATTTCGGAACTCTGGCCTGTTCAGGAAGCTGCAAGCAGGGACATTCTTCCCAGACCAGAATATCACCGTAGGGGAAGTTGAAATGCCCATTGTGATCCTGGGAGACCCCACCTACCCCTTAATGTCGTGGCTTATGAAGCCATACACGGGGCAACTTGGCAGCAGCAAGGAGCGGTTCAACAACAGGCTGAGCAAGTGCACAATGACTGCCAAGTGTGCTTTTTGCCATTTAAAGGCCCGCTGGCATTGCCTATATGGGAGGCTAGACCTGGCCGATGACAATATTCCTATGCCCTTAGGGCAGCTCGTGAGCACAGCACCGGAGCAGCAGTTTGCCTCCTGTGCCTTGTGGCAGGCATTCTGCAGCTCCTTCACTTTGACCCTGCACTGCAATGTGTCCTGGTCATGACCCCTTTCTGTCATGCATGAAATCTGTCCATAGGTAGCATAATTCCTACGGCTGGAGCACAGCTGGGACTGGACAGCTTTCTCTCCCCAAATGCTGATGTGGTCCAGCAGCTTGGCTTTTTTTGCTCCAAGTGGGGGATCACCTGGTGCGTGGAGCAGGCCTGGCCACCTGGAAAGATGCGCTGAGACCACTTCACGCATCACAGAGCAAACAGGAAGGGGACTTTCAAAATTCCCAAGGAATTTAAGGGGTGGGGCTTGGTTGGTCATCTAAGGGCAGGGCAGTAGAGTTCAAAGCGATGACCAGAGAGGTGAGAACAGGCATTGTGCCAATTGCAGCACTGTAATTGACCAGGATGTCTACACTGGCACAGCGGCTCTGTAGCCCTGGCGCAGAAAGCTGTACGCCTCTCATCGGGGTGTTTTTTTTACAGCGCTGCAACTGCGCAGTTTCTGCGCACTAAGTGGCTTGGCAGTGTGTACACCTTGGGAGTTACAGCGCAGAAAGCTGCTTTAGACAAGGCCTCAGATAAAACCCTTACAACATCTCCATGTACCCTACTACTGGTATGAGTGCCATGCCCACTTATGTAAAGGTTAGATTGTTGACCTTTAAATACTGATTATTGTTAGCAATTTTTTCCACATGGCTCTGACCTTGTCTGTTTGTTCAAAGGTTAATGCTAATCTTGAAGCACCTGAAGCTCCAATTTTTGTCATGCTATCTAACGGTTCAAAGAGGCAGTAATTTCAAGCTTAGTTTTGTGCTTCTTCCTAATTTGATACTGCAAAACAAAGCCAAGATATCAATAATCAATTTTATGCTTTACAATACTCCCAGCATTTCTGTTCTGCTTCTAGCATGCTTGTGTGCACCAGGGGGGAAAATGCCTCTTTGTGAAACAGTGTACCTTATTTTGAAAGAAAGCTGATCAATAAAGCTATTCACTTAAGCCCACAGACGGATTTAAGCCAAAACGATTCATGACGCATGTTAGAGAGGTGCAGCTTCTTATCTCTACAGATCAAATTCTATCAATCTTTTTATTATAACCCCCCTATTTTCATAGGTTTGTAACAAGGTAATAGATAGGTGGTGATGAGGAATGTTGGCCATATACTGCCTGCCTAGGAGTGAGAAGTTATTATTTTTTTTACATACAAAACCAACCTTTTAGTCATTTTAGTGCATTGGTTGGGAGTGTGGCCAAAGTTTCATATTCCCAGAGTTCCAGAAGCAGCTTTTGTTTTTAATTTGAGAGGCTAGATAGATAAATACTACCTAACAGCAACTATCTATCTATCTATCATGTACAGTAACCTTAATAGGCCATTACATTGACACATTGGGCCAGTTCCTAAAGCCTTTAATCGTGACTTGGGCAAAACTCATTAAGTTTATTAGAATTTTTAACTGAAAGCCCGATTTTACCTAGCTGCTCCAGCGCCTCTTTCCTGCCCCACACAACTAATCAGGGAATGCTCTTTCCTGCTCTTCTCTTGGGAGTTATACACCTGGCAGTGGGAGACATATGGTTCCCCTGTGGCAGGGGATGGACTGTTCCAAACACGTTGAATTGCCTGTAGGTCATGATGCAGTAAAGGACATTTACTCCTAAGAGGCAAATCTGTATTTTTCTCAGATGGCGCAATGTGGTGATCTTGGAGAGGAATGAGTGTAACTGCTGTGCAAGGTGGTGGTGAGGCGGTAATATAGTTACACCCCCTGCATGGCACAAAGGAATGAAGAGGGGCTCGGAGAGGTTACAGCAGCTTTTAAATTGGAGTAACATCCACAAAGTGGCTCACTATTACTCGGCAACATTGAAGTGGAATTCTTCCCTTTCTCCTTAGTGCTCAGATGAACTGCTTAGGCTGGGTGCTGCAGGAGAAGATTTTGCTAGTGGAGAATAGCAAGCGACAAGCGAAGGAAAGGAGAAGTGTTTATTGAAGTGGGCTGGGAGACGTGCCAATTTGGTTATGGCACTAGCATTAGGCACTGCATGTTTGTTTATCAAACTAAAAGGGAGTCAGTTCTCCCTGAAATGGTGTGCATAGCTCCTGTGCCTTTAATGGAAACTAGGCAAATGTGCCGAGAAATGAAGAGAGTACCACTGTTCAGGTAGTCCTCATAGTCAATAGTTGTGTATTTCTGCCTTTTGCTTTCTCTTGAAGCTGAGCAAGCTTCCCAGACCAGGTAGACACACTCATGCTAGTGGGGCTCAAGCTAGCAGGATAAAAACAGCAGAGTGGAGGCGGCAGCTCTGGCAGAGATTTGGGCCACCCACCTGAGCTAAAAGCCCAGCGGCTCTCCTGAGCTCAGGTGTAGCCCAAGTCTCCGTACCAGCCATACTTCTATTTTTAGCATGCTAGCTCAAGCCCTGCAAGTGTGAGTCTCTCTATCCAGGCTGGGATGCTCCTTCCCAGCTGCAGTGTAGACATCTCCTGTAGGGGATGAGATCCCTTACAGATGTGGCTGGACTTAGCTACCATGTATGTGCATGTACCTCTCTGCTCACTTAAATGAATTTACCTTGCCATAATACCCATAGCAAAGCTAATGAATTACAATGGAAACACATTCTGCTTTGCCACAGCTATTGTCGCAAAGTTGCTGTCTGAACCCGTTAAAAGGTATTGCTCCTGAAACTAAAGAGATGTTAATCTGTGTACAAGGGAGGCAGTAAATGGAGAACCTTAAACCAAACTACTCATTTTTTTCTTTTTTTAAAATGTATGGAGTCACAGATTCCGCACAACCATTTTGATCCTCTGTTCTGACCTCCCGAATAACACTGGCCATGTGTTTTACCCAGTGAACTCAACAATTTCCAGTGGAACTAAAGCATATGTGGAATTTATTTTGGATATTGGCAGGAGGCAATATGACCGAAGCCTGTCTCTGTAATGTCATCACTCTGACCTAGTGAATTCCCTGGTCAACATAATAGCTTAGTACATATTCAGGACAGGAAGTGACTACTGGGGGCCTGCATACTAGATGCTTTTCTAAGCCTAGTTCAGGGGTCGGCAACCTTTCCGAAGTGGTGTGCCGAGTCTTCATTTATTCACTCTGATTTAAGGTTTCGCGTGCCAGTCATACATTTTAACATTTTTAGAAGGTCTCTTTCTATAAGTCTATAATATATAACTAAACTATTGTATGTAAATTAAATAAGGTTTTTAAAATGTTTAAGAAGCTTCATTTAAAATTAAATTAAAATGCAGAGCTACCCGGACCGCTGGCCAGGACCTGGGCAGTGTGAGTGCCACTGAAAATCAGCTCACGTGCCGCCTTCGGCATCTGTGCCATAGGTTGCCTACCCCGGCCTAGTTATTCAAGTAGGCTGTTCACTTGGAGTCATAGTTTTGCTCCACTATTTCTACCATTCGGTTCCTCTTGCTGTTAAAGTGGAATGTGTCATGTTTTCATCCTAGACCTAATTTCCTCCTTCTCAGACTTCACATTGATTAGCTCCTGTAGCCCTCCAGTGAAATCCTGTGCAGTTCCTGGCACAGGATCAGAGGAGAGGCAGCTTGCACCCATCCAGTCCTGAGATGATCAGGAAATAGTTCAGCCTCCAGAACTGTTTAAGTCCACTGTAGGCTTTGTAGGAGCCTGGAAATAGCCAGGGAGTAGGAGTGCCTTGGCCACACCCTCTCATCGCCTCAGGTTCCATCTGGAAATACCTTCTCTAACAGATGGAGCTCACAGGATGCAAAGAAGGGCCAGGGGAAGGAGGGGTGAATTCCAAAATCAAGGGGCTTTTACAGAGCATGGCCAGACAGCAGCTCCCTCATATGTACCAATGGGGCTTCACCTGGAGTGGCCTTGCTGACCTAACCTGTAGCAGAATGGCACAGGAAGAGAGGTGGCTTCTCAGGTAGGAAGCTCCCAGGCAATTTAGGGCTTTATAGATAAGAACTAACAGTTTAATCTCCATCAGGAAGCCAACAGGCAGCCAGCACAGATCCTGTAGCACTACTGTCTTGCTTCTGGCAGGATATTCCTCTTTGCGATGTCCTGTCCCTTTAAATGTTTGAGCACTCCCTCCTCCTTGGTGCAAAGCCTCCTTTCATGTTAATTTCTGTTTTGCAACCAGACAGTAAAGGTGGCACTTACTGTCTGGCTGCAAAATCTTATCTGCCACTGAACCTATCATTTAAAAGAGTATCACTCATTTGAATCCCAAAGATCCCTACAATCTACACAGATTTGGTGTCCCCTCAGTTTTATTGATGAAAAATATTGATGTCAGAAATACATTGATGAGATGGAGGGTATAGAGAGAGTTACTCACTCAGTCCAACAGCTTTGTAAATCTTTCCTTGAGATGGTGTTTGATGTCCCTCAGTTTGTCTCTTTGCATCACATGTTTGGGCTTCTGCAAGCTGAGAGAGATATATGACACTCTATCCTTCTCAGGCATAAACAGCATTGGAACCAACTGCACTGGAAACCAAGGGCTGTTTTCACAAAAGGTCTTAGGTGCCTAGCTATCACATTAAGCACTTAAATCCCAGAGTCAGGTCCCACTGGGATTCACAAAGCTCCCGCTCAGCTGCCACCAAACCTTGTTGTTGCCTAAACTTACTCAGTGCCTAAATTTTTGCAGTAAAAGTTTATTACGTGCCTATGTTTGGGCCATTATAGACAAGTTTACACAAAACAACCAGGAGTGGGGAGGAGGCCTCCCCGATAACTCCTAGGCCAGTAGTTATAGTACTAATGTTGGACATGGGAGACATTGTCTGTCTTGTTCTACTGTGGATAAATAATGAAAGAAAGAGCCAGAGAGAGCCACTTCTTAGCATGCTCCCTTTTGTGGATACCATTCTGAGATGTCTCTCACCCCCCCTAGTAATCATAGTAATTTTCTAGGCACCTAAAAGTTAGGTGTGGTGATGCTCATGGTTTTTCTGTATGTGTATGTGTCCACCTGAGATTTTTTTGTCCACCTGAGATTTTTGTTTCCTGCCTCGTCTTCCTTTGATCTCAACAGGAATCAAGAACCACAAGCCCTGCAACCAAACTACTCCCCATCTCATAGCAGCATTTTCCTCTCCTTTCAGCAGCTCTAAGGTACCCATCAATGGGACACAGCTGCTGCAGCAGGGCACCCACATATGGGCCTCCCAAGAAGGCCACGCTCTCACCCCTCTTGAAACCAAAGAGAAACCCTCCAATTTCAATCCTCAGAAAAGGGTAGCACATAATGGAAGCGAGGGGAGACTAACATCTCCAAATCTTGAGCCACTTTGGTGGGGTAGTGGTGGATTTGGGGCCTCTGGAAAAAATCTCCCCCCATTATGGCCCTGTAGCCGGGGCACAGAGCTTTTCTGGTCTTGGGGCCACAGCGGGGGTGAGGGGAAGGAGCAAGTGGGGGCAGGGCCTCAGGGAAAGAGGCGGAATGGGGGTGGAACAGGGGTGGGGCCGTGGGGAAGGGGCAGAATGGGGTGGGTCCATGGGCAGGGCAGAGAGTTTTGCCACTATCCTTGCTGAGGCTGAGAGCTTGACCCCAGCTGGGGCCAACCTCTCAGCCCCCTCCCCCCATGGCCCCGATTGAGCTCTCAGCCCATTCCTGCCCCAGCCAGGGCCATGTCGGGGTGGGGGAGGGGGAGTCTGTGAGCAGGGATGGGGCCTTGGCCAGAAGAGGCGGGGCCCGGTGCTAGCCTCCCCAAGGGGAAGCTTCACCCATCACCTATGACTCCCACTGACACCAAACTTGTGCTTCAGAGCCTCTCACAGGGCTGGAGCAGAGGTCTAGAGGGAGAGGTCTGCCCCAAAGGTTGGAAGTGTGACACAGTTCAATATTACCTCTGTAATCAGGGTCACTTCACCTTTGTGTGCACAATCCCAAATGGGACTGTCTCAGCTTCTGCCATCCTATATAATAACCTCAGAACTATGTAACCATTTTTTAAAAGAAAAATTATATCTTAAAAAATAAAAGGAAGTGAAATTTGCAGCACTCTCTCCCAGCTTTGCTCACAGCTGCAAATGTAAATCATGGCTGCTGATATGCAAGATATGTTCTCTCTTGTGTACACCACAAAGAAGTTCTTATAAAAGCCTTTGTTGTAAGACAGAAATAGCTAATTTTATCACATTGTTCTGGAAAAAAATATGGAAATGTAATCTAAATTCATTGTATCTTAACTCAGAGAGCCTTTGAGGAGAATAAAGGTAAAATGTTTAATGTCCTCTATACTCTGTGCCTGCAGCTACACTAGCAACAACATTCCAGGGTGCTTTTCTGGACTAGGGTGAACTGTGCTAGCCAAGCATAGAGCAGCATCATATCCTAAACTAGAGCTCATTTGTGAGCCAACCTGTACTACCCAACATGGGCTCACAGCGAGGGAGCTGGGGGGGACATATCTCCAGTGCTGCTATTCCCCTCCTGGATATGTGGATGGGGAGTGGATACGTGGACGGGCAGTTGACTCCACCAACCCCAACTCCATCACTCCAGTCAGCACAGCTGAGTGGCATGGAGGGGCATATAAGCAGTGCTGGGGAAAAGAGCTGACATAGACTGCTTCTTTCCTGAAGCAGGGACTGTATTATGACTGAGTGAGGATTTAGTCCATAGGCTGCCCTTTATTCAGGTGCCAGTCTAGCCCCTAATGACTTGCAAAGAGTTTCAGGTTCCTGCGAATTTGAACTGTCGTGGCCTGCCCACAATGTCACTAAGGCTGAGTGATGACAGTTAATTTAGAACATAGCAATAGGTGTGAGTATTATTCCATCCAATGGCCCTTACCCTGCATTTATCAGCACTGTATTTCATTTGCCAATTGCCTAGCTTTGTTAGGCCTTATGGAGTTCTTCTCAGTCTTTTCTGGTCTTCGTAAACCTAAATAATTTTGTGTCATCTTCAAACTTTGCCACCTCACTGTTGTTCACTAGAATAGAAGGAATAAATTGACCCAAACAGATTATTTGTTCATAATATAGAAACAAAACAAAATTATCCTTAGATGAGACTTTGGATGGTTTTCAGTTCACAACAAACTTTTAGGGCTACATTATAAACTCCTGAGCATGATTTGTGTTTCTAATGAAAATGCTGAACCAGATCAGTTAAATTTGAATGGTGACTTCCTACTACTGGGAAGCTGTTCTTTTATTTTACTAGTTTGTCAAATCTCTGTTGACATATATCGTGCTGCAAAGACAGAGTCTCTGCCCTGAGAAGCTCACTGTAGAGCCTACAGTGGTTTTGTTTCCTATATTTCTGAAAAGTTGCACGTCATCTAAACAATGTAAAGTGTCACCAGATGCTATGGTGACATGGACCTCTATAAATACCCATCATGAAAACAAATAATAATTTAGATTGGGAACATAATGAGAAAAGACAGCAAATCAGATTGCAAGGGGGATGTACAGCAGGAGGAGGTATATACCAGTGAAACATGGGGTGAAAATGGCCAACAATAACCTTTTATATGGCTAATCTGTTACCTGAATGATTCACTCATGACTTTAGAGTAAAAAGGGCATTACACCATCTGACAGCTAGTGGGCAAAGTGAAAGTTTGTGGTCTCAACTCATTTCCTAGGAGGCAAATATCCATAACATAAAAGCCCAATATTACAGTGGAGAGACAAGATCTTCTTCAGGTCTAGCTCTGTGTATGCTCAAAAGCTTCTCTGTCTCATCAAAAGAAGTTGGTTCAGTAAAAAATGTTACCTCACCCACCTTGTCTCTCAAATAACCTGGGATCAACATGGCTACAGCAACATTGCAAACAATATTACAGTTGGCATCCTCATTGGCAGTCTCAGCAGAGTAACCAAGGACTGAGTGGATCTTTACCCCTCCTGACACAGAAACCTTCTGGTGAGGACACCACAGAGGAATGTGGCAAAACTTGCCTTGCTGAACCTGTTTTTGTATAAAGAACTTTGTATTCCAGGAACGTCAATGTAGCCCTATTCACAAGAGCACCAAATTAACTTCCCAGGGAAAAAAGGACATCACTTTAGCATAAGCAAGTCCTGCATTACTTAGTATTCCTTACACTCAGAAAGACAGAACATAGAGGCTTACAGCAATTCTATCCTCCTTGACAGAAGTATAGCAGCAACATGAATTTAGCTATCTTTATCTGCACAGTAATTCCAGATCCCAAATCCTCCAGTCTTTCCACCCTTATTCCTTAATACACTTACCATGTTTCTGCTTCATATCCCCATATAGACCAGATTGAATTTAACAAACGTACGCAAAGAATGATAGCTGATTCTAATGTAATGTGCAGGAAGTTAAATCCAATCACAGTTCCTACGGTAATGGAGGTGGTAAAGGTATGCAGATCTCTGTAGAAGCAAAGAGATTAAATGGGACTAGACAGTTCCTTCAGCTATAGCCACTAGAAAGCTGCAATACCTTTTTTAGCTATGTTGCCACCAGCGCCCAAAGGGAATTTTAATAAACCAAGAAAGCACTATAGTCAAGCAAATGCGATAATTATGCAAGCCCTCAAGCTGTTAGATTCAAGTCAGGAACGATGTTAGCTAAGACTCTTTATTTTGCATGACCTTCCCCCTCCACAGATACTGTATTGACCATGTACATCCCAGAAACCTGTCAATTTCAGCCAAAATAGAATCAACCAACATTTGAGTAGAAATCTTTGAAAGCAAGACAAAATCCAGTCAGTGGCTCTGTGGAGCATACATGCCAAAAATCTGAAAAACATTTGAATGAACATCTGTAGCTGAAATCTGTGGACTAGTAGTTCCCCAGGGAGGCTACTATGGCCAGCATCTGATGCTAACTAACAGGAGACTGCAGCCGGAGCCTTTGCTAGCTCCGTCTGTAACAACCCTTCTATGTAGGATGGCAGGATTAGGGATAAGGCTAAGATAATGGAATTTGTGCATGCCTGGTCTGATTGCTCAGCCTGACCAGAACATTGATATCATTGTGACAGCTGCTTTCTCAACACCCTCCCCCTGTAGCAAATGGTGGGCCAGTCTGTCAACTGCATATGTATATTTAGCAGAGACATATTGGCAATTAAGAAGAGAATGATTCACATTTGTATTATATATGGGTAAGTAGTTTAGGAAGTATTTAGGCATAGAATTTAAAGGTTTAGGATTGCTGATGTAATTCATTGTGATTTACCAGGATTTTGTTTCTTTTAGTAAGGTAATTGAAATGATCACTATATTTAACATTGGGGTGCAGGTTGTGTATGTATGTATAACTATACACATCTTTGACTTGAGTAGCAGCTTCTAGATGGTCAGCAATTTTCAGGAGCTAACCATATATTTAGGTGCTCTAATAGAATCAGAGGGTTAGAAGGGACGGCAAGGGTCATCTAGTCTAACCCCCTGCCAAGATATGAAGGGAGGAGCCCAGCTTTCAGCGCCCACTTTTGTAAACAATCACCATATATTTTGTGTGTCTCACACACAGGTCTGAGGTGAAGGATAGGCAATATTCAGTCCTGGACCAATGACAGGTTGCAGGTTTAATATCTACTCCTGGGGGAATTCTGTGCCACTGCACATGCACAGAATTTATGTCCTCCGCAGATTTTGTTGCTTCCCCACAGAAAAATGACTTTCTGACGTAGAAGCAAAGGGAAGCCACAAGAGCGGTCATGCGACCCTCCCCAGCAGTATGTTTTGGGTGCCCAGGGCAGCTGGCAGAGAGGTAAATCACTGTGGAGCAGGAGGCAGGATTGGGGGAAATCTGTTTGGTGGCTCCTACCCTGTGCCAGGCTCAGCTGCTAGTCCAGGCTGGGCTGGGCAGGATGGGACTTCCTCTTCCCTTGCACGGCATCCAGGGCCGAGTCAGACCCACCCCCAGATTTCTCCCCTGGCTGCAGGAAGCTCTGCAAACTCCTCCCCACCCCCCACTTCCTGCACCTATTGCTCTTCAGCTGCACGGAAAGGGATTCCTGTATAGGGAGATGCTCCCCCATCCACCCAACCCCCATGCATCCAGACCCCCTCAAATCCAGACCCTTCCGCCAAGCCTCACTCTCCCGCACTCAGAACCCCCCCCCCGATGAGCCCCATTCCCCCTGCACGTGGACCACCCTGACAAGCCAACTGCACCCGGATCCCCACCCCACCAAGCCCCAACCAGTTGCACTTGGATCCCCATCCCACTGAGTCCCACTCCCCCAGCATCCGGACCCCACCACTTAGCCCCCCATATCCAGACCCCCATACAGAGCTCTATCCCCACCACACCAAGACCCCCCAGCTGAGGCACAACCACCTTCACCTGGACCCCCCGCAGAGTCTCGTTACCATTGCACCCCCACACTAAGCCCCTCCATACTTGGATCCTGCCTTGCTGAACCTGCCTGCCCACACCTAGTGCACCTCACACGGAGGGGCAGGGCCCTGGGGTGTTTCTGGGGCAGACCCAGGCCTTGCACTGTGTCAGGGTTGGGTGAAGCCTTATCACTGAGTCTGTGTCCTGGGTGGGAGGGAAGTTGCACAGTGATCTCCCACCTCTGTGCAGCCAGTGGCCTATGCTCCCCAATGCCCTGCTGGAGCCTCCATGTTTATTTGACAAATAAAATTTGCAGTTTTGCAGAATTTTAAATTATGTGCACAGAATTTATTTTTTTTGGTGCAGAAATCTTAATTTTTTGGTGCAGAATGCCCTCTGGCGTAAATATCTTTCTAGCCCTGCTGAGTCACAAGAAAAGCTTTTGATCATTGGGAAAGGGAAGTTTCATGTTAGCTAACAGCACTTACGATAGAAAGTCCTTGGGTATTGTGCCATAATATCAGAGGAACTGTTTAGGCAACAACATTTTTTTCTAAAAGCTTTTTCTCTCCCTCTGAAATCTGTGAACTGGGCACTCGACTTTGAAGGTGGAACATGCCACACTCCAATTGTAGCAAGGGAAATGTGGGTCATAGATTCAAATACAGTGGAGAGAGGTAAGGCAGAAAATGATCAGGATCTCCTTCTTGTTAGTATCAGAATAGGGGACTTTTAATTTGAAAGCCCCCAAAAGTATATCTTAATTTAGAAAGGTCCAATACTAAAAACAGATGACCTATTCACCCCCTTATGAACAAGGAGACAGCCATTAAAAACCTTGATCTGATATCTAAGCATTTCTAATCCTTATCTAGGCAGAATTCCTCACCCGGGGCAACATTCCTGCACTGCAACAAACTCCAGGGCTTACCTGGGCCCTTAAACTGGAGTAAGTTCCTAGTGTTGGAGACTAGCTTTGTCATTCCTGAATTCCACTCTCTATTGGTTCTAGCCAGCCAGCTCCCTCCAGACCTTTCCTTGCAGTCCCCAACTATTTCTAATACATATATATTTTTCCTACCTCATTAAATCACTCTCCCATCCTACTCCTTCTAGCCAGGAAGAAGCCACCACCAACAAAACACCCCAAACAAACCAACCCAAATAATATTTGGCAGTTTGCCACTCTTGAGTGGGACACTGTAGTGCTGCCTTCCTTGCAATACTGCATTCCTAACAGCAGATGGTGCCACATAAAATTATAAATAGCCGCTCTTACAAGCCCCCCTCACTTGACCCAAAATGGAATCCAGCACTTAGCTTCAAACACTATGGAAGTCACTCTGGCTCCAGAGAAAGACATAGTAAATGTTGCCTGCAGGTAAGAATCTCCAAATGTGTACTTTCCAAAATAAGAGGAGTTGGAAGATAGAGTTTCCTTTTGTATCTCACCCTTAGAATGTTATTAGGAACTCAGTAAAGAGGTTTAATGCAAGTTACATACATTGTTACAGCAACCCTTTGCACCAGTTGTCCCCTTGGGTTTACACATGCTCTGTGGTGACCTGCTTGGTCACAGAGGGTTTAAAAAAAAGCTCAAGTAAAATTTCTCTAGAAACTTTCTAGAATCATTTTTCTGTAAATGAGGTAGAATATGGTAAATGCCGGGCTGTGCTGTAAGTTGGCACTCGTGTGATAGTCTGTGCAACTCACATAGCATAGCTTTGTCCTCTTTCAGTGCCCAGTAATGTATAGAGGTCTTGAGTCTTCTGCTGTCCTTGAGCTGATGGACATAGTCCTTTAGCTCAAGTGGTAGAGACTCGTGCTTTTAGATAAAGAGGTGCCAGTTGGTTCAGTCCCCACTGATGACCTATCCAGGAGTGTTACTGCATCTGCATAGTTTACTTATAGCTCTTAAATAATGCAGCCACCCCAAATTCATTCCTAGATAACCTTGTCATCACAGCTTGTTGTCACATATTCTCTCTCTCTTTCTGCTGCCATTATTTGTTGTGTGGTTCTAACTTTCATCGGATGCTTTCACCCTGATCATTTCAGTTCACGTTTGTGTTTTCAGAATGTTGATGAGAATTAGTCACAAAGCAGTTTCATTTCAGTAGCTACTTTTCAAAGTTTAATATCTTGCATATTTATTCCACCCCCTCAATACTGGATGCACAATCTGTCTGACTCTTCCCTATTTTGATTTTAAGCTGCTTTTTTTAACAGAGTACTGTCTTAGAAATAACTCACTGTATGTAATAGATAAAGCAGTGCCAGCTCTAGGCAGCAACACTGAGAACATCAGGGTATGGTTTAATTGTTCACTGTGAATTTTCCTGAACTGGGAGGGCGTGTTTACACATTTCACTAATACATATATGTTACTATGAGGTTTTCTAGACTGTGGTGCAGGACATCCCCCAAAAGGCATTAGGGCTTAATGCAAGAAATTCATGTTTTTCCTTTAAGGCTAACTCTCTGAATAATGAACAATAACCAGTTCTGAATACAGTTTTGTTAAATCAATTATAAGGGTCTGAACCCTAAAGGGCCAGATGGCCCTGTGCAGCAGCTTGCAGGACTGGGCCATGATAAGGTGACAGTTCACTACGTTTCAGCCAGATCCATATGAAATCCAGCATCAGTTTGTGTTCTTGGTTTCAGCATCATGTAAGGTCGATGTAATGTGTGTCTTTGCAACTTACCAATACCTGTTGTTAACCATGCATTGTGATTACCAATCGGATATGTACATGTGCAAAATTCCACCCAAAAGTAGAGGCAGAAGAAGCATTCTGCTTTCATAGATTATAAAGCTGGAAGGGATCAGTGTGATCATCTAGTATGACCTTCTGTATAACACAGGTCAGAGGACTTCCCTGAATGAATTCCTGTTTGAACTTGAGAGTAATCTTTTAGAAAAACATCCAATCTTGATTTAAAAATTTCCAGTTATGGAAAATCTACCACAACCCTTGGTAAAGGTGTTACAGTGGTTAATTACCCTCACTGTGTGTTTTTCTTTTTTTTAAGTCTTGTTTCTAGTCTGAATTTGGCCAGCTTTAACTTCCAGCCATTGGATGATCTTATACCTTTTATCTGCTAGATTGAAGAGCCCTCTATTAAATTTCTGTTTCCCACATGTAGGTACTTATAAACTGTGATCAAATCATCCCTTAAACTTCTTGTTGTTAAGATGAACAGATTGAGCCTTTCACTATAAGGCTTGTTGTCCAATCCTTTAATCATTCTTGTGGCTATTCTCGGAACCCTCCAATTTATCAACTTGCTTCTTGAATTGTGGACACCAGAACTGAACACACTATTCCAGTAGCAGTTGCCAAATACATAGGTAATATCACCTCCTTATTCACGCTTAAGATTCCCCTGTGTATCTATTCAAGGATTGCGTTAGCCCTTTTTAAGCAGCCCACCAAGGTTTGAATGGCATAATATTTAGAGGGAAATGTAATGTAATTTGTTTACATCTGTCAGGCGTTTCCCCCCTTAAACATATTTTCTATTGAATTAGGGTAGAGTCTTAGATTTCCTAAGGAGCTTTCTTTCTTTCTTTGCTTTTTATGGTCCCTCCACCTTGTTTATTATATGATTTCCAAGTTCTACAAACTGTCTGAATATGATAACTCAGAGCCAAAATGTCTTTGGCATTAAACATTTGTATTTTTCACATTGAGCATTTCATAGACTATCAAGGTTGGAAGGGACCTCAGGAGGTCCAACCACCTGCTCAAAGCAGGACCAATCCCCAACTAAATCATCCCAGCCAGGGCTTTGTCAAGCCTGACTTTAACAACCTCTAAGGAAGGAAATTCCATCACCTCCCTAGGTAACCCATTCCAGTGCTTCACCACCCTCCTAGTGAAAAAGTTTTTCCTAATATCCAACCTAAACCTCCCCCACTACAACTTGAGACCTTTACTCCTTGTTCTGTCTAGGACAACTGTGGTCTGTGATACCTGACTTTTGATATTCAACTATTTATTTTCAAGAAACCATATTGTGCAGCAATAAAGATCTGCTTATTATTAACCTTGCTCAAAGTACAGTCTGCTCTTCCTTTTCTCTTCTTGCTCTCTCTTTCACTTTTTATTTTAAAAAGGCTAAATAAATGAATTTGACATTTTAGAACTGCAAGATCTTGATTTAACTGCAAGGTAGGACTTTGGATACAGAGGGACATCTTTTCACATTTAATTAATTCTTTTCCCTGACATTTCTCCCATCATGAGGCAAATTTGTTTGTGGTGCTTAACCTTTAAGTATTATATCAGTTTTCTGAGGAGTCATGCAGTGGTCAGAAGCATCTGGATAAAACAACATGTCAACTTTATCATAACTTGGTAATCAGAATAGGAAATATTTTTCTCTCTCTTCTTTATTACGATTGCCCAAGCAAGGACAAACTAACATGAGCATGTATAATAGGTGCAAAGAGGACAAAAATCTGGGGCTCAGAATGTGTATCCCAGTCTGTGTTCTCTCTTTCTGTTTCTAGTCCTAAAGAGCAGAGGGGGGAAAAAGCCTTGTTGAAATAGTTACAGTTGTATAGTTTTCCATAATCATTATATTTCTGCCATCTGCTCCTCTCATAGAAAGGTGGATTCATATATTTTCCCACCCTGAAATCATTTAGTAAAAACATAGTATATGGTAAAAGCTGTCAGTCATCTTGATAATGCTACATGTTGATTGTGTCTGGCTCCATGGAGGAAATGTGCTGAACTACCAGCGGTAGAAAGGGAGTGGTGGTGATAGTAGTTTGCAGGGCCAGCCTTAGGGGTGGGCCACCTGCGTGACCGCCCAGGGGCGCCAGTGGTCAAGGGGATGCAGAAGTGCGCGCTGCCGATGTAGTGTCAGAAACGGCTCCCAGCTGGCAGGGGAGTGGTGCATGGGGGGCACCCAGATTTCTCCCTGCTTCCTCCTGGCAGAGGAACTGGGGGGGGGGTAGGGAGAGTGGAGTGGTGACACACAGATACTGATCACCCCCTCAATGTTCCTCCGTGCCACCCTAGGGGTGTGTGTGTGTGTGTGGGGGGGAGTGAGGAGCCACTCCCACAGGGCCAAGGGCACCAAAATACAAGTTCGCCCAGGGTGCCATTTTCCCTAAGGCTGACCCTGGTAATTTGGATAATCACTGAGCAGCTATTGATGCCACTTCACAGTGCATGTGGTTTGGGATTCACTCTGTGTATGTGTGCACGCTTAGGGTGTAGATGGCAATAGGGAGGGAACAGGATTTTTTGCTTTGTTATCAAATGGGATGTAACGCTGTTGACCACTGAAGCAATAGCATCAAGGCAAGGAGTGGCGAATTCTTATTTATATTGCAGTGGTATCTGGAGGGCCCAACCAAGCTCAGGCTCCCATTATACTTATACACTGTAAGAGAGAGTTCCCACCCTAACGAGAGTTCCCACCTTTACACTCTAAAGAAGCAAGACAAAGAGTATTATTCCCATTTTACGGAGAGGTATCTAAGACACAGAAAGACTTCTTTTGCCCAACGCATACTCAGTCAGAGGGGGAAACTGAACTCAGATCTCCTCAGTCCCAGTCTAGTGCCTTAACCGAAAGACCATTGTTCCTCAATATTATCTTTTTAGCCCAGTGTGTTCTGAAAATCTGCAAGGCCCTCTCCCTGCAAAGATTTACGCATGTGAATAACTTTACTCCTGGGAATAGTTTTACTCAGTCTCATTGGGACTATTGCATGTATTAAGATTTTGCAGGTTTCAACCCAAAGCTTCATCAGGAAAATGTTACTTCAATGGTATCTTCTAAAGGGATGGCAAGAGTACTCAAGGCAGCTGTTTAATGTTCTTCACCTTCATTGTGAGTTATTTGTATACTTGCACTTTGTGGCAAAGGGATTTCACCAATTCTGATTTATTTCAAATTTGAAAATTGTACTTGATGCTTTTCTTCCCCAGAGTGCTTTGCAGGCATTATGAAAACCTGGGGATAATACTTGTAGTATCTACACACCTTAATGTACCCTCCAACAGTTGAGAGAGAGAATTTGGTGTGCTTGAAGTTTCTAAGAAAATGAGATATTCCAAAATATTTGTCTGGTAACTTACTGGAACTATGCACTGTCCTGCAATATATATTCATAGAAACAAATCCAGGAAGGACCACTATGGTCATCTCATCTGTATAATAGAGGTGTCACAATTCAGGGAAACTGCACCTGTATTCCCCCCTCTCGGTCCACTTCAGGAGTTCCCAGTTAGGTTGTAGGTCTCCAGCCATCACCATGTCCCTTGCCCCACTCATATAGGAATGGGAGTTTTATACTATGATATCCCCACCAAACCAGTGTGCCTAAAGGTCAGTGTCTGTGCTTCGCTTTCTGAAGGCTACGAACAGTGTATTGCCAGCAGTTACAAGTTACCACATAGCTCTTTCGAAGCAAGCATATTCATTGTTAAGGTAAAAGCAAAACTCAGGAAACATAATGAAAACAGATTTAAATGAACACTAAACATAACAGAAGTCATCCATCATTTTTATGGGACCCTAGTAGGCTAAAGTCTTTCCAATCCTTCTGCAAGGGTTGGGGTCCCCCTAAGGCACAAGGTTCCATCTGTTCGTTGTATCAGAAAGAAGACCCCAAGTCAGTTTAAACCCATCCTTTTTATGCCAAAAGCCCTTTCTTTGTCTGTTTTGTCTCTGGAAAACCCAGTTTGAACCAGTATATGCAAGCCTCTCCGCAGGGTGGTACCTCGCTGGAGGTATTTTCAACATAATTGTTTCACCTTAATCACCCCTGCCCCTCCCCCTGGTTTGAGTTCCTAGAGGAATTGCGGTAACCCTTCCCTCTGGAGTTGCATACAATCCCTGGCCCACAATGATCCATAAACTTAACACAATACGGTCCCCAAAAGATACTGCATGGGGTAGCAACATCCGTCACATCAGGACCTAGAATTTCACTCCTTAATCCCTGCCGTGGAGGGAATTACTCTTTCCTACTATGAAAGCACATTTTAAAATTTAGATACTAGGGAATTTATGGAGGTACCAGCTATTTGGCCTGAAATATACATACTGTGGTATAAATTGGTGTTCACTCCATTGACTTCACTGCACCTGGTTATACTAATGGGAAGTGTGTGTGCAAATTGGGTACAGTTGGAGAGGATGCAAATTGGATTTGATCCTGCAAGCTTTCGGACACTTCTTGAGAGGCGACAAGCATGCTCAACTCACGTGAACCAGTGGGAGGTGAAGGCACTCAGCTTCTCTCAGGAGGCCCCATTGTCCCTGGAGGATCAGGCCCATAGAAAAGTTACAGTGAAAGAGAGATTACTATTCTGTAACAGTTGGGGAAATTGTTCATCGTGATGGTTATTGTGGAGGGTGCCCCTTCTGCACTGTGGAAAAGGCACTTATTTATTATTTATACAGAGCTGTAGTTGTCCCTAGCACATTACAGAGCAAGTGAAAGACAGGCCTCTACTCTGAAGAGTTTACAGTCTAATTCAGACATCACAGCAATAACACAAAATCGGGGTCTGTGCGGGGGTCAGAGGTAGGTAGGTAGGTTTGTAGTTAGGCAGTGGGTGTTAGGTGTGGGACTCAGACAGCTTCTCAGATCTTCCTAGGAAAGGTATTTACCGGCAGATTACAAATATTAACATTGCTTTTTATTTTGTGAAACTACTGAGGTATTTTGCCTGGCTTAAAGGGACATCATCAACCTGAAGTCTACTCAACAAAAACTATACCTACCGCTGACTCTGACAGTTGTAGGTCTTCAATTTCATTTTTTCTACATTTTAAAATGATCTACTCTCCTCTGTTGCTGCATGGAAGACCCACACAAACAAGGGGACACTGATTTACCAGACACAGGGGAAACAATGAAACTAACTACACACACACAGTGCTGGCAATTGCACAAAATATACTAGAAGAACTAGAGAGAAATATTTTTTCTCTGATCTCTTTCAATCATATTATTCTTAGGTATTACTTCTGCTGTTTGTTAGAGAGGAAAACAAATTCAGATTTTTTTTTAAAGTTGATTGTGTCTCTTTAATATTCACTAACAACAATAGTACTGAAAATTCTATCATAAAACCAGGTCCTTCTGATTATAGTCTTGCTTTGACCTCTAGTTAAATTCTGGCATGACTATTAGCAGCCAAGATTCTCATGAATTGCTAAAGTGAGAGTTGCAGACACAAGGCATCACAAGGTTTTGGATGGTGGACAGCACTTGTTTTAGCTCCAAAGAGTCTTGTGACAATGAGCCTAGTAAAACTGGGTTAAATTGAAGTTGAAGAGGGAAAAGGCAGAATGATGAAAATTTAATGTCCAGTATCTTTCTCACCAAGCTTTAAAGAAAGTGCTTATAAATCTTTGGTTAGCTGGGGCTCCCATCTTTCTCGTGATACATAGCACTAGTTGGAATTGCCAGTAATTCATGTAAAACCATTCTTTAAATTGGTCACTAATCCCGTAGATCAGGCTAAAAAAATAATAGGTCATTTACCAGACATGTTAGGATGCTTTCAGCATCCTGAATAGTTTGTCCCTGGTGGTAGGACTGTAATCCACTGGTGTGTGTGTGTTCCAGGGTCCCCTCTGCACCTGACCACAGAAGATATGAGTCTGTTACAGCCACCACCTACACAACGTTGGCTTTTTAGTGTAGGATATGGCCCCAGTTCAATCCCTAGTGCATCAGTCAAGATGGTGGCTCCCACATAAGGGAGAAAGAGCCAAGGCTGTTTAGTTGGGGTTGGAATAAACTCATGCCCACTGTGGACTGGGCACAGAAGGGGACCTGTAACACTGATCATTGGATTACACCACATCAGTGGCAAACAACCAAGGTAAAAGGATGCCATCTCTGTCAGAATGTTTTCGTTTTTTTTTTAAAGCGGATTTTTAGGTCTAACCCTAATTAACAAAAATTGAATTTGAGGAATCGAAATAAACATTTGGGGGGATTAATGCTAAAAACAAAGTCTCTGCGTATATCTTCTCTTCTGCCATGTAAATGCTCTACTGACTTAGACACCGTTGCAACTACAGTGTATGAACGCAGTGGCACAATAATTTATACACTGATGAGCCCTAACTGCATACAGGGGCCCTAATCCTGTATGTGACTCCATGTGGACAGACCTCTGGGTCTATGTGGAATCCTTAGTTTCCAGAAAGGGTGAACATAGTCCCATAGGAATCTGGTCTGTCCAGCAGTAGTTGTAATGTAAGCATTTCCCATTTATATTCTAACTGGAGAGAAATTAGGAGACTGAGCAGTAGGAAAGAAAGTAAACAAGGTAGGGGAAATATGTGAGAGTAGGAATGAAAAGTGGTTATGAGACAACTGCTGTCACGATATCATCCTTGAAGAATTACTCCTAATTAATTATTTTATAGAGATCTTGCAGACCAGTAGTTACTGAGGGTTCTTATTTAATAAAGGTGAGAGCACATGGGAGAATTCCTACTTACCCTGTTCCCATTGCCTCCTAGTGGAAATATATAGCTATGAATTCAAATATGAATGTAGGAGAGCTAGGTAAAAAGAACAGTTGAAAACAGATGGCAACAGTTATTACTGGCATATTCCCAGTTGGGGGCTCTACCATTTAGAAACAAGCATCTGTTCTTCTTCCCCATTGCAAAGTGGTTCTAACTCAGAGGTGTTAAAAATATGTAAGTTGCTGTTTTATTCATTTTTTGGTGTTTACTGACTTTAATGACTTATATCCAATGAAAAGTACAATGTTTACCCAAGTGGCAAGGGACTCAAAACACAGAAATACAGGTCTCTCTGATGCAGAACCTTGGATTGTAGAACACAGTAGGTATAGCTTAAAGAAACCCCTCTTAAACTGGAAAAAGGGGGATAAAAGGCTGAAGCTGTAGCAATCTGAGAGTCCTGCCTCTCTAACACTTCTACTTTCTTTAAGCATCCTCCTCTTTCCTGTAGCTATCAATAGATTTTTGAGTCTAAAGAGAACATGCATTTAACTGCTTCAGTGCTTGCCCAACCTAACCTGTACTGTATGTGGATTCAAACAAATGATGGGTGCATCTCGAAAGGCCTGGGGCTAAATTTTGGTTTTAAGCTACAGCCCCAATTAGACAATGCTACTGAGATCATTTCCCCACTCCACCGCCCAGCAGAAGCTTCCAGAGACCCTGTGCTTATGTAGGGTGACCAGATGTCCCAATTGTATAGGGACAGTCCCGATATTTGGGGATTTTTCTTATATAGGCTCCTATTACCCCCCACCTCCTATCCCGATTTTTCAAACTTGCTGTCTGGTCACCCTGTGCTTATGGGAGGCACTTCAGCAGTCTGGGAGGAAAGCAGCTGCCGCTAAACCCATTTCAGAGGATGCAGCATCCACTCTTATGATCACAGAGCACAAGGGCATATCAGCCCAGTGTGGAGGGGAGACGGGGCCACTCTCTATTCCTCCCTGCCCCCTTTGGTGTTTCTGGTACCACCAGTGATTAATGGAAACCCCTCTAGTCTTCTTGTCTGGGGAAGCTTGATGTGGGTCTGAAGTTGGTTTTCATTTTATCCAAGATGGACTTTAAAATAAACTTGAGCTTATTAAAGTGGTGGCTGGGGGAACCTACTTGTAGCAGAATATATCCTGACTATCTGTGTGTTTAGCTTCATCGAAGATCTGCTGCAAACACTATTCAAAACCCAGATTTCTAAAAGAATTCCTATGAATGTATCTGTCCTCTTTGAGCCTCAACAGCTTACAACAGGCAAAAAGCCACGTAACCTTAGTTTGTTGTGCGTATGACTGAAATCATGGTGATTGTGCTTGTAGGCCTGGGCTCCCATCCAGCACCTAGATCTGTGTGGATTTGATTGCAGTAATACCTGAATGACCAGAATTCTTTTCACCTAATACTTTGATACTAACTAATACTTTGTGGGCACCCAAGTTTTGGAACGTTTGTGCCCTTGGCATGGAGAATGCAATAGATTTGTTGACTAAATGGTATTGTTAATATGCTTGCAGATTCTGATGGGGTAGATGGAGTTGTGTTTGCGTGACTACCTTTTTCTTTATGAAAGGTGGAAAGGTAGTAATGGATGACTACTCATTTGCTTTGAGTATTCTTTCATGTAAGGTCTGACAGGGCTCTGTTGTCTAACCCCTTCTGTTCACTGTCTATATGAAGTGTTGAGGGAGCTTTTGAGATGGTTTGCATTGCAGGGCATTGCATTGCAGTTTCAAGATGATACTCTGTTGTTGGACGTTAGCCTGTGGTTGCTTGGCTTTCCCAGTGCCTGGCTGAGTATGGCTTAGCTAGCTCGTTAAAGCTGCATCTTGGTAAGGCAGAAGTAATGCTGGCTGGCTGAGGGGAAGCAGATGATATGATGGAGGTCATAGGTACTACTTCAGTTCAGTATCAGAGGGGTAGCCGTGTTGGTCTGAATCTGTGAAAAGCAACAGAGGGTCCTGTGGCACCTTTAAGACTAACAGAAGTATTGGGAGCATAAGCTTTCGTGGGTAAGAACCTCACTTCTTCAGTTGCAAGAAGAAGATTGCATCTGAAGAAGTGAGGTTCTTACCCATGAAAGCTTATGCTCCCAATACTTCTGTTAGTCTTAAAGGTGCCACAGGACCCTCTGTTGCTTTACTTCAGTTCAGTAGTTTGCCTGCCTATTGTTAACCCAGTTCAAGACCTAAGGACTCTGCTGAATGTTTAGCTGTTTATGGAATCAGGGAACAGTAGTGGCCAAAAGTGCTTCAATCTGTCTTGCACTCGTTAAGGAGTTCGGTATCCTTTCTTTCAGATGCCAGACTCAAAAGAGTGATCCCTATCTTTGACACCAGGAGCCTGGATTACTGGTATGTGCTGTTCCTCAGACAACTCTGAGGTTTCTCAAACTACAGCTTTACCCAGGTTTTATTTGGGGAGGTTATTGGAGAGATGGAATGGGGTTTGAAAGAGGACTTATTTTGCTTACTCTAACATAGTTTTGGCTGATATTTAATGGTGTTTTTGATTGTCAGTGTGCCTACAGGCTGGCTGATAGGCACATTCTATATATGGAAGTCTGATTAAATAAAAATGAACACTTAATTGTTTTGCATTTGAAATACTTTGTATTCATGACATGTACTATCTGTTTAGCCCTGCTTTTGGAATCCCCCAGAGGTAGCAGCATCTTGAGGATAATGCCAGAAACGATCTGCTCCATAAGGTAGGCTTGTTTGCTTCTTGCATTAACTGACCCCTCAAAGTACACAGAAACAATGGTCTCCTAGAGACCATTAGCATCCTCTTATTTTGGGAAGGATCACTTTACATTTAGAACAGCACTATTTTTGGGTATATGCTAAGACTGCTGCCTTCTTTCCTGCTATGTAAAGAAACTGTTTTCTCATGGAAACATAATTGGTATCCAAGTATTAGGTGAAAAGAATTCTGGTCACACAGGTATTACTGCAACGAGTTAAATTTGTGGCTTGATTGTGGGTCAGTAGCATTCACACCCATAATGGCCGGTGACAAAAGCCACCTATTGCGATATAAAACTTCAATTTTATATCGCACCAATCACTATAGTTCCCTCAATGTTAATACAACAGTCATATATGGAGTGCTTGTGTTACTGTCCTTCTGAAAAGGACCTGTATACAATTCTGACTAATTTGCTCACACAGTTACTGCCACTTGTAAATGCCCTCATAGAAACTCCATATGAAAATGGCCAGTTGCACATGCACTTGGTTATTTGCATGTGCAATTGCCATGACTGTGTTCACACCCATGGCAACTACATGATTAAATTAGCCATGAAAATGCATGTGCATATTTGCATACACACATTGTATATGCATGAAAATTGTATATAAAACTTTGTCCATGGTACGCAAAATGGCTCAGCTTTTAAATCCAAAAGCTGCCTTATTCTGCAGTGTATTTAGTGGACTGTACATACAATCATGGTGGAGGTGGACATGGTCTATAGTTCTTTGTTTACAAGAATGTCTTTCTGGTAATTGATGTCCTACACCCCAATGAAGTCTGTTTTCAATTTTCTGTTTGGCAACACTGTGCACTTTGGGTTTCAATCTATATTCTTCTTTGTCAAACAGTTGAGTTGGTCCAGAAAAGTCTGACATGCCTCTTCTGTCTGCATTACTACAGCTGCATTGGTTTTATTTTTGAACTGGGTTCATATTAGTTCTAACGAGATGGAGGTGCCTCAGTAAGGTGTTACAGTACTTTGCATGTACACAGCCCAAAGACATGTTGCATCAACTGAACTAAAGCTGTGATTTTTAAATTGATTTAGTTAAACCAGTTCAAAAACTTGTGTCCACACTCTTATTTCAGCCAAAGGGAGGCTTATTTTCTTTTAGTTAAAGTTGATTAGTAATAGGCTTAAGCTAAACTAAAATAAGCCACTTTTAAATTGAAATCTAAGTGTCTACAGAGGTGTTTATACCTGTTTATCTAATTTGGTTTGAAAACTAAATTAAGTTAAAACAGTGCAACTTCTGTATGTAAACAAGATTAAAGATGCATTGTTGGTCTAATGTGCATAGCTGTCTCATGTAGATGACAATACCCTTATAGTTTGTCCAGTTTGTACCAGCAGCATTAAGAATATTAGAGTTACAAAACCTAACTGGCATAGTTGAATTTGTTTTTCATTTGCCTTGTTTATATGAGTAGGTTTGCAGGTAATTCCAGAAGGGTTGTGTCCAAACTCTGATCTCCATAAGTTGAGTAAAGAATGCACAAGAGTGTGCTGTGTATGTAACGGCATGCACCACAGACTGTCAGCAGATTTTGAGACTGGGACTTTCAGCACTGGAATCTGGACTTCTACTTGAGCTACTGAAATAACTCCATTAGCGGATGGCAGTAGTAGGTTGTTATCTGCAATGTGTATTAGCCAAAAGAGTGGACCAAAACACACTTCACAAATGTATCATATGTGCATGCTTCCTTTGCATAGATGTGGATCTTACACAAAACCTAGGACATAAATCTTGACTCAAGTGCACAGCTCTAACTTTCTCTATAATGGGCAGAATCAAATGTTGGGGTTTAAATCTGGATTTTGCCCCATCTAGTTTGGGAGTGTTCAGATTAAAGGTTTTGTTTGTCCATTTTAGAAACATGAAGTTTATCATCAGGTGTTTGGTGCAGGTTCATCTCTGCTGTTATAGTGTATGCAGTGCTATGATGACCCTATTATTTGACAAGTTGTAATACTCTGCTAGAGACTGAAGAATAAGCAAGACATAAAATCAAGCTATAAAAATCACCATGGCCAGATGATCATTAGTGCCTATAAATGATAATGAGGACATTTTAAAAGCAGGAATAAATAGGCAGGCTATATATTTGAATGGCTGTCCAAAATAGTAAGATCTACCTGCATGCAAATGCATGGGCAGAGTCAAGTGAATAACTTGTAATAAATAATGTAGAGTTGTGTGTCTCTTTTTATTCATGTGTATGAACCGATGGCCACTCTCTTCAATGTATTTGTTTGAAATTATTAGTCAAATTTCTTCCTATGAATTCCTAACTCTGACTTGCACTTTGATTTTTCTGCAGCTATTTATGTTAGATCATCTGAACCCATGGTATTGTTTCTGTTCAGGATTGGATGGGTGAAACTCTCTTAAAATCAGGTTTCTGGTGAGAATGCTTGTGGAAGGTGCATTTACTTTCATGAACATTAAAACAAATGAGCCTAATGTATTTCACTAGTACAAATGCTCAGTGTGCAAACAATTGTATGAATCTTCACGGAAAGAATACATAAGAGGGCTGTGAATATGGTTATTGTGAATTGAGTCTAAAATTCAAATAAATGCCACTAGGATTTTTTTCCCCTCCACTCATCTTCCCTGTGTTTGATCACTCCCAGCTCTCTCTGTTTTATCACTGAAATTTAGTGCACTAAGAATCGGGCTTAGCAGTGTGTAGAAGAAGCAACAGCTTTCCATTCACTATCGTTTGCAAATAAAAAAAATAGTGCAAGAGCTTGATTCACAACCAGAGGTGCAAATGGCACTGACGCTCCTGTCGATGACCAATAGAGGGGATAGGTGGCAGATGTTTTGCCTCATGCTCTGGGCTATGCTAGCGGAATCCAGCGTGACTCATAGTTGAATCTACACCTAAATGTTAAGTAGGAGGCTGTTCTTTAAAAAGCTCTGAAGACCTAGATGCAGGGTTCCTTACCCCTCCTGTAAGCTAACCATTTTGTCAGTGGTATTGGAGATGAGCTTCAGAATTAATCCTGGCACATACCCGTGGCTCTTTCTTGATGCCCACAATGTGTCAAATTCTGTGGTCCTTAATCAAGTAAAACTCCTATTAAAGTCACTGCTGCAGCAGCCCTTGCTCCATTTTGGCATTGTGCCTTTGCTTTCCAAATTCAGGTTTGGTTATCCTGAGCCAGTGGCACTGGCATTATGCCTAATTGTGTGTCTGTCAGAGCTGGGGCTGAACAGACAAGCAGACTGATGCAATTCCAGAGTAAGCAGAAGCTACTTATGAATTGACCTCTCCAAGTGACTCATGTGGTTCCTGAAATGTTTTGTGAAGTCTGTATTGTGAGTAATACTGATCTTTCCATTTCCCACTGTTCTTCAAGGCGTTGCTGTGATTAACCCTGGTGGGAACCCCAAAAGATCTCCAGTTTGGTTGTAGTGGGAAATTGTTTGAGATCAGCTTTGATTATCAGCTTAAATTGGCAAGTTGTGTGATACTATGGAGGTTTTGGTGTAGTGTTTGTTGTTTGTTTGTTTGTTTTTAAGAAAACATAGTTTTCTAGCACATTGTATTTATTTTTATTTCTAGGCTTTCCTATAGGACTCATCACAGTTGAACCTTAGGGCTTTGTCTACTCAAGGAAATTTACCAACATTGTTATACTGGTAGAATGCTACTGGTATAACACCCTATGTGGACATTCTTACTCCAGAATGTTCATACGAGGAGTTATACCGATATAACTACATTGATATAGTTATGCTGGTAAATTTCCACATGTAGAGAGTCCCTTAGCAGCTCATAGCCATTGTGATATTTGTTGTTGCTCTTAAGAAACACTGTTCACTTGCTTTCATAAAGTGATAAGAACATAAGAATGGCCTTACTGGTCCATCTAGCCCAGCATCCTGTCTTCCGAGGGAATGAACAGAACAGGTAATCATCAAGTGATCCATCCCCTGTTGCTCATTCCCAGCTTCTGGCAAACAGAAGCTAGGGACACCATTCCTGCCCATCCTGGCTAATAGTCATTGATGGACCTATCCTCCATGAATTTATCTAGTTCTTTTTTGAACCCTGTTATGGTCTTGGCCTTCACAACATCCTCTGGCAAGGAGTTACACAACGCACAGTCAGTCTGTGGGAAGAAATATTTCCTTTTATTTGTTTTAAACCTGCTGCCTATTAATTTCATTTGATGACCCCTAGTTCTTGTGTTGTGAGAAGTAGTAAACAACACTTCCTTATCTACTTTCTCTACATCAGTCATGATTTTGTTGACCTCAATCATATCTCCCTTTAGCCATCTCTTTTCCAAACTGAAAAGTCCCAATCTTATTAATCTCTCCTCATATGGAAGCAGTTCCATACCCCTAATCATTTTTGTTGCCCTTTTCTGAATCTTTTCCAATTCCAATTCCAATATAAGATGGAGCGACCACATCTGCACACATGGATTTATATAGAGGCAACATGATATTTTCTGTCCTATTATCTATCCCTTTCTTAATTTATTCCCAGCATTCTGTTCGCTTTTTTGACTGCCACTGCACATTGAGTGGATGTTTTCAGAGAACTATTCACAATGACTCCAAGATCTCTTTCTTGAATGGTAACAGCTAATTTAGATCCCATCATTTTATATGTATAGTTGGGATTATGCTTTCCAATGTGCATTACTTTGCATTTATCAACATTAAATTTCATCTGCCATTTTGTTGCCCAGTCACCCAGTTTTGAGAGATCCTTTTGTAGCTCTTTGCAGTCTGCCTGGGTCTTAATGATCTTTAGTAATTTTGTAACATCTGCAAATTTTGCCACCTCACTGTTTACACCTTTTCCCAGATCATTTATGAATATGTTGAATAGGACTGGTGCCAGAATAGACCCTTGGGGGACACCACTATTTACCTCTCTCCATTCTGAAAACTGACCATTTATACCTACCCTTTGTTTCCTATCTTTTAACCAGTTACCAATCCATGAGAGCACCTTCCCCCTTATCCCGTGGCAGCTTACTTTGCGTAAGAGCCTTTGGTGAAGGAACTTGTCAAAGGATTTCTGAAAATTTAAGTACACTATATCCATTGGATTCCCTGGGTCCACATACTTGTTGACCCCCTCAAAGAATTCTAGTAGATTAGTGAGGCATGATTTCCCTTTACTAAAACCATGTTCACTCTTCCTCAACAAAGTATGTTCATCTATATGTCTGACGATATTGTTTTTTATTATAGCTTCAACCAGTTTTCCCCGTACTGAAGTCAGGCTTACAGGCCTGTAATTGCTGTGATCACCTCTGGAGCCCTTTTAAAAAATTGGCATCACATTAGCTATCTCCAGTCATCTGGTACAGAAGCTGATTTAAATGATAGGTTGCAAACTACAGTTAGTAGTTCTGCAATTTCACATTTGAGTTCCTTCAGAACTCTTGGGTGAATACCATCTGGTCCTGGTGACTTATTGCTGCTTAATATATAAATTTGTTCCAAAACCACCTCTAATGATACCTCGATCTGGGACAATTTCTCAGATCTGTCACCTAAAAAGAATGTCTCAGGTTTGGGAATCTCCATCACATCCTCAGCCATGAAGACCGATGCGAAGAATTCATTTAGTTTCTCCGCAATTGTCTTATCATCCTTGAGTGCTCCTTTAGCACCTCAATCCAGTGGCCCCACTGGTTGTTTAGCAGGCTTCCTGCTTCTGATGTACGTAAAAAAAGAATTGCTATTACTTTTTGAGTCTTTTCTAACTGTTCCTCAAATTCTCTTTTGGCCTTCCTAATTGTATTTTTACACTTCATTTGCCAGTGTTTATGCTCCTTTCTATTTTCCTCACTAGGATTTAACTTCCACTTTTTAAAGGATGCCTTTTTGCCTTTCACTGCTTCTTTTACTTTGTTGTTTAGCCACGGTGGCTCTTTTTTGTTTTTTTGGATGACTAATTTCCCTCCCAAGCCCCAAAATGAACAATTGTACGTGCTCTCTACTGACTATAAAACTATATTACCCAGCAGGTGCAAAAGGGAGTTATGGGGAGGCAAATGGTCTGAGATCTGGGTCTTAATGCAGGAGAGATGGAATATGTTGTTCCCCTCCAGTGAAAACAAAATTCAGGCTAATGAAGATGAAACATCTAGTGCTAGGGCTTGTTTGTAGTTTTTATTAGGTTGGTTTGTTTCCAAGGAAAGCTTGATAGAATCTCAAGCTGGAACTTTTTCTTATTTGTAGTCTGGATTCATTACAAACTGTTTTATAGAACTACCGTATTAAATATAGATGAAAGGAACTTCACACGGTAAGGTTCCTTCATGGGAAGGAAGGAGAGTTTGAATCCTTTGACAACTGTGAAGCGGGGGTAAAGGAATATGATAGTGTTAGCTTGTGAATTAGATGCATTGTGGTCAGCTTTAGATCTCATCCAAAATTGGCCAGGGTAATTTTAGGCAAATGATTTTGCTCCATAGAGACCCCTCTAGAGGCCCTTCTTCTTTGCTCAATTCACTGTGCAAAGGGAAATGTGCATAGCTGAGCTTCTTCCGGAAGAGTCCTTTGTTGTTCCCAGACCCAGAGGGAAGTAATTTGTATCTTCCGTTTATTGGGAGCACTTTATTTCCCCTTGTGTGCTTTGCAGCTTTGATGGTGGGTGTGCTTTGGGTAGCAGTGCCTTGACTCCCACTCCTTGCCCTCCTGCCTGGGTAGGGAAGTCCCAGTCTTGCTCCCTCCTACCCTGAGCCCAAGCCAAGATGCAGGGATGCAGTGCAGGGAGCAGTTTTACTCCCCTTCTACCCCTGCTATGAGGGTCATGCTATGGCCTGGAGAGAGCTGACCCTAACTAACCAACCTTCACAACAATCCTTTGAGATGGGTAAGCATTCTTATTCCTATTTTACACATGGAGAATGTGAAACAGGGAAGTTAATCCAAGGTCACACAGCAAATCTGTGCCAGAGCTAGGACTACAATCCAGGTCTACTGTCCCTGTACCCATCCTTTAACCACTATATCATGCTGGCTCTCACAATCCAGAGCAATCATTCCTTCTCACCTTAACCGCTGCCATCAAATCGTATCATGGTCACAGCAGACACTTCTCGTTTCAGGAAGACTTGTTTCTCTAAAACCAGCTGTGTCGATTTCCTTTGAAAAACCCAGAGAAATACATGGCACTATCTTCACTACAGGGCCACCCTCTTAACGGAGAAGCAAGGTTTGTATGTTGCAAGAAGGAGAGGGTGGAGTTTTTAAAGGAAAGAGCTGTAAAAGGAGGTGATAGGTTAAGGTGCTACTGAGAAACGTTTGCATAAAATCTGTTATCGATTCCAGACAGACATGACAAAACAAAAATGGAGGAGGAAACTCTCCCCCTCTGTCCCCTTCCCAAGAGTTTTTATTTTTTCTGTCGGAATAGCCTCATTTAATGGAACACATTGTGTTCAACCTTTCCTTTGTTTTTTTTCCCTTCCTGTAAGTATAAGTCATCAGACTATTTTATGTCCTTAAATGCCTAAATCTGAGTTTGTGATGTAAACAAATGATGACCTGACAGCTGGAACCCTGATATCCTCTTATTCCACCCTGCCTATCTGTAATCATAGTGATTCAACGCCTCTAGGCGATCACCAGTCTTTTTGTATAATGTATCAATTAGAGCCCATAAGGAACAGGGTTTTTCACTTTGTCTCTTGTTACATATTGTTTAGAAACGTGTCCAGAAAGAGCTTAGGAAAAAACAATAGGGACTGAAAGCCCAGCATTGTACATTCTACAGTTCTGCTTGTCTGTTTGGTTTCCTTTTTTTATTTTATTTTCAGCCATCTGACTAACCTCGCCGTATTGTGTTCAGCAGCTGAACAAAATGCACAGGGCTATAGTCAGAAGTGCCCACTCATTCTTCGCTGCTTTTATGACAAAGCTGTCCCTCCACATGTCTGTCTTGGCCTCTGACCCTACACGTTTACTTCAAGTAAACATGCCAGATGGCAGAGAAAAGTGGTAGGTCAAAGAACAACCCTCGAGGGGGTCAGGAGTCATGAAATCCTTCTTCACAAAGCAAACTTAAAAGCAACAATTTCAACTAATGCCTTAGAGCAAGTTCACAGTTGGAACCAAAGGAAGGGGGAGGGGAAAAAAAGCCCAACCCAACTCTCAATTACATATTTTGCTTTCAGTGTCTAATGGGTATTTCATTGGCTATATTCGCACTAAAAAATTATAACTGACAATTGGGAAAGATGAACAGATGGACTGGATGTTTAGATTGAGAGGTGGAGGCAGGTCTGTAGCTGGAGATGAGCATTCAGAGCTGGATCCTGAATATTATAACGAAACCCTGACATCTTTCCTCTCTCCCCCACCCCTCCTCCACAGGGGCATTGTTAGAGAGCGAGGGATGAAGTGACTGTCATTGTTGTTAAGTGTGTTGCTCTTCCTTGAACAATAGAAAGAGTCTGAGGCTACATCTACACTACAGGGGGGAGTCGATTTAAGATACGCAAATTCAGCTACGTGAATAGCGTAGCTGAATTCGACGTATCGCAGCCGACGTACCCCGCTGTGAGGACGGCGGCAAAATCGACCTCTGCGGCTTCCCGTCGATGGCGCTTACTCCCACCTCCACTGGTGGAGTAAGAGCGTTGATTCGGGGATCGATTGTCGCGTCCCAACGGGACGCGATAAATCGATCCCCGAGAGGTCGATTTCTACCCGCCGATTCAGGCGGGTAGTGTGGACCCAGCCTGAGTAAGAGGACCTCCCTAACCATCAAAAGTCACATGCCCCCAACATAGTGAACATATTACAGTGATTGGCATGGTAGAAATGACCAGAGAGTGAAATCTATATCCAATTTATTCCCTGTTTCCACAGTTAGGCCCTTGGATATTGGTTACCCAGCAGTTCCTGGATACACCATTCCCTAAAGCCAGCCCTTGCCCATGTCTTCAGTCTGAATCCTGTGATTAATGGTGCTTAACACACCTTCAGCCCAATTTTCAAATGTGCATACTTCAGTGAGCTGGTGAAATTCCCTAGCTAAGCAATTATCCATTTGAGCTCTAGGTGCTGATTTGATTATCTACAGGTGGAATTGGATGCCCCAAAATTTGAAAACAGCATTTTTTTTCAGATGCTAAAAATAATTTGACCCAAATGGAGAATTAAATATTCTATTATGTGAAAAGATGTGTTGTAAATAACACATACATAGCATTTTTCCTTCTTAGACCTCAAAGCACTTTACAGAGGTGTGTAAATATTAATATTCCTGTTTTATGAAGGGAGAAATTGAGGCAGAGAGAGATTAAGTGACTTCCCCAAGGCCACACTGTAAGCCAGGAATAGAGCCTAGGATTTCATAGATTCATAGATTCTAGGACTGGAAGGGACCTCGAGAGGTCATCGAGTCCAGTCCCCTGCCCGCATGGCAGGACCAAATACTGTCTAGACCATCCCTTATAGACATTTATCTAACCTACTCTTAAATATCTCCAGAGATGGAGATTCCACAACCTCCCTAGGCAATTTATTCCAGTGTTTAACCACCCTGACAGTTAGGAACTTTTTCCTAATGTCCAACCTAGACCTCCCTTGTTGCAATTTAAGCCCATTGCTTCTTGTTCTATCCTTAGAGGCTAAGGTGAACAAGTTTTCTCCCTCCTCCTTATGACACCCTTTTAGATACCTGAAAACTACTATCATGTCCCCGCTCAGTCTTCTCTTTTCCAAACTAAACAAACCCAATTCTTTCAGCCTTCCTTCATAGGTCATGTTCTCAAGACCTTTAATCATTCTTGTTGCTCTTCTCTGGACCCTTTCCAATTTCTCCACATCTTTCTTGAAATGCGGTGCCCAGAACTGGACACAATACTCCAGCTGAGGCCTAACCAGAGCAGAGTAGAGCGGAAGAATGACTTCTCGTGTCTTGCTCACAACACACCTGTAAATACATCCCAGAATCACGTTTGCTTTTTTTGCAACAGGATCACACTGTTGACTCATATTTAGCTTGTGGTCCACTATAACCGCTAGATCCCTTTCTGCCGTACTCCTTCCTAGACAGTCTTTTCCCATTCTGTATGTGTGAAACTGATTTTTTCTTCCTAAGTGGAGCACTTTGCATTTGTCTTTGTTAAACTTCATCCTGTTTAACTCAGACCATTTCTCCAATTTGTCCAGATCATTTTGAATTATGACCCTGTCCTCCAAAGCAGTTGCAATCCCTCCCAGTTTGGTAGCATCCGCAAACGTAATAAGCGTACTTTCTATGCCAATATCTAAGTCGTTGATGAAGATATTGATCAGAGCCGGTCCCAAAACAGACCCTTGCGGAACCCCACTCGTTATGCCTTTCCAGCAGGATTGGGAACCATTAATAACAACTCTCTGAGTACGGTTATCCAGCCAGTTATGCACCCACCTTTAGTAGCCCCATCTAAATTGTATTTGCCTAGTTTATCGATAAGAATATCATGCAAGACTGTATCAAATACCTTACTAAAGTCTAGGTATACTACATCCACAGGTTCTCCCTTATCCACAAGACTCGTTATCCTATCAAAGAAAGCTATCAGATTGGTTTGACATGATTTGTTCTTTACAAATCCATGCTGGCTGTTCCCTATCACCTTACCACCTTCCAAGTGTTTGCAGATGCTTTCCTTAATTACTTGCTCCATTATCTTCCCTGGCACAGAAGTTAAACTAACTGGTCTGTAGTTTCCTGGGTTGTTTTTATTTCCCTTTTTATAGATGGGCACTATGTTTGCCCTTTTCCAGTCTTCTGAAATCTCTCCCGTCTCCCATGATTTTCCAAAGATAATAGCTAGAGGCTCAGATACCTCCTCTATTAGCTCCTTGAGTATTCTAGGATGCACTTCATCAGGCCCTGGTGACTTGCAGGCATCTAACTTTTCTAAGTGATTTTTAACTTGTTCTTTTTTTATTTTATCTGCTAAACCTACCCCCTTCCCATTAGCCTTCATTATGTTAGGCATTCCTTCAGACTTCTTGGTGAAGACCGAAACAAAGAAGTCATTAAGCATCTCTGCCATTTCCAAGTTTCCTGTTACTGTTTCTCCCTCTTCACTAAGCAGTGGGCCTACCCTTTCTTTGGTCTTCCTCTTGCTTCTAATGTATTGATAAAAAGTCTTCTTGTTTCCCTTTATTCCTGTAGCTAGTTTGAGCTCATTTTGTGCCTTTGCCTTTCTAATCTTGCCCCTGCATTCCTGTGTTGTTTGCCTATATTCATCCTTTGTAATCTGTCCTAGTTTCCATTTTTTATATGACTCCTTTTTATTTTTTAGATCATGCAAGATCTCGTGGTTAAGCCAAGGTGGTCTTTTGCCACATTTTCTATCTTTCCTAACCAGCGGAATAGCTTGCTTTTGGGCCCTTAATAGTGTCCCTTTGAAAAACTGCCAACTCTCCTCAGTTGTTTTTCCCCTCAGTCTTGATTCCCATGGGACTTTACCTATCAGCTCTCTGAGCTTACCAAAATCTGCCTTCCTGAAATCCATTGTCTCTATTTTGCTGTTCTCCCTTCTACCCTTCCTTAGAATTGCAAACTCTATGATTTCATGATCACTTTCACCCAAGCTGCCTTCTACTTTCAAATTCTCAATGAGTTCCCCCCCTATTTGTTAAAATCAAGTCTAGAACAGTTTCTCCCCTAGTAGCTTTTTCAACCTTTTGAAATAAAAAGTTGTCTGCAATGCAGTCCAAGAATTTGTTGGATAGTCTGTGCCCCGCTGTGTTATTTTCCCAACATATATCCGGATAGTTGAAGTCCCCCATCACCACCAAATCTTGGGCTTTGGATGATTTTGTTAGTTGTTTAAAAAAAGCCTCATCCACCTCTTCCACCTGGTTGGGTGGCCTGTAGTAGACTCCTAGCATGACATCACCCTTGTTTTTTACACCTTTTAGTCTAACCCAGAGACTCTCAACACTTCCATTTCCTATGTCCATCTCTACCTCAGTCCAAGTGTGTACATTTTTAATATATAAGGCAACACCTCCTCCCTTTTCCCCCTGTCTATCCTTCCTGAGCAAGCGGTACCCATCCACACCAACATTCCAATCATGTGTATTATCCCACCAAGTTACAGTGATGCCAACAATGTCATAGTTGTATTTATTTATTAGCACTTCCAGTTCTTCCTGCTTATTACCCGTACTTCTCGCATTTGTATATAGGTATCTAAGATACTGGTTTGATCTTTCCTCCCAGTTTTGTCCTGACCCTCCTTTCTCTCTGCCAATATAGCCCACACTCCCTCTCATTTCCGACCCATCTCCCAGGTCTCCATGTTCCCCACTTACCTGTGGGCTTTGCTCACCTGTCCCCGTCGAACCTAGTTTAAAGCCCTCCTCACTAGGTTAGCCAGTCTGTGTCCAAATAGGGTCTTTCCCCACCTTGAAAGGTGAACGTCATCTCTGCCTAGCAGTCCTTCCTCGAATAGCATCCCGTGGTCTAGGAAGCCAAAGCCCTCCTGGCGACACCATCTTCGCAGCCAGGCATTCACCTCCATGATGCTTCTGTCTCTGCCTGGGCCCCTACCTTTGACAGGAAGAATCAAAGAGAATACCACCTGCGCTCCAAACTCCTTCACCCGTACTCCTAGAGCCCTGTAGTCACTCTTGATCCGCTCAGTGTCACACCGCGCAGTATCATTTGTGCCCACATGGATGAGTAGCATGGGGTAGTAGTCAGAGGGCTGGATAATCCTCAACAATGCCTCCGTAACATTTCGGATACGGGCTCCCGGCAGGCAGCATACCTCCCGAGATGAAATGTCAGGGCGACAGATGGGCGCCTCCGTCCCCCTCAGCAGAGAGTCTCCGACCACCACTACCCTACGTTTCCTATTTGCAGTGGTGGCAGCAGACCTCCCAGCCTTAGGGGTACGAGGCTTCTCCTCCTTTACTGTAGGGGGTGATTCCTTCTTTCCTGTATCAAGAAGAGCATAATGGTTACCTATTACCATGGCGGGAGGGTTCGGAGCAGGGGTGGAGCACTGCCTGCTGCCAGAAGTAACCAGCTGCCAGTGTCCACCCTGAGCCATCTCCTCCTCCACCAGTGGTGTATCAGCAGTCCTGTGTACTGGGACAGCTACCTCAGCTGTCTCCACATGGACACTGTCCAGGAATTGCTCTTGGATTCGGATGCTCCTCAACTAACCACCTCCTCCTGTAGCTCTCCCACCTGCTGCCTGAGAGATTCCACCAGCATGCACCTTTCACATTGGATGGTCCCCCTAGCCTGGATATCAGTAAGTGGAAATTGCAAGTTACAGTCTCTGCAAAACCACACCAGGATCTGGGTAGAAGCATCCATGCTCAGGCGCTCTGTCTAGCTACAGGCGCAGGTGGAGGAGACAGAAGCAGTGCTGGCACAGGTGTTGCGGGTCTTCCTAACCATCGTAAGCCTCCCTCTGTCAAACTCCCTTCTGTAGCCCCCTGTCCGCTGAAAGGGTTGTTTAAGCAAGAAGTTTAGGTTTTAAGGGGAATAAAAGGAAAACAGATAGAACTGGCAAGGGACCCTCGCTCCCTTCCCACTCCCCTTCCAAACTCCCTTGCGAAACTCCCTGTTTGCAGCCCCTGTTCACAAAACCCATGCTTGGTGCCATGCTTGGTGCCCTGTCTACCACACCATGCAATTCATAGATAAAGTTGTAATAATTTTTGTAAAGATAATGTACTAACTAGTTAAGAAGAAACAAGAAGAGAATAGTGCAATCTAAAGAACTGTATTAGTTAGACCTAAGCCTGTAGTAAAATTCATTGAGGTTAGACAGAATTCCAGCCAGACCTCTGATATTCAGCTCAGGGCAAATAATTTTTCAAAGTCCTATCTGAAGCCAGATTGCTTTGGAGGAGGCTCTGCAGGCTCTTTGGATATCATACCCATGGCATGGCCGCCTCAGCTGATTGTCTTCCAAATGGCCAGTTCTCATTGTGTCTCAGTATGAGTCGTGGAAGGAGGGGCGGTCATGTGGAGGACCTGGTCCCTCCTTATGTAACTGACCACCAAATGTATGGGTCCCTCCAATGTATGGATGGTTAATGTTAGACCCTTATAGTGTTGGTCCCCTCCTTGGTGACTGACATCATCTCACTGTTGTTTCTCCCCCCTCCACTAACTGGTATCAGACAGCTCCTTACTCCCATTGAACAATTAATTTAGGACTCTTGGATATCTGTAGATTTTGTGTTCCTCAGGGATTCCTCACTCTTGCAATCTGTACTTTAAAACCATCTTTACACCTCTGCTAGCAAACTTTCCTTAAAAAAGAGACAGCTATGAATATAATAGTCATGGGACCAAAATCACAGCTGCTGTAAATCAACCTACCTCCATTGACTTCACTGGAACCAAGCCACTTTACATCAGCTGAGGATCTGATCCATGTGGACTTATGTCCTTATCTTAATGCTCCTAGGTCAACAGTATAAGGAAAAGAGTGTTTTTAGCAAGGTTTTTAACCTTCCCAGAGTGTTTTAGTCCACTTCACACTTTAGAGGCAAAACAATTAATCATTTTTATAAAAGCAAAAGCAGTTTTTCTCCGAATAGATTTAATTGCTAAAATGTCTTGAAAATTGGAATAATAAGCTTCTAATTATGATTAGGGGC
The DNA here is from genome assembly GCF_011386835.1 of Chrysemys picta bellii. Lineage (NCBI taxonomy): Eukaryota > Metazoa > Chordata > Testudines > Emydidae > Chrysemys > Chrysemys picta. Next base: position 112,470,567 of record NC_088796.1, read on the forward strand.
TCAGTATTGAAATACTGACACACTTGTTTAATCAAAAATAAATGTTGTTTTTTTCTTATAATGTGTTGTGATGAAAATAGCTTAGTTAGTTATTAACAAAATATAATGGAATAAGTAATGGTTAACTAATCTGTTTTGCTTTGCAAGGTTACGATATTGCCTAACTATTGGTGTTGGTTATTTCATTATTTTGCAATTATATCTTTTACGGTTTCTTCCTAAATAAAGATAACACATGAAGCAAGACATGTTTTGCAGATACATATGTGTTAGAACATCTGCTAATGTAAAATACCCCACAAAGGCAGCTTCAGAGTGTCATAGCACAGTTATACATCTGGTCTGGGGGAGTGAGCAGGTGACATATGGAGTCATGTTGCTTAATGCACTACTGGAAGATGCTTGGATACGGCAGTGATGAGCAGGTATTAAAAACAATATAGAATAGAACAAATGCCTGGAGAACTCAAAGGCATCCTATTGCCTTCTAATATCCTCAAGAGCTGTTTCTGCCTTGATGTCTATAAGAAACCAGCAAGATAATGGAAAATGTAGGGACAAACCTTGGCCCTTACCTTATTTATAATTATATTTATATTTTGCATCTCTCTCCTTGTATAGCATCTATCATCTTAAGCCCAGAGTTGAAAAATTGAGTCAAGCCCCAAAATACTGAGATTGGCCTAAAATCATGAGATTTTTTTAAAATGGTTCTTTTTCTAATGGTTTCTGAGCCTTTAGTTTTCTGAACTTGAGTCATATTTTAAAGCTTTTCTCACTACCATGAGGCCTGGAAATTTACATTTTAAAATAATAGTGCTGAGAGTCTCATGTAATCACATGGCTACATGAGCTGGGGCTTTAAGAAAGACATTCGCTATCATGAGACTTGCAACACAACTGTGAGAGCTGGCAACACTCTAGGCCCCACGCCTGAGACCCAGACCTGCCAGCATGGAGACCCATTCACTTCAGTGGAGTTCTGCGTGGGGGCAAGGGTCCACATTAGTGGCTCTAATTGCAGGATCAGAATCTTATACTGTAAGCTCGTCAGGGTAGAACTGTGTCACTGTTTGTATCTGTTCATTGCTCAGTACAATGGGTCCCTGCTCCTGACTGGGGGTATGGGAGCTACTGTAATATACATATTAAAAAACAATAGCCACCAGTGTGGTAGCTGACTTGAGTGAATATAAAGAGGATGTGGGAAAAAGGTCTATTTTATAAGAATATAGGATTAAGTTACTATGGCATGTAGTTTTGCCATGTGAGAGTCCATGGGCTGATGTATATTTTCCAGTTTTTTCTCCCAGACAGTATTAACACTGGTTTTATTAGCAACAAATGATCAGATTTGCTTTGGATCAAATACTATAATTAGATACTTAGTTCTTCCCCTAGTTAGAACAGGATTAAGTATCATTGTACAAAACGCTCAAATATTGCATTATCTTTTAGCTGTTAACCCTTTTTCTCCTGACTTATCTTTTAAATTCAGGATTTAGTGTGGGGAAGAATTTGGAAGTCTTTCTCAAGGGGGATTGGGGTGGACAGGCGCAGCTGGTTTGAGGCTGCTGTGGAGGGAAGCTGGAGTAGTGTAGGCTAAACTCAGAGAGGTGAATGGGACAAGGAGACTCATCCAGGTGGACAAGGGAGGAGAGCTCAGTAGGCAGAGGATCATGAGGAGCAGATGGTTGGTTGGCATTGTAGTAAGCAGCTGCAGCTCTGCTTGTCAGTCATGAGTGGAGCATTAGCTTCATGCAGCCCATATGCAGTGGAAAGGCAGTGTGTTGTCCTGTTTGGTGAGGAAAGAGGATACATACTTGGTTTGGAGGTCAGTAGATCGGCTAGTAGAGGAGCTCAGAGCCATTGGCTTAGGCTACATCTACACTACAGGGGGGAGTCGATTTAAGATACGCAAATTCAGCTACGTGAATAGTGTAGCTGAATTCGATGTATCGCAGCCGACTTACCCGCTGTGAGGACGGCGGCAAAATCGACCTCTGCGGCTTCCTGTCGACGACGCTTACTCCCACCTCCGCTGGTGGAGTAAGAGCGTCGATTCGGGGATCGATTGTCGCGTCCCGATGGGACGCGATAAATCGATCCCCGAGAGGTCGATTTCTACCCGCCGATTCAGGCGGGTAGTGTAGACCTAGCCTTAGTGAAAGGAAAACTTACAGCATAAGGGAGCTTTGGGCATTTGCATCATAGTGAGAGGTGTTTTTATTCAGTTTGAGGGGAAAAACATCTTATAAAGGTGAAGAATGTGTGGGTGAGGGTGTGGAGTTTTTTATTCTCCAATAAATCTGAAAACCGCTAATGGGATTAGCCTCAAACGTCTCACAAAAAATAAAATGGTCAACTCTGGACTAGAACTGGCTTAGAAAATTTTATCCTCCTAGAAAAGCTTTCCCAGAAAGATAGGAGTATATGAAAATGGGGTGTGTGGGGCAGGTGTTTATAAGGACAGTCCTGAACTACTGCAAAAGTTATGATGTTGCAGAGAGTGCTAATCAAGCCCAAAATAAGATGTTTAATAAATTTACTACCTATGTTATCACGAGTACCAGAACTGCTCAGCTTTCTGGTTCTAATGCATAAAATTACTCATGAAAACACTTGTATTCTAATTCATAATTTATATACTGTAATAGCTTTGTATCTTAGGAAATTTGATTAGGATTGACGTAAGTGGCTACAATTAGAGAATGCTCGTTGCTGCTAGCACCCAGCAGTGGTTGGCTAAATAGAAACATCTCTTCTGGGTGTCTCCACACTCCTAGGCATCCAAATATCACCAATAAATAGTGGCCTACTGCATGCTGAGTTATATTTGGAGCAGCTGATTTTACCTTTATGAAAATGAATAGGAGTTTTTTCTCCCTCTCTCAATAGATACTGTGATGGAGAAAATGAGATAGAGCTGGTCAAATGATATTCTGCAATTATTTCCCCCTCCCTTCAGGCATTGAATAAACTCTTGCTCTTAAAATGTACAAAGCACCTACACCAAGACTTCCACAACAGTACTTGCAGCTCACTGAATAGTCCAGCTGCCTCAGTAGAGGACTTTCAGGACTAAGGGGCCCTTTCAGAAGTGCTCTTAATTGTCAATGGGAATTGCAGTTGGTATTCAGTTACTCATAGGATCAAAGTCTTTAGGATCTGAACCAAAGCCCATGGAGGTCAATGGCCAGATTCCCTTTGACCATGATGGGTCTGCATCTTGATGAGTATTTGTTTAGCTGCCTCATTTAATATCTTGACCAAAATGCTGATGTGCATTTTGAAATAAATGTTTTTAACTTGTGCTTTATATATCGCCGGATCGTAGCCAACCCCTGCCCAGCAATGGGTGCGGGAGGGGATAAGGAGGCTTCTAACTCATCTTGCAACTCTGTGCAAGGCACAGCCACAGGTGCATCACTTGCGCTTCCTTATGGGTGGTAGCCTCTCTGAAATATATGGGGAGGAGGCGGGGGTCATAAGCTTCTAAAATTCTGCGCTGGCCAGTGGAGCAGCATGGCTGCAGAGGGGACCTCTGGAGTTTCCTCTGAGCTCTCTGAAGCATAGTACTTCCAGGAGTGTGTTCTGGGAGGTGTAGCTCCGCACCACCGTTTACTTGGGGACTGTGCCTTAATGGCCCACTTGAGGCCATGCTTAATGTGTGAGAAAAATTAGCTACATTGCTGGCTGAATGTTTTGTTCTGGCTGCTGTCCCTGACCCTGAAAATGTCACCCATCTTAACAAATGTAGTAAAATATGGAGACGAGGTTGGGGAAAGAACACAATCTGTGGGTTTTATCCCCAGGTCTCCCTTTGCTTCCTGGTCCAACTTGTACAAATCTCCTAATTTCTCTAGGCCTTAGTTTCCCTATCTCCAGTATTGGCAAGATCTAAAAAAATTAGGGATTTTTTTTTTAAATGTTGGGTTCTTTAATTTGCCTTCTGGTTTCTGAGCATTTAGGATGCACTCACTTCATGTTCTCCTCAAACATGAGGGCCAGAAATTTTTTCAGTGAAAGCAGACCTCTCACCTAATAACATGATTGAAGAAGCTGAGGATTTGAGAAAAAAACATAAATATCATGAGACTCGCAATCAAAATACTGTATGTCTAAAATGAATGATTTTTACCCACCTGTTCTACAGCAGCATTGTTACGCTTAATTCATAAATATTTGTAAAGTGCTTTGAGATCTTTGGATGGAAGAAGTTGAAGTGAAGAGGATGATGTGGCAGGGACTGTCTTTGTTTTTATGTTTGTACAGTGCCTAGCATGATATGGTCCTGGCCCATGATTAAGGCTCCTACCACAATACACATTGTTATTACTAATAATTGCTTATGAATAATAATTATAACTAATGATTAATAGCATGACTACTACTAATATTTGTATGTTGTTATCATGACATAGTTACGGGGCCTGGCACATTTCCCCAAAGCTTCTGCAGCATGAGCTTCCGCTTGGTGTTTTAGGAGCAGTTTAGGACTGTATCAGGCAGTAGCAGCGTGTGCCCTTTTCCAAACCAATAAGCAGATCAGGTTCTGTTGCTGGATGCCCCCCCGGGCCTCCCCACCCAGTGCTCCAAGTCTCTTATTGTTTAGGGGCCTTTTTTCTTTGTGTTTGCATCAACAGCAGCCATGGCCTCACAGACCCACAAATGGACAAGATGGAGTCCTGCAGAAGTTCACATGAGAAGGAACTCAAGGTGGAAGAGCCATTGCCCTCTTGCATCTCTTGGAAAGACAAGAATGAAGCTGCTGAAAGGCAGCCCTGTTAACTCCTGCTAGGGTTTCCATGCAAGTCAAGAATAACTGCATTTAAGGGAGTTGACAGATCAAGCAATATCAGTATGGACATTATTGTCCTCCATTACCAGGAGGAGATCATCTACCAGTGCAGTCTCTGTGATCTCCTCAGGACTTTGAGACTAACAAGGGTTAAGGAGATAGCTAGATATTCCTGAGAATCCTCTCAATAAACTTAACCAGGAGTGGAAAATTAACTGTCATTGTCAGGTGATCATTTGAGCAATGGTCCTATAGCAGTTTCCTTAATAGAAGCTGGCAAATTGTCCTTAATGTAGATCTCCACAAACAATGGACCCAGTTGTTCCCCTCTGCCCTTCTCCAGTTGTGGGTCCAAAGCACATATTGTACGAAGTATTCCCATCACCTCTATTAGTAATAGAAAGCCTAAACTCAGTCAGAGAAGATGTAGCACTTGTCCCATCAGAATTTGCCTTTGTTCCCAGACAGTTCTGCCCAAATCCGCTCTATTTTATCTACAAAATATCAATAAAGTTCCTCACAATAGGCAAGACTCATTGGGGACGGGGGTGGGGGGGGGGGGGCGGCGGCTCCTCCACATGGCGTGTCAGTAGGCAGCAAGCCAGGGTGTGAATCTACAGCTCACCAGCTTGCCATGTGCTAACTGGCCATGTGATCACTGCTGCTGCGCAGCAAAAAGTCTGGGATTGCAGCTTACTGTATTACTGCTTTGCATTTTGCTACTTCACCGACTGTACTCATAGGAGTAACTACGTGGGGCTGAAGCGGAAATGTGACTCTTCTCTTTGTTCCCTTCGGTACAGAACTGATACGTTTTCCCTCTGGGTCTCCCACGCTAACTTTTCTTACTACTGTCTGTAGTTACATGTTATTTAAGAAATAAATATCTGCTTTTGTTCATAGGATTTAAGAAAAATATTATGGGCCCAATTTTCAACCTCTAAAATGGCCTGGTTTTCAGAGGTGTTGTGCACCTGCATGTCTTCTTGAAATCAATGGGAGCTACGAGTGCGCAAAGCTTTTGGGAAAAAGGCATTTTGATTTAGGTGCTGAGCTTTAGCTACATAAATTAGAAATTTTTAGTCATGGAATTTATATGGAAATTATAGAATGTAATAGAATACCAACGCATTCCTACTCTCAGATGAAACAGGAAATAATTTTGCAGTGGGAATGGAGGGCAGGGAGTAAAGAGATGGGGGGAGTGTATTTTGCAGAATTTGTGAATTTATCTCCGTGTCAGGATTCCTATTTATTGGTTATTTTATTTATTTTTTGGGGGGTCTAAAGCAAAACTCAGCTTGGCAGTGAGTAATTTAAAGCTGGAATGATCTCTCTGAAGAGTGTATTGAATGTTACAAACATGCATGCAAAAACCACAGCATATCTTTTTATAGAATTTGGAAAGTCTACATTTTCCCCTCAGTTTTGATTGCCTGTCCCCTTTAATTTATTCACTTTGGGAACCAGAGCAGAATCCATGAATGGTAAAGACATACAGTATTTTCAATTCAATCTTCCTCAGAGTACACCCAAGACAATGCTCTCCATGGCATGCCTGGGAGTAATTATGCTTGGTTATCCAGAACTGCTTCCCCCTCCACCCCCCGCCCCCTTAAGGATTTTCCCTTTCTCTCTGGTGAACAATTTTTTCAATGTTGTTTTTATATTGCGTCAGACTTTCTCTTCTCAAGCTGAAAATAAAATAAGATAATTTCTGGTTGCAAGGAGGGACCCTTGTGCGTAGGAGTAAGTGCTAAACTGCACGTCATGTGACTAAGGTTGTGTAAATGGGCCTTATTTTTCAGAGGCAATTATTTAGGATAATAAACCATTTCTGTAGGAGACTGTAAACCTTCACACGCTTTCCCTCTGGATTGCCATTTCCTGGCTTCTGTTGCCCAGTTTATTCCCTGCAGAGCAGCTGTGTTTGTGTCACTCACCCTAAGAGGGCAGACAACTGGCTGTCATCAAAGCCACTCTATGGACTGGCCGGTGGGGAGCTGTGAGGAGCCATCTGCTCTTTTCTATTGCAGAGACTGAGAGTGTCACCTCTGCAATATTCCTGGTTGATAGGAGGATAACAAAGTAATTCTTAATGTAGCTGAAAAAAGATGCACCAGTTCTAGGCAAACAAAATAACAAAGATCCAACCAGTCCTAGTAGTCAGGTATAAATTTATGGCAGGCAAGTAGTTTGATTGTCCAAGTGTGAAGGGTAACAAATAATAGCCGCTATCTGCTTACCTCTCATGCAGTATTAAAAAGAAATCCTCTGTTCCCATATGGTGTGGACTGGTTTAAATCTGTTAGGGAACAGGTTTGCCCTCAATATATGAAATGAGAGGAACCCATGCTTTAGTGCTAAACAGAGAGCTTCTGTCCTGCCTTGTGGTTGCTGGAGACAGTGCTCACTAGAAACCAAGCGCTCAACTAGTGTGAAGTGCTGTAGCTCCCCTTTAATGGAGTGATATGATTTATACCACCCCGAGCATCTGACCCACCCTATAATTTGGCCAAATAAAAACTTATCTTCAGCGGATCACTTAAAAGCATTTATCTTCGGTGAAAGACTCAGATATTAAGGCAATGTGGTCCTATAGAGATTTAGAACTTTCTCCACTAAACTTCTATCTTATCCATTTCTAAGCTAGATTGTTTGTGAAATAAAATGTCAGTGAGATTAAAAAAATAATTATTGTTTGTTTGTGTGGCAATAGCACCTAGAGGATTCATTCTCACTGTGGTAGGTGCTGTGCAAGCATGTAGTAAACGGCAGTCCTTGCCCCCAAGAGGTAACAATCTACAGTAAAGGTTCTTAACCTGGAGTGCACACACCCCCTGGGGGTGCGAGACATGCCAGTTTTTTTAGAAGGTAAATCATCGAAAACACAAATTAAGCACAGGCACATAAATACAACTACTTTGTTTAATCAAACCTATGTATTTATTAACATTATACATTTTTAATGATTACTGTAATATACAAACAATATAATATAGAAACAAAAATTTATTTTAAAGTTTTTAAGCTAATTGTAGGGGTGCGAGAACATATTTTAAGCTAATTGTAGGGATGCGAGAACATATTTTGAGAACCAAAGGGGTGCAGGCTGCAGTAAAAGTTAAGAACCACTTTAGATTCTAAAGTATGATGTAACAAGTGTGTGAACAAACGAGAGGCTGGATGTGCAAGGACAGTCCCTGGGGGAATAATAATAATAATAAGAGATGAGGGTTGCCAATTCTCATGATTTTATCATAAGTCTCAGGATAGTTGATGGTTTTTATTAAGCCCCAACTCCTGGAGACAAGTGAATGTGAGAATCTCAGCTTTCATTACAAAAAAAAAAAATTCTAGCCTTCATGGTTGTGGATAAAAGCTTGAATATGCAACCCAAGTATACCCAGATGACTGAAAAAAATGAGAATGTTGTCAGCACAGAGTGCCCGAGGCAAAGCAACAGCGGGTTCGTTGCCCGGTGTGCTTCGCGCCAATAAACACACCAGGGGGAGAAGCAAACAAAGTTTATTTGGGATCCCAAAGCGGTGCAAGGAGACAGGCACATCTCAGATCAAGCACATTAACAGGAACAGTTTTTCTTCTTTTATACATTTTGCAGTTAAGCCTCACCCCCCCCCCCTTTCCGCTCTAGCCCTCCCTTTCTCCCCCCCCCTTCCTCCCTCTACCCCTCCCTGGTAATAGTTAAGTCATTCTTGGCAGCTATAAGCCTAGCTTGTTAGTAACTTCTTTAAACCGTTATCTTGTCCTTTTTCCCTTCAGCCAGAAACATGCAGCCTCATTATTACCGCTTGAGTAGGGGGTTGCACACAGATAACTGGTTGCTTACATATTCCAATTGCACCTGGCTTTTGAGGTTGATTAGAGTTTAAACATGGAAGGATAGAGTTTGGTTCACTTAGGCCTAGTGCAGGAAGGCTTCATTGACACTTAGTGGCCTTCCACCCTCCCGAGTTACCTAGGGTTATGCCTAGTGACGTCAACAACTAGGTAAATAAAAATAACTAGGGCGGTCAAGCAATTAAAAAAATTAATCGCACTGTTAAACAATAATAGAATACCATTTATTTAAATCTTTTTGGATGTTTTCCACATTTTCAAATATATTGATTTCAATTATAACAGAGAATACAAAGTGTACAGTGCTCACTTTATATTTATTTTTATTACAAATATTTGCACTGTAAAGAAAAGTATTTTTCAATTTACTTAATACAAGTACTATAGCACAATCTCTTTATAATGACAGTTGAACTTACAAATGTAGAATTATGTACAAAAAAAGCCTGCATTCAAAAATAAAACAGTGTAAAACTTTAGAGCCTACAAGTCCAATCAGTCCTATTTCTTGTTCAGCCAATTGCTCAGGCAAACAAGTTTGTTTGCAGAAGACAATGCTGCCTGCTTCTTGTTTACAATGTCACCTGATGCAGCCAGCGTTGCAAGATATTTACGTGCCAGATGCGCTAAAGATTCGTATGTCCCTTGCTGCTTCAATTGGCGTTCCAGAAGACATGCATCCATGCTGATGACAGGTTCTGCTCCATAATGATCCAAAACAGTGCGGATTGACGCATGTTCATTTTCATCATCTGAGTCAGATGCCACCAGCAGAAGGTTGATTTTCTTTTTTGGTGGTTTGATTCTATAGTTTCCACATCTGAGTGTTGCTCTTTTAAGACTTCTGAAAGCATGCTCCATACCACTTCAGATTCTTAAATCTTGGATTGAGTGCTGTAGCTATCTTTAGAAATTTCACATTGGTATCTTATTTGCATTTTGTCAAATTTGCAGTGAAAGTGTTCTTAAAACGAACAATATGTGCTGGGTCATCAGCCGAGGCAGCTATAACATGAAATATATGGTGGAATGTGGATAAAACAGCAGGAAACCTACAATTCTCCCCCAAGGTGAGCAGTCACTAATTTAATTAGCCCATTATTTTTTAAATGAGCGTTATCAGCATGGAATTGTGTCCTCTGGAACAATGGCCGAAGCATGAAGAGGCATATGAACCTTTAGCGCGTCTGGCACATAAATATCTTGAGACACCAGCTACAACAGTGCCATGCGAACGCCTGTTCTCACTTTCAGGTGACATTGTAATTAAGAAGTGGGCAGCATTATCTCCCGTAATGTAATCAAACTTGTTTGTCTTAGCGATTGGCTGAACAAAAAGTAGGACTGTGTGGACTTGTAGGCTCTAAAGTTTTACATTTTTTTGTTTTTGAGTGCAGTTATGTAACAAAAAAACCCTACATTTGTAATTTGCACTTTCATGATAGAGATTGCACTACAGTACAATTAATCACAATTATTTTTTTGAGTTATTGTGAGTTAACTGCGATTAATCGACAGCCCTAAAAATAACCCCAAACTTTTGTCTTAAAAATCATGAGGTTTTGTTTTAATCTCATAATTTTGGGAGGACATGACTCATGAGTTTTTGAATGTGTGGCATTGGCAATACTGGGATGGCTAGATGACGATAAATATGATTTTCACTTTCCTAATTCTCAAAAACAACTGAACCAGTTGGGTTGAAATTTCCCCCTCCAAAAAAGTCTCCTTTAGGCAGACAGCAGGCCTTTGAAGTGTCAGCCCAAAGGGTGAAAGTTTCAGCAAGTTTTGAGCAATTGAAAATTGACTTAAAATGTAAAAACTTTGGCAACATTGACAATGGCATTTTCTGGTATTTCAGATACAATTCAAAATCCTGAACATTAGTATAATCTGTGTATTGTTGCTTTGCAAGGAACATCTTTTCACCTTTTCTCTACAGGAAAGAAATTGCAATTTGGGTTGTAGCTGTAGTCTCTCCTTAAAAACAAACAAACAGAAAAAGAAATATTAAAATAAAATCTGTGGCATCATTAAGGATGACCTAGGTCCTGCTCCCATAGACCACAACAGGTCTAGCTCTCCAATGTTCATGACACCAAATATCTACAGGCTCAAAACACTTAAGTCATGTTGCTTTACTGAGATGCTGTGAGATCTCAATCATCACATGATCATCAGATTCCTCTGATTAGTGGACAGTGTGGCCTAGTGGATAGCACACATGATGGGGATTCAGGAGACCTGGGTTCTATTACTGGCTCTGCCACTGGCCTCCTGGGTGACCTTGGGCAAGTTACTCCATTGCTCTGTGCCTCAGTTTCCCCATCTGTAAAATGGGGATAATGAGACTGATTGCGTTTGTATTGCCCTTTGAGATCTACTGTTGAAAATTGCTATATGATGAACAAGGTATTATCGTATTGTGATTTTTCACAATGGTCTTGTAATCTTGATATATTGTTCTTATGTAAATTACTGTTCTTACTTTTTCCTGAGGGGAAAGATCCAGTGTCCACAGATGACAATGGGAGTCTTTCCAGTAACGTAAGTGGACATTGGATCGGACTCTAGATGAGTAAATATTTTTCAACTAATTTTATATAGGAAACCACTATGGCAAGTGGTACAATTTGGTTGACCACTTGCTGCACAACCTGTTTGCTTTTATGCTGTTCTTTCTTTCTTTGTTTTGCATTGCTTGATGTGCAGTTATTGAGTCTCTTGAAATGCTGCATGGCATTTTATGATCCCTGTATACTAACTGCATGGCAAATCCACTATAAAATGGCAACTGCATAATAGCTTATATTTAAGCGACATACATTATTTACTGTCTCACCATAAGATCTTCCTGTGGGTCAGAGTAGTACAAGTTGATTAACTTTATTGAAAAGAATGATCTGCAGACTTGTTGGCTCATAACATGGCATGCCTCATATTATAATCTCTTGATAATACAGTTTCAGTAATGTATATCGCCCCTGTAATGACACAAAGTGAGTTTTCCCTATCACATATATGGCACCAGCATGTGCAAAGTGCTTTTATTACATTAAAGAACTGCAGAGAGGCCTGGATTTCTTAAGGAACAGGTAATAGGATACACAGAGCTTTTAACTTCTGCTTTATATGACTGGATCACATCCATCTCTGGTCAGTAATGATTATAATCCTTTATCCTCTCAGGGCTGGTTAGTGACATATATGATGTAAGTTGGATGCCTTATTGGAGTTTCTAATGGATAGGTGCCCCCACCACAAAAATCACCGCCACTTTTCACACCGAATTGGACCCTTTGTTAACAACCCTAGCAGAGATGCTGAGGAGTGAGAGGCCCTACTGAAATATCTTTGCACTCCTAGAAGTGATTCCCTTAGATCAAGATTCATACACATTGGTAGGGTGAGGAGTTACTGTGAAATACCTATTCCAAGAATAGAAGATTTCATTTCCAGGAATGTCAAATTAGTACTAAAATAATGTCAAAAAAAGAAAAGAAAAAGAAAAAGAAAAACCTACCCCAGACAGTACTGATGCTGGGTTAGAGTCTGTTCTCAATTATCCCAGTGTAAATCCAGAGTTACTCCATACAATTCAGTGGAATCATGTTAGATGTACTCTAGCATAAATGTGAGCAGAATCGGGCACATCTTCAAAATGTTAGCTAATGCTTTTCATTTTATACAATGAGATTATTTTAGGCCATTTCTTTTTGCAAATCAATTTAAATTGTTTTTACGTGAACATGTGAAGAGAGCTGCTAAATATTAGACTCTATAGACATGCGGTACTTCTCTTGACACTTGATTTAGAAAAGCTTTTGTAGGTTGGAACAGATGCTTGAAATGGAAACCAGAGGAGTGGCTTCAACAAATTCCTTTTTGTGGATGATTGCTAAATGCAAGCAGTAAAAGCAAGATTATAAACTGTAATTAATTTTAAATAGAAAAAAAGATAAGCATATAAAATATTGAGTCTTTCAGTTACTGGTGTGCAAGTTACCTAAATGGACATCCCCTACAGATTGCAGCTCTTACCAAAGCAAAGGCAAGATGAGGTAAAAGAGAAGTAGCAGCACTCCCACCGGGGTCTTATGCAATGACATTTTGCACTGCTGTGAAATAAGGCAATGTCCTCTTTGATAGTGGTGCAGGATAAGAAGCATAAAAATACCTCTGCTTTCTCACTGGAATTCAGACTTCATGTGGCAAGCATTAAAGCTTCCACATTTGGAATTTGAAGAGTTGATTATGTATATCAGACATTTTAGTACGGTATGTATGTGTGAATATGTATTTTGGGGGGCAGATTATCTCATATCTGCCTACTGCAGGGTTCTGATGCCTTCCTCTGACGAGTCAAGCACGACTGGCTGCTGTCAGAGATAGGACACTGGACTGGATGGACCTTGGGTCTGATCCCATATGAGAGAAAACACACATACACACACCTACCTCTCTCGCAGTTTAGAAAGGATGATTTTCTGAGGCTGTCACAAGTATTATTTTAAATCTTTCCTCACAGCATACCAAGCGAACTTTCTTTAATAGAGTGTATCTATGCTTCCCCCCGCACCCTCTTACCTCACCTCCCAGCAGGCTTTCAGTGATAACAGTAGGAAATGCACACACAGACACACACTTTCTCTTTCTCTCCCACCAAAGGTGAGCAATGATCTCCCTCTCCCACTTGTCATTGTGGCAAGTTCTGGTTCTTCATTTGTCTAATGATGTTGGAGTCATACCAACCTATGTAGTGTCGAGCTACAGGATAATGCCCCGTAGAAAAATCCTACCTGAAAATAAAAGTGGGATGTGTCATTTTTTTTAAATAAACAAACCTATTTACGAAATAGATACTCTTTTGCAAAGCTTTCAGAAATATGCTTTATTGAAGATGAGCTGGCAGTGGAATTTTTGCTTCCTGCTGTTAGCTGTGAAATATCTGCTTTTCATGGATAATTACCTACTTCTACCTTCTTTCCACTCACACATGTTCTCACGCAATGTGTGTGTGTGTGTGTGTGTGTGTGTGTGTGTGTGTGTGTAATGCCCTGATTTTTCAGAAGTGACTAGTGATTTCTGTGTGCCTTAGTTTTGGGCTACACAACCCAATATACCTTGAAACAGCCTGATTTTTCAGAGGGTGGGTGCTCAGCTGTTTCTGAAATTCTGACCTCCATAAGTGTCTCAAGTTAGGCATCCAGAAATTGAGACACCAAAACCCCCTATCCTTTTTGAAAAGGTAGGCTCCATAGATATAAACTCATTCATCTATAGAGTTAGTCCCTGTAATGGGGTTCATTCACCACGGTGGCACCTCCTGCTGGCTGTCTTGGGAATTAGCTCTGCATGTTAGTGCACCCTCTTCAGGTAGTACCTTGCCACTGTTACTGCTGCTGTAGGAACGATGTCTCTCTGAGGACCATGGTGTTCTCTTCAGCGACACAGCCCTCCAGCTGTGCCACACACTGTGCTTCCCACTTCCAAGGGACCTGCAGTCCGCTGTTCAACCACTTCCCTTAATGGCTACTGCAGTGAATTCTCTGGCCACTTCCTCATGGCCCCGGCATCCTCTTTGCCCTGGCCCCAGCCTGCAAACCCCAGCAGCCAGCCAGGAGCTGTCTCTCACTCCTCCGGTCCCTGCTAGCACCACTGCTCTATCCAGGGTGCTGGCAGTTCTCTCAGCCCTCCAAGGCAATGTCCTTCCTCCCTGGGCTCCCAGCAGAGAACTGCCCTCCTCTGGCCTGCAGCTCCCTTTTTGTATGGGCCTGCTTGGCCCTGATTGGGTGCTCCCTTTAGCTCTTCTCTGCCTCCTGCGCAGCCTCCCTAGGACCCCTATTAACCCCCTTAGAGCTCAGCGTGAGGCAGGCACCCCATCACACACCTTCCCCTTCAAGCCTACAACCCTCGGGGGTAGGGAAGTCTCATGCTCTGTGCTACTCTGAGATGTCCCTTTAGGTTATCCCACTGTTTCTCAATTTCCCTCAAATGGAAACACACATCTTCCTTCTCTTGTATAGAATCCCTAAACTCTTCCCTCAGGTGTGCCAGTTCTCCCGCTGCCCTTAAGCGGGCCTTCTCTGCCACTGCTAATTGGGCTTGTAGTTCAGACTCTCCCAATCCCTTTTCTCTCAGGGTCTGGATCCCCACAGTAGCCTGTTCCACCACTGTGTGTGTTCTCTTGTCCCAGTCATTTTGTCTGCGACCTCCTTACCACCTCCTATTGGGTGTAGGAGATGACTCTTTGGCAGGTCTACAGCCATCACCGCTGCATCCACCCTGACTGTCTCTTACCCAGGCACCCCTTTCCTATCCCACCTTCTCCTACAGGGGCAATGCCTTTTTATGTGGCCGACTTCATGGCACCAAAAGCAAGCTTGTTGCCTCTTCTTGGCCATGGGCCTCCCATAGTCCTTTCCTTGTTCAGCTCTGCCCCTGGGCTAGCCTTGACCCTGCAATTTATGTAAGGACACTCCCTCTATAGGTGCCCCTGTTGCCCACAGGCCCAACATGCCCCTCCTCTCCTTGTTCTCCTCACAGTGGGGACTCTCTAGGGCTCTCACTCCTTCCCACTCTCTGGTTGAGGCTTCAGTCCCCCTCCCAGTAGAGGCAATCTCTTTTCCTGCGTCCTTGTCGCCCGCAGGCATAACAATCAGTCATCCCAGCCACCGGCCTCCTGGCCCTGGTGCCTGGCTTCTCCTCACGCTCTCTGTGGCTTCTATTAAACTCTCTCCACAGGAGCTTTACCAGGGCCTGCTCTTCCGTAACCAGGTGCCCCACATAAGTCTAGAGGTACCACTGTGCCTCCTATTGCTTGTGTTGGTTCTTCAGGATTTCCTGCAGCAGGGTCTTGAGCCTTCCCTGCTATCTGTCAGTCCCTTTCTACCAGGGTACTGACCCTGCAGTCCTGCCTGGGCTGGCAAAAGAATCCTCCACAAAGAAGACCTTTGCATACTCTGGGTCCATCGTCCCCACCTTCAATAGCTCTCCTTTAGTTTCTTAAACTCCCTTGTACCTGGGCAATTGTCCCCACAGTCCTCTCTCCTCCTCTTATCTCAGGGATGACCATATTCTGCCCACATTCTCCACCACATGTAATGGGGTTCACTCACCACTGTGGCACCTCCTGCTGGCTGTCTTGGGAATTATCTCTGCGTATTTGTACGCCCTCTTCATGTGGTGCCTCACCACTGTCACTCCTGCTCTAGGACCCACGTCTCTCCAAGGACCATGGTGTCCTCTTCAGCAACACAGCCCTCTGGGCGTGCCACACACTGTGCTCCCCCCTCCTGGGAGACCTGCAGTCTGCTGTTCAGCCACTTTCCTTAGTGGCTACTGCAGTGAACTATCTGGCCACTTCCTCATGGCTCTAGCATCCTCTTTGCCCTTACCTCAGGACCTCAGCCTGAAAATCCCAGCAGCCAGCCAGGAGCTGTCTCTTGCTCCCAGACCCTGCTAGCAGCACTGCTCTGTCCAGGGTGCTGACGGTTCTCTTAGCCCTCCAGAGACATGGTCCAGAGAACTGCCATCCCTTTTTATATGGGCCTGATTGGCTGCTCCCTTCAGCCCTTCTCTGATTGGCTGCCTCCTGTGCAGCCTTCCTAGGGCTCTATTAACCCTTTGGAGCCCAGTGTGGGGCAGGCACCCCATCACAGTCTCCTATTTTATCCCTGTATAAATTCACAGAAACCACACCAATTTTGAAATCAAGTGCTTGTATTTTGTGTTTCATTGGGTTGCCTCATCTAAGGCAATGTAACTGGAGGGCTCATAGTTCAACTCAATCTTTGTGTTGCATCAGAAACTCAAACACAGCTTTTAAAAAGTGGTTACCTAATGCCACTTCTGAGTAAAGAAAATGCCAACATGGAACATAAAGCACTCTCTGCTGCTCAGTTCTGCATAGCTTCAGAATGGATTCAGTTTTGCTAAACCCTCATAGAATAGAAATACACTCCTTACTGTAAACGCAGGTACAGTACATAAACCTTCTATTGTACTGTTTCAGGGTTACCTACATTCAAGCTGCACTAATTCCCATTATAAATCCCTCCTGCTCTTATAATGAGCCATGTGACCCATAGAAAAGCTATAAGTCAAGTGTGTGTGGAGGGGAGGCAGAGAGGCGAGAGCATCCATTTAACTCTCCAACACACAGCTTTTCTGTTAAAACATTAAGCACAGTCAAATGTGTCAATAAAAGCTACTAGAAATACTCAGAATAGTTCTTTTTTTCCTACAGTCAAAACATGGTGTCAATACCAAGGTGAGGTGACATCAAAAATATATTTGAAAGCCTAGAGAACACCAATCTTTCCAGGCAGGGGGTCTCTTTAAAAAGCAGCCTCTGTCAAAGATTCAATTTGAACTCTTCTTTTGAATTATAAAGAAGACTTTTTTGAAGACTCTGACCTGCTTTACATCATTCAAACACATCATCCCAGAGAAGATTTTCCTTTTCATCTGACCCTAAGGGAGATGTTGTATGCCCCAAGTGCATGTGCCCTGGCACTGATACACCAGATGGGACACAAAGGGAGTGACATCATTCACAACCAATGATTAAATACTTCCTGGGGGATTCACAAAATAGTTCTGGCAGAAATTGAAAATGAAAACTTGGTGATAATTGGAGTTTTGATCATTCTTTTGATTGTTTTTCTGAATATGTTTTTAGTGTATCTTCAGTGAGTAGAATAGAGCTCTGCCTCATTTACATAATTGATTTATACTTGAAGAAACTGAACCATTTAGTTGATTATAAGAATATAACTAATACTTTGAAGTATAACTAATACTTTCATCCAAAGGTACTTTACAGGGCTGCTTGCTTTATAAACGTTGGTTCTAACCACACCTCGGGAAAGTAGTATTATACTCATTTTCCAGATGGGTAAACTGGGGCAAAGGGGAAAGTTAAGTGGCTTGTCCAAGACCACCCAGAAAGTCAATGGCAATGTTTGGAGCGGAACTTGGGAATCCTGATGTCGTCACTTCCTCTAACCATTGGACTATGCTGCCCCCTATGTTATTCCATGGAGAACAAAGGGTTTATCCCATTCATGACCTTTATATAGTATTGTTTGATGGGGCTCCGTGAGAGTGTGGTGTGACTCTGAACCCAACAGGCATGCATTCTTGAAAAACATCTTGAGTGTGGTAGATAATACTTCAGTGTTTTGATAACATAAAATCTGATGTTAATGTTTGGGGTTTTCTTCTTACTGTACTGAAAATTAGTATGCAGATTGATGTGCACAGTAAACGACTAAAAGATGCTGGGTTGTTTTATGATTAATGAAGGTATTTGTGTGTTTTAAAGTTGTTTACTTGAGGTGTGATGGACACTTTACTTGAATATGTGAGAAAAGTTAATCCCTCTGCCCCTGACCTTTGGCATACAGACCTTGTGCTTCCAGGAGAAAGTGCAATAAATGCCAAGTCCTTTGGGTAGTGGATGTTCGCATTAATATTTTCTGTGCTGGATCCAAAGTCATAGATTTTCTGTCAGCAATTCTTTGCACTTCTGATATGTAATAGGTTGAGCTGTAAGTAGAATACAGTGCCTGATGCTGTCTGCCTTGACACATTGAATATTTTAAACCACACATACATGCAAAAATACACTTTCTCCCTCCAGTTGCACACTATTGAGGGTTGGGGGTGATTGCTCAGTTTAATGTGATATTAAAGGGATTAGTCATTATTATATCAAGAGCAAAGTGAATACTCATTGTTATGGATGCAGGGGACCAAGGAGGAAAGGGAAGGGGGAAAAATCTGAAATGAATACACCCATTTAACATGAATTATGAAAATACCTGAATGCTGAGAGCATCGTTTTTGTTTGCTTAAATCTGGTCTGCTTTTGGGAGAGGAAGAAGGTTTGTAGAATACTCTGTGTTCCTGTGAAAATGAGGACTGATGCTTAACAATACAGTGATTATTTTCATAAGCACGGTCCTCTATCCCACAGCAACTCTGCTGGAATTCTTCAGCTCTGAGTGTAATGGTAGCCAAGCCCCCCTCGACAGCTGGAGGACTCCCTCCCTGTTAATTTGGTTGGAAGCACGGAGCTTCATTTTGTAACTGTTGAAGGGGACACAGAGTATATCCCATCCCATTTTGCCACTTTTCTTTCAGCTCATTTATTCCTGGCTGCATTGTTGAGCATGTCTCATTGTCTTTCTGATTTACTCTCCAAAGGAACTATGGGGATGGCTAGTACCTTCATCCCATGGGATCCATCTCTAGCTACAGTCATTACAGATCAGAGTATGTTTTATATAATTTGATGTAGGTTTGGAGAATTTTTTAAAAAAAAATCTATTAAAATCATAAGTTCTAGATTTTTGAATAGCTCTGGAAAGCTTTGAGATTCAACATCAGTTTGGCAAAAGATATTTTTGGGCTGCTTTTTAATATAATATATTTTACTCCTCTGATAGGCCTAAAGGCAGAGCAAGACTTAAACACAGAGCTTCCTGGGTAGCATAACACCAGCTTCTATACACAATGAAATTCTGATTTTTTGATAGTCTGGGGACACTCAAAACTTTTGGAAAAAAATGTTTGCATATATCCAGGTTATCTCCACTTTATAGTGTGTCAACAGAATGGGACACAGGAGCTGACAAGGAATTTCAGTCAAGTGAGCTTCTACATTCCACAAGAGGTGGGCAGTAACAACAGGGGAGGGATGTGTGAGGCTTACCCAAGCAGGGGTGCTGGACCAATTTGTATAGTGGGGGCGCTGAGAGCCATTGAACCAAACTGTAAACCCTGTATATGATGGAAACCACTTCAGACTAGGATGTGTTCCAGCACCTAAGTACCCAAGGTTGGTTGTTTTGACAGGAAAGAGGAGGAGGGGGAGACCCTTGGCAGGTTCTGCCCTGTCAAGCACATAAGTACAAGGGCAAAGCTTTAAGCCCCAGTCTAGTGAAGTGTTTACATGCGTGCAGAATTTTAATTTTATGAATAATCCCATTCATGACTTTAGTAGCCTTGACATGCTGCAAGTTATACATGTGTTTACATGCTTTGCAGGATCAGGGTCTTAGTGCAATTTCAGGCCACACAAACAGCCTTTGGTTTACTGGGAGTTTCTTAATCAGAGTTGGGCATACTGGTGTTTCTGTAATTTGGAAATCATGATGATTTATTTCAGGAAAAAACATCTTTTAAATATGGGGGAAATATGTTTTGACAAACCCAAAACACTATAGGGTTCCCCTATTTCTTTTACTACCACCCTATTAGCTCTTGTGGTTGAATATTTGGAGTGAACTTTTCTAACCAGCAGAATCTTTCCAACCCAGTCTGGTGGCTGAATTTACTGCATTTGCATTTGATGCATAACTGCAGCAGAGACTCTGTTTCATGTACCATGTGCTGGGTAATAACATGAAACGATTCCATGTCTCTAAAACTGTCTCTTTATCAAGGGAATTATTATAGAGGTTTTTCAACTGTAGTTAGCATTCCAGCCATGAGTACACAGACCAACTTTGTGGTGCCTCCTTTAAACACTTTCCTCCTGCAACCTGTGTTCCTCCCTCCAAGTTCCATGCAGGTTGCTACAGACTCAAAGCTGGATCACTGTGTCCCATATACAGCAGGTAATCCAAATGAAAACATTCCTTAGGTGAAGTCAGAACTCTCCTGAGCTTGTCTGGGCTGTAAATTGATCTATACAAATCTTAAGAGGAGGCAACAGATAAAGTTGTTTCAGGAACAATATAATAGAGCAGTTTTCTATATAGTCATATAACATAAACTTGAAAGGGTTATTTTCTCTCACCTCAATTATAAGAAAAACAATATAAACATACAGCTGTATAGCATCTCTTGGTAGAGATGAAACTGAAAAAGTCCCTATTTTTTGCCCCTCATAATCATCACCCTGCACTTTAAGTAGGGGGGGGGAGGGGAGGAGGAAAGAGGGTTGTCTGGTTGGCCGGGAGAAGAGGGCAATGCTTTCTGGCTTGGGGGAGGAGGGGAGATGTAAAACTGCTGGAAAAGCAGTTGCAATGGTGGATGACTCACCACCTGGGAATGAGGAGTTTAAAAAGGTCAGCCAGGGCTGGGACCCTCCCCTCATCACTTGAAACAGGCTCGGCCGCACTCTCTCCCTATTTAGGTCAGAAGAATGTCGGGTGTTTAGCTATATCTGCTGTGGGCATTATGCTAGCCACCCCATTAAGGGGGGTTGGGAAGGAATTTTTCCCTTACCACCATATTGGCCAGGTGCAGAGTGTGTGTGTTGGAGGCGGGGGGGGGGGGTTCGCCTTCCTCGCAGCAAGTTCAGGTGGGCTCTCTTCATGCATAGCATGATGGGTGGTAGGCCATATGTTGCAACTCTTTATTTAACTGTATAGCGGATGTTCAGTGCAGGTACTCCATAAATGAAGGCACAAAAGTAGGGTTACCATACGTCCGGATTTCCCCGGACATGTCCTCCTTTTGTGTGCTAAAAATAGCGTCCGGGGAGAATTTGTAAAGCACTCACAATGTCCGGGATTAGCAGAGAGTGGCTGGGAGGGCTGCAGGGAAGTCCCGGGCTGGACTCAGGAGCAGCTGTAGAGGAGCCGGATCCGCCCTGCATTCTGAGCCAGCAGCTGCCTTGCAGCCCAGTCCGGCAACACTGTGGAGGGCCAGACCGGGTTTTGTTGTGCAGGGCCAGACCGGGTTTTGTTGTGCTGGGGAGCTCAGCCACGTGTCCGGCTCGGCTGCACAGAGCCCAACACTCTGTTCTGAGCAGCAGGGTAAGGAGGTCAGGGGGCAGGAAGGTTCTGGAGGTGGAGGTCAAGAAACGGGGGGGGCTTTTTGGGGGGAGTGGAGAAAGTTTTGGGCAGTCAGGGTACAGGTAGGGGGTAGGGTCCTGGGGGGCAGTTGGGGGGGGTCTTAGAAGGGGGCAGTTAGGGGACAAGGAGCGGGGGGGGGGTAGGGGGCTGGGAGTTCTGGGGGGGAGCTGTCAGGGGGCAGGAGTGGAGAGAGGGATCGGAGCAGTCAGGGGACAGGGAGCAGAGGGGTTTAGATGGGTTGGGAGTTCTGGGGGGGGCTGTCAGGGGGCAGGAGTGCGGAGAGGGATCGGAGCAGTCAGGGGACAGGGAGCAGAGGGGTTTAGATGGGTTGGGAGTTCTGGGGGGGGGCTGTCAGTGGGTGGGGAGTGGTTGGATGGGGCGTGGGAGTCCCAGGGGTCTGTCTGGGGGTGGGGGTGTGGATAAAGGTTGGGGCAGTCAGGGGACAAGAGGCAGGGAGGCTTAGATAGTCCTGGGGGGCAGTTAGGGGCAGGGGTCCCAGGAGGGGGTAGTCAGGGGACAAGGAACGGGGGGAGGGTTGGGAGGTCAGGGGGGGGCAGGAAGTGGGAGGGGCAGGGGCGGGGCTAGGGCGGGGCTCCTCCCGTCCTCTTTTTTGCTCGCTGAAATATGGTAACCCTAACAAAAGAGCAGACAAATGGCTTGGAAAAGGAATTAAGGAGAGGTGCTTGGTAATTGAGCGAGCTGGGGGCAGTTGGGGACTCCTCTGATTGGTACAGCAGGGAGCCAACCCCCCCACCTCATTATAGTCCACAGTAACCCCTGCTACGAGCAGTAAGGTCCCGGCAAGGGAATTGCTGGAGGGACCTGGATGAAAAGGGGGAAGCTGGTGGAAGCCGCTCCCCCCCCGGAATTGGCTGGAATTGGAGGTTCTCAGCAGTATAACATTTTGCCTGAGTGTTATTGAGTTTGCAAATTTATTGTCCTATTTTGAAAGTTTAATTCCATTTCACCTTTTCATGGGCTTGTAAGAAGTGACTTCTGTTCATAGTGGAAGTGGTCAAAACTGCAAAGTAAAGAGTGCCAAACTGCATCAATCATTGGGGGGCAGGAGGGGGGAGAGGAAAGGGGGAAGGGGCAGGGAAGGGTCTTATCCTGTACAACTGGGTGAAAGCCAAAATTCACCAGTTGTTTTTGACCTACTATAATGTTCACATGGAACTAATTACTAAACATGGAAAATTTGAGAATGAACAGGCCAAACTTTGTGCTTCTGTAACTTCTTAGAACCAAATCGATTTACTCTAGGGATGAATTTGGCCCCAAATATTTAGTCTAATGAAACTTTGCATGGCAATTTATCGCTCCTGACAGAAGGGTTCCTCTTCCCAAGGAAATGGCTTCTTCCAAGTTTCTTTCCTTGGGCAAATAGCAGGAGAGGGTGATTTATTTAATGATAGGAAATCTGTTCAATACATCAAATCACTCTCCTTCCTTTGAGTACTTATAACATGATTCCAGAATTTATAATATACACTTTAGTATTTGGTCCCATGGCATGAAATCCCCACTAGTACATGGCTATAGGGGTGCTGTAGGCAAGGGTACCTCCTCCACAGATTAGCAAAGACCACACACTCAGGCCCCAATCCCGGAGTGTGGTATAGTACCGGTTTAGCCCTCCAGCTGGCAGAAAAGAGGAGCCAGACAACAAAAAGCCCACAGTCTATTGCAGTGTCGTCTTAAATGTGGGACTCTAAATGGTTGTCTGTGTGTAAAATTGGTCCCCATGGTTATGGCTATACCATATACTTTATCTGGCTACAAGCACGTGCTTTACTCATCCGATGCACATTTCATTTTTTCTTAAGGAGAAATAGTAGGATACAATGGGTTTGTATGGAGATACATTAAGTCCTCCTTCCCCAGGGGGCTTGGCATAAGACAATGAACTGAACCCAGATGTCCCATATGATGAGCTAGGGTACTAACGCTAGGCCATCAGGTGAGACAAAATATCATTGACTTTATTGCATTTTAGAATACAAACGATGTAGCACTAAAACCCGTGCGTTGCAATAAAATTGCAGGAAGCTCCCTTGCCTCTCCCTTAGCGTGTTCCTTTTTCAAATATACTTTCAATCTCCCTGTAGGCTCAATGATGCTGCGCAGCTCTAAACTGGCATTTCCGGGCAGGTATTATTTCTGCAAATGCTGATGATACATGGAATTGGACAAACATTGCCCGAGAAAATGGAGGGGCAAAGTTCTTTAAAATGTGTGATTATCTTGTCATATAAAGTATGATGATTTACAAGCTCATTCAGTCTCTGTAAAACCAAGGTAGTTGACGAAACCTTTTCCAGTCCATCCCTTATGTCTTGCAGCTTACGCTGTGCACTTCCTTTCTACTTGATGTAGATGCAGGCTACTCTGCAAATAATGGCAAAGTATTATTGAGTATTATTGTCATATCAGTGAGTACCCTTGGGAGACATTTAATTTTCATAAAACTAAATCGGGTATTAGCCACTGTTGGGAAGCAGACTATATTAGAAGATGGATCATGGTTATGATCCAGTATGACAATTCCTATGTGTTGCATATAAAGGGTATGTTTAAAAAGTTGTATGTTACAGTGCCCCTAGAGTGAGAGTGGTAGAAAACACACACAACTGAATGAATGCTATTTTAAAAAATGGCAGTGTGTGATAAATAGGATGGTGCTACGACACTTACTCATTTAGTGCAATTTTCCCACTTAGAGACAATTTAGCTGTGCCAAAAAGTTGGTTTTGTTTATCTGTCTTTCGTTAGTTTAAACTCAACATAAATTGTCTTTAAACAGAGCCAACTATATTTAAAAACATAAACATGGACTTGCTCCTTATTTTGTGTAAATGCAAATTAAATGTAAATGAACCAGAATCAAGTCAGACTGACCCATTTTTTTTTAAAGTAAGAAGTGTATAATATATTCTTTTGGCTAGCAAATGAGCTAATTTTTCCAATCAACTTTGCATTTAAAAAATGTTGTCAGTATAGTCATATAAATGATGCATGTTTTTACAAATGTAAAAAAATTAATTGAAAATCCATCACAGACGAGGCATTTCAAAATATGGGACATGAAATTTATGTAACGGGACTTCCTAGTTGTTTTGAAGCTTGTCCAGTAAAAAGTGGCTTCTGTAGTGGGCCACTGAAGATAAACATATTTAAAAACAGAATTGTTGTAGGTTTATGCAATCTTGTGTGGATGCAACCAAAGTGTGAGGCAAGGTACATGCAGGTTGAAAATATGATCATGAGAATTCTCTCTCACTAAATAGAGAAGGCACTAAATAGATAAGAATAAGTGACTACATATTGGCCTGTGGAGTACACTTTAAAGAGTCAATCTGCTCCCATTGCAGTCAGTGGTAAGCATCCTTCAAGACTACTACTGCAAGGCTCTTGCCCTTTAGTCTGAATCAGCAAGCGCTGGCAGGATATCAGACTATGGACTACTGGGCTCATCCAGTATGGCTATTCCTAAATCCTTCATTCTTTCTGCAGAGAAGATGTGGTAACAAAATAGCCAATAGCAGGTTAAAAAGAAAACAACAAGAAACCCAACTGATCTGTGTTCCTCCCCACCTCAAAAGCTGAGGAGAACCAACCAAGAGCTGTGCTGAACTTCAGCATTCTAACCTTTATTTTGTTAAATCCCTTTCCTCCATCTTTTACCTGATGGGTACATAGATTTTAAGTTCTTTGGGGGCAGAGAGGTTTTCTTCATATTGATTTGTAAAGCATCTAGCATACTGAAATCAATGGCGTTACACGCTGCAGAATCAGGCCCAGAACCTTATATGTGAAAATGTACTTGGATTCCTTGTTCTTATTAAAGTTTCAAAAGTGTATTTCCTTTTAAGGGCTTTGGACAAAAATTAACATCAAAATGTTAGTGACATGGCATTTACAGTATTGCTCACAGAGTTATGACCATCTATATTAAATATTTTCAAATCCATCTGAAGAAGTAGGATTGTCTTATTGTTAAAGAACAGGATTAAGCATCAGGAGATCTGATGCCTCAGACTTCCTGTGAGTTCTTGAGCACCATCACTTTAACCATTCTGAGCCTCAGTTTCCTCACCTCTAAAATGGGGGTCATAGCATTTACCTACCTTACAGGGTTAAATCATGAGTGGTCTGTATATAGTGCTTGGAAATCCTCAGATAAGTGCTACAACCAGCTCCACTTGTACTCCCCTAAACTAGTGGATACTATAGGAGACTTTCAAAAGTCTCTGATGTAAAGAGTTAAATGAATGAGTTTCTGGTTAATTGAATGCAGTTTTCAGTGAACTATGTCTTTTCAAATGTCAAGCTGTGTGTCAAAGGGAGGATGTTTCATGCCCAGTTACCTATGTGTCTGACTGGCATGTTACAAGTATCAGCATAACCAGCAGTGTCATGTCATCAGCAGTCCTATATCAAACCCAGGATATTTAATAGAAAGGTAACTCGTGAAATGTGTTCCATTACCCACCATCATGGGGCCAGATCCTCAGCTGATATAATCAGCATAACTGCAGCATTACAAACTCTGCTCATTCAAATATCATGAGTCAGGACCCTCCAAAAGCAAGAGATTGGCTTAAAAAACAAGGCCTTTTTTAAATTTGACTTCTTGGTTTCTGAGCCCTTGGGTTACACTCAAGTCACATGTCAGGCTTTTTCCCACATCCCTTAGGGCTAGAAACTTCCTTTGTGTTGAAAGAAAGAAAGGAAGGAAGACTGGGATTCTCAGTTCCTGGAGGTGGAGCTTTAAGAAAAACAATAAATATTGTGAGACTCTGCTTGTGATAAAATCGTGAGAGATGGAAACACAGCCTCTGCCTCTCATGCCACCCTTTTGTGGCTATGTAGAGGACACTTGGCTTCTATTGAAACCAGTCACCTATCATCAACTGTACAATAATATTCCTTGGGGTAAAATTTACTCTTTTACTAGCAAATTAGATTTGTGTGTGCATGTGAGGAGACGGGAGAACTGTAAGGTGATGAGTCACGCCTATGCTAGGCTCCAGCAAATCCACAAGCCAGGAACTGGGCTGGTGACTCTCATGGCAGGTATATAAGCGCCACAGGAAGAACAGCAGCTTAGTTTGCTCAGTGTTGCTCCAGGGCTTGGAACTTTCTCCTACCTGACAGTGGCCACAGACTCCCCAAGCCTTAGCCTGCTCCAGCTCTTGCTCCAGCCCTGTTTCTAGTCTTGCTCCAGCCTTGCTCTCACTCCCATCTTGCTCCTCAGAATGTGCGGCTTCCTTCAACAGCACGGGCTGGTCATTTGCAGAACTGGATGGCCCATCGTCAGGCAGTTCCATGGCAACAGGGAATAACTTTTACCACATACAATCTGTGTAGGGTGTGACCCTTACTCACCCCAAAAAGGAGTTTCATTATCTCCGAGTTCACCATAAGCACATTCCACTTGGTGTTTGTACCATGTGTGCGTGTGCATGCACATGTGTATATATCACTCTTGGGATGACCTGTGTAGTTTTCTTATAGGTTTGTCCATCATAATAGTAGGAATATTTAGAACATAAGAGCACCTATGCTGGGTCCGACCAAAGGTCCATCTAGCCCAGTATCCTGTCTTCCAACAGTGGACAATGCCAGGTGCCCCAGAGGGAATGAACAGAACAGGTAATCATCAAGTGATCCATCCACTGTTGCCCATTCCCAGCTTCTGGCAAACAGAGGCTAGGGACACTATCCCTGCGCATCCTGGCTAATAGCCATTGATTGACCTATCCTCCATGAACTTATCTAGTTCTTTTTTTGAATCCTGTTAGTGTCTTGGCCTTCACAACATCCTCTGGCAAACAGTTCCACAGACTGACTGTGTGTTGTGTGAAAAAATACTTCTTTTTGTAATTGAATGGGACTTTTTTTCATTTGACTCTTTCTCATCAGATCCCACCTGTATTTTATCATTTTCCATCCTCTCCTCCTTACCAGGACATAGAGAATCTCCATTAATACATCCTCCCCTAAGGGATGTCTCTGTCCGAACCACATGCTCCTCCGCACCTGTCTGCTTTCCCGCAGCCCTTAGTTTAAAAACTGCTCTACAGCCTTTTTAATTTTAACTGTGAGCAATCTGGTTCCATTTTGGTTTAGGTGGAGCCCATCCTTCCTATATAGGCTCCTCCTTTCCCAAAAGTTTCCCCAGTTCCTAATAAATCTAAACCTCTGCTCCCTACACCATCGTCTCATCCACACATTGAGACCCTGTAGTTCTGCTATCTAACTGGGCCTGTGCATGGAACTGGAAGCATTTAGGAGAATGCTACCATGGAGGTCCTGGACTTCAATCTCCTACCCTAGCAGCCTGAATTTGGCCTCCAGGAACTCTCTCCTATCCTTCCCTATGTCCTTGGTACCTAAATGTACCACGGCCACCAGCTCCTCCCCAGTACTACACATAAGTCTATCTAGATGTCTTGAGAGATCCGCAACCTTCACACCAGGCAGGAAAGTCACCGTGTGGTTCTCCTGGTCATTGCAAACCCAACTATCTGTGTTTCTAATGATCGAATCACCCATTAATAATACCTATCTCTTCCTAATAACTGGATTTCCCTCCCCTGGAGAGAGGTATCCTCAGTGCAAGAGGATACCACAATATCATCTGGAAGGAGGGTCCCAACTATGGGATCATTTCCCTCTGCAGGGGGTGTGGGTGGGACCATACTACTGTGTCCTGGAAAGTCTCATCTATATACCTCTCTGTCTCCCTTAGCTCCTCCACTTCAGCCACTCCGGTCTCCAAAGCCCGTACACAGTCTCTGAGGGCCAGGAGCTGCTTGCACCGAATGTATACATATGCCACCTGCCCATAGGGCAGGTAGTCATACATGCTGCATTGGGTGCAATAAACTGGATAGCCCCCACTCTGTTTCTGGACTTCTGCCTGCATTATCTTTTTACTCCTGCAGCTTGTTCCTTTGTTGTTGTTTTGTTTTTATCGGGGGTGTTTTTGGCTTGAAGTTTACAGAATGGTAAGTGTATCTAGCCCCCCCCCACACTCCACCTCTAAACTCTCACAAAACTCCCCTGTTAGCCGCTCCTGTTCGCTAGCTTAATTATTATTAGACGTAGTAGCATAATAGCACTACTCATGGACCAGGATCTCATTGTGCTAGGTGCTGTACAAACAGCAATAAAACCTTTATATTACACCGTACACCATTGTGCATTCTGTGTATGTCATATAGGTTACAAAACGGCCCTTTTTGGAATGTTTTAGTGACTCTTTAAAATTTGAATTTTCTATCCCTCCGCCTGTAGAGCCAGGTGTCTTAGTTACCACTAGACCAACTCTTCAGGGTGCAGAGAGAAACCCCTAAATGTGACCTAAAATTGCTTTTCTGCATATAAAAATGATGTTTGCTGTCAGTTACGTCAGGATGTTGCAGTGTTAGGAGCTAGTGCTGTGGTTGCCGTTGGGAAGTGGAAAATGTCCCCTTTCCAGTGGAAGATAACTCCTGTTTCTGTCCCTGCAGGGTATGATATCTGACTGTGAAATGGGGACCCTTTTACGTCTAGAAAACTTGTCACTGATCCTCCCACCCCTCTGAATCTTGATTGATGTGATTTTTGTTAAAGGAGGAGGAAATGTTTTCCTGGCTGGTTGATTTAAAACTAAGAAGGCAGCTATTTGAAGTTGGTCTGAGGGTTTAAAATGTTACAGAAAGTCCCAGGAGATAGATTAGTGGGCATAGGTGAGGCAGTCAAAGGTGCATGACAAATTCATTTATCACATGGCTCTACAATTATCAGCTGGTTGTGCAATTTATCACATGGATATCCTCTCTACATAGGGGCCATAAGTGTTTGTGTATTAAACATTGGAAATGCTCTAGCTGTTTAGGGGAAAATATGTAATTTACTAAAAGACTGTTCAGGTTTCTTTCTGTTTCTCGAAGATTTAAACTAAGTTAGTATTGAACCAGCAGATGGAGAAACCCTTATTCTTGAACAATGAAACAACTTGATTTTTTTTTTGGCCATCTGGTATTATTTGAAAAATTAACTATTCAAGGCATCGTCATTTGCGATCTCCAATAGTGTCAGGCTCTTTCTTTTAAGATCTCTGCTTTATCTTTTCAAAGATGAAGCCATAAAATACAAATGGAGACATGAAACTAAAACTGACAGCTACACAAATGCTGCAAGAAAAGCCTGAACCATAATGCTTGCACAGAGAAGTAACTTTGCTTACGTAACCCAATCCTGTCAATAATGTAAAGGTTAATCTAAAGTGTGAAATGGGAG
The DNA here is from genome assembly GCF_011386835.1 of Chrysemys picta bellii. NCBI lineage: Eukaryota > Metazoa > Chordata > Testudines > Emydidae > Chrysemys > Chrysemys picta. Next base: position 112,500,330 of record NC_088796.1, read on the forward strand.
GTTTGGTCGTGATTGTTTCCTTTTAAGCAAAATTTACATTGTTCTGATTCAAGAGTAGAAAAAAGAGTAGTATGCCTTTGTGCATAAAAATCAGTTGCTGTCTGAGAATGAGTCTATAGGTGATATTTTATGTGCCTCATCAGCTAATTATCTGTAATCAAATAGGATTTGACATGGCAAAGGACACTAAGGAAGAAACCTAGGGCAGCCTTCCAAAGATGCTTTAAATTAATTATGAATAACTGGTAATTAAGAAATTAATGTAGAATTATAGGGACTGAACAGGGTTCATAAGGGGTCACAATTCCATCCAGATGAGATTACATGGGGACATAGGAATTTCCAACTTAAAATAGAGCAATGGTCCATCTTGTGTGGCATCCTGCCTCTGACAGCTATGTATTTGAGATGCTTCAAAGAATGGAAAAAGTCCCCATAATGCTCCTGCACAGTTATGCAAAAGAGATATTGTTGATTCCAAGTTGGAATGTATGGATTTGATTGCCTTAATTTTTTTTATATTTGCTAGTGTAACTGTCAATACTGCACTTATTCATAGAAGTGTCTAATCCCTTTAAAAAAAATTTGACTAAGCTCTTGACCTCAATAATATCTTGCAGCAGCAAATTGCATAGGTCAATCTTAGTATGTTCTATATGTTAACTCCTCTAAAAGTACTCCCCAGATCAACTAGACAGAATCTGTTTCTCACCTTTTTTTGATTTCTCCTTGATAATCCAGTGCCTAAAGTCAATTAGGGAATATCCATCAAATATTTAATGTCTCTTTTCATAGGAGTGCCAGTTGCAAGGAAAGTCCTTAAGTGCCCAAAGGAGGAATTCTGAAGTGCAAGATCACTATATAATGTCGGGGGGAACGGGGGTATATAGAGAGGATGAAATTAATCATTCTGAGTTGACATGGTGTGTTTGTGGGAGGGAGTGGGGAGAGATGGTTCCAAAAGTCAGTACTTTAAATTAAATGTGCAGTTATTAGCTAGAAAGAACTCTCTAACATATACATTGGGGCCCAAATTGTAAAAGAATATATTCTGAATCCATACTAAAGTGCAGTTGTCTATGGGGGGGAAAAAAACGATTAGAACAATATAAGTGACTCGTGTGATTGGAAATAGGGAATTTACTCAGTTGCTGGTGTAATTGAAAATGCAATTGTGCAATCGGTCTCTAAAACTAGAAAAATTGCTTCTGCAGAGTATCCTCAGAGGCCTGCCCGGGAATGTACGCAATATTTATTTAAGTATGCAGTAGTTTCTTTACCATTAAGTGTCACTATTGAAAGTGTTAGTGTGTGCAAGTGTAGCTGCAAACCTGACTAGATGTGTAGTTGCCTTCACTTCTTCTTAGTGTAAGCGCAACATGCCTCAAGTGGCACGTGACCCGCATTCATCACTGAATTTGGTTTGCTGGTTGGATCATTGGTTTCCCTGGCTAGGGCCAGGTACTGATGGGGAGTGCGACGTGAACAGTGATCCATACCCCCTGTTGCCTTCACTAGAGGTATAGTACAGGAGTCAATGTGTAGTTTGGAAAATCTAGCCCTGGATATCACATAACAATATAGCAGTATCCAGAAAGTAGATTTACTGTCCCTTGTAAATATTTGATGGCTAGACATGATCAAAAATATAATGTATCTAGCATAAAGTGAAATCTGAAAATTCACTGTTAAAATGATTAAATGCCGTCTGACTTGAGTGGAATAGATTCCATAGGTCAGAAATTGGCTTAGATATATGAAATCAGGATGCAGAAGCTTTTTAATGGACACAGCAAGAACTCAGATTCTTGATGGAAGGAGTTAGTGGATGAATTTGAGATCATTTTTTAGAAAAATAAAACTGTCATTTGAGTCCACATAATTTTAGGAGATACTGTTTCCTTTAAATTTGAACATTTCCTTTTCCATGTTACACATTTTTCAGAAATAATGTAGCTAGTTCTATAACCTATGTTCCCTTGTTCCCACGGTCTTAGCTGCATCCTTTCCCTATACTTTCTAGCCCAGCTCAGCTTTTAGTCCCTGAATTTAATAAAAAGTAGCATCTTTCCCTATTGAGAGACACCCAATAAAGAAGGATCAAGGTCCCTGCAAACTTAGATCAGCTCTTGACAGGTATTGTTAGAACATGAGCTCCACAAATGACCCCGGAATGTGGAATTTCAGCTCTTAAGGCCCAGAGAGTGCCATGGCACTTCAGCCACTGCAGGGTGCTTTTGTTTTGTGAAGGCTGAAATAGAAAAGATAGTGCCCGACAAAAAAAATGCTACGCTATCCCAAGACATTACAGTAGGGCTACAGGGCATTCTCCACACCTATTCAGCCTTAGTTTTAGTTTTAAAGCAAAGGCCATATTACTTTACGCTTCATAAAGAGAAAGGACAAATGTGGAGAATGTCACAGTCCTCAGGTTCAGAATTATGTAATTTTTTGCTTGTATAATTAAAGGGCTAGTTACTAATTCCCCTCCCCTTTTAAAACTATTTATGCAGAGCATATACCATGCTGGTGTTCTTTGTTAACTCTAGCAAAGTGGAACATCTAACTTTAAATCTATCAAAGTTAAATAATACCAGTAATAATTGTGTATGTAATGTATGGTTGATAATTACTATAGACGCAAAGGTTTTTCTGCTAAGTCCATGAGATGGAGCATATATAAAATTTTTTAGCTTCATTAGTTGACTCTCTATGTTGCAATTTACAGTTTATGTGAAGGCGATTTTTCCTCTTGAAAACGCTGATTGTGTTTCAGCTCATTAACAAGAATACCTTTGTTAAATGAAGTTTCTCTAAAGTTTAACTGAAGCTCTCAGTGACCTACTTCTTATGCTTTTAGAGTTCTAAGATTTTTCACTCTTATTTAAGTGTCTACCTTGCAATTGATTGGCGGCAGTGTAAGATAGGCTCGCAGTCTAATTTTAGATGGGAAGATATGGGTTTCCTTCGCTGAGAAACAAATTCAGAGATCACTTCTTAGATCACAAGATGCTGACAAGTTATGGAAATGGTTCACATTCTCATTTTAGTTATTAAGAAAGGAGAGGTGTCGGTCACAGGAATTGTGAGCATTTATGGCTCTATTCTGACTCTTTGTATTTATATGAATATATATATTTTCCCCATCTTTGATCCAGGAGTAGTCCCTTCTGCAATTGTCTTGTACTGCAAAGGCTCTTTATTTGTATTGCTCACATTGACAAAAGAAGCAGAGTAGAACTGAATAGGGATTAAATAGGTTTTACAGACATTTAAGAGGTTTGTAGAGTAATTTCTACAGAATCCTACAGAATTGAATAGAGAATGAGACCTCTTCTATAGGGTTTCTTCCTCCTATCCTATAGAATTGTATTAACGGGATTTCATTCTCTATTAAAATCTACAGAGCAGTTGCAAAAACCCATAGACCGCTTAACAATATCTATTCAATTATATAGGATTTTTCCATAAGGGAGAAAAGCAGATTTTTAGATTAAAGGGGATTTGTTTGTTTATATGAGGATTACTGGAGTACTGTTAAGGAACTGCCAAGGTTGTGCACCACCACTGGGCTTTGGACTTTTGGGGATTTCTAGGTACACATTACCTTTGTTGTAATGACTGGATATGGCACTTCTTTAGTGACTGGCAAATGGTCTTGATAGGAATTATTAGGTGATGTTCCCACGGAGTAAGAGTCCAATCTAAAAAATGTGTGTGCACCAGGGAGACTGAAAGATGGGCTCTAAATAACAAAGCAGTTATATTGCTTATCACGCTGTTTGGAGGGACTTATGACCATGAATTACAACCTCAGGGCTGAATGTCAAGGAACAGGGCATGAACCCCAAACTGGTTGTGTGTTCTGTACTTAGATTTCACCAATCAAGTAACAAATGTGAACTCCTCAGGCACTGTAACACCCTTAATAGGGAGCCAAAGACAGTCCTCTTGGGTATTCCAGTCTATCTTGTCACCCAGGCAAGCCTGCCTCTGTGATAGATGGTTAAGGCTGCGAGTCTGTCACAGATTTCTTTCCGTGACCTCCGTGACTTATGCAGCGGCCAGCACGGCTGGCCCAGGGGCTGCCTGAGCAGCTCGAGCAGCCCCTGGGCCAGCCACATCGGCCGCTGCTGGGGCAGTCTTGGGCCACCACATTCCCCTCACCGCCAGCAGCAGCAGCAGGAGTTTGGGTGTGGGGGGGCTCAGGAGGGTTGGGGTGTAGGCGCCCGGCAGCACTTACTTTGGTGCGGCTCCCTGGAAGCAGCAACCCGTCCCTCGGCTCCTAGGTGGACACGCGGCCAGGCGCCTCTGCACGCTGCCTCCGCTCCGGGCTGCCCCTCCCCCCCCCCCCCCGCCTGAGCACACAAGATTTAGTCAGGGGTATATAGTACAAGTCATGGACAGATCATGGGCTGTGAATTTTTATTTACTGCCCATGACCTGTCCATGACTTTTACTAAAAATACCCGTGACTAAAACGTAGCCTTATAGATGGTCCCAATATTCAGGTTACTCCCAGTCCCAAGGGACCAATCACTTAACCCAGGTCAATTGTACTTGGATGTCAAACCAAAGACAATGCTAATAGCTAATCCTGTAACAAACTCACAAAAAGTTTAACAACTAGGAAAATTAAATAAGAATGTTATTAACAAGGTTAAAACAGGTAAACATACACAGACAAATGATGTACATTTTTAAGTTCAAAAGGTAGTAGAAGTTTCTATAATAAACATGCTTGTATGACCTTTTGGGCTAACACAAGCCAAGCAATGCGGGCATCTCTTGCTTATGTTTAGGAATATTTGCCCCTCAGAGTCTATATACCATTGTCTCCTTAACAGGCATTTTTATTCCTTTTTCCCCGCATTCAAACTGTGATGGGATGAGGGTTTGTGCATGTACCCTCTTAGCGGAGTGGGGGAAGCAATCAACTAAGTCTTTTGTCCAAAATGGCTTGTCTGGTGTCTGTAGGCCTTTCTTACCTATGCAACTTGGACTTACACAAATTGAGACTAGCCCTAATGCAGGACAGTAAGACTCCAACTGTACCCCATGTGATTGCACTACATGGATCTTGGGTTTGGACCCTAGGGGCGGAGCTCCGGGTGTGTGTTCCAGAGATTCCTACCAGGGGATATGCAGATGGAGAGGGGCAAGAAGTGGGTGACACCTTTGCTCCAACCCCTAAGTACCAGCCAGCAGAACTAAAGTGGCTTACAGTTACTACTTTTCCTTCCCACCTCTCACTCACAATGCCTCCCAGAACTGATCATGTGGTGGCATAGCTCCACGCTACCCCTTATGCGGGGCTAAGTGCAGAAAGTGCAATCTAGTCCTTAGTTAGAAAATGGGGCTAATGAAAACATTCACTTTCCCACTTCAAACTGGAAGACACTCCAATACTATTCCTTTTTTTTTAATTTTTCAGCAAAAGTTTCATGGAAAATATGCCCCCATTTAGTTTTTAATACCTTTGCTAGCACTGCAGAGCCAGTAGAAGTAAAGGAAGGAGAACAGGTTTCAAATCTGATTAATGAATCAATGTTGATTATGGTCTCCATTGTACAGTGATCTCTGTGCCTAGTGTGGAGCCTCGTTGAAGTCATTAGGGCTTTGCGTAGCCAGAGGGGGCTACCTGCATGGGCTGATTATAGGTACGGTGGTTGAATTGTGGAGGCAGGGAAAGGTGATAGTATGCTTCTAAGCTCCACCCACAAAATAAGCTCCACCCATATGAGTTGCCAAAATGAGATGTCCTTGCAGTAAATTATGTGCATCTGTGATTCCCTTCTCTCCTTTCTTACATGAGGAATGAAATAGTTAACAATGTTGACATTTAAACTAGTAGAGCGTCAGACACATGGTTGCTCATGTAGGATGAGCTGTACGTGTCATCCAACTTCTTATGTGCAAATGGGATTTCAGGTTTGAGGACCATCTAAGAAGGTATCTGTGGGGCCAGGATCTTAGTTTGGTTGCCCTCAGAAACTGAGAACATAGCTGTGGAATCTGAGGCTGGAAGAATTATGACAGTATGAATTCCCCATAGGAACAGAATGGATGAAGTATGTCCCAGCTAAGAGATTGCACAGAAACAATAGACACTCAGCAGCAACTCCCTGAAAGTAGTCCCTCCGTGACTGGCTGAAAAGAAATCGGGCAGGGAGAGGAAAGCTCCAAGGAGATGTGGAAGGGGTTAAAATTTGCTCTGAGAGAAAATGCTCTGAGAGAAACATTCAGATGCCTTATAGCTTCTTTTAGGCCAAGTTCACTGCACATACCAGGGGCTCCTTGCTTTCCTGTTTCCCTCCTGTTCCCACACAGCCACGTGCCAAAGGGTCTGTGTGTCCTTTTTCCACCATGTCTTTCCCTCTGCCCCTCCCCCCACTGCCCCAGGCTAAAAGCTCTCTGTGCTGCCCCATTCCTCTCCTCCCATACCAGGGCCCTCTATTCTTCCCCCAATGCCACGGGCTCTGTGTGCCTTCCCCTACACCATTATTATTTCCTTCCTTTTTGTCTGGAATTTAAGTCAGGGTGTCAACATTTTTAAATTGAGATGGGGGTACTGTTAGGCTGGAAGGTGTTAATGGCTGCCATTAACCAGTTCTTTGATTTATACACAATTCAGAGGCAGCTGGAGCTGATGAGTGCTAACTGTGTGCTAGGGGTCCCGTGTCTCCCCCATTTCCTTCTTCCAGTTTCCAATTTGCACCAAATCAATAAGGTTTTTCCCATTGATGCCTAGAAGATTCTCTTAAATTTTGGAATTGATCCGATATGGTGTTCAAAAGTTATCACTTCATATCCAAACAGAGAAATGTCATCGAGTTGAATGCAGGCTTTGCTGGGCCACTATTATCAGAGTTAGCATCACACTGAGAGGAATGGGGCAGTTCACATTTCTCAAAGCTATTGTTCCAGGTTTCCTGAAGACATCTCTGCATCAGTTACCTTGCTTCACATTTCTGAGATTTTCTTTGCAGCCATAATAGCGAGAAACTTGTTTTTAAAATGAAAACTGAGATTCTGGAGAATAAGATAGAAGTGCCAGTACAGCTTAACACTACATACAGGCCCAGTCTGAGCCTAAGACAGGCCAGATTCTGCCCTTTGTTCTACCTCTACAGCTTTCTTGAGGGCAGAATTTGGCTCATGTTGAAACTCCATAGAAGACAATGATGGGGTTGCACAGGCGTAAATAAAAATGGAATTTAGCCCCCAGAATCTTTATTCTGGCTGAAGATGCACAAGCAGAAAAGAGCACAGCTTGACTTTGATTCCAGGTTGAGTTTCTAGGGCTTGTAGCTAGATATGGATGATGATAATAATAAACAAGTCTTTTAAATTGCAAACTGAGCAAGTTTTGATGTGGAAATCAATATACAAAGAACTCTGTGATGCTATTTTTTGCATTCGCTTTGTAGAGCAGAAACACATTTTAAGGTAACTCAGCCATTACCATTTATGTTTAATTACTCTTTTGATAATAGGTCTCTTCCTGGTGCATTAAGTGACTATATTATACAACACAAAAACATTATTCACCTAACCTTGTTGGTACTAAAAAGAGAGTGTCAACATTGTAGTCTTCACTCCACTCAGTGTTATTTAAAAACATGTTGACAGCAAAGTCCTCTGAAAAGGGCTTGCAAACATCCTTTTTTTAAGGCTGCACTTTGGCTAACATTACTTTTAAGTAATTATGTTGTGTTTTGTGCAAATGAAGCTTTTATCCTGACATAGGACTTTCGGCTTTATGTGTGGTCAAGAGCTGCATGGCCTAAATGGTCTAAGAGCCGGTCAACACTAATAATAATAATAATAATAATTAATAAATTGGTATAATGATGTAGGTTAGAGCGTGATTTTTTTTAAAAAATAGTATAGTGAGATTGAGGTAAATCCTAGTGTGGGCACAGTTATACTGTTATAATTGTGCCTTATAGGTTCTAGCGTATGCCAGTTCCCAATATGGCACAAGCTAAATCAATATAAGCACTTTTATACCTATATAACTTTTTACTGATATAACTTTTATAACTTTAATTATATTGGTATTGTTAAAGCAGCAACATTTTTAAAGCCTTGCGATTTTTGTTTTAAAAATATTTTACTAAACGGAGCAGCCCCCATCCATACTTGCCTTATTTCTAGAGTTATTATAACATTATTTTGAACTCTAGTTTCTTATAGGAAAGTGGAGCTAATTAAAGACACCCTTATTATAGCGTCACTGGAGGGACTTCATAGTTTTCAGGTTGAAAGTCTGCTTAGTATCTCCTTTATCCCTCGATTTTGTCTGTCCAGACATAGGCAGAGAGAATTACAGCTCCAAATTTAATTTCTGAAATGAAGATTAATGACCAGGAAGATAAGATTTCCTCATACACTGATGACCTAATGTTATTTGCAGCTAGCTCTGTGGCCGGCCTGCTCCTCCTTCTCTTGCCCTGCTCCATTGGACCTTTCTTATTAACGAACATGTTTCAATATTTCATATGAAGACAGGAGGTAAGATTAATTATTTCAAGGCAGATATCTTCCCTGTGTGTTTAGGAATATAATGGTGAAAGGGGGAGTCTGAGAACTTTAACTGCTTTTTAAAAATTATCATTATCTGGAAAACTTTGTAACAGGTCCAGCTTGCTGGCCTACTCTACACTCTGTTCTGCTCCCTTTGCGATAATTTAGCAATATAAAGGGAGTGGAGACTGGCTGTAGCTTCTCTGCTCAGATTACCCTAGGCATAGTGGCATATCATGGGGTGGGGTGAAATGGCCAAAACAGTGCACTCCAGTTTACCCCTAGTATGCAGAGAATCAATTATGCACCAGTGGCAGCTGGTGCCAGCTAGAGAAGATCGAGGTCACCTTCACTTGCAACTGGTGTCATGCTGAAAAGTATGGTGTTGGAGCTGACTGCTCCCCCATTAGGAACCATTGCCATGTTGCAAGTTAATGGTGTTCTGCTTGCTCTAATTTGTATCTGAGGCCCAGATACTGCAGAGAATTTGTCCTAATATCTTATCTGATTACCCCTGTTCAGATGTACAGGTACTTAGGTGGTTTAGAGGAGTTAGCAAGTTGACATGATGAGATATTGCTATAAACCTTCTCTCAATAATATGAAGGGTTTAAAAATAGTGGAAGCCTGGACTTTCTTAACTTTAGAAAAATATATATGAAAGGGCTACAGAAGCTACAATGCCATTTTATAATGATTAAATGAGATTCACCATTCTGAATGGATCAAATTCAGTGCTCAAATCCTTTGTATATAACAACTTTATCTCAGTGTATCTCTGATTCTGGAAAGTTGCCAAGAGAAACCTATAATGATTCTAGGAGTCTTTAAGGATCTCTGTAGCATTGAAGTGTGTGTACAAAGAGAGTGGTATTTATATGTAGGAAATACATTTTCTGATGCACAAAATGAACTTGAACTGAGTTTTAAATTTATAAGACCACCCCAAACCAGGCAAGTTCAGCATGGTTTCAGAAATTTCTCATAGATGTTTCCTTGCTATGGCCAAAGCAATTTTAAAACACTGAACTGTTTTTTGTTTTTGATTTTTTTGCCTGGAGGGAACTTGCAAACTTTTGACATCTGTATCAGAATTTCCAATGGGAAGACAATAATCTCCCTCTGCTTTAAGGTAATGTATTTGTATTTCAAATTACTTACCGATGTAGTACACATTATCCTATTATGGATTGTTGCTAAGATGTTTTCAGCATGCCTGATTTCGATTACAAATGTCTAATTGACTTTTTCATATTTTGGTCTTGTTGACCAATAATACTTCATCCATAGATCTTTCTAAGCACTTTACAAATGAGGAGGTCCATTGCCGCTGTTGTACGCATGAGAAAATCAAGGCATAGAGTGATATAACTGTCTCACCCAAAGTCACATAGAGTATTTTTACACTGGAATAAAAAACCCGCAGCTCGTCTGGGTCAGCTCCCTCAGGCTCATGGGGCTTCTTCAGGGCTAAAAATTGCTGTCTACATAAGAGCGACCATACTGGGTCAGACCTAAGGGCCATCTTGCCCAGTATCGCGTCTTCTGACAGTGGTCAATGCCAGGTGCCCGATAGGGAATGAACAGAACATGTAATCATCAAGTGATCCTTCTTCTGTCGCCCATTCCCAGCTTCTGGCAGATTCTAGACATTTGGGCTTGTGCTGGAGCCCAGGATCTGAGACATTCCCCCCTCGTCGCGTCCCAAAAACCGTGCTCCATCCCAAGGGTCTACACCACCATTAAACAGGCCCACAGCCTGAGCCCTGCAAGCCCGAGGCAGCTGACCCAGGTCAGCCACGGGTGTCTGAGTGTAGACCTATCCATAGTGAATCATTGGCAGAAGCAGGAATGGAGCCCCACGTCTCTTGAGTCCCAGTCCCGTGTGCAACTCACTGAACCATGGTGCCTACCAGCAAAAATAAAGTTAGCGTGGGAGATATTCCCTTGCATTTGGATCATGTTTTATTTTGAATAGCGTCTTTCATACAATTTGTATCCCAAAATTCTATCCAGCATTCAATAATACAATTAGAGTTAAATAATAAATAATTCCTCTTTTTCTCTGTTATTCAGAGACGTAGGTAAAGAGTTTGGGGGCACAAGGTGAAAGCTTCCTGATAACATTTGTAATGAGATGGAGGGCTGATGAATTTTGAGAGTTATATTAAGCTCATGCAAAGGGGAAGACTCTCTTCAACCATGGCCAGGCTCTGGGAAGAGACAGGGAGATAATGCTGGAGGGAACCGAAAGAGGAACAGAGAGAGTCAGAGCAGACAAGTGCTCTGAGGTGGGTTGGAACAAGCTCACAGAGGGTTTTAAAAATGTGCAATTTTGAACTGGATCCCAACGCGAATCTGAAGCTAGTGGAATTCTCAGAGAATGATGGTTATTATGTGCTTGTGCTTTCTTGAAGGCAGTATTTCTAAAGAACCACAGGTGGTGTGCCTCTTGGAGGCTTGGATAGGTTATCAGATGGATATCTACTATGCATATATATTATTCATAGCCAGGAAATGGATCTTACAGTAAATATTTGGTTCTATGTCAACTACACTGCATAAGTGGGTGGAATTAGTCATCCTATTTCCATAATGGAAGAGACGACATACTGCCTGTCTCAGGGCCAAGCTTAAAACTTTTAGCAGAACAATGGGTTAAAGGGTTTCATGTTTGCGGGACAGGAATAGCAACTAGATAGACATGGGGTGAAATTGATATCGGCGTGAACAGGCTGGTTGGGAAAAGAGTCAACTACATTTTTGAATCAAACATAAATTTTTAAATGTTGGATATGGTATAACAGATCTTGATAGACTCAATACATTTTACACACGGTTCTTTTCATTTATGACTGAAATGCCGCCATCTTTAGGCTGGAATGTGGCAGTTAGTTAAGACTGAAGAGCATCATTAAACAATAGTTTAGGGCAGGAAAGGAAGGATGAACTAATTAACTGAAACAGTACTGGAAATGTCAGGAGACAGATTAGCACCCTCTTCTGCTCCCTGGCCCCCTAGAGGACTCTTACCTTGGCTGAATATATATTCCAAGCTAGTTTTTGCCAAGAGTCACAAGCGCTAGTGCATTCCTGTGATTTAAAAGTGGCCTGCAAAGGACTTTAAAACAATCTGACTTTTTGCCCTCTTTTTTTTGCCTCTGTGTTGTATGGAGTGCCTGAAAAGTGTTTATTTGTAAGTGTTTTTGTTTTTAACTTAGAAAAAAATTAAGAATGTCAAGTCTTGGCGGTCTTTGGCTTTTCTGGAGGTTCATTTGGAGTTGTCCAGGATGTTGGTGACCTCTGACATTAATGAGTGTGGGTCTTGAATCATTAACAGACTGCCTTTATTCAGAATTTTATTGAAGTTAATAGGTGTTAACAAACAAACACAAAATTAAATCTCTCCCCTCTCAATTACTTAATGTTCACAGTCTCAGTGAATATGGTGAAACCACTGCACTATTTCTCCAGTCATCATCATCTTCCAGCCTAGCGCAACCTAACGGGGAGATTTTGAAAGGTACAGATGGGAGTTACGGACCCAACTCCTATTGACTTTCAGGGCACATCTTCAGTAGGAAAACAAGGTGTGTTCTCATCTCATGTTAGTTAATATAGAGTAACTAAAGAGAGAATCCTGTGAAGACAGGCAGTTTGTAGTTTTCAGGTGTGTTGGAAGGTCTAGGTAAAGAATATCAGGGAGCTTAGGGTTCACCTCAGCCTGCTAAAATGTGTAGACAAGACAACTGTGGTATTAGCAAGAGGATTTTACCTCATTTTAGCTACCACCTGTTAGCTAATGCAAAGTATTACACCTTTTTTTTTTCTAGTGAAGGGTAGGCGTCAATGGGTAAGTCTACACTGCTATTAGACACCCGTGGCTGGCCTGCGCCCACTGGCTTGAACTAAGGGGCAGTTAAACTGCGGTAGAGACATTCAGACTTGTTCTGGAGCCCAGGCTTTAGGATCCTGTGAGGTGGGAGGGTCCCAGAGCTTGGGCTACAGCCCAGGCCTGAACATCTACACCACAATTAAACAGTCCCTTAGCACAAGCCCAAGTCAGTTGGCACAGGCAGCGAATTGCAGTGTAGATACACCCAAAGTGAGTTGAACACCCACTTGCCCTTTGTAATTTTGAAGATCTCCCCATAATTTCTAATGTTAAATCAACTAATTTTTTCCCCCTGATGGACCACTTTTATACATCATGGAGATGCCTAATGTATGTTTAAAAATATTTTACATTTTATATATAGTAAATGGGGAAAATATTCGGAGAATGGCTAGGATAAATATCTGAAAATCTGTGATTAACTGATCAGGGTAGGTCTATAGGGTAAATAATAGTCAGGACAGTGGCTTGTATTGAAAAGGAATGATATGATTTGAGAAGCATAAGGGACCTATTTTCTGCACAGTGCATAGGGAATTTATATACAGAACTCCCGTCAGAACTAATAATAGGACTTGTCCATCTAAAACCCTGTATATGCCTCTAAAAAATTATCGTGTAGTGTCAGTAAAAGGCTTGGTGACATTTGAAAGGAGACTACAGTTCAGTTTATTTCTGGGCTGTGGCTGGCTGAATTTTCTCCCTTGTCATACAGTAGCAGGTATTTGCAATAAATAAAATGTGTCCTTTGCCATTTGTATCATTTTGCAAATTGCACACAAACTTTTGATTTTTTGCAGACTTGTTTGTTAGAAATTATTTGATGAATACCCTGTACAAATGTATTTCAGCCTTTGGGTTGTTTGCACATTATTGCATTTAACTATGTCTACACTAACACTTATGTCGGCAAAACTTATGTCACTCAGGGGTGTGAAATGCGCCCCCCCCTCCACAAGTGACATAAGTTTTGTTGGCATAAGTGGCTAGTGTGCACAGTACTATGTCGGTGGGAGAGCTTCTTCCACCAACATAGCTACCACCACCTGGGGATTGTTTGTGTCGATTGGAGAGATCTCTCCTGTTGGCATAGAGCAGCTACATGGGAGATCTTACGGCGGCGCAGTTGCATTGGTACAGCTGTGCCACTGCAAGGTCTTTAGTGTAGACACAGACTTAGATTTCACAACTGACCCACAGGCGGTTTGCCAGGGAATGTCACTGTGCTGCATACCACTGGTTGGTGGAAGAAAGGGAAATGCAAAGTCCAGCAGGCACTAGGTCTCAGCAGGGACTGTGAAGGAAGGAATAATTTCCTGTCTCCTTGCTACTGCCTCTGCTCCCTTCCCACTCTTCACCAGTCTCAATGTGGTTCTTCCCCCTTCCTGATGCCCCTCCTTCACCCATAAAGAGCTCATCTCTGGGAGCGTAGAAGCAGCACCTTCAGAAGCTGTGTGTCCAGCTCCATCCACAAACTCTCCATCTAGCACCAGCTTCTACACAAGTACCCCGCACCCCAGTCAGCACCACTTCCCTGTAGTCCACAGGTGGGCAAACTACAGCCCGCGGGACCATCCTGCCCAGTCCTGGAGCTCCTGGCCAGGGAGGCTAGTTCCTGGCCCCTCCCCCGCAGCCTCAGCTAGCCGTGCTACCAGCGCTCTGGGCGGCGGGGCTGCGAGCTCCTGCCGGACAGCGCAGCTGCGAGAGCCGCCGGGTGTAGTGTATTAAATTGTTCCCCGTAGGAATGTGCTACTTACAGAGCTGATACCAGGACTGGCATCTGTAAGTAGCACATTCCTACAGGGAGCAATTTAGGGCCAGTGTATTAAATTGCTCCCCGTATGAATGTGCTACTTATGGTGTAAGTATACTTACGGCTGCCAGACTTGGTGCTCTGAGCGGCAAGGTAAGGTGGCAGGGAGCGGGGGGGTTGGATAAGGGGCAGGGGGACGCAGGGGGGTGGTCAGGGGATGGGGTGGGAGTTGGATAGGCATGGGAGTCCCGGAGGGCCTGTCAGGGGGCAGGGGTGTGGATAGGGGCAAGGGCAATCAGGGGACAGGGAGCAGGGGGGGTTGGATAGGGGGTGGGGTCCTCGAAGGGCTGGATGGGTGGGGGGGTCAGTCAGGGGTGCGGGAAGTGGGAGGGGGTGGGGACCAAGCTGTTTGGGGAGGCACAGCCTTCCCTAACCAGGTGTAGTGTATTAAATTGCTCCCTGTAGTTTCGGAACCCCAAGTGGCCCTCAGGCCAAAAAGTTTGCCCAGCCCTGCTCTAGCCCCTGTAGCTAGCTTTGCCTCCTTTCGTCCCCACCAGCCTCAAACCCAGAACCCCAACTCAGCACCACTAGCTGATACCAGCTCAGCAACCCTTCCTGGCACGCCCTCCAGCAACAGTCCCACCAGCTCCCACAAGCCCCAGCAGCTATGACAAGCATATAAAGTGCCACAACTGAATCTTGTTTCTTGCTCAGCTCCTTGTTAACCCTTATAATTCTGTTTATGTGGCATTAAATAAAGCTCTGTTTTAAGGCAGAGGTTTAATTTCTTAACAACACAGAGTTGGGAGAAGACTATTAAGTACTGTTGTCAAGCCATTTCCAAACTGTCAGGAATAAATGGGACTCCAGAGAATTCTTTGAAACCGGAAATATTTGAAGAGAAAACCTTCTCACTTACAGCTGTTTGCAGAAATGCAATTTCTGAAATTCCACACCTAAGAGCTCTCTAATTTCTCCTTATCCATGTTTAAAACTTCCATCTAATAGTCCTCCTACTGAAGGCCATTTGACAAGGAAGGAAGAGAAGCAGCATTTGCAATAGCTGTTAAAATGTAACCAAAGGCGAATCTCATGAGTTGTAATCGATGTTGAGATTCAGAATGAATAAGTGAATCCAGTTAGAATCTGCAGTGTGAACAAGACCCAGTAGCATCCCCATGATTGGATTAAATCACGAGGCCGTTCAAGGCTTTAGCTCCATTTTAGAGATTGGCACACTTTTAACCATGTGTAACCCATCACAGGACAACCATGATGAAGTTACGGTTGCAATGTAGTCAGGTCTGTAGTGTAAAGGTGACTCAGTAGCAAGTTGCCGTTTACCTTCCTTCCCCATGGTACAGTATGGCATAGCTGACCTGATCCATTGTAGTCTTTCCCTGTCTGTGAAGCATCAAGAATATGCTAGTATTAAGAACAAGATACTGGGTGTGATCGAACACAACTAATCTGTTTTCATATGGTATTTGCAAATCCTTAAGTGTTGATTATCTCCTTGAGGAGACAAGATGGGTGAGGTCATATCTTTTGCTGGACCAACTTCTATTGGTGACATAGGTGGCGAGTTTTATGGGCACGCAGTGCCCGGGCTCCACCAATATTCAGAGCACGGGGACCTGACTCCACCAATGTTCGGGGCTGGGCCTCTCCCCCGGCCCTGCTGGCCGCCCCCGCGCGCCTCCCCCGGCGCATCCCTGCACCCTGGGCAGTGGCTGGCTGCTGCTCCCTGCCCCCCTTTCTCAGCCAGGGCCACAGGCCCCCCTGAACACCCCCTCCCACCTGCCTGGAGGACCCCCAGGGCAGCTGCAGCCGCACCGACCCAACCTGCTCTGGGGAAAAGGTGCAGCATCTCTTGATTTAAAGACACTTTTGATATGTGCCATGCAGGGCGGCTGAGGCTACTTGCTACTCCGCTGTCTCAGCCGCCCCGGAATCTGCATGGGGCATATCAAGAACATCTTTGAATCAAGAGACGCCTTTCCCCAGAGCAGGCAGAGCTACCATGGCAGTGGCTGGGGCCCCCAGGGCCCCTGGTCAATTACTCTCTTTACCCCCCCATCGGCGGGCCTGGCCGGCGGGGAGTAGGGGGCCCCCTCCCGGAGCTCGCTGCTACCAGCGGGGAGAGGGCTGGGGGGAGTCCTCCTCTGGACCCAGCACAGGGGCAGTCTGCCTGCACCCCAAACTCCTCATCCCTGGCCCCACCCCAGAGCCTGCATCCCAAGCCAGAGCCCTGAGCCCCCCACATCCCAACTACCTGCCCCAGCCCTGAGCCCCCTCCCACAACCCAAACCTCTCAGCCTCAGCCAGAGTCCTCATCCCCACACCCCAACCCTCTTCCCTAGCCCTGAGCCCCCTCCCAGACCCCAAACTCCTCATCCCAACCCCATTCCAGAGCCCTCATCCTGCCCCCCCTGCCCGCATTGTGCTATATAGGGAAACTGTTAAACGCTTACTGTTCCCAGTCCATTTTTACATTATTTTAAAAATATATTTTGACTTACAAGGCAGGTGGGGGGGGGGGCAGGACTTGGACCCATAGGCACCGACTCCGTGGGTGCTCTGGGGCTGGAGCACCCATGAAAAAAATTGGTGACAGCTCCCCGTAGCCCCGCCCCGCCCCCCTGCTCCAGCTCACCTCCACCTCTGCTTCCTCCTCCTCCGCGATCGCGCCACCACGTCCTGCTTCTCCCCCATCTCTCCCAGCGCTTGTGCTGCAAAACAGCTGATTCGCGGGGCAGGGAGGGAGGGGGAACGTGGCACACTGGGGGGAGAGGCGGGGTTGGGGCCGAGATTTGGGGAAGGGATCCAATAGGGGCAGGGAGGGGGTGGAGTTAGGGCAGGGACTTTGGAGTTGGGGTTGGAATGGGGCAGGGATGGGGTGGAGTCGGGGTGGAGGGGCATGGGCACCCATCAGCCCTGGAGAAAGTTGGTGCCTATGCTTGGACCCATTCTGGGCACTACATGATTGGTGAGAGAGACACACTTTCAAGCTTACACAGAGCTCTTCTTCAGCTTCTCACACCAACACAGGTTGGTACAATAAAAGATATTGCCTCACCCACTTGTCTCTCTAATATCCTGAGACCAACATGGTTACAACACTGCATACAACAATGGAAGATTATCTCCTTGTAAGTCATGCCTCTGGGCCTGATCTTGATCCCCTTTGAGTCCATGGCAATCTTCCATTTACTTCAGTGGGAAACAGGATCAGGCTCTTCTGGTATCTGAACAAATTTCAGTGCTATTGTGATTGATGATTAGATGTAAATTGACATTACATTGGGAGAGATCATTATAAGCTTTTTGGGACTGCGACTTTCAATGTTTGGTAAAAGTGCTATATATTTACCTGGTGCTAAACAAACTCTTAATGGCCCGTGTTCTGAGGTCCTTACTTGGGTCCTCAGTCACTGAATTTAGTGGAATTTGGACTGAGTGAAAACTCAGCAAGGACTTCAGGATTTAGTCCAACAGTAATTATAACAGTGGTGCTGGCATTCATCCGTAGCAGCCTTGTATAACCAAGTACATGTTGGCTGCTATTCCAGATGGCAGGACCCTCATATGACACTCAAACCTGTATTAGCTAGATTGTATAGAGGGACGTGTAGGAAGCCATAGCTGAGTAAGAAAGAGAATAGAGGCAAAGCCCATAAGCTGGGCTGTTTTAGCTCCGTGGGAGGGGGACATTAAAAAAAAAAACAAGGAGAGTAATCATGAACTGAATCCTTGAAGGGAATGAGGAACTCCATGCAGACATTTGAGGACTAGGGCGAAGTGGTTGTGCTGCTTTGTGCGTGTGCGAAGGCGTTTTGTACCTGAAGGCATTCTGCCGGGAGAAAGGGATCGTAGTAGCCCAAATCTGAGGAAATGAAGGGAAGGATGAGGATTTTAGCAAAGAATGAGTCCAGGCAGTGGTCTATCATGCATGGGCAATGTTGCTATAGCACATGCAATAGCAGTTCATGCTTCCCCACGTTGCCACACTGTTTTTCTAGAGGCTTGAGTGAAAAGGTAATGTTATCTGTCAGTTCAATTCTTTGCTGACACCTCTGGCAATGGTGGTGATTCTGATATAAAGGCCACCAGAGAGTAATCTTTATTGGACACTATAACTTGGAGCGGGTTCCACCTGATTACCTGCAGGGGAAAAGGTCCATTAGCATTCTCCTGAGGCATTTAGTCACTAAAATTGGCACCTATACATAACTTCATTTTATTCAGTTAATAATAGGTTAATACTCAACAATTGACTCAAAGGAAAGAAAAATTTTAATGGGTTCTTGGCACATAAATAGTAGTATTGAAACAGCGATGAAGGTTTTATATTCCATTAAGAAGCTTAGATCAGTCAAATGCAAGTGAATGGAACTACCTGGTGGTTGTTTGCACTCATTTGAATGTCTCAGAAATCAGAATGATGAAAAAGAAAAGAGAGGACACAGACATGTGAGACTTCTATACCGATCACGTTTTTACCCAACAAGTGATGAGGAAAATTATGTTAGTCCATGCGTTTACCCCATGTAGATTAGATTACATCAGCCTCACTCTGCATTGGGCTGACAACTTCCCGCACCGACTACAACTCGCTCAAAATTCTGCCTCGGGGGCATAAACACACATGCAAAATTGACTCATCTCATTTCTCCCCTGCTGAGATCTCTGTACTGGTTTCTGTTAAACTACTGAACACATTCTAACATTCTCTTCTTTACGTGCCACATTGGTACTAGCTTGGCACCTGTGCACCATTGTGAGCTTTTCACTCATCACATTCACAATCCTACTCCATAGCCAGCCATAGAGGAGCTTCAGGTCACTTCCAAGCTCAGCTAATCTTAATTATGGACTTAGAACCTGCTCTTTTTATGCTCTTATTCTTTGAATTCCCCTGATTGTGAAGTTTGACACACAGGGATTACTATACTGGACAGGACAGAGGTCCTTTTAATCCAGTAGTCAGTGCCAGATGTTTCAGGGGAAGGGGCAAGACACTCCATAATGGACAATTATGGAATAACATGCTCATGGGGGAAGCTTTTTCCTAACTCTCATAATTTAGTGATTGTCTTGTATGTAGCAGATTAAAGGCATATATCCTATTCAATGTAACTTGGAGTAAAGAAATATTTACTTCTTCCCACAAAGAATGGCCATCTGCAGAGTGGATACCCAGATGTAATAGCCATCTACAAATGGATACCCAATTGTAAACAACACCATGGACTTGTGCCAACATTGGCATAGGTCTGATGTAACAATGGTATTGAGAACATGACCTTTTTAACTAGCAGTCTCAATCATATCTTAATGGAGGAGTGATCAGTTTGGGTGAGTTGTATTCCATGGGCATCCCCCTTTCATAAATTCCTCCCCCACCTGCTTGTTTTACCACTAATGAAATTTTTGTGGCATGTCAGGTCAACGTTACTGGAGAGAGCACAGGTGCAGCTCAGGCAGTTGCAATGTAAACAGCACTGCCAACATTCCTGATCTGGAAGGACCCTTGCTTTGCGTGATTGTTCAGTAGATTGCTCCTCACATCCATTCAGTCACTATTCTTCCTCTTAAGCCCTTAGTGGGTATAGTTGGAGTTGTCCTTCACTAGTTTCAATCTTTTCTCTTGGTGAGATCACAATAGGGAGTTATGAGCAATTGCTCTGCTTCTCCAAGGACTCTCAAGTGTCTGAGGCATATCATGTGGAGCCTCTTATTGCAGCTGAGAATGAGGCCATTAGGAGGAGTACAGAGGAGGTACAGAGTGCAGTGTCTTCAGTCTGTGGTTGACGGCCAGCTTTATGTCTGTCTCAACTGACCCAAACAATGCAATCAAGTAGCTTAGTCAGTGTTTGGCTAAGGGCATGTCTACACTTGCAGATGTAGAGTGCTTTGAGTTAAACCAGCTGTCGTAGAGTGCAGTAGGGAAAGCGCTGCAGTCTGTCCACACTGACAGCTTGAAGCGCACTGGTGGGGCCACATGTGCGGCACTTGCAACGGCATTGGGAGTGGTGCATTATGGGTAGCTATCCCAACATGCAAGTGACTGCAACGTGCTTCTCAAATTGGGGTAGGGTGGAGTGTGAGAGGGAGTGTGTTGTGTGTATGTGGGGGGAGAGAGAGTGGGTTTTGGGGGGGCTGAGAGCATGTCAGCATGCTGTCTTGTAAGTTCAGACAGCAGCAGACCCCTCCCCCCCCAGTCAGTCTCAGTCTCTCTCTCTCTCTCTCTCTCTCTCTCTCTCTCTCTCTCTCTCTCTCTCACACACACACACACACACACACACACACACACACACACAGCATTCCACACTAATGGTTGCTTTGTCTCGGGACAGATAAGTAGCCGGCTGTCAGAAACGAAGCTTTCAAAGGGCATATCCGCATTCCTGCTGCGATTCAAAACAAAGACAAGAGTGGCCACTTGATTTAAGGGGATTATGGGACGTTTCCGGAGGCCGATCAGAGCGCAGTAATGCAACACCTCGTTCACGCTGGCACCGCAGCGCTCCAGCGGGGACGCAGCAAACGTTAGTCCACTCGCCGAGGTGGAGTACCAGCAGCACTGTAGCCGCAGAGTCAGAACATTTTGCATGCCTGGCCAGTGTGGATGGGGAGTGAGATAGTGTACCCGGGGCTCCTTTAATGCTCTGTAACTCGCAAGTGTAGCTAAGCCCTGAGACTGAGATAATATCGACCTGTGTAATTCAGGGTGGTTGCCAGGGTGGAGTTTGGAACATAGGGGTGGCTTTAGATCCCCATTCACTTTTAGATGATCATATTACGTCAGTGGCTAGGGTCAGCTGTTTACCATCTGCGCCTGGCTAGGAGGTTGTGACCTTTTCTTCCTCAAGATTAGATTACTATAATGTGCTGTATTGGGGAGGCGGGGGAGCTGTGTCTTAAGTCCATTCAGAAACGGAAGCTTGTGCAAAATGCAGCAGCTCACTTAGTAAATGATGTATCTTGTCAGGGCTGCATAATGCTAGTGTTCCATTATCTCAACTGTCTCCTGCTTTCTGGGTGGAGTTTGAGATGCTGGTTTTGAGTTATAAAGCTTTAAATAGCCTGGAAACTGAAAGACGGTCCTTCTATCACTCCAAGCCACACTGCCATAGCTCCGATTTTCTTTAGTAATAAAAAGCGAGAGCTGCTAGCAGGATGTTCTCCATGATAGCCCCTTTGTTCTGAAACTTGTTCAAACCGTTGGTCCCTAATAGCCCAAATTTGTTGACATTTAGGGCATACTGCACAGACCATCTGGTTGTGAAGGCTTTTGGATAGGGGTGAGAGTAGGGGTGATGATTTTGTAGTTTTGCATCACTGGCTGTTTAAAGATAATCGGATATTGTTGTGTATCAGTGTTGTCGCATTTCTGGATGGTTATTCCTGTGTGGACTCTTACTCTAAACAATTGTCAGGGTGCCTTAAACTGTGGATAGTTGTCTGGTATTGAGTAGATTGAAATAAATAAAAGATAACAACTTGTGTTAATTATGGTGGTATTTCTTTTGAGATTTGGACACTGTCTACTAGGAATTGGACTCAATACTCCGTTGCTGTAACTGATATTCAAACAATTATTTTGGTAGGAAAGAGATCTAAATTCTACAACTTCATATATGTGCCACATTTGATCTTTTACATGCTATCAAAATAAACTAATGTATTGAGGTATGATTTATTTATGAAATGATTTACCATGCAGTAAATACCATAAAGTTTGTTGTAAAATTATTTTGTTACTGTAAGTTTTACTGTTTGTTTGTTACTGTAAGACAGTGCTGACTACTCTCACAGTTCCTATTGACCTGAACTGGAGCTGTGCACACACAGCTCTTGTGAAAAATCAGGCACACTGTCCTTGCATGCATTTACCGACACTGCACAGCTCCAGTTCAGGTCAATAGGAGCTGTGAGAGTAGTCAGCACCTCTGATAATCAGTCCTATAGTATTTTTATTGGTTAAATTATATTATCAAGTCACTTTTTGTAATAAGTTATATACTTATAACTCTACTTAGATATTCAATGGGCTGTAGAACTTGTTCTAGAAAAGCACACAGAGTTCATTGATCAAGTACACAGTCTGGTAGATGGGACTGAAACAAGAGCCTGGCTTTCATTCCCCAGTACTCATAGAAGAGTTGAGATGTGAATATGAACTTCATGGCTGACTCTTGTCTCTCTAATGAAGCAAACCAAACTCCCAGATGTGAACGTCCCCAGACTTTGGCAAAGTCTCTTTTGGCAGGCCTGGCCCATTTCTACAATTTTTTTCTGAAAGGAAAACAAAGCTAATACTAGCCTTTTTATTTATTTAATGGGGAAACAGAGGGAAACAATTTCTGCATCCTTATGGCCAGCTAATCTCCTCATCCCATACTCTAGAGCAGCACAAGTATGTGCTTTAGTTTATTGACGAAGTATAGCTATAGAAGGCTTTTTATTCTTTGTAACTTTTGACTTGCCAAAAATGTCCTCATTGAACTGCCAAGACAATCTGCATTATATTTCTTGGATGACTTTTCACTTAGGTTTCTTACTGAAATGTGCTTTTTCTTTTTGAACTCCTTGTGCCGCTTATGTTCGAACATCACAATATTTCTAAAGCTTATTTGGTTAGTGCTAATACAGCAGAAAACTCTTACATCTCTGTAACCTTATTGAAAAAAAACCAAAACCGTAATAAAAGTAACTAAACTGCCTATAAAGAGAAGCCAAACCTTCATGTCCATTTATTAATCGGCATTAGAGATGGCTCAGAAAGTTTAAATGGGGAGGGGGTTGCTGAGGGGGGAGGGTAAGATCAGTGCTGTCCATGCATGAAATTGGGTTTGGTAATTGGCTTTGGCAGTAGTAAGGCACTAAACCACTGTAGCTTTGCTAAATGTGAGGCTCTGAAGAGCAGGATGTTCAGTAATTAGCCAGTCACTTTGACTTCTCCAGCATGGCTTAGCATTTATTACTGTTTCACTTACTATACTGACTTAATTCTATGACCTCTAAACTGGAATATATCTTGTATTGCCAAAAAAATAAAAACAATCTTAAAGCATGGCACATATGTACCTATCTATGGATGAGATACTATTTTTAACCTCACTGGAACACTGCAGAACAGTGTAATAATCTACAAATCCCATACTGAACACAGACGGAGCAGGGAGGAGAGTCTCCTCTGTTTACAAGCATGCAACTTGATCACACCCCCACGCAGTTGCCAGAGCTGCAATCATGGAGGCAGGCTCCCACAGCTGAAGCCAATAGAGGAAACAAGGGCTGCTGTAAGCGGGAGAGCACAGAGAAGGAGGGAGAGACAGAAAGGTCTGGGACAGCCAAGGAGCAATACCCATAAACCCAGCTGCCTTCATGAACACAGCCAAGAGACTGAAGCAGCGTGACTGCTAGACTTAATTAGAGGTGGGGGGTCCATGAACTGCCCTGACTGAGAGCAAACTAAGGAGGGCCAGTCTGGAGAAGCAGAGACCCCTTAAAAGACCACACCAGGAGACAGTGACAAGTAGTTAGTTATAGGGCCAAATTCATCTGTGGATTTGAAGTGTGAGACCAGCAATGAATTCAGCCCATTATGACAATGTACACTACAGTCAGTCAAAAGTAGATGATACATAATAGAACCCCTACCTCACCAGTGTGTTGTCAGGGTAAATATATTAAAGATTTTGAGATACTAAGATACTATAGAAGTGGAGGCCATATAAGTACCTAAGATAGGTGGATAGGGGAAAACTATCATGACATTTTTTCTAGGCCAATGAGCAGGCACGTGCTTTCAGTCTGAATGACTTTTGTTTTAGATAAAGAAAAACAGGATTCTGACAATGGGTACCCTCAGGAGGAGTTTTAGGCTATCTCTAAGAGCTAGGGGTATTGATTCCCAGCTTGAGAACATATACTCATGCTAGTTGAATGAGAGAGAGTATGCAAGCTGAGAATCACACCCCTAGCTTTTAGTCTAGATGTAGGCTTAGAATTGTGAACATGCAGTGCACAGTGAACAAATGTTCTAGTTTCATAACTATTTCCACCACAAATTCCCTTCTCAGACTCATTTCTTTCCATTAGCCTTTTACTGGGTAGCATTAATTATCCTCCCCTGCTGTCTTTGCTGTGTCAAAAAAACAAATTCTGAACCCTCAGCAATGCACCTTTTCTTGATTTTGTTCCATCTGCTCCTCCTCACTTTTGTACATTGCAAGCTCCTTGGGGCAGGGACCTGGTCTTTTTCTTTTTTTCTTTTCTATTCTCGTCTAGTGTAGTCTTTTCTTTTTTCTGCCCTTAAAGCAGCAAGCACATCTTCACACTATTGAAAAAGTAATAATAAAGCCTGTGAAAAAGATGGGATACACAGCATCACACAGTGCAATTCGTAACCTTGACCACTAACCTCCTTTTTTCCTTTACGAACAACCACCTTCCAAGCTTCTACCTTGATGTAGACCTTCGAATGTGAAGAACCAATTGCTATCCACACATGTTTTGCACTTATGGTGAACACATATATGTGCTTTTCTGTATCTGTTATTGATTTGTAAGGTTATTATAGCTGCTAAAATCTCTAAAGGATTCTCCTGAAATACTCCATTTTTCCTAAGAGAAGAAAGATGTACAAGGATTATTCAATGCATAAATCTGTTTTCATTAATGTAAATATTTGCATAGATTTTTCTTGAGGGTTTTTTGTTTTGTTTTTTGTTTTTTAAATAGAGAAATTTCTTTAGTGGGGGAGGGACAAAAAAGTAAAAACGGAAAAAAGTAGATGGGCCAAAGGTACATAATATTACGTATAAAAACTACATTAAAAGGACATTAAATTTGCAAAGCCAAGCACTCAAATGTTAAGACATACCAAAATTTACATTGCCAGTGCATGTGCATTATCAGTCTTTAATTACATGGTCACATGAGTGTATTTATTATGATACAGTTTTTAATTGTGATCACATGTGCATATGCATTATGATACAGTCTTACATTACATGATCACATCTCTTTTTTGCACACGACCGCCAACTCCTCTTCCGAAAGGAGAGGTTTGAAATGGACACACCAGCTCAGTCTTAATCATAGTAGCTTTAGTGGGTACTCAGCTGCTTCCTGTGCTAAGAAAACATAAATTTCAGTTCTTGTAATGTGAAGGCCTTTAAATCTCAAACCATTTTAGGTAAAAATTAAGTTGAAAAAAAAATGAACAGACTGTGTGACGCAAAGAAGTCTAATTTTAATATAATCATAGATTCACCTGATAAAGAATGGATTTGTTTTAAGAGCACTGAACAGAAATACTTTATACCGTGTAATCTCCTGGAAAGAGTCCATCCTGTTGGAATACGTTTCCTCTGCACCTCGCTCATTCATTTAACTGAGGGGTTTTTTTCCATCGTACCGGTACTTATCTGAGTCAGTCCCTTTAGGAATCCGTCATTTTAAAACAATGTGTCGTGCTAGCAGTACAAAAGCTTTGTCTACCCCCTACCATCTCTGAACTTACTGAATAACACATACACCTTTACAACGAAGTAATTGCTGAAATGCTGTGCAATCAAAGTGTAGCTTGTAAGAGATCACATTCACTCATGGAAGGAAGCTAATTGTTAAGCTTCTCTCTGATGGAAGAAAGACATTGCTTTTTATTGTCAGGATAAACGGGATATGCAGGGGTTATTTAATTTTTTTTTTTTTACCTTCTAAAAATATATATCTAAAACACTAGACATAAAAACCATTTAAAACCTATGTTCAAGTCCATTGGAACTTATGTCCATATTAGACCTTCCTGAGATACCAAAAAAATATATTTTTCCTCCCTCTCTGCTTTCTTCTCTTCAGCCCACACCTCAGGGAAAGCCTGGAAGAATAGATAAGCCACAAAGCATATCTTGAAGATCGAAGCAAAGGGGCATTCACCAAAACCTCCCTATTAGCCACCTTGCTGTTAAATGAGGGAAGAGGCTGTTAGCACCTCAGCAGTTCTCTTGTGGTATCCCACAAGGAGATAGGGAAGTCTGTAATGTAGCTAGGCTCCACATTTAGAATTGTGTAAGTGAAAGTCAACACCCTGGAAAGTCAACCTGCTCCTAGAAACTAATTAGAAGCCAGAGCAGACTCTGGAGCATACATATAATATACACAGTTAGGCATTTGTAACCCCTCCCAATTGAAATACGTGAATGAGTTCTATGTCAGACAATACCTGAAGGCAACTCAGCCTTCAGCTGATGCAGACTTCTGCAGCCCATGTGCCCAGTGATGTTTCTTGGTGACATGAGAGACTCGGCCTGTACTGCATCACCTTCTCCTCAGTGGTTTTCAGTGTTTGGGAGGAGTGACCGAATAGACATACATGGTACTCTACCTGAGTGGTACTCACTGGATCCTCTCAGAAAATAAGAGCCACTCAGGAAGAACCCCGTTTAGTCCTGCCAGGGTTGCAGATGTTTCCACAGTTCCTCATGTTCAATGATAATGAAGGTAGCTCTAAATGAATTCAGCATAGATACCTGATCTCCCTCTATCACATATCGGCCAGTACAGATCTAAAAGCAGACTGATGGGATGGAAGAAATGTGAGGCCTCATGCTGTCACCAAATTTGCTTTAAGGTTCTCAAGAATTTTATTCAAGAATGGCAGTCGAGTGACAATGTGATAATTGGTGAAATTCTCAGTGCCAAGAGAGGGTTTAAGGTGGCTTGCGAGATGATTTCTTGAGTAAGCCTTTATCAGTCACTTTAAAGAGAATCTGGCAACAGTTGGGGACCCAGTGCTTTCCTGCTGGACTTCACCTCAAAAAACAAACATGGTATTTCAAAGACCTCAGTGAACGACGATAGCTAAAACTCAAGCAAAGCGAAGAGACATTCCTCTGCCCTACTATAATAATTGCAGCCTAAATGACATCCCAGACTGGGGAAGTGAGCCAAGGTTCAGAGCAATCTGGCAGACCTTTGAGTCCCAAGCATCTGTCTAAAACTGACTAGCCACATACTATCCTCAGAAGATCAACAAAAGTCATACTTTCTCCACATTTACTATCCTACCTCTTTTTCAAAGCAGGGGAAAGTGACTATTGTTCACAATTCAGAATTCAATAAGAATTCAGTACTTTCTTTCTGACCACAAAAGGGTTGCTTGACAAAATAAAAGACTAATGATATCTTTTGTCTGAAAAAGGAACTTTGATACATTTTGATTGTTTGCTTTGCATACCCACTCAATTGAAAAATGCTTTGGTTTACTTTGATTCTTTTTCTCTTCTGGATACTAACTAGCAAATGAATTTTCTTCTGTGTTTGTCCTGGATCTATGCAGGCCAAGGCCTCTGTACTGAAAACACCGAACCATCTTTGACTGTTCGGTGTTGTACAGTGACAGGGTCATATTAACGCTTTTTTGGCATTCCGGGCCCATTTATTCCATTAAAATGAACACAATAGCCTCCACCAAATTGTCTTTGGCCCCAGGGAGGCTGATAATCCAGTCTGAATCTGAGCAGTTTTATCTGTAAATTAGCCTGTAACTTCCTCACCATGTGAAATATCTGATTCTGCAACTGAGTGGAGATGGCAAGGTTTCACCAGAGCACAGCTTCTGCGACTGGGGCTCTATCTGTCTACCTTCTGCTTCCTCAGGTGACCTGTGAGGATGAAGTAGGAGAAAAAGGAGGTTAGGAACCAGTGTAGTTCAAAAAAAAAATCTGCCTTTGAATATCAGAAGTATTGTCCTAGTAAAATGCCTGTAAATTAAAGATGCATGAGTGTGCATGTATGTGAGATACACACAGTGCTTTTAATACGCCACTTTCAGTGTTTTACAGAAGGGTCTTAGCCGAAGAAGCTCTCAGTGCCTGATGGTATGTGACTAATGACCCAGTTAGGTCATTTGGGTAGAGTAGTTGATTGTTGGCCCATCTTTTGTGTCAAAACACAAAACAGCCTTTCAAAGTGTATTAAGACAAAATGGTTCTCTCTCTGATAGCAAGACAACACCAGCTGGACTGCCATTAAGATGGGAGGCAAACCAATTTGCTCCATGTTCAGGTGGCTGAGGTGGGGACCAGTTTTTGTACCATTACAGAATAGGAGGCAGTCCCAAGCTGCACTGCCCCAAAGGAGGATGTCGTAGGGTGTAGTCGTGTCACTGCCTTTTCCCCCACCCTTTTGGGAGACTCTAGTGCCCATTGGGGCACTAGCCCTAAGCAGCCCTTGCACATGGGGAAGCACAAGGGTTGTGACTGAAGCCATCCCCTGTCTGGGGGGACACAGGAAGGAAGACTTCTTGGTGCCCTTTTTCCCACTGACCCTGTTGTTCACCTGACCAGGGCCGGCTCCAGGCACCAGCCGACCAAGCACGTGCTTGGGGTGGCACATTGTAGGGGCGGCCAATCTCGGGGTGGTGGGGTGGCGCTCGGGTTGTTTGTTTGTTTTGTTTTGGTTCGGCGGGGCGGCGCTTGGGGGGGTTGTTTTGGTTCGGCGGGGGGGTTGTTTTTGGTTCAGCGGGGCGGCGCTGGGTTTTTTTTGTTTGTTTTTGGTTCGGCGGGGCGGCACTGGGGGGGGCGTTGTTTTTGGTTCGGCGGGGCGGCGCTGGGGGGGCGTTGTTTTTGGTTCAGTAAGGTGGCTCTGGGGGGGGTTGTTATGGTGGGGCGGTTGTTTTTTTTTTGTTTTTTTTTTTTGGCTTGGGACGACAAAAAAGTTAGAGCCGGCCCTGCACCTGACACAGGAGAGAATGTCAGTCTAGTCTAGTCCAGAATGACAGCCCAAATAAACAAGGGCTTTGTAATGTGGGTGTGTGTAGGAAACTGACGGAGGGTAGCTTCTGGGTAAAGGCACTGAGGTGCCGCTGTTTTATCTGGAGTTCTGAAAGGAGAATTGGCTCCTGAATCTTTGCTGCTGCTTTTATTATTATTGTTTGAGCAAAGTAAGGCCTAACAATCAGCTCAATGGCATTTGTCTGCTACCTTTTCTTTTACCCATGAGAACTTGGAGAACATTATTATCCTCAGCTGGGAGCTGGTACACACAATTACGGTGTGGGATACTTACGCCAGGGGTAAATCAGTATTGCTTCATTGAAATCAGTGGAGCTACTCCAATTTAAACCAACTGAAGATCTGGTACATAGTACATCTTTAATTTATCCTGGGTCTTTAGGATTAATCCTTTCTCCTCATCAATACTGACTGGCTGTCCTGATTCTTGTCATGTGCAAATTTCAACATCCCATTGCATATCCCTCTCTGGGTCACTTCAGATCCAGTAATTCGAGCCTTGGAGGGAACTGCTCTTCCCTGCTATGTAAGTGAACACTATAAAGTTCAGTAATTTGCTTCTTTTGTGTGATCTGCTTTCTCTTTCACAAATCTGGGGTACTAAATATCAACTCCTAAGCAGCCTACACTTCCAGTTACTCCAGATGCTTTTTATTCCCCCCCACACTCTTGTTCTTGTGCAGTCCTGAATTTTAGTTTGTTTTCATTTCACTCTCACGAGAACATCTCTCTCACTCTGGTATTAGTTTCCCAGCAATATCCACATTTTCTGTTGCTTTTCCTCTCGCCTTCCCTCAAGGAATCAGCAGCCTCACTCGCCAACCTCTTGCTCTTTATCTGTTTGTAAAATCATTTATTATTTATCATCACACTTTGTGCTTTATTTTTCATTCATTTTTAGCCCTGGATCTTGATTCTTGTCTCTTGTTCTTTTACTTTACCTTTTTAGGCTTGTTTCTGAAGCACTGATCCTTGTTGTTATTGCTCTTCTCTTTTATTTAATTCGCCCTCTGTTTACCTGATCATTCACGATGGTCATTCATTTTCCACAGCTGATAGATTCATTTCTCAATTGTATGCATTATGGTGTAAAAAACATGGCTTGCTCATGGAAAGTTCATGTGCATTTTTAATTTAAACTTAATTTGCAATTATTATTTCTTGAACACAGCATCCCACTTAACGACATGTAACAAAACGATCAGTGGTAAATCATGCCTTTACGACACAGCCATGCATAGGGATGGTGAAGACTACAACCTTTCCATGAACTCACCTAATACAAATGAGGGCATGTGGACGGATTGCATGAGTTGCACCATCTTTTAAGATAACGTGGCTTGTTTCTCCCACCATTTGTCCGGCCCACTATTCAGGCCAATGTGAGTGTTTGGACTCATCCCCTTATGGGCTGTGTGAGCACCCGAGGATGCATGGAGGGAATAGTTCTTGTACTTCTGCAAGCACATGGCCTGCAATTGTCAGGTGTTTAAAAGGACCATGCAGTGTTGGAGGTTTCTTGTATCCTCTGTTCCCAAGCATCTTCTCTCAAGAACCTGTCACCACCTAGTCCAGGGATTGGCAAGCTTTGGTGCACGGCCCGCCAAGTTAAGCCCCCTGGTGGGCCGGGCCGGTTTGTTTACCTGCCGTGTCCACAGGTTCGGCTGATCGCGGCTCCCACTGGCTGCGGTTCACTGTCCCAAGGCAATGACGGCGGCAGGAAGGGCAGCCAGCACATCCCTTAGCCCATGTCGCTTCCCGCAGCCCCCATTGGCCTGGGACAGCGAACCGCGACCAGTGGGAGCCGCGATCGGCTGAACCTGTGGACGTGGCAGGTAAACAAACCGTCCCAGCCCGCCAAGGGGCCTTACCCTGGCGGGCTGCATGCCAAAGGTTGACGATCCCTGGCCTAGTCCTTCTGTAGTGTAAATTAAATTCTATTTACATTTTAAATGACTGACAATAGTGAAATTTGACAGTATTTACCTCAAATTTTTGGTATTTATCAAGTCTTTGGAATTACTTTTGAAGGTGTCTCTTTCTCTTCTTGTATTCTTCCCAGGCCTTTGATTTCAGTCAGCTTTGGGTAAAGCTTTAGGGACAATCACCTTATATGAATTGGCTTGGAGAGGAGAGGGAAGGGGAGCAGAGTGAATCTATTCTAAGCCTCTGTCCTTTGACCAAATAGAGCATTCCTTAAGTTTTGGATAAATACTTCAATTCCCTTAAGACTCTGTGATTCCCATACAAGCAAAGATGCATACAAAACAACAAGAATGGTTCACTGGCAACAGGAAATGGTCCTGCAAGGAGACATATGTGACATAAGAGAATAATCTGCATGTAATAATGTACGTACAGCATTACTTGCAGAAAGTGAATATATAGACAAATCCGTACTTTCCACTACTTGCTGTTCTATAGATGAAGGAAAAAAGAACCATTCCAATGACAATGTTGACTTGGCCACATTGCATACATGTTATCTTTTACAAGAAAAAAAGAGAGTTAGGAAATACCATGTATAGAATTATAGGACTGGAAGGGACACTGAGAGGTCATCTAGTCCAGTCCCCTGCACTCATGGCAGGACTAAGTATTATCTAGACCATTTCTGACAGGTGTTTGTCTAACCTGCTCTTAAATATCTCCAATGATGGCGATTCCACAACCTCCCTAGGCAATTTATTCCAGTGCTTAAACACCCTAACAGGAAGTTTTTCCTAATGTCCAACCTAAACCTCCCTTGCTGCAATTTAAGCCCATTGCTTCTTGTCCTACTGTAAGAGGTAAAGAAAAACAATTTTTCTCCCTCCTCCATGTAACAACCTTTTATGTACTTGAAAACTGTTATCATGTCCTCTGTCTTCTCTTTTCCAAACTAAACAAACCCAATTTTTTCAATCTTCCCTCATAGGTCATGTTTTCTAGACCTTTAATCATTTCTGTCGCTCTTCTCTGGACTCTCTCCAATTTGTCCACATCCTTCCTGAAATGTGGTGCCCAGAACTAGACACAATACTCCAGTTGAGGCCTAATCAGCGCAGAGTAGAGCAGAAGAATTACTTCTCTTGTCTTGCTTACAACACTCCTGCTAATACATCCCAGAATTACGTTTCCTTTTTTTGCAACAGTGTTACACTGTTGACTCATATTTAGCTTGCGGTCCACTATGATCCCCAGATCCCTTTCTGCAGTACTCCTTCCTAGGCAGTCATTTCCCATTTTGTATGTGTGTAACTGATTGTTCCTTCCAAAATGGAGTACTTCACATTTGTCCTTATTGAATTTCATCCTATTTACTTTAGACCATTTCTCCAGTTTGTCCAGATCATTTTAAATTTTAATCCTATCCTCCAAAGCACTTGCAACCCCTCCCAGCTTGGTATCGTCTGTTAACTTTATAAGTGTACTCTCTATGCCATTATCTAAATCATTAATGAAGATATTGGACAGAACCAGACCCAGAATTGATCCCTGCAGGACTTCATTCATTACATCCATCCAGCATGACTGTAAACCACTGATAATTACTCTTTGGGTACGGCTTTCCAACCAGTTTTGCACCCACCTTATACTAGCTCCATCTAGGTTGTACTTCTCTAGTTTGTTTGTGAGACAGTATCAAAAAGCTTTACTAAAGTCAAGATATACCATGTCTAATGCTGCCCCCTCCCACGTCCACAAGGCTTGTTACCCTGTCAAATAGAGCTATCAGGTTGGTTTGACACGATATGTTCTTGACAAATCCATGCTGACTGTTACTTATCACCTTATTATCTTCTAGATGTTTGCAAATTGATTAATTATTTGCTCCATTATCTTTCTGGGTACAGAAGTTAAGCTGAGTGGTCTGTAATTCCCTGGGTTGTCCTTATTTCACTTTTCATAGATGGGCACTATATTTGCCCTTTTCCAGTCTTCTGGGACCTCTCCCATCTTCCATGACTTTTCAAAGATAATCGCTAATGGCTCAGATATCTCCCCAGTCAGCTCCTTGAGTATTCTAGAATGCATTTCATCAGGCCCTGGTGACTTGAAGAAATCTAATTTGTCTAAGTAATTTTTAACTTGTTCTTTCCCTATTTTAGCCTCTTTTGATCCTACCTCATTTTCACTGGTATTCACTATGTTAGATGTCCAATCAACACCAACCTTCTTGGTGAAAACCAAAACAAAGAAATCATTAAGTACCTCTGCCATTTCCATATTTTTTGTTATTGTTTTTCCCCCTTCATTGAGTAATGGTCTTGGTCTTCCTCTTGCTTCTAATGTATTTGTAGAATGTTTTCTTGTTACCCTTTATGTCTCTAGCTAGTTTGATCTCATTTTGTGCCTTGGCCTTTCTAATTTTGTCCCTACATACTTGTGTTATTTGTTTATATTCATCCTTTGTAATTTGACCTAGTTTCCACTTTTTGTAGGACTCTTTTTTAATTTTTAGCTCATTGAAGATCTCCTGGTTAAGCCAGGGTGGTCTCTTGCCATGATTCCTATTTTTCCTACACAGTGGGATAGTTTGCTCTTGTGCCTTTAACAATGTCTCTTTGAAAAACTGCCAACTATTTTCAATTTTTTCCCCTTAGACGTGCTTTCCATGGATCTTACCTACCAACTCCCTGAGTTTGCTAAAGTCTGTCTTCTTGAAATCCATTGTCTTTATTGTACTGTTCTCCCTTCTACCATTGCTTAAAACAGGGATCAGCAACCTTTGGCACTGGGGTGTGGGAAGTGGCGCAGGCTGAGGGATGTGCTGGCTGCCACTTCCCGCCACCCCATTGGTCTGGAGCGGCGAACCGCGGCCAGTGGGAGCCGCGATCGCCCGAACCTGCGGACGCGGCAGGTAAAAAACCGGCCCTGCCCGCCAGGGTGTTTACCCTGGTGAGCCGTGTGCCAAAGATTGCCGATCCCTGGCTTAGAATCATGAACTCTATCATTTCATGATCACTTTCACCCGAGCTGCCTTCCACTTTCAAATTCTCAACCAGTTTTTCCCTATTTGTCAAAATCAAATCTAGAACAGCCTCTCCCCTAGTAGCTTTCTCTACCTTCTGAAATAAAAAGTATTGTCTCCAGTACTTTCCAAGAACTTGTTGTATAATCTGTGCCCTGCTGTGTTGTTTTGCCAACTGATGTCTGAGTAGTTGAAGTCCCCAATCACCACCAAGTACTGTGCTTTGGATGATTTTGTTTGGTGTTTAAAAAAATCCTCATACACCTCTTCTTCCTGGTTAGGTAGTCTGTATTATACCTACTACCATGACATCACCCTTGTTTTTTACCCCTTTTATCCTTATCCAGAGACTTTCAACAACTCTGTCTCCTATTTCCATCTCCACCTCAGTCCAAGTATATACATTTTTAATATATAAGGCAACACCTCCTCCCTTTTTTCCCTACCTGTCCTTCCTGAGCAAGCGGTACCCCTCTATATCAATATTCCAGTCAGGTGGGTTATCCCACCAAGTCTGTGATGCCAAGTATGTCATAGTTGTGTTTATTTACTAGCATTTCGAGTGCTTCCTGCTTATTCCCCATACTTCTCGCATTAGTATACAGACATCTAAGATACTGATTTGATTCCGTCCCCATAGTTCTGTCTTCTCTCTCATTTTATCCCTGCTATAACAGCCCATGCTCCCCCCAGATTCCGAATCTTCTCCCAGGTCTCCATGTTCTTGACTTACCTGTGGGCTTTGGTCACCTGCCCCCTTCGAACCTAGTTTAAAGCCCTCCTCACTAGGTTAGCCAGTTTGTATTCAAATATGCTCTTCCCCTTCCTCGATAGGTGGACCCCAACTAGGGTGACCAGATGTCCCGATTTTATAGGGACAGTCCTGATATTTGGGGCTTTTTCTTATATAGGTACCTATTACCCCCCACCCTCTGTCCCGATTTTTCACACTTGCTATCTGGTCACCCTAACCCCAACTCAGCAACAATGTTTGATAAGGACCTTAATCTCTGCAGTTCCTGACTTAGTTTATTTTTACTCTGCAACATAACATTGCATTAACAATTTCCCCCCATATAATTACTATGTGAGTTTCAATTATGCAGTACTCTGGCAAGAGTTGCTCTATTAGCAGAGATTAGAAACCAAAATTTCATAAAAGCTGTTGGCTATAGGCCAAATGTTTCTTATTGAATGTGGATAAAAGTTTCCTCCACATTTTATGTTAAAGATTAGTAGTCTTTCTTCCATTTGTCCAAAGAAAACAATTCTAATATTTTTAATTTGTCCACAGAATATGTGCGTGTGTTTGTGTTTGTAAAATCACACAATTATTCTGATCCCATATATGATATAAATATAATCTGTATATGCGGTCAAAATAATTATATACTTTAAAAAATGTGAAATAAGTTGGAGGGTATACTGTAATGAATGTGTTTGTGTTTCTATTGGATAGAATGTCAGATCTGCTCAAGGGTATGTAGTTGTTGCCCTGTAGTGGCTAATTGACAACTAACACGGTTTCTCAAGTGTAGCTCAGGTGATAGGAGCCTATGATGTTTTTATGGTGTGTAAGGACTTGAGTTCTATTTCTACAACAGCGAAGTCCATTAAGGCCACACCCTATGTGACAGTTGATAACTGTAAAATCTATCTGGCCACAGATTCAATATTAGAGGCTACCAGCAGCCTTCACATATAAGTGTTTATCTGATGGTATTTTGCTATTCTTAACAAAGTGCAGATCTGCATGTCTTCCGTACTTAAAGAAACCTTGTCCACAGCCAGATCTTTAGAAGGTGCTACAGGCTGAGCGGGATCTAATTAAAATCTGAGAATGGAGCATGATTTGAATTATGTTGACTTCATAGGGTCCAATCCAGTACAGTACTCCTCAGCCAGGCTACTTCTTATTTTCTCTTTTTCTTCAATAGGGTGGAACCAGGTCTTTAAAATATAGGAAAAGTTGCCAAACCATTGAAGCGCTTGTCAAAATTGGTGATTTATTGAAAATGCAAATACCAAATGCAATAGTAATTAATACTCAGATTTACTGTATAAAACTTGCCAGTTGAACAATGTGGAATAGAATTGTTCCAATACCAACTGTAGTAATGAAAATGTATTTGGCTTAACAATACATAATTCCACCGAAGGGGCTGAAATTGATAAGTCTGTGTGTGTACTTGCGGGTTCCTCTTTTAATCTACCCTGGCCTCAACTCTTCAGCTGCCCCTAAAATGTTTGTAATGTCTGTGCACCCAAAAGACTCAGCATGATACAGCATGTGTAGGTCTTAGCAATGGTGCTGGTAGAGAACTTTTCAAAAAAGGTTTATTAGAAAATGCCAGTTTGTTGAAATGGAAACTTTTTGAAGAAATATGTTGATTTTGACAAAACACTGAAATATTCATTGGGCCAGAGAGAGAATCAGGTAGAGCAGGGACTTGAACCTGGGTTTCCTACATACCAGCTAAGGACCCTAAACCTTGGACTGTAGAGTCAATTTCCTTCAACTGCTCCTGTTGGAGCTGCTGCACTTTGTATAAATACTGTAATGAACTATTAATTGGGCGAGAGCAAGCGAGAGACTGACTCTATGGTGGTTAGGGCACCCACCTGGGAAGTAAGAAACCCAAGTTCAAGTCCTTGCTGTGCCTGATTCAGGGTCAACCACATTCCCGGGAGTATCCTAACTACTGGGCTTTTGGCTGTTTTGGGGTATCTCTGTCCCACACACTTGGGTAGTTCTGTTTTTTTCTTGCGCAAAAAAATTTGAAAGGTCTCAATTTTGTTCTGATACAGAATGAAAACAAATGCAAAAACCTCAGCATTTTTGGCAAACTGGAATACTTGTTTTCTAGCTAGCTCTACTTAGTAAGTTACGTTTTTAAATAGACTATTTAAAACCAGTTTCCTTTTTACTTTCCTGCCAGGACCCAAGTTCAGGGTTTTGTGATTCCCTCACAATAGCTGATACCCAAAGCAGAATATTTCCCCCACACACATACATTTCTAGCTTCTCTTAAGCACCTTAGATGCTATTATCAGCTGTTGCAATGGAAACCTAAATTCAGGAATCTAGGTTAAGTAATGCTGGAAGAGTGTGTTAAGATCTACACAGTGCTTGAGAGGGAGATGGACCATCAGGGAACCAGCTGCAGTTCCCTAATTCTCCAGCCCTGCTCTCATTGTAAGTTAGAGCAGTCTAGGGACTGTTGTGATGGGCATCTGCTGACAACAGCTTTAAGGGACTATTTGCCAATTCAGAATTGGTGGAGGACAGTGGGTTCCAGCAGCACCCCATGAGCATACCTGCTTATGCTCCCCAGGACTGTCCTCTTACCCTGGAGCTGGGGGGAGGCTGGCACATGCGCTGGACACATGAGTGTTGTGGGCATCCCTAAAGCACCCCTGACAATTCAAAGAGTACCACTAACTAGTGTTTTTTTAACAAGGATCCTTAATTAAGTTGAAGAGACATAGATCACTAGCACACCATGAGACAGATTTAACAAACTGCCCTGCTTACCAACAGCATTTGAAGACTTCGTCCCATCTTTGGTGAGTGTTTTTTCCAAAGTAACTTCTAAAGTGCAATATGACTCCACTTATGTTTAAGTGCTTTGTTTCCCATTTCTGCAGATTACAGGCAGAGGTGTGTAATTAAGGGCTCCATGGAGCCTTTGGGGGGATGAAATGCATTTCTGTTGAACCCCCCTCACTTTGTTCTGTTGACCAAATACATTTCATTACATTTTTGTCAAGAATATATAGTTCTACTCAGATCATACTGTCAACAAAAATGCAACAGCACAAAATCTTTTTGTCTGCAAAAAATAAATGGCAGACTAAATTTATTTTTTTGTGAGTGAGTATGAAAGAAAGTGAGTCTGTTTACAAGCTGGAAATATGACCTTCTCCCTTCCTCCATCCCTCCCTCCTGCTGAGAAAGCATGGTGAAATGGCCAGAATAATTCATACAGTAAAATCCTGCTTAAACATCCCTGGATTATGATAATTATTTAATATTTATTTACTTATTTGTATTATCATAGCACCTAGGAGCCACAGTTGTGGGCCAGGACCCCATTGTGCTAGGTGCTGTACAAACACAGAACAAAAAAGTCCCTGTCCCAGAGCGCTTACAATCCAAGTACAAGACAAGACACAACAGATGGATACATCACCGATAGGGTTAGCTAATCATAGCTGCCTAACCTCTGGCTTTTTGTCTGAGATGCAGGAATTTGGGGGTATTTCTCCAAAACTGCAAGTTTGCCTCCAGAGTGTCAATGGGTACTGTGGGTACTACTACCACAGATACTACAGTTGTGAAAGAGATGTTGAATAGATTACCGAAGGAACAGAGAATGAAATGTAATGTACAGGTAACATTTTTTTCCCTCTGACAGGACAAACTTGGGGTAAGATCGGGGACAGGTAAAAATCTTCCTTTTCAGTATCCTGTTGTAGGTAGGTAGGTACAGAATGAAGAATTTCCCATCATGACAGTTTTCATTTGTATTGTTTTGCTAACTTATAGTGTCTTTGTCTGTACTGTCACACATTGATATAACATTGCTGTTTTTGTCTCCCTTTATTGCTCTGTGACTTCAGTGTTGCACATCAGGTGGCCTGTGTGTGATGCCACATTCAGCATGAGAGAACTGGTGGGGAGTTGATACTAGCAAGGTTTGTGTCAGCATGTAATATCACTGTGTGAGGGAGATGGGTGATGTAATAGGTCTTTTGCATCTCTGGATAATGTGACCAATCCAGCAGACAAGCAAAACAGTTTCCTGGCTTTTCTTTCAGATTTGGTCTTAACTTGGGGAGGCAGAGTGGTGTAGTGAATGGAGTCCTGACTAGGACTCAGGGGACCTGAATTCTATTCCTGGCTCTGTCATGGGCCTGCTGTGTGACCATGGGCAACTCACTCACCGCTCTGTGCCTCAGTTTCCCCCTCTATAAAATGGGAGTAATTATACTTATCTTCTCTGTAAAGAGCATTGAGGTGTACTGATGACAATTGCTATTTATTATTAACACTTGGATATAACATCACTTTTAATACAACCTGCAAAGTGAGATTGTAACAAGGTTTTGATGAATTGCTAACGGCACTCTAGAGACTTCAGCAAAGGTGAAACGAATGACCAAAGGTGGCAGAGTTCATATGCTAGTTGCCATGCATGATACTGGTGAGGTGAAGTTTTAAGCAATAACAAGAGAACCTAGTCTTTCTCTATTTAAATCAATTTGCAGGTTTGCCTTTCTCCATATGCCATTCGTTTATGTCAACGGGAATAGCTTCATATATAGTATAGCCTCTAAGCCAAACTGGTGGTGATGAATATAGTTCATGCAGAGCTGGAAAACAGTGTAGGTTGTAAAATATGTGTTTTGTCAGCTTAGACGTAACAGTAGCCATCAAATTTTTGAAGCCTCTGCTGTTGACAAACAAGGAGAACAAGTACCATAAGACATCGTTTTACTGAACGCATTGACAGTTTGCTGCAAAATTGCATGTGTGCTGTGGTGTTTTGCTCAGCTGTGGAGTCTGCTGCACAGGTAACCACTTGCTTAATCAGGCTAGCGTTGAACCAATAAAATGGAGAAGGGGTCACCAAAATAAGTGATTTGGTTAAATTCGTGACTGATTTCCTTTTGCCTTTGTGTCAAGCACTTTGCATAATGAAACTGTCTTTTGTAGGTGGTTCTGCAATTAAAATACGTCTTGATTTTTTTCCCTGTTCCACATTAAGCTGCATCCTATATTTTTGATACATGGGTATTTCTATCCATACAGCAAGGAACTACTTGGTACCCAGCGAAAAAGAGGTTAATTTAAGTTCAGCTTACCCTTCCCTTTCACAGGTTCTCTGGGGAAGAATATATGGTTGCATCTTCATTAGAAAAATGTAATCCTTATAGTAACTGCCCTGACATGGCAACAGCAGTGGAGTGAGAATGGTGCAAACCCTAAGGTAATCCAGGGATTTATACTACCATGCCAGGAATACTTGCCCAGACATTTGGCTTCCTTTAGATGGTGGTAAAAACAACTGAACCCTATTAGCAGCCTACTGCTAAGGCAACTGGGTAATTTCTGGTGGTTGTTAGAATAACAGGTGTTAACTCTTCTAAAAGCACTGGAGCGGTTGTCTGGGGGCTGACAGAATACTTTTGGGAATGTGGGATTGTGCCAGATTTCTGTTACCAATCTGTCTGAGGCATCAGGTGATCAGGCTGAGGCCATAGGATTGTTGGGGAGGAGATGACGAAACACACCAAGTGTCTAAGTTTTAAAGCTTTATTAATAAAAGGTCGTCAGAGGTCCGCTGTTGATCTCCGAATTGCTCCAGCTCTCAGGAGGGTTTTTAAGTCCAGGGTTCCTTTGGGGGTGTTTCTCTCCGCGACCTCTGTTCCTGGTGTTCTTTGTACCAGTCCAAACTGGCTTTCTGTGGTCTTCTCAACTTTCCCAAAACACACCAGCTTCAGGGATGCGCAGCTCTGCTTCCCCCCCTCCCTCGTCGTCTCCCCTGTGTTTTCCATCTCGGTAGCCCTGGTTTAGTGTACTTTTTTTTTCCTGGCTGTCTGTGGCTGAGTGAGAGATAAATGCAGCTGCAGATTTCTCATCTGGCGCTGTGACCTTGGACTGGGACCAGAGTAGCGTCTTATTATCGTCGTGAGCTAGCTAGCTACAGTGTTGAGTTAACCCGTTCTCTGCTCTTTTCCTTCTTCCCCCTCTGGCCTCTCACAACCTGCAAAGGAATTTTCCATTCCACATTCACTCACACCTTTGACCCTTCCCAAAATGGCCTGCGATGCTTGCAACAGCTTTAGCAATATACAATGATGATCTGCCTTCCCCAGGGGACTCCTTGAGGGAGGGGGCCATTAATGTGTGACAGGATTCCACCTCCATGTATCATAGGAATGGGTTGGACTCCAATCTGGGGGATTTTCTTCTGTTTAACTTTCTAATTGTTGATTTATTATACTTCTTATAAACACTGAACCTGGTAGAAAAGACCTTGCTTACTGTGACTCTTCTTGTTCTCCTGAGAACCATTCCACCTTCTTAATATTCACAACTCCCTGAATGTGAAGAGGAGGCCTCCTGGGTTTCAGAGTCCAGGCTCCAGCCCAAACCCGGATGTCTACATTGCAATTTTTAGACCTGCAGTCCAAGCCCCGAGAGCCAAAGTTAGCTGACCCAGGTCAGATCTTTTATTGCAGTGTAGAGGTATCCCAAGTGTCCAATAGATAGATTACCAGATGTTTCATCCTATAGGAATATTTAACTGAACATCCTGACCTGGTCATATTTTACTAAATGCTAATTTACTTAGCGCTACAATCACATATTTATGCAATTCCTGGGGAGTAAGTAAAAATGTTTGAAGTAAGCCAAACATGGAATTACTGCATAATCCATCTAGCTGTGTAAATTAATAGTTAGTTTACTATTTACTCTCTGTCTGTCTGTCTGTCTTTCCCAGCTATAGTAACACTGCCAGGACTCTCCTCTATATGCTTTTTCCTTTTGTCTTCTCTGCAATGAGCTCCAGGATCCTGACCTCCCCCACAACGATAGCTCAAGTGTGCTTTGATTTCACAACACCACTGCTGCCACTTCGCGATGTAAAAACTCTTACTGCCACCTGGCAGCCATATTCTTTCCTACTACCACTGCTCAGGTCTCTCTCCTTTCTCTCTTTCCCACTCCAACCTGTCCTGCTCTTCTTTCCCTCGTTCATGTGTTGTGTATATATATACATACACACGCATTTTTACAGTAGATGCATATGTTTGTTCATGAATGTCTGTATTATGTGTAATTTGATGGAAGTTAGTGACACCATAGTGAAGGCTGTATCAGAAATTTCATTTCAGCAGGTATATACATACTTGCAGTTGATGTATGTACACCTTTATGCTTGTGTGTGTGTGTGTGTGTGTGTGTGTGTGTGTGTGTACGCACACGCGCATACACCCCTCCCCCATT
Organism: Chrysemys picta bellii; assembly: GCF_011386835.1. Taxonomy (NCBI): domain Eukaryota; kingdom Metazoa; phylum Chordata; order Testudines; family Emydidae; genus Chrysemys; species Chrysemys picta. The sequence goes on from NC_088796.1 coordinate 112,542,288, forward strand.
GAAAGAGTGTACATACCCACTGAAATTAATCTCTGGTGCAACCTTAACTATAGTGTCAGTTCCCTGCTACCCTACCATAATATGAATATGTAAAAGTAGATAATGATACCATTTAGGTTGATTATGACAGTTGTTACACCAATAGTCCCTTCAGCATTTGTGTACACTGCTTTATTCATTTGACCCTGTCCTGATTGAGTCTGATGCCCTTCTCCTGAAATGGAGATCTGCATTTGGCATTGTACCAGGATTTCTTTTTTCTCTCGCTGTTCTCTTGTGACTTTGTTGAAATAGTCTCTCATTTACATATATAATTTAGCATTGTCTTTCAGCTCAGTGTGATAGTATCTGTATTTCTGACAGATTTGTCACAGTATTTGTCTTATTTCTATCAACTGCCTGATTCTCTGTCGTTGTCTTGTTCACTATATTTCATTTGTCTCAGTACCTGCCACTGTCACTATATTTGTCTTCGTCGAAGTCATTATGCTCCTTCAAGCTTTGTCTCATTCACTGATATTGGTCTTGCTCTCAGTATTTTTGTCAGTCACAGTATTTTTTGTAAGTTATAGATGCAGTTGTCAGAATATTTGTCTTAGTCTCATTATATTTACTACTAGGTTAGTTGTTTGTTTACTACTAGTTGTTTGTTGTGCTTGGTATTATAAAAAACATTTGCCTACTCCAAGGTATTTATTGTATAATCTACAGTAAATAGACAAACAATGCAGTCCAGACATATGAAGCACGAGGTGACCAGAAAAGATATTTATCACATAGCAATGCTGTTTTTTAAAAATTTCCTTCTCTTTTTTAATAAATAAATAAAATAACATTTCTGGTTTGTCTCAGTGTTTGTCTTCTATCCTATTTTTGTCATTCTCAGGACAGGTTTTAGTCCAGTATATTTAATTTTTATCTCTCTTCGATCTTTTCTTCTCCCAGTGATCCGTAAGCATAATTCATTTTTCTTCACTGACTCTGAAAATGGCTGAATTGCATGTGCATCTCTGAGGAAAGGATGCTGTGAGAGGTCAGAGCAATGGTGTCATGCAAGTGAATGCAAATATGTGAGTTCTTGCTCTGAACTTTTGTAAGTTCAATCAGGGAGCTCTGGAACAATGTGAATTTTTGCTTGTGCAAGGCCAGAGTGGTTATTCATCAGTGTTTCATCAGCTTCTCTTCTCAGTTTTAATACTGCATTAACCAGCTAGGCACCTGCTGCAATATGTTAAAAATCTCTTGTATATTTTTAAAGGACATTTATTAAATAAACGGCTTGAAAGTAATTTTGCAGGGGGAAAAATGCCTTTTTCCAGCTCCCCATAAAGGAATTTTATTGGCAACAGATCTGAAGAAATTGCCAGTGAATGTAAAAAAAAAAAAAAAAGGTATATATGGCGCTCAGCAGAAAAAGGCAAGATGAGAACGAGAAACAATATATACAAAATCAAAACAGGCTTTTAGTTTAATGGTTTTTCAGCCAGCATAAGTTATATAGTGAATAAAGGTGTAACAACAAAACAAGTGCACAGGAATGGTATGTCTGTGTTCCATGTACAAGCAGAAGCAATGCAAGGAGGCTGTATTTATAGATGTTATATACACAGCATACAAACAGAGTTAGAAAGAAAACATAAATACTCTTCTTGAAAGAGTGCAGTATGACTATTTTTTTTTTTTTAGAATCCAGAAATCTAACAGACAACAACCAAATAGCGAGAGAGAGAGTGAGCAGGCTGCTACCTAAGGCAGAGGGGCACAACGAAACCAACCACCTTGCTTGAAAGTTGCTCTTTTGCAGTCTGACTGCTAGGAAGCCAGGTTGTACACTTCCCTGAGAACCTTCTAGCCTGCAAGCACGACCAGGAAGCCATTTAGGATTTAAAGTGATAGCTTGTAGTTTTGTACACAGTTTTCAATACAACTGTTTCCATAGCTCCATGTATAAAATACAAGACTCGTAAGGAATGAAGAAGCAGCTCAGAAAAATGATGTTGGGGAGAAGTACAATGGCAGTAATCACAGGAGGAAAAGACCCAAGAAGTTAATGGGAATGGAGGCAGCAAAAATTTGGTTTGAGAAAACAGAGTGAGACTATAGGAGTGGTTTAGAGACTAGGGATGCTGGAGCATCGAGCTTCTTTAGTCGAAGGACAGAGATATGTTTATCACTTTCTCATTGATTTAAATGTGAAATTTTACTAAGCATACCAGCCTGTTAAGTGTACTGTTAGGGGTTATCATGGTGTCATTATTTGTGGGCGGAAACTCTCAGGCACAATACACAGAAAGAAAGAAAGAAAGAAAGAAAGAAAGAAGCCAGGACTCCATAAAAGCAATGTTCCTGATCCATGGCTGGTGTAAATGGACGTTACTGGAGTTCTACTAATTTACACCAGATTAGGCCCTATATCTGTCTATTGGAGATGCAACGTTGTGCAAAATCAGTGGAACAAGAAACACTGTTTCTTTCTCAAGAGTGAAGCTTCTGTAACCAGCTGAAGGATATTTACTGGTCCTAGAAAAATAGGGACGACAGGAACCACTCTGATCATAGTTCCTGTAGCAACACACACAGAACCCTGTGCAAACCACGCAACTCCTGAATTTTGGGATTTACCTGAGCAACTGAACTTCTGCCAGACCCAGACACACACATTTTCCCTATGTGATCCCTAAACCTTAGATCCAACAATGTGTAACTAGCCTGCTAGATTACTGCACAAATACCATTCTTTATTGCATCTAATGCTGCTAATGCTTGCTTCAGATAATTACTTTGTGTTGATATGTGCTACTGCTACTCATTCACACTCCTCACATCAGGTTCTGTTTAGGCTAGTAAAAAAGTGCTTTTTAAAATCAAGATAGCTAGCATGATTCTAAATGCCCAATAACACCTATTAGATAGGGAAGGTGTGTAGAGTAATATCTTTTATTGGACCAATTTCTGTTGGTGAGAGAGACAAATGTTGGAGCTTACACAGAGCTCTTCTTCAGGACATGTAAATTCGGTGTAAGCTTAAAAGCTTCTCTCTCTCTCTCACCAATGTAAGTTGGTCCAATGAAGGCTATTGCCTCATGCACCTATTGTCTCTAATATCTTGGGACCAGCACAGCCACAACTACACTTTAACACCTATTGACAGATTAACACCTTTGCAATCAGTTAACTGGTTGGATTGAAGCCTAAATTTATAAAAAATACCAAACTAGTGATGATCTTGAATTCAGAGATTCCAAAGCCAGAAGGGACCATTGTGTTCGTTGAGTCTGACCTCTTGTATAACAAGACCATAGAACTTCCCCCAAATAACTCCTAGAGCAGATCTTTCAGAAAGAAAATCCAGCCTTGATTTAAAAATTGTCAGTGATGGAGACTCGAACATGACCCTTGGTTAATTATTCTGATGGTTATAATTTCTCTGTTAAAAATTATGCTTTATTTCCAGTCTGAAGTTGTCTAGCTTCAACTTCCAGCCATTGGATTGTGTTAGACCTTTCTCCGCTAGATTGAAGAGCTCATTATTAAACATTTATTCCCCATGTAGGTACTTAGACTATAATCAAATCACACCTGAACCTTCTCTTTGAGCTCCTTGAGTCTATCACTGTAAGGCAGGTTTTGTAATCCTTTAATCATTCTTGTGACTCGTCTCTGTACTCCCTCCATTTTATCAACATCCTCCTTGAATTGGATTCCAGAACTGGACATAGTATTCTAGAAGCGATCGCACTAGCGACAAATACGGAGGTAAAATAATCTCTCTTCTCCTACTCAAGATTCCCCTGTTTATGCATCTAAAGCAGTGGTGGGCAACCTGCGGCCTGTGGGCCACACAGGGCCCATCAGGGTAATCCGCTGGACGGCCACGAGATAGTTTGCTGACATTGACTGTCCGCAGGCTTGGCCACCCACAGCTCCCAGTGGCCGTGGTTCCATTACTAACTTCCTCATTTATATCCATTAATATCAACTTCCTCTTTCTTTCACTTGTTTTATATTGTTTTATATTTTTTTGTATCTGTCTTCATTTCCCTTCCAAATCTATTCAGTTATCTAACCAATTCCGCTTTCTTCCTCGATTTGTGGCTTTTGGGGCATCTAGTTTTTTTAAACAATTCCCAATTATCATTCATATTTGTCTGATTAAATTCTTTCTCCCAGCTGATTTGGCTCAAAATTGTTTTCAGCTTTGCGAAAATGGCCCTTCTAAAGTACCGTGTGTGTGTGTGTGTGTGTGTGTGTGTGTGTGTGTATGTTACTGGTTTCGACTTTATTCTGTTTGAACATTACAAATTTGATCAAGTCATAATCACTTGTACCTAAGCTACCATGAATTTTTAGTTGTGTGGTCCTCTTTATCTGTCAAGACTAGGTCTAATATAAAATCTGTCTCTAGAGTATCAGTATTATCAACCCCAAACATTCAAAAATCATGTCAGGCCTCAAAAATCACAAGACTTGGAAAATAATACTATTAGACTTCTGTGTATCTTTTGGCTTTTGAATCTTTAGAGTTCACATTTTCAGTCTTATCTCTGTAACCATGAAGGCTAGAAACTTAATATTAAAAAAGAAAGAAAGCTGAGATTTGAGTGTATTCACATGACTGCAGGCGATAGGCCCAGAAGAAAACACCAAACCTCATGACATTTGTGATAACATTGCGAGAGTTGACAACACTGAGTAGGTGTTAGGGAATGTTTTGAGTCATGTTTGCTAACTTAATTTATAAAATCACTTTTCCCCCTAGTTTGGACAGACCCTGACAGAGGTATGAAATAGACAAACTCTTGACCTTCACTCAATGTAATTTCCCAGGTCAGGCATTCTTTCCAGGTAGAGAGGAACTTTGTTCATAGATCATACGTAGTTTGATGCAAGTGTTCAAGTATTAAAACTGTGAGCTGTTGGTCTGTTTTAATCAGGCACGCAGTTTGCATGACATGTTTCTCTTCTGTGACTGGATGAGCATAATTCTTAAAACAGGTTTCTGGGATGTTTACAAGTTTAAAATTTATTTCCCTCGAATATTGTCTAATTCACTTAAATTCACTGTTCTAGCAGGTAAATTCATCCACTAGAATATTCAAAGAAAGAAAATAAAAGGAGCCTGAAGACAGCCACACCTATTTTAGTTTTTATTTGAATAGGTGAATATTCATAGAAAATATTTTGAGGTATTCATTCAGCTCTGATTAAGATTGATACATGGCTGATTAATTAAAGGATAATATTTTCAAAGAACATATTAAATCACAGTACTGGAAAACATGGCCATTGTATCTCATCAGTTGTGTTTATTATCTATATATTGCTACATTTGAATATATATTACAATATATATTGAATATATATTACAGGAAACTGGTACATGTATTTAAAATATAACCCTTTTGCTTGACTTACATAAAATATATTGGACATTTTGTAAAAAATGTACTTTAATAAAGGTGAAATAAAGCCCAGGACTAGTATGGAAAACGATGTTAATCATTATAAGTACCTTTTCAGTAGTAGTTGTCAAAATGGTATGCTCTCTGATGGACCAGTTGTTGCTGTTGGCCACAGTGTGGTTCTTCCGGTGGTAAAATGGATGGATGTGGTCATTTGACAGGTCTCCTGTGGATAACCATTTTCCTCCTGGCATTAACAATGGTGAAGATTAAAAACAATGTAACAAAATACCAACAGTATACCTGTGATTTTTTTACCCCTGTGTTGCCTAAAGATTTCCTGATGGTTGCTCAGATATGTGAACAGCTGGCTTCTGAGCATAATCTGTCACTTGCAGCATTTTTCGGGTTGCCCATCTAAAACCAACCTCACTTGGGACCTGATAGCTAGTGAAGGGGAGAGAAGAACCTGTGAGTCGGCTCAGTGCCAACAGAAGACATGGGCAGGAGTGTAGGCTGCCAAGAGGCCATTACATGGTCAATGAGCATCAAGTATTATTGGTAAAGGCAGCAGTCTCCATTGGGACCATGCAAACTGCTGTCCGATCTCAGGTTATGACTCTATGGCACTGGTTCCCAATTTTTTTTATAGAGTGGGTTACATCTCAGTAGAGAGGGAATCCTGTGTATCAACTCCCTCCCATTTGCAATCCAATAGCCTCATTGTGCTATTTGCTTACAGGGAAAAGTAATATTAAGAAAATTTGTTGTTTTATGCTTTGTTTCTGTTACAGTAATTTGGCAGCTGGAAATTGACCATGTGACCAGCTAGCTCTCCACTAATATTTTCTCTGTGTAACCAGACCTGTGGACCACAGCTTGGGATTTAATAGTTTAATGGACCATCAGTAAAATCGATTATAGAGTAAATTGAGAAAAATACCCCATCACCCCCTCAGCTCCACAGATGCAATGCTTCATTTCTGGAAGAAAAAAAAATCCCAGATATCCTTGTTCTTTTATTTTATTGTCGGACATTTATCAATTCTTCAAGAGATTAATAAATATCAAGGGGAGTGGTTGCTTCATTCTTTTCTTATGACCCCAGAATTAATCCTCTTTCAATCCATCAATCAGTGATTGGAGTTCCAGGCTGGCTAGTAGTGGAAAGACTCATTTAAGTTGATTGATAAACTGAGTAACTTTGATGAAATATGGTCTGCTTTTATTCATCTTTTTTGCTTAATAATGAGCTGTCTGGTTGCCCTCCTTACTTTGATACTTGCTGTATTATAATGTATAAGCATTTGCATTTTCTATATTCTGTGGTCTTATTTCTTTCAGGACTTTTCTGCTGTACTTGAACGTTTCTTCCTTTGTATTTTATGTGCTGTTATATACATATGTATTTATATGTAAGCCATTTTTTGGCTTACATATAAAAGCTTAAGAGCAGGTCTTTTACGGAACACAGGAATTACCATACGGGATCAAACCGATATTTCACCTAGTCTGGTACCATCTTTATAGCAGTGGCCAGTGCTCGATGTTTGAGGAACAGTTGTAGACAGCTGTGGAATCTCCCATAGTGGAAGTTTCTTCCTATATCGGCCTATATCCTTGAAGCATGAGGATTTATATTCCTGTTGTAAAGAAAATATTGTTTTAATCATATCTAACATAACTGCGGTTGGTCTCATAATTGATATATATATTGTGGGGGTTAATTATGCTTTGTGTTTAAAAAACAAAAACTAAGGCCCTACTTAATTTGCAGTATTGCAGAAATTGTGGACCCTGCAATATTAGGCTTCCACCTCAATCTTGTCAGCTGGCCAGGGCTGGCAGCAGAAGCCTTGACTGCCAACTGCCTGGGGCTGACAGCAGGAGCCCTGGCTGGTGCGGCCGGGGCTCCCACTGTCAGCCCCGCACGTTAATGACTGTAATATAGTTGCAGCAAAATGTCTGGTTATCAAAAAAATTAGCAGGCATAACATAATACTTGAGTGTTTATATTGTTCCAGCAAATTTTTCTTAAACAAATAGCTCTACTCTGGCTTTTCCAGATTACCGCAGTTAATAAATGTCCATTACTACTTTTCTGCAATTTTCCATGTCTTGTCCGCAACGCAGCTGCAATTATTTGATAATCATCCTGCGATTCATGTAGGGCCTTAACAAAAACTTATTTCCTTTTATCCCTTTTACATTTGCTTGCCATTCAATTTCATTGAATTTCTCCTTGTTTCTTGCTTTATGACTGGGCCAATAGGAATACATGATTATCTTCACTATGTCATTTATAATTGTGTTATTTTATTATGCACTCTCCTATTTGTCTCCTCTCGAACAAGTCCTGCTGTTTTCAGTCTTTCCTTATATGGAAACCTACTCTGAATCCTTCACATTTCTGCTCTGTCTCTACTTGAGACAGAATGACTGGAACTGAACACAGTGGGCCAAATTTTCTGCCAGGGTACTTCCACTGACTGCGGTGAAGTTACATTAGCAGAGAATTTGATCTAGCGTTCCAGCTGAGGGCGTATCATTGATTTATATAGAGGCATTATTATAATTTCAGTATGTTCTATTGCATTTCTTATATGTTGGTACATTTTGTCTGCTTTTTTGAACAGATGTTTTCACTGAGCTGACCACAGTGACGACTCAAGGCTTTCCCCAGAGTGGTTACAATTAATTTAGAATCCAACATGGTGTATGAGGCCAAATTACTCTTTCCAATGTGCATTGCTTTACATTTGTCATAATTTAATCTGCCATCATGCTGCCCATTCACCTACCTTTGTTATGTTCATACCAGGGCTGGCTCCAGGCACCAGCCGAACAAGCACGTGCTTGGGGCAGGTCCTTGTAAGGGGCGGCCAATCTTGGGGTGGCGGGGGGTGCTTGAGGGTTTTTTTGGTTGTTGTTTTTGTTTCGGCCGGGTGGCGCTGGGGGGGTGGGTGAGTTGTTTTTGTTTCGGTGGCGTGGCGCGGCGCTCAGGGAGAGGGGGTGAGGCGCTTGGGGGGGGTGTTTCGGGGTAGCGGCATGGTGCTGGGGAGTGTGTTTCAGCGGTGCGGGGCTGGGGGGAGTGTTTCGGCGGGGCGTCGCGTCGCTCGGGGGGGGTGTTGCGGCGTGGCGGTGCGGCGCTGGGGGGTGTTTTGGTGGCGCGGTGCTTAGGGGGGGCGTTACGGCGCTCGGGGGGGTGTTTCGGGGGGCGGTACGGCGCTTGGGGGAGGGGTGTTACTGCGGGGCCGCGCTCTTTTTTTTTGCTTGGGGTGGCAAAAAAGTTAGAGCCGGCCCTGGTTCATACATAGCTCTTCAGTCTTCTGTGGTCTTAAAGACCCTAAGACATGTTCCTTTATCTTTTAGATTTTCTCTCGTGTAGTCAGTCACTCTATCTTCACTATTTTTAGTGAGGCGTTCGTATTACTGTCCTGACCATGTAATTATTTTCTGCATGTATATTGTTGCACAGTGATATATTTATATGTTAAATTCCTGTCTGTATTTCTGCATTTATGCTCCTGTAATATACAATTGTTAATTTAAAAAAAAATCCATGCTTTTAATTTATTTTTGAGAGAGTTGGGACTGCTAGCCCCAGTATCCTGGCCAAATTCTTTTCTGAGTAATTGTATACTGCACATCTAAATTCCTCACAGGCTTTATAATGAATAAAGTTTTCTTCTGCATTTACTGTTCTTGACTGTTGGTCAGTGTTGTCGCATGCTCTCACAACAGCAATCATGTTCTGTTTTAGAGGTTACTGAATTTCTGTGGGTAAATTAATTCTTACATTTTACGTATAGCCCGTGATCTTGCAGTTAGGTCTGCATAGGGAGACACTTGCTCAAGCACAGAAACTCACTGGAGTCAGAGGCCTATAAAGAAATAAACAAACAATTCTATCAGACATAGACTTGATCAATCTGTCTTACAGTGTATTTTCTCTTTCTAGGTGAAATCTATGAGCTCCATTTTGCAAACACTAATGGACCTGAGAAGCTTTATTCACATGAAGATTCCCATTAGAGTCAAGGGGATAGATCTACAAAAATATTTAGGTGCCTAAAGATGTAAATAGGTGCTAGTGGGATGTACCAAGTGCCTAAGTGAGTTAGGCACCTAAGGCCCATTGACTTTCAATAGGAGTTTGACACCTAAGCTGCTTAGGCAGTTTTGTAATTACCACTAGGTAGCTAGCTGCATCTTCAGGCACCTAAACACCTTTGTAAATCTGGCCCCTACTCATGTGAGTAAAGCTACACTCATGCATAGAAATTTGCAGGATTGTTCCTTCCTCCTGTTCCCCAAAATATAATGTTTGTGAGCAAGTCTCAGAGCAGTAAACCTATTACAACCTTTTATCCTAAGGAAATAGAACATTTCAGCTGCTGTTTTCATCATATTAATTTCTGAATTAAGCTAATACTTTATTGATTTCAACATGTCAGACCTTTTCCGATAAAATAATTTTTTTTTAACAAATGACCGAACAATTTGAGCTTTCAAGTGCCAAGCCCCACTATCGTGAAATGAAATCAGATAGTTTGCTGTTATAAAAAGGTCAAGTGACAGTTGTTGATAATCAACAAACAAGTAAGTTTATACATTTTCTGCCCTCAGACATTTGATTTTTCTTGTTGATGATATTGCTCTCTGAGACTAATCTCAAATGTCAAATTAATCTCATTCCTTACATTTTACCCATGGCATATTTCAATTCTGTCATTAGCATTCTTGAAAGGTTTCAGAGTAGCAGCCGTGTTAGTCTGTATCCGCAAAAAGAAGAACAGGAGGACTTGTGGCACCTTAGAGACTAACAAATTTATTAGAGCATAAGCTTTCGTGGACTACAGCCCACTTCTTCGGATGCATATAGAATGGAACATATATTGAGGAGATATATATACACACATACAGAGAGCATAAACAGGTGGGAGTTGTCTTACCACCTCTGAGAGGCCAATTAATTAAGAGAAAAAAAAAAAAAAAACTTTTGAAGTGATAATCAAGCTAGCCTAGTACAGACAGACAGTTAGATAACAAGTGTGAGAATACTAACAAGGGGAGACAGATTCAATGTCTGTAATGGCTCAGCCATTCCCAGTCCTTATTCAAACCGGAGTTGATTGTGTCTAGTTTGCATATCAATTCTAGCTCAGCAGTTTCTCCTTGGAGTCTGTTTTTGAAGTTTTTCTGTTGTAATATAGCCACCCGCAGGTCTGTCACTGAATGACCAGACAGGTTAAAGTGTTCTCCCACTGGTTTTTGAGTATTTTGATTCCTGATGTCAGATTTGTGTCCATTAATTCTTTTGCGTAGAGACTGTCCGGTTTGGCCAATGTACATGGCAGAGGGGCATTGCTGGCACATGATGGCATATATCACATTGGTAGATGTGCAGGTGAACGAGCCCCTGATGGTATGGCTGATGTGATTAGGTCCTATGATGATGTCACTGGAATAGATATGTGGACAGAGTTGACATCGGGGTTTGTTACAAGGATAGGTTCCTGGGTTAGTGGTTTTGTTCAGTGATGTGTGGTTGCTGGTGAGTATTTGCTTTAGGTTGGGGGGTTGTCTGTAAGCGAGGACAGGTCTGTCTCCCAAGATCTGTGAGAGTAAAGGATCATCTTTCAGGATAGGTTGTAGATCTCTGATGATGCGCTGGAGAGGTTTTAGTTGGGGGCTGAAGGTGACAGCTAGTGGTGTTCTGTTATTTTCTTTGTTGGGCCTGTCTTGTAGGAGGTGACTTCTGGGTACTCGTCTGGCTCTGTCAATCTGTTTTTTCACTTCAGCAGGTGGGTATTGTAGTTTTAAGAATGCTTGATAGAGATCTTGTAGGTGCTTGTCTCTATCCGAGGGATTGGAGCAAATGCGGTTATATCTTAGAGCTTGGCTGTAGACAATGGATCGTGTGGTGTGTCCTGGATGGAAGCTGGAGGCATGTAGGTAAGTGTAGCGGTCAGTAGGTTTCCGGTATAGGGTGGTATTTATGTGACCATCGCTTATTAGCACAGTAGTGTCCAGGAAATGAACCGCTTGTGTGGATTGATCTAGGCTGAGGTTGATGGTGGGATGGAAATTATTGAAATCATGGTGAAATTCCTCAAGGGCTTCTTTTCCATGGGTCCAGATGATGAAGATGTCATCAATGTAGCGCAAGTAGAGTAGGGGCGTTAGGGGACGAGAGCTAAGGAAGCGTTGTTCTAAGTCAGCCATAAAAATGTTGGCATATTGTGGGGCCATGCGGGTACCCATAGCAGTGCCGCTGACTTGAAGGTATATATTGTCCCCAAATGTGAAATAGTTGTGGGTGAGGACAAAATCACAAAGTTCAGCCACCAGGTTAGCTGTGACATTATCAGGGATACTGTTCCTGATAGCTTGTAGTCCATCTTTGTGTGGAATATTGGTGTAGAGGGCTTCTACGTCCATAGTGGCCAGGATGGTGTTTTCTGGAAGATCACCAATGGATTGTAGTTTCCTCAGGAAGTCAGTGGTGTCTCGAAGATAGCTGGGAGTGCTGGTAGCGTAGGGTCTGAGGAGAGAGTCTACATAACCAGACAAGCCTGATGTTAGGGTGCCAATGCCTGAGATGATGGGGCGTCCAGGATATCCAGGTTTATGGATCTTGGGTAGCAAATAGAATACCCCTGGTCGGGGTTCTAGGCATGTGTCTGTACGGATTTGTTCCTGTGCTTTGTCAGGGAGTTTTTTTAGCAGATGGTGTAGTTTCTTTAGGTAATCCTCAGTGGGATCAGAGGATAATGGCCTGTAGAATGTGGTGTTAGAGAGCTGTCTAGCAGCCTCTTGGTCATATTCCAATTTATTCATGATGACGACAGCACCTCCTTTGTCAGCCTTTTTGATTATGATGTCAGGGTTGTTTCTGAGGCTGTAGATGGCGTTGTGTTCTGCATGGCTGAGGTTATGTGGCAAGTGATGTTGCTTTTCCACAATTTCAGCCTTGTAACAAACCCCGATGTCAACTCTGTCCACATATCTATTCCAGTGACATCATCATAGGACCTAATCACATCAGCCATACCATCAGGGGCTCGTTCACCTGCACATCTACCAATGTGATATATGCCATCATGTGCCAGCAATGCCCCTCTGCCATGTACATTGGCCAAACCGGACAGTCTCTACGCAAAAGAATTAATAGACACAAATCTGACATCAGGAATCAAAATACTCAAAAACCAGTGGGAGAACACTTTAACCTGTCTGGTCATTCAGTGACAGACCTGCGGGTGGCTATATTACAACAGAAAAACTTCAAAAACAGACTCCAAGGAGAAACTGCTGAGCTAGAATTGATATGCAAACTAGACACAATCAACTCCGGTTTGAATAAGGACTGGGAATGGCTGAGCCATTACAGACATTGAATCTGTCTCCCCTTGTTAGTATTCTCACACTTGTTATCTAACTGTCTGTCTGTACTAGGCTAGCTTGATTATCACTTCAAAAGTTTTTTTTTTTTTTTTCTCTTAATTAATTGGCCTCTCAGAGGTGGTAAGACAACTCCCACCTGTTTATGCTCTCTGTATGTGTGTATATATATCTCCTCAATATATGTTCCATTCTATATGCATCCGAAGAAGTGGGCTGTAGTCCACGAAAGCTTATGCTCTAATAAATTTGTTAGTCTCTAAGGTGCCACAAGTCCTCCTGTTCTTCTATTAGCATTCTTGTTTCACAAAAAAGTTGTGTAAATAGAGTAGCTTTATTCTCTTGGATGTAGATATTATTTTACAAATCACTTATATTTATTAAATATTTTAATGTCTTTGATGTATATTTTGCTACTTATTTAACACTCCCATTGCACATATTTGAAACGAGTAAGTGTTCTGTCCAGGGGAGGGAATAAAGGGTAAGCTAGAGTAATTGTAACAGATTCATGAAAGGTAATATTCAAAATGGATGACATCAAGGCAGATTTTTACTTCAGGGTTTCAATGCCTTTTCATGGTCTTTTCTAGCACCAAAGTTGAGTACATCAACGTTGAGCCTTAGAGACAACTTACAAACCTGTCAATATTATTTGATGGCACTTCACTTTAGTTTCCTCACTTTAAAACAGAACTTGAAGATCCTTGGTGAAATCCCGACATCAGTGGAGCTAGGGTTTCACCCTCTGTTCCGAAGCTGGACTGTATTGTTAAGTATGAACAAAACTATATATCAAAAAGTGTGGTGGCTTTCCCGCCCACAGTTCAGGAGGAAGTTTTCTATTCATTTGAATTGGGTGCTACTGGTTGCGTGCTACCCCTTTTTTCATACACCACTGTTAGAAAACAGTCCCAGATGAAACAAACGGGACTAGATTCAGCTTGGGCATATGCTGGTGGCAGGATCCTAGATGATGGAAAGACTTCCAGGGGGATTCTGCATTGGTGGAAAGCCGCTGCAAGCACCCCTTTCCCTGGGTGCCCTCAAAATCCAGTGGAACCCCAAATGTGAGGAATTGTTGGGAGGAAGGATGACTAAGGTGGCAGGTGGTTGTGCCGAATCAGCTTTTCCCCCCCAAAGCCTTGACTGGTGGTGCTTTAATGGAGCTCCTGACAGAAGCTAACGTGTCCTTATCTAATATTACCTTGAGGTAGAAGAGCAGAAGAAACATTTCCCTCTGGGTGAATTCTCCATCAAAAAATAGTGGGCTTTGTTGGTACATAAGTACAGTCAATGCCATTTGCACCAGCCAAATTGTGATGGCAAATGGAGACCTTGGGTCTAAGCCTGAATGAGTGTAGTTCCACTGAAGCCAATTTATCTAACCTTCTGTAAATACGTGACCAATCTGACCCCTCTTATTTTTTAAGACACTATGTAAAAAGGTAATTTCTAGTATCTGGCCATAATGTTTTCTTTAAAACAAAAACAAATGTATTTTAAGGATACAATTTTTTAAAACTTTAAAAATGTAGTGGGAAAATATCTTAACTCACCTTTTCTTACAAAGGAGTGACTTCCTTCAACACATGGGTAAAGACAAAGGTTTGCTACTGCACTAAAGGGTTGTGATCTAGTTTAAGAAAATTATATGGCTTCATCTCTTGATTTAAGATGGTCTGTTTCCCTATGTTTATAATCAATGACTTTTGGTCAAAATTCATGTCTTGGACCAACCCTCATTCTTCAGGACATAAACTGACTTTCCTTCTTAGGTATTATTGCAAAATTGTCCAATATGGTGTCTGGTTGTTTTCACCTTCCTGTGAAGCATTTAGTACTGGCCACCGTTGAAGACAAGAAAACAGACAGGAAGAACAACTGGTGTGATCTGAAATGGAAATTCCTCACTCTGGTATAATCATGAAATAGAGTCACTACGGAGAATTCCATTGCATCTGGCTTTTCAATAAAAAAGGTTTCCATGACAACAGACCATTGCTTTGCAAGTTGTAAAACTCATATTTTTTAGGGACCTTCTGCTTCAGAACTGTGTGTGATATCTTGACAGAAGTCAGTCCTGAAAATCAGTGTAGTCTTTCCAAGGGACAGCCCTTTCCTGGAACTAAAATATTTGAAAAATTAATATTAACAGGAGTTGTGTGGTCAGTATCTTTTTGCACTATGCTGAAATAGACTCTTAAATTCCTCATGTTTTCTGCTAAAAATGTGGACACTGATGGTACTGGATTGTGACAGTTTTAAGTTACAATTTTCTTGCTTCTGTGGCTTTGTTTCTAAATCCAGCTCACTGCCCTTTTGGCCTGCTGTTCCATGGCAGCAAAAGAGAGTACAATGCAATCTCTGAACGTGGTTGTAGGACTCAGGATGAAAAGTGAGTGTAAAAGAATAGGGTGTGGGGGAAATCACGTTGTTGAGCTTATGGGAAATCTGAACTGCCTTTAGTCCTGCAGCAGAGAGAGCTGAAAAAAGACGAAGTTACATGCAGACCTAGAGTTGGTGAAAATGAGATTGAGAGAGGAAAGCTTGACTAGTAACCATGTAAGAAAGGTTAAGAGAAGACTGCAAGGAGTGCTGTATCACTATCAGCCATAGTCAATTTTTGGTAAGTTAAAAATCTTCAAAAGGAAAACACGAGGCATTTGATGACAATGTGAAAACATTTGGCTGCATTTACAAATGTATTAGACGTATTTATCTGTTTGGAATATCTGATTTCAAGGAATCAAGGGTTAGAGGGGGGCATGCTTGCCATAAAGTGTGAAGTCCATCGCTTAGTTGTCTCTGCCTGTTGACTGACTTCCGTCCGAGTCCAGGACATCATCCCTGGTGATGATCCCAATAAGGAAGTCATATGCATGTATGAGGAGTCTCCTCATTCAGTTGGGTGCAGGATCCACTGAAGGTTAGTTTCTGCCCTCAAATACATGGGTGTTTCTCAGTATATTCAGTCCGTGACGCTTTAGGACCTGATTTTTGAAAAGCCATCCTTGCGTTTTCTGCCAACAAATTGCAGGCATGAGTCATTTCAGGCACAATTTTGCACCTGAAGATATTTGCAGGTGCAATAACATCACTTGGATGTTTTACATACGTGATTCACAGGTGCAATCAGTTATATTTATTGTACATGGAAAGTACTGCAGGTGCACAAAGTAGGGAAACCAGTCTCAGACTCAGACTCTTAATATTTATTATTGTATTCAAAACATCAATATGTCATTGGCATAGATAATTAAATAATTGTACTGGTTATGAGTGAAAGGAATGCCAGTTGGATGAAGTTCTTAGTCAGTCTTTGCCTTTTGCTTTCTCATCACATAGGTTAAAGAAGACACAACTCTGCATAAAACAAAAATTTCTCCTCTGTCAGCATATAACTGTTCCATGATCTTGAAGAAACAAAGTACTTTAGAGATACGATTATAAATTTACTGTCCCCACCTGCCAGAGGCGACACCCTCCTTACATCTAACTGTTCTGTGCTCAATTTTTCCTTTACTGCTGTCTACCTGCCACCCTGTCCCTCTTCTTTCCTTCTCTCTCTGCTCCCCGTAGGGTGACCAGATGTCCCAATTTTATAGGGACAGTCCCGATATTTGAGGCTTTTTCTTATATAGAAGCCTATTACCTCCCACTCCCGTCCCAATTTTTCACACTTGCTGTTTGGTCACCCTAGCTCCCCATGTACACTGCGATAGAAGGAACTCCTCTTTATTTATTTATTTATTTTAATCAGCCTGTATCAAATGTTTAAGTAGTTTAGTATTTTTTAATGCAAGTGTTGTCTTCCCTCTCTCTGTGTGTACATATCTCATCCTCTGTCTCCAGTGAGGAGTATTTGATTTAAAGTAAATGAGAGCATAAAGAGGTACTGTGTCGGTTCATGCACCCTACTGAAGTGAGTTCATAATGCTGATGCTTATTCAGGAGATTACTTCTGTGTAAGGGTTTTCATCAGTGGCAGACAACCAGGGATATTGTCCTGGACTTGTTCTAGCGGGCCCAGGGAAAGAGCAGCAAGGCTCGTTTTTTCTCCCATTCCTTCTCTGGATATTCCAGTCTCCTGGTCTGAGCACCAGGAGCAGTTTTTCATCTACTCCTCCCACTTCCCACCTCATCATCTGATCAGCAGGGAGTGAAAGTGGCACCTGCTCCTGCTGAACAGCTAACAGGCAGGAAGCTGTGGGGGGAGTCAATGTGTGGATCAGGGCATTCCGGCAGCTTTCCTCTCTCCAGTGCAGCTGCAGGAAAGCTGTCAGGTTGGGTCCTCTGATATTTTAATAGAGGAGGAGAAGGAAGATAAACTGCAATTTCTGCCAGATCATAGGAGAAGGTAGTGACTGAGCAACTTTCTTAAATGCAGTTCTTCTCCCTTGCAGGGACTCCCTTTCAGCTCTGCCACTGTAGTGCTTTGATGAAGAAGCTCTAAGCCGACAGGAGAGAGCTCTCCCGTTGGCTTAGTTACTCCATTTCCACAAGAGAAGCTCTCTCGTCGACATAGCACCGTCTACACAGGGTGTTTAAAGTGGGTCTAACTACATCGCTCAGGGGTGTGGATTTTTCACACCCCGGAGCGACGTAGTTATATTGAGGTAAGTGTATAGTGTAAACCCGTTTTTAGACTTAAAATCTCCTGTGCCTAGTAGCACTTGAGGCAACTCATTTTTCCCCCCACTGTAGTCTGTCCAGGATAAAGGGAAAGGGAATGACTCCTAGGCCTCCATCAACTGTTCAGAAGTGATTTGATGGGCATGGGGAGAAAAGAGAATGGAGAACATATATGTGTGGCAGGCAGGAGAAGAGGAAAGAAGAGGGTGTGTACGTGTTGGTGTGGATCAATATAATGGGAATAACTGAAAAGATGCAGAATGGGAAAAGAAACAAGATGAGGGATGGGGCAAAAAGAGTGAGAGGGAATGAAATGGAGTTGTGGTATTTAGGTGGAAGAAAGGAGAGAAGAAAAATTAGCTGGTGGGAAATCAGGTACTGGAAAAGAGACGTAAATGTTTTTTGCCATTATGTTATAAAATGTATATATGACATATGATGCATGACATACAGAATATGTACATAATACCCATGTACTTTATCATCTTTTAAGGTAATGTCATGTGTCAGGTTTATCTGGTATGTTGTGTGTGATATTCAAAAGTAAAAAGCTGCCTTTGTTTGATGTGGATGGAATGGATGATTCTTTCCTACACATGCAAATGCAAGATTGTAGAACTTCTCCTGGGTTTTATGCAAGTTAATCTAGAAAATATAAAGGACTTTGTTCAGTGTCTTACAGAGTCCACATGGAGGCTCTTTGACTGATGCACTGAGATTCTTCTGTGGTTAGCACAGGGTGAAGCGGGAGCTGCAACACCATTTGCCTCTGCACCCTTGTGTCTGCACTGCTCTTCTGCCTGGCGAGAAAAGAGCCAGGTCCACAAGACTCTTAGAGTACGTCTACACTGCAATCAGACACCTGCGGCTGGCCCATGTCAGCTGACTCAGGTTTGCTGGGCTCGGGCTGAGGGGTTATAAAATTGCAGTGTAGATGCTTGGGCTCGGGCTGGAACCAGAGCTCTGGGGCCCCATGAAGGGTCTAGCGTTGTTAGTGCTAGATAATCCCAGCTCTTTGTGCGCTAGGAGCACTGAACCGAGCCTGTGGCTGGCCCTTAATGCAAGTATGCAAGGCAGGAAGGGCTTTTTGCCTGTATTTATCCATTCAGGGATAACTACCATCTCATCCAAAGTCATTAGATTATCTTTTTTTTTTTTTTTTTTTTTTTTTTACTGTTTACTTCAATCAACAATAAGAGAAGCTGTTCAGAGGAATTATGCTTTGGCCGTCCTGTTAAGCTTTGAGCTCGCCTTTGCATGTCAGTTTTACCTACCCACTTTCAGATAAACAACCTCCGCAGCCTCTCAGAGCCTCACTCAAGCCTCTAGGGAACTTGCTTTCTATAGCTGATCATTTAAGTCCTTGCTGTGGTTTTGTTCCTTAGAATTTCACAAACCCTCGTTAATTCTACTCGTTTGTCTACAGGAAGCATAGGCTCACCTGACCATGCCCTGGCTATACCAAGTTTCCTTTTTGGCCTTCCATGCAAAAAGTTAAGGCAAAAAAAAATTAAAATGTGGGTGCATAGAGTCCATATACATACCTGTGTGAACAGATTTTCAAAACACAAGCATTCTGTGCCTAAACTAGGCACACGGTTAGCACACGGATATCTGCATGTAGTTTTGGTTAGAACAGTCAGACTTCTTGTTACGTGGCAATCTGTTCTGAAAATCCAGTCACACTAGTTACACACATACACTGAGGATATTGTGTGGTCATAAACTCAGTGGAGAAGGGACCGGTGCTTGTATGCCTAAATGTGAGCAAAAGTGTTTATGAAGGAAGTTTGTGCCTGATGAGTTGACACTGGAGGAGTCTGGTGACACTCAGTTCTTTTTGTGTGCATTTTATAGTCACATTTCCTGCTTCTCTGATGGACACTGTAGAATTAAAACTCTTATTGAACTGTTGCAGAAAAGAACCAAGATCTCTGCTCAGGAATCAAGCCCTGTCGCACAATAGCAAGAACTCAAGTTATTTATATTCAAGCTCTTTGCTGAAGGAATTGGGCAATAGGGAGGATAAATGGAAGGTAGAGGCCCATACATGATGAAAGCAAAAAATAGGCAGATTTATTCTTGATGAATAAGAGGATAGATGATTAAACAATGGTAGCCATGATTATTCATTACTTGTATAGCACTATGGGTGTGGCATGCATGGTGCTTTACAGATGGCTATAAAGACAGTCGCAGACAGGAAGAGATGAGAACACAAGGAATGATTGAGGAGCATGAAGACAGTACCATTGTGCAGTCACTTTGGAGATTACTGCATACACTTTGAGGATTCCATAGTTTGTTTTTAAGCTTTTGTTTATCTGAATATGGGAAGTATCCTTGAAGAAGTGGGCTTTGAGAAGGGGCTTGATGGACAAACTATGGTGGTGTAGTGGACAGAATTAGGAAGGAAGTTTCTAGAGGCAGCATGAAAGCGTCATCAGGTGAAGCATCATGTGCTGAGTGAAGAAGGGATAAAAAGATCTGACTAGAGACGCATGAAGAGTGGATAAGTTGTGGTGAGGGAGGCCAGGCTGTAGGCAGAGCAACAAAGTAGCAAAGCAGCACACAGTAAAGAAGGCTGATAGGCTGTTGCCTCATGTCAAGAGGATAACAGTTATATAAATGTGAGGAGATTGTGCCTCACTTCATAAAAGGTTGGTTAGATTCCCAGTTCCCATGAATAGTGTTCAGTTTGGTAATCTTGTTTGTAGGAAGTACTAGATAAATTGGAGAAAGTTCAATATAGGCCTTCAAAGTTGATGAAAGTAATGAAGGAGCCCATGTCAGAGAAGAGCGGTAAAGCTAGGATTGGTGAGTCTTGAAAGTAGATGAGATCACATGGTGGAAGTATTTAAACTCCTTTGGCTAATGAAAGGCAAGATACTGATACATATCCTACTCACCTTGAGTAGTACCTTTCCTCTAGAATAGTCCCCCTGAAATCAATAGGACTCTACTAATTTTGAATAATACTTTACTCTGCAAAAAGGGGGCAGATTCTACCCCTAAAGTAGTTATGATAAAATTAATTGTGATGCGGTTATTGATGAACTAGGGAGCATATATTTAAATTAAGAGGGAATAGATGGAAGAAGGATTTGAGAAATGAGTATAAAGCAAGACTAGCAAATAGGAAGATTGACCTTACAGCTGAGGTAATAATATTAATGCCTAGTTTTCGTATAACACAAAGATGAGTGGCAGAGATATATTTAAGAATTAAAAGAATGATTATATTGAATGTAATAAACTCAAGGGGAATTAGTTTTGTCTTTGGGAATAGCTAATCACACATTCTAGCTGGAAATGTTTCATGAAATTGGCTGTTTGTTTTGTTCTTTGTATGAGAGTGGTGTTTTGCAGCTTTTAACAGACAAAGAGGTTCCCCCCCTTTGAGAAAAAGTTTACATTAAGTTTAACACTTTAAAAATGTTTTAAACGACACAGGCTAGCGTCAAGTAGTTCCAGAGAACAGAGCAGTGCAGTTCATATTCGTGGCTCTAAGCAACTGATAAATGGCACACCGGGTTCATATAACTGGCATGCCTGATCTATATAAGTGTCAGGGCTGGTATGGTCTACCAGTCCATTTAGCATAGTTAGCATGTGTGAAGTGATATTTGCTGTTGGCATTAAGCACACTTTTATTGGAGAGGTCTTTTGTTCATCTCAGGCTTCTTCTCTGTTCCATTACTGTAGCTAAGCCAGTTAATCTTACTTTCATATAATATTTTAAAATGTTTTACTGCTTTGTACAATGGTTATTTTAAAGCAATTCATGAAATAAAAGTGAACGTCTTCTGGAACAATGTACTCCTGAGAGCCTGTGATAATTGGGGATCATTGCTTAATTGGCAGGTTGCTCTTTCCACTGGGCTGTGTGCCAATCAAGTGGAGTCTACTGTATTTTAATTAAATATTTTTAGTACGTCCAATACGAGACTCTTGGCTTTTGCCTTGTTTTATTCCATTTTCACTGGTATTGTAATAATTCAGGCATTTATATGTACAGTAGTAATAATTATGTTCTAATAAATAGAATCCTTGATGTTCCGGAAGTCTGGCTTCAGCAGAGTGAACACAAGAAGCCTGGGATTCATTCCAGTATTGGTTTTCCTTAACCCTTTATTAGGGTGACCAGACAGCAAGTGTGAAAAATCGGGACGGGGGTGGGGGGTAATAGGAGCCTATATAAGAAAAAGACCCCAAAATCGGGACTGTCCCTATAAAATCGGGACATCTGGTCACCCTACCCTTTATTAGCTTTAAAAGATAATTTCCCGTAGAGGTTTTCAGCAAGTGGTATGGATCACTTGGAAATGCCTAAAGTAAAACTGAAAATGTGTTCAGCAACAGTTTTTGAGATCCAAGTATTTGGCTAAGGAGGAGGGATAATAAGCAAAGCAGCTATGGAAAAGCCCAGCCTGGAATTTTCACAGAATTGTAGGACCAAATTATTCACTTGTAACTTCATGAAAGTGCCTCCAAATTACCTCTTTGAGGTAGCTTGGTTCAACCACCCACCATGTGTGAGGGGGAAACAGACAGTTTGATATCCTAAACGCATGGCTGTGCAGATACTTAGAAGGAATTTTGCATATCACAGAGACTCCATACAGCTCACCAACCTCTGTTCCCCCATGGCAACATGGCTCCCTGAGGAGCTGTTCTCCCATTACATCTCAATCACAGTCCTCCCTAAGGGACAGCTTCATTGTTTGAAGGCATTCCCATATAAAATAGTCTTGGTGGGATTGACATTATCTCATGTGGGCCATTTCTCTGGCCACACTTCCATCAAACCCAACTGAGGCTAAACTCCACGAGATCAAGGGGGAACAGGCTAAATGACTGCTGCTCTTCCCCTTTTAAGTCACTGTTTCACCTGAACCCCTTCCCCTATGTGTGTGGGCTTAATTATAGGCAGGAATGGGAGCTATCCACCCCAGTTTTTATCCTTGGAGGGGAGTAACATGGCTTTCTCACCCGGTATTTTTGGCATGCTGAGGAGGAAGGCAGCACAAGTATGGGGAGAAGAGTTTCTGAGGTGGCTTTGAGCAGCTGTGTCCAAAAACCCTCCTTGAAAAATGTGATTATTTTCCCTGAGAACATTTGTCAGTGACCAAAACACCCTCAAAACTTCACAGATCCCTCGCAGTGTACTGACCATTTTTAAAAACAGCCTACTATTTCAGCTCCTTAGAGGACTGGATGGTCTGTCAAAGACAAAGGCTTTCCTTTGCCACTTTCATTGCCTTCATGAGATTTCACCTGCAGGAAAAATATTTCAAATTAAGCTTTGTTTGTATTGTAGGCACTGCATTTGGAGCTTGCAAGCTGGGTTCTCCCAGCTTTTAAAGGAACATCCATGCAAGCCCGCAAAGAAAAGCTCTCACAATTATTTATCTCCAGAGCCATAAAATGCTGCTAGAACATGTAGACTTCAGGATTCTGTTAATTAAAACTGAAACGTGAAAGTTCATAAATCTGGAGGAACTAGATGATAATGTGCATATATTTAATAGAAATTTCTAGAAGTGATAATTGAAATTCGTGGCTTTATTTTTTCCTTCAGTGTCTATTTCAATAAATCTGTTCAAATGATGACAGAGATTTGACACTTAGGGGGCCTTGGCAGGGAGAGAGAGCAGGGCCACAGGCATGGAGAAAGCCCACTGCTACACAAAAATATTTACTGACAGCTTGCAAATAAAGCAGAAAGCCAGTATTTTTTTTCCTCCTGTCCTGGACATATGCCTCCCTATTAATCTTTTACAGCACACTCTGCCTTGCTGAATCCCTTATTAAATAATGAACAGACATGTAAGCATTGTTTGCTCTTGTTTCGAGTCAACTGTGAACAAAGGTTTTAGATGTAGTTAGCAGAAGTTATGTGAAGCCACAAATAAATCACAGCTTTAGAGAGCAGATCATCCCCTTGTGCAGAGGGCATGAAAACCTTCTGTATTTGGGTTGATGTCTATGATAATAGAGAAATCCCTCCTCCATAATGTTGTCCTCTCAGCAGCCTCTATGCTGTAGCTGCAGTGGGGTTTGGGATTGGGTCTGGGAGTAACAGGGAGTCAGGTACTTTTAATGGCATTGTCCTCTGCTTAGCCTCTAGGTTTCCAAACAGAAAAGAAACTGGGAGTCAAAGCTGCTTGAAAAAACATGAATTCCAACTAGTTCCCCTTCTGGAGAACTTAGTTGCAGATGTAATCTGTCAGGAGGAGAGTGCCTCTGGTCAAGAAGTCTCTATTGAGCGTGTGCAAACTGAGATTTTTCAAGGGTTTATAACTTGGCCAAATTGATGGTAACCCTCCCCCCCCCGTGCCAAATTTCAACTCCTGCTTTGAGGCAGGGATGTGCTAGAGTGTCTCAATGAAATGACTGTCAGAATTTTTTAATGTGGGCAAAACAATGTATTTTTTCCTAACTTTGTCCTAAGAAACAGATCTATTTTTGATTGATATATTTGTATATATCAACTATATAATATTGGAGGACATCAAGAGTGATGGCAGTTTCAGTCCACAAAACCTGAAATATACTTTGGACACAGCTGAATGTTGTAGAAGATTTTTTTTTTTTTTTAAGAAATTCAGCCTGTGGCAGACACCTAACATTGATGTTTTCAGCTTCAGCTATTTAAGTCTGGGAAAGATGTATACAACTGAAAACAGGGTTTTATAATGGAAAGTATTGGGCAACCTTGATGATAGAGAGTTACCTATAATAAAACCCCAATTTATTATTAAATTTATCATGTAGAATGCACTGTAGAACAAAATTATCAAAATTGATTGTAACCCTTCTACCAGGTGGAGTTGGCAGGGACAAGGGCCTGGTTCATTATCTCAGGGTTCCTTTTTAACAATACAACCCAGAACTGGTTCAAGCTTCTACCCAGTAACTTGGGAAAATTACACACCACATCTAGCCGCCTCTAAGAGGCAATACTTCCCCTCTTGCAAGCACTGAGTCTGTGTGTAGAAAATAAACTTTTAATAAAAAGGGGAAAGTAACCCGGCATTAATTTGAGAAAATGCCACAAGCATGATTAAGAAGCATATGACCATGAGCAGAACAACCATACCAGAGTACATTGTGCAGTGCCCTTTGCCTCAGGTTCTCATCTTGTGGTGAGAAAATTCAACAAACAAAAGTTCCTTCAATGTGCCACTCCCCTCATCTTTCACTGCAGCCCACTCACAGTTGTTATCCTTGGTCAGTGAAGACCCAGAGTTCAGAGGTGTATTCACATAGGTTCACCTCCCACCTGGTGGGGGAAGTGGAGTGGAGAAAGTTACCTAGCAATGCCTCACATGCCTCTTGACTGTCCTATCTCTCGTCTGTTGCCTGGCCGCTCCCCCTTTATGTCAGGGGAGAGCTCATTCACATCCTGCTAAGATTATTATTAGAGCTGTCAAGCGATTTAAAAAAATTGATTGTGATTAATAAAATTAAATTGCGATTAATTGCCCTGTTAAACAATAATAGAATACCATTTATTTAAATATTTTTGGATGTTTTCTACATTTTCAAATATATTGATTTCAATTATAATACAGACTACAAAGTGTACAGTGCTCACTTTATATTTATTTCTGATTGCAAATATTTGCACTGTAAAAAACAAAAGAA
The DNA here is from genome assembly GCF_011386835.1 of Chrysemys picta bellii. NCBI lineage: Eukaryota > Metazoa > Chordata > Testudines > Emydidae > Chrysemys > Chrysemys picta. The sequence continues at coordinate 112,567,382 of NC_088796.1, forward strand.
ATAGTTTTTTTCAATTCACCTAGTACAAGTACTGTAGTGCAATCTCTTTATCATGAAAGTTGAACTTACAAATGTAGAATTATGTGCAAAAAATAATTCATTCAAAAATAAAACAACATAAAACTTTAGAGCCTATTTCTCATTCAGCCAATCGCTCAGACAAACAAGTTTGGTTGCAATTTGCAGGAGATAATGCTGCACGCTTCTTGTTCAGAATGTCACTTGAAAGTGAGAACAGGTGTTCGCATGGCACTGTTGTAGCTGGCGTTGCAAGATATTTACATGCCAGATGTGCTAAAGATTCATGCTTCAACCACCGTTCCAGAGGCCATGCGTCCATGCTGATGATGGGTTCTGCTCAATAACAACCCAAAGCAGTGTGGACTGATGCATGTTCATTTTCATCATCTGAGTCAAATGCCACCCACAGAAGGTTGATTTTCTTTTTCAGTAGTTTGGGTTCTGTAGTTTCTGCATCGGAATGTTGCTCTTTTAAGTCTTCTGAAAGCATGTGCCACACCTCATTCCTCTCAGATTTTGGAAGGCACTTCAGATTCTTAAACCTTGTGTCGAGTGCTATAGCTATCTTTAGAAATCTTTGCGTTTTGTCAAATCTGCAGCGAAAGTGTTCTTAAAATGAACAACATGCTGAATCCTTATCCAAGATTACTATAACATGAAATATATGGCAGAATGCGGGTAAAACAGAGCTGGAGACATACAATTCTCTCCCAAAAAGTTCAGTCACAAATTTAATTAACACATTATTTTTTTAATCAGCATCATCAGCATGGAAGCGTGTCCTCTGGAATGGTGGTTGAAGCATGAAGGGGCATACGAATGTTTAGCATACCTGGCATATAAATACCTTGCAATGCTAGCTACAAAAATGCCATGCAGACGCCTGTTCGCACTTTCTGGTGACATTGTAAATAAGACGTGGGCAGCATTATCTCCTGTAAATATAAATAAACTTGTTTGTCTTAGCGATTGGCTGAACGAGAAGTAGGACTGATTGGACTTATAGGCTTTAAAGTTTTGCATTGTTTTGTTTTTGAGTGCAGTTATGTAACAAAAAAAAATCTACAGTTGTAAATTGCACTTTCACGATAAAGAGATTGCACTTATAGTACTTGTATGAGGTGAATTGAAAAATATTGTTTCTTTTGTTTATCATTTTTACAGTGCAAATATTTGTAATAAAAATAATATAAAGTGAGCTGCATACATTAATTTTTTGAGTTAATCATGTGAGTTAACTGCAATTAATCAACAGCTCTAATTATTATATGCAAAAGCATTACATTAATGCAACTGCCCATCTGTTGTGCACTATGATATGGTCTTTAATAACGTGCTCATGTACTATTTTTCAATTAATACAATGTTATGTTAATTACTTAAATACCTTAAATAGGAGTTTTTCCTGAGTGAGGACTGTAGGATGGATAGTTATTCCATAGTTAATTTTATCACCAGGGTTAATCGCTTACATGAGTATATAGTAAATTATATAATACAATTTTAAATTATTAGATTAGTTATATGGTCAGATTTTAAAAAAGACTAAGGACTGCATTTGTATTTATGTTCAGTAGGGTGCAAATGATTAATGCTATCATCATGTATCATATGTCCAGCAAAAGTTGGAATGAGGGAAATATACTCCCACATGGTATAGAATTACAAATTGGCTTGTTACATTATAGATCAGGATGCAGAAGCTAGTGTCAAAAACAGAATATCTGGTTAAATGAAACATTGCTCTGATCTGGTATGGCACTTCATATGTCCCAAGTTGTCCAGTACAGGCTTGCATTCTATTAATTAGAATTGCTGCCAAGACATAAGTACAGTCATTGGGAGTTGTGAGGGATACAGGATCAGAGCGATGTTGTATGGGGGGGGGAAAAGACTAATATATTTGGTAGGGATTGGCTTCTGAACAGCATTCTTGGCAGGATGTACAGTGGCACAGAGACCATTGAAACTCTCATCTTAAAAAGGCTTCATTCTGCTCTGAGTCACTGTTCCCTTCATACATGCTAAATAGTCTTTTGACCTTTTCCCCGTGGCTACAGTATTCATTGCAGCCATTAGTTACGATCATTAGAGGTCAGATTTTTATGTCTTCTGTTAATAGTTACCAGTGCTATTCAGCTTGAACATCAGATAACTAATTTATTTTCCCTTCAACACTGCCATTCTGAGAGCTGTAGCTGATCTCATAGGCCTGCAACAGCCATGGTCATCAAGAGTAGCCAAAATTACAGAGAAGAATGCACTTGAGACTCAAGTAGCCATTGCTAAATAATAGCCATGTTTATCTGACTAGTAGTCATTGATCAACAGAGGGGCCTATCTAGAAGTATGTAAGACAAGGGAATGGGGAGGCAATTAATTATACTGTGTGATTCTTGCATGAAGCTTGGCAAGAAAATAGAAACACAACATTGAGTCACTGAATCTGCTAAAACCTAAACCAGTCACCCAAAATAAGTGATGTTCATGCCTTCACCCAATCAGCTATTATGCAGCAGGCACTCAAGGAGATTCAGTGGCCTCAGCAGGACTCATGCTGCCATCAACAACAGACTTGGAGAAAACATAATATTTGAACAGTGTTTTGAAGATGCATTAAGTGCTGTGCATTATTTTATTTAAAAATGAGTAAACTAAATGGATAAATGGAGTAATAGGAATATAGGAATTGCCATACTGGATCAGAGGAGGGGTTTTTCTAATTCTGTTGGTGAGAGGAGGGGGGCATGATACTGCAAAAAAGCATTTACAGGATAACTTGCCTACAAGGAAAGTTTCTATCTAATCACCTTAGTTAGAGGTTAGTTTATGCCTTGAAGCATGAAGCTTTAGATTCCTTTCAAAATTCCTATTTTTTAATATTTAATTTAGCTCTGGATATTCTTTTTATCCATATACATACCCAATCTTTTAAGGGTCCAGCTGAGTTTTTGGCCTCAGTGATAACTTGTAGCAGTGAATTTAACAGGCTAATAGCTTGTTTTGTGAAATACGGAGTCAGACTAAGGAAGAGGAATCAAGTGGAGGCACAGTGACTGAGAAGAACATGAAACAAAAGAACAAACACAAAGGACAATAGCTACCTGACCATTTACAATGGAGAAAACCCACCAACTCATTGGTGAGTTTGGAGGAGGAAGGAAAATCAGTTTTCTATTTTATGCGAGACCACCTAAATGTGTCTGAAAACTTGAATGTCATATATGTCATCATATATTATCTGTGCCACCACAGAACCTGATACCCTACTAATATCTGGAGAACAAGAAGAATTCTTCCGCCAACTCCACCTAAAAGAATTCTTTCACAACAATGATGACACCACTCACAATTACCATGTCATCACTGAGAATCATAAAACAAAATATTCATTCATCTGGACACCAGAGAGCAGACAAAACCACACCCTTGACCATTACATTGCTTGCTTCAAAAAAAATTGATGGTGAAATCCTTGACAAGCATCACATCCACCACAGTCTCTCCACTGCCAAGAGGACAGCTCTACAGTCCATGAAATCTAACCACCAGATAATGATCAAACCAGCAAACAAAGGGGGCACCATCGTAGTCCTCATTTGTGATGACTACATTAACACGGCCAACTGACAACTCTCCAATATCACCTACTACAAAGAACTGAAATAAGACCCCACTCCCCAATTTACCCATGAATTTAAGGATATCATCAAATACTTCCCCAAACAACTCCAAGAGAAACTCTACAAACTCATCCCCCAAGAACCCATTCCATCGACTTCTACATGCTTCCCAAGATACACAAAGAAGGGAATCCAGACAGACCCATCATATCTGGACATGGCACTCTTACTGAAGGAATATTGGGAGTTTCATAAACCATCCTCAAAACAATCACCATGCAAAGGGCCAGCTTCCTCCAGGACACAACTGACTTCCTTCACAAACTCCACAACATTAACAACTTCCCTCAGAACATCATCCTTTCCACCATGGATGTCACTTCCCTATACACCAACATCCCTCATGATGGTATAGCTGCCTGTCTCAAGTATTTACAAGACAATGGACAACCCTCAGATATCCACTCCAAACACATTGCCAAACTCATCCATTTTATCCTCACCCATAACAATTTTACGTTCAACAACAATCACTTTGTCCAAACCACGGGAACAGCCATGGGTTCTAGGATGGCTCCCCAATATGCCAACCTCTTCATGAGCCACCTTGAAGATGAATTTCTGGACAAATGCACCACAAAACTAATGATATACATGAGATAGATTGATGATATTTTCATCCTCTGGGCTGATGATTTAAACTTCCTCCTAGATTTCCATCACAATGTCAACAAGCACCACCTATCCATTAAACTCTCTCTGGAACACTCCCACCCCAACATCAACTTCCTCGACACCATGATCAGCTTTTACAATGGAACCCTACAGACAACTATATACAAGAAAACCACAGATCACCACACCTACCTTTATGCATCTATAACCAACTCAGACACACCAAGAAATCTGTTATCTACAGCCAGGCACTCAGCACAAAATATGCTCCAAGGATAAAGTCCAGATATACACATTAACACACTTACAACCACCTTCACCAAACAAGGACACTCCACAAGAGAAGTATATGGCATCATGTAATGGGCCACACACATATCCTAAGAGAACCTGCTTCAATACAGAAATAAAACTTCCTCTGACTGCACACCCCTAGTTGTCACCTACCACCCCATATTGCAATCTGTACAGGGTATCATCAAATAACTTCACCCCATCCTTGATGGGGACTCCATCCTGAAAGAAGTTTTCCCCGAATCCCCACTTCTGGCCTTCAAATGACCGCCCAACCTCTCCACGCTCATCATCAGAAGCAAGCACTCCACAGACCAGGACACACCAACTCAAAGCAGCCCCAAATCCAGCCAGAACAACAGATACAAAACCTGCAGACATATCTCCACTGCTACAATGATCAACACTCCCCACAACACACCTTTCAAAATCCCTAGGTCTGACATGCATCTGTCACAACATATGGTATACCTGATCCAGTGCATTAAATGCTAAATAACTATGTGGGTGAAACCAGACAATCACTACACTTTTGAACGAACTCACACAGGAAAATGATAAAAGACAAAAACACCATATCACCTGTGAGTGAACACTTTTCACAAAGCGTTCACGCTATATCTGACTATCCATCCTCATTTTCAAAGGAAACCTTTGCAACACTTTCAAAAGACAATCCTAGGAGCTTCAATTCATAACTTTCCCAGTCCTTAAAAATCATGGACTGAATAGAGACATTGGATTTATGGCATATTACAACAATCTATAACCCACTATCAACCCACCCCCAGCTGCCTTCCCCCCTCCCTTCCTTTCTCCTCTATGACTGGAGGAGGTTTTAATGGGCCACCTCACCTTGAATGATTCCTTGAAATATGTATTAACTACTTATGCTAAACAATCTTTTCTACTAGCTGTGACACAGAGTACATTTCCCAGACCTGAAGAAGAGCTCTGTGTAAGTTTGAAAGCTTGTCTCTCTCACCATTAGAAATTGGTCCAATTAAAGATATTACCTCACTCACCTTATCTCTCATCATATATTTTGCTGAGGAAAAGGAAACAATATAACAAACACAATTCTCTCTGCAAAACCAACACCGAAACAGAAAGACACATAATAATATACCGAACTCTAACATCATGATTTTTTCATCAGTAGATCTTAAAGCACTTTACAAACAACATGGATCCAAGAAGTAGAGGTGACTATGACAAGGACAGGCTAGTGGGGATAGGGGCATTATAGTCTGTAACCACTACTGTAGATTCCCCTCAGAATCTTGGGAAGAATCTAGAATTCCTGAGTATCATTAGTATTCTGCTGTCAATATAGAGCTATGAAAACTACTAGCATATGTTTCTCATCTCCCTCTAGTGGCTGGCACACATAGAAGATAGCCTATTGCTATCAGTTATTACATTAGCTGAAGTGGCAGATGTCTGTGCTGTGAATTTAAAGGTTCTAACCCTGCAGATGAACCTGCATAATCAACTTTAATTTTGATACTTCCTAACTTTGAAATCCTTGATGTTGCAAAGTTAACATTCTTTGAATGTAGTTTTTTTCCCATTTAATAGAACAATACATTGTGAGAATTGTTTGATGAAAGATGTGAATGGGAAGATGTTCCATAAACTGTGAAAAAAATCGAACTTCATGTACAAATCTTCTTTAAAGAGACAAATTAATCTTTGTATTTTACATAGTACCTTCTATCCAAGGATCTCAAAGAGTTTTACAAACATTGATGAATTGAGCCACAGAACTCCTATTTATAGTAGGTATTATTATTCCTATTGTACAGGTGAGATAAGAGACTCCCAGATTCAGGGGAAAACAAAAATCATTGATAGGTGAGGGAATAGAACTCATATCTCCCGACTTCTAGGTCTGTGCATTAACCACCATTTTTCCTATCTACTTATCTAGATGTGAAATCTTCATCTCTCATTATGAAGGCCAGCTTAAGTCCTGGTTTAAAATCTCAAATCACACTGAATGGCCATGGAAAAAAGTCAAGTCTCCACATATTACATTCATGTTTCAGTATCATTAAAATGCAAAATATATAAATGTCATTTCAACACAGAAAGTACGGTACATAAAAATATCGTGAAATCAGCATATGACATTCAAAAATGTTCAAATGAGACTTTCAGAGCTTAATAAATGCCATTGTCACTAAACTCTATATAGTTGATTCTTTCTCTCCTCTACAGTGTGTAAAACAACTTGATTATAGGAGTGCACTGTTTGTTTTGTAGGAACAGAATTAGGAGGAATGGCTAGCTATTGTTGAGCCAGGACATTTCTTTCCAAGTATAACTCTGCAAATGTTTATAAAAAAAGCTTCCCAATACGTATGTACAGGAGTCCTTTCTGATATTATTTCTCATGATCTTCATCAGATTCAAAAAGTATTATTTTGGTCTTTGAACTCTTTGAAATAACTGCAATCTATCAGATACCTTGGAGGCTAAATGTTGGCTTTTTAAATAATGAACACTAGTGCCTGTGCATACCTGCATTCTCTCAAATTGTTATACTTATTAATCCAGATGTGCCAGTTTCGAATAGGTGATGGCAGTCGCATTTTTTATGTTAGCACAGGCTGCGGGCATGCATGCTGCTAACAATCCTGTTCAAGAAAGCTCCATATTTATGCCTATTGTTATATTTTGAAGGCTTCAAAAAATCACAGAAGACATGCGTATTAAGGGAGCTCAGGACTTCTGTGATCTTATCCATTAGTGATTTCTTGCATAATCCAGGCCCTCCAATCTTTGCATTGTATGTATTGCATAGGTTTATTTTGGTAGATTTGGAGCACTATCCAACAAGGCATTGAATCCCAACTACAAGATGCTGAGCACCCTTCAACTCCCATTGAGCACTTCGGAAGAAGCACTTAGCTCTGCACTTTGCAGGTGAAAGCCCTTGTTTTGGATCCAGTTCAGCAAAGTACTTAAAACATATGCTTCAAGTCCCAATGGGGCTATGCACGTGCTTAAATTTAAGCCTGTGCTGAAGTGTGGTGTTGAAGAAGGAAGAACTGCTGAACTGGGTCTTAGTGATTACCCTCTGTTATATTGTAGAGATTTGGATTTAGAAAGGTCAAGGCATGAGGTGTGAAGATGAATATTGTTAAGGCCTCTAGATTTAAATTTTAAGGTGCAGGAAACCACTAGTATTAAATAAAAATTAATAAACTCTGCATTCTTTCATATTCTGTGTGTAAGAGGCCAGCTGTTGCACTATACGGAGCCATTGTGCTGCTCTTTCATCAGTTTGGAGCTTCTTATTTTCCTTCAGATGTAATTAATTTTCTTAGCGTTGATCAACTGCAGTGAAAATGGACTCTTTAGATTTTTCCCTTTGCGTTATGCTGAAGAAGAATGGTAAACAATAATCACATTCATATGTTATTATTATTTTTAAAATACATATGGTATTTGGTATTATATATTAAAATCCCAAATATTAATAAAGATGAACGCTGTAAAGGAAATGAAAATGAAATTTTTATAGGGTCTGAGGCAGAGCAAATGCTCACCACAACCTCTTCTGACAAATCTCTTTCAAGGATCCCCAGACTGAAGATTCACTCTTTGCTGCAATTTGCATTCTTAGGCCTATAAATGTTTTATGACCTCCCTCTATGAGCACTCACAGACAGAAGGAGGGTAATGCAAAATTGATCTGTGTATTAAAACTGCTGAGCCAAGCAGGCCTCCTCTTGGAATTACAGTGATTGCTTAGTGGTGATTCAACAGGCCTTCATAGAAATATTTGCGAAAATGTCAATCAATTAAATTTGAACTTCCTACCTACCTACCTATCTTCTCAGATCTCCCTAGTGCTTACAGGTGAGTTGTCAAGGTCAGGATTTTCTGGGGATTCTTTGGCTTGATACATGCCCTTTTCATAGCACTGTCATACTGTAATTAGGCTCATAACTAAGCAATGATGAGATGTATCCTTTGTGAGATATATTTTTTTAACAGAAGTATGCAAATCCTACCACTACCAAAAATGCTATAAGCAGCCCAGAAATGCAATATAGTAGTTGGAAATTACTACAGTGGAGTTGTCTGTTTATATCAGGTCTGAATTTGGCATGACAGCTATACAAAGGAAAAGATAATTGATTGCAAAGTCAGCCAAACAACCTATTTTAATATCAGTTCTCCTCTTATTCATTATAGAGCAGGAAAATCACAATTCTCAATCCAGATTGCTACCTTTCAGTGTTTTTCAAAGAAACTGTTCTGTGTAACCAAACATTTATTACAGTAAAATTTTGGTAAAACCACAATACAAATCAGACAATATGTCTGGGCTAAGATTTGAAAAACAAAACAAAAAACGAAGTTTAAGTAAGGCTACTAAATCCGTATGTTGCACCTTGCCTGGTTTTCACACAAGGTCTGAGAACTCAACAGCTCCCATTGGAAAAGCTGGACTAAGAACTGATTTTGTTCTGTAGCAGGATTTTCTGTACAACTTTGAGTCAACGATACTTGGCAACTCCGACCAGCTAATTTCATAACCACTCATAAAAAAATAGTTTCTTAGGGCAATTTTAGCTGCAAAGAGATTCATAATGCCAAATTCTAGTTTGTTACACCCATGCAAATGCCATTGTTCAATGGGATCTGCTTAATGAGACTTTTGAAAATCAGACAGGTGCCTAAATATAAAGTTAGGATCTGAATTTAAATCTCAGTTTAAAAAAAAAAATCTTGGCTCTAAAGTATGCTTAAGTACAATACATTTTTCAAAAGGGGCTCTCAGTCACACAAGTATATATATTAATAGAGGGACCGACACCCTGAGAGTGTGGGTTGCAGCGGGCCAGTGCACCTGCGCAGACTTATTGGGAGACAGGGCCCAGATTGTAGGCAGACAATCAGGGCCAGGCTCAGCCCTATAAAAAAGGCTGCTCAGGAAGGGAGCAGGCAGTCTGTCCCAGGCCTTCAATAGGGAAAGGTCTGTCTCCAGAGCAGGGAGACTAGCACCGCGGACAGCGCAGTGCTGGCCAGGCTCGGGGAGCAGAAAGGCGCTCTAGCCTGAGGCCTGCCAGGTTGCAGGCCCTGAAGGGAAGGGCCTAGCGGGTGCAAGGGGCCGTAGGGGAAGTGGCCCAGGGAAGCGGACAGACGAGGGAAGAGGACGAGGACAGCGAGGCTGCAGCCAGAGGGTCCCTGGGCCGGGACCCAGAGTAGAGGGCGGGCCTGGGTCCCCTCCCTTTTCCCCCTTGCAGTACACGCAGCCATCGGCCATAGGGAGCGGCCATCATAGACTACGCCAGATCCCTGACAAGAGGGATTAGACTTTGGGGTGTGTGGATGGACATGGTGGCTGGGGCGTAGAGAGACTGCTGATCAACCCCCTCCCCCCCGGAAGGGGGTGTGGATGGACTGAGGGGCGCTGCTGGAGGGCAGTGGTCCTGAAGAGGACGCCGCGAGCTGGAGAGCGACGCGGGCTCAAACGCCAACCAAGGGCGGGACACCACCTGAAGAGGGCGCTCCACTGGACTGAGCTAATTCCCGGAAGTCACCAGCAGGAGGCGCCAGGTGGTGAGTCCCAACTCTGTTACAACAACATACACATGAAGACAAAACACAAATAAAGGCTTGTGTGAAAAGCTGAAAATAATGGGATTACAAAAGCAACAAGGAACAATTCAAGGATACTAAAATAATGGAATTGCTAGATTTTTCAAGGTAAGTAGATCCCCAACACTAGGAAAGATACATCCCTAGAGTCAAATCCTGGCCCCCTTGAAATCAGTGGAGTGTTGCCATTAACTTCAAGGAGGCAATATGTAAAGGGCAACAGAATAAATTGTTAATGAAATCCTGACATAATCCCATATTTTTCATCTACATAGATGGTGTCTTAGTAATGTGCAGCCTTTTTAAAATTATTTAGTTTGTTCAGTGTTATGTAAATCATTGAAATTTGGCCATTTCTAAAAGGGTATTTCTAATGTCCTATGGCTCAGGTTGTTGCATTTTCCAAACTGAAGGCTTTGGGTCAAATTCTACACTCAGTTACACTGATCTCAGGAGTGCAACAGACTACTACATGACTCTCAAATGAATATGGCAAAATGAATTGCATCTCTTTCCCCCTTTTAAAAAAACACACTACAATCATATTTTTCCATAGTTGTTTTTAAATTGCCACTTCTGTTGCTTTGGGCTTTTTTTTTTTTTTTTTTTTAATTTACTCACATTGTTTTCAATTTTGCATGAGGTTGGGGTGTTCTTTCTAATTAATGGATGAGAAATTGCTTTTAGATTCTTCAGCACCCCAGGTGCTTTTATGTGGGGTTGCTTTATATCTAAAATGATCATTACTAATTCAAATGAATATTCTGATACTTCCTAGTTGCCACTGTTGATACTTGTGTGAAAAGGCAAAATGGTAAGGTTCTTTGTGTATGATGTTGACTCCAGAACTATCCGTAGGTTGAATAGACAGGGATACAGAGATGAGCAGTGTATTGATTGATAGATATTGGGCAGCCCTTCAGTAAAAGAGATGACAAAACAGAAGTGTGAGTTACTTTCCTGAACCTTGGATATCTGACATGCTTAAGCTTTTAAAACATCAGACAAATTCTGCCATTTTTCTTGTAGGATCACCAAAAGACAGATTGACTGAAAAAATTCCTGGAGGTTGTTAGTGGTGTCCTTTCTGTTGTTCCTAGTCATTCCTAGATGCAAGATTTCAGTATACTGTTGCTCATTTCTTTGGTGGATTTGATGTCAGAAATGGAATGAAACAAGGACATGAGGAGGATGAGAATTCTATTGAATTTATTTGTAATACTAGTCTGTGTTTGGTAGTTTTGGCCCATTTCCTCACAAATGGATGAAATTTCCCCCCTTGTGAGTTGTTTGGATGGGGGAACTGACAGTAAACCATACATAAATGTTCTGTTCACACTTTTAATGCCTAATCCACATGTAGAATCAGTTTCCAGGGAAACGGATTGGATCCACAATGTAAAGTGAATATTACCACAAACAAATGTGTTTTTTTTTTCTTTATATGAGTTCAAATTGGGGGTGGAAAAAGTGCTAGTATTCTACTCAAGCTTTGACCACTATTCTAAAGTTCACTCAGAATCCCAGGGTAGGCATGTGAACGTGCAAACTTTGGGAAAGTTCAGATTCAGAAGAACATTTCAAACCTATAAGAACATGCATGTTTTTCCTTGCATCTATTATACTGCCTGATTCTTTCCCTGTGGGATACAAATAATTCTTTGAATCATATCTTGCACTGTAAAAGTCATATCCCCTGCACTTTGAATTTAGGTTTTGCGTTCACTCATCTTTTAATTCTTAGTTTTGTGTTTTGGTTTTTTTTGTTTTTTGTTTTTGTATTTTTTCCATGGAGGAAGATAGCTCTTTCCCCTTATTGTCCATCCCTTTTGTGGATGTGACTATATCCCTACTAGAACCTCTTATGTGAGAGTTTGAGAGAGAAGCTGGTTCATACTATATTTGTTGTGAAAAATCAAGGTTGTCAGATACCAATTTCGCATATGTTTTTACATACTGATGTAAGACAACATGGAACAGGTCAATGAGTCATGTATAGTGGAAATATATAGGACTGCATGAGGTTGAATGGAGAAAACATCAACCCACCTACGCGCAATTTCCAGAAATAGTTTGGGAAATCCTGTTTTCTCTTTTTTGCTATAAGATTAAGATACATTTCTTAAGTGTGTTTGTTGCTGTATGGCAGTTAGGTTGCCTCACTCAGGTAAAACTTTTTAATCTGCAACAAACTTTTACAGTTGTACTTTTCTCTAATGGCAACATTATCAACACTACCACCTATGATGGATTCAAAGTGTAATCAATGATACGCCAAGCATCTTGGGTTAATTGGCAAATTCGTTCCAAGCCCTTTCTGCCTTCCATTGTTCTGTTTACAAGGCATTAGGTGGAAATTTCAGGACTGTGGTTTTTTTGTTTTTTTGTTTTTGTTTTTTTGCATCTGTATATAGGAAAACAAATATTTCAGAATGCAAGATATTTTCTGTATAAACGGTGTTTCACCCAGTAAGCCTGGAACATAAATTGCAGCTTACATGAAATCTCCATAGATCTTGGTAGTTGTTTATTTTTTTATTTATTTTGAATATATATTATTTATAGAAAGTTTATAAATCTTGCCCAAAGCAGTCTCAGCCTGGGCGATAACTATGGGCCCAGTCCTGAAAACACTTGCCCCCATGCGAGTTGTCCAATTGATGTCACTGAACTATGTATGCTACATGCATAAGTGTTTGCAGGATCAAGCCCTGCACTGCAAAAATGCTGCCCATTGTGGATCAACAGACCTGGCAGGGTATTTTATAAACATATATTTCTTGTTTTGTTTATAAATCATGTATGCTGGGTGGAAAATGAATGATTTATCATATGATTCTAAGAAGCTGTAGTTGCTGTTCCCTTCTTCTAAACAGCACTGAACAGAGAATTTGCTTGGGGATTTGTCATCCTGGTTATTGATCACAATGGGGAAGGTGTCTCTACCAGTCAACTGTGGGTGTAGAGAAGACATAACCCTTATAGAATTCCCTACCCTTCTGTAAAGTTTATCATCATCTAGCTTGCAGCACAGCAACCTTTAGCCTTTGTCTAAAGAAGATAAGAATTACTTGGGGGGCGGGGGAGGCTGGTGTTATACTCATCCTTTCTTATCAGTTTCAGTGAGGGAAAGAAACTTTTTTTTTAGAAAATTCCTTAAGAAAATATGGCAGTAGAATTATACATGGTGGTTTCTCTGAAAGAGAAAGAACTATATAAACTTGATGGAAGATGTCAGAAATGTTTCAAGAGGCTGGTCAGAACTGGGAGAGGTTTAACATACAGTAAGCGCAGTCTTGGTGCTGTTTGTTTGATTTGATTCACCTAGTGTGCCCTTAAATATATTTTGTCAGAGAAGTCACTTGCTTTGAAGGATTATTTTTAGTTTTTAGTTTGTGTGGACAAGTGTTCCCCCTCCCTTTCCACAAGTCTATAAATAAAGAAAAATAAATATTTTTGTACTCCAGGAAAGAACTTGATATTGAAATCTTCTGAGACTCAGGTACTCATGCCTTACGCATAAACTCAGCTGGCTTGCAGAGGAAGTGAATTCAATATAGATTGGACCTAATCCTGCCACCCTTAGCAGTATTCACATGTGTGGTCCCATTGAAGTCAATACAACTACTCAGGTGAGTAAGGGGTGCTGATCCGGCTTTTGAAAGAGTGTTTGCACCTTTCTAGCATAATTCTGAACTAATCTCAGATGCTTCTATGAAAACCATGTGTTGGCAGCGTATCATTCTCCCCCTACCAACAAATATTCACTAACAAATTATATAAAATACAATATGAACAAGCATCTGCTTACTAAGTCTTGGCTTTCAATACTGAACTCACATTTCAGTGTGTTCTATATATCGTCATATTGTCAGCCATTTCTCTATATGAAATTGAGTACAGAGTGGGTGAATGGTGCCAGATTGACAGGCAGAGAGACCTAAGTGTTCTGTTTACCCCCAGAAATGTCTTAGAGGAGGAAGCAGAAGTGGACACTTCTGTACACTATCCCACCCAGGGGTATGATCATTGATGAAGAGAGGGTGCCTCTAGAATTGTGGGGGTCATTCAGTCTCCATGCTCATTCATCCTTTGGCCTGTTGGCGGAGGCTTCAAAAGAAGCTTGCCAGTTGGCAAGTTGTATGATTTCCTCTCTCATCATGAGCTCTTGCCTACTAGGAACTGGTGTGAGAAACAAACTCATTCCACACTGAACAGCTGGCACACAATAATGACTTTTGGTGTCTTCTAAATTTGAACCTTTGTCCTGGAAGTTAAAGGCTTTGAATCCCCTAATTCCTCCAGCTCCCTCCCAACAAGGTCATTGTTTATCTTAAACAATTTTTTGCATTCAGAAGGGAAACTATGTGCTCGGTTTTTTTGAACATTCACAGTTAGTATTTTGTAACTAACTAGAGGTATAGTTCTGAGCAAATTGGTAGGAAGTAGTGATTATCCAGCTTGCATGTTTCCTACTTCTGGACATGGCATTTTCAGGCATGGATATATGAAGCCATATTTTCAAAGTTAGTCACTGAGTATTTTCTAATGGTACATGAAAATGTATCTATGTGTATGTGCAGATCAGGTATTTGTGATTGCACGTGGCCAGTACCTAACTTTGAGAGTAAGGTGCAAATGCCTAACTCATAATGATGCTTTTATTTTGCTACTTTTAACAGATGACTGTTAATTTTGCTAATTTTATGTTCATGGTGACTTCCATTTTGTAAGGGGTGCAATTCTACCTTGGACATTACCTGGGCTGTGCAAAGCAGTTGGGAAGGCTCTTATGTCCTCCTGTCACTATGCACCCACCTAGAGTTTGGGCCCAATGAGCACCCAAAGGGAACTGTAAAGGATCCTTAGGACTGGTCAACACACACACACACACTTATGCTGAAACAATAAAAGGCGTGAATTAAAACCACTTTAGTTCTTTGGATGTAAGTCTGTGTGTGGATGCCTTGGAATGAAAGGTGCTAGAGTCAATTTAGCGTAAGGTCACTTTGTTACTGATTAGAGCTAAATTGTCTTTAGCCACTTTTATTCCATAATAAGTATCCACATGCAGACTTGCAGCAAAATAATGAAATCAGTTTTAGAAAACCAGTTTAGTTAATTGGATGAAAGTTTGTGTGTAGACCTAGCTCTTAATGTAGATGAGAATGAGGTTCTTTGGTCTGTAACTCTTTCATTAAAAATATTTCCCCCTCTCTTGTGCAAATTAAAGTGTGTATGATCATTTTAAGGAATTCTTTTCCCCCCAAAGGTGCAGGATACTATACTTAGTCTTCTCAGGAACTGCCAGGAGAATTCAGCTTCCCTGAAGACTCTTTCAATCAGTGCCTTTAGCTTCAAAGTTATCCATGTACTTCCTATTTGGGTCCCTAGATAGGATAAAAAACCAGATTGTCAATTTAAACATTTCTTTCTTTCTCTATAAGGGGATGATATATGACAAATTTGGCACAAGTGCCACAAGTCACTTAATAATTAAATGAAATATGGACTTTGGGCAGGATTGGTCTCAGGAGGACTGGCAGACCATCTGCACACAGACAATGAAAGGAATGAGTTATTCATCTTCACCTGAACCTCTAGGTATCAGTGACGGTAGTGGTTTGGAGGTGGAGGTCCTTTCCCCTCCCCGTTGGTGGGAGGCCACCCAGCCTCACTACGTCTGTGTGTTGCCCACCGTTAAGGAATTAGCGGGGTAACAATAGTCTATAGCTCGGGCCTGTATTCAGGGTCAAGTGGCAAACACAGTTAGGGAGCCCAGGCGCTTAGTCAGGGTGGGACAACAAGAGTTTATAAGCTTGGGCCTGTGTTCAGGGCTGAGCACTGAGGGGGTCAGGCATCCTGGCTCCTGCGGACAGCTGACAAACATAGGCTTCTTGGTCTAGGGAGGGGGAGACTGCCAGCCCAGGGTGAGGGTGGCAGGGGGGATGCAGGCCCACCCACTCCACTGCGTCCAAGCCAAGTGCCCTGACAGTGGCAGAGTGATCTGCCACTGGGTCAGCGGGGAATCCAGTGATAACGCAGCCAGACAAGGGTTGGCTGGCCCTGGCCACTTCCTAACTCCTCCTCAGGGTGTACCTGGATCCATAGGGGGTCCTCTGGGTCATCAATGTAGAATGCCTGTGGCAGTCCTGGCAACTCCTCTGTGGCTTGGTGAGCTGGTGACTACCGCAGCTCCGTCTAGTCCTCAGCTCCACAGGGGCCCGCAGCAGTCTCCCACCTCAGGAGCAGGCAGGAGGCGTCTGGCTCCTTCGGCGGCTGCGGCCCAGCTGAGCTCCAAGACCCACCTTTTCTGTTTCCTGTCCCACCCACTGACTTCCAGTGGGAGGGATGAGCATGTCCGAGCTCCGCCCTCCAGGGCTCGGTGGGTGGTCTCTCTCCCTCCATGTCAGTGAGAGGCCATCCCACCATACTACACACACACACACACACACACACACACACCCCTCAAGTCCAGCTCCCGGTCTTCGGGGCTGGCTTCTTGGCTCCCCCCAGATAAGAGAAAAAGTCAGCATTGGCATTTTCCTTACCTGTCCAGTGTCTGACTGAAAAGGCATATTGCTGGAGAGTAAGATACCAGCGCATTACCCTGGCACTGGATTTCTTCATTGTGTAAACCACTTAAGAGGTGCATGGTCGGTGATCAGTACAAAGGACACCCCAAGATGATAATATCTGAGCGCGTTGATGGCCCCCTTGATGGTGAGGGCCTCCTTTTCATTGACTGAGTACTTGCATTCTTGGGAGAAGAGCTTTTGACTGAGATAGAGGATAGGGTGTTCTTCCCCGTCCACCTCCTGGGAGAGGACTGCCCCAAGCACACACCTCCTTTTTATGCCTTGGGGTGTAACTGGATGCGTTGGGGGTCCTCTGGGTTGTCATAATAGAATGCCTGCAGCAGTCCTGGCAACTCCTCCATGGCTTGGTTAGCTGGTGCCTCCACCAGCTCTGGCCAGTCCTCCGCTCCACAGAGGCTCGCACCAGTCTCCCAGCTCAGGAGCAGGCAGGAGGCATCTGGCTCCTTCGGTGGCTGCGGCCCAGCTGAGCTCCAAGACCCGCCTTTTCTACTTCCTGTCCTGCCAACTGACTTCTGGTGGGAGGGGTGAGCACATCCGGGCTCCACCCACCAGGGCTCAGTGTGTAGTCCCCCCCCTTCTGCGTCGGTGGGAGGCCACCCCGCCTCACTACAGTGACATTATACTGTAAATTGGATTCTTCATACTATTGAAAGGGTTCTAGATTTTCATGTGTATGGAGGGGGCACTTGTATGATCATTTGGAAGGAGGTACAACCGGACATCTAGAGCATGGATACAATTGGACTCAGTTATCTCCTGGCCAAGTCTCTGGACTGTTCCAGCGCTAATGCACAATTTGTTCATTCATTTAATACTCCCATCTAAAAGTACAGTACTAGACCTTTTGAAGATTTAACTTTTGAATGATTACCAGTATCAATAGATTGATGACACCTCTCATCTCCTTCATGCCCTACAGCACACCTTTGGAACAGTTTGGAAGGCTATGAACTTAGCATGTTTGGAGGGAATGCATCAAAGTCACTGAAGCTGAATGGATTCTGACAGTACTGACTTACTTTTTCCCTTAGCGTTGGAAGAATTTTAACTTTCTATTCAGTTTGGATGCTTATTAATGTGAAAATCATTATAAATTAGTTTAAAAATGACCTACAAAGGGAGAAAAAATTGTCTGTCCCCATTTTTTTTCTCCAGCAGGTGTTTATTCTCAAGTCTATTTTTCCTTCCTGCATGTGTTTTATGTTAGATATTCAGGTCTTGTTTAACCTGTTTTAACTAGAAGAACTACTGATGTCTGGAAAGATTTCTGGGATGGTGACATCACAAATGATAAGAGGTTGAATCTGAGCAATTGAGAGAGAAAGAGATTTGTATGGCGGCTGCTTGCAACTCTCTTCCTTCTTGTTTAATCCCAACACCTGAGAAACAGTTGGGAGAAAAGGGTTTTGTGACAGATTCAAATTCCTTGCTCTTTAGCCGTTTGCAAGAGCGCCTGCTCCATGGTTCTCTGAGTCCACCAACTAAAACAGGGAAGACAAAACTTAAAATTCCTAATAGTTCTAAGGTACAAACCAAGCAGGCCTTTTTAAAATACTTTACAAAGAAGCAATAGGAAACCAACCCAGATTTGTGCAGCTCACTTGTCATCCTCACACCATTAGATACATACTAAGCTTCACCCTTTTTAACTAAACTTTGGCCAGTCTCTTATTTTTTCCCCTGCTGCCTACATAACCATCCCTTTTCCTTCCTGATTACCCTGTTGTGCCAATGGGCAATGCTGATCAAAACCATCAAACCGTGGCACAGCAAGGTGGATTGTTGCTCTGACATTATCTCCACTATGCTTCATTATTTCAAATTCTGGTGAATGTGACAGGTTCCAGAGGCCCTGTTAGTCTTCCAGGAAGCAGAGAAGTTCACTCCTTGCTTAGATCTCACACAGGATGAAGTAACCAGGAAGAGTTGAGAACTAAAAGTGCAGTCAGACAATGAGAGGTGGATAGAAAACTCTTAAAACGGCCCCTTAAATCCTCCATTCTCAAAGGCTTTTTCAACACTGTCGTTACCAGGTCAGCGTGTAACACAGACTGTCCTTTTTTTTTTCCTGTTTGTTTTCCAGTCATATCAAACCATATTGTTTCTTCGGTTGTAACCGATGAATTCTAAAACATCAGAAACTCTTGAGAAGCATTCTGTTGCTGAACCAGCTGATCTGCTCCATAAGCAATCAGGGTTGCCAACTTTCTAACTACACAAAATCGAACACCCTTGGCTTGCCCCCTGTCCTGCCCCTTCCCTGAGGCCCTGCCCCTGCCGTCCCCTCTCTAAGGCCCCACCCCCATTCACTCCATCTCCCTTTCCTCCATCCGCTCACTCTCCCCCACTCTCACTCACTTTCACTGGGTTGGGGCATGAGCTTGGGATATGGGAGGGGGTAAGGGCTCAGGGATAGGGCCAGGGATGAGTGTTTTGGGGTGCAGTAGGGGCTCCAGGCTGGGGCCAAGGGTCATGGAGTGTGGGAGGGGGTTGGGGTGTGGGAGAGGGTTTGGAGTGCAGGGTCCAGGAGGGAGTTTGGGTGTACAAGGGGGCTCAGGTTGGGTGCTCAGCTAGGAAGTGTGAAAAATTGGGACCGGGGTGGGAGGTAATAGGCACCTACATAAGAAAAAGCCCCAAATATCAGGACTGTCCCTATAAAATCAGGACATCTAGTCACCCTAGGCTCAGTGCTGGGGCAGGGGGTTGGGATGTGAGCTCCGGGAGGGAGTTAGGGTGTGGGAGGGGGTTCCAACCTGGGGCAGGCAGTTGGGGTGTGGGGTCTGGGAGGGAGTTTGGGTGCAGAAGGGGACTCAGGGCTGGGACAAGGTGTTGGGGTGCAGGTGCAGGGTCTGGAAGGGAGTTAGGTGTGGGAGGGGATTCTGGCCTGGAGCAGGAGGTTCGGGATGTGGGCTCCAGCTGGGTGGTGCTCACCTCAGGTGACTCCCGGTCAGTGGCGCAGCAGGGCTAAGGCAGGCTCCCAACCTGCTCTGGCGCCACGCTGCTCCTGGAAGCAGCTGGCATGTCCAGGCCGTAGACGGAGGTGCAGTCAGGCACGCTGCCTGCACCCGCAGGTGCCGCACCCACAACTCCCATTGGCCGTGGAGGTGCACTGGAGGGCGGGGGCAGCGCATGGAGCTTCCCTGGCCACCCCTCCGCCTAGAAGCTGGAAGGACATGCCAGCAGCTTCCGGAAGCTGCACGGAGCCAGAGCAGGCATGGAGCCTACCTTAGCCCTGCTGCGCCGATGACTGGACTTTTAACGGCCCAGTCAGCAGTGCTGATCAGAGCTGCCAGGAACCCTTTTCGACCGGGCGTTTTGGTAGAAAACTGGACGCCTGGCAACGCTATAAGCAATCAGTCACAAAAGGGTTGATCTTGCATTCCTTTTGCATCCCAAACTCCCACTGACTCTACTGGGAGCATTGTGGTACCCATGGAATCATAGAGTCATAGAATTTAAGACCAGAAAGGGTCACTAGATCATATAGTCTTACCTCCTGTATAGCCCAGGCCATCAACAACACTCAGCACCCGCATGTTAATCCAACAACCAAAATGAGATCCAAGTATTGCAATCCACAGGAGACTAGACTATTATGTGTCACAGGGAGCAAATAGGAAGGACTGAGGAGCATGAGTGCCCGAGGCCTCTGCAATGGCAAGGAAATGATTAACTGAGAGATACCCAGATAATCCTGGCACCCACATGCTGCAGAGGAAGAGGAAAAACTGCTATAGTCACTGCCAATCTGACCCAGGGGAAAATTCCTTCATGACCCAACATCAGTTAGTCCCTGAGCATGCGAGCCAGAATCAGCCCCCACAAGCACGGGAGAGACAGAATCCTTGATGTCATCTCAGAGCCCTGGCCCACCCTGCCAGTGTTCCGTCTCCAGCCATGACCATCCCTGATGCTTCAGAGGAAGGAGATTTAAAAAAACCCAAACTTTTCAGAATACATGCGGGGAGAGGGGAGGGGAATCCCTTCCTGACTCCTGTTGGTAGCTATCTGAAACCCTGAAGTACGAGCTTTAGGAACATAGGATATAAACCAGAAGTGAGCCCCCGGGCTGCTGAGCTCTGTCCCCCACCATCACAAGAAACTCCATCCTACAGCTGCACTCATAAATTTGTCCAGCTCTCTCTCAAATCTAATCAAGTTGTTTGCCCCCTACAACTGCTACTGGGAGGCTGAGCGATACCTTGGTCTTACCAGTGCCTTCTACAATGGCATTAATGCTTCTCTATTTCTGCCAGAAATGTCTTGCCCAATATATCCTAGGATGTCATTTGCCTTTTTCACAGCAGCAATCACACTGGGGGCTCCCACTCATCCTGTGATCAACACACACACCCCGGTCACTCTCCTCCTCTGTCACTTCCAACTGATGAGCCCCGAGCATGTAACAGAAATTTATTCTCAGACCCTAAGTGCCTGACCTTGAATTTCACCCCATTTCTGTTATTCCAGTCTTCACGATCATCCAGATCTTCCTGTATAATATTCCAATTCTCCTCTGTGTTGACAATGCCTCCCCACTTAGTATCTTCAGCAAATTTTATTAGCGCACACTTCCTTTTTATGCCTAGGTTATTAACAAATCTGTTGAATAAGGCTGGTCCCAAGACTCATCCTTGAGGAACTCCACTAGTAGTTTCCCTCCAGTCCGATAACTCGTATTTCAGCACCACCCATTGCCTTCTCCCCTTTAGCAATTCCTTATCCACCCTACAATTCTTGTACTGATCCCCATCTTCTCTAATTTAACTAATAATTTCCCAGGTGGTACAGTGTCAAATGCTATACTGAAATCTAAGATCTACTGCATTTCCCTTATCTAAAAAAAAATCATTTATTTTCTCAAATAAGGAACTCAAGTTAGCCTGTCATGATCAAATGATCTACCTTTGGTAAACCGATATTTTATTGCATCCCCATTACCATTTACCTCTATGAATTTAATGATTCTTTCACAATTTGTTTGGAAACATCGCACACTGCAGAGGTCAGACTAACAGGTCTGCAATCGCCTGATCACTTTTTCCCCACTTTCTTAAATATAGGTATGATGTTAGCTATTCTCGAGTCATATGGCACTACCCGCAAATAGATAAATTTATTAAAAATCTGTGCTACTGGACTAGCAATCTCATGTGCCAGTTCTTTCAATGTTCTGGGTTTAGCCACTCCTCCCAGTGTGAACGCATTAAGCTCTTTAATTTTTCTTTCACCTCAGATGTAGTAATTTCCATTTCTAGTCACTTATTCCCATCACCAGTACTGCCTTTATGCTCAGGTTCTATATTATTATCATAAATGAAAATCAAGGCAAAGTATTCGGTTAGTTTTTGGCCTGTATCTAGTTTATTTTTAATCTCCTTGCCATCCACACTGCATAGCACGCCAACTTCATCATTCCTTGTTCCTTACATAACTAAAACACTTCTTATTATTTATTTTAATTTCCACGCCAAGAACTAATTCAGCTTGACTTTTAGCAATTCTCACTTTGTTCCTCCATTTTCTAATATTCACAGTGTATCTTTATTTGATGATCAACCCCTTTTTTCATTCCCGATAGGTTCTCTGCTTAAACCTAATAACCTTTCTGAGGTGGTTAATCATCCAGCTAGGTCTGGAGCATTTTCCTACAAGTTTCTTCCTCTTACTTGGAATGCAAACTTCAGATAGTTTTTCAGTAGCTGACTTGAAGAAATTCCAAACTGCCTCTGCATTTTAATCCTTGAGCTCTTCAGTCCAGCTGACTTTTTTAACTCTAATTCCCCAAAGTCTGTATTTTTGAAATAAAAAATCACAGTTGATGATCTGGTTTTGATTATCCTTCCATTTAATTTAAACTGAATCCATTCATGATCATTCAATCCAAAGTTATTTCCTTCTATGATGTCCTAACTGCTTACTAAAACCAAGTATAAAATTGCTTCACCTCTTGTTGATGCATTCATTGATGGAGAAAACTGTCATCTGTCACATCCGGGAATAACTGAGCCTTACCCACTATTAGTAGCATTTATTCCCCAATCTATATCCAGGACGTTGAAGTCTGCCATTATGACATAATTCCCAGAAGTATTTATCTCGCTAATAATATTCAAGAGAATACTGTCCATTACTGACTCTGACCCTGATAGTCTATAGCAGATCCCTAAAACCATCCCAATGGAACCTCTTTTACAGTCCTTCCCCAATGTGATTTTGACTCTTCAGCCTCACATCCACATCTCGTACCCTTGCTCCTGGCAGACAGCACACTCTTTGTTTTCTGGATCAAGCCCATCAATTCTTTTGAGTGGGGAGTCCCTGCTCACATAGACCTCTCTCTTCCTGGTTTTGGTGTAATCTGCCTTATGTTTTCTCTTGCAGTCCTCTGTACAGCATCCCTATTTTTCCTTAGGTTTCTGTCCTTGGCTACCGCCATTATCTCTTCCTGTCTTCTGCAGGGACTGGCTTCCCTTCTTTTCTTGCTTATCAACTCATCTTCGACTTGTTTCTCCTTCTTATTCCCCATTGCAGCAAGCCAGGCCCAAAACTGGCAAAGGAACTTCAAGCAGAGTAATTTGTTTTTGACTCCTGGTTCATAAAACCCAATGACAGGCAAACGTCTCCGACTTTTTCTTTGGCACTAAGACTTTTCATGTGTCTCCAATGTATCCCTGAAGTCTGTGTGGGCACTGAAAAGGGAATCTGGCACTCTGGGAGTAAGAGGATGTTTCCATTTGTTAAGTTGTTTACTTTATCTATATTATTATTAGTAGTAGTAGTAATAGTAGTATTTATTAATTGTTTATTTGTATTGCAGTAACTACAAGAGGCTCCAGTTGTAGACCAGGACCATATTGTACTAGGTGCTGTACAAAAACAGAACCAAAGAAAGGTCCTGGCCCCAAGGGGCTTACAATCAAATTATAAGACCAGAGACAATAGATGGATAAAACAGATGGAGGAATACAAGTAAACAATGAGACAATATTGGTTAGCAAGGCAGGCAATGGTCAAATTCTCTGTTTCGTTGGTGTCAATTTGGAGTAACTTCACTGACTCCAATTTACACGAATGTAACTTAGAACAAAACTTGGCCCATTATAGTTTATTGTGTAATACTAGGGCACATTAAAACAGAATGCTCAGGGTCTGGCTATATTGATGACAATAAAGGTGTCTTTTTTTATGCCCTATATGTTATAAGCCTATCTGGCAGGGGGTATCTCTTGTTAATGTTTGTACAGTGCCTAGCATAATGGAGCTGAGGCCTCTAGGTACTACAATAAGACAAATAAATAATACAAGAGAGAAAAAGTTTAATATCAGCACTTCCTCTTCATATGCACCTGCAGAGAGATAATGTTGTGCTTTCAAACAGCCACAAGAGGTGGTTAGTTTGACAAACTTTTTGTCAGTTTGTAAAGCATGCCTCCCTACATGTTAGTACCTTTCCAAGCCTAAATGATCAATCCCGGTGTTAGTGAATGGGTAGCATCTCTTTGAAGGAACTCTTTACATGCATACAGCTCTCCTAAAAGTGATGGTGAACACCTTTAAGAAAGATCAGTGAATAACTGAGAATATATTTACAGAAAGTTTTACAGGGATAGCATAGTGCTTCTCCCCTCCTGTGATACAACAGCATCTGAAAGCAGCTAAGGCATTTGAACTACCAAGATAGGACTTTGGTGGTACCAAGTGGCCTGGTTCTCCTCATCCATCGGCATACACCAGGCATAACACCACTTTTCAGAGAGTCAAGCAGAGGGTGTTTTAACTGGAATTTGGCTTGACAGTGCCTGTATTTGTTAAACTTCCTGGCTTAGCCAGGATGGGCAGGGATGGTGTCCCTAGCTTCTGTTTGCCAGAAGCTGGGAATGGGCGACAGAGGATGGATCACTTGATGAGTACCTGTTCTGTTCATTCCCTCTGGAGCACCTGGTATTGTCCACTGTTGGAAGACAGGATACTGGGCTAGATGGACCTTTGGTCTGATACAGAATGGCCATTCTTATGCTTGTTACAAAGCCCACTTACTTAAGCTATCTCTCTGTGAAATTGTAGTGGAGGCAAAACTCTTTAGTTTTTACTGCAATGTAGCTAGGTGAAGGACCTCACCTAATTCCTGAACCTTGTTTCCCATAAGATTTTACAGAAAGCGCGTTAATGTGGTTTTGTTACCTTGCTGTAAAAAAAAAATCCCTAATTTTTCGGTTGTGAAAAAATTGTCTAATTTGCTTGATCAAACATATTTTTTTTTTTAGTTTTTACGAACTATTCCTCTTAGCATCCCTGCCATCAGACCTCCAGCTTCTTAGATACCTAGGAAACATAACATGGTACTGAAGCGATAACTGTAGTTGAGCTGACTATTAAGTTTGTTCTGACAGCCAGTAACAAGTTTTTAGACCATGTTGATGCGGTCCTTAACTATTTAGAGGCGTCACGAAGTTTAAGATTTCCTCTAAAGGGCCAGATTCTGCCATCCTTGCTCATATTTAGTGAAACAGTACTACAAGAGTAGTTGAAATCAATGTGATTATGTATGGAGATTATCTATGTAAAGGCACTACTCAGCATGAATAAGGGTCTAGAAAATTAGAAAACTTCAGAGCAAAATATTCTGTCTCTGTAGTCCCCCACTCCTTTTGGTACATGGGATGAGAGAGGCAATTGGACCTGCATGGAATGCAGACTTTTACTATGCCACCTAGCATGGAGATTTCCCCATGAAAATAAATTCGAAAGATGATATAGAAAAAATTCAAAATAATATAAAATATGTATATTTTAAGTGTCCCAAACCAGCTCAAGTGTGTATATACACACACATATATACTGTAACTGTAAATTAAACTGTTTTTTAGCTGTAACCAACATAATAATAACTGTTATTGTTTTGTAATATCTACCTACATATATTGAAAGAGTAGATAACAAGTATTCTGTTATCCAAACATTACTTACTCAACACTGAGTGATTTAGATTTTAACCAGGAGCAGAAGTCAGACTCTTGTGTAATAATGGCTATTTGATCAATGATCTTGACATTTTTACATTTTCTGCATTGTAGAGAAGAAAAAAAAAACAGTTTTAAGATTTGCCCTTTAAGAAATTAGAGAATTAAAAATTAATCTGACTGAGAATCACACAAGTGCAATGAGGAATTTTCAGATGTCATTTCACCTAGTAAAGAGCAGTAGTTCTTCCAGCCCTGCTCCCTATCAAGAATGTGACTCTGAGACCCCGGATTTAATATTTTGATAATGCCTTGAGATGAAAAGGTAAATCTTGTCGAAGATGCCCAAGCACAGCTGTTTTGGTTAATGGGCTCAAAAGCCAGACAACCTTTGAAGAAAGGACATTATTATTTACCCATGTAACAAAAATGAGCTTCACCCTCTATGAAGCCTCTTACTCTGGGTCTCCCCTCACAGGGGAACCCCCTTCCCCTACACGCACCTTGCCTCAGTGGCTACTGCTAGTCGTCATCTAGCCCCCGCTCCCTGGGACAAACTGCAGTCTGTAAGGGACACTCATCGTTGGCATGGGGATAGGACCAGCTGCCTCTGCCTATCCCCGGGTTACACCTCTGCAGCCCCAGTACCTCTCTTAAGCCTTTATTAAGGCCTCAGCCTGGGGAGTTGCCAGGCTGGAGTTCCTCAGCTCCTCTTGCCTTTCCCCAGCCCTGCTCTGCTTGAGGGACCCTTTTCTCCCAGGCAGCTAGGTCCTTCCCACTCTAAGGCTGGAGAAAGACTGACTCAGCTCCTGGCTCACAGCCCTTTTATAGGGCCCGCTGTGGCCTGATTGGGCGTGACCCAAGCTGTGGCTGCTTCCCCCATCAGCCCAGCCTTTTTCCAGGAGGGCGGGGTAACTGCCCCGCGACAGGGGGTTAAGTTCACCCCTTTTCATGGAGCAGCTTTCTCCCTCTTGTTTGCCTTGCTAGTTAGCGTGGCTGGTAAGGCAGCTCTCAACTTGCTCTCAGCAGGGAATATTGACCAAATAGCACCTACTCTCCCTGTCAAGGCTGGAGTTGCAGTCTGAATGCAGGACCAAGAAGGGAAATAAGGAGGGTCTAAGTAAGGGCTTTGACAATTTACCTCTGGTGAATGGGAAGGATGTTCCACTATCATCATAACAATGAGCTCTGTTATAGGAACCTAGATACAGGTAGGTGTGCTATACCCCAAAGCTGGAAATATAAGATGTCTCAATGACCTATCGATATTGCAGAAGCTAATCCATGCTCTCGAAAGATATGTTTTTGAAAACTTACCAGGTTGTGAAGTTCTGAAGAGTATGCTTAAATATTCCTCCCACAGTGCATATATTTTGGTAAATATTGTTCTTGAGAAGTAAGACTTCCACTTTTCGCTTTAGCACTAAATGTTTTGATGATGTTTATGTGGAAAGACATACTTAAAAGCTTTGCACTTTAGGAAGGATTGAAAACTACAGCTGATTGAGTAACTCAACAATGTAATATTTTCCTGAATATGAGGGGAAAAACCCTTGAATTTTGTTCAGTTGTCCCTCCTGTGTTGGTTTTCCATGAATACTCTAGCGAACAAGTTTCCTTGCATGACTATTTATGCAAAGAACAAATTTTAAGTGACTATTAGAGAATATTGGCAGAAGGGGCCTACTTCACAGCCCATTGAAGTCAATGGAAAGTTTCCCATTAACTTCAATGAGCTTTGGATTTTGAATGCATCAATGCATTATTTGTTGATGTAACTGCATAGTTGGATGGATTCATTTTTGTTGTTCTGCTGCAGAAAAGTTTGTTACTTTTGGACTAGTAAAACACTTCATTGAATAAAATAGCGAACATGCGTAAATCACAAAAAGTGAAAAGAAACACAAGAAGTAAGCCAACATGCTAGTTTTTTTCCCTCCAGTTTTAATTCTGTGCCTAAGAGAAAACAAACTTGTATTTGATTTTCCCTTGAGCCTTACCAACTGTGTGAATAGTTCCACAAATTTTCTTTCATGGGGTGTTATAAAATGAGAAGATATGGTGGTTCTCTTTGTTTGGAATGACACTAATTCTATAATATGCCCATGGTCAGACAGTACCAATAACTGAGGCAATACATATTTTAACTTAATTAGTCCATTGTTTCCTGCAGTAATTCTTTGAACTTAGTGCCTTCAGCCAGAATCTCAAACTCCTTTACAAATGTTAGTTAAGACAGAGATAAGTGCTGTGATAATACAGATGTTTTAGAGAGGAGTAAACTGAGGCACAGAAGATTCAAGTGATTGGTTCAAGATTACTCAAAGCCAGATTGTGCCTGGTCCCTCGGTGAGTGCAAGGATGAAGGAAGACTTCCTCGCCTCTTCTTGCATTGCAGTCTTGTGCCTAGAAAAGGGTACGGAGTGCTCCCCTTCCAGTTGCCTTGGCCATGTGTACCACTATTCCCAAAGAGGTTGGGGAGAAGAGTGGAGTCAGGGCTATTGCTCAGCCCTCACTCCACATTGGCTGTAGAACAGGATCAGTGATTGGGGGAATCATAGAGACGTATATTAGCAGGCATGTTCCATGTGCTTGCCAGGGAGGAAATCTGCCTTCCTGAGGCCTCCAAGTGTTCCTCTTGGGTGGTACGAATTGGCACATTACCTTTCTCTGGGCTGTGCCTAATGAACATGATCTAGCCTTCAGCGAGTCAGTGACAGAGCCGGTAATAGAGACTGTGCCAGGAATTCTGACTCCTGGCACCCTGGTTTAATTACTAGGCAACAGTGCCTCCTGTTTTACTTTGATGTGTAGGCACAATACAATAATTGTAAATGTCTCACTGAAAGCAGCCTTCTTCCTGGTGCACTTCCGCCAAAAGTGTGTCCATTTGTGAGTACTTTACAAAAAAAGCAGGATTGGGGCGGAGTGCGAGAGAGACTATTATTGTAAAATTATCATTTATTTGCCGTTTGTCTTTGAGACAGCGTCTATTAAACTGGATTTCACCATTGCTTAACTAGTTTACACTGGTACAAATTCATGAGGACAGTCCTGTTTCTGCTGCAGACACACTGCTCTATATGTGCTGTGCTCCACAGATAGTTATATTCACAGCCATCCAATTTCTGCTCAACTGCTGGCACAGGTCTAGTAAATATTTTGGAAAGGTGAAATGGGCTGCTGGCTCTGGGGGGGGGGGGAAAGGTAACATTATGCCAAGAGAGAGACGTTAGGTTCTTTCTGAATAGTTCTGCATTAGAGCTAGTGCCAAGCAGTAAGTCAACCTGCCCAGAAAAAAGGCAGCATTTTTTGGGGGTCAAAAAATTAAATGAGGAACACAATAAAGAATTGAAAATGGAGAAGAAAAGAAAATCTGGAAATGGAAAATCTGTATTTGTATTTCAGAGTTTGATCACCTTGCTATCGTCTATCATAATCCTTTTAAGCAATGGTGGAAGGATGTCCTATTGCAGGGGTCGGCAACCTTTCAGAAGCGATGTGCCGAGTCTTCATTTATTTACTCTAATTTAAGGTTTTGGGTGCCAGTAATACATTTTAACGTTTTTAGAAGGTCTCTTTCTGTAAATCTCTAATATATAACTAAACTATTGTTGTATGCAAAGTAAATAAGGTTTTAAAAATGTTTAAGAAGCTTCATTTAAAATTTAATTAAAATGCAGAGCGCACAGGACCAGTGGCCAGGACCTGGGCAGTGTGAGTGCCACTGAAAATCAACTCGCGTGCCGCCTTTGGCACGCGTGCCATAGGTTGCCTACCCCTGTCCTAGTGTAATGCCCTTACGTTATCCTTCATTATTATTATTTGTATTGTTTATACTGTGGTTGCTCTCATGAGCCCCAGTCATGGACCAGGGCCCCATTGTGTACAATCTGTACAATCACAAAACAAGAATGTTGTGGGTGGGTTTGTTTGGAAGATATTCGTACATTCTGGAGGCACCCTAGGGCCTAGGAATAGAAATGTTTAGAAGCTTGTTACAGTAACAGATAGTGCCCTTGGGAAAATCACTTCACTTCTCTGTGCTTCATTTTCCTCATCTGTAAAATAGGAACAATAATACATTCCCAGACAGGAGCAGACTGGGGGAAGAGCAGATGTTCCTTCAGGGAGGCAGAATAGCTTTCAGGACAAAACTGTTTCCCCTATTTCAGCGGTTCTCAACCCTTTTCCACACCAGGCTCTCCATTCAATTTAGCAAAGTGGAGGTAAGGTGGTTGTAACCC
Source organism: Chrysemys picta bellii (assembly GCF_011386835.1). Lineage (NCBI taxonomy): Eukaryota > Metazoa > Chordata > Testudines > Emydidae > Chrysemys > Chrysemys picta. Next base: position 112,597,423 of record NC_088796.1, read on the forward strand.
CTTGATACCTGTTGAACTCCCTGCTTGAGAACACATGCCTTATTCTAATAAAGCTCCTTGTTCATTGCTAGAAGGAAGTGATGTTTTCTGTGATTCTTTACGTTTGTCACACGACCCTATTAGACAGGCTATGCTCCCCACCCCACCCCCAGTTTGCTCACAAGCTGCCAAATGCTTTAGAAATGGATTAGAAAAGTTTCCCACCACACCACTGCCATGTAATATCTCCTGCTGATCCTATCTGATCAGAGCCATCTGAGCAAACTCTGCACTGAGCTAGGTACTCAGGTAAGCCATAAGGTGGGCTGTACAAGTCTGCTGCCTTTGAGAAAAGAGAGGGATAGCTAAAGGCTATGAAGACCATTCCTTTTCACTTCAGAGACTAAGGAATCCCAGCAGGGTGTGTGTGTGTATTTTAAAAAAAAAGTACAATATTTTTTTTCATCTCCCTTACCGCCATGTACTTTCATTTTCAGACCTGTCCTCTTTTAGGTTTGATTGACAGGGAGGTTTTGGAAGGGATTGAAATCTTATTTTGGAAAGGATTGAAATCTTATCTGGACTAGTTCCTCAATCCCTGTTTAGAGTCCAAAGGCTCTGAGCCAAACCACTACTTGATACCTGTGCCTGTGGCTAGTGCCACTGTGATGGATTTACATCTCTGGTTTATTATAGGTTCTTGAGTTCAGGGGGATAGAAAGGGGGGTCACAAGGAGGATATTGAATGATATAATTTGAACAATACAGGTATTGGTATGCTGTAAAATAAGAACAACCTCCAAACCTGTCAGGGTTAATATAGAGATTGAGTGATATAGATGAAGACTTAAATTGATGAGGCACATGTATAAATTGATAAAGGAGCTTGATGCACCATAACATTGAAATTTATCTAAATTCAATATTGTTAAACATTCTTAAAGATCAGATGAATTATACATGAAGTATATGGATTATTTGTCGCAGGCAAACAATGGTGACATTTCTGTCTGTCACTTAGTATGACAAGGTTAGCATGTTTTATTCAAAACTTTTAAACAGTAAAATGATTTGTATGCATTACTCTTTCTTTGAACTGTCAGAGAAAGCAGAAAGCAACACAGTTATTCTATGACACAAAGTCATCTTTCGTGTAAAAAAAAAAAAAAAAAAAGACAGAACAGGATTGTTTCCGACATCCATAAAACTCACACTTTAGTTTTCTGCTCATCTGGGGTGTGTGGAAAAAAAAGTAATAAACTGAATCCTAAGTACGAAGGAGAAGAGAAAAAGAAAGCCAGGTAGTAGAAAGTGGTTTAACAACAAACTACGAATTGAATTTGTTGACTATTAAAAATGGTTTGTGAATATTTTTGCAAAATAAATATACCAAGTTCAGTTTGCTGTGATTCATGGGGTCTTATTAATTAGTCACCAGTATTTGGAGAAATGCTGGGTATTTGTGTATATGTTTGTGAATTTTAGTACAAACCATTATTAATTCAAAAACTTGTATGGGAAGTTCTTTATTCACTCTTCGTTGGGAGGCTGAGTATGAGTAAACCTGCATCTGGTACCTCAGAAAGAAAAGTCAGCTTCTTTGGTAAAAGAACTAGTGGTCCCGTAGGACCATGTTCTCATGTTTATAATGTTTGTCATTAAGTCACAGAGAAGAAACAATAGCATATGATGTAAGTAATTAACCATTCCACACAAATACCAGGTGGTCATAGGAACATAGAAATTGCTGGTTCAGACCATTGATCCATATAGTCCAGTATCCTTTCTCTGACAGAGGCCAGCATGAGTGGCTTCAGAGAAAAGTGAAAGAAACCTCATATGCAGATGTGGGATAATCTGCCTTAATAGTTAGAAATGGGCTTTAAATCCTGAAGCATGAGATTTTTTTTTTTATACCGTCCAAAAAAAAATTTTTGGCATTAACTATTATAGTTCTGGATATTCTTGTTATTCACTTGTCTTCAGTCCCACATTGGATCTTGGTACATTCTTGGCCTTGATGACGACATGTGGCAGTACATTCCACAGTCTAATTATGTGTTGTGGGGAAAAAAATATTTCCTTTATCAGTTTTGAATTTGCTGCTTTTCAATATTTTGAATTGTTGAAGCAAACTGGTCACAAATGACCCAGGCTCTGAAAATTATTCTTTGATACTATTCAACAGATTTTTTTCAAAAGTATGTTTGAAAAAATGAGCGTCAACCTGTGAATGATTTGCTGACAAGAAAGGAGCTAAAATCTTAATAAATATTATTGAAAGTTTGACCAGCTGCACACTCTGGAAATCTGGCTGCTTTCTTTTAACTAATAGACTTTAGTGCTCGTAAAAGAGGCCAATTCAACAATCTTGGAGACTGCATTGCTCTGTTCACAGAACAGATACAGTGTGGGCAATGGCAGCTAAAGTTTCTCCAATACTATTGTGCCGATGTGCCTCAACCCTGAATTGGAGGGACCCCATTTAGGAATGAGATCAATCTACTTTTTCATTTACTTTTTGACTTCTCCACTCAAGGGTGTGAATAATGGAAGGATTTTCTGTAACATGAGCACCTGGACTAAGATGCTCTTGGTCAGCTTTCTTTCAATAACTAACAACCTGGGTTGGATTCAACCTAATGACCTAAAAATTATACCTTTTGGACTTCTTTCCTATTGCTATTTCCATTAGTCGTCCAGTCCTTAAGAAGCTGTTGCTTTAATCTTTATGGCTTAGACTAGGCCCGTATCAGGAATTGAGCATCATCTGGGCGATGAGACACCATATTCATGGTGCCATTGCTAATGGCATATCATAAACAAACCAACCAACCAAATTATTTCTATATATTTTCTAACTTCAGTAACAAATGTGTGAAGCTGAGAATTCTATATTAAAATGGTCTATGGATCAATGCAGAGCTCCTGGAAACAGAACCAGCCATAGTGCAGCTAGCTACTGTGTCAGCTTTTGTGCCCAACTGTCTTGAAATTACTCCCACTCAGCTTCAAAGCCCAATAACCACAACTGGGCTCCAAGAAAGAAAACCGCTCCTGTAAAAAAAGCCGCTCCTGGTGCCTCAAGATGTTTTCTTTATTTTTAACTTTACTTTGCTTTTGTTTTAAAAGCAAGAGCTAAAGAACAAAGAGCCAAGTATTCTTGTTGCATCCGCTGTTGTTTTCAGGCCTTACATCTGACTTTCGTTCTCCCAGAACTGAATGCAGCTAGCATTACCGTCCACATTTGTAGACGCATGAAACATTTTGTGTTTTCAGATTTCCAAAATTAAAATTGGTCCATTTCTCAGATATTACATTAAATTTCATAAAGAATATTTATCTCCTCATTTATACCTATAGTTTTATTTGTCTTCCTCTGTCTCACATATGTAGTCTTAGATATTAAAAAGTGATCAGTGATTTTGAATAATTCCTTTTTTGGGTGCCACCTTGAGACACCATAAAGGGGCTGGATTTTCAGAAAGTGCTGAGGACCTCCTGGCTGCATACCCAAAACCCGATGCTCTCCAAATCACTAGTCACCTCTCGCAATCTGTTCATCTGTCTCTTCCTCCCCCACAGAATACTCATATATTTAGGTGCTTTCAAGCCTGTCCTATCATCCTGACACTCTGCATTCTTAGAAAACGGTAAGGATCTATCACATACAGTCCAAATCCTGTTTCTGTTAATCTTGCATATAGTCATATTGAAGTCTTTGTATTTCTTTCTAGATCATAACAATACAATTTACTTTCCTACAGTACCATCTGTTTCTCTCAAGTATATACATTGTTTAAATATTTTTAAAAAAACTTTTATGTTTGTCTCAGATGCAGACAATAGTGACTCACCTTACTATTTAGTGAATGCATTAGACCCCTCATTATATTATGCATCCACGGCTAATGGCTGTAATTGATTAGAATCTCATCCAGATTCAGAAGATTAAGTCACACAAATTGTTTTTGTAATTCTTTAATAGAGCCCTCTTAAGGAGACAGTCCAGAGATTTCACTGCTAACTCCCTGTTCAGAGCTATACAGAGGCAGTTACTATTGGCTGAAAGCTCGTTCTGTTGCTCCTATTAGCTCTTAGGTTCATGGAAAATAATTGCCATCTGTACTTATAAATATCACATTTTTTAAAAATCAGATCAGCTTTCTCTCACCCCTTTTATCTCTGCTTCCATTTTCTCCTAGGATTTTCTGTATTGTTCATGGAGACTAGAGACAGAGTGGTACAGTGCTCTCAGAAGGGAATTTCCAGCAGATAAAAAACTCGAGAGGGCCTGAAAATGAATTAGAATACTTGCTGTGCCCACCAGAATGTGCAGCTACCTAAATAGATAAAACAACCAGACACATAACTTCATGTATGCCAAACAGCGTCAGCACAATGTCATTCTGAGAGGTGCCTCCTCTCTGAAGGCTAGAAATAATGTCAAAGCACTGGTCTTTCAATACTGCTGACATCACATCCATCAGAGAGAGTACTTCTGGGAATGGCAGTCATACTGTTTGGAAGCAGAGGTGGAAAGCCAAAGACCTATCCTTTCTGAGGGATAGATTCTTCTGTCTATCCTGTCCTCTATCTGACTCATACCAATTCTCCACTTCAGAGGTCAGCAAGTTACTTAAGCCCATGCCTAACTTTAAACATGGAAGTAGCCCTACTGACATTTACATTTGCAATTCACAAATGGGAGTAGACTCATACTAAAACTTAGGCACATGCTTAAGTACTTTGCTACATCAGGGACTCAATGAATGACTGAGAAAGTGTTTGGCCCACCTCTTTTTTGTATCATGAAAAATCTTTAAGTATCTGGAGCCAGATCAAAATTCCAGTGAAGTCAATGGAAAAACTCCCATTACACAAGTTATTGGGCTCAGTATAGGGGATACCAGCTGAAATTCTACAGCTTCAGATTAAATTATTTTAATGGTTCCTGGTAGCCTTAAAATATACAAATGCTACAAAATTGCAGACTTTTTCTAGGTTCAATATTTTAAAAAAAAAATCGCTAAGAAAAAAGCCTTTCCTTCTTGGACAAACTTTTTGCCTTTTTTCTGAATGGAAGAAGTGTTTGATTAGAAAAATCTTGTGTTGTAAACACCATTACAATTATGAAATGGGATCTTTTATCCTCTCAGATAATGAAATTGATTTTTTTTCCTTTTGATTTTTAAGTTTATGGAAAGGTTCTGTACAAGATAGAGATGATACTAGTTGTCTTTGAAATATGCATCCTGCCGAGATGAACTTTGCTTTTCTCTTTTTGTTGTGAAATTGATTCAAGAATTCATTTGAGAGCTGCAAGCATGCTGTTGATTTATTTTACACTTGAGGAAGATTTAAACATATTTTTGTTTGCATTAATTATAGAAAGAAGACATTTTGGGGGATTGATATTTGGATTCATTTTTCATTTTTTTCTTTCCTTTGTGGCTGAGGGGCAGGTGGTTTTGTTTTTGATTAACGCTGCTTGGTAGCTCAGAAAAGAAATGGAGATGGAGTCACTCAGGTTTAATAGCATTAATTTAATAGACCTCTTGATTAATTTACTAAACACATAAGTAGTCATTTTGTGTCCTGTGTGTGTGTGTTCCGAAGTCTTTGCATTGTGGATTTGTGCATTATTGTGTTCTTGATGTGTTTTTAATTACAATGGACCAATTATTCATCCCTCATGTAAACCAATTAAAATAATCTGGGCCCAGGTTCATCTCTAGTGTATATTTCTAGGTTTCCCTCCTGTCATCGCTTTAGACAGGATGAGGGATGCCCAAATGAAAGGGCCCTACCTTGATTCCTTATCACTCAAAAATTCAATTATACTCCACCGCTAATCAAGTTATTATGAGTGAAGGATTCTGCTCAAAGTCAACCCAGGAGCTTTGTTCAGGGTAGAAAAGGGAACTGTTTGATTCAGTTTTTAAAAATACAGAGAAAATCCTAGCACTTGGCTTTATATATTGTAGCTTTTCGTTCTTCTCAATCTTTTAAAAATGTAACTATTGCTAAGATCCTGTCTAGTTGCCCCTAGAGTATTACACGAAGGGCCAGATTCTGCTCTTAATTACAAAGCAAGCAGCTATACTGAATTCACTGGGGTTGCACTGAGTATAAATCATGACACAATCTGGCACTTAATTTCAGCAGGAAAGTGACTATGTTTAACAAATGATTTTTTTCCTCCTAACAATAAAAGATAAATGATGCCTTTAATGAAAAATACATCTACTACCTAAGAGTCAGGATCAATACAAATATTTCTGGTTTCTGATATTGTGATATATATATATATATATATATATATATATATATATAACTCTCACAAATGAAAAAGACACAAATTATTCTGAAAGTGAAGGAATGAGCAGGGTACCTTTCTGATTCTTTTCTTCTCCGATTAATTGTTTGTGAAACAGGAAGCAACAGACTACTGTGTTGTTCTGGGGAGGGTTGTTGAGGTTGTTTTAAATCTGCATAATCTTTTATCTTCTCACTGGCTGCTTTCTGGAATAGGCCTCCCTGCCAGTGAAAGACCACAGGCATTATGCCTTTGCTGGCTCACTGAATGTTCCTCTGAAAGAACCTGCCAGGTCAGAGACTTCACAAATCTACATGCCAATCCAGCAATGCACTTGGTCATAGACTCTACTTTAATCAGGTGAGTAATCCCTTGAAGTCAATAGGATTACTCACATGCTCAGAGTTAAACACGAAGAAGTGCTTTGCTGGAGTGGGGCCTCCATTACCAACAGTCTAAATCCCATATATGAGGAAGGCAGGATAGAGTCAGGGCCCAATTCAGATTTGATGTAAATTCCCTTGACTTTTCCCTGCCTTCACTACATATGAAACAGGGCCTCAGTAAATAAGTGATGGAATAACTAGCCATTAGGTTCTTCCTTGGCTCACTGACTGTTCAATGGGGGGAAAATTAGTCCCCTACCTGCATTCGTCCTTATGACCCAAATGAATGCTAATTCTTTGTGTCCCCCATTCATGTGGTACCCGAGCCCCTTTTTAAAAGCTGTCTTCATATATGTGTAGAGTAGAGGAAAAACTTTATTCAGGCATGTGCTCTCTGGGAAACTCAAAACCCGCTACACCAGTAGTTCCCAAACTTATTGGTTCGCGCCTTCCTTCTTGTGTTTGTTGTAGTTTACACACACACCCTCGCCCTCTGGCCACAAACGTTTATATACCAATTTCAGTTTGGGCTTCTTTGTTTTTCAGTTGAGTTGTTTTATTTTTCCTTTGCATGAATAAGCCAACAATCCATTGTAATAAGAGGAAAAGCAAAACTGCAATTGTGGTCCATGCTTACGATTAAATGTGCACACCACGTTGTAGCAAGCGGATTAATGTACAGATGGCAACAACTTTGTATAATGCTGTGCAAGCATAACAGAAATTCATCAAAATGCACAGTGCAATCTGAGGACCTGATATATCTGGAGGAATCAGCTTTGCTAGTTATTCATTGGTGTGGGTAAAATGTGCGCAGTACGTTTTTCCGCCCTAAAGCTTCTCATGCCGCCCTAAAATACATTCTGTGCCCTCCTAGGGGCCCCACTCCCTAGTTTGAGAACCTCTGCACTATACTAATTGTGAAGTATTGTTCTTCTCAACCAGTTGACTACCAGCATTATGGTACCACCCAGCAGTGCCTATGCCCTTGTTCATGTAACTCTATGCTGCTGTTCTTTAAATCAAGGTTGGCTGTCTTTCTAAAAGATATGCTCTAGTTCAACCAAATTGTATGGCTTGATGTGGGAATCCGTGAAATTCTATGACCTGTGTTATGCAGGAAGTTCGACTAGATTATGACAATGGTCCCTTCTGGCCTTAAACTCTGTGCATAAATAAAATACGGTGTTGGGGTGAGGGTTCTTTGTCTGGGTCTTCACTGTTTGAGCATCAAATGTTGTCATCCTTATCTGTGTCAGTTAAGCCTGATTGAAGTCAATGGGAGCTTTGCCATTGATTTAACTTGGTGCTGGATCAGACACCACATTAGGGTGCACTCTTTCAGGGTTCTCTGTATCAAGTGACAAAAATGCTGTAAGAAGATGCTTTCATCTATTTCCTAAGAAACACTGAGATCCAGAGGGGATATGCTTGGAAGGAATGGCTTTGGACAGGTAGGAGAAGGGTGTTTTATGTAGAGATAAATTACAAAGACTGTTAAGATCTTGGATAAAAAATGGAACTTGAAGTTGAGAGTAATAAATGCATGATGCCTTTGTGGTGGATTTCTCCTTGGCTATAGTCAAGAATAATAATAAAAAAAAACTCTGAGAGAAAACTACTCATTAGTTGTCAATTCAAAATAAGTTTAGAAACTAGAAATCTGTCTCTTGGCTGGCAATGATATCTGTGTGAAAACCTCCTAATCCCTCAAGTTGTTGATAAAAAGTATCATTAAGACAGCCTGTTATCACTCCTGGATCTGGCAGAATTATCACTACCTGGAACAATAAAAGAAATCATGCTTTTTAAGCATCTCTGCAGCATGACTTGTGGTTCTCAACAGAATCTCATTTGCAGATTTACTGTACTGGTACCGACTCATAATTCTAACAAAGAACAGGGGAAATAGGAAAGTACACAGTGACTTGCTAAACTGGTAGCTATTTTCAGAAACTGCAAGTTTGCTTTTGTTTAGTACCAAGTTGGAGTGGGGCGGAGGGGAAGAGAGAGACAGAGGGGGGGGAAAAAAAAAAGCTTTTCAGAAGAGCTGAATGGCAACCTCAGGACTTCGTGGCAAAGGGGTTGGGGGCAGAAGTGTAGATATGAACAACTGTATTCAGATCTGTGGTTCTATATGAGACACCTGTATGTATGCCATCAAGAAGACAATAAGAACCTTTGAGGTTCATTATTAATAATAAATAGGGTATTTGTATTACATTAGTATTGAAAGGCCCCAGTCAGAATCCGGTTCCTGTTGCTCTGGGCACTGTACAAACATAAAGTGAAAGGTATGCCCTGCTCTGAACTGCATACAAATTATGTAGGCAGAAATGGATGTTGAACTCAATGGGGATTGGAAGGGGAAATGTGACTGTGACAGGAGCACACGGCTGCATATCTTGGTTTAGTGTAGTCTTTAGTGTTGCTTGTTGTTTTTAAATGAGAGAATTGAATAAGATATGTTGCCTAGCCACTGACATTAGCTAAATGGGAACCATGAGAGGAAGAAGGTATAGGTGGAAACAGCTACCAAAGAAGATTGCGCACAAGTAGAACCTCCAGGGGAGGTGGGGGGGGGGAGGGGGGAGGGAAATGGCAGTGGCTGCTAGAGAAAGGAGAAACACAGGTAGCAACAACTTGGGAAGGGGGTTTGGGGAAAACAGCAACCACTAAGGCAGAGAGGGAGGGAATAGAGGGGGCAAGTGTGGTATGAAAGGAGACCCATTACTCCCCCCCCCCCCGGCATTTAAATCCAGGAAGTTTATCATCTTGATACTATGATTGAGAGAATCAGTTCAGAAAAATGAGCACTGAGTCGAACAGGAAGGTTCATTCATCCCGAAAATAAATCTCTTTGTGTGATTCCAAAGGCTTTTCCTCCATTTTTGTACATGGCTGCCCTTTCGGGTTCTTATTGAAAAGGAGAGGGGAGTGCCAAAATACCACAAGGGAGACTGGTCTTAATTGTATTTCCAGCTCGGTTTTGCAAACATAAGAAACACTGAAGCCTGGAAAAGGTCTGGAGAAGTAGTCAAACTCTGGGTACTTCTACTCATCTGAATCTATTGAGGGTCACAAAACACTGCCCACCATTCATCCTGCCTTTGAGTTTATAACTGAACAATTTTAAGCCTGTGATCTGAGGGGCAGCAGATTAACCTCTTCTCTTGTTGTAACTTGGCCATTTATTTCTGTTTGGGACTTTCCTTTGCAGCCCATTCTTATCAAGTCCCTTTAATAAATAATAATAAATACACATTTATCATATGGTATTTCAGCCCAAAGACTCAGAGCACTTTACAGCAAGGAATCGTTTCACATACCACTTAAGCATAGTCACCCTCCTGAGAGAGGGACTTTATGACATCGCCTTTTAAAAATCTAAATAAATTATATTCTCTGGTTCTCCTTTAGTCCCTATTAGTTGAAATGGAAGAAAGAGTATTATCGGGAAATGCACTCATTCGATTCATTTTCCTGCTTGCTTATCAGCAAGCCTCTGCTTAAATCTGTGATTGAAATTGGCAAATTTTGCAGGCTTCACCTCTGACACAGTCTAATTTCCTTGTAGTCCAGCACTGGTTGTGAATGGGATCTCAGTTAGTGCTGTAATAGTGTAGAGGATAAGCCAGGATGCAGCCCTTGCATTGCACACCCAGGAAATGGTTCATTTTATAAATCCATAGCCGCCCCTCCACGCACGCTCTACTAATTCCTCTTTATTGCCAGTTCCACTCCCTTGCTCGCCCTTACACGTTTAGAGCTGTGCATCCCACAGATGCATATGAGTGTGGTGAGGTGACCACTTTTATGCTCAGAGGAAAATGGGGATTGATGAATGTCAATGTAGTGTAATTTATGATTTATGATATAATTTAAGAGGAAATAGTGCAGAAAACTGTACTTGCACTTTTGCTGTGTAAATCATGCATGAGACTCACAGAAATGGGACAAACATTTTTGTCATGAGTTAGGCCCTTTGTCACAAGGATGACAGCCAAGTCCTAAAGGCCATTTCTGATCACTGAACATGTTAAGTTCAGTGATTGGAGAGTGGGGCCCACTCTGCCAGGTGCTGAGTGCCCTCAGTTTCTTCCAAGATTGGTCCCTTAAGTCTGGGACTTAGTGAGCATGTTAATTTTGTGTCCTTTATATTGGAGTCAGGCTTCTTACAGAGGTGGGAGATCACTGTGCAGCTCCCCACCCCGGGACACGGACTCAGCAGTGAGGTTGCACCCAACCTTGACAGTGCAAGGACCAAGCCTGCCCCGGAAACACCCCAGGGCCCTGCCCCTCTGTGCCAGGTGCACCAAGTGTGGGCAGGCAGGCTCAGCAAGGCAACATTAAGTGTGGAGGGGCTTAGTGTGGGGGGGATCCAGATGTGAGTTGAGAGGACTCTGTGTGGGGCAATCTGGGTGCGGACGGTTCAGTGGGGGATCTGGGTGCAGGGGGGGTTTGGATACACAAGGGCTTGCTGGGGGGTTCTGGGTGCAATGGTAATGGGACTCTGCAGGGGGTCCAGGTGAAAGTGGTTGGAGCTCAGCGGGGAAGGGTATAGAACTCAGCAGGGGGGGTTGGGTGTGGGAGCTCAGTAGGGGGTCCAGATGCAGCTGGTTGGGGCTCAATGGGGTGAGGATCTGGGTGCAGGTGACTCTTTAGGGTGGTCCAGGTGCAGAGGGAGTGGGGCTCATTGGGGGTTTCTGAGTGTGTGGGGGGGTGAGGCTTGGTGGGAGGGTCTAGGTATGAGGGGGTCTTGATGCATGGGGGTTGGGCGGATGGGGGAGCAGCTCCCTGTACAGGGATCCCTCCCCCTGCAGCTGAGAAGTGATGGGTGCAGGAAGCAGAGGAGGGGGGAGTTTGCAGAGCTTCCTGCAGCCAGGGGAGAAATGTGGGGGTGGGTCTGACCTGGCCCCAGATGCCGTGCAGGGAAAGAGGAAGTCCCTTCCCTGCCCAGCCCAGCCTGGACTAGCAGCTAAGCCCAGTGCAGGGTAGGAGCCACCAACCAGATGTTCCACAGTCCCACTTCCTGCCCCACAGTTATTTACCTCTCTGCCAGCTGCCCCGGGCACCCGAAACATACAGCTCGGCAGGGTCGCATGGCTGCTCTTGTGAATTCCCTTTACTTCCCTGTCAGAAAGTCATTTTTCTGCGGGGAAACAAATTTGCAGGGGACATAAATTCTGTGCATGCGCAGTGGCACAGAATTTCCCCAGGAGTATTAAATGTACACTGTCCATAACCAAAATATCCAGCTATTAAAAAAATGTGGTAACAGAAACAATGTCACAAAAGACAACTACTTTTGGAAAAAAGTGAATATCTACTTATTTTAAGTTGAAATTTTCATCATTGACTCATAGCACTCTGAAAATAATAAAAAGGTTGAGGAAGAAGTGTCAGGCTCTCTTTGAATTTTCTGGCTTTATTTCTTTTTGTCACAACCTTTTTTCTCGCTTCTTTCTTCTATTTATTTTTTCTTCATATTAAATGCTCAGACAACCTGCTTTCATGGTGTGCAAATAGAGAGTAAATGCAGAAGGAAAGATGGTGTGCACAGGAGAAAGAATACACAGTGGCGACTGAAGAATGAAATTATATAATGTTTTCATTAGTCTCAGTTAAATCATCTCAAGTAGTAATTGCAATCTGAAGCATATGTTTAAATGGTTTGATCAATTTGGAGCTAAATCCTAAAGGGTACTGAGCATTTGAAACTCTTATTGAAGTCAATGGCAGCTGCAGGTGTTCATTACTACTTGATACTTGACCCTATATAAATAACTGGAAAGGGAGCTAACCAGAAATCTAGATCTCTACTATGATCTACCTTAGGCCTGCCTCTATAAAGGACTAAATCTGAAACCTTGTGAACGTTGGGAGTGTTTGGGTTTGGCTTCAAATCTAAATCCCAGCCTTCTGGCTCAAGTCTAGCTCTCTGAGTAATCCACATCATTGTACATGTAAACACTTAGCCCTGATCTAACTACAGAATTATTTTGGTATAATTATGTCACTCAGATGCATGAATAATCCATGCCCCTGAGCGTTGTAGTTATGAGGACCTAAGTGCTGGTGTTGACAGTGCTATGTCTGCAGTTGAGCTTCTCCTGTCGCCATAGCTACCACCTCTCATGGAGATGGAGTTAAGAGGATGGGAGAGGCTCTCTCCTGTTGGCTTAGAGCATCTTCACCAAGAGTGCAACAGCTACATCAGTGCAAATTTCCAGTGTAGACAAGCCCTGAGTGGTGTTAAGTTGCAAGTTTCCTGCTAATGCTACAGTTGTTAGTTCTAGCCCATCTAATGGAGTGTATATAATATATTATCAGTATCTACTAAGCTTTTGTTTAGTTCCCATGGCGTTAACAATTCCATCTAACTGTGCTTTGATAGCAATTCCGTTATAATGGAAACATGTTATAATATAATGTCTTTGGTCTGTAAATTTCCAAAGAAAATTTCTGTAAAAAGAAATTTGTACCTTAATGGCTTCTAACTGAAGCCCCACACTATGTTTTGAGTACAGATGGGCAAAACCAGTCTGGTTTATTGTGTGTAGCACTTTTCCCAGTGGTTGAAGTACTTACAGCTCTTACTGTATTAACCATGGAAGCAGGGGGAGCAGGGAGAGGGGGAGCTTTTAGCAGAATACACTGCCCTCTCTTAGGGCTTGCCTACACTGTGGAAAAGCCCAGAGTACCTAGTGCACAGTAGCTACTCCATACTATCTCCCCATATTGACACTCTTATGCCATGTGATGGGGTCCACCCCCATACAAGGCCTGGAGAGGTTAAAGTGGCTAGGCAGGCCGACTAACTGCCCAGGCTACACATGAAGAAGGAGACAGAGAGCAAGCCACTAACTGAAAATGGGCTCTGATGGGCAGGAGCAGGTGGGACCTGTGTAAAGCCCTTGAGGGGTGAGCAGCAAGACACTGTTAGGAAGTAGTCTACAGTCACTGCCTAGGAGGAGGGAGCTTGGGTTGGTAAATCCAGGAAGAGGGAGAAGCCAGATAGGTAGGAAGAAGCCCAGGGAAACAGCAGCAAGGGGTAGGATTGTACAGACCGTGGCTGCTTGTCATAGGGTCCTTGGCCTGGAGCCCAGTGTAGGAGGTGCACCTGGGTTCCCCTACCAGTTACTAGGAAGCGGTGCAGGGCGTGGAGACGCCAGCCGGACAGCTGGTCTAGAAGGACTTTGAATTCCCTGGAAGGGGAGGACTTCAGTAACCTGGCCGGAGTGCCAAGACATGAACAGAAAGCTCCAGGAGTGAGAAGGGCCACTGAGTGAGAGAGACGACGGGTAGCGAGACTGCCAGAGGAGGGCAGCACCTGGCAAGAGCTAATCCCCAGAGCCACCAGTAGCAGGCACCCTATGCGGTAAGTAGACCCTGTGAACGTTGCTTGAAAAGTGTCTTTGTGCGTTTTAACTTAATACCTTTTGGAAGTGTATCAAACTAAAGCTCACAAAGGCACTGATAGGAGCGTCCACATGAGGAGTTAGTATGAAGTAGTTAGTGTGCTTTAAATTCATACCCTGTCTTACTCTGCACTAACTTTCTTGTGTAGACAAGGCCTTACTTTAACTCCTGGTAATACTGCTCGTCCTGAGGGTAGGTGGTGATTTTACTACACTGTTTTTGGATTAATTTGTTTGGATTTGGAGACCAGATTAGCCCTGTGAAGATCATATTCAGTTTTCCCCTGAAAAACAACAAGGAGTCTGGTGGCACCTTAAAGACTAGCAGATTTATTTGGGCATAAGCTTTCATGGGTAAAAACCTCACTTCTTCAGATGCATAGAGTGAAAGTTACAGATGCAGGCATTATATACTGACACATGGAGAGAAGGGAGTTACTTCGCAAGTGGAGAACCAGTGTTGACAGTTTTCCCCTGGTTTCACCTCAGTGCCCTACTTCCCTGCACCAGAGAAGTAAGCCTTAAAATGAGTAATGCCGGCTCCAGCTGGAAGACCCTTCCATTTTGTGAGCCCTTTTGAGGTTTCAAAAGTTGTTTTCATTTGTATGCAGAATGAAAATGAGAACTGAATTTTTTGGCAATTCCCCCAGCACACACACACACACACCAGAATATCCCAGTTGTTAGGGCACTTATCTGTGATGTGGCAGACCCCTGTTCAAGTACCAACTCTGAGTCAGGCAGACCAGGGACTTGAACCTGCATCTCCTCTGAGTGCATAAACCACTGGGCTATTGGCTGTTCAGGCTTTATGTATGTGTGTGTGTGTTTTTTCCCCTGTGAAACTTTTGACCAAAAAAATTTGTTGAAACTGATACATTTCCACAAAACATTTTGGGTCAAATGAAAAGGCATTTTTTGACAGACAAAAGTTTTTTGACCAGCTCTAAAAATGAACATAGATTTCTTGCAAAAGTCTTCTTTTGTAAAAAGCTTCTAAAATCCAGCTCTGCCTCTTGGCAGAGCACCAGTCCTGTAGAGGGGGAAAAAAAAGAAAAGAAAGAAACTGTGCTCATTTTTAGCTGTCACTGGGCTGTGTTTGATTTCTTGGACATCTTGGCAGCCATTTCAGAATGTCTGACTGTGTAGAGACAGGCAACATTATGCTCGTGACATTGGGTGGGAAAAAAACCACCCCTCCTGCTACAACTCATATATTTCAGAAACCAAGGGAGCAGCAAGGTGGGCAGCACACAAACTGGAAAACACTAAAAACTTTACACGCTTAGTTCTGTTCTGTAAGGAATATGGCATCCTCCTCCTCAATCAGTGGACTTTCCTGGCTTTGAGATGAAGGCTTTGTACATGTGTTTTACAGCACAGCAGTTACTATACGGCCCAGTTTGTATTCTCTGTGAGCAGATAGTGAATTTCCCCAACATACGTCATTTACAGCATTGAGCAGTAACCCAAAGAGGGGGAAAAACAGATTTTGGTTTTCTTTAATTTTAAAATGCAGTGACACCATCATAAGTAAGACATTCCATGCCATTGCAATATTACAATCAGATTTGGTGCAAATCCATCAGACTACTGAATAGAAAGGGTAAAATTCACCAGTCTAAGCATCACTTAAGCCCCCACAATAGGGTACAGGTGCAAGTAAAATGGTGCATTGACATTGTTCTCAGCACAGGGTGGGTTTCACCTAAAGAGAACAGGTGAAAAGAAATACAAGGTTAAGTACATCACCCAGCATGATGGGGATATACCATACTTCACTGGAAAGACTGTCTCAGAAACAAAGAGTCACAGGCCATATCTTCAGTGTTACCCTCCTCCTTTCCCCTTCCCATTTCAATTAAGAAACACATTTTAGCACTTCTCTTCATGCCTTCTCCTGTATTGGGCTTTTTTTCTGTTCTGTCCTATGGCAGCAGTACTGAATGCTGATGAGACGATACTGTCTTCTATACTAAGCAATAATTTCACTGGTACTTCTAATTGACAGGTTTCAGAGTAGCAGCCGTGTTAGTCTGTATCCGCAAAAAGAAGAACAGGAGTACTTGTGGCACCTTAGAGACTAACAAATTTATTAGAGCATAAGCTTTCGTGGACTACAGCCCACTTCTTCGGATGTATATATGCATATATGCATCCGAAGAAGTGGGCTGTAGTCCACGAAAGCTTATGCTCTAATAAATTTGTTAGTCTCTAAGGTGCCACAAGTACTCCTGTACTTCTAATTGAGGTACTGAATGTAACACATACTTTTCAGGATACTAGGTGGATCAAAAGTTTTATTAAGCATTATATGCTTATTGCAAATATGGTAGCCAACCTCTAATGTTCAAGATGTTTCTTCCCTGCAAAGGTAATTTCATAGTGATTTCTGAAGCTGTATTACATGAGTCATGCATGAAAAGAAGAAGAGGACATAAAGTTCACGTAATCATAACTGATTTGTAGAGGAGGGATCAAGCAGTGGATTCCATATTAAGTAAGCATAATAAGGGTGGTTTTAAGACAGACTCTTCATCCATTAAACTGAAAACACACATTGTCACAAAATGGATTAACTTCTGTATTAAAGGCTTTGAAGTGGCTCACAGTGCATTATGCATAGTCTATGTCACAAGTCAGCAAGGATTTATAGAGTTGAAAGCCAGAAGGGACCATTAGATCATCTAGGCTGACCTCCTGTATAGCTTAGGCCATTGCATTTCACCCACTTATCCCTGTACTGAGCCTGATACCTTGTGTTTGTCTAAAGCACCTCTTCCAGAAAGGCATCCGGTCTTGATTTGAAGATGTCAAGAGATGGGGAATCCACCACTTCCCTTGGTAGTTTGTTCAAATGGTTAATCGCCCTGATAAAAACGTGTGCCTTATTTCTAATTTGAATTTGTCAGGCTTTAACTCCCAGCCATTGCTTCTTGTTATGCCTTTCTCCACTAGATTAAAGAGCACTTTAGTACCCGGTAGCAGAAGGTGGTTCACCTTATCTTCTCTGTTAGTCCACTTTTCCACTGGGAATCCACTTCCCTGCGTGGAAAGGAAGCCAGGGAAGAGCTATTCTCTACAGTTTTGTACCCCACACCTAGTGGGAATTCACTGTACATTTAATATTTTAACAACTTTGGAGCGAAGCCACTCAACTTGCCAATGAAGAAAGGAAGGATGGGCTTGTGGTTGAAGTCCTGGACTGGCTCTTTGGAGCTTGGGATTCAGTTTTTGCTCTACCACAGAATTTCTGTGTGACCTTTGGTAAGTCATGTAAGCCCTGATTCAGTAAGCTGCTTAAACACATGCCGAACCTTAAGCAGTCCTAATAGGACTACTCGCATACTTAAAATTAGACATACGTTCAAGTATGTTGCTGAATTGGGACCTCAAATCTCTGTGCCTCAGTTTCCCATTTGTGAAGTGGCTATAATTGTCTTACACCTTTTGTTTGTCTATTTAGAATGTAATTCTTTAGGGCGGGACAGTCTCTTACCACATGTTTGTTCAATAACTCCAGGTTCTACTGTGATACAAATAAATAATCAGGTCAGGAGGTTTGATAGAAATTATATTTTATAGTATGTTTCAGAAACAATACACAGATTAAATATGTAAAGCAAGGTGAAGGAAGCTGATGCAAATACATATTGACCAGGAGACTCACGGGTTTCTGACTGATGATTCTCTTACCCTTTATCAGCCTTTTTGAGATCATCAGGAAAGTCAGTGGCAGTGGCACACTTTAAGTCAGGCCCTGTCAGACGAAAGCCTCCTAGCCTGATTTAATTTGAGTGACAAACACGGAAGCTGAATCCTTTCTGTGAAAATACTGTCAAAACCGCAGTGCTACCTTTGCAGATTATGAAGTAGTCTGAGTAACTACTACTGGCCACCACTTGAATAACTGCCAAGCTATCTCATGTATCATTGCCGAATTAAGGAAGGAAGCCCAGATTTTGGGACTGGCTAGCAAAATTAATAGCTTATAGAATCATAGAATATCAGGTTTGGAAGGGACCTCAGGAGGTCATCTAGTCCAACCCCCTACTCAAAGCAGGACCAATCCCCAGACAGATTTTTACCCCAGTTCCCTAAATGGCCCCCTCAAGGATTGAACTCTCAACACTGGAGCTTCCAAGAGATCAATTAGATTATATTTATGGGTGAAGAGGAGGCATCTGTCAGTTAGCAGACCGTAATTATTTTACCTCCTTATTACTGTTTATTTTTATTATTACATTATTATTCATTTACCGTTGTTATGTTTCTATACATTAGAATGCTCTGAATTATGCATATCTGAGGGACACAGTATGTGGCTGTTAGCAGAAGTGTTCTGATTAAGCAATTAGTCCAGTAACTTGCAACCTATAAAAACATATTCTGCTGGTACAGTGTTGATAGTTGCCCTTTGGTAGATGGCTTGTTTTGAAAACATGTGAGATACTTTGGGGAGGTGGTTTTCTCAGCCAGTGCTGTGGTACTGCAGGTGACCGGATACTTGAAGGCTTGGATCAGAACTTAGTGCAAATCATAATTTCTGTCCCACAGGAAATGTAATGTTGAACTGACTTGAAACTAAACGTTTCAGGTCAGTTCAACCAACTCAAAATGAAATATTTCCTTTTCATGTACCCAGTAGAAAATCAAATCGAAACATTTTGCTTTTGCAGTAACGGCATTTTCCGTCAGGAAATCATTTTGAAGAACAATTCCTGACCAGCTCTACCATAGTCTGGATGCGGCAGATTCAAATCCCAATGAGGGTGAATTTGTATTCTGTTTGTTATTATTTTATTGATTCATAGGTGATTTTCTCTGCACCGGCCACACAAAAGTGGTGGTAGGTAAGGCTATTAAGGCTGGGCTAGTCCCCCAAAAGGATCCATTTACACTGGAAAAACTTCCAGTGGCAGAGTAATCTGGCCTTAGGGGAGCTTTGCACTGTCAGCACAGGTCTTCCCAAATTCAGTTTAGGATTTGACTCGCTGTATAGGTCACCATATTGCTCTTGTTCTAAGACATGAACTATTTTGGATAAGACAATGTCTATAATGCACACAACAATGGCATCTGATAAAAAGGTGTGATCTATTTATTACACTACATCTTGCAAAAGGGTTAGCATTGTGGTGAGCTCCGAACTGCTGTGCATCCTTGTCCGGCGGCTCATGACATAGAGCAGTTATCCGCAGACCGTTGTTTTCAGGAGAAACAAGGGCTGCAGAAAGGTTAAAATATAGAGGAGAACCACTAACAGCACCTTGTTATCATCCAGTCATTTGCAGCGCATGTCATTTGTTGTTTATTATTAGTTAGTTGAAAAATGGCAAACTAGTTTTGTGAGAAAGTTTGAAACTTTGCCATTCAAAGCTTTGAAAACAGATCAATTTCTCAGTTTATGAAAAAAAGTGTTTTTATTTTTCCTGATATTTTTATTGAAAACAGTATTGAAAGGGGTATCAAAACTTTTAATTTACCAAAAACCCAGTTTGTGACAAATGAAAAATTCTGATACCCATTTTCACGTCTGCAATAATTTTTGACCAAAGGCCATTCTATTATTTATTATTATTTATTTTATAAAAAGCTTTAACTCAAAAATCTTTAAATTTTAAATACTACAAGTTGGAACCCTAGAATTCCATTTATAGTGCTGCAATAGTGAACAGGAATTTGGTGGTAATCAGTGGAGATCACCCCTCAGCATATAGGCAGTGCAGATGGAATTTTGAGAGATCCGTGATTATAAAATTAAAACACTTTCTACCCACTGGACAATCTCCATTGTGGGTATTTGCTAAAGCTGAAGGGACTTATAAAATGAATAAAGAAAAAAATGCAATTCCCTAAGAAGGTTCATCAAGAGTCAGCTGAAATGCTTAAACCTGTTAAATCAGCCACGATTAAATATGATGGATTGAGACTGAAAGATACAAGATACCTGTTGTGCATCAACATCAAGTGTTTTTCA
The DNA here is from genome assembly GCF_011386835.1 of Chrysemys picta bellii. Classification (NCBI taxonomy): domain Eukaryota; kingdom Metazoa; phylum Chordata; order Testudines; family Emydidae; genus Chrysemys; species Chrysemys picta. The sequence continues at coordinate 112,617,508 of NC_088796.1, forward strand.
TTTTGACATCAACACAATGCTTCGTACTAACATGTTTGCTTTGCTGTTGTCTGGATTCTTTGATATATCCCCGAAAGCAAAGTGAAGCCATTTCCTTCTTGTTATTTGGAAGGATGCTACTGTGTAAATACTTACCACTGACAAATCAGCAGTCTCTCATTTAATAGAAATGAAAGCAGTGGCACTACCGTCATCTTCCCTTCAAACAAGAGATGTGCAGGGATTGAAATATTCACTTTTTTGCTTTCTAGTCATGAGCATTAACAACCCATCCACTAGTTACCTAAACAAATTCAGGTTGGGTTGTTTGTATTAGGCATGGATTGCCTAATCAAAGAAACAGAAACGTGGGGGAAAAAAAACAAAACCCACACAACCAGAACCACCATAGTTTGCAGTCTGATGCCACATCCTGACATGTGACTGGGACAACGGTTAGAAAGAATTTGTGCAGCTAGATATCTATCAGTCTGTTCAGCTGCAGGCACTTACTATATGCCCCAATGGCTCTGCTGTATTGTGTGCCATAGGCATTTGCTGACCTGTCACAGTGTATGCTGGGGACCTGCCAACATGCCATACTACATACTGCTGGGACACCTTAGCAGATGTTGAAGTACGTCTTCTCGGTGCCAAGGGGTGCCCCCTCTGAAATCCACCAATCTGCCTTCTAACCCAATGGTGCTATGATTCTGTGCTGTTATATAATTTGGGAAATTACCTTTCCAGAAGATGGATCTTCTGCTGTGCTCAGCATGTGACCTTGGCATGGTAGGGGTAGGAGAAGGTGTATAGGTAAAGTTAGCTTTAAGCCACCTTACTGTTTCCCCCTTTAATCTTGGGGGTCAGACAGGTCTGGTCCCAGCATTTTTACTAATAGTGTTACAGAAGCATCTGTAGCAACACAGGGCTTCTCAGATTTAGCCACAGCTCAAGTAATTAATAGAAGTACTTGCTCTTAGAAGGGGTACATTTTGGAATTGATGCAAGGCAGTAGGGCAGCTTGCGTGTACAGTCCCATGCAGTTACAATCACTTTGATAGGGTGAAGAGTGCCTCCATTGTCAATCTTCTGCTTGTACGTTGTATCCTTTTTTTCCCTTCTTTTGTCTGTCTTGTCTATTTAGGCTATAAGCCCTTCAGAGCAGGGACTGTTGTTATTTATATTACAGTAGCACAATCCAAGATCAGAGCTCCATTGTGCTAGGTGCTGTACAAAGTAACAGAGACTTTGCCAAAGAGCTTACAATCTATATAGATAAGACAGACAAAGGGTGGAAGGAGAATTGCCCAAGGTCACACAGCAGGTCGGTGGCAGAGTCAGAATAGAAGCCATGTCTCCTGACTCAGCTCAGTACCCTATCGACTAAATCATACTAGCGCTTGTCTTACTCAGTACGTGTATATCCAGTGCCTAGCACAACGAGGCCCCAGGATTGGCTGAGGTCTTCAGGTATTACTCTAAATCAAATCCTAAAGAAAACAAGAAAGTCAATGCAGTGGTTGGAAATGGCCTATTTGAGGAGTTAAGTAGTCAAGAATAGACAGAGGCAGTAGCTGGATAGAGAGAGACGGTAAAGGGAAGATGTAGTTTTTCAGCTGGTGGATGTTAGCAAAATGTGCTGAGGCAGGTTTTGCTGCTCACATATTCGGACAGGAACTCCCAAACAGCACATGAATCCTGGCTTCTTATCAGAGTCCTCTTGCCTCCCTGTGAATGAAGGGATTAACTAAATGTTAACAAGGGTTACTAATGAGTGAAACATCCAATTCTAAAACGTAGGTTCTTTGCATATTTGACCAGCTAGTATTCTTACTCTATTTCTTCTTTGTATTTCTGTCCCTAAACCAATAGTTCCCAGTGTTCAGAAAGTAACTAGAAAAGCTGAATCATAATAGATTTAGAGGTGATATCTCAGAGTCTTTCAGTGCATCTTGCATTCCGTTATAGTTCTTTGGTTCTCTGCACTACAATTTACAGTGCCAAGCCTCTGGAAATGCCTGCAACAGCCCTGCTGCAGGGCAGGAGCTACCTGCCATGTCCTCATTTAGTTAAATGGCCGACTCTCAGGGAACTTGTCGCAGGTGCCACAACATTGAAGACAGACTCAGCATCTGCCACTGGATAGTCTATTTATTTCATATTTAGGAATGTTAAAAAAGAGTGTATGGGAGAGAGAGAAATAACAAAAATGAATTATCTCGCTAAAGTATTCTCCAAGGCCGATTTCATTCAGCATTTATATGCAGGAATTGTTTATAGTGTATCAAGCTGCATAAACTTGCGTACTAATTCTTAATTGTGGTATGCAGTCTGTGACAACCATCTGCTTAGAATGCCACATTTTTCTCCCATTCAGTCTCAGTGAAATTAAAATATTGACAGGAACAATTTCTACAGGGTGAACAAGTTAATAGAGGAGCTGAAGTTATGTATGCTTTTTGAATTCAAGTTACAACTTTATATACACACAAAGCGAACACTAAAATAAACCCATTTTAAACATACATATGAAATAATATGATAAACTAAAATAATCACATTTTTCTCATCTCCTGTATTTTTAGATACCCAGAGACAAAAGCTATTTGTCATGTTCCTCGATTCATCAGTGTAATATAAAATTTACTCTGAAAATAGGAAATAACTATTGATTGCTTCTGACTTCATTAGAGCTGTGGAAACTTTTTGCACCCAGGCACTAGTTGTTGTATTTTCTTCGTAGGAAGACTTGGACGCTCTTGTATTTTTCATTTGAATAACTTTATTTGAGGACTCAGGGGATTCATAATGGCCCCAGTTCCTTCCACCTGCTCTTAGGGAATTGGTAATGGGATCCAAAACCTTTCATTTGTAGATTGTTGGTTTCAGACCAGAATGGGAGGTTGCTGACCAAAAGTTATTACCGTTTTATGCTGGATGTGAAAAGTCAGTTCCTATTAGACAGGTGTCCATAACCTAAGACACTCATAAGCAGTATCCATTTTGACAGTGGGAGCAGAGTAGCCGCACACTGAATGGACACGAAGGATGAATTGCTCTGTCAGCTCAAGTAGTGAACCCTACAGCTCAGCAGAGGCACATTGCCATCCCTGTGTTTGTATTTGTTCTGTAGATAGGCAGAGGACTTTAGGCTCCTGGGCTGCCATTCCTACACCTTTCACAAGCATTACATTCACTTTTAAAAATTGGACGATCAGCGCCTCAGCTGTTGTAAACTGATGTCGCTCCATTTAAGTCAATGGATGCCAATTTGTAGGAGGATCTGGCTGAAAGCTGAAGAGCTGGTAAAGCGTTAGCCATGGTGAATTCTCACCCAGCCTTGCAAGGATTATATATACAGTTTGCACTGGTTCATATGCTCTTTAGTTTCTATATGTTCCGTCTTGGTGAAAACTATGAGCTACAAATTGCCATGCCGATGATACCTAGTTGTACTGTATGTCATTCTCATGATAATTTGAAAGGGATAAGCAGTGTGTTATGACCTGAATATCAGAAATCCATATTAACATGACTCAGAATTGGCTGAGATTGAACCCAGGGAAGCCCAAATTATGCTGAAATCGGAGGAGAGCAGCATTTTCCTAGAAATTTTCAGAGCCATCTCAGAGGGCTAGTACTGTTTGGACTCTAGGCATAGCTCTAATAAAAACTGACATCTGTAACGTATGCCTCTTTGACATTGGGGTTGGATTACTACCGTCCTCTCTGTTGCGGGCTACCTGGGAGACTGATCCATTGCTTGCAGCTAGCACAGAATTCAGCAGCTTGATTGTTGGGGTGGCCAGAGGGGATTGTGCCTGCCTGCTGCTCAGATGACTTTACAGGCTGCCTGCACAGACACAGACTGAGTTTACGATTTTATTTTTGCAATATGATGCACTTAACAGAGTGGGTCCCAGTTTTCTTGCTAGAGCTGCTGTCCCATGTATCCCATATGAAAACAAAAGCAGTAGCAGCAACAACAACTAAAACCCTACAGTATTCTCTAGTAAAGACACATGGCCCTTTAACAGTACCATTGGAAGCTATTATGTTTGGGACAATTATTGTACAATACAGTACTGTTTTTATTTTTATAGCATGTGGGATGTATGCTGTCTCCCTCTAAAAATTGAGAGGAAGGGTATGTCTACACACGGATAAAAGCCCTGCAGCTGGCTGGATCAGTTAATTGGGGCTCACCGGGCTTGGGCTCCTAGGCCTGAAAAACTGCTTTGTAGATATTCAGGTTTGACCTGGAGTCTGAGATCCTGTGAGAGTGGAGGGTCAGGTTTATAAAGCTTTTATATCACAAGGCTTTCGTCACAGGACATTGAGTAGATTTTGTGTGATATACGTTGAGATTAAAAACAGAATTAAAAATTATCTTATAATTTAGTTTCTAATTTTTGTCAATGTGTTTCTGTGATACTGTTAGTGTACCACGTGCCATTAAGGTGGGGTGATACACTGAATATAAAATGTATTAGTTTGGTTGGCTAGTATTTTGCTAGGAATAACAATCTCTGTTCATATATTAGAAGGTAAACCTGATATGCGGAAGGTAGTTTCTGGGTGACAAGGAATAAATTAGTCTCAGTGCTTCAGAACACAAGATTGAGATAGTGGAAATAACTGGGTTCAAGAAGGCCACAGCTATATCAAAGTGATAGTATGAAAAAGATAAACAAACAATGTAGACAATGCAGCATAAGCACACTGATTTTTTTTAAATGGATTGGATTCATCAGCATAATAGGATAAGTATATGGAATTTACATTTCACACTAAAAGTACAAATTGATTCCACCAACCAACAGTTTAGTAGGACCACAGCAGGGATTGAAGCAGGGTATACTGTCCAGCAGTCACCAGCATTGGAAAAGATCCTAGAGGTCTGGGGCAAGGACTTACATTTCTGAAATAGGATTTGGATTAGTTTAGTGTAAACACCTCTTCTAGTCCCCCCAGGCTTGTTTACAGCACCTCAAAATGATCACAGATGTCAGTACCCAAAACCATGGGCCTGTTCACATTTACCACACCCTATCTGAATCCTATGCCATCCCCTCTACACCTTTCATGACTAGAGAAATTTAAAACATACACATTCAGTGCCAGTAAATTGCAACAGCGTGCAAATTATACTCGCTAGGTACTTGCATCTTTCAAGTGCCAAACTTATGCTGAAGCAATCATTTACAGTGGATGCCCTGAAATAGTTTCACCAGTTTGAAAGATTTTGCTAGTTCTAATGGAAAGCCCCATTTGAAACTGTTTTACATACAACCACTTCACCCCACTGATTAATTTTATTTGTTCAGTTTTAGAATTCCCTATTACCTTGATAAGGTATAATAACAAATTCTGTCACAGTTGTGATATTCCATGCATATCATAGAATCATAGAATATCAGGGTTGGAAAGGATCTCAGGAGGTCATCTAGTCCAACCCCTTGCTCAAAGCAGGACCAATCCCCAACTAAATCATCCCAGCCAGGGCTTTGTCAAGCCGGGCCTTAAAAATCTTCAAGGAAGGAGATTCTACCACCTCCCTAGGTAACGCATTCCAGTGTTTCACCACCTTCCTAGTGAAATACTGTTTCCTAATATCCAACCTAAACCTCCCACACTGCAACTTAAGACCATTGCTCCTTGTTCTGTCATCTGCCACCACTGAGAACAACCAAGCTCCATCCTCTTTGGACCCCCCCTTCAGGTAGTTGAAAGCAGCTATCAAATCCTCCCTCATTCTTCTCTTCTGGAGACTAAACAATTCCAGTTCCCTCAGCCTCTCCTCATAAGTCATGTGCTCCAGACCCCATATGGGGATAAACACACTGCATTAACTACTATGTGAAATAGGGATGGTCTTGTGATTCAGGCAGTGTACTAGGACCCAGTGTATTAGAACTTTGCTAGGCTTTCTCTGCAATCTTGGGCAATTCACTGAGTCTCTCTGCACATCTTGGTTCACACCTTTGGTTAGTACCATAACACAATTGCTAAATCCCTGTGTTTGCTTGGACTAGAGCCTAGATCCACAAAGGTACTTAGACTCCTAACTTCCATTGAAATCACATTGTACATGGAGCACATAATAATGGGGCCAAAAATATTGCCACGGCAAAATGTCATCAAGTCACGGTACAGTTGAAAAACTCTGAGACAATGGTGCCAGGATGACTGGTTCACAATGACAAATGACATGAACCCCACTGGCAGTATACGTTTGAGTATGCCACATGTCAGTTCTTTATACAGAGTGTTAATTACCCTAATGCTAGAGAAAAAAATCCCCTTTGTTTGACAGGCCAGTTTCCACGCAGACTAGAAGAAGACCTCTTTGCCTGTCTGTGTTCAAACAATCACAGCGCAATTTCAGTCTGGTGAACCCCTTCCAGTTTCAACAGACTGGAGGCTGTCATAGTTAATCAAATTTACTCTAATATTAAAATACTCAGAAAGATGGGAAAAGATATCACCAAATCATTGACCTTTTTTATTATTTTTTGTGTGTGTCTGCTCTGGTGCCACTGGATGCTGTTGTTTGGCTGTTCATCACATTCATCTCAGCAAGCAGAGGCAGAGCAGACCAGCATGGTTTCAGAAAACCACCTACTCATAGACTTTAAGGCCAGAAGGGACCATCATGATCATCAAACTGGGAGAACTTGCACCTCCAGATGCAGATTGACAGGTCAGTATAAATAGTTCCACTGCACTAGTCTCTTATTAATTCCCCCTAGTCTTATAGCAGCTAGAGAAATGCTCACTTGAAACCATAAAATCATGGCTCTCTGGGTCATCTAAGAGTGGTCACAGATGTGGTCAGCTGGAATTTTCAGTGGTTTGTCTGTTCTAGAGCGCCAAATGTAAGTTAATAAAAAACATAAGCAACAGAAAGTGTTTAGCTATAAGAGCCCTCCACACAAAAAACCTGATTATTATAGAACTAGCACTCCAAGGAATTCCATAAGCTAATCTTCATATCCTTCTCCAATACCAAGGAAAAACAAATGTCTTTCTTAAAAGAGCAACACAACTTAGAGACTGTAAACAATGGACCTTCACTATAGTTGGGAGAACTATATACTGAAAATTTGGGCAGGTACCTGTAGACAGTGTTCCCCTGCAGATTTGAGCAATATCTCTGCCTAGATCCTAGCAAGAATCTCTGCCTTTTTAGTCAGACTTAGAGTATCTCACTTTGATTCACAACGGATCACTCACTCATCAATGTGGCGAAGAAGACAATTCTGAGTGTGATAACGTTTTCTGCATGATGCCCAGAAAGCACGAAAGAAAACCAACAACAAAATTCCCTAGAACAAAACCAGCACTGTCCCAGGAAAGACTAATGTAACTCATTTTGATAAGACTATGCTGTAGGTATCCATAATTCACCTGGATGTGACATACATCATGCCCATTTCACAAGCATATTTATAAACAAAAAAATCTCATGAATCTGGAACCCGAAAACCAAGCAAATAAAGGTGTGCACCCAATTTAACATACAGTGAAGTAAGCACCCCTCTGTCATTCTGTGCCAGAATAAATTGTAATACCTGTTCGGAAGGAGAAAATCTACAGCGTGTGATGCTTAAACGTTCCTGAATGTTAAAGATGTTCACAAAACGTTATCACAAAACCATAAGGTGTTTGGGACCATTGACTGCTTCAGGAGAAGGTGCGGTCCTGGGGGAGGGGCCATCAGTTTCTAGACTGATGAAGAAATTCAGCAATTAGAATTCCAGGCCACATTTTGAGCTCTGAGTTGAAATGCTGCCACTAGAAATGAAAGCAAGTCATTCACCTTCCCAGAAATATGCCTAGCATGAAACTAGATATTACCTAACAGACAGTACAACCAAAAGAGTCTCAGCAGACATATTAATGAACTGGAGCATGCTGACTGTTTATGAGCAATTGCCACTACAGCCAGATTGTCGGAGTTGAACAAAACTCTGTTGTTTGCCAACTGCTGACCCCAAATGGTTATTACCATCAGCAGAGGGAAAAATTCCAAATACGTGATGTCTCTCCCTACCCTTGCCAAGAGCCATTTCAGTGACCACTGAGCTTCACACCAAGACCCCTTAAAATGCAAACGCTTTACTGAATGTCAAATCAGAATAAAGCTGTAGATCAAATGTAAAGGATGCCTTGACCAGCAACAACCCCCTTTATAGTGCTTGAAAAGTATCTTCTATATTTTCAAATCTGTATTAAACTATCCAAACTGACATGGATTTTTCTTCTCCCCTGCTCCCACTGTGGCCTGAGCTAATCTCTTATGTAGAATGCCTTGCCTAGAAATTTTACCTTTCTCATAGTCAAAATTCAAATAACCATCAACTTTGCAGCTGTTAACTTTCAGCCCTGACTTCGGTTGCCAGGCATCAGTTTTAGATCGGAATGCCCAGTCGAAAAGGGACCCTGGTGGCTCGGTGCTGACCGGGTTGTTAAAAGTCTGGTTGGTGGTGCAATGGGTCTAAGGCAGGCTCCCTGGCTCCACATGGCTCCCAGAAGCAGCCGGCATGTGTCTGCATCCCGAGCGTCGGCTCCACAGCTCCCATTGGCCATGATCCCATTGGCCAATGGGAGCTGCAGCATGGTGCCTGTGGGCACAGGCAGTGTGCACCGCACAGAGCTGCTTGGCCATGGTTCCCGGCTAATGGGAGCTGCGGAGCCATCTGCTTCCGGGAGCAGTGCAGAGCCAGGTCAGGCAGGGAGCCTGCCTTAGCCCTGCTGCGCCACTGCCAGGAGCACCTGAGGTAAGCGCCGCCCAACTGGAGCCCGAACCCACACCCCAACTCCATGCCCCAGGTCAGAACCTCCTCCCGCACCCTAACTCCCTCCCAGAGCCTGTACCCCAACCCGCTGCCCCAGCCCTGAGCCCACTCCCATACTCCAACCCCTTGGTCCCAGACAAGAGCCCCCTCCTGTGCCCCCACCCCAGACCCCAGTGAAAGTGAGTGAGTATGGGAGAGAGTGAGCAATGGAGGTAGGTGGGATGGAGTGGGCCAGAGGTGGGGCCTCAGAGAAGGGGCGGGGTAGGGCTGGGCCCTCAGGGAGGGGCAGGGCAGAGGCGGGGCAAGAGTGTTTTTTTTTTTTCAGTTAGAAAGTTGGCAATGCTAGCCCTGACCATAACATAACATTTAGAGCTTAGCAAAAGGTAAACTAGATTCCAACTCCTCAAAATCCATATATATCAGCTTAATTTTGATGGCCTTTTTATCTTGTCAAATGGAAATACCAGCTCTGTCTTGTCTGCCATTAACTTTGTTGGGGGGGGGGGGCGGGCCATGGAGCAGCATTCATGTCGCACTCCCTTCCAGTACCTGGCCCAGGCTGGGGGAAGTGAATGATCCAACCAGTGGACCAAGTTCGGTGATTAATCCTGGTCACGTGCCACCTGAGGCATGTTGCACATATGCTAAGAAGAAGATTAATTTTGTCAGCCACTAATGAGCAAACATTGTCAGCTAGTGACACTTTCCTGGTTCTGGTTAGGGCTGGATAAACAGTTCAGGAAAGAACGTGATTGCACCTAAATGGACATTTTATAGTAGGCAGTGGCACTCCTTTGTGAGTTCAGTTTTGGTTAATATAGCAATGTGATATCATGGCATTTGCAATAGGACACAACTGTCATCTTATCGAACCACCAGTCCAGATGTTTGCTGTACCTTGGTACCCTATAACCAGGGCAGAGATTATTTGGGTGAAAGTTTGCCAGATACTGTGGTTCATTTAGAATTATGCAAAACATTTATAGGAGTTTTGTCCTAACCTTGGAGCTGATCTTGAGAGATATTGAACATTTTGTGACTTCCGCTTTTACTTACACTGGAGTTTTAAGTGCTCGGCCCCATTGAAGATTAAGCCCATTTCTTTGTTTCAGGCTATGTGATTTTGCACACCCTGAGTTATGCAAAGTTACCACTGAATCTCTCATGTGTTCATATTATTTGTTGTTTTTATTGCAGTAGCACATAAAGAGCCAAACAGAGATTAGAGCCCTGTTATCCTAGGCAAATAACACAGACCATCCTCACCTCTGAAAGCTCACAGTCTAGAGTTTAAACAATATGCAACTGGTGAATAAGACAAATGGTGAGTGAGCTGAGAGGACAAAGTAACAGTAGAGACAAATGCATTTGCAAGTTAGTAATTGCAGGTGGTTACCAGCATGCATAACCAATACCAGAAGCTGATGATTTGTAGGCACAATGGCAAAGGCAAGTTAATGCTTTGTATCTGAAACCATTAACCAGCTCTGGTTTGTTCAGAACTGAGCCTTTTTTTAAAGGAACCTGGACAAAATATTGGGGTTTGTAACAGAACAGGGAGACATTTTTGCTGGGTTTCTGTTTTCGTGTTGCACATCTATAGGTAAAAGCCAAACCTATACATGACGGAGGTTGCTCATGTTTCAGTTCCGTACATACGAATGAACTTACCCTTTTCTTACTGTTACCACTTTAACTTACTCAGGAGAGAACCTCGACACATATTAGTAGGGTGGCTACCGCCGTGGATGCAGGCCATGCAGTGGAACAATCTGTCTTTGTGTCTTTACAAAACAGAATGGTCAGATTCCAGCAACCACTGGTAGAAGCCAGAAAACAGCTAGTCCGTACCGTTCTTTGGCATTGTGTGACAGTCTTACCAGAAACACAATCTTGGCTGCATGCTGTATCTGAGCAGAAGAAAACAAAGTCTATAAAAAAAAAGTCCCTAGTGTAAATATGCTCACTCTATAATATGCTAACACCCTGTTAACTAGAGAGATCTGATGATTATATTACTGAATAATGTTTCTCTCAAACAAAGCTCACTGTTGTAATGATTATTGTTTTGTCTCTGATATTTACATGGCAAAGATTTGTAAACCTGCTAAAACTTCCTGAATAAATAAATAGATTAGTCCCTTTCTGGTTACTGGTAAATGGTAGATGATTCAATATGATGATTATCCTATGCATATTTTAGGGATAAAGTCCAAAGTGTGAACTGTTGAGAATAAGAGCTCACTTCTTTGTCCAGAAAAATCTATTCTTTGATATTCTGGCTAATTATACTATGAAAGAAGGTTTACAGACAACAGATTTTATTTGTATTATATGACTTTCAAGACTCATTTCAAGCAGAGGAAGCCAGAACCCAAAACAATTCAGAAATTGAGCCTTGTATCTTTAAAACAATGGTATATTCCAAATGTATAAATAAAAAAAAAATCTGTTCACAAGAGGCCTACAATATATTTTTAACTCTTTATAGTGGTTGGATTTAGGGCTATATTCAATATTTATTGTAGGTGGGAACTTCCATCACGTAGGTAGTGTTGTTTGGATGAGATATTCATCAAGATTCTTTTTCTCCATTCTGTGATATATACATGGAAGTTAAAAATCTGAAGAGACTCTCTGGAAAGCATAGGGTTAGCCCTAGTATTCCCTATTTAATTCAAGCAAGTTCTAATGTCCATAACTACTGGTGGGTTTATAATAGCTACCCTTCCTAAAAAGACACTACATCTCTAGCATCTTACTCAAAATGTTGTAATGCACCTTGGGATATCTTTGGCTAAAACCACATTCTGTTCTATTCTCTTACTTACCTGGATTGTTGTCCTGTGTCCTGTCTAATTTGGGGCCAGATTTTCAGAAATGCTCAGCACCTGGCATTTTGAAAATCTGGCCTTTAATTATGCTTTCTCTTCAAGGAGGGAACCATTTCTTAATCTAGCTTTGTACAGTGCTGTGTACATTTATGGATAGATATTTTGTTCATTATTAATATTCTACATAAACATCCTTGGTGTGATTTTTAAAATTGATTATTTTTTTTCTTTTGTTTTTAAAAAGTATACCTTGGGCATCACTAAAAACAGGTGTATTATTTGCGGAGTTAAAAGTAGATATGAAAGCATGCAGACTCTTGTTCTGCTCATGCTTTTTGCACTTTCACTGTTCAGCTGAGAAACTCCAAACACAGACATCTTGGAATTACTGTACCTGACCAGTTATCAGATGACATGTCCTTCCTCCTTGAAACTTTGGTAGCCAGATCAAACACTAAGGGTATAAAACCTAGCAACTCTAGGAGGAAATATAACTTTTTTTTTATCAGAGCTAGGCAAGCACATTTTTGGCTCATAGTATTAGTAGAGAAAGTGCAGGAAGAGAGACTCTAGAAGTGGATGTGAACATGTCTTTCTTACTGAGCATCAATGATTGATAGAGCAACAGAAGAAAACATACCAGGGGCCTGATTCACCTTTGCTGATGCAGAGAAATGTAATTATAATACAAATATAATCATCATCATTTGTACACTGCCTTACATCAGCCAGGCTTTCTGGCCTATATGGGATTCATTACCACCAGAGAGGGCAGGCACAATTCCTTCCACTGCTCTCCATCAGGGTTACTGCCAGGGAAGCAACTTTAAATTTCGCTGGCAGATCTTTAGTGTCCTTTCAGGTGCAGGCTGCTGTGGAAATGTGCTGAATCAGCACATCACTGCACACCCACCCTGGGCTCAACACCTATTTTCTAGACAATGCCCCTGTCTTTTAGGTCTGGTCAGCCTGTGGACCCCTGATGGGGATAAAGGCTACAGCTGCTTTCTGCAGACAGAACCTCCCCCACTGATAGACTTTCTATTGGTGGAGGTTTCTGTCTTGGTCTAGAGAGACAGAGAGAGGAACTCTTTGTTGGAGCTGCTAGGAAAAATTCAGGCAAAATATTTTTTCATCAGAATCTGCTGATTCATTGAAATCAAAATGTTTTGTGGAGATGGTTCAATTTCAATTACGTTCCAACAGAATACAGGCAGAGGGGAGACGGAACTCCAACTGCCAGGTTCTGTCAGAAACCTGCCTGGTTTAATGGCTAGCCTGCCCACCCAGCAGCTTGGTGGTCCACCTGCCAGAAAGCTTTGGGGTCAGATACCTCAGGGCTTCCAGGGTTCATGGCTCTGGGGCAGCCCATCAGACAGGCTGCCCTGGAGCTGGGGCTCCATTTCTTTTTGCAGAGAATTTCAAAATGTTTGGTTTTAGCTTCCGTTTGGAACGATACCAAATTTAGAAATGTTGAAATGCTCCACTAAATGAAAATCCCTTTCTCCCCACTGCTGTAGTAGCTGTCTTGAATCTGTTGTTTGAATACAGACAGGTGGGAAGAGTGCTCTATAACATGTTTTCCATAACATGTTTGTGATGATTTTTAATAATAATATAGAACCGTCCATCTGAGGCTCTAATATCAAATATAGAACACAGGTCTCCTGACTGCCTATCCTGGGATATCTCATGTACTTATCACACAGACTCAGTCTGCTGAGACAGCTTCTCTTTTGTCACCCTCTCCTGCAGTCCCCTTTCAATCTTCCTGAACGCCTAGACTGACGCACCTGAATGCTTCAGTTCCATATTGAAACATGAAAGAGAATGAACCAGAATGTGGGCTGATGAAACTCTGCAGTGATGGATTGCACGCACTCTATCCACCACTCTAAGATGCTCAGTTATTAATGTGTGAGCATGCACAGCGGTGGATTTTTCATGGGGCTCTGTTTTTCAGTTTACAAATTGTCAGCAAACAGACTTGGATTTTTACACGTGTATTCATTGGGTCAGATTCTCAGCTAGTATAAATCGGCACAGCTCTATCCGTGATGCTGATTTACACCAACTATGAATCTGTCCCATTTGGCCTGATCCAAAGCCCATGGAAATCAGTGGAATCTTTCCATTGATTTGAACAGGCTTTGGTGCATGAATTCTTAACAAAATTGTCATGCCTGCCTCTTTCAGCCTATGGGCTATTCATGAATTATTTGCTTTGGCGATTTGTTGTTCTTGGTGTTTCTTCTAATTGACACGATTGGAAGTTTATCCAGTACAAAAATTATGTTAAGAGAACATTAAAGATGCACAGTTAGGCTGTGTCTACATTATCCCTTTTTCCTTACAAGATTCCTGCTGTTAACTCCACTTCAGCTCCTTCAGTGATGGCTTTAATACAGACAAGGACCTGGCATCTACCATTGTTTTTACCATCATATTGTCTAACTCCTGATCAGAGCAAGTCTAGATGACACAATGCTAAAAATACTTAGGGCTAGCAATCCTACTGTTGCTATCAGCAGTGGAATTGCACTGTGGGGAGTAATGATGGAATATTTTAAGGAGAAAAAGGCTAGTGTAGACAAAGACTTAGGCCTGGTGTACACTACAAGTTTAGGTCGAATTTAGCAGCGTTAAACACATGTATCGAATTAAGCCTGGACATGTCCACACGACAGAGCCCTTTTTTTCGACTTAAAGGGCCTTTTAAACCGGTTTCTTTACTCCACCTCTGACGAGGGGATTAGCGCTAAAATCGGCCTTTGCGGGTTGGATTTGGGGTAGTGTGGATGGAATTCGACGTTATTGGCCTCCGGGAGCTATCCCACAGTGCTTCATTGTGACCGCTCTGGACAGCACTCTCAACTCAGATGCACTGACCAGGTAGACAGGAAAAGCCCCGCGAACTTTTGAATTTCATTTCCTGTTTGCCCAGCGTGGAGAGCACAGGTGACCACGCAGAGCTCATCAGCACAGGTAACCATGATGGAGTCCCAGGATCGCAAAAGAGCTCCAGCATGGACCAAACAGGAGGTACAGAATCTGCTCGCCATATGGGGAGACGAATCAGTGCTAGCTGAACTTCGTAGTAGTAAACGAAATGGCAAAATATTAGAAAAAGTCTCAAAGGCCATGAAGGACAGAGGCCATAACAGGGACGCACAGCAGTGCCGCGTGAAAATTAAGGAGCTAAGGCAAGCCTACCACAAAGCCAGAGAGGCAAACGGAAGGTCTGGGGCAGAGCCACAAACATGCTGCTTCTACGTGGAGTTGCATGCCATGCTAGGGGGTGCAGCCACCACTACCCCAACCGTGTGCTTTGACTCCATCAATGGAGAATCACGCAACAGGGAAGTGGATTCGGGGTACGAGGAAGATGATGATGAAGACAATGAAGATAGTTCACAGCAAGGAAGCGGAGAAACCGGTTTCCCCAACAGCCAGGATATGTTTATCACCCTGGACCTGGAACCAGTAACCCCTGAACTCACCCAAGGCGTGCTTCCAGACCCCGAGGGCACACAAGGGACCTCTGGTGAGTGTACCTTTGTAAATATTACAGATGGTTTAAAAGCAAGCGTGTTTAATGATTAATTTGCCCTGGCAATCGCGACCAGTACAGCTACTGGAAAAGTCTGTTAACGTGTATGGGGATGGAGC
The DNA here is from genome assembly GCF_011386835.1 of Chrysemys picta bellii. Classification (NCBI taxonomy): domain Eukaryota; kingdom Metazoa; phylum Chordata; order Testudines; family Emydidae; genus Chrysemys; species Chrysemys picta. The sequence goes on from NC_088796.1 coordinate 112,632,794, forward strand.
GGAGATCCTCCAGGGACATCTCCAGAAAGCTCTCTTTCATGTACTCCCAAAGCCTTTGCAAAAGGTTTCTGGGGAGGACTGCCTTATCCCATCCGCCATGGTAGGACACTTTACCACGCCAGGCCAGTAGCACGTAGTCTGGAATCATTGCATAACAAAGCATGGCAGCATATGGTCCCGGTGTTTGCTGGCATGCAGACAACATCCATTACTTATTTCTCTTTGTTATCCTCAGGAGAGTGATATCATTCACAGTCACCTGGTTGAAATGGGGTGATTTTATTAAGGGGACATTCAGAGGTGCCCGTTCCTGCTCGGCTGAACAGAAATGTTCCCCACTGTTAGCCACGTGGTGGGGGGGACGGGTGAAGTGATCATCCCAGAGAATTGGGTGGTGGTGGGGGGGGATAGTTGGGTTTGTGCTGCATGTTACCCGGAAACCGCAGCCCCTCCTTTTACATTGCAAACCCATTTTAAATGGCCAACCCAACGGGTGCTTGGTATGGGAAATGAGGGCGCTACTGTTTGAAACCATTCCCACATGTTAAGAAGGTTTAAAAAAGCCAAAAGACTGTGGCTTACCATGGCTGCCTCCAAACCGAAATCTGTTACCTGGCACTGCATGAGTGATCTCTCACACCAAACCGGCAGGCCCTCAATATAAGAGGAAAAATGCGACCTTGTAATGAAAGCACATGTGCTGTGTAATATGAACAGCAAAATTTAATGTTAAAGAGTGTACCCATTGTTCTCTAAAATGTCTTTTTTAACCACCTCTCCCTTCCCCTCCACCAGCTGCAAATGTTTCTCCTTCACAGAGGCTAGTGAAGATTAGAAGGAGAAAATGGCAGACTCGGGATGATATGTTCTTGGAGCTCCAGATGTCCTCCCTCTCTGACAGAGCACAGCAGAATGCGTGGAGGCAGTCAATGTCAGAGTGCAAAAAGGCACAATATGAACGAGAGGAGAGGTGGCGGGCTGAATTGCAGGCTGAAGAGAGCAAGTGGCGGGCTGAAGAGGATAGGTGGCGTCAGCTTAATGACAGAAGGCAAGAGTCGATGCTCTGGCTGCTGGAGCATCAAACTCGTATGCTCCAGTGTATGGTTGAGCTGCAGGAGCAGAGACCGCCGCTACAGCCCCTGTGTAACCAACAGCCCTCCTCCCCAAGTTCCATAGCCTCCTCACCCAGACGCCCAAGAACACGGTGGGGGGGCTTCCGGCCACCCAGTCACTCCACCCCAGATGATTGCCCGAGCATCAGAAGGCTGTCCTTCAATAAGTGTTAAAGTTTTAAAGTTTTAAACTACAGTGTGTCCTTTTCCTTCCCTCCTCCCCCACCCCTCCCGGGCCACCTTGGCAGTTATCTCCCTAGTTGTGTGATGAATTAATAAAGAATGCATGAATGTGAAGTAACAATGACTTTATTGCCTCTGCAAGCGGTGCTTGAAGGGGGGATGGGAGGGTGGTTAGTTTACAGGAAAGTAGAGTGAATCGGGGTGGGGTGGGGCGGAGGGTTCATCAAGGAGAAACAAACAGAAGTTTCACACCGTAGCCTGGCCAGTCACAAAACTCGTTTTCAAAGCTTCTCTGATGCGCACCGTGCCCTGCTGTACTCTTCTAACCGCCCTGGTGTCTAGCTGCGCGTAATCAGCGGCCAGGCGATTTGCCTCAACCTCCCACCCTGCCATAAATGTCTCCCCCTTACTCTCACAGTTATTGTGGAGCGCACAGCAAGCAGCAATAACAATTGGAATATTGGCTTCGCTGAGGTCTATCCGAGTCAGTAAACTGCGCCAGCGCGCTTTTAAACGTCCAAATGCACATTCCTATCCTATCCTATCTCCTAGAACTGGAAGGGACCTTGATAGGTCATCGAGTCCAGCCCCCTGCCTTCATTAGCAGGACCAAGTACTGATTTTGCCCCAGATCCCTAAGTGGCCCCCTCAAGGACTGAACTCACAAACTACCATTCGGCACTTGCTCAGCCTATAGTTGAACAGGTCCTGACTACTGTCCAGGCTGCCTGTGTACGGCTTCATGAGCCATGGCATTAAGGGGTAGCTGGGTCCCCAAGGATAATGATAGGCATTTCAACATCCCCAACGCTTATTTTCTGGTCTGGGAAGAAAGTCCCTTCCTCCAGCTTTTGAAACAGACCAGAGTTCCTGAAGACGCGAGCATCATGTACCTTTCCTGGCCATCCCACGTTGATATTAGTGAAATGTCCCTTGTGATCCACCAGGGCTTGCAGCAGCATTGAAAAGTACCCCTTGCGGTTTATGTGCTCGGTGGCTTGGTGCTCCGGTGACAAGATAGGGATATGGGTTCTGTCTATCGCCCCACCACAGTTTGGGAATCCCATTGCAGCAAAGCCATCCACTATGACCTGCACGTTTCCCAGAGTCACTACCCTTGATATCAGCAGGTCTTTGATTGCGTTGGCTACTTGGATCACAGCAGCCCCCACAGTAGATTTGCCCACTCCAAATTGATTCCTGACTGACCGGTAGCTGTCTGGCGTTGCAAGCTTCCACAGGGCTATCGCCACTCGCTTCTCAACTGTGAGGGCTGCTCTCATCCTGGTATTCTGGCGCTTCATGGCAGGGGAAAGCAAGTCATAAAGTTCCATGAAAGTGCCCTTATGCATGTGAAAGTTTTGCAGCCACTGGTAATCGTCCCACACCTTCAACACGATGCGGTCCCACCAGTCTGTGCTTGTTTCCCGGGCCCAGAATCGGCGTTCCACGGCATGAACCTGCCCCAGTAATACCATGATTTGCACATTGCTGGGGCCTGTACTTTGTGAGAGGTCTATGTCCATGTCAATTTCCTCATCACTCTCGTTGCCGTGCTGCAATCGCCTCCTCGCCTGGTTTTGCTTTGGCATGTTCTGGCTCTGCATATGCTCCAGGACAATGCGCGTGGTGTTCATAGTGCTCATAATTGCCGCGGTGATCTGAGCGGGCTCCATGATCCCAGTGCTATGGTGTCTGGGCTGAAAAAAGGCGCGAAACTATTGTCTGATGGAGGGAGTGAGGGAGGGAAGGGCGAGTGACGACATGGCTTACAGGTACAGGGAATTAAAATCAACAAAGGTGGCTGTGCATCAGGGAGAAACACAAACAACTGTCACACAGAATGGCCCCCCCTGTGACAAGATGGTCGATATAGTATGGTGGGTCCTGCACTTTTCTTGGTGGTGGGGGGCTAAAATACCACCCCTTACCCCTGCTCTTGGGCACCGAGGGCCCCACTAGTGGCCCAGCAAGGTGGTAAAGGAGGGAAGCGGGGGAGGGGTCTGGGTTTGCTCCTCACTTTGAGTCCCAGCCCCTCTCAACCCCTGCAGGTTCTTACCCTCTTCTCCCTTGGGTGGGGTACCTTCAGTCCTTAAACGCTGGGGGAGGGAATGTCCCTCCCCTGCTGGGGCAGGGTCTCCCTTACGCCGGTTTTCTGTTCCTCCAAGTCTAACAGCACACCTCCAAACTCCAGTCCTCTCTCCTTCCTCCTTCCCCCTGACTGCCTGAAGCAGGGGGTTTTATTAGGTTTCTAACAGGACCTTAATTGATTACAGGTGCTCCAATTAACCTGTAGCAACCCTCCCTAGTCTACAGGGAACCACGCCTTAATTAACCTAGAGTTTATATACTTCCCTTCTACCACTTCCCACTGCTCCCTGGCCCTCCTGTATCACACCCCCAAAGATTGAACTCAAAACCCTGGGATTTCATGGAGGGAGGGGGAAGCAAATGAATACAGAACAAATCTGGTCCATCTATTTTTTACATCTTAAGCTGGCAGCAGACGGTGCAGCATGACTGATAGCCATTGGCATCTTCTGGGTGCTTGGCAGAAGATGTTGTACTACGACTGCTAGCCATCATTATCTAGATGGTTCAATAGGACTGCCGGCAGGACTGAGTCTCCAGAAGACAAAACATGTCTGCCCAGGTGCCTCTGACTGAACTCACTGAGGAATATGACGATGACGGATATCAATTGTAATACACCATCCACTGCCAAAAGGCAAGGAGCTGCTGCTGTATAGCAATGCAGCCCCACGTCTGCCAGCACCCAGATCGCCGATGACGGCTGCCAGTCATACTGCACCGTCTACTGCCAAAAGGCAGTTAGCTGCTGCTGTGTAGCAATGCAGTACCACATCTGCTGGCACCCAGATGACATATGGTGACGGGGAGCTGAGCTGAGCGGGCTCCATGCTTGCCGTGGTATGTTGTCTGCACAGGTAAACCAGGTAAAAAGGCGCAAATCGATTGTCTGCCGTTGCTCTGATGGAGGGGGAGGGGCCTGACAACATGTACCCAGAACCCCCCGCGACACTGTTTTTGCATCATCAAGCATTGGGATCTCAACCCAGAATTCCAATGGGCGGCAGAGACTGCAGGAACTGTGGGATAGCTACCCACAGTGCAATGCTTTGGAAGTCGACGCTTGCCTCGGTACTGTGGATGCGGTCCGCCGACTTAATGCACTTAGAGCATTTTATGTGGGGACACACACAATCAACTGTATAAAACCGATTTCTATAAAACCGGCTTCTATAAATTCGACCTAATTTCGTAGTGTAGACATACCCTTAGTATGCAGCTGTCAGGAAATGCCGGAGGAGAGATTTTTTGATGTAGGCACTGTAATGGGATTCAGGAAATATCACTTCAATTCCTAGCTCTTCCCCAGACTTCCTGTGTGACTTTGGACCAGTCACTTAGTCTCTCTGTGTCTCAGCTCTCCAGGTGTAAAACCAGCATGATACTAGTTCTCCACCCCACAGAGATGTCCAGATGATACATTCATTAATGTTTGTGAGGTGTTCAGATGCTGCAGTGAGAGGGATTTGCAAAAGTGCCTACGTGACTTAAAGAGCCCCAGTCCCATCTTCATCACTTAGGGGCTTTTGAAAATCCCACCTAGTGAAAGTTTCTGCAAACGGGTTTAGGATGAAAACTAATATGGATCCTTAAATATCACACTTCTGCTATAAAACAGTAACTAGATATGAGTATTACATAAAAAACCCACAACATTCCCTAAACGCTTGTGTAAACAAAACTACACTCATACAAATGACCATATGACTGCAAACCAAAAAGCACAGAAACATGGATAGATCCATCCACTAAATGTTCATCAACATTATTGTGCATTATTCACTCAGGTCTAATTGTTTGTTTTGATAGTATCCCTTTAAAGTAGATTTTAAATAAAAAGGAACTTTGTGTTTTTAATTTTTACATTTGATAAATTGGAACAAAACTATGGATGTCAGCAGCAACTTGTTTTACCTTTACGTGTTTTCCAGTTGGTTTTTGCTGACATCAGTACATTTACAATCATTACACATCACTTGTCTCAGGATAGGTTTAGTGCAGTAATTTTATGAACCTTACTCCTCTGCTATCAAGAAATTATTACACTAATGTTCTAAGGACTGATCTGCGTAATATCTGAAATATGAATATAAGCAACATGTGGTATCAAAATAAACATCAAACAGCTTCACAGTTTCAAAGAGCTAAGCACTGGTTTACAGGTATTTAGACATGTGAGCAAGACTATGTTTCTCAACCTGTGAGTTCCTTATTCAGTAGTAACTGTGGCATTGCACTGTAAAATAGCACTGTGAGTCTCAGCCACAGTATAATAAAGACCCCTACTGGCAATGTAACATTCTGGGCTTCGGCTAGGGTGACCAGACAGCAAATGTGAAAAATCGGGACGGGGGTGGGGGGTAATAGGAGCCTATACAAGAAAAAGACTCAAAAATCGGGACTGTCCCTATAAAATCAGGACATCTGGTCACCCTAGCTTCGGCAGCCCTGACCACTCCCCCAGCATGCCCCTAAAACAGGGGCTGCATAGAGGGGGTGCTATAGCGCGAGCTATGCTGGCTTCACGCTGCCCCTGCTTTAGGAGTATTCCCCCAGGGGTAGTTAATCTATTTTTGTGCCCCTTTATGGTGGCTGATTTGCAGAGTCTACAATTGGGCCTTTCATTGAAGGGAATGCAAGGAAGTTATTGCCTCAGATCATCACAAAGGATCAAAGACTTTTAATCAAAAAGCTATGGGGGGGGGGAACCCTATGTGTAACCCTCAGAGAAAGGACAGAGACAGCAAAGACAGCATCCCGCTATGTAACAACCTGTCACCAGATCAGGAATGGACACTAATGACAAGTGGACACGGGGGATAAAACCCAAAACACAGTGTGAAGCCCATCCTGGGCAGATCACACCTACTTCTGACAGATACCTGAGGGGTCTGTTTCTTTTACACTGTGACAAAATTGCCTAGCTCATTATGCTAATAAAGTATCATTGAGCTGAACTGTGTCGTGCAGAACATAACATGCCATGTGGTTGAATCCATCACTCCACCTTATAAATGCTGCCACTATATTTCAGGAACATCACAATCCACAACAAAATAACTCACTTCTTCTTCAGGGGAAATAAGGTTGTTTTGACAAAACAAAACTTTTTGCATGCACATTAAGTATAGCTTTTCCCTAGGAATCACTTTGTTTACAATTTTTTTGTCATTCTGTTCAAATGGAAACAATGAATGCATCAGTGCCTAAGAAACGGAGGAAACTTGCTTTTGGAAATGTACATTTTAATGTCTTTTTATTATGTTGTTTTTCCTCCCTATTTTCACTGTCCATTGTGGATGAATTGCAGTGCAATGCATCATTTCTTTAAGAGTTTACCCATAAAAAGAAGGAGGAGGGTGAAAGCAAATGGTATATACTAAAAGAAAAATAGCTTTCCTAAGACCTTAATAGCTACCGCTTGTGTGCAGCCCTCAGTTTGCTCCGCTCCGCAGATTAACTTTAACCTTCGGTAGAGCATCCCCAAAGACCAGAACGTATTTTTGGTTGTTAAACAAATGAAGGATTTGACACGTTTTCACCATTGTTTCAGAAAACGAAATGAAATGGTTTCAAAATGAAAGCCACACATCCTTTCAGTTGTCTAAAATGCCAGGGACAGTTGTTGTAACTCAGAAGCTAACTGTGTGGTGATTTGTCACTCCCTTGGCTTTCCTGCTTGTTTTACTTTCCCCATTTTAACATTTTACTTACTTTTCCTGTTATTCTTTACATTCTTTTTTCTCTAGTGTCTCTCTGTGCTCATGAAGATTAAGTGACTTGCAGCAGTGGACGTGTGTCTTTTGGGAGGTTTTCTCTGTGTGCGTTCACAGGCCAGATGCATTCAGACAACTGCAACAAAAGCTCTCCTGTGCCAAAGACATTGCTGCTGCGACCTGGAGGAAGAACCATCTGTAGGGGTGACAATTCAATTCCCGAACCTGCTCAGCTCTGACCTTGCGTAAGTGCAGCTCCTGAAACATGTCACATTATGATGTGGGTTGTTTTGTGTTATGGGTATTTCGTGCTCCGAAAATAATTTTACGTGGAATCTCCCAGCATTCGAACAAGAAGTGAAATGTGAGGGCTTTGAGATAAGCAAAGAGTGGCTGAGATGCAGTGGCTTAACAAAGCTGCTATTGGTTCAGGCAGAGGGAGAATTCCTCCTGCTCACCTGGAAGCATTTGCCATAAGGATCACTGTTTGGGTTTCAGCTGAAGTCATGTCCAGTGCAAATACACAGTAAATATACTCCTAAATATATAAATGGGTCCTCACCAGTGGTCAACACTTACATCTAATTATGACAGCTTAAATGGCTCTGTGTTAAGATTTGCACAAGACACTGTGTGTGGCATCTCATTTTGGCATTACTAATGGTTGGAACTTGGATTGCGGGCAAAGGTTGGAAGATAACTATCATTTATTTCCAGTCTGACCTCTGGTCCTTTCAGGGATTTCAATTTGGCTTTAAGGTTTGGAATCTAAGTAAATGACAAAACCCACTTGTTTTTGTCTCTGGACTTTTTCTAATAATTTCTTCTTTTCTTATAGGCCAGATCTACAGCAATCTGGGTATTTTACTTTTGCAGATGGACAGTGATATCTAACTGTTTATTTGTATGCACACCTACCTAATTTGCTCGCACAATCATAATTGCATCCACAATTGCACACACACATTTTTTTTCCAATTAGGCCATGATTTCTCTGAAATGTGGGTTCCAGAAGAATGTTCCAAATAACATGATATTCACATCATTTTATTTTCATTATTCAGACTCATGCCTTTCTCTACCTGTAGAGCTAGTTGAACTATTCATTGCAAATAAATGATCTGACAAATGTAGCTTTTTTCAGTTTACAACTTGTTTCCAAATTGACTCTGATTTCTATTAATGTATTTGTTATTTGCAAGTGTCCATCAATTTGCTGGAACAATTTTCAACCTCTGGTTTGTTTGCACACTATTTGCTTTGACTATTCATGGTCACCTAAGTCACATAGTATTATTTTCCTTTTCTAACTGGTGACAGACATTTTAAACAGGAAAATAATGAATGCTGAAAAACAAATTTTTTGAATATCGAATACTGTTGTTGATGCACAAATATATACTTCCCAGTCAAATACAGGTATTCATACGAATTCCTCAATCACTGTAAAATAGTCCATTTGCACAAGTATTTGTGACTAGCAAATGAAAAAGTGCTAGAACATGGTATAATCAAATATGGTCATAATTCAAATGTTTTACATAGGTGCTTTTTATTATTCTGCCAGCTTTTCGTTCCACTCAATGAATGGGTTAGTTGCGCGAGACTACTCTAGTGTCTAACTAGGATCTGGCAGACATAATTTGCCATGCTGTAGGATTTCCTCTTACATGCAGCTCCTGGAAGGGGGAGCAAATATAAGGCAGGCAAAGAATGACTTACAGGTCAGACAAGCTGAGTACAGCGTCTCTTGGCTCAGTTGTCTTTTGCTCAGTTGAACTTTGACCATTGATCACACCATTGTGTGGGTTGAGTCTCTGCTATGGTAATGAGTAGGACATGGAGACAGTATAATGGGGTGGGAGGAATCCAATAACAAGTTATGGCCACATTAGTTGTTACCCAGCAGCTTGCAGACATAAGAAGAGATGTATCCACTAAGCCACTCAGACTCTTCCCTTTTGATATTTTTTAGCTCTAGGCCTGCAACTATACTTACACGTCTAGACACCATGAAAAGGCAAGCATAAAATTACTCCTACATTTAAGAAATTATTTTTGTAACAGGTATGATCTTTGTTACCTTTAAACTAATTAGAGCTCCAAGGAAAGTTGAAGAGTAATGAAAATAGATGGAGCGCTGTATGCTGACAGAAGACTACTTTTACAACAGACAAATCTGACAAGGACAGCAGAGAGATGCGGAGGGAAAAACAGCTATTATTTACACTTGAATGCTCAGCAAAATCATGAGACAATGGGAGTGTTTTAAACTTCTTCTCTACAGTACACGCAGTATAATCATTAACACAACCATGCTGCAAAAGAAAATATTAATGAGCTTCATGGATGATGATATTTGTATAGCTGCATTAGCAATGCTAAGCTCAAGCTTGCAAACACTGGCATGTCTACAGGGCTCCATGGACAGGCCTGGGAAATAGGGGATCTCTTCCTGGCTTCTGCAGCTTACTGCGTGCTGGAGCAAGGTCAGACAGTCTGACACAGCCCCGACTGGTTAGCTAGGCGCAACCTGCATTTGCTGAACAGCAAAGCTCATCTTTCCTCTCAGGCAGGTGCATGCCAGGGGATTTGGGATGGCTAGTTGTGGGGTATTATTATTTATGGTGGGTTGTTAACTGCTAAATGGGCCATTTGGGATGCTAAATGGGCTCTATTGTCAGGCATCCTTGGGTGGTACAGCCTTTTGATTTGTATGTTTAATATTTATACACGTGCCTGGAACTCGGTTAGGTGCTTTTAATAAATCTAAGTAAATATAAATAAATAGCAATGACATTCTTATTGTTATTTAAGCTTCATCCCATCACTTTAAATGATTGCTTCTTCTCCAGCTCGCTTCCATAAAAGAAATGACTGAAGGAAAGCTAAATGCGCCAGAGAGCTGTGCTTGTCTAAAGACCTGTATCTTTCTCGGGCTCTCCCCTCTTCATTGTTTATATCATTAGGCAGTCTGAGCCCAGCCTGGTTTGGAGACAGCTGTTGATGACAGAAAAAGAGGGTGGGGGCTGCTCTCATGTTATACTGGCTCCCCCTTCAGTCCTCTCAATGCTAACAAGCCGCTTGCTACAGCTCTTCCAGTATTAACATCCAACTAATTTGCCTTCATCAGGAAATGATCTTTTACCACATGTGTACCATATCCCACTGCACACTCCACTGTAAAGTAGGAATAGGCTTGCAGACCTGCAGAAATGTTTTCTTGATCCCTGTCTGCTAGAGGTCATTTTTCCCCCATGAAGCATTTCAATGAAGACATTTTCATTTGCATCAAACTCTGTTTTGAGTTTTCATCAAAAATGGAACCCCTTCCTCCCCCCAATGTTGGTATTCAGTTGTTCAGCAAATACCTGCAACTAGATGAAAATGGACATTTTTTCCAGGAATATTTTAATTTACTGGAAAAGCTATTTTCTGGCCCCCCTCTCCCCCTGCCCGCAAAAGAAAAGTTTTGATGGGAAATTTTCAATCATCTCTATTGTCTAAAATGGCCGTGCATCCATGTTAAAGGTTTGAAAACAATCTTTAAACAGGGGTTAAACAAGGCATTTACTAACCAGACAAGGTTAGTGCAATTTTTAAAGCCCTGATGCAAGTAGTCCCATGGATCACTTAAGTGCCTATTCCTCCTCCTCATTGAAATCTATGACAAACCTTCCATTGGCTTCCATGGGGTAGAATCATGCCTCAAATCTGGAGCAGAGCAGCCATAACAGATGCAAACTCTCCTTACTCACCTCTCCCCACATAAACAGCCCCGCTTTCCAGCCCCCCTGCTGGTAAACCATGCGACATTTCTTTGAGAGCGGTGCTCTACACTACAGAGTTTTTATTTTTATATAAATCTAACATCACACTTATCCAAACAGACATAAATTTCATGAACCACAGATGTTGGATTGCCACGTAGTGTAGTCTGATCTGTAGATTATGAATAAGAATTCTCAGTTATCACTTTAAGGGTAGACAGGTTCTTGTCCCAAGATCAGGCCCCATATTATTAAAATTATTAATATATAGCTGGGAACTCCAATGTGCACGGGTGCAACACTCACACTATAGGAACTATTTTATATTTACACATGAATAATGTATTAATACATTTAGCAAAGTCACGCACACCCTAACTCAGTAAGGTAGATAGAGATGATACGGAAAGTACATCTGAACATCCATAATCACACCAGCCCTGGCAGAACAACCTGAAATGTTACCCATTATCTTCCTCATCACCTTCACCGTCCTCATTCGTTCATGTTTCTATGGTTGGCTGAGGTCATTATGGACACACTCCCCCCCTACACTCTACTTCCAGTTCCCCAAAACGTATGGGTTACCTAAGTTTATCTATGACAACGTTTGTAGCCCTCAAGCCTCATGCTAACTGCTGAAGCCAATGTCTTACAGGATACAAGCCTGTACGTTCCATGCATTACTGCTGAATATAATAAAGCAGAATATAATGCAAAGCAGTGAATATAATAGTGGTAAGCCCACTGGTCTACAGTAGGCTATACAGCAGTTAGTAGGAATCATATAGGCTTCTTCTAGAATTGTGGATGATACCTTTCTACAGCAGCTAGGTAGACAGGGATAAGCATGTTCATCTCTGTATGCATGCAAGGTAGAGAGCAAGAGTGATTATTCTATGAAGGCCTTCCCTCCCCACGCACAGCCCTGGTATGTCTCAGAACAGCAGTTTCTTTTATTCCAGTTGATTATCTCCTGGTTGAATCTCAGAAGAACCCTAGCAAACCACAAGCTTCACAGAGGATGCGAATTGCAACAGCAGCAGCAACAACAACAAAGTTCAACCAAACCTTTTAATGTGAGAGCTGTTTACATGTAAATATTTGTTAGGAAAGAGCCCCTGTAATCCTCTGCTGATGTGCCTGAATTCAACCCTTCCTCTGGGTATACTTTTTAATTCTGCAGCTGGAGTATTAGCAATATTAAACTGAAAATGTCACAGAATGTCAAGTCTGAAAATGTCACAGAGAAAAGGAAGGGGGAAAAAAAGAAAAGATGGTGACCCTGTACTATCGGCAGATGAAATAAATATGCCTCACTGGTACAGTACAGTGGTTTCTTGGTGGGTATAATTTTATACATTTTGCATCCTATTAATTTTCATGGCATCGATGGAGAAATATTAGAACAGTGAGAGTGCTGAAGACAAATTAACTCATCAATTACATGTATGGGACAGTGGAGACTGAGTTTATTTCACCATTTCCAATTGCAATAAAACTGTAATTACTTACTCGTGGAATCTTCATGGAAATCTGCATTCATTACCACTTAATTTGAAGTCAGTGACTGTTGTATACTTAACTTTTCTAGTATTTGATGCTTAGAACTAGGAGCTGGTTAGAATAAAGCAGCTGTCCCTGCCAGTCCCCACAGCAACATTTTTTCTTTGCTTGTCCAAACCAAATTTTGCCCAGGACACCATCAAGATTGGTTTGGATTTAAACAGCACAAAAAAGAAAGAAAAATGACTCATTTGTTCAAGGTCATTAATATCCTTCTCTCTGTGTGTGTGCGAGCGTGTGTCTGTCTTTCCCTCTCTCATAGTCATCAACTCATGCCAAGGCTGCCATCCCTACACTGAATACACCTCTAGCCCGATATAACGCTGTCCTCGGGAGCCAATTCGGGTGGTGGTATATCGGGGTAGAGGTGAAGTACCTTACGCTGAGAATACTCTCATTGAGTGGGCTGGTGGGCTTTCACAGGAATGGACTATTCAATGTGCATTAGGGTGGCAAAATCTAGTCTGAAGTGGACACAATATCGCTCTGGTTCTAACAAGCCTTTTTCATTAAAAAGAAATACAAAATCTTTTAAACAAATTAAGTTAACGCAGTTCTCCTGTGCCAAGTATTCTTATTTTTCAGACTGATTTCCAGTGGAAGGTATTTGGTTTGGTCTTTTGGTGGGGGGATGCGGAGGGGGGAACATATTTGTCTTCACTGCACAAGAGCTCCTGAATGCATTGGTCAGTCATAAGGGGCATCTTGGAAAATGTAGATCATAATGGGCAACAAATCCCATACCAGCCAGTATTTTATTTTTGGATCTAGAGCGTGTATTTGTAAAAAGTCTCCCTTTTTGCCATCTCATAAGGTGGAGATGTAAGTGCATGTTGGGGGTGAGGAGAAAGGAAATAAGAGGTCAGAATATTATTAATATCCATTTAGGTTCTAATCCTGCAATTGAAAGCAAGTGACCAGACTACTGTGCCCTTAAAGAGCCTCATGGAAATTAATGAAACTCTGTGGAGAGGCAGCAGTCTGCCAAGCACTATCAGTAGTAGGATCAAGCCCTAGATTGTTAGCTCTTTGGGGGAGAGAATGTTCCTGATCTGTTTTGTGGTCAGGGCCAGTGCTACCATTAAGGCAAACTAGGCGGTTGCCTAGGGTGCCAAGATTTGGGGGTGCCAAAAAGCGGTGCCCCCAATTTTTTTTTTACAGCGTTCCTACGCCCCCTCCCCGAGCGCGTGGTCAACGCTCCACTTCTCCCACCTCCCAGGCTTGCAGCGCCAATCAGCTGTTTGGTGCCACAAGCCTGGAAGGGGAGGAGAATTAGAGTGGGGGCGGCGTGCTCGGGGAGGAGGCGGAGCAGAGGTGAGCTGGGGTGGGGAGCTACCGCACGGCTCCCCGGGGGGGGACGAAGCTGCCATGGGGGGGACGCCTCAGAGCGGAGGGGGGGCGGGGAGCTGCTGCAGGGCTGGGGGCGGAGCAAGGTGGAAGTTTCACCTAAGGCGCGAAACTTCCTTGCACCGGCCCTGTTTGTGGTACAGGGGCCTGTGCATTTTACAGCACTCTTGTAAATTACATTGTTGATAGAGGTGGTTGAAGTTTTTCAAATGAAAAGGTTTTTGCTGAAAAAATGGCTTTTTTTCAAAACCAGAATGATTTATTTTAAAATATTCACTGAAATGTTTACTTTTTTGCAAAGTGTGCCCTTTTGATTTAAAAAAAAATCACCAGAAACATTAAAAATGTTATCAAAAGGAGAATTAAGGGATGGCATGATTACAGTCTGAGTATCTGCACTGGAAAAAGATATTTAATAATGGTCTCTTCAAACTAGCAGAGAAAGGTATAACATGATCCAATGGCTGGAAGTTGAATCTAGACAAATTCAGACTGAAAATAAGGCATATTTAACAGTGACAGTAATTAATCATTGGAACAATTTACTGAGGGTCATGGTGGATTCTCCATCACTGACAATTTTTAAATCAAGATTGGATGTTTTTGTAAAAGATGTGCTCTGTGAATTATTTTTGATAAATTCTATGGCCTGGGTTATACAGGAAGCCAGATTAGATTATCACATTGATCCCTTCTGGCCTGGGAATCTATGAAAAATACTTATAAAAAGTTTGCATTTAAAAATGGGGTTTTGGTAAAGAAAAATGTTTAGTAAAATTTTATAACATTTTTTGGGGTGAAAAAATAATCCAAAAACAAATCACAAAATTATTCAGAAACATGGCTCCACTTCCAATCATTGGAAAGGACAACAACTTCAAAAAATTTTATTATTCAGCCAGCCCTAGTTCTTAACAATAATAAACAGGAAAGCAAAGTACTTAATCAAAAACTTAGCTGAGGATAAAAAGACAAACAGGAAAGAGGGTGGTGGTTTGTTTGATAACTGTAGATCTATCACTAATACTGTGAGACACAAAGAGAATCGTTCCTTTTAAGCTCTATGTTTTAAGCCTATGACTGGTTAAAGGCTATTAGTTCTTGCCTCTTGACCACATGAACCCCCTGGTATGAATTTGGTTATATTCTTAAACTCTACCTTTTAGCCTGTGTTTGGTGATTTCTGAACCCTATCTCACTTCATAGCCTTATTAGACATGAGCCAAACCGCTTCTCTGGATTCCTGGTAGTACCCATCCTGTCGACCCATAAATAAGCAGCCAAGTTAAGCTTCACATTACCAATCAGACCATTGATTAGGTTTCTGAGTACCACTCTAATTTAAAAAAATGACTGCCTAGTGCTGTATGAAATATGGTCTTGTGGTGGGAAAACACCTATGCATGACTAGAGAAGGAAGTAATAAAGCTATGATTGTCATTGTGGCATTTCAGCCTTCCCCTTTAAACTTGTGGACTAGAAAGCTATCTGTGCAGGATGGATCAGGAAAGTTGTGCAGCAGCTACAGGGTCTTAACAGGGAAAACCTTGGCTCTTCAGCCACCTGACCATGTGAAGCAGAGTCAGGGGAAATTAAACTACGCCTGAAGCAACCCTAGGGAAAGAACTGCCTTTGATTAGTCTAATAGCAACTCTAATTATGTAATCCTTGATTTTGCTGGAAATTGATGTGGGTGGTTGGCCACTTATAACATTTGTTGTCATTTTGATAACTTACAAGAGATCTTCATCTTTTAATAGTCTATCTAGTAGAGGAGAGAGGGACTGTGACCTTAATTTTCAGAGCTGACTTTTGCTTTTGAGTATGTCTGGTTTGGGGTCTCAAGTCTGAGGCACCATAAGGGAGCCTGATTTACAGAGGGTGGTTGCCCAACACTTGCTGAAAATCAGGCCCCTCTCATGAGTTTCAAGTTAGGCATCCAAAACCTGAGACCCTCCCACACCCATCCAAGATTTAAGTTTTAGTTCTCAGTGCTGGGCAGTGATACTACTCTTCTCCGGTTGGTATTTTGCAGAAATGCCTTATAGATCTCTAGGAGCCACTAGCATCAAAGGAAGTAATGTAAAAACAAATTTATTCCTGTCTAAAAGTACTTTGGTTGACAATTCAGTTAACTTAATGGTAAGAACCATTATTGTTAATATCTTTAGTGTTTTCTGTTGTGATTATCCCCTTCTTTTGCTTGAAGCCGGAACCTTAGCTGGACAATGTCCTAAAGAAGTAGGTAGTGAGTGTAGGCTGGGAAGATGAGATTTCACTATGTTATAAAGTATAGAAAAAAATACTGCATTGATAATTTAAGGTTGGTAGCTTTCGATGAAGTTAAGTGATCCACTGTCAGTCTACAGACAATAATTTGCTCTTGTTAAGCACTGATGAGAGAAACACACACACAGAGAGAAATAGGGGTGGGAATAGAGAGAGAGATGAAAAAACTATAGCTGAAATTTTACAATTGTATTTTAAAACTTGGAACATCAGGTAGAATTCCTTTTAAGGGCCTGACTTTCAGCCTGGCCTTTTGTGGGAGTAATTTAGGTGTCTGCTCCAGTTCTAGGTGAAGTCAGTAGAAAGACTCCCATTGGCCTCTACGGGAGTTGGAGGGGCCCATAGGCCATTAAGAGGTCCAAGTTGCTAACTCGTGAGTACATAAGTATAATGAGATGCACTGTGACCCCGTGATGTCCAGTAGCAGAACTACTCAAAAGCAGAAGCCAGAATTTAAAAATGTGTTTTTTAAAATTTGAGGCATATTTAATCAACACCAAAGCTTGTTTTTTTTCCACAGGAAACACACACACCCCGTCCCCAAGATTATAAAATTGACTGAAAAATCTGGTGGTGTTGCAATCTTACATTTTTTGGGGAAAAAAATAGATATGATTTACAAATAGTTTTATTCCGTTAGAGGTGATGCACTTTCAGTCTTAACTACCAGGAAAGGTGAAAGTTTCCTACCATTAAATCTACATGCTGCCATTGGTATTTCTGAAGCCAGTGATGATACATGAGGCACTATTGAGCTATTATGATGTCAAATGCTGTGATGCTAGCAAAAGAACAAAGTCTTTACAAGAAGGCGGATTAGTTTAAAATCAATCATGGGTACAGTCCAAAAGCTTCATTAAAGACATAGAGTTTCTTCTTTTGGCAGAATAATTTGTTCCTGTCTGGATTGAAACAATGGAAATGCAATACAGTATAAAGAAACAAAATGGAAAAGACCAATTAAATACTTAAAGCTAGACTTCCACATTAAGCTAAAAGGTACATGGTCAAATGTGGGTGAGAGAAAAGTTTGCTACAGCAACAGATAACCCATTTAACATCAGAAGAACAGAGTTCTCCAAATGTGGAGGCATTTCCAAATTTATATCCAAGCATGCCCAAGGGATATCTTGGATCTGGAAATCACACTGGAGAACATGTGAAATAATTCGTGTTTTCTGATTTCATAGGGGATAGACCTACTGCCATAAAAAACTTTATTGTAGAATGTTGGCACTTGCAGTTGTGGCCAAAGCAAAGACAATTAGAAGGAGGAGGGAGGGTATAAGTCAAATTGAATTGATTTTATTAAACCTGAGAGATGGTTTCGCCTGAGTTTGGGTGCAGGTTTTTGGTATTTCCGTTTTTTTTAAATGCTTTGACTGAATATGGTGCTTGTGAATGGTGTCAGACTGACAATCTGGAGGCAGACGGCAGTCTTCAGGTTCTGCATGACACAAGCAGCACAAGCTTACCCACACTGTCATGCCAACTTGTCTCCAGCATGCTCTGGAGGGATCACATGTTGGAGTCATATAATTCAATCTCTGTCTATGCAACTGTTGTCCTTTCTTCTGAGGCTACTGAAAAACAAGGGAGCCAGTTATGGTGACATTTGTATTCTTCTGTAAGATAGTTACGTACCCACCACCACATTTCACATAGGTTACCACACTGCCGTCAGATGGTGACAGCTTTTTATCACTATCTACCAGAACTGATTGGAATAGGTGAAAAGCTCTGCCAACCTCCTAAGTTGTTCAGACGAGAGATGGGCAAGCCTTGAAAGGGTTGGGACACATATGGGCAACTTTCTCGAGGCTTGTGCGAAAAGGGCTATGATTGGGACACACAGCAGTGCAGAGCGAAGATAAAGGAGCTGAGGCAGGTGTACCATAAGCCACGGGAGGGAAACCATTGCTCCAGTGGTGCACCTAAGACCTGCTGCTTCTATAAGGAGCTGAATGCTATCCTCGGTGGTGACCCCACTTCCATCGCTGATAGCCCCGTGGATACTTTGGAGGCAGCAGAAAGAGGGTGTAACCCACTGGCTGAAATTCCAGATGAAGAAATGGAACTAGAAGAGGATGTGGAGCTCCCAGCAGGGTTGCCCGGTGGGGTGGGCAGGCAGCCAGGAACTGTTCTCCACTCCAGAAGTGCTCTACTGGGAGCAGGAAGCAGATGAGACGCCTGGTAAGTTTCTGTGGCTTCTGTAGGGAATCGAAAAGTTGGGGGCAGGTAGTGTTTTATGTGAGCTGGACATTGCCCTGTGTAGCTAATCTACATAGCCAAGCAGGGTGTCGATGGACATCGAGACCGGCAGGGAATCCTGCAGAGAGAGGCTCTGGAAAGTTTCCATGAGGTACTTGTTAATCCTCTGCTGCAGATTCCAAGGGATTGCAGCCTTGTTAGTTCCCCCATTGTAGGAAATTGTACAATGACATTTAGCAATCATTGGAGCTGGGACCAAAGTGGCACATAGCTGAGCTGCATATAGACCAGGGTGAAAGCCACAAGCATGCAGTAGTTGTGCCCTGGTTTCCCTGCTTACCCGCAGCAGTGAGATGTCAGCCAGCAGGTTGGCCGCCTGTGAAAAAGTGTGGGATAATTTTAGAATGAGTTCCCTGCAAATCTGATTGGGGTACTCGCGGAGCTGTGTGCCTGCCTAGAGTCAGTGAGAAAATGATTGCTACTAGTTGCAAAAGGCCCTTGTTACTGAAATATTTCAATCGTTTGCTGGAATGTAACAATCCCTCTTCTGGGTGTTGTCCACAGCAACCGAGACCTTGAGGAACACACCACACACCCCTGCCGGCCGGCTTTGGCAGGTAAGGAAGAAGCTGAGACGCAGCAAAGAAGACATGTTCAGGTAGGTGCTGCAGCGCAATGAGAGACAGACCAGGGGATGCAAAGAGTGCTGGGAAGCCAAAAGTCAGGACAGAAAAGCGAATGCAGCATTTGCTAGGCAAGCAACAGGATGGATGATAAAAGTTATGGAGGATCAGACAGAGATGCTCAAGTCTTTGATACAGCTGCAGACTGAGCAGATCAGTGTTCAACCTCCAAAGCAGCACATGAACAATTCTTTGCCAACCTCGCCCCCCTCTATGCCCAGACATCCTTTTTCACTTCACAGCACTCCTAAGTTTCCCCATCACTCCACCCCTCACAGCTTGGAAAATGATGGATGGAGCTACACACAGTTGTGAGGTTTTACCCTTTTTAACAATAAATAAAGGCTAAGGTCTTTAATGGTATAGCATTTTTATTCTGTGTTCTACAAAAGAGTATAGCAATCAATTCACTCTTGGGAACATGCTTCTAAAACATTTTGTTGCATGGATCCTGGGCCCCAAAATTGTTAATGGATGCACCAGGGAATCACCTCCAAAGTAGACATGTGTTAGTGCCCCTCATTGTCAAAGTGGTTCCTCAAAGCCTCTCTGATGTTCATAGCAGCCCTCTGGGCTCCACTGACATCTGGCTGTTCAAACTGTGCAGCCAAGCACTCTGCCTCAGTGCTCCACACCTCAGCAAACATTTCATTCTTAGATTCACACAAATTTTTCAAAGTGCAGCACGTGGCTTTGACCATGGGAATATTATCCTCAGTAAGGTCTAGCCTGCCATTGAGACACCTCCAGAGAGCTTTCAAACGGCCAAAGGCACATTCAACTACCATGCAGCACCTGCTCAGCCTGTTGTTAAAATACTCCTTGCTGCTGTCCAGGTGCCCTGTATAAAGTTTCATGAGCCAGGGCTGTAAGGAGTACACTGGGTCTCCCAGGATTACTATGGGCATTTCCACATCCCCCACTGTGATCTTGTGGTCTGGAAAGAAAGTCCCCGCCTGCAGCTTTCTGTACAGGCCACTGTTCCTGAAGATGCGTGCCTCATGCACCTTTCCAGACCAGCCTGCACTGATGTCCGTGAAATGCCACCAGTGATCCACAAGTGCCTGCAACATCATGGAGAAGTATCCCTTCCTATTGATGTATTCAGGGGCAAGGTGGTCTGGCGCTAAAATTGGAATGTGTGTGCCATCAATTGCTCCGCCACAGTTAGGGAAACCCATCTCTGCAAAGCCATCCACTATTTCATGCACGTTTTCCAGAGTCACGGTCCTCCGCAGCAGGATGCGATTTATTGCCCTGCACACTTGGAGTAATACAGCCCCAACACAGATCTTTCCCACTCCAAATTGATTTGCAGCTGACCGGTAGCAGTCTGGATTCACCAGCTTCCACACAGTGATTGCAACATGCTTCTCGACTGGAAGGGCAGCTCTCAATCTGGTGTCCTTGCGCTGCAGGTCAGGAACCAGCTCAGCACATAGCTCCAGGAAGGTTGCTTTACGCATCCTAAAGTTCTGTACCCACTGGTCTTCATCCCACACCTACATGACAATGCGATCCCACCAATCAGCGACGCTCTACTATATGCAGCTGCTCTGTGAATGCCAAAAGCACTGATAAGTTGCTGCTGTCCATATCACACTTAGATGCCTGTGATTCATCCTCTGTCAGTAACTTTTTGAGTAACTCTGCTGCCATGCACGATGTCCTCACGACAGTTAATGGTGCATAGGAGAGAAGTGCGGGATCCATCCTCTCTCACTGCAGATGCTGGTGCACATTACAAAGACTGACAGTTGGAAAAATAGCATGAAAGGAAAGCCAGATCAGCGCAAAAGGAAGCCAGAAAACATTGGAGGGCTGGGACACAAAGCTGTGCATGATGGGACACTTTCCACGTCCCAGGATACGCCGCGCTCCGTTTCCGCCTTCCCACAACACCTAGTGTCAGATGGTGTCACCAGGCACTGTGGGATTCATACCCACAGTGCATTGCTCACGCTGTCGACAATGGTGCCCCGAATGTGGACAGAGGAAGCAAACGTAGACTTGCTTTGGCGACTTTGCTTTTGTCGATTTTTTTGGTGTCGACATTAGTTCCATGTAACTTACAGTGATATTTAATTAATATGCATCACAGGGTATTTAGCAGATAATTATAGAATAATATTGTGGTTATTTGTGCTTTGTATACCACAATGATATCCATTCTCTTACTTTTTGTTACGCTGGAACAGCCATTTGCAGCTGTGCGGTTGCATTTTCCTGGATGCCTAAAAACATACTGCAAGTATATCCATGATAAGTGGAACAGCCCCAAATGGGGATGTCTGCAAAATCAGCCCTTTGCTAATTACCCCATAGGAGAACCAGGTTTCCAAACTGACAAATTAATTTACATTGCTCTAGCTCAGGGGTCGGCAACGTTCGGCATGCGGCTTGCCAGGGTAAGCACCCTAGCGGGACGGGCCAGTTTATTTACCTGCTGATGCGGCAGGTTCGGCCGATCGCGGCCCCCACTTGCCGTGGTTCACTGTCCCGGGCCAATGGGGGCGGCGGGAAGCCGTGGCCAGCACATCCCTCGGCCCGCGCCGCTTCCTGCCGCCCCCATTGCCCCGGGACGGTGAACCGCGGCAAGTGGGGGTCGCGATCGGCCGAACCTGCCACGTCAGCAGGTAAATAAACTGGCCCGTCCCGCTAGAGTGCTTACCCCGGCGACCTGCATGCCGAACGTTGCCGACCCCTGCTCTAGCTTCACCCCTTTTTTAAAGGCAAACCCACAATTCAGATTTTAGGGCATGAGCTAAAGAAAGCCCATTAAAGTCAATGGGAGTTTTTCACTGTCTTCAGTGGGTTTTGGATGATGCCCTTAGTGAGTAATTAATGGATTTGG
Source organism: Chrysemys picta bellii (assembly GCF_011386835.1). Lineage (NCBI taxonomy): Eukaryota > Metazoa > Chordata > Testudines > Emydidae > Chrysemys > Chrysemys picta. Next base: position 112,654,616 of record NC_088796.1, read on the forward strand.
TTACTTGATGAGTACTTTAGTTTATACATAGTTTGTATTGAATAAAGCACTCAAGATAAAGGACCTTACCTGACTGCACCTAATAACTGGGTTGGGTTATCCTTTCTGATTACACTTTAATTATGGCCTATTCGCTGAGAATTCCTTTAATTTCTGTAGCATTACAGGGTAAAGATCCCACTGTATCTTGCCTCTGAACTCCTCCCTGCTCCTGCCACTAATTTAATAGCTTTTGTATGATTCACATGGCCTTTCCAAACTTTGATATCAAGATTTAGTGGCTACAGTTGAACACTTCTGTAATTTTTAATCCTTCATTTATTCAGTACAAACATCTGTATACTTAGCATTCAGAATACAGGGGCCCAAATCTAACAAAGCCCCTTCAATGCTACTTAGGATAGTATAAGTCTGTAGCCAACAACTCCAATACATATTCAAAAAACACATCATTAAATTGATTGCAAAAGTGTTTCCTCCAGTTAGTAATTTAACCCAGTGTATGTACAGTATGATTTGGTAATGTTTATGGGTTGTAGCTAGTGTTTATGATACAGTATTTCACAACTGGCCTGTCTTTACTCTAGACAAACAGATAACTCTTTTTACTGCACAGAAGACTGGTAGGGTATATCCTACTCTTCATTAAGGCATTTCACATTTTCCTTTGATTTAAGGTTTTGTTGCAAATCTGAGATCTAGATTGGATTTATTGAAATGTTTGTTCTTTATGAGCCTTATGTAGAACCTAAGTCAAGTTTGAACCAAACCTGAGTCTAACGAAAGTATCAATGGAAAACATATGATTTCAAGCAAACCTCAGCAGGAGTTTCATGGTGTTGGGGTTTGTCTGAAATAAAAATTAAAGCAAAACTCAGGGTACGACTGCAGCACAAATGAAAGTATGACTGCAGTGTGGGTAGCTTTAATCTAGCTAGCACAGGGAATATTAGCAGTGACGACACAGGGGCCTGGACCCTAGCGCGGGCCAGCAACCTGAATATGTACCCAGAGTCCCTGGTGGGCTTGTACTGAGGTGGCTACCCCGTCCTGAAGTCTACACCTCCATATCCTCACTTTTCAGAGTAGCAGCCGTGTTAGTCTGTATCCGCAAAAAGAAGAACAGGAGTACTTGTGGCACCTTAGAGACTAACTGTCACTGTTACCTACGCTAGCTAGAATCTAGTTAGTTTACGTATCACACCTTGGTTTGTAGTGTAGATGTACTCCTAAGTGATGCAAACACCAGGCAAAGAGATATAGCTGAGTTTTGCATCCTTCTGATTTCTTTATATCTTAAAAGAAAATAGCACCAGTGCTGCTCCGTTTATGTCTACTGTAAAACATGCAATGTGTTCTCAGAGTCTGTTATTTCAATTGAATAGCCTGCAGTGCGTGTCTGTTCCCACTTGCAAAAGATTGACTGCCTCCCTAGTCTTGGAAGTAGGGGTTGGTTATGTAAGCAGCTCGGTCAAGCACTCAACATGAGTCTTTGGCATATTTAGTTAATTTAGTAATCTACAACCAAACATTAAACAGGTCATGTGATTAATGTATGACATGTATTTTCTTTACAAGATCAGAACAAAGCAGCTTCCATTGTTTGGTCAAAGTGGTGCATTGTCAGGCTCTGTTCTTGAGGATGAGCTAATTAAAATTAAAACCTACACAACAAGGCCTTTAAAAGCTGTCCACAGCTCTCTTTTAAAACAAAACACTGAAATTTCTCCTGTGTGTAAACCGAGTATTACAGAAAAACTTGTTTCTATAAAAGGACTGTATAGGTTCAGAAAGGTTCATGTACCCACATGTAGGACAATTTGGAAATATTTTGGAAGCCTAAATCTACCATCAAAGACCCTGATCTTGTAAAAACAACAAGGAGTCTGGTGGCACCTTAAAGACTAACAGATTTATTTGGGCATAAGCTTTCGTGGGTAAAAACCGCACTTCTTCAGATGCATAGAGTGAAAGTTACAGATGCAGGTATGATCTTGTAAAGACTCACACATATGCTTAATTTATGTACGGTGAGTAGTAACTTGGGTTTACTCATAGTGAATAAAGGTAAGCATGTTTTAAATCTGTCCAGAATTGGGGCCCAAATGAATAGTGTTGACGGAGAGAAACTGTGACTTGCTTCTGTTTAAGATGACCAGATAGCAAGTGTGAAAAATCAGGACAGGGGTGGGGGGGAAATAGGAGCCTATATAAGAAAAAGACCCACAAATTGGGACTGTCCCTATAAAATAGGGACATCTGGTCACCCTACTTCTGTTTAAGGAGGCAGGAATACATATTTCACAGTGCTCCCACTGGGAGCTGGGCATTCTTTGCTATCTTTGTCATGACACCATATATCCACTTCCTGACTCTCCCTCTTTTTACAGTCTTCTTAAAGACTTACGAGGAGGACTTAGGGTTGTTCAACATTCTAGGGGATGCCACTGCTCTTGCAATAATCTGTAGCAGTTCAAGTGGCCATTTGGTGTTCACATTCAGTAAATGTCTGTGCAAGTGAGGCCTCATGCAAACACTAAATGTAAAGGAACAGGAGACTTTTTCCATTGACTTCAATGGGCTTCAGATCAGACTCATGGGCAGTTAAATGCATTGTGACCTGACATGAAGACCTGTGCACACTGATGCATGTACAGTTTTGCAAGTATGCTGATGTATGAAAAGTTGTCTCCGGATTACTGAAGAAAGCCTGTAGGCGGATCGGGAGCCTTGCTGAAGGTTGGCAATAATCTCTTCCTATTCATCCATTTGTCTGAGGATTTTTCAAAACAAACGTCTGAGGTGACAATGCCACGCAGATCACGTCAGCCAGAAGTATTCTGTGAGAACATATAGGAGACTATACAGGTTAAATACTGGAGTCAAGGTTCATTTCTGTGTTTCTTTTATGTAGCATTTGTCCATTCCATTCCTCTCTCTATCCATCCACTCACCCAGACAAAAAAAGGAGATAAGATTGAGCGCACACATCAGTAATATTAGAGTTAAAAACATGACAGCCATGTTGTTTCAACATGATCCTCAAAACAAGTATTACAGATACAGGACATGTAGTTTTAATGTTAACATATTTGACTTTCTTTAAAGGTTAACATACAGAAATGTACCGATAAGGCACCCAAACAACCTGTAACTCCTCTCTGTAGTAATGCCATGGAATAACTGTACAATGATGATTAACCTACCACAAAAACAATAAACTGCATTCAATTGATTTTTCAGGCCACATACGTTTTCTTTATATTTTTACCTCATGGTGTCATTTTAAAAAAAAAATCAAAAATTTAATTTAGAATATTTTTAAAAAAAAAATATATATATATATGCATAATCAAACTTATTCATAAATTCTCATAGTATTAAACAGTGGGATTTCACTGTATTTAGCTGACAAGAAATAAATTCGGGTTGGGTTATCCGTGAGCCTGCAGGCTGAATTGGCAGCAGCGCAGCATGGGGTGAGGGAGAGCAGGGCTGGGTGAAGATTATGGAGTGGGGGCTGTGAGTTGGGATGAGAGGGTCATGGTGGGTGTTCATGTAGATGGGGTGGGGGCATTCATTAGTAATTTCAAGGAGACAGTTGAGAGTTAATCTGCTTCCTGACTCCAACTTTCATATAGCACTGGTCTTAACACAGTCCCCAACCCCCCATGCCCTTCTGCTCACTTCATATCTCCACAGACTCCTCACTGTTCTTTTCACCTGCCCCCACATGAGAAAGCAGCACAATGGGAGCTGCAGGAGATAACACCACCTGAGGAGCTGAAGGATTACCTCAAATAGCAGGAGTAAGCTGTTGTTATCTGTGGGCCAGCCACGCATGACACACTGAAACAATAGCTCCATTTTATAGCCTGCATAGTCAACATACAGATCTGGTAGATTTTCTGTGACAGATAGTGAGCCTAAGTGGCTGGAAACTGCATGGTTCAATGACTAAGTATTTTATACAACATGGAACATCTTCAACAGAAGTGCTTCAGCATAGCCTAGTGGATAGGTTATGAACCTAGGAGTGGGGCGACCGGGGTTCAGATCTCCGCTGCACATCAGGCGGAGTTGGGATTTGAATGGTGGTCTCCAATATTTTAGGTGACGGCTCTAACCACTGCACCCAAGGTTACAAAAGGGCTGCGACTACTATTATTTTTCGCAATGAAAAATTTAGTCCCCTCACTCTGCGAGAGTGTTTGTAGCTGTGAATTGTGAGCAGAAGGAGGTGCCTCCCTCTGGCCTGGACTTAGGCACCTAAATGCCCTTCCTTGGCATTTCCTATTGGCATTTCCATATTCCTATTTCCTAGGCATCTAACTCTCTCCAGTCATTGTATAGAGTGCCTGGGCTATGGACTCCACTAAGTGCAGGGCACCTAAAAAGTTCGGTATTGCAACGATGAGTCTGTCGCTTTTGTGACTTGCTCCAAGGTCCCCCAGGAAGTCTGCAGCTTTTATTTTGTTGTGATTTATTTATTTAGTGCCCCAAGCCTGTTTGAATGCAAATCAAAAAAATAAATAAATAAAATGTCAGCTCTATTGCAAACAGATAGGTGGAAACAAGTAAATGTTTACAAAAGGACTAAAGAACAAAATAGGTAGGAGATCGCTTTAATTGTCAAACTTCCTTACAAGGTATTATGGACAAGTAGCAATTGACAGAGTGGGAATAAACTGTTAGAAAAACTAATTTGTCAGAGGTATCCCTTTAAAAATGCTATAGTAAAATGCCATTTAAAATATTTTAAAGATATATTCTGTAGCTTTTTTGGGGAGGGTGGGGGTGCACAGGTGATAAGGGAAGGGGAGGAGATATTTTGGATGTAAAGCATATTTTCTATTCCCAAAGGCTCAAGCTTGTTGATGGGAAAGGACATGAGCAAATATTGTTTGGGGGGTTCAGGTCAGTGTCTCTCTGAAGGATGTTTGTGTTTGGGGGGGGAGGGGGGAGTATGTGTTCTTTGCAGCTATTCTCAGAGGGGAAACAACATTTAATATAGATATATTTTGGACAAGTCTTCAGATGGAGTAAACCAGCATAGAACCACTGAAGGCATTGGAGCTGTGCTAATTTGCACCAGCTGAGAATCTGGCTCTGCATCTAGAGTATTACTGATGTCCCATAGTTTTCTGTAGGCTATGCAGGTGACTATCCTGATGCTCCTCTATGTTGGTGAGCAAAACATTTCAGAGTTACTCCCCACTGCTTTCAGATTACTGAACCAATTTAGCTCTAGTTAATAACTCTATTAACTGGGAAACAGTTACTGTCCTTTTATCAGCTCAGCAACACTACAAACCCATTATGAGCAGCCCATCAACAACATAAATCTCTTCATATAGTAATACACAAAATGCTTTGTCTCTTAAAAGCAGTGTCATAGAAACAACACCTCAGTCTTATATTTTTCATTGACGAAGGCTGGCTCTGGCCCCTGCGGGGCTTAAACTGGGCTACAACTTCTAAATCTCAGCTCAGGAGTTGGCAGCTTTCAGATTGGAAGCTCAGTTAAACGCACTATTTCAGACGATAAAAAAAAAACAAAATCAGATGTGACTGAGAAGTTGGCTGCTCTATAGGATTCAAACTAGTGGGCGCCTGTAGGAGCACAGCATGTATGCAAAGATCTAAGCCCCTAAATGCACTGTATATATACAGCACCACAGTCTGTCTTGTTGAGTTACAGAGGAGGATAGTTTTTCATGTGTAAATGAGAAGGCCGTTCATTTTTCAAGATCGTGTAGAAGATCCCCTTCTGTTGAAAGGCAACACAAGAAATCAGCCAACACTGAGTTAATTACAGAGTCGCTGCAACTCCTATTTGATGGATACAGGCTCTAGTACTGCTTCAATGAATTTCCCCACCTGCACTTTGGTGCCACAAGTTCAAGTCCCAGCTGGGGATTCAGTCTCTTGGTGAGATTGTTTTCTGGAACGCAGTGTTCTTGGTCCTGGGAGCCATTATTACTAAAGGGGAAATACAACCAGGAAGGAAAATATCTAAGGCCAAGCACCGTGTAGTACTTGCTCACTGATTCATAACTAAGGATAGGAATTAAAAGGTAGGTTGTTTTAGACTCTGCCTTTCCCAGCAGCTTGCCTCTCAGACAGCTGTTGTGGGGTTTTGTGGGATGAATTGAAGGAGGAGGAAATGTGACAATGGTAATAGCAACAAAATATGCCATGGCTGATTTGTCCTTTAAATGAATGTGAGTTGATTCTTCCAGGCTGCAGAGGGTTTTTGTTTGTTAGAAGTAGCTGAGCCCTTGTACATGTTTAAAATTTAAATTCAGCCTTTAAAGATTAATCTGAGAAGGACAAGGTCAAGCTATTTTCCAAATTAGTTAATTTAAAACAAATCCTCCTTCCTATTTCTTATAATTCAATGGAAGCTAAGGCCCTGAGTGTGCAGCCACATAGGGGTGTGCTTAACTTTCTGCATGAGTATGAAGGTTAACCCCATGAGTGTCGAAAAGTAGGGCAGAACCCCCAAACTGGTTGTATGTGCTATAGTTAGATTTCACCAGCCAAGTAGCAAGTGTGAATTCCTAAAGTGTTACCAGCCTTAACATGGAGTCACAGACAGACTGGAATGCCCAAGGAGAGTGCCTTGCCACCCAGCCAAGCCTGCCTTTGTGATAGATGGTTCCTTATACCAAAAATCACAACAACATTCAGGTTACTCTCAATCCCAAAAGACCAGTCGCTTACCTCAGGTCAGTTGTACCTTAGATCTCTCACCAAAGACAACTCTTGTAGTCAACTGTGTAATAATCTAATTTAGGCTATGTCTACATTAGAGACCTTACAGTGGCACATCTGGACCGCAGCAGCTGCACCACTGTAAGGTCTCTTGTATAGCCACTCTATGCTGACGGGAGAGAGCTCTCCTGTTGGCATAATTAAACTACCCACAGTGAGCAGCGGTAGCTATGTCAATGGGAGGACGTCTCCCTACCAACTTAGTACTGTCTACACCGGCGCTTCTGTCGGTGAAACTTATGTCGGTCAGGGGTGTTTTTTTTCACACCCCTGACTGACAAAAGTTTTACCAACAAAAGTGCTAGTGTAGATATAGCCTAAAGGTTCATTAACTAAGAAAAAGGAATAAGAAAGTTAGGTACAAGGTTAAACAGGTAAACATACACACACGAGCTGCAGCCTTAGGTTTCTAAAGGTAATATATGCTGCTGTAATATGCAAGCACTATTGGTCCTTTAGGGCTAACCCAAGCTAAGCAGCTTGGGAATCTCTTGTTTATGCTTAGAAATATTGCCCTCTCCAAATTCCAAGCAGCACAGTGATAATTTTTCTTGACAGGAATTTTTATCTCCTTCCCCCAGAGTTCAAGCCTAAGGGTTTGTGCACATCTCCACATCATGGGTGTGTGTGTGGGGGAAGTAATCAACAAAGTATTTTGTCCACTGATGTCCCATAATGGTTTGTCTGGTGTCTATAGGCATTCTTTTATTGGGGAGGAGATGACACCTCTTGTGGTAAACTAGTATTTCACACTTAGTAATGCTGGTCTTCTGACTCGGGGGGGGGGGGGGGAAGGGGGTGAGAGGCGCGCGTTATAGTCTTAGCAAACATTTTCATAGTTACAAAGCAAACACTTAAATATTACCTTATAACATGGGATACAGATAATATAAGTAAGATTTATACTTGTGACATCCTACAAGCATTTGATAAAGTCTAAACACATTCTTATAACTCTAATATCTATTTAACAATACTGACACACAAGTGAGCCAGTCTGGTTTCCAGCTATGCATTTTTCAGTATTCAGTGAGGCCTACAAGCCTTGGCATGTGCTTTCACCTGATCTGCCAGAGTCTCACCCTCCTTCCTATTTCTTACAATCCAATGGAAGCTAAGGCCTCAGTCTTGCACCGACACTTAGGCATGTGTTTAACTTTCTGCATGTAAGTAATTTTATTCATACATTACTTACATGCAGAAAGTTAAGCACATGCCTAAATATCTGTCGGATTGAGGCCAAAAATATTTTCCCATTGTATACAGTGGATTGTTACTGTAGTGTTGCTTTTGAGTGGCAGTCATATTTATTTTAATTTAGTATTTATATTGCTTTTGTTTGGTATTTGTACAGCACATAGTACAAGGGTGTTGTGATTGGGGTGCTATATATAATAACATAAAGGCAATTGGTTATGAAAAACGTAAGACTTGTTCCGAACTCTGCAAGCTTTGCAATCAGATTTTAAACCAAACCAAATCAAACCTGTAGTTCAAATTTGGGATCTACCATGTCTCCTTGCAAAAAACAGCACCAGCTAACTAGACACGTACAAGCAAGATGCATAATGTTTGCTGAAGGAATAAACTCTGTTTCCCCAATCTGTCCTGAGAATCATTAGAAAATACAGTATAGAAAGCTGTCAAAGAGCCATAGATCTGGCTATTCTGTGTCTGTCACAAGTCAATGTACTGTTCTCATTCTCATTGATTAGCCCAGACCGAAAAAACAACGATGACAAAAAGAAAGAGTATCACTCATGCTGAGTGGGAACAATTCAGGCACAATCCCCTCATCTGTTCGACAAGCCGACACTATAGGGTCATTTCTCTCATTGGTACACAGGGGATTTACACAGGTAGCCACTGTTAATGCTAATAGGAGTTACGCATGCTAATCCCTGATGACCTGAGAGAAGAACAGACAACAGATTCCAGGCTACAATTTTAAGCGATGAGGAAATCAAGACTGTTTAATGAGTTTAGAAAATTAACCAAACAAACAACTGTTAAAAAGGGAAACATGTATTTAGCAAAGCCAGGGATAAAATTCATCTGACAGTGGGCTCCTGTTGAAGCTGTTCCACTGTGGATAAATAACGGAAGGATCATTGGGCCAGGGGAAGAGAGGCAGCCAGCCAGCCTGAGAATAGCTCTGTAGTCTGCTGGTTAAACACTCATGTAGGAGACACAGCATTTAGTCCCACTGCTCCAATGGCTTCTTTTATTTGTTAGCCACAGCTTCAACTGAGGGACCCTCCATGTCAGCATAACCCAGTGGTTAGAGCACCCACCTGTGAGGTGACAGATTCTAGTTCAAATACCTTCTCCTCCTCAGCTGCAGAGGAACTTGAACCAGGCTCTCCGACATCCCAAGTGAGTACCCTAACCACTGAGCTAGAAGTTACGAGGGACAGAGGTTCTCCGCTTACATGCCCCCCAGGCTATTTGTGGGGCAATACGCTCGCCCATAGGGGCCTTATCTGGTAGGCAAGGTCTGAGCACGCTTACTGGATCAGGACCTGTGGGTGACATAGGTACAACAATGTCTCCTGGTTTGTCTATCACTCTGGGGCTTAGATATCCAGATGCCTGGCAGGGGGCTACAGTGCACATGCATATAGGCTCCTAGGAAACCTATACTGCAAAAATGTAGGCGCCAAGTGAGTTGGGCACCTACAAGATTCAGGGGCAGCTGAACAGAGGCTTTTGTGAGTCTTAGTGGGGTCTGATTCTGGGATTTAGGCACCTAAGTGCTTTTGTGAATCTAGCCCGTGCTAGCTAGTGTGCTAAAAAGAGAGTGTTGCCACAATGGTGTGAGAGGCAGGAGGGCTAGCTCTCCTGAGCATATGCCTAGTGTCTTAAACAGTTACATACTGAGGGCATCTAGCCTCTCCCATCACTTGCACTGCCATGGCAACCGGGGGGGGGGGAATGAGAGGAAGCTCCCCGTGAATGGGGGGGCATCTAGCCTCTCCCATCACTTGCACTGCCATGGCAACTGGGTGGGGGGAATGAGAGGAAGCCCCCCATGAATGGGGGATGGAAGGAGAGGAGTTAGGGGAGGTACTGAGACTTGGCCGGGAGGGATGGGGGCAGCCTGCTCTAGCCTAGGAAGGAGGCTATTCCAAGGCCATTTCTGCCCCAATGCATCCTGGTCCCTACTACCAGGCCCCATCCCAGGTGCTGCAGAGGCCACTCCAGCCCCTCCTGATCCCAGGCCCCACAGCATCCGCTCCAGCCCTTCTGGGTCCTGCTCTTGCCTCCATCCCCTTGGGCGCATGTGAGTTCTCTGCCTCTGCAATATTTCATTGCATGGGCGCTAGCCCCCTCTGTGCCCCTACCCCAGTCCTGCCGCACTCTATTTGTCTCTCACTAGCTCAATCAGAGCTCGCACGGCTATGGCTCCTCAAGCTGGAATTTACACAGGTTTCCAGGTATGCATTTGTCATTATTCAGTGAGGCCCCGGGCTTTGGCATGAGCTGGCACTTGGTCTGCCAGTGTCACAGTGTTATTCAGGCTTTTGGTTTTGTTTTCCACAAAACAAAAGCAGATTGAAAGAAAAACAAAGGGCAATAACTACATAGGCTTTCCCTGCTTTAGCCAGTCAGCAAGGGAGAGAACATATATTTTCAATGCTCCTCTGACTTTGCTTCCCACATATACACTACCCACAAAAGTCAAATCACCCGCCAGGACCTGATGAGCCTTTACGGGCTGCAGCACCTTTACCTTGTCACAAGGCTAAAACAGTATCTCCCTATTGAAAAACACAATGAAGAAAGCTGAAACACAAAAGAGGCATAGTATAAACCTGTCTGTCTACATTTCTGCAGCAGTTCAGTGTTTCACAGTGGGGTTGTTGGGCTAATTAGATGATGTTGTAAGGCATTTTGATGAAGACAAAACCTATAGACAGTAGAAGACAAAAAAAAGTCAACAAATGCCAACAGCTACTGCATATATAGGTAAGTAGAATACAAGGGAAAACTGTGTGGTAAACTATTAAATATGACTTTTTAGGAAGAATAATTCAGACAGAAAGGGGAAAGTGTGTATAGTTTTTCAAATACATTAGTGAATAAAACACCGGAATGGGACTCCAAGAGACCTACCTTTTATTCCTGGCTCTGCCACTGGTCAGTTGGGTGACCTTGGGCAAGTTACAGTACCATTCTGTCTCAGTTTCCCCATCGGTAAAGTGGGGATAATTATACTGACCTGCTTTGTAAAGTGCTTTGAGATCTACTGACGACATGTATAAGAGCAAGGAATTATTATTTATTACTAGCGTTGGCATGTACCTTGTTCTAAGGATAGTTTTTTTTTAAGGTTTTTTTTCTAAAAATAAATACATTCAGTAGTTTGGAGTGTAGAAGCCTCCTATCCTAGGCAAAGAGAGGAGCAACTGATTTTGAATTCCTCCTTGTACAAAAAACCAAACAAACCCTAAAAATGTTGCATGAAGATTAAAAGTGGGGAGGTCCTTTTAAAAAAAAAAATTAAAACTGACCTCAATACTAGTCTGACTGGCTTTTGTGTAACAAGGATAGCGGGCACCAATTCTCATATAAACAGGTCCTTTTAGTCGACAGCTGCTGCTGTCACCTGAGGATACTTTCACACTGAAGAGTTTTATGTTTGTTTTTGAACAAGGGAGCCTATTTTATTAGCCCACTTGACACCCTGACTGGAAATCCTGCTTGAGGGTTTGAGACCATCTTTAGGGATGGAGCCCATTAACGTCTAATTGCTGATAGAATCAACAATTGTTTTGAAATGACATCAATGGCATTTCTGCTGGCTGGTCCAAGTGGGCCTCGGAAGGGAACAAATCACCTGTCTGTAGCCACAACAAACTGCAGTTCATTGACGGTAAGACCCTTGTATAATAGAATAGGTGTAGAACACACACACAAATTCCCCTTTTGTTCCCCTGTGCTGATGATTAATGTATAGACTCAGTTAGCTCACTGTGATAGTATTTCAGTATAACTGTTCGGACTAACAAAAGCACTGAGGAAACAAATCCTGTGAAGAGGAGGAAAAAAGCATAGCAGTAGCTTTATAAAATCCTGCCTGCTATAAATGCTTGAATATCATTGGGTTAGTCAAATTATAGGCCGTGCGGCTTTTATGCTTTAAAGTATAGGGAGCATTGATTTACATTGTACAGGGTGAATACTAAGCAGTGCTACATATTCAGACATTCCCATCCAGCTGGAATTCAGATTTGCGATATAGAAGGTCTCAAAATGAATCTGTTTGCTGGCCTTTCGAAAGGTATAGAATGTGCCAAAAGGATAGGAGGCCAGATGCCTCGTCAGCAGACTGCCTCCCTGCTGCTGGCTTCAGCCCTTTGTGTTTGTTCTGCCTTTCTGCTATACAATTCAAGAATTAGTTCATCAAAGTGGAATATAATTTCTGTTAGTACAAGCAGTGTAATATTTCCACACTTGGGAAATTATTAGCAGCTTGCTATCAAAACCCATTTAAAGTGCTGCCAGCATCTCTGCCCTCTCACCCTGCACAGATCACCTGGCTCACCTTAAAGCTTACTCTGCCTTCCTCGGGGAAAGTCCTCTCTTTTCCCATTAGCATTCTATCGATTTTTCCATATTATATAGCAATATCTCTGTGTGCGCATTTTTTTAAAAATGGTATTTTCTGTGGACTTTTCTGTACTTTTCCTGAATGTCAGATGTGTGGGGCAGTCAGAATTAACCTCAAGTTCAAGTTCAGAATGCAAAATAAACATGTCTATCCTGTGTGCTTCTCTAAAAAACATCTTGAGGGGAAAGGAAAATATTAAGAGACAAGCCTAGCTGCAGAGTTCATCTCTGGATCTGAACTTTTTCAAAGTTTTGAGTCATTAATTCTAGGGTTCTCTTTCGAATGAAAAGAGAAAACAGCTATTGTAAAGGAAGTGGGGGTCGTAGACTCACATTTAGTACAGTGCTGAAAAGAAGGATGGAGACCATTTGGGTTACCCTTTTATATAAACAGTAATGAGTCACTTGAACCTCTGTACACCACCTTGGTAGTGTAAAGGGGCCTTAAAGAGCCAGAGTGATGGAAAAGCTCCTGATGCAATCAATTTGCAAACATCTAGAAGGTAATAAGGTGATAAGTAACAGTCAGCATGGATTTGTCAAGAACAAATCATGTCAAACCAACCTGATAGATTTCTTTGACAGGGTAACAAGCCTTGTGGATTGGGGGAAGTGGTAGATGTAGTTTATCTTGACTTTAGTAAAGCTTTTGATACTGTCTCATATGACCTTCTCATAAACAAACTAGGGAAATGCAACCTAGATGGAGCTACTCTAAGGTGAATGCAAAACTGGTTGGAAAACCGTTCCCAGAGAGTGGTTCACAGTCATGCTGGAAGGACATAACCAGTAGGTTCCCGCAGGGATCAATTCTGGGTCCGGTTCTGTTCAATATCTTCATCAATGATTTAGATAATGGCATAGAGAGTACACTTATAAAGTTTGTGGATGATACCAAGCTGGGAGGGGTTGCAAGTGCTTTGGAGGATAGGATTAAAATTCAAAATGATCTGGACAAACTGGAGAAATGGTCTGAAGTAAATAGGATGAAATTCAATAAGGACAAATGCAAAGTACTCCATTTAGGAAGCAACAGCCAGTTGCACACATACAAAATGGGAAATGACTGCCTAGGAAGGAGTACTGCGAAAAGGGATCTGGGGGTCATAGTGGTCTTCAAGCTAAATATGAGTCAACAGTGTAACACTGTTGCAAAAAAAGCGAACATCGTTCTGGGATGTACACCGCTACCTCGATATAACGCGACCCGATATAACATGAATTCGGATATAATGCGGTAAAGCAGTGCTCCTGGGGGGCAGGGCTGCGCACTCTGGTGGATCAAAGCAAGTTCAATATAACGCAGTTTCACCTATAACATGGTAAGATTTTTTTGGCTCCCGAGGACAGCGTTATATCGAGATAGAGATGTATTAGCAGGAGTGCTGTAAGCAAGACATGAGAAGTAATACTTCCGCCCTACTCTGTGCTGATTAGGTCTCAACTGGAGCATTGTGTCTAGTTCTGGGCACCACATTTCAGGAAGGATGTGGACAAATTGGAGAAAATCCAGAGAAGAGCGACAGAAATGATTGAAGGTCTAGAAAACATGACCTATGAGGGAAGATTGAAAAAAATGGGTTTGTTTAGTCTGGAGAAGAGAAGACTGAGAGGGGACGTGATAATAGTTTACAAGTACATAAAAGGTTGTTACAAGGAGGAGGGAGAAAAATTGTTTTTCTTAACCTCTGAGGATAGGACAAGAAGCAATGGGCTTAAATTACAGCAAGGGAGGTTTAGGTTGGACATTAGGAAAAACTTCCCAACTGTCAGGTTGGTTAAGCGTAGGAATAAATTGCCTAGGAAGATTGTGGAATCTCCATCACTGGAGATTTTTAAGAGTAGGTGAGACAAACACCTGTCAGGAATGGTCTAGAGATAATACTTAGTCCTGCCATGAGGCGGGGACTTGACTAGATGCCTGTCAAGTTCCCTTCCAGTCCTTTGATTCTATGCTGTGTAAATGAGCAAAAATTTCAGTGTGTTCCTAGGTAAAGTTACTTGAAAAATGGATTGGAATCCCATATGTGAATTCAGGTAATTACCACACTTCACCAAGTTTCTGCTTAAGCACTCCAATTCTTACAGCACTCAATCCTCAATCTGAGGTCAATGGGACTATACTCACTTGAGTAAAGTTAAGCAGAATCACAGCCTCTGACCTGAACTACTTTGCCTAGGCTCTGGAAGCCAGTTTTATGAGATTCAGGATGCACCTACTTTAGATCTTTCCCCTCCACCTTCCCATGTTTCCTCCCACATGTTACATATTTTTGAGAGAGTTTTTTAACCCTTAAAACAATCTTTCCCATTTGCTTCCTAGCAGAAAGCAACACCATCCACTCATGAGGAGACAGAAGCAGGAGAATAGTAAAATGAAGAAACACAACAGTTGACTTTGTATTTCCCATTTCTTACAATGGGAGTCTGCAATACTGTGCTTCTGCCACTGTGTGGTGCTGTACAAGGCTATGAGAAAGCTGCTCTGCAGGTGCAGATCATTTCAAATTGGTGTTTCTAGGGTATCTGGCTTCCCTTGAATCCTAGCAGGCCCAGAACAAGGGAAGCATTTCTCCGAGGTAAGAATGTTTCTCCAGTATACTTGGGAAGGAGGGGGGAGGGAGGGAATTGTCGAGGCTAGTGGAGACCCTCTCTGCATCTGGTTCCTGCTCCATTAGTCTGATTCTGCACTGCCGAGCACCTTGGGTGAAAAAGGAGTGCTAAGTGTGTGCAGAATACTACCCGCTCAACTGAGTAGGGTTTTGAACACGCATTTTTTGCAGGGGTGATGGGCTACATAAGGTAGCAGCAGGCACCAGCAAATCAGGTCCTGAATCTCCACTGGCTCTCCATATTTGGCTTCAGGGAAGTGATTGATGTAATCGCATCAACCTTTTTAGTTAAACCCTCAGCCGGTGACTCTCTCTTCGGCTTGTTCTTCAATTGAGGGGTCTCGTTCCACCACAGAGATATTCCATCCACCCAAAAGAGCAAACGAGCAAAACATTAAGGAGGTTATTAGTCAGTAAAGTGGCAACACATTTCAGTATTCTGAAGGGGGGAGGGTGGAATTCAAACATCAGTTGTTTCTTTTTTTAAAATGGTTCTTGTGTGGTAATCTTCCCCCACAAAACACATCACAGGGGCTGTAGCTCTTGGACTTACTTATTGTGTGTGTGTTTTTTAAACATATGATATCATGCCACTCTGTGATGTTACCAGTGGGATTCAGCTGACATTGCTAGTCCAGGCTTAAATTGGATTCAAAAGTTGTCATTTTGAAGAGGAAAAATTCACTCTCTTCTAGTTGATTCAGAACATGTGAAGCAAACTTAAACTCTATCCCAGGATTTCTATTGCAGTGCAACAGAGAGAAATTTAAAAATCTCTCCCCCACCCCCATTTTTTACAAAGTATCAAACAGCAACATAATGGCTTTCCGGTGACCCAAAACAGAGGAAATATCAGTTCAAGTTTCAATGTGTGTAAAGCTGAGGGAGCTGTAGTTGCCCAGAAGCAAATGCAGAATTAAGGATTTCCATGCGTTTCCAGACCCTCTGGGAAATGAACGCTTGACCATTGAAAATGCCACGGTTCTATTCTAGTCCAGATCATCACAAGCACCTTTGGATACAGCTCACTGCGGATGTGGATGTGAAAAATGAGAGCACTGCACTAAGATGTAAGTTAGTCACAGCAGAACAATCTCCATCTAGACTGGAGCTTTAGTTACATCATAAAGCTAGCAGAGCCTTAAAGAAAGAGGAGTTAAAAAGAGACCCAGAGATGATATTTTTAAATAACAATAAGTATGTTCAGATTGGAAGTACCCTAAAATATTCTACTTCTTACAGAAGATTTTGATTCTAGGCTCCCTCCGCACCACCAGCTATGCGCTGCTTGTTTATTTCCCCAGCCCCTTTCCTCCTGAAATGTTTAATCCATATAAGGAAAGCCCTTACACTGGATGATGTATGTGTTTCTTGTTTACGCCGAGAGTGATATTTACATGATGTTTTCCAGCAAAACATATTGTGATGTTGCAAATGGAGTTGTCTTACCTCTTCATTTGAATGACAGTGAAAATGAAATAGATTATAAGGGAGAGGAAGATTTTCTGATGTGTTCAATAATATATTCTCAATCATTAATCATTCAGAAGAAATGTGTGCAGGTTTTTTTTTTTTAGTATGAGTCATACTGCAGGGACATATAAAACAATAGCTGATGGAAGTTGTTAGTGAAATTCCAGCACATGGCATGGAGAACCCCTGTATTTTCTTCATATAAGAATTGCTGAGAATTCTTAAAGTGTGTGTGTGTGTTTTGATATTTGATGATGCACCGACCATCCAATAAAATGAAAGTGTCAATTAACCAACAGCTTTGATTCCTGCAAACAAAAGACCAGATCTGACACCCTTACTCACATTGAGTGGACCTGATTCCATGAAACGTTTCATTGAATTGAGCAGGACTATTCAGAGTAAGTTGCTATTCAGCCTGAGCATATAGGTGTGAGAATCTGGTGTGGTATTATTATTTGTTATTTATGTATTAGCATCAGATGGGCATAGTGAATAGCAATACAAATGAAGAACTTATGTTTCTGAACTCCCAATACTGCAAACGTTTACTAGCCTACAGCCTGATTTTCAGTGATGCTAAGCATCCCTAGTTGAAGTCTATGTGGCAAGTGGGTGATGATTACTTGTGAAAGGGCTAGAAGTCAATGATGAAGCTCCCATTGACGTAAAGGTGCAGGATCAGGGCCAAAATCAGGACCATAAAATGTAGGGTGGGATTCACAAAGGTATTTCTGGGCCTAACTCCATCACGTTTATTGCCTTAGTTCATCACATTGACATCAGTTGAACTTTCCAAGACTCTCTGAAGAAGTTCTCTTGAGAGAAAGGATGGCCCAGTGGTTAGAGTGCTGACCTGGGAGATTGGAGATCAGTTCCCTGCTTCACCACAGACTTCCTTTGTGTCCAAGTTGCTCCATAGAGAGGCGCAGTTGCAGAAGGTTCTTTTAAAGGAGCTCCTGTAATAACTCTCCACATTCTTGGGTTGGCCTGGCCATCTGACAGGCCTAAAAGAAGAGTGTCCCTAGCACTCGGTGGGACCCTATATCTGCTCTTGCAGGTGATAATACCAGTAACACAGGAACAGTTCTTCCAGTACAGAGGGAAGAGGGATTTGAGTTAGAGGGCTTGGAACAAGGCCTTGGTGAAGTGATGTGGGACCACCTCCATAATGAGTGCACAACATCCCTATGGTAACAATAACAATTTCTTACACAGAACAGCAAGGAATATTAGGAAAGCAGTTCTTCATTTTTCATTGTCTTCTGTGTGATCGGAGTTCTGTTATTTTTGAGCAAAGTTGATCCTCCTGTGTCTTCCATCTGTTCTGTTCCCCTCTCTCTCCCAGCTCCCCTGTACCTGCTTCCCTGCCTTCTGGTTCCCCTTCTCCTCTCACATGCTACCTTATTGCCTTCTTCCCTTGACCTTCCTCTTCCCCTGGCAGCCCCAGTCACACTGGTAGTTCCTGGCTGCTTTGGTTGCTGGGTCACAGCTCCAATCTCTGAGGGCAGCACTAGTTTCCTCTTCCTTTCTTTTATAACCATGGCCCCTAGTGGAGGAACTAGGCTTGCTGCTGCTCCTTGTTTCCAGGTACTTTTGTATCTGCCCAGGCTCTTTGCAGTGAAGACCCAGAGAAGGCTGCCTGTGGAAGCAGCTGAAAGCAAGGAAGAGGAGAGCAAACCTTGTGGCCTGCCTGCAAACCACAGTTTGAAAATGGCTGCTTTGCATTAATTTTTGTCTGTCTTGAAAGATTTTGCATTGAGTTTAGCAGTTTTTGAAGATATCGCCTCCTGTTCCCAGACGTGATCTCCCTCAGCATGACCTAAGGGTACTGCAGAGATTGCCTGCTTTGCAGCTGTCTCTCTGACCGACTTAAAAATGAATGGTCTTTCAAGGAAGTCCTGTCTAGTCCTTGGGGAGCCTTCCTGGTGAGGGTATGTGAGCAAACTAGAGGAGAAAATAGGGGAGAATCCTTTAGGCCACAATTTTGAAAAGGGGTATCTAAAGTTGGGCACCTAAACCCATAGTTAGGCACCTAAACAAATGAGGCAATAGAAATTGTGGGGGCTCAGCATCTCTGAAAATTAGGCTACTTATTTAGGTGCCTAAATATGGATTTAGATTCCTAACTGCACACACCTAACTTGGAAAACATAGGTCATATGTGCTGAGCTGTTTTCATTGCTTAGTTTTTTCCTTACAGCTATGTTGTCTGAAGATAAACAATTGTCTCTTTTAAGTGGATTATACTTCATTATAATAATACTTATTTCAGTTTGGAAGCAATAATCCCAACTGGGCCTAAAGCTAGTCAGACAAACTGAATAAATAACATTTTTTGTTTAATTTTTTTTTTTTTTTGGATACCAGGCCAGTTAGTCAGTTAATCAAATTAGCTGTAGGTCATGCACACGTTAATAAACAAGTTAAATTAACAAAGACTTGCTATTTTAGAAAAATGTTACATTTTAATACTTGATTATTATTTTAACTCTTACCATATTTAAAAGTTAAAGTGAATTTCTTGGGTCTCCAAAATAACCTCTCAGTGCAACACATGGAAAGAAACATTAGTAATGCACCTACCGTCTAGTTTCCATTGATTAAGAGAAGAAGGTATTGAGATGACCAAGCTACTCTCTATAGCTGATCAAGGGTTTGTCACCTTGGGCATGCTGTTTCCAGTCCTCTGGGGAAAGTTTAAATGAAATTGCTCGAGTGAGAGTGAAAAGAACTAGTGCTCTTTTATTCTTCTTCACACTCAGAAAATAAAACTTGAAATGAATGAGAATAAAAATCAGGCATTGCACAAATGGTTGGTACAAATACTTCGTTTGATTTTACTGATGTATCAGATCAGTCATACAAGGGACTTTTGACTTAGCTCTGTTCTTTTTGTTTAATTATTCAGCTGACAGCGACTGCTTTCTGCAGTAGGTAGAACAGATAAAGAAATCAGATTTCTTTTTTTTTTATCATGGTAAGTAAAGAGTCAAGACCAAAGCTTCAATTTGCTACAGTATATTATTCCACTGGATGGTCTGATTCTGATAGGCAGAGATGGGTCTCAGAACTAAATAGCAGGCTAGCTGAACACTGAAGAAAGAGCTCTGGTGAATGTATATTTTGCCAGCTTATTGAAAGCCTAAACATATTAAATATATATTGAGGCAGAGGGAAGGTCAGGAGTTGGGGGCGGTGGGGAAGGACATTAGAGCAGCCCGTAAGACAAGCCCGCTTGTTCTATACTCAGTATGTAGCTGATCAGATTCTGGGAAGTATGTGCTTAGACAGCAAGAAAGCTTAAAAACCCTCTAAAAACAAAAGTTTGCCTTTTTTTTTCTTCATACTGTATTTTGTTTTGAATAGCAGCAGTGATCCAAGCAATTTTTATCTGAAACATTAGCCTGGCCCAGTAGGTGTCAGATTAGATATACATTACTCCATTATCTCTGTATACTACTCTGCATCAAAGGGTCTGTGGAGATGGGGCTCGGGAGGGAGGGAGAATAAATACAGGATATCTCTTTTCAGTTTGGGAGTAGCGCTTTTACCATTAAGAAAAATCAATAACTGGATTGACTGCATTCAGTAGGGAGTATTATTGTTTCCCATAATGTATCTAATGCATATCATTACCAAAGTAATCACATTATTATCTGCCTCTGCCTTCCTACTTGGTTGGCTAGATATAAACGCAGAGCTATTTGTAAAGCTGTTTTTTCCCCTCCGTCTCCAAAATTGCTGCAAATTGTATTTCTTACCAGTTTCTTTATTAGCTTCTTGAACTGCTCAGAACCTCTGAATTCAAATCAAGTGGGATATTTTTCCCTCCTTCAGCATTACTACTTTTGTTTTACTCACATTAATCTAAACCAGAGCTATCATTAACTTGAAACCAGCCTCTTGCTTTTATCGTCTTCCGTGATGATGCCGGCTCATCCTGGTAATGCAGTCACAGGCAGTGCTGTGAAATATCTTGGAGAGAGACAGAGAGTCCTCATTCATTCAGGCTTGGGACAAATTAAGGATGATGGGGCTGGAGGGAGGGGGGAGGAAGGGGCTGCAAGGCAATCCTTTGGTGTCCAAAGGGCTCAGGAGAGTCAAGCAAGCTCCTAAATGTGTCCAGTGATGACTGGACAAAAAGCTTAATGTTAGTGTGGTTGCATCAGTAAATTGACAACTGGGATTTTAAAAAATATGAGCCCTGGAAGTCCAGGAAGCAATTAGAGCTAGTCAAACACTGAGTGATGCAATCATGCCAGGATCATTTACATTAGATGGGAAATGAGGATGTGCTGCTGGCTCTAAAATTCATAGGCTTGGCCCAGGGGCTTCAGCCAATTTGAAGCCATTTTTGGCATCCGTTTTTTTTCCAAATCTCAGGAAATACTAAGCTTTTTTCCCCTTTTGATCCTGAACAAGTCATTAATAATAGCAAACTGAAAGCATGTAATCAGAAATATGAATCAAAGCTAATAGTTCTTCATGAACTGTAAAACAGGCCTGGGCAATTCGCTTTTTTAAGGGCTGCAGCATCATTGCTTGACAGAGATCCGAACTTTGGCAAACAAGCCCCTTTGGCTCAGTTGGAAATGCTCTTGCAATCACTATCATTCGCCCATTATGCTTGGGGAGGAGAATCAAGCATGAAAGCTGCCAATAAATTTCTATATTCGATTCAGTTGTTTTAAAGGTGAACTGCAAAACTGAAATGAAAATTGAGTTAAGCTCAAAAATGTGTGCTGAATGCCCCCACTAGCCAGGCTGGGGGGGGAATGTTCAGCACCACGTTTTAAAGGACGTTTTAAAACTTAGTTTTTTCCTTCAGTGAAATGGCAATTATCAGCCTCCTAAAGATATCCTAGCACGTATGAGACTATTACAGCACAGTCCCCATTCGTTCAAGAGATTGGCATGACTCTCTCGGATCTGATGCTCTAGCCCTTGGACCCAATTCTCAGATGGTGCAAACTGGAAAAACCCAATTGATTTCAGTAGAGCTACACTGACTTACACCATCTGGGAATATGGCTCTCTGATGTTACATCAGTATAAATCTGGAGAAACGTCACTGAAGCCAGTGGTGTAACAGAGATCAGAATCTGACCCTAAATCTGTAGCAACAGATCAATACCCACTCTAATTGGTCCGATAAATGTAATTGAAATGATCTTGCTACCAAAATTCACTGACGTATTTCCTTAAAAATGTCCCCCAAACTCTTCAAACTGTTAATGCAAACTATAAGCATTTGTATGGGCAGGGGTGGGGTGGGGAAGGAGGAAGCTTTCCTCTGCTTAGGATCAACATCTTGTGCAAATTATGCAGGGTTGAAGCCTGGGGCGCCCAAGTTTTCAGAGAGACAGAGAAGAGCCCAGTTGCTGCTTTGCATCCCTCGGTTTAATATAAAACAGTCCAACCAACCATTGCAGTACAAGTTCCTGGAGTAGAATTTGGGAGATTGGATGCTATGCTATCTCATGAACTGGCTCCTGCACATAGAGGAGTGCATGGTTTATGTATATGTGTAAGAGAAAGAACTCCCTTAACCATCCATCCAAACTCCCACCCTTTAGTCACACTGAGCAGTGCCGTATTCTAGGAGTAACCCCACAGAAATTAACAGGGCTGCTTGCTAGGTAAGAGGCTTCTCAGCATGAGCATGAATGGCAGAATCTAGCCTTACATTTATACACTAATATATGGTATATTTAATAAATACAGGTTGGAGAGAGTTCATCAGAAATGAAGAGGCAAGCAACAGAAAATTCTATCTAAATGTACATACAGCTGCAAAGAGAACATCCTACAGACCTGTATAAAAGTGGCACTAAAAAAGCTTTCAGGCTGCGATGTACATATTAGCAATTATTTATGACAGAGCAGTTTGCATCATTTTCATTTGTTCAGCGCAAAGATACAGTTGATTTTCAGCATCTGTGATTAAAAATATTTTGATAGGCATGTAAGGGAAGAAATCCCACAAGAAAGCTCTTCAGAAGAACAATGCATATAATCCCAGTATGTATTTCAGTAAACCACCATGCCAAATATTAACATCCTTCTGTAGTATGGGTTCCAACTATTTGAAGAATAAGTGAGCAAGAGATCTCGATGTAGAGAGGGATGAAGAGCTCTGGGATGAAATCCTGGCTCTATCGAAGTCAATGGGAGTTTTACTGTTGACTTCAGTGGGGTCAGGATTTTACCATTGTTATGTAGTTACAGTTGAGACCAATATTCCGCATAATATCCAGACAATCATTAGGTCTGTCTGAAACTGTGCGGTTCCAGGTCAAAGGTTTGTGGAAACCACCTTCTCCACTTTGGCTTTATGTGAGTTTGCACCATCAATCTCACTTTGAGTTCCGGGCTGAAACTCAAGCAAATCTCATCTCAAACCACCAAGTTTCACTTTGGTTTTTTGTCAGTTTTTGCATGATTTCCACATGAAAACATAAATCAACTAACATTTGTCTGAGAGTGGGATGAGGTTCAATTCCTGGTTCAATCATAGACACCCTGCATGACCTTGGACACATCATATAATCTACCAAGTGTCTCAGTTAAACTGAGGATAAAACCCATCCGTGTTTGAGAGATGTTTAAATACCATAATAATGAAGGCCCTGTAAGTGCCCAGATACATGGTACGGTTGAAATTTTATTAAAAAAAAAAAGCCTAGACTGATTTTTGAGTTGGTCATGAAACCCCAGATCATTTAATGGTGACACACATTGGGCCGGAGACATGTCAGGTAATAGCTGTGACCTACTGTAGCTGCTTGTGAGTGTCTCAACACCATCTGGTTTGAAGACTGTGCACCTGGAATTCACTGAAGACCACTGATCTGGAGTTCGCTGGAGTCAATAGAACTACTTGTGAGTGTAAGGTTATTTACATAAAGTGTTGGGCACTGAACTGTTTCAGCTCATTGCTACTAAAAAAATCATTGAAAACAATAGAAAAAAAAGTAAATATGGGGAAAGCGCACACAATGAATATCTCTGACCATATTAGGGTTTAGGAGAAATCTAGGGCTGATTAAAATATGATATATTCCATTAATCACACAATCCATTAAATAATAAATTGTGGTTGTTAACTTGATATGCACTGTTGAGCATGCAGAAAAATATTCCATAGGCAGACAAGTGCATCAGTGCGTGGCATTGTAATAGCTTTTGGATATCTCTTTGTAAATACATCTGTAGCACGTTCAGTGTCTCACTGAACTGTGTTGTAGAATAAAACTATTCCTTAAATTACAGATTAATGCCAGAGATTTTTCAATGCCACAAGCCCCTCTTCCCCCCAAAAAACAAACAACCAACCAACCCAACCCTCCCTCCATACATTTGAATAAAAGAGAGGATGGTATAGAAATTAACATTTCTCACTTTGAAACTGTCACAGCAATATTTAATTCAATTTGCCGAGGGAGCTTGGAAGACGTTAGATAAAAAAATGTTTTTAAAAAGGACAAATCAGTACCACTTTTCACTGACAGGTAATTATGCAAAAGCTATATCATTTCAAGGACCAGGTTAAAGTGTGATCAAGGGTATTCAGCTGTCCATATGGAACTGCTGGGTCTGCCCTTCTAAGTTTGCTGACAACACAAATGTAAAGATCTGAAAATACAAAATATACTGTAGGATATATAATACTTTCTTGGCAGAAGTCTTGAGTGATTTGTCCCTACTATTCCTGAGTTGGTCCATCTGCAATTAGAAGAGATACAGCATTTTGCCCACAATATTATAAAGAGTGAGGTAAGAGGAGAATGTGTTTTTGTATATTTTTTTCTCTTGGTAATTCCTTTAAGATGTCAAGAACTGGTCACAAACAAACTGTGTGAGACTGCAGTTATGGTGCTCATCTGTTATGTTTCAATAACTTCTACCAAGTGAAATAGATTGGAATTTTTTTTCGCTGTTCCAATGTTTTGCAAAGCATATTCTATTTGTGTGGCATACCGTAAATTACAATGAAAACCCCATATAAGAAGGTAAATAGTGGTTTGAGTTAAGAATACTAAAACAATACATCTAAATGCACATGAACGGCAAAAGCCATCTGCTCAGGAGGTTCTTTTTCTTAATACAAAAATTGTTTTGTCTGCATTAAACAGAATTTTTTTTTCAGTGAAAGAAAAGGAAAAGGGCATGGAAGGGGATAAATAGATTGCAGACATGCAAACAGAACGATGACACTGCAAAAGGTAAAAGGCAAAACAGCAATTTTTATTATAAATCCTTCATCTAAAGGCCACAGGATGATTCCTATAATGTCAGGTCATGAACATCTGTACTAAGAACATGTAACATGGTATTTTCAGAATTAACAATGTTGAATAGATTTTTCTAGACTTCTAGAAAAAAAATCCTGCCTTATTGCTATGTCTTCTTTTTTGAGAATTTGAAATATTAAGCTCAATTGAACTGTAATTCTGAGACCACATACTCCTGTTACCAAAAAAACTACTTATTTGTTCTCTGTTTTAAAAGGTACTTCTTTGTCCTCAAGGGATTAATTGGTTTGTCACTTATATAAAGCAAAGGGGAAAAAAATGTTACCTATTCCTGGGACAAACAGCACCCTCCAGTGTGCTCAAAACCATAATAAATATACCAGGTAGCACTTTAGGTTTTAACTCCTCAAGGGTTTTCAAAACACTTAGCCCAGAGCTGCTTGTTGAATAGGCCTTATGCTACTGGCTTTAATTGCATGACTAAGGGCTGTAAGAATAGATCCCACGGTGTTAATCTGAAATACTTGGGGCCTGGTTCTGCTACCCTCATCCATGCTGAGTAGTGTGCTGCTTGGGTTGTAAGATACTGCTCAATGTAAGGGAAACAAGATTGGGACCGTAATTTGTTAAAATATCCTCTGCCTTTACGGAGGAGCTTCAGTGAAAATAGCACTATAACTGGGGCTGAGGGTTGTGAAGAACCACTGTATTATGTTTAACAGATGCACATATAAAATGTCTAAGTATTGATGGGTCCAGGACCCAATTCCAGTTTGATTTTTACATGAAGCTATTGACAGTGACGTGACTTGGATTTTAAAAAAAACACAAAATGAAAATAAACACTCAGAACTGGGGCTGCTGATCCAAAGTGAGGAGTGGTGATGGAGCACCACATTAAGCCCAATAATCTGGTTGTGACATGTTACCTTCGGCCTGAATCTGCTGCTTTTAAGCCATGAGAAACGGAACAGGCTGAGCTTGGCTTGAAGGTCTTTGTTACTCTGGGACAGGAGGAGCAGAAAGAAGTTCAGTCCCGGTTTGGATGTTTTTACTCAGTCTGTGACTAATACAATTAAAGCTGATTGCAGTGTGTGTGAAGCTATACCTTCTGGAAGCTATTCCCCATCAGCCAAGCAGAACTGTGTAGCAACTGGGCATCCTGGGGTTTGGGGAGATAGTATGCAAAGGGTCAGAGAGTACTCGGTATTACAGGCTAGCTGTACAACCACAGCCAAGTATGTTTCAGAAACCTATAGAAGAATGTGCAGCCCAGAGGAGGTCTTAGAAGGTTGATTCCCCAGAGGCAAAGTGATTTCACATTGTCTTAAATGAGCTGATGGCTGGAGTCACCAGTTCATTTCTAGTAAGTATAACTGTGGCTTTGGAATGCTCATTAAGGACTCAATCCTGCAAAGTGCTGCAAAGGCAGAGGTGATATGTAAGGTAGGGGAAGTTAGACTCTGTAGCTGGCTGGAAGATGGAAATCCATGCTTGGGGGGGGGGGGGGGGAAATAAGCTTTTGAAATATTTTCCAGCCTAAATCAGGACAAAAAGTCATAACCACGAATGGATTTCCAGAAAAAAAATTCATTTCAGGAAGTCCCCAGCTGCCTGCCTGAAAGGCTTTTGTCAATTTCAGTTGCTCCCTGCAAGAGAGGTGGGTGCAGAGCTGGGGATCTCAGCCTCTGACTCCTCTAGGGTGTCTGTGTCTGGCTCCCCATCTGCCTGCCTTGAAGACTTTTGTCAATTTTATTTTCTTCCTGCAGGCAGAAAGTGAAATTGACCAAGTAGGCAACCTGTGAGTTGTCATTTTGATTTTTTGTTTGGAAAAACAAAAATTTTCAGCACAATTGAAATTTTCCCATGACATTTTGTGAAAAAAGCATTTTCCACTTGAAAATTATTTCAACCAAAAATTCCTGATTCGATTAGAATCCCTTGCATCTCAGAATCCCTTAAATCTGTTTACACTGATTTAGTGAATCTAAGGAAGTCTGATGATGTAAATCTGGGAAATTTGCATCAATGGGCACCCCTCATGTTAGCTCACTGCACCTGCAGGAAACAGGATTTACGTGAGTGTGAGTTTTCTTAAGGTAGACAGAGCCTCAATTCAAGTAGGATTGTATCTATTTTAACTGACTCATACTCTTTCATCCACTTGCTAGTTGTTCCTCTTGTATTTCTCTGTTCTGGTCTGTTGGCATAGGCAGTGCACCAGCTTAGATTGCCTTGGACTCAGATTCAATGGGTGGAATTCAGAGGCAGTAGGTAATGAGTTGGGGAGGGAGTAAGATACAGTACATACTGGTAGATGGGTCTGAGTCTAGAGGGAGTCTAAGAAACGATGGGATACACCAATGGTTCAAGAAGGTGATATAAATTATACCTTATGTTCACTCTAAACTCATTCATCCCAGAATTTGGACTCTAAGTTCTATTCCCATCTCTGTCACAAACTTTCTGTGCGACTTCCAGAAAGACACTTAACATTGTTGGCCCTCAGTTTCCTCATCAGTAAAATGGGGGATAGAAATCCTTGCCTATGTCACTGGGTTGTTGTGAGGATAAATTGATTACTGTTCATAAAGTGTGCATCTTCCTCAGAAGGAAGGAAGATGCTTTAAAAATGCAAAATAAAAAAAACCCCACAATACACTAGATCTGCTGAAGATATGATGAGTGATCTACCTCTGCCTGACTGGTTATTGCATTTGATGTCAGAATGTGATGCATACTCTCCAGGAAATGTATTAATGTACTATTGTTTTTTGTTGTTGTTGTTGCTTAGACTGGCTTAATTAGATCATCTGTGATTTCTTAAACAAAATAAAGTGCATGACATATTAATCATTGCACTTAGATTCCAAATTGAGCACAGGCTTTAACTGTTAGAGAAGTGTGTATAGCTGCTCCCTTCTTTAAGTGTATATACTGAGTGACAGGCTGCAGAATTTTTGAAAGAGCAGGAAAGACTGGGTATCACCTTAGGTAGCCATGTGGGTAAGGGACAATTTGTGCAGAGCTCCATGTTTGTACCTAACCAATCTCTCTCCAGCATGTATTTTGTTGTTACTGTTAATTTAGTGTCCCAACCAAGACTGGGGAAACCCATCATGTAAGACACATTGTACAAGCACACAGTAAGAAACAATCTCTACTCCACAAAGTTTACAGTCTAAATAGGTAAGAGAGGCAAAGGGTGGGAAGGGGAACAGAGTGAATTGTGTAAGGTCACATAACAACTCAGTGGTAGATCTGGGGACAGAACGCTGGTCTCCTGATTCCCAGTCCAGTGCTTATCCACTAGACCCCCACTTCCTCTACATCCTGCCATTCCTCTGCATGTATGTATTTTGATGATTTACCATGCATGCATCTGTTTGCAGCTTTGATTGTTTTTCTCTGATCCTTCAGTCTTTTGTGTGTGTTAATCATCGTTACTGGCACTTTGTATTTTCTTCTTAGCAGAAGAATATTATATTATAAATAATCATTTTAATTGATTATATTTCGTTATGTTTAAAGTTGAGAATGATACCGTACCTACATTTCAACCCCATTGGCTTTCCGGCCCCAGCAATGTCATCAGTAATTAGGTAAAGGCCTCTGAGTTTATGGTGTGTTGTTGATATAAAGGAGTTTGTTAAACAGGTTTTTCAATGTCTGCCTTTATATTTTATGTTGGCTCAAGTTTAATTCAGGATGATGAGCAATTAATTTTACAAATGGTTTACACTTGAAAAACATGAAATTATCACAAGACCTTGTAGGTCAACCTACAGTTTAACTGGATGAAAACACAATCGTCCTGGGTTTTGTCTGAAAAAAAACTTTTAAAGTTCTAGTTCAATGTACATTGCTTTTGCAATATGGAGTAGGTTTACGTGGATATAACCAGTTCTCCAGGTTGATGCAGTAAGCATCTGCAATTCTAGTCTCCTGAGCTTCAGGAAAGGCTCTGAAGCCACATCAAGATTATTTAGTGTTTTATCAGTCCCTTTCAGTCAGTGTGGGTCAGATTGTCCGCTATTGTAAATTGGTGTAGCTCCATATCACTCTTGTCTTGAATCTTCCAAATTTTGAATCCATCCAATTCTGGATCCTTCTAGTTAGAGTTCTCCAATTCTTGAATCCTTCTCCTCTTCAGTGCTGATCAGCTCCAAATCCTGAATGCTTTATGGCCAACCTTTTGGAATTTGGGTACTTAAATAAGTTAGGCACCTCAATAAGTAGTCTGATTTTTAGCCTCAACTCCCATGACCTCTGTAAGCAAGTAAAGGGTAATTGAATCGGTGATTCCAAGTATCTACTAAACAGTTTTCTTTCAAGACCTCTTCTCAGTTCATGCTCTGCTTTTTATCCTCAAGTTGCACAGATAATTAATTCGGTTTCTCATAATTGTAAACGTCTAGGTTAAAAACTAAACCATTTAAAGTTAACATAACCACATAGAACTATTATGTCACAAATACCAAAACACACAGCCCTCCATACTACAGCTACATGTTAATTTCTTCTACTCAGGGTATTTATCTAATGTACTGTATCTGCCCACATACTACAATTTTGCTAAATCTAAAGCGCATACTTAATAAACTGCACAATGTACTGTTGGTCTCTGCCCAATTCTCAAAGATTTAATATTAGATTCTTGGTTAAAAGCTTGTATTACTAAAATATTATGTTTGCAAAATGTACACTATGTTATATTTAATAGTATATTCTGAAACAACTGAAACTCAAAACCCATTGACAAAATAAAGGAGAAAATTATAGTGGTTTCCCTTAAAATCTTGCCAGTTTTGCCTTGTTCATTTACTCTCAAACTCAATAATTCACTCCTGCCACTTTCAAAAAGTGCCAGAGGCTCCTTGGAGACTACTAGAACCTCAGGTTTTATCTCATCCAAACACTGCATCTTTTTCAGTGCCTCTAACACCTTGCTGAGGCACTGGCGCAGTATGGACTCAAAGGGAAGAGTGTCCCCTATTGACTCATTGATGTTCAAACAGTTATTGAGTAACAGAAAACACTGGATTAAGAACTACTATTTTTGTTATAGTGAGAATTCTAGTGTCAATAATGTCCTTTGTTGCAGGCATTGCAGTTGGGATAGTTTTAATGGCTTGTTGTGCTGTTTTGTTTCCCCCATTTTGGCATGCTATAATCAGTTATTTCATTGGTATCTCAAGGGCTACATTTTGAGTTTGGTTGCCAGATGCTCAGTGGGTGGGGAGCAAAACTGTAGCATTGTGATCTGAAGTTCCCTGACCAATTCCAGGTGCACAGGGCAGATCTGAGCAGCATGGCTTAGTAACCAGGAGAACTCTTTAGAGCTATGCAGAAGTGACCAGCATGTGTTCGTCCCGTGCCAGCATCCAGATTTAGGGGCAGAGAGGAGGGGCTTGGTCACTGGAGCTAAAGCCCCCCACCAGGTTTCTTAGCACCTGTGTAGTGCTCATTGGCAAGCTAGACTGCCATTCCACCCAGCTTCAGCATAATTGCATGTTTAAGATAGGTTTTGTTTTCAGAGTCTTCACAATTACAGGGCTCCAAGTGCCTCTACTTTTTGCCCAGATTTTGTGGTGCAAATGCCTCACTCAAGCAAGTAAAGTCAGTGGAAGTTCCCTTTGTGCAGCCCTTTTTCAATATAGGCAAACCTGCCCTATAAACAAACAATAAATCAACAAACGTGTTAGAAGTGAGGATGCCTATATAACTATTAATATGAGTGAACATTATTATTTAGATAAAAGAAACATTATTTTTCAACCGTAATGACTTTTATGTGTTGAGATGTTGGTATCTTATACATCACGTGGCTGACTCGCTGCTCATTCTCAGGCTGGCAAATTGTCAAAGGGGATGGTTCCTTTTATTTCATTTTTTTCTTTTTCTCTCATATTCATGATTAGATTTCCTAGTTTTTGAAACTAATTTTGTTAGAGGGATATGGCCATGTTATAAATAGCAGCCACAGTAATTCTCTCACTTAACCAAGGTCCCTCTCATCAGAATCTCTGTTAAATTGGTTAATTTAGTTACTATAATTAACCAAACTAGCCAATTTAGCAGATACTAGACATATCAGTAATATGTACAGAAAACGTTAACATTTGAGTAAGCTTATGTTTGCTATTTGTATTACGATAATGCCTAAAAGGTCCAACTGAGATTGGTTTCAGAGTGGTAGCCGTGTTAGTCTGTATCAGCAAAAACAACAAGGAGTCCTTGTGGCACCTTAGAGACTAACAAATTTATTTGGGCATAAGCTTTCATGGGCTAGAACCCACTTCATCAGATGCATGAAGTGAAAAATACAGGAGCAGGTATAAATACATGAAAGGATGGGGGTTGCTTTACCAAGTGTGAGGTCAGTCTAATGAAATAAATCAAACAGCAGGATACCAAGGGAGGAAAAGTAACTTCTGCAGTGGTAAGAGACTGGCCCATTACAGACAGTTGACAAGAAGGTGTGAGTAACAGTAGGGAGAAATTAGTATTGAAGAAATTAAGTTTAGGTTCTGTAATGACCCAACCACTCCCAGTCTTTATTCAGGGCTACTCTGATTATTTTGGAATTAATGTGGAAATATCAGAATTTCCAATGAGATGGATCAACTCTACTAAACGTTGTGTTGTGAATGGGGCTTATAAGAGCATTGCCTGTGTAATGTCTCAAGATGAATGCAGTCTAGCATGGCCTTCCAGAGAGCGCACAGTGATTCCAGGAACAGAAATCTACTAGAAAAATAGTATCATTCAGGAACACTTTTATAAGTATTGCAAGCATTAGGCAGGCACGGTCAATGTGCCCTCTAGTACTCTACATAGATGGCTCATTTGACTGATGTGGGCAGGCCAGAAGCACCCAACACTCATTTTGGAGTAGAAGTAAGGAGTGATGCAGAACACATTGTGGCACAGCCATCCTGCCCTCCCCATATGGTTCTTTCGTTCTGTCCCAACACCACTCCCAGGTTTCCCATATCAAGGCAGAAATGTGGCTCTGAGAGTCAAGGCAGTGAGTGCCTGATGCATGCTGAAAGTGGCTAGAAGAGATCCTAGACAAATAGGGTCACAGTAGATTCTGCAAGGGTTTCCAATCTACAGCCTCTTGAACAAAGGCCAGGGTGAAATAACAAAAATGAAGATGGCAACATTTGCAAAGATGAAAATTATCCCAATATTTTCTCTCTAGAAAATATTATATCATGTTGATTTGTAGCATCAGGAGTCAATTTCACACATGCTCTTCTGTGTAACACATAAGTCTCTTTAAAAAACAACAACAAAAAAACAGTTTTTATAAAGACTGTGAGGTCTACATACATTTATGCTAAGTATAACTAGAAGGCCAAACAGCATGCTGTATAAGGGGGATATAAAGTATCTCACTTGCAATGTATGCAATTAATTTATGATAGGCACCCTATAAAACAATTACAGTATCTACATTGCATAATGAATGGACACACAAAATAGCAGCAATAATATGGAAAGTCAATAATTAAAGTCAGTTTTTGTCCCATAGTTTTATTGGGACGGGGGTAGTAGTTGTTGTTGCTTTTTCCTCCAATATTATGTGCATTTCCTTGTTGGGATTATGTAAGCATGTTCATTCATTACCATGTGCTTTTTCCTCTACTAAGGCTTGTCTAATGCCTAATTTATGTGCAAGACGGAAAGCTGTTTAAGTGGATAATATGCCTCATTCATGAGAAATACCACCCTCTTTATGCTCCATTAAGTTCAGATGTTGACTCTTTAAGCTATGTACCAATTATTTCTTTCTTTCCAGGAACAGCAGCACACCTTTCTCCACAAAGGACAACAAATTATTGTAATATTCTATTAATCTTAACATATTCCATAAATATAGAGGGCCCCACAGAGCTGACCATTGACTTGGTATTTTAGAATTTACAAAATGCTCTATAGCAAGAGGAAAAATAAGACCCTTACCTACTGACAATTCTGTTTCCCAGATGAACATTTCGGAAGAGAAGAAGGAATTATTCTTTTAGGCTTTATTCAGAAATGTAAATGACAAAAATGTAATAGAAAATAATTCTAAAAATGATCTATGTTAATGTGTTGGGAGCACTCCATCAACTATTGGATGCTCTGGGTATGATCATGTACTCCTGACTCTGGGAAAACTCTCATTGACTTCAGTAGGAGTTTTGTCTGTGTCAGGATCGCAAGAACAAGTTCGCTGTATGCGTAATTGTCCCTGAAATCAATAGGAGAATGAGGGTAGACTAGTCCCATAATTAATTGGTGTCAAAATTCCCCAAAGTAATTTACAACCTAGATGCACCTAAAAGGTCATTGGTTTATCAAAAATGTAATATGTCATAATAAGGAAACATCAGTCTGATAATTGAAGAAATCATGCCTGTAAATAATAATAATACATTTTTGACCACAATAATATTTTTTACCTTTCAGCATAATTATTCAGTATATTTACTCCATTTATGGCTTTACTTTAAGGTGGAGCTGTAAAAATGAATATGTAGTGTGCCACCTTTATTTCAACGAACAGGTTTACAAGAAAAAATGAGTTTTAAACATTTTAATTCTACCCATTTTCCTTAAAATGAAATGTTAACCAGGAGGATTCAATGAAAAATTATATCAATCTGCTGTGGCATTAAAGGTTAATTTCAAACTATGCTATAAAGTACTTTTTTCATTTTATGGCTAGAAAAGTTATCAATAAACATGTTTGAGTGTCTGTTAAAGAAATAGTATCTCATTGGTTAAGACCCAAGCAGACTGTGAAGAACTTCAAAAAGATCTCACAAAACTAAGTGATTGGGCAACAAAATGACACATGAAATGTAATGTGGATAAATGTAAAGTAATGCACATTGGAAAAAATAACCCCAACTATACATACAATATGGTGAGGGCTAATTTAGCTACAACTAATCAGGAAAGAGATCTTGGAGTCATCGTGGATAGTTCTCTGAAGACGTCCACGCAGTGTGCAGCAGCAGTCAAAAAAGCAAACAGGATGTTAGGCATCATTAAAAAAGGGGTGGAGAATAAGACGAAGAATATCTTTTTGCCCTTATATAAATCCATGGTATGCCTACTTCTTGAATACTGCGTACAGATGTGGCCTCCTCATCTCTAAAAAGATATACTGGCATTAGAAAAGGTTCAGAGAAGGGCAACTAAAATGATTAGGGGTTTGGAACGGGTCCCATATGAGGAGAGATTAAAGAGGCTAGGACTTTTCAGCTTGGAAAAGAGGAGAATAAGGGAGGATATGATAGAGGTATATAAAATCATGAGTGGTGTGGAGAAAGTGAATAAGGAAAAGTTATTTACTTGTTCCCATAATATAAGATCTAGGGGCCACCAAATGAAACTAATGGGCAGCAGATTTAAAACAAATAAAAGGAAGTTGTTCTTCACACAGCGCACAGTCAACCTGTGAAACTCTTTGCCAGAGGAAGTTGTGAAGGCTAGGACTATAACAGGGTTTAAAAGAGAACTAGATAAATTCATGGAGGTTAAGTCCATTAATGGCTATTAGCCAAGATGGGTAAGGAATGGTGTCCCTAGCCTCTGTTTGTCAGAGGGTGGAGATGGATGGCAGGAGAGAGATCACTTGATCATTACCTGTTAGGTTCACTCCCTCTGGGGCACCTGGCATTGGCCACTGTCGGTAGACAGGATACTGGACTGGATGGACCTTTGGTCTGACCCAGTATGGCCATTCTTATGTTCTTATGCCCAAGCCCCACTGAACACTCTTGAACTCTGGAGTGGTTTTGGAACCCAAAGGAGAAATTTGCTGCTTGGGTCCATCCCCAGCAAATACATGGATCTGTCTGTTTAGAGAATTTTCCCTTCTGGAAGGCTGCCAAAAACAACTCCTTAGTGGGGCCAGATTCATTGGTATATGCAAGTTGTTTTGTGCTCCACCAGGTACGTAAAGCATCTGTAAACCCAGTTTAATTGCCAGCTAAGTTAGCTTTGTGGCTGCTTTGTGTTGCTGTAGTGGCACTTACCAGCCAGAAACCCCAAATAAATGTGGACCAAAGTGAGATTTACGGAAAAAAATCTTACCTGCATCCAAACTTGTTCATGCTATTTCCATGTACATGCAAAGTGGAAAGTGGTATCTTCATACAGGTCCTGTTTAAGAGAGTTCTGTTTCTCCAATTATTTTGTCATGTGATGTGAGGTCTGTTCAGCCTTGCACAATGGGCATATAAAACATGATGCATCATTACTATCTAGAGAACACCCAATCCTACACTATTCAGACACTGAAAAGAGCGAGTTATGTGCACAAATGAAACAGCACAGTTTTGCAGCTATATTGATGCCAAGATTTATAAAGTAAAATGGATACAGAGCACTACATTTGCGGCTGCTAGTTTCTTGTCTGGAGTAAAAAATTACATATTCAATATCTAAGGAAGGCTTCTCTTTGTCGACTTATCAGGACCAGCCACACACATAACCTTAATGGTAGAACAAAATGAAATTAACAGCTAAAAGCACTGGAATGAAAAAGTGAGTGTGAAAGAAAGAGTAAGAAGTTTGATGGCCAACAATGTGAAATGAGTGGATAGCAAGCCTGGCATGGAGAGAAGGACATTTTTTATAA
Source organism: Chrysemys picta bellii (assembly GCF_011386835.1). NCBI lineage: Eukaryota > Metazoa > Chordata > Testudines > Emydidae > Chrysemys > Chrysemys picta. Next base: position 112,689,991 of record NC_088796.1, read on the forward strand.
TAATTGTGGAAAGGAAAGTGACCAATGAAAGGGTGTAGAGAAGAGGACGGTAAGGAAAATATCAAAGGGAAAAATTACATTTGCACCCTGCTGTCCTAATGTCAGATCCTGTCATGTGCTTCTTGGGAGTGCTCTCAATGAAGACCTTATTCAAAGCCACTGATATCAATGGGAGTCTTTCAATTAATATCCATGAGCTTTGGCTCAAGCCCTGAATAGGGAGTATAGAATCAGATCCCACCACCCTGTCTGCATTAAGGAAATGTACCTGGGTAGGATTACATCGATGTAACTGCACTGGCACGTGGATGTAAGGAAGCGCTTACAGCAATGCACTTTCCTTTGGTATGTCACCAGATCAAGGGTTTTGCTCCAGACACCAGTAAGAATTGCTCTACTGTAGACAGGCTTTAGTCTGTAATCTCTTTGACCTGGACTGCACTAGATGAATTCATGTGGTTAAAGCTCCTAGAATATTTGTCGAATACTTGGTATCCATGCACAACAAATACTCTAGATTGTTTACTACTGGCCTAATACCCAGTGAGAATAGACTACCTTTCAGCAGGTTTAATGAACACTTAAAGCTCCATCTAAATCAGTTTAGCGTCAATGTGAATGAGGATGAGATGAAATGGTTCAACTAATGCCCACACTCCTCTCCCAAAGTGCATGGTTGACCTTGCAAAGCTCCCAGAATGCTTTGCTTCTGGGGCTTGAGTCAGAAATTGTTAGCTAGATACCCAGAGAATAAAACAACTACAGTGATTTTAGGACAATGCTAGTATGGATATGGGACAAAATTTAACCCGATTTAGCAAGGCTAATGTGGATGCAATGAACCATTAGTGTTGAACCTGCTTTTTGCAGAGAAAGTTCAATTCTGTGGTGCAGACAAGGCCTTTGAAGCAAGGATATTTGTCTCTTCACATTTTTTCTGAAATACTATGTACATGTATGCTATATACATTATTATACGTCTGTGTAAACTTGTTCTAAGGTTTCAGATATGTTTTGACTTTACCAACAATTGTTGTCTCCCTGTAGAAGTGATTTTCAGTACATTATTTGCTATAATTATTCAATTTAGCTTGTTCTTCTGTTCATGAATTGTCTTTGAGCAGTTTGGTTTCCTGAATATAATTGTCATTTGAAATCAATCACTAAATGACATCAGTGCTCTGTATTTTATTTTTCAATTTGTTTTTTGTGAACATTCAGTATTTGAAATTCAAGCTGTGTTGGTTAGTTTTGATTATGTAGAGGTCCCATGGCATGTGTCTGTATCCTGATAGGATAAGTGAAAAAGGTTTCAATTTCAAATACTTGTATTTATGACTTCAAAATAGCTTTTCTGACAATGTCCTCTAACATATGCTTCCATTATGTTGTGTTCAAGAAAATTCCTTCCAGAAAATTTGTTCATAGATTGTTCTCGGTGAGCAAATACAAAATAATAATAATAAAAAAAAATATCTAAACACAGATTATCAAATTCAGAACTTTTACAGAAGTGAATAATCATGGAACCTTGTTTTTCAAGTATTTACACAATCTTAATTGTTGAGAAATTTAATCTGAGTTCACTCCAAATTCTTGCCTTTGGGCTCAAAGGGACAGTGTTAAGATTGGTATTCCTTACATTTTAAGTAACAGGGCATCCACCGAAGTGGGCATTCACCCACGAAAGCTTATGCTCCAATACATCTGTTAGTCTTAAAGGTGCCACAGGATTCTCTGTTGCTTTTTAACAGATCCAGACTAACATGGCTACCCCTCTGATACTTGATTTTAAGTTTTGTTACTTTTGTAGTAGTAATGTTAAAGGAAAATATTTATAGGGGAAAAGATACTGTTACCCTTAATATGCTATATGAAGAATTTTACCTGTCATTTTCTTCTTGTTCAACTTTACCCTGCACAGGTTCCCATGGCATGGATATCTATCCACCTGTCTGTCCAGCACTCTTTAAGACACTAGTTACTTCCTCCTATAGAGAGACATGTGACAGAAATAAGGGACATATTCAGAATGAGTTTAGAAAGCAAAATTTCAAGAGTTCAGCAAGTGTAAGCAAAGTTTGATTAATTCATTTTAATTCTATTGAGGTAGATGTTAATCAGCAAAGTCTCCAAAGTGTTAATTGATTGCAGTGCTTATCTGATAAAACTCACAAAGCCAAGGTATGCTTAATTATTTCAGTGTATTAAATAAAAGGACTATCCTAACAATGCTTTATTCTTTGCTCTCAATCAGTGTATCACATGTTGATTCCCCATATAGACTCTCACTGGGGAGATATAATTCAACATTATACGTAGAGTATATATAAAATACTGGAAGCACAAAATGCTTTGCCATAAAACTTTTTTCAAAGCACTTCTTAAAGGACAAACTAGGAGACATTCAGGTTTTTAAAAGCCTTTTTGGAAGAGTAGAGGGCCTTGCCTTCTTATTGTGACCAAATTTCAATTTGTCAAACTATCCTCCCAAATTCTCTTTTCACTTTCATTTGGATAAGTTACTTTTCCTTTTCTGTCCTAAACTGTTTTGTAGATAGTGTGCACAGTGAAACTGCTGCCATGTTCCACGCAAGAGGTGCACTTTGATGGTGAGTGAAGAGAAAATTAGTGTAAATAGTCAGATCCAGCAGTCCTCTAGGGCAGTGGTTCCCAAACTTGTTCCACCGCTTGTGCAGGGAAAGCCCCTGGCGGGCCGGGCCGGTTTGTTTACCTGCCGCGTCCGCAGGTTCGGCTGATCGCGGCTCCCAGTGGCTCCCATTGGCCTGCAGTGGCGAACTGCGGCCACTGGGAGCTGCGATCGGCCGAACCTGCGGACGCGGCAGGTAAACAAACTGGCCCGGCCTGCCAGGGGCTTTCCCTGCACAAGTGGCGGAACAAGTTTGGGAACCACTGCTCTAGGGGATCTAACTTCCTCTTCTGGGAACAAACTTGCAAAAGGTGTGAAGAGAAACCAGTAAACTGCACAAGGGCAAGAAGACTGAATTTCTAGGGTATAATCCACTCTGTGATAAAATAGAGGTTACAGAGGGGGCAGGGTTGTGTGGCCTGGCAGCCTTGCAGACCTCCAGGAAAGGGAATCCTAAGACACGTGGAAGCTCTTTTTATACTGCTCTGCTGGGGCTGCTCCAGCTATAGGCAAACTAAGAATTTGCGTAGGGTGGTAGATTTCTGGGCAGCTGCCTAAGGTGGCAGACTTGGCCTGGCCACCTCTTCATGGTGGAGGGGTGGATGGGCCAAATTTGAATAGCCTTATGACACAGTGTGCCAGGTCGCAAGGCTACTCACACAAATTTGGCCTATGAGGAGAAGGACTGGCACACTGAAGTTTTGCCTGGAATGACAGATTAACTTGAGCAGCCTCTGCTGCCCTGCTGGTCCTCCTCACCCCACTGCATGGTTTCATGAAGATCCATGTAGCAGTTGGTGGAGTCATGTCCCCTGTGTCTTCAAAGGGGACCCTAAAGGAGTAAATGAAACTAGAAGTAGCATCTGGTCCCATTGTGACATGTAGGAACAATGCCAATAAGTGTGGCCAGTTCCTAGCTCAACCACCTCCCAGTTCATGTGGGGGGAGTTCCATGATACTGTGAGATGAGAGAAGTTGTGTAAGGCAGCACCGTCTCTCCATTCAAAGTTTCTGGGGGCGTTTCTGCCCTAGGTACTGCCCCCTCCCTCACAGGTATGTGTGTGTGAGGTGGGGGGGAAGATATGGGCCCAAGAGTTTTGATTATAAGAGGACTGCAGGAGCAGGCCCATGTAATTTGTAAAGTGCTTGAGGTCTTTCTGAAAGTGTTCAACTATATAAAGGGTAACACACCAGTGTTATTATTTTAATACTTTATTATCTCTGTGATCTGCTGGGAACAAAATACCTCCACTGAATAGCAGACTTTAATTTTTGCCAAGAAGTTTCATGACTGTTCTATACACAACATAAAAGTAATCATTATTTTTCCATTACACAAAGGACTTATTTTTAATTTTTTGCTCCAAGTGGTCCACTGATGCACTTTTTTTTTTTTTTTTTTTTACTCAGACAGGAATTGGCAGTGTCTTAATTCACAGTAGAACACCAGTTCAGTGAGCGATAAAATTAATCCATTTTTTAAGGGAAAAGGTTTCAGAAAGATGGATTTGAGGGAATATTAAAAGCTAGGGAGTATTTCAGTGATCCAAAGCTTGGTGGTGTTGATGTGAGTCAACAGTACATTTCTACTTTCCATTCTTTGTCATGTTCCTTCTTACAAATAGGAAAACCTGCACTTCAATCTATTGTTAACAGTCCCGCTTGAGGTTTAAGGAAATGCCAAGCCATTTCACAGCAAGTTTCAACTGTTGGCATAAGGTCAAAAGTACAGCACCTGAGGCTTTATTGTAATCATCATTTCTCCAGAGTTCATTTGAAGCAGGCACGTTTGGCTGTTTGGCCCTTTCAATGCTGCTGCTAACTCTTTTGTTCAGTGAATCATGGGATGACTGCTGTATATCCTTCTATCACATTCAACCAAGCATGCTGCCTTTTTTAAACAAGATCAAAAACCCGAGCTGGTCTGGGCTAAGTGTACGTTGGAAAACATTCCTAAAAAGCAAAAAAATGATTTATTAGGCTTAACCCTTAGAACTGGCTGACAGAGGCAAACTGAATGTTCAGTATGTCTGGTGTGTGTACGTCACGTGCACTTTCTGTTTGTGCGTTTATATGGAACCAATGACAGTTACCACTCCATGGTTAGTTTATTAGCACCCCATTCTAAACCCATTTTAGTGTGCACCTCTTCCCCCCTTTTCCTCCCCCTTTGTATGCCACAAATCATCTCGGGGTAGTGTTTTGCTGGGAACTATTGGAGAGTAAGGAAAATTAATGGTTTTTCAAAAATTACTGTAATTCATTTTGTGAAAATTTTCTTCCCTCTCTTTTTTTTTATTTGGCTCATCAGATTCTAAAACACCAGCTTTGTTTTGTCTTGTTGGCCTTGATACATACAGAGTAGTGGTGCCATGAGCAACAAGCGTCGCAGTTATCAAGAATAAAACCTGCCAGATGAACATGATGGCTTTTTTGGATTGATTTACAAAATAAGTGGATGAAGGGAAGGCAGTAGTTACAGTATATACTTTTAGTAAATCATTTGATACTGCGACTGACACAATCTTTTTTTTAAATATTAATTAGTTTTCAAATATTATATAGAATACAATTTGATAAAAAGACCACAAACAAAATGTAATGATTAATAGCAAGGTACTGAACTGAGGAGTTAAAGGGTCTAGTGGGGCACTAGATAATTTTCTACCCAATGAGTAAACAATCCATCATTGGTAGAGAGGACTGGAAGACCTGAGAGATTTTTTTCCCCTATCTCTAACTTATATGATTCTTTGTTTAGCTTGATGCCATCAGACTCCACGGGTCTTAACTAAATCCATCCTTAACTAAGGCATCCTGAAATTTTCTGGACTTGTGCATTTATTACAATGTGTTCTAAAATGGACAGTGGACTCATATTCCAGCGTCGCATGTTCATAACTTTGATTATCTTCAAAATTACTTTGTTTCCTAGATATGGTTTCAGCTTACAACTGCTGAATTGATTTACTATTAAATTATTAATATTTATAGTCAGCAAATGCATCCTGAACTGGTATGATTAAAAATGGATAGACTTTCTACTGTTTATGCAGTAGAAATTGTCTACTTTAAAGACTCTTGTGCTTGATTTCCATATACACTAACTCCCTTTTGCACAGTAGAGTCATGTAAAGAAGCCTTAGTATAAATGAAAATCAGGCATTTGTAACTCTAAAACAACTGAACATTTTTTAAAACCTATATTGAATTGACCTTAGATCTTAATCTGATCTACATAACAAGCCAAGTTTAAAATGTCTAGCTTCAGTTATCTCGAAAAGAATCTGAGCAAAAATTTTTTCCTAATTATATCACAGACCATATATCTTAGTTTGGGGGTTTTCCTTACACACTCTAATGACTTAAAACAGCTAAACTGATTAGTTTTGAACATTAAAACTATATGAGACAAAGCATGGAAAACTCCAGCCCCAAATGAAAGGCAACAAAAAAACAGTTGCCATACAGGGAGAGATTGAAAAGAGTGGGACTGTTCAGCTTAGAAAAGTGATAACGTGTGTGGGGGGGATAGGCTAGAGGTCTATAAAATCATGAATGATATGAAGAAAGGAAGTATTATGTGAAGGGGTAAATAAATTGTTCTAACATAAGCAAGACACAGGGTCAGAGTTAAGGTTGTTTGCACTTTACCCACATTGTCTTTCAAATTGTTCTTGTTTTATAATACAACATTCAAAAAAATATTGTTTTAAACTGATATATATATTTACAACTTTAAGGAAGTTTGTCTGGGAGTGTTTTATTTTCTATTTATCCAGCTCCTTTTGTTCAGAACTAGGGTTACCCAATTAAATTAATAGGCAGCAGGTTTAAAACAAACAAAAGGGAGAATTTCTTCACACAACTTACAGTCAACTTGTGGAACTCATTGCCATGGATTGTTATGAAGGCCAAAAGTAAAACCAGGTTCAAAAAGGAATTAGATAAGTTCACAAAGGATAGGTCCATCAATGGGTATTAGAACCCCCATTACATTAGCTATTTAAGAAGACTTCACTGTGGAACTTACAGTTTAAGGACAAAAGAGCAAGAAGACAGCTTAGGGGAAGGGGGTCAACAAATAAGAATCATAAATGCAAGTCTACAGCTAGATTCATTTATGCAGCATGACTACTTTTTAAAGAAAATTATGAGCAACTGAACAAAAGGAACTAGATAGAAAATAAAACACTGCCAGACAAACTTTCTTTAAGTTGTAAATATATATCAGTTTAAAACAATAGTGTTTAGAATGCTGTATTATAAAACAAGAACAATTTGAAAGACAATGTGGGTAAAGTGCAGACAACCTTAACTCTGACCCTTTGTCTTGCTTATGTTAGAACAATGCTATAAAACGGTGCTATGTATTTCCTGGGGATGTGCAGAGAGGGTAATTGCTTGGCACCAATCTGAAAATAAATCCTTGCTCAATATGGCCAGGGAAACCATATCAGAAACCTTCTGGCAACAACTGTGTTTAAAAAATGGTTGTATCTAGCCCTGCTTGGAAAGTGTAAAAACTCTGCTGAGAGCTTCCCTTAATAATCATCTTCAGCATCACAGGCATGGCTGAACGGTATGGAAATCTCGCATGACGGTGTTGCTGTTGTTTTAAAAACATAAAATAGCGCCCTACACTTGGCAGTATGGATTAATACCCTCCAGCCCTTTAGGACTACCTCCTTTTATATCTACTTTCCTTTTGAATGATCGGAGGAAATGACCCAAGGGCTCTTATTTCCTTGGTAAATAAAAATATTTTAAAAAATTATGGTTATTAGTTACCAAATCTTCTTACTCAATCAGAGCATTATTTATGACCCAGCAATATGCTAATGTATGTAGTAATATCTTGCATTTATACAGCACCTTTTATCCCCGAACTCTATATAAACATTACAGACCATACATATAGGAATCACTACCACTTAAGTGAAGCAGTGTTATAGCATCCAATCAGCTACATATACATCGGACTGCTAATCCATTCTCATAGGAACACTTCCTGCTTTAGGCTTCAAGATACAAAATAAATCTACACCAAATTGTTAGTCCCAGAGTGTGCTGAGGTTTGTGGGCTAAATAAAGGTGGTAAACTACATTCTGATCTCAAATACGGCTTACCCTTTTATCATGAAACTTTTACTTGGCTTCTACTTCAGATATTGGTAATGAACTACAGAGTTTTTCCATCTCTCATCCACCTTAGTAGTGATGAAAAGTCATTACCACCAGATGGCTGTTTGATATGATGTGAGTTGATGTTCTTAGAGGACAGATTTTTTCCACCCCATAAACTCCAGCATAACTAGCACATTTATTAGAGGTATCCACAGAGAGGCCATGTTTAAGGGGCATGAATACTGCAATGTCTTCCTCACCCCATGAGATGGTATCTCCAAAACCAAGCAAAGGAACATTGGCTGGACCATGTCGTCCTGCTGGTATTGGTATCTGTTGTTGGGCTAGATGAAAATTTCCATCTCTATGACTGGTACCTTTCACAAATACTAAAGTCGTTTATTTAAAAAAAGAAGAGAAGGGAGCCTTAATAAAAGTTTTTTAAACCACTTGTTCCTCAAGAACTGTCAGAAAGAAAAAGAAGACATCTTTAGTAACATGGTTTTCATTTGAAGGAGGAGTGAATGCTTTTTTCTCAAAAAATGGTGATGTCTGAGTAGAAAAGGGTGGAGGGAACCCACCCCCAGAATATGCTTAATACTTGTCACCTTTCTGCAGCACCCACCAACCGAAAAAAGATATCAAGAACCATGAAATTCATTTACTGACATACTGGTAAATGTTGTTATATATAAGCTAGATCTAGATATCTGCCCTCCTTCTCATCCTCATCCAGACAAACATGGTGAATTGGCATATTGATCAGACCAGTAGTTTATCTAGTCCAGTCTCCTGAGAGTGATCATCCATCCTCCCCTCCCACCACCTTTATTTAAATATGGTAGAATGATGGAAGCAGCTGGAGTTGTAAAGGAAGGTAATAAAGTCAGGTGTCATTATTAGGGATAATTGAACTAGCCTTTTGATGAGCTCATTGTTCAGTTCATACTATTCGTATTCAGCTGGGTTGACTCCTCTCTGCCATTTCACTTTCAAACTTTAACCACTTTGTAGGACAAAATTGCTGGGACATTAAAGCCTTTTCCCCTTATTGGCACTCTTTACCTCCTCTCCTGATCCCACATTCCTGCTAGCTGTCTTTAGCATTTTCTTCTCCATCCTTAGCACTCCTAGCCTCTCCCATTCTAAAGCCTACAGGAATCTTGGTCTGTGCAATGCATGTGAATGTGTCCATGTAGTGGGCTTCTGCAAAATACTGTAATAAGCAGTGACATCTAAAATACATGGAAAAACAGATGATAATCCATTCCCCTCAATAGCCAATCAGATCCTCTCCACTCTCGGGATCCTATTTTGGCACAAATTCAGAGCCTCCTCTGTGTGTGCCTAGAAACAGACACAACAAACAGCTGGTGGTTCCAAATAACGCCAGAGAGTTTGACACATCTGTCTTGAACTCTGGAAAGGATCATTCAGAAGCAACCTTATTTATGCAGTTTTGTATTCTTATTAACCCAGCAAGCTCTTATTTACTGGCTGATTTTTTTCCAGGTGTCTTAGATAATTAATGCTAAATATATATAATATGAACAGGGAAAGGAGGGGGATTCGGTGGCTTTTCAAGCCTTCTTGATTTAATTTGTTCAAAGGCTGGACTGTGGAGTTCTCTACATTGTCAAGCAGTGCAAATCTTTACAGGTAACCTTTTTAACCCAAAGTTCTAGAGATGAGGCAGAACCATGATTTATATGAGTTTTGTTTTTGCAACAAAAGCCATTCTCCTACTTACTAGCAACAACTGCCGGAATGCATTAATCAGACCTTAATTAACAAGGAAGAAAGGTGATAATTTACATTTATTTCAGATTGACACATTGTACTTTATTTAGCAAATGAGAGCTGTCAGGCACTACCAATGAACCTTAGATTGAAGACTGAGTGTCGAAAATGTGTCTTCTCCCTGCCTGAGCCTTTGTAGGAGGGAGCTTTCAATGTGTTTATACAGGAGTCATTAGACATACCTCATGCTAAGCTTTCATGAATCTTTGAATAAGGAATGCTCAAAGGTCATCAGGTATGGAATATTTTATAATGACACACTGTCATAATCTGTGTGAAATGGTGATTTATCCAAAAAATAGCTACATTCAGGAATGCCAAATGAAAGGGAAGCAGAGAGGATCTCTACATCTGCCCAGAAGCACTTAAAAACAGTCAGTGTAAGAGAGAAAAGTAAATTATGTTCATCTGTCAACATGCAATTTGAGAATTTTTTTCCAAAGAGCTGGAGAAACAAAGCTAGAAACATACCTGCTATATGAGAGCCAGATTCTGATACTTTTGTTTGTATGGAATAGCATTTTATTCCATGGGTAATCCCACTGAAGTCAATGAGACTACTCAAGGAGCAAGATGCTACTAATTCAGAGTAACAATATAAGAACCTGGAGCTGAGTTTGTCCATATCGGGTATTGCATTACTTCAGAGAGACAACTTCTGGAGAAGACTCCATGTGTTGTGACACATGTTTTCCCCTGTAGCCTCTGGTAGGCATGGTATTCTGAGAAGTAAAGATCAGGAGGTTCCCATTTTAAAAAAATAACACAAAAGTGTGCATGCTAAGTATTTATTTAGCTTGCTTGAGATAACAAATAGTAATAATGTATTTAGTAATTTATGTAGAGATTTTCATCTTTAAAGCTTTGTGCTAACATTAGGTAATTAATCCCTAGGGTGAAGGGATCTTTCAAGGAACACTGAGGATCCTAATCCTGCAGTAATGAATGTTGTAGTAACAGGAGTAAGGCCAAAGAGGGAACTACATTTCTAAGTGCCCGGTTAGCATAAGGATCACATACAAGCCTATGTCTCCTCAGAAACTTCCATTCTCCACCCGCACTCTGCCTATGTTTAACCACGTGCTCTTGAGAGTAAGGGACCAGGCATGAAAGGGGTTTGACAATTCTGCTAAATGTGTAGAACTATGCCTAGGGCTTTGTCTTGTTTGGGCCTATTGCTCGCCTTCACTAACACTTGGGAGCTTGGTAGCTTTGTGCTATCTTTCACATACTATTTTATCAAGACTCCAGTGAGTACAACAAAGTATTATGCTGTGGGAGAAGTTTGGCTTCATCTGACAAGGATCAGAAGCCACTCTTTCATATACTGAAGTATTCTGCCTCTCTCTAAATCCATGTTCCTGAAAATCCAAGGGCCACACCATAGTCCTTCATAACTACAGCCATAGGAGCCATGGGGTGCAGAGCCTATGGTCGACTTATTCATTCATGTAGATGTCTGACTTGTCTGTACAGATTACTCTTGCCCCGGTGGGAATATTCTGCACAGTGGGATTGCAGATTCCCCAAATACCCAATGCATATTAATACTCCTTTGGAGCATGTACCTGGCTCAATTTAGGTGCGATCTCCATGGTGGCCCAAATTTGGTTCCTGAGATTTAAACCTGGCTATATTCTATTTTGTCCAGTTCCATAGAGATTACACTGTTCTTAGGTGCAACACAGTATAAAACAAGGAAATACTTATTTCTGACACTTTTTGCTGTGCACATTTTCACTTACTTGAACAGCATGTTACTGATGGGTCTGTTTTCACAGTATTAACCATATACATGAACCATTGGACTAACATAAACATACTGCAAATAGTTTTTTTTAGAACAACATCAGAATGCTTTCCTAATTTTTCTGTAGGTGTTGATCATCTGCCATTGCTTAGTTGAAAGCAAGACAATGTTTTAATTTGCACCAGTAAATATAATTATTAAGCAATTAACCAACAGGCATTTATGGCTGGTAATTATCTTTGTTTAAACAAACACAAATTACTTTCATAACAATAGAATTTTGCTACTAGCTGCTCCAGTGATATTCATTGAAGTATTGCATTCTGGTGCTTATATTATATACAAGAATGCCAAGATGATAGGAGAGTCTGAGTTATTGGACTTAATATTCCTAACCTAGAGGTAATTCAATAAAAATTTTTCCTTATTAACTTCAAAAGAAAACCTCTTCACCAAAATGACGAATATTTTCTTGACTAGAATTATTATTCTTTGTAATGAGCAGTGTTCTTAGAAAATGAGGATTTAATATGTAACCAATTAGTAAAAAAATTAAGTCAATTAGAAAACACAATTTTCTATGTTTAGATGTTAATTAAATTCAGGGGTATTTTTAATAAAATTAATATGGTGAAAACAAATTAAGAAAAAGAGCCAATTTAATCTAAATTTAATCTATTAATCAAGAATAGTGCTTATTTCTTATAGTTATATTTATTGCAATGGTTAATTTACCATTCAGAAGTTCAATTCAAAAGCCATAGAAATTCAGCTGAGTGCATTTATAGGAGCTGAACAAAAGTAAAATATACAATTAAATGCAAAAATATATTCAAATAACTGCAGATCTTGCGGTGATCCTTAAAGCCTCTGAGTTAAGGCTGAAACTGCAATGACATCTTTTCATTCTACGTCGATGTCTGAAGACGTCTTTGAATATGGAGTAACATACAATTTGTGGTCTGCAGCACCTGGGCTTGGACACAAAAAGGCACAAGTCAGATAATGAGGGAGTTTCAGACAACTTTACTAGGAGACTTGCTGGATCAGGCTAGAGAAGAATGTTGTGGCCCATGCAAAGTTGCCTTTTTTTAGTCTGTCATTCCTATTCTAAATAAATTACAGACCAGCTAATTTGTTTGCAAACTGGCAGCCTTGCTGGTCTTCAGAAGAGTTATGAATAGCTTTGTGCAGGACTTTTCACCTCTAGCTTCCTGATTCAAATCTAGCCTGAAAGTTATTGCTATTTGGTTTAGTAGTAGGAGGTGGTCTTTCGGCTTTGTCTTCACTTACTCAAATGTGTCTTTTTCTTTTACAGTGAGATAACTATTGTGTGTTAGTTCTCATAGTGAAATCTTAAGTGCAGAGAAGGCAGCTGTAGTTCTTATCATAAAGTAGCTGGGTGAGTTCAGCACCATGGTTGACCTTGCCTACCTTACCTCTTGGTAAAACTATAGTGCCGTCTGCTACGTTTTTACAGCAGGATAGCTAAAGCTAAGTTAGTTTCCCTGTTGAATAAAAAAACACACATTTTTGTCAGTGAAGACACGCCCCCTCAATCCATTTCCTTTTGGAGAGGTGTCCATATCTCAATCACCAGTACCAAAACCACCCCCGGCTGGCCCATTCCAAACATAGGCTTACTATGGTGCTGAGAACCACAGGAATTGTGAGGTTCGCCATACAGTCCAGCCATGATGGTTCTGTGGCTTGTGTATGTTGAGGGCTTTTCTGTATTCTTAGAATAGGATTTCCCCCTTGGTACGTATTGTGGATCTTGTCAAGATAGCCATTTATTTTAAAGGCAGAGACCGCAACAGGTTCAGATGACAAAATCCCTGGGTTCTAAAGGAGTTGACTGAAGAACTAGCATTCATTTTGAAAAGTAATGGAAAGCCCAGGGCGTACAAGACAAATGAGGCTAAGGCAAATGCAGTACCAGTATTTGTTCTTGGATGTTTGGAATGACTACTAATAATCAAAGCACTTTACAAAGGAGGTCAGTATCCCCATTTTAAAGATGAGGGAAACTGAGGCACAGAATGGTGACATTACTTGCTAAGGACACCTGACAAAGACAGGAATGGAATGCAGGTCTCCTGACATGCTTCCCCATAGTACACCTTACTTTAATCGCTAGTAAAATACTAGAGACAATTGCAAGCATCTAGAGGATAATAGAAACATGAACAATAAGCATCATGGCTTTATAAAGAACAAGTGATCAGACTTGATATTTTTTTAATTAAATTATACATTTTGTGGATGAATGTAAGGCAGTGAGTGATACATCTGCACTCCAATGAAATAGTTGATAAGGGAGTCTCATGAAATCTAACTTGAAAAATAAATCATTCACATTATCTTAAATATATGGAAGCTGAATAAAAGACCATAAACGATACACGTGCATACACACACAAAAAGTGTATTGAGCAGAGGAAGATGTTTGTTAGGAGTCTCTTGGGGATTTGTGATACTGTCACAATAAAATGCCCCCCCCCCCCCCCCCCGTGGGGTCCCTTGTATCAGCACCAGCTTTGTATATTGCTAACGCCTTTATATGCATTGGAAAGTATCTTAGGAAGGGTTGAAGGTGTGAGTGTGGAGTGGAAGATTCTTTTGTAGGTTCCAAGAGGTCGAAAGGGGAGGAAGAGAAAAAGGAATGGGTTAACTCAATGATCCAGCTAGGCCTGAAGATAAGGAACGAAACTGCAGCCTAAGGCCAGCGCACACAATTAAGCTCTCTGCTGCCAAATAGCCAGAAGCCTCTGTCTCAACCCCGGCCAGCCGTGAAAAAGGAGAACTGAGCCAGACAGAACTGAAGGGGTGCAAAACTTGTAAGACTGCGAAGGTCAGTGAGTTGAAAAACAACAGTCTCACGACCCTGAGACCGGTGTGTTTTGGGGAAACTAAGGGAGCCACAGAAGGCTGGTTCGGACTTGTACCGAGAGCACGGGGGACGAGGGTTCCTGGACGAAAATGCCCCCGGAAAAACCCAGGGCTTAACCCTCCGGAGAGCTGAAGCAAGTCGGAGATTTACAGCGGACCTAGACAACCTGTGCACAGGGCAGAACTCTCGTCTACCCTTCCCCTCTTCTTCTTACGTTACACCCAGGCTTGGCCAGCCTTGGGTTGTGTGTGTGTAAGTATGAAAGTGGGTTAGGGCTCGGGCACTAACGCTTTCTTCTTCCCTTTGAGTGACGTGGGGCGCACCCAGCACTCACCGCTGTTATTTGGTTAATAAAGCTTTAAACTTAGTCATTTGGTGTGCTCCTTCATCTCCTCCCTAAAGATCCTGTGGGCCTCAGCCTGATTACCTGAAGCCTCAGGCAGATCGGTAACATAAATCTGTCACAATAGGCCAGATTTGATATGACATCTTCATTAATAAACTGGAATAAGTGAAGAGTTTGTTCATTAAATTAGAAGATGATGCTAAATTGGGGAGCGGGGAGAAGGGACGTGATGAAGTTGGGGAGTAGTACAAACACCAGCAAGGACCTAAAATTAATACAACAGGACCTAGAAACTCTAGAAGTAATGCTAGTGAATAGCAACATGAGATTCAACCTGCAAAAATAATCTAAAATAATCTGATATTCTATGGATGGGAAATACTAAATGCCAAACAAGATCTAGTCTTTACGAGGAGCAGAAACTAGATGTGAGCTTGTATTATGATATGGTAGCAAATACACCTTCTGCATTAAAGGGAGTGGGGGGACTAGCATTATTTTGTATATGTTTATCATGGGCTAGAGAAGGTAGACCAGAAATCTTCTGTTCACCTTTGCTTGCTTTACAGCAAGGGCCCATTCAATTGACAGGTGGTAGGTTCAAAACTGATGAACATTCAGTTCTGTTCAAAATTGTTCATAACGTTTAGGCTGTAGAATTCATTGCCAAAGGAGATCACTGAGGGCAAGAGCTTAGCTGGATTCATAAATGATTGGACATTAATATGGAGAACAATGTGACTAATTTAATCCATTTAAGAGGCTCTCAGACTCTGGCTCCATAAGGTTCACCCATTTCCAGTGCAGATGTTGTTCTGAGACCTTCCAAAGCAGCTTGATCCCTAGTCATATAATTTCCTTTTACTACAAAGCATTCCATGGTTTTGGAGGAGCTGGGCAGGGCCCAGCAAGGCCAAAACAAATAGGGCCAACAGTGTAGAGGGGCACTGGGGAAACAACAGCAATGTACGTCATGCTCAGGGCTCTGCTAATACAGTGGGTCAAGAAAGCCAATATATCTACCCATTCTGCTCACGTTGATAGGCCCCTGGCTGTTCCCAAAGACCAGCCCATGCAGCCACGAATGGGATTTGTAAGTTTCTGCACCTATCTGAAGATGCCTAAATGGATGGTTTCAACCTATTTTACACTAGTGACTTGATCAGCGTTAATGTATCCAGTGTAGACCCCCGGGACAATAATTGGTGCACATTGGCTATTCCCCCTATGATTGCCAGTTTTGGTTAGACGTATTTCTGGAGGTTTCATCACATGATATAATCTTTAATTAAAGATTAATCTTTAATTCCTGGAGACTCCAGGACAATCCTGGAGAGTTGGCAACCCTAATTCTCCCTTCTCTCAGACCATACCGTGTGGCATTACTGTGTAAGTAGTGTAGAATGTCTGGTGGGGGTTTCCTGGTGCCATGGCATGATACCACATAGATGCATTTCCCCTGTATATGTTCTTTCAAGGCCCTTTGAGGCATAAAGTATGCCCATTTGTGCCCATCTGTTCCCCAGAATAGAAGGGGGCAGGTGGCCTCTCTCAAGTCTATTATCTAGCTACATTGTAGAGTCTCTAGGGCTATCAATTCATTACCATGTTTTAAGACAACTTTTCCAGTCTCAGCATTATATCAATGGAATTTTTGTAGTACATATCCTTTCTTTTAATGCTCTTATATTAGCTTATCCCTATCAGAGGCACATGTGATGGGCACAAAGAAACGGCAATATTCCCCTCAGAATTCTTCCTGCTGCAGAATGCAGTATTTCAACAAAGAGGGAGGGCGTATCTTTTTGCATATGTGCAAAATGTGGTTAAAGATGTGCGGGGAAATGGGGAAAAATAAGTAAGTAAATAAATAAATAATGGAAGTGCCTGATGGTTGAGGGCCCTATCAAATGGTTCGTAAATCTCAGGTTGCGCCCCTGGGTTTGCACACACAGGCTGTCCCCTACTCCCTGCATGGAAGTGAGATCAGTGGTCTCTGCATCACTAGCTCCCTCTATAGAGGGTAGACCATGGGATCAGGGATTTCTGCATAGGGAGGGAGATAGGCATTAACTGTTAAGGTTGCATTAACTTCTGAGTACATCTGCCTCTTTGCGCTGTTAACCCCTCCCCCGATATGGAGAACAAGAGTTCCACGGGCGGCTGTTGTTTCAGTGGTAATAAGTGATGCAACAGGCAGGCAGAGTTGTAAGAAAGAGATTTTTGTTAAGCACCCTAAGAAGCCTGTTATGTGCTGAAGCTCTAGAATTTATCAGCTAGCAGCCCGACCCTGGTATGCATTCCTGAGCCTATGGTGTCACCCCAAAGTAGGTCCATCCTGAAGCCTGACCTTCCTTCTCCAGTTCCACTCATTCTATTACAGCCTCTGCCAAGGGAAGCCTTGGGCAGAGCTGTTCTGACAAGGAGGGGGCAGAGCTGCGGGGGAACTGGAGGCAACACAAAGGCACTGGTAAACTCTCCAGAGCAGGGAACTCTCACTTTATTTTCAGTTGCACAACACCCAGAAAGATGGGGCCTTTCGATTCTATCATAATTATAATAATAGGGCCTTTGTGCAGATAGTCATGTCTGCCAACAGGTAACGAGGTCAAGATGGATTTTGCAGGATCTGTAGCTTTAGGGTGTCAATCTGGGGCAGCCACACAGTTTTCGTCTAATGCAAAAATCCCTCCTTCCCTCCCAAGTATTTTCTGTGGGAGTGGATGCCCTCACTCCATGAGCAAGTCAATTTCATACCTGTCCAATAGACAAATAGTTCTCCAGGGAAGGTCATTGGACAACCAGTAGTCTGCAGAGCCCTTCCTGGTATTCCGTATGTTATGAATTCTGATAGGTATGTGTGAACTTCTCAGCAGAGATTTGATTTTTATATTTAGACCAGGCATATAGGCCACCTGCAAAATCATCACCTTTCATAACCTTTACACACTACTGCTTGAGTTACAAACCCTTAAAAACAGGGATTCAGTCCTAACAGTAACAAACTGAACCAATTACAGCAGTACTGCTCGGTCATCTATGAGGAGCTCATTTCCTTTAACAATTTCCAGTGAAGGCCAGTCCAGAGACTGAGTAGTTAAGCTCATGTTATGGAATAATGATGTAATGATACAATCTTGCAGGCTTTCACATGCAACCTTAATTTGATTAAAGATTTTAATGTAACAATTACAGAAGTGTACGACAGTGAATTTAGTAGCTGCAGTGTGCAGTACCTAAGGTTAAATACTCCTGAAATTGTATTTCTTTTTAAACATTGTATCTCCGCTGAATTACTCATAAACTGTAGATTGTGATATTGTTAAAAGGAAACCATCACATTATTTTGGGGCTTAAAGAAAAAGACAAAATGGCTGATAAGGTGGTTTACACAACATAATGTAGTGAGAAGACAAGTGTGGGTTTGTGTGTGTGGGTATTTGATATGTAAAGATTTGCCTCAGTGTGGGAAACCTAGATGCTTCAGCGTTGCACAAGGAGTACACATGAGAATCAGACAGATGAGTCTCTCTGCCTTGCCTGTTACACTCCTGTCCCTACACTATGCACCTGTTCTCTATCTGCCGCTTGCCTCCTGCCTTTTATTGTTTTGCCCCATACATTTAAAACCACCTCCTTTTCCCTTTGCATTAAGCAACCTTGGTCTCCTCCTTCAAATCCTTCTTTAAGAGTCACAGCTTTTGACGTACTTCCCATGCAAATCTCCGTTCCAGACTTGTGTGTTTATGGCACATGGCCAAAGTAACAAACAGAAATATACCAACCCAAACAGCTTACAAGGTCTTCTGTGCTCCCTTGCCTATTCTTGACTCTTATCACTCTTCCCTCCTTTCTCTCTTATCCATTGTGCTCTGTGTACCCTTATTTCTGTTGAGAGGGCTGACCCTGAGTTCAGGTGCTGAGTTCCCTCAGTTTGCATTACAGTCAGTGGGATTTGAGGGGACCCAACACCTTTCAGAAGAGAATTAAGCCTTTGTGGGGTTGAACCTTAAAGTATGACCTTCTCTTCTTACTCCTGTTGAAGTTTTACCATAACTGGAACAATTATCCTTTATTTTAAAACTGTTGGTTTTCAACACCAGTACAGCTAATTAATAGGTAAATTACAGATGTAAGAGTCCAGATTTTGTTTTTCAGTTAAATGTCCATGAATCTGAAATAAGAATCCAAATTGCTGCCTCAAAAAGCACTATGCAACAATGACACTTGTGGCTTTGCTACGAGCCCCTGGGATGGGGCCATGTGTAGCTGCACTTGCCCAGGAGCAAAACCATGATTGTGATTTTCTTATTCTTGGTTTCCCCTGCTCTAGAGAGACTGTATCTTGCACCTATACACATCACAATATACATCAGCTCAGCTGTGCTGCCTGGGGTGTTTAGGTCAGAGCCTTCCATTCCCCACCCACATGCATGATGGATGGACGTGGCCATCCCCCAAAAGCTGCTCCCCTCCATGCAAGGGAATAAGGCAGTGACTTACTCTCCTGCATAGGCATACAGGATGGACTACAGTGTAGCCCTAAATATTCACTCTCAACTCCTCAAGATGAGTGACGTGCAAAGAAAAAGCAATCTGAAGGGTGATCAATAAATGAGATATTTAGAATATTTTCTGGTTAAGCATGTAAAATATTAATAGTGATTATACGTACAAGGATTTTTGTTTAACATAGAAGCTTAGTCCAATTTTTTTGTAAACCTAGCTATTCCATGGGCATCCCTCACCATAGTATCTAGACACCAGTAACCAGAATAACAGGGATACACGGTCAATAAGACTGCACAGTTGATAGCCACCAATAGTTTTCAGAAAGTGATGCTTTTTGGTGTACGATTTTATTTCTACTCCCTCCTTTATGCCTCCCCCGCCAAAAAAGTAGCAGTCAGTCTTTATTATCTTTGGTTCCTGATTTTATGAGCAGCATAGGGGGACATGCAAATGAAGGCTATTAAAACTTCCATATTGTCACCAAACCATGTACGCTACAGCTATGTTTCCAGTAGTAGACTTTAATTGTTTCTTTTTCATTTCTGCAACGTATTTTTACAGAGCAGATATCAATGAAGTTGAAAGTTAAAATTTAAATAAAAAAATCAATGTAACTCTCAACTAGGCTACACCAATGTCCTTTATTCACGTTTTGTTTTCCTCTCAGACTTCTGATAAGCAGATCTGCAGATATGTACTATCCTTCCCCTCCACCCCAAGCTCTGCTTTAGGTATTTTTAAATTCTAGTCATCATACAGTGAGAATTTGCAGGTGCTTCTAGAGAACTTTTTCCCCTCTAGCTGGCTGTGGAAAGGACAATGCAATTAATAACAGATGGTACGGAATGACCACGTCCTTGAGAGAATGCCTTATTGGCACCTCCTGCTAATTGTATCACATATAACACAACTAAAAGCATAATAAATCTGAACTGGGGGACATTTTATGCAAGAGCTCTCCTCCTTTTCCAGACGGTAAATTGCTCAGCTCTTGAAATATCTATAACCTTGTGACACCCAACTTGCATTAGCTTAATTGCCTTTTTTTCTTTTCTCCCTCCCTCCCCCCTCACTCACTCTCTCTCTTGGGTTTGTAACAGCAATTCTGCTTTGTTAGTCTACCTGTTTTACAGCTGGAAGTAAAGTAGCTACATTTGCTGGCTTGTACGGAATTTCGTCAGGGTCTGATTTGCAGACTTAATGATAAATTGCCCTTTTTAAAGCGCTTTCCTTAATATCAGAACAGGAGGGGAAAATGACTAACTGCTGAAGGAATTTAATAAACCTCTGGAAGAGCATTCTCATTAACTCTGAGATGGGAGTGAGTTTCAGATGGATCAACAGATAAACCCTGTTCTGTTTGCAAATGCTACTTCCAGTAGTAAAATGACAGCACATGATAAAAAGGCGGGGCATTCGTCTATCTTCAAAAGAAGCAACAAAGAAGTACTATGCCAACAGTTGCTGAAGTCTCAATAGCCTAGTGCCTTGTCACCAGCTGGCAGTCTGGAAGGGTTGGTCCTGCATCATTTTTTTCTAATGGAAATGGGGGAATGGGAGACCTGCTCATGAGGAATTGTTCTAGCAGGTTTTGAGTGCGTGTATATGGAAGATATATATATAGAGAGAGAATTTGTTTTTGTTTTGTTTTTAAATACATGATTCATTTACATTTTATTTTTAGCCAACTGAAGAAAACGCACTACATCAGTGGTTCTCAACCAGGGGTCCGAGGCCCACTGTGGCGCCACGAGCAGGTTTCAGGGGATCTACCAAGCAGGGTCAGCATTAGACTTGCTGGGGTCCAGGGCAGAAAGCCGAAGCCCCACTGCATGGGGCTGAAGTCAAAGCCTGAGCAACTTAGTTTCACAAGGCCCCCTTTAGAGTGGGACCCCGGGCAACTGCCCTGCTTGCTATCCCCTAACGCTGGCCCTGGCTTTTATATGCAGAAAAACAGTTGTTGTGGCACAGACGGGCTGTGGAAATTTTGTATAGCATGTTGGGGGCGGGGCACGGCGGGGCTAAGAAAGAATAAGGTTGAGAACCCCTGTGATACATCAGTACACACATGTGCATAGTGACTCTTACGGCATTCTGTAAGTCACAAAATTGTAATATTGTATGTTGTGAAGGACACAGAGCTGTGTGCTGTCTGAGAGTTGCTGGTGTTTAGGCTTCTATCCTCTTGCCAGCTCTCTAGTGGGTTTATGTGGATGTTGAACAGTGGAAAATTGGCCCTTGTGGGACTCTGCAGGTGGAGGGACTGGTGGCAGAATAACAGTTACTGACCACTACCCTTTGGGTGCATACAGACTACAGCTAGATTTTGAGCACTGGTGGAGCCCAGGGTGAAAATAGGTCATTGATGGTGTCCCTTTGATTATACATATTGGCTTGAAAAGATACCACACGTATACTTAAAGGCTGACAGGGGGAGGTGCCCCCCCTCCCAATTAGCTCTGCCACTGGGTGTGTGCGCCTACGAAGGAATCAAATCATTTTAGTGCATTGCCCTTGACTTCTGCCTTCTCTCTTAGGCATCTCATGATCAGCCATGTGACACACCGCAGAGAGAGCCAGAGAATGGACGTTTGTCCTCCATCCATTGAGAGCAAGAGATGATCCACTAGTGCCATTATCACTCTGGGGGGAGGTCATATGGTACAGTGGACACTGGACTGGCAGTTGGGAGTCTTGGGTTCTAGTCCCATCTCTACCACTGACTGCTGTGTGACTCGGGGCAATTTACTTCACATATCTGTGACTTTGGTTCTGCTTCCATTATCTGTCTGTCTTGTCTATTGTAGAAGGTAAGGTCTTGTAAAGTGCCAAGCAAAATGGGGCCCCTACTTGCTAGTTGGTGTACAACTAGCAGGCTTAAAGCCCATGATTGTGCACCTAAGAATTGGATGTTCAGTATATTTTGAAATATAAAGTTTAGTTAAACATGCAGCATCATGCAACTAATTGGATGGAAGACACTGTTTTACACCCAAAATGTTAATGGTAATGAATATGTTTTATGAATAAAGAGTAAACTGCATATATAGTAAATAACTTTAAGGAGACATAGTTATATTTGATAATTTTTAGGAGCTCTACAATTCAAAATTGGCTCAAGCTCAAAACTATAAACTGGTCCATAACAATAATGAGTGAATTTCAAATGGCCTGGAATTTAAGTTCATTTCAGATAAGCACCCTGAAGTTCAAGTCTATAGGTATACAAAATTTATCCAAATCGTCTGAACGTATTAAATCTGAAAACTTGCTGAATTTTGCTAAATTGTGGGAGCTATAGGGGCCATAATATGGACTTGAGAACCTAAGTGTAGGCCCACATGTTGTGTTAAAATCTTGACTGTATCTATATGTGATATATTTTCAGCTTGCATATTTATCATGTCATAGTTTTCCAAATGTATTTTACTTCCAACAGGTTTCAGAGTAGCAGCCATGTTAGTCTGTATCCCCAAATAGAACAGGAGTACTTGTGGCACCTTAGAGACTAACGAATTTATTAGAGCATAATGCTAAATTTGTTAGTCTCTAAGGTGCCACAAGTACTCCTGTTCTTTTTACTTCAAACAGTATATGCTCTCATTGTCCTCAATAAATGGCTGACCATACCTGTGCATCTGATGCTGTAATCCTTCTGTAGGGTTCTCTGGGAGTTTGGCCTGTGTAAGGACTATGGGATTGCTCACTCTGAACAAATTGTAACTATACAGTCACTAGGAGAAGGACAGTCGACTGATGTCTCAGTAGCTAAAGGAAAGCACTCAAACATTTCAAATACTGGAGTTCAGTTGAATTTAGGGTTGCCGTAGATACTGCATTATCTCTAGCAACTCCTGGCCTTCCTGGCTTTTATCTGTGACTTAGTCATAGAAATAGAACTGTGACATACTTTATAAAGCAGAGTGTATTTTCCTTGAGTGTGTCACCATTTGCTTTTGGTAGGTGCACAATCTGGATGGATGGTTCTGACTGTGAGACAAAACAACAGTATGGTGGGTTGATGATTGGGGGGTGGAGGAAGATTGTACATTTTTTTTTTTTTTAATGTGGAGAATTTTCTTAGTGACACATTGCTTCTTTTCCCCTTTCTCTCAACTCCCGTGACTTAAGGATTTGTCAGAAAAGAGAAAGGATACAGGCTTACATGAGACTCAACCCAGTCATTTGTTTTTTTAAAGAGACTTGTGCTATGTCATTATTCATTACCAACACATAGCACTGTTGGATGCTTTTCCTCATTTTTAGCTCTTATTTTCTGAAGCTCACACAGACAAATGTGATAAATATCCATCCAGTCATGATATATCTCAGTAGACTATATTCATCATCTATTATTGTTGAAATATTCTGAATCGCTTGGTAGTCTTTCATTAAATTTACCCCTCTTTTGTGATGGAATCTCACATATTCTCTGAATGAGAGCAGAAAGAAGAACATCATTTAGGCCATCTTCAGTGCTTTTGTATCATGGCACAGTATTCCATTATTCTAAATCTCCTTTTAAATACCAGCTGCCCCTTGGTGTGGAAACGTAAAATACAAAGAGCCCTTTTCTGTGGTACCATATTACCCATGTTTAATAGAAGGATAGTGCAACTCATACTACTTTATATTGTGACTTCACAAACTAATGGGAGGCATTCTGCTGTTCAGTGCTGTGATACTAGCAGAAAATATTATGGGGCCCTTAAGGGAAGAATAAGTACAGGAGAAATTGTAAAGCTGAGGGATGAGGGGTAATGCTGGGTGTTTCACAAATTGAATGCTTAAGCCACTGTCACCTGCCACACTTTCCTTTTCCAACTGCACTATGTTACCATGAGTGGCATAAACAGCTTTCAGACCTTGCAAGTACACCTCTACTGCTGATGATGAATTCTGCTAGTGTGAGCAAACATTTGTAAATATTAATTGCTGGACCAATGGAAATTTGTCCTTTTAATAAACTTGAAAGAAAACCTTATAGAATTGCAAAAGGGAAAAAGTATGGCTGCACGCAACTGTAAAATGGTTTTCCCGAACATTACACCTGGGACCCTACTAGCCAGTTGGGTTCCCCATTCTTTTCCATCTGAGATGGTCATTTAGGAAATCGATAGCAATGATGCATCTTAGCTGTCACGTGTCTGGTAACCATACCTCTTATTAGGACAAATATGAATTCAATCTGAAAACAGAGAAGACACTCTAACAGAAGACAGCTATTTATCTGTTTGCAGTTTACCGAGTAAGCAAGGAGAAGAGCAAGAAATGACAAGAGCCCTAATCCATAATTCAAATGCATAATTGAACCACACTTCCATCAGGTGCAGATATTAATCACCCAAAAGAGGACCTTGTCCACAAATAATATGAAGCATGAAATCCTCTCAGCTCCTTCCCATCTCTCTCTTACTTTCTTGTGTACAGTACTGGTTAATATAGAAAAGGATTCTGACCGAGTTACTCATGCGTGTGTGTATATAAAATATATGAAAGTACAGGGGTGTGTGTGTGTGTATGTATGTGCATAGGTGCTGGAACTAGGGTGCTGCTGCACCTCCTGGCTTGAAGTGGTTTCCATTATATACAGGGTTTACAATTCTATTCAATGGCTTTCAGCACCCCCACAATTTGTTCCAGCACCCCTGTGTATGTGTACATAAATCAATGGTTATAAATCAGTGGTTATATAATAGGCCTAAGGAAACATTAGCAAAAAGTAATGGCTGCATTGGAAGACTTCATTTGCAGAAGTAAAATACAATACATATAATTTTATATAGTCGAGTCATCCAATCTGGACCCCAGCATTGTGCACACAGTATGTTCAGTAACAAGCAGGCTAGTGTACATTTCCTGGGTGTAGCTGAGAGGATAAGGCAATATTAAAAAAAAAAAAAAAAAACAGCATCAATATAATCAAGCCAATCAGTAAGTCTGATTAAGAAACTCTTTAATACAAAATAGGAAAGGCTACATTAATGCAGTGAGAATGCTGAACAGATGAAATCTCTGTTAAGTTAGCCAAACACAAAAAAGTTCTGTCCGGAACATTTAAATCTGGCCACATTGCATCTCCTATGCAATATTATTATTTCCGGTAGCAGTCTCAAAGTGTTACACTTTGATGGGGTGTCCACCACACACAGGACTGGAAAGGGTTAAGTTAACCAGGTAGGCCTATTAACTCCACAGGCTCACCTGGAGGAAAAGCCTGAGTGCAGGGAATTGATGGCAAGCAGGTTCAGCTGTGCAGGAATAGGCAGGACCTAAAAAGCCAGGCAGCTGGCATCAGTCAGGGGCTGCTGCTGGGAAAGGGCAGTCCCTCCTTCAGAAGAGGGGGGAGGGTTTGGAGCTGGTACACCCAGAGTAAGATGGGGAGCCAAGAGTGGCAGGAAGCAGTTCAGACAAGGAGCAGAGATGGCTGAGAGAGTAAAGTCCAGAATTGCTGGGTTGAGGGTCCCTGGATTGGAATGCGGAGTAGAGACGGTCTGGGTTTCCCTACCAGCCACTGAAAGAGTGGCACCTCGGGCAGTGAATGGGAAGACTGCCTAGGGCTGCTGAAGGGAAGACTTTGCTATACCCCAGAAAGGGGGAACACTGGGTGATCTGGCTGGAGGGCTTAGTCACAAGAGAATGCTGCAATTCCTGGAGTGAGAGAGGGGCTGCAGAACAGAGAGAGACGGAATGATGGCATGCAGCTATGGGAATGAGCATTGACCTGATGAGCTAATCCCCAGAGTGGCCAGGAGGAGGCACCAGACCAGCAGTGAGTGGTGCACCTGGTCACATACACCTTTTCCAAACAGAGTAGGAGGCACATTACTTTCCCCAAGCACCTCAGAATCTGAAGACCAACAAATAAACAGAGGGTAGGGGAAAGGGGGCAACATATGTACAGTTATGTGATATGAACAATATATAGTTATTACTGAAATAGGACATCTCCAAATCACTCCAAGTTTAATATTGGCAGCAGTGACTTTCCCATGAGCACCATGACAGAGGTGGGTCTTCGTGAGGGACTCTAATATAGAGGGAGAAATGGCCTTGTGGATGAGCTCAGGAAGGGCATTCCATGTGTGGAGGAAGGTATGGCTGTTGTGTGGCATGGAAGGAAGAGGCTGGAATAATAGCAGTGTGTGTAAATCGAGCACTGTTCAATGCGGAACAGACTTGTGCGGGGCTTTTACAACTTATCATATAATTAGGGGGAAAGGAACGGGTGTACCAAGTGTATATTTAACAACAAAAAACATGTTCAGGATAACCGGGCAGAATTTTCCTTTCATTTACACTGATATAAATCCTGAGTAACTTCATGGCTACAGTGATTTTAGTTTAGATTTACATTGGTGTACATGAGAACAGGATTTGTCCCACTGTTCCTGTAGGAACCCTAACTTTTGCAAATCCTGACTTCTTGTTATCGTGAGTTCTTAATATTGTATTAACATAAATTTCGCCTTTACTTTTCTAATTTTTTTTCAGAGAGGAAAAAACCCTCAAAAAACCCTTTCATCTTGCACCATTCCACACTCTTTGCAATCAGTCTGTCCTGCTGTTAGATGAATAAATGTCAGTGTTTCTAGATTTATAACAGTTTGAGAGTAACTGTGCTGCTCTTTATACATGCAGTAGCAATAGTTTCTGATATACTCTCGTAAGAGTACTGAATGATGGATGAAATTTCAGCAATTATTATGGAAAGGGAGTGTTTTAGATGTGCAACTGTCTGTTTCTTTGACACCAAGAGCATCTGCTTAAATTGTCAGCTCCTCACCCGGTATGGGCCTAATCAATTGTGAGTTAATTTGGTTTAATAGATTTTGAATAAATGGGATGCTATTACCTTCCTCTCATGATTTTTTTTTTTAAACAAAGCATTTGAGGGCAAAATAAAAATGCATGTACCCTTTCCACTTAATGAAAAGATGACAGTTATCTTTTTAATCTTGTATCTCAAAATGATCAATTGATTTTTTTCTGAAGTACTTTAGTGTATGTTGATTCATTTGGTATGCACCCATCTGATGGTTTTGATCTTCCCACTCTATTACAGTGCTCTCGAAATCAGTGGCTTCCACTTTTAAAAGCGTGATCCTACCACTGACATAGGAAGTCTCAATTACTCCATTTTGTTTGCAAAGCATTAGGTTGGCTCTGTTATAGCAATATTACTGATGTACAGTAGGTTTCAATGCAATCTTAGTGTCAATGTATTGGTTTATAGAGTACTGGAATGGGTTCTAGGCCTAGTTCTGCCATTGGCTTTCAGAGGGACCTTGGGCAAGTCACTTTGTTGCTGTGTGCCTCAGTTTCCCCATATGTTAAATGGGGATAATGGTACTTCTTTTGTAAAGTAGTTTGAAATCTCCAAAGAAAAGCAGTATCTTAGAGCTTGTGTGTGTCTAACTCTAACCCCTTCTCCCCCCTGCCCCAGCCCTTAGCTTGGTGGGTTCAGGTACAAGGCTTCAGAATGAAATTGTTCTGTGATTGAAAAATTATTGGATGAATGGAATGCAGTAGATGTTAAGATGCTGTAACAAAGCATTTAACATAGTGCCCCTCCAATTATTATTTCTATAAAAATTAATTCAAACTGACTTGGATGTGAGCCCTGTCAGATGGCTTGAAAATTGGCTGAGAGATTGTAAACACAGCATAAGGATAAAAAACAGTGAGTGTGTGTATGTTGGGGAGGGGGGGAAGGAGGAGTTGGCAAGAAGATGTCCAGTGGGGTCGTGTAAACATCAGTCTTAGCCCTAGTTTTATTTTATGTCTTTATTAATGATCTAGAAAGACTGAGCAGCAAATTAATTAAATTTGCAGAATTGGAAGGTGCTGTAGACACCAGGGAGGTCAGAAAAATAATATAAAGGAACGTGTAGAGGCTAGAAGAATAGAAACAAAATAAAATGAGATTAAAGCTGGAAAAAATACAAGCTACTGTAATACATCTGGGGAGAATAATCTGAACCGTGGATATTTAATGGGATGGAAATAACAGTAAATTATGTCAAAATGATACCAGCATTGATGGACAGCAAATTACATATCAGTTTACAGCACAATTTTTTTTTGTTTTGTTTTTGTTTTGTTTTTTTAAAACCATTGTGATACTGGGTTGTAAATGCAGAGATCGCCTCATGGGATCATGGAGGTAATAACTAGAGATGGGTCAATTTCAAAAGATTCAAAAGTTCTTCTTTAAATAACTACCCCAAAAGCTGAATACATATGGCCTGGACCCAAAGCCAGATAAAGTCGATATGAGTCTTTCCATATACTTCAATGGGCTTTGGATCAGGGCCCTTTCTGAAATTTTCCAAGACTATTCACCTCTTTTGTACCTCCAAAAGTGATCAGGAAATTCTGCAAGAACAGTTGCTTTTTTCATGAGATGAGTGCCTAGATACTTCAGTAATCGAGCATACTAGAAAAACCTAAACAGATAGATTAATTTCTGATCGTGCCTGCTTCCACTTTGGTGGTATTTACACAATTCACATCCCTTCTCTGGTTTTGGGCCTGGCCAGTCCTGAGGAGTGCAGACATTTGCAAACTAAAAAATATTATCTGAACTTATTTAAATATCAAAAAGGTTTGTTTGCTGTTTAGATTAACTCTTTGTCAAGTGCAGGCTGGGGATAATTTTACATGAACTTTTTGGCTCTGCCTAATGGCAGATCCTCTCACTAGCACTGCACCTAGATTGGGTATTTAATACCAGATAATAATGGAGACAATTCAGAGAAACAATGAAAGTGATAAGAGGTGGAGAGTTTTCTTTATGAAGAAAAATTAGAAGCACTAAAGGTGTATAATTAGGCTAAACTAAGACCAAGCCTAAAAGATGATGTCTTGGGAGTAGTAGAAGAGTGTGTACACTAATAAGAAAATGAAATTATTTAGGATGGTCTAATGGGGTATGAATATAGTGGGGTAAATGACATACAATTAAGGAAAATTTAGGTTGAATGGCAAGAATTAGTTCCTAGCCATGAGTTCTGTTACACTGCAGGGGATTGCTGGAGTCTCATCACTTAAATCATTTAAATTAGAGCACAAAACACTCTTGTAGTCCACTTAGAAATGGAAAGAACTATTGAATGGATATCATGGGGAGATACAGTAAGTACTGAGTAAACTATTGGGGGATGCACAGCATCACCCTGCTACTACAGTTTCCTTCTGTTTATGATTTTGATTAGTTGCATCATTTCATGTCCCAGTCGCAGCTCCACCCCTAATGAGACTTTCATCTTGTGATATAGACAGAAGTTTTAGAACAGCGTTTCAAAGTTAGGTGCTTGCTAGTACTTAACTGGCCCAAGAGTGGAATAGCGACATTATTTAACATGTTTAAATGATCCAGTTGTACATCTATTAGTATTATAATACACCTCTACCCCGATATAACGCGACCCAGTATAACACAAATTTGGATATAATGCAGTAAAGCAGTGCTCCAGGGATGTGGGAAGAGGGCTGCGCACTCCGGTGGAACAAAGCAAGTTCGATATAACGCGGTTTCACCTATAACGCGGTAAGATTTTTTGGCTCCCGAGGTAGAGGTGTATATCGAGGTAGAGGTGTAACATGGTGTTGTATAAAATGCTTGTATGTGGTATAGTGAAGAAGCATTAGTCCTGATGGATGCCTTTACTGAAAGAGAGCTAGATGGGTTCCAAACCTCCTTGTGCTAGTTTTATCACAACTGTTTTCCAAACCATTTTATAAATCCCCTTAATTTATATCTTTTTTTTTTTATGATTTTTTGTTGGTTCTGTTTTTCAGTCCACTTTTCACTATGGTGTATTGCTTCATGCTATCCACTTAGCAGACTCCTCAGTTTGCATTTCTTTTGACTCTTCCAATAAATTAATCTTACCTAAAGACCTTACTAACATTAACTCGGTCAGATTTATTCTCTCCATTTTACAGGGTTATTTTTTTCTTTTTTCCACAATGCTTATGTATTTTCAAATCAGTCAGCACTGTTGACTATCAATATCTCTTCTCTTTCATTTAGCAGCCACTTTAGTGAAACAACTCGCAGAGCGGAATCTTCTCTACTGCCCTTTGAATGCTTAAAATTTTCCTGTTTCTGCTTTTCGTTTGTAGAAACATTTTACATTTTCTTTCTGTAATATTTCCACGGAGGGGTAGAATTTGAAAGGCTCTCGAAGGGGCTGGTCCATTCTGTTCATGCATAGTAGACTTCACTTTCCAGTACTGTTAGAACCACGTGTCTTTCATTGGCATTTGATTCAGTCAAATCTGCAAAAATGTTGTATACAGGGATCTTACTATTTCTTCCACTGTGTGAGAGAGTGAGTGTGTGTTAAAGCAATATTCCCCATTTATGTATAAGGGACGTTCTCTTCAAACAGTAATATCTTTCAATACTGTTTAACTGTGACCTTTGTACATACACATGAAAATCTTTGGTATCCAAAAGTATTTCAGCTTGTTGATTCTCCATAATGCAATATGACCCTAATGCAGTGAAGGACTCAAGCACATGCTTAACTTTCAGATCAGTGCTTTGTTGGATGATGGCTTTATATGCAAAGTAAAATCAGCCCTTGGAATCACTTACACAGACCCTACGGATTTTCCCGGACATGTCCGGCTTTTGGGGGCTCAAATCCCCGTCCGGGGGGAAATCCCCAAAAGCCGGGCATGTCCGGGAAAATCGGGAGGTCAGCCGGGCCGGCGGAGAGCCGGCCCGCGGGGAGCCGGTCAGCCGGGCCGGCGGGGAGCCGGGTCTGCTGGGCCGGCGGGGAGCCGGGTCGGCGGGGAGCCGGGTCAGCCGGGCCCGCGGGGAACCGGGTCAGCCGGGCCCGCGGGGAGCCGGGAGCCGGGAGCCGGGGGGTGCGCCAGGCCGCCGGGGGCCGGCAGTGCTGGGCGGGCCAGGGGTGGTCGGCCGGGGCCGGCACCCCAGGGCCCGAGCCGACCCAGGCTGGAAATGCCGGGGGGTCAGCCTGGGCCGCGCCTCCTCCCCCCACACCCCCCTTACCTGCTTCAGGCTTCCCGCGAATCAAATATTCGCGGGAAGCAGGGGAGGGGGCGGAGACTTTGGGGAGGGGGCGGGGTTGGGCAGGGCTGGGGGCGGGGCCGGGGGCCGTGGAGTGTCCTCCATTTGGAGGCACAAAATATGGTAACCCTACTATTTAGGAAGAGCATTTAAGCGTGTGCTTAACTTCAACTCAGTGGGACTTAAAGGAGATGTTTAAAGGTAACCATATACTTACGGGCTTTCTTGAATCATGGCCATAATGATATACTCCTTTGGGGACTGATCCAAAGCCCATTGAAGTAAATGGAAAGACTCCCATTTACTTTAATGAGAGTAGATCCTACTTTACATAAGGACATAGATCCTACTTTACATAAGGACATATCTCAGATTCCATACATTCACGCTAGCAGATCAAACAGCTCAGCTGTTGAATCAGGGGTTCCGTAATAAAAGTTTTATATGTTCAGCATTCCAGATGTTGGAAATATATCCCATTATAAGATCAAGGTTCCTCAATAGAAGGCTGTGCCCACACTGACCAGGCCCAGATGCAGGGGATTTAGGTACAGGGGGATACCACAGTTTCAATTCATCTCGCATAAATTTTTTGTAGCTCCTAACTTCTTGCATGTCAGGACCAATCACTTTGCAGATTGTGTCAGACAAGTGTATCATTTCCTGTCTACTTTATTGTGAGTATGCTTATAGTAAACAGTTAGTTTAGTTGGTTTCTGCCTCCCTTATTTACTGTAAACATATTCATAATGGTTAGTTGTTTCAGCAGTTACTTGTTCTGACTTGACTGTTTTGAAGTTGTCAGCTTAGTTGGCCCTACATTCCACTCCTTCTCATTTTCTCTTATGTTAGCATTTTTTTTCCATTTGCATCATATCTCACACTGTTGTTACAGGGACTAAATTTGGGAATAGGGACCCTGTATAAACAAACTAGAGAGCTGATCCTTTAAGTACGCAGGAGAAGGAGAAATATGAACTGAAAG
Organism: Chrysemys picta bellii; assembly: GCF_011386835.1. Taxonomy (NCBI): domain Eukaryota; kingdom Metazoa; phylum Chordata; order Testudines; family Emydidae; genus Chrysemys; species Chrysemys picta. Next base: position 112,722,100 of record NC_088796.1, read on the forward strand.
AGGAAAGAAAAATATATAAGGTGCATGCTGTGCAATCCAATGAGATGTTTTTGAAACAGACTGAGAGTTGTGGAAAAAAACCAGGAAGGAACAGGATCAGCTTATAAACCACGTGGCACATCCACAAGACCAGTTGTGGAGATGCCATCATGATGGGAAGCAGGATTCTGGTGAATTTTCTCCAGGTTGCAGTATACTTGTGGGACGTAACTATGCACCAGGGCTTGTTCAGGTGCCTATGACCCCTCCTGCTTATGGGAATACTAAGATAAGTTAGCCCTATATAGTCCCATTGAGGTCAGTGGGATTTGAACATGAACATTTAGTATCTTGCAACATGGGGGGAGGGATAGCTCAGTGGTTTGAGCATTGGCCTGCTAAACCTAGGGTTGTGAGTTCAATCCTTGAAGGGGCCATTTAGGGATATGGGGCAAAAAATTGTTGGATGATTTAATTGGGGATTGGTCCTGCTTTGAGCAGGGGGTTGGACTAGATGATCTCCTGAGGTCCCTTCCAACCCTGATATTCTATACCCTTTATTTTTACTGCCCCAACAGATAGTTGTCTCTGCTACAACAGAACTCAACTGTCAAAGGATAATACAGATAATGGGAATGTTGACAGTCATTGGAAATTGCTACCACAGATGATCCCTCACTCTCACAGATCTTGGGAGACAGACCTGTCCTCGCTTACAGACAACCCCCCAACCTGAAGCAAATACTCACCAGCAACCACATATCACTGAACAAAAACACTAACCCAGGAACCTATCCTTGCAACAAAGCCCGCTGCCAACTCTGTCCACATATTTATTCAAGTGACATCATCATAGGACCTTATCACATCAGCCATAACATCAGGGGCTCGTTCACCTGCACATCTACCAATGTGATATGTGACAGCAATGCCCCTCTGCCATGTACATTGGCCAAACCAGACAGTCTCTACACAAAAGAATTAATGGACACAAATCTGACATCAGGAATCATAATACTCAAAAACCAGTGGGAGAACACTTTAACCTGTCTGGTCATTCAATGACAGACCTGCGGGTGGCTATTTTACAACAGAAAAGCTTCAAAAACAGACTCCAACAAGAAACTGCTGAACTCGAATTGATATGCAAATTAGACACAATCAATTTAGGTTTGAATAAAGACTGGGAATGGCTGAGCCATTACAAACATTGAATCTATCTCCCCATGTAAGTACTCTCACACTTCTTATCAACCTGTCTGTACTGGGCTATCTTGATTATCACTTCAAAAGTTTTTTTTTCTCTTACTTAATTGGCCTCTCAGAGTTGGTAAGACAACTCCCACCTGTTCATGTTCTCTGTATGTGTGTGTATATATATCCCCTCAATATATGTTCCATTCTATGCATCCGAAGAAGTGGGATGTAGCCCACGAAAGCTTATGCTCAAATAAATTTGTTAGTCTCTAAGGTGCCACAAGTACTCCTGTTCTTTTTGCGGATACAGACTAACACAGCTGCTACTCTGAAAATGCTACCACATGATGGCAGTTCATAGAATATCAGGGTTGGAAGGGACCTCAAGAGGTCATCTAGTCCAACCCCCTGCTCAAAGCAGGACCAATTCCCAACTAAATCATCCCAGCCAGGGCTTTGTCAAGCCGGGCCTTAAAAACCTCCAAGGAAGGAGACTCCACCACCTCCCTAGGTAATGCATTCCAGTGCTTCACCACCCTCCTAGTGAAATAGTGTTTCCTAATATCCAACCTGGACCTCTCCCACAGTTCAGTGACAACTGTAAATGAATTGGAGATCTTAGAATTGTTCCTAGTGAACAAGTATTCCCATCACAGCTGGAACCCTTGATGACAGACTCAGCAGAAAGGCCAAGGGTCCAGGAAGCTGGGAGACCAGACTGCCTTCTAACTGATGGTCTCTTCAGGTCAGGGTTGAGGCAGACTGGAAAAGTGGAATGGGGATGATTACACTGACACACCCCACATTGTAACTGTTTTGTGGGTAACAAGAGGATTTCATTCTCCAAAGCTGTCAGTTTGACAACTGTCACAAGCATCCAGCTCAGAAACAAATGAAGCTTAGGGACTGGTTAAAGAGGTGCAGTCCCCAAGCATCACTTCGTCTTTTTTCTTTTCCCTTCTTTTTGCAATGCTCATATAGTTTTTCTTAAAGGTCTGCACTGTTTACCCTTTTATGTCTACGCACACAATCTTTCTATATTTGTTACTCTTGTTCCAGAGAAATAACTAGCCATATTTTGACAGAAAGGCAATTCCTCCAACTTTGCAGTTTTTCATCTCAATGGCAATCTCCCACTTTAGTTCAGAAAAAGTCAACTTTAACTAACAGTCTTTTCTCCTTGAAAGCAGGCCTTATAATGCAGTACCTCATTCCAGCAATTTACTGAGCTTCCAACCTCACTTCCTCTCATTTGCTGTGGCCAGCAGCTCCCATGATGCTGAGATACATATTCTTTCTCTTAGGTTTTAATTCTTCTGTGTTATTAAAAGTACAATAAAGTGATATTCCCTATGGACCCTTCAGGAGTTCTAATCCTTTTGCTATGATTATCTTCTCCCATCCTTAGCATAGCAAAACATGTCCTTTCACTTTTAGCTGCTCCTTCAAGAGTATTTAACTCATGTTGTGCTTCAGTTTAGAGTGGTTTTATAATTTGTAATGGAAAATATTGGCCTCTTTAAAATCCAAACTCTTAATATAGAGAGAGGCCCCAACTCATTTTGTACTCCCCTAAATTGGGGGATTATTAATATCCAGGTTTTCATTTCAAGATCATTATGGCCCTGATCATGCACTAGCCTTTTTTAAAACACATGTATAACTTTTAAGCAAGAGGAGTCATCCCTTGTATTTAAAGCTCTGCACATGTTTAAGTGCCTAGCAGGATGGAGACTTTTAAAGATAAAGAACAGTCAGGGCCGGCGCTTAGGCGGTCGCCTAGGGCACCAGGATTTGGGAGGGTGGAGTGGCATTATGCCGCCCTCGGCGGCGAGGGGGTCCTTCCACGCTCTGGGTCTTCGGCGGCAATTCTGTGGCAGGTCCTTCACTCGCTCTGGGACCCGCCGCCAAAGAGCCCCGAAGACCGGGAGCGCGGAAGGACCCCCCCTGCCACAGAATTGCCGATGATGACCGGGAGCGCGGAAGGACCCCCGCCTAGGCAGCCAAAAACCCTGGCACCGCTCCTGAGAACACTTTCAAAATTCAGATTGCATTCAGGCTCAAATTTAAACACCACAAAAGTTTGGGGAGTTTCTGAAAGTTTCAAATTTTCTCTTTCAAAAAAGGCACTCAATTAAAGATGCCTCAGATCACCCACTATTTTGACCCATGCTTTAATACTGCCAAATATATTGACATTATAGTCCTGATTCAACAATTTACTTAAGCATGGATCTAGCTTTAAGCACATGAATAGTCCCATGAAAGTCAAGAGGACTATTCCCATATGTAAAGGTAGGTACATCACATGTTTAAGTACCTTGATTAATTGGGTTCCATGTCCAGTACAGAGCTGGGTGAAGACCTCAAACAAGTATGTATGAATGTTCTTATGAATAAACTCTGCTGGAATTCACAATCCCTGTGATTTACTTTTTCACTAACATTCAGGTGAGTGAATTTACTCTCAGAAAAGTTCACAGAAAGCAAAACGATTGCAAATGTTAACACACAAATATTCCTGAGAGAATTTGCATTGCAAGTGCTCTAGTGGACATTTTGAAAAAAGTTACTTGTGTAATATATTCTTTAAACAGTTACAAAGATTTTCAGTTAATTACAGAGAAATATACTATTCCTGTTAATATAGCGTATGTCTTCCAATCAGCGAACAGAAAACAAGACCATGGGACTCAAGTAACCAAATATAAAGTGCCAGTACCCAGAGAGACCAGTTCATGAACTACCCATAAGCTAAAGTTTTGTTTGTAGAAAGTGTTAATAAAAAAATTGTAAAGAATGAACAAATTCACAAACCTGACAACCTGTTTGTGAATAATTTGTAAACAAATAAAAAATACTAATTTGTTTGGAATGACTAATTTAACCAGCTTCTACTATTAATGGTAGCCCTCAGTGAAATCTCCCAGTATTTAGGAAATTGAGCTTTTTAGTATCATTGGCCAAGCTTTGTTTCAAAATCTACTAACACAACATGTATATACTGTTGACTTTTATTGCCCCCACCACCAAAGATGCTCAATGACTGTTGAACAATAAAATAAAACTCCCACCCAGATATTTTCTTTAAGAAAATAACCTTTGGGACTGTTGGAATACCATTTCCAAATAGCTATCCCTTTTCATTGGGTAAAGTAAAACTACCAGTATGGCTATTATAGTATCTCAGGCTATCCTTATCCACCTGACGTTCTAGCTGTTCTTGTGACCTATTTATTCCAGCTGGAAATAGTCTTGCCTAGCAGTTGTTGATTTTTGTTTATATAGAGGGAAGTCAAATAGAGAGTCTAAAATTCTGGTCCCTCCCCTGGAAATCCTAACTCTACAGTCCTGGGCCCTGATTTTCCCTGAATACTCACTTAACTGAATTGGAGTTACTCTTAGTTTACAACAATGTGAGAAGGTGAATCAGGCCCTTGTTTCTTTCACCTATTTGATATGTACCTAGGACATGTCTCAATTTCCCTATCTGTCAAATGAGATCAATTATAGAGTCATAAAAATGTAGGATTGGAAGGAACCTTGAGAGGTCATCAATCCAGCCCCCTGTGCTGAGGAAGGATCAAGTAAACCTAGACCTTTGGCACGCAGCCCACCAGGGTAAGCCCCCTGGCAGGCCGGTTTTACCTGCCGCGTCCGCAGATTTGGCCGATCACGGCTCCCACTGGCCAATGGCCCGTGCCGCTTCCCACAGCCCCCATTGGCGTGGAGCGGTGAACCGCGGCCAGTGGGAGCCGCAGTTGGCTGAACCTGTGGCTGTGGCAGGTAAACGAACCGGCCTGGCCCGCCAGGGGGCTTACCCTGTCTGGCTGCGTGCCAAAAGTTGCCAACCCATGACCTAGACCATCCCTGACAGATGTTTGTTTAACCTGTCCTTAAAAACCTCAGAGGAGGATGGTTCTACAGCCTCCCTTGGAAGCCTATTCCAGAGCTTAAGTACCCTTATAGTTAGACCATTTCTTCCTAATATCTAACTTAAATCTCTCTTGCTGCAGACTAAACCCCTGACTATTTGTCCTGCTTCCAGTGGGCATAGAGAATAATTAACCACCATCCTCTGTATAACATCCCTTAACATATTTGAATTAAACTACCTACCTCATGTGAGTGTTATAAGGAACAAATAAATATTTGTGAAGTGCTGGAGAAGTAAACCGTATTATGAAGGGCCATCAATGGCCCAAAACTTAGTTCCCAGACTTGTGCTTAGTCCTTTATACCATGTGCCCTCCGAGGAGACAACATCAAAACTTCTACTTCTGGATGAAAAAATTATAAGTGTAATTTTTAAGTTTAAGTGGCTTTTTATTTTGTGTGTGTGAGAATGACAATGTTAAGAATTCCCAGTGTCCCAAAGTTGATGGGAAAATCAAAGCATTTGAAGTTTTAGAAACACACACAATGAGTTGGGGTGGGGGGAAAGAGCACTGCATGAACAAGAACAAATATTCAGCAGTTTGTGCCTTACTTAAAAAACAAACAAACAAAAAAAACCCACAGTGACCTGAATTTAAATTCAATTTTTTACCTGAATACAAACTGCACTGTATATTGTCATATCCATACTCTTCCTGAATAATACCATACTCTACAAGGGCTGTCATTGACACTAAAATGAGCTAATATACAATACATACAAGTAGTGTGCATGTAATCTATAAAGTATGTATGACCAAATGTGGTGTTTCCAGTATCTAAAGCAGGGGTCGGCAACGTTTGGCATGCGGCTCGCCAGGGTAAGCACCCTAGCGGGCCGGGACAGTTTATTTACCTGCTGACGTGGCAGGTTCGGCCGATCGCGGCCCCCACTGGCCGCGGTTCGCCGTCCCGGGCCAATGGGAGCGACAAGAAGCCACGGCCAGCACATCACTCGCCCGTGCCGCTTCTAGCCTCCCCCATTGGACCGGGACGGCGAACCGTGGCCAGTGGGGGCCGCGATCGGCCGAACCTGCCGCATTAGCAGGTAAATAAAACTGGCCCGGCCTGCTAGGGTGCTTACCCTGGCGAGCCGCATGCCGAACATTGCCGACCCCTGATCTAAAGAATGAAATTAAAGTATTAGAACTTGATGGAGAGATGGCTAATATATAAATAGGTAAAGTTAACTAATAAATATTCTAACTCTCTAGCCTTTCTGATTGACAATGCACAAGAACAAAATAGAAAGAAAAAAGTTGAAGGCAATGTCTTTGATGGGACTGACTGAAAAATGTAGGCCAGCTTTGGAGACTCATTTCTCTTTGTCTTTTGTCTTGTTGTTGTCTGGACTTAATATGATTACTACATTTTCTATGTTAAAATTACAATGTCCCATAGGACATTCCAAATATCTTAACCTATATCCTATTGCTATGTTGTTCTGTATTTCCCCTTCCTAGAATATCGTAAATTTAATTTTTGGCAGGCAGTTGTTTACTAAGTCTCTCCCTGAGACAAATATTGTTTCTACTTTTAGGCATGGAGAAGATGAAAGTAACAACAACAAAAATCACTAAAATGGTCCCAAATCTGTCACATACACCCCCTCCCCTGCTCCACACACAACTACTATTCAACTTTATGGAAACCAGCACCACCCGTTGGGCATTTTGGATAGGGGCCAAAGTACTTTGCACACTCTTAGCAGCATATCTATGTTTGATGATAGTAAAGTGACAGCTCTTTTCTGTGGCATCATCCCTCAAAAAAGCCATAGAAAAATTTCTGCATAAATTAATGCTAATAATGTCATGTCCTCTTAGGGAGTGGGCAGAGATCAGGCACAGCCAGGGATCATTGGCACCAGACATTCCCTATGGTGCTGGGATGGGATATGGATAGCTATGGCACAGCTTGGAGTGGTTGCCCTGAGATTTGCAGCATTTTCCTCACAGACTGTATAACATGCAGGAGATTTTTATTTTAAATATTATTCTTTTCATTTAAATGTGTCTTTCCACCACATTTCTGAGCATTCCTCCTCTTCGTTTAATTATATTCCTAATAGTGTCAGGAGACAAGGGACCAGATCCTCACCTGGTGTGAATCAGTGTAGTTCTATTGATTTCAGATTTACACCAGCCTCTACACCATTCTGTGGCCTTTCTTCAAAGATTACTTTTGCAAAAGAAGTCTCCTATTCTACCCTATTTACACATAGAGTCTTGGGAGTAAATTATCCATCACACATTTAGTGGGGGCGATGATGTACCAAATTATGCCTGAGTAGTTTGCCATGACAATTATTCTTTCATGGTGTTTAACACCTATTTGTATTACTGATTTTTTCTTTAAGTCCTATTCCCCACCCCCACAACTGGGACAGCTAGTAGATTTTGTGCCTTCTGAACACTGTTAACCTACTGTATTTGAGCCTGATAAATAAACCCAAACTTCTTAAATTAAGGTTCAGTGGCAGCTCCAGTGTTTGGGTCATGCTCTGGGAGCTCATCCATTGAAAGTGGGCTATCGAAGGGGTCTGGCTGTGGGCATGTGATTGAGGGGAAAGAGTCTCTGACACTTGAGCAGTGATTGTAGCAAACCCTTTCTCATCATAATTGCCAAACCTCCCTTGCCCGCATCTCTCAAAGCATCTGCTGCCACTCATCCCCCACTGTAAGGAACCATTTAACCTTTCCTTCCAGTTGGAACGGGATAAAAAACTCAGAAAAAGGAGCTGCTTTACCTTCCTCTCCTAGCACAATACTCCGTATACTTGTTTTGTGTCCGAAATCTGTGATTCAGCCTTCGCACATCACTGCTTTTGTCAAGAGAAAAAAACAAAATGGAGTATGTTCAGTGAACTTAAATAGTAAAGTGTGAGCCATAATTTTGAATTTTTGGCTTTCATCAAATTATATTTTCTGAAACTCAGGCCTGAATTCCCATTTACTCCAAAACACTTTTACATGTCTCTGGCCTTTCATTTACATTCACTTTAGAGCTACTTTACACTGCCCAAATGATGTCCAGGGTCCTTGGTGGTCTTTTAATCTTTATTTTAGATATTTTATTATCGCAATAAAGTGTTCAATTTGCATGTGTTTTTGCTTTTGATTTCATCTCACTTTTTTTAACCAGTCCTCCTGTGCTCAAAGAGGTTGATTTGTATCTCAGTTAAATTACTGCAGAGGCAGTGATAAAGAGATTTATTATATGTCACATGAATGATGTATAACATCCTTATGGTATATAGCTTTACCGTTTAAAAAGAGAGAGGTGCTTTCTACCCCAGGAACTATATAGTGTGTATGTTTTACAGTGTTTTTGAAATACCAGCAGAACTGTCCCTTCCAGATTTATTATTAGAATTCAGGCAACAGTACACTGAAGAAGTGGGGGGTGGGGATAAGTTCCTGTTTAATATTATTTATAGACTAGCCTTGGCTTATCCTTCAAGCTCTGTAAACCTTGCCAATATGCCACTTGTCAAGCACATCAGACCTTGTGCATCAACTGTAGGCCACAAAACATTATACAGTTCACACATCCTGCTTTAGGAATATAAAAATAGTGCTGTTGTGAAAGGCCAGTCTCAAATCCTTTATCTTCATGAGATCATCTCATCTGTCTTGTAATATCATTTAAGTCCACTTAATGCTGTTTATTTATTTATTTATTTTATTTTATTAAAGTATCATCTTTTCTAAATATTAGAGAAAGCAAATCTGGCGGTCTGAAATACCTATATCAGGTAAGATGAATTCCTTTTTGCAACAGCAGCTTGTAGCAACGCAACTTTCCTTTCATACGTGAGAGCAAGATGAGTAAATAGATGCAGGGGCTTAACAGGCTTATGCCTGTTTTTAAGGTGCTCTGTGCAACTGATAGCCATTTATCTATCTACCTTACGTACATATATGGCCCCCATACAACATTAATGTGTTTATCTTTACATCACCCCTATGAGATGGGAAGTTACTATTATCCCACTTTATAGTTGGCACAACCAAGGCACTGAGATTTAGTGACTTGCCTGAGGTCACAGGAGAAGTAGGGAAGTGAACCTGAGGCCTGGTCTACACTGGGTGGGGGGGAAATCGATCTAAGTTATGCAACTTCAGCTATGTGAATAACGTAGCTGAATTCATGTAGCTGAAGTCGACGTACTTAGATCGACTTACTGCGGTGTTTTCACTATGGTGAGTTGACTGCTGCCGCTCCCTCGTTGACTCTGCCTGTGCCTCTCGCTGAGCTGGAGTACAGGAGTCAACATGAGAGCGCTCGGGGATCGATATATCGTGTCTAGACTAGATGCGATAAATCGATCGCTGCCCACTGATCCGGCCGGTAGTGAAGACATACCCTGAGTCTGCTGAATCACAGGGTAGCACCCTAACCACTGTATTGTACTGTCACTTAGTTTTCAGTCTATTCATTTTCAACAGTAGGTTAGCAAACTGTTGGGTTTGTTGGATCAGAAGAAGTTACATTTGCCTGGGGCCTGGTGGCGCACTCATTGAAATCAAAGGCAAGGGTCCAATAGAGCAGGGCCGTGTGAAAGCGTGAGCCAACCATTTCCGATAAAATAAAATCTTGAGCTTTGCTTCTATGATGCCTTCCATTCACTGCTCTCAAAGCACCTTTAAAAACAGTAGGCTAGACCCTCAGCTGGTGTGAATCAGCACAGCTCCATTGATTTCAGTGGAACTTGGCTAATTTACACCAGCTGAGGCTCTGGCCTGAGAATTTAAACTCTCAATATCCTTGCAAAGCACTATTATTTTCCCGCTTCTAGATAGAAGTAAACTGAGAAGTTAAATAACTTGTCCATATCTCACATGGGAAGGCTACTGCAGACACAGAAATAAAAGCCAGCTCTCCTGCCACCCAGTGATGTGATTTTTAACCACAAGATCATCCTTCTTCCCCAAACCTTTGCCTAAAACTCAGATTGTACCAGGACTCTACCTCTTTTCAGCTTTGAAAAATGGGCATTAAAATTTCAAAAAATAGGTCCAGATCCTAAATTGGCTTACATACTTGTAGCTCTGTTGACTTCAGTGGAGATACGTCAATCTAAACCAACTGAAGACAATTTGTAAGTTTTTGTTTTCATATTCATCTTCGCTTCCAGGTCTAGACAGGGGTAGAAAATGCTGAAATACTGTAAAAAGAACGTTGGGGGGTATTTCTCCCAACTGAATCTCAGAATTTTTGACATTTGCCATTTCCAACTATTGTGGTATTTGATGTGTTTGAAAGTGACCCTTACTTTTGTTGCTCTAGAAGAAAAGTACAACCCTGTTCAATGTTTCCTGTGTTTTAAATTGAAAGTGGTGCTAAGCAGAAATGGACACAAACCAAACCCTCAGATCCTCTCGTCTTAGAATTGAAACCACAACTGATTTCTACTGCTTGGGCCATTCTCTAAGTTCTTGTGTAAAAGGGTAGGGTAGTAATATTTTGTTCCAGTGAGGTTTTAAGGCAAATATTATTAATGAAGACACTAAAAATATTATTTTAAAATAACTTTCATGTGACTTTGGATTCAGATAAGTTTTCTGTTGGGCCCAATTCTGATTTCTGTCTCTAACAAATTCCTAAAAGTGCCAATCCCACTTGGAATGTGAATGTCCATGAACTAGTATCTGGAAGCAACAATGGGTGTTATGTTTGTATGTTAGGGTTTTGTACTGGTGTACATCACTATAGTATAGTAGAGCCTTCTAGTTTAACAAACTGGCTTAACAAGGCCCCAGAGTAGACTTCATGGAATCAGAATCATAGGATAGGAAGCGACCTCAAGAGGTCTCCTTGTCCATTCCCCTGCACTTCAGATAGGACTATGCATTATCTAGACCATTCCTGCCACATGTTTGTCTAATCTGTTCTTAAATATCTTTAATGATCAAGATTCCACAACCTCCCAAGGCAATTCATTCCAGTGCTTAACTACCCTGATAGTTAGAAAGTTTTGCCAAATGTCAACCTAAACCACCTTTGCAGCAATGCAAGCCCTTTGCTTCTTGTCCTATCCTCAGAGGTTAAGGAGAACAATTTTTCTCCCTTCTCCTTGTAACAACCTTTTATGTAATTGATAACTATTATATCCCCTCCTCTCTTCTCCAGACTAAACTAAACCAGTTTTTTTAATCTTCCCTCATAGGTCATGTTTTCTAGACCTTTAATAATTTTTGTTGCCTTTTTCTTTTGTCCACATCTTTTCCTAAACATGGTGCCCAGAACTGGATACAATACTCCAGTTGAGGCCTAATCAGGGTGGAGCAGAGTGGAAGAATTGCTTGTGTATTGCTTGCAACGCTCTTATTAATACATCTCAGAATATTTGCTTTTCTTGCAACACCGTTGAATCATATTTAGCTTGTGATCCACTATAATCCCCAGATCTCTTTCCGCAGTACTCCTTCCTAGGCAGTCATTTCTCATTTTGTATGTGTGCAACTGATTGTTCCTTCCTAAGTGGAGTAATTTGCATTTGTCATTATTGAATGTCATCCTTTTTATTTCAGACCATTTCTCCAGCTTGTACAGATCACTTTGAGTTTTAATCATGTCCTCCAAAACACTTACAACCCCTCCCAGTTTGGTATAATCTGCAAACTGCATAAATGTACTTTCTATGCTGTATATAAACCTTTGGCACGCGGCTCACCAGAGTAAGCCCCCTGGTGGGCTGGGCCGGTTTGTTTACGTGCCGCATCCGCAGGTTCGGCCGATCGTGGCTCCCACTGGCCGCAGTTCGCCGCTCTAGGCCAATGGGGGCAGCACATCCCTCGGCCTATGCCGCTTCCCGCCGCCCCCATTGGCCTGGAGCGGCAAACCGCGGCCAGTGGGAGCCACGATCGGCCAAACCTGCAGACGCGGCAGGTAAGCAAACTGGCCCGGCCTGCCAGGGGGCTTACCCTGGCTGGCCACATGCCAAAAGTTGCCGATCCCTGATCTAAATCATGGATGAAGATGTTGAACAGAACAGGAATTAGAATCGATCCCTGTGGGACCCCACTCGATATGTCCTTCCAGCTTGACTGTAAACCATTGATAACTAATATCTGGGAATGGTTTTCAAACCATTTATGCATATAGTAGCTCCATCTAGGTTGTATTTTCCTAGTCATGCGAGACAGTATCAAAAGCCTTACTAAGGTCAAGATACACTTTATCTACCACTTCCCCCTCCCCCACCACCCCGCCCCCAACCACAAGTTTGTTACCCTATCAAAGAAAGCTATTAGGTTGGTTTGACACAATTTGTTCTTGACAAATTCATGCTCACTTACTTATCACCTTATTATCTTCTAGGTGTCTGCAAATTGATTGCTTAATTATTTGCTCCATTATCTTTCTGGGTCCTGAAGTTAAACTGACTGGTCTGTAATTCCCCAATCTGTACATATTCCCCTTTTTATAGATTGGCACTATATTTGTCCTTTTCCAGTCCTCTGTACTGGAATCTTTCCTGTCTTCCATGACTTTTCAATCACAAATGGCTCCGATATTTTCTCAGTCAGCTCCTTGTGTATTCTAGGATGCAATTAATCAGGCCCTGGTGACTTGAAGACATCTAACTTGTTCTTTCCCTATTTTAGCCTCCTACCTAATTTTCACTGGCATTCATTAAATTAGATGTCCAACTGCTACTAAACGTTTTGGTGAAAACTTAAATAATAAAGTCATTTAGCACTTCTCCGATTTCCACATTTTCTGTTATTGTCCCCCCTATTGCATAACCGGCCTATCCTGTCCTTGGTCTTCTTGGTCTTCCTCTTGCTTCTAATGTATTTGTAGAATGTTTTCTTGTTACTCTTTGTTTCTAGCTAGCTTGAACTCGTTTTGTGCCCTGGCCTTTCTAATATTGTCCCTACATTCTTGAGTTACTTGTTTATATTCATCCTTTGTAATTTGACCTAGTTTCCACTTTTTGTAGGACTCTATTTTTAGATCATTGAAGATCTGGTTAAGCCAGGATGGTCTCTTGCCTGACTTCCTATTTTTCCTCTTTCTGCTCTGGTAAGAGGTAATGAACATCTATGAGAAAAAATATCGGGCAGACTTTCCACAATGAGACAGAAAAAAGGTAACAACATACAATCATTGTAATTTAATGAGTTCAGCAGTGCAAGCTAAACCCCATGGGAAATTCTTCATCTTGACCACTTTAGAGCATGAAGTATTGATTGTAAGTTGGGCCGGAAAGCTAGTCCAAGCTCTGAAGCTTGGAATTCTAGTCTGATCATTACAGTTCAGGAATGAGAAATAAGACTCCTATTTCTGCCTATGCTTTGCCACTTTCCCCACTGTGTATGTTGGGCAAGCCGCTTGCCGTTAACCTCTTTGTATCTCTGATTGTTGTCTCTCATGGGATTCTTTTACCACCCACCTACGTTCCAATGTTTCCAGAAAGTTAGGAGAGCCTGATTCTAATCTGTTATTTATACTAAGGTCCTATTACACTGCTCTGGCAGTATAAATGCACTTTTAAAGTGTGAGAAATTTATAGTTGTACCTACTTCCCTTTACACTGGCAGAGATGAGTAAAAGAGCCTTAGTGTAGATGAATGAAGTGTTTTCTGTGAAAGCCAATGCTGCTCTAGGATCTCGAGTCCATACTAGTCTTTTGACAGGCTGCACTGTTTTTTCATTATTTTTATTTTACAAACTATTTAAATATCTGCTTCGTATTCATATAATATATCCTGTCCCCAAACTCCATCCAACATTTCTGTAGCTAATTGCTGTTATATTGATACTTTGTGTTCAATTCATTATACAAGGAGTCCTGAATGGTTTGTTTCTGATAATTAGCTATAATAGTACTTCTTTTTGTAATGGTACTAGTGGTAGTTCTATAGTTTCTTCCTCTAAGCATGTGTGATATGTAATTTCCTATTGAAGTACATCCAGTTCCATCATTCGAGTAAAACAGATCTGTATCCACAGTTTGCAAAAGATGTCTCTGAATGAAATCACTCAATGCTTTAGAAAACTTTAAGCATTTGGATCTCAAGAACATAAGCTAAATACTTGGCTAATGAATAATATCATGGCTTCCTTGCTTTCCCATCTCAAATCCCAATGGCACTGATGGATTATCTGTAGCATCTCCCTTCTCATGGAAGCTAGAATAATCAGTTTATCTCCCTTGAATAGCAGTTCATCATTTTCATTGATTTCTTCTCTGCAGGTAAACTATTCTCTGATTTCATGTGTCACTTTACTCTTCTCTTCAGGCTATCCATCTCTTATCACTGTTTGTAACCTCTGGAGATGTTCATTCTTCTATTGGCTTTCTGATCTAGGCAAGTCTTCCTTCTAAAACTACTGAAGTTCCTGGGGTCTCTGAGAATCTCCCACTACATCAGTATCTGCCATAACTTCATGTATTTGAGACTTCCCCTCCTGCCTTGTGTCACTCTGTAGCTCACAGGTAAACTGTGATGGTTTACCTTATGGTTTGGGAGTTTTAACTATAACTGCTGCCCTATCAATATTTGTTATGGGTAAGATTTCAAAAGCAAGTGTGTAACTGCACATAGTTACATATAACTTTTAAGTTTTTTGTATTTTTTTTCCTTTTGCTGTTGCTGTATTACAATCATGCAAAAGAAGAGGCAGCTATCCATATGCTCTGTGCATTTGACAGAAATTTTATCCTGCTAAAAAACAGCAGCTAACCTTCAACTAAATGTTCTCTTACAATGATTGCACTCACCCATATGTCACCCCCATCAGATCCATCCCATCTAGAAAGTTTGCTTAAAACGATAGACCTTAAAATGATGGACCTTAGTAAACTTGTCTAGTAAAATACTCTATATGGGAGCATGTACTGAATATTTCCCCATGAACATGATTAGATAGGCATCTATCTAACTCTGCATGCATCCAGACTGGCTCACGTACATCATGTATTAGCACCTGAGTTAGGTGCACACTAAGGTAAACATACCATCAAATATGCTTGCTTTTCAAGCTCTGTTCCTATGCATTCCTCTAAGGCATTTTCCTTTGGGATGCTGGGAATTGGGGAAGATCAAGTTTAGCTTCTTATACCTTGAAAGCAGTAGACACAGTTCAGACTGCTACTTCCAGTTTCTCCAGATGCAAACCCTAGTAGAAATAATCTAGTTATTAATGTTATGCTGAGTTTCAGTGCTATGTTATACTCAGCTGCAATGCATAAAAATGTGTTAAAATAATAAGTGGTGTCTGCCAAATGATACCAAGCCTAATGGACATTAATATTAAAAATCAAATTCAACGCAAATGCAACACACGATTTTGTTCCCTTTCTCTTTATTTTGTATGCTTGTGAAATATTTTATATTTAAAATGTTAGATTTATAAATACCATCAGAGACCTGAAGCATAGTATTGAATTTCAACTTGTGATTCAGTTGGCAGTTGTAAAAATGTATACATGCAATCACTGGAAAAATATTAAAATGCAATTATCATGAAAAATAAGGCAAGGAAAATGTATTTTAATGAGAAATGTACACTGGGTTTTAATGCTTATGGAAACAAAGGATTTATAGCAGAAGCAAGAAGCAGTTCTGTACAGTACAATTAGCGGCTGTGCAAGTTTCCCTGACACAGCTCTGTCTGTATGTCTCTATCCTGACCCTTAGCAACCCTTCTGTTCTAATCTTGGCCCATTCCTGAGCAGAGGCTACTGTCTAGGTTAAAATGATTAAATCTCTTTTCGTTTGTGATATAGTCCTATATTTGAATAGGGGCTCCAAATTCGAAGAGCTGAGTATTAACCCTGTGCCGTGCCTAGTTCCAGACACCAAAAGAGAGAAAAGGATTTACCTCAGATTTAATTTATCAGTGTTGGGGTTTTGTTTCGGTTTTTCCTGTCTAGGAAAAGATGGGGATGATGACAATAGGTACAAAATTGGAGCTGGTTGGATGATAGTTCGTGATGTCTCTTGGAGTCAAATGCGGGCCTGGCGTAAGAGGTGATTCTTCCGCTGGTTTCCAGCTGAGTTGCATCTACTTACTTTGGAGCTGAATTTGATCTTGGGCATGTAATGATTTGTGCTGTAATCCTTCTGCTCCCCCATCTGTCTTTCCTGTGCTTTCCTGTTTGTTTGTCTCTGCTTGTTATCTCTTGTCTGATATTTAGATTGTAAGCTTTTTGGAGCAGGCGCCATCAATTTGTTTTGGTTTGTACAGTGCCTAGCATAATGGGGTCCCGGCTCATGGCATTACCGCAATATAAAAACAGTTTGCAAATCATTTATCCTATTTCTCTTCTCTGAAAGAGTTAGGAAGCAGTAACAAATACAGGGAAAGGACTGAAAGTTGTAAAGATTATTTTTGTCTCTCTGCACTGCCTTTTTAACAATGCACGTCTGTTCTTTTCTTTAACAAAGTGAAATGTAAGGAATAGAACTGTAATGGAATGGAATGGAAGAAAAAGATGGCATCCATTTTAAATGCTTGGTGTCTTTTTCTTGTAGGGATGAGGCTGAGGAGAAGTTTCTGCACATGGTTGAGACAGATCATATTGCCCAGTTATTCTCAATGATTTCTTTTTTATTCAGTATGTTTGAATAAATTGGAGGAAATATACCTGCTGTTAATGCCATTTAGCCCTGTACTGTTGGCTTTACTCATGTGAGTAGCCCTATTGAAATCATAGGGGGCTCGATCTTGCAAAGTGCCAAGAGATGCGAAGATACTCTGGGCCCAGTCCAACTAAGCACTTAAGCATATGCTTAACATTAAACATATGCTTAAGTACTTTGCTGGATTAGGATCAGAGTGTTCAGTGCCTTGATGGATCAAACACTGCATGCATCTGTATTAAAACATTACCTATGCCTGAATGTGTCCATTGCTAGGCTCATAAAGTAACTGAGAGACAGGGGATACCTCACCATATCCTACAAAATTAAAGGAAGGGTAAACTGTACTGGTCTAGCGTAAACTGTACTGGTCTAGCCATGCCCTGTGCAGTTGTGAAACAGCACAAAACTTTTTAGGGCAGTTTGTGGTCTTCAATGCACCTGAACAAAGGTGTAAATAAATAGCTAAGATGTTAGATACTTTTTAGCAAAAAGTAACACGGGAAACTACTTAGAAGGACAGAAGTTAGTTGATTTCAATGACTGTCTCTTGAATATGTTCTGTGGTGGCATGCATGTATCAGACTATAAATCTTCATGGCTGCCATACAGACCACCTCTTTTCCTCTATGTTCCCAATAGCATCTTCTTCTTATACAGCATTCTTTTACAACATATATTTGTGTATTACAGACATCCTGGGTATGCCTGGGGAGAGTCAAACGTTGTATTTCTGTAAAGGAAGCAATTCTCAGGAAATTGTTTCCAGGGGTGATTTTTAAAAAAATTCAATGTAATGTTTTGCCTGATGACAGAGAGGATTCTGGTGCAGCCTTGGTGTCAGAATTATGGTAGAAATACTGAAAGAGAGCGTTTAAGATTGCTGAGATCCACATTCACATTAGACATTGGTAGGTTAGTTTATTTAGTGTGTGGGTACTAAAGGAGTTAAAAGTGGACAGATCAGTAAGATCTATAGGCAGAAAGAACTAGTGCATATTTACATATTGTGTGAGTGTGTGTGTGTGTATTAAAACACTTCATTGGAGTGAGGATTAACAAACATCTGACTTCCCTGAACCAGTCTAATAGATGCAAGGTCAATGGTACAGATTGTGGTCCTCATGGAAGTAATAAAACTGGATGTATCCATTGAGCATATGGAAATAATTGAGCGAATGTAAAAGAAACAGCTAGCCTCACCAAGGGAGGGTTGTGTGCCTAAATGGAAAGGATAGAGAGGCCTCTATAAAAACAACTTTCTTCTAACCAAAAAAAGATAGGCATCCAAAACGTAGCTGTGAGTGGCAGGTGAACATTCACATTGATGCCCATTTGTTGCAGTATGAAGGAAGAAAGACTGTAGACTGTGCAGGTATACTGGACTGGTTCATTCTGAAGCAAGGACATCTCAAATGTGCATTATTATGCATTAATTGTATTGCAGTAGCACATAGGAGCCCCAAACAAGGATCCGGCCAGGTGCTGTACAGACATGTAACAAAGTCCCTGCTTCAGAGAGCTCACTGTCTAAATGACAAAAGGGATGTGACAGGTACACAAGGTTGAGGTGGGTTGGGAGGATTCAGGAATGACTAACTGAATAAAGTTAAACAGAAAAGCAGAAGTCCCATCTTGCTGGTTTTGGGGGCACTGTCATACAGGCAAAACAGCTAGTCAATCTATAATATTCAAATTGAAAATGCATCGTTATTTCATGAATAGCAAAAATATCAGTGCTTGGGTGTTAACAGGGGCTAGTGTGTAGCAAACAAATCAAACCCTGTTGAATGCTGTACTTTCAGTATCTATCTATACTGTAGGTTAGGCATAAGGACTTTTCTGCCACAGAGGTTAAGAAAACATCAAGGTGCTTAAGTGCTTGTTTGGCAAATGATGGATGGGTGGAATTGCAAATCTGAACTAAAAATGATTAAGCAGTGATCAGAAAGGACAGCATCAGTAATTATTAGTTTCAGATCACCAGACCACATGATATTGCAATATCCAGGCGCCAGTTGTAATTTAGGCTAGTCAGAATTCAAGAGAGTAAAATTCTAGTTAGTATCTACATTGCATAGAGAAGAAGTTAAATATCTGGGTAGAATCCAGCAAAAGACACCTTAGACCATCCAAGCTGCATAAAAACCAGCGGGCTGGAGATATGGGATGCCGAATTCCTTGGCAGAAAGAAAAGACCACCTTATCATAGAATATCAGGGTTGGAAGGGACCTCAGGAGGTCATCTAGTTCAAACCCCTGCTTAAAGCAGGACCAATCCCCAGACAGATTTTTACCTCAGTTCCCTAAATAGCCCCCTGAAGGAGTGAACTCACAACCCTGATTGTAGCAGGCCAATGCTTAAACCACTGAGCTATCCCTCCCCCTTATGAGTTGCAAAAGAGAAGGGAGTGGGGACCCTGTACAACTGCAAGCCGAATAAGAGCTGAGCTTGTACTAATGCTATCCAGGCTTCCCACACTGACACTCTACACTCCTGATAGAACTGCCTATAGCCCTTCCGAATGTATATGGAGGCTTCTGTGTGGCCATGAGTGGGAGGCCACGGATCAGCTCTGGACTCATTCCCTGATGCTCCAGTTCTTAATTTAAAAATCAGATCTTTTCTCCTAGTTCTAGATGAAACTCTTCCAGTGCTGCCACCTTATTTTAATCTCTGGGCCATCTATGTTCCCTTTTTTTAATGGCTGACAGCAAGAGTCAGTTGTTAAGATGAGCCTTCAGTAGCTTCTGTGTCCTCTTCAGTAAAGTCACCCCAGCAAAAGTCCCTCAGTCTTGATCTGAGGCCTTTTTAAGCATGTCCCCTAGGACATTGTCCTCTCAGTTGATGACAAACACACTCATGTTGGGATTAGGGTTGCCAATTTTGGTTGGATGCATTCCTGGAGATTTCGTCACATGACATAATCTTGAATTAAAGATTAATCTTTAACTCCTGGAGACTCCAGGCCAATCCTGGAGGGTTGGCAACCCTAGCTGGGATGTCAGAGAACTCCCTGTATGTGCTAAGTGAAATTCCATGACACCATCCTCAGTAGTTTGATTGCCATGTGCTATTTTCAAGGCCTGCACAGAGAAGTTAAAGGAAAAAAATCATAAAATGCTGTTTCTGAAAGGTTGCAATATAACACTAATTTATTTCTTAGAATCCAGAACCCAAAAGCACAAGAACCAAAAATCAATCCACCTTGCTGTAGGCTGGCTCTATTCAGACTGAATATTCAAGATCCAGATTGCATGTTTCTCTGTAGAGCCCCCTCACCTGCACAGAGGTCCAAGAAACCCCTTGCAATTTAGGCTAAATTCTACCCTGGGAACTTGGTGCAATTCCCAGCTCGAGTAGACCTACTCATGCTAGCTCTCAAAATAGTACTGCAGCCATGGTAACATGGCTGCCCAGAGTATGTCTACGTGAGCTGGGAATCTCAACCCAAGCTCCAAGTGTAGATGTGGCCTTAAATTGGTAGTTTGTCATCTTAACACAGTTTTTAATGCACCATGCCATTTTTGGTGCAAAAGAAAAGAGGGTGAAATCTGGAACTCTGCTGTTCAGAAGTGGGGGAGTACTTACCTCTTCGTAATTCAATATGTTGTATTGGTAGGGAGGGAGGGAAAATGTCTTGTTATGGGCGGGAGTATCCATGTGCATGCTGGGATTTTGTATGCCCTTCCTGCATTATGAGCAATTTATGAGAGTACCCTCAGAGTACCCTGAATCGGTATCCGGGCCCAGTGGAAGAGCTGCTGTGTTGGAATGCTCCATCTAGCTGTCTGATGAAGAGAATACATAATGCTGAACGTTGGGCATTGGCTCCGTGACTGGCCACCAAGAGATACTGGAAGGAGAGAGTGAGCCATTGCACCGTCTTCCCCAATCCCAATTCTGAATTGCCAAAACAATTGCCAAACAGTGACAGCAAATAGGGAGGCACAGAGAACTCTTTGGACAGGGGTTGAAGGGGGGAAGAGACGGGGGGAGAGAGGACTAATTGGATTCCCAAAGGTTTGGATGATTCCAGTAACATTAGGATTATCATCCAAATGATCAGATGTTTGTCTGAACCAAAGTGCCAGCTGTTTGGGCTCTAAAAAGAGGAAAACTAAAACAAAACTACAGAGGAAGGCTCTTCAGTCTCCAGGGCTTTTATTGCTGAGAAAAACAATACATGGCAGCCATGCAAAACAAGACACCCCAATTTGTCTTTGAGTTCTGCAGAATTTCTGTGGAAATACAGCCGATCCTGGGAATTGTTTATATTCACAAGGTGGGCACATTTTCCTGCTCTTTTGTTTGGGGAAATTTCAGTTCAGCTTTTTCATGTGGGAGCTTTATATGGTGTTCTGAGTTTTTAGCATAATTGGTTTAGTCCCATGGGTAGTCATGTAATACAAATTCTGAGTTCCTGGTGTACAGAACCTACCCCATGTGGGCAGAAGCACTGGTAGAATCTGAATTCCTGTCCTTCTTATAGTCCCCCTGCCCTTAAAACAAATTTCTTTCAACATGCTTTTAAGCCCCAGAATTCTCTTCAAAGAAGTGTCAATGACATTGATAGGGGAGGAGGTGCTGCAGGAGGAGAGGAACAAGTACCACTGCTCCACTTCTCATGAAGAACACAGCTACCAGAGCAAGGGACTACTGGAATGGGGGCAGGGAGAGCGGCAGCATAGGTGAGGCAGTATGGTTGAGGGAACATGCTTAGGAATTAAGTTGCTGGCTAAGGAGTTGCAAAACAGGAGCTTTGGGGACATTTGGGGGGTTATGGGGACTATGGTGGGGTGGAATTTTGTGGTAGGTGAATCTGAGTGAAGTGTTGCTAAAGGGGGCATAGTGAGGAGGGCACAGGGGGATAGAGAGGGAGTTGACTGCATTGATTGTGCTAGTGCATTGCATCAAAACTTGCACATAAGTAATTGAGCCTCAGTTCATTGAAACTTTACCCCAAGTTGTTGTTGTTGTTGTTGTTGTTTTTTTAATAAATTATGATCGTGCCTAAATAGCCCAGGGAAGGATCAGGGCCCTACTGTGCTAAGCAGTGTCCAGACAAGTAACAAACATGACAGCCTCTGCCTGAGCATTCACAATATAGGTGTCAAGACACAGCAAGTTGGCAAAACTGACAAACGAATGGGGGCGGATTTAGTAGGTGTGATGTTGCACTCCATATGTTTTATGGAAATATGCTTAGGAGTGTGACTATGATGTAACTGGAATATGCTTTATTCTCTTGTAAGGTATCATAACAAAGGTTATAACCTGCTGAATATATTCCTCCTATTTGTATGCATGTATCATTCTTGATTCTGAGGCTAGAAATATGAAGTATAACTCTGAGGTCCTATTGTAATTATGCAAAGTGTGGGCCATTAATGGTGGTTTAGAATCTTGATGGCTCACATTGACTGACTAGGACAATTGGTTGTAAATGGTTTATTTACCTGCAAACCTTTCTGTGTACGTGTGGGTGTGGGCCAACCCAGGAAGAATGGAGACTAGGGGTCTTACAGTGACATGTGACCATGTCATATGGTACTGGAATCCATCTTAATTCTTGTATTTTTCCATTGATGAAGCGGGGTGGGGACAAACACAGACAAAAGATTCCCACCTTGTGCCAAAGCTATAAAAGGGGGTGGAGCAAGATGAAGGGGATGCCAGTCATGAGAGAACCCCTGCTTACCAACTGAGATGTCTGCTGGACCAACAAGGGCTGTACCAGGGGAAAGGATTGGGTCCAGACTAGGAAGGAGTCTAGTCTGTGAAAGAAGCTTATTGGAACATCTCTGAGGGTGAGATATTACCTGTAATCAGTTTCTTAATGTATTAGGCTTAAAATTTATTTTTCTTGGTGACTTACTTTGTTCTGTCTGTTATTACTTGAAACCACTTAAATCCTACTTTTTGACTTAATAAAATCACTTTTGTGTATTATAAACCCAGAGTAAGTGATTAATACCAGGGGAGCAAACAGCTGCGCATATCTCTCTATCAGTGCAATGGAGGGCGGACAATTTATGAATTTACCTTGTATAAGCTTTATACAGAGTAAAACAGATTTATTTGGGGTTTGGATCCCATTGGGAACTGGGTGTCTGGGTACTGGAGACAGGTAACCTGCTGAACTGTTTTCAGTTAAGTCTGCAGCTTTGGGGGCATGGACCTGAAGCTGGGTCTCTGTTGCAGCAGGCTAACGTGTCTGGCTCAACGAGACAGGGTTCTGGAAGCCCCAACCTGGCAGGGAAAATGGGCTCAGAGGTAATTACAGGTGACTGTCCCAAAGGGACCCACAGTAGGTCAAGGCAACAATAAAATCAAGCTTAGCAGAAACCCTGTATCATATTATTGGATGAACTCCTTTGCTTGTGGCCTCCCTATTAATGCATGTGAATGCAAGGCACATTGATCTCTCTGACATATTCCTTAAGGAAGAGAAAATCCTTGGAACTCCCATGGGATGTGGAAGGCCCTAACTGCTCCCTTAGAGGGAAAATACCGTTGCTAAGTTTTGACTTTATTTAGCATATAGGACTCTAGTGGAAGGTGCCATCGGGAAAGATTGCTCTAGTGCAGCCTAATTTGCAGTATCAAGCTAGCTTCCCCACAGATCTGTACTGAGAGCTAGTTATAGTCGTCATATAAGACCTGAGGTAATTATCATAGTCATCAAACATGCTGATGAAGTCAAATTAGGAGGGTTGTATAGACAAGGGAATTTAGTGTGAAATTGCAGAAGGACATGGGAGAAGTTTAAATAGAATAAAAGAATGAGCTTCAGTATATGGACTAATGCAAGCTAATACCACTTGTGGTGGAGAAACAATACCCTACCCAGTAAAAACATAAATGTCAGCTGGCAAGAGAAAGAGCAGCAATGCAGAAAGCGATCTGGAGGTGATACTAGATCACAAACTAAGCATGAGTGCATGAGGCGATTGTAATTTTATAAAGGAAATATTGTAATGGGATATGCCATACTTGCAGGGACACTTTTTGATAAGTCTAGAGAGGTGTTAATTCCTCTTTTTAAAGGCCACAACTAGAACTGTGAATTGTGGAGTAAGTAATACTGAAAGGACATTGATAAATTTAAGAGGGTGGAAAGGAGGTCTGCGCAAATGATTACAGTATTAGAGGGCATGGTGTCATCAGGAGAGACTGAAGTAAATGGATAAGCACAGTTAGAAGGGAGTTGACAAAAAGGAGACATGAAAATAGTCTAACTACCTGGGAGGTAGTGCGTGTTATGTGGTGTTTTTTTTTTTTCCAAAGGCAGTGGAGGAATTATTTAATGTGGTCAGAAGGATTAAGATGAGATGAGCAAAAGGCAAAAATATTAAAGATAATTCTGAGAATGGAATAGTTTGCCTCGGGAAGTTTTTGGGGGCTCTTTCAGAATACAAGAGAAAATTGGATATAAAGTTTAGATACTTAGAGCAGACTAACTCCAACACTTATAGGGGTTGGGTGATTCAACTCAATGATCCAAGTAGTCCCCTCCAGCCATAAAATATGATTGTGTGGAAAATACTATTTATTAGGGCTTATTAAATATAACCCCCCACCTTTAATACATTTTTATAATTATATGGATTCCAGTGTAACATATGGGTCACTACTTATTTTTATTTTATTTGCAGGAACAGTCTTTGTTATATGTTTGTATCTGCTGATCACATTGAGGCTGAGGCTTGTTGGAGCTTTACTTTGAAAACAAATGAAATTATAACTTGTGTACAACACATTTGAAACCACGTACATTTCAATAAACTCTGCTTAAACATTCTGGAACATCTACTGTAGGAAAGTTAATTTTAGGTTTGATTCTAAATAGGAATAGAATGTTGGTTTGTCCAGAACATTGTCTCACATTAGCAGTTAAAAATGCTTCCAATTAATTTAAAACTGGCTATCTTTTTAGTTTCCTGTTGCATTGTTTTGGTGCTGAAAAACTTATGTAGTTTCCTTTATTTCCACAGCGCAGGCTGCAGTAGAAACAAGTATTTTCTCCTCATTATATGAGGAGGCTTTGAGATGGGATCCCATGAAGATTTTCTGTTTTGTTCAACTAGATATTGCATGTGAGGCAAACCATAACATGTTCTAATTCTGTACCACAGCGAATGAAATTTAGCAGAAATATTTCCTAATATGGAATTTATTTGTTTGTCTCTCAATGCTTTATGTGCAATAAATCTCACTTCAGAGTCTGGCAGGCATGGCTATTGGGGTGATTCTTCTCGACTGAGCAGGATAGACAGAACCGAAGCAGGACTAATCCAATGTTTCTCAAAGCATGGGTTGTGCCTGCCTAGGAGTTCATGGACAGATCTCCCAATTGTTTTCCAAAATGTCAGCTTTCATTTAAAAAAGGTCTGTCTATCTACTGTTGCAGTTTTAAAGAAAACCTAGAAAACATGACCCATGTGTAACTGATGGAGATGTCTCCCTGAATTTGCAGGAAACCCAAAAATAGCACTGACATGTGAACTGCCCCATTGACCTGAATGAGTGCAAACTCAGATGCCTGTGATGATATTTTGTCAGTATTGTTAACTATTTATCAAAACACGTAAGAAAAGAGAAGCAGCATCAGATTATCAAGATCTTCAGTCTATGCTGAGGGACCATATCGTGGGGATGGGAGGCCTTTAACAACACATGGTGGAATTCAGCAGGGCTGTGATTGGTTTCATTTTCCTGAGGGGGGATTCAGTGTTCAGTGGTTTGGGAAACGCTAAACCAAAGCATTCAGTAGTATGAGAAGGTAAAAACTCTGTGTGGGGGAGAGAGATGCTGGAGTTGCCAGCAAGGAATCCAGAGGGGTAGAAGACAGAGGACATGAGACACTTTCAGCGAATCTAACACAGGAACCTTCTGTTTCTCAGTGAGCCTGAGTCTGTTTCTGTGGGATGAGCAGGATGAAGAAATGTTCCATTGAGTCAGTAATGGCAGAGCATGTTGGATGAGGCCCTGTCTGTCCATTTCAGATGTGTAAGTTGTTTGGATCAATACCGTCTAATGTGCTTGTACCAGTGATCGTGGCTTCCTGTGGGAAGCACAGTGGGGCCCCAATTCTGAATGGAACCTTTAGGTGCTATTGCAATACAAATAACCATTAATAAAGAACTCTAGAAGCAATGTTGTTAACACTAGCAGTAGGACTATTGTTATATGAATTAGATTGTCGGCTCTTTGGAACAGGGACCATCTTTTTGTTTGTGTTTGTACAGCACCTAGCACAATGGAGTCCTGGGCTGATACTAGGCTCCTAGGCACTACTGCAGTACAAATAATAACCTACCAAAGTTACAGGATGAAATAGATTCTAACAAACTAATAGTTTGCAGAAGCAGCTACCATCTAGTCCAGCACTATTCTCTTTCAGTAGGCTAAGCAGACATTTGAGGTGAAATCTGGAGATGGTTAATGTGGCTGTGGGGGTATAAATGGGCTTTTAACAGGATTTCAAGACCAGAATCGTCTAGTTCAAGCAAAGCAGCCTTTCATTAGATCTGAGCATGAAAACAGTGGACCAAGGAGGACCAATATTCACCAGTGTTCAAATGTCAGATCCTATTTTAAGTAACTATATGATTTATACTAATCTGACATTATTTTTGACACAGCCATTTCATTTGCATAATCCCACTGGTGAAAAGTGATGAATAAAACCCTTCTCCAGATGTTTAAATATATTTCCTAGATTACATTTTCTCCTCTTTTCCCCTTTGTATCCTTATGTTGAAGAGATCAGTTAAAGCTGACAGAACTACATAACAAAATTCAAGTAAATTCACAGTGCTGAACCTTGGAGACTACTATTGGAGAATTCATACTTTTCAACTTCTCTTATCTAAGGTAAACATTTCTAAGTTCTGGGCAAAGCCTTTTCTTTCTTATAAATGTCATTTAATACATAAAAGGCTCTGAGACTCTGACAGACTTAGGATGAGGTACCTTATATGTAGTTCCTAAAGTGCCCCACCCCTTATCTATGTGCCTAAATCATTTTATCATCCACTTAATAGCAGAGCAAATTAGTCCTACCCTCTGATTTTGGTACACATTATGCTGAGACATGCCCAACTAATATGCTTTCTGATAAAGTAAATGCTTACACCATCAGAGCACAAATCTTATTTGGTCTCTAGTAAAGTCAAGGAAGAGAGAGAGCTGAGTCTGCAGCAGGATTGCTTACTCGAGGAGAATTGGAGATTTATTAGTAGATTTCATTAAATATATGGAGGACCCCAGCAGTCAAGGTTGGAAACTGAGAATGCAAGAACTAACCAGTCTGTACAAAGCAAAATAGGTTTAACAACAAGAAATATCATAGAAGTGTAATATGTTAGACACACGTCTACTGGGTAAATCCATGCTGCTGTTCAACAGTGAAGTGGTTTTAGAATTTTGACTTTGTCCATTTGTTCAGTTTGATCAAGTGATGTCTAAAGATGTGCCATTTAATGCTTCAGCATCAGCTGACAGCAAGGCAGTATGTTGAGAAAGAGAGTGTACCTGGCAAAAAGCAGCTTGCCTTTGATTTTAAGAAAATGTAGTTCTGTTTTGTGTGAGAGGAATAATGATGTTGTATTTTTACTCGTGGGCTATCACCTGTCACAGTAAATCTGGTGCAAGAGAAAGATGCATAATTCTTGTCCTCACCCTTGATCAGACAAAAGAACAAATGGGACTGCAAGTGAAACAAAATTGTGACCAATTTTGACACATCTTTTGTTTCTGAAAAACTTCCTAAAATTTTATTACTTATGAATGTATTTGGTATTCATAAGAGTTAGTTGAATATTTTCAGATGCTAAGTTGATTGTAACAGGTTCCACTCCTGTGATCTGTTAGGGACGCTATAAATCTATTTGTTTTATAGGTGATTTAATCTTTTCTATTGCTGCGTCTGTTTGAAAAATCAAGCGCAGTAAGTAATGCCTTATGAAGGGAACATGAGCTTTTTGAATAGGAGTCCTACTTCAGATGTGGTGGTGGTGGTGGTGTTTTATTTGTAATGCCATAGTGTCTAAGACCCCAGTCATGAACCAGGACCCTATTGTGCTAGGCGCTGTACAAACATAGAACAAAAAGATGGTCCCTGACCTAAAGAGCTTACAGACTAAGTATAAACAAGAGACAACAGATGGATACAGACGGACAGATTGGGGAGTACAAGGAAACAATGAGACAGTATTGATCAACATGTCAGTCTCTGCACACCAACATCCTCATCGTTGTCAAGTTTTATTTGTAGGATTCACCAAAAGAGAAATTTAAGGAAGGATTTGAAGGAGGATAATGAGCTGGCTTTGTGGATGTTTATGATGAGCTCCTGCCAAGCATGAGGGGCATCGTAGGAGAAAGCA
This sequence comes from Chrysemys picta bellii, assembly GCF_011386835.1. Taxonomy (NCBI): domain Eukaryota; kingdom Metazoa; phylum Chordata; order Testudines; family Emydidae; genus Chrysemys; species Chrysemys picta. The sequence continues at coordinate 112,750,206 of NC_088796.1, forward strand.
GCATGAAAGTGCTTGTTTGGAAAAGTTAACAAGTGGGTGATGGAGGCTGGCATCATTGGCCAATCAGAGGCAAGAACTAACATCTCAATAGAGAATGACAAATGTTAGGCACGGTGGGGATAGGCTGTGAATTGCCTTGAAAGTGAACAAAACAACGTATGTTTGATGTGGTAATGGGGAGCCAGTGGAGGGATGAGGGGTGGCATGGTCAAAGCAAGAACCACAAATGAAAATAATACTGAATTATAAGTATAGTCCACACTACTGATGAGTGGTACACTTTTGAAATCAGGGATGAATGTCTGACTTGTGAGAGGTAATCAAACACCGATGACAGAGACCAATACAGATAAAGTCAAATGACAAAGTTGTCCATTAATGTTAGCTCCTTAACAGCAAAAATTCACACGTCACTAACTTAAGATTTGTGTGTCCTTATGAGTGTTCTTTGTTAAATACTGCCACCATTCAATTTCCAGCCTAATTAATGGTCAAAGTATAAATTGGCAAAGGGGGGACTTGGACAATTAAAGATAAAATCCTGGCTCCACTGAAGTCTGACAAAACTCCCATTGATTTCAATGGGGTCAAGATTTCACTTTGAGTATCTCTAGGTAATAAAGGGCCCTGTCCCGGCGCAGGGCTGTTGTAGCACAAAGGGACATGGTAACAATCTACTGGTATGAATGTTGTGCTGACCTATCTTGTGACATGCTGTCTGTGGTATAGATGGTTGGAAGTGGAGATCCATTCCTTCTACATGGTCCAAAGATTCAGGGCTCATTGGGAGTGGGTTGCACGTTTAAATGAGTTCTTTGTCCTCCTGAGCAAACTTCCACTGGTCCTGGCCTGCACTCTACTTTATTGGTGCTTCAGATATTAAATAGTGTGCACCACAGAGTTCTGGAGGGGAAGGGGAAGGAGGTGTGCATGAATCTCTAAAGTAAGATTGTTTGGGATGGGGTCTAAGAAGGTTGCTGGGGGTGTCTCATGCTTTTTTTCTTGGTCCCTAAGAGCTGACCCTATACTGTCTCCCAGGCTGTTGCTCCACTGGGATACTAATTAGACATATGTTCCTACATGCATCTGTATTGGCGTGACATGACTGGGGGAGACAATACTCTCAGATAAAATACCTGCCCAATTTAATAATATAGCTAATTATTTTAACTGTGGTTCAGAGAATCCCACTGTCTAAGGATTTTCTAATCTTTTTAGAAACTGCATTTTTTTTGCTACAATCAGACCCAACCCTAATGTCTTTTTAATCAGAACGGAGAACTATTCATAGCAAAGGCACAGTTGGGTGCCATAAGAAATGAAGAAGGGCAGTTATACTCTTCAAAAATCCATTTGAAGTAATTTTTCAGACAAACAGGTCGTTCTATATTGTCCATAGTTAATTAGCTAATGATTAGAGAAATTTAAAATGAAATGTAAGTGGAAGAGAATGTTTCCTTTCTGGTAGTTTGTTCCTTGCAAATTATTTACATACCAGCACTTTAATGTAAATCGAAGATCATTAGCAGATGAGCCATTAGTGCTGGACAAAACTCAGAAGATGCAAAATGTCAATGCAGATAAGCGCCAGAGTTTGGGTTCTTCTACAAAGCTTAATCCAAAGCATGCAAAATTGGGGAGGAAAACTATGAGAACTGAACAGAATCTCTCATGAAAATTCCAGCTCATTCTGTTTCTGGCCAAGCCAGAAGTGCCCCAAGAACCGATTTTCTCACAGTATGTGCATATGTAAATTAGACATTTATCCATGAATGTACCCAGCTAACCAGCCATGAGTGTACACAGATACCCGGTATGCATGTGAAAATCTTATTTAAAAACATAGTAGTCTATAGACGAGGTTGTATAAAGAGACATAGCTCCATGCACCCTTGTTCATTCTACACACTTGGAATTCAACATAGATTCAAAAGTACACATGGAGTGTTGAGTGTGAATCTTTAATTGCAATTTACTCAAGCTACAATTCTGAGTGACCATAGTAATTTCTTTCTCATTAGCACATTGTCAGTATAGATCCCCACTCACAAGTAGCAAACCAATAAGGAGGTGAGAATGAGGAGGATATTTAACTGAGCAAGGGTTGAACAATGGTGTCAGATCTTGAGGTCAGCTCAAGAAGTGTCAAAGTGGGGACTGAGCTCCAGACAGCAGCTCTCAATATTTTGACAATTGGAACATTCCAAAGGTTTGCGTTAGCAGATGCCATACTTCTAGCTGAAAGCACAAAGATACCTTCAGGGTGTGCGATGTTCACTGAAGAAGTAACTTGTCCCTTAGTCCTATCACTACAAAATATGAATAATACCATGCCAGCCAGTGCCTCCAGATTTTTTTACAGTGGAGATTGGAGTCTTGGGATTCTTCTCCTCTTCTTTTCATAGTCTCCTGGTGCTGAAGAAGATTAATACTTTTATAAATTTTAAGGGCAGAAGGGACCATTATAATCATGTAGTCTGACCTCTTGTGCAACACAGGCCATAGAATTTCACCAAGTGATTCCTGCATGAAGCTCATAATTGGTGGAGCAACAGCATATCTTTTAGAAAAACACCCAATCTTGATTTTAAAACTTTCTATGATGGAGAAATCGTCACATCCCTAGGTAAGTTGTTCCAATAGTGAACGCTCCTCTCTGTTAAGAAGAATATTTTGATGCAGAACTGAGTCCAAGGTGTCTTTTAATGTAGCAGACCACCCAGGCCCTTTTGGCAAAAAAAAAGGTCTTTGGGAGTGGGGAAAAACAAGTTGAAGAATGTGAGGGAGTTCTGAGTGGCTGCTCTGGCAGCTGGAAGCAACTGACAACATGTGGGGCGCAAGCCTTCTTCTATAAATAACCATGCTAAAAGCCATTCTACAGCTTGAGAGGTCAGATTTCCTAGAGGATTCTGGGAGTGTTATCAAGTGCACAGACAAAAGTGGGGATCTGTATTGACAATACTCAAAGGAGAAAAATAAATCTTAGTTTACTTTATCAAAATGGATATGTTCATTTATGTAAAGCAACCTTGAAACTCCGTGAAACTCACTTTGCTATGGAAACTAATGAGAAAAGGTGACTCAACTGGCACTGGCTGCCTACTTTTTTTTATCCCATGAGATAATTCTGACACGTTTTAAAATGCTTATGATGCCTTCTATAAATTTGTCATTAATAAGTATTCTTTAAATATAGCAATTGCCTTTGCAATTTGCTACATATGAGTTGCATCTGTCTTGAATGAGCATTATGGGAATGGAATTCCAGTTATTGATAACTTATTACTGTGCTTATTTGGTATGAATGAATCTCTCAAGGGGAAAGCTGAATAAATAAAACCCTACTACTGTGAAATTTTTGTTTATCCAAAATCTATCTGATTTGGCTCCTTGTTCTTATTTCCCTGCCTGTACTACTATTTGAATACCAGCACCTTCGAGTGAATGGTTTTTCAAGCACCCAACAAGTTGAAATCAATAAGCACTGTATTGTGAAAAGAAGCAATGAGGCTTCTTGGCTTGTTTCACCGCTGGATACCTTGGTAATGTCATCTCTACACTTCTGGCCAATGTAGTGTAACTTTTGGTACAGTGCTCTTTGTGTCCTTCCCCTACACGTTTTTTCCCCCTCTTTCAATTCAAATTTTAATCAGCCATTCCACAAGCCATATGACTTCAGCGAACAGTTTTGACATTGAATTTTTTCACTGAAATCCTGACCGCCCCTCATACAGTATACAGATTACCAATATGTCCCCATCTTTAGAATATAAGAATGTCCTTACTGGGTCAGACCAATGGTGCATCTAGCCCAGTGTCCTGTCTTCACATAGTGGTCAGTGACAGATGCTTCAGAAGGAATAAACAGAACAGGGCAATTACCATCCCCTGATGTCCAGTCCCAGCTTCTGATAGTCGGAGGTTTAGGGACACTCAGAGCATGGAGTTCAGTACTTGACCATCTTGGCTAATAGGCCCATCAGTGGCTATCATCCATGAATTTATCTAAACTTTTGTTAAACCCAGTTCTACTTTTAGCCTTCACTACATCCCCTGTCAATGAATTCCACAAGCTGACTGTATATTGTGTGAAGAAGTACTACTTAAGTTAGTTTGATGCCTATTAATTTCATTGGGTGGCCTCTGGTTCTTGTGGTGGTTTCCTTCACATAACACTCCCTTATTTACTTTCTCCACACCATTCATGATTTTATGGACCTGTATCATACCCCCCTCCTCCCCTTAGGGGTATCTTTTCTAAAATGAACAGTCCCAGTCTTTTTAATCTCTTCTCATATGGAAGCTGCTGCATACCCCTAATAATTTTTCTTGCCCCTTCTCCGTATCTTCCAATTCCAATATATCTTTTTTGAGATGGGGCAACCAGCACTGCAGACAGTATTCAAGGTATGAGCACACCATGTATTTACATAGTGGCATTATGGTGCTTACTGTCTTATTATCTGTCCCTTTCCTAATGGTTCCTAACATTCTGTTAGGTTTTTTGACTGCTGCTGCACATTGAACGGATGTTTTCAGAGAACTATTCACAGTGACTCTAAGGTCTCTCTTGAATGGTAAGAGCTAATTTAGATCCCATTATTTTGTATGCATAGCTGGGATTATGTTTTCCAATGTGCACTATTTTACATTTATTAATATAGAATTTCATCTGCTATTTTGATGCCCAGTCACCCGGTTTTGTGAGATCCCTTTGTAACTCTCCGTTAAGTCCAAAACAGACTGCAATCTTCAGTAATTTTGTGTCATCTGCAAATTTTTCCACCTCACTATTCACCCCCTTTCCAGATCATTCATGAATATGTTGAGCAGCACAGGTGTTAGTACAGATCCTTGGGGGACCCTGCTATTTACCTCTCACCATTGTGAAAAGTGACCATTTATTCTTTCCCTTTGTTTCCTGTCTTTTAACCAGTTACTGATCCATGAGAGGACTGTGCCTCTTATCCCATGACGCTTTACTTTGCTTAAAATCCTTTGAGGGACCTTTTCAAAGGCTTTCTAAGAATCCAAGTACACTATATCAACTGGATCATCCTTGTTCACATGCTTGTTGACCCCTTCAAAAAATTCTAATAGATTGAGGAGCTATGACTTCCTTTTACAAAAGCCATGTTAACTCTTCCCCAATGTATTGCATTCACCTATGTGACTGATAATTGTGTTCTTTTCTATAGTTTCAACCAATTTGCCTAGTACTAAAATTAGATTTCTTGGCCTGTAATTGCCATGATCACCTCAGCCTTTTTAAAAATTCAGTGTTACCATAGCTACCCTTTAGTCATCTGGTACAGAGGCTGATTTACGCACTAGGTAACATACCACTGTTGGTTTCATATTTGATTTCCTTCAGTACTCTTGGGTGAATACCATCAGGTCCTGGTGACTTATTGCTGGTTAAGTTATCAGTTTCTTCTAAAGCCTCCTTTATTGACACCTCAGTCTGGAATAGTTCCTCAGATTTGTTACCTAAAATGAACAGCTCAGGTGTGGGAATCTTTCTCATCCTCTGCAGTGGGGACTGATGCATAGAATTTATTTAGCTCCTCTGCAACGGTCTTGTCTTTCTTGAGTATTCTTTTTTAGTCTGCCTAATTATACTTGAAAAGGAACAAACTCCAAGTAATTTTCCTCACTAGGATTTCACTTCCAGTTTCTGAAGGATGACTTTTTGCCTTTAACCATTTTTTTCCCTCTGTTATCTAACATGGTGGCATTTTATTGGTGTGTGGGTTTTTTTTTTTTTAATTTGGGATATACATTTGCGTTGTGCCTCTGTTATGGAGTTTAAATAGCTTCCATGTGCTTGCAGGCATTTCACCTTAGTGACTGCTCCTTTTGATTTCTGTTTAACTATCATCCCCATTTTGAAGATAAATTCTACTATGGTGCGCTTCTTTGGTATTTTCCCTCCTACAAAGATATTAAATGTAATAACATTGTGGTCATATTACTGAGCAGTTCAGCTATATTTACCTCTTGGACAGATCCTGTACTCCATTTAGGATTAAATCAAGAATTGCCTCTCCCCTTGTGGGTTCCAGGACTAGCTGCTCCAAGAAGTAGTCATGATGTCTAGAAACTTTCTCTTCATACTGTCCTGCGGTGACATGAGTCAGTATGGGGATAGTTGAAATCCCCCATTATTTCTTGGGATTTCTGTTTTAGTAGCATCCCTAATTTTCCTGATCATTTCACAATCACCATCACTATCCTGTTCGGTCAGTCGGTAGTAGATTCCTACTGCTATGCTCTTATTATTCAAGCATAGAATTTCTATCCATACAGATTCTATGTTGCAGTTTGATTCATTTAAAATGTTTATTATATTTGACTCTTATGCTTTCTTCCATGTATAGTGCCACACCCTGCATCAGCATGATCTACTGTCATTCATATATATTTTGTACCCTGGTATTACTGTGTTCCATCTATTATCATTGTTCCACCAAGTTTCTGTGATGCCTATTGTATCAATATCTTCATTTAATACTGTCTCATACTTTCTCATCACTCCGGAAACTGTCACTTGTCATCGTTGTGTATCCTATTGTTTTGCAAGAGTAGGGTTGCAACACTTGGTGTCTTGGCCTAAATTTAGCTTAGGTAATTATATTATTCCCCCTGAAGTTTTAAATGGACTTGAAATGGGTTCTTTTCCCATTGTCTGTCCTAAATTGTTGTGCAGTGTGTTGCTGTGTGCTTGTTAAATAGCCGTTGCATTGCACTCCAAAGGGGTCTTCAATAGCGCATGAAGTGACTCGTTTCTGTATAAATATATTTGGGGGGGAATTTTGACTTGACATGCATCCATGTGATGTGAGAAGAGAGGAGTAAGTTGTAGCTGGAAGGAGATATATTGCCATTCAACCTGACAGAGAAAACCACAGATGCCCACATCCACCACTGTGTAGATGTGTGGAGACATGACAAAGGGCATCTTACATCTATTGGCCAGCTCCAATTCTGCTGAACACCAAATCCATTGGAAACCTTGTACACTCCAGGAACGTCAGTTAATCCAGCTATAAAATTGAATAAATCAGCATGGATTGGCATGACAGTCTCCGCCCTGCTCCGTAACTCCTAGCTGGTCTCCCAGTAGAGAAAGAAATGCAGGAAGAGCCTTGTTTGTTGCTAAATGTTTGACATCTTGACAAATGAAAAATAAAACAACCCACTTACCAGCTTTGAGGGCTGACAAAATAGCGTATTGCTCAGTTATTTGACAGATGACCTGACCATTGCTATGGGAACCAGCAGGAAGCAAAGTGCCACATGATGGAAGCTGCTTCTGAGTGGCAAAGGCTAATAACATGAAATAAATGAAGGGGTTAAGAGGTTAGAAACATTCTAGTGCTTCTGTATACAAGCACAGTCTGACTATGAACATGTTTTTGAATCTTTAACAGATTGTTACACAGAGGAAAACTTGAGAAGTAGCTAGAACTCTCCCCACCCCCAAAACTTCCCAGCTTTATTCTTCTTGCATTTGCTTAGCATTTAACTATAGAATGGAGACTCAAAAATTGACAGAGAGTGCTTTAAAAATGCAATAGAAAAAGTAGAGGAAAATCAATAATGGTGTGAGGAATGACTCCAACAGCTTGTATTTTCACAGTGGTAATCAAAAAGTAATTTTATATCCAATAATTTGTATTGATTGTTTGTGAAACTATAATGCATTATGCCATAAGCCTGGTTGTGTGGTTATAAATATGTGTACCATTTTGTTGGGCTTGTTCTTTTCTTATTGAGTTTCATTTTCTCTAAGAGGAATCTTATTTTGTGGTGTTAATACATGGCAGCGAGGTATAGGGCCATGCACATTATTTCAGCAAAGAGTCGCAGCCTCACTGTCTGCTCTTACCTTATTTGTTGGGAAGAACAAAGAGGTGCCTGGCATAATGGAGCCCTTCAGCTAACACTGTTTGCAGGCCAGTTTACCCTGCAGTTGTCAACTGTTTTGACTTTTCCAGCTGCCTACCAAATACTCGGAGAATTGGCTTGTGTAAAATCATATTAGCTTTTTAATACAAAAATTTCCAGTTCTGCTGTGAAATCAAGATGAGGTCATAAAGCACATTCTGCTAAAGAAATAAATGGCACTATAAAGATATTGCAGAAAAGGCCGGGCTGTTTTAAGCAGTATCTTTGTCTTATTTCTACTCTTCAGGTTATTAATGTGACGCAGTCACAAACCAATAATTTTGGTAGACACTTGAACAGGCTAAGTGGGCAGTTATTTTCTGTTTAAATCCCCCACACAAAAACAACAAATTCTCAGGCAGAACCCCTGTGGTTATTTTTAAAATACAAATTATGTTGACATATAATTTTGGACTGATATTTCTTATTTTTCTTGCAATGCATACTATCCATTGTTGAAATATCCCTGTACTTGGAAAGGTTTTATTAACAAACACTCCAGGTAAATACCATTAATACCTTGTCCATTGTTCTGTTCTGTTAATATGTCCTCTTTGATTCTTGCCTTTTCTGACCTTTTATGAGGGGCCATTGGGGATGTAATTCATCCTATCATCTTCAGAAACTTCAATGTGAAAAGTATACATCACATAGAAAACCATACTGCGTACATTGCATACTGAAACACACACTGTATAATAAAACATAGACTTCATATACTATTCAGTGAAGCAACTGCATTTTATACTGAAAAGAGTGATCCGTTACAGAATATAACTTAGCTATGTCACCAGACAGCCTTTTAAGGGCAGTTGGTTTCAGCTCAGTTTGGTGAAGTACTATCTTGCTGTTAGGCTGTGTAAACCATACATTCTGAAAGTAAAACAGGATTTATATGTCAGTTATGCTCTGACAAGTGACCTAAAAGAATAGCATTGTAGGGTTATATGTTGGGCTGGTTGAAAATTGGCATTTCTTGTCTCATGGAAATTCCAATATTTCAGTCATAGAGTGTCACAACTGGAGCAGGAGCAGGAGTTGGGAGTCAGGCCAGGTCAGATCAGTTACCGGGTGGTCAGAGTCCAAGATAGGCCAGAGGGCAAACCAAAAGTCAAGTGTCCAGAGGCAGGTTACCGGGAGATCAGCAGCAGGAGACAAACTTAAGAGCAGAACCACGAATCCGTAACCAAAGTCAGGCCAGCTCAGGATACCAAGAAGTCAAGCAAGGTGGATTCCAATTGAAAACCTGGGCTGATTGGGGAAGTGGCCACAGCTGGGCCACGCCCCAATCAGGCCACAGCTAGCCCTTATAAGAGGGCAGGGGACCAGGGAGCAGAAAGTCTCTCTCTGCTTTCAGAGAGAGAGAGAGAGGGGCCTGGCTGCTGGGAAGCTCAGGGTACCTAGAGTAAGGCAGGGCTCGGGAAAGGACAGAGGGGCTGGGGAGCTCCAGGCTGGCAACTCAACTCCCCGGGCTGCAGGGCCTTGTCCAAGGCCCCATAGAGGTACTGGGTTGCAGAGAGGGGCAGCAGGTCCAAACCCCCCTTGTCTGTGATGAGTGGCTTATGCTGCAGTCTACCCCAGGGAGCGGGGGCTAGTTGGTGACTGGCAGTAACCTATAACTGAGGTGGGGATAGGGGGTGGGGGTTCCCTGGGGAGAGGAGTCCCTAAGAGTGAGAGGTTACTGCCAAGGGCAGCACCCCAGATAACTGGGCACTGGAGTCCTGGGAGGGACATGGGGGGCCAAGCGGCAGTGGGACACTGGCCTGCAGCAGGTCTCCAAGGCTGGAAAATGAACTAATTCCCAGGACACCAGCAGGAGGCACTGCAGGGGTGAGTCCCTCCCCACTACATGGAGTAATTTGATTGACTCCAGCTAAGTTACTCCTGACTTACACAAGTGTAAACCAAAGGAGAATCAGGCCCATTCATAGCAATGAGAATCTTTCCCCAAAATAATTTTTACAAAATGAACTTGTCTTTCCAGGAGACATTCCCTAAGGAAAAATTTACTTGTGTATATTTATTTTGTTTGTTTTTGCAGGTTTTATCAGGGTATTTGGAAATTTGAGAGGAGAGAGAGTCTGAATAGAACATAACTGGGATTGTGGAAAGCAAGTGGAAACTTTAGTAATCAGGAGAAAACAGTACCCACTGATTCTCAGGTATTTTCATTTATCTGTTTTTTGATTCAAGTACAAGTTTCTGATTTGTGTCCCTCTAGCCTACCAGTAATTAATATGATTCATTTATGCAGTGCTTTCGTTTCATATCTTGCAGTGAATACAAACTTAACTGAGATCTTGTTGCAAGTTAAGAACATTTTCAATCCATTTTTTGTCAGCATTCTCATGGTATGCTCAATAGGGATGTAATAAAATGTTAATATTTCCTATGTTGATAGGACAAAAAATTAGACTACAATTTTTGTAAAGGCTGTGTTCTCATGATGAACATTCAAAATAGTGTTAGTCCAAGCTCACTTTTGTGAAGAGATCACACAACTACTTTCCGAGAACCATCTGCTTATGTTAACTGCTTATTCCCATTTCAAAGGTGGTCTTTATTGATAAGCTTTGGAACAGTACCTTAAGGTAAGATAAGCAAGTTAAGGGGGACAGTAATTAGAAAATGGATCTCTTGACTAATAGAAGTCTACAGCTTTGAAGATGGTGTCTTGATATTTCACTTACCTCTATTAGAAACAATTGTTACTGGCAACTTTCAATGATTTGCAAGTTGTCAGTTACAATTTGTAACACTTTTCCCCCCCCCCATGACTATATAGACTAGTCTTCCCAGAAATGGATTAAACCTATTGATTCCTTCTCTCTTAGGTACCTGGAATGAATTTAGACTATGCTACTTGTGCATTTATAATTTTATTTATCTCTGGGTTGCAACTTATTAAAAGCCATGAAGCCTAACAAATATGGCAAAACATACATAATACCAATGACCTTTCAGATCAATGCTTCAAGACTTATTGTAGTTCTGTGCTTTTTAAAGGTGCTTCTCTTCCAAATGCTTTAATATTTTCTGATAAAAGTTACTTCTCCTGTAAAATCAACATTTATTGTGACTGAACCAGTAGCATAATTAAACCATTTAATACTGCTATGCTACTGTACTACTGTTAGATAGCAAGTTTCTGCTTACGAAGTGTGTGTGTATATATATTAAATTTTAAATGTGGAGTTCTGACTTCATTACATTGCTCTAATTTATAATTTTCAAAAGTTTGGAGTTATAAGTGGAAAGTTGCTGTCGGAAACACATGGAAGAAAAAATAACATCAGAAACCACAGAAAGCAAGTGTGCTAGGAAATAGAAAACACACACAAATTCACTTCAATCTATTTTTTTCCTTTTTTGATAACAAACAGTTTGTTAAATATTAAAGTAACTACTGCTCTGTAGCACACAAAAATAAACACCGAGAATAATAATTGCTAGACATGGGCCAAAACAAAAACCTTTTCATCAACTGCCTCCCACCAACTTGAGTGCTTCAAAAATGGAACAGAGGCCAAATCCAAACCCTCAGCTAACAAGGTTTTGCAAAATTCAAACCCAGTTTCTTCTGCCTTCCTCTGTTACTTGTTCTGTAGCCCACATAGACATGGATTATGTATGTATTTAACAGTTAAAATAAAATATACACGGCAAGTGAACCAGCATTAAAAAGAAGGGCCATATCATGGTCCAGTCTTGTCTGGCCATCCCAGGGCATAAGGGTAATGTATTTCCCATGCACTTATGCAGCCTCCCCTCATCACTACTGCAGGCACAAGGGAAAGCAGGGATTCTGTGACCAGCCATTTTACAGCCATGCAGGTGGGCAAGCAGTGGGTGGAGAGGTGCAGTGCAACAATGCAATTCTGAGCTGACACACAGGTAGACAGTGATACTATACTGGACAGGGCCAGCAGCAGACTACTACTCCCTTTGGAAGAAGGGAGCAGGGAAGGAATTGTGTATCTTTCAGAGGTGCCTAATGTGTTTTCACATTTCTGGGTTCTCAGATTGATACACCTGGGGTCTGATGTGCAGAAGATTGGAGTACTCAATGGAAACTGAGGTCATGAGATCTCTGCTCTGAACATATAAAGTGCTAAGTATTCTGAAGAGCCAGGGGCTAGGCGTCTCAAACCGAGCACCACCATTAGTTGATACTTTTTGATAATGTTGGCTTTACCTTTTTGCCTCAATTCTTCATGTTGAAAAGGGAGACAAGAATACGAACGGCACTCACAGGTGTTGTGGAAATAGCTCTTTACACGCAGTGATTTTAAGATCTTATGGCAAGACCACCCTCAGAAATCCCATGAGGAAATTAATAACTCTGTATTCATTGCAGGATTTGGGTGGTGTGCAGTAAATAACACATGGGTCCATGTACTAAATGAGGAGGATAAAAAAAATATATTGAACAGCTACCATATTCAGTGAGCACCATCCGCTGCCTTGAATGTGGCAGAGATCTTGCGGAAAAACTAGCATGTGATCATGTACTTAGAGTAGCATCATGCATATGCAGAAGAGGGATGAATTAAGGCTGCATGGATGATCTTAATTATGGCATTTCCAAATGTTGAGTGACTTTGCAACCTTAATGTTCCTTTAACGTAGCTTTTTTTTAAATGTAATATATATGGAATGGTTGGGATTTTCAAAGGAAACTCAGGGATCCCTTCAACACTGTGTACCATACTGAGCCAGAGAGCGCCTAATGAGTAGAACTGGCCAGAAAACAGATATTTTTTCCACAACATATTACCAGGAAAAATGCTTGTGTGAAATTTTTTATTAAAGAAATTGTTTTCCACCAATTTCTAATTGAACTGAAATAAATATTTTCATTTCCTTTCAAAATGATGTGCAAATGGTTTTACTTTCATTTCAAGATATTGAAATGAAAACATTTTTGTTTAATTTTGATGTAAAATATTTTCATTCTGGTATTTTTTTCACACTTTTTGGCAATATTTTCCAACTTATTTCAGTTGGGGAAAACAGTATATAGGTAGGAAAATTGTGATTGTCCCCATTGTCTCCTAGTTTTTTATTTAAAAACAAACAAACAAAAACTTCTCCCCTTTATTCCATTGAATAAAAGGAAAGAAAAAAAGGGGGGGAAGAGAAAGGTGGGAAAATATTAAAGTTGGAAAATGGAAATGTTTTGGGTTCTCAAAAGCCAAAATGAAACTTTTTTGGTTTGTTTCAAAATGTTGATTTAAAATGAAGAAAGATTTTTTTTTTTAATGTAAAATAGTGATATTTCCCTACCTTAAAAGGGAGTTACAGATATAAAGTAATAAATATCTGAGAGGCATTCCGATACTACAGTAATGACACCATGCCTGTTTTTCACTATCTTACAATACATCTTGTGGATTTCAGTATAAATCAATATCCTGCTAGAGTAACAGTTTTTCACACTAACTACTTTCAACTTTATCACATTGGCAAATAGCTCTCTCATAATGGGATATATTTTTCCACTTTTCCTTTTTAACATTTATTTTCAGAAAAATTGATCATACAATAACCAAAGAAAATATGGTATATCGGACATTACAATAATGACTGGAAGTAGAAGAATTACACTTAAAAGATACAAAATATAATGAGTTATGGAGAACCAAAGGAAAGTTGCTTAGATGCATAATCCAAAGAATTATTGACACACAAAGAATTTGAATATTCTATGCAGGTCAAATTTAGTACTGTGGTTTTGGTAGGTGAACTAATCTTCATGGCTAGGGTGTTTGTTTGTTTATTTGCACAGGGATTTGTGGTAGTAACATTCCATTAGCCTCAAAGTTCTGCAACTCACACGAATTAGGTTTCATTTTCTTTAGCTCTGGGTATTTATTCAGGTAATGAGAACATCCACAAAAGTTACGTTAGATCCCATTTTGTCCATGGAGATCCATTCAGTTTTCCCAGTCCACATAAAATGGATTGACAGGAACCTGATTTGCCCATCTGGTGTTAAGGAAGCATGTACATGCAGTTCCTTCCAAATGTTATTCCCAAGACCTTGAGGGATGGACTCTGACCTGAGGAGAAGAAAAAGTTTGACCGTGTAAGTGCTGTGTGGAAGGGTTTTATTTCCCCCACCCTCGCCCCTGAAAAGTGCGGCTTCAGCTTCTGAAACCATGGAGCCACTGCACACTTCTCAGCTCTATCCATCTTGTACTGCACTGAGGCCAGGATTTAGTTCAAAATCAGGGTTGCTGTGTTAAGAAGGGAAAAAAAAATCTGCAGCTCATAAACCATAATCTGTTTAGACAGTAAAAGATGACAATGCTTTTCCCCTCCATATTTACAATAGATCATTATAGTAGCAGAGAATCCAATGAACAGCAGTCTGTGGACACTGACTGATTTACATGACAGTGGTGTTCTCTGCTGAGTCAATGCTGTATTGTATATCTCCTTAGATATAGGTACATAATGGCTATTAGCCTTTTTAATTAATAAACTGTATTTTAGGTTGTTCCTAAAAGTGGCAATGTGAAAGTTTGAGAGCCACTGATATCCTGTGGATCACTAATCTGGGCCTCAAGAACATATTTACACATTGAGCCAAACCTGTTCAGGAAGGAACCATTGTAAATCATAGAAATTAGAGATGGCAAAGACCTATTGGATCATCAAGTCCATACCCCCGTATATAAGGACATTGTTTCCCAATAGATGCTATATCAGCTGCTAAACTGGCATTATACTTTATCTTAGCCAAAATGCCAAGGAAAGACAAGCTCTTATTAGGTCAATAAAACTGAATATTTAAATATTCTTACACAATAGAGTTGAGTACTGTAGTGTATGGACCAAAACAGTCCAGCAGATCAACTCCCATTGCCATACATAATTTGAAATTTGTTAAAAGTCAAAACTAACCCTACGTTGTATCCCAAAGCGCAAAAGATTTTGGTTTTATTTAAATAAAAAGAAATTTCCAAGCCTCAGTACTTCTGGGTACGAGGTAGGAATGTAGGTGACTGTTCCATATACCTTGAGAAAGACTGCTCTTTTGTATTTCAGCGTAGACACTGGATGTAAGAAATAAAGAAACCTCACCAGCAAACCTTTCTCTTGGAAGATTTCCAACTGAGTTGTACAGATCAGATTGCTATAGCTGAGATTCATCATCTGAATTTTCGGGCACTTACCTGAACCAAGTCTTTTAAGGCGAACTCATCACTAGTTTAAACATATTTGATGGCTTTTGTATGTAATGTGTGATGTTCATCTGAACAGTGATCCTTGGTAAAAGTTACAGTATACGTGGTATTCCACAATGCATCTCAGGGATTTCTACATCAAATTTGCTGAGTTTACAAGTAAAAGAATATCAGTCCTGTGATTGAAAATTAAGATGTGATTTTTTTTCATCACTATCTGTCTCTAATGGTGTGTTATAGGTGTAATTAAAATGACACTAAAGTATGCATCTCCACAAAGTGCTCCCCACCATGTGTTTATTAGAGTCACTTGTCAGATGCAAACCACCCATTAAGGTTATTCAAACAAAAGTTCAGACAATTAGTTCAGGGAAGTCCTATGGCCTGTGTTATAGAGGAGGTCAGACTAAATGATCCTCATGGTCCCTTCTGGCTTGATGATCTATGAAAACTGAGAATTTAAACTAAAACCATATTATAGCTCTTAATTTGTCCCACTACACGTTAATATCACAGGAGGCTATGTGCCACCTATGCTGTAAGCAGTATGTAGGTCCCAAGGGAAGAAAGAAGGAGAACTTTGTCAGGCTTCTTGCTTTATGTGCTTTTACTGAGAGACCTTGAGCGTAAGGACACATCTTGACATTCCCTATTCTTTGTTGAATGGTGTAAGGGCTTTGGAGTTTATTTAAATTGGAGCATTTGTTTAAAGCTTGTAAGACCATTTTGATAATTTAAAGTATATGCTGATGTAGCATTTCTACCTAGAACTGGTAAATCTCTTTTTACAGTAAATGTGAAATCCTACAATTCTGACTAACTGCCTTTTTTTCCCCCTTGATACTCACTCTGTTTATTCCCAAGGTGACCTGGTAATTTAACTCAGCTCCCCCTACCCTCTTGAGCAGTTGGATTGACTTGCAGAGAAGATCTAGACCAGCACCTTTACCTTTGTGCAATTCAAAGTTGCAGTTAATGACATCGCCATGATCACTGAAAACTGGAACAAAAAAGCTATTCTTCATGAAAATTAGAACCACACATCATGCTTTAAAAAAACCTAACAACCCTGATAAAAACAAACTCTGGAAGCCTCTGATTATGGGGGAAGATAAAGAAGATACAATAATGCATTTCCCAGAATGACAGCTAGTGATATCTGCAAACAGCCTTCACAAGAAGAAAGAAAGCACACTGCTCCAATCAATACACTGATAGTCTGTAATGTAAAGATTAAGATCAGAATATTTAAAAATTTAATACTTGGCCTCTTCATATAGCACTTTGGAAGTCAATATCTTTAGAAACCTGGTCCATTTCCCTGCTTTGAAAGCATTATATATTTAAGGTTCCTAAATAATTCATCCAGTCCATGCGATTAAAAATGTAAAAAGTAAGTCCATCCATTATCTTCTGCAGCTGCTGCCTGGATATTAGTTTTTCTAACGGCTCAGTATTCTTTCTTCCTATGCTTAATTGAGACTTAAATGGATACATTAAAGGAAGAGAGCATAAACTCCGCCCATCTACTAAAATCAAAAGGACACTTACTGTTCCTCGAAGGATACCACATATGCAAATATACACACACACACATCTCCAATATTTACATTTAATATGCCCTTTAAAATGAGATTATTCCACCATCAAAAGTTATTTTGATTTAATGGGGGAAAGCCAGCATTATGATTTACTGTGTTCACCTTTACTGTCACTTCCACAGTATTGAAATGTGCATATTATGAGGAGTTAGGCATACAGGGCTGTATCCACTTGATTTACATAATTAAAGTTAATGAGACTACTCCCGTGACAAAGGCAAGCAGGGTTTGTCCAAAATGTACAAACTCGGAGGACAGGGATCTTGACTTCTTGTTTGTTTGTAAAGCACCTAGCACTCCTTAGGTGTTGCTAAAAGTGATAAAATATTACGATATATTATTTTAAAAACTCATTTCCTGTGCTTGTCTCCTACCTGTTCCCTTCTTAGAAGTCACATAAAACTGAACTGTACAGCTAGTTTAAAAAAAATTAGTTTGTAAGTTCCAAATTAATTCTCAGGATAGAAGTGCAGCCTTGAAAATAAAAATATATGTAAATACATTGACATTTGAAATAAAATGTGTGTGGCTGGCAAATCAGTTCTCCCTTCACTCACCTGCCAAGTTCACGGTTCTGTGTTTCCTTTTACAACAGCTGAGGCTTCAACATCACCACGTAAAACAGTGAAGAGAAATCATCCAGGGAAAATGTTCCCTCTGCTCTTTTAGCTGGTTGCAATCTCAGATGGAGGTGGGAGGAAATGATTTCAGATTGTTGGTGCTAAAGTAAAAATATTAGAGCTGGATAAGAAAAAAAATGCTTTTAAAATGTTGTCCATAAAAAAGAGCACACATTTTTATACAAAATGTAAGAAAAATGTTCCAGTTTTTGACCAGTTATAATAAATGCATGTGTAATTTTTGTCCACGGTATATAGAGCTGCATTGTGCCCTGAATGCACAGCTCTGCATTTGGGAGTTGGCCACCATGCAGCAAGAACCACAGTTGGGATTCTTAGCATGTGCTCCACAGTGCGAGAGACATAGCCCTAATTTCACTCTATCCACTGTTGGGGGAATTTAGTGCTGCTGCACACCCGAGCTATTTGTCTTCCTTCACCCCTGCATGGGATCAGCTCACAGTCTGGCTGATATTTTATTAGCATCAATTCTTGCTCCTCTTGAAGTCATGGGAGTTCTGCCATTAGCTTCAATGGCTTTTGTCAATTTTTGTTTTGAAATGTTTTCAGAAGAACAGCGTTCTCCATTCACCTGTTAAGCAGCTTTTTTAGCGAATTAGCTTCGCCGTTCATTTTTGGAGCATGGTATGCACTGTATTATTTTGCTTCTTTTGAAATCAGTGGCTCATAGGGGTTTGGGGAATCGCAAGGAAAGAGTGAATTCCAAGCCCCAAGAAAATCCGACTGCCAGCCCTTTCAGACAAGGAGATTGTTAGCTTATATGAGTCAACCAAGTTCATCTGCTGTGGTATTACATAGGGAAAGAGGAGTTCTCTCGAGTAGTAATGATTAGAAACATGGGTTCTTTATAGGTCAAACCCAATGCCTTCAGCTTCACCTGGAAAACATTTGGTAGCTAAGGAAACTATATCATAGAGCACAGGCATGATGTGCCCCGATGGAAAATACTACTTTGTAAACCGGCAGACACATTCTGTGCTAGGTGTAATTTCTGAATGGTTTTTAAGGCCATGCAGAACACATTGCAATAAGGCAATGATCAGGTCACGCTCGTGCAGAATGTGTTGCAGTAAATCTGTGTTGAGGGTATGCTTATGCAGAGGCTATTAGAGTAATGCAATGTTGAGATGAGAAAGGCTTGGATAATTGGGGTGAAGTCACCATTCTGAAGAAAAGGCTGCAGCCTTTTTTAAGAGCAGATGTTAGAAAGTACTAGTAGCAAGCACTTATACCTGACCCTTAGTGATGAATCATGGGCCATACTCCCTTCTATTAGGAGTTTTGATAAAATCGACTCCATTTCTTCCCCCATTCTAATCAGAATCATATCAGTTTCACCTGGGATGAATCTCAGCCAGCCCTTGTCCATGGTCCACTCTGTGTTAAACACAGGTTAAAACACTGTCAGTTTCATAAGAGAGGGAAATATAAAGCAGGGTGACATCAGAATCCCATTACTATATATGATGGGACAACTATGGCAATGAAAATGATCCAGACAAGGGTTTGACGGCACCCTTTGCAACAATGATCGTGTACACATGTCCAATTACTTTATGTAAATGTGATAAGACACAAATAAATGTAAACTCGGCACTCGCTGATGTCTTACAGTAGCTTGTCTTTATAGTAATGATGCCTCAAATAAGTCTTGTATGCCCCCCCCCCCCAAGAAAGGGTTTTAAATGTTGTGTAATTGCTTAATTAGTCTTGTTTCCTTCCCTTGAGAGATTTAAACTCCCACAGTCTTCTTCAGGTGCTCTCCTTATTTATAAGCCGTGCTGATCCAGTCAGAGAACACAAAAATACCATGTGATTTATGGAACCAACCACAACTAGCCAACACAGCTTCAATTTTGAACATTGAATACTAATAGTGAACTGTTTATGATCATAAATGTATAAATATCTTCTGTCTGTATGTTCCACTCTATGCATCTGAAGAAGTGAGCTGTAGCCCACGAAAGCTTCTGCTGAAATAAATTTGTTAGTCTCTAAGGTGCCACAAGTACTTCTGTTCTGTTTATGATCAGTCCACCCAAAAAATCAGGTGACTTAGTTTAACAAATAGTTTCAGGGAAATTGCGATCTGTTCGGTCATTCCACAAGCATAAAGCGAGACTAAATTCATTGAGTACGTTATCCACTGTGAATTATTTACTCAACTGTAATAAACAATAGATTAATCCCCTCTTCCTCTAGTCATAGCTCACTTCTAGATTTGTCTCTTGTACATAGTTTAAATAATCTCCTCTCAGGAGTTACATTTGCTGCCCTTTGGGAGCTGTGAGTTAGGGCTACACAGAGACATGAGTGCATTACTATATAGCTTGAAAATTCCCTTCTTCCCATCACTGCTATTCCTGCAAATGCCTTTTCCCCTTTGTGTTTGCTAACTAGGTTTTATTTAATAACCTATAGAGTAATGAGATGGAAATGCTTGCTGGACTGGTAGACTGAACGCTAGGAGGAGAGGTCTGCTTTGTCCTTCAAAATCAAGCTGCAATAGGATCTGACTCATTCTGCAACTATGGCATGTATTTTAAATCAATTACTAATAATGAAATAAGATCACAGTTCTGTGCCATCACAAAGAACATTCACCTCTGACCTTTCCGGACCAGATGTAACAATCACATACCGTATGACCAATGTGTAACCATTGTCTGAAATCTGTGTGTTCCTTTAAAATGCCCTCCACCCCCGCAGTTACCTCTTATTTCTTCAGCCTCTTAGTCGAGCTTTAAATTATTATTTTTTTTGCAATCAGTGATGTGCTGCCAATATTTTAAGAAGGGACTCCCTCAAAATACATACATACACATAAAATAAATTCTGCTTTAACATTTTGATTTACCTTCCATCAAAAATAATCACTCACTATTTTTCCCTCCCCTCAAAGGTGCTCGGTCTCCCCTCCTCTGGAACAGTTTTGAAAATTCAGGCCTTAAACTAATCTGTGCCTCAGTTTCTCTATTCATAGAGTCAGAGAGTTTTAAGCCATAAGGGACTATTGTATCACCTAGTCTAACTGCCTTTGTAAAACAGACCATATACTTTCATCCAGTTAAATCTGTATTAATCCCATTAATATGCCCATCTGTATAATAATGCCTGCCTGCATCACAGAGGTACTGAGGCATACTTCTAAAGCATTTTGAAATCTTCTAATTGATGGTGCCACAGAAGTGTAAAGTATAATTATTATTTCAACCAAGAAGATTACAAGATTAGTAAATAAACTAATGAAATCTGTTTGGTGACTGAGGCATTTTTGATATTAGAATTATATGAACTAATTATTCAACTGTTTTCAAAATAATGCTATACAAACCTTAATTGGTTCTGATCAGAAGTGAGTAAAAGGGCAGTTTAAAAAAAGTCATGCTACTTAAATTAGCATTAATATTTTTTTCATCTACGCACAACTTAGCTATATCAGTCCTGTAGATTTTAATGCACACACTGATACAAATAATATTCCTCCATGAGTTAATTTTCTTTTTAAGTCATAAATCCTTATCAGAACCTGAAATTGCTGTGTTTTGTCTGAACATAGAAATTGCCATCCCAGATCAGAACAGTGCTCCAACTAGTCTGTTATCCCCGCTCCAAGAGTTGTCAGAATTAGATGCTTGAAAGAGAGAATTGCAAAGAAAAAATAACTTATCCACAGCATCGGTGGATTTCTTCCTACCCACCAGCAGTTAGTGGGGTTTACAACCCATATTGCTTTGTTTTATTCTATCTGATATGACTGTAGATGTTCTCATTTTCTATGTAAATGTCTAATCTTTTTTTATTAATTCTACTAAGTTATTGGTCTAAACGCTATCTTGTAGCAATGAGTTCCAGAGATTAATAATGCACTGTGTTAAAATGTACTTCCTTTTATCATATACATTCCTTTGAAATGTATTCCCTTTCACTGGATATCGCCTGGTTCTTGTATAAAGATAACTTAAAATTAAAATCACCCAATTTACTTTCTCTGTATCATTCTGTATACCTCTATTGTATGGACTCTTATTTATCTTAGTCTGGGACCGTTTGGTAGCTTTCTCACTTCATGCCATCTTTTCCGCATCTCCAAAGATTTGTGTCACCTGACTCTGGACCTCTCCTTCTATTTTTATTATCCAAATTTATCTGAAATTTGGCTCAGTTCTAGTTCTGAAATTTGTGTTGGTTTCATTTTGATAACCATCTGAAAGGGTAGCCAAAAGTTGTCAGGGTCTTTGAGGATCCCCTTTCCATATGTCCCAGTTCCTTTCCTCACTACAAAACCCATTTTCCTTCCACAAGCATTAGCCCCCTGCATCCCTCCGCTGCTTTTGGCATAATGTTTTGCATATGATACCTCTGACCTAATGTACTAGATTCTCATTCCTAGAAGACCCAGTGGTATTTCTGGTAGTACCTTCACACTATGACAGAATTAGCATTTCCAGCACTGTAATGACATCCTCGGCAATAAGATCTTCTGGGAATATTTTATCTACTATTTACTGAGCACCAACCTTGAGGGAAAACACAGGGCCAGATCCTCAGCTAGTATAACTCAGCCAAGCTCCATTGGCTTTTAATGGAGGCGTGTTGATTTACACCAGCTGAGGAACTGGCCCAAAGTCTCTGCCCCAAGTGACTAACCCAAACAAACAAATCACAGTATGGTTGGAACAGGGCAACAGTACAATGAGGCAAGTGGTGCTCTGGGTTGCAGAATACTCCTCCAATACCGTGGGGGCCTTAGACTCATACATCCAGGAGTTCCATGACTCAATCAAGAGGTGGAGATGAGGGGACTGGGCAGAGTGCCACTCTCATCTTTCCTCCCCTCCCCCCCAAAAAGCATGGCCATCCTGACCCCATCTAGAGGTGGGGGTGGTGGTTGTCATTATCTGTTTGTTTATTCATAGTGCTTAGGAGCTACAGGCCCGTACCAGGATCCAATTGTGCTAGATGCTGTAAAGAGCTTACAGAGTCCTTCCATGCCTGGAGATGCCAGACAGGGATGCATGCAAAAATGTGATGTACATAATTGTATTTGGTAGGGTAATGACCGATCAGCTGGCCTGTAAATAGCATGTGCATTTAGAGTAGAGCAGATAAAATTATAATTTTTAGTGAAGTTAGCCCTTTCTTCTGTTTGTAAATAATTCACAAGTTAATCCTGACTTCTATGCCAAATATTTTATGCAAACAATGTTCAGCCTCTGGCCCTATGATTCTTTGCTATTCATTGTTTTTGATTGGTCGCTTAAGTCACGTGATGTTGTTTCTGCTCCCTTGTTCAGAAGGCAGATCTTTTTTTTTTTTTTTTAAACCAGGAGTACAGAAAGTAGTGACTTACTAAGAACACATTTCTGGTAAAATTTCCAGACAAATAATCATCGGTACTAAAATTTGCCACACTTGCAGGATTTGCATGCATTTTCATGAATAAACTGGTAACAGTTGCAAACAACATATTATATAGTTAGATGATATATATTGTCACTAGCAGAGCAAATTCCCCATTTGTATTCATTTGAAAAGTCCTATCTCTTTTGTGATTGTCACGCTGAAGTGCGTATGTGCAACAACCATCTTACAACAGAGGACCCTCCCTTGGAGAAGCAGGAGTCTTTTCAAACAGCCTTTACTCCAGAATAAGAATAAAGTGAAAATACTTTAGGATAAGGTTCCAATATATCAGTTGAGTGCTTTGGAAATTTTTTATCTGATTGGCTGCAACCTTTGCAATATTGGAACATGGTTTTCTTATGATCTTGCTGAGCCTCTCATATAAAAATTCTAGGCTGTCAACTAAGTGAAATGAAACTGTTAAATATTATTGGCTTCATTTTACAGGAATTTAGGATAGCAAAGAAATACTTGTCAAGTATGTGCACTGAGAATAATAATAGTACCTGCCTTCTTAAGTAGGTTCCATAACTGCGTAATACCCATCCAGGGAATAAAAAGCAAAACTATCCTCCCCAGGAAATGGGGAACACAATTTTGTCCATCCTTTCTTAAAGTTAAAATGCTTCCCTTTAGTATCTTTAAACAAAGTCTCATCTTTTGCTTTCTGCCATTCACAGACCTGTCACAGACGTAGGAGACTTTAACTGAGTTTTTGGATCTGTTTCAAATTTCTTTCAAAGCTAGTTCACGATCACAATTCACCATAATGAAAAGTAAAAAACATGCAAGGAGTTAACCCTTTGTGTCTCATTCTCCTCTTCACCTATCCTTCCTCAACCTCGCACGCCTGTGGTCATAGTATTTAAGGGAAGTTCTGTTTTCAGCAAGTTGATTATGAGGACATGTACCATATATTCATAGAGGCATACAGCCTTCCTCAACCTCGCACGCCTGTGGTCATAGTATTTAAGGGAAGTTCTGTTTTCAGCAAGTTGATTATGAGGACATGTACCATATATTCATAGAGGCATACAGATGTGCTCTTGTTGGACATATGCTGTACGTCCAGGGGTTCCAGTGATACCCCAGTTATATTTATTCTTTTTTAAAATGGAAAAAGGTTAATTTAATTTCCACCTTTAAAATATTTTGATATCATCGTCACAGGGATTTGAAAGTTCATATTAGCTGATATCCTCTACCCTCTTCTGTGTTACTGAATAACTGTCTTAAGAATGCCATGTTCTGAAATGTTTGATATGGGTTTTTTAGATAGCCATAATTTTAATTTTGGCAAATGACTGCAAGGAGAAACCTGCATTAACTCTACAAAATAATGAAAAAAAAAATACTATGCTGAAAGCCTGATACACATAGCACTGTCTCCACCCACAGTTCAAGTGTGCAAAGCATACAACATAGGAGGCAATTACATTTCCAGAGTGAAAGCTAGTGTAATTTTGAGAGCACATAACCTGCAGAGAGAAAGAGAGGGTTTCTCAATAACAAAAAGTAGCTGGAGATTTAATATCGAGTGTTAGCCTGAGAGTATGTTTTAGGAATACAACCTGATTTTTAAACTTTTTTACACATTCGTGTCTTATACAAACCTGGCAGGTTTCTGTCAGTGGCTTCAAAGCAGATTGACGGAGGGAGTTTGCTCACCTTTTAATCTCCCGGCGTACTTGTATATTTCTAGCACAGCTCTTTTAGCAATGACCTAAAATTGTCCTTCTCCAGACTTGCTCAATTTTCTTCACATGCCATTACTGAGCTGCCTGTGTAAAGCATAGGGAGTCTGATGGTGTCATCTGGAGTGCAGAGCAAGCAATGGAAGGGCAGATGGGGCACTACCCCAGGATGATAATATTACCTCTCCTCTTACTTCCTCCCAGGAAAAATCCAAACCTATTAACTGAAGAGTGGTAGCATAATGTGTTGAAATAAACTGCCCTGTAGAGATACCCAGATACGCAGGCAAGGATCCATTCTAGGGCTGAATTCAGCCAATAAGGGTGCTGCAGAGAAGCAGCGTGGCACTGAGGAGATGCAATCTGTTACGTGTAAACATAATAGGCCAGATCTTTGCACCCACTGTAGCCCCTATGTTACACTCCGGGCAAAGAAATTTAGCCAGCTACCCGGGGACTTCTACGGTGTAGAAGCAATTCCCAAGTGTAGTAGAGCCATCCTAGTGTTTCCACGCCAGCACACCTCTGCTGGCCTTTGGCACGGGGGTGTTTCTGGCACCTTGCAGAATGGAAGAGGAACAGGCACTCTCTACCTTGGTGTCTAGCGAGGGAAAGAAACAGCACAGTACAGCAGGGCCGCCCGGGGGGGGGGAGGGCAAATGGGGCAATTTGCCCCAGGCCCCGGGCCCCGCAGGGGCCCCCACGAGAATATAGTATTCTATAGTATTGCAACTTTTTTTATGGAAGGGGCCCCTGAAATTGCTTTGCCCCAGACCCCCTGAATCCTCTGGGTGGCCCTGCAGTACAGAACAACGAGGGAGGTCAGTACAATGCTGCTGATGTTCCAGATGAGGAAACCATTCCTAGTACTTGTAGGCAGATAAAAGAGAGAACCTCTTGATTTGTAGAACTTTGCAGCAAGACATAGCCACTCCGCTGTTAAAGATTACTTGTTGAGGCAAAACATTATCCTAGGCATGGGAAGGGTTGTCTGAAAGAACAAGTGCAAAATGTTGAGGACGTTATAGCCTCTTAGAAAAGTTGTTATATTGTTTCAAAGATTATTATAATTATTATTGTTTATCTATATTATGGTAGAACCTAGGAGCGTTATTCATAGACCATTGTGCTAGATGCTGTGCAAACATAGAACAAAAAAGACAGTTTCTGCCCCAAAAGGGCTTACAATTGAAGTATAAGATGAGACAACAGATGGACAATGAGAGACAATGAGGAAACAATGAGGCAATATTGTTCAGTGTGATAGCAGTGAACATAGTACACCAGCTGCATAACTAAGTATTATGCTTAGCGTCCCTTCTTTGGAGAAGAGGAGATTCCTTTAGAGCTAAACCTCCTATGCATTTTATTTGTACCGTACAAAAAACTTAGGGTGACAGAAGTGGATTTGGAGCAGGATAATGCACCTGATTCTTCTTTGCACAAAGACCCCTTTATATCCCTCTAGCTGCTGAATACATCTTAAAGTGGATAGAAATCTAAATTGCTTTAACATTAAGCCCCTTCACACTGACAGAAGAATGTAAAAGGACTTAGGTCTTGTGTACACATAGAAGTTGCATCACTTTAACTACACTGGTATAGGTCAGCACTACAACCTCACTAGCCTGGACTCAATTACATCAGTGTAAACGTCCTTCTATCAGAATAGTATAGGAAGTGGGGAAAGCTACACTGGTATAAGGCATACTGGCATAACTGTTTCACGCTAGCGACTGTATCAACAGAACTGCATTGGTAAAAAAATCACATCCCTAACTGACAGTTATACCAGTACAACTTTCAAGTATAGACGAGGCCTTAGTATAACGGAAGGCTATAAGGAAGAATAGCCATACTTTTAGAATAAGAAGGAACAAGATGTTGAAACAGTAATGAACTCTCTGATTTATTTTACAGTATTAGCACTACTGTTGAGTACTGTATATAGTAAGTGAGCATCTATGTATTGGATACACTGGCAAGTGGCAGGGGGGTGGGAAACAGAGAACATGGAATGGGCAGGGGTTTTTTCCTGGGAACTCATTAATTTCTTCCTCCTTACTAGAGACTGGTACAAGTCATAAAGTTCATAGGTTTTTGGATCTGAGATTTTGGTTCATGGCCTCACTATTCTCTTCATGGTGCTTCTTTCTGATGCTCATATGGCATCCTTTCATCTATCTCAAATCAATGAGAGCAACAGGCCTCTGTTCTGGATTCTCACTTTATTTTAATTAGTCTTAACAAGAGGGGTTGACTTTATGCCTGGTTGCCTGGATTTCTCCCAAGCTCTTCCAGGATATTTTCTATTCAAACTGCTTTCATCAGTTGCAAGAAAATTAAAATCAGGGAGCTGGCTGTCCAAGTTTATTATATGTATCAGATCTCAATAAATTGTTTTGAATACCTGACAGGTTTAGTATATTGAGCTTCATCTCTTACTTTATAAATCCCATAATCATCTGACATGGAAAACAACAAGACAGTAATGCACATGAATTGTGCACCTGTACTGTGACTTTGCTCCCATTTCAACGGAGATAATACTAATACCAATACTTAACTCCAGGGCTGCCCACGGGGGGAGGGAGGGGAAGGCAAGTGGGGGCAATTTGCCACACAGGGGCCCCCACAAGAATATAAGCAACAGAGGGTCCTGTGGCACCTTTGAGACTAACAGAAGTATAGGGAGCATAAGCTTTCGTGGGTAAGAACCTCACTTCAAATATAGAATATAGTATTCTATAGTATTGCAACTTTTTTTATGGAAGGGGCCCCTGAAATTGCTTTGCCCCAGGCCCCCTGAATCCTCTGGGCAGCCCTGCTTAGCTCTTAGGTAGCACTTTTCATCTCAAAGTAGTTTACAAAGGAGTATATCATCATCTCAGTTTTACAGATGGGGAAACTGAAGCAAGGAGACGTGAAGTGGCTTACCCAAGGTCACACAGCAGGTCAGTCTTCTTCTTGGCATATGCTCAACGTGCCTCCGGGGTCATGTGACGAGGATTCATTGAATTTGGTCTGCTGGTTGGATCATTAGCTTCCCCAGTCCAAGCCAGGCACTGATGGGGAGCGTGACGTGAACGCTGAACCATGCTTCCCAGCAGGTCAGGAGCAGAGCCAGAAAAAAATCTTAGAACTCCTGAGTCCTACTTTAGTGACTATTCCATTAGACTATTCTGCCCCCTATCTTGGAAAACATGATATCTCTGCAAACCATTCCTAAGTATGTTCATTGAAATAATTCTAAGTCTGAATTCTTCCTGAATGGTGAGATGTTGCTTGGGGCATGAGCAAGGCTTGGACATCCTGTCGGCTGGAATGGCCACCTTGCTGTGTTTCCAGAGCTAACTCTTTCACAAGGATAGAATGTTGGCCCCATCACTCAAAACACAACCTAGACAGCTAGTGGACTTCTTTTCCTCTGGTCCCTACCCTTTGACTTGTCCAGCTTGGGTGGCCCTACCAGGAGTTAAAACTCTCACCAGCATAACGTGCAAGCCTTCCCACTGCCTCAAGGTGCGGTCCTCAGGGGAGAATGGAAACAATTGGTTACCTAATTACACTTATTAAGTATACCAATAATTGTGTCCCCACAATAGCATGAACTTGATAGGAGACATTAACCATGCAACGGTTAATGAAAGAGGGCAATATGAATAATTCAGTTATTTTCTGAATTGTAGCTATAAGCTATAGTCCCAATCCTAAATCTGGCTTGGTTAACCAGTGTGTAGAATTCCATCTATGAAGGAGTATGTTGGGTAACATGGAACTTCTAGAACTACTTCTAGGCAACACCTCTCTTGGTCACTGGTTCTTAGGGCAGGCTAGGTACCTGAATAGCCCCTCCATTACAAAGCAAGCACTCCTCAGCCCCAGCTCAGGATCTCATCCTATATCTGCAGTGCACATGCCTTATCTAATAAGTTGTATTTAGTTGTAAGTGTGTGGAAAAGGCGTTTTCTATCATTTTGGTGTTTCACAATGGTCTTGAGTTCCAGGTGATTGGATGTTAGTGCTAGTGAACACACACAACCCATTAAAAACAGGTGCCGTGGTGAACTGAGTGTGCAAGTCATTTCCATGCAGTTTGACATGACTGATCGTGCGCACGTATTTGGGGAACAACTCTGCTGTGTTCAGAAATGAGAACCTGGTGACCACCGTGTTCAAGGATGTGGGGATTTTACAAAGAGAAATTGTCTGCAAATGTAGTTGTCTCCGTAGGCTAATTAAGAGAGCCGCACATTTTAGTGCTGCAGGCAATTGTGATTTTATTTCACAATGGTGACTGCTGTATTAGAATGTGTCTGGAACACTGTCAAACAATGGTTATATTAGGTCTTGTCTACAGTGGTGAGTTTCTGTGCAGTAAAGCAGCTTTCTGTGATGTAACTCCCGAAGTGCCAAGCCACTTAGTGTGCAGAAACTCCTCAGTTGCAGCGTTGCAAAAAAACCACCTCAACAAGAGTCGTAAGCCTTACAGCGCAGAGGGTCCAGCGCTGTATTACATTACAGCACAGAAAGCAGCGAGCCCAGGGAGGGAGGTGGGGGCTGATGTCAGGGTTTCCCCCTCCCCCTGCCTCAGGACTGGTTGCTTCCTGCCACAGTCTGAACTTCCAAGACAGCATGCTGACACACTCTCTGTCCCCCAAAACACACTGTCTCTCCTCCCCACTCCATACACACAGACACTCTCCCTGTCACACACTCTGCCCCCTCCTACTTCAGTTGAAAATCAGCTGGCAATGTAGTAGGATGCCCATGGAACAATGGGATTGGGAAACCTGCATCATGTGACACTGTGCCTGCCCCATGAGGCATTGCAAACCCTTCCCAAAGCACCTGCGGCCAGTTGGACAGTGGGATAGCTACCACAATGCACTGCTGTCTTTGCCGTTGCAAGAGCTGCTAATGTGGATGCGCTCCACCGTCACAAGGAGCACAGTGTGGACACGCAACAGCGGTTTAATTCCAGCGCTTTAATAAAAGTGGTATAACTTGTTACGCAGAAACTTGCCAGTGTAGACATACCCTAAGACTGTTTATCCACCCTGAACAGTGTGCTATGTATCTTGCCTGTGCTAGGGACTGTATAATTTTTGTATGCAGAGCCATACAAATTAGAATCTTGTTCTGTACTCTCAATGTTAAAAAAATGAAAGCTTAAACATAGCTTCGTAAAAGCAAATTGTTCCTGGTATCCTCATAACTCAAGAAAGAAAAAGTGCCACTTTATTTCCGTTAATTTATATCATGAGCTTATCGTTTTGATAGATCATCCTGTGTAAGAGTGGAGTGTGGGGGCCTTTGTACCGGATTCGACAAATACGTTTGATTATTTACTACTTATAACTCCAGCTCGCCTGTGCTTGTGAGCAGCTCCTTAATATTGCCTGGGCTCCTTTGCCATCCCTGAAAACTGATCCCTTGCACACCTGCCCCATTTGCTCTTCCAGATGGCCTCTAGTTGTTCTTGCTATGTATCGATTGGAGCTGTCTATATAAAGCCTCACAGAGGAGCATTTATTGTACACTACATTTCAAAATCTCTGCTGTGCTGCAAGGGGGATTTATGTCAGTAAAATACAGACAGGCCACAACCAATCTTTCCTAGGTGGCACATAGTGTGCTGCAAGGCAAACAAAAGGATGGTGAGGATAGATTGCTAGTCTGTTTCAGACCATACTGCCAAGCCTACAGCTCCAGGGGTCCTTGGGTCATAGGGCCCTCACACCACAAGAGGCATATTGATATATTAGTGGGATGTTTACTGATCAGGCTGCAATACTGCATGGTGTGGGGTATGAGTTGCTTTGTGTCAACAGAGATCTGTGGTGATAACCTGAAGCCCCTTGGGAATCATAGTGTTTCCCCCTTCGTTGGCTGTGGAACATCAGATATCCGCCTTACCTCTCCTTCCCCTCAATCCTTTTTGATTTAACAGGAAACCCCTCTCCATTATATACCCCATAATTCCTTATAGAAACACTTAAGAGTTCTGGACACATTCTCTCTAGACACCCTTCCCTGTGGAATAGAACCTAGGAGAACAGTTTGGGGCAAATAGAAGGGAGAAATTAGCACATTAGATCCTGGGCCTTGTAGTGGAGGGGTGGCAAAGTGAAATGGGAATGGCTTTGCAGATCACCACAGTCTTAGTTGAACTGGCCCTGACAGGTCAGGAAATGGAGGCAGCAATCTTTGTGTACGTGAATGGTGTTGGAAGGAACACATAATTCATTCAATTCACACAATCAGCAGTTTGAAGGGTGGAAACTGCAGGCAAGGGATAGAGGCTTCTGCCTTAACAAAGGGACTTTTCCAAATTAAATACTACACAGAACAACTTTATCCTTTTCTTGATTAATTTATTTAGTACATGCAGGCCTTAGAAAAACACAATATTATTTAATTTTGTGAGACAGCTGGCTTTCCATTTGTGTTATAAACAATAGGTTGAACCCAGTAGTTTATGCAGAGAAGGACTGATGTTGAGGGGGAGGGAAGTAAGGGTACTGTTGCAAAAAAAAAAAAAAAAAAGCAAACATCATTCTGGGATGTATTAGCAGGAGTTTTGTAAGGAAGACATGAGAGGTAATTCTTCCACTCTATTCCGTGCTGATTAGGCCTCAACTGGAGTATTGTATCCAGTTCTGGGCACCACATTTCAGGAAAGATGTGGAAAATTTTGAGAAAGTCCATAGAGGAGCCACAACAATTATTAAAGGCCTAGAAAACATGACCTATGAGGAAAGATTGAAAAAATTGTGTTTGGTTTAGTCTGGAGAAGAAAAGACTGAGAGGGGACATAATAACAGTTTTTAAGTACATAAAAGGTTGTTACAAGGAGGAGGAAGGTAAATTGTTCTTCTTAACCCTGGGGATAGGACAAGAAGCAATGGGCTTAAATTGCAGCAAGGGAGGTTTAGGTTGGACATTAGGAAAAACTTCCTGTTAGGGTGTTTAAGCACTGGAATAAATTGCCTAGGGAGGTTGTGGAATCGCCATCATTGGAGATTTTTAAGAGTAGGTTAGGCAAACACCTGTCAGGAATGGTCTTGCTAATACTTAGTCCTGCTTGGAGTGCAGGGGACTGGATCAGATGACCTTTCGAGATACCTACCAGTCCTACGATTCTGTGATTGATTACAAATCAGTGGGGGTGATACTAAACTTCTGAGAATTATATGATTCAATAATCAGTGTTATCTGGTGCTGTGATGTTTTTGCTTTACACTTATTGTGCAGGAATACACAACAATAAGAATGGCAGTGCCCACTTGTC
This sequence comes from Chrysemys picta bellii, assembly GCF_011386835.1. Lineage (NCBI taxonomy): Eukaryota > Metazoa > Chordata > Testudines > Emydidae > Chrysemys > Chrysemys picta. Next base: position 112,781,985 of record NC_088796.1, read on the forward strand.
CGTTAGAGCCAATTTGTACACTTCCTCAAGCCATAAGCTGTTTCATAAATGACCTCTTCTGCCACATTGGACCTTTATTAAAATTTAAAGGGCTCATTTTTGTTTTACACTTAAGAATATTTGGGTACAAGACCTTACTAACAGAGTAGATTAATCAAATATAGTAGATAATATAGTCATAATGTGATGACTGATGGTATAGTCAGAATTTATTGAGTGTACATTTTAATGATATCAAGGAGAACTTTTTATTTAATTAAAGTCAGTAAGTGGCTAAAACTGCTTTCAGTGTTCTTTTGGACAGTAAGTAGGGCAAATATTACTGGAAGCAAGTGTACATGAAAAATAGTTTTATAAACTAGTAGAAGCTAACACACTGATGTTAAATTATGGAGTTATCAGAAAGATTTCAGCATTCACTATCTAGGTTGTTATGTCACAACTACTACCACAGAGTGAGAGTACCTTACAAATTTTAGAAAATAACATAGCATCTTTTGCTTGCCCTTCCCTTCATTGGAGGAGTAACTTGCATGTTTTGACTGTAGTATGTTTTAAATTAAAGCGATCTTTGAATTATGGAAGGAATTATTGGAGAAATAAATGTTGTACTTGAGTCCTGATTCAGCATTATAGTTAATTACATTACTATGTGCCTAGTTCTAAGCATGCAAGTAATCCCACTGAAGGGCCTTAATTCTGAAAGTGGAGAGGTTTGGTCACTTATATCGCTTGTGGTCGTGAGTTCCACTCTCTTGGTGCAGTTGTTGAGAAAGTTCTTTGTCAGCACCCAGAGACCTTCCTCTACTAGAGAGTCAAAAAACTCATTGTTCCAATAAATAAATAGAGATGTCCTCTCTTCTAGAACAGACCCTGAAAGGTCATTGAGTCCAGCCCCCTGCCTTCACTAGCAGGACCAACTATTGATTTTGCCCCAGATCCCTAAGTGGCCTCCTCAAGGATTGAGCTCACAACCCTGGGTTTAGCAGGCCAATGCTCAAACCACTGAACTATTCCTCCCTCCTGAGTATGTTATGAGTGGGATTTGAACCCATGTCTCCATTCAGAGACCAGAACACCCAGTTGAGGGGAAGATAGAGCCTTGAGTCTGCCGCCTTAGACCACTTGGCCATCCTGACACTGACAATGAAGCATACCTGTCATGTGCAGCTATTGTCATGGAGGAGAATTAGCAAAGGGCCAAATCCATGGAAGGCCTTGAATGTCAAGATTGGGATGAGTGGCGCACTGGGCTGATGTGCTCACTGCAACTTGTGTTGCTCAGCAGGTAGCCACTGCATTCTGTATCAGTTTGATTTGTTGAGGGGAAGAAAGAGTGAGGCAGGCCTGGAGAGAGGGGGGGAAGGTTTTAGCTTCTGAACATTGTATAACAATCTGAATTTTTAGATACTTAACTCAAATGAATCTATCAATAGTTTTTGTTTTTGTTAGGGGGCAAGAAGAGAATATAGCGACTAACTTCAAGGCAGTTACACCAGGGATGCATTTGTCTCTTTCTTTATTTTACCTTTCAGCTATTGCACTGTTAGTTATTACTTAGCTGACCTTTTTACATATAAATGCATTGGGTGTTTTGAATGGAATCACTTCACTCTGTGGATATGATTGGTAGCCTCTGAATTTATTAGTATCCTTTTGTGAGTTACTGTGTAATCTTTTCTGTGTATTTCTTCTTCTCCTACTGATTGGAATTTATCACAAAACAATAAATAAAATGATATGCAATAACAGGAAACAGCATATAGATAATTGATATTTAGAACCTTTCCTTCTCTTCCCTCCTGGAGAGGACAAAGCTTAATAACAATAATTTTTTTATCACCTTATTTCTAGAAAGTCTATGTTTTGTGGGAGGGCAGGGAAGAAAACGATAAACCAGTTGTGTGATTTCCCCGCCCCGGACTGTATGAATATCTGTTACTTTAACTTGAGAGGTTTCATATCACAAAGCAATAATTAGGTAAATTCTGCCCACTCTGGGTGTTGCAGCATGTAAGATACCCATACGATTACCCACTGTTTTTAAAATCCTGTAAGAGAGAGATTGCTAATACTATGGGCCAGTGGTTCTCAACCCGTAGCCCATGGGCCACTTGGGGCCCAATCATCACACAGCTGTGGTCCATGTGACATCCTCAGGGCCATAGAGGTAGTGTATATATTGTGTGAATGTGGCCCACATAATGCATAGAGAGTTGCATATGTGGCCCACAATGGTAAATAAGTTGAGAACCACTGGTATCGGCTTTTGATGTTTGATCTAAATTATCTGGGTAAGCTAAAGCAGAGAGGAAATTGAGATAATTCAAGCATTTCAGTACCGTTTAGGGTGACCGGGTGTCTGGTTTTCTACCGGAACACCCAGTCGAAAAGGGACCCTGGCCGCTCCAGTCAGCACCGCCGATGGAGCCGTTAAAAGTCCGGTCAGCAGTGATGTGGAGCTAAGGCTGGCTATCCCTTACCCATCCTGGCTCCACACTGCGCCCCGGAAGTGGCCAACAGGTCCGGTTTCCATAGGCACCAATTTCTACTCACGCCAGTGGGTGCTCGACCCCCCTCTGGCCCCGGCCCCACCCCGACTCCACCCCTGCCCTGCCCCCATTCCAACCCCTTCCCCAAAGTTCCCACCCCAAGTCCGCCCCCTCTCTGCCCCTATTCCGCCTCCTTCCCCAAAGCCTCACTCAGGTTCCGCCTCTTCCCTGCCTCCTCCCCGAGCGCACCACATTCCCGCTCTTCCCCCCTCCCTCCCGGATCTTGCTATGCCACCAAACAGCTGGTTGGTGGCAGCAAGCACTGAGAGGTAGGCGGAGGAGCGGGGACGAGGTGTGCTCAGGGGAGGAGGCAGAGGAGGAGGTGGGGCAGGGAGGGGAGCTTGGCTGACGGTGGGTGCAGAGCATCCACTAATTTTTCCCTGTGGGTGCTTCAGTCTTGGAGCACCCATGGAGTCGGCGCCTATGCCGGCTTCTAGGCAGGAGGAGGTGGGGACACTGTGGCCAATGGGAGCTGTGGGTGAGGGTGCCTACGGGCGAGGTAAGCACTCCAACCCCGTGCCTTAGCCCTGAGCCCCCCCAACCCCAAAGCCCCCTCTTGCACCCCAAACCCCTCATCCCCTGGCCCCTCCCTAGAGCCTGCACCCCCAGATGGAGCCCTCACCCCCTTGCCCTCCAACCCCCTGCCTCAACCCACAGCCCTCTCCCATACCCTGAACCCATCTACCCTACCCCCCAGCCTGGAGCCCCCTCCTGCACCCCAAACCCCTTGTCCCTGGCTCCACCCCAGAGCCTGCACCCCCAGATGGCGCCCTCATCCCCTCCTGCACCCCAACCCCCTGCCCCAACCCAGAGCCCCCTCCTGCACCTCGAACCCCTCATTTCTGGCACCACCCTGGATCCCGCACAGCCAGTTAGAGCCCTCACCCCCTCCCACATCCCAACCTCCTGCCCCAGCCCAGTGAAAGTGAATGAGGATGGGGGAGAGTGAGCCACTGAGGGAGGGGGGAATATAGTGAGTGGGGGGAAGGGCCTTGGGGCAGGGGTGGGCTAGGGTGTTCGGTTTTGTGTGGTTAGAAAGTTGGCAACCTTAGTGCTGTTCAGAAGCTACTCTATTATGTCATATAAGATTTAAATGATTAAAGTATTCCTGTATAGAAATGAAAATGCTTTTGCATATTTTTCTTCTGAATATGGGAAGTTATGTATTGTATGCTGTTTGGGGTCTGTATAGTTTCTGCAACTACATTATACATTCACAGATTTTTAAAGGCAGAAGGGACTGTTATGATATGTAGTGTGACCTCCTGTATAACACAGGTCGTAGAATATCAACAAGTGATTCCTGCATCAAGCCCATAACTTCTGGTTGAGTTAGAACCTATCTTTTAGAGAGACAACCAATCTTGAGTCAAAGATTTCAAGTGACAGGCACGATCCACAACATCCTTTGGAACGTTGCTCCCATGCTTAATTACTCTCACTGTGAAAAATGTTCATCTTATTCCCACTCTGAATTTGTCAAGCATCAACCTCCAGCATTGGACGCTTGTTCTGCATTTGTCTGCTAAATTTGAGTCCTCTATTCTCAGTAGATACATTTAAAGTTTTAAAGTTTTTTCAAGTTTACCTTTTAATTTTCTCCTCCATAAGCTAAATAGATTGAGACAACATTGGACAACACACTTGCCCAGAGAGTCTTGAAAACATGAATCACAAATGGGTAAGTGATGCAGTGATGTCTGCCTGCATTTTCAGAACTTCAAATCATAGCTCCAAGGGGTGTGACTTGCCTCATTCATTTCATTGGGTGCTAGCTCAGCTGCCAACAATAATACTTAAAATAGCTACATTAAAACTAATTCACTATCAAACCATGTAAGAAAGGAGAGGGAGGATCATCTTGGATCGTGTTATGAAGATCTGCACAATCTAATGTGGCAGCCCATTTTGTCCTCACAAGTGAGTGAGCTTGGGAGATATTGCCACTTTATTTTCCGGCTGGCCAAGAAGGAGCCAAGCCCAAAGAGACCAATGGGGCATCTAAGCCCCACAAATGGGAGCACAGCTCCTGAAGCCCAGCACAGCAAATTAGCCATTATAAGGAGAAGCTAAACCCGGGAGCCATGCAGAGCCCAGGAGTGTATTTAGACCTCACTCAGAGGGAGCTGAACCCAGAGAGCATGTGTAGTCATATTTGAAGAACTGTACAATCTGTTCTGGGCGACATTTCCTGTGGGAGGAGCTTATTTTATGGCTGGAGCTTGGGAGATTTCCCTTACTTTTCCTCCACAAAAAATTAAACTCCTGGAGCTAACTCAACCATCTGCCAGCATGACTCAGAAGTAATTACCCTGACTCTTAATGCAGGATTTTAACATCTTAAGCTAAAGTGACTCAACAGAAGAGCCCAGCAGTTATATAGAGAGACTTAATCTGCTACCCTGTAACACTTGTAAAGGGATACAAATAAAAAAAAAAGAATGGATTGGAGCTATTGGAGTAAATTACTTCAACGGGGTAACATCTGTGTGACTGTGCAGTTTGAGCTAGCATGTTTAGGGATAATGATTCATAGAGAAGGACAGGAATGGTAGAGACGCTAAAGACTGTTCCTATTTGGGGGTATGAAGATTCCAGAAATGGAGGGGTGGGGGAAAGAAAGGCGGGGGTCTATTTTATCTGCCCTGCAGACCCTCTTCTCCCCCCCCACCAAAAAATCCAGCAAAATTACCAACATTGGAGCTCAACTCCTTCATCCTTTCATGTCTTGATTGCTAGTCCAAACTGGCTGCATTATCAACAGCATACTTTGCCCCTGCCAGATTACAGAAATCGCTGGAATATTTCTCAGAATGCTTGCTCACAATTTGCCCTTTCTAAAATCCTAAATGACCATTTATATTTTACCTTTAGCTACTGTTGTCTGGTTTCGCTTCTCACCTTGTAAAACTCAAAACTGACATGGCAATATACTAACTGTATTTGGCACAAGCCTAAGAAGAAACAAAGCCCAAATCAGGATTTTGATCAGCCTGGGTTATGAATTATGAGTTTTAATGTAGTTTAAAACTAAGGGCACAAAAAGCCCTCTGTAAACTATACATGTATGAATCCCCTACAGCAAGTAACAACTGAATATAAGAATTTTATGCAAAATGAAGACCAAAGATAGCATCTCTATTGGAAAAAAATTTCTAAAGCAGAAATAACAAGTTTGAGAAAGGCACAAAAATTAACAGCTCACAAATGGGAAGAAATGAGAGCAGAAAATATCTCTAAACAAATCGCCAAAACTCGAAAGGGTTTCTTAATATCTCTGACAGAATCCAGACACATTACTATGAAATTAACTATAATAAATTCCTTTGAATAGTTATAAAATGAAAAGGTAATAATAAAACATGACAATAAATTTATGTCGAAGAACTGAAAATCCAAATTACTGACTTTAATTCTCCCAAATGAATGACCAAAAACTGAACTTAAAAATACAAAAAAGAACTAAGAAAAAAGCCAGAATAAAGAGATGAAAGCCATCCAAAGAGACTACAGATCATAAATTAATGTTTAGCCCCTTTAAAACAAACCAAAGATGAAGTGAGCTGAGCTAGAAACATCAGGAGCACAGTAGGAAAATAGAGAGCTATACATGTATTTTACTGGCTTATTAACTTGTATGGAGTTAAAACATACAAAAATATCAGCCTCATCAAAACTGACTCTCAGTATTCTTCATAGCCACAATTCCCTAACTTTGGTATCAAAAGCAAGGCACCCAGGTCTTTATTGAGACTGCAAAATAAGCAGCCCCTTCGTAATTGGCACTGAACATATGCAATTCCCATTCATTTCAATGGAAGCTACATCTGCCCAGCATGCTTGGAAGGGCAGGCAGGTTTCTTTGGGTGCCTAACATTAGGCACCTAAATTTGCCCTACACTTTTTGGAGAATTTATCTGTTCTAAAACACTAAACGAAGTATAAAACTGAAAGCACTATCAGAGTTATAGACAATTGCTAGTATGGTAAGATTTTTACACAGCAGTAGTTTGGAGGAGATGCTATTTATTCTCATAAGAGAATGGCAGGCATTATTATGCTTATGAATAAGAAGTGTACAGTTTACATTGGAGCATGCAATCTTCTTATGCTTTGATAGAAGTTTGCTTTATATGTTGTAGACATTGGTGACAACTTCACTATAGACTCTGTTCATCACTTAGCTAACAAACAGAGGAGTTCAGTGAATTATAGAACTCAACAAATAATTTAATTCAGTGAATTTCATCTTTTTTTTCTCTTCACAAATTGTCTGCAAACAGATCACAAAATTCTCAGATGTGTTCATTATTCTGAATTATTCATGATGGTTTTCCATGGTTCTTCAAATCATTCAGATTGCAAATATTACAATCAAATATACATTTTACAGTTTGCGCTGTGGCTTGTAACTAATATAAACTGGCCATCAGGAAGTTTAGACTTGAAATTAGATGAAGGTTTCTAACCATCAGAGGAGTGAAGTTCTGGAATAGCCTTCCAAGGGAGCAGTGGAGGCAAAAGACATATCTGGTTTCAAGACTAAGCTTGATAAGTTTATGGAGGGGATGGTATGATGGGATAGCCTAATTTTGGCAATTAATTGATCTTTGACTATTAACGGTAAATATGCCCAATGGCCTGTGATGGGACACTAGATAGGGTGGGATCTGAGTTACTACAGAAAATTCTTTCCTGGGTGCTGGCTGGTGAGTCTTGCTCAGGGTTTAGCTGATCGCCATATTTGGGGTCAGGAAGGAATTTTCCTCCAGGGCAGATTGTCAGAGGCCCTGGGGGTTTTTCGCCTTCCTCTGCAGTGTGGGGCACAGGTCACTTACTGGAGGATTCTCTGCACCTTGAAGTCTTTAAACAACAAGTTGAGGACTTCAGTAGCTCAGACATAGTTCAGGGGATTGTTACAGGAGTGAGTGGGTGTGATTCTATGGCCTGCGTTGCGCGGGAGGTCAGACTAGAAGATCATAATGGTCCCTTCTGACCTTAAAGTCTATGAGTCTCTGAGTCTATAATTTATGCAAATTTCTTGGGTAATTTACCAACACAACATATTTCCAATTGTTTATTCAGCTGTGATACTAACAATACTATGTTTGTTAACTAATCAGGGAACAGAAACAATAGCACACACATTTTATAACTAAACACAACAGTCACTGCAATTTTTACAACCAAATATACCATACAACCTGAAATTTGTATATAATTTAAAAATTATCTTTTCATGAGTATTCATGCTAGTAAAGCTTTAGTCTTTGAAGCTTCCTGGACAGTGAACACCAAAGCCTCTTGCACATGGTCAAATGAGAATTTGGTTTAGAATTCAAATGACTTTTCACATCAAATTTTCTCCACTGTTTGCTCTGCTCTAATTACTAGCCTGCTTTAGAAGACAAGTTATTTTGCCATTTTTCTGTTTAGCAAGATATAGGACTGTCTATTGGTAATATATTCAGCTCTGATAGGTTACTTCCTGCTGCTTCAGGGAACATGATACAATACAAAAGTTATCAGTGATGTAAAGAAAGCAGTTTTTACTTTCTATTGGACAGGTATTTATTTTAGGGGATACATTTAGGTAACTTGAAACATTTGAATCTCATTCTATGTCTGTTAACCTTATGAGGACTTACTTTCTCTAGTGGGCATAGAGGAGAAATAAATTGTATCCCCTAATGGAGGCAGATGTTTTAGAAAAAGATGAAGCCCTGAGGAGAGTAGGCAGTGGGATGAAAAGTGATATATAAATGTAGTATAGTATTATTTCTATTATTATTAATTAGGTGGGGGGGGGCAAAAATGCATATTCACTAACACCAAATCATTTTTCAAATTCATGTCAGGTTCACCAAATTATCCTCTTCAAAAAAATAAAAAACAATTTCTGAAATAAAAAAAATCAAATTTTTTAAATTAAACTTTTTAGTTTTCTTGGTTCAGAACAACTTTTGTTTTGAATTTTCCTTTAATTTTATTTTTAAAGGAACAGAAACATTTATAAAGGCTTGAAATCTAATTGAAATGTTGGCAGGATCAGTGCCCAACTAAAGCTTACTTACCTTCTAAAAATAGATTTTTTTCAGATGCCTGGATAAAAAGTGCTATGTAAATACTAAGTATTCTAATTAATAATGGATATAATTGCAAGGATGTCCTCATGTTGATGCCACTGGTCATGACACCTAGAAAAGCAGTGAACAAAAATTTCTAAAGCTGAAATCCAACCTTACTGTGGACTTTAAAACTTTATTGTAAATACAAAAAACCTATTATGACTAAAAGAAGAAAAAAATTAACCACAGGTGGTACTACCTGGGCCTTCCTAATTCCAGTGAAAGCTATGTGCCACCATGCATGGAGACTGCATAATAACTCAGCGTCAAGAGTCAGCCCAATCATAGGTTCTTTTCAGACAAAGGACCATGTTCAACAGGTTGTTGAATAATGGATTAATTAATTGCGTGTTTTTATGCCCAAACTGAAGCATATTGGTGAAGTGACGTGACTTGCCCAGCACCATGCAGTGGGTTAATGGCAGAGCCAGAGCCGGCTCCAGGCACCAGCTTACCAAGCAGGTGCTTGGGGCGGCCACTTCGGAGAGGGGCGGCACGTCCAGCTGTTCGGCGGCAATTCGGCGGACGGTCCCTCACTCCTGCTCGGAGCGAAGGACCTCCCGCCGAATTGCCGCCGCAGATCGCGGTCGCGGTTATTTTTTTGGTTGTTTGTTTGTTTGGCTGCTTGGGGCCGCCAAAACCCTGGAGCCGGCCCTGGGCAGAGCTGGAACTGAATCTCAGGTTTTCAAATTCACAAGCCCATGATCGTGCTTACATGCTCCCTCCCATGGTCTTTTTTTTTTTTTAACACGAAGATTTTCACTGATCTCTCCCAAATCTGTGCCTCACTTTGGACATGGCACCCTCCTGTGTTTGGGATGGATTTTAAGGGACAGGAACTGAGTTTGTTTGTACAGAGCTGAGCACATCAAGGGAGCTGAGTAAATAATAGTTTTAACACTCTTTCAACTCCAGGATGACAGTATAGTATTTGTTCTTTTTTGATAGCCTATCAGTTCTGTACATCATATGTTTACATTTCTTTGTACAATTAGCAAGACCGTATGTGTACACCAGGTACTTGTATGCAAAGAGGTTAGTTGCAAGCAGCAGTGTGTGTGCTGACCTTGCCCCCCGCCCCTTTGAATATTTTGTCCCTAATATTATCTACTTCCCAGCATCCATGTACAAAAGTTTCTTTAATCCAAGCTAGGTAATGATTGTTCCAAATGCAAGTTCAACTTTTTTTTTTTGGTGCAAATGTTAAATGTGCTTCTAGCTTGCAGTTTTAGACTTGCTGAGAAACTAAACTACTTCACTCTCTCTCTCTCTGTTTCTCTCTCTGCCTCTTTCTCAAGATCCCTAATTCTTTTTAAATCCTTTTAGACTGAAACACTCTTTTCGTTAGAGTGAAATTGTGTTGTGGAAGCTGGGATTTCCCACTGAGGAGACCACAGTGCATGACAGGCTGGGATGAATTGAATGTTCTGCTCTCAACAGGATTACACTAAACCTGCATTCACTATGTGAGGGTGCTTATTTGAATTAGAAAATGCCCTATTTTCACTACTGCACGCGCACAAATTAAAGAAATAAAGATGGAGTAAAACTGTACTTTATTTGCATGTTGTAAGTCAGAACATGTATTTTATCAAATATTCCCAACACTCTCCGTTGCAAGCTTGACACATTTTTTTTGCATCTCAAGATACCCTACAAAAATGATTGAAAGTGTATGACAAACTCCTCCAAGCTGGATTCCTCTTTCTTTGGGTTCCATTTAAATGAAGCAAGAGACTACAGCTGATGAGCTATTTGCAGCAAGCTATTTATTAATCAAATTTAGCCCTTTTCTACACCCTTATTGTCTGCAGACTGATTATGATTTACTCACATTTGTTTCTTGCTCGCATTTATTCTATGAATGGTTTATACTAACCTGTTTCAGTCTGCAGATTGCTTGCAAACGGTTCTCTGTGAGTATTTGACATTCACATTTTGAGCTGTTTTGACTTGGTGCGCAGGTCACATGGTATACGCCTGGTCTTTGATTGGATGAGTATAATGCTTAGAATCAGACTTCTGGTACAAATAAGCATGATTGTGAATGAGAAAATTGCTGTCCGTGAATATGCTTCAACATTTGCTTAAAATGTGTTGCTGCAGCCAACATTCCCGCCACTAAATGTGTTCATTAGAATATTAATGGAAGGCAAATACAAAAACTAGACTTGAACACAGGTAGGTGTTTAAATTCAAATGAATGTGTAAAAAGAACCTGTTTTTCCAGTAGGCACCCACAGTGTTTCATGGCAGGAAGTAATGTAGATTCATGGTAGGGCTGTGATATTTCCTCTCACTACTTGTAATTATGCCATTACTATGCCTTCTCTTTTCTTCTGCTTTGTGCAAAAGAACTCTGTGGTTTTGAAGTTAAGTTTGATGTTAGCAGGTTGGGAGTTCAGCTCCTCTCTGCAGTAAGAGACCCCCCCCCCAACCTGGGAAAGAGATGGTGCAGTAATTAGTGGTGGAGAATGGGAGATGGTTTGCTGGACCCAGTGCAGGGATCCTGCATTGTGCAAAGCTATTGCTAAGGCCATGAGAGTCACGGTGGCAAGTGCAGGTTGCCCTTCTCAGGAAGCCAATGTCAGGAGATAGGGAACCTCCCCTTCAATTGCACAGTGTTGGGAATGGGAAGCATTTTGGGTGGCATCAGCACGGGAAGTGTTGTCCCACTTGCATTTTAGGAGTGGGGCTTGTTCTTCACCATTGGGCTGTTTTGGAGGTGGGCGCCATTTTGGGAGGTTGTCAAGAGCAGGGGATGGTTCTGTTGTGGGTGGGGTATCTAAATGAGAGATGATTGAAGCAGCCAGTTAAGGGGGAGGGTCAGGAGCAGATAGAGCTAGTCTCCTAGTCATACTGTGAGTACAGACACAGTCGTCTGCTTAAACCTATAAAGGTATATTTAAATGTAGCTAAGAAAATTATTGAGTGTCACATATCTTTTAACTCCATTTGCTTTTCATAACATTTTTCACCCCTTTGTGCAGCTCCACATGACCACTTGGGGCATAAGGAATTGGAGACTCAGACCCTGAATATTTAATATTGGCTTTTAGAGTTATGTGGGGAAATTTTAAATAATTAAATCATTAAGTTAAGGCTTATCTCCTTTCAACCGAGACAAGACTATTGACACCATGAGGGAAATATTTTCTCTTAACAAATGTGTAAGCTGTATTACTATATTTTATCAGAACTGTACATACCTTATTACTATATTTTTCTCTTTTTCCTCTGAACATATTTTCTAAAAAATGCAACAACATCTTAATTTTCAAAAAAGTCAGTGTGGTGGCATTTCATAAGAATAACTAGTGCTTCCACAACACTTAGTATTTCAAAGCACTGAGCAGATACTACACACGCTTGCATCATTCCTTTGAGTAACAGATGTATTACCAACCCATTTTACAGGCATCACAACTGAGGGACATGGATTATATGTAATGTTGTTTTCATGAACAGCTTGATGCATGTTTCAATACAACAGTGATCAGGTATGGATCACTTTAAGAGCGCTTCAAAAGTCACTTCTGCAGAAACTCAGTTACTAAGGACAGACCATTTTTTCCAGTTTGTGTGTCTGAATGCCAATACCTTTGTTCTAAAACAAGATAAAGCATGGTGTCAGAATAAAATGGACCACAGCATCATCACACAGTAGTGTCAGCAATGTACCTCCGATGGATGGCCACGTTTTATACCCATGAATAAAAAGAAGTTTATACTGGAAACAGTTGACAAACACATAACCATAGCAACACTGTTTCTTCCACAGTAATGAAAGTGAATTTGAAAGCAGCATATTTTGGATTAAATATATGTATCCAAAGATATACCACTCTTCCTTGTTAAAAAGAAAAATCAATAAAGTATAATTTGTTTTAATGGCTATATCTGAACCTAGAAGAACCCAACCTTGGGAAAGACTTACTGAGCCATGTCATCTCTACCTTTAGGCTCTGATCCTGCAAGCTACTTGGTGTGAGGAGACCCACACACCTATGCAGAGCAGCTTGCAGGTTTGTGGCCTTTGAGGCAAGAGGATTTTGAGGTACAATTATAAATGCCTAAAGGTGGGATTATGATTTGTTATCATATCCTAATGGAGGATTCATAATAGCATTATTATTGAAACCGATCTGTCTGCTACACTACATGATTTTGTGTATATCCCTCATATTCAGATAGTGAATCTTTGTTTCCATACTATCATTTTGTCATTTTCAATCTACTGAGACGCTTATCCTGTGTAACACTGCAGTTGCATTCTTTGTCCTCATTTAGATACATCAGCACCACACTCCCTCTCACTTTTTTCAGCACTAAGGTAATTAATAATCAATTGGCCAATTTGGGACATACGCAATGTATTGATAACTGGAGAGATTCTTTCCCCAGTAACAGGATCATGGGTACATAATTCATATTCCACAACTGATTTGCTTCATCTCTGCAAATCACATAAACGGCTTGATTAAAACATTACACTAAAGCTAGATATATGCATCTTTGATCATTCTGAGATTGATCTCTGCACCCTTTGTCCTATATTTGCATGGCGAGATTCATCCTTTGAAAATGTGTAATGGAGATTGGATTTAATTCTCATTCTCTCTCACATGCCTTTTCGCCAATTTTAGTTTAACTCCCTTAACTCTGAGTTTTGTGATTTTGCAGAAGTTTACTTGAATGGAAACACTCACCATCAACTCAGGGCTCAGTGGTCTTCATTTCAGAGACTCCTAGAAATATTTTCTGTAACATTTCAAATAGGTAACAACAGTTGTGGGTATTTGTGGTCCTGTGTTCTACTTCCACTGTGCAGCCTGGAGGCAAACTGTGTGAAGTAAGGAGGATTAGAAAGGCCCTTTAACTGTGGAAATGGAAAGTGGAGGCTGTGGAGGTGGTGCTTTGCAGTTACTATGCAACTATTACTCCGGAGGATGGAGAGAAAGAGCGATGGGCAGGTTGCATGACACGCTCCAATCACTGATTCGTAGATATATAGATTGGGTTAATGCTGCTTAGTAGAACTATCTGCATATGCACACACCATATGTACTGTGGCTGGGACAGTCATTTAGGGATGCTATGTTGGTGGTGGCAGTATAAAGGAGCAGGTCTTGGAGATCCATGGACTTGGGAGTAGGGTTCTCTGTAACTCCTCTGCACTGTCGCATACCCCAGTCCATGAAAGGAAGAGTCTCTTTATTTAGATTCACTATAGCCTGAAGCCACTGAGAATTCTGAGTTAATTTTTCCTTTCCTGCAGGCTTTCTCTCTGGAGGGAAGCATATAGTCTCAGCTGATTGCTTTTTATGTGGTAACAAAAAGCTTTAAGTTTGGAGGAATAAGATAGTAAATGCTCAGAAAGGCGACTAAACAGAGAAAAGGGAGAAATAAAGTTTAGAAACTATATGGTTTTAAAATGTTGTGCTGTATTATTTTGATTACATATTTATTTGTAGCTCTATATCAAGAGAGAAGGAGTGTCTTCTCTTGTGATATCTCAGGGGACAAGGAGGCTCCCCACCCAATTTTATTTCTGGTCCTGTCACGGATTGACTGTGTTGTTGTTATTGTATAATAAATGGTATTTCAACATTTAAATTGCTTTTCTTAAAAATATTCAGGTAACAAAACATATAAAAAGCAGAAAGTATTTACACAAAAAAGTGTACTTCAGTGAAGAATAAATGCAAATTTAATTCCTTCGCTTTGTCCATACATCCCTGAATATTACCAGTTAATTTAGCGGTCATAAGCCTCTTAATCCCTGAGGGACATTCAAGAAGCTGTACTATCTGTTTAACATTTTCTAAAACTTTTTGGCCCCAATCCTGCACACAATTATGTATATGCTTAATTTTAAATGGGTAAGTAGTCCTGCTGAGGAGGCATCTTTCAAGCACTTACATAATGTCCTGATTCTGGAAAACACTTAAGTACATGCAGTGATGCCAGCTCTCCTAATTTTATCATGAGTCTCACAATATTTGGGTTGCTTGTGGGGACCAGTCGGTCTCTAGGAGGTTGTGAGGAGCATATGGCAGACTGAGGGGTGCTGGGAAATGTGGGGGGCAAGAGGTAGACTGAGGGGCTGTAGAGAAATGTGGGGAGACTGAGGAGGTGCAGAAGGATGTGACTTAGTAGAGAGGAGAATGAGACAGTGAGGGGAAAGGAAGGGAAATATTGGGGGCAAGTTACTGTAGAGAGAGGGTGGTATAGAAGACTGTGGAGGTGCATGGAGGGAAAATATGAATGGTCTACATGCCTTTCCAGGATAGCTAGGAAGAAGGACAGGAGGGCCATTGTCCACACCCCAGGAGATAGAACTAGAAGAGGGTAAGTAGAGTCCCTTGAGAACAGTGAACAGGGAGGCCTGAGTTCTGTGTATGTATTTCTTGGTGAATTGTGAAGGTGAAATGATCATATGCAAAGTGAGGACAGGCAGATTCCCCCTACAGATAAAAGTCCAGATGGAAGGCAAAAAGCAATGCAATTTTCTTTTCATCTCATGATTTTAAGACAGTCTCATGTTTTGGGGGGGGTTTTTTGTGGGGGATCAGGGGTTGCTTCATTTTTTGAATGCTTAGAGTTGACAATACTGCACATGCTTATATACGTTTGTAATCAGAACAGCACTTAAGCACATGCTTAATTTTAACCTTGTGCTTTAGTCCCAGTGGCTTCAATGAAATGTAAGCATGTGCTTAAGTGATGTCCTGAATGTGGATACTGTCCTGAATTTTCAGGAACATGGCCTTTATGTCTTCTTAAAAGGAATGTGTCCCTTTATGTGGTCTAAAAGAATTCCACTTTAATCTGTGGATTTCACTTGTGAAATGATTAGAATTGTTCGACTGTTTAAACTGGCTTTAAAGCCTTAAGATGCAAGGACAATTTAGCCTCAATGAAATTGCTCACTGTTTCAGAGTACCTAATTAGAAATTAAAATACCTGCATGTCTTTTTTCCACCCTAAATCTCTTTCAGCATATTTTAATCTGAACTATAGTTCTCTCTTAAATAGCATCACTAAGCACTGCAGAAATTCATTGCTCATTCATTGCCAATTTTCATTTATGGCTGAAATGAATATTTTCCTCCAATTATATATTTTAATCATTCCCAATCATCATTTCCAATTTTTTCCTTATATAAGAGAATATTAAGTCTTGAGAAAATTCCTGCAGAGTGATAAAGCCCCTTAGATTCGATTAATATACATAGGCTGATTAGCACTCATTACTTTAGACAGCTTTACTTTTAAAAAAAAAAAAAGCATTTTTCTTTATTACTGTTGATGTTGATTTATGGTCAATAAAATGGCCAAATTCCACTTTCAATATGTGAAATCTTGGGATTGTACTGGTAGATTGTTTTCAGAGGTATGACTTTTCTTTGTTTTAGAAACATATCTGTGCATATGAATGGAAAAATTCTTAATGTCCACTGCAGTGAGCACCGTAGCCCAATGCTTTTTTTGGACCAGCAATGCAAAAGGATTTTGTTTGAAGCCAGCATTGTCTTCTGGTGAACATCAAAGCAGCTAACATGTTGATCACACTTGTCCCTTTGGATATTTCTATTTCTGTCAACTGGCTCCAGCAGTCATCATCAGATGCACCATCACCAGTGCCTGTTGATCTGTTAACATATTGCTTGATGTTGTACACAGGGTACCTCTCTCCTGGATATATGTGCATGTACAGTAGCAGGACAAAAAAGAAATGAGAATTTCCTTGACAACATCATTGGGCTCCATATCATGAATTAAATATTGCCAATACTGTCTACTGTGTCTATATCTGGGAATTGTCTGTCTCAGAAGCAGGAATTTAAGAGTAATGAAATCATAGTGATTTACAAGTTTTCATGTTATGCCATTATTTTATTTAAGGTCAAATGGACAAGCAAATTTTTGAGGCAAACTTGAGTTGGCTACATTTTATATTCCTTTTAAGTTTTTTTTTAAATTCTCCATTAACGTATTAATGAACAGAACTTAGTTCAATGACATGGTGTCAGTAGGGACTTCTTTGGTGGTAATCAAAAACAAGTGTTCTGGTGTGGTTCATTGAGCAGCATGAAAAACCATCTCCTTTCCAAAGTCAATGATTAAAAAGAATAGATTCTATCCTGTAGTTTTTAGAATTCCAATATTTGTACTTCCTGATGAAAGGAAAGAGCTTTATTTGTTCTGGAATCAACAATGTGTTTTATGAGCTATGGCAGAATGACTATGAGTACAAATCTTTCACATTATCCTTATATGGTACCTCATGTTCAAATTAAAACTATGTCCCCAGAAATAAAGAAATGAAAGAAAAGAGTCCCTTACTGCTTTTACTCAACAGCAGCAACAACCACATAATACCCTATGAGATGATTTAACGCTTAGAGCTAAGGTCCTGATCTTGCAAGTTGATCTGCATGAGCATACCGTCACACCTGTATGGTGCCCCATTATTGCCATTTGGACTTCTTATGAGTGAAGACATCTACCCATGCTTGCAGAACTGGGGTCTAAGGCAGTGGTTCAAACACTGTGGTCTGTGGACCATAAGTGAACCATGAAGCAGTTGCTGGTGGTCCATAGAGAGGTGGCTGGTCACATGGTCCTGGATCTCCTCCTTGTTTGTAACAGCTAGATCACACTGAACACAGCTAACATGCATTGAATATTTTCCTAATATTACTGTACTTTCCATACAGGCAATTTCCGTAGTTATTAATATGAATACAGCTCATAAGCCCTCTTGTAGAAGTCAGTTTTGAGAGGCAGCTTAGAAGAGAGGAGAGAGCATGACAGGGTCAGGAAGAGAGTACCAGTTACAGGCCTGGTCTTCACTGCTAAAATAGGTGCTTGGTTTTTAAACCTTGGGGTAACTAATGTGCATGACCTATCCTGAGGTAAAAAGACAGTGAAGACAAGGCAATTGAGTTTTACTCAATGGTAAACCACATGAAGTCAACCCTAGGAGAAGGTATAGGCCCCACTTTATCTCATGATAAAGCACTTGACTTATGAGGAGAGGCTGAGGGAACTGGGATTGTTTAGTCTCCAGAAGAGAAGAATGAGGGGGGATTTGATAGCAGCCTTCAACTACCTGAAGGGGGGTTCCAAAGAGGATGGAGCTCGGCTGTTCTCAGTGGTGGCAGATGACAGAACAAGGAGCAATGGTCTCAAGTTGCAGTGGGGGAGGTCCAGGTTGGATATCAGGAAAAACTATTTCACTAGGAGGGCGGTGAAACACTGGAATGTGTTACCTAGGGAGGTGGTGGAGTCTCCTTCCTTGGAGGTTTTTAAGGCCCAGCTTGACAAAGCCCTGGCTGGGATGATTTAGCTGGGAATTGGTCCTGCTTTGAGCAGGGGGTTGGACTAGATGACCTCTTGAGGTCCCTTCCAACTCTGATATTCTATGATTCTATGATTCTATGATAAAACTAAAGTGCCTAGTCTTCCCTGTCTTTTTACCTCAGTGAAGGTTAGTTACTCCAAGGTAAGAACACACCATTTAGCAGTGAAGACAAGGCCACAGAGGGTAGCAAGAAAGAAGGCATGAAGGTGGACATAGGAAAAGGACAGAAAAGAGACAGACAGATGAGCACCTTGGACTGAGAGAAGAGGGTTTGGGGCAATAGAAACAAGCTCAGTGGTTTGAGCATTGGCCTGCTAAACCCAGTGTTGAGTTCTAATCCTTGAGGGGGCCACTTAGGGATCTGGGGCAAAATCAGTACTTGGTCCAGCTAGTGAAGGCAGGGGGCTGGACTCGATGACCTTTCAAGGTCCCTTCCAGTTCTAGGAGATAGGAATAGCAGTTAATGTGTTAGAATAATAGAATAACGTAGCTGAAGTTGAAGTACCTTAGTTTGAACTTACCGCGGGTCCAGAGGCGGCAGGCAGGCTCCCCCGTCGACTCCGTGTACTCCTCTCGCAGACCAGGAGTACCGGCATCGATGGCGAGCACTTCCGGGATCGATTTATCATGTCTAGAAACAAGACGCGATAAATAGAACCCAGAAGATCGATTGCTTACCGCCGGACCCGGAGGTAAGTATAGACATACCCTGTGTCTAACTCCCATTGAAATCATTGGGGGTTAAGCACTTAAATACCTTTGGGTTCTACGTCTAATTTCCCCACCAGTAAAATGGAGAGAGTAGATAATGGTGTGTATAAGTACCTAAGATAGATCAATTGGATTTAGTGACAATGGGCCAGATTGTTAGCTGTTGTAAATCAATATAGTTCCATTGGAGCTGAGAGTCTAATCCCATATCTGTATGGGGGGGGGGGAGAACATGGTGGCAGGCTATGGAACTGGGAGAATGGTGGTGTTACCAGCTGAGAAGAAGGAAGGGATGGGTGTGTGTGTGAGGATATAAAAGGAAAGATTTAAAAGTAGTTCAGTGTTTGAAATCTTGACTATGAACTTACAGTGGGATGTTCAGAAGGAGATGTCAGAGAGACAGCCAGAGATGCAAGTCTTTATAGAGAAAGACAGGTGAGGGCCACAGAGAGGTCTGGGAGTCATCAGTATAGATATGATAATTAAAGTCATGGGAGCAGATGAGGCTGCCCAGAGAGAGTATAGTGGAGGAAGGGGAGAGTGCAATTGCATTGTGGTTATTCATTTTAATTCTTGCAATTATCACTAATACAGATAGCTAGAAAGCTAATTATATGACTGAATTACTTATTACCCCTGTAGCCTAATATTTAATACACTGCAATTGCTCAGAATATTTTGATAAATATACTTTATTACAAAATTGCATAATTAGAGCATTAACTACTTGGGATACACTTCATAATTGCCCTGTAACTGCAGTGTAATTACACTCTTTCTTTTTTACATTCTGGTTCACGTACCAACAACACTTCTGGCTCAGTTCTGACCATATAATCTTTATTATTGATAATGATGCCAGGAGCAGAAAAAACTCAGCTTGATTCTCATATCCAGGCTGAGTTTTCAGGAGTGACATTTAGTAATCATATGAAAATCCACAGGAGAGAATAAATCTGCATGTCATAGTGTCATTTTTAACAGGTAAGTGACTTCAACTGAACTTGAAGGGCTTTTAAAGAAGTTGTTGTTGTTGTTGTATTGTCACAGCCCTGGTTGAGAACCCCCTGCTGAACACTCACCAGTCTGCTGTGTTTGGACCCACATGATGGATGCATGTGCTTTAAACTCTTCCTGGACCTGAGTAGTCTCCAGGCACTGACTTCCTTTGACCTCTAGGTTCACGCCCTGAGCATAAACTCTCCATCTTAAAAGTGGGACCCCACTGTCCATCTGCCCTAGGGCCCAAGATCAGTGCTGAACCCCAAAGACTCCCCAGTAGTTTAAGCACATCTCCTCCCCAGAACTCCACCCTAGTAGGTACTCCCTTTTAACCCTTCGAGGACATATGATTCAGACCCAGACATTGCAGAGGGATTTCTAAACCAACCACTCTTTGCTTTTGGACCACACAAGAGATATACAGTTCCCTACAAAATAAGAAACACTGGAATGCAATCTTTTGCTTCAGTTTCCTCACCACTCTTGAGTGTTCTTTGGGATTTGGGTCAGTGTCCTTCCAAGGGTCCAGGTCCCCACTCCTGGACCTTACTCCTCCAGCACAACCTTCTCTTTGTTCTAGTCAGTGATAAAAAGCTGCTCTGAGCAGACATGGTCTTTTGCTCTCTGCCAGGTGACCCTCCTAATCAGCTTCAAGTCTCCCCTCTGGTGATCAAGGTCCCCTGTGAGGTAATCTGTTGCTTGGTAACCACCCTGCTGGAGTCCAGACTTGAAAAACTGGATTATTGCATCTTTGGCCACACCCTTTAGCATAACCATTGTTCTGCTCTGGCAGAACATATTCAGTTGATGGCCCTTAGTGAGCATCTCATGCAGAGGCAGACACCAGGCACAACTCTCTTTGACACAAGAAGTGTAATGCAAAATTACAGTAAAACACCCATAATGCCTAAAAGTGCAGAGTGTTCATAAAATTTAACTGGAATTCATAAGTTATATATATATATACAGGTTCCCCAAACCTGTATGATGCTTTATATTATGTGGGCATAATTGCTAAATATCACTGTATTTAAAAGTAAGTTGAGGTTTGTGTTTTGTGCTTTACTTTTCTTGGAGCTATTTGAACGATTGCAAATATCACAGACTTCATTAGTTTGCTCTTTGTGTGTTGTGTGTGAGACTCTCTCCATTTTTTCACCATTACAACCTTTGTCAGGGAAGCAGATTTTTATTGTAAAGTTTCTGCTGGTATTTCATTTTATTCCGTTATTACTCTAATATGGGAGGGCAGAGTGGCCACGGGTACAAAAGCTATCTTACATCAAATTACATTGAATAAATTTCCCCGCTTAGGAGAAGATGGCACTGATTTCTTCAATTTAGTAACAGGAGATTCTGATATTAAATTTGAGGCAACTAGAGAGTGATCATACTTTGAAGATTGAAATGATGATAATAGTGCTGCTAGTGGACAAAATATATGTTTATGAATATCACAGCCTTTTACTGTTGCTTATCATTGTTGCTGCTGTCAGCTTGTGGTAGGTGCCTTTTTTTTAAGCAGTGAAATTTGACAAGTGGCTTCTGTAGAGCAATAAGAACTGAAGTTCAGTTAACCTCCATACCAAGACACACACACATCTTATATGTAATTAATTTTATAATGGGATTAGTTGTGGGGCTGAGTGGCTCAAGGGACGTGAGGCTTTCTCACTGAAAGACTGCTGGTTTGATTCAGGTGTACGTTAGCAGCATCTGAAAGCTGTTACCATTTGATGGCTGTACGCTGGTCTGAAAAATATTGCTGGACCCAGGCCATGCTTTTTGTAGAGAGTCTGCATTGTTTTCCCTGTAAATTAAGTAAGGCTGAAGTTAAGCATGTTCCTATGTGGTTCAGAGTAAATTTCACCCTGCCATTCTTTCCCATTTGCATTTTGAAAAAAAGGGATTTTTTTAGCTGATTTCTGTATCAATATTGTTTGTTGTAGAATTCCCTCAAGGAAAATTCTTGACTGGTTAATGGCTAACTGGTTTCTGGTGGGAAGGATTATTGATAAGGGACTGTTTATCCCGAGATACCAACTGAATCTTTTAATCTCCTTATTGAATTCCTTAATTCTCTGAATTTCTTAATGTCTTCCTTCATTTATCTTAATTTCTTCAGATTGTCCCTCTAGTGCTGATATGTTTTATTCTGATATCCACTTTAAAGCAAGTTAACAATTCCCAGGGTTCACAACTTGAACTAAATCCTTTAGAAGATTTCTTCATAATTCAACCATTTGATGCAGTAGCTGCAAATAATCAAGTAAATGAACTGTAAGGAATATGATTAACATTTTCTTTGGCAAAGAGGCAGGCCCATGAGCTCTCACTACCTCACCAGAAAACTTTGTGGAAGAGGGGCATAAGAAACCAGGACATTTGGGACACAGGAGAAGTGATGGTAATGTCCAGTCCTCCACAGAATTTTTTTCAACCCATGCTTTGAAGGCCTACTGGATTTGGTCTGACATGAGGCCAGATTTTACCATCTGCTGGAAAATCTGCAGGAGGGCCTGGAAATTCCACACATTTGAACTCTCAAAGTTCCCTTTGATTCATAGATTCTAGGACTGGAAGGGACCTCGAGAGGTCATCGAGTCCAGTCCCCTGCCCGCATGGCAGGACCAAATACTGTCTAGACCATCCCTGATAGACATTTATCTAACCTACTCTTAAATATCTCCAGAGATGGAGATTCCACAACCTCCCTAGGCAATTTGGATCATATTATCAGGGGATCAGCAGCAGGCAAAAGCCATGGCACTCCAAAATCACTTTGGATTTGCCACTGCATTATACAAAACTGGTATGTTTTCATAATGATCAAATACCCTGCCATCTACAATGTCTTTTCCTCACACCCATGTGGCAGCAAAGTTCCTTCAGGAGTTGTGCTCTTATTAGTTTCTCACTGACATCTGGACGCAAATCTAATCTTATAGAAGGGAATAATGGAATTCTGCTTAAGGTAATGCGGACAGTGTCAGCTCAATATGGGAAATTCCCACAGGTTTGAAGGGAGATGATGCTGTGAAGAATGGCTCTCTTTCTCCAGCTTCCCACACCTCCCTCCATCTAGGCATTCCCCCACAAAATCTGGGAGCCCCAAATGTATGGTGATTGCATAGAAAGGCCTTTGTGGTGTTGGAGGGAGAGGGAATGATTCTGTTAGTTTGGTAAAATTTGGGTCAAAGGAGAAGATTTTTAAAAAGTATTTTATCCCTTACACTGGAAAAAACTGCATCTGGCCAACAGATTTTAACTCATTGAACTGAACCTAGTTTTAGTTACAAATTCAACCCAGTCTTAGCTTCTGCCCAGACATTTTAAGGAAGCCCAACTTTGGGCACTTTCACATTTGGATGTGAAACAAAACGGCAACTGAGATTATGTTGCTGCTGCTACTCCCATGACTGCTGTGGGAGCTAGAGGGAAAAAACATGGTGCTCTGGTGGATGTTTCTCCTTTTATGGTAGTTAGAAATGTGACTGCTAGATTCATACTGAAGATCTTGTCCTTCTCACATTGAAATTAATGGCAAAACTTCCATTAAATTCATGGGAGCAGGATTGGGATGGGAGTCCTAATTTTTTCTCCTTTACCCACTCTCTGCAACATATTAAGTCTGAAACCCTTTGCCCCCCATTGTTAAGTGGTGCACAGTAAGTAGTAATATATTTCCTGTTGCAGTCAATGGAAATCATAGAGGCGTAACTCAGACGCTTGGGCGATTTAAAGGGTGCATTTTAAAAGCGCTCACACTGGCATAGTTCAGTAATCAGACTATTTGATTAGAAGCATTGAGATAGAAAAAAAGACAGGTGGTACAGTTTGGTAGTTGGCCAATTTGCATGCTGTTCTAGTAGTGGGATTCAACAATGCAACTTTAGTTTTACACAAATACAAACTTAAGCTGATGCTCCCTTACTCCATTGGAGATGGTATATAAGACACTAATAATTCTAGGATACCTCTACCACACTGAGCCCACGGGAGGGGGGAAAAAACAAGCTTGCCTCAAGTGTGACTCTTTCTTATGGAAGCTTGTAGTGTTCCTAAACTAAACCATCAAGTCAGTAGTAAAATATCTATATTTGATAAAGAGTCTAAAGATAATATTCGCTGCTGTGACTGAGTAAAAGAAGGGCTGTAGTACACACAACCATAAACAAAAGCAAAAACAAAAAAACCTAATGACTGATCTTGGTTTTTGCTCAAGGCAGTTTGGACTCCTTCCACACAGCTTCTGCTCCTTCATTCTCAGGACCTTATGGAATCTTGTAACTGGTTGGCACATTTTCCACTTGCTTTTTAAATGAACTCCTAATAAAATGATCAGTCACTTACTGTTTGGGCCAGTGCTGATATGCCGTATTCTATCACATGATGCCAAATGGCTTTAATTCAGATGTGACTATTGGCTGTCTAGTATCAACAATCTGGATTATGATTGCTATCCAGACCCCAGACTGACCTCAGATGCAGAGGCTTTATCTAGCTCTCTAATGGGATCATACTCATAGATTTCATTACAACAACAACAACAACAACAGACCATTATGGAGCTATCCTGTAAAGTACACTAGTTCAAAAGGTAATGCAATAGAATAGGATGATCAAGCTCAGTCCATTAACAGAGTAATGCAAAGAATGATAACCTCGAGGATCTCCTTTGTGATGAGGTCATAAAATGTGACGAAAAGAGATTGCGGTTTTTATGGTTCCATTGATTTTACCTTCTCATGCCTCTATCCAAAGCCAACGAAGGAATTTTATTTTGGTACAGTTATTAATTGAAAGTCTGTGCAAAACAGAGTAGCAACATGTTTACAAGCCATCCATTCTGTATTACGTCAATTCAGCCCACTGGAAAGAGGAAAGAGGTCCAAATAAAGTAAGGACCAACCTGAACTTTCACCCCAAACTCAAACCAAACCTGCACTTTAAAGAAAGAATGTCATACTTCTTTACACTTCCTGGGTTTGGCCAGGTTCACAGGCAGAAAGGCTGATGATCTTGTGATATTTCAAAACCAAGAGCAACTGGAAATCTCTTAATGAAGCCTAATTTCACAACATATTTAGGTTGATTTCAGATTCCTAGACTTTTGGCATGAAATCCAACCCCCCCCCCTAAAGTCGATGGCAAAATTCCCACTGAGTTCAAAGGATTTCACTCTTAGATTTTTGTATATGTAGCTGAAATGAGCTGCATTGCTGACTTGTCGAGATTCATTAATTACTGTGGTAATTACTTTATTTTATCTGTCTCCCAAATGACAGTAGATAGGCCCGATATATTCATATATCATAATGACTCATATTTTGACTATTTCCTTTCAGCTTTTAAAGGGCTTTTCATGCACATAGATACAAGCAAGGCTTTTTGAGATGAATGGTTGCAGAAAAAAATAATTTGGGGCGTATACCTTTGAAATGTGTCTATACCTTCATTCCATTTTGTGATTAACAATGAAATGAAATTCGTTACAGATGGAAGGGATAGTAATGTATCATGCTTATGTCAGCCAATCAGTGAACTGAAACTGCACCATTTAAGTTAGGTGGCCAACTAAATACTGTATACATAATGTTAATAGGGTTTGCACAAGCGTCACTGAGGACGTGATAAGAAGATTTTGCCTCAGGTTTAATCCTTTTCTCCTTTCTTCCCTCCAGCTTATTTCCTTCCTGCTCTCAACACTCTACTTCTACCCATAATGTACACCTCTGTTCTTTTATCCTTCTTATATTCACCCACATATACTCCTGTCCCTCATCCACATTACACAGGCTATCATCCTCTCCCCTTCCAAAACTCCCATGCGCTCCTCCTTTCTGGTCTCAGCTTTCTCTTCATCCTCCCCTCCTTTTCCCTGTCTTCCACCATCATTCTCTTAAAAAAACCAAGGATACCATTGTCTTTAATAAAAAATTAGAGAAGAGAAATGCAGAAACTCTGTGCTTTGTAGACAGAATTTTAAAACAAAGATTTACATGAGGTCATGTCTCTTTAAACATATACAGTTTAGCTGGGTTTTCATTTAGCTGTGTTATGTCGTGCAGTCGATACTGAGATGATTGCCAAAACTGCTCGACTCTGGGCTGAGTTAGGCTACAATTGGAATTCAAAAATTGTCTTTTTCCACTGAAGCACCACATCTCCAGCAATCATCTGTGTTATGGAAATTGTTCTCATGTACAAGAAGCTGATTTTCACTTAGCGTTAGAGCTACTTTTGACCTGCTACATGGAACAGTAGTTCTTGCAAATTAGAACTTTAGAACTTAGGCAGAAAACGAAAGTATTATAATTATAGGCTTTTATCATAAAAAGTTTTCATTAACATTATTACAGGTCCCTATGGTAACTTACATTTGAATTTGATCTCTTCACCCATCATGCTTTTCATTCCACCGAAGACCAAGTGTGGAATATTGACCCTATAAAATGTGGGACAATTGCCCAAAATGAAGTCTGTAATATGGAGAGAATAAAGAAATGTAAATGAGGCAATATTCATTGCTCTCAGTGAAGGTTAGCTTCCTTTTTCCTCCTTCCTTTTAATCATTTTAGTGCTTCTGATCCTAGCCAGCTCAGTAAGAGATAGGGAAGTAGAGAAGAGTCATCACTTCTGAAAAAGGCAGTTTTGCCTGGGAGTTCTGGATGATCCTTCTCTACAGTGAGTGATCCTACTCTCTAGCCTTTCCAAAGGGCTGCTAGTGAAAGCATTGTCCTGTCTCCTCTCTCTTTGAATGTCTCCATTAGCTTCCAGTGTATTACCACTAAGAATTCAAGCTCCAGGACATTGCCTCCAAAAACCTGTTTTTAAAACCTGCCTCCACCCCCTGTATATCTCTGTTCTCATTTCCCGACACTTCTGCTTCCATTTCCTTCACTTCTCCCTTGCTGCTCCCCTGTCTCCTTCCACTCTTGGCTCTATATTTGCTATCATATGGCTTTCTAGGCCTACTCTATTCAGCCAATCACACCATCCATCACATCTTCCTATAAATCCATTTCTTCCAGCAATCCCTCCCAACATGTCTGCACACCCTCCCCTGAGGCTGTCCTGTTTTTCATTGCCTTCTCTTGTGTTTGTCTTCTCTAATTTTAAATGATCACCACTGCTGACTAATTTTAATTTAAATTTAAACATGGAATAATGTGTTGATCTATTCTTGTCAAGCTCTGTGTACCTGTATATGCAGATTTCCTGCAAAATCCTCTCTTCTGAGATTTTCACTTTTTGGCGTTTCCACAGCAAATGTGAAACCACAGATCTTCGGGCATTGGAATAATTTTCTGTTATATAGAGAGTTTGATCATAATGGACTAGATCGTGGCTTTGCCCCAAGCCCTGAGTAAGCCCACAGTTGCACTGCCCTGGAAGCACACCAGTGATCAGAATGTGCCTCAGTCACAATCTGGTTTATGGTTTTCTCCTTGCTCCACTGGAGAAGTAATCTGAGTTAGCAATATATGTGGCTCAGATTACTTATTCCTCCCTGCTGTCTCCACTGTACCAGCGGCAAGTTGAGATAGGTAGAGTCAGGCTCTGCCCACTCCTGCCTACCTGTCCTCTTCTTGTCTATTTGTCCTGTGGAGGCAACTCTTCTCTTCCTGCTGTGACCCACAATCTGGGTAGCCTATGCAGGGAGCAAGCCCCTTATACCTCCTTACTCCCCTTCATGGAGGCATAGGCATCAGGTCACTATCTGTCTCCTTATGATCAGTTAAATTCATTAGGAGGGCTAGGAAAATGAACATGCAGGCTCTAAAGTGAAGGGATCCCCCTTGAGAGTTTCTATTGATCACAACAGTGGTGTGCCACATAAGGAAAGGAGTGGCTTTCTCCATTAGGCAGGTCCCAAACCCTTCAGGGTTTGAGAGGTCAAAACCAGCAGCTTAAGGTCCACCTGGAAACCTGCAGGCAGCCTGTGCAGATACCAGAGCAGCTGTGTAGTGGACTCATGACTTATCAAGCAGGCTCATGCATTGTGTATTAACTTTAATCTCTAAACAGATTTAAACTGTAGCCCCATGTAGAGCATATTGCAATACGCAAGCCTGCAAGGGGTTGTCTAATTTGCGCTATGAGTATAATGCATAGTACCTAGTACAATGGGGCCATGATCTCATGTGTGGAGACTGTGCTAGGACAGTACAAATAGTCAATAATAATAATAATAATAATTTGGATTTGTGCTGGAAACCATTTATTGAAATACTCTTCCCTTATTAGGACGCTGCTTTGAAACAAAAACCTCACATTGCTTTCACATTAACATTGCAAACAAGTAATGCAGCAGAGCCATTTGTACTAAACACACAAAAGGTCACATTTTAAACAGATGAGCTCTAACCCCTCTCTTTGTAGATGCATTCTGTGACCACAAAAAAATTTACCGTGGGTGCTAATTTGAGAACTTGCACCTGTAACTAGCTGATTTTCTCCTGTGATTGACTTGCTGGCATAAAATGCAAGGTTCATTTTGAAGGTACAAACTGCAATTGCAGAGAAAGGTGGTTGCCATTTCGAAAATGTGATCTGTATATTGGACCTTATTCTCACCTCACTCACACTAGTGTAAATCCAGAATAACTGCACTGAACTCAATGCATTTACACCAGTGTGAAAACAATGTGAGAAAAGAATCGGGACCAGTGTGCATATACACACACACAAATACATACTCACTCAGTTAAGCCAAATCAGTATGTGGCAAAACTGCCAAGAACTGTGAATTCACTTGGATGGTTTGATAAAATAGTAATTATTCACATGTCCTTATAAATAAAAGATGATAGCACCAAGGTTTTTGCAACTGTAAATACATTTGCACTTTGTCGTCTTTTTCTTAAAACCAAAGATATCCAGGCTGACACCAAAGATAGCTGCCCACCACTGAGGTCATCATTGTCTAATTAGTTTTGCTACATTGCCACAATAATTTTGCCTGACATGACATTGAATTGAGGCTCAGAAGGCAATCAGCAGCTAACAGCCATGGTGGGCATTAGTTACACCTAGTGACAGAGTAATTAGTAACTGACTGTGCCACTTTACACGAATGACTAGGAGATGCATGGTCACTTTTTCTTATTAAAATACTTACGAGCCCATTACATATACACACATGCATGCACACACATGAATGGGCCCTACTGCAAATTCCTACCCCACTTCATAGAGAAAATTGAACATGGTAGAAATATAGCATAAATGGCAAGCACAGAAAAATCTGACTGCTCTGGAAAACCGAGAGCTGTGAGGAAACTGGACCCCCAGATCCAAATTCCCCTGCTCCCCTTTTATTAACTTGGTTTATGGCAATTGAAGGTTGATGGTGAAGATAGGATGCTGCACTGATAAGCTGGAGGAGGCTCATGTGAGTCCCTTGTTAAAACAGCCAGCCTCTGGGCCCCGTAAAGGAGAAGCTCAGTTTTCATTTTAAAAACAAAGAAAGGCAGGGTCCTACGGACAAAAGCCTCCTTCACTACACATCCTTGATTCACCCTCACAGCAGGCCCATACTGTGCACAAAATGAGACAGGGGTCCTGTGAGTAAAATACAATGTGATCATGTAATTAAAGACTGTATCATAATTCATATGCACACTGATATAAATTACAGTTGCACAGGCCTAAGTATTCAGTCACCTCTACTCTCACTGTTGCAATAGGAAATGAATCAGCCTATGAACTGCAGAATTGGCCTGGGGTACTGGGTTCCCCCCAAAAACAGGTTGCCAAGTAGCCATTTTCCTTGCTTGTTTTTAAGGCTGACCAATGAGTGCTGTTGCTTATTCTCCATTGGCGGTTACAATCCTTCATGTAATCTTGATATAAACATCTACCCCATCTTGGTTCACACAGATTCAATCTTCCTGTAAGGTCTCAATTCCTCCACCAATGCTACAAAGAATGATGGTGTATTTGCAGAAATAAGTTGCTGTGTTTAGGCTGACTAGGAAAGTATATTCTAGACCGGTATATTCTAGATAGTCACTTTAAATGGATTGTTTCTGGCATGACATGACACTATGGAGGAGTCATTTGAGGTACAACTTCTTGACTGACATAAGTAAACTGGACGTGGTAACTGAAAAAAAATAGGGGCTGGGAGTAAGTAAGAGCCTCAATTCTCCACTTTCTCAGAAATGATTTTTGCTGGTTGGCAAAAACAAACAAACAGCACAATAACAACCATCTTACAACTACTTGAGAAAAGGATGGAGAGTTTTTAGATTAGTTGTGTAAGAAATATCGAAAAAACAAAGTCATGACCTGGATAATGTCTAAAAGAACAAAGATCCAGAAGCACAGTTTTCATAGCTTAGATTTTTCTGTCTACTATAAAAGAACAGGTTATGTGCATTTATAAGCAACTAACATGAGAGACACGTGTCAACAAAGTGACTTGTGTCAAGGGATAGAGTGGAATGATTGCATTGTTGAATAAATAAAATATATGCTTTCAAAAGGATGGGGAAGACTCTAAGACAACAGTCTGCTGATTTCTGTACAGATACGAGAATGCATTCTTTTATTTTTGACAGTAAAATTAAGTGCCTGCACAGGATTCTGAAATAAATGGATGTGCATAAATTCTTGGGGTGGGAGGAGGAATCAAAGATGAGATAAAATAAAAGAGAAGAGTGACAATTCTGTTCAAACATGATCTTACTATCTTAACACCTTATTAACAGTTAAATTGTTTAATGCACTTAACTGTATATTAATGTGATAGACACATTTGTAGGAAAATATTTTAAAATTTCCTGTTAAATTCACCTATTAAAGCTAACAGCTGTTCAATCTTCTTATTTTATTTCACTTTATTTTTACAGTTGGTGTCCTTTACTAGTGTCATGTATGCTGAATCATGCAATTCTCAGAAAGAGAGAATGTTCTCATAGGAAAGGGATGTTCTAATAAGAGGAAAAGTAAACTCCTCACCAGCCTATTGTTCTAAGCCATGTGCAAGGTGATACTTAATTGGAGTTACTCCACAACTACACTAGTGTGACTGACATGACAACCACTGTGTCTGGTTGTCACTTTGACCCTTATGAAATGCATAATAAACCTTTTGCATTATTCTAGCCAATCAGCATTCAGGGTGTGTTTTCCTCCCCCTTCTCCCAATGCACCTAAGGCACTCATTTTTCTGCGTCATGTTTTTCAGCTTTTCAGCATCAGCTTCCCACAAAGGGGGTGGGTCCCAGAGTCCAGGCTTCAGCCTGAACCCAAATGTCTATACTGGAGTTTTACAGTCCAAGCCTCCAAACCCAAGTCAGCTGACATGGGCCTGCCACAGCTGTTTACTTGCAGTGTAGACATAAATGTTTTCTCTCTGAATCTCAGTGTCCATTTCTATTGTATATTCCGTACCCTGAGCACCTGGCCAATAGAAGGGCTCCCATTCATTTTAGTGGGGATTGGATCAGGCCCCTGATTCATGCTGGACTCCTCTTATCTTAATAGGATATTCATAACATGGAATGAATTCATGCAATGGAGTTCCGCAGGGCAGATCAAAGGAATGATCATGTAGGAGTGTTTTGCCCTTAATGTGCTGCATCCTTAGGACTTGCCACCTCTTATCTTGGAAGTGTGTAAGAAATAGGGACTGGAGAAACAGTTCTCCCTCATGACAGTGAAGAAGACACCCACTAGGTCACTAAAATGCTTCCAAGATGTATGTTTGATTTGACTAAAACATTTGAAAATATTTTTCACTACAATTCAGCCGCTCCATAGAGTTCAGGACATTTTCATAACCTTAAATAATGCACACTTTTTATTGTGGGTC
Source organism: Chrysemys picta bellii (assembly GCF_011386835.1). Taxonomy (NCBI): domain Eukaryota; kingdom Metazoa; phylum Chordata; order Testudines; family Emydidae; genus Chrysemys; species Chrysemys picta. The sequence continues at coordinate 112,813,572 of NC_088796.1, forward strand.
TATTTCTTTCACGTGCGTAGCATTAGTATGTTGCCTTTCACAATAGGCTATCCCTCATTTTTTTCAAACTGATATATCAATATTGTATATAATATTGGGAATTAATTTACTCTCCAAACTGCAGAGCAACCAAGTCTCTCAAGTAATAATGTTGCAAAGTTAGCAGTTCAGACTCTATCATTTACATATATATGATCTTTATGGTAGGTACCTGTAGTGATTGTATTAGTCTCTGGTTCCCATTGTTAACTTTATCATGCAGAAAAGTCCCATTTAGAACTTACTGGCATTTTGTGGAACTGCATCTACACCCCTGTATATAACCACATTAAAGTCCCCAAAATAACAAATCTAGCCAGTTTTAAAAATGCTATATATATTTTGAATATCTATAACTATAACTACTGTATATAGTTAATTAAACATGGCTTCATCCTGAAAAGTGATGCACACCCCCAGCTCCTACTGACTTCAACAGGAGTTGAAGCTGCTGAGTACTTTGGAAGGGGTTGCTTAGTAGCTTGCAGGACTGGACTAATAATAGAAAGGGTGGGTAAAAGAATATCTCAGTTCATTTAATTCTCTGCATCCATGACTTAGACCTATCCTGTTTAGATCTTAAGCTTTACTAGTTCTCTAGTTCAAACAGGAATGATTTTGGGAAGTCCTATGGACTGGTCTATGCAGGAGGTCAGACTTAAATGGTCACAGTGGTCCCTTCTGGCCTTAGAATGTATGGATCTATGAACTATGTAGTTGTTAAGGGAGAGAAAGGGGGGGAAGAGAGCTGTACGATACAGGTGAAATGAAAATCTTTAGTTCTAAACAATTTTAACTGAAACTCTCATATTTTGAGTCATTTCTGTCTTGTGATGTTTTATAAATGAACAGGGATTCTCAGATTAACTCATGGTAACCTTTTCTAGCTTGAAATAAAACTCTGTCCCTGCTGGCATGCTCTGCCATTTGCTGCTAGTCACGCTGGCTCCTGTAGACTGTAAACAGTGACTTAGGTTGCCACAGTGACTGACAGTGAGAGACAGCGTACACCAGCAGGGACAAGGTTTTCAACTGCCTGTTTTTTTGTAAATACAAATTTTCAGAAATCTCTTATAATTCCCTTGGATGTTTGGACACTCTGTAAAAACCAATGGAGTAGACAGATGGAGGAGAGGAAGGAAGAGATGTTGAGGGGATTGTTGGAAGGACGAAGGAGATATTTAGGGACTTCTGAGAACATCATCACTGGGGTACCCACAATCATAAACAACCTCACCTGTTAAAATGGCTTCTCTTTGTTTTAAGAGGTAAATCTATTTATTTGAAGGGAGTAATAAGACATTATTTTTACTTGTGGGCTATCCTTGGCAACTGAAATTGTTGTGTTCCCAGCGAATTGGACACCAGCTGGGGATTTCCAGAACACACTGTCTTTTGCTATGTTCCTTCACTGCCACTACCACATGCCCGATGCTGATGGGGAGGGGAGGCTGTTGTAGGAACCAGCTACACCACCTCTATGCCTATTGAAGTCTCCCTGACACTGGGCGAACCCCCAGCTATAGAGATGTGGGAACTTTCCATACCCTTTGTGCCCCAAGGCACTATTCAACATAACTAGAACATTAATATCTGCAGCAGGGGAGAAGAGGTTTTAAAAGTTACAATCCCATTAGATGAGCTCAGCTGAGGGACCATTCATGGGAGAGAGGAAACAGAGCAGCTCAGCTAAGAGGACCGGTTAGACAGCAGCTATTGTGGAGCTGAGGGATCTGCTTTCTCTCTGAAGAGCTGCTACTGACAGGTAGCAGCAGGTGACAGTGGATTGAAGCATTTGGAGGCAGAGAACTATGTATGTGGGAGGAACAAATCTGAGTAAAACTGGCCATTCCCATTGTTCTTCTTCCTTCGGATAGTGGTGCTGTTCATGGAGATCAATGCTGTGTTGCTCAACAAGAACTGTGAACAGGATGGAGCCATCTGTAGAAAGGTTTCAGCCACTCTGTGCCCTCCTTTTCAGTGGTGGCTCTCCTGTGAGCTATGCAGCTGTGCAATGTCTCGATTAACTGTGTTTGAGGAGTTTATTTGCTATCCAGTGTTCCAGATGCTTTCTCTCCTGTCTCACAGTCAGAGACAAATGTAATGGCTGCTAACAGCACTCAGAAGTCACAAAGTCTAAGCTCTTTGGGGCAAGGACCTCAGCAGTGCTCAGCAAACACTAAATAAGAAGAAAGAAGGTTTGTGAGAAGAGAGAGAGTCTCTTCAGACATCACAAAGTTTCTCTTCAGATAATCTCTGCATGCTCAGTTTTAAAAAGTCATTACTCCAAAGTGCACAGCTTGGGAATAGGGTAAGCAGTAGAGTTGTGCTTTATGTAATACCCACCCAAAAAGCAAGTAGGCCAGTAGGCCTGCTTGGAGTATCTATTTTCTCCCTAATCAGTTTAGTCCTTCTCTGCTCTCAGTGGAGCTAATCCAATTCCCATTCAAGTCAATGGGATTCTCAGCATATATTTCAATGGGTCTGAGCTTTGGAGATATGAACTGAGTTGAGAGTGCTCAGAAACTTACAAGAGCTACTCAGCATCTTGCAGGATCTGACTCTAGATCTGTTTTTTTTCCCCCCATGCAAAATGTAGTTCTCTATTTTTAGGAATGCAAGGGGTATCAGATTAATTCTGGTGTGGAGAAGGAAAGCTCATAAATAGATGTTGACTGTCTTATGACACTATATAAACAATAAGTGAGCATCTGAGATCCTGTGGAACTCTCCTGGGGAACACTGATAAGGTATCATTCATATTCAATCATCTGTATAGAAAACCCTTGTCTTTTCTTATATGGCTCATGCTTAAATTCATGTGGCCATTAATAATGCTTCCTAGGCATTGCTCGAGGCTACAATGATATCTTCTCTTTTTCAGTTCATATACAGACACTTCTCTTTTTCAGTTCATATACAGCCCATTGCTGTTATGAAAAACTACGTGTTTGCTTAATATCGCAATACAGTCTTCTCTTCCTTCTTCGTGAATAGGGTTAGGGATTCTTTGAAAATGGACATTCATGATCAAAGTGCTACCCTCTTTAAAAGTATCTTCAATAAATAATCAAAGAGCTTCCCTGCTGTTTTCTTTAGGATAATAGTGCTCCTTTTATAATTACTGGTTTCAATTTTTACTTTTGAGAGAGAAAGGGAGGGGGGGAGAGTGAGTGTTTAAAAGATATTCAGGTTCCTGCCATTGCCTTTTTATGAAAAGGGAACATGGCTACAAACATCATTAGATTAAAATCCCTGACAATGAATGGGAAGGGGGTGTGAAATCTAAAATCCTTTAATATTTTATTGAGCCCTTCCCCTTCCACCTTTATTGGATGGGAAGATTCTTTGACCATACACAAAGAGACCTTTTTTTGCAGATTTTCAAATATATGAAAGAGAAACCTGTACATGATCTGTCAGCAATAGTTAAGAGAGGCAAGGAACATTTCAGCCACATGTAAAATTAGCAAGTTAAATATTTACTCTTTATGGGGTGAGGAGCTAGTCTTGCTTTGCCAGTTTGGATGATTTCCATATACTTTGCTAGGTTTTTTGACCAACTGATTCAAAACCACATTAAGAGAAGCAGCAAAACGAGCCCTCAGTAAATTAATTATAATTATCATACCACACAGATGAATAATAATCTGCTTAATAAATTTATAATAGCAGAAAATATTATGTGGCTTAAAATGATAACGGCAGTTTTCGCTGGAAGTTGGGAATAATATAGAACTTGAGACACTGGCAAGCTGTCCTTCAGCTTAATTTGGCTTCCAGCTGTGGCTCAGGTTTTGAGCTGAAGCTATTTATTTTGAATAATTGTCATAAACACTCAGTCAAAGCTGTAATGTGGGGCCACTGTGTAGTGTTTGATCTCTGGACTGCTCCAAAATACAATGTTATGCTATTTAAAATGATCCACTCTGTCAACATTTGCCAAACAGTTTAAACCGAACTGTTTTATTTCCTGGGCCAGGGTCCATTTCACAGAACAAGAAAATAGGTTATAAAATAAAATAAACCTCGGTGCTTGAAAGTTATGTTCCCACCTCCCCGTTTGCTTGCTTGAACTGTGCTAACTTTTCGTCAGAGGAATCTTAGATGGTGGGCTACATTTTCAGAGGGATGCCATTACTAACCTGGGTAGTTGCACCAATGTTAGTGGTGTTCAAATATTGTTTGAGGTCCCAGCTGATTTCCAAAGGAAGCTGCACACGGGATTAATATGGCCGAAGGGTGTGGTGGGTACATGGCCAAGAAAATGCACCTGCCAATGTATTGTCCCAGATGCCCACTTAAGCGCAAGTGTAATGGTAAGTGGAGGATCCAAAGTTTGTGCCATAAAATGCCGCTGTAAATAACTGGGGAGAACCCGATGCCATCTGCTTTGTATGGTTTCATTACCTCAGCCACAGACAAGAACCTCCTGAGGCAAACAGACACTCCCGTGGAGTAGGTTTGAGTCTATTCAGCAGCAGTATGCTTCCTTCACTCTTTTGGGTTCATATCAGGCACATCAGGATCCGACGACAAGGAAGAGGAGGTGGCAGCTCACAGACCACATAGGCCCAACACTATCCCCCGAACAGGCTATGATTATTTTATGGGTTAGCTTCCTTGAATAGCCTAAGGACAGGTTTGAGATATGGCCTAACCCATGGGTTTTGGTCCATACGTCCCACAGCACCTCTACAGCCTCAGCATATGCTGAAACACAAGCTGAGATTTTGTGTCTTTGTGCATATAAGAAAGTTGTCTCCAGAGCCAAGCAATCTTCTTCACCAAATAACTCAAAAACTCCTCAGAGCAAGAAACACTTTACTCTGTCACTAGATAAAAACAACTAAGATTAATCAAACTGAGAAGCACTTGGAACAATTCTCCTGATCAGGATTTCATGGACGCAGGGGCATTCTTCTTCACTTCCTGCACAATCATGGCATAGCATTTAAAAAAAAAAAAACTTTTATGCAACAAAAAATTCAACCCCAAACAGGACTTTTATCACTTCTACTCTGTTTTCCTTCCTGCTCCTTCACCAGCTATTTGAATAACACAGTGAAACTAGGGAAGATACATCTGGTGGTTAAGGACAACAGATTATCATAATGTCCTACCAGGACTACATAGAGGAGTCTTTTTTTTTGAGACCGACAGCACCAACAGCAAGTCCTGAGAGTATTCTGTGACATTGCGCATCTCTGCCCATTCTGCACATCTTTCTCTGTCAGGGCATCTTCACACGAAAGGATGGCTTCCTGAGCAGTGGAGGGATTAATTGATTTATCAAAGATTATTAAAGCCAATCAGTGGCAGAGCTGGGCATAGAAGACTCTTCTTGGGTCTTGATTCTTAGGCCCGGATCCTCATAGGTATTTTGATGCCTGATTCCTATGGCAGTTAGGCATCTAAATACCTTTGAGGATCTGGTCCTCAGTCTTTTGCTGTACACATTATGCCAGAGAGAAAGATCACAGGCTAAAAACTGCCTTAGGAGATGTGACCGTTACACAGTGTAAGAGCGCTGTATCCAGTTTGGCCTCCAGGGACAATGCTCACTTAATATGCCTTATTCACAAAATACAGTATAGCAGTACTTGACTTGAGGACTATATGAGAACATATCATTCTTGTGGTAAATTTCCCATAGTCTGCTTAGTTATAAATTTACCACCATCTGCAAACTTTCTTTACTTATGCAGCATTTCATAAGGACATTGAGCCAAGTTCTGTATCTCACTCTGTACAATCTTGTGGAGGCACAAACTGCTATCATTTCCATCACTGTAAATCTGAACTCCCTACTAAAGTCAACTGGGACTTTGTATAAATACTGATAGCAGGGTATAGCAGACCTGATCTACAGTAGAAAATTAAATGGGTTAACTAAATCGCTCAGGAGTGTGAAAAATCCACCCCCCTGAGCAGCATAGTTAAACCGACCTCTTGGGCAGGTGGATTACCTATGCCAGCAGAAAACCTCTCCCGTCAGTGTAGGTAGTGTCTACATTGAAACACTACAGTTGTACAGCTGTGCCACTGTAGCATTTCATGTGTAGACAAGCCCACCAAGACGTTCCAGCCAGGGCTGCAAGTGGAAGTATGTAATTATTGCAAGGAAGTATCGCTGTATTGTTCTGTGTATTTCCAATCCAACAGGAAGAAGAAAGTATTCTATCCTTAGGAGAAATTCAGCCCAGTTTTGCAGAATCAAGAGGTTCTAATAGTTTGGATAAGGTTCACATGATCATTATAGATCTTTTATTAGTACCGGAAATATAGCAACTGGTTGGTGCATCTTACAAACCAAAATTAAATCAATAACGTAACTGCCATTCCAAATCACAGCCTCTAATCCAGTATCATGTCCCCAACAGTGGCTAGTACCAAATGCTTCAGAAGATGGTGCTAGAAGCCCTGAAATAAACAATTATGCAATAACCTACTGATGGTAGACATTTCTCCCTTAGCCTACGCAGATTGTGTTTGGTTTATGGTGTGATGAATGAGGAATATCCCATTAAATTTTCAATCTTATCTAATTAACTATGTATGAATTAATTTAATTTAAAAGGGGGAAAATATGAAGTATGTCATTCTCATGTATAATTCTGATTTTTACATTTTCATTAGATGACCATTCTGTGCCTTCATACAGCTTAATGGAGTTGTAAACATTTTCCAGAGCCTCCAACCCTGATACAACCCTTGCTACTTTAACGTACAAAAGCTACATAAAGTTGTCCTAATAATATAATTTTATCTGGGGGATTCATATGGGCATTTTCTGGCTGGCTCTTTGCAATTTTCTTTTGGCCCATTTAGTGAAGGGAGATGGAAGATGTGTTTGGAACTCCTAGTACTCAGAGAGTTCCTAGCTGGCATAATAATCTGAAATAAATTAGAGCACCCCGAGGCTGCTCGCACTCATACAGGGGCTGAATCAGCCCCTAGTTGCTCCCAGAAATGTGGGAACACAAAAGCGGCTTTAAGTCTCCTTTTACTCCTAACTCAGGTTCAGGGCTGAGTGCAGCTTGACTGGATCCAAGGATCGGGGCCTTTGTAGGGAAAGGGGAGACGGCCAATCAGTCATTTGAAAAAAACCCCAACACATATACTATAATATTTATATATTTATAAGTAGCTCAGACAGATACAGAAATACATAAATGCATGTTATATTATCCTTATGCTGAAAAGCTCCGACTGACACAATACAAAAATGAATTCATTCCTTTTGGCAAAGCTACAATAAGCTACCAACCTGAAGCAAATACTCACCAGCAACTACACACCACACCACAGAAACACCAACCCAGGAACCAATCCCTGTAGCAAACCTCGTTGCCTACTCTGTCCCCATATCTACTCTGGCGACACCATCACAGGACCCAACCACATCAGCCACACCATCAAAGGCTCATTCACCTGCACATCCACTAATGCCATCATGTGCCAGCAAAGCCCCTCTGCCATGTACATTGGCCAAACCGGACAGTCCCTCCGCAAAAGAATAAATGGACACAAATCAGACATCAGGAATGGTAAAAGTGAACACTTCAATCTCCCTGGTCATTCTATTACAGATTTAAAAGTCACTATCTTTGAACAAAAAAACTTCAGAAACAGACTTCAAAGAGAAACAGCAGAACTAAAATTCATTTGCAAATTTAACACCATTAATCTGGGCTTGAATAGGCACTGGGAGTGGCTGGCTCATTACAGAAGCAGCTTTTCCTCTCCTGGAATTGACACCTCCTCATCTATTATTGGGAGTGGACTACATCCACCCTGATTGAATTGGCCCTGTCAACACTGGTTCTCCACTTGCGAAGTAACTCCCTGCTCTCCATGTGTCAGTATATAATGACTGCATCTGTAACTTTCACTCTATGCATCCGAAGAAGTGAGGTTTTTACCCACGAAAGCTTGTGCCCAAATAAATCTGTTAGTCTTTAAGGTGCCACCAGATTCCTTGTTGTTTTTGTAGATACAGACTAACACAGCTACCCCCTGATACAATAAGAATGAGACTACATTGATATTAAGATCTCTGTAGCAGCATATTTCATGAACTAACACGTTTCACATTTTTATCAGAGCCTGACAAGAGTTCATGTTGTTGTTATGTACACAGCGGAAGTGTAGGGGGAGAGGGAATCCTTGAAATGAGGTGTTGTCCAATATGCTAGGGAGGCTCCTAACCGACAACCTGTACACCACTAAGATTGTGCTACTGCAGGGGTCGGCAACCTTTCAGAAGTGGTGTGCCGAGTCTTCATTTTATTCACTCTAATTTAAGGTTTTGCATGCCAGTAATACATTTTAACGTTTTTAGAAGGTCTCTTTCTATAAGTCTATAATATATAACTAAACTTGTTGTATGTAAAGTAAATAAGGTTTTTAAAATGTTTAAGAAGCTTCATTTAAAATTAAATTAAAATGCAGAGACCCCCGGACCGGTGGCCAGGACCCGGGCGGTGTGAGTGCCACTGAAAATCAACTCACGTGCCGCCTTTGGCATGCGTGCCATAGGTTGCCTACCCCTGTGCTACTGTTTTGTTGTCTGCACCACATTCTCTAGTGTGGCAGCAGGAAAACTGTGCCTATGACTGGCATTCTGCAATTAATACTACCCACTTGCTGCATTCATGACACTCGATCATGCTGAACTCTATTACTGTATTTATGGTGCTATCATACTGCTCAATGCTAAGAGCCTGGCAACCATGGAAACAGATACGGCTGCTCATTTCATACATTTTATCCCAAGTCTGCTCATCAGTCACTGCAAGAGGATAGTATGAGATATATGTTCCCTTTACAGGGGAACTCTACTTGCTTCTTCCTGTGCACAGACAGGATTAGCCTGAATTTACTCATTTTTTCCTCTTTCAAGGCTGTGTGCTGTGGACATTATAGGGTGACATGGAGATTGAAACATGTGCAGAATTTCCACACAACCAATATAAAACAACCTTCTAGTTATATGGATAGACAAGAAACAGAAGGTTTGGGTACATGCAAAGAAGGAAGGTAGCAAGAGACACGTTATTTATTCCATTGAATGACAATTATATACTACATTCTCGTTGTACAGCTGTTTATTTTTAGGACTAATGGGGAGAGTCCAGCCCTCCCCAGGGGAGTGTACAGCCCACAAGGCAGCAAAATAGATGCACTATCACTCCACAGAGGGGGCTGCATCTCTCACCTATCATGAAACAGGGCTTTGTGAGATTCCTTCCACTGTAGTGCAGAGGAATGTTTCAGGAGTAGGATAGGATAGCAGATGAGAAGCCTTGATACCTGCCTCTCCAAGGATCCACCAGCCACCCACTTATGCAGGAGGCTGAGCTGCTGTGAACTCTACCGCAGCCCTGAGGCTATAGTGCCAGACCTTTACTGGCTCTACTGGCAAGCCACAGACTGGGGAAGGGCATTTTTGTCCATCACAGAGTATCCCTGTGAAAAGCCCATTCAACCTGGCTTCATCCAGGAGAGAGGATTTGGCCCACCAAATACCAGTTCTCCAAGTACAAACAAACCAGAGAAGAAAAAAGGGAGAGAAATGATCAACCCTATTTATTTTTCACCCGTTTAGTCCTGACAGTGTGCTCAGTGCTATACGAGATGTAAATAGAGACAGTCCCTGCCCAGGGAGATTACATTCTAAAAGACTAACACAGATAAGACAAGACACACACAGGGAGAGTGTTCACTTGGAATAATTCTTCTTTGTTTAGAACATCGATTGTTTTCACTAAGGAATTGTTTTTGGTAGCATGAAAATGTTTGTAAATTGAAGAAATAAGAATGTTGATTCAGAAAGTGCAGTAGTCGTGTGTATCTAATCAAAACGAGAGTCTGTGATAGGTTATTGGTAAGTCTTTTAGTTCATGTCTTACTTTTTGCCTTATAATGCAGGTGTTTGGGAGCCCATTGTTTGGGACACCATTAAGTCTTATTTAACAGTTGAGTTGCAGCATATGTAGTTCTTCCCTCACCCCCCTCAAGGTGTAGCCTCAATAAGATCATTTCCCTTGTAGTTATCCTGATGGTTAAATATAGTTCCGGGAGCTAATGCAAGGGGAGAGTATTAGGAAGCATAGTTGCCCTTCCTCAGGTAAAAGCAGGAGAGTTCCTTCTCTCCTAGATGTGATGGACCTCAGTTCCCCTTCCTCTTGCCTCTTTATTAACTGGTGAAAGGAAGGCTCCTCAAACAGGAGAATCTGTAGCAGCAGGAGGAACAGGTACCTGGTTGTGGAGTTTATTGGGCACTAAGCCTTCCGGCCTGCAGGGGAGCCATGTCGCCATCTGACAGGAGAAGCACTGTACAAGCTGGTAGCGTCTATCTGACACTTTTCTCCTGCATCCTTTATTTTTCCTCCTTTTTTGATACCAGGACTGATCCATCTTTATGGGGTCTAGCTAGGACGTACCTCTCACTGAGAAGTATGGGAAGGGCTAGGTTAAGTCTCTATCTTACAGGATGGCATGTCCCTCTGCTGGTTCTAGAGGTGATGAGCCAGTAATCTCAAAGGAGCCCGTGTCTGGATGTCAGGCCCCAGCGATTGAACCTTTGTTGATTTGTTTCCAGTGATAATAGCAAAGGCAGTACATTGTCACAATCTATACCGGAATATCAATATCATTTCTACTCTATGCAATCTGCAACAAAGTCAGTTTCTTTTTTCTCCTGCTATAGCTTTTGAACTGCACACAAGTGTTGACCATGCCTATTTACAATTGACTTGTTTTTGTTTTTTGGGGGGTTTTTTGCAAAGAGGTATCACACTATCTGCCCAAGGTGAACAATCATATGCTACCCTACAGAATGTGATCTGTTATTGGTAACCAGGCACATCACATTCAGTGACAAACTTTGTTTCCATTCTGGAAAAGTGACCCTGTAAAATGGGAGTGATGGCTTCCATCACTAGTATCTCTCAAATGTTTCCATCGCAAATGTGGTCAGAGTGCAAGTAAAAATATGTTTGTTCTAACTGTTAGGCCTGATAATTCAGCCTGGGATCCAAGAGTCCAGCTGGACTCTTCCCTTCTTGTGCATGATCACTTGTAACAAAGGTTCTTCAAGCTAAATTAAGCCCAAAGTTACATCTGTGCAATCTGTCATACACCCATAGTCTGGTAGAACTGCCCATGCTGGCTTGACTCTCACCAGACTGTTTGGTTTGGGGCTCATGTGCTTTACGCCTCTTGAGTCAGAATGGAGCCCAGGCATTGCCCCTAGTTGGTGTCTTGAGGCACACTTCAGGGTCTAGCACCTCCTTCCAAGAGTTGAGACCCATAGTCCGACTGCTTAGCCCTTGCTGACCTCTCAAGCTCTTCCATAGTTTGAGTACGCTCTCTCCCATGACTCCAGTCGGTTGTGTCTCTTGGGATACAGTTTAACTCTGCAGTGGCATGTGATAGGTGAAGCAAACAGACACACAGACTTTGCACAGGATTCTGAACATCATTACTCTTTACTTAGCTAGCACAAGAAACACAAGATAGCTCTAGACAAAATAATAAACACATCCATGCACATTTCCCTGCCTCTGTTTCCTCACTTCCTCTGGAGAGGTCTTTGGGCTTAGGGTGGAGTCCTCTGGGTTATCCAGGATCTTTTTCCTGCAGCTCATGGCTTTTCCTCTTCCTGGAGAATCTCTCTCTCTCTCTTTCAGATAACTTTCTTCTTTCTTGGCTCATCCAACAGTTAAACAAGATCTCCTCTGCTATGAAAATATGTCCCACTCTCTTGCCCAAACTTCCAGTGTGTCTTTGTAAATCCCTTAAGTTTATATGTTCCATCAATAACACCTGGTTTCTTCATCTTGGTGCTGAGGATTTTCCTCCACCGCTCTAGTCCCCTTCAGAAAAACTTAATTGAGGTGGTTTCCGTAGGCTTCATCCAAGCCATTATTCCAAGGTGCTTCCACCTCAAAAGGGGACCATTAAAGCTGTAACAACCCACTGTTGGACCTGGTCTGGGAAGGATGCTATACAGCTCTGTCAGCAAATGGTGGAATCCAAATCCACAGTGAGGGATTCTATGATACAACAATTTCATAATAACAACTTTATATCATCAACCAGAATCCAGAAGTTTTACATAGACAGATTCTCCAAATTGTCGCACAATCCCATTGTCTTTGCATTGTTATTGCACAGGTAGAACTTACTGGGATTGAGTGAATAATTCTGTTGATAATTGAGAAGAAGGAATAGTATCCAATCCTGGATGAGCCCACTATTTCAGGGATGTGTGGTTTTTTGTTAATTGAAGTCTTTAAACAATATTAGATGTCTTTCTAAGAGATGCTTTAGTTCAACCAGAAGTTATGGGCTTGATGCAGGAATCTCTGGGTGAAATTCTGTGGCTTCTGTCATGCAGGAGGACATAGAACAGTGAGCATAATGGTCTCTCATGCTTCTTAAAATCTACAATTTTATATAGCAGACGTTGGACATTCAGGCTGGCTATAGAATGCTTCAAGTATACAACGTCAGCTTCAATATAGTTCCCAAACCCTAATTTAACAGGGAAAAAATCCGTCATGTAGTTGTAAGCCCATATTGTTCTGGCCACTATAACGATGTGCTGTTGGCAGTAATTATAGTTAGAATACAGCTACTATTCAACACTTTTAAATCCTCTTGCAAGACGTGTCCACTTAATCATGTCTTGTTTGCTTTTGCTTAGTAATTAATAGCTTTCTCAGAAAACAGAAGGAAAGACGTAAGGAAGAGGGCAACTAGCTTGAAGAACCCAGAGGAGAAATATACCTCCTTCATTTATCCATGTCATTGTTTGACTTACACATGAATAGTCACCGTGCTGCTGGCTGTGGTTGGTATTTCAGTACAGCATAGTTCGGTAAGACACTGAAATACTTCAGCTAATTCTCTTGTGTATGAACCTAAGTAATATATACAAATTTTTGGTAATTCATTCAATAACTCAGGGTAGTATATTACTCAGCATCAAGAACTCTACTTAAGTAACATTCACATTCTATCTTCAACCTACACAAGACAGAAGAGTCGGAGTCGAAATTTCCAAAGGAAATTATTAACTAGATCTTCATTTTAAAATGTGCCCACAACAGCTGTGTTTGCATATACAATTAATGCCCTTCCTTAATAGATTGCATTATTCCCTTGCATGTTTTACTTATGATAGTACTTGCATTTTAAGAGTAATAATAAAACTTGTAGATCCCAATTTGCAAAGTAAAATAAAAGTTATCAGATCACATCCAAGTAAATACCTTCAGAATTGGGAAGGACTTTTTGACCCATTTACAACACAGCACACTGGATTATAAGCACTGTGGGATTTTCTGTTTTGATTTGTTACGTTGCCTTCCTTTAGGCAAGCATCAGCCACACTATTGGTAATGAAGATTTCCTGAGGCTGAATATTAGCCTGATGGACCAATGGCCTCATCTGATGTGGCAAAAATGTTCCTGTGCCAAAAACTAAGATCTGTTGTTTAGGTACAATAATTGTCACAAATAACTCCTTCGGCTGCATTATGGGCTGTTTGTTGTGTGTATAACTAAGGAGTTTTAAGATGTGTTATTAACTAGATAGCCTCTCAGGCTTCTCTTAATTGTCATGCAAATATTTAATTAAGGACTTTTAAAATGTGTGTAACCTCACTCAGACAGCACTGGCTCCTTCTCAAGTGTCACAGACTCTCAGATCAGTGCTCATGCCATTGACATAATGGACTATAATGCCTCTTCTGACGCACCTTACAGTCTATCATATCAAGGCTGTGTTAGTGCATTTTTTCAGGTGGCAGATCATTGCTCCAATCGGGCCTATCACCTTTTTCAGTGAAACAAAATAAAAAATATTGAACATGCTTGGTAGGTCATTATTAAAATTAAATAACTCAGTTGTTAAGAAAACAACACAATAGTCAAAGGTTTCAGAGTAGCAGCCGTGTTAGGTATGCATCCGAAGAAGTGGGCTGTAGTCCACGAAAGCTTATGCTCTAATAAATTTGTTAGTCTCTAAGGTGCCACAAGTACTCCTGTTCTTTTTACAATAGTCAAAGTGGTTAGTCCACACATTGTGGACAAGGTCGGCTCCAGGCACCAGCTGAGCAAGCTGGTGCTTGGGGTGGCAGATTGTTGCAGGCGGCATTCTGCCCAATCCTAGGGCGGCACGGCCGCTTCTTGTTGTTGTTGTTGTTCTTGTTCTGCTCCGGCTGCCCTGTAGGGGGCGGCGGCGTGGAGAACCAGAGCGACCTGCAGGGCAGTCCTCTTCCTTCCCTCCCGCCTACTGGAGAGGAGCTCTTGTGGCAGGCGGCAGGAGGTGGCGCAGCGGGAGGGGCCTGCTGTAGCCCTGGCCGCCCCCTTCTCTCTCTCTCCCGCTCACTCGCTCCCCCACCCCCTCCCAGCCAGTCCCCCTGCACCCACGCACCGGCCGCGCCGCAGGTTTTTTTTTTTTTTTTTGCTTTGCCGTTTTTGCTTGGGGCAGCCAAAAAGCCAGAGCTGGCCCTGATTGTGGATTAATCTTCTGCAAAATTGTGTTTTCAGAAGTCATTTTTGAATTATTGAAGTGCAAAAAAATCTTAATCTCCTGACAGTCTTATTAGGAATTAATTCTAGTATTATTATTTAATTATTATTATACCCTTGCATCTCAAGTTGCTATTTTTTCCCGAGGGTCAGATATTATAAATCAAGTTTAAGCTTTGAGCACCATTTTTTTGTGTGTTTTCTCTCTTTCTTGGCCTTCTCCATCCTACTGTGAGAGCCTTCAGAATGTCCTGCAGTATTCCATTACGCACAAGGCCCCTTTGAAGCCATCATTCACCTGGCTGAAGAACCAGACAGGACTCCCTTTGGAACGGATCAACACGGTTCCTCAGCTGACCACAGGAATGTGATGAGCTTTATGAGAACCCTCCCTTCATTTCACTTCACTTTGTTAGATATTAAAATAAATAAAAAATCTACATTAGTGGTGCAAAACCCTACAGTGTCACTATTTTGAGCCAAAGTGTCCATGGGCCATTACTGAAGAACATGGTGGTGATGATAAGGCATACATGATTGCCTTGTATTCACAAAACTTCCAGCCTCTGTTGGTCCTCATAGTGAATAGTTCTGTATTCATTTATCTGTCTGAGTTTTATATATCATAAAAGCAGGATTTTTAACAGAAAAAATGCTGTTACACTCAACTATAATTGTATAAGGCACAAAACATGGAAGGCGAAGCATTGCTCAAATAAAAATGAAATAATACAAAGACAGATTCTTCTCTTAATTACAGTAGTGTAACTTTTTTTGACGTCAGTGGTATAGAAACTGATAGCAGAATTTAGACCAGAGTATGTAAAACCTGATTATGAAGCACTTTAAGGATGTTAAGGGAATCAAATTATTGGGCTGGTAGAATATTCCTAACCCTATAATTTTTCCTCCGAGTATCCATTATGCTGCTCTGTGACTAACTACTCTTCTATCGTTCCATTTTTTATTGTTTGACTGTGGTCCAAAGAAAAATTATATTTAGGAAGAAAAAAGAATTTAAATTTTGAGAAAACACACTTTAATTGTTTTATTTTTTTATTCATTTTTATATTGTATTTCAATGCTTCCTGATACTATATTTACAATACCAGAACTGTACTCTATCCTTCTCTGGACTCTGGGGATTCTCCTTCACATGTTTCCTTTCTCACAGGCTTGTGTTTATGTGACTCCTTACAATAAAAGCAGGCTCAGATAGCCAACAGATCAGTCATGGTCCACAGAGTTATACAGTGTAATCTGCAACTGCCTTCACAATAACTACAAATGTTGGGCCCAAAGCAAATACATATCCAAGCATGCAATGACCCTCTGTAATCCAAACAGACTCTGAATCATCTACCTCCCTCTTTATTTCCTTTGCATTATATAATGTATACAGGAAGATAAACAGACAAAGACATTTTTGAGGCCACCAGAACATGCTATGTACAGGTCTCTGGATTTTGAAGGAGTAGTTACACTATTGGAACAGAACTCAGATCTGGAATCAGTTCCTGGCTCTGACACAAACTTCCTCTGTGACTTTGGACAAGTCACTTAGCCCCTCTGTTCTTCAGTTCTCCATTTCTAACACAGGAATAAACCTTAGAATGGTGTTGGGTGGATACATGTATCAGCGTTTCTGAGCACTACGATGATGGGATCCAGATTCTAGAATGATAGAAATCAAAATCAGTAGAGAAATAGCAGAGATTTTTGGTGAGTATTCATCAGTTTGTGTAATCAGACACAATTGGGAAATTATAAAGTAGCTATAGCCAGACAATAACCTTTTTTCTTTTGGAAATTCTAGTTAAAACACTATCTGCATGACTTTCAGTATTTTCTTAGAAATGCAGATGTAGGGTCATATATGGAGATCTCCACTCAGTTCAGAAAGTAGATTTGATAGAAGTGATAGAAAAGGTTGGATTTTAATAATTCAATTTAAATCCTGTCTTTAAGGCCTGGGCTACACCCAGATTTTGTGCTGGTAGAACTATTTTAGTTAGCAGTGTGGTGTTGTTTTTTAATTGCAAGAATTATATCAATGTAACTCCTCGTGTGGATGTAGTTATACTGATACAAAAGTGTAGCTTATTTCCTTTCCCATAGAGGGAAAAGCAACACCAGCATATGTATTTTTCTACCAGTAGAACTGTGTTCACAGTAACCATACTGGTATAGTTGAAGTGATACAACTTATTGGCTACACAAGGCCCACCTTACACAGAGTAAGCTTGGGAGTCGTGAACTCTTTCTGAACAAACACAAGAACCATCCTGTATGGTATTAATAAAAAGTTCAAAATATTTTGAAACTGACAATTAAGTTGAATTTGCCAATGGTAGAAATGAAACTTGTTTAGTTTAAAACAAACTAACTTAACAAAATGACCATATGTCAGGCATTGAGTAACCAGTATTTCTTTTTCAGAGCAGCCTCCTGCAGACCGGATAGGTGCTAGTTAATTCATATTGCTTTGCTTTCAAAGAACACTGATAGCATGAAACAGAGTGCTGCACAATTGTAAATAATACGTTACTTTTTGTGGCAATGCTAGCTAAATTTACCAACATAATCCAAGTACAATATATCCAGGTGCTTCCTCGGAGGTTCTTTTTAATACTTAGAGAGAACCACTATACTGTACAATTAACAACAATTACAACCACCCATTTTTCTTTGGTATCCAACCAACAAATTGCTCATTAACAATTCAGTTGCAACCATGTAAACCCTGATGTATATTGCCTTACATTCCTTAATATTTTAAGAGATATCCATGCCATATTTTGTTTGATGTTTTTCAGTACGCATGGATGTGCAAAATGCCTCAAATAGTTCTATGCCTGTTTGTGAAAGAAAGAGACATGACTGTTCACCTAAGTTGCAAAAACTCTCAAGCAAGCTTCCTATCTGTCTGTGACTAATTCTTCTAGCCATCCTTTCATTATCCATCCATCCTTGTCTTTGTTTTGCAAAAGTATGCACTTGAGGTAAAGAGAGAAGGGGCAATAATATTGGTAATATGGATTTTGAGAATAATTATCTTTTCAGTTTTTTCTAATGAAAAGTAGAAATGGCCAGTTCCAAAGCTGTCTTCTCAGCTGCTGATAAGATTAATGTACTGATTAACACCTTTTCCAAGTTGGATTGGAGGTGAAAGCAATTCCATTTGGCAAAACCTCATCCCATTTGCTGACATCTTCATTAACCTCACTGATAAGGAAACCATTTCACAATAAAAAATTCTCAAGGCTAGAGATTTTATCTTCACAGCTTCACCTAACAATGCTAATTCTCAGTGTGAAACACGCAGGTTCAATTGCCTTGATAATTTCACAGTGCCCTATACCTTTTTTTTTTTTTTTTTGGTGGTTAAAAGGTTGACATAAAAGAAACCAATTACTTCACACTCACTAGAGAAGGCTGATTTTCAAAAGGACATTTCACCTTTTAAGAAAAAGAGAGAGCAAAGATACAGGTAAAAGTGAATAAAAGGGTCATCAGACGCAGAAAGTTAGTTGAAAGTATGTTTTAAAAGAAAAAATACCATGTGGGTATATTTAGAGATGTGCCAATTTTCTCTCTTGTAATCTGTAGTTTTCTCCAGTTTGCAAATAAGAGCAGGCAACTAGGGGGGACAGATAGCTCAGTGGTTTGAGCATTGGCCTGCTAAACCCAGGGTTGTGAGTTCAATCCTTGAGGGGGCCACTTAGGGATCTGGGGCAAAATCACTACTTGGTCCTGCTAGTGAAGGCAGGGGGCTGGACTTGATGACCTTTTATCTCCATTAAACAAAAAACAAATAGACCATCCTATGCAGTCATATTGTTAAGAGGACAAATAGTTTGTCCAGCGTTCAGGCACAGTAGCTGTGATTAAAAGACATGGCTGATAAAGAGCAGGCAATGTTTCGGAGAAGAGGGACCTCAGACAAATTTGAAAAGATTTGGTCTGGCTTTTTAAAATTCTTTGATTAATTCCTAGTGGATGGAAACTGCCCCACTTCCTTCTTTTCCTTTATTACATTACATTACATTACTTTGTTTTGCTTTGTTTTCTTCTCACCTTAGTATTTTTTTTGCAGGGGGGAGGCTTGTGGGGGAGGGAGAGGCAAAGAAAAATGAGTCAACATTTGGCAAAAGATACCAACCAGTTACTTCTTATTTCAAAGGCTTAGTTCTAACTGTGGGTAATGGCTGACTTTTTAACAGCAGTCAATGTATTTGCAATATAAGCAGCTTGCTATAACATAAGGAGTTATACTCTCTGTCAATACCCAGCCCAGGCCAGGGACGTTAATGACCCAACCAGAGGACCAAATTTGGTCACATGCCAAAATTGGCCACATGCCACCTGCATACGCTGAGCAGAAACTGCTGGTTCAGTACATTTGTAGTCGTGTGAACACTTCCTGTGGCATGGGCATTGCATTAGAATGTATCAAAGGCTGTTTCACATAGGAATTTCATGAAATGTTTTGTCAAGAAGTGTTTGAGAACTTTGCCACTAAGTGAATATGAGCTGGGTTCTGATCAACTTTAGGCCAAGTGTATGAGAAGCCATTTCTCTGAATTCATGGGAATGATGTAGGTCAATGATGCGCCCTCTCTTCCTCACTGTGGCAGTCCCCAAGCTGGGGCTGAGAAGGAGGGCCGTCTCTCCCCTGCAGCCGCAGCCCTGGAGCTGGGGAAAGTCACCTATTTCTCTGGCCGCCGCAGCCCTGCACATCCCAAATTCCCCACACCCCCTCTTCTCATCCCACCACCCCCTCCCACCTACTCCCTATTTCCCCCAAGGCCACCATCTCACCTTACATGTGCATCTTCTCCAGGGTCCAGGCACCTAATTAGTGGAGCCATGGCTCCATTAATTAGGTGGGTGGCCCTTCATTCTCTCATGTGTGGCCACACCTTAGAGGGAACTATCCGCGGATCACCTGGAGCTCGCGGACCACTGATGGTCCACGGACCACAGTTTGAGAACCTCTGATGTAGGTGTAAAACCAGCATAAGAGAGATCTGAATTAGGATCTGTGCATACAAATATATGCATGTTTGTGCACCCATTTGCTTGAAAAAGAATCTAGAAAAATGCAAGCTCTCTTATGTAATTGCATGGAAAACTGTTTTTATAAACGTATATAAAAAATCTCAGCTTCAGATGTAGGAAGAGCAAATAAGTGTTCCTATATGGGATTATACCAATAGTCCATTTAGTCTGGTAGCCTGCCAACACTTGATGTGGCAGAAGAAGAAAAACTCTGTTCCTACCCCATAAAATATCTGGCTTATTTTGCAATTCTATCCTCCTCCATGAAGGCGGAAGGGAGAAAAATCAACAAGACAGCAATAGGTAAATCTATTCCTGCTGGAATTCCAAGAAAAAAATTGGAGTTACAGCATGGGTGAACTTGTATCACAGTCTCTTAAACATGGGATTCAGTCTCTCTCTGAATGTCTTGCAAACATAAGTACAACCACGTCCTTTCCAACTCCAACATTTCAGGCAAGACCTTTATAGTGCAAGGTTTGTCACCTCTCCTCCTAACAATCATACCTTTTGAACACCAACTTTGTGGGCCTGAATGGCACAAGATGGATTATCACTACAGGACGCAGTGAAACCCATGAATACCCTGCTTGTAGGCCTCTGCAATGCAAGAAAGGTCTTGTATACACTTCACAAGCATAAACCCTTCCTGTGGGCTTAGTCAGTGCTAAATTGTATATATCTGGAATTTTGTAATTTACTGCTGCTACTGTTCAGTGATTTTGTGAAACTGAAGTGGGGATTTTTTTTTTAATTCCAAGCAATGAGCCATTTAGTTTAGTATGAGGCCTATTGAAGGAGCAGGGTGTGGGGAGGGTTAGAATGCAGAACTGTTTCATTTTTCTTTCTGCAAATGTTTAAAACGGACTGGAAAAGAGGCAGCCATTATGAAACATTCATATATAGATAGCTAGAGATTCATATAGCCTAAGGCCAGAAGGGACCACTGCAATCATTTAGTCTGACCTCCTTGCTAACACAGGCAATAGAACTTACCTGAAATAATTCTTGTTTGAACAAGAGCATAGCTTTTAGAAAAACATCCACCATCCAATTCTGTGATTGAACCTGTGCTTCTAAAGTATGGCATCTCTAGGTGAAGGGAAAGACCACAACACCAGTGGAATTTACAACTAAAAGAATTATAAAAAGATTTCCACAGTGTTCATTCTCTGGATCTGATTCTGGGTAATTTAGGTGAGGGAGGGGAAAAAAGAGTGTGGTGGGCTATGGGTGGAATTTTCAAAAGCACCTACGTGACTGAGGAGCCTGAGATCCATTTTCAAAAGTGACTTAAACACTTCAAAGCTTGTTCTGTGTTCTAGCTCTGAGGAACTACGGGAATACAAATAAATGATCAAAGTAATAAATAATAATATTTACACTGAGCGCTAATTGGACTTATAAGGCACTTTTAAAAATGGAACGGAGGCTTCTAAGTCACTTAGGTGCTTTAGAAAATTAAATCTTAAAGTCCAGTTGGGAAGTACCTGACTCCTTAGAACCAGGAGTTCAGATCCTGATAGGGCTGACTCAGCTCTTCACTGTTTTCATAGAACTGGAAGGGGCCTCGAGCGGTCATCTAGTCCAGTCCCCTGCACTCGTGGCAGGACTAAGTATTATCTAGATCATTCCTGACAGGTGTTTGTCTAACCTGCTCTTAAAAACCTCCAATGGTGGAGATTCCACAACCTCCTGAGGCAATTTATTCCAGTGCTTAACCACCCTGACAGTTAGGAAGTTTTTCCTAATGTTTAACCTAAACCTCCCTTGTTGCAATTTAAGCCAATTGCTTCTTGTCCTATCCTCAGAGGTTAAGAAAAACAAATTTTCTCCCTCCTCCTTGTAACAATTATTTACGTATTTGAAAACTGTCATCATGTCCCCTCTCAGTCTTCTCTTTTCCAGACTAAACAAACCCAATTTTTTCAATCTTCCCTCATAGGTGATGTTTTCTAGACCTTTAATCATTTTTGTTGCTCTTCTCTAGACTCTCTCCAATTTGTCCATATCTTTCCTAAAATGTGGCTCCCAGACTGGACACAATACTCCAGTTGAGGCCTAATCAGTGCAGAGTAGAGTAGAAGTATTACTTTCATGTCTTGCTTACAGCACTCCTGGTAATGCATCCCAGAATTGTGTTAGCTTTTTTTACAACAGCATTACACTGTTGACTCATATTTAGCTTGTGGTCCACTATAACCCCCAGATCCCCTTCTGTAGATCTGGTTTTGCTGCCACCACTCCCAAGTTCTAACTCCTTTCCCTGGGTAGCCTTGAGAGACTTCTTCACCAATTTTCTGGTGAACACTGATCCAAACCCTTGGATCTTAACACAAGGAGAATTTAACCATCCTCCCCTCCTTCCCCCCGCCAATTTCTGGTGAGTCCAGATCCAATCCCTTGGATCTTAAAACAAGGGAAAATCAATCAGGTTCTTTAAAAAAAGGCTTTTAATTAAAGAAAAGAACGGTAAAAGAAACCCTCTGGGAGATAGTATACAAGCTGATTTTACAGACAACAGATTTAAAACACAGAAGACTTAGTTACACAAAAAAATACCCAATTTGATTATTCCCTAATGCCCAAAACAATTACAAAAAAATAAACATAAACCTATTTATTTCCTTCATGAATACTTACTACTTGATAAGAGGCTGAATTTTGGAGCTTTCCCACTCCGGTCAAAACTTAAACTGAACTAAACAAAGGAAACTTCCCTCCTTCTTTTTGAACCATCTTATGCCCCCATTGGTTCCTCTGGTCAGGTGTCAGCTAGGCTAGGTGAACTTCTTAACCCTTTACAGGTAAAAGAGGCATTAACCCTTAACTATCTATTTATGACAACTTCAAACTTAACATGTTCATTCTGGTATTTTGCATTCGTAGCAGTATAAGGCTGAATATAATATAAGAACATAGGCCACTAACCAAAATAGACAATATCTTTTACCATTGGTGACTTTTTCTAACTCTTCAACCTTGAGTACTTTCTAGAATCTAATTCTGCACTGGAGTCTTTTTCGACAGCTCATATCACACTAAAGGGCCACACTGTAATTGGAAAGCTCCTGAACTGCTGCTGTTCTCTGCCTTTGCCTTTTCTTTCCTTGGCATTCGAAATCCAGGCTTATCTAGCCCAAGGTTTTGGCACTAACAAACTGTTGGTCCAATTTTCAAACACAGGAGACTAAAGTTCAGCACTGAAATCTGCATTTAGGTCCCTATAACAATATTTGGATGCCTCAACAGCTGTTTTAAATCCCCAGAGTAAGCATCCATTTAGGTGTCTAATTTTAGGTGCCTTCTTTAGAAAATAAGGTCTCATCTACACTGGAGGGTTTTGCACCAGTGTTGTTACACTCATAGATCTGCACTAGGGCAAGGCTTGGTTTAATGTGGTTCAGTGCAATCTACATTAGGGGCATATCTAAATCAGTATAAATAACCTCAAGATTGGCAAGGCCTAAAACTGTACATGTTCGATCATAATGTTAATTAGTTTGAAGTTCAGACACAAAATAATTCATGATGTTGTCGTCCCACCCCCAACCCCGTGCAAGTGAGCTGAAGCTGCTAATACAAATGACTATGATGCCCATGGGCATTAAAATGTTGAGTAGGAGGCAAAGAGGGCTGGGGCACTAGAGTGTCTTGTTTTTGTCTTTAGATAGGAGGAGTAGGTGTCATCCCATATTATCGTGAAGAGAAGGGAAAGCTGGAACACCTAGTGAAATGGTGTGTTTGTAGGGCAGCGGCTGTTTGTCTGTACAGTGTCTCTGTCAATTGGGCCGCCAGATTCTACCGCAACACAACTACATAATCTCAAGAGTGTTGTATGTGTTTGTATTTCTGCAGTGCTCGCCTTTTTAATATGTGTCCGTGATTACAACGCTTACTGTCCTTGCAGCTCTTGCTCCAGCTCAGCCTCTTTTAAGCTAAAAGAAACCTAGGAAAGAGACAGTTCCAACTGTCAAAACCTTAATTCCATCTCTCTTGCCCTTTCCCTTAGCTTTGTGGTTAATTGCAGGTTATGCACTGTGCTGATCATGGGGAGATTGTTTCATTTCAAAGGCATTTCACACCTTTGCCCTGGGGGTGTGACAGAGTGCATGGCACTGTCACCTTGTTGGTAGCTCAGAGAGCAGCAGAGTGTGTTCAGCCTTTATGGAATCTTTCACATCAGTGCAACACTTAAGTTGATTGGGCGATGCCATCGTAACAGGACAGTGCCCCAGAGGCTGTTTTAGGGCAGGGTTTAGTACATAATTACAGAAAGAAGAGGGGTGGAAGTTGAAGCCAAGGCGGAAAGAGTGAAATACAGAAGAGAACTCTGGAGACACAAGAGACTCCTGAATTAGCAAGCAAGCTGCATCAAGGGCTCAGATTTGTGCTGCAGACCAGAAGAAGAGATCTGAGGGGAGTTTGGAAATATCAATGGGCAGGCACTCCTTGTCACAAGAACAGTGGGGGCGCTATGTAGCCTATGAATAGTGCCTGAGAACAAGTAAAACCCTTTTGGGAAGCAGCTGCATCTCTGTTTGGGAACCACCATCTGAAATAATGGGAGAGGATGTTTGAACCACACTGTATAGTGAATCTTTGAGAAACAAGGAGAGGATAGAAGCAGGCTAAGTCATGTCAGCCTGTGAATGTATTGAGTAAGAGAACAGGGTCTGACTCACATAATAAAATATAGGACAGTGCAATGTGTAGCTTAGAACAGTGGTTTTCAACCTGTGGTCCACAAACCTCTGGAGGGTCCACGCTTCCATTTGAAATTTGTAGGGGTCTGCAAATGGAAAAAAGGGTTGAAAACCACTGGCTTAGAAGAATGAGGCAATAAGTACTATTGTTGCTGTATGCTATAAATTATGCATTTGTGTACCATATTGGTTATTTCTACCCAGAACAGATTCTCTCTGTTCCTCATAAAAAGTAGAACCACAAAAATGTGTTTTTTAAAGATAGATGATGTGATCAGTCTGTACTGAACAAACCAATTCCAAAACATTTGATAATTAAGCTACTTGGAAGTTCCCACCAGATATTTCAGGTATTTTTCTCAGCCATATATTGATGTATGGTACCTAGTAATAGACTTGTAGTTATGATGAGATTGTGACATAAACTCCCATCCTGATCTTGAGCTAATGAAGTGGAACCAGAAGCTCAGTGAAGCAGAAAGGTACCAGAGTACTCTATACATGCATTCCAGTTAGTCTCAGGGAATATAGAAATTGTATGTTTTAAGTAATTCTAATCTCCTACGTTTCAGATTCAATGGATAAAGTATTTTTCTTGAGCCAACAACTCAAGAATTTAAAATTTCCACAGTGTAAGTTGAGATGAACCTGAACCCAAACTCCAGATTTGAACACTTCTGAATTTTAGGCAGACTTTTCTAATACCAATGGGTTCGATTCTTCTATTAAAAAACACCGGATAACCAAGGTCAATCAGATTACAAATCAAAAATATATCAGCACTGTACAGAAAGAGTTAATACTTTACCCAGTCTGGGGAGTAGCCTTGCAGCTTACATTCTCACTACTCCAAAGGTATGACCTCATTTCAATCTCCATTTATATCCTATCTGTTAACATCAAATAGAAAATACCTCAATTATTATAGACCTTTCTCCTCTTATCTTATCTAATTCATACCTTTTGTTTTTCAGGGTACAGACACACCTATCCCCATTATTTCTAGCACCTTATCTATTTAAATAGACCTGTACCAATTTTTCCAATTATCCTAGAACACTGTTTATATTTGGCATCACTTCTGAAAGGTTCTGCATACATAAATAATAGTTTACCTGCTAATAATACACAGTGAAGCTTGGCATCCTGGGAGTTTGGTTTGTAACAGCTTAGCTTCGGTACAAGTCATCTAGAAATATATGATATTGGCTAACACCTTGCTTCACAACAGGCCAATATATCTACAACAGATTAAAACAACCCCCCAGATTCAAGCATGCTGATACTTGGGGAAGTTCAGATCCAGGTTTAGATCCAAAGTCTGTGTTTTGGGCCTATCTCTACATCTAAGATGGCACTAGACAAAGTCATTAAAGATGCACTATTGGATTATGTGTTTGGATGTTGCATACTGCGTATAGCATGGTGTGCTGGGTGGGGGGGATAATTCTTACTTGACTTAAATGAGAGTTTTGTTCAAGTTAGGGCTCATAATTTGGCCCTTGGTGATGTAATAGATTTGTTTCAGTCAGGTTGGGGTTTGGTTTTAAGTTCTTTGGGGGAGGGGGCGGGGGGAATTGTTTGTTTTTGTTTTCTGATATGTTCACAGTTTTCATTCTGTCTCTGGGGAGCATAATGTTTCATAATAATGGTACCTATTATGATTTCTCTGATAAAATTATTGCATTCTGAACGTATCATTCCTGTAAATGGCATCAACATGTAAGTATGACCATGGTAAGGATGTGAATAGGTCTGACACTCAGTTCTATTTGGAGTTGTGTTAGTTAATACCTTAGTTTGAAAACAGCATAAAAATCTATGAAAATAATAAGGAAAGAGGTTAATAGTGCAATGCAGAGTGTTGTTTTAATCAATGTTAGGATAACCTTGGGATGTGGGAAATGTCAATTTCTATTGGCTATGCCAGTGTTGAACCTGAGGTTCAGCCAAAGATATGTGCAGTCCAGGAAGAAATGTTCATAATTAGAAACAAGAAGAGACAGAAGTTGAAAGCTTGTGGTAGTGGTAGCAGCAGAAGTGCTTTCACCAATAATTTTAGACAGTAAGCAGATCACACAGCTCTTTGTGACAGCTAGAAAAGTTCTTGTAATGCTTGTGCCAATGAGCTCTTTTCACACCCCTTCGGAGTATTCGTCTTGGGTTCTTTTTTTCTTGGTGGGAAGAAGGAAATAATAATAATTAATAATAGCAATAATTAATAATAATGACATGCCATCAGATGTTTAAATGATGCTGCAGTAATAGCATTGCTTATTGACTCTGAATGATACTGTATTGATTACTTGGGTTAGTATATGTGTGTGCGCCTGTGTGTGAACTAAGTCAGATTCTTACCAAATACACAATTAGTTACTGTAAACTACAGGTAGCAAGAGTTTGATATAAAACAGCACAAACCCTGAGAAAAAATGTCTGTGCTACCAATCTATTAAGGGAGAAGGGAAAATATTTTCTATTCCAAAGTCCAAAATATAAGGAAGTGGAAGGAAGATTTTTCCTCTGATGATCAGAAACCATAAAAGCTTTTCCATTAAAAGCAATGAGAAAAAGTTATGCCTAATCCTAGAAGCAAAAAAGATATGACCAGAAGTAGCATCATGCCATGAAGCTGCCACTGATTCAAAAATAAACATAACTAGTTCAGCCCTGTCAGAAGAACTCACTACGGAATAGTAATTTCTCCTTCCTCTGACTCTCAATCCCATATTTCAGTTTTCGTTTTCCTGCTCCTATAAAAAGTCTCTCCCAATCCTGCTAACTGCCCAAGAGCAATTCCCCAGACAGAATCAGAGAGCCCCTAGCACAGCTGGACTATTTGAGTGCTGATTATTAATTTTTTCATGCATTCTGTCTATAGGCACATGAGCAAATACATATGCTTTCATTGCATTCTCTCCCACCTAACACAGGACAGTTTGGAGAAAGCATCCACAGT
Organism: Chrysemys picta bellii; assembly: GCF_011386835.1. NCBI lineage: Eukaryota > Metazoa > Chordata > Testudines > Emydidae > Chrysemys > Chrysemys picta. The sequence continues at coordinate 112,840,884 of NC_088796.1, forward strand.
AAAATCAGCCCACTTCTAGATTTCAGTGGAGCTATACCAATTTTCATTAGCTAAGGATCTGGCCCTAAGTGTTACTTGTGTACTTCCATTCTATCTATATCTATTTCCCTAGTTTCCTATATGTGACTTTCAATGCCTCTGATTACTGCTTTTATACTATGTCCATAGTAGATCTTCATGTGTAAGGAAGATACATTGAAGCTGGCAGATAAAATGCCTTGTTCAGTCTTCCACATAAAAATACCCTGGGCATCTTTAAGGTGAGCGGAATAAACTGTAATATGTAAATTAATTAGGGCTGTCAAGCAATTAAAAAATTAATTGTGATTAATCACACTGTTAATAATAGAATACCATTTATTTAAATATTTTGGATGTTTTGTACACAGCTCACTTTATATTATTTTTATTATAAATATTTGCACTGTAAAAATACTGAACGAAAGAAACTGTATTTTTCAATTCACCTCATACTGTTGTGCAATCTCATTATCGTGAAAGTGCAAATGTAGATTTTTTTGTTACATAACTGCACTTAAAAACAAAGCAATGCAAAACTTTAGAGCCTACAAGTCCACTCAGTCCTACTTCTTGTTCAGCCAATTGTGAAAACAAACAAGTTTGTTTACATTTACAGGAGATAATGCTGCCCCACTTCTTATTTACAATGTCACCAGAATGTGATAACGGGTGGGACCTTTGTAGCCATCATTGCAAGGTATCTATGTGCCAGATACACTAAACATTCGTATGTCCCTTCAAGCTTCAGCCACCATTCCAAAGGACATGCTTCCATGCTGATGACGCTCATAAAAAAAAAAGCGTTAATTAAATTTGTGACTGAACTGCTTGAGGCAGAATTGTATGTATCCGGCTCTATTTTACCCACACTCTGCCATATATTTCATGTTATAGCAGTCTTGGATGATGACCCAGCACATGTTCGTTTTAAGAACACTTTCACAGCAGATTTGACAAAATGCAAAGAAGGTACCAATGTGAGATTTCTAAAGATAGCTCCAGCACTCGACCCAAGGCTTAAGAATCTGAAGTACCTTCCAAAATCTGAGAGGGACAAGGTGTGGAGCATGCTTTCAGAAGTCTTAAAAGAGCAACGCTCCAATACGGAAACTACAGAATCCAAACCACCAAAAAAGAAAATCAGCCTTCTGCTGGTGGCATTTGACTCAGATGATGACAATGAACACGTGTCAGCCTGCATTGCTTTGGATTGTTATCAAGCAGAACCTGTCATCAGCATGGATGCATGTCCTCTGCAATGGTGGCTGAAGCATGAAGGGACATATGAATCTTTAGTGCATCTGGCATGTAAATATTTGACAATGCTGGCTACAACAGTGCCATGTGAACACCTGCTCTCACTTTCAGGTGACATTGTGAACAAGAAGCGGGCAGCATTATCTCCTGCAAATGTAAATAAAATTGTTTGTCTGAGCGATTGGCTGAACAAGAAATAGTACTGAATGGACTTGTATGCTGTAAAGTTATACATTGTTTTATTTTTGAATGCAGTTATTTTTTGTACATAATTCTACATTTGTAAGTTCAACTTTCATGATAAAGAGATTTCACTACAGTACTTGTATTAGGCTAATTGAAAAATACTATTTATTTTGTTTTTTACAGTACAAATATTCATAATAAAAATAAATATAAAGTGAGCACTGTACACTTTGTATTCTGTGTTATAATTGAAATCAATATATTTGAAAATGTAGAAAAACATCCAAAAATATTTAATAAATTTCAATTGGAATTTTATTGTTTAACAGTGCGATTAATCACGATGAATTTTTTTAATTGCAGTTAAATTTTTTTGAATTAATCACGTGAGTTAACTGCAATTAATCAACAGCCCTAAAATTGATATATTATAAAATATATCTTTCCTGATTACACGAGTGATACAGGGTCACACAATTGCCATCTTTCTTGGTGAATGCAACCACCTTTGTTGTACAAAATAATACAGTGCAATGCCACTTTATTTATGAACAGACTGGATCCTCAACAGGATTAAATCAGTATGTGGTATCTGCTACAGACAACTGTGTACTGTAAAAATAGTGCATGATGAATAAATGAATATGTTTGGAAACAAAACCAATAACAGAGGAAGAGACACACTAAGTTGCAGGAGTGAGGGGGGAAAAGCTGTGCTGGGGGTTGAGATAGGAAATGTGGCTGACAAGGTGAAAGAGCTACAGGGGAATCCTCATGCTGTTGGTGCAGAAAGTGAGAGCAGGGACAGAGAAGATGCTAACAATTATTGTGAGAGAGACTAGATCTGAGCTACAGACTGCAGCAGCTGCACGGAGGTTTCTCCTTGTACAGTGGGGGCAAGTGGAGTTGTTTGACAACAGTGTTGGTGTGGTTGTGTTTCTTTGTACATTTGAGAAAGCAGCTGAGCACCATTTTGCTTATACTGGCGGCAGAAGATCTAGGATTTAGGAAAGGTCTAAAAAAGGTGTGTTCACATATCACAACCAGAGGCAACCTTATGAATAAAACCTAGAGGCAGCAAGTGAATCAACTTGCTGGTGAGGCCTGACCATTCCCCAACCCCTGCCAGTGCTTGAGGGCAGGGGCTCATCAGGGCCTCTAGTTCCCCTCAACATGGGTTTTGGGTGGCTAGTGGGCCAACCTGCAAGTCCTAGAAGCCTTAAAGATTCTGCTTCTACCGTCTACCTCCACCCTCTTAAGTCATAGGAGGCTTACCAGAGGGCCCTCCAAAAACAACCCTTGCAAGCTGTACAAGGCTACTCCATGCCCCCCCAAACCTTAGGAACACAGAAATATATACAAATAAAGCTGAATCACACAGGTATTACTGGATTTTAAACAAAGGGTGACGGGTTAAATAAAGCTAGTAAGATGTAGATCCTGATAATGTATGGGCACAACAGTACAGACAAAGACTGAGCAAACAATGTGTCTTCAAGAAAAAAGTTTCCTTTGTAAACATATGTAAATAAATGCATCTATAAAAAGATGAAAGGAATGAGTACCTGCAATAAATAGAGAGAACATAAGGGCTAAATAAAGGAATGAAAAGAAATTCTCTGCTCTGTGACTAAAAATAACAGAGTGAGTATTTGAAGCAGATGACTATTATTTTTATTTCTGATTGGAATAGTATAGTTTCATGAGTATTAGGCTCATATAATTTCTCCTTGCTTTCATCTCCATTCTATAGTGCTTATCAATTTTACAAAGCTGACATTACAACGTTGTCACTCTCTCATACATGCAAACACACATTATGGACACAGAATAGCAATCTAATCAAATCGCACACATCAGTCTGTCTCTCACAGCCATCGTAATAAAAAGAGGATTTAGAAAAATCAAACAAGACAACAGAACTACTTACATCTAGTAGAATCAATGCAGTCACATGTAGCTAACTTGATACCCACGGTAGGAAAAATAAAAATATAACCTATTTCCATCAATACCACTAAAACCTGACTGGATAAATTTTTCCATTGTTCCTAAAACAGAAAAGCTCAGATCTATTGAAGTTTGGGTAGAAATCTACCCTGTGTAAGTTCTGTCATCCTCTAAATACAGAATGACAGAGAAATGAATCTAAGTTATTTAGAAACAGTTCAACAGAAACTTCAGCTCTCATGCTATTGTGCTAGCTCTGATTGATAACCAGGATGTATCTGAAAATAAATCGGATTACATTGAGAAGTGAATGAGAAGTATAGGAAGAATAATCCTGGCTCTTTTGGGAGCAATAAAAGTCGAGGAGAGAGAGAATATGGAGGGGGAGGAGAGGCGGAGGTAGAGGGACAGGAGGAAAGGAAGTCTTACAGGAAAATCTACCTGTTTTTTCTGGTCCAAAAGGAGGAACCATCAAAACAAATTGGTTGCATACTGGAGCTTGCAACCATTAGCCATTTTTTTTTAAATGACAGGAAAATAAAACATGAAGAACCCACTGGTTCTGTGGTACAGAGTTGGTCAACTTGTCATGTAAGCAAACCCAGGACCGAAGAGCATACCCTTTGAACAGAAGTTTCCCATCTTGACTGAAAGGCTAAGTTAGAGCTTTTCCAATGTTTACCATCAGTTTGCTAGCTCTAGACCCCAGCCAGTCCCTCCCGATTTGCCCAGAGTATACAGTAACTGTTGTGGGCCTATGTGTAGAGACCAAAATGTGCTCTTAACAAGAACTAAGAGATCGTGTATATATGACTTCAAGAAGGAAAAGGAACAAGAGCGATATTTTCTTTTTATCCAGTATACCAAAGTATGGCACGGCATTTACTGTGCTAGTAGTCAGAACAAATATCATTTCTCTGTTTCACAGTGTAGCTAGCTGCCCTAGAAACAGCACAAGAAACAATGCTGTGAAAAGAGGTTCTGCAGCTCCTTCTACTATTGTACAACTAAGTTTGTGTCCAATTAAAATGTATTGTGAAGAAAACAGTCAGTGCAGAAAAGCCAGCCCAAGGAGAGATTGCTGTGATGTTACAATTGTAATTCATAAAAAATGGGCAAAAACTGAAAAAAAAAATCATTGTTTAACTTCTATGTGAAGCTGAACTATTAGCCATACACATAATATTCATTTGAAAGGTTTTTAAGACTATAAACATTAGGCTGTGCATGAAAATTTTGTTCTTCATCCTGTGAATGAAAACTTCATTCTAAAAATTTAGAGGACAAATGTTAAAAACACCAAAGTTCTTGTCATGCCTATGAGGATATCTCCATTAATTTATAAACCTATGTCCTAGAACAGGAAGGGACTTTGAAAGGTCATTGAGTCCAGCCCCCTGCCTTCACTAGCAGGACCAAGTACTGATTTTCCTTGAGATCCCTAAGTGGCCCCCTCAAGGATTAAACTCACAACGCTGGGTTTAGTAGCCCAATGCTCAAACCACTGAGCTATCCCTCCCCCCCCTTAGTGTTAGGAAATAATAAGAGTGTTACAGAATTGTGTATAAGCCTTACTCCTGAGGGAATTCTGCGCCAACAATTTTAAAATTCTGTGCACGATATTTAAAATTCTGCAAATTTTATTTGTCAGTAAATAAATGTGGCTCCAGCATGGTAGTGGGGAGCACAGGCCACTGGCTGCATTGAGCTGGAAGATCATCCTGAAGCCCTCAGCTCCCCTGGTACAGCGACTCGGCAGTGAGGCTGCACCTGACTCTGACACAGTGCAAGGGCTGGGCCTGTCCCAGAAACACCCCAGGACCCCGCCCTTCTGTACCAGGTGCACCAGGTGTGGGTGCTCCCGCTTCCCCCTGTAATTTCCCTACTCCCTTTTCTTCTCCACTCCCCTCCCCTCATTCCCACATTTTCCTCCCCCTGCCCTGTTCCCCCCTTCCTTCCCCACGCCCCCTTCTGTCATTTCCCCCAGCCCCCCTAACTCAGCCCCACTGCGGGCACTCATTGTTGCACGGAATAGAAAACAGAAGTGCTCCCCGTTTGTGTGCTGGGAGCCTGACTGGCACCTGGACCCAGGAGGCGGCATTCGGCTGCTGAGTCAGGGAAGCGGAGACACAGCCTCTTCAGCTGGGCAGCCGTGTGCTTGCAGAATGAGGGGGGCAGTGCCATGTAACCCTGTGTTCCTCCTCATGCCTCGCCTCTGGAGGGGGGCAATCCCCCCAAAAACGGTGCCCACGGTTGCCCCCCCCCTCTCCTCCCCCGCGTGGCTTGCCTTGCTTCCCTGTCATTTTCTGCAGGGAAACACAGGAAATCTGCGGGAGTGAGGGGTGTCTTCTGTCCCACAGAATCCCCAAAGGAGTAAAGCCTAGAAGGGAAGTGGAATAAGTGAGGCATTCATGATTGGAGAGAGAGAGAGAGGTATAGCTAGTGGGTGGAATAAACTATCACTGTATGTTGAAAAAGGGAGATCAGCTGGGGCGGTGAACTAGTTTACTAGAAACTTCTGGAAGTTGGGCAGGGCATCTGATGATGTCGTTGTATATAAAGCTGGCTAGTTTCATCTTATTTATCAGTCTTCATGATGTTTAATTCACTAGCTGGTTGTTTTCATTCTAACTGTAGTAAATGTGAAAGCTGCTAATCAATACTGCAAAAAGGCGATTAGTGTTCAGTAGTTACCAAATATTATTGTATGTCTTTATATAATAGTCTTATATAGACATGTCCGAAACTGACATAGTGAGAGGAACAAAGCGACTGAATGGACTTAACTAATGAAAACAGATAATTCTGCTAAACTAAAATGTAAACAGTCAAAAGTTCTTAAGGAGCAAGATAGAAAATATTTGTGGTCATCATAAAAGGTATAGAAAATTGGTGCTTCAAATTCTTATAGAGCAAATGTGTCACTGAATGAAACATTGCAGAAGGGCAAAGCATCAATGAGTTTGATGATCCTACAAGTGAGACTTTCCTGATGCCATTGCCATCCCTAAAATGTAGCTCCATAATGACCATTTAAGTCCCAGTTCCAAGCCTTCCAGTAGCAATTCAAAATCAGCTTAATTCAGGGATGATCACTAGTTGTTTTCAACACCAAACTACTGCAGACCTCAAATAATGATTATGCCATAAAAACCTCTGAAAGACAGAGGTCTGAACTTTACACAAAAGTTGCAACCGTCTTTTAAGTTAACATCTCATTCAATGTAGGACAAAATGAGCAATGTAAATAAATAACCGAAGGACTTTGTTTTCACTTCTCCAGAGAGATTTAAAGTCACATGATCCACTACTAGCTGTTGCAAATGAGGAAAGAGAAAAAATTGAGGGAAGAACTAAAAGGAATCAATACTGACATTAATACAAGATTGTTGGTCAAACCTGAGAAATGACCCAAGAAACATCCATATATCCATATGCCTACTTCATGCTATTGAGTCTATGTCTGAAAAGAAAGCTGAAGAATATATCCATATTGCTGACGATGTCTCTTAAGAATGGAGGTTAAAGAATGATAAGGAAGTCTTTGTAATTTGCTCAAACAATGAAAAGAAAATGAAATAGAGGGAAGAACTCCTTTAGTGAAATCTTCCTAAACTTCTGGCATCTAATACTGTCCTAAATCCCAGTGTGAAAGTACAAAAAATTCTCCACAATTGCCATCAAACTAATGGTTGGTTGGCTGTTTGTAAAAGAAGGATTAATTCCTAAGTTTCCCAGTGATACTTAGAAGATCTCTCAGGTATATTGCATGTTTGCATTTTCATCAAACTACCACACATATGCTGAAATTTGCTCTAAGCATGAGAGGAACTTTGAAATAAAACATGCTTATGAGGTACTCTACACAGAAGCACTACATTTACTACAGCAATTGAATACTTTTTCAAAGAGATTAACATATTATAGGCTGACGACAATACTGTTGGAGTATCAGTGGAGATCTGGCTGGATCTAATTGACAACAGAGAAATTAAACTATACTAGAACACAATCGAAAACCAATTCAAAGAAGCTATGGCATCTTTTTATCATTTACAAACTGGCTAATAAAAAATACAAAGTCTAGTTAACCTTGGAACAGGAATAAGAGGCTGAAATATAGCTAAAGGAATTCCCTTCCTTCACCTAATAGTTATAATTGGAGACTCCGATTTCTACCCCAAATCTATGACTGAGGGTACGTCTATACTTACCTCCGGGTCTGGTGGTAAGCAATCGATCTTCTGGGTTCGATTTATCGCGTCTTGTCTAGACGCGATACATCGATCCCGGAAGTGCTCGCCATTGACGCCGGTACTCCTGCTCCGTGAGAGGAGTACGCGGAGTTGACGGGGGAGCCTGCCTGCCACGTTTGGACCCGCGGTAAGTTCGAACTAAGGTACTTCGACTTCAGCTACATTATTCACTTAGCTGAAGTTGCGTATCTTAGTTCGAAGTGGGGGGTTAGTGTGGACCAGGCCTCAGTTAAAGACTGTTGCATAACAACGGTGGGAAATGATGGAAGTAAATTCACAGAAGACAGAACAGGTGAATTCAGAATTCTGTCAATATTTAAAAGACTTGTTAACCTATCCAGCCAGCTCTGTGTTGGTTGAGCATGTTTGTGTCACAATCATATTAGTTTGCTCTGAATTTATGAATAGATTAAGTTCTAAAACAGTAAATACATTGGTAGGAGCATATCAGTATCTAAGTACAGATACAAAGGAACTGCAGGACTCAGTTAATGTGTTGCTGTTTTTAAGATACAGAATTATAAATAGTCTTACAAAATAAATAACATAGTATAATACAAATAAATAAAATAATAATAATAGACTAACACCTAGGAACCCCAACTTAGATCAGGTCCCCATTGTGCACTGTACAGTTATAGACAAATAGACAGCCCCTGCCTTGAAGAGATTACAACCAAAATGTATAAAACAGGCAAAGGGTGGGAGAAAGGGATAGAACAGACAAACAGTTGCCAGGGATGGTCTAGGTATACTTAATTCAACCTCAACCATCTGGATGGACCAGATGACCTCTTGAGCTTCCTTCTAGTCCTACATTTCTATAATTCTATGAGTGGTGGCTTGTAAAATTCCTTTCTTTCTTACTTAATGGTTTAGTGGGGTTTTTTTGTTGGGTGGGGTTTGGGTGGGCGGGGATTATCTAATCAGAAAGACAAGGGAAGGGAGGGGTCATAGAAGGGAGGGAGATAAGGGGAATAGGGCAGGAAAGCAGAGGGAGTGAAGGGGAGCATGGAGAACAGGTGGAGGTGAGACTGCAGTGAACAGAATGGGATCAAGTAACAGTAGAGGGTTGGCGCAACCAGCCAATCAGCACAGAAGAGTGTATCCAGAATGAACAGTATGGAAAGTAGGCTGATGACATCAGCGTCTCACAGTCCCTGCTGCAAACTGCTGCCACGTCTGTTCTCCCAATTTGAGAGTTTCTCTGACCCTCCCGGCTGCCTCCTCCCTGGAATTTTGTTTTCATCTCAGACCACATGGCTCTGGAGTGAGGTGCAACATGGCTCTTTATGCACTAATAGGTGGGGGAGAAGTCATCCTGTACGGCGTTGGGTCTGGAAGATGCGTGAGGGAGCCCCATATGAACCTCATCTTTCCCCTCCCAGATGTATAACATATGTTTTGTGTTTCATCTCTTGGAAACTTTGTGGGTGAGTGTTTTGGGCTGAGGGAGTTGTAATTTTTTGTTTGTTTTTATTTTCTTAAAAAAATAACAGAGATATTTCCAAAGGGCGGTAATCACAACAACCTTGCTTATCTAAGCATGTCTGAACCAAAGTTGTAAAGTCTTTGAGTTTCCCCCAGTATTACCCACAATGCTAGTTTAATAAAAACAAAAGGCTTTTTCTGCCAGACATGGTAGGTTTGCCTGAACCAAAATTTCCAAATCAGTCCCTTTTTCCTCAAATCTGGGGGACCTTCAGATCTGAGTCCAAGCTGTGAGATTGAACCTGACTGCATACTTTGGAGGATATTTTGAAAAATTCCTGAGTCATAAGACAGGCTTATCCATTCAATAATAAGTTTTCAACAGCTTGTAAATGATTTGGCACATTATATTTAGGCTTGGAAGCATTTGATTTTTATTGGTAAATGTCCATTTTGGCATACACACACACACTAATTGCTTTAAAGTATTTTCATCGATAATAATCAAAATTCACAGATAGACAAAATAAGAAAAATGCTATTTAAGAAATTATTGTGGTTTGATTTAAGGATATTTACTTAGTATATGTGAGGCTGACAGTTTGTGTTTTAACAGTGGTAAAGCTTTAACTTTTCAAATATTAGTGTCTCCTGTCATTAAATAATTAATGTTTAACCACCCCCCGTTGTCTGACCTCTCCCATATCTTCCTGCAATTGTGAACATTTAAATTGATAAATATTTAAAAGAATACTTAAAAATAAACATTGATATTATCTGTTGCAATTATAAAAAACTAAAAATCACATTCTGCCAAACCTAATCACATTTGTGCCCTAGCATAGCTGCAAATCTTGTTAATAGTTCCTTTTCTGCTGTGCAAGTAAGGTACTTATATTTTGCTATCAGAGCCCTAAATAAAAGTGTTCCAGTCGTCTGTGTTTCTTGCATAAACTTTGAGATTGAAATTGTATTAAAAAAATCAGTAAAATATAAAGTTCCAAAGGTTTCATTATCCATTCAGCCCCTGAGCAGCTACTGCTTAGGCTGTGGCAAAGAGCATTTGCCTCGAGTGAATCAGTCTGCATCTACTGCTTCATGCTGGATTTCCCCCCTCAGCAATTAATGAACGCAGAACATTACTGAAATATCACTTAGTTCATCTGCTGCTGCTTCTTAGATGATTCACAGCTGTGGAAAGAAATCGTCAGCAAACTGCAGCAACAGGATAAAACTGTGAAAAATAATGGTATAGCCCAAAGCTCTAATTGCAAGACTTTTGTCTACAGGTCCCAATTCATGTGCTTAATCTTAAACACGGGAATAATCCCATTCCTCTATAGCAAAGCACTTCAGTGGAGCTTAAGCAAATGGTAATTGCTTTGCTGAACAGGGACTGGACTACGCTTGTGCTTAAAGTTAAGCATGTACTTAAGTATCGTGCTGAACTGGGACCTTACTATACAAATATGTGAAGACTGCATACCTGCATCACTCTCTTTTAGAGGAGATTTCTTCACCATATTTTTTTCTAGTAGTTATAAGAAAGGTCATTGCAACTGGGAAATAGGTCAGAATTGATTGATAGTGGTGTTTTTTTCCCCAGAGGTTAAAATGTGTATGTCGTGTTCTGATATGGATATCTTCATGTCTTTGTTGAGCTATGCATCATATATATGACTGTAGTCCCAGTTGCAACACATCCTCTCAGATCGGTCCCATCTCTGCTCTGCTGGTCTTTTTTTCCTGTTTACAACTACTTTACCGGTATTCAGGCTCTTCTTTGCAATGAATATCTGTAACAGTAAAGAAGGATGGCATAACACTAGAGGGCCACTGCCATGTAGGAGGAAAAGAAATAGGAATCACCCTGAGGGACTGAGGTTATCAGCAGGAGCTAGGCGTTGCCAGTAGGACTGGAAATCCTAGTGGGAAAGGGATGTTGAAGGGAACAGGGTGTTGGGCAGTACATTCAGGGAGCAGAGAGAGAGAAAGACCAGGTCACTTGGCAGACAGTCTGGAGGAAAATGGACATGGGTAGTATGTACAGGAGAGAAGGAAGACCACACATCAGAGATGCACCGATAGGGGAACAGAGAAGAACGGGACCAGTTGAAAAGGAAGCATGTGCAGAAGGAGAGAAGGAGGAACAGATTAGCTGGGAGGAGGGAGATGAAATGAAGAGCAAGAAGTAATGGAGTAAAAGTTTTTCTTGAAGGACAAAAAGACTTGTGATTAAGATGCCTAAACATACAGGAATACTCTCCTCAAGTTACCATGCAATTGCTATTACACCAGGGATGTCATCCTATTGTAAATCAGAGGGGAAGCCATCCACAAGACAATTCTCTAGCTGTGGTTACTGCTCCCACTTACTGGGCATACAAATGTGTGCAGTTTTGGGTGTGAAATTACGAGCATGCAGTTTTAAAATTCAGGCCATATATACATATAACCTCTCTCTATAAATGTTGCATTTATACCAGGTCCGAATTTTAAAATTATGTTACTATTATTTTTAAATTATTATTTTCATACACATCTATCTATTTTCCATCTTTCATTAGATTTTTTTCTTCTGTCTTTTTTTCATAGTCCCTCTGTACTGCTTTTTTTTTAATTGCTCCACTTTTTCTCCCTTTTTCAGCATCTTCATTTCGAATTCAGCCTCGTTAGGTAATAGAGGGTAACTACATGGGCCATATATGTATGAGATAAAAATATGGTTAACCCTCCTGGGGCTTGGAACAACATAGACCAGGTTAAAATCTCTGTCAATGTGAAGTTATCTTAGGTACTTGTCTGGCACCCGTTACTATAGTGTCACAACCTTTAAAGTATTCTTACAGCACCCTTGTGAGATAGGAAGGTAATATTACCTAAATTTTACAGATAGGGAGCTGCGGCCCAGATTCTTATAGGTACAGAGGTGCCTCTTTAGGGGGCTAAGTCTACCAAGTAGGTGTTGCCTTACTGCCTTTGAGAATCACATCTCCCCAGTGGGTCCTGATCCTGTAAGTGTGCTCAGAGCATGCCTAACATCTGTTCCCTGCCAGCCCCAGAGGGCCAAAGGCAGGCCACCAATATGTGGAAGGGCAGGGGAGCACTCTCTCAAAAGACAGCCGGGGCACAGGGTGAGTATAAGAGAGGTATTGAGCAGGAGCAAGATAGTTTTGGCTACAAGAGCATGGGCTACCTAAGCAGCTGACCTGGCTTACATGCCAAACTCCAGGATATCCCTCACAGATGGAGGCACCCGTCAGTCACGTGCACCAGGACAGCTCCTTAGCCACTCTCCTCTCCCTGCCATTTCAGTTCTGGCTAGCTTAGGTCAGCTCACTAGCTTCTGAAAATCCCCTTCTTAAGTGTCTACAACTCACCATGGCCTGGACACGCAAATCAAGGCTGAACATCTTCTGGGATGGCAGTCCACCTAGGCACTGCAACATCTAAGTACCCTTAAGGTTCTAGGCGTAAGTGACTTGTCCAAGGTCACCCAGGAAGTCGGTGGCAGAGTAAGGACTTGAACCCTGGTTTCCCAACGCCTAGCCTAGTGCCCTGGTTACTGGAGCATCCTCCTTTTTGAGGATTAAATTATTAAATGTTCCTCATGTGAAGGTTGAATGATTAGCTCAGATCCAACAAAAATCTTAAACATATACTTCACTGTGAGCGTAATCCCACCAAAGTTAAAATGAAACATGCTTAAATGCTTTGCTGAAAGTGGTGGGATTACTCCCTCTCCTGTGGGTCACACAAGAAGCATTAGAGACAAACCCCCTTTCGAGAAACTGTTTCTCCACTGGGAAACATAAATGAGATTTCCTTCATGCCCCTCGGAAATCACGGAATCAAATGGATTAATATTTTATTTCTAATAAAAAATGGCCAAGGAGTGTCATGTCAAGAATAGGGCAAGGGGTACTTATAAATGTACCTTAACGATAAAGCCAAAAGGGCAATTTCTTTTGAGATCTAGTAGACTACATGAAGGCTTTTGCCTTTTTAAACATAAAAAATGTAAAACAAAATGAATATTGCTGAAAGGGTATGGGAGTGGAGGAGAAGAGCTTCTATTATTAGAAAGAAAGAAGAAAGAACTTTTAAGTTTGGGGCTGATCCTGTAATAATGGTTTTCATCAGTACATCTTAGTGGTTTTCAGCAGTACATCTCAAAATGCTTTGCAAAGGAGGTCAGTATCATTCCCCCCAATTTACCAATGGGGAAACTGAGGCACAGTGCAGCGACTTGCCCAAGATCACGCAGAAGATCAGTGGTTCAGCCAGGAATAGCACTCAGGTCTCCCAAATCCTAGTCCAGTGCTCTATACACTAGGCAACATTGCCTCTTTGTAGGGGTCTGAGTTCCTCCAGCAAAGTGCTGAATTGAAGGCACGCAGCAACCCTCAGGACTGGGCCCAAAGAGAGAGAGAGAATCTTGCAGCGCAAAATAAATAAGTCATTTGCAGAGTTGTGCAGAGAAAGAAGATTCCATTTCACAGAGGCTTTTGGTATTTTAAAATCTGGTTTAGTTCTGATTCGGACCCAAAACTCAACATTTTTCATGAAAGAGAATGGAGCCCTGGCTCCAGGAGAGACTGCTTGGTGGCTGCTCTGACGCTGTAGACCTTGGGAGCACGGGTAGTCCTACTGGCGAGGAACCATAAGCCTGGGAGTCAGGCCTCCCAGCTCTCCATCATCTCACCTGTCAGGCTGAAGGGTAGCCGGGAGCCTCAGAGCTCAGGAGCCAGGGCTTTCAGGTGGGCTGCCAAGGACCTGGGTGGCTGACCTGGCAGGAAACTTGGCAGGCAGGTTTTGAATTCTGCTTGGGTTCTGCTGCGACTTTGTCAAAACTGAATTGTCTTTGTGAAACATCTTGATGTCGACTAATTGGCATTCTCTGATGGAAAACATTTTATCGAAGAATTTTTGACCAGCTCTAGTCATTTGCATTGCGTCTTGGTGAACCCCTCTCAGTTGTTCTGGTCCTGAACTCCCAAGTTCACATCCTGATCATAGAATCATAGAATATCCGGGTTGGAAAGGACCTCAGGAGGTCATCTAGTCCAACCCACTGCTGATATTACTGTTCAGGTCAGCACTTCATTACTGGTGTCAGGTGAAAAGTTTCTAGTTCTGTACTCTGCTGGGATTTGCACCTGGATGAGTAGTGAAAATGAGTCTCCAAAGTTTTTGATTGTCTTTAGTTTAAAGGAGAAACATCTGCTGGAGCCATGGGCTGCTTGTTGCCTGAGCTCAGCAGCAGGAGAGATTTCTGTGCTTTATTCTTTCCCCCTGACCAGTTTCACTGAAGTCAGTGAGAATTGCTACTAGGGGCTTGAAGAGGACAAGGGGAAAGAATTCAGGAAGCCAAATGAGGTAGAAGAAACAAAATATTAGTACAGAATGCTCCTCCATATTTAAGCAAAAAATTATTTTAGGGTTTGCATTCCACAGAGTCTCAGATTTTCTTTTCGTTTCCAAAATTTATTGAGCTGCAGTACAGCCCTGTACTCAAAGTAAGAATTGTCACTTTGAGAATAGGGCTGATTTATCAGAAGGAGACGTTTGTGTTCTGTGCAGAATGTCTGATGAGCTGAAATTTTTTCTTAACAACGTCTTCCAGATTATTATCAGAAGCCAATAGAATACCACAAAATCAAGGGCATTCCAAGAGAAAAAGCAATCAGTTGTTATGGAATAGATAATGTGTTTGCCTGCAAATTGAAGGAAGAAGCATCTTGTGGATGTTATTAATCTTCCTTGAAAACATTTTAACATGCCAGTGTACTGTGTTTTGAACTATATCAGAGTTGTTGGGTTTTTTTAAATCCCATAAATTTATGATCAGATTACTGGCAACAGTATAGGAAAATATGCTAAATTAACTATTTTGCTCTAAATCAAGTGTATAGGTTTTATTGTAAGAAAAATATAAATGTTAAAATCCCCCTTTTAAATGGTAAACATCTCAGTTTAGCTATATAAAAAATGATTTGGGGGCAGGTTGGACAAAAATTTCACTTTTGCAAGTGGACGAAGGAAGGAAACAATAGACAAGGTTTAGTTGAAGGTTAACAGAACCATAGTGTCCCCAATAAATGTTTAGTATGTTCTAACAGAGTTACAGTTGTTATGCAAAAACACGCATTTTGGTGGCAGAGGCAGTTTATTTTATAGTTGAAAATGTGAGGAAAAAGAATCAGTTTTCATGGAGCTAGATCCACTTTGAGCTTTAAAGCGCAAGTAATTTTGAAAATAAAAAAAATAATTTTCTATGTTGAAAAATATCATTTTTAAAGTGACACTAAAATAGTTTTATTTTAATGCTTAGTGCAATTGCAGTATCTGTCAATCTACTACTTTTATACTCTCACCGCAAATAATGTATGTGATTCAGACATTACTATTTAAAATGGGACGTGTGCTAGTGAAAGTAAATCAAAAAGGGCAATTTTTCATTTCCCATTTGACATGATGTAATTTTTGCACTGCTTATCCCTGATGCAACATTAATTTAACGCTAATATAAAATAATGTTTGCTCCATTTTCTTTGCTGTGAAATCACTATTAATTTCCCAGACTCCCCCCCCCCCCCACTCCCTCCCTTTTACTGTGAATTAAAGCTACTCCTGTTATGAGCAGTGGAAAAATACTGGATCCTGCAAGCATTCTCTCTAGACTATGCTGCCAGATGTGTTAGTGAAACTATTTTACCAGCATTCTATCCAACTTGACAGCAACTTCTTTTTAGTAAGAGGGAAATAGGTACTGTAGTCCATTGCGATATACACCTTGTTATGCAATCATGCTCACACCAAAGTGCATCATTGTAATAAGGAGAGCCAGAGAGGAGTGACATTTTGAAAGGCAGAGAATCTGTTGTGTCCTGAATGCAGAAACATACCCTTTCTATAAAGAACTATTGGGTGAGCCAAATCCTGCAACCTGACTCATGAAAGAAAAGCCATTGACACGCCAGTCAGACCACTCACCTAGGTAAGGCAAACACTATGAATCCCTAAATCGGCAACAATAATGGGAAAATCCTAACTTATGTTGCATGTGCATTGGGACTTCTGCAGTGGAAGCAGTGTGTTTCTGCTAAACAAGGAGCACGGGCTGAATCTGGAGAGGTTGGGCAGAGAGTGCACACCCCTGGGTGGTCTGAGTGTCCTTCATGCTATCCCAGGAGTGGTGTTAAAGTGTGTTGGGGAAGAGGCAGGGCAAGTTGTGTGGATTCTTGACTTCTTTCCTTTGCTAGAAGAACGGTATGGGGGAATGTTAGGGGAGAGGCTACTCTAACCACTAGGTTGGAAGTAGTGGCTGCAGTTTCACTCCTTTGAAGCTCCAAAAACTTGGGAATTATGTTTTCCCCCTTCTTCTTCTTCCCCATGATACTACTTATTATTCTAGATACTAAAAGTGTGTGGTGGTCAGTGGTGTTTGGTCAACTATAAGTGTGGGTAGTTTGAACAACATTTTTGTCACATGCTTTCATTTTCCTGAGCAAAAAGAAGAAAGGTCCTCGGGGCTAGCTATCACCCCTCCTATGCAAATTTCAGACAGAAAGCCCACTGTAATTTAGAGTCCTTTAATGAGGTGCTCAGCAGGATTTCAGAGCTCCGTAGCCAGGGGCAGAACAGATTGTCATTTTAGGAGACATTTTGGATTTGTTTTTCACTCCTAGGGTTCTGAGATGATAGAACTGAAAAGCTGGACCATATAATAAACCATATTAGGGGACATTTCAACCTGGCATGCGGAGAATCAGACATTTATTTACCACTGTTGTATAGAATCAATCTCTTTTGATTCAGAGGCACACAGTTGAAATGTCTTATTTATTTGTGTTTTCATCTTGAGACTTAAATAGAGCATTAGGGAATTGCAGGGGTAGGAGGTGTGACTTTAGGCACCACCCTGAGCTGGAGTAGAGCATAAGCCACATCAATCCATCAGTAGCCTTTGGAGGGTTTATTTCTTAGAGAGACACTGAGTTTGTCCCCTGCTTCCTGATTTCTCTGTGGGGTAGTTATTTGCTGTTGGTATATAACATCAGTAAATTACTACTCTCTCCATGCTAGCGTGGTTACTCTGTCCAGAAAATAGGGAGTGGAGATATGATTCCATCCATTTCCTGCCCAAGTAAGGGAGGAAGGTATTGAGTAGCCCTGCTTATTTCTACACTCTGGGCGGTATACGTAGAGTCCTTATTCCCCTTGCTCAGGCCTGTAGTTCAAGTCAAAATCTAGTCCGTAGTGCTTCCAACGTCAAGAGAAGAAAAAAGAAAAGTCCCCAAACATTAGGCATTTCTTTGATGAAGCCTGAATTGTTGCAATGACTGTGCTCTTGGAGTATAAAGTCAGTCATGCCAACACAGGACTAGATGGTACTTGTGCGTATATGAAAGAAAAATCTTACTTTGAGGTTCATTGATTTCCTGCTGCATCATCTCATTTGAGAATGATCTGCTGGCTAAATACTGTTCGGGTTGTAAACAATCTCTCTGTATGTGCATTCTGTGCCCTGCGGTGAACCATTTTCAGTCCCTCTCAGCCAGCCCAATTATATTGTGGACAGAAATTATATAGAGGGAACAGTGTGTAACACAAGTTAATCATTGTATGATAATTGTCATGTTAAAGTGATCTCTCTGCACAGTATTGGTTTTATGCCTTTTTTCTCGGGTCATTCTCTCCCTTATTGTTTGTAAACTTGTTGTAATGTATATTTACAAATGAAAACCATTAATACCAGGCATTTTTAAAGAAGAAATTTCTTTGTGAACTTTCACATTCTTGAAAATAATTGCTTAATGAGATATTCTCCATGTATTTTGGAGCAGGAGATTAAGTGAATAGCAAGTTTATTATCCCTTATTGTTATTTATTCATTAAGAGCTGACGGTGTGGTCAGTGCTGCAAGAGGCACGAACACAAAGAAAACCTCTTAGCCAGAGAGTTTATGGTCAAACCCAGCGCCATGAGATCTGTGTTTACGCAGATCCAGACACACTGCTGGGATTGGGGGGTGCAAAGCAGCTGCTGCACCAGCCGTTATTCAGTCCCACAGGTTGAAATGGAGGCTGCAGATGGGCCTTCTTTTAACCCCACAGCCAGCCTGTGGGTTGATGGGAGAATGCAATCCCTGACAAACTCACCGAGATCCATGCACAAAGTCCTGTTACTGGGAGTTGATGACTTCCAGCTGTAGCAATCTGAACTCAGTCCAACTTGCTCAGCTAGTGGGTGGCTCCATTTTGACTAGCAGAGCGATTACATATAGTGCCTATAATAGGTGGTTTGAGTTCGGCTCTCAGTTTTGTTATCAGTCCAGCTACTGGATCAGGAATTGGTTAATTCACCAGAAGATGCATCCCCCCCCGCCCCCCGTTTGTTGTTTAATTAACACAAGGGATTTTAGAAGATCTCTGTCTCACACCTAAACACACACACACCATGGTCACAGAAGAAATATATGATTCCACAGAGGGTGTTCATACATTTTGGTATGCCCAATTCAGCTGATCAAGTTTCAGATCAACTACACAAGGTGCGTTTGTCCATATTTAATGACAGTGTGCTGGTTGCATTGATTAAGTGGCTGTCCCTTGGCTCTGAGTGACACAAGCAGGCTGTACAGCATGACAAATTGGCAGGCAACAGATCAATCTGTTTTCCCCATTAGGTTCTCCACCTTAAAACTTGAAGATAGATAGGATAAGAGAATGCTTTGTAGATATCTTCATCAAAGAAAATGTAATTGAGTTGAGAGGGAAAAGCTTGAACAACCTGTACATTTAAAAGCCACCATCTCCAGGGGGGCAATAAATGAAACACCGTGATGAATACTTGAAAATTAGGACCATTAACTCCTTGTTCTTTTGAGGTAGCTCCTCATTTTATAATGAAGATTGTTGGTCAATGCTGGGATTTGGGAGGGGGAAAGAAAAGTTTGACATATTGTTTATATAAGAGTATATTTGAGGGCAAGCTTTATGTATGATTCCTTTAGGCATCCCAGTTAATTCAAATGGCACCTCAGGCTAGATCTTACTTCTCTATGGTTAAAATAGAACTTCTCTGACCTTGATATTGTTTTGCGGCAGCTCTAAAATGCACTGATTCTGTACTGTTACTGTTAGTGCACTTTGGCATTGTGTGAACAGGGAGTTCATGAGCATATCATTGCATGTATCCAATATTCAAACTTCAAAATTCTATTATTGTTTTGTTCACAATAGCACATGGAGTGCGCAACTGAAATCAAAGTCTCCTTCTGTGGGGCACTGTACAAAAACACTAGTAGGAGATAATATCTACCCCAAATACCTTACAGAGAAAAGACCTAATCTTGCAAAGACTTACCCACATGCTTAACTTTACACACTGTAGCACTAATTCAGCAAAGCACTGAAGAATATGCTTAACTTTAAGCACATGCTTAAGTCTCACTGACTTCACTGAAAGTTCAGCACATGCTTAAGTGCTCTGCTGCATCGAAGTCTAAGAGTAGTCCCAAGGACCCTCCTCATAACGCATAAAGTTAAGAATATGTCTGAGTCTTTGCAGGATCAGGGCCTAAATAGACAAAATAAGGGGTGGGAGAAAGGAAGTATCATTATGCCCATTTTGAATCTGGGGAGCTCAGGAATGGAGGGGAGTTGACTCACCCAAAGTCACATGGTGGGTCTGTGGCATAGCTAGCAACTGAACCAAGAGCTCCTGAGTCGCAGTCCAGTGCCCCAAACACAAGACTAACCTTCCTCTAGTCAAGCCAACCTATTTTACCTACTTGTGATTGAACACAACTTTGCAAAAAGAAGAACAGGAGGACTTGTGGCACCTTAGAGACTAACAAATTTATTAGAGCATAAGCTTTCGTGGACTACAGCCCACTTCTTCGGATGCATATGGGCTGTAGTCCACGAAAGCTTATGCTCTAATAAATGTGTTAGTCTCTAAGGTGCCACAAGTCCTCCTGTTCTTCTTTTTGCGGATACAGACTAACACGACTGCTACTCTGAAACACAATTTTGGTGGTTGGATGAACATTTTCTGTAAAAATCTGAATACGTGTGGACATTTGTCTACAGTATTTGTATTTGCAGCACTAACCAAGATTAGTTGTTTTCTGTTTCCCAGCATATTTGACCTGCGCGGTATGTTTCATGTACTCGTAATAAGGCTATACAATCAACCATTGTTTCCCCTCCTGAACTCTACTATTATGTATTTCTGACTTGAGCATCTATATGTTTGAATGGCATCAAAACCACAAATCCCACTCATCTATGTCTACAATAACTATTCTTACAGACTCAAAACCTAGGCATCTTGGCTTTAGTACTGATTTTGATTGGACTACTCCTGCAGTAGGCCTGTACTTTGGAATGATGTATCATGGCAATTCTAATGCAGTTACTCCAGTACGATTTAGATTGTAATCCTAAAGCATTATCTAGATACAACGCTAGAGTAATCTCTGAGGATTTTATTATTATATTTTCTAGGCAGGGAACCTAAAATATTTTTGGTGCATGAATTATTTAATATTTTCTAAAAGAGACAGTAGTTCCTTGAATTTGGTGAAGTGTTTGTTTAAATTGAAAAAAATGTTCAAGTGAGTTCAGACCAACTACTGCCAAAACCAGAAATCAAATGAAATGTTTGCATGGTAACATTTGTCAAGGCTGGCACATCAAGTGCAAATGACTTCTCTTTTAAAGCACATACCAATTGATTTGTGTGTGTGGGAGGGGGAGCCGCATTGAGAGAATAACACTCTTCTAACATTTCAGAATTTAATATTTAAAATCTGCCCCCGGAAGCAAACTAAAGCTCATGCAACCCATCTTTGTACTTACTGAAAGGAGAAAATATTATTTTAAATGTCTTCTGGTTTGTAGATGACCTCTGATATTGCCATGTTATATTCCCCATGTCAAGTTTTTAAAAAATGGGTGCCTAAAGTTTGACTCCTAAATCCAAATTTAGGCACCCAAATCAGTAGCTTGAATTTTGGAAACCTGGAGGGGACCTAGCATTTCCCGTTGACTTCCTAGAAGTCAGATGACGTGAAGGTGCCTACCCTATGCTATGTTGTATCAGAGTGACAGATGAATTGAATTAACATCACATGGCATGTGCTATCATGAACAATGTATTTCTGATTTCACATATACTAAACATTCAATGTGATGCACTATGGGCCTGATCATGTGATTCTTGCTCCTGAAAATTGTCCTGCTGAAATCAGTGGAATTACTCTTGTGAATAAAGACAACTCATTTACATAAGAGTTGCTGGATTGCTCCCCACCTTTAGACTAATGCATCACCAAAGTCAAAGCAAAATAAATTCATGATCTGTTATGTGATTCCATACACATTTAGCACTTAAATATTTCCAGTGTGGTTACAAATGATCTCCAGCAAAAGTGATCATGTTGACAAAAGAATTGAACACCTGTCAAAGGCAGGCTGAAGCAGCCACTAGTCAGGTGGGGGGGTGGGGCACTAATCTGGTGTGTGTGGGGGGGTGAGGTGGGGATTCATCATAATCCCCAGATTCCGGAAAAAATGCAGCTTATTTTATAAAGGATGTGAGGTCCCTTGAGTCCTAGATCAGCATCATAGGGGGTGAAATAAATTAATGAAATAAATAAATAATACACAGGAAAACACTAATGTAAAAAAGTTTTTCTAATACAAATATACATATAGGTTAGACACAGAACGGAAAGAGAAAACAGATGTGAAAGAAAACCCATTTTAACGAGGAAGCAAGGACTGGATCCAAAGCTGTTGAAGTAACTGGAAATGTGCCCACTGATTCCAATGGGCTTTGGATTAGGCCATAGGTGAATAGAAAATAACGTGTGTGTGTGAGAGGAGGGAGAGATGTGGGGGGAAGATCTGATTTGAAATATTGAGCAACTATGGCAGATCCACTGCTCATTTCCAAAGAGTATTGATTATTACTGGCCAGTCTTCCTTGAGCCACTGAGGGCAAAGTTAGACCATAACATTGTAACATCCTCCAAACTCTGCTTCTAGTAGTTTTGCTGCAATGGCCAATATGTCCCCTTTTAAGTAAAATAATTCTGTCACTTCTGTTCCTGTTTATCCACCCACTTATACTAGCTATGCTCTTTAAATTCTGAAAAATTGCCTTTTGTATAGTACAGCTTTCAGTTGCTGCCAGGACTTTGCAGCAGGACACAAAATCAAAGTCGTGTTTTTTACTCTCATTCGTTTTGGACTCTGTATGAAATAGTGACTATAGAGCTACCTTTCACTTGTGTTTTCTTTGTCTTTTTTGATCTATGTGGATGTATATTTGTGCTTGCGAAGTTTACGCTACTGGCAGTACAAAGCCCTGATGGACCCTTTCCTTCCACTGTCAATGAGAACTCAGAATAACTTGTTGAGAGATGAGAAGTAAAATCAAGCACTTTGCTCAGTTCTAGGCTTTTCTGAATACAGCGCATCAGCTCCAAACAGGAGGCTTAGGGATTCGTGCCATGCCTAGCAAGAGAGTAGACAGCAACAACCACACTTATTGTATTCAGGTGCTCTGATTACATTACACATACAATTGCTCTCAGATACTTGTGGCACAGTATAGTAGGGACTTAACATGACCGCATGGGAAATGGAGAAATGTACTGACTGCCCATTTGGAAGATGGTGATGAAATGTAGACACCGGAAAGAATTAATGCTGGGATTTTTTCCAAAATGAGTCAAATTGATTTAGGAGCACAAGTCTCATTGACTTTCGATGCCTAAATGCTCTTTTGAAAATCCCACCGTAAAATTGTCTTTAAGAAGGTAATCCGTATGTTCTAGTCCAAGTAATTTATAATTTTTGAATTATTTTTCATCTGAGTGTTTCCTTTTAATACACCATAAATGAAACTCCTCCCACAACTCCAGCCCATATTTGCCATTTGTGTAAAACTGGAAAGACAAGTTGTGTGTTCGTCCTTCGTAAATACTACAGTGATGAGGATCATACTAGAAGATAGACGTTAAAACAATTGTTGTCACATGGTACAGCTACGTGCTGCTCATCATACTGTCATCAAATGTCCTTCAGTGGACATGGTGACCCTTGAGACTTTGATCTTGGTCCATTCTTTGAGGGCATGAAGACAAGGCAGCTTCTTAAATAATGCAACTTGTGCAATCTCCCAGACAAATGGCAAATTAATCAGTCTCTGGATCCTTGTTTTTTGAAGACTTGTGCATTTTTAAAGAAGACGGAGTAATTGTTTAGTGACTTGGTGCCATTGATTTTCATTATGGATGGTGTTGGCTGGGTCTGTGTCAGGTCATCGGGGAGAGATAGCCTTTGCATAGCTAAATAAAATGGGAAAAAGGCACTTCTTGTTCCATATTCACGAGGAAAAGCTCCAGACCTTGAAGAAAGTTTTGTGTGACCTTCCCATTAAAGGAACTTTCCCCACTGAGTCATTTGAGTACAGAAGAAAAAATAAGATGCAGCTTGGCTACCAACCAGTGGTCTAGGTTCAACAGGACAAAACTTTTCTACTAGAGAAATTTTGAATGGAAGGAGAGCTTGAAACAAAAGGAAATAAAATTATGTAAAATATTCTATGGAGCACTAACTTGGCTCCCTTAACGATGGCAAGCAGAGTGGGAATGGAGTGATCAAATGAATTCCATTTGCTTAAGATGAGGCACAGTTTGCAAGTTCTTATGAGCTTTTGGTAGTTATGTTGGGCAGAAGATTGAAAAGTCAAAATATACGATTGTATCCAACCAAGAAATGGATTTTAAACTGCCAACTCTCTGGCTGGGTTACTGCTAAAATATCGCTCATTACATTCAAGGTGTCTGAACTTGGGGGTTGTGATTTTTATACCTTCAAGAGTGACATGAAATTGTTTCTAAATTATGCTAAATATGCTGCCTTTTTCCTGCCCAGGAATGCTGAAATTATATCTAGTGCAGTCTCAGTTTTGCTTTTGCTTTTTAAGTTAAGCAACCTGCTGTATGCAGTTTCTGTTCCCCCTTCCTCCCTCCCCCAACCTCGCTTCTCACTCTCTGCAGCCTTTGTCATCTAAACTTTCTCTAAATTAAGTGTTTTCAGAGACCTCAATCTTGTTGAAATGAAGTCTGTAATTCTGGTGTTTTACAATAGCTACTGGTTTTTAACAAGAAATCACACACTTGTCATATTGTGACGACTCATTGAATTTCTCCAGAGAAAAGCATGACTGTTGGCTAGGAGTGTCTTTTAGATATCTGCCACAGTAAATTCCCTCTCATAATGATAACTAAATGATGTGAGTCAGTGAGCTGTTACACAGTTTAGTAGATCAAAATGAAGCTTTACTGGAATGAGGTATTTTGGAAATTTGGCCATTTTAATCTATTTGATAATTTGTTTCTAAATATAGTCATCAGGAGCTGTTATTATTTACTCGACCTGCTTCTGTAAATACGTCGATTAAAACCTTATAAAAAGCACTCCCAGATAATGGCTAATGAAACATCGTTAAAGGGGCTGTTAGAGCATTTTGGGATGGTTGGCAGGTAATTTAAGTCTACAGTGGTGTTTGATTCATTGACCAAACATTCCTTGTACAGAGGCTAATCAAAACCTGTTTAGAAGTCTATTAAACGTCTTTCATACTTCCTGTGTTTCCAGCATTGCTCTAATAATAGCTTCGGGATGCATAATAGCCACATTTCATTCCTATCAGTCGGGGCAGAGGGGAGGGGGGAAATAGCTAATGTTTGTGTGGTTACTCTTGGAATTGTTTGTTTAAGAAGAGAACATTCGTGCATTTGCCAGGAGTTAGTTAAATGGATTCCCTTTAATGGGGCGGGGTGGTGGCGGTTGTTTTTAAAACCCATCTTGCTGTTGTGAAGCAGTCAGTTATAGGCAGAGGGACTGTGTCTGAGATGACTTGCACTCTTTGTTCACCAGTGTAACTCAATGGATATCAGTGGCATTACTCCTGATTTACATTGGGGACTATGAGGAGAAAAGCAGACATAGAGCATCCATGAGACAGATGTGTATGGGAGCTCTCCCCTGGTGTAAAGATGGCTAACGCAGTATAGGTGCCCATCTCCCTATGTTAAGAGAAGGGAGAATGTGTGTTGGAGATGTTCTGGGGGTGGAGTAGGGGTGTGATGGGGCAGAGTTCGGCTACATCAAATCCTCTACTGGCATAATGGTTCACGACTAGGGCTCCTACGAGCTAATATAAATAATAATATAATTAATAAAGTTAGAGCTGCTTCTGAGCAGTCTGTACCTACTCCTCTCTGGTGTGACTGTGCAGCAGCAGGCACAACTTGCCCAGGGTTTGTAATAGCTGAGGAGCACTTTTTGGGTGAAGGATGCTAAATGCCAGTTATTATACTCGTATTGCCACTATGGTTCAATAACTACAGTTAACTATTGCCATTATTATTCAGAGGCCTGTGTGTTGGGAAAGCTTCAGACCAATAGGATTCTACATAAATTACTGCTGTTACATATAGAGATTAATGGAAAATGTTAATGGTGTTTTGAACCATGCCATGGAATTCAATAGGAGGGATATAAATCTGCCTTCATTTCTGTTTTATAGAAGGGAGGAAGGATGGTCTTGCAGTTGCGGCACTGGACAGGATACCTGGATTCAATTCCCATCTCTGCCATTCAATCCATGCCTCAGTTTCCAGCCTTCTGCTTGGATGTTGTACCACTTTCACTTTTCATCTGTTTTCAATGTAAGCTCCCCAGACAGGTACCATTCTTATATGTGTGTCTACAGCGCCTAGCGCAATGGGGCCCTGATGTTAGTTGAGGACTCCAAGCACTACTATATCATAAATAATAGTAATGATAATTCAAAACATTATGGAAACGTTATCATTTAAATTCTGTAAGACTTTTCCATAATGGATGCCTACCAGTAGTGACATGTTTACTGTATCATTGCCAGAAATATTGCAACCAGCCAGCCTCCAACAATAACATTATTTTGGGAAAACACCACAACAGTTTTGGGAATAATATAAGAGCCCAACAACATGGCCAAATTCTGCTCCAGGTACGTATGTGCAACTTCAAAGACAATAGGTTTGCACTCGTGTCATTGTATACAGAAAGGAGAAAAATACCCGAAAGCCTTTACAGTGAAAATGATGAGAAACTTTTAGTTGGAAAGAGTACCCACCAGAAAAATTATAATTCTTTAGAAATGTTTCAAAGTTTAGGCTCGTTTATGTGGTGGGCCTTTTTGTTGATTGAGTAGAGATGGATTCACTGAAGGGATAGCTTAAGTCAATGCATTTCTTCTTGGCAGGAGAGCCCAAATTCCCAGCGGCCTTGCCAGGAGCATAGTTTGATACACAGCATCTCTCTCTCTCTCTCTCTCTCTCTCTCTCTCTCTCTCTCTCTCTGTGTATGTGTGTGTGTGTGTGTGTGTGTGTATATTGTACAGTGGTCACCTGATAATGTGTCTGTGGAAAAAACAAGAGTATGATAACTTTTAAGAATCTGGTTGTTTGACCTTTAGTAACTCATGATTAAAGACAATCACAGAATCACAGGAATGGAAGAGACCTGGAGAGGTCATCTAGTCCAGTCACCTGCACTCATGGCAGGACTAAGTATTATCTAGACCATCTGTCTAGAGAGTTGTCTGTTTAACCTACTCTTTAAAATCTCCAATGATAGAGGTTCCACAACCTCCCTAGGTAATTTATTCCAGTGGTTAACTACCCTGACAGGAACATTTTCCCAATTGCCAACCTAAACCGCCCTTGCTGCAATTTAAGCCCATTGCTTTTTGTCCTATCCTCAGATATTAAGGTGAACAATTTTTCTCCCTCCTCCCTGTAACAACTTTTTATGTACATGAAAACAGTTATCATCACCCCCTCAGTCTTTTCTTCTCCAGACTAAACAAACCCATTTTTTTCAATCTTCCTCATAGGTCATATTTTCTGGACCAGGGGTCGGCAACGTTTGGCACGTGGCTCACCAGGGTAAGCACCCTAGCGGGCTGGGCCAGTTTATTTACCTGCTGACGTGGCAGGTTCTGCCGATCGCGGCCCCCACTCGCTGCGGTTCGCCGTCCCGGGCCAATGGGGGCAGCGGGAAGCGGTGCGGGTGAGTGATGTGTTGGCCGCAGCTTCCCGCCGCCCCCATTGGCCCGGGACGGCGAACCGCAGCGAGTGGGGGCCGCGATCGGCAGAACCTGCCACGTCAGCAGGTAAATAAACTGGCCCAGCCCGCTAGGGTGCTTACCCTGGCGAGCCGCGTGCCAAACGTTGCCGACCCCTGTTCTAGACCTTTAATCATTTTTGTTGCTCTTCTCTGGACTTTTCCCAATCTTTCCCGAAATGTAGTGCCCAGAACTGGACACAATACTCCAGCTGAGGCCTAATCAGTGTGGAGTAGAGCAGAAGAATTACTTCTCGGGTCTTGCTTACAATACTCCTGCTAATACATCCCAGAAGTATGTTTGATTTTTGTTTGCAACTGTGTTAAACGGTTCACTCATATTTAGCTTGTGATCCACTATGACCCCTAGATCCCTTTCCTCAGTACTCCTTCCTAGACAGTCATTTTCCATGTGTGCAACTGATTGTTCCTTCCTAAGTGGAGTACTTTGCATTTGTCCTTACTGAATTTCATCCTGTTTACTTCAGACCATTTCTCCAGTTTGTTCAGATCTTTTTGAATTTCAATCCTATCCTCCAAAGCACTTGCATTACCTCCCAGCTTGGTATTGTCTGCAAACTTTATAAGTGTATTCTCTATGCCATTATCTAAATCATTGATGAAGATATTGAACAGAACTGGACCAAGAACTGATTCCTGTGGTACCCCACTCGATATTCCCTTCCAGCTTGAATGTGAACCACTGATGATTGCTCTCTGGGAACGGGCTTCCAACCAGTTATGTAGCTTATAGTAGCAACATCTAGGTTGTATTTCTCTAGTTGGCTTATGAGAAGGCACATGAGACAATATCAAAAGCCTTAATAAAGTCAAGATATACCGCATCTATCGCTTCTCCCATCCTCAAGGCTTGTTACCCTGTCAAAGAAAGCTATTTGGTTGTTTGACACCATTTGTTCTTGACAAATCCATGCTGACTGTTACTTATCACCTTATTATCTTCTAGATGTTGCAAACTGATTGGATAATTATTTGCTCCATTATCTTTCTGGGTCCTGAAATTAAGCTGGTCTGTAATTCTCCAGGTTGTCTTTATTTCCTTTTTTATAAATTAGTACTATATTTGCCCTTTTCCAGTCTTCTGGAATCTCTCCCATCTTCCATGACTTTTCAAAGTTACTCACTAATGGCTCAGATATCTCCCCAGTCAGCTTCTTTAGTATTCTAGGATGCATTTCATCAGGCCTTGGTGACTTGAAGATATCTAGCTTGTTCTTTCCCTATTTTAGCCTAGTATCTCATTTTCATTGGCATTCATTAAGTGAGACGTCCAATTGCTACTAACCTTTTTGGGAAAACTCAAACAAAAAGATCATTTAGCATTTCTGACATTTCCATATTTTCTTTTATTGTTCCCCCCCCCCATTCCCCATTGAGTAATGGGCCTACCACGTCCTTGATCTTCCTCTTGCTTCTAATATATTTGTTGAATGTTTTCTTGTTACCCTTTATGTTTCTAGGTAGTTTAAGTCTCATTTTATGCCTTGGCCTTTCTAATTTTGTCCCTACATACTTGTGTTATTTATTTATAGAGATCCTTTTTAATTTGACCCAGTTTCCACTTTTTGTAGGACTCTTATTTTTGAGTTTCAGATCATCGAAGATCTCCTGGTTAAACTAGGGTGGTCTCTTGCCATACATATCTATCTTTCCTACACAATGGGGTAGTTTATTCTTATGCCCTTAATAATGTATTTTTGAAAGACTTGTTTTCCATTGGATCTAACCTGAGTTTGCTAAAGTCTGCCTTCTTGAAATCCATTATCTTTATTGTGCTGTTTTCCCTTCTATGAATCCTTAGAATAATGAACTCTACCATTTCATGATCACTTTCACGTATGCTGTCTTCCACTTTCAAATGTTCAACCAGTTTCTTCCTCTTTGTCAAAATCAAATCTAGAACAGTCTCTCTCCTAGTAGCTTTGTCCACCTTCTGAAATAAAAATTGTCTCCAATACATTCCAAGAATTTGTTGAATAATCTGGGCCCTGCTGTATTATTTTCCCAGCAGATGTCTGGGTAGTTGAAGTCCTCCACCACCACCAAGTCTTGTGCTTTGGATGATTTTGTTAGTTGTTTAAAAAAAGCCTCATCCATTTCTTCTTCCAGGTATGTAGTATGTAATAGACCCCTGCATGATATCACCCTTGTTTTTACCCCTTTTATCTTTACACTTTCAGTGTCTGTATCCTATTTCCATCTCAACCTCAGTCCAAGTTTTTAATATAGAAGGCAACACCTCCTCCCTTTTTTCCCTGCCTGTCTTTCCTGAGCAAGCTGTACCCTTCTATACCAATATTTCAGTCATGCATATTATCCCACCAAGTCTCTGTGATGCAAACTATGTCATAATTATGTTTATTAACTAGCATTTCAAGTTCTTCCTGCTTATTTCCAGGCTTGAAGCATTTGCTACGTGGTTTGCTTCCCCACAGACTCAGACTGCTTATTTTAAAACTCCAGGAAGAACTGTTGAGTACTCTAGACTCTAGTTTGGGGTGCGGGAAGCTTTTTTTTTTTATCTAGGAAAAAGAGAAGGAAATGTTCTCCCCAAAATAGAAGGGAGCTCATACAGACCATGTGAACAAGAATACTTAAAACAAACACAATTCTGGAGTTTGTAAACCAGGCTTCCTGCTAGAAATTTGTTCCTCATTCTGGATATCTTTTAAAATAACATCAGCAGTTTGGTCATAGCTAAAGATTTCTAGTATCCAAAATACTCAATTCTGAGAGTTAGGATCCACTGAAATAGAATACATTCTTTTCCTTCTACGGGCCCAGTATGTGATACCCTTACACTGAGAAGAACCTTACACCCAGTTTTTTTAAGGTATTTGTGCACCTAAATCCAACTGACATCAGTGGAAGTTAAGCACCTAAATACCTTTAAAATCTAGCCTTATTCTACAAGTAGTCCCATCAAATTAAATGGGAGTATTTTTTGATGTAAGCACCTATTTAATTATATCGCATTTGTGCTAAGCACAATATAAATAGGTCTTCTATTTGGGGGGGTTATTAATATCATTTGGGGGGTATTTTAAGCAATTTTTGAGTTTTATGTAGTTGTCCAAAAATCAGGGGTTTTCAGGGCTCTCTTTTGTATATACTTTAATGAGTAATGTATATTAATCATATACTGTAATGAATAATCTCTTTGTAATGTTCCCTAGTTCACATTATCATGGTATTGTTTCAAACAGCACTATACGTTAAAGCATGCTAAGGAACCTTTAGTGTACAACTCAGACAAATTAGTGCACAACACGTTAGTACACTTTAGATATCACACCTCCATAGCCTGCATTCCTGTTCCATATAGACACACTCTTGCATACAAGTAACCATTTCCAGTGTTTTTCCAGTGTTAGCTGGATAAGCACAGATCTTGTTTCTTTTTTTGGGATGTTTACGGATGTTTATTGGTTAAAACTGGAAATCAGAAGCTCTAAATATGAAACAACCCATACCAAATGTCACAACCTGGTGGAAAAGGGCAACTGACTTCTTTGAGCACAATGTTAGCAAACTATTTCAGTCATTTTCCTCCCCATATAAAACAATTTGAATATCCTAGCCAGTGAATTACACCTAAGCAAAGTGTACGAGATACAGAGTTTAAAACATGCTCCTTTCTGACAATAGACCTCAATTTATATCTGAGGATTTTGATAAATTTGCAGAAGAATGGGGTTTCATCACAGACTAATCGTCTTCAACGCTTAGCCGAAGAGTCGGCCGTAGCGATTATTCACCATTTAGTCTGTTTCTGTGCGGCCGCCAGGGCTTGACGGCCCGAGAGTCCAGCATCTTAACAAACTTGATGAACACATGTAATAAGGGGTCTGCTTCTCAGCTGCCTCCATCCCTTGGTTGGTGGAATTTTATCCTGGATGTTACAAGCCATCCAGAGAATGGCATTCGCTGGAACATTTTGTGGCATTCTTGTGACATGTCCGAAAAGCATAAGATTCCATCTGCAGACAATGGCCCCAGTAGTCTGTAGACTGGATAGACCATAAACTTCTGCATTACAAATGAAGTCATTCCACTTTATGACTAATATACGACACTGGCATTTTATGTGGAAAGCCTGCAGCTTTGCCCAGTCTGAGTGGCATAGTATCCATGTTTTGCAACCATACAACTGTATGGAGAGGATACTGCTCGAAGAGATCCTGAACTTGGTTGTTGTACTGAGATGATGTTGATTCCATGCTGATTGTAAATGAGCGATGGCAGATACTGCGATGCCAAGTGGAAGAACCTCGTGTGAGAATTGGAGGAACTGGTGAGTATAGAACCCAAATAGCAAAAGTTGGAGAATGCTTTGACAATTTAATTATTCAAAGAGATTGGAGTCGTGGGTGGACCTGGTCCTACATTTTGCAGCTTTGTCTTTGACCATGAAACATGGATGCCAACCTTAGCCAACTCCTCCTCCATTTGCTGGAGTGCCTTGTGAAACTTGTCGGGGCTCTGTACTAGAACAGCAACATCAGCAGCATTGCCAAGGTCTGAAAGCAAGAGATCACCAATCTTATTGCCTATGGACCTGACAGAATGCTGCATTATGAAATCCATTGCCTGATAAAAAATGCAGGGGCCAACTCACAGCCCTACCTGACACCAGATACTGATTTAAAAGGTGCCAACATCTGATTCCCCAGACATACACAGGCAGTGGTTCCATTATGCAGTTCGCTAATCAAGTCAAGAGTGGTTGGGACACCTACGCCTTAGTGGTTGCCCACATGGCATTGACGCTCTGATGAGCAAGTAAGCCCTCTGTGATGATGAAGAAGTTTGACATCGAAGCACTTCTCCATGTGCCAGGTTTAGCCCACAGGTTTTGTATCAACAACAGTAATGATTCTTAGCTCTATCAACCTGCCAGATGATGTCGAGGTTGCCTGGTCTCTGTTCACCTCCATCCTTTACCAATCCGCCAAGTTGATGATTGGCTATAGGCACCCAGCACACTGACCATGGCTATCAGAGGAGGCCTTCCAGACAATTGAATTAAAGGCCACAGCCTGCCAGCGTGGAAATAAGTGTGCTCGTGATCAGCTGAAGTGAAAGTTCAACACCCTGTCACTCCGTGATTGTGAGGCATATTATAAACAAGTAGTAAATGATGTTGAATTTGGCTTACCCCGGGGAGACTAAAAGCCAGCATTCCATACAATCTGCAACCTCAGTGGTCAAGAGGTGGTCGCTACGAACAGCACCCTGAATGACAGCCAAGGCCATCTATGTAAATCAGATGATGACATCCTTTCACGCTAGGTGGAACATTATCACAGTGCCCTGAACCACCCTTCAGCTGCCGCTTGTTGAGAGCTGGACAATTTGGCAGCCACTGTGGTTTCAAACCCAGACACTTGTACTGACGCACCAACATTGGATGAAGTGAAGCGCGCCATCTGCAAACTGAAAAATGGACATGCAGCCGGCGCTGATGGCATCCCCACAGAGCTGCTAAAATGTGCTATTGACCCTGTAGCAGAATCACTTCTGGCCATCTTTCGACTGGTGTGGAGAACTGGACCCTTGCCAACCACCTGGAAGGACAGACGAATGGCATGGCTGAAAAACATTCACACAACTAAGCAAATAGTAGAGTGAATTGGGGTGGGGCAGTGGCTTCACCAGCACAGATGACAAGCAGAAGGTATGCTCTAAAACCCACTAAAGTGAGGCAGCAGCAAATGAAACAAAAGACATGATAAACTGAGACAAGGTGAATGAGAAGACAGAAATCCTATTATGATAGGAATTGCCAAGCCATTGAGACCTTTTCTGATAAACAACTGTATAAAGATGCTGGGATAATATGGTCATTGGTTCCCAGCCACAGTTCTGATGCCAGTAGAACACACCAGGTCACATGAAACACAGACAAAAGACGTTACAAAAGTAAAGACATTTGAGCAGTGTTTCTATCAACAAAGAATAAGGAGAATGAGCTGAAACCTCTGATGGCAAGAGAACTACCAAGGGAAACAAAGAACCAAAAGAGATTTTGTAACCATTATGGACCAAGGCAATCAAAATACTCAGTTACTCAACCTGTACACAAGTTACATGGTGACCCTCTAGCTATACCTATAAACTGTACTATAGAGCCCAGTGCAAATAATAATTAATCAGTATCCTCAGGCCAGGTCTACACTACAGACTTGTATTGGTATAATTACATCGCTCAAGGATGTGAAAAATCCATACCCCTAGGTGATGTAGTTATACTGACCTAACCCCCCACAGTGTAGACAGCGCTATGTCAAAAGGCGAGGTGGATTAACTGTGCTGACAGAGTATCAGAGGGGTAGCCGTGTTAGTCTGAATCTGTAAAAAGCAACAGAGGGTCCTGTGGCACCTTTAAGACTAACAGAAGTATTGGGAGCATAAGCTTTCGTGGGTAAGAACCTCACTTCTTCAGATGCAATCTTTAAGATGTTCTTGCATCTGAAGAAGTGAGGTTCTTACCCACGAAAGCTTATGCTCCCAATACTTCTGTTAGTCTTAAAGGTGCCACAGGACCCTCTGTTGCTTTGTGCTGACAGAAACAGCTCTCCCATTGGCGTAGGAGCATCTTCACTAAAGTGCTACAGTGGTGCAGCTGAACAGCAGCACAGTCGCGCTGTATGTTAGCTTCTCTTAAGTGCTTGAGATGATGTCTCCATTCATACACAGATTGATATGTCTCAATATAATAGTTATCACATATAGTTCACTTTAAAGGAAAACCCATGCCACTGTTTCCAGAGGCACTGCTGCATTGTGCTTGCATGAACGCAGTGAATAAAGACAGGCTGATCTCCATAGCCTGTATGCGTGAATGTAGATTCCTAAGCCTAAAAAAGACAAAGCAGTACTGATGGGTCAGCACAACATTTCTTATTATAAAACTTAAACATTGCAGCCATATGGGACAAGCAGAAGTGTCTCTGTCGGTCAGCACAAGAGTTGCACAATGGCGGTATAGCCAAAATGACTTCCAAATTGTTTCTTTTGCATTATCTTTTAAAAAGCAATATTCGTGATCTACCACTGTGCAATTGACGTGGTTGGATAATCAATGAAGAAAGACCTACAAGACAGGTATCCTAACGTCATATTGACTCACTGACAGTAAATTGAGACTGTACATATGAGGCAGTTCCAGAGGACAGTAGCCCATGGCAGTGCACAACTCAGTAAGAGAGAGAGAGGCTAAGTTGTGTTTTTTTCCCAATGGGGTCAGAAATAGGAGACAAATTACAGCCTTTCCTTCTAAGAAAATGAATCAAAATTGCTTCTACTAAATTTCGTGATTATACAGTGTATGTTTAACCAATCAGGAGACCAGAAGAAATTCCACCTGATCCTAACCATGTGACCAGATCCAACCATCTCAAAAAAAACTCAAACAATATATCACAAACACAGTTTCAGAATGTTCTTACATATCTAGATACTGGGGGTAAAGGGAGGGGGAAAGATGTCTGTTTTTGGAAAATGTTTTATATCTGAAAAACTACCTCTAATGAAAAACTGCAGTTCCAGTGTGTGTGTGGGGGGGGGAGGGAAGTTGATGATTAGTAATTTTGACTTTTGAGTTTAATGTTTCATACATCTTTAGTTGTAAAATTTCCATCTGTGCCAATATATAGGCAAACAAAGGAAGCCATGATTTATTCAGTCATATAATATCACACAACAAATTGTTAAGGAGTTAGAGGTAGGTGAGTGAGTATGTGTGTGAGCAAGAGAAAGAGACTTTCAACTTCAAAGCTATTGGTTCCCTTTTGGAAAAAAACAAGTTAGTCCCTAAATATGTTAGAAATGCAGGAGGAGAGCAGCATGTGTAGAGTAAAGAAGAACACATACATAATAAGGAAACAAACGTTTAGGCTCAAATTCTGCTGTCCTTACTCAAGCAAAATTCCTGTTGGCTGCAAGAAGGATTTCAAGGATTGAGTAATAAATCTGAAAACTCAAGCAGTCCTAAATGTTTTATATGACCACTCTGTGTAGAGTGCTGACATTTGACCACTTACCCTACACAAGTTGAAGGGTGAGTGTGAGGGTCACTGAACAGTGAAATGTCCCAATACATCACGCTTTCAGAAACCCCTGTGCTAAATAACTTGGTGCCGATGCACTGTGAAGATTTAGTGTTTGCTCTTTGTCAACATGTCTCCTTTAAGTCCCATGTTCACCCAAGGATCAAATAAGGATTTAGTGCACAGTTTAAAAGGCAGCCATATTATTTACCCTACCTTCATACTGATTATGAAGCTCAACAGTTATGTAACTGGATATCACTATCAAATAAACATTTCTTGATCTGCACCATATTTGTCCTTCATAAGTGATTTTTGTGTGTGTGTGTGTGTGTGTGTGTAGGTGTGTGGTCTAGTGTTTGCAGATTGATTTCTATTTTGAGGGCCATAGGGAGCTCTTCATGCAAACACAAAACTCCCCAAAAACCAATGCGAGATATGTGAATCGACTAATGGTAAACTATAAGCCTCAAACTGTAAGGAAACAAACTAAAAACTTCTTGTGTCTGATCCTCCACTTTGTTAATCCAATTTTATATGCTAATCCAAATCCATAGAATTAATGAATGGCCTTGTATAGCATAAAACTGGTACAGCAGAGCAGAGATTCAAGGCCTGCCCTAATTCCTCAAGTACCACAAGTGAACCTCATCAGGAAATGTTTTTGTGGCCAGAGCATTTTGATGAAAGCAAAAGATTTTGTCAAAACTTTTCTTCAAAAGTTTTTCAGTTTTCAGGTAGCAAAAGCTGAATTTTATTCGGTTTTCAGCAACTGAAAAATTTCTTTCTTTTTTTTTGTTTTTTTTCTGGGGAGGGGAATGATTTTTCAATGAAAACCAAAACAATTTAGTTGAAAACAAAACAAATTCCCATTTTGCCAAAAAAGCTGGGTTTTGTAGGGGGAAAAAAATTGGATCCAAATATTTTAACTAGCTCTAACCACATTTAAAGTCTGAATCAACTCTCATTGAATACAATGATACAGTCATTGCAATGATTGCACCAGTACAGCTTACCCAGTTTGTTATTGAGATAAATTGTGTCTGCCCTCAGAGAGTATTATGCCACTATAGACCACACATTAAAGACTCAGATCTAGTCTTCATGGAATTGAAATAAGTGGACCAGCAACTATTTGCAGCACGGCTAACTAACAGACAACCAATTTATTAAAAATGCTAAATAACACATTAGTATCAGTATCAGGAATTCAATTTTACTTGCTTGTTTTGCTGCAGTCTTCCTTATTTATGTGCTTTAGTCTTATTCTGTGCAAGAAGAAAAGCAACTTTGATCAAAGGACATGTCCACTGCTCTAGAGTTTATGAATGACCTTACTTTTACTTATTTCCAAACTGGGAAGGTTACGAGAGAGAGAGTGTGTGATATGTTGTTCCCAGCCTCATTCAAATATGCTGTGGTGTCTTCATTTGATTGATGAGCCTCGATAATAGACCTGATGGAGAACACTGACCAGTAATGCAAAATACAAATGGAAAATATCCCATCAGAAGCTTCAGGAGAGGCTTTAAATAAATTCAGATGGAGAAATTATGAGCAAATACCCGTCAACCTTCCCTTGCTCCTCATTTTACTACAAAAGAGGCAACAGATTCTAATCTATTTTTTTATGTAACTCTTAGAGGTAGAAAAGTCCTACAGCATCAAGCTATCTTGCCCACCTTACTGCCAGATTGTTTCCTGCATTCTACTTTGAAATGGTTTGTCCTAGCTACCTTTAAAAGATGTTTGCTTCCAGTCTCTTCTCTCCCCTCTACCCCCGAGAGACAATTCCCAAGCAGAGCTAGCTGATCAAACCCATTATAAATAGTTTATTTTCTGTTATGAATAAACTCTGATTTTTTTTTCAAATTGGATGTGACCTAGTCACCTAGGCCCCCCCCCCCCCCCCCCGCTTTATTTTTGGCAAAGTCTTATTGTCTTCTTTGGAGTCGAGGCAAAGCTAGAATTTCCAAAACTTCTATCCATCCCTGTTTCCCTCAGAAGTCCACAGCATCCACAGTAGGGATGTGAATCCTCTGGAAAGATTTCTATCATCCCCCAACTTGCTTTTGCCTTGCAAGCTGTGTAAAGCCTGAATTGACCTGCCTTTCCTGCATGAATACTGTATGACAGGTTCTAACAAGGAGATATAAATACCCAGAACTAGGCTAATTCCATGTATTTTTTATGCACATGGGAAACAGGATGCATAATCCCATTACTTTTGTACTCCTCTCTCTTTATTTTCACCACAGCATGTTTGTTTCCAATAGCAGCATCTGCTGCTCTAGTTGTTCCGCTTAGCCTCAATGTAAGGTAAAGCCAGGATACTAAATGACAAGAGTTAATTTTCTTTTACTGTCATGCCCACCTGGGGGATGTTATGTCACTGACATACTCGAAAGGGAGCGTTATGATGGGTGACTGAATCTACTGTTACATTTAAAAAAAATTATCCATTTGGCATCATGCAGTCACGCAAGAACTGTGAGCCTCCTGGTCCCAAGGAAGCCATATATTACAAGAAGGCACGATTTTGGCTTCTGGGTGGATTTCCACTGATTAGAGCACTTTGTGCAGTTTTGAAGTTAGCAGAAGAAACTTATTTGCAGTCTGCCTGAATTTGTACATTTTCATCGTAACCAATGTGCATATTGCAGACATCCAATACATATTTTATAACCTCGGTTTTTCATAAGGCTGAGGGAGGCGGAGGAATTATAAGGAGGGATACAGTATACAGTACACATAGATGTTACATAACTTCAGTTAGCTGGGGAATGGCTAATCATGGTTCTACTCTACATCATTTATGTCTCTATATCTATTAAGGAAGAACAAATTGGTCTGAAAAATTAAAGAACCAGTATCAACCTCAGACTTACCTCCAAACAATGCATGGACAAATTTAGGTGGTCACAAGTTCTGGATACTTCATTGCTAACACAGGAATTGCCAGTGTGAATCAGACACTCGGTCCATGTAGTCCTGTCCCTGACTGTGGCTGGAAACAAAGGTGTAAGAACCCTGCAATAGGCAGATGTGGGAAAATCCCCCCCACACACACACACACACCTGCCCCATATATTTCTCATCCTCATCTCTAACTGTTAGAGATTGGTTTAAACCCTGAAACAAAAGGTTTGATAGCCCTTCCCAATACACATAGCTGGGTTTTTTTTATGCTCATTATTATACTCTTTTCTCCTGGCATGGCCCTAGTGAGTTCTGTCATTTTCTTTACCCATACGCCTTGTTTTCTTCTCATGATAAACTCCTTACTTCTCCCTGACTCCAAATAGTTTTGACTGATATTATGTAAATATCTCCATTGTAAGGTACCTGGCTTCCAGCAGTTCTGGCAGCCTCTTTTGGATCCAGGCCAGCTGTTGTATTCAAAATTCATATGCTAAAGGATATTCCCAGGTTAAAAACATGCACTGCATTCTGGGTGCCTCTGACTTAGGAAAGTCTGGCTATGCATAGGATTAGAATACAGAGGCTGGTCTAGGCTGTTAGAAGGGGGTTGCAAGTTGGTTTTTGGTGTCTGTGGAACTCTATTCATTTAGATATGATTGTTGATCATGGTGATCTTCTGGGTTGCTAATCCTGTTCTGCCAGATTCTCTGCAATGAAGATGTTTGTAAGAATTCAGGGAGCTGTTTGTATTGTTGTTGCTTGCTCCTCAACTAATTTCAGATGCCATTTCTGACAGTCCCTATCTCTACTGGCCTTTGTGTACTCTGGGATTTACAATGAGGGTGGGGAGGGTGCTATGCAAGGGTTAGGTGGGACAAAATCTCCCCTGGAAATAGAGATTTAGCCCCTAAGTGGTTGCCTTGCAGTTCTCTTCAAGTATTCCATGCATATAACCCATAAAATGCTCTGGCAAAGTCTTTGATGGTCAGTTTTACTCATTTCTTCCTGGACAGCTAAGGCTCCTCCTCAGTAAGGCTGGCCTTGCCTAGCCTGGGACCCAGACCTGCAGCATCAGTCATGAGCTCAAAAAATACCATCCCTCCTGAGTGCCTGATAGATTTTTTGAGGTATTATAACTACTTTGCTACTAAGGGTACTTTAGTCAATGGAAGGACATCATTGGACTGAGGTCCTGGAATGGTAGAATTAAAGGTCAATATATCCACTAGACTGCTCAAATATATATGGGAATTGACCAGACTAATCTTGCTAAATGGTCTAGATGTGGAATCTCAGCCCAAAATAAAAAGCTATTTGCTACTTAGGCACAGTAATGTAAGAAGTTAGGTGAGAAATAGATAAATAACCATTTTACCAGAAAATTACTCACCAGAAAATTCACTCACGAAAATTAATATTGCAAAGGATGAGAGCGAGCATTAGAAAAAATCCTACATATTGTAATTGTGTTAGGGAGTTATATGTACACATAACACAATATAGCGCAATAACAACGTTCAAGTGTTTTGTAATATTGCCAGAACTCTATGATGCATCTAATGCTTCATAGTATCTTACCTGTGTTGCGTTTTTACACAATATTTGCAAAGAACTCCCTAAGTTCTCTTTAAATGTGTTTGCACAATATAGTTATGTCCCACACATATTTTTTTTAAATATTTCAGTTTGTTACTGGGTAGTTGAGATGTTTTTAAGTTTGATTTGAAGACAAATATGAAATGTTTGAGAGGTAAGACTGTAATACAACATAGCTGATATTGTGTACAATACCTTGCATCCCAATGGATCCCAAACTGCTTCAGAATGTTACACGCCACAATATAATTGAAATGCATCCACCTCTGGACTGGAATATGGTAACTTCCAGCAAATGTCACATGTCATTGTTATAACATCAGTTCTGAGTACCTTAACATGACTCATGTATCCTTCCAGCAACTCCCTCAACTTCTTACCTGTTGCAGCAACCCTGTGAACAGCTTCTCCTCCTCCAACAACTGGTCTTGCCTTCAGACAGTAGTCAGCAAGCCAAGCCCTCACCCTGATATCAGATCTCTTTAGCCCATTCCAATGCAATATACCTCATTGCATCTCTCTATCTAAGGATGACCAGGTGTCATCCTCTCCCACTTTGGAGCAACAATACCTATGCTAATCTGACTATGCAATATAAAAGCTGCTCTGGAGTTTATGGCCAGAGTCCACCACAGGATTATAATTCTCTTCTTCTGCAATGAGACATTTAAGAGGGGAAAGGAGGAAGCATTAGCCAGCTGCAGAGGGGAAGCAACAGTACTGCACTTTCCTGTTGGTGGGTGGCGAGAGAAACAACATAATTGGGTCATCAGATGTTCTCTCTCTGCATGCTGCACTGGCTCTGTCCAGAGAGCCCATACAGCAGGCTCTGGTCGAACTGCCCAATAAGATCACAAGACTTGGTTTAGTAGCGAAGGCGCCCGGCCAGGTTTACTGTCGACAAAGCATAGTAATAGCACCTGGCAGACTCTACGAGGATACTAAGATGTGTATGCGCATGACAATGGATGCAGCTCAGTCAATGGCAGGACTTTCCACTGCTCTCTCGGCTGGCCAAAGACACTCCCTCTGAGATACATCTTTATACACCAATACAAACAAGTTGCGTATTACCCCAGATGTATCAGGGTGCCACCCTCTGACGTATTAGGGTGCCACCCATTACCTTGTACCTGTTGGTTTGATCAAAACATCTCTATCTATCATACTGTCATCCTGACCTTATGCTTAAGATGGGTCAGTGTGTTCCTGTTATCTTTGGGGAATGTGTTTGGTATCGGGGTGTTCTGGTACCACCTTTCTGGAATGTGTTTATGTATATATTCTTGTGTGCCTAGCACTACTGAGGAATGTGTGTTTCTGCAATATCAGCCCTGTTCTTGCCAGATTCTGTGAGCAGGGCCTGCCTCTTGCTCACAACTTAACTTTGTTTTATATCAGCAAGGTTTTGACTACTTTAGCCCAGGCCTCAGGCCTCATCGAAGGCCTCTGATACATGGACTTATGTTTCAGGCCCGCTTCTTACTACAAGTAGCTGCCCAGATATATGTGGCATGACCCCAACTCTCAAGTCATGTAGTGGCTACAGAGCTACTCTGTGGAGGCTACTCCAGCTATTGGGCTGGAGTACACTCTATAGCCTCTTGCTCACCCCTTCCCTGATGTTGGAAAGAACAGGAGGGGGTGGGACCTTATGGAGCAGGACTGCACTAGTTTCACTGCCAGTGGTGCCTCTATGGCTGGGGAAGCAGGATCAGGATTGGCTCTTCAAGAGGCATGAACCTTCCCTGTGGGCTTGGTCCTCTGTGCACTGAAATCAATGGCAAAGTCTTCAGTGGTTTGGGATCAGGCCCTGCAATAACTGAGAAAGTCTACTGAAATGCACTGAGGGCCCAGTCCAAAACCCATTGATGAAGTCAATAGAAAGATTCTCTTTGACTTCAGTGGTCTTTGGATGTGGTCCTTAGTTATTTGGGGACTTTGCTTGTTTAAGAAATGAGCAGAGTTTCACTAGGGTGAAATTCTACATTTTGTGTGTGTGTTTGCATATCTCTCCCCCCCCCCCGGCCCCCCCCAACACACACACACTATCTGCTTAGGCAGAAAAGTCCTATATGTTGCATGAGTTGGCACTGAGTGTGCAACCCTTCCTCTCTGACTCTGCAAAATGAATGTACCCTTCTCAAAGAGAATGATTTGCCGAATGGCTTTATGGTACTGAAAGCACAAGTGAAGAACATTATGGTGAATTGATGGGCATTCAAATTGCTTAAATTGATAATTTTCAGGAAAAATAGTAAATTGGTAACACTCAAGATGGCATTGGCATAAATGGCTCCTTAAATGTAAATTGTGCACTGCAGTATAGTGATAAGTAGAAATACTTAGTCTGGGGATGTTTTATTTTTTTTTAAAAAGTACTTCACAATTACTATGCTAATTGTATAAATTAAAAGATTATATTGACACATATATTTGGGTTGAATTCATTTATGTGTAAAATAAAGAACTGAGTTAAGCTAAATTACATGCATTCCCTCTCATAATTGCTCTATTCTGTACACTACCAAATAGCGCTTCAGAATTGTATTGCCCTGCCTGAGCAGTGAGTTGCTTTTGTTACTTAGTTAACTAACGATGCCAAAGCACTTTGTTTATGGGGTTTCAGACAGTAGCAATGATATAAGGGAATGATGGGGAAGACCATCATAAAGAGCACTGGTAGGGACAGTTTTCACACACCACAGCTGAAATCAGATGTTCACAGGGCTAGATCCTGCAAGGGGCTAAGCACTTTGGCCGGATTCAACAAAGTGCTTAAGCAAAAGCACACATTTATCCTTAAGCATGTGCTTAAGTCCCACTGAAGTCAATAAACACATGCATTGCTGGATAAGGGCCAGAGTGTCCAGCATCTTTCGGGACATTTTAAAGTAATGTTTAAACTAGCAATTGGCTGGGCATGTAGGTAGGACTTGTTTATTG
The DNA here is from genome assembly GCF_011386835.1 of Chrysemys picta bellii. Classification (NCBI taxonomy): domain Eukaryota; kingdom Metazoa; phylum Chordata; order Testudines; family Emydidae; genus Chrysemys; species Chrysemys picta. The sequence goes on from NC_088796.1 coordinate 112,883,721, forward strand.
TAACCATAGAAATCTATTATTATTTTCACCAGGAAAAACCCATGCAGATCAAACAATGCACTTCCAAGTGGTCCATGTAGCAGAAAGAGAAATGAAATAATGGATGACACCCCTAAATCCACTGAACTCAATTGGAGTTTTGCCATTGATTTCAGTGGGTCCAGGATTTTCCCCTACCTTATTATGATCAAGAAATAATACTGCTCATAAAGTTATGTAGTGCAATTACAAAGGGACAACTGTAGCTAGTGCTAAAACTAGTGCATCCTCTGATTGCCAGGAATGCATCTCCTCCTTCACATAGGAGTGAGCTGCCTTCCTGGAGGCCCTCATATAAAGGGGAACTTGCAATCAGTTAAATCAGGGGGGTAACATATTCCGTTAACATTAAGGGAAAGGGATAGAGTTAAACTTGCAAAAATTAGGAAAATCTACTAAAGCTTTCATATTGTCCAGCCTTAAACCTGCCCCCTGCTGGGCAAGCATTGCAGCATACCTGGCACAGACCTCTCCCGGAAACGCCCACGGCACTAAGAGATGTTCTGTATCCTGGCTGATTCTTTACATAGAGCTGGTAATACAGGAGCACGTGCAATATATAAACTATTTATATTTATCCACATGCTTAAAGTCATACTGTGGAAATAAATAGCTTCCCACTGGTATGTATGGAGCCTGTCACTTTGATTACCCTTGCTTTTCTTTTATGGGGTTACTGTAAGTCACAGAGTTATTTTAAGGTAGGTTTGGTCTTTAATGTTGTTTGCAGTATGGCTTGGAGCATTGATCTATCGGCTCTCACTGCAACAGAGACATTCAGGCCAAATCTTGACCCCACCACTAAGGCACCTCTTCAGTGGTATGGAGTCATATTAAAGCCAGCTTAACTGGCACATCAATGATTCCTTCATGTAGGATGGAATCTTCTGGATGCATAGGGCTGCTGTAATGGTTCCTTGGCCAGCCCCGCTTGGCCACCATTATAGTGTAAAGTGGGCATGGTCAGGGCATCGTCACCCACTCATGACCCATGCATGCCAGAATGGGCCTTTGGTACTGTGTGGGCAGCTGGGCATAAAGTGAGGCATCAGCAGGACATAACCCAGGATCTGGGTCATTTCTCTTTAAGATGAGAAAATACATGGCCACTTAAGGAAATACAGTCTTAGAGCCATCACAGCAGGGCTTGTTGCCCCGGGAGGCACTTTGTGCTGCCCTTCCACGCAGGGCCAGCTCCAGCGTTTTTGCCACCCCAAGCGGTGGTGGTGGTGGAGGGGGGAACGCAATTGGCGGCTTTTCGGCGGCAGCTGTACCGCCGCCGCTTCATTCTTCCGCGGCAATTCGACAGCAGGTCCTTCCCTCCGAGAGGGACCAAGGGACCCGCTGCTGAATTGCCGCCGAAGACCCGGGCATGCCGCCCCTTTGCCGCCCCAAGCACCGGCTTGCTGCGCTGGTGCCTGGAGCCGGCCCTGCTTCCACGTCCATGAGCTGTTTCCAGTGGGTGAACCAACCCCCAAAGAAGTTAGAACAGCTTCACAAAGCTAGGGGTTTTTCTTTTCTATGTGAACCTTCCCTTGGAATATGAAAACAAACCAACCTCCAAATATGCAGTAAGGGGGTGAGACTTGAAAATCAGTGTGAATCTGACTGAAGAGGCCAGTCTGCCTATAGGGCTAGACTGTAGCATTTAGTCACAGCCCTCAGCCTGAAGTGCTGAACAGCTGCACATCCTCAGATGGACCCCCCCCCCATAAGGTATGGGATCTCAAGGGGCATAATCCCATATTCAGTGCCTTGGCATGCAGGGGGAGTGCACAAACTGCACAGTTGCTTGGGACTGTATAGTTTGTTCCTCCCACGGCAACTGGCCAGCTCTCCCACAGCCAGTAGGTCCCTACCTCCTTCTATTCTCCTTTGAGTCCGTTTGCACCCCCGTGGCTACATAGGGGGAGTTGAAGTGCAAGGGCTTTGATTATCCTCAGCGCCTGCATGGGATGTGTAAAGGAGAAGGTTCTTTGTGCCGTCCCCCCAAGCTATGCTAAAGCCAAGCTGAGAGAAGTAAAACATGTAAAGAAACAGAGTGTTTCAAAGTCTCTTGTTTAATAAGTTCCATCCAAGCATTTGAGAACAGAACTTGGCCTATGATTTCTATACTGACTGTGCCCCCATACCTAAATTAAATGTGTATCTGCATCCGATCCATGATCTGCCATGATTGGCAGCCTCTGTTGAGGAGGGGCCTGTTTTGTTGTAAGGATGTTACAGGTCAGGACTAATAGGAAGCAAGATGGTCTATTGTGCCGCTCCAAGTCACCCTCAAGCAAGTGTATTTTGCTCTTCATGTATCATGACTGTCAAATTCACGCCAACATTTTATCCAGGACTTAAATTCTCATGTAGTATTTTCCGAGCTACGCTCCCACACCACCCCCCACTCGTTCAGGGCTTGGGACTTCAGTCCCATGGGGCACGCTGGGGCTCAGGGTTTCTGACCCGCTGGTTTGAAAATATTTACCAGAGTTCTGCACCAGGCAGCTCTGGCTGAATTTAAGTCCTGGTTTTATGAAGACAAGGGGCTTAGGCCCAAATCCTCAAAGTTATTTAGGTGCCTAAATATGTTATTTGAAATCAATAGGAGGGAGGTGCTTAAATATCTTGGAGATTCTGGGCCTTAGCCTCCCTGTTATCTACAACCTTATAGGTGCATGGTGACAGTAACTACTTTAAAGAATGTGAGGTGGTAGCTCAGGAGGTAGTATGAATCTTAGTGCCTGAAGCAGATGGAAAAATATAGATATAAACTCTTTGGGTGTTATAAATGTTGTTCTAATCCATGGAATTCTAATCAGTCATGGTTATCAGCACCACATGGAGCATTAGAAAATGGAGGGGGTGTTATTGGAACATGTGACTTGTCAAATGGGATTGGGCTAGTGCCCATTTAGAATGATATCTGCCCTCTGGGCATGGACAGTGTCAGATGCTTCAGAGGAAGGTATAAACTCACTGTAAGGGAACATACAGGCTACATCTACACTGTGAGTTAGGGGTGCAATTCCCAACTCACACAAACATAGTCAAACTTGGTCTCATTGGGATAGCAAGCTAAAAATAGCAGTTTAGCCATGGTAGCATAGCCAGTGGTGAGCCAGGGCATGGGCTAGCTAACCCAAGTACAAACCCGCCTGAACCCCATGGGTATGTACTTGGGGTGCACAGCCCAGGCTGTTTCTGCTACTATGGCTAAGGTACTACTTTCAGCACACTAGCTCGACAAGAGCTATCACAAGGGAGTCTACACGAGGTGCGAATCACACCCTTAGCTCCAAGGGTAAACATAGCCTAAGCTCTAATATGCTCAGGAGAGAAGTTTCTTACTAACCTCAGTCTTTTCCTCTTTACACAACAAATGTAATATGAAGGAACCACACGGGTACTGTGGTGTCCTAATAACGATGTTTGTTAATTATATACAACATACAAGGCCAACCTACATACTCTGGCAGGGTTCTGGAACATAGAAGACAGTGAGGGTCACTAGAGGACTCACCAACTGTTTCAGCAGATACTGTCCTTTTCATTGACTTTAGTGGGATTCAGATGAGGCCCAAAGTGCATGTATGAGTGTGTGCGGTTTTTCATACAAATACATGGAGTCTGGAGACTGGAAGTCAGGCTTTTAATGTACAAGCAGGATGTGGCTGAGAAGTAAACACATTTCTACTCTGGAGAATTTTATGACGATTTTCAGAGAATGAGATAGCAACCTAATGTACCAATTTACCGTATCACAGGTTACAAAGTAGGAGAATTATGGTACAGATGATCATGGCGCCAATCCAACAAAGCACTTAAGCATGTGCTTAAATCTGCACCTATTCAGCAAAGCTGAATTGGGACCACTAGTAGTAGGAGGGTGTATTTTTGTTGGGGGGAGGATTGTTTTTTCCTGCCCCCAACAAATGATATTTTTTCTAGAATGAATATATATGTACATATTTATATAATATACAATTGAAAGTTAAAGGAAATTTTTGCATGTGAAACAGGAAAGAGTAAACAGAAGCAGCAGCTAACTTGGCAGGACATTGTCATGCATCCTCTCGGTGCTAAAATACAAGAAATTCAGTGGTAAGTGGAAATCTCAGCAGTTTCAGCTTTGTCCTGTCAGGATAAATCAAATGTATCAATAGAGTTGTGTCACAAACAGCAACCAGGCTTTATGGGAAGATAGATGTAATCAGCATTATGCATTGTAATCAAGCCATGGGTCAATACAGATTAAATATTGACAAGAGGTACCTTGACCAGTGTGAGGGCAGAACAAGGCTCTGAAAGCTTCAGGAAACATTATCATTATACCGATGAATTTGTGTGATAATCCTGCCACTGCGTATGTTATTCATTATACAATGCTGGACTCTGAAGATGGGTTTTCATGTGAAAAGAAAAAAGCCCTGAGGCTGAGGAAAAAAACTGATATTGGATTTAGCAGCAGCATTAGACAGAGCTTTTTAATGAGCTGGTTCATACACCATTAACCCATCATAAGGCAAGAGAAGGGGCAGTGGGTTGGATATGCCTTGAGAATTGAATATCTTAGTCGTTCAAATATGTAGCTACCTAGGAGACTAGTAGAGTGGTTCCACACCTGTTTGTGTCGTATGTCTGAAAGGAAGGAATGCTTAGCTAACACTTTACAGTATTTAAGTAAGCTGCATAATAAAATATGAAGGTCACAATTTAGTGCAGAACTCCTGAACCTTTCCGAACACTGATTGCAGACCACAGTCCTACAAATGTTTATATCTGTGAATGCCTGTACTCATGGGATTATTCCCAACGGAGGGACCCAGTGGGACTGCTTGTCAGAGGAAAATTACTCAAGTGTTTGTAGTTATTTTCAAAAAAGCAAAACAAATTAAGTGAGCTACCATGGGTAAAAGAAAATGTTCCCGTTAGTTTTAGGCAGCTCCCATCAGAAATGTAGCTTGTAATTGTCATGGCTACTCTTTGCAGGTAAGTGAAAGAAGAGAAATCAGGATTGTTTAGTGCTTGGCGTGTCCCCAAATGACTCACGGTAGGAAAATGCAGCTGTAACTGGACTAAGCTACAGTGGCACTCTAAAACATGTGACTGCCTCTTCCTCTAGACCATGCAGTACAGCACTGTAACGTGTCTCTATCTATAAATCATAGAGAGGCCTTCCAGAGGACCTAACATCTTCAATGTATAGCATAATATGCCACAATAATTGTGAATACTGTAATGAACGAGCCAGTGTGTGTCTGTATTACTGACCTCTATTGGAGAGATCCGGCACTGGGTGTTCTAGACTCATACAGTTAAGAACTCTGAAAAGTCTGCATTACCTTCAAATGGCAGGGGCTTCTTGTTGTGTAGCAGAACGTTCTGAGTTCTATCCCTGCTATTGCTGTGGGAAGCACCGTGACAATCACAAAGTCTTAGATAGCCATGCATTTGTTACAAACCTCCATAATCTATAAGGACTTTTGTGGAGAAAAACAGGGACATACCTTGCAACGACACTGATGTACATTAATACATTGAGTTAAGAGAGGGATAGAGCAGGGGAGAAAAGTAACTAAAAATGGGGAAAAATGGAATTCTCACTCCAAAACAAGGGGCAGTTCGTATGTATGGAGATATAAATGTACAGGAATGGAACTGCTAGGTTCTAGCCAATGGATTCCAGCATTTCAGTGACAACAGCTATGTTTTTTATTGGCTGCTTAATTAATTTTTAATTAATTAATGGAGATATCCCATCTCCTAGAACTGGAAGGGACCTTGAAAGGTCATTGAGTCCAGCCCCCTGCCTTCACTAGCAGGACCAAGTACTGATTTTTGCCCCTGATCCCTAAGTGGCCCCCTCGAACTCAAAACCCTGGGTTTAGCAGGCCAATGCTCAAACCACTGAGCGATCCCTCCCCCCCATGTGGTATTAAGGGAAATACCACATGATCAATACCATTTGGGGCCTGATTCTCTGTTCTGGCTAAACTGTGCTCATCCCAGGAACAGGAACACAGTAGGAAATAGTGGTTTTAAGCCATTCTGGTGGGTCCCCTATTCTCAGGCAAGCCAGGGGCTAGTTTATTTATTTCCTTATGCTGAAACATAAGGAAATAAATAAAACTGAGTTATTCACATTCAGATATTGAGCACCCAAAGTAGCTTGTTCTTCCTCACTTTTGTTCTAAGATTCACATACATGTTAATATTGAGTTGGTTTCTCAGTATGGACTTAGATTCTTAAGTGACTTAGGCAATAGGACTTAGGCACTTTTAAAAAAATTGACCTCTAGATAGACAGACACATTAGTGGCTCACTTCATTTTTGGTTGATCATGTTATTAATAGACATAAAAAAAGACAGTGAATATATGTTTATCTAATAGAGCTATTTTATTCCAACTAGTCTCCAGTACACAGTTTAAATTATCAACAGTGGAAGGGCCTGATCCTGAAATCCCACACCAAGCAAAAATTCCACTTACGTGCCACATTTTCAAAAGAATGACTTCCCTTCTGCAAGCTGTAGTTTCTGCTCCTTTCTGCACCTGAAGTTAGTTTGCAGCAGCACATCTGAGTATTTATGCTTTAACCACCTTATGGTGGGCACATATCAGGTAACTTTGGGCCCAATGCTGAGTGCCCCCAACTGCCCTGGAAGGTAGTGAGACAGGAGAGGCTCAGCAGCAGAGAGAGAGAGAGAGAGAGTGTGTGTGTGTACGTACACACACATGTTTTGCAGGTGAAGGAAGCCAGTCCCTGGTCCTTTTAAAACTGATCCCCTAAATATTTACCCACAGACAGCTACATACAAGAAGCAGTTAATTGTACATTCTATAAATAGTATGATTAGTACTATTTATAGAATGTAAAAGCAATACAAAAAGCTATCTTTAAATAACACTAAATCCACAAGTCTGAAAGTTCAAAGTTAAGACAGGCAGCCTGTGCTTAAATCAGGCCAGTTTGTCCTGTTTGTCAGAACTGAATGAGAACAAATTGTCAGCCTTAACTTTGAATTCTTGGAAGTGTCCATGCAGGTTGTTCTGTTGATTTGTATTACAGTTTTATTGTTATTTAAATGAAGCTGTCCGGGATGTATTTAATAAGTAGATTAGTGTCACTGTATCATGCAGGCTGCCCTCAAGCACTACTCTCAGGCTGGCATAAATTTGCACAAATGTGAATATTTGGCAAATGTGAAAAAAGTGTTTTGCTTTGGATCAGCATCCTCCATTCTAATGTGTCAAGTATCAGAGGGGTAGCCATGTTAGTCTGGATCTGTAAAAAGCAACAGAGAGTCCTGTGGCAACTTTAAGACTAACAGATGTATTGGAGCATAAGCTTTCGTGGGTGAATGCCCACTTCGTCGGATGCATGCCACAGGACTCTATGTTGCATTCTAATGTTGCCACCCATGCTGGTAGGTGAAATCAGCAAACAATGGAAAAGCCATAAAAAGAAAAGTTAACAGTGAGAAAAGTCACCAAAAAAGTTTTTGACAAAAAACATTTCCGCTAAGGAAGTTTGATCACAGAGAATCTCATTCCCTAACGATCCTCACAGGGTAACGAACAGTCAGGCAGTGTATTTCAGGCATTAGACGTCATCAGTTAGGACTTCAGGAATAAAATATATTTATTCTACATCTTGCAGTAGGTTGCTTTCCAACCTCATCAGGATCAAGAAACAGCAGGTAAGCAAGCATTTGTGTAAGTAACTTTTTATTTTTATGTCTTCCTGTCATTTTTTCTCCATGCCAGGATCAAACATCCCTTTCAATAGAGGAGGCTAAAGGACAGCTGCAGAAGAGGAAGCACAAAGTGCATTAGATGTCAGACTACATTGAAGACAAACTCTGTCATTTGTCTGAATGAGTTCAAATGTTCTCTTCTCATTGCCATGTGAGTCAGTTTCAGAAAAGAAAGCAACTTTGATTCAAAGCACCAAGACGCTCACGAGAAAATGAAACTTTTCTCCCAACATCCAGTCAATTGATGCAATGGAAAAGAGGTAAAATGTTAAGAGTTAAAAGTAAACAACGAGTTGTGCACTAGAGAAAGAGACAGACCGACGGAGACAGAAATGGCTTTGTGATTGCATAGTACTAAATAAAGCGAACCTAGTAAACTTTCCTCCTGAAGAAACCAGAAACATGTCTATTATAGCTCTTTTCCCTCCCTGTATTTCTTGGCTGCAAACTAAGGGTTTAATCCAAGAAATACCAGTGACTTCATTAGGAGAAGGATCAGGTCCCAGATGTTGTCCATACTCTTGTAGCAGAGGGAAAAACCAAACAAAACAAAGGTCCTGAAATTCTGTATCTGGAACAAGCCACGTAATTAGTTATAAAATCTTAGTCATTCAATCACAGATTTTTCCTTTTTGGTTTTGTTTTCTAAGCCATATTTAAATGAGTGCCACATTGCTATCCCTGCAGACTGAAGATCTCTCTGTATTCATGAACCCATTAAGCAACAGCAGCAGGGCAAGCCTAGAGAGGTGAAGACAGCTCATCTTCTAGGCCTGTCTGCTGAGACTGCCACAAAAAGATCAAAAAGGCTGACAAAGGAGGTGCTGTCGTTGTCATTAATAGGTCGGAATATGAACAAGAGGCTGCTAGGCAGCTCTCCAACACCACATTCTACAAGCCATTACCCTCAGATCTCACTGAGGGTTACCAAAAGAAACTACACCATCTGCTCAAGAAACTTCCTGAAAAAGCACAAGAGCAAATCCGCATAGACACACCCCTAGAACCTCGAGCAGGGGTATTCTATCTGCTACCCAAGATCCATAAACCTGGAAATCCTGGACGCCCCATCATCTCAGGCATTGGCACCCTGACAGCAGGATTGTCTGGCTATGTAGACTCCCTCCTCAGGCCCTACGCTACCAGAACTCCTAGCTATCTTTGAGACACCACTGACTTCCTGAGGAAACTACAATCCATTGGTGATCTTCCTAAAAACACCATCCTAGCCACTATGGATGTAGAAGCCCTCTACACCAACATTCCACCCAAAGATGGACTACAAGCCGTCAGGAACAGTATCCCTGATAATGTCATGGCAAACCTGGTGGCAGAACTTTGTGACTTTGTCCTTACCCATAACTATTTCACATTTGGGGACAAAGTGTACCTTTAAATCAGCGGCACTGCTATGGGTACCCGCATGGCCCCACAGTATGCCAACATTTTTATGGCTGACTTAGAACAACGGTTCCTCAGCTCTCGTCCCCCAAGGCCCCTGGTCTACTTGCGCTGCATTGATGACATCTTCATCATCTGGACCCATGGAAAAGAAACCCTTGAGGAATTCTACCATGCTTTCAACAATTTCCATCCCACCATTAACCTCAGCCTGGACCAGTCCACACAAGAGATCCATTTCCTGGACACTACAGTGCTAATAAGCGATGGTCACATAAACATCACCCTATACCGGAAACCTACTGACCGCTATACTTACCTACATGCCTCCAGCTTTCATCCAGACCACACCACATGATCCATTGTCTACAGCCAAGCTCTATGATACAATCGCATTTGCTCCAACCCCTCAGACAGAGACAAACACCTACAAGATCTCTATCAAGTGTTCTTAAAACTACAATACCCATCTGCTGAAGTGAAGAAACAGATTGACAGAGCCAGAAGAGTACCCAGAAGTCGCCTACTACAGGACAGGCCCAAAAAAGAAAGTAACAGAATGCCGCTAACCGTCACCTTTGGCCCCCAACTAAAACCTCTCCAGCACATCATCAAGGATCTACAACCTATCCTGAAGGACGATCCATCACTCTCACAGATCTTGGGAGACAGGCCAGTCCTTGCTTACAGACAGCCCCCCAACCTGAAGCAAATTCTTACCAGCAACCACAGACCACACAACAAAAACTCTAACCCAGGCACCTATCCTTGCAACAAAGCCCGTTGCCAACTCTGTTCACATATCTATTCGGGGACACCATCATAGGACCTAATCACATCAGGCACACTATCAGAGGCTCGTTCACCTGCACATCTACCAATGTGATATATGCCATCATGTGCCAGCAATGTCCCTCTGCCATGTACATTGGCCAAACCGGACAGTCTCTACGTAAAAGAATAAATGGACACAAATCAGACGTCAAGAATTATAATATTCAAAAACCAGTCGGAGAACACTTCAGTCTCCCTGGTCACTCGATTACAGACCTAAAAGTCGCAATATTACAAAAAAAAAACCTTTCAAAAACAGACTCCAACGAGAGACTTAATTGGAATTAATTTGCAAAATGGACACCATTAAATTAGGCTTAAATAAAGACTGGGGGTGGATGGGTCATTACACAAAATAAAACTATTTCCGCATGTTTATTCCCCCTCCCCCCCCACACACACACTGTTCCTCACAACTTCTTGTCAACTGCTTCAAATGGACCATTTGGATTACCACTACAAAAATTTTTTTTCTCTCCTGCTGGTAATAGCTCACCTTAACTGATCACTCTCGTTAGAGAGTGTATGGTAACACCCATTGTTTCATGTTCTCTGTGTATATATATATATATATATATATATATATCTTCCTACTGTATTTTCCACTGCATGCATCCGATGAAGTGGGCTGTAGCCCACGAAAGCTTATGCTCAAATAAATGTGTTAGTCTCTACGGTGCCACAAGTACTCCTGTTCTTTTTACAAAAAGATCAATTTCAGTGTGGCCAACCCCAGACATTTGCAGGTCATCAATCAACGCCCCCAATATCAGGATATGGCTTGGAAACGGATAAATTTCAATAATCAAATAATAACAATAACAATAATAATAAATGGGTTCTTTTTATTTGCCTTCTGGTTTTTGCACTGCAGGGTTCATGTTTTCAAGCTTTTCCCCATAAATGATGCTCACAAAGCATAACAGGAAAGAAAAAAAGGAGGAGCAGCTTATGCTCACATGTCTGATTGCATTGCAGGAATGATGCTACTTGCATGTTGCCATTTAGGTCCAAACTGAGCCCACTGCATAGCAGAATGTTCCATTTGCAATGGAATATGTAAGGGGTACCGCCGCCTCTTTTCCTCTCTCTGTCTTTGTGCACCTACAGGCATGACATGCACTGATTCCACAACTGCTGGTCAAGATCTCATGGTTGCACCAATTGTTCCCACGGAGTAAATGGAGTTAACACAAAAAAACCATGGTGGCCAGAACATGGAATGGGAGAAAGTATTTCTTATCAGACCCCAGCAACCATTTTTCATGATGTATGAATTATTCAGGTTAGACAATACTTCAATCCCTATCATGCTGCTATTTACTTCAGTGTGAAAACAGAATTAGCCCTTTCAATTTGTTGGACCTGATTTTCATTTATATTAAGGCCCCTTTACCCTGCTCTAGTCATGTAAAGAGATCTTAAAATGAATATAAATATAATTTTCTCCTACTTTATAGCATTCTGACAATGTAAAGAGGACTTAAAGTCACCTACTTAATGGAGAATCAGGCCCATTGAATTTCTGGAGGGGATTATATCCTAGACCAAATTTTCTAAGTGGCCTGAGCGTACTTGTGGCTGAGTTTTGAGCATGCAGTTTTGTGCATCTAAGCAGTCAGGTCCGTGCACAAAACTGGGGACTGTGCAAGCACTCCTGGGTCCTTAGAAGCTCAGTAATTGCTCGGGTATGTCTATACTAGGTGCACTTTACCTGTGGACTGGTATACTATTCCAGGAAAGCACTCCCCGTGGGGATGCAGCTATATCAGCAAAAATTCACTTTGTACCAGTATAGTGAAACCAACTCCCACAAGCAAAACAAGCTACACTGGTACAAGCACAGTTTTGCCAGTGTATCTACCCAGGAGCATCTACTGGCACGGCTATGTTGGGCAGTGATCCACTCTTCTTCACAATGTAGACTGACACAGCTATGCCAGCAAAAATCCATACTGTAGCATCTCCACATTGTAGCATTAAATATGCTGGTTCACGGATACTTATAGATGGTCTCAGGTGGCATGTGGGTAATAGAGGTCTCAAGCCAGTGTGTCTCTAATCTAAATTAACATCTATGTTTACATATATTTACATAAGCAAAACACACCTTGTACAGTTAGCTTAAATTGAAAAGAGCCTTCTCCATTAAATGGCCACCGTTTAACTCCCTGTATTATTATTATTGCTGCTGAGATAGGGCACAAGAAGTGTTTTTTCATTCTCTCACAAAATGCTCAGAAAAAACTCCATCTTGGCGTGGCATGTTAATGAAATGTAAATGCTTTCTCTTATTAAAGGAGAAAATACTCTAAGCCATCAGGAGGATCACACAGCTGAATGAAACATGGATAATTGCTTCTGAGCAGGTTATGTTCAGCTGTGCTCCACATAAGACTTTTATGGGGTAAGCAGCATTTTTTTTTTCAGTTCCAGAGAATGGGTACAAGTCATTGGAGTACAGTCTCACAGTGGGGTTATTTTAGACACAAGTTTTTGTTTCTAGTAAATATCTGAGGCTCTCAGTCCTAAAATGTGTGTTCTTATACACTAATGGCATTGTTTTTTTTAATCTAATCACCAGTGTTTATGGATTTTTCTTTGTTTCATGGGTTTATGTATTCGTCTGTTCAACAATTCTACCATAAATAGAAAGGCGAGATGAGGTACTAAAACGTGTAACAAAATTCTCCCTCGTAAGAAAATAAATATATAAAATCTAAAGATGCCAAATATGTAATAAATCTTCTCATTAAATAAAGCTACATTGTAAAGAAGTTTTTGTGCAAGGCATTTTTTTTATCCAGTCATATGAGGTCACTTTTATATCATGCACAAAGTAAATTAGATTCGCAACACTGATGAGCAGTAGACGGTGAAGAAAATGTATCTAGAAAGGAGACAGTCACTGGTCCAGTCAGGAAAGAGCAAGTCATCATGCTTATTATCAGTAACATGTAATTGATTTTTGGATGGGAAGAGAAACGGGGTCTTATGCAGTGATAAGGTTTCAAGTCTGTTAAGTGCTGGAGCCCAGCCAAAAGAGGACAAACAGGATGACTCGTGCATCAGATCATCTTCCTCTTCCCCTCTCACCCTCTTATGCTGTAGTCTGAGGTTCTTACTAATGAAAACCGAGCTTACTTCATTTTGGCTAATGGACAATAGACTATAATTGTCCCAGAGAGCTACATTAGTCTTCTTATCTCTATGAACCTCTACTCATATCATTATAATAAGACAATTACACTTACACTGGACTGCATAATAGACCAAGATGTCCAGCAATGAATAATTGTAATTGATCAGAGCTCATTATATTCCAAAATAATTTCAAGCTGCTTTGTTAGTCTGTAGCAGAATTTAGGAGCTTGTTGACTGTGACTGGCTTGCTCATTAGCTGAACTGAGCTTGTGATAATCAGTGCCTACCGTAAATCTTAATGTTTTGTTACTTAGTTTATTGCATATAAACTACGCTACACATATACACTAGATTGTAAATATACAATTATACATAATATTGTAATCAGATTATTCAATGCTAGTGATCCCAGTAGAGGATATAGAGTGAATTATAGTCTGTGTTTGTATGACACTAATCATAAAGCCCTGATTGGGGCATCTATGTTCTACTGCAATATAAACAGGGCTAGATTTGGACACATACCACACAAAGGAGTAAGAACTCATTTTACACCCCTAAGCAGGCTACTCAGACCTTGGATCTGGGCACAAAGGAGTAAGTGGGACTAGGGAGAAATTGTCTCTTTGCGTCCCAACCAGACTGGCCGCTGAGGGAGCAGCAGAACTGATAGGCCACAAAACCTGCCAGCAAGATGGAGCAGGAGCTGCCCTTTCTTCATGATGGCTACAAATGGCCCAGACCCCAAGGAGGAGTTGGACTTAGTGGCGACAAGCAATGCTACAGTATGAGCGATGGAACCAACAGGGTCATGGGAGAGAGCTGACATGGGAGGCCCCTGTCACCTGTCCTCTCACTACTACTTGATTATGATCTATAGGAACATCTTGACAGTGCCCCTTCCTCTTTCTTACCTGTCATCAGTCTTTATTGATTTAGGAAGTTAATAGGACTTGTGAATGCCTGGACTAGAGGGAAGTAAAGAACTTGTTTCCTGGATATGGAGCTTGTTGAAAGCGGGAACATTTAGATCCAAACCAGGATAAGATAGCATGTTGTATTCTTGTTCCCTGGTCATGGTCATGTGTTTCATGACTTACATTTATGAAGCAGCTGATATTTACAGACCATCACTATATAAGGAAAGTATTATGTAGCAGGGTACTGTTATATTTGTAAAAACAGGTGATATCTTGCTTTTCACATCAATGATTGTGTGATTAGGAAAGACTTCTGCTATTGTGAAACGTATCAGTGTTTTCTTCACGTTACTGTTCTAAGATGCATATATATATATATATATATATATATATATATATATAATGTGTGAGTAGGATTTAACCACATGCAGGGTCAGAATCTCAACTGGGGTGTTCCATTGACCTCCAATTCCTATTGATTTGATTTATTGAGCATCTAAGCCTCAGGATCCATCTCTTAAGCAGAACATATTTTTGACCAAAAATGGCTTTTTGACTGCAATGTACATTTTTAACAGAAAATGGGTTAAAGGGAGAAAAGGGGCCAAAAACTGAATTGCACTGTCTAGAATTGCTTTTGGCTTCCTTCAAAACATTTTCATTTAAAATAAATGTTGATTTAGTTGGGGATCGGTCCTGCTTTGAGCAGGGGGTTGGACTAGATGACCTCCTGAGATCCCTTCAACCCTGATATTCTATGATTCTATGTAGCACTTTTTCAACCAGTTCTACTCTGGAACCTCACATGGCTGTCATGCATATAACAGGATATTTAGGCCCTGAAACCAAGTTCCATGTCCAGCCAGTACCAGCTGCTGCTTGTTGGCACTCATCTTTCTAACAAGAAAATGTGCCCCCGAGCCTTGCTTTGTACTGTGGATGTAATTCAGCTGCATTGCTATGGAAGGGCAGTAAGGGCCAAAGCTTCCTCCTTTGCTCCCTGCCACTTCCCCTGCAGTCCCAGGAGCAGCTCTGCCTCTCACGTGAGCTGGGAGCACTCAGAGCAGCTGCTGTCTTTTCCTTCCTTCCTCTAGCTCATCAGCGTCCCTGCTGACCACCTGCTGCATCGCAGAGAAGGCAGGAAAGAGTAGCTCTGGCTGCTCCATTGCCTGCTTCCCTCCTGAGCTGTGAGAGGCCCGGAAAAAAGCACGATAGGAGCTCAACTAGCAAAGGATGGCTCCCCTCCCACACACGGAGCAGCCCAGAGTGGCTAAAGAGGAGAAGCTGAGAACCAACAACCTGTTATGGCTCTCTGATTTTTCTGACACAGCTCAGGTTAGAGAAGCTCCCAAGCTTGTGCCAGCTGGCAGCAATCCCCTGGGGATAGTCAGAGCAGAGCACTCTGCAGTCACTGTCCCTCCACACAACCTTGAGTTGTACAAAGGAGCATGACAAGGCAGGAACTCTGCTCTGGAGTATTGCTCGGAGCACCTTGATCTTTTTGAACTGATATGTTTGCCCTCCCCTCCCCACAGGTTAAAATCGGATGATACTGAACATGTGCCCCCTCCCTACCAGAAATAGGCACCCATATCCGTCCGCAAGTATAACCCAAACTAAACCGATGTGATTCTGTTGTATATTGTTTCCCCTTCTTTGGGCTGAAGACATTTTCTCTCTGTTGCAGACCCCAAAATCGCTGATGTAAGACTTCAGTGGCTGCAGAGCCTCCATGGGGAGGATTGAGTTGTCACTGAGGCACATTTATTTGAGCCTCAGGCGAAAAGTAAAACACTAGCTTGAAAAATAAAACTTCAGGTGGAAAATGTGTTATGCCTCACAACACTGAAAAGTTCGCCTCTCTGAGTGAACTGGAAGTGGTTAGTTTAATTAAACCATCACTTTCATTATGAACACACAACACCTATCATGGCATAATTTATACACACACAACATCTATGCATCAAAATGACATGAGACATATTCACATTTTCAGCTGGAGGTTCTTGCTGTCAACACCACGAGGCGTATCTGTCATTCCAATTCCTGCTCATGCAGGTTCTCGATGGACCAGCACTGTCTGACAATTCTTAAGAGTTCTGTTAAAAAGAAGTGTTCAATGTATTGACCTATGATCATTTGCTTTCAGCATGATCAGATTTTTAAATACTTCCTAGAAGCCTTTAGGTGACTGTTCCTGGTACGCTCTCCCTCCAAGTTCCTTCTAGCGTTTGTGCCAAACCATGCCAAAATTTATGTGAGGGACAGGATAAAAGGATCTGGCAAGAAACAAGTTTCTATTATGTAAATGAAGGTGTACTGTACAGAGTGTTATTTTGTTTCACCAAAGACATATCAGCAAAAGAATAGTTCAGAAGTCTTGGAAAACAAAGAATATGAAATTGAAATATCTTTGTCCGCTTTGTGTGAGGGATTTTCAAAGGCTATAGATGCACAAATTCCATTAACAGATAATGAGATTTCTGCTCACACATACCTACCCTTCAGCACTTTGAAAATACACCCTCTCGTTGACTAATGAACACTACACTAAGGCTGTTCTAAACACATCAGCTTTCTTGTAGGAAAATAGATGATCTTATAGGAAAATTAACATTATCTATAGAAGTTTAAGAGCTACCAAGCTTGAAGGCTCTGGCAACATAAAGAAAGACAGCTTAGCACAGGTGATGTCCAATTGCTACACCAGTGTCTTTAAGAAGGATCTTTCTTTCTAGCCAGTTAAATCCTTACCCAATTTTATTATTTGGGTTCAAAAAATATCATAATCAGACAACTCAAGCACAGTACAAGTTTATATTTCTTACTGGTAGCTATGTACAAGTAATGACAAAGTCACTGCCATCCTCTATGAGGGAGTAGGTGGGCTTTGGCTGGAATGTGTGTCTCCCCCCCCCAATTTATAATTTTCCATTTTGCTAATAAAACAATTCCTGTACTATGATGAAAGGTGCCATAAAACCCATAAACTATTATTTATATTGTCTTTTAATGTATGTAATAGCCACTCAGGCATAAGACGAGTCCTATAGACTCTTATCAATCCAAATAAATGCCCTACTTTGCACTCCCTGGATCTTTGGTTTGAAAGACTCAACGTTAAACATTTTATAATAAAAGAAATACCTTGTTCTTATAAATCATTCTCCGTTCATAGATCTGAAGACATTTTATATAGGAGGCAAGTTTCATTATTCTCTTTTTTGGAGGTGGGAAAGCTGAGAACAAAAAGGTGACAGTAAGTGACAAAGCCAGAAATAGAATCTACATGTCCCATGTCTCTGCCTAGTGCACAGTCCACGAGATTTGTATTGTGGTAAGCATCACCTTTCTTTTGGTGGCCTGATTTCTTTAGGATCTTCTTAAAACCATTGTTTTCTTTTTTTTTCTTTTCTTTTTTTTTTTGTGGGGTGGGGGCTAGCTTTGACTGAGTATTTCTATGTAAGGTTTTGTTTGAGGGGTTTTTGTTGGTTTGGGTTGTAGGGTTTTTCCCTATATTTTCTTTGGAGACTGTTTTACTCACTATCATTATTTGTTATGAGCATTATTACTGCTCATTGCATTATTATTTTTTAAATTAGATTTTTGGATTTTGCGCCATCAAGGAGCAGAACTTATTTTGGGGCATTCATAGCCTAGTGGCAAAATTGGGTGATTGTGTCACTCCGCTTACCATAAAGCTACTTCATTTGCTGTGTGATTCATTAAAATGAACACTAGGTTCAAGATAGGCTTTTTGAAGAGGGAAAACTAAGGGCACAGCTAATGAGCTTGCCGAGGTTTGCAAAATCTAATGCATTTCCATGTGTTGCTGCCGAGGTTGCTTTTTGCAGCAAGGCAGGCCGCTTTCTCTCTCTAAGGTCACTTCTTGAAATAATTGCTGACAATAACGGTGCAATAACAGCATACGCAGAGTACAATTTATACATATCTATTCTACCATTCAACTTCAAAGCTTCTGCTTCCTCTCAGATAGCATCAAAGGACCCCTCTGAAGTTAATGACAATGCTAAGTCAAATTGTTTCTGTCTGAATAATCCAAAACTCTTACAAAGATATCTAGTCTCTGTTCATCCATTGTAGTTGTCTTACTTCCTGTAACTACTTTAAGGCCATTTTTGAGTCCACAGCTTGAATGTTTCCATTGGGCCTACCATTTTAATATAAACATGACAACTTCTCTCCAGGGAGAAATGTACAGTTTTAGCCTTGGTGAGGTATTCAGCCCTCTCTGGTTCTCTCTCGCTGACCTCTTGTAATGCATTTGCATAGATTATATATTTATTTCAATCTTTTTCAATTTCCACCTCTCAAATGCTCTAGATGCAATTCCAATCAATTATATGATTGTTGAAATAATTGGACAATGCTTGGGGTCATGGAGAAGTTGTTATTTCCGTCCTTAAAAAAAAAATCGAATCCTTCAGTGTTATCTTGTTCATCACAGATATTAAAATGATTGCACATGTGCACAAGACCTAAAACAAAATGTAATTGAAAGCATCCCTAGCTCAGATGTGGAATAGCAAGTCAGCTGTGAGTTTATTAGCCCTGTTTAATCTCCTAGGACTCCCTTCCCTTTTACTGTTATCTTTTTTAATCTGATTTTAATCTACTTTCCCTTCAGGCATGTTATATGTGCTCTCCAAAGGGTGCTTCTTGGACACTAAGGTGTACATGTTATGAGACCTGGGAGAAATCTTCAGAATGAAACCCCAAACCAGGTGAAATTTGCCTAGTGTAGCCTATGGTTTCATTGTCAAAAAGTGATCTAGGGTACGGAAGTCTTCTGTATGAACCTAGAATTTGTGCCAAATGTGTAGGTTCAGATGGATTTTTAAACTCAGTGGTCAGGACAAATTAAATGGATTTGACTTGATTTGGTGTGGAGGGAAGCATTATGGAAAAGTAGCAAACTCATATGGAGTTCCAGATAAGGTCATTGCAATTAGAAAATGTATGGATGAAGACTTTTGCTGTACCATAAGAACTGATGGACAATTAAGTGACTTGTTCAAGTCACAGTTTGGTATAAGACAAGGGGGCATGAAATCATCGTCATTTTTCAGCATGGTTTTAAACTGGACATTAAGAATGTTAGACTAGTTGGAGGGCTAGACATTGGATGATTTGAATTAATCATGCTACTGTTTGTTACCTTAGAAAATTGGTATTGTTGACTTGAACTTATAATAAATACCAAAAAGACAAAGTCATTGCATCATGAAAAAAGGGACATCAAAGTGTTGAAATGCAGCAGTGGTGACATCAGAAGGTTGGAGGCAGTAGAGATGAGAGTTCTTCAGAAGATGGTAGGTGTAAAGTGGAATGATTTTAAGACAAATGAAGAAGTTAGAAGGAGAATAGGATGTGAAGTCAGGATACAGGATTGGCTGCAATCAAAAAGATTATAAGAACATAAAAATGGCCATAGTGTGTCAGACCAATGGTGAGGGACCTTGTCAAAGGCCTTCTAAAAGCCCAAGTACACTATATCCACTGGATGACCCTTGTTGACATGTTTGTTGACCTCTCCCTCAAGAACTTCTAATAGATTGGTGAGGCATAATTTCCCTTTACAAAAACTGTGTTCACTCTTCCCCAATAAATCATGTTCATCTGTGTGTCTGATGGTGGGGACCCTGCTGAAGACAACAGATGAGAAGATGTCAAAGAAAATAATGTAAAACACAACCAAGGTCAGTCAGACCTTGAGGCTGACCACTGATTAGATGGCGGAATATCGTACATGGGGACATGACCAGGCAGGGCTTACTAGAGGAATGAGACATGGACAGCAATGAACAGTGACGCTGCCCTGCTCCCTGTGTCTGCAAAAGATGCTTTGGGATGAGAAGAGGAAGAAAAAGGTTAGGACTAAGTTTGGATTTTCAATTTTGGGTTAATTTCAACCCCAAACTCAAAGTGGAAACTGGGTGTGAAAACCCCTATGAACTGAAACCATACAAAATGTTCCAACCCTGTGAAGAGAAAGTAATATGCTTTGGAAAACTGTGTACCGTATAACCACCTCCTTGGTCCCAATTCTGCCTCCATTGAAGGCACAGTTGGGAGCAGGATTAAGCCCTTTAGTTCTAATATAACTAATATTCAGACTCTTTGTTGAGCTGTTTCTATTGCTGTACATTTAGGATGGGATTTCAAAAAGCACTCAAGCATTGTCCTAATTCTGCCCCCATTGAAAACAAAGGTAACATTTGAAAGATAAAACTGTTCACTGGTAGGGAGGGCACTCACCAAGGACTTGGAGGAACTGGGTTCAAATTCCTGCTCTACTATAGGTTTCCTGTGTGACATGAGGTAAATCACTTAGGGTCAGCTTTTAAGAGGTATTTAGACACCAAAATGGTATCCACTTGATATGGCATATAGGTGCGTAGCAGCATTTTCTAAAGCATCTATGTGCTTTCAATGGGTCTTAGGTGTCTAGGGACCTAGTGGGATTTTCAAACTTGCCTATCTTCATCTTTAGGCACATAAACACCTTTAGAAATGTAGCCCCGTCCTTTTGCCCCAAACTATATCTCTTCCACAAGTTTAACCATTTTATCAATTGGAATTTTTGCTCAATTCAAAGCTTGAATTGTAGACAGTTTACAGGCATGTGATGCTGCTCTGTTTCGTTTCCAAAAAGTGACATGGTACTTAGAGTAATATTCACAGAAGACCGAATGCACACAATAAGCAGCCATCAAGTGGAGACGATGCTCATTAAAAGTGCCTTGAGGTCACTCGAGCAGTTGCATTTGAAGTTTCACTTTTATCTTCAGGGAAAGCAAGGTGATGGCAGATTTTGCTATGAATACAGCATTCGAGAGCTGAAGGAACAAGTCACATTTATTTTGTTATGTGCTTGAACATAGCAAAAAGCACAAGGATCCTTCAGTCCACTTTACCAGATCACAGTGCAGTGTTCGACACTAAACTCATGGAAACTATCTCACTATTTCTTCCTCAGAATTTCTGAATCATTTAAAACAATACCCATCGGTCTGAATGATGCATCACAGCAACTTCTGATAGTATAGGTTTCTCTCCCTAAATTCATCTTGGCCTCAGTGTCAGACAAGTCAAAGGTTACTTCAAATTCTGAATGGTTTGAAGGTGTATCCTCATAAATAAAATAAATAGTGATGCAACTGGAAAAGAGCAAAATGCTGCTATAAAGGTGATAAAAGGTGGTAGAAGTTCAGTGTCAGACAATTAAACATCACAAAGGCGAAGAGAAAACATTTGTCTGTTTCTGATGGGATTTCCCCCCTTTTCTTTCCTAATTATTTTTTCCCCACTGCCTTAAATGTTCATTGTCTCTCTCCTTCTCTTTCCTGGTTTTTGGTTTCTTTACCATGAGCTTGGTCTTAATTTTTTCCTTTACTTTTTCATTCTGTTAAGATACAATAAGCTTTAATGGAATCCCCTAATGCATTTCAGTATTCATGTTACCCATAGACACTACAAACCAAACAAGGGCAGGTAAGAACAAGATTGTGCCTAACTGTCCACTGGCACATTTAGAATGATAGTTTCGGCTAGTGTAAAGCAGCCTCGCCTCACTGAAGTCAATGCAGATTTTCACCAACTGAGGATCTGGCCCATAGAGTAAATGGGCAATTTAAGTGTTGGTTTCTTTTGTAGCGAGTTTGCTTCTTTATTTATTCTTTTTCTTATGTTTCCTGTGGTTTGGCTCTGGTTTTTGCTCAAAGTTATTTTCCCTTTGTGCTAGGATTGTGTTTATTTTGTTTGGTCTTTCATCTCCTTTTGGTATTTGCTGACTATGAAGTTTACCTGGCTCTTTAAATGATCTATCTTTCAGTTGTATGTGGGTGTGAAAGATGGCTTTCCTTCTTTGTTTCTCGTCCAGGTTTGGGCCCAATTACAGCCCCCAGGATAGAAGTAACTCTCATTAAAGTTATTGGGAATTGCTTATCCAGCAGGGGAGTAAACTTGGCTCTTTGTGTTAGACGGGTGTGCTCACACTCTTTCTAGCACCGCTCCTAACTCTTCTGACTTAGACCCTCCCTTGGATCAGCAGCCATTCTCCTTTCTATGTACAAATCTTCGATAGTCTCTAATAATTCAGTCTTCATCTCTTGCGTGTCAACCAGTCCTTCTTAAACTGAGGATACTTGCCAGTGTGCTTGCTGTTCCTTCTCCCTCATGGAATGACCTGAAATATTTGCTGATCAAAGCTGCAACAACTGAGTTCTGGTGTAGGAAAATCAGGCTTTGTGTAGGCACAAATGATAAGGGATGCTAGTCCAGCTCCTGATTCATCAGTTGGCTTCAAATCAAGGGTCAGCCCTACAGCAGGTTGACTGATTTGACTTCTATATCTATTCATGTTGCAGCAGCTTGGCTGGAGTCACCTAATAAATATTTAGTTCCAAATCATAATTAACTCCACTGACAGTCTGACGCAGATCCTCCCTTTGGGGAAGCACAGGTTGGTAGGTGACATAGAGAAGTCATAGGCAGCTAAGTAAGATCCAGGTACTTTCCATTTGGATATTTCAACTGTCTCATCCCCTTGGGAAGGTTTAAAATGTTTTCCAAATTAAATTCTCAAAATCAGGATGTATGGTTACCAGGGGCACTGGAAGGGGGGGGGCAGGAGGCCATGGCCTTCCCACTTTTTACCGATCGTAAGGATGAATGATGGGGGGAAGGAGGGTCTCAGGGGGAAGAGGTGGTGTGAGGGTGGGGCCTTGGCAGGAGGGGGGCAGGGAAAGGGTAGCACAAGGGCAGGGGTTCGGGGGAAAGGGCGGCATGGCAGGGTGGGGCCACAGTTTGGGTTCCCATGGAGCTCCCTCTCCCCCACTGTTAGGAAGCTTCTGCCCACCCCTGATAGTTACCCTAGCTGTAAAGTGAAATGAAGATAATTTCATAACCTTGGTAGGTAACTTTTGGACAGTAATATTCTCAAACGGGAAAAGAAATTCTAGATCCCTGCACTGGTCATAGTGCATATACAAATAATAAATGGACACTAATTTCACATAATCAAAGCATTTCAGACTTTGATCCAAATTTGGCCCTCTGAATGCAATGGGGTTGCATGAATGAAAGAAAAAATAGAATTTGGTCCTTTATATAGAAATCAGTTAACACTCCTCTGAAGTGTAGTGTGGCAGCTGTCTGCCAGTGCACCATAACAATAATACAAAACAGGGTAAGACATAAACAAACTGACCACACATCATTATCAGCAGAATATCAGTTTTTGGCGAACACATACAGAGCCTGCTTCTCAGTTCAGAAGACACTAAAGTTTCTACTCCTGCATTATAGTCATTTTGCAATTAATCTGTCACTTTCATAGATACTGATTTAGGGCCCTAACCAGAAATAAATTATGTATATTACACAGATTTTCTCTTTTAGCAATGTTACTTACTCTGAATGCTACCTTGTCTACTTCCCCCCCCCCCCCAGCAAGTAGATGCATATTCTTGAATACGGGTTACTCAACTTGCAATGGGACAATCAGCCTAAACACGTTGCAGCAGTCCCCAGCTAGGTTAAAGAACCTATGGAAAAGAGAACAGCTGGCATAAAATGCCAGTTCACAAATGCAAAACTCAAACATACCTATCTGTATAGATTACAGCGACAGGTGAACTAATTCAGGGAAAAGAAAAGTCAGCCCAAAACTTTGCTCCAAATTCAAACTGAACTTGAATCTTACAAGGGTGAACAGTTGAAATTTTTTGTGCATGCCTCCATGCCACCAGGTTTTGGTCAGGGCTGGAATAGACATTACAAAATACCTTAGGAAAACCTTTAAAACTGTACCTATTTCATTAAACATTTGCAATTGTGGATTCTTTAACATATAAGCTCTTTGGGGAATGGATTTACTTTGTTGTAGTTTCCCTGCTGGACAACAATACAGACTGATAATGCTATATAAACAAAATAGATAATACAGAATCAGATGCAAGTACTTTAGGTGCTGCGTAAGTAAGGGGTTACTGCCATTGACTGTGCAGCTCAGGGTTAGGCAGGTAGGCAGCAACAGCCCCTTTGTGGAAAATACCATGCTGAAGTATTGCACATACAGCCCTATGATGAGGGATTTGCTCTGAAAGAATTCCAGCCTGACTTTCAAACCAAAGAAGTTTGGAGAAGAAAGGGAAAGCTTCAAAGTAGTAGTTGACATTTTGTATGCGTATCCAAACCAACCCCGCCAAACCTTGTGCAGCACTTAGCGCAGTGGGGACGGGATTATCATTGTCGGCTTTGGGTGTTACAGTAATAGAAATTATTGTTAACAATAATCCCATCTCACTCACTCCCTGATTGTTCACCTCTAGCTGGTTAGGTTCCAATATGGGTAACTCTAGTATACCTCCCTACAATTCCATCGTCAGTTTCCACTGGATGAGGTATTCTTCACTGCCTTAGCCTAAACTCTTGCATAGTACTGTTTTGTGTAGTTAAACAGATATTTGTATTTCTTCCCAGAGATGACTGCATGTCACTCATGGATGAAGTGACCTCTACTACAGTTTGCTTATGGTACTCTAAGGACCTAATCCTGCTAAGATTTATGAACATCACTGGGTCATCTATGAAGTCACCCCCTTCAAGTCCTTGTGACTATTCAAGAATTTAAATTTAACGTGTGTATGTCATTGCGGAACTGGGGCCGAAGGCTGTAACATGACTTGGAATCCTTTGGTATGAAAGGAATTATATCAACGTGTGAGAGAATGTGACAAAGATTCACTCTTTGCAGTAACTGTGATGGATGTGGAGCTGATCTGATAATGTCTGAATAGTGTCAGTACGTTTGGGGATGTTTGCAGTACGGCTATCCTGGGCAGTTGGGGGAACAAGCAGGAAGGCAAAACAATAACTCCAGATAAGGCACTCTCTTTCCCCCAGAAAACACTGGGGGTATTTTTACAGGCCAAGGGAGAGCAGCTGGCCCCAATGAGATTGGCTCAACCTTCCACTGAGCCAATCAAACTGTTTTACGACAACAGGGCCCAAAAGCCTGGAAACTGAAAAAACAAAGGACTCTGGCTGGATAAAAAAATGACTCAAGCTCTCGGTGGGAGGAGGCAGTTATTGGGGAGTTGTTCAAGGGGAAAAGACTGACACAAACAGAAAACCCCTGGGGTGTCTGAAGAAGTTAAGCTTGCCTAGGTTTCCATCAGGTGATGGTAACTCTCTAGGTAAGATAGACATGCATATAAACGGTTCATTGTTTTAAAATCCTTGTATCATCATGC
Source organism: Chrysemys picta bellii (assembly GCF_011386835.1). Taxonomy (NCBI): domain Eukaryota; kingdom Metazoa; phylum Chordata; order Testudines; family Emydidae; genus Chrysemys; species Chrysemys picta. The sequence continues at coordinate 112,909,088 of NC_088796.1, forward strand.
TTTTTCTACCATTGAGATTAAACACTGCTGTGCTTTAAGTAGGCTGTCTATCACAGTATTCACCACTGGTCACAGACTCCTGAAGGGAAGAACCACAGGTACCTGAATCCAATATGACTTAATGGGTAATCACATTGACCCACAGTAGCCCCGGATAGGCAAAGGCACCTGAAGGGATGCATTCAGAGAGACCAGAAAGGGGACAAATGTGCAACTAGCCCTGTAACTCTGACCTTAGCATTCTGGGGGTACTATTTTTTTTCCAAACACTGCCTCTTTTTTAAATGCCCCTTGCATAGTGCACAGCATTGGCTATTTCCGTTAGCACTTGCACAGTCAGGCTGGGCAATGGTGCAGAAGACTGCCTTGCAACCTGTTGTCTCATTTTTCTTCTGGAGAAGAGAACCTGAGGTATTTATCTTAGTCATTGAACCACATCAACATGAGCCCCACCCCATCCCCAGCCAGATTTTCACTTCTTTTTGCTATGCTTTGACACAACAGAAGCATACTTTGCACCCCAGCTGACCCTTTCTCTCACTGACTATTACTAGTGGTTATTAAGTATCAGAGGGGTAGCCGTGTTAGTCTGGATCTGTAAAAAGCAACAGAGAGTCCTGTGGCACCTTTAAGACTAACAGAAGTATTGGAGCATAAGCTTTCGTGGGTGAATACCCACTTCGTCAGACACATGGGTTATTAGTGGTTATTGTTCACACTACAGGAGTACCGACAGGCTCCAACCAAGATCAGAACCCAATTGGGCTAGGAAGACACACATTTTTAAGTCCCTGCCCTGAAGAATTAGCTACAAGGGAAGGATTATTATCCCTGTTTCACAGAGGGAAAATTCAGGCACAGAGATTTCTATTTTCTCTTAGACCACGTGGGGTGTCTGACACAGAGTCATGAACTGAAGCCAGTTCTTCTGAGTCCAGTCTAATGCCTTGACCCCAAGGCCACCCTTCCTCCTATCCTATATATGCTCTGTGTGTGGGAGGAGAGAACATTGGGGTGCACATTAAACACAACTGTTCCAGAGAACATTTTTGTGGATTTATTTACTTTGCACCTGGTCTGTGATTACAGAGCAATAGCACTCTTCTCTCTCCTAGTTCCACCCCTCTGGTGCACCTTGTTTAATATTCTTGATGACAGAAAGGTCCTTGAGCCTTAAAACATCTTTTTCAATACATTCACAATTAAATGACATACACTTTTTGTTTATAATATCCAAGGGCAGGAGTTTGGAACGATAAATAAATAATCTCAATATACGCATAAACTGAGCTGGACCTACAGGGCACCGCTCCAGTTACCACAGACCATTAGTTTAGCATTTCACACACCTTGCAAAAATATTGACTCCTTAAGGAAAAAGTCCTTCTCATCATCTCTCAAGCAAGGCTCAACACTGGTATCTGCAGTGGTGCTGAAATGCAGTTTGGTCCTGTCTGTTGTAGTTAAACCTTTTCATCATTGATTCACCTTCAGCCACTTCTGGCACATTACCCAGCGTTTTCTAAACCCAAAGCTCTTGGCAACTTTACTCTTTGCAAGGTGGTGTCAGGAAGTAAATCAATTGGGCACAGCACGTCCATCTGATACGTGGTTGGTCTAAATAACACCAACAAGAGTGTTTTCATTTAAAGTTTTTACTTAATTTAGTCTCAAGCACTTAAACATGTCCACAATAGGTTAGTAGAACACCTCAAAAAACAATAATTACTAACATCTGCAGTGGTCTTTGAGTGGTTGCCCCCTCCTCTGGCTTGCCTTGGTAATGCTAAAGTTCCTGCAAAGGTCTAGTGGCTAGCTTAGCTGCTTTTAGCAATGAGAAAATTAATTGATATTCCAGTTACTGGCAGTGGCCTAAAAGCATTAGGCAGTCTGCTGGTTGTCAAAATCTCCCCCTTACATACACTGTACATTTTTAAAGTATAAACACTGCCTTTTGGTACCACATTTTAATTATTTCTTGGGCCTGTGGAGACTTCATAAATTATTGCAGGTCATGGGCCAGATTGTCTTTTTAAGCCAGTATACTGTATAGCTAAAGCAAACTCTTTTATATGCATCTATTCATGCTTCACCTCACTGTAATAGGCACCCTCTGAGAATTATTGCAAAGGCAGTGCAATATATACAGGGAAGGTACTTCACAAATTAAGAGCAAGTGTCAGATCCTCAGCTGCTGTAAATTGACTGACCCTGATTTATACCCGCTAAGGATCTGACCCATAATGTATGAAATGTGGCCAAAATGTACCTAAAATTACACAGTATCTGTAATTTGCTAATGGTCCTACTGACTAGCAAATATCCACAGGTGTGGAAATCATACTTATAAAGCACAAAAGCCACCCACATAGTTTAGAAACAAAGCAATTTATCAGCAGTCGCTGTCTCCATTCCATCAAACAAATGTTCCCAAGCTATCTGTTGTTGTTAATTCAGAGAGTGGAGAACAATAGAAAACCTCCTGAAATAATATTAGTGTGTTACCTGTGGAAGCTACTTCAAAGAACAAACAAAACAGACATTGCAGTGCATTGCAGTAGGCATGTCATCATTGTAAACAAATCCTCTCTTGAGAGGATATAGCTAATGGAACTTTCATGGATGTTTCCTAAGTACCTGAAGGCAAGCCCAGGCACTGTACGTTTGTCAATGGTCCCTTTTTTAAAGGGACTGCCCCATTATTGATATTTAGCATTCCACACAAAAGTTATCTAATATACTTATGTACTATGGTAATGAGGGCCTTGATCTTTTATGTATTCATCCGCACCACTCCCTGTGAGGTAGAAAAGAGTTATTAACTCCATTATACAGAAAAGGAACTGAGGCAAAGACAAAGTGTGACTTGCCCAAGGTCATGCAGGAAGTCTGAGCCAGAGTAGGGAGCTGAATCCATATCTCTATGTCCTAAGTTAGTGCCCTAACCCCTGGGCAATCCTTCCTCTCTTCCACTGATACTGCTTCACAAGAACAGCAATGGTGATTCTGTAAATGTTAATTTAATTGCATTTCTCTCGTGAGATCTTATATTAATTATATCACCTTATTACAGGCACAAGCCATATCGGCCAAAAGAAATGTCTCCTGGTATTTACCGTTTTTCAACAGATAGCAAAGTAACCCACATATGGCAATGACATCCAGTACAGCTCGCTTATATAGAAGGCTCACACAATTTGAAACCCTTAAGCCATTTAAGAATGTTTTTATTTTTTAACAATGACCATTAAAACTTGCAAATATTTTCAGTTATAGTTGGTGTCAGTAGTGACTGCTATGCAAAACCATTTCCAATATGACCTGACTTTTTGAAGTCACTCAAACCTCTTTTTTATGACATATTTGTTCATTGACTAAGGTGAACATCTGGGGAAAGTTTATGCAAAAACGGTTTAACAAGTCTTAGTGAAAATACCTACTTATTGTTACTTTCAGCCAGCTTCCTTGGGCTAACTGCATTATTATATCACTTATATGTTTCAGAAATGCTGCATGATCACAATAGGACAGCAAAAATTATGCTTTTTCACGGTTCAGAAAGCTAAGTCTGCACGAAAATTGTGCGTGGAGCATATTGACATGAGCATGTACGAGATAGCAGGAGTAGGACCTAAAGGTAACATGCCCTGCACCTTTCTATGTTTATGTTTGTACAGCACCTAACACTATGGGGCTCAGCCTGGTTGTGGCTTTTAGGTGCTATCACACTCAAAATGTTTACAATAATCGTACCCATTTTTACCGCTGATAAACTGAGGTACAGAGAGTTTAAGTGTCAAGGTCACACAGCTAACCATTGGTAGGGGTGGGAAAATATTTGGGTTCTGATGCTCAGTATGTTGTAATTAGCAGACAACAATCTCTCGTTCCCTCTTCATTGCTAGTCTGTTTGTTTGGGTCTTTTTGTGTTTGTTTGATTTATTTTATTTAGTTATTTATTTATTTACAGAAAACTGCCTTGTTTTTTTTCCAGAAGTTTTGCCAGTGGTTTTTTCCAAGTATTTTTGATACTTGTAGATGAGACTGGCCATTTACCCAAAAACACACTAAAGAGATCAAAAGCTTATCACAATATCACTATGCCAACTTCTATTGTCTTATTTCTTTGGCTTCTTTAGACAGTCAAAAGGCTCAAAAGAAATGACCTCTGAGATATAGATTGGACTTTCAAGTAAATCATATCTTTTAAAAAAAAAAGCAAAACAGAAGTACGTTCCAGTTAGTGTAGCCTTAGATTTCATTATGAGGTCATGGAAATGTAATTGTTTTGTCAGACTTTTGAAGGGAAAGATATTCCTATGGCTGAAGCCGAAGACTGGGCATCAGAAGAACTGCATTTATTTGCAGGTTTTGGTATAGAATTTGTAACATTGTCTGTAACCTTGAGCAGGTCAGTTAAGCTCTGTGCCTCAGTTTCCTCTTCTGTAAAATGAGACTAATTATATTTACCTTCCTCTGTAGAGTGTTGTAAGGTTTAAGCTATTAATATTTGAGATCTTTAGAGGGAAAGTGATTTTATATTGATATTGCTGCAGCACCTAAAGGTATGTCTACACCAGGGGTTGGGAACGTTCGGCACGCGGCTCGCCAGGGTAAGCACCCTGGCGGGCCGGGCCAGTTTTATTTACCTGCTGACGCGGCAGGTTCGGCCGATCGCGGCCCCCACTGTCCGCGGTTCGCTGTCCCGGGCCAATGGGGGCGGCGAGAAGCCGCGGCCAGCACATCACTCGCCCGTGCCGCTTCTCGCCGCCCCCATTGGCCCGGGACGGCGAACCGCGGCCAGTGGGGGCCGCGATCGGCCGAACCTGCCGCGTCAGCAGGTAAATAAAACTGGCCCAGCCCGCCAGGGTGCTTACCCTGGCGAGCTGCGTGCCGAACGTTGCCTACCCCTGGTCTACACATACAAGACTTGGGCTTGTGGGATTCACGCTAGCTCTCTAAAAAACAGCTGTGTAAACAGTCTTCGGAAGCTGCAGTTCAGACTGGCCCTCAGGCTCTGAATCCTGGAGAGGAGGTGGGCGTCAGAGCCTGTGCTCCAACGTCCAAACACTGTCTACACAGCTATTTTTATCATATTAAGACATCTCTGAGCTAAGTGCTGTGTAAACACAGAACAAAAAGATGGTGCCTTCCCACAAGAGCTGGTCCCGGGGACACAAACACCCATGCATATAACTTTATTCATGAGTTGTTCCACTAACTTCAATGGGACTACTTATCCATGTACTTAAGTTTACGCCGGACGGGACCCATTATGTAAAAACTGGTTCTAATTCACACTTTGAAATCGAGGCGCTTCTTGACTTAAGATTTTCTTCACTGGAGAAAAAGGGGACTGATGTGGAGCAGCTGTATATGCAAGATCATTAAGGCAATAGAAGTGATTTCATCATAGATTCCAGAAGAATGTAAAATATAGCTATGTATTGACATGCAATTAATCAGCATGTGCCCTCTGCTATTCATGGCATCTAGTAACATGTTTCTCTTGTCTTGATTTATGTATGTGTATATATTATTCCTTTTAAAAAAATAATACTGTATGTATATAAGTGTCTGGTAGTTTGTGTTAAATGTCTTTTTTTCCCCTTAACCCTAGATCCACCTTCTACCAAGCTAGGGACCTGTTGGCACTTTGCAGTAAACACTTAGCACTGATCCATTGTAACTTGCTCAGTTAAGTCCCAAAACATATTTCTGTGAGGAACTTGTGATTTAAGAGGGGGTGGGGAGAGATGGATGTTGAAAAACTGCTTAGCTGAGCCTGACATTTTACTTTTTAAATATTAATTATATTGTGGGCTTCTTCCTATTTACATACTTAAGTGTTTGCTTGGGACATAAATGGTATTAAATTGTCTTGAGAAAGCCACAGAGCAGCTTTGTTAGATAAAACTTCTTGCAGCTGGAAATTTTTGGCAATTAATATTATGAATGCTAATGGCATGGGGACCAGGGGGAAGTTGCTTCCAGGTTGCTACTTATCTCTGTAAAATGAAAGAAAATGTCAGAAGTGGTGGGCCTGCTGAGAGCATCACTTCTGGGATGAAAAGAGGTGGCAAATGCTAAAATTACCATATTTATGGACACTGTAGAATTTTAAGATCTGAATGAGTTTGCTCATAAATATAGTTTACTGTAAATACTAAAGAAGACTTTTTAAAAAAGTGAGCGCTTCAGTATTCTCAGCAATATATAGATAGTAAAAATCCTGCTACCTAATGCATTTCTGCTTCTGAAAGAGATGTCTGAGCTGCAAAATTTGAATATTACTCCAGGTCCAAACTTTGAGGATGTGGTAAGCCAGAGTTATGGTTCAACCTTGTATAGATTTGGGATCAGTCATAAAGTTTAAAGTCTGAGTTGCTTATCATCTTCCAGCTCCTTTGTTCACTCAGGCAGCACAAATGGGTTGGACAGCAGCTGGATCTGGCCAGCTAAGTGCTCTGGGGCAGGGTAACTCTTAGTGACAGAGTTGGTGTACTCTTGCTTGTGCCATCGCCCATGACTTGGCCCTCAATGGGGAGGACATAGTGCCAGAGTACTAACCCCTCTAGTTTTATGGCTCCACAGAGACTAACTGGCAGAACTTAGAGCAGCTCCTATGCTGCTCTATCCTTCCCCAGGATGCGGTTGGTACAGATGCACCATGAAAATCGTGAATCAGATCCCATCTGCTTTCAACCTCCTCCCATTTCCTGTGCTAAATGGATCTTGGCACACTAGAATCTAGATCCAAATTTTCCAAATTGCAGGGGTGTTCAGATCTAGGAATTTTACTGGGCCCACCTAAGCTTTTCATTAAGTCCTCACTAATCCTTCATTCCCCAACATGAATGATTAGTATAATGATTCAAGTGTCTTTTTCATTTTTAAACCCCCCAAAGCAATTTAAAAGCTGCATGCAGTTAGTAGAGGCCTGTTGCCTAGTAGAATACCATCCAAAGTCATACGTTTTGCTCTAGCAACACAAGAAAAACCCACTGATATCAATGACAGTTACCCATAGAGACAGAGTAGTAGATGATTCCCAATGATCAGGGCCACTTCAGAGAGGAAGGGTGGTTTTGTGCTTTTGAATATGATCAAAAGGCACTTATTGGGGCGCAGGAGATCTAGGTTCAGTTTATCTCTCTGCCAAAGACTTCCTATGTAACCTTGGGCAAGTGACTTTCTCTCTCTGTGCCTTAGCTTCCATTTATCAGATGAGGATAACAATACTATCCGTTCTTATACCCAATGACTATTTAGATTGTAGACTCTTCAGAACATGGTTGCCCAACACCCAGGACCAGTGGGACCCTGATGTTTGTTTGTACTTCTAGATAAATAAGAATGATAAAAGCAAATCTGAGGCCTTCTATACAGCCTCAGCAGAAGTTCCAAAAATGCAGTACTCTTTGTCATGAGTAGAGGAGGAGGAATGGGCAGAAACAAGGTAAGACACACTCCTTTGTTTGTTTCAGTAGGACAACTGTGATTTCTTTCTTCCTTTTGTACAGTTTTATTCTCTTTCTTTGCTAGCAATAAATAATATAAAAAGGGGGCAGTTTTGCCTCTCCAGGCAAAACAATGGCTCAACTTCCTAGAAATGTTTTTTTCTGTTCTGGAAGATGATGATACTAGTTCTCCTCTAAACTTTCCACTCTAGCGCAGTGTCAAACGGATGAAAAATTATGTGCAAAAATTTGTTTTAAATTCCTATATCATGCCAAGGCTTTGAGACCAGTTTTCACATCCTCAGAATTTTGCTCTGTGTTCACTTTTGAGGGACAGAGTCTTTCATATGACTGGCTGTTGAATTCCACTCCTAGTTCAACTGGAAGTTCTATGGTAGCCATGTTTGGCAATTTTGTCTTTTAGAGAGAAGATAGGGCGCAACAGAATACCGAGCCAGTCACACATCCCAGATGCTTTATACACACAAACTGAGACAGTAGATCAGGGTGGAATGGAACTGGCTAGGAATCTATGTATTCTAGTTCCACCTGGGGATATGACAGAAAGATCTGCACTAGGTTTTGTACATCTGTACATCTGACTGTTTGACCAAGGTGGAGCCAAGCTGAGGTGTCATTGTTATCAGCAGTCACCAAAGAGGGCAGCCGCTGCCAAGTTTTTTTCCTCTGAGTGGACAGCTGAATACATGCTGGTGCAATACAAAGGTTTCACTGACACTTTTAATACTGGGACTATCCCAAATTCATGCCAAAATGCTTTTGTAAGTGTGAAAGCACACAGTTCTATATCCTCTACTATCATTTATATCTATCTAAGGTTTCAGGAAGGCTACAAATGAGGGGATGGTGATAGCTTGGTGAACTGAGATAGGGAAACCATTCCACACCTAAGGTAGCATGTAAATGAATAGTGCCTCTGAGTCCAGACTGAGATTGCTGGCAGAGCAAAGTGGGAGGAAGGATTGAAACATGAGATATGTGATGGATGCCATCTTGGCTGACACACTGGGGAAAGAGCCAGGGACCTCCAGAGCTAAAAACATGAGCTAAAGAGCCAAGTATCTCTAGCTGGAACTGTAAAAAACTCATTTTCTCTGTGGATCAGGCATACAGGGGAACATGTAACACACTCACCAGTGGGTTCCAGTAAGATCTGGGATATATGCCGAAATGGAATTGTAGAGAACCTAGTAGGTGATGACTTTTGGAAGGTAGATAATGGATACCATAGCAGGAGCTTCCTTGGTTACTTTTGCACAATAATTTCATATTTTTACCTCTGGTACTAAACTGTTATAGATTAGATGTACATGATTAAAGGTTTTCAGATCCAGTCAGAAATTCAATTTGAAAGCTTTGAAAAAAAATTGAACAGAATCCTGACAGCACTTGTTCTGTATCTGACATGGCTGCATCAAAGCATTACATGGTATAGAATTTTAATAGTTCATAAAAATAGGGCAGATGTGCTTTTTCCTTTTCTTCCACACTGACTGAGCTTTGGGTTTTTTTTTTCTAATATGCTAAACTTTGATATATGTTAATTTATTTCTTTGCTTTAATTTGACTGTGTAATTTTGTGTTTGGGGATCTCCACACCACACTACCCAAATACAAATGTATTCATTTAAACTTTGTATCTCTTCTAGGACTGGATAAACTGCAGGAATGTGCAAAGTAACCAAACTTGCTCTGATAGTGCTGTGGCATATTTTGTTACTCCTCACTGCACATTGATGGGCGAGTTACCTGCCTAGCTGTTATGCATATATTAGAGTACCCAGATTTTACAGAATATACTTGTACTATTTCTAATTAATTTACACTTTTGTCACTTTTTTTCATATCTAACTAATAGAGGCAGAGAGCAAATAAAAACCATCACCACAAAGTCCTACATAGAAATCATAGAAATAGAAGGTTGGACGAGACCTCAAGAGGTCATTTAGTCCATCCCCCACTCAGGCATGGTGAAATATAGATGTTCACTTCCTACCCCTAGTCAGAAATGTATGGACTACATGTGACTCCTCTACCTATTTAAGGTATTGACGTGTACCCTCAAGAAAGATTTGGGTACATCTAAACTCATGGAAGCTCACTGCCCAATATGAAAATTGGGCCTATTTTTGAACGACCTCCCATTTGAACAATTATTCACTTTCTTGTGCGGGAATTGCCATAGAATTCACCTCATCATTCTTAGAATTACATTTCTGAAACTCAATACATTAATTAAATAGCAGCACATTGCTTTAAGAAAAGGGGCGACCCAGATATGTTCTGCAGTTTTCCCTGCTGAGGGCACATGAAGCTCCTTTTGGAACCCAAAGAAGTCCTACTGATCTTGTACTATTCCTACAATCTCAAAAAATCGAAAATTTCCCTAAACCAGCTGTCCTCTGGAGAGGAGACAGTTGATTCATGTGAGACTTCAGCCACCTGTGGCTGTCAACCAGCACCAAAAAATAATAACCTTTTGATTTTGTATCTGACCTTGGACCAAAATCATAAGAGTGGACTCAGAATCAGAGATTTAGCTCTGAAATCTAGAGGTCCCCAAATTTGAAGGAATGTGGACCTGAGGTTCCGGTTTTGGCCCATATCTAATAAATGATATGTACTTCAATGACAAGCTGCTACAACATACAATGCTCCGGGGCACATGTTATATTAGTGCAAGATCGCTCAAATACAGCTGTTGCACATTTTTTGAAGTTTGACTCTTCAATGAATTTTTTTGCTTAAATTCCGCATTACAGCAAAAAATGGATACATTTTGTAACATCTTAGCAAAATGTGTATGTCATTTTTTGTCCAGAGAGGGAACGCAAGGGGATTTAAGTCCTCTAGACTAGATGTGTGGGTCACATGCAGTGGTAACATATCAGTGAGGTATGCCATGCTACTAATAGGGCTGCATATGTACTTACACACATTCAGGAGTCAAAATTCCCAGCAGAAGAGGTAGAGAGAGGCAGCATCTGCAAAAGCATTGACAATGATGTGCTGCAACATTTAACCCTGCTGTCAGGTCGGGAGGTGAATTTTGATAGCCACAGAGCCATTATGCAAGCTTTGTGAAAGCTTTCACTCTCACAATACAGTATCCGCATGTCTTGTTGAACATTAAACACCAGCCCTAAAGTTCTATGGGATCCATTAGTAGCAGAAGATCTTGCCCAGTTAGTCTGCCTTTAGAACTGATGGCAACTATAAAGTGCATGGGATGCCCACAAAGTAATCTCTATACATAGAAAAAAATGGTTTCCTACTTTTTGTAACTTGTTCTTCGAGATGTGTTGCTCATGACCATTCCATTCTAGGTGTGCACGTGCACACGTGGGTAGTGTCTTTTTCTTATATAGGCTCCTATTACCTCCCACCCCCTGTCCTGATTTTTCACACTTGCTGTCTGGTCACCCTACCTTGAGTGCTGCGCTCATGTGTCGGTATTTCAGGTGCCACTGGCCTACACCCTCTCAGTTTCTTCTTGCCAGCAACTCCGACAGAGGAGCAGAAGGGCAGGAAATGGAATGGACATGAGCACCACATCTCGAAGAACAACAGTTACAAAAGGTCGGTAACTGTTTTTTCTTCAAGTGCTTGCTCCTGTTAATTCCATTCTAGGTGATTCACAAGCAGAATCCTTGGAGGCAGGCTCAGAGCCATCCCGTGCTTGCTGGGTGATCGCCTAATGAGATGCAAAAGTGTGGATGGAGGACCAGGTAGCAGCCCGACAGATCTCTTGGATCAGCACTTGCACCAGGAAGGCTGTCGATGACGCCTGCACCCTAGTCAAGTGGGCCATCACGATCGCCAGCAGGGGCACCTTTGCCAGTTCATAACAGTAACAGATGCAGGCCGTAATCCAAGACGAATTCTCTGGCCCAACACCGGGCAACCCTTCAGCCTGTCTATGATAGCAATGAACAACTGTGTTGACTTACAGAATGGCCTCATTCTAGCTATGTAGAAGGCTGGCACCCATCTGACGTCCAGGGTATGTAGCCTGCATGCCTCATCCATCGCATGAGGTTTTAGACACAAGACCAGAAAGGATACATCTTGACCTGTATGAAACTGGGAGATGACCTTGGGCAGAAAGGCCGGGTGTGGATGCAACTGGACCTTGTCCTTGTAGAAGACCACATAGGACACCCTGCAGGCCAAAGTTATAGCGACCAAGAAATAAACCTTCCAAGAGAGAAACAGGAGGGAGCATGAAGCCAAGGGTTTGAAGGGAGGTCTTATGAGCCTTTCCAGTACAAGAGTCAGGTCCCAACGGGGAACTGGGTCCCAGACATACAAGTAGAGGTGTGCCAGACCTGTTAAGAACCGCACTGTCATAGAATGGGCAAAGATCAATCTGCCTTGGAACGGAGGGTGGAACGCCAAAATGGCCACCAGGTGAACTCTTATTGAAGACAGCGACAGGCCCTGGAGCTTGAGGTGCAGCAAATAGTCTAGGATGTCCTGCAGCGGGGCCGCCTTGGCCCAGATTTGCTGATCCAAGGCCAAGCACATGAACCACTTCTACTTCGCCAGGTAGGTTGCTCTGATGGATGGCTTTCTGCTGCCCAAAAAGACCTGTTGGACACCAGCAGAGCATGCCCACTCGTCCATGCTCAGCCACACAGATTCAGAGAATCATAGAATATCAGAGTTGGAAGGGACCTCAGGAGGTCATCTAGTCCAACCCCCTGCTCAAAGCAGGACCAACACCAACTAAATCATCCCAGCCAGGGCTTTGTCAAGCCTGACCTTAAAAACCTCTAAGAAAGGAGATTCCACCACCTCCCTAGGTAACCCATTCCAGTGCTTCATCACCCTCCTAGTGAAAAAGTTTTTCCTAATATCCAACCTAAACCTCCCCCACTGCAACTTGAGACCATTATTCCTTGTTCTGTAATCTGGTACCACTGAGAACAGTCTAGAACCATCATCTTTGGAACCCCCTTTCAGGTAGTTGAAAGCAGCTATCAAATCCCCCCTCATTCTTTTCTTCTGCAGACTAAACAATCCCACTTCCCTGAGCCTCTCCTCATTAGTCATGTGCTCCAGCCCCTTAATCATTTTTGTTGCCCTCCGCTGGACTCTTCAATTTTTCCACATCCTTCTTGTAGTGTAGGGCCCAAAACTGGACACAGTACTCCAGATGAGGCCTCACCAGTGTTGAATAGAGGGGAATGATCACATCCCTCGATCTGCTGGCAATGCCCCTACTTATATAGCCCAAAATGTCGTTAGTCTTCTTGGCAACAAGGGCACACTGTTGACTCCTATCCAGCTTCTCATCCACTGTAACCCCTAGGTCCTTTTCTGCAGAACTGCTGCCTAGCCATTTGGTCCCTAGTCTGTAACAGTGAATGGGATTCTTCCGTCCTAAGTGCAGGACTCTGCACTTGTCCTTGTTGAACCTCATCAGGTTTCTTTTGGCCCAATCCTCTAATTTGTCTAGGTCCCTCTATATTCTATCCCTACCCTCCAGCGTTTCTACCACTCCTCCCAGTTTAGTGTCATCTGCAAACTTGCTGAGAGTGCAGTCCACGCCATCCTCCAGATCATCAATGAACATATTGAACAAAATCGGCCCCAGGACCGACCCTTGGGGCACTCCACTTGAAACCAGCTGCCAACTAGACATGGAGCCATTGATCACTACTCGTTGAGCCCAATGATCTAGCCAGCTTTCTATCCATCTTATAGTCCATTCATTCAGCCCATACTTCTTTAACTTGCCGGCAAAAATACTGTGGGAAACCGTATCAAAAGCTTTGCTAAAGTCAAGGAATAACACATCCACTGCTTTCCCCTCATCCACAGACCCAGTTATCTCCTTGTAGAAGGCAATTAGGTTAGTCAGGCATGACTTGCCCTTGGTGAATCCATGCCGACTGTTCCTGATCACTTTCCTCTCCTCAAAGTGCTTCAGAATTGATTCCTTGAGGATCTCTTCCATGCTTTTCCAGTAACCAAGCTGTCAGGTGCAGCACCGCCAGGTATGGATGTGGCAGATTGCCATGGTTCTGGGACAGCAGATCCGGTTGAAGTGACAGCTGCAGCAGGGCAGCTGCCGAAAGACTGAGTAGCATGCCGAGCCAGTGCTGGCGAGGCCACGCTAGGGTTATGAGGTTGATGTTTTCTTTGTCTTGCTTCATCTTTATCAGGATCTGGTGGATTAGTGGCACCGGTGGGAAGGCGTACATCAGCACTCCCGACCACAAAATTAGGAAGGTGTCAGACAGGAATCCATTCTCCCTTCCCTGCAGGGAAGAGAACATGTGGCACTTTCTGCTCTGCCTGAACGCGAACAGGTCCACCTGGGAAGTCTCCCACCTGTGAAAGATTAGGCTCACCACTTCCAGATGGAGCAACCATTCATGGCGAGACAAGAAAGCTTTGTTGATGTGATCCACCAAGACGTTCTTGATGCCAGGTAGGTGGGCAGCCACCATATGAATGGCATGCCGCACACAAAAGTCCCAGAGGATGAGAGCCTCCCAACAAAGGGCCGAAGACCTGGCCCCACCCTGCCTATTGATGTAATACATCATGGCGGGAGTGTCTATCAGGACCTGAACCTCCTTGCCTTTTAGATGGGGTAAGAATGCCTGGTAGGCCAGACAAACTGCTCTGAGCTCCCTGACATTGATATGAAGGGCTAGGTTGTCCCACAGCCAATGGCCCTAGGTGCTGAGCTTGCCCAGGTGGGCTCCCCATCCCAAGTACGAGGCGTTGGAGACCAGAGTCAGCAACGGAGATGGGGTCACAAAGGGAACTCTCTGCAGCACCGACTGGGGATTCAGCCACCAGTTTGGGGATGAAAGGACATGGCCCGGCATCCTGACCACTCGGTCCAGGGCATGTCTGTTGGCAACGTAGACCAAGGCCAGCCACACCTGTAGGGGCCATAGGTGGAGCCGAGCCTGGCTGACCACATAGGTGCACACGGCCATGTGACTCATGAGACATAGGCTGGTGTGGGTCATAGTGAGCGGGTGGTTTCATAAATATGAGATCAGGTCTGACATGGTATGAAAATGTTCTTCCGAAAGGAAGGCTATGGCTTGTGTGGAGTCTAGAATGGCTCCGATGAACTCTATGTGTTGGACTGGTAATAAAGTGGACTTTTCCATGTTTATTAGCAGGCCCAGGTCGTAGCAGTAGAACACACCAGGTCGAGGCTACTTTGAACCTGATCCGGAAACCTGCCCTTGATGAGCCAGTCGTCGAGGAATGGAAAAAGGTGGACCCCGTGATGCCTGAGGTAAACCACCACTGGTGCCATGCGCTTCGTGAATACCCTTGGGGTGCCCTCCCGCCATGAAATGGAGGAAAATCCTGTGCCCTGGGAATATGGAGACGTGAAAATAAGCGTTCTTTAAGTCAAGAGGGGCATACCAGTCTCCCGGACCCAGAGAAGGAGCGATGGAAGCCAGGGCTATCATGCAGAACCTCAACTTCTGGAGAGAGGTGATGCACGTCCAGGATGGATCTTAGGCCCCCTTTGACTTTCGGGATTAGGAAATAACGGGAGTAGAACCCTATCCTCATAGCCCCCAGGCAGAGGAGCTTTTTGACCTCCTGAATGAGGAGTTGCTCATGAGAAGGGTCCCTGAACGGGGACGGGGAAGAGGAGGGTTGGGATGGAAGGGAGGCTGTAAATTGCACCAGGATGCTGAACTCCTGGACCAACCCTTGTAGGAGAGACTCCTGGAACTTGTGGAGGGCCTGGTGGTTTGCCACCCGGAATTGCAGGCTGGCAATCAAATACATTTTTTTCCCAAAGAGATCCTGCCTCTTGACCTCTTTATTCTTGGGAGTGGAGGAGTGTATCTGCTTGTCTTTTTCGTTGGCCGCAGAGACAACCAACGAGCCCAGAGGTGGGTGGGTATACAGATACTCAAACCCCTTGTCCAGGACAAAGTACTTTTTCTCAGCCCTCTTGGAAGTGGGAGGGATGGAAGAGGGGGTTTGCCATAGGGCTTTGACCTTCGTGGGCTGGTAGAGTGACTGGGCAAGGGTGGTGGCCGAGAGAACATTAAACAGTGCGTCTGTCTGCTCGGCCATTTCCTCTACTTGCAAATTCAAATTTTCTTCCACCCTTCAGAGCAGAGCCTGATGCCCCTTGAAGTCATCTGGCAGACTGGCCCTTGAGAATCCCACAACTGCCTCAGCCGGGGACGATGATGATGACTGGGTTACCGGAGGAGGTTCCAGGGCTTCATCCACCACTGGGGAGGGAGGGTTAGGGGTGGCTGCCGCATCCTCAATCCCAACCTCTGAATGATCTGCACGCACTGAGCCTGGTGCTACTGGTGCCACTGTTGCTCCAAGGTGGTGGACAATGACCATTGAGAAGAAGGCATTGCCATGACCGGCATTCCCCATGTGCTCCAGTAAGGCCACTGCGCTGGCTATTGGCCTTGATGTCATGGCTGTGCCGTCAAAGTTGAAGTGGTCTCTGGCCCCAGTTGCACGGGTGGGACCGGGGCGAGGGGATAACCAGAGGCCTCCACTTCTGGCAACCTCAGAGAGGCCATCGATGCCTGGGGTGTGCCTGCTGACGGTTGCTGTCGGGGACTGGTGCGGGATGAGTGGTGTGGGTATCTGGGTGAATGGTAGTGGTGCTGGGGAGACCTGAGCCTGGATGGGGAGCATTCCCACGTGGTAGGTGATGGGGATCTGCGACGAGAGGCCGAACAGTAGGAGGGCGAGCGGTGCCAGTGATACGGAGACTGACGCCTTTCTCTAGGCAATCCACGTCTGGGTGGTGGTGACCACGATCGAAGTGCCAGTGATTGGGAGTGGGGCCCAGAGGATCTGGGCTGCAGCTCCGGGGATTTGTGGAGCTGAGGTGGGGAGTACTGTCTCGTCTCAGGGAATTGTCGGCACTCCACTAACCCTTGAAGGATCTTGGCGACTGGCTTGCCCTCTTGGGGAGCCTCTGCCGCATCCTGCTGCCCCTCTTGTTTCAACAGCACTGGGGGAGGCCTTTGTTCTCTCCATGCTGGGGAGGCCTGGGTGGATGCCGATGCCGGCAGGGACTTGGGTTCCTAAATTGCTCCCTTGAGTTGGTGATGGACCTTTTGAGGAGCGAAGAGCTCCAACTGGTCAGGCGCACATTCGCGGTTCTGGAGTGGCCAGGTGGGCTGAACTGGGTCCCTTGCCTGAGGACATGTTGGCCTTTTCACCTGGTGTCAGGGAGCTGTGCTTCCATGTCTTCTTTTTAGACATTGGAGACGTGGAGCGGTGCACTATGCAACGATGCCGGGGTACTCGCTGAGTCTTGGTGGGAAGGCTCTGACGCTGGGCGAAGGGCATATTCCATAAGGATAGCCCGTAGACAGATATCCCACTCCTTCTGAGTCAGTGGCTGAAAGTTTTTACAAATGCGGCACTTCTCCTTGACGTGCGATTCGCCCCAGCACTTGAGGCAGCTGCCGTGGGGATTGCTGACAGGCATAGGCCTGCTACAGTCCGTGCAGGGCTTAAACCCGGGGGACCGGAGCATATCCTGCCTGGGGCAAAGTCCCGCTGGGACTCTAACTGCTAACTATTTACAACTTTGACTGACAACTAACAACAATTAAAACTATTTACAAAGCCCTAAGGCTGAAACTTGTAAAGAGGCAAGAAAACTGCTGACCGCTTGCACCCCAAACCTCCCTGCCCTGAGCCCACTCCCGCACCCACACTCTCTCCCAGAGCCCACACCGTGAACCTCCTCCTGCATCTTAACCTCTGCCCCAGCCTGGAGCCCCCGCCCACACCCCAAGCCCCTTATCCCCAGCCCCACCCCAGAGCTCGCACCCCCCAGTCAGAGCCCTCGCCCCCTCCCACTCCCCAACCCTCTGCCCCAATCTGGCGAAAGTGAGTGAGGGTGGGGGAAAGCAAACAATAGAGGGAGGGGGGACTGAGTGAGTGGGGGCGGGGCCTCATAGAAGGGGCCGGGCAGGCCTCGGGGAAGGGGCGAGGCAAGGGTGTTTGGGTTTGTGCAGCTAGAAAGTTGGCAACTCTAGAGCTTTTCACTAACCTGACTACATCTTCTAAATCACACGCTGTGGAAGGGGACAAAAGCATTACATGTTCACCCTTTCCGTAACCACCCTGCCACTGTGCTGCGGGCCTGAAAGGATCTACTCAGGCATTATATAGTAGATCAACTTGCACACCCACTCACTTTTGGCTTCTGGATGAAGAGCGCCAACGTGATGCAGACACCGCTCCACTAGGAGGTGGCCCAAGAGCACAAACACATTTCACACAGCTCACCACTTAATCTCGAGCAGCCCTCTTCTCCACACTCCCCCGACTCAAACCAGTGACCTACAGCTGGAAGTCACCATGTCCAATTAACAATCCACTGAGCCTTCAAATCTCTTACAAGAGCCGTAATAATGATAACAGGAGAATATAAAGTCTCCCTTTTCATTAGACTCAGGTTTAATTGCAAATAATTTATCTGGGTGAAACTACTGTGCTGGAGCATTAAATGAACAGGGGAAAATAAGCCACCGGGAATAAAAATAACAAAAAAAAAAAGTGCATCCCAGCAGTGCCGATGAAAATGTACCTGTGAATAAAAACTGATGTTGTGCATCCTGCATGGTATTGTTTTCCCCTGGATGACAGAACTTGCCAAAAATAACATTTTAATGGACAGGTGCCATACATCAGAAAGTCCTGGGAATTGAATATAATACATTGAACTTGACAGAGATGTGATGTGACCAGCTGTGCTGAAGTCCACTTTGCTCAAGCATGGCAAATTTATGTCACAAATCTATATGTATATTACGATAACTGCCATACGTACATGTTGCTGTAGTTAAGTAACAGCTTTGTGGGTTTTTTTTTTCTTGGCGTATGTATGTGTGTATTTTTAACCCTTCGTTATTTTTGCCCTTTAGCAGGGGAAAGACTCTTCTTCTAATGCAGCACCAGCTCTATTTAGCTCAGGATCGAGATTTCATAGCAAAGAGTTTCCCCTCTCTTACCCCCCTCCCCAAAACCCCAAGATTTCTTTAAATTATTTAGTGCTGTATGTTCTTTATTCATGAATTAATCAAGTAGTTTAGTAGCTGAATTTGCCATAATAAAGTTCTAACTGCAAGAGGGAGGGAGAGGGGGTGGGAACTCCCTCCCTCTGTACAATCTGAGTAAACTAGTGCTTATCAAGAGTCTCTGAAATTGTAATTAGAAAATTTCTCCCTGGTAGGGTTTAAGATTACTACACAAGTGCTGCCATGCCAAGTAATTAGCTGCCATTCCAGGAAAGCCCCTTATAGGAATGCTTTGCAATAGTAGCAAAGGGGCAGGTATGTGTGTGGCGGGGGAGAGGGGTTTCTAAGGAAAAGGAGTATAGTATTTTATAGTGCACAGTCACATGCTCTCTCGCCACACTGCAAGAGACTATTTGGTGATGGAAACAAAATTTTATTTGCAGGGGTCCCTGGGACTCTTCCAGCAAGGTGAGTAGCAGTCTGCACAACCCCACTGTGCATCGTTTTCATCAGGCTCATACCATCCTGTGTGACCAGTACTGACAGGAGCCTTGCCCTAACCACTCTCCAGCCATACGGCAAGTTCTTATTTGATGAAGTTTTAGTGTGGTTGTGGACCAAGGGTTGTAATACGCAGGTAAGCTTGTTTCCCCCCCCCCAACTCTTTCTGTTATTACTGCATGACAAGTTCATATTATGGTCAAAGCCTGAGAGGGGCTATGGAAAATGTCCAGAAAGTCTAAATGGAATGAACTATTAAATATCTTTCAGAGTGGTAGCCATGTTAGTCTGTATCAGCAAAAAGAACGAGGAGTACTTGTGGCACCTTAGAGACTAACCAATTTTTGGGGGCATAAGCTTTCATGGGCTAAAACCCACTTCATCAGATGCACGCAGTGGAAAATACACTAGGAAGATAGATATCTATATAGATATAGATATACAGAACATGAAAAAATGGGGGTTGCCATGCCAACTCTAACGAGACCAACTCTAACGAGACCAATTAAAGTGGGCTATTATCAGCAGGAGGAAAAAAAACCTTTTGTAGTGATAATCAGGATGGCCCATTTCCAACCGTAGACAAGAAGGTGTGAGTAACAGTAGGGGGGAAATTAGCATGGGGAAATAGTTTTTAGTTTGTGTAAAGACCCACCCACTCCCAGTCTTTATTCAAGCCTAATTTAATGGTGTCCAGTTTGAAAATTAATTCCAGTTCTGCAGTTTCTCGTTGGAGTTTGTTTTTGAAGTGTTTTTGTTGAAGAATTGCGACTTTTCGGTCTGTAACTGAGTGTCCAGGGAGGCTGAAGTGTTCTCCGACTGGTTTTTGAATGTTATAATTCTTGACGTCTGATTTGTGTCCATTTATTCTTTTACGTAGAGACTGTCTGGTTTGGCCAATGTACATGGCAGAGGGGCATTGCTGGCACATGATGGCATATATCACATTGGTAGATGTGCAGGTGAACGAGCCCCTGATGGCGTGGCTGATGTGGTTAGGTCCTATGATGGTGTCCCTTGAATAGATATGTGGACAGAGTTGGCAATGGTTCCTGGATTAGTGTTCTTATTGTGTGGTGTGTGGTTGCTGGTGAGTATTTGCTTCAGGTTGGGGGGCTGTTTGTAAGCGAGGACTGGCCTGTCTCCCAAGAGCTGTGAGAGTGATGGATCGTCCTTCAGGATAGGTTGAAGATCCTTAATAATGTGTTGGAGAGGTTTTAGTTGGGGGCTGAAGGTGACGGCTACTGGCATTCTGTTACTTTCTTTTTTGGGCCTGTCCTGTAGTAGGCGACTTCTGGGTACTCTTCTGGCTCCGTCAATCTGTTTCTTCACTTCAGCAGGTGGGTATTGTAGTTTTAGGAACACTTGATAGAGATCTTGTAGGTGTTTGCCTCTGTCTGAGGGACTGGAACAAATGCAGTTGTATCTTAGAGCTTGGCTGTACACAATCGATCATGTGATGAGGTCTGGATGAAAGCTGGAGGCATGTAGGTAAGTATAACAGTCAGTAGGTTTCCGGTATAGGGTGGTGTTTATGTGACCATCGCTTATTAGCACTGTAGTTTCCAGGAAGTGGATCTCTTGTGTGGACTGGTCCAGGCTGAGGTTGATGGTGGGATGGAAATTGTTGAAAACATGGTGGAATTCCTCAAGGGTTTCTTTTCCATGGGTCCAGATGATGAAGATGTCATCAATGTAGTGCAAACAGAGTAGGAGTGTTAGGGGACGAGAGCTGAGGAAGCGTTGCTTTCAGTCACACAACCACCTTCTTGGTTACTCACACATTCTTGTCAACTGTTTGAAATGGACCATCCTGATTATCACTACAAAAGTATTTTTTTCTCCTGATGATAATAGCCCACCTTAATTCATTAGTCTCGTTAGAGTTGGTATGGCAACTCCCATTTTTTCATGTTCTCTTCCTACTGTATTTTCCGCTGCATGCATTTGATGAAGTGGGTTTTAGCCCATGAAAGCTTATGCCCAAATAAATTTGTTAATCTCTAAAGTGCCACAAGTACTCCTCGTTCTTTTTATTAAATATCTGTGAGGCAAGGGTTGAGAGAGGTGGGAAAAGAAAGGTGCAGCTTGGGCTGGTAGCTGGAGAAGCCAAAGAGATTTTAATTCAGCATTGTTCGGTGTTAGAGTAAATACCAAATCATTATGGGGATGTGAGAGGGTCACTGTATCTATATAGCTATGAGACAAAACACTGTGGATGTGCTAATCGTGTTGGGCTTGGATTCTGTTTACAGCAAAATTAGCAAGTACCTAGTCAAACACTAGCCTCAAAGCATCAAACCTGACACAGTATCCAAGCTTATGGGGGGGGAAAAATAGAACTGACTGGACTTCCTTACCCTCATGGAGGGAGTTGAGTCTAGAGAATTGAGTAGGAAATCAGAAATTCAGTGTTTCATTCCTAGCTTTACCAGCAATTCGTTATGGAACCTTAGATTAAGGTTAGATTGTGACTCGTACTACAACCCCCTGCAGGCAGGTAAGGGAGCACGAATCCACTTTACACCCCATCTGGGTGCTTCGACCTTTGGCCAGGCACACAGGAGTAAGCCGGACTATGCCAAAGCAGGTGGCAGGAAGGAGTGGGGAATGGGAGGGAGCCTTCTCTCCAATCCATCTAATTACCGGCCGGTGCAGCTGAGCCAGTGCACTGAGGGATGTAGGTAGTGATTTATGGCTGGTTAGGCCAGCAGTACCTGTACCATCCATTCCTCACACACCAGGAAGAGTGAGAAATAAGGACTCTCTGGGCCACAATTCTTTCCCCGGGGTTCTCCGGAGGTGGCACAGAGACATACCACCCTTTACTATGTGCTGTAGCGATGTGACAAAGCCTAACTTTTAGAAGTGCAGTCTGGCTTTTACAGCCAGAGCTTGCCCAGTGAGATGGGTGGGGTAGCAGATATATGCCAAAACAGGGAATCCAGAGACATGAACCAATAAATCTCCCGTAAGTGTTTTGAACCTCAAAAGTGTTCCTGTTTGGTTCAAATCAAGGCATGCGCAAATCAAGGCAAGTGAAGTCCAGTTCTCATTTTTCCTAAACTACTGTACTTCACACATCCATGACATGTAAGCAAGTATAAGTATTGTACTTACAAATCCCAGATTCCCATTATCCTTATTTGAATCTGTTTAGCACATTTTTGTACTGTGCTGAATGTTCACATTTTTTCATCATGAAAATATGTTCAAGATAAAATTGAATTGTAAACTGGTGCACCTACATTCTACAAAAGCCAGATCATGCTCATCATGTAGAGCCCCTCCCCTCTCCTAATCAGGAGCGGGATGTGTAGGTCTAGGTCATGCTAAAGGTGCTCAGATTCTACACTGAGGAGGACCATATGCATGTACAGATGGATAGAACTCCAGCTCATGGCCCCTAACACTCTGCTCTAAAATGCTCCTTGTATCATGGAGGACCCAAAGGCTGCCTTACCCAGGTTTGTTGTTTACTTGTTTATTTTTAGAGAATTGCAGTAGAAAAATGTCATCTCCCCTGCTGGGGACAGGTTTTCTGTCTGGTGCCTATGAACAGTGACTGCCAAAATGTGGCTATTTTGCATGTAATGATTTCTGTCTGTGTCCCTGTACGCTGTCACATTGCTTCTCCAGTTTTGGCCAATGGACACGTCTCTAGTATTAGGCAGTTGACAGGGGGAGATCCTCTCTGGTTCCTATTAATTACTGTAGGCCAGATTAACTATTATCCAGCCCTTTGTGTACTCCTTTATACCTGTACAAAGTTAGAACTCTACCATTGAAATGCTCCCACATCAGGTAGGTAGCAGTTTACCACTGCTGGTGTGCAAGACGACCAAGGGGCAAAACAAAGGTGAATCAGGACCCTGCACCTTTTTAGAGTCCAAAACTATTCCCTAACGCCCTCTCCTAATTGCATTTTACTTTCTCTATTTCCCTCCCTGGATTGTCCCACAAATTATAGAGCAGGAGCTTGTATTACACTTTTTTTTTTCAGGGTCAGATCCTCAGA
This sequence comes from Chrysemys picta bellii, assembly GCF_011386835.1. Classification (NCBI taxonomy): domain Eukaryota; kingdom Metazoa; phylum Chordata; order Testudines; family Emydidae; genus Chrysemys; species Chrysemys picta. The sequence continues at coordinate 112,932,097 of NC_088796.1, forward strand.
AATGCTTTATCAGAGCCGCAGAACCTGTAATAAATGGAATTATAAAGGCTAACATAAAAAAACCCCTCTTATTAACAAAACAGCACTTCACAGAGATATAAAATAGACTTTAAAGTCTGAACATCTCTATTTAAGATTGAAATGTTGGAGAGCTTCTGAAACTCTGGACTGCCCCAAAACCTTTTTCTTTCTTTCTTTTCCACCAAAAATGCCTTGCCTCAGTTGACGCCTTCTTTTCCACTTTCAGATTAAAAAAAAATTAAAGACCTTATAAAAGAATTTAAATACTACGCTCATCATTAAAGACCTCTTTGAAAGCAGCACTAAGAAATAACTATTTTTACATCTTCCACCTTTATTTAGGCTCTCCTTTTATAGTAAAAAAGAAAAGTTGAAAAGATTTTTTTTCCCTCTGCAGCATCTTTGGCACTTGTTTCTTGTTAATGACTCATGATCTTTTCTATATTAATATTACAATTTATTGTTTCCGAATCTGTAAAGTCCCAGTATGTCTGTAAGGACTGGAGTTAATACATTAATAAGCAAGACCAAGAATTAAAAAAAAAAAAAAAAAAGGCGGTGGGAGCGGGGGGAGATGCTGAGGCCACAAATTGTTATACTATACCTACATACCATTGTTAAGGTTCCAGAATTTAGCACCTGGTCTTACTCTAAGGGCTAATAGTTTTACTTCATGTGCTCATGAATTTACAAATCATCACTCACTTCATTAAATGTGTTTTCTTTACCCTTTAATTCCATTTCATGCACTGCTCCCTTCCACTAGCAAAGATATCATATGATAGCTAGTGGTGACTTCTTAACTCAATAATTAAAAGCCAAAACCATTCTGGATTATCATAATTCCCAAAATTTTGAGGGTGATTAGTTCAGGCAGGATTTAAGGGATACAAAGAATAAATCTCAAAAGGATTGGAGGTCACATTCAGATAAGTATCCACAACTTTGGACACCTGTCCATATTTTTTTTAATTCCCCTGCAATCACAACAGCTACTCACACTGTCCCCACAGTCCTCTGAGACTCTCTCAGACCCCCCACTCTCTCTCTCTCTCCACAAAGACCAGACTTGGTTCTTCCATACATGTAACCAGACCTACCCTTCTCTCTTTGAAGATCTGGTCATAGTGTTAGTCTTCATCTGGGTGACAGTTGGAGACCCATATAGCTTCTTTTTGAAAATCCTATCTCCTGAGGTTGTAGCCACAGGAGGAGTCAGTTGGGCTTCAGCCTCTCTGATGGGAGCCATGTCTCCTCTTTCAAGGCTCAATCCTGAAGTCTTTTACTCAGACAAGTCTTCCATTGGCTTCACGGGGAGTGATGCTTGAGAGAGAATCTGCAGGAACACGGCCTTAAAATTTTGCATGCTCTGGGGCTATAAACACTAGATTGTATTGCATGCCCCAAAGCACAAGAAATTGTAATGCTGCACAAAGAGCAGGGTCCAGAAGCATGGCTGCTTGAGCTTCTGGACCTTACCGTTAGATTGCCAAAACCCAGGGATGTATCAGAAGGACTATGTGCTTCTACTATAGGTTTCTTATCAGATTGACATCCATAGTTTTGCATTTTTAACAGAAAGGTGGTCACGTTTCCAATTAAACGTTGAAAATCCAAATCTGCAATGGAACTATACCTATTTACATCAGCCTAGGGCCTGGATCATTATCAAAAGTGACTAGTGATTTTGGATGGCCAGCTTGAGACAAGAGGCCTGATTTTCAAAGGATGGGTGCTTCATCATTTCTGAAAATTAGGCCCATTTAAGGTGTCTCAGATCGGACACTCAAAAATTGAGGCATCTGAAATCACTAGTCACTTTTGAAACTCTTGGCTTCCACATTATGATAGACATTATTGTTCAACCACAGAGTTTGGGCTGCAGAGTGGTTCCCATCCTATGCATTTTAGTCCCACATAAGAAAACTGAACCAGAATCAGTTAAAATGCTACCAATTTTGATTTCTAGGCAGAAGTAAAACCCCCAAGCAGCTCAGTTGCCTCTGAAGCAGACTGTTAGGGTGGAGGAGACCCCCTGCCTTCCCTGTAGATGTCTCTCCATTTGCCAAGTGCTGTTGAGCTCTGGTGGCCAAACATCAATGAAAAACACAGTATTCCTCCACTCACCCTTTCCTGGGCACTGCGCACTGCAGCACTTCAGAGATGAATCAGCTGCTTTCATGTTACTTTTTATGTAAAAGGTAAATCGATGAGTGGTTATCAGCTTTCAGTATAGCCTTCCTGGAAACAAACTTAACTTGAAAGCTGCCCGGCTGCCCTATAAACATCCCCAAGCATTTTAAGTGGCAGATTTCTTTCAGATTTTTAGTGAAAAACATCAAATTAGATTCTTATAACAGAAATTAAAACCCTGTAGGAAACTAGGCACCTACCGTGCTTTTGAATGCAGCAGCTGGTGCTCTAATAGTAAATGGAAAGATCCAGTGAAGATGGCTTTCAACTGGTCCAGTGACTATCAAATAAAAACAAAAATGGGCAGGAAATTGGAACGCTTTTAACTGCATAGGAAATGTGATGGTGCAATTTATGGATTTTTAAAAAAGGGGAATGCTTGAATGAGTATAAGTGGGTACTTTCTATATATTATTAATGACCGGAACTCCTATTAACCGGTCAGAGTAATCCATTTTCCATGCCCAACTTGTAAGAGGTTTCAAACAGCAGTGCTGTTCAGGCATACTTGGGTGCTCAGCTCCCGTTACCACTAATACAACTGAGGTAGCTACTGTCCTCCTTTGTTAAATCAAATGGATCTGACGACTCCAAACTTGTCTGGGATGAGGAGCTGCAGAATAGTGAAAGTCTGAATAGTGAAACCTTGAGAGGCACCAAATATCACAGAGGCCAGTGTGTTGTCAAGGGTAGTTGAATGCCAAGTATACAGAGGAGCCATGCAATCGGAATTAAAACATGCCCCTGAAGTTGTCTGACTTTAAGGTATACATTTTAATTTTCATTTTTCTGATGCACAATTCCAAATGAGTCATTTCTTTGAACCTTGCACTGCATTTTTATGGAAAGTAAGTTGCACCCCTCGCATTGCTATTATGAATTACTGACATCAGAATTATTAGGGGGGTCTTGCTCAGCTCTTTGATGTAAAACAATAGGAGATCCACACTGTATGTTTTCTCTGCTTTGAAGTTTTAGCTCTTCCTGTACTGGTGGCAAACATAATACAAGAGCCCGACAGGTGAAGGAAAGGCAGGACAGCTGCTGAGCCAGAAGGTCCCCACTCCAGCTTTGTGACAATTCCTTGTAATTTTCCACAAAGTTTCACAAGAACAGACTGTTGGTGAAGAGGTGCATGAAAATACTCCCTAGCCCTTGTGGCTAAATAAAGTCAATGAACTGGAAAAGTGATATTGATAAAACTGGCTCCAGTTATCCGTAGGGTACATCAGATGTAAACTAGCCAATGATTCATATTTAACCTGATTAAACCTAAATCACCCACTCTTAAGAATTCTAAAAGGAAGACCGGCTTTTGTTAACTAGCCATAAACGAGGTCTCCTGGAATGACTGAGTTGGGTGGAAAATATAGAATCTAACAAAGGAATATTCTAAATACTGTGCACATTCAATGCAGAGAAAGCCCAATGCAATGTTAAGTGTGCAGAGATAAAATTTTAAAAAGTCAAGAGATCAACAGTTATGGAACATCCCTACAGCAATGATAACTCAGCTACATTGTATGGATGTATTATTTTGAAATATTTGACACGGCAATGGGAATGCTGTGACTGCTGCTTGCTCTATCATACACAATTATTTCATTGTCACCTTAGTTTGGTTGTTTTTTATCCCCTGTTGTCTTTTGTCATATGTTTAGATTGTAGGCTCTTTACATCTTCTTTATTATTGGTGTGTGCAGTGTCTAGCGCAATTGAGCTTCGATTCCTGCAGGAGTGACTGCATTACAAATAATACATAATAAGAGGGAAAATATGACTAAAAAATTCGGCATGTGTGTAATGTGGGCAAGCGAGTGCTACTGTGAGAATAACTTGCATGTTGCTGGTCTTAAAGAAAATCAAAAAGGAAAAGAAATTAACTGTGCAAACGTAATGCTGCACATTAGCAAAAGGCCATGATTTTTTTAAGTTCAACTCCTCATGTAAATTTGTGAGGATTCCTGCCTCATTGTCAATGGTATGAAATGGCCCCAAATATTTTTCTTTATTTCCCCCCAAAAAAGAAAAAAAATCCCAAAGCTCTCAAGTTATCCAAGAACTTAAGGCAGCATAATCACTATGCTGATTTAATGCAGTAAGGTCCTGATCCAAAGGCCATTGAAATCAATGGGAATTTTTGCATTAACCTCAAATGTTTGATTATTCACTACAAATCACATTTTACATTTTACAATGTGCGTGCCCATTTCATACTATTATTAAATCACACGGTATTGTTTCTGCTTCCTGACTGGATGATTTAAATGTAACTGAGCACTGCAGCAAGAACTGCTAACATTATAAGATACAGTTTGATACTCATAACTTGCTGGACATTAAAGTTAGTTACATAAGTGTCAACCTGAATATGGAATTTTATATTCATTTGGAATATTTGCAATTCATAATTCTGTAGGTTAAGAATAATTGGTTCAAGAAATTAACAAATTTGGAATGAATGAACTGGAGAAATCTGTGATCTGTTCTGGGACAATGCAACAGAAAAAAGATTTACTTCATCAAATTCTATGCTCAGCTCTGTTAATAAATATGATGATAATAAGCAAGCCTTTAGTGACTCCTTTAAAATCTCCTTTCTTAGCAGGCATTTTATATAACAAGTTATAAAGTTTAGCTGGTTTTGAGTTTGCCTAGCACTAAGAAGTTTACATTCTATCTTGTTTATGTTGTAGCTTGCTTAGTGTTCAGTGCAGTGGGTCTATGGTGTAGAACAGGAAAAACTCCACTGGTGTGAGAGGAGACTTTAACCTTCAGCACTCTGTCTCTGAATTCTTTCCATCATTGCCTGTTTGTTGTGTATTCTGACACTACAATGAGGAAGTCTCCTTTCCTACTCATTCTTTGTCCCCTTTTAGAGAGAGAGTCAGTTTCACAGGTAATGCAAGGAAATGCAAAATTCATGATTTGATGGCCAAACTGCATTTCATTTAATAAGTTCTTCCCATTGCAGCCTGCTGAAGTGTTTAAAACCATCTCTTTCTTTAGTAAAACTCTGACATGATCCTTGCCCCCAGGCTACTCACTACTTTTGTTGTCACTGTTGCTAAGCACAGGAATCTTTTACTTTACTATTGTCTTAATGTTTTAACCATTATGCATTTTGGACAAGCAGAAGTATTTGCTTCATATTCTTCATTATGTGGAAAAGGGAATCAGGGTAAGGTAAATCATCTTGAAGAGTGATTTAACCCACTTGCCCTTAGCTTTCAATGGAGAATTTATTGAACAACTCACAAGAATTCCTAAGAGTTATCTTGTAATTTGAGCCAGGGTACTGGAAGGCCACATCATTTAAGCAATAGCACTTGTATCTAGAGATGTGCCAGACAGATTTAAAAATAAGCCTTGTTTTTATTTTAAAGTTGTCATTTAAGTTAGCGTATTAGTGCTGTCAAAGAGGCAAATACTTTGGGGAAATAGCTCCTAACAACAAACGAAGAAAGAAGACCATTAATACAAGTATTACTATTGATGGGGACAAGAGAACAGATGGGAAAAGCTGAAAACCCAACTCTAAGGAGTTAAAACCTAGATCAAATTAGTCACCTCAAAACATCATGTGTAGTCACTTTCACCATTGTCAAGTGCCATCTTTCTGCCATGGGGATGTTTCACACTGAATTTGTGGTTGTATAAGTGACTGCTCATGGTGTGAGGCAACAGAGACTCAGACCCATAGTCTATAATCAGGCAAAACAACCATTGACTTCAACGGGAGTATTGTCTGCATTAAGTCTGAAGGATTTGGGGCATAGATTATTCATTTAAATAATATAAAAAGAGAAAGAGAAAGAGAGAGACACTGAATAGCTGAGAGAGGGAGGGAAAGACAACTCAGTCACCATTCCTGCTGAGACGTATTACTGCATTTTCTTCTTGTTCTTCACCGGGGATCAAGTAGGAATCCCTCATAATCATTACCCTCCTCTTGAACTAAACCTTTTACGAGAATATAAAGGTTTTAGCTTTTCTTCCCTGGTCATTTGCGCAGTTTCTACTCTGACCAGGACCCAGTGTCAAAATACCAAAATTGCACCAGAAAGTTTTTCCTCACAGTATTAAGTGCCTGACAGTACTTCTAACTAGACAGGATGCAGGAAATATCTGAAATCTCCCATGAGAGCCTGGTTTTGGGAAACGTCCAAGGCCACAAGTCTGAGTCTAATTTCAACTCTAATCAGTCAAAATGGGAATGCCTCAACAGCAGGGTTACATTGGTGTAAACCTGGCATGAGATCAGAATCAGACCTCAAGTGTGGATTCCAAAGATATTTGGATAAATCTCTGTATTTTGGATGCCTTTCTAAATTGAACTTTTGGGAAATGTTCTCCATCATTATCTTACTACTCCTATAGAAAGGGGCAGGTTCCAGGCAATGTTAGATGACGAAAGTAAATAGCTTGTTAATATTTCAGGGCCTGATCCACCAGTTTTACATATAATTCAGCAGAGATGTACCCTTTTCGTACACTGATAACAGAAGCAAACAACAACCTAATGGTAAATATTTTTGGAATATTTGATGGTTTTATTTCCTTTTTCATACTTTTTTTAAAAATTAAACCTGGTTTTCCTCAGTGTATGAAAGGGGTACATCTCTGCTGAATTAAATGTAAAACTGGTGGATCAGGCCCTGCAATATTAACAAGCTATTTACTTTTGTCACCTATTGGTTTTTCACAAATAAATGAATGAATGAAATCTATTCAGTCAGCATCATATAAATAGAAAATAATAAACCTAGCAACGTTTATTGCTATTCTTTTATAAATCTAGGACAAATTATCTAGCCACTACATTTGCTCCAGGATTCAGGAATCTGATCAGAAACAACTCTCTAGCAGATCCAAAACGTGCATGTATTCTGGCCCAAATCAGACCATATCCTTTTTTCTGCCCCTCCTAGTCATTACATCTTAATATATCTGAACCTTTATTAGCCTACAGGCCTGAGTAGGTGGAGGACTTTATCTGGGTTCTATGGTAATCCTTTAGGTTTATAGGGGTGTGGCTAATACCCAAAGCTTTCAACCCCAAGTATTAAAAATAATCATGAATTAGTCCTCCCAAAATCATGAGATTGGCTTAAACATAATAATTTTTTTAAAAGACTTACAAGTGTTGGTTCTATCTATTTACTTTCTGATCTCTGAGGCTTTAGGATACACTTGGGACAGATTTTCAAGCTTTTCTTTGCAACCAGGAGGGCTAAAAGCTTACATTTTAAATGAAAGCTAAGATTCTCCTCCACTCACCTGATTCCAGGAACTTGGGGTTTAAGAAAATCACCAGCTATTGTGAGAATTGGCAGCAGTGGGTTAAATAACTATTACAATGTATTAACATACTTTAGCAGTCTGTGTGAGGCTGTTAAACAGCAGTAAAACTGTGTGTGTGAAACACTGCATGATAATCTTTCAACATCAAGTGATTCCTGGAAACAACTTTTAACTACTCTGTTCCTAGAGAGTTTCAAGATGGAATAAACCTGCTCCCCTCCCCCCACAGGCTGAACATCACAGCAAAGTTTGATGCAAGGTAAGGTTTGACAGATTTCTGTCCACTCTCACAAGACAAGACACAAGACTGATTCACCACTATGCCAGAACCAGAAGTGGGATTAGTGGCCATATTTTGTTGCACCCTATGACCTTTTCCCAATGAATATGGTTCCAACTAGAACTGCACTATCAAACTGTAGCTTCTGGATATTCACAAATATTCAAATAGAGCAAAAAAGCCTGTACCATCTTTGATGACAAGTTTGTGGATGCAAACAAAATTAATTGCAAACTGCTGCTCACTCTGTAATGCAAATCAAATAAACTGAGGCTCAGTTCCAGTGCCGTTTGAGGTTCAAGTCAAATATTTCACACAACAATAGCTTTTCGTTAATTATATTCTTTGATTTTGTCTCCCCACCCCACCCCAGCTACTGAACCTTCTCTAGCAACTATAAAAGATCTTCAGCAATACCAATTTTTTTTTCAAGCAACCACATTGCTATGTCTAACAAATCCATGCAAAAAGCCAACGTGCACAGAGAAATCGGGGAGCTGACTCTGACCTCACTTACACCCAGGACTAACAAGGCCTCACCGTTGTGCACACAAAAGGGAAACATGACTGGGTATGAAAGGGGTCTCCAACCTAGGAGAGAAAGGCACAACAGGAACCAGTGACTGGAAGTTAAAGTCAGACAAATTCAAATTAGAAATAAGGCACACTTCTTAACAGTGACGCTGATTATTACTTGGTAGAGACTACTAAAGGGTGTGGTGGATTCACCATTTCTTGAAATCAAACACGTTATTGGACACAATATATGGGTAACTAGGTTAAATTCTAAAGTCTGTGATATACGGAAAGTCAGACTATATGATCCCTTCTGGTATTAACATCTATTAATAAATGAACCACCTTATGATTTAACAGTTTAGCTTCTTTCACACATTTTAGAAGCGTTATGTATTGTACATCCTAGTGGAAAAGCACAGCATTTGCGTGTTTCACTAACAGTAACAGCAGAATTATATAGAAGAGTTATACTCGATTGGATCACCTGTTCTGCATCTAACGATAGTGGCTTGTCTCTGATGCTTAAGTGGAAGGCAAAAACGTGTATACTACAATTAGATAATTTGTGCAGTGCTATACATGAGATGTGGAAGCACAACAAAATGCTGGAGGATTTCACCAAAAAATGTCTTTTTGTTGACTGGAATGTCTGGGAAAATAAGATTCAAATAACTGTGAAAGGGACAGGCAAAAATTCACATACACATTTTAAAGTTGGGGGCAAATTTTGAACAGACGAAGTAAGAGCAGAATCATGAAAGACCATAAACAAATTTTACCCTCTTACTCTAATACCTGCATAGGGAAGGAGGCGCTGTGAGATATAGAGGAATATAGGGAGTTTTCTTCAATTTGTTGGAAGGGTTTAGGTCCAGAGAGGAGGCAAGGGATAGTCAGGGTGGAGAAAACCCAATCCTATCCATGGGCTGGCCCTAACTACTGCTCCTATACTTTCCCTCTTCCTGGAGCAGTGCTGGTGTAACAGTTGCAGACACCAGGCGATTGACCTGAATACTTCCAGACCTAAAAATATGAGTCTCTACAATTTAAGCTAAAGAGCTAACCTCCCTTGGTGAGGGCTGTATCAGACTCACATCTTCTGTTTGTCAAGCACAGAAGGGGACACATAACACTCCCTGGCCAGTGAGCTGCAGTGTCACGAGCCACCCACATTATGCCTGTTCAAAATTCCTCCACTCTGAAAGGGATGCAGTCATGTAGCCTAGTCTGCACTGAAGCAACAGTAATTAAGGAAGGGGAAGCAAAGTGGCTATCCAGTTCTCTGGGCGCGAGACTGCCTCGGACTCTCCTTACTCACAATCCCAACCTGTCAAGATCCCACTGAAGTGGAATCCAAATGAAGTGGCTTCTCACAGAGGACCCATAGAAAGGGTTCTGTAGGACTGGGGGCAGGTGGCCAGAGAGATGACATGCAGGAGGTGCCATTCCCTCATCACCACACATTCCTTGGTCAGATCTGAATCCCTTCCTTAGAGAGAAGTGAAGAGGATGATCCAGCCTAAACTAAGAAAAGGCAAGAAAAAAAATCATACAAAACCCTCTATTGGTAAAAATCTGATCCATCAAATGCTCGAGGATCAAAGACAATCTGCAGCCCAGGGAAGGTAGAAACTAAGATTAAAACTCAGTACCAGATATAGTAGTTACACAAACCTGAATCTTGATTCTGGATTCTTTATTTGACACTGAATCTACTTACAAAGTGACCTCCCCACACCCACCCCTGCCCAAGAACCTTCAAGTTAACTTGCTGATGCAAAAGTCTGGGCACCTTCTAATCTAATAAAGAAACATAACACACAGCCAGTAAATACACCCTTTTGTCTCTGATGCATGTCATGAAATTGAAGTAAATAGATTTTAAACTCTAGCATTACAGACGATGAGATTAGAAAGCCATTAGTAGCCATACGAGTATTAGAGCACTGGGCACCAAAAGGCCGTTATGGAAAAAATGTCTTGACCAGATAAAAACATATTGATATCATCCTTCTTCTATTATTCAATAAAGTGTTTTATTTTGAGCCCTGTTGTTTGTGTGCTATCCCTTTGTGTAATGGATCCAATAAAAGAAAAAAACTTTCTAGAGTTCTGGTCTCTTTATACAGTGAGGGAAGCAAAAAGAATTGTTTTATTGACAGTGTGTAACTGCTGTAATAAGGTTTACAAGTTTTGGTCAAACAAATAATGTCACAGTTTAAGATTCCCTTCCTTCCAATAATCATCTTTCTCCCTTCCCTTAAATCCTTACCCTCTCTCTCGCTTTTCAGACTAGAAACATGGGGCCTGATTGTACCATTCCATTACGCAAGCAGGAGAATGGGAAGGGCAGATCCTGAACCGGTGTCATGCTGCCTAGTTTCGTTGAAGTCAATGGCGATAGCCTTATGTACATCAGCGAAGGGTCTGGCCCAAATTATGGAATGATACAAGATACACACAAACTATGCTGCTACGGAGGAGTTCGACTTCAAGCCAACCATCCTTTTAAAGAGCACCTAGGTACTTGTTTTCACAGGACGCAGTGGGCAGTGTTTAAAGGAAATACTCTGTCGGCACCAAACCGAAAGCTAATTTACAGGTAATGACAGCAACGCAAGCAGATGCTGTGATGTAATATGTGTGTGATGTAGCCGAGGGACTGGACAGGCCATATAGTGCTGTCTGTAGGCAATAGTGGAAGTTGGCACAATTACAAAGGGGAGATGTAAGCTTTCTGTGGCAGAGCAATGAGCAAAGTTGGGCGTAACTGGAATGCAGGCTGCCCATAATGAGGAATATGGTTGGTTTGGCAGCCACTAAAGAGCTGGGGAAGCAGACTACACAGACATAATGGCTTTCACACTCCAATTCTACAGCCCTGTAACTCTATTGACATTACGGCTGCATGGTCCAATGCCTCTCCTATTCATGGGTACATCACAACCCATGGTAACTCTACTTTGAAAAAAGAAATATTAGGAAGGCATTAAAATATATTTGTATCTGTCTTTTAATGCAATTTAGCAGCTGTAAACATGGAAGCTAGTCAGCAGTATGTGACCAAACAGCAAGTGTTCTGAAGAACACCAATGGTCTGTGGACCCTGGCTAGAGATCCTCTATGCAAGTACATTGCTATTGTGCCTGGCTGCACAACAACAATAAAAAAAGTTGTCGTTTTTCATTGAAACTTAAACCAAAAATTCATATTAAGTGTCAGAAACCCAACCTTTTTTGGGGATGTTACAATATTTAAACTTTGGGCCTAAACTACTTCATATTGCCCTTTTAAATAGTGGAAGGGACATTATTGAGTCAAGACTGTAAAAGAGTTGCACTGTGTATATGAAAGACTGGGCAAGGTGAGCATGTGGATAGACTACACTGGATGCCATCTAAAACATGGAAGGTTGGCCAAAGAGATTCACTATGTTGGGGTCGTTGTGACTACATATTAGTTTAGAGGTTATCCCTCTAGAAAATAATAAATAAATATGGAATCTATACTAAAGAAAATTGGCCACATTACTACTCATACAATACCTGTTCTCTCTCTCTCTTTCTCTCTATCAACAGTGTCTGTTCCACAACGTGTTCAACTTACAAGATTTATCTAAACTGCATCTACTACAAATAAATACAAGAACTATTAGTACAAAATTATATATAATTTGTATGCTGGTACACTAGTATTAAACCTGAGAAACTCCATTGGTTTCAATGGATTTGCTCTATATTTACACTACAATACTGAAGAGGATAATCTGTCTTAAAGCTTAGAAAAAAAAAGATCATATTAACAGAAACATCTTCATATGAGTGAGAGAGTGAGTAAGTAATGTATAGATTACAAGGTAAGAAAAGACAATTTGACGGTATATCAGGCTCATTCTTATATTAATAAGCAAACCTCTGATCCTGGAAAGACTGTTACACAAATGTCACTTTACACATGTGAGTAGTGCAGGAGTATTTGCAGGACTGGAGCCTAAGGCACTCACTTTTACACACTCGCTTCTATGTCATGTACATTTAAAAAAAAAAAATCAGTAACAATTTCCAACTATGCGTCTTATTTCAAATGCTGTTGCATGTTTCCCCTATGGTTTTATGAATTGTCAGGGATCCCTATGGGCTCGAGTTGTGTCATCAATATGTGCGGGGCAAGCAATTATGCCTGCCAGCTTTGGTCACAGATTCACGGGAAAATGAATACATCCACAACTGAGCTCAAGCGATGGTGGCATCTGGCTTACTCATTTTCACAGCACACTTGCACTGTACCCCACTGACTTCCTCCTCTACGCCATTTCATCATGTGGCTTGTTTAAAAATAAAAGCCTGAAGTTTCAAGACCTACTGTGGCATGCAACGAGGCACACAGGGAAAAATAAAAACTACCTGAGTGAAAGTATCCGAGAGAAACATTTGCAGCTGCAGTGACACTGGAGAGTTTCTGAGGTACTTCATTTGTTACTACCCCATGAGGCCATGGGAGAGGTCTGCTAATTTGTACAAAACCTAATCACATCCTTTTACAATATAGAACAAACTACAATTATATAAATGCCTAACACCGATTAGGGACAAAAACTGGCTCAGAAAAATAAGAACAACTCCTGGACTAATTTTTAGTATTAAACCTGATTTCAGTCTTTTTTTTGAGGTTCAGAAAATCTTGAATGATTTTTATGTGTTCCTCTTTTTTTTTTTTTTTTTTTTTTTTGTATCTCTGCATTGCTGGGTTTAAGGAGGGACTGAAGTACCACTAAGCTCCTAAGATTTCCAGCCCAATTTTGTAGACCCAGAATGTTCTAATAGTTCAAAAAAGAATCCCAACTTCTGCACACTTATGAGCAGGTCCTTAACACCTACTCTTCAGTGTTTTGCTCAGCCCTAGCAGAGATTAGATTAGTGTTGGGTGACTCATACACGTATATTTTTTAGGATGACAAGGTGGGTGAAGTAATATCTTTTATTGAACCAGCTTCTGTTGGTGACAGAGACAAGCTTTCGAGCTTACAAAGAACTCTTCTTCAATCTTGTCTTTCTAATTGCCTGGGACCAACATGGCTACAACACTAATATAGGTTTTAGGATGGCCTGTAAACTTGTTTTATCTATTTCCCTCTATCTATGCAGTTTATTATTATAGCGCTTTTTCAGTAATTTAGATAGATATGAAAGTCTATCCCCAGATCCTGATGCTGGAATCATGCTTAGTAGCACTTTACTGCACAAACAGTCCCAGGGACGTCAGAGGGACCACTTGTGGAGTAAAGTGTTTCTTAACATGAACCAACGTATCAGATCTAGTCCAGTGAAAGCTGTGGACACTTGAAGACTACATGTCCTACAGTACAAGGACAGCACCCTCTGTACACACCAGAGGATGAATATCACTTTAGTAACATATTGTCCTATGTCAAAAGAAAACGGAACAAAAGGAATAATGGGGAAATTAAGGAAAAATATAATGAGACAACAAAAGGAAAGCAAGCTAGAGGAGAAACAAATAGGGTGAAAGGGGGGAGGGATACTAAATAAGGTTTCTCTCACTTGTATCCTCAGGACCTATAATAAAATATGATCATTAAGGGGGGCAAATGCAAATTACTACACTTAGGAAGGAATAATCAATTGCGCAAATACAAAATGGAAAATGACTGCTTAGGAAGGAGTACTGCAGAAAACAATCTGAGGATTATAGTGGATCACAAACTAAATATGAGTCGACAATGTAATAATACTGTTGCAAAAAAAAATGAACATAATTCTGAGATGTATTAGCAGGAGTGTTATAAATAAGACTAATTCTTCTATTTTACTCAGCACTGACTGGCCTCAACTGGAGTATTGTGTCCAGTTCGGGGCACCACACTGCAGGAAAGATGTGGACAAATTAGAGAAAGTCCAGTGGAGAGCAACAAAAAGGATTAAAGGTCTAGAAAACATGACCCATGAAGAAACCTTGAAAAAATGGGATTTTTTTAGTCCAGAGACGAGAAAATTGAGGGGGACATGAGAACAGTCTTCGAGTACATAAAAGGTTGTTATAAAGAGAAGGGTGACCAATTGTTCTCCGTAAGCATTGCAGACAGGACAAGAAGTAAAGGGATTAAATTGCAGCAAGTGAGATTTAGATTAGACATTAGGAAACATTTCATAACTGTCAGGATAATTAAGCACTGGAACAAATTACTTAGGGAGGTTGTGGAATTTCCATCACTGGAGGTTTTTAAGAGCAGGTTAGACAAACCTCAGTCCTGCCTCAGTGCAGGGGACTGGACTAAATGACCTACTGAGGTCCCTTCCAGACCTACATTTCTATGATTATTTATTTTTCCTTCTGCTCCCAATCTCTTTGCTAGGCACGATGAGAATTTTTTGTTTGTTTGTTTTTTTCCTTTAGAAGTCTTGATAGATCTTTAACTGGACCACCTTACTTTTACAATGTTACTTGACCTGTTCGATATTTTTCCTTTTCCTCTTCACTCAAACCTGCCGGAGACATTGTTTTAATCCCTTTGTGCTTTTGTACTTTAACAACCTCTGATTGCAGTTGGCTATTCTGCAGACAGTACCTTTCTTTTTCTATTCACATTATATTCCTGATAGCTGTGAAGTGTCACTGAGCTTCTCCTTTATCCTTGTACCTTGATCTCCAACGATGTCTTCTTTTTTTATATAGAGCTGCAATAAAGTTACAAAACTCTTAATATCAGGTTAAATCATTGTAACTTTGATTTATGGCTGTAAACACAAATACCTACAAAAGACTCTCATAATATTATGTGCCTGAGCCATCCTGTTAAACAGATGAAAGAACAAAACACATAGGGCCAGATCTTTAACTGGTATAAATCAATGTATCATTGATTTTAATGGAACTACATTGCTTTATACCAGCTGAGAGTTGTCTTTGCACTCTTCATTGTCTGAGGAAGTTGAGCCCCAGTTCTGTTAGAAATACTGTTGACTATTAACTTACAGCTGACTTGTTAAAGCAGTTGATTTTCCTCGGTATTTGCATTATTAACTACATATTCTTTATAGCAGCACTGTAGAGGAAATATGTCTACCTATTGCTGAACAGAATGGACCATACTGAGCTACTGAATTTAAAGCAACTAGTTTCAATGGGGCAGCTTATTTGCTTAAAAAAAAAAAGTCATGGAGGTTCAGAGTGACCAAATTAAAGCTAATTTCATTGGTGAACTGTGATATTTTTCTTATAACAAATGGAGATGAGTTTTCACCATAAATAACAAGTTTTCTTCAAACACCATAAACTTTCCAATAGAAGTAAAAAGAGAAGCTTTTCGCCTTCCTTTGCAGGGTGGGGCTGGGTCACTTGCAGGCTTCAGCTAGCATAAATGATGGATTCTATATAACCTGAAGTCTTTAAACCATGGTTTGAGGACTTCAGTAATGCAGCCAGGGATTAGGGATCTATTACAGGAGTGGGGGGGGGGGGGGGGTGAGGTTCTGTGGCTTGCAATGTGCAGGAGGTCAGACTAGATGATCACAATGATCCCTTTGGCACTTAATCTATGAGTAAGATTTTTGTACAGTCAAGGCCAGATTGGGAAATCTGACATTATTCACATTAAATTTAGAAAACTTACATGCACATTCATGAGGTTTTTTAAATAACTTTTCCAAAATTTTGAAAACATTAAAGACTGGATCCTCAGCTGATGTAAATTAGCACAGTTGTACTGAAATCAATCAAGCTATGCTGGTATCAGCTGGTTGAGGATCTGGCCCATGCTGTTTATCATAGGAGACTTTCACAATAAATCCTAAATCTGGAGGATAGAGCTAGTAATGGGACTAAGTCACTTAGGAATTTTTGAAAACCCTACCCTTAAAACTCTTCTAGGAGTTGCTTTCACAACTATAGTCCCTTGACTTGGAAAACGTTGCCTCTGGCATTCCACAACCTGCACTGTGGCTAAACCACAAAGTAAAAGAAGCAGTGAGAGGCAAAATGGCATTCTTTAAAAAGTGGAAGTTACATCCTAATGAAGAAAATAAAAAGGAGCATAAACTCTGGAAAATGAAATGTAAAAATAGAATTAGGAAGGCCAAAGATGAATTTGAAGAACAGATAGCCCAAGACTCAACAAGTAATAGCAAAAAAAATGTTAAGTACATCAGAAGCACGAAGCCTGCTAAACATCGAGTGGGGCCACTGGACGATCGAGATGCTAAAGGAGCACTCAAGGACGATAAGGCCATTGCGGAGAAACTGAATGAATTCTTTGCAGCGGTGTTCACAGCTGAGGATGTGAGGGAGATTCCAAAACCTGAGCCATTCTTTTAAGGTGACAAATCTGAGGAACTGTCCCAAATTAAGGTGTAATTAGAGGAGGTTTAGGAACAAATTGATAAATTAAACAGTAATAAGTCACCGGGACCAGGTGGTATTCACCCACGAGTTCTGAAGGAAATCAAATGTGAAATTGCAGAACTACTAAGTGCAGTTTGTAACCTATAATTTAAATCAGCTTCTGTACCAAATGACTGGAGGATAACTAATGTGATGCCAATTTTTAAAACGGGTTCCAGAGGTGATCCCAGCAATTACAGGCCGGTAAGCCTGACTTCAGTACCGGGCAAACTGGTTGAAACGATAGAAAAGAACAAAATTGTCAGACAACAGATGAACATAATTTGTTGGGGAAGAGTCAACATGGGTTTTTGTAAAGGGAAATCATGCCTCACCAATCTACTAGAATTCTTCGACGGGGTCAACAAGCATGTGGACAAGGGAGATCCAGTGGATATAGTGTACTTAGATTTTCAGAAAGCCTTTGACAAGGTCCCTCACCAAAGGCTCTTAAGCAAAGTAAACTGTCATGGGATAAGAGGGAAGGTCCTCTCGTGGATTGGTAACTGGTTAAAAGATAGGAAACAAAGGGTAAGACTAAATGGTCAGTTTTCAAGAATGGAGAGAGGTAAATAGTGGTGTTCCCAAGGGTCTGTACTGGGCCCAGTCCTATTTAACATATTCATAAATAATCTTGACAAAGATAAACAGTGAGGTGGCAACATTTGCAGATGATACAAAATTGCTCAAGATAGTTAAGTCCCAGGCAGACTGTGAAGAGCTACAAAATGATCTCTCAAAACTGGGTGACTGGGCAACGAAATGGTAGATGAAATTCAATGTTGATAAATGCAAAGTAATGCACATTGGAAAACATAATCCCAACTATACATATAAAATGATGGATCTAAATTGGCTGTTACCACTTAAGAAAGAGATCTTGGCGTCATCGTGGAAAGTTCTCTGAAAACATCCACTCAATGTGCAGTGGCAGTCAAAAAAGCGAACAGAATGTTGGGGATCATCAAGAAAGGGATAGATAATAAGACAGAAAATATCATATTGCCTCTATATAAATCCATGGTATGCCCACATCTTGAATACTGCATGCAGATGTGGTCACCCCATTTCAAAAAAGATATGTTGGAATTGGAAAAGGTTAAAAAAAGGGCAATAAAAATGATTAGAGGTATGGAATGGCTGTCAGATGAGGAGAGATTAATAAGACTGTGAGCAGCTGAACAAGACCCCCAAGGCTTCACACTTGGCTATCCAGAGTACAGACTCCACTGATGGAAGTGGTGTCCTGGCAAGTTCCTCAGTGTACTTCATATCAGCATCACTTTGATCTTGCCAGAGTTCAGTTTGAGCCAGCTGTTCATCATTCAGATGCTGATCTCCTGTGTGGAATCTTTCTGATGGTGCTCATCATGTCCCTTGAAAATGAGATATATACCTGGGTGCCTTTAGTTTATTGTTGGCAGTGGAGCCCACAGCATCTTGCCACCTCTCTAAGATATTGATGAGGATGGGGAATGGCATAGATCCTGGTGGGGTTTCATAGGTGAGGGCCTTTAGAGAAGGTAAGCAGCTGACATCACCATTCTCTGGGTCCATTTAGAAAGGACAGATTGGAGCTAGTGTACTGCTTTGTGGTTTACATCAGCTATGATGTGTAAGAATCATCTTGTGGTTGGTTGAGTCAAAAGCTGCAAAGAGATCAGTGAGTGAGTACTGATATGTGGCCTCCACCTATCCACTACCCAGTTCCTGCCTTTTCAAGGCACACTAACTAGGAGGCATAATCTTTTAAAATGCATTTGTCTGCTTAAGATCTCCTTCAAAAAGCCTACCACACCTTACTATGCAACTGGTCTGTGGAACCACAGAGAGGTACAGATGTGTCGTTAGGTCCTTGAACTACTTATATCTAAGTCATACTGAACGGGCAAGAGAGAAAAATGTTTTCTAAGAGTACTTATTTATGCATTTCAGTGTATTTATCCCATGATGTCGAGTTGTCAGTTTTTCAACTTTCTTTCCTGTAAAGTGTACTGACACCATCCTTCTAGGAGGTGTTTGAGTGTAGTGCTGAAAACCCTGAATATTTTGCATCTTTAGAACTAGTTGACCTGAAAAAAAAATGAAAATATACAGTATTTGCAGATTTCCTGAAGGAGATATCAGTTTTGAATAAAACATATAAACTTCAGTCCTCTGTTTTTTAAATAAATGTTTAACTTGAAAATTTGTCCTAAAGCACTTCAGTGATCATCCCACAACTGTAATATTATTCAGAATATGGTTCAAACAAATTTATCAGTATAACATTTTAGTATTTTATAGTATTTACATGTTATATGGTAAAGTGGCTTGAAATATACAAATACAAGCTAATCTATTAGCATTCCCTAGTTAAAAATAAAGAGTTATGACAAGTGACTTCATTAACAGATTATACAAATATAAACTACATGAAGCTGAGTCCATTGACGATGATAATATTTTCAATAATTATATTTGGCCTGCAGGAGATTTATATATATATATATATATATAAAATTTCTATTCACTGGCATATAGTTGTAATTATATTACATTATTCTAGATGTCACAATCACGCTGGAAATGCTTCTGAATATTTCTAATAGGGACTATTAAACATGCATTTTACATTCTTGAAACTCATGTACTTGAGTATATGTTTGAGATTCCTATATTATGTGCCACAAATAAGGATGTCTGACTTTTCCATTCAGCTTAAGTTATAAGACTCGGCAGGAAATCACACCCTTGCTGATGTCACAATATTTTACTATATAGGGCCAAAGTTTCAGAGGCCTCATTGCAGGCTGTATTTATGCATGCACAGTTTTTTTCCCCACTTTCACCTTCACATACAAATTATAGAAATCACATGCACAAACCCATCAAAACCCATATCCTTCATCTGTCATGCACAAAATTCTATTTATACACATAACTGGTTAAACAGGGACCATGTTTAGATAATTTGACTGATAAAACACCAGAAGACAAACTAGCCAGCTGACAGAGTTAATAATGCTGAAGACAGAATAGAAAAGCTGACTACCTAAATTATTCAAATTGGATCCAAAAATAAAAATTTTGAGGACAAATTTAAGAAACTCCATTATAATGTACAGCATGAGAACCTTAAAAGGAACAAAGAAAATTTAAAACTGCATTATAAAGTTGTCACATCTGAAAATCACGTGAGGCTCTAGAGCAGGGACACATGGGGACTGGGGAGGAGGAGTGGCTGAGTGGGGGTGCGGGGACACATGGGGATGGGGGAGGGGGAGTGCAGGGACACATGGGGACAGGGGCAGATGTGCCTGACAATGGTAGAGGCTAGGGGTAAGCTAGGGTCTTCATCGGAGGGCCCCCCCCACTCCCTAACAATCCATCCCCCCAAAAAACTGTTCCATATTTCACCCACCCACACCCAACAACCCTCCAGGTTCACTCCCAGGTTCCTTTCCAGCAATTACTTCCCTCCCTCCTCCATTACCCCTGACTCCCCCAAGCCTTTGCACTGCTTCTGAGAGGTGCAGGAAATACATTTCTGTATTGTAGTTAAAATGAATTATTATTCAAAATTCTCTGTAAATATGCCTAGTGAAGAATCTATATGTCAAAAACATTTCCTGAATCTTTTTTGTTGTCTGTATTGTTACAGAGACACTTGCTGACAGGTATTTCGAAATAAATGACCAACATAATTGAAACTGGTGTGATTATAGTGTGTAGTTATTTTGACAAATAAAATATGCAGAATTTTGAAATAGTGTGTGCTGAATTTTTATTTTTAGTGCAGAATTGCCCCAGGAGTAGGGTTGCCAACTTTCTAATAGCACAAAACCAAACACTCCTGCCCTGCCCTTTCTCAGTGTCCCTGCCCCCATTTGCTCCATCCTTCCTTCCAGGGTTGCTCGCTCTCCCCCACCCTCACTCACTTTCACTGGGCTGGGACAGAGAGTTGGGGTGCAGGAGGGGGTAAGGGGTGTGGGAGGTGGGTGAGAGCTCCAGCTGAGGCCATAAATGAGGAATTCAGGGTGCAGGAGAGGACTGCGGGCTGGGGCAGAGGTGCAGGAGGGGGGTGAGGACACTGGCTGGGAGTGCAGGCTGGAGCTGGGGATGAGGTGTTTGGGGTGCAGGAGGGGGCTCTGGGCTGGGTCCGAGGGGTTCAGAGTGCAGGAGGGGGTGCAGGCTCCAGCTGGGGTGTGGAATGGGGCTGGGAATGAGGGGGTTGGGGTGAAGGAAGGGGCTCCAGGCTAGGGCAACGGGGTGGGGTGTAGGTGGGGTGAGGGCTCCGGCTGGGCATGTGGGCTGTGGGGTGGGGCTGGGGATGAGGGATTTGAGTTGCAGGAGGGTGCTGGGGGTGGGGCGGGCTTCAGGAGGGAGTTTAGGTGTTGGAGGGGACTCTGGACTGGGGAAGGGGTGCAGGATTGGGTGTGGGGTCCTGGCGGCGCTTAATATGGCTCCCATGGGCTGCATGCGGAGCCTCTCAGTCCCCGGCCGCCCCAACGCCTAGGGGATGCAGGGACCTGGTGGCCACTTCTGGGAGCCACACAGAACTAGGGCAGGCAGGGAGCCTACCTTAGCCCCGGGCCCCCGATGAGCCGCTGACCAGACTTTTAACGGCCCGGTGGCAGTGCCAACCGGAGCCACCAGGGTCCCTTTTCAACTGGGCGTTCCGGTCGAAAACCAGATACTTGGCAACCCTACCCAGCAGTAAGAATATCAGATACTCATGATTAGGACCAGATGCAATCAAACAGCAGCAGGACCCTATTCACAGGCACTCTAGAATTTTAATATGCTTGATCTGAGTTCTTGTATCTTAGCCCCGCATCAAGCAACACTCCTATTGCCTGCAAAACTCAAAGGGTGATATGTAGTGAAGATGTTCAGGTTTCAAAACCCCCTCCAATCAGTTTTCTGTGGATTGCTATAGTAATAGCTATTCAATGAAATCTGTGCTCTTTACTTGTCTTGCTCACTGCTAGACCTGGTCAGAAAACAATCACAAAAGTGTGTTTCCACAACTGTTCTGATGAAAGTTTTCCAACCAGCTCTACTACCTAGTTATCTACTTTACTGATTCTTGGGCAGATCTTCAGCTGGTTTAAAATCAAACTAGCTCCACTGAAGCCTCTGGAACTGTCCTGAAAGACCTGGCCCTGTGTATTTATGCTGCACCCACCACAGCAATATCTGAACACAAGATCTGAGAGCTGTGTCTGAACAATTAAGCTGTTGACTCATGCTCAGAGGTGCTCAGCATTTCTCATTCCCATTTATGTAGTGTGTGAGAGTCCATGTACTTGGCATCTGTACAAAAGAGAGAAGGCTATCTAGATGTTAAAATATAGAGATGACTGGCTGGACACTCAGCTGGTTTAAATCAACATTGTTCCATTCAAGTTAATAGAGCTATGATGATTTAGGCCAGCTGAAGTGCTGGCCTGATATGTTTTGTACTCCTAATGAATTTAGTTTTATTGGCTACCCTTTTACTAGCGCTACTCTGATCAATACTTCAATGGTTCTGGGGATACTGTCCTTTATTAATGGTACTACATATGTCATTTACCGGCATTAATAGTTCTATAAAAAACACATCTCACTGAAACTCCTCAGATTCAGTACATCACCACAGGAAATGTTTATGAACCGAAGACAAATTAATCTCTACAGACTGACCGTATGTTTATAGCTTTGTGAACTGTCCTTGCTCTCTAATGGTTCCAATCTGCTTCCACTGAAGTCAATAGCATTTTTGCATACATTTAAATACTAGCCGGATCAGGCTGTTATAATGGTGGACAACGATATACAAGCACAAAAGGTGCACTGTTTTTAATTTTGTTTTATAAAGAAAAAAAATGCCAGCGAATCATTATTATGGACACAAATCCATTGTTTTCTTTTTGTTGCCTTATTTGTAGGTACTGCAACTTCAAAATTCAAACATTAAAAGGACCGCTAGATAGTCAACACTATGGAACAGGAGCCTATTAACTGTTTGGGTCAATCTCACCTTTAGTACAGTGCTGTGCACATTTACAGCACTATAGAAATCATAGCAAAAAGTGCCTACAGAAATAATCCCATCACAGCCGAAAACAAGACAAACCTTTACAATCTTGGGATGAGGCAAAACCTAATCCTTTCCCCTCCATTTAAATATTCAATAACATTTGAAATAATAGAGCGACATCCAGGTACGTGGTAGGTGAAGACAAACACTCAAACAATGCAATATTTCTTTTCAGCTAACTTTCACTAGCTCTGTCAATGGTGAGCCCCTGACTTTAAGTCAGTAGGACATAAATGTGCAGCCCCAATGGCATAATGAATGATCATAATTGCGAGCAAAATGAAATGGATAAAATGCCTCCCCTGCCACTATGTCACTCAGATGAAAGATAAAATGAAAACAAAAACAACAGGTTGTGTGTCAGAGGACAGATCGCGGTCATGGCTTCACTGTCAGTGAAGTTAATCATTGCTGTTAGTCACTCATTTGCATCAGGTCCAGGGACTTTTACAATCCACTTCCTATAATTCCACTTTCTTTTAGGACCAGATCCTAAATCCATTGAAGTCAATGGGAGTTATTTCAATAAAATCAGTGAGACTTGAAGCCATCCCATTTTGCCACTCTGAAGGGGGCGTTAGGAATAAAAGTTGCACCTGCTGTAGTGCAGATTGAACTGTGGCGGTGCTAGCAAAGGCAGACATAGCATTAGTATCTCTCTCAATACAATGCCATTCAGGTATTCAGTAATTTAGCATTCCCCACCTTTTTCAGTTTGTTGGTATAACCCAAATAAACATCTCAGCATACACAGTACACATGGGCCCCAATCCTGCAAACACTCATGTACATGCTTACCTTTACACATGTGAGTAGTCCCACTGCTGTCACTCATGTTTAAAGTTAAGCATGTACATAAGTGTTTGCAGGATCAGGGTAACCACCCTTTTTTCTTTGTTATGTATCACTATCCAGACATGTATAGAGAAAGTGCACGCACTAGGTAACATTGGTATCAGGTGCCATCTTATGAGGTATGCTGCAGGGAGAACCCAGCTGCCTGAGTTTAAAATACTGGAAGAACTTATTCTTTGGGAAGGAGCTATTGAATGGATTTCCTGCTCAAACTCTCCACAAGATGGCCATTCTCAATTCAAAGTATGGAAGTTTTGACATCTCATGATTATAATGTAAAATCATTATGTGAAAGAAATTCAAAAAAATCCCATTTTTTGCCTGAAAAATGGGACAATTTTTGAGCAAACATGGTTGTATATCTCAGCAAAAAAAAGCCTGAAATTTTTTTCCCCTGCAAAATTGAACTACTTTGAACATTCAAAATGAAATGTGAAAATATTTGAGGTTTTAAAATACTGTTTAGAAGCTTTTGCACAGCTCTACTGGATAATATAAACAGACTTCCTAGACAAGAAAACAATATATTTTTATTTAAAAGCCAACTTTGTTAACAACCAACCAGTGCTCTCTGTTACTTTTTGTACATAGGATGGTGTTACATAACAGTGAAGCGTCATGATAACAGCAAGGTTAAAGGACAGCAGCATAAGGCTTTGGCCTGGTCTACACTACAGAGTTCTGCCAGCATAGCTGTGTCAGATAGAAGTGTGCAAAATTCACAAATTCACACCACCAATGTGACATACCTGTGCTGTCAGAACCCCCAGTATAGATGCAACTAAGCTGACAGAAGAGTGCTTCTGTCAGGTTAGCTAATGTCATTTAGGGAGGTGGTGTTACTTTGGCCTGGTCAACATCTAAAAACGTAGGTCAACCTAGTGACATCGCTAAGGACTGGGAAACAGTTTCATGCCTTATGTGACACAGCTAGGTCAACCTAACCCCCAAAGCAGACTCAAGAATATTAATGGAAGACTTCTCTCATCGACCTAGTTGCCACCTCTCAAGGTTATGGATTTACTACAGAGACAGAAAACCCCTTCTGTCACTTTAATAAGCATCTACACTGCAGCGCAACAGTACTGTAGCTGCAACATTGAGCTGAGTCCCTTGTAGTGTAGACATACTCTATGTCAGCAGAACTCCTGTTTGCATCCACAGCATCCACACTAGGGGGCTATGCTGGCATAGCTATGCCCATTTAGGCTCAGTACTGTAGACGTAGCCTCAGTCCACTGGGCTTAGATCTTTAGTAATTTCACATTTTCTTTTATGTTTTATGCACCAAAAAGTTTAAAGAAAAACTTAATGAATTGATTTCAATTTTTTTAGTACAGCAGAGTTGGAAGCCAAAAAGATACATAACAGGAATTCTAGAGCTCCTATTTGTTTAAAAGCAAAATTAAAGAGAAACAGAACTCGGGACCCTGCTCCTATTTAAGGTCTAGCTTCTAGCTGGCTCTTACTTGGATGTAGAAGGGTGTAGAGTAAAGCCCCTCCACTCCACCTCTGAAGTCACATTAAACCTACTCATAATGCGGCGCTCCCCATGCACATTGCTGCCTGATGCAACCCTGCATGAGCATGTGGGCAGGGAATTACTAGGGAGAGTTGGAGCCATAGATCTGCCCCCTCACTCAAAGATGCTGGTCAGTAAAACTTGCTTGATGAGAATGGGGTGTGAGGGGAAAATACATTCCTTTGCTGTAACCGATTATTCCCTGGCTAGTGCAAAGGGGAGCATGAGAGGATTTGTGATTCAAAGGATCTAATTCATGATGGCTCCCAGAGCTCCTCTTGGGGTGGTGCAGTTTACACACTATCCCTTACTCAGGTCTGTACCTAAAGGCACAGTCTAGTCCTAATGTTAGTAGCAAAATTCCCACTGAATTCAGAAAGAGCAAGACCACATTCAGGGTATCCTAATACGTCATAGAATCCCAGTGTGTGTGCTGCCCAATCAGATATTGTTTGCACACAGTGTCTTTTAGTTTATGTGTTTTACTGAATTCGCTTTTCAGAAGGGCAGTTAACTATCCCCATGTGTCTTCCTTCTCTCTGCTTTTTGCCAATGTGTCTTGTAAGACTTCTGAAGCGAACCCCAAAGTGTCAGCTTGAGACAGAAAAGAGAGCTGGCATGTAAAAGAAGCCATTTGTCTGAGCCATTAAGTCTTCCTCAACCAGTCACCAGTAATGTAATTAGTATGGGCTGAGATACCTGGTATTCAACACGCACTGAATCTGGTCTCAAATCTCATTCAGCAGGAAAGGAGGAGGATTTGAGATACAGGCTGGAGGCAAAGGAGAAGCACTCACAAAAAAGTGCTGGCTGGGTTCTGGTGGGGTTGGAAGAAGAAAGAGGAGTGACTGAGGTCAGGTCTGAACAATTTTCAGAGGTATTTGTGGAAGGAGAGTGATTAGAGAAAATACAACATGTGCGAAAAAAGCCAGCAGGACAGGGGATAAGCCACTAATCTGATTAAAGCATCTTCATCCAGATGACTTTCTTTCCGCTATCTTTTTAATACAAGCACCTGTTCCTTTGCTGAGCTATCAGAATGTCCTTCCCCAACAAGATGGCAAAGTTTTCACTCAGTTGACATACTTTCTCAGAACATCTTCAGGCATTTACCAGAGCAAAGCCCCTGTGTGTGAGTGCACACTGTCGCTAAACATACCCCCACTGATTTCCACAACACATGGCAGATATCAAGCCCTTCTCAACTGGGCCGCTTTGCTTTTGATTTGGACAGTGCAACATACAGATTAGAATCTTTGGCTCAAATCCTGGCCTCATGAGCAAAGCCTGAGTAAACAGGCCTTGCCTAGGGAATCTCAGCACAGCTCAAGGGAACAAAACCTTCCTCTGAAGGGTATGGGGCAACAGCACTGCTGCTCCTAGGGCACTATTACTGTAGTAGAGGATTCCACTCCCCCCTTACGTGGAGGTTTGGCCAGTGGAGCCACATATTCACAGATCCACTTACCATGCCGTGATCCTCCCTTCTAAAGATCCCCCCTCCCCCAGGTGCTGCACATACACCGGGCTTGGCAACTGCTCTCGAGCCCACACCGGCCATGCCTTCCCACTGCATGGAAGAAGTGGTTCCATTGTGCTTAAAGCTGTCCACTGCTGCAAGAGGATGGGGCGGGATGTGGATCTTTGTAGTTTGCATAATGAACTATTTTTCAGGGCATCCATGAAAGGGATAACAGGGTCGATATTTCTGAACAGTTGAATCTCAACAACTATATTGAATTCCTGTTAGTTATTTACATCCTTCACATCTCATAGGGCAGCAATAATTATTGCATAAATGGTTCATTAAGGGCCTGAACCCAAAGCCCATTGAAGTCTGCAGAAAGATACCCACTGACTTCATGAACAATTTAGGTGGTAACAATCAACATATTAAAACAAGACAGTAGATACTTAGATCAGGGGTCGGCAACGTTCGGCACGCGGCTCGCCAGGGTAAGCACCCTGGCGGGCCGGGCCAGTTTATTTACCTGCTGACGCGGCAGGTTCTGCCGATCATGGCCCCCACTCGCCGCGGTTTGCCGTCCCAGGCCAATGGGGGCGGCGGGAAGCCGCGGCCAGCACATCCCTTGGCCCACACTGCTTCCCGCCGCCTCCATTGGCCCGGGACGGCAAACCGCGGTGAGTGGGGCCGCGATCGGCCGAACCTGCCGCGTCAGCAGGTAAATAAACTGGTCCAGCCCACTAGGGTGCTTACCCTCGCGAGCCACGTGCCAAACATTGCCGACCCCTGACTTAGATAATAGATTATGGCAGGATTCAATATCTATGGACTATCCATTTTCTGCAAACAAGGAGAGTCCAAACTTTTGGAAATAAATAAGCAGGCAGATGTGGAGCAGTCACCTAAGCTTCTAAAGGAAGAAATATCTCTCTATCCATGCACTCCTTTCTCATGCATCTGTCCACAATTTCCAAATGTGAACCAAATCAGCCTCCTTTATCCTTGTGTCAAGACAGATGGGATAGGGAGGAATGTGGCTTTTAACTAAGAAGCTGTTTTCTTACATCAAGACAAGGAAAAGGAAATGATTAAAACATATAAATAGTTGTTTCTGTAAGTGGCCACTGAGGATCAGATCCTCACTCATGCAAATTGGCAACTCCAGTGACTTACGCTGACGTACACCAACTGGAGCTCTACAGGGAAATAAGCATTTTGGCCAAAAGAGGATAACAGAAGGTAACCAGCCACCGCGTTGGGAGGAGATTTGTTGTGGACAGAAGATTGGAGGAGTCTCCATGGTTTCAAATTCAGTATTGATAAACACTTACTAGTTTCCCCAAAGATAAACTGATACAGTACCTGAATATAATTAATTCATGCCACCTTGTACTTGAATTATTTTACCCTATTCATAAATAACATGAATTCTGCAAATACTAAGGCAAGTTAACTGCACATCTTGCTTAATCATTGAAAGCATTTGGCAAGATTTTAAGTACCAGAAATGTAAACACCCTAACTTCTCACTGCTTTTCCGAATTACAAACCTTTAGAGCCTTGATTAATTAAGATACTTGTTTTATAAATGCCCTAAAATATGAATGTACATAATGCCTGATCCAAAGCCCTTTGGATCAAGCTGGGAATTGTCTGGCAAGTGATCTGTGCTACATCTTTGTAACAACACCTTTACTCGTGATCAGCTTTTCGCATTCCATTTGAGTAGCCAACAAGCAAGCGAGTTTATTGACCTGTAAAAAGGCAGATTCTCCTGAGCACTGTATAATGGGTAGAGTAAGTCTAGTAGCTGTGTAATTAACTCACAATTATGTAAGCAATAAAGGCATAATTTAAGATTATTAATAAGTTTAAAATGATAAGGAATTTTCTGGCATTTAATTAACATTTACCAAGACAGTCTACAGCAAATTAAATATCAATTAACAAAAATACTGACATTTAGTTGGATACTCTATTAGTTGTCACAATTATTAACTCGATAGTGCTGGCTTTTTAAATTCCAATTAAGTGCCTAAATATTCCTTACAATTTTTATGTACTGAAAATCTAATTATATTTGTGTCTTATAATTTTAACTTGATTACATATCATCTTCCCTATTAAATCTCAATAAATGTTCTTTTAACTGTCAATTGATGCTTAATTGACACAAGTGTCTAATAAAACCACAGACTTATTTTTTACTTTATAAATAGCTGAACTCTTAGACATAATTTTTTTCCCTTTACCGTGCCTGGAATATCAGTGTACCCGTGCTTATGCCTGAATTGAGGCCTCCGACTTGCTGGAAGTTGTTTGTTCCCAGATCAGTAAGGATGCAAAGGCCTCACTCCTCAAAAGTATTTAGGTGCCTAACACCCATTGATTTCAACCTAAATAGATTTGAGATCTAGGCCCAAGTTACCCTTTCAGACAACTAACAGAATCCACGGGAAGCCAATGCCCTAAACAATAAACATAGACTAGAGCCTCAGCTGGCCTAAATTAAAGAAGTTCCATTGACTTCGTTAGAGCCACACTGAATTACACCAGCTGAAGATCTGGGCCAATACTTGCTTTCATAGAACATGGGGAACGCGAGCCTTTTACAGATCATACGGAATTCTGTAAGTGATGTTTCAGAACATGGCAGGAACACTATGAAGACAACTCTTGAATCCTTTAGTGAGGCAAGACTTTTATTGATGCCTAAGGGCTTGGAGAGCAGCCACTGTTCCTCTTCACCTCCAATATGCAGCGGTCCCAGGTCAGGAGTAAGTGGTTCAGTCCCATATTTAGCTTTGTGAGTATATGAGTTAGTGTCAGAGCACAATTACAGTGTAATTTCAGTACATTCTGTCTAAGGTTACTAGCCTTGATTATGCCCTCAGCCACACAAAGGAGCCAAAATGTGGTGGGAACAACCCCTCTGGGGAATATGCATGATATAGGAGGGTTCTTTGGCCAGTGTACAAGCAGCACAATGGCTTTCTGCCACGTGCACTTGCAGCCTCTAGTATGAGAGATGTGGCCAGAGAGCTGCTATGCTCCATCTATTCTTGGCCGTAATAACTGCCCACTGGGAACCGTTGGTATCTGAGAGCAAGCTAGAGTTGTTCCAGAATCCACAGGGTCACAAAGATGGTGTGCAGCCACCTTTGTCCTTCCCTCTTAGCTGCATCAAGCTTCATTTGTCCGGAACTCAGAGGCAGGGACAATGTATTATAAAATATAACTGATCCATTTGAACGTGTAGAGTGCATATCAAGAATTGCACCTCAGGATCAGGAATACACATAAAAACCAACCAACCAAAAAATATCCTGATACTCCTTCCCACCTCCCACCCCCACACCAGCATAAGAAGTGAGAAAGAAGATTTCACAAGTTCATATCATATCATAATTTTTAAACATAACTTTTTACCTAAAGCAGGAAAGAATATTAAAATTCAGCTACTTCAGTTTCAGTGGGCTGCAATATTCTTTTCACTTCCCACCTCACCCAGCTGTGCTGTGTGATGCTGAAACAGCTGCCTAGTTTCACCCAGAGGTGGCAGCATTTCAGCAGTGGGTACAAGGATTTACATACAGACAAAGGTATTGGAACTGGGGGTGCTGTTGCATCCCCTGCTTCAAGTGGCTTCCTTTATATACAAGGTTTACAGTTCGGTTCAATGGCTCTCAACACCCCAGTATAACAATTGTCCCAGCACCCTTGTATCCCGATCCCCATGTATCAGATGCAACCTCTCACAATCCAATGTTAATGGGAAAGGGAAGAGAGAAATAGATGTCAGCACGTGTACAGTTCTTTGGGATTCTCTGAGATGCAAGGCAATATATAAATATAGGCTGCATCAATTCTAATGGGTTTAACAGTGGGAGCCAGCACTCATGAGTGCTGAATAGAAGTCCTGAATAGAGTCAATACCGATGCTCTTCTGATCCAAGTTGTATCTTAGGAGGTCAATTCATTCCTTTCCATTGCCCTATCTCCTGGCCAGGAGGTTTGACCTGCCCTCCTGAGCAGCCTCTCTCCCAGGCTCCAATCCCAGTCAACTCCATCCCTTGGGAAACTTTTAAAAAGTAATTAACTTTTATTTAAGCAATCACTGTAGAATTTTAACTTGCATCATGCTCAATAAATATGATGCTCTGGCAGGTGACTTGGCAACACTGGCAACTGAAAATGCCCTTCCAGGGGTCAGGAAGTGTGGGGTGATCGAGAGAGGGGAAAGCTGATAGCAAACAAACTGACCATGCTAGTAACTATAGTGCTAGTCATCCAGTAAGGTCCTTACACATCCTTAGACATCCAAAAATGCTGCTCCTATGGGATCCAATCCCGCTGCCTATTAATAGTAGCCTTGAAGTTGATAGGGCTACTGGCATGAATAACTGCTGAAGGACCAGATCTCTGGTGCATGTGCTGGTAATAGTCAGTCACTATCACAAAGGTAAGCTATTATTACAACTGGAATTTGCTACACGTTTGTTTTCCTCCAGCTGGCTTCTCTAACACAGCATTTCGTACTTTTCTCTCTGCTGCTCTAAGAAGTGAAAATACCAGAAACACCAAAGCCCTTTAGATAACTCCAAGTTTAATATCCTTCTGGATTGTTTAATTAGAGAAAGAATTTAGAGGTTGAACAGCAAACTAATACAAAGTACTTAAATTAGGCCTATTTAAAAAAAATACAAACTGCTCTCCCGATACATGAGTGGGTATTTAAGAGGGGCAGGAGCTAGTGCAATGTATAAATGAAGAAACAAAAGAAATATTTTTTTCTTCACATGTTAAAGACTATAATCATTCCATGAGCAGTATCTGGGCTAAATAAGCCAAAAAGAAAGAAATTAGGGTTATTACACTTTGATGCAGACTATGTATCAAGCCAATGAAAGTCAAAACTCACTTTTATTGGGCACAGATTTCCTGGAAGCTTTTCAATCACATAAAGATAAAAGCCATAATTATTACCTTTGGCTTAGCACAGTCAATCAATCAGCAGTTCCGTGCATACACTGCACAAAGATAGAAACTGAAACCCAAATTTTATTTTCCTTCAGCTTTCTGTGCATTATAGAGAGGGAGAGGGGGTAAAAGCATGATTTTTCAGGTAGATACTTGTATTATTTATAGTTTTACCATTCCAAAAGGGCCTCTGGCAGCTGCCCTCGCATGCAGAAGAAGGCACAATTCCCAGAAGACTGGACATTTACAAGCTGCAAATGAGCAGCTGCACAACTTGCCTGTTTCTAAGCTTCCCATTAGGAACGTGCTAATCCATATATATTTGCAAATTGTTATGATTATTGCTCAGAGATGGCATCAGTTGCAGCTGCAGCAATTCGGAAAACATTTCAGACTTATGATGGCTGGAACAACAACACAGAAATTATAATCATCTGACATCCATCACTATTGCTCCTTCAGCTGATTACACCAGCCAACAAATCCCAGGCATGCAGACTGTAAAAGAGAGAGCATTAAGAGCCCAAGCCACTAAATCTCTCTCTCTTTCCTATTCCCCCTCTCATCCTCTTCTCTTTCAGGGCTTAATCCTCTACTGCTGAATTCAATGGGCGTTTCCCACCCAGTCACTTCAACAGGCCACAGATCAGCCTTCTACTCTCCCCATTCTCTTTCATATCTTCTCTCATTTCCTCTCTCTTTTTCATTTAGTCCCGTGGGGACTGTTTGATTCTAACTGTAAAAGTACTCCAAATCAACCTTTGAATTCCAGCCATAGCCACTAACCAGCAGTAGTTTGTTTGAACAACGTCTCTCCAGCAAAAGTGTGTGTTGTGTGTGTGTTTAAACAGATGTTTTTGCTCTATCTGGACCCTGGCAAATGCCTTCAGGCTGCAGTTTCTGGTGCATTTTGACCTCAAGCTGGGATAGTTGGGATACATGTCATGGGGCACGTCTCATGATATTTCTCCTGTGTCTTTGTTTGGCGCAGCCTACCCAATTGGAGCAGGAGAGTCAGCTCAGCAGAATCTATTTTCCACTGGGTTTCTTAGAGTGCTGGTGAGTTTTAATTAAGTGCTCTGAGAAACAATCATAACAATTTGCAAATATGTGAGAGACTGGGAGAGCATGACAGGAAAATGAAGAAATAAAGAGGAAAAAAAAGTCTCCTGGCTGCTGTGCTTAACTCTGTGAGCAGTGGCCTAGTACAGTTATTACTCCCTGTAGTCTCTTTGGGAATTATCTTAATTTTAGATCTGGCTGCCACCTGACATAAGTATCTAAGAGTTGTATACGGAGAAATTACTTTGCATATCACTAATGGCTGAGTCATCTTGTGCACATGGACTGAGGCTCATAAAGCAGGAAGCATCTTAGCAGGAAGGTTTGCAGACTGCTGTGTAAAATGGAACAATAACCCTTCTGAAAGAGTGAGGAGTTTAAATCTGGAAAGGGCAAATGGAGGGTTTTACTCTGTATTCATGATTCTTTCCTGATTTCTAATTCACATATCTCAGGCATTCCCCACCAACACTCATACCAACAGCTGCTGTCAACAGACCTTCAGACCACAGGTTCATATCACCTTCCTTTTTAATCCTGGTATTGCCAAAACAAGCTATTTTCCTTTTTATGTCACCAAACAGCCGGGTAAGTAATAGCACGGTTCCAGCTGCTCCAGTTTAAACGTCTTTACACGGCTGACTATTAACTTCCATGTCTATGGCCCTAAATCTGCAAACACTTAGACTCATGAGAAACCTTATGCACACAAGCAGCCTTTATTGGTTTCAGCACATCGGTGTTTGCAGCGCAGACTTGCTAATGTTTGGCGCAAAATTCCATTCTCAGTTACTCTTCAAGAACCCCAATGACACTGGTGGGGCTATAAAAGACATAGCTCTGTGCTGGCATTACAGACTTAAGACTGATCCTGTGAGGTGCCAAGTCACCTCAATTCCCATTGAAATTATTGCAGAGTCAGGTTTTAGGATTCACAAGCCATCCAGTGATCAGACGAGTTTCTATGGTAATACATTTGTTATTAATATTATTAACATTTATATTGTGGTAGGGACTAAAAACCAAAGCTACGTTGGCCCTACTGTGCTATATAAACATATGATCCTGGTCCATATAGTTCCAAAGAGCTCATAGTCTAAAAAATTATTATATTCAGTACAAATCTTCTGCATTTAAGATATGACTTACAGGTATTGCCTCTCTGATTTTCCTTTTCACATTAAAGTATTTTAATGAGGAACACGGCTATGCATTTGCCCTATATATCCAAAAGTGAGGACTCTATGAAAACAAGGGATCTCTCAAAAATGTTATGGGGTTCTATTTATTTATTTGGGTTTGAATATTGTTAAAATTCGATTTCATTAATATTTCATTTCCCAGACCACTCGGTGCCAGATGAAAGAAGCAGTACAATAGCTTATTTCAAAGCCCCCTGAAGTCAATGGGCATCTTCACAGGGACTTCAACAGGCTTTGGATCTGGTCCCAGGTCAGTAAACGAGGAGACCCTTTAAAATAATTGATGATATCTGGGGTGAATGGAGGTCTGCTATGTAATATGAGGACCGCACAGAGATATATCCCTTAAATTCTGCCAAAAGATAAAAGGAAGTTTTAGAGTTTCTAAGTGAGACTACCGTGGTGATAGTAAACCACAGGTGTAGAAGCGGAGAAAAATAAAGCCCTGACTGAGGTTCACAGATGTGCACTGCCCCATGGGCATGTGATAATTGCAAGACCATAAGTCTTAGAAGGAAATTATAGACTACAGGATGGCCTTCTAGGATTACACAGTATATACAAGTGAACTCAGAACGCTATTTGCCGAGGTAAAAAAAATAAAAATATTGACTTTTTCTTGCAGGGTTAATTAACAGTATCTTGCAAAGATATTCATCGTTCTGTATAAATCATGTCTGAAGATATTACCTGTGCATTTTAGTCATGTTAATAAAGCACTTTTAAAAAAAAAATCCCTGATAGAAATGTTTCTGTGGAACTGCTTTTACAGAGGAAATTTATTGTATTAGGCCACAGCTGTAAATTTTCTCCCTCCAATCCTATAAATTTCCTCTAAATGTTTAATGGTTTATAACTGTAATTATTCTTGTGTGCCAACATTAAACTTTAAAAAGTTTAATTTGGAGACTATTCGGAGAAACTCATCTTTTTTACAGCCTCATAAATAGTTCTTTGATGAAATGAGCAGAGGCTCAGCGTCTGCCCGAGGTGAATACAAATGACACGGTGTAGTCTCTCACTTACAAAAAGGGAGCAAATGCTTTGATGTCTCAAGTGATCAGCTGATACTAAGTGCATCAGTGGTGTGAAGTGATGTGTCTCTTGGTGGATATACATGATGCACTCAAGAATCATCATCATTTTCTAGGAAGGACTTCAACTAGGAAGCCAAACCAGCTCTCAAAAGAGAAAGAAAAGCAAACAAACAAAAAGGATAATACATCTAACACCCAAAGTCCTCAACTTCAAAGTAAATCAATAAATAATACCAAGATAGATATCAGGCCAATCATGTGATCAGTTCTTCTGGGTGCCTAGTTTGAATAATATCTAGTGGAGAACATAGGACTGTATAATATACCGCCTAGCAAATAACTCCTCTGCCCTATTCAGTTGCCATATCTTAATTTCAGGGGAAGATGATCAGTATTCCAGTTACTCTCATAACGATGATATTGCAGTTACTCTTATAGAAAAGTTCTAAGCATGAAGAAAAACACGTTTTCTTGGTGGCAGATGAGAACAGCTAGATAATCTAGATGGCTCCTGATGGATGTAATTTGTTGATCTTTACTGAAAAAAGAAAAGTACCTATGACTATGTCTGAGACCTGTTTCATGCGCCTTATGCTAGACTGCAAGGCCCTTAACTTGGTTAATAATTTATTTATATCTGAGTTTCTCAAGTTCTCTCCTGTACCCTCTGCAGTCATTCTGCTTTCTTGTGTTGCTCATAAATACTTCCTCCTAAAACATGAGTTTTCCCCTCCATGTTCTCTGCAGATTGTTACAAACCAGGAATGCAAACTGCAGGTGATAGAGAATCAGATCCATCAATATGTTACAGCTATTCTATCAAAGTGCCTATTAGCCCAACTTAACTGACTGGTTAGCCTTGGCTCACGGCTGCTTTGCACTCTCGGTTTGCTGTAAAGCAGCTTGACTATACCAGTAAGTCTGGCCCATAGTCTCATTCACTCACAGTATGCAAAAGAAAAAGAGACAAGGAAGATATAACAGTCAGATAAAGACACGTTCTTTAATGTACATGTTCATGTAACTTCTCTGGAGAGCTAAGAGAGGCATCTAAAAGATGTCTATAAGTAATGGGTCAAATTCCATTCTCAGTAACCATTCACTTCCATGACATTCCACAGGTGTAGGAGAGAACAGCATTTGGCCTTATAGTACTAATATACAGCTTGAAAACTATAGCGTGAGGCTACATATTTGTAGCTTTTCTACTATGAATTTACAAACATTCATTTATAAGACGAAAGAGGGAAAAGGTCCTCTCTTGAAAGACATTCCCATCCCAAATTAGTATCTGATTGCGTCACAATAAATTTGAGGGTTTCTCACAATACACAGCAGCACGTCCGCAAGCAGTTCCAGTTTCCCACTGTGGGGAAGCAAAGCGGAACATGTAGCCAGTCACGTGTTTATTTGCAGGGTCGATGCTACATCCTGAGGGATTTGGGGAGTCATGCAAACAAGAGAAACCCCATTGGATAGCAATGTCTCAACGGAGGAATGGAGAGTGCAGTCTTTTCAAATGAATGTTTGCTTTTAAACTGTGGCTATGGTGCATTGATAGTGCCTTGTTAATGTGATAGATTATGCAGGTGGAGAGATCAGAAGAGGGAGGGACACTGGGGGAGAGAGAGAGAGTGTCTTAGATTAAAGGCATTGTATAAGTGCAAAGTATTATGAATTATTATTATAATTATTATTTATCCTGGGAATTAGAGGAGTTCAAAGGGACTTGAATTATAAAGTACATTGTGAAAACTGATTATTCCCTCAGGTCTAGATCAAACCAGTGCGATCCAAAAATGTGTGCTCTCCTCGCCAATCCATCTTCTTAACCCTCTGCTCCTAAGACAACACTGAAATGATTTGTCAGGAAGGACCAAAGGAATCTGCTATGCTGCAACTATTTATTTAATAGAACCAACCCTTTTAGGTGACTCTGCAGTGTATTCAACGGCCCATCTCTCCTCCTCCTTCCCCACAGCACCACGTTTCAATCCTTTCCTCCTTCCAGACCCATGAACCTGTGACGCCTCTCCTAAGGCAGCCCGCACAATCATAGAAGATTAGGGTTGGAAGAGACCTCAGGAGGTCGTTAGTCCAACTCCCAGTCAAAGAAATTAAATACAAAAAAACAACTTAAAATAAATAATGCTAAGGGAAGAACACAAAATTGGGTCATTTGGTCATGATGCATCATTATAAAATTATCTTACATTTTAAAGACTACTGTTATAGTCTTAAAGACCAAGGCCTACATTTTCTAAAGTGACTAATGACTGTAGATGTCCAGCTTGAGACAGTCCAAAGTCAATGAGACTTAAACATTCAGCATTAGTAGTTTGCTAATCAGAATCTCTGGCCTTCCCAAGATGCAGCTGTGCCCATACTGCAGCATGCACAAAATGCTGCTGTCCAACTTCTACCATGTACAAAGGAGAGCAACCATATTAACCAGCTCCTCAAACAACTCAATTGGCTGGCCACTGACTTCAGAATCCTGTCAACCCTTGTTTTTATAAGCTTACATTCTCTTAGGCCTTCTCTCTCTTTACTTCTGCATATGCTCCTTCATCATTTAACACCAGCCGCCTCTCTAGCTTTCCAGTCTGGAATTCCTGACGTCTGTGATAGGTTTTCACTATGTCTGTGTGATTAGCCCTCCATTTCCTTCTGGATCTCATCAGAAATCAAACATTTTCTCAGTATCCAACGTGTCTGTTTATTTCTCACTCCCTCTGCTATTATTTTTCATTTTAACTCTGCAAAAAGGTTTTGGGAGTTCGTTTGTGTGAACAATTCTGTACGAAATAATGTGTTGTATTTCTAAAATCTGTTTGTTCTTAAAAAGTAGATTCCTTAAATCCACTGCTTTCTCAGAGTTAACCTCTGTAGTTTGAGCTCACTTGGAGGGTATAGTAGATAATCTATTTGTAAATATGTATTATACATAAAAATGGCTTTCAGGGGGAAAAGTGTGGAAAAGGATTTTTATAAGTCACATATGCTTTAACTTGGATACAACTAATTTAGGCAGATAGAAATAATTTAAGAGTTGGAACTGGATAGAAAATTCCATTTTGTGATTCTCTCATTTCTCACCTTCCACACCATATACACAGAAATGCAGAAGATAACTCTAAGGAACTCTGTCCCTAAGCCACACTATCATACAGGGGTATTAAGAGAGTTTCAAGTTCTTAGCTACAACAAGGACATGAGTTTCTGGTATCTGCCCACACTGGTGCAGGTGTAGTAAGAACAGCATTTATCAACTTCCTTGCATTTGTCAGCTTGGGTTAAAACAATACTAAATGTAAAATTTAATGAAGTCTGGAGGTCTGACTTCAACTAAAGATGCCAGGAAATTTAGAATAAATGCTCTCTCTTGCTCTTTAACTCACCCTGCTGTTCCTAGCCACTGCAGGAGACATAGAACAGCGTGTGATCTTACATACCATATGCTCTGCAATATTAAGTCAGTTTATACATGGCAAGAAGTGTTTTTACAGAGCCAAGTTTTCAGCTAGCTTCAAGTCTGTCTCCAAAGTTGTGCCCATATTTTGAATGTGCAAATTGGTTGTCCCAGAAATAAATATTTGCATATACAAATTATGTAGCAAGACAGACATAGACCTTGGTGCACATAAATGTGAATTAAACATTTGAGTGTGCATAAACGCAAAACCCACAGATGCCATTTTGGAGGCCAACCCCCCCCCCCCAAAAAATAGAAGAAAAGAAAAAGTCCTTCCATTGACTTCATATGCCATGAATATGAAGTTACAAGGCTAGATCTATGACCCTGCTAAGTGCTCATAAATGGGACCCCAAATGTGGCTTACTCTGGTGTTATATCACCCAGGCAAGGTATTAACAAACTTGAACAGAACGTTATTTACGGTGGAAATCTCTTTACCAAGCTGTAACTGCACACTCTGTAACTCTCACTCAGCCTCCTCAACTCCTCCCCCCTCCTTCCTGTTTCCTGTCCTTTAAGACTCCCAACAGCCAGTGCTCCCAGTTCTAATAATCACATGCAGCATCTAAACACCACATTCCCTCCTCTCTTAAGAAACTTTCCAAATTAAAATAAACATTGTTGTTCTAACCCCAGGAACAAATATGAAACAAGACACTATACTGTTGGCAGGAATATTACACTGAAACCACTGTAGATACTACATAACATAGTCTTTAGTCCAGGCAGGGGGTCGTCTGAGTCTGACGGGCCGTCTCTCAAGCCCTGGTTCCAGTGCAATGTCTTGTTGTGTTGGTTCTACTGTGAAGTCATCCAATGCAGACTGGGTGTTGGCATAATCTCCTCTTGGTGCATAGGCAGGTGCAAGATAAGAAGCATTCCATACCCACCCATCAGAGAGTCGATAGGTGTAAGGGTCCTTCTTCTCTATGATTTTAAGAGGAGCTGTGAATTTATGGTCCCCTTTGTGTAAGATCCAGGTTTTCGTATTCTAACAAAGGAACCACACTCAAGCTTTGGTTCCTTAGCACCCCGCCGTTTGTCTCTGAAAGCCTTAGACTTTGCTTGGTTCTGTTCAACTGTCTTTCTCATATCATCCTTGTTTGGAGCATCAGGTCGTGCCTTTAACAATCCAGCAATGTTCAGTTTAGTATTCAGCTGTTTCCCACGCAGTAAGTCTGCGGGTGATCTTTGCGTTGTGGCATGTCGGTAGTGAAGGGTATCCACAATTGCCCTTCCAGTTTAGCTGTTCGCAAACTCTCTTTCAAACTTCTGTTAAACCGTTGGATTTCTCCATTGGCTTGAGGGTAATATAGGGATGACCTCCTGTGTAAAATGTTCCTCTCTGCTAGAAAAGTTTCAAACTCCAGAGAAGTAAATTGACTACCATTATCTGAAACCAGTTCTTTGGGGTTACCTTCCCGGCTAAAAACTGAAGAGAGGAACTTAATTACTCTAGCAGAAGAAATTTGCGATGTAAACGCTACCTCAGGCCATTTGCTGAAATAGTCTATTAAAGTGATGGCATAACGACAGTCAATTGGAGCAGTATCAAAGGGTCCTACAATGTCAATCGCCACTTTTTTCCATGCAGATTCAGGAAGAGGAACAGGCTGTAATGGAGGGGTACATGTCACTGCTGTCTTATCATGCATTTGGCAAGTGACACAGGATTTTATGAGTGCTTCAGTTTGAGAGTCCATCCCCCAATACAGATCCCATAGTCATTGTTTGGTTCTGACAATTCCTTGATGAGTATCGTGTGCCAGGTGTATGAGTTTTGACTATAATTCTTCTGGCACAAGTAGCTGGTGTGTACCTCATAGCACACAGCCATCAAGCAAAGAAAGTTCATCCCGAACTCTAAAATAAGGCAGCAAAACTGAGTCAAGGTTTTTAGGGTTACTGGGCCATCTCTTTGTCAGAAATTCCCATAGTTTTTGTTGAATTGGACACGCTGAACAAGCAGCTTGAAATTGTTCTCTTGTAACTGCAGTAAGAGTGCTTGTAATAAGCGCAACTACTACATCCTCATCCTCTGGTGGACCATCTGGTGAAGGCAAAGGCAGGTGAGAAAGGCAATCAGCTACCACATTTTCGTTTCCAGGCTTATATTCCAGTTCATAATTGAAAGAGAGTAGTCTTGCAGACCATCTAGCAATACGATATCCTGTTCTTCCCAGTCCTTTCGTGGTGAGCAATGTTGTCAAAGGGCTGTGGTCTGTGCGCAACTTGAACGTGCGGCCCCACAGGTAAGTTCTCCATTTTTCAGTAGCCCAGACACAAGGAAGTGCTTCTTTTTCAACTGTAGAATATTTTCTCTCAGCACTACTTAGTGTCCTTGAAGCAAATGCAACAGTCCTCTCTGTGTTGTCCTCATGA
The DNA here is from genome assembly GCF_011386835.1 of Chrysemys picta bellii. Classification (NCBI taxonomy): domain Eukaryota; kingdom Metazoa; phylum Chordata; order Testudines; family Emydidae; genus Chrysemys; species Chrysemys picta. Next base: position 112,972,861 of record NC_088796.1, read on the forward strand.
AGTTGTGTGAGGAGAGCCCCAAGTCCATAATCAGAAGCATCAGTAGTTACAATTGTGGGCAATGCGGGACTGAATAGTGCAAGTACTGGACTATGTACAATCAAGTCTTTCACCCTTTCGAAACTAGCTTGTGCATCCATTGTCCACAGTAAGGTTGAACTTCTCCATAGTAATTCTCATAACGGTTCAATGACAGAAGCATAATTGGGAATGAATTTTGCATACCAGGAGGTAAGACCCAAGAAGGAACGTAAGGTTTGCAAATCTGTTGGAGGAGGAGCATTTGAAATTGCAAGGATATGATCTGGATCGGGTTTTAGTCCAGCCTGTGAAATTGTATGCCCCAGAAAGGAGAGTTCAGTTTGTCTAAATTTGCATTTGGACCTATTGAGCTTGAGGCCTGCTTTGCTGATGCAGTTTAGTACAGACTGCAGGTTATTGTCATGATCCTCAGTAGTATTTCCAAACACAGTTAATATCATCCAAATAGCACTGAACTCCATGTTGATTCTTCAGAAATCAATGACATCATTTTTTGGAAGGCACTTGGGGCTGATGCGAGACCATATGGAACACGTTTAAAACGAAATAGTCCCTCATGTGTAATAAATGCTGTGAGGTCTCTGCTATCTTCATGCAACATAACCTGGTGGTATGCGCTCTGCAAATCAAGAGTAGAAAACATCTTTGCTCCACGGAGTTCGCAAATACTTCTATGTGAGAAAGAGGATGGCTGTCAATCACAATAGCTTTATTTGGCTCCCTTAAGTCCACACAAAGGCGAATATCTCCACCCTTCTTCTGCGTCACTACTATAGGTGAAACCCATTCCGAGGAGTTAATCTCTTCAATAATGTCCTTTTGAACAAGTTTTCTAAGTTCCTCTGAAACAGCTTCCCTGACTGAAAACGGTAAGCGCCGTAATTTCTGTCGTACAGGCATCACATTATTCCGCATTTTAACTTTATGCAGAAACCCATAAGCACAGCCTAGTTTCTCCTCAACCTGGAGTTGGGTCCCAGCTGAAACTGGTGTGTGTATCGCAAGAGTGCTTTGCTGGGGAAGATCAATTCGTCCATTAACTACCCTGAGATTTAAAGCAGCTAATAAATCTCTGCCAAGGATAGCAGTGCCTTTGTGGACAACGTAGAACTCCGCAGTTACACAGCAATCACCAAAAGTAACTATTGCTGGCAGGCAGCCATGTACTGGAATATGGTTTTTCAAATAGCATACCAAGTGAAGTTTGGGTTCAGTAAGAGGCACATCTTTAAAGTAACGAAAATAGATGGAATCAGGTAGTATAGATACTGCTGAGCCAGTGTCCAACATTAGCTGAATAGAGTGCGATTTGCCTAAGGGTATGGCAGAAACATTTACAGTGCACTTTATCTGTTCTGGAATATGTGCAGTAGTGATTTTGTCCACATTCAGCAAAGTAACATCTGGTATTGTAACTGCATGCACCTGTTGATTGAACTGGCTACTGCAACATACTTTAGCAAAATGCCCAATCTTTTTGCAATGATTGCACTGAGCTACTTTTGTTGGACATCCTGTGTAGCTTGCAAGATGTTGTGGGGATCCACAGCGAAAGCATGCTTTTACTGTATTTTGCATTTGCTGATTCAGTGGCTTTTCATTAGTTTTCCTTTTTGCAATTCTTTGTCTGCAGTGATAGTGAACTTTTCTGCAAAGGAGTCACAGCCTGGACTGGGCCTCCTGTACCCTGGCTCATTATTTTGGCTTCAGCTGTAGCTGACTCAATCTGAGTAGCAATGGTTATTGCTTTTTCTAGTGTAAGTTGTGGTTCTAGAAGTAAGCGTTCTCTTACGCGAAGCATTGTTGTTTTCTCAATGAGCTGCTCTCTAATCATCTCATCTGCCATATTCCCAAAGTCACAAGTTACAATCAGACTCCTCAGGGAAGCCATATACTGCATTATAGTCTCCACTGGTTTCTGCTCATGCTGGCGAAATCTGTAGCGATTAGCTACTACATTCACTTTTGGCACAAAAAAGTTTTTTAATGCAGCGAGTACAGTCTCATATTTATCATCTGCAAGGGGAAACATGTAAAATATACACTGCCCTTCTGCTCCAAGGCAGTGGATTAGCAGAGCACACTTTTTTACTTCAGAAATCTCTGTAGCACTGATTGCAAGCCGATAAGTCTCAAACATATGGATCCAGACAGTGAAAGCAATTGGAGGCTCACCTGGGTTTTGCAGAAAGGGTGCAGATGGGTTCAGAGGCAGAAGATCCCACCCTCATCGCCAAAATGTTGTATCACCCAGGCAAGGTATTAACAAACTTGAACAGAACTTTATTTACAGTGGAAATCTCTTTACCAAGCTGTAACTGCACACTCTGTAACTCTCACTCAGCCTCCTCAACTCCTCCCCCCTCCTTCCTGTTTCCTGTCCTTTCAGACTCCCAACAGCCAGTGCTCCCAGTTCTAATAATCACATGCAGCATCTAAACACCACACCTGGCCTGGCATAGGTGGTTTCATGCCATTCCTCCCTCAGCATAGGCAGCAGGTCAGGGCCATACCAGAAGTAGGAAGGAATGTGGCTGCTTTGACACTGTCCACTGACAATGTTCCCAACAAGGCTGTTGCAAGTCAGTGAAAGTTAAAGCAGCTTTAAAGTGAACACTTTTTTCCTGGATTTGTATGGTAATGATTCTAAATATTGAAGCACTTGGCAAAATTGTCCTTTGCTTTTGTATATATGATCTAGGATGATAAGGCTGCAAGGAGCCTTCTCCTCCAATCTTCTGACCCCTGCAGATGGGCTAGGTACAGTTATGGTCCCTAGGCTTTGCGGAGCTTAGATCCTGCTCCCTCAGATGCTTAAATCATTCTCTAAAAGGGACAGATTGGGTGGAGGAGGTGGCACCACCTCCTCCTTGAAGTTGGTTGGGTATGCAAGGAGAGCGGAGTATGCTATGTACACTAGGGAAGCTGGATTGGTTGGGTATGCTAGGGGACCACCATCCAAAGGAATGATGTAGTTTATACACTCCCTCACCCCATGCACTGGGGGGCTATGGGAGGGAATTTAAAAAAGCAGCCATTTCACATGCAGGCTGAGAGTCACAAATTGACCTGGTATATCTAGTATTTTGCATACTTAGAATAGTATATAATCTGCAAAAATGCTGAGGCATCTTTTAAAATCCTGAATTGCACACTCCTGAGGGGAGTCACGGTAGTGTTTAAATTGGCTTCAATAGCTAATTTATCCCAAATGAGGAACCAGCCCATTGACTTCAATGAACCGGAGAGATGAATATGACTCAATGTGATTTGTCATGTAAGGACTGTAGGATCAAACCCCATTATGGCATCCCTTCTCAAGGGACTCATTAACGAAGTATGATTAAAAACATTTTCTTGGACTGTACAAGTTGCTTTAGGTTGCAGTTCAGAAACAAGTATGATTTCTGTCAAAAGAAAGGGATAAAGAGTTGAGACAAGTACTGAAGAAACGTTCCATTAGCACCTAGTGATTTTAGGTGCATATATCATTAAAATAAATAATAAAAATCTCTGTGAGGGCCGTTAAACAAATTGGATCCATGGTTTGTTTTACTTTTACTTTTATAGACATTCTGAAATCTTCTGTGGAACCTCAGACCATCCCGTTAGGACAGAAGTGGATTTGTCAAGCCTTGTTCTACCAAAAAAAAATAGTATAAGCAACCCTGAAGTTTATGATATTAGAAATTACAAACATATCTTAGTTTGAAGGTGAAGAGAATTGAGAGTCAAAACCCTATAGGGAGAAAAGAAACTGAGGTCGGTAAAGAGAACTGCCAAACATATGATACTTGCCTGAGGATGGAAAAGGTCCCAGATAAGTGTACAGCCACTGCTTGGGGAAATGCTGAGAGTAAGGGTAACTTCCCACCAGTTTATAGGGTCAGGTTGGTCACCTGAAATGTAAATGAATCTCAGAAGGAGCAGGGAGGAAGTGTTGATTTCTTCTCCTCAGCAGGTGAGGAGAAGAGAATTTGGCTCTGGGGAAAGTGGGGTGTGTGACAGAACCATAAGCCATTGTGTTACCCCTGTGCCTCAGCAAGAGAGAGCTGTGCTGGAGTTTGGAGTTTAAGCTGCTGCACCAGTCTGTCCTCTTCGCCAGCAAAATCTGAGACTTCGCCTGTCTTCACCTTGCCTTGCAGGTAACATTCAATGAACCCCAGTTCCCAACCCCCTGGAGGAGTATTCCTCTGCAGTATCCAGCCCCTGTCACTGGACACTCCCAGAAGTCACTACATTCACTGCCTCCAAAAGACAGTGCATACACCGACCTGTTAGTTTAGCTGAGGACCCACTCTACTTTAATACACAGCACTGAGATGTTTTTATGGTAAAACCAAAAATTAACTTTGTTGTTAAAGACCAGAGATTTAAGTGATAGTCAGCAAGGATAATAGAACAGAAAATGGTTACAAATAAAACAAAAATAAAACACTTTTTTCTAGTGTCTAAAATTTAACAGGTTACAATCCTAGTCCCAGGCACTTTCCTCACTTACAGTCAGTTTTCGGCATCCTCAAGCCCTATGGCGGGAGGATCCACCTTTCACAGATTCCAAGAGTTGCAGTTCAGAAACAAGTATGACTTCTGCCAAAGGCAAGGGATAAAGAGTTGAGACAAGTATTGTCCCTTAAGTGATGTTTTCCCCTCTCTTCTGATACTTCAGAAAACCATTTAAAAGTCTTTTTTGAAAAATAACCCCAGGCAAAGTTCTTCCCTGCTGCATGTTCCTCAGGTGCCATATTCCCTTTTCACCCTGTAACTATTGAGGTGGATCCAACCACTTAATATTCCTCATTAGACAAAGTACAAAATGAGAAGATTAAGAATGATGCCTTAGGACCAATCCCTGCAGACTCTATTCAGGGCTTAATCTTGCAAAACCTTATACTTGCATGTGAATAATCTGTGCTCAGTGTCTGTAGTCCCATTGACTTCCACAGAGCTATGGGTTTAAGTGAGGATTATGTATCTAAAGCTTGCTACTTCTGACCATAAGTCCTTCTTACATGGGTGAAGCTGCCATTGGAGTCATTAGCAGTTTAGCCTGGGTGAGGACTGCAGAATTTGACTCATAATGTCTTAATGGGGGACAGCCAAAGAAGTTTCCTTTCCCAATCTAACATTTTGCTTAATTTTGGTAAGAGCCTCATTCTGCCAGTTGTCTTCTGGGAAATGCTCAGCACCCTCATCTCATTCTCTAAGAGGAACTGAGTATCCAGTAGGTTTGAGCCCAAAGGGCCTAATACAACTCCCATGGAAGTCAATGGGCATCTATCTGTTGACTTCATTAGGAGCTGGGTCGAGTTTCAGGTTAGTGTTATATCAAGATAGGGCATTTAAAAGATATAATGAACGGTGCCATATATATATATGATATGGCTTAATATATAAATACGCACACACAATATGTTAAATCAAAAACCATACTAAAATTATAGCCTACAGTACCAAAAATTGTCCACACAGCTAATTATCCTGTATTATGTTTTGTGTCAATATGATCATTGGAAACAGGGAGAAAACCCGTCTGCCTACTCTGTATTCATATCCCATAAGGACCATCTTCCAACCGGCAATTCTGACAAAATATTATAAAGGTGGCTGATGCAGCTAGGATGATGATAAGCATGCATTAGAAATTAATGGCTCATTTATAGGAAATGATTCCAGTAAGCTGATTAAATCACAGTCCTACTGATGGGCTGTACATTTTGCACTGCCTTATGTGGCTGTACACTTTGGATGTCTGGGTACCTTAAATGACCTCTGAGGTGCTTTGCATTTCTTTCAAGCTGTTCCTCGCATCACAGCTTAAAAAGCTTGGCCCTGGCTGTATTCATTTTACTCTGATTTAAAATGCTCACAATTGAAAGGAAATCTCTTTTACAGGTGTCACAGGGAATTCTCTTCACCTCCAAAAATTCTCCTACCATCAATGTTACTATGCATGCTATGAAAGTGCACTTCTTCCTAGGCAATTGCTGGCGATACACTTTGTTATCTCATTCTTTTTAAAAAAAATGGCCATAAAAAAGACTTGTGGGCTGTCTCACATTAAAAAAAAATGGCATGAGAAAATATGGTTTAAGTGCTGTAATGTTTAAGGCAATGTCCTTAAGAGATGTGTACAAAGTAATGATATTCTTTGATTCCCATCTTATTGAGGGTAGAAAGATGTGTACTCCCAGAGTGCTTAAGTTACTATATCCCTCTCCCTCTACACAGTAGAGCACCTATTTTCCCCACCATAGGATACATGTAAGTCCTATTGCCTTCTGTTAAAGGGGGAAAGGACTGAAAGACAAAGGAGGAGTGTGTGTGTGATAAGACAAGAGACCCTTATGCTTTCTGTCTCCCTAGGTTCGGCCTCCCTGTCCAGCATCTGTCATCTGGTAGGATCCCTTCTCCTGCAAAGAGGTCCCGTCCCACCCTAAATAATGAGGAGTCAATCAGTAAAGGTAAAATCAAATAAAGTGTATTGAAGGGTTTATAACAAAGAGCAGGACAAATAAGAAAGGGAATAAACAGCAATATAGCACAATACAGTGATTACCCCCAAACTCAACCCTACAAAACAGATAAAAACCTTCTTCACAGATCAAAATGACGGCAGGTGCTTAGGACCTCAATCCTCTGGCTACGGCAAGCCTTTGGAGAGGAGCTCCAAGGAGTCCCTTGATGTTCCTTCGGGACCACGGGAAGCAGAACAGATGGTACGCTCAGGAGAACAGCGACGGATGATGACAAAGGTAAGTGTTGTTTCTTCTCCTTCTCTCTTCTCTTTACAGGTGAGAAAGCTGTTGGAGGAAAATCCCTAGCCTTTCTATCACTAGGATGGATAGATGTCTGCAGGTAAGACCCGTGACTGTCTCTGGCTTCCACTCAGATGGACAGCACTGAGGTCGTGTTCAGGGCAGCCTTTTATATACTTGCCCGGGTAACCCCTTAGAAAAGGCAGGAAGCCCCTTCTGGGAAACCCCTTAGGAAAACCAGTTCTGACTGGAAGTTGTTTACAACTCCAGGAGAGATTAAAGAACGGGAAAATGGACCTATAGCTCACGTGTGCATAAAATTCCATTTTGAAACCAACATGGATTCCTGTAGTCATAAAACATATATGAAAATGAACTCAACCTAACACTTCACACAGGCTCACAAAGAAGTGCAGTTCCTGAAGTGTCTGGGGAGGTATTGCTAAAGCACAGAGAGAAAAGTGCAGATGAGGATACTTAGTAGAGAAGAAGGGCAACATTGTGCTTTCAGAAACAGTATTGCAAAGTCCAGAGGTGAGCTGAAGTCAAGGGAGCTGCCCTGATTTATACCAGTTGAAGAGCTGAACCTACATTTTTGGGTGTTCCTATATTAGGAGAAAACATGCTTATTCACAAGTTTCACTCAGATTAAGTATTTTTACTCATAAGCCAAAGGAAAACATCCAGATCCATGATCTTTTCTCTGCATATGTATAGCAGGAGAAGAAAAAAAACACCATTAAAAATGTAATTTGTTCATGTTCTTTATAGCTGACCAAAAAAATCTGTTAGCCCAATTAGCTTTTTCTCTGAATTAATGTATTATTCATGCAGAGAAAAGTGACTAGTAATGAATTGGCTGTTGATAATTTCCCCAAATCATCTTAAGGTATCTGACATTTCAGGGGCTCTGAATTACTAAATGACGGATAAACCTTCATATGTTTGCAATTTGGGTTCAGTTTAGCAGGCACCCTTCATCTTTAATTGCTTATCTGAATGTTATCAAAGATGCGCAAAACTCTTGAGGTCACTACAAGATGAGGATTTGGGCTTCTGAGGAAGGGGAGGAGGGTTGTCTCCTCTTCTTCCTACCTGACTGTTTTACTTCCTGGGAGCGGAACTTCCTCTTCCAATCCTACACCCAGGGCTCAGTTGCTCTGGGTGAGGAAGAAGTGGGTCTCCTCTTTTCCTCTCCATTCAATGTTGGACACCAGGGATGTCTGTCTTCCTTTAGTCGCCCTATCTGAGTTTTGGATTCTGTCGAAATGAGTTGAACTCAGTTCTTGGCCCTCCAGTTACCAAGGAATTGCAACATATGTTGTAGGTTCCAGGGAAGAGGTCATTCTCTGGTTTTCTGCTTAAGCATCTGGAGTCTGGTGTGTTTCTATTCACATGATACATTCCGGAGGTGAGGAAGTCTGCACCTTTTCATGTTGGGAGTGTCCACTTTGCACGTATGAAGGGTTTCTTCTTTTCCACTGCCCATGATTTTGGCTTCCTGGGCAGGAATCTCACCTCATTCTTTATTCATAGGGATACTTTCCCCTGGCCTGTTCCCCTCCATTGGCCACTGAGAAGAGGCTGAGCAGGGATCTTCACACACCCCTGTGCATATGGCCATGGGAATGGTGCTTTTTATTTTTCAAACGAATTTCATTACTAATCCCAAACTTGTTATATGAAGCCCAAACAGGTACAAAATATTATTTGGGAGGGTTGTGAAACCCCAAACTCCATGGAGATGGCTCATCCCTAATTTGCAGCTGAAAAACAAGCAATTACTCTATTTGTATGCACAACTTTGGTAGAAAATAAGGCCACTTCTAAAAATATGGCCCTTAATTTTCACTAGATGCTTCCTTTAACTTATTGTTGACTGGAAGAAACAGAAAACCACACACAGTAAGTCTATTTTGATCATTTACTGAAATTGCCAGGCAAAGTTCAAACGGTTTAAAGTTTCATTTAAAGAATCTAAAGTCCAAATAACTATTTGAAAATTCAGGCTAGAAATCTCATGAGAGCCGTTGTCCTTGGAAAGATAGTCCAGTGGTCAGGGCACTAACACGGTATGCAGGACACTTGAGTTCAATCGCCTTCTTTGCCACAGGCTTGCTGTATGACCTTGGTCAAGTCACTTTCTATCTCAGTGCCTCAGCTTCCCCCATCTGTAATATATACAGATATATGGGGATAATAGTACTGCCTTGCCTCACAGAGTTGTTGTGAGAATAACTACATTAAAAATTTTGAGGGGCTCATAGGAAGTAAAGATGTGTGCTGTTTCTTGAGAGAGATGTATAAAGCCTTGATTCTGTTTGGTTCAGAAAACAGCTTTTCTTTTGTAACTTCTAATTTGTGTCCTGACTGAAAGAAGGAAGGAAAGCAGTGAATACAAAGAAAAAGGAAAATATTTTTTGAACCTCAAGATAGGTTTAATTACAATTGAGGGATGTCATGAGTCCGTTCACTCATCTTTTGTGGAGACTACTCTCTCCTCACACTTGGCACTCCTCTTCAAATTAGCCACGAACATAGGGCGGCTGAGGGTAGAAGTGTTCTTTTATTTTTTTAAAAAACCCTATATTGCTCAGAGTTGTAGTAATTATTGACAGATCCATTCAGCCACTTATGTGTAAAGTCAGCACTAATAGCCATTTGGAAATGCAGGAGGAAATTTTGCCTTCAGACTTTCTTTCCGTAAGAACAAGATGCTGATTTAAAACTTTAACGTTCTTAAAGGTTCTTAGCCTAGTGTCTAGGATCAAGGTAGCTATGGGCTGAATGAGGCTTTATACATCTCTTTCAAGAAACAGCACATCTTTACCTCATTGTGGACGCTATTTTTACTTGGTTTCTCAAAATAAGAAAGGTTGGATCCCTCACAGTAATGCAGCCTATTTCATGATCCTGTGGTGAAAGAATTCTCCACAGAATTCACTTCTTGGCGCAGAAATGTGCTTATTAATTTCAGCTTTAAAAAATTATCCAAGTATAGATATGCTCTAGTTCAATCAGCAGTTATGGGCTTGAAACTGATAATTACTGATAAAATGCAGACAGCCTGAAACAATAGCTCTGAGAAGTCTGAACTGCTCCATGTATCCCAGTGGGATATTGACTCTGAAATCTAAAGATGATGAGTTAAATTCCAACATTATTTACGTTTTTGCAACTGATGATTTTGGCCGAAATATCCAGCTAATGTGCTTACCTCACAATCTCAACCTGCATACCATGATTTCCCTGTCAACTCCAGTCAACCTGTGGAACTCATTGCCGGGGAATGTTGTGAAAGCCAAAACTATAACAGGGTTCAAAAAAGAATTAGACAAGTTTATGGAGGATAGGTCTGTCAGTGGCTATTAGCCAAGATGGTCGGGGATGCAGCCCCATACTCTAGGTGTCTCTAGCTTCTGACTTCCAGCAGCTGGGAGTAGACAATAGGAGATGGATCACTTGATGATTGCCTGTTCTGAAGCACCTGGCATTGGCCACTGTTGGAAGACAGGATACTGGGCTAGATGGACCATTCGTCTGACCCAGTATTGCCTTCTTATGTTCTTAAAAGATCCAACTGCCCTTCTCAGATGCTAAAATCTCCAGCTTGATCTCTATCAGCTTCTAAGGGCAGTTGAATATTGTCAAAGCAAAAATCTGTAGCATACTGAAAAGTTAAAATGTGGAGATGAGTAAAATAAATTCATTTTAATATGAAAATAAACACTGGGACCACTGCACTAATTGGATCGTTCACTTTCATATTTAATTCATTAAAAGCTCATGTTTTAATTTAACTACAGCTATCACAGAATTTCCAGAGTGCCAAAGAATTTAGGTCTTTGCAGTACAGTACATAGGGCCTCGGTTATTACTATGCTCTCTAGCACCATGATTCAGCAAAGCACTTACGCACGTGCTTAAGTAACATTGACTTTGGCCCCTATTCAGCAGAGTACTTAGCATGTGTTTAAGTGCTTTGTTGAATAGGTGTTTATGCATATGGAAAAAAATATAGATAGATCTCCTTGACTTTATGTCTGTAAGATTCTTTCAGGCAAAGACCTAATACACTATCAGTTTCTATAATTACCAGTTATTGGGTTCTTTCACCTTGTTATTTTATGGGTTTGCTCTCATGCTAAAAACAAGAGCTGTATGAAAAATGACAATTATTTTTATGGGAAATTTTAGGAAATTTTTTTTCAAAGCCACCTTGTGAAAAAAAATATTTCTCTAAGAAAAACAAATTTAAAACAAAAATATTTTCAGTTTCTGAAAGCCATTTTTGTACAAAAATAAATAAATAAAAAATTTTGAAACCCCCAAACTGAATTTTTTTATGGAGAATGGAGAAATGTTACCAAATATGTTTTGGTTATTTATTTATGTTTTTTTCCATAAATAAGCAGACATTTCTGACAAAAAGAAAAAAAATCCACTAAAATGTTTCCATTAAAATTTTCATTTTGGTAAAACAAAAATATTTTTCATCCAAAAAAATGTTTGGACACATTTTTTTTTGACAGCTCTATTTATAACACAGTTTTAAAAGGGGACATTTGTTTCCTAGGTATCAGCGTTTATCTCTTGCATCAGAGATGATGCCTAGTTTTTCCGTTTATGGGATAGTTTATACAATCATTCAATAATTACTCAATTTATTGGGAACAGTCTCATTTTATTTTGCTGTTAAACAAGAGTTGAAACTTAACCTTGCTTCTGGTTTCTGAGTGAACCTGGGTATAAACCCATCAAAACTGAACCTTGCCTATGGGTTTGCAACAAGTCACTGAGGGAAAATGAGATTCACTTTGTAGGGATATTAAAGAAGGTACTAACAGTGATTCCCCCAAGTGACAGTGACCCCCCCATAATTTGTCCCCCACACTTTAAAATCCAACAGTTTCACCAAGTAAACTTGTAAGCTACTGTCTGAAGAAACCATTGATTGTATCTGTCCTGTGAAAGATACTTTATTATTATGTAAAACTTACAAACAAGTTAATTGACTTTGTTCTTGAAGTGAACACTATGTTACCAACCCGACACAAGGTACACAAACACTATAAGCCTTTAAGTGACTTTCACGTCATTATAACAGCAACGGCTCCTAGGACCAGACCCCCGATTAAAGGGCCTGGAGTCTCAAATGAATTAGCACACACCCCGAAAGTGGTGGAGACAGTAAATTAAAATATGGTTAAGATATGGAATGTATGTTGATGAATGCTTGATGTACATGAATGGTTAGGGAGATGTCAGCCTAAAAAGGGAGTATCCATCAGCCGAAAAATGTGTCAAGTAGATCACCAGACAACCCCCGGAGGGTAAACTGGGATCCACCCCATCACCTGGAAGGATGAGAAACACAAATTTTGGACAGTGTGACGCCACTAGGAATGTGCCACTTTGGACAGTGTGGAGCCACCAGGAATGTGCCATCTGCTGATTGAGTCAGCAACAGCAGGATGAAACAGCTCCCATAGACTGGAGCCTTGGCTACACTTGCAAGTTGCAGCGCTGTAAAGCTGCCCCCAGCGCTGTAACTCACTCCCTATCCACACTGGCAAGGCATTTGCAGCGCTGTATCTCCATGGTTGCAGCGCTGCATGTACTCCACATCCCCGAGAGGAATAGCGAGTATTGCGCTGCCGCTGCAGTGCTGCGGCACCAGTGTGGCCGCCCAATGCGCTGTGAATGGCCTCCAGAAGTATTCGGCAGTATCCCACAATGCCTGTTCTAGCCACTCTGGTCATCAGTTCAAACTCTACTGCCCTGGCCTCAGGTAACCAACCATGTGACCCACCCTTTACATTCCCCGGGAATTTTAAAAAGTCCCCTTACTGTTTCCTCAGCCTGGCGTGGCGTGCGATCAGTGAATCTTTCAAGGTGACCATGCCTCCACGTGCCAAGCGAGCCCCAGCATGGAGCAATGGCGAGTTGCTGGACCTCATCAGTGTTTGGGGGGAGGAAGCTGTACAGTCCCAGCTGCGCTCCAGCCGTAGAAATTACGATACCTTCGGGAAGGTATCAAAGGACATGATGGAAAGGGGCCATGACCGGGATGCCCTGCAGTGCAGGATTAAAGTGAAGGAGCTGCAGAGTGCCTACCGCAAAGCCCGCGACGCAAACGGCCGCTCGGGTGCTCCCCCCACGACCTGTCGATTCTACAAAGAGCTGGATGCGATACTTGGGGTTAACCTCACCTCCACTCTGAGCACCACCATGGACACTTCAGAGCCGGGGTGGGAGGGGGGGAGGAGGAAGAGGAGGAGGAAAACGGGAGTGATGGTGGTGGGCCGGATGGAGACACCCTGGAATCCCTAGAGCCATGCAGCCAGGAGCTCTTCTCGTGCCAGGAGGAAGGTAGCCAGTCGCAGCGGCCGGTACTTGGTGGAGGACAAACAGAAGAGCAGGTTCCCAGTAAGCGGGTTTTTTTTCTGGGAAGGAATTTTTTCGGTGCGGGCTCTTTGGGAGAGGAGGGTTAGGCATGCATGCCTAGATGCGGAATAGTGCATTGATATGGTTTATCACATCGCGGTAATTGGCCTTGGTAATCTCCTTGAATGTCTCATCCAGAACGTGTGCAATGCGCTTGCGCAGGTTTATCGGGAGAGCCACCAAGGTCCTTGTCCCAGCCAGGCTAACGAGTCCACGCTACTGTGCCACGAGAGGCGGGAGGACCATTGCTGCACACAGGCAAGCTGCATATGTGCCAGGGTGGAAGCCGCATTGCAGTAGAAGACCCTCCCTTGCTTTCCAGGTCACCCTCAGCAGCGAGATATCGTCCAGGACGAACTCCTGTGGAAAATGTTGGGACAGTGTTCAGTGTAGGTGCCCCCTGAAGCTGTTGGCTCTCCCCAAGGCACAGAAACCCAGAGGACAGTGCAGCCCTGAAACAATCAGTCCCCCTTACTCACCATTTTGAGGCTCCCGTGGGATATGTGTGCTCTGTTTCAGACGGGAAAATTATGCTATTGTGTAGACCTTGTGTGTTTTCTACTCCTTAAGTGCGGGGGGAATCATTACTCTGTCTGGTATAAACAATGCTGCCTCTGTTAAATGTTGCATTTTGCCTATACAGCTGCATCAACCTTGAGACCTCACCGAGCACCGGCAGCAAAGCATGGATCAGCTCATAAGCATCCTGGAGCACCAAGCAGATGCTATCCAGGAGCTCGTAGCCACGCAGAAAGAGGAGCAGTACCACAAACGCAAACACCACTCCCCCCTACAGCCCTTGTCCCAAAACTCTTTCTGTTGTGCCCCACTGTCACCTCCAACCCACCTTCTCCAACTTCCGTGTTCTTCACGCCACCCGCTGCCTCCAACACCAGTATCTTCACCACCCAGCCCTGAAAACCATGACCCTTACTCTCTGCACTCAACCCCCATCACCATGCAGTATAGCTATCCTGAAGTGCAGCACTCACTGCACAGCACACCAGACAGGACATACGCGAATCTGTGATTGTAGCGTTCCCCACTCCACCCCCTTGTTTCTTTTCAATAAATATTTTTTTTCTTTTCAATAAATGGATTTTTTGGCTTTGAAAACATTCTTTATTATTGCATAAAGTAAAAGACTCCTTAGCCCAGGAAATAAACAAGCACTGCAAGTCTGCTTGTCTGCTTGTCTGCTTAGCAATCACTGATTCCTAAAGATTGGAACTACTGCACTTCACTCTCATGCAGGGCACCAGAGATCACTGCTGGTTTTCAGCCTCAAATTGCTCCCTCAAGGCATCCCTAATCCTTGCAGCCCCGCGCTGTGCAAATTCAGCCTCCAGGTGTTGAACGGTCCATGCCTGAGTGAAGCTTTCACCCTTCCCTTCACAAATATTATGGAGGCCACAGCAGGCGGATATAACCGCGGGGATGCTGTTTTCGGCCAAGTCCCGCTTCCCATACAGAGATCGCCAGCGGGCCTTTAAACGGCCAAAGGCACACTCCACAGTCATTTGGCACCGGCTCAGCCTGTAGTTGAACCATTCCTTGCTGCTGTCAAGGCTCCCAGTGTAGGCTTTCATGAGCCATGGCATTAACGGGTAAGCAGGATCTCCAAGGATCACAATGGGCATTTCAACTTCCCCTACCGTGATCTTCCACTCTGGAAAAAAAGTCCCGGCCTGCATCTTCCTGAACAGCCAAGTGTTCTGAAAGATGCGTGCGTCATGCACCTTTCCAGGCCAGCCTGTGTTAATGTCAATGAAATGCCTATGGTGATCCACAAGCGCCTGGAGAACCATAGAGAAATACCCCTTCTGATTAATGTACTCGGATCCTAGGTGGGGTGGTGCCAGAATAGGAATGTCCGTCCCATTTATCGCCCTTCCACAGTTAGGGAACCCCATTTGTGCAAAGCCATCCACTATTTCCTGCACGTTACCCAGAGTCACGGTCCTTCTGAGTAGGATGCGATTAATGGCCTTGCAAACTTGCATCAACACGATTTCAACGGTCGACTTTCCCACTCCAAGTCTGGTTTGGACTGGTTTGCGACCGACCAGTAGCTGTCTGGAGTTGCCAGCTTCCAGATTGCAATAGCCACCCATTCCTCCACTCATGTCCTTGCGCCACAGGGTGGAGGCGAGCTCCTCACACAGTCCCATGAAAGTGACTTTTCTCATCTGAAAGTTCTGCAGCCACTGCTCTTCATCCCAGACGTCTGTGACGATGTGATCCCACCACTCGGTGCTTGTTTCCCGAGCCCAAAAGCAGCGTTCCATGGTGCTGAGCATGTCCGTGAATGCCAGAAGCAATTTCATGTCGTACGCGTTATGCGGCTTGATAGCATCGTTGGACTCCTCACTCTCACTGTCACTTTGGATCTTAAGGAATAGTTCGATAGCCAAACGTGACATGCTGACAAGATAAGTCAGCATACGCCTCAGCAGTTTGGGCTCCATTTCCCGCAGACAGATCGCGCTGCACAGAAACCGTTGAAAGATGGCGCCAAAGGTGGACGGAAACAAAGGGATTTCTGGGATGCGAAGCGATGCATCACAGGGCGTTGGGACAGGATCCAGAATGCCCCGCACCTACGCCCCCTTCCCACAACCCACGGTGCCAGAATGGGAAGAGGTGCTCCGTGGGATAGTTGCCCATAATGCACTGCTTCCAATAGTGTTGCAATTGCTGCAAATGTGGCCACGACAGTGCGCTGGGCAGCTGTCAGTGTGGACAGACAGCAGCGCTTTCCCTCCTCAGCTGCATGAAGTCAGGTTTAACTCACAGCGCTGTATATCTGCAAGTGTAGCCAAGGCCTAACATAGGAATTAATTCCTATAAGAATGAACTCTAAAGACTGAGGACTTTGAGTCTCTGGTTCTGCTGCCAACCTCCAGGAGCATCAGGTGCACCTAACAGACTCAGCTCCATCCTCATGACCAAGATACCTGGCCAATAACTTGGTACGAGCAACTTCTAGGCTGGTAACTATAACACCTATACAGAACTTGAATGAATGATTGTGTGAATGAATCTATATATATATATGTGTGTGTGTGTGTGTGTATAAAGAATAAGTAGTGATAGGAATAAGTAGTCAAACAACGTTGTTTACTTTTAGCTTTTGCTTTATTTTATTTACAATAAATGTGGCATCTTTGCCTTATCCCTCTTAATAAGATTCTGCTGGTTTTTAATCTATTGGTATAACAACTTGAACTTGAACTATTTTTTAGCATTATAGCCTCTGAATTCATGTAAAACTGGTTCTGACACACACTGGTTTCCAACCAAACCTAGGTTCCAAATAAATCTAGGCAAAATTCAGTCTGAATTAGTTTCCACAATATGGAAATAAGCTTTAACGCAAGTGGAGAAAGTCCAAGGGCTGGATTTTTAAATGTATTTAGGTATTGCTATGCTGAGTATAGGCCCTGTTAATCCAACCTGAACTATTTTCAAGGTGAAAAGAGTATGTTATCCTTCAATGTGGGAAAGCAGTACCAAAGAAGAGAGTTTAAAAATAAAGTACATTAAATGTAATCCTTTTAGCTCTCTTGTAACAGCAAACACTATGGGAAATTCAGCACAAATGCAGTGTAAAGAGGTAATCAGGGCCTCACAGGGGTATTTACAGGCTGTTACTGTTGTGTGTTTCAGAGCGATAGAGAACATTCTCAGCAAGCAAATAGCCAGAACCAGATCCTCACCTGGGGTAAATCATCATAGCTAGGTTGAAGAATATTGTTATATCAATTCACTAATTAAAAATTGAGTTAGCTTTGAGACTATTTTAGTTGCCAAAAATAGCTTGAAGGGATGACAATTCGGGTGATTATTCCTGTCAACTGACAATTTGTGTGCTTTCCTTCATTGAAGTGAATGGAGCAATATCGATTTACACCCGCTGAGGACCTAACCAACAGTGTTTAATGGGAGAGCCAACTGTACTGCCTAAAACTCAATGTTTTAGAAGAAAAGAATATATTTTCGACCAAATATACGAACATGAATTTTTAAAACAATATGAGAAGATTACTTTCACATCATGATACTTGAGTGTCTATTCCCAGAGGGGCTCTGGAACATGAGTAAATTGCTCATATCGAGGGTGCATTGTCTTGGCAGAAATAAGCACCCAAACTGTCACCTCTTTAAGCTATTTGTTGTTGTCTAAAATATCCTCGAAGCTAAGCTAATTTTTAATTAGTGTCTTTATATTGTTTTTCTTGAAGGGAAAAAAACACAAGTAAATAATGTGTTCTCTGATCTGAATTAAATCCTGTTTGTATGGGGATTTAGGTTTTGTGTGGATTTTCTGCCTATACACTTTGTCACTACTTGGGACTTTCACTCCTATCACATTTGCAGATTAATTCACAATTTTGTTTTCAGGTTATTCCAGGTTTTCAGGTTGTTAAGACCAGCAAAATTCAGAGCGAGTGAGAGAGAGAGAGAGAGAGAGTGTGAGTGTGTGTGTCACCCTTCATTGAGTAGGCCAGAGCTCAAGGTAAAAGCACAGAAGGACAATCGGCTGTCATTAAAGCCATCGTCAGCCAGTGGCAAGAAGAGCAGCAGATGTGCCCAGCAGGTTGTAATCATTAAGATCCAGCACCAGTGAAAAATCTATTAACCGGGCAGAGTCAGATACACAGCAGAAACTTGCACAAAATCTGTTTCACACTCTCTTGCTCTCCCATATCTAATAAGTCTATGCTCACCAATGTGGCTAATCCAGAGTCTCTCTGTAGGCGTACCAGACAGTGCACAATAGTTAGGCTCGGTCAGATACGTCTATTAAAGTGTTAGCATTTATTTTTCAGATATCTACATCACACATGAAAATAAGACTCATAGACTTTAAGGTCAGAAGGGACCATTATGATCATCTAGTCTGACCTCCCGCATGATGCAGGCCACAAAAGCTGACCCACCCCTTTCCCTTAACTCAGCTGTTGAAGTCCCCAAATCCTGTGATTTAAAGACTTCAAGTCGCAGAGTATCCCCCAGCTAGCAACCCCTGCCCCATGCAACCCCAACAAATAGACACGCACATACTGTATTTTCCCTACCCAAGTCTACTTTTTAAAAGAATGTTTGAATAACAAGAAAATATAAATCATGAAAGCTATGGAAGCACAATTTGTCAGCAGTCTGTCTTTCAGAGCAACCTGTGACGTGTATTTGTTAGAGCATGTAAAAAAGTGATAACCTCCTTTTATTAGTAACAGTAGTATTCACTTGTTTGTTATTTGTATTGCAGTAATGCCTAGGAGCTCCAATCATGGACCAGGACCCCACTGTGCTAGGTGCTGTACAAACACAGAACAAAAGGTCTTTTGCAAGTCCCTGAGCAAAAACTACCGCTCTTTATGCCCCTCAAACAGTTCAGTTATATTGCTAAAATATTAGGTTCGACTTAACTTCCTCTTCATGGTAGGTATTTTGCCTAATTTTCAGAAGAGCTCAGCTTCCATTTGTGCACCTGAATAAGAGCCAGATTTTCAAAAGCGCTCAGCATTCAGCAGCTCCCATTGTGACACACATGTGGCCAGATTTTCTCAAGAGCCCAGCAGCCATAGTTCTGCTCTCACAAAAAACCTACTTCATTTTGGTGCCTAAATGGGAGCCTAGTGCTTTGGAAAATCTGGCCCAAGTGTAGATGATGATCCCTTCTGAAAATCCAGCCTAAATAATTTGGCTCATTTGAACTGAATTAACACGATATGTAAAACAATTCATATAAAAATAGTAAGCAGTTTTACCGCTAACTTCTTCCCGAATCTCTAACATGCAGATGGCAAGTAGCTTATTTAATTTGTATCTGCTCTTTTGAAATGGGAACAAAAACCTATCCTGTCCCTGTTGACTTAGTGCAGAATAGTCCTCCTTTGGACTCCCTAGAGAGCAGAAGCCTGCAGCAGAAATACAACAAAACTACATTTTGGTTAGAGTAGATCCCATGATACAGTGGGTATTTAGAAACTAATTCATAAAATATATATTTTTGAGCTTGAGAAATACAATTCCTTGGTGAGCCAAAGAAAAAGACCCACAATATTTTACCCTGTAGGGATTTATTTCTTGCTCTCATTGACAACATAATTGAGAGGGACATGGCTTCAACTTTTCTTTGGAAAATGCAAGTATTTTCACTTTCAGATGGCTAAGTAACCAATAATTTTGAGAGACAAGTTCTTCCATCATATTGCCAATGTGGTATTTAAGAAAAAACAATAGCCTGGTGTGGTTTTTTATTGCTGCCTTTTACTGTATAGTTTCAGGATTGTTCAATTGTGTGTCATGGATCCTATGCTGCTAATATCCATTGGAATAAATGGAAAGGACCCATGTTTTGGAGCAGTAGCATACGATTTCCATCTTCACTGTTGCTGTGAAATTCTGAATGACCATGGTGTGCAAGTTCTATTACAGCAAGAAAGTATTACCTACCAGCCTGACTGAAAGTGGAAGTTTGGGAAAGACTGTTTTCATGTGATTTCCAGCCCACTATTGCTCACTAGCAAGGTTTGAACAGTCCAGCTAAACATCCCATTGTTTGAATACTTTTTTTTTGTATTGACCCTGAAGTCTGGACCTTTTGAGTTTTACCCATCACTAGTGTTAATATGCACATATCTAGATCCATGGCTATTTCTGCACCATGCAAATCACTCGTGGAGAGTGTATGGAGAGACTATTATTGTGGTGCGTTTGTAATTTTCAAAGGAATACTGCGAAATTTCCATTATGCTCAAGCAAATTTAGCCAAATGAAAGCATTGCCTAATGTTTGAATAGTGTATAAATTAAAGCATGAAAGCATCTAGTCACTCATTTTAATTGCTAAAATGCCTCTGGGGGTTAGATTAGATGAAGAAGAGCCCTTAGATGGATGATAATCTCTCTCTGGGGCAATACTGATAGCTAGGAATATAGAAGCAATTCCTTTTACACCTCACAGAAGAACAAAGTTCAAATAGAGATATGACAATCAGACTATCCTGGATCTCTAAAAGAAGATTTTAAAAGTCAAACAGAGCAGAGCCTTGCATTACCTGAAATGATGCCAATTACCTGTAATGTTTTAGCAAAGAAGTCTTTAGTTGAAACAGCAGCAACATTCTGATGATATTCTATTGAGAACTGGTCAGAAGTGTTGTCTTTTCAACATACAACTGAGGTAGCAAAGCATGAATGGATTTTATTAATTATCAGCACCAGTAAATGTTGTATAGGCTTTTTAGCCATATCATCATTTGGCTCAAACTGAAAATAAAAAGCAGTTGAAAAAAATATTTGAAATGATTTCCTTGTTCAAAGCTGCAAATACCATGTGCTGAAAAAATGTCATAGTTTGGATGAAATGGACAAATTCCTAGAATTAGTCATCCAGAAGATAACAGTTACAATATTTGGGACAGACTTGATAGAAACAGTATTTATAAAAAAGGTCAGAAAGTTGTATAATGTATCCTAAACATGTACATTTTGTTAAACAATATGCACAACACTGAATGTGATTATATTTATGATAGCATCACTTTACAAAGTAAGTCAATCCAATGAGCATATGCATATAGGCCCAGTCATTCTACCAGGGACTGTTTACCTACTAAAGATTTTTTTGTGAAGAATCGGTGATCCAACTTAGAGAGCTAATTTCTGCCATGAGCAACAGCCACAGACTTCAGTAAAAGTAGCGTTCACATATCTAAAGGCATAATTCAGCCCAGAGAGAATGAGCAACTAAAATGTGTGCTAATCAACTCTGAAAATTGCAGTGTAGAATCAGCGTGCAGAAGATGTATGGCTGCAGGGAGAAATGCAGAAACAAATAAAAATACGTCTATAATGCTGTCTTCAGTGTCTTCAAATCCCTTAGCATGTTTACTGAAACGTTTGAAAAAAATCAAGCTGTATTGCCTCATATTCAAAGGCAGATGTGGAGATTACATGGAAAATGACTTGCTGACCTGCCCGTGAAAAATTTAACCCATATTGATCACAAGAATGACCATTCTGGGTCAAACCAATGGTCTATCTAGCCCAGTATCCAGTCTCAGACAGTGGCTAGTGCCAGATGCTTCTGACAGTTGGAAGTTTAGGGGGACATAGAGCATGAGGTTACATCCCTGACCATCCTGACTAATAGACATTGATGGACCTCTTCCCCATGAACTTTTCCAGTTCTTTTTTGAACCCAGTTATACTTTTGGCCTTCACAACATCCCCTGGCAATGAATTTCACAGGCTGACTGCGTGTTGTTTGAAGAAATACTTGCTTTTGTTTGTTTTAAACTTGCTGCCTATTAATGTAATAGTTCTTGTGTTTAGTGAAAGGGTAAATAACAGTTCCCTATTCATTTTCTGCACATCATTCATGGTTTTATAGATCTCTATCATATCCCCCATCACCCACAAAATTTAATAAAAACACTAAAGGCCAGCTGGTGAAAAATATATATATTTACGAATATGTGAAGACACTCTGGTCTTAAGGAATGGTTTTAGATCCATTGTTTTTTATTGATTTTAATTTGGGACTTTCACAGGAGTAATGCAATATCCCTGCAGCTTGATTACAATCAAAGAAGCCACTAACCTAGTAGGGGCATGTGGTGGGCACCTCACCAGCAGCTCCTGTAGCCCCAGGAATTCTGCCTGCAGACAGGTGAGGAAAAGAGTGCTTCTCTGGACGTTGGGTATGCAGGAAATGAAACAGCTGCACTCTTTGAGAGAGAGCAGCATATCCCACTGACTATAGCCTCACTCCAGGTTACCAGATGGTGGCCCATGTGCTACCCCTTTGGGGTGCCTAGTGTCCCTGATGATGCTATTATCCCCTATACACTCAAACAGCAGGAGGTAGGATGGTCTTGTAGTTAAGGCACTGGACTGGGACTCAGGAAACCATTGCTGTATTCCTAACTGCCACAAACTTGCTGTATGACCCTGGGCAAATCACTTCATCTCTCTAAGAATCAGTTCCCCATCAGCAAAACAGGGATAATACTTCCCTAGCTCACAGAGGGGTTACAAGGTGGTAAGGTGACGGGTGTCACCTAGTTAGCATACAAGGCATGACATTCTGGCTGCCATGTTGGCAGGAGCATAACAGGGGGGCTGCTCCAGAGAACCCAGAACATGGCTCATAATAGATTTACAAACACACACAGCATTTAGGAGTGCATTTCTATTATTTATGTGCTTTTCACTTCTCTTACACAATAGCTTTCAAGGCTTAATGACTGATAACAAGCAATTTTGTTGCACTTGCTTTGTGTGATATGGGATTAATTCATACAATTTAAACAAAGTTTTCACTCTTTCTAATGAGCTTCCTTCCCCCCACCCCCGCCCTACCACTTCCCCTCAGAGGAATATTTGCTTTTGTCAGGAGTCAAAACAGAAGGATGAAAAAACAAGGAGGCAGATTATTTTAAAATAGATGGAATGTCGGAAGAGATTACCTGCACAATATAGGAGGCATTGAGGCAAAAACCTGGAACTGTCAGCCCCACATCAACAGGGAAGCCTTCAACAGAAAGGCAACTGGTAATCAGGCATCCTGAGTGAGTTAAATTGCTTTGTGCAGAGACAGCATGCATGCTAATTGTGAAGGCCTAAAAGTAAGGCCAAAGCTAAAGGTAGTAAAGTGGAAGTGACAGTAAGCAATTCAAATTCACTTGTAATCCTTATGCTATGTTTAACTACTAGAGAGATGTGGGTAATGAATTATCCATGGTTTTAAACTAGCTGTAGATTATTCAAATGACTAGTTTTAGAGCATATTTGGTCCACTTAAATGTCTGCCAAAAAAGTGCATCAAACCCAGTGTGAGTTTTTTAGGACATGACTTGAAGGAGAAACTCTTTTCCCCTCACAGTTCTCCTATTTAAAAAGCACTATTTAAATAATTTGCTGCTATATCCCATAGCAAAGAATGCAAGGCCAGTATTACACCTTGATAGGGAATTGTTAGATTTTCATTTACTAGATTCCTTGCAAGTCACGTTTCATTTATAAAGTCAACAGAGAGCTCTACCATGAAAGAGATGGTTCAACTGTTTGCTGCCCCTGTGGATTGTACAAGGTCTGTTTATATCATGACTAGTATATTCAGCTTCTATTCTTCTTTCATGTGACAAGTGCAGAAATGACTTTTACCTATGCACTTCTATTCAGAGCCAATAAAAATAGTGATAGGCCAGGGCCAAAACAAGAACCAATTATCTGACTCCTACCTTTTCTCCCTGAAATTTGGAGCTTTCAGATAAAATGAGAATCAGATATTATCTCCCCTGGATTTACTTCTGCAAAGCAAATCTAACTGCTGAGATTTTGCTAAACTAAATCTAGTCCTCCAGTTCTGCCCCTCTCTTTTCAGAATAGATATGGGCCAAAACTGGAACTGTTTCTCCAAACCTCTCTCCACCAAACTTGAAATTGGAATGTTTGAATGGAACAAGACCTGGACAAAACCACCCCGTTTACCACTTTCCTGAAATAAATCTGACCAATGAGGCTTAGCAAAGTCAATTCTAGACAATGCCAGCTATCCGGATAGGTTTTTCACTTGTCTTGAAACCATAGTGAAGGGGTTCTTAACCTTTTAATAAGTGCAGGTCACATCTTAATAGAGAGATTATCTCATGGAACAACTCTTCTCTGGTTTCTAATGGCCTGAACCTTCTCTCTTGCTTTTTACAAGAGCACGATATCCCACTAGCAACTACAGCAATTACTTATGGGGGAAAGTTGTTTTAGGAAATAATGCAACATATTTTTAGTGGTCTTTTAAATATGATTTACCAGCTGGAAATAAGGAGATAGTATCATGTAACCAGGCCAGATCCCTGTGAACCACCAACAAATGCTATATGGACCACTGGTGGCCCTTGAATATCAGGCCATGCTTTGAGAACTACTGCCTTTGGGTACATTAAAACAAATACATTTTTAAAATAGTGCCTTCTCACTTTCTCCTTCTCTGGTTTTCACTCCAGTATCTGATACTCATCTGGAAGAAAGGAAGCTGTTAAGATGTGGATTAAAATTTCAAAAGCACTGCAGAACTGTATATCTGCATTTTTAAATCTAATAATCATACAAGTACATCTCTCTGCAGCCGTCTTACATTGGCCCAATTAGCCACTATCGACAGAAAAGGCTTATCTGGCATCAGCCTTCTCCTAAATGAAAGATGTAAGGAGGTAAATAATATGGATAACAGCAGCAAATATAAAACTGTGGAGATGCAGCTGAATCCACTGGTCAGTTAAGTGAAGAGGGCAAGATTTGCCCTCTTACATGTGGCCACTTGACTCCAAACATGTGCCAAGATTCAGAGAGAAACTATATGGCTCCCTGAGCATCTGCCTGAGGTACAGTGTCTCTGGTGTACTCTTACAGTATGGCTACACAGCAAAGAAACCCATGGCTGGTCTGTGCCCACTGCATGGGCCAGCTGCAGGTGTCTCGTTGCTGTGTAGACATACCACCAAGTCAGCCATTCACAGAGTAAACCTGCTGTTCCCTACATATACAAGAAATAATGCTAGCAAAATGAAGCAAACTATTCCCACTCCTAGAGTATAAAGTGATCTATCCCACCCCCCACCCCCAACCTCAAAGTGGGTATTGTGAGGCTTACTTACTGTTCATTAGGTATTTGGATCCCCTCAGATGGAAAATAGGGAATCTCTGTTCATATGGCACATTATAGGGTGAATCAGTGGCAGCATAATGTACATGGGCCTTTAAGTGAGAGGTTCCATCAGCCTTATGAAGAACTCAATAGTGTTTAAAGAGACTTTTTTTTACTTATAGATTTCAATAGTACCTTGCAATGAGGCAGCCATGCACATCAGTTACAATAATTAAAATGACAAGCGGAACCACAGCAGATAGCAGCTATTATTACATGGTTTATTTTTATTCCAAGCTGGAATATTTGTAAACATGTGAGTTTCAAATGCTGTTTTTGTTTTAAATGTGCGCTATATTTTCCGTGAACGTATTGGACTTAAAATTAATCCTGATGACATGAAAAGCACTGAGAAAGGAGGAGGCTTAGAACCAGTTTGACAGAATTTAGCTAAGTCACAAACTCAGAGCACACGTCTTTCTAATGTTTTGATTAATATTCTTGATGTGTCTTTAGAGTTACAACACAGAGTAGATCCAAGTTGGCATTATGCCTAATGCTCTTGAGAGACATTACAACCGAGACTCCAGCTTGCGACCTTATGGCTCTAATGGTTTGATTGTTTATTGCTATGTTTCTATTTTATGTAAATTAATTTTAATACTGATCTTAAAGCAAAGACCCATTTTGGCTGATACAACTTCTTTGGAAACTCAGAGATGGTTCACGAGGATTGTTCAGCTTTTTTGTGACACTATCAAACTAAATCTCCATAACAACAAAATGAAAATGTATTCCCTTGACTTTATATTTACTTTTAAAAGTCATAAAGTGCTGAAGGTGATGGTCTCTTGCACTTGTGCTGATTTTCCTTTGAAACAATGCATTGGTAAAGGTATTGCATGCTTACTTATTTAATTAATGCTAATACAAAATGCATTTAAATCTGGTGAAAACAAGGAGAAAAACAGGTCTTTTTGAATTAGGAGTTAAACAATACAAAAACTGCAAACTTTTTTTTTCTCATGCTTGTACTTTTTCAATGGAAAATTACAGAATATGCTCTCAAAAAATTATAGCCATATAATTGTGCTATATTACGAGTGTGTGTGGGCTGCTGCTCCTCTGTGCATTGTTCATAATAGAGAAATTCTACTCTCAATAATATTGATGTGTATTCAGTGTATTCAGTGGGGATGTGTGGGTGTCACTGGGAGCAGAATTTAGCCCTTTTGAGACCTGCACTCTGCACAGCTCCACTACCTTTCACTCTTCTCTTATAGTCTTTTCCCATTTATTGCCTCTGCTCTTTTCTCCCGCACTTCATGTTAAACAACTTCCCCAGTCCTGTAGGCCAGTGGATACACCATGCCGTCCTCCCTCAAAACGATAGGGAAAAGACATTTAAAAACAAAATTACATTTTAAAAATGATGAAAAAGTGGCACTGACATGATGAGTACACTACAAAAATCAACCAACTACACTGATCTTAACTTGTGAAAACTTCATTCCTTCCTTGTGTGTTGTATGAAGTATTTCTGCCACTTTCGATTTAATATTATCAGAGTCAGGTCTTTAGGTTATAAACCTGTGTTTGTAGTTGGCATACACTCTTATGGCACTGCAAATATAAACAACAACAAGATGAAAATAACAATGCATTTTTTATGTATACCACACTTCATGTCCAAAGACTAGAGTCTAATAACTCTGGTACAGGGTGAAAAAATACCATCTCACACATCCCACTTCTACACATACAAACTAGGAAAGCACCTTCCCATGAGTATGCTGTAGGAGGGTCAGTAGCTCTATCTGTGTTGATAGGAATTGCTCTAAATAGAGTAACAGACAGCCCCTCAGATAGAGTGGTCCTATTAAGGCTTTATCTACATTATGAATAGTTAGGTGGATAGTGCACTTGATGGATAACATTCTAGGCACTAAGGTAATTCAAATAAAAAATTGGAATAGGATATGAAGTTCGTTGGCTCTCATGCATGGAACCTTTAGCAGTTGTGCTGCTAGATTCTATAGTAGGTACAAGTTGTGTTCCCTCTAATTTTTCCCACTCATGTGCGGAATGAATTTTGTTATGTGCAACAATATGGAGATGATGTGTGACACATCACCTCCGTATTGATGAACATAACAAAATTAATGTTGCGTGGCAAGGGCTTCAGAGTGTGGGAGGGTGAGGGCTCCAGCTGGGGGCATGGGCTCTGGGCTGGGGCCAGGGATGATGGGTTCAGGGTGCAGGAGGGGGCTCAGGGCTGGAGCAGAAGATTGGGGTGCAAGGGATGAGAGCTCCGGCTGGGGGCTCTGGGGTGGGGCCAGGGATGAGGGGTTTGGATTGCAGGCTGTCCCAGGGCTATGGTGAGGAGAGAGAGGACTCCTCACAGCTCTCTCTCCCTGCAGTAGAGCCTGGGCTGGTGGTGAGGGGCACCTCTCCCCTGGCCACGGCAGGTCCAGGGCTGGGAGAGAGGCATCTCTCCCTGCTGCAGCCCTGAGCACCTGCACTGCACTTAATAGGCTGCAGCATGGCCACGCAGCTTAGAGGGAACTTAGGGTACAACCTATTAGTGGTTTTCAAGACCAATCCCAAGTAAAGAATATATTGAGGTCTCCAAGTAGTCTGGTACAGCTGGATTTCAGAATGTGTTGTTTCCTTGTTGGGAGAGAAATACCATATTCTTGTCTAATCTATATACAAATATGCATACTCCTGGACAGTTATATTAGATGGCAAAATTAATATGCCACTTATAACTCTCAGTTCTCTATAGAACAGCTCTGATATTTTCCTTGACTGCTTCTCTCCCCAAACACTGATTCTGGACACTCCAATTCCCAAAGTGCCTGGCCTCTTCTCCCAACATATGACCTTCACTGCTGTACAGCAGAAGAAATCCACACAAATTCAGATATTATCGACCATCCATCTTAAACACAAGGTCTTAGGTATTTGCCGCTAACACTACATCCAGTTCAAAGGCATATCTTCTCATTACCAATTAACTAAACTGAGTGTCAGGTTTAGTGTGGAGTGTCAGGTTGGGTGTGCCTACAGTAGCTGCTAACCCCTTACATGGGTTCCAGTCTCATAATTATTTCAAAAAAGTTATTAGCTTCACAGCTCTAATTCTTTTGATGCAATGATTACCATTATGCAACCTAGAGATTATGAACCATTGTTGTGAGAAGGAACATCAAATTCTGAATATTTCAGAGGTGAAAAATTCCTCTCTTGAACACTACTGAAACCTAGGCTTTTGACTGGCTCATGGTTATAAATAATCCCTCACACCTTCAAGAAATGCACTTTGTCAGCCTGTTGGAGTACTCTCTAACACCAGATAATGCTGCCAACGAACAAGTGAGATTCACACTTGGTTTTCACTTTCCTACTGTACAAATAAGATGTAAAACTTTTCCAGATTGAGGTCAAACACGCTCCCCATCCACCCACCCACCTAGTCTGCAATCTTGGCCACACTCTTGGGTGGCATCAAAACTTCATAACCTTCATTAGAAGAAATAGAAATATAGATCTGGCAATCCCCCACATACAGAGGATAGCTTGGCCCATGTTTTCTTATCAGCTTATTAAGTAGATTCACATACACATTCAAAAATAAACAACCAACAACTGGTGAGAAAACAAATCCATGTGAGGGGACTTCTGGGAAAGTTCTCCAAAGGGGTGGATGGACATTCTCTCCCTCCCTCTCCCCACACTTAAAAAAAACACTTTCTGAAATAAAGTGCACGTTTACATAGCTGCAATGTCACAATGTCATTTTATGTTGCTAATTGTTATTTGCATTGTGTCATAGGCATGTTTTGGGGTGAAGTATGATGACATCATAAAGTACAGAGCATGGCATACAAAAGGAGTTTTCTGACTCATAAGTCATTTGTAGCAGCAGCAGAAACAGTTGCTTTAGGGTCCAAATTAGCTTTGCAGATAAAATGTTAATGTTGTTTCTGTTTTGCAAAGCAGATCTAAAACATTAGCATGCAGTCACATTCCGACAGAGCAGTACTGCTCTTTTCCATATTAGACTAGAGGTTTTGTACTTCTCTCCAGTTCCAGAACTGTAAAAGCAAGTCAGAGCCTGCTCCAATTGAAGTTAATGGAAGTTTTGACACCGACTTCAAAAGGAGCACGACTGGGCCCTAAGTAACCACAATGAACATTTTCTTAGATTGCTCCTCCAGAGACTTAAAAATTCCTCTGTTGGTTTTTGAAAGAAAATTAATTAAGTTAAGGTTATGAACTTAAAATAAAGGTTTTGGCAAAGCTGTTTTGTATATCAATGCAATGCCCAATAAAGGTGCCGTTTGATTTTACATCCCCCATCATTAAATGCAAGCAGACATTAAATATCATTTAATTACTGTACTACACTGTTTTATTCAAGTCACTTACTCAGAACAATATAGAACACATACTAATAAGCTTTACTTTTCATGTAGTACAGATTTAAAAAGTAGCAGTAAAAAGGATAGTCTGAAAGTTACCTCCTGGGGAAAAAAGTTTTTCTCTCTCTCTCTCTTTTTTCTTTGATTATGTTCTGAAATGTTAATTGGGGGCTCATCCTTTTGGACTGGAAAACTGAAACGTACACGACAGCTTCCTACTGCTCATGTTCATAATGGCTTCAGAGACAGGAGGAAAATGTCCACGAAACATCAATTTGATTTGCAAAGCTTTGGAGGAAAAAAAATTCAAAGCAAACTTGCTTTGGACTTGGCAGACATCTGATTTGCTATGTCATGTTGCCCTCTGAGAATTGGTGCTTCAAATGTTAACTGGGGGAGGGTGAGATAGCTGCAATGCTAACCAGCAGATGCTAAACTGGATAAATCAGGGCTTGTTCATGAACCTGGTTTGAATAGGCCAGCACCCTGCATCAGCAGATTTGTTTTTCATCTACTATAGGGGAGCAAAAACCAGATCTTCCATCTAACACAGATACCTATTTGTTGTTGCTATTCTGGAGCAAAAGAAAATGAAGATACAAGTTGTACTCCAGGAAATGTCCTTTGGGGAGGCTGATGGTTAATGAGAGGAGAGAAGTATCAGTTGAGAAGCGTAGGCCCTTCAGAATGGGGCTTCCCATTTGATAGGAGATGAAGAGGCCATCCGCAAAGTTCCCTGATTTGGAGAACCAAGGCTCTTCCTCACTGAGTTCCTCCCAAGTTCAGACACTAAGCCACACCTAACAGCACTTCCTCCCATTTTGAATCATCAAGGTCTTTCTCCCCCCCTAGAACAGAAAAACAGCTTGCAATCTTGCATTTGCAGACACTAAGATGACTCTTTACTGCAAGAACTCCCTCCCCCTGTTTGAGACACCTGAACCCCTTCCCTACACACACCTTTCATTCATCACCTGCCATTCCTCTAGGCTCCCTGTCTAACCAGGCAGAGAGTGAGATCTACTTCATTTCCGGCACAGTAAAGGGCACCTCCTCTGCCCCATACCTCACTTCCATCAGGAGGTTGGGTCTCCTATCAAATTAAAGGAATTGAAGTGTAAGAAAACCCATGTACTGCATCTGGTGTGAATAAGAACAAGATAAGAATAAGATTTGGATTCTGTTTCCTGTTTCAACACTGGGATTTTAAATAAAGCAAGGAAATAACCATCAATATAATTTTTATTAAGACAAAATGACTTCTTTAAATAAGTGAAAGAACACCAAAGGCTCAGTCCTGCAAACATTTTCTACTGGGCATAGTGCTTATGCCCCTCAGCAGTCTGACTGGAGGCAATGGAACTGCTCAGGATCATGCACACTATTCTAGTAGTGATCCACCTGCATCACCCCACCCTGCAAATTATGTCATTGGGAGCTTTTCAACTGACTTTAATGAGAGTTGGATTAGGACCTACATCACAGTAGCTGTGGCTGAGGCTAGAACAATTGCTTTCGATCGCAAAACAAAGACTAACAGATGTTTTTAAAGACTGTGTATGTATGGATATTAAATTGAAATAAATGCATATTTCTACACTATTTTGCACCCTTATCTAATACTTTCCTCCAAATGTTCTAAATTATTCTAACAGATGAGAAGAAAATTAGATTTCTGTAACACTATCACCACAAAGAAAAGAATTCCCTCAAAAAATAGACTTGAAAATAGATTTGAGAGATCCCTCCCCATCATATTCTTTCTAAAACCAAATAATGTTATTCTTGAATTCCACACTATAATTTTTTTCCTTTAAAAGTCAGAGTCTATTGCAAATATGTGATGTAAAATCACATACTTACAAGTAATACTGTCATTCTATCAAAGTAACAAGATACAGCAGAGCAGGCAGGCAAAAAACATTCTCCGATGGCTTTACAACTTCTAACAACAGTATATTTGCATTTAGGACGGCAAGAGATGCCATATGCAACTTGGTTTCCATAAAACAATGACGACAAAGCTACTGCAGTTAAAAAGAAATATTGCGATAGGAGAAAGAAGAAAATGGGAATTTAAAATCTGAATAAGACTGGATGACAAAATTTGGTTTATACTTAAGCGATTTATACACCATTTTCATCGGTTGCTACAAAACTGAATATGGACCTTTATTTTTAGGCATACTTTAAAATAATATTTGATCCTTCAATTACAGATAATACTAGCACCATAAATATGTAAAAGATCAGGGGTGAAATCCTGTCCCCAGTGAAGTCACGGGAAAATTCCCACTGACTTCAATGGGACCAGGATTTCATCCCAGGATTTTAGCTGAAAATTACCAGACTCCCTATAGTATATAGTAATAAGCAAAAGCTGGAAACAGTAGGCTTTCATTTTCATTAGAACAGAGGTTCTCAATCCTTCCCATGCCATGACTCCATTTTCTGTACTAGGATCCCCCTCCTCTCTACCTGGAACCTATGGGATGAGAAGGCTGTTTGTGATCCTCAGACACCTGCTTGTCTCCCCCTTCTCTGGGAGTCATGACTCAAGTGGAGAACCCATTTATTAGAAAATCAGAAACAAAGGAAGCATGTTGACCAACTCCTCAGGTCTCAGACAGATCTGCTTGGCAACACTGTCTTGCTGATTAGAGGCCCAATCCAAACCCATTGAAATCTATGGGAGTCTTTCCATCAACTTCAATGGACTTTGGATCAGGCCCTAGAAAGATGAAGATGCCTTTACTTTACTTAAGCAGAGAATTTTGTGAGAACACAGATGGGCCCTGAGATGCGTAAAAAACTTTACATCCAAAGCAAACCTGATGAAACTTTACTTACTTACAAACCCAGCAACATATCACCTATCTAGTTATACTACTTGAAAGCAGTACTCCATTGGAGAGGAGGTAGTTATTTATATTGGTGTCTGTAGCTCTTTTGTCCACCTTGCATAAAATCCAATATACAAAACTAAACCTTGGATGACTTTCTTTCTCCAAAATATATCCATTATGATTTTCTCTCTCCCGAACTTAGCTTTTCTTTTTGTTACCCCCTGATATGCCTGCAAATACCTGAATGGGTGAAATGTGATACAAATTACTGATGACCTTTTAGTGATGTCTGATGGATGGGTTACAGTTCAGCATTAGGATATCCTTCTATACTCAGAAGCTACAATGAATAAATGAACCAAACTTCCAAATTCTACTACAACTAAATCATTAGTATTGCCAACCTGCTGCAAGCATATGTATATATTAGATTTAAACAGGATTCAGAAGATGTTAAAAGTAATAGAAAAAAGTGCCCTTGCAAAAAAGCCACTGCTTACATTTCTCTCTAAAGGAGCAGAAGATAACGATTAACCCTAAAGCCACTGTCAGTGAAGGAACAGTAAACTGAACATTAGCAACCTCACTTATGAGTGTAGTTCAGTGCTTGATCAAAGCGGCGGGCGGGGGATGGAGCTTAGAGGCTGCAGCCCTGGACCTCTGATTTTCTGGGAGCGCCTTCACTCCTTGAAAAAGGGAACTATATAAATGGAGATTTTTTAAAAATCACATTCATGCTAATGCTAAAAAGCAAAGAAACAAACAATAATGTCCCCTGCGGACACTGATTTTGATCCAGTTTCTTAAGCTTTCACAGTTAAAGTTTAATTAATTTTTTTTCAGATTTTCAGGTGCTGATGACTGGAGTGCGAATGGGTGGTGCTAATCACCGGTCACTGGCTTCTAATGACAGCACTGCATAGCACTTCTTTACTATTGTTTTAACCTCACTTCAACAAGATGTACGGTTGACAATTTCTAAGTGGAGGAGAGAAAAGTTTAAGCAAGTTACCCAAACTTACGGTTTCTCTGCTAGTGCTACTTCAGAATAATCTTCCAAAGAGGTCTTTCTCAGGAAATGATCATCAAAGTGAAGATATGGATATGAATTTGTTCCCTCAGGAGAGGTCAGGAGAAAAGGCAAGGATCCCTGAAATCCAGGACCAAAGTAATGGTGAAAGAGACAACCCACTTCTCCTACCATCTGTCTGTACAAAAGATGGACAGAATAGTTGTGATAAAGAAGATAAAGTTGTTGTTAGCATCAGACAAGCTGTGACTAAATGGCCTTCTTTGATAACGGAGGAGTTTCACACACAGTGCATCAAGAAAGGTCTGCTCTATTTTCAGAATCACTATGACACATTTATAACACCTGAATACTAACACCAGAAATGGTATCTCTCACCTCTTCTTTTCCAACGAAAACTACCAAAAGGGGAGAGTTGCCAGAGGCATTGTTGGCTGTATTCTAAATCCACAGGAGCAGCATTCGGTTTTGTGTGTAAACTCTTTTTGCCACCTAAATGTCTTAGCATCTTCATAGCCCCAGGCTTTTCTGACTGGAAAATGCAGGGGAGAAAACTTGTTCTTATGAAAACTGCGTGGAACATTGCAATGCCATGGTTGCATAGCTAGCACGTTCACAAGGCAAGAATCACATCAACAGGAAGATGGAAGCAGCTGTACTAACCCAAACAGCTTATGGAAGGAAGTTTTAAAGCGTATTGTGACTATAGTTAAACTGCTTGTTGAACGTGGATTAGAATTTAAAGGAAGGAAGGAAGGAAGCCATTGCTGAATTTGACCCATTTCTAAGTGACCATATTAAATGTTATGGGAACAAAAGGGAAAGGTAACCCCTCCTACTTGTCAAAAATCTGCGATGAGTTCATTGTTGAGCTAATGGGATGTAAGGTTTTGAAATTCACTGTAACTGACCTCAAACAGGTGAAATACTACTCTTTGATAGTAGATTAAACTCCAGACATCGCTCTTGTCGATCAGTTATCTGTCATTTTATATTACTGCTTACATGGTGCCATATGGTGCATACATGAGCATTTCATTGGGTTTATACCAATTGAAAGTCACACAGGCAAGTTGCTCTTCCAGATGCAAACAACATTGCTATTGAAAACTGCAGAGATCAGTCATATGCTTATATAAGTAACATGCCTGGAAAGTATGAAGGTCTTCAAGCTCAGATCAAAACACTAACCCCATTAGCTGTGCTTTGTGGTGCATGCAGAGCTCAATCTCCAAACTTAGTTGAAACCTGCAGCATTGCTTCTTGCATGGAAGCATGATGCCCTCCTCAGGGCATCCTGGAACCGTAAGCCACTGTGTTATCTCTCTGCCTCAGCAAAAGTGAGCTCTGCTGGAGATTGGACTCTGTGTCAACTCTCTACCATACCAATCGGCCTGCTTCACCAGCAAACTCCTCCAGATACTGCCAATCTTAACCTTGCCCTGCAGGTAACAGTGAACCCCAGTTCCTGAGATCCCCAGAGATGTTTCTATAGCATCCAATTCCTCTTACTGGAAAAACACAATATCATGTGTGGCACCTGTATATACCTCACACAAGAATATTCATAATCAACAGGTCACCAGCTTTCATAACCAACCTGGCTCGATCCACTTTTATAGTAGAATAATATTACATACAATCAATTGATTCAACTTTATATTCTCTGGGGTTCAGATCCCATGTTCTCCCCCTGGAGTGCTGCGATGCTGATTGTCACAGGAAACCATAAACTTTTTCAGTTTTGTTCAGACACTAGATTTTTTGTGGCATCACTCAGGCAATGAAAGCTTCTGTGCAACAATCTTACCAAGAGTGAACAAAGAATTTTCCTTGTCCTAAAATTCTGTCAGATATGAGATGGTCCTGTCATGCTGAATCTCGTAAAACAATTGTAGTGAACTATCAGGGCATTCAGCATGGTTTGAAACAAAACAGTGAAACTCAAAAGGAAGCACAGTCATTGTACATGAAAATGTGCAAACTGAAAACTTCATTTATGAGTATCTGATAGAATGCAATACTAGAAAGGCTTGACAAAACTAGTGGAAAGCTTCTAAAGTCAGGTTTGGATCTTGTTGTTGCTCTTAATATGCGGACTTCCTAGCAAAAGTTTGCCACAAGCTTATTGTCTCAGTCTGATGATTTTGAGTAGCATGCAAAAAAATTTCCCAGATGGCAAAAGTGACATTATAAATTGAGGAAGAAGAAAATTTGAGGCCGAGTGCTTTTATGTTATCCTCGACAAGCTAAGTTTGGAACTAAAAAAAGTGAGTGTTATACTGAACTATCTGCAAGATTTGGCTTCCTTACATCTCTTGATCAACTACAAAGTGAAGAGATGAAAACGTGCACTCAAGCATTGCTCAACGTTCACCCTAATGATCTCTCTAGATCTGAGCTTTACACCAAAATTTGTCAATTTTCAGCATTTATTGCAACATGCAGGATAACAGTGCTACTGGAATCATCAGATTTTTGCATGACAAAGATCTGAGTAATGTCTTCCTGAATAGTTTCATGCCACTGAGACTATTTGACTTTATCCATTGCCAACCAATTGTTCTCTAAAGCTTGCCTTAAAAAAGTTGTCTTTGGTCAGCTTAGTAGGATCATTAAGCTTCTTTTCTACGATCATTACAGTTGAATGGGATTTAATTCACACACTCATGCATCTGACGAAGTGTGTATTCACCCACGAAAGCTTATGCTCCAATACATCTGTTAGGTGCCACAAGATTCTTTGTTGCAATTCATATACTGTCATTTGAGCAGGGGTGAAAGTAAGTAAAAGGACTTACCGGTACGCTGGAGTCCTGGGCAGAGGCGGGGCCTCAACTGGAAGAGGCGGGGCCTTTAAATCAAGATTTAAAGGCCCTGGGGCTCCGGCTGTGGCTGGGAGCCCCGGAGCCTTTAAATCACCCCCGGAGCTACCAGCTGCAGAGGCGGCTGGGAGCCCTGGGGCTCAGGGGCTATTTAAAGGGCCCGGGGCTCTGACTGCTGCTACCGCAGTGGAGCTCTGGGCCCTTTAAATCACCGACAGAGCCCTGCCGCCGCTACCCCGGGACTCCGGCAGCCGGGCTCGGGTGGCAATTTAAAGGGCCCTGGGCTCCAGCTGCTGCAGGGAGCCCAGGGCCCTTTAAATCGCCAGCCTGGGGGAGCCGGTCGGGGCCAGTACATTGTACCAAACCAGACAGGCTTACTTTCACCTCTTTGCATTTGAGGAAACAATAACTGAATTTGCAATATACGCAATGCCAGTTTAAATGTGCACCATTTCATTTGACTCACTGTTTTATGTTTATGCAGGTAGTATGAACAGTAACCTGTTCATTGTCTTTGATATTATTTTCATGTTTATTCAATAATATACATGACTTGTTGATTGTTATGAGTACTTATTTTTGCTTTCACTAATACAGTGCTCATGAAAACTGGGCCTATGAAAAAACAAACCCTGGGCCTCCAATCTCGTTAATCTCGCCCTGATAGTTATACAACAGTTTCAGAGAAGTACTGTAGCACCCACATGACTAATTTGATGTTAATGCTTGGCTAGATCCTTACTGGCTGGTTGGAAATCATCTGTGTGGGTGGATTCTATACCTATTTCTAATATTTTATTAATTAGCTTCGAGGCAAATCACAGGTATGCGAAGGAAACCTCAGTAACAGGGTGCTAGTATTGCAGTTGTGAAAAGTTGCAATATAGCTGTGCAGAAGATATTAAGAGCCCATTTACAAATATAAGTAAAATGGAGGATAGTAAGACAAGACACTGAATCATCATCTACCTTTCTTCAGATTATAATATGTATGTTTCCCATCCCTTGAAAACAGAAGTTGGGGGGGAATTCAGTCAAAATGTTTTCTGATGAAAAATGCAGATTTGTCAACAAGTATTTTGCCATTTGTGTCAGAAAAAAATGAAAACATCAAAATTTTGAAATTTTTCAGATGAATTGTTTTGCCTTTTTGGTTTGAAACCCTGTGCTCCAGGTGTCCCTATACCTTCAACAGCCAAAAGCTAGGACTGGACAACGGGGTCCCCCAAAGCAGCTGGCACTGTCAGAAGACAAGATACTGGGCTAGATGACCCATTGGTCTGACCTAGTGTGGCCATTCATATGTTCTTATTGAATCGCTTTGGGTTGAAATTTTCTTCAATTTTATTTCTTCAAATACAAAACTTTAAAAAAAGCTTGAAATACACACATGTATATTCATCTATATCTAAATGAAACCTTTCGTTTTTGATTGAGCA
Source organism: Chrysemys picta bellii (assembly GCF_011386835.1). Classification (NCBI taxonomy): domain Eukaryota; kingdom Metazoa; phylum Chordata; order Testudines; family Emydidae; genus Chrysemys; species Chrysemys picta. The sequence continues at coordinate 113,010,333 of NC_088796.1, forward strand.
AAATGTTTTGTTTGACCCAAAATATTTCCCCCAACCTCTCATTTCACTGAAAAAAAAAATCAGATATAAAACATTTCCCCCCAATTTCTTAGAATTGCCAGCAAACTAAAAAAATTGTTATTTGCACAGCTCTACTCAAAAAGCCGGAAATAATACATGTTGCTTTGCTGGTGTTCTGTTTAGTTGGGTATCTTGTTCTGTTTATTTTGCTTCAGTGATTATTTGAATAATGTCACAATTTTAAAAGGCACATAATGAAAGCTAAAGCACCATCTGCCAATAATTTTTGTTCCTGTAATTTGTTTTACAATTATACAGCAATATGGTGAGGAGGCACAATTTCCTGTTTCAAGCTTTTTGCTCCAGAAAAATTACAGCATATTGGGGTGGTGAATGTACCCACACAGATTTCCCCGTCCCCTTCCCACAGAAAACTTAATCCACTACAGATGTTGTTTTTCCTCTATTAACTAAGGCAGGGGTCGGCAACGTTTGGCACGCGGCTCGCCAGGGTAAGCACCCTCGTGGGCCGGGCCAATTTATTTACCTGCTGATGCGGCAGGTTCGGCCAATCGCGGCCCCCACTCGCCGCGGTTAGCCGTCCCGGGCCAATGGGGGCAGCGGGAAGCCGCAGCCAGCACATCACTCGCCCATGCTGCTTCCCGCCGCCCCCATTGGCCCAGGATGGCGAACCGCGGCGAGTGGAGGCCACGATCGGCCGAACCTGCCGCGTCAGCAGGTAAATAAACTGGCCCGGCCCGCTAGGGTGCTTACCCTGGCGAGCCGCGTGCCAAACGTTGCTGACCCCTGAACTAAGGAGTCAGAAGAATTGAAGTACAGAAAGATTAAGTGACATGCCCTAGATCACATAGGAAGTTTGTGACAGAGTCAGGGATTGAAACTGGATTGTCTTAACCATGAGACTATCCTTCATCACTGAGTCAATTCATTTTGGGTCAAATGAAATGTTTCATATCAACAGAACTAAAACATTCTCACACTAGTCAGAATTTTGTTTAAAATAAAAGGAAATTTTGAAATGAAAAGTTATTTCAAATAAGATTTTTTTTTTGGGGGGGGGAGCTTTTTGTTTCAAAAAGTCAAAACAAACTTAAAAATAAAATTTTGGTGTTTGTGTGTTACTTTTAAAAAACGAACCATTTAGCAAAATCAACATGAATTTGCAAAATGCTTTCATGTCACCAAATCTGCATTTTTTGCTTAAAAAAAGTTTCAGCCAAAAAACTTCACCCAGTTTCATGTTCCCAAGGACTCTGAGGGTATGTATTTACACAGCCCATGGCCGCAAGCCTCCCAACCGAGGTCACTAGTACTGTAAATATAGCGGAATAGACAGCACTTTGAAGTTAAGGCTCGGGCTCAAGCTCTGGCTAAGAGGCTGGGGGGCAGGGAGGCCTTCCCAGACTGAGATCCTGCCCGAGACACAACTCCAAAGCACTGTCTATGTAGCGATTTTCAGTGCGCTAGCGAAAGTCCAACTCTGTCAACCCAGGCTGTGCAGATGTACCCTGAGTGCTTGCAAGTGGGAAAGAATTGCCTGCAAAGATGATCAGAGAGGATATATTTCAGTTTCTCAGGGCAAGAAGTGGGAGCTTTGGGTCTAGATGGAGGCAGAACCTCAGGGTATCTTTACGCTGTAATCGTACGGTGTGACTGCAGCTCATGTAGACATATCCAAACTAGCTTTAACCTAGCTGGGGTATTGGAGTAGTGAAGCTAAGACATCACAGGTTTCAGCATGGGCTAGCCACCCAAATAATTATGTAGGGTTCTGGGTGGGCTTGTACAGCCCGTGCTGAAGTTCATGCTGCCAAAGTTTCACTGCTCCAGTACCAGAGCAAACTAAATTAAAGTTAGCTTAGATAGGTCCACAGGAGCTGCAATCAGACCCCATGACTGCAGTATAGATGTGCCCTTCGTTGTATTTAATTTAGGAAAGGACTCCTAGACAGATTGAACCCAGCCCTTGTTGCTGCCATTGACAACTGCCCAAAGGGTAACATATACAAACATGAATTAAATTAATTTAAATAAATACTATTACACCGCTATTATAAAATCAATACTATAACATTGAAATCAATAGCGTTACTCTGGGGTTCCATCCATGTTACTGAGAGCTGTTTGAAAGGGGTCAAAATACAACCACTGCTCTAGGTCCTTTTATTTAATGATCATATATCACAACAGTGCCAATTGCAAGTGTTCAAAAATCGTGAGTCAGGTCACCCAAAAAATTCGAGTGTTAAAATCTCAAAAAACAGATGGAAATTAAAAAGATCCCCAAATTAATTATTTGGCTTAAACATCATGAGATTTTATTGTTTTCAGGCTTTTCTCTGCAACCATGGGGCTTGGAACTTAATTTTGTAAATAAAATGAAAGTGGAGATCCTCACATAATCACTTGCCTCCAGAAGTTGGGGCTTTAAGAAAAACACCAAACAGGAAAACACTCAAGATAAAAGATCAAGAAAGTTGGCATCACTAAGCTCAGCTATGTGGCATAGTTCTGCACAGCCACTACCTGCTTAATGCCATTCACCTTATGGTAGACAATGCTCCGTTTTGGATTCAGTAGTTCAGCCTTCAAGTGTTGTATATAGGGTTGTCAATGCAGTATTTCAAAAATATGGGACAGACCTCAGATGTCCCCAGTCTTGATTTTAGTCACTGGGGGAGTCCCAGTTTCCTTCCAAGGGGTTCTTTCTCTCTCTCTCTCTCTTTCTCTCCAGCTTTGAGGGCTGCAGAGAACTGGAGGCCTCAATCTCTCACCTGTGGCAGCTCCTGTTCAGTGTCTGCACAGGTGCTGGTAGCTAAGTCGGAGGTTGCAGTTGCTGGTCTCCATCTGTTGCAGCATTATGTGCCAAGTGGGGGGTGTGGACAGGAGGAAGTCAGCACCTAGAGGTGGGTGGGGTGATGATTTCAGTGGAGGTCCAGGGGCAATTGGGCCAAAGGAGAGTGGTGTTGCAATACCACATGCCAAGTCAAGTTGCTATCCAGTGGTACTTTGCTAAATGAAGTGCCAGAGTGCTGCTTTGTCCTGGACTTCAGGGACTGGAGAGATGGCCTGGACCGCAGCAGAAGCACTCACCCTGGTTGAAATATGGGATATATAAGCCTCCTGTACTGATTTAGTACAGGAGGCTTATATATGGCAATGTTTTTATTTAAATAAGGGACCTCCCTTATAATATGGGGCTGTTGGCAACTCTAGTTGTGTAGGTGCAAATTCAGAGTAACACCATTGATCACGCCCACTCTAGACAAACTTTGTTCTTATTGCTGCCACCTTTGTGGATCATCTCCTCTTCTCAAACTAAAAATGAAATGAAATGGTCTGAAGTAAAAATAAACTCGGTAGACCCTTCTCCAAAGGGGTTTCCATAGTGAAGTGTAGTGAAGTTTTCCATTTCACAATATTTGTCTCCAACCTTCTTGACCGCTCCTTTCTTTTCCCCTTCTCTTTGTACACGTACAGTACAGTATACATACAAATTAAGAACTAAGTAGCTGTCCTTCATATCTGAGGAATCAAACAGCATTTTATAAAAGGCTTTTGTTTGTTGTATGGATTATGCATTTCCCACACCAGCCAAGCACCCAAGAAAACACTCCATGACTGAATGTACCAGAGAGACATCTTGGAATGTTTAAACATTTAAGCTTTAAGACATGCTTAGTACTAGACCATAAGTGGTGTTGGCATCTGACAGTGTGTTGGTGGTTTGCACTCAGTAAGTGCACCTGACGAAGTCGGCCTTTTTTCTCTCACTACCTGCTTGTCAAGTTGTAAGCATTGTTCCATCTTCAAGCAGAGCGTATCTTTGTCACATAGATCTGAAGTGACTGCACAAGGGTAGGCCACTATCAGTCACTTTACTATGCCACTATTATTGCCATCTATATTAATTTAAATAGTCAGTATTTTACCATAAAGAAATTCCCTGACATTCAGTTTAGATCTTTTTTCTACAAGTAAACTGTCTGGCTATGAGAGAATATTGGGGTGGGTGTACACAGAACTTCTATCAAAAGGCTCTTGTATAGCCCCAGGACACACGACATATCTTGGCAAAAAATTATTTGAAATATGAAGAAGAGCATGGAAACAGACAGGAAAACACATTGGCCCTAGAGGTATTGTCTTTCATGGCACAGAAAATGTCCAATGTGAGAAATGAATATAAGCACCTGCATATAAATGGCTAGAATCCTGGACTTTTACTTGAGTAAGAACTAGGAGGAAACTTGTTCAGGTCAATAGAAGCTTTGCCTGAGTAAGGACTATATAAGAATGGAAGAGGACTTCAGGATCTGGACCAAAGTAAGAAAATCTTATTTCTCCACATGCCCTACCCCCATAAGTCAAGCCATGAGTGACAGTTCGTTTGTGGAACAGAAAAAAAAATCCTTTTTTGTCTCTGATTTCAAGCAACTGGTATGTAAAGGGTGGTGATAACGTCACCTCTTCCAAGCAAACTAGAAGATAGATGGCTATGGGTCCTGGATTTTTTGTTAAAAAGACCAAAATGGGACTACAGACAAACACAAACTTCTGCCATTTCAAAGGAAAAGCTGAGTCTTGATTATAAATAGACTCCTACAAGGGAAATAAATAGTGATAAGAAGAAGAAAACTCCTTTGGTCATGTGTCATCTCTGCATAAAAAAGACAGGAAGGTGTTACTGAAAAGGGAGTCTTCGGAGATGGCCAGAGATACACGTGTCCAAAAAGCTATACTAAGGCTCACTCAAAAAGATGGATTAGTTCTGATAATTTATGTCATCTTCTCTCATTGGACTTATGGAAAGTGATGTCATAAGTGTAGTTCATCCTCTTGTCAGGAGGAGATACCAAGTATCCTATGCAGATAGTAGCCTCTACCTGCTACTGCTGAGGAAGAACTATGGAAGTGAGCAGTTCTGGGCCACTGGGGAAAGTTTCCCTCTAACCATAAAGGTTAGGTTTTGTCTCAACGCTTGAGGGTTTATATCTCTTCCAAAGCTAGGGTGGGAGAGGGTTTTTTTGCGGCAGCGGGGGCAGAGGGTTGTTTTGTTTTTTAGCTTTTGCTCTTTTTTTTAATACTTACGGTAACAATTCTGGATATTCTACTCATCCATATAAATGTCTGTTCCTTTTAAAAAATCCTGCTAAACACTTAACCTCAAAGACATCTTGTGGCAAGGAGTTCCACGTTGTAACATAACTAGGGATCTTTCACCCTAAACTGGACTATTGCCTGGCCACAGAATTATGGATGATAAGTTAGAAGATAAAGAATTCATCCTTTGTTTTAACATTAGATAGTTTACCATTAGCACTTATGTTATCCTAAGATTAGGGTAACAAATTACTAACAATACACCCTCTGGTGAATTCCAAGATAAATTAGAAGTATTTTTGAATTATGAAGCACATCTGACCTAGGTTCTATTTCCAGCCCTGCCAATGACCTTCTGTGTCACCTTGGGTAAGTCACTTCACCTATCTGTACCTTTGTTTCCCCTCCTATCCTTTGTCTTGAATATTTAGAGTAATGTCTTCTGAACGGAAACCAACTCTTACTACATGTTTGTATCATGCCTAGCACAATAGGGCCCCGATCTCAGCTGGAGCCTCTAGGCGATACTGTAATATAAATGATACATAATTATATACTTGTAGTAAGTGTACTATTTATAAAATCATGAGTGAAAGGAAGTGGCTTTGCTATGGGGATGCCAGGTTTGAATTGGAATTTCAATACATTGCCTACATTTCTAAACTTTAGATTTAGTTTTGGTTGCACCATCACTGACCATCCCATAATTTGGGGTTGATATAAAACTTGGTTGACCAAACAACAAAGGACTTGTATTTAAGGAACCACTGAACCATATTGGAACCAAAATGATCACTCGGGATCAGGAGAGAATTTCACTTATTTTACCACTCTGTGATAAGACTCTCATTTAGTACAATTCGAATCATGACTACTTGGCAAGTTTTCATCCACTATATTAAATTCATGTAAACATGATCACGAAAAACTTTTAGTAATTTCTAATTTAACTACTTTGATTAATAAAACAAGATGTACAAAAATGGCCAAGAGTGTATTTTTAGTTAAGCAACCAGAAATTAAATGAATGTTAAGATTACCCAGCCCATGTGTGCTTTATACTATTTGACCTATATTATTTATCCCAATGTTCTCATATTATATAGCAATTCTAGCACAGAGGCCAAAAGCCTGGTCTTCCACATTGAACAAAGAGATTCAGAAAGAAGCTTAGTGGAGCAGTGAGTCTGCTGTAGTCTCTGTTGATGGAATCTATATGTGCCTCAATAAAGATGGTGGGTAAAAACAAAAAAGTGTCCATCTAACCTACTGCTGGCCAAAGCTCTGATGTCAGTAATTCAATAGGATAGTACCCTATCCAGCCCACTTCAGGTACTGATAAGAACTCAAGTGTTATGGCATCATCCCATTTATTATATGAACTTACTGCTATACATGAGGATTGGATCTTTATAGATTAGTGGACTTTGTGGCCATTCTAATCATATAATCTGGACTCCTACATAATATAGGCTATAGAATTTCAGCCACTAATTCCCATATCAAGTCCACAATTTCTGGTTGAGTTTATTGGACATTTTTTATTATTTACAAAATATCACCAGCCTTGTACACGTTTACTCAGCAAGGCAGCATTGTTATCTCAAGATTAGGCTACTGCAATTCATTCTTTGTGAGAGTTTCTGATCGTGTTATCTCCAGCATGCAGCTGAGAATATCATTCCCATATTAAAAAACTCATACTCCTTCTCATTAAAAGTTATATCCCTTTTAAAGCATTGCTATTTGCATTGTATAGGCATAAGTTCAGGACCAAATTTGTAAATCAGGGTACAACTGGGACACCTGCAAACACAAGCACGTTCATATCAGTCAGGTAAATGTTCACACAGAGGTGAGTATACAACTATCCAGTCTGGCTGCATAAATGCTAGTCTGTATGCACAAGCAAGCATTTTTGCAGGGGCATCACTCATGCCTCGCTTTTGAAATTCTGAGCTCTAGTTGCTGCAGTCAGGAATACTTGACAGAGCTTTTGCCATGAGTGCCACAACATATTGCTCCTCACTCTGGGCTATATCACAACCTGATGATCTAGCCTTTAATCATTTCTATGTGTTATTTTTTCTTTGCTGCTTAATCTTGGTAATAATATCTGTTAGTTCTCTAATTGTTGAGTTGCCTAGTCCTTTTTCAAATATAATACTAAAACAGCTTCTCCTCGTCCTTCCTTGCAAAGATTGCAGGCTGTACAGACACAAATTGCACGAAAGGAGCTTTCCCCCTGGAGATATTCAATGCTTCCTGCTTTCAGCCAAGTTGGAAATAAGATACTCTCTGCCTGTAATCTTTTTGACATAAACTGGAAAGATCAGAATTGTGTGTGCATACAAAATATATAAATAGTACAGTTAAATAGATAGAAAACTTTGTTGAACCTCCAGAAAGGACCAGGCTTGAATATAATGAATGGGTGAGGGTCAATTGTTATCCAAACTGGTTCCCCTATGTATTCTGAGATGCTCTTAGATCCCCGAGACACATTTATGAGCCATGGTGCATTATGGCGAGTACAGTGAGCAAAATACAATATCTAGACAATCTGTAGAACAAGTACTTCAACCAGACTAGTAGCTTGAGTAGTATGTAAAACAAGAATCATGTTCCTTCTATCGGAGTCAAAAGGAATTACATGCTCACTTTCTTCTGAAAGTATTTTAATTTTGTGCATTTTTCCCTTTTCCATGCTCTAAAAACATAACTGAGCTATCATCACACTTGAAAGCCAAGGGGGTTATGTTCCATTCCTGTTTCTAACCTGGGCGGCTCCAAATATTGTCAACCTCTCCAGTCTACTCACCGGATTCTGATATCCCTATTAAGGCAAGGCTCTCACTGAAATCAATCGGAGCGGTGCCTGAAAAAGGACTGAAACCCATCTCTCTTATTTTTCATTATTGGTATTACAGTAGCACTGAGGGGCCAGAATCCTGAACCAGAACCCCATTGTGGTAGGTACTAACAAACATATAACTAAAAGTTTCTCCCCCTGCTCTCCAAAGAGCTTATTTGTGTCTTCTCCAACACGTTGGCTCTCTCCTACTCTTTTACCTCATTTCTTTGTTGCTGACTTCATTCTGCTCTTTTTAGTGCCTCTAGATAAACTGAGTTAATTTTGGAAACTGGATCTACACCATTAATTGTGATTCATGCAATTTGAGTAGCTATTTTTAAACAGCTTTCTGCATAAGGTCCCTAATCATCTGCTACATCTACAGGATCTTCTTTTTTTCATTGAGCTACTTGGTGTTGCTAGTTTAGTTTAGCTGCCAAGAAAGATGTGGCTGACTCTAGCTGAACATATAAACAATTCGCATCCAATCTGTCACCTGCTTCAGAGGAAACGCTATGACACACGTTCATTTTATTTTTGCCCATCCCATTATTTTAGAAGACACAGTTAAAATTAACAAATAGTAACTTTTGCCACTTAAAATTGTCATGTGTCTCTGGGTTTGACAGAGATCTGACACTTTATCAGATGCATGACACTGCAGGATTACATTATGACAGGGCACTTCAAGAAGAAAACATGTCAGTGCTCTGAGCTTAAATAGACAAATATTTTCAACTGCTATCAGTTCAATAGCAGCTTTCCAAGCTGCAATGATATAGAACAGGGTAAAATCTAGAGCAGTAAATTCCTCCACAATTCAGTGACCAATAAAGAAAATACTGCAAATCAGGTTAGCACTATTGTTTAGTAGTTGAAGCACATATTTAATCCAGTCCAACCAAAACAAGAACTTAAAGGTCTTTCTATACAAGTCTGACAAACAAAAATATATAGCATCAACTTGACAGTCCTAACTATCCCCTAGAGTAGCATGCCACTTTAAAACCATGCCTTTCTAAGCCTATTTTTGAAACCCTAAACGTGAAATAGGCTCAAGGAGAATCTCAACTCTCATGAATTATCTACCCGGATGGATTTTTTTAAACATGAAATTATGGAATTGGTTTTGCAATGTTTATTTATACATCAACAAAAAAAATGTGATGCGTCACTCCAGATCAAAAAATGGATGAAAAGTAAAATCTTAGCAGTCGTTCATCCTTAAAGCAGACTAATTGCTATTGTCATTCTATACAGCGGAGATGGAACGGATATCCCCTTTTGAAATTAACAAGTGAACATTGCATTTATTGTGATTTGTTGTGTTTTCCAACTTGACTATTCCAAATTGCATCCATGCAAAGCTTTATATACATATTTTCAACCTGCACTAAGCCCAGTGCCAGCAATAGCATGTGTATAGTAGCAGAACTTTCACAAAACAGATTGTTTAGTGTGAAATACAGAAAGAGTTGCCGGCTGGTAACTAAATTGATCACAGAATGATTTTATTTTTCAGGTGCCAGTTTTACAAAATAATTTATTTACAGTAACATGCCCATGGAAATGGCATGGTATAGGGAAATCATCTTCATATATTCTATGAAAGCCAAAGATAGAAAGTCTTTTGAGTGGATACCAGAAAACTGATGTAAGCTCTAAATGGCTAGGGCACTGAACTGGGACTGAAGAAACCTGGATTCTATTCCTGGCTCTCCCATGGGCCTGCCAGATGATCTTGAGCAAATCACTTCACCTCTTTGTACCTCAGTTTCCCATCTGTAAAACTGAGATGATGATACTTACTCCCCTTTATGAAGCACTTTGAAATGTACAAATGAAAAGAGCTAAGTATTATTAGAATGTAAGGCAAATATTCTGCTTCAGTGATATTAGAGAAACCATGTCAAAGTTCCCTTGAACTAATGGCTAATCAATCTGACAGGGTTAAGACATTCTAGTTTCATAGCCAACAGTGCATAATGGAGTGATGTGGCCAGCATTGCATCTGACTACCTAACCCAATGGATCAGGTACCCATTTTGCAGCTGGATGAACTGAAGGCTGCCTTTCAGTGTGAGATCAAGCAAGACTCAAACCCACAGGCTTCAGGATTGTAGGTAAGCATCTTAGCCATTCAGTCACTGCAATACAATAAAGAAACTGACACATACCTATTTAGAATCCTTGAGATTGCAACCAATAAATGTAATTTCATATGTTTGCCATCACATTTGTGCATGACAAAAATGAACCACTGAATTAGAAAGCCTTGCTGCATGCATTAGGTTAATAATTGAGCATTTTAAAGAAAGAGGGAACAAGTGGAATTAAGTAGTAACAAAATGCTGATATAAATTTATTAAAATAATGTATGCTTACAGTACTATAACCCTTTACAGATCCAGTCTAAAAATTCTGATATATTCTCCTACACTCTAGGCCTAGAAAGCAATACACTTAAATGGAGTCACATGGACTTCAATGAGACTGAATGTATGCAGGTGAGCAGACAGATCTCTCTGCTAAATCTGGCCTTATTTTGTATTACACACAAACACACACACACACAAACACACACACACACACACACACACACACACAAAGTCAAGCATTCAAAAGTTAAGGAATGATGGAACTAAGGTTGCCAGTGCAGCCTCAATTTGGTGCCCTTTTGTGTTTATATCTATAGCCTACAGAATATATCAAAATGCATATGCACAAGGAGGCCAAATTGAGGCTGCACGGGCATCCTTAATTCTAGCATTTCTAACTTTTGAGTGCTTGACTGTGCATCCTTAGGGTTCTTTTAACATGAAAAAACTAGGTTTTTATCAAAACAAACTAAAAGAATCAGAACTTCCATCAAGTGGCACCACACGCTAGTTTGGAACCTTCAGATCCAGTACACAGACCTCTGTCACTTGAACTAACTTGAATAACTGAGAGCAGCAGTAAGTTGTCATCCGCTAGGTGGACCAGTACTAGCAGGGGCTATGATTCTGCCAGAGGGTTTCCACAGATACTTGCTGACACAACAGGAATGGTCATACGCCAAAATCTTTGTTTCCATTCCAACTGCTGGAGGGGTGTGTCCTCCAATGGTCACAGACTTCGGACCATTCCCCAAAACTGTCCTTGCCCCAATCCTGTCTCTTCCTCACCCCACCCCTATTCTCCGAATCTAGTCAGTCCATCTCTTACTCAAATTTCTAATTCCAGTCCCAGTCTCCTTACCCAACCAGTCCTACTTCCCCCACACAACTCCTCATCCAGTCTGTTTTATCCCTCGCACTGGCCTCCAGTCACCCCCATGCTCCCTGTCCCCACTGGCTCCCAGTGCCACTCATCCAATTTCAGGGTCTACTCCCCCTGCTCCCTGGTCCCAGGGTGTCATGGGGCCAGTACACCCCATCCCCCGGGGGTAGGGTAAGGGCAGGATAGGCCCACAGGTAAAGCTAATAGGACTCCCCTGGACGGCAGGAAAACGCGGCCCACTGGCTAGAGTCAACAGGACTCCCCTGGACGGCAGGGAAGTGCAGCCTAATGGCCAATGTCAGCGGGCCTCTCCTTACCTGCGGGGAAGCACAGACTAATGGCCAAACCCAGGAGGGCTCCCCTTGGTTGAGGGAAGTGTGGCCTAATGGTTCAATGCGCTGCCTAGGATGATCAGACAGCAAATGTGAAAAATCAGGACGGGAGTGGGGGGTAATAGGAGCCTATATAAGAAAAAGACCCAAAAATCAGGACTGTCCCTATAAAATTGGGACACAAAGGGGGCAGCCGGATAGAGGAACCTGGGCCCTCCCTGCTCCACTGGGTCCCAGCCCAGGGCCTGGTAGTGGCAAATGGGTTCACCACTAAGTCAGCAGGGAATCCGCCCACAACATGCTGACTGCCGCTGGGACACTGGCTAGTCCCTCCCTGGGCTACCTCCTACCGTGACTCCTGCAGTTGAAGTGAGGGAGTCTTCGGAGTCTCTGGGCTCCTCAGGTGGCGACTGCAATCTCCCTGGGGCATCCTCAAATACCTAGACCCCTACCTGGATCTCAGCATCTCCTGCTCCCACGGTCTCGGATCCTGGCTGTTTCTTGGCTGGAGAGCTGAGACTGAGCTAGCCTGCTTCCTTTTATACTGCAGCAGCAATTGGAGTATGCCCAGCAGGGTCGAGGGGAGGGGTGTGGTTTCTCCTGCTAAGAGCGCTGCTTTAACCCCTTCTGCTCCAGTGCAGGGTCAGTATACCTTGTCATACAGGGTCTTTGCCCAGCCAATCCCCACCATACCCTGGCTCCTCATTAGATCTGTCTCCCCTCTCCCCCACATCTCCTTTCCTCCACTCCACTGATTCCAAGCCCCAGTCTAGTCTCCCCTCCCAGCTCCTCATCAGATCTGTCTTTCCCTCAAGCCAAGGGCTCCCAATCTCCCAGTCTCTTCTCTCAGCCGTACAGCTGTTCCAGTTTCCCTTCCTATCCAGACCCTGTTCTCCTTCCTCAGCCAGTCCAGTCTTCTCCCCTCCCAAGGGTACCTGTCTCAATTGGCTCTCAACAGCCCTCTCCCAGCACTGGCTCTTCTCCCCTGTGCATTCAAATCAGGCAGCTTCCTCCTCCATGCTGCCTGAGCCCATCAGTGGGGTCACAGAGAGTACAGGAAAGGCAGGCTCCCTGCTTTCAATTCCAGTGCCCAGAGACTTGGACCCAGCCTGTCCCACAGAAGCCCAGAGCTGCAATGGCAAAGAAAGTCCTGCTCGGTAAGCTGCAGACACAGGCTGGAGCATTGTCAGCACAGAGAGAATCCTCAACATTCTGAGCAGTGAAGCGCTAGCAAGTCTCTACTGGTTTATAACTTGGCCAAACATGGGTAGATTTTCACAGGGGTGGCAAAAGACATATCCCTGACGCAAAGACCACACCCCTCAGCTTCTGCTCCAAAGCATGGTGTCACTAGAGCTTCTCAAATGAAATGTCACTTAAAAAAAACAAACACAACAACATGGGCAAATCAACAGTTTTCCTACCCTCATTCTCTGAAACCATGGAACCATTTTGGCTGAAGTTTTTCAGAATCATTCAGCTAGAGACAGACACATAGTTTGGAAAACTTCAGCACAAACAGTCAAAGTGTGACAAAGTGAAGTGATAAGGAACTTATAACAGGGTCTTGTAAAGAGAAGTACTGAGCAGTTCTATCAATGCCACATAGAGAGAGGGCGTATTATTGCTTACGTAAGAAAACAATTTGTCCTGTCAATAATTTGTTTATCTTTAATTTTAAAAGTAGTTAATAAAATTGAAGTATTCTGTACTACAAGCCATGGATAAATGGGAAAGTGATAAGAATAAACAGAAAATTGATACTGTGGACACAAAACTACATACTTCACCCTCTGAAATGCCAGGCTTGTAAAACGTGGTCTCACAGACTATTCCCATCATTTAAAGAACCAGCAGAAAAATAGAAAGAACTGATCAAGACTTTCCTTGAGGTTTGATTCAAAGCCCACTGAAGTTAATGGGAAGGCTTCCACTGATTTCATTAGGCTTTTGGACTGGACATTAGATCATCATAAAATGGTCATGGGATTAACATATGTTCTGAAAGTAAAGTGGAATTAACATTTCACTGCCATCCAAGAATCTCAGAGCACTTTATGGACGTTAATGAATTACAGATGGGAAACGGGGACAACAAGAGATTAAGTGCCTTGCCCAAGACCACAAAGAAAGTCTGTGCCAGAGCTGGAAATAGAACCCAGGTCTCCTTGTGCTGTCCTTTAGCCACATGACACTGTTCTCTCAATAAAAGTGGATGGGTAGATAATCAGATAAAAGATACAGAAAGTCTAACTGAGAAGCTTGAAAATAAATCTGAAATGATGAAAGATAATAAGGGCTTTGCAGCTTCTGTAAAACAGGCTAAAAGGAGCTCGGAGAGGGAAACTGAAAGAGTGGAGAACTATAGGAGAGCTAAATGTGTGAGCACTGAGAATTCCTGCAGGTAAGGAGGGAGCAGTTGATGAGGAAATTGGTCTGCTACTGCAAGAAGTGTTATAAGAATTCCCACTAGAGGCTGAGGGAATAGGAGTAAAGCAGGTCTAATAACTGACGTGATGGCTGCCACATACACTTACTCCTCTCACTTAGGGCCAGATCATGGGCAAACCTGTGCACATCAGCAGTCCTGTACTCCCCTGAGCCAGCCACCCACATCCCAGGAAGCACTTGCCACAAAGCTGCTACTCCCCTCTCACACAGGTAGGAGGTGAGATGGCAGAGTCTTGGCTCTGCCCTGCCAATGCTCCAGGCAGTGCAGCTTAACTAACACACCAGGGGATGTACGTGGGACAAAGCACAAGGAATTGTGAAGCAGATTGCCCCTTTGAGTCACAATCTGGTTTCTGGGCTGTTCCTGAGGCAACTCAACAACACGTGTCCCATACTTAGGGCTTGTGGCAACACATAATTGCTGTAAATCAGAAGTAACTCCACTGAACTCTGTGGAGCTCGGGGCTAAAATGGTGTAAGGGATAGAAGAGGTTGGCTCAGAGAGTGCTGATGTGAAACATTCTGAGGGTAATCAGTCTGAAATTCTACTTGCTGAGCATACTGTAAATTCTAGGATCCCAGCTGTAGTTCCCTTGCATCAATACAATGCAATAACATTTTTAAATGAGCCTATAAGAACTATTGAAACCAACTCATAAAGCTGACCTTTAAAATTCCAAATTATTCTGCATTATATAGCTTGTCAGAGAACTCTTCCTTCGTGCTTTGTAATTTATTTAATAGAACATTATGTGTGATATAAATACATTTTTGTATCTTCCTGACCTAAAGCAAAAAGATTTTCCCTCTGTCTTGAAATAATTGAGACATTTGTTACCATAACAACGTGTGTGTGTGTGTGTGTGTGTGTGTGTGTGTGTGTGTGTGTGTGTGTGAGAGAGAGAGAGAGAGAGAGAGAGAGAGAGAGAAAGAAAAAGAATGCAGTATCTTCCATGTAAAGCCACAGGTGCCCATATTATTTTAACAAGCAAACAAATAGAACAAATACCTTATTCTTCAGCTCTAGCAAATACAATGATTTAAAAAAATTGTTTATGAGCTTAACTAATCCCCATTAGTGATAATTAATTATTTTTATTCCTTTTGTAGATTCATTGTTTGTATTTGTGCTGTTGGGTGACCAAGGGGAATGGTCTCAACTTAGTTCCTAGTGGAGAACGGTGGTCACCTCGCAAAAAAATACTGCCACATATGGAATCTGTGCAATCTCAGTAAGACACGCCAAAGTCTTAATGGGAACAGGAATTAACTATGTTCTCACTGCTAGAGATGATCCCTCCAAGCTATAGCTCAGGTATATTGGTGGAATGCTTTGAAGACTCTGTATTGCTGCCGTCTAGGTTGTACCTAAAGTCATCTGCAGACAGAGATTGCAGTTCCGTTGCTATCAAGCTAGAACTTCTGATTCTAACATGGAGAGCTGTGCACAATGGAGTGATATTAGATGTCAGACAGGTACCGGGATCATCCGACTAGCACAGATTATATGGTTCAGTGCAAGTCAAGGTCTAAAAGGCTGCCGGGCACACCTCTAGCTGCTATGTGCTAAAAGGAGTTTATTTGACTAGGTGCTTATCCAGCAGACCATGCCTTAAGGCTCTAGAGAACCAGGCGGCAGGCTTGCTTGGCTCCCTCAGCACTAAAGTGCTGAATTGTAGTCTTGCCCTGCTGCTGCACTGTTGTGCTGCAGGAATAAACAAAAAACAAAACAAAAACAAACAAAAAAAAGACTCTCCATGACTCCTCCATGCCCCCATATAACACCAGGCAGAGTTTGACCCAAAGCATATAAGCAGTGGAATTTATGCTATTTTTCTACATATCTGTGTTCCGTAGTAGGAGAGCAGTAATATCAATATGCAAATACCTATATTATGTCTGAAATAATGTGTTCAGATAGACCATAGAATTTAAAATTACTGGGGAAATGGATTGTCAAAGCTCCCTAAAGGTTAGAATATAGAAAAGGAGAGCAAAATAAATCATAAACATTATAAAGAATGAATATTTTTAGGATGATTTAACAGAAATGGTTGTGTTTCCTTTAGGATATTTTCCGAGATTTATAGCATCTCACCAAAATATTTAAAGCACATCTTTAAGCAACACATTGTTGCTGATTTTGCAAAGTGAGCAAATGAAATTTTTTAATTCCATTTGCTAAATAAGCTATTTTATTGCCTATTTGGTAAAGTGGCCCAGTTGCTGATTGTTCTACACAGTGGACAGAAGCTTTTGACTATTCCACAAATGAGGTAGTGAAATTGCCTATTGTTCAAAGGAGGCCATTTTTCAAGATAAGTCTAACTTATGTATTTACTAGTTAAGCCTATCAAATCCGCTCACAAAACAGCCTTAAAAAGTATACAGAAGAAAAACATTTCTATCTACAGCTTCCATGCAAGAAGTCACACACAACATCAATGAGTAAGTTACTGTATCACATGGCTTACATACACATTAAGAGAATTAAAATTTGGTCCTTAGGTTACAAAGTTTTCATTTCTGATTAACAAAGGGAAACAATGTGATAGATTTTGAGCATGTGGGGCCAGATTCTGAAGTCTGTATTCAGGTTTGACTCAGCCTTATTCAGGCAAAACTCCCATTGACTTCAGTGAGAATTTTGACTATGTAAAAACTGAGCAAGGACCTCCCAATTTGTCAGAGAAAAATTAGATATGGGCCATACATATCAGAATCTCAAATCCAGACACTAGGAACTTCAGGGAGTGAAGGGTTCAGATTCAAATCCCACTATCCAAGCCCATTGTCAAGGCTGTATCCCCACTTTGAACTTTAGGGTACAAATGTGGGGGCCTGCATGAAAACTTCTAAGCTTAACCCTGGGTAGCCTTGAGAGACCTTCACCAATTCCCTGGTGAATACAGATCCAAACCCCTTGGATCTAAAACAAGGAGAAATTAACCATTCCCCCTCCTTCCTTTCACCAACTCCTGGTGAATACAGATCCAACCTCCTTGGATCTAAAACAAGGAGAAATTAACCATTCCCCCTCCTTCCTTTCACCAACTCCTGGTGAATACAGATCCAACCCCCTTGGATCTAAAAACAAGGAAAAATCAATCAGGTTCTTAAAAAGAAGGCTTTTAATTAAAGAAAAAGGTAAAAATCATCTCTGTAAAATCAGTATGGAAAATAACTTTACAGGGTAATCAAACTTAAAGAGCTCAGAAGACCTCCCTCTAGCCTCAGGTTCAAAGCATAGCAAAGATAAAAGATAAACAAAGATAAACACTCGAGTAAAAGGTACATTTACAAGTTGAGAAAACAAAGTAAAACTAAGACGCCTTGCCTGGCTATTTACTTACAAGTTTGAAATAGGAGAGACTTGTTTAGAAAGATGTGGAGAACCTGGATTGATGTCTGGTCCCTCTCAGTCCCAAGAGAGGACCGAACTCCCAAACAAAGAGCACAAACAAAAGCCCCCTTCTCCCTCCCCCCCCAAGATTTGAAAGTATCTTGTCCCCTTATTGGTCCTTTGGGTCACATGCCAGCCAGGTTACCTGAGCTTCTTAACCCTTTACAGGGAAAAGGATTTTGGAGTCTCTGGCCAGGAGGGATTTTATAGTACTGTACACAGGACAGCTGTTACACCCTTCCCTTTATAGTTATGACACCCATTCATTCAGTTTTGGTTTGGGGCCAGATCCAAAGATGGAAATGATCTTTCCCCCAGGGCAGCCCAGAGGATTCAGGGGGCCTGGGGCAAAGCTATTTTGGGGGCACCTACCATAAAAAAAAGTTGCAATACTATAGTAACATGTATTTGGAAATGTAAAAAATAACCAGTGAAATACATTCAAAAATTAATTTTTAATCATTTGAAAATACACAAAATACATTATTTAAAAACATTAAATGATTTAATGATATATATACATTTGCAATTAGATAATGGGCTGTTGCTGGGTGATGGTGCCAATGGGCTGTCACTGCCTGGAGGTGGTGCTGCTGTTGCCCAGGACTGGGTGCGGAGCTGGGCTCTGGGTCAGGGGGGTGCCCGGCTTGAAGCTGAGGGTCTGGGCTGTGGGGGGGATGGGGTCGGGGGGTGTCCGGCTCAGAGGGGCTGGGCTCGGAGCTAGGGGTCAGGGCTGTGGGGGGGATGGGGTCAGAGGGTGTCTGGCTCAGAGGGGCTGGGCTCTGAGCTATGGGTCAGGGCTGTGGGGGGGGTGTCCAGCTCAGAGGGGCTTACCATGCTGCTTACCCCCGCCTCCCCTCTCCCGGAGCCTCAGCGCGCCGTGTCCAGGAGCGGCCCTGGACAGTGCTGCAGCAGTGTGGTGGCATCAGCGGGGCCTGAGCTCCCGCCGCTCGTCCACAGCTCGCAGCCCCACCCCCTTACCACGCGGCTTCGAGCGGCGGGAGCTCAGGCCCCAGCGGAGCCATGGCGCTGCAGCGCTGTCCAGGGCCGCTCCTAGACGCAGCGCGCTGAGGCTGTGGGAGAGGTGGAAAGGCGGAGGCGGTGGGGGGAGCCCCCGCCATTCTCGTGAGGGCCCCTGTGGGGCCTGGGACAAATTGCCCCACTTGCCCCTCCCCCCGGGCAGCCCTGCTTTTCCCATTGTCAGTGTGGCTATACCCAACATTTCTTAAGAACTGATATTCTCAAAAGATTTAGGCTCAAGAGCACATACGTCATGAAATCAATTGATGGTAAAAATTTAAAACAATCTGGGGTTGGAGGTCTCTGCAAGATTTCAGTTGCACTGATTCCACATCTGAACTTTTGCACTGATGATTTATTCTCAAAACCAAACGCTGAACCTTAGCCTGGGCTCCAATTGTAAACTAGTGGAAACAAAGCATTATACATGCAAATAATAAGGTTCACATGATATTTTCAAGCCAGGTGCAAATATGTACATACATGCATTACTTGCTCGGCACAGCTCAAAAGTAAATGGAGAATGGGATCCAAGTTGGAAAATAAATGAAATTTCAATTAAGAAAAGTTAGATTTCATAGAATTGTAAAAGTTACACTAGGAATCTCTCTAATCAGACATTCTCCTTAGGCTTTACAATGCTTCCAGACGTCTGGATTAGAATAATGAGGGCTCATCCCAGGCTTGGGGACACAAGCTAACAGGATCTCACTGAGGACTATCTGTAAAATAAATGCAGGCTCTGAACTCTGTTTGTGTATAATAATTCTTAGCACTTGCTCAGGGATGTTACCCCATGATCTGGGTGTCCCTAAGCCTCTGACTACCAGATGCAGGGACCAGATGGCAGGGGATGGATCACTTGATAATTGACCTCTCTGTTCATTCCCTTTGAAGCATCTGGCACTGGCCACTGTCAGAAGACAGGATACTGGGCTAGATGGACCATTGGCCATTCTTATGTTCACTTATATAGTGTTTTTCATACACATGTTTCAAAATGCTTTTCAAAGGAGAAGCAAGTATCTTTATACCCATTTTAAAAAAGGGGAAAACTGACATATAGTCTTAATCCAAAAGCTACTGAGTTCAATTGACTTTGAATCTTTTCCCTTCAATGGGCTTCAAATCAGGCCCCTAGCAAGACTGTGGCATAGCTGAGAATAGATACTATGAGCTAACCACTGAGAAATACTGTGCCAAGTTCCAAAGGTGCTGCAGGAATCCTGTACGTATATTTTACTCACTTGTGATTTCGAAACTTTAAATGTGTGTGTGTGATCAACATAGCACTTTCTTTATAATTCAGGTAGTAGATTAATATACAACAGAAAAAGATATGTAAAGATATTTAAAAGTCAACCACAGGAAGAGATGATTTACCTGTAAGGATAAAAATTCAGTCATACATCAAGAGTTTAATAAACCCAGTCTTCACTTACGGTATAAATATTATTCCAAGGAAGAACTAATTGGTTTCCTATTGATATACAAATATAAAAGCAAACCATGCATGAGGTAATACTTATTTCAAGGGAACTGGATGGATCAGGGGATTAGCAAGGGATTAATGAGCCTTTTAATTCTAGTTCATTGATCTAAATAAGGCCCAGGACAGTAGTGACTAGAGACATACAAGGATGTTTCAGTGTGAGGTTTCATGCACAAAAATGAATCTTTGATTTTGGGCAATTTTGTACATCCAAAGATGAGTTTATCCATAAAAGCGGGTGACAAACAAATACAACTGTAATTGAGCTACACGAATGAAGGGAGGGGACAAGGTGGATGTTTTGGTGTTGGATCATGTCATACAGGACTATTCAGTACCGGCCCAGGTATTCAGATACTCCTCATCACCATTGTGTCTGAGCACCTCAGATAAATTAAATCATGTCAGTGCTTTCTTACTTCCTTTCCCATCAACAAGAAGGTGGTCTAGGGAATTTTACTGGGGGCTTGTGGTAAAGGGGTAAACAGTGAGGTGGCAAAGTTTGCGATGATACAAAATTACTGAATATAGTTAAGTCCAAAGCAGACCGCAAAGAGTTACAAGGACCTCACAAAACTGGGTGATTAGACAGCAAAATGGCAGATGAACGTCAATGTTAATAACTGCAAAGTAATGCATATTGGAAACATAATCCCAACTGTACATCCAAAATGATGCGGTCTAAATTAGCTGTTACCATTCAAGAATGATCTTGGAGTGACTGTGGATAGTTCTCTGAAAACATCCACTCAATGTGCAATGGCAGTCAAGAAAAGCTAAGTGTTAGGTACCATTAGGAAAGGCATAGACAGTAAATAATGTAATGCCACTATATAAATCCATGGTACACCCACACCTGGAATACTGCATGCAGTTCTAGTCACCCAGTCTCAAAAGAAATGGAAAAGGTACAGAGAACGGCAACAAAAATTATTAAGGATATAGCACAGCTTTCATATAAGGAGAGATTAAGACTGGGACAGTTCAGCTTGGAAAAAAGACAACTAAGGGGGTGGGGGTATGATATAAGTTTAAAATAATGAATTGTGTGGAGAAAGTGACTGTTATTTGCCCCTTCACATAACACAAGAACCAGGGGTCACCCAATGAAATTAATAGGCATCAGGTTTAAAACAAACAAAAGTACTTCACACAACACACAGTCAACTTGTGGAACTTGTTGCCAGGGGACGTTGTGAAGGCCAAAACTACGACTAGGTTAAAAAAAGAAAGAATTAGGTAAATTCACTGAGGATAGGTCCCTCAATGGCTATTAGCCAAGATGTTCAGGGATACAACCCCATGCTCTGGGTGTTCCCAAGCTTCAGACTGCCAGATACTGGGACTGGGTGATGGGATGGATCACTTGATAATTGCCCTGATCTGTTCATTCCCTTTGAAGCACCTGGCATTGGTCACTGTCAGAAGACAGGATACTAGGCTAGATGGACCACTGGTCTGACCCAGTGTGGCCATTCTTATGCTCTCACGTTCTTGTGTGAAGAGGTGAGTTTTGCAGAAAACCACAAAGTTCAGTGGTGGTTCTTGTTTTTTTTTCCTGGCAGGAAGTTCCTCATTCTTGTTCCACTTCCTGAGAAGTTTCTAAGCTCCCACAGTCATGAATCTCCAGTCCTCTCATTGGTCAACAACATCATTGTTCCAGTGGAACACAGCTGGGAGATAATGGTCAGGGAGAGAAATAT
Source organism: Chrysemys picta bellii (assembly GCF_011386835.1). Lineage (NCBI taxonomy): Eukaryota > Metazoa > Chordata > Testudines > Emydidae > Chrysemys > Chrysemys picta. The sequence goes on from NC_088796.1 coordinate 113,031,973, forward strand.
GATTTCTCAGGTAGCCAGGACAGATTCCATATAGGTCTCTGAAGATCAGGATAGATTTAGATTAGCATAACTAAAATGAGAATTCGGCCAAAGTTGGGATAAGCCTCCAGAATTTTAGGCACTTAGGCAAACTGAAATGTACCTCCAATCTTTTAAAAATGTGTCTGTACCTCATCACAATGGGCACATGAAAAACAATTTTCAGGTTACTAAGGAAAATAACTATATTTCATATGGATATTTAGGTATACAGGCTGTACATTTTATCCTGTCCCGATACCTGGTACCTGGCTTGTCTTTAGACCATAAGCTCTTCCAGGCAGGTACTCTCTTATTTTATGTTGTACAATGCCTAGCATTATAGAGCTCCATTTGAGTTGACCACTAGCACTACCCAAAATACAAATAAGAAATAATAGATTCTAATGGCTTATCCTGTGTATATAGTAAGTAAATAAATATTGCAGCACAGTGTTGACTGTATAAACGATATTGGAATGCAGACCACTGTGAGGTATTTATATCATACTGTAATAAATGTTTACTATTTAATTGAACCTGTGTAACCCAATAGTAGATAAATATCTTACAGCTGTATCAAAAGCAAAAGCAATTGCTAATGAAACTCACTAAATTGCTACTTTATACTTAGCTAGTTTGCATACTGTATGCAGTAATTTGCAACAAAACCAACTATTTTGCCCCATTTTCCAGCAAAGATTAATAGCTGATTGGTATACTTAGGTTTCCTATTAAAAATTATTTAGATACGGTGCTACAATGTATTTGCTACTATAATGTAACAATGCAATGCATTCTGGAAATACCATACCGTTAAAGATGGACTACAGTTACCAAAATATTAATATATTTTGTAATACGTTGTCCTTCTGTGTGTGTGACCATGCATGTGTGTTCTCTTACTTGTTCATCTGCAGAATTCAGCAATGGGTTTCTTTGTCATTACTACAGATTAGTAAGAACCTACTGTATTGCCATTCGCATCAATTGAACATAGGCAGATTACAAAGCAATGTTCAATATTTATACAGACTACTATTACTTCAGACTACTTTTACCCAAACCAAACAGCCAAAACCAAAGTACCTATTTCCGGATTTCCAACAACTTATTTTAATATGAAAATAAGGTAATTGACAATCCCTGAAGGCTTGAGGCTTGGTCAAAGATTGCCACATAGTTTATAACTCTCCTGCTTTACACAGTTGACCTGGAAAAAAGGACTTTATTTCCCACAAAACAGAGTTATCATGCAAACTGGTTATTCTCAGTCCTCTCTTGTGTCCACAACATTCAGTTGCCATATTCTATAGGTTCACAAAACTTTATGTGCATGCCAAATGGAAAACTGCATTTCACCCTGGACATTTCTTGAATTTAGGACTGGAAAGGAGGAATAAAACTTTAGCAAGTTGAATTTGCACTCTTCTCCCATTCACCCTCTACTAACTGAGTTCAGCTGAGGCCTGCTAGGTCCTTTAATCCTGTGCATTCATTCAAAATAGACAGACTCTACAGAAGAATAGGTCTCCTATTCCTCCTTACTTTTTTGTGGTGTTAAAACAGGGAAGCAAGAAAGCAAGTAACACAAGAATTGAAGGAAAATAAATTATGGGGATCTGCTTTTTCCTTTCCCTTATTTCAAATATTTGTTACATATTTAGCTTTCTTATTAGTTAATGAATCATTTGTAAACTGCTCCTGATTTCTGCATTTTATCTGCTTTTCTTAAGTATTGGGTAAACAGCTTCAATAATTTAAAGCATATGAGTTGTTCACAACCATGTGCAATGAATATTTGTATTTAGTGTTCCTGTTTGATTAGTCATCTAAGCCACATGTTACTGACTCTGCTCCCTGATTGAATGAGTGAAACAAAAATAACAAATGACAATTAGCAATAAACTTCTGGAATGACTAATTACAAATCAAATTTGGGGAGTTAGGGTTTACCTTCACCAGCCAACATTGTCAATTGCTGTGTCTTAATTAGGATTTTAGCATAAACTAACCTGTGTAAATTAACCTAACACACCCTTTTCCCTTTGAACACCAACAAGTCTCAATAAACTTAATCTTTCTAAAGTGTTCAGATACCAATGTGATGAGTGAAATAGTAAGAGTAGTAATAACAGACCGCAAAACCAAACCAAATAAGGAACTGCAAGACAGGGAATGGAAATCAGATGAGCCAATTGAGAGGAGATAATGCACATCCAACGCGACGATATTTCTGAGAGCCCCATTTTTGTAGGGTGGTATCAGGAAGCAGCTAATTCTTCTTGAGATACTCCATAAGTTTCAGATTAACCACCTTCTGGACACCACTGTTGCTTTATTAAAAATATAGCTGCCAGGACATTACTCTGGTTGTTTAAGTGATTCTCCAGGATTGATGCTTAGTAGAGGTAATTTGGGGTAACTGGCTCATCTGTAATGGAAACAGTTTTTATGTTTCTGAGAAAATCTATTAAAATGAGGGGGGAAATTAAACAACAGGTGTCGAAGTATCAGAGAGCTCTTAAAGCACCATTAACTTATACACGTTTTACACAAAACCCAGTAAGGAACCACTGAGGCCTATAAAAAGGTACATGTTATTTTATAAGGCGATGATTTTAAAAAAAGCTGAGGGGCAATTTAAATAAACAAAGGGGGATTTGTTTCAGGGAGTAGCAATGGGGGGTATGTTCTACAAAGCCCACATAAGCTTGTTATCTAGCTCACGATACAATGTTAAAAAAAGAGTTTGATTGAATGTAAGAATACAGTAATCTGTCTCATAATGCTCATAAGCTTAGTGGCAATAAACTTTGCTAAATGCTAAGTTTGAGAAAATGCTGTGCAGGCAGATGGTGAATATGTGCCTAAAGTCTATCCCAAAGCTGCAAACATTACCATCTGCTCCGGCACTGATCTCAGTTTCTGTTCAGTGGTATTCTTTAGAACTGGAAATCACATTTTCACAACACTCCAGTTTCACACCCTGGCCTCAGTGATGGGACTTCTCCTGCCTGTCTGGTTCAGGCCTATTTGAATCTATTAGCCCAGAGCCTCAGTGTCAGCTGACAATCCCACAGAACAGCTCATGAATGATTTTTGAAAGGTGCAAAGATTTTTTTTAACTTGCCCAATCCTGGACCAGCTGTGTATGCTCCAGGCCAGCCCCTCAGCATAATTTCAAGCAGCCTTAAGCCATTCTAAATTATGCCAGCTGTCAATGCCCCAACTGGCTGATAAAACAGCCAAAGATCAACTGTTATCCAGTCACACTCTAAATACCAGCAACAGAGAATGAAGGTGGCACAGGAGTTTGGACATCAATCTCCATAATTACAGGATCACTATGCACTGGAAGAATCCTCCCATACTTACTTACCCAACCTTTTGTCACCAGAAATGCCAATGGTGTGGTGCAAACCACTGACAGAGGCCATGTCTACATCACCATAGCTATGCTGGCATAGCTGTCATCATAGCTAAGCTGGCATAACCCCATAGCATGGACACAATATACACTGATGGTAGGGGTTTTTCCTGTCACTGTAGACACACCACTTTGCCAAGCAATGGTAGCTAGGTTGACAGAAGCATTCTTCCATCAACCTATTTGCATCTACATTAGGTTAGCATAGCTAAGGTGCTCGGGGTGTGGCTTTTACACACCCCTGAGCAACCTAACTGTACGAACCTAAATTGTAAGTGTAGAACAGGCCAAAGTTAGCAAATTTCTGATTTAGGGTAGGCCCAGTTTCATCCAGTTGTAAATGGAGGGGGGTTGCCGGAATGAATGAAAAGTTAAATTGATAAAAAAAACTTCAGAATTTGACCCTGAAAAAATAAATAGCTTAAAGATATACAAAAACATAGCTAACTGGTTTTCAACTATTTTAGAATTCTGAAACTTTCAGCTAAAGACCATTACTGTATAGTTACATATCCAGCAACGTTCAATGTAGCTGTATATTGCTCATTTTCTCTTCTTCTACCATCACTAAATATTACTTAATATTTATATTATGGTAGAATAGATGATACTATGATCAGGGTCTCATTGTGCCAGACAGAAACACATAGAAAGAGATGGTTCTTTGCCACAAACTACTTGCAATCTAAATAGATATAACAGGCAAAGAGTGGGAGATGAAGCTACTTGCTCGAGGTCACATATCAGATCAGTGGCCAAGCCCAGAAGAAAATTCAGGTCTGGGTCCCAGTCCAGTGCTGTATTCACTAGACCACACACTGGCTCTCATACCAGTTCCCATTGACAGGCACTAGTGACCACCTGGTTCCCTCCCTCCAGGAGCCTGTTGTTCCAGAGACCTTACAGAGGATTACTATACCAATTATAATCTGGAGCTGGTCCACATTTTTGAACCAAAAGTTTTCCTGTTGAAAAAATTAGGTTTAATAGAAAATGAATTTTTTCATGGTAAAAATATCATTTGAATTTTTAAATTTTAAATTTCCAAAAAAAGCATATTATTTTTAATTGAAATTTGTTTCAGCATTCAAAGGGGAAAAAGTATTCTGAAATCCCAAAATTCTGTAAATTTGGATTTCTCCTCACCCTCTCTTTCCAGGGTTTCCCCCCCCCCCCCCCCGTTCTTCCCCCTTCTCCCCTTGTCTCCCGTTTTTTCCTTTCTTCATTTTAAATGTTCAAAACTTCTCCAACTTTGCAAAATATAAAGAGTGGCAAAAGGAAAAACAAAAAACTAACTTGAGCATTCTGCAGCCTCTCTAAATTTTTCCTTTGAACATTTTCACTAGTGATAAAAAAACCATCCATCCTCCTCTAATTATATTACCTATCATCATATTCATTTTGGACATACAATGCAACCCTGTTTATCCAAAGTTCTGAATGGACCCCCTGATACTTTCAGATTATGGATGAAAGAGGGGAATCAACCAAAAGGTTTTACAAAAGGTTGTTCTTCAGATTTCCAATCGCAAGGTACAGTGAAGAGAGCACTGGTTGTCTTTACAGGTAAGCCAGCATTCTCATGCACTACAACACCACAAAACATAACTCAAGTTCGTTTAACCAGAGCTCCATAAACCAAGGCCCTGTTCTGGCAAACACTTACTAACCTAAGTAACTTTTCACATGTAAGTATTTCCATTGAACTCACTGGGAAGTCTCACATGGACTAGATGTTCATAGGATTTTCGCCAAGTTTGTATTGCATTATAGTTAGTGAATTTCTAAGCAGGTAATTAGCTGATTAACAAAATATTTTGTCAGCTATATAGTTAAAAAAATCAGTGAAATATGAGCTTATTAAAATGTAGTGTCAACAACATACGGTATCTACATTGCAACCATGGGGTGTAATTTCAGCTCATGTCAATTGAGCACTGGAGCAGGCTAGTTGAGTTATAGCTACACAAGCTGCAGTTATAACTTGTGATTGCAATGTAAACATACTATGTGGACAGTTGCACAAGACACTGGATAGGCATTTAATATTTTGACTGCTCAGAGTCTTCTGTTTCAAGTATTATTTCTCAGCATCATGTCTGAGCCCAGCAGCAGGAACATTGGAGATATTCCCATTTTGAGTTTTTCCAGCACATTTTTCTAGCATTCTGTAAAATTTAACCATAAACATATTTAATTTATGGATATTCTGATTGGCTTTGAATCACATTTTTCATATACTTTGTTTTCATGATTCATCTTATGAGGGAAAGAATGGTCTTCATGTTCAGCATTGGACTAGGACTTGGGAAATCTGCTTAAGTAGGCTTGGGCAAGTCATACAGAGTGGAATTTTCAAAAGCATCTAAGTGATTTAGGATGAAAGGTTCTATGGACTTTCAGTGGGACTTGTCTAAGCCACTTAAGTGCTTTTGAAAATCCCACACTAAAGCTACATGTCTCTGTTTCCCTATTTGTGAAATGAGGTTATTGTTTCTCTGTATCACAAGAGTGTTATGAGGATACCTGTATTAAGTTCTGTTAGATACTCTGACACTGTATTGATTGGGCCATATAGGCATCTAGATATATAAAAGAATGAGATGTCTTAAGGTTATAAAGTGCTTTGGAAGAATCAAAAAAAAAAAAATCTAACACCCTAGCTCAATGTTCCTTTTACAGAACATGGGTCCTATATGGGTTCATGCTGTTAAACATTTTTCCTATATATTTTCCACTGTAATTTTTATATGGATCTACTTTGAGGTTCATCGTAGATGTGAAATTTATTCATTTTAATTTATTTGTATTTGATAAGTTGCCCTGATATTTCTATTATGGAGACACAGTGTGTATCCTTATTAAAAATGTTTATGATGGGCCAAGGTCTGTAACTTGGTTTAAATTAAGCAAAAGAAACTTTAGAAAATGGGAATGCAGGGAAAATAATCAGGAAAAAGTGTCCTAACAATGAAATCTACTAGAAGGTAAAATATTCTCTTGAGGAAAGTGGAAGATGCTCTATTACTTGAGTAACTTAAAAACTATACTGGCCAAAGTACTCAAGAATATACTTCTTGGCCCGGAGAATGGACAGAGATGAAAAGACCTAAAATCTTAAATCAGAGGATTCTATCATTTTATAGTATTAACATTTGTCTCGTGCTACCCACCAGAAGTAATGTAGTGCTTGAGAGCTGCCTGGATCTTGAATTCATAAGCATACATCAGGGTTAGCCAGTTCAGAAGTGAATGAATAGTAACAAAATTTTACTTCTTCGTGGAAAAGAAGAAAGTAAGAGACAGATACAAGTCATCTTGTCCTCACTGGGAATCCTGTCTGCTGGAGTCGAAAACAGCCTTTGGAACTTTCAGGGGTTAGCCTATGGATTGGCTTCCTGGGCTATATCTACATTTGGAGCTGAGGTGCAATTCCCAGCTTGCACAGATGCTCGGTGAGAGCAAGCACAAGTGTAAGTGTACTTCAAATAGTAGCCACAGTAACACAGGCAGTAGCAAGTGGCAGCCCAGGCTAGCTGCCCTGAGTGCAAACCCACTTAGACCTTGTGGGTACATCCTTGCAGCAGTTCGCACGTGCTGCCGCTCTCCGCTAGCTGTGCTACTGCAGCTACACTACTGGTTTTAGCATGCTAGTTCAATGAGTGCTAGTGTGAGTAGTTCTGTGTGAGCTGGGAATCACAGCCCTAGCGCCGAGTGCAGACCTAGGCTTAGATTAAATTCATGCCAATAAGAAGCTCTTTCAGTCACACATAATCCTTGCTAAACAGATGGATGAACTAAGGTCTTCCTCACCATCACATTCTGAGCCAGATCAGCAGCACACGTAAAGAAAATTCCTATTTATGTATTTTGAAATACTTGTATGCTAGGTTAGGACGGAGGGTATTAGGCTAGGTTGTTACAGAATAGCTCAATTTTCAGGTGCAAATTTCATCAATGTTCTGCAGCTCTGAGATCGTTACATTTTCCTGGATCTAAAATCCAAGGCAGAGGGACCATTTCTGTGTTTACTGGAAGGTTCCAGTCACAAAGAAGGCAGGAGTTAAAGATATGGACTGGGGAATAGGTGGTCCAGCCTAATGGTCGGAGCCAGAGTCAGGAACCTGGAGTCAGCAACCTAGCAGGGCAGGACTAAGGCAGCAACAGGGCTGGAGCTAGGGTTGCCAGGCATGTGGTTTTCGACTGGAATGCCCACTCGAACAGGCACCCTGGCGGCTCCGGTCAACCGGGCTGTTAAAAGCCCACTCAGGGGCACAGTGGGGGTCTGGGTCTAAGGCAGGCTCTCTGCCTGCCCTAGCTCCACAAGGCTCCCAGAAGCAGCCGCCAGGTCCCTGCGGCCCCTAGGTACATGGGTGGCCACGGAGGCTTTGTGCACTGCCCCCACCCCTAGTGCCACCCCTGCAGCTCCCATTGGCCGGGAACTGTGACCATTGGGAGCTGCGAGGGTGGCACCTGCAGGCACAAGGGTAGCGTGCGGAGCCTCCCTGGCCGCCCATGCGCCTAGGAGCTGCAAGGACCTGGCGGGTGCATCCGGGAGTCATGGTAAGTGCCGCTGGGACCCCACACCCTGAACCTTCTCCTGCACCCCAAGCCCCTGTCCCAGAGTCCCCTCCCACATCCAAACTCCACACCTGTAGAGCATGAGGAACCCCAGGGAGCCAGCCTATATTCCTTATCCCTGATCCCACGACCTGCCAGAGATGGAGCCTTCATGGCACCGGGAGCACAGGCATGTACCTGGCGTGGTTCACCCCCATCCCCAACACCTTTTGTGGTGTGATGGAGACCCTGGCACATGCCTATCTAGACTTTGCCAGGTTGCTGCCCCTGTTCCGGCTCCTCCAGAACCTCCTGCACTTCCCCCCCCCCCCACACACACACCCCTTTTCATATTCGCTCCCTAGACAGCTTTGAGGAGCAGTAGGTGCTGTCCAGGGTCCTCTGCTTGGTGTCTCCCTCTGGAACCCTAGTTCTGAACCTTTGACCTTCATTCCCATCCCTGTCATTCCTTAGTTATCCCCCGAATTCAGCTGGGTCCCGGGTTCAGTGGTTCCTCCAACAAGGCTGGAGGGGCCTTTAGAAGCAGTTGAGCCCGCCTCCCTCCCAGAATTTCCAATAAGGCCCAAACTCCCACCCGGAACCCACACTCCAAACACCCCAACACCCTGCCCCAGCCCCGAGTCCCCTCCTGCACCCCAAACCCCTCATCCCCGGCCCCACCCCAGAGCCTGCATCCCCAGCCAGAGCCCTCATCCCTCTCCTGCATCCCAACCCTGTGCTCCAGCCCGGTGAAAGTGAGTGAGGGTGGGGGAGAGCAAGCAGTGGAGGGAGGCAGGATGGTACGAGCAGGGGTGGGGCCTCAGAGAAGGGGCGGGTGCGAGGTGGGGCCTCGGGGAAGGGGCGGGGAAGGGGTATTCGGATTTGTGCAATTAGAAAGTTGACAATCCTAGCTGGAGCAAGACTGGGAACAAGGCAGACAGAGGAGCAACTGCAGATACAGGCATGATCCTTGAGCAGACAGTGGCCAAATACAACTGCTAGGCTAAAGAGCAGTCCTTGCAATGCCACTCAGCCAGTCAGTCAATTGGGCCAATTAGGGGTTTCAGCTGCCGTTAGCTAGCTGGTCACAGGCCCCGCTGCAGGCCCTCATTCCTAACTTATGCTTAACTTGAAGCATGTTAGTAGTCCTAAGCACTTAATTGTGTGGTTCAAACTGGACTTTTCATTTTGAAATTAATTGATATGAAAAAGAAAAAGTGATTTTCAAAAGTCAAAACCAAAACAAACATGTCAAAATTATTGCAACTAAATGTTTTGACTGACCCAATCCATTTTTTTTCCAGATTATAGATTTCTGAAAATTGTCAAGGTTTCAACTTTTTGCCTTGATTTAGGGGACACTCTCTCTCGCTCTCTCTCTCTCAGAAAACACCCCTCTTGGTTTTCTGACCAGCTCTAGTTAGAAACAGATACATTTAGGAAGAAAAATTTCCACGGTGAGCCCGATAGTAATTCAATCCAACCTATCATGTTTAATTGTATCTGTAGTCTCAAATTGTTTGTAAACTAAGAACTAGTAGATAATCAATGTTCGGACTAGAACTTCAATAAAGTTCTAGAAATTAATTTTCTGTCCTTTCCTCCTAGTGATAGAACAGGATAACTAAAACAAAAACAAAAACAAAAAACAACAACCCAAGAACATGCATTTAGACTATCTAGTGATGCATCCTCCAGTGCAAATAACTTTATCACCATATTTTATTGTACAAATATGCAGTAATTCACTTAGAGCTGACGGCCAGCATGATATTTTTTGTTTTAAAGCAATATGAATGTATGTGCTGTTCAGGCTCATTAGCAATGCCATCCAAGTGCCCACAGAAGACAGTCACAGTCAAGGTTGGATGTTGATGTACAGTGCAGAAGTTTTTACATTTAGGAAGAGCAAAAAAAAAAAAAAAAAAAATCATGATCCTGCAGCAGAGCTCTTAACATTGACAACTTGGCCTGAAGGCAGGGATACTGCTGTTTGCCACTACAGGACACAACTGATTTCTATTTTAAAATTCTCATTCAGATTCTCTTTTCCCCCCGCTTAAAGTGTTATCAAGAAAATGACCTTCAACAAGCAGAACCAAACAGCTGAGGTCTGGAAATAAGGCAAGATATAAGGAACTTAAACAAAACAAAAAAAGGTTTCTTGAAACACAGGGAAAGATTCTGACTTTAGGCACAACTCTGAGTTCAGGAGGGGCAGGGAGAAGAGGGAGGAGGTGTCAGCAGGAGCAGCCCCTGGAGGCATTATGACTCAGAGACACCACTGCTTCCTCCTTGTTCTAGGGAGGGGTAGGTATGAGTAATAATTTGCTTCTTGTCTATACCAAGAGTAAATTAGGACAACTAGTGTGCTGGCCTCAGCTCCCCACCTCTCCCAGCTCACCTGATCCAGGTTTGACGTGAGGAGCATCCATTAACTCTTACATGCCTTGGACCACAGCCTATGCAGTTACACAGCGGTCTAACTCACCCATATTTACTTGTGCAGGTGTGTAATTCAACTCACAACAGTCCAGAGGCAAAGCAAATATTTTATAATACGTTTAATATGTTTAGTCATGTAGGTCCAGATGCTGATATGTTGACTAGAACCTCACTTCACGAGTAGTCCCACTGAGGTCAGTTGGGCCACTCAAGGAGTAAGGTGCTTCTCAGAATGAATAAGGGAATCATAATCAGGCCTTTATGGCAAAAAATCCACCACTCTTAGGTTGAGCAAGTGGTACCATTGAAATCAATGGAACTACTTACAGAGTAAATTACTACTCTGCATAAGTAAAGGCAGTAGATTTAGGCCCTTAATTTTAAAGAAATACTTCAGTAATGGAGCCTATTTGCTTATGGGGGAAAATACAAGGTGAGTTGTTATATTTTAAGTTTGTGTGTGCTAAAGTAATCAAACTCATTCACTCCCCCTCACTACCCCCTCACCCACTGCAAAACAACTCCATGAATATTTGGTATTTTTCCCTCTGTTATAAATTTTCAGTTTAGTCAAGATGGAATGTAAATCAGTTTTCTTATAAAACTGACAAAATTATCTTATACAGTGTAGTTGTAGACATGTCAGTCCCAGGATATTAGAGAAACAAGATGGGGTAATATTGAAAGCTTGTCTCTCTCATGAACAGAAGTTGGTCCACTAAAAGATATTCTCTCACTCACCTTGTCTCTCTAAAATTCTCTTAGGCGACCATGATACCTTCTGAAAGAGGGAGGAAGGGGAAAATCTTAGATTCAAAAAGGCTTGATTATCCACTGCTTTGAACATTGAGCAATCATTTTTACCAGTACAGAAAGGGTGTAAAATTCTGGTAAACAGATTTGGCAGCATTTCACACACTCGCTTTGCAGGAATATTAATAACTACACATGGTGCAGGGCAATGGAGAATCAGTCCCAGAAAATATTTATAGACCAAACCTACCGTTCAAACTCAAACAAGCACTTTCTTTCCTCTTGATCTTTATTCTCTTTGAAATATATCTTATTCATATAAACCTCCATATAGCACCATCAATGTCTTTTCTTCATGTACAATCCAACTAACTTTAGATCAGTTTCATTGATAAAATATACCAGAGTTTTGCGAATTATCATCTCAATTCTTGGAGAACCAATCTAGTCCCCATGTCTTGTTCTGTGGTAAATTATTCTTGTTAATGTGGCTATCATATGACAGTATATGCTGTAATAACTATAAACAGCAGATCATCTTGCACACACAGTGTCAATACTTATGAAAGGGGTGATTCTAGTCTTCCAGATGATACTGTGAAAACAGTCCTCAGGAACAGTTTCTAACGATTTTCTAAAATGTATGAGTTTGAAACACATGCTGCTGTGCAAAATCCTTTGACAAGCTGGTTTTAGTTCACCAGGTATTTCCACACAGCCTCCTGATATCCGGCTTCGAAATGCTATTCTAAGGTCCTGCCTGTATCTCATCTAGATGTTCCCCCTGTGAGAGAGAGCGAGAGTGTTCATCCCCCAAATTTTCCAGCAGTGGGATCCAAAAACCTACATTATTGCCAAATACCTAATGGCATCAAAGACTTATCTTATTCTTGAGCATTTTAGGACCCAGAGTGAGGCAAAAACAACAGCCTATGCCAAGGGAGACCTATTTTTGTTGAGGCAATCTGGAAAATATCAAGCACTAGAGTGGGGTAAAGATGCATTGCAGCAACAGGGGGAACTAGTGGGGCTTTCTGGGTCCCACTGCTGCTATTGGGCAGATCTCCCACAGCCCCAAAAAGGACATTTTGAGGGTCTAAATGAGCAAGCCTACACTATGACCCACCTACCTTCCCACAAAGGCTGCTTTACACTGTTTCCATTTTTGCACCAGATCAGGCCAGGCTACGGACAGCAGAAAGGTGGCTTAGAGCTACACCCATCCACCCAACCTCAGCTGTTCCATGTGTAAACTCATCACAGAGGAAGACTGAACTTTGCATTTTTGAAACTCAAAGCAAACCTCCGTGAAGAGAGAACCAAAACCAGAAAAATCTGTCTCCCACACAAGTACACTACCAAGTTACAGACAACCCGAGGAGAGTTAAGGTGATGAAAGGAATTCAAAACATCAATTTACTTATACAACATATTACTAAGAATATATCCAGTATGATGGCTGCACCGAGGGAATGAAAATATGCATTTAGAGGCAAGTATTAGGAGAATACAGAAATACAAATGATTTTATTGAACTGGTACATGGGAATTATCAGAGAGCAAAATTCATATGAGAAAGGACAGTAGCAGTACAGGTGGTGTATTATACTCTGTGGGAATGTACCACCTCATTAGGAATAAGAAAACATAACAGGATGTGTACCAGCTAGAAGACAGAGACATGGGAAATCAAAGGCAGTTGCAAAATGGCCACTTTAGTGTTACAGTAGCTTGGCTCTGAAAATGTAAAGGAGCAATCCTTAGAAAGGCATATAGTGGAAAAAGTGCCTGTGAAGGGCAATCACGACTGAAGAGTGCTAATAGGGACTAGGCAGTCATGAAGCATGGCCCCGAGTCTATGTGTTACATAACAGCTCTGTATCGTGTGATACTGGACTAACTATAAGTTGTTGTTGGCTCCTCTGGTAATTTGCACTGGTAAATGAGGTAATGAGAAAGTGCTACAGAAACACCAGGAAAGGGCCTCTGTTCCTAGAGGTAATAACCACCAACGCACACAACAACAGTCAAAGGGAAGGATTGCTATGCCACAGAGTTTATTAAACAGCCAATATGGCTAACTATTCTGGACCTAATTCCTGGAAGTGAGCCAGGTATGATAAATAAGCCTGACATTGGGGAGCATCTATATCTAGTGATCATAATATCATTAGATTTAAAATGCTCAGGAGGACAGCGCTAAAGGAAGGAACACAAAAGCATCAGGACTTCAAAAACGCAAACTGTGAAGTGTTGCAATGAGACTTCAAGAAGTCTGATTAGAATTCTGTGATGTACTGAAATTTCACTGTAGAAGAGGAGGAAGTGTTTAAGCAGCAGTTAAAAAAGAAGGCGAGACTGCAATTAAAATGCATCCTAGTGAAATCCAACCATGTAAAAAGGCATCAGAGGCCAATGCAGTTAAGTAGCAACATAAATAACAGTGCATGCGATATGCAGAAAGCTTTTAACAGTTTAAGCAAGCTGGTAAGGAAGAGAATGAAAACTATAAAAACCATCAATAGGGAAGGGAGGGGCTAAAGTTATTCTCATGAGACATCAGCAGATTTTACAGTGACCTGATAGAAGTACTCAAAATTAAAATGTAACGGGGCGAGTGAGGGAGAGAGATTGACTGATTTAGCAATTAAATACCTGATTTTATAATGTTATGTAAGCTCTAGGTTCACTAATGGAATGATAGTTTAGGAATCCAAGGTGGCCATTTCAAAAGAAAATTATGAAATAGTCTTTCAATGCCTTTTTTTTTTTTATCATCAACTCTCCAGTCACTTGGAACTTCACCTTAAACTTTTAAGAGTTCTGAATCCTTAACTAAAATCCAATCCGTTTCTGGTCATATTAGCATTCTGAAAGCTATCTACAAAAGGAGAAAAATGGGTTCTACTTTCTCATGATGTATAAAGGCTGCTGTAAAAATTCACACTTGGGGGTTTGTTTACAGCCTATAGTTTACCTTCCAGTTGCTGGGGAGTATCAAATCTGGTCTTATTGATTATCCCAGAGGTGTTCAGCGACGTGGCGTGTGAACACTCTCAGTCCTTTATTGAAAGGAGGGGATGTTGAATATTTACCAAAGACAACATTTGTTCCAACTGTTTCTCAGGAATTTAAGTTAAATACCTGATAACAGGGGGTCAGGAGAAGAAAATAGATTTAACCAGTCTGAATATATGAATATATGAATAAACCTCTCAATTGGGTTTCATTTAGGATGATCAGACATCTTAATATTAAGGGCTTTGTCTTATATGCAACTCTAACCTTCCCTCTGCCCCTGGAAAAAGGTGTCCCATTTTTTCACACTTACTATCGGGTCACCCTACTTTAACTTGTCTCTGATGTTATAAATCTACTAACCCTACTAATTCTCCAGGTTCCAAGTCTTTCAAAAAAAAAGATGGACCTACACTTGTAATGGAAAATATAAGGAGAAAGAAAAAACATGTTTAAAAAAGTCTTTCATACATGATTAAGGAACACCTGAGAATAATTTCAAACAAAGAAACTGAATTACAGACAGTGAGGGCTGGAAAGGCAGTCTGATGACACTTGAAAACATTTGAATCCTGATTTTTTTTTTTAAATGACTGAAGCAAACATCCCAGTTATCCAGGAATTCCTGATAAACCAATCAACTATTCGTTCAAAACTTGCAGCCTTACTATCCAATCTTGCAAACACATACTGCCCTGTATAGTGCTTAGTACCGGGCATTATGCCAGTGAAGTTAATAGGAATGTGCCTGAAGTAAGCACTATGCGTCAAAGTAATCATTACACCTAGCTGTGAGAGTCTGTAGAATCTGGCCTAGACAAAGGCTTTAAAAAAAAAAAAAAAAAAAAAAATAACCCTCCAGAGAGTTAACTCGCTAATTTTTAGTTAGTTAAGTATGAATAGAAAATTCAGACATACTTAGTTCCCCAAAAGAACGGTTAATAAAAATTTCCAAGCAATACCAGTGAAGCAGATAGTATAACTGCATTTAGTAGCTGCTAAATTTCTGGGAAGACAGAAGATTGTAGGATACAGTGGAAAAAAAAATCACTGAGGTGAGGTGGAGAATGTGATAAACCCAGATGATAAGCCAGATTTGTTGAGCCTAGACCATGTAGCCATTCTCCTGTCTTGAAATTCTTTATAGCCTCAGGATCTTTTAATTTTCTAGGAAACGAATATAGCTATGGCTAGCATAGCAAAAATTGCTGTTGAATATCATAATGCATGCCATAGAGAACAGAGTACTTTAAGTACATAGTCAGTGCTGCAGATGGCACTGTTAATTTTTGCTACTGGCTCTGAGTCAATGCAGGAGGTGTTGCCTGTCTCACTAACCTAAAAATGAAGATTGGTTGCTTTCCTGATTACATCTCTTAAGTGGGGCCCAAAAGGAATTTGTGCACACAGGAAAAAAAAAATCTGTGCAACCTGCAAATAAAGTTAGACTGTCCCCAGGTTTTTCTTTTTAAACAAACACTTTAGAAAGGCAAACTGGTTGTCTTATCTTGCTCCAGTTACCATGTTTTCTTTGTCACAATGGCTCTTGGTGTCTGACAACTGCACCACACGTACACCCTTTATATTACAAAATATGAAGCAAGTGTAGAGTGGTGATACTGGAGGAGTGATTCTTTGTTTCCCAAAGCATCTAAGTAGCTAAGTCAGCAGGGCCGGCTCCAGGCACCAGCTTGTCAAGCAGGTGCTTGGGGTGGCTGCTCCGGAGGGGGGCGGCACATCCAGGTATTCGGCGGCAATTCGGCGGACGGTCCCTCGCTCCGCCTCAGAGCGAAGGACCTCTCGCCGAATTGCCGCCGCAGATGGCGGCTTTTTTTTTTTTTTTTTTTTGGCTGCTTGGGGCGGCCAAAACCCTGGAGCCGGCCCTGCAAGTCAGACAGAATTCAAGATCTTACATTAGATCTCAATGTCACCAAAAGCTTTGTGGAGCGACAGATGACGAGTAGTTCAAATGGACTGACTGAACGAACCTACAAAAAAGCCTTGTTCTGTCTCATTGATACCTAGTGACACAAGCAGCTGAACACTCATACATTAAAATGCTCAATCTTTACCTAATGGATCAAAGATTGCTAAATGGTCCTTAAAATAGGCAAATTAACAAATTCTTCAATGAGATCAAGGCAGTAACCAGAGAGACTTGAAAGCTTTTTACATTCACTCAGCCTCAATCTAGCTTTTCACTTTGAGAAAAGGAGGAAGCCTGAGCAAAATTTTTGCATTACCATCTCTTGTCCATGAAGCAATTATTTGCATTCCTCACACATAGGAAGATTTCCTGACCTTAATGTATAAAGTCATGGATAATATATAACATAGATAAATGCTATACAATGAGCAAATTTTAGTGCCATATTGATAAATAAATCTACTTCCAGTCCAAGAAAATTAGTTCATAGAATAGAATCATAGAATATCAGGGTTGGAAGGGACCTCAGGAGGTCATCTAGTCCAACCCCCTGCTCAAAGCAGGACCACAATATACAAGTTCCTTCACTTTTAAAACTGCTGGAAGATTTTGGGTCTCTCTCTGGCTTCAGAATAGATATGGCTAAATTTTTTACCTGATATTTGCTAAATCAAAAGAAACCTATCAATCTCTGGTGAGGTTTTGCCCTTTTAAAAGATCAAAATAATGGATTTATATATTTTAGCACTACACTTAGTGCCCAAACAAACTGGGGTAGAGGGGACTTTTGATGCAACCCTGGAAAAAAGGGTGCTGGTTAAGTTGCATTGTCAGAGCATTTACTTCTGAGTCACAATTCCTGCACTTCTTGGGAGGGTAGTAATTTACTGGTGGCCTATCCCAGCGTTATGTTCCTATGAATAACTGAACTGAAGCCAAGTCTCTGTCCATTTCCCAGGCATTTGTTCCAGAGAGGGAGTTAACAGGCAGCAGGTTTACTTCTGTGTGTCTGGACCTAAAATCCAGGTAGTCAATGTTATTACTTCCTTGTGGTTATATAGTCTGAGTCATAATTTAACCCTATATAAAGCTAATTACAACTCCATTTTTAACTCCGCTAAATCAGGTTCTTTGTAAATGGTTCACTTTATATAGGAACATACTTTGTCAATAGGTTCCACAACTATTGGCGGTAGAATGTTGGGGATCAGGATTCCTACTCATGCCCTTGTCAGGGAAGGGTGGTCTAGTTGTGGATGAGACTTACAAGTACATAGATTGACTCAGAGGCAGTGTGGCTAGGTGGAGGAGATTTTGGTGTCCTATTAAAAACCTGAGCTCTAATCTCTGTTCTACCAAGAGTGACCTTATCTCAGTTATCTTATTTGTAAAATAAGAGCAATGATGCTTGCCTCCCTCCTGAGGTAGGGGGTATACGGCATTATTCAATAGTAAGGGCTATGAAGTGCCTAGAAATACAGGCAGCATTGAGTAGAGATTAGTTTAGAACACAGAACCTTAAGGCTCCCAGCTCAGCACACCTTTTTCCTGTTTACATGGTGTTCTATGGGGCGCTTCCTAATCTATTTTTAACTTTGTCTGGAATTATATAATCCCATCATATTTATCTCTGTGTGTGTGCCTATTTTTTATTTAAAATGATTCCATACAAAACATATTTTCCTATTCAAAATACATTCAGGTAACATTAAGGTTGCAAAATCACTCACCAGTCAGGAAAAATCAAAAGTAAAGTTTCATTATGCAATCTCAGTTCTGGTCCCTGTATGCAGAATTATGATGTACTCAAATTACATTATGCCATACTATACTATATCTCAAGTAATACACCTCTACCCCGATACAACGCGACCCAATATAACACGAATTCAGAAATAATGTGGTAAATCAGTACTCCGGGGCGGCGGGGCTGCGCACTCCGGCGGATCAAAGCAAGTTCGATATAACGCGGTTTCACCTATAACGCAGTAAGATTTTTTGGCTCCCGAGGACAGCGTTATATCGAGATGGAGGTGTACCAGACAATAGGAGAATTCCCTCCCCCACCCCCACAGTTCATATAAAAAAGTCAAGTCAGCGAAGACATATGGAATATTACAACAACAAAATTAATATAAACTCTCTTCTTGTATGTATTTTGATAATTTGCTCATCACCGATGTACTAAACATTTCACAGGAAATTGTTTTCCTTTTGAGACAGATACGACAATAATAAATTACTGTTCAGAGAGCATTTCAATTTTTTTTCTGAGGGAAACATGTTTAAAGAGTTCTATTAAACAATGTGGATATTGCTTTAGTACATCTTATGTAACGTTGGGGGTTTTTAATGAGGGAATTAGCCACTCAATTACTAACTCCCCCTTAAGCATCTTAACAATTCCATTTTAAAATCATATTTAATTTGTATTTTCATTAGTCCTGGTTTTGGATCTTCTTAGTAAAGTTTGAGCATTACTTTCCCTAACTATTGTATGCATGCTCTTTAAAGTATTGTTAAACATCCTTAATGTCATGTTGGTGTATAGAACATATTCTTGTTCTCTACTGATTTCAAAGTTAATATACCTCTGAGTGGAAACATAGAATTAATTAAGAAAGTGACTTTTTCTTTAAATGGACATAAATGTATGTGAGTTTCCAGATGCTAAATATTGAATGGTACTAAATAGCAATAATGAGTTATGCCAGTCATCCCAAACAAAGGTCCATAACACCTTTAGACTACACGGTCAAGTATTTTGATCATGTCCTATTTTAAAGAAACATGTTTTAGAAAAAGTTTAAGGATTTTGAAAAAATTTTCATAAATCTCTGTCTGTAAAAAAGACAGTCTCCCTTAATAGCAAGAGTTCAAGTGTAAAGGCATTGGAGAAAAGAAAAAAAAGGTTTAGATGCAGTGTCCTTCCCCATTCGGAAGCTAAAGATAATGGGATCTGGCAAATCTGAAGATGAAAACTTAGATTTTCAAAAGTGAGTAGTGATTTTGGGGTGTCCAAACTGACACCTTTCAGAAAATGCTGGGCACCTACCCTCTGAAAATCATTCATTTTCATCGATGTCGATGACAAGACAGCGCAATGCATTAGCCAATCAAGTCTCGTCGGCTTGTTTCTGAGCTCACTTACACCAGGTTGACCTTAATGTAACCCCATTGACATCAATTGACTTATTCCCAATTTACATCAGTGCATTTGAGACCAGAATCAGGCCCCCGGTGTTCAAAGTTATTCAAGTATTCTTTAGAGAGCATCCCACCGATTCATGAAAGCCTTCCTCTTTATTCTCGCCTCCCTGTGAATATAAAATTTCTAGGGAGAGAATCAATACATCATTACTACAGATAGTTAACCCCAACCCAATTGTATTCAATGTCTAATGTCAGCATACCTGGCACAGAGATGGCTGATTTGAACCTATCTGATCATTTAAACTCCCAAGAAGATCTCCCATTTAGCCCCATGGTAAGAATTTTTTTTTACTTATAGTCAATATTGCATTATCTTTTGCTGTTCAAAAATTCCAAAGCCTAATCAGTGCATGCAAATCAATGTTTTATTGAGTAGGGGAGTTCGGTGCCAGTGCTGAGATTTCTCTCAGTTTATATACAGAAACACACTTAATTACTATTAGTCACACAAGCATTTTAATGTAGAAATTATTTTTAATAAATTCTGTTTGCAGCTCTGTGGTTGACTTGAAACCTAGTTGTAGCGTTCCTTTAAGAAGAGAAAAATATATTTCTCCAACCAGTCATTTTCTTTTCTCAAAGATAATCCCACTAACCCTTTGCTTCTAAATTGGGTCACTTCCCATCAAGTACTAGAAACAGTCACGGAGCAGTCAAGGAAGACCTATGGTCAAATTGTCCTTTACCTTCCTTTAGTCCATAAAACAGAAATTATGTAAGAAATTCTAAACTACTTTGGAAAAATAGAGAATTTTTCAAGGTTATTCTTGTCCCTATGCAACATTGTGTAATAGACTTCGGGAGGGGGGGGAGAAACAAAGAAAAAAAACCCACCTTTATCAACAGTAGATTTTTTTGCTCCATACTTATGTTTAAAAACATCATTACCATTATCTCACAGAGATCTAAATAAAAGATAAAAGCACAAAGAGAAAAGCGTAAATAGAATATATGGTGTGGGTGTCTCATATATTCTGCAGCACACAGTAATATCTTTATGAATTCTTTTCCTTAGATGGCTAAAGGAATTCCCACTGCGACCTTTATTCCATTAAACAGGGTAAGTATTATGGCACAGAACAGGTGGTACATTAAGGCCTTTGATCATACTATAAACCACATCTCTGTTGCATCAGAGACTATCGGAAATGTAATGAAAACATAATGAAGGCAAAGTTCTCACTTACCAAATGGTAGTGTGCAGCACAGCTAATTGGACTGTAGTATAAAATGTTGCAGGAGAGGGGAGAGAGAACAAAAATAACTACTATGATGGTTAGAAGAAGAAACCTGCCTTTGTTCCTAGCCATGAAAATATTCCAGGGGAGTCCCCATATTGCAAGTTAACCGTTTAAAATCAAAAGTTTCATTCTATGTGGTTTACATGGAGAGTTGTTAGAGCTTTTATAAAGAATCTGATTAATTTAACCTTTTATATTACAGTTTTGTGACCTGATATTATGCTTTTAAGACATTCATCCTCACTTAACAGTTACATATCAACAATTTAGAAAAAATTAACATTCCCATTTGCACTAGAAACCAACACCAAATCTGAACTAAGCTAAACTTTTTCAAAATCTCAACCCAGATTACTCATTCCGCCCCCCCCCCCCCATAGTATTTCAAATTCATACACCTCTCTGCGGTAGCTGAGACCCAAGTACTGTAATACCAGAAGAAAGACTGTTGTAGTATTTTCTGATCCAACCAGAGGAAGAAAGTCATGGTGATGTCAATGTTTATTTTTGGGAGCTTTTCAGACTCTCACAATTTGGGGCTAAAAAAGTGGTAGGTAGGTTTAAATAGTTATCCAGTGCTTGAGTGCACTGAACCAAAATGATACTGGTCTCTGAACCTCTTGAGATGTGCCCATCACCAATATCCACCTACAGAAATATGAATGACTCATTGTTAAGGCTACGATTTAGTCATGGGTATTTTTAGTAAAAGTCGTGGACAGGTCATGATTTTTTTGTTTCTTGCCTGTGATGATGTCTATTGAAAAGTTATGATTTGCTGAATAGGATTATGTTATTTGTATGCATGTATCATTTTTGTATCTGAAGTTATGAATATTAACTATGTACTTGTATTTCAAATATTTGCTCCTGTGGTAACACCAACACAGTGTGGAGGAACTATTCAAGTTTAATATCCCATCAAAGAACTCCCTTCTCTTCATGTGTCAGTATAATAATGCCTGCATCTATAATTTTCACTCTATGCATATGGAGAAGTGGGTTTTTTACCCACAAAAGCTTATGCCCAAATAAATCTGTTAGTCTTTAAGGTGCCACAGGACTCCTTATTGTTTTTGTGGATACAGACTAACACGGCTACCCTTGATACTTGCCATCAAAGAACACTCAACTGATAATGGACCATGGAAGATACCTATCTACACTTAATGGACTTTCCTGTGAATGTTCTAGAGTATGGCTAATGGCATCTACTATGACTAAGTGAAGCGTGCATGGACATGTGACTTGCCCATGTGATTCCAAACTCCATCTTGTTACCTGTAAATTTCCACAAACTAGAACAATGAGTTTCCCTCCACATGGCAGAATCTATAAAAGACCCTGGAAACATCTCCATTTTGCCTCTTTCCTGCTCAAACCTCTGGCCTATGGACTTATATTAATGGGAGTATTCTAACCAAGGGACTGAGGACCTTCCAATCATTTGGAAGCAACCAGAGACTTAACAAACCAGCAGTTTATTCCATCACTGCTATAAGCCTGACCCAAGAACTTTGCAATTCTTGTATGTATTTGATTCCTTTAACCAAATTTAACTCTCACCTTTCTTTCTTCCTTTTATAAATAAACCTTTAGATATTAGATACTAAATGATTGGCAACAGTGTGATTATTGGGTAAGCTCTGAGTTCTATATTGACCTGGGTATGTGGCTGGTCCGTTGGGATCAGAAGCACTCTTTGGTCGATGAAATTGGTTTTAAATAACCACTTATCATTAAGTCTACTGTTTTTGGTGGTGATACAAGGAGTGGAATGCCTAAGGAGACTGCTTTTCTGACTTATTAGTCAGTGTGGTGAAACAGAAGTTTACTTTTCTTGCTGGCCTGATATATTTAATGGGAGAATAACCACCAGTTTTGGGTGTGTCTGCCCTATTTCTCAGCAGTTTGTCCTGAATTTGGTATTCTCAGTTGTGACCCACTAAGGCCCAGTGACAGCAGGCTACAACTTTTATTAAATTATAACACAGGAAAGAGGTGCTATTATCACCCATACTCTCCTATACCAGGCATTTAAATGGTTCCAGTGTGGGGGTTACTGCTCCTTACCCTATAACCCATAACTGATGCCAGGGCTTCTTACAGTATAATCCGTAAAAGGGTGTCGACTTTCCTCATCCTAATCCCCCCAGGACTCAGCTCTCTCTGAATCCTAGCACTCTCCCCCCTACAAGGGGGATAGAGAGAGCAGCAAGGTGGGGATCTTAGCCTATGAGGGCCACAAGGTCTGACCTCGGCCTGTGAAGGCAAACAAGGTCTGATCCAATCACATGACCCCAAGGCTTTTACCTCTGGGAACCGTTTATTTTATTTTCTTAACCGCACTGAAAACCAGCCACAAGTTGCAACAAACAACAACTCCACCCCAGTGCATCAGTTAGGTACTAAGTGCATTTCTGCTTCACACCCTGAGGCTTGAAGGTGCTACGAGGAAGGCAAGAGACTGCTTGGTCCGGTCCTCTGCCAATTGGCCTATGGGAAGCAAAAATTCCATTCTGACCCCCTAAAGCAGGCAATCAATCAGCTAGAGCCACAGCATATGTCAGGGCTGGTTCCCATTCCTAGTTCGGGTGGGTACAGTGAGCTGCTGCAACAGAGCCAAGGCTCCACATGGCCACGGCACTGGGCTAAATCCTGGGGAATGCTGGCCAATCAGCACCCCTCTCCCCGAGTTGGCCAATGGCTGCCAGAGACTCGCAGGGGAGGAGCTACCTATTGTGCCTTGGTGAGCATTCCCTTTTTATCACTGGCCCCATGAAGTTCCCCCACCCATTGATGTGGGTAGGGGGCATTTTGGTTGCTTTATACAGCAATATCGGTTCTGAGATCAAAAGTAACTGGCTCATTTGATTTCCCCAGCTATTTAGTAAATATTTTTTACTGTGTATGTGGATGTTGAGATCCTAAAAGGAGAGGAGATGGAAGGAATAATTAGAACACACGCTTTTGCTTGAAATGTTGGTGAAAAATAGGGCTGGTAGAAAGATTATTCCTCCCCCCACCCCCACCAGAAAAATTGTCTTTTCCTCAAAAAATGGAAACCAACAATTTTCTGGCTGAAAAACAAAAAATAGTTTTCAAATGAAAAGTGGAAACTTTCCTCTGAAAATTTCAACAAAAAGATTCCCCCTTCTCCCCCTTTTCTATTGAAATTTTCCACAAGAACAAATCTGATCGGCTCTAGTTTTCAACAATATTCTAGCAAAAGTGTGTTCTGATTATGACACCCATCCCTTTCCTTTTTAAAATCCCAACAGCCTCCAGACAGTGAAAAACATTTCTTCTGAAAACTGAAGTTTTCAGGTTTTCAATGGAAAATTAAAACAACAACAACAACAAAACACTTTGGGGGGAAAGTACACTTTCATGGAGAGTTTTCATTGTGTCAAAAAAGCTAATGTCCCATCAAAAAAAAAAAAAAAAAGTTAAATGGAAAATCTTCAGCCAACCCTCATGAAAATCAATATCCAACATCATGAAAGACTCCTCGCATCAAACCTGAGTATAAGGATCCGACATAGGTTAGTTCCAAAAGCAAATACCATTGTTACATTACAGGGATCAGTACCCACTGACTCAAGTGGTTATTGTTACCGTTAAAGAAAAAGTTCAGATTTAACCATAATATAAATAATACTTCGCATATAATATAGTGGCACACACATTTTTATATATGTTAGGTAAAAAATCTCATCTTTCATTCAAGGATCTCAAAATTCTTTACAAACATCAATGAATTAATGGGCCCTGCAATGCAAAAATAATGATAAACATTTAATATGGTTTCTATCTTCTAAAGAAACCCGCTGCCACCTTTTTACCCCCCGCCAACTTTTTTAGTCTCGTTGTAAGTTTTACCTGCCACATGAGCAATGGAATGAGATCTGAGCAACGACAAAAGAAAACAAAAGCTTTTATTACAAAGCAACTATGATAAGAGTCACTGCTCTTGAAGCAAATTCGGGTTATGATAGAGATACTAAGATAAAACTACAGTGTGGTTTATTTCTATTTATAACTAGAATAAACCTATCGTAACCAGAGTAACAAAGATCTCACTGAGGTAAAACACGTTGGGTCATAATTTTATATTAGCATTTGTATAGTTACCATGGTTTTATAACAATATGTATAATCCAAATATAATTTTATGAGGAAGAAAAAACCCTAGGGCACTATGAACAATACTTTAAAAAACGGGACATCAGTTGCAGTGCTGGATGAGCTGTAGCAATACTTAGTGGCTCTAGCTACCCAATGAGAACTGCTCCTCAAAATGATTTTTGAGACTGTACAGGTGACCTTTAAGACCAATTATTTTTCCTGAGAATGAAGCCCTCTTGCCCATGCAGTTGCACACCTAGATTGCCGTTTCAATAACTTTACTGGAATTGGTGCTTTTCTACCAATATTTCAGTTCAATTCGATTTAATACAATGCAGTTTTATCATGGTGACAGACCTGAATTAAAACAATAAAAAAATACTTCAGCCAGTTAAACACTAGACCTTTATTCACACTCTTGGTCCACACAGGCTCCTGAACAAGAACTTCACTCTTCTAGAGTTAATCTCCATGACAGAGATTATATATTACAGATTAAATATGGTGAGTTTTAAACAGGTTCTTTCTTTAAAGAGGAGAACTATAATCAATTAAAATCAAATCCTTTTATTTTCATGTTTGTAACTTTTGAAACATGTGTTATTTACCAAAGCTACCTTCATGACTAAAAAAGATGCACTATTTCACAGCCTATTTCATGCACCTAATTCAACCTACATAGGTATGACAGCACAATTATGTCCACAGTAACAGAAACCTCAAGAAGGAAGTGACATCAAGGGTAGGAAAGGCATCTATTAACTTTAACATATGGAGATCTGTGACATGTGGCACCAGGCCAAAGCTGAGAATTTTCAACTCAAATGTACTCCCAGTGCTAATATACAGCAGCAAGAGCTGGAGAGGAAACTAAGGCACCCAATGGAAAAAGAACTATAGCGGGGAGGGCAGAACAGTTAATCTCAACCCCACAGAACAGAAGGAAGCAGTCTCTGATGACAGAGAGGGATCCAAGAGTCTAGTTTCCACCCTGTGCCTTAACAGTGGTGCAAGGAGGATGTAATAAATAATAATAATAATGGATTGTCATGTTATAAATGTAGGCTGCAACATCAGAGATTGTGGAGAAGGTGGTAGAAAATCATTTATTCATCACAGACAATAATCTCAGAAGCAATAGAAAAAGGAACCCAGAAAATACAAACCGAGTTTATTCCTATGTGAAGATTTCTCTGTAAAGATGCACCCCCCCCCCCCACACACACACACCCTTGAGAGCCTCCAACTGCCAGAATCTAATGGGAGGAAAATGCTCCCTAAAGTAGCTGTATAACATGAAAAAGGTCCTGACACCCAGAGTACAGACATTAATATCAGAGCAGTCAGTTAGTTCTGAACAAAGGCTGAGAACTTAAACAATATCTCCATTCTATTTTGTTACTTCTGGGAACTTGAAAAAATAAATTCCAAATGCCTGATTCCTCTTTATTCAATCATATGAGTAAGAAAGACTTAGAAGAGGAAAGATCCACTCGTAGGGACCTACATTTATTTCTTTTGTGAGAAAAAGGTTTTACTAAACATAGCAGTTTGTTTTTTCTCTCTTTTAAAATTGAATTTGAAACTGTATTTTTAGGCTGAAATCTTGATAGCAGCACAACCATATACTGAGATAAGGTGCTAGAAGAACATAACAGGAAAGGGATTACAAATGAAAATAAAACTGATGTATGTATTTTCATTGCCCCGGAAACTAAACTGCACAAACAGTGAAAACTAGGGACACAATGATCTATTCCTTTGTTCCTGAGCCGGGCAGAGGAATGGGGTGGAGGAAAACGTAAGTCCCCAGCATCAGCTACAGCAGCCTCATGGCTGTTCTAACTTACACTTCGTTTAAGTGGCCCCCAATGGGCTTCAGGAAGAAGAGACTTGTCAGAGCTCTGGCCAGGTCCTCTCCTACTTGTCAAGCCACCCAGGCACATCAAGGGCAGGGCCAGCATAGAGCCATCACAACGGCTGGCTGAGGAGGCCCCCTAGTGTGACCAGATCTCCCGATTTTATAAGGACAGTCCCGTTATTTGGGGCTTTTTTTAATATGGGTTCCTATTACCCTCCACCCCCATCCTGATTTTTCACACTTGCTATCTGGTCACACTAAGCCCCCCCCCCCCCCCCCGCACTGGGGGTTCTCCAGGGGATCTCTTTCCCCTTTGCACTTCTCAGAGACCAATGGAAAACTGCCCCTTAATGCTTTTCACAAATCCTCTTTTAACAATCAAAATAAGAACGGATGATTGGAAATTAGCCTACATGGGACCAGGTAGTGAATAGCCCTGCATGGATGCCAGAGGGGAGAGAAGGCACCAGGAGCCTGCATAAGGGCCAGCCACATTCCTGGTGGATAGTGGTAAGCACTCTGCCAGGCTAGAACTGCTGCTAGCAAGCCCCAAGGGAGCAGGGAGAGGGTCAGAGCAGGCCAAGACACTGTCCCTCTCCCCTTTACCCCCCAACAACACTATCCAATGGAAGTAGGTTGAATGGGGCACACTTTGCCCCTTTTCAAAGTATGGCAGAGCTCCCACAGAAGCATGTGCCGCCCTGCAGCCCCAGGAGGAATGCTGGTAGAATTTCTTCAGGAATTTCTAACTGCAGCATAGCCCCTCACCACTCAGTACCCCAGATGGTCATTTCAAGCTACAAATTGGCCCATGATTTTTAACCTGACAGTGTCCCTTTAATTGCCTTATCTTCATCAATCTACCCCAGTGCACGCTAGGAGCTCTGCTCATGAGCATGGTATATTTTATAGAAGTTCACCTAAGGGGTGTTTGTTGTTGTGGTTATACAGATCCCCTTTGATTGGCACAAATATTTTCAGCTTGACCACTAAAAACTTCACTAAGTGAAAAATCAGCATTTCCACACCACAGCAAATGGTATTTGTTATCTTCCTTTAGCCCTTTGTCACTTAGTGTAGGTGGAGTAGCAAAGTAGTCCCAGTCCCTTAGGTAATTAGTGCATCCTAGTGAATCAAAGCTCCCCGCTGACATCCTTATTTCTCTTCTCAGAATCAGCAAAAGCAGCAAGAGAGTGAGCGAGCAAGAGCGCGTGCGCACGGCGGGTGAGGGAAAACAAAAACACAGTACACATTACCATGTGATCTGCCTTATTTTGTTGTATCCATCTCCCCTTATTGGAAACTTCTTAATTGATGAATGAGGACTTTATCAAGCCTGGCAGCAGTCGTTATGTCTGTGATTTTCCTTGAAATGTATCTGTCATGCAGCTCAAAATTGAATAGCCAGTTTGGGGCCTAACCAGAGACATGGCACTGACTTAAGGCACTCGGAAGGGAATGAATGATTAATGCAGTTTATAGACAGGATAGCGCTTCCTCTGTCTCATGTGCTTTTTGTATGTAATCTCCAGTGGTTCAACTTGGGATGGATCTAATGAAAAAGGACTGGATGTTTTCCACCTTCTCTTCAGTGCATGCGGTGCGATTTATCCGCTGACAAAATGTGCTAATGAAATGTCACCTTGGACAGCTTGCTAAAGGATTGATGGGCTGAAAGTTTTGCACTTTATTTAAGTTTTGCAGGAAAAATGAATAAGTCCTCCAAACTCTGTATGATATAGAGATCCATTATGGTTTCCAACTCAGGAAGGAGTAGCTGTGCCATGATGGAAAAGGAAGCTATTGCGGAAAGAGCTGAGTGTACAATAAAAAATAAATAAAATAAAAATCCAGGGTGTATGGCTTTATTCCACTCTCAGCTGTACATTATAGTTAGTTGCATAACTTTTTAAATTGTGTTCAATATTATTTTTCTCCTATTAAAATAAACATCAAGCTCACAAATCCAAATGTGCTATTTCTTTACCTGGTTGGAAAAAAAAAAATCCAGCCTGTGAATTTTACTTTTTTAAATCCTTTAAGTCCTTTCCCGTTGTGGCTAAATCTAACCCTTTCTGATTTCATCAAGCCCCCCAAACAATGAGCCACTGTATAACTGATACTAGAGTCATTTAGGTCAGCCATGTATTTTGTCCTGTTTTCTCATCCCACAGGAGCTGAACCTCACCAAATGCCATTCATCCCAAGTCCTAGTCTCCCTTAAAGGGACAAAACCACTATTTGCTTTAACGACATGGGTGCATGCCTAAAACTGAGTAATCACATGAGCTCTTATTTCTGTAACCCTCCTATGTCATTTTTCAACCATTATCATCTGTGGAACTCATTGCTACAAGACAGCATTGAGGCTGAGAGCTTAGTAGATTACAGAAAAGGCTTAGACATTTATAATAAATGGAGATATACCTATCTCATAGAACTGGAAGGAACTGAGTCCAGTCCCCTGCCTTCACTAGCAGGACCAAGTACTGTCCCTGACAGCTTTTTTTTTTTTTTTTTTTTTTTTCTCCCCCCAGATCCCTAAATGGCTCCCTTAAGGAGTAAACTCACAACCCTGGGTTTAGCAGGCCAATGCTCAAACCACTGAGCTATCCCTTCCCACTATGAGAATAGTTAAATGAGAACATCTCCAGTTATGTTATATATGACAAAATACTCTAGAGGGAATACAAAACCTTATGCTTCAGGGCATAAAGCCAATCCCTGTCAGTTGGTGGGTGTGTTTTTTTCTATAAATTCTCCATAAGAAAGATTCTTGTACCTTCCTCTGAAGCTTCTGGTACTGGTATTCACAGAGCCCGTCTAGCCCAGTATTCTGGTCCAGTATGGCAATTCCTATATTCAATCAGACCATTCCCTCCTCCCTGTTTCTTACTCCACTTATGTCTTGTCCCAGTAAGCTCTTTGGGGCAGGAATCTAAGCTTCTACATGTTCTGTAAGACAGCCAGCATACTCTTTCACATTAATAATACTGTTATTATACATATTTATATGTATGATCATTTAGATGCAAGTACTAATCACATGCAGTGTCAGGAATGCCCATATACTCTTCCATTGTGGTTCTTTAAAGGTGGAAGATATAGCAAATTACAAGAAGGAAATCTACAGATCTTTGTAAGTCCACTAGCTGACCCACTACATGAGCGAATCATTATTTACCCAGGAATTGTTCATCTTGTTCCCCAGAATTCTGCAGCCTGGTGGACAGCCAAATAACTTTGTTCCACAAGACTCAAATGGAGCAAAGATTTCATACAGAAATGCCATCTATGACAATGTTAACAAGTCCTTAACCTCAGAGTTTTCCTTCATTTAGGCTTTAATACAGATTTGACTTTGGTTCTAAATTCAAACTCTGATGTTTCTTTAATCAGCAAAAGTGAGCTTCTCCATCACTTTCCTCATACTCTATTTTTCCTATTTTTACAGTTCCATGGTCTAATGGCTCATGCACTGGACTGGGAATCAGGAGACCTGGGTTCTCTCCTTGCTCTGCTGTGTGACCTCAGACAAGTCACTTCCTCTCTCTGTCTACTCCTCCCACCTTTTGTACTTCTTGTCTATTTTAGACAGTAGGCTGTTCGAGGGAGGGACAGTCCTCCTATTATGTTTGCAATACCTAGCAACGGGGCCCTGAGCTTGAATCTTCTAGGGACTAAAGTAATACAAATTATAAACCACCACCCTTCTCAAAACTCCTCTAGCTCCTTGATGCAATAGCTTTTGACATTCCATAGATACTATTACTATTAATCATTTATATGGACGCATAAAAGCATGCACCAAATGTGCCCCTAAGTATCTACAAAATTTCAGTTAAGGTTGATCTTTTTCTTATCTACGCTAAGAAAAATCTAAATGGATGCGCATTTCATGAATATACAGCATGTCCTTGAGTCACCCTAAAGGAGCCTGAATTTCACAAAGCAGGTGCTCGGCACTTTCTGAAAACCAGGCTCCTTTAGAGTGGGTTTCAAGTTGGGCACCCAAAAACGGAAGGCTGCAGAATCTAATCACACTTGGAAATTTTGTCCAACAGCAATAAAATTGGCACCAACTTTGAAATCCTTTGACTGCCTTAGCAAACCCCAAACTTTTAACAAAGAAAATATCCCCCAAGCAAAACTAAACAAAGTTAAAAAAAAAAGAGAGAGAGTCTTGAATCTTAAAGATGGCACATTTTCCCTTGATGTAAATGGAAGTGGGAAAAGCATTTTTTGTCAGGGACTCTTGTCAAATAAAGTTCAGCCTCTCAGGAATATAACCTGTTATAGATCCTACTACAATGACCTTAACAAAAAGTATGAACGGGACAAAGGGCAGCAGAAAATCATCACATAGGCTGGTCCTGTATTAAAGACTTTAAACAATAACTACCTTTAAGATGTTAAGTGTGTTGCAAGCTTAACAGCCCGCCAGGGGCATTACCAACTCTCTCAGGCAAATGCTTTCGAACTCTCGTGTTGCCCCATTTTGCCATAGCTTGGGTAATCCAAGCCTGAAGGTTGCCAAGGTGTGGATCACCATAGCAACATGTGCATCTGGAAGAAAAGTTTATAAACTTCAAAATATTTTGGAGATGAATAAATTAATTTTTGACGCCACCACTGAAGCCTAGTCATCGATGTTCAGGTTTAGAGTCACAGGTAGCCCACCGTGATAATCCTCGCAAAACTGCCTGGGAATATCCCACTGACAAAGATGGCAGCCGGAGACCAAGAAAGATCCTGCAGATTGAGACCTCTTCATCTGGTTTGAGGTTCAGCCATCTGTCTCACATCCTCTTACTGCCTTCACTTCCCCACTGAACAGCACTGATCGTCAATAAGGGGACTCCCTGAACAAGGGCCTTCAAGACAGAAATGCAGTTCTCCATCACCACCAAATAAAAACATCCCTAAAGGAATGAACTAAAACCCCTCTATAGCAATCAAGTTCACCTCAGCTAGTCCACACTGTCAATGGCCATTGCTTTCAAAAAACAGTTAGGGATCAAATCAACAGCATGGATACTTTTAGTGCATCCACCACCTGAAGAAAATAATTTAATAGACAAATGCTATCCCCTACCACACTGGCCCTGGAACTGGAAAGGGTTAAAAAAAATCCCATTCCCTCCAGATGTCCAAATCTACCCAACTACTTAAAAAAATAAAATAAAGGAGGTTAGAGACACAGCAATTGGTTAGATCCTCAGTGTCAAGTGAGGATTGTCTGACCAGTGGTCAGACTTTGCCATGATGTATTTCTGCTGACCCTCTACTCAACTTTGCTAGGGAGCCCATAGCAACTGGTCTGGTACGCTGCCAGGGAACCCAAGTTTCCTGGCTCCCCGGCTCAGTCTCCTCAGTTCTGTGGTAACCCTCCAGGCTGGCTACAAGAAAGCTGGGATTTCCAGGCTCCATGGGTGGCTGGGTTCCTGGGCTGCCCATCTAGTGGGTGGGTAGGCAGGCTACCCATCTGTTTGGCTTCCCTGATGGCCAGCTCCTCAAGTGACCTAAAACAGTTTGTCTGGACTAATTTATATCCTCAGTGAAAGAAAGTGAGGCAGGATTGCCTGTGGTGTTGTGTGTGACAGATAGGGGGTACACCAAGATGACCTCCATGGCATCACAAGCAACCTCACATCTTCCAAGCAGCATCCACAGAAGAGAGATTACGCTCCATGCCTGTGCTCCTCAGAGGTAATCCTGCCCCCACTGAAGCTGATGGCAACATTTCTATTGACTTTAACAGAACTAGATTTCACCCCTCATTTCCTTCTTCTCCCACAGCAGGATCTTCTCAGTTTACACTGAAATTGCTCTATTGAAATTTCCAGCTGTCCTTTTTCTCTCTCCTGCAATTCAGGTTAGCGTCTGCCTGAAGCTGCATCTCTCCATATGACTAGCAACGAACAGGTAGTCTTCCTACAGCCATCAGTGGATGAAGCCTTTCTGAGATATCCTTGGTCGTCTCCTGCTTGCCTTTCTGGTAGAGTCTCTTGGGCACATGCTTGGTTTTTTTAAATCTACAGTTGAACTGCAGGCTCCGGGGGGGAAAAGGCTAAGATCAAGATTTTCAGATCTCATCGATGACTTGGATGTCCACTTGAGACACATTCAAGAGCCTGATTTTCACAAAGTACTGAACATGTGCATTCTGAAAATCAAGCCCCTCAAATCAGCCATCCAAAATTTCTAGTCAGTTTTGAAAATCATGGTCTTAGTCTTCTTACCTTCTAAAATGCCCTGATGCTTTACAATAAACAGATACTTAAGTCCTACTGAACTCCATCACAAGTGTAACTTGTAGTAGTGTCCATCACATACTGTAGGGAAACAGGTCTCGTTCTTTGGACAACTTTACAGTGCACATCTTAATGTAGCATGCACCTTTACGTCACTGGAAATGCTTGGGACCCTTATTTTAAAGGGCAACTTACATTTTCAATTCCCACTTTATGAGTATATTTTGTGTTAGAAAAATATGAGTATATTTTGTGGGATTTAATGATGCAATTACTATACAGACATCCTGTACATACTCTCTCTGATGGTTACTGTAAGAATGCTATTCTAAGCTGAGCTGTTTGACATTTACAATGAATTGTATAATACAGTAATACAAATATCTTGCACTTATATTGCACATTTCATCCCAAAGCACATTACAAATTATATCTTCTGTATACAGCCCCACTGATGTACAGTCACATTTGGGGTGGATGCTGGGAGCTACATGGACAACAAAGGGGAAGGGAACTTTTGGAAAGGACAACTTGGCAAATCCTTACTCTCACACAGAGCCCTATGAGAACTTTAGTATTCAAGCAGAACAAGTATGACTTGACTACTTAAGAACTCACCTGAAAACCACACATGAAGTATGCAATTTAATGGATGTGTCTAACTCTGGGAGAAAGAAGAGACACAACAGTGATGGCATCATGCTATGTAGCAAATTGCCACCAAATCAGTAACGGCTAAAGACGACAAATGGACATGGGGGAATCAAACTCCAAATGCAATGCAGAACCTCTTCTGGATGTGTCGTACATGCCTCCGATGGACACCTGAGGGGAACCTGTCTTTCTTCGTTTACAAGTTGGCAGCAGTTGTATAGCTTGCCATGCGAATAAAGTTTAATTGAATCAAATCAAAAAGGATAAAGAGCAGAGATGCTACTGCAATTCAAATCTGTTTTTTGAGGAAGATTAGGTATTTCAAACCTGATGCTTAGAGACCCTAATGCCACCCCCTGTGACATTCAGTGATGGCATCAGACTTGTAAAACCAGCAAAACTGTACTGTGGCAAAGACTTCTTGTTCAAACTGAAACCATCATTTTTAACAGTGTATTTGTAATATTAGAATCTGTCTTGCAATGAACCCTCTAAAACTTCCTATTCAAAGCCTGATTGTTTGAGTTTGTTCAGGGAACTAAAGGAAATTTGGGGGTGAATTCCATCTTCCCTATATGCTGACGTGTCCCTCCACATTTATATTCCAGTTTAAGGTGGGGGGAGCACCTTATATCAGCCCTCTTTGCTGGAGTAAAATTTGCCCTTATGTGCATGTAACAGATCTGTAAGACTAACTCATTTATTATTATAAATGGTTAGAATGCCATTTTGCCAAGCACTGTACAAGCATAAAAAGAGATGTCTCTGATCAAAAGGACAGAGGAAAGATGGTCCAGTGATTAAGGTGCTCCCCTAGACCTTGGGAGATTCAGGTTCAAGTCTCTCCTCTGCTACAAACTTTGTGTGTAATCTTAGGCAAATCACTTAACTTCTGTGTCCCAGTTTTCAATCCGTAAAATGGGGATTCTAGCAGTGCCCTACCTCACAGAGAGTGGGAGTCAGAAATACAAAGATTATGAAGTACTCATATATTACATTAATTGAGGCCACATAAGTACCATACATGGATTGTAAACTCCTGAGTCCCAGTGCAGTGCACTAGCCACTCAGCCACACTGCTTCCGAGAATTGGCCATACCAGACCTATATGGTAACCAGAAACCCCTTCTGACACAAAGTCCACCAAAGAAAAGAAGATAATTCAGAAAGAATAAGGATCCTAGGAACAGGTGAATATATGA
The DNA here is from genome assembly GCF_011386835.1 of Chrysemys picta bellii. Taxonomy (NCBI): domain Eukaryota; kingdom Metazoa; phylum Chordata; order Testudines; family Emydidae; genus Chrysemys; species Chrysemys picta. The sequence continues at coordinate 113,066,677 of NC_088796.1, forward strand.
ACCCAGCAGGGCAAGAAAGAAAAGAATGTATAAGTTTGAGAATACCAAAGACCCTCCTTTTCATGAGCAAATGTCCATTTAAACAGCTTGTGTAATTTGGGACTGGACCCTGCACATTCCTAAGTGTTATGATTTCCATATACAAAATAGAAAAAGCATTGTACTTTCAGCCAGAATTACTTATTTGAGATTCAGGAAAAACAGATATAAACTGCCATGAGAGAGAGCGCGTGCATGCGTCCAGTGCATTATTCACTCTAATAGCACTGCCCCACAGAAACAGAAATGAGACTCTTTCAACTTAGGACCTTACTTGTCATTGTACTGTGGCCATTTGCACCACAGGATAGGCAGAAACCCAACCAAGAATACCCCTAGCACAGGGATTTGTTGTAGAGCAGGCTCCACCACTTCTGCACTGCCTCCAAACAGGGCTGGCCTTACCATGAGAACTGAGGTGGCCGCCTTAGGTGCCAGACTCGGGGGGGGGTTGCCACTAGGACCCAGAGTGTAGAAAATTGTGTCTGCTGCTGGTGGATATTTATTCTCTCTGCTCTAGATGCACTGAGATGGTTGAGTGCTGTGCTGGAGGAAGGAGGGCACAAGAGAAATAACAGGCAGGCAGGAGAAAAGGTGAGAGGGAATAACAGAAAGCAGCAGGAGCTGCAGGGAGAGAGAGGAGGAGGAGCCTCTTGTGTACCTCTTTAGCACCCCTAGGAGCCTGGACTGATTAACACTAGCATCTCAGGGAGCTTCCTGTTTCCTGCTGCTTCCCTGAACCCACTTGAGGAGAACAGGCAGTCAACTGAAGTAGTAGGAGCCAGTTAGGCCCTTAAGACGCTGATATCTTCCCTCACTCAGGCCCTGCTACCAGCCTGCTTATTTGTCCCCTTCAATTGAGTGTTGAGAGCCACTATAGCTGGCACAGAACAGCAGTTATGAGTGAAAGAAGAAAACGCCCCTCTAGGGCAGCATTCAGAAAAAGAAAGCTAGCAAAGGAAGCTTTTCTATCTAAGCAGGAAGGAGCTCTCCTGAGATATATAGACACAAATGTTCACGCTGAGCCTTCCGGCCCCAGTGAGGATATGAGTGGTGAGGAGATGCCTGATCTTCCAGTTAGTCAGAGTGCAGACAGCTACTGCAGCATCCATATCTCCATTTCAAATGGATGTAACCATGCACATTCCTGAAGAAAAGTGTAGATCACAGAAGAGTGTGGTGGAGGCGCAAGAAACAGCTGCTACTGAGTTTAGTTCCTTAAGTCTAGATGATCCAGGACTGTGGACCCACTTGAGCAGTAGCCTGAGGGACTTCCTTGTACTGCATGGGCCACAGCAAGTGAAAAACTTCATGTTCCCCAAAGACAATGAAAATAGAAGTTTCCATCCAACACACTATTGGTGTGAAATCCCCAATGGTGACAAAGTGGAGAGGCCATGGCTTATGTACACAAAAACCCAGAATGCTGCATACTGTTTTTGTTGAAATCTCTAATGTTCCAGTCACATTGGGTTCTACAGGAACAAAGATCTGGAAAAAATCTGGCTAGAAATCTGGATGCCATGAGAAGGCAGCAAATCACCAGAGAGCATTTCATAGGTGGAAAGAGCCTGAGATGAGACTAAGCTTAAAGGCCACCACAGATGATCATCATCAAGAGAAGATTGCATCAGAGTCTCTTTACTGGCAAAATGTTCTGAAAAGGCTCATTTTGATTGTGAGAATGTTTGCTACCCAAAACCTAGCACTGCGCAGCACTTCAGATCAGCTGTATGTGCCAAACAATGGAAACTTCCTTAAAATTGTGGAGCTGATGGCTGAGTTTGATGCTGTACTCCAGGAGCATCTAAGAAGAGTCACCACCCAAGAAATGTGCACTCACCACTACCTTGGAAAAACAAGTCAAAATGAGATCATACGGTTACTGGCAACAGAAGTCAAACAGAAGATTGTGGCAGATCTGAAGTCATCAAGACTCTTACTTTGGACTGCACACCTGACATCAGCCATACGGAACAAATGACTTTAATGGTGTGTTTTGTAACAACTACAGAACCTAGTGAAAACGTCCCTGCAATGGTGACTGTCAGAGAGCATTTTCTAGAATTTATGGACATTGATGATACTACAGGAGCTGGTATGACAAATGTGCTTCTTAAAAAGCTGGAAGATACGGGAATTGCGATAGCTGACATGAGAGATCAGGGCTACGATAATGGTGCCAACATGAGAGGAAAGAACAGAGGAGTGCAGACACAGATCCAAGAGTTAAACCCTCGAGCTTTTTTTGTCCCATGCAGTTGTCATTCATTGAACTTGGTGGTCAAGTTCTAGTGAGGCTGCTGAATTTTTTAATATAATTCAAAGCATCTATGTATTTTTCTCTGCATCAACTCATTGATGGCAAATTTCGAAGCAACATCTGGGAACATCCTCTCTGACACTGAAACCACTGAGTGCCACATGATGGGAAAGTCGAGTGGAGGCGATAAAGCCTATCAAACACCAAATTGGGAAGATAGATGATGCCATAGTTGCCATTATGGAGGATAATGCTATGACAGGAACTGTTTGTGGGAGAACAGTGGCGGAGGGAAATGGAATCACCAGAAACATACATAACTTCAAATTTCTGTGTGGCTTAGTGTTGTGGCATGGACATACTGTTTGAAATAAATGTTGTACGCAAGAGACTCCAAGGTGTTGACCTTGATATATCTGGAGCAATGGAACAACTGAACAAAGCAAAGTCATACCTACAGTCTTACCGGTCAGATGAGGGATTTCAAAACGTTCTGAAGAGTGCACAGAAATTGGCAGAGGAACTTCACACTGAAGCTATTTTCCCACCCATTCAAGAATACAAGAGTCACCAAAGAAGAAGACGACATTTTGATTATGAGGCATGGGATAATCCCATAAGAGACTCCAAACAACAATTCAAAGTTGACTTCTTTAACCAGGTGCTAGATTGTGCAATACAGTCAGCTGAAGAACGTTTCATGCAGCTCAAGGAACACAACAATATATTTGGGATGTTGTATGATATTCCCAAACTCCTCACTATACCTGAAGAAGACCTACAACAGCAATGCAGGGCACTAGAGACAGTGTTGACACATGATGACATGCGCAATGTTAATGCGAGTGATTTAGGTGATGAACTGAAAGCCCTTTCAAGATACATTTCAGCAGGATCAACTCCAAAGGCTGTTCTGGAATATATGTGCACAAATAAGATGACCACTCTCTTTCCAAATGCTTTTGTTGCTCTGCACATACTTCTAACACTTCCTGTAACAGTTGCCAGTGGAGAAAGCAGCTTCTCCAAGCTGAAGTTAATAAAAACACATCTACACTCCACAATGACACAGGAGAGGCCGGTTGGCCCTTGCAACCATCTCAATAGAGCATGAGCTGGCCCAGACTGTGGACCTTCAGCAGGAAGCAGTTCAAATCTTTGCAACCAAGAAGGCACGGAAAGCACCACTTTGATTATTCAAACTGATAAAAATGCCAGTGTTTACTATGCAGACAAGAAAAGTTACATTTGCTGTTCAGGCGTTTGAAAGTTAAGTGTTACTTAACATTTTTGAACAAGGCATTTTAAGTTGTTAGTTCTCCTTTATTGGGGTAGGTAGCAGAGCAGTACCATGAGAGGAGAAGAACAGGAAGAAGGCAGAATTGAGACCTTTCAAAGTTTTGGCCCAAGCAAGGGGGCATCATTTGAGCTCCTTGCCTCAAGTGCCAAAATGTTGTGGGCCGGCCCTGCCTCCAAAGGAGCCCTGGTGCCCGGAGAGGAAGAACTGGGGCAATGACCCATGTCTTGCTAATTCTACACCCCTGCAGTGGCCCACAGTGGCCTTTACAACAGGGATGCAAGTCAGGGCAACGCTCAGTGTGCCAGGGCCACACTGGCCCTAGAAATGCAAAATGCTTTTCCTTGGTCCCTGCATCAGCACCTGTACCAGAAGGAGATAAATATGGCCACTTACATTTTAAAAAGTGCAATACATAGAAAACAATTATAACATCTCCCTTACATTTACAAGAGCTAGCAACACTTTACTAAGGCAGCTTCTTTATCGGGATTGAATATATTTTAAGGAAAAGGTCAATATGAATATTACATCAAGTTGTCCCTTTGTGGATTCTCAAAATCTTCAAAGAGAATTTGGCTAAAAGTAACACAGAGGCAGAGGGACACATTCATCCCAGGAGAGCAGCACACCACATGCACATGGCCTGAGAGAAAGCAGCTTCCAGCCATGCTCTGAGAAGTAATGTGCATCGTATTATACCTAGGTTCACAGTGCTACCTTTTCACAAGGCTTATCCTACATTTTTTCTAGGTCTCATCTGGCCGGACAATGTTACAAGCCTATCGTGTTTATTAAAGAGTGACTGATCTAGCTATTGCACAGTATTATGAGGACTGTCTGATGCTTTCCAAAATATTTTGTTCTGTCTTCTTGCCTGCACAGGTAAAGCTAATGCAAGTAGCAACTTGGTTTCTGGTCACAGGTCATGATCTCTACCCAAGAGGTGTATATATCAACCCGAACGGTACAGTGTAGGAATGAGGTCAACTCAAAAGTAAGAGGGATCATCACACAAATAATATTCCTTTGCTTTCTTCACTTACTTCCATCTCTGTGCCCATAGGTATGCAACACACCCAGTCCCTAGTTCTCCACCTCCCTAAATCTCATTCACCAAGCCATTTCCATATTGTCATGCAGGCCCCGCTCCAAATACCACTGATTTCAATGGTCTGTGGATCATGGCTCCCTAAAAGGGTAAAAAGTGCTTCTGTTGTCCTACCTATGACAAGTCAGAGGTTTAGAAAAAAATTGAATTTAATGGAAATACCAAAATGTGTACTAGCTAGCTGCATAGCCTTACCCTTGTAATTAGCAATCTCCTCCCCTAGGCATTCTGTAGGACTCTCACTACAGCGGTCAATACAGAGCTAAGGTTTTAAACACTTCAGAGCAAGAACCATCTTTGCTTGTTTCTGCAAAGTGCCCTAGCCCACTTTTGGGCTCTCCAGAGATGATGATGATGATGATGAGCATCTTATAGTGGCCTCAAACCTAACAATATCATAAAGGACACATTAATACACCCAGATTGAGATAGAAAGAGGCAATGGCTATGCAATTGGTGTGCTGTGACTACTGCTCATTACACTAATTGTTACAGTCTCACTTACCTTGTGCTCCCTTTTGTCTGCTTGTCTCCACCTGTTGCTACTCCCCTTATATTTAGACTGTAAACTCTTTGGGCAGGGTTTGTCTTTATACTGTGTGTGCGTATGTGGGGTCATGCATGCACACAAGAACAAAAGCACCCTGATCCTTGACTTGGGCCTCTAGACACTTACCACAACCCAAATACAATAATAAATCATCATCATGCTAAAGTCCAGGATTGCCAACTGCAACTATTACTTGGATTTATAATGAAACTATACTTGTCTTTGATTTGCTAATTATCCACCATATTGAATATTCTCTTACGGCAAACTCTATGAACAATACCACCTCTTGGCAAGATCTCATTAATGTTTGATTGCGTTCTGGACTACAACAAATTAAAACCTGACATGCTATCTGATCAGAAAAGGCGCATTAAAGATTTACCCTCATTTGTTTGCACATATGTAATGTGATTTTTTTTTTAAGTACAATGGGCCAAAAAAAAAAAAAAAACCAACAACAACAACACCCCTTTCATGCAACTCTACTGAAGTCAAAGGAGTAACATCTTATGTTATTGGACAGGTGAAAACCTGCATTCAAATATTGTTAAACTGGCTATTTGAAATACAAAGCTAAGTTCCAGTTTACATGACCCAGTCAACATCCTAACTCTGTAAGCGTCCACACTACAATGTAGCTCCCACGGACGTAACTCACCCACTAGACCGACTTAATAATTCCACCTCCACGAGAGGTATAACATTTAAGTTGACTTAATTTTGTAGTGTAGCCTTGCCCTAAGATTGAAAATCCTTCCTTTTCGCATTCTGTTATGCCTATGGTATATTGTAAAGCTTTAAGAATATAGTGTGGCGTTACATATTATTAATGCATAATGTGTTAGAATATTTATGTAGAGCTGAATGAGTTAAGGCTAAACTATGAACACTCTTTATTGGGAAGTTAAGTAGCATTTAGAATATGGTTTTATTTTTATTTTTGTTACATTGAGTCTCTTGTTTACTGTGGTCATATAAAGAAATTAAGGGGAAAAAACATTTTAAACATGTTCCAAGGGGACATACATATATATATATATATATATATATATATATATATATATATATATAAATAAAAAATACACACATACATACATGCAATCCATGCAACCTTAATTCTGCCTCCTTGCGCATCCAATCTGTGCACTGAATAAAGGGTGGAAAAAATAGTATATAAACCTGTAATTAAAGAAAATATTTTCAAACACACAATCCTTAAAAATATCCTTATTGTAGTAAATCAAATTATACTAAACACTGATACAAGCAGCAGCAACAGCAAATGCGGGTTTGGGAATGAGATATTACATTCTACTTTTTCCCCAGGACCCCCTGCCTCATTCAGTGTACAGAACGGATAGTCACTTAATCAGTAAGTATTCAATATTTTGTTTTCTCCTCAACATGCAGCCCATGCCTTGTTTACTGCATGCTAGTCAAATCTTGCTCTTAACACAGAATTATTAATTTCCTCATAGGCTTTTCCATGGTGCTTATTTTAGCAACTGAATGCTTCAAGAACTTTAACTGATCTATTTTCATAACACTCCTGAGAGATGATGGTATTGCTATCCCTATTTTACAGACGGGGAACCAAGACAGAGATTAAGGTCAAAATTATCTACTAATATTGGGTGTCCTATTTGAGAGATCTAGAACCTGATTTTTCAGAGTACTTAGCATTATGTAGCAATTAATATGTTCAAAACACAGCTTGTATTGACTTCAGTTGCAGCTGTGAACACTCACAGCTAGAGCACACTCAGTACAGAGAACCCTTGGAATTTTTAGCTGTGAAATTCTACTAAAGCCTCTATTCAGCATGTGAAAATTGTGATTTTTTTTTCCAAAGGCTTCTAACTTGGTCAAATGTGGGTGGATTTTCACAGGTCTGACAAAAGGCACATTCCTGACACAAAGTCCACCCTTCTGACAAATTTGAGGTTCCTGCTCCAACGCATGAAGGTGAAAGATTTTTCAAAAAAGGTTACCAGTATTTTTAACATGGGCACAACTATGTATTTTTCCCTCTATCCTCATTCTCAGAAATGGCTGAACCAGCAACTCCAGAATTGCTGTTGATATGGAGAGCACTGCATACAATCACCCAACCAGCTGTAGCCTGATTTCCTGGCCCAAAAGACTCTCCCTAATTTATATTCCCTGCACAAGGCCTGGAACAAAGATTTGTGCATATCCTTGAACATTAGCCAATGAGGAAGTGCCTTGTAAAACATTAAAAATTCTACTGTTGATCTGCAGCTGCTACAACAGGAAATTTCATTCACACTGGTCCTCACATAGGTTACAGTGCATAGGCCTTGCCAAAAAAAAAAAAAAAAAAAGGGCTACTGGAGACGTGGGTCTCCCAGAGCCACATTGGCTCACATGTTTTGGGACTGTCCCCCCAGGATACAATCCTTTTGGCTAGAAGTAGTGGGAGAATTAATGAGATAATGGATCCTTAAGAATTACTTCCAAGAACTGTGTTTTGGAATATATCCCATCATAATGGAAACTCTCCAACCCATGGCAAGCTTGTTTCTCTAGAGCAGTGCTAGAGCCAAATGACTTGTATTGCTTAGATGGAAGAGCAGGATGTCTCCAGAGATAGAATTTTGGCACAGCAACTTGGCTGACCTAGCTGCTAAAGAGCAGGTAATGTTTCAGAGAAGAGAGATCTCAGACAAATTTGGTCTAACTTGTTAGAAAACTTTGAATAATTCTTACTGCATGAAGACAAGATGTTGCTCTCCCCTCTCTTCCCTCCCATTCCTTTATCTCCCTCTTCCTTCTCCCCCACCCATCTCCAATTCTATCATTTGAGGGGATATCCCCCCCCCCCAATATAAATTTTAAAAATGATGAATCATTTTGGCAGAAGTTTTCCAAAATAATTCAGCATGAGGCAGACACTTGGCATGGAAAATGTCAGCCTGAATGGTTAAAGTTGGGAAAATTATAAGCAACTGAAAACAGGGCCTTATAATGGAAAGTGTCAGGCAACCTATTAATAGACAGTGCTACCAGCTCTGCTCATAATGCATTGGGGACAGGAAAAAACTGACCACCACTGATGACAAAGCAAATGCCAAATACTTTCACCCACAAACTTTGAGGAAGTTCAGATCCAGATCTGAAGTTCATGGATGAGGCATCTTTCTATTCTTACTCTCATGCTGATGCATTTTCAAGGAGATGAAAGCAAGACTTAAAAACACAAGAAGAAACCATTGTTCACAGCTCTCATTGATGTTAACGGTGCAGGACAAGGATCCATATAAATTCCATTGGCTGGAGTCACTGAGCAGGGAAGGATGGTCTTCTGGAAATATGGGTTCACATCCCATCTCTGCAGCAGATTGTGTGACCTTAGATAAATCACAATCTGACCTTGGGGCTCAGATCCCCCAAGTGTAATCTGTAGACAATAGTTCCCTACTTTACAAGAGTGTTATAAGGACAAATCCACAAACAAATGGGAGGTCCTTCAGATGCAATGATGAGGACCTATATAGAATCATTTCGCTCCCTAGTGAAATGCCCTAGTCATGTTTCCTTCCTGCCTTCAGCACTGCCCACATTTTTGGTGGCTCTTGTCCCCTATTAGAAGGGAACTTGATATGAGTGGCCCCTCTATTATTAGCAATAGAGCAGAGTAAGCCAGGAGTAAAGTTGGTCTTAAGACCTTTAATATTCACATTCTGTATATAAATGCAGACGCAGGTCTCCCCATTATTATCAATAGGAGCCAGCTCACATCTGAGGGTAGAACACAGTCCTCATTGAGCATCTTCCTACATAGTTAGTATCTGCCAAAAAATATAAATGCACCTGCATATCATTACACTTCATAAAGGTCCCGCTATATTAGGCTTAACTCTGGTGACTAGGGTCCACATGCATGTGGGGCATGTGGCAGTGAAAAGGGATTGGACTGTCTAATATTAGTTCCTGTGCACATGATTGGGAGACTCAGATGAAGGCAGACTTTGGACTAGAACAGCACAGGTGGTACAGGTTACACTGGTCTACAATTTTTGAGAAGTCGTCTGCTTCAAAGATAAAATGTGCTATTTATTATGTATTTTGATGTGCTGAATTCAAATATGACAATTAAAACAACTGATTGGCAACGGTTTCTAAGATATTTAAGTTTTTACATTTTATGTCTATGTATATGGTGTAGATAGTAGAGTTTTAATCATAAATTGTAAACCTAGGTCTTTTCATGTGTTTATGGTTGCTTTGCATGATAATATTTCACCTGTCCTGTTTATGTAACACTTTAAAAATCAGCAAAAGGGTTATATAAATAAAATTAATTATGAAACAAAAGGCAAAAAACTATTATGTACATAGTTTAGTCCTATTCAGTGTCTACTTGGCGCTTCTTGGCTTGTCTCATGTATTCATTAAATGGAGCATCTCTTGTCACTGTCCAGCAATGGTCTGCAAGCATTGATGGGCTCCATTTGCCCTGATAGCCTCTCTCCATTGTTGCAATGTCCTGGTGAAATCGCTCGCCGTGCTCGTCGCTCACTGCTCCGCAGTTCGGTGGAAAAAAAATCTAGATGAGAGTGCAAAAAATGTATCTTTAGTGACATGTTACAACCAAGGCTTTTGTATGCCTTGAGGAGGTTTTCCACCAACAACCGTAGTTGTCTGCCTTGTTGTTTCCAAGAAAATTTATTGCCACTAACTGCAAGGCTTTCTATGCCGTCTTTTCCTTGCCATGCAGTGCATGGTCAAATGCATCATCTCGAAGAAGTTCACCAATCTGAGGACCAACAAAGACACCTTCCTTTATCTTAGCTTCACTTAACCTTGGAAATTTTCCACGGAGGTACTTGAAAGCTGCTTGTGTTTTGTCAATGGCCTTGACAAAGTTCTTCATCAGACCCAGCTTGATGTGTAAGAGTGGTAACAAAATTTTCCTTGTTTCAACAAGTGGTGGATGCTGAACACTTTTCCTCCCAGGCTCCAATGACTGTCGGAGTGGCCAATCTTTCTTGATGTAGTGGGAATCTCTTGCACGACTATCCCATTCACAGAGAAAACAGCAGTACTTTGTGTATCCAGTTTGCAGACCAAGCAAGAGAGTAACAATCTTCAAATCGCCACAAAGCTGCCACTGATGTTGGTCATAGTTTATGCACCTCAAAAGTTTTTTCATGTTGTCATAGGTTTCCTTCATATGGACTGCATGACCAACTGGAATTGATGGCAAAACATTGCCATTATGCAATTTAAGCTTTAAGACTCATCTTCGATGAATCAATGAACAGTCTCCACTCATCTGGATCGTGAACGATGTTGAGGGCTGCCATCAAACCATCGATGTTGTTGCAGGCTACAAGATCACCTTCCATGAAGAAGAATGGGACAAGATCCTTTTGACGGTCCGGAACATGGAAACCCTAACATCACCTGCCAGGAGATTCCACTGCTGTAGTCTGGAGCCCAACAGCTCTGCCTTACTCTTGGGTAGTTCCAAATCCCTGACAAGGTCATTCAGTTCGCCTTGTGTTATGAGGTGTGGTTCAGAGGAGGAGGATGGGAGAAAATGTGGGTCCTGTGACATTGATGGTTCAGGACCAGAAGTTTCATCCTCTTCCTCTTCCTCGTCTGACTCAAGTGAGAATGATTCTGGTGCATCAGGAACCGGCAGTCCTTCTCCGTGGAGTACTGGGCGTATAGCTGATGGAATGTTTGGATAATGCACAGTCCACTTTTTCTTCTTTGGCACACCTTTCCCAACTGGAGGCACCATGCAGAAGTAACAATTGCTGGTATGATCTGTTGGCTCTCTCCAAATCATTGGCACTGCAAAAGGCATAGATTTCCTTTTCCTGTTCAACCACTGGCCAAGATATGCTGCAACACTTGTGCAACAAATGTGTGGGGCCCACCTCTTGTCCTGATCTCCAATTTTGCAGCCAAAATAAAGGTGATAGGCTTTCTTAACCATAGTGGTTATACTGTGCTTTTGTGATGCAAAAGTCACTTCACCACAAACATAGCAGAAGTTATCTGCACTGGTCACACAAGTACGAGGCATCTCTGCTCACTTTGGCTAAACAGAAATGTGTCCCTTTGCAAAATCAAATACTGACAAATAAGAGAGCACGACACTGTATGATTTCTAGAGCTGATATAGGGCAATTTGTTCAGCAGAGTGATGTAAGCTTCATTATGATTGCATCATCCATGACTTCTAGGAATAACATGATGCAATTCATATCATGTATGACGCAATACCAGCTTCAGATTGCATGATTCATTGTTTTGCCTAAAAAGCAAGTACTGTCCAAACCCAGTCATAGATTTATTCATAGATCCAGTCAAAGATGTATTTTAGTCATTTCTGGTTTAAATGGAGATTCCTTCCCTTTATAACTCACTTATCCTCCGCCATTCCCAAGTCCAGGGTCGTATATAGTGACGCAATAGCATAGCTTGAAAACTAGAGCTAATCAACAATTTTAAGCATCATTTTCATTCTCCGTGACCCAGAATTAGTAAAGTTTGACTACATTTATTTCAGAAGCATTTTGGCTTTAGAGCAGTGTTACAAGTCAGGTTTCTTGTTAGAGCACTGAAAGGAACTGTGCATGATTCCATTTCATAATACACCACTTTTGCACTAGAGCGGGTAGCACACTGCCCCCTCCATTTTCTTGGGCCCCAAATTCACTGACACAGCTCACAATTATAAACTAGGTCCTTATATTGGATTTCTTTTCGGAACAAGAACTAATATCCAGTGCTAATACCCAGCGTCCATTACATTCTCCAGCCCTTTCAAAGTCCAAATCCTGAAGACTTTACTCAGATTTTATGGTCTTTATGCAAGCAAATCTCTCATGAAGCCAATCGTTTTGTTTATAAGGAATAAGTAAAAGTTAAGTAAGAATGTCAGTTTTTGCGCCTGTACAATTGAACCAGGTACTGTCCAAGACAAGTCATATATGATTCAAATTGAAATTAAGGGAATATGATAACTATAATATGATCAGGGGTTTTCATTTTTGCATTATGTCTGGCCATTCAGGCAGAGACAGCAAGCAATCTCCTGGGGTGAAAGAACTATCAGCATGCTAATAGACTTTATCCTCTCCATCTTCTAAGAGAGAGGAAGTTAGTTGTATATAGAAAGGTTAAGTGTCTCTCTACAGTGTCAGAGACTCTCTCTCAGTTCAAAGAGTTCCTCTGAAGCACCGTGCGTGCACACACACCAAAAAGTAGCCTATATTCTAGTGATGTTGAGTTGGATACAGTGGGCCTGGGTGCCAGAGAGACTGCAATAAGCTTACTTCAGGGTATTGTAATAATTAGCCATATTCCCCCAAATCCCTCTTAGAACCTGAAGTGTAGCAGGACCCCAGGGATCACAAACTGCTCCAGAACACAGCCCGTGGTGCTCAGCCGCGGCCTTGTGTAAGAACTCTCCTTGCTGTGGGGAATACACGGCTCATACTGTGAGCTGTGTTACCATGCAGAAGCACAATAGGATGTTGCAATAGAAGAGTTGTGCACATGGTGTTGTCCGTCTCTCTCCCCTCCAGTCCTCCAAACATAATCCTCTGTATTAATCCCCTATTTATGATCCTTTATATTTCTTTCCCCGCTGGGCCCTATCCTGCACCCCAGTTGGGACTAGGACTGTTACTGCATGATGCTTAGAACTGGAATCAAATGCCTCTGCTATTCATTTGCATTGTGTTCAGACCAGAACTCTGTGTCCCTGGTTTCAGACACTGCCAGCGTAGCATATGCTGCCACCTGCATATATTAACGTGGCCTCTGACAGTTTTAATTAACACACTGTACCTCTGTGCATTGCTGGTGGGTGGGAGGAGAGGTTCCATCTGGCTATGCCTCCCTTTCCTGTCTCCAAGCCTTTTCTCTGTGCTACGGCTGGACTGTGCACAGATGCTAAGTAGTGCTGCCATTCTGTTAGAAAAGGGACAAGCTTCACCACCACCACCAAAGAATACTGCAGTGGACTTCCTCCCATCTCCATTGCATGGGATACAGAGACAAAATGAGATCCCCTTCCCCAAATGTAGGGCCCTATTCTCAGCTGATCACTTTATTGGCGGACGATATAGCCCAGAATCTTTGCTAGCATAACTATTGTTTAATGGCAGTTAGCAGAATAGAGAAAACAGAGTAGTGGACTGGGCTTTAACTGTATTGTCTGGGGATGGTTATGTGCTTGTGTTCTTGATGGAAATGGAACGCTGAGTTTATATGGGAGGAAGAGAAAAAACAGCCCATGCACCAGTCAGAGGCTTAGGAGAAGGCTGTGGTCTTCTTCCAGAACAGTACTTCAGAAAGACCAGTGGCTCTAGGCACAAAGAGGGTGAAGTGACCTGAGGTACTATCAAAAAAGCCAATTATGGGTCTGATCCAACAACCTCAATAGGAATATTTCTATTAACTTAAGTGGGCATTGAATCAAGCTACCATAGAGACCCTTATTAGAAAAAGGGAGAAAGCAGGCAATGCTCAGTATTCCTCAGGGGTGGAATGAAATTGAACATTGACCTGGTTAAAGCAAAGAACAACTCACCCCGAAAGGGATACCGTAAAAGGGATTTTTACCCTCCTTTCATGGGCTCCTCTCCAAGAATCCAATAGTCACTTATTTTTAATACGTATCAGTGAATTCTATTAATGCTTCCCTCTCATGGTGTCAAGTGGATAGATGTAAGTGAATTCCCCTTAAACAGCATACAGGATTGTCAGACAATATAAAACTCCTGTGTCAGAGGCTGTGAGGGAGGGAAAAAAGTCACCATCCTCCTTTAAGGCTGGATGAACAATCATAAAAAGAACTGACGTTTAATATTTAAACAATTGTTTAATTATTAAATATGACATTTTTTCTTGTTAATGTTAAACCAGTATTATCGCAGGCAGGAAACTGGTTACAGTCTGTGACACATAGTGCAAGTGGCATCAGTGTCATGTCTCAGCAAGATGGCCTCTGCCACTGGGAGGGTCACGGTTAACACATAGCACATTAATACACTGCAAGTACATTACCACATTTAGGGATTTTTGTTCTTGCCCTCTGAACTTACATTGTCTAACTGAATACAATAAGTGAAGATGTGCCTTTAAAAAAAAGCTGATAGACTAGTTCAAATCCCTCCCCAAGACGGTAGGGAAGAGGCATCCTTTGGCGCTAAGATCGTAAGCTCTTTGAGGCGAGGACTGTTTTTTATTATATATATTGGAACAGGTCCTTGGGCAATGGAATCCTGACCTGGTTGGGGCCTCTCGCTACCACCTGAAATATTAATTTAATAATAGCATTCAGTGGTTTATGTGGAATTAAGAATGTGACGGAGCCCACCAAACTAATTAGCAAGTGTGCACATCAAAGACATACACATATAGGACAATATCTGTTACCTTTGTTGGCAGGTTTGACAGCAAGACCAAGGATTGACTAGACATGCAGATAGAACTACCCAAAGATTGTGCCACCCTTCCTCAATCCTAACCTTCAGGCCGGGAAGAGTGGAGATGCTTACACTGTCTGTTAGTAGTGGCACTGAGATAGCACCAAGAATCTCCAGTCAGACCTGGTCTTAATAGTGCTAGATGCTGTACAAGCATAGAACAAGGAAATGGTCCTCGCCATAAATGGTTTAAATGTACACGTTCTGTGTCTGCACAGAGGACTTTGATCTGATGCCCACCTCAAGACTCACATAACACAAAGTTAGAAAGCTGGTTGAATAGCCCGAAAATTGCCATCAAAAATTCAAAGAGTTTCACTTAGCTCTAGTGGAGACAAACCCACCAAACCAAGGAAGCAAAAAGATGAAAACTCCAGTAATAATCTTTGAGGAGGATTGAGAGAGGATGGTACCACATTAAAGACTCTCAGGCACTATAGCAATGGATGTGGTATATTGGATATTAGGCACTGCAGAGGTGCTCAGATGGGCATGGTACAAGCACCTAGATAAACAAGACAGATGTTGGAGCTACCCTGTAGCACATATTTGAGTCTCTGTATTAGAGGTTTTATCCCTAATTGTGCATTTACAGGGTTTTTTTAAAAATTGTATCAGTCTTACAAGGAAAAATTTTTCCCCCAATTTGAAAACTAAATTATCTCCTAAATTTATGATAATCCATTGGACTGTTGAAATTAAAACTCATTTCCCATTTGTTTCCTTAAAAGGCCTGGATGGGCGATCCGATGTTTGTAAATTTGCAGATGGTTGCTAGTACTTGGGATCTTTTGAGAAACCATTACAGAATTTCTAGAACAAAAAAATTAGGTGGGCTTTAAAAATTCATTTCAAGTGAAGATAAACCTTACTGAAAATGACATTGTGGGATTGTATGAGAGAGATTATTTTCTCACCAACTTCCTCCTCAAAGGTATCCAATTACCAGTCAACCACCAGCCTGCAGACTGATGTTGGGATCTCAAAAATCAAACTGTTCTGTTTCTTTTATCACCAGTAAGAACAATCCTATGGTAAAAACTTGGATTTCACTCTGCTCATTCATCATTGACAGCTCTCTCTCCTCTAACCATGCAGTCTCTGCAGAACTAAGGTTGAGGTTATGCAGAATGACCTCAGCTCCTACTGACTTCCATGGGAATTGAGGGCATGCAGTGTATTTCAGGAGGTAATCAGCAGCCTTCAGGAGAAGCTCTACTTTCCATAAAGTAAGGAAATGTGACTTGAGGGCACATAAGGCTGATTTCTGCCCTATGGCAGTGGGAGTGCAGGGAGAGAATGCAAGGTGCCTATTCTCAACCCCAAGACACTATCATAGCAGGACATCCGCTTAGTACTTCCAAAGGGTGGGGGACTTGTCTAGTCTAACATCCCTGTCAATATACCACCCCTCAACATAGCCAGTCAACCTCACACGTGACACACTCTGCAGCACAGGCTAAAGGGAGGTGCTGACCCACCCACGGAAGCAATAAGATACGCTACCCAATGCATCCCCTCCTGTGCTAGGTCCCCTTAGCCATCCCTGGCTCAGAGAACATCTGCCTACCCAACTCTGCAATTCACAAAACTAAGCAAGGGTAGACTTTTACCCATATGAAGCTGAAATACTGGGCCACTTTTACAGTCACCCTTCTGATTAAAACAAAACTTAAAGAGTAGTACTAGGTAGGTAAGACTCAAGGCATAAATCTTGACAATATCTTACACGTTAATGGATTTTTTTTGTCAGGTGAATTCCAATCAATTAGTTTTCAAAGCATATTTTAATGAAGTTCTATCTGGAGTACACATGTCAGGGGCTTTACTCACTGCTGGGACGCACCCTGGTGGCTTCATCTGAAGAATAGCTCCACTTAGCCTGACACCCCCTTACCTCTCATGCTCCAGGAGTTGCAGTGCTGCCTTTTTGAATCAGGATGCTCCCTCTTCGTGGCTTGGCCCTCCAGTCAGGTCATGATAATTTTCCCCTTCTGGCATATTAAAGTCTCACTGGAGTGGTTGACCAGGTTGAGCAGTCCTCTAATTCAAGGCCATGCCACTTCACCACCGGCTGGTAGGGGAACCCAGAGCTGCCCGCTACTCTGGATTCTATCTTAGGGGACCTTTGAATCATCAGCTGAAGTCCTGCACTGTCCTAAACCTTGCTGCTATTTCTCTGGGCTTTTTCCAGCTTCACCACCCTTTCTTCAGGGCCAGCATCCCAAGGCATCTACTCTCTCCAGGGGGTTTCCTCCTTTCCCTCTTTAATCCCAGAAAGTGACTGCAGGCTTCCAAACTGCAGCTTCCTTCTGCTCTTTCTTCCTCACCTTATAGACCACCCTGCTCCTGCCCAGGTGGGCTCCATCCTCAATCAGTGTTTGCCAATCAAGCCTAACTCTCCCTCAGCTGTGGCCCATCAGGTTACCTAACCCCTTCTGAGCAGGGCCGGCTCCAGGCACCAGCTGACCAAGCACATGCTTGGGGCGGCACCTGAGAAGAGGCGGCCAATGTTGGCATGGCGGGAGGCCCTCGCGGTGTTTTTGTTGTTGTTGTTGCTTGGTGGGGCGGCGCTCGAGGGTTTTTTCGTTTTTTTTTTTCCGGCTGGGCAGCACGGGGGGTGTTTCGGTGGCGCAGCCCTGCGCTCCGGGGGTTTGGGCGGTGCTGAGGGGCTCGGGGGTTTGGCCGGCCCCGCTCTCGGGGGGTTTGGCCGACCTGGCGAGGCGCTCGGGGGGGCGGGGTTTGGCCGGCATGGTGCGGCGCTCGGGGGGGGGGGTTGGGCGGCCCAACGCGGCGCTCCAGGGGTTTGGGCGGCCTGCCACTTGGGGGGGCGTGGTGGGGGTTTGGTCGGCCCCACGCTCTGGGGCTTTGGCCAGCGAGGCAAGGTGAGATGCAGCGCTGTGGGTGGGGTTGGGGCGGGGAGTTTGGCTGGCCCGGCGCAACGCTTGGGGGGTTTGGGCAGCCTGGCCCGGCGAGGTGCTGGGGAGGGGCGGGGGTTCAGCGGCCCGGTGCTCCGGGGGTTTGGGCGGTGCAGCGCTGGTGGGGGGGAAGGGTCTCTGCGGCGCAGCGCTGGGGGGGAGGGTATCGGCGGGTTGGCGCTCTTCTTTTTTGCCTAGGGTGGCAAAAAAGTTAGAGCCGGCCCTGCTTCTGAGCCACATTAACTCTTTCCAGGTTAATGTGGGGGTGAACACCCCATCACAACATGCTTCACTCAACAAGCTCCAAATAGAATTATTGGTGAACTCTGTGCTGAAGAACACCTGTGACAAGGATGGTAAACCATCCTCATCCTTTGTGCCTTGCTGCAGGCACAAGAAAATTAACATAAAACAGGACCAGTGACCTGAAGTTCAGACAAAAATAGCTACCCTAAAAGATGAATGAATGAACCAACTATGGAGGGAATAATAAGGATTGGTATGATGCCCTCACTTGTTACGTTGTGCCATATTTGCACATTGTTTGACATACTTCCAGGAAAAATATTTTGAGTGATATCCAGAATGGCCAAGAGGGAATGCCTTCACAAACATACACACACCAGAGAAAACTCCTCATTTCTCTTGAATTTAGCTGAATTTTTTGCTTAAACTTGTTTAAAGAAACTTTACCCAAGTTCCAAGAAACCCCAGTGGTTTCTGGGAAATAGAGTTCAACAGATAATCCAGTCACCAGCTAGGACACTGAGGGTATGTCTACACTGAAATTAAA
Source organism: Chrysemys picta bellii (assembly GCF_011386835.1). Taxonomy (NCBI): domain Eukaryota; kingdom Metazoa; phylum Chordata; order Testudines; family Emydidae; genus Chrysemys; species Chrysemys picta. The sequence continues at coordinate 113,085,127 of NC_088796.1, forward strand.
AACCTGCAGCTGACCCATGCAGGCTGACTAGGGCTTGGGCTAAGGGGCTGTTTAACTACTGGTTAGACATTTGGGCTTAGGCTGCAGACTGATGGCTGGGACACTCCCATCTCTCAGCTGCAGCCCAAGCCCAAGTCCGCTGGCATGGGCCAGTCGTGGATGTCTAATTGCAGCCTAGACAGACCTTGCGGGACATTCCAAAACCTACAAAAGAATTTGGAACCTAAACATGCAACAGGAGACTCAGACACGGAGGTTTGGTTTTCCATTTGTTCCAAAGCTCAGAGTGTCTGAACTCAGATGACCGAGTGAAGTGTCATGGAAGTAAAATTCATCCCTTTCCACTGAACAGAAGAAAGCCAGGTGAGGGAGGATTAGTGAAATCTGGCTATAGAATATTAGACAGTTTTCATACGAATCTTGTGAAGCATTTGCAAAGCTAGAATGATGTCTTAAGCAGACCTCTAACCAGGGCGGCACATTACATCACCTTTATTGCCAACTTCCTTTAAAGCAACTTAGCAATGGTTCATTGAGTTTCAGCTTGACAGATAGGTGCAATGAAGAACTGTTTGTGATTGCTAAGATGTCAGAAGCATCTAGCAAATGCATAAAGCCTTTTACATAGTTCAGTTATTGCTGATACAAATTGTGTCATTTCCTCCAGTGTTTTACTTGCATTAGCCTGCAGAGCAGGAAAGGTCACTGTAAGATCATTAAACATAAATACAAAATGTTATATAACGTATATAATGTAAGGCACAGTACACAGATTTATATTTGTTTTGTATTTCCTTTTAAGCCTTTAACTACGACCTTTACTGCACTATAGGGTACTGCAAGAAAAATATTTAAATAAGACACATGATTTGTGTAAGTGTTCAGTGTAGTAATGAGGTGAGGGACTGAGTGGTATAATGGACTGTGTGGTATAATGGATGTGTTCCTTGGTTGCTTGATGATAATTTCTCACCATGCATTGAATTAAGCTCATGTAGGAGTCAGACTTTCAAGAGCCAGCAGTACAGAAGTGTAGAGAAATTAGTTCATGTGATCTCATTCAGCCTCTTATAGTCACATCAGTCCACACTAGACTGCTAAACAGTGTGTGTACGGCATATAACAAGACAGGATTCTGCAGTCTTTCCTTTTTTTGTTTTTAAGAGGAACCAAGCTACCCACAAAACAATGATAGATGACAAACAGTTGTACTAGCTATGAATAGATCAGTGATATGTTGTGTAGCAGAGCACAGCAGGGCCCCCCTGCATAGGTGCCAACTTCCCCTCTGCCTGGTGGATGCTTGAACCCCACCTGTCCCTGGCCCCGCCCCTTCCCACCCCTGCACCACCCTCACCCCACCCCAATTCCCCAAAGTCTCCACCCCCACACTCCCTTCCCACCTGAGCCCCACCCCCAAGTCCCCATCCCTGCCCTGCCTCTTCTCCACCTACTCTCCTGAGCACGCCATGTTCCTGCTTCTCCCCCTCCATCCTGGAAAGTCCTAAGTGCCGCCAAACAGCTGTTAGGTGGCTGGGGGCGGGACTCCAAACCCCCCATCCACCTCACTGATCAGAACTTCTGGCGGTACTTCTCCGCGGACAGCCCCACCTGATCCAGGATGGTTGCCTTCACTACTTCATAATTCCTGGCCCGCTCTTCACTTAGGGCCATGTAGGCTGCTTGGGCTTCGCCAGCTAGGTAGAGAGCCAGTCGCAGTGCCCAGGTTGCCCTATCCCATCCAGCCCCTGCGGCTACCCACTCAAATGTGCCTAGGAAGGCGTCGGGGATCATCTGTCGGGCCCATTTTACACAGTCCTAAGCCCGGCACCCAAATGCCATCCCCTCCCGTGGGACTCATCACTTTCTGCAGGAGCTGTCTCTCCAGCTGGTGGGCTTGCTGAAAACTCTGCATTGCCTTCTGCACCTCCTCCTGCTGCTTGACCAGCCATTGCAGGGTCTCCTCCATCTCCGCACTGCAAAAGACTTGCTCAGTCACAGATCCTGGACAAGCCCCCACATGTAGCAGAGCGTGGCAGGGCCTCCCGGCTCCTGCCTCTGCTCAGTCCACAAAGGCACTCTGGGGTTAGTACTCACTGGTGCAGTTTATTAACTGGCTTGTTCCCACCACCATTTCACCATGTACAGTTGGCCCTCCACCATCTGTAGGCAGGAGGAAAGAGCTACCTCCCTGCTTCCACTCCCTGCCTTTTCCCTTTCTTTTTGCCTCCTCGGCTTCCTTCCTCTGAGGCTTTTATGCAGCCCAGGCTAATTAGGAATCAGCTATCTCTTCTTCCCCAATTAGGGCAGGGTTACCTCCAGCGACTCTAATTTATTCCCCTAAATGGGAGCTGGCATGACAAAGGACTGAATCAGCAACCCTTTGTTCAGCACCCTATCACATATTGGCAGAGAATAGTGGACTATTTGGGGTCTTTTCACTCAGTCATATAGCACTGTATCACTATTAATTTCTCTAGTCTGGCACAGATATTAAGAAGCTGCACAAATATGCCAGTAATTTTCTGTAATAAAATAAGTCAAAAGTACCAGGATTGCCTTTTTGAAAGGAAACACACAAGACAAAATGGTCCTGAAATATACTGTGGTCTCTCCTTGGATTCCTCCCTCAATCCACTGGTCATGGACCAGGTTGTACAGATGACAGATTTGGCATATGCACAGCTCTGCACTGGTGATTGATTTTGCATTTCCCACGTACCCAGCAGGCAGCTTTATCTGAGAGATCCCAAGAAAGCTGAAAGAAGTACCCAGACTGAACTAGAAACCAATTGAGCCAGAACCAGGTTTTAGAAAGAGTTTGAATACAGTTCCATAGCTCTGTGTACAGACGGACAAACAAAACATATGCTCCCTTAAAATTACATTTTAGTTTTGATTTCCCCCCTCTCTGTTGTTCCCAGTTTCAGACATCTCCTAGCATAGTGGAGAGTTATTTCTATTTAATAATCATATTTCAGAAGTATGACTGGTCCCATTGATTTTAAATATTTTTGGGAAGAACTGTAGTTTGTTTTGGTTTTTTACTTTTATTTAATGCCATGGATATACCAGGTCTGATTCTTTATGCAATGAATATATGCAGGGTCTGAGTCCATAGGTGCTAGAACTAGGGGTGCTGCTGCTTGAAGTGGTTTCCATCATGTACAGAGTTTAGAGTTTGGTTCAGTGGCTCCTAGTACTCCCACTATAAAAATTGTTCCAGTACTACTGTCTGATTCTTCTGTCACCTATACCAGTGTAAATCAAGAAAACTGAAAGCAATTGGCTTGATTCTCCTCTACTTTGCACCTCATGTAACTATGTACACTTGTGCAAGATGAACATGAAGGTGAATGTAAACTGCTAGGAAGTAGCTTTTGCACAAGGATAAATGACTATATAAGGCCAGTATTCTCAGATATATGAAGGCCCCTTGCCAGAACAGTCTAAAGGGACCTTAGAACCAGATTTTTAAAGCTATATAAGCTTCTAAAATGCAGCTGGGCAACCCAATGGGATTTTGATAAGTACCTAGGCACCCAGGGCTAGAGTCACAAAAAGACTTCAGTGCCTAACTACCACTTTAGGTGCCTAAATCCCAGAATCAGCCCCCACTGGAGTTCAGAAAGCCCTCACTTAGCTGCCCTCAAATCCTGTAGATGTCTAAATTTGCTCAGCACTTAAATTCCTGCCACAAACACTGCAGCCTCATGCCAGACATTCAGGTGCCTAATCCCCAGAGTGATGCCTAAACTGGGAGAAGATAAGCATTGTTCCGCCTAGGTCACCTGCACGTCCTGCTCCGATAAATGTGCTTTGAACTCACCTACTGCATCAGCCCCCTATAGGCAGGTTCACACGCACAGCATTGCATACACATTGTGGCACTATGTGATATATGATGACCTTGATACACACACACACACACACACACTGCAACTGATCCCATTGATGGCACTGAGCTGCACTCATGGATTGGGGGCATGATCTGGCCCTTTTTGACTATCTAGAGAGAACTGAACTTAGAAATTGTAGAGCCCAGATCCTTAAAAACCTGATGGAGTGAGGGGCCCATGAGTCTATAGAACTTGCCCTACAGATTCTGGAGGTTAGAACCCAGTGCTATGGGTTTAGAGCACGCTGGGTGTACAGAATTAGCCCAGAAAATCTTAATTCAATAATGAGTTTTTACTGCCAAAACACAATCTTCAGTGGGGGCGGGAGGGGAAGACACCCAAAACTTGAGGGGTTTTGTTTTGTTTTTTAAAGGAGCTTTTGTTAGTATTAGTTTGAATTTCAAATTGTTTTTCGCTGTTGTACTCACTTCACTGTCATTTTTTAAGTACAGCAGTTCATTTGCATAGTAATTAAAGTTTAACAAATAGCATTAATGCCTGAAAGAAAGAGGTACACTCCATTTAAATTACTGACAGTATTACATTACACATTTTTAACTGCAGTTTAAGAAATGAAAGCTATTCAATCCTATTGTGCCACACAGATTCCCAAAGCTCAGCAATATTTGTGTTTTAAGAAGGTAAAACCTCTTCCCTGGTTCCATTGTGAAAGCTTTGCTCTTTAGTGACTTCCAAAACCCTATTCATAAATACTGATTAGGCACTATTTCACCATAGGGTAAGGCATTACTAGCACAGCTCCCTATTCCGAGCCAAGTTGGAAATGTTAGTATAGTAAATCAGGGCAAATGTCCTGGTAATACTATACATGAAAGATCATCTTTAATAAATAGATGCTAACGAGGGATTCAGCTCACTTTATTATTAGTTTGCAAATGTCAAATGCAGGGACGGATATAAAAAAAAAATCTCTCCTCCCCAAAAATGTATAAGGAGTGCAAAACTTTATCATGCAGAAAAAAGGCACAACGCGTTTGCAATACAATTGGCTTGCAAACTGGAATGCAAGTGGATTTCAGGAAGGTGCGTAGTTTACTTTTTTTTAAGTAATAGGATACCCAGGTTCTACACTCCCTCATTGAAATGGTCACATGGAATTACGCCACAGGGAATTATGAAATGGCTTCTGATACCTGGGTACGAACAGAGCTAGCTGATTGGCCTTTGGCCCAATCCCACATAACATCCTATGAAGCTTGCACTAATTGGCCTGAAATGTACCAGTTGTTGTGACGTATTGCTTATTTGTAAAATAACTACAGAATTGTACAGAAATTAGGGAGCTTTTTGACTAAGACGTGCTCTATCTGTGCACTTACTGGTCATAGCAAACATAATTAACTGTTTCCTCCATTTTATACTTAATATTTTATAACAGAAAGACAACGTTTTGATCAGTAGGTTTCTTGGAGGGGATTATACTTCCAGGGTGGTTAAATTGTTTGGCTGTCAGCCTTATGCCCGACAGCCCTGCCTGAGACATACCCTTGGGTATTCTTATTGCTTAAGGAAAGTACCAAGGGTTATTTTATGCTCAGCAGAGCCTGCAGGGACTGTAATGCCATCACATGCCACGAGAGTTTAACTAGTTTTCTTCTGGAACAACCTCAATTTTAGACGGCACACGAGTTCTAAAGTGCCCTTTAAGCATTTCATCCCCCCCTGTATGCCAAGCATTGGAGTTATACTAACAGTGCCTCTGGAAAGTGGCAGGAAAGGATAGCAAGGAAGCCCTCCACACGCTCATGCTAAACATATCTACCAGCTACCATAGACCACAGAGATGATCAGACAGGTGCATAGACCTCAGTAAAAATTACGCTAACTTCACACGTGGGGCACACACATTCTTAGAGCAATATCTGACCCTACATGAATATAACAATATAAACATTAAAAATATTAAATGCCAGAGGGAAAGGAGGGATCCAAAACAACATGTAACTGTTGCTCCTTTTAAAGGTGAAAAAGTGATATAAGTTGTTGCTTTCACATCAACATCGTCTCATTAAAGGTTCTGGAGAAAAGTTAAAGGGATCCTCAGCTGGAAGATCTAGGTTCCTTTGGAGCATGGACAAGTTACACCAGCTGAGGCTCTATCTTCCTCCGAGTATTATAGTAGCTTGTATTTTGTATCGGGACTTATTAATGTTAATAGCAGTAGATTGGTGATCAAAGAAGTACGGGCACTTGTGAACGTTGCGAGAATTTCAATCCCAAAATACATAACATTTTGTAAAAATATTCACAAGGGGAAACATCCGTACCAAGGTTTGTTGCCAGTTTGCAAAGAGACAGACTGCGTATGTTAGCTGCGGTCTCCTTGGCATTCTATCTGGTCTGTTGTTACACCTTCTCAGAGACTAAGAAGGGGGAAGCCACATTCAAGAGTCAAGAAATCAAACTGGTGGGGCAAAAAAAAAATTTAATGGAGATATCCCATCTCCTAGAACTGGAAGGGACCTTGAAAGGTCATTGAGTCCAGCCCCCTGCTTTCACTAGCAGGACCAAGTACTGATTTTGCCCTAGATCCCTAAGTGGCCCCCTCAAGGATTGAACTTACAACCCTGGGTTTAAGAGGCCAATGCTCAAACCACTGAGCTATCCCTCCCCCCCCCAAAGGATTACTAAGTATTACCAGCTGCTGTATGATGCTTAATTTCCTTAGGGATCTTCATGGTACCATGTTATGCAGGGAACCAAATCCATCACACTTTATTGCACAATCAAACATGTGACTTGAGGGATATCCAACCTGGAAGGCAGCAATTTCTAGAGGAAAGCGAAAAAAGTGCAGTGCTCACAAATCAGAAACTTGAGTGGGTTGGGGAGGGAGGTTTTTATCACCACCCGATTTATCTGCAGGGAAGAAAGGAAAGGGCAGTTTTTACTTCACACTCCAACTTAATAATAAAATAATCCATTTTCTTAAAAAAAATAAAATTCTATTGGCAACATGAGTAAACTGCACTCACCTTCTAAGAGAGCAATAGTTTATTAGAATATCTCTGGGGTTCTTTGTTATGCTCCAGTCTGAATAAATTCCAAGGTTGATGGGACTTGTCAGCTCAGGATATGGTTCTTGATGAGCTAGGTGAGATCATGCTCATGTTGTCATACTCAAACTGGGAATACTGAAAATTAAATTTGTAAGAAGAAAAGGGTAAAAGGAAAGAGAAAATAGCTAGAACCTCAACTGGTATAAATCAGTGCAGATCCAATGAAGTCCATGCAGCTGCACCAAATTATACCAGCTGAGTATCTGCCCTCTCCCTTCCTTTTGATTTTTATTTTTTGGGAGGGAGGGAACTGTGAAACTGCCGAAGGAGAAACTAATTTCCTCTTTCCTGCCTTACAAGTCCTCTCCACTGAGTAACATATATTTGTTGTTTACCTTGTGTCACAAAGCTAAATCGATCTGGGCAGATTGGGATTCTCCCAATGCATACCACCACAAATATAGTAGCTGAAAGGACAATCCTTTCTGGAAAACAGTGATAGAGTTGAAAATTCATCTAACTATTTTCCCAGGATAAGCTTGTGAGAAAAACCTTCCAAGATTTGTCACAATTTTATAATCAGCTCACGTCATAAGCAACTGAGTATATAAATGTGGCAGAGTCAGAGTGCAGCAATTCATGTCCCCTTTTTTGTTACATTTCTTTTTTAGACATGGTAACATCACCACTCTACAGGCATATTGACATCGACATCAGATTACTACAACCCATTAAGCAGATAGAGAATCTTGACTGTTACAAACAATTAGTAACAGAAAGGCCCTGAAATACTTTGACCCAGTTTGCCAAGGGGTATCTCAAAATATTTGGCCTATCTATAGTAATGTTGTATAGAGACTTCATGTTTTCCCATCATCCTGAACAATACCATGTAAAAGATGTCCAATGATAAAACAATACTTAGAATTTTGCAAACTTTAATTGAATCTCAATATTGTTGGGAGGCAGGTAGTATTATTGCTAAAAAAAACCCAAAACATTAATATCTAATGCAAATTGAATATAATCATTGCTAATTCCCATCTCCCACTCCAATGTTCAAGGAGTTGTAATTATTATTCTGTTTTCACACTTGGGGAAACTGAGACAGAAGGATCAGTCCAAGCTCAGCTGATAAGAAATACTGTCAGAGCCACAATTAGAACTCAATTGTTCCTAGTCTTAACATTGGCCAACAGAAGTCATTTACTATTGTTAATACGGTATAAACATTCTTCAGGATCTGAGGGGTATTCCCTACCAGGATGTACAGTGAATACACACACACACACACACACACACATGTTCGCGCATATGTGTAATAAGGGTGAGTAGCATAGGTATGCTGCGAAGAGACTACTGTTACAAACACACAAACTCCAATTTAACAAAGGCTTTATAGGACATCCAAACTCTAAGTAAAACTGGAGTTTCACAAAAAGTAAGATGTTATCACTACAAACTTCTGGCATGGGACACATACACATTTTGAGTAACGTGAAGATGAGATACACTGAATTCTCAGACCATGTGTATGATTCACCACTCTATTATTTATTCCAGTTTTAATGTGCTGTAACTCCACTGAAAGCAATGGAATAACATTGATGTAAAATTGGAGTAATGCAGTGGCAAATCAATGTTGTTTATGTTTTCTTTGATATTTATTGATACTGTTGTCTGAGAACAAAAGCATATTAATGCATTCAATTTTCAAGGCATTGACATAGAAGTTGTCACACTTTAGCAATTTATTTTATTAAGCAAATTAATTTCCATAATATTGCTTGCAGTGCTATAGAGAAGAGCTTATACAAAGATTTTTAAAAAATAAAATTCTTTTCTAGACTCAAAAAGCATTAAGTTCCTATAGGCTTGAGTCCATTTCAAACTTCAAAGGACACACAGTAACAGCCTTAGCATTGCTTTTTGCTGGCGGTTGGGTAAATTGACTACATGATGAGTCCTTGACTGTCCCTAACCAAAACTTTGTTGGACAGGTTCATTTACAATGCTCATACAGAATGACCTTCCAATCTGGCTTAATGGCCCTGGATTGTTGCAAATGTGACCTGACATTTCCTTATGGGTGAGTTATTACATTATATCAGGGAATACAACAACATAATTTTGTTTCAGAGCTTAAGTGAAAGTGATAGTCCAGCAGATTAAGATGTAAAATTTCTTTATAAAATTAAATTATTTATAATCTGATGCATACCGTTTTTTTTATCTGCCATATAATACAATTATTTTACACAGTACAGTAGCTACATTCATTGGTGATGCTGACCGAACAGAAATAGTATTATATGCGGGTCAAGAACTTCTGAGGGAAGTTATCTTGACTTCTAAAGATAGATCTCCAAAGTGAACACACTTGCAATTCTTGCTGTTCTTTATAATGGGATTTATCCATTAAACCACCTTGTATGTCACCTATTATGCTAGTCACAATCACTATTTTTGGCAGACTAAATATTTCATATTATGGTCCCCATGTTTAACAGGGACCTCAATCCATCCTCTAATTTCTTGCAATTTTGTGTCCACAATCAGCTATGGGTCCAAGCAATTCTAGGTGCAACTGACAGTATTCTGAAATCTATCGATCTGATTAGCAGCTGATATTTGGTAGATAGATGTCTAAGTGTTATTGTTCATGCCTGTGAAACTCGTGCAAGCTCAAAAATTAAAAGCTGTTGCGTTGTTGTTGTTTTTAAATAGGCCCTATGAATTTAAAATTTTCAATATCCCTTGTAAGTTAAGAGCTAGAATAAGTAGAGATCTTAGTCCTGGGCTACTAGCAGGGGAGTTCGAACTAAGATACGCAACTTCAGCTACGCTATTCACATAGCTGAAGTCGAAGTATCTTAGTTCGACTTACCTGGCTGTCCTCACGGCGGCGAGTCGACCACCCCGGCTCCCCCGTCAACGCCGCTTACTCCTCCTGCCGAGGTGGAGAACGGGTGTCGATTAGCGGATCGATTTATCGCGTCCAGACGAGACGCGATAAATCGATCCCCGATACATCGAACACTACCCACCAATCCAGCGGGTAGGATAGACGTACCCTTAGGAATCTTAAAAAGATTAACAGATTCATATCAAATTATTTCAGCTCTTTAATACTGCTGTACAAAACCATCAGCCAGAGCAGGACCCAAAGGTATGGAGAGCCAGTCACTGTTCATTTCTAAGTTAAGATGAGTAAGACCCACACTGGAAATTTTCAGTTTCTACCCTTTTAACCTGCATGGTGCTGTTTCTTTCTCTACTTTCATTATGCTGTTTTGTGCATGTTCTTCAAGTTTCTTTATAAGAAAGAAGAACCAGAGACAACTTAATGGACTGGAAATACTATGGGTTTCCAGAAACTCACTGTTTAGTCTGCCAATTCAATAACAACACAGTGAGAAGTCCTAAGACTCCACTGTGCGGAATAACCATTGTGTGCATCTCTTAATGAAAGCAATATACTTACGAACAATTGAAGAACGAGGATAGCGAGGAACAACTTAGAATTGAACTTATGTTGTGAAATGCAGCACTAAAGCAGTAGTCCTTTTGCCAGTCCAGCAACAAACTTATATGTCTGTGATTGGAATGATGAGTAAATTTCACACACACCACACAGCCATGTTCCAAAAACACCACTTCCCCTCCCCCCAAACCTTCTCTGCAAACAATGCCAGGTTCAGAGTGTGGATCCCTGGGGTCAAAGAGATTTAGGGGACCATCTCAGTAAAACCTATGTATGAAAGGAAGAGAGCATCCAGGGCCTTTCAGTTACGACCCTCCTCCCCGCCATCAGCCCTTTCATTAACCTGGTCTCATCTGCAGGAGCTATGCAATTCCCAGGCACAAGGGCAGTGCGTGGAGCCTCCCTAGCCACCCATGTGCCTAGGGGCCTCAGGGACCTGGCAGCCGCTTCTTGGGAGCTGCGGTAAGCACAACCGGCACCCTGCACCATGAACCCCCTCCCGTACCTCAACCCCAAGTCCCATCCTGCGCCCCCAACCCCCTCATTCCCAGCTCCACCCCAGAGCCCGCACTCCCAACCCGAGCCCTCACCCCACCCCCGCACCCCAACCCCCTGCTGGAGCTCTCTCCTATACCCTGAACCCCTCATTTCTGGCCCCACCCAGAGCCTGCGCCCCCAGCCCAGAGTCCATACCCCGCTGAACCTCAACCTCCTGCCCTAGCCCGGAGCCCTCTCCTGCACCCCAAAACTCTCATCTCTGGCTCCACTCCAGAGCCTACTCCCCCAGCCGGAGCCCTCATCCCTCTTCCACACCCCAACCCCCTGCCCCAGCCCGGTGAAAGTGAGCGAGAGTGGGGAACAGCAAGCGACGAAGGGAGTGGGGATGGCGTGAGCAGGGGGGAGGGGTCTTGGAGAAGGAGCGGGGCAGAGGGCAGGACAAGGGTGTTTTGTTTTGTGCGATTAGAAAGTTGGCAACCCTACAAAGCGGTCTTTTGTCACACAGGGTCTTATCTTGGGAATGTTTTAGTGCATTTTCCTAGAGAGCTCAATGTAAGTTTCTCAGTGGCATCTAATGCAGCCTCAATAGAATTATGTATTACTGAGGCTGCATCAGTCTTGACTGTTGAGCACCATAGTGCAACAAATTACATAGCTCCATCCTCAGTAGATCACTGGAAGAAAGAACAAAATGGGACTCCCCAGTAGCTGCAGCAGGAAGTTGGTGAGCTACAAGAGAATCCTGGTATGATCAACTGGACACAAATACCCTCAGAGAAGTTTTGTTATAAGCTTCATTTGAGTTGGATATAGATGGCAATATGAGGACTGCACATTAGGCCTGATTTTGTAGACACTTACTACCGGGCATAGTACATGACTTTAATAAGACCAGTTGAAGTCCTAAGTGTTTACATTACTAATAGGCCCATCATCTTAGGGGGAAATCTATTTGCATTAGGCAGAGAAAGTTTTTGATTGTGAAAATTCCTTTCAGCTATTGAGGGGGGGGGAGGGGTGGACAACGGATCAGATATTGTCACATCCAGTTTGGAACTGACCAATAGCAAAACTTCTCATTTTATCCTGATCAGAGTATTCACACATCTCTGTTCCACTAGACCCCTCGCGGCCCTGTTGCTCTGCTCAAAGAGATTTCAGTTTCTCTACATAGCTTTAATCAAATATGCAGAAATCTTGGAATGTAAACTAGCTAAGGGAAAACCTCAAACAGCATTGCAATTTAGTTAGTTTCAAGTGGGCACTAAAAAACTTTGGAATCGTATCTAAATTGGCACCCCACAGACTTTACTCTGAGCCACACAATTCTCAGGATCCTGCAGCAGCACACCCTTGCCCTTATGCCCCTGACAGGCCTTCCCAAACAAAGAATTCCAATCGCCTATGGTACTGCAAGTCTCATATGACCATAATTGGCTTCAAACCCTCCCCCCACCCTTTTGCCACAAGTTCTAAGGCATACTACCCTCCCCCCTGAGGTTTTATTTAATAAAATTACAAGAGCAGCTTCTACTTACATGCACAGCTTCCACTGTCATCAAGGCCAGCAGCTGTAACACGTCTTATTTCCCAGCCAGCACCTCCAAAATCAAACATGTTGACACACAGAACAGCCCTTATCCTGGTTGCATAGCCTCCAAACTGCATGCTCCCAGAGGTTTTTATATAACACAGGTTCCCCTAGTTAGTACATAGCACACCAGATCTTTCAGCTTTGGATTTTGCAAGCATTGTCCAGAAAAGAGCTTACCGCAGCTAAACAAAGTTCCCAAGCACAACCCCAGATGGAATGTCATCGGCTAAATATCACAAGGAGAACCCTTTTGGGGCAGGGGAAACATATCACTTATCACAATAGAGCAGAACCTTTAAGGTTTTGGCTAAGGTTCTATCTGGTTCTTTAGCTGAACAGGTATCCCTAGTATAGGCATGTGTATATGCCATGTGGCCACACTCTTGTGATGTCTCAGAACAGTGAGCACATTCACTATGCATTTATTCTAGTTGTAAAACATTACCCCACAATGTTACACCGCCTGCAAAGGCTCTGTTTTTCTGCACCACAAGACATCCTCACAAGTCCCAAAATCTCAGTGACACAGGTATATCCACCACAGCAAGCTGTGTCTTTGAGTGAGATTCTCTGTTAGAACTGTATACCACCTCTGATCATGGAGATACCTGAGTGTCCATTCCACTCCATTGTCCGTGGAGGCTCAGACTGGCCTTTATCTGCACGCACACAACTTCAGAGAACAATCTGGGGGCACTGTTAAGTGAACGTGTAAGTGATAGGCTTGTACACAAAAGGCCCGTTTGTTCAGGGAAGCTTTACATATGTATGTTATCACCTACACACACAATGGATTTTATTCACTTGAGCACATAGATGACTTTGCATGTAAAGTGCTTGTGAAATATTGTGCGTACATACACAAGGCTTCCTTTTTACAAGGAATCAGGTCCTTATTGCCTCACTGTAACAAGTTCCCCCTCCAGCCCTGGAAACCCTTCCTGGGAAGCCCTCCTGGTGATTGAACAGCACACATACTCTACCAGGGTATCTTCATCAAATATCTTTTTTATTATTATTTTTACTTTATGCTCCAAGCACAATGCAATGTAGCAGCAGATAGAAGGGGCCTACTCCCTGGCTCAGCTTTCTCTATTGCTTGCTTTTTTCTCAGCTACCCAGCTGGTGAGCTAATTACCTCATTAGCTCATCAGATTCCCTACAGGTGCAAGTGATCTGCACTAACCTTCCAAACCCACTCAGACAACCTAACTTCCTTCTACTCTAATTATCCAGTGCCCTGTATGTTCTAAGTGATCAGGATGCTGGCTCCCAAAAGGGACTCACTTTAAGAGCACCATCTCACTCAGAACAAAGAGGCAAGATCTTTTAACCATTTTCCTGTTCTCTTTAGTATGCAAATTCCTTTCCAAAACTGTCATTTACCTCCAACAAGATTTTATTTCATTCCACTCCATCCTTCCTCACACTGGAGATTGGGTCACCTCACCTGTTTTTTTTTTTTTTTTTTTAAAGCATCTTTGACTTCCACTTTAGCATTTCCAAGTGAAAAGTGTATCTCACTCACTTGTAACACATCTTAATTGCTTCATTATATTTTTATAGAGCACCTGAAGTTGGAAGCAACTTAATTACAATAATTCTTGTTTTATAGTTAACGGAAATGCAAAAAGTGCATATCCTGCAGCACACGTATCACATTTGTGCCCCCTCTGTTCATTCACAGACAACATAAAACCAGCAGATTAATAAGGCACTAAGATGTTTGAGAAATGCTTTTAGAATTTAGAACCACTATGGATCAGCATCCCTTTTCTCCCCACACCCTCATGACCTTTTAAAACCTTCTCCTGCTGTGGCCATCACCCCGTTTAATGAAGACCTGTACTCAGTTTCTTCATTACCCTGGGTGGCCTGCTTTGGGAGAGCAGCTGAATGTATAGATTAGAAAACTACAAGCCAGTTTCACCTGAAGATAAAAAATGATTTCAACTTTGGAAACATATGTACAGCTCAATGAGAGCTGTGAGTGCATATTCAAAGCCAGAGGATGGCCAGGTTTTTGTTATCTATGTGAACTACATGTGCGCACGATTCTCGTTTACAATAAGAGTCAGTCACACAGCTTTGGCTTAAAAATAATTTTCACCGATTGAAGACCCCTTTACACTGCACCAGAGGTGTAAAGTTGCCTCTGTGTAAATGAGAATTTGGGTCTACGGCTGCTTTTTAAATCATTTTTGGTGATTGTTCTATGTATATAAAAGGAAACATTTGTGAGGCTGCTGCATCTAACGCTGCGGTTATAATTCTGCTTCAAGAATGTTGGTGTTAATTCAACACACACTGGCACTGTGAAATATAGTGTTTGCAGAGCTTCAGTTTCGCTTCCCTTTTTTAAACACATTTACCATCTTTCCTAATGAAACCACAAACAGAAATCCTCCCTGTTCCCTCAGAAATATCCCATTTCAATGATATAATGCATAAAGCTTGAAAGATCTTTATATATGGCTGTAATCAATCTAAGTAATAACATTACATACAGTTTTCCCTTCTGATTGAAATTAGCACAAAAGAGAAAAATGGTTTTAGTTTTAAAAGCATGGGTCAACTGGATGGTTTAGTGTAGATTCTCATTTGTAAGGGCTAAATAGTCATTAGCACAATGACAGGGTAATAATTAAATTAAATCGCCTTTTTACTGTATTAAAAAAAGTCAAGGCATTGGAGGATTTTTTGCCTCTCTTCCTTACATTAACAACCATTATTTTCAGCTTCTCTACCTGGTTTTCTGTTAATAGTAGGTCAGCAGACTCACAATTATAAAACAATAGTATGACAGTAGATAAATTAAAATTTGCTGATGAAGAAGAAAAAAAAAACAGCTATAATGAAAAACGTAGTAGGCAGCCAGTGTCATCCAAAAGGGTTTGGCTCTTCTGAGGATGGGACTGACACTGAACAAATGAGAAATACTGCTGACAAATGTAAAGCATTGCACATTGGTCACAACCGTCAGACAAGCGAAATGCTAAGCACAACATATTTAAAATTAAAATGACTAGTAACTCAGTCCAAGAAGACCATCCCACAAATAAGCCTTGCCAACAAAGGAAAGGCAGTTGTGCTAGAATACATACAGTAGCCCGAATACATACGCAAACTATAGATAAAGAAGATTTTATAATATATGGTTACCATTTTTGGAATTTGAACAAAATAAGTACACAAAAACAATGGTCAGAGGTGGACCAACGCACAAACAAGACCTTTAAAAAGGTAATAAATATGGGTTATGAACAAGATTGGTTAATACTTGGATGGAAAGTTCATGTATGTTACTACAAAGAAAGCTTTTTTTAAAAGTAGCCAAATCAATAATAGTGAGACTGTACAATTCTCTTATAGGATAAATGTGCTCAGTTGAGAACAACTTTTTTTTTTTAAAGGTATGCAACAAATTATTCAGGTACGTTATTTCAAATGAACCACCATATTGGTAGGTATAAATCCTCATATATTCACAACTTTCTTACATCTCTTGCAAAATGGTCAGATAATATTTAAGGGATATAATGCTATTTAATAGATTGCCATAACTACTCTGAACTCAGGGGCTTTTATCTTTTTAAAGGAAATTTAATACTGGCAGAAGGTACAAGTGCTAGGGAGGAGAGAGCAATTCAGTCTCCATGTTTATTTGGTCCTTCATCTCTTTGCTGACATTGGTATTATTCTCTGCTAACTATGTTGGTGTCTCTGTCCTGTGGACACATTGGGGTGGAAATTGACTGGTGCAGCCACAATATTTCTCCTGAAACTGGAATGAACCACTAACACATTTTGCATTAGTAGCAAAAGTATTCAGATGATAATTACATGGGCTCCTACTGACCTGGGCTGAATTTGAACCAAATGCCTAGGAATGAAAGACTTCATGTCTTACAACCAATCTCCAGAGCCATATAGTCCATTATCCATTTGGTAACTTCTTATTTTGGGAAGTGTAACTTATTTTCCCACCAAAAGCAAGCTATTATTTTATGACTGAAACTACCCACACATGGAAGTCCTGAGTTGGTGGCCAATGACAGAAAAATTTCCAGGAGTGGAGATTTCCTCCCCTCTAAAAGAGAAAGATGGAGGTGGTAGCAGTCTAGTTAAGTTGGGCTGTCAATGCAATGGATTTATCAAGCAAATCTGATGGAGATGCAGTCACAAAGAAAAACCAAGTTAAAAATAAAACATAAGACTGTGAGTAAGGGTTACAGGGAGAAACTTGTAGGAAAAGCACAGAGAAAATTATTTTCATGCAGTAGCACTGAGAAGACAGAAAGATGTCCATTCTGGACTGGACAACCGGAGTGAAATATGCAGTAGACAGGAATAACATAATTTCTGAAATATGCTGTGAGCAGGGATGTGTGACAAGTTTGGTTACTTACATCCAAGAAGCCTCCCAAAATCGGGTTCTAACCAAACCTACACAAACAACAGCCCCATTGTTAATGAACTTGCATGGAGCTCAGCAAAAGAATTGTGTTCACAGCCCTAGCACCAGCTCCCCTTTACCACCAGGCTGCCCCAAAGCCAGCCAGCCCCAGCTTCACCTCTAGGCCCAGTGCTCCCCTACTTGCCATGGCTTTCTTTGGCAGCCATATCCCTCTACTTACTCTCTTGCATTTTTCACTGACAACCTTCTCTGACTATAAAGTGAGCTAAACAATAATGGAAGCATGTTAGTCATTTTTCAAATTGCTTTGTGGTAT
The DNA here is from genome assembly GCF_011386835.1 of Chrysemys picta bellii. Lineage (NCBI taxonomy): Eukaryota > Metazoa > Chordata > Testudines > Emydidae > Chrysemys > Chrysemys picta. Next base: position 113,102,355 of record NC_088796.1, read on the forward strand.
TACAGGTCATTAATAAAAGTCTGTCTGTGGATATTATATTTAGAAGAAATGTTTCAGCATCAGATTTACAAGACGCTCACATTTCATTCAACATTGCAGCAATAATCCCTTGTGCCCTCCAGGGAATTCTTACCATGTGGATTTTCACCTTTTGCATACAGGTTATTCACTAGATTCAGTGGCATTAACTGGAACCTATGCCAATTCATTATAAACATTACCTTAGAAGACAAGGGGGAAAATGAAGGGAGAGTTAGAAGAGGGTACCAACTTTTCCTGTAGTCAACATTAAAAGGCAAGATGGGTATGTGTTTGTCCACATAACCAGGGATCTGAATTCTCTTTCTCTAACTTTGATTGGATATATTGAAATTTTCCTCTTGTGGTATTTCCAACTAAGCCCAAAGCTAGTGTCATAAGAAAGACATTTTCTGAGCAATTTCCTGAGCAAAGAGATTCAGAAAAGCTGTGGATGGACAGCAGAAACTGTGTAGCATATTCCCTCTGAAAACCAGGCCTTTTTAATGGGTTGCAATTTGGGAACGCAAAATCACTAGTTGTGTTTAAAAATCTTTGTCTCTAAATCAAAGAAAAATTGTAGATGGTAAAACTTTAATTGGAAGTATTTGTTTCTTTTGTCTTTATTTGTGACTCTTTCCTCACAGGTCAGACTATGGTCACATATTTCTCTTGCATTTAAATATATTTATTCTAGTCTTATTAGCTGAACCTCAAAAGGTTTGGAAGCTGTGTTCACATAAGCCTCCAAAGATTATGGGGCTGTATTTTCAGAAGGCTTATTTTGGTGCCTAAGTGGAAGCTGAAGCGTCCAGATTTTCAAAAGCTCTCCGTGCCCTTTGCTCTTGATGGGAGCTACTGGGGGACGGTGTGGCTATACTTGAAATGCTGCTGCAGTTGCTGAAGTGCCTCAGTGTAGACACTGCCTAGAACAACGGGAAGGGTTCTCCCATCAGCATAGGGAAACCATCTCCCTGAGAGCCGGTAGCTAGGTCAACGTAAGAATTCTTCCATTGACCTAGCATTGTCTACACTGGGGGTTAGGTTGGCTTCACTACACTGCTCAAGGGTGTGGATTTCTCACAACCCCGAGTGACATAGTTAAGGCAACTTAATTTTCTCATGTAGACCAGACATGGGTGAAGAATTGTTTTGAAACTCTAGCTCTAATCTTTTCCTTTTTAAGCCCCTCATACTTTGCTTGCGGCATCATTGCTAGGGAACTGTGACATGTACTGGCTGGATGTAGAGGTTAAATTTAAATTTCTCTCATTCACACACAGTAATTGTGTTGGCAGTTCTGGCTGTGAAAGGTGTAGTGAGCTCCTTGCTACATCAATTAATTGCCACCATGTCAGGACACTGGCAAGGGGTTGATGGACTCCTGTTGTGTCAAACAGTTCCCCATTCTGTATGGAATATTCCCAAGATATTTCATTTGCCGGTCTCTAAATTTCTGTCATCACTGCAGTCACTGACATGTAGTAATTGCATGTTCAGCTCTGGTTATGAGAGGCACGTTAATCTCCTTGTTTGTTTACTACCGTGTTTAAAAATTGCTTTCCATGAATACTTGTGCATGAGAGTTCAAAATTTGTTTTCTTCAATTTCATGCCAGTAAAACTCAATAACTGCATCAGCCCCTCATTGCTAAAAGAGCATTTCTCGTTAACAATACAATGAGCAGACATTAATTCATAAATTGGAGTGCTTTACTGCATTACACCTACAGAACTGCACAGTACTGCAAAGACCTTTTTAAATTCCCCTGCTGCAGCTTTTGCATCTGCAGATACTGCAGGAAGAGGATATATTGTGCAATTCATGGCAGAGAGCACAGCCTGCTTCAGTGACAGAGATGTTTCCAGTGGGTTTTCTGTGTTCATGGACGTGAAAACCTAATTAATCTGTCAGGATTAGTATTAGGAGGCTCATTTCAAAAGCAGAGTCCACACAGATTAAAATGGTTTGTCAATTTTATTTATTTTGATTTAATAAGCCAAAAAGGACAAAGATATTTAGCTCTGCATGTTTATTTATAATGTATAGTATAGTACATGCATTATGCATTGAGAAGCAGTATGCTGTAGTGGACAAGTATGATAATCAGGGTCCAGACACCCCAAGAGGAGAACAGAAAGTTTAAGCCTCAAAAATAAGCAGTTAAACCAACTGATTGAATACTGTGTTATTGCACAATAAAAATATATAAAGTAAGATCTTTTATGAAAGCTCGGAATGTTCTGAACTTGATGGCCATTATGAGCTATGTATACTGACTGTGGTTATGAATTTATGTATTTGTGTATACAGAAAACTGTGCTCATAATCTGTGGTGAAACTTCACAGCAGGGTGGTGAGCAGTCAAGCAGGGAAGGGGACCTCCCAAACCAGTTGTTTACATGAAACTGGCTTCAAGTAACTATCCATTGACTGGCCCAGGAAAAGACAATGCTGGACCATTAGAGTTAATGGAAAGACATTGAGACAACTCAAAATAGGAAAGAGCATCCTAGCTCTGAAACATCAAGTCAGGAGGGAGTTTTCTCACTCTGATTAACCACGAATCACCATGGGCTGAAAGGCGGAAAAAAGGAAAAACCCTTTTAAAAGCAGGCTTAGACTGAGGCTTTTTATCCAGAACTTGGGAGACAGTTTCAAGGCAGAAGACTGTCCATGAATGCTGGATCCCTCCTGTATCTAGGGAATACATTGGGAAACTGTTTTAAGGTAAAACTGTGTGGAGTGAGTCACACATGCCAAAGCGAGCTGCTAACTGGGGAGCTGATTCCATGCCCTCAGGGATGACAAACCAGAAGGATCCAATTGGAGTGTCTGGTAATTAAGAACTCAGGGTTGACAGATTTGGGGAGACTCAGGACTGGAAGGACTGTTGGTGTCACCCTGAAAAGAGTACCTAGGTTGGCGAGAGCCAGGATGAGGCCTTATGCATATCTCAGGGATCTGAACTGTAGCTGCACAGCACAAAGATACCCAAGGTTGCAGGGCAGGTGGCAGCAGAATCCCTTACTGCTCTGGGTGGTTCCCAAAACATCACAACCGGGGCCGGCTCCAGGCACCAGCACAGCAAGCAGGTGCTTGGGATGGCCAAGGGGAAGGGGCGGCATGTCCGGCTTTTCGGCGGCAATTCAGCGGCGGGTCCCTCTCGGAGGGAAGGACCTGCCGCCGAAGTGCCACCGAAGAAGAAAGCGGTGTGGTGGAGCTGCTACTGAAGTGCCGCCGATCGCGATCATGGCTTTCCGCACACACACCCCGCGCCGCTTGGGGTGGCAAAAACCCTGGAGCCAGCCCTGATCACAACAGGGCATTATACTGGGAGTCAGGAAATCTAGGTTTTATTCCTGGCTCTGCCATGACTTGCTGTGTGACCTTGATAACTTCGTCTCCCTTTCATCCTGTGTTGGTCATGTCTATTTAGATTGTAAGTGCTTTCAGGGGCATCTCCTCTCTCCCTATGGCTTGGTCTACACTGAACAGTTATATTGGCATATCTTCGTTGGTATGAAAAAACACACCTCGCTCTGACCAGTTTAGTTATGCCAACAAAACCCTCAATATAGACACAGCTTCCATTCATGTCGCGAACATTGTTGCGGCGGGCGGGGCGGGGGGGGGGGGGGGGGGAAGGGTGTTCCTACACCAGCAGACAAACTCCTTCTGTTGGTGTAGGCTGCATCTACCCGGGCACTATGCTGGCATAACTATGCCGACACAGCTATGTCAGTATAGTCTCTGTAGTGCAGATATACCCTATGTATTTTTACTACCTGTAGCACAATGGGTTCCTGATCGTGGGGCCTCCAGGTGCTACTGACATATAAGTAATGTGGTATATTGAAATAAGAAGAACAGGAGGACTTGTGGCACCTTAGAGACTAACAAATTTATTAGAGCATAAGCTTTCGTGGACTACAGCCCACTTCTTCGGATGCATATAGAATGGAACATATATTGAGGAGATATATATACATAGATACAGAGAGCATTAACAGGTGGGAGTTGTCTTACCACCTCTGAGAGGCCAATTAATTAAGAGAAGAAGTGGGCTGTAGTCCACGAAAGCTTATGCTCTAATAAATTTGTTAGTCTCTAAGGTGCCACAAGTCCTCCTGTTCTTCTTTTTGCGGATACAGACTAACACGGCTGCTACTCTGAAACCTATATTGAAATAGTTTCTTATCATTAACATGCACCAGATGTCTTGCTTTTGTACATAGACATGCAAGTATAATATATGATTAGCCTAGAAAAAAGTCAGTTTAATGCTAGCAGGAATGAGGAATTCCCAGTTATTGACTAGTGATGTGAAACAGGAATCGGAGATCCAATCCAATACCCGATCTCTTTTACTTCTGCCTTCCTAGACCTCCCAGAGCTACTGACTGGGCCTGTACCTTTTGCTGTTCCATCCCACACTGTTGTCTGGACTAGGATTTAAAAGATGTGTTGTCAAACACCTAGGCTTCAGCTCAAGCCAATTAGCACACGTTAACATCTACACTGCTTGGCTACATTAAAGTGCTAGAATGTTTTAGCTAACACCTAATATCAGACCTTTAAATCCTAGTCTATTCAAACCCTCTAAATCAAAACAGTCCCCATCTCTTTTTTCCTCCTAGGCCCTGACTCTGCTTTCTTGGCTCAACAAAACAGACCTGATCTGGCCCCCAGATATTCCACATAACATTTCCACATAATCTACAGGTTTCACCAGTGTTATTTGGTGGCTCGCAAGAAGTTCTGTAAAGTGCTTCATTGGTGAGGATTGACAAACTACTCACTACAGTATTTTAGCTAAGTGATACTGTCTCTGCATGAGTTCACGTTTGCATGTGACAATTGCACACCTGCAAGGTGCACTAATAGAATCACTGGGGCTATAAAACACCTTTACTGAGGATATATGATTGAATTTCAGAAGCCATTCTCTCCTACTGTTCTCATATTTGCCTAGCCTAAAGCTTTGCCTAAGTGCTAATGTTTTTATAATGTGTTCCCTTTCTAGCTGAACTGGATGAAAACACAGACTACTACATTTCTGCTCAAGCAAGGCAGTGCCTGAGTCATCGGTCCCAAGACACCAATCTCAGCGTCTACCCTTGACAAAGGCAATTGTGTCACCAGCCTGGCAAAACATATTGAGAGTAAAAATAACTATAAGCAACAATAAGCTTGCACAGTTAAAATTAAAGAAAAAAATCAGAAACTGCAAAAGTTAAAGCTGTAACAGCAATGCTGATATGACCACACTTCGCATCATATTTTCTTAATGGTATTGACTTCATAGTGACTTATTAAGCGATGCATTTAAAAGGAAAAACAGGAAGAGAAATTGTTATGTATGTACAATTCCGGTCAGTTAACACTGTTGTAGAAATTGGCTTTCATGGAGACTTTGTGCCACCTGACGATCTCCCCGCCTTAACTTTTGCATTCCTGAAGGTTTAAAATTGTAATGGTGCAAATTCAGTGATGCATGAAGGTTACTTTTGATACCTATTTTTAGAAAATAAAAGAATGAAGAGCTACCATTGGAAATGAAAGAAAAGGAACAGGTTCAGTGTCCTAGCTCATTGGCCTGTGTCTAAGACAAATGGTGCCTCAACAGTTGGTGAAAATTGTGTGCATAGGACCCTGCTCCGTCAAAATTCCCATTGATTTCAGTGGTACTTTTGCCTCAATAAGAACTGAAAAAAGATATAATATGAAATCTGGCCCCAGTGGCACAACTCCCATTGATTTCACTGGGACCAAAAGTTCACATACAGTGTTGACAATTCTTATGATTTTTCACTCTTGATATTTGTTTTGTTGTTGTTGTTGTTGTTAACAAGGCCTTAGCTTCTGGAGTCATGTGCTTATATGAGAATCTCAGCTTCCATCAAAAAAATAAATTATTGCAGAGAAAACCCTGAAAATATAAACCTAACAGTCTCAAAAACTAGGAGGCAAATAAAAATAACCCAATTTTTTTTTTTTAATCTCCTGGTCTTTGAATGCTTGGGGATGGCAACATTGAACACATTAGGGCAGGATTCTTAAATAAAAGTGCATACATGCTTACTGCATGTTTCGGACCAGATTCTATCCATCCCCTGCTCGGGTGCAGACAATACAAGAAGCCTCTCTCCACCTTGTAAGCTTGGCTGGGACAATCTCTGTGTTCCCTCACCTGAGCAGAACAACTTGCTGCAGGTCTTTCTGAGAAAAGTAGTTCTTAGTCTATACATACAGGGTTGCAGCAGCACATGTGGTTAAGATGCTCAGCATAAAAAAATCCCATCTCTGTGAGCAACAGAAGTTGTGCTGACATAGGCTGTAGTTTAGACATACCCTTAGAGTCTGGATACTTTATCCAAAGCCCATGGAAGTCAATGGAAAGATTCCAATGACTTCAGCAGCACTTGCATCAGGGCCCCTTGTGACCAGCAATGTCTATTAACAAACTCTCTGCACTAAGGACACATAACCAAGATTATTTTGGGAGGCCTAATTTTCCCCTTAAGTAGTTTTAATGCAACTGAAACGAAGCAGCTTTAAAAGAGGTAGGAACAAAAATAAGAAGCTTCTCATGCATGTCTCCAACCCATTAAGCTTTCCTTTTTGGAAAATATTTACAACATTGTATTACAGCTAAATTAAATATAGTGAATGGATCTCTCCTAAGGGGATAAACTAAATTAAACCAAGAAGAGACCAAATCTAATTGTACTGCATTTTGTATAATCAAGCAGCAGGAATTACTTATTCTTCCTCAATTCTTTTGCTTTGGTAGCACTTACAGAAATATTACTCTAATTGATAAAATGTATCTTTAAGAAAAAAAGTAAGAAAAAATACACTTTAAAGCTTACAGTATTATATTAACTATCTAAAAAAATGATATACAGTTGTTTACATAGTAAAATAAACTTAAAGCAACCATTTCTATATATACAAAGTATCTCCCCATCTATTGTATCATCCAGTCAAAACTTGATATTTTCTACAATTGTTTCTAAAAATTAATGATTTCCACAATATATTTTCTGTTCTTCGTATTTAAATATATATTAATTCCGACTGTTATCTCAACACACAAATACCACAATACGTGATCTTCCTTAGATTCACTTTCAATCATATTGCACGGATCCCATCACTTAGGTATAAAAACTCTGAGGGCTAGTATACATTACAAAGGCTGTATCACTATAGCTATACCAGCAAAGCCCCCTAGTGGACATGCAGCTTATACCAGCAAAATGAGTTCTTTTACCTGTCTAGTTAAACCACCTCCCCAAATGACATTAAAAGGTCTCTTTTGCTGATATAAACTGTGTCTACGCAGGGGTTTTTTCTGGCATAGATTAGAGGTGTGGCACTCCTAAATGACATAGATGTGCCAACAACATTTTGTAGTGTAGACCAGACCTGAAGACTCATTATATTCAGACCCACACAACATGGCTATAAGAACAAAATATATTAAATGAAAAAGACAAGGGAACATATACAGAGAAAATATCTTATTAATATAATTAAAATTTCAAAAGGGAAATTTAGAGAAGTTTTTTTTTAATAAGAAACAACTATCATGAAACTAACATTTAGAAGCGATCGTAAAAAATAGCTGTTTTCTGTGATGCTGATTTAACTCTGCCCTTATACTGGATGTTGTCCTTAATAGTGCTCAGCGCTGGCCTAACTCTAAGTCAGCTCCCAACTGAAGTCAACGGGGGTTTCACTTCAACAGGGCTGAGTAAGGCCAGTCCTAAGAGATTATGAACACCATCCCCCTCAAATATATATATCCATCTATTTGCAAAAATATCCCAATTTGTGCAGTACGGATGGTATTTGCAGTTTTGCACAGCAATCCTTGCACACCAGTTCCTATATGTTCATTCTTAAATTACAACAGACAACTTATAGGAAATCTCCAATGCAAACTAGCGCTATGAACTCACTTTTCCAGGAGATGGCGGGCTACTGTCCACCATGTCAATGATTCCTGGTGGCCTCAGATAATGGATCAGTTTCACTGATGCTCCACTGGGGCTACCAGGCAGGGAAGGATTATTTCTGGTGGCACTTTTAACACCTCTGGGGAAAAAAAAACACACAACCCACTCCCCCCCCATTTGTATTATTGAAAGTATGACTGAAAATTAATTCAACGCTACCACATGTGCCTAGTTCATTGGCATATCATCACCCTTCTCACTTGCAATTTATTTGCAGTGTATTTGTTTGCTGGAAATAAAGTTACTTGAAAACTGCAAAATTGAGAAGAGGGTTTGAGAGAGGCTGAGCATTTCCAGCAAAGTACATCCTAGGTGCAAAAACCTACCCATCCTTTTAGAAAAAGGATGAAGCGGTGCCACATGCTCCAGCAATGTGGCTCTCTCCGCAGGACCAGATGTGGTGGAGGTGCCACGGAAAGGCAGTGGGTCAGAACTTCAGGGATCCAGTGGCCAGAACATTATAGTTAGAGGGAAAGAAAAGAGAGCATATCACACCTAAAACTCAGCAGCTGCAATGGGAGTTATGTCTGCACACAAAGCAAGGAAGCAACCCTGAAGGAGGTATGGTCAATATCTTTAATATGCCTAGACAATAAGGACCAGACTTGCATTTTCAAAGGGATTTAAGGGAGTTAGTGCCCAACTCTCATTAAATTTCAATGCATGTAACTCCTTAAGTCTCCTTTGAAAATCCAGCCCAAATGCTTATCCCCGAGTAAATAGGCATTGCATGGAAACATATGCACGGATTCAAAGGGATGGAATCTTCTCTCCATTCAATTCTGTAGACAGTGTACATAGCAGTAGCATGGTGACTGTGTATGCCCTATTGCACAGAGAGAAGCGACCCCTTACCGTGAAAATGTAAAAGTTTTGTTCATTTTTTTTTAAAATCACACTTTGCATTGATTTCCATGTGTTTGATTTTAATATTGGATAGCAAGTGCTCTGAAATACTTGCAATTCTGACAACAGATGGAAGATTAACTATATGGTTATAAAGATATCCATTTATTGCTCTCAGTACAATATATTTTGGTAATGCCTTGTTGAGGGGGGGTGGTATATGGAATTAAACAGCATTTTAAGTACATCCTGGTTTAAAATGGCCTGTCCAGAAAACAAAGGAGACAAAAATAATAATAAAAAAGTAAATGTTTTTGTCAGGTGTATGCATGCAGGTAATAGAATGTACATAGATATATTCATAGTGCAAGATGGGACGATAAATGCTTTTTATATCCTCTTAATGTATTAGTATTAATAATGAGTTTATACCATGTAATGTCAACCAGACTGAAAAGTCATTTTTTCCCAACCTAATCACTTCATCGACATGCACTAGTGGCTTGATGAAATACTTAACGGAAGTCAAGGGAAAGACTTCTAGTGGCTTCAGTGGGTGTTGGAACAGGTCCTAAGTTACTAAAGTTTATTTAGCAAAGCCTTTATGGTAGCTACTGTTGCTTAGCAAATAGAGTTTTTTGTTGATTCCATCATTCTGCCATCTTCTTTTGGAAGATACAGCTGGAAATTGATTTTCCCCCCACAATTAAAATGAGCAGAGAATAACTTAAATCAGTGCTGAGGGGGCGGAATGGTACAACAGAAAGACACAAACACCCTGTAGGAATCTAGTCATTGAAACGTATAAATGCAACTACATGCAAAATAACAACTGGTATGTAATTTATTGAAGATACCCTGACACAAGACTGACTGTCAGTTCATCTTCTCCAGCATTCTTGTGATGAAATTATCCCTTGTTTAATGCTTTCAGTTCTGTTGTATAGTTTAACAAATCTACAGCCTCTTGGGCCTTCAGAATTATTACTACTGTACTGCACACTATGGTAATTTAGAACTTTTAGATCTAGCGTTTTATATCAAGCAAGGGGCAGAGGTTCACACATGCAGTAGCCAGTTTATTAAAATACATATGTTTCACTACAGTGTACAGTGAGCCTTTCAGTGTGTGTGCATTTTGGTATAGATGCACTGGCCCCTGAACTCACATTTTATGAACAGCCACAACTTCTCCTGAAGGCAGTGGGCTCGGTTCTTCATTCCATGCAAGCTTCACTCAGATGAAGAGGAGCTGGGGGTAGGGTGGCAGGTCTCTGAGGGCCAGTGCAGCTCCCCAGTCCAGAGTCACCTAGCTCAAGTACAAGGGAGAGCTTCACTGGGAGCAGCCCTAACTTACACCAGTGGTGTAAGATCCTTCAGGCACCTAACATCAGTGGGGAATTGGGCTGAGCAGAGCTCAATTCTGTTACTTCCCCACCCCAGAACACTCCCTGCCCCACTACACTGGAGGTGGGGGAAGCACTTGGCAAGGGAAGTGGTTACACCAGCAGAGAGTTCTCCTACTCAGGGAACTCAAATACAAATACTAATGACCCACTTGTCATCCATGAGTTGGGACACACGACAAAGTGGCTTAGCAGACCAGAGAATCTGGCCAATGGGACCATGCGCCTGAGTGAGGAATGCAGGATCTGATCCTGCATGTAAGTATGATCGGATGTTCACCACATACTAGCCTGAAAAGGGTTAATGTGACTCAGAAGGGGTTAAGTAACCTCATAAATCACATTTGAGGGGAAATGAGGCTTGACAAGCATTGATTGAGGATGGAACCAGTTAGGCAGGAGCAGGTGGGACTAGTATAAGGCTAGGAAGTGAGGACAGAAGGAGACTGCAGTGTGGAAGCCTGCAGTCATTCTCCGGACTCAGAGAGGGAAGGGAGGAGCCCTAGGGGGAGAGCAAAATCCCTGGGATCCTGGACCCGAAGGAAGGGTTTACCTAGAAGAGTGGTAGAGAAAAAGCTGATAGAGGTGGAGTGGGAAATGGCAGCAAAGTTTGGGATGGTGTAGACCTTGGCTGCTGATTCAAGGGTCCCTTAGCTAGAACCCGGAATAGTGGATGGGCCTGGGTTTCCGTACCAGCCACTGGGGAAGTGGCGTAGTTTTGAGTTGGATGACTGCTGGCAACTATACCTGGTCAACCAGTCCAGTGAGGCTTTGATACCTCGGAAGGGAAAAACTATAGTGACCTGGCCAGAAAGCCAAGCCACGAAGAGGGAGCATCTTGCCTCACAAAGAGGAAGCACTGCAACTCCTGGACAATGAGAGGGGTTGCAAATGAAAGATGGAAAAGGGCCTCAGACCGGACAGAGCTATTGCCTAGATGCAGCCATGAGGTGGCACCCCTATGGTGAACAAAGAATCCCTTTACAGCCAGGTATGCATTTCACTATAAAACATATTTCCATCTACTAGTTCAGATTCCCAGCATGCACTATGGCCTCAATGCCATCACTACCTGCTTCCGAGTATCAGAAATCCAGCAGTGACTGCTGGCACACAGTTTTCAGTACAGTCTATTGCTCTTCATGAAGAAGCTTTAAGCAAAGTCAAGCTGTGTGAAAAAAAAAAATCTTACTTTATGCCTTTGAAGAGAGACTTTCTAAATAACCCAGTGCATGACAGAAACTTTGGACATGCTTCCAAGTTCCACATTCAGATGCCTTGATTTATAGAAAAGATACTGTAATACTATTCTTGTTTTTAAAAAATACCACAATAAAGCACATTAGCAATGATTGCCCAGTGCACAGGGGCAACAAACTTTCACAGTAGTTTAGCAACCAGTGACAGGTACTACATATTGGAGAGCAAGAGGGTAAAAAGGAATGAATGAAAACTCTTATCAAAAGCATTGATTTCAGGTGGAGGTATAAATTCCCTAAAGAAAATGGTTACCTTTAGGTTAGGATATGAGCAGGAAAAAGGAAGAACAGTTTATTACAGCGGGTGCATAGTAGCTACGACTCTGCCCTCTTCTCCATAGATTTAACTGGTCAAACTCTACTCTAAGTAAACTCATGTGCATCTGCATTGGGCCAAATTCTCAGCTACATGAGGTAAATCCAAAGTTACTCCACTGAAACCTTTAATGTAGCCAATGGAGTTATTCTGAATTTACATTGGAGCAAAATAGTTCAGTTTGGCCCAATAAATTAAGAGGATGTCACAAATGTAAATAGGAGAACATGTCTGAAAGATGCTGTGACAAAAAAAAAAAACAGGGTTTTTTTAAATCTCCAGTTTTTAATCACTGCAAGTTGCTGTTTAGACAACAAATTAATTAAAACATTTACTGAAATGCAGGATTAAAATATCCAAGAAAGTAGTTAAACTCGCATACCTTCCCTAGTTATATTTTTCACAACTTACCATTTGGCTAAAGTAGCAGAGGTTCCTCAACCTCTGGATGGCCCAGCCACCACTAGAAGAGGACAAAACACCTTACTGAGTAGGTGTGGTTATAGATTGAAATGTTTTTAAATATACACCATCACTATCTGAACACTGCTCAGTGATGAGGGAGAAACAGTAACAGGAAACTTGGAAATGGCAGAAATGCTTGATGACTTCTTTGTTTCGGTTTTCACCGAGAAGTCTGAAGGAATGCCTAACATAGTGAATGCTAATGGGAAGGGGGTAGGTTTAGAAGATAAAATTAAAAAAAAAAAAAAGTTAAAAATCACTTAGAAAAGTTAGATGCCTGCAAGTCACCAGGGCCTGATGAAATGCATCCTAGAATACTCAAGGAGCTAATAGAGGAGGTATCTGAGCCTCTAGCTATTATCTTTGGAAAATCATGGGAGACAGGAGAGATTCCAGAAGACTGGAAAGGGGCAAACATAGTGCCCATCTATAAAAAGGGGAATAAAAACAACCCAGGAAACAACAGACCAGTTAGTTTAACTTCTGTGCCAGGGAAGATAATGGAGCAAGTAATTAAGGAAATAATCTGCAAACACTTGGAAGGTAGTAAGGTGGTAGGGAATAGCCAGCATGGATTTGTAAAGAACAAATCATGTCAAACCAATTTAATAGCTTTCTTTGATAGGATAATGAGTCTTGTGGATAAGGGAGAAGCAGTGGATGTGGTATACCTAGACTTTAGTAAGGCATTTGATACGGTCTCGCATGATATTCTTATCGATAAACTAGGCAAATACAACTTAGATGGGGCTACTATAAGGTGGGTGCATAACTGGCTGGATAACCGTACTCAGAGAGTTGTTATTAATGGTTCCCAATCCTGCTGGAAAGGCATAACAAGTGGGGTTCCGCAGGGGTCGGTTTGGGGACTGGCTCTGTTCAATATCTTCATCAACTTTCATAGAAAGTACGCTTATTAAGTTTGCAGATGATACCAAACTGGGAGGGATTGCAACTGCTTTGGAGGATAGGGACATAATTCAAAATGATCTGGACAAATTGGAGAAATGGTCTCAGGTAAACAGGATGAAGTTTAACAAAGACAAATGCAAAGTGCTCCACTTAGGAAGGAACAATCAGTTTCACACATACAGAATGGGAAGAGACTGTCTAGGAAGGAGTACGGCAGAAAGGGATCTAGGGGTTATAGTGGACCACAAGCTAAATATGAGTCAACAGTGTGATGCTGTTGCAAAAAAAGCAAACATGATTCTGGGATGCATTAACAGATGTGTTGTGAGAAGACACGAGAAGTCATTCTTCCGCTCTACTCTGTGCTGGTTAGGCTTCAACTGGAGTATTGTGTCCAGTTCCAGGCACTGCATTTCAAGAAAGATGTGGAGAAATTGGAGAGGGTCCAGAGAAGAGCAACAAGAATGATTAAAGGTCTGGAGAACATGACCTATGAAGGAAGGCTGAAAGAACTGGGTTTGTTTAGTTTGGAAAAGAGAAGACTGAGAGGGGACATGATAGCAGTTTTTAGGTATCTAAAAGGGTGTCATAAGGAGGAGGGAGAAAACTTGTTCACCTTAGCCTCTAAGGATAGAACAGGAAGCAATGGGCTTAAACTGCAGTAAGGGAGGTTTAGGTTGGACAGTAGGAAAAAGTTCCTAACTGTCAGGGTGGTTAAACACTGGAATAAATTGCCTAGGGAGGTTGTGGAATCTCCATCTCTGGAGATATTTAAGAGTAGGTTAGATAAATGTCTGTCAGGGATGGTCTAGACAGTATTTGGTCCTGCCATGAGGGCAGGGGACTGGACTCGATGACCTCTCGAGGTCCCTTCCAGTCCTAGAATCTATGAATCTATTAATCTAATCCTTGCATGGTGGTCCAAACAAAGTTACCCTGTAGTCTTAGTTCAGTTCCTTGTCGATAAATATCCACAATGCAAAACCCATCTCAGTTGCAACAAATTGACTCCGCTGATAGCTAAATGCCAAAAAAATACCATCTTTTCCCTAACGTTAGTGGAAATAGTAGATCATATCTGAAGAAGAGAGAGAAATGGACAATCCTGCTCTACTAAATGCAGGAAGATAAATATTGATAGGACTGTTGCTAGCGCTTGGACTGGACTATCATACATCTTTATTCTGATTGATCAGAAGCCGGAATACTCTACCCAAATTGCTCTGTCAAAGAAAACCACTCAGATACAGATTAGACCAGATGGTGTGAGCACAGACTGGGGAAAAGTAACTCCTGAACTCTGATCTAGGATCTGAAACTGACTCTTCCTGCCACCTTGGGCAAGTAATTCAGGCCTTCATTTACAAAAGTGTTCACTGCTTTTGCGTGTGTCCATCCTACTATTTTTTCTTCAAGATTTAGGCTGAGGCTTGACAGGCACTGATAATAGAGCCTTTCCCATCCTTATAACCTGACTATGCACAGTACCAGCTAAGGACTGGAAGTAATACTTCTCAGATTCTGTGGTTACATCCCAAATGTAACTGAATAATTTTACTTAAAGTGTGGGGTTGTGGTGGTGGGGGTGGGGGTTCTTTAGGTTCCTTCCACTCCCCAGCTTTCTGCTGCAGAAATAGAGCTCTGCCCCTGGTTCCTTTAAGCATCAGCAACTGTTCTAGATTATCTGCGTGCATTAATGTGGAGAACACACATTGTGTAAAGCAAATACATTATTTTATTCTTAACTGTACATCAATCAGAAGCACAAAAAACCAGAGCCTGCTCTTAGCTTCAGCAGGCAGTTCCCTGTTCTGATTAGCAACCATTCCTGCATGGAAAAGTGACCCCTTTATCTTGCCAGCCACACCCAGCAACTTTCCATTACAACAGCTGCCTCATACACATTGTTTTACATTTTCAGGGATAGCTTAATAGGGTGTGGCGGGGAGAAGACCGGAGACTACTTAAATGAATACTGAGATTCTCTCTCTTGGGGACCAAAGGCTGGTCAAAAGCTTCCCAAGACCCTGTCCAGCTTATCAGCAATGCTCAGCACCTCTGGAAATCAGACCTTAATGGGAGGTGTTTTAAGTTGGACACTCAAAAGTTGAGACACACAAATCAGACAGACAATTGATAACATAGGTTCTCATCACCCCAGGATGCGTTCAAATATGAGAATAAAAAAGGGAATTTAAACTGGTGTAATTTACAACTGACTGACTCCTCAGCAAATCAGATAACAGGGGCTGGTCTACCCTGTAAAACTTATATAGACATAACTATGTTCATTGGGTCTCTTGGGTTCCCCACCCCCAATGTTCATATTGATAATCCTAGTATTGGCTCAGTTATACCAGTATATTTGCTTTCTAGTACTATAGATCTTTTTGGCTCCCAGATCAAAATAAGCTATACTGGTATAACTGGACCTAGGAGCGTTTTTGCCACTTTAACTATGCTGGCATAGTTAATGAATCAAAAGTGCAGACAAACCTCAAATTAGGCCATCATGTAATTTACACATCATCTCTGAATTTGCCCACCCTTCACTTTCCCATCTGTAAAATGGGTATAATAATATTCACCTAAATCACATGGATGTTAGGAGAATTAACAGGCTAATGTTTAACTTCAAAGAACATTGTAAAGCACAACATAAGCACTACGAAGACAGAGGAATAGAATGATCCTTAATGTTACAGGAGGTGCAAAAGGAAATTATT
Organism: Chrysemys picta bellii; assembly: GCF_011386835.1. Classification (NCBI taxonomy): domain Eukaryota; kingdom Metazoa; phylum Chordata; order Testudines; family Emydidae; genus Chrysemys; species Chrysemys picta. Next base: position 113,118,330 of record NC_088796.1, read on the forward strand.
CATGTTTGATTTTATTGCATTATTTCTTTCTTTCAGACAGAACCACTTCTAAATCAAAAGTTTATTTCTGAATTAACATTTAACTGGAAGCAGACAGAGTAGAAGAATTGTGGTAATCAATTCTGAAAGCAGAATGCATATTCTGGCAGTGAGAAAGAACTAGGATTGATAAATTGATGCGGGGGGGAGGGGGGAGGGAGTTGCCCCATATGAGTTCTTGCAAACAAGCTAAAAGATGCAGCTTGACACCAAGTCTTACAATAAAAAGGTAAAGATTTCTCTCTACTGTGTCTGGTTGTGTTGAATATGAGGTATCCTAAAAAGATATTTTGAAGACTGAACTTCTCTGGAAGCTGCTAGTGTTCAAATTCTCAGTTCATGAAAACGAGACAGGTTTGAAGATAATGCATATGGAGATCTCTTCACTAAGGTGGAAAATAAACGAAGACACATGATATTATATAAATTGTGCCTGATTAAGTTTCTGAACAGGTTTTATTTTCACATGATCTGTAAACAAAGTGGTTTGAGTTTTTGGTTGTTTCAGAAAATATTTACTTTAAATGAAAAATATTGTTTGGGCTGTATTTCCTATCCTAGCAGAAGATATGGAATAATTTACCGCTGGCTAACAATAGCTGAGGTTGGTTTAGTTTCATATTAGTGTCTTTAATGCAAACAATGGCTCTGAGGTATGTACATATGAACATTGGACACTATTTTGTGCTAATACCTTCTTTCAAGCCAATCAGTTATAACTAAGGCCACGATTTAATCATGGGTATTTTTAGTAAGAGTTATGGACAGGTCACAGGCAAGAAACAAAAAAATCATGGTAGGTGACCTGTTCATGACTTATACCATAAATACCCCTGACTGAATCTTGGGGGTGGGGTCCCATGGCACCAGCTGTGGAGAGGGGGAGCCACGGGTGGGCCAGCAGCTGCTCTGGCCGCTGCCATGGGGGGAGCCCGGGAGGGCCAGCAGCTGTGGATCCAGCAGCTGGTGTGGCTGTCCCCAGGGCCGCCTGAGTAGCTGGTTCCGGGGCCAGCTGCTTGGGTGGTACTGGGGTCAGCCACACTGGCCACTGCAGAAGTCATGGAGGTCGCAGGAAGTCACGGAATCCATGACTTCCCCGACCTCCATGACAAACACGGATCCCTCGCTATAACAATGATTTGCAAGAATTTAAATAGCTTTCCATTTCTTGAGTACCTTTCATCTGAGAGTCACAGTACACTTTATAAACGTTAATGAATAAAATCCCCCAATTATCTGTTTTACAGATGGGGAAACTGAGACAGCAGTCATTTATGGTCCAATTTTTATCTCCCACTGTCAGCAGCAGAGCCAGAATAGAACCTAGATTTCCTAACATCTAGCCTCATTTTAAGATTAAATAATTTCCTAATCAAGTTAAACTAAATCAAAATTAGTAGATCTAGTTGAAAATTGATTGAACAATTATCTAGCAAAAAATTAAGTTTCAAATTTAAACATTTCACAGCAATGTCATAAAATATTCAATAAGTCAAAACTTTGTTTTGATTTTATCATTCATCAATTTCAACCTTTATATTAAAATTGGTTCAATATATTATTCTATATTTAATTTATATATTAAGATTCAAATGAAATTGATCAAATGATAAAGTCAAAACATGTTTATTCTATAAAAATATTATTTGATGGTTCCAAATCATTTTTTTCATAAATTGGAAAATTTCAGCTTTTCATTCCAATTCAGAATGATTTTTTTTTAATCCGGAATTTCTCACAGACTAGAAAGTCTGGTTTCCAACTAGCTCTAAAAAGGAGCTGATTTAAACCAATCTAAAAGTGTCCCCACCGCCTTTCGCAACAGTTTAACTATTTTGGTTTAAAAATCACCTCTATTGTTTAAACTGGATCAACAGGTCCATCTTTTTGTCTTTTCTGGTCACCTGAAAACATGGAGTCCTGCTTGGAGACACACACCAGCATGAAACGAACTGAGCTGAGGTGACAACTAGCACAGAACTCAGTTTGAGCCTGCATCTACAGTGAAATGGAAAGAGTTGTATTTTTTGTAGGATATGGTACATTTCAGCCTTATTAACGGTCCTTTTTTTAAAAGAGGTGCTGACGTAATCCATGTTTGTTTGTGTTACGTCTCTTTCCTCTCTGACTGACCCACAATAAGGATAGCTGCCACCTATCTCTCTCAGCTAATGGACTGAAGGCCTGATACAGAGCCCATTGCACTTCTTCAGGTCATTCCACTGATTTCAGTGGTTTTGGATCTGGCTATTAGTCCTTTAGCTCCAGTACCAAAAGTCCTTTAGCTCCAGTACCAAAAGTCTGTGCTGCCACACTGAAGGTCCTGGATTCAAACACTACTGTCAGTGTCTGGTTGCTACCCTGTATCACTCCTGTGTCATAGCTTCTGGGGAAAAAAAAAAAAGTCAGACCCCAGGTTTTCTTACAGCCCTCCGAGGCTTACGAATTCAGAACTGAAGCAAGAACCCCCTTTCTGATTCTGCTCCCATTCCAACACAACAATTACTACTTTATTTAACTTTTAAAATTTCCCACTGGAATATACCTCTATGTTAAAACCTTTAAAGAATGTTGCTCGTCATTAGGAGCACGTCAGTGTACTCTGCCTGTTCTGATACATCCTGAGGGTTCAAAGAAGACACGTCAAAAGGAATAAAGTCCTGACAGAGATACTGAATACTCAACTCCCTTTGGGATCCAGTGGGGGTTTGCGGGCCCTCAGCACCTCACAGGATCAGGCCCTAAAAGTTTTCACCCAAGTTCTTCAACAGCATGGCCCAAAGCCTAGAGCATGTCTGCTTTTTGAACTCCAGCTGCAAACCTTCCTTTGTGTTTATAAAAGGAACTGGTCAAACATTTGGGGGAGGTGAAGAGGCCTTGCCTTTCAGCCAATGAAGCATTTCAACTAAGGAAGAAAGGAAATGAACAATGACTGACTGCAACATGATTGGGAAAGATTGTTTGGCTAGGCCTTTAAAAAATATCATATGCAGACAAAGCCCAGGCTGTGCTTTGTTGATATTTGTAGCAGGAGGTTAATTGGCATTAGCAGAAGTATCAGCAGCAACGTACAGTTAGTCATATGGTACTGTCTGCTCCCAGCAGTATAATAAAGAGGAAAAACAAGTTGAAAAAATATTTTTCCTCTCAACTCTTTTACAGAAAAACCATTTAGCAAAATAAACATAAAGTAATTGGATTCTTTTTTGTTTGCCTTCTGTGCCTCCTCTCCAGCTAAGTGTTTGATTTAGTCTTTTTCTTTGCTTTCTTCAAGTCTTACATGTGTTGAACAGTAATAGAGATAGTTGTGCCTCTTTTTCTTCTCAGGCAACTATAAAAGCAAGTGGTGAGTTCCTTCAGTGTGAATTAAAGTTTTGTGCATTGCAAGGCAAGTCTGGGATTTTGATAAAACAGATCAAGGGGCCAAATTAGTCAATCAGGTTCCTTTGATTCTTTTAAAATATATTTTTCACATCAGAGTCCTCAAACTCTCTTGCATCACTCCAGCTTTTTCGGCAGTAAGCACGGTTCACCACAAAACTATTTAGCATCTTTGCTGCTTCTCTGGGAGGAGAGAGTATAAAGCAAACATAGTATTGATGATAAAATGGATTTTTAACTGCCAGAGTTATAGGCCTGCTCTATTACCCATTCATAATATTGCAAATATGGGCAATTTTAGAAAGAGCAGTTGAACAAACCACAATCTTTAGTCCGATTATATCTTGTAATATTTTCCTCCAGTCTTCCCTGCTGATTTCAGAAACATACATTTGATCCATAGACATCAATCATAGCAACATCTTTGAAGAAATGGCAGTATTTGCCAATGTAAGACACTTCAATGCAGAATCAGTGTGAACAGTGTCAACTGTATACATCTTACTCTTTCTAATAAACTGGTCAACATCATTAATATTATATTATTGTCACATAGATTCTGATTTAAGTCATTTCCAGTCCAGAATCTCTATGTATTCATTTATTAAAAGGATGACTGTAGAGATAAAAATCCCGTATTTAAAAAAAACAAAACACAAAAGCCTTACTTTTTTTTTTTACTACTTATGCTTTTGGGGCTCAACCTTGCAATCAAAACCATGGACGTGGTTCCCTGAATCTATTTACACCTATATGGAGCCAGTTACAGGATCAGGGCCTAAATTATTAAACACATACAAAAATGAATTTACATTTCAGCATGTATGGGACAGCACTGGACTGGGACTCATGAGACCTGGGTCCATGTCCTGGGTTCAGCCCCGGGCACCTCTGTGTTACCTTGGCAAGCCATTTAATCTACCCTGTGCCTCAGTTCTGTAAAATGGGAGTAGTACTTCTCTATCTCACAACGGAGTTGAAAGGATAAAAATCCATTCATGATTGTGGGATGCTCAGATATGACGAGGCTAGATAAATTGATACAGCTCCTTTTTTCCCTTCACCAAACCCAGACAAAGCTAGTGTCTTTAGAGCCCATTTCACATTTCCTGTTCTCATGCCTTCATACAATGCTTCACACTTTAGGCTTTCCAATACTGAAAGGGAAGATATACATAATATTTAAACTAACCTAAATTTGGGGCCCACTGTGTTACTTTGAGTAGACACATGAACTCAGTGTGCTTCCATACGCTGGCAGTACATGCAGCTATGGAATAGATTTGGGGCTTTTGAAATTCAGCAGTCAGTATAAGGGAATCCTTTCAAATTTTTGATTTTGGTGTCATACAGTATAGATGAACATCTTCTGTACAATACTAACCTACATCAGGGATGGGCAAGTGGTGGCCCAGGGGTCACATATGTCCTACCAGGTTATTTTATTTGGCCCACAACCTGGTGTAGGCAATCAGGTGATGACAGGGCCAGGAATGATGTGGGGTGCTTCGAGGTGGGGCCCCACCTGTCCTGTCACACTATTGTCAGAGCAGGGAGCTGGGCTCAGTCCCATAGGACAGGACCCACCACTGTGGGGTGAGTATGGAGCAGGCTCACTCTTCTCCCAAGATCCCCCCACTCCACATCTCACCCCTGGCCTGCCAAAGAGTTTTAGTGGATTTTGTAGCCCTCAACTGCTTTAAGTTGCTCACCCCTGACCTAGATAATGGATCCACAGCCCAAATGAACGTTCCAGGGGACCTATGTTATTTTCCCATTAGTTCCCCAGTCATAACACCACTGGCATGAGATCCTTCACTGGGCTTAAGAGGTCTGATTTAAAAAAAAAAAAATTAAGCATCGGCAGCTGCATACAATTATGTGCACCTAATTTATTTGTGCAAAATATCTGCTGTGAGTTGTCACAGATATCTGATGTGCATTCAGATGGGATATTTGCACGTTAGAAATTCATTTGTGCATGCAAGCAACTGCACATGACTCGTGTTGAAAGTCAGGCCTAGGGTTTGTTTACCATTTTCATTACACCTATTATATTATAGGGTGGGATTTTCAAAAGAAATTAAGTGATTTAGGAGTATTAGAAGTCATTGGGATTTGTGCTCCTCAGTTAGTTAATACCACCAATACTGTCTATACACTAAAACAGTGGTTACCAGACTTGTTCCGCCGCTTGTTCAGGGAAAGCCCCTGGCGGGCCGGGCCAGTTTGTACACCTGCTGCATCCGCAGGTTCAGCCGATCGCGGCTCCCAATGGCCGAGGTTTGCTGCTCCAGGCCAATGGGAGCTGCTGGAAGCGGCACGGGCCGAAGGACGTACTGGCCGCTGCTTCCAGCAGTTCCCATTGGCCTGGAGCAGTGAACCGCAGCCACTGGGAGCCATGATTAGCTGAACCTGCGGACGCGGCAGGTAAACAAACCAGCCCGGCCCGCCAGGGGCTTTCCCTGAACAAATGGCGGACCGGCTTTGAGAACCACTGGTCTAAGGGACCAGAAGGGACCACTGTGATCATCTAGCTTAACATCCTATATAGCACGGACCATAGAATGTCCCCAAAATTATTCCTAGAACATATCTCTTGGAAAAACATCCAACCCCCCTTCTTTAAAGGTGATCTACGTCCTTTAGGAATGAGTCAGACATTGAGAATTTGTGGTAAAGGCCCTTAGAAAGAAGCCCACCACAACGAGCTACATTGCCCAACCATATAGTCTGACAGGCCACAAAGCAAATATGCTTTGCATACCAAGATATTGTTGGGACTTCTGTTTTCATCGCCTTAGGTTCTCTATTGCAGGTGAGAGAAGCAGATCCTTCCTTGCTGGAAGAGAGTTGCTAGGCAGGAATAAACGCAGCAAAGCAAGGTGATAATTAACGTATAAGGCTAGATCCAGTGTGAAAATGATGAGAGCAGAAAAAATGAACATTAGACTCCACACAGAGCCTGGGTACAGTAGTAGTACCTCACTAAACCATACACCCAATAATATACACACTAATCCCAGCAGTCTTTCCCCCCATTCCAGACATCTCATATTACCAGCTCCCTTACATTTACAAATTGTACTACAGAACTGCAGTACTATGAACTACAGTATTATGAAGTGCTGTATTATAAATAATTTAAATCAAATTACATTTGTCAACTGAATGAACAAAGTACATTTAGTGATACATTATCCCTGATTTTTATATATGGATATTGTGTTTGTTCGCTTGCTGGCTAATTGGCAATTCACAATGTGTCTCCCACTCATTAAAATGAATTAACAATGCTCTAATGTATTTCCAGTTAAGCCACTGAATTTTTCGTTCTGTTTCCATTATAGCCAGCACCACGGATTCTAATAGCACGGCTTGAACAATGAGTGCTGTGTCACCAATTCAGGTTAGCAGGGAAAAATAAAACCGAGTGAAGCTCAGAAGCCAAAGCAAAATTCATTGTCGTAAAATTCACTGGGGATACTCATTTTAAATGCCTCTTCACTGATATTGGAGCAGGTTGCTGCTGCTCCTGCTCCACCTCTGGCCCCAACTGATTTCACTGTAGCAGGTGCCTGGAAACCAGGGACAATAAAAAAACCTAGCTTTTGGGACTTTCAAGAGGGAATTTCTAGGGCCATTTCTTTGCATTGTTCAGGTGGCACAAAAGAAGCAGAGCCTGCCCAGGAGTCCCTTACTGGGGGCTGTCCTATCAGTGGGAGTCCCTAAGAAGAGGAGAGCTGGCAGAGAGGGAGTGAGTGCAATGCAATGCATTCCAGTAGCTCACCGCTGGCACCTAGGGGCCACAAGTTAGAGTAGGCCCTAGGTTGCACTAACTCAGGGGTCGGCGACATTTGGCACGCGGCTTGCCAGGGTAAGCACCCTAGCGGGCCGGGCCAGTTTATTTACCTGCTGACGCGGCAGGTTCGGCTGATCGCGGCGAGCGGCGCGGGCGAGCGATGTGCTGGCCGCGGCTTCTCGCCGCCCCCATTGGCCCGGGACGGCGAACCGCAGCCAGTGAGGGCTGCGATCGGCCGAACCTGCCGCGTCAGCAGGTAAATAAACTGGCCTGGCCAGCTAGGGTGCTTACCCTGGCGAGCCGCGTGCCGAACGTTGCTGACCCCTGTATTGGTTCTCCTTTGGTGCTCAGGTTCTTCCAACAAGTTATGCAGGATTTGCTCTTGTGGATCCAAAATTCGAAGTGCTACTGGTTCTACAGCAAGTAGCTGGGGAACTGCTAGTTAGAGCTGCTTAACATTTTTCAATCAAAATTAATTTTTTTTAATAAAAAAACTGTTGTGTCAAAGTGTACATGTCCATTTTGGACAAAATGTTCAGGTTTTTCATTGAAAATCCAAAAAACGAAAAAGTTTTTTGGTTTTCTGCAACTAAAAAATTTCAGCCAAGTCGGGCAAAAATCATCAGTCAAACCAAAATTTCAAGAATTTTCAGGGGGGTATTTTTTGAGAAAACCCCAAAACATTTTGTAGAAAAATTGACAAAAAACAATTTTTTTTTGTCAAGATTTTCGTGGGGGGAAAACACATTTCACAACTCATGCTTCTGGTAAATGCCTCGGACTAGGACTGTTTTTAGGTGGTTGGAAAATGAATGATTGAAGATAGCTCAAAATAGATATTTTGGGGAGATGTTTCGGAAATGGATATCCTTGGGATTCTCTGGCTCCCACCATAGTTGTACTCTACTCCTTATTTAGGGATGGGTGGAGAAACGGCTACAAAGCATTAACTTTCTGCTGAGAGATCTGCAGCATACAAAGTAGCTCCTCAGATCCTCTCCAACTCCAGGTTTTCATATCTCTACCGAAATTCTAAGGGGCCCCAAATATGTGGTGTGTTAATGGAGGGGCTTCTATGTACTCCTGAAAGATCAAGGCAGTCATGTCCCCCTCCTTCTCCAGGCAAATTAGAGCTCTTTCCTCTCACCTTTGCTTTCCCCGATGGCACAAAATAAAGTGGAATATGGTGTCCTATGCAATTAATTTTAAATATTTAGGTTAATCTCTATAATTCCAACCAATGAAAAGAACAGCAGAAAAATCAGACATTGAAAATTAGGTTCCCTATGACATGATGTCACATGAGAAGTGATGATTTAGAATAATTCAGATTGGCCTTAACTGGGCCTTTGGTTTGACCCATTGGAGTTTTGCAGGTTCAAATCATTGCAGCAAAACATTTTGAGTTTACAGTTATTTGCATGCACAATTGATGCAGCTACATGCTTAAGTACCTGGTTGAACCCACAACAAATCAGGAAATAAGACATCTAAATGATAACACTTGCAAGCACAAATAATTGTGGGTGGAAAAACTGCATTTGCAGGTACAACAGTGGAGACTACTTTCTGATCCTGAAGTAGGTTAGCTACCACTGTGACTCAGCCTAATTATCAACTACTATACATAAAGCATCAGTGACACTGAGGGGGAGAAAGGAATCTTTAAGATGGAGACAGGTCCATTCTAAATGCTTCCTCCCACTTTGAACTCAGAAAATGTTCCAGACTGAACTTGATACACACACAGAGACATGAAAGAGGAGCAAATATCAAGGTCTTATCTGAATCCAGAACCAAACTTTGGAATCAGCCTGTCTCCACTTTCAGCTCTTTTGACATTGTTTTTTTGAACATGCTGAATATTGTGTAAATTCTTGCATACATTTGTTGATTCCAGAACCAACATACTTCCCTAGATACATTTACCAGAATTGGTCCATTTAATCTCAGAAAATTAGCTTATTTTCATGTAATTTTGCGCTCTGATTATAGCTTATTTTTGTAATTTTTTTCAACCTGCCTTGTTACATTAGAATTCTGGTTAGCCGAATGGAATGGAGGATTTGGATACATTTGGTATGCAACTCCACTCCCCTAAACTGGTTTCATGTCAGCATAACTACATTGAAATCAATGGATTTATACCAGCATAAAAATAACTAGTGGAAAATAGTGTCTGGCGGGGGGGAAGTTGGATAAAATATTGAATATAACACATTTGGGGGATCATAACCCAGTTCTGGATAATGGGGGGGGGGGTAGAAAAAGTGGGATTCTCTCACACATTCTAACCATTTGCATTGGTTTCATGTCTCCTTTAAAACAGAAATCATCAAGGATTTTAAAATGTTTTTACAGGGCCTGATCTAAAGCCCACTGAAGTCAATGGACATCTTTCCATCCATTTTAAAAGGGCATTAGATTAGGCCCCTAGATAGATTTCAGCAAATTATTTTTAAGAGCTGAAGAATATTCTTTTTTTAATTGTCTTCCCACTCAGCAGTACAGGAATAGGTTACCAGACGACAGCTATGCAATCTGAAGGATGGGTTCAGATCTGTGCTCAGAAGAATTTTTTTTGTTTGTTTTTAAGAAAATTCAAATTGGATAGAGTTATCATTTATCTCATATTTTGAAACTGTGAAAGAAATCAAGGGATTGTATTGTCATTTGGGGAGTGAATCAGAGAGATGGTATCTGTTTTCATGTATAAAAAAATGCATGTAGAAGGAGAGAATATGAACACAAGCTCTCATCACTTCAAAGGATTTTCAAATGATGTTGCCTAGTTGATATCATCCAAAATTGACTTATACTGTAGGGATCAATTAAAATATAATTGCTGATAAATTGCTGCAGGGCAACTGCAAATCTGGACATGTGGAGCCTCGATTGATGATGTAGCATGTACTCATATGGTTTTCTGAGAAGAAATTAAATGGAAAGTTTAGTAGTAACTATAAGTAATTTTGAATAAATACTTTTTAAACAAAAGGAAGAAAAGAGAGGCAACATGCATAAGATAGTGTATGCTATATTTCCAAAATGGCTACTCCTGCTTTATTTTGGCATTGTAAGAGGGAATGCTAGTCCTGTAAGAAAGGCATTGCTCTGGTCTGGGCTAAAAAAAAGCACAGAGTAATGCTGGAGCTTGTTTTAAGGAACCAGCACACCTTGCTACTGACATGCACATGCAGTTTGTGCATGTAAACGCAGGGTTGTATGTGCACAAATATTTGTGGATAGCTCTTAAGAAGTTACTTTAAAAGTTTGTCTCTCGACTAGTTAGATGAAGAATTTATGGTACAAGCATAACGTTGAGAAGTGTCTTCGGTGAGCATCACTGTTTCCGTTTTAAAACATGCATACCGCAGGAGGACAAAACCAAAACCTGGAAACTTTTGGAAGGTTGGTATTTTTGTTGAACATTTTTAAAAAATAAAACAACTCCCCAAAAATCACCCACAAAAATTTATTTTTAAAAAAAAAGGCCATTTTTGTAAAAAAGAAAATATTTCAAATCAACTATTTTGAAGATCCCTACTCTGCAGAAAGGTTTCTGTGGAATCAGATGGTACTTCTTTCAAAGGTCTTGCAAGCAAATTGTATCCCACCATAATTGACAGAGTAAAATAGTCACAATGCCATGTAATGCAAACGCAACATTACAACATGGGAGAGTTTGATTCATGTGGACTCTCATATCTAGGTAGCCTTTTGGGTTCCTGACTAAGCAGAGCTGAGCAACCACAACTCCCATTGAGGGTTGGGGGGTGCTCAGAATTGCTCACGATCTGGTCAGCATGTTATTCAGAACTTTCATAACTGGGGGATTTGCTCATTGCTAACCTGAGTGGACTCACTGGCCCCAGGACAAACAGTGAGTTTAAATACTAACTAAATAAAACCATGGAAGCCAAATGACAAAAGTACAAATGTGGGAATCAGAAGAGTGCTGAAAAAGATAGCGTAAGGAGTGAAATATAGAGCCACAAAAACTCTCAGGGAAGATGGCTATTGGCCAGAAATATTCGCTAGTATCTTTCAAGAGTGGAAAGAACAGAACCACTTAAGGGCTGTATTGTCTGCCAAGGTCTGCAGACAGGCCAAAAAAACCTAACAGACAGTGGCAGCAAAGGCTGTTGACAGATCTAGAAGAGTCAACATGGACACCTGACTTTGATCCATCGTACATTGAACTAAAGAACTCAGTTAAGTCTTCATACCATAAACAGGCAAGGGAATCTGAGAATACCTTCACCCAGTGGCTTTTACTTTGGTCACAGGTTGCACAAACTCCGACAGCATCTTTAGAAACTCAGTAGGTAAAAATGACCCAAGTTCAGCTGATATTGCATTTGTCTCCACCACACAAACCTGCTCTTGCATACCTGGTACAAATCCATTCCATCTTAATCAGAATTTAGCAGAGTGAGGAATATTCCGTCTACTTGATGGCTATTTTTAAGCAGAGGCAGCCAGAATTTACTAAACTCCCAGACACCCAGAACAGCTCTGCTCAGTAAGACATCATTGACACAACTACAAAGGAGGGAAAAAATAAAGCTTCCTCACAGCTACAGCATAGAACTTTAAAATCTCTCTAGGATGTCGTAGACTGGGCTCTAAGCACAAGTTCTACCATTGACATTGTACTTTATACATATAACCTGTCACAGTTCAGCCACTAAGGTAATGGGGGTCATAAAAGTGCATAAAATGGATTAACTAAACTAAAAGGTCATCTTGATCTCAGTAGAATCCATGAAAATAGCAGAAGGAGAAGGCAACACTTGGGAGCCACCATATTGATGGTAAAAGAAAACAAGGCAAATCAATGTTCTACTAGGTACTTGTCAGAGTACACCATCAGTCATTGACAATTCTCACTTACAGATTCTCAAAGTTCATCATTCTTTTGGGCCAGAACCACAGTCCTCTAGTGGGAAGCAGAAATGTTCCCCAACATCAAAGAGCAGGAGATGATGCTTCAGCCAAAGAATTTTCATCCTCTCAAACCCAACCCAAAACAAAGAATCAGAACTTCTGTACTCTCTATATACCATAAAGGGATTTTTGAATGACCATTTCATACCACCAGTTTCAATGACGATTGAAAACACTGACCAAAACCATCTCCTTTATTAACAAATTGGTAGAGCAACCAGGAACCCAGACCACCATTAACTGTTACTGGAATGTAGTATAGCAAGTGGGACGCCAGCAACCACTTCCTCCCCGGGGGCAGCTTCACCAGGTTCGCTGACTGGCGGTTCGTCCACAGGAAGTGCAGCTATGCAAACGAGACCCTGCCCCACGGCCTGTGTGGATGCAAACAGCACTCCAGAGCCTGGCGGCACTGCCACAATGCCATCCAGAACAGGCTGCTGAAAGCCATCCCGCCGTCCCTGGGGAAGATCACCCTCGACTCTGCCATCCCCGGGACAGACAGCAGACTGCGACCCGACATCGTTGTGACGGACGCAGAAAAGAAGAAGGTCCTCATCGTAGATGTCACAGTGCCTTTTGAAAACCGGTCACCGGCCCTCCATGAGGTCCAAGCACGGAAGGCGTCGAAGTACACCCCGCTGGCCAAGACCTTGAGAGCCCAGGGCTACGAGGTCCAGATACACGCCCAGATCGTGGGAGCCCTGGGCTCGTGGGACCCCCACAACGAGCCAGTTCAGAGAGCATGCGGAGTCGGTCGACGCTACGCCCGGCTCATGAGACAGCTCCGACACCATCAGGTGGTCCAGAGACATTTATACGGAACACACCACAGGACACCGTCAATACCACATTGAGTAACGGAGACTGCCGACCAGGGAAATAACCCACTTCCTTCCCTGACGGACCAAGGGATGCACCCTACCCATGTACTTATCCGCTACACCGATACTGACTTGGACTCCTTATTCATTCAATGGGTGGCGTTCCCAAGCCCACCTAGCCACTGACACTTTAAAAACTCTTGCACCCCAATCTGGGTCTATGCAGGTTATGCGATAAGTATGTATCTTCTCATTCTTGCAAACGATACCTGTAAACTACCATAACCCAAGTCTGACCCCAAATGTACAGTACCTTGCCTCTTAACTCGTGTATATTTCATTTTAAACATTAACTTTAATAAAATTTTCATTCAGCTTATGTGATAATTAATGTTAAGATTTTATCAGTTATTTTTAGTAAAAGTCAGGGATAGGTCACAGGCAATAACAAACATTCATGGAAGCCGGTGACCTGTCCCTGACTTTTACTAAAAATAACTATGACAAAATGGGGAGGATGGAGTCCAACGCCCATTGCTGCTGTGGCTCTGGGGTCTCCTCCCTCCCCTGCCTTTTGCGGCAGCTTGGAGCTCCGGAGTCCTCCCATGTGGCAGCTCGGAGCTCCGGGGTCCCCCTACCCTGTTGCCTATGGCAGTTTGGAGCTTGGCTGATAATTATATATTTCTGCATTCGCTAAGCCATTGGAAGACCATGAACAGATTCTGCAAAAACATCTTCCTTTTTTTGCACCTGCACTTTGCAGGAACAAATTTGCACTTTCAGTTTTGTGCAGGCATAACTTTTCAAAATCTAAGTGTTAGATTTTCAGGAACAATCAAGACCTTAAATGCTCAGAAGACATCTGTTGTGAGGCACCAACAAGTGTAGCCAGGTTGAGTCCCTATTCAAAATCAGCTATTAAAAATCCAGAGCTAATATCCTCTAAAATGACAAAGTAATCTGTGTCTCAGCCTTGTCATTGTTAATGATGTTGAGATACCACATGAAGGCAAAGGAATGTACCTCTAAAGCAAAGTTTTAATGACAATTTTTGGTTAAATCCCTTAGATTTAACAATTATACATTGCAAATTGTCTCCCCCTTTAGTCTCCCCCCGCACACATCCCATGGTCTGTTTTCATTCCAGGTCTTACTGTCTTGATCACTACTGTCTGATGAATCAGCTTTCCTGTTAACTAGAGGTGCAGGGCCATCATCTAATGAAAACACTCTGTATTTTATGACTCCCTAGACTGTAGTTCTGCATATTAAAATAGAATTTCAATCTCAGCATTAGAAATAAAATCAAACCTAGCATCTGCGATTTGAACAGAACTGACACAAATGCTGCTCATTTAATTTTAACTATTTTTTTATGCTAGACAATAAAAAAAAGAGGCCCTGGATATAATTAAAAAATGCCTATAAATTAGAAATAAATTGGTAGAAATCAGCACAATAGTGCACGGGTTAGTTCATTAAACCTACAAATCTGATGGCTGGAAGTTTTCAGTCCTAATTAAAAATTTACCAAACTACTCCAAAACTATTGCACCCTGCTGACTCGCAACAATCACCATTTGGAGCTGACCACTTCTACCTTTCATTATACATTTTGCTTATCTCTTTACTGAAGGCCTGATCCAAAAGCCCAATGGAGTCTTTCCATTGACTTCATTGGGTTTTGGCTTTCCTTCCATCAAAGGCTACTCTTTTCGTAGAGTTCTGAAACAATAACCTTAACATTTGTTGTTGTTTTTTAACAAAAACCCACAACCACCACCACCAAATGTCCTTAAAATAACACTATAATAACTGCCTTGCATTCGTAAAAAAAGGTGGGAAATGTCTGTATATCTATATTGCAAAAAACCCCATCCCCAGCAGTGAGTCTCAGAGCCCAGATCTTCAGACTTGGTCCATATTACAACACTAAAAATAGCCATGTAGATGTTCCAACTCAGGCTCTGAAACCAGGAGAAGGGGGAGGGTTTTAGAACCTGAGCCCAAGTCGGTAGAGCTCAGCTCTGAGACTCACTGCCATGTTGTCGTTCTTTCCAGCATAGATGTACCCTTTAAGGGTATGTTTTTACCTGCACAATCTGGGGCTCCCACTCCCTTCCCAGGGCCCAGTGACCCTTACGGGTTAACAGGACCTTGTCCCAGTGAAGGAGCCTTTATCACACAGTAAATATTCTTAAACATGCACATATATTAGCAATTATCAATCATTTAACAGAATACACGCACCAAGCATCTAATGCTCACCACTCCCAGTAAAGCAGACAAATGTCTC
This sequence comes from Chrysemys picta bellii, assembly GCF_011386835.1. Lineage (NCBI taxonomy): Eukaryota > Metazoa > Chordata > Testudines > Emydidae > Chrysemys > Chrysemys picta. The sequence goes on from NC_088796.1 coordinate 113,133,622, forward strand.
CTGATGGCCAGTCAGGATCCAACCTCATCCAGGGCTCCAGTTTCTACACAGTCTAGTCGTGCAGGGGTTAAAAATCCTGGCAGCTTTGGTCTTGAGCTGTATCCTGGAGTTAAGTTCCAGTGAGCTTGTTTTCTGACCCTCATTATATAGTTAAAATGAGGATTTCTCTTATCTATGCCTTAGCCAATTATTTTACTTAAAACGTAGCTATGCGAAAAAACACTACCCACTCATTTTCACTATACATGCCTAAGACCATCTACTCATTAGCTTTTGTATTTTTCAAAGTTAGTAAAAACTTTTCAAGTTCCACTTATCTTTATGCATCATCAGCGGGATATACTTGCAACAGCAAAACCTCCAACTTTTTATTATCAGGAAGAAGCTGCAGAAACTCAAGGTGAGCTTGTCCATTCTATCCCCATTCTCAGGACTTTGTGAATATCCAGCTATCCCTGTTAGTAATGCTCCAGCTGATACTTTTCTATCTGTCTACCTACATCAAGGCCGAATTCTCCTGACTCATCATTTTGTTTCCAGCTTATGATGGCTGAGCATCCAAGATGGCTGCAAGTTATGCTAAGTCCATACACAAGATGGCTGCGAGTCTTGTCAAGTCCAGGCCTCACATTACAACGTGGGTAGCTAAATTTCTCAGTTGAACCCATTCAAGGGCAGGAGTAAACCTATTTTTATACATGTTCCATTCCTAAATGGAAAAACATGTAGGGAAACAGTGAATCCCTGTTACCTGATAAAGAAATACACATTTTTCTCATGTATTATTGAAGGGACTAAAGAGCACCATAAGCATATCTTACGTGCAACCTGCCCCAATTTATACTGCATTAACGTATGCCTAAATCAGCTTTTTCTTTCCAATAAAACATAGCAAAATTCTGCATCTCTTTTTAGATAGTTATCATGGAAGGAACAAAGGAATGCTATTCCCAATATAATGTGGCCAATGATAGCAGCTTCATTGCAAGGTATCTACTGTTGTTCAACTGCCAGTAGCCCCTGTGTAGCAATGATACCTCTATTAACATCTGAGGTTTGGTAGGGTGGGTGAAGAGAGGTGACAGGCCAGGAAGGTAGAGGCCCCGCTAGAATATAACGTATCACTTTTCATCTGCAGATCTGAAAACACTTTAGGAAGCTGGGTAAGTATCCCCCCATCACGTTTTTACAGACCGGGAAGCTGGTGGACAAAGATTAAGTGAGTTGCCCAGACTTACACATTGAATCAGTGGCAGAGCCATGTCCCATCTACTGGCCTGGGCCCTTCTATGCCACATGCTTTGTCAGCAACTGCTTACAAATTATGTGTCAAATTGCCACAAAGTTTAGTGCAATTCCTTGTAGCATAAATTCCACTCTGTGGCTTTCACCACCCTGAGATAGCAAGATGCAGAGTCAGTGACGGCACGGCCACTCAAATCAGCCATGCTGCCAAGGTCAGGGAATCGTGAAAGACTGGAGTGGAACTCTGCACAAGTGACATGCGATCCATTCAGCTGCATCTGGATTTCCTGCAGATTCAGTGTTTAGCATCCACACCCTCTTCCCTGATAAACTCTGCCCCACAAGGGACAATGCATTACTATTTCTGTGCCAACAACATGACTTTTTTTCATAGTAATGTTTTCCCTACTGGAGATTTTTCCTGCAAAAGGCGAGGTAGTTTAGCCTCCTAACACCAACAAAGGGAAGAGTAAATGCCACTCTTAAAAACGTGGAAATAACTATATACCAAGAGTGCTATTTGCTGTAAGATACCCAGTGTTGCAAGGAACAGATGGTCCCCTGGAAACCAGAAGACAGGCTGCAAATGTTAGAGTTTATCAAGAGGTGAGCACGTGCTGTTTTGTGGTAGCTGGAAGCAGAGGGAAAATGCAGCAAAGTCCCATATTGCATGAAACCTGTCGTGCCTATGATCTAAGTAGGAATAAACTCATTAAAAGAAACTTTGAGTGCCCCAAAAGGTTAAATTAATATTAATTTCCCCCATATACCAAACCAAAATATGTTTAGGAAAAAAAGTGTCAGTAAAGCCTTCCTTCAGCAATAAACTGTTAATGGAACATCTGTTTTCATGCAACAAGGTTAGCCCTTAAACAGATTTCTACTCCATTGACTCATGTTTCTGCCGCTCCCTCCTATCAAAATGTATCATATTCAGCTGCATTAGTCATTGTTTTCGCTGATATACTTGCTAATCTGATACAAGGTTAATGTGGTACCGGGGAACATTATGAAATCAGATTTTGTTGTTATTAGCAAGAGTCGTAACAAGAACAGCGGGAGTTTGAATTTGATGTGATACAAAAGGTTAAATAGCTAACATAAAATCACGGCTGACACAATGACAACTTCTTCCCGCAAGATTGGGGATGCCGGGCAGGGCTGGTCCACAGTGCCAGAAAGCCACGGCTTTATTTAATTTATTTATTTATTTATTCATTCTTAAATAGCTGCCTCTCCATCTTCCCATAGACATGTGCTAATAAATGGGAACATAGACTGCATTCGATTTTGTGCAAATAATTAGCGGGTCAGGCTCCGACAGCAGCAGATAAGCTTTATTATTGGCAAAAGATATGCCAAAGCAGCTCCTGCAAATTTTGTATTTTTATTACATTAATCAGGCTCGAGGTCATAGACTATATCGTACCTTCTGTCTCTCTGATCTCAGCCGCTCATAGCATTATTCGTCTTTGATACGTTAAAAAATTAAAACATTTATTTGCAATCTAGAGAAGTCAGTACAGCTTGAAATCAATAACTGATTTGGGGGTGGCAAAGAGGGCGTGCGAATGCCTAGATTTGCTATTAGAAATGGGTGACCAAGATTGGTTGAAATAAACCTTGACTCCAATTTTTGGCCATCTTCAAGGCCAAAATGGATCCCAAGTACTTCTGAGGCTCAGGCAAATTTGGCTAAGGACCAACACAGATCTACCATCACTGATAGTCTTCATGGGAGGATTAGTGGGTCCTGCTGCACCAGAAGGAAAAGCAGGCAGTGCCGTTCTCCCAGAGGAGGGCTCTTTAATCTGAAGTAGTGGGGTAAGACAGAAGTAGACTATTATTATTATTTTTATTACACTAGCACCTAAAAGCCATGTGGCTCCTGAGGAATCGTGGGCCGGGGCTCCATTGTGCTAGGCACTGAACAAAACACAAAGAGATGGTCCCTGCCCCAACAAGCTAAGTAAGGTTACTCCCTTAAGCAGAGCTCTGCTGAGCAGACAGAAGTAGGGCAGAGAACCTGCCTTCACAAGGTAGAGCAGTAGCTGAACAGGCCAACAGGCTACAAGTGCAGGTGGAGGGACACCACAGACTAAGGTATCAGACACTCAGGGATTATTGGTATGGGGCTAGGATGCATTTTAAAGAGAGTGAATCAGGCTCAGGTGACTGAATTGAATCACCAAATGGCTTACAGGTCACCCTGCACTAGTTACTAGCAGCTTTTGGATCTCACTATCAAACAGCAGAATACCAACTGAAGCCACTAAATACTACGAAAGACACTCCAAAAGAGATGGTTAGTCACTTAATGGAGACAGGAGTTGAAAAACAACAGATGATTACACACACACACACACACACACACACACACACACCCTTTTTCAACATGGGAAAATACTTAGAGTAAGTTTAAATTTTACAATGGAAACTTAGTCAAGATGATTCACAAGCTCTATGAGTGCCATCACTTAATAGACTTACCAGAACATACTACATGGGATCACACAAAACATCATGCTGGAAAAATTACACCATCACCTGAGTAATAGCTAAGAGTATCAGCCAGTGAGCCACATTGATGAATACTAGATACCACAGAACACTGGCAGCAGCGTGCACTATTGAGCAGAAAGCTACACAACACTCTTCTAGCCCCTCATTTTGCATCATTATTGACTGGTACTGTATGTGAGCATCCTTTGCTAGCTACACATCTTGAACTGGCATGAAGGCATGCAAATTAAAGATGAATGGTAACTGATCATAACATCAGAGGGGTAGCCGTGTTAGTCTGAATCTGTAAAAAGCAACAGAGGGTCCTGTGACACTTCTAAGACGAACAGAAGTATTGGAGCATAAGCTTTTGTGGGTGAATGATGAAGTGGGCATTCACCCACAAAAGCTTATGCTCCAATACTTCTGTTAGTCTTAAAGGTGCCACAGGACCCTCTGTTGCTTTGATCATAACAATTATATTACCATTATCATATGTGATCCAAAGATATTTGGTTTACAATGTGATGATTATGAATTGTCAAGGAAACATTGTTTTGATGCTGGTGGTTTGTAAATTGCGCCTTGGCTTATACAACCATCTGGCCAGTTACATGGGAAAACACAACCTAACCAGTGCCCTCCTTGCAACACAGAACTACATGTAACAGTGACTTGGTTAGAAGTTGGGGTTCCTTATACCTTGGAGGGTGATCTTTAACCTAAGGCCCATGGCCTTCTGGAAAATGTAGTTTAGAAACTTGGGGTACTAGGTTGCAGACCTTGGTTTTTGCTACACTGAAAAAAGGAATTTTACTGAGAGAATTTTTTGTATTAAAGGGCAATGATAAAGTTGAGTTGCCTGACCTGTCTGCAGCCCTTTTGATTTTCGTAAGGAAAGGAGGCTGAATGAACAGGAAGAGACTGTAAGCTCTTTGGGCCAGTGACCATCTTTTTGTTGTATGTTTGTACAGCACCTAGCACAGGGATCGGCAATCTTTGGCCCATGGCCTGCCAGGGTAAGCATCCTGGCAGGCCGGGCCGGTTTCTTTACCTGCCATGTACGCAGGTTTGGCCGATCGTGGCTCCCACAGGCCATGGTTCACCATTCCAGGCCAATGGGCGCGGTGGGAAGCGGTGGCCAGCACATCCCTCGGCCCACGGCGCTTCCCGTGGGATGACGAACCGCGGCCAATGGGAGCCGCGATCAGCCGAACCTGCGGACGCGGCAGGTAAACAAACTGGCCCGGCCCGCCAAGGGTGCTTACCCTGGCAGGCCGCGTGCCAAAGGTTGCCGATCCCTGACCTAGCGCAATGGGACCCTAGTCCCTGACTGGGGCTCTTAGGCACTACCACCACACAAATAATAAAGAATAATACTTTTATCATGTTATCATTAATCATCTCCTATGAAGAGAGGTGTGTTGCACAACCAAATGGGGTCTCTTCAGTCTTACCTGGAGTAGAGAACTGTTCCACTGCAAGATGTAACGGTGTGACCACCATTCTGTTTTGGAGGCACCCAGTGCTCTGGATTCAGACAGTGTTCCATGCAAACTTTGCAGGGCTTGTGGCCTATTGCACCGACACCACTACAATGTCTCGGAGCAGGAACATAATGGCTGTGTGGATAATGAAGCACCTCGGCAAGCTACAGTGGATATACAGTAGGGAATAATGGGAAGGAATGCAAACAGCAAGAACCCAAAATATCATTGACTGAAAGTCATGAGATTAACCATAATCTCATGATTGTTGAATGCTTGTGGTTGACAATACTGAAACCGGAGCTCTGGGCTGTACAGCTCGCACTGTGGCAATACACTGGGAGGACAAACTGACCATTGTTACTGCTACACTTACATGATGTCAGCAATGGTACTGCAACAGTGCAGTATTATATGGAACTCATGGGAGTTAGGTCTTGCATAAAGCAAGTGCAATCACAGGATGGTATGATTATTTGGCACCAATGCAACCACTTCTCCATGGGCACATGGTACTTTACAGGGTTGCAATGGAGTTAGTGGCATCAAAAGATTTTAGCATAGACAAGGCTCTCTAACAGAACTCCGGTTACTGCTGTAGGCGATATAGGAGCAAGATGACAAGCTCTAGACTGGGGTTTTCATACTCATGCTGTAAATTAATAGATAACTCCTTAAAGTAGGTGGCAGTAACTTTTTCTTACTTTACATTTTAAAATAGAGACCTTTATAGGTGATCTTGCAGGCTGAACAACAAAAAGGCAAATCACTGGAAGTCTTTATTTTAACCTGACCCAAAGGCAGTGAAAAGAACATTCATATTCATAGATTTTAAAGGTCAGAAGGGACTATTAGATCATCTAGTGACCTCCTGTATAACACAGGCTATAGAATATACACATATATTCACATTCCTATATTGCTTCAGACATTCTTCAAAAGGTGTCCACCCCATAATGATTAAAGCAAAGGCTTATGAAAATAAAAGAAAGAGGGTTTACTTGTCCATGCCTTCCAGGAGAGACCACCAGCAAAACATGGATACTTCCAGGTCTCTCTCCACTGTTTATATGCTCCCTTATTTCCTATGATGCCTTGCCAGAAGCTAGGTCTACTAACATGGCTGCCATTGTGGACTACATTTCCTAGCCTGGCCTACTCTTGTGGTTCTGTGGGGGTGGGGTGAGGGGGGCGTGACTGGAATCACCAAGAGTTAGCCTTTTCCACTTCTCCTCCTGCAGCCATTTTAAAATTCACAGGTCTGAATTTTCAAGGAAAATAGTATTTTCAAACATTTTGTTTGTTTCACTGGGAATAATTCTCACTCCCCAAAGTAGTTAATGAAAACTGAAGTTTAACATCTTAAAAAAGGCCAATGTAATAAAGTCATTCACAAGCATAAGCATTTGTACGATCAGAGCCTAAATTGACCTCCCCCAAAATTTTCACTCATTTTCCTGACAGAAGTTTTGTCAGTTTCACCCAGATTTATGTAACAATTTTAGATTCCCCAGAACACCTCAAACCATTCAGATATCACTGTAATATACCAATATATGCGAGGCATAACAGAGAAATGACACAAAAACCTCTTCCTATTTTATTTCTATATTTGATTCCAACTAATAATTGGTTTTAATTTTTGTGACAACTCAGTCAAAACAAATGAAATATGTTACGGCAACTCTTGTTACTTTTGATAAATATCTTATATATTCCAGAACAGTTGTGCAGTGTGTGTGTCAGGGGAGGGGAGAACAACAGACCTTTTCAGAGATTGAACAAAGTTGCAGAGAAATCATTGCCCAAGTGGTCATCGTAAAGAAAGTATGTAATTATTATTGAAGATTCTGGAAATCCTATGAAATAAAATAGTTATATTTTTGCAATCAAGCTCCTATCTCAGAGATATTTCAATTAACAAGATAACTGGCAAAAGTGTTTGTGGTGAGTTTCAAATAATTTAGTCACCATAACTCCGCCCTTAAATTTTATGTAGATTAGTGAACAGAACAGAGCAACTATAAATTATTTTCTGAAAAGCAATTTGCACTAAAACTGCAGAGTATAAAATAGAAAGATCTATGGTGAAACCCTGGCCCCAGTGAAGTCAATGGCAGCACTCCTATTGATTTTGTGAGCCCCAAATTTCACCCCTAAAGAGAGGCTAAGGGGCTCAAAGTCCTAAAATGTCACTTACATCCACCTTAGGATTTGCTGCACCTTAGATATGGAGTTCAGGCCCAAATAGAGTATGGTCCAGATTCATCTCTGGTGTAACTCCACGGATGAATCTGGCCTAATGATTTTAATAAGCCTAAGCCCAACTTTGTTGTTGTTCTTTTATGACCCTCTGACTATCTTGCTTTCCTGTGTGTGTTGATAGTGAACTCAAAATGACCAGCAATCGCTATCCCTCTATCACAGACGTAAATACAAGCAAATAATAAGGTTATGTGCATTTATTTAAAAAAAAAAAAACATGTAAACACATATGTAGGTGAATTGCCCCCAGGCTCCTGGTAAGCTGTCACTGCAGCCCATACTCTTGCAAAGTTTGGAAACTCTTTACTGGATGTGTTTCATATCCAGGAACCTTCCTTCAGAACATGCTCCAAAGGTAAGTTGTTTCAAATATATAAAATCTTCTGTATTTAAAACACACAATACTCCCATGGTATGATTAAGGTATATTAGACCTCAAGTTGTTTTCTCTGCAGTTTGTGTCATGTGGAATATGCAATCTTTATATTACTCTAGGAATTATTGACTCATTGGAGAGCTCAAATATTTTTCTTTCAGTGAAGGGAGAAAGATTATGAGCTGGATCGGAGATATGCCAATGTAACAGGAAAAAACTAGGATGTCACACCCATCTTTGCATTTGCACTTTCAACTAAAATTAGAAGTCTTTGTTTCGAAAACTTACTTCTCCCTCCATGTGGAGATGTTATACAACATCATTATGACAAAGAAACAGCACCCACCTAGAGCTGAACATAGAGGGTCTCCACTGACCTCTCCCAGCATGGATCCTCATGGATAACCAACAGCGGACATTCTGCAAGAGGAGAAGAAAGCTGGTATGGTGGAATATGGCTATTGATGCCACTCTGTGAGAGGAAAAATAGGAGCCAATATAGCCCCCAAAAGTGGTGGTGGTGTCCAGGGTGGGTAAGGCTCATGGGTTCCTTAAAAGGAATTAAACTGCTTTCCTCCTGCACAAACCCGAAGAGAAGGTACCTGCTCTATTTGTGTGAATTTCTCCTCCATGAGAAAGGCCCATATTGGACAAAAGAGTAGTAGTTTATCTTTGATTAAAATGGCTCTAAACCTTCTTAATTCCAGAAACTAGAGAAATGCTGGAAAAGTCTTCAGTACCAAAATCAATTAATTAATTATAGGGAGATTTGGGGTACGTGATTTCCCAGCCTCTGATCCATATTATATTTATGAATGCACAGTATGTTGGTTTGTATTCAAATATATACATATATTTGTATTCAAATATATACACAGTTTGGTTTGTATTCAAATATATACATTTGCATTTGGAAAACACCAGATCGCACCAAATGTCAGGTTTGTTCTAAAAAAGCTTCCCCAGTCACTCAAATGACTCAAGTTGATTGTTGTATTGTATTATACTAGCTTACTGGAACAGATCTTCGCTCCATTAAAGTCAATGGGTCTATGCCAATGTATACCACCTAAGGATCTGGCCCAGTATATTTTTCAGGAACACAATATGAATGTTTCAGGCAAAGTGAAGTTAATGCAAGTATGTCTGTCAAGAGATGTCACTGCTTTCCTTAGTAATGAAAAAAACTTTTTGGTTAAAAAGTACAACCAAATTAATAGACTCCCCAATACCTCACCAGTCCTTGGCTCAAGCATGCACACTCCTGGTCTGAACGAATTTACCACAAACTAAGCAAGAACGTTTTTGTGGGAGCCTTGATTAAAACAGTGACAGCACAATGCTGCCAGAAAACACCATATTTAGCCCATCAAACCTTGCCAGTCAAGCAAGTGCTCCTGGAGGCTAAACTCACTTAACACTTTTTGTGAAGTAGATAAAAATAGTGGAAAAGATTGAACTGATCATCTGGAGAACGGACGAGAATGGAAACGTGTAAAGCATATGCTATGCTTCTCAGGATGCTTTTTATTTCATTCTCTTTTCCCGTCCTTTGATAAATGTCAATCTATGTCTCTCTCTCTCTCTCTCTCTCCTCTCTTTTCATTTGCTTACTGCTACATAAATGGATTCATCCAACAGGTCCTGATCCAAAGCCCACTGAAGTCAATAGAAAGATTCCCATGGATTTCAATGCACTTTGGATGAGGCCCCTTGCATATTTCATTATACTTTTTAAAAATTAAAGAAATTTTTCAGTTTGGTTTAAAAAGCAATTAATGGATACTGCTTACTAAGTACAATCTCAGTGCCTTTTAGTTATTTGTAAATGATCTGTGCAGCAATAAAGTTGTGACCTTTTCTTATTCAAAGTCACACCTAGTGCTAATTTTGCTGAGGGTTTGGGAAGTAGGAGACTCAGATGGCTTGCTATTTTTGTGATTTAAAGGCACAGTAACCTTTCTTTTACACTCAAATAGCTTACTGAATAACCCATTTGGGAAAGGGAGCTGGAGCTGTTTTATACCACATATTTATCATAGAAAAAATGCTGAGATTACAAATATTTTCAAAATGTTACCATGTGAATAATATTTCCTTGTACATATTCTTGTTCTACAAGCACTTGCCATCTGGCATTTTTGCAAGTCAGTCTTTTTTTTTTTTTTTAAACATACAGTATATATAAATGTGTCGGTCTTTTCCCACTCGCTTCTATTCATAATTAATCTCTAGGTTCACGTAATCCACTCTACTGCATATTCGTTTAGTCAAGGAAGTGAGTTCTTAAGAGTGCAACATTTTAGGTAGGGAACAAAGGTTTTACTTTCCTCTATCGGAGTTAGAGAGCACTGATGTGATTCTCAGAGGCTGAGCTTCTTAGAGAAGAAACTAAGGATTTACAGTCTTCCAGCTTGCTCGGCTAGTGAAGCTCTTCAAAGCTTTCAAGAGCTGACCTTCTTTGCAAAGGATTGTATTCTTTCAGTGCACTCACTTTTAGAGAGCCTACCTGTTTTCCTAGCCTGATGTTGATACAGTACTACTAAAAGGGGTTTCCATGGATACTAGCATCAGTAGAGGATGAAAGAGGGCTGTCCTCTTTTCTGACCCACTGTGGTTTCCAACGGTTGCTATAGTGTAATTTATAGACATTGTTGTCCTTTTCTTTCTGGTTTTTTTTGGGGGGGGGGAGAATTGGAGGGTAGGAAAGGAATGAAAGGAGGTTAATAATTCTGCAGTCTGTGCAGAGGTAATGTATTGGAGTGAGTGAACAGAATACATCTCAAACCATCACTCAAGCTTTGACTGAGCTTTCGTATACTTCATATAAGAACAGAATGGCCATATTGTATCAGACCAATGGTCCTTCTAGACCAGTATCCTGTCTTCGGACTGTGGTTGGTGCCAGATACTTCAGAGTGAATGAACAGAACAGCGAAATTATTGACTGATAGGATTAAAATTCAAGGATAGGATTAAAATTCAAAATGATCTGGACAAACTGGAGAAATGGTCTGAAGTAAATAGGATGAAATTCAATAAGGACAAATGCAAAGTACTCCACTTAGGAAGGAACAATCAGTTGCACACATACAAAATGGGAAATGACTCTTAAGAAGGAGTGACTATTTCAGAAAGGGATCTGAGAGTCATAGTGCACTACAAGCTAAATATGAGTCAACAGAGTAACGCTGTTGCAAAAAAAGCAAACATCATTCTGGGATATATTAACAGGTGTGTTGTAAGCAAAACACGAGAAGTAATTCTTCTGCTCTACTCCACGTTGATTAGGCCTCAACTGGAGTATTGTGTCCAGGTCTGGGCGCCACATTTCAGGAAAGATGTGGACAAAGTCCAGAGAAGAGCAACAAAAATGATTAAAGGTCTAGCAAACATGACCTATGAGGGAAGATTGCAAAAAATTGGGTTTGTTTAGTCTGGAGAAGAGAAGACTGAGGGGGGACATGATAACAGTTTTCAAGTATGTAAAACGTTGTTACAAGGAAGAGGAAGAAAAATTGTTTTTCTTAACCTCTGAGGATAGGACAAGAAGCTATGGGCTTAAATTGCAGGAAGGGAGGTTTAGGTTGGACATTAGGAAAAACTTCCTAACTATCAGAGTGATTAAGCACTGGAATAAATTGCCTAGGGAGGTGGTGAAATCTCCATCATTGGGGATTTTTAAGAGCAGGTTGGACAAACACCTGTCAGGGATGGTCTAGAGCAGGGGTCGGCAACCTTTCAGAAGTGGTGTGCCAAGTCTTCATTTATTCACTCTAATTTAAGGTTTCGCGTGCCAGTAATGCATTTTAACGTTTTTAGAAGTTCTCATTTCTGTAAGTCTATAATATATAACTAAACTATAGTTGTATGTAAAGTAAATAAGGTTTTTAAAATGTTTAAGAAGCTTCATTGAGAATTAAATTAAAATGCAGAGCCCCCGACCGGTGGCCAGGACCCGGGCAGCGTGAGTGCCACTGAAAATCAGCTCTTGTGCTGCCTTTGGCACGTGTGCCACAGGTTGCCTACCCCTGGTCTAGATAATACTTAGTCCTGCCTCGAATGCAGGGGACCAGACTAGACGACCTCTCGAGGTCCCTTCCAGTCCTATGATTCTATGATCCATCCCCCGTTGTCGAGTCTCAGCTTCTTACAGTCATAGAGGTTTAGGGACACCCAGCGCATGCGGTCGAGTCCTTGACCATCTTGCCTAATAGCCACTGATGGACCTAGCCTCCATGAACTTATTCAATTCTCTTTTCAGCCCAAGTTACTGTTGGCCTTTACATTATTCCCTGCCAAAGAGTTTCACGGGTTGACCGTGTGTTGTGTGAAGAAATACTTCCTTTTGTTTGTTTTAAACCTGCTGCCTATTCATTTCATTGGGAGACCTTTGGTTCATATGTTTTGTAAAAAGGTAAATAACACTTCCCTATTCACTTTCTCCACGCCATTCATGATTTTATAGACTTCTGTCTCTTTTCTTAGCTGAACAGTCCCAATCATTTTAATCTCTCCTCATATGGAAGCTGTTCCATACCTTAATCAGTTTTGTTGCCCTTCTCTGTACTTTGTCCAAATCTAATATATCTGTTTTTGAGATGGGGAGACCAGAACTGCACATACTATTCCAGGTGTGGACATACCATGGATTTATGAAGTGGTCTTATGCTATTTTCTGTTTTATTATCATAGGTGCCAAGTTTCTAATCTGCCGGGGGATGCTCCCTCTCAGCTCCGCCCAGGCCTTGCCCCCACTCCACCCCTTCCCCCAAGGCTCCACCCCTGCCCTGCTTCTTCACACCCCACCTCTTCCCCACTCAGTTTGGCTCCCTCCCCCATGCACACTGCACCCACGCTCCCCCTCTGCTCCCCCAGCACCTCCAGATGCCATGAAACAGCTGATCCCTGGCAGGCAGTAGGCGCTGGGGGGGGGGGAGGCGCTGATCAGCGCTTCCCATCGGCAGACAGGAGGCGCTGGGGGGAGGGGGAGGTTCTAGTAGGGGGGGCTGCCAGTGGGTGCTTAGCACCTACAATTGTTTTCCCCATGGGTGCTCCAGCCCCAGAGCACCCATTGAGTCGGCACCCTTTCCTAATGCTTCCTAATATTGTTAGCTTTTTAGACTGCTGCTGCACATTGACTAGATGTTTTCAGAGAACTATCCACAATGATTCCAAGATCTCTTTCTTGATTGATAAGAGCTAATTTAGACCTCATTATTTGGTATGTATAGTTGGGATTATGTTTTCCAGTGAGCATTATTTTGCACTTAACATTGAATTTCATCTGCCATTTTGTCACCCAGTCTCCCAGTTTTGTGAGATCCCTTTGTAAGTCTTCACAGTCAGCTTTAATAACTTGATACCCCTTCTAATTTTCATTTTCACATGCCTCTATCAGGACCAGATGCAGAACTGCCAAAACTGAAAGAGAAAAATCCAGAATGCACCTCAGAACCTTCTGAAGTTCACTCACCCCTAGTAATTACTAATGAAATTGGATACAAATCATGTCCTTACTATTAGAAGCTGTAGTAAATGTGACTGCTTCTATGAATAAAGCCAGTGTGATTTGGCCCTAGTGTTTTAGACAAGCAGAGAATAAAATTTCAGGTTTCTGTCTAAATTTTCTTTTAATAGGGGCCTAGTCCAAAATCCATTGAAGTCAATGGGAGTTTTTCCACTGACTTCGGTGGCTTTGGATCTGGCCCTCAGTTAAAGCCATAGATCTCACAGCAAACATTAAAGATGTAAAATGTGTGGCAATGAATACATTATTCTAAAAAATAAATGAGGACTTTATCTTATGTCCTAATTGCAATTACTGATTTTGTGGATCACATGCCTTTCGTTCTAGCCATTTAAAATAGTTTGTCAGTAAGTTATATCTACATCTAGCTGCACTTCAGCCAAAAGTTTTTCCTTAGTAATAATGGGGAGGGGGAAATCAAAAAACACATTTTTACAGAGATACATAAACCTTTGAACCTTTGAAATGACATAAATGGGATTTAGCTAGCATGTTAGATTCATTACCCGTGCCTGAGCATATAGAGGAGGCCAAAAGATGTTCTGCACAAAGATGAAATTGAAGGTTGCTAGGGGAAATAGCTTTGGTGGTAAACAAGTCAAACAGCGCACGTGACCTCCGAATAAAGGAGATGTTATTTTATCATTTTCCATCACCCGGATTAGTCTCTCTCGAGTCAGCTGTGTGTATTTTTTATTGTTTTATTTTCCATCCTGGTCGTGAAGGGCACGTTTATTGTTTAGTAAGCAGAATTAAGGTGGCTGCAGTTTACATAGTCAATGGCAGTCAAACAATAAGGTCAATGTCTATCCCATCCTGGAAAAATTGGGGTTAGAGCAGGTGAAATTATCATTCTATTTTGTTTTTATGGCTCTAATAGAATGCCACAGAGTCCCTGACCCCTGCTGCCACTCATGTCTTACTCTAATAGCAATGTATAACCTTTGACACTCAATTAAAACAGGAAATAAGGCAAAGAATGGGTCAATATGCATGTTTGGCCAATCTGAGCCTTTGAAGTAAATTCCAAGAGTGCTTCCAAAGGAGTAATAGCCCTTATTCATTTGGCACATAGCCATTAAAGTTACGGCCATGAAAAAAAAACCTGCACCATTTATTTTCTTGGTGACCTTAAGGCTTGTGCATTAAAGCATCCTGCAACACAACAATTCATATATACACTTGCTCATTATTAAAGGTGCATGCTCCTAACTGGCTCAATGGAACAGGATAGATGCCTTTGGAATAGAAGTTTACAGACCTTAATATTTGCATCATTTAATGCAAATATATTATATAAATAAAGGAGACACATGGCTTTTTTTTTCATTTAGGTGCATTGAAAGCATTGGTGTTAAGGATACCTATGAATGGGTGCATATTTTGAGGGTGGGGAAGGATCTCTATGTTGTGAATGTTAAAGTAACAGTGGAAGCCAAATGATGTCAGCTAGGCTAAGATGATGTGTAGATCAGTTAGGGATCTCTCCTCTGTCAGTGAACCATGTCTTCCTGCATTTGTAACAAGATGGACTTCATAATCTTGTTGGCTTCTTCCATCCCTGGATGCTATAATTCTGTTTACCAAAAGAGATGTTAGTTGAGAAAGGAGGAGTGAAAATGATTATTCCCATATGGCTATCCCTAATCTGAAGGAACAGACTTCCCTGGGGATAAAGAAAGTATACACATACCAATCTAATTCTGTATATATCATATCATTCTGGAGCTTGCTAATTGATGTATAGATTTTTAAGGCCAAAAGAGATTATTATGATTAAGGCTAAGATTTTGTCACAGATATTTTTAATAAAAGTCACGGGCAAAAAAGAAAAATTCAGGAAGCGGTGATCTTTCCGTGACTTTTACTAAAAAATATCCCTGATAAAATGGGGATCTGCAGGTCCCACACCACCTGAAGCCGGGCAGCTGTACAGGGGATAGGAGCCATCTGCAGTAGTTGGGGGCTGTAAGGTACCTCTGCAGCTCTAGGGGGTTCCCCACCTCCTGTGTCAGCCAGGAGCTGCGGGTGCCCCCGCTGCTCACAGCTCCAGAGGCCCATGGTGGCCAGGAGTTCGGGGGTTCCCCTGCAGCCATGGCAGCTGGGAGCTGCAGGGTACCCCTACCACCCGCAGCTGTGGGGACCCACGCCGACTGCGAGCTTGAGGGTTTGGGGGTTTCCCTGCGGCAGCTGGAGGTTTGGGGGTTGTCCTGCCGCTGGCAACTCTGGATACCCCCACCGCCCACAGTGGACAGGAGTTCAGGGGTTCCCACACCACCCGCAGTGGCTGGGGACTCGGGGGTATCCCACTGCCAGCTCCTGGTCCTGCAGATGGCGGGGGACCCCGTAGCTCCCAACCACCACAGGCTGAAGTCGCAGAGGTCACTCTAAGTCACAGATTCCATGACTTCCGCGACCTCCATGACGAAATTATGATCATCCCATCTGACTTCCTGCATAACACAGACAATAAAACTTCACTCAGTAATTCCTGCATCAAGCCCATAACTTGATTTAAATACATTCCCAGGTAAATTGTTCTTGTGGTTAATTATACACTCTGTTTGAAAATTATACTGTATTTCTAGTCTGAATTTGTCTAACTTCAGCTTGTTATAAACTTTTTCTGCTAGACTAAAGAGTGATCTATTATCCGAAAGATCCTCTCGTCTCTAACTAAGGCAGCTGAGCTCTGGAAGTATTACTGAAGTCTATTTCAAAGGAGCCCAAAGTCCCAATCTTGGAGTTAGGGCACCTAAGCATGATGGCAGGGGTGTGCAGGGGAATTTAAATTCCGCCACTTTTGGAAGGGCACATCCCTTACTACCTTAGGTTTTGAAAGAAACTCCTGCCCAACAGATGGAGATCTCCAGTAGCACAGTGCCCAGTATAACAAAATATAGTATGGGAGGAAACCACTAAATACACAGCCACAATGTGTGAATGGATACGTAGGCTGGGATTTTCAAAAAGGCCTAAGAAAGTTTGGTACCCAAATCCCAAAGGAACAAACTTCCTTTGGTTCTTTTGAAAACCTCAGGCTTAATCCTTTCATAAATTAGACATACTTACTAAAGAGGGCTTTATTGCTTTATGGACAATGGGAATGAAATAGATTTGGTATATAACATAAGAAAATCAGTATATTTAATAGATCCAGTGCTGTCTCTGCTACATCTGCAGAACAGGCAGCTACATAAAACAGCAAAACACTAGGAACAGAAAAATGTCTAGTGGCTGGTTCATTGTATGAGTGGCAGGGCCGGCTCCAGGCACCAGCGCAGCAAGCAGGTGCTTGGGATGGCCAAGGGGAAGGGGCGGCACGTCCGGCTCTTTGGCGGCAATTCGGCAGCGGGTCCCTCGGTCCCTCTCGGAGGGAAGGACCTGCCACTGAAGTGCTGCTGAAGAAGAAAGCGGCTTTCCCCACACACACACTGCTTGGGGCAGCAAAAACACTGGAACTGGCCCTGGTAAGTGTGCTGCGAGATCTTGTTTAGCCACAATTTACTGGGCTTGTATTATTCACTCAGACAATAGGGAAGCACAATTCTCTCCACTGCAAGAATTAGTGGGTGATATTCTATGGCCTGTGTAATGCAAGAGGTCAGACTGGAGGATCAGAATGGTCCCTTCTAGCCTTAAAATCTACAAGGTCCTGATTCAGGAATGCATCTCTGTTCAGGAAGAGCTCCGAAGCACTTGCTTAAGTCCCAGTGGCAGTTAAGCATATGCTTTAGCATTTTCCTGATTCAGTAGGGTTACCATTCGTCCGGATTTACCCGGACATGTCCTCCTTTTTGTGCTAAAAATAGCGTCCGGGGGGTAATTTGTAAATAACTCAAAATGTCCGGGATTTCCCCCCTCCCCGGCAGAGCAGAGCGAGCGGCTGGGAGGGCTGCAGGAAAGTCCCGGGCTGGACTCCGGAGCAGCTGTAGAGGAGCTCCTCCTCCCTCCCTGCATTCTGAGCCGGCAGCTCCTCCTCCTGCAGCCCAGTGTCCCGGTCCGGCAGCACTGTGCAGGGCCAGGGACCGGGTTTTGTGTTGCGCTGGGGAGCGCAGCCACATGTCCGGCTCACACAGAGCCCAACACCCTGTTCTGAGCAGCAGGGTAAGGGGGTCAGGGGACAGGAGAAGAGGCAGGGAGGTTCTGGAGGGGGCAGTCAAGAAACGGGGGGGTCGGGAGTTCAGGGGGGGGCTTTTTGGGGGGAGTGGAGAAAGTTTTGGGCAGTCAGGGTACAGGTAGGGGGTAGGATCCTGGGGGGCAGTTGGGGGGGGTCTCAGGAGGGGGCAGTTAGGGGACAAGGCACAGGGACACTTAATGGCTCTCCATGCGTCTCTGGACCCTCTCAGCTGTCGGGCTTGGACGGAAACATTGCCTGAGGGTAGTGAGAGAATGGGTTATCGGTGAGGTGGGGGTGGGCGTGAGCCCGGTCAATAGGGGCAACCCCTACCAAGATCTGAGCCTTTTCTCACACACCCGTTAGAGCTCGACATTATGCTGTTTGGGACCCCTCTTTGAGGAAAGCCTCTGGATTGCAAGTCCAACCGCTACCTCCTCGTGGTGAGAGTCGGTAACTGGCTTGGATAGCCAGGCGGATTGCGGAGGACGAACCCACATCCCACATTTAGTGGGGTGTGGGATGGGGTTGGGCAGCCCCATATGGTGCCACATGGATGCCCCCCTGGTAAGGGTAGCCTCCCCCAGGTACGGGTTGACTCCCCCTGGTAAGGGTTAGTTTCCCCCAGGCACGGGTTAGTTTCCCCCAGGCACGGGTTAGTTTCCCCCTGGAAAGGGTAAGTTTCCCCCAGGTACGGGTTAGTTTCCCCCTGGAAAGGGTTAGTTTCCCCCTGAGAAGGGTAAATCTTTTAGCTATGGAAAAAAGTAATTTATATTTTTATACCGGATTGGCGCTGGACCGGGTTAATAACGCCCCCGCTGTTGGCTTTGATGCCCCGGCTGACAGTGTTAAATATATTAGGGGTGTGATCAGGGTCGCTGGACCAATGGATAAAATGGTGTGGACTATAATGAAGTCTCATGAGAATGAGAGTGAGAATCAAGTCCTCCCAGTGGAGCATGGAGAGGAGGTAGAGGAGAATGTTTGTGATGATCATGGTGAGGAGATTTTATCTATCTTACCGATGGTTTTTACAAGGGACACTTTTAATGATTTAACTATGGACAGTTTTAATCCAGATTTTAAGTATTTAAGTACATTTGATGATCCATATGTTAGGGAATCAAGTACTGATTTTAATAGGGATCGTAATAAGGATCTTAACAGTATTGGTAGTAATATAAATATATTAGAAAGTAGTTCGTGGAAGGATGGGGTTTTTTATTTAGAGTATCCCGTTGATAGTTTTAATTGTCCAATATGTCCCCAGATATTACCAACATTTGGTAAATGGGCCAAACACATTAATGTGGTTCATAAAAGTAAAGCCATACGAGTTGTATGTAGTAAATGTGGAAAATCTTCTCAATATCATAATATAGCTTGCCACTACCCCAAGTGCATACCCAAGAAGGCGGATACCCCAATGAAGAGCCATACGTGCTCGGTCTGTGGGCTTGGTTTTCATACTAGATCTGGATTGAGCCAACACTGTAGACATAGACACCCTGCTGTGAGGAATGAGCAAAGAAAAGAAGATATGGCTGCTAAAAGTAAGATCAAAGAGGGATCGACTAGATCTCGTATATGGACTAAAGATGAGGTTGCGCAGCTTATACAGTTGGAAAGGAAATATATTGGGAAAAGGAATATAAATAAATGTATTGAGAGCGAGATGAGGACCAAAACGAATAAACAAATATCAGATAAAAGACGAGAATTAGCAAAGAAGAAGTTAGTGGTAACAGGAGATAGGGAGGAAGTGACTGAGGTAGAGGACATTAGAGTAAATATATTAGAAATTCCGCCCCCAAGAGAGAGGATTTTCCCACTAAAAGGACATCCAGAAGTGGATTTAGTGGAGAAAATATGTAAACGGGGAAAACAAAGTAGGGAGGGAAGAGAAATAATAAATAGTTTAGGGGAAATTGAAGGATTATTAAAGGAGGATTTAACAAAAGCTCTCGGATGGGCAATGTTGGAAAAATTATGTTATTCATTAGTAGAGGGACAGGACCCTAGAAATGAAAGTCAAATAGAGTTGAAGAATAAAGGAAAAGGGAAGATTAGAAAGGAGGGGAGAAGGAAGCAATTTAATGCAATTAGGAGATATGCTACAAAGAAAGCTAAGTATAAATTCTATCAACAATTATTTGATAAGGATAGAAGAAGATTGACTCGCATTATAATGGGAGAGCCAGATAAGGCTAAGTGTGCTATCCCTATGAAAGAAATTGAGGAATACTATGTAAATATTTTGGGAACAATTGGACATGGTAATATGATAGGGTGGCCATCATCCACAGAGAATGCGGATAATGATATATTAATGAGTCCGATCTCTGTGGATGAGATTAGAATAGCTTTAACAGAAATAAGAAAAGATAGTGCTCCTGGCCCAGATAAAGTAAAAGTGAGCAATTTGTGGGATATTTTTAATTTAGACTCCTTAATACTTACAAAAATTTTTAATATATGGTTTCTAAATAGACAGGTACCAGATGAATTTAAGAAAAATAGAACGATTTTAATACCAAAGACACAAGATGAGGAGGAAATGAAGAAGTTAACATCTTGGAGACCATTGACAATTGGGTCAGTTTGGATTAGAATCTATACCAAAATATTAGCAAAAAGACTGGTGGAAACAGTTAAGATATGTAGTAGACAAAAAGGGTTTATATCCGCCCCTGGGTGTGAGGAAAATATTGCTATATTAGATAATTTGATTAAAGGGGCTAAACGAAATGGGAATGAAATTGCAATAGTGTTCGTAGATTTGGCTAAAGCATTTGATTCTGTGGGACACGGACATATAATAGCCGGGTTGAGAAGATTTGGTATAGATGAACATTTTATAGATATTATTAGGGACCTTTATGATAATTGCACAACTAGGGTATGGGTGGGTGATGAAGCTACTGAGTCTATTTTAATTAGGAGGGGGGTCAAGCAGGGTGACCCGTTGTCCCCAATTTTGTTTAATATTGCTATGGATCCCCTTTTAACTAGATTAGAAGTAGAAGGAAGTGGTTTTTATGTTAAGGGTAATAGTGTCACGTCATTGGCTTTTGCCGATGATGTGGCAATTTTAAGTAGCTCATATAAAGGAATGATCAAAAATTTGGGTATCTTAGAGGAGTTTTGTAAAAATACTAATCTCTCTGTTAATGTGAAGAAAACGAAAGGCTTTCATATTTTAACTAAACATAAAACCTATGTAGTTAATCCTAAGGATAATTGGCAGATAGGGTCAGAGAAGATTGAATATGTTCAACCAGGGGATTTTGAAAAATATTTAGGGGCTAGAATAGATCCCTGGATAGGTGTAGGGGGACCGGTACTTAAAGAAAAATTGAAAGATTGGAGTGAGAATTTAATTAAGGCCCCATTAAAACCGGCCCAAAAAATATTAATTTTACAGACATACATCTTACCGAAGCTATTTTATAATCTTCTTTTAATAGAACCCCCTTTTAATCTTTTAGACGATCTTGATGTGTTAGTTAGAAAAATAGTTAAAGAGATTTTACATTTACCTCAGTGTACCACAGATGGGATATTTTATTCTAGAGGTAGGGATGGTGGTTTAGCTCTCACTAAGTTTAGTGTGCAAATCCCAAATATGTTAATTCGTAAATGGAGGAGACATATTGTCTCGAGAGATGATTGGATGGACCTATCTTATCTATATGCAGGAGAAAATCTTGTGGATAAAATATTGTCATTTAGTGCAGTAACATCTCATCCCAAGAAATGGAGGGAAGAGGAATTTTTAAGATGGTCGGAACTGAGATGTCAGGGAATAGGGATAAAATATTTTAAAAATGATTTAATTAGTAATTCGATTTTTAGAAACTCTAGTAAAGTTAAATCGTCAGCGTATATCGCAGCATTGCAGCTTAGGGCAAATATTTATCCTACTAGGGAGACATTAGCAAGAGGAAGAGGAGGTGTGAATGCTCTTTGTAGATGGTGCGGTAAAGTGCGGGAGACTGTTCCCCATATCTCAGGACAATGTTATAAGACTAAGAATGCTAGGATAAAAAGGCATAATAGAGTAGTGTCTGCAGTTGTGGATAAGGTTGGTAAATTAGGGTGGAAGGCAATGATAGAGCCCCATTTGAGAAATAGTAAGGGTGAGTTAAGAAAGCCGGATATTATATTTATAAAAGGAGATACAGCAGTGGTGGTTGATGTTACAGTGCGATGGGAGGATAATGCCGGAAGTTTGGAACAAGCCCACAGTGAGAAGGTGGCTTATTATCTTGAGTTAGAGGAAGAAATTAAAAACTTAACGGGAGGTAAAAATATCCACTTCTTTGGTTTTGTGCTTGGGGCACGTGGCAAGTGGAGTGAAGGTAATAATGATTTGTTACAATTATTGGGAATGGACAGAAGTAAAAATTTTAAGGAGAGTATATGTAGACTTGTTTTATATTCCACTATTGGTATGATGGCTATATTCAGTGACAGGTAAAGATCCCGGAGTTTCCATTCCGTGTATCTTGCCAAAACTAAATTTTAGCTATTTTGGTTTCCATGCTCTAAATTTTCAAATTTTTAATATTGTTTTGAACATTAACATATTTAGTGTTATTTAATATCTGCCCTTCAATAGAATGGTTTTAACTATATAATAAATACTTATTAATGGATGAAATTCCAATTTAAATCATTAGTTTATTTATTTATTTTAACTACTGGATGTGGATGCGGACTGGCCGCGTATAGTAACCAGGAAAGGGCAGGTAGTCACGCCTGTACATAAATAGGGGGTGGGCTTCTGGAGGGCAGTTAGGAGCAGGGGGTCCCAGGAGGGGGCAGTCAGGGGACAAGGAGCGGGGGGGTGGGGGGCTGGGAGTTCTGGGGGGGCTGTCAGGGGGCAGGAGTAGGGAGAGGGATCGGAGCAGTCAGGGGACAGGGAGCAGAGGGGTTTAGATGGGTTGGGAGTTCTGGGGGGGGCTGTCAGGGGGTGGGGAGTGGTTGGATGGGGCGTGGGAGTCCCAGGGGTCTGTCTGGGGGTGGGGGTGTGGATAAGGGTTGGGGCAGTCAGGGGACAAGAGGCAGGGAGGCTTAGATAGGGGGTGGAGTCGTGGGGGGCAGTTAGGGGCAGGGGTCCCAGGAGGGGGCAGTCAGGGGACAAGGAACGGGGGGAGGGTTGGGGGTTCTGGGGGGGCGGGAAGTGGGAGGGGCAGGGGCGGGGCTAGGGCGGGCCTCCTCCCATCCTCGTTTTTCCTTGCTGAAATATGGTAACCCTAGATTCAGGGCCTAAAGACATGAATAACTGTTACCCCATTATTTCCTGGGATATTTAGAATG
Organism: Chrysemys picta bellii; assembly: GCF_011386835.1. Classification (NCBI taxonomy): domain Eukaryota; kingdom Metazoa; phylum Chordata; order Testudines; family Emydidae; genus Chrysemys; species Chrysemys picta. Next base: position 113,156,466 of record NC_088796.1, read on the forward strand.
AGCCTATCTCTGAGATTAAGGAGTAGTTGTGAGAGTTGTGAAAAGCAGATATATGTATTTTAGTTATGGAGACTGGAGGAGAACTGACGCAAGAGAAACTCAGAGCCTGTGTATAATCAGTCAGTGTGGAAGGTCAAGAAGAATGAAGTGAAGTGATTTCAGTTGTTTGCTACTCTCAGCTTTCTCGGTCCTAATTGCTGCTCTTTTGTCCTGGAGTATAGGCAGTCACTTGGTGAAGAAGTAGGGTAAAGAGTCTCATCAACCTCAGCAGAGGTCAACTGAATTGAAACTAGGGTTATAGCAGGCTGGGTATCAAGAGAATTATTTGGTGTATTTAGCAGCACAAACACCTTTGCAGAGAGGAAGGCAACCTACTTTCTGTATCCTAGCACACACTCGTTCTGTTCTGGACACAGACGGGTTGATATCAAATTGCGATAATGAAAAATGCTCTAAGTTAGAGTGTCACCACAGCTATCTGCAATTGATGAGAGGTGTGCAACATTTGTGCTCAGATCACATAAGACTGCAATAACTCAGATGTTCCATTTGTCAAAAGCACTTCCACTGCCACTGTGGAGAGCAGGGATATGTTTGTGAGTTTTAGACTTTAAAAAAAAAAAAAAGACAACATTCATTTTTAATGAAGCAGGAAGAACTGCCTTGCAATTGCTTCCTATTCAGAACAATAACATAATGGAAGACAAACAAGAAAAGTTAGCTAAGTTCAGAATAAAGTTTAAACACCTCAATCATATCCCCTCTAACTTCTCTCCATTCAAGGTGAACTAATCCTAGTTACTACAATCTCTCATCACAGAAACTCAGATTTTAGCTAGAGAGCTGTCAGCTTCAATCCCCACAAACAGTCCAACCAGGGGCATCATTACTTTCAGACACCATGGTAAGAGTCATGATCTAATAACCTCACTAGTTCTGTTATCTCTGGAGGGAAAAGATCAGAACCAAGATTTTTTTTTAAATGGGAGTCTGACATTAGGCTCCTAAATCCATAAATGGGCACATAAAGGGTGGCCTGGTTTTCAAAGGTGCTGAGGCGATGAAGTTCTCATTGGAGCCCAATCAATTTCAGAGCCTGAGAATATTTTTGAAAATATTAACCAAAATGCCACATTTTAATTCGCTCCATCCTTAACTGCTCTTACGGTCCCCATATTGGTCAGGCTACACTGTCAACCATCACTCACACAGCCCTTTTCACTTCTAAAGATTATAAATAATTTTTTAGTCATTTATTTGCAACTTTGTTGTTCATTATTCAAGCAGCTCTATTTATTATTGTGAATATTAATATGCTAATAGGCAGTAAGCAACCACATTAGTTTGTTCTAACCAAGCTTAGAGCATTATTCAGTTTTGACAGGAGTTTCTGGAAATCACATCCCTGGGATGGAATTAAGCCCCTGGAATGTTAATCTCAGATCTGGATCGGCTCTCAGCCTATTTAAAGGACTGATCCAAAATCCACTGAAGTCAATGGAACCTTCCATTGGCTTTGGACTGGATTCCAAGACTGGATGGTCCCCCTCTTGCCCATGGTGGACGTAGTTATTTTGAAAAATGAAATTATATTGGCAAGTATGATTTTATTTTCTCTTATGGTGTTCGTAGAGAGGACCATTTGAGCTGCAACATTTGTGAATCACAGGGTGAGTTTAGTAGACTTCCTTCACTTACTATATATGGATGGCAATCAGACCCTTAATATTATTTTGAGGCAGTTTTCTAAACTCTATACCCATGACTGAAGATGGAAGTTTAGAAGGAAAGTGCTATCTCAACTTTAATTATATCACCATCACCATCCTCAATAACAGTCACGTCTACAATTGGGAGAGCTGGGAGGGGTTGAAGAGTGGAATATATATTGCTCTTATGTAATATATAATCCAAATTAGATGTTGTTCTGATATATGAAACCATGCATCATCAGAACCAGTTGTCACTCTAATGATGTATTGGTGTAATAAATCACAAAGCTGGGCACATCAATAAAGTATTACTCAAAAGAGCATGGTGTCCATGTGACAAGTGGTCCAGCATAAAAACCAGACAAAAAACACCACAAAGCTGTATACTGGAAGTAATTTCCCTATGGCCAAGTAGGATTTCAGAACTGGACCCTCTATCAGTGCTAAAAGTCTCTAATTAGGCAGAACTCCCACTGAACTGAGTTGGAATTGAACGGGCTGCAGTATTGGGCTCTGTGTGTCCTTAGAGCTGCTATTACTGGCACTGCAGCCCTAGTTGTGGAATTTTGTTTTTTACAACTCAAAAGTAATCCCAAGAACATAGTTCAAAGTCTCAAACAGAGTTGGTCATAGAAACATTGACAGAACCATATTCCATGGGAATATACCATTCTGTTGAAATCAAAATGCTTTGTGAAACAGGGTCCATTTCACCAGAATTTTGTTTTAGAAAAAAAAAGTTGGGGGAAGAGAGGAAAGAGTCCAACTCTGATGAAACATCCCATTTTGATATTTTTGAAATGAAACATTTCAATTTTTCATTTTGAAATTACCTTTGGTTTTGATTTTTTTTTATTTTGTATTATATTATGTATGGTAATACACAATACAAAGTAAAGAAAGTCAGCAACAACATGACATATTTTGATTTTGTTAAAAAAAAAATAAAACGCTTTTCAGAATTTTCCTTTTTGGGGAATTTTGAATTTTTTGGTTTTTGCTCCAATTCAGAATAAAGCCAAATCTCGAAATCCTTCAAGAAACAGAATTTCCATTCTTTACACAGTTGTTATAGGTCACAAGTAGAGCTGGTCGGGAACTTCCCATCAGATTTAATTTTTCGCAAAATCAAAATTTTCTGTGGGAAAATTTTAATTTTGCCAATATATATTTTTTTCCTATCAGAAACTCATTTCCACCTCTCCAACTCCCCTATTTCTCAGCCCCTGGGCTTCCAATCTTCCTGCTTCCCCCACAGTCAAGCTGCTGTGAACTGGTGCTCACTGGGCTCAGTCTCCCCATTTCCACCTCCTGGTACAAGTGAGGTTATGAGCCTAAGGGCTGGTCTTTACTACAGGAAGATCAACACTGCTGCAATCGATGCAGCAGTGGTTGATTTAGCGGGTCTAGTGAAGATGGCAGAGTGCTCTCCAGTCAACCTCAGTACTCCAGCTCCCCGAGAAGATTAAGGTAAGTCGACAGGAGAGCATCTCCCATCAATGCAGCACAGTGAAGATGCTGTGATAAGTCGACCTAAGCTACATTGACTCCCGTTATGTTATTTATGTAGCTGGAGTAGCGTAACTTAGGTCGACTTACCCCGGTAGTGAAGACAAGCCCTGAATAGCACCAGTACCCTAGTAGCTAACCAGGCAGGGTGCATGGGAGGTGGACAGCGAGCCAGGGAGATGGCAATTTTCAAAAATGTTCTGTTTGTTCTTCCAAAACCATTTTTTAAATGTCCTTGCCCTGGGAAATTTCACATATCTGACTTTTCATTCTCAATCTAAACAAAAAACAAAAAAAAGGCAAATGCAAAATTTTCCACAGGATGGAAACTCTGGTTCTCACCAAGTTCTAAGCACAAGTGAAGTTAAGTTTGTTGGTCTTGTCCTTCTCCCCAGATGGGTCCCCAATGTGGCACAGATAGTAGTATCATCTCAAGATAGGCTCCTGAGTGTTGCAGTTAGGGCTAAGTTGTATTATGAGAAGTAAAGGCAAACAAAGTTTATCTTTATCATTATCTTTGCTAACAATGTAATTTTAAAAGTCTTCATTTGCCATGCTGCTGAGTGTAGAATAGGCAGATACATAGACAGACATGCTTAACCAACATAGAACATTCAAAATCAATTTTAAAATGGTGTATTTTTCATAATTATTTAGCAGATCTTCAAAGAAGTGAAACCCATTATTCTTCACAGGGAGAAGAAATTATGGACTTCTGAGAGTCACTAGTACATGTACTAAAATTTAACTTTGCCTCCATGCTACTCTGTTTAGTTTCTCTATCATCAAGTGGCATCTCATTACCCAAGAAAACTCTTTTAGTCAGAAAGACACCAGCCTCATCCAAGAATTCATCTCTGAATATTGCCTCCAATAACCCATCACTACCAGGCCAGCTTCCCATGACCAAAAGCGACTGGTTCAGCTCTCCAGTCAGTGGAACCAACTCTGAAATGGATAAACAGGCAAGTTCATTGACACCAAGTGAGCCAAATCCTGAAATCCTTACTCAACCGCAGCAAAAGTTTCCGAGAAAAAGTACGGCAGAGACCTACAACAGAGGCCATAGACATAAAAGCTCAAATGGTTGTTATGTAGCATACGGTCCGTCCCATCATAGGGACCAATATAAGTAATTCTCAGCAAAACATCAACAATACTCATTCAGCAACTGCATGCAGATAGAGCTGAGCAGACACTTTCATCTGTGTGTGGATGTGTGAATTTAGTCCTCATGTAGCATGTGGAACTGACTGCCTTGGAAACTGAAGTTCTGCATTTATTCATGGAACAGGCAGCAGCAAGGCAAGCTTCCACACACTGCTGTACCACTGTGCCTCAGTCATGAACTTGAAAGGATCACTGCATGGATGAAAGGATAATTCAGCCTCCACAGCACATTCAGTCCTTCGCCACTCTACTGGAGCTGCCAACAGGCTTGCCAATTCATGTTAAATTGACGGTGATGCTTTTTTGGTGATGTGGACATGTGTCCAATGGGAAATGGGTGGAGACCATCAAACTCATTTCACAGAGTTGCATGTACTTTAAACCGCAAAAACATCCCACTTGAAACACGAGATGGGTCCAGATCAAAACCATGGCCACTGCCCTTCCCGACTTTGAAGAAGTTTGAATCCAGATCCCATCCTTGAGGTTCAGTCCCCAGCTCTGCTCAAAAAACAGTGGCCTAGATCCTCAGGTCCATCCAAAGATCATTCAACTACAGGATGTGTGGCTTTAAGTTACCTTGGTGCTCCACCAATTACTGGGTCACTGCACACAGGACTGGTACTCTGGTTTAAGCTAGAGCAGTTTAAAAGGGCCATCGCAACAGCCAGGCATGATTAGGCCTCAGGGATACCTCACACCACACCCTTTTCCCAATGGAGGGGAGTGGGAAGTGGCGTATAGACATCACATTAGTTCTACACCAGGATCTCCTGTGCTGTTGGGATCCTCCTGTTGGCAAGCTAAGTCAGTGTTTTTAAGGAAATTCTGTGCCAACAGAGAATATGTACCTCAACACTCTAGATATGTACTTTAGCAGCGGGATAAGCAATATGTGGAGAAAAAGGGAAACTTAATTATCTACACAAGGAGAGAATAAATTCTAAATAAAATTAGCCCAGTGTATCTGGTAGTACTTCAGGCTCACTCAGTCAAATCAGAGTCAAACACTTAGGGTCTTATCCTGCTCTCTTCAAAATCAATGGCAAAATGTCTAGGGTTAGATCCTCATCTGGTGTAAACCAATGTAACTCTGCTAACTGCAATGGATCTTCCCTGATTTACACCAGCTGAGAATCATTGTCTTCAGTAGGTGCAGCATGAAGTCATGGAAAGTGTGTAGCACTGAAGACTAGATCAAGAAGTAACTTTGAGCATCTTCAGAAAACCAGGTAATGAAATTAACATGAGAGAGATACGGCAGTAAATTTCTTCAGAATTATTGTTTAAGCTATAAACTTAATACCAGCATTAATTACTTCTCAGAAGAAAGAAATTTTTTCCCCTTTTTTGAGGTTTCATTTTAAGATCCAATTATAAAGAAATGCAGTTTTAATTATAATATTGATTTTACTTCTTTGCCAGAGCACAGTTAATTCAATTATTTCTAATTATGTGAACAATGCAAGCAGGCTAATCTTACAGGCCCTCTGAGCTCTAATTTCAAAATACTTTTCTGCAGAGCCAACTTGTAGTGGAGGACTCAACCTTTTGCTAAAAATGGCAGGAAGGGCTTGGGTCATTACGAAAAAAAGAAGGAAATTATGTAATGTTCTCTGTGGAAGAACCTGAAAATAGGTTTAAATCAGGTTTATAGACCTGGCAGAAGAAACAAAGGAAGCAAAAGGGTCAAGACAGAGCAAAATCAATGATGGGAGAACTTTAAAAGTTTCAGATAAGCACATAAAAGGTTCTCTCTGCAGGGGCAAGGAGAGGAAGCATAGTCCAGCTGATAGGGCAGCGGACGGGAACTCAGGAGACCTGGGCTCCATTTCCACCTCTACAAGTGACAGTAGCTCAAGTCAATTCACCTCTCTGTGGTTCTGTTGCCCCTCCACCTCTTTGTCTGTCCTGTCTACATAGCTAGTAAGTTCTTCAGGACTGGCTCTTGCTGTGTTTGGGTTGGATCTCAATCTCAGTTGGAGGCGCTAGGTAATACTGTAATAATAATTATACAGACTTAAAAATTGCACATGACTGCTACAGGCACAGTTGTGACCCTGATTCTCTCCAGGAGCAGGGCAGGCAGTGCTTGCACCCATTCCTGGGTGTTCTGCCGGGCAAAGGTAGCTTTATCTTGTGGCAGACACCATACAAGCATTGCAAGGTAGAATTCACAGACCTGCTCAGACTGGTTAGCTAATTTTCATTCCCCTGTCAATGCTGCCCACTTTTGGGGCTGCAGTGGTCAGCTGCACTGCACATTGGCCATTGGGATCCATGAACCCTGGATCACACTGGCAGAATCCAGCAGTAACCAGGGGCTGTACTGAGCTATGCACATTTCTCTAAATTGGAGCTTAGTCACACCAATAAAAAACGAGAACAGACTTTTTATGGTATATTAGGCCCTCTGCTTACTACTAGAACAAGAGGTTCAAAGGAAGGTAAAAATGAAAAATCCATTTAAAAACAAAAAGTGAAAGCAAACTTTTTTCAAAACAGAAGGAACTGTTGGTATTCAAGCAGAGGTCTGGATGAGTTTTTTCTCTAAATTGGTTCATCTATCCCTTCCAAACATATTGCTATTACATGGAGATTATCAAAGCAACATATACACACACCCCATTTAATTTCACTGCAACAGCTGTATCGTACTCCAGGATTTTCTAAGGCACCTAACACCACGCTATCTAATCACATGGGTTAAGGTTTTCAAAGCAAGCTAGAGGATTTACGTTCTCCCATTAATTTTAATAGTACTTAGGATTTAGACATACATCATCTGATTTGAAAATCTCAGCCATGGCATTATGCTTTCCTATGGCACTGCAAGATACTTGGGTCACTTCTATAATTATTATTATTATTGCTTCCTGGTTTTACTCAACATTATACAATTAACACTAACCTACAGGGGGAAATCTTGGAAGCCACATGGAAAAAGTCAGGATTTCACTATAGTCTCTATCCCAAGGAGCTTTCAATCTAAAGCATAGACACGTAAAAGACAGAACCCTAGTGGGAAAAGCAGAACCGTAATGGTTCCACTGTTGTCTTTGCAAACTTACTAGATCAATCTTTATTCATTGGCAATTTTTAAATAATCCCAGAGTATGTTGTTTATGCTAACAATAACTAAGTACTGCTGTGTAGGAAGGAGAAATGAGGGGAGCGAAATCAGTTTCTTGAATTAATTAAAAGATAACATTCACAGAGGAATGGGCCAGTGCCACAAATAATTATCACTTGAGATTACACAGTCAAAAAGGCCAATTAAGCCACCAAATATAGCTAATGAGAAATCTTAATTGATCATTTTTCATGCTCTCGGATTAATCTGGCATTTTATCCTTAGTTCATCACAAATACAAAATCACTTAGTCTGCTGCCTTCGCCTACGTTGACAGTTGCACAAGCATTGGTTTATTCAGAGGCCTAGCTTTGGGGAGAAGAAGTTTGTGTGTGGCCAGAAGGAAAACCCTGCATAATATTCCATCATACACACACATTATACCAGTATGTATATAAGGCTTGAATCCTCTCACACTTAAGCTGTCTATACTACCGACTTCTGCTGTCATAGCTAGGTTGGTCACGTGTGTGAAGAGATGTGACCTCTGACCGACAAAGCTGTGCCAGCAGATGGCCCTAGTGCAGATGCACTTATATCAGAAAAGTTGCACTTTCACTAGCATAGCTTATTTCATTTGAGGGGCGTAGTTTGCCTTTACTGATAGACAGCGCAGCTTTGCCAGGAATGCAGCAGCCACAGTAGAATTTCTTGCCATTATAGTACAGCAGCCTAGACCAAGAGAGAACTCCTAGTGTAAATATAGCCTTAAACTAGTGTAATTCAGGACTAACTCCATTGATGTCTCTTCAGTTACATCAGTGTCAAACAGGTACAAATGAGAGAAGACACGGGCCACACGATTCTGCTAAATTCCCTGTACTTTGCTGCTTTCCCTTCTGTCATATCTGAGACACAGATATTTGTCAGAATAAAAAGGTTGTTCCCCCCCACCACCATCTTTGCTACTGACCAACTCTTCTTGCCTCATCCATTCAGTTAAGATTCAGGGTTTGCAACATTAATCACCTCTCTGATGATAATTTTGTATAAGTCATTAACACTGGATTGGGGTGGCACTGTGTTGTATCCACCAGGCAAAGTATTAACAACTTCAACAGAACTTTATTTACAGTGGAAGCGTCTTCTCCAAGCTGTAGCTGCACACTCTGTAACTCTCACTCAGCCTCCTCAACTCCTCCCCCCTCCTTCCTGTTTCCTGTCCTTTCAGACTCCCAACAGCCAGTGCTCCCAGTTCTAGTAATCACATGCAGCATCTAAACACCACATTCCCTCCTCTCTTAAGAAACTTTCCAAATTAAAATAAACATTGTTGTTCTAACCACAGGAACAAATATGAAACAAGACACTATACTGTTGGCAGGAATATTACACTGAAAACACTGTAGATACTACATAACATAGTCTTTAGTCCAGGCAAGTGGTCGTCTGAGTCTGACAGGACATCTCTCAAGCCCCGGTTCCAGTGCAATGTCTTGTTGTGTTGGTTCTACAGTGAAGTCATCCAATGCAGACTGGGTGTTGGCATAATCTCCTCTTTGTGCCTAGGCAGGTGCAAGATAAAAAGCATTCCATACCTGCCCATCAGAAAGTCAATAGGTGTAAGGGCCCTTCTTCTCTATGATTTTAAGAGGAGCTGTGAATTTATGGTCCCCTTTGCGTAAGATTCCAGGTTTTCGTATTCTAACAAAGGAACCACACTCAAACTTTGGTTCCTTAGCACCCCGCCGTTTGTCTGTGAAAGCCTTAGACTTTGCTTGGTTCTGTTCAACTGTCTTTCTCTCAGTATTACTTAGTGTCCTTGAAGCAAAAGCAACAGTCCTCTCTGTGTTGTCCTCATGAAGTTGTGTGAGGACAGCCCCAAGTCCATAATCAGAAGTATCAATAGTTACAATTGTCGGCAATGCGGGACTGAATAATGCAAGTACTGGACTATGTACAATCAAGTCTTTCACCCTTTCGAAACTAACTTGTGCATACGTTGTCCACACTAAGATTGAACTTCTCCATAGTAATTCTCGTAATGGTTCAATGACAGAAGCATAATTGGGAATGAATTTTGCATACCAGGAGGTAAGACCCAAGAAGGAACGTAAGGTTTGCAAATCTGTTGGAGGAGGAGCATTTGAAATTGCAAGGATATGATCTGGATCGGGTTTTAGTCCAGCCTGTGAAATTGTATGCCCCAGAAAGGAGAGTTCAGTTTGTCTAAATTTGCATTTGGACCTATTGAGCTTGAGGCCTGCTTTGCTGATGCAGTTTAGTACAGACTGCAGGTTATTGTCATGATCCTCAGTAGTATTTCCAAACACAGTAATATCATCCAAATAGCACTGAACTCCATGTTGATTCTTCAGAAATCAATGACATCATTTTTTGGAAGGCACTTGGGGCTGATGCGAAACAGTATGGAACACGTTTAAAACAAAATAGTCCCTCGTGTAATAAATGCTGTGAGGTCTCTGCTATCTTCATGCAACATATCCTGGTGGTATGCGCTCTGCAAATTAAGAGTAGAAAACATCTTTGCTCCATGGAGTTCTGCAAATACTTCCTCTATGTGAGGAAGAGGATGGCTGTCAATCACAAAGCTTTATTTGACTCCCTTAAGTCCACACAAAGGCGAATGTCTCCACCCTTCTTCTGCGTCACTACTATAGGTGAAACCCATTCTGAGGAGTTAATCTCTTCAATAATGTCCTTTTGAACAAGTTTTCTAAGTTGCTCTGAAACAGCTTCCCTGACTGAAAATGGTAAGCGCCGTAATTTCTGTCATACAGGCAACACACTATTCTGCATTTTAACTTTATGCAGAAACCCATAAGCACAGTCAAGTTTCTCCTCAACCTGGAGTTGGGTCCCAGCTGAAACTGGTGTGTGTACCGCAAGAGTGCTTTGCTGAGGAAGATCAATTTGTCCATTAACTACCCTGAGATTTAAAGCAGCTAATAAATCTCTGCCAAGGATAGCAGTGCCTTTGTGAACAATGTAGAATTCCGCAGTTACACAGCGATCACCAAAAGTAACTATTGCTGGCAGGCAGCCATGTACTGGAATATGGTTTTTCAAATAGCATTCCAAGTGAAGTTTGGGTTCAGTAAGAGGCACATCTTTAAAGTAACGCAAATAAATGGAATCAGGTAGTATAGATACTGCTGAGCCAGTGTCCAACATTAGCTGAATAGAGTGTGATTTGCCTGAGGGTATGGCAGAAACATTTACAGTGCACTTTATCTGTTCTGGAATATGTGCAGTAGTGATTGTGTCTACACTCAGCACAGTAACATCTGGTATTGTAACTGCATGCACCTGTTGATTGAACTGGCTACTGCGACATACTTTAGCAAAATGCCCAATCTTTTTGCAATGATTGCACTGAGCTACTTTTGCTGGACATCCTGTGTAGCTTGTAAGATGTTGTGGGGATCCACAGCGAAAGCATGCTTTTACTGTATTTTGCATTTGCTGATTCAGTGGCTTTTCATTAGTTTTCCTTTTTGCAATTCTTTGTCTGCAGCGATAGTGAACTTTTCTGCAAAGGAGTCACAGCCTGGACTGGGCCTCCTGTACCCTGGCTCATTATTTTGGCTTCAGCTGTAGCTGACTCAATCTGAGTAGCAATGGTTATTGCTTTTTCTAGTGTAAGTTGTGGTTCTAGAAGTAAGCGTTCTCTTACCTGAAGCATTGTTGTTTTCTCAGTGAGCTGGTCTCTAATCATCTCATCTGCCATATTCCCAAAGTCACAAGTTACAATCAGACTCCTCAGGGAAGCCATATACTGCATTATAGTCTCCCCTGGTTTCTGCTCATGCTGGCGAAATCTGTAGCTACTAGCTACTACATTCACTTTTGGCACAAAAAAGTTCTTTAATGCAGCGAGTGCAGTCTCATATTTATCATCTGCAAGGGGGAAAGTGTAGAATATACGCTGCCCTTCTGCTCCAAGGCAGTGGATTAGCAGAGCACGCTTTCTTACTTCAGAAATCTCTGTAGCACTGATTGCAAGCAGATAAGTCTCAAACATACAGATCCAGGCAGTAAAAGCAATTGGAGGCTCACCTGGGCTTTGCAGAAAGGGTGCAGGTGGGTTCAGAGGCAGAAGATCCATCCTCGTCGCCAAAATGTTGTATCCACCACGCAAGGTATTAACAACTTCAACAGAACTTTATTTACAGTGGAAGTCTCTTCTCCAAGCTGTAGCTGCACACACTGTAACTCTCCCAGCTTCCTCAACTCCTCCCCCCTCCTTCCTGTTTCCTGTCCTTTCAGACTCCCAACAGCCAGCTCCCAGTTCTAATAATCACATGCAGCTTCTAAACACCACACACTGGGGGGAAACAGAATGAGGTTTTATTATATAGGATAAAACTTTCCCTTAAATAGAGACACAGTGGCCAAAATGTCTTCTCAGTTACGCCAGTGTAAATCTCTAGCAATTTGAGTGGTTAATTATGCCAGTGCAAACCCAGAGTAAGTCCATAGAGATCCCCTGTATTTACATCAGTGTAAACCACGAGAATCTGGCCCTAAATATTGATTGTGAGCAATCATGGAAAAGGAAAATAAGTGGACGATACAGTAATTTATCAAGGTATATTTCTAAGAGTGTGGGTAAAATTTTAAAAGGCCTAAGGTCTTAGGAGCCTAAGTCTATTTTAAAGTGACTTTGGCATTTAGCAGCTTAAGTCATGCATCCGAAGAAGTGGGTATTCACCCACAAAAGCTCATGCTCCAATACGTCTGTTAGTCTATAAGGTGCCACAGGACTCTTTGCTGCTTTTACAGATCCAGACTAACACGACTACCCCTGTGATACTTGAGCAGCTTAAGAGTCATTGAAAGTCAATGGGACATAGCAGCCTAACTCACTTTTGAAACTTTTGCCCATCCTTTTCACAAATTGCTGTGTAAGGTTAGGGAGGACTAGCTGTATGTTTCATACAGAGAGGCTGACTCCCTGCCACAAGTGCGAAATGGAACACAACCTTAACTATAGAGTTAGCAGCAGCATCTCTATAATATAATGTGTACAGCAAAGTTGCCTATTAAATTCACCAATTTAAGAATTCTCAACTGGCAACATGATGGCAAAATTACTGAAGTTGGTATAAGAAGATAAATTTTGGCATTGAAACAAACAAACAAACAAACAAAAACAAAAAACCCAGCAGGTCTGCCCCACCCCTGTCCAATTGATCCCGACACTCAGTAATAACTCTTTACTTTAACATGGGAAACATCTGGAACTAAAAAGTTCTGCTTTCTAATTGCATCTCATTGTAGCTTTATGCTGTAGTTTATCATTTCTTTTCAAATCTCATTCATTCAGATGTTCAAAGGCTGAAGTGTGTCTGATTTGCCATTTTCAGGCACTAATTGCAGGCTGCTTTTAATTGCAAAATGGACAATATCAGTGTAATGACAGTCATCTTGTTTTGGGTCACAAGGCTACTAATACTCTAGGCTGTAGAACATGTCCCTTCATTATGATTTAATGTTATTTTAGCGGGCTTTAAATTTTATTTTCAGGTGCTAATTGGTGCCCCCTTGAGTCTAAGCACTGGAAATGTCAACCATGGCAGACACGATCTTGTTTATTGACCATTGTTCTGGGAACCTCTGCCCCTATTTTCATCTCCACTATGAATAATTCTGTAGTACTATATGTTGTTCTATCATGAGAAAATAATACAAGCTTGTTCATACAAGGGCAAATCCTGGCCCTCTATCCACAGCCATAGGGAACCCTGATGCACCAGAAGTAGGAGCTCAGTTCTACTAGATACTGAGCATCTTCAACTCCCACTAATTTCAATGGGAGTTAAGGGTCCTAAGCACCTTGTGGGATCAAGGCCTTGTTGCACAGAGGGGGCTGGATTTGAAGTCTTTAGTGTAGGAACTGTGGATTTTCTACATGATACATAGCTCTGCTCTGCAGGGACTCCCTGCAGCCCAACACACATGGTCAAATCCAAGAGGGCACCATATCTGCAATTGCAAGGCTCACATTTCTCCCCAATGTGTCTGTTCAAGAACCAATGATGCTGGTCTAGCCTTGCAGTACCTGCAAAGACATCAAGATGGTGGAGGAAGACTGAGTTCCCAGAAGCAATACAGGATCCTCTGTACCAAACTTCACTACTCAGGCTTGGGCTGGTGGGAGGAATAGCCCCATACATCTTCTCAAGTAGGTCCAGATACTGAGACAGCTGTCCCTCTCTTGCAAACCACAGGACATTCACCTGAAGGAGAAAGCGTTTCCTCCACATCAGAGCTGTAAGCTATGTTTGTCAAGCATTTCTGACTAGAAGTCTCTTCCTTCTCTTCTCTTTATCCTCCCCCCCACATACACACACTATGACCAAGGCCTAAAGACAACAGCAGGTAGAAATGGCCAATCCCTTCGCGCCCTCTGAGGTCAGACAACAGAAGTATATACTGAAACTTGCTACATCTATCAATGGTGGTTAGTGCTTCTAGCTAGAACACATTAAAACAATTTTTGGTGGGTGAGTTTAATCCTTCCTATCTATAGCACGTGTTTTTAGTTGTAGTGAGCAGAAAGCATGGTGCCAATTCGGAAGGATACTAGTCATGTTCATATTCTGTTTACTGGGCAGTGGGGGCAAAGAAATGTCAGATGGTCAATTTTCAATGACCATTTTTTTAAATAATCAGTTTATTGCTGTGAATATGGTGAAATATATCTAAAAAAAACAGTTTGGATGCATTTGGGAAAGAGTGGGTTTTAGTCCTGCTTTAACTGCTAAATTCAACAAAATCTTTACTGCACTGTCATGTCTGGCTTCTCCATACCATTATAAAATGCCTATGCACTACGCCAAGTGGAGACGGAAGTAGCCAGGGACAAGCTGGCCTGCAGAAGCAGCATAAGGATCTCTATACTGGATTTTGATAGTACAGATCAACATGATGTCAGTAGGCCAGAGCAGCACGCTGAAGCACCAAAACAAGGTGTAAGGGAGAGTGGTCAGATCTTTCTGCTGAGTGGGAGTTGGTTTAGATGAGAAGAAGTGACAGGGAGCCAATATTCTTGCTGCTGTCCATGGTTAGGGTGCCTGTGACCTGCACCCTCTAAACTCTTGCTTTGCAGTTGGTCTTTTGACTTCTCCCATCATGTTTGCCTGCTGCAGCCTGATGGCAACACAACTCATTGGGAAAGGACACCTCTGTCCATGCCCCTTGACTGACACTGAGATGGGCATGTAGGCAGAAACACTTTACTTTTGGACATCTCAGAAGCTTCTCCCTTTGGGGATGTTTTCATGAAGTTACTCACACAAACAGTCATCTTAATTAAAGCAAGATTTATTAAAAACGGAGAACTGAATTTAAAACAAAACCTTTTGCTTAACGTGTCCAGAATGATTAGTTCCATAAGCTAAATTATATAAGGCATGCTCAGCTTATTTAGAAAGAAAAAGTGAATTTCTTATGTCTCTTGAAAGCAAACTCTGACCTCACTGGTCACCTAGAAGCTTCATTGACTATGCACATGGTAATTCCCACTGTTTTCCTAATCAGTTTTCTGAAGACAAAGAAACACAATAGGGGTTGGTAAAACATTCACCATTTTCTGGGCAGAGAAACTCCAAACTCTTCGGACAGGCTATCCATTTCTTCAGTGAATTCCAAGGTTTGGAATGAGGACATGGACTGTGGACTCCTCACAACTATGGAAAGTGGATGCTATACAGTTATTTCTCTACTCTACTGTCACAGCTGCAGAGCTAGTTGTACCTTTGTCCCCTTCCTGGTCTCTCTGAGTGCAACCCCTCAGGTGTTCAGCCTCTTGCCCTTATGTGTCGTAGGGTGGAATCTCATGATTCTTACACTCTTAGAGCAGGATTCTGATATATCACCCCGTATGTATCGACTGCTTAACGCTCTGCAGGACCAACTGGGTTTCGGACACCTACATTTCCTCCCTTTGGGAACCTGTGAGCAGTGATTGTGCCCAACACTCTTCTTAAAATTAAGAATTTTTATTTTGCAGTTGGAACAAAGCATTAGAGAAAAAAGGATTTGGTAACAAGACCCAGAGAGCCCACTCACAGCAGAGTATGGAACTGTAGCTTCCCCATCATGCTCTTCAGGCTACTCTCGCCATAGAGGTGACTTGGCCCTCCAGCCAAACCACTTTAAAGCATTCCACCCCTTCCTTTAGTTCAAGTCCGATACAAAACACCAAAACACCCAAAGGTCTTCAGCCCCCTGCGCTAAGCCTTCAGGGCCTTCCTTACAGGTGAACTCCCAGTGGCAATGGCCATTGCCAGTGTAACATTGTGGGCTGGTTTTATTGGGATGGGGGATGTGAAACAATTCTCTAAAACATTTTTTGTAATAATTAGCTATAGCTGACCCTAGGATTCCTTTTGTTGGGGTGGGATCTGGGGGGCCAGTTGCTCTTTTTCTTCATCTCGGCAGTGGCCTCCCTACCTGTTTCACTGTCTAACCCAGGGGTCGGCAACCTTTCAGAAGTGCTGTACCGAGTCTTCATTTATTCACTCTGATGCAGGGGTCGGCAACGTTTGGCACACGGCTCACCAGGATAAGCACCCTGGCAGGCTGGGCCAGTTTATTTACCTGCTGACGCGGCAGGTTCGTCCGATTGCAGCCCCCACTGGCCGTGGTTCACCGTCCCGGGCCAATGGGGACAGCGGGAAGCTGTGGCCAGCACATCGCTCGCCCGCGCCGCTTCCTGCCGCCCCCATTGGCCCGGGACGGCGAACCGCGGCCAGTGGGGGCCGCGATCGGCCGAACCTGCCGCGTCAGCAGGTAAATAAACTGGCCCGGCCCGCCAGGGTGCTTATCCTGGCGAGCTGCGTGCCAAACGTTGCCGACCCCTGCTCTAATGTAAGGTTTCACGTGCCAGTAATACAGGTTAACATTTTTAGAAGGTCTCTTTCTATAAGTCTATAATATATAACTCAACTATTGTTGTACGTAAAGTAAATAAGGTTTTTAAAATGTTTAAGAAGCTTCATTTAAAATTAAATTAAAATGCAGAGCCCCCCCCGGACCGGTGGCCAGGACCCGGGCAGTATGAGTGCCACTGAAAATCAGCTTGCGTGCCACCTTCGGCACGCGTGCCATAGGTTGCCTACCCCTGGTCTAACTACTGGCTCTTGGCTCCAATCCACCAACCATCCACGTCAGCTCTACCCATCTACCAAGGGCCTTTGGCAGCCAGTTCTAGCTTGGGGACAGCTTCTTACCCCACATTGGAACAGCCTGTCTGCTGTCCTTCCCAGCAATCCCTCAACTGCTGGGTTTTCCCCCTCTGAAGTCCAACAATCAATGCAAGCATAACAGGGCGCTGATAGCTGACCGGGCTGACCAGCCTCAGACCTCCTAGTTCATAAAAGGGCAGGCCACCCTGTCATAGATTTTAAAACAGAACAGCCTACATACCTCTGTAGTATCACCTAATCTTATATTTCCCTACAAGCTGAGTTAGACGTGCTTTCCTCAAGTTACAGGAACAGAACACAACCGATTTACGTTCTCCTAGCAAGCCCAGTACCTTCCGAGCATCTTTTGGTCTCTCCAATTGGTTCTCTCCAACCCACTTGTTCAAACTGGTTTGTGTGCTCTCCAAGAAGAGCAGACTTGAGTCATTAAGCCTGCTCATTTGGGCATGGTTTCTTAATACCTGTCAAGTGTAAGCTTTTAGGCCCAGATCATCAAATGCATGTAGGCACTTAACTTTCAGTGGAAGTTCTTAGGCGAAGTTCTCACATTGGTAGATATATGCCATCATGTGCCAGCAATGCCCCTCTGCCATGTACATTGGCCAAACCGGACAGTCTCTATGAAAAAGAATTAATGGACACAAATCTGACATCAGGAATCATAATACTCAAAAACCAGTGGGAGAACACTTTAACCTGTCTGGTCATTCAATGACAGACCTGCGGGTGGCTATATTACAACAGAAAAACTTCAAAAACAGACTCCAACGAGAGACTGCTGAGCTGGAATTGATAAGCAAACTAGACACAATCAACTCAGGATTGAATAAGGACTGGGAATGGCTGAGCCATTACAAACATTGAATCTATCTCCCCTTGTAAGTATTCTCACACTTCTTATCAAACTGTCTGTACTGGGCTATCTTGATTATCACTTCAAAAGTTTTTTTTCTCTTACTTAATTGGCCTCTCAGACTTGGTAAGACAACTCCCACCTGTTTATGCTCTCTGTATGTGTGTATATATATCTCCTCAATATTTATTCCACTCTGTATGCATCCGAAGAAGTGGGCTGTAGTCCACGAAAGCTTATGCTCTAATAAATTTGTTAGTCTCTAAGGTGCCACAAGTACTCCTTTTCTTTTTGTGGATACAGACTAACATGGCTGCTACTCTGAAACAAAACCAGAGTGTAACCGGAATGTCCCATTACATCATTAACTGCAAGAGTGACTGGGAGAGGAAAGTATAGGAAGCTGATTTTTGTCTTCTTGTATTGTTCACAAAATTCACTTGCTTTTGGTGTTATTACACACTGCATTTTTAAGGGCTCCCTGCTTGTCTTTCTGGAAAGATCATTTGCTCAATGTAACTCCAAGAATTGCTCATGCATGAATCATGGTTCTTGGAAATGCCCAGACAACAAAGTGTGTACTCCACAGCAGCATGAGGCAGGCAAAGAGTCAGCTCTTTCCCTTTCTTGGCTGGGTAGCACAGGTTCAGCAAGGGCCCCACTTGGGGGTCCCACTGTTGTAATGAATAGCTCAATTCAAATAGAAAATCCAGGACAAGACTGAAAATAAGCCTGTTACCCAATTCCCCCAGGTAAAATACTCAAAGATTTATTTTCATACCAGCTTTTTTTTTTGGTGGGTAGGAAAAACCATAAAAACACCCAGAGTCCTTATGTTTTTTGAAAAAGAATAAAAATAAAACAAATCAAACACCACATCTACCAAAAGAGTCAGGCTGTGGCAGGGTGTTGGCAACTGGCACTCTCCTGAAAGCGTGTGCCAAACACATGTAGTAAAGGTACGGTTGCCAAT
This sequence comes from Chrysemys picta bellii, assembly GCF_011386835.1. NCBI lineage: Eukaryota > Metazoa > Chordata > Testudines > Emydidae > Chrysemys > Chrysemys picta. Next base: position 113,174,992 of record NC_088796.1, read on the forward strand.
TTTGGTTGGATGTATTCCTGGAGGCTTCATCACATGACAGTCTTTAATTAAAAATGAATCTTTAATTCCTCGAGACTCCAGGCCAATCCTGGAGGGTTGGCAACCCAAAGTACAGGGCTGGAAATTTTCTCACCACAATGTATGGATAGCGTGCTCCACAGAGGTGGTTGTTTTGTTTATTCACTGTGAATCCTGAGCAGGCAAATGCCTCTGCACCCACATAGCTCGGCAGATTTTTCTTGTCAGGGGCAAAAATTATCTGCATGGGGCATCATCCTCGGGATGCCGCTGACGGACAGACAAGACATGCACGCGAATGCTGCTTTTGAAGCATCATGTGAGTCCACTTAGGGCACTTTTGTAACCCATTTGTGCATTGAGCCAGACTTTGCCTCAAGACGCTGTAGGCAATGCCTACATGTGCCAAGTTCTTACTGCAGTGAATGAAGCCCAACATACTAATTTGGAGCCAGAACATGGCTCATGGTCTCTTTCTGGCAGTCCGATGAAGAGACTAAATCTTACCTAATATTTCTCATGTTTTTATTTTGCTTACATGATGGCCACTTCTATATCCTTGTGCCTGATCCTCCTAGCACTGCACAGTGCTAACTATCAGGTTTGCCCTCCCTGCAACAAGTTACATGCCCAGAAATAAGCATCTGGATTGCGCCTTTTATTTGTCATAAAAGTACTTTGAGCATGGGATTTTCGAAAGCACTTACCATTAATGGGAACAGAGTTAAGCCAAAGTCAGTGCTGAGCACTTTTGAAATCCCATCCTGAATTACTTTTGCCAGGGTTTTTTCCATTTCCATTAGTGCATTTTTTAAAAAATTTTTTTTGCTTTTAGTGGTGGGAACGCCTACCTGGACAGTAATTTAAAGAACAGTCCAAAATAATATTTGAAGACTTAAAAAACAAAACAAAACTTCATGCTGCAGGAAAAACTTCCTGGCCAACCTTTCCATTCCTTAAGTATGACCTTACTTTTCTACTGTGGGATGTCTTTTGATTGCAAGAGTCATTATCATGTCATCTCTGATATTAATGTTTGGAATTCCAGGTACTGTAATGGTCTCTACCTAATGCTTTCATTAAAAAAAAAATCCATAAAGTTAGCCAATCAACAAGACAAATAGTATGCAGCCTATTTTTTTTCCTATTAACACCCTTGCCTTACTCAACTTGTTCATTTATCCTTATGTTTTAAAAGGAGCTCTTAATTACTTCCAGTCCCATTTCAGTTGTAAATGCATCTTTATTGCCATTCTTTCATCAGAATAAATCCTCTGGCCTATTCAAAGAGCTGACACTTCACCACTGATTTACAAGTGACCCATTTTTATTAATCAGATGTTTGCCCTGGCTTTGTTGTACCTGTAATGCTGTCACTGATAACTGTTGATGAAGAGCTCCTTTGCCACCTCCTCTCAAAGATGCATATTTTGCATCAATTCACGGCTTGTCAAATGCCACCTTGCAGGAGCAATATCAAATTTTTACTGTCAAAAGGCTGACATAAAACCAGTACCAGAAAATAATATTAAAGATACGAGGCCTGATCCTGTTGCCCATACGTGAATAAGTCTATTGAATTCAGTGAGACAACTCAGGGGTAAAGACTGCAGGCTAATGCCCTTGTATTGAAATTACTCCTAACATTTCTCCTAACAGTCAGGCTTGGGAGAAAAGTAGGGAGAGAAGACAGAACTGGTGAGCGGGAGATTGCCAGGGCCAACTGCAGTAGAATCCATGGAACAGGGAAGGAGGACTACTTCTTTACACTGGCAGAGCTCAAGAAAACCCACTGCACCAAGTCCCACATGGTCTCAGTTGTGGGACAGAGGTGCGTGATGAATTTAGCACTAAGTGAGAGAGCCCTGGAAAGCTTCCTGTAGACTAGACTATTAGGGTTGGAAGGGACCTCAGGAGGTCATCTAGTCCAAACCCTTGCTCAAAGCAGGACAAATCCCCAGACAGATTTTTATCCCAGTTCCCTAAATGGCCCCCTCAAGGATTTAACTCACAACGCTAGGTTTAGCAGGCCAATGCTCAAACCACTGAGCTATCCCTCCCCTGTAGCAGTGCTGATGAATCACGCTGTGTCATAAACAGACAGTTAAGGGTTAAGGCCTCTTTTACCTGTAATGGGTTAAGAAGCTCACCTAGCCTTGCTGACACCTGACCAGAGGAACCAATGGGGGGGACAAGAGGAAGGAAGGAAGTTTTCCTTTGTCTCAGAGTTTGTTAAGTTTTGTGCCGGAGAGAAAAGATCCAGGAATCAGCCTCCTATCAGGGTAGTGACTATTAGAGAAGGAATATATATTAGTTTATGTTTATTTTCTTTTGTGACTTGTCTTGTGCATTAGAGGGATAATCAAATTGGGATTTCTTTTGTGTAACTAAGGTTTTGCCCAGGGGAACATCCTCTGTGTTTTGAATCTGTTGTCTGTGAGAATAGCTTGCATGCTAATCTCCCGGAGGTTTTCCTTTCACCTTTCTTTCTTTAATTAAAGTCTTCTTTTAAGAACCTGATTGATTTTTCCTTGTTTTAAGATCCAAGGGGGTTGGATCTGGACTCACCAGGAATTGGTGGGGGAAAGGGAAATTAAACTCAAATCCTGCAAGGAAAGGGGGGGATGATTAATTTCTCCATGTTTTAAGATCCAAGGGTTTGGATCGGTGTTCACCAGGAAATTGGTGAAGTCGTCTCTCAAGTTACCCAGGGAAGGGTTATAGTACTTGGGAGGGAGATATTTGGGGGTGGGGGGAAGACAGAGTTTCCAAATGACTCAAACGATTTGGTGGTGGCAGCATACTGATCTAAGCTGGCAATTAAGCTTAGGGGTTCTCATGCAGGTCCCCACATCTGTACCCTAAAGTTCAGAGTGGGGGTGAAACCTATGACACGCCGTGTGGTCAAGCTTCCAACTTTTGCTGCAGCGCAGTTTGGATGCTTGCAGCGCATGCAGCCTTGCAACTGCTGATGGGCCAAGTGAGGCAAGGGAGATGAGACAGGGATAAAGAATGAGTTGTGTTTGAAGGAGAGTAAATAGAAGGGAGGAAAACAGTAGACGGTGGGCACTTTTCTTCCTAAATGCTTTCCTTTGAGAATGGGAACTCACTAGATGGCCAAGAAATGAGGATTGCTTGGTCTGAAATACACGGGAGTTGATTCCAGCGACAGTCACTTTCAAAGAAATGCTCTACATACACTAGCTGAGACGCTATCCTGCTGCCAGTGCAGCTCCAGTCACTTCAGAGTTATTCTAATTTACACCAGCTTAGGTTCTGGCCTGTTACAAATAGCAGGTGATGCCAGTAAATAAAGTATTAGCAAAATTTGATAATTTTGACAGGTTAAGTCAGAAGAACTGCAGCCATCATATGTAATACATATCTCTGTTAGAGCCCTGACAGCCAGTTCAACATAGCTCCATTGACTCATAGCTCCATACACCATTTGCACCATCTGGACTTCTGAATCTCCCTGTCCCCCATTTTTTCTACTTTATACTCCAGCGTGCCTAACCTGAGGCAGTATTAAAGGCATATTACGACTCGATCCTGGCTCTCCTATACTGCAGTGCAGGATGCTATGAAAAAATTGGTTTGTTGTTTGAAGTGATCCACATCTGATAATCTACTGTATTTCTCCCACTATACTGAATGTGATGTTTTAATTCACCAACTTTACAGATTGAATCTGGAGGTTCCCAGGGCAGGTAGGGTCTGTTTTTCAAAACTGTGTTGTTGATTTACATTGAATCAATTTGTATTTTGGATTGATTTTCCAATGGCTGCCACTGAAAAGCTCACCTTTACAACCAGTCACTGCACATTGTGGTAATGTATCTACCAGCCAGCAATGTTGCTCCTCATCTCATAAAACTAGAGAGTACATCAAGCTTGAGTCTTTGTTTGCTCCTCACTAGCTTTAAATGCTGCTCCTGAATTTGCAGACTGACACTAAAGAGTAGTAGAGGTGCCTGAGGCAAAAATGATGGGCCAACTAAACAGGAAAAAAACTCAGAGTTGAGTGGCACCTCACCTGCTGATCCTTACAATGTAAACAAAGGAAACTGCTATACACATACAGTCTTGCAAACTCTATTTAGCTCAGGAAAGTGCATAGAATTTTAGTGAGCTGGTGATGTTGTCCTCAAGGATCTTGAAAAGGTAACTGGAAGTGTGAAAAATCCTGACTTAGTACATGGACCATTATGATCTAAACAGTCATCACCCAGACTCACATTCAAGTCTTGCAGGACAAGAGAATGCCTGCAAGCTTCCTCACTGCCCTCCTCAGTAATCGGAAAGGCTAACGCGAATGAGTTGGACGTGTTTGAGCCTGTTGCATCTCAAATTAAAGAGCCTGCGAATCTGCAGCACGTTGCTTGTAGCATGAAAACTAATAAATTGTAGCTTAAGTGTTCCAGCAACATAACATGGAGAGTACTAAGAACTTTTTCTGGCACCACTTTTTTCTCTGGAAAATGTATTCAGTGTAATGGACAGGGGCATATATTGGATCCCCCTCTTGCCCCCAAAATGATGATATTTAACCAGATTTTCAAACTTAAGTACATGGCATTGCAAGCATACAAATATATATGGGTGTTGTATGCATGCAAATGTTATTTATGCACATAGAGTTCAGGAATTTGTAAATGTACATAGCTAGTTGAGAACCTTGGGCTGTCTGACCTTGCACACTTTTATATATGGTATTTCAGTGGACTATTCAAATGCTTATTTGCAGACCCTTATCCCCATTTGAACATGCAGGTGTATAATTTGTACACACAGTCACTTAGCATGTAAAAATTAAGTGAACCAAAACACAAGAGCAAGATCCCAGAATAACCAATCAATCAGAGTTATTAGAGCTCCAAATCAGAAAAATACAGAGACTTGAACCAGGATCTCCCATATGCCTAACTACCGGGCTATTGCCTATTCAAGGGTGGATCTTCTTCTTGTGGGTTGTTTTGTTTTTGTTTTTTGTAAAAAAAATTCATAAGATCTTGTTTTCATTCCAATATGGAATAAAAACAAAATTCTGAAACCTTGAATGTTTCCCGCCCCGAAAATGGAGTTCTTGTTTTCTGGCCAGCCCAAATCACTGACTACAGTTCAGCCATGGTCATTAATGGTCAAGAGTTATTGAAGCTGAAGTGCAATCTGTGTGGAATGAGTTAGTGGTCTCAGCCCAGCTCATAGCGAACAAGATTCCACATCATGAAACTCCACTACATTTAGCACTCCTTGCTGGCACCCTCCTAACAGGGACAGAGACTAAACTCTCTCACCCACTCCTGTCCCAAGAGAAAATCCCTCTGAATCAGAATGAGAAAAGGACAGGAGAAGCTTGCACTGCTGTGGACCATGCCACAGTACCTGTTTTGGAGACAGAAGATTTAAGTCTCCTGTGCTGTCAATCTGGCACCTTTAAATGAGCATGATATTCTTGTAATGAAATGTGCCAACAATATTATGGGTTCTTAATATCTAATTTATAAGACGTTGAATTCAATTCATTTTTGGCATAGTAACAATACAAAGCTAGTTGCTGATTTGAAGTCATTTGCTATTCCTCCTCTTTTTTCTGACAGTCCTTCTACTGGATATTGAGAATCCAGTTATAGGATCTCAATGGCAATGTTTATCTCAAATACTCAAGATGTAATTGCAAAAGAAAAAGCCCACCTCTAAATGCCATAATATTGTCATTTTTACTTTATGAACTTTTAGCAGTATATGGAATGACTGAGTTGTTTCTCCCAGAAGTTTAATATGTATTAGAGTTTATTTTAATTTTACCACATGTATAACGTTTGTTCAAATCATTAAGTTACAGACTAAGTGTTCAAATGTCATTTCATTATCATTAAAGTAAACATTCTCAGCCATATGCATTTATGAAGGCAATGAGACTTAATATGAACCTTTAATAATGATGGAGATTGCTTTAGTGGCAAACAGTCCATTAACAAAGAAATCCTACAAAGGTTTAAAACAGCTACAGAAGACATTTTCAAACATGCATACTAAGGATTTTTAACTTGATAGACATTTGACAGTTAAGCTACAGATTTTTGTAACGTGCAAACCTTCCTACAAATATAATAAAGAACAAAGATTTTAGGGCCCAATCCAACACCCAGCGAAGACAATAGAAAGACTACCACTGACTTCAATAAGCATTGGGCAAAGCCCTTAGATATTAAGGCCCTGATCTTGCAAATAGTTACTAGCATGAGTAAAGGTCTTTGCAGGATTAGGCCCTGAGCACACAGCCATGGATTTATGTGGGTAAAAACTATCCATACATATGTGAATATAATTAAGGACAAGTTAATCAGCTTTTCCAAGGAGGAATGGTGATCTGTTAACAATACCAGCATACTGAATCCCCTTCTTCAAGTGCCAGGGCCCTGGATAAGATGTACCAATGATTATCTCTACCTTTAGATTTCTACATAGCATACCTATGTATTGGAATTCAGTGGTTGTGTTTAGTCTTTTTTCTGTGTTAGAACTGATTGTCAATATAGTCTTTATTTTATTCTCTGGATTTTCACCAATACATTTTCTACACAGGAATGGTTATTATTTTTACCTTTGTAAAAGAAAATCTGTATTCCAAGCAGTAGACTCTGTGGGTGAGATTTAAAAAAAATAAAATAAAAATAAAATAAAATAATCAGGGGATCAGGCACCTCAGACAGTTGGGTGCCCAACTGTCATTGAGAGTAAATTGAAAGTTGTTGCCTACTTCCTGTAGGAATTTTTTGAAGATCCCACCCTCATTTCTGGGAAGAGGCGCCACACTCGATATATACATCACTAAACACCTCGAAATAGGACATGAGATTTAGATGGTTCATAAGTCTCACATGGATCTTCTGCACAGGGCAAAGTTCCAGCCTCCATGCATGTAGTTTGGGAAAATGACAGACATAAAGCATGAATATGGGCAGAAGGCATAAGAAAGAAAATGGTAAGAAAATAAAGCAGAGCCAGTATCCCATTAACTTTTGTGTTTTCAGTTACCTTCCTCACTCTCTAGTCTATCTGGTTCTGATATCACTCATTTCTGTGTAGCCATACATCACTGAACACACATATACCTACTGTGGTTAAGGTCTCTCAAAAATGAGAATGGTTACTGTGTTGTAAATTTTCTTTCCTCTTTCTCCCCAGCCCCTTTAGTCCATCTTTATTATTTCTCTCTGAGCCTGATCCGACATACTGCTGAGCATCCTCAGTGCCAACTGAGCTACGTGGAATTGGAAAGTGCTGAGGGACTTCAGATATCATTTACTCTATAGGATTTGACAGTGCTCAGTACCTCACAGGCTCAGGCCCTACACATCAGTAAATACACATCAACATCCATCACCATGACCGTATTAGGATCACTCTTGACAATCTCCCTCCCCGTATCCTTGCCCTACACACACACACACACACACACACACACACACACACACTACAGTGTTTGAGAGCAGAACATACCCCAGGGTTGTATTTCACCAGACTCCTTGCTCTGTAAAAGCAAGTGACCATCTTGAAGCTCCGTGATCTATATCCCTAGTCCCCAGGTCTATTTATTTTTAAATACTTGCTATTAATTTTAAATGAAAATGACTGAAAGTGATATTCACTAAATGTTTTGGAAATTTTCCAACCTAACCTACTTTAATACTTAATTGGAATGTGCCTCAGGCACTTACCATATATTAGCCTTACACTCATGGTTGTTTAGCTTTGCATAGGATGAGGGAAAATTGTAAACAGCATGCCTTTTGAGACTGGATAGTGCATGTCTAAGGTTAATGAAAGTGACCTTTCCACAAAGGTGTTACCGTCAAATACACACACAAATAAAACACTTGTCACTATCAGGAGACAATTTTGTTATTTAGCTTTTTCTTGGCCCTCCTGCGTGGAATCAATATTGCCTTCTCTTCCTTGCTGATTTTGGTTTAAAGCTCATACTTTAGACAGAAGTTGGGCCATCAAGTGCAAGCACATAATGGCAAGTCTTTACTCAAGTGAAACTCCCACCGGAGACAATGAGTGTTTTGCCTGAATAACAACTTCAGGATTTGGCCTAATCATTTGTTTTCATTTTCCTCCCTCTATTACCAAGCTGTCATGTCTGTTCTCGGATACTCAAAATTTGAGTACTGAGTTTCCAAGGGTACAGCTGTTAAAACAATAGCCGTGGAACCAGGTGATTGTGAAACTCAGTTTACAATGAAGTGAAAGGAAAGTACTGCTTTGGCTCAGTGTAACTCAACAGTTTCACTCCACTTAAATTTTTTTTTTCTACCTGTAAGAGTGTTCCCCTCAAACGGCAGTCCTACTCTGAAAAATGGTTATGTAAAGAAGATATCTTCTCACTCAATAGATCTGTGTATTCTGATTCATTTCTGATAACTATAGTTTACTTCTGTTAGCCCTTCAGAGCTAAAGCAGAGGTGTTAAGTTTTTAAAGGAAAGACTGGGTGTTTGTTTAGCAATTCAAACTATAAGTGGTATCTTCAGCCACCTAATGCTGGGATTGGTGGGTCTACAAAGTACAATTCCCAGCTTGATCTAAGCTCATTAAAGTAAATGGAAAGACTCGCACTGACTTCAGACAAATTTTGGATCAGGACCTCTAACATGCTGTGTATGTTACATGAACTCTTTTGCAAATACTGCAGTTGGAGAGCATGGAATTCTGACAGCCTAGAGATATGTACATTCGTTATGACCTAGTGCAAAGCTCAGGTATATCTTCAATGCATTACACAGGAGTGATGGGGAGCAGAAAAGACTTCATGACTGTTGTGGATTTAATTGGGAGTTGGAAGGCTAAAACCTACCTACCAACTCTGAAATTCTTGAGTTTGGTAATGTAAGCAAACGCTACTTATTACAAACCTACTCTCCTCAAAACAAAATAAGAGAGTTTGTGGTGTTTAAACTTAAAAAAAAAAAAAATTACCCAAAATCTTCCCAATCACTATTAAGGAACAACCTTTTACCTCTTAGCCCTACAGTAGCTCCCACTCCTAGTTTATCCTATGAATCAAAGATTCCTTCTTCAATCGTTATCTACTGGTACTTTCCTTTGAACACTTGGGTCTCATCAAGTACTTCTTTCAAACTAATGAGTTAGCAAAAATACATGAGGACTTGTGGAGGAAAAACAACATGATGGTACTCCCAAGACCTTTTATGAAATAGCTCTGCAAACTATCTCACCTTAGCATCAATGAAAATGGTAATTTTCCACCACTATGTGCATCTAATTTTAATTGTTCTGTTGTGTTCAGTTTAAAATCTCAGACCTACCATGTCAGAAAATTTTAAATCTGAATAAAAATAAAAGGGGGAGGAGAGTGGCCATTATTTAACACAAAAAAATATAATAACCATCATCATTTCTAATTATCAAATCAGTCATGGGCAGAATTTTTTTTTTTTTTTGGACAGGTTTGAACAATGAAGGCTGTCAAATAAAGCCACCAAATGCTTTCCTTATCACCTTGAAAAGTGACAAATCAGATTCAGTCAGAATGTAGCAGTGTCAGTTCATGAATGGCCACATGTGCCCACATGACTTTACCTTTGAAGTCCTCCAGTTTATTAGCACATTAACAAACTGCATGTCTATTCCCTTTTGTTTCCCAAATCGGAACACTTTGAAATTTGTAATTCCTTAAGCCAATGGAGCTACAGAGCCAAATCCTCTACTACAATCTAGCTGATTTGTACTGCTCCAGCAGTGGAAAGCCGCCTTACGCTGCTGCTGGAGAATACCACTTATGTCACACAGACCTGTTTATGCCCAGACCCTGCAATTGACGCCGCTTTGCCAGATCCCAGTGCTTGCTCAGGGTCCCAGTGACTCTAGAGGGGCTCCAAACATACTCAGGAATCTGCCCATGCACAGCACATTGAAGGATCAAGTCTACAGTGGCTCTACATCATCCCTCTCCTAGATCCAACACTCAGGGAACATGGGATACTCCTGTGGTCTATGGCTGCTAGAATGGCCCTTTGGAATGGAAGGAAGAAGAGCACAACTCCAGTTAGAGAGCGTAGTTCCTGGATGTCCCTAAGAGGAAGGAATATGCTTATCTTTTAGACCTGAAAGGAGGCTAAAACAGGCAAGAAAGTTGCCAGGTGGGCATTCAGGCAGAACAAAAGATTGGTACCATTTCCCCACTAATGGGTGGCCCTGGGTGCTTCAAGGACACTGACCAAGGTCAAGGGGAGCATAGGAAGCATTTTGAAATATGGGTCTCATTCTCTCACTTATTCCTAATTTACAGCAGTGAAATTCCATGCAAGTGAATGGAGTTACACAAGCTGACCCAAAAATTCTGTTGTGCAGTGCTCATATTCAGCATTTGTATCCAAATATCAGGCCTAAGTCCAACAATTAGTCCCACACATCTCTGAACACTAAATACAACTGGGTTTTAAATAAACAAATATCAGAGCTTTGCTAAAAAAGAAAAATATTCCCATGCTGACAAAGTAGATTAATTGATTCCTGGCTGGTATTGCACAGATATTACTCAGTCCTGTTCACCATGTAAAGATTGGTTTAAGTTCTTTAGCAAGTGGGATAACTACAGACAGTTAATCTTAAAGACATCTATAAGTTTGATGCTCTAAAATAAGACAGGGCTCACCAGAGCTGTCTTGGGGATATTGTAGAAGAATCTTACTGTACCTATAAAGGCAATAAACCTTCAATATATTTGGGTCAAGAGAGGTTAGGAAAGTTTCTTTTCAGCAATCAACATTTTAAAAAATATACACAGTCAGCAGCAGACTGAGAAATGTCCTTCTGGAGAAGCTCTGTAGCTATGCATAACAATTTTACAGCTGGTTACAGGTTATGAGTTCAGGAAATGAAATGCAGACAATCTGAGAAATAAAAATAGCCTGATGCAATATTTGTAGAGTGCTTTGAGTATTTTATTTCACCATTTTAATGGTTAATCGAAAACTGAAACCTAGCATAAAAATTTGTTACTTACACCATATTATCTGGATCCCCTCGTCTCCATTTACTGATCCAGCACACCAAGACTTCCCCAGACGCTAAGAAACAGCACTTGCTTATAATTCCCGTCTTTATGAGACTTAAGTTGAGTGCTGCACACACAATTTTCTCACTCATCTTGTCACCAGTTCCTGGGCAGACAAAATTAATTTTAGTAACAACCATTGTCCAGCGGACACACAACATCAGTAGTAGATTGTTACTCTACAAGGACCGAATTCTGCTCATCTTTCTCACAGTAAAACAGTAAAAAATTTCCAGCATATGAGCACCACTTAAGTTTACAAGCAAGTTAACTACAAAGCGAACTGCACCTAAGGAAGGCTTTGTGTCCATGTGTATGTAGCTAAGTTAGCTTTGTAATTAACTACCCCATCTCCTGAATTGCACCTAAAGAAAGCCGTGTTGCTGGTTAAAAAGAACTTTCACAGTACACAGTTCCTGACTAAACTATTAAAATACATGGCTTAGAAATAAGGGATCTTACCATATTAAAGGTCTAAGTCAAGAGATACTAGACACTTATGTCATTGAATATAGCATACACAAGCAATAATGTCAAAGATGTTACAAGATGCTACACATGGATATCTAAGGTTGTAGGGAAAAAAAGAGTCTGATGTTAAATCCCAATTCTGCAACTGACTGCACGGGTGCACGCTTATGTGCAATCAGTTGCAAGATCGTGGCCTTATACTGTTTTATTTGAGTAGTAGTATATGGCCATGAAATTAAAGACTTTTGTACTGCATATACACAAAGAAGCACGGTCAAGATTGCATGTAGCAAGACAGAAAATCTTTATTTGTGCAAAATGACCCAGAATCTCAGAAGTTTTCATGGTGATTATAGTGGGTGCAGAAACAAAATATTCTTTTTCAATTGTTTCAGCTGGAAGATGTCTGACTCGGAAGTGAGGATCTAAGAGCAACTGCCATGTCGTTTTTGCTTTTATTTTTCTGAAGAACATTGTTGGATTAATGTCACATCCTGTCAGATGCAGTACTAGTGTAAAGTCAAAGGGTGTACCATCCATTGACAGTTAATGAATGAGAGAGCCTCTGCTGGAGCAGTGAAAAACAGGTAGGACTATATTATTTATGTACCTTTATTTCAGAAGAGGAGCTAGCAAGCTTTTTAGCAAAGTGCTTGAACAGAGTGTGCATTAAGGAACTGCAGAATGCACTTCTTAGCAGTTAATTAATTTCAGAAATATTAGTGACTTAAATGTTCACACTGAAAATAGAATATTGAGGCAGTAGCTATGAGACTGTGCCTCATCTTGTTACAAAGGAGAATGGTTGTGGGTCCATTAGATGAACGTGTGGTGGTTTGAGCCCAGATCTCAATGGTCACCCTTTGTTCTAATTTTCAACTTACGGACAGCAGTTGGATGATTTTCACATTTGCTTTCTGCTGGAGAGACTCACGTGATGTAGGTTATCTTTCCTCTTCACCTGGCAAGTGCTTACTTAGAGGTGATGTGCTTGGTGATGCAGTAGTAGTGATATTAAGGATACTAATTACTAATCATACTAACAGGTTTCAGAGTAGCAGCCGTGTTAGTCTGTATCTGCAAAAAGAACAGGAGTAATTGTGGCACCTTAGAGACTAACAAATTTATTAGAGCATAAGCTTTCATGGACTACAGCCCACTTCTTTCTAATAAATTTGTTAGTCTCTAAGGTGCCACAAGTACTCCTGTTCTTTTAATCATACTAAGGAGATCAAGGTGTTGGTTTTAACCACAAGGCCCTTGAAGGTAAAGGCTTGGTCACCTGAGAAACCAGCTCTCCCTCTCTATTCAATATGTCCACAGGTCCAATCAACACAGGCACTCAAAGTGGAGACCCTTCAGTCCAAGAATAAGGATTAAAGGAGAAGGCTGGAGAACAGATGCACCAATGAATAGGTTAACCCCACAACAATAATCAGATACTCCTTCAGATAATCCTATTTTTCCTTTTACAACTAAATAGGCACTCAATCACTCAAACAGCATACAAGTAAAATCAGAGCAATCCCAAGGCCTATATACAGGTTTTGGATCATCTGTGTGGGCTGTTCTCTCTTGTGTATAGTATTACCTAGCGGATTGAGCACTTGACTAGAACTCAGGAGACCTGGGTTCTGTTCCCTATTCGGCTGGACTGCTGGATGAGTTTAGGCAAATCCTTCACCTCCCTGTACCACAGTTCACCCATCTGTAAAATGGGGATAACTGATATTGAACTCCTTTGTAAAGTACTTTGAGATCTAGTAATGAAAAGCACTATATAAGAGTTAGGTATTATGATGTGAAGCCCCATTACCCTAATATCTCACAATCTTTAAGGTATTTACCAACCCAACCTTGTGAAATAGGGAGATACTATTATCCTTGTATTACAGATGGGAAATTGAGAGGCTATGTGATTTATCCAGTCACGCAGGAAGTCTGTGGCAGAGAAGGGACTTGAACCCAGGACTCCCAAGTCCTCAGCTAGAGCTCTAATCACTGGACCAGCCTTACTCTTGTGCTGAAGCTCTCTAGGACTGACCAAAGAAAGATTAAATTTATAATACACAATGGAATAACTATCAGAGGGGTAGCTGTGTTAGTCTACTGTTGCTTAGGTGCCTGGTGATGATAGCACCCCCCGGGCACCATGTGAGCTTTCACATGAATGTGCACACTAAGACTAGGTCTTCATTTGCCCCAGAATCCTTCCTGTCTATCTGAACAGGAGTTAAGCAGTACTCACTGTTGTGTTGTCCCCCTGCAAGGCAGGAAGATTTCTCCACATGAAGCAGGTCTCTGGGTTGCTCAAGCCCTTGGCTTCCAGCCTAGGGGAAGCCTAATAGATGAAACTAGCAGTCAGACCTCTCTCATTGGATAGTGGCGTTCAAGAAATACTTCCCAATCCAGACTTGTTTGCTTGCCTTTCTTTCTACTGTTTTTGGCCCCTTGACTGGGGAGAAGGGGGACCTGACAGGCTGGCTTCGTCTTTACTACTTGTCTCCAGTAGCCATTTTGGAGGCAGGTGGGGGTGGTTAAAGAGAAGAGAGACACCTCTTGTGAAGGTGAGGGTAGCTAGACTCTTCTGAGAATTAAAAAGGAACTCTCTCTCCTACCCTGGAGAAAACAACCGAGGGTTACAACTCTTTCTGCTGCTAGAAGCCAACTCCCCTATCTCCTCCCCAAATAATGGGCTGGGGTAGATTTGCTGTGAGTACCTGAACAGTCCCAGTGTCTACAGGGTGTGATTGGTTTTCCAAGCATGTCAGTCAGGCTGCTGGCCTAGTAACTCCTCCTCTTCTCTAGTCCATCCCCCATTGTCCAGGTTTCACCCACACAGGTTAGGATGTCAATTTCTGTATCAATTTCCTCACCTCTACATCCATGCTGCTTCTTCAAAACAGCAAGGAGGCAACACCAAAAATAGAGAGGATGATGATAATAATGATTGGTACCATGTGTGATTCAACTATTACTGGCATTTTATTTCTGCTTTTTTTTCCTCCCTTTTCCCTTATTGCAATTTAAATGAATAAGGAGGAAGAAAGGGAACTATAGCTCTTGTCTACCGGGAGTTTTCCTGGAAGATTCTATAGTCATCAAGGGAGAACTAGTAGGATGACAAGGCAAAAAGAAAAAAAAAAATCTTTTGTGCACATTAACAAATCTGGAATAGGGTGAATGTTCACAACTTCAGCAAAATAAGTTTAGGTACACAAATGCTAACATTTTGCACCTACAACGATCCCGGTGATAAACTACCTAATGCCCAGATCTTGCCAAGCTTGGTGAGTTAGACCCAGACTTTAAAGATATTTAGGTGCTGCTCTGCTCAGGGTTGCAAGATCGAAGGCCCAGATCCTCAGAAGTATTTAATTTAGGAGCCTAACTCCAATTGATTTCAATGGGAGTTAGATGCATAAATACTTTTGAGGATTTGGGCCTAAGTGACTTAGGTGTCCAAGTCTCATTTTCAGAAGTGATTTAGGCACTTAGGAGACTAAATTTCATTAAAAGTCAATGAGGCTCAGAGCCACAAGGGACTTACATGTCTAAATCCCACTGCAAGCCACAAAAACCCTCATTTAGCTGCTGCCTAACTTTGCAGGTGCCTAAACTCACTCATCACCAAATTTTTCATTATACAGTTCTCTAACTGCCTAAATTTCTGCCTGTAGGCATGCACATTGGTCAGGAATATGGCTAGACATTCATCTCACACCTAAGCTCCGGCAGGATCCTCAAATCAGGTAACGACAGGCTATTTTGCCTGTGGGGCTAATTGGGCAAGTGTGTTCTGAGCACACAAAATGGCCAGAAAGCCCAATTATCCTGTTTAACCGAGTGGTTAGGGGACTTTCTTAGGATGTGAAAGACCTTGGTTTAATTCCCTTCTCTGCCTGATGACAGACAGGGAATTCAACAAGGGTTTCCCCTCTCACAGGGGTGCCCAACCACTGGACTATGGGATATTCTGTGTGGGTCTCCCTCAGTCTCTCCCGTTGAAGCCATTCCACTTTGTAAAAATAATTAAATATACATTGGTTCAGACAGAGAGTGAGAATGACTCTATAGTCTGGGGGTAAAGGATCGCTGGTCAAATCCATTCTCTCATCAGGAAGAGGGAGAACTCAGCCAGAGTCTCCCATATCCCCAGGTGAATACCCTAACCACTAGGCTAAAGGTGTTCAGGAGGCCTCCTCCTCTACAAACACACTCTCCCATTTTGTGTGTAGGTAGGTACACCACTAGGTGCCTACAGTGCCTGACTCCAGAAGGGTTTCCTGCTATGGGTCCCTCCTGCCTGGAGTTAGGCACCAAACTCTGTGAGAGAGGCATGACTTAGGGCACACCCTTCTCTTCAGTATCTGCTATTGACTAGCTTAGGTAACTCCGTTCCTAACATGCTGGATTTGTGGATCCCATTCTCAAGTGCCTCTCTCTCTCTCTCTCTCCCCCCACATTGTATAAGGAGCTTAGAAACTAATGCAGGGTTTATGGATTCTGCTGGGTGCCTAAAAGTTAGGCAATGCTACATTCAGCATTGCAATGCCCAAGTCCCTTTGTGGATCTGGCCCTGAGCCTTTACCAAACTAAAACTGGGACCACGTCACGGTTCCCACTTCAGTTTCTTTATTAATAAAAGAGACTGTTCTGACTGCCTCACAGGGATAAAGAGTTACTGAACATATACAGGCATGGTTGTGACTGAAGCTGAGGGAAGGATCTAGAGTTAATTGGAATAGAGGTGTATCTAAATTTTTGCAATTAATGTACAGGCACACCAGCTGTATTACCTCAGTGAACTATTATCTCTATAATTTTCATAAGTAACCATTATTAGTAACAATCATGACCACTAATATATCAGGCATGATATATAATATGCTTTGCAGCTATATCACCCGGCCTATGATCTACTCAGTGCTTACAACCTCATCAATGGCAGGCTAGGTCAAGCACTTGGATACGAGATCTTCAAGGAACACCTAGGAGCTGTAAAAATGACATTGATCGCAGTACTTTCTTTTCAGGTTAATACTGAAATAATGCTACAGAGCATGGGGTCAGGAAGCACTGTGCTAAAATAGGTGCCAAGTTTCAGAAAGGATGTAAAACAGAGGTCCTGCCCACATGTGGTCATTAAAAAAAGGTCCTACCCACTCACAGTCTCCAGCACTTGTAGGAGAGCTGCTAAGCCTGCTATCCACACAAATTTCATCTGAAGTAATTGGTCCTAATGAATGCTATTGCTAATAGTCTCAGACAATGCTAGGGACTAGGGATGGGATCCACAAAAGGACTTAGGCATTGTAATGCCAAGCATCAAGCCCAATGACTGTTCCACTGTGGCTATTTAGTTATTGGACCAGAGAGAATGGGAATTACTCTGTTGCCCTGTGGTTAGGGCATGCACCTGGGAGGTGGGAGACTTTGGGTCCAGTCCCCCTGCTCTTTTATAATTTTCCACAAGAGCTTCAACAGGAGAAACTGAGGGAGCACCACAGCAAAACATCCCATAGCTCAGTAGCTAGAGAACTCTCCTGAGAGATAGGACACCCCGTTCAAATCCTCTCTTTTGTCTGCTGGCAGAAATAGGGGGAATTGACTGGGTCTTCCACATCCCAGGGGAGTGCTCTCACCTCTCGGCTATAAGTTATACGGTGGTCCGCTCCTTCTCCAGCTGTATTTTGAATGGGACCCAATTTAGTAGGCACCCTGAAAACACACCAAATGCCTACCTTCCCCTCGTTTGTGGCTCGCTCTAGGGCTTAGTGGAAGATAGGTACCCAGGAAGACTAGAGGAAGGCAGCAGTGTGCATACCCAGAGACTGAAACATAGGTGTATATGAAATTTTTACCCTGAAAAAACTTTAGGCACCTAAACTCACTTTGTGCTTACAGGATTGGCAAGAGTTTTATGGATCACAGTGGAGCCAAAACAGGATATAGGTGCCTACATCCAAGGTTTAGACACTTAAGAACTTTTGTGGATTCCATCCTATATAGGTATGAAGACTCAACTATGCTCTTGCTGTAATGGATTTTCCTTCAGGAGCTTGCAGTCACTGCACGCCACGCCTGTGTTACACATGCCAAAGTACTTTTTCCCAGTGATGCTAGTCTGACACTTTTTCCCATTTAAGTTTATGTTCTTTTTCTGAGCTATGCACCTAAACTATGCTCTCTCCCTTACTGCTCACGCTACCTATTTTGTGCTGTGTCACTGACCCCTTCCTCCTCCTGCATAGTCACTCCTCCAACAATCTCTCTACAGCCTCTCATCACTCTTCTAGTTTTTTATCTTCTACTATTCTAGCTCAGTCCTGCTCTGGTATGCATGAAGCTGGTAGGCAGAACAACGAGCAAGGGATTCAGCAGAACTGGCCAAGGAGAAACATTAGTAGCAAAAATTTAAACAAAAGGTTTAATTTTGGCATATTACTATTTTACATTCTAACAAGGTCTGATTTTTTGGGAAAGGAGATTCATAGGGAGCAGTAGAATATAGTAACTGTATAGGGACACAATTACTTTATCGCAACTCACAAAGCTCCAAGCCCATATTTTAATTTTAAACCACCACTTTCAGCAGTCTGGTTTGAACAGTGACTTTCCATATAGCTTACTTCCTAGTTACACCATTAATTTGTAAGTACAAATAAATTGATACAGGAGTGGAGTTTGTGAAAAGGGAAGAGTAACAGATGACTGCTTTCATAGGAGGGTAGGTGAACTAAACTAATCTGAACTGCTTTAGTTTATCACAAAGACATTTAATTTATTTCATTATACTCTGTGGGCAAGTTAAAGCACCCCAAAGCCTTAACATATTCAAGGAGATGAGTGTAGCGGACAAAGGCTCCTTCAGAAAGCAATATTTAATAAAACTTAAATTAGGTCTCAGAAGAGTCATAGAATGTATATTAACTATGGCACCAACACTTGAGATATTCTATTCATATGCATGTGTTTTAAAGTAATTGCCATTACACACACACACATCCAAAAATGATTTTAATATAGGTATGGATATAGCTTCTGTTGAATCATCCACTTAATTTTTTGGGGTGTGAGGCTAGAGAAATGAAGAGGGGCCACAAGAGAGATGGCTAATGAACAGTCCACAGATAAGAAGGCTAAATGTTCATGTAAGAAACAAGAGACATTTTTTTCATTAGTTACGATGGGAGATGGCAAATCTACATCCAGATCTAAAGGTTTTCATTTTTCCAAATGGAGTGGGATATTTCAACAAATGAGTTAAAATACCCTAATTTGTCTTTCAAGTTTTGTAGAACGCATGTTTTAATAAAGTTATCATTTAGCTAGAATAATCAAGTTCATTATTTATTCTGATCAATATTTATAGAGAAACAGGAAGATGCCTAAATAAGTATGGGAAAAATCCCTACGATTATACAAGTCTGATTTTCCTCTAAATTCTTCACACATGGTACTACAAAATACTAGGTGTGAATCATAAGGCAGCCAAAAAAAAAAAAAAAGAGCGTGTGCGTTTTGTTCTAAAGAGGGATTTAAAAAGAGGGAACTGATTCACTGATTCAGGGAGTTACAGATTATTATGGCAACCAAACTGAGAAAGCAACTTTCCCCGCCAAATACTTGAGGGAGGCATGGAGGAAGGAAACTAGAAGGATATATAATCAAGTTTTGAAAACCAGGAGGGCAATTTTTAATTGTATGAAAAATAAATTAGTGAAGATGAGGAGAAAATGGGGGTGGTACAGCTTTATTTACAGAAAATAGTTTGGAGACCACATTCTGCAACTCCCCCTCTTCCCCACCCCCCCAAAAAAATACTTAGTAAAAGAGCAGGTATTCAATAAGAACATAAATGTGGAAGTGCAATAGCCAACGCCAGGCGCAATAAAAGACAACTAAGGATTCCACAGCAAGTAGATCAAAAGAAGGATGAACACTGGGAACGCTCTGGAGACAGTGATAGATCAACTCCCATGTTTAAGTCTAAGGAAGTAAAAGATGTAAGGTCTAGGACAACTATGATTTCTGGTCCTGAGTAGACATCTAAAGTCTGAATTTCTGAGAATGAGAGCAGAACCAGAGATACAGGACTAAGAGGATCAAAACAGAAAGACCGAGCAAGTTTAGAAAGAGGGAAGGTTAGGTATTCTATAAAACTAACATTCCTTCCCATCACCTTAGTCTTGATGCTGTGAGTTCTAACATGAAAAACATCATCAAAATTTTTCTTGTACCTGTGATGACCACAAGGATTTTAATGTACATTATATCGCACTAGAGCCAGAAACAAGTTGCTGTTGCTATGGTATTAAAGGATAATTTTAATATTGAAAATTGTTAAGGGCCTGCTCTTGCAGCTCTTAGTGATCCTGGTAATCCAACAGCAGTCATTTTTTCATCAATCTTTAGCCAAAGTGTTCTAATAGCAAGAGTCAAAACAAAACAAACAAAAACCACAGGGGTAGATCCTTAGCTAGTGTAAACTATCATAACTGACCTGAAGTCAATAACAATTTATACCAACTAAAAATTAGACCTTTGAGTGTACCAAGGTTAAATAATGCTTGAAAGACTTACATATTTCAGCAGACCGCTAGTATGAATCGGAGTCCCACTAGAACAGAAGCTCCTGGGTGAATTTTGTTTGAGCTTTCTAAGCTGCAGGCCAGACATACATATTACATTTTAGAACCAATGATCCTTCTGTTTGAGTTCACTTTGTTTATCCATTAAATCTCTTTAAAAGTACGCATCAGCTTATCATATTTAAATACCTTCCTTTAAGGCAATAATTAACTGCCTTCACTGTATCTGACATCTACAAGCTGCAATATCTGATTTGATTGACTGTCTTCAAAATGGAACATGCTATGAATAAACTGTAGAGCACTGAATGAAATCATGGAATCAGGGCCCTAATGCCTACAGCAATATTTTGTCTTAAGAAATAATTTCTGTGTTCAGATGTTTTCCACCATTATATTGCAACAATACATGCTCACAGAATCATAGAAACACAGGTCTGGAAGGGGCCTTAAAAGGTCATCTACTCAAGTACTGTAAGCCTATATTATACTATTCTTCTGCTAAACCATACAAGTTGCTTGGGCATTTTTCTTTCTAAATCCCTCTTTTCATTTTCAGTTTATACATCTACTTTATTGGGAATGGTCAGAATACAGTAACTTTTATTTAAATAGAAAACACATTTGGACATGTCCTTGATTTTTTGTACCCACTGTAGTTCACTAATATACTTTTATTAGCCAATTTAAAATGGCTAGTAAGGGTAGTTTCAACCTAGTGAGCAAACAAGACATTCAGAAACTGACATTCTAGAATTCCCATTAAACACTAAGTAAGATGAACTGCATAGCAGAGGTGCTCTTTAGACCTATCACATTAAACAGGTATATTCTCCTAAAAATTAAAATGCTTTTTATGCATTGATATTGGTTTAACAAATGATACTGTACATTTTATATCATAATTAAATTTGTATGCTGGACGCTACACAGACTATTTTAAACCTCAATTATATAAAACAATAATAGTGAAGTTGGTACAAATATTCCTCTTTTCCCATAAATACATCTAACGCCAAACAAAGTTTGAAGTTGTGTGGGTGTTTTACTATTGCTGTTCTTAAAAAAAAAAAAAAAAAAAAGTTACATAAATACCACCTTATCTTGGTCAAAAGTTTAGTAATTAAGTTTTAGGGACCCATCCCACAAACCGTGGCATCCAACACTAACTTTCCTCATCTGATTAATCCTACTAAAGGCAATGGGATGACCGATGCAAGTGTTTACAAGGTTGGTCTTTCAGACAGCAAATAGAAACTAAAAAGTAAAATAGTTTCCGTTATGTAAGTGAAAAATAGTTTTTACTTAAAATAGAAAGATTGAGTAGCTTGTTTCTTAGAATTTTGAAAAAAACCTCAGTACCAAAATTTAAGAACTTTGAAGAGTAGCTATTTACAGTATAAAACAATGTGTATATTATATTCAACTGCATATTACAAATCACATCTAGTAGAAGCATTTTGGTGTGTCAAGGATTTATTTAGTATGACCTGTAGTTTTATGAATTGGAAGTGCCATGTCTAGACCAATTATGCAACAGACAAGGATGAACAAATCAAGTCAAAGATATACAGAGAATGGAGTTGCAGATGATATCCAACCAATTCAGAAGGATCCCGAGGATTATCAGCTATCATTTAAAGTGCTGTCAAAATAAATCTGGCACATAAACTTTTCATTTTTTCAAACTGATATACATGGGTACTAAAACCTAGTAGCAGGCTAACAAATGTGCCATTGTTGGGTCATCTACAGGGCTATTATGGCCTCTATGAGATTTGTTCACTCCTGCACAAAAATAACTAGACACACAGGTCCAAATCAAAGCAGAGAAGGCAGACAGGGCAATGCCAGGAGGCGGCAAAGTCCAGAATCCATTTCTCCCTCTAGGACAAACTTCTCCTCAACATCCAAGGGCACGAGGCACCTGCTGCTGTGAGGCCCTTTCCCTCCTGCTGCGTGGGGCTCCTTGGGGCCTCCGCCAGATGCTGTGGCTTCTCCTGCAGAAAGCTCCCGTGCCTACTTCTGGGACCCCAAAAACCTGTAGGGCAGAGGAGCCCCGCTGTGAGGCGGCCCCAGGGTGCAGCCGGCTGGGTCCGCCTCAGGTAGCAAAGGGGGGCTGGAGAGAGTGATAGGGGCTCCTCACCCCAGTGACCTGGCTGTGGGGGGGGTCCTCCAACCACTGCGGAGCCCCGTCAGCCTCCCCCTGGTTATAGGGGCGGCACCAGGCTCTTCTTCTCCGGCGGCTGCTGCCCCGGGGGCTGTTGCTGCTCCCCGTCCAACTCCCGCAGCAGCTCATCCAGCTCCCCGTCCTCCTCCAGCCCGTCCTGGGCTCGGCGGCGCCGCAGCTGCTGCAGGGCCCGGCGGTGCCTCTCCTGCAGCCGCCGCAGCTGGGCCGCGAGCGCCGCTTCCTCCTCCTGCTGCTCGGGGGCGGAGCCCGGGCGGGGCGGCGCGTCGGGCTCCGGGCCGGGCCCCAGCAGCGCCTGGCGGAAGAGGCTGCGGTTCTCCCGCCTCAGCCGGCGGTTCTCCAGCCGCAGCCGCGCGTTCTCGTCCCGCAGCCGCACGTTCTGGCGCTCCCGCTCCTCGCGGGCCCGCACCGCCTCGCTGTGGCTGGCGGCCAAGTCCGCGTATCGCTCCGCCAGCTGCTGCGGCGAGCCGCCCGCCAGGCCCCGCCAGCCGCACGCCGCCTCGCCTCCGCCAACGGCTGCCCCCCGGCCCCTCCGCGAGCCCGCGCCGGGCCCGCAGCTCCAGCGCCGTCCAGCACCGCGCATGCGCCTCATCCGTGCTGTGCCTTCGCTGCTCTGGCTCCGCCCGCCTCCTCGGCGCAGCCGCGGAAGAGAGACGCTGAATGATGACGCTGCGTTATGCAAACGAGAGGGCGGGGCTATAGTCTGCTGGAGCGGAGGGGGAAGTGGTGACAGCTGTGAACAGCTGGGGCTGCCAGCTGTTTTGGTGCCTGCCCTTCCAGGGCCAGATGTGCAGGAGAAGCCGCAGGGGAGCACCTCTCCCTTTTTAAAATAGCAGAATTCACCCACTAAATCATTTGGCGAAGGTCAGGGCACCTGCTCTGAAAATACAAAGCACCAAAGCGATCCAGCAAGCCACCCTTTCCGAAATTATTACAAAAAGATTCAAATTGCTGATTACTATTTCATCATTATTTATTTATGTAGTGATAACAATATGCCCCCACTTTATACAGCATACACAAAGTCCCTGTGCCAAAGGGCTTACACGATAAAGGCCTGATCCTACAAATGCTACTGAGCATAGCAATCATACTGGATTAACAAAATCCCGTACAGGCTCTAGACCTGAAGATCTAAACTGACAACTAAATATATTTGTACTGCTTACTGCCAGGGATAGTTCCACTGAAGTCAGTGGAATTTTCTAACCGAAGACTGCCATGTGAAAAAAACTAATTTATATGAGTAATCCCACTAGAGGAAATAAAAGTCCCTATTGTGAAGAGCCCAAATCAATGTAATTCCATGGAGTGCAGATGTAAATGCAAGTAGGATCTGGGCCTTAGGCCTCAATCCTTCAAACATTTATCCACGTAAGTAACTTTCTATGACTGCGTAGTCCTACTGGGTTCATTGGGATTATTCATATGCATATAGTATTACATGTGCGTATATATGTTCAGGATTGGAGTGTCAGATTGTAAACTCCTTGTGATAGAGACCATGTGTTACTGTATGCTCTGCACAGCACTGAGCACTGTTTGCGCCTGAGCCAAAAGCCCCATCAAGGTCAGTGGAAGGAATCCCATTGATTTTAATGGATTTTAGATCAAGTGCTCAACAAAACAGTAAATAATAATTTTTAGAACTGTTCCTTCCATAACAGGCAGGTGCTTATTTACAACATTATTAAAAAAATTGAAAATCACTGTAGCCTGGAAGTAATCTCAGTATTGCTGTAAAGTAATTTTGCCAGATCTGCTGGTCAGCAAAAATGAATTTATAGCAAATATTTCCAGTAATAAACTCCAAAGGAGAGGCTGACTGAGAGCGTGAAAATAATTTAATGCAAATAGGTGACCAATCTGAAATAAATAGACACTAAAATTTAACAGTTTTACTGTTTGTGTTTAGAAAATTGGTAGACGTGCCTATCATCAGGGCACCCTGGCACTTTATATCAAAATAAGGGCCTGATCCCCAAAACTGCTGAGCCCCCTGAACCTGTGTTGAAATTAATCAGAGTAGAAAGTACTTATCCCCCAGTGAATTAGGCCCAAGAAATTATAGTGGGAGTGGGTGCAGTGTAGTTCTTGGGCTTTGTGTGATCAAGGCTCTTCGGATAAAACTGTGATAACCTTATTCGCACTGAATAATACCTTACATCATTGAGCTTAATGGGATTATTTGTGGGTAAAGTAATATTCAATATGGGTAATGGCATCACAATCTGGCCCTTATTTTTATTTGTTTATTCATATATTTCAATTTCTTTTAAAAAAATGCATCTACTGCACATTGCAGGCACATATACAAGGGGTTAGTAAAATACAGACAGAAATCAAAGGATCAATTTTCACATAAATACCATCCTCACATGCCAAAACTAACTTTGTCTGTGCCGCAGATTCCCCAGCTATCTGTAAAACAATCCATTGAAATCCTTAGATGAAAGGTGCTATATAAGTACAAAGTATTAAAGTTATGATTTGGGGCAGGATTATATGCAACAACATAGGCAAGCATGAGCATAAGGTACCCTGTACTGTGCAGGCTACCTGCAGGGCAGGTCACAGTGAGAAAAGGAGAGTAGCCTCCACAGAGCTGCTCTACCTTGTCCCACAAAAGTGGGCAGGGAGTGGGCATGCTGGAAAAGGGAGTGGGCACAGTCTTGACTCTGTACTTGGTACATTGCTGGTGCAGTTTACTTGTCCCCTGGAGCAAATGGGGAACAGGGCTGAATAGTGACTCAGAATCACACCCCCACTCTATAATAGGTATTGTTTAAAACAACAGCACTGTCTAACTGTCAAGAATTAAAACCGGCAGATATAAAAACAAACTAATCCTATTTCTCTGCCAAAAATCTCTCAGAAGCTAAATCAAATAAAAAATCTTACATTTAAATTTAACTAGGCCCCAATTTCACAAGTGCTACATGCACAATTTAATTTGTATATATAATCCCATTGACCTGAGTTTCTCATGTTTGCAGGAACAGGGCCTTACTATAGGCTTTTGGAGAGAAAAGAATGGTACAGGAGACTGCTCAACATTTCCACAAAAGCTTTTTTTCAATGGAAAATTGTTAGTTTTCTTTTTTTTCTTTTTTTGGACAAAATTAAAATTTTTACAGTAAGTGTCTACTTACCTCAAAAAAATTATTTTCCTCTGTTCCCCCCCCCCCCCCACGCCCAGAAAACTGAGCACGCACTACAAGCTGCTCCAACAACTGGAAATAGCCTTGGCATAGGAATGCCACACCAAGTCTCCCTTTGTCTCCTGAATTGAAGGCTTCTGGGCAGAGAGTGGCCAGCTATGGTGACTCTATGCTTACGCGAGGACTCCCCGGATGCCAGGACAATTCCGTGGGTATTCTCGGTATCTTTATGATCACTTTGTGCCAGGGTAGTCAGTGTAATGTGACTGTGGGGCAATTGTGACTCAGATTCTGAAAATTTTTCAGGATTTTAAGGTAGCCGTGCTGAGTTGACCTGGAGACAGAACCACTCAATATGGACTTCAATCCATAACCTTGGCTCTGTTATGTGAAAGACAGTGAAAGGTCTAAAAATAGAGTACTGCATTTACACTACAGAATTTACAGTAATTTCAATACCTACTTAATAGATGCTGTCAAAATATCATGGATCAGTGATGTTATATGCCCAGCCTGAATGCTGCATCCAGTCCATTTGATGCATTTAGGTGGCCCAGAGAGATGCAGATTCTTCCGAATCTAAGCAGTCATTTCAAATGAATAAATAAATAAAGTTTCTGGATTTTCTGGCTGTGAACCTAACTTCCAAGTGAGAAGAAAGTGTTCACTAATTCAATGTTGTCTTCTTGAGCCTGAAGAGAGCCTGAAACAATGGCTCTGAGAGACATGAACCAACCCTGCTGCACCCCTCAGCTCCATCAATCAAGCTGGAGTGTTGATTCTGAAGCCAACCACCACCTCTTTAAATGGAAGCATTAACTATTTCATTGCTTGTCAGTTTAGCGGGTAGAAAAGGAGTAAAACTCAGAGATGGGAGCAATTGGAAATTACAGCAGGGAAGACAATACGTAGGGAAGAAAAAACAAGATGTGAAGTCAGAGAAATTGAAGAGAAACACAGAAAGGAAGGAAGGGAAATAGTGGTGACCTTATAGAGGAATATGTTTTCCAGCTGAATGTGACAATGAGGTGCTTAATAAATCATAAATAAACTAAAAGTGTAGTTACTATCTTAAAGTCACATTCTGTCCTTGATATTTGTGCAAACCCCTCATTGGCATCACAGGGCATTCCTCGGTGGATCGAGGCAAGTATGCAGTCTTAAATTTATACTTTGGCCATGTATCACAATGAAAAATGTAATTTGGCCATCTGCCAAAAATAAGTTTGACACTCCTCTCATAGGCAGAGAGAAAGAGAGATGGATAGTAGCGGCAGTGATCCTAGCAGACATAGAGGTAATGTAGAAAAATCCAGCTCTCTTTTTGTGGGGGTGGTGGTAGGTGGGTAGATGAGGAACAACATACACTTAACACTAACAATCCAGGATGAGACGAAAGTTTCCTTGCCACTTATATGTAATTTGGAATTGTGTATTCCTGTAGCTGATCTCACCTATCAAAACCAGTTCTGAGTGTAACCAAATTAATCAACTGACTTTTGTGAAACAAGATTGCAAACATAAGAAAATATTAATCACAGCTCCTTTGATACAAGGAAGAACACTGCTGGCACTCGGAGGAGAGGTCTGTGACAAGATGATAGATATTCTGATAGCATCACACTGCTGACCCTTTTAATTGGTCTTCATAAATGTTTTTTTGAAATCAGGAGGAAATTCAAGCATTTTAAACTGATGATTCCTATATAAAAGAGAGACGTGTTGATAAAGCTTATGATGTCACCGGTATTATTATTGTATATTAGTCTGAGTGTGAGGAAGCATAGCATACCTATTCTCAGCAGTTCTGCACAATGAACAAGTCAGCTGTGAATAATGAGAGCCTGATTCTGCTCCCTCTTCACCAGTGTAAATCTGGAATAACTCTGTCAACGTCAGTGGAATTATACTGGTGTTGACCTGGTGTAAGTGAGATCAGAAGCCAACTCTGAAACTAAAGATTTACAATGCAGCGTTGGGATGGGGAAGAAAGCTTGGTAACTGCTTTACTTGAATCCTCCTTGTCAACCAGCCTTAGGCATTCTGTTTGAGTTGTCATCATTCCTTGAACGTCAGGAGTGTTAAGAAATGGGGAATATTAGATTGCCTTGTCATCCCTGGAAGAGCTGTCGTTTTGGGAATTACATCAAACCATCTTGTTTGAAGTACTGAGAGGATGGGGTGGGTGATTTGGAAGGTGCCCACAGGTATTTTCTGTTGGCAGGCTTGCTGATCTTTATTATATATAGTCTCTTGGTCTGAATTGCTGCTGCTTCTTCTTGTTTTCTTTAATCTGTGATTTTATTATCATTACACATTGAAAAGTTTTATAAACTACTCACGGAGTTGTTGTTGCTGCTGCTGCTGCTAATATTCCTTCCAAAGCCCCCACTGAAGGTGGTTTATTACCAGCAAATAGACTTCTTAGTTGCTATCAAGAGGCCTTATTGATACTTGACAGAATGAATACCACTTTATTGAAATAATTACTACAGAGTTAAGATTAGGTAATATTGATTGTGTGTATTTATTCCTTTGATATGGGCAACAATATTAAAAGCCATCAAACACTAGCTTCACTATTTGACAGCACCATTTAATTCTAGCCATGTGTTGCCGTAAGAAGAATTAAGATATAAATAAAGAAAGCATGACTTCCCAGCTTTAATTAGGATTCATGTTGCAGTGATATTCTGCCTCAGAATACCAGGGATCAGAATGGAAAAACTAGCTTTAGAGTAGAAAATGCTGTGGTGGCAGACGGGAAGAGGAAACAGTTCATTAAATATCAACAGCCAGATGTGGGGTCGATAATTTTCTGTAAAAGGAGAGTTTCTGAAGAGGATTGGAAGGAGTTGCACTACAATCAGTTCTCCTACTGCACAATTAGCCATTTCACCAAATAGCAACAATGTGGCAGAGTAGCAAACAGAAGGAAAGTGGACAACTTTGCCCATTCTCATGCAGAGTGGCCACAATCAGTATTTCAGATAAGTACATTTCTAATTCCAACAAGGTGACATGTATTATCGGTTGCACCCAAAATGCGTGTTCATTCAACGTTGCATTGTGCTGGGTCTGCACTAATTTTGAAACAATATCT
This sequence comes from Chrysemys picta bellii, assembly GCF_011386835.1. Taxonomy (NCBI): domain Eukaryota; kingdom Metazoa; phylum Chordata; order Testudines; family Emydidae; genus Chrysemys; species Chrysemys picta. The sequence goes on from NC_088796.1 coordinate 113,203,614, forward strand.
ACATACAACACATGGAGGCTGAGAGAGAAGAGACATTTCTGTGGCAGCAGGAACACAAGTGGCTCCTTTGCTGAACAGCTGCTCTATGTTGGATATGCATAGGTACAGCTGTGATACTGTTCCTCCCTCTGCGGAATATGCTTCCTGTTTGTTTTGAACTCAAAATGGATTAACATAAGAGTCCACAAGATTAAAGGTTCTTTTACAGAAAGACAGACAGACAGACAATGTTCAGAGTGTAAATAAGAAGCTCCCTCTCTTTTCAAAGATGTTGCTTTATCTTCTGTCGGTGGACTTTGTTTTCTTTAATGCTATTATAGTGGTGGTGAAAGGCCAGAGTTAGGTAGGTAACTGATTTCCAGATAATCTATTTATTTATTGTATCATTAGGTCCTAGGCCTGGAATCCTTTACCTCCAAGAGAGTAGGGTTTGCAAGCTTATCCCCTAACGAGGTGAGAGTCTACTCATTGTCCACAAATGTCTTATTGGTATCATAGAATATCAGGGATGGAAGGGATCACAGGAGGTCATCTAGTCCAACCCCCTGCTCAAAGCAGGACCCATTCCCAGACAGATTTTTGTCCTAGATCCCTAAATGGTCCCCTCAAGGATTGAACTCACAACGCTGGGTTTAGCAGGCCAATGCTCAAACCACTGAACTATCCCTCCCCTGCAAGCAACTATATCAAAAAGGAACAGATTGAATATTGTGGTATCCTTTGCTCTCTAAGCAGTGAAAAATAGGTTGTTTGCGTATGACATAAGTGCAAAGTTCAACTGAGTCTAGTTTCAAGCATTCTTTCAGAAACAGTCAAGCTCATCAATCATGGTTGGCGTTGCTAAATAGTCTGCCAAGTTCCAAAGAATCCTTACTAAGTTTATACTTAGTCCTGTAAATCACCTACTAAATTTAATGAGGAAACAAGGAAATATCATCAGCCAAATTCCAGTGCACGAAAAATGCTACAGAATTAGAATAATGGATAATTTACACATATGTAAATTACTTCTGTGGGAGAGATTTTGCAAAGGTACAATTGGGAGTTAAGAATTTGACTCCCAGCGGGAGTTGAGTGCCTGACTAGTGACTACCCGTTGTGCATTTGAAAATCTACCCTTAATTCAATAACATGCCTGGGTGCTACGTAGATGGCAACAGGGTAGAATAGCTCCCTCCTTTGTAGGGTTACATGTAGGGCAACAATGTAGGACAAGTAACTTTCTGTTTATAAAACCCAGTCCCCCTCATTTCTCACCTCATTAATTTTGCTTCATTTTATCACAATTATTACAGCAATTTCTGGAGAACCTGAAGTGAATCAGGACCCCACTCTGCTGGGAGCTGTACTAAGATAAAAGGCAGTCCCTGCCCCGAAGAGCTGACAGTGTTAAGGGCAGAATGTAGCAGGTAGGTGTATTTTTATAACAGAACATCAAAAGAATAAATTGAACAATGTTAGTTAAGTTATGGAGCATAAATGTGTTGGTCTACAAAACTTAGACCTATTTCTGCTACTACCAAAGTTAATGGCAAAACTTCCAGGATTGTGCCTTTGGTGCCTGTGACTGGAGCTTTCTTGTTTGCTGTGTTATTTTCTCACCTATAGTAAAACAAGCGTTGTCAACATTTTTCCTGGTGTACATCACATCTTAACAGAAAGATATATTCTAGGTCATTTCCCCACCATTCACAGTTGTCCAGACCACTTCCCCTTCCATTCACAATTGAGGAGACACCTCCTCTCTCTCTCTCTCTCTCTCTTTTGTGATTATATAACATCCCTATGGCAATGAGAACTAATTGCATACATGGAAAATTAATATTAGGAAAGGATATAAGATTTTAATTTCTTTGATTGTGATAAAGGAGCTAGAAAAAAAAGGAGAAGAACATGTGGCAAGCCAATTCTCTGTGGACCATCAGCAATATTCCATGGAGCACAAATGGTCTACAGATCATGCTTTGAAAACCTCTACAGGAGAAAGTTGTGTACTCAAAAGTAAGAACTGTGAAAATGCAAATTCTGAGCCAGCTTCCTCTAGCCAGCCTCCATTCCCCGCACTCTCACCCCCCTCTCCCACCCATAACTCAGAATGAAAACAATTAAGAAGATGTGGTCAGTTTCTAATATATCAGCCAGCTGGCGCAAGTAACTCTTAGGTATTTAGGATTAAGAAACACCAATTCTTCTCATGACTTGTCAATTTGTATAAATGGAATTAATCAACCCCACATCCATCATGATAGTGTAATAGACTTTAAGTCTGTACATCAAATGTTCACTAAAGTTAATAACTATTTTATTGAAGTCTAGGACATTGCATGGTCTACTTCATAGACATCTTCAAATCCAAAGTGTTTTGTGATGTCATGCCATGAAAATCTATATTCTGTTTTGCCGGAAAAAAACCTAGATGAATAACAAAAGGATCTAATGCTCAGAAAACCAAGAAACATTGGGATGGGGTTGGAGGGGATCTTCTAAATCTTTAAGACTTTTTAAAAGCTTTAGGAGTCTGATCCAAATAGGAAGCTTTCTATTAACTGCAATGGGTATTGGGTCTAAATTAAAATAAAAGTTTTTCATGTGGAATTTCTGTCCTTTATCCTTGTCTCATCCATTTCTAAAAAGAACTTTAGTCTCAAATGTCATAAGATTCTGAATTCTGGAGCTAAAGCAGTGCTATATTGTTTGAAAGTATAGATTTGGGGTGCTTTAAATTTCACCAGAATGTGTAACGCTCAGATTACTACTTAGATTTTTTCATGGATATTTTTGTTCCTGGTTTATAATATGGTTATGTACAATTAAGTTAAAACTTATGCCTGAATCCAATGACCTCAAAGCCCAGAAATAAAAGTTATTCCAAATTAATTAATTTTGTAAAATCAGGAATTTAGAGACTATAATAATAAATAATGGCTTCAATTCAAGTATTAAAATCAGTACTAAGATTAATGAATGGCATTTACATCCAACAGTAATGATCTATTTTCGACATTCTCTCTATCCACTGTGGACCAGATCTTCAGCTGATGTTAATCAGCATAGCTCACTTGATCTGCCCCTATGTATCTTTATTACATATGCATGGTGCTTAGACATCTTTAACATGGTGGAAGGATAGGAAGTTGTATAATCTAAAATTATTTCAAATCACAGAATAATTTTAAACGCTCTGGCTCTGCATTCTTTGCTCATAACAATTCACCCTGTGAAGTCAATGAAAGTTTTGCCTGAGTAATGATTGTGGGAAAAGCCCAACATGTCTGGGTTTGGAGTGCTTTTAATTTACCAAATTTCTTTTCAAATATGTTTGATTTCTGCAGCTGGCACATCCTAGGCTTTCCCCATGGCAATTTAAATCATTCTAATCTGTTGTGAATTATCAGACATCTATCGACAAAGAATAGAAATACATACCTTACATCTACCAGTAGAATTGAAATTAGTATTATGAGCCTGGACCAGCTCCCTTCATTAGGGATTACTTCATTAGATCTGATAACTATTGTGGGATTGTCATATCTTTTGACCATAATTTTTTCAATGCTACAGTCCTCTGATAACCTCTCATCTTTAAATGCCAAATTTAATGGGAAATTGCCCTTTTATTGTGTGTACTGCTTTACCAGCTCACAGAGAATTTCTTCTGCAAAGGATTTTGAATGCTGTTAAACCCTATTTATGACTTTAATAGCTTTGCATTAATGAAAAAATCAGATACCCTTTATATACCCACCTCAGGGGTTCAACTAGATGTTCTATTGATGTGAAATAGAGCCAAATTGATTTCTGCTAAAGATGAGAAAGTAGTAAAAAACCAAACTGCCTGTGGATAATAAAATGACTTGTTTTATCACAAATATTCACTGCAAACTTTATCAACACAATCTCTCAAATGGATGTCCAAGGCTGACTATTGCCCAAGCTATATACGGATGCCCCCAAAAATGTCTGCCTATGAAAAAAAAAAAAACTCCATAAACATCTTGATGAGTTTCATAAAGTGTTCAAATTAGAGAGAGTGACTATCAAAACATCCACCTATCTGAATGGCTGATTTAATTCAAGTGGTTCAGTAGTCTCATTCACTTGAAATATCCATTGTACAATGTAGTAGGTCTCAGTCACCAACAGCTCGGTGGATATTAACACTTTCCAAAATATTTGTTCTTAAATTAGGGGATCTGTTTTCCCCTTACATAATACCCAAAGACCTTGAAATAATTATCATTACAGAAACTTGGTGTAATGACATAAAACAATGGGATACTGTAATACTCGGTTACAAAGAGGAAAGACAGAGTGGGCCAAAGAGGTCAGGGAGTAGCAAGATTCCATAGACCTTAGTGAGATAAAAATTCTGATTGAAGAGGACCACACAGCTGAATCTATATGAATACAAATCCCAAACTGTAAGAATGTAAATATATTAGTAGGGCTGTACTACCTGTCTCAAGGTCAAGAAAAGGAAACAAAGAGACTCGAGAGAGACAGAGAACAAGCAAAGAGGCAAAAAAATCTAACAAAATGGTGATAATGGTGGACTTCAGCTACTTGTATATAAACTGGTCAAATGGCACAAAGGGACAGAGATTAGGGAAACAATTTCTTGATAATTTAAGTATTGCTTCTTAAAGCAACTAATTCTAGAGCATACAAGAGGAGGGACTATTCTCAACATAGTCTGAAGTAACACATAGGAGCGAATTCAAGAAGTGTCAGTAGCTGAGCCACTAAGGGTATGTTTACTCTACAGTTGCGCTGCTGTAGCGTAGATGCTTCCTACATTGACGGAAGGGTTTTTCCATCGATGTATGTAATTCACCTCTCCAAGAGGCAGTAGCTAGGTCTACAGAAGAATTCTAACTAGAAGAATTCTCCAATGGGCCTTGTGTCTGGCAAATTGATTGAAATGATAATTAAAACCAGAATAAACATACACCTGGAAGATCATGATGTGCTAGAGACTAACCAGCTCAGATTCTGCAAAGTAAACTTGTGTGTCACTAATCTCTTACAATTCTTTCAACATGTCAATAAAGTAGTGGGTAAAGGAGAGCCAGTTGACATAATTTATTTAGTTTTTCAAAAGGCTTCTAAAGAAATTAAATAGTTACAGGGTGAGAGTCCAAGAATTATTATGGGTCAGAAACTGTCTAGGAGACAGAAAGCAAAAAGTAGAATTAAAAGGTCAATTTTCATCATATCTAAAGATTAACAGAGGGGTGCCTCAAGATGCTATAATGGGTCCTGTGTTTAATATATTTATTATTGGTCTGGAGAGCAAAATGAACAATGAGACAGCAAAATTTGCAGATGAGATAGTTATTCAGGCTAGTCAAGACCAGAGAGTCCTACCAGGAACTTCAGAGAGATGTAAACAAGCTAGATGAATGGGGAAAATGTGGGCAAATGAAATGTATTGTGATAAATGCAAAGTAATGCACATTGGAAGAAAAAAAAATTAAGCTATTTGTACACCTAACATAGTTCTAAATTAACTGTATCAACTCAAGAAAGAGACCTGGAGACAGCTCAGTGAAGACCTCTGTTCAATGTGCAGCTGCAATCAAAAATTCAAAGAAGATGTTAGATTGCATAAGGAAAGGGATGATGAATAGTATGGAAATATTATAAAACCATGGTGTGGCATGGATACTGTGTGCAGTACTGGTCATCTGAAAAAGGATACTGCAGTACTAGAGAGGGTTCAAAGAAGGGCAGGAAAAATGGCCTGGAAAATCATACAAAGAGACTGAAAAGATTGGAATTGTGTACTTCAGAAAGGGGACTAACAAGAGGTCAAATGCATAAAATAATGAATGATGTAAAGAAGGTAAATCAGAAACTTCTGTTCTCCCTGACTCATCACAGAACAAAGGGACATTCAATAATATTAAAAGGTGGGAAATTCAAAATTGACAACAGGAAATACTTTTTCACACACCATGTGATTGAATTGTGGAACTCATTACCACAGGAAGTTGTTGAGACCACAAACTTAGCATGGTTCAAAAAGGGACTGGACAGTTATATGGATAACAAGAATATCAAGAGTTGTCATAATCAATGATAAAAAATTGTGGAAGTGATGTTAAACCTCATGATTCAGGGTTTATACCAATCTCTAACTATAAGAGACTGTGTCAGACTTAATGTGTGTGTGGGGGGGGAAATTACCCCATATCTATCTAGGGCTGTGTTCTTCCTTTCTCTGAAACACATGGTACTGGCCAGTGTCAGGGACCAGATACTGGACTAGATGGACATCACATCTGATCCGGTGCAGCAATTCCTATGTTCCTAGCACAGTCAGTGTACTTACTTCCTATTTTAAGTACAGTATAGGGAAAACTCTGGTAACAGATAGTATATGTTGATTTCTTAATGTCAGTCACTGTATATGCAGCTGGAATTGGGCTATAAACAGACAACAGAATTTCAAGCAGCAGGTCTCAAATGAGCTGTCTGATTGTAGGGATGCTAGAGGATGTGAAGAGCAGAGAAGCTCCCTTAATTGAAAGAATGTTTTTATGAATTGGAGTCCTTGACTGCCAATAAATAAAGTGAATATATCTTTTTAAAATCAGACCCAGGCCATTCTGGTTCCTTCTCTGAGGCCTCCCAAGAGCTTCCACTAGCTTCCTGAGTTTCCATGACCCTCTATTCTGCTAACACCTGCCTCTGGCTTTCATTCAAATTATTTCCTGCAGATGGATTCCCCAAACCCAAAGTTTCCCTATATGACCCCCTCTTAGCCTCCCCCCACCTGCATGTTCTCCTAACAGTCACCTAGTTCACTTTCTTGCACTTACCTGCCCTGTTCAATCTCTCTCTCTTCTGCCCTAACTTTCTGCCACTCCACCAGGCTTCAGATGACTCTCCCATCTTTACAGGTATATTGTTTAGCTTGGCTACATTTCTACTGGCCCCAAGGACACCATCTTAAATTCTGATGAAAGCTGGCACACTGTGGAGCCTGACTTACCACCTCACACTATGCTACTGCATGCCAGACCTGAGTGTGGACACCTGGGGTCCAGTAGAGACAAATGAACTTCACAATATTTGTTAAAGGCAGAGAAGCTTGCCAGTAAAAAAAGAGGATGCTAGATAACTGATAGGGTGAGGATGTGGGTGTTCTAGGGCAGCACCAGGAAGGAGTCAAGCTAGAGTAGGTAGCTATGAGGAATTAAAAGGAATGACTGGAAGAGATTTGTTTCAGGGATTTGGATAAGCATCTGAAATTCTGTATGCTTATCAGAACTACCAAGCTTTTTGTACAAATTTCCATAGTGTTCTCAGGAACACTATCAAGAAACTGAGTCTCAGCTGCAAATCTAAATATGATACATATACAAAAAAAACATATTCTGGATCTTCCCATGGGCCAGAGGGTAACTTTGGGTTTGGCAGTAGCTGAACCTTCTGTGGGATAGCTGATATACATGCAATAAAGATGGATGCTGTCCGAAATACTCCGTACATCCATCAAATTGTATCATCTGTAGGCAGGAAACACCATTCAGCTTTAAAACCATATTGCTAAAGTATTGGCCTAAACATTTCAGTGAGTTCGTTCAAAATATCCAACATATGTATAACAGCAAGCCAAAATACAACAAACTCTTGCAGACTCTTCAATTGTTTTTCAGACTTTATGGAGATGCAGAGAGACCACAGTATAACCTATAGACCTGAATTCTTAGCTCAAACACCTTAAGTACAGATATGAACTGTAATTCTTAAAGGTTACATATTTTTATATTAACCAAGGGATTGGTAGCATAAAAATAGTCCCCTTTGATCTTGCCTTAACGAGAAAGCATTTTTGAGCTAGCAGCCTGTCCATTTTTTTCCCCAGTTCAATTTTCATGAATAGTAAAATATTAATATTTAATCTGGTTTTCTTTTGGTCAATACATTATTTCAGAATGATCTCACACAGCATCCAGCCCCTTATTGGTGACCAATGCTACTTTCAGGTCTTTTAATTAATTTAAGGTAGATCTATGTGAACTCTCAGAGACTAATGAAAATGTATTTTCCTTGCTCTTTTTGCATAAATTAACCAGCCAAAGCCCTAGTATGGGCGTACGTGAGTCCCAGAGAAACTGCGGAGGAGTGGCTGCTGTGGCCAGCAGATCTGATGTTAGGCCATGAAAGCTAGTAGCTGCCAGGGGAATGCAGGCAACAGCAACTGGGGGAAGGACTAGCATTATGCTAGTATCAAAATAACTTTACAGACATTAGCTAATGAAGCCTCGCAGCAGCCTGATGAGGTAGATATGTGTTTCTATAACAAATCTTTAGGCTGTGAATTTAAGTGAGTTCCCCACGTTCACACAATGAGTCTGTGGCAAAGCTGAGAATATAACCCAGCAGGCCTTACTGTCAGTCCTCTTCTCTAACCCTAAGACAAGCTTTAGAACACACATTAGATCAACCACAATTATATTTTCACGACGTCTAGAGTTTAAACTTTTTTTTTTGTTCCTTCTGCTTTTGATGAGACCGCAAAGAGTCAGTAATGAAAAGTACTGTGTGCGAGCGAGAGCGGATTCACAGGAATGCTGCTCTTAATTTGATTGGTAGGGTCAGTGTGGGTTCTAAAGCCACTTTTGGAAGTTACCCACTGGATTCCAAATCTGGTGTCCATGCATGAGTATTGTCCTTCTGAAAATAAAATGTGTCAATATCACGACAACTTGTGTCTGCCTCTTTTGGGGGAACAAGAATATAAACAATCACATCTTTGCCTCACTCTCTCCTTACCTCCTATTACTGAGATGAGCTTGTTCGATTTACACTACCCAGGGAGGACTTTTGTATATTGGCCTGTCTCTTTTGATTTCATGTAATGAGCATTAATTTCTGTGAGATTTCTAAGCCATTGTAGAAGAGCCACTTGAAAGAAGGCGGGAGGAAAAAGAAGAGAAAGGAAAAGCCTGTGTGGAATATTATCTTGCTCTGTCAATATTCGTTTTGTTAGCACTATGCCAGAGAACATTCTAATACTATGTACAAGTACCCTGTTCGTATTTTTTTTAAAGGAAGAAGAAAAGATAATGATAAAACCAGAACATAATGAATTCTGGATCATGTTTTAGTTTTAGGATTTTATTGAATTTGCAAACACACTAGACACTGCAAATATATCACTGAAATTTTATATCAGGCAATGATCTAGAAAAAAAGTAGCAAAAACTACATGGCCATGTGAGATATGCAGAAAGAGCAAGAACAAAAGAAACAAACGTAATCCAGAGCTGGGGGCAGGGAGGGAGAATAATTTATTAATATTTGATTATGTCTTCAAACAAATAACTGCTAAGAAAGGAACACGTCAGAGCAAAACAAATAGAAGGGCAAGAGAAAAAAAACTCAAACAACTGAGTAAAGTTGATCATATAAAGATCCTGATTCACAAAAGCACTTAAGCATGTGCTAAAATCCAGCCCTGTGCAGAAAAGCATTTAAATGCATGCTTACATGCTTTCCTGAATAGGGATGCTTTCCAGAATCAGGGCCTAAAAGAGGGGAAAAGGCTGACCTAGAGAAGAGGACCACTTAGGACAAATTGTGATTACTTTATGTGTACTTGTGAATTCTGAATTTGGCCCTTCATTAATTCTTGGATTTAGAACTAGAAACTCAAAAGAGTTTTCTTCAAGAAAAAGGAAAAATAGCAGCCCACAGAAGATGACTGCTTATACAATAATAATATCCAGAAACCTGCAGTTGAGTTACGAAAGAGTAGGAGAGGAGCAAAAGAAAATGGTGACTCATGCTGATAGGTAGGATGCAAGGTTAGGTTATCAAATAATAAAATCTCTGGTAGCCTGGCTTCCTAATGTGATTATAATGAATCACCAGTTTATTTTTGAAAATGGAAAGTACCATTTATGGTACTTAGAGTAAATTGTAGAAAGGGAAGAAGTTGCTAGGGACTTTCCGTACGTTTTTTTTTTTTCCAAATCATCTGCCACAGATAACAGAGTGTTTCAATTTAGAACACACAATTCACAGTTGATAACGAAGAGTGTTACAAAAGTTTGAGCTGGGACTATTTCATTCAGGATCAGACAGAATTTAAAGCAGCATGGCTGAAAAGTCCTGCCTTAATATAAGGAAAGACTTTCAATGTTCCTGTTCTGAGGACATAGGTGTGGGAAAAATAACTAACCATAAGGAGATACAAAAGCCTAGCTTTTCTTGATCCCCAATTAAAACTAGAAATAGGGTCAATTGGTCTATTACAATACAGCCTTTATCAAACATGAAATTGAAACTTTTGGGGCTAATAATAAACGGTGTTTGATTTTCAAGAAATGTGATTTAAAAACCATAGACATCCACACAATTTCAAAAAAAGGACAGTTAGCTTCCAGAGGACTCTGATGCCTGGATGGTTAAACTAAAGCCAGTGAAAGGAGGTGTATAATACTACGCTGATACAATATTTTATTATAGTTCTAACTAACGGAAACATTTATCTTTTCATAGATTTTAAGATCAGAAGTGAGCATTGTGATAATCTAGTCAGTTTTGCTCTGCATAAGTGATTTCGTAAAAACGTGTGTCAGACTCAGGTAGATAGGGTGGGCTGGTTGTAAGTGAAGGTTGCTGACTCTCATTTCTGATTGTAAAACATTAAGAGGCAAATCTTGAGGGCTTTAGATCCACTAAGGTCATTACAACTAATAGCATGAGTAAGGCAAGCTGGATTTGGAAGACTAATCTTCCTGAGGAAGGAATCTGTAATTTCACTTATCCGCAAAATGCCATTCATCTATGTGGTACTGTATAAAAATAAATAAGAATATTACATTGTTCTTTATTTCTTTTTCCATGCCTGATGTGTTAACTTCAAGTGGAAAAGATCTGAGTTTAAAAAGAGAGTTTAAAGTAATAAAAACTGGAAATATTGGGTTCGATTCCCACCTCCAAACAGAGGCTAGGGGTACCATCCCTACCCATCCTGGCTAAGTCATCCACAATGACTCCAAGATCTCTTCCTTCAGTTGTAACAGCTATTATAGACCCCATTATTTTACATGTATAGTTGGGATTATGTTTTCCAACTGCATTACTTTGCATTTATCAACATTGAATTTCATCTGCCATTTTGTTGCCCAGTTACCCAGTTTTGAGAGATCCTTTTGTAGTTCTTTGCAGTGTGCCTGGGACTTAACAATCTTGAGTAGCTTTGTATCATCTGCCAATTTTGCCACCTCACTGTTTAACTCTTTTTCCATATCATTTATGAATATGTCCTGTCACAAGTGCAGGGGACTGGACTAGATGACTTGTCGAGGTCCCTTCCAGTTCTATGATTCTATGTTGACTAGGACTGGTCCCAGTACAGACCCCTGGGGGACACCACTATTTACCTCTCTCCATTCTGAAAACTGACCATATATTCCTACCTGTTGTTTCCTGTCATTTAACCAGTTACTGATCCATGAGAGGACCTGCCCTCTTATCCCATGACAGCTTACTTTTCTTAAGAGCCATTGGTGAAGTACCTTTTCAAAGCCTTTCTGAAAGTCCACTGGGTCACCCTTTTCCACATGTTTGTTGACCCTCTCAAAGAATTCTAGTAGATTGGTGAGGCATGATTTTCCTTTACAAAAACCATGTCGACTATTCCCCAACAAATTATGTTCATCTATGTGTCTGACAATTTTGTTCTTTACTATAGTTTCAACCACTTTCCCTAGTACTGAAGTCTGATTTACCGGCCTGTAATTGCCTGGATTACCTCTAGACCCCTTTTTAAAAATTGGCATCAAATTAACTATCCTCCAGTCATTTGGTACAGAAACTGATTTAAATGATAACTAATTTGTAACCTAGTAGTTCTGCAATTTCACATTTGAGTTCCTTCAGAACTCTTGGGTGAACACCCATCTGGTTCTGGTGACTTATTATTGTTTAGTTTATCAATTTGTTCCAAAATCTAATGATACCTCAATCTGGGACAGTTCCTCAGATTTGTTGCCTAAAAAGAATGGCTCAGGTTTGGGAATCTCCCTCACATCCTCAGCCGTGAAGACCGATGCAAAGAATTCATTAAGTTTCTCCATGATGGACTTATCGTCCTTGAGTGCTCCTTTAGCATCTCGATCATCCAGTGGCCCCACTGGTTGTTTAGCAGGCTTTATGCTGCTGATGTACTTAAATATTTTTTTGCTATTACTTTTTGAGTCTATGGCTAGCTGTTCTTCAAATTCTTTTGGGGCTTTCCTAATTATATTTTTACACTTCATTTACCAGAATTTATGCTCCTTTCTATTTTCCTCACTAGGATTTAACTTCCACTTTTTAAAGGATGCCTTTTTGTCTCTCACTGCTTCTTTTACCTTTTTGTTTAGCCACGGTGGCACTTTTTTTGGTTCTCTATGTTTTTTTTTAATTTGGGGTATACATTTAAGTTGAGCCTCTATTATGGTGTTAAAAGTTTCCAGGGATTTCACTTTTGGCGCTGTACCTTTTAATTTCTGTTTAACTAACTTCCACATTTATGTGTGGTCCCTTTCTGAAATTAAATGCTGCAGTAGTGTTTTCCCCGCCAAAGGGATGTTAAATTTAATTATATTATAGTCACTATTACCAAGGGGTCCAGCTATATTCACTTTTTGTACCAGATTTTGGTCCAAGGTTAAAAGGGTCTGTGAGTAAACACTAGTGAAATACTCAGTCTGAAATTATTTTTTAAGAGCGGAAGAAGGGTGCCCCATCCCACAGTGAGGCTCGAACTCCAGTGGGATGTGCTAGCAGGAAGAGTCCCTGCTTCTAGGTCTCATTCTGATGTATAATGGTCAGTTTTTAATTGCAGGCTGCCTCTTGCCCCTTTCTCCTCGCCTCCCTGCAGCTAGGCTCCCCTCCTTCCTCCACACACTCTCAGTGAAGCAGCCATTGTGTGAGTAGAACACAGAGACCTGCTTTCCTTAGGAGGCCTCTTTCCTCTCCCTGTTCATGCTCAAGACAGCAGACAAAGGAACCCTACTAAAACATAGGTCACTGTGGCAAAAAAAGAGGACAGACAGCTCCAGAGGGTAAGAGGACTGCTAAGGACATTTTCCTGGTCCCAGTAAGACAGACTGGGAAGGTGTGGGGAGAGGGAGAGTGGAAACCAATTCAATAATGCTCCTGCCTTCTCATCCCCCGTGAGAGGAGCAAACACAGGAACGTGGGAGTAGGAGTAGTCAAAAGTCAGCAGGTAGCCTCTAGTCTCACAGCAGTTTCAGATAGTTCCCCTCACCCTTTTCCACCCCTTGTGTATGTTAGAATGAGTGTATGTGAAGTGACTTCATAGCCATTGGATGTCAGGACTATCACACTTACCTGCTGTGAAGGTTGGGAGATATCCAACCAATCTATGCCAGTCTGGGAGATGCCTGTGCTCCCATTCTGCTCTGGGAAGAAATAATTTATTGAGGCCATTTAAAGCATTCGTCTTACTTTCCCCTGCCCAACCAGCTCGCTCTAGAAGCCCAGCACATAGGTGAGATAGCACTCAGTCTTTGGTTACTCACGTCCTCTCTCCTGTACCTCACTCCTTGGCTTGGAGCCTCTGGAGTACAGCCCCTGCCATTTTCAGTCTATTTGGGTTGCAAGATTGTAACGATGCGGTTCTGGCGGGACCCAACTGAGAGTTCCAATTCAGGACAAATCGCTTAAAACAGGGCAGTTACAGCACTAGGCTGGGTTTTTTCCACCTCTAAAGCAAACCAAACCAGCCAGTCAAAGAGGACTTTGGTCTCACCCCACTGGCTAACCACAAGTTACACAAGCAATTCCCTTAGACACTCCAGTTTCCCAGTATCACCACCAGTGCCACTTGTTATGGGGACAAATGGTTATGAAAACTAATACCCCATTAAAAGGAAAAAGGTTCTCCTGATCCCAAAGGATCAAGCCCCAGACCCAGGTCAATATACAAATCAGATCTTACCCACAAATCACGCTGTTGCCAATCCTTTAGAATCTAAAATCTAAAGGTTTATTCACAAGAGGAAAAAGATATAGATGAGAGCTAGAATTGGTTAAATGGAATCAATTACATACAGTAATGGCAAAGTTCTTGATTCAGGCTTGTAGCAGTGATGAAATAAACTGCAGGTTCAAAATCAAATCTCTGGAATACATCCCCAGCTGGGATGGGTCATCAGTCCTTTGTTCAGAGCTTCAGTTTGTAGCAAAGTTCCTCCAGAGGTATGAAGCAGAATTGAAGACAAGATGGAGACGAGGCATCTGCCTATTATAGTCTTTTCCAGGTGTAAGAACACCTCTTTATTCTTACTGTTGAAAATTATAGCAAAATGGAGTCTGGAGTCACATGGGCCAGACCTGCATACTTTGATGAGTTGCAAGGCGTATTTGCCTTTTCTCAATGGGTCAATTATATAGCTGATGGTCCTTAATGGGCCATCCAGCAGGCTAGGCAGAGCTAACACCAACTTGTCTGGGATGTTTCCCAGAAGCATAGCATAAGTTTGAAATACAGACAGTATAGAGCCAATATTCATAACTTCAACTACAAAATTGATACACACATATAGACAGCATAATTATAACCAGCAAACCATCTTGTCTTAGACATCTCATTTGACCCCCTTTATACAAGATTTGGTGCCACTACAGGACTTTGGTTGCAACCATGTTCTATATGGTCCCAGATTATATCAATAACGTCACAAAGATATTAGAATTTAAACCTGTGTAGTCTGAGATGGAATAGCACCGGTCAGGAGCCTTGGGGTAGTGTAAGTTAAGGGGAAACACTTTACAGCTGGGGGAAGTGAGAAACATTTTTAAGACTTTATATAGATAGATAGGGGCTGTTTGTCATTGCTCAGAGGTTTGAAATATTGGGGGAAATTGATTAGTGGGCAGAGCACAGTGAGGCAACCAAAGGGGATGTTAAATGCATGTTAGCATGTGACTCAGCAGTGTACATATGTATACTATTTTACCTTATGTACATATAATTTGTATTGATCTTTATGGATCTGTTCCAACACACACCATATTTTTAGGTTCTAGACAATATTACTGCTGTGGACTATACAGACATCAACTATTTCAGAATTTGCAAATGTTTGTTCTCCCAATCCCTTATCTGCATCTCAGGAAGTTGGACACTTTTGTGTACCTTATGTACTTCACATCTTTCTATACAATGCATTGTTCAGAGAAGACTGTATTAACTCTCATGTGTATGCATTAAGAATGCAGCTTTAAACTTCTTTTACTAGTATATTTCATCAAGTTTTCTGTAATCTCTCACATGCAGCAGTTTTTTCCCCCACGATGTAGGGAGAGCCTTGTGTAGGAGTGAATTGATTGCTATAGTAGATCTCTCAATTTGTTTCCTTTGATTTTCCTGTCATTTAATACTGTAACTTTTTATCCACCAAACCTGCAAACCTCTCTTTATTTACAGCATTTCAATGAGAAAGGGGCAAAATCATGTGTCTGGTACAGCGTTATTAATGTATAGCTGTCATATAGAAATGAGAGTAGAATGCTGTTGATATAATTTTAGCAGAATACACCTAGCTGCTAAATGGGGACATAAATTACATCCACTGTTCATATTGTGACTTGGTGCTATTACTGAAGACAATATAAATTCTACACTCAAAGCATGTTAGCAACCATCGTCAATAAAGTTCCAGCTCTGTACACCGATACCTCTGCAGAATAAAACTACAGTAATTAGAGTATTATGCAAGTGACAGCTCAAATTTTGGGGATTTCCTCAGACCTGCAGAAGATGTAAAGTTCATTTTGTCCTTATTAGTTTACCCATCAAAACAAAAGGAGAGAAGAATGTTTGTTATTCAGGGGGAACCTTTTACATGGGAAACTCTCTCAGTATTAGGCACATTTATGGAGGTCCTTACCATGGTAATAGGGCTACAGACCCCTGCTAGTTACTGTGCTGGAGAGTGACAGACATTATCCCTTTTGTTCATAAAAACATATTGAATAGTATTAGTCCTCTAGGTCTTGCTCCTGAATAGTTTAGGGGGAGAGGGGAATAAACACAGTGCTGTAAGGACAGCTGCAATAATTTAGTTGAAATGTATTTCCTTTGTAGTATCCTAATTCTACCATTTCAATGGCACCACCTGTCAGATAAATAACTGGAAAGCACTTTATAGCGTCTGCTGCTTTTACCCTCATTTAAGCTAATGGCCTGCTTTGAAAAGATGCTGTGCCCCTGCCGCTCCTATTGACTTCACTGGGACCTGTGGATGTTCAGAACCTCTTCAGATCAGCCTATGAGCGTTTATTTGTGGTGTGTGCTTTGGCTTTAAGATGCCAGGCTCTTCGGCACAGGAGGGTTTGGCTCTCCTTTCCTCTCAGTGAAAACAAGTTCTTATTTTTGCTTCATAGCTTTAGCTTGCAAGCTCTCCAGTGCTGGGACTGTCTTGCTCATTCTTCTATAAATTGCCACTCATTGTCAGTATTTAAATAAATAACAACCTTTCCCCACCCTGTTTCAAACAGAGCAAACCACTTAATCGGCCCTCAGTAGGAGAGCACATCTAACAGTTTGCAAGGAAGTAGAAGTAATCACAAAGCAAACTGCTCTCTACAATAGTTGAGCATTGGGTCCAATTACAGACGAAGTGAAAAAATCAGTCCTGGAGATAAGACAAAAGCAGAACCTTGACTCCAGCTCCTATCAGTTTCAGAATTACTAGAGTGGGTAGGGTTGGTGGAAGTGTAAAGGAATAGACAGAAAGAAAAAGAAGTAGAAGGGACCTATTTTTCAGGTCTGGTTTGGATATGTTTGAAATCTCATGAGAACTACTGATCCCAGGAGATAGATTCTTTTTATTCAGGAAGGTAGAAATTTCATGAGGTCAGGTGATCTCATAAGGTGCATGACTTTTGGATGAAATCTCACTCAAAACATCTGATAATATTATGGTGCCATTGAATCAGAACCCAAACTAACCTTTATCCAGCCTCTAACCTAATCCAGTTCCTATAACTGCCTCCTTGGCCCATCTCTGATCAATGTTATATGCCTATATTAGCTATACCGACTCATTTGCTGTAAATTCAGTGCAGGGCTGCCCAGAGGATTCAGGGGGCCTGGGGTCTTCCAGCCGCTGAATTGCCGCCGAAGACCCGGCACTTCGGCAGCAGGTCCGTAGGCGGAAGGACCCCCTGCTGCAGGTCTTCAGGGCACTTCGGCAGCGGGTCCTAGAGCGGAAAGACCCCCCCTGCCGCCGAATTGCCACCGAAGACCCGGAGAGGAAGAAGCTCCGGGGGCCTGGGCCCCGCGAGAGTTTTCCAGGGCCCCCGGAGCGAGTGAAGGACCCCGCTCCTCCGAAAAACTCTCGTGGGGGCCCCTGCGGGGCCCAGGGCCTGGGGCAAATTGCCCCACTTATCCCCCCCTCTGGGCAGCCTTGCTTCAGTGCAGTGGAATTCAGATTTTTGTGCAACTTAAATGCTATCACCAGGATCTATGTACAGCTTCAACTGAAACACAACTGGGAATTTTTCCTTTGAACAGTAGTAAGGGGCTGTTCCTGCTTCTACTGAAATCAATAGCAAAACTCCTATTGACGTCAAATGCACAAGATCAAGCCCCTAAGTGTTCCATCTCATAGTGACTGGGGAAATCAGAATCACAGAACTGGAAGGGACCTCAAGAGGTCATCTAGTCCTGTCCCCTGCAGTCAGAGCAGGACAAAGTATTATCTAGACCATTCCTGACAGATGTTTGTCTAACCTGCTCTTAAAAATCCCCAATGATGGAGATTCCACAACCTCCCCAGACAATTTATTCCAGTGCTTAACCACTCTTGGCTTTCCCATGTTTTCATACACAGGCTAAAGATCCTTCTAACCTGGGACCATCACTTCCCACAGTTCACTCCTTGCCCCTCAGGTGTTTCCTGGTGTGTTGTTGCAGGGAGAGTGAGGTACCTCATGATGTCATTGTCCCCCTTTTATATCTTCTCGCCACTTGCTGGAAAGACCTCTGATCCAGGTCTTTTGCTGTGACCTGGATCAAACCGTTCCCATTGTGTAGTGCTATCTTGAGAGGTTTCTATTGGGGTAATCCTTGTACTTCTGTGCATTTTCTCAATAAACTATTAACATTGTTGGCCTTTTTATTGTTGTACCTGAAATGCTGCTTGTGGGTGTTTTCAACCTCAACATGTTTCAGTAACACATACATAGCCAAATTTCATAACTTCACATACGATGATAGCACATACCATCCAATGAGATATTAATGTCTAGCAGATCAAGACTTCTAGAATGATACCTCACAAGACATACTTTGTATAAAACATATCTTAATTACATGACAGAGGTGAATAGTGGGGCGTCAGGGTGTCACACTATTTTGTATACATTTACTGTTAAACAAGCTGATCATTTTCCTCCAAGAAAACTGAATGTGTCCATAACTGAGCTATTTAGAGTGATGTTAAAGTTGTACTCTAGAAAGCTCAGGGATTATTGTCTGAAAATACACCATTATGGAAGATATTGCCATTTAAAATTGGTGCAGGTTTACCAACTAGGAAAAAAAAAGGAATATAAAATCCTTGAGACATCTTTCAAATTGGACATTCACACAGAGATTAAATACAGTATATAAAATAAAGGTTTATTTATATTTCTGCGAATATAAAAACAGGTGGTAACTCAAGTATAGTGGAGTAATAAAAACCAAGCTCAATCATGGTGGCAGAACACCACAATCACATGAAGCCCAATTAAAGTCAGTGGGGCGGTCCTCAAACCGAGGGGTCTGTCCACAGGTTGCTTTTTGCAGGATTGGGGTTAAAATGCTGGCAGATGGGGGAAGGAAAATTAGGATAATTTCTTTTAAATGTCCATAGTCAATTGAGCCCAGCTGACTGGGAACAAATTGGGATGCTGGCCACCAAAACAACTCATTCAATACAAATTCACTAACAGATTACAATATAATAGAGCCTCCGTTTCTCCCAACCATTGCCTACACTTTGAGAAATGGGACATATTACTATAAGAAGTCTGTACTCTGGGTCTTAGATGAATTGCTACAGAACCCAGTTCCAATACTACCTTGCAACTATGGGACAAAGATAATGAGAAAAGCAAATTTAAATTTCTTCATTTAACATTAATGCAACCATATATATGTTGGTCAGGCATTGGAAACATCAGGTAGAAATCTTGCTAGTAGGATGGGTTGAGTGCTTAGATATAGAGGAGCCATGATTCTCATCTCACTACTACCAGTTTTACTCCAGTAAAACTCCTGATTTAGAAAGGTGTTAAAGCAGAATTAGGCCTGGAATTCTGGATCAACAATGTTCTTGTTAAGGATACAAGTGAAGATTCATGTGTCTAGAGTATTTCAAACAGCTAAAAAAGTTCTCAATTATAAAATGTAATTAAGTATAGTGAAAAATGCTGTATATAGGCTTGCCAAACCATGCTGTGTATTGTTCATGGAATAACACCCAGCTTGCTCAATGAACGTCACATTTTATTTTTTAACAGTTTAATAATAGCATGGTTACCAATTTCATTCACTTTACAAATGTACATTGCGAGATTGGCAACCCAGAAAAATAATTCCTTTTCAACCCAAATCAAATGCGGCAATTCTTGACCCTGAGTCACTTCGTTTTGGTATATGAAGTTGCAACCTAACAAACAGCTAAAAAACCCTGCCAGAAATAGAATGGTAGCATAGATTAAATATATACTCATTTTTCTCCATCAAAAGAGATTCCAGTTAATGTCGACCGCTGGTTTTGCAAAGGGTTCTTGATCAACAGTGAGTTAAACACATAAACCATTATCTCTCTCTCTGGTATCTATACGGCACCAATCACCACAGAATCGAGACATGTAGCTCCTAGTCATTACGCCACAGCTTATCAGCTAAGACAGAGTGACTAATACATGAAAACATATACATTCAGTTTTAATGTTATATTCCTTTCAGGCCAAGATCTGTCACAATATTCTTCACCTTGGACTTTATTTTTCCATCCACAACTCCCCAGGGCTGCCCCAGTTCTCAATTACAGTGGTGTAAATCGGAAGCAACTCCACTGGAGCCAATGGAGTTACATCAGTGAGAGTGACATCCGCATCAGGCCCCTCACCTGTAAGCCTGCCTATCACGGTCTCTGAAGCATTGACAAAATGCATTCTTTCCTTGACTTTGGCTCTGTTCAATCTTTTTTAACACCTCAATCACTTCCTGCTTGACTCTTACCATCCTTTCTTGTATAATCATCTGGTATCCCTCCTCTCTAAATGTCAGGTGGGATCATTCCAGGAAGTAGGGCCATCATTTGTCTCCTTTTCTTCCTATTCATCTTTGAATCAAATTTCAAATTGTCTTTCTGATTTTCAAAGCTATCCAACCTACTGTATTTTTCTGACCACATGACCACCTACAAAACTCTCCAACCCACGCACTTTACTCCTTCCTCTCTCTGTCTTTCCTCTAATTTTGGGGTTACCCTATTCAAACTTGTGCTGCCCCGTTTATCTGCTACTCTCCCCCCCCCCCCCACACTCATTCCTCCCATTTTTAATTTGTCCCCCCAAAACTCCTTCTCTTCTTAGGCTTGCACTGTCTGGAAAGCATCTGTGCTAACTTGCAACCTATATTCACGGATTAGTTTGTACAGCACAGCCAGGATTTAAGCCCCAACAACCACCCAAAGATAATTTCTCTTTTGGGGGGGGAGGTGAGAGGGAGGGAAGAGAAAGGGGAGAAAGAAAAGAACTCCTTAAGAGAACCATGCATTTATTGGTGCTGTTCAACAAAAGTAACTACATAAAAAGATAATCGCAACCCACTTAAAACTACCATAATATTTTGAGGAGGCCAAAACAAACAATTTGAACTGGGCAAAGAAGACTACACAAACCTTGTTATCTGGGGTGCTAAACCCAGAATTCTGCCAAGCCTCTCACTGCCTGCAGAAACTTCTCTGTAGCCTTTTTCTAAGCACAAGCCTGTCTTTTTCAAAAAAACCCTTGAACTCAGAATGTATCCGCTTATAAATCCGCTTAACACGGCTGCTACTCTGAACTCAGAATGAGGCCCAGCTCAGCTGCCCTAATTGCCTAATCAGGCCTCATTAGAAAGTCAACTGCCTTCTCTTAGCACCTTTGAAGTAAAGAAGGGGCTTCTTTGGTACCTTAGCCGGTTCTCCGAATTCACAGCTGCCTGATTTGGAAAGGAGTGTCACAGCTGTGGGTGCAGCCTCACTAGGCTGAAAGACTTTCCCTGTATCCAAGCTTGACAGTAATGAACTTCTCCATCATAGCATGTGCCTGGCCATTTAAATAGTCACAAAACTAGCTGCTAAATACATATATGCGCTTGTGCGCACACACACACACGAGTTTGAGTCACTAGAACTTAATCAGATGGCATTTCATATTGTTCATCTTCAATGCAATTTAAACAGATTTTAATTTTGAAACACCAGCTTGCATCTTTTAAATCACCATATTAAATGATTCATTTTAGGCATCTTATTTGTATTCTTCACAAATATGCTTGCAAAACAAATTAAGGGGACATAGTGAAGTTTGCCATGTCCCCAAATTAACCCATCCTAAGAAAGTATATATTCCTTTATCTTAACCTCCTAGTCTCCTCTGTGGTTTTCTATTGTTCTCTCTGGGTTTAATTTGATTTCTAATAGGTTGTTTTTTGTTTGTTTGATTTGTTTTAAACTGAATTTAATGGGAATGACCCTTAGAAAATATAGCTTGAATTTATAACAAATAAAGATTTGATCTACACTAGTCGGTTATTTCGGAATTAGCTGAGTTAATTTGGGGAAAAAAATGAATCCGTCCACACCACCAAACCGTTTTTTTCTATTTAAAGGGCTCTTTAATCCGATTTCTGTACTCCACCTCGGCAAGTGGAGTAGCGCTTAAATTGAGATCGCAATCCCGGGTTAAAGGTATTGTGGACGTAATTTGACATTATTGGCCTCCGGGAGCTATCCCAGAATGCTCCCTTGCGACTGCTCTGGACAACACTCAACTCCGATACACTAGCCAGGTAGGCAGGAAAAGCCCCGGGAACTTTTGAATTTCATTTCCTGTTTGGTCACCATCAGCACAGGTGACCATCAGCACAGTCCACCATCACAGGAGATCACGCAGTCCCGGATTCTCAGACGAGCTCCAGCATGGTCCGAATGGGAGGTACTGAATCTCATCGCATGTGGGGGAGACGAATCTGTTATGGCAGAACTACGTTCCAAAAAAAGGAACGCAAATACGTACGCTTAAGTCTCCAGGGCCATGACGGAAAGAGGCTACTCCAGTGACACAGAGCAGCGTTGTACAAAAATCAAGGAGCTCAGGCAAGCGTACCAAAAAGCCAGGGAGGTGAATGGGTGCTCTGGGTCACAGCCCCATACATTCTGCTTCTACCATGAGCTGCATGCAATTATGGGGCGTGACACCACCACTACC
The DNA here is from genome assembly GCF_011386835.1 of Chrysemys picta bellii. Lineage (NCBI taxonomy): Eukaryota > Metazoa > Chordata > Testudines > Emydidae > Chrysemys > Chrysemys picta. The sequence goes on from NC_088796.1 coordinate 113,226,123, forward strand.
CCACCACTGTCAGTGGACACCTGCAAGGAGGGAGTTGCATGGAGCGAGGAGGATGAGTTATTGGAGGATGAAGGGGAGGACAGTGCACAGGCGGCAAGTGAGGAATCCATTTTCTCCCCTAGCCAGGAACTATTCTTAACGCTGGAGCCAATAGCCTCCCCCCACTCCCAAGGCGGGCTCCTGGACCATGACCCTGGAGAAGATACTTCTGGTGAGTGAGAGCCTGAGTGGAGCCACGCAGTGGGGAGCGGGGGGAAACCCAGCCGCGCTTGGCTGTTTGCATTTAGTTTAAAGGGCTCATCCCTGCTCAGAGCCTCATCGGAGCCACACAGTGGGTGCGGGGGGGGAGGAAGGGGTGTTGTGTGAAGCGATCATCCCAGAGAGCCTGCAGGCCCTCCTTTTATATGACAAGCCCACCAGGTCCAGCAGTTTGAAAGGATTGAAATGAATGAGGAAGAAGCAGAAACCTGTGTGCCCCTAGGGATTACCATGACTGCCTACAAGCTGAATTCTGTTGCCCAGCTGTGTGTGATGGCGTCCTCACACCAAAGTGGCAGGCACTTCAGTACAAGAGGCACAATGCTAACTTGTACAGAAAGAACACGTGCTGTGTACTATGAATTGCCTGTTTCACTGAGAAAGAGTGTCCCCTTTGTTCTCTGAAACGTATCTTTTAAAATACTACCCTCCCTTTTTCTCCTCTCGCAGGTGCAAATGTTTCAACGCGGCCCCTATCTACTCCGTCCCAGAGGCTGGTCCAGATTAGAAGGCGGAAAAAATGAACTCGGGATGACATGTTCGCTGAGCTCATGCAGTCCTCCCGCACTGATAGGGCCCAGCTGAATGCATGGAGGCAAACAATTGAGGAGTCCTGTAAAGCATTACAGGAACATGAAGAGAGGAGGCACACGCACGATGAGAGCAGGCAAGACGCGATGGTCAAGCTCATGGGGGAGCAAACTGACATTCTGTGCTGTATGGTGGATCTAGTGTGGGAAAGGCAGTGGAAATCTGAGCAGGCTCCACGGGTAATCCTGGAAAAAGGGCACGAAACCTAGGAGAGCTATGCGGTTCAAGATGGCTGACAAAAGGCGGGAAATGGTTGTCTTCTGTAGCTTTCATGGAGGCAGGAAGCTCGCTAGAGCTGCAAGAGCGGGAGAGCAGAGTTTGCGGTGGAAGCTGTGCGGCTCAGTTCACGATGGCCGACAAACGGCAGAAAATGGTTGCCTTCTGTAGCTTCCATGGGAGACCAGGACCGACAACATGGAGAAATTTGCTAGCGCTGCAAGAGCGGGAGAGCAGAGTTTGCGGCGGAAGGTGTTCACGATGGCCGAAATGGTTAGATAAAAGAGTAGATAGAAAGACGAGAGGACATGCGAGGTGGATTCATAGTACCAGGAGACAGGCAGTGCACCATACTGCACCTTCTGCTGGCAGTATGGCGTCTGCCGTAGCTTTCACGGAGGGAGGAGCGAGTGATGACACACACCCAGAAACACCCACAAAAATGTTTTTGCCCCATCATACATGGGGAGCTTAACCCAGAATTACAATGGGCGGTGGGGACTGCGGGAACTGTGGGATAGCTACCCACAGTGCACTGCTCCGACATTCAATGCTGGCCTCGGTACTGTGGATGCACTCCGCCGAATTCACGTGCTTTAGTGGGGATATACAACACCGAATGTATAAAATCGCTTCTGAAAATTCGAATAGAATAATTTAAAATTAATTTTGTACTGTAGACGCACCCTTAGAATATGAGAATATATGGTATTTTCCTACCTGTCCACCTATCTGTTATAGTCTAGGAGATTATTTCCGAAAATTTCTGCTCTCAGTTACACTGGTGTAAGTGGAGTTACTTCATATTTGGCTCTATGAGTGTACAGTTAGTTGGCCACATATATATTTGTGCCTACGCAGATGTGCTCACAGGCCCAATAACTTAGCCCTTATAGCACGCTTTTCAATGTAAAAATATCTTACAAACATTACACCCAAGTCATATTTGACCCACACCTTCAGTTTTTCATTATTCAGATCAGGGTGTTTAAATTGGACCTGGAAAAAAAAAAATCGCAAGATCCTTCACGCACTGCATCTGGATGACTCCTTTCTTTCCGTATATTGTGGTGACTGTTCTCTAATCAAAAAAATGCTGGCACTCAGTGACAGAAATAATCTTGGACATAGTTAATATTTTTAACTGCCACCAAAGAGTTTTGTTTTCTACAGATTACAGATAGCAGCTAAAGGCCAGATACCATGCCAGATTCCAGGAAATGCACCCATAATAAGGAACACTATTCTAAGGACTAGCATAAGATTCATGGACTCAAGAGTTGGCAACAAACTGTGCTCAATCAAAACTGTAACTTATGTTTTTCATGAAAAAAAAACCAAAGCCTCCAAATTCAGCGTTCTACAATAATCCATTCACTCTACAGAAACCAGAGATTCATGCTTATCAATTTCACCCCTGAAAATGCTTTGAAATGGGGCTTGAAGAAAATGTCAAGCACTAGAAACATTTAAGTCTCATGACCCTTTTTAAAATGGTCATAGCAAACCTCAAATAATATTCCACAGACTGTTATAGCAAAAGCAAGCAGTGCAGAAACTACAATAAATGTATGAATTTGTGGTATGTAGCTGTAGTGCATGGCAGAGGGATTAGTTGGAACAAGAGGCCAGACCTTATGAGGCAAGATGTAGCTGCATCTCAGTTATTAGGGATTCCTAGTTTCTGTGTTATGTAGATTGCCTGAGCAGAGAGCCACAATGGTGCACTGTCACCACGGTGACTTTTAGCTGTATGGTGCACTACGTGAGACTGCACCACAGCGCCCACTCAGATGTAAGTGAAGGTAATGTGCAAGATGGAATCCTGTGCTCAAGTGTACAGGGGCGGTAACGTCTGAAAACTCTGTGCAGAGTATGCTAGTGGTCAAGTGTATTCCAGGTGTAGCCACCTGTTGTTCACTGCAGATAATATCTATTGTGGGGAAGGAGGAGGAATTTGGAGGATCACTCAAAGAGGGCAGAATTCGGGTATGTCTGAATAGCAATCAGAAGTGTGACTGCAGCATGTGTAGACATACCAGAGCTAGCTTTAATCTAGCTAGCTCAGATAACAACAACAGTGGAGCCACGTCCGCATGCATTTAAGCAACGGCTGTACAAGCCCACCTGGGACCCTGGGTATGTATTCAGTCAGCTAGCCCACGCTGAAGTCTGTACAGCCACGGCTTCACTGCTATTGGTACTTGAGCTAGTTATGCTAGCTTGGGTATGTCTAAATGTGCGGCAGGCACACCTTCAATTATAATATAGATATACCCTAAGGTTGTGGGGGTAGGTATTCTGCAGGCTGAAAGTCCTGGTTTTCAGAGGTTTAAATACAGGTGAACTTAACATTCTGGAAAGGTCTGAGGTACTAGTGGTCAACTTTAACTAATGAACTTTTTGGCCAATAAATGTGAGCAAAGACCACACAAACTTCTATTGGGTATGTTAAAGTGTAGTTTTACATACCAGTACCTGTTACTGTGGACACTGACCATGTCAATACAGGCAGTGGACATGCTGTAAGACAGTATCTACAAAGTTTGTATTTACTGGGACTAAGCTAAAACCAAATAAAAATACTTTTTTTTAAATAATAGTATGATTTATCTGTCAGAAGAGCAGTGCAATCAGCTCGCAAATTAAAGCACAAATTTTTAATAAATGTGGAAGCCATTTTTTTTTTTTTTTTTTTTTTTAAACTAGGATTCCAAATTACTCTCCAAGGCTGTCCTTAGCCCAATAGTTATTATTTTGTTTTCATGTACCATTTTTGCTTTTAAGTTGGAAAAGCACCCAAGAGTAAAACTTGGGCAAAAGATGCCTCAGAAGGAGGGATGGGAGCAACGAGGGGTGGGGGGGGGGGAAAAAGAGCATGGCAAAGAAGATAGAAATGGTCTAGTAGAAAAAAGGAGACGCCTGAGAGCTTATATAGCAGCTGTGAAGCAGAAAGGGAGGCCCAAGAGTATAGAAAAGAACACAGAAGCCTTTGAGCAGGAATAGAGAGAGACACACACACACACAGAGCATACTGGAGGTGCAGACACAATACAGAGACAGTGAGGGACTGAACCGCGAAGTTGACAGAATGAATGAGGAAGTTATTAAAGCAGAGAGAGAATAAGATGGGGAGTGGGAGACGGGACAAAGTTATAGTAGCAGATATTGAGGGGGCTAATCTCATTGAGCTTAAAAAAAAAAACACAGGCAGGGGAAAAGCTTTCAGAAACATCTTTGTAAGGGGGAGCATCATCCGTGCCATCTGCTTGAGAACAAGCAGCCCTGTTAGGCAGGAGAAGTCAGACTTATCTAGCATGTGGGTGGGTGATGCACACACTGAAAATATTCCCTTTAACATGGGCTAGGAGTGCAACCAGCCATAGAAACAGAGTAAATCCATGTGTTTCCAGAGGGGAGCTGTTTCTGCGAGGAGAGGGAAACTATTTTCCAAGCACCAGGAAGTTTGTACCTGGGTTCTTTGGTTTTCTCTCTCTCAGGTTTTGGGGCCTGTAACAGGTTGTGCTCACCACCATGGCACCTCCTGCTGGTTGGTTAGGGAATTAACTCTTTCAGTGTCATGCCTTTGCTAGTGGTGTCTTGCCCTCTGTTAATTTCTCGGTCTCCACCGTCAGACCCCCGTTACTCCCGGACCACAGCGTCCAGTTCTCAACACTGCCCTCTGGCTGTGCCCGCTCTGTTGGCTCTCCCCACCCCCCTTCTGGGGAACTGGCAGCTTCTGGTTCTATCACTCGCCTCAGTGGCTCACTGCAGTCCTCAGTCTAGCCCCTTCCTGCAAGGGCAAACTGCATTCTGGCTTCGCCACTCATCACTGGAAAATGTGGAGGAAAGAGATGGGGGCCCAGGCCCGCCAGCTACCCAGGGCCCCGACCAGTGACCCTCTAGCAGCAGCCCCTTACTGCCCTCCTCCACTTCTCCTGTGTAACCCACACACCTTCTGGGTGTGGTGTTCTGTCCCATCTAGTGGCATGGAGACCACTTAGAGAGAGATATTAATGAGTTTGCTCTACAGCCTTAGCTAACAGCCAGTTGGCTTTTAGCTCATGCAGTAGAAGCTCATGCACTAAGTTCTTGAGGCCTCAGGTTCGATCCCGACCACCAGTGACTGGGGTCTGTCGGCGTTACACCTGTTTCCTTGTGCCACTTCCCCATAACCCCAGCACCTTCTCTGCCGCTCTGTGTCAGGGGCCCAGTCTGGCAGTCATTAGCCTAGAGCAGTGGTACTCAAACTTTTTTTTCCCCTCCATGGACTACTAAAAAATTGCTGAGGGTCTCGGCGGACCACTTAATGAGCTTTCCAAATGTTGTTTGTACCGTTACCTAACTATCGTAAAGCGCTTTGGATAAAAGCGCTAGGTAAAAAAACCCTTAATAAACTTTTTTGGTTTTACAAATAAAAGCACACAACTCATATTTTAATCAGTAGTCTACCTTTCTAATGCGATGGATGTGTGCTTTCTCCCCTGCCACCCCAGCCCCCAAGCTGAAGCTGGGAAGGAGGAGGGCCTCTCCCCCACCACAGCAGTCCTGGAGCTGGGGAAAGTCACCTCTTTCTCTGGCCACCACAGCCCTGCACATCCCAAATTCCCCCCACCCCCTTTTCTAACCCCACTGCGCCTTCCCATCTACCCCATTCCCCCCAAAGCCACCACCTCACCTTACATATGCCTCTTCTCCAGGGTCCAGGCACCTAATTAGTGGAGCCACACCTGTGTGGCTCCACTAATTAGGTGGACGGCCCTTCATTCTTCTGTGGGCAGCCGCCTAGTCGCACACTTTAGAGGGAACTATCCGCAGACTACCTGAATGGAGCTCGCGGACCCAGTTTGAGAACCTCTGGCCTAGAGCTCTCCCAGCTTCTGCTGACCCTGCTCTGTCTTAGGTTCTTCTCCCTTTTGCCCTCCTCTCTGCCCTGCAGCCTTCTTATAAGGGCCCAGCCTGGCCCTTATTGGCGCCCAATAAGCCCTTCCATGATTGGTTGGGGCTCTGCGCAGCCTCTCTAGCTTGCTCCAACTCCTTCCATGCCAGAGTGGGGCAGTTGCCCCACTACACACCCTCCCCCTTAAGACCACACTCTGGAGGGGCAGGCTTTATTGCCCCAGCTTCCCTTTTAGCTGGGTTTGCAGGAGATTCTGCCCTGCGAGTCCCATGGGGGAACTCTCTCTTTCTGTGCCCAGGCTCCCACAGGCCCAACAAGTTCAGAGCCCCCCTCTTAACCTCACAGGGGGCATTCTCCCAGTTTCCTCCTTTCCCAGGTGGGGTCTCTGTTCTCCATCCTGTTGGGGCATTCGCTGTTTCTGTGTCCCCTTTGCCCACAGGTGAAGCAGTCTTTAGGCCCTGGCACTGGCCTCCAGTCCCTGGCCACCAATGAGATTCATGGGCCCTCCCCCACAGCAGCTGGAACAATCCCCATTGCTGCTTGGTGAGCTGGGCCACACAGGTCCTCCAACAATGGTCCATCCCTACTTCTCCACCCCTGGTGTCTTAGTCACTATTCAGGCAATATTCTTACAGTCTTCTAACTTCCCCTTGTATCGGGGTGACCGTGTGCCCCCCTTCTCCACCAGGTGTAATGCATTGTGCTCACCACTGTGGTTCCTCCTGTTGGTTGGTTAGGGAATTAGCTCTTTCAGCTGCATGCCTTCACTAGTGGTGTCTCGCCCTCCATTACTTTCTCGATCTCCACCATCCTCACCATTGGACCCCCGTCACTCCCGGACCGCGACATCTGCTTCTGGACACTGCCTTCCAGCTGTGCCCACTCCACTGGCTCTCCCTCACTTCCAAGGGACCAGTAGCTTCTGGTTCTATCACTCGCCTCAGTGGCTCACGGCAGTCCTCAGTCTAGCCCCTTCCTCCAAGGGCAAACTGCAGTTTGGCTTAGCCACTCTCATCACTGGCAAATGGAGTGGGGGGGGGGGTGGAGTGGAGAGGGGACCCAGGCCTGCTACTTGGGGCCCCAACCCAGGGACCCTCTAGTGGCAGCCACTTACTGCCCTCCTCCACCTCTTTACTGCCTGCTTCCCTGGGCCATTTCCCCATAGCCCCAGCACCTTCTCTGCCCCTTTGTGTGCCCAGTCTGCAGTTGTCAGCCTAGAGCTCTCCCAGCCTCTGCTGACCCTACCCTGCCCTGCCTTAGGTGCTTCTCTCTAATAGCCAGTTCTTCTCCCTTTGCCCTCCAGGGAGAGACTCCCCTCCTCTCTGCCCTGCAGCCTTCTTATAGGACCCAGCCTGGCTGCTTTCAAGCCTCCACTTGATTGGTTCCCAATAATCCCTTCCATGATTGGCTGGGGCTCTGCCTAGCCTCTCTGACTTGCTTTAACTCATTCCACACCAGAGTGGGGCAGCTGCCCCACTACAGGACCCAAGAAGTTTTAGGACCAGGTCCTTGCTAGGTTCTAGCCAGAGTTAATCTGACTAAATATTTGCCATCCATCCTTAGTTTGGGGTCAGATCTTTACTAAAACTGTTGTATAGACACATGGTTATGGAGGGAGGGGCAGGTCTGTAAGACCATATTGTAAATGTAGACCATTTTTTAAAATCTGGGTGTCTACCCCTTTCCCACCTGTTGGTAGCCTCCAGGGAGCTAAGAACCCTTAGATCCCATAGACTCTCCAGAGACTTTCAGCACCAGTATTGTTTTTGAGGTAGCATACACACAATTCCAATGTGCCCAGCAGTGTAGTATCTGTAAATTGGTTTCACATTCCCCTTTGAACCTATGGCAACCAGCCCACAATAGCTACCATATACTGTGTAAAACACAATTACTTCTAACTGCCATCCTCCTCCACAGGTGATCCCTGGCCTACTGCCTTCTCTTTCATTACATTATCCTTCTTAGCAGGTGGGCAAGGTAAAACTGGAAGGTTTCACATACCTATTAATACTCTAGGGGACAGAAGCGTCAAGCTCCTATCCTTTCAAATACAGTTTGAAAACAAAAAATGATTACATGTGCTCCCAGGGCATATATCAGCATCACAAATCAATGGTACAGAGCAATGTCACCAGGGACCCTTGTTCAGCTAGCACCAGGTAGAGGTTAGCTACCTTGTTTTGGGTAAGTTATAATATCCCTCTCGGCTTGGGACCACCTGGACTTAGTCCCATCTTAAAAAAAAAAAAAAAATTAACGTGAAATTGAAAGTAAGGAAGTGAAATGAGCTGGATCATTACCTGCAATTTATTCACTCTCCACCATCTGACTGGTGCACCAGCCACTCACCACCGCAAAGCTCATTGTCTTTAATTTTCTTTAAACAATTGCACATCAGCCCAAGAGACTGACAAACACCTTCGGAAAGTGTGTGCAGTGGAAGGGGGAGCTGGAGAAGGAGTGAGGGACTGTTTAGCAGAAAAACCTTTCAATTATATCATTTCAATAACAGCATTTCATTCCCAGCCATTCTTAAGACATGTCATTTTGTACTAATGTGATTTTTTATTCTTCACAGACTTTATTTCCTCCAAAGAAAATTGATTTGTGCTTTTACATTGTACGGAACAGATCTTGATGTAAACACTTCTCTCTCTCTCTCTTTTTGCATGAAAAGGGATAGTACATATTTAATGAAAGTACCATGAGCCTATTGGCTTTTTAGTTAGCCTGAATTGATTTCTTCCTCCAGTATAAATTTGTATTCTCTGTGATATACCTGTAGGCTACACTATTAAAGGTCAGCTGAAGATTTGCTCTGTTATTTCTGCTCAATTTAAAGTAGCAACTTTTCTGGGCAGACTGGGAACTGCATAATGGTTATGGTCATACGATGACCAAAATAAATTAAAAAAAAAAAAAAAAGGTCTTTAGAAGAAATCCAGTCCTACCTTGAATATATGTCCCAATGCTTTTGGATGCAGGCATGCAGTTCCTGCTGAAATCAACAAAAGGCACACATGCATATCTGATGGCAGAATTTGGCCCTTAGTGACTGTTGTATTTTAGGTTACTGGGAGCCTATAATTGTAACATAAAGGCAATATCCACACCTGCTGTAAATAGCTGCCACTCCACCAAAAATAATGGAGTTTCAGCTGCTTACATTAGGACTGCAATTAGCCCTACAATTCTGGATTTAAGTAAAGGACAAAAGCAGACATTTTATTCAGTATATCCATCATTACCAGTTGCCTACTGAAAACTAACGGACTCCCTAAGTGTCCAGTCACAGCATATATTAGTTCTTATAATCATTTATTATTTATTTCTACTAGCACTCCTAGTGTACTCAGTGCTTTCGGAACAGGAAAAAGGACATGGTCTGTGACTTGAGGAGCTCACAATCTAAGAGAGACTAACAGGCTGTGGATAGAGGGAAGAATCACAATACGTACATACTGAATTTGAACCAAAAATATATTATATGTATTACAGCACTAAGTTAAATAGGACATTTCCCTTTTCTAACTGTATACACAGGGGTAATTCAGCAGTGCTATAAATGAGATCACAGGAGGGCCACATTCCATAGAACCACTCTGCCCTTACACTCAGACATGTCCTCTAAATTTTTGACTGGATGCAAGGGGGATATCGGACGGGGAGACACATTTCCTCTTTGATAGGGCTACACTGCACATGATCCAGAGAAGTGGAATATTTTGTGCTAGCATGCATGTGCTTTCATTTGTTTCTTCTACTTTGATTTCATGAATTGTGTATCCTGTAATGGAGAGTTTATTTCAGTGGTCCTCCAATTGCCCATTAGAGCTTCCGCAATCAGTGCCATCATAAGAGTTTGAGGGCTTTAGAACAGGGTGTGGGGGAATCATCAGCTCAAGTAAAGTATTTGGTTTTCTATCTTTGCTACCTAACATAGGCACAAGACAATAGGTAAAGTTCTCAAAAGCACTTAAGTGATTTAGGAGCCCATGTCCCATTTTCAGAAGTGACTTAGGAGTCCAAGACCCACTGACTTTCAACAAGATTTAATTTCTAAGATTCTCAAAGTTATTGTGACTGACCCCCATTGAAATCAATGGGAGTTAAGTGCCTAAATCCATTGAGGATCTGGGACTAAGTGTCTAAGTCACTTCTGAAAATGGGACTTGGGTGCTTTTGAACATTTTGCCCCACATCTTTCACTGAATTGACATGTATTTTTTGAAAGGACTGCCTCTTTTTGAATCTGTACTTTTGGAAGTGACTTTTCATCCTCAGAAATTCATGTCAGTATTTGAAGACTATTGAAAGACATATTTATCTCCCCACACCTTTAGCTCTTCACTGAAATATAGTGTTCCCCCCGCCCAAGGAGGGCAGAATAAAAACATGGTTAAATATCTGCAAACATTTAGGATCTATTCTACCTAAAATAGGGACAATTGGTATCTATGAGGAAATGCACTGATCACTGAAACCTTATTTCATGGTGTACAGCACCCAACCATCATGTGGAAGCAAGGGTCGCAAGACAGCAAGGCAGGCAAAGAGGGTGCCAGATGGGAATACTTAGGTAGGAGGTGTCTTATTCTGTGCATTTCAGCTACAAAAATAGTTCAGTCATGCTCCCTCTATCGATTAGGAGAGAGGGTATGGAGCAAAACGATTTTTCCATCAATTTTGCAACATCCCTTTGGCCTTGTCTACACTACGAGAGTAGTTCGATTTTACTTGCATCGAATTTTTGTAATCGATATTGCAAAGTCGAACGTGTGTGTCCACACTAAGGACAGTAATTCGACTTTGTGCGTCCACACTAACGGTGATAGCGTCGACATTCGAAGCGGTGCACTGTGGTCAGCTATCCCACAGTTCCCGCAGTCCCCTCTGCCCATTGGAATTCTGGGTGTAGCCGGCAATGCCTTCTGGGTAACAAAATGAGTCGAGGGTGCTTTTGGGAAACTGTCGTCATCCGTCCATCACTCCCGCCCTCCCTCCCTGAAAGCGCCGGCGGGAAAACAGTTCGCGCGCTTTTCCAGTCATTGACAGCGCGGACGCCACTGTACTCCGAGCATGGAGCCCGCTGCGACCATCGCTGCAGTTGTGGCCGCTCTCAACGTCTCGCAGCTTATCATAAAGGTTTCCCTGAGGCAGATGCAGAAAAGTCAGGCAAGGAGGCTACGGCACCGCGGTGATGTCCTGAAGTCTGAGAGTAGCACAGACCTGTCAGAAAGCAGGCGACCCAGCGCCGAGGACATCACAGTGGCAATGGGTCATGTTGATGCCGTGGAACGGCGATTCTGGGCACGGGAGACAAGCACTGAGTGGTGGGACCGCATAGTGCTGCAGGTCTGGGATGAATCCCAGTGGCTGCGAAACTTTCGCATGCGGAAGGGAACTTTCCTGGAACTTTGTGAGTTGCTGTCCCCTGCCCTGAAGCGCAGTGACACCCGGTTGCGAGCTGCACTGAGTGTACAGAAGCGAGTGGCCATAGCCCTGTGGAAGCTTGCAACGCCAGACAGCTACCGGTCAGTCGCGAACCAGTTTGGGGTGGGCAAATCTACCGTGGGGGTTGTTGTGATACAAGTAGCGAAGGCAATCGTTGATGTACTGCTGCCAAAGGTAGTGACCCTGGGAAACGTGGAGGCGATCATAGATGGCTTCGCAGCGATGGGATTCCCAAACTGCGGTGGGGCCATAGATGGAACTCACATCCCTATCCTGGCACCGGACCACCAGGCCACCCAGTACATTAACCGAAAGGGATACTTTTCCATGGTGCTGCAAGCACTGGTGGACCACAGGGGACGTTTTACCAACATCTACGTGGGATGGCCGGGCAAGGTTCATGACGCTCGTGTTTTCAGGAACTCTGGTCTGTTTAGACGGCTGCAACAAGGTATTTACTTCCCGGACCACAAAATAACTGTTGGGGATGTGGAGATGCCTATAGTCATCCTCGGGGACCCAGCCTACCCGCTAATGCCCTGGCTCATGAAGCCCTATACTGGCGCCCTGGACACTGAAAAAGAACTCTTCAACTACCGGCTGAGCAAGTGCAGAATGGTGGTGGAGTGTGCTTTTGGCCGTCTCAAGGGGAGATGGAGAAGCTTACTGACTCGCTGTGATCTCAGCGAAACCAATATCCCCATTGTTATAGCAGCTTGCTGTGTGCTCCACAATCTCTGTGAGAGCAAGGGGGAGACCTTTATGGCGGGGTGGGAGGTTGAGGAAAATAGCCTGGCTGGTGATTACTCACAGCCAGACAGCCGGGCGATTAGAAGAGACCAGCGGGAAGCGCTGTGCATCCGGGAGGCTTTGAAAGCAAAGTTCCTGAGTGAGCAGGGTAACCTGTGATTTTATAGTTTGTGTACTGAGAAGCTAAACCTGCCCCCGTTTCTTTACCCAGGTAATGTTGACTATCCTATCCAGTTACATACCCCCTTCACCCCCCCTCCAACACACGTGTCGAAATAAAAATAGTTCTACTTTGTTAAAGCACACCGTTTTCTTTAATACTGTTTTAGCGGGAATTTTTTAAAACTGGGACGCAGACTGTGGTGCGGGGCGGGTCTAGTGTTGTGATGCGAATGCAGCTTCTAAACTCAAGGATTGACAGGCTCCGCTGCGGTGGGATGCTTGTTTCAACGGAGCCTGTCACCCCTCCTGATCGGGACTGTGTGTATGGGAGGTCTATTTGACTTTGTGGCAGGGGGAGGACGGTTACAGATCCCATGCTGTGTGGCTCTGTGATCCTGTCTAAGGACCGGCGCTTAAGATCTGTAACTGCCCTCCCCCGCCACAAAGTCACAGAGCAACCCACCCCCCCCAACATTACATCAAAACAACCTCCCAGACTAACCGGGGCAACTAGTCACTGCATCACTGCACTGTGTATGTGCCCTGCTGCTGTGCCTGCCCCCGACTATGTACCCTGCCAAAGGAGACTGTCCTGTCCAATTTCCAACCCCCTTTCCCCTCCTCCTCCAAAAGAACATGATTGAAACAGTAGTTAACAGAAACGAATTTTTTATTATCAACTACACATGGCATTGGGAGGTGAAACTTGGACGTGGGCTTGTGTCAGGCGGGAAGGAAAGAACTTTTCAAATTTTGGGAAATGAGAGCCTTCTGCTACTAGAGCTCTCTGCAGGGGTGGAGTGAGAGTTAGCAGGGACTCTGCCGCCTCTCCTTCTTTGCACTTTGGGTGAGGTGGGTATGGGACTTGGTGGCGGGGGAGGGCGGTTAGAGATGGACTGCAGCGGGGCTCTGTCCTCCTGCCTCCGTTCCTGCAGAACATCCACAAGGCGCCGGAGCGTGTCCGTTTGCTCCCTCAGTAGTCCAAGCAGCGTTTGAGTCGCCTGCTGGTCTTCCTGCCGCCACCTCTCCTCCCGATCCATGTTGGCTTGGTGCATTCGGGTCAAGTTCTCCCGCCACTGGGTCTGCTGTGCTGCCTGGGCTTGGGAAGAGGCCATAAGCTCAGAGAACATGTCCTCCCGTGTCCTCTTCTTCCTACGCCTAATCCGCGCTAGCCTCTGGGAGTGTGATTCCAGGCTAGGTTGTGAGACAGTCGCAGACGGGGCTGTGGAAATGGGAAAAAAGGAGTGAATTCCTCTGAAAGATAAATGTAGTTGTGAACAAAGAACATAGTCTTTCTCTGTGAACAAGACCATGCACAGCACCTTTCACATGCGCACTCAGCACAAGGTCGAATTCTCGGCCTTCGCATTCTGTGCCTGGGGTCTTGAACAGCACATTTGAGAAGCGAGGCAGCACAACGGAATTTCTGTTGCAGGCAGACATGGTAAGCCGTACACTTGTGGCAGTTTAAAACTTTTATATTACCACTGGCCTCATTTCACATTTAAATCAATGTCAGTCCCTGCTGCCAGCAATCCGGCAAGCGGGAACTCTGCCCCTGTCCCACCCCCTCGCGGCTGTCCCCGGGAATGATCCCTTTCGGCTGCCCCTCTCCCGCCTCCACCGCGTGGCTGCAAACCAGCGGTGACAGTTCTGTAAAGGAACGGGAAAGCAGTCCCAACACTAACATTCCCCTACCTAATTAAAAGCAGGTCACCATGGCCGACATCACCCTGATGAGGATCTCCGAGAGCGACAAAGAGAGAATGCTCCGGGAAAGCCTCCAAAGACCAGGGCCGTATGCCGCCCTGCTGTGCAGAGCAATGATCCCCGAGTACCTGATAATCTCGTGGCGCGGCAACGTGTCGTACTTCGGAGGACCCAATAAGGCCGCTCTCCCCAAGAACCTCATGCAACGGCTTTCAAGTTACCTCCAGGAGAGCTTCATCGAGATGTCCCAGGAGGATTACTGCTCTATCCCCGCACATATAGACCGCATTTTACTGTAGCTGCAGTAGCAGGGAATACACAGTAGAGCGGCTTGTGCAGGACAATCACTGAAAACCGGACATTGCTAGATTTCTTTTCAAAACTTGCACTGCCCCTTACTAAACCGTTAAGCGCCTAGGGCACACTAATCATGAACAACCCATTCTTTTAATTGTTAATATTCCTGTTTTGTTAAAAATAAATGTTTAGATGTTTACAACACTTACTGGCTGATCCTTCACCAGATTCTGTGTCCGGGGTAATGGCTGGGGACGCTTCGTAGGGGATCTCTGTAAGGGTGATGAAGAGATCCTGGCTGTCGGGGAAATCAGCGTTGTGAGAGCTGCCAACTGCCTCGCCCTCCTCATCTCCTTCCTCATCTTCCCCGTCCCCTAACATGTCTGAGGAACCGGCCGTGGACAGTATCCCATCCTCAGAGTCCACGGTCACTGGTGGGGTAGTGGTGGCGGCAGCACCGAGGATGGAATGCAGTGCCTCGTAGAAACGGGATGTCTGGGGATGGGATCCGGAGCGTCCGTTTGCCTCTTTGGTCTTCTGGTAGCCTTGTCTCAGCTCCTTGATTTTCACGCGGCACTGCGTTGCATCCCGGCTGTATCCTCTCTCTGCCATGTCTTTAGAGATCTTCTCGTAGATCTTTGCATTCCTTCTTTTGGATCGCAGCTCGGAAAGCACGGACTCATCGCCCCACACAGCGATGAGATCCAAGACTTCACGATCAGTCCATGCTGGGGCTCTCTTTCTATTCCCAGACTGCACGGCCATCACTGCTGGAGAGCTCTGCATCGTTGCCAGTGCTGCTGTGCTCGCCACGATGTCCAGACAGGAAATGAGATTCAAACTGGCCAGACAGGAAAAGGAATTCAAATTCAAATTTTCCCGGGGCTTTTCCTGTGTGGCTGGTCAGAGCATCCGAGCTCGCACTGCTGTCCAGAGCGTCAACAGAGTGGTGCACTGTGGGATAGCTCCCGGAGCTATTAGCGTCGATTTCCATCCACACCTAGCCTAATTCGACATGGCCATGTCGAATTTAGCGCTACTCCCCTCGTCGGGGAGGAGTACAGAAGTCGAATTAAAGAGACCTCTATGTCGAACTAAATAGCATCGCAGTGTGGACGGGTGCAGGGTTAATTCGATTTAACGGCGCTAACTTCGACATAAACGCCTAGTGTAGACCAGGCCTTTGATAACATCTTTCCAACGGAGCAACTTTAAAGACAAAACTTTACAGCCAGAGTAACAAACTTTGAAATGAAAAAACAAAGCGTTGTACTCCACACTCTGGCAATGACTGAATTACAACAGAATCTTCCTCATTACATTACAGCCAAAAATCAATCAATAAGCAAACAAATACACCTCGTTGGGCTATTTCAGCTAGACTAGGTCAAGCCAGCTGCAAAACATTTGCTACTTCTATTAATGATGGGTTAGCAGAAGAGGTGCCTGTTGAGTAATGATCTGAATTAGGAAAAAAGTGGGAATTGGTGCAGTTCTCTTGCAGCTCTTGGAGCCAAAGATTTTGGATATTATAACAATTTCCATGCTATAAATATTTATCACTTATAATACATCCATCCCCATTGCCAATAATGGATCTCCCCACTGAAAAATCCAATCCTTGAGATAGATTTCCATAGTGGTGGCCTTGTATTGGGATAACCTCATGCTCTTCGTGTCATATGGTATATCTGCATTATACATTCACTCAGACTGATGTTTAAGCAGTTGCTATGAGGTAATTGCATATCCTAGGGGTTTGAACTAACAACACACAGGCAAGTCACATATGGCCAGATTATTACTGGCCCTAACATAGTTGTATGGGGGGGGGAGGGGAGAGTGCACAAGCAGCCTCTGCCCCTTGCATGCTTTGAGATGCTTGGATGGAAGGTGCCAGGGAAAATTATTATTTAATATGCTCATCGATTTAAGGGAGGGTAACAGAACTAAACTGACTTCTGACCAATTAGGCTATACCATAACTGCACAAGTTGGGAGCCTAATTAGCTATTCTGATTGCTCTCTCAGTCCTGGTCATTTTATTAATGTAGTCTAACCTTAACAGAGACCTTATAATTACTATCCAAACTGCCGGTGCACTGTCTCCAGTGGCCACTGAGGGCACTCAGCGCCTTGTGGGAAGCACACAACACCTTACAGGATCAGGTCCCACAAAGGTAGCCTGTGCTACTACCTGGCTTAGCATGCCTGAATAAGATACTTTTCAGATCAACTCAATTATGCATCATCTGAATAGCTCACCCAACCCTTCTGTCCCTAGATGACTTCCAGCTTCACCAGGCAATCATTCAAGAAAGGAGGTTTATACAAGCCACCAGATGTCATTGTTTTGGTCTCCTTTCTTCTGTTAGCAACTACAGCGCCTGTCCCACATAACACCTTGGCCATGAAGGCTGGATGCATCCTGCAGCCTTTATGGCAAGTAAGCAGCCTCCACTGAAGCTAGAACGGCACTCTATACTTAACTTCCAAGGTGCACAAACGATCAGTGTGAGATATACCTGTAACACAATCCCCCCGGGGTGCAACCTGGGACCGAGGGAGCACTGTGCCCCCTTAACTCTCTCCAGCCTGGGCTCTCACAATGCCTTGCTAGCGACCAGCAGCAAACCCCTGCAGGTGCTGTTATCACTCAGCACAACCAAACGTGGAGCCCCACACCCAGCTAGATTGCATGAATGCTCTCAGAGCCACTCATGAATCACACAGAGAAAGGCACCAGAGCCAAATCCCCACAGCTCCCAGCACTGTACCCCAGGAATATACCGTCTTGCACTGCTCAAGATGGGCAGTGCAAATTTACTAGTTGGTTCACCACTTCAGCACTGAAAAGTGGACATACACCAGTCTCTCACACCTGAGCAGATTTGCCCCACACTTCATACAAACTCACTGGTAAAGAAACAATTAAACACATTTATTGAGTATAAAAGGTAGATATTAAGTGATATTAAGTGATAGGCAAAAAGTCAGAGTGGTTACCCAAAGAAATAAAATATACGCACGCAGTCTAAACTCTCAACCCTATTAGACTGGGCAACAACTAGATTAAGGAGTTTTTCTCACCCCACTGGATATTGCAGTCCTTAATATGCAGGTTTGTTCCATAAACCTGGGCCAATCTCCTCTATTGGAGTGTTGTCTTCTTCTCAGTGTCTTAGTTTCTTGCAGCATAAGTGGGGGCAGGAGAAGGGCCCAGTATGTGTCCACTCTCTCTGTTTTATACCCTCAGTCCCTGTGCTTGGAAAACACTAGTCCAGGCATGTCTGGGTGGGCTTTGCTGAGTCTCAAGGCAAGGCTGAGCAATTCCCTGGGTGTGGCCTCATGCGGGTGAGTCATTGCATCTTAGCTCCCTTGCTAGACAATGGTTGTTGATGGGCTGATTGATACCCCACCCAGGTGTTTGCTATTTTCTTTGCTGTTGCCTCCGGGGAGCTAATGTTTGGCTGATTCCCCAATTTACAGCATGTTTTAGTGACCACCATACAAAACAATTCTCATAATTTCATATGCATTAATGATATGCATATATGGATAAAGAAATGACTTTCAGCAGGTCATAACCTTTCCCCTGATACCTTACAAGGCATGCTTTATATGTAAGATCACAAGCATATGTAAATGAGGAATATGGGGGTTATAGGGCACAGAATGTCACAATACCCTGTGATCCAAAAGCTAGCCTGATGGAGCACATACCATCATGATGGCCACCAGCAGTCGTTTTGAGCTAACTGTTGTACTGTAATTCAAACAGTATTGTAATCAACTGGCTAGTGAATAGGTGCTGCAAAGCCCTCCACTGGCTAGAATTAGAATTGCTCAATTGCGTGTCATGGGCCCAATCCAGCCAGAATCTTTCCAATAGAGATTCTCCTTTATCTCAAAAGGGGGTGAGTACTGTGGTTTCAGAGCGGCAACCTGTGAGTTATTCCGCTAGTACTGCCATGAAGTACAGCGCGGCCATGGTGTGCCACTGAGGGGCAATCAGGAAGTCTGACCACAGGGTCAAGCTGTGCTGATGTTGCTCAAGAGCATGAGTGCCAACCTCAGGGCAGACTGTTAGGAAACGGCACAAATCCCAAGTTAGTTGTGAATTCTAGACTTAGATTTCACTAATCAATTTTCAAGTACAAACTCCCCAGGCACTATAATAGCCTTAACATGGAGTCACAGACAGGTCCTTTGGGTATTTCAATCTGTCTTGCCACCAGGTAAGCTTACCTTTGTGACAGATTTTCCCTCACACCCAAAGATCACAGTATTATTCAGGTTATTCCCAGTCCCAAAGGACCAGTCACTCGCCTCAGGTCAATTGCACTTGACATGTCACACCAAAGACAACTCTTCTAGCCAATCCTATAATAAACTAACTAAAGATTTATCATATAGGAAAAGGAAACAAGAGACTTACTTACAGGGTTACAGCAGGTAAACATATACCCACAAATGAATTCCAATCTTAAATTTGAAAAAGTAATAGAAGTTTCTGTAGTAAGCAAGCTCTATATGTCCTTTAGGGCTTACCCACGCTAAGCACTGGGGATCTTGGGCTTATATTTAGTAATGATGGGTATTTTTAGTAAAAGTCATGGACATGTCACGGGCAAGAAACAAAAAATCACGGCAGGTTACTTGTCCATGACTTGTATCATAAATAAACCTGATTGAATCTTAGGGGGGACATTGCTGGGGGGGGGGGCAGGGAGCCCAGCACCATGGGGGGAAGCCAAGCCAAGCCAAGCCACCTCCGGGACCGCTGCTAAGTGGTCCCCAGGGCCAGCTGCATCAGCTGCTGCTTGGACAATCCCTGGGATTAGATGCCCAGGGCCGCCATAGCAGCAGCTGGGGCTGGGGCCGGGGCCGGGGCCACTCCAGCAGCGGCTAGTGTGGCTTTCCCCAGGGCTACCTGCACAGATGCTGAGTTTCTAATCTGCTGGGGGTACTCCCCCAAGGCTCCGTACAGGCCCCACCCCCATTCCACCCCTTCCCCCAAGGCCCCACCCCACTTCTTCCCACCCTTCCCTGCCCCGCCCCTTCCTGCCCCACCTATTCCCCATTCAGTTCGGCCCCCTCCCTGAGTGCACTGCACCCAGGCTCCCTCTCCCTCCCCCCAGCACCTCCTGATGCCACGAAACAGCTGATCTGCAGCAGGTGGGAGGTGTGGGGAGGGAGGGAACGGTGCTGATCTGTGGGGCTGCAGGTGGGCAGGAGGTGCTGGGGGAAAGGGGAGGTTCTGATAGGAGGGCTGCCAGTGGGTGCTCAGCACCCACCATTTTTTTCCTCGGGGTGCTTCAGCACCGGAGCACCCACGGAGTCGGCACCTATGGCCGCCTGAGCAGCTGGCTCTAGGCCAGCTGCCTGGGTGGCCCTGTAGTCAGACACACTGGTCACTGCCAAAGTCATGGCACTTTCACGAAGTCACAGAATCCGTGACTTCCGTGACCTCCGTGACAAATACGGAGCTCTATTAGTAATCCTTGCCTCTCAGAGTTCAAGTAGCATAAAGATATACTCCCTAATGAGGAGGTTTATTCCTTCTCCCCTTCTGCTTCAAGGTGCAAAGTTAGCTGATGGGAGGAATTCCCTTGCATGTCCTCTGTTGATGGAGAGCTGCGGGGAGGAGAGGAATCAGGGAGAGCAATCAGCAGAGTCTTTTGTCTTCTGATGTTCCACAATAGTTCATCTGATGTTGATGGGTCTTTTTGTCAGGCATGGCAGAACACCTGTTGGAGACTAGTATTTCACACTAGTTAATGCTGCTGTACTGTCTGGTGATTTACACAGTTACAGAAGCTTACAATGCAAATGTTTAGGGCCCTACCAAATTCACAATACATTTTGGTCAATTTCATGGTCATAGCATTTAAAAAATCATAAATTTCATGATTTCAGCCATTTAAATGTGAAATGTCATGGTGTTGTAATTGCAGGGATCCTGACCCAAAAAGGAATTGGGGGGGGGGGGGTCACAAGGTTATTATAAGGGGGGAGGGCTGCAGTACTGCTACCCTTACTTCTGTGCCGCTGCTGGCGGCGGGACTGCCTTCAGAGCTTGGCAGCTGGAGAGCAGCGGCTGCTGGCGGGAGCCCAGCTCTGAAGGCAAAGCCACCACCAGTAGCAGCGCAGAAGTCAGGATGGCATGGTATGGTATTGCCACCCTGACTTCTGCACTGCTGCTGGCAGGGCGCTGCCTTCGGAGCTGGGCACCTGGCCAACAGCCACTGATCTCTGGCTGCCCAGCTTTGAAGGCAGCACAGAAGAAAGGGTGACAAAACCACAACCCCCCAGCAACTCCCTTTTGGGCCAGGACCCCAGGGCCGGCTCCAGGCACCAGGCAACCAAGCACATGCTTGGGGCGGCACCTGGTAAGGGGCAGCCAATCTTCGGGTGGCGGGGGGCAGCGCGGCACGGCATTCCGTGGGCGGGGGGTGCTCCGGCGGCGCGGCGCTCGGTGGGGGGGCGGTGCGCGGCGCTCGGAGGGGTTCTGGTGGCGTGGTGCTCGGGGGGGGGCGGGCTCGGCGGGGCGGGGCGGCGCTTTTTTTTGCTGCTTAGGGCAGCAAAATTTAGAGCCGGCCCTGCAGGACCCCCAATTTGAGAAACGCTGGTCTCCCCCCATGAAATCTGTTTTTGTGTGTGCGCTTTTACCCTATACTATATAGATTTCATGGCGGGAGACCAGATTTCACAGTCCGTGACACGTTTTTCATGGCTGTGAATTTGATAGGGCCCTACAAGTGTTCAAATATTACCTTACAATATGGGATACAGATGTTATAAGAGATTAATGCATGCAGCAATTTACAAATATTCATTAACGTCTAAGCACTAAGCACATTTCTATAACTCTAATATCTCTTTTACAATATTACCATACAGGTGAACCAGGCCAATTCCAGCTCTGTGTTTGTTAGTATTCAAGTGAGGCACGGGGACCTTTGCATAAGCTGGGGCCTGGCTTGCCAGCATCACACACAGCTAATGAAATGCCCACAACTTTATTATAAGCTCAGTCAGCGCACCCCACAAGCATTCTTCCTAGGGCAGTCCAAAAAAGACACCACAGGCCTCCAGCACCATTTGAGTTACAGTACAATCTCTGCTAGATAGATGTTCATGGGATTAGGCCTATGACATGCACTTGAGCAGTTTTAATTCCGTCCAATAGAGAGCTTGGCAGCACAAAGGAATGAAAAGAAATCACACGCAAATCAAGAAAAGCAAGCAGCTGTACCATTACATATTTAGATATAAAAGACCATTAAAAAAAACAGATGCCCATACAAAAATCTCCAAGCAATTAATACACCTTGAAGATGTAAATGATGACCACCCAGCAACAAACAATAACTATAGGCAAATAATGAATTAAATCCACTAACCAATAAATCAAAGCTAAAAACAGCCTCGTTAACCTTGCCCCCAGGTATATGTCCATATCCTTCACCCAAATCCATTTTGAGTTAGTGAATTTTACAGCATGCCCAGAAGGTTACAAAGTTTGGGCTATTTCAGACCCTTGTGTATTTCAGATTTCTCACTAATCACGACAGCTAACACACTTTTTTTTTAAGGGCAAATATAAACACAGATCACGTTATTACAGCTATCAAGATAAATAACTTTAGTCATACATATTAAATAAGGGTTCATTGAAATCACCTCCCTACGGTGTTCTCTTATCTCTGTGGCGGTTTCTTTGTTTGCTGGAAGTGGTGATTGGGCGTGTGCGCGTGCAGTGAGTTTAGGAAAGGTGTCAGACTGACAGCCCTGGGAGACAGAAATCATCTGTTTATTCCACAGAAAAAGTATAGTGCAAGCAGCTGTGCTGCCCTGCCAGCGAGCATCTCGAATGATAAAAGGGCAGTTCAGTCTCCATCAGCAGCAACTGGGGTTAGAGGGAGGAAATAAACACACTAACAGCCCCAGTGGAAAGAGTTTGTCACCAGCTGAGAGAAAACAGGTTTATCACCCAAGTTCCCTCTAAGCTGCGCGGCTGTGCAGCAGGCTATCAAGGACTCCGCAGGTGGGGAAAGGAGCCCCTCCCCCGGTCCAGCCCAGCCAAGCCCCACCAGAGCTGCCATGGCCAGGAGCCCTCCCCAGGCCCAGCCCCAGCCCCAGCCCAGCCCTGCTGGAGCTGCCACAGCCAGGGAGAGGCGCATCTCACACAGCCCTGAGCTGCTGTGACAAGAGAGGGCTGGGGGGAGTCCTCTCTCCCTGCTGCAGCTCCGAGGCAGCCTGCACCCTAAACCCCTCATCCCACACTCCAAACCCCTCAGCCCCATCCCTATGACACATCATCTCCATAACAAAATTCATTCTGCACGTGGACCTAAAAAATTAGAGGGAAGACTGTTTAGCACCTTTCCTCCACAGCTGACCTGGCTGACTATATCCTTAGACTTGAAAGGAAAAGGAGCTTTTGGAGAACACAGTCTGGGTTCAGCTGTTCTCAGGCAGCTCAAAAGTGATTTCTGGTCAGGCTGAGACTACCGGAGGACAAAGGCATGAGTTTCATGCATCAGAAATGCAGAGTGTAATCAGCCTGGAGTAGGAAAGCAGGAGTGATCTTGATGATAGTAGGTGAGATACCACAATTATAGGTAGTTTACAAATACCTCAGTAGGCCGGTAGATAGAGCTGGTCAAAAAAAGGTAAGTCTATATAGCCCCACCCCATTTGCCCAAAGGGTACCCCTGATCCCCACAGGAGGTAGAACACATTCTTAGCTCCTCATGCATTGTGTTCCACTTTGGATTCTTTGCGCTTGGTGCCTCCACCCAGTGGCAGAACGCATAAACTAACAGACAACCCCTATGAAGTCTGCCACAAACAGGTAATGATGTAATGATGACAGGGAACAAACATTTATTCCAGCTGGGGGTGGGGAGAAAAGGCAGGAACCAGTCTCAAAAGGAAAAAAACAGGGAAATCAGGGATAGCAAATCAATGGATGACTAACCAATCCTACAGTGCTAATTCAACAGCAGCCTCTGGCAGTTGGTAAGAGGAACTGCAACTTCTTGCAGCCCAGCTGGCTGCATGACAATTCAGCTGGGCTACGGGAATATGTGATAGGGCTGCCAAATGTGTGACTGCCATGGAGATGTGTAACTCTTGGCAGCCCTGTTGGAGCCTTCAAAGGGTCACTTGTCACATAGGTATGCAGGGTTCTGGATGCTGATCAGAACAGAGAGCTGCCTGCCCCAGCTAGAAGCAGGCTGTGGTTTGTGTGCCGCTGAGTGGATGTAAAGTTAAGAATAAAATAATGTAATTGCTTAGCATCAGCTCTCCTTGCATTAAAATGACAAGAACACCACAACCACTGCTGGCAGACGTGTAGGAGGGATGTGGTATATAGTCCCCAGATCCCCACCCGTTCTATCAGCCATTCCAACAGAAGAGAGAAGTGGCAGGGCAAAACTGCTGCTGGGACCCACCTCTCTCCTTTCCAGTGCCTGCCAACCTGGCCCTCACCTGGAGTTTCAGGAGCCAGTAATAGGATGGAGCCTGAAGATAGTTTCTACATATATTTAATTTTTTCAGGAAGTGGCTTTTTTGTCCAGGTCACAACCAGTTGACCAACGATGGAGATAAGCATCACAGCAGCATTTCTGAGGGGAGGAGCCTGACAGTGCACATTAAACAGGTCAACTTGTATGGAAATTTAAAACAAAAAAAACATCAACGTTGCCTGAATTGATTTATAGAGCAGTCATCTCTCAGGTACCTCACTTCTGCAAAGATTGGTAATGGGAGTCAAAGAACCTCGCTTGACCTTAGCAATCCAAAAAGCCTTTTCGTTAGACTGTTTTCGCTTTTGTCCTTTTTCTTCTGTTTGGTTTTTTTTCCTGTGGATATTGCCGCTTTCTGAGCTATCAGTGTGTGCAGATTTTGAAATAGCTTCCAGTGTTTTATATCATCTACCTTCATTTATCTCTGTCTGGTTTTATTCAGATTCCCTTATGACTTTGTGACTGGGTTTAGTCCTGCCGCACATCCTCTTTGTTTGTCTTTCCATTGTTGTTTTTCTTTCTTCCTTTTAAACAAGTGTCACTGGTTTATTGATAGAATTGGGAGGGAGGAAATTTTAAAGTTGCAATTTTTAAAGTGATGAAACATGGGGTTTTATTCAAAATATCATATGCAAAAGAAGCCTCTGTGGCTAGCAGCTAGCTCCACACTTCTTTCAGGCTATGCAGCTGTAGTAGCTGTTTCTGATCCAGAAGAGGATGTACCCCTTTAATAACTACAAGGTGTAATGCTATATTAGGCATAACATGTTTATGTCCTCCCTAGGAATGGAAAGTCACTGACTTTCACCAGTGTGATCACCATATTTGGCAGTTGAGTACATGGAAAATGTGTTGGGTGGTTTCTTCTGTGGCTGACTGAACGTCATTCAGGCAGGGAAGAAAACAGTGGGATGTTGTGATGTTCCCCTGGTGTTATCTGGACCAGTGATCTGCAAGGTCACCCCAGTCCTTGACTCTGGGAGCCAGCCTTACCCTGCTCTGCTGTGAGGACCCCCCACTCCTGGGCTGTTCACGCAACCGAATGACACTTTTCCCATTCACACACAGCAAACCAGGTTTGTTATGGTTTCTCTGCTGTGATCAGCTTTAAATCTGTTTATAGGTATTAACTGAGAACTAGTGTTACCATAAGGTTTAACATCAGTAACAAAATTCTTATCCCCAAACTTACAATTAATACCAATTTTTTTTTGTCACATAGGGGTGTTTACAAGTATATTTATGCTACCACGCCCTCTGTTCAGATAGTGTACTTTGAGGTTAGTTTGTTCATTACCCATGGTGTCCTTTGACTCTCTCCCAGGTAATCAGTCACTGGCTTTTCTTTCCCTCCAGTGTTCCCCTCTGTGTGGGCTCTTAATTTAATCACGTTTCTGGAATTTTGGTATCTCAGGGTCTGGCAAGATAAGGGTCCAGGGGGATCCTGCACATTGGCTGGCTCTTTGGGGAGCGGTCTCCCAACCCCAGGACTGTACATATATAGAAAATCCAGCTCCCTTTTTGGGGTTATTCGGTGTTTTCCCCTCCCAGAACTGAGTCCTTCCCTGCCCCCTAGAGGGCTGTGATCTGTGCTCTCTGGGCTAGGTATGTTTACCCTTCGATCAAATTCACCTTTTCCCAGCAGCTTTCCCATAACCGTTCTCTGCCTCACCAGCCTGGGGGAAAACACTCCCCTTCTCTGTCAGTTGGGTCATTTGTATTCTGGCAAACTTCGACCTGGCAATTTCCTGGTCCCAACTCCTCTGTTATCACAGGCATTGGAGCTGCATCTTGATTTAAAGAGGCACAGTTACTTTCCAAAAATATATCAGAAATAGCATCCTGAAAAATTGGGACCTGGATTGGGGTACCCTCCGCCACCCCTTTCTCTATCCCTGAGAAGTCAGCTGTGTGACTGCTCCCCTTCAGGAGGTCGGTTACACAGTTCCTTCTCAAAACCTGGGTCACAGGCTGAGTGCCTGGGTGTACAGATACTGACCCAGCCATTCTCCTAGTGTCCTGAGCATCCCGCCCCAAGTGACCAGTGAGGAGACATTCCTGTACCCACACTATTCCTTCCCCAGTTTGCTCCTCTGGGCCCCCTTCTAAGACACATTTCTCTGTGCTCCCTAGGAAGGGTTCTGTCTCTTGTCCATCTGCAAAACCCTGCTCGTTGCACCACTGTGACGTTCCCCTCTGGTGTTATCTGGACTGATGATCTGCTAGGTCACCCCAATCCTTGACTCTGGGAGCCAGCCTTACCCTGCTCTGCTGTGAGAACCTCCACTCCTGGGCTGTTCACACACAGCCTCTGGCATGTAAACTGCTCCTTGGATTGTGCAGCCGAATGACACTAGCCAGTATCTCCAGTCCCAGACACAACCATAGGAACCTCCGTCTTGCAATGTCCAGTTATGGCCGCTAGATGCTGCAAGCTTATATGAGTTTGTCAATTTAACAAAGAAATTGATATGCACCAGGCTTGTTATCCCAAAGAGAGTCTCTAACACGCTTCAAACCAAACGCACTGCTTAAGGTAGAATAAACACATTTATTAACTACAAAGATAAATTTTAAGTGATTATAAGTCAAAGCATAACAGATCAGATTTGGTCAAATGAAATAAAAGCGAAATGCATTCTAAGCTGATCTTAACACTTTCAGTGCCCTTACAAACTTAGATGCTTCTCACCACCGGCTGGCTGGTTGCCCTTCAGCCAGGCTCTCCCCTTTGATCAGCACTTCAGTCGCTTGGTAGTGATGTCTGTAAATGGAGGGGAAAGAGAGAGACGAAGAGCATGGCAAACATTTCACCCTTTTATCATGTTATTTCTTCCTTCTTGGCTTTGCCCCGCCCCGTAAGGGTCAGATGAGCATTACCTTATCGTAGTCCCAAACTGAACAAGGGAAGGCAGGTGACTCACTGGAGAGTCCAACAGATCCTTTATTGCTGCCTAGGCCAGTGTCCTTTGTTCCTGTGAGGCTGGGCTGAGTTTGTCCCAAACATGCCCTGATGAGGTGTGAACTGCCCCACTGTTCCTGGAGAGTTTTGCCTGGGCTTGTTTTAAGCTATGAGGACACACTTTCAGCCTCATAACTATATGCATGAAATTACAACCTATAACATTATAACATTACTATAACAACAATGCTCAGTGCATCATGAACCTTCCGAAGACACCCAACATAACAAACTTTGCATTGGATACCACACAATTATATTATAAGGATGAACATAGGGGTATAGGGTGTTCCCCCGAAGTACAGAGCATCACAGATGTATAGGCTGACAATTCCATTATTGGGGCCAGCAAGGGAAAAGAAGCAAGAGCCTAAATGTCAGCTTATTATCCTGCATCTCTGGGGAGTCCTGTCTTTCCACCAACCAACACAATGAAAATCAGGGGAGGAAAGCCACACCATGTGATTCCTAAGTAATAGAGAAGAACCTCCAAATTGGGCCCAGGCATATTTTTGTTCCTTTGTTGCTTGTTTTGATCTCGTCCCTTTAGGCCACTAAAGCCATTCTTCCATCTGCTGGGGTTATACTATATCATTAGTCCTGCAAACAATGCAGCCCCAGCAGTGTTGACTCAGCATTTCATCCTTCTGGCCTGTTACTATAGTAAAGCTACATTATGGCTTTGCCAAAAACCCCGCACATGACCAGGAACCAAAATTGTTACGTAGAGAGTCACAACCCGGTCCCCAGTTCATCACTTACTCTGCCAGGAAACTAATCTATCCAAACACTTCAGAAAGCACAAGGGACTAAAGGGTGCCTAATCCCCCCCAACCTTATTCTTCTGTGTGTCTAGGTTGTCTGGATCACAATCTGCCCTCTGGTAATTTTATTTTTTTAAATAGGAGAGAATATCATTCAGATCTTATCTTTCAGACAGGAAACTGAAGTCCTGTGTCCTCTGCACCGATACTAGAGAGTCTATGGCAGTTTTGTAAGAGTAGATTTTATCCTCATGGCCGGTGGTATGGAGTGTTGAGCTCCACTTAATTGTTACCTTCTACCCCAGAACTGGTTGCATTTTAGTGATGACTTATATATGCAGTCTTTAAAGCACCTCAGGCAAAACACCTCATCTCTCTGTACATCTGTGTCCCTTCCCATCATTTGTCTGTCTTATCTGTTCAGACTGTCAGCTCCTCATGGCAGGGACTGTCCTTAGCTATGAGACTGTATAGTGCCCAGCACAACACGACCCTGATCTTGGCGAAGGCTGCTAACCCAGGGCCCTTTTATTTTTGTACAACTATGGGGATAGTTTTGTCTGTTTACCACAGCTAAAAAGCCAGCAAAGGGAACACAAACCAACTGGAGGAGGTTAGCGGGCCCACAATAAGGGTTGTCTGTCTGTTTTTTCAATGTTACTGTAGTCAGATGGATTTTAAAATCCAAAACTAAATACACTGGCCCAAATTCTGCCCTCACATGCACTTGGGTTTGAATGGGCACCATGCATGTGTATTCAGATGATTTTCTAAGGGCGGTTTCCCTTTAATGGCCCAATAATGCCCTCAGATGCACATACAACAACAACAGCAACTGTTAGAAGTTGCACAGATGTATCTGAGGGCACAGACTGGGCTTAAGAGAGTTTTAAGATGGACTAAATATTGGGCTCAAATCTTGACTATGCTCCCTTATTTCACTGCTGGCATCTACTGCTTTCTTTCTGTGCCATCATACCATGGAAGGTGTACCAAATTCATGAGCCAGCTCCGAAGGTGTATTTTGGTCTATGACATAATTATGTGAAGAAACATTACAGTGGTTATACAAATAAAGGATAAGATGGCGTTTGTGGCCTTCCCATGGTGGTTGATTGTAAATAGTTTGGGAGAATGAAAAAACTGACACTGTGCACACAAATTGCCTATGGATTATTACAGATTTCAAAGCCTGTTTTTTTTAAATGAATTGACATTACAATTGCACTAATATCTATTTACAGATTCGGCAGATTGACTGTCAGGTACAGGTTTGTGCAAATGAACCCCGTTGGAGTTCACAGCTAGACCAACACTCTCTTATGGCCTGCTACAAAGCCCACTAAAATCAATGGAAAGACTCCACAAGTGAAATTGTGGCCCTGCGGAAGTCAACAGCTTCAGTGAGGCACCTTAAGTTCTTACTTCCCCATCTATCTCTAATAAGTGTTTTATAGAAAGCTTTCATTTATGCTGAGAGGCATGTTGTATTAGCGGAGATGGGTAGATTAGATTGCGTGGCCAGCTTTTTTTATGTTTCCTTTACAGTGAACAATGTTTTTTTGTTAGGATATATTTTTGTAATAAAGTTAAACCACTAAGTTCCCTGTTTTTCTGAGAACCAGTGTGCAGCAATCTACTCAGTTAATACAAATTTAATTTGTAATAATTACTTCCATAATTCATAAATTATATGGTGCAGTATAATAAATGATAATAGCACAGATTACAGAATGAGCTGACATCTTAACAAAAAATACCCTAACATGATTATTATACTGCAGCAAAACATATTATTGCAAAGTAGCGCCACTTGCATTTCTTTTTAGTAAATGAATCATAATGCTTTAATGCCTTTGGATAATTTGCAATTAAATGAACTACAAATAAGATCTAAATGACCACTCCAAGGTATCAGTGTTCTTGGGGGGGGGGAAATAAGAAGAAATCTCTGCACTCAGAGAGAAGCCATTGTGCAATGTTTAACCACAACAGAGCTGAAATAGAGTCCTTTAGCTCCATTCTATTTATTACTTTCCTGATTTGTTTGCTAATAAAATTTTATTGTACTGTCTAATGACAATGTAGAATTTACTACATAATGATGCTACTGTAGGTTATCTTATGCTAAATGTAACAATATATTTAAATCATAGTTCAATGAGTGTAAATTAAGTTGTAATTCTCATTTTTATCACAGATTTTATTTTCCTCTGCCTGAGCTTTAATGATGCTGTGATCTGTGAATTGGCTTTAAAATGATTTAACATTCCATAATAATGCTCCTCTTCATAACTCATTAATTAGTTAACATAATATCAGTAGCCTACTCTGTAAAGAGTGGAATACAGAGAGAGGCATTCTGGATGCCAGCTTGGGTACATGTCAGTACATTGGTGGGACTCTGATCAACGTTCTGTGCTCAGTGTGGCCCATATGCAAAATGAGGAGTGGAAGCAGTGTTGCCCTCAGATACTTTCTTTTAATTCAAAGAGGCCACGAGGCACAGAAAGATGAAGTGAGTTGCTACAAACTACACAGGGTTAGACTGAGAATTTGCTCCTTTCTCTGTATAAGGGGCAGGATGTTGGTGCACCAGTCCAGGGAGTAGAAATCTGCTACTGGTCCGTATCAGTAGCTGATTACTATCCTCACTGTATTGGTTTATCTGTGCCAGCTGGTGTGTTGCGGCAGGGAGGTGCACAGTCAAGGCTCTTCCCATTCTCCTGCTCTCTGTGCGTACCCAGGCAGATTAGAGAAGGTAGCAGCCAGACTGCCTCTGCTTGCTCCTCCATGTCTGCAAAGGACATGTTGAGAGAGCTGTGAAGGAGCACGAGAGAGCAGGGTCTTACTCCCATTTATTCACCTGCATGGCCACAGGGGCTGGGCCATGAACTGGCCCATGGAAAGGCAGCTGTAGAGTCAGGAACAGAACCCTGGAGACTGATCTCCTGATTGCCTGAACTAACCATTTGAGCATACAGTACTGCATCCACATTGAAAAACATTGTGTAGAGCAAACATAAGGACAGACACTTTTGCTTTACTAAAGAAGAAACACGTATTTTAAAAAGCCTCTTGTGCCAGACATGGTTTTAGAAACCATGAGGTCATGAACAGAAGAAATGAAAGCAATAAAGGAAAACAAGTTATCCTATCCCCTTGTTATGAAATATATATTGGTATTTGGTCTAATGGTCTCCTGTGGCATGTGCATTATTTTTTTTTCCACACAAGCTTGGGTCAATTAGTATTCATGTGTTCTACAGTTTCATCACCTTTATAGTCTTAGAGTTGTATATCAACCACATCTCAACAAAATTCGCTCTAACAGAAAGATGCTGTTTAGAGAGAAAGAACTGCTAGTTGTGTGTGTATACACCCCCCCCCCCAAACAAATAGCAATTCTCTATTAAATTGACCATTACCCTAAACATCCCACATCATTAGTTCATGAATTTTGTATTGGAACCTGTCCTCACTGAGATTTCCAATTGTGGTAACATCTTTCTTGAAACCAGGTAGCTAGAACCTTAGACTTCATAGGGTCAGTTTTACCCCTGCTCAGAGAGCCAGACCATAGCTTATGTGCTACTAGGTCCCATCTTGAGAGTTTAATAGAACTTAGATGGTGCATATGCCTTGTGTTGGCCTTCTGTACAGAGGAAAATTTCACCCATGCTACTGAAGGATTAATGGCACTAACTGAAAATGGGCAGACATTATGCATAATGTTTCATCCAGGACTGCTAACGCACATCAGTCTTGACTTGCACTATTCTATGTTACAGCAGTTTTGTTTCTCCTTACAGCAGAGATTGTGTTACTACGTGGTAGTTGTATGAAACAACAAGAAGCTGAGACCACCAAACTTTTTTTTTTTTTTAAACACTTGTAGCCAGAGCCTATAGCTGAACCCAGGTTTCCAGAAACAAAAAGCTAGAATGGTAATTTGCTCTGCTACCATGGACAGCTACCTCCAGGAGATATTTCTAAAAGAAATTGCCAGTTTGCTACCTAACACATAAACTAATCGCTCAACATTTAACCTTGTACCTTTATCTGCACCTGGAAAAAGGAAAAAGCCAAAAGACAGGTGGGTAGGAGATGCAGTAGTTTTAGTTGACCTTAATGGAACAGACAGAGTTCCTAAGAAAGGAATCAGAAGCTCTCATGTAAAATGCTGATTCTTCCCCTATTGAAGTCTGTGTAATTATTACTTATTTTTCCATCAATTGAATAGTATTGTGACCAACTTCAGAGAAAAGTATTTAGATCAAAGAAGATACAGTGAAAAAATGAATGATTTAAAAAAACAAAACAAAACCCTGCATTGTGTTGTTATGGCAACAGGAGATCTAAGAGTGATATACAAGATAGGGTGCCACACCAGTGCAGTATTTGTATTTAATATTATGAAAGATATTTTGCAACTACTGTATGTACTATAAGACATTCTATTACTTGCATCGGTTTCCTTAATCAGAGAGTAATGAATGAGACACTCAGCTCTATGCATACATTTCCTAAAGTGGCAACTGGGTTTGCCCTTTAAAAAACCCATTCCCCAGCTATTATTCATAATGAGCAGTCCCTAGCAAGCGCATAGTCAATGGACAATATAAAATTTGCCATATGAATTCAAACCATGGGTCCATCAAGTACACTATCCTGCCTTGTTCTGTGGTCTTCAGGGGGAAAATGAAATCCCATAAGGCATCTAGTGCATTCTCCACAAGAGAGGATGTATTTATTCTTGTCCTGTCTGTGATCACCTTATATCCCATAGCATGAGATTTGATTGCCCTTATTTTAGCATCCAAACTGTTGTCAGAATTCAAACTCCAGCATTTGTCAACTATTAACACACAGCATTATTTGAGACACTACCATCATCTCTTGTACATAGAATAGAAAATAACTAGGATAATACTGATAGTTATAATTGAGAAGCTGTTACACTTAAAACATACCTCTTTGATACAAGCAGATTCATTTTTCCTACAAGAAATTTAAAGGAAAAACCAATTGAGCTGTTTGGATGTACTCTAATTAAATATGGCAACAGCTTCTGAAAATTTAAAGATAACCATAGGAAACAAAAACACAGCAAACAAATCTAATTTGGGCTTACAAAGAGAAGCAAGTCAATTTTTCCCCCCCAAGGATGATTTTTTTTACAAAATAATACATACCATTAGTAAATAAACCTTTAGGAGTTTATGCTTTGCTTGATAAGAGCATAGTAATTTTTTTGTAAAATCCCGGTAGGATGGAGAGATGAAGCCACACAAAGCTCTCCAAGCAGTGAACCAAGGTAAATAGTGTGCCAGGATATATTTAGCAAATGATTGTGGCAAACCACAGAAGAAATACATGAAAATGGGGAAAATACATTTCCTGATTGTGAAATTACTGAACATTTAAAGTTAAAAGCAACAGAGGGTCCTGTGGCACCTTTAAGACTAACAGAAGTATTGGGAGCATAAGCTTTTGTGGGTAAGAACCTCACTTCTTCAGATGCAAGACACTTGCATCTCCTCACCACTTGTGTCTTGCATCTGAAGAAGTGAGGTTCTTACCCACGAAAGCTTATGCTCCCAATACTTCTGTTAGTCTTAAAGGTGCCACAGGACCCTCTGTTGCTTTTTACAGATTCAGACTGACATGGCTACCCCTCTGATATTTAAAGTTAAGGAACTAAAAGCTTAAAAGGTCAAGCAAGTGGGGAATTTCCAGGTGGTCTACAATCCCAGTCAGACAAATTACTGCATAGTAACAAGGGCTGCTTGCACAAATTGATTTCAAAGAGGATACTGCACTTTTTCCTGCAGCGGATTTGTGTCCCTCTCTTTGCTCCAAGTTAGCATCCTGCCACATGAAAGAGCAGTCTCCTCCCTCCTACCTTTGCCTCTGTGAATGCTACTTTGTGTTATTGCATTTGCAGCAAAAGTAAATAAGTATTGGAATGGGAGGCAAGCTAGGATAAACAACAACTGAGATTAATAAGAACTCTGTTCAGCTGTATGGTTATATGATCCACTAGGGCAAGCAAGCTTCAGAAGACCACATAAGTCAGTGAAGGGCACAGCCAAACTATTCGGAGCCATTATTAGCCTGGCGCGCAAAGGGGAAACCATGACAAAGATTCCTGCCCTACGCTTGGGTGCAATGTGGCTGCTCATGGCAATGCAAAACTCATTTACATGACAACCCCACTCCCTGGAGAATTCTGCTGCTTCTTGTCTGTTTATCCTCTCCTTTATTCTTATGTTCTTTGGTATTGGCCAAAGGCTCCAATTCAGATCAAAGCCGCACTGTGCTAGGCATCGTACAGACATATAAGAGATTGTGTCGACCCAAGGAGTTTGTCAGCTAAATAGGCAGGGAGACAAAGGGAATTATCATTTTACAGATGGGGAATGGAAATGGTCACTAAGTCTTGATTTAAAGACTGGATGTCTCTTTAAAAGATATGCTCTAGTTCAACCACAAGTTATGGGCTTGATGCGGGAAGCATTTACCAAAATGTGTTATGGAGGAGTTCTAACTAGAAGATCATACAGTTATCTGGCCACAACATCTATAAATGTAAGTCTGTTTGGTCAACCTCTTATCAGAATGTGTAGATTTTATTTTGGCAGATCTGGTGACACAAGACATCTGCAATGGTGCTGAATTGAGCCTAATAAAAATGAGAGCCTCATATTTTAAAATACACACAAGCTCTTAACCCAGTCAAAACAAACTAAGTATTTCTCTGTCAATTGCCTCCTCACCAACTACCTATTTCAAGAAAGAATTTAATACTGAGAGGCAAGCAGTATACTGATAAAGGAGGTTTGTAACCCTGAAAACATTTGCTATCAGCTTATGTTAGTACATCTTAAAATGTGAAAGAAAATGAAATTTCAATCTGGTCATTTAGCCACGGAACTAAGTGTACTTTTTGATGAGATGGCTGCATATTAAAGGACAAAATTAAAAAGTCATCAAGTGGATTGGAAAATATAAATAAATTGAACTGGAGAGGAGAAAAGCATTAGACCAATACATGAGTAAAATCACTAGGCTTACTAGCAGAGATGGGCTAGATTTCCTAGCTATGTCAGGGTGCAGAAAAGCCCTAAAGTACTGGACAGAAAATGTTAACCTTCCTGTAGCCATTGTGAACCATCCTATAGAATTTAATAGGGAATGGAATCCCTAAAATAGAAGCATGTGGGATGCTAAAACAAACAAACAAACAAACAAACAAACAAACCACCCACCCTTACAGTCTGTGTCTAATTCTCCCTAAAATGAACCTGGCTTATTAAATCATTACTGAATTCTATAGGGCTGTGATTCAACAGGTACCAAAATATCAAAGGCTTTTCTCATGAAATGTCTGTCCAATGGGCTGGGAAAAGCAGAACAGCACCTCCCAGGGATAGCAGAAAGGATGGGAAGTAGCGGATCAGGCTGAGGACCGAATGAACTAACTCTCTCTCTCTCTCTCTCACACACACACACACACCCTCCCCTTGCAGGTCTTGGAGTGCCAGCTGACTCCTTTTTACAATTTAAACTCTGGACATTATCTTCTGTCTGCTGATTGGCCTTTGCCCTAACCTTCTCCCACTCCTTTCAGTCCCTCAGTACTGTCCTTACCCTGCCTGCCCTCCAGGCACATTGCTATCCATATTTCTCTTCCCCTTAAAGAGGAAAGGACTATTCTTTTCTTATCTCCACTGCTTTGATCCTATTTACTCATCACCTTCACACTCCCTACTCTGACACCTATAATACAATCCAGCACTGTGGTTCTGGGTAGGTTTAAGATCCACTTGGCCTTGATTCAGTCAAGCACAGAAGACAATGGAACTTAAGGACATGTTTGGAATTAAGCATGTGCTTTCTTGAACCAAAATGTTTTCCTGAATTGGGGACTTAGATGGGGGGGGGATGTTGTTTTTTTAGAGGCATAGAGGGCAGTTAGGTATCCAACTCCCATTGGACTTCAATAGGAGTTGAGCGTCTAACTCCCATGCGTGCCTTTGAAAATCTCTCTTAAAAGATTCGCCCATTTAATTTGGCATGGCAAATTAATAGCAGAAGCAAGAGCCCTAGCCCTCACTTCTATACTTTACCTACTAGGCCACATTTTCTAAAACAACAAAAATTTTAGTTTCTCCTATATAAGAAAATTCACCCTTTGATATATCTCAAAAGGTGTATTTTCTTTTTCTTCAACGATAAACTGCCAGAATTGCTAGAATGAAGATGGATTGAGAGTTATGTGCTGAACTCTGAAGATCCTTTTCTCATTATTTGCTGATGTTACTCTAAAAAGCCCATTCACTTCCTTTATTTTGTTGATGAAAGAATGAACTTGGAGAACTTTGAAAATGTCTGACTCACTAAAGGTTTATCAATATCCTTGTTGTGATCTTTAAAAGCAGCTAGGAAGGAATCCAAGTGGAATATTTCTTGCCCAAAATGTAAGACCACAGGGAATAAAAGGTCCAAGAAAAACACTAGCTTTCCCCTATCCCTAAAACAGAGACTTCTTGTTGTGGTTTTCACCAAGGCATTCAATGATATATAAGCTTGTTTTCTGCATGTCATACTTTAGCACTCCGTTTAAGTTTTTGCCGTTTATGAGCCATCTTGGCTTCGTGTCACCATCGTAAATGAAAACTTGTTCATAAGGGAGATTATCTGATTAGATAAGAATTTTAAGTGATGTATGTTTGAAGCGTCAGGTTGCTCAAGTCATAACATGTGAGAGTGGCAGCATTTACAGAACTTAATCCACAAAAATTCCTGGAAGAGTATTAAAACACTAGCCTATACAAATCTCACTAAATGATATAGTCTAAAACGTATCCCCCAAGGATAAATCAACCTCTAACCTTCTTCAAAAAAAGAGCAAATGAGTGACTCCATCTTTGGATAGCAGGCCATAAAACTTGAAAAGAAAAACTCCCCACTCTAAAATAAGGAAAACGTAGGGGATATTTTTTAAACCTCCTTCTTTCCTATCACATTAGTCGCTCCTCAACCATACCATTTTGCCCCACTGCTCACTTATACTTTATCCTGCGTAAATGAAGACAATTGATACACTGACATGCAGTGCATTATTGTTCTAATAAATGGGCCATGTGGATGTTTTCACATTTATGGCATCTAAATATAATGCATTGGGCTTTTTGTTTGAGATATTGCCATTTGATATTAGCCCACGAGAAGCTAAGGGATCTCTAGCTTAAAAAAAAGCTCTTTTAGATCAAGTGATAAAATCCTGTGTTTTTAAAGCAGAAGTATCGGGGTTTTAGTTAATACTGGGTGCATAGTGGATTTTTTTGGTTTGCTAGCAATTAAAAAAAAATCATTTCTGGCCAATTTGAAAATGAAAGTTTTCCAAAGTTTCCAAGAATCAAAAAGCCAAAAAAAATTATTAAGTCTATTTAGATTGAACATTTTTTATAGCTTTGCCTTGTTTTTTTAAATAAAGTTGAAGGAAATTTATGAACAAAAAGTCATTTTGAACTGAAAAATGTAAACACATTTCATTTTGAAAATGTCAGAATA
The DNA here is from genome assembly GCF_011386835.1 of Chrysemys picta bellii. NCBI lineage: Eukaryota > Metazoa > Chordata > Testudines > Emydidae > Chrysemys > Chrysemys picta. The sequence continues at coordinate 113,263,308 of NC_088796.1, forward strand.
ACACATTTCAGAACCTTTTCCCCCCTGGCAGAAATGATCTGGCAAAAGCAACACAAATTAATGAAATATTCTGTTATCACCAAATCTGCATTTTTTGTCAAGAAAAAGTTTTGGCTGAAAATTTTCACCCAGTTCTAGTACCAGGTCCCCTACTGCGTGTATTGTGTTTATATAGATTTGGTTTTGCTGTCCGTGGCATATTGATTAATCACATAATTGGTCCTACTGTTTCAGATATGAAATAGTAGTATTGGTATTTGGGTTTTACAAGATGTCACCCAGGGCTGGGGAACAAGCTACAAGAGACATTATAGTTTTAGAAACAAGAAACAGCTTGATTTCTCTTTTGTCTTTCAAATTCACAACAAATACTTTATACAGGTTGTGATGCTGGCTGACCAGGTCATGCTAGAGTGTATTCAGGTCAATTCATTTGTGTAGATCAAAGTAATAGCTAGAGGTATAAGTGTGTATTCAGATATTTAAACTTCATGAAAACTAATGGAATGTTATTTGTATTGTTTTCGCTTATCTGTTCCTGTCATAATATAACAACAAATGTTTACATGGTAAATGCCCTTATAACTAAATTACCCATCAAAGAAATCTTGTGTGATGCTAATGAAGGATTTAAGGATGTTAACAGAAAATGCTTTGAAATTAGCAAGTGGCCATTTATATATATAAATAAATGGCCGCTATATATATATATATAGTTGGAGGTCAAATGTCTAAGTGTATTCCTCACTGACCGTCATCAAAGGAAAAGCCCACATGGAGAGACATAGTCAGCTTGCTTTCTGTGTGAAGACACTATAAATATGGATTCAAAGAAAGATCCTTTATCTCTGGACTGTTTGGGTTCTAACAGAGCAGAACAACTGAACGAGAAGACTGAGATCCCCAGAGTTATTCTGGGTAGCCCTGAGAGACTTATGGGATATTGGCCATTTATTACATCACTGCCATCATTTGGAGTTATACATTGTAATTTACCTGCTATTATATTATACCCACTTTAACCTCTCAATAACTCTTTTTTTTCCTTAGCTAATAAGTCTTAGTAGGTTTACTATAGAATTGTCTGCCAACATTGTCTTTGGTGTAAGATCCAGAGTACCAATTGATCTGGGATAGTTGGTATTGGTCCTGCTTTGAGCAGGGGATTGGACTAGATGACCTCCTGAGGTCTCTTCCAACTCTAATATTCTATGATAAGTGACTGGTCCCTTGGGACTTGGAGAAAACCGGATGCGGTATGATTTTAGGTTTAATAACTTTTTATCACAAAGTTCAGTTTGTTTGGGTGGCCAGATAGACTGGCGAGGCTACTGGACTGTCTGTGACTCCATGGTAAGATTGTTACAGAGATCCAGGAGTTCACATTTGTTACTGGCTTGGTGATATCTATTTATAGAACATATCACCGGTTTGGGGTGTCTGCCCTTGTTTTCTGACAGTCTGGCCTGAGATAGGCACTCACAGTTGTCACTGGTACAGTACAGCACAGCAAAGTCAATCTAGGCACAAGCTGAAACCATGGATGTTCTCACAATGGTATGTAACAGAACTGAGCAAATAATTGGCAATGAATAATATAGTTGATTAATTTCAACTTCATCCTTTATTCCATTCGCTAATTTTCCATGATCAAATTGTGAAATTTTCAGATACATTTGTTTTTCTCAATGATTCACTATTTTTCAAAGCAAATAATTCTTTCTCCATAATAAATATTTGTAGTTTGTGCTGTGGCCTGTAGTATGGTCGCTGTTCCCTATTTTGCTGCAATATTTGGAATTCACAATTCACAATTCTTACTGTGTTTGCTATTTACATAGATCATCAAATCTGGAAACAAGAACAATACCACATCTTAAGAAACTGATTAACACAGCATAAACTGCTGATTTTACAACCTCATTAAAATCAAGTGTAACTGATTATAGAATTCAAAATTCACATTTGGATAACAGTCAAATTAATATTTGCTTTTATGAATATTTACACTAATCAATTGTGTAAAGATTGGATTGCAAATCTGGTGGAACTGAAATTCACTTTCACATGTGAACAATTATTAGTTTTTTGTTTGTTTTTTTAACCATGTACTTAACGCTAATCCCAATTACATGCAACCTGTCCTCTTTGTATTGCTGAGTCAGGTACATAGACATGAGGGTACATGAGCATTTATCTCATTACTTTTGTCCCTCCAAGGTAACAGATTGGCTGGACTGATTTTACTCTCCAGTTTCCTTCTGAATCACATTAGGGTGGGGGCAGTCTCAATTTCTGAATCCTGTCTTTAGGACTCCCTTCATTTTTACATCCACCAGAATCTCTATGTAGATGTCTTCAAAGCTTGATACAGAGCCTCTCTTGATACAATGCTCTCTCTGTGACCTTGTAGAAGAGGGATGAGCAAGCAGGAGCACGCACACATGCATGAGAATAACTCTGTATCCTGGTGGTGAGAGCACACATCTGGGGAGACCCAGGATCCAGTCCGCCCTGCTCTGATGACTTTTTAACATTATTTTACCAAAGAGGAGCAGGTTCAACAGGAGAGACTGAGGGAGCCTCACATAGGAATATCACATACCTCAGTGGCTAGGCACTCACCTGAGAGATGGGAGATCCCAGTGGAGCGGGGACTTGAACTGGGCATCTCCCACATTCCACATGAATACCCTAACCACTAGGTTAATAGTTATGAGGGATCACTTGGCCACATCCCACCACTGCTTTGTGTAAACTAGATAATACTTAGTCCTGCCATGAGTGCTGGGGACTGGACTAGATGACCTCTTGAGGTCCCTTCCAGTCCTATGATTCTATGACTTATAGGCGCCCAAACTGGTAGGGGAGGTCTGAGCACACTTATCAGATCAGGACCCACAAGCCTGCTAGGTGGAATAATCTATATCTTCTCCCAGTTTGTGCATCACTCTGGGGCTTTGCTATCTAGACACCTGGGGATGGGTTTACAGAGGTTACGGGTAGCTGAGCAGGGGCTTTGTGAATTCCCCTGGGGCCGGATTCCAGGATTTAGGCACCCCAAGTGGCAGTTAGGTGCCTGGGTCCTTTTGTGAATCCAGCCCCCAGTGAATAGTGTAGGATGACATTTTTTTTCAAAAATATTTCATATAGAAGAAGTTGAAATGTTTCATTAGAACTTTTTGATATGAAATGGTTTTTCAATTGTAAATTTAGCCAGTTTTAACACACACACACACACACACACACACACAACGGTCAAAATCAAAATGAAAAACTAAAAAAAACCCCACTCTTTGAGTTGACCCAAACTTTTCAGTCGACTAGAAATGAATAACCACCCCCTCCCAAAAATTTTTCTTCAAGTCATCTTGAATTTTTTTTTTCAAATTTTCTAATTAGACAAAAAAAAATTTTTTTTAATTGTTTCTGTTCTAATTGAACCAGAATTGTTTTGATTGGTTTTTTTTGGTTCAGCTCCTGAACCAAAAGCTTATTATTCGTTCAACTCCAATGGTAACTAACTAGTCACTTAGTTTGACAATATTGCCATTAGATAAGTGGGTCTTTCATGCCTATTAACTACAATATACTGTAAACACAAGAGGTATCATTTGTGTGAAGACTGTAATTAGAGAGTATCCTCTTTGCATAAATTATAATCATATGGGTGGATCCTTTGGATAGACTGTAATTATAAATGTAATTTATATAGTCTTTTATATACAGTAAAGCGTGCCATTTCACCCTTTACCAGCTTGCACTTATGAAGCTGTAGCTTGTTCTAGAAAGCAGTGTTTTCTCCTCATTTCTCAGCAAAGATTTTAGTAGCCCAGTACTATAGCAAAGTCATGTATATATTACTAAGGCTTTTATATATTATCATTACATAGTGGATCCTAATGTACATTTCCTAGTGAAGTAATATTGAACCACACTTGTCAAATAAGTGACCAAAGTATGTGTTGTGATTCAGTACATTTGGGTATTTTAAATTGTTTGTTCATTTACTAGCTCAAATTTAATGAAGTTCTATTGTAATCCTAATGCTATTTGTTTGCATATGTCCCAAGCACAGTTCTACTTGCATGTACCTTTTGTTACATTCAAAAGACCTTCTACATACATTAAGCTGTGCATTATTAACAACTTTCATTTCCTACAACTTTGCATAAATATTCTCACTATTTTGTTTCCCGTGGTTCTGGATTTTCTAGATCTTTATGCACAATTTCAAATGAATGATAATATTTGCATTTTTGATGCAAATACCATCTTCACTTGATAAATGGGACAATTAATGCTAAATAGGCCCACCTACATTGCAGAATGGGTCCGTTTTTTCCCCGGACATACGTACTTATTACAATTTTCTGTGAAAGTGGCACTGTTTTCAAGTTCAGAACAAAATGTGAAAAATCTTGCATTTAAAGCAGTTTTACATTTCATTATTAATATTTTGCACATGTGAGGTGAAATCTTGTTCCACTGAAGTCAATGGCAAAACTCCCCTGAGTTCACCAGGATTTCATCCCTGAATTATTATTACTGTGGGATCCCACCTTGTATATGAAACATAGGGGTGCCTGAGTTGTAGTGATGACAGGGGTACCTTTTATTACCACAGGGGCAATGTGTGACTGGGAGAATCTCAGCAACACAAATAATCTTTGAACTGAACATTGCCTAGCAAGCATGTGTGAAAGGCTGTGTCAGGTAATACCTGTAAGAAGAGTCCATTCAAATCCAGCAATCATAGTGACCCCCAGCGTGCAAGCACTGTAGAGCATTTTGATTTCAGGAATCATTTAATGAGACAGAGAAATGCACCTGGAGAGCTACAGTGCTGCTAAGGGGTTTGCGGTGCCTCATTGCAATTAAGGCACCAGATTGGTAGTTAAGCAGAGAAGCACAATCTGTTCTACACCCTTATTTTCAGTTGCTCTTAACTACCTCTAACATTTTCCCTTTGGGCTGAAGCGTTTCACACCTTAGTCCAAAAGTAAAGTATTCTGAAAATTTGGAGAAAAATTAGTTCAGGTTTGACAGCTTCACATCAGGATAAAATAGACCAGTCATTTATTTTTGATTCGTTCTGAGGGAGAACTGGAATCCTGCTGTTCATCATAGTAATTCCTCATTCTAGAAATAACAACTTGATGGCATTATAACAAAAGCAGTCAAGATATGAAATTAATAAATGGGGCCTATTTAAGGTGTCCCAGGTCTCTTCATATGGTGCTTAAAAACTCTGGAATAGGTCCAGCAAAACACTTAAGCATAACTTCAACAGAACTACTCATATGCTTAAAGTAATGCTTGCAGCTAAGTGCTTTACTGAATTGGAACTGTAATCCTTAAGGTGCTTTTGTGTTGTATTAGACTGTTGTTACTGAAGAGAACTCACTTGTGAATGAAACAGCGTTAACAGAAATGCCTATCCTTTGTTTGAACCAGAGATATAGACATCGCAATTCCAAGCCAAAGATGTTTTTGAGTGATGCACACATCTTGTGAAACAAACATTTTTATAATTAGATAGTATAATTATGAAACAGGTTTAGAAAGCAGGAGCTAAAGGTGGTGTGTTTGTGCACACGCCCAGACACAAGCATGCATGAACACTTAGGCTGATACAACTGTTTCTTGCTGGAGTTCAAAAGTAGAACTGGTTTAAAAAAAAAAAAAAAAAAAAAAGAATTCCATGAAAAAAAGTTGAAATTTCAAAGCTGTTTCCATTTCTCAGAGTTCAAAATAGACTAGTTTTTCATTTTATCAAAAAACTATTTATTAAAATTTGTATCAAAAACACTATCAACATTTTTCATTTACTAAAACCCAGGTTTTCAGTTTGACAAACATATAGGTTAAAAAAAAATCAGTAACCATTTAGATATAATTTTGATAGTGTTTTAGATCAATATTTAATGAGTGTCATGAAAAATTTCACATAAAACATTTTAAAACTAGTCAACTGTCCAATTTTGAAAATGGCAAATTTTTGACCAGTTCTACTCAAGAGTGTCTCAGTCTGTTTCTGTGTATGTTTTATGGCAGGTTATGAGGTTTTTCCTCCATCTTTGCTCAAAACATTGGTGGAAATAATGTATGAGTTCCTTGTAAATAAAAACAGTAGAGTTGGTCAGAGAATGGGAAACATTTTCTGAGAAAAACTTAGAAAGAAAAGAAGTTTTTTTTTTGCACATACAAAAATTGTGGAAATTTCCCATTTTTTTAAAAACCAAAACTGCTCCCATTTTTGAACAAAACAACAAAGAAGTTTTGAAATACTTTCAGGTGAAAATATGCAACCAGCTCTAAAAATTAGCCTTGGTAGGAAAATCCTAAATCTTTGTCCACCAACTTGTCTCCCAACAAGGAATTAATTCTCCACAGAAGGCCAAATCCTTCTTGACTATTCAAAAGCTGGGACATCATTTTATTTTTACAGCCAATATAAGGCTATTCAAAACCAACAACAAAATATTTTTTCCTGAAGTAAAAAACAGTCAAATTCTTTAGGCTTCTGAAGTTTTACAACAGTCGTCCTTACTGATGTGATAGAGTTGCGAGCCAGCCCAGTGATAAATCACCCCACCAATAAATCCCCGATAAAGATCTGTTTCTTACTGACCCTTCCTTCAAATACCAAATCACCTCCTGGGAATGGATCTTGCCAAGACCTGCAATGGCTTGCACTGCCCCAGTGTCTCATAGAAGCCAGCATGTTATTCTGTTGCTAGTCAGCATCACTTAATATGAGCTAATGACATCATCATCATCAGCGTTGTTGGATCACCATCTTCAGGATGGTATGTGACTATCACTGACATGAAAATAGAGAGCGTGGTTTGACTGTGTCATCCCATCTCCTATCTGAAGGATATTCAAGAACTAAAAGCCTCCTGTGACATTACACCCCATATTCTTCATACAGATATAATTATGATATGATTATGGCATAACTAAGATATATTTTATGCAAGATGGGTCACGTGAGCTATCATTGGAAAAGTTATAATTTACCGAATATGATTATCCTATTTGTATGATTATCCCATTTTTATATCTGAAGTTAGGAATATTGCCTATGCATCTATTACAAATATGTTTACAACTGGGGAACACCCACCAGACAGAATGCAATCAGTTGGGAAGGGCCATTAGGGAAAACAATTAGTCTTTGAAGATGTTAATCACCCATTGAGAAGTCTTCCCGAGGACGTTACAAACAGCCTCTGAGTTGTGGCTGCAGGGTCATGTGACCAAGTCACTGGTACTGGACTCCATGAGAATACCAGTATTTTTCTACTAACGGGGAGTGGGAACCACACTGGGAGACAAAGGATTCCCACCATATGCAAAAGCTATTTAAGGCAGGAGAGTGACATCATTGTGGTTCATTCTTCACCGACTCCCCACCCGAGAAAGAAGGCTGCTGGAAACACCTGAGAAACAAAGAGACTGAGCTGGAGGGGGAGGGCTGAGTCCAGGCTAGAGGGTGCCTGGCTTGTGAAAGGAATATCTGAAGTTTTAAGCTGCAAGCAAGTCTCTGCAATCTGCCTAAAACATTGTTTAGGGTGAGAATTTGCTACTTGTAACCAATTTCTTTAGTATATTAATCTTAGATTGCATTGTGTTTGATTTGCTGGGCAATCTGCTTTGATCTGTTTGCATCATTCATAACCACTTAAAATCTCTCTTTTGTAGTTAATAAACTTTTTTGTTTTGTCTAAAACCCAATGTGTGGAATTCATAACTGGGGGGCAAAAAACTATTGCATCTCTCTTTCCATATTGAGCAAGGGGGCGATTTTCATGAGCTTACACTGTACAATTCTCTGTGCAGCACAAGACAATACCATTTTGTTTCTACCCTCTAGGGGGGGGGGTGCACTTGAGTCTTGGGCAATTCCTTAGCTGAGCCTTCCCATGCAGAGCGGATCTCAGCATGTGTGTGTAAAGCTGCAGCTGGGTGTGTCCCTACCTGTATGTGTGCTGGTAAAGAGCAGTCTGAAGCCTGAGGGAAGGCTTGGCTGGTTTGCCTCAGCAATAGTGTAAAGGGAGCCCAGGCTGATGCATCAGGCGGGCTCAGTGGTCAGGCGGGCTCAGTCCCAGGTGGCACCCCGAAGAAGTGGAGGAACCCATCACACCTCCACTGCCCTGTACCTAGGCCTCCACCATTGTCTCCCTCCCACCCAGTGCTCACCTCCCTCCTGATATCCTAGCCTTATACACATCTCTCCCAAACTCAGTGGTTGGCTTCCTAATGCTTCCCTGCCCCACTCATTCTTTCCTTACTCTGTTTTCTTCCCCAGCCCTATAGCCTTTTTACCCATTCTCTCCCTATACCCTTTTGCTAAGATCCTCCCACTGGTGTGCTAATCTAATCCTGGCTTCAGGGTTTCACTATTTGTTCACTCCCCTGTATCTCTTCTGCCACTCTGTCCACATGCCCAGAACCATCCCACACCTGCCCTTCTCCACTGCTCATGCCTGCCCTCTACAGAGTCCACCCAATCACTGCCTCCAACTACTTGTTCTGCTCCCTCATTCCATCCCCCCAGCCGACAGCACTCCCAACCAGTTCTGACTTGTCCCTAGCTTTATTCACCACAACCCCAATCACTTCCACTGCAGCTTTCCCCTGTCCTGAGACCCCCACCTCTTCTTTCCAGATTGCTTGGGTTCCTTCCACCACTCTTCCCTGTTCCATTCGCATTCTCCTAGCCACCAGCTCCTTTCCACCCATTTTATTTGTATTTGGTATTAACATGTAATTGTAATACTTAATAGCACTTACATAGTGATTTCCATCTGTAGATCTCAAAGTGCCTTACCTTGGCGAGCATGTGTTATCTCCATTTTAGATCTGAAGAAACCGGGGCACAAGAATGTTAATGCCTATTTTACCAAAAATGTCCATGGGTTTTGGGTGCCTCCATTTTTGATTACACAACTTGAGAAGTTTATGGCCCACTTTCCAGAGGTGCTCCACTGATAGCAACTTGAGTTGCAGGTTCTCAGCACCCCTGCAAAACCAGGTCCTCAGTGCTGCAGGTTGGCTACTCAAAAAGTGAGACATCCCAAATTCCCGGTCATTTCTGGAAAATTGTGTATGTCAGTCACAGATCACCTAAGCGGCAGAGCTGGGAACAGAATCTATTTCTTCAGACTTAGAGTCCAATACTCTATACACTGGGCCATGCCGCCTTCTGAAAGTAAGAGACGAAAGGGAGATGCCCCCAAAAGTTGCAGGAGGAAGAGGGAGACCAAAAGATGCAGTATAGGGTAGCTGGCTTGTTGAAGAAATGGGAACGTGTGGAGACAGACAGAACTATGGAGATAAAGCTTATTGTAGTTATCTAAAGTTAAGTAAGCATCCACACAGACTCCAAATGGCAAAACTTCTCAATCTTGAGTTCGATGGTGGTGTTGTGGGGTTTTTTTTGTTTTTGTTTTTTTAAAAACCAGGCCATTTTTCAAGTTTAGGAGCATACAGCTACATGCTCAAAAATTCATTTGCACGGCAGATAATTGCATGTGCTTACATTACCTATGCAACTAGCCATTTGTGCACTTAGCTACCCACTTTGCACATGGAATTGTGATCATGCATCTAAATCATGTGTAGCGATGGGCTGCGTTTTTTGTGTGCAAAAATGAGTGTAGCTAACTGAAAAATCAAGCCGTATAGATTTTTTTTTTTTTTGGTTTGTTTACTGCATTCTGATTTTTGTAATGTGGATGCTGTGGTTTTCATATTCTCTATTTTATTACTTTCATAGACTTACAGCTGCAGAAGAATTATTTAAAGCAGACTTATGTCATTTTGAGAATCACAGGTGAGCAGGGAAGACTTGGCAAGTATAAAATATTTCATATTTCTTTAGGCTATAAATCCACCATCAGAACCCAGAAGGCTTTGGTTTGTGACCTTGAAAAACCAAAGCATGAAGAATGAGGTTTTGTTAAACCAAAACCACCCCTGTCCAAATCCCATTGAGATCTCCTGTTCAGTTACATACTACCAATAGTGTGTTTGAGTGCTGTTAACGACACATCTGCTTTCCGAGAATTGAGGGGAACAAATTGCTTTCTTTCCTGATATCTGTCAAAAGCTCAGTAAAATGATCAGATATGTTGCTCTAGTGTCTCTGCTATGAAGTTTGTCACACTGTGTATACGTATTAGATAGTAAATTTGACAGACCCTAAAGAGGAGCATACAGAGTCTTTGTGAATGATAAATGCCAGTTTAGGGCCAAATCTTCTGAGCCCTGCTTGCAGACTTTGTAGTGTGAGCTTTTACAAAGGAGTATATACGGTGTCTTTGATATTTCTTTTCTTTTGTAAGATGTATTCAGTGGTGCATGGTGGTAAGAATGAAATAAACCATAGTGTGCATCTTCTGTAAGATACTGACTAGGGGAATTGTTCTTCATCCTATGAGACTTTGAAATTGTCTGCACCTTGGGTTGATTATTGTTCTTTGTGTCCCTAGAAAGCAGAATGCTTGGGGATGTGACCTCCAGCATTGAACATTTTCCTTTTAACATAATACGTCCCATTTATCTAGCGCCTTTCATCTTGCAATCTCAAAGTTCTTCACAAGTATTAGTCAGCCTCATCACACCCCTGTGAGGTAATATTATACTTGTTTCATAGATAATAAAAATGAGTATCAGAGAGGGTAAATTACTTACCCCAGGTGCCTGAGGAAATTAGTGGCAAAGCCAGGAATAAAACCCAGGAGTCTTGACTCCCAGATCTCTACTCTAACTAGTAAATAACACTCTACTTATCAGTTTAATCTGTAGGGCTGTTTGAAATTTTTTCCAACAAAACTGTTTTTCCATTAGAAAATTGGGATTATGACGGAACAAAATTTTTCATGAAAAGTGGGTCTGTGGAAAACTTCAATTTTTCATTGACAAACCAAACTGAAATATTTTAGCTGAAAACAAAAAGCTTAATTTGGATACGCTGCCATAGAGCATCATAGGAGTTTTAGTTTGGTTGCCTCATATTCCCTTTTTCCTCTGTGGCCTGGAATCCCTGACCTATCTGTCTCATGACGCACCAGGAGATCAGGGTCTCCCATAATGTACTGCCTTCCCGAGCCAAGAGGTGAGATCATGGTGCATGGGAGTTGTAATCTGACCAGGGAGCCTGGCTTCTAGAAGACAAGTGAGCATGAAGCAATCAAACTACTACTCCCACAAGACAAACATGGTAGCATTTCCAGATGAAACATTTAAATATTTGCTGAAAAAAATTCCAATTCGCTCTAATAAGCGGCTACTTCTGTTGATTCCAGAAAAATGGATAATTACATATATTCTGGATTGGCTTTTCCCAAGGAGATGGTCCCTGTGCATGACCACTCACTTCACACAATGTATTTTGATATTTAAAAAGAAATTCTTTGCTTTACATATGCTGATCGTTCATTGCAATTAGAAGTCTTTTTTTGTGAGCAGTCTTGAGCTACTCTCTTCATCTGGACTCCATTCTGTGGTTTGATCCATACAATAGCATAACAGCCATCTTTATTTTACACTCAAGCTCCCTCATACTTCAATTTATCCACCTAGCTCTTTGATACTCCTCCCTCCCATCCCCAACTATCTTGGCCTGTTATTGCATTTCTGATGTGATGGATCTTTTCAAAGGCTGCTGCTGTGACATCAGGGAACTCACTTATACAAAATTTGACATTTTGCCTATTCTGTCAGAAACCACTAGCTTCCAGTTTGTTGCTGAACTGATTGTTATTGATTTCAAAGTGGCACTTGGTTCAGGTTCCAGTACTATCCCACCTTACCAAACATATATTCATACCTATTCTCTCTGATCTGTCTCACAGCATGCACCGGCTGATGAAAGTCTGATTATGCAATGGATTCAGATTATTTGACACAAGTGGGGCTTCCTGATTAACTGCTAATCATGTCATACATGGGTCATGGGACTCACATCAGAGATATTGTCATATTTGCTGGGATGATCTTTTTTTCTCTTAAAAAAGAAAATATTTCTGCTTTATAATAGCACCAAGGCACTGTGAAGTATGTACATTAGAAGGAGATTGTTTGATGAGGTTTTGGATTATTAAAATATTTTAGCCTCACGCACTGCTTAGGGAGGTTGTGGAATCTCCATCACTGGAGATTTTTAAGAGCAGGTTAGACAAACACCTGTCAGGGATGGTCTAGATAATATTTAGTTCTGCCTTGAGTGCAGGGGATTGGACTAGATGACCTCTCAAGGTCCCTTCCAAGCCTTCAATTCTATGAATAATCGTGGGGACTGAGCAAATGGAACTATAATATACACGGTGTACACTGACATACAAATATATTCTTGCCAAGGTATGGAAAGGTGTCTGGTTCTAGGGCACGATATGAACGCAGGGCTCTGTGCTGGAGTCACCCTCAAAGATGTGGAGTTATTTCTACTGACTCATGGTGGCAGGTGAGTCCCATAAGCTCCAACCTAGGACTGGAGAAGCAGCAGAAATGAAGGGCAGGACCAAATAGGTGCTTCAGGAAAAAAAACTCTAGGAACAGTCAAACAGGAAGAAAGCTTCAGCTGGGGTTTACATTAGGTTGCATGTAAGTAAACAACAAGCCTTAGAAGAAAGGTAAGTTTGGAGCATAGCCAGCGTGTATTCTCTGTTCACAGCAGAGTGGGAGCACCACCTGCTTACATATGTCCTTGATTTATTTTTATTTTTTAAATCTAATTACCTACCTCCAGAGTCATCTAGTCCCCAGTGCCCTCTTGCTTAATCCTTTCACTCCGACAGGAGCATTTTTCCATTACATCCAGGAACACCAGGAACATTCCCACTCCCACCTCATCCCCCTGAGTCTCCTTTCAGGTTCAAGTCCTGCTAATAGCCTTGCTCTTCAGCCTAGCTTTCAATTAACCTGACAAGTCCTATACTACTCATTTTAATAGCTGTGTTTCCTCTGTGTGAAGTGCCCTGGGGTGCGCCACATGAAAGGCACAGTACAGGTGCTACTGTATTTTATTGTATTATTCAGAAACTGAACAACAGAGGTACTAGCCAGTTGAGCTGCCAATGTTCAGTGATTGCCAGGAGGGAGCTGTGGGGCATTTTAAATAAACTATGTGTGATTTCCATACATGTGATGTTATTTAAGTAGTGGCTATGACAGACAAGTGCATTTGAGGAAAGGGATGAATGCAGTTGAAATTTCCACTGCTGACAGGTCAACAGTAGAGCAGCCTGGGGAAAATAAATTTGAATTTGACCATAAAGAGCCAATGAATGGGTGTTACAAAAAAGCAGAATATAAACAAACACAGTAATAGAGCCACATTGAACTGTGGCAGGGAATGAAGGAGTAGGGAAGGGAGCTGTGGCGTGAAGTGTGACTGAAGATCCAGATCGGATCCAATCAATTCACAGAGAGCTAATGATCATTACAACACTTGCTCCTGCTCTCTAATTACCATACAGATTGGTTGGTAGTCGTCATTTGGAATAAAGGCAGAAATTTTAACCTTTTAGTGTGGTCCAAAGGAATCTTAGTGGGAGTGATTGGATGAAATTTAGCAAAGGAAAATTTAGCGTGAATGCCAGTGGAAAATATTCCTACCAGTCACATCTGTTAGACTGTAGAATAGTTTCTTAGGGAAATAACTCCATCACGTGAGCCATTTGAAAGTGGATGAGATAGAACATGTAGGGCTGGATTCTTCTCTCAGTTGCATTGCGCTAAATCTGACTTCACTAAAGTTATTTACTGTTTGCACTGATGTAATTTAGAACTCAATCTGGCTCCTAGAAAACATTACACTCCTGAACTCATATTTCGGTACCTAAAAAATGTCTTGATTTTGTAAAGTGCTAAATAGCCAGCAGCAGACGGTCAAGTCAACCGGAGCTTCTGGGTGCTCAGCACTTCTGAAAGTTGAATCACTTATTTAGGTGCTTAAACATGGATTTTGGTGATTGACTTCAGGCTCCTGTTTTTGAGAATGTTGCTCCAAGTACCGTAAACAAGTAGATTGTTAATAGAGCTGGCTTCTGATTTCACTCAGTCGTACATTAAAATTCTCCCCTTCCCACTGGAAGGTTACTTCCCCAGAATCTTCAGCTCCTAGATTAATTCCATTTCTTTCTATTCCTCCATTCAGATACTTTCCATTCTCCCTGTAACAGGGTTCACAACCTGCCCCTCTTCCTGGGGCCCGCTTGCTGCCCCAGTAAGGCTCAGAGAGGCTTCAGGGTTGTACAACACCTCTGTCTTTATTTACCTACAGTTATCCCACCAGCAGTGTTTATCTATTTACAAACTTTACAGGATTAGTCAACCTCTTTTACAGGCAGAGTCAGCCTTCAGCTAGGAAGCCTCCAGTTCCCTCTCTGACTGGCTGCCCCACGCCTTCTGGTTCCCTCCCAGCCTTTATAGCCCTTGGCTTGTCAGGCCAGCAGGTGTTGCCAATCCTCAGGCCAGCATCAGGCCTTTTCCATCAGCCCCAATCTGCTTCCCTTGATTGGAGCTGACTGGGTGGTGGCTAATTAGGTGCTTTTGCACCAGCACCCTGCTACACTCCCCCTCCTCGTAGACCCTTCACTCTCTCCCGCCTTCCACCAAAAGAACTTCCATTCCTCCTTTTCTTCCTCAGTTCATACACACTGGTCACATTCTAGTCTGTTACATGGGTACAAACCCACCCAGTCAGCATACTTGCAAGCAGATTATGGCCCAGTAGTTGTATGTAGTAGATCAGCACGCTCCTTTTCCAGTATCCTTCTCCAAGCTGTTGTGTTTGTTAGGATTATAAATGCAAGGGGTCTTTAGAACAAACTCAGATCACTCTGCTTAATGGTTTGACAGCATAAAACGGGAATCGAAGAGAGCTCACTTCTTCGGCCAAGAACTCGAAATCTCTGTGCAATCTCACCCTTTTGGAGCTAGATTGTTGCTCTCCAGCTCCCTCTTTACATAGCTCCCCTACAGAAATATTGTCAGCACACAGGAAATCAGGGTGTCAGCCTGTGGCCCATAGTTCAGGGATCTGAAGCACTCCTGGAAGCTGTTTGCCCTAGGAGCCTGTAAATGTGGGTGCTGGCTCCCTTGCTAGCAGACAAAGCTATCCCACAATACAGACCCCTTGCATGCCTCATTAGAAGAGGAAAGTACTAAAGGGTGCCCTGAACACACCTTCCCCTCTTCTGAGGAAGAAGAGAGAGGTGAACTGTGGTTTCCCTCTCCATAGGGCAGGCAGACAGAAGCTATGTTTACAGCCCCTCAGGAGCTCAGAGCTCAGCCAGGGAGCAGCATATCACTGAGTAGAGAGAATGGGAACAAATGGAGCCGGTTTGGGGAGTGGAAAGAGGAGATAATCTTATGAGATAGGCTCATCTTTAAATTGACTTCAGTGAGAATTGAGGGGCACTCATCTTGCGGGATAAGACCAACTGTTCGAATTTGCGTATAGGCGGAGGGGATTTCCCTACCTCTGATGGAATTCATCCTCTTTCCAGGAGAAATACTAAACCAACCCTCCTAGGTCCTGAGCTTTAGCCCTGGAGATTAAGGAGCAATATCAGGTTTTGTTTTCCGAATGCACCAATTTGCATAATTTTTGAAAATGGGGGTGAGGCAGAATATACCCCTGTATTCACATACCACACACTATTGTAATAATCTTTGTACAAAATATGCCTTGTAAGGTATCATTTGAAAATTCATAATTTTCTGGTCAGTATTGCCCTGTAAAACATGTGGCAACATTGTATGTGAAGTTGTTAAAATCATACAGGGGAAACCCCACCGTCCTTCCCAGGAAGAAGTCACGTCTGTCCTAAACAAGAAAAGAATGTGTGCTGGCCTTCTTTTAAGCAGTAAACAGAGTCATCAAGCAGGGAGGGAACACAAAAAGTTCACACAGGCAGAAAAACCAGCAGGGAATATCCTTCTACATAGACTATTTGTCCCCAGAGACTCAGCTGGGAATGTTTTTCAAGAGAAGGACTGAAATTATAAAGAGACATGGCCAACACCCCAAGGCACCTCTCTCCCCCCCACCCACCACATTCTCTGCACTTAAGAGGACAAAAAGAAACAGCTGTTTGACTCTGGGGGAGGGGTCTTGATTTGAGAATTTGGTCAGTAACCTGCTGTAGCATGTGGTGAGAAAGTTTGCTTTGTAACGAAGATAGTTTCTTAAGTAAATGCTAGGAAGCATTTTATCTTTATTGTAACCATTTCTGACTTTTATGCCTTATTACTTGTACTCACTTAAAATCTCTGTGGTTAATAAACTTGTTTTACTATTTTATCTAATTCAGTGTGTTTAAGTTGGAATGTCTGGGTACTCTATTTAAAGTAATAAACTGGCATATTATTCCCTTAAAAGAATAATGGGCTGAAATACATTTATACTGTCCAGGCTGGGCAGTAAAAGGCACACATTTTGGGGGGAAAGATCTGGGATTGGGGGGGTGTTGGGATCCCCCTGCAGCATAACTAAGGCTGGTAAGAGGCAAGCTAAGGCTGGCTGGTAGCAGCACACACACACAAACATAGCAGGGAGCGACTCTCATGCTGGAGGCTGTTCGTGAGCAGTCCAGGTTGGAGGAAACAGCAGCAAGGCACTGTAAAGAGCATCCCAGGTTACAGAGTAGGGGTGACAACTCCTCAGTCTGGATTAGGCCCCAGTAGGTCACGGGGGGAGGGAAGGAGTCTTACCAAAAGGGCTTTAGCCTTCCCTTGTACAAAACTAGTGAGCAGTTCTCCATTAGTCAAAAAATACTTTACCAAGCCACTTTGCTTTACGGGCAGATGCATTGGCCTGGGGAGAAAGCATCTCAGAAACCACAACCTGAAATCCTTACACCAATGACAGGATATTGGAAGGGGTAGGAAGGTATATTTGATAATTATAAAAGTGTTGGATGCGTGGTAGTGGAGTAAAGTGATTTGTGGGGAAAGATTGCTAAGAGACCTCCCATGTTAAAACATGTTGAGGACCACCACTGTAAATTACTGAAAATAGTGATAACTTTTCCATTGTAAGTCCACATTTCCCACAGTTGTATCTTTAGAAATTATATAAAAAAATGATAATGAAAAGATATCACAGTTGGATGCAATTCAACTGACTTTACATGGATAAAAAATATATATCTATGCATAGGCAGTCCAAAGTTTGCAAATATGCAGGATGTAGGTCTACGAAACTGGTATAACTCAGCTGCATAACACAAGGCCAATGATCTGTTCTAGCACTAAAAGAAGGTGCAATATAGCTGCTGTAGTTTTCCCACTAACTTCCCCCCCCCCCCCCAAGATGTGAAGACATTTATAGTATCCAGTTTGCTTTCCCTTTTCTGAATTAAGCAGCAGAGGGACATATTCTTCTGAAAGACTAATTATCTTGCTGCTTGTGCCTCAGAGATTACTCTCTCAAGAATATGGTATTAATTATTTTTTTAAAAATGGGAGTGTTATGGGTAATAGGATATGATATAGAAGCAATGGTTTGCACTGATGCAAAGCGGGTTTAACACTCAAATCAGAATGGCAGTATTTACACTTACTTTGCACAGGTGTAGATGGTTATACATGGTTCAGAGCAGAGGAGGATCAGACCCAGGATCTCTGTTCTTGGCTTTGGCACCCTCTGAGTGTGGGATTTTGGGTATTTCACTTAATTTCCCAATGCCTCAGTTTCTTACTCTAAAAATTTACCTACCTCTCAGGGATCTTGGGTGTGGTTTTAATTTACTAAGGAGGAGGGGGGGGAAATCTCTGTTAAGAGGCAAATTGTCCAAATTTAATTAGTCTATAATGATAATCTGGATCAGCATCCAAACTGCAAATCTTTTCAAGTTTGCCCCTCAATTGTTGGCACAAGCAGCTTTCTCAGGGAACCTTCCAGCTCCCTGCTAGATGGGGTTTATTTTTCTTGCATTCATTTATGTCCCCCCATGGTGTACTTGCTGAGAGGTATGGGAGTGTTTGGCAGTTACTCTTACACATGTTTTCTGCTGTATGAAATTTGCAGGCACATTGCCCTGCTTGACAGGGACAGTGAACCAGCCCCAAGGATTTGCTGAGGAGAAAAACCCAGATACAGTGTCGAAGGTTTCTCTTTTTTCCCTTCCTTTTGGCTGTGGAGGTATTTCCTCAACTACACTAATTACATTATCATCCTAATTCAAGCTTCATTAAAGCACTTGTAGCCCTATTGCCTGGAGCTTTGAGATTTTACTGGTTTTAAATAATCCAAGGGAGAAAAAAAAACAGATTGTACATGGCGGTCTCTACTATGGGGCATAGAGAGCAGTGGTGCAAATGGGGGGGGGGGAAGAGGGGAAAGGGTTCCATAGGCCCCAGAGCAGGGGCCCAGGGCCTGACCACTTTTAACCAGTGGTCCCACACTAAATCAGTATGGCTGCTGATGGAGTGATCCGGAGCACTGCTCCAGCTGCATGGTTGCAGTGCCACTGAAATTTGGTCTGGCTGCCCCTCCATCCGGACAGGGGGGCGGCTGGGACAAATGGTGTTCAGACCTGGCACACAGGGAGTCTGTTCCTGTAGGGTGGAGCACAAAGGAGTCCGCTGAGAACTTTACTCCTGGTGGCAACTGGCTCATTCACTGTGTGGGTAAGAACGAAGAGAAGTCCGGTGGCACCTTAAAGACTAACAGATTTATTCGGGCATAAGCTTTCATGGGTGAAAAACTGACTTCTTCAGTGCGGGTAAGAGAGAGGGGAGACTCCCCAACCAAGGGAAACCAGCTAGTCTGTCAAAACTGAGCAACTACGATCCACTCCTCTCATCTCCAGCCATAAGAAGGTGTGGTGCTGCTGATGCCTTTCCCATGGCTGGTTCCTCAGCACCTCTCTTCGCCCAGCAGTGAGAGGAGACGACATGCACTCATCCCAGCCCTTCTCCTGTATGCTCAAAGGGTGGGTGGGTACATGGGCAAAATCCAAGGAAAAGCAGGAAAGGAGTCTTCTAGGTGGGGGTTGGAAGTGGGGAAGGAAGTGTGGTCTCCACCATGGTTAGGGCAGCCACTTCCTTCACATAGGGGAGGGAATAATTGTCTTAGGTCTTCCTGAGTTTTCTCAGTCTTCATACTGATATCCTGAGGTGTGTACACACATACATATTTTGCATATCTTTTACAACATTTTAAAATGAATATTTGTTGCTCTATTAGCAAGTTATCCTTATTCAGAATTCTAGCTAAGAGCAGCATGTTTACTGGTAATTCTTTGCATATAGTTTGGGGTTTGAAAGGAGCGTAACTTCTAAAAATGCAGAAAAAAATTGCCTTCTATTTCAAAATTCTCCAGGGAAGGAGGGACCTGCCCTTTAAATACAATTGAGATCCAACATTTTGATTCTTTTTTGCTTCCCGTCAGCTTGCTGTAGTTTCCCCACTGTTTTGCTTGACTGGCTATGGGCTTGGCGTGGCCTCAAAACAGAGACCAGGGATTCAGGTTGCAAAAGACTAAACCCTATGAAACCAACCATGCTGTCACTCTGTACTCCTCTCACCCCATCCCCTCCAAGTACCATGGGCTGGGTTTTTAAAGCTTTTTTCCATCTGCACCTGGCAAGAGGAGAGCAACCTCTTTCTCTCCCATGTGGCCCTTGCCACAATTATCCATGCCTTTGTCATATCAAGATTAAATTGCTGTAATGTGCTCTGCACGGGGCCAGAAATTGGGGCCATTTGGAATTCTGCAGCCTGCTTATTAAGTGGAATTTCACATTGAGAGCACATTAGACCAGTATTCTGTGATCTGCACTGATTTCCAATAAGCTTCCGGGTGCAATTCAAGATGTTGATTTCAACCTATAAAGCCCTAAAGGGCTTGGGACCGGATAACCTGAGAGAGAGGCTATCTTTATCTGTCATACTGCCACACACGAGATCAGCAGAGACGTTCAAGCTGGAGCTCCCTCAATATATAAACTAAAGTTTTCTGAGGGCAAGGGGTTCTTCGTGTGCATTTGTCGGATTTGGCTCACTTCCCACATTTGTCTGCCAGAATCTGTGTTTAACCTTCCAAGAACATGGCAAAACCTGCCTTTCCCCCTTGTTATTAAGGCTGTTGAGGTAGTTATATTTATGAGCACTCCTTTGTCTAGGGTTATGTTATAATTATTTATGTATAGGATATGGCCTAGAGTACTGGATGGGCACAGATAGCGGTCTTAAATTTTTGAATAAAAGCACAGTTTTGAGCTAATTCTGCTCCTTCTAAAGTTAATTGTAAAACTCCTATTATCTTCAGTTGGGGCAGAGTTAGACCAATGCTGATCACTTAAAAAAACAAAAAAGCAAACAAACAAAAAACCCAACAACACTCACCCAGGTACCATGAATCTAGCCGTGGTTTTAAACTGCATTAGTAAGGAGGTGTTTGTCCTTATGAAAACACATTCTTCTGCACTATTGTATTTCAGTTAAGTGCAACTTTGCCATTTTATTCATGCAGGGTTTTAGTTTTGCTATTCAAACCGTCATTCCAGTCACCTCCATGAGGGGAAACTAGCATTTATTTTACATTGATCCTAAGTAGCTATGGAAAACAACATACTGATCATCTTGTGGAGAACTCTTAATGAAACATAACAAGGGATTCAGGTGAAAAAGGTCAGGCAAAAAGGACTGCATTAGAACAATAGATAATTATTTTTAATTAAATGTTAAAAACAAACAGCTGCTACTCTAACAACTGTGAAGGTTTCATTTTATTAAGTTTTTGGGTGACTAGTGACTTTAAAAGCAATTTGTAGTTTAAACTTGTATGTGTTTCTGAGCTAACTTATGACTAAGCTTTAAGAGTTTTGCTGTGACTTTTATTAACATCATTTTTCAAACTTTCCTCCCTTCCTTCCTTGAAAAGAGGGGAAAAAAGCATCAAAGTGATTAAATGTGTATGTTTCCCTTTTATCTTCTCAGTCTTTAGAAAAAGACAAACAAATCTGCTGTATATAGAAAATAGTTCTGTTCTACATAACATTTTTACAACGAAACCAGAAAATCACAAAACTGGTTTGGTTTGGGATTTTACAAACTCAAAATACAGAACAGGTCTAAGATCAAGCTAATCTGAGCCCAGTTTGGAATCAGTCAGAGCATGTGACAATGAAGAATACGGTGGATTATTTTTTCCTAGGCTGATTTTTAAAAAAGGAAGAGCTGATGAAAAGAAGGAGTACTAGCCAGAATAAAAATGATATACACGCAGCTTTGAAGACAGCTCTAAAAGGGAGTGAATTCCATAGGCAAGAGTCCCTGAAAGGCTTTGCCTTCAGCCCAGTGCGGTTGGAGCCTTGGAAAGGAGAACAAGAGGCATCCAGCCAGTCTCAATACTCTTGGAGGGAGACAGTGGGAGAGGCACTAGATTAGAGTAGCAGTCATGTCTACATGGGGAAGCTTCTTAGTGGAGTTTCAGTTCTATCTTCAGGGTCTGATCCTCAGTTAAACAGTGCCCCTATACACCACTTCAAAAGTGTCAAAGAGCCTTAAAGTCCATTTATACCCAACTTAAAGGCCCCTTTACACCACAAGAATGGTGTAAAGGAACTTTAGTGTAGCTGAGAATCAAAACCCTATCATTTTGTGACTTCATATTGTCACAGTTATTGAACAAACTACACATCTGGCCCCTCCTGGTCTCGGAGTACTCCCCACCCACCCATCAGTTCTCAGGCTATCAGTTCTCTGATGGGGTGCAGTCATGATCCCCTCTACTCTCAGGAAGGGCTTGGAGCAGCAGTTTCCTGGAACTAATCATCACCTCAGCAAGCCCAACTTAGGTTCACCGCCCCAGAGTTCTGTTCTCTCTGGGAGCAGTGACAGTGGTATCCAATAGCCAAACAGCCTTCTTAAAGCAAAGTATCATTTACATAGAACAAACACTTCAGAAAAAAAACAGATCTTAAAACAACTGCAGACTCTACACAGATCTAGCTTATCCAGTATCTACCCATCTCCCATGTGGGGATCCTGATTAGTCTAAGCTTCCAACAGACCACCCTCAAACCCAGTGAAAATCTGTTCCCTTAACTCACAAAACAGTTCACTCCCCCCTGCTGCAGGGAGTGTCCTTTAAAAACTACTTAGTCTTTTTAATCACCTTTCTTCTCAGAGAACACACCACTTCTTTAAAACCGTTTCTAGCCCTTTGATTTGTTCATTCGCAGCCTTGGCAAGCAAGGCTTGCAACTTGTTGGAGACAAGATACAAGATCCTTGAAGCGAATACATTTCCACAGGACACTTGAAAGACAATGGGACGTTCTTATCTGGTAGTCGTGCTGCCTTCCTGCTTGTTTTTCCAACAATTCTCCTATTAAACTAGATCAATACATTCATACAGGAAAGTCAAATAACCCAACACACAGTAACTTCACCTTACTGACCCTATAGGTCACATACAGAATTCCTAACCATTACATATCAGCGCTACATGTGAGACACGATCTAGATATTTTTGTTCCTATAAATTGATTAATCTCAAGGACCACTACTTATCACCCTAAAAGAAATTGAATCGGAATTATGTAGCATCAAGTGGAACTTTATACTAACAAAAATAAATGGGTCCAATTTTGTCCTCTGGTACATACATACAACACTCCTACCTATCTTGGTTTCCTGAAGTAAGCGGGAGCTGTGTAAGAGCAGAATTTGTCTCAACGCTTGTCTCTATGCAGACTTCTGCTCAATATATTAATAAGCAGGCAGCACAGATACAAATCCCTATATGCGGACAGAACATGTTTTCATAATAATATGAGGGTGTCATTCCACGTGAACATATGATTTCTTGTGGCATGTTGAAACAAGATCTGGCAGAGCAATTATTTATGCAAATTGCTATCACACATTCGTTTTTTAAGCTTCTGGTACCGAGTCCTACATGTGTGTTATTCTGTATATAAGCTTACATTTCATTTGCACTCGAAAGGAGTCCTCAGGGCCTCCAGTATTACACCTGCAAAAGGTGTGCACTTTGTGGATACAAATAAAGTAAATACATGTTTTGCATCCACAGATGTCGACTATGTATATTACATGCAATTTGGAAGATCCAGTTTTGAGGCCATTTTTGAAAATTTGGCCCATACATCTACCCAGAGAGGAAGTGGATGTAAAATCGAAGAACACTTCCTTTCAGCTTTGACTTTTCAACTACCTTGTCTCATACACACACTTCTAAATGGCAATAGTCACATAAGACTATAAATTATGTTTCATCATTTTCTTACATAATATTGCAGCTTTGGCTGTGCCAGATAACTTTTCAAATTTTAAGAGAAAAAACTGTTCTATAACTGGGTCATTAAAAAACTTGCTATGAATACATGCACTAGAAATATACCAGCTAATGCTTCATTTTTCCATAAATGTATCCAGCAATGTACACAGGCAACTCATTTTTGAACTTCCACATTCTTTTGAAATTCCCTTTGCGGGGAGGGAAACATGGTTCATTTTGATTAATGATCACTCAAATATATTTTTTTCCTGACAGCAGAACAAAAATGTTATGTTGGGTGTTTTTTTCTGAACTACATTTGCACTGTAATGTGGGAGAGGGGATGGGTATACTGTAAAACTGATATGCCTGGCAAATTTTACATACACAAAGGTCTAAAAGCAAAGTGATCCTACAATTTCTGTTCTGTGCCTAAGCCTCCTTCTATCCTGATCTGAGTGTTCTTATTAGACATTGAGTCCCCAATACCTTAGATGTATAACAGCCTCTGCATTTCTTTCAATCCAATTAACTGAGTCATGATAGAATTGTGAAGAAAGCCAATGACATGAGGAATGTCAGCCTTATAAATATAGAAATAACAGGATTATATTCATTCTTTGAGGGGGACACTTGTCTTTCAGACTGCATGACTTGCTTAATATTTTATAGTCTCAAGATGAAAAAAATAATACATCTCACTCTAAATTCCTCTGGGTGGTATATTTAGGAACTACAAGCGAATAGAAATTTTTCATCAATACAGAGCTCACGTAGGCAGTAGTCCTCATGTTTAGCTCTCTGTATGATGTGTTGATACGGAATAAGAGACTGATCCTAAAATGGTGGATAGCTCCAGTGAAGCAAATGAGACTACTTCAGTAAGTAAGGGCTATTTCCGTCTATCAGCTGGCAAACAGGAATTTCAGAGGAGTAGATGCAGATCCTGTGCTTGGTGGTAAAGGACTTAGTGAGTTGTGTGTTTGGTCTATTTTGTTTGGTCTCTGAGTGCCACGGGGCTGAGCTTTGGAGTCTTCTCAAACACCTGGTCTGATCAGTCTGAGTGGTTAAGACCTCCCTAGTGGCAAGGGGCAAGTAGGTATATAAATCAGTTGGGAAGCAGATTCCTAAGCAGGTCAACAGGAGAGGCCACCTAGAGTTTATGACACAGTTTGCAGAAACAAGTGTAGGAGCTTTTTTCTCTAGATACACTTCTGCACAACCAACTACAAAGGCCAGCATTGGAACAATCATTGAGATCTGCCATGTTCAGTTTCCTGGCTGAAGAAAGACTTCCTGTGCAAGTTGATTGCTGTATAGCTGTATTAGAGGAAAGAGATTTGTGATCTGGAAGGGCAGCTATTTACCCAGTTTAGCGTTTGAGACACAGAAGAGGTGTTGTACAACCCAATTTGGGCATCAGCTCCAGACTCAGCTGGAGAACAAAATTGATCTGACAGGAACAGGAGAAAGAGGAAAACAGAGGATTGGCATTTTGTGACTGATTAAGAAGAGAGAGAAGGAGATGACATTCTACACACACAGAAGCAGAACAAAGACCAAGGAAAAAAAACCCACCAGAAAAAAAATCCAACATATTCAGAGGAATGCAGTGCTTCCAAATTCTCTGCATCTGCTTCAGTGAATGTCTTGGAAGATTCAGCTGAAGGAAAGGACGAGGGATCTCCTCAGGACACACTTAAGGATGGGTGCTCACCTCAAGGCTTTAAGATGTCAAAAATTCCCAAAAGACGACCACAGATCATCCAAAGAAAAACAGACAATCCCCACTGGGGACTCAATGTTAAGGGAGTGGATGAGACATTCTGAAGGGGACAAAAGTTCAGCCTTCCTGGAGCAAAAACAAATAATTGAAAAACTGGATGGAGTTCTGAAAATTGTAGGCAAGGATCCAATGGCTAAGATACACATTGGCATGAATGACACTGCCTCAGAATACATTTTGCAGAACATGATGATTTTCAGGTGGTCTTCTCAGAAATTATTCCTGTCCCATGAGAGAGAGAGAAAGAAAAACTCCAGAAGATATTGGAGGTAAGGTATTGGCTAGGTAGGCGGTGTAAAGTAAAGGGGTTTAGTTTTGTGGGTCATCTTCTATGGAGAGAGGACGATGTATGGCATGGACAGCCTCCATTTCAGCTGAAGAGAGATTTTCTGGGTGATCAATAGCTAGAGTAGCCAGGAGAGCAGCTAAGATGCAAACCAACAACATTCTTGCTAAAAGTTTGAAGCCCATCTCAGTTGTCTCACTTCTATAGTTGCTCTGCAATTATTACAGCATTACAAAGGTAAATTGCTATTTGTTTTTTTTTTTAATCGAAAAGAGCTGGTTTGAAATTTTTGAATTTTAGAAGTAGATGGTTTATATGAAATGTGTTTTTTTTTCCTGTTTGCAGCTGTCATACTAATTGGAATTTTTAAAAATAGATAAGTTTTTTCCAAAAAAATTACAGAATATTTTCTATAAAAATATTCTGCATTTTTGACCATCTCCATTCATAAGTCTAAAGGTAAAAACAATGTTCAACACTATGTGGGAAACATCGAAATTAAAATAACTGCGTCATTTAGAAGTGGTAGCTATTAGTAAGTTTGGGAGAAAGTACTGCAACATTTTCTCTGAAAGTGCTGAAGTCTTGATTCACTCCTCCACACTGGATGGAGGCATACCATCATATCCAGATTTAATCCTACTTATGGATATTCTCTCTCCATGTATCATCAGAGTTATGTGTGGGGGGGGAGGAGGGGGAGAGTTGGTTTATTCATTTCTGTCCCTTAATGGCAGCTTCTGAAGGGGCTCTTCTGGGCTCAAGCCACAAAGTGAGACAAGCAGCAAAACGAGCACCCTGTACAACAACAACACTCTTGCATGCAGATGAGGTATTTGGAGGGGAGAAATAATAGCAGCTGAGAAGAATGATGAACTGACTGAAAAAAAAATATCTTTCAGTGCACTTGAACTGGCTTGCCATTGTGTCATAAGTAAGTTTGAGAAGCCGACATCCAGGTACTAGAGTTGAGAATGGATGAGGAAATACACAGCCTTGCCTCACATTCAGACAAGGCTGAACAGAAGTGCACTTTCACAAAGATTTCAGTTGAACAAAATACCGTATAGGGATAGATGTAAAGCGTGCTAAGCCACTGATTACATGGCTGTTGGGGTTGAGGGAGGGGAATTGTCATCCTGTGACTGGACAATACCTGAAGTCTACTGTTTCCCTTCACACTCATTTTGTGAAGTAACAATTAAAAAACCCATAACCTCTTATAAGCTGAGCTTTGGGGGGCCAGATACTCAGCTGGTGTAAGCTAATGTAGATCCATTGTCTTCAGTGAAGCTATGCCAGTTTACAACAGCTGAGGCTCTAGCTCTTTGTTCTTGGTTCCCATGTCTTAGATTTAGAGTACCAATCAAGTAGGTCGCATAGAAGACAATTTAGTGTAGCAATCTTAAGGTAACACCCCACAACAGCTTAGGTGCCCCTTCTCTTAGGTCTTGTCTCCCCTTCTCATGACCAGTACTACCACAGTGTACTACCATCTTGTGGTAATGGCAGTGACCACCATTCCCCCTGTGCTTGGACAGTCTCTGCTCCTGCTCTGGGCAGCTGTTCCCATTTCTCTATGCAGCTCTCTTGGAGCTCCTCCTGAGAGAGAAGTGTGTGTGTGGAACAACTATATATACTCCTGTTTTCCTTGCCTTTTCACAACTTGGCCTATACAGGGCTTGCTAGCATGTGTTACCTAGATTGAAAGCTCTTTGGGGCAGGGATCATGTTTTTGTTATGCTTGTGGAGTGCCTAGTACAATGGAGCTCTGGACTCTATTATATGCACCATCAAATGATTTAGGTAATGTAATGATTTAGGTGCTTGTTGTGAGGGTGGATTTTTGTATGTTTTTTAACTCCAAAGAACCTTCAAACCATAGTGACTGTTGATCACTAGTGACTTGAGTTAGATTTGAACTAGTAACCTGCAAGTACAAGGTTCTATAGCCCATTTCCAATCCCTTGAGCCATCCAGTAGCTAGTTGAATGTATTATCTGATTAACATTAAAAGTCCAATCAGTGGGATACATTCCACAACAAGCGTATAAGGTGTGAGAACACAGAGTAGCATGAAGATTTGGGGTAGAAGGGAGACTATTGATCTTAGTCAACCAAGCTGGGAAAGTGAGAATCAGTATAAAGCAGTCAGGTGTACCCTTTGCATTTAAAAGAAATCATTAATCAACCATGGAAATACTCTGGTTAGCCCTTTTAGTCATATTCAGAATTCAAGTAAGACACTTTCTGTTCATCTCAAGAGTCTCTTGTTTTACAGCCAACTTTGCATCCACCACACAAAAATGTGGTGGTGCTGTACTGCACTTATTACTGTAATGACAGGAAAAATGCAAAATCATGAAACTGAGGTTATTAAAACAATATTGATGCTTATGTAGGGCTGTAGTGGGTGAGGTAGTTTTTGGAAGTGGCGTTTATATATGTAAAGCATAGTGATAGTCAGATTCTAGAGCTGTGTATAAAAAAGTCCTAGGAAAATAAATGAAAAGAAAGCCAACAAAAAAATCTTCTAGCATTATTGCCACATGAATTCTACAAGATCAAGCCCTGGAAGCAATCTCCAGCAATGTTAACCTGGCTACATTCCATATACTATTCTATTTTCCTTCCCTTGTTCAGTGTAAATCTTGACTTACTACTCTTTGTTATTCATATAACATAAAATATACAGGATGTACTGCAACATGGCCCAGTTAACATTGTCAGAGCAAACTTCACTTCTGGAATGCTCTGATTTTTGATCTTACAAACTTAAAATTGCTTTTTTGCACTTAACAGACATAAGATCAAAACCTCTTGATTCTGAGAGAGAGAGAGAGAGAGAGAATATGTAGTCTCTGTTTTAAAGATTCATGTAACTATTTGAATTTAAAGCTACATGAACTGTTCTGAAAAGGTGGGATTCCTTGCATGGCCCAAACTCCCACTGATCATATATAAAAGATTAAGGGCTCCAGCCTGCATTTCCTTTGCAACACAAATTCCTTTTGAAGTTAAAGGGAATTTGTGGTGCTCAAAAATGCAGGCTCAACCACTTAGGGTGTGATCCACAACCCACTGAAGCTGATGGAAAGACTCCATTGACTTCAATCGACTTTGACGCCTAATCTCTGGACTTTAGATCTCAGCCCCCCAATTGGAGAAACATACAGCTATTCAGAGCCCCAGTGACTACACCAGGGTAGACCTACATGAGTCCAATTGTGCAACAGGCCTTTTTATATGATACTTTTAAAGACTGACCCAAACTTTAGGTGTACTTGTTTTGCTTCTTCATGAAGTAGATTGCAGCAGTGCATGAATTTACTGTTGAGTTTTGGAGAAAGTGTGCCAGAGGGCTTTGTTTAGTGCTATTTACAAACATGAGGGAACCAGCATTTGTAGTCACTTTGGGCAAAGACTTGATTTGTAGACAGTTTAGGATTAATGATATGCTGGCAACACTTTCAAATAAGTAGCACATCATATGGCTGGTGTGATTAATGTTCACACTATATTATGTCCTAAGGTATTCATTGTAATAACAATAATTACCTCAGACATTTTAGGTAATTATGTAATGGAAATGCATAATTCCATAAGAATTCCACTGTAATTTAGAGTGGCCACTTATTAAAAAACATTACCAACAGGCTAAAGGCCTGGCTCACTTTTTGAAATAAATGTAATTAGCATGCTTACTCTAGAGGTGCGTGGATTTATATTTAGGGCTTAGTTACTTATTCAAAAAAAATCATGTTTTCCATTTTTAAAGTTTTCATATTATTGGCATTAATTTAGCGTCAATGGAAGTTGAGCGCTAAACAGCAATTGGCACGAGTTCTTAATGAATGAGCTGTGACTATCTAGTTTGCTTATACATCTAATTAGTTTTGCCTTTTCAAAAGTTCAGATTGAACCAGAAAAATTACTGTAGTTATTCTTATCAGGAAAATATTCAGATACTTGAGCATCATGTTGCAAGAGATAATAGTATCGATCAATGCAAAAGATACAGTTCCATCCATTCACTTGATTGCGTTACCGCACTATGTATTCCAAAAGCTATCTACATGATTCCTATCCTGTTTTCTTCAGTTCTTTCCCTTTTCTGGTCTCACAGCCTTTTCTACTGTTTCCCCCCCCCCAAGTGCTTGACTCAAACAACTCAGTGACTTCATTGGGAGCTGTATCAGACCCCAAGTCTTCTCCTCTCTACTGCCAGTTCCCTCCCCTTACCTCCTTGCTCTTAGATCTCCTCAAACCATCTTCTCCTGTCTCTTGCTCCTAGACTTCTCGGTTTGTTCCCTTATTCCTTCCCCCCCCCCCATGTTATAGTCCTCTGCTAATCTGAAATAGGCTTGGTTACTGTTCCCATTGTTTATTCCCAGAGTTGCTTCCACTGACATTCACCCACTAAGTCATCCCCCTTTTCCCCTACATTATTTATTGCCCCTCAGCTGCTTCATTCTGACTCGGGACAGTTTGTATAGAAACTTCAAACTTTTTGTATGGATCAGATTTTCTTGACCATATATAGTACAAGCTGCTGCCCTTGCCACTGGTTTTATTTTTCACTCAGATGTTGCTATTTGATTAATTTGCTATCCGGTTTAGTTTCCTTTCCCTTCTTCCTAGTGTTACTTTTCTATCTGAGGCCTCTTTACTCCATTTTAAAATGAGAGAGGTTTTATTGTTTTTGTATAAGACCCAATGCTAATAGCTGGATCCTTCCTCCAGTGGTTTTGGTCCTACCTATGAGATAGGAGTTGATCAGTGATTATTATGAGCCACTGTCCATCATCGAGGGATATTCAATGCAGCACTACAGAAGAATCTATCCCATTTTTCATATTACTCAATGTACTAGACAAGGTGCTTTATAAACACAGGGTAGAGTGACATCAGAATGCGGATATGCTATCTGGACCATGGTAATTGAGACTATGCTTTGGAGGAATACTTAAACAACATTATCATCTGGTTGCTTTGCATACACCGGATAGAAGCTGCTTCTACATTGGGAGGGGGGAGAGAAAGACGCTCACGGCTTGTTGAGGTAGTGAAACCTCATAAGAAGCTCAACATCACTTGACATGCCTACTTGAGAAACTGCCTGGCCTCCTGCCATGCTCTCACAGAAGTGATCAGCAAAGGAGAGGCTGCTGGCAGAGCACTCTCTCTCTCTCTCTCTCTCAAAGGACTTCATTGGAATACTTGGTCTCTTTCCCCAGTCCAAAATAGCCCCTATTTATTGACTGTAAATCCCAGTCTTTTTCAGTGAGCATTGGTGAGGCGGAGGATAGGACTTCTGTGTAGTGGGGAAGTTCAAGGGGGGTTGTAAGCTGAATTGGTCACATGACTAGGGATCATATGATAAATCATATGGTGAGAGTAAGAATCATTGCTGCTCTGGTTGATTTTTATGTTGTATCTCTATTGTATTTTTAAATGTGCAGTTGGGGTTCTCCGAGATTTGGCTTGGTGCCCCTTGGTATCAAATCTTTATGAGACCAAAATATATATGAATAACTTCTGCCCCTGTCTTTTCCTCAAAGTCACATCAGATGTGGTACAAAAACATTCTCCTCATTGTGCAATTTGCAGATGCTGCCCCTTAATCATCCCTTGATGAGTTGGCAAGAATACCACTTGCTTCCCTACCCACAAGACAATATTTTAATCCCCTAGTTTAGCTTATAGCCAGGTTTTCCCCCAGCATGGGTAGCAATGATCTCCTAGCATATCTTTACAAGAAAAATAATGTTTCCTCCTGTGCTCTGTTCTTTTCAGATCTTCCAGTGTGTTCGGTTTTAATTTTAATTGGGGTAGGTGTTTTATCATATTTCAACAGCTACATCTATTTTAAATGTTTTTATTAAATATAAAACATGGACATTTTTATTAAGCATCCTTCTATCTTACTGTCCTCTGTACTGTACTCTTTGATTCTTAAAGTGGGAGAGTACAAAGCCTCCATAATTTTACCAATGCTATAGCTAGGGTTGGAAGGGTTCGGGGTTTGTCAGTAAACGTCCGTTTCCCCAAATATACCCAAACTGACAAATATTTCCATCAATAATTGACATTTACACATAGGCAAAGAAAGAAAAATGCAGCTTGAGAACTTATTATAGTTTGATTTAGAAATATTTACTTTGGATACTTGGACATGGGACATTGACAATTTGAATGCTGCTACTGTCATTAAATAATTATCTGACCCCCTGACAATTTCCTACTACTGTGAACATTTTTAATTGATAAAATAGAAAAGTGCTTAAAAATAAACATTGACAAACTGCCAAAATTATATAAAACAGTGAATCTGAATTAGCAATTATTTGAACCTCCCCTCTGTATGCATTAGCTATAGCTAACATCAAACCCAGTGACTGTGTGGGAGAAGCCAATTATAATTAAGCAAGCCAACCTTGAAAACAGATCATATGAAATAGCAAACGAGAAATGTACTGGGTCCTCATCCAAAGCCATGGAAGCTAGTGAGAATCTCTGTTGACTTCCATAGGCTTCTATTTTAAGACTTAATAATTTATAATAAACACAAATTACTTAAATCCCCTCAACAGAAACACCCCTTTATAATGGTAGATTTGTGTCTTTTCTTCCATGTACTATAATTCCCCTGGGATGGGGGTGTTACACTCACCCCTAGTGGCGCCTCCTCCTTGCTATCTTGGGGATTAGCTCTGGCCAGACATTGCACCCTCCCCGGTGGTGTCTCTCCTGTCATCCTCTTGCCCTGCAGACCCCCCTTTGTTCAAGAGGAGGCTGTGGTTCTGATGACTCAGCCCTCCAGTCACATCACCATACATGTTCACCTTCCAGAGGTAGGGTAACAAAGTCTTTCCAGAACAAGTTGTCCCAGGCAGTCTACTGTCTTCTGGCTGGCCTGTGCCATGTCTCCAATGGCTGGTAGGAAAACCTGGGCCCACCCTCTACTCTAGGTTCCAATTCAGGGGCCCTCCAGTCAGCAGCCAAGGCCTGCACTGCCCTGTCTTGCTGCTTTCTCCATAAGCCTTTCCCTAGCTTTCCTCCTCCCTAGGAATATTTATGGACTACCCTCATATACCTCCCTTCTCATAGAGAGTGACTTCAGCCTACAGCCCACTTCTGCTCTCAGCTCCTGGGATTTATACAGCCCCTCCTGTTCCTGCCCAGCTGGGCCTCATTTAATCAACCCCTCCGCCCTGGCTTTTCCTCCAGGTGCAGCCTGGGGAGTTAATTAACCTACCTGGCCACTTAATCCAGTGATAGTCAATAGGTGGACCACAAGCCAAAGCCAGATGGCCAGGTGCTTTTGAACAGACCCCCAAAATATTTTTATTTACTTATCATCTTTTTTTTCCCTCTGGAGTCTGGTCCGTGACAAAAAAATAATGGACTATCTCTGCCTTAACTCTTTTATGGGGTGGACACCCCATAATCTTCTTCTAAGAATTCTATTCATGTCCATTTGAAAAACATTGTGAATGTTTCCTATTTACCCAATAGCTTAGTGCATTTGGACTAGAACACCCACAGGTGCCTCTCGCTGTCCTTTTAGGTGTTTAAAATGATAGTCTGAGAAGTAACATTGTGCAGATTCTCTCTCTCTCTCTCTCGGGAGAATTCAGAAAACCAGTAACAAAGGCAAGGGATGGGTATTGAAATAGGTTTATTTTACAGGTCAGCGGGTAACCCTTGGTCCAGATTCATAACTCTTCTCCATTCCCTTTGCACTGTTCAGGAGAATACAATAGCATAAGGGCAGTTCAACAGGCAGAGCTATGTCAGAGCTGGTTCTAACACATCCCTAGTTTCAGCCCCCCAGTGCAAGGGTGTCTTAGAAGCAGAAAGGGTCCTGTTAGGTTAAGGAGAGGTTAGTAAGGGCACAGCTTGAGATATTCAGAGCAGTCTAGGGGAATTTGACACAGGAAAAATAAGTGTTCAAATCCCTCGGGTTGCTTTGAAAATCTCAACCATGTTCTTTAACTTTTAACTCCAGCAAAAAGTCCTAATATACCCACCCCACCTAAATTTCACTTTATGAAATGTACAGTAACTCCTCACTTAAAGTTGTCCCAGTTAACGTTGTTTCATTGTTATGTTGCTGATCAATTAGGGAACATGCTCATTTAAAGTTGTGTAATGCTCCCTTCTAACGTCATTTGGCAGCCGCCTGCTTTGTCCACTGCTTGCAGGAAGAGCGGCCCATTGCAGCTAGTTGGTGGGGGCTTGGAACCAGGGTGGACCGGCAGCCCCCTATCAGCTCCCCTAAGTTCCCTGTGCAGCAGCTGCCCATCAGGCTAGCAATTGCAGCTTCCCTCCCCCCACTGCCATGTGCTGCTCCTGCCCTCTGCCTTGGAGCTGCTCCCTGAGACTCCTGCTTGCTGTGCAGGGGG
The DNA here is from genome assembly GCF_011386835.1 of Chrysemys picta bellii. NCBI lineage: Eukaryota > Metazoa > Chordata > Testudines > Emydidae > Chrysemys > Chrysemys picta. The sequence goes on from NC_088796.1 coordinate 113,297,057, forward strand.
AGGGAAGGAAGAGGGGGGCTAATGTGAGGGTGTCCCCCTCCACCTGCTCCTGCACCCTGCTTACCCCATCTTCCATAGAGCAGGGGGGGGGGCACACGAGGGCTCAGGATGGAGGGAGCTTGCAGCAGCTGCGGTCTCAGCAAGCTGATCTAATTAACAAGGCAGTGTACTTAAAGGGGAAATGTGCATATCTCCCTCCATTCCTGCTGCCTTGTAGAGTGAGAGAGTTAACCCTTGAGGGTTCAGCCAATTGCTAGTTCATCATTTAGCAGTAAGGGAAATATCCCACCCTCTGACTCCTCCACCTCAACCAAGCTTCACAATTCATCATCACTGTGTACCAGTATTAAATTGTTTGTTTAAAACTTATAGTGTGTGTGTGTGTGTGTGTGTATAGTCTTTTGTCTGGTGAAAAATATTTCTCTGGAACCTAACCCCCTCATTTACATTAATTCTTATGGGGAAATTAGATTCACTTAACATTGTTTCTCTTAAAGTCGCATTTTTCAGGAACATAACTACTACATTAAGTGAGGAGTTACTGTACGTTCATAGATCTTACATCACCCCAAAGCAGTTTTCACCTAGAGATTTCCACTTAGAAGTCATAATTGTGCTTCACCAGTAGGATTGTGGTGGTGGAAGCGGGTGGGTGGATGAGCTGACAGAAAAATAAAAATTCTGAACCTTTGACAACAGGTAGGTTTTATTTACAGTATGTTAGAAAGAGCAAAGGGGCATTCTTTATTTTCTAAGCATAAGCTCTTGGCTTCATGCATTTCATTATGCTAAGCCTATGCTTGTAACAAACTCCCTATTCCACCCCTTTTCCTCCCAAACTCCAGTCATTTAACCCTAAGCAATGCTGATTAACTACAACTCTTTGCTTCCACCTTGTCTTTTGACCATTTTTACTATATTTGCATAATTTCAATTTTAAGCTTCTTGGGGCAGGAATCTGTCCAATATTATGTGTACTTTTAAAATTGCCATGCATACCAATGATGTACAAAAACAACCTGGGTCTTAACTGAATTTGTGCTGCTAAACATATGGGACAAAATGTAAGACTGTATTCACTCCAGATGTTACTGTGAAATGGTTACATTCCACTGGAACATGAACCGTTCAAAGGAATATCAATCCTTATTCTGTTGTAGCAGCATATAGCAACAAAAGGTCCATAACTGTAAATTCTTAGGTTGAAATCCTGGCCCTGGAAATTAATGGGAATTTTGCTATTGACTTCAATAGAACTCTTCGCATTGGGTGGCCTCTTATTTGTACAATAAATAAATAATTCCAGATATTTCTCTACATATTTTTAATATTCTCCTCTCTGGCAATTTTAGTCACTGCTTAATAAACCTCAGAGGCAATGAGAGCAGGCAGAGTTCAGAGAGGGGGGGAAATGTTATCGATATTGACTGAAAGTTCCAATAATTAAATAAATGATTTTTTCCAAGTTAGAAAATCATACGAGAGAAATCTATCTTTGTGAAAAATGTGGTGGGTAGGGGACGTAAATGGTTCAGGAAAACTGGAGGTCACTGGTTGGGAGGGAGTGCTACCAAAAGGAAACTATGGAGTGGCACATGTGAAATGAGTTGGTAACATAAGTAGCACGTGGGGAAAACAACTGTATTAACTAAAACAAGTTTGTTGCAGACCACCAACAGGCTGAATTAGGTCATGTTTTGTAACAGCATGTGAACTAAGAGTGTCTAAGGACTGTGAGTAGGGAAACCTAAACTTTACATTCTCCAGTTTTGGCAGAAAAATCTGACTTTAAAAAGTTGTGAATTTCCAATTTAAACAACACTTATTAAATGTGTTTATCAATGAATTGTGCCCTCTCCAATTAGGAATGTATTCTTTAAACCATTGCTTACCATTTTCCTTGCATTAATATCACTTCTACTTTTTTTCCACAAGTTTTTCTTTAGCGTATGCTTTTCTTGGACACTACCCTCCCCCCGTGCTATTCTGGAGTAACTCTGTTGAGTTCAGTGGTTACACTGCTTTACGCTGGTGAGAGTTCCAAGTCAGACTCTCGCATTATAGCTGAGTTTGCAATTTGGGAATGGAAGACTTTTTCTGGTGTCTTTCCATATGAAAAGTTTGAGGGAGTTACCAGTATCATTTCACCCATAAGAACATAACATAAGAACATAAGAATGGCCGTACCGGGTCAGACCAAAGGTCCATCTAGCCCAGTATCCTGTCTACCGACAGTGGCCAATGCCAGGTGGCCCAGAGGGGGTGGACCAACAGGCAATGATCAAGTAATCTCTCTTCTGCCATCCATCTCCATCCTCTGACAAACAGAGGCTAGGGACACCATTCCTTACCCATCCTGGCTAATAGCCATTAATGGACTTAACCACCATGAATTTATCCAGTTCTCTTTTAAACCCATAATATGGGCCAGCAGTTCTCAACTATTAAGACTTGGCATACTGCATCTAAACTCAAACAGACTTGGCAGTTTTAATCAGGGCACTTCTAAGGGATTGTTCTCATAAACCAGTCCTGTATCACTATTACTACATGTACCAGAGTTTGAGAAATGTGGTTCAGCTCTCATGCACAACATCTGCTGTCCCTATGTGTGCTCTTGCCAATGGAAGAAGTTACAGCATCTATGGTACTGCATGTCTCATCATGTAGTCTATTGACCTTGTTACCGCTTCCCTGTTTATGCTGTGATGCTGCATCTACCCTACTCTGCCTTTGCAATTAAACCTTTAGAAAGCAGCTGGTGAGGGTAATGATTTTTCTTCATCCGTGGTGTTTCTCCTGTTGTCTTTTCTCCTTTGCTGCTGTAGTTAAACATGTACCCTCTGTTTCTAGATCAGAAAGGGGGTAGGGGACTAGAAAACCCATGCTGATTTATTCTTCCGTCCTAGGTCAAAAACACCTGAAATACATTATTAATAATTTCTATTACAATAGCATTAGCAGCCCCAACTGAGAATAGTCGAGCACACTACAGCCACTATACAAAGACATAGTAAGGAATAGTTCTTGCCCCAAAGAGCTTTCAATCTAGGTAGAGAGAACAGACAAAGGGTGGAAGGGGAAACAGAGGCACAAAGAAGTCAAGTGACTTGCTCAAGCTCACAGCACAGTCGGTGGTAGAGATGGGGATAGAACCCATATTGATAGAGTAGAACTAAAGGTGCTGTTCTCAATAAGTCATCCTGTTGTTACCTGGGGTTCTTTCAACCCAAATCTCTTGGTAACTTTTATTCTGTGTGAGGTGGTGTCAAGAAATAGATCAGGGGAGACACGGCCGTCTGACCGATAGATGGCTGGCACAAACAGGACAACACAAGAGTGCTTTCACTTAAAGCTAAACTTTACTTAGTCTCAAGCACTTACACACTTCCGCAACAGGTTAGTAAAACACTCCCATCCCTCGATAATTACTGAAGCTGAGTGTGGCTCTCGAGTGACACAGCGGCAGGTTTCCGGTGGCCAAATCTTCCGTCTGCCTGTGGGGACCACAAAATGTATCCAGAGGGAGAGTCCAAAAGAGTCCAACTACCTCAAACTTTTCCCCCTTATTTATACATTAGTAATGGAATGACATGTCCCTTAAAGAAAACTTGTTAAGTAAGCAGTTTCAATGGTCAAGCAAGAGGTTCCTTCTGATTACTGATTAACCAGGTGTGGGTTTTTCCAGAGTTTGCAGCCTTGATGCCCCAGTAGACATTCCTGGGGTACATCCTGCTCTTCTAAAATGCATGTATCAGCAACTTCAACACAGTTCTTATCAGGAAGGATGCAGGGTCAAGCTGCCCTTTCTGTGGCACCCAAAACCCCCTCCCCTCCTGCCTTGGTTAAGCTAAGCCTGCTGACTTGGCGGCTTTCAGCAATAAGCCATAGTGGTTTCAGGCACTTTACTGGTTTGCCAAAATCCTCCCGTACATGGTCAGCGATTTTATCCTGAGACACTCTTGAATTGCCTGCATGTCTACGGTCTCACCATTGTATGCCTGCATAGTGCTGAATTCTTGGGTGGGAAAACAGACAAGCAGAAGGCATTGGCTAAGCCATAGGAGATCCTTCCCACTCCCCCAGGCTGCTGCAATATACAGATTTCACTTTCACTGGCAGAAAGTCATGAATCTGCACAAGAAAAGTAATTTTTCCCCTTGCAACATTTTATGAAGCTAGCCAAAAATCCAGTTGTCATCTTCAGTTAGGGGGGGAAAAAAATCAGTGTACTCGCTTGATAAAGCATAATCCCCCCCCCCCCCCCCCGGCCCCTTTCCCCCACACATACCTATTAAGCAATATAAAGAAAGAATATAAAATCTGGTTGGGGGGACAGAGGAGGGCAACAACAGTAACTCAATAACATTCTTCATCGGGCTGAAACACAAACTAGCAATTGCCTCAGTTATTCCTGCAGCAGGCAGGTTAAAAGTGTCATCTATCTCCTTTCAGTTACATGCACAAACCACTCCAAGGAGGTTCAATAAATAACAGATCTCTCTGTCTTCCTTTAAATACAACTTGCACTGGTTTAACTAATGGTGCCCAGCAATGTAGACATACCAAGTCTCTTTGTACCTCCACCCCCCATTTGTAAAATAGGGACAATCATACTTTCATACCTCAGAGGGGTGTTGTGAGGAGAACTACATTAAATAGCATGAGACACTCAGATAATATGGTAATGAGGCCATATAAGTGCCATAGAACAGGTCATGCCTGGAGAATCCAGCTACTACTGAGAAAGCACATTATTGTAACCTCATAGTGTACAGCTGCATGGAGTAAACATGGGCAGCTTTTCCAGAGAAAGCAGAGGACTGGTAATTCTCCTACATTTTCAAAGAAAGACAGCCAAAGAGATCAGCTTGCTCAGGCTTGACTATGAGAAATCTGCTGCTAAAATACTAAAGTATATGAGTTCGGACAAAGATGTGTTGTGACTGTGTAAGTACACAGCTTAAAAATATAGTCCATATGGGTACATAAGTGGCACTATGAAATAAAGTGTCTCCAGGACACCCGGGTCCTTCAAGCATATTCCAAAGGCCATTCTTCCCTGAAATGCTAGCTTTAATTTTAATAAGATAATGACATACATATGGAATATGTGAATAAGGGCATTTCATTAGGATTTGCTATTACAGTAAAGTCAAATCAATCATGTGGATAAGGTACTTTCACAGGGATCTCTTCTCTCACCAGCAGGGAAAGTAGCTCCCAGAACCGAAAGAAAAAGCTGTAACTTTTCCTCTCTCTCAGGGACAGAGGTGTGTGATAAACAGGACAACATTAAACTTTTCCCTTTTCTGGGGTTTAAACAAAGGCCTGTGCTTGCCAGGATGTACATAGGACACATTTTCTTCTCATGTTGAGCCACACGTCTCCTGCCACCACCCCTCTCACCTCTCCTCTCTCCTTTTCAGCTCTTCTTTCTAGGCAGATCATCTGTGTCTTGTAGATTATTATGCCCCAGCTGCACCCACTTCCCCTCTCCCAGCGTGGTTCTTTACCCCTGGACATATGACTGGGAATAAAGGTTTGGGATCTTTTCCCCATGTGGGCAACTCTAGTCAAAGTACCAAGCTCACAAATGGATAGCATACCCAACACAGGCATCTAGAATTTACTATGTGTTTTTCTACCATCATAGTGTCGGAGTGCCCACAATAAAACCCACAAAAGTTCTGTCTTTTATCCCACCTCTCCATCAGTGCAAATTTTGTCTTGTACGTCTCCCCCATCGTTCTGTTGCAAATATCTAAAGCACCCTCCCATGGTATCTAGGTGCCTGCACAGTATCTGAAGTTCAGGGGGTGTTTAGGTCTGGGAGTTTGACCTGGCTCTATCCGTAGATTGGTTCTAATCCATGCCCCCTGAGAACATGACAACCTCACTCCACCTGGACAGGTCTAAGCAGCTCATTCCAGTATGAGATTTTGCATTAACTTGAGAGAGACTCTTGTTAAGAGGAAAAAGCCTCCCTTTCTCTTCTTACATTACTTTGATCTGTACCATAAACAAACACATTTCCAAGCCATGACCAACTAGCTTTGTAGATCCTGCCTTTGCCCAGTCCTACTCAGGGATCCCCCACTTGCCATATCATGAGCTTTCCAAATATTCCTATATTAAAAGAGTCCTATGAAAGGCTTCGCCACTAAGGAGTGAAATATTTCTATGGGCAGCCATGTCAGGTCTTGCATTTCAGTGCATCTCAACCATTAGATTATATTCAGCTGCTACTTTGCCAAACTCAGTGAAAATACACATACATGTATTTTACTTTTTCCCTTGTTCATACTCCTAAAAAATTAGGAAAAACAAGCAGCATGGACAGCAGCACATATAAGTAAGCACAAAGGATGGTGAGGTGTCCAGGCCTCACAGTCACTGTCAATGTTTTTCAAGGGAATAAACTGAAATGCATGCAAACATTTTTCCAATGTGTGATTTGCAGTCAATAAACAGAAAATGCTAATCATACTAATTTCCTCCTACTGGTAAATGATGCATAAGTAATCTATTAACATGCAAGGGCCAACAGGGTTAAGCTGTTCAAACATTGTCATTGATTTCTTCCCTTTTCCCATATGCTCACTTCTTCTCACTCAACTGGTACTAAGTAACACTTCTTTGCAGTTGTATTGTAAAAGTTTGTTCCCTTGAGAGTCTCTCAGAGGCTCTGCTGTTAAAACATTAATTACAAGGAGGTGAAGTATTTGACTAATCAGCAGCAGGAGTCTGTAGGGGTCCAAAGCTGAATGACAAATGCCAATATCCACTTTAGGTTTGTTGGATCAACAAGCCAATATGGTGAAACTGATCCATCATCTTGTCACCAATTCCCATAGCAGTCTCAGAAGCCTGCCAATTAAAAATAAATTGTAATCACTATACATCACTCAGCAGTGATTGCAGGCACATGATAAATAGGGACCTTTTCCTTCCCCTCTGTTCAGCTCTGATGTCTCTCCCTGCCCCCCCTTTAAATTTACACACTTTTAGCATAGTGCAGATCCCAAATCCAGAAGTTAGAAACACAGAACATACCTTAAAATGCATTTCCCCCTTCCTTTCAATTACCATTTCATCAAACTGGTATAAATTCATGTAGACTTGTGAGAACTGGCAGCCAGAAATCTAAAGCTGTAATTGTAATTACCCAGCAATGTGCCATTTAACTTCTCTCTCTCTCTCCTTTTCACGTTACATTTTGCAAATGCAGACTCAAGACAGTATGATACAATGATCCTAAAATCATTTAAATCAACACAATTTCTAGTTATTGTACCATTCTTCACAGAAAGCAGGACTCTGTTTCCCTTGCATAGAGAAGCTACTGTACTGAGCAGGACAATAACTTTCTGAATCCACGCCACAGGTTTCTGTCCAAGAAGTCCAACACTGAAACCAAATTAAAGCTTTCCCAGGGCAGAGGAAGGAGGAAGAGTTGTATAACTTGAGTAGTGGCACTCCAAGGCATTCTCCCTGCACTGGCAGATGTTCTCAGGGAGCCCTGGGAGCCAATACAATCTCCATTCCTCACTACTACTCCTTTGAAGAGAAATAATAGCACCCCTACCTGCTGCCTAATTCCAGGTGTGCAGCGGGAATGGGCCATACCCCTGCCCCTAACTCTGGCTGGACACCCCTCCTCTCGCCATGTTGGCTGGCAGAATAGCCTAGCATTCTTAGGAAAGTGAGTCTAAATTCTGCAGGCCTTTTGTGTCTACATTGGAGGGAACAGGCTCTGTACAACCTGCCCTCACAGCCTCCCTAATACAGTTACAAAGGGGTTGCCACAATGTACCAAAAGTATCTGACTTTGAAATGCTAAGTGCCCCACTAGCAAACAGCCAAATAGCAGGCACGGCTCCACTAATTAGGTGCCTGGATCCTGGAGAAGACGCACATGTAAGGTGATGTGGTGGCCTTGGGGGGAATAGGGGGTAGGTGGGAGGGGCCAGTGGGGTGAGAAGAGGGAGTGTGGGGAATTTGGGACGTGCAGGGCTGCAGTGATCAGAGAAAGAGGTGACTTTCCCAGCTCCAGGGCTGCGGCTGCCGGGAAGAGACCCCCTCCCCTGCTCCTTCCCAGTCCCAGTTCGGGGGCTGCCGTGGCAGGGGAGAGACCCCGCCTCTTTCCCAGTCCCAGCTCGGGGGCTGCCGCAGCGTGGGAGAAAGCGCACATCCGCATTCGAAAGGTAGACTACTGATATTAAAATATGAGTTGTGCGCTTTTATTTGTAGAACAAACAAACATTAATTATGAACCTTGTCCTCACCCTGCAGTTACAAGGACAGGGCAGGCCTGGGAAAAGGCTGCAAAAAAGTGTTTCTGTGAATAGTTGCTCTCATTTGTTGCTTGAATTCCCTTCATGTGGATTTCCACCCTTTCTGCAGTTGTGTTCCACTCATGTTTGTGGGCTCAGAATTTTGTAGCACAAATGCTTGCAGAGGGTAATGTGAAGGGCTGGGCTTACCATGGGTGCTGCCTGGTGGTTAGGTTCCAGGGTACCAGCTCTCTCTCATCACTAGCATCCCCTGCGGGTGGTTGTTCAGGTGCAGTCCCTCTTCCGGTAGATAGTAACCCAGTCCTCCAGCCAGGTCAGTACTGGAGACCACCCCTTTCCAGAGCAACAGAGTCCAATGAAGTTTAGAAGTCCAATTCCCCCCCCACACACACACACCAAAAAAAAAAAAGTCTCCAGACCAACTCCAAGCTACCATACAATGTCCTTGTCCCATTATCTCAAGGGAGAAAAGGGCTTTATGCCACCCTCATGGCTAGCTATTAGGCAAGCCCTCATTCTCCCTCCCCACCAGGCTCCAACCCAGGGCCCTACACATGGCAGCAGTCTCAAGACCCCAGGTGCTTTGAGGCTGCCTCCTTGAGCCACTTCCCACCATTTACTTCCCCAGTACAGCACACGGTCGAAGTCTCTAACAATCCAACAAGAGAAAGAGTGAAGTGTTTCTTAATCCTTAAGGACAAGCTTGTCATTCCCCTGCTGCAGCAGCCACTTGCAGCCCCCCGCATATCCCTGCAGCAAGGGCTCCCACTACACCCTTACTCAGGAGCTCTCAGGATACATCTGTTCTCCCCTATGGCTCTCCTTTAAAAACCTCCTCCAGCTCAAGCAAGTGAAGTGTGGCGGGGCCTTAACCCCTTCTCTCCCAATTTAGGGTTTATTATATACCCCATCACAGGCAGATTTTAAATTCACTTTTGCAGAGCCCAGCACTAGAAACCTGATTCTGTGCGTGTGTCTACACTGCAATCAGAGGTGTGATTGCAGTTCTGGTGAGCACGCCTGAGCTAGCTTTAATCCAGCTAGTGCAACTAAAAATAGCAGTGAAGATGCGGTGGCATAGGCTTCAGCCTGGATGGGATGAGCCCGCCCAGAACTCTGGGCTGGCATTTGTGGTGCTAGCTTGTGCCACAGTATGCGCCCACGCCATCTTCACTGCTAGCATTAGCCATGCTAGCCAGATTAAAACTAGTGCAGGTCTGCCAGCCCAAGTGGCGATCACACCTCCGATGGCAGCGTAGACATTCCCGAAGAGTTAACATTCATTCAAATCAATAAACACAAACAAAACTGTTTGAGGTACGTAATCAATCTCAGCTAAGCAGTGCACCAGGAATTTTCATTAGAAATATTTAAAATGAAATAAATCAAATTGCAAATAAAAGTGAGGCAATAGCAATCTGTCTGGGGATACATCGCTCACAGAAAGAGATGAAATTTACTAAAAAATACCCCAAACTTTGCTATGTACTATTCACTCAGCTCTACCTGGAAATAAATGTTGGCATTTCACAAGCTGCACTTGGCACCAAGGGTTCACATGATTGGGCCCTTCGAGATTAAAGAAAAGCACTGTATTTGGTGATAGGATCATGTTACAAAAAGAAGCCCAAAGGATAAGATGAGACCAACTTTAGTAGAGCAAATTTTCCACAAATGGAAATGCCAAGGCAAAACCGATATTTCAAACAGCTTCTTCCATTAATGTTGCAGGCTGTGTGAAATGAACAGGTGGTGTACGCCTTTAAAAAGCATTCTTGGGGGACGGACGTCCCCATTGCAATCGTGTAAAATACTGATGATGTTTTGGCTTTAAAATAATGCATCCCCAGTGACCTATTGAGTTCAAATAAATTCATAAATTCCACTTGTTTAGTTATGTATATATTTACATTCTGGCTGAACAGGAGTTTTAATGGAGGAATTAAAATTCAGCAGGCAGCAATCCAAAAATGAGCTCTGTACTCTAGGTATTGTTTTTAATCTTTTATCTGATTAACACTGATGAGCAAGACAGCATAAAAGCTCTTCTAGACTCTTTCAAATATCTAAAAGCAACAAGAAGAAGCCATATTTACTTTTTCAAGTGAGTATACATTTAAATATTCACAGACCAAACAAAGGGAAATAAGCAAACAAAGCTAGGGAAATTAAAAATCCAGTGTTTTGAACTTCCAGTGGTAGTGTTTGTGCTACAGAGATGGTTAAGTTCAGAATGGGATTTTATAAAAGTTCAACTATCTTTTAAACACCCTTTTAAAGAACTTTAGATGGCAGACAAAATGCACAAGGGAAAAACTGGCACTTATGAACAATGATCTAATATTGGGGGATTCCTCCCTCCCCCCCCCCTTCTTTTGGTCTTTAAATGGAATTTAAGAACCACTATAGAAACCCAATGATTTTTATTGCCTTAACATTTGCTTCATATCCAAGGACCTCTTTTTTAAAAAAAATTATGTCAGCTATTCAAGTACATGTTGAAGATGAATGCAATTAAACAAAGCTACCTAACAAATTGTTTCTCTCTACTAGAACTATACTAGCATTTCACAATGAAATCCGGACACAAACAAAATAGGACATGTTTCTGGTGGGCTTGATACAAATGTAGAGATGAACACAAACCAGAATACTAGATCTGAACTCCTTTCCCCCTTTAGGATCCAAATTTTGTAGATGGGCTTGAACTGTGAAATTTGGAACCAGACTAATCCAAATTAGAACCCAAACTTCCTCAATGTAGTATGTGCTCTAAATATCATTGAAGAGTTACACATATATAATATGCCTTGTTTTAATCAAAATCCTACTGAACTACAATATATTCTTTCTGATATTCTCATTGATGATTACTGAGGGCCCGATTCTGCCACCCTTAAGCATGTTGAGTAATCCTTATTCGTGTGAATATACGATGAAATAAGAAACACTCAATGAGTAAAGGCTGCAGAATTAGGCTCTTAGTTATTTGTTAACACCAATGCAGAATTATATCAGTAGCAAAGAGAGGTAAGTACACATGGCAGATAACCCAATCTGCAATCAAGCATTTAAACAGAGCAAAACCATAACTTTTTTAAAAGGGAGAAACACAAGGACAACACAAATAACCAAGTGTGCAGGTGTAGGTAAGGTAATATCTTTCATTGGACCAGCTTCTGTTGGTGAGATCCTGGGACCAACACGTCTAAAACAACACAGCATCCAAGTGTGCAAGTGACAGGGTCAGCCATGCAGGAGAAGATTTCAACCGTGCGCATTTGCAACAAACACCACACTACACTGTACTGTCAGTGGGTGATGGTTGTGCCACTTCTAAGCCCTTTACCACCAGAATATACCACCTCCCTTGATCTCCTTCCACAGAGCTGTACCGGGGCTGACATGTGTGCAGGGGTGGAGTCCATGGGGTGGAAAACATTCCCCAAATCCTGCACTGTTTCCATGTCACTGTGGTGCTACATGAACCTAAGCAGGTACACACAATGTAGCTGGCACAGGAGCTCTAATTGTAGTTGGCTGTGGAGCTGCCGGGGGATCTGGTTGAACCACCCTGTTGGCCCACATACCCATCAGCCACTCCAGGAACAGCTGGTCCTGCTCCCTGTTCCTCCTCTCCTCTTCAAGGAAATGCTCCAGCAGCCTCTCTTCTCAGACTGTGTCCTCCTCTCTCTCTTCCTTGACCCTCTGGAAGGCAAGGTGCTCCTTACTCTTTTTGGTCACTAGTCCAACACACTCCTCGCTCCTCTTCCATTTCCAGACCCGCTGCTGGCCCCAAGTAGTGCCCATTGTATTGGATGGGATGCCTGGACCAGCAGGTGCAGAGGTACCTGCAAATGGAAGCAGGCACACAGTATGTTAATTGTATTGCCATGTGGGAGGAAAAAAATCCCTCAACTTGTTTTTATCCTGTACCCAAGGCCAGAATTTGGAATATTATAGAATGCTTAGAAATTACTCCTTCATTTTCTGTCATGGGCAGACATTCTCATGTCTGGCATTAGAAGAGTGAGACATACACAAACAGTATGGTAAGTAACATAGACTTTGTTTCAAGTACAAACAGTTTAGTAGTTTGGAACTTGCTTAGGCAGGGAAGGGTGACATCAGTTGTCAGGGAAAATCACCAATGGTGGCTCTGACTTTTGTTTCAGGAAGGCAAACCAGTGAAGAACATAAACATTTTCTAAATACCAGAATGGAAAAAAGAATCGCTGTTCCAGGCACATGGTGGGATCCTATCAACTTACGATGGAGATTTTTAAGGAGCTGGTCTCGGAACTGCATATGATTGTGTGGAGCAGTTTAGTGAGCTACCAGCGTGTTCCAAGTGCATTTTCTCTCCCCAGAAATCTGAGAAATCATTTGGAACTTCTGGTCTGTGAAATTGTTTCAGACATCACATTCCAGGAGTGCAATGAAAACAGGATGAAAATTAACCAAATTTTGCATTAGGATGCATATCTTTGCCACTGGGTATATCGACTGCACCAACACCCTCTACCCCATCAACAGAAAAACCATGACAAATCAGAGAGCACAACAATGCCTGTGCATGAGCCATCATCTGAAATGGCATTTGAAGAAATCCAGAAGAATAAAAATGGACTTGTAATGGACACATAATCACCGCTACATGCGACAAATGTTGGCTAGCCAAAGGATCAGCCATAGCATTAAGAGGATGAATGAGCGACAACCAATGACAGACACAAAGAACTTTACCACTTTTTTGCAGCCCCCTGGACTGGAACAGTGAAGTGGTAGCCGAAGGAAACATCTGTACTATGAATAGGATGACTGAAGAAAAAATGATTGTCACAATTAACTTTACCAAACGGGCTTGCAAACTGTAGTACACACGAGAATAGCTTGATAGCCAACGTATACACCAGCAACATCACATAGTCAATCCCAGTTTTACAAAAAACAATACTGGCAAAATTACACACTCATGTCTGTTAGGCCATGCACCCTGTAGCACCATTGAAAGGTTTAATTGAATACAAAGTATGAATCAGAGAGCACTGCGTTTACATAGTAGTTTTTCCATTTTTTTTCTTGCTTGGTATCCATCTTGGGCCTCTCACAGCAGCGGCGGGATGTGGTGGGAGAAGAGTTCACTATGAAGGCCTATAGTTAACCAGCTGCCACCAAGGGTAAACAGTATTTTGGAGATTAATTTTTTTCCCAACTGGCATCCATTTTGGGTACCTCATGGCAGTGCTGGGGGGAGCGAGGTATGGAAGGAGATTGAAGGTAAGATACCCTAGATAGGTGGTACATTTCAGACCTGCCACCCAGGAAAAACACGCCTCATCCCAGAATATAACATCCTCCTCCTTGAAAATAATGTCATTTGTCCTAACCCAAAACTCCTGCCTATATAAGCTGAAGATGAAGAACCTGGCAATAATAATAATAAAAACATGATGTTTGGCTCTTATCCAGCTGCAGATAGGTGCCCCATCCTTGCTCCACACTGTCACCCAAGACTGGTCCACAAGTCCATCCCCAAATGGATCTTGAGAGAATCTGCCAGGAACCTTCACTAACCCATCCTTCTGTGTGTCTTGAGTGGGGGCATCAAGTTCCATGGACATGTGGACTGAGTCCCCTCTATTGCCACCCACTGCTATGTCCATCTGTCCTTCCCCCTGCCTCATGGTGAGACTCTCTGGTTCAGGAGGATATCACTGCAGATGCTGAGGGTGGTGCCAATTACCCTGTCAAGCTCCTTATAGAAAAGACATGTGCTGGGCACATTACCAGACTGGCTGTTGGCTTCCTTTGCCTTGTTGTAGAGGGACTTGAGGTGTTTAATCTTTTCCTTGCATTGCACCATTTGCTCAGCTAGCCTCCATGACACTCTTCCACGGATGAATATCACAGAAACTCCTGCTGAAGTCCCAGCTCTGGGTGTCATCACACCAGACAGTCACCAGCACTCTAGTGTTGTTCTCTGGCCAGCTCACTGGCCGATGGGCATTTTGAAATGGTGGAGCGGGGATTAGTAGCATGTTGTTGGAGCAATCCATGTGCATCAAAACTGCTTAAGGGAACATAAACATTAGATAACTTCCAGTCCATGGAGAACAAATGGGAGGGAACTGAAGATGTTGAAAGATGGATTGTGGGAGTGACAGTGGAGGACTACCTAGGCTTGAGGGCAGTTCACTCTGTCATGGCTACATCCACATCACGGAGTGGGCAGATGCAGAAGTAGGTCAGATGGTGACATGTGGTCTTACCCACCTTTTAGGTGGGTACGCTATCTCAGGTTCTACACATCCTTAGATGAGCATTTAAGGGTTTCCAGTGTGTGGTGGGGGGAATGGAGAGGGGATGCGAAAACCCACAGCTGGAGATGAATAAAGCCAGAAGTGTAGATATACACTTTCAAACTAGTGTGAACTTAACATATCTCAGTCCTAAGCCAAAATAGAAATTTATAACGGAAATTGCAGCTCCACTAAAAATGCAGTGACTTTTATTAGAACAGAAGACAAAGCTCCCAAATGTCTCAGTTTGGTTCTGTTTGCTCATATGGACATCAGTCAATAAGTGAGCAATCAGTTTTTACTGTACATATTGGAGTGTAGTATGTCACAGCCGCTCATTAAACAGCACCATACATTCTTGAAGTTAACTCTTAGGGCATTTCCCCATTTAACAATTATATATGGTAACTAAATTGGTAATCTAGGCAGTTTAAATATTTTCCACTTGGAGACAGTCTTTTAGTTTTAAAGGACTGATCCTTTTTATCTGCTTCATGTGATTTATCTGATTCTATTTTCAGCTGTAGATGTTTTAAATATTTTCTGAATGCTCAACTATAGAGCTGAACAAATCACTTACCATGAATAATCTATTGGATGAATGTAACTTTTTTTTTCCAGATCACTGAATATGCAAATGAAAATCATGATTCCTTTGAAAGTGTTCATTATTCAGACTTAACTGATGATTAAATCTCTTCCAGTGGCATTACTACAAATATTCAAAAGCAAGCTATGCTACTTGTGATTGGTCAGATAAGTCAGAGAGTATTGCTTTTGGTCCCTGGTTGGATGTGCATTCAAAACCTTTTGATGTGAATTCTTGTGTATGCAACTCTGAAATTCACCTTCTGCAAGCAGCTGTGTTCGATTCTGCTGCTGCTATTTGCCTGCTTCCCTTGCTTATGTTGGGTAGTACTTCATCCTATGAGTAGTCCCATCACAATGAACAAAACAGTTAATAGAATAAGGTACTTTTCAACATGAATAAGTGTTGCAGAATTTGGCCCATTGTTATCACGTTAGATCAGTGATGAGTGGTGTAAATCTGATCTAGGAAAACAGTTTGGGTATATCCTATTCTCATTTGACCCTATCCTGTGAGGTGCTAAGCACCCTCATTAGTAGGGTTATAAAGTACCCAGAAATAATAACAGCAGTTAGTGGAAGATCTGGGACTAGAATTTATGGCCTCTGGGCTTGCAATCCAGCATACTTAACTCTAGACTTCAGGGCACTGTGTGAAGTGTGAGGGTTTCTCTCTTTTTCTCCCTCACCCCTCATACGAAGGCTATAGCTTTCCACAAGATCACTTGTAGCAGGGGTCAAAATCATGATAAATGCATGAGCGGTGGCAATACTGACACATGCTATGCAACCAGGGCCGGCTCTAGGTTTTTTGCCACCCCAAGCCAAAAAAATTTTGGCTGCCCACCGTCCCAGCCCTGGGCTCCTCGCCGCACCCCCCTGCTGCCCCAGCCCTGGGCTCTTCTCCACCACCCGCACCCCCCTGCCTCCCCAGCCCTGGACTCTCACCCCCCGACCCGCACCCCCCTGCCGCCCCAGCCCTGGGCTCTCACACACCCCCAACCGCACCCCCCTGCTGCCCCAGCCCTGGGCTCTCCCCCACAAACATACACACACCCTGCCGCCCCAGCTCTGGGTTCCCCCTACCCCCCCCACCATTGCCCCCCACACACACCTCCTGCTGCCCCAGCCCTGGGCTCACCACCCCCCACCTGCACCCTCCTTCCGCCGCAGCCCTGGGTCACTGGTACCTCGCTCCCAGGGCAGGTCATTCAGCAGGAATTTTAGATGTGCACAGAACACAGACAGGATTGGTTCCCATATGGTTACAGAACTGCAGTAAAGTGGAACAATTTTCAGCTTGTGTGATTGGAGGATATCTGGATGCATATTATAAGACTGTCCTACATAAATGAGGAAAAGTTGAGGTGCCTTTATTATTCTTTTGTTCCACTCTTTCTTTCTATGGGGAATTTGCCAATGCAATGTCACTGTCTTCCTTTTAAACAAACAAACAAACAAACAAAAAGGCAATGGCTGTTGAAAATAGCAATTCCTGTCCTAATAACCACTGGGAAGCATTTCTTGCTCAATTTTATCCTACTTTTTCTACAGCAAGTTACAGTGGATCAGTATATTTGATTTGGGAGAAATGAAGTAATAGCTGCCCAAACTGAGCTTGAGCACTCCTGAATTTTGAGGTGTTCAAATCTGGAAGGCAGGTGCTGGGGGGGGAAGGGGCAGGGGGCCTGTGGCTCCGCAGGGGAGCACGACAGCATGTATGCAGTAGCGTGTCTGGCGCTGCGCGAAGCCAGACACGCTGGTCTGAGTGGCACGGTAAGGGCGCTGGGGCATTGGAGAAGGGGTAGGGAGTTCCGGAGGGGGGCAGTCAAGGGACAGGAAGAAGGGGGGGTTGGATGGGGCAGAGGTTCGGGGGGGCAGTCAGGGGACAGGCAGCAGTTGGATATGCATGGGAGTCCCAGGGGTTTGTCAGGGGACAGGTAGCGGGTGGGGTTCTAAGGGGGAAGTTGGGGGAGGTCTCAGGAGGGGGCAGTTGGGGACAAGGACCAGTGGGGCTTAGATAGGGGGTGGGGTCCTAAGGGGCAGTTGGGGGCAGGGGTCCCCAGGAGTGGGTGATCAGGGGACAGAGTGCAGGGGGGGTTGGATGAGTTGGGGTTTCTGTGGGGGGGCAGTCGGAGGGAGTGGATGGGGGCAGGGTGGGGCTACCCTCCCTCCCTGTGGAGTGTCCTATTTTTTGAATGTTAAAATATGGAATCCCTACTCACAGTGCAGCTCTCCATTCATAGCAGGCTGCAGCATGAGGTCTCAGCTTCCTCACTCCCTCCCCCTTTCCTGTTGGTAGTGGCCAAGGGAATGCTGGGAAATGTAGTTCTTTCCCTGCTCCAGGGCTGGCTCTATAGGAAGGGAGCTAACCAAGGAACTACAGCTCCCAGGGCCCCCTGTTGGGTCTCAGCTCCCATGCTGGATCCCTGCCGCCCCTGCAAATGGGCTGCCCCAAGCACGTGCTTGCTTTGCTGGTGTCTAGAGCCGCCCCTGTATGCAACACTAGAATTTCTCAGCAATACAGAGAGATTTAAGTATCCTCTCACTTTAGATTTAAACACACTAAAAAGTTCCATCTTACCTTCACTGCAATCATTGTAGACTCCTAGAGAAGAAAGGCGGCCACTTCTTCATGTTAGCCATTCTTCTGTTAATCCATAATTTATAAAACAGCAAGTCTGATTTTTTCCTCTCTTATACTGGAAAAGGTTTAGAGACAGGCAACAAAAATGATTTGGGGTAGGGAACAGTTTCCGTATGAGCAGAGATTAAAAAGACTAGGACTTTTCAGTTTGGAAAAGAGATAACTAAGAGGGGATATGATAGAGATCTAAAAATATCTTGACTAGTGTGGAGAAAGTGAATAAGGAAATGTTATTTACTCCTTCACATAACTAGAACTAGGGATCTCCAATGAAATTAATAGGCAGCAGGTTCAAAACAAACAAAAGGAAAGACTTTTTCACACAAAGCACAGTCAACCTGTGGAATTTGTTGCCAGGGGAAGTTGTGAAGGTCAAAACTATAACAGGGTTGAAAAATGAACTAGATAAGTTCATGGAGGATAGGTCCATCAATGGCTATTAGCCAGAATGCTCAGGGATGCAACACTATGCTCTGAGTGTCCCTAGCCTCTGTTTGCCAGAAGCTGGGAGTGGAGGACAGGGGATGGATCACTCAGTGATTGCCTGTTCTGTTCATTCCCTCTGAAGCACCTAGCATTGACCACTGTTGGAAGACAGGGTATTAGGCTAGATGGACTATTGGTCTGACCAAGTATGGCCGTTCTTATGTTCTTAATGGTGTATCTCTATTGGTGTTAGTTTAATGGCTCCTGCTTTACACGGGAGTAAGTACAAAGAAGGGAATCAGGTTCAAAGCCAGAAGGGGATGACCTCACCAACCCAGAATGTTGTGACACATTCCCTCCTGCAGTGAGCTCCATGGGCCATGAGAGAGCCAAATAAGGCTCCCTCATTATCAAGCTGAAACTGCCAAGCCAAAGTTAGAGAATTGGAACAAACTGATGGGTTGGGTTTTAGTGATATGTAAAGAGATGTATAGCTTGTAAACTATCATATAAATAATACCAGATGAAATGTGTAAATTGGGAGCACACCTTCTGCATTAGGTGAATGTAACATCTCTGCACAAGATGGCTTCACAGAGACTGTTATCATATAGAACCCTTTTCCTGCACTATATTATTGGCTAAGAGCAATAAAGCTGACCGGCATTGGTTATCTGGCCCCTTGAATATATTTCATAGTGAACCAAAGTGTGGTCAAGCAATTGACTGTACAATTTATCAACACTATCTAAAACAATCAAATCAACATCAAGAAGAAAAAGAGAACACGAAACCTGTAACAGACAAATGGAGCCCCTGCCAGTTGCTTTGCACTTGCTATCAGGACACTGAAGGTATGTCTACACTGCAATTAAAACCTTGTGGCAGGCCCGTACCACCTGACTCGGGCTCAGGCTACAGGGCTGTTTAATTGCAGTTTAGACTTCTAGTCTCAGGCTGCAGCCCGAGCTCTGGGACCCTCCCACCTTGCAGGGTCCTAGAGCACGAGCCACAGACTGAGCCCAGAAGTCTACACTGCAATTAATCAGCACTGCAGCCTGAGCCTTGCGAACCCAAGTCAGCTGGGTAAGGGCCATTCACAGGTGTCTAATTGCAGTGTAGACATACCCCAAGAGAAAGCTAGTGATGAATATAGTGCTTGCTCCCAGTGAAAGCAGCAGTAAGGGATTCACAGTTTAAAGTAGTGAGACATGCTCCCCACCACCATGGCCTCAAACAAACCCCATTCAAGGAGCAGCAGAGGTCACTGTTTAAGGCCTCCAGCACAGAAGCCAACACATTTGATGGCCAAGCGAGATGGGCATCTTAGTCCTAATGGAGTCATTGGACAGTTTAAATCAAGAGACTGAAGCTGTTAGTCCTTTTTCTTCCTGACTACCATCTCACAGCAACAAAGACTGCCAGTCTATCACCAACAGAAAGAGACAACTATGTGGCCTTGCCAACTACTTTCAACCACTAGTACAGAATACTAAAACTAAGGATGGATGAAGCAGTTTGATTAAAATAGGAAACTCCTTCCCTCTTCCCAATTAATTCGGCCTAAAACCTGAACCAAACCTCAATTGAATGTTTCTGGAGACTTGGAAAAAGTTCAGCTGACTTCCTCCCCCATCTCCATAGTTCTCATTACTGTTGCATCTGTGGCCACCAGTGGAAAATGTATGGATTGAAATAAATTGATTCTGTGGTATTTCTGGCCTGATTAGAACAAGAAAGAATTGGAAACCTCACAAGGGGTATGAACTTTCAAGTTCAATTTTGCAGATTCTAGATGTTCAGCAAAGCTCTGGATAAACATCTTGACAGTTGAGTGCTTATCCAAATCATTTGGGGTCTTCCCATCACTAATAAAGAGGAAGGTTCGAAAGTAGGGTTTCAAAAGACAGGTAACATGTCTTTTGATTACAGCCAACTTCAAGGTTCTTATTTTTTAAGATATATATTTAGGAGTTACTGATCTAGAGCGAGGACTCTAGTTTTAATGTAGCTTGACAAATTTATTGTCATATAGAGTAATTGCCAGGAGTTTAAGGGTATTAACTATTGAAATGAAAACATGAACTCTGCAAAGTAATTTGGTCAGCTGTACAAAGAACAAACTGATTTGGATCACAGAGTTATTATAAAACAAATTGCATGTGATCGTAGTGATATTATTAGTGATCCCTGTGGTATTGCCAATTAATTGTAACAAGAATTAGCTGAAACCAGCGTGTTCCTCATATAAGCTGTATACAATGGCTGACAGGTTAATTTGAATGGAAGAAAATCAATATCTTAGAATTTTTCCCCTCGTTTCAAGTGGTTGGATTTCAAAGTAGAACATTTTGTTAGGTTCACCTTAATAAATGTAATAATTTATTGACGTATAGCCCTAAATCATTAAATAGAGACTTTGCTTCTGCCTAAACAATTGAGAGCAAACAAGACTTGCTCCAACAACTATTTTTCCAGTCAGATCAGTCTGGGTCTCATTATTAGAGGATATATTTTACAGAAAAGAGCTTCTGTGGTGAAGCAGTAGTACAGATTAGTATGGCTCAATCTGATTCCCATGAATAAATAACTCATAAAATCACATTTTGACATTTAATTTGACTGAAGCCACATTTTTGTTTTACAATATTTTCTCCTGCTTAATTAGGGTTGCTATAATTATTATTAATTGAACAATTCTACTTGCAAGTATCTTGATAATTAAACAACAAACTGGGTGAGACTCCGTACAATACATCCAACTGAAAAACAAAACAATTTTCCAAAGCTCAGCATATTAGTCACTGCATGACACATTCACTCTAACTTTTCATTTGGAACATGCAGCTTATTTGCTTATCTTATGCAGCGGAAAGACATTTTAAGAGATGTGCTCATTGCTTGCATGATGATGGTTGTATGAACCTGTGATGGAATGTCAGGGCTGAACACGAGTAGTTTAAGAATAATTGGTGCAGATAACTACTAAATATTTTCTACAAATGTCCTTTTACGTACTTATAACTGTGGAAAATGAGCCTATATCCACAACCACAGAGCAATGTGATATCTTAAGTGTTGGAAGGCTGCCTGCTCTGTTCCTCTGTGGGATATTTAAAAGGGACAGCTGGAAAAAAGGGTTATTCTATGGATGTTTGGAATCCACCAGAATAGAAGTAGGGTTATAACAAAAGGTAACTTAATAAAAAGCCAGAAGGACCACCAGATCATCTAGTCTGATTCCTGTATATCACGGGCCACCAACGCCTCCCAGCCCCTGCACACAAAACACATCAACCAAAATTACACCAAAATACTGCAGCCCCCGGCAGGCTAAACCATTATGTGCCACTGGCAGAGAACAGGAGAGTCAGCAGTGCGCTAAAGCCTGTGGTCCCCGCAATGACAGGGAATTGATCAGTGGTTTGAGCATTGGCCTGCTAAACCCAGGGTTGTGAGTTCAATCCTTGAGGGGGGCCATTTAGGAATCTGGGGCAAAAATCTGTCTGGGGATTGGTCCTGCTTTGAGCAGGGGGTTGGACTAGATGACCTCCTGAGGTCCCTTCCAACCCTGATAGTCTATGATTCTATGATAAGTAAGATATACCCAGATTATCCCAGCAAGTGACTCACACTCCATGCTGTGGAGGAAGGTTAAAAAAACCCCATGATTACTGCTAATCTGACCTAGGAAAAAATTCCTTCCTGATCCCCCCATATGGTGATTGGTTAGGGCTAACACATGTGAGCAAAAACCAGCTAGCTAAGTCCTTTCACCCAAGAATGGGAACTTAAACCTTTAATTTCTTCTATCCCTAAACATCTTTATCGTCCCAAATAGTTTCTGATCTCGGTTACTGATGTAAATCTGGTGTAACTTGACTGGAGACAATGTTACTCCATATTTACACTAGTAAAAGTGAAATAAAAAAACTGGTTCATAAAGTTTACTGTAATAATCTGATGTAGGATGGAAGAAAGAAGATGAGATGGGATGTAGGATGGGAGAATATAAGAAACAGAAGAATATGTAAATAATTGTATAGAAACAAAGAAAAAAGGGATTACAGTAAATGCTGTTTTATCCGGCATATTGAGGGAATGGAGGGTGTTGGTAAGTGAAAAATGCTGGTTAACTAAGAGGGAGGGAGTTTGGGTGCGGGAGGGGGTGTGGGGCATGGGCTCTGGGAGGGAGTTTGGGTGCAGGAGGGGGCTCAGGGCAGCCAGTTGGGGCACAAGAGGGATTTTGGGGTACCGGATCTGCGGGGACACTCACCTCAGGTGGCTCCCTGCAAGCGGCAAACTGTCCTGGCCACTCCTAGGCGGAAACGCAGCAGGTGTCGCTGCGCGCTGCCTCCACCCATAGGCACCACTTCCGAAGCTACCATTGGCCGTAGTTCCCAGCCAATGGGTGCTGCAGAGGTAGTGCTTGGGGCAGGACAGGGGCAGCGCGCAGAGCCGCCTGCCGTGGCTCCGCCTAGGAGCAGCCAGGAGAGGTCGCCGCTTATGGGGAGTCGCCCAAGGTGAGCGGCCCCCGGATCCAGCATCCCACACCTCCTCCCGCACTCCAAGCCCCCTCCTGCACCCAAACTCCCTCCCAGAACCTGCACGCGACACCCCCAATCCCCTGCCAGCCCCCCGCCAACCGGACTATAAACCTGAATTTCAATGAAGATCAGAAATGCTGGTTTATAGACCTTTCCGGTTGGCAAAGTGCCGGATAAAACAGCTTTTACTGTACTACTTTGTGTCACCAGTGGTCCATCTTGTCCAATATCCTGTCTCCAAAAATGGTCAGTAAAAGCGGCGTCAGAGGAAAGTGTAAGCAATATAGTATGCGGTTCTAGAATAACCTGCCCACAGGGAAAGATTCTTCCTAATCCCTATTAGTTAGAGGTTAAAGCATCAGGGCCGGCTCCAGGCACCAGCTTAACAAGCAGGTGCTTGGGGCGGCCAAGGGAGAGGGGCGGCACGTGCGGCAATTCGGGAGCGGCAGGTCCCTCGCTCCCTCTAAGAGCGAAGGACCTGCCGCCAAACTGCCGCCGCCGATCGCGGCTTTTTTTTTCCCCCCCCAATTGCCGTCGCCGGTCGCGATTGCGATCACGGCTTTTTTTTTTTTTTTTGCTTGGGGCGGCAGAAATGCTGGAGCCGGCCCTGTAAAGCATGAATTTATATCCCTTCCAAAACTCTGCTTTGTTTTTTTAAACCCTTATTATTATAACTCTTATTCCTAAGAGAATCTGCCAGGAAAGGGACATCTGTCATCTGAATGAGTATTCCTTTCCCCCGCCCCTCCAAATGATCCCACTCATTCAAGTGTTATCTGAGTTACAAAGCCTTTAAAATCAGATGTGGTTTAAATGGAAGAGATGCGAGTTTTCATATTATACATCTACAGGAATGTACATGTGGGGCAGGTGTGTGTGTGAGAGAAACAGTTTTCAATGGAATGCTCTTAATATTGTGAAGCAGTAACATAAATAAATGCCTCAGAGCATTTAATTTCCTCCTGTATTCTTCCCCCATCCTCCTCTCTTCTGTGCTTCCTTTGCTACCAGTAAGTGTCAAGAAGTCCTGGCTGAATTACAGAGGAAGGCATTAAAAGGCTCATGAGAAAGCTGAGCTCTTCTGGGTAAAAATAAAATAAAGCTATAATTTTGTGCAGATTCCATTGTATCAAAAATGCTGACATTCATTCCTCTCTGGGTCTCATTTGCACTGTCAGTACAGCCATCATTTTAATGTGTACACCTTGGTCTGCGTGTGAGCAATATAAATGCACTTCTTCAGCATAAATAACATTCTTTGTTGGATTTTCTTCTGTTGTTTTTACAGCCCAAGACCCTTCCACTAGGCTGATAATCACAAATTGTCATTGTCAATGAATCACTCAGTAATATAGGTATGTACGGGCCACAAACTGAACCCTGTTCCATGTGACATAAACATATTCAACATAAATTATCAGTAGCAGGTTTATCTGGTGGCAAACTACAGCCACAAGACCCTGCCTTGATTTCCTGTATATCACAGGCCACCAGGTTATCTCCTGCACCTTAAAATTCCCGTGAAAGCACTTTTATGGGGAGTGACTTAAGGCTTTCGATCCCAGCAACTATCCTGTTGTTACTGCATTCAAATTATTGCTGTAGATGCATAATGATTAATAGATTAATGGGATGTCTGTTCTTATTATAAAGGTCCAGTGGGGGAAATGGAAGGATTTCAGCTCACCCAACTGTATGGCTAATCTGGAGGAGGTGAATTTCAGCAAATATTTCAGAACTAAATGACACGCACTCCTCCACACTGCACATCATCTTAAATGGGCTAATAAACAATGCTTCCCTCCTCATTTCTGTTAAGCAGTGTATTCAGTAGAGTTGGTAATCAAGCATTCCAAGAGAAACACACTGATAAGTTGCCTATATAACCGATATTTTTTAAAACATAGCATATCCTATATTGGTCCACGGCAACGATTAATTGATTCTATTATCCTGCTTCCAGCCGTGGCCCCTCTCTGATTCTTTGGATAGAGCCTAACACCCCCCATAAGGCACTTAATCATCTGAGAAGGAAAATCCTCCCTGAACACTGTAGCAGTAACACTAACAACTGAATATAGAAACAACGTTAGAGTGGACAGCATCTAACAAGAGTCATTATGAGCCAGATTTCTGGACAAATGCATGAACATCTGCGCCCCTAATTTGCACTTGGAAGATCATTTGCACATATAGTGGATCACAGAATCAGCCTACCTAGACCGGTATCCTGTCTCTGGTAGAGGCTAACAGCAGCTGCTTCAGAGGGAGACAATAAACCTCCATAAAGATCCTCGGGAATTTCACAACCCTTGACTGGAGATGCAGAGATTCCTTCTTGACCCTGAACAATGATTTGCTTATTCCTTGAAAAAATATGATTTGATCACTGTTATTATTTTTGCTTCAGTTTACATGGCCACCAGTGTTATTAGTGATCATATCATTACCAAACCCTTCTAAAAATCCAGACACACTCTACTTGTCTTAGTGACCTCTCTTCAGGAGCCCTGGATGTTCACAGACATAGGGTATTTTCTCCCTTGCCCATAAGGGGATGGGCAATGCATAAGGCAGGGGTGTGTGTGTGTGTGTGTGTGTGTGTGTGTGTGTGTGTGTGTGGAGGGGGGAAGTAACAGGTCACATTAAATGCTTTTTTGTCTATATTGGTACTGGGCATTTGATCCATAGGTAACTGATGACTGTCTATTTATTAGCATACTTTAAAACACTGTCAAGCTTGCTTGCTCCTCAGAGCTCTGAATGAGCACAATATTAATCTAAAGATGTGTTTCCTTTATTGCTTCTAATTTTACTGCATTTTAATTATGTTGAGTGCCCTTGTTCTCATATTATGGGAGAGAGGCTTTTTTTTAAAAAAAAGGAGGAACTTACCAATTTTTATTACTCTATTCATAATTTGAGATACATCGATCAAGTCTATATTGTCGTACTGTCTCTTTAAAATTAGCCATGTGGATCTCACCAGTGTGCCTACCATTATCAGGGTCTCTCACATGGTGCAGGAAGATTCAGGCCAGGGCTACACTACAAACTTACATCAGTATAATTACATCACTCAGGGGTGTGAGAAATCCACAACCCTGAGCAATGCAGTTATACCAACCTACTCCCCCAGTGTAGACAGTGCTGGGTAGACAGTAGAACTTCTCCCATTGACATAGCTACCGTCAATGGAGGCGTATAGACCACACCGATGGGAGAATCTACCCCAACGGTGTGGTAGCGTTTTCACTAAGGCAGTGCAGAGGGGTGCAGTTGTGCTGCTGCAGCATTTTCCGGAGAGACCTGCCCTCAGGGTCTGCATGCTTACAGTCTAGGAGCCATTTTGTTCTGTATTTAATAGAGACACTTGTGATTTAATCTTTATATCCCTGGTCTCATTCTGAATTCCTGAAGTACAGAGGCTGTAGCATACTCACAAGACGATACTTTCGGCTGTCTGACCATAGTAGAAAACAGCATATGACTGGGGGGCTGAGCTTCCCAGACAGCGAGTCTGGCCAGGGTTCTGTGAAGGTCTTGTTATGCACAGGCAGTTAGACTCAGACTCAGCAGAGCACTTGCAAGCACTGTGTGGTCACTGGACACCACAAAGTCCACTAATCCTTCTTTCATTATTATCAGTAGCCCTCATATTCCTTGTGCAGCAACAGTTGTTCTTTATAAACTAAAGGGCTGTGTAATATTTTCTCCAAACCTAGTTTTAGAGTAACAAATCATTTTGACCACCTCCCATTCAGTTTCTTTATTGCCATAATCAGAAAAAGGCTAATGTTTCAGTTTCCGAGATGTCAAACAAGGGCCAGGGTATGCAGCACGTAATCGTATCATCGCCAGCTGATTTAGTGCATTGTAGTGGCAGAAACGCATGAGCAGGAAACAACTTATTAAAGCGTGGTTCTACGCTGAAAAGTATGTACATAAAAGTGACACTGCTGTATTGTAGCACCCATCACAACAGGGAACAAAGTCAGCCATCTGTTGTAGTAAACACAAAGAGGATTCTTTATTTGGGGTGTTGGACCTGCACAGATGCTGCAGCTCCCTAGCTATTCAGTTCACGGACTAAGGGACAGAATTCTGCAGTGCTACTATTCAGGGTCTGTCTGAATCATGGACAAGATTTGACAATAGTGGAATGCGTTGCTAGCCACTCTACCTCTACCCCCATGCTAATAAGACATGCATGTTATTTAACTATGTCCTTAAATGTAAAAGGCCCATTAGGTCTTTCATTTTATTCAAGAGGAGACCACAGCAAGTATGAAACTAACCTAAGAAAACTAGACAGAAAATTACCACAAAGTAAAGTAAAAGGATTCATCCCAAAGGAGCCTAGGGAGTTAGGTACCTGAATTTTAATGTGATTTGGGCACCTAACTCCCTTAGGATCCTTTGATAATCCCAACCAATAACAGTAGAATGAGACAGTGAATACTTGCAGTCAAATCATTCTAAGCAGCTACCTAACCAGATGGAAGCAATGAACATGGAGCCAGATTCTGATCTTGTATAAACACAGGTGAATGCCACTGACTTTCACTGGAGTTCATCAGTATTTACCAGGGTCTAACGGATCAAAAATTGATTCCTTCTGTCTCCCTTTGAGCATTCACAGATTACCCTTGACTGGCAAGCATACGTTCATGGCTGTTGCATGTGATATCTGCTGGGTAATAACATGAGGGACCCCATGTTTCTAAAATTAAACTGGCTCTTTATTAAAAGGGCTAGCTACAGAGCTGCTGCAGCTAGCATTCTAGCCATGTGCATGCAAACTGACTGCCTAGTACCTCCTCCAGATTCTTCCCTTCTGCAACACATGCTCTTCACTCCAAGTTCCATGCAGGTTGCTACAGTTCAGCTGATTTGGATAGCTTATCCCTGCTTGAAAGCACAATCTCTTGTTGATTAACAGTGCAGCCCTCCACCTTGGAATTATTTGAGTTTATAGCACCATGGGCCTTTAGAACGCAATCTAATTATCATTGGTCAGTTATCTTCCTGCCTAGGTGCTCCTGTAGTGTGGTGCCATGATGTTCTCCAAATCTTGACTCTATAGTACTCAACAATAAGGGCCGCAGAAGTTCCTTACACTCATAAAACCAAGCTCCAGGAGGAACTGACTAATTCTGATTACACTGATGCCAATAGAAGACAGAAGCATGTAGGGGCTTGGGCAGAGTGATGTGGGGAATTATTGGGTAGGGTAGAGAGCTCATGTAAATAAACTACACTCAAGCAGACCTCTATGTCCCTCTTGCAGGAGCCACAGGGGATTAGTAGGACTGCAGTAACGCCAAAAACAGCTTCAGAGCAAGGCTAGAGGAAAGGAATTGCAGCAAGTGCTCTGCAGAAAAGAATAGGCTTAGGGAAGATGTGGGGGTGTGTGAATGGATTTCACTCCAACTCTCCCTTCCATAAGGGGAATGATGTCTTTGTTGAAATGAAACTTGTTTTGGGTCCCTGCTGACAGCTCTCTGTCATGACTTTTTTTTAAAAGGACACTTGCTGGGGGGCTGAGGCCCATCACCGAGCAGTATGAACCTGTCCTCCTGTCACTGGGACCGCAGGGGATGGACTATGTACTTTATCAGCAAGGTATAACTCAAGGGCACTATGCAGTCACTCTCAGGGATGGGCAGGGAGGTTCATTGGTAGTGCCCCCAGGAATCTATTTTGCTCTTGTGACCAGGCATTTGGAGTGGACTGTGACGGTGTCGTTGTATGCCCAATGCATCCCGGTAAATGCTCATTTGGTCATCTTTACCTTTTGTTCTCTCACTCATGAAATGTGAAACTAAACTGGGAAAAATGTGGGGAATGCCATGAAGCATTTTAATATTCAGCATTTAATTGATAACTACATATCAGGAATACTTTATGTTGTGTTGGGGCTTTTCAATTCAAAGTGATGCAGTTTGTCTCTTAATGTTCAAAATATGCCTTTAAAAAAGCCCAATACAATGACATACCCATTATTCCTCCAGAAATATTGGCAATTGTATCTTTAATAATTTAATTTTCATCGCTGCATCCAATAATATTGAATATATTAATGTTTGGGTAACATTGAACATTTGTAATAGGTTTACTCTCCTTTAGAATGTCTGAAGAATTGATCTGTTGTATCTTTAAGAACCATTCTCTGATGAAGTTTTTTTCCCTTGTCAGTTTGATTTACATAGTGTATTCATGAAACTTAATTACATTAGCATAATTGTTGTAAGGGACTTTTTTGAAATGAAATGTAACTTAGCCCCATCCAGATTGTTATGGGGTTTTATTGCTTTTTTTTTTTTTTAAAAAGTTATCATTTAAAAGCATAAATTACAATAGCATCCTTCAAAGCTGCTGCCACTAATGATGCTCTGCAAGAGAAGGTCGTATGAACACCACACTATGGGGTCCTAGACCCCACAAATATCTAGACCAGTGATAGTCAGATTGAGGTTCGAGAGCCGCAACTACCTCTTTAATGTGTCTCCTGCGGCTCTTTGCAGCGCGATATGAAAACACTTTGGGATTTAATTATTAACCAATCAGGATGCTTTTACTACGTTATTAACAAATTATAGTCGATAAAATAATACTTGGTCAGTCATTTTGCTGTGAGAATTTATATATACACATATATACGCACATATACACACACAAACACACACAGAGGGAGAGAGAGAGTAAATGAAAATGAATTCATACTACTGTAGCTCTTTTGGGCAATGTTGATTGCTAATTTGGCTCCTGAACACTGAGTTGTGAGAACCACTGATCTAGACCTACATAAAGGAGTTGAAAAAAAGTTCTCTCTCCAAGCTACATCACAGTATCAGGAGTGTTGTCAAGTGATTGGAACAAAGGAATGGTTGGGAGTGAAGACTCCTAGATCTATATATTTCTCTTCCTGTGTCTGTACTGGCTCTCCCTATGTGATATCAAGTAAGTCACCATGGCTCAAATTTTTCAGAGTGGTCTCTCATTTTAAGTGCCTCATCTTGACAGCCCCAGGACCCGATTTTCGGAGGTGCTGAGTAGCTACTTCTCTCACTGAGTTCAACTGGAATCTTAGCAGCTCTGCAAATCAGATCCTAGGGGGCAGATTTCTTAACATATTTAGGCACCTAAAATGCTGGAAGGAGAACCTACTAAACTGCAAATCCACGATCTCTGAAGACACCATCCAGTTTATTCCACAATGCTTAGCAATGGAACACCTTGCTGATCCCCCATTTTCTGAGGAAGTCCGGCATGCCATCACTCAGACAAAAAATCACAAGGCACCAGGCCCAGACGGCATCCCAGGTGAGGTTTTTAAAGCTGGTGGAACAATGCTCCAGCCCAAACTTTGCCAACTCCTTGACAAAATCTGGACCTGCGAATAAATTCCACCTGACTTTAAGAATGCCAACATTGTTACAATATTCAAGAATGGGGACAAATCTTTGTGCGGGAGCTACAGAGGTATTGCTCTCCTCTTCATCGCAGGGAAGATTCTTGTCTGGATCCTGCTAAACTGCCTCCTCTCCCTTGCGGAGTAACTCCTCCCAGAATCACAGTGTGTCTTCGGGCCATCCCGAGGCACAACCAACAAGATTTTCATGGCATGACAGATTCAGGAGAAGTGCAGAGAGCAACATCAGGAACTGTACATGGCATTCATCGACCTAACCAAGGCCTTTGACTCTATCAACTGTGATGCTGTATGGAAGCTGCTGTGTAGGTTTGGCTGGCCACAGAAATTCATTTCCATCATCAGACTACTCCATGATGGGATGACTACCACCATTTTGTGCAATGGCTTAGAGACCGAACCATTCACCATTCGCGCTGGTGTCAAGCAGGGTTGTGTCATTGCTCCAATGCTCTTCTCCATTTATCTTGCTGTGATGGAATAGGGATTGAGTATTGTATGGATGGCCAACTCCTCAATCTTCGATGTCTCCAAACAAAATCTAAGATAACGAGAATTGGCATCACTGACTTTCAGTATGCAGATGACTGTCATTCTGGTACACACCAAGGCTGACCTGCAAAGCACCCTAAATCTTTTTGCAAATGCCTATCATAGCCTGGGTCTCTCTCTCAACATCGGGAAAACCAAGGTACTCTACCAGCCTTCACCTGCACAAACAACTCTTTGTAATCCACAAATCACCATCAGCGGAGCACCCCTGGAAAATGTGGACCATTTTCCATACCTTGGCAGCCACCTCACCTAAACAGCCAGCACTGACACAGAAATTGAATACAGGATCCGCTGTGCCAGCACATTCTTTGGAAGACTACTCAAACGAGTCTTCAATGCTAGGGATCTACAAACAGGTACCAAGACCTTGGTTTACTAGGCAGTTGTCATCCCTACCCTTCTCTATGGGTGTGAGACATGGGTAACCTACAGATGACATCTCAAGCAGCTGGAATGGTTCCAGCAGTGGTGCCTCAAGAGGATTCTCAGGATCAGCTGGGAAGACCAACGCGCTAACATCAGAGTTCTCTCTGCAGCCAACATCAGCAGTATAGAAGTGCAGGTCATGAAATACCAACTCCGCCGGGCTGGCCACTGTGTACATGTGCCTGACACTCACCTCCCGAAGCAAGTACTCTTCTCTCAGTTAAGTCAGGGAAGAAGGGCTCATGGAGGGCAGCAGAAGCATTTCAAAGACATACTGGAAGTACATCTTAAAAAGGGAGGCATCAACCCAACAAACTGGGAAGACTCGCCATGGAACAGAAGACAGCGGCGGCACCACACCATGTACCAAGCCACAGCTCACTTTGAGAAGAACAGACATGCTCATGAGACAGAGAAGCGACAAAGGAGGAAAGAAAGGGCACAACACTGCAGCCAACAACTATGTCTCCTCCAGGATTACACCTGTCACTTCTGTGGGAAAATATGCCGGGCACAAATTGGGCACCTCAGGCACTTAGAAACTCACCAATGAACCCCCCGTGGCAGACATCATCCTCGCATTGAGGGACAGCCAAAGAATAGGCAATGAAAAAAATTGAACTGCTTGTATACCTTACTGGGTTCTAAATTAAATGCAACAACTCAGGAAAGAGACCCATGTTTAACTGCAGATAGCAGCAGTCAAAAAAGCAAATAAAATGATAGAATGAGTAAGGAATGGGATGGAGAATAATATAGAAAAACTATACAAATCAATGGTCTATCGTCTGCTGGAATATTGTGCCCGCCTCAAAAAGGAAATCTAGAGGGTGCAGAGACAGGTGACAAGAATGATTAGCAGCATGGAAAAAACTCATATATAAAGAGAGACAGGAAAGAATGAGACCATTTACTTTAGGGGAGATGAATAAGAATGGAGATGATAAAGGTATACAGAATAACAAATGGTATGTAGAAGGTAAATCAGGCACTTCTATTCACACTCAATGAAAATGGAAGGCAGTACATCTAAAACTAATAAAAAGAAAATACTTCTTTTTTCCAAAGAGTGCACAATTAGTCTGTGGGACTTTTTTTTCCAAACTGTGCACAAGAGACTACTGAGGCCAAGAGCTTAGTAGGATTCAAAAAGGGTTGGGCATTTTTATTGATAATAGAATACAGAGTTCAAATAGCAAGAATCAAAACCAACAAACTAAACAACAAAAACAGAATCCCAGATTGTTCTGGAAGGGATATAAATTCTCCTGCTCCACACCAACCTCTAGCTACTGAGGATAAGAAGAAAACTTTTGTAGGCAGGTCTGAGGGTGTATACAAACCCCACACCGGGACCAACAGGATTAAAAAGCCAAACAGGGCCCAGATAGCCATGCCCCTCCAGATCTGCTGAGCATGCTCTGTCTGGAAGAGCAGGTTAAAAGGAGCTCAGAAACCTAAGCTTAAGGGTGGTGGACAGACTGCAGAAGAGAGGGATCCTTCTGCAGGAAACTAGGCAGAAGAGTGAGCCTAAGAGGGGACCACAGAGCTGAACCTTCTAAAACCACCATGTCCTTTGAAAACTCTTCGTTCCAGCAGGACCCTGCTCCTTTGAACTCTTTTGGTTGCAAGGTGACTGACTGTTTGGACTGTAGGAGCCATGCCCCAAACTGAAAGGATCTATAGGAAGGAAGGAGCCCAAGGAGGCAACTTAGACTCACTAAAAGGAGGTCCCCGCTGGTGTTGCTTCTCACAGGGCCCTGGGCTTGGGCCCAGTGGAGAGGGAGAGTCTGGGTCCCCCTACCACACTCCCTTAAGGGCCCAGATGCAGCTGTGTGTTGGGAAGCCAAAGATTCCCCTCTTAAGGTCAGGTACCGAGATCCCTGAGTGAAAGGCAAGGGGGTGAAAGTTAGATGCTTTAACCACTAGGCTGCCCTAGCCTCTAAGACCCCTCTCACACCTGGTGGAGAATATGAGCCCCATAGTGTCTCAGCCTTGAGCGTAGGCCAGAGAAGACAGGAAAAAAGAGGCAGAAATGGATCAACAGCAGCAATTGCCTACAACGGCATGTAGCTGATCTGCGACTGCTAGCAGCAAATATCTCCAAAGGCCGGTGACGGGACACTAGGTGGGAAGGACTCTGAGTTATGACAGAAAATTCTTTCCCAGGTGTCCTAGATCTTGCCCACATGCTCAGGGTCCAAAAGCTCACCATATTTGGGGTCAGGATGGAATTCCCCCCCCCCACCCCCGGTAAGAATGGCAGAGACCCTGGGCAGTTTTAACTTTCCTCTGCAGCATGGGGCACAGGTCACTTGCAGGTTTAAACAAGTGTAAATGGTGGATTCTCTGTAACTTGACGTCTTTAAGTCATGATATGAGGACTTCAGTGACTCACCCAGAGGTTATGGGTCTGTCACAGGACTGGGTGGGTGAGGTTCTGTGACCTGCAATGTGCAGGAGGTCAGACTAGATGATCATGATGGTCCCTTCTGACTTTAGAGTCTATAACTGCTCCAAAAGCTCACCACCGAGCAGCAGCAGGTGGTGATTCAACAGCAGCAGTGGGCAACTGTTTAGCAGCAGCAGCTAGTTAGAGAAATGGCAACACAGCCGTAGGAAAAGCCGCAGCTCATCCAGCAGCTGAGGATGCTCCTAGAGCCATCTGGGGTAGAAGCATCTCTCACCACAGGAGCGGGCGGTATCACCCCAATGCCATTCATCCCAGCAAAACTGACACAGATGGGGCCTGCGGACAATCCAGAGTTCCTCATCACCTTCAAGAGAGGTGCCACTGTGGCTCGATGGCCTCTGGAAAGCTGGGCCATCGTGTTGGCCCCCTACTTGATGGGCCTGGCCCAGGCCACGCACCAGGGTGATGCACAAGTCAAGGCACCCATCGTGGATGTCCTGAACATCTCTCCAGACACCTACCAAGAGTGATTCTACTGTGAGAAATTCCTGCTTAGGGCTTGGTCCTGGGCTGTTACCCAGAGACTGAAGGAATATTGCTGGTGGTGGCACCAGCCAGAGGGCTGCATGGAGATGCCGGTGATAGAGAAATTCGTTATGGAGCAGTTCACACAGATTATCCCTGCTGGGGTGGGGGGAAGATGTGAATGGGTAGTGAGGCACTGTCTTGAAAATCTCCGGATGTTGCCCTGGCAGAGAACTATCTGATGTCCCTTGGGGCCGAAGAAGAAACAGCAATGGTTGGCTTGGCACAACTCCAGGGCCCACATGCTACTGATCCGCAAATCCAGCCAAAGAGGTCCTGGGGAACTGGGAGCTGAAGAGGAGCCTGAAACTCCATTCTCATCCTGTAAGGAGAGATCTGGGCCACAAGAATGACCTTACCCACAGGGGCCCTTCCCCTCAGAAGAAGTAACAATGGGATTGTGTTCCACCATGGTGGCCCAGGGAAAATGTTAGTCCCAGTGCAAGTGGATGGAGTAACCATGCAGGGACTAATAGACTCTCACTGTAGACAGACCGTGGTCAGGCAACAACTGGTGGGGCCAGAAGGAAAGGACAAAGGAATGTACCTCCAGTACACCCACAGGGATATACAGCCCTACCCAATGAGAGAGATGAGTATGATTGTACAAAACCACACCAAGATGGTGTAGGCCAGAGTGGTCAAAGACCTGGCCTATCTGCTCATCCTGGGGAGGACTGGAGATTTTTCAAAGAGGCTGTCCAGAGATGTGGTGGCACCTCCCTAGTGGAGGCAGAGACGAGGCAGAAAACCCCCCGAAAACCAGAGACAGCTGTGGTGGCTGAGAAGAGTGCCATCAGGGGAGAGCCCCAAATGAAGGACTGTCTTCATGGGTGAATGACCACACACAGAGGCCTAACTTAACAGTAAGAGCCCACCACTGCCCCTTTATGAGGACTTGCTGTCCAGCAAGATGGACTTTGTAGAAGGGCCAATGAACTACTAGAAAGACTGGGAGTAGCCAAGTATATATCCATTCTTGATCTAGTATCGGCAGATTCCCTTGATGCCCTAATCTAAAGTGAAGACTGCCTTCTCCGCTGCATTCAAGTTGTATCAGTTCAAGACCATGCACTTTGGGCTCCATGTAGCTGCTGCCACCTTTCTGCAGCTGATGCACAGAGTGCTGCAGCCACATGAGGCATAGGCAGATGCCTGCATCAATTACATCATCATATACAGTGAAGGGTGATCTGACCAAATCAGGCACCTCACAGGAATACTACGAGTGCTTAAGGAGGCATGGTTGACAGCCAATTTGATCAAGTGCCACTTAGTCACCCAAGAAGCTTCTTACCTGGGATGTACAGTGGGAGGGGGACAGTTACAACCCCTAGTGGGAAAAATCCAAGCCCTAGCAGACTCTGTCCCCTCCAGCAAGAAGCAAGTTGCCATTTCTTGTGATTGAAGGGATACTATTGGGGACTTCTCCAAACCTTCCCTACCATCACCACACCTTTGATGGACCTAGTAAAGGATTTAGTGCCCAAGAAAAACCATTGGATGCAAAGCTGCGAGGAGGCATTCCAAGCACTGGAAGACCAGTTAAGCCAGGAACTGGTGCTCTTCCACCTGGACTTCAAAGCCATTTATCCTACAGACCAACGCATCTGACTCAGAGAGGTGCAGTCTCAAGAATTTTGAGACGAGCATCCGATCCTCTCTCTCAGTCAAAAGTTGTTCCCCTTGGAGATGCCATTCTCAGCCAACAAGAAAGAGGCCCTGACAGTAAAATGGGCCGTTGATGCCCTGTGATATTACTTATAGGGCAGCTTTTCTGCCTAGTAACTGATCACACATCACTCCCATGACTGAACTCCATGAAAGTCCACAATCCTCTCACCATGCGGTGGACCACTCACTGCAGCCGTATAATTTCCAGGTATCCCACACACAAACATGGAAAATAAAAATGCCAATTTCTTTTCCTGGCAGGAGATCAGTCCTCTTACACCATACCTCAGGAGCTGAGAGGGATGGGGAGGGCATGTGTGGGAGTATACAAACCCCATACTAGGTCCAAAAGGGTTAAAAGTCAATATTGAAGCTGCTAAGCAGGCTGTGACTGGAGGAGTGGATTAAAAGGAGCTCAGAACCCAGGCAAACAGTGGTGGACAGACTGCAGGAGACAGGAATCCTTCTGCAGGAAGCCAGGCCAGAAGTCAGGTGCTCTAATCACTTGGCTGTCTGGCCCTCTGAATCTCCTATCACAGCAGGTTATTCCATAACCGCCTACTGCAATTTATCTTGCCACTGTCTTTGAGGCAGCAGGTATTGGCCACAATTAAAGACAGGCTACTATATTATTTGGACCACTGGTCTGGTCCAGTACATCAGTTCCTATTATTTCAACTTGACTACACACTACACATTATACCCAAGGTAACATCCTAAAGCATTTTTTTTAAATTGCCGTTATTTTTAATGTGTTAGTTGCTTTAGGCCTTTAATCCTTTTGTCGCTTTTCCATGAATTCGCTCTAGCTTGTGTATTGGAAGAGTATTTGATGGTATCAGTGCCACAGCATTGCAGCTTTCAGCAGTAAGAAGTTTTTCCTGTTCCCTCTGTATACTTTAACAAGCGTGCCTACCTCGATAGGTCACCAGATAAAGATGTAGGATGGTGAGAGCAGCCTTGAACCTCTTGAGTCCTAATCAAGGAATACAGACCCCACTGTCCACTTCCTGAAGACACCAGGGGAGAGGAGATTAAAAGGCAGCCACTTTCCCCCACAACAGAAGATGGCTCCAGGTAAGGAGGAATCAAGGTCATTTGGGGAGGGGTAGTCCTGGACTTATTGTGATGAATTGGGGAGACAGGCTGATATTTCAATCTGAGTGGTCCTTGTATAGCCCTATATAGTGTGATCCAAATGTATACCCTGGATGTGAATATCATTTCAGTCCAAACGTCTGCCTATTTACCTACTTTATTCATGAATTTTATGGAAGGGTGAACTAATATTCTCAACTAACCACTAATTCATTTGTATAAGCTGCTCAAACTTAAGCTAAAATTTTATCTGCCTACTCAAGGTGGCTGCTGTCTCTTGTTGGGATGAAATGATGCCCTGAATTGTTTGTTTTATGATGATGACATTGTAAGATGTTAAACTGTAATATACCAATGCTTAATTGCTCATTGTTGTTTTAAGACTTGTCTGAAAATGTGTCATCCAAGATAACCATTTTTTATTTTTTCTCTGCAAACTATGGTATTTATTGTAATAAAAAATAATATTACAGGAAATGAGGGTTTGAATCTCCTCAGAATTATCCTGATAGGAAATTTTAAATTACAATAAGTATATTGTGTGTACATGCTTAAGCCTTAAAAATGTTTTATTCAGAAAATTAATACATGAAAAAAACAGGGATAAAATATTGTAATCACTCAAGGAAAAGTGAGCTTTACTTTGTAATTCAAATTTATTGAAACAATAATATTTTAAGGAGTTACCCCAACATCCTGCATCTGTCTAGTTAAGAAATGAATTGGACCAGATATTTTCACTCCGGAAAAAAGCAAGAGGGAGAGGGGAGCCAGGAAATTGTTTAACAGTGAGAGAAATGCTTCTCACAGCAGGGTTAAGATAGATTAACTACAGAAGGCCCAATCGTGAGAACAATGACAGACAGTCACAAGAGTAGCCCCTCATGTGTGCCTAAGTGTCTGTCGGATCAGGCCCGATACTGTAAATGTCAGTGAGCACCATGTATTGCAATATGTATTTACCTCTGTCCCCAGTCTCAGATGGATTAGCTCAAGTTAAATGTTGTCTTAACCTGCCTGAGGGCGGCTGAGTGGTCTATTAGGTTCTATGGGATTCAGCTCATTGCAATACAATATTTTAATGTCATTTGGGCTAAATCCTGAAGTCCTTCCTCAGGCCCCAATGCTTTAACACTTATACGTGTGTTTAACTTTGCACAAGCGAGCAATCCCATTAAATTAAATGTGCTCCATGAGAGTGCAGGGGCTTGTAGAATGCAGGAATGGGTCCTTATTCAGTCCATGCATGCCCTACATCCCGATTGGCTTCTCTAAACATTTTGACCAAAGAAGGATTTGCAATGCAAAGACACTTAGATAGCAACAGTAAGCTTTTCTACAATATATGGCTAGTGCATATAGCATAGGTGAAGGAACTTATTGACCTAAAAAATACTGGTCTTAATTCTCATACAAACTGATATTTTTGTTATGCTAGGCCCATTAAAGTTTTATTGCTTCCTACACCCACAATTAGAGAGATCCTGATCAAATAGTGCAGGGGTCGGCAACGTTCGGCATGCGGCTCGCCAGGGTAAGCACCCTGGCGGGCCGGACCAGTTTTATTTACCTGCTGACATGGCAGGTTCGGCCGATCATGGCCCCTACTGGCCGCGGTTCACCGTCAATGGGGGCGGTGAGAAGCCGCGCCCAGCACATCGCTCGCCTGCGCCGCTTCTTGCCGCCCCCATTGGCCCAGGACGGCGAACCGCGGCCAGTGGGGGCCGCGATCGGCCGAACTTGCCGCGTCAGCAGGTAAATAAAACTGGCCTGGCCCGCCAGGGTGCTTACCCTGGCGAGCCGCGTGCCAAACGTTGCTGACCCCTGAAATAGTGAATACATTTCTGTGAATAATGTTTGTCTTTATCACAAAAATATTGCAAATAGTGAGACTGATAGTGTGAATGACTAAGTTCCCCTTTACACCACTTCTAGCAATGTAAAGGGGTATTAGAGTAAAAGAGAATCAGGACCAATATGTTTATAGTAGGAAGAGCTGCTTGGAAAACCAACATTTTTTCACCAGAGAAATTTTGAAGGAAAAATCTTCGTTTGAAAATTCAGTCAAAAATGTTCAGTATTCCAGCGAGAAATTTCAAACCAATGCATAAGGTACAGGTTTTGTTTAGAAATTTCTCATGGGAATTGACATTTTCCCCACAAACATTTTTCTTCTACAAAAGTGTATTTTCCAGAGGAAAAACCTTCCCACACTAAAATTTCAAAAATTTCGTTTTGCTTGTGATTTTCTTGGTACTGGAAATCTGAAGTACCAGAAAGTTGGGTGGGCATGTGTCATCTTCAGGACTAGAGTTTGAGGACCTTGTTGTGGAGTGGTGAGCTGGCTGGATGGTTTCTCTGTGTAGACTTATTTGTGTAGGTGTTGATGCCTAGGGTCTTGTCTTTAGGGCCATTCATCTTTGCATATGGCAACAATCTGTTTTTGGAATTTACTTCATCATAGGGCTGTCGATTAATCACAGTGAACTCAAAAAAATCGCGATTAAATACTTAATTGGTATTAATCACAGTTTTAATCGCATTGTTAAACATTAGAATACCAATTGAAATTTATTAAATATTATTTCCATTGCAACACAGAATACAAAGTGTACAATGCTCACTTTATATTATTATTTTTATTACAAATATTTGCACTGTAAAAATAATAAAAGAAATAGTATTTTTTCAATTCACCTCATACAAGCACTGTAGTGCAATCTCTTTATCGTGAAAGTGCAACTTACAAATGTCATTTATTTTGTTACATAACTGCACTCAAAAACAAAACAATGCAAAGCTTTAGAGCCTACAAGTCCACTCAGTCCTACTTCTTGTTCAGCCAATCGCTGAGACAAACAAGTTTGTTTACATTTATGGGAGATAATGCTGCCCACTTCTTATTTACAATGTCACCAAAAAGTGAGAACAGGCCTTTGCATGGGACTTTTGTAGCTGTCATTACAAGGTATTTACGTGCCAGATATGCTAAACATCCGTATGCCTCTTCATGCTTCGTCCACCATTCCAGAGGACATGCTTCAACCTGATGACTCTGGTTAAATAAATAATGCATTAATTAAAGTTGTGACCAAACTTCTTGGGGGAGAATTGTGTGTCTCTGGCTCTGCTTTACCCACATTCTGCATATATTTCATGTTATAGCAGTCTCGGATGATGACTCAGCACACATTGTTCGTTTTAAGAAAACTTTCGCTGCAGATTTGACAAAATGCAAAGAAGGTACCAATGTGAGATTTCTAAAGATAGCTATAGCACTCGACCCAAGGTTTAAGAATCTGAAGTGCCTTCCAAAATCTGAGAGGGACGAGGTGTGGAGCATGCTTTCAGAAGTCTTAAAAGAGCAACATGCTGATATGGAAACTACAGAACCCGAACCACCAAAAAAGAAAATCAACCCTCTGCTGGTAACATCTGATTCAGAGGATGAAAATGAACATGTGTCGGTCCGCACTGCTTTGGATTGTTATTGGCAGAACCTGTCATCAGCATGGACGTATGTCCTCTGGAATGGTGGTCGAAGCATGAATGGACATATGAATCGTTAGCGCATCTGGCATGTAAATATTTTGCGACGCCAGCTACAACAGTGCCATGCGAATGCCTGTTCTCATTTTCAGGTGACATTGTGAACAAGAATAGGGCAGCATTATCTCCCGCAAATGTAAACAAACTTATTTGTCTGAGCGATTGGCTGAACTAGAAATAGGACTTAGCAAACTTGTAGGCTCTAAAGTTTTACTTTGTTTTATTTTTTAATGCAGTTATTTTTTGTACATAATTCTGCATTTTTAAGCTCAACTTTCATAATAAAGAGATTGCACTACAGTACTTGTCTTAAATGAATTGAAAAATATTATTTCTTTTGTTTTTTATAGTGCACATATTTGTAATCAGAAATAAATATAAAGTGAGCACTGTACACTTTATATTCTGTGTTGTAATTGAAATCAAGATATTTGAAAATGTAGAAAACACCCAAAAATATTTAAATAAATGGTATTCTATTATTAACAGTGCGATTAATCACAATTTTTTTAATTGTGTGATTAATTGTAATTAATTTTTTTAATCACTTGACAGCCTTACTTCATAATCATAACTTTTTGACTTGACCAGCACTTGGCCTTTTCTGTCAGTATTGCTATTCCCTCACTAGTAGAAAGGACTTTTTTTTGGCATGCTTAACATTTTCTAATTCAATTAGTGAAAGTTTTGTAAAGTTTTTCATGTTTCAGATAAGAGAAGACTTCAAAGGATCCCAGTAGTCGGTATGTTGAACAGTGGTATCATAACGGGCAATTAGGAACATTAGAGATCACCTTTATCAGGACTTTGAACTACCTTCAAAGAGAGAGAGAGAGAGAGAGCATAATAAAACTAGAATTTGTAACAAAAATACACAGCACAATTCCTTAGTCCAGATGTTCTTAAACTGTAGTCTGTGGCCCAGTGAGGGTCCTCAGAGCATTTGCTGTTGGTCCAATTAGAGCTAGCTAGTCACATGGTGACCTTTTTTTGCCCCCTTGCATTCTCTGAACAGCATGAAGGACACGAACCCCAAGATTATGTGATGGTACCTCTCATTACAACCATAGTATTTTTCAGCTTTTTCACCATGCTGGGAAAGCCCACCAGAATGCAATTTCCCCCCTCCCCCAAGAAGGCCGGGAGAACAAGACCCCGGACCCTGTTTTGAGGGGGACGGCATGTGATGGGGTTTACCCACACTGGAAAGCAAGGTGTTAAAAGCAGCTCTGGACCCAGGCAACCCCATCCAGCCACACCTAGAGGCCTGCACAAGCCGCTGGCAAGGCTTTAAAAGGGGAGAAGAACAGCTCAAAAGGAAGCATGCCATGAAAGGGAGCAGGCAGTTCTGAAGGTCAAAGTATTGTCCCAGGGACACCTTGCCTGAGGCCTCACTACACGGATCTGTGGAGAACCTAGGAAGGAGGAAAGCGACTGAGTGTGCAGGTCAGAGACTCAGGAGAATTGCTTTACTCTGGTGCAATTGAGAGGGGGCCAGAGTAGAAAGTGGTCCAGGGAGGGTGGCAGCTTAACACCACAAGGGGCTGCATGTAGCCACCCACTGTTGGGCCCTGGACTGGAGCTTGATGGAGAGGGTGGGCCAGGGCTCCCCTACCCTAGCCCGCCCACTCCCCTCCCCCCAGCAGACAATGCAACACCAGGAGCCTCCATCTAAGGCAGGAAGACTCCAGGGACTGACCTTGAAAACCTAGCCCCTGGTACCCTAGTGCAGGAGGGGATAATTGGAAGCCCTGCCTGACCACTAGGCAGCACTATGGGTGGTGCCACAGAAGGCCAGACACGTGATGTATCAGGCACACAGCAATTATAATCAGTTGAATTGAAAACCATGGACCTGTCCCAAATCCCACTGAAGTCAGCAGAAAGATTTTTATGGACTTCAATAAGCTCTGGATCAGGTCACATATTCATAACAACATACCCATTGTTTATAGTTGTAGATACAACTACCCAAAGATAAGATTATATATTATAAAATGCTAAATACACCACTCTGTTGCATTGCTGTGCAAATTTGAGCCAATACCCTACAAAAAGGGTCTTTGTATTAGCAGGAAGAGGAATCAAATATAGTAATCTCTCCCCTCTGTTCTCTCATAAAAGATCATTTCCTTCTCAAATACTTCAATGTCACCAAAAGTCAGTGCAGATTAATGAATCTGAGAGAGAGAAAAAATGCCTGTTGTGGGAAATATTTCTGCTATAGCTTTCTATAGACGTACTGATTAAAATGCATGACCCACATAACCTTCAGATTTCCTCTGTTTAAACATTGGTTCTTCAGGAAAAAAAGAGAAAGGAAAAAAATTGCAAATTAAATCAGGGATAAGCACTGTCATGCTGGCGGAGACAAGTTCAATATAGATAATTTATCTACTTAGACAAATGAAATCAGTGTCAGTTGATCCTTCTGAAATGTTCTGATGCTTTTGCAAAAAAAAAAAATGTTGCGGGCAAATGAAATTTTGCTTTGGCTTAATTTTGCAAAAGTTCTGTAACATTTCTAGACTTTAAGGACACGGTTTTAGGCCAACTCAGTTGGCTAATTGTTTCAGGAGACTGGATCTACTCTTGATGGTGATGTAAAGTTTGAAGGATCGCAAGAATGAGCCAACAACAATGATGTGAATGTCTGAAAGCATAGGCCTCATGCAGCACATGTAGTTTGCACGAGAAGCTGTCCAGGTTAGCCGGGGTTCTTTCCCAGATTACAACAGAAATGCGATGGATATTTTGATCCTGAATTTTGTAGGCTATTCAAAAATACTTAGAATACCCTCAGTTTCAGTTTGCCCACCTCTAAAATGGAGATAATAATCCCTCTTTAACTAACTCACAGGGGGTTGGAAGTTATTAAGGGTTATACAATAGCACCTTACCCTGTAAGTATTAAGTAATTTGCTATAGTGCTACAAAAAAATAACGGCTTGATCCTGTAATCCCAAACAATAGTCCCCTTGCCTTCAATACAATTACTTGAGTGAGTAAGGATTTATTCAGGTGAGCAAGGGTTGCAAAACTGGACCCTTAATATACCAAAGGAAAGCAAGGGTGTTTTACATTAAAATGTTTCTCAGATGAGCACCTGGTGCAAGCTATGCACCTATTTATCTCCCACAGTGGCCTCACAATAGCAACATATGCCCATCATCACAAGACTCAGGGCTTGTCTACAATTACAGCGCCTACAGTGCAGCTGAGTGGGTGTTGCACTTAGTGAAGATGCTACTTACGCTGACAGGAGAACTCCCATCAGCATAGGTACTCTACCTCCCC
The DNA here is from genome assembly GCF_011386835.1 of Chrysemys picta bellii. Classification (NCBI taxonomy): domain Eukaryota; kingdom Metazoa; phylum Chordata; order Testudines; family Emydidae; genus Chrysemys; species Chrysemys picta. The sequence continues at coordinate 113,340,896 of NC_088796.1, forward strand.
GAGAGGTGGTAGCTATGTTGACCGGAGAAACCCTTGTGTCAACATAGCACGGTCTATATCAGGAGTTAGGTCGGTATAACTGTGTCGCTCGGAGTGGGAGAGGGGGATTTTCCACACCTCTAAGCGACGTAATTATGCTGACATAAGTTTGTAGTGTAGACCAGGGCTCCATTACTGTATTTATCCCCACCATCCCAGCAGAGCTTATAACAGTGGCTGTCACTTGAGGCTTGTTCAGAATGCAGCAGCACATTTGCTTACCACTTTAAGTAAACAACTCAATTATGTCCACCTTGCTTCCTTTACACTGCCTATAAAATGGGAGATGGGGTATAAGCTGGCACCATTTTTAAAGGCCTAAATGATGGAGGCCTTAGCTGCATTGGAGAAATGTCCTGAGGATTATCCACGCTCAGACATCCCTTGTCTTTAGAAGATCCTTCCACGGTCTCTCAAGTCAACAATCACCGTCTTTGCTGCGGTGAATTCTAAGAGTTCAATGCCATTTTCCCCTAACCCCACATCTCATTCCATCTCTCCCCACTTCTATAAGCATTTCAAACATATTTCCGATTAAGGTGAATCATTTGCCTCAGCTATTGCTTCAAGTATTTGCTATTCACAATTCATTATTTGTACTCCGTGGTTGCTCATCTAACTCACATTATATGACTAATGCTCCCTAACTGAGGCCTCTCAAACCTACATAGCTTTCAAAGCAGCCATTTAAATACTTTTGCTTTCCATGAAAACTCTTGCAAACAGTTCTGCTCGCTTGAATGCTCATGAAAAGTGAATAAAATATCCTGAGTACCAGCTATGTGAATTTGTGAAGTTTTATTCCATGACAGTTTGTAAATACTTTTATTTGCAGCATGGGCCCAGCTCTGCATATAACTTACAAAGCAAATGATTTTGTATAATTTCATTACATCATGTGGGATTTTCAAAAGCACCCAAAGGGGTCAGGTGCTCCACTTCCATTGACTGAAATTCAGTGGGAAATGGGCACCTAACCCCCTTAAGCACTAGGGAACTAAAGGATTCAGAGCACTGGGAGTTGGATGCAGAACCTTTTGCCTCTAAGTTGTTAGCTTGAATCCAGCCTGTGCAAAATGCACTGGCAGACCCAGTCCTATTCATGATCCAACAATGTCTATGTCACAGTTCAAAGAAATTGGCACCTATGTTGTCAGTGCTGGTTGAGAAGCCAAGGAAAGGAGGTATGGAGAATGAATAAACCTCTTACCCTAGAGATGGTCCCTTCATTACCGTTCAGGATTGAGATACGTGGCCTGAACAGAGCTGGGACGCTTAGCCTGCTGTTGCTGTCCACATTTTGAGAATATAACACAGAATTCTAACATCCAGGGCGGCTAAGCTATTTTTTCCCCCACAGGCAGTAACTTAAACACTAAAAAATAAAATGAAATTGTAAGTGGAACATTATGTATGACTAAGCTAAGGAGTCGGACATAAAGAGTCACTAGTGTATTAGGGATACTTGAAGGCTTTTGGTTTAGGGTAGACTATTTGGCCAAGGAACATTGAAGTTCTACAAAGCAAAAGTCAAAAGACCCAATTCTCCTTTCCCTTCACACTGGTATAAATTAGCACCTTTGAAGTCAGTGGAGTTACACATATTTAAAACTGGTCTAAGAGGAAAATAGGCCCAAAAACTTAAAGTTACAAAGTATGCCAACTTTTCCTGATCGCCTAATAAAAAGTATCTCTAGCATATGCTCATAAAAATATTCATTACAGTCCCAATCTAATTTGGTTTCACAGAGAAACCCTACTATAATCAGGGAACATTTCTATAATACCTTTTATGCTGAAGTCAGTCAGATAACAATTTTATACTGAAAGATTCCTAATTGATTTGACCATAAAATTAAGCCTTTTGTTCAAAGAAAAATGGTAAAATTTATATTTTTCTATTTGCACTCCTTCTTCACCTCCAACTGCAAGGAAAAAAGACAAAACAATTCAGCTTTCAAATGCAGGCTGCATGCAAATATCATGAGGTCAATAAAATGCTGCATGCTAAAAGGAAAGAAATGCTCAAGCAGTGAAAAGACCCAATTGACTGAGGGATGATACACAAGCTAATGCCTCCTTAGAGGATGGTTTCTGGGGTAGAAGAATGGTGTATGCTGCTTGAAGAGGGGGAACAAATCTGTGAGGATCAAGTCTGTTTTATTCCATAGAAGGCAGATTAGAAGAGGAATTTTAGCATACAAAATCATGGGGAAGGGTGTTAGGGAACAGTTACCACATGTCATTTGGAGTGACACAACAGCAGCTACATTTTTGTGATGTAGCAAACATCGGACAGAACTAAAATCACTAAATCAAGTTTGGCCTTCATGGTTTACTTACACTCTCTACAACACCACTGAACTCAGCAGGATTGCAGGGAGGTGTAAATCAGCAAAGAATTTGTCCCTAAGACATCATTTTAGGCAATAGTTCGGGAGGTGCATTCTTGTTGGGCCATATTTATCCCTGTGCTGGCACCGGTGCAGGGATGAACAGGATGCACCTTTCACCACCTCTATTCAGGATTTGACCCTCAGCGCGGGCTTGTAGCTTCAGTCCAAAAGACTCTTAAGGACCATTGCAGGGATGCTGGACCAACCCATCCATACTTTTTATCTGCCCTCTCTTTTCTCTGAACCCGTCCCAGAATCCTCCCTGCTGGCAGACTGACCTTTGTGCCTAGCATACGGGTTTGCTATGCTGAGAATTTCCCCCGAAAGTTGGTGGCAGGGGGGGAACACCCTATAACACCCCTTTGTGCCATCCTAGGTGGAGCAAAGGGGTTGTAATGCAACACCAATTGCATTTGTATAAAGAGTTAAAGTAATGTCAGACATAACCGTCAGATTGGGTCATATACGATCAAGCCAGTTATGGATGCAAGTCAAGATTTCCTGTGCATGTTTTCCTTTTCGGTCTCTTCCTTCATGTTGTAGAAAGCAGTCCATTACTAGACCGTCAGCTGAGTGTTTTGTGTCAGTATTTTGACAGTGGAAACCAAAATAGTGTACAAAACAGAGCTAGGAAAAAAATAACCATCATAGTCTGAAGTCACATCAGAAAAGAAAGCATTCTGCTCTTGTTGACAGCAATCCTTTGAAGACCTGGAGAGGGGCCTTGATCTCAGCAGGAGACCATTGTTATCTGCCATTAAAAAGCAGTTACAGCTAGTGAGTCTAATGGATATTTTCCGCTCTGCTTTGAAGACAATGTTATTTAATAACCCCCTTCTCAAACACACGCACATACTATCTATGGCGATCTTATGCTAAAATAAGAAAGGGTGGTCAGATAAAAAGCCGAATGGCTTCTTCAAACCCTAGGATATCAGGCTGTCCATCATCTTTACTGGCAAGCTGAGAGCATTAAGAAACAAATGCACATAGTACTTTGTTCAAAGGCCAGGGTGGGGGAAAAAAAGCATTCAGGCCTAAGAATGAGAGAGCCTGCTGTTTCTCCTATCACGGTCACATCACACACTCCACTTGTGGTAGGAATTATCCATGAATAGCTAGATTAACTAATAGCAACCTGTACCCTAGACATTCAAGCAGAGCACTAACTTTGTTTTTATATTTGACTTTTAGTGCTTATGAAAATGAAGCACTGATAGTGCCGGCTAGAGCATTACCAGACCTGCCTTCAAAGACATCTATCCTCTAGGTGGCAAAATAGCATGAAGCCTCCCTCTTAATAGGCACCTCTATTTGCAATCTTCCAAAGCCACTGCACTGATCAGAGATGCTGTCCTGGATTCCTGTCCCAGGATGAAGCTATCGGGACCAGAAGCAAGTCATTTTCAGTGTTTGACCCTGGGCTGCAGTGCAGATCAGCATATGATTTTTAGTCTGACTGTTTACAGATTCTGGTGAAATACACTTTTTTTTTGCAGAAGCCAACTTACAAGAGGAACAAAGAGGAAAGAATGTACAGGAGGGAGAAAGAGATTCTTAAAAATTAAAGTCTAAACATCTGGGTTTTCAACAAATACAATTTTTAAAAATGTCCATTATTGACCTACCTCTGCTCCCACTGAAGTCAAAGGCAGCTTTTGAAAATCCCACCCTAGCAGAACATAAACAGAACACAATTGTGATCTCATGCTACTTATTTATGGATTTGTCTCCTCAGTTACTGTAGTGATTGTTACTCTGTAAATACTGTCACTAGAGAGAGATGAGGGGTGTACCTAAGCAACATTCCAGACAGGATGCAGTATTCTCAATGCTTTTGTTTTTTTGCAGCTTATTACCAAATTCTTAGAACCATTCTGCAGCCACTATGCCTGTCCCCAAACTAAAAGTATACCAAATGCGTTAACTCTATTCACATTTACACCCATGAGTGCTGGAGTAGGCTACAATAAGCAAGGATCATCAATCATTATTTCTACACACACCGAAACCTACACTTCTTCTAAGCAAATAATTTCTGGATAAATCAAAGAAAAAACAACCCTAAAACAAGTTGCACAACAATTACATTTGGAGAAAAAACAGCTAAGCAAGAAAGTAGATGTACTACATGGATCATTCACTTAATTCATTTAACACATTGAAAAAATGCTAAGAGATTCAGCTAAGAACATCTTCTCCTGTCTGGCATTCCTCAAGCTTTAAAGGACTCGTCCTTCAATCATCTAATTAGAGTTAGAAGGATATTGCTGATGATAATCATCATACTTGGCACTTGGCTGTATATAGCACCTTTCATCCAATGATCTCAAAGTGCTTCACAAACATGAATTAATTGTGATTCACATCAGCCCGACTAGGTAGTTAAGTATTATTATATTATATGCATTGTAAGTTACCCATAGGTATTATAGCCTACTCTTTGTATCACAATACAACCTCAATTAGCTAAAGGTTACAGAGGACACCTCACACTTTTGGATAATCAGCAGTCTTTGAAGTCTATTCCTTTAACCTCAAACAAAGACTCCAAGTATCTTCTAGGTGGTCCCCTCCCCTATTGGGCAAATGGCTGGCTCAGTGGGCCTCCACTTGTTTGCAGCTCTGCTCACTTACAGGGTGATTTAAACAGCAAATCTTTCTATGGAGCACCAAGTAGGAGCTGAAGAGCCCAAGAGAGCTTTTGAAACACATTAGTGCTGCTATCTAATGATGCCCAGGGCTCTCCATAGAGAACACAGATTACGTCGCACACAGCATCATCCTATCCCCTCATTAACTTGTCCATTTCCCCCCATGCTATATTAAGGTAAAGATAGTTGGATCCAGAGGTGACTGGTAAGTACTGATAGCAGAGCGGTGCAGTGGCAGGCCTCCCCATCACCACTACAGCCACAATCAACTTCCTAGTGACTGCCAAGGCACCCTCCAGCAACACCCTCTTGCCTACCCCACCCATTCCCTCCAACCCCTTCTGCTTCCCCCTGCCCATCCCCCTGGCCCGCCATCCATCCCCCCGTCTCCCACTGTCTCCCCCAGCCCCACTACCTCCCGCAGACTTCCACCCATCGCACCTAGCCCCCCACTGCCTCCCTGAGCTCCCTTCTGTGCACCCCATGCAGGATAGTCCAGACACAAACTCGAGCAAGTAGCTGCAGCTGCCAAAGTGACAGGACTCAGCAGGCTTCCCCTGAGTCGCTAATGGTTTGTAATTGGCCAAACACCAGCTATTTAAAAAGAAAATGTTCACAAATCCTGAGTTTCATGAATTTTAGCATGAATTATTATTTGCCTGAAAGTTTGTACCAAATGTGTGTTATTTCCTTTTCAGTGAGATTTAAAAATGCCACATCAAAGAACATCTCTCCAGAGCCCTGAATATTTGCTTGTGATTATTCTCTTGTTTAAACAACCAAACAAAAATCTATCAGCTACCCTCCAGGGAAAACAGAATCAATGACTGGAACTCAGGTGATCTGCCACACAATACAAACCACTGGTAAATTCCTCTTATTTTTCCCATGCAATTTCTTACTTCTTTTTCCACTTCCAGACTGGATCTGGGGAAGAGACCTCTCTTCCAGTGTTGGATCCAACCTAGAACCATAGGGACAGATTCTGGATCCCATTTAAATTAGGGTCTCCAAGCAGAGGGGGAAGGTTTGAGGACCATATATTAGCTATTTATATAAAATCAATATGGGTCTTAATCAAAACCCATTACAAATCAACAGCAAACTTTCCATTGACTTTAATGAGCTTTGATAAGGTCCTATGTTGAAGTGTACACTTATAATTTCCCTTGTACAGAACTGAGCTATTAAGAGCCCCCATTTTCTCCCCTGCATATACCCACAACTGCTTCTAGGCAGGCTTGTCAGTTTATTTCTTCCTTCCCCCTGCAGTTATCTCCAGCATCCAGTTTAGATAGGGATGGGCACTAAGGGCTAGTTTTGTCTCAAGAAACCCAGCCACCTGTATGCTAGCCACCCTCTTTGCAGGAGTGCAAAAAAGCTTCCCATGCCCCTTCCCTCATGACAGGGTTCCCTCCCCACTCTGAATTCTAGGGTACAGATGTGGGGACCCACATGAAAGACCCTCTAAGCTTATCTCTACTAGCTTAGGTTGAAAACTTCCCCAAGGCACAAATTCTTCCTTGTCCTTGGAACGGTTTCGCTGCCACCACCAAGTGAGTTAGACAAAGATTTAGGAAAAGGACCACTTGGAGTTCCTGTTTCTCCAAAATATCCCCCCAAACCCCTTCACCCCCTTTCTTGGGGAGGCTTGAGAGCAAACAAGGTGAGCACAGACCAGCCCCTTGGGATCTTAAAAGCAGAACTTTATTATAAAGAAAAAGTAAAAGAAGCACCTCTGTAAAATCAGGATGGAAGGTAATTTTACAGGTTAATCAGATTCAAAACACAGAGGATTCCCCTCTAGGCAAAACTTTAAAGTTACAACAACAAACAGGAATAAACCTCCCTCTTAGCCTAGGGAAAATTCACAAGCTAAAACAAAAGATAATCTAACACATTTCCTTCCTATTACTTACAATTTTATTAATATTATTTATTACTATTTATTTATAATAATTTATTACTATTAATATTTCTGTAATATTAGATGTATCATTTCAGTAGGAGCTGGATTACTTGCTTGGTCTCTTTCTTTGTCTCAGAGAGAACAACAACAGAGAACAAAGCAAAAACCTTCTCCCACAGATTTGAAAGTATCTTCTCCCCTTATTGGTCCTTTTGGTCAGGTGCCAACCAGGTTATTTGAGCTTCTTAACCCTTTACAGGTAAAGGAGGGATTTATGCTACCATTAGTTGTATGTTCATGACACCTCCTTTTGCACAACCCCATGTAGCAACAGACAGGTTGTGGACCATACTCTCACATATAGCCACTAGAAATGATAATACAAGGCCATACCATTTGGTTTAGGGACATGTCACAATATTTCCTTGGTTATGAGCTTTATTTTTCTGAGTATATAGTGAATCGAGAATACTTTCCTGGGTGACAACAGTATATTCCCCAAGTGACACAAGGAAAAGGCTTGATCGTGACTTGTCAGCTGACACTGGCAATGTTACATGGACTAGGCAGTCTTAAAAAAACAGCTGTGTGTGTGGTGGGCGGGGGAGGGGGTTAGACAGAATTTAGCAATTCTGTAAAGATCAAGAAAGTCCACTAGGCACTGAAAGATGCTCTAGCATTAGCTTTTGCACCCTCCTGTTGCTTTGTAAATAAAGATCACAATCACACAGCTTCTCAGGAAGTAGAATTTATTCTAATGCGATTTTGGAGGAATACCTCAAAATAAATGTTCTGCAGTGCCTGGGGGCACTGCTTGATCCATGCAGAGGCTGGCTGCTAAGAACTCATCAAGCAAACTGGATAACTCATATCATCCAATACAAGCAATGAGAGAAAAAGGTAGTTTTATTCACTTTATACATTTATTTGTGTAGTGTTTAAAGCAAAGTACTTTTGCAGAATCAGAGAGATTTGCCTCGACAGCTTAAAATAATTTTTAATGGATTATTAGCTAGGAAAGAGTCACTGAAAAGATTTTTCTGTTATTTTGGGGATGGACCCTCAATTGTTTATCTGCCACTTAGAGGGCTGGGTGTGGTGGGGGCAACAGTAACTAAGAGGGATGTAAAAAGAAACACACTTAGTTTATTAGAGTCCAACTAAACTACAAGTGGTGATGTCAGAGTTTTGAGTTTCCACACAACACCAACTCAACCCTCAAACTCTCCAGCGACTGTGCATCATTCCAATGACACCAAGTTGGAAGTGTTACATAGACTGGGCAAGATTTAATTAGTTGATTTAATAAGTTTGAAGTCCCCCATTTCCAAAGTTGTCCTTTTACAGGAGTCCCATGTGCTTTAGTGCTCCTGTCACAGACAATATAATTTGGCCATTTGGGATGCATTCTTCCCTACTGCCTCACACAAAGCCCAAGTAAACATCTCCTAAATGACAGAGGGTGGATGGAATTCACACCCACAGTCTCAGGCAGGTTTTAGAGAAGTGTGTGGTTGATATTCCAGCCATGAGGCTGGTATAGCAGCTTTCCATCCCTGTGATAGCTTTCCATCCCTGTTTAGGGTGGATCACCATAACTGCAGACCTAGCAGCCATGTTCTTGACCCTCTCCATGCTTGTCTTAAATTCTCCTCCACACTGGATTACACAGAAGTGGTGCAAGTCCATGGATCACAGGGGTCGCAGGGCTCCTTTGCACACTCTCTGCCCAGCAAAATCACCATAATACAAGGCCAGTTCTACTGCCCTGGTGACCATCCAAAGCCCTGTCATCTTGACTGAATGGCTTTCTGGAAGTTATACTTTAGCCAAACCCAAGTTATTGGGCTCACTACAGGGGTAACTGGGTGAAATCTAATGGCCTGTGATATACAAGAGGTCAGAATAAATGATCAAATTGAACCTTCTGGCCTTGAACTCTATGAATCTGCAAGTGAATTTTATCCTTTGAAAACCTTGTGTCTATGAAAAGTTCACAAAGCAAAAGTGAATTTCACTCGAATATGTACCAGTGTGACTGGGGCAGGCCATGCCTGCCATTTTTACATCAGTGTTAGAACACCAGGTATGGCCAAGAGCTGCCCTGACTTACAATCTATGCAATCCTTTTGAACTCAGTTTGCAGCATGTAAGTCAGGGCAGAATTTGCCCTATTGTGTTTTATGTATGTCTAGTAAACTAGACTCTGACGCCTAATTTTTTTCTCTCGTCCACACTACACATCTCTTTATAGCAGTGGGGATCTCTATTCTGCATTTACTGCATGCAACAGAGAGCTGTATCGGTGTTAGGAAATCTGCAGTACTTACTGGAAAAGTGAAATCTACCTTGAGAATTTTCTTTCTCACTTAAAGGAAATGCATTCAACTTTATGGCTCATATTTTAGTAGACACATTTGGATTTGACTTAACTTCATTTTTAAAAAATGCACTAAAATGTATCCATAAACTTCACACTGTACTCAAACGTATTGGACATAGAACATAAAAATGGGCAATATTTTGCCATTTTTAGGCTTATAAAATATACCTAGTCACCATTTATTATTTTAATAATATGGATGCTACTAGTCTAGCGTCCTTCAAAGCAGACCGACTGTTAAAAATGTAAAATGTCATGATCATCTTAAATTTGATTGACTGAGAATTGGTATTATGTCAGCATACTTGCTTGTTTTGTATTTATGCTAATCAATATATTACTATTTCATTGAGTTTGGATCATTCTTGTCTCTTGATTCTTGCACAATGATTATTTTCTGTTCGTAACTACCAAAAATTAAAACAACTAATTAAAAGTGTATTATTTATATAGTGTGAAGCTAGGAATTTTTTCTCTCTGGTGCACCTTTTTATTTCCAATACCATACTTGTGTGCAGAGGCAGCACCTATTTAATCATTGAAATTTCTGAGGTTTGTACAGAAGACACAGATACACTCTGTTCTCTATTTAGACTATTTTTGTTCTTTATTGTGTTTAAACTGAAAGTGGTTGCAATTTGTATATGGAAGAAAAGACATAGTGACTGATTGCCCCCCCGCCCAGTGTGCCACCTGAAATACTGGGATATCACTGAGCCCACCGGTTCCACCAGTCTGGGTTCCCTTACACTGCCCTGCTGAGTCAGGTCCTCAAGCCTCCTCCAGCAAACACAAAGGTAGGGACAAACCCAGCTGCAGAAAGACAGAGACACTGAGATCAGTTCTGCCTGGGAAGACTCAGCTCAGGAATTTCCCAGCACTCAAGTGCACGCCCCCTTTGGAGTGTAAACCCAAAATTGTATTGTCTTGCGCTACACAGAGATCTGTACAGCGTAAGCTCATGAAATCCACCCCCTTCCTCAATGTAGGAGAAGATATGCATAGCTTTTTGCCCCCGTTATGAATTCCACAAACTGGTTTCAGAATAAACAAAAACAAGTTTATTAACTACACAGGATAGATTTTAAGTGACTATATGGAATAGCAAACAGATCAAAGCAGATTACTTTAGTAAAACAAAAACCGCAAACTGAGCTTAACACACTAGATTGGTAGGATATACATTAGCAAATTCTCACTCTTAGTGATAAACAGGCAGGCAGATTCTTAAGGCACAAGTTGCTTTGGCTTTCTCAGGTTTTCATACACAGGCTAAAAATCCCTCTAGCCTGGGAACATCACTTCCCACAGTTCAGTCCTTGCCCCTCAGGTGTTTCCTGGTGTGTTGTTGCAGGGAGAGTGAGGTACCCTCATGATGTCATTGTCCCCCTTTTATATCTTCTTCCCACTTGCTGGAAAGTTCTTTTGCTGTGACCTGGGCCAAATCATTCCCATTGTGTAGTGCTATCTCTGAGAGGTTTCTATTGTACACAATTCCTGGGGTAACCCTTGTACTTGTGTGCATTTCCTCAATAGGCCAGTAACATTGTTTGGCCTTTTTTACTGTTGTACCTGAAAGGCTGCTTGTGGGTGTTTTCAACCTTACAGCGTGTTTCAGTAACACGTATGTAGCCAAACTTCATAACTTCCCATACGATGATAACATATACAATCCAATGAGATATTAATGTTTAGCAGATCAGGACTTTTAGAATGATACCTCACCAGACAAACTTTGTACAAAACATATCTTAATTATATGACAGTGGTGAATATTGGGCTGTCAGGGTGTCACACACACTATGGATACAAACTAGCATCTAATATAATCTAGATTGTAGAACATTGATTTCAAATGGAAAACATCAACAGAAAGACATGAAATACTTAGTCTGGAGTTTCTTTGGTTCAACCAGCTACTCTCTAATAATGCAGCTTGTACAAATTAATACAACAATTAAGTCATCTGTAAATCACTCTTACAAGTTGTGGCACTTAAACTATCTTTGTGTCTGATCTTGCAACCCTTGCTCACATAACTATATATTGGGGCTTGTCTAGACAGCAAGATGGGGTGTAAGTCTACATCACACTAGCTTTCAAAGCATTAACTGTCCACATTGACCCTACAGCCACACCACTAAAAGTTCCCTAGTGCACTTTGATCTACTCCCATTTGAAACAGGAGTAGCCCAATGCACATTGGCAGACTTTTAGTGTGCCATGGACAATTAGTTCATGGTACACTAGTGCACTGTAGATTTACACCCCAGCCACCCCGCACTTACTTGCCACCTAGACAAGTTCTTGCTCTCATAAACAGTCCCATGTCCCATTGACCTCAATGGAATGAATCAAATAAGCACAGACTGCAGGAATGAACCCTTTAACTCATGTCCCAAGATGTTTGGGGAATCCCTTTCCCCTTCTAAAATCTGTCGTGTGTCTGAATGCTACTGATTATTAACACTTGGCATAGTTTAGCCAGAGCAAACATGCTGCAGCAAGCAGAAAGTCTCTTTGAACCCCTTCCCTAAAGAGGTCATGTGGATAGCAAGCAGAAGGTGTAAGCATGTGGATAGCAAGCAGAAGGCCTTCACAATACTTGTTCTGGATAATATCAAGTGCTCCTATCATTTAGAAATACGTTCTCAAGAAGTCAACCTACAGCCCAAATGAGCTAGTCAATAATGGGAAAACATCTTCATTGAGTGTCAATTTCAACACACATTCATGCTCATTTCTTTACAAAAGCTGTCCCTTTGTCAGTGAAAACCATGATGCGTTTTAAAAAGGCACAATTTACACTAAGTTCTTTTCTCAACGCAGAGCCTACACACTTGTTGACTCTATAGTGGGTTTTGGGCATTGTGCTCTTTACAAGCCTTGAATACTCATAAAAAGGAAAATCAAAAATGCCAACCTCCTCTCTTAAAGCACCTGAGATGGAGATATTTAAAAGCAATCATTTTATCCCCTGCACTTTAAAACTTTGAGTGATGCCCTTCATGAATGAATTATTTTTTCAGGTCAGGTTTTATTAAACACAGTGGTTAGAATGCAAGGTGCAGGCAGCTCTTCCCCGTATTACAATAGACCCTTTGGACCCTATCTGTACTGAACAGGGGTCTATCACATAGGAAAGATTTTCAACGGGAGCCAAACCTTCAATGTCCACATACTTCATGAAGCACTTGGTAAATAATATATGCTTTCATAAACACACGGAGTGCTTTTCATTTTTCTATGATATCACACCTGGACAAAAGGTCAAGGAAGCCACTCCGTTGTATCTGGTTACACAATGATCCATCGTATATTGACAAATGAGTACAGAGCACTGTTTACAAAGAGCTAGTCAGAATAATTTCAACTAACGAGTTGTGGAAATGGACATATTTTGTGGAGAGGTTCAATTTCAATGAAATTCCACTGGAAACCTACCTGGTTTCATGCCAGCTCACTTGCCCAGATCCTCAGAAGCCTGCCAAGTGGGCTACCTTTGAGCTGGGGCTCCTAGGGTTGCTCCCATCCCATTCAGTCCCAAGTTGGAACAAAATCAAATTTCAAAATATTGAAATCTTCCACAAAATGGAATTACTGTCCCTTGTCCAGCTCTACATTTACAGTAAGAAAGTCTCCTTTCATAACATTTTACTGATCTCTTCATCAATATGGTAATATTTAACATCTATATTGCAGTAGCACCTAAAGGCCACAACCAGCTTGGGTTCTATTGTGTTAGAAGCAGGAACGTTCTTAATGTTTTGTCTGAATAATGTGCGTGCCTCAGTTTCCCCTGTGTTTCTCAAGTATCTAGTGGTGGGACAAGGGTTTGTGATCATTGCAGATACCCCTAGAGGGCAGATGAGACTGCTGTCTGGCTGCCTGGGCACAGACACGGCCGACACTCTGTATCCTGGCAACTGATGCATGAGGCCCATCCTCTGCAAGAGCCAGCTGGAGGTGTTGGAAAACAAAGCAAGAGGTGGAGGCCAGGCGACCTGTTTGTCTCTTTCCCAGACAAAGGATGGAGGAGGGACAACTGTGTGCGACTGAGAATGGGCTGCTGGAAGCGAGTCAGTCTCCTGGTTTTGGACTTGGGGTGGGGAGAGAGCCCAGGACTCTGGATCCCCCCCTGAATGTTCCTAATTTCTGTGCAAACAAGATCTGTCCTACACGGCCTCCCAGACAACTAATACACCCTTCTGTTTTACAATGCTGGCCGAGAGTCACTGCTGACTGCCAAGTTGGGGTGCATGGCCCTTTGGGGCCATGTAAGGCTTCCCCAGGTGTCCCATTCTGGCAGACTCACTGCAGGGAGCTCACAGGGTGCTGAACGCTCCGAGATCAGACCCAGGAGGTGCTGAAGCCAAGGAGGATGGCCATAGTGAGAATGTGCCCTGAGGGGTTGTCACACTGCAAGAAGAGTCCAATCTGAACTTCATTGAGAGGGGTTCCAGGGCCCCAAGCCTGTGCTCTCCGTGACTGCTGTACAAACAGAATAGATGAGAATCCCTTCCCTCAAAGAACATACAAATTTAAAGACAAGCCCTAAAGGGTGGGAGAGACAAATAATTGGGCCGGTGTGGGTTTAGGGAGACAGGTAATAATCATAACAGGATGGTACTAAAATCTGAGCTGGGTGGCAGTCACAGCTCTCCGGCTTTGTGGCCATGATCAGCTTGCAGTTTATTTTAAACATTATGAAAGAGGTAAATTTTGAGGAGGGACTTGGAGGACAAGGTGGTGAGCTTATGGACTTTTACTAGGAAATTTCCCCATTGGCAAGGGGCAGCCTGGGAATAAGTATGAGAGTACTTGTTGGAGAAGTAGAGAATTCTCTAGCCATGATTCATGTGCTTTTTACATGTCCAAACAGTGACAGATAATTGCCATATTCCTGTCTGAGTCAGCACAGTTTGCTAAAAAAGGATAAGCTAATAGGTCTGGATAAAATAAGATATTATCCAAACTTCCCTCAATCCAAGACTTTGAAGGATCTGAAATGAGTTAGACAGTCACAGAATTTCATGGACCTTTGCATTTATGCACCAGTCTTTAGTGGGTGCAAAAGGCCCTCTTGGAGTGCCCTCTGTGAGGTTCAATTTCACAAGAAATTAACATGATGGGGCAGCTCCTATGGGAGTGTGTGTGTTCCCTATAGAGCAGGGTGACAGTTTTCAGTCAAACTGTTTATTCACACAACATTGCAGTTTTGGGTCAGCTGTAACTATACACTAATTTGGCGGGGGGGGGGAAATAACTTTTTTTTTAAATAAAGAAAAAGTCTAAATGTTTTGACATTTTGGAGGTTTGTTTCCAAATATAGTTAGATTTATTTTTAAAGGAGTGTAAAAAAATCCAAAAACTAAACAAAATGAAAAGCTGAAAAGTTGTTCCAGATCAAACAAAGTTTCACTTGACCCAAGATGAATTTTTCCCCCTTTTGTTTCAGCAAGAAAAAACAAAATAAAATTAATTTTTAGTTGACCTGAAATGATCCCCTGCCCTCTGATTTTTCAGTTCTGCCACCAAAAGAAACAAAAATTATTCACTCAGCTTCTAATCTTGTGTGACATTGGGAAAGTCAATTTGACCTTGTATACGCTACAGGTTACTTCAGTAAATCTTATGTTTCTCATTCTATACCTCTTCTGTTGAGACGCAGAAGACTTTAGTGCTACCAATACACTAACTTTCACTACCACTAAACCAATCATTAAAAAAAATTCCTGAGGGAGCTCTGAGAATGAGATGTATGTTTATAAGAATTTTAAAATACTTTTACTGACTAGAACTCAGCAGTACTAGAATAGGTATGCATTACGCTCTGTGTGCACATTTTATAGCTATGCAGAATATGATACTGAAGTAAAAATGTATATTTTCACTTTGTTCTGGTTTAGGGCATTAATAAGTCATGTTCCTTTTTAGTAGAGTGTTATATGGATTTCACATTTTTTTAAAAAGGAAGCAGGCAGAATATGCCATGAAGCAAGTAACTTTGTTTTTTTCCCTATCAGTTGAAGCACTCTACCATGACAGCAAACGTTTTGTATTCCAGAACAAGCCGGAGCAGTACCCAATACAAAAAAGAGGAAGTGAGAGTCACAAGAAGATGATTTTCAAACAATGCCCTGTTATGAGCTGATGTGAACAGCTGCAGTGCACAAGTTTAATTGGTCCTCTGCACCCCAGGAACTATTAACTATTTACCTATATACAGACATCTCACTTGTAGAGCACTCCTGTAACATCTCTCTTCCTATAAATTAAACTGAATATTTTCAGTAAACTATATAGGCTTTGAAATGACTTGGTGACCCCATAGCTCTTTCACTTTGTATAGTTTCACTCTGAGTCCTATCCTTCTTCTGCCACCTGCCCTCAGGAGATTTGTGAAGCTAGATTGTCTGGTACCACCTTTCCCAACTCCAGGTTTGCCAGTGGGAGAACTCTCCTCACAATCATTGCCAGTTTCCCCTGCATCCACATCAATCTGATTTACAGAGCACTCCTACAACAGTAATCAATAAAGGAATCAATCTTTAAAATAAAATTAGAACAGAGGTCAGCACCACCTTAAAAAAACAAGGCTCTCTCTGCAAGTTAACATGTACACCTCTACCCCCATATAACGCTGTCCTCGGGAGCCAAAAAATCTTACTGCGTTATAGGTGAAACCGCGTTTTATTGAACTTGCTTTGATCCGCTGGAGTGCGCAGCCCCGCCCTCCCTGGAGCGCTGGTTTACCACATTATATCTGAATTCGTGTTATATTGGGTCGCGTTATATCGGGGTAGAGGTGTATTAGGTTAGGGTGTGTTCAGTATTTGAGGGCCAAATTGTGGCATTTTGGATGGAGGGCAGAGCAATCTTTCCTTGAGTAGCTTGTTGAAGTAACTTTAGTGCGTGCTGCTTCTCAGTATACTATTATGGAGGCCTGGCTCTTGGACAAGATACATCGGGTATTGTCCTGGAGCCTTAGAATTCCACCAGTCCTGCAAAGAACCTCTAGTTCATTAGGTAAATGTCACCAAGTGCCTGTGGGGAAAAAAATCCTTCCTGCAAGAGAGGTGGAGTTCTAAGGGTCCGGCACTCTTTTGGGTGATAGGTTGGGTCACAATTCTAGTTGGTATTGACTTGACAGAGAGATGATTTTATCTTACTGTAGTTAAGGAGTTAACTGCAAAACTATCCTCAGACCTTATAAGGCTGATCCTTCTGTCATTGTTGCACTGCCTGTAGGCCTCCAGCTACCCTAACTCTTCAGTGAGCTACCACGTAAAATACAACAGCCAGCCCTTCCTCACACTGATGGGGAAAAAAATCAAACGATTTCCACCCACATGAAATACTTTGGCTTACAATAGCTACTGAATTAACCCACCTGCCTGCCTGCCTACTGGACACTGAAATACAGCCTGGCAGTGATGACTAATTGCTTGTAGATCACATGATGCATAATCTCGGCCTCAGAGACGACATCTGTCCCTTATCAGAGATGACAGTAGTGAAGTTGAAAGAAGGGGCAAGGAGAGATTAAGCTGCACAGGATGGGGTTCTTCAGTAATTCCTTACTGAAAAGTCCTGCAAAAATACTAACCTTTCTACTGGATTTTTTGGTACCAATCCTATACAAGTCAGGAGAGAATTTATCCCTGTTTAAAATCCTATTGGAGGGCCCCAAAAAGGCCTATAGAAATTATAACATTCTCTTAAAATCTATCAAAACATTTCTATAAAGCCCTCTTGGTTTAATCTCTATTAGATTGTGGGATTTTTCTATAAGGACAAACCCACCGATTCCCAGTTACCTTAGTACAGGGGCTTTCATTCCACTTTTCTCAGACGTACCCCCTGACCCTCACAGGAGAGAGACATCCAGCTTGCAATCAGGCTGGCGATGAATTAGTGCCTAGCCCTTGTGCCTTACATTGAGCCTCAGAGGGCTCACATAGTGCACAGGGATAGTTATAATGACTGATCCCAAGAATAAGGTGGGCTTTTGTCTGTGGAGGGGGTAGAATATACCAAAGAGTACTGTCCTTATTCCATTGCCCCTCCCATTTCTCCTGCCCCCAGTTTTTGTGGTGGACATAAAAGCAGCTATCTAAAGTAAGTAACCATCTTTGAAACCGCCTTTCCCTTCCACATGGCAGTTTTGCTACTCTCTACACTGGGCAACATAAGAGGGATACACTCTGCACTACTGACTAACTCATTATTGGTAGTAATTAGTGAGGCAGTCAAGAGACTGCTACATTTTCAAAAGAACTGCATAGGTTTTACCCGCTTAACTCCCATTGACTTTGAAGTGAACACCAATGATAAATCCCAGATAAATACAGGCTCGGTCCCAATCCAATGCCCACTGAAGTCAACGTCCTTCCTTGGCTTCACTAGGCATTGGAGTGCACCCACCATGCTCCTGAGCAGCTCACACAGCCTTAGATATTAGAACATGCTTTATTTAGAATGAGAATGTTTCCAAGCGCACTGAGGTTATCCCCTGCTTTTTCATTTTACACCTCCACTGACACCAGTGACCTACGTTTAACATCTTAGCCAAATAACTGCTCTTTTCAGTGCTCCATCCCCACGCTGCAAAAAGGTTCTATTGATTAACCCACTTTACAGCCCATTTGTTTCTTAATGAAGGAGAGAATGAACATTAATTTCAAAAGACTTCTCAGTCATTAAATGCATTTTTTTCTTTTTGGTCCTTCCCCAGTTGTAAAGTTGCTGATAAAATTATTCAAGTATCAGAGGGGTAGCCGTGTTAGTCTGGATCTGTAAAAAGCAACAGAGAGTCCTGTGGCACCTTTAAGACTAACAGATGTATTGGAGCATAAGCTTTTGTGGGTGAATACCCACTTCGTCAGACGCACTGACTAATAATAAAATGATTGTAATTTTTATAGCACAGAATTTCTCCTCTCTGATATTGTGCCTTTTCAGCAGAAAGACTATCCCACAATCATCGCAGATAAAAAAAAATTCTAAAGCTATAAAATTGTCAAATGATTCCTAAAAATATAATCTAATACTTATAATAATACAATAATGGGAACTTTAGTGTCTTTTAGTCTCTGTCTTTATGTATTATCTAGATTGACAGGAAAATGGATTGTTTGTAAGGAAAGCTTATGGTAGGTTCTCCTTTAAGAGTGCATTACATTATATATATATGTTGTACAGTGCAGCATGGATTGTTATTAACAGGTGAGAAAACTTTGAAAGGAACAAATTACAGCGTAATAAAATTTGTTCACTCTCTCCATGTACATTTGCTGAGAAAAGCCATTTCTCAAATGGCAAAAGGTACAAGTTCCAGCACTGGTTTTCTGTGGGACAACCATTCAAGTGAACCAAAGGTAGGGGAATTGTAACAGTCAGCAATATTCAAGCCTCCAAAAGGAAGTGCACTAGCTGGACATAACTGACACACCAGTCAGCACTCAAGTGGTTAAAACATCGGTTGCCTCCTATTTAAATGTTTTCATGTTATTTGCAATTGAGAAATGCTTTCTCTTGTCATCACCAAGGAGTACTCTGCTCTTCTCATATTATGCAAAACAAAATCTCAGGCAGGAGAGAAAAAACATCCATTATTAATTAGACATAAATTATTCCTAATCTACACACAATGCCTAATCCCTGGTTCACAGAAATGCAAATTGCGCTTCAGAAACAATATGTTAACAAGTCATTTGTCAGCAACAGACAGGAGCCCAAGCTCAACATAAAATATAGAACAAACACTTCAAGCTCATTCCAAAGAATATGCTGATTGAAGGTTACCCTGAGCAGTGAGGAAATACAAGACGGAATACTGTATGAGCAAAATATTTCACACAGTGAACTTGTTCACTGGTAAATGGGGAAACAAAACACAATCACCAAATATACCTCCACCAACCACCATTTTTATGTTTTTTCATAAAATGGAAGAACTCTGACTAAATATTCTCCACTAGAATAGTGAAAACAGTAATTAAACCACTAAGGGGATGGTGGGGCCGGAACACTATCCTGCTTCCTTCTCTTCTTACTCACTGATCACTACAAGACATCACTGAAGCCAGGAGCTTAGGATTCAAAGCTGTTTAGATGCTTATCTGGATAATGGAGAAATCCAGAGTTATAAGGATTAAAAACAAGAGTTTTGGAATGGATCTAAACCCTTCTGCTTCAGGGCAGAAACCTTTCACTAGCTACTATGGGCTGGGAAGAAACTTTTCCTGTGGTCAGGTCATTCTATAACTGCAGGATTTCTTGCATCTTTCTCTGAAGTGTTGGATACTGACTGCAGCTGGAAACATGATACTGGACTAATTGAACCATTGAGCTAATCCATACTGGCAATTATGATGTTCCTGTGAAACATGGAATTGTCAAGAACAGATCATGCCAAACCAACCTAAGGCCTTCTTTGACAGGATTACTGACCTAGTGGATAGTGGGGAAGTAGTAGTAGACCTGATGTATCTTGCTTTTAGTAAGGCTGAGTCCTTTAGTAAGCCTTTAGTAAGGCTGAGTATTATCCGGTTACTCAGGATAGTTATCAATGGTTCATTGTCAAACTGAGAGGATGTATTTAGTGGGGTCCCGCATGGATCTGTTACTATTTAATATTTTCATTAAGGACTTGGATAATGGAGTGGAGAGCATGCTTATAAAATTTGTGGATGACACTAAGCAGGAAGGGGTTGCAAGCACTTTAGAGGATAGGATTAAAATTCAAAATAAATTGGAGAATTGGTCTGAAATCAACAAAATGAAATTCAAGACAAGTGCAAAATACTACATGTAGTAAGGAAGAATGAAATGCACAACTACAAAATTGGGAAGAACTGATTAGGACAGTTCTACTGAAAAGAATCTAGGGGTTATAATGGATCACAAATTGAATATGTGTCAACAATGTGATGCAGTCGTGAAAAAAAGCCAATATCATTCTGGGGTGTATTGACAAGAGTGTCACATGCAAGAAACAGGAGGTAATTGTTCCTCTCCAGCATGGTGAGGCCTCAGCTGGAATATTGGGTCCAGTTCTGGGTCACACACTTTAAGAAAGATTTGGACAAACTGAAGAGAGCCCAGAGGAGAACAACAGAAATGATAAAAGGTTTAGAAAACCTGCCCTATGAGGAAAGGTGAAAAAAACGGGGCATGTTTAGTCTTGAGAAAGGAAGACTGAGAGGGGATCTGATAACAGTCTTAAAATGCATTAAGGGCGGTTACAAAGAGGCCGGGAATCAATTGTTCTCCATGTCCACTGAAGGTAGGACAAGAAACTATCAGTATAACCTGCAGCAAGGGAGATTTAGATTAGATAATAGGAAAAACTTTCTAACTGTAAGGATAGTTAAATGTTAGCATAGGTTACCATGGGAGGTTTTAACAAACAGGTTGGACAAACACCTGTCAGGATTGGTCTAGATTTACTTGGTCCTGCCTCAGCCTGTTGGGAGTGGACTACATGACCTCTTCAAGTCCCTTTCTGCCCTACATTTCTACGAGTCTATGGGAAAAGTGTTCATGAACTTTCACTTGAAAATGTTCACCAACTAAAGCCAGGCAATATCATATGCCACAATATTTTACCTTTCTATCAAATTTCAGCACAATGGTTCTTTTGTTTGGAGACAGAATAGATGAAGGCTTCATCTTTGTTTGTAATGTCCTGCTCCTTAAAATTCGGAATAGAAGCAAATATGATACAGAGCAGCTTTTACTCAGACCTCCTGTCCAATATACTAATGCATTGGCTACACCAACAGTGGCATGTAGGGTAGGTGTAGCTACATACCTGAGTGAAAAGCAGGCTATGTCCACGCTGCAGTGCATAGCTACATGCGGCAGTGAAAGGCTCTGGCAGGAAGAAGGCACCAGGGAAAGACTCCAGCAGTGGGGAGACAGCAGGGCAATACACTGCTAAAAATAGCTGTGTAGACATAGGCGGCACTGCTTGTGTGCGCAGGGAGCTGTATAAGGTTCTGGAATGTCTTTACTTGCCTAACCAGTGCATCACCATCTACACTGCTATTTATACCTATGCCAGGGGTATGCAGTGTATGTACTCTACATGCTGTAAGTGCCGACATAGCCTAAGACAAAGAGAGGGTGGGACTGATGGGAAAAGAAAAACCTAAAGTGCCAAGTGTTGCTGCTGCTATAGCTCTCTAGGGGTTTTTCTACCTTGCTAAGCTTCTTCCTTGAAGTTGACCCTGTGGATACCACAGAAATATGGAGATAACCCAGGGCTGAATCTATGATGGCTTCTGCTGCATAATCTGGGGTTCCAGGACCTCAGCACCAGAAATTCGACAGAGTGGATTGTAGAAACACAAGTTGTCTGTAGCCCCGGCTCTCCACCAGGCTGGCTCAAAGTTGAACAGCGCAGCCACAGAACTGAGGAGCATTAGTCATTTTGTAAAACAAAACAAAAAATGCAATGGTACACATGACTGATTGGCCGAGAAAGTGAGAAATTTAACAGAACCCTAAGAAGAAAATGTATTTTATATTTTCCCTCCTCTTGCACACTGACTGCTGCTCACATTCATTTCCAGCAGTTTAAATACTTCTGAGGTTTGTAATAGGTTCACAACTAGGCCTAAATTGATTGTGCAGTCCTACTATTTTTAACTCCTACTGAGTTTTAGTAAGGCTCAGCGCTATTAGTATTGCTTACTCATACACTACATGGGAGTACATGTAGGAACCCACATGGGTTCTCTTTGGTCCAAACCGTATAACAGATAATTACTCTCTTACTTGTGCAACACTTTCTCAAGTAACTCTGACAGCGAGAAACAATGGGCCCAATTCTCTATTGCCCTGCATCTTGTGTCATTATTTGAACTTGTGCAAATGACGACACAAGATGCCTGGCAATGGAGATGCAGGCCCAACATCTTTTGGAATGGAATCACAGGTGCTGGAACAATTTGTATGGTGGTGGTGCTGAGAGCCATTGAATCAAACTGTAAACCCTGTATATAATGGAAACCGCCTTAAGCCAGGGGATGCGGAAGCACCCCCAGCATTACTAGTTTCAGCGCCTCTGAACTGAACACTGGCTCTGACCATTCTACAACAAACATGGCTGCCTCACCCCAATAGAATTATAAGAGTCGCTCATGATCTAATGTCACACTTATTTGCTTGAACCCTTTTTCCTCCTGTCCCTATCAACTTCCTTAGTTTTTGATCTTCATGTTCTATGTTTCTTATTTAGACTGTGTCACCTCAGGCTGAAAATGTATTGCAAAATTATGGTGCTATAACATGTTTATTAATACAAATGGTAATAAAATATGAAATAGAATTTCTTTATAATGAATTAATTTTAATGGGGGGAAGGGGAAATAATCTTTTTTTGAGGGACTAGGCAAGCAAGGGGGAGACACTGAGCAACTGGGGTTAGTTGAGATTTTCAGGGCAGTGAGAGGATGGAAATCATATTTTACTAAAACCAACACCACTTGATTATACTCTCTGTATACCTGGTAATGTTTGTACCCTGGGCTAGTGAACTCTTTGACACTTATAGTCATATTCGTTTAGCCTACGACATCGGTATTTACTTGTAAAACAAAAGGACCCTCAAAATATCATTTAAATAACCATTTTCTGGCCAGATAAACACCTCAGCCACGTAACCTTGCTACACAGCATATGGTATTCATCCTATATGCTGTCCTCCCTCCATTAAATGCATTCTTAGATCATTTCCTAATTTGCAACAATATTTTTTGCTTGGCTTCTAAGAGCTGCCTGATCTAGAAATATACAATGTCACAGCAATGACAATTGCCGCTCCACCACTATCACCACTGAAAGTCAATTGAATTTCAATTTCTTTCAATGGGGAAAGCCAGGAGGAGCCAATTATCGTTGCTTTAACATTGTGCAGTTTTACCTTGGGCAACACTTAGGTTCCAAACGAAAATATTTCAGATCCTGCTTGCAACTTTCCTTCTTCCGGATAAAACACAATTTCTCTCCGACACCCAAGACTAGTGTTTTATTAAGGGAGGGGTATAGTACATACATTTCTCCAGGTTGGTCACATGAACAAATAAGACAAATTCAAAATGTAATGCTGTTTACTGTTTGTTTTATAAATCATGTTACAAGGTATTGTACTAAGTTCTCCTTGTGACAATGACTTACTCATGGATGATGTCAATATATGATTCCTTTTATATTTGGGACCTTCCAATCTTGAAGAAATCTCAGCTCTTTGCATGACCCTAGGGTGACCAAATGTCCTGATTTTATAGGGACAGTCCCAATATTTGGGGCTTTTTCTTATACAGGTGCCAATTACCCCCCACCCCGTCCCAATTTTTCACACTTGCTGTCTGGTCACCCTACATGACCCTGAAAACTCTTACTTATGTGAAAAGCCCTGGCTCACTGACAAGTATAACTCCCATGAGAAGGATCCTGTCCTTCACTTGCATTTGCCAAAGCCACATGTTTTCTAACAGAATATTTCATCTTTCCAATGATAAATTTGGCTTTCTGCAATACAGTGGATTCTGCTGTTCCAGTAGTTATCCAGGGCCTATGGGCTGAAAACCAGAGTCACTAACAAGATCTGAAAATCTTTCCCAACTGTGATATCCTCCATTAGCTAATGAGTCTCTGCTCTTTAGAAGCTGGAAATATCTGGGTTCTAGGTCAGCTGAAAAAGTGTGTCATTCTCACAATGTGACAAAGTCAATTAGGAATTAGAGTGCTGGGATCTGAAAGTAAACTGAGAACAAAATTGCTAAAATACAGAGAGGTTGCTTTAGATCATTTTGATTTAGGGCTACTATTTATGTGAGACTAACAGTACAATTCACAGCATTATAGATGGAGTAGGAACTGTAATACAATGGATTGCCAGATAGATTCTTGATTCTACAGCTCATGTTGTAAAGACTGTAAAGAAGCTAAGCTCTATCCAGGCAGAAAGGGAGCATGCTGTGTTATTTTGTCAGTAACAGCTCCAGTTGCAGAAATATTCAGGAGCTTTTATGGGTCATTACTTCTTCTTATGGGATGACAGGATATGGTGAACCATCACCCTACCAAAATTCCTTAACGTTTTGTTTTCTTTTCCCACATAATTTTCTAAAAATTCCACAATAGTTACCGACGTCTATCAGCATCAGATTTTAAAGAAGCATGTCCTTTTCTCAATACCCACTTTCTAGGCATAATCCAGGATTTGCTGATGTCAATGGACGCCTCTCCATATATGTCCATGGTTATTATATTGGGTCTTTTGTAATTTTGAGAGGCAATATTTACTCTCTATTAAATCGGACGCTGAGACAGCTTACATCTTATGTTTCTGAAAGTTCCTTTTAGGTAAAGCTGTAGGGAGAGATTTTGAAAGGCTCAAATGGCAGGTAGGTGCCTAAGTCGCATTGCTTTCCTTAGAAGTTAATGCATGCACAAAAGGGAGGCTGAAAATAGTTGCCAACAGTGGCTTAGCAGGGCAAAATTAATTGGTGTGGTACTGGTTTCTGCAAGCACAATTTACACCTTGTGAAGGATTAGAGTTTATCAAGAAACTCCTTAAAGGTCAGTTAGTCTCCATGTCTCAGTTCCCCATCTGTAAGATGTGAATAATAAAACTTCTGTTCTCCCACTCTTTGACTTATCTGTTTAGACTGTAAGCTCTTCCAGGACAGGGACTCTCTCTTACTATGTGTATGTACAGTGCCTAGCGCTAGCAATGTACTGATCTCAGGTAAAGCCTCAAGGAGCTACCTTAATACAAATAATAGGCCAGTCCACATTTCTTCTCGCATTATTGGGATTTTAGTTTGCTAAATTCTGCAAACATTTCAGAATAGCAGAATTTAGTTCTGGATTTGAATGTTTATACGTGGCACCAAAAAGGAAAGACTTATTAGAGAAAGAAATCTTACCATTATACAGTGTGAAGTTGAGTTGCAGCAATCCTGGGTATTTACAATATAAGGGGGAGTTACAAATGTTATATCTGTAAAGGAAGCAAGCATGGCTGAACAGACAAAATCCTTTGTAAACCCCTGAGAATCTTTGCTACTTCTGTAAATCCAAATGGAATACTGAGCTTGAGTGTGCCTTGCAGAGCACAGGGATCAAGGGAGCACAGAGCTACAATTTCATGCAAGCCGGGCATTCTAAATTATATAGCTTTCTGTGGGATTACTAAGGCCTCTTCATACACTGAGAATTTGCCTTTATTTTAGTAACCAGCCACGGATGCAGCTATACCAGTGCAATCCTTTAGCACAGAAGAGGTAAAGCGCTGTAAGCTGCAATTTGCATCAGTGCATCTAACCCCAGTCTTCAGAGAGTTAAGCACCACCAGTGTAAACAGAAACTTTGCCTTCTTAAATCAGAGGATTTGCACTAGCGCAGCTATGCTGATGAGTGAAATCAGGGCAAATCCTCAGACTATCAAAAGGCCTAGGGGAGGTAAAATCATCTGACCTCAATAATAGTGAGCCTGCTCACAAGTCTTTCCAATTATTTAGCCTTTGGTGGCATACCTAAGGGAGTTCATACTCTCTGATCCCAGCAATAACAGCCACCTCCAGCATGTGTTTTGGAACCATCACCTCAGAAATGGCCATTATCCAATCTAGATCTTCTGATCTGAATGATCACAATCAAATCAAATAGGGTACAAGTGAAAGGGTTCTGCAGACCAGAATACGTATTCACATAAAAGACAAAGTTAATGGAATTAGGAGCCAACAATGCATGGAATGTTACTCTGAAATTTTTCAGAGCATTTTATATTTTGATTGGTAGGTGAGAGGGAAAGTTTTCAGGACAGGCAAGCTGTAGGCAACAAAGCTGTACAAAGTTGCTAGCATGCCTCAAATTTGAGTTTGGGATTATTTCAACAATAAATCTATAGCTGAGACTTCACAAATACTTGAAAACTCTTGTGGTTTACATTTTGCCAAAGTTCTCTCTCATTTCAAAATGGGGAAGAGGACTGGAACAGCCTCCACATTTTAGGCTGTGAACTTCGGCAACCTCCAAACCTCTGAATCCAGCATGTCATGCAGAATATGATAAATAAGCCACCAGAGAACTCAGCCTTCTTATTAAAGATATGTTTATAAGAGAGCGCACTGGAGGCTTCTTTAGCATAATGACTCCACTGAGAAACAGAGGCTCATAACTACCGCCTCACAGAATGTGTTGTTGATAAGTCTGAAAATAAGGAAGAAACACTTTCCCACTGGGGCTTGTAATGTTCCTTCCCAGCCTCTATTTTGTAGGGATTCAGAACTCATGAACAATTTAAACAGCTCAGGGAAGCGTGGCAGCTCCAGTATGTGGGTTGTCAAGTTAATTTATGGGTGTGTATAATTGGGTGGTTGCTTTTACTCTGGAAAGATGAAACAGCTGAGCCAAGAAAGATGGGTATCTCACCATTTCCAATAGAGAGAGATAGAAATCTTAGTTTTAGGAAGAGGGAGAGGAGCGTCTGAACAGCCACGAGAATTCTGTACGATATAAGCTTCTATCATTGAATACATTCTCTAGACACTAACTCACAGGGCCGTACTAGAGCTGCAGAAGCTTTGAACATGATGCCGAGGGGTGTAGAGGGGCACTGGGCCACTAGCAGTTCCCAGCAAAATTCTGCCTACAGAAAACAGACAGGCAGAATGCTTTATAGAAAACGTGGCATGAGAAAAACCTCCTTTTTTGGAGGCTTAAGGTGTCTTTTCCTCAGCGCTGGCTCTGACCTGCAAGCCGACGTTGGATAGGGCAACACCCCAGCTAGGCAAGCTGTCTTTTAGGGCTGGTCTACACTGGGGGGGGGGGAGAAGGTTGATCTAAGATACGCAACTTCAGCTACGAGAATAGCGCAGCTGAGGTCGACGTATCTTAGATCGATTTACCTCCCGTCCCCATGGCGTGGGATCGATGGCTGCAGCTCCCCTGTTAACTCCACTTCCGCCTCTCACCATGGTGGAGTTCCAGAGTCGACGTGAAGCACACTCGGGGATCGATTTATCGCATCTAGATGATAAGAGGAGGGATGTTTAACACTGCTGCCAGTGCTATACAGCCCCAGTACTTGCAGGGTGCATCTTTATTAGGATTGTGGCTGCGCCTTTTCCAGAAGCACAAAGAAAAGGAGCAGGATCTGTTCTGCCTATAAACCCTTTAAGACAAACATGCTGGGAAAGCCAGAGTTGGTCCCTTACAGTTGGTCTACACTATGAGTTTAATTCGAATTTAGCAGCGTTAAATCAAATTAACCCTGCACCCGTCCACACAACGAAGCCATTTATTTCGAAATAAAGGGCTCTTAAAATCGATTTCTGTACTCCTCCCTGACGAGCGGAGTAGCGCCGAAATCAATATTATCATTTCGAATTAGGGTTAGTGTGGCCGCAATGCGATGGTATTGGCCTCCGGGAGCTATCCCACATGCACCATTGTGACCGCTCTGGACAGCAATCTGAACTCGGATGCACTGGCCAGGTAGACAGGAAACGCCCTGCGAACATTTGAATTTCATTTCCTGTTTGCCCAGCACAGGAGAGCACAGGTGACCACAGAGAGCTCATCAACACAGGTAACCATGCAGGCCGATAATCAAAAAAGAGCACCAGCATGGACCGTACGGGAGGTACTGGATCTGATCGCTATATGGGGAGAGGATTCAGTGCTAGCAGAACTTCGTTCAAAAGACAAAATGCCAAAACTTTTGAAAAAATCTCCAAGGGCATGATGGAGAGAGGCCACAATAGGGACTCAGAGCAGTGCCGCATGAAAGTCAAGGAGCTCAGACAAGCCTATCAGAAAACAAAGGAGGCAAATGGTTGCTCCGGGTCAGAGCCGCAGACATGCCGTTTCTACGCTGAACTGCATGCAATTCTAGGGGGGGCCGCCATCACTACTCCACCTCTGACCGTGGATTCCGAGGCGGGGATAATCTCATCAGCCACCCCTGAGGATTCTGCGGACGGGGAAGAGGAGGAGGATGAGGACGAGCTTGCGGAGAGCACACAGCACCCCGTTCTCCCCAACAGCCAGGATCTTTTTCTCAGCCTGACTGAAGTCCCCTCCCAAGCCAGTACCCAAGATCATGACCCCATGGAAAGGACCTCAGATGAGTTTACCTTTTAAAATATAAAACATGGTTTAAAAGCAAGCGTTTTTTAATGATTAATTTGCCCTGAGGACTTGGGATGCATTCGCGGCCAGTACAGCTACTGGAAAAGTCTGTTAACGTGTCTGGGGATGGAGCAGAAATCCTCCAGGGACATCTCCATGAAGCTCTCCTGGAGGTACTCCAAAAGCCTTTGCAGAAGATTTCTGGGCAGTGCAGCCTTATTCCATTCTCCATAGTAGGACACTTGACCATGCCATGCTAGTAGCAAGTAATCTGGTATCATTGCATGACAAAGCCTGGCAGCGTATGGTCCTGGTGTTTGCTGGCATTCAAGCAACATCCGTTCTTTATCTCGCTGTGTAATCCTCAGGAGAGTGATATCGCTCATGGTAACCTGGTTGAAATACCAGACTTTAATTAAGGGGACAGAGGTGGCCCTTCCTACTGGGCTGTTTGCCTGTGGCTGAAAAGAAATCCTTCCCTGCAGTTAGCCAAGCGCGGGGGAGGGGCGGGGAGGGGCGCTAAGCTTTTCACGTGTGGCTAGCAGGGATCTTTCCTGATACCAGCCATGCAGTGGGGGGAGGAATAAAGCGATCATCCCAAAGAATTGGATGGGGGGGGGTTAGTTTGTTTTCTGCTGCTGAAGGTTAACAGGAAAACCACAGCACTCAACGGGCTTTGCTTGGTATGTGGGAAAGGAGGATGCAGAAGCCGAAAGACAATGGCTTGCCATGGCCGCATGCAAGCCGAATTCTGTTGCCCGGACCTGCATCTGTGATCTCTAGCAGCAAAGCCACAGGCACTCAATATTAAGAGGCAAAATGCGACCTTGCACAGAAATCACATGTGCTATGTAATGTGAATAGTGTTGTTCACCGTGAAAGAGTATAAGCATTGTTCTGTAAAATGTATCTTTTTTAAAAATTCTCTCCTTTTTTCCCTCCCTCCAGCAGCTGCAAATTTTTCAAGCCTCCCTCCTCCGTCCCGAAGGCTATCTCAGACAAGGTGTCGGAAAAAGAGGACACAAGATGAGATGTTCGCGGAAATCATGGAATCCACCCGTGATGAAAGAGCTCATCTGAATGAGTGTAAGGACACAGTTTCAAAGCATAGGAAAGATGCCAGTGAATGTGAGGACAGGAGGGACCAATGTGAGGACATGAGGGACCAATGTGAGGACAGAAGGGACCAACGTGAGGAGAGGAGAGACGCTCGAGATGAGAGGTGGCAGCAGGAAGATCAGAGGAGGCAGGATGCAATGCTGGGGCTGCTGCGTGAGCAAACAGACATGCTCCAGCGTCTGGTGGAGCTTCAGGAACGGCAGCAGGATCACAGACTGGTGCTACAGCCCCTGTATAACCCCCCCCCCCATGTTCCACAGCCTCCTCGCCCAGACGTGTAAGAACGCGGGGGGGGAGGCTCCGTGCACCTTTCCATTCCACCCCAGTGGACAGCCCAAGCAAAAGGCTGTCATTATTTTAACCTTTTTTTAGTGGACTTTTCCTTCACTCTGATCCTCCTCCCAAACCCCACCTGGGCTACCTTGTCAGTTCTCTCCCTCTTTTTATAATCAATTAATAAAGAATACATGATTTTTAAATGATTGTGACTTTATTTCCTTTTAAAGCAAGCTGTGATCGAAGGGGGAGGGTGGGTTGCCTACAGAGAATGAGTCAATAAAGGGGGTGGGTTTTCATCAAGGAGAAACAAACAGAACTTTCACACTGTAGCCTGGCCAGTCATGAAACTGGTTTTCAAAGCTTCTCTGATGCGCCGTGCTTCCTGGTGTGCTCTTCTAATCGCCCTGGTGTCTGGCTGCGCATAATCAGCAGCCAGGCGATTTGCCTCAGCTTCCCACCCTGCCATAAACATCTCCCCCTTACTCTCACAGAGATTGTGGAGCACACAGCAAGCAGCAATAACAATGGGGATTGGTTTGGCTGAGGTCTGAGCAAGTCAGTAAAGTGCACCAGCGACCTTTTAAACGGCCAAATGTACATTCCACCACCATTCTGCACTTGCTCAGCCTGTAGTTGAACAGCTCCTGACTCCTGTCCAGCCTGGCTGTGTATGGCTTCATGAGCCATGGCATTAAGGGGTAGGCTGGGTCCCCAAGGATAACTATAGGCATTTCAACATCCCCAACGGTTATTTTTTGGTCCGGGAAGTAAGTCCCTTGCTGCAGCCGTTTAAACAGAGTAGTGTTCCTGAAGACGCGAGCGTCATGAACCCTTCCCGGCCAGCCCACGTTGATGTTGGTGAAATGTCCCCTGTGATCCACAAGTGCTTCCAGCACCATTGAAAAGTAACCCTTGCGGTTTATGTACTGGGTACCCTGGTGCTCCGGTGCCAAGATAGGGATATGGGTTCCATCTATCGCCCCACCACAGTTAGGGAATCCCATTGCAGCAAAGCCATCCACTATGGCCTGCACATTTCCCAGAGTCACTACCTTTCGTAGAAGCAGCTCAATGATTGCTTTGGCTACTTGCATGACAGCAGCCCCCACAGTAGATTTGCGCACTCCAAATTGATTGCTGACTGACCGGTAGCTGTCTGGAATTGCAAGCTTCCACAGGGCTATCGCCACTCACTTCTCAACTGTGAGGGCTGCTCTCATCCTGGTATTCTGGCGCTTCAGGGCAGGGGAAAGCAAGTCACAAAGTTCCATGAAAGTGCCCTTACGCATGCAAAAGTTTCGCAGCCACTGGGAATCGTCCCACACCTGCAACACTATGCAGTCCCTTGGGTCTGTGTTTGTTTCCCGGGCCCAGAATTGGCGTTCCATGGATAGAACCTGCCGCATCAACAACATGATCTCCAAAGCGCCGGGACCCATGGTTTGAGAGAATTCTGTGTTCGTGTCCATGTCCTCATCACTCTCGTCGCCGCGCTGCCGTTGCCGCCTCCTCCTTGCCTTGTTT
Organism: Chrysemys picta bellii; assembly: GCF_011386835.1. NCBI lineage: Eukaryota > Metazoa > Chordata > Testudines > Emydidae > Chrysemys > Chrysemys picta. The sequence continues at coordinate 113,372,351 of NC_088796.1, forward strand.
TTCTGGTCCTGGTTCAGCATAAACTGAATGATAATGCGCGAGGTGTTTACAATGTTCATGACTGCTGTCTTGAGCTGAGCGGGCTCCATGCTTGCCGTGGTATGGCGTGTGCTGTGTTCACCCAGGAAAAAAGGCGTGAAACGGTTATCTGCCATTGCTTTCATGGAGGGAGGGGTGAGGCTGTACCCAGAACCACCTGCGACAATGTTTTTTGCCCCATCAGGCACTGGGATCTCAACCCAGAATTCCAATGGGCGGGGGAGACTGCGGGGATTATGGGATAGCTATGGGATAACTACCCACAGTGCAACGCTCCAGAAATCGACGCTAGCCCCGGTACATGAACGCACACCACCGAATTAATGTGCTTAGTGTGGCCACATACATTCGACTTTATACAATCTGTTTCCAAAATTCGAATTCTGTAAATTCGGATTAATTACGTAGTGTAGACATACCTTTGGATTACATATAATGACAAAATCATTCCAATTAAAAGATGCTTCCAAAAGGCCATACTATCCAAAGCATAAGGAGTATGTGTGGGGTATATTTTGTACATTCACCTAATATTTTGTGAACCCCAGCTGCCTCTATCTAAAGTGATACATTCATAACTTAACATTCTCTTTGACTTGGCATACAAACGTTCCTAACCAGAACAAATTTAACTGGGTACAACCAAAGCTAAGAAAAACTAGGAGTAAAAATCTCACAAGGGCCAATGCAGAACCTCCTTCCCCTCGGAATGCACACAGTCAAAATCCCAAAGGACAGCCGCTTCTCTCAGAATGGAAGCAGTCCTGCCTTACATTTACAAAACAGTGAGGTTTCCATACGCCCACACGGATAGAAATACCCCGATAACACTTAACTCGGCTAATCAAAAATGGAATAGAGAATTAATGAATTCCTGAACTGCACTGAATTGCAATGGTGATAGGGTTTGGTTTTTTTTGGGAGGGATGTGGGGGGAGGGTAATTCTCTTATTAACTTAATAGCAATTCATTTAAATGTTGCAAAGACCATATAAAAATGGGTTGGTACTTAATGAACATACTAATTTAAAGTGGAGCTCGTCGAAGGCTACAAAATAGCACTGGCAAACATTCATTACATCCCAAACTTCTCTTTGACTGGCCCATGCCCATGTTCCCCTTTGCTATTCCTTTGAATGTTCATATGAATGGATGGCCATTCACATGTGGACAAAAGTAGGTGTTAGCCTCGTATTTAAAAAGGTTCAAACAATCAAGTAGCAGACTTAAGCCCTTGTGCTAGCCCTCTAATTTCATACACAGGGTATGTCTACAATGCTGGCTTTTCACATGTGGAGCGGTGGGATTTTGCCCCCACTACACACGTATAAGCCCTAAGTGAGCTTCTCTGTACTTCTGCAGAAGACAAAAAATAACTGTTGGTTTTCTCATGTTTGATATAGCCAGTAAAGGTAGTAAGTAGCCCTTTCAGAAGGCAACAGCTTAGTTTGAATGGATCACACTCAGCTCAGCCATGTTAGCAAGATCAGTCAGCTTGACACTTTAAATGAGAAGCTGGTGTAATGCATTCTAGTAACTATGGGCCAAATTGTGCATTTCCCCATTTTTTTAAACACTAAATTCTATATCTGTGCCTCGTCTCTGATGCGTATCACCGTACTCTTTGGGCACCTCCCACAAGTGAAAAAACAAAACAAAAGCCCTCTTTCCCCCCTCCATCAATGATCTCTCCCTCACTCTAGTCCTCCTCTTAACAAGCATAGGTATTCTGTGTCAGATCCTCAGCTGGAGCGAACTGACGTAGTTCCATCGACTTTGACAATGACAAAGCCAGTGGAACCACCTGAGGGTCTGGCACTACAAATATTACAGTATTCCACAGTGATGTTGCAAAACACTGTTGTACCATAGTGAAACCGGAGTCTGTGGGGTGAGCTTTATTGAATACTGTAATGTTTTTATAAGGGTTACTCAGGCAAAACACCCATCGATTTCAATGGGAGATTTGCCTGAATAAAGACCGAAAGACGTGGACCTAAAGCAAAAGGTTCCAGCAATTCCTATTCTCACTGGGAACAGCAGTGGCTGGTTATGCCAGGCTCATTTGAGCTGCATTAGAAGTCACACTATTAGAAACCAAATGATGGCTGCACCTTGTCAGCTTTTAGGTGCAGCCTTTAAAGTTTAAACCTTTGCCCTGCACCATTAATAATGTATTGCATAGCTGAAGCCTGTATGCAGATCTCACAATCCATTGGGTAATTGACTTCAAACCCTTTCCTCCCACAATAAATAAATTAGATAATATTGGAGCCTTTAAATTAACAAAAGGTTAAACAACATTTTATGAGCTCCCTTGGTGATTTTCTGGCTGGAACCATGTTTTCAGTAATACATCATTATAACAATAGCACTCTGTTGTATTATAGCAATATTATTATGGAAGAGCTGTTGCTTTGAGGCACCTATTAAATAGGCTTCAAGGCCCCATGAGCCTCCAAACAGTCAATAAATTGTACATTATCCAAGATTGCTTAGTAAGATCTACCTGGAGCCACATGAGCTTAAACAATGCTGGTGGCTCTTTGGATCTCTTTCCCAGTTACTCAACCAAGCCAGAGGCATCAGAAGCAAGTCCTTGGCTTGTCAAGTCCTATCAGTATTTTCCGCCAATGCATTTTAATGTCTTCAGCACGGATTAAATCCTCATCCCCTTTATTTTTCATTATGGGGAAGCCACAGATGCTCTTAAAGAAGAATATATTTATATTTACGAAAAAATACCCAGATAATTATACACAATCCCCAAAACAACCTAAGGTGGTATAGTGCAATTCTGTTGCCATTGTGGAATATATTTAATATTGGAGGCTGAAGCAGAGCCATCTGACGCTGTATGGAAAGGATAACTACTTAAGATGGTGTGTGTTCTTCAAGGGTAAAATTCACCCCCTATGCAGAAGGGCAGCACTAGGCCTATAGACCATTTATATCCACTTACATGTTATTTTTAAGACTTAGGTGGTGAATAGTCTCTAATTTCACCCTTTGTAAGTAGAAAACACCACCAGATATTGCAGTGCTTAAAAGTTGGATAACTTCATTTTGGAGTGGGGAAAAGATAATTCAGGAATTACAAGCGGTGATAAGGGTAGGACAGGATTTCCAGATCTCAGGCTTTATTGCTTTGCAAGTGTTCTGCAGCCAGTCCCTATTCCAGCAGAAAACCTTGCAAAGAGTTGTGATCTGGGTACCCCGTCCAGCTTCCCATAGTGACTGTCCATATGAGTTCATTTGCCATTAGCTGTCAGTTGGGGATTTCCTTGATTTTCTATACTAAAGTTTGCTTTTGTTTAGGATAATTGCAATAACTTACGAAGAGTATTAAGTGTTAGGAGCGAGGTAATGATCTGGGCATACGGTAGAAAACAGGCTCCCGGGAAGGAGGCTGGCAGAAGCCAGCATGAGCTCAAAGAGAGACAGCCAAGATGCCAGGCGGGATTATGCCTCCTGTCTCTGAAATATTTAATCACTGGCATTTTGCTTTACCAACTTGAAGGGGGCTTCCTGTGACCTTGGCAAAACTGTACTCTTGGCTTTCAGTGAAAGGCCAGACCTTCAGCTGCTGGAAATCCGTATAACTCAGTTGAAGTCAGTAGAGCTACACCAAGTTACACCACCACAGATTCTGACCCATACAGATTATATAGCTCATGAAATACCACTTTCAAATTAAGACTTGAGTAATATGCTAGTGGCCAAGAGAAGTCATAATAGACCACCAGATAAGTACTTTTTTAAAAGTACAGAATGCAGCTGGCCAATAACAGACTATCAGGGAGACTAAGGCACTACCACAGTACAAGTAACATCAGAGTGCATTTAAGCAAGATAATTTAGCTCTTTAAAAATGCCTGAACAAAGTAGTAATCATTTAATCTGAAAAATGTGGAGTCTCCATTTCTACCATTGTATGATTTTTCCTCTTTTTCTAAAAATACTGCAAAATTAAAGCGGAACTTTAAAAAAAGATTCAGGGGGTCACATCCTCAGCAGGATATCGATGGGTTTACATCAGCTGATGATGTGGTCTCATGTAGTCTGCTTTACAATGTGTCTCACACCATCTCTCTGCTCTTTTTTCCACTTTTTTCCTTTTTTTCACACTCGGCTCCATTTTTCATTGCAGTTTCTTCTGATCTTCTTTTTATGCTGCTTGCCCCTCTTGTGCTCCCTTCCCCACTCTCTCAGTCTTGACTAGGTAGAATGTGAATCCCAACAACATTTATGTTTGAATCAAACTTGTTAACCTTAGGTGTTAAATTACGCCCTGGGAGATCCCTCACTTCTACAGTTTTCTTTAGCAATGGTCCAACACACTTCGCTCACTGCAGTGTTTTCACTGTAGAATGTTGTGAAGAGTTCTATTCATACAAGGGATATTTTCAGGTCTCTTTAGAATGAGCCAAGTGTCAGTTACAACTTTGTCTCTCCTGTTTTCCTGGTCGGTTAACGCTTGAACATGTGAGGAATCAGGCTGCAGCACGATTCAGCTCAAGCCATTTTGATCAGATAAATTTTAAACCTCTTCCCCCACCCCCCCGACCCCCACATTCACTATTGATCAAAGTGTGGGAGGAATGGAGTCATAGAAGCGGTTTTGTAAAAGTATCTAGTCGACACAGTGTATTAACTCTACCTGCGATGCATCATTTACACAATGACACACACGCCACCAGTGTCACTGAATGCTAATGATCACATTCCCATCATTCTGTGCTGACATGAGTATTCACAAACTCACTGTGCCTCGAGCAAAAACTTGGCATATCAAGGTTCCCAAACCCACAGTCAGCAAAGCGGGAACGGATGTGTCAGTTATTGCTAAACTGCCCTTCTGAAGATTATCCCCCGTTTGAGAAACTCTGGTGTTTTTCTCTCTGGCAAAAAAAAAAATGTGCTGAATTGCTCCTGAGTCATTGAAAGAATGTGAGAGTTTATTTGCTGTGATGTATTTCTTACCGTACAGCTCTATCACAGAATAAGTGCTCATTTTTATTTCCTTTCTGCTCTTGCATTGGGATTTCATCATGAAGTTGTCGTTTGTTGCATTGGATATAGTTAGTTCCCAGGAAAGAGACTGACCTCTTCCTACAACTCTCACATTGCTCTTCTCCTATCTCAGGAGTGGGCAAACTTTTTGGCCTGAGGGCCACATCTGTGAATAGAAATTGTACGGCGGGCCATGAATGCTCACAAAATTGGGGTTGAGGTGTGGGAGGGGGTGAGGGCTCCGGGGTGGCCAGAAATGAGGAGTTCAGTGTGTGGGAAGGGGCTCCGGGCTGGGGCAGAGGAGTGGGGTGGTGGGTGAGTGCTCCAGCTGGGGGTGCGGGCTCTGGGGTGGGCCTGGGGATGAGAAGTTTGGGGTATAGGAGGGGCTCTGGCTGGGACCTAGGGATTTGGAGGGCAGGAGGGGGATCAGGGCCAGGGCAGGGGCCTGGGGCACAGGGGGAGGCTTAGGGGTGCAGGCTCCAGGTGGTGCTTACCTCAAGCGGCTCCCAGAAGCAGCGGGATGTCCCTTCTCTGGCTCCTAGGTGGAGGTGCAGCCAGGCAGCTCTGCATGCTGCCCTGTCCACAGGCACTGCCCCTGTAGCTCCCATTGGCTGTGGTTCCCGGCAAATGGGAGCTGCGGGGGTGGCACTTAGGGCAGGGGCAGCTTGCAGAGTGGAGCCCCCTGGCTGCCCCTGCATCTAGGAGCCAGAGGGGGGGCCATGCTGCTGCTTCCGGGAGCCGTATGGAGCAGCCCCCGACCTTGCTTCCCAGCTAGAGCGCCAGAGCGGGGCAAGCCCCAGACCTCGCTCCCCAGCAGGAGCTCGAGGGCCGGATTAAAATGGCCGGTGGGCCGGATGTGGCCCTTGGCCATAGTTTGCCCACCCCTGTTCTATCCCCACAAATAAACATTGCTCTGATTCCCCCCCCCCCCACCACCACGTTTACAATATATTAATCTCAACACTTTTAAAGAATTATATGGATTAGCCACGCAGCTCCAATGGCCCTATTAAAGCGACTGGAGAAACCATTGTCTCCTTCCCCCAAGTAAACAAAAATGTGTTTTTCTCACCATAATGCAGAAGGCAGGCAACAGAACTCGGCCAGCAAACTATGAAGTTCATTTACTGGCTATATTTACACTTTGTTCCTGAAAAATATACTGAGCATATTGCCAGGATAACACCATGCTTAAACTGCACACTATGAATTGCAGAGGACTATTTAGACCTGATAGGGAAGGCTAGAGTCTCTTTCCCAGGACTTATAAAAAAAAATCCTGCCTTTTGCACAAAATGTATCCAGAAAACCCCAACCCAACATAATAGTGCATGTCAAGAGGATTTTAATAAACACCAGGGATAAAAAACAGTGTTGGCACAGATGGGAATTACACTGACCCTCGCTTTAATAACTCTATGGCAGTATTTTCCCAAAGAGGGTCCCTCAGAGCTTTTCAAGCTCAGCACGGCAGTGTGGATGGAGCGTTTTCCAAATGGTGACTACACATTAATGCACTCACCAAGTGTAAAATGCTTGTCCCATTGAAGTCAGTGTGATTTTCACCAAGGGCTTCTAGAGATTTTAGCCTTAATAGAGTAATCATCGGAGCAATGACAATTCGCACTAGCTGAGGATCTGCTATAACTGGGTTAAAAAAAGAATGAGATGAGTTCATGAAGGATAGACCTATCCGCAGCAATCAGTGACACAACCTCATGCTCTGAGTGCCCCTGAACCTCAAACTTCCAAAACCTGGGACTGGATGATGGGATAGATCACTCAAAATTGCCCTGTTCTGTTCATTGCCCCTGAATCATCTGGTACAGGCCACTGTCAGAAGGCAAGATACTATGCTAGATGGACCAATCGGACTGACCCAGCATGGCCATTCTTATGCCCTTGAATCCCCATGAAGGCAAAAAAACTGAAGTCAATGAGAGTTTTGCCTGAGTGAGGACTGAACAACTGCTGGCTTGTCTAGATTGTGAGGTAATGCACTCTATAGGGGGATGATTTCTAAAGCACACTAACGTGCTGCACATTAATTGCTCCATAATAGACAGTGCACTTTTATGTAGTGCTGTTTGAAATAGTACTACATTAAAGCACACTAGGGAATCTTGAGTGTGCACCAGCAGGGTCTACATGGACCAATTAGTGTGCAATGTGATAGTGTGCTTTAGAAATCACATCACCAGAGAGTGCATTATCCCACCACGTAGACCGCCCTGTGTAAGTGCTTCAGGGGAAAGTGACTTTCATTTAAGTCAAATCCTGATCTCATTGAACAGGACTCACTAGGAAACATTCTTCTACAAATTAGGATCCCGCATGAAGCTCCTGGATTCTTTTAGGATTTGGTTTGGTACCATACATTTGATTTGCCATTTATCCAAATATTGATTTTAGTCAGTAGAAGGAGAGTAAACACTATAATAAAACTGAAAAGGCGTTTGAAGTGGTGTCAAGGCTCCCCACCGTAATGGAATGCCAGCTGTGGAATGCTTTTGAGCACCTGCACAAAATGTCTCTGAATGGGAACAAGAAACATCAGAATCATTTTACCATGCAAATGGTTTACATGTAGCTGTGACTTTTCGAGAAGAGGTTACTCAAAGTACATGGAATCCCACGGTTTGCATTCATGTGCTTCTGATGAACAGTAGGGGACCAGCTGATTCCCTGCATTCCTAGACATAATTAATATCAAAGAGTTGCCATTGAAATCAATAGCCACCGCTAGAGTTCAAAAAGAAACAGTTGATGCATTCTTACATCATGTTGTGACATAACACAACATGGCGCGCCCTGGGAGAGTTCATGAAAACGTTCTGTAGTAAGTGTTCGTTTGTTTATTGGTGGTAACTTTTTTATGCTTTAGAAAATTCCGATCCTTTTCTTCAGCCTCAGTTTTGCATTGAAAACTACATATGCTGCACTGTATGTATTGTGCACGAAGAGCTCTGCTGTGCCTGGTAAGTCATAGCCTGGACTGGGAGGTACAGACAAACCATGTGTAACCCATACACCTCCTGGGTGTGGTGCTCTGTCCCCTCTAGTGGCACCGAGACCACTTAGCTACAGCCTTAGCTAAGGGCCACATGGCTTTTAGCTTCTGCATTAGAGGCTTATGCATTTAGCTCCAGAGGTCTAAGATTCAATCCCACCCCCCAACAACCGGGGTCTGTCAGTGTTATACCTGCATTGGCGGGAGCCTCTGGAGGCATTCTGGCTGGGTCAGCTAGATTTCCTCCGGGAACGCTGGGGAGCACAGGCTGCAGAGGTCCCTGCAACACCTTTCAAAGGGTGGGCTATGTGCCCTTTCTTGTGCAGGACTGGTTTTGATGGAAAGCATGGGAAGAGGGTGAGACCACAGCTCTGCCCCACCCCTCTTTTGTGCAGGCTCTGATACGATCAGCACTAGATCCTCCCAGGCCTTACTCTCTAGAAGTGCAAGGACTAATTTGATAGTCCTGCATGGGAACTCAGGGAGTGTGTGTGTGTGGGGGGAGTTACAAGCCACCCCCTGCACTCTGCTGAGGGGCCAGTAACACACTTGGCCCTGAAGCAGAATTAGTAATTAAGCAGTGACAGCCTAGGTCTGTTTACTGAATGGTTATTAATTTAGAACCCAACAACGTGTACGAGAAGTTCTAATTATTCCTTCCAATGTGCATTCCCTTGCATATAACAGTGCTGAATTTCATTTGCCACGGTGCTGCTCATTCATCCAGCCTGGTTAGGTCCCTCTGAAACTCCACGCAGTCTTGAATGTTGCATCATCTGCAGACATTGCCCCTTCACTGTGCTCCCCGTTTTCCAGACCAGTGTTCAACACGCTAAATAAAGCATCATGACACCCTGCTAGCTATGCTGAAAATTAACCATTTATTCCTGCTGTTTTTAGAGATTTTCGGTCTCTGAATCAGTTTCTGATCCTTGATAGAACTTCACCTCTCATCCCATCACTCTGTAGTTTCCTCATTAGCCTCTCGGGGCAAAAACTTCGCCCAAGGCTTATATACGGCATTCAAATCAATTATATCAACTCTGTTTTATTGGCCTGTTTTAAGAATGCTACTTTGTCAAGCCCCAATCTCAGAAACTACCCTTTACCATGGACTTCAAAGGGAGCTCATGGTGGATACAGAGGTCCACCTGCACAGCTCTCTTTGCAGGATTGGGGCCTTGGAGAGGTTTGATGTTTTATGAATCTGCAGATCCACTGGGTCTGGCAATGGTGGGTCTGTCTTCCCACCCCTTCCCTTGCTGACCAGTTATCTTATGGCTGTCTCCTGCAGGAGGGAAAACCTGTAACTTATCAGCCCTTCATAAACACATGCACAGTGACAACCATAGTTTGCCCTGTCAGGGGAAACATATTTTAGCAAACTTTCCAAATTTATCTAAAGTATTTATATAAGTGCCTAGCAAAAATTAACCATTCAAAATTCATAGTTAAGGGAGAGATTCTGCCCTCTGACCCAACTCTTATATGCTGCTCCACTAACATAAAGGAGCTGAAAATGCACCACAATGAGCCGAGGAGGAATAGCCCTAGTGCAGGCTGCTGTCAGCTCCTTACACTGTCCCTTCACAGACACAGAAGGCGTGCTACGGAGCTGCGGGGGGAAGGCTCAAAGGACATGGCACCAGACAGGGATGACACAGTAGCACATAAATTCTGGGACCTGACAAAGTCCACAGGCAGTCTTTAGGAAGTTTCTGTAAATTAGCACTCCAGAATCTCAATGGCACAAAGGGCGTTAATGTGAAATGTTACAGTGAAATGGATATCCCAGTAGCCCAAAGGCAGCTCTTGCAACATATATGGCTTGATGACCCCGTTGCAATCAGTGGAAAGACTCCTGCCTTTAATGGGCTTTGGATCAGACCACATGAGGATTACCTATTATTGTGCTGTATTCATACATTTATTATTAATAAAATACAAGTGTTTGCTAGTTCACTCGTGCAACATATTAAAATAATGAGGATCCCAAGCCATGAAGTTCAGCACCAAATCCAAACTTCCCCATGATTCAGGGGATCAGATCCATGGTTTTTGTTCAACATAGAATCTAATTAAAATGCATCTCACTGTGGGTCACCAACATATTGCAAAGCACCTAGAGCTTTTGGAAGGAACTGCCCTCTTCACCCTTATTTTACATTTCCTCTTTACCTTTATTAGTCCCTTTTGCCCTCAAATGGTCAGGTTCTTCTGCGGGACTGTAACACAATAGTCCAGCTAAGAGTAAGAAATTTATAGGCCTCCAATAATTAGTACCTACCCTAATAAGGTTAGTACTAATTAGCCCTAAAAATCAGGGGTAAATTATTTTAAAAGGATGAAGTCAGCATTAATGTTGATTTCCATGCTAATTAGTCATGGTGAAAAAAAAGTAGGCCATTTGATCAACACCAATTAGTTCTATGCCATTATTTAGGCCTATTGCAATTAAATTTAACCCTTTCTTAGTTTTGCCTCTGTAAGACTGACTTAAATCCTAATGAGAGGGAGTTAAGTGTCTGAACTGGTGATTTTATTTATTTTACATTTTTTAACCAGTGCCTTTTTTATAGAATATAATTTTGCATTCTTTCCCTAGACAAATTGCATTGGTTTGCTTTAAAAAAAAAAAAAAAACACCCCAAAACACCAACCCCTACACTAAAATATAGAAAGAGACCGATAATTCCATTTTCTAAAGAGGCTCAGGCACATAAAACACAGTTAGAAGAAAGGGGAGGACAGGAACACCAGAAGTGAAAATGCAGGAGTGACTGCATGTTACTCACCCTTCTCATGGCACCAGAACCTGGCCCTATCCTGGAACCCTTATTTCCATATCCCAAAGAAGCGAAGGTTTCACATGACAAATGCACCCTCTCATCTACTGCTGGTACAGATTTCATGATAATGAGCCCATCCAATACGGCACAGTGGTTAAATAAAGTTAAAAGGTATAGACTATAGCTGATCAGCTGGTACATTAGCCAATAAGATTATTTGTGAAAGCGGTAGTGCCTGATTGTGCGGTTAATGAAACAGCTAGACAGTGGATTAACTCTAGCACTAGGATGTAGGCATAGCACCAAATCCTTGATCCTGTTAAATTTGCTCTGCACCACTTCAGTGGCACAAAGCAGACTTAAAACCAGCTCAGGTGGCCATCTGAGGATTCCCCTTGTGTAGGGGAACTTTCAAGAGATGTTGCCACCTTTATACCACATTGTTCCTTGCAGCTCCCAGCATAGGGATACATCACAGGAAGAGTGGGAGTGGCTAGAGTATCATTGCACTCCAGTGATTCCTGGGTACCAAGACAGCCTCTTGGAGACTATTGCAAGTTAAACGTTTATCCTGAGGTTCTTAAACAAGGCTGTATCTGTCAACACCAGGTGTCAAGTGGTTTTAAAGAGGGTGAGGGTATGTCTACACTACGAAATTAGGTCAAATTTATAGAAGCCAGTTTTATTGAAATCATTTTTATACAGTCGATTGTGTGTCCCCCCACATAAAATGCTCTAAATGCATTAAGTCGGCGGACCGCGTCCACAGTACCGAGGCTAGCGTCAACTTCCAGAGCGTTGCACTGTGGGTATCTATCCCACAGTTCCCGCAGTCTCTGCTGCCCATTGGAATTCTGGGTTGAGATCCCAATGCCTGATGACGCAAAAACAGTGTCGCGGTGGGTTCTGGGTACATGTCGTCAGGCCCTTCCCCCTCCATCAGAGCAACGGCAGACAATCGATTTGCGCCTTTTTACCTGGGTTACCTGTGCAGACGACGTACCACGGCAAGCATGGAGCCCGCTCAGCTCAGCTCCCCGTCACCATATGTCATCTGGGTGCCGGCAGACGTGGTACTGCATTGCTACACAGCAGCAGCTAATTGCCTTTTGGCAGTAGATGGTGCAGTATGACTGGTAGCCGTCATCAGCGATCTGGGTGCTGGCAGACGTATAGCAATGCAGCCCCACAGCAGCAGCTCCTTGCCTTTTGGCAGTAGATGGCATATTACGACTGATATCCATCATCGTCGTATTCCTCAGTAAGTTCGGTCAGAGGCACCTGGGCAGACATGTTTTGTCTCCTGGAGACTCAGTCCTGCTGGCAGTTCTATTAAACCAGCTTGATGATGATGGCTAGCAATCGTAATGCAGCATCTTCTGCCAAGCACCCAGAAGATGCCGATGGCTATCAGTCATGCTGCACCGTCTGCTGCCAACCTAAGATGTAAAAGATAGATGGACCAGATTTGTTCTGTATTCATTTGTTTCCCCCTCCCTCCAAGAAATCAATGGCCTGCTAAACGCAGGGTTTTGAGTTTAATCTTTGGGGGGGGAGGCATTCTGTGTGACAGTTGTTTGTGTTTCTCCCTGATGCACAGCCACCTTTGTTGATTTTAATTCCCTGTAAGCCATGTCATCACTCGTCCCTCCCTCCCTCCGTCAGACAATAGTTTCGCGCCTTTTTTCAGCCTGGCGTGGTCACCAGTGCTCTCCATGCTGGGCAAACAGGAAATGAAATTCAAAAGTTCGCGGGGCTTTTCCTGTCTACCTGGTCAGTGTATTTGAGTTGAGAGTGCTGTCCAGAGCGGTCACAATGAAGCACTGTGGGATAGCTCCTGGAGGCCAATAATGTCGAATTCAGTCCACACTACCCCAAATCCGACCCGGAAAGGCCGATTTCAGTGCTAATCCCCTCGTCGGAGGCGGAGTAAAGAAACCGGTTTAAAGGGCCCTTTAAGTCGAAAAAAGGGCTTTGTCGTGTGGACGTGTCCAGGCTTAATTCAATTTAACGCTGCTAAATTTGACCTAAACTCATAGTGTAGACCAGGCCTTAGTTAAAAGGTATACATTAACATGTTTTAAAATACCACTCATCTTCCCAGTGTAGAAAAACCCAGCCTTTCACAATGCGGCAGCACCATGCAAGCCTATTTATTATTTGAATAGCCTCAGATGTATGCGCCATGGGAAAGCAAAATAGCTCCTGACCCAAAGGATGTATTATCTCAGTAGGTCTATGCAGTGTAATACAGAATGTGGAATTACCATTGAAGAATGAATTGAATCAGTCCCAAATTACACCTATTGTTTTCAGTGGGTTGTTGTATCTATGGTTTGAGGGTATGATCTGAACCTAACTTTGGAAGTTACCAAAATAGAGGCTAGAAACCAGATTTTAAAAACTTCAGATAGAATTACATTAGGAAGTGGAAGAGGGAGGAGTGGAGAGCAGGAGGGGAAGGTCAGGCTCAGAGCGAAGAAGGAGCATCCTAGTCTGTTACTGGTCTGGCCAGTGTGAGGCCAAGCCGTGTAAATAGACTGTGAATAGTGGGAAACGGACACAAAATAAAAAGCATGGGTGTTGCATCAGCTTGGAGTGTCCCTGAGTCTTTAAGGAGTGGGGCCAAGTGACTGAACCCAATGGGGTGCAGCATGCACCCCGTTATGGGGGGTCAGGGTACCTCCCTCCCCAGGTCACTGACCTGTCCCCTTCCCCACTCCCGTGTCTGCTGTCCTTGCTAGGAGCCACACCCCACCCCTCCATTGCAGGCTGAGCACCGTGCCCTCCCCATCCATCCCTCCCTCCACAGGGTGCAGCATGAAGCTCCCAGCGGGAGCATCTTCAACCTATCCCTGGCAGCTGCACTCATCCAGTTGTTTTGCTGACTGGGGGCTCCTCTGCTAAACCCAGGGTTCCCCTGCCTATTCCCCCACGCCCGCAACTCAGCTGCCCCACCCCTTCTGAAATACTCTTAACTCTTCATATGCCTTTAGTCAGACAGCACTTCCCATAACAGCAACAGCTTCTTAGGAGCAACATAGCAAAAGGGCAGCGATATGTTACTAACGAGCATCTACTGTATGAGAAAAAGAATATTAAAAGAATGAAATACACTGATCTGAGATAAATATTTGAAGAGTATAAAGGAAGGAGCAGGGTTGTTCATGAAAGTTCAAGGGATATAAACAGGAGTAATGGGCTAGAATTGAAAACAAGAATAATTTCGGCTGAATATGAAGAAAAGAGTTCAGAGGGAGGTCAGTGAACTTGTGGAAGCTCTGTGGCTCAAGTCCTTTAACATTAGACTAGGCAGAATGAAATGAAATGACAGACTTTATATGAGCTCGTATCATCCAGGAGGGTGCTGGACAAGTACAAGATGCACATTTCTAGGGGAAAGACTGGGATTTTGCTGGTGTTGCTCTGTAATGTAATTCATGGGTGGCTAGCTGGCTATAACTCTCAGATAGTATAGCTGGGGGTGATTCACATACTGGAGGCAGACCAGGAGTCGTTGCTTTCACAGCGAAGCAGTGTAAAATGCACCCCACGTTGGAGAATTGAGGAGACCGCTGTCCATCAGTAGAGATTGTCCCCTGGGGAATCTCACAAACACATACTCCAATAAAATGGAATGGAGAAATTGCATTGCATTGAAGTAAACTGGTGTCAAACCGGTATAAGAGTGGAGAATCAAGCTATTCCCTAGTTATCACACAGAATTGTTGATGAACTTCCACCGAAATAACTTTTCTCGTCTTTTCCATCGGAATCCATTGAACTTTCTATTTCTGTTCAGCACCTTGATTTCACCATTAAGAATTCAAAAAGAAGAACAAAGCAGGTATTTTGAGTGGTATGAATCAGCGGTTTCTTTTGCTCATATCTGATTAGGATATTTTTAGTCCACATTAATTCTTTAATGTTGAAAGCCAGGAAGAGCCTTTGTCCGCCTCTGTATTCTGCATACTACAGCTTTCCCCATGAGCTACAAATTGTTAGTTTCAGGAAACAGGCTCTTCCATGAAATTCCAAGGCCTGAAGAGTTGGATAAGGGATTAACTTGAGCCATAATTGAACTATGTGTATAAGAGAGTGTCCAGAACCCAATAAACTTCCTGTGACAGGGGCTATCAGGCCTTCTATGCCTCCTGCTAGAGCCACCTGTGCCCTGACATTCCGCTGCTCAAAGAAAACCCACTCAGACTGGCTACCAACAAGATGTAGTTCTCCAGAGGACTAGAAGCACCAGGAGCTACACTGACCAACAGGGATCCAGAACACCAGTTTAAAAAGCTTGCCTGCTTCTCTCAGGGGCAATGTAGGTAGAGACTGGGACAGAGGAGATGCTTCTCACTGCTAACCCAGAACCTCAGGCCCAGGTCAGGGCCTTGCTTTCAAGTACTGCAAGTAAGTGCTTGCCTTTTAGTTCTTTGTTTAAAAGTGAAGACAGACAAGTTCTGAGTTTTGTTATCCCTAGTTAACTGTTTAGAACGGATGCCAAGCTTATGGCATGTATCACCATGCTCCGAGAATATGGTCATAATTTATGGACTATGACAGGGAGAACCTCCAGAACAACAGTTGCCCCACAGGTGCACTATGGAGCATCCCCTCCTGTGGCAGCTCCCAAAGAGTAAATTCTTCAGAGAGAACATATATGGCAGTCTTTTCTGTCCAAAATTTCCTATGGTTGCTACCACTGATTCAGCTGTATTGATGATGGATGGTGGGAGTGCTAAGATAGACAAGGCACTGGTGGTATCATACTTATAGCATGTGTCATATAGGCTCTGAGCAGTTTCAGACAGCACAGTGCTTAAAGCTGAATCTCATCTGCTCCAGCACACCCACCATTGCTGCCACTGTTGGATCTGAACTGGTGGTAGTAACAGTTAAAAAATTGGGAGCAGAAAAACGTAGTGCTGACACCATCGTAGACTGAGGAGGTGAAGAGATATGTAAAGTTTCACCAAAAGAGTTTGGAAAATCCAAGAAAACTTAGCACAATGGCAACTCAGTTATAGTTAAATAAGGTGGTTCTCAAAAGAATAATGAATCAAATTAATCCTTGGTTAAATCCACTATCCACATGAGTTACACCATGGATGAATTAGGTCTAATGTGTTAAGGGTTTCTGTTGTTGTTGTCATTTGTAACATATGTAATAGTAAGACACCATTGGGGTTACAGAAGCACAACTGAAGACAGAATTTGGCCCAGTAGCCATGAGCCTACCAATATATTCAGTGTAGCGGGGGGGTGGGGGGGGAATAGAAGAACAAGGATTAACATAATTCTGTGCATATTTATAAACTGATGGGGAAATCACGCTGATACAGCAATTACGGTCCTAGATGCATCTTTTGGTGATGCAAATTGGCCTAAACTATTGGTTTCTTTGATAATGAATAAACCATTAAACAGAGAGGGGATGGTGGGGAGGGAAGGAAAGTCAGATGGATGTTCTGTATCTTTCTTTATACAGTGTGAGATAAAAAGGAAATTGCTAAATTAGATGCAAAAGCAGCAAAAGCAGCAAGAACTCTAGAGTGTCTATTTTTCATCATGCATTTTCAGTGTGATACTATTAGAAAAAAAAATCTTAGCTCATGGACAGATCAGTTAATGAGAAGAAAATAATGCAGGGCAGATATCTAGGTATATTACTTCATGCACTCTCTTGACAAAGAACAAAATTTATTTGATTAAAAGAAACACATTGCAGTAGCACCTGGCCAGAATTAATCTGGACTCCATCACCACATTTTCCTTATTTTGAGTAGGTGTATTTTAGAGGTTAGAAAACAGGAGTGAAATCCAGGAGTCTTCAGATCTATTCCCAGCTCTCCTTACTGACTCAGTTTATGGCCTTGAGCAAGTCACTTAACTTTTTTGTGTCTCAGTTACCTCATCTGTAAAATGAATATAATATAATTACACTACTTCACAGGGAGTTGGGAAGCTTAATTAATGTGTTAAGTTCTTTGAGATATCTGGATGGAAGTTGCTATGTAAGTGCAAAAAGTATTATTACAGAGTTTCACACTGCAGCGTATTCTGGAACAGAAAACTGGGTCATGCCAACCCACAGAGGCATTTCAAATGGCTAAAATGGAAAAACTGCTTCCCCCTCTCTTATTTGTTGGCTTTCAATTTCGTTATGACAAAAGAAAGCCTAATATTTCATACCCATAGACAATTCCATTACAAGAGCAGCTTGCTCAAGGAACATTATGTTAAAATAGTTTTAAATGATAAAGGCTGGCACTTCATGACTTTTTTTTCCCTTTTAGTGTATTAGTTTCCACTTAGGTAACTTTGACAGAAACAGCTAAAAATTGCAATATAAAAATTGAAAAAAAGGATACGAACGCCTTTCAAATAAGCTTTAAGGTTTTCATCTATGACCTTCCTATTCACCCCCCAAACAAAGACATAGATATAAAAGGTATAGAATGTTGTACTTTCAAAGGTAATTGGATATCTCTAACTTCTGTTACCCTTTCATAGTATCTGTTGGATATAACTCTTGGATTTCACATTTTGGCTAGATGCCCAGAACTGTATGTAAAGTGTTTGCCTGAAATATTGAAAAAGAACCTACACTTTAAATGTCATAATGTCTTTGCTGAGAAGTGGCCCATTCTTTTACAGATTGGGTTGTAATTTTTGCACTTTTTTTTATTTCCCCTCTCCTTTCTTAGTTTTATTGCATGTAAAATCAAGAGTAATACTAGCAAAAACAAGGAGATATACCCAAGAAAAGGAAATTAGAGCTTAGCCGTGCTTTGCATTAAGATGGCAAAATTTGGTTCCAGTTTTGGGTCCAGATGTGAAGCCTTCTCACCCTGGTCCAGAATCTGGAAATATTTGGTTGGGAGGTTCAGATTCAGTACCAGCTGTGTTCAAAGTATTCAAATGTGTACTGAATTTAATTGGCCAATAACATACCTAGTGCTCATATAGCACTTTGCATCATGCTGTACAAACATTAACAAATTAATTTTCATCTCTGAGGTTCATCTTATTATATGTAAATGCTAGCATATTGAGTTATATGTTTCCAATTATTGGACCTACTTAAAGTGGCCAGAGCACCTTTGGAGGAACAGGTGTGATGACAAGTGAGGAATGAATGGTGTATGTTTAAACATGTACACCAGATCAGAAGCTGCCCAGAACCATTCACTGTAACAGAGCTGGAACAGACACTGGGTAGCATCAAGTGTGAAACAGCTGCGGGCTATGACAACATATCTCCAGAATTCCTGAAAAACCTTGGCCCCCATGCGCGGCTTTGGCTTGTGAAATTCTTCACCAGGGTCATCAGAGAAGGTAGACTACCGAAGATATGGTACATCGCAAAAGTCATTGACCTCCTAAAGCCTGGAAAGGACCCAAGTCAAACAAACATCAAGCTATCGTCCCATATCATTATTGTCGCTGTGCTTCAAGGCACTAGAGCGCTTGGTCCGACAGCACATATTACCCGATGTGGGGAGAATTTTGAGCCCTGATGAAGCTGGCTTTCACCAAGGCCATAGCACCTGTGACCAAGTACTCGCGCTGACCACATTTGTTGAAAATGGCTTCCAGAGAAACTTGAAAACAAGCGCGGTTTTCATCAAGCTAAAATGATATGGTATGGCACATTGACCTACTCATGAAGGTATCATGGGTCCTGCTACCTTGGGCCACAGGCCTCATTGAACTGTTTTTCCGCAATAGGCAGTTCAGAGTCCATATGAGGGAGAAGACAAGTGCTTGGCGACAACAGAGTAACGGGTTACCCCAGGGCTCTGTGCTCTCGCCAACCCTGTTCAACCTTTACATCAGTGTTTCCCAAACTTGAGACACCGCTTGTGTAGGGAAAGCTCCTGGCGGGCTGGGCAGGTTTGTTTACCTGCTGCGTCCGCAGGTCTGGCTGCGGTTCGCTGCTCCAGGGCAATGGGAGCTGCTGGAAATGGCGGCCAGTACGTCCCTTGGCCCACGCCACTTCCAGCAGCTCCCATTGGCCTGCCCGCCCGCCAGGGGCCTTCCCTACACAAGCGGCATCCCAAGTTTGGGAAACACTGCTTTACATCAATGACCTGCCAACAACGGAGTCATGAAAGTTCATTTACGCAGATAACATCTGTTGCAGTACCCGGGCCTGGACGTTTCACGAGCTTGATACCACCTTAAATCGGGACATGGTAAAGTTAGAGGACTACTGGAAGACTTAGCGCCTCCAGCCAAGTGTCATAAAAACAGTCTCCAATTTGTTCCATCTTCATCACGCCAGCGTAACCCGAGAACTAAATGTTTATCTGAATGGTCAGAAGGTGAAGCATGAAGTAGAACTGGTCTATCTAGGTGTGACCTTAGACCATATACTGAGTTACCGTGCCCACCTGAAGAAGAGGGCACTAAAGTTAAGATGCGCAATAATTATCTTAGCAAACTGGCAGGTTCATCATGGAGTGCTCATGCTCCAACTTTGCAAACGTCAGCTCTTGCCATCTCGTATTCAGTGGCGGAGTACTGCGCACCAGTTTGTAGTCGATCGTCACACACCAAACTGGTGGATATGCAGTTACATGCTGCCATGCGTATCATCTCCAGCACCCTGTGTCCAACTCCACTTTTATGGCTTCCAGTTCTGAGCAATATTACTCCTCCTCATATCAGATGAGAGGTTGCCACTGGCAGGTTACTGGAGAAAGTATGCGCCAACTCAGACTTGCCACTGCACAATGACCTTTTAGAATCACCAGCTGCACATTTGCCATCACGTCGCCCCATATGGTCTCATCCGCCACATCAGGATGTTTAGGGTGGAAACACTCTGGCGAGAGGAATGGATATCTGTTATAATTCCCAACCACTCACTCGTTGCCGACCCCACAATTTGCCTGCCTGGTTTTGACCTGCCCCGTCATCAATGGTCCCTGTTGAACAGGTTCTGGACTGGGCAATGTCTCTGTACAGCCAACCAGTATCGCTGGGGCCTTTGTGACTGCCCTTTGTGCATCTGTGGCCTATGTGATGATGCACGTTCTCGAGGAATGCCTGCTGACTAGGTTCAGCGGTGGCCTAGAAGAACTGCATCACGCCACTGATGATCCAGTCGCTTGTCTAGATGACTATGTACACGCTAAAATAAATATATATATATATATATATATATATATATATATATATATTTGGATATTAAAAGGCATCTTTACTGATGTCTATTGTATTTAGTATCAAGATGTCTATTCCAAGACTGACTCCTACAGTTAGCTTCTAAATTTCCATTAGTTATTTAAATGCTAGATATCTAGATAGATAGATAGCATGACGAGAATAGGAGATAAGTCTCCTTGCAAGCAAACTCCCTTTCGTTTCTATTGCTTACTCATAATATATTCTCTGTTTGGCCCAAGACTGCCCAGAGGATTCAGGGGGCCTGGGGCAAAGCAATCTCAGGGGCCCCTTCCATAAAAAAAAAGTTGCAATACTATAGAATAGTATACTCTTGTGGGGGCCCCTGTGGGGCCCAGGGCCTGGGGCAAATTGCCCAACTTGCCCCCCCCCATCCCTCCTCCCTGGGTGGCCCTGGTTTGGCCTGATCGTTAGCAAAACGTACCAGCCTTTTCCAGAATGCCCAGGAAGTGTCAAATCTCAGAACTTACCCCTTGCCTGTCATCTCTCAATGGCTCATAACAAATTGCATGGCTGATGGCCATTTACAATGAGAGAAATATCTACAGAAAGCATTCTTATCACTGATAAATGATTTAGCATTTGTATAAATTTTTCCAGACGCTCATTCTTGCCCTAAAATGTCATCCCATGTCAGAGTTAATACTACCTGAACTAGTAGTCACAGGAATGAAGCACATACCGCATGCATACAGCTAATCAAGCCTGAAAATCATACCAAAACCATCTTTAGTCACACAAAATTAAGCTGATCTTTTAAAGGATTCCTAAATATATATATCCTGTGTCTAGACACACTAAATTTTTAAACTGAAACCATGGAAACTACTGGAAAGAGACTTCCCTCTCAAATATGCCATAAAAGAGAAGCACATTTCCTTAGATAAACTTCCGAAAGCTGACAGGAAAACATGGGAGCAGATGTCTTTTCTTCTTGTGGGAATTGCATCACCGTAAATTTAATGTAGCAGATTGCGAGAATTAGAGATGTGAAAAGAGACACTATGACCTCCTCCATCCCTCGGGCTGTGTTGGGCAGTGAATGTACTGAGCAAAGCAGATTAGAAAGCATTATAGCCAAGAACGAAGGCAGGTAACATGATACAGACGCTTGGCTGATGTCCATGACCCTCTAAAGAGATCCTGTGGTGAGGAATGAAAAAAGCAGCCTGACAAGCCATGAACATACTCCCCGGTCCTCGTCTAGCCAGGGTTAAAAGTGCTGCAGAGAGATCTTCAGCCCTGTTTGAGCAACAAAGCCCAAGAGAGGCATAGCTGGCTATTAGCAGCCAGACTCCACCACCTGTTGCTAGTAGTATCTTACTCCATGATGAACCTTATTGATTTCAATGGGCTAGATTCTGATTCTATCCCTGAGCAAGGAAATAAGAACCCCCCTTTGATGCTAACGTGGGCTACCCAGAATATGAATGCAGGGATATAGGAGTAAGTGCGACTACTTGCTTGGTTACACTCTTCCTGGAGCAGAAGGTTGGGGAAGGGGTGATGTGTTGGCTCCATCCCCCCAGTTCACTGGCCAGAGCGGCTGAGCCAACATGTGGGGAAAGATTAGTAGTTTATTTCTGCAAAGGCCAACAGCATATTACTATCCCACAAGAAGAAGGAATGGGATTGTGGCTCCAACACAATACAAACCTGTGGCTACTTCTGGGTTGGCGTAGCTTACCCCCGGCTCAGGGCTGTACCTGAAGTCAGAATTAAGTCCGGTGGGGCTCATTGTAAAGTTAAGGTCCCACTCACTGCAAACAAGAGTGGCAAGATCCAGCTCTGCCTTCGCGATTTGTGGAAGAAAACATTGAGTATCTAGAGCTTTGACCTTTTCTATAGCCTGCTCTTGGGGTGACAAAGTTGCTGGACAAACAGTTTAAACCACAGCATTGTTTTTCTTTGCTATTGTAAAATATACTAAGGAAATTGCAAAGCTGAAAAAAAAAAGTGATTTATAGTTCTGTACCAAGCCCCAGCTCCCCAGGTTTGCATAGCTCATATTGGTGCAATACACCCCCTCATAACGCAACACAGCAGTGTGTGCCAGGCTAAAGCACAGATGGAGTAACGTACAGAAGTGCCAGGAAGTGAGCATGTGGAGTGACCATGATATTCTGTTGCAATAGTGCTTAGGTGTCCCACTCATGGGCCAGGAGCTAGGCAAGAGACAATGAGTGGGAATGACAGACAGAAACTGCAACTCCCACAATGAAGAGACTGTCTGTAAAAAATGCTGGCAGATTTAGAAATTCCACCCATCAAACATGTTTTAGTTGCGGTCTGAGCCCTGGCAAAGTTGACTTACAAGACACAAGCCTCTGCATAATGCTTTGAGCTGTGCAGAGGGGAAGGAAGGGTGTATGTAGAAAGACATGCACATATGTCAGCCATGAGGGTTCGGGCAGAATCTCTACCATGAATGTAGGACAAGCTGACTGACCTGAACCGTTGAATGTAAGTTTGTGGTATTTTATTTCATCCCATTTAAACGGGGGGGGGGGGGGGGGGGGGAGGAGAAGGTGAGATGCTTGTATAAGGATCTATGCCTCCTAGCACAATTAAATTTAACAACATAACCCCAGCAACATTAATAGTTAGACAGGAATTCATCCAACCAGCCATCTTCCCAGAGGACACCTCAATCCCCTACAGTCCACGTATTCAGCTAGAGGTTTTTTGCAACATGTCTGAAAGACACAAATACAGGCTATTTTGGACCAAGTCACTCTTGCAGCTCAGATTTGCTTTTAGTTTGAAAATCAAAAGCAATACCTTCAGCAATAGCATGGGTGTAAAATCCAAGCGTGGAATTCTGATCCCACTGATTTCATTGGAGCCAGGAGTTACACTGGGAAAAAGACACGGGTTTTAATACTGAGAAAAAGTGTTATCTGTCAGCAAAAATCTCATCTTCCTGGGGAAAGGCAAAGTAAAAATTGGTCTCTTTTTGAGGTTTCTCAGCACTGTCCAGTGGAATATAAGGCCTGATCCAGCCATCACTGAAGTTGACAAAAAGATTCCCATGGATTTCAATGGGAGTTGGATTAAGTCTCCACTGAGAGCATCCAGCACTTACAGGAAGAGTTGCACCCATGCAAAAAATTAAGGCAAGCCCTACTGTGTCAATCTGTTAACAAAAGAAGTAGAATCATCCCCAAAGTCAAGACAGCAACAGCGTTCTTTTTATTGCAATATGTACAATCCTGAATGTATTTTGCTTGTGAAGCTATAGCTTTGCCATTGTGCTATAGTGACATGTTCAACTGAGGGGCGGGGGGGGGGGGGAGATCAGTGTTATAAAAATATTGCCCTGTAATTGATGGATAAAAGTCTTTTTTCACTAATCTATCTGTATCAAAGCTTGCATGATATAGAACTGAGACAGGCAGGAAAAATAAGCCATCATTTTATGACAGATGGGTAATTTTTCCAGTCATTTTCAGGAAAAAAATGTCATTCCTTTTAAAGCATTAGGAAGCTAATTGACTTCAAGCTGACATTTCCCATGCTGCAATGCATATGCTGAGAGATGGGACTCTTCTCACGGGTGGAAGAGGGACAGCACAAGATCTATGCATCCCTCAAGTCCTAAGGGCTTAAGTGGTGAATACTGCATAGGCCTTGCATTGGCCCTCTGTACTTCTATAATGAATTACATTCAGACTCCGCAGCGAAGCCAGACTGCTGGTAGCTACAACAAAGGACACAGCATCACATCTTGCTTGGGGTACCCAGAACTGCAAACCACTGTATTACCTCTCTCAGCCTCAGCAAGTGAGAGCTTTGCTGCTGTTAAGCTATGTGTCAGCTCCATGACACACCAGCTTATCTGGCTTGCCTGCAAACTCTACAGGACTCCAGACCTTGCAGGTAACCACCAGTGAATCCCAATTCCCAAGTTCCCCTGAGACGTCTCAATGTAGTGTTCAATCCCTCTCATTGGGTGCTCACAGAAGTTAAATTCATTGCCTCAAAAGAGAGAGCATGATCATCAGCCTGTTAGGTATGGTGAGAACTCACTCTCCAGTTTAATACATAGCACTGAGATGGTTTTGTAATAAAAACAAGAATAAGATTATTAACAAAGAGCAGAGATTTAAATGTTAATAGTTAAGAAGGAAAGAAACAGTTACAAGTCCAACAAAAACAAAACAAAACCCGCTTTCCAGAGAGTAAAACTTAACTTCAGCAAGATACAATCTTTGTCTGAGCGGATTTCTCACTTATAGTCAGTTTCCAGCTATTCTTGCCTCCCAAGCCAAGAGGGTCCAGTTTTCATGAGCGCAGAGGGTGCTACTCCCCTTTGTCCCCTAGGTGATGGATGACTCCAATGTCATTATTACCGCAAAGCTCATTGTCTCTGTTTCAAGAGCCAAGGAGGATTCCTGAGGGTGCAGAATGTCATGATCATTAACGGTCATCTCCTCCACTTGCTAGCTTGGTGGCTTTATTCACCTTATATGTGAATATTCTTTTCCTTGTCCTCTGTGAGCAAGCTGGCCAGACAAGTAAATTCACATTCCTTTGTCTAGGGAAGCCTGGGCTCTATGCACTGCCAAACCAATTTTTAAAACCAGATTTCCAGCAGGCACTTATAATGGTTTGTGTACCCCCCCACACACGTATGTACATCAATGATTTTCAGGATCAGCGTGTTGCCAGTTTTTCATTTGATATTTTACATGACACCTTTTAGATAGAGACTATGCTAATAGCGTGTTGGGGGTAATGAGCGTGTCAGCCCTGGTGAGAATTATGGTATGGAGTGCCCTCTGCCAGTTGGCACTGAGTGGCTCCCAGGGTCAAACGCAGCAACAGAGCCAGACAGAATGTCAAGTATCAGGGGGTAGCCGTGTTAGTCTGTATCTACAAAAACAACAAGAAGTCTGGTGGCACCTTAAAGACTAATAGATTTATTTGGGCATAAGCTTTCGTGAGTAAAAACCTCACTTCTTCAGCTGCATAGAGTGAAAGTTACAGATGCAGGCATTATATACTGACACATGGAGAGCAGAGAGTTACTTCGCAAGTGGAGAACCAGTGTTGACAGGGCCAATTCAATCAGGGTGGATGTAGTCCACTCCCAATAATAGATGTGGAGGTGTCAATTCCAGGAGAGGAAAAGTTGCTTCTGTAATGAGCCAGCCACTCCCAGTCCCTATTCAAGCCCAGATTAATGGTGTTAAATTTGCAAATGAATTTTAGTTCTGCTGTTTCTCTTTGAAGTCTGTTTCTGAAGTTTTTTTGTTCAATGATAGTGACTTAAATCTGTAATAGAATGACCAGGGAGATTGAAGTATTCACTTACTGGCTTATATATTTTACCATTCCTGATGTCTGATTTGTGTCCATTAATTCTTTTGCAGAGGGACTGTCCGGTTTGGCCAATGTACATGGCAGAGGGGCATTGCTGGCACATGATGGCATATATAACATTAGTGGATGTGCAGGTGAATGAGGCCTTGATGGTGTGGCTGATGTGGTTGGGTCCTCTGATGGTGTCGCCAGAGTAGATATGGGGACAGAGTAGGCAACGAGGTTTGCTACAGGGATTGGTTCCTGGGTTGGTGTTTCTGTGGTGTGGTGTGTAGTTGCTGGTGAGTATTTGCTTCAGGTTGGGGGGTTGTCTGTAAGCAAGGACTGGCCTGCCTCCCAAGGTCTGTGAGAGTGAGGGATCATTTTCCAGGATAGGTTGTAGATCGTGGATAATGCGCTGGAGAGGTTTTAGCTGGGGGCTGTATGTGATGGCCAGCGGTGTTCTGTTATTGTCCTTGTTGGGCCTATTCTGTAGTAGGTGATTTCTGGGTACCCGTCTTGCTCTGTCAATCTGTTTCCTCACTTCCCCAAGTGGGTATTGTAGTTTTAAGAATGCTTGATAAAGATCTTGTAGGTGTTTGTCTCTGTCTGAGGGGTTGGAGCAAATTCGGTTGCATCTTAGGGCTTGGCTGTAGACAATGGATCGTGTGATGTGTCTTGGATGGAAGCTGGAGGCAGGTAGGTAAGTATAGCGGTCAGTAGGTTTCCAGTATAGGGTGGTGTTTATGTGACCATCACTTATTTGCACTGTAGTGTCCAGGAAGTGGATCTCTTGTGTGGACTGGTCCAGGCTGATGTTGATGGTGGGGTGGAAATTGTTGAAGTCCAGGTGGAATTCTTCAAGGGCCTCCTTTCCGTGGGTCCATATGATGAAGATGTCATCAATGTAGCGCAAGTAGAGGAGGGGCACTAGGGGACGAGAGCTGAGGAAGCGTTGTTCTAAGTCAGCCATAAAAATGTTGGCATACTGTGGGGCCATGCGGGTACCCATAGCAGTGCCACTGACTTGAAGGTATAAGTTGTCCCCAAATCTGAAGTGGTTGTGGGTGAGGACAAAGTCACAAAGCTCAGCCACCAGGCGTGCTGTGGCCTCATCAGGGATACTGTTCCTGACAGCTTGTAGTCCATCCTCATGTGGAATATTGGTGTAAAGTGCTTCTACATCCATGGTGGCCAGGATGGTGTTTTCAGGAAGAACACCAATGCATTGTAGTTTCCTCAGGAAGTCGGTGGTGTCTCGGAATGCTGGTAGCTTAGGGTCTGAGGAGAGAGTCCAAATAGCCAGATAATCCTGCTGTAAGAGTGCCAATACCTGAGATGATGGGGCGTCCAGGGTTTCCGGGTTTATGGATCTTGGGTAGCAGATAGAATACCCCTGGTCGGGGTTCTGGGGGTGTGTCCATGTAGATTTGTTCCCGTACTGTAGCTGGGAATTTCTTGAGCAGAGGGTGTAGTTTCTTTTAGTATTCCTCAGTGGGATCAGAGGATAGTGGCCCGTAGAATGTGGTCTTGGAGAGTTGCCTGGCAGCCTCTTGTTCATAATCCGACCTGTTCATTATGACTACAGCACCTCCTTTGTCAGCCCCTTTGATGATAATGTCAGAGTTGTTTCTGAGGCTGTGGATGGCATTGCGTTCCATACGGCTGAGGTTATGGGACAAGTGATGTTGTTTGTCCACAATTTCAGCCTGTGCACGTCTGCAGAAGCACTCTATGTAGAGGTCCAGTCTGTCATTTCGACCGTCAGGAGGAGTCCACGCAGAGTTCTTCTTCTTGTAGTGTTGGTAGGAGGGTTCCTGTGGGTCAGTGCACTGTTCAGTGGTGCGTTGAAAATATTCCTTGAGTCGGAGACGACGAAAGTAGGCTTCCAGATCACCGCAGAACTGTATCGTGTTCGTGGGGATGGTGGGACAAAAAGAGTCCCCGAGATAGGACAGACTCTTCTGCTGGGCTAAGTGTGTGGTTGGAAAGATTGACAATGTTGTTAGATGAGTTGAGGGTAACGAGTCATTGCAAAGAGCGTGGCCGTCCAAAGTGATACAAAGCCAAGATACGTTCAGAAATAGCCAAGCACAGTATAGGGAATCCACAGTTTGAAATAGCATAATGAAGTGCTGCATGTGGTATACAGGTATATCTATCTATCTATATAGCTATAACCTATGGGTTATCTACTGATTAGGAGGAAACTTCTACACACTTATTTTATACTAGAAATTGGTCCCAGTTGCAGAGAGAGAATCTAAATCTTCAAAGTTCAAGAGCAATCCAATATAGGGATTGAATCAGCCCATTATAGAGATAAAATCTGGTGTGAAGTTTGAGTGTGTCCCCATCAGCACATGAATTCCAATCCAGAGTTTAGGATAGCTCTAGAGACACAGAATACATATTTGCACAATCAGGTATCTGTTCACATGAAATTTTATTTCTCTTTCATATAATGTAAGCCCAGTGAATCCTTAGCCATTTGGAATATAAACCAAAATGTATAAGAAAACAATGCAAAATTAAAACAAATACAGATGTGAAATCAGTGTAGCTCTATTGAAGTCAGAGCTAAAATCAATTTACACCAGATGAGTATTTGACTGACATTGTGGCCACGCTTAACCTATTTCCTGCGTGCAGTTGACATGAACAGTGTGAGGGGAGAAAGATTCGAGGAGACAAAACAGATTTTTCATGTATAGCTCCCTGCTTCCAATCACTAGAAGGGGGAATGCTCAGGAACTCCTACATCACTTCACAGCAGGCTGGGGACATTAAAGTCTCATTAAAGGGGATCAAGGCAAAGAAGACTGGCACTGCTTGTCTATATAGCTATAACCACTTGTCTCACTAGCTTCCTTTCACGTGCTCCGCTAACAGAGAAGTGGATTCAATAAGGAACCCCAGCTTGCTGTCTCCCCCCATCTATTACCACCAACTATTTCTCACCCTGCTACCAAGATCCAAACCCTTCCAAGACCCCTCAGTTGTGTGTAGTCTGGCTTGCCCTTTTATTTGGAAAACTAGTGCCCCATTTTAACCACATGCTGATTCTTTTCTGTAATGGAAGGAAACTCATTGCTGACAGATAGAAAAGAACCATGTGCTGTATTGCAGGCAAAATTCTCCTGATACACATATAAGTTGAGTATTTTAAGGTAGAAGGAGCATCAGCGTCCTACTGGGCCAGTGTTGTGCGCCATATGGTTCTCTGATTAAAATTATATATATATATATATATATATAAAATCACAATGGAACATAATTGCCTGGTTTCAGTCCTAAATCAAGGGAGCCCATTACAAGAATTCTGGGATTAGTCACAGTTCTTGGGACAGCAACACCACCACACAAAAAGGAAAGTGGACATTTATTAGGAACCGGTCAACCAGTTGGATGAAAAGATACATACAAATCCAGACTTCTGACAGAAGTCAAGCTAAATCTTTTCTAAGGTTTGAAGCCATTTGGATAACTTTGTCCCAGCTCAGTTTTAATATCTCTGCATTGTCAAGCTAGGGCCAGAGTCAGAAGTGAAATGGGAAAAAAAAAAAGGCTTATTATTCTAGCTTTATTTCTGGCCCAGCCAGAATCAAAAGGTACTGGAAGACTTGCAACCCTGTATTTGTAAGATTTAGTTCCATTTGCAGACTCAAGAGGTTTGGATTTTTCTGAAGTACTTAATCACTGCTGACGATCTGTCATGAGACTCTAACTTTAATTGGTGGAAAGAAAGGGATAAAATTTACCTCATTGGGCTCACTTAGAGTGCACACATCCCAAAAATTCCATGTTTGGCAGGATTGTCCTACTTTGACCCCCCCAAACTCCCTGTCCTGGTTGAAGGGCAGTTTGCCTTCTGAGAGGCCTCCAAACTCAGTGGCATTGTGACAAGGTACTCAGGGTCATAGAACCACTCAGGTTTAGCCCACCCACCCTTCTGTTTCTGCAGAGGTGGACGGGTCAGATTGGATTGGGGCTATGTCCAGCTTTAGCCACTTGAAATGTTGGAAGGTATGAAATTAGGATAAACAGAAAAAAAAAGAGCTACAGTAGAACCTCAGAGTTACAAACACCAGAGTTCTGAACAGACCAGTCAACCACATACCTCATTTGAAACTGGAAGTACACAATCAGGCAGCAGCAGAGATTAAAAAAAAAAAAAAAAAGCAAATAAAGGGAAAGCAGCGTTTTTCTTTTGCATAATAAAGTTTCAAAGCTGTATTCAGTCAATGTTCAGTTATAAACTTTTGAAAGAACAACCATGTTTTGTTCAGAGTTACAAACATTTCAGCAAAGACAACGAGGCATACTTGTGGCACCTTAGAGTCTAACAAATTTATTTGGGCATAAGCTTTCGTGGGCTAAAAACCACTACATCAGATGCATGGAGTGGAACATTCAGTAGGGAGGGGGGTCAAGTGCTAATGAGCCAACTCAATTAAGTTGGAAGTGGGGTATCTCAACAGTTGATAAGAAGGAGTGGAAATCGCTTTTGTAGTGCTAATAAGGCCAATGTAAACAAGGTGGCCCATTTCAAGAATGTTGCAAGAAGGTGTGAGTATTTAACAAGGGGAAATTAGTGTTTGTAAAAACAGTGAGGAGTACTTGTTACACCTCAGAGATTAACAAATAGATTTAGTTTTTGTAGTGACCCATCCACTCTCAGTCTTTATTCAGGCCTAATTTGATGGTGTCCAGTTTGCAAATTAATTCCAGTTCTGCAGTTTCTCACTGGAGTCTGTTTTTGAAGTGTTTTTGTTGAAGAATTGCCACTTTTAAGTCTGTTATTGAGTGTCCAGGGAGGTTGATGTGTTCTCTAACTGGTTTTTGAATGTTATAATTCTTGACTTCTGATTTGTCTCCATTTATTCTTTTGCGTAGAAAAAGAATTTCAGAGAGTTACAAACATTCCCAAGACGTTTGTAACTCTGGGGTTTCTACTGTATAGTCTTCAATTTTCATTGTTTTCTGACAAGCTGATTTTTAAGATATTTTCTTGTCTGTAGAGTTTAAAAACCCATTTGTAGAAGTAGTTTATCTGATTTCTGGATAAAAGGGGTTTATATACATTCAGATAAACTTCTCATTTTGGAGGGGTGATTACCTAAAGAAAGCCTCTGAACTGTTAGATCCACTGACTATGTGTAAGTTAAGTTCAGAAAACTTTTCCAACCCATGGTCAAGAGCAGTTTTAGTGACTTCAATTCTGCAAGATGAGAAATCGCAGCAATTGAATAAATAAAGGTCAACATAGTCCAAACCAGATTAAAACTCTGGGAGATATGAATCTTTAATGATTTCATCCTCCAGAAGTTCAGCTACAGGTCCTTTTTCAAATGCTTTTTCTCAAGATGATGATAGATGAGAGTCCAAGATCTTAGCATTTGTTATAGGCCGTAATCCTTATCTAAGATCTACACTACTGCACTGTCCAAAGGCAGCATAAAATTACACAGAATACGGATGCTGCTTCAGATCCTGAGATACTGATATGCACCAGGACATGAGCCTCCTGCAACCCCTCTGATTTACTTCCCATGCATCCTTGGCAATTTGTTCTGACTGCATGACTAAGTTATTTTTCTGAACTACTTGTACACAGTGAAAACTGTGGGTCTGAGTTTCAGAGGTGCTTTAATCAGGACTTCCAAAACTCAGACATAACAGCCATAGTGGGTCAGACCAATGGTCCATCTAGCCCAGTATCCTGTCTTCTAACAGTGGCTAATGCCATGTGCTTCAGAAGGAATGAACAAAACAGGCAATCATTCACTGCCAGCTTCCCTCCCACTTGTTTGGGGTCCCAGAGTTCAGGCTCCAGCCCAAGCTCGAATATCTACATATCGATTTTACAGCCCCGCAGCCCGAACCATCCAAGCCTGAGTCAGGTGACCTGGGCCAGTCACAGCCATGCAATGGATCTTTTATTCCAGTGTAGACATACCCTTAGACATCAGTCCAAGTTGTAAAATTTACATCTGGATTCCAGGTCTTTAAAGTTCAGTCCATTATGGAGATAGGATCCAGCCATGAAATACTGGTCTGCAGCAGCGTTTGGATTTCTGCCTGTAATGGTATTTACTTGCAGTTAGGTTGCTCTGCCACGAGATGTGTCCATGCTGTGTTAGGAGTTCCAGAAGAGAGAATGGTCTCCAGGAACAGACCAAAAATGGAAGCCACTTTTATTTTGTTTGCAGCTAGTTGCTGTTCTTCTTAATAAATGCCTGTTAATTAAAAAAAAAAAATGTGGCTCCATATATTATAGAATCAGAAGTGTGGGACTGGAAGGGACCTCAAGAGGTCTTCTAATTCAGTCCCCTGCACTCACATCAGGATTAAGTATTATCTAGACCATCCCTGACAGCTGTTTGTCTAACCTGCTCTTAAAAGTCTCCAATGATAGAGATTCCACAACCTCCCTAGGCAATTTATTCCAGTGCTTAACCACCCTGACAGGAAGATTTTCCTAATGTCCAACTTAAACCTCCTTTGCTGCAATTTAAGCCCATTGCTTCTGGTCCTATCCTCAGCAGTTAAGAAGAACAATTTTTCTCCCTCCTCTTTGTAACAAGCTTTTACATACTTGAAAACTGATATCTTTTGCCCTCTCAGTCTTCTTTTCTCCAGACTAAGCAAACCAATTTTTTTTTTCAATCTTCCCTCATAGGTCATGTTTTCTAGGCTTTTAATCATTTTTGTTGCTATTCTCTGGACTTTCTCCAATCTATCCACATCCTTCCTGAAATGTAGCATCCAGAACTGGACACAATACTCCAGTTGAGGCCTAATAAGCACACAGCAAAGCAGAAGAATTATTTCATGTTTTGCTTACAACACTCCTGCTAATATATCCCAGAATGATGTTTGCTTTTTTTTTTGCAACAGTTAACACTGTTAACTCATATTTAGCTTGT
The DNA here is from genome assembly GCF_011386835.1 of Chrysemys picta bellii. Classification (NCBI taxonomy): domain Eukaryota; kingdom Metazoa; phylum Chordata; order Testudines; family Emydidae; genus Chrysemys; species Chrysemys picta. Next base: position 113,404,630 of record NC_088796.1, read on the forward strand.
GATCTGCTATGACCCAGATTCCTTTCTGCAATATTCCTTTCTAGGCAGTCATTTCACATTTTGTGCAACTGATTGTTCCTTCCTAAGTGGAGTACTTTGCATTTGTCCTTATTGAATTTCATGCTATTTACTTCAGACCATTTCTCCAGTTTGTCCAGATCATTTTGAATTTTAATCCTATCCTCCAAAGCACTTGCAATCCTTCCCAGCTTGGTATCATCTGCAAACTTTATAAGTGTACTCTCTATGCCATGATATAAATCATTGATGCAGCCACAAAGTTTAGATCCAGGTTGGGGTTGGGTCAGTTTCTAGACGAAGGAAATGCCAACTCTAAGCTTCACTTACTACTACAGCAACACACAAACAGGATTGGTTTTGAAGCTCAATAGCTTCATTTTATGTGCCTGTGTACTTCCTGCTTCTGAGTGGGACTGGAAACAGAAGTGTCATAATAGTGTGAGAAAGTCTCTCGTGCAATTCCCCTTATGGCCAGAAACCAGAAGCATCCGACACAAAATCTTGCAAATACGCCTCTTCTTGTGAGAGCTCCACTCTATTTAAGCAGACTCAGCTGTCTGTGACAAAGTGGATAGGGTGCAAATATGTGAGAGTTTTGTATGCATACTTGCCTACCATACCTCATAAGATGCTTAGTTAAATATTTTCAAGTTGCTTTGAGAACCTTGAATGAAGGGCACTAAGTGCAAAATAATATAAATTATTGCTACTTTATTCAAATCAAAGAAAAATTTAAGGTTTGCCCATAATTAATGCAGCAGCAATAGTAGTGCTTACAGAATTTGGCCCTAATTCTGCACACCTTTGCTTACAAAAAATTCCATAATCTTAATTCCTTGCTCCCATTGGAAGCAATGGACTTACTTGCTAGCTAAGATACTGCCCCAAAGTGGGTGAGGGCAGTGGAATCAGGACCTTAAGATGTTGGCTAATTTGATCCATTGTATAATGAACCTGAGAATAAAAGATCTAGTCCCCGCACATAGTATTGGAATAGGGAAGTACTTTTATTTTGCTCTTGGTACACATTACTTTCTTCCAGGTTTCTTCCTGTACACGGACAGGACTTCCTCTTTGCATTTGGTCACCAGGAACAATGAGTATAATGCAGTATAGGTCATGGTATGTATACATCAGATATTACTGCACAACTTGCCACTTAAAAACACAGATAACAAGTTAATAATATCCTTCAAGATATATCAGTGTCTCAGACCTCCTTATTTTGGAGACCACCATTAAATTGTTTATTTCCTATGCGGGTCTCAGCGTTTTGGCAGATGGGTTATGAGAGCTGTAAAAGGGTTCAAAATGGAGAAATACCCTAATATTGAGACTAAATATAGTTGCCAAGAGCCTACGACTTCTGTACATCCATTAAAAGAGAGTGCTCTCTGAAGGCAATAGTTAGAGTTAAAAGAAAATAAATCTTCATTGTAATAATCATAAAAAAGCAATTGTGCACTCATGTTCAATAGACTCTGGGTACCCAGGTGCTAACACCACCACTGTGCTAAGAGAGACAAACTTATATTGATACATGCATGCTGATCTCATTTGCTTCAGCATCAAGGAAGATATGCCCTTTTACTCAACATTCAGTTTACTGATTTGCCCCATTGTTGAGAGATGAGGATGATTAATCTAAGGATAATTTCGGATGCAGTATATAAAACTAGAAAGACACAGTCAGTATTCATGCATCTTATCAACTTTATCATCTCACCTCTGTTGACAGGGTACCCACCAAGAGACCCAGCACTCCAGAAGAAGAAGTTGCTTCTGCCTTTAAAGAAGGGATATTTCTATCAAGAACAAGCTGTTCAATTAGGGTGAAATTCACTCGTAGCATGAAGAAACTCCCGGTGTCCCATGTAGGACCTAAAAATATAGATTTTCTTGGTGGAACTGCTACAAAAAGGCATCTGTACACTCTCTTATCTGCCACAGAGAAGTGCCTACACACAGGACCCACATAAGAATGGCCATAATGGGTCAGACCAATGGTCCTTCTAGCCCAGTGTCCTGTCTTCTGACAATTGCCAGTGCCAGATGCTTCAGGGCAATTATCAAGTGATCCATCCTCTGTCATCTAGTCCCTGCTTCCAGCAATCAGAGATTTAGGGTCACCCATAGTATGGGGTTGCATCCCTGACCATCTAGGCTAATAGCCATTGATGGACCTATTCTCCATGAACTTATCTACTTCTTTTTTTAAATCCAGTTATATTTTTGGCCTTCAGAACATCCCAATAGCAATGAGTTCCAGAGGGTTCCTTTTGTTTGTTTTAAACTGTCTGCCTCTGATTTCATTGGGTGACCCCTGGTTCTTGTGTTACATAAATTGGTAAACACTTTACTATTCACTTTCTTCACTCCATTCATGGTTTTATAGAACACTATCATATCCCCCTTCTGTCATCACTTTTCTAAGCGGAACAGTACCAGTCTTTTTAATATTTCCTCATATGAAAGCTATTCCATGCCTCTAATCACTTTTGTTTCTCTTCTTGTACCTTTTCCAATTCTAATCTCTCTCTTTTTTGAGAGGGGGAGATCAGAACTGCACACAGGATACAAGATGGGGCTGTACCATGGATTTGTATAGTGTCATTATGATATTTTCTGTTTTATCATCCATCTGTTTCCTAATAGACTGGTGCAGAAGGTCACAATGAGAGCAGGCTGGGGAGGGACTGCAGATCCAGGTGTATTCCACACCTTGCAACTGGCAAAGGGGGCAAATGAAGCTATTTCAACACATGGGGAGTAGCCCTACACCCCGACCCTGGTTTTGGGGGAGTAGCGGGGAGTGGAAAGATAGGAGTGATTTCACCTCTCTAATGACACCACATTCCATCCAGCCTATCAGGCCTTCTACAGCTGGATTAAATTTCACCCGAAGTAAAGCAAATACCAAGCAGCTGTTCCAACATACACATCAACTCGGAGTAGACGGAAGTAATGTTATACTGAGCCCTTATTCTAAACTTGATTCTGCACCCATTAAAGTCCATGGAATTTTTCTACCTATTTTAGTGAGCAGAACTGAGACTGTCATGATATAAGTATTCAGAAATCTGCTTAAAACACAAGGTGATCACTAAACAAAATTATAGCTAAAAACAAACTGACAAGCTTCCACATAGCTTAGATTTCAGCTTGAGCTCCTTTGTTTATGAGGGACCATGCCCTGGTATAGAGACTTTCAGACATACAGTTACAAAGTAGCTGAATAATACATTGCATATAAATATCATTACAGGGACCTTAACTGGATCTATCCGTACAGGACGAGAATGATATTAAGACCCCATAAAATCAATTTAGCATGATTTTCTTAGAGTTTTGTTAGTTTGGTTTTGAATGGGTTATAAATCAATCAAACTAAAACTAATAATTTTGAGAACTATAATGTTTGTCATTATAGAAGCAGTCAGTGGATTCTCCCTTGGATATTTACTAGCATCGCAAAGCAAATATGGTGTGTGCTCTGAAGAATGGAAACTTGGACCTTTGTGCTGTGTTTGGGACTTTGGATAGATACTGCTATCATCTGCAGCTCAGTGATGAAGTCTCTCTCCTCCCTTTTTTATGCCCTACAGAACAGGGCCATTTCAGACACAGTCCCCAAGTCAGTTAAACCTATTCCTGGCTTGGTCCAGTGCAGGTTGTCCAGCACCTAACTAGGGTACAATAACGCCATAATAGAATAACTACAAACATGATAGTTGATATATTCCCATTGTTTCCCCTGATGTCACACAAAAAATAGCCATTCTGGCAACATTCAGAAGATAAGAAGCAAATAAACTGATAATGTTACTTATGGCACTAACACCAGAAAAGTGATAACAGATAGCAAACAATCTTCAAATAATTTGAAGATCAACAGCTGACAGTCATAAATAACATGCCAACTGTATATGGTCAATTTGTTTTGCTATCTACGTTGGCTGAAATATAAAAAGTAGCACACACTTCATTTTGGAGGTAAACAGCATATAATGAATTGGATCACTTGTTGAAAGCAATGCTTGTGCCAATGCTAGGCATAGGTAGATACACAGAGTGTGCAGATGCTCTGTTATCCCACTCCTAACACTTCTGGGAGTTAATTGAGAGAGCAAAGATGGGGCCGAAGGCCCAGGCAGAATTACGAGGAAAGCCTAGGGATGCTAACAAAAAACAACACAAAAAACCTTCCTTCAGCTAGTCGGTGGAGACAAAAAGGGAACTCTAAGTAGCTAAAAGGGCTAGATTTAGCCTGCCATGGGCTTTTCTTCCTTCTCTCTATGTCAATACATTGTTGCTTGTCCTTGTTTCAAGCAGTGAATGCTCAACCCTGATATTCAAGCTTTCTGAGGAGAAATGTTTAGGTGAAGGAATATTTTTGTTGCCACTAGAGGAGTGGACCCATTCCACCAGATTACACAAGTGAGCTATCAGTCATGAAAGAGAAATAATGCTGTAACTGGTAGAAGACGAACACCTCTGAAATAATGTGTCTCAAAAAACTGAAATTGCTGTGCCAGAACAACAGGATCAGATTTATAAACTCATCATAATTCTCAGGAATGACAATTATACAAAAACACTTCATTCTTGCCTGCAATGTGTACAAGAAATCAATCAACATTTAAATAGCTGAGAGGTTGTTGGAGGAAGGGCAATGGGGAAAGATTTACATGTGAAAGATGTGTAATTGCATCAATACATACATGTATGATAACGTATATTTGATTTTTCTCCTTGTCCTTCATATGTTCTTCCTTTCAATGTTTACTCCTTTATGAATAGCCCCTATCACAAAAGGCACTAATCTTGCTTGGGGTTTCTAGATGCTACTATAACAAGCTTCTTGCTATCACCAAAATAACCGAGAGAGAGAGAGTGTGTGTGTGTGTGTGTGTGTGAGATGTATGTATGTATGTATGTATGTATGTCTGTCTCTCTCTCACTCTCACTCTCACTCTCACTCTCACTCTCACTCTCACTCTCACTCTCTGGCTTTTCCAACTTGCCTACAACTTTCCCCTCCTGGGCTCCCAGTGGGATCCAATCATCATGACATTTAATCTTCTTCCAATATAGATGATAGACATAAAACCAGAGATCAGATTAATTTGGTCTCAAATAGCTGCCTAAGGGAAAATAAAAACCACGAAAGATACAAAGATATGTTAATTAATTAATTAAATATATTTCCTTTAGTTTGTGCTCCTGTGAAATCCAATGCATTGGCCTAATGTATCTATGCAGTGACAGAGTAAGTGTACACATAGACTAATGGGTTAACTCTAGCCAGCTGTAACTGTGTCCTATACACCTATAGTGAAACTGGCTGTAAGAAACCACTCAATTTAACAACCAATCTGTTATTTTCTATTAATGTTTTTTAGTAACAGTAGAATAGTTGACAATGTATTTGGGGTTGCTTTGGAGTTGGTCTTAAGAAAGGATGGAGACTAAGAGCTTGTCTAGATGGAGAGTTAGTGCACAGCCAGCTGGAGTGTAGGTCAAAGTGCACTAGGGAAATTTTAGCACATGGCAGCAGGGTTTACACAGCCAGTTAGTAGATGTACACACCAGCTTGCTGTGCACTAATTCTGTCTAGACAAGCTCTAAGAAAAGTAAAGTAATTTCCTGTAGATTTTACTTGCTCCAATACACACATTATATAGTACTACCAATGCACATCACAACTTTTAGTGCAAAGTGACAAGAAAGAGAAAATTACCTGCCTCTTTTGTCTTTTTACAGAAAGTTCTCTTTGGCTGTAGACTTGAGCCATCTACCTATGGCTATGACTATACTCCCCTACAGTTTGGGCTACCAGATGCTCTAAATTGCCTGTGTGGCCACCGTGGGTACAAACAAAAAGGTGGTTCCTAGTTCAAATTAAGGTAGCCTGTTTGAAGAAGACTACATTAATGCAACCTAAGAACCTTTTAGTTTGCGCCCAGTGTCCACATGGGGGAGTGTGCACTGCTATTCACACCCGCATAGTCCAAATTGTGAGGCAGTGTGTACAAGTCCTATAAAAGCTCTTTGCTCTATAGCTGTAGGTTTGAGTGCAGATAAGCCATATACTCTTTCAGTCTCAAAATTAAATCCATCAGGCAAGTCCAGTAGTTCAATCAATGCTTTTTGACTGAAGTCTCTTGGGTCCCTTTCCCCGTTTTCTTGGAAGCTAGTGTGCTTGTACAATATTATTTCTTCTTGATCTGTTCTCCAGGTCAATTATTTTTCTTTTCAGTTCATACCACTGTTTAAGATTTTTAGTTGGTGCTTCCGTACAGTCCCTGCCTCCCAATCTTGCAGAGCAGAAATTCTATTTTCAGATTTCTATTACCCTCTGTATGACTACTATTCCAAGGTGGACTTTGGTTCTAGGTTTTAAATTTTGCTATATATTCAGATAATCAGCACTCACTTCTCTGTCATTCATTCACACACTTCTGTCATTTGTTAGATGCCTTTTCAATTTAAAAAACAAAACACACAACTCGAAAAGCTTTTAATGACCTAAAACCTATGTAGCTACACATGGAGCACAGACCAGGTTTTACAAAAGACGTAAGTCTGTTGAGTGTACCCAAGACTAGTTTTGAGTGAAGTACATTGGATTTACAGTATTTTACACTGAAGTCATGCGCCATTTCTATGCAACACCCCACAAAAAATGATGGTTTTCCCTGAGATTTGGGGTAAATTCTAATCCAAAACACAGACAACCTCAAGAAATGTGAATGCAAACTCACATGGATCAAGACTGAAGAAAGTATTTGCATGAACCCCTGTGCAGTGAAACTGTTAAGTTTCAAACAGCTACAGTTGTGTTGTCTTGTGTTCCTGTTAGGGTAGAGGAGAAAAGGTGGTTTTAAGATGGTGAAGAGTGATTAATCCTATGGGCCAGGGTTCCCATGTGAAAAAGTCTTATGGGGGGCATAGCCTCAGCTGGTATAGGCTATCAATGGAACTATGACAATTTACATGAGCCTAAGGATCTTCCCCATAGAATTTAAATAAAGAAAAATATTCCTGCTATTGAATTCCATAGGATGGTTTAACACACTATAAGGCAGGGGTCGGCAACGTTCAGCACGCGGCTCGGCCGGGCCAGTTTTATTTACCTGCTGATGTGGCAGGTTCGGCCGATCGCGACCCCCACTGGCCGCGGTTCGCAGTCCCAGGCCAATGGGGGCGGCAAGAAGCGGTGCGGGCGAGCAATGTGCTGGCTGCGGCTTCTCGCCACCCCCATTGGCCCGGGACGGCGAACCGCGGCCAGTGGGGGCCGCAATCGGCCGAACCTGCCACGTCAGCAGGTAAATAAAACTGGCCCGGCCGAGCCCCGTGCTGAACGTTGCCGACCCCTGCTATAAGGGTATTATTGTCTATTTAATGCTATGGGTTAAGAGAAATTCCTGTAGATCCTATATAATAGTATTATGTAATTTCTGTAGAACCTAGTAGTATTATTTAATAGGGATAAAACCAATTTGTATAACAGTCATTAAGAAACTTAGTCATGACTGAGGACCCTATTGTGCTATAGAAAGATAACTAAGACAGACCCAGAGCTTATAATATAGGTGTCAGAAAGGGCCCAGCAAGACAAGTGGAGTTATGGTTATCAAATAGGCCTTTGAAATTGTTTTACTTTTAATTTAAACCAACTCTGTGCTGTGTTTGATTTAAAGTGAATGTTAACTCCAGTTATTGTGGCAAGCTGCTGAGTATTGTACCTTCAAAGGAACAAACAAACCTTAAGGTCTCTCTGAATGATCCAGGGGAGGGCTGGACATTGCAGAGTGCACAGTTTTGAGAAAAATCGGGATTGGGAGCGTGTTGGGATCATCCCTGCATAAGGAAACTGGGTGAAAAACTAGAGTGGGGAAGTTGTGTAGTAGGCAGGCTGCTGGGGTCAGAGCAGCGAACTGGTGTGCTATGCAGCCCTGACATTCAAGATACAGCATGCTTGTATGCTGGCTAAAAGTGTCCAGACAAGAGAACCACAACAGCAGGGCGTCTTGAGGCACTCAGGGTTACAAGACAGGCAGTGACAACTGTTGACAGGTCTGGATTACATGCAAGAATATAACATGCTCATTTCAAAGATAACCACACGAATCCTAAAGTTCAAACAAACTTATGATCCCCTGCACTTTTATTACTGAAAATTTACACTGGAAATAAAGAATCATGAAAGTGAAGTAACATTCGTTTATACTGAAGGAATGAGTTTTAAAAAAAAATTCTGAACAAATGATTTCTTTCTCCCCTCATTCTGGGACTTTGCCACACATTTGGGCCTAGACAGGTTGAGACGTATGCCTGGCCATGCCAAATGTACTCATTCAAGAAAAATTGGTGGGGATCTTGCTTCCCTGAACACAATGGGAGTTGTGCCACTGAGTTCTGGGAATAGAATAAGGCTCATGTTGTGGTATGACAATAGTGGGAACAGGAGTTAAATGTAACAGCAGGACACAACTGGACACTTTTTCTAAATCATGTAGAAAACATAATCCTGCCATGTTATCAGTCGCTTTCCAGAGGTCAGCATAAGAAAGAATTCCAAAGCTTTCAAGACACAGACCTCAGCTCTCCCTTTAGCAACTTTTAATTCCATTGGTACTAAGAAATGCGCCCATACAAACAGGCAAGTGTCAGGACAACTCATTGCCACACAGGGAATGAGAACAATACAAAAAATGAGCATGCAAAGGGTTCTGATGTCTGTAAGTTTTGGCCTAGATTTATTGCAGTTTTGGCTCCATTAGGATTTCCTCTGGCTAAAAAACAACAACCCACAAGTCATTTAAATCTGAGCTTGGTTTAGGCCTCAGCATAAGGTAGACATTTTCATTTTCACTGATGTGAAGTATGAATGGTGGACATGGGTCACTGATTAATGCAGAATTCTTATTTTATTCTTCAGATAACATTTAGTGCACATGGCGCTGTCATTCATGCTACTACTGTGTAGTTTAAGGTTGTTGGCACTTCTTCTGTAACTAACGTTTGTCAAATGGTAACACTTAGTTGAAAAAGATTTGCTACCCTGTCAACTTGATACTGGGTATCACAGCCATTTTTTGCTGTGTTATGCTGATGGAAACCCAGCAGAATGCTGATGGTTCAGTGAGCTGCCCAGACATCTGGTTTCAATGGAGTTCCTCTTTTTATATTGGTTTAACAGAGAATTTGGCTCTTAAACACAAGGAGAATTGTGTATTTTTTATTTTAAAGTGATAAAACAAATTTATAAAAAACATATGTCTGTGTAATCTAAGCGATTCCATCACCATATTATCTAGGCATGGCCTCTGCTTTCTCAAATCCACAGCAGTGCAAATTAAGTACAGAGGCTTAGGTCATGAAGACATTCCTGAGTCACATTCTCTGCTGCTGGAAATGGACAAAGCTCCACTGAATTCAATTGAACTGCCCATTTAGACCAGCAGAAATAAGGGATACAATCTTTTGTCACAGTTGATGGAACAGAGGAGGGCAAGTACAAGAGTTTCAATAAAAGAGTAAAATTTTTATAAAATTGGTCCCATTTATATTTGCTCCCTCTTCTGTGCTTGCTTCCCACAAAACTGAAACACATTCACTATTGGAGTTTATTCTCTGTAGAGGGAGTTTAAAATTCTCTTCCAAACATTCATATTTGGATACCTGATTTTAAGAGTTATGTTTGCCTGGCAACAAGCATACAATGTGACTTAGGTAAGGAACCATACAGCTCAAATACTAAATATTTGCAAGTTCAACAGTCTACTACAGGGGTCGGCAATGTTCGGCACGCGGCTCACCAGGATAAGCACCCTGGCTGGCCGGGCCAGTTTATTTACCTGCTGACAAGTCAGGTTCGGCCGATCGCGGCCCCCACTGGCCGCGGTTCGCCGTCCCGGGCCAATGGGTGCGGCGGGAAGCTGCGGCCAGCACATCCCTCGCCCGCGCTGCTTCCCGCCGCCCCCATTGGCCCGGGACGGCGAACCGCGGCCAGTGGGGGCCGCGATTGACTGAACCTGCCGCGTCAGCAGGTAAATAAACTGGCCCGACCCGCTAGGGTGCTTACCCTGGCAAGCCGCGTGCCGAACATTGCCGACCCCTGGTCTACTATCAGAAGGGCTGTAAACCAGTAATGTCCCTCCACTGGGACAAATTTTAAATTAAAAAAAAAAGTTTGAGATGAATTTGAATTTTGGTTTTCAAAATTTGGTTTTCAAAAAACCACCCCTTTTTCCTGCTTTTTGACAGTGAGTGCAATACAAAGTAGGTCTAGGTTTATTATATCTATATATCACACACACAGCTTTTTACTCTCCCGTCCTCTTTTTCTGTTCTAAAATGTCAAAGCTTCCCAAATTTATGGGAAGTTACAGAGTGGAAAAAGAAAAAAAAAGAAGAGAAGATATTCACCTTATTGCACCCCGTGGCAACAAGGAAAAAGGTGGAGGGAATGAAAGTTCAAAATGTCTTTAAAAAAAAATCCAAAATGACAATTCTGATTCAAAACAAAACAAATTCAGTTTCTGAAATTTCCCATTAAAATCCAGAAATGTCATCTGACAAACATTTTTCAGCAGGAAAATATTTTGACTGAAATGTCAAGTGGCTCCATGACAGACCAAAAGTCAATCATAGAGGTGATACAATGAATAACTTCAAATAAAGGAATAAATCTGCTCATGGACAATCTACGAACAAAAAAAAAGTTTCCAATGAATACCATATTCAGAGAATTGTTCCTGTTTCCCCTTCTTGTTATAAAGGACGTTTTATTAAGCAATATGCAGTCAGTCATCATTTTGAGTTAAATTCATTTGCACATGAAACCTGATATTTGCCATTTTGGTGGACTTCTTGAAATTCTCTATGATTTAGGCTGTAATAATTTCAGGGATCATCTCTCCATCTCCCCACCCCGCAGAAGGAAGAGCTATTCAAGACTCTCTCTAATTAAACAGAATACAGATGGACTACTACCACCATTCTGTTGGAAAGTTCCCCTCCTTTTCTCCATGGAACACCCAAAGCAGCGATGCAAAGCAGCACTTGTTCTAAAACTAGTGGGAGGATTACGGCACAGAGTATCCATCTCTAGGAAGAACAAATGGTATCTAATTCATATTCCATCTTTCATGCCAAAGGATGTCACAGCGCTTCACAAACTAAGAAAACCTTATCAGCAAGATTCCAATACCCTTAGTAGTCCCTTTGCTCCAGGAGAAATCTCACTGAAATCTGTAAAACTACTTGTGGAGTAAGATACTATTCAGCATGAGTAAGACTTCTGTATACGAAAGAAGTACGTCAAACTACTGCAATGATCTCTCTGCAATGAGACAGCAGCTGTCTAACAGCCCAGCACACTACAGAATCATCTAGAGCAGGAAGTGAGGAATATTCCTAACTTCACAAATATCAAGGCCAGGAGAGACCATTAGACTTTATAATCTGACCTCCTGTCCAATGTAGGCCATAGAATTTCGTCCAGTTACTCCTATACTGGGCCCAATAACTTGTGCTTGACTAAAGCATCTCTACATATTGATTCCAACTGAAACAGTAGCAGGTGGAACTGAACTAGCAAAGCCAGAATTTGGACAAATTGTAATACTCGTGTTCTTACCAAGAGTCCCAAGGTGGAAATAAGGAATTTAAGGGAAAATATTCAAGTACATAACACAAAAATGGCCACTAAGAGGTGGTAAATAAAAAAAAAAACAAAAACACCCTCAGAATGCAGATGACAAAAAGAGAGGAAAAGATTGACGATATTTTCATTGGAAATGTTTTCTAACCAGCTCTAGAAAGTATTTCTGAACTATGAGGTATCAGGATGCAAAGAAGAAGTGACAGTTGGACCCTCTGAGGTAGTTTAACTGTAAAAATACAAGGTAAGCAGGGGAAAAAGAAAATTAGGAAAACTTTATCCTGACACTTACAAGGTTTAGCAGAAAGACACTAGCTGACAAAATCACAATGTGCAGATAAGCAAACAGTCAAAAAGCAGGTAACTCAGTGGAGTACATAACCCCACCACCCATGGCTCACAGATGCTTCTATTAGCTATATAATAAAAAAGGAAAAAAATAATTAAAACTGCAACTAATGTGCCCGATTCCAATAATCTGCTCATGCTGAGCAGTATCTACCTCTATGCAGAGTCCTTTTCATTTTGACAGGACTGCCCGTGGAGTAAGATTTGTTGAATAGTCAAGGGACCAGAATCCCACCCTGTAAATGTGTCTACCAGATCGGTCATTATTCCTGCAGGGAAGGAATCTAAAAACAATGAGAAAATGAAAAAAAGACATTCATATTATGGAACAGATCATCAGCTAGCATAAGCAGACGGAGATCAATGGAAAATCTAGCTGTACGTACACACCGCCTACACACATCCAGACTAGATGGGTTTTTTTGGTAATCATCTAACCAGATTTAAACAAATACAAGTGATGGTGAACCACAAAACAACAAGCTTGCCATGATATATCGTTTAGTCTTACTTCTCAGGTGAAGCCATTTTCTCTTGAGGAGGCAGCCTCCCAGTCAAATACCAGTGGTGGGAGTGGGGGCAGATATTTGAAAGTTATTTGCTGCTAAATGTAGGGTGACCAGATGTCCTGATTTTATAGGGACAGTCCCAATTTTGGGGTCTTTTTCTTATATAGGCTCCTATTACCCCCCACCCCCTTCCCAATTTTTCACATTTGCTGTCTGGTCACCCTAGCTAAATGGCAACATTAGTTATATAATGAGTTCTATGAATATTATTTGGCCTGCTCTAATTGTAACACAGTAGTCAAATATACTTGAATAGGCAATATAAGTGTCAAATACTGGTAGAGACTTTAGTATAGTTGGGTAAAGTGCTATCTTTTTCACATCATAGATATTGTACTGGTCACAATTTGCAAGTTCTGTTCACACAGAATTTCACTATTTCTGCCAATGCACATGGTTTTTCCATGGCTACCACTGAAGAGGATCTTATCTCAGGATAAAACCACCATTTTGGCAACTTTTTCCCTCCAAACCCAACATGGAAGGTGTTTGTTTGCCTGTGCAAACTATTTTTTGTAGTAAATGGGGAATCAAAACACATCCACCCAACCCCAATCAAATGGAAAGTGTCACCTGGCCACAAAACCAATGATTTCTGCAAGTGAGGATAGTCATTTTACCCGGTTCTAGCCCTAAATCTATTTTGGTGATCTCAGCCAGACCAGTTTTACATCACCCTATTTCTAATTAAATCAGATCTAAAGGTGGTCAGGAAATGGGTTTTACTTTTAGGGGAAAATTTTAACTTTTCCAAATAAAAACAAAAACAAAAAAAGAAAGTTTGATTTTGGGCCTTTATTTAATGTTATTTGTGTTGTTTTAGCCATTTCTTCAACCACCTGCTGGCTATGCTGTCAGTGGCACATTTACCTCCTCAGCTTAACTGGCACCAAACCTCAAGAAGGAGGACAACGGTCCCCTCCCTGGGTTGGCAGCCTGACACCTTAATAGCATGGTAGGACCTACTGGAGAATATACTCCGCAATCATCGCTGTCAGACAAGCCAGGGTCACCACTGCGCCACTTTGAGGACTGGGGATTTCAATCCACAACCGAGTCCCCAGTGAAGCAATCAGACAGCAAAGTGGAGTGCAAGACATCATTGTTGAAAGCAGGTATAATAAAATGTGGTGGTCCGGGCATACAGGTAAGCTCACTGATGGACTGCAGCTGTCACCGAGTGGTAACCACGGGAACTGAAACGACCACTCGGCCGACCTCCAAAGAGATAGGAAGATTTTATTGTCGAAAGACATGGCCGCTTATGGAGAAGGAAGGCCAGGATAAGAGCAGAATGGAAGACATGTTGTGATTGGTGCAATCTATATGAGGGCTGAAGGACCAATTGATCAAAGTAATCAGTGATTTAACCTTATGCCACATTCAATGGCTAGAGAGGGGAGAAAGTACCTGAGATAGCAAAAAAAAGGTTTTAAACAAAATTACAGTGATCAAGTTGAAATTTTCCTCAGACACTTTTTCAAGAATTTCATTTAGTCAAAAACCGAGTTTTCCATCAAAAGACTGTTTTGACAAAAGATCTTCAAATCAATGCTATTCAGATACTCAGCTAGTATAAATGGGCAAATTTCATTTACCCCAACTGAACATCTGGTCTAATTACAATGTTGTAAATCAACAGTAGCTCAACTAAAGTATCAGAGTGGACTCAGATCCAACAGGACCAAAAATCTGTCCGCTCCCCTTTATTCAATTAAGGCTGTACCAGTGTAAGTAAGAAGAGAAATAGGTCCCCAAACTTCCCAGCTCTTCAGTGAAAATACGTATGATATTCTCCCTTATTATGTCTGTCTTATTTTAAATGACTAGGAGTTGGGTTTTTTAAATAAAAAGTTGTAAATGCTTTCGAGAATCTGGCCATGACATGTCTTTCCAATTGATTACTTGAGAAAGTGCAAGAGGCAGCAGGGAAATGGGAACATCTGAACTCGGATCTTTACTCTTTTAGGTTTATTGGTCTCAGTAATGATGTTTTTTATTGAACTGCTACCAAAGATGAGTTTCCAAGAAAAGAACATAAAAATTGCTATTTTTATGGGAAATCACATTGCCCAGCCTAAAGACATATCCTGAAGGAGAGGGCAACCTTCACTATGCATTTCTAAAACTTAAGTGTCTTCTGCACTAGACATTTCTGGAGAATTAGTGTGAACAAGCAGAAATTTAAAAAAAAATTATCAAATCTGGGTCAGAACCCATAGGCAGATAGAGACCCTATTTATGAATCACTCTGTTAGCTCAATGATAATTTAAAATACAGGATGTTGTAATACCCATGTCAGCTCATGGATATACCAGTCAAACCTGTGTATGCCAAAATGCTCTGATTTTCAATTAAGTTTATACTAGAGGTTTCTGTTTGCTTTCAACATTTTGACATTCCATTAAAAAGCAGCACATATTCTTTGCTTTAGGGGCTTAATTTATTCTAAAGTTAGTTTACAGATACACTATTCCCGAAACCTTCCTTCACCCAATTAGCAAGCTGGTTTAGAGATCCAGGTCACTCAGATCTCAAATTGAAACTTTTTTTGTTCAGTTAGAGTGGTTAGCTTTCTTTGTCTCCCGACCCTCTCAGACTCTCATTTTCAGAGACGTCCACGGTACCCATTAGGTTCGTGTGTTTTACTGTTAGAGTCAAGGCTCCCAAGCCAGGGCTCTATCAGTTCACACTTTCACTCTGGAGGTCCGCTGTGTTGGCCAAGATAGCAGCCATTGCATCTGCACTTCCTGGTTCTGGTTGAGAACATCACTGGAAATGCCAGGATATTACATGAAAGATGGGTCTAGTGACTATGTTGTGTTTTAAAATACCTTTCCCATGTGATGTGAGATAATTAAGATCTCCTGGACCTTCTAAGGTTAACTGAGTAGAAGGGGGGTGGTGGATGAAAACTAGACCTGGCTGGAAAAATTTCTGTGAAGTACAGCAGAGCCCCATTTATCCCATCTAATTGGGACCAAGGCCAGCTCAGATAATCCAGCAAAGAGTTTTCTATCTGTTATTTTAAAATTCAGAGTTGCTTTTAAACTAGCTGACCTCTCCCTGAAAAACATTAACACATAGCCCCCTTCTTTATTTACAGTGCACAAAAAGCATTACTTCTAGTAAAGAATACCAGTTTTTAAAAATAAAGTGATCCTTTTAAGTTGCAACAGCAGCAATCCTTTACTATTTTTGAGTTGCTTGAGTTTATCATTTCTGCATTTTTAAAAATTGGTACTGTACTCTTTACTAGAAGGAACAGTTCGCATACACCGTAAATAAACAAGGGGGCTATGTTTTAATGCGTTGTAATGATCCTATGTGTGCACTGGTTGTTTGGTTAATACAAAGAGCCAGATAATCAGCATTCTACTGTATTTTTTCATTGGAATTTGCCAATTTGTTAAAATCAAAATATTCCAGAGACATTTCCATTTAAAAATGAAGCACCAGCGAAACCCCATGGAACTTGACCTAGTTTCTGCCAACTCACCTGCCCAGCTCTCCAGCAACCTGAGCTCCCGGATCCTTAGGAACCTAGATTTCACAGTTCAAGGGCAGCCCACTAGGTAGACCCTCTCACAGTCAAGAATCCCAGAGTTTCCAGGGTCTATGGCTCTGGGGCAGCCTGGGTGGTGAACATCTCTGGAGTCAGATGTCCACTGCTTTTTATGGAGAATTTTGAAGTTTTGATCCAAATAGAAATGAAATCAAGTTTCAAAAATATCAAAATCCTCACTGAAGTGGATACATCTTTCTCTGCCTAGCACCAAACAACTACTAAACTACTTGTAGATTTTTCTCAACACTTTTCTTCCAGTTAGCTATGACGTCACGGAGAGTGTTTTCAATATTCCATTCTCATATTAGTCATGGAGGAGAAAGCTTAAGCAGCCTACACTTTACGGATAGCGGAGTTATTCACACTATATGACAGAGGTGTAGTATTCAGATCACAGCTATTCCTTCATCCACTTGATCTGCTGCTGAAAAATAGCACATGGGCAACTACCATCACAGATTCAGCCCTACCTAACAGGCATCAATAGATTTGGTTATCATAGTGAGCCTGTTGGGGGGAAAATGGGATCTTTGTGAAAAAGGTTCCTGATGGACCTATGTAGGGAGGGACAGGTTAATTTATATTAGGCTTGGGATCTGAATAGCTTCCAAACAGTACAGCCCTTCAGCATGAATATCAGAATCCAAATAAGAAGCTACTTGCCCATCACTAATCCAAGTGTGTGTGTGTGTGTGTGTGTGTGTGTGTACTGGCATTGTCCAATACCTTATTGCACAGTATGTTTTCCATAGATTCCTAGAGTCCAAGGCCAGACGGGACCACTGTGATCATCTAGTCTGACCTCCTGTAGAACACAGACCAGAGAACTTTTCCCAAATAATTATTAGAACATATCTTTAGGAAAAGATCCTATCTTGATTTTAAAATTGCCAGTGATGGACAGTCCACCAGAACCTTTGGTAAATTGCTGCAATGGTTAACTACTCTCACCATTAAAAAATGTACACCTTATTTCCAGTCTGAGTTTGTCTAGCTTTAGCTTCCAGCCATTGTATTGTGTTATACCTTTCTCTGCTAGACTGAAGAGCCAATTATTAAATATTTGTTCTGAATGTAGATACTTATAGACTGTAATTAAGTCACCCCTTAAGCTAAACAGACTCAAAGAGCAGGTTAACAAAGAGCTCAACCACTATAAAGACATGTTTTCTAATTCTTTAAACATTCTTGTGACTTTTTGGAACCCCCTCCAATTTATCAGCAGCCTCCTTGAATTGTGGGCACCAGAACTGCACAGTATTCCAGCTGCAGTTACAACAGTGCCAGATGCAAAATAACCTCTCTAGTCCTACTTGAGATTCCCTGGGTATGCATCCCAGAATAGCTTTAGCTCTTTTGGCCACAGTGTCACACTAGGAGTTAATGTTCAGCTCATTATTCATCACCAAATCTTTTCCAGAGTCACTGCTTCCCAAGATATAACCCCTCATCCTGTAAGTATGGCTACATTCTTTGTTCTTAGATGTATACACTTACATTTAGCTGTATTAAAATGTATATTGTTTGTTTGCTTGCACCCAGTGATCCAGATCAGTCTGAATCTGTGACTTGTCCTCTTCATTATTGACCAGTCCAATTTGTGTCATCTGCAAACATTCAGTGATGATTTTATGTTTTCCTCCAAGCCACTGATAAAAATATTAAATAGCATAGGGCCATGAACTGATCGCTGTGAGAACCCACTGGAAACACATCTACTCAAGGACCATTCCACATTTACAACTACATTTTGAGACCTATTACTCAGTTCTAATCCAGTGTTACATTGGCAATATTGACTGATAAAGTTCACTTTCCAGTTGGTATTGAGAACTTTCTGTTTGCATGTGGTAGGTTAGAGGAGTATCAAAGAGACTGCTACATGGGACTATAGATAAATCAATAGTGACACAGTATAGTGTCTCAATTCCTCAGAGCGGGGAAATTTAAGGCAATATACTGGGTCATGATAAAAATGCTGATATAGTCTTAAATGCAAGCTGAATACCTATCTGCAACTCACATGCTTCATGTAACATCTATAACTCACACGGTTATGCGAGATCTTTGGGACCCAGTTTTCCAAAAATGATTTACCCACAGTCACAATATGCTCAGTTTCCCCATCTAACGTCCCTCAGTTTCCCCTTGCTTTTGAATAGATGGGGTTTAGCCCACTGGCCAAGCCATAATTCCGCCCCTTCCAGGAACAAACAACAGGGTCAAAACAAAAGACACATTCCTACAGCACACCCCAGACTGAGAAGTCTTTTTACCAGGGTCTCTCCCCTGGATATAGGGAAGTGAAGGGTCTTCCCGCTCTCAAAATGCCCACCTGTATCCCTAAACAAAGACAAAGTGACAACTTCAGGCGTTAAACCCACATCTGTCCTGCATTCCCCAAGGCTTCTTTCACTTGTTTCACCCTCCCCCAATACGTCTAGATCCTGCCTTCTCCCACAGCCTGTTCTGAACTCCTGTGGGTGGAGAGCTCTACACCTATTCTGGCCTCTCCCAAGATGAAGCTTCTTCTTATATACCCTAGAACTCTTTCCCAGGAGGCCTAGAAGCAGCCAGCAATGCCTAGATTCCCTTTGGAAACTACATTCCTAGAATTCCTCTGTTCCATGCTTAACTGGGACGGGTCTGTGCTTGGCCAATAACCGCTCTTAGGACATGTCTGAGGTACTGGGAACAGTACTTTAAGTGGTTTAGCTTCCCAGGAAGTCTGGTGAAGGGGTGCTGCAGAAGCTCATGTTGAGTTATACCAAGGCAGTTGGGGAACTGCATCAGTGAAGAAGAGCTCTTTCAAACACCCTGGGCCCAGAGCAATTACTGAACACCATAATGTCTACACTAGGAGGAGAAAAAAAAATCTATTTTTCTTCAAGTCATATTGCAGACAAGATATGTTAACACTACAGCTTGTCGACTGTCAGTACTAGGTATTTACCATGTGCCGAAAATATCTGTTCTTCTAATGAAGACAAGGCCTGAGAGGACAAACATGGGTTATATGTGGGTGTAATAAAATCATCTCCTCAAGGAAAGTCAATATGCAGCAAAATTAGCTTTTACATGGCTTCTACTCACTTTTTGGTGGGCGTGGGGGGAGAGAGCGGGAGCACACACACTTGAGAAATTCACTAGCTTGGACATATTTCCTTGAAGTAGTGACACCGAATAGAGCAGACACAATACATTAGGTTACCCAGCACAGAGCAGGGCAAAAGGACCAAAAAAAAAAAAAAACCTCACAATCCAAACTTACCTGATATGTTATAGCTACTTACAAGTAAGGCCTATCTCTCCCCTGTGGCTTTATACATGTAATACTTGTCACATTTGGTCAATTAATCATTTCCAAGCTCCGCGCTCAGACATCATAGCCTAAAAATGGAAGTGTATTTTTAGGTTTCAGAGCATATAAAAAAAATAAATTGTTGTGCTATAGGTGGTGGTAGACATTTTTGGTGGCTAACTTTCATTTTTAATCATTCCTCTTATACTAAAATAATTTCTATCATCTTTCATTCTATAAGAGCAGATACAGTGGGAACTTTTTAATCAAGAGCTAGCCTTTTATCAGAACCACAGCTCCTCTGGGTTCTGCCATCACTGACCCAGAGTAATAGGAATGAAAACAATTGTATGTAGCCAAGGAAGCAGAAGGACTTGGAGTAATTGAAAGCACCAATTCTACATTGTTATTTGTAAAGCAACTTTTCTTTTTACTATAAGTCTTGATTCAACAGTTACAGTATTAAAATGTAAGTTTAATTAAATGCTTTGATGGGCCAATGTCAACACTGGAGAGCTGTCAGCAGCAGAAATGGCAGGTACCACTAAA
Source organism: Chrysemys picta bellii (assembly GCF_011386835.1). Classification (NCBI taxonomy): domain Eukaryota; kingdom Metazoa; phylum Chordata; order Testudines; family Emydidae; genus Chrysemys; species Chrysemys picta. The sequence goes on from NC_088796.1 coordinate 113,424,658, forward strand.
ATTTCAGATGATTTTCCCCAGTATGTCATACCCATGATATGACTATTCATGTTAACAGAAGACTCCTAGAGAAAGCCAATATTGTTTAAAAATCAAGACAGTCTAGTATCTGTCCATTACCTATGTGCTAGTGAGAGTGTAGGATGTTGTTTGAGCCATTGGTAAGTTGTTTGAAAGTAACCCTCTCCTGTCAATGTCACTTTTCTATTGCAAAATTCACATCATTTATTGCTAATAGCTTTGTAAGCTGGAAGTAAATGCCTTTCATTTGTACTGCACTGGCTGTTTCATATTTTATTTCTCCATTCAAGTATTTAGATGATCATATAGATGCATTAACACATATTTAGAGGCAATGCTTTGTTTCATCTCATCCAGCTGTGTCAGAATGGTTTCTAGGAAGGATTGGCAGAGTGAATAATTCACAAGTCGGCAAGCCAGGTGGGTAAGCGAGAGCATAATTCAGGTCAATGGAGACACCCAAACAGAAAAAGATATCTATAGGTGGCAAAACATAGAATTCAAAACCAAACTAGAAAAGTTTGAAGGGAGATATAGCAAGGGATCATGTAAGGATAGATACGGAAAAATAAAAATTCACTGACCTATCTATACAACCAAACCTGAATCTAATCTCTATGATTCTGAAATGTTTTTTGCTTTCTTTTTTCATTCCCCGTTTCTAATCAGGATTGAAACTGGAAATGCTAATATACAATTCCTCTTGGAAGTCTATTCTAGTAAATTTTCCAAGAAAGTTTGTTATTCCCCTACTCACGTACACATACTTGCACTAGCTCTTATCAAGCTAGTGTGAATAAAAATACCAGTCTTGTCATGGTAGAATAGGTACAGTGCAGTCCAGGCACAATTTAGTGGATACTTACTTGGCACAGCTAAGCCGTGCCTCCTTAGCCATTGCCCATGATGCCAAGACTACACTTCTGTTTATACTCGTTGAACTAGTGTGAATATACAAGCAAGGGGGGGGGGGGAGAAATATCACACTCCTAGCTTACAATGTAGATACAGCTCTATTAGTAACAGGCACAATGCATGGAGATGGAAGTCATCCACTCAAGGACAAGAGCACTGTACAAGTGTTACACTGCATTTGAAGTTCAGGATTATTTTGGGTGTTCCTGGCAAAGCCACCTCCCACCACCTCGAAAGGGAACTATATTACCTCCTCATTCTTAGATCCACTATCATCAGCACTGCCATCTCAGAACAGACAACACACAACACTGGGGGTGGTAGCTATTTGACATTAGACAGATGCCCACAATGAACCTGCCTCTTACCTCTACCCACTCTCTCCGACAGAACCCTCTTACTTCCTGAGTATGGAGTCTTTGGATAAACTATTCACAGCTACAAGAATAAGTGCATCTTCTATATACTACCTTGTGAGACATATCAGTGTACTGGTTACTCTAGAGCCATTACAGACATCATATTTTATAAGCCATTACCATGTTAAGTCTGAACATTGCATTTTAAACGATTGAATTTATAGACTGAAATTATGCATACATTAACTCAGTTAGTGCTATTTATACCTTAACATAAAAACTAATGGAATAATTGAATTATTAATAAGACACTTACATAATTACATAAGTTTATAGGAAGCAACAATACCACCTAGGGCTATGAACTTGTTATCTCTTACAAGCTAAGGTCCCAGATTCACAAAGTCATCTCTATTCAGGAAGGGCACTTAAGCATGTCTTTCACTTTGAGCGTAGGTGTCTGCCTGAATTGGGTTGGGCCCAGTCAGTACTTGGAGAAGAGTCCTCCCAAAAGAAACAGGGGCTCAAGAGAAGTGGTATTACTGAGTCAGTAGATGGCATTCTTCATTCTGAATTAAAATTGGATTAATGGCTCTACTTGAGGTAGGCATTGTTGGAAGTCTTTTTCAGCTGAGATATAAAGTAAGGTCTTAACTTCTGGTCTTTACAGTTGTTATGGAAGTTTTGTGAGGACAACTGCCCCAGTGCCCTGATCATATTTTCATTATGGTAAATTATAGATCACCCACCTAAGCAAAAAAACATCTTTTGGATAATCCTCCATTTCAGTTAGTAAACAGTTTTGTAATGGTGCTAGTAACCATCTTTAGAGCCATAACACAATACATTTTAGTGGTGGTGGATGAGATAAAGCATTATAGAAATCAAATATGCATTCTATCTCTTGAGGAAAATGGAGTGCAGCCCCCTCACTCGAGGAACAGTAGCCTCCTCTTTGTGACTCAGACCTCTCGCTGGGTCACTACGTGGGTTACCCAAAGTCCTTCAATGAAAACCATCTCAGGCAGTCTTCTCCAGCATTACACAATGGTGCCACTTCCACAGTAGCCAGTAAGGGAACCCAGGCCCACCTACTACTCCTGGTTCCAGTCCAGGGACCCTATACCTGCAACTATGGCCTGCTTTCCCATAGCCCTTGTCACCACTTCCCTAGACTCCTTCCTACAAACCCTGGTTCCTCTCCTTTCTCTGAGTGTACCAGCTCCAAGCCCTCCTCCCAGAGAGTAGCTACAGCTGTTCCCAGCAACCCGTGTCTTCTGTCAGCTTCCTGGCTTTATAGGCCCCTTCTGTTCCTGCTTTCAAGCAATTCCCTGTGCCCTGGCTCCCCCTACAGGTGCAGCCTGTGAGGTTAATTGGCCTGCCTGGCCATCTTAACCCTTTCCAGTCATGTGATGGGGTGTCCATCACACACACAGGAACTCACATTTACAGACTGGAATTTTATAAGACAGTTAGGCTGAGAAAAGTTTGGCCTTTTGTCTGAAGTCGAGAACTGTTAGATTTATGAAGAGATGCATTTTGTAGCACTTTATATATCCCACAATAAAATAGAAGAGTTTATAGAAAAAAAAGTCAGATTCACTAACCTAGACTTTTTAGGTTCAAAGCATATTCAATAACCCCATTTCAAATGAAATACTTCTTCAAACCATACACCTGAAGGCCTTTTTAGAAGGGCATGAAACCAGAGAGATTCTCTAGTTAGTGATTTTAGACACACAAAAAGACCACTGGCCTCCCTTTCTGACAGATACTCTGAATAATGTTATCAAACTTGTTTCCTTCCTGAGGTCATTGTAACCCTTTAAAATTAAGTAATGATCCTGTAATATCCTCTGTGCAGTCAGACCCCTATGCCTGCTCAGAGCCCCAGGAGCAATGTATGTGCAAGTCTAGTCACATGCAGCACCTTGCAGACCTGGGGTCTTTGATTATAAGCTATGAGGTCTGGGCTCTTACTTTTTATACATTTGTACAGCAGCCAGCACAATGCAGCCCCAAACCAAAGTGGAACTTTTGGGTTCTACCTCAGTACAAAACAATAGCTATACCAACATGCAGGTACAACATAAAAAGGCAAGGATCAACTGCAGGAACTTCATCCACACACTTAAGTATGTGTCTAACTTTAAGGTACGTTCTTAAGTACTTTGCTGAATCACTGCTAGGAATATGTTTAGATTTGCAAGGGTACCTGGTCCCCAGTCCACTGCTCAAGCCACTAGATCATGGGTTCTCAACACTAGTGTCATTAGAGGGTGGATTGGATGTATGTCCCAAAATTCTCTTGCAACGTGGGGTCTTGGTAAGGAAGGGGGGGGGGGGGAGATGGGATGAGAACCACTGCAACTGATCATGATGCCTTCCCCAGTGACCACCCATTCTTCTTACAACGGGAACACCTCATCTCATGGGAGCTGGCTATGTTCATTCTGGTTTTAATTTTGGCTCTGTTGACCAGCTTTGAAAGGAAGCCCTTGAAAGCATATCTTCCCAAACTTTGGTTTTGGGAAAGACTTAAAACGAAAGTGTAAGTTACAATTCCTTCTATGCAAGAGAGCTGAGTGAGTAGGAAGTTGTTCAATGCAAGCATGCCATGTAGAACTGATTTCTAAGGAAAATAAATAAGAACAGAAAGGTGGCATGCATCAAAAGATATATTGTGCCTAAAAAAATATCAATGCCTGGAAAAAGACTACATATTTCATTGTCATTCACAAAAAAGGTATGTATTATTCATGATAATGAATTAAGTTACAGTAACTTAATGATGATGATGCCTAAACTCGATAACCATCACACAAAAGGGACATTTTAAAGAAGTATTTTGTATTAGAATTTAGAGAGCTTGTCGCAGTGAAATATGAATGATGTCAAATGTACACCGATGAATGGTGAATGAGGTTACAGGAAAGTCACAAGCAAAGTAATGTCTCTAAGAAGACAGTGTTTTGAGCTTGAAACGAACACTATATGGGAGTTCTGTTGTTCGCAAACAGAACTAAACAAAGTTCTCGAACAGCCTGATTTTCAAGAGAGCCCAGCATTCAGTCGTTCCTGCTGAAGTCAATTTACTAACACTCAAGGGCCAATCGGAGCTGCTGGATGATCATTGCTTTTAGGTTGCCTGAATCTAGATGCTTAACATTATGTTTCTTCTTAAAAAAGGCGGGGGGGGGGGGGGAAGGAGAGCTGGGGCATATAGATGTTCGTTTTTTCTGCAACAAAAAGTTACTGACAGAGATCATCTCACTATTGCTTGAGTGTTCTGTTATTTCAGGTTTGCTATAGTATGAAAATCCCATTTTAAGTTTACATTAAGCGTAAGGTTCATTGTCTGAAGTTGAGGAAAAAGCTTTAGCATTTTGACTCAGATGGAAGCTCTCATGATAAAAAAAAAAAAAAAAAAAAAAAAAAAAAAAAAACACCCAGTGAAGGAAATAACATGGTTAAGATAAGATACCCTAAACCCTGCTTGGCACTATGCAGTGGAAATACAATACCATTCAACCTCTTCAGAAAGGAAATGCAGATTGCTGGCCTTCTTGGAGTAAAGCAGTAATTTTTACAGCAGTCAGCAGCATTACTTATTCATAACCCCAATCCTAGAGATTCATGTTTTGCTCTACGAAATTCAATATTTTGTATATTACCTCTTTGTATATGTGTGTGTCATTTTTTCTACTACATTAGACCCTTGTATAAGAGCTGGCTGAGGAGCTTGCTGGACCATCAGTGTTGATTTTCAAGAAGTCTTGGCGCACTGAGGGGAAATTCCAGAAGACTCAAAAGAAAGCTCATGTTGGTGCCAATTTTTAAAAAGGGTAAAAGGGATGACCCGGGTGATTATACGCTTTTCAGCCTATAACATTGATCCCAGGCAAGATAATGGAGCAGCTGATATAGGACTCAAGGCTAAAATGTAAATGTATACCTCTAGGAACAAAGAAAGTAGGCCAGGCTTCTAGGATGGGGATTATATCCTGGGAAGCATTGACTGGAAAGAAAATTGAGGGTGGCAGTAGTTAATGAGCTGAACATTAGCTCCCAGTGCAACCTTGTGGCCAAAAAAAAGCAAATAAAATACATAAACAGGGGAATCTCAAGTAGTACAGAGGTTATTTTATCTCTATATTTGGCACTGGTACAAGCCAAAGCTGGAATAGTGTGTCTAGTTCTGGTGCACACAAACAAGAAGGATGTTGATAAATTGGAGAGGGCTCCAAGAAGACCCAGATGAGTGATTAGAGGATTAGAAAACATGCCTTATGGTGACTGAGCTCTTTGAGTCTATTAGGTGTAACAAAGAAAAGGTTAAGGGGTAACATGCAGTACTTACAGTCTTTAAGTATCTACATGGGATATACATATTTAATGGGCTCATCCATCTAGCAGAGAAAGGTATAACAGAATCCAATGGCCGGAAGTTGAAGCTAGACAAATTCAGACTGGAAATAAGGAAAAATTGTTTAACAGTCAGGGTAATGAACCATTAGAATAATTTACTAATGGTTATGGTGGACTATCCATCACTGATAATTTTTAAATTAGACTGGCTGTTTTTTCTAAAGCACTAGGAATTATCTGGGGGGAAAGTTCTGACCTCCTGTGGAACAGAGGCCATGGAAAAAATTATCACAAGGGTCCCTTCTGGCCTTGGAATCTAAGGAAAATAAAAGGAAGCATTTGGGTTACTATTTATTAGATAAGCAAACTCCTCCTACAGAGTAGCATTATGTAATCAGGCAATCATTGGCATGTAGAAGCACAGAGAACAGACTATCTGGCTTCTCCTGGAAGAATTCACCTTGGGGGTGAAGGAATAGAAATACCAAGGACTGTTCAGGAGAGGTGGTATGGAAAGGAAGCGAACTCAGAAGAATCCCTGAATAGGTTCAAATGCGGGTAAGCATCCAAATGGCTCAGTTAAGTTCCATGTTCCTTTACAAGTGTCCTCTACTGCTACACAGCTCTCAGTTTCATGAGCACAGCCTATCAACATACTGACAGCAGTTGCAACCTATCAGATTTTGCATCCAGATTTATAATTGCACGAACTCTGAAGTTTGTGAATTCCCTCTAGCTTTGTGCAATTTTCACAGAACATTTTTTCATTGGGTCCAGGGCCGGCTCTGGCTTTTTTGCCGCCCCAGGCAAAAAAGCCTCCCGCCGCCCCCCGCCGGGGAGCGCGGCAGGGGAGGGCGCTGAGCCCGGCCGCGGCCACGCTCTCCCCGGCCGGCCGGAGCGCCGCAGGTAGGGCGGCGAGCCCAGCCGTGGCCCTGCTCTCCCCCGGCTGGCCGGAGCACCAGGGGAGGGCAGCAAGCCCAGTCGTGGCCCCGCTCTCGGACAGGAGCGCCGCCGGGCGCCCCAACAGCCCCAGTATGTTTAAAAAAACAAAAACAAAAAAAAAAAAAAACCAACCCTGAGCACTGCCCCCCTCCAGGTGCCGCCCCAAGCACATGCTTGGTAGGCTGGTGCCTGGAGCCAGCCCTGATTGGGTCCAACAGTTAATAAAACAGTTTCCAAGTGTGAGTCAGTCTCTGGCCAAGTCCCCTGTACTGCGGGGAGTTTATTGGGTAATCATATAAATACAGTGGAATTTCAATGGGGTAGTTTTGAAAACTCTCAACCTTAGTGTCTTTCATATAAACTATATCCTGGACCACTTTACATGATTGATTCAGTAAAGCACTTCAGCACATACTTATGTGCATCTCTACTAAGGAAGGGTGCTTAAGCACAAGCGTAGTTTTAAGCATATGTTTAAATCCTATTGCCTTCAAATGCCCTCTTCCTGAATAGGAATGTTTTCCACAATTGAAACTCAAATAATGAGTTCTGCCTGAGCTATTGGCAATAAATTCAGGAAATGCAGAGTGAAGTTTTCACGGTTTCCATTTCACAAAACCAGTCTAATTTCAGTGAAAATCTGTACAGTCTTGCAGATTTTTCCCCTCAAACACTATTTTAAGTGTCAAGGACAGAAAAGTATCTAAAAATTCATGCAATAAATCCCTGGTTAGTTGTTTACTCACCTCTATTTTACAAAAGTTGTTTAGATCTGTGCAAGACTGTTTGAGTCTGCATGATTTAAAATTATTTTGTTTTCATTCAAAGATGGCTTCATAACCACGAGTTTTGAACAGATTTTGTCTTAACACATCTGGCAGAGCCAATACCCAAAACAGAGGTGCGCAAAATAGTCATAATAAAAATTAAAATACAACGACAACTTGAGCATTTTGTTGGGAAATCCATATCTGTCCTGTTTGTGACAATGTCTCTATTTCTGCAGAATTTTATGAAAATGGGAAGTTTCGGGGGCATAGAAAGGGATGAATCTAAGTTTGTGGAAACATTTCAAAGTAGCCTATTGTACAGTCCTGATTCATTTGGAGATAGCAATTCCCAGGTGTTACGTTTCCAAAAAGATTCACACAAGGGCTTTCCCAAAAAAACAGAAGGCCTACTCTCTAACAGTTACAAACATGTAGTAATGGCAAACTTCACCTTTTAAGAAAAGAAAAAGCATGTATGTTCTAAGTCAGGACAAATTTCTTTTTATTGAAAGGGTAAAGAGATCTGAGGAACTAGACGTAACATGATTAGAGTGGTTTCTAGATTTAAAAACCTGAAACTAAGTTTCATGTGTTTTAGCCTTTGATTTTAAACTTGCACAACACATTATTACAGGTATTTATATATTTACATGACAATAATTAGGATAAAAGCAGGTAAGAGTAACCTGATAATCATAATGTTGATAAATGTTTTCTCTTGCCGTCATATCTACTTCACTGACAAAACCAAAGGTTACTACTGAATAACAGATATAGTTATTGGGGAGTTAAGCCAGATTCAATTCTGGGTTGTGTAGCAACAAAATTGCTTGCTAGGTTCCAACAGCAGACTATTTCAGATTGGCCATGTTATTAACAGTGAGAATGCAGCTTAATTTTCAGGAAGAATTTGCAGAGCTAGCAAGTCATTCGTTCACTTGTAGAAAGTAGTAAATTTATTATGACAGCGATTGAGAAAAAAAAATAAATCTATAGCCCACAATGTCATTTGAACAGAGTCACTTTTCTGACTATAATTCCACTTTTAAAAAGTGGGCATAACCTCCTAACTGCCCTTGGTTTTTCATGTTAAAGTTCCCTTTTTCTCTGCCATAATTCATCTCTCTAGGATCTGAAAAGTGTGAAGTTATGACAGATTTTGATATAACAATTGCTTCCTTTCACAACCTCTAAAATTTACAGCATTTTCCAGCCTTCATTATTCCTTTTTCTAGTGGGTGTCCCTGAATTTATGTGTGTTTTGTGTGTGTGATGTTTGATTTTTATGTCAGATATTTGAGAAGCAATGCAGGAGAGCATTTTTCCCCCCTAGGTCAAAATGGGTATTTCAGATCCAGTTCTGCCTTGTTTTTCCCTGGGGAAGAATTGCGTGAGATACCTTCCAAAGATGGGTAAAGTTTGTAGAAATAGCCATGACATCTCTAAAGATCTGTACTATTACATATGAGCATTACTGATTGACCTGTGGGCCACCTGTTTTGCTCCTGGTGGCACTAATTACCCTTTGCTGTGCTGGTGAGGTTCCCCTGGGAATAACATTGCAGCAATTGAAATGCTGATTTGCCCAGACCAAGATGTCAAAGTGAAAGATTTCCCTTGCCTCTTATTCCTCAACTACCACATGAAGTGCCAGACCGTATGATCAGCTAAAGAGGCCCTTTCCCCCCACATTAGCATTGCTCTCTAGGGATATTCCTCTCCCTTTCTACCTAGGTTCATGTAAGGTCCTTATTAATGTAGCACTTGAGCTGCAAGAGGCTGTGTGTGCCTGGAGATACTTTCAGACTGCACACATGGCTGCTGCACTGCTGTAGTGCTCTCCTTCATCCTGTTGTTCGCACATGTGAGAGTAAAGAACACTTCCCTTCCCCACTGAGAACAGCTTGGAAACTTACTGCCTTCCAGCTGTGCTGGGGGGGGGGGGGGAAAGAGAGCTGTGATTCTCTGGAGCTTAGCCTATTCACCCCCCCTGCGTGTGATGCTCATAAGGGAGTTAAAGGAAGGGGCAGCTCTCCTAGCACTTGGAGGAGTGCATGCTTGCCTGTGCATTCCTGAAAAAGCCGAGAGAATGCTTACCATTGTTCTCCGTGAGGCTACCCTTTCAGGCAGAGCAATTGTGTCAAGGTGGTAAGTTGGCAAATGTTTTTGTCTCTTACCTCGAGGCCACAAATGTCTGCTGGTTGATTTAAAACTCTAGGAGCACAATCAGCCTAACCCAGATCTCAACCACTGCAGAATAAACCACCTCATAATTTGAACTCTGAAAATGTGCTCCCATTGCATCAGCTGTCTTTGGTTATGCTACAGTTGTCTAGCAATTTCTAGAGTAGGTTAAATCAAGACTCTCTCTGACCCAAATCCCCAGCCCTGGAGGGCTGCCATCTTTCAGCATTTCCCCAACCTCTGCTTCCTTTTTCTAAGTTCATGGTACAACTTGTTCTACCTCCAAAATGAGATGCAAAATGGGCTCTTCTTTATGCCCTTCTGGAAGAACAGAGAATAGATGGACACATCTAACATGCCTTTTGCTATTACGGCCTCTGTGCTAAGACAGTTAGTATCCCCAATGAATGCGGAAGACAAAATAGACAGTACAAAATGCTGCAGAAAGTGATGGATCTGAACACACAGGCCGAGAAGCAAGATAATTTCCCTAGCTTGTTTATAATGAAGTGTTTTGGTTGTTTTAAAGAAAAGAATGACAGAGCAATGTTAGGGGATAAAAATCTCTTGAGGAGAAGAAAACAAAGTCTGGAAAGGAGGAAGGGATGAGCCCACAAGGTATTGAGAAAATTGAAGAAGTTTGATTCTAGCATATTCAATATTTGTCTCCAGTGATGCACTAGAGGCTGTACAAACAAAGAGCTATAGTCCCTGCTCTAAAAAGTTTTGAATCAAACATGCTTTAAAAAGAGAGAGAGAAATAAAGCATGCAGTCAGAAATGGAGAACAACAAAGCAGTAAGGAGGCCAAGGAGTGATTGTCTCTGTCTGATCCATCTCTCCCCTCCCCTCAGTGTGAAACACTAGAGATAATGGAGGAAGGAGGGGAAGGGAAGGAAAGGAGCCTTCTACTCCTCATAGACAATGGAACAGGGATCCCTAGAGTACCTCCCCTGCTTGGCCAATGGGACCAGGAGAGGAAGGGAATGGGAAACCCTATTGCACCCCAACATACAGGCAACTGATGAAAGGTGGGGAGCCATCTCCTGGACAGTGGACAGAGGAGCACAGCAGCACCCAGCAGCAGGGTAGGTGGTTGATGGAGAGCTCTGGTCCCAATAATGCAAAGTTTTGATTACACAATGTGTATCATGGCATAGTTATGAATGCAAACACCTGGTGAAATCCGGCTCCTGTTGAGGGCAATGGGAGCTTGGGCACTGACTTCAAAGGGGGTCAAGGTTTCACAATCCCAACATACCCTACAACTGTGGTTTTAAGTGTATTTTTCCTCATCTGGGGTTCTGCCATGCAGACTAAAAAACGGGGCCCTAGAAATGCTAAGGCAAGCTTCCCCACAGGAGATCAAAACTGCCATAGGTTAACTCTCACAGGCAAGACATGCACCTGTTTGCAGTGCCAAAGCATCAACGCTTCTGCTGCACAAAACTGAGTGTTTCAGTTGAGAGGATCTGCATACAAGCTTTAGAGAACCATGAACTTATGTTTGGTCTTTGCCATTTCATTGGAGTATTGTTGTGAAGTTGAAACCAAGTCTGATGATCTGGGCATGTCTCGAGTGTTTCCCTCCCAAGATAGGGGCAGTAAGCAAGGTCAAACTTGGGTTTTGTAGGGCTCATTTTGAAATAAAATGTGGAAAGCTCTATTCTACTCCCTTCCCCTCCTCACCCAAAATCCACTTTTAATCAGCTACACAGACTATGAAATGAGCACAAACAGACCTAAGATGTACGCAAGCAATTAGCATACTGGGAGTGGAACTGACAGCTAGGGAGGGGTTGACAGAAAAGTGTTCTGTCAATGGTGTTGGTGCCACACCATGGAGAAACAGCAGATGAACAGGGACTTAGTCCGTGCCTCTTAGGGCAACTTCTGGGAATGATGTGGTACCCATCTAACATGTAAATTACTTCTGATTTAATATGTAAATAACTTCTAAACTAATGGCCTCCATTAGTTTAATCCACCCTTCTCAATGTGTTTATCCTCACTACTCCCCTGGGAGGTAATAAGTGCAGTCATCCCAATTTAACAGACAGGAATTGAAGGCAGTGAGGCTAAGCCACTTCCTGTGTGACCTTAGACAAATCTGTGGCAGAACAAGGCCTTGGACCAAGGGCTTCAGAGTCCCCAGCAACCATGCTAACCACTTGGACTATTCTTCCTATATGATATGCTACTTCATTGAAATCTATTTAGAGCTGTTTAGACTGAGGATCTGGCCCACAATTAGCTCTTAAAATATGTACAATTTTTTAAAGAATATATATCTTTGTTCAAGTGGTATTAAGGTTGGCTAAACTGACAAGACCTGAAATTCAATGTTTGTGCTGAAATCCTATCCTTAAAGCAATAATCTTTCAGAATAAGTCTTGTTTTCAGTAGTGCAAGTTAGGGAGAATGTCAGTCGGTGTGGCATTTTCAGTTTGTGCCATTCCTTGAATGTCATTTAGCTAGTATTTTGTATTTAGTTTCCATGGCTCTCCTAAAGAGAAAGAAAGAGCATTCATTGAAGGTTATAAAACATGCATTATTTACCCAAGTGACTGGAACAAATTCCTGAGGAGCAGTTTGTAGTCTTTAAATACATTTATTATTCAGGAAGTTTGTTTTCACATATTATATATTTATGTAACTTTTAATACAGATTGTTTTTCAAACCCAGACCAATATGCAGCATGGGCAATATCTTGTTAATATAATGAGCTTTGAGGGAAGCAGGGAGCAGAACTGTGTTCGGGACATGGAGGACTTCTGAGCCTTTGGGGGGCACGGGCCAGATTGGGGTGCGAGAGGGAGGAGCTTTGTAGCACTCCATACAGGCTCTTAGGAGAGCACTATTTCCCCTGCTGAGCAGACAGCCTGCACAATATATGTCTTAAGTCCCATTTAAACCCCCCAAACCGAGCTTTTACATGATTCATAGACCCATGCTGTATGTCTGCACAAGGGGAAAGGTTGCCCTTGTGGAGTGCGCATCCCTTCCCCCAAGCCAACGGGCCACGAATACTCTGGCATTGTGGTAACTGACAGTCATGTTAGCTACTCCCTCAGGCTAGCAATAATGACAGTGCAAGACTAGAATCCCACTCAACTCCTCTATGGCATGACCAGGGGGCTTTGACTCTCTCTTTGACCCTGCAGGATTTTCCCCTGTGCCTGTGTGGTTTTGAAACAGTATTAACAGGAATTTAGGCACATCATAAGATGAGGCAAAACTGAGTTCTAAGAAACACTGAAGAGTCTGGTTAAATGAGAACCCCATTAGCCGAGCGTGAGGCTCAAATACTAAAATGCTACCTTGAGACGTATGTTTTGAGCTTACGGCATAGTCACGTTACTGGAAGAGAAGGCTGGTGTGGGAAAAGAATGGAACATTAGTGCCCCTCGTGACTTCTTCTGGAACAGCATGAGAATCTCAGTCCTGGTCTTTGTTTTCCTAAGAGAAACCTCAACTATCAGAGCCAAGAGAAGATTGGTTGAGAATTAATGGGTGGATGGAATCCTGTGCACTTCTTCCCAGAATGGCAATATTTATGTTCTGTTAACTACCACATCATGTGTGTCCCTTAATACACACACACACATACGACATAGACTGGTGCAATGTCAAAGTCATATTTTGATCCCACTAAAAATAGGAATAAGCATCTTACTAGTGTATAAGTTATTCTCGCGCATTTGATGTTTGTTTTGCATTAGTCATTTCATGGGCAAAGAGGTGGGTGGGGAAGGGCTGTGTCAGCCTTAATCAACTAATCTTTATTGCCTGAAGAAGTCTAGTGTGAACAGAGAGAGACCCCCACCTCACCCAAGAGCCACTCACTGGCACAGAATAAAGCTCATGTACAAGTCACATTTGACCCCAGGGTCTCACTTGCACTGATGTGAGTCCTGAATACTTGTGTGGACATCACTGAGGTAACAACAGTGTGAGAAGGGAGTGATCCCCCTAGAAATTTACAGTCAAGTTCACAGACATTTATCTTCAGGAACAAACAGTTTAGTAGCATTAAAATACTGTCAGGTTCCAGTCTTTTCCTCCAGATGTAAAGCATTCTGTTACCAGTCTATGGGAGGTGCCATTCCCCAATGGTGAATAGCAGCAGCAAGAAGCCATAAGAGAAATCCACCCATCTTCCACACTAAACAAGGGTTTTCTAACAGGAAACTTTTATCCAGACGAACAATATTTCAAAGAGAGCCTGTTTTATTATAATTTAAAGAGGAAAAAAGAAACCCCAATATCTTACTTTAGACGTACTGCTGCCTGTTTTTAAATCTTTACTGACATTTCCAACAGCCAGCACATAAATCATTTGTTTCTTCCTTTAGTCTTAAAACACAAAAATACATTTTTCTTACTATTGGTTTCATAAATGGATCACCGTGTATCTGTCTCAAGTGCTTGGTGCTTTATTTATACATACCCCTTATTTTGAAGAATCTTATAAATATTTTCCACATTTTAGTGAAGTCACTGACAAGTAACTTTTACCTTGTGTAGTTACTTACACACATATAGAGTATTAAAATGCTACTCTAGCAGCATTCTCCATTCATACTGGGACAGAGCATAGCCCAGCTTGTGCAGCGGCAGGGGAGTGAGGGGGCTTCAGGCATCCCCATCTATGCAAGGAAGTGAGTCAGAGCATAGGAAGAAGAGCAGCTTCTGTGGCTGCTAATCCATTTTACACAGAGAGGATGGGGTGGGAAGTTGCTGGAACATTGGCACCACCTGTCAACATGCTGGGTAACTTCCCCAACGTACCAGGTATAGGTCATGCGCAAGGTATTGCTCCACAGAACAGGGAGGCAGATCTACAGTCTGCTCCAGGGGGCGGTGCTTATGGCAAAACTACAAACAGAGCTCTCTGATGGCAGCATTTCCACCCACTTTGCACCTTGTGCACTCAGTGAAGAAGCAGGCCTCAAATATTCTACTTTTATAACAAAAGGAGGTCCAGAGAATTAAGAGATTTGCATGTTATTCTGCATAATGTAAATATTTTCTTCAAAATCTTTTCATAGAACATCACCATTTTCCCCTTTCTCCTGCTGCATCATTCTAGTACCTTGTGTTTAGAATAAGTTTTAAATATAACCTGATAGTCCACACATCAGATCCCCAGCTGGCATAAGTCAGTGAAGCTCCATTTGCTCCAAAGTTCAGAGATTCATCAGTTTACATCCGCTGAGAATCTGACCCACAGTAGCATTCAAATACAAGACATGAAGAGCAAAAGAAAAAAATGTGGACTTGCTTGAAATACATGCTCCCCAGTAGAGAGTGATCAAGAAAACTATTAAATATGTTAGATTCAGGGGACTGTTCTTTTCTTTAAAATGTAAACCTTGCTGACTCTTTACAACAGCATGGGGAGCAGCAGCAGCAGGTAACCTAGAGGACCACCTATTTTGTTGTTATTTTGAAAAATGCTAGAGCATGGCAAGAAATAGAACCACCTTAAATGTCAGCGTGTGGGAGTGGGGTAAACACAGCAAACCGGTAATCCATCTCCTTTGTTTTACTGCTGATAGCTGATTTAATTGTTAGTAGGAATAACCACTAGAACTGGTGAGTGGAAAAACTTTTGGCTCAATCCTGCTTTAAGGTAGGACAGAATTTGGTCCACGGAATTCATTGTGTTGCATTCAAACTCTTTCCTAGGGGGAAATCCTTCCCTCTGCTCCCCACTTCATGGGCTGGAGAGGGTCCCCCTGCAGAAAAGTGGAGGAGGGTAGAATTTAGTAGGCAATGTAGTCATAAGAGCTCTTCCCCAGATGTCTGGGTTAACAAACGCAGTTGTATAGCTGGTCACAGAAGGGTAGCAGCAGGAATACATTCCCTCCGAATGGAGATTCAGATTTTATTAAAGAAGCACATGAATATTTTTCCTTGCTATCTAGCCAGCTCTACTCCTAGGTTCTATTCCCAGCTGTGCTGCTTTGGGCAAGTCACATTTTCCAGAGTGATTACTCCACTAATCCAATTGGGTATCTCCACATTTTATGGCTTAACTTGAGCCAGAGGTACCAAGCAACTATAGCTGGAGTTGCTTGACTCTGCTAAAAAAACCCATCCTCACTTGTTTCAAGTAAGACTTCCCTAGGGGCCTGGTAGGAAGCACTCCAAGTGAGTGGTTGCTTTTGAGAACGACGACCTTAATTTCTCTATTCCTCAGTTTACCCATCTATTAAATGGGTACAACAGAACTTGCCAACTGTACCCTTGCAATTAAAGTATGTTTCTAACATGCTGTGAAGTCGTTGGATAGGATGCTGAATAAGTACAAAATAACCCCCTTTTGGGAGTAAATTCTGCTACCCTCACTCCTTTAGTACCTTGGTTTGGATGTAGTTATGTGCACAATAAGCTACTATTCACCATGAGGAAGGATGGGGGAGTTATTTTTAAAAGATATCTAAACAAAGTTTTTGGAACATTCTCCTCCTCCCCCCAACACACACACACCCAAAATCTTGATTTAGTCTCATTGCTCACTGACTCCTGCATAGGTGCAGAGTGAATGTCCACAAGGAGCCTTTCCCTTCTTGGAACTCCATAGAGGGCCTGGCACTCGAAGGGCCAATGTTGGTTCTCACTAGGGTCTTCTAAGGTGCAAGTCACACCAAAGGATGTGGGATGGAAGCAAGGGGAGGCTGTGGCTCCCTGTAACATGGGGCCTCCTTATGTTCCTGCTGGGACTGTGCAACTCCACTCTAAGCCACAGTTGCACAGCATTGGAATAGCCTAAGGCTGGCTCACCGCTGTGCACTTTCTAAATGCCTCTGCCTGGGCCAAATTGGGAGATACTCGATGGGACTGGATGATTAGCCAGTTAATGCGAGAACTCAGCTTATCAGCTGGGGACTGTTACATGGGAGACAGCAAGGGGGAAAGAAGGACAAAAATCTCAGAAATGCAAGGCCTCTTCCACTTCTTCCCCCCATACCAATGGGGTACGTTGAAGCTTGGGAAAAGCCCTACAGTGATGAGACAGGAAGCTGCCTTAGACATTGTAAATGAAGGACACCGCGGTGAACTTATATAAGATTGTGTGAGGACTGTTTGCGGAGATAAATTCAGGGCAAGGGAGCACACTCTGTGCTCCCTCACAATTGAGCCTTTACATACATTTAAAAAGCCCAAAAGCCAGCCTCTACTAGCCAGACCATGGATAGTTCAGTCTGAAAAGCCAGTCTAGTGATTTATGCCTCTTTTCCTGCTGCTACCCTTCTGTGACCAGCTATACAACTGTGTTTGTTAACCCAGACATCTGGGGAAGAGCTCTTATGACTACATTGCCTACTAAATTCTACCCTCCTCCACTTTTCTGCAGGGGGACCCTCTCCAGCCCATGAAGTAGGGAGCGGAGGGAAGGATTTCCCCCTCGGAAAGAGTTTGAATATCCTAGCTAGCCTGTTGCTAATGTATGACAAAACAGGCTTAAGATTCAGGAGGGTTAAAACAGAGGCTTTGGCATTGATAATACAGTTTAGCAAAGTCAGAACAAACTCTTCTCACTGCAGGTTGTGGCTAGAGACCATTCCAGGGGATAAAGATAAGTATTTACTTTGCCTATTATTTATTATTAATCAAAAGAGTTCATTAAAATTGTAGGAGACAGAACATGATATTTCCAAGTTAAAGATGGAGCAAGGAGGGTGTTCACTTTCCACCTCCAGGGGCACTGAATTTCCATAAATTCAATTGCACTGGAATAAGGCAGGAGAGTACAATATAAACAAGACTCACGGCATGATGAACTCAGCCCATCAGCTTTTTGCAGTAGGGTGAATTCCATAGTTTAATATTGGCAAGTGATGTCTTTCAGAGGCAGGTTCTCTCTGCTCTGTGTGGACATCAAGGATCCCATGGCAGTCCTGTTCAGGTCTTCCCTCTCTTCTCTGTTTAACATGCAGATGACTGCACTTCAGTGGTACTGTATATACTGGCTGGTTGTTTGTAGAGCCCTTGGAGATCCTTCAAATGAAAGGCACTCATATGTTTTTATAATTTTGGGGGATTGATTTTTGCTATTCTTAACATAGGGGTACACACACCTCTCTCCAGGATGTACACACATGCAAACCTCAGTGCTAAAGAACATTATGGGTGCTCATCAAGGGGGATAATATAACCTTTTAATAGGAGTTGTTTTTTTCAGATTGTGTGTGCATGTGTATATTGAGGGGAATATAGTATAACCAGTTCCAAGGGAACAGAAGAGTGTTCCCATGATCTGGAGATAGTTTGAGCAATGCATTAGTGCCCTAAGCAGAGGTCTCCTCCCCCACCCATTCTCCCCATTCCGCTCAGCAACCTCCTTAGTCCAACTCAGCCATCCATCTTTATCACTACCGCCTCAGCTGCATGCTGCAACAGTGATGGGGCGGGGGCAGAACCACCACCTATTCACTCTTGAGCAGAGAGCCAACACAGGATTATGCAACCACACCAGGCACATATCAGACCCCAGAATAAGAATTAAGCATTCTGGCTAGCAAGTTCAGAACAATGAATTGTAAACAAGGCCTACAGAACATTTGGGGAAAGCAAGTTGAGTTCATAGTTGTGAGCCTTTGCAGTAGAAGCCTGACCCCACATTTGCATCATCCAGGAAGGGATTTGAAATAGTACATTTAGCCTGGGAGCAAGTGGACCTTCAAGAGAGAAGGGCCCAGGCAAGTGAAGAAAACAGACAGAAGCTTCTTTTACAGCCCGCAAGGGAAACCAAACCCAGTCTCCACAGGCTTTAAAATAAACCAGTGCCCAAAGTTGGGGCAGGGAGATATCAAACCATGGTCCAGGTTCTCTTTCTTCCAAGAGAGTGAAGAGAAAACAGAATTCCTAAATTCTGCTGTTGCCCCTTCAGGGACAGGGGCAAGAAATGTCCCAGACTCCCTTATTACAAGATTACAGTAAAAATAACTCACAGTCAGTTGAGAAGGTTCTTCTCTGCAAACAGCCCACCTTCCTCAAACTCACCCTGGCATGCACTCTCTCCAGCCATTCTCATTAACCTACTTTCTGTCTTCCTTCCTTCCTCCCTCCTTTACAAGTGGCAAACTAATTTCGGGGGAGGCTAATGGGCTCCAGCTGACTTTGGTCCCCACCCACTAACTGTTGCCTACCAGTACAGAGTTCTATCATAGAATATCTGAGCCTCCTTTCTCACAGTCCAAGGCCTTTGGCTGGGTAGTATCTCCATCACAGTGGCCAACCAAAACAGCCTGAATTTTGAAGATCAAACACTTGCAACATAAATGAGCTAGAGACAGAGAATTATGCATTGAGATTATTTGATAAATCAGTTACCTTTGAGAAAATAGAAAATTCTGTTTGGGGAGAAGTTGGGGAAAATGTGGCAAAATTCAACTATATTATTAGTTAGAAATTAATTGCCACCCTCTATTCCCAGAGCTGTTCAAGTGCCCCCTTATCTATTTAAGGTACTAGACATATGGCCCTCATCACTGTAGTACCTGATCATCTGACAAGACCCCTATAAGGTAGGGAAATGTTGTGGTCCCCATTTTACAGAGGGGGAACTGAGGCACAGACAGACTAAGTGACTTGCTCACAGTCATACCAGAAGTCTGCAGAAAAGCAAGGAATTGAATCCAGGTCTCCCACACCCCAAGCTAGAGGCCCAACCACCAGGCCATCCTTCCTTTCTGATTTAGAGTCTGCAACAAGCTCCATGTGGATCACTACACAGCCACCTACATCATCTGTGTCAGACTGTTGGAAAGAATGCATTTGGAAGGTACGATATTTCCCCCACTTACTTTTTTGTGTAATCTTTGCAAAAGAAAGATTGCACAGATCTTAATCCTTGGGGATCTACAGATTTCAAACCTAGAAGGGGCCATTTGGCTCATCTAGTCCAAGCTCCTTTATATCACAGGCCATTAAGTTTCACTCTGTTACCTCTCTATTGAGCTCAGTTACTTCAGTTAGCCAGGGGTTCTCAAACTTCATTGCACTGCGACCCCCATCTGACAACAAAAATTGTTACACAACCTCAGGAGCAGGAGCCGAAGTCTGAGCACGCCTGAGTCCTGCCACCCCGGGTGGGGGGGATCAAAGCCAAAGCCCAAGGGATTCAGCGCTGGGCAGTGAGGCATGGGCTTCGGCCCTGGGCCCTAACAAGTCTAACCGCAGCCCTGGTGACCCCATTAAAATGGGGTCGTGACCCACTTTGGGGGCCCGACCCACAGTTTGAGAACTGGTGAGTTACACTAACAAATTTTGAGCCAAATCATCAAAGATATTTAGGCTCTTAACTACCCTTGAAATCAGGCTTCTAAATACCTTTGAAGATCTGTAGGTGGTGGTGTTATAGCTGTGTCAGTCCCAGGATATGAGAGAGACAAGGTGGGTGAGGTAATATCTTCTGTTGGTGAGAGAGACAAGCTTTTGAGTTACACTGAGGAAGACCCAAGGAAGAACTCTGTGTAGCTTGAAAGCTTGGCTCTCTCACCAACAAATTGGTCCAAAAAAGATATTACCTCACCCAACTTGTCTCTCTGAATATCTGAACATTCAGTCCTAGGGAGACTAAACTCTTATAGAAACTGGAGAGACCAAGGCGCCACCAATGTTCCAGGTCCCTGCGATGGCAGGGAATTGGTTAGGTGAGACATACCCAGATGATCTCCTGCTGCAGAGGTAGACAAAAAAAAAAAAAAAAAAACAGGTTCCTGCCAGATCTGATAAGCAAAATCCTCTAGATTCTAAGATAATTCTTAAGAGTTCCATGAATATTTTTCAGATTTGATTTCTCTTTGGTCTATAGGGAAAAGACATGACTGCAACCACATGCCATAAATAATGCTTGAATGTATATAATCACTATTTGAAATACGGACCATATTTGCCCTAAAGTGTGTGAGGGAAGTGCACAGGGAGTGCACAGTTTTAAGAGATATCTTGTAGATTCTGAACTCCTACAGCCTTTTCTGATCTTCAGAATTGTGTGTAAATCTGGTTATTAAAGTTGATGGTTAAGGGGTTAGTTCTAAAAACCCTAATTCACCTGAGTAGTCCTTACTTAGACAAAAGTGGTCCCATTGATATTAAGGACTATTTTCATAAAGATAAGTTGGCAGGAGCGTAGCATAGTGTGAGCCAGAGGTGGGCAAGCTTTCCACCGAAGACTGATAACACCTCCAGCACATGTGTATCCTAAGCCTTAACACAACTCACCAACAGGGCCGGCTCTAGGTTTTTTGCCGCCCCAAGCAAAAAAAAATTTGGCTGCTCCCCGTCCAGCCCTGGGCTCCTCGCCGCAACCCCCTGCCTCCCCAGCCCTGGGCTCTCCCCCACCACCCGCACCCTCGGGCCTGCACCCCCCTGCTACTCCAGCCCTGGGCTCTCACACACACACACACCCCCTATCCCCCCCACCATTGCCCCCCACACACACCTCCTGCCACCCCAGCCCTGGGCTCACCCCCCCCCACCTGCACCCTCCTTCCGCTGCAGCCCTGGGTCACTGGTAACTCACTCCCAGGACAGGTCATTCAGCAGGAATTTTAGATGTGCACAGAACACAGACAGGATTGGTTCCCATATGGTTACAGAACTGCAGTAAAGTGGAACAATTTTCAGCTTGTGTGATTGGAGGATATCTGGATGCATATTATAAGACTGTCCTACATAAATGAGGAAAAGTTGAGGTGCCTTTATTATTCTTTTGTTCCACTCTTTCTTTCTATGGGGAATTTGCCAATGCAATCACTGTCTTCCTTTTAAACAAACAAGAAAAAGGCAATGGCTGTTGAAAATAGCAATTCCAGTCCTAATAACCACTGGGAAGCATTTCTTGTTCAATTTTATCCTACTTTTTCTACAGCAAGTTACAGTGGATCAGTATATTTGATTTGGGAGAAAAGAAGTAACAGCTGCCCAAACTGAGCTTGAGCACTCCTGAATTTTGAGGTGTTCAAATCTGGAAGGCGGGTGTGGGGGGGCCTGTGGCTCCGCAGGGGAGCACGGCAGCATGTATGCAGCAGCGTGTCTGGCGGTGCGCAAAGCCAGACACGCTGGTCTGAGTGGCACGGTAAGGGGGCTGGGGGGTTGGAGAAGGGGTAGGCGGTTTCAGGGGGGCAGTCAAGGGACAGAGAGCAAGGGGGGTTGGATGGGGTGGAGGTTTGGGGGCAGGGAGATGGGGGGGTTAGATGGGTCAGGGGTTTCGGGGGGGGCAGTCAGGAGACAGGCAGCAGTCGGATAGGCATGGGAGTCCCAGGGGTTTATCAGGGGACAGGTAGGGGGTGGGGTCCTAGGGGGGAAGTTGTGGGGGTCTCAGGAGGGGGCAGTTGGGGACAAGGACCAGTGGGACTTAGATAGGGGGTGGGGTCCTGGGGGGCAGTTAGGGGCAGGGGTCCCGGGAGGGGGTGATCAGGGGACAGGGAGCAGGGGGGTTGGATGGGTTGGGGTTTCTGTGGGGGGCAGATGGAGGGAGTGGATGGTGGCAGGGTGGGGCTACCCTCCCTCCCCGTGGAGTGTCCTATTTTTTGAATGTTAAAATATGGAATCCCTACTCACAGTGCAGCTCTCCATTCACGGCAGGCTGCAGCATGAGGTCTCAGCTACCTCACTCCCTCCCCCTCTTTCCTGTTGCTAGTGGCCAAGGGAATGCTGGGAAATGTAGTTCTTTCCCTGATCCAGGGCTAGCTCTATAGGCAGGGAGCTAACCAAGGAACTACAGCTCCCAGGGCTCCCTGTTGGTTCTCAGCTCCCAGGCTGGATCCCTGCCGCCCCTGCAAATGGGCTGCCCCAAGCACGTGCTTGCTTTGCTGGTGCCTAGAGCCGCCCCTGCTCACCAAAGACAGAGCCACAACCAAAGCATATGTGGCCAAACCCCCTTTCAGTTTAATACCTTTTTAAATGTTCAAGGCATGTTCATAGTTTAAACTCAACTTCTGGCATGAATGCAGCCAGTGCTTAACCATGTTTTCATTCTTTCTTTCAGTGAGACTAGAGAAATTTGAATCTTGCAATAAGAAAGAAAGAAAGAAAAAGCAACTGCTCTGGTTATGATTTTTTATTTAAAAAGTAAAAGTTGGTAACATCACTGTGGCAGTTGAAATGGGTTTCCTGAGTGCTGCCTGGACCAAACTCCACAGCCTAGCTGGCTCTAAGGCAACTTTCCAGGAATTGGGATTCAAAGATGGGGAAAAAAGCCCACTAAAATCTGTGTTATGGTCCAAAACACTTTATATAAAAAAAGGGCTTATTTGATAAATTTCTTGAAGTTGCTCAGAACAAATGTAACAGGCAGTGGAACTAGAGCTGGAGGAATAATGGAGCTGAATATTTGTTTGGATTTTTAAATGAATTCACTATGACTGCATTTGCACCCTTCCATGTTAACTTTGGGTGAAATTCACCTTTGAGCAGAGGGCCAGTACAAAACCTAGACAGATTTTACATCCCTCTTACGCCATAAAAGAACATTTTCCCACAGTGTGAAAGCACACACCCTGCAATATGACAGTTGCCAGTCAGAAAGAGCCTGGTTTTCAGAGATGTTAGCACCCGCAACTCCCATTGGTTTCAAGTGGAGTTGCAAATGCTCAGCAACTCAGCAGATAAGACCCTAAAGGATCATGGGCTTAATCTAACTCCTGTTGGAGTCAATGGAAGCCTTTCCATTGGCTTAAATCGCATTTCTAGAATCAAACCAGCACCATCCCTGATTTTAGTCTCATACCATGATGCCTACAAAACACTTGACAATGACTATGCCAGGGGCCATGACTGCTGTTTATCATACTAGTCATAACTGTCTCACTGTTACTTTGTGCTCCCCTGCCTGTTTTGTGGTATCCACCTGTTGTCGCCGATAGTTTTACTGCCTATACTTAGATTGTAAGCTCTTTGGGGCAGTGACAATATTTTTGCTTTGTGTGTGTGCATGCGCACAGAATGCCTAGCTCAAAGGGGTCCTGGTCCTTGAATGGGGAGTCTAGTTTGCCTAGATGCTACCAAAATACAAATAATAATTATATGTGTTGAGCTCCTCCAAGAACAGCATTAATTTTATTGTTTTCTGAGCTTCTCAGAGACTGTAGCTAAAAATAATCGCCTTTATATTATTCCTCCTGCATCTACAATGATGATGGGCATGAACATAAAAGCAAGTAAAGCACACCCTCAGTATTGCTCAGACACACTAAATCCCATCATCAATGTTGGTCAGCTACATACATAGGAGTAGACAGCAAATCACTCAGAGTGTAGCCAAAACTAATTTTCTCCAGTGTATGCTCCCATAGTATCTGAATCTTTCCCTAACCATTTAGGAATGCATAGGAAAGAAGACTTCCTCCCTGTTGTTATTTTCTTGGGAAGACATCCACTGTCTGGATGGCCACCTTCAGCATCTTCAGCAAGTCACCTGCTCCCTGGAAAAATCCCCCCACCCTTTTCTCTCTCTCCTCAAGGGGAGACTCACAAGGGGTCTCTCTTCATTCCCCTGCTTCCCATTTGGCAGTGGGAGGAGAGGCTGATGGGGAATGTATTATGGGAAGCTGTCTGGTGGAGCGTCTGACATTCATCTGTGAACCCCAGAAGTATTGTGGCATAACACTGCCAAACTTCACACAACTCTAGGTGACCAGATGTCCCCATTTTATAGGGACAGTCCTGATATTTGGGTTTTTTCTTATATAGGCTCCTATTACCTCCCTACCCCCTGTCTTGATTTCTCACACTTGCTATCTGATCAGCCTATGCAACTCTGGTCCTGTATGTTAGTAAATAGTAGTGCCCCCCTTCCTAACTTGACTCAGATCACCGGAGTGTCTCTGTGCTATAATTTATTGTCTACTGATTATGATAGTAAACTTCTGCACACAAAACCATGACTCAGCAGGTGAAACTTTAGACACCTTCTTCTGCTGCCTTCGTTTCATTGTAACATACACATTTTGCTTCCCCCCGCCCCCAAAAATCCAACCAAACAAAAAACCCTTACAAAACTGAATCGGAAAAAAGCAATCTTTCTTTCATATGGAGACCCATGGCCTGGCAGCAAAAATTACAACTGCACCAAAGTACCAATCCAACAGCTCTTAGTCATATGAATGGTCTCATAAAATAGAAATAGATTACCCATGTGAGTGAGATCAGAACCTAGGGCTTTTTCTCCCCACCGTTTACTCTCAAGTGCTAAAAGTGCACAAGTTAGTGGGCTGCACACCATATAAGTATATTATGTCAATAGTAAGATTTCCATTGCCTTCAATGGGCTTTGGATTGGGCTGTGATTGCATTCAGCACATATTGCTGAGCTCTTTTTGTTTTTATTTTTAAAGATTTTGCTCAGTAAGTTAGGAAGGAATGTTTTTTTTTTCCAATAAGGAAAACATCAGGATCAATTCATTCTGTCTGTTTTGATTGACAGTTGTTTGGACTTATAAGAGAGATTTTATAGGTTTGAGTTATTATGTTGGATTGTTGAATTGATTGACTCTGATTAGGAAAATATGTGGCAGGATTTTCACTCTGGCTAATATAACAGATTTGATGTGCTGATGGGAAAAAATGGATTTATGGACAGTAGAGAGTGTATATGTGCACATATGTATGAATTGCATACCTAGCTTCTGGATCACCAATAAGCACTTGTTTGACATATAATTTGCATCTAAATTAGTTGCAGCACTGTAATTTTTGCTATTGTCATACAAAAAACAGCCCATGCTCTCTGCAAGGATTTAATATACTGTTGGACATTTATTGATTTTTTTCCCCAAGGTTTCTTGTGTCCTTGAAGCTTTCCAAAGCAAATTCACACTTGGCTTATCTGCTCTGTACACATATGGTTAGGGCCCTACCAAATTCACGGTCCATTTTGGTCAATTTCAACGTCATTAAATCATTAATTTCAGCTATTTAAATCTGAAATTTCAGGATGCTGTAATTGTACTGGTCCTGACCCAAAAAAGGAGTTGTGGGGGGGGGTCGCAAAGTTATTGTAGGCTAGGTTGCGATACTGCTACCCTTACTTCTGCACTTCTGCTGCTGGCAGTGTCGCTGCCTTCAGAGCTCAGCCGCTGGAGAATGGCAGCTGCTGGCTGGGAGCCCAGCTCTGAAGGCAGAGCCACCACGAGCAACAGCACAGCAGTAAGGATGGCATGGTATGGTATTGCCACCCTTAGTTCTGCGCTGCTGCCTGCAGAGCGGGGCCCTCAATCAGCAGTCACCACTCTGAAGGCAGCAGCGCAAAAGTAAGGATGGCATGGTATGGTATTGCCACCCTTACTTCTGCGCTGCTGCTGGCGGGGCACTGCCTTCAGAGCTGGGTCCCCAGCCAACAGACGCCGCTCTCCAGCTGCCCAGCTCTGAAGGCAGCGCAGAAGTAAGGGTAGCAATACTGTGACCCCACCCCCCAACATAACCTTGTGACAACCCCTGCAACTCCCTTTTGGGTCAGGAACCCCATGAAAAACGCTGCTCTCCTCTGTGAAATCTATATTATATAAGGTAAAAGCACACAAAAGACTAGATTTCATGGAGGGAGACCAGATTTCATGGTCCATGATGCATTTTTCATGGCTGTGAATTTGGTAGGGC
The DNA here is from genome assembly GCF_011386835.1 of Chrysemys picta bellii. Classification (NCBI taxonomy): domain Eukaryota; kingdom Metazoa; phylum Chordata; order Testudines; family Emydidae; genus Chrysemys; species Chrysemys picta. Next base: position 113,450,828 of record NC_088796.1, read on the forward strand.
CCTACTTATGGTACATGGCTTTATCACAAGCAATTGGCCCATATTTACCTGCTAAATACACTTGTCAAAAAAGCACAAATTGAGATTAGCTCAACGTTTCATGTCATAAAAATATTCTTTAGAAGTGGGTATATAAAATGGTGATAATTAGAACTCATTTGGCATTACAGGCCAAACTCAGTATATATTTGCATGTGCCTCATTTCTGTGCACAGGTGCCTGATGCTAACACATCAATCAGGTATTTGTGCACACACATGACCCATTAGGGGCCTAAATGGTTCTGTGTTCAAATAAATGCCTAATTTGCACACTCAAATCAGGGCACTGCAATACCTATAAATATATAGACACTATCGTGAGATTAACTTTGAATATCTGGGCAAAATTTTTCAAACTTGGTTGTCTAAAGGTAGGCACTTAAATCCATACTTAGAAACCTAAATTCCTATTGAATTCTGAGTCCCCACATGAGAATTATGAGTGCTCAGCATCTCTGACAATCATGCCAATTATTTAGGTTCTTAAATATGGACTTCAGTATGTTACTCTAGACACCCATGTTAGAATATTTTGGTCACGGCCCCTAATTTTTTTCCCATCGGTATGACACAAAAATGTATGCTACCTCCTAGATGTATAATTCATTCTTGTTCACAATTTGAATTGTTTGACAAGTTGTTAAAAATATAGGCTAGGGTCCAGATCCTCAAAGATACTTAGAACTAAATACCTTTGAGGAGTTTGGCCTAGGGAGAAAGTAATCAGGACAACTGAGATAATGTTGGAAATAATTAGATAGTAGAGCTAATCAGAAAATGTTAATGAAAATAATATTTTGTGTACATTTGTTTCTGTTTTCTGCCCCACAGTGTTAGAAAGTGTTATTAATCTAGCATCTTTAGTGTAAGAAATGATGAAGGAATCATTCCTCTTCCTTACCCCCAACATTGGAGCATTTGCACAGAAGCTGAAAGACTTAAATTGCTTCTTGTCAATGATTCTATGATGGGCAAGCAAATACCTCTGATATGCAGCAGAGCTTAATTTAACTGTTTTGCATTTGTTAATACAGTCCCCCTTTTTTATATTCTTGTGCAGTGAATAGTTTCCTATTGAGCATCTGATTTAGTTTGGTCTGCTTGGATGCCCTTTAGGTAAAGGACACTGTTCAGTATTGGAATTAGAAGCATTCTATTCATTTTCCCCCCTCTCCCCAGCAGCCCAAGGAGAAAGAGAAAGAAGAAAGCAAAGAGGCAGAGACTCAAACAAATCTAGATGCAGCAAATTCTCCAGCCGCTGAGCAATGAGGTTTCATACTCTGCTGGAGGACCCATTCATCTTAATCCATCTGGAAATAGGTCTACTTGCAATATTTCACAATCTAAGTACTTTCTGACAAATCTATTAATTATGCACTCAAACAAATTATTTGCTGCCTGTGGAGAATTGCTACTGGATTTTCTCTTGAGCCAGAATCCTTGTTCTTTCCTCTCCTTTTAACTCGTTGCTGTCATCACTGCAGTCAGATTACCATCATCTTTTTTTTTTCTTAACCTTTAGTTGTTTCAAGTCCAGACTCATGCAGGGGGAGCTAAGTAGATATAATTGCTAGAGCAATACTGGTCCTAGCAAAGGGGAATAAAGGTCTATTCCCACCACACGCCACTCTCCTCAATTCAGGGGGTGCTGAGTGCCATTTAAAGTGGGGAAGGGGCCTTAGTGCTATTCTGCTGATGCCCTGTCCCCCATCTGACCCTCCCCCCTCTCCGGTGCCCCCTCATCACTAGCCTGATCCCTGTCCCATGATCCCCCAAACTTACCCTATCCCAGGAGCCTCAGCCCTCAAGGGAGCCCCCTACCATCTCTTCCTAAGAGTCCCTGACTCCCCACCCTGCTCCTTATCTTACCCCTCCCTGATGGTGAACTTTGCCCTTGGGTGTTGGGCCTGTCTTGCTTTGCAGCTCATCCCTGAAAAGAGATGCTTCAGTTTTGGCAGCCAGTAGGGGAGGGCCCAGCCTGCAGCACGCTGGGGCCACTTTACCTATAGCTGTGACCCCATGTGCCAGGTCGCAATGCCACTCACTCAAATTCCACCGCCGTTGTGACGATGGAGCACCCAGGCCAAACCTGAGCAGCAGTGCGACCCCATGCATCTAGGGTTGCCAACCCTTTAGGATTGTCCTGGAGTCTCCAGGAATTAAAGATGAATATTGAATTAAAGATTGTCATGTGATGAAACCTCCAGGAATACGTCCAACCAAAATTGGCAAACCTACACGCATTCACAATCAGCTGAGCATTCTCACATGGAGCCCTAAGTCAAATTCTGCTCCAATTAACATCTCCTGGAATATCCCTGGCTTCAGCGGGATTGCATGAGGTGTATGTCGAGACAGAATCTCATGCCCTATTCCTCTGTTTTCATTGTCCCCTTGGGGCTATTCCTCCTCCACAGCTTGGGTAAAATCCTGATCCCACTGAAGTCAATGCAAAACATCCAGGGGTTCAGGATTTGACCCCTCGTGAATAATAATTTTACATAAAGCGTTGTAAAAATGTTATTATTATTGAGATCTCACTGGGCCAATGATCCCCCAAGAGCTGGATCTGGGTCTTGATAGGCTGAACAGTTCAGTTTGTCTTACATTACTTCAAGTACAAGTATCTCCTTAGCTGTCGGGATATCAGAATGTCTCCTGACATGTCAGAATAGATTGAATGCCAAGCTGTAACAGCAGTAACCTGACCTGGGCAGACAGTGGGGTAAATTTTCAATATGATCAGGATTTATCAATGTGACACTCTTGCACCTTACTGAGAATTGTTCAGCTAAATCCCCATTCCATGCATTGAAAATTTTACTCTGTAGACCAGATTTTAGCAACAATGCAGTCCTCTGTGGTCATTCTTTTCACTCTCTCTTTTGCACAGCATCGCAACACAAGGTATCTAAGGCACGGAGCTTACTTGTCAAGGGATAGTTTATAAGGCAACGGTATTTTGGCATGAAAGTAGAATTGGAAAGCTGCTGTACAGCCAGCACATGACACTTCTTAAGTTTATGGCGCATAGGAAAAAATTATCTCAGCACAAACTTCACAATCATCATTCTGCTTCCGGCCCTGCTTACTGTGGAGAGATGATGCCCCCTTTGTACCGGGTAACACTTGAGACTGTAAAAATGTGATTAAAATTAATACCAGTGTCAGCCTACTCGCCCCATCCTCATCCTGTTTGCAACACTCAAAGTATAACCGACGGCATGTGATACTTTCAAAAACACTTCAGCAGCAACACCGTACACTACGCACAATTGACCTTCATTTAGCTAAAACAGATACAGTACTTGATAATTTGTCACCAAATAAATAAATGAGAACATTAAGTGCATGGATCTATCGTGCTGCTCAGTAGAAGAGGGAATGAATATTCGGTGCTTTTTCCATCATTTATCTGAACTATATAAAACCACATCAATTCTATTTGGACAGCAGATGGTAATGTCATTTCTTCTTGCAAGTTTAATAGGCTTTGGGTAAACTACATAAGATCAGATCTCACTCTGTAGATTATATCTTATTCGCAACAAGCCACTGAAAATTAAACATCGGGGCGGGGGGGGGAACAAATGCATAATTTAACTTTCTCAAACCTAGTTTATTCTAAATTTCCATGTTTTCTCATAAACGATGGTAGATATTAATATACCTGGCTATGCTATGTGGAATCTCCTTTTCCAGAATGTTTCATTACTATTGCTATTGTCTATTTGATGATAAAGTAGTAGCTCCCAGAGGCCACATGCAGGATGTTTGGTGGCCTAGGTGAAATGAGATGGTGGGTTCAGCACAGTTCTCAGTGGACTGATATAAAATCCATTGTAGTTTGAAATCATTGTTGGCGATGTCAGCAGGATGAAAGAGCATACAGGGTGAGCTATACATACCTTCTCATTCTAATGGTGGTCCTTTCAGGTACGAGAATGAAAATGGGTACTTTCTTCTTTTTAATACAAGATTGACAGTGCTGGAAAATGACATCCTCTATATGTCCAAAAAACCGGAACAGCATGGCAAGAGGAGGAGATCTTTAGAGATGAAACTCTGCAGAGAGAGAAAGAAGGAAACCAAGTGGTGGAAGATCATTTCCATTTTGTTAATGTCACATGGTTCTTCCACAGAAAGCAGGGTCCAAGGTGGGTTATGGAGCATGCCTACATTTTTAGCAGCTGTCAGAACTGCTATAGACTTGGAGGAAAAGCTTTATGTTATGAGTGCTTCTATTCCCATGCTCTATTGCAACTCTGTTTGATGCAGTCATTGCCTTGTTAAAATGCCCAATGAAAATAAAGAACTTTCACATAATCTGCTGCGGTGCTCAACACAGACTGCTGATGTTGAAATGATCTCTCACCTCTGATCACTGCTCTTTGTAAATGCAAAGGATTGCCAGTTGCATGACAGGCACAGGAAAATATCTCTCTTTCACATATGTTCTTATTGTTTGGCTTTCTGCAGGCTTGTCTACTTCCAAGAAATATGTAAAGACCATTAGTAATAACATCAATATCAGGTTTGTCAGTTTTTTTAATATAAAGTGGGTATTCTTACCTCCAGAGCTGGAATAGGAAATTTTGGCTGTGTTTTCAAAAGTCATTCACCACTCATTTGTGTCAGCATTATCCACAAGCCATGCAAAATCACTAGTACAGATGGATAAACCTCAAGAGGCCATGAAGTTCTAAAAGATTTGGTTTCATTTTTTAATTTCCTATACTGCACACTCCTCCCCCCACATTCACTGGCATCCCTACATTTCTCCAGGATTCTCTTCCTAAGTCTCTGATTCACCCAAATCCCATATCTTGCCTTCTCCCAGCTGTTCTTCATCTGTATCCCTTCCTGGTAACAATTTCCCTGTCATGGTGTACATCTAGAAGGGGAAACATGGCAGATTAGAGCACCAGAGGATACAGGCTAAAGTGGAGGCAACAGAGGACAGAAGTAGCAACTGAGCGTAGTTAAAGGTAAAGATCAAGAGAAGATCTACAGATAGAGATTTGAGAGAGTCAACTGAGGAATCATTTGGGGAGGCACTGTCACTGGGGTTGCAACCCCAGGTGTGTGGTACAGGATGGAGTTTGAAGGCGTTCGTTGTTCAAAGGATGGTGGATTTTGCGTCAGTAGCCAGGGTCCGGGGGAGTAGGAAAAGTCATTTAGGAACAAATTTTCACAAAGTAATGCCTGAGTGAGGTCTGTATGCATTTGTGTGCCCATTTTTATACTCCATTACAGCAGCAAGGGCACACACACAACATGAACCTCTTGAACAGCATTTCTAACACAGGCCCTATCTTCTCCAACCCCATTGCAAAACCCCTGGTTCATGCCACGGCTGCATCTTTCCAGACCGGCTGTAATTTCCCCTCTCCAGATTCTGACTTCTCCCCTCTTCCGTGTTGTGGGGTTGCACTATCCCTTCAGAAATACAGAAAGAAAAATGAAGGAAAAACACAACAGGAATTGAAAACACTTACCAGCTGAATGAGAAAGATGCTGCAAACAACAGCCAGTTGCAGAATGATCATGTTAAGGCTGGTTGCCTTTGCCAAATTTAAAGGGCCACATCAGAAAATCATGTGAGCAAAAGTTCCTACAAAGGGGAAATCCCATAGGCAATCACAAATAGAGATGTGTGACTCCTGAATCCATGCTTATTATACACCTAAACAAAAATGGCCTGATTTTCAGAAGTATGGACTATTTGCAGATTCCACTGACATCAATAGAATTTGTGGGTGGCCAGCACTCCTGAAAATCAGACCATTTTATAGATGTCTGGGAACCTGCTTGGAACATTTTGGCCCTAATCTTTTCTTGCCTTACTTCAGTGGAAGACAGAGTCCAAATCCAGTTCAAAGATAAGTATCTTTCCTGCAAGCAGGGCTAGATTCTGTTCACAGTGCTGTCAATAACCACATTCCCATGCTCTTCAATGGAAGTAGGATTAGGTTCAAATTTTGCAAAGCTGATTTTTTTTTTTAAGGTCACTGAGTTTAACGAAGGGGAAAACAGAGCCTCCATATTTGAGTCACCGAATTGGAACAGCAGAAAGGAACTGCTGGGCAACTGTACATAAAGCATCTCTACATTGAAGCTCTTTTTATTTAAATGAGGCACCATAATCTGTCCAGAAGTCATTGTTTAGAGATTTCCTGAACAATGAAGCAGAATTTTTGATTATGAAATAGAGATAATTTGTTTGAATTATCCACACCATTTAGACACAAAAGGGTCTTTGACTTATTAAGGGGACATTTGAAGCAGCAAACACACGAGAATGCATTATGTTCTTTTTACTGCTGAAAGTCTTTTTGTTTGTTTGTTTTTAAAGCAAAACCCCAAACAAATTACAATATTTTATAGGAAGATTCTTCCAACAGGGACACTGAAATAAAAATTGTGCCTAGTAATATTTAAAGCAGAATATGAGGCAAGATCTAAAGTCCTATGAATGCTCCATCTGATTCAACTGCTCCTCTCACAGAGTGATTGCTGTGTGACTGGTGTGATGAACTCCCCCTCACTCTTGTTTGCTAGCGCTTTGCCTGCTTGGCAGAGTAACTGGACAACCTGCAAAATCCAGTGGGAATCAGTGAGCCAGCAGAACTTTAAATTCAACAATCTGCCTACTATCTAACTCATACCAGGGAGGGGGTAAGAGTAATTGCCTTGTAATGTCAGTACACACTCTAGGCAGACAACCAGAACAGCAGATTTCAGTGAAGGGGAATCAAATGTTTTAATATTTTGGTATAAGCAGTAACAAGCAAGGACCGTGCATGGAGGAAAAATGGATTTAGGTGTGGAATTCAATAACACCAAATTCAACCCTCTATAAGACACTCACATGCTTGTGATTTATGAGAGACACAAAACTTACATGGAAATCTCCATGTCCAACCTAGTGAGGGTGTGACACAGACACCCCGTGGCAAACGGTTCCCTGTTCTTTGCAAACAGCTCTCACCTCAGACCTGACAAACTCGTTACACTAAATGCAGGATACTTTTTCATAAAGAGTAACATGTGAGGTATTTACAGAAAGCTCATAACTTGTCAAGATTCATAATCGCTGTGAGATGTATGTACGGGTAACATTTAAGGACCAGTATATTTGTATTGAAAGTATGCTTTATGGACTTGGAGTTAAAAGTAAAGATTAGTCTCTGTAATGGCCTATCCAGGCAAGAGGGAGTTGTCACCCCATCCTGTCAGGCCAATGATGCAATGCGAGTCTCAGTTGTTTGGCCTAGTGCACCTAGTGCAATACTAAGCGCTTGTCTACACTTAAAATGCTGCAGCGGCACAGCTGTAGCACGTTAGTGCAGACACTACCTACGCCGACCGGAGGGATTCTACCAATGGCGTAGCTAATCCACCTCCTCAATAGGCAGTAGATAGGATGGAAGTATTCTTCCACTGAACTAACACCATCTGCACGGAGACTTAGATCAGTTTAATTACATTGCTCAGGGGTGTGGATTTTTCACACCCCTGAGCGATGTCATTAACCCAACCTAATTTTCCAGTGTAGACTAGGCCTAAGACTTTGAATTGGAAATTATCGGAGGCAATGACAGTTGAAACCACTTAGAAGTGTAAAAGGAACATTATAACAAATGGAGTTTTACCCTTTTGTGAATAGAAACAAAAGACCGTTTTCAGTTGTAGCCATGTTGGTCCTTGGGTCAGTTTTCAGCATGACAGAGGCCAGAGAAAGACACTCTTCATCTATTCACTGATGAAATCCCTTGAGGACCCAGGGGCATTCATGAACAGTCAGATCCTGGTTTGTCCAAAACCACCAGCTCTGCAAAAGACTGAGTTTGGTGGAAAATCTACTTTATTATATTGGAAAGGCAACCATTAATTAAGTGTAGACCCCGGTTCCTATTTTATGATTATGTGTTGTATTGTGACCACTTTTTTCCACCACTCCCTCATTTCTAATTAAGTCTTTATTCATACTTAAATAAACCTTCTCTTGTTTTATTAATAATCCTCACAAGTGCTGTAAAGTAAAACTGGGGTAGACTGCTCCTTCGGGGGCAGAGGATCTGGAAGTTCTGTAAGTAGCCAGTCTCAGGGGCTGGATATCACAGGGGACTGATGCAAAGGGACTTGGGGATTGAACTGTTCACCTGCAAGGTCAAGGAAGAGCAGGCATAAGCCCAGAGGAGAGGGTTGAAAAGTTGGCAGTGCAAGGGTGCTAAGACCCAGCTACCGCAAGAAAGATTCCCTCTCACAGGAGGCAGGAGGTAACTACAGTCCTGGGTACGCTGAGAAGCATCCCTGGGGACCTTACAGGTCTAGGCCCAAAATGTATACATAGTAGAAAAAATTCCATGGGACACCTAGGATCACCTTTTTCCCAGCTTTTACAAACACCCAGACTTGGTCCTTCCTTGATGTATCCAGTCCCATATCTGCAGTCTGCCTGGGATTGGGTTACAAGGGAATCCAGATCTAATGATCAATATGGGCACTTCCTATTTTTGTTATTTCCATGCAAATGACAGCTGCAACCAGATCCATAACAGTGGGAACTTCCCAAACCGAAGATGGGCAGTGAGGCAAAATGTCCCCCTTGCCAAGACAGAGCAAATCCAGGAAGACATTTTAAAACCAACACAGGTTAGATAGGCACCTTCCACCTGCATATGACAGTACAAGTTCCCAGGGTGGTGGGGAACCTTCTACTCTCTTCATTGAGAGGCGCATGATAGAGCTCTATAAGTGGAACTATGCCACTAATATTCACAAAAGGATTTACAGAGTGGACTTCAGGTAATATGCTTCCCATGTTACCAAAGAGATCTGGAAATTTGCAGTGAAGGAAATGGAGACTCCCGATGAACAAAGTAGTCCAGCTTAAAGGGCGGGGAGGGGGGGGGGACGCAAAACTGAACGCAATACTTCAGATGTGGCCTCACCAATGCCGAATAGAGGGGAATAATCACTTCCCTGGATCTGCTGGCAATGCTCCTACTAATGCAGCCCAATATACCGTTAGCCTTCTTGGTAACAAGGGCACACTGCTGACTCTTATCCAGTTTCTCATCCACTGTAATCCCCAAATCCTTTTCTGCAGAATTGCCGCTTAGCCAGTTGGTCCCCAGCCTGTAGCAGTGCATGGGATTCTTCCGTCCTAAGTGCAGGACTCTGCACTTGTCCTTGTTGAACCTCATTAGATTTCTTTTAGCCCAATCCTCCAGTTTATTTAGGTCACTCTGGACCCTATCTCTACCCTCCAGCATATCTACCTCTCCCCCCAGCTTAGTGTCATCTGCAAACTTGTCTTTAAAACCAGGTAGGTACTTAAGTTCCTTGCTGGACTGGGGTATAGGGGTTGCACCATACAATTTATATCAGCACAGTCCTACTGCTGAAAAAAATGTGGAGAAAAAGCTAGTTCTCTTCTCTCTTCCTTTTTAGAGGGGGCTCCAGAAATGAAAATCTAACTAATGATTGGGTGAACCAGTTGAAAATAGGAACATTGGACCATTTTTGTAAAGGTATTTAAGCACCTAGAGATAGAGATAGGCACCCAGTGAGATTTTTAATGGTACTCAGCTTTGAAATCAATGGGCATTAGTCACCAAAACACATTTGAAAAATCCCACTAGGTGCATAACTTTAGGTGCCTGTAAGGAGGTGGGGACTGGAAACTAGGTTTATAGTGCCTGGGCCAGCTGACGTTCCTACCATGTCACAGCTACAGCCAGGGACCACTGTGGAGAATAGGCACTGCAGGAAGTACTGCCCAAAGGACTGAGTGGCAGTACCCTGCAGTCCTGTGAGGGTGCCCCAGGAAGTTGTCTGGGCGACCACCAGACTTCACTGCATCACCTCTCTCTGATCCCAGCCTTTCGCTTCTTGACTCCAGCCTGGTACCAACTCTGGTCTGATACTGGTCTGAATTTGACTCCAGCTCTTGCTTATTGGACATGGCTCTAGCAATTCCTCCAACCCCTGCTCATTGACTAACATCTCTGACATGTGGACCCCAGCCCAGCTGTGACTGCTAGGCCAGACTGCCTATGCCCGAGTCCCTTAGAATGCCTAAATACCTTTAAAAATCTGGCTCCTTCCTTCTATAAATACACCCACCACTGGATCTGCTGAACAATTCCCCATATTTTTCAAACCAAACTTGAACTGACCCTTTCTGCAAAGAGTGAATTGTTTTCATACTTCTCCCCACACACATTTTTTGTGCTCTCTCCTCTTCTGGGTTTCAGACAGGACTGGATCCAGAGGTGACAATGTAGCACAAGAAAGGTTTTCCTCCCCTTATTTCTGGCCAGGTCTAAAGACAGAAGTGCCAGAAATCCCACGAGAGGCCTGCGCTCATGAAATTTCCAGCCCAGTTTTGCAAATGCAAGAGATTTTCATAGCTCACTTGAGCATCTGAAGTCGCTGAGAACTGTAGGGGGTTAGCACTTCTAAAAAATCCAGCCAACCATTTAGGGCTTGTCTACACTGCCCTGCAGTTTGAACTATGGGAGTGTGCACTAAGGTGTTGCACTGTATCTCCTCTGAGTGGACGCCACGTCCACCAACTAAATGTTTGTAGTTCACGTTAATGCAGTGGGACTATATTAATGCAAACTAGGAACCTTTTAGTCAGCACCATACTGTGGCGTTACAGTGCAGCCCTTTGAGGCTCACTGCTATTCACAGCAGAGCAGTGTAGATGCAGCCTTAAATTCTTTATTATGGATTTCAGTGCAAGTAAGGGGATGACTCGGCAGGAATAACACAGCAGTAATCAGCAGAAGCAATTCTTTATCGGCAAAAATCAGCCAGTGTTACAATTAGGAAAATATACGCAACAAAAAGAGCCCCTAACCTGTAGCTCATTCCATTCCCGGCACCTCTCCCTTCACACTGAGATCCTCCGCTGTCTCTCCAGCTGCCATTTTCTCCTTTTGAAAATGCTGACGTTAATCTCTCTGTGCCTTAGTTTCACCATCTATAAAACAGGAATAATAGCACCCAGCTTGAGAAGGTACTTCAAGATGCTCAGGAGAAAAGGAATGATGTTAGGGAGCTAGTCAGAGACCCAGGTTTAATTCCCAGCTCCACCACAGTCTTCCTGTATGACCCATTTAGCCTCTTCATGGCTCAGTTCTGCATCAGTAAAATGGAGTAACAGCACTTTGCCACTTCACAGAGGTGTTGTGAGGATATATATGTATTAAATATAGTGAGGTGTTCAGAATCTATTGTCCCTGTAGAAGGGGTCAAAAACCTGTGGCCTACAGGATGAAAAATAGGAAGCACGCTTAATGATTTTTAATGATATTTGTGTGTGCAAAGGTAATCTAATCTCATGCGTCAAGTTGTAAACTCATGGCCACAGAAGTAAGGAAGTTCCATTCTCCCCCATACAGCATTGGCTAACTGGCTCAGAATTGGAGTGTTTTTTCTTCCTTTGGAACAACAGGCATTGGTCACTATTGGAGAGAGCATACCAGACTAGATGGGCAAATGATTTGATCTAGTATGGCAAATTCCATGTGTAAATTTGTCTGAGTTTCCAGTGCATGCCCCCTATTTGATGAGATAAGTGAGGAAGGAGAAAGGATGATATTTCAGCTGTTCTAAATAATATTTGTCTCTATTTTTTCCTCCTGAGTAAAAATGCAAGTAGGGGATCAAATTAATCAGAAAATTCTATGGCTCTGTAAGCACAATATTTGAGGCACATTCTCCCACAAGATCATGGGACCAGCTGGGTAAACAAAACTTGCCGAGGCCAGGATTCACAAGCTTCAGTCTCACAGATCCACAGTCACTTCTGTGGAGACTCTCTCTCTCTCTCTCTTTCTCTGTCTATGCCCATCTTCATCCCCACTCAATCCATGGCATTACTCTGTAACCATTGAGTGCCCCATGCCATGTCTGTACTCTGTGACTGTGCTCTGATGGGAGTTGGAGAGCATACAGGAAGAGATAATGCTTCTCCAGGCAGCAATTTATGTGTGAGACACACAGCTTTCCTAAAGGAACATATTGTACAGAGCAGCTGTTTCCTATCTCATCTGACCACACCTCCTTTCTCCACATGGATAACTGGCCAGGTAGATATTTTGTGGAGAGCTCAGAAGCAACCTTCCAGAGAAGAGGATCATACATCTTATACAGCTGATGTTCTGCTCTTCATGGCCCTGTACATGCCCCCTCAACCCCACTTGTTGTGTACTTATTTGCACTCTATAGAGCAGCAGTGAGCATAAGGGTCATTGGACTGAAACTTGACACTCAAGTAGTTACCCTGCATGCAATTCATTCCATTTCTTTCTTTTAAAAAAGGAATATGAGCAGTCAGCTAGTAAAAATGGATATTTTCAGGATCTTCTTTATGCTGAGCTGAGCTCAGTCCATTAATAACTTAAAAAATATCAATAAAAAATAACTTAAAAGAATGAATACTTAAAAACAAAACAAAACCAGCCAAAATAACCCTTGAAAAGAAATAGCCAATAAGACATACAGATAAAGGAGCTGCAGAGGGAAAATGTTCTTGCCCCAACACTGGTGGGATATTAGGAAATATAGGATGAAATTTCCCCCTGTGCAGAGGGCCAGTACAAGGCTTAAGTGACACATAGGCTGGTACTTTGCAGAGGGGTTAATTTCACACAGAGCAAGGAGACTTGTTCTAGGCAGGCAGAGGGACTGATAAAGGGAGCAGAATAGAAGGTCTATGAGATAGACCAGAGCAAGGTTATGGAAGGTTTTAACAAGAAAGGCAATTTTGAACTGGCTCCTGAAAACACATCTATACTTCATGAATGAGTCTGACTTTATAATTCCTATCCTTTAGCGTATTGTGCACATAATAAGTGGCCAGACAAGATTGGAGCATGGAACTGAAATGAGGAGGGAAATCCAGACAGTTTGAAATATTTAGCACACTACTGAGTTCAGCTAACATAATGTAAAGCACACATTTGTGTCAAATAGCAGGAAATTTTACAGTAAGGAACAGAGTTTTCCTGGAAAGTTTGAACTAATGCAGAGATCAGCAGTACAAGCCAGGAAGCAACACGGTACTAAAAGTAGATACAGTTCATGTCAGTCTGATGGAGCTCAGAGAGGAGTTATTTTGCCCTGTCATTTGTGTGCGTGTAAAAATTCTTCTGATTTAGAAAAGTTTTGAGATAAAATTCTTCTGTCTTAACCTGATTGTACAAGTTCTGAGATTACTGTGATGTGTTATATCTGAGCGTTACATCACTCTGATGAGTGATATCACAGGTATAGTTGAGGCACAAAGAACGCATACCAGATGTTACAAAAGAATTAGTGCATATTTTGGAGAGCTGAATTAATGCTGTGTAAATAGGCAGTCAATCCAGATGTATCCAAACAGGACCCAACCCGGTAATCTTTATCCAATTAAACCATAACCTAAACACCTTAAGTAGTAGTTGAAAAATGAAAATATAATTGAATTTAAAAATTCAAAATGTTGAAGTTGTTTCCAGTTTGCAAGTTTCAAAGTGGAACAAGTGTTTTTTTTTTTTTATAAAACTTTTTGCAAAATATTTCTTTGTGGTTGTTTACATTTTTGAAATTTAGAAATCTTTGTGTTTTCTTCACTTTATTCCTCTTTTTCCGCACTGACTGTATTAAAATGAAGTAGGGCCAGGAGGTGGTTTCCTACCTTTTCATTGCTTCCTTTTACTAATCCATAACTTTCCCAAACATCTTCAACTTTTGATAAGCTACAGCATATCACATTCACAAAGTTACATTTTTTCTTCTTGCCACTCTGTAACTTTTCCAAAGTTGAGGAAGTTTGAAAAGTAGACAATGGCAAAAGGAAAAAAGAAAAATGAAAAATAAGAAAAACCCACTCCAAAAACCATAGGCATAATTCATTCTCTTGAATCCAGTGGCAAAAAATCCAATGAAAAAAAAAAAAGGAGGCGGATGGGGAAGGAGAAAAAATTGAAATTTCAGCATTTTTATTTTCAGGGGGAGAGTGAAAACTTTTGGAAAGATAAAAAAGCTTTTCACTAAAGTTTCCAGTTTTGAAAAAAGCAGCTTGTTTTTTCATTGAAAAACGTTCAGTAAAAAATTTCAACCAGCTCTACTAAGTCCTATCAAGTAAAATTCATAACACATAAGGCCCTATGCACTGATTACAATAAACCACCTGTATGCCTAGGCCTAAACTGACTATTCACTTTAGTGCAGCGGGCTGTTCCAAGACCTTCTGCACCAGGAATGCTCCATGTAAGTGATCCGGGGCCTGACCCTACATCCATTGAAGTCAATGGTAAAGTTCCCATTGCTTTCATTCGTGCAAGATCAGGGCCTTGAAGAGGAAGATCTTGTGGTAGTATTATGAGAGAATTGACTTGACAATACCATTGTCATTTTGTGCATATAGCCACCATTAGCTGGAAGCGAAAACACCATGTAGTCAGGAATATCTTGAGCTTTGTATAGGCATAAGAAATAGTTGCAGTTTTGTTAATAAATATAAAAAAAATAAAAAAAATTAAAAACTATAAAAATATAAATAGATGACCTTGGATCTGAGTGTTCCTAATTATGAGCTTTTGCTAATGTTAGGATCTACTTGTTGATGTTAGGAAAATTGTTAGTTTGCAAGGGGTTACTATAAATTATGTGCTTTGTTTTAAGCAACCTATAAAAAAATAAGTCAAAATATTAAATTTTAAAAATTCAAAGAAGTTTTCTATAAGCTCAGATGCTAACATCTTACTTTATTGCTATTTTAAATGCATGCTGTAAACCTCATAAAAAATGTCAGTAAAAGCACTAAACTTTGTGCCAATAATTTATCAAGCTAAAAAGCTGTGTCCCCATCAATTTATTCCTAAAACTGCCTAAAAAAAATTACCTTAGTGTCGGGTTCAAAAAACCTTGGGTAACAGTTAAGGCACTGGATTGGGAGTGAGGAGATCTAGGTTCTATACTTAGCTCTGCCATAGACTTTGAGTAACACATTCTTTCTGTGCCTCAGTTCCCCATCTGTAAATTTGGACAATGCTTCCTACCATCAAGATATGTCATAAGGATACATTCGTAAATATCTGTGAAGTGTCCAGATACTATAGTGAGACATATTACAGGAAATATATATTCACATAATATATATTACATAAAAAGTGAAAACAAAAATAAATGACACACAAGGCCTTGGCCTGGCCCTCTATGTAGTGTGAATTCCATCAATACTCCTCGAAATGAATGGGAGTATTTGCATGAGTCAAGATTGTTCACATGAGTAAGTGTTGCATACAATTCTTTATATTAATGGTACTAAGACTTAGAGATAAATTGAGCTTGCAAATGCACACACACGACTGCCATAAATTGCAAGAGTATCCATACACTGCATCTGAAGGATAGTCTATAGGTTCCTTAGTGTATTAATTCTAGGCTAAAAATCTTGTGGGGCACAACAACAACAATGAAGAACTCACACTCAGGACCCAGCCATAAGTACACACCTGAGGTATTCTCACACCATTCCATCATTGTATTGTACCTCTGAATAGGAGGATATTTGCTGAACCACATAAGGGTATTGACATTATCTTCTTTTGGTGCATGATCAATACTACTGCTTATAACGGTTTGTGTGACTACCATCTCCAGAAGGCAGAAGCAAAAATAAATTGGAATAAAAATACAATATAACTTTTCTCAGACACTGTCTTTTGTTTTATAGTATATAAATTGTGTGTGCACGTGTGACTTATTATGAGCTGGGTGAAGCTTTGTTATGGGTGAGTTAAAATCCCTCTGAGACTGATGGGTGTGAATTCACCCTTCAATAAACATAACTGTTGGGATAAATTAATCACCAGCCCTAACCTAGGACAAAAGGGTTATGTGACCCTGCCCAGGAGTTTTAGACTGTGTGAGTGGAGGGGCTTTGCTGAGCACTGACAAGGGGAAAGGTGTGTGAATAAAAAGGCAGAACACAGAGGACTAGAGCGTCAAAAAGCCTGAAGAAGCAGCTGAAAGCACAGGGCCTGACCCTGGAAGAAATCTTGGGAGAGATTTTTGGGTCAGGGTACAGGTTGAGAAGAGTGTTGTTGGTGCTGTGACCAAAAGAAGCTATTAACTACTATTTGATTTGTTCTCTGTTCAGAAACACAGATCTTTATACACTCTTTGTAAATAAATACAACTGAAGCAAAGAAATATCTATCACCAATTTCTCCTTTTAACTAGAACCTCCTAGACCCTCAGTTTTTGGCTGTCTGTTCAGGTCACAAAGGGATAGTGAAAAGTTACCAGTTTAGGCACAAGATTTACTCCCCTTCTCCTCATAGTGAAAAAATATATAAATATTTTACATGCGCACCAGCAAAGTAATGTACTCACCCCAGATGAACAGGTGAGTAGAATTTTGTAAGGCTGATATGTGTGTGTGTTTATGTTGCTCGTTTGGAGTTGCTGGGTTTTTGTTGTTGTTTTGTTTTGTTTTTGAATCTCAACCACTCTCTCTGCAGTTTCCTTTCCCAATGCAATGGCTTCCTGTCTACTCTCTCCCCTGAAAATTCCATTCACCTCAACTCCTCCCCACATCAATGGAAGAACCCAGTGGCCACTTTGAAAAAATATCAGATCAAGTGGGAAAAAATCTGCCTTAGCTAGATTTGTCCAGTTTAACTACTAGATTCAAAAGGCTTCCCTATTCTCTTTGGCTCCAACCCCAGTTACTGTTTGTGTCCACTTGTAACAAGGATGGATTTAGTATCTAAAGAAGCCACTTTATATATACAGTATCAGCAAACACCTTATGCAAGCTGTCAAGACAAAAAAATTCTGACATATATAGAATACTAATACGAATCACTAGATTAGCAGACCCCATGGGATGAATTCCCAGATGGACTCCTTTGGGGCTCAAGTGCCCTCTCTTTTTATGGTTGACATTAAACACTTCATGCAGAAATAATGACCCCGTCTCCTCGCTCTTCCACCCCTTAAGAAATGGAAAGCAGTTTAGATCCAGGCAAGAAACGGTCTACAATTGGCAGAGATAGGAGGAGAAAGAAAACTTGCATTGGAAATGCTTTCATGCAGCCGCTCAAGGTTTTAATCATGTGAAGGTCATCCACATAGCTGAGATTTTATTTTTATCTCTTCTCCAACATATTTAGATTTGGCTGGTATTCCTGTCTACCTTTCCCAGCTCTGCTGTGAATATTCTGAAACTAAAATGGTTATGTAAAGAAGACAAGTGCAAGCAGCTTAAAACACGAAGGAACTCAGAATTTCCGCCCATTTCTCTGCTCTTCCCCTGGGTGAATTCCCAGAAGACTCCATTCTAGCTCTATGTTTGGATCTTTATAGTGCTTTCTCAAGTCCTTTCAGATGGGATGATTTCTCCTCCTGATAACTTAATTTTCATTAGATCCTGGGAACGGAGTCTGTAAATCTAAAGATACTTACAAAGAAAGGGAATATTTTCTAAGCAGCCGCCAGATGCATCTATCGGGGGGAGAAAACTTAAAAAAAGAAAAGGAATTTTGTTGTACAGCTTGCTTATCTCCTGATGTGAAATATTCATGAATTCTGCAGCTACTGTACAGTATATTCGATACAATCAAAAGCTCTTACGCAGAGCAGAAATCATTGAAAAGAGTCTTGTTACCTTACAATACCCCAAAGCAAATCCATGAAATCTGCATTGCAATGCATTGTTTTTCATTGCAATAACCTTACTACCCGCAGTGCAGGGAGAGGAAGCAACGGCCTTCATTTTCTGTAATCATATTCTTAACAGGAGGCCACATCTAGGAGTCTATTTTAACATGTCCTGTGTGTCATTAACACCAGTTCTCAAAGCCTTGGCTAAAATCTAAAATCACATTTCTGACCTACTAGATAGCGGGTACATCTTATGTAACATTTTAAATACAACAAGAAGAAAATCCCCAAAGGAAAATTAGAATACACCCAAAGGGCCTGATCAGTTCCAAATATGCAGGACTGTGCAGGATCAAACTGATCATTCTTGCTGCTGCTATTTTGAATCTGACACACTGGTGCCCACCGGTAAGGTTCCCCCTTGAATGCACAACGTGCCAGAGGAACCCTAGAGCATGTGATATGTGCAGCTCGTCCCAGGGGTGCTGTGTATTCTGCGGCATGGTTAGCGGGAAAACCCAGAGAGAAACAGTAGGTGCCAACAAAAGGTAAAGTGATGAGAAGGAGAAAGAGAGAGAGGAGTTAACTGATTTTCTCCTAAACTCCAGCAAAGATTTGTGCTTGGGCAAAGCATTTGGGCTCTTCTGTTGGCTCAACCAGTTTTGGAAATCCCTGCTACAAACAGATGGTAAGAAACCAGAGAACAGGTTGACTCTCTCACAGCTCTGAACTGGAGAGAGACCTGCCTCAGCACAGTTTGCTCATACTGTCCCTCTGATGCCCTCGAAGTGGTATATGCCCAGCTGTCATGCTACTGTATGCATCTGGGTAATGAACAAAAGTACACATCAGTTTGTCCCAAGGAAAATGATAGCTATACCACTGCACACGCTTAGTAAGTGAGAAAGAGTGGTCTCCAGCCCTGAAGTTTATGAAATGAAATCCTTCATAAAGAGACATAGTTGAGTAAAAAGAGATTGTGTCTTCTGGGATCCTGGCAGAGAATAAGCTTAGGATATTATGTAAATGCCATGGCAAAGTCAAGCATAAATGGCATATGTGCTTTTTCTCTGTTTTTGTAATATTAATTATATTTGTTTAGGACACAATGGGTGGTAAAAAATGCCAACATCTGAAGCAAAAATATGCTTGCGTTGGATATTTTGGGGACACTGAGCCAGAGCACTCTCGTAGCTATACTGGTGTGTTCAGTTGAATAGCTCTGGTGTAACTGAAAGGACAATTTGTTCCATTTCTCACAGAAAGTGAAATTCACCCCCAACCTGGGAGTCAACCCAAGGCTTATGAACCACGTAAGTTCCACTGAAATCCAATATCGAGGATGTAAGTAGGATTTAAGTAGAGCATTGACCTCCTGCTGATTCACAGCAGAGAGGTGCATTTCACCCAGAGAGCTCATTCAAGTGAACCCACTGAAATCAATAGTTGCCCAGTGTATGTGTTTGTCCCATCATGGAAATAATGGCTATACCATATCCAAGGATTCTAGGAAATTATGCATATACAACTAATGGTATTTTATGCTAGCATTAAAAATATGTACGCTGCTAAAAGAAAATGTCAAATATTTTCTCAACACTGTGTTGTGCCATTTACATCAGCCTGGAAGTTTTAGAGTACACACAGATTTTGAGCCAGACCCTCAACTGGTGTAAGTTGGCATAGTTTCATTTATTTACAACACCAGATGAGGATCTGGCCCCTTGTGTATAGTTTATTTGGCTATTCACCTAATTTAAATGGATTTATCTTGCACGTCTATAAATCATTTAATAACCAATGTGCAATCACCAGTAATATTCTGGGCCAACTGAAAAAGTGATTTTCAAGTCTCCTATGCATCAATATTGTCTCCTAAATGTGTTTGTATGGAATTTCTAATGCTTACACAATAGGTAATGCACACATACGCCTGTCAGATACTACAGGGTGACCGGAGATGAATATTAACAATTCATTGTGCCATAACTGCATGAGCTGGAACTAAGACTACATCACAGAGCCAAACTGCAATGTGTTTCAAAGATCAGCTGTGTGAAAGTCAACTAGTTGGGTGAGAAGAATGCAGATATATGTGTTCAGCAGGGCTTTATGAAAAGGAAAGTTATTCATTGGCTACACATGCCTGTTGTCACCTTCTATCTGGACTACAGCAATGCAGTATGGGCACAAAGCCATCAGCCTTTAGAAAATTCAAGATTGTACAGAGTACTGCATCTTCTCTGCATAGAGAACACAGGCTCACTACACTAGCTTCCCACAAAATATAGAGTCAACTTCAAGGTCTTTGTCATTATTCAATATGGTCAATGGCATAGGCCCTAAAGCACCCTGAATAAGGATCATGGTCAACAGTTCTACTCATCAGGTACAATGGAATTTTCTACCACACAGGAAAATGTATCTGTGCAGGAGACATAGCTTCCTTAGGGGGCAGTCCTGTGGAACGAATTCACGCAAAAACTAAGAACACCATACACGTCCCCAGCTTCCAGTCCAAATGCAAGGACCCTTCTTCAGTCTTGCCTTCTCCAACATAAATACCAACATGTACATTTAAAAAACAACACCCAAATCCCTCCCAAAACAAACCACTACTCTGCACACACAATTCTCCCTCTGAGGGAGAGGATAAGACAAAGAATGAACTACACCTGACAAGTGGGTAATCGTTGCACTTAATGCACTACTGGAAGGCACTCAGATGCCACACCAAGGAGGGCAGAATAACAACTATATAGAATAGAAATGTTATGTGTCGCAAATGGGAGCAGAGATGGCCAGAGCAACTGGGAATGGAAAGGAAGGTGGCTCACTGGTCAGTCTTTCTATTAATAAGTGAATGATAGGGAAAGGTTTGAGAGCCCTTGACTTAATCCCAACTATCTAGTTACAGAAGTATTTAAGTTCTCTTCATATATGTAAACATATGCATGATTTCTGGGGGAAAAACTGTTAATGCAACATAACATTTCTATTGAAAAAATCTAAAAATAAATCAGAAAAAGCAAAAGTTGAGACTTGTACAGCAAAATTCACAGGGCCACATTTTTCATACCTAGTATTTTACGGTATGCATATAACAAGAACGGTAGGAAAAGAAAATAGTATTCAGATTATGAGCTGCGTACCCACAGTTACATTGCTGTAGCAGGTTAATTTATGCATTTCCAGACTTTATTTGATGTTCAGTCTGCAACCGAAGGGACAGATTGTGACTGGCCCCTGTGTGGGTGCACAAGGCAGGACGAAGGTGCAACTAAATTCCCCCCCTTTCTGCCCCTTCTGCGGTGCTAGGCGTAACTGCAGTACCTGTGTTTTCCCACAGATTGCAGGCCAACTCACCACACTGAGTGCTGTTGCAAGCTAAGTTGCAAAGCTGGAAAAGATGGGCTGTGGAAGTGCAAGTCAAAGGAACCAAGGCAGTGGTGGATGCTTCTTCTGGAATGGCTCACAGTAAAGGCATCAGAAGTGCAGAAAAGAAAGCAGACACAAGGGGTTTTAAAGTGCATGGTAGGCACCAACTGGCCCACAGAGCTTGCATACAGTGTAAGACATAGTGATGCGAAGCATCACGAACACGGACAGGAACATCCATGGGATCACAACTCTGTGCCTCAGTTCCTCATCTGTAAAATAGGGAATAATGCTTTCCTCAATCCCAGAGGTGATGTGGGGCCCTCACACGCTGTGGTGACGGGGGCCATATAAATAAATAAAGTCACAGGGCTCAGTTCACCTTTGCCTTGCATCTTATGTCTAGCCATTTGTGCAAAGTGAGTGGAAACCACTATCAACACAGAATGGTAGTGTTTTATACTCACTCTGCACAGGCATAAATGGAAACACAAGGTTCAGGGCGACAATGAATTGGGTCCATGCTGCCTTGCATGCCTTAAAAATACTGGGTTAAAAGAACATCTGGAAAACAGACAAGAACATAACTGGGAAAGAAATTTTATTATCAAGCCTTTCAGGAGCTATTAAAAAGTGTGGAAAGCACACAAAAAAACCCAAAAGTTAAAATCTATTTTTAAAAAAGTACTTGTGAGTGTCCCTTTAGAAGGTTGAAATGAACGTAATCTCTCAGTCCTGGAGAGAGACATTACAACCAAAATCCATCGTCACTTAATCTGCATTGACAACACAGCCATCGTCAGCTCCTTTCATTGCCCACTCCTAGGTCTCTGTAGACAGCGGAGCTGGATACCCTGCAGCAGCCTCACAGGCCAGTGGATGTTTAGATTCCCTTCCACTTCCTCCCCCCATCCAGGACAAGCTAGAGAAACAGCAAATGGTTTCCAACAAATCCTCACAGTGCTTTGATCTGCGGAGCATGGTGACGGAGAGTGAAAGCTGCATGGACGTCCCAGCCAGGCTACAGCACGACCTTCTCAGATTTGTCTCGCGTGAAATTCTGCTCCACTTAAGCTTCACAGGGTGGGTGTTTATGTGCTGTGCAGGTAGTGATGCAGGGAAGCTCTCTGCACACCACAGAGGGAGGTCTCAGCGCATGGACAGCCTGGCATGGAGGAGGTATTTGGGGAGGTGGTTGCTGGATCTACAACTGTGCTGGTCCAGTGGCCCAGAACCCAAAACTTAGGGGTCACGCCTTCTATTAAACCACGTATTCTGGAGCAGCAGCTACAGAGGGGCTGTGCTGCAGCTGTACATAACTGGCCATGGAACAGAGGGGTGAATTTCACTCCTCCTCCACTGCACGGTATGGCAGCTTTTCTCTGGTGTAAACTATGTCCTTAAATTAAATCCCCTATTTCTAAACAGTGGTACCTACTACTTGTCATATTAGACATGATCTTAACTATTAAGACTTCTAATCATTTAATTCCTGCAAGTGGATTTTGTCTGCTGCTCAGTGTTAACCAAACTGGTTCTACAGATTAAATCCAATCAGTCACATCACTAGAACAATTTGTATCTTTTCATGTAGGCTAAGAAAATGGAGGATAGGTGCATCAATGGCTATTAGCCAAGATGGTCAGGGTCGCAACCCCATGCTCTGGGTGTCCCTAAACCTCTGACTGCCAGAAACTGGGACTGGACAGCAGGGGATGGATCACTCAATCAATTGCCCTGTTCTGATCATTCCCTCTGAAACATCTGGCACTGGCCACTGGTGGAAGACAAGATACTGAGCTAGATAGACCATTGATCTGACCCAGGATGGCCGTTCTTATGTTCTTATTCAGGGTGAATGAGTAGTCCTGATTTATGATGCTCTACTGAATTACTATTGAGATATAAAACTTAAAAAATCATCTATATCATTAGATACTTGAAAAGTTCTGATGTAAATGAGATTTCACCAAGATTCAGCAACTGGCTATTATTGTCTACATTGCAGAATTGTACACGAGCCCATTTAACACCCAAAGAGCTGATGTAGATTCCTAAAGGGCAATACAATAGCTCCGGTTTTGCAGCATGCATCAGAGATCAAGAGAGCATTCTGAAATCGAAGCAGTGAATTAGACTTCTCCAGAGGACTGAATTAGACTTGAATGGAAGACCAGGAACTGAAATGTCCTGATTTTTGCTGCTGTCAGGATGCCCCCTCCTTTCTTATCACTTGCTGATTCTGAAAGACTGGCAGGTCTTTACATTTGTGTGGCTACATAGTACAGCAACACAGATGCAAGAACTTACCACATCTGCAGCCTTCAGAAACTTTAAGGGGACCATTGTCATTTATCATGGAAAAATTCCACGAATACCTCCTTATCTCAGCATTTTATTGCTGAATTACTTTATTTAAAAACTTTCTTTGATATGAATTTCACCATACTCTTCTCTCTCTCTCTGACATACACACACACATACTCTCACACAATATGGCATGCAGTCCCAGTTTTCAGAACTTATATTAAGGTAGAGCTGTGTTGTTTGATTTGTATGCTACAGAATTTAAATCGAAAGCTTAGATTCATCCTAGCTCTGTAAAAATGAATCTGCAATAGAAGAAGAAAAGCTTTAATGGTGACAAAGTATACTGACAGCACAGTAATAACCTTATCTCAACTCACCTGTGCAAAATAAGTTGTATAGCAAGCCACCAGATGACAATTTAATTGTTATTAAAATATGCACAGGCTAATTCAAAAATTTTTAGGACGTTTCTGACTATAAAATCCTTCTTCAGCTAAACTCAATTTAAATTGAAAATAAGCACTTGTACAGCAGAACCATTGATCTAGCTGAGGGAATTTATTGTCCGAAACGTCCTAAAATTTGTTTTGAATTACCCTGTGTGCATTATACACATTAAAATTATCATCTGAGGATTTCATGCATATTGATGGTGCCCTGTTGTTAAGTTAACCCTTTAGGGATGAAAAATTCTTCCACGGGAAAATTGGTGTCCTTTTGTTGTGGCTGGAGTGCTAGAACAAAGATTCTTGAGCCCCATATTTAAGCACATGGATATGTATAGTAGCTATAACAGGTATGAAAACAACAAGGTTTTCAAAGACAGTTAGGTGCCCAGCTCCCGTTGTAATTCAGTTGAACTTGGGCACCGAAATCCTTTGATAAGCCCCCACCAAGTATGGCCGTGAGCTCCTAAAGGTGAAGTAAAGCAGGGAGCTTTCTAGAGCCTAACCCTGCAGTCGTGGCCAGGCAAAACTGTCATTGATTTCAACAGGAGTTTTACCTGAAGGAGGACAGCAGTACTGACTCCAATTGGTTTATGCCAGGGATGAATTTAGCCCAGTGTTATTGATTTTGAAATGCTTTTCCTCCATCAATTTTTTCCAGGCTTCAGGTAATATAATGTACCTGGGTGCACAGCATTATAAAAGCAAAAATCCCTGTGTTAACTGCCGCTTTCCCTAAGGTAGGCATCTATTCCACTGTTCAGGCATATTTCTAGTGCATGAGGTTTCTTCCTCCAGTGGGTCTTAGAAAGGGTTAAAATGTCAGGCCATAAAAGAACGGTCAGCTTTCATATAGAGATGTTTCACAGGGAATGGCACACAGCAATATATAAGCATCATTTTTTTCATGGTGGGCAGGTATTGTGCGGCTTTTATAGAGACATTTTTTTTAATTTGGAACATAAATTAAATTAAATATTTATGCCAGAGCTGCCAAAAGGAAGACAAATTGTGCAGGCAAACAATTCTCTTAATAAAATTCAATCCCTGTAATACAAACTGTTGTCAAAGGGTAAGTGCAAGTTAACTTTTTCTTTAAAAAGTTTTGCTTTATGATTCCTGGCATTCAGGATGGAAGGGGCTGAGATGGAGATGTTTATTTGGGGGGCAATCCTGTTCCCCCTTAAGTAAATGTGAGTTTTTTTTCTGCTGGCTTCCATGGGAGCAGGTCAGGTCCTTTTTCTATTTGATTTTTGAAATGTGTGTTTTTGTGGGGTAGGTCGGGGGGTTGTTTTTGTTTTGTTGTATGAGGGAGGTAAGATGATGTTTTGTAAAACTGGTCTATGGCAGGTGGGAAAGAAATAATTGGGGGAGTTTATTTTGTATGATGGAAGGATGGATTGCTACAAAAATCAGTGTGTTGTAACTTCTCGGCACATACCATCTTAACATCCTGCTGACAATACTCTGGCACAGGAAATTATTTGGGTCATAAACAGCTGGAAACAAAGATGTTATGTTTCTATGAAAATAAAGTATTTTGAAATACATAAAAACACATGAAAAATATAAAATCTCACACCAACCACAGCTGATGAGTAACCTCCACCTCCCGCGTTTACACCCCTCCTGCCTCTTCATATAGTTTTAATGTTTACTGAGACTGGCATTTGTGGAAAGAAAAACAAACATCTCTCAGGGAGGAAATCTGTTCTAGACTTTGTTTCAACTCTCTCTCAGTTTGAGGGAGCTGCTCCCTTGGGTGATGTTTTCTTGTTGAATTCCTTAGTTGGGCCAGGGACCCTGGTTGCCTGAAAGCAGATCACCTTCTCTTCTCCCATTTTGATCCAATGTCTATGCCAAATGCCCGAAATCCTTGCTCAGTGTCAAATTCCCCATAATCTGTGTGGAAGAGTAGAATCCTAGTGAGGTTCAATTCAGTGTCCTGATAAAAGAAGGACCTACTTAAGCATCCTGCTGAATCGGAGCCTTTCTTACCTCAGTGGGAGAACTCCTATGAATAGGGACTGCTTCAGTGTTTAAGGGTTGCTGCTTTGGACTCCCTATAGATAAAAAAAGTCTTTGAGCCTAGTATTGAAATGGCCTACCTAGAGAGGTGGTGTGGCCTTGTCGAGAAGGTACCAGCTTAGGACTCAGAAGACTTGGGTTTAATTCCTGTATCTACCACTGGGTTATCTTGGGCATATCATGTCACCTCTATATGCCTCAATTTCCCTATCAGTAAAATGAGGATAATGTTACTGACCTTTGTAAAACACTTTGAGATCTATGAGTAAAAAAAGAGGGTTGCTATCGTTATTGTTACTTGACACTATGTAAGATCCAATTACAAACTTTAAAGCCCAAATTTATCCCTGGGGCAATGTCTGTCTCTTACTAGGGGCTTCTCTATGGGAGCATTTAGTCTGTGGCAAGCTGGGTTGTTAATCTCCCACCCTAGCCTGCTGCGCTCTAAATGTCCATGGGGAACATGCTGCCCTACAAGTTCCCTAGCATGCCTTAGACTACTCCTGTTTTGAAGTGAGGGAGCTCAAAGCAGACTACAGAACTTGTAGTGCGTGGCACTGTGCTGCAGGCCAGGGGTGGGGAGAGTAACATCCCATCTTGCCACATACTAAGTGTTCATGTAGACAATGCCTGTGTGTCTGTACATTCACCTAGCACAATGGGGCCCTGATCTCAGTTGGGGCCTCTAGATACTACTGTCATACAAATAATAATAACCCCATCAAAGCCAGGCATGAATTTGGTGCCTAGAATCTGTGGAGCAGATCCTCAGCTGGTGTACATTGTCAAAGCTCCACAATGGAGCTATAAAAATTGACACCGGCTAAGGATCTGCTCCTATGAGTCATCTGCCCTCAAGGTCCATCTTTGTAATCTGTTGTATGACCAGGTCTACCATTTCTACAATCTCTGTCAGCTCTGGGCTTTGCCCTGACGTTTGCCTTATGCAGAGTACTTTGCACTGTCTATCTGCTATAAATTACAAGCCCTGGCCCCAAGCATCATTTGTAACTCACAGAATACTCCAGTCCTCTGCACACTCTAGACATACATTTCTGTCTTTTCCATAGAAAAATATTCTCTACAGAAAATACTTAAAGGTATATTTAGAGCTAATGCCCGGTGCAGTAATGATAGTCCTGAAAAAATCCTCCATGGCCACACAACTAGTGCTGAATGGATCTTAGCAGTGTGAGCTTCCCACAATGCCCTGCTAGTTTTTCCTGGAGGGGTCACCTTCAAGGTCGAAAAGGTATCTTACTCTCAATCTATATTGGATTCTTGACGTTTCTGCTGAGGTTGCGAGCCCGGGTGCTAGTTGTGCCAGAGGGAGGGGGAATGTTGTTTTGTGGAGTGGGTGTTTTCTGACTCAGATCTGCACTTCGACCACCCACTCATTTTACACATGTCAATGAAGGCAAAGATACTCCAGTAGAAAAACACCCCAAAAAGAAAGTCTTTATATTTGAATACTGTGATCTTCTTGTTCCACAACCGTCCAGTGATATATATTAATATAAGGCAGGCTCTGGTAGGGTCAGCATTAGATGTATTGTTATACCAGGGTAGGCATCTGAAAATAAAATTATTGTGTGCATGTATTGAGTCGTATATCACACTGGCTGAGAATACATCGTCTAATGATTCAATAAGTTTCACTGCTCACCTCATCTGATATCACAGGTCAATAAGTGGAGCTATTACTCACCTTTGATGTCAAATGCCTTCCCCTCTAGCAAGCAGAAAGTTTGACGGGATTGGAAATACCATTTAGAAATTCAGTATCAAATGAAATATGTATTTTTTTCCCTTCTGGCGTATTGATTTCTTCATTGACTGCGATGAGATTTGATTATCTAATCTGATTTCTGACTTGTGCGGTAGCAGTTCATAGCAGTGACATTGGGACTGCTTTGCAACTTCATCTTTTATATTTTTTTTTCCTTTTCATAATAAAATGTATAGAACAGAACCCTTCTATTGGCTTCTTTTATGATCTCTCTCTAGATATTTTGCCTTGAGGTAAATCTTGATATTGAGCTCGATGTGCATCAGCAACTGCTTTTTATCGGACAGTCAAGCAATTTTTAAAAACGGGCTGTAGAAGACGGCTGAAACTCTAGTTCAGTGGAGGGAGTTCTTAAAGTTACCCAAGCCAGGAATCACATTCCTCCTTGGCTGATTTCTATATTGCTATCAGCTCTCCAAAGGGGACTTCTATAATGTTCTGTGTAGCAGATATTTTAATGATGACATTATTATTAAAAACATATCAGATTGCTTAATCTCTGGATTGAGGCCCCAATTCTGAACAGGTGTCATGCAAGCTCCTGGTCAGCCAGCTAATCACACTGGTCTACAATTTTTGAGAAGTCGTCTGCTTCAGAGATAAAATGTGCTATTTATTATGTATGTTGATGTGCTGAATTCAAATATGACAATTAAAACAACTGATTGGCTACTGTTTCTAAGATATTTAAGTTTTTACATTTTATGTCTATGTATATTGTCTAGATAGTAGAGTTTTAATCATAAATTGTAAACCTAGGTCTTTTCATGTGTTTATGGTTGCTTTACATGATAATATTTCACCTGTCCTGTTTATGTAACACTTTAAAAATCAGCAAAAGGGTTATATCAATAAAATTTATTATGAAACAAAAGGCAAAAAACTATTAAGTACATAGTTTAGTCCTATTCAGTGTCTACTCGGCGCTTCTTGGCTTGTCTCTTGTATTCATTAAAGGAGCATCTCTTGTCACTGTCCAGCAATAGTCTGCAAGCATTGATGGGCTCCATTTGCCCTGATAGCGTTTCTCCATTGTTGCAATGTCCTGGTGAAATCGCTCGCCGTGCTCGTCGCTCACTGCTCCGCAGTTGGGTGGAAAAAAATCTAGATGAGAGTGCAAAAAATGTATCTTTAGTGACATGTTACAACCAAGGCTTTTGTATGCCTTGAGGAGGTTTTCCACCAACAACCTGTAGTTGTCTGCCTTGTTGTTTCCGAGAAAATTTATTGCCACTAACTGGAAGGCTTTCCATGCCGTTTTTTCCTTGCCACGCAGTGCATGGTCAAATGCATCATCTCGAAGAAGTTCACGAATCTGAGGACCAACAAAGACACCTTTCTTGATCTTAGCTTCACTTAACCTTGGAAATTTTCCATGGAGGTACTTGAAAGCTGCTTGTGTTTTGTCAATGGCCTTGACAAAGTTCTTCATCAGACCCAGCTTGATGTGTAAGGATGGTAACAAAATCTTCCTTGATTCAACAAGTGGTGGATGCTGAACACTTTTCCTCCCAGGCGCCAATGACTGTCGGAGTGTCCAATCTTTCTTGATGTAGTGGGAATCTCTTGCACGACTATCCCATTTGCAGCGAAAACAGCAGTACTTTGTGTATCCAGTCTGCAGACCAAGCAAGAGAGCAACAACCTTCAAATCGCCACAAAGCTGCCACTGATGTTGGTCATAGTTTATGCACCTCAAAAGTTGTTTCATGTTGTCATAGGTTTCCTTCATATGGACTGCATGACCAACTGGAATTGATGGCAAAACATTGCCATTATGCAGTAAAACAGCTTTAAGATTCGTCTTCGATGAATCAATGAACAGTCTCCACTCATCTGGATCGTGAACGATGTTGAGGGCTGCCATCACACCATCGATGTTTTTGCAGGCTACAAGATCACCTTCCATGAAGAAGAATGGGACAAGATCCTTTTGACGGTCACGGAACATGGAAACCCTAACATCACCTGCCAGGAGATTCCACTGCTGTAGTCTGGAGCCCAACAGCTCTGCCTTACTCTTGGGTAGTTCCAAATCCCTGACAAGGTCATTCAGTTCACCTTGTGTTATGAGGTGTGGTTCAGAGGAGGAGGATGGGAGAAAATGTGGGTCCTGTGACATTGATGGTTCAGGACCAGAAGTTTCATCCTCTTCCTCGTCTGACTCAAGTGAGAATGTTTCTGGTGCATCAGGAACCGGCAGTCCTTCTCCGTGGGGTACTGGGCGTACAGCTGATGGAATGTTTGGATAATGCACAGTCCACTTTTTCTTCTTTGACACACCTTTCCCAACTGGAGGCACCATGCAGAAGTAACAATTACTGGTATGATCTATTGGGTCTCTCCAAATCATTGGCACTGCAAAAGGCATAGATTTCCTTTTCCTGTTCAACCACTGGTGAAGATTTGTTGCACAAGTGTTGCAGCATATGTGTGGGGCCCACCTCTTGTCCTGATCTCCAATTTTGCAGCCAAAATAAAGGCAATAGGCTTTCCTAATCATAGTGGTCATACTGCACTTTTGTGATGCAAAAGTCACTTCACCACAAACATAGCAGAAGTTATCTGCACTGTTCACACAAGTACGAGGCATCTCTGCTCACTTTGGCTAAACAGAAATGTGTCCCTTTACAAAATCAAACACTGACAAATAAGAGAGCACGACACTGTATGATTTCTAGAGCTGATATAGGGAAATTTGTTCAGCAGAGTGATGTAAGCTTCGTTATGATCGCATCATCCATGACTTCTAGGAGTAACATGATACAATTCATATCATGTATGACGCAATACCAGCTTCAGATTGCATCATTCATTGTTTTGCCTAAAAAGCAAGTACTGTACAAATCCAGTCATAGATTTATTCATAGATCCAGTCAAAGATGTATTTTAGTCATTTCTGCTTTAAATTGAGATCCCTTCCCTTTATAACTCACTTATCCTCCGCCATTCCCAAGTCAAGGGTGGTATATACTGATCCAATAGCATATCTTGAAAACTAGAGCCAATCAACAATTTTAAGCATCATTTTCGTTCTCAGTGACCCAGAATTAGTAAAGTTTGACTACATTTATTTCAGAAGCATTTTGGCTGTAGAGCAGTGGTTCAGCAGCAGACCAGTCTATTCTGGAGAAACTTGGCTTGGTGCATAAGGAAATAGGAGGGAAAGCCACACCTGCTGTATAGGGGTGTGCTGCAGAGCTGCCTGTGGGTTAGCAGCTCATATAAGTTATCTATCTGTCCCTCAGAAACACTGTTCTTTGCCTTAATCTCTCCTGAGGCTATCCAAGAAGCAGAAGTTACTAAAACCTTGTGGCTGCAGTAACATGTATATGTGGGTGCAACTGCAGTGAAGAGGAAAAGAAATGGATCAGGGAAAGAGACCACTACGTGGTATAAAAATATCAATGGTATCTTGCAGACAGGTTGAATGCATCTTCCTGCCCCTTTCTAGCCCCAGATTACCACAGGGCCAGAGAATATCTTTCACCAATAGGCCACTTGCAATGACTTCCTGGCTGAGTTCCGTTTTGGAGACGTCAGCTGGGACAAGGGTCTTTGGAGCCACATAGCCAGTCCTCCAGGAAACTACTCTCCTCTGCAAAATCCAAGTAGCACTAAGCATTGTGCCTCCCATGACATCATTCTCCAGTGTCTGATTGGAGAATATGCAGTATGGTATATTAGTAAGACAGTCACCTACATTAATACGACTCTGGGCAAGTTAGACTTTATGTAAGAAGGCTGCGCTGGTCACTGAACCCCGCTGGTCACAAGTCCCATAAAGGAACAGGAACTGCAGATATCCAAACCCAGACAGGTATCCAAACCCAGAGTAAGAGCAAAGGGTTTGGCCTGTTTTAAAAGGGACACTCCCTGATGCAGCGGGATACAGGTTTTGTAGGAGATTGAGATGGGTTCTCAGACAAAAGTTGAGAGTGCTAAAATGAAGAGAAACTGAGACCTGCTGGGGTGCCTGAAGAAGTGGGTCTGCCTTGGTCAGTTACATTAGAAGACCTCAAGGCAAGCTAGACATGCATGTGGACTTTTTGTTGTTTTTATTATTTTTCTCTGAAAGAATTTGTTACTCAAGAAACAATATGTTTGTTTTAAGAAGGCTGCACTGGTCACTGAAACCCGCTGGTCAGAAGTTCCAGGGGAGAACAAAAATCACAGGTATCTGCACCCATTCAGACCAGTCGGATAAGAACGGGCAGTACACAGGCTACTGAAGCCCAGTTACCAAGTGTGAGAGGAACCAGAGAATCAGGTGATTCCACACAGAGAGGTAACAGGCATGAGGCCTAACGTGAGACGATGCACTTGGAGAAATCACAATGGGAACAGAAGGACATCTCACCCTGAAACATGACATTCTGGCTTTATACCACTGTACATGGGAGCCAAATTTGATTCAGAAGAGCTTAAAGTCCAGTCATACAGAAACATAAATGAAAGAAATATCAGTTTGCAGACATTAAAACCTGATTTAATGAGCAGCACTAGGAAGAAATATCCAAAGCTGTCAGGAGGCAGATTGAGAGACTGAAAACTAAAGGTGTATAAATGGGTTACAAGGGATTCTTCATATCTCTATACATTAAACTCGAAGGTAACAAGACAGCTTTGAAAGATGTGTAAAAAATCACTGTAGGTGCAATCCAGAGAGTGGAGAAAAGAGTGCTGACAGAATGAAAATGGAAAGAGAAGATAGATGAGAAGATGGTGACAGGGTTTGTTTGTTTGGGGTTTTTAATAACACTTGCTTATTTATTTTACAAGTACATTGGCAATCCAGTTGAAATGCTAGAGTCTGAATAAATCTCCAATCATGCAAGTTTTAATTAACTTCAATTACAGCAACAATTGTACATTCAGGGGGAAAAATCAACACTAAAATCAACTTTTAATAAAACAACGACCGTAGAGTGGGTGGAAAATGAATCTTTTAAAAAAAATTGTCCAAGATGCAGAGCAATCTATCTGATCAATGTTTGATGATTGTCAGAAATACAGAGATACATTTCCTGGCTGTATTTCGTCATTAGAAATGATGCATATGCTCTCAGGAAACAATCCTTCCCATTACATTAGCAGAGCCCATTTTCAGTAACTCTTACAAACGCAATAAAGTTCTCAAGAATTAAGTGGAAGAATTCATATATTTATACATTATCAGGCTTAATTTTATTTGATCTTTTTCTGAGTGGTTTTAAAAAAATGTTATAAATTAATTGAACTCTGCAATTCCATTCTTATTTCTCTCCCACAATCCATATTTATATTGCACTAATACCAAGAGGCTCCCTTGTGCTAGATGGTGTACACACCTATATGGAGATATAAAATATATAAATATATAATATTTACTGTTAAATAAATCATGTATGAATCAGGGTCACAATCCTGCAATGCAGTGCCTGGGCAGACTACTGCAGAGCCCCACTGACTTTTACTAATATGTAATATATATATACACACACACACACACACACACACACTCCTATAAAATACATGTAATGCATTTTATACATGTATACTATTGTATGAGGCAATGTACAAATACATAAAAAGACCAATATATATAAATAAAAATAAATGAATAAGCCAAATTTGCAATTTTCCTCTGGTACAATAGTACTTCCACATAGAAGATTATTATAATCTCTAACATTCAGACAATGGTCTAATTGAGTCTTGCATTTTGGAATATCTTGGCTTTTGAGTGTTTGACTTCTCACCCTTAACATTAATGATTATGTTTCCCCGCCCTCCTCCCTCCATCAAATATTAATTGACGTGGAGATTTTAAACAGAAGCCTAAGGAGGTTAGGTGCCAAAACCCCATTGAAACTGAATGAGATTTGGGAATCTAACTTGCTGAGACTCCTTTGAAAAGCCCAGCCTCAACCTCTGAGTCAGTGACTAAAAGTCAAGCCACATTGCCTTGATTAGATTTTGAAAAGACCAGAGAGCATTAACAGCCAAAGAGACTATAAACTAATATGTTGTCTGCTGCTCTTTAGTGTAAAGTTGTGGCTGAATGTATGCTGATGATAGCTGTTGTGGTAGATACCAAATACCTGAAGGTAGGAGGGAATCTGCTGTTAGAAAGCTAACTCATAGGGCCAAAATCAATTCCACCAAGTAAAAAGGTTTTGCTATGTCCCCTTTACACTTCTCATCCCCAATATCCTGGTACAGAGGTGGAGCCTGGCCGCTTTTTCCTTTCAAACAGTTATCATTTTACACCTGTTTATATTCTCAAAGCTATCTCCACAAGAAAGAGGCTAGGGATAAAATCTTGGCACCACTGCAATCAATGGGAGTTTTGCCACTGATTTGAGTAGGGTTAGGATTTCACCCTAGAAATTTAGTGTTTTGGGGGGTTTTGAATGGCAGCCAAAATTCTTATTTTTAGTTCCTTCAAATCAGGAAGCCCTCATACATAGGCTTCACGGGGTCACAAAAATCATCTATATTCCTAATACATGGAAAAATACTGGTTAAGAAATATGTTGATGATTGGATAGTTCAAGGGATTGCTAATGTCACCCAGAGTCATTCGTCTGCAGAACATGGGCTCAAATGTAACACGGGTGGCTATAGCCACTGAGAATCCAGTACTGAACTCCTGGCTCTGGCAACATCCTATTGAAGTTAACAGGAATGTTGCCTGAATCTGGAGTCCACAATCAAATCCTCCAAACCATTGCTAGTAAACAGCTGTTCACTTGTTTACACAAAATTAATCCATGATCTCAGTTCAGTTCCTAGTGGGCAGGTCTGATATCACAAAAATCGCCTCTAGAATTGGCACTAATTGGCATCTTTGCTGGCAACCCTGGATGCCTGTGGCACGTTGGAGGGTTGGTTATTCTAGGATTGCCCCATCTCTGATAAAGCATCTGCAACATTCCTGTTTATATGCTAAGGAACATTAGCAAAGAAGAGACTCTTCTGCAGAGCTGTGATTGCCAAGAGAAGAATACAACTGCCTTGGCAATTGTGGGCTGAAGTTTGTGTTCAGACATCTGTGAAAAACTAAGCTCTAAACGTAAATATCATATGGCTGCTTTGTTTTCCATTTCTTAACTAAAAATATGCATTTTTTCTGGATTTCAATAAACACTGCATTTTTAATCTGCATGTACAGAGTGCAACAGAGACCAGAATTGATGAATATGAAGTAAACAAAAGGGGTTGGTTAGCAGGCATGCATACACCAGATAAGGAATTAATGATCCCAGGAAATATGGCATTTCTCCCATTAAGATTTTGAAACATGTTGTTCATTGCTCTCAACACTGCAGACATCTGAATGTAATGCCTCGCTTTCTCATCAAGGGGAAAGTGAGATTGTATTTGCTAATGAAGTAGCACACCGCATAGTGCCTAGCTGTCCAGAACATAGTCCAAATGATGCAAATTCAGAAGCCCAGTATCCAAACTTATTAACCTCACTTATAACAAATGAATATGTACTTTAGCCCTTTCTTTGTTTTCATCTTCCACTAAGCCTGCATCTTCTAAGACTATGGAGACTAATCCAAACATCTGATGTTCAAAACTAGTTAGCAATTTCCATCTGATGCCAAACTTTCAAAAACTTCTCTATTGGATGGCCGGGGATAGCTTCTCCTCTATGAAAAATACAGTAAATTATATCTATGTGATTGTTTTATTAAAACTTAAGGGATATCATTGGAGCGTTCATTAAGAACTAGTGGGACACACTGTAACTACAGTGCTGTCACTTTACAATCTAGATAACAAAAGGCAATCCGCAGAGGGTAAAAGTGAGATTGTAACCACAGGAGATAATAATCAAATAAGCCATTTTATTACTACTACAATGTTTTAAAATACTTTAATATTATGGCCACCCTGATGGTTTGCTTGACAGTTCTGTGTGACACCATGCTGATAACCTGGATTTCAAAGCTACTACAGGATTTCTTAGTCTTGGGATGGTTAAGGGCAAGAGCAGGCATGACGTTCTCAGCTACTAGGGTATAGGAGGATGCAGACTGCAATGCTGCTTTCTAAGCCTTTGTCCTGATGCTCTCTAAGGGCTTGTCTTCACTACCCGCCCGGATCGGCGGGTAGAAATCGATTTCTCGGGGATCGATTTATCACGTCTCATCGGGACGCGATAATCGATCCCCGAATCGACGCGCGTACTCCACCAGCCCAGGTAGGAGTAAGCGCCGTCGACGGGGGAGCCGCGGCGGTCTATTTGCCGCCGTCCTCACAGCGGGGTAAGTCGGATCAGATACGTCGAATTCAGCTATGCTATTCCCGTAGCTGAATTTGCATATCTGAAATCGACCCCCCTCTCCCCCTGTAGTGTAGACGTAGCCTGAGCTTCTCATTCTCTGGGCCACTTTGTAACAGAGCTGTCCTCATCATAGAACTACCCCAATGCTGCTAGGGAGTGCTCCAGGAGTCACTGCTGGCAATTGGATCACAGCTGGAGATGCACTATGTTACCTGTCAGAATGCAGTTGACAGCTACTGGGTACAATCACAGCGTTTACACCAACAGCTCTTCTGTGTCAGGAGGAGGAGAAAAAAAGAGGGTGGGGAAAGACACGATGGGAAAGTGAGGGTTACGTATGGATAGGGCACAGTAGTAAGACACATGAAGGTGGCTGTTTTCCTTTAAGGCATTAAATGGACAGTTTGAAGCACTAACGTACATTGGTGAGTTGGCAAAACTCTCCCCCTCCACCCCAGCTATTTTGCTGTAGAAGAGAGGGTTTTACTTTTTAGTTTTTCACCTTTTTTCATTTCTCCCCCCTTCCTTTTCACCCCTTTAGTTTTAGCTTATTATAATAAAAACTCCAAAAGGGTAATGAGTTCAAGGGACAACTGTTCAGGAATATTGCTCCAATGAGCAGAATTTGAACCAAAATCCACAAGAGTTGTGCCTAGTGTTGAGATATTTAGCAGAAGGAAGTTGAGATTAAACCACAAGGTTATTTAGTGAAGACAAGCAGAGAGAGGGGCAATAGGGAGGTTATTAAAAGATGTCAAAAATCTGCAGAGCTGACTATCATCGTCCTGAAAGTGACAGGTAAGTAATGTAGAAATGCTGTAAGAAGGCAGAGAGAAAGAGAAAAGATCAGCAGAAAAGAGAAAAGGCTGACACATAAGACTTGTGGGAGGAGTGAAAGTATAGATTCAGAGAAAGCATTAAGATCGAAGCAAAACCATGATAGGGAGGAAACCAGACCTGCCTCCATAGCTCTGAAGATGCTTCAGGAAGATAGTCTATGTCATGAAAGACTGCTTTGAGATCAAGGAAAAAATGAGGAAGGAGAGGAAGGTATCCGCATCAGAGAAAGAAGAGAATAGCTTCTGTGCTGCACACAGTGCTAAACCAAGAATGATATCAGCTGAAGACACTGTATGATTGGAGAGACGAAATAAGGTAATTTTCCCAAGGACTCTGTATATGTGATGGATCTTTTTACTTTGCAGCCTTTTGCTGCAGTGTTCACAAACTGTACCCTCACGTTCCCTCCAAGGTGAGGCTCATCGTTTCACTTCCTTACTGAAAACCAGTAAACAGGATGCCACTTACATTTTACCTTCTTCCTTTTGTGGACATAAACTGTAGCATCCCTTCAAGTTAACAACAATATTTTGCACCTTCCCTCAGAGGATCTCAACGTGCTCTGCAAACATTAACAAATTAAACCTCATTACACTCCTGTGAGGTAAGTAGTATAATCACCATTTTACAAAAGGGGACACAGAGTAAATGCCATGTCCTGCAAAAGCTTATTCTCAGTGGTTATCTTCACTTATCCGCTGATGTCAAGAAGCCTACTTACATGAATAAGGTTTTGCAGAACTGGTTCTAAGTCACTTGGCTATGATCGTATAGAGTCTGCCAAAACGAAAAAAGAAACCCCAGCCCTCTTGATTCCTTCTCCTGTGCTTTAGGCATGAGGCCACCATTCATTTCCTACTTTCCAAAAGCTATCCTGTTCAACAGGCAATTTCACCATTGCTGTCTAAAAGCAGAATCTATAAAGAAGGCGTAAAATTATAATGGAGAAATAGATTGCAAATACTGTGTATGTGCCTCGCTACCCAGTTACACGCTTGCCTGATTCTTCAGTTACATATAAAAGATTAACCACTGGGAAAGTTTAAGGATCTCATGATTTCCTTTTTGGGAAGAAGCATGTCTTGCAACAACTTGTTATTCCCTGGCCAGTCACGCTAGTCCGTTACAGAAGGGAGTGTCTTCCCAAGAATCATGTGGGCTTCATAGATTTCAGCATGAGAGGAATCCAATAGATTATCCTGACTAGAGTTGTGCAAATAATGGATTTTTCAGTTCACTAGCAATTCTAAAAAGGGGGGGGGGGGGCGAATTCTTTCATGACAATCCAAAAATGATTTTTTTTTTAATTTTCAGTGCATCAAAAAGTAAAAAAAAGTTTCATGTTGAACAAAACCTTTTATCTGAGCCAAAATAAAATTTATCATTTAGATTTTGAGCAATTTTTTAAAAAATATTTTGACTATTAATTGAAGGTGTTGAAACAAAAAAAGGGCATTTTTGAACCCCAAAAACAAACATTTTGTTTCAAAAAGGTCAAAATGTAATATTTTGACCTTTTTGGTATTTTGGAGGGTGGGAGTTGACATGAACAGTTCTGCAAAACTGTCAAACATTTTGGTGTTACTGAATCTACCTTTTCTCCCCCAAACAATCTTGACTGAAATATTTCACCCAGTTCCAGTTATGAACTCCTTTTTCCTAAGTCAATAGCCAGGTTGACCTTTGCCTAAATGTTTCCCTCTTGCTTTTCAGTTTCTCTTATACATTATCTTACTAGACATTATGTTTGATATACTGTGGTTGGTTGGAATCCATCTATTAACAGGCAGGCTTATCCATTGTCTTTTTTAGAAGAAGTCCCTTTCGTGATCTGTAAGCAAAAAATAAAACTCTTTTCTCCTCTGTCTCAAGACTCCCAAGGTACCGAATTAACCAGCTGCTCTTTCACCTCCTCTAGATTAGATACTTCTTTTTCATTGGGATTCAAAATTCAGAGAGACTCTCCAAAATTCATCAAAAGTCAGATGGCCTGGGGAGTACAAGCCCGCAGGGAGCAGGAACCTAGAATGTGAGGAGTATAACTGGAGGATAGCTTCACCAGGAGTTATGAGTCAGTGGGAGTTTGTTTCCATTTGAACTTTATGTTAACAAACCAGACCCAAGAAGGATTTTATTTGACACATGAAAGTGAAATTAATGGGGATCCCAAGTCTGAGAAACTGAGGCAGTGGATGGTCCTGAAGCCAGACCAGGTAGTGCTGTGCTGCAAGTTAATACAGTACCATCCAGTGGGCTTGGAAAATAAAGGGAAAAATACATACTACTAAATAAATGCAGCTGGTAGAGCATCTCCTCTATTTGTCTGTGTATTTATTTTTGGTCAAGCAGTTTTGTTTCCTTCTGTGACCCTGGGAGTCCAGGTCTCCTCAGAGCCATCATGAGAGACTGTTTTGAGATTCCTTTAGTGGAAAGCACCAGGCTGACTAGAACAGTGCTGATGCTTCTGTGTTACTGGTTCAACACTTGTGTAAATGTTGCCCCTTGTTCTGTCCTTCCTCCCTCTTTCCATTGGCAGGGGGGACACATGGAAACTTTGAAGAGTGACTCAGCAGTCATGCAGTCCAATTCAGTCTGACAATACCATCAGCCCATGGTATTTCTAATGCCAGGAGTGCCTGTTTTACTATGCTTAACCTGGTGAGTATTATTTAAATCATCCACTCCCAATGGCGGTCTACATGCTACTCATGCCTCTTGCTATACTCGGGTCCATGGAAGACAAGGCAATATTTGTGTTTGAATGTCATTATAAACTGGTTTTTAAGAACTTACCCATCTGACAGTTTAGCTCAGTTGCTGACTAAGGGGAAGGATTGTTCTATAAGGGCATGGACTACTGTTGCAGCTCCATGGTGTGCAAGGCGATTGTGCCTGCTGCATCACTGTATAATAAGGTGGTTGTAGGGTGCAATGTTTGCTCCTTCCGTCAATGGCCAGCTCTTGTGGCCAGTGCTGTAGAGAAGTGGGATCATGGCCCTGCTTTTCCCCCATTCCACTCCACTCCTTCTCTCAAGGACTTACCCCTACCCTGCCTCTTCCTGCCCTCATTCCATCCTTCCCCCGAGCACGCCCCACCATTGCACCTCCCGCTGATTGCAGCGGGTGGGAGATGCTGGAAGGGAGGAGGAGGCGGTGATTGGCTGGGCCTCTAGCAGCCTGGAGATGCTGGGGACAAAGGGGAGAAGCTGATCAGTGGGGCTGCCGGTGCGTGCTGAGCACCCACTATTTTTATTCCAGGGGTGGAGCCAGAGCCGCCCCAAGCAAAAAAAATTTTGGCTGCTCCCCATCCCAGCCCTGGGCTCCTCGCTGCAACCCCCTGCCTCCCCAGCCCTGGGCTCTCCCCCACCACCCGCACCCTCGGGCTCTCACCCCCCCGACCCGCACCCCCCTGCCACCCCAGCCCTGGGCTCTCACACACACACCCTATCCCCCCCCCCATTGCCCCACACACACACCTCCTGCCACCCCAGCCCTGGGCTCACCCCCCCCCACCTGCACCCTCCTTCCGCCGCAGCCCTGGGTCACTGGTAACTCGCTCCCAGGGCAGGTCATTCAGCAGGAATTTTAGATGTGCACACAACACAGACAGGATTGGTTCCCATATGGTTACAGAACTGCAGTAAAGTGGAACAATTTTCAGCTTGTGTGATTGGAGGATATCTGGATGCATATAAGACTGTCCTACATAAATGAGGAAAAGTTGAGGTGCCTTTATTATTCTTTTGTTCCACTCTTTCTTTCTATGGGGAATTTGCCAATGCAATATCACTGTCTTCCTTTTAAACAAACAAACAAAAAGGCAATGGCTGTTGAAAATAGCAATTCCAGTCCTAATAACCACCGGGAAGCATTTCTTGCTCAATTTTATCCTACTTTTTCTACAGCAAGTTACAGTGGATCAGTATATTTGATTTGGGAGAAATGAAGTAACAGCCGCCCACACTGAGCTTGAGCACTCCTGAATTTTGAGGTGTTCAAATCTGGAAGGCAGGTTCTGGGGGGCGGGGGACTGTGGCTCCGCAGGGGAGCACGGCAGCATGTATGCAGCAGCGTGTCTAGCGGTGCGCAAAGCCAGACACAGTAAGGGGGTTGGGGGGTTGGAGAAGGGGTAGAGGGTTCCGGGGGGGCAGTCAAGGGACAGAGAGCGGGGGGGGGGGTTGGATGGGGTGGAGGTTTGGGGGCAGGGAGAAGGGGGGGTTAGATGCGTCAGGGGTTTCGGGGGGGCTGTCAGGGGACAGGCAGCAGTTGGGTAGGCATGGGAGTCCCAGGGGGTTGTCAGGGGACAGGTAGGGGGTGGGATCCTAGGGTGCAAGTTGGGGGGGGTCTCAGGAGGGGGCAGTTGGGGACAAGGACCAGTGGGGCTTAGATAGGGGGTGGGATCCTGGGGGGCAGTTGGGGCAGGGGTCCCAGAAGGGGGTGATCAGGGGACAGGGTGCAGGGGGGTTGGATGGGTTGGGGTTTCTGTGGGGGGCAGTCAGAGGGAGTGGATGGGGGGCAGGGTGGGGCTACTCTCCCTCCCAGTGGAGTGTCCTATTTTTTGAATGTTAAAATATGGTATCCCTACTCACAGTGCAGCTCTCCATTCACGGCAGGCTGCAGCATGAGGTCTCAGCTATCTCACTCCCTCCCCCTCTTTCCTGTTGGTAGTGGCCAAGGGAATGCTGGGAAATGTAGTTCTTTCCCTGCTCCAGGGCTGGCTCTATAGGCAGGGAGCTAACCAAGGAACTACAGCTCCCAGGGCCCCCTGTTGGGTCTCAGCTCCCAGGCTGGATCCCTGCCGCCCCTGCAAATGGGCTGCCCCAAGCACGTGCTTGCTTTGCTGGTGCCTAGAGCCGCCCCTGGGAGGAGCACCCACAGAGTCGGAGCCTATGATCATGAACAGAGAGAAGACTCTGTGCTCAAAAGTGTACAGGGAATGCATTTGTGCTTAGTACCTGAATAGGGTGGAGTAAAGCAGTGTTCTCTAGTGGGAAGAGCACTGGACTGGGACTCAGGAGACCTGGTTTGTATTCCCAGCTCTACCACTGGTAACCTTGGGAAAGTCATTTCACCTGTGTGCCTCAGTTTCCCCATATGCAAAATAGGAATATGGATTTACCCTCCTTCATAAACCACGTTGAGACCTACTGATGAAAGTACTATATAAGAGCTATGTATTATAAATTAACTCTCACAATAGTTGTTGCACTATGATCATTAGGTTTCTTTACTGTGGATGCTTTATGTGCCAGTAGGAAGCGAGGCCATCAACCACTTCATATAAGCCACTGAAAACTCACTAGGTGCTAAACTGGGCTAGATTTGAACCAATGACCTGGATGTGAGAGGATCTTTTTATCAGCAACCAAGCATAGTATCCAGTCCCAGACATAGCTGTATTAATACAAGTTGTGTGTCAGCATCTCAAAAAAAATTACAGAAACGCTTCTTACAAGTTCAGATCAGGACATGTGGTGTTACTCTATGGAACACCCTCTTTATAAAAGGATAGTGCTACACAGGGACAGTATTTTGTCTGTCGTCATATTGGTTTATTCATTGTTACTTTTGATAATAAGACTCAGTCAAAATGTTCAAAAGAGGACTTACAGGTGCTAATACTAAAGCAAACAAGGTCAGCAAAATGGTTATGACATGGAGCTTGTATATATGAAATATAGAACAAACCATATATTTACTAAAATAAAATGTTCTAATTCTTTAACTCCATAGGATAAACTATAGAAAGCCAAGGACACAGTAGAGACTAATTAAGATAACATAAGAACATAAGAACGGCCGTACTGGGTCAGACCAAAGGTCCATCC
The DNA here is from genome assembly GCF_011386835.1 of Chrysemys picta bellii. Lineage (NCBI taxonomy): Eukaryota > Metazoa > Chordata > Testudines > Emydidae > Chrysemys > Chrysemys picta. The sequence goes on from NC_088796.1 coordinate 113,493,445, forward strand.
AGCCCAGTATCCTGTCTACCGACAGTGGCCAATGCCAGGTGCCCCAGAGGGAGTGAACCTAACAGGTAATCATCACGTGATCTTTCTCCTGCCATCTCCACCCTCTGACAAACAGAGACTAGGGATATAGCTGAAGGCCCAAATAAACCCAGATCCATGTAATATAATCCTCTAGAAAATGGGACTTTTGTAACAAAAAGCAAACCAGGCATCTGGCACTTCTTAACACAACTAGGTCCAGACAAATTGCATCCTCCAGCTTGGGGGAAAAGGAAAACCCTAGGCAAGGGGTTTTAATAGCTCATAAAGGCCCTGATCCAGCAAAGCACTTCAGCACATCCTTAGCTTTGGGCTCACGATAGTCCCATTGAAGTCACTCATAAAGGCCCTGTCAATGGGACTTCTCATGATCTTAAAGTTAAGCATAATTGCTTTGTTGGACAAGGGCATAAGAAAGAGTGTTACCACAAGCCTAGAGGGAGGTAAATGGAGTTCCTACTGTTAAAAAAGACACAAAAGAGCATCTAGTAATCTACTCCGCATCTTACAAACCTGATTTAAGTTGCAGGGAAGATACTGACACTGACAAAAGACAAGAGATTACCCAACTTGTAGGCTACATATTATAGCTGGAGACAGCACAGATTCATAAAAGGGAGATTATGCGTGACAAATGTGCTTGAATGCTTTGAGTGCATTACCAAATTGGTAGGCAAGGGTGAAACCATAAACATAATGTACCTGGATTTCAAGAGTGCATTTGATAAATTGTCGTATTGAAAAGAGAGAGTAGTAATGCTAGTCTATGGGGGGTGAGTACTGACATCCATTGCAAGTGGGCTTTAGGATAGGCAACCAAATCCCAAGAAAAGGAAAGAGGTCAGTATTGGTAAGTGATACAGTCAATGTAATGTTTTGCAGAATATGGGTCATGGCATTAGAGCCATTCTTCTTCACAGGGTATGTGAGTGAGTGATCTGTTTGTCCAGGTGTTTAGAATGGACCTATCCCTGTAGTAACAGAACAAGTCAAGAAGGGTCTAGTATCAAAGTAACTGCACAGTCAGAAGAGTGGGAGCAGATAGAGTGGAGATGGGAGGCAGCAGCAAATGCAGAAGAATAGGAGCGAAAAAGAAACCCAAATAATGTATCGTATATTATACATTTACAGATTCAGCAGTTAACTGGAGACAGTGTCTCTTAGTTTGTACGGATCTGTGTGTTTGCAAAGTCCATTTTTTCCCCTGTATCACCACCCTCCAAGTGGAGAACAGGTATTTTGTGGTATAAGAAAAATAGTTTCTGACTAGGATCCAAAACCTTGGAACTCTGCTGTTCAGAGCAGGACTCAGGCCACCATTCGCAGTGTGTAACAACAACTTCAATGAACTGACAACTTATGAACAATCTACATTTTCTTATGTGTTGGGACACGGCATTCTGTATACTACACACCATCATCTCTATATAGCACTCGCAGAACACCCGCAGCAGAAGCAATAAAGCCCAAGGTAGCCACAGGAAATGTAAACCTTTGAGGGGAAATTGCCCTATTGCTCACACTGGCTTTATAATGTTTGGAAGCCTCTCACCTCTACTCTCTCCTACCTCATGGCCAGCAGGGCAGACATGGTGGTTCCTCTTTCACTTCACATGGCCAGGGTGTACATTGCATATTCTTTCCATGTTTACCACGGGTCACCTATCTACCAAATGGCAACAGATGTCTGGGGCTTGCAGGCTGGTTTCACAGTGGAGAAGAATCTTGGTATATTCTAAATGTAACTTCTTTTATGTACCCATATACACCAGTCCTGGAACAGAGGTGGCTACAAACAGGCAGATAGCGCCCTCTCCTACAAATCACAGCCCACCACCAATGCCCAGTTCCCAGAGAGCAACTCTTCCTCAAGAATTGACTCTACTCAGAATCCAAGGCACAGAGCAAACTCCCCTGCTGCTCAGACATCTCCCTCTACCGAGAACTTGGCATAGCAAGAACAGTAATCCCACGGCATGTCTTCCCATGACTAAACATTTGCTCTCACATGAAGAAAAACAACTTGCAAGGTTGTGCAATAGCACCAACTGGTGACACCTGCCATAACTCTCTCATGCCACTTTTTCATCAGGAAGAGGACAGGGGCCTGCTTGGCTGGATTTTCCCCCAGAGCAGGAAAGCAGGGAGTGCACTGATTTTTATTGGGCCTAAAAATTAGGCATAGCTAACAAAACAAAGATCAATGAATTCAGCATTCCAAGATAAATACAGACTGTGCCAAAAATTGTGTGTGTGTCTGTGGGGGGGGTCTCAGCCATGAGTTTCAGGGGTCTAACACTAGCTGGCTCTGGTTATTCCTGGGGGTGGGCTTGCAGACACGATATTCTATAAAGAACAAGCACTCTGTCTAAAATTCAAGCAAAAGACCTGGTGATAAACCAGTTTCTACTGAAAGGAGCTGACTGCTTTTCATTTATATAAATTATAAATTCTGACCTTCCTTATTAATTTTAAAAATAGCAATTCAGGAAAATGGGCTAAAACTAAAAGAAAGCCCCAAGAAATAATACAAAAAAATTAGGCTCTCTCCTGGATAAATCCTGGCCCATTACTTGTAATTCTGATACATGGGGATAAAAAAACAGGATAGTGCAGAGAAAAGGAAGGAGCAGTAGAAGGCAGCTCGAATGATTTGGAACTTCAGGGGTATGAATTCTATTGGAAAGATTATCTAATTGACTTAGTCTTCTTATCTTTGAAATAAGACTCCGCTCTCAGAGACAATATATTTAAGATCCTGGAAAAAGCAGATTGACTGCAATAAGACATTTATGATCTGGCAGAGTAACTAATTCCGAAACAAGAGGTCATTGATTGAAGTTGAGAGGGAACTAGCGTATAAACTACTCACACAGGACAGTGATGTACGAAGAGCCCAGAATGGGGCACAAATTAGAAAAAGCAGCGGTAGGGGGTGAGTAGCACCAGCTAAAGGAGGAGCTGGATGTATTTTTGGAAAAAGAGAGCATTTCTGGGCTACAGCTACTAAGGCCTTGCCCATACTGGGGAATAATCCCCAGTTCCAGCAATTGGTGGCTAGCAACCAGTGCAGCTGTGCCAATGCAAATGCCCAGTGTACACAAGGAAATCTAATTTCCAGTGGTGTAGCATAGATCTGCTGGAAACCAAGATAAGCACTGGTGCAAATCATAGCTTCTCTACAGTAGGGGTCTGCTGACATAACCCCATGTGATGCTAAAATCAGGACTAATCACATGTAAAAATTGTTGGGATTATGATGGTGGAATATAGGGTATGATCATTCATTTCTTCTAGATTTGCAAGGCAGAACCTTAAAAGATCATGGATGGTCCCTAAAGTAGATTTAAATTTGTAATTAAAAGCTAAATGTCAGTTAAAGAACTGGTTATGTTGTCAACACACTAATATTACGTCAGGGGAAAAATACTAAAAACAACTGCTTCTGATTTTGTAAGACAAACTCACATTCTGCACTGTCTCTGCAGCTTTGCTCACAGAACTGAGCAGAAATCATAGATGAAGAGCTGGTACGAACAAAGAGATATTGATACTGGATGTTGATGTTAAAAATCACAGCTATGTTAGGGCTAGATCAGGGGTTTTCAAACTGGGGGTCAGGACCCCTCAGGGGGTCACAAGGTTATTACATGGGGGGGTCGCGAGCTGTCAGCCTCCACCCCAAACCCCGCTTCGCCTCCAGCATTTACAATGGTGTTAAATATATATAAAAGTGTTTATATAAAAAATGTATAAGGGGGGTTGCACTCAGAGGCTTGCTATGTGAAAGAGGTCACCAGTAAAAAAGTTTGAGAGCCACTGGGCTAGATTATCCCTGACTCTTGAAGTGGAAGGTGCAAGATGCCTTCCCCCTCAGGCACCTTCTTTTCAGCAAGCCAGGTACAACATCAGTCCCTGCACTCGCGTAATTTCAGAGATGGCCCAATGGTAATGAGGCACAACCCACACCAAAGGGGACAGTACTATGGGCCCTTCTCTCACCCACACCACCAGTGGAGCTGACTGGACATGCCGGGGGAAACATGTTTCATCGCACTCTTGGGAGGTTGTAACATGAGCTCAAGAATCCCCACTGGGCAGCAACCTAGTGTGAGGAGGGGAAATGAAAATAAACTGGATGCCTCCCTACGAAAGTCTCACACAAAAAGCAGAACTGCAGAAAGAAAATTCAAGCACCTTCTGAATCATTGACTGGCAAGGAAATATCAGGGTAAGACTCAAGTTTGCGAGCTGAACTCCCAATGGCCACTGACATGGTTACGTCTTTCCATGATGCTCCCTATGTCTCGCATGTCCACAGCTGTCAAACAATGGTGGAGATCAGTAATCCCCTAAAGTGGGAGGTAGCTTAGAGCTGCAGGAAACGCTCCTGAAAGGGAAGGAACATGGTACGTAGGGCAACCAGATAAACTGGCAGCTGGCACAGTCGTGCTTCAGAGCCACAATCATTATTCCATAGTATGCGATGAATCTACCTGTCCTACCACAGCACTGAGACTGGCAGGGCTGGAACTGCTGACATTGCCATAATAGAAACTTGAGAGGATGAGAGGCTGGACCCCCTCCATCCAGGTCCAATGATCGTGGAATACCCTCCCATTCAACACACACAAGAGTCCAGCTGTGACATGACATGACATCTTTCATGATAAGGCTAGATCTTGCGTTTTCATTTCCTTTATCATTTGTTACTGTGCAGGTGTTGAGGCAATGAATGGGAAGAGGTTTTATAAAAACAAATGTTTACAACAGTTCCGGGATCTGTTGATTAGCACGTCGTGTTGCTATTGAGAAGGAATTCTTGGGTTTAGTTATATCTGTATTACTGTATTTGTAAGTATTTGTAAGCATGAGCATCTGATAAGCACAAATGTATGATTCAATACTATTTTATTTTTCATATTTTAGACTACAAATTAAGCTAAGTGAACCTGAAAACAAAAGCTCTAGCATGCCCAGGGCAACAATCAGGTTTTCATTTTTGTTTAACTTCCATCTCTCCACTGTGTGGTTTTGATGGATGATATGACTAAAGAATCCTCACTAAATGCCCCATTCAACATTCCAAATAAATGTGCAACAGCAGAAGTGCCACTATATACCATACACGCTCTCTCTGCTGTTCTTAATGGAAATGGCTTCTTTCTTTTTGTCATTATTCATATTCAATACAGACACACAGGAGATGACCATAAAGAAATTATTAGTAGCAGTCAAAGGGTAGGTCTACACTTACCTCCGGGTCCGGCGGTAAGCAATCGATTTTCTGGGATCGATTTATCGCGTCTTGTCTAGACGCGATAAATCGATCCCGGAAGTGTCGCCGTCGACGCCGGTACTCCAGCTCGGTGAGAGGAGTATGCGGCATCGACGGGGGAGCCTGCTTGCCGTGTCTGGACCCGCGGTAAGTTCGAACTAAGGTACTTGGAATTCAACTACGTTATTAACGTAGCTGAATTTGCGTACCTTAGTTCGAAATGGGGGGTTAGTGTGGACCAGGCATTAGTATTATGGCATCGCCTTCAGGCCCCAAACAAGATTGGGCCCCATTGTGCTAGGCACCGTTCATACACATTAAGAGACAGTTTCTTCCCCAAAAAGTCTGAATAGACAAGACAGAGAAATGGTGGGAGGGAAAACAGAGGCACAGAGAGGTGAAATGACTTGCCTAAAGCAATAACAGCAGGCCAGTGGCAAAGCTAGACATAAATCTCAGGTGTCTTTGGTCCCAGTTCAGTGCCCTTTCCACTGGACCACACTGCCTCTCCAATCGGCGGCAGCAGAACATGCTGATGAATCATCTTGGTGCATATGCTGGGATTGCACAGTGAAGATGCTACTAAAACACGACATTGGAACTTTACAAAGGATTTACAGTCACATTTAAAACTTTCAAATTTTTCTTCCTTTTCAAGTTGTCAGAACATTTGAGATAACGTGGTCCCTCTATAGCAATTTTTCATTGCTGAAAAAATGTTGTCCAAGTTTGCGTTACAGATTCTCAGTGGTAGCTCTCCCGAGAGCATTTCTGATTCTGAAGCTGGGTTCCCTGGGATTGATCATGAGGCTGAAGTCACATCGCATTTCTTCTGGTTCCCTGATTGGCTCAGAACAACCCGATTTTGCTTTAAAGGGTCAGCAGGAGCCATTTTGATTGATTCTTAAAAATAGACTTCACTACTTTAGTGTAGCCTAGACAAAGTACTATAATAATTAATAATGATGCAGTTTGAATCTTCCTATATTTACAATTATAATATAGGTCTCACATGACTGGTGTACTTTTCATAAGGAAAGCACAGCCTCATGAGAATTTGGTCTTTTGTGCCAGTGGCATCAAATTCCCACGTGTCTCTTAATTAACTGAGGCTTTCAGTGCTCTAGACTACTCCTTTATTTAATCCCCTAATTTATATAGCCAGGGAACTGCTTGCATTTTCCTATATTTGAGATTATAATATAGCCTCATTACTATCCTTACAAAATTGCAACAGTAGTCTATAATCATAGCCCAAAACACTGCAGGGTCATTATCAAATCCTCTATATACCTTCCTCCAGTACATCTGAAGGAAGGTATACACAGTATAGGGAGGTTGGGGAATCTCCATCATTGGAGATTTTTAAGAGCAGGCTAGAACACCTGTCAGGAATGGTCTAGATAATACTTAGTCCTGCCATGAGTGCAGGGGGCTGGACTAGATGACCTCTCGAGGTCCCTTCCATTCATATGATTCAGTGATCTGCTATACCAGATTTAGATTAAAGTGATGTTTGTGGAACAAGTTCTTATTAAACTATTATACCACCTGCTCCACTTGTTATGTTGCTTCTTTGTGATGTGGAACCCACCAGTGACCATTCCACACCTTGTAGTCCTTGCTATTCCTCTTTAAAGAGTAACGTTTCACATTGCAGTATGTCTTCTTGCTCAGTATTTCAGATTCTTACCACGTTAGCTGTAGCCTACAGTTGATTCTCTAATGCCCTGCACCTTATGTGGTCATTCACTTCTGTGCAAAGTGAGTTTAGAATGCTACCAAACCAGAGTGTGCAAGACATGTGAGAACCAGGGTCAACATCACAAAAGCATAAGTTACAGGCCAGAAAATACTCCTCTAGCAACATCGTCCCTCCAACGCCAATTAAAACCTGCCATTCAATATGGAGCTCTGATGATGAACACAGTAATAAAGAGTGTGTCTCTGCAGACAAGAAGAGTGAGATGTCGGGAGTTGACAGCAATATTTGGTGTAAAAACCATTTTGTAGCTCTTCCTCCACTTGCACCATTTCACATTCCTGTCTGAACCCCTCTTACAACTCACCTTTTTCATCCAGTATAAACTGCTACCCTTACAATGCTTTGCTCAGCTCTGCCCTGCTTACATCTCTGCTTCCATTTCTATCTACTCCCTTCCCACTAAATGAGCTCTTTGCAAGCCTCTAACCTACCCATGCCCTTCCCACTCTCAGCCTTTGTGCTTTCCTTCTCTCTAAACATTATGTGTGGTACAATCTGTCACTTCTGATGCCAAATACCAGTTGGCCACTCTTTCTTTGCTCAAATTTTCCTTAATGCACGCTTTGAAAGTCCATCCCCCACAAAGAAAGACAGTTTCACTATTTAACTGGCTAAACTTTATTAAATATAACTAACAAGAAATATACAAAATCCAATAATTATGCTTTCCATGGAAAAAACCAACCCTCCCACGAATTCTCCTTCCTTCCTCCTCTCCCCTAAACAACATCTTCCTCCCCATATATACACACTGCCTCTGCTACCTCCTGCCCTCTCTCCTGTGATTAAACCTCATCCATGCCAGCCTTCCTCCTCTTATACTCTGCTTCCCCAGAAGGGCATCCACTCCACAAAACAAGTTCCCTCTTCTGTTCCCTTTGCCTCACAGCAGGACCCAGAACAACTTCTTCTTCTACCCTTCCAGAATCCAGCAAGATCCCTCTGCCTGCCTTGCCTTGAACGACAATTCTTTTAGGGGGTCAACAAGCATGTGGACAAGGGAGATCCAGTGGATATAGTGTATTTAGATTTTCTGAAAGCCTTTGACAAGGTCCCTCACCAAAGGTTCTTAAGCAAAGTAAGCTGTCATGGGACAAGAGGAAAGGTTCTCTAATGGATTGGTAACTGGTTAAAAGAGAGGAAACAAAGGGTAGGAATAAATGGTCAGTTTTCTGAATGTAGAGAGACAAATAGTGGTGTCTAGGGGTCTGTACTGGGACCAGTCCTATTCAACATATTCATAAATGATCTGGAAAAAGGGGTAAACAGTGAGGTGGCAAAATTTGCCGATGATACAAAACTACTCAAGATAGTTAAGTCCGAGGCAGACTGCAAAGAGCTACAAAAGGATCTCTCAAAACTGGGTGACTGGGCAACAAAATGGCAGATGAAAATCATTTGTTGATAAATGCAAAGTAATGCACATTGGAAAACATAATCCCAACTATATATTTAAAATGATGGGGTCTAAATTGGCTGTTACCACTTAAGAAAGAGATCTTGGAGTCATCGTGGATAGTTCTCTGAAAACATCCACTCAATGTGTAGAGGCAGACAAAAAAACCAAACAAAATGTTGGAAATCATTAAGAAAGGGATAAATAATAAGACAAAATATAATATTGCCTCTACATAAATCTATGGTACACCCACATCTTGAATACTGCATGCAGATGTGGTCGCTCCATCTCAAAAAAGATATATTGGACTTGGAAAAGGTTCAGAAAAGGGCAACAAAAATGATTAGGGGTATGGAACAGCTTCCATATGAGGAGAGATTAATAAGACTGGGACTTTTCAGCTTGGAAAAGAGATGATTAAGGGGGGATATGATTGAGGTCTATAAAATCATGACTGGTGTGGAGAAAGTAAATAAGGAAGTGTTATTTACTCCTTCTCATAACACAAGAACTAGGGGTCACCCAATGAAATTACTAGGCAACAGGTTTAAAACAAACAAAAGGAAGTATTTCTTCACACAGTGCACAGTCAACATGTGAAACGCTTTGCCAGAGGATGTTGTGAAGGCCAAGATTATAACAGGGTTCAAAAAAGAACTAGATAAATTCATGGAGGATAGGTCGATCAATGGCTATTAGTCAAGATGGACGGGGATGGAGTCCCTAGCGTCTGTTTGCCAGAAGCTGAGAATGAACGACGGAGAATGGATCACTTGGTGATTACCTGTTCTATTCATTCCCCCCGGGGCACCTGGCATTGGCCACTGTCAGAAGACAGCATACTGGGCTAGATGGACCTTTGGTCTGACCCAGTATGGCTGTTCTTATGTTCTTAGGAAAGCAAGAAAGAAATAGCAAGCTATTACTCTACTCCAGTACAGCCCACAGAGTAACACCTTCTACCCCATCTCCTTTCCACTGTATTTCCAGCTGACTGGAATCCTCCCCACCTGCTCCACCCACTGCCTCCTTCTCTTCCCAGCAGCAGTATTTTAAATGCTAAAGAAAAGCCAACATGCTTTTGATAAGCCTTCAATGATATCTGTTGCAAATACAAATGAACATTTTACTGCTGTAAAATGGTACAAGGCAAATCTACAGTGGGGACTTTAGAAATATCTTATCTGAAACAATTTTAGCATTTAATCCATGTTTGAGGAGTTCATCAGTGGCTGAGAGTATAATTCCATAAGGTATTGCAGGTTCAATTCAGACAAACATCCAGAAATTGAGATGTTTATTAAAAGGTTAATCACATTGCTGCAGGATTTTCATTTTCTCCACACAACACCATTGGCTTCCCTTTGCCCATAACATCAAACCACATCTTCCCAAGAGACTCTCCACTCCCTACCTTTGTGCAGGATTGTCAGTAATCCACATAGCCCTTTCCTGCTCTGATTAATTCTGTCTCTCTTTGGGGACAGCCAAACCACCTCTCCTACTTTTATGGCAAGTTCTGTTTTCTGCCCAAGGCTTCATTTCCACACTCTTTCATAATGCTGTGGTAAGACCCAGTGGTTCCTCTATAGAACATTGGTGCTGAACTTCTGTCCAGATAACTGTATACATGCAGCTATTGGATATCTGTTACTATTACCCTAAAATGCACTGGGAACTTCAGCCCCCGAGTCCTGTCCTCTGGGTGCATTTGCTACAGAAAGACCATTGGGTTGACCAGTCAAAAGAGGGAGTGAATGCTCAGGATGCTTATGAAGTTATGACCTAATACCAGGAGGCAAGGGAAAAGAGAGAAGCGAGATTTCCCAAACCTGAAAAGACTTTCATGTTCACTATGAAGGATGGGCAAAATTTTGAACCTGTTCTTATTTTGCCAGAACAAACTTTGTTCTTTTCTATTCATCAGTTGTCCCATAGAGAAAGCAGTTCTGTAGAGTCTTTTTTTATAGATGGCTATAGTGGGAAGTTCTGGACTGGATAATGTTTTGCAAGCTTTTGTATTCATGTCAGCTTCTGAAAGACTTTTATTGTCCATTTCATTCAGGCAGTTGAAATTGATAGTAAATTTTATTGGTGGTCTTATGTTGTTGGAAGAAGTGCTGGGAGTTTGAATTAAGTTTCCTCTGTTTCATATGTGGTCTACAGCACTGATGATCAGATGTTACTAAAATCCCATCTCTGGTGTGAATTTGTTCTCTTGGTGCAGCTTCTTACACCAAATTCAATTTTATGACTGGCAACCTTCCTAATAATTTTTGTTTCAATAGTATGTTAATTGTTTGTAGTGGCTGCTGTTGCCTTTAGGCAGTGATTTGGATGTATTTTGGAGACTTCTGCTTCTTTTCTTTTTTGAATTTCACAAGGGTATTTATATGTTTGTTTATTTATTTATTTTTGTCATCCTGAATCCAAATGAGATTTTGGTTTCGTCTTTGCCAACAGGTCCTCTGAGTTTGGAGATGCATGGTTCATAATTAGCTACTGGGTTTGTTCAGTGTTAGTCTTGCTTGAAGAATACGATCTATACCTAACTTGTTATTAGGTTTTGGATGAATTAGAAATGTTTCCTCTTATGAGCTTGAGATGTATGGAAGATAGAATTAGTTCCAATGTGTCGGTTATGATTCAGATTAATCCACAATGTAATTTCACTGACTTGCCAAGTTTAGAATGCCCCATTCACTCAAGCTAGCTTTTCTAGTCATTTTGGATTATGCAGTCCTGATATTTGAGTTTCAAATCATTTTTGACTTGCTGGGGAGAAGGAGGGTCTGACTGACTATGGATGCACTACATGGTAGTCCCTAAGTGGGGAATAGTCCCTCAGAATATGCACAGGCTTGTATGATTGCAAAGCCCAGCTGGGCTGGGCGCTGCACCATGCACAATACAAGGCAGTGTTAGTCTCTGTATATCCAGGAATGATTAAACAAAACCAGTATCAGAGGGGTAGCCATGTTAGTCTGAATCTGTAAAAGCAACAGAGGGTCCTGTGGCACCTTTAAGACTAACAGAAGTATTGGGAGCATAAGCTTTCGTGGGTAAGAACCTCACTTCTTCAGATGCAAGAAGTCTTTTCTATTTTCCTCTCTCCTTTTTCTACTTTATAACTTTTTAAAAGTTCCTCAACTATGGAAAAGTTACAGAGTGGCAAAAGAAAAAGAAACGAAACACTGTCAGTTTACCAATATAAACTTTCAAAACTTGAGGATGCTTGGAATAGTTAAAAACAGCAGTTATCCAGTTTCATTTTTCGTTTTGCCACTCTGTAACTTTCCTAAAGTTGGAGAAGACTTCAAAACTTACAGAGTGGAAAAACAAGAAGAAAAAACACTTGGATATTATTCATTTATTGCACATAGCAGCAAAAAAAAGAGGGGAGAAAATGAAAATTCAAAAATTTGCGATTTTGAACATTCAACATATTTCATGAAAAATTCAGAAAAATGAAAATGCTCATTTTCAAACCTTGCAAAATTTTCAATTTTTTCATGAAATTATATTTCGCTTTTTGTTTTGTGTTTGTTTGGTTTTTTGTTTGTTTGTTTTATTTGTTTATTTTTCAGCAAGCTTTATTATTTAAACAGTAGCATTCAAAGTTCTGGGAATTTCCTGCAAGTACAGCCAAGGCTTACTAACTTCCAATAATTAATACCAATGAAATATCATGCACCAAGGACATTCTTGTTAGGTATAAGCTACATATGGGGTTTCTTATAGCTGATACAATTTCAAGTGGAATGTAATACACTGTTTTTCTAGAGCATTAATGCACTGTACCTAAGTCACATCAATAGACTTCTCTCACAACAGTCTATGTTCCTTACAACTACTGTACTATGATGCATTACCATCACCACAATTTGACTCTGGGGATGCTATATTCAAGCATTGGATCAGACTGTAAACCTCATGTGTACAATGAACATAGTCTCATATGGGTAATGTGCCCTATACATCTGAGATCATGCAATCTGAGTCATGTAGTCTGAACCCAATTATAAAAAGCAGAAGCTCTGCAAGCAAAGCAACTATCCACTGTATGTAGTCACTAGTGGATGCCATCATGTTCACCAGATTATTTAGTGGGGGATTTGGGGGGTGAGAATAGAATTTCTGAATCTCTCTGTACATTTCAGGGCAATACGTTATGTATTCATCCTGAGAAGCTGTTCCTTCCACTTTGTCTCCAATTCCTTGATGTGAAAAAATGCAGATTTTCTTTTTTTTTTAATGTTCATAAAAAGGCATTTATGCTCAGAGCTACAGTAATGAAACAGAGAAAGCACCGATGGGAGGATTGTTTTGTAGTGTCCTTTTTCTTTTCTTCACCCACCAAAAGGAAAAACCGTAGAACTGAAAGGCAAACTGTTTAGCAAATAAACACTGCCCTCTGTTGGAAAAATGTCCCACCTCCACCACAGCCTTCAGCAGGTCTTCATGCTAAATGCTTCCACACTAAAAAGTACAATACTAAAATGGTATTTAAGTATTTTAGGATTGTACTAAAGTGCATATATAAAAGGAGCTAAACTGGCTGTAAATGTCAAATTTGCAGTATAATCTACTTATATTGTTCCATTCAGAGAAGAGGAATGTACATAAAATAACCACCACGCCGTTTGATATAACTTGTACAGTGTAAATAATACAGTATCACAAATGCAGTCTTTTATGAGGACAAAAGGAAACGTGAGACATTTTATTTGATCAAAAGGCTGTTTTGCAATGCAAGATTACACAGGAAGCTGGGCGTATTGTTGAAACACAGGAAAACACATTATTTATTTCCTTCCACAATGGGTTCTTTGGAAACCCCTCTGAATGTTAACTCTAAACCCCTGCAAGGAAGCAGTTACAAATTGTCAGCTGGATGTTAATTTGCGACCGCGAAGAAAAACTTCCCGTTTTAGTAGCGGCAATGTTTCTGAGGTGGTGAATGCTGGGATAGGCCTGCACATACACTGCTACTCACATGGAAAACACCAAAGGTGAGAGAAAATGTAGGACAGCAAGAGAGAGAGAGCGAGAGAGAGAGACAGACCTTCGGTGGTGTACATCAGCTCCACAGCGCAAGGTCATGCAATCATACACAGAAGCACTGTACAAAGCACTCCAATAGACTGGTACACACGTGGGTGTCATCAAACCTAAGTGATTCAGTTCATTGTGTCACATCCCAATTTGCATTATATATATATATATATAAACCAAAACCCTAAAAGGTTAAATTGCAGCATTAAACCACCTGGGGGTGGTGCAGATACTCATTGCTCCGGGGGGATTTCCATGAGGCATACCTCCTCAGAAAGCATCTATTGTGTCATCCTAAAGCAGCAGCTCTAATCCAAGCCTAGCCAGCTCTATTGGCTCGTTAGAAGGAGCTGGGCGATGGCCCTGCGTCCTCCTTCACTCTTGCCCTTCCTTACAGAGGCTAACGCTGTAAAGTGCTTGCATGTTCTGAAACACAGTTTCCTCCCCTTCCGTTCTTTCAGACAAGAGTCCTCTAGAAATATTAGCCTGTTGGTCCCATGTATTTCTGTCTGCCTGATTTCTGCTCAAGCAGGAGGCTATTTGGAGATCTAGTCAGAACAGTCTATTCCCTCATCTCCCCTTGCTGTCGGCCATACAATGATATCCCAGGAGCAGCTGCAGTCTCAGAGCAGATATCAGACCCAAAGAGGTGGGTTAGCAAACCTGACTTAGTCCTTAATTCAAAGGTGTAAATGTAAGATGCTTCATTTCTGACTGGATTTCTGAAGGAAGCTGTAAAGATTAATTAGGAAGTCTGAAAAGAAGTTGGACTTGTAAAGACTAGCAGGCCCATTATTGAATCGTGGACACCAGAACTGGACACGATATTCCAGTAGTGGTTACACCCAGGCCAAATACAGAGGTAATATAACCTCCCTACTCTGACTCAAGATTCCCTGTTTATGCATCCAATGATCACATTAGCCCTTTTGGCCACAGTGTCATACTGGGTGTTCACGTGCAGCTGATTATCCACCATGACCCCCAAGTCCTTTACAGAGTCACTGTTTCCCATGATAGAGTCTCCCACCCTGTAAATATTACCTACATTCTTTGTTTCTTGAGGTATAACTTTACATTTGGTCATATTAAAATGCATATTGTTTGCTTGCACCCAGCTTACCAACCTACCCAAGACTGTTCTGCAGTAATGACCTATCCTCTTCAGTATTTACCACCAGCCCAGTCTTTGTGTCACCTGCAAACTTGATCCGTGATGATTTTATGTTTTCTGCCAAGTTGTTGATAAAAATGTTAATTAGTGTATGGACAAGAACTGATCCCTATAGGACCCCACTAGAAACGCACCTACTTGATGATGATTCCCCATTTACAGTTACATTTTGAGACCTGTCAGCCAGGTTGTAGTCCATTTAATGTGTGCCATGTTAATTTTGTATTGTTCTACTTGCTTAATCAAAATGTCATGCAGTACCAAGACAAATGAGTTACACAAGTCTAAGTATATTGCTTCAACATTATCACCTTTATCAACCAAACTTGTAATCTATATCTTCAACTGCAGGAGAGAAATTAGGTAATGGTGTCTTTTGGACAAAATATACTACAGAACTTGTTTTGCATACGTATCTGATATCTCTAAGCATCTCTGATCTCCTAGGGTTAAATAAAAGGAATTTTATTTTTATTTTTCCCACTAGCCACAATTTCTATCTCGTTTTTGAAGCTGATTGCTTTATTGGCATTGGGTAGTCACTCAGAAGTGAGGGGTAAATTTGCTCAACATTCTCTTTTCATAGCTCCATCAAACTTTTCTGTGACATCTCAGAGTTCGTTTCTGGAACTAGCCAGCAATTTTGCTATGAATTTGGCTAAGAAAAAGGTGTCAATGCTGTCAAAGCATTGAGGGTTTTTTTGGTACTGAGTTGGTTTCTGGGTCGTAGTATCTCACCTCCCTTTGAATCCTCTCCAAAGTCATAAATGGTTGCTGGTCCAAGCAGTTCTAGCCCAGAAAACATAATCACAAGACATCACAAGAAATTTTTTTTAACATCTCATAAGACGGCTGCCACAGGTTATAGATTTAATCCACCACTTGATATTTCCATCAAAAATCATGCAAAATTTTATTTTAGTGGCAAGGATATTTTCCCCTTGCATCTCACTGTCTTGACCACAAGCCATGTTGTAGCCTCATTTGAGATTTGACAGAGTTCCTCTACTTACTGGCTTTGTCATGAAAGGAAAGACTTTGGAACTTACATTTCCTATTTTGCTGGTGTGTGGAAGAGTGGCTAAAATTTTTGAGGTGGGATGGTATAGTCTTGAATGTGACACTCACGTTTTTGATCCTGTGGGACAGGTGACATAAGTGTAGCAAGGTGGTCTTTTACAAGACTCAATTGTTGTGGAATTGATCAGATCTTTTAGAAATCTGCCACATGTTCAGAGTTGATAAATAAAATTGCTTCAAGACAGTTTGTGAGCAGTTAATAAATATAGAAATACAGAAAGGGTATTTTTTATCACTAGTCACTTTGCAGTGGTGACTCCAGGACAAAAACTTCCCTCAAACCTTCTCTAAATGTAGAATTTCCTTCTAAAATTGAATTGGTCTTGGCA
Source organism: Chrysemys picta bellii (assembly GCF_011386835.1). Classification (NCBI taxonomy): domain Eukaryota; kingdom Metazoa; phylum Chordata; order Testudines; family Emydidae; genus Chrysemys; species Chrysemys picta. The sequence continues at coordinate 113,509,564 of NC_088796.1, forward strand.
ATATTCAGTCCTGCGGTGGAGACAACTTTAAGGTTTGATATCTTTGATATCTTACAGCCCTGCTTTATACATGGCAAACGGGAGAGTCCAACCTTTCCAACAGGACACACAGAACTTGCTATTTGTCCTGAAGGTCCTGAAATATCAGTCTTTAAACTCATCTAGAGTTGTATTCGATCATTTTTAGTGTTTTTTAAGAATGTATTAGTCATATTTTCATCTCACGCTCTGAAGTGTGTATTTGACTTATGGTACCAAGGATGCCAGAGCTTCACAAGTGGAGGGATACAAAAATAGTCTCACATTTTGTTTTAAATAGCTATAGAGAACATTTCAATTTTTTTTAAACAACATTGTTTTCTGGTACATTTGTGGCATATACAGAACATGTGACTGATTATATTATATATAGATATATATTGTATACATCATACACGCACACTCTCTTTGTACTGTGAGATTAATAGGAAATAATTGTAAACTAATCAAATTTTCATGTGTTGTCCTCTGACTGATCCTCTTCTCAATTTCTGCGAACTGGCCATTTGCTAGAGCCGAGTGACACTCTAAGGGCTCACACAATATGCACAGAATTTTCTAAGTAGTAGCTGTACGGAGAGAACACAAATTTAATCATAGAGAACCAGTAATGGCCAACACATGTGCTGTACTCATTTTACGTGTCATGGATATGCGAATGCACATTTTTCTTTTTTGCATATGCATACTTTGTACATGTATATATCTGCCTATTTTATGAGCACACTTTAGACACCAATATTTGGAAATGTATCCTTAATGCAGGAGCAGTGATGGACTGCCAAAAATTTACACTGGGCTCCCTCAAAGCTTTTCTAGCTCAGTTAATTATATTTATGGGTCTGTCCACATTGTAGTCACTGGGTGTGATTTCAGCTCGACCGGACACACACAAGCTAGTTTTAAACTCACTAGCCTAGGTCCCAGAACAGCGAAGCAGCAACAAAAGTGCAGATTGCACGAGTCTGCCTGAAACCCAGGATAATTACTCGTGGGACCTAGCCCATGCTGATGTTTGCTCTGGCGTGGCTTCACTGTTTTGGGACCTGAACTAGTGAGATTAAAGCTAGCTCAGGTGTGTCGTCTCAAGATACCATCACACCCAGTGATTGCAATTTAGACATACCTTATGATTCCAAAGGGTACAGTGCTGCAGGGTTCATCCCCCACATGGTTCTGGTGGAACAGTTAGTAGGGGAGTTTCCAAACTTAACTGATTCGTTTTACATAAAAACATACATGAGAGAGAGGGGGGGGGGATGGGGCAAATCTTAAGGTCACCAGCCACACGGTGCAGAAATAGAACCCAGTTGATTGCTCCTTTCCTGTTCGGTTCATACTGATTTATGTTTTCAAATCTATCTTCACAAGGAAAAGATATAGAAATTTAGGATGGAATCCTGGCTCCACTGAAGTCAATGGCAAAGCACCCTTTGACTTCAATAGGCCAGAATTTCACCCCTGCTTTTTATTAAATTGAAAGCGGAGGTTCTCCTTCTTGTCTCTCAAAAGCCAGCTCTGCTAACAAGGGGCCCCAGCAAGCCCCATCCAGCCTGTCACTGAGCAAGACCATCAGAGAGGTTCTTTGTTTGCCTATCCTTCCTACTGTATTTTGATGGGTAGAAGAGATTGTGAAAAATCAGATATCATTGGTAATTAGCATATCTAATTTCTTCACCTTCTTTACAGAAATTATTAGGAAGAAATTCTAGAGACCCACCAAATATGCCATGTCTGACTCCAACATTGCTGCAAACACATTTCTGGATAAGACTCTTGCTTTCCGCCTCTGTCTCTGATGAGGATAATCAATATTTTCCCCCTCAAACAACCCCCCAACTGGTGATAAAAGAATGTAGTCTGAACAGCCTGCTTGCCTTTGCTCTGTTTGAGTGTGGGTTTGCATATTTTAAGCATCTCTCTGATAAAGCGAACAAGTCTGAAAGGAACAGAGAATGGTAACTAGTTAGCACCAAAGGGACATCAGTTTGTGCATTCACAGAATAGCACCTCAAACCATATCTCTGATATCCCACATACCTCTATTTCTAAATAAATAAAATAAATCCTTTAATAAATCCTTATTGTACTATTGTAATCTGCACAGAAAATTTCTTTGGAAACAGTATGAAATCTTTCAAACGATTCCAAGTAGCCAGAGATTAAATGGAATGGTAAGAGAGTGTTGTTTTATATTTTTTCCAGGTAGATGTAAAACTGAGATGTCAACCAGAAGCTGTACCAAATGTTTTGCAGATTCTTCATATCTCACTTCAGTATTTATAATTTTGAAGACTCCATGCCGTTTCTACCATTGGTTTGAGGGGGGCTGGGTTGGGGGTGGCAATTTTGTAGGAAAAAGAGGGATCTTGACTTTCGGTTGTCATGGTAACCCACGTATTCAGGTTAGTAAGCTTTATTGAATGTTTTGGCTATTTCTGTATCCCTGCCTTCATTTAATAGATCTAGGTGTTCAAATATTTAATTCACCTCTTCATCTGCATTAGAGCTGTTTGCCTTTTAATATTTTTTTAAAAGCTCTGCTACCTACAGGAAGAAATTGGATAGTGAAGGGTGGTTTCCCCTTCCCCCACTAAATACTTCCTTAGACATAATACTTCATGTGCAACTTCCTCTTCTGTTCCTTAAGGACAAGGGGAGCAACATTCCCAAACAAGATCTTCCACCTCCAAAGCTTTTCAGTTGCCAAACAGTTCTTATCTGTGATAGCACCACATTACAATGGCTCCTTCATATAAGAGGCCAAATTCTGCCCTCAACTACTTATGCACAACAAAGGTTCTGTTTACCAGATGGAAAATCCTAGGGAAACAATGTCCTGCATATCAAACATGACCTAGAAGATTGAACACAGGGTGAGGAATCAGAAAGGTCAGAGTTCTAATCCCAGCTCCATTACTCTTTGACTCCATGGGCAAGTTACTTCATCTTTCTAGCTCCATTTTTCCATGTGAAAAATTTTACTCTTCTTTCCCAGAGGGGTGTGGTGAGGATTAGATCATTTGTACAGTGCACTGAACAGGTAATGTACTAAAAATGCTGAAGTGCTACCCTTTCCTCAGAGATTCTACATATCTTTAATCACAACCTCACCCTCATTTAAATCTAGTACCTGTTGTACTAGAGATGGGCCAGAACCAGTACTATGGCTATGATAAACCCCCTCTCAGGTTCAGAATCCAAATCTGGAAACAGATCCAAATTTCATGCCTGACTCTTACCTCATTAATGGGTCAAGCACAAGACCCTGAAACATAACACTCCAAACTTTGGGGGCCGAAAATTATAGTTCTAGACCTAACTTTTCAAAAAGTGACTATTGACTTGGAAGTCAGTGGAGTTACACCAATTTACACCAGCTTAGAATCTGGCCCTATACTGGTCTGTGTTTCCGTTTCACCATGCATAAAATGGAGATAATTATATTTAGGGAGGCAGTAGGGACTAGTAGCTAGTGCCTGGGCTTAGGACTCAGGTTCTATTCCCAGCTCTGCCGTTAGTCTCCTGGGTGAGCCTAGGCAAGTCACTTCACCTCTCTGTAAAACAATGATATTGATGTCCTTTGTAAACCACTCTGAGATCTGATGAAAGCTCTATAAGACTTGGTATTATCCATCTTTGTAAAGCACTTTGGGTGAAAAGTGCAATATAAATTATATTGATTATTCTTTGCCTTCCCAAGTTAAACAGTTCTAGTTTTTGTAATGTTAAAATAGCATACACACACCACCATACCATTAACTATTTTGTTGCCCTTCCCTGGATATTTTAATCTGTTTTCATTTCTTTTTATTGATTTGAATATTTTATAGTGCCCACAGAAGGGTTTCAAAGGAAACATTCCCATTGATCCCCAAAGTTCAATAACATTTCTAATAACAAAACATAAATATCCCCTAAGAAGCTCCCTTTTAGGAACAAATCCCAAGATCTTCAAATGGTGGGAAAGAAAATTAAGCTTATAAAGAGTAAATTCCAGTCTCCCAACTTGGATAATCAGCAGGTAATGTAATGGATTGATTCTCAGTTGATTTGCTGTAGCTCTGTTGATTTTAATGGAGCTATAAACCAGTTGAGAATCTGGCCCTTATCTCTGTACAACAGTATTAAACAAAATAGACCAATTTCAGTCTCGGTGTATATAAGTGCAATTCCAAGTCTGAATGACTCCCAACTAGAGCTAGTCTGCAAGATACTCCTTGAAATACATCTCTGATGAAAACCAGAAATATTTCTGACAAAAAAAAATGATCCCCCCTCCCCTCCCCATTTTCCAACAAATTCCACTCCTGACATCTTTATCAAAAAGCACTTGAGACATTTCTTCAATAGTATACAGGCAAGCCATCTCTCCAAAGAGATTTAAGCAGGTATTAGCTTTATTGTTCACAGTATTGCCAATTCACCTATTATTGTTTTTACACAAGTGTAGAGTATATCTAGGATAGAGATGATCCTTATCCTCATACATTTAGCATTCCTCATCAGTTTTTCTTTCTGCTGTTCACTTTTAATGCACATAATATACACACAGAGAGATCATCTTCTTCATTGGCATTCACATGGGTAGCCATATTTATGCTGCTCAATGTCGTCCTTTCTGCTGCATCCTGCCGATATATACCGCTTCCATAGAATTCAGTGGGAGTTTTTCTATTGACTTCTATAGTCTATTGACCACCAACACCTATTTCCTTTTTAGAGAAAATGAACCCAATAATCTTGGCGCCGGCATATTAGTGATTGCTATAAATGCTCTTATAAACACCTTTGTACTATTTTCTAGCCTCTTTTGCAGATGCTTTTTAACATCATATTTAACTTCCTATTTTCTTGACCATTGCAGAGTACTCAGTAACCATCTTCACTAAGCTCTCCCTTTTCCTGGGAGGATCTGAGTAATTCAGAGCCCATCAGTGAACATGATGGTGCTCAATATTTATTATTTAGGTTTTTTCTCTGCTATTAAAAGTCCAGCTGCTTCATCCAACCATTGTATTATTTACTAGGAACAATTTCAGGTCATCATTATGCTTTTCTACCTACAAAGGATCCCCTGCTAAAATTCAGACTTGCTCAATACCCATCCTCTGTGTCTCCTGCTTCTCTCAGCAACCGCTCCACTACAACTCTGTTGTAGGATTCATCCCATTACCAGAAGAAGGGAGATAAGGCTCTTGATGGCTGCAGTAACAGAAAAATGGAATTCACGTGCAATCCCATTCATGAACACCTAATTGACTAATGGGACATCAAGAGAGATGCTGACAAGGAGTTGGCAGTAGAATAGGTGTGACAATCAGTGACATGTCAAAGGCATGAGAGAATAAGTATTTATACATGCCGTGTCAATCGTTTTCTGTATGCCATTGCAAATGCCTATCCCTTTCAGGCTGGCATCCAAAATATAGCAATTAGTATTTGAAAAAAATGCTTCAGACATTTTATGGAAATGAAAGTAAATGGGTGAAAGACCCAGTGGAAATAGCAGTATATGACACAGATATCATTAAATGTCACCATGCTGCAATAGCACATTTGGCTACTGACATGAGCACCGTGGATAGCAGTTATATCCTTAAATGAAAGCAATGGTAACAGCAGATTCCGGTAGAGCTGGCTGAATAATATGTGTATGAGTTGATAAATTTTGCCTTTTTCCCCTAAATTTACATTTTTTCCATTATTGTACACAGGGCAAATAATTCACAAATAAATACAATTCTGTGATTTTATTATTATTATTATTATTTGCCCTAGTCACTCAACAGAGGTGGCAAATCATAAATATAAAATAGAATTTAAATCCAAAGGAATTTTTAATTACCGAAGATGTTATTAATATAAGCAAAGGGAATGTTCATTTTTTCTAAATTGCATGCAGTTTTTAACTTGACAGTGTAACTTTAAATCCATGTAAAAACAAACAATAACAAAAAATCAGTTTTTGTCCCTATTTAGGGGCGGAGAGACTGGAAATGTCATCAATGATAGATCTAGTCATGACCCTGTCAGTCATATCAAGTCATATGTCTAGACACCTGTCCCCCATGAATGCACTCCTAAACCTGTGAAGATCCTTGGTCACTGGACTAGTTTTTTGAATGCCCCCCTCAAGCACACTGTCACTATGATTTAACAGTAGACCTTGTTGTGTGTCATGCTTACAAAGGTTCAACAGGAGTTCTGAGAACTAGCCATTAGACTACCTGGAATGTATCACAAAACATTTTAATAATATGATCTTGGCCCCTTTTCCTATTTGTATCCCTCTCTGTTTCATACGATATTTCACTGATGATTAAAGCAATTAGAATCTGCAAATTAATTTTACATTGTGGTGATGTCTTTTGCTGAGCTGGTGATTTTAGCAGTCTTAGAATCATAGAATCATAGAATCATAGAATATCAGGGTTGGAAGGGACCTCAGGAGGTCATCTAGTCCAACCCTCTGCTCAAAGCAGGACCAATTCCCAACTAAATCATCCCAGCCAGGACTTTGTCAAGCCTGACCTTAAAAACCTCTAAGGGCAACAAATTCCACCACCTCCCTAGGTAACCCATTCCAGTGCTTCACCACCCTCCTAGTGAAAAAGTTTTTCCTAATATCCAACCTAAACCTCCCCCACTGCAACTTGAGACCATTACTCCTTGTTCTGTCATCTGCTACCACTGAGAACAGTCTAGATCCATCCTCTTTGGAACCCCCTTTCAGGTAGTTGAAAGCAGCTATCAAATCCCCCCTCATTCTTCTCTTCTGCAGACTAAACATTCCCAGTTCCCTCTCCTCATAAGTCATGTGCTCCAACCCCCTAATCATTTTTGTTGCCCTCCACTGGACTCTTTCCAATTTTTCCTCATCCTTCTTGTAGTGTGGGGCCCAAAACTGGACACAGTACTCCAGATGAGGCCTCACCAATGTCGAATAGAGGGGAATGATCATGTCCCTCGATCTGCTGGCAATGCCCCTACTTATACAGCCCAAAATGCCATTAGCCTTCTTGGCAACAAGGGCACACTGTTGACTCATATCCAGCTTCTCGTCCATTGTAACCCCTAGGTCCTTTTCTGCAGAACTGCTTCCTAGCCATTCGGTCCCTAGTCTGTAACAGTGAATGGGATTCTTCCATCCTAAGTGCAGGACTCTGCACTTGTCCTTGTTGAACCTCATCAGATTTTTTTTTGGCCCAATCCTCTAATTTGTCTAGGTCCCTCTGTATCCTATCCCTACCCTCCAGCATATCTACCACTCCTCCCAGTTTAGCGTCATCTGCAAACTTGCTGAGAGTGCAGTCCATGCCATCCTCCAGATCATTAATGAAGATATTGAATAAAACCGGTCCCAGGACCGACCCTTGGGGCACTCCGCTTGAAACCGGCTGCCAACTAGACATGGAGCTGTTGATCACTACCCGTTGAGCCCGACGATCTACCCAGCTTTCTATGATCTTGTTTGGTTCTTGAACCAGAACTGTGGTTTAGTCCTGAAGATCATCTTTCTCACCATTCACATCCAGCCTCAACCTTTCAAATCAACTTTTAAACTAATATCCAAATGAGTTTCAGAAAAATAATTTTACAGATTGGGATCATCCTTTTTAGTTCATGTGTTCCTCAGCAAAAATTCCTGCATGCCTCGATAGCCTTTTAATACTTAGGGCTCAACACAGACAAAAACATCTGTGATTTTTTTAAACAAAAATAAAAGGCCATCTTTATGAATTGTTAATTTATTTATTTAAGACCAGTGTCATGCTATCGCAGAAAAACCTGCAGTTTACCTTGTGCCGTTGTACAAAAATAGAAATGCAGTTGACTAGGTTCTGTTAGATCATTGTAGTTTAGATTGCAAAGGTATCAGGTTTTTACATTCATCTGGCTTCTTGCTAGATTTTCAGCAGTTGTGCCTGCTCAAACTATTCCAATTCAAGATTTCCTTCCAGATGATATTGTAAGGGCTAGATTGTGCTTTGGTCTACACCCCTATGCTGAAGAATAATGAGCAGTAAGGGCTGGTCCCCACTTAGTCCGGACTTCGGACTAAGGTACGCAAATTCAGCTACGTTAATAACGTAGCTGAATTCGAAGTACCTTAATCCGGACTTACCGCGGTCCAGACGCGGCCGGAAGTCTCCCCCCGTCGACGCCGCGTACTCCTCTCGGCGAGCTGGAGTACCGGCGCCGACTGTGAGCACTTCCGGGATCGATCCGGGATCGATTTATCGCGTCTTAACCAGACGCGATAAACCGATCCCAGAACATCGATGGCGTGCCTCCGGACCAGCCGGTAAGTGAAGACTAGGCCTCTGTCCCACCCCACCCCCCACCCACCCCACACACACCCTTTTACACGTGCGTGGCCTATCTGAACCCTGGGTCCAGGTGCACAGAAGTAAGCACGGCTATAAATTGGCTTATTTTCTCCCGGAAGCTGGTGAGCTTTGGTTCCTCCCATCTTCACACTGGCCACCCCCTCAGATCAAGGAGGGAATTGGGACTTAGATGTACCTCTGAGACATGATGTCTCTTGGGCTACTTCTGAGGTGATAAAGCTGGGCTATGCTAATACACAACCACAGATAATATAGGACCCACTTGCAGGATGGAAATACTGGTAGACTATGCCATTTAGCCTTACATTAGTTGCCTATTCCCCTTGTGGATGCACTCATGTGCCACTTATTTATAAGTTGCCCAGGTGCTCTATTTAACTGTAATAGTCATATCTCTGTTGCTTAGAAAACCATCTTTCATCATTGTCCTTTATTTCTTATCACTATCATAATATTTGGGGCCTGACTTTCCAAGTGTTGAAGACTACCACATGCCTGATACCTAGAATTTAGGCAACATACCAGCTCACAAATAAGAGAAATGACCATTCCTTAAAAAAAAGGGACACATCAAACGATATATTACCTGAAGCTGACCCTTGAGGACCCGTCATGTGCAGGTTATCAAATGCAAAAAACTAAGCAAAAATGTTGTCTTGCACCAGCTTAATGGCTATTGTCCAGTCTTCAGACCACGTATTAGCATCTGTAATTGCTGAGATATGTCTCTGATATGTATTTTATTAGGTCACGAGGTGTATTATACATTTCCAAGAAATGCATGCACGCTCTTTTTTTCATTTTGGCTCCCCAACATTACAGGTCATTTGTTCAGCAGTAGCTTCAATTTCTCCCTTCACAAGTCAATCACATAGCTTTTGATAGAAGCTCTCAGTACATTTTTAAGACTATTATTCTCAGGGTATCACTATGAGTAGACTTGATGATGGTGGCCATTAATGTCTTGAGATATTATGTAATCATCAAATAGTCCTTGAGCTTTCCCAGTTGTTGCTGGTATTTAAGCTCATAAGACTCCTTCTCACAGCTAACCAGCCTTTGTGGGTATATTTACACTGCACACTAACCTCAGGCTCTGACTCGGGTTTGAGCCCAAGCCTGGCTTCTGTCCACACACACGTCAGTCTGACTCAGGTCAGCAAGCACTCAGGACTCTGCTGGCAGGGTGGGTCAGAGCCCAAGTCCCACCAAGACTCAGATCCAGGCCCTGTTATTTTGCATCATGGACACAGATCAAGCCCCAGACCTGAGTCAGGTCTGCATAGTGCAGTATGGATTCATTACCACAGCTGTGAGGTATGAGTCCAGCAACTGTAATCCCAGGTTTACAATGCAGTGTGGACGCTCAAGCATGAGCTCAGAAATACCAAGTCCACAGGCCCAGGTTTACAATGCAGTGTAGACATTCCCTGTATGTCTCTGCTCCCTTTGACATATTCCAGCCACGCTGCAGTACTGTGGTAGCTCCCTACTTTGGTAGATCTATCCTTTTCTGCAGGCTTTCATATCATTTCTTGAAAACCAGCTTCTTCTTTGAACATTAGTACATTCAGTTGATATCCTACCACATCTCTGAAAAATGAGTGGTTGTCTTTTCTCAGCTCATTTACTATTGTTATGTCCACATTCCTGCAATACTTCAGAACAGTTTTTTAATGTCAACCACGGATTCATCTCAGATAGCATCCAGCGTGACAACGAATAGTTGACATAATCATTATGTTTAAGATGCCATTCATTCTCTTTAAAAAGTAACTGGTGATCTAAACCAAATCAAAGAAAGGACTGGAAGGGACCTTTAGAAGTCAGTAATAACTGGCTTTTCAAAGTTAATCTCACTGGTTTCCTATCTCTCAAAAAGAATAATATTCTCTTTGGTTCCTGGTAAATGGCATATTTTCTTTCATTAAATGCCAAAGTAATAACAACAACTAGCTTTTTATCCAAGTGGGCAAATGAATTCCTGGTTTAAGCCCAATAACACAGTGGATTGACATCAGGCATGAATTTGCCCCCAAAAGCCTGTGCTCGGGCTTATTGATTTATCCTAGTTGCTGTCAGCCCTAGATTTTGATCCATAAGCTTCCTGTTCTCCCCCAAACATTAAAATCTTCAGTGACACATTTTACTAAATGACATACGTGGGTAACTAGTAAGGAGCCACACCTCTAGTTTAATCATTCTTTTTGCAATGCCAGCGTACACCACTAAGCCCTACATCCTGCTCAATTTACCCAGCTAAGTAGCCTAACTGGTTTCAACAGGTCTATTCATTTGAGTAAGGAGAATCAGATTTGCCTCTAATACAGCCTTATTGGAAAATTCTGGGAGGCAGGCGGGTGCAAGCCCGCCTGCTTCTAAAAGTCCCTCCCCAAGCCTTGTGGGAAGAACCACTGGACCCGGAACCCAGTTGAATGCGGGGGAACAACTAAGGAATAATAGGGATGGGAGTGAGGGTCATAGATTCAGAATTAGGGATCCAGAGGGGGACACCGAGCAGAGGACCCTGGACAGTGCCCACTACTCCTCAAAGCGGTCTAGGCAGCCAGCAGATGCCACCCAGAGAAATTCTGCCCAGATGCATGAGACCAGGGAGGAGCGGAAATAGGCCCCACAGTCGCAGAGCACCTCCTCATCCAGCATCCTCCTCCTGGTGTTGTAGATGGCCACTTTGGCTAGCGCCAGGAGAAGGTTGACGAGGAGGTCTTGCGACTTCGTGGGGCCACGCACAGGGTGTGTGAATATGAAAAGGTGCGTGGAAAAGTGCAGCCAGAACCTCAACAGGAGGTTCTGGAGGAGCCGGAATAGGGGCTGAAACCTGGCGTATTCTAAATAGGCATTCGCCAGGGTCTCCCTCATGCCACAAAAGGGGTAGGCATCAGGAATGGAGGTGAACTGCACCTGGTACACACCCGTGCTCATGGCTTCATGAAGGAGCTGCGGCCAATATCCCCGGTGGGTCATGGGACCAGGGTGGAATATACACTGGCCCACCCAGGTTCCTCACCCTCTACATGTAGAAAGTACTGCCACTTGGTATCAGGGCGGGACACGAGGGTGAGGAAGTGAAACGTGTGGAGCACGAGCCTGTAAAATTGTTCCCTTGGCACGGTTCGCAAGAAAACCAGCTGCAGGGTGTGCAGCCGGCTCAGGTTACGGAGGGAGCCGGGGGGTGGGAGAGGCTTATGAGGCAGGGGCCTGATGACAAAGGGGCAGGCAGGGAGCACCTTCTTGCAGGACCCTCTCAAGGCTGTTGCCACCTCCTGGAGTATGCACAGGGGGGTCTGAAGGGTTGAGGGCCCCATATGCCAACCGAGTGCTCGGGGATCCACCCAGTCGTCCCCCCCCCCCAGTCGTAGTCTAGGAGGTGTCCGATTCTGCTGGTTTCTGCCAGGACCAGCTTCCAGTTGCACTGGTCTGGGAATCAGGAGACCTGCATTCTATTATTGGCTCTGCAACTGGCCTTCTGGCTGACCATGGACAAGTCACTTCCCTTCTGTGCCTCAGTTGCCCTATCTGTAAAATGACAATGATGCTTACCTCATTTTTAAAGAACTCTGAGATTTAGAGAAGAAAGTACTATAACAGAGCAATGTATTCATCATCATCGTATCATCATCTAGCAAGGGCCTCTTTAAACATGCAATGACACTTTAAAAATACGCATATCCTTTTTAGAAATAAGTACACAGGTAAAAAATTAACTATATATGGAGTATTTTTAAGTTCTCTGTGACGTTGTGCAGTCTATATGGTTTTATAAAAACTTGATAATAAGTCAATATAATGTAACTGGGATAGTTTTAGAGAAAATACGGTAATAAGTGAATGTAACGTAACTGGGATATGCTTCATGCAAAAGGTCTCTTGTAAGGTATCATTACAAAGCTTAGAATCTACTGAGTATGATCATCTGATTTGTATAAATGTACCACTCTTGTATCTAAAACTAGAAATATAAAATGTAACTCTGAGGGCCTATTGTAATTGTGTAAAGTGTGGACCATTAATGATGGTTTGGAATCTTGATGACTCCCATTGTCTGCAGATGGCTGTATTTACCTGTGAGTCTTCCTGTATATGTGTGTGCTGGCAAGTGAGTAATGAAGTCTTGCAGTGACATGTGATCATGTCACCTGAACTGGAATCCATCTTTAACCTAGTGCTTTTCCAGTGAGGGGGGGTGGAAACCCAGAGAGACAAAGATTTCCCGCCTTATGCAAAAGATATATAAAGGGGGGAAGAGAACAGAGAGAGGGAGAAGCCATCATGAAGAATCCCCTAGCTACCACCTGAGCTGCAACAAGAGCTGTACCAGGGGAAAGAATTGTGCCCAGGCCTGGAAGGTGTCCAGTCTGAGAAAAACTTACTGAAACATCTCTGAGGGTGAGATTATCTGTATTTAGTTTGATTAGACATAGATTTGCGCATTTTATTTTATTTTGCTTGGTGACTTACTTTGTTCTGTCTGTTACTACTTTGAACCACTTAAATCCTACTGTCTGTATTTAATAAAATCACTTTCTATTTAGTAATTCACTCAGAGTATGTACTAATACCTGGGGGAGCAAACAACTGTGCATATCTCTCTATCAGTGTTATAGAGGGCGAACAATTTATGAGTTTGCCCTGCATAAGCTTTATGCAGGGTAAAACGGATTTATCTGGGTTTAGACCCCATTGGGAGTTGGGCATCTGAGTGCTAAAGACAAGCACACTACTGTGAGCTGTTTTCAGGTAAACTTGCAGCTTTGGGACAAGTGATTCAGACCCTGGGTCTGTGTCTGGAGCCAGACAGGAGTGTCTGGCTCAGCAAGACAGGGTGCTGGAGTCCTGAGCTGGCAGGGAAAACAGAAGCAGGGGTAGTCTTTGCACATCGGGTGGCAACCCATGATCCAACCCGTCACATTCTCCTAAATTACCTATGCCATTGCCTGATGCTTAGTGTCTAGGGTCTGCTTTGCCTTCCAGTGGGCAAGCCTTAAAGAAAGGGGGAGACCAGAAACAGCAAACAAATTCATGTCTCCCATACAACTGTGTGTATTGGGATAGATGTTATATGAATAGCTCTTATTGAGAGACCATCGTGACTAAAGAAGAAACCCTCTGCACATTGAGGGTGTCTAATCTGACATGTGGTGGGCAAATAGTACTACATACATGTTCCTTTAATTTTCAGTATGAATGTTGCAAGCAAAAGCAACATGTTTCTGATACAACTAACATGCCATAGTTATTGGCCTTCCCAGTGCATAAAATAACATCCTCATTGTGCCCAACTTCATACATAGAAAGTGACTTTTATTGTTCTATTTTTATATGAAAGACCAAAGTGTCCCTTGTTTATGAAGGCTGGGTGATGTTGCTTATTTTGCGTAGTGGGCCAAAAAAAGGTTACAAAACCTCAGACTAGTATGACAAGACTGATGTATTGAAGAATTCCCAGATCCCAAGTCAGTCACTATAAGCTCAATTGTTTCTTAAATTACAGTGAGTAGTATTTTACTGCACAGATAACCTCACTGATACCAGTGGGGCTAGTCAGAGAATAATGGTGGCAGAATCTAGCCCGAAATTATTAAGGAAGAGCCAGTGAATAGGATAGACTGACGTGATTGGTACAAACTTCAGGATGATAGTCATTATGGGAAAGGTTGCTTACTTTATTGTATATTTGGTTAACGCCTCATCTAAACCCTAAATCAAATGGGAAGTCTGTTCCATCTCTCTAACATGACTGCATTGAACATTGCTGGTCCGTCTCAAGTTCAGTGGTCTGAAAATGCACGTTAATACGCCAGGAAGTAGAACGGCCAGCAATCTGGTAAGTGGGGTGGTGTTTGCTGGGGAGTGATCCCCCAGCAGCCCGCTAGGGAGCACTATGTATGATGCTGAAGGAGAATGACCATGATGAAAGCCTCAGAAATGGAGGCATGTGAGAATTATCACAAACAGTGATTTGCAGAAGCTAAAATTAAACCAAAACCACAGGATTTCTCTGCCCATACTGAAGTACAGGTTTCACTTGGGGCTTACAAAAACCTCTGCTGATAATTGGCTTGGGATCTGAATAATCTTTCCAGGCACATTTTGGATTGCAGCCTTCCCAGTGACCCATAAGCTTCATCATCAGTTCAGATAACAAATTAATCTTGACTGGGGCAGAAGTGCAAAATTCCCTGGGATTGATTTGTCAGAACCCTGCTGATTCATTCCCAGGAAGAGCCATAAAGCCCCTGAGAAGACATGTGCAGAAAAGACACGTGGCTTCAGACTTGTGCTGGACTTCACCCAACAGCAGACAGTGAAGAAGCAGACCCACAAATACATTCTCAGTTTTGATTAGACAAGACGTAAATGCTCTGAAATGGAAATAATATTTCCTTTGTTAGAGAGCTGTACTGCCAATCAGAGGTTGCTTTGAAGGGAAACAAGTAATTGAGGCCCAAGTTTGATTTAATAAGGGGTTCACAAAACACAATGTTAATAGAAATCTATTCTTAACAGTTCGTTAATAATTTAAAATGTCCCCTGCAGTTTTGGAAAATCAAACACAATTACACTGTGCTAGTATGTATGACAATCAGAGAATGAAATAGACGATAAACTAATCCATCTAATTTCACTGGTTTTTAATAAGTGGAGTTGTTAATCAGCTCAGTCGTCAAGTCTCCAGAGCAGTGCTCAATATGCCTGAAGCAGGAGACAAAAGTGGCTTTATGCCACATTTCAATCCCTCCATCTGATTCTGAGGTCAGCCAGCAGCTGGTCCTACACTGGTATCACTTACAGCGACCTCAGGGGTGCTGTACCTTGCCCCATTTTGTAACACCCCTACCACTATGCCAACACTTTGCCACCCAAGGATTCCTCAATGCTTGGAAAATCCTCAACTGCCATTTTCAGGCAGTTTTAAATTCTCCTTTACATTACTGGAGCAGTACAAAAGGGGACTTGAGCACAGGCCAGGATCTAGTCTAATGTTAAATACAACTGTCTTCTCAAATATCCCTTTTCAGGATTTGTTCAAATGAATGTGCATACCAAAGCCATCTTTCCTGCCTGAGGAGAAGGTAATCTGTTGTACTGATCACCAGAATGAATACAATTTTAAATTAGTTGCACCAAATATTGAAGTCCTTGTTAGTTTATGCTCAATTCTTAGGCTAGACTCCAAATGAAGAATGGATAAAAACCTGAGCAAAGACATTGGGGTTTGGTCCATGAAGACAAACATACACAAGAAGGGTCAGAGATAAAATGAAGCATTGAGCTCAGCAATAATAGTCTATCTCAGACTCATAGACTTTAAGGTCAGAAGGGACCATTATGATCATCTAGTCTGACCTCCTGCACAACGCAGGCCACAGAATCTCACCGACCCACTCCTGTAACAAACCCCTAACCTATGTCTGAGCTATTGAAGTCCTCAAATAGTGATTTAAAGACCTCAAGGTGCAGAGAATCCTCCAGCAAGTGACCCGTGCCCCATGCTGCAGAGGAAGCCGAAAAACCTCCAGGGCCTCTGCCAATCTGCCCTGGAGGAAAATTCCTTCCCTACCCCAAATATGGCGATCAGTTAAACCCTGAGCATGTGGGCAAGACTCACCAGCCAGACACCCAGGAAAGAATTCTCTGTAGTAACTCAGATCCCACCCCATCTAACATCCCATCACAGACCATTGGGCATATTTACCTGCTAATAATCAAAGATCAGTTAACTGCCCATATTAGGCTATCCCTATCAAGGACAGAAGACATGGAGTTTGAACTACCTGAAGATCATCTGGTGAAGCTGGTGAACAGAACTGTCCTCCTGCATTTAAAGGCTGTGATCCCACAATGAGATGCATGAAGGTGGATCCCTATGGCCATATGGAGGCTCACTGCCTTCAATGGAGTTACACATGGGCATAAAAGTCTGTCTTATATGCTTCTAATTGCAGGATTGGGGCTAAAATATCTATTTAAAACTAGAAGATCCATCACTATTTTCAAGAGGTTATAAAGAAAGAGAAAAAACGTATATGTAAGACCTACAGAAAAACCAATATTTTGTTTCCACAGTCCCTCTGCATTCAAGCAAGTGAAATGAAACGTTAATTTCAAGTCCCATTAGGAATAGAGGAGGAAAGCAATGGCTGCCAAATAACTAAGTTGTTAGGATAAGAATTCTTATTTCCAAGCTTCTGAGACCACATTACCAACAAAGGAGAAGAAATAAAAATATTTAAATTATTTAGAAAGTATTTGCTACTATGCCTTCAAAGGGAGTTAAATTATATTGTTATTAAACTCAGAGAAACGAGTCTTCCCAAAAGGATTAGATCTGTAGTTTCTCTGACTGGAGCTTTGCCAAGTAAAATTGTTCAGCCTTAGTGTGATTACAGCATTAAAATGCTGGGCGGGAAATAAATTTAAGCAGTAATATAAAGCTAAACTAAATTTGAGTGAAATACTAAAAAAAAGGCAATTTATGACACAAATATGCATTTGGAATAAATATTTAACAAAAACAACTTTTTCATTTGGAACTAAATAAAAGTTTTTATAAAATTTATTTATTTGTATTTTTGAAGATGCATTCATGCAGCAAACCTGTATAAACTGATAAAAAGTCCTGGGGTTTTGTGCACATTCAGAAAAGAAGAGAAGTGTTTCCTTCAATTAATTGGTAAAGTCTGCTTCAGTACTGATTAGTTCTGCCACACAGTGGGAAATGATGAAAACTGAAGGAGTACTGGTTACAAAGTACTAGAAAATGAAAACGAAGTGAGGCAGAAAATTTAAAGTGCTGTTGTTTTACTTATAAAATTAAAATTCAGCAGCATTTTAAAGGAACCCAGTTTCATTTCCAAGGCTTTATCTCAGTGATCCTCTTAAAAATAAGCACAAGAAGAAAACTTGCGGATATGTAATGTAATCCATAATAGCCACAAATAAATCTAGGAAAGGACATATGAGCATGCATAGAAGAAACAACAAATATACTGGGCCCGATTCTGCTTTCATTCACAGAGCCTTAACTGTCCTTGTCCTTTGAGATAATCCACTAAGTCAGAACTAAAGCTTATTATGAGATCAGCTTCGATGCAAAGAGACATTCTGTGGCTAGACAGAGGACTTCAGTTTCCACAGCCGTCAATCTGTCACCTTTCACAAGCACTGCCAATAGAAGAGTGGAGAGATCAGTAAGTAAAATATGAAGTGCTGTGTAAGGGGATGCAAATTAGACTCCCTCATATTACTTTAGACTCAAATGCCCATCAACCTACTTATACTTTTCAATGCAAGGCTAGAGCTACACTACGGGCCCAGGGTGCGAGTACCCTGCTTGTGTACACGTACTCAAGCTAACTCCCGTTCAGCTAGTGTGAGTATAAACGGTAACGTAGCTTCGGTCGCACAGGTAGTTTCAGCAGAAGCATGGCTGAACTGGGCTGAGAACATACCCACTGGTTTCAGGCAGCACGGCTCAGCTGCACCTGCACTACTGTGCTATTGCACCTACACTGATCTTTATACTCGCACTAGTTCGATGAAAGCTAGCACAAATATGTGCACAGGAGCAGGGGAATCACACCCCCTGTTCATAGTGTAGACATACCCTGAATGTGAACGAACCTAATCCGGTGTAACTTACAGAGAAAGGAGCCATAAAAATTAACCTTAATTTGGCCGCCTTATGCATATGCATTATGATACAGTCTTTACAGGATTACATACTATTTCCCCCCCTGCCTCATTCAGTACACAGCAAGGATGGTGTTCACAGACAGACCCTGAGAGCACAGGAAAGACAGGCTCCCCGCTCTCAGATCATGTGCCTGGACATGGACCTGACATGGCCCACAGCAGCCTAGAGCTGCCATTTCAGGGAAAGTCCTATTCAGCCTGGGGCTTGCCCAGTGTAAATGCAAGCTTCCAGGAGTTTAGCTGCTAAAATCAAGGAAGTCTCTACAGAACATGTGTGAACTGAGATTTTTCAAAGGATTATACACTGACTAAATTTGAGTGGATTTTCATGGGAATGGCACAAGGTACATCCCTGACACAAAGGCCACCTGCCTGCCACATCTCAAGTCCCTTCTCCCAAAGCATGGTGGCTATGCAACTGCTCAAAGAAAAGGTTGCCGGTATTTTTTTAATGAGGACAAAAGAACACACTTTTCCCCAGACACAGTCACAGAAACAGCTGGTTGGAAAGAGGGGAAAAAAATCCCTCAGCCTCAGGCATACACCTGGGCTGTAAAATTTCAGTCCCAACAGTTAAAGTTGGACAAACTTATAAGCAACTGAAAACAAGGTCTTATAGCAGAAAGTGCCAGCCAATCTTAGCAGGCAGTGCAGCCAGCCCCACCTATAATATTGTAGAACTATTAGAAGATTATTTAGAGACAAAAATAAAGTTGCAGAATCCATTTATGAATCTTTTGCTAAAAGCTGGAAACATTAGGACATCTTCTAGGTCCAGCAAATTTACAACTAGCACTTTGATAATAAAGAAGCAAGTTTTAGTGTGATGTATTAGCATTTGGATGAAATCATGAGTGAGCCACACTCCAATAACTTATTTTTTGGTCTACAGTTCAGTAAGGAGCAGACAGAAGAGGGAGAACATTCTCCGTGCCCCACAGGCGCTGACTCTTGGTTTTGCTAGTGGAAGCTCTTCTTCGTCCCCTCCTCCCCATGCAAGCAGCACTGGGGGCCTTAGGGGGAAGAGGGTAAGTGGGGGTCGGGGCCACCATCCAGGTGCCAGGGCCCTGCGGGTCCTGAGCACCCACAATTTTTTTTCAGTGGGTGCTTGAGCCCCAGAGCACCCACAGAGTTAGCACCTTGGTCGTACACTACAAGCTGAAGGAGGAGGGGCTGTGATCTTTGCCGCCAGCATGAAATTCAGGAAGTCCCCTTCCCTAAAACTGAGTGAGATCAAATGCTGTGGGCCCATCTTGCATGGGAGTACTAGGATGAAAGTAAGGGAGGGAGTGCCATCAGCATACAAGATCACCTTCATGTGCTCTCTTTTTATCAAAGGTATTTATATAGCCCCCCCATTACCTGCACACATCACAATCGTTAGTGCATTTTCCCTCAGAACACTCCTGTGACATAGAGAAACACTATTATCCCCATTTTACAGATAAGGAATTCAGGCACAGAGACACTTGCTCACTGTCACATGGAGGACCTGTGGTAACACCAGAAATTGAATCTGCTTCTCCCACTGCCGAGACTAGCACTCAAGCCACTAGATCATCCTTCCTCACCTGCTAAAGCTGCTCACTGATGTGGGGATATATTTACTTTGGTTGATAGTCAGCGACTATTGTCAATGTTGAAGGCAATTCTTTTATAACCTTAACCGGAACAAGAGCACTTCATTATCATATCTTTACTTTCATGTGGTGTCTATAATAGTCACAAATAAAACCCCAGGGGGGTTTAGTAGGATCTGCAGGGAGTGCAGAAGCCAATATGCTTTTTATGCAAACTGGCCAACAATTCAAATTTTACTGCTGCCATTCTTTCGATTGTCACAGAGAAGTCATCTGACTAGACAGACTGGGAGCATTCTACACACTTCACTACTTTGGATTTGGCTTCCAGTTCTTAAAATAGGGATGTACCTCACACATCCATCCTTCAGCTAGAAACCTGACTAATACCTATGTCAAAGCTTCTCTCTCCTTACAGAGGACAATAAAGGGGTCTTCATTCCTCACCCCACATCCATTTGGTCATTAATGAATACATGCTAATAACTTTGATTGCATGTATATCACATTTAGAAGAAAAGAGAAATTGTGGAACCTGACCTCGAGAATTAGACAAATGGAGTATGTGCCTAAAGTTACTCATGTGTTAGCAAAATAGGGCTTCCAAAGAGCCCCACAGTGATCTGGGGGATAGGACACTTGAGTGGGAGTCAAGCAGGCTAGGTTCTATTCCCAGCTCCGAGACTACCGTCTGCATGACCTTGGGCAAGTCCCTTCATCTCCCTGTGCCTTAGTTTCCCCATTTGTACATGGGGAATAATGCTTATAACTTCCCCTTTGCAAAATACTGTTGCAGTTGACTTAGAAAAGTGCCATGTGACAGATGTGTATTACCATTCATAAGCTAATAGTGGTTTGAGTTTGATCCCATCAGAGAAGTTCTGGAAAGTCAAGCCTAACATGATGCTTAGGAATAAGCCGGAAACATATCAATGCCTTCCTCATGAAAGAGAGACCTATGCAGGTGTTACCCACACACCTTCTGGGTGCGGTGCTCTGTCCCATCTAGTGGCCCTGAGACCACTTAGCGAGAGTTAAATGAGTCTGCTCCACAGCCTTAGCTAAGAGCCAGTTAGCTTTTAGCTCAGGCAGTAGACCAGGGATCGGCAACCTTTGGCACGTGGCCCACCAGGGTAAGTACCCTGGCGGGCCAGGCCAGTTTGTTTACCTGCCGCGTCCGCAGGTTCGGCCGATCACGACTCCCACTGGCCACAGTTCGCCGCTCCAGGCCAATGGGAGCGGCGGGAAGCGGTGGCCAGCACATCCCTTGACCCACGCCGCTTCCCGCAGCCCCCATTGGCCTGGGACAGCAAACCGCGGCCAGTGGGAGCCGCAACCAGCCGAACCTGCAGATTCGGCAGGTAAACAAACCGGCCCGGCCCGCCAGGGTAAGCACCCTGGTGAGCCACATGCCAAACGTTGCCGATCCCTGGAGTAGAGGCTCATACACAGGGCCGGCTCCAGGCACCAGCCCAGCAAGCAGGTGCTTGGGGCGGCCAAGGGGAAGGGGCGGCACGTCGGGCTGTTCGGCGGCAATTCAGCGGCGGGTCCCTCTCGGAGGGAAGCACCTGCCACCAAATTACCACCGAAGAAGAAAGCGGCATGGTGGAGCTGCTGCCGGAGCTTTTTTTTTCCCCCCCGCCGCTTGGGGCGGCAAAAACCCTGGAGCCGGTCCTGCTCATGCACTAAGCTCCAGAGGTCCCAGGTTCAATCCTGCCCACAGACGACCGGGGTCTGTCAGCGTTACACAAGGAAGGTGTTCCTGTTCCCTGCTAAAGATACAGCCTGCAGAGGTCAGACCCATATTAAAAATTTGATCAGATTTCTGCCATTCGGATTTTGCTAGAAGTAGTCCACAAAATAAAGCCATGAAGCACTGGGCTATTCAAGTTATGGAGAGGTTGCTTAGGATGCTCCGATGTTTTTCAATAGACTCTCATTTTAGAGATTGATCAGTTTGCTCTTGCCATGAAGACATTCAGCCTAGTGACGAGAGAAGTGCTGTGGAACTGCTAAGTATCCCATTTTTCCAATCTGGATCTCATGCTTGTAATTGTCCTGGTGTAACACTTGAACTTTCAGTTAAGTGTCCTTCTTCTATTAACAGCACAATATACTTATTCAGAGCAGGGATATTAATTAATTGGGAGGACAAGAAATTAATTATGTTATAGTAATAGTGAAAACAATTTGTATTGCTGGGAAGCCAAACTCACACTCTGTCTGGGTCCTTTCACTGCAGAACCCTGAATTAACTCTTTGTTAGCTGGGTGAAGTCACTCCTGCATGCCGAACCAGAGAAAACTAACAAAGCTAGTATTCAGGCATATTAAGTTCAAAGCCTTAATAACAGGCTTTAAGTGAAGTATATACGTTAACTAGGGAAATTTTAGTCTTGATTGTCCTAACCAGAAAATGAGATTCTGTTTGGTTTTGGATAATCAGATAAGGAAATAATGTGAATGCTGCATGATAATTATTTTCCCTGAAGATTAGGAATTAAGGATTTGTATGTTTCTCCTACTCCTGGCTTTTCATCTTCCATTCATATTTATTTAGTTCCTCTCCACTATGACCAAAATGGAAGTAGGACTGAGGCCTACATCCTCAACTCTTTCTTCTTCCCTGCTCACAGCTTCTTCCATCTCCTTGTTCCTTCCCATCTCCAGATCCACTTTATTATTTCTCTTGTGCATGCCTGTTTCTCTTGCTGGTGGGTGCTCTGTAAATACAGCTTGTACAGCTTTGTTCCAGCAATATTCTATTGAATTTTCACTACCACGAGACCAAGAGTTAATTTTTACCCTTCACTCTGCACAGCACTTAGGATACTGTCAGTGCACAACAAATAATAAATATAAACTATTTTCATGGATGGGACTGTAGAATTGTACCCAAACAGGCCAGGATAAATGTATTATCCAATCCAATTACAGAGAGAGTGCATGTATGTGCACACACATGCACACACCCATGAAACATGCTGCATCTGTTTCTAACCTTGCAAGATCTAGAACAGGGGTTCTCAAACTGGGGGTTGGGACCCCTCAAGGGGTCGCGAGGTTATTACATGGGGGGTCATGAGCTGTCAGCCTCCACCTCAAACCTTGCTTTGCCTCCAGCATTTATAATGGTGTTAAATATCTTAAAAAGTGTTTTTAATGTATAAGGGGAGGGTCGCTCTCAGAGGCTTTCTGTGTGACAGGGGTCACCAGTACAAAAGTCTGAGAACCCCTGATCTAGAGCTACCGGATGTTAAAATCATATTAGGTATGGGAAAGCTATTTATTCATGTTGAGGTAGGTCCAGAATGCATCTGTTTATATCAGATATAGTCTTTTTGATTCCTGCATGGTTGGAAACATTAGGTAAAGTTTTGTTCGGGGGGAGATGGAACGGATTATGTGTGTGGGGGGGTGATGATGGGCCAAGGGAAGAAATATAGGCCTGGTTACTGGGGTAAGGCAGGGCAGGAATTTTTCATGTGCGCTGATAGGCATATTCCTCAGGCTGGGAGGGGCCAGGGCACATTTCAAGCCCTGTTCCTCACTCTTTCCACAAATAATGTGGGGCGAGAATGGGTAAGCAAGCTATGACTTGTGAACCCTAGCTTCTCCTATCCCCCCCCTTAGGCCTACCCTGGACATTTCTGAGCTACTGATGAGGCAGGCGTGCATGCCAGGTGGGCATATTTATGTATGGCTTCTGATCACTATCCTTTCCTGTCTAGCTGCCGGCTTCCTCTCTTGGAGGAATCTAGCAATTGTGGCTTGGGTCCTGTTGCAACATCTGTCTGAGACGGTTTCAGGGCTACAGGCAGCATGCTGCCTTACTTGCTACACCTCAGCCTACACCAGCCTTTGGCTGGCCCCATACTCAGCTTTATTTAGAAGAGTGGATTGGAGCAAGTGAAAAGGCGACATGGGAGAGAGAGCGGCCCAATCAAAAGGGCCTGCAGAAAGACCCGGATGTGCTTGAATTGTGCACACACTTATTACAATTATTATTAATTATGTTACATTATTGTCTACAGGCCCCAACTAGGATCAGGGCCACATTGTGCTAAGTGCTGGAGAACTGAACCAAGTCCCAGTCCTTTTTTATTTCTCTCTCTCACACACACACACACACACACACACACACACTTTATAAACAACTTGAACTCATGCTACATGTTCCAGCTCAGGTTCTGAAACTCAGGGAATGGGGTAGGTTTCAGATTCCAAGCTCCAGCCAGAGCAGGAATGTTTACCTGGCTATCTTTAGCCATGTGAACCCAAGACTGTAGACCTGGGACTCTGAGACTCACTGCTGTGGGTGTTTGTTTTTGCAGTGTAGACGTACCCTGAGGGCTAGTCTTCACTACCACGCCCAATCAGCGCCACTGCGATCGATGCAGCGGTGTCAATGTAGCACAGCTGGGGAAGATGCACTACATCAACAGGAACACACTCTCCCGTTGACTTAATTAACCCACCTCAACGAGAGGCGGCAACTATGTTGGTGGGAGAGCATCTCCCACCCATACAGCCCAGGGCAGACACCACATTAAGTCTATGTAAGTTACATTGCTTATGGGGGTGATTTTTTCACAGCCCTGAGAAACATAACTTACATCGACTTAAGTGGTAGTGTAGACAAGCCCTTAGATTCACTTTATTGTCCTCTTGCTTTACATCTGAGCCACTCACAAAACAGTGAGTGCCCTTTGACACTAGTAGAGGTGACATCAGAACGGTCTCTGCACCTACTTTACCAGGCAATATAGGATTTCCCAATTGCAGAGACAGGTGGTGGGGGGAGAAGGGGAAGAAAGTTTAATTAGTAAACACAGAGCAGTATAAATATCTTCAAGCTAACTCTCCTCCTGCAACTTTTTGTTACAGTGGATGCATGAAATATTTAGACTTGCTAGAGCTCCACTAGGAAAGCTTTTATGCCAGCAAAAGGGAACATAGCCAGGAGCTGCCTGCTGGCACTGCATGCTGGGATGCTCTATGTGGTCTGTGCCAAAGCTTTTCCCCTTTCACGGTCACACACCAACCTATCCTTGGAAGTGTGTGCGCATTTCTGGCTGACATCTCCAAGCAAAGTGGAATCATCATTGTCCCTCATTTGGACGCTGGACACTGTCTGAATTTTTTAGCGTCTAGGACACTCCACTCTGCATGATCCCAGGCACAGCAGCAGGGATGTTACAAATGAACAGGAGAGACAAAAGCTGTACAAAAAAAGTAAACTAAACATGCTGCGCTTCTGTGTTTTCTGCCTCGTCGCCTGTGTTGTCATTTCAGTTTGTTCTGCAACTCACATTTTTTTAAGCTGTCAGACCGGATTTTGCGACTTGTCAGAAAAAAAATCCACTCACTTATATTTTATAATTTTTCTTCTGAGTTGGGCTAGAGCAGCAAAGCACTACAGTCATATTCCACCAAAGCAAAAGCACAGCTGGGTACAAATAGGATGCTGAGAAAATGATGGAAAATTAGTGTGCGTTTACAGTCACTTGTGGAGTCAGTTGAAAAGGGAAATGAATCCAGGCCAGTTTGATTAGATCCCTGCAAAGCATGCTGCCTTTGTAATGCATACAGCAAGTCAGTAAAGAATAGAGCACCTCAGCATTTCAATATACATTGACTGTGTATCTGTCAATAGATTTTTTTAATGTGCTTCTCACCCTGGTATAAAGACACTACTTAGCTTTTTCATGTAAATCGAGGCAAGATGAAATGTATATAAAATATTTGTAACAAAATGCAGAAGTATGTTGAATCAAGTTTTTCCCATTTCACTAAGAGGTTGAAAATGGTCTGTTTTTGCAGAAAATTGCACCAAGGGAAGTGTGTTTTTTTTTTAACGTAAACAGGCCAATCCACATTTACCCAGTGAAAAACGGTCAGTTTTTGATCAAAATAAAAACAGGCTTATTTCTATGTGAAAATGGGCAAAAATGGACCCATTTCTCAGACAGATGGCTATTGCATCTAGCACATTACAAAAGATGCACATTTTATTTTCAATGTGAAAATAGGCATTTAACTGAAAAATGCAAATAAAATCGACCTTTGACAGATGCAAATTCATCCTAAACTGACTGGTGAAAAAAACTTTCATGTGAAATTCCAAAAACTGTATGTTTCACATAACCTTTAATCAAGCAATCCATTGATAGTGATCACCAATAATCCCAACACGAGACAGCTATATTTCCACCCCATTACATAGCAAATTGGTATTCCTATGAGTTATCCCAAGATAATCTTTTGCTGTCAGCATTTCAACTCTGCATAGCTGGATTCTGTCAAACTTTGGTCTAAATCAAACCACCTCCATTAAATGTTTATATTTCAATGAATTGGCAGATTTTGACAAAAATAGTTGCATCAGAATTTTTCCAACCAGCCCTACTTGACACTACAACTTTCATGAGGCACACAGATTAATGCCAGTTGAAATGAAATGTTTTTATTTTGGAATGTCAAAAGTTTGCTTCCATTGAAAGTGTCAAAATGAAACATTTTGACATTTCCAAATCAAAATTTTTCAGACGTTTTTGTTGGATGAAAAGTTTTCATATTTTGACTTTCAGCCCTATTTAGGACAAAAACAAATATCTAAACATCAGAATTTTCCAGGGACAGAATTCTATTTTTCAATCAGCTCTCCTCAAATCTTGTGAGCCTACTAAAGCTTTTACCAAAAGATCATCATATGATTTGGGGTTTTGGTAGGACACAGATCTGGAGAGCCCTACCATGTTAAATGGTACTGTTCCTAGGCTGTGTGGATGTTTGGCGTCCTCTAGCTCAACACACGCCACTGCGAGGAGAACTATCAAAGAGCATTTGTTGCAACATAGTTATTTTGCTAGCTGCACAACTCTATGTGAGAGTAGTGGGGTAAAATTCAAACCACCACTGAAACAGTTTATTTTAGAGTTGTATCTGAAATTCCCAACCTTAATCTGAGCTGGCTCAGACAGTTTTGGTCCATTCCCACAGCAAAACTCACTCTTCTGGACACAAGATGCCACTTAACATCCTCACATTGTTTTGATGTTGGATTTTTGGTAGGTTTTTAGGCTACTGTTTGGATCTGTCATTTTTTCATTGCATTCTAGCAACCAGAGCGGAATTAACAAAAAGGGTTACGGCCTCTGACAAACACTGATTCAATTTGGAAGGATGGTTTTGGCTACATCCCTCGATGCGTTTTATCCACAGAAGTATTTCGTCAGAGCTGTCATGCTTCCCCTACCTTAGCAAGTAACCAGTCAGAATGATTTGTAGAAACTAGCTCTAAATCCTTGCTCAGCGATGCTATAGCTGAGAAAGATTCTTGAAAGATAGAAGGTTATGCTCATGGATCACTTGAACTGAGAACCACAGGATCAAATTAATCTCTGGTGTAACTCCATTCAACTCAGTGGATGTATCTGGCCCATTGTTTTTCAGCATATCTATTAACAGCCTGGCAGAGGGAGCTAGGGGTGAATAATGGAGGGGATCAATATTTGCTGACAATACAACATTCCGTGTAGTTGTAGCCATGTCAGTCCCAGGATATTAGAGATACAAGGTGGGGTGAGGGAATATCTTTTGTTGGACCAACTGCTGTTGGTGAGAGAGACAAGCTTTCGAGCCACACAAAGCTCTTCTTCAGATCTCACTCTCCCAGGTTGTTAATAAATAAAAAAGATATTACCTAACCCACCTTGTCTCTCTAATACAAAATTCAGTTAGTCAAGTCTGGAGGGGATGGACCCACATTCTGCCATCAGTTACACCCAAGCAAACCCATTGAGATTAATAGATGTAACAGAAAGCAAAGTTTGGCCCTCCGTAAGGAACGCCAAAAGGGGGGACACAACTAGGTAACTGGATAAGCATGGTAGGAGATACAGTTCAACGTAGACAGGGGCAAAATAATGAAAAAAAACAGTGTAGGCCATTAGCACACATTTATGAATTATGAATTCATAGAAAATTATCTTGCACAGAAGGTGGCTGCTGCCCAGTTGTCAGGTTTGGATTGGGACTGGCAATTTGATACCACACTTCTACCTCTCAGTCCCCCAAAATATTTCAGCCTGTTTGCCTCCCCCCCCCCAAAAATCTGATCTCCCAAATACAATCTACTAAAAAAAGCTGGAGCTGTCCCCTTCCCCAATCAATACATTCTGCCTCCCAAGAGCTCCTTTGCTGTAACTCCACCGCTCCCCCACCATGCCTCCTGAACATTAGCAGGCAGTCCCCGTTCTGCTCTGCTCCCTATTCCCCACACTCTCACTGGGTCAGTGTCCCACTTGCTCTCCCTTCATCAGCTTGTAAGCTCCCCGGTCCCTGCTTGGCCACAGGCCTCTACTTGCTGTCTCCTCAAAATCACAGGCTGGCCAAGTCGTCATTCCCTCTGACTCAGCTCTCCCCCTGGGGTCTGTGGGGTGGAGGTTTGCACTGGGGCTGAGGTGCTGCTGACTAGGTTTGCACTGGGGCTGCAGCAGGGCCGCTCTAGGCACCAGCAAAACAAGCAGGTGCTTGGGGCAGCCCATTTGCAGGGGGCAGCATTCTGGCCATCTTTTTTAAACTCACTTCCTCCCCTCTCGCAACGCTGCAGAAGCGGCGAACCCATGGGACCCTGGGAGCTGTAGTTCCTTGCCTAGCTCCCTGCCTATAGAGCCAGCCCTTGAGCAGGGAAAGAACTACATTTCCCAGTAATCCCTTGGCAGCTTTCAACAGGAAAGGGAGGGGGAGGGAGTGAGGTAGCCGAGCCATGCTGCAGCTTGCTGTGAATGGAGAGCTGGCTGCTAGAATGGGGTGGCACTGTGAGTGGGGGACAAGTGTGCCCAGCCCAAGGCTTTGCCCCAGATATCCCCTTCAGAAGACTTCCCCAGACTGGATTAGGGATACAGGTGTGACCTCACCTTGCAGCCCCCAAAGAAGGAATTGGGTGGACTAAAGGGACAGTGCACCTCTCTATCTGAAGCCTAGCAAGGGAAGTACATGGATCACACTAGAATTTAAAATGAAAAGTAAGGGACGGGAGGCTCTGCTAGAGGACCTGGGCAGCGTTAGATACAGTACCAGGCACGTAGGAGGATTTCCACTTCTGAACCATGGAAGCAGAAATTGACTTTTCCTTTCCAGATATAGCTAATATTCAGAAAGGGAATCTAGCACCTGCCTTCCAGATTTGAACACCCTCAAAATTCAGGAGTGCTCAAGCTCAATTTGGGCAGCTGTTACTTCATTTCTCCCAAATCAAATATACTGATCCACTGTAACTTGCTGTAGAAAAAGTAGGATAAAATTGAGCAAGAAATGCTTCCCAGTGATTTTTAGGACTGGAATTGCTTTTTTATATATATTAGTTGTATTTGTTTAAAAGGAAGACAGTGATTGCATTGGCAAATTCCCTATAGAAACAGAGTGGAAGAAAAGAATAATAAAGGCACCTCAACTTTTCCTCATTTATGTAGGACAGTCTTATAATATACACCCAGACATCCTCCAATTACACAAGCTGAAAACTGTTCCACTTTACTGCAGTTCTGTAACCATATGGGAACCAATCCTGTCTGTGTTCTGTGCACATCCAAAATTCCTGCTGAATGACCCGTCCTGGGAATGAGTTACCAGTGACCCAGGGCTGGGACAGCAGGAGGAGTGCAGGTTGGTAGGGGAGAGCCCAGGGCTGGGGCAGCAAGGAGCGAGGGAAGGGGGGAGCCCAGGGCTGGGGTTGGGGGCAGCCAAATTTTTTTTTGCTTGGGGCGGCAAAAAACCTAGAGCCGGCCCTGGGCTGCAGTCCTCCATCCCATCCTGCTCTCTCCATTGTGCTGATAGAGAGAAGGGAGAGCACAAGGCATTTGCCACAAAAGGTATTTGTTTAAAAAAAGGAAGGGTAATTTAATTGGTGGGGCTCATTACCAGCCCCTCCAACCATGGTGTTGAAGTCAGCTCAGAGGTGACATCTCTCTGGAACGCACCACATCAATTAGCAAGCAAGATACAAAGTTAAGAAGCAGTCAGAGCATGATATGAAAATTTCTATAATGGCACTATTAAGGACAATGATAAATCCTCTCTTTGAATGGTGTGTTCAGCTGTGTTACATCATCACAACAAAGCTACCTGCAGCCCAAATTAATCTGACTAAACTAAGTTTTTAGTTTAATCTGGTTTTGATTAAATGGAATAGCTGAACATCTGTGTGAGGACTGCTTATCTCTGCCCACATTTGGAAGGTGGCAAAAAAGTGTATTTCATGTTTGTCAAATCTCAGTGCTTATTGTAGCTTGACTATTTTCTGAATGCAATGCAACACGTTTGTTAGACAGTAATGGATAATGTAGTGTTTCTCTAAAGCTTTACTTATCCTCATTAGGATTCTGAATTCATTTTCCCATGTGTTGGTCTCTCTACTAACTCACCAATATTTGGAAACTGAACTTCCTTTTTTAAAAAACTTTTGCTTACTAGGGAGCGTGTCTATGAACCTGGTCTCTGACATGAAGTCACAGAAGTGAGATAATACCTAGTGACCTATCTCCTTTGCTTGCCTTCTTTTTTGGTCTGGTTTGCTGGTACTGCTCAGTGAACTAATAAATCGAATAGTGAATTAATCTGCTCCACACCCAGAAAACCTTGTTAGTTTGGGTTTTTAAAACCTGAACAGGACTGTTGTAGTGCAGTAATTCAAAAATGAAATAGCTCCAATATAATGGCAGGTGACCACCTCAGCTGAGCTAATTAGCTTGTTTGAAACAAGTTATCACTACCCCTTAAGTTGGACTAAAGATGAGCTACATATAAGCAGCCATGCTGGCTAGGAATCTAATGGTGAAAATCTCACTAGCACAATATGGAAGAGGAGAGTGCCTGCTCTGTGGCACTGCCTTCACCTCCACCTGAAATCCCATAGAAGCATCTCCTTGGGTTCTCAGTGAGGATCTCGCTCCATGGAATGGGGAAGAGGGGGAATACCCATTTTCTGTGCCCTTTTTCCTTCCCATGATGGTGTTTATCCAAGCAGATAACTATATCTCAGGCAACATTAAGCAACATTAACTGAGTCTCTATGCCTCCACTTGCCTCAGAGGGGGAAGTCTGGGTAGGCATAATGTGTATGGCCAGTGGTAACACAACCAGCACCTTCACGAGCCATGCTGTATGTGAAGAGGGCACCTCAGAGGAACAGCATGGAGGGATGACCCCATAAGGGCCGGAAATATCGCTGTTCTTCCATAGGGTTCCCCAGGATCCACAGGTTGGGAGACCATACATCCTGGCACTCTTCAGACCCACAAACTTTCTCCACCTGGGGGGATAATAAATTGGAAGCTCCATGAGATCAGCTTTGCAGTTTCCAGCCGCTAACCAGGTATTTCCGCATGGAGGCATGATTTAGTTCCTACTGTTTTATTATTTTCCAGCACTAGCGTTTCATGAATGATATAGATGTCAGCAGAGGTTTATTTGCATTTGTGATTATCCTAGTTTGGTCAATAGATTTTGTTTCTTAAACAGAGCTTAAGTATTTTTTCTAGAATTAAGTGTCTTCAGTGCCCCACAAAAAATATAAATATATATATATTCCTGTAATTGAAGATTCCCAAACAAAGTTCCCCAATTGCTTAAACTTAGGCAGTTACATGCATATATAGACTCGATCCAGCAATGAGTTCCATGATGGTACTGGAGTCCACCCACTTGGAATTCACTGCAGGCACCTACAAAAACGTGAACTGATTTTTAAAGATACTAAGCACCCACAACTCCTACTGAAGTCAAACAGTTGTGAGTACTTGGTTCCTCTGAAAGTCAGACCACTACTTTACCTGCCTTAACACGGATTTGTGTGTCTTGATTTGCATCCTTGGGTCTCAAAGTGTTGGCTACTAATATGTCTTCTTTGGGAAATTATGTCATTGACAAGTTAAGGAAGACAGTATTGAGGTGCACTGCAGAATAGCAATGGACAGGTTAGCATGTGTACACATGTCAAATTGCTAGTGGCATCCTTGCCATGTGATCTAATGTAACAAATATGAAGAGCATATTGAGGCATGAAGCATAGTTAACTTCATTGTTTCTCTCCAAGAGCCATATTGAATCATCCTTACTCACTGAGTAGAACGCCACCCTTCAGATAGTTCTATTGAAATAAATAGAAGTATTCATACAGCAAGGAGCTACTCAATAGAAGTAAAAATAAATAAAAATCACAGTTTAGCCAAGAATTTGAGCTAAATTCTGGTCCCTGTGCACTCAACAGGAAATACCATTTCCAATGACTTCACTATAAACAGATTTGGCCCTTAGGGAAAAAAAATCCCTGATCTAGATCACTGTTCATTTTTCAAAGCTGAAATTGTTATTTAATTAAGGGGAAAATGAACTAACAGTAAACAAAGGAGAATGAAGCAGTTCATATAATATTACATAAAAAAATGGAACAAATTTGGTTTTAGCTATAGCTTCTCCTACATTTTATAGTCTGATTTTGTATAGTCTTATTTTGTATATTCATCACTGAACTGGAAACATTATATATAATGAATACAATTATATAGATAAATTAATTTAATACATCAAGGCTGCTGTAATAATGGGAAAGGTTTCAAATAAGATTCCAACTTTACCTAAAGTAAATCCATTATTTTATCCTGCAATTACTATGTAATTGACTTTTAACCATAGCATAATTGATATCTACAGAAGACATTTTCCGTTAACCACTTCAGAAATAAAGTTTACACCCAATTTGTACTTATCACTTAAAGACATTTATATTTATATTACATAATAGCCAAAATGCTCCTGATTTCAGCCTGGAACTCCTGTGGAGTTCAAGATATTTTGTGTGTGAGAATTTGGCCCTTCATTGTTTTAAACCTGAACTGTACAGTAATGGCTGGAATTCTTAGCAAATAAAAATGTGCTATTTCTGCATGAACTACCGACTGTGAGATCACACAGTGAGGGTTGGGATAGGCGAAGGAAGTTGTACCAGTTTTAGGATCTGTGCAATTTAAATCCAAATATATATCTAATGGTATTGTGCATGGTATCTTGCTCTCTACAATGCCTCATGGATGCATGATGCAGGAGGCATAGAGAGCTGAATTATCAGGTACACCAAAGCTGTGCTAAGGAGAGGTGGCATTACACGCCCACCAATCTTGGTGTTACTGACTACCACAACCACAAGATTTCTAGTTGGAATAATTTCTTTAAATTCTGCAAGCTGGAACAACCCTATATGGGCCATTGTGATCTAGGATCATGAGCGTGAAGTACATTCTAGCCGTGCTCCGCTTCCATCCCTGATGCAGATTGAGATGGAGGCTGCTGACTTGGTAGACATTGTAATAAAGAAATTAAACACAGAAATTAAGCCACTCCAGCCTGCCATCTTTACCAAATGAATCTCATGGTAAACAAAGTAGGAAATGAAAGAGAGAGCTATGGTGATGGCCATGGTATTGAGGCTGAAGTAGAAACATTATCAAGCAAGCATTGCTGCAGTTTTTAGCATGCAAACTCTACCTTTCTGTCACCCTGCCAAGGCTTACAGGTGGAATAAGATTTTACCCCATATGATGCAGCTGATGTTACAGTGCTGGTTACAGAGGAATCAGTCTCAAATCCTGTGTCAGCATAGGCTGTAAGTGTTGTGGAGGACAAGGAAAGCTGAAAAGATTGTCCATCAGTTATTCTATCTAGTAATCCTTCTGGCCAACACAGGGAGCAAAGTTAATGGGCATTGAAGAGAAAGGATTCCCAAACAATGAAAAGCTGTTGAGAATAAGGGGAAGTAAGAGGAGAGGGAAATACAGCAATCAACAGGGGATCAAGAGAGGCTCAAAATTTCCAAGGGGAAAAAATATCTGTGAACAACTCCAACCTTAAATATCAGAGGAGGCTCCTGAAGTAATGTGAACTTAAAATAAACCGTTTCCATTCTCAGTTTCATGGTTCAGAAGTTATGGTCTCAAATATAACAGCAGCAAGAAAGAGTGGGAAAGAGCAGAGTGATGTCTGACAGAGGTAAAACTGTGTCTAACATGAGTGAAATCTCTTATGACTTAGAGTAGAAAAGATTAGTACACTCTTCTCCATCTCATCTGTATGGAACCAGCTGTATAGTACTAGAACCTGACAAACATTTCTATAGCTTTGTGCATTTTGTTGGCAGTGAGTGAGCATGGGAAATATAAAAGGAAATTTGGTCAAATAATCCCCACTTATCCAGACTTTCTATGGGAGATTTCTATGTGAAGAATGGCACTTCAGTTGAAGTATAGCTCTTACAGATATTACTGAGGAAGATGCAGAAATACAGGCGACAAGAAAAGCAAAAGAATTGTAACGTCCCAACAGAAGAACCAAAACAGCGACAGCTCTGTCACTGGCATCGTGTGCATGTCCTTTTCAAGACAAAGCTGCAGACTTTTACTAAGATGCTTGAAAGGAAGACAGCCTAGAGTAAATCTTTTGGAGCAGCATTAGAAGTTAATCAGTTAATTGCTCAACTTATTGCCATGGGCCTGCAACCGTTCTCTGTCCTGAATAATGCACAGTTTTTTAAATTTTTTGTATCCTGGCACCGAGTCCCCAGTTCCTTCTCCCATTGCCTTTGTAGTTGTTTGCTGTTTCAGCAACACAGCTCTGACACTCAGTTTTCTGCTCCTTTGTGTAGTTCCGATGATTGTGGCGCAGACAGCTGTACCCCAACTTGCAGCACAAAGAGAAGATCGGCAAGTAAGTATAGTACACAGCTGGCAGCTTTACTATTCAGACAGTCACTGGAAATGTCATAGAAGTGGACCATCAACGTTACTTTATTTCTGCCAACTTTAACAGCGCAAACTACAAATTAACTCTCATCTAACTTCATTGGCAAGACACAGTGGTGTTCTTGGCATCCTATTCTGGTTGTTATAAATAAGGAATAGTTGCCTGAGTTCCATTTCTTATGTTTCTCTTGGGAACCTCCTTGTGTCCTTCCAAGGGGGGGGGGTGACTTCACATCTTGACCAATTAGGGCCTAATCCTGCTCCAGTTTAAAATCAGTGGACAAATTCACATTTACTGCCAAAAAGAGCAGGCTGGAGCTCCTGTTAACTGGAGAGAACAGGGCTACATTAGAAGATTTGCAACACAATGGAAAATACCCCAAACTTAATATCTTTTTTTTAAAATTTGGGGAAAAAATTGAAAGATTGCCTCATTATCTTAAAAATATGTCTAAATTTGGTGGAATTATTTCGAAGAAAAATGGCCAAATTATCCAGCACCAAAATGCACATCCGCAAGGAAAACCATGGACTCATTTGGGGAGGGGGAGAGAGAGAGTGGCTTTGAAATAAAAATGTGAAAGCTTGTGGTTTTGCATGTCTGATGTGCAAACAGGGCTTGGTCCAATGCCCGCTAAAGACAAAAGGAAGGCTTGCACTGATCCAAATCCAACTGACATAAGCTATTTGACTGAATTTCACAGATAAATGAAGTATCAGAGGTGCAAAATCACTCAAAACAAATGGGTGGAACTTGTCAAATTAAATGTTCCCAACTGTCACTTTATGAAGGCATGAGGCCTCCAGTCAGTGTAACGTTAATGAGCCCTACACCAAAAAAATGCCACGTTTTGCTGCTGAGCATGTGCAAACTTCCTAACACTTAGTTGGCTTTCTTCCTTTCCCAGCACACCAATGCCTTTGACATTTAACCACATTCTTTCATACCGTCGTACATATTTTGGCTACTCTATCTTGTTACATTACAACCAACTAAATTCACTTTTTTTATAATGCTAATTTTATTCTTTGCTAGAAAATGAATTTTAAAAAGCCGGCAAACACTTTCTAAATCTAATGCTACCTCGCTTTACAAAAGTTTACATTTCTTTTAAAGAGGAAGTTTTCAAAATGTAGACAGTCGTGTTGCTGTTCACATCAATCTGGACTTTAGAATTCTTCTGTGAATAAAAATTAATGGAAAACCATGTATAAAATGTTATAAGTTGGCAAACCTGCTTTACAGTACCCCCTCCAAAACCTTTAAAATCCCTGAATATTAAAAAAAATACATACAAAAACTATTATGTAATAATCGGCAGTTTACTATTTTGTCCCATTTTATTATGATCTATGCAAAAGGACAAGATCCTCTGTTTTTCTATTGTCCTTTATTTTATTTGACTGGATTTTTCATATGTTGGAATATGGGCATGGGTATAGGTATATCTTAAACTGAAATATACAGTGGTGGCACTGAACAACTTGCCAGCTTTATCTCAGATAAATAGATTGGTTACCTCAGTATCTGCATTATTCCTTATAATTGCTACAAGAAACCTTGAATATTGATATATATTCTCTACCTGCCAACAGTATTTAGTTATCTAAGGCAATTGGCTAGTTATTCAGTACCCCCACTACATCTGCATACAGTACTTTCAAAATGTACAGCGTACACAAATAGTACATTTCTCATATACCTGCAGTGATAACAGAGTTTTGTTCTGCTGTTA
Source organism: Chrysemys picta bellii (assembly GCF_011386835.1). Taxonomy (NCBI): domain Eukaryota; kingdom Metazoa; phylum Chordata; order Testudines; family Emydidae; genus Chrysemys; species Chrysemys picta. Next base: position 113,545,784 of record NC_088796.1, read on the forward strand.
TGTATGATAAAGTCAGATAGAATCACCTTACCACGACAGCAGTTTAAGCATACAACTTTGATTTTCTAGAGCAACGTGTGTCCCACTGACTGACCTGTCTAGTTACACTTGTGGTACTTTGACCTACTTTTTGGCAATTTGATACACAATCCTCTGAAGTCCCACAAATGAATTCAAAACTCCATCCAGAAGAAAGAAAAGAAAAAGAAAGGAAGACCTGGCCTGCAGATCTTGATCATGCAAGTAGCTTTTGTTGACTTCACTGGGACTTTTTGCATGGGTAACAACTACTTGTCTGGTTAAGGATGATAAACTCAAGCCCACAGTCCTACAGCAGTGAGTGTTCCAGGTAGGAGCCTACTGGTTTAAAAGGGAATAGTGGTAGGGCACCTTGATGTTGGAAATGAGTCCCTCCGAGACTCTCTGGCATTTGTTGAACTTCCTGGCACACTGGCAGGTTCATTTGTTGTCCTGAGCTTTGCCCAGGGTGAGCTGAAGGGTACGGGATAGTCAGAGGAGAGAACTGGGTTGTGTAAAAGGACAACTTTTATTATGGGATGAGTTTGGCTTTGGGATTTGGTTTGCAGTCTGGATACTTATCCCTCAGTTTTCATACTCTAACATAGCCACAAATGCCTAAAGGTTTTGGATAGCTGATGTGTACAATAAATCTAAGTAGACCAAAGTCAAGGTCTTGTTTTTTATTTAATTTTCTCCATTTTCAACATTGACTATATTGAGCCTTGTTGTTTTTTACACCAGATATAGAAAGCCAGAGTTAGAAAATTGATCTGATTCACTAGAAAAACAAACCTGACCTCCTTTACCACATAAGGAAAAGCCTGGATCTGGATTCTGAATTCCAATTTGGAAATGAGATCAAAAACCAACTGAAGCACCAGGCCATCCTAGAAAGGCGTAGGCCATGTAGCACATATGACACAAGATGATCAATGACCACATTAACAGCTAATCTATGGCATAAAACATGCATAAGGCATTAGCATGGAAATCCAACACATTCCAACCCCAGGTGGCATTCGATTTCTAATCTGTTGTCCTGTCTAACAGACAAAAAAAAAACCTTAAATGGCTTATTTAGAGCTTCATTTACAAAGCTAATAATGAGGGTGATTTACTTAGAAAGAGAAAAGGATGATGTGCCATAAAATCAAAGTCTGATCTTGAATGAGCAAATACCATTTTTTATTATCCTTACTTTTACAAATTGGATGGCCAGGATCTCCATATTTTATATTATAGGATTTGCACAGAGTGAAAAAATATGAGCATAGAATAAATCCTGTCTGTTTGGCAGGTCATGAGCGGAGCTGGTCTGGAATTTTTTATACAGTAGCCACATCATTCACTCCCGCCTCCTCCCCACACCACCACATAAGACAATAATCACAAACGTTTTTACATACAATGTCAGGTCAGGTAGACCTCTTTGACCATAATGTCTAAAGATGGAATCCCAGGCAATTTAAGCTGTTGTTGTACGGTCTGACTCTGCAAGTTTTCAGCAAAAATAGAACCATATGGTTCTCTTCACTGAAATGGGTGGAAAAGACAAGCACCTGGTAAATCCTGGAAGTGCTGAAAAGCAGAAGTGTTGGCTTATGGCATCACTCCCCAACTTCACACGGGCCCCTCTGTGGAGACTGGGCTCTGTAGTTGAGAAGGAGACATGTCAGGTGTCAGATGCCAGGGATCTCTGGGGAATGTCCCTTTCAAGTCGCATCATTGGTTATTTTTGAGCACTAAAAATGGACCTATTCTCCTCCTCTCCATGCAATTACAGACAATGCAATTACGTGAATAACGTAGCTGAAGTCGACGTACCTTAGTTGGAACTTACCGCGGTCCAGACGCGGCAGGCAGGCTCCCCCGTCGACTCCGCATACTCCTCACGCCGAGCAGGATTACCGGAGTTGACGGGGAGCACTTCTGGGTTCAATTTATCGCATCCAGACAAGACGCGATAAATCGAACCCAGAAGTTCGATTGCCTGCCGCCGAACCAGCGCGTAAGTATAGACAAACCCACACACACAGCATCATTGGGGGAGGGATGGAAATCAATGAAAAGCTGATGCTCTCGGAATTAATTTACTTGCTGTCCCATCTTATGGTCTCAAACTCCTCCCTAAGGGGAAGGTTGGGACAGCAGCCACTAGCAGAAAAGACTTCCACACGCACACCTCCTTAATACATATCCAAATAAAGCAATCTGAAGCAAACTCTCAGAGTTTCCTGATAGGCGACAATTTAGCTCATAGTTTGGGCAAATTAGCTTTAATGGAATGTATTTTCATTGGGGGGAGGAAGAGGGATAGCTTTCAGGGATCATTTCTATAGTTTGTTTCACCTCTTTTCTCTTTATTTGATTGTAACTTTCAGGGTGGCATTCTTGAGTGCAACCTTGTACCAGTAGGATTAGTCAAAAACTACTAAAATGACATTTGAGTTAAGATCATGCAACCTCTCATGAAAAACGGCAAAAATCATCATCTATAAAAGTAAAACACAGTTATTAAGGACACAATTCTGCCACCTTGACTCATGCTGAGGAGCATTTACTCTGCAATTACTTCCACTGACTTCAATTAAATGAAATACAACGTAAGCTGCTTCTCAATAGTAATCAAGGTGGCAGAATTGGGCCCTTAACTTATTTTATATTTGGTGACACTGCAACAACTTACCAAGGATCGTAGTGCATTCTCCATCACCGACAATTTTAAAATCAAGAGTGGATGTTTTTTTCTAAAAGATCTGCACTAGGAATTACTTTATGGAAGTACTATAGCCAGTTCTGTAGCCTGTGTTATGAAGGAGGACAGACTAGATCATCACAATGGTCCCTTCTGGCCTTGGAATCTATGAATTGGGCTTTAAAACATGTGTGACTTTAACACAAATGCTATTTTAATGTTTTTAAAGTGAAGATCATTGTAGAGAAGAGAGATTTTTCTCGCCCCCTCAGTGTATTTTCAGAAAGCTATCCTTAATGTGAACTCCTGGCCAGACACGTGTCGTTGCTGGGAAATACCATGCCCAGTCTACAAGAAGTCACTTTGCAGTTCCATCAATATCAGATTTGGTTCAGAGCAGTTCAGTCTGAAATCCAATAGGGTCAATGTGTTTGAGAAGTGCCTAGAGACCAACTGCATTGGCATTGAAAATATATATATATATATATATATTTATTTTCATCAACATATATATATATGTTCATCCCTTCTTGAAGGCTGTGTTAAACAAAATCCTACTTTCATTTACTGTAGGCAGGTATTACACCTCAGAAGTGAGAGTGGCTGAATTGCTTTTTATAAAATAAAAATATCTCTGGATCTTTGTCCAGCCTGTGACGGGGTGTTCCAACCCTGCACTGGGCCAACGGGGATGGACCAATCACTGTGGGCCCAGGAGGCCACGCCCCCTTTCCCCTGCCGCACGTGCTCCAGGTAGGGTTGCCAACCCTCCAGCATTGTCCTGGAGTCTCCAGGAATTAAAGATTAATTTTAATTAAAGATTATGTCATGTGATACATAATCTCCAGCAATACATCCAATCAAAATTTTGAGATCTTTATTCCAGATGTACTTGGAAACCTACCAGCCACTGACACAACACTCAAATCACCACGTTAGTCATTGACAGAGATGTGATACGATCAAGCTCACAAGTCTGCTAACATTCCAATTAGGTCAAGATTTTAAATAAATGGGTGCCTAAAATTTGGCTCTGATTCTAATTTTAGGCACCTAAGTAAGAGGTATGATTTTCACAAGTGCTGCGCTATCACATTTTTCATTGAAATCAGTGGCAGTTTTTTGGGTGAACATCATTTTTGAAAATCAGCCAAATGTACTTAGGTGCATAAATATGGATTTAGGAACTACATTTTAGGGATCCATTTAAAAAAAATATCTTGAATCTTAGAGCCCTAACATTCAATATTTGCATTTTCTTTAAACCAGACTGAAGATCTAGAGTAGGCATCAACTTGGCAGTCTGTTTTTAGACGCACTCCATAGTTCATCAGACATCAACGCCCGCATTCCCTATACGTCCATACTGCTCCATATTTCTTTAAGCAAATATTTCAGCAAGTAAGGTAAGTCATCCTTTCTTTGGATTGTTTGACCCAGTTTCTACATATTGAGCTCTCATGAGAACCAAGTCCAAGAAGTTTTGATCATCTTTTCTCAAACTCCCAATTCTGGGGATGGAGCAATTCCTTCGGAGATTACCTGATAAACATTAGTCCAGAAAGTCTGTACTTTAGCACCATGCAAAGGCACAGGCATCCAAGAGTTGTTGGTAAAGCAACTCTTTGAACAGCTTAGGTTAGCAACCATGGTAGCTGCTTGATTGACTGCACTGAAGATTGACTTCTTTGGGGAAGGACGAATGAAGATTTTCCCACAAACACACACAATCCCACCAGCAGTTAGGTCTAAGCGAGGGAAATAGAATAACATCCTCCTTCCAACAGCAATAGCTGCTGATAGGAAGCCTCTTCCCTTTCTCATTGGCAGGAGAGTGGGAGCAGGAGCTCAAGAGGTGTGGGCAGGCAGGGGCTGGAAATGTACAAATTTGAGAGGTCACAGCAGGAGTGAGTGTGTGTGCGCGCGCGCAGGTGAGGGGTAGTCATCACACATTCTGCAGGAAGCTGTCTCTGGTTTTAAGACTGACGCACTAAAGAATCCCCAGGTTTCCTCCATTCCAATTCCCTTATCACCCTCAATATCTGAAATTTTTCCTGCAGTCTATATTCCATACTTGTCCACACACTCTTTGTGCACGTCATGCATATGCTGTTGTATCATGGTCCCTGACCTTAGTTTGCACCAGCAACACAATTTACTCTAGTTTAGCCACCTAGGATCTCACAGCCTCAGACTCTGATTTTATTGTGGAAACTGTCTCCTGCCAGGTATGCAGCCTCCAATTAATTGCCTGCATTCCTTGAGTGATTAGAGCCTTTTTTTCCTTTTTCTCTTCTGTTGCTGTTGTTAAGGTTCATCTATATGAATAAGCAAATGGAAGTGACATGAATCCATGCTGAGCAGTGGCGGGGGGTGGGGGAAGAGAAGAGATAGTCTCTTCAGAGCTTTGAACTGATTATACTTGCACAGCAAAACTTAACAGGTGTGACTGAAGACTAAAGCCTGATCCTAAAAAGATGCTGTGCGCCTTTAACTCCCATTGACTTGAGAGGGAGTTGAGAGTGCTGAGTACCCTTAAGAATCAAACCTTGGAGCTATACATAAACAGAATAGATCACGCAAAGCAAGAGATCATTGTATCGTTAACCCTTAGTGAGGAAATTTTAAAAAATGAATCATTGCACGCCCCCTTCTTTTTTGCCAAGTTATCACTGTCAGTTACAACAAAAGGTTGTGATCTTTTGCAAAAATTACCATTAAATGTTCTAAAAAACCTTTAACTGATGTTCTCATCTAGGTTAGTCTCAAATCCTCAGACTTGTCCATCTTTTCCTTATCAAAAACTGAGCACTGAGTAACAACTGAGCAGTGCGAACAAATATTATTTATATTGCAGTAATGCCTAAAGGGAACCATGTTGTGTCCCATTGTGGTAGGCATAGTAGAAACACAATAAATGACATTCCCTGTTTCTATGTATTCAGAGCTACACCGATAAGCCACTTCTTGGTTCTCCTTTTTCTCTCTTATTTTATGCCTTGTTTTGTTTTTGATTTTTTTCCCTACTTGCCATTTGCATTATTTTGTGTATGCATATAATATGACCGTGTATATAATGCCTCATTAGTTCCATTGAAGTAGCACCCATTGTTAAACAGGTGCTCTGCAGACATATTGATAGAGACATCCCCTACCTTTAAGAGCTTAAATCTAAAAAGATAAAACAACAAAAGCAGAGGAAAAGGGATAAGTTCCCAGGAGCTCCAGCTTCCCTGTTCCGCTATTGCTGCCCGGTGATAAGTGGTAATTATGCCCTCCTTCCATACTGGCCACAAACACCATAGGTTTCCGGTGCACTGTGAGAGCCAAAACTTCCACAGTCAACTAAGCTGATGTTAGTGAAAGTATCCCCAAGTTTCAGGGCCTCACCCAAACCCTTGAACTCAGTGGCAACTTTTCCATACCCGGGGGATAGAAGTTAGAGGATACTTCCTGGACTGGGGCTTTATGGAGCACGATATATAGGGCCAGATTTTCAGCAACAGTCTCTAATATTGCAGAGGCAGTTTTGCACCCAGATGTAGATGTGAACACAAATGTGAACCCATTTAGATTCCCCTCTCTGATTTCACCCACAAGTCAGCTAATTAGGCACCTAAGTGGTTTCAAATACTTGGTGCTCATAGTACTGATCCCTTTTTAAAAATCAGAGCCATGTAGGGTTGCCAACTTTCTAATTGCACAAAACTGAATACCCTTGGCCCCACCCCTTCTCCGAGGTCCCATCCCCTGCCCCTTCTCCAAGGCTCTGCCCCACACTCACTCCATCCACCCTCCCTCTGTCGCTTGCTCTCCCCCACCCGCACTCACTCATTTTCACCGGGCTGGGGTAGAGGGTTTGGGTGCAGGGGGGTAAGGGTGTTGCAGGGGGTACGGGTTCTGGATTGGGGCTGGGGATGGAGGGTTTGGGGTGCAGGAGGAGGCTCCGGGCTGGGGCTGAGGGGTTCAGAATGTGGGAGGGGGCTCCAGGCTGAGACAGGGAGTTGGGGTGTGGGAGGGTGTGGGCTCTGGGATGGGGGTGTGGGCTCCAGGGTGGGGCCAGAAATGAGGGGTTCAGGGTGTGGGAGGGGGATCCAGGCTGGGGGTTGGGGTTCAGGGAGGGGTGCGGGCTCTGGCTGGGGGTGCAGGCTCTAGGGTAGGGCTGGGGATGAAAGGTTTGGGGTGCAGGAGGGAGCTCCAGGCTGGGGCCAAGGGGGTTAGAGTGCGGGACGGGGTTCTGAACTGGGAGAGGGGGTTGGAGGTGCGGGCTCCAGGAGGGAGTTTGGGTGTGGGAGGGGGCTCGGGCTGAGGCAGGGGTGCGGGGTGGTTCAGAGTGCAGGCTCCAGGCAGCACTTATCTCGGGGGGCTCCCCAGAAGCTGCGCCATGTCCTTCATCTCCTAGGTGGAGGCACGGCCAGGTGGCTTTATGCGCTGCCTCCGCCTGCGGGCACTGCCCCCACAGCTCCCATTGGCCGCAGTTCCCAGCTAATAGGAGCTGCAGAGCCGGTGCTTAGGGCAAGGCAGGAGCAGTGCACAGAGTGCCCATGGCTATCCCTCTGCCTAGGACCCAAGGGACATGGTGCCATTTTCAGGGAGCCACATGGAGCCAGATAGGGAGCCTCCCAGCCCTATGCCAACCAGACTTTTAACGGCCCAGTCAACGGTGCTGACCAGATCCACCAGGGTCCCTTTTTAACCGGACATTCTGGTCGAAAATCGGACACCTGGCAACCCTAGAGCAATGGTGTACAGCTAGGAGCCATCAAGTCAAGGAGTTTAAGGCCAGAAGAGACCACCAGATTATCCAGTCTGACCTCCTCAATATCACAGACCACCAGCACCACCCAGCAATTGCCCTGTAAACCGAACAACAGAAATGAGACCAAAGTATTACAGCCCGCAGGAGCCTAGATTATTGTGGGTCAGAGGCAGAGAATAGGAGGGACCAAGGTACACCAATGCCCAAGGCTTCCTCAGTGGCAGGGAAATGATTAAATGAGATCTACCCAAATAACCTTGGCAAGAGACCTGCACCCATGTGCTTCAGAGGAATGTGGAAAAACCCCAAGGTTACTGCCAACCTGACCTAGGGAAAAATTCCTTCCCAACCCCACCCATGGCAGTCAGTTAGACCCTGAGCTTGTGAGCTCAGCCAGCCAAGCACTTGAGAGAGAGAATGTTCAGTGCCACCTCAGAGCACTGGTCCACCCTGTTCAACGTCCCATCTGCTATCATGGCCATCCCTGATACTTCAGAAGAAGATCAAACAATGAAAGTGAGTGGAGAAGGAGGACAGACTCAGGCTCTCCCATCTCCAAAGTGGGTGCCCCAACCACCGGACTATAGTGTCATTCTTCTTCCACTTCCCCCCCTCCCCCAATGACTGTTCCACTGTAGATAAATACTGAAATAAGTCTCTGGGTCACAGAGACTGAAGGGATATGACTCTACAGTCCAGCTGTTAGGGCACCCAACTGGGAGGTGGGCAAGCCTGGGTCCAGCCTACCCCCCTCCCCACCCCACTTTTTCACTATTTATCCATAGTGGAATAGCTTCAACTGGAGAGACAAGGAAGCCCCCATGTCAGAACATCCCATATCCCAATGGTCAGCACACTCTCCTGAGAGGCAGGAGATCCCTGTTCAAATCCTCTCTCATGCTGCAGGCAGAGAAGGTGGAATTGATCCTGGGTTTCCCGCCTCCCAGGCAAGTGCCTGACCACTGGGCAAAAAGTTATAAGGTAGGCACTACCACCACCTCCTCCAGCCATTTTCTGCAGAGTGAGGCAGTCAGTGAACTCATTCCCACAAGCAGCAGCTTAAGTGCCCAAGCGGTGTGACTCTAGGTAGTGGGTTCCTGCTTGCGGATCACTAGCAGAGATAGGCACCCAAAGCAGGTCTGCAGGGAGGCACCTAGCTCCATGAGGGGGAAGGGTTTAAGACACCTGTCTCATCAGCATCTCTCATTGGCTATCTTAGGAGGTTCCACATCTAGTGTACTTGCTTCTGTGGATCATATTCTAAGATTTCTCTCTCCCCCCAGTAATTTACAGGGAGCCTAGGCACCTAGCTGAGCATTGTAGATATCAATGTTGTTCCTATGATTTTCCAGGCAACTAAAAGTTAGGTGCTATGATGCTCAGGAGTGCACAATGCCTAAGTCCCTCCACGGATCCCACCCTTAATCTCTATTTGCTTCAGTCCCCTATTTGTAAAATGGAGAAACTCCTTCCTTTCGCCCATCCTTTGCCATCTCGCTTATTTAGACTACGAGCTCTGCAGGGAAAAGGACTCTTAAAATATGTACATACAGTGTGTAGAACAAAGGAGACATGAGCTCCGTTAGGGCCTTGAGGCACTCCAGTGATAAAATACACAGACAATAACATTTTAGTTTTATCACAAAATTTTCTCCTGGTCTGAGAGCCATAAAAAAAAATGAAGTGTTTAGTACACATGGTGCTCCCTTCAAAGCACAGGCCTGTCACCACACATCATATCTGCTCATCTGCCATCTCTTTCCCTCCACAACACACACGCATCTATACAAGTGAATTTCTGACACTGAGTCAAGTGCATAGCTGAAACTCTGGGACAGCTCCAAGAGGTTCTGTATTGTTCATTTTCCTATCCCAGAGGAATCCGAGGGATTGTGAGAACGATGGAAATCATTTGGAATTTTTATAGAAGCAGATTTTTTTTTCTTGACAGAAGGGTAGTAGGTGTACTTTCAATATTTGAAAAGTCTTGGGTTTTGACAGCTGTCAGGGAGATGGCATTGTTTTCTTGAGGAGGTGCTTGCTTTTGCATTTGAATTTGGAATAAGATTTGGACCTTGTGCAGCTGTAGTTATATACAAAGTTTTCAATATATTTAGAGAAAGATCTTCAGAACAGAGTGTGTGCAAGTGTGTAAAAAAAAGGCAGGTGCAGCACAGCTAGTTTTGTGTGTGCAACTACCAGTGCCATGTTCACAACTTAGATACCTGCACACACAAATGATTAGTGAAGTGCATAACCAGCCACTTGTCCATACAATAATGCATGTTCCCAATCACAGAAAGGGCAGCAGCAGCAGCAAGTTAAGTGTACACTTCTGGCAATCTACTTCTTCACTTCAACTGTTGATTCATCTTATTCTTGATTTAACTGAAATGTTTATGTGAATTCTAAAACAGATTTTAAAAAAATGAAATATTGCAGAACAGGGGCTTCATCTGGATTTTTTTGGTCCTGCACTGCAAATAAGGAATTTAGCCAGCAATCAGAATGTTCGATATTCTCCAAATTCCCCAGAAAACAATTTTCTCTCTCCACCTTCTTCTCTCCCTCCAGGGCTATGCTACCTAGCATTAAAATCGTTTCACTGACTTTCCCTAGCCTAGCCTATCACATTTAGAAACCTTTCCCTCCTCCTCATAAAGGCTCATCACAGTTCTGCTCTTGCCAACATTTCCTATACCCAGTGATCCCTGTATTCCTCCCTCACTGCCCATTTTACCACCAGCCCTTTTGCTTCTTTCCACCACTCCCATTTTGTACCCTCCCATGCCACCCTAACCCCATTCTCCCTCCAAAGTTGCACCCCCTTAGCCTCATCCAGATCCCTCTTCAAAACACACTACTCCATAAAGCCTGTTAATACTGGTGTGTCTACCTCAAATGTACATCACATTATCTCTGTGTGTGTGTGGGGGGGGGGGAGAATAGAGAAGAGGGGTAATCTATGTTCCTCAGAGATTTCACCGTTGCTCATATTTCTCTCTGCTGTCCTGTGTCGGTCCAAAGGAGATAAGCTTCTTAGGGCAGGGACTGTATCATCCTCTGCATTTCATACAGGGCCTTGCCTACAGATAGCACTTAATACATTTATTAATAATATTTTATTAATAAAACACCTGGAGCCTCTTTATTGGTTACAAAACTCTGCCGCATGGATCCCTCAAGTGGGATATCAGAAAAGCATCCAGTGCTGGCACAGTAAGATCGCTACACTTGTTCCAGTTTCACTAACTTGTTGCTGTGCGATCTCCAATTAAAACAGCTTCTCAGATGCCAAAGGACAGCATGAGACAGTGGTAAAACCAACTCTAATATGATGAAGAAGTGAAGTAGGGACGATATAGCACCCCAAAAAAAATCTTTATAGGCCAGATACTGATCTGGTGCAAATCAGTGTAATTCCATTGACTTCACTGAGGCTGTGCTGATTCAGTGCACCTGAGGAATAGGCCTTATATATTTTCTTTCATAATTCGGCTTTCACTACTTCAATGAAATCTTAGAGTAACAGATTTCCCAGAAACAGAAATAGAATTAGGTCTGTGTAATGAGGGTCATTCAAAAGATTCAGGTAAGGTGCCTTGAGGTCAATAGGTACCATGGTGATGAGCATGGACAAGAACCTGAATCGAATAGGATAGTACTACATTATCTGTGTATTTATTTCTAAAATGAAAGACTAATTTCCTAATATTTTGCAAGATATGAGGCAAAGCTGTCCAAAGCAACCTCTCTGAAGACTCTGGGTATGTCTAATGTCTTTTAGATCAGGTATTTTATCTGCTCTTTTCCAAAGGGGGGGAAATCAAGGGGGCCGATTGATGCGATCTAAAAGACAGATTTGGGGAGTTGTGGCAGCTCAACATGCTGTAAGCCTGGTGCCAAATTGATCTCAATTGTAACTTCATATAATTTGGTCTCTGGATTCTGCTACTTGAGTCTTCTCAATTAGTGGCTGCTACATGGCAGGAAACAGCTCAGGAAAGTTAATGCCATCAGTTCTGAGAAGGGTTTGTCCACAACGTTACAGAACGGGGAGAATTTAATGGGCATGAGAAAGATTGGGTGGATGATTCATCCACCCGAGGACAAGAAGCAATGGGCTTAAATTGCAGAAAGGGAGGTTTAGGTTGGACATTAGGAAAAACTTCCTAACTGCCAGGGTGATTAAGCACTGGAATAAATTGCCTAGGGAGGTTGTGGAATCTCCATCAGTGGAGATTTTTAAGAGCAGGCTAGACAAACACCTGTCAGGGATGGTCTGGATAATACTGTGTCCTGCCATGAGTGCAGGGGACTGGACTAGATGACCTCTCGAGGTCCCTTCCAGTGCTGTGATTCTATGAACCTCTCAAAATAATTGGTATGGAAAGGGTTAAATCCTGTCCCAAGCAGCCAGGCAACAGCCATCTTTGCAGTCCACTATGTAGGCTTAAATCAAAAAGGCACGGGCCACATTAATCTCTGGTATAAATCCATTGACTTCAGTGGGGTCACATGAGGGATAGCTATTGCCCAGGAGTTCCTCAGCAGAATACCAAGAAGCCTTTGGTAGTAGGTACCCAATGCCTTAGAGAGTGAGGAAGGTAATGCAGCAGAATGGAGTGAATGGTGGAAAGAGCTTGGGAGGTGGCAAGCGCAAGGTGGCATGTGCTGCCAAGTTCTCGACTGAGCTGCCAGAAGCTCATGGATTTATATTAAAGACTTTGAGCTCCTAGGTGATCCTTTCTCTTCTGTTTAGTTATGGCTGAGGGATACTGCACCAGGGTGACTGAGTGAAAACCCTGGACTACAGTTTCCTTTCCTAATATGAAAGGAACTAAATCGCCCCTGAAAGAATGAGGCTGAGCCTTTGTGGGGAGCGAGGAACAAACAAACCCCAACTCCCTCTTCTCTCAGCACAAAGAGGTTGCACCACATGGATCTTTTTTTTTCCTGACCATGGATGGTGTGAAAACTTAGAGAATTCCATTTAGGCCAAAAAAGATACCCTAGTGGGTGTTCCGGTGCACCTTGTGAGCTAAGATGGACCAATCTCCTCCAGGTGCAAATGGACGGAAATGCATAAGTTACTATATTTATGCCGTGTCCTCCTGTGAGTTTCAAGGAGGATGAGAGGTAGTAGCTGTGTGTCTAAGCATACAATGATCTTCTCGTTCTTTCACTTGGCTAGTACAGTGTAGATTGCAGTTCCTTCATGTTCTCTTCTCCCCCACCCTCTTCTTTTATGTTGCTTCACCAATTAAGGACCCAGCAACTACAAAAAACACAAATAATTCCCAATATCCTCCTGAAAAATAACAGTGGTATCTCTGGAGTGTCCCAGTACAGTCTTCACCTTGGGTTTCTTCCTTGAAGTCAAGCATGTTATTTGCTTCACGACAATAGCATAGACTTGCTCCAATTGAAAGTAATGAAATTAGATCACCTTTATGCATTCTTTTACATTATTTTAGGCAGTGCATAAAAATTGCCCATTTAAAACTTTTTAAATTCTTAAAAGCCACGGGTGGGAAAGAGGCTTGCTTTTAATTACTTTCAAATCAAAATCTTAACACCCCAAATACTTTTTTCCCCCTCAGCATGTCATTTTATGCCATTAGAGAATCATTAAACAAATCTAGGCCATTGCAGCTGTTCAGCCTGGTGCTAATACACATGGAATAAAAAAAAAAAAACGCAGAGACCTGCCAAAGTCTTTATTTGCAAGTTACAAAAGATCCAGATAATCAGATATGGGAATTTGGTTGAATTTGTGTTGGGGAGGTGGGGAGAGACCGTTCAAACTTTGGCTTTCTAAGCAACAGAAATAAAAAATTGGGATCTTACCCATCTCTTTCCCCTCCCCTCTTCAACCCCCTCCCCACCACACACGCACTTAACCACCAGTAAGATTAAAAGTCGACTCACTGCAATGTAACCCACTCAGTGTGGTGACCTGTCCCACTCTAGTGGTGGCCAAAAGACTGCTAGCCAAGGCTCAAGCAGGCTCATCAACCTCTATCTGAAGCCCCGCCACCACCACAGGGGACTAGAAAGCTGGGATTTTTAGTTCAGGCAGTAGAAGCTCAGGCTTTTAGATCTAGAGTTCCCATTTTCAATCCTCGCTGTCTGATGGCACCCTACCCCCACTTCCCCCCGGGGCACAGCATTACAGTCCCACTGTAAAGAGATGGCTATCAAGCCATCTGGGAAGGGCGGTCTCTCCCAGGTGCCCAGGATGCTGCATGCTTTCCTCTTCTGTGTCAGTAAAGGGCAGAGCAGGAGCACTGGGCCATGGACCCAACTTATTTCCATACCTTGCTGCCCCCTTTCGAATGACTTGGACTCCTCAGAGGGTGCTAAGAAAGAACACTTAAGGGTGTGCAGAAACTGCACTTTTGCCTGGCCCATTCTGCCCTGTGACGCTCTCTTGCACGTTCTTCAATCCCTTGTGCATGTGTGAAGGGTCCAGTTAGAGTCTGGTTTCATGAGTAGAGCGCGGCAGAGACTAGTGCTTCCATTTGGTGGAGGACTTTGGAATGAAATCAAATTTTTAATATCAATTAGTCATGAAAAAGTTCAAAATTCTCCATGAAAAGGGCATGGAGCCACAGCTCCAGGGCAGTCCATCTTGCAGGCTGCCCCAGAGCCACAGACCTCAGGAACCCAGACTCCTCAACAGCCCACCAGGCAGTTGAACTAGCAGGAAATTAGGCAGGACTCAAAACTTGCCTGACAGGCAGGGACCCACTGGAACCCTGTCTGGGTTCTGTCAGAACTTCAGGCGGGGGGGGGGGGGGGGGAAATCAAAGTCTCTCTGCAAAACACTTCAATTTACTGTATCAGCAAATTCCAGTGAAAATGTGTCTCTTTGGAACTTTTCCAACCAGCTCTATTCATAACGTATACTTTATTATTAATTATTATTATTAATTTGGATTGTGACAGCACCCCCAACATGCTAGGCACTTCCCAAACACAAGAGAAGACACAGCATGGAACACATCTTAACTCAAGCACTAGAGGCCCATTCATCTAGCTTGGTCAGGTCCCGCGGGCTGCCATCTCTTATACATATTTATTAATACCTTATACAGGTTGAACCCCTTCCTCTAACCTCTGTTTAGCAGTTTGGGGGCAGGGATCATACCTTCTTTTCGGTTAGTACAGCATCTAGTGCATTGTGGGAACTAGTCGAACTAAATGACAAATTAAATGTACTGTGGCAGAGCACCGGCTTTGCCTCGGGGGAGAGGGAGGGGTGTCCTGCACTTCTAGGCGGTTAGAGTTTGCCTCAGAGGTTTGCTGTGACTCTCAATTCAGCCTCCCCCCCCGCCTAGAGGCAAGGGTTACAGCTTACTGAGCCACCTTCATCATCGGCCAGTCAACAGGTTTGGTGTAAGAACCCTCTTTAGTCCCTGTCTTCCTTCTCAGGGAGCGATTCGGGGGGAGGGGAGGAGAACCCAGGCCTGCCCTCTTCTCTGGGTTCCAGCCCAGGGACCCTAATTGGCAACAGGTAGTTTTCCTATACTACCGGAGCTATAGCTCTTCCCTGGGCTACTTCCCCAAACGGCCCCTCCTAGCACCCTCCTTGGTACCTGACCATGCTTGTTCTCCTGGCTCTTTTACTGCACACCTCCTTTCTCCCAGTCTTCCCACAACAACACCTTCTTACTCCCAGCTCCTACCAGCCGGCCTCTCTGAAGGGGCTTCTTTTTAAACTAGTTCTAGATGGGCTTCAGGTGATCTGATTAGCTCATTTCCCTTTATTGCTTCTAATCAGTTCTTAATTGGTTCCAGGTGTCTTATGGAGTCTGCCTGACTTATTTGCTTCTAGGACCTTCCTGACTGCTCTGGGGTAGCCCCTGCCCTGGTCACTCAGGAAACAGAAAGCTATTTAGCCAGTGTCCAGTGTGTTTTCCTTCTACCAGACTCATGCACCCAACCGGTCTGGGTCTGTCATAGTACATATTCAAGTTTTAATATAATATGAATCTGTGAAATTAAATCATAGTTCAGGGAATAGAGTCAGATTGTAATCCCCGAAGGGACCTCCAGGTCATCCAGTCTGACCTCCTGTATGCCACAGGCCACCAGCACCCACACTAAACCAAAATTAGACCAAAACATTGCAACATTCAGGAGTACTAGTAACATACAGTACTAGTTTCCCCCCTTGGGTCCTGTTTCAACACACAAGATATCAACTGGGATTTGGTAAAATCATCATCATCATCATCTTCCTGAGCTACCCGCACACAATTTATATTATTATACAGTAGCACCTAGGGGTCCCAACCGAGATCAGGGTCATATTATGGTAGGCACTGTGCTAACACATAGTAAGAGACAGCCCCTGCCCTGCACAGCTTACAGTATAAATAGACAAGGCACACAAAGAATGAGAGAATAGAATTCTTACTATTGTCATTTTATATATGGAAAGACTAACTGACTTGCCCAAGGTCACGCAGGAAACCTTTGGCAGAACAGGGAAATGAGCCCAGATCTCCCAGGTCCCAATCCATAAAACCATCATTTCTCTCAGACATAAGCAGCTTTACCTTCGTTAGAAGCTTCTCTTCTCACAATCAGATTGTTTCCACCAACATTTCCTTTCCAGGATATTCCTGAATTAAGACTGTTTTCAATTTTCTACCTTCCCTTGAAGTAGAGGTCCTAGACATCATCAGCTTTTCTTTCATACTGTCTCTAAGAGTTTGTACAGTTAAAAAATTATCCTGACTAAAGGTCACACATAATTCAGTTAATTGCTTCATACTACAATACATCACCATTTAGAACTGGTCTGTTTCTTTTCATTGTAACAGCATTGAAATAAATAAGCAATTTTCATACATATTACAAAACATAAGCATGCCAGAGCTTAATTCCTATTCTTGTGATTAATAAACTGGAGCATCAGGTTGAAATACACCCTGTTATATAAACACCATTTCATTAGTCCATTCCCTTAGGTGTGAAATATCACTGGAATATGGCTCAGTAGAACACCTGGGGGGGAAATGGCACCAGAAATTAAAGTGTGGGGAGAAGGGGCTTGAGTCGTGTTTAGAGAAAAACATAAAACAGCAGGTAAGGGGGGGGGGAGGGCAAGATGATGCCACACATTTCAGATGATATTCGTCTTGGATGAACTACAAGCACATCACACTATTTTCCAAGCAAATATCGTTTCTGTGCCTTGTTTATTAATGGACAGAAAAGCCAGCCCAAAAAAATGAAATTAATTTTATTCACTTAGGATTTTATACTCTATTGCACAACCACCACCCAGCAAATTCTTCATTAAGAGAGATAATTACTTTAATGAAGATTAAATATAATTTAAAATTCAGATTCATCTTTATCTACCTAATGCAGGTCTGAATTAAACCTGAAAGGAGGGCTCTTCAAAAAGATCTCACCTATCCAATCAGAGCCCAGTTCTGGAGGTCTTCGGTTTCCCACCTTCTTCCTCCTCTTTTTAATCTCATCCATCAGCATCTCTTGTATCAGCCTCAAACTAAGAACTTCTGCCATTCTGTTAATACAGCTTTTATGATGCCCGCCGAAGCATGCAGGACAGTCAGTAATTAAAAAGAGAGGAGTAGTAATGTTGCACTGTTTGTGTACATGGCTGCACTCAAGAGAATAGTTCAGATTTGAGGCAAGGCAGATCTGGTGGTGGGAATATACTCACTTTCCCCAGGTACAGTTTTTCCACCTAGTCATTTAGTTGTGATGAGTATAAGATAAATTCCCAGACAAAAATAAGGTAGGGGGAATTAAGTCAGAGTACATATCAGTAATGTAAAACATTACAGAGATGTTTTAAACACCTAGAGATAAGCATTATAAACCCAGGAGTTAAGGTTAAACTTAAAAGAAATCCAAACACATCAAGGCATGGAAATGCATAGTTCAGGCACCCAAACAACCTATAGTACAATAACCATACAATTAGTGTAGATAGATATATCTAAGGGTTTGTGGTCCCATATTAGATTAAACTGATATTTAAAGACATTTGATTTTCTTTCCATATTTTTGCTCATGCTGACACTACAGGAGATAGACAGAGTTGTTCGGGTGCCTTAATTTTGTTCTTCATAATTGAAAGTTTCTTATTCAGCAGAAGCTGGCATGTACATTCTCCTTCAGAGAATTCCACAAAGAATTGCCCTCTTTCAAAATGGCCATCATTACCCATTATTCGCCAGGGGACTGAGGCTACATTCAGGCTTCCATTAACAAAGATGGTCACTGCCTCCAGGTGTGCCCAAAGGGAGCGAAGCCAAGCTGTGCATAAGAAAGATGGCCTTTCACACTGCCAAGAAACAGAAAGGACCACTGAGAGTAGCAAGAGAATGAAATTGGCCATCATTGCAAAAGGCAGCCTGTGGTCTCAGTCCCATTCAGAATCGGAGATAGCAGCAATTGTGAAAGAAGGCAATTCTTTGTGCATTTCTTTAAAGGTGTATGTTATTCTTCAATCTGCTAAAGTAGAAAGAGGAAGGTACTCATCTTGTGCAGTAACTAAATAGTTCTTAGAGATGTGTGTCCTATGGGTGCTCCCCTGTAGGCGTGTCTGTGTCCCTGCGCTGCTGGTCAGAGAAATTTGGTAGCAGTGTCCGTTTGGCTCATGCATGCGCTACCCCCCCCCTTTACACTCTGCCATAATGCTAACCAATGCTACATGGGTGAACTCTCCTCAGTTCCTTCTCTACTGCAGAATTTATAGTGAGAACTCTGAAGCAGAGGGGAGGAGGGTGGGTCGTGGAGCACCCGTAGGGGGAGACATCTCAAAGAACTGAAGAGTGGCTGATGAATATGTTTTTCTCCCCAAAAAGATCTAAGTACTTCCAGTTCCGGTCATAGGGGGTGGATTTGAGATGGCACTGGTGGCCTCTTGAGTTCACCATCTCCACGATGAGCAAATTGGGAGGCAGGAGGGAGAAGAGAAATTCTGTGTCTTTTGCTGGCATGTAAAACTTTGTTGGCCCACTTGCCTGTTGGTGGGAATGAAGCAGGGGGTTGCCATAGGAGTTTGGCAGAGTTCAAGAGCACCTCATTAATAGGGTGGGACACTCCGGACAACATAGAAGAATGTAAAACGCCCACTAGTTTGTGGTGTGACTGTCACCTCCTGTAATGGTATCTGCAGTGCCGCCATCACCCGCTGGGCCAGCTCCTGAAAAAGCTTAACGTCATCTGCCAACGATGGTGGGGGGGGGGGAGATCACCATCTCATCTGGTGAGGAAAATGAGAAATTAGTCAGCTGGGGCGGGGGGGGGTGGGGAAGGAAGGGTAGCTTCCTCCTTAACTTCAGACTCTTGTTCCTCTCTTAATTGCTCAGGGGGCTCAGATGTCCTCAATGCAGCAGATGAAGGAGGATGTCTCCATGGCTCTTGATAGGCCATGCTATTAGGTTTCTGTGTGCCTGCCAAGGGTCCCAATAGGGCTATTGAGAGGATGGGAAGGAGCCCAGTGGTCAATATCATGGCTGCCCATTCCAGGGAGGCTGGGGATCACAGGGATGGTATAGTTGATGTCCATACTAGAATTGGGCGCCATAGGGTGGATGAGAAGAGCGGCAGTAGACAACATCCTCTTGCTCACTATCTGACTCAGTAGATGAAAATGGGGGTGCACAGCGTGATGTTGCCAGCTAGTCTGGAACACTGGGTGAACTCTGAACCGGGGCCCCAGTACTGAGGAGAGGTGAATCTGGTGGGTCAGACACCAAAAAGTCTGATGCATACTGGAAGTCCAATGGTGCTGAAGGCTTGGGTACGAGCGGTAGTCATTGGTGCCAAGATGTCTGCACCGAAGGAGACAGTGATGAGGACCTGATAGTGCAATCTGTCGGTGCTAAAGGAGTCTTCCCCAGGGCAGATTCTCTGGATTTCTCACGCTCAGTCAGTACTGATGATTCCTTGCCTTTGCCCATTGGGTCCAGAGGCAGCCCAGCATGCTATGTCAGGGCGGTACCACTCAAGCTTAAATGGCTTTAGTGCCATTGGTACTGATGATATCGAGCAAGCCGGAGATCAAGGCCCTTTTCTTAGAGGCCTTGTGTGAGTGGCTTGGGGGCATCTTATTGAGCTCACCTCCCTTAAAAGTAGAGGGCTTCCCACCATCCAGCATCTTGGTGCGGCTCAGAGGGTGGTTGAAGGGCCTCCTCCAGTGGAGAAGCTTGAGTCTCAGTTCCCTATTCTTTCTGGATCTGGGCTTAGGTTGTGGACACAAACCACACTTCCGTGGTATGTGGTTCTCTCCCAGACAGCGAACGCACTGAGAATATCAGTCTGTCACTGGGATAGATTCCTTGCTACTGAGGCACTTCTTGAAGCCCAGTGAACCAGACATACCCTGTCTTGGGGCGGGGGGGGGGGGGGGGGGGCAGATGGGGGGATGAGGGAGTCAAAGAAAAACAAAGTGGGCTTTTCATTTGTTTTTGGTAATAAAAGATAAAAAAAAGGAAAGAAAAGAAAGGGAAGCTCCAAAAAGGTAGTTAAAATTAACAATTCTGAAGAAGTTAACGATCTGCTAATGGACAGCTAAAACTCTGTCTCTAGCCAAGGTTGGGTGAGAAGGAACTGAGGAGGGTTTGCCTGCACAGTGCTGGTTAGCCTCATGGCAGAGCACAAGGGGGACAACACGTGCAAACAGACACTGCTACCAAAGTTCTCCGATTAGCAGCACAGGGACGCAGACACTGCTACAGTGCAGCACCCACAGGGACACTACTCAAAGAAGAATATTCAGTATGAAGAATAATTCTCAACAATTAATTTCAAAAATTTCCTTTGGCATCAGATCTGCTCATAAGTCACCTCTGTCAATTCTTATCTAGGTAGAAAATGCTTGAGCTGAGCTCATTCAGGACAAAAACATCTGCCACGAGGTGAAACATTTCTTAATCTGAAGAAGTGGGTTTTTTACCCACAAAAGTTTATGCCCAAATAAATGTGTTAGTCTTTAAGGTGCCACTGGACTCTGTTGTTTTTGTACATTTCTTAAAGGACTCATTTTAAAATTAAACCAAACTAATGTATTTATTTTTAAATTCCTAGGAAATTCATTCAACACTCAAAGAGTAAGTGCAGTAATTTGGGGGAAAATATGCTGTATTCTTTATACATGCAAAAATTGAAGCCTGGCTTTAAGTGCAAAAGTCAATTCAAACTTAACCACGGAGTTAGGATGGCACCTTGATAAGTTTGTGGCAGAGTAAGAACTGAACCCAGATTTTTTTAGTCCGACTCCAGTGCTACAGCCATACTACTATTCAATTATCACTATTTACTACAAGTACTTGTGCAAATACCTCCACAGAATGTGAATTTTAAATTAGACCACTTCTAATCTACCTAAGCACTTAGACCATACACATCACTGTGATACCTGAGCACCTAATTTCGATGCTTAAATTAATCACACCGTATTGGGACACTGCTTCACACAGCATGAGGATAAGTTTCTCAAACGGCCTTCACCCGAGTCCTAGCACACAGACAATTAAACAAGCCAGAAAGGATCTGAATGCACTGTTCACAGCTGGGACTGTGCAACCACACAGAGACTCTAGTACCCTTCTTTAAGCTGATTAGTACCAGAGTTTGCTCCATTGAAATCAGTGAAACGTACTCAGACCAAGTAGTACCTTACTCCTTGAGCAGAGTGGCATGATCTGGACTCTAATGTGAATATGATGAGGAAAAAAAAGTTGAATTCAAACTCTGCACCCAGCAAATAAATCTAAGTGTAGCCTAAATTTTCTAGGAACATTACCTCATGTAGGCACTGTGAGATACACAGAATAAAATTATATAATTCCAGGCAACTTCTCCCTGAGGGCTGCAAAACATCAGTGGTTATTCCCAGTCGTCCTCCTGATTTGAGGATTGTGTATCTAACCAGGGAACACAAACAATACCTTGTGATTGATATGGCCAATCACAATTAACTAATAAAACTTGAATTTCTAGTGGTGGATACCGAATGCTCACAGAACAGTGCACAGTCAATGAAAGGGCAAAAATAACTACATAAAACTGCTAAGTACATTCAAATAAGGTGCAACTTGCTCCCATGTGGACAGCCAGGACCACATGCACCACATTAGTAACCTGCTATTTCAGTCATACTTATGCCTTGTGCTGGCCCTCTGCACAGGGCTGAATTTCGCTCACAATTAAAGATTCAAAGAAAATCACAGGCTCCTGGCAGACATTCTGCAAACAGAAAAGGAGGCTAAATGTGTGGAACAACGTGATTGCTGCAAATTGTATTCCTTCAGTTCCACCTGTGACTGATCAAAATCCAAAGTCCTTACACCAAGTTGAGCTGGTCAGAAAAATTCCAACAAAACAGTTTTATATTCGAATTTACCAGTATGTCCAAATTAAAAAGTTTCATGGAGACAGCGATTTTTGACAACAATCTTCCCAAAACCAGTCTGGTTTCCTGCCAGCTTGCCCATCTGGCGGGCTGCTGGGATGTCCAGGCTTCCAGGGTCAGCAAGTCCAGCACAGCCAGCCTGGGCAATTGTCCCTGAGTCAGGTATTCCAGGGCTTCCAGGGTCTGCAGCTACAGGGCAGCCAAACAGGCTTTCCCTTTCATGGGAAATTTTGGGGTTTTGTTCCTAATCAGAACAAAACCCAATTTCAAAATATTAAAATCCCCCATAAAACAGAATTACCATTCACCACCCAACTCTAGTTACAAGTAGCAGTTGTCTGTTTTGCTGTTATTATGGGCTAGTATGGCAGTGGCGTATTACCTTTGTTGTCCTCTCCGTGTTGCTCCATCCTGTAAGTGGACTACCTTTTGGAAGGAAAGGGTAGTTTAGCCTCCATGCCTATTCAGTCTTTGGTCCCACTACCACTGCTTACAAGGACCCAAGTTTGTGCAGTTTTGGGGGTGACTTTTCTGGTGTAGATATTTTTCCAGTAGGAACTGTACTGAAACCACTACATCATTTCATAGAGCCCACTATTCAGCCATCGCATGGGAATGGCCTTCAACCACACCAGCATTGTGGAGATTTGAATGAATAACATACAAAAAAAGGCTCTATATGTCCCTTAAAAGTTCTGTTCCAGGAAACGGGTATTTACCCCAAATTTCTTTACAATTACATAACTCATAAAAATGGCCCTACTGGGTCAGACCAAAGGTCCATCTAGCCCAGTATCCTGTCTTCTGACAGTGGCCAGTGCCAGGTACCCCAGAGGGAATGAACAGAACAGGTAATCAGGTGGAGAAATTGGAAAGGGTCCAAAGAAGAGCAACAAGAATGATTAAAGGTCTTGAGAACATGACCTATGAAGGAAGGCTGAAAGAACTGGGTTTGTTTAGTTTGGAAAAGAGAAGACTGAGAGGGGACATGATAGCAGTTTTCAGGTATCTAAAAGGGTGTCATAAGGAGGAGGGAGAGAACTTATTCACCTTATCCTCTAAGGATAGAACCAGAAACAATGGGTTTAAACTGCAGCAAGGGAGGTCTAGGTTGGACATTAGGAAAAAGTTCCTAACTGTCAGGGTGGTTAAACGCTGGAACAAATTGCCTAGGGAGGTTGTGGAATCTCCATCTCTGGAGATATTTAAGAGTAGATTAGATAAATGTCTATCAGGGATGGTCTAGACAGTATTTGGTCCTGCCATGCGGGCAGGGGACTGGACTCGATGACCTCTCGAGGTCCCTTCCAGTCCTATAATCTATGAATCTATGAATCAAGTGATCCATCCCCTGTCACTCATTCCCAGCTTCTGGCAAACAGAGGCTAGGGACACCATTCCTGCCCATCTTGGCTAATAGTCATTGATGGACCTATCCTCCATGAATTCATCTAGTTCTTTTTTGAACCCTGTTATGATCTTGGCCTTCACAACATCCTCTGGCAAGGAGTTCCACAGGTTGACTGTGTGTTGTGTGAAGAAATACTTCCTTTCATTTGTTTTAAACCTGCTGCCTATTAAAACTCCTATGTACGCTTTTCTCTTTACATATTTTTCAAATGCCCTGCCTTACAAAGGACACAAACTTCATTTAAGACCCAAATTTACTTTCTTCCTACCCACATGTGGTGCCATCTCAACTTTAATATCAGAATTTATTTACTTTACAAAGGCTACTTCTTATAGATGATATTACAGGAAAATTGTTCTATAGAAATTAATGTCACTTTTAAAAGCGATTTGCACTACCATTCTATGGATGACCTTCATTTTGGGCCATTGGTAGTGTGGCAGGTTTAGAAGAGGTTTATGGGACTTGGGAAACCTGGTTTCTATTCCTGACTGCGCCACTAATGGGCTGCATGACCTTAGGCAAGTCCCAGAATGTTTCTAGGGCTCAATTTCCCCATCTGTAAAATGGAGAGAATACTTACCCACCTTGGCAAAATACATAAATACAGAGATTAGAGATGCTATAGAAGTGCAACAGGATCATCACTATTACTATTTAGCCTGCAACAGACTGAGAAACATACTTTTCTCTCTAAGCCTTTATGCACAGATTGATTACAACATGAATTGTGTACATTTGCTGCCACTGTGGGTGAGATTTTCCCTCTAATATTAATAGCCATAATCCTGTTTTAAAGTTCTGAGGACAGATCATCATATTTCCCTTTTACAACATTCTGAAAATACATCTTCCTGGAAGATGTACAGGCACCAAGGATAACCTATTTCCACACTCTTTGCATTGCAAGAATGTTAATGCCTTTCTCTGCAGAACAGATCCTTTTTAATAGGCAGAACAAGTTGGATATCAACCCTCTAATTGCCTTCAATACACCAGTTATCTTCCTATGGCACCTATTGTAGAATACAAAGATGGTAACAGAAGCATCAACAGAAGACATTATAGGACATTAAAAAACAAAGAACCATAAGTTGTCACTAAATTTACTTTTCATGTTCCTGTATGAAGCTAATTTGCATATTCCAGAAATAGTAACGGAAACGTGCATGGGCCCATCATCCTATGCAAACATCTTCATTAGATTTTTTGGTGCAGCTGCTCCAAAATCTATAAAAAAAGCTATCAAAGAAAGTGACTCATTATTTGTTATTTCAGAAAAATTTCAAAAAGCAATCCCTAAACCTACACTGATCTGACAACTTCCTAGTCTGTGCAAGTTGTTAGTAAAAAGCGCATTAAAACAGCCTGTCAATCCTGCCTCTCACAGCTGCGTATTAAAGGGATGCACTAGCCGTGATCACTAACAAGAAACTACAACTTTCAGAAGAAAATCCACTGACAGATATTAGACTTGTAAAGCTCAGTCTGTTATCAGTAGGATCAACTGTCTGTGGCCTATCTGCAGTAAAGGGAGGAAAAAGTATGTAAGCAAAACTAGCCAATGTCATTCCTCTTTATGGACTAAACCAGGAAGATGAATATGTAGAATGTCATGTAATAAATCCTCATGTGTGCATTGGCAACCAGCACGTTTCCTTCTGCAGACATGTCTTATGCTTTCAGAGGGAGGGAGGGAGAATGGGAGGGAAATGGGATAACCGAGTACTAGATTACCTAGGAACCAAACTATGATGGGCTGAATTACAATGCAAACATTTTATATTTTGAGGGGACAGAAGGGCTCAGAGTTTCCAGGCAGCTATGTGACAGATATAAAGTGTAGTTTACTAGGGGGGTGGGAAAGTCAAAAAAAAAATAATTAATGGTGACAAAGTTTTTTCATGTCTCTTTATCAGGCCTTATTAACACGCAGCTTGTAGAGCTTGTTGTATTTTTTAAAGGTTGATGAAATATTGAGGCAACATTTCCAGGTAAATTTCATGCCACTTTTTGGCCATTTCCAACAAATCTCTAAATGCAGCCTCAGTGTTAATGAGTCTTGATTATAGCATGCAAAATGATACACCAGCCTTGAGCCTTTATACGGGTATACTGTAAAATGGATTGGCCAGTGTGTACGTATATTTCAACTTGCTACCTATAGACTTAGCATTCCACATAAAAATCATAGGCGCATTCATGCAGGCTCTCAGATGGTCACCTACAAAATAAGTGCAACTTTATACAGTCTCATTTCCAGACCTGCCATATCCCTGTGTTGGGATAACTTGGTCCCCTTGTGCCCAAACACTCATCTTACAAGCAGCTAAACATTTTACAAGCTGGACAAAAAAAACCACCACACACACACACCAAACCCTTTTTTCAGAATCTAGTTACTGTGTTCCCTGTCTCAACTAGAAATAAGCTACCTTCCTTCTTAACTGTGTAACAACTTTAAATATCAGAAACGGCCTTTACCTGGGATAAATTCATAATATAGTTATGCATCTAAGGGTAGGTCTACACTTACCTCCAGGTCCGGCAGTAAGCGATCGATCTTCTGGGATCGATCCCGGAAGTGCTCACTGTCGATGCCGGTACTCCAGCTCGGCGAGAGGAGTACGCGGCATCGACGGGGGAGCCTGCCTGCCGCGTCTGGACCCGCAGTAAGTCCAAACTAAGGTACTTCGAATTCAGCTACGTTATTAACGTAGCTGAATTTGCGTACCTTAGTCCAAAGTGGGGGGTTAGTGTGGACCAGGCCTAAGAAAAGGCTAGGTGTGGTCAGAAACCAAGAGAGTCAGCCAGTACAAGAAGGCGGCAAGTAGAGTTGTGAGATCACAGGAAATCCAGCAAAGAATAATACAGAATCCTAATGGAAACAGAGTGAGTTTCTTGCCCTCTTAAGAGGGAAATGTGTTTTACCCGCATCTATAACATTTGACCACTGGGTATGGAGTTTATATATGTAAGGAAGAGTGAAGCACAGAGAAATAAATTGCAGCTATAGGACAATTGCAATGTTTGTCTATTGCTCGCATAAGCATGTGAGCATGCATGCAACTCACACTGCTTTTCACCAGCCACTAATTTAACCAAGCTTCACACCTGCAGTGACTTTATCCTCAGAATACTGTACAGATGCAAAAAGCAACAGAGGGTCCTGTGGCACCTTTAAGACTAACAGAAGTATTGGGAGCATAAGCTTTCGTGGGTAAGAACCTCACTTCTTCAGATGCAAGTCATCTGAAGAAGTGAGGTTCTTACCCACGAAAGCTTATGCTCCCAATACTTCTGTTAGTCTTAAAGGTGCCACAGGACCCTCTGTTGCTTTTTACAGATTCAGACTGACATGGCTACCCCTCTGATACTGTACAGATGCATTTAACCTTCTACAACGCTTACAGCTCTGTAGAATATATTGTACTGCTTTGTTCTCATATTCATAAATGGGCTACTCTGATAATAAATTGGCGAGACTGACTTTTGTTGTTGCTAGAGATCTGGAACAAGCTCCCTGAGCCACTTTTGGGCCAAGCCATGAAAATAAAAAATACTGTGTGTGACAAGCACTAAAGTACTGTTATTGACTGTATAAGAAAACAATATTTCAAGAGCCATCCTTGAGTAGTAAATAAAACAAACTGGGATCTGAGCAGTCTTTTTAATAAACATTTATATATAGAGGGAGATTTCTTGTAAACTGTTACTCTTCAGCAAGTTTCATAAGCCTTACTTTCTATCTGATTAAAACAGAATCCACTGCCTTTCATACAAAAAGGAACATACTGAGGGGAAAAAATTGCTCTCTACAGGATCATCTTCTGTAGAGACTATGTGCATGTGAAATCCTTTCCTACTATGTCTGAGGCAAAAACATGATCCCCCCCGCCTAATGCAAGAAGGGGATGGAAGAGGCAGAATACTCAGTCTAATAGCAAAAAATGTGTAGGAAGGAAGGAAAAAGAACCTAAAGAGCATAATCTGGCTTTCCTTCCAAGGCCATGGGAAACACTGTGCAAATTCTGCGTCTCCAAGGTTTGGGGGAGGTGTGGCAGAGTGGAAATCTACTTTCTATGGTATTATTTGTCTGCAAATCCATGGGGAAATTCCCTGCTCCACACCTCCAAAGTAGCAAGTCAGGTGTGAATGAGGCGGCACTGGCTCCTAGGGGAACTATGCTGCCCAAGGGATTAGAGATTCCAGGGAGCAGGCAGAGGGACTAACTCTCCACGTGAATGCCCCAGCACTCTACAAAAGCCATTTTGGGTCCATATAATTTCCCTTCAGATCTCAAAGCACCCACAGGTTTACTAGGCTATGCCCCTACTCCAGCTGGCATGGCCCCATTGCAGCTACACAGATAGACTCTGATTCTCCGTTTCTGTGTTCCTGCACTTTAAGCCATTTTAGTATTCCCTGTATTCTGAGACAGTCAGGAGCCTATCAGGCCCTGGTAAAGCTGTTCTAGTTTATGATCTGTCTCCATAGCTCCCTATGGCCCTTGCGAAGAAAGGGAATAGCCAAAGTGCTCTCAGCTTTGGCTATGACTCCTCCACACTCCTGACCTGACATACCCCCAACTCTGGTGGGAAGTAGTCCAGCACTCTGGGAGAAGGTCTGATGTACAGCCCTTTGCCAGCTCTGTGCCATCTAGAGAAAAGCCCTGCAAAAGGGTAATCTCATGGGAGCATTTCAATCCTCGTTAAGAGCCTTTCACATCTCCAGACCAGTATAAAGGGACATTCATGTAACAGAGAATGGGACCCTCAACGTTTTCCACATACATCTATAGCCCTGCCATGGGTTTTCTGTATGAAGGCATGAGGTGGCTGTACAGTTTGTTGTATGTACAATATTGATTCCATTATAAAGTTACCAAAACTTCTCTCCCTCTCTCTCTTAAAATCTCTAAAATGTGATTATAGGTACCCCATCCTGTGCTCAGGGCACCTACCCCATAAATTAAATCTCAAAATGAGCAAAGGATTGCCCATAAATAAGCACTTCAGCCTACTCCCAACTCAACGGTCCTGGAGAAAGTACACACACAGATTTTTTGGTGACAAATCAAAAATTGTGATTCAGAAATAGCACTGCGGTGGCCTCATGCCTCAATTACCTTTCCTGGGTTGGGCTCCCTGGCTAGAACACATCTCCCAAAATGCACTCTGTTTTCTCTCTTGTTGAACTGTCCTATATATCATCAGAGATGAAATCTGGATGAGGTACTTCATCCATAGAAGAAAATAGGAGCATGGGGGACTTGAACTTCAAACCCCATGAGGCACCATGAAGGCATTTCCAAATCAAAATTAATTTTTCAGCCAACTTTTTTGGTTTTAGGTATTCAATATTTTGACAAAAAAAGTCACAAAGCAGACTTATGAAAATGCAATTGTGAAAAAACTCAATTTTCCATCAAAAACAGATTAGATAGAAAAAATTCAACCAGACGTAATGTGTATAAATAACGGGGGAAAGATTCCTCTGGTGGAGGCCAGAAGTGAACACAAAATGCGAAAGAACACTTATCAGAAAAGGTAGGATATGCTGAAAGCCAACCTTTTCCTGCAGCTGCAAATGGCTCAAAATTAGAGATCTTAATTAAACAGAATTCTGATCTTTTTATTTGTTTGGGGATTTTTTTAAGTTTGCCTCAAAATATTTGGCATATGTTACCTAAATATCACAGGCTTTGAGCTCTTCCCCCGACACACACACACACAATATTGGGAAATACAGCTGGACAGAACATTTTCAACAAAAACAGAAAATACAATTGTGTCAAAATTGAAATGTTTCATGGAAAATGTCAATTTTGATGAAATTTTCATCAGGAAAGTGTCAATTCATTTTGACTCTCAAAAAGGTACAAATATTGTGTTTCAACTTATTTCATTTCATTTTGATTTACTACATTTAAAATTGTATTCTATTTAATATTTTATGCTGACATCATCAACATGAAATATTTTTAGCTTATTGAAACAAAACTGTTCAATGTTTCCAAATGGAATTTTTTTTCCAGAATTCTCATCTTGGGAGTAATTTCAATTTTTCATTCCAATCTGGAATGAAAATAAATTTCAAAATGGTGGAAATTTGGTTTTCCAACCAATTCTATTGGGAACATAGGAATTGCAAGACTGGTTCAGACCCAGGGTCTATTTATTCCAGGAGCCTTTCTTCAACCAGATGCTTCAAAGGAAGATGCAAGAACCCACAGTAGGCAGATGTGGGGTGAACTGGGTCTCACCCCAAGATTCCATCCAGTACACCAACTCTTATTTCTATTTCATCTTGGATTTCAGAACACAATGTGAATTTCACCCTGGAGTAATTCCCTTCAAAGTGCATGTCTCTACACGTTTTAGTCTTTGGCTTTCTAAATATTTATCTTTCTTCTTTGTGCTAAGATAAAGCAAGTGTTGTTGACTAGATATCTTGGTGACCTTTACCAAACAATGGAGCATGTGAATCAAATACACCTATCATAGAGGCCTCATAAGGATTATTAAACTGGCTTTTTCCTACAAACTAGGCAGCTCAGAAAGAAACTGACCTAAACTGACCTGCTTCTGAGCAAAAAGAATAAATGTCATTATCTTGCTAGTTACTAACAACTAATGATATGGGCAAAGTGTTACAATTAAATTTGGAAACAAAACAGTTTCAGACAGGGCTGCAGCGCTGAAGGATATTAGTGTAACGTAGGGAAAAACCCTACAATACTATTTTTTTTAAATTGTTCAATGGTTCAGAAGTGAATGGGTTTCCTTGATAAATCCACCTAGCTGTTGAATGTAATAATTAATATTGAAATTGCACATTGTTGAATTCTTTTAAAAATCTGGTCCATACTCAGACACAAAAATGTGTGCAGATTTTCAGAAAAATTGAGCACTTTGAAAAATCTGCCCACTATTTAGATGTCTCAGTATAAGCTGAGTTCTAGTTGTGGGAACTTGAAAGTGTAGCTTCATGCTGGGATTTTCAAAGAAGCCTAAAGGCATTAGTTGCCAATGGGATTTAGGCATCTAACTCTTGTACACTCTTTTGAAAACTTCAACTCTAAAGTTTACCCATACCTGTCAAGAAATTATCCCTCTATTGTTTGCCTCTCTCCCCTCCCTCCCCCAAGAATGAGAGGATTGAACCAGTATAAATATATTCACTATTCATCAGATATTAACAGACAAAGAATTGACAACAGGAGCATGTGCTGATTAGGTCTATATATACATACTTCTTGCTTTATAATCCGCAGTGAACTCTTTCCTTACTGTGACATACTGGGACACAATCCAGAGTGTCTGTCTCACCCAGACCTTGTAACCTGGGGTGCCCTTTGCAATGCCTTGCCTTGCCTCCCTCCTGCCTGCCCCCCCCACCTCCCCTGCAGAGCAGCGCCAGTGTTTGGCTGCACATGGAGCTCGCAGCTCTCCCTCGGTCTGGTGGCGGGGGGGGAGGGGAGGGCAAGAGACAGGGAACAGAAGAGTTAGATTGGTTGGGAGTTCTGGGGGGGCTGTCAGGAGAAGGGGGTGTAGAGAGCAGTTGGGGCAGGCAAGGGACAGGGAACAGGGGGGGTTAAATTGGTCAGGGGTTCTGGGGGGGCTGTCAGGAGAAGGGGGAGTAGAGAGCAGTTGGGGCAGTCAGGGGACAGGGAGACTTGGATAGGGGATGGGGTCCTGGGGACAGTTAGGGTGGGGGGTCTCAGGAGAGGGCAGTCAGGGGACAGGTAGGGGGATGGGAAGTGGGAGGGGTGGGGCTACGGCGGCACCCCGTGTCCTCTTTTTTGATTGTTGAAATATGGTAACCCTACTTTAAGGGTTTAATATGCTCACAATTTGTTACCACAAATTGAGTTACTCAGATACTTCAACTTGAACACTCTGGATTAGATAAAACACAAAAAAGTTAATTAACTACACAGAGATAGATTGTAAGTGAGTACAAGGAATGAGGCATAAAAGTCAGAAATGGTTACAAGAAAAATAAAGATAAAATACTTATTGGTGCCTAATTTAACAAATATATTATACAAACAAAGTTTTCACCACATGCTGTGAGTCTCCTCCACATGCATATCTTGAATGTGTTGGAGGACAATGCAGGCCTTTGCTTCCATACAGTGTTTCTCAGAGTTATGTGTGAGTAACACTCCTCCTTCTCAAGACTCAACATACTTACTTGCACTTTTGTTTTCAAAGAAAAAAAAGGTGGACAGGCTATAATCAGATCTGATGAACAAATGCAATTCATCTGTTTGACCTCCTCATAAATGAACAGGAGAATCGTGAGGCAAAGCAGAGGCCCATTGTTAGAAACTATGTTTCCCCACTTTCCCCTTCTTGTTCTTTGTTACTACTTGATGTTAGGTGACTAATACAGTGCTGTGTACCAAATACAACAATAGTTGTGTGGTGCCAATAATAAAAATCTACCTGAGTATGTGTGTTTGGGGGGGAACCACGACCAATGGAAGATGCTGGGGGGGCGGGGGGAGCAGAATCCCTGCAGGCATGAAGGCAGCAAACACCACACAGAGCCACCGAGCTGCCCATGTGCCTACAGGCCACAGGGACCTGAGGGCCACTTCCTTGGAGCCGCGGTAAGCACCACCGGCACCCCAAATCTGTGGAGTAAAAGGATGCCATTTTTACAGTCTCTTTTCAGAGCACTTTGATGTGCTTCACAAAACAAAAACGTATTTGTGCAATAAGATTGTAGACACACGTCGGACTTTGGCAGATATATGCATTTCTCATAAGCACCTGGCCAAAGCATATATTTCACTGTGAATGAATATCTTGAATTACTCTACCCCACTGGAGCTTTGCCTTTGTTAAGAATGGGTCATTGATTGGAAGAGAGGTGCTAGTTAGTTGGTCAAAGCAATGACTGGAGAAAGAAAGAAAGAAACATGGAAGAATTCATTTCAAATAAATAATTAGAGGACTGAGAATATCTGATTTTCAAAATTTTCAATGCTCTATAATTTTAGGAGTGTATTCCCAACTCTGTGCAAATAGCAAGACCCATTCACCAAGATAAGAATATTCCTATTGGTTGGAATCTGTAATAGAAACCAAAATGGTTAAGGTCAAAATCTTGTTGATTTTAGTTGTACTAAACAATTTACTTTTTCCTTCAGTTTCAAATATCTGGTTTTCTACTATACTTACCCAAAATATTAAAATGACCTGAGGGCAACCCCCTTCACTTGGGGGGCGGAAGGGGGAGAAAATTACAAGAAGTTGACCATTTCAGAAATTACATGTAAGGCATTTTTGTTTGATAGCTGCAGTTTCACTCATATTATCATCATTTTTGGTTGACAAGTTTCTCAGATTTTAATCTTGGATTGAAAATGTTACCTTATCAGAAAAGCCTTATATTGTCACTGCATGTACAGTGGTGGAATGCAAAATCATATATGAGTGCACTCGTTGTATTGAAAAATGAACCTTTGCTAGAAAAGGCATTTAAATTTTCAGTCTGCTTGGCCATAAATCATCTTCAGTGTGTTCAGAGATCTTATACAACCCATCAAAACCTTCCTTGCTTCTTTTATTATAGTGGCACCATTTGCATTGCTGTGGTTAAGGTTGTGTTAGCACTTCCGGCATAAACCCCTATTTTAGGGGGTTCAGAACTCAGCTATTAAAATCAAATCTGAGCTGTTTACTGTTTGAGAACATTACTTTCAGTATTTTCTTTTTTGTATGGAGCGAATCTAAGTGTTCAAGAAAGGCATTAGGTTCAGAAGTATTCTGTTTATCCACAGAGCAGATATATAAAAGTAGAAGCAGTACTGGCTTCATCAGCAACATGCCTCAGACCAGTTTTGGATGGAGAACCTCTAAATCTAAAAAAACAGAAGTACTTGTGGCACCTTAGAGACTAACAGATTTATTAGAGCATAAGCTTTCGTCGACTACAGCCCACTTCTAAATCTAAAAGGGTCTGTGTCCTCTCTTCTGCCAAAGGGTCCACCCTAGTGCAAATTGTGGTGTTGGGCAGCAGATATTGTTTTAAATGTGGTCCACAGAAATGACCAATTGAGAGTATGGAGCCTGGCTGAGGACATCCAAAATCCAAATGCCAGCCCCAGAAATACTGATGAAATGTTCATGTAGCAGCGCTAACTTTCTGCTGTTATAGCTAGTATTGTACAATGTATACAGAACTGATCAATTCATTGGGCTGCAGAGGTGAGAAGCAAGTCAGGAGAGGTATGTCACGAAGAAAACAAGATTGCAAGTCCCTGAAAACCTGAGGAAATAATATACCCAACTTTAATTTTCTATCAATTCAATAAAAGAACAGAAGTACTTGGGACACCTTAGAGACTAACGAATTTGAGCATAAGCTTTCGTGGGCTACATCCCACTTCTTCGGATGCATAGCTCATGAAGTTGATGGATTTCCACGCCATACGGCTAAATGCAGTGCCTTGCATAATGACAGGTTTCAAAGTAGCAGCCGTGTTAGTCTGTATCCGCAAGAAGTGGGCTGTAGGAGGAGGAGAACAAGGTTGTGACAAGGATGGAATCAAGCATTTCACCCATAAACAAAACAGAACACAATTGATTACAAACTTTGACTCAAGCTAATGGAAACCAATGTGTGGTCTGAAGTAGTTCTGAGTTTCAGAGAAATATGTACATAAGAACAGCCATACCGGGTCAGACCAAAGGTCCATCCAGCCCAATATCCTGTCTACCTGCTGGGTGTGCAGGCTCTGGGACTGGGTCAGGGATGAGGAGTTTGGGGTGCAGGAGGGGTCTCCAGGCTGGGGCAGGGGGTTGGGGTGCAGGCTCTGGGTGGGGCTGAAGATGAGGGGCTTAGGGGGCAAAGGGGGCTCTGGGCTGGCCCAGAGGATTGGGGTGCAGATGGGGTGAGGGCTCCAGCTGGGGCTGGGGATGAGGGGTTTGGGCTGCAGGAGGGGGCTCCGTGCTGGGCCGGGGATTGGGGTGCTGGGTCCCGGGGATGCTTACTGTGGCTCCGAGGAAGTGGCCACCAGGTGCATGGGTGGCTCGGCAGCTCTTCACAATGCGTGCTGCCTTCACGCCCGCAGGCACCACCCCCCACAACTCCCACTGGGTGCAGTTCCTGGCCAGTGGGAGCTGCGGAGCTGGTACTCAGGGTGTCGGCAGTGCCTGGAGTCTCCCAGTCCCTGTCTGCCCCAGCGCCTAGGGGCCACAGGGACCTGGTGACCGCTTCTGGGAGAGGCGTGGAGCCAGGATAGGTAGGGAGCCTGCCTTAGCCACAGGCCCCCGCTGCGCCACCAACCAGACTTTTAAAGTTCTGGTCGAAAACCAGACGCCTGGCAACCCTACTCATTGGCTGTTAAAGGCTGCTCTCCCCCTCTGCAGTTGAGGTGGGACATTTTTGAAACGCCTGCAAAAAAAAAAAAAACCACCCAATCTTCTCGAAGTGGCATTTTGGTTTTGTAATGCATGACATCTCAGATAGATACAAAGCAGGTATAGCAGCAATATAGCCACTATTCCTTAGGCACAGCCACTGCAGTAGATGAAATGGGACATGCCGCCCCCCTCCTCCCCAACTTTTTACTAACATGATGATAGTATCTTCTC
This sequence comes from Chrysemys picta bellii, assembly GCF_011386835.1. NCBI lineage: Eukaryota > Metazoa > Chordata > Testudines > Emydidae > Chrysemys > Chrysemys picta. The sequence continues at coordinate 113,580,692 of NC_088796.1, forward strand.
TTCTTGGATGTACTTAAATCTTCATGCTGAGAACCCATGACTCCTTAATTATCATTGATTCAGTCTTAAAGCCATGCTTTGCAATAAACAGGCACTATATTTCACAAAGTGATGGAGTTACCCAGCATCTATTTGCATATGTTTTCCCTAATATGCAGGGCCGGCTCCAGGCACCAGCACAGCAAGCTTGGGGTGGCACGTCCGGGTCTTTGGCAGCAATTCCCTCAGTCCCTCTTGGAGGGAAGGACCTTCTGCCCAATTGCCGCTGAAGGCTTCCCCCCTCCTCCCCCTTTGCCACTTGGGGCGGCAAAGAAGCTGGAGCCGGCCCTGCTAACAGGTTCCACCTGGGTTAGACGAGATTCATTCATTCCTTTCATATGCAGTAGCTCATCTCCCAAGGCAAAGGGAGGATCACCCAACCAGGTACCAGAAGACCAGATCAAGCATTATACCAGAATATATATATTTTAAATAAGGATTAATAGAGGATTCTTGGATCACAGTTGCACCAAATAACGAAAAGCATGAAATAAAAAGGAGCCTATCACGGTTACTGTGTGAATGCCCACTCGTCCATGTTAACATTTTACTTTGTTTTGTTTAACACTTGTCTAACCTATCTTCCATGGTGCAGCTCATTGCATTTTTAAAAGATCCTTTCTCTGGGAGCTAATTGAGCTTTATCTATGGGAGCGAGTGGGTATCTGTCACTGACAGCCTGCAGAAGGCCATTTCTTCAATTGCTTGAAAGGACTAAAGAGTCAGACATGACAAACTACAGTCTAGAATACCTGGCAGCAAGCCTATTAGTGCTGCAATGCCAAGATGCACAAATAAATTACTTATGTAACACACACTCACTTTATTTCTGTCATGAAACTCGCAGTCCTAAAACAAAAGTAAAAGCTTTATTTTCCCCCCTCATCATAGCTTGTCAGATTTTCAAAGCTAAATGTATTATTTATTTTATCTGAAACACAGTTGCTAGTAGTCTTACTCAGTTCTGTAAAGCTAGATTCCTTTTTATTCCTCATGTAATTTCCTCAGGACAAGACCTTAAAATTCAGCCTCTTATGAGCCCCACTTCAGCTCAGCAACTGTTACGCTCGGTATGTGGAGATTGCAAAGGGGAAAAATATAATGACTTTGTTCCTTTTACAAGACATATGTTTGCTTATATTTCTCCCCCTGGACACATCAGTCCTAAGTAGCACGGATAAGAGTGGATTATTGTACAAAAATCCTGTAAATGGCTCAGAGTGTGGTAGACACAAAGCCTTTCACTCCTAGGGTGCAAACTCAAATCCAGCCCAGGTTGTTACTACTCGAAGGCCTACCTCAAATCAGTTGGTATTTTCTGTTTAGTCCCTATTGGACAAATGATTATATGATAAATGCTACACCTGGCACCTTTGTCAGTCTCCACTAAGAGAGACTAAAGATTGACAGGGCATAGATAGAACCTGAACTACATTCCCCACTTCTATACGTGGTCCCTCTGAGGCAGGGTTAAGGCGCATTTGCTAGACAGTATGAGGAGCTATATCAACCATGGGCTAAATTCAGCCCTCAGATTTACACACAGGTCTCTCAATGAAGTCATTGGCAATTACTTGGATGTATCGGAGGGCAGAATTATCTTCTATGGATAAATAAATCTTACTCATATTTGGGTGCTTGTAGGTCCTGAATCAAGAAAGCATCCCTATTCCAGAAAACACTAAAGCACATTCTTAAATTCCATTGAAGTCACTGGGACTTCAACATGTGTTTAAGTTCTTTGCTGAATTGGGGCCATAGAGTCCTTTACACCTTAAAAGCATTATACAAATGCTAACTAGCCCCATGGCACATTTGGGAGGTTAGATAAGCAATAGTTAAGATTTCTTTAAGGCTTAAAGGCTTTCATCTTCAGAGCTGTCAACCCATCAACTTCCATGAGTATATGAGCATTCCAAGACAATTAAAACATAATTAAAGTAAGAAATAAAACTGCTATACAACCCTCCTAGACGTTCCTGGAAATTGAGTTGATGGGAGGATTTTAGTCTGAAGCAGAAATGTCACTTTATCTAGTTTCTTTTCACATTCACAGAAATGGGATTGTTAAAAATGACAAAAAATAATGTTGCATTTTGCCTCTTTATAAATAGTCTCCTGTATTTTGAAAGAAAGAAACTTAAATAATTCTGTTGATGGCGCTTAAGACAACAGAATACTAGCTTACTCTCTCAACTGTACTGGTTGCACAGGGCTAACAGAATTAAAATATCACTGAAGTCAAAATACATGACTTTAAAGACAGGGAACTATCAGTTGTTTAAATAGAAAGTGCCACTTTTATGTGATCACTTTTCAGAGTGAAGTACAGTTTCAGTCCCTGGTCCTGCAACACCCATATACTGGGTGATATACTGTTACACTCTTTGTTATCCTGGCAAAACTGTCACTGATTTCAATGAGGCAGGATCAGGTGAAATCTCAACAGGATAACTGCATGTCCTGAGTTTAAGTAGCAAACAGTGTAACAAGAAGCTTAGTTTAGAATAGATGCAAAAACCTCTATTAAAGAAGTGATACGTGTGATGGGTTGGGTCACAAACCCCCTTGGGACTGCCACCTGATGTGCTGGGACTACCTCTGAGCCCGTTTTCCCTGGCAGCTTGGGACTTCAGTGCCCTGTCTGGTTGTGCCAGACATGCTTGTCTGCTACAAACACAGACCCAGGCCTGAACCACATCTCCCAAAAGCTGCAGGCTTAACTGAAAACAGCTTAAGAAGTGCTCCTGTCTCCAGCACCCAGATACCCAGTTCCCAATGGGATCCAAACCCCAAATAAATCTGTTTTACTCTGTATAAAGCATATACAGGGTAAACTCAAATTGTTCACCCTCTATAACACTGATAGAGAGATATACACAGCTGTTTGCCCCCCCAGGTATTAATCAATCACTTACTCTGGAATAATTAATAAACAAAAGTGATTTTATTAAGTATAAAAAATAGGATTAAGTGGTTCCAAGTAATAACAGACAGAACAAAGTAAGTTACCAAGCAAAATAAAATAAAACATGCAAGTCTAAGCCTAATACAGTAAGAAACTAAATGCAGGTAGATCTCACCCTCAGATGTTCCAATAAGCTTCTTCTACAGACTAGACTTCCTCCTAGTCTGAGTCCAGCAAACACTCACACCCCTGTAGTTACTGTCCTTTGTTCCAGTTTCTTTCAGGCATCTTTTGGGGTAGATTTCAGAGTAGCAGCCATGTTAGTCTGTATCCGCAAAAAGAAGAACAGGAGTACTTGTGGCACCTTAGAGATTTGTTAGTCTCTAAGGTGCCACAAGTACTCCTGTTCTTTTTGGGGTAGAGAGGTTCTCTCTTGAACCAGCTGAAGACAAAATGGAGGGATTTCCAGGGGCTTATATAGTCTCTTTTGTGGGTGGAAACCCCTCTTTCCCCTCCTGTGTAGAATCACAGCTACAAGATGGAGTTTTGTAGTCACATGGGCAAGTCACATGTCCATGCATGACTCAGTTCTCTACAGGCCAAGCCATTGCCCACGTTAGCCCGAACGTTCCCAGGAAAGCTCAGATGTGGATTGGCTAACAATGGACCTTGATAGAAACCAAGTACTCCCAATTACTTGAATAACCCCTTCACACTATGTTTACCAAATCTGCCTTAGGTGCTTTCTACAGCAAACACTTTAAATACAAGCATAGGGCCAATGCTCATAACTTCAGATATAAAAATGATGCATGCATATGAATACATGCAGTAGAACATAATCTTTGCAAAGATGTTACATGGCATATCTAGCACAAAATATATTCCACTTATGTCATATTTACACTCATAAGCATATTTCTATAAAGCATTATGGGATGCAATGTCACAATAAGGTTAAGTTAAGGGCTCAAGAGTCAGGACATGCCATATTGAAGTTTAAACAGAGCGTATTAAACCCCATTCTTCAAGCTTTTCAGTATGGAGTACTTTACTTTTACCATTGAACTCCAGATTTCACCAATGGTAGATATCAGAGTTCTCCCCCACATGCTCCTTACAGATGGAAAATCTGAAGCTCAGAGAGGCTGAATAATTTGCCAGAAGGGGAAGGAGTGTTATGGTCTGGTTTAACTTGATAAAAAGTTCTGAGCTACTACTATTCAAAATATAGCAACTTCAATTCACAGGTGGTTAAGGACAGAGAAATCAGAACAATATAAAGGATAGGATACTGGACTAGGAGACCTGGGTTTGGTTTCCAATTCTGCCACCACCTGCTGAGTGACCTTGGGCAAGTCACTTCACCTCTCTGTGCCTCCATTTCCGCTCCCACCATATGATTTTCCCATCTGTTCAGACTCTGAGCACTTAAAGGTAGAGACCGTCTTTCAGTAAGTATGTACAGTGCCTAACAAAATGGGATCTCAGTCTTGGTTGGGACATCTACATGATAATGTAATACAAATAAATAGTGGAAACATGCCTTGAGTCATATGACTTCAACATCCTTGAGTTTCACACCAAAAACTCAATGTAAAACTCAGCTGATGCCATCACATTTTGCCAGCTTACTTATAAGAAGCCGGATTTCCACCCAAAACACACAAGTCACTCCAGTTTGCCTTCACACACATCCCAGTCTGACCAAACAGTTCATGGAATCTGGCAATGTTGTTGAGATCCTGTCTTAAGTTTGGGTTTGTGATAATACCAAAAGTAAGCACATTTTTTCCTGGCTCTAGATTGGATTATGGACATTTCTCAGAGCTCTAGTGTGAGTCTGCTCCAAATGTGCCAAGATTTTCAGTATTACCGTTATTAACCATTCAGAAATCTCTGCCATTCTAGAACCAGAATAGTCTACTCTGAATTTTCCTGGCTTTTTAACGTCAAGCTTAACTAATAATGTTACTTTAATATTGTGGGTTGGATGAGGTCAGAGTGAAGTGGGAAATTAGCTATTAGCTCTAAATACTGATGTAAAAGCCAGTACTGTAGCAGCTGGTATGTATAAATACAACAGGTCAAATTCACTCCTCAAGTAAATCCATTGAAGTCAATGGAGTTATACTGATGTAAAACCAGCGAGAGGAGAATCCAGGCCTATGTGTTTGGGTTTTTTCAGCTTTCTTAACAAATGGAAGCAAACTGAAACAGGTCAAAAGTGACAGCAGATGGTTTGGGCCATATAGGTCCAGTTTATGTTTTCAAACTCGCCCTTCACTAATGAAAATATGAGAGTACGTAAGACATTATTACCTCACAAGTAATTAATTCACTGGAGCACCTGCAAGGAAATCAGTGTTGCAAAAGAAAGTGAAGCAGCTGCTTCACTGACAGCTCAAATCATGCAGAGAGAGGTGATGCTGTTTTCCAGCAGTTCCATCACACTCATATGGAGAATAGGAAGCCTTGAATGTGTGTTCATAAAACAGGAACCTCATCTGTCTCTGTGATTAGCAAGTTCAACTATCATACCATCAGTTGCTACATGAGCCTTCCAGGATTTGGGGGTAGAGGGGGGGAGGGAGGGCGAGGAAATAAGAATTTGATCCTCCAACATTATTGGCCATCTAAAAGACCAGAGCACATGCCATTTATTATGTCTGCTATATCCTGATCAAAGCTTTGCAGATTACTTTGTAGCACCTTTATAAGGAAACAGGTCAATCCCTTCATCAAGTGTGCAGACTCACACAGCATTGAGATTGTACAAGGGCAAACAGCTACAGCTTAAAACTGGTGCCATTCTCCTCTCTCCCCTCCACACACACAGTAAAGTTTCCTCTTATATAAATGCAAATCAATACTTATTACCCAGTTCTGAGGAAAATCACAGCCCACTGTCTAGTGCTCTTCAGAAGTTCTTCTCTGATGTCTGCTGCAGTGTTACTGCGCCTCTTGTTACTGCACCGTAATAGATAATCAAATAATTGTTCTTCTGGGTCCTGCTGCATGGTCATCTGCATCTCAGACTCCTGCTATGGAAATCTCTCTCATTTCCAAGACTCTGGTTGAGCTCTCAGCTGCATTCTAAAGATCTACTTTAAATTACTTTCAGCCCTGAAGCTCAGATCTGGATCCAAACTTTCCCAATGTTTGAGGGAGGTTCAGAGCCGGGGTTCTGGTTTGGGCACATCCCTCTTTCAGTAGAAACAATGGTGGGACATGATGTTTTTAGGTATGAATAAACTCTTCTCTTATACCTAGAACCCTTGGCCATTTTCAGAATCCAACCCAACCCAAATCTTTTGAGGATTTGAAATGGTTAGAGTTAAGAGTTCCAGCTCAGGTTTGCAAATGCAAGACATTTAGGTAAGATGGATCTCTCTCCATCTAGGTATTTATATTGCACTCATAAGGGTGGTATCTGAGTACATATCTGACCATCCAAATGTTATCCAATGGGAAGACCAGTGGGACTGGAAATAAGGATTATATTCCAAACTCTGCTACTGACTCGCTCTGTGACCTCAGGCAAGTAAATTAAACTTCTCCATGCCTCAGCTGCCCCATATGTAAGAGGTGGATAATGTTTACCAGATTCTATGGGCATGGGAGGCTTACTTTCTTAATACTTAACAAGTTAATTGTGATCTATAAATGCTAAGTATTAACTCTATATTTCACAATAAAAGTAATTATTTAGCTCTGTACAGTACGCATCATCTCCAAATATTTTGTCATAGTCCTGAGCCAAATCAGTGGAAGATAGTTAAGCCACCTCTTGACGTTAAAACTAACTCACTAGGGTAGTCTAGCAAACACACCTAGGTTTCACAGTGCAGCAGAATGCATACTACTCCGTTTTTGCTGACCCTGCACATGGGGCAAATTCACCCTGCTATATATTTTTGCTGTTTTCAGGCATGTAAGCAGATAAGGCAGATGAAAAGAAGGGTCCTGCTTCACTATGTGATGTCTATGCAGGGCATTATAGCTCAAGGACAGGAAACAATGAACTCGGCAGCATAAGGACAAAGGAATTGCTATACTGTATCAGACAAGTGGTTTATCTGCTCTTATATGCTGCCTTTGACAATGCATCAGAGAACGGTGCAAGAAACGCCATTGAGAATTTTGGATTAACCTGACCATAAGGGAAGATACAACTCAACCATTTGCTGACAAGATTTGGGATGTATCTTGAATCATGAGAAATTTTTTTTATCCTACCTAATGTAAATGGTCTTATCCAGGGGCGGGCAAATTTTTGGCCTGACAGCCGCATGGAAATTGTATGGAGGGCCGGTTAGGGGAGGGGGTCGTGGCCCAGCCCCCACCTCTATCTGCCCCCCCCCGGACTCCTGCCCCATCCAACTCCCTTGTTCCCTGACGGCCCCCCGGGACCCCTGCCCCATCCACACACACCCCGCTTCCTGTCCCCTGACCACCTCCGGACCCCCATCACCTCATCCAACCCCTCCTCTAATTCCTGACAGCCCCATCCAACCACTCCTCCTCCCTGTCCCCTGATTGTCCCCAGAACTCCTACCCCTGACGGCCCCCCGCAACCCCATCCAACCCCCACTCCTTTCTGACTGCCCCCCTGGGACTCCTACCCCCATTCAACCCCCTATTTCCCCCCAACCCCTATCCACACCCCCGCCCCCTGACCACCACCCAAACTCCCCTGCCTTCTATCCAACCCCCCGTGCTCCCTGCCCCCTTATGGCGCTGCCTGGAGCACTGGTGGCTGGCGGCGCTACAGCCACACCACCCGGCTGGAGCCAGGCCACACTGCCACCGCTGCCACCATGCAGCACAGAGACCGGGTCAGGCCGGGCTCTGCAGCTGCGCTGCCCCAGGAGCTCACAGCCCCGCCACCCAGAGCATTGTGCCGGCGGCAGAGCAAGCGAGCTGAGGCTGCGGGGGAGGGGAGACAGCAGGGGAGAGGCCAGTGGTTAGCCTCCCGGGCCAGGAGCTCAGGGGCCGGGCAGGACGGTCCTGCAGTCTGGATCTGACAGTTTGCCCACCCCAGGTCTTATCCATAAGAATGTCTAATCATGGGAATACTACCAGCCTCTCAACCCTAGTAACATCTGGTAGGAGTGGATTCCATAGGTTAATAATGTGTGAAAAAAAAGTATTTCCCTTTCTCAGTTTTGAAATTGTTCCCTTCAGTTTTAATGACTTCTTTTTCTGGTATTCTGGGCCTGGATAAAAATCAGATAAAATGATGGATGGTAGAGAGGAGGCAAATTGGGTTCTGTATCTGTTTCTTACGTATTTATATGGTCTCCTTTACCATGGTGCCGCCACAATCTTTAATGTATTTATCCTCACAACATCCCTGTGAGATAGGGCAGTGTTATTATCCCAATTTTAAAGGTGGAGAAACTGAGGCATGGAGAGGCTAAGCAACCCAAATTTGCAGATAGTTTCAGCCATCCTGAAACTTCATTTTTTCAGGGAATTTATTATTTGACTGAAAAAAATTTCACACACTTCTAGCCAATAAAAACATTACACAGAGATAGAAGATTCAAACAAATACCACAACGTGCATTGCTCTGCTTTTAAAATAATGATGCTCATGTTTGAGCCAATGACTTTCCAAAATGTATACTACTATGGAAATAGTCTCAGAATCCACTCCAATCAATCAAAATGCCTCTTTAATGCAAGCCATGCTACACTATGTACTGCTATGTTGAGAACGTCAGACTAAAGAAAATTTCAGTATCCGTGGCTCTAAGGAGGATTTAAAAGGGTTGATACAACTGAATAGAGAGCCCGAGGAGATTTTTGCTTCTAAAGGAAGCTAGACAAGACTAGTATAAATTCATCAACCCCACAGACAGACATTCACAAGGACTGAATCGACTTTAAAAGAATCACTATGTGCCATGCAATGACTCTGCCATGATACTAAGACTTTGGCTACATCTGTGGGTGGGATTACCAACTTGCATAGACATACCTGTGTTAGCACACTAAAAATACAGTAGTAATATAGCTGGGTGGCACAGGCAGTAGCAGCATTGGCTAGCTGCCCTCGGTATGTTCAAGTGAGTTGGTACTCCAAACACCTAGCCCATGCTGCTGCTCCGGCTACATTACTATTTTTAGTGTGCAGCTTGGAGAGAAAAAAAAAAAAAGTGTGAGTGTATCAATGCAAGCTGGGAATCCCACCTCTAGCTCCAAGTGTAGACATGGTCGTGTGATGCACAAGACAAAGTTATTGTGAGAGACCGACATCTCAAGAATCTATAAACTCTGCTTGGAAAGATTGTTTTTCCACACAGTAGGATAGCATTCTTTGGCCTTTATTAGTTATGAGCATAGGTTTTGAATCTCTATTTTTTCAGATTTAGTGCAAATATACATTGATATGTACAGTCCATCAAATGACTTCAATAGAAACAGTTTTCTTGGTGCAGAATGCAATTCATTTAAAAAAATTTAAAAAATCATATGAGAGAGAAAGAGAAAAAGAGATATTACTAGTGGGAACTAACAGGGAAATTGTTGAACATTTATAATGTCCATAAACCTAACACTGTATTCTAGCTATGTACTTTACAGTTTTCCAATTTAATTTTTAATTGAATTTTTAACATATGCTTAGAAGATATAATTCTATACCTTCTTCCAAAACCATACCACTTCAATTCCATTCAATTGATTTGTACATGTATTTATTATTCTTGTGCAGAATGTATATCACTGGCCATTTGGTCCACATTAAATTTAATTTACCATACATCAAGCCATTTATACCACAAAGCTACTCTATATCTAAGCAAATGCAATCAACAATGTTCATTGCTAAGGGGCCAACAATTGCAGACTTGTCAGTGCGACATCAGAAATATTGCACTTGCCTCATATTCCAAGCATGGGGGAACAGGGATAGCTAAGACACTGCTGCAAAGTAACTGCTGGCAAATACTGGTTTGTAATGGCAACCACAGTATCCATTTGTGTTTGTTATTTCCCCAGTTTTTGCCATCAGCCTCTCATCTGATATTTGTAGTGTGGGAGGTGCCATCTAAGCCATTTATCAAACAAATACAGAGAGGGGAGATACAAGTGTTGGTCCACGTGGAATGTCCCCACATCTATCTTGCGCCAAGTATGTTTGACCAGACCAAAGAATCTGGCCAATTATACTGGCAAGTCTTTCTTAGTTTCACAAATGTATGCTCACAGACTGTTTTCTGGAGCCTTATTTAAACTTTAAAAACAAACAAAAAAAAGCAGCTATACAATGAATGTCATTCATCTAGAAAGCTCTGTTATGGTCTCCTTTAAAACTCTAGGGTACACTTCCATCTGGTTCTAAAACTTAGAGTAAATTTCTAAATACATTGGTTTCTCTGATGCTGAACTCATCCATGATGTCAGATAAACCACAGCCAAGTGCATATTCTTTTGTGTTCTCTCTAGAAAATGCATAACACTGGTAAGCTTCCATGATGGAGAATATTCCAAAGTGGGATGTAAGCATTGAATGAACAAACTCCAGGAACCATCAAAAATACTGACGGTGGGATTTTCAAAGCCATGTTAGGTATTTGGATGCTCAAGTCCCATTATGCATTCCAGGGACAGATTTTTAAAGGCATGTAGGTGCCTAAAGAAAAATCAGTGGGTGTTAGGTACCTAAACACTTGTGAATGTCCCACTAGGCATCTATCTGCATCTTTTCATTGGCTTTAAAAAACCTCATTCTAAATACTTTGGCAAGCATGACTATGACTATATGAAAACATCACCTTCTGGTTCAACATTCATTGGGATTGCAGGATCAGTGATCGATAAGATCATTGTAGATAAAGGTGAATAAAAACTACCCAATCACCAAGTCCATCAGGATACTGTCTCCTGATGGGGGATAAACTGATTCTATGGTGACCTTACTATTAGCTAAAAAGCTACAACATCCACCATTGCATTATATCTGTTACTTTATTGATAAAAGCAGGTTTTTAGTAATGTTGGAGCTACTACAGATATGGCAGAGTGAGCGGATTCCACTGTGTGTCCTGCATCATCAAATTTCTGATTATAGAATCTTTATAAAAATGTTGATAGAGAAGCAGATTAAAAAAAAAACAACTTGATTTTATGGGTTCCCAAATTGAGTATTTTTGTTTTTTTTTTTTTAATAAAATCACCTTTGGACTTGTAAACTGAGCCAGTGTCAAATGAGAGACTAAATGTGAAATTTACACAGAGTCATTTTGGCTTTTTACTATAATCACACGTCTGCTGTTTTGCTTCTCTCACTCACCAGCAGTGCCATAATAAGAACATAAGAATTGTAATACCAAATCAGACCAGTTGTCCATCTAGTCTAGTCCCTTGTCTCTGCCAGTATTTGTTATTAAAATCTCTGGGAGGTACAAGAATGTCTCTAAAATGGAAATACAATTTCAACAAGGATTCTAGTAATTTGATACATCCATACCATTGCTTTAAATAGTTCAAAACTTCCAGTTGTTGTCTTTCAACTTATTTCTCCTTCCCCACTCCAACACTTTCATAGTATGATGCAAAAAAGCATCAAACTCTTAATCAATTAGATGACATCACATTGTTGTAATGTCATAAATTTCATACATTTCTCAATATCTTGTCATGATGAAACGTGTATCAGCAAAACTCTACCAAATTTAGCAATATTATCAAAGCTGTGGTTCCACATATCAAGATATTTAATCTATGTGCCAATAATAGGAATTTATTGTTTTCTGAAATTTACTGGTCCTGTTGTCATTGCCTCTTTACTGTTGTTTCTGAAGTAACTAAGCTTTTAAGGTCTATACACCATTTACTTTCTGCAGCAAAATCCTGCTCCTTTTTTCAGGCTGGCTTTAAATGTAAAGGAATTTATTTTTTGCAGCAATGTGTGTGTTGCAAAAAGGGATCTGGTTTTAGTATATATCCTAAACTTGCATGACTGCTGAAGGGACTTTCAAAGTGAAAACATGATATTCACAAGCAAGGCCAACCAATAGAATCCAGAGAGACAAGCAGAAGAAGAATGTCCACTCAAAATCCTTGGGATCTGACAATCATGGTTTGGAGAAAAGTGAAACAAAAACTGATACAACTGAAATATCTGTAAGGACATAAGTATTATTTTAGCATGCCAATTCCTAAAGCAATTTCTCCAGTCTTAATATCCAGGGGACAGATATTTAGAAGTATTTAGGTAGCTTTAAGATGCAGGTAGATGCCTAGTGATATTTTCAGAAGTACCTAGGTGTCTAATCCCAAAATGGTGTTAATGGTCCTGTTAGTTTAGCCTCTTTCCATTTATGTGCCTAAGTGCTTTTGAAAACTCCTACTAGGTCCCTAACTGCATCTTTAAGGTACCTAAATACCCTTAAAAATCTGGCTCTTGGTGCTTACATACTATGGTGGTGGGAGCAGTATACAAACCTGGATAGAATAATAATCTAAACTTTCACTGGCGTCAGTAAGAGATTTCTGATTAAGAACCTAGTAAGGATTTAAGGGTTTGGACCATAATTATTTTCTAAGCATGCTACATTAAAAAAAAAAAAAAAGACTGTTGTGGTCCAACTGATGTCCTCAGTTAACCTCTGCTTTGCAGTAATTGCTAAAGCAGTCTGTTAAAGATTGAGTGTATTAGGTACTCAGTGTCTCCAGCTCCCACTGGCACTAATGCGGATGCAGGTGCCATAAGGAAGAGCTGGAGAACACAGAGTGACAAGTGAGTGGGCAGGGGAGCAGAGTGGAGCAAGTCTATGGGAGATTCTAACAACTAAGAAAGCAATTTTGAATTGGCTTTGGCAGTAGCCAGGAAACCAGTGAAGGTGACTGAAGAGAGTCTGTGATATGGTTCTACTCTCTAGAGAAGAAATAATTTGGTCACACCCTTGTGGGGTCCACAAACTTTAGAGATTGTATAATTAGGAAGACCACAGAAGAGTCAAGATAGGAAGCAATAAAAGCACGAGGATTTCAAGAGAGGTAAGGTCAAGGTCTGGATTAATTCAGGCATTGCTCTGGAGCTGTTGGACAGATATATGAGATGGGGAGAGGAAAGCAATTTGGAGTTCACAAGGGCTTGAAAACAGAGTAAATGAGAGTCAGAGACAAAAGAGAAGAGCAGGAGCTCTCCTGTTGGAGAAGAGTTTAGTAGTAGGAAATAGGAGGGCAGTTACTATATAAACCAACTACTGCATAAGGGAACCATTACTTTGGTTCAGTATATAGTTTCTAGCAGCAGACAGTCAAGATACAAGACGACACAACACAGGGAATTAGCGGGGTTAGAGGATGAACCAAAGGAGATTTAGAGATGGCTCATCCACTAAGAGGAAATAATCAAACTTGCAGCCAGTAATGAGGCATACAAGATGTAAAGGATAGATGGAGAAGGGGGTTCTGGCCAGAGCTCTGTGGCACTTAGTAGGAGATAGGGCAAGTGAGGAAATGGAATTAATTTTATTAGTAATGAAAAAGGGGTTAGAGAGGTAGGATGTAAAATGTCTCCAGCCAGGAGAGGAGAGTGCTAGAGATGCTGACTTCTTGTTCTAGGCTTTCAAAAAGCTGAGAGTGATTAATCACATCAAAACTAGCTCTGAGATGTATTTAAAGTTTCAACCAGACAAGAAGAGTTCTGGAGATGCTGGCTTCTTGCTGTAGGCCCACCAAAAGACTAGAGTGATTGATAAGGTTGAAAGCAGTACTGAGTTCATGTAACAGCAGCAAGGAGGATCTATGGTCAGTTCTGCCTTTCTCAATTTTCCTTATATTAATCTTGGTATTTGCAATAAGGTGGAATGAATGCTAAATAATGGTTTGAAGCAACTGTGTTTCCCTGAAGTGAGCCTCCTGGGCTGTAAGGGCTGCTTCCAGAGAGAACATTCCTAGGGTTTGCTGCAATACAGTTACTATAGAAAATTACTTTCTGTGGTGGTCAAATAGATGATGTTGTAGGGCTCAATTGGTTATTTTCTATCCTCCTTTCTATCAGATAGAGTGAGAAGACAGTAGCTGGAAGCTTCGAACAGACTGTTCCTCATTCTTCTGATACACAATACACCAGGCCCTTCAGTCTTATCTTAGTGTATTTTCATTTAATGCATTAATTACATTCTTCTCACACGGCGATAAAGAGCAGGTCAAACCTAAATAAACTGAACTTTGCTGTTATTATTCAGAGGAATAATGCTCTCATTTTATACAGTGATGGTTCCCTTATTCAGAAGTTGGTTTAATTTTCATTTCCACACCTTATCCCTTCCCCACACTTTAATTTCTCCTTCACTTGGGCATGAGGAAGATTTGAAACACAGAACTTACCATCAAGAGCACAGCTCTTCACTTACCAAAGGACTAAGGGCCAGATCTCCAGCTGGTGTAAACTGGCAAAGCTTCTTTGACACCAATTTATGACAGCTAAGGCACTGGCCCACTTAAATGCTGGCTTTTAAATGTATGACAAAAACCCAAAAGTGAGGGACACGGCTAATATGGAGGCAACACGTGTGAAATTATGTGGGAGGCATTTCATTAAAGGTGCACAAAGTTTCCTCTTTCTTTTTACGATTCGTCATTTCTCACAAACTTACAGTAATAAGTGGTAAGATAGCAGAAAGATTATGTGAAACAGTCATTATAGATCCAAATTTACCTAAGTGATCCATCTTATAACAAGGTACAGTTTAGAATTAAGATCATAACCTGTCCCACTTGGACAAAGCAACTCAAACTATGATGAATAACAATGAGTCAAAGGATGATCTAATTTTGATAAATTAACACAAGGTATTATTACTATTGCTTACTATGGGAGCAATTTGTTCTACAGCACGTAGGTTGTCTTGTTCTGTCATCAGAGCTGTAATCTATGCAGGGTTTTTCCAGCCTATCACAGTAATGGCTAAATAGAGGCCAAAAAGAGAAAAAGACACAGTGGAAATAAGAGTTAATTTCCTAATTACACCATCAAATATTAAACAGATTTCATCAGGATTTCAATGGGGAGTTTGGCTTAAATGGGTAACACGTTATGGCCCCTTTTTATATATTTATTGCTCATGATTGATAACAGAGCATAGAATGCAACAAATTCAGAAATAATTAAGTACCATGAGATTATGGAATGGACCATAATATTGTGGGGCTATGGTTCCACTGGAATAGTGGTGGCTTGTGACAACAGCAAAGTTCAGTAATACACACAAGCTTTTGTGTCTGACATGAAACTAAGCCATATCCACCAAGAGATGGATTTCCATTTTTTTAAATCCCCTGCTTGCTCCAAAAATGTTCCAGCTTTGTTTAAACCAGGTGCATGTTATTAACAGGCATTAATTGTCAGAGACTAACAGGACAGTGTCAATGTTATCATTAATGAACTAGTTCAATTTACAAGAGGTTTTATTTAGAGCTGCTCTTCACCAAAACAAAAAAATCCAAATGCATAAGACCCTAGCATATAGACCACTACCATCTGGATCAAGCCCAGAAGAATTGCAAAGTCATCTTCCTGAAAGCAACTGGATGATTTTCAGAAGTTTTTCAGACTAAAGAGACATAATAAAGGCAAGCATAAGCAGGGTTATTAGAGCTGTGCTCCATTTCACAGAGAATTTCGATATTTCCAGTTCAGAACAAAACCACAACATTTTCAGTGCAATGAAAGAAGCCCCAGCATCAGGGCAATCTGCCTGGGGGGCTGTCCTGGAGCAGTAGACCCTGGGATCCCAAATTTCAACCTGTTCTGTTTCAGTATTAATAATGTACTTCCCCACTGAACAGTTGTGCAGTATCACTGTGAACAGTTGAACGAGTGTCATGTTGTACCTCGGTGCTGGGTGAACTGACTCTCCCTTGCCTACCTTACATTGGTATTGTGAGGGTCAGTTAATGTTTAACAATGTATAATCATCACTAAGCGGGACTCCTGTCCTCCCAACCACAGGCTCTGACGGTCCAGAGCACACGGGAAGCCATGTAATGCAGGGCCCCTGTTCAGGAATGCGTGTCAGAAATGAGCTCTGGGAGGCTCCCTGCTCTCCAGTGCATAGGGTGGGTTTTAAGCCTGGGCAGGACAAGGGATTACTACACATGAAGGGCCAGATTCTCAGCTAGTGTAAACCCATATAGCTGCTCTGAAGTCAATGGAGCTACACTGATTTACACCAGCTGAAGATCTGACCTTGAGTCTGTAGTAGCAGCCATGATTATAACTCTACAGCTGTGGGAAAATAGGATTCCTCCCTCCTTTGGAGATTCCCAGTACACTGCCTGGGCCTTGCACCAGAATTTGGGGCTAAAACTAAACACTTTGCATCAGATTCTGATATCCCTGTGTTGGGCAGCACTTTGCTCCATAAATGATCCCATTGGCTTCAATGGGACTCTTCATGGAGTAAGGCAACAAAGAAAGTAAGAGTGGCAAAGCCTGACCCTTAACATTGTTACAACCAGAGGAAAGCTATAGGCTCACATAGTATATGGTACTACAACCATTTTACATATGCCAGTAAATGCATACCCTTATGCATGCACACACATGCAACATTCTGCAATAGCTAGTGCTAAAGATGCTTCTTAGAGTGATCAACAGACCATTAAAGTTTCAAAGGTTCGGTTTGGATGTGTACCAAAAAAGTTAGACGCTCTTCTGAATCTTAGCCTAATTATCCAAATCTCTTGGTCCTGTAAAGCTGTACCTGATATTTCATATGAAAAGCCCTTTCCAGCAGCATTTCAGCATTGTTGCTTCTGATACCAGGAATGACTGAGGTTTAGGGAATCAAAAAAATGTCTCCCACTCCCCAAAGTGAAACAAGTGTTTTGGAGCCCGAAAGAGTTTCAGTTCAGGATTCAAGGTAGGTTGAGTTGGGTGTTTAATCCCAGCTGTTTCCCCCATCCTTTATTTCTGGCAATGTACACCACACAGTCCAGGTGTTTCCCTTTTAACATAATTATACCAGACTAGCTAGCTAACTGGAAAATGTCACCATGTAGCCAATCTCACCATGCGCCTTTGATAATCACTGCATTACATACTTGAATGTTGCAAAGATTAAAGTGTTCTGCCACCGCTCAATTTTACCCACATCCATAGTCAGAGAGTCAAAAGGGAGCTGACTCACTTAACCTTTACAAAAATCTGTACTAACAGTGAAGAAAAATACAAGGGAAATCTTATTCCGTTTGGTTAACAACTACAGTGCCTACTGTGTTTTCAGGAGTCAGCCAACACAAGCTGCATTCGACTGGTTTTTTGTTTTTAAAGAATCCCCCAGAATGAATTTCAAAATGATTGGGATCTCTGGTAGTTGCCATTCAATACAAAAAGGAGTGGGATGGGGCTTTAGCCTCTTAAGTACTTTTTATCTAACTTATGTAGACTTCTGTAAACTTCAACATATTCATAAACTGCTGCTGTCAATGGAGCTACACTGATTTACACCAGCTGAGCATTTGCTCCACAGGACTGGGTTTCTCCAGTTTTACACTACACTACTTCTGTCCATTGAAGTCAACATGTCAAACTGGAGTAACTCTGTGGATGTTCAGGTCCATCGGGCCAACTTTAGCTCGGACATTGATATAAATGGTGTTGCATCTTTTACACGAGGCCTGTATTTAGCCCATATAGTTTTGTATGGGACCATTCCTAAGCCTTACAAAAGCCAGTCTCTAAGTGAATCAGTCCCTACATGTTCAGTGCTCAGCATTGCTTTCCTTGTTGAGTCAAAGACTCTGACATATATGCAGGCAGTTTAAAGCTTGTGTAATGTGCATATTGAAAACACTGGAAAGCAAAGATCTCAGTCTTCAGAACCAGAAGCAGGTCAGACAGAGGTTTTGTAAGGTTCCCCACACTACTGCCCCACATGTGCCTTAGCCCTGCAGATGAGAGACTCTAGCTGAGAGAAGATAACTTTGGTCTCTTTGCTGAGACTACCACAAATGGTGTCAGTCAGTGCCAACTGTGATGGCCACTTTAGAAGTAATCTGAGATCACCAACTCACAAGTAGCCATCAGAGTGTTATGGCTTTCAGTCACTAGTGTCCTGAAATATGCACGTTTGATAGATTTTCAGAAGAATATACATCCTGTAATATTCATAAATGAACTACTGAAATTTATGCATAGCAGGGTTCAATTACTAATTTTTTAAAATGTATCCTGAAATGTGGGTAAATATGTGCTCACTTGCTTCTCTCAAACACTCACAAAAAATGGTCTTATTTTAGCTCCCATTCTCCTTCCCTTCCTCTTTAGTGTTTGTTTCAAGCATATGGCACTGAAATAAACCTGTCCAGAGACGTTTGCTTCAAGAGGAATAATTGTCCCACCGAGCAAAGTCTGACATAGTCCAACTATGCAAAAAACCATAATGTACTCATCACCAGTCCCCGATTTCTTCTCCCTGAGGTCTGTTCCATGAGAAAAGTGGTTTTGTTTTTATAGAATGCTGGCTGCATCTTTTCATGTGATAACCAAGGAAGGGTCCTTCCATCAGAACCCTATGCATTACCATTGCGCAGAGGGGTAGCGAGAAGAATTGAATGCAGTTCTTCTGAGTCTCAATCTCATGTCTCAACAACAAGCCCAACCTTCCTCTCGTCATCAACAACAGCTGAAAATCAGACCATGAAGCGTAAATTAAAAGGAATAATTTTAAGGTTCCAGTGGAAGGACTCTAAATCCTTAACTTCCTTAGTTACTTGCACCAAAATATTACTTAAAATTCCCACCACCTCCCCCAAATAACTTTGTTACATCCGCCACTCTGTCAGTCTCATCTATTGTGACAGCAAGTTCTTTGGGGCATGGACCATTTCTCACTATATGTTTGTATAGAGTCTAGCACAATATGGAGCCAGTCTCAACTCTCTAGTGACTTTCACAATATGCATAATAAAATAATAATAAATAATAGGTTTAAAGTGTACATATTGGCAACTTATACCTATATATATATATATATATATACACACACACACACACACACTCTCTTAAGACCAAATCCTGGTCCCAAAGTCAATGGCCTTAGTATTCTGGAATCCTAATATTTTTTGCATTCATGTATTTCCAAAGAGCATTTCAGTTCACCTTCAAGATCCCTTTCTGGTGTATCCTTATGACTCTGACAAATGTATCCTCCATTGTTGAAAATAATTCAAGCTAACAAAGGAGCCGATGGACAGAGCTTTTGCAAATGCATGTATCTATGTAAAGCTGGGTTTAATCACTTATCAATTCATACAGGGTACGCTATACTGCTTTCCAAAGCAGTTTCAGTACTGAAAAGGAAAGAAAAATACCAAAGCTATTGTCCTAATGGCAAAGTCATTTGTAGTGATCAGCTAGCATTCATATGGTTTTGATGAAAAATGGCTTATAAACTATGATTTCTACAAGAAGATGGAGCACCGGTAGTTACATTTTGACATGCAGAAAAAATTGGAATGTTATTGTGGTTTGCTGAATGGCTACCCGAGTCTCTGAAGCAGCCATTTACGTTTCACCTTCCACACTGTTTTCTCCACACACCATGCTATTCTGTGAGAATCTAGAAATGCAGCTTCCATATCTGCATTGATAGCAAAAGTGTTTCTGTCAAGCCACCTGTCTGCATTAATTTGTAAGACTGGTTCTTGTTTATTAGTTGACAAGCTCTCTCTCTCTCAAATGTCATGGATGAACAATGAGGCTTTAGAACCAGGGGTGAAAGGTAAACTGGGCTTTTTGTACATCTAGGGCAGACTGGCACAGCTCTATCAGCTTTCATGGAGTTGTGCTGATTTACCCCAGCTGAGGATCTAGTCTATGGAGCTGAAGCTCTTTAGAGATCCTCAGGAAATATGGGATTAATCCTGTGGGACATTCACTATCGTGAAGTCATTTGGAGGTGAGGGCACTCAGCACCACACCTGAAATGCCTTTGTCATGAGCCTTTAAAGCAGTGGTCCCTAAACTGTGGGGTGCAGAGGAATGTTCAGGGGGGCATGGTAAGTCCCAGGACAGCCCCCATGAGGGTCAGAGAGGGAGCACCACCCAGCTCCATGCCATCATTGCCCCCAGCCACAGCTCAGATCCCAGCCTCAACCATGGTTCCCAGAGGCAAGGGTGCAGAGAGGTTCCATTACAGGTATGGGGGAGTGGACAGAAAAAGTTTGGGGACTGCTGCTTTAAAGGGAGAAATGCTATGAAGGCTGGGGGTGTATAAGAAAAAAACAAAGCAATCCATCTTGAACTGAATGTACTTGCAGAAACAAAATGATCTTCAGTTCCTGTAGGATATTTTAAGATTTTTTTCCATTAAAAAAGCATGTATTATTTCAATACACCTCCTTAGAAAGATCCGGTTGCTTGCTACCTCCATTTGTTAGCATGGGATATTGCAAAATAGGAAGGTGTAATCACATTAAGCTGTGAGCCAGGCAAAGGAGATAGGGGAGGTGAGAGCACAAGGGGGTGGAGGCAGGGGAGAGGGATGCTGTGGCTATGAGTTGTGACAGCACTAGGCAGTAACACTGCAGCACGGTGTGGTTTTTGAAAACCTCTGTCACTGCAAGCAAAGTCAACTCAAACAGATGGAATGTTTTGTGTGAAAGGAAAGGTCAATCTGCATCCAAAAGGGCAAATTGTGATGAAACTACTTTCACTAGGCAAAGACTACAAGAAAACATTCCTGGCCAAGAAAAACTGGAAACCTTGCTATGTTGTTTAATAATATTTTTAAGAAGCTGTCAGACAGGGCCCAGTTCTGCTACCCTCCCTCAGGCAGATCAGGCACATTCCCTGCTAAAAGGGTTATTGCTTTTTGAGGGGAATGGTGGTCTTGTAGTGAACTCACTGGCATGGGTCTCAGGAGACCTAGGTTCAAGTCTCAGCTTTTCTATGTGACCTTAAGTTAGTTAGTTTCTCCATCACACCTCAGTCTCCTCCATCTGTAAAATGGGCATCATGCTCCTTTTGTCTAATTATCCAGATTCTGGGCAGAGACCTCTTACTAAGTGCAGTGGTTAGTGCAATGAGGCCCTAATTTTGACTGGGACTTTTAGGCACTACTCTAATACAAATAATCAATGGCACAAGCAACCAAAGCCACAATCAGTGGCTCACCCTGAGCAAAGGGTCCAGAAGAAGCACGCTAACTGATGCACTGTCTGCTTCTTTCAAATTGTTCTTTCCTTCAAGTCTACCTTCAGCTGATTATGTTCAAAGCCTATAGTTAAAGCGAACTTCCTATATCGACAGCTGATCTGAATGTATCCATGTTTCACCCCCTTTGGGCTTTGAACAGGTGTGTGTTTCTGCCATCACCAGGCTGTCACATGTGACTTGGCTTCAAACTTCCATATGAAAGGGTTTCCAATTGCATTATTAAAATGAAGTGTCAGGTTGCAAGCTTTCATTCACTGACAATAAATAAATAGAACAGATCTTGCCAACATAGTAGCTTTGCCTTGGAATATACCAAAGCTTCTGCTGCCTGCCTCCAAAAGGAACAGATAATTCATAAATATGCTGGTGTTGACAGCAATTTAGCTGAAACCATCTGGCGTGGGTGTCACAGCCCAGCCTTGGAGAGACTGCAGTGTAAATCTTAAAGCGGTGATGTCCCTTCGGGAGCCATTACTGTGCTGTCATGAAAGAAATAAAAGAAAACAATGGCTGGATGAAACCATCTCAGAAGTTGTTTCCTGTTATCCCCGAGTCTGGGGTGGGGATTTGTTTGTTTATTTATTGACTTCTTTTAAATGGTCATTTTTAATAGCACTGGAATGCAGTGACGGAAGTTGCAACCTCTCTCATAGTCAGAGACATGCAGAGACAACAGTCAGTTCTTTTAATTTGGAACGAGAAATGCATGCGTGTGTGCATGCGTATTGTGGAGGGAGGGCGTTCATCTGTGAATTGCCTCATGGATCAAACCCACTCCAGGCAGCTGTAAGGTAGCACAAGGCAGTAGATTTTTTTTTTATTTATTCCACTGCAAAGCACATAAATAGTGATTTATAATAAAGTTTACTGGTACATTGTGTAGCTTTTGCCCTTTCAATTATAGCAACAATACTCAGAAAGATTGTTATGCCAAGAGATCCTGACCCATAGTCTCACCCTGCTATAGAATTCCACTGCTGGTCCTTGGTCTAACATCATTTATATAGAAATAGCTCCAAATTAACTTTTAGTACCTTAAAGGTTTTTTCCTTCCCCACCCAAGGGTCCTGCAGGATGACATTCTCTATCAGATGGATATGTTTGGAAATCTGTTGCTTTCTAGGTCTGGAAGTTGGGCCCCAATGAATACATTTACACTGCAATTGAAAACCCGTGGCTGGCCCATGGGATTGGGCTGCACTTCGCAGGGTCCTAGAGCCAGGTTCCAGCCCAAGTCCAAACATCTACACTGCAATTAAACAGCCCCTTAGCCCAAGTCAGCTGGCACAGGTCAGCCCGCACTACAACTGCAGTGTAGACACGCCCTTAGAGCCAAGGCTGCATGAAGGCATTGCAAAAAGGTCCAAGTCTTCTACAATGACTGTCAGATTTTCACTATGCCAAGGACCTGATTTTTAGAGCTGCCACAGTTCCATGGATGTCAGCTGAAGTCGTGGGTGCTCAGCAGCTCTGAAAAATTAGGCATAACTTGTATAATGATTGCTTGAAGAAACTATGACAGACAATGGACCTCAGTGTATTAGTTGGGACTTTCATCATTTTGCTGCAAAATGTAATTTCAAACATATGACTGCAAGCCCCCATTATCCGTATGGCAATAGCCAAGTGGAAAAAATAATTTCAATTGCAAAGAGACTAATAGCTCTCATGAGTTACAGCAGCCATTGGTGAGGAAAATGTGAATGTACAACCCAGAAAAGAATACTTAAAACCTAGTTTTCTGTTATTTCTCCACCAGTCGCTATTCTGCCAAGTATACAAAGCACATCAAAAGATCAACTCCTGCAGCACACACACACACACAAAAAAGCTAGACAAATACTGCAAAAAGCTTCCCACTAATCTACATATGATTTTTTATATTTGCTTTGTTTTCCACACGTTTCCTAGCAAATGAAAATTACAGACAGACATGTTCACTGAACTAATTAACTGCATGCACTGCAGAAAGAACACAAGTTTTGCATTCCATAGGGCAAGTGTTTGCATCACAAACTACATTCTAAAATGTAGCTCTCATATTGTGCATTTCATTGGTAGATCTCAGAGTGCTTTACAAAAGGAGATCAGTATCATCATCCCCATTTTACGGATAGGGAAAGTGATGCCCTTCTAGTCAGGAAAGAAAAAAAACATACCATGAGATCTACACATAGTGGGAACAAGCAAACTAGTCCAAATTTCAAATACTGACTACACAAAGAACTGTTTGCAAACAAGCCACAGAGCAAGCTGTATTCAAAATTATATGGTGAATAATTTGGAATATGAAAAACAAAAAACAAATCACAATCACTTACCAAAAAAGGCAAAATTGCTCCTCCTCCTCAAAAAATTATTCTTTGAAACTATTTGCCCAGCTCAAAAAATAAAAATAAACATCAAGGCCATAATTTTCAAACTTGGGTGCTCCTAGGCACGTACATCCATACTTTGGCTCCTACATAAAAGGCCTGATTTTCAGATGTGTTGATCACTCACTATAAATTGGCAACAATGCTTCAGTTTGTGGGTGCAACACCTCTGAAAATCAAGCCACTTGTTCAGGTGCCTATATAGGAATATAGGTGCTTAATTTTAGGCAGCCAAGTTTGAAATTTTTGGTCCAAAGTTCTGACAACCTAGTTCATTTAAGGAAAAAGAGAGGATATGTGTGAGGCATACTATTAAAGAAAGGACAAAGGTGAGGGGGATCCAGGCAACAACTAAAAAAAAAAAAAAAACCGCTTGTTTAAATAATGTTTATTGAGGCTGCAGACAACCACCATGGCTATAAGGAGCCGTAGTGCAATGGACCAGATCTGCCCCAGGCAGAGCACCAGCTGCAAGAAAACAAAGGGAAACCTCACTAGTTCACCAAGTAATCCTGGACTGACCAAACAAAGGCAAAGCCAGGAGCATGCAGCATGTATTCATGTGCCAGCTACACAGGTAAGCTTTGGGCCAGTACGTTATATTGGATCAGGAGTACAGGCCCTCTGGTAGCTTGCCCAGAGAATAAAATGCATTGGCACCATCCTTATCTCACTACACCGCTCCTCAATTGGCTTTCTACTGCCAGTGTTGGGAACAGAGTACCCCACTCTCTGTGTGCTGAAAGAACTAGGCCAGAGATTGTTTTTGGCCTCTGCTCAAGGGTGCAAGAGGCGTGTGGGTATGGTGGGGGAAAGGAGCCTTGTACTCCTCCCTTCACTCAGACGCAGCCTCACAGGATTAGGCCCAGTCTAGCCCAGGCTTGACGTACCACACACACCCCAGAGTCACTGACAATGAAAAACACCAGGAGCCGCAAACCTGGGCTCCAGGGGGCTAAAGAGGCTATTGCACATGGAAGTGTGTTGAGACCAAGCAGTAGCATTGTGATCAGAAAGCCATTAAGGTTCAGAGATAGCAGGTCATTGATTTTTAAGGCCAAAAGGGACCATTACAATCATCTAGAGTGAAGAATGCTGACTAGTTACTGACAAATCTTCAGAAAGAAATAATGGAAACGTCATGGCAGGCCTTCAGCCAGGGCCGGCTCCAGGCACCAGCTCAGCAAGCAGGTGCTTGGGGCGGCCAACGGAGAGGGGCGGCACGTCCCGCTCTTCAGCGGCAAGACCCTCAATCCCTCTCGGAGCAGAGGACCTGCCGCCAAATGAAGCGGCAGCAGTAGAGCTGCAGCTGAAGTGCCGCAGATCGCGGCTTTTGTGTGTGCGCATACACACTGCTTGGGGCAGCAAAAACCCTGGAGCCAGCCCTGCCTTCAGCGGGGAGAGCAGGCTACCAGCTGGGTCTCCCTAGGTTAACAGATGTCAACAAGGAACTACAAGCATCCCAGCTAGCTAATTTGGAGTCAGCTATATTCCAGCAATCAGAACAAAAACCAAAATCCCACTGGAGGGGGCCCACGCTGACAAAGAGGTGAGGTGATTTATTTTGAAATCAAACATGGGGAGGAGTATGGTATCAATATCTGATCATCAACAAGACAATTCACAACAAAATGAATCTCAAAGTACAGCTTGAAATTGCTCTAATACTGGTAGCATTTACAGTCTGTGTATAACTTCCATTGTTTTAAAGCGGAAAGAAATCACATCTGCATGAAGGATGTGTGCTCTGATAATTGTATTATCATGACATTGGACCCAATAAAGAAATACACAGCTAGAAACTCAAGTCAGTTTTAGAAATAAAATTAGATTTCTCAAAATGCTCTGAAATTTTCTTGAATTTTGTATTTAGAAGTGTCTGAGGATGAATTGCTCATATGTCCAATAATACATTTTGAAGTGTCTGAAAAGAACAATTCACTTTATCAAAAACCTTAGGATAACATTAAAGTAACCTGGCTTTATGTCCCGGTTGGAACTGCTACATAAATACTGCAGAAGCAACTGTGTTTTTCAGTAATGTGTTCTCAGTGCAGCTCTAGGTAAAAATTGAACAACTAATGGGAAGAAGGATGGTCTTGTGGTTAAGGAAGAGGAATCAGCACCATGACACTAAAGAAAGGGTATCGCAGCCTATGCAGATTTGCAAACTGTGGGAAGTTTGGAGTGGGACTGTGATTCCCTCATCTCTCACTGGTTTGGGGTGGCAGTGTTTTTCTCTCTCTATCCCCTTCCTTAACTTCCCTGGCAGGGAGTTCCCCTCACCTTACTCCAGCCATGTGTCTTCTTCCTGACGTAAGAAGATTGTTATTGCCAGTACTCCCAGCCCTAGCAACTGAGTCACCTGCACAAGAGCATCATGTGGGACTGCCCAGTTTCAATGTCTGTAAGACCCAATGTGATTTAGGCTGAAAAATGCACGTGGACATGAGTTGGGCAAGCAAAATATGTCTTTGCAAGCAAAGTGGGCAGGAGGGGACAGGAAGAGCGTGCCTGTCTGTTCAGTGCCTGTTTCTCTGTCTCGGGTTTTATGTGGCTGGATCTATCCCTACACAGCCTGGCAGTTTTGAAAATGTAACCTATGGAGCTATTTCTCAGACGTGGGGGGTGGGGGGGAGAGAAGAGGAAGACAGGTGAGTTTGTAAAACCCCCAACAATACACTCTCTTTAGGTTAAAGCCTCGTATGACCTAAAAGCCAGATTTACACCAACCAAAAGCAGGGTTTGAATGAAAACTATTCTTCTTCTTCATTGTTATAGTCACCAACTGAGGACACAACAAGGAAGTTCTCTGGGAGAGTACAGTATTCCCATGCTTTACCTTGATCTATGCTTATTTGCCTACCTATTTATCTGTGGCTTGTTACCTAAATACTGTAGGTAAATAAATGTTTCATAATCAGAGGCTTTCTGAGCTCTCAGAGTGACTCAAGTACACTGTATAAATAAATAAAGTGACAATCTGTTGTCTTCCTATGAATAAATAAGATTTATTTATAAACCAACCTGACTTTAATTCAGGTAGACATGAAAACAGCATCTTTCGGCAATTCACATTAGTTTTCCTCGCCACACAATCTCTCCGCCCACATCACAGAACTTACCCAGCTCCTAGAGAAGATAAAAACCCTCCAATGTTATCATTTGCATTCCAAAAGTTTCAGCAAGTTGGGGAGCGGGAGGGAAATAGGGTTTTATTAGCAGAAAGATAAAAGTGAAAAAGAGAAGGAAGTCAAGAAGGAAACCGTCACTCCCAGTGAGTTTAATGCCGAACATCATCCACAAGAAAAGGTACTAACTAAATTTAAAGAGTCTGGTCAAATGAAACTGCATGGGGCAGTGTGCTACAGTAGTTTTATGGTGCCTTAAATACTCTGAGTCATTTTCCCCTTTTATGATACTCTGATTTTGTGCCAGCAGGCCTACTCTGGCAATCATTTTTTAATGGCCTCACTGACGTAGAAAGTTCTGATTTCCTCTTAAAATTGTCATTTCTGGCTAACGAATTCCCCAGAGCTGCAGAGAAACTCTCTCCTCTCCACTGGCAACTCAAGCTCATCCCCTACAAATTTAGGTGCTGTCGTTGCTGGTACCAAATCTGTACTCACGTAACATATCTGAACCAGAAGATATTATGATTTGTGTAAAACACTAAGCTCTTTGGTGTAGGGACAGTCTACTATGCTTTGATTGATCAGCTCTTAATTAACACAATCAGGTCACATTCTTGTTTGGTCCCTAGCTACTGTACGATTAATAATTATGCCACTGTCAACACAATGAGCATGTGCAGCTGGCACAATAAGACATCCCATTTTAAAATGATAAGAGTGTCACTGGGACACTCAATGGTGTGAGGCTTCTCACATCAAAACCATGCATGCTGCAAGAAGACTTGTGTACACAGATGCCAACTTTCATGCGGTAAATAAGCACCCTGACTCTCACAACAAGCCAAAAATCAAGCTAATTCCATTTCAAAACAAGGCCAAAACAAGCCAATCCTTAAGAACCTCAACACTCTATGTGACTAGATCCCCCCCCAGCAACCCCAGCATACAGTCTGGGACTGTGCACGCCTGACTCGCTCCCCCCTTGCCCCTGCTTGCCGGGAGCCGATTAAAAAAAAAAAAGCAGCAGCAAGAAACAAGCAGCAAGCTAAACATTAGCCAACAAGCAACTCACAAGCTAATTAAGCCAAAAACAAGCCCAATTTCTGTGGGTTTTTTTTTCTTGCTGGTTTGGCATGTCTGCTTATGTATTTGTATTATCTGGATTGCATATAGTAATAGTTAGAGGCTTCCTAACTTACTCCCATACAGATAGTGAAGTTTAGTGACATTCCCTTGTAGTTGAGACAACCTTTTGTTTCTATCTGCTGCATATGTAATTTTAGCCTGTGCGTTGATGTAGAATGGAGCTACAGTTTGGCATGTTAAACAGCGACATTTGCTGGGTATGAAGCTATGGTGTGCATGGCTAACAGTTCAGGTAGCACTGACCTGCTTGCCTGTCCTGCTGATCCGGTGGAGCTCTGCTCTGGAACAGGTCTATTGACTCAGCTCTTCCTACCAATCAGGAAGAAGCCCCTTATGGAGGTTATTCCCAATGATCCTTCCTCCAGTGCAGAAGTCACCGTGTGCAGCCAAATCACTTCAGCACAATGGTCCAATACAAAGGCAGAGAGTAACAAGCCATGGCAGGGAAAGCAAGTTGAAGGCTCACAGGGAAAGAGATAAAAGAAAGAGGCTGGAAGTGACATAGCGAGGAGGTGGGGTACCTTCAATAGGGGAGGGAGATGAAAACAGGGAGTGGAGTCAGGATTTTAAAAAAAAAATCAGGAAGAGAAAAAGGTGCAACAATGAAAGAGTGAGGACAATATATACATCCACTCACAGCATCCTTTGTCATACTCAAAGGAAATGATAGGTCCAGAAAAGCCAGGTCAGGGACTGGAAAGTTTGTATCCCCTTAGAATGAGCTCTCCAGGCTAAAATCCATTGTGTGCACACTGTTCCCAGGGCAGGAAACGTCGCATGCAGTTCCACTTTGGGGTTTGCTACTCAGGGAAAGATTTTCATTGCATAGCCCCTCTTTGTTCTCCACTGAGAGATAGCGGAGTGCTACCTCTGGAGGCCTCTGATGCTCTACTTTTAATTGACAGGGAAAGTCAAAACTGTGAGCAAAAGCATCTTTGACAGAGTACAGGCAAGTAACAACAAAGCCATGGGAAAGCCACTGAGCCTGATGGCATAAATCACAAGTATTGTTTACCGAAGCTCTTCACTGGTGAGGACTGTAAGAAGGGGAGCAGTACACTAGCCATGTTAACGCTAATAGGTGCAAATGACCAATGTCTGCTAACACAATGGCACGACCAGTAGCCAGATTTTATTCCAGACCCCAAAATCTATATTTAATACTTTATTTGCAGTAGAAGCAGGAGTTGCATTAGGAAATGCCACTAGTTGGAGGAAGGGACCAATAAGAAATAATGCAACGCTAAATCTAGGCATAGCACCAGCAATATTATCAATGATAGTATTGAAGACCTTGGAGTTTTATTTACTGGTCAGTCTTTCAAACGGAAAGAGACTGATGCGGGAGGTGATGAGGACAGACAAAACAATCAGCTATATGTGGTCTCACATCAAGCCAATATTGGCACTTAAGAAAGAGGACCCTTCTCTGTACAGATGTTCTGAGAAATCCCCTTGGTAAGTACTCCTGGTGCCTGTTAGGGTATAGATATTCAGGCCTGTCTGTAAAGGCCTATACTTTAAGAATTTACATGTATTCTTATCACTTACCTAGTTATAGAGATATAAAAGAGAGAATCAAAATCATTCTCTGTATGTGTAAGGGACAGTCTGAGGCTCTGTTCTTAGGCTAAGTAAGGCCTTTGGCTAAGCAGCAGAGGCAGCTGTAAGCTGAGAAGTGAACGGTCACATCCTCACATTCCAAACTAGTCACATGGAAATAAGGTGCTATTGGGCTGTTAGGAATATCAGGACAGAATTGTATTCCTATCACCTCCAGAGAAAGGAAAGAGCCTAGAAGATGTAAAAGGAAACTTAGTTTGATAGCATCCTGTCTGGCAAGAACTCACTTATCAATAGCTGGGATGTGAAATCCTCGCTGCTGTATTGTTTTGTATGTTTATTTGCATGGTCTCTGTCTGGTTCTGTGATTGTTTCTGTCTGCTGTATAATTAATTTTGTTGGGTGTAAACCAATTAAGGTGGTGGGATATAATTGGTTAAATAACCATGTTACAGTACGTTAGGATTGGTTAGTTAAATTTCAGTAAAATGATTGGTTAAGGTATAGCTAAGCAGAACTCAAGTTTTACTATATAGTCTGCAGTCAATCAGGAAGTAAGGGGAGAATGGGAACAGGGAATGGGAACAGGGATGACTCTGTGGTGTCAGAGCTGGGAAGGGGGACACTGAGGAAGGAAACTGGAATCATGCTTGCTGGAAGTTCACCCCAATAAACATCGAATTGTTTGCACCTTTGGACTTCGGGTATTGTTGCTCTCTGTTCATGGGAGAAGGACCAGGGAAGTAAGAGGGTGAAGGAATAAGCCCCCTAACAGTGTCATTATATTTAGGAGGATTATTTGTTTCCAAATACAAACTGACTTGCTGAAACACGTATTGGTCTTCACAGTTATGGAAGCCTAATTTTGATGCATGTAGCACCACTTCCAACTACAGCTGTTATCCACAGATGGATACCATCTTCCTGAAAGCCAAGTCTCCTATATTTCGCACCATCACATCCTGTTAGGTAGAAGGCTGAAACCTGAAGCTTCAACAGCCAAGTTCAGTGCTAGTCTCCTTCAGAGAACACCAATAGCCATCATCACGTAACTGATAGTTTCAGAGCCGCAGCCTCTGCACGACAGCTATAGGGTTTTCCTCCCTTCCCCTTTAACACATACATTGTCCCAAAAATTTGCGATAACAATACTTAGCACTTGTACACTACTTTAGGTCTTCAAAGCACTAAACACTAAATCAAACTTGCCCAACCGCTGAGAGATAGTTAAATATTATCCATATTTCACAGGATGGAAAATGAGAATCAGGGTTAAAGTGACTAGCCCAAGGCAATAATGAACTAGCCACAATTACTATGCAGCACAGATGGGATGGACTCAAAAAGTCCAGATTTTAAAACAATGCAAAAATTTAAGATCTATATCACATCATTGTAAAGACAGAGACAGTTTGTGAATTCCAATCCAGATTAAAACGCCAAATATTTGGTAATGTTTGGATTGGACCTATGTCTGGCATACAGAAGTTTCTGGTTTTCAGTCTTGGGCCCCATCTGCTAGCCCATGCTGACTCCCTATCTCACACAGTCTCTCTGAATTAGCGCTGGTTACGCCTCTGATCTATGAGGATGTACAACAAATCCAGATCTGAGCAGCCAGAGAGAAATTTCACAGGCGCCCCACACTGAGTAAAATAAAATACAGGATTTATTTACAGGAATCCTGTTCAACACAGAAATAAAAAAAAAAGTCAAGTCTCTGAGCACTGTCCCTGCATGCAGTTAAACAGCCTGTGAAGGCTAAACACCAAACAATATAATGAACAGGGCAGCTCTTTTATCTCCAGAAATCCATATCCTGCCTTACAGCCAGCAAACCCTCATCTCTTCTCTTCTGCCATCAGGAATAGACCAACTTCCTTTAACTGTCAGACCCAATGGTGCTTAGCTGCACCTGACTGCTTCAATTCAGGCAGAGTTCTAAAACCCCTGCTGCTATTTATTACAGGCCCCTCTCTCAATCAGTTAGGCCTTTTTCTAGGATCACCACAGGGCAGGGATAGAGGATCCTCTGGCAGGCACGAAACAGCAAGTACCTCTAGTCATCGTAGGATGACTCTTGCCCATACCAACCTTCTGAGGCCCTCACTCACGACTAGTGGAATCCAACAAGTCTTTTCCCCCGTAGGCTATTTTTTCTAGCATCTCATTCATCAGTGTATAGGATGGGAAATCAGTTAAGGGAAAATAAGACCGACCTTCAAGCAGAACTCCATCTGAACCCAACAAGACAACCTTTTGAGATCTGAAACAACTCAGATAACCTTTTACCACATTACTTTTCATTCTACTGCACCTCTTCGCTTTATGGTTCTGATCAGTACTTCAGCAGAGGTGCTGAAATACCACCGGAAAGGTTCTCTTCTCACTATACTTCCAGTCTTCAGAGAAGCGACATTGATTTACACAGATCTGGCATGTGTTTGTGTATGCAATTAGTATTGTTGTTTTAAACAACAACTTTACACTTGACACTGGAATTATTATTTCTTATAAAGACAAAACAGCCTCATCTGAGCATATCATATTTCACTTGGCTACTGTCAAAATTTGCTTTGAAACCTGGTTTTGAAATCTGGCCCCGGGTGCCCAAAGCAAGTCACCGAACTTCAGGAGCACTGCATGCTCTTCATGAGAAATTGTATTGAGACGACACCGCTCTACCTCAGTCAGTTGGAAATATTCAGTGTCGAACCAGGGTTCCCATTCCACCCAGCAGATTGCATGCACTTCCTTTTTGTGAAGGGAAGAATCACGCTGCACCTTTAGCAGCAGCGGGAACTCTGAGAAGTGATTTGTGCCTCATTCCCAGTAATGACAACTTTTGGATAGCGGAAATTGATTTCTTCCCATCAATGCAAAAGCCTTTTGAAAGGAAGACAGAGAGATATGAAATCCTCGGAGAGATATGAAAGGAACCTGCAGTGAAATTAAATCTTTATAGACTCTGAACATCCCAAGCAGAAAGAGCTGAAACTTGTATTAAAAAAAAAAAAAGTCAGGAAAAGCAGGAAGCCATCATTCCTCCCTGTGGGCCCAATCACACAGGGAAGGCCTTGAATAATAAAGGCTTGCAGGACTCAGTTGCAGTCCTGAGCACTCAACTCCCATTGACTAAGTGAGACAGCTCTCAGAAATGGGCCTGTATGAAGCCATTTGACTGTAGTGGAAGATGGGAGAAGAAGTTATTTTCCCATCTGCTGCTCTTCAGGGAAAGAGAATCAAGAAGAGACAGGCCTCATGGATATATTAGTAAATGAATAATGGTTTGTGTAGCTCTGATCTCAAGACTCCAGCCAATGACATTTATGGATGGACGTCACCTTTCTAGTTGCTGTGCTGCTTCCGCATCTGAAGACAGCTGTATGCACAACAGAATGTGCTGAAGTACGGGGAGAGGACAGGAGAGGAATGTGTCAAAGACCCATTAGAGAGGCAGGTGTGGGGACCACACTCCCTATGCAAAATAAGGGAAACTTAAAAAAAAAGGTTACATGAGAAATTGTGGTAGGATAGGATCAGACACTTAACTTTCCTCGGCTCCACCTACCATCAGTGGGGGAGGGAGGAAGTTTCACCTTACAATTTTAATTAAAATTCTAAGGTCAGCCTTGAACGACTAGATCATTTTGGCTAGAGAGATGGGAGAATTTGAAGTGGTGACCGATCTTTCCACCATTATGTCGCCTGCTTTTTTGTATCCCCATGGTCCACCCTGTATTTTGTCTTGGTTCCTAAGAAGAGAAACAAAAGAAAAGGCATGGTCTACTAGCCCAAACACTGGACTGTGAGTCAGGAAGTTCCAATCTGGGCTCAGACTTTACGCAAATCACTTAGCCTCTTTGCCTCAGTTTCCCCATCTGAAAAATGGGCATAGAAATGGTTACTTACCTATCTGTCAGGGATGTTCTGAAGATTAGTTAATGATTACAAAGGGCTTTGAAAAGATGACGTTGATGTAAGGGCATGTTATTTATGAGCTCTAAATAATAACTACTGACATTATTATTAAACTGTACATGATGTAAAAGTTACTCTCTCTGTCTTCGGTTAAACACAGTAGGCTGGCTTCTGGCCCCCCACCGGTTCCTGGATACCTGCTCTGATGACATACAGGAGCCATAGAGAGGCCACAACCGGCCAAAAGATAATTCCCATGGCACAAGAACAGAATGGTATGACCAAGAGGGGGCACATTCTCAACACTCAGCAATGCAGGGATTCCGCACTACAAAGCGGGTGGTAAGTTAGGGCTGCAGCGTGGCCAGAGACTGTTTTGGCCCCTGCAGTATCCCAGAATCCAGGCAACACAAAAAATGCTAAAAGCCACCGTTGTCTCCCTTCCTCAGGGGCTGTGTTGTGTCTATCAGGAGAAGCAGCCCAGAATCCTGCCCACAGTTTTGAAAAAGGCAGCCACGAAGAACAGCAGTTTCCAAATCTCTTTAGGGCTAGACCAAGCCTTCATATTCAGCCCTGTATAAAGGGTTGTGCTTAGCTGTGCCTCGCCTGCAAGAGCACTAGACAGGATCACAATTCCTCTCTTGCTTCCTCATTGTTCTGGGAGGGGGAGCAATAAACAACATACCTTTTTGAGGTATAGCATACTTCTCCCACCGCCAGCACCTAGCCCGTTCTGCTGGTCAGCACCCCTCCCTCTCGCCCCCCCCGCGAGGCACTGCTGGAAGCAAGTCCCTGCTTCCACATTTCAACTGCCCATGCAGGGTGCACAATGGAAGAATAAAGGTCTGTTCACACACAGCTCATTTCAGGAATAAAAACAGATTGGACTATTATGATAATAAAAATAGTGTCAATATACAACATTGAAAACTCTTCCTACATGTAAGAGGGTGAGACAATGATTAAGTGAACTTACCTCGTGTAAAATGGTAAGGGACTATGTGTATTTATATATATCACATATTAGCTAGTAAGTGCATAATCAATATAAATGTAAGCCTAGTTTGGTTTGGTTCATCAAATCTTTGAATAACCCTTTTTGGGGGAAGGAGTAGAAAACAATGTTATATCATTTCTTGGAATGTCCCTGATTTAAGTATGAGGTTCCAAGGATGAAGTAACAATGAGAGCTTATGACAACCCAGTCAAATATAATCAGGGTAAACAAAGATAGCCCCCAAAGTCCTTGTCAGATATTAGGATTGATAGTTTTGTTATTGCTAATGAGTATCTAAACAAGTTATATAGCGTGTGATGCCAAATCTTACATTTGACCATAAAACATTATTATGATGTAACAAATCAAAGGAGATGGGTGTTGATAAAAGTAGGCTGTCATCTTGGATATAAAAGTCTCCTGAGACTTAAGTCTTTGCCTGTGTTTTTGTACAGCCTTGTCTGTTTATACTCAGACAGATCATTGGCCAGTCACTCTCAGCTGATCACTGGGATGCAGCACCCAGGCGGAAATAAACCTGTTCCTTAGATATGAACTCTGGAGTTAGGATGGGGCGGAGGGGAGAGGGGTTCTGGTACAGCAAGTACTGGTTGTCTGCTTTGCTAGGTTTGTAAGATAACCTGTGGGCTTGATTGATGGTCCTGAAAACATCCTTACGCTAGACATAACATATATACTGTGTATCTAAGCTTACAGAATAATGTATAGCCTATGTATTTTTTGAGAACTAGCATGCAGTCATGAAATGGAAGAACGTAACATAATACATGCGTACAGACTTAAGGTTGCACATTCTGCCTTATTTTTGAATTTCCTGACTTCAGAATGCTTAACTGGGCAACCTTGACATTGTCTTAATGTAGTTTTTATAGAGAATATGTAATATATAAGCCAAAATGGGGTCACTCTAGAAGTCCCTGCCACTGAGCATTAGAACACATTCTTTCTAGTCTGTTTCTCTCGGAATAAAGAGTCCTATCTAATCATGACTGGCATCATTTCTACCAGGATTTCTTTTTTTGCAATGTGATAGCTTCACCTGGTGTTTGCCATGTTATTTTGATGAAGGGAAGAAAAGCATTATTATATAGGAAAAAAACGGGCATCTGAAAATACCAACAATTCTCTCTTCAAGCTGAAGACAACAAAGGCTATTGTGGTATCCAAACATCCTTTTCCCCACCTCCCTTGTTCATGTAGCAGTCTGTATGTGTGGAGTGTATGTTACAATCTCTTTGTGAAATAACACAGAGGCTACTTTTCACTATTAGGAAACCCAATAGATTGTTATCAACTATCATACTTCGGGATTGTTGTCTTTTGAAGTCCTGTTTGATGCAAGTTCTGATAATGCAATTTAAGAACCTGACCCAATTCACCTTGAGCTGGCTCCCAACTGCTGGGATACAGTCACTCAGAAGAAAAACTAGAGTTGTTCCACCAAAAAGTCATTTGTTGGAAAATCCCTTTACCAGTCTAGCAGTCAGTTTGGAGTGGGGCCTATGTAGTATTTGGGAATAACCCTTTTTGGTAATAAAAACAAACCCCGGGGAAGGGGTGAATTTGACTGTTTATGAGTGTCTAGACGGTTTGGAGCTGGGTGGAGGGATGACTCCAATTTACACTTCCTAATTGCAGCCAGCTACAATGTTTAACAATATCCACAAATAGGGGAAGAGCTTCATTTCCATTTTAAATCAGTTGATACAAAAATATCAGCTTTCACATATGATGAAAGCAAGCCAGGACCATTTTGTTCAACAGTGTTTTACAAGGAACACATTTGCCTGAATGGCAAAAGAATCTAAGGCAAAGCATCTTTACCTCATATAGTGCTGCACCTCATTTATCTGTATCAGGGCTGCCCGGGGGGGAGGGGGAAAGAGAACAAGTGGGGCAATTTGCCCCAGGGGCCCCGCAAGCCCTGGCCGAGAATCCCTTCCCTGGCTACTCAGCCGGTGGCGGTCTGGGTCTTCGGCGGCACACCCTTCAGTCGCTCCGGGTCTTCGGCAGCATTTCGGCGGCGGGTCCTTCAGTGCTGCCGAAGGCGTGGAGTGAGCGAAGGACCCGCTGCCACCGCAGACTCGGAGCACCGCCCGGTGAGTACAAGTGCCGCAGCAGGTGGTGCCCTTTTATATGTCCACTCCCCCGCTTTGCCCTAGGCCCCCTGAATCCTTTGGGTGGCCCTGCTCTATATCCCCTGAAACCACAAACCAATCTCAGCAACAGAACTCTTACCAGTGTTAAATGTCTATTAGAATTGTGATGGTTTCCACACACAGCCCTCCAGGTGCTACTTGGAACTGCAGTACCACTGAGCCCACCTGACCCACCAGCGTGAGCTCCCTTCACATTGTATTGCTGAGGCAAGCTAGCCAACCCTTCCCCCAGGCTTCAGACTGCACTTTACAAGCACACATAAGGGTAGGGACACACCCAGCTGCAGCTTTACACACATATGCTGAGATCAACTCTGCGTGGGAAGGCTCAGTTAAGGCACCTCCCAGT
Organism: Chrysemys picta bellii; assembly: GCF_011386835.1. Lineage (NCBI taxonomy): Eukaryota > Metazoa > Chordata > Testudines > Emydidae > Chrysemys > Chrysemys picta. The sequence goes on from NC_088796.1 coordinate 113,617,488, forward strand.
TGCTAAGGCACATGTATCTCACATACCTCCAAGATGTGGTGTTCTGTCCCCTCTAGTGACACTGAGGCCACTTAGAGAGAGAGATTAAGGAGTTTTCTTTACAGCCTTAGCTAACAGCCAGTTGGCTTTTGGATCATGCACTAAGCTCCAAAGGTCCCAGGTTCGATCCTGCCAGTGGACAACCAGGGTCTGTCGATGTTACACATGCACAACCCCCCGGCCCCCCAAGTGTAAACCGTCTTGCGCTGCATCTGTAGAGTGTAAGCTCATAAAATTTGCCCCCTCCCTCAATGTGGAGAGAGATATGCAACAGCTTTCTGCCCCAGGTTAAAATTTCCACACACACACTGGTTTTAGACAAAACAAAACAAGTCCATTAACTACAAAAGATAGATTTTAAGTGATTATAAGTGATAGCAAACTGATCAAAGCAGATTACCTTAGTAAATAAACAAAACCGCAAACTGAGTTTAGCACACTAGATAGGGTGAGAATTTGCTAATTCATATCCTACCTGAGAGATAAACAGGTTGGCAGACTCTTAAGGTACAAGTTCCCTTGACTTTCCCAGGTTTTCATACACAGGCTAAAAATCCTTCTAGCCTGGGACCATCACTCCCACAGTTCAGTCCTTGCTCCTCACATGTTTCTAGGTGTGTTGTTGTAGGGAGAGTGAGGTACCCTCATAATGTCATTGTCCCCCTTTTATAACTTCTCCCCAATTGCTGGAAAGCTTTTTTGCTGTGACTTGGGTCAAACCATTCCCATTGTGTAGTGCTATTGCTGAGAGGTTTCTGTTGTACACAGTTCCTGGGGTAATCCTTGTACTTGTTTGCATTTCCTCAGTAAGCCATTAACATTGTTTGGCCTTTTTACTGTTGTACCTGAAAGGCTGCTTGTGGGTGTTTTCAACCTCACCACATGCTTCAGTAACATATATAGCCAAACTTCATAACTTCACATACAATGATAGCCCATACAATTCAATGAGCTATTACTGTCTAGCAGATCAAGACTTTTAGAATGATACCTCACAAGGCATACGTTGTACAAAACATATCCTAATTACATGACAGTGGTGAATACTGGGGTGCCAGGTGTCACAATAATTTTATAGGGCCACCATCTCCCTATTTCTGTGCATAACTGAGAGAAAGATGGATCATTAAACAGTAGCAAGTGTCCCCTCTGTACACCACAGATAGTTAAATGGGTGCTGTTGCAAATGTGTCTCTACAAATGATTTGAGGGAGATAGGGAGGGAAAGGTATCAGAAAAAGCTGAAGGGCCATTGGACTTTGTAATGGGTTGTGCTCACCACCATGGTGCCTCCGGCTGGTTGCTCCAGGAATTAGCTCTCTCCTAGCTATGGAGTGCCCTCTGCAGGTGGTGTTCTGCCCATTGCCTGCTGTGCTGTGCTGTCTGGGACCCGTGTTGCTTCCTGGCTTGTGGCATCCTCTTCTGGACACAGCCCTACAGCTGTGCCTCTGTTCTATTCTCCCCCCTTCCGGGGGTATCAGCAGTCCTCAGTCTGCACCTGCCTTCATGGCCACCTGTCACCCCAAAGTCTAGTCCCTTGCCTCAGGGACAAGGCACAGTCCATTGGCCATGCGCCTCCATGGTAAGGTAAGGGGAGGACTCAGGCCTGCCCACTACTCTGGGTCCTGACCCAGGGACCCTCTAGAAGCAGCCTCCCACTGCCCTCCTTCAATCCTCTCTTCTGTGTACCCTGGGCCATTTCCCCTTGGCCCACACACCTTCTTGGCCCTTTTCATCAGGGGCCACCACCTGGCAGGTAACAGGCCGGAGCTCTCACTCTCTCTCCCTCCCCTGAGCCTGCCCAGCACTGCTCTAGCCTACGTGCTCCATCTACAGGAAGCCTGTTCTTCTCCTTTGCTTGTCAGGAAGAGACTACTATCCCCTCTGCTTTGCAGCCTTTATATAGGGCCCAGCCTAGCCCTGATTGGCTGCCTTTCTGCCCTTCTCTGATTGGCCAGGTTCTTCACAGGCTCCCTCCAGCCTGCTTTAACCCCTCCTCTGCCAAAGTGGGGCAACTGCCCCACTATAGGCTTCATTACTGATTCAGGAAAAAATGGTTCCAGGACACAACTCTATGGTGAATTTGAGTCTTTTCTCTGAGAATTGGAGGGTCTGATTTTGAGACTTGGGGCCTATGAGCATTTTTGCACCTACTATGCACATGCAATTACAGATAGGGTGTGCACAGATCTGGCATTTAAGCATAAAAATAAGTATTGCATCCATTTGGGCATGCAAATGCCTTCTGTGTCTGTACAATTGCCATCCATTGACATACAAAATAGGCACAAAACTATATGTGCAAAACTGTGCATGGACCTCAACTTTCTGAATATTGTGCCAATGAAGACATGCTGAGAGAGACAAAGAGTGATCTTATGGGTAAAGTGCAGGACTGGGACTCAGGAGATATGGAGTGAGAGCCTGCCTGGCCCCGTTGAAGTCAATGGCAAAAATCCTATTGATTTCAGTGGGGCCAGTGTCTCACCCCTCGATTCTAATTCCTGACTTTCCGAGCAGAAATCCAGATATGCTTGAGAGGAGAGGGAAGAATGAGATAAATAAAGGGGGAGTTGGCTTTAGGTTTTTGGGGAGGGGAATGGGTGGAAGAAGGGAAGAGGGAGCATAAGTAACCCATACAAAAGTAAGGGAAGTGATATATAGTAGCAAACACCCAAGAAATTGTTCTTTATTACCATATAGGAAAGAACGAATTAAACACACCAAAACTGTGCTCATATAAAGCTAAAAATGTTCTGGGAGCTTGAACAAGCACAACATAAAAGAGCTGAATCATTTTTTGATCAATAAGAATATGTACGGAGCATGTGACTCTGGGTGATGAGTAAGGTCCAAATGCCTCCTGGAGCTCCAGGAAGTGGATAGCATGGAGGCTTTACCATTCCTTAGGACAGTGCAACTCTACTCCCCTGCATTATTCCAGACTGGTGCAGAGAGACAGGCATAGTGTTTCCTCACCCCCCTTCCCTGCCCCTTTTCCTGTGACCCAGCAGTCAAGGATGTTGCAACCATCATGAGGAACTGCTGCTGTGCCTGGCCACTGTGAAGGGGACATGGCTTCTTATTAGCCCCAGTCATGGACCAGGTCCTGTAAAAACATATTGTGTTTGGTGCTGTACAAATACAGAACAAAAAAAGATGCCCGTCCCCCCGGGAGTTTCTATACAACTGAGAGTTGGGTGAATTTTTTTGGTGAAACACACAGATTCGGTGACACCAAAACATTTTGCGAATTCATATGGGTTTTACTCAAGTGTTTTGGTTAAAAACAAACACACATTGTGGCAGACTCACTGGCATGGCACCTCCTGCTGGCCATCTCAGGAATTAGCTCTTTCCAGCCCAGAGCACCCTCTGCAGGCCGGTGTCTCGCCTGCCGCTGGCCCCGTGTCTCTCCCAGACCCCGGTGCCCTTTGCCCACGGGTTCTGCCCACCGCAGTACCCCTTCACTCTGGGTCTTCCCTCCCAGGGGAACCCCCAGCCCTCTAAACCCACCTTGCCTCAGTGGTTACCACCAGTCATCATCTAGCCCCCACTCCCTGGGGCCGACTGCAGTCTGTAAACCACTCATCATCAGCAAGGGGTTAGGACCTGCTGCCTTTGCCTATCTCTGGGCTGCCCCTCTGCAGCCCCAGTACCTTTTTGTAGGCCTTTAACTAGGCCTGCAGCCTGGGGTTTTTCTAGGCTGGAGCTCCCCAGCTCCCTCTGCCCTTCCCCAGCACTGTGCCACCCTAGGTACCCTTCCCAGGTCCCAGGCAGCCAGGTCCTTCTCTCTCAGAAAGCTAGAGAGAGAATGCCTTCCAGTCTCTGGCCCTCAGCCCTCTTATAGGGCCAGCCATGGCCTGACTGGAGCATGGCCCCACCTGTGGCTGCTTTCCCCAATCAGCCTAGCTTTCCCCCCTGCCCCAATCCTCTCCCAGGGCTGTTTTAAGCCATTCAGGGCATGAGCGGGGTGACCACCCCGGTACACACACACACACACACACCAAAAACCCTCAACGTTTTGGTTGAACATTGTAAACATTTTGATTTTTTTGTTTCAAACTAGATTGTTTCCATATTTTCTCAAATTTTATTTTATTTATTTTAAATCAAAACATATAGAACATTTTGCTTGACCCAAAAGAAAAATTTATTTTTGACTTTTTGATGCACCAAGAATCTCAAATTTTGTTTTCAGTTCAACACTAAACTATTTTCCCCATGATTTTTTGGAATTGTCAGCAAACTGAAAACCCTTTGATTCAAACAGGTCTACTTACAGTCTAAGACCCTTAAACACGCCCATACCCCCAAGCTGCGCACAGGCAAAATCTGACCCCAAATGTGTAGTTTCTCACTCTGAGGGAAGGAAATCAAGCCTCATGCTTTAAAGAACCCACTGATCAACAAGGAGATCAGGCAGGAGTCCCCACCCCAGTGTACAGTATTGTACAATGGGTTAGTTACTTCATGGTGTGGGAAGGGGGTGGTTAGGCTTCTTTAAGTTTCAAGTATTGTCCGTTGCTGGAATGGAAACAGAAAAACAGACTGGGGGACAAATGGTGAGATCCAATATATCAAATGGTTTGTTCCCTTTCAGTTTCACCTCAGGGTTCTGGTGACATTATCAAACTACCTGGGCTATGTGCTTGTATTTTATGACACTAAAGCGTCTCCACTGAATTATAGCTTTTCAATGTACAGTTGGATGAACATAATTCTAGATGTAATAGATACATACTTATTACATAATTGTTAAGCCTTTAAGCAATTGATGCTTAAATAACATTCAAATAACTAAATTGAAATTCAATTTATTTGAAGAGTTTAAACCTTCTCACCTTCACTTTTTCTATCTCCCTCTCTCCCCCTCCCAACTTGTTCTCTTCAGTGTTTATAATTCAACTTATTTCAACTTTGAATAGAGAACTGATTTTACTCCTCATAGTGTCTGCACTCTCCACCCTTTCGTGGAAGGCTAGGAGAATATTTAGGTTTCAAAGTAGCAGCCATGTTAGTCTGTATCCGCAAAAAGAACAGGAGTACTTGTGGCACCTTAGAGACTAACAAATTTATTTCAGCATAAGTTTTCGTGGGCTACAGCCCACTTCTTCAGATGCAGAGAGTGAAACACACAGACAGAAGGTATTTATACATACAGAGAACATGAAAAGGTGGAAGTACGCATACCAATTGTAAGAGGCCAATCAATTGAGATGAGCTATCAGTAGCAGCAGAAGAAAAAACTTTGAAGTGATAATCAAGATGACCCATAGAAGGTCTGAGGAGAACTTAACATGGGGGGAAAAAATTCAATTAGTGTAATGACCCAACCATTCCCAGTCTCTGTTTAGACCTAAGTTAATTGTGTCTAATTTGCATATTAATTTGAGTTCAGCAGTCTCTCTTTGGAGTCTGTTTTTGAAGTTTTTTTGTTGCAAAACTGACACCTTCAAGTCTGTCACTGAGTGATTAGAGAGATTGAAGTGTTCTCCCACTGGTTTTTGAATGTTATAATTCCTGATGTCAGATTTGTGTCCATTTATTCTTTTGCGTAGAGACTGTCCAGTTTGGCCAATGTACATAGCAGAGGGCCATTGCTGGCACATGATGGCATATATCACGTTGGTAGATGTGCAGGTGAACGAGCCCCTGATGGTGTGGCTGATGTGGTTAGGTCCTATGATGGTGTCACTTGAATAGATATGTGGAGAGAGCTGGCATCGGGCTTTGTTGCAAGGATAGGTTCCTGGGTTAGTGTTTTTGTTGTATGGTGTGCGGTTGCTGGTGAGTATTTGCTTAAGGTTGGGAGGCTGTCTGTAAGCGAGGACTGGTCTGTCTCCCAAGATCTGTGAGAGTGAGGGATCATCCTTCAGGATAGGTTGTAGATCTTTGATGATGCGCCGGAGAGGTTTCAGTTGGGGGCTGAAGATGGCAGCTAGAGGCGTTCTGTTATTTTCTTTGTTGGGCCTGTTTAAACATCCTGATTAGCAGGGCCGGCTCCAGGTTTTCTGCCGCCCCAAGCGGCAAAAAAAAAAAAAAAGCTGCGGCAGCGCAATCACACCGCTCCACTCTTCGGCGGCAATTCGGCGGCAGGTCCGTCAGTCCGAGCGGGACTGAAGGACCCACCGCCGAATTGCCACCAAAGACCCGGACGTGCCGCCCCAATAGCAGCTGGAATGCCACCCCTTGGTATTGGCCGCCCCAAGCACCTGCTTCTTTAACTGGTGCCTGGAGTCGGCCCTGCTGACTAGCCATTTGAGCATGTGCTCACTCAACTCACACATACAATCGCAGCAACTGTGTAACACTCCTGCTCTTGAAGGCGTAGCAGACTTACAAACCACTGTATGTTGTAGAGGTGGACAAAGAGCTACACCATATCAGCATGTGTTACACAAGCACAGAACGGGCAGGCGGGCAGGCAGGCAGAAGAATTCCACAACTACATACACAAGACTCTCTTCAACAGGAGTTCTGGGAGTATAAATGGACAGACATTGTTTGACTATAGCCCGTGCACCTCTTTTAAAAATTCTTTCCATTAGAGTGTCATGGAAGTTCTTTACATTTTACCAAAAATGCATTCAGCTTTGATCAGAAACCCCTAAAATGCATTAAAAAGCCAGCTAGTGTCTAGTGATCATTAAAACACAAAGCACAGCCCAAATTTGTTGAAAGGTTGAACTAATGTTTATAGAAAGAGCAGGTCAGGGATTTTCTAACATAAAACTTTTTGTTGTTGTTGTGATTGTTAGGAAATATCAATTTATCAAAACCAAAATTTTTGGCAAAAACATAGTAACTTCGATGAAACTTTCCTCAAGAATCAGAGGGGTAGCCATGTTAGTCTGACTTGCATCTGAAGAAGTGAGGTTCTTACCCACGAAAGCTTATGCTCCCAATACTTCTGTTAGTCTTAAAGGTGCCACAGGACCCTCTGTTGCTTTCCTCAAGAAGGTTTTCAGGTCCAGAATGGAATTTTGGACCAAAACTAGATAGAGATTAAATCTCAGACTAGCCAATAGCCCCATGGTTAGAGCATTTACCTGAAATGTGATGTCTGTTCCAATGAATATTATGCATACAAAGCAAAACAGCTCCAATAGGTGAGAGTGATTCAGAGCAGGGACTTGAGCCTGGCTCTCTCAGCATCCCAACTGAGGACCCTAACTCCTGGGCTACTTGCTATTCTGGGGTCATGCTCGCTCTCCAAATAACTAAATAAATGTAAAAGGTCTCAGGTGAAAACTGAGAAAGTTTTGAAACATCAAAACTTCACATGAAACAGAATTCTTGTTTTCTAGTCAGCCCTCTTTATGAACCCAATCAGGGCAGATATGTGGATTGACTTCAAGACTCTATGAAATTCACAGTCTCACATGGTTTCAGTGAAAAGACAAGTGATGCTTGGTGGTGTTTAGTTTAAGTTTAGCTTTGAATTTTGGGGTTTGATCAAAGCACAGCTCAGGGGGTAAAAATTCACATGACTCAACACCTGCCCAACAAACGTTTGCATGAATCCCAGTGAGTGTAAGTCACTGAGTGTCTCGGCATCTCTTTATAGTTTAAAAAATATTTGCTTCATTTGCGACAGAGAGATGGGGGATTAAATGGAAAGAAGTTTACGTAACATATGGGCCAAAGCCTGAAGTCCTTACTCAGGAAAACCTGTAATTGAAGTCAATGAGCTCTTGTTGAGTAAACAAGGAGAAATTGAATTTTTTGTAACCAGGTTCAAAGCGGCATCAAGCTTTCATATTGAATTACCTGGCATTTGTCAGTTTCTGCCCGAGCCTTACTGCTATTAAATTATATTTTCGGCTGCCATGAATTGAGATCTGTCTTGCTCTATTACCCAGCTCTCCCTGTGTCTCTGGGCTTGGGGGGTTGTTTTGTTTTGTGTTTTCATCCCTAGTAATATAATGGAATAGATATTGGTCCTGATCCTGAAGTGCCTATGCTGGAAAAAACTCCTGTTGATGCCACTGAGATTTTTCCATGCATAGTTGTAGAACAGGAGTCCTTCGGTCTCTTTTCATTGTCCTTTATATATCACCTCTTCCACGGCTGGTCCTCTGCTCCAGTCCCAGTTATGCTGCTGCTAATGTGTTCCATTAAAATTAAAGGGGAAACCAGTATGGTACGGATATCTAGATAACAATGAATTAATTACTCTCCCTTCCCAAGAAAAGAACATGAAGAGCACTAAAGCCAGAGATGGTTGGGCCTGATCCCATTGGAGCCAATAGGAGTTCTTCCATTGACTTCAATGGACTTTGGCTCAGGCCTTCAATGCCCAACATAAGGCTTGGTGTAGCTAAAGATCAATATAGCACAACTATTCAGTTGCTTAAGACAATTATGCAGGGTAGGGGGAGAGGACAGACAGCCAGTTTCACATTTTCAAATAGCACAGAAAAAGATTCAAGGAGCTAAAGCCATCAAGGATAATGTTGGAGGGGGGTTATTTAACAGAAATTTTCTTGGCTTTTTCAAATGTTATTTTCAGCCTTTTGTAACTTTTTGTCCTCCTTACATTGCATCCATTACATGACACTGTTTAATTTTATGGCATTGATTTATAGTGGATAATTATTTTGGTTTAATAGTTTTAAGGTGTCTCTTGTTTTACTGTTTGCCATCAACAGTCTCTCTCTCTACAACATGCCTTTGGCTAAAAAGGAGTTTATTACTCCATAAAAATGTCCTCAGCTAAATAATAAATAAATTCAACCCTCCCCCATCATTTTTATGATTCTGGTTTTATAAATTTGGGGTGAATATTTATGTTTCTGAAGGTTAAGGGACTGTTGTCATAAAAACTGAAGGCCTCTATTTAGATACAACACAGGCAGTGGTAGTACGCATGTGATCACAATGACCCACCAGTGGCCCAGTTCTACTAATAAGGAAAACAAAGTGCTTAGTGAGTTTGCTTCCAGATAAATAAAATCCCCTTTGTACAGTCTTGTGGAGCCAGACATGTGAAGCTTAACCAAAATTTAATGGAGGAACAAAATTGCTCTTTGGTGGACCACAAAAGATTCAGTCCTGTAGATGGTTTTTGTTTGTTTTTTTGATAAAACCCCACTAAAGTCGATCCAAGTTTGTGCCTGAGTAAGGACTGCAGGGTCTGGCCCACGATGAACATAAATCAAACTAAGAAATATTCTGAGCCAAATCCATAGCTGGTGCTCTGGATGTTGTTTTGTCACAGGGTCACTTTGTAAATTCCTGGGTTCAGCCTCCACATTCAGGACTTGATACCACGTTGGAGTGGCTGCAGAGCTAGTAACATGACATAGTGAGCTGCTGCAGGACTGAACGCTCCGTTTTGGGGAAGGGTGGGGTTAGAAAATAAATAAGCAGTTATCATAAAGGTGCTACGAAGCATAGAATATTATTTCCTCCACCCCATTTCTGTCACTGTTGTTTCTGTCACTGCTGTCCACGTCACACAGACCGTGCCTTTTGCTCCTTCGGAATCCTTTTCGCCAGTCATTTTGGTTCCAACCCAGCACAGCCGTTGGGCACATGTAACTTTAAACAACTGACACCCATTGAAGTTAATGGGACAGCTCGTGTGCTTTGATTAATGCATGTGCCGAAGTAATTGACTGGATTGGGGCCTTAGTGCCCAACTGAATCCTTTTTTAAAAAACAATTTCCCATTCTTATTCCAATGATTGAGACAGACTATGAATATCTGAGGAGTTTTTAAGTCACAAGTGAATGGCAGGCACCCAATCCCAATGAACTTATTTGGGCACCTATCTTCTCTTGTGCCTTGGGTGTGTGCCATTGTTCCTCACTGTATGTATAATAATGAGCACCCACATTTCCAAGTCCAGTGTCACTAGTGCCACGATTCTGTAGTCTCTCCCCTAGGGTTATTGTTTTCTGATAGCACACAGGAACCATTTGTTAACAAAAGCAAATGCCCCGAAGGAATGTTACACTGTAAACTTGAACTTTATTAAAGGGAAATGAATTGAATGAAACAAAAAGTTGAAATGACAGGACCAAATTGAACCCTGGGGTAAGTAATAACATGGCTCTAGAAATGTCACTGAAAAACTGCACTCCTTCAGATCAAGGTTGAATTTGGCTCACGTGGTTCCAGAGCCAGGCAATTATTGCAGAAAAAAATATTATCAATATTCATATACTTTTTTTTTTAAATGCACTTTGTGTTCACCCCCTTTTATGTTGAACCTCCAAAAATACTCTGACAACTGATTTTACTAAGTTACTGGCAAGAAAATTCACCATTTCAGCAAATAATAAGTGAACATTGCAGAAGCAGAAATGCAGATCAGGCTTCACAAATATTTGCATTGGAAACCGGATTCTAACAATGATATTAGGGTGTGTCTAGACAGCAACGAAAACCCCGCAGCAGGCCCATGCCAGCCGACCTAGGCTCACATGGCTCAGGCTGCAAGGCAGTTTCATTGCTGTGTAGAATTCCGGGCTCAGGCTGGAGCCAGAGTTCTGGGACCCTCGCAACCCGCAGGCTATCACTGGCCAGCCGTAGTTGTCTAGTTGCTGCGTAGACATACCCTTACAGAGGCAATATGGGTGAGGCAATATCTCTCTAACATCCTGGGACCAACACGGCTGCAACTACACTGCACCTAACAGTGAGATACATTCATAAGGAAACAAATATAATGTGTGACCTAGTCCTATAGTAGCTTAACTGAATTTATCATTGTCAGGGTACCTGTAGTAAATCCAATCCATTGCAGTGGAGAGCTTGAGTTCCCTTTGCTGCAGCGAGCATGCATAGTAACTCAAACAGTCTGTGTGGCATGTGTCCAATCAAAGCAGCTTCAATTTTGACTATCAGATACTTGCAATGGACTGATCACAAAAAAAGCGACAGCTGAAGCATTATTTACAGAAACTACCTGGGAAATAATAAATATATGGGATAAAATCATGACCTACTTGTAGACCATTCCAAAACAGAAAAAAAGTGATGGAATTCATAAATAAATGATTCTTTATTAATTATTTGCTCAGCACAGGTTAGCAATTAAGATATATTTCTTAGGAAAACATCAGGTATTGTGTAGATTTCATAAACTCCCCAGTATGACACTCACAGTCAACAATTCCAGCGGTGAGTCTCAAGAAAGGATTCAGTTCCCTGAAGCTAAATCAAGACACAACCCAGCCATTATTGTTCAGTCCCAGTTTCTTAAGACTTTCCTGAATTCTCTGTGTGGGCTTTACCTGCTACCACACAAATCTCCCAACTTAGATGTTTGGACATACAGTCCATTTCCATTTAACGTTACTTTAGGGGTGTAATCATTAAAGAAGAAAAAGACCTCTTAGATTGTTAAGCCTATACCTTTCAAAGGGCAAAATATAGAATAGTCCCCCAGCACAGGGCATCAAATAACACATTATTCCTGGAAACACTGGTCTACAATTTTTGAGAAGTCATCTGCTTCAGAGATAAAATGTTCTATTTATTATGTATTTTGATGTGCTGAATTCAAATATGATAATTAAAATAACTGATTGGCTACTGTTTCTAAGATATTTAAGTTTTTACATTTTATGTCTATGTATATTGTGTAGATAGTAGAGTTTTAATCATAAATTGTAAACGTAGGTCTTTTCATGTGTTTATGGTTGCTTTACATGATATTTCACCTGTCCTGTTTATGTAACACTTTAAAAATCAGCAAAAGGGTTATATAAATAAAATTTATTATGAAACAAAAGGCAAAAAACTATTATGCACATAGTTTAGTCCTATTCAGTGTCTACTCGGCGGTTCTTGGCTTGTCTCTTGTATTCATTAAATGGAGCATCTCTTTTCACTGTCCAGCAATAGTCTGCAAGCATTGATGGGCTCCATTTGCCCTGATAGCGTTTCTCCATTTTTGCAATGTCCTGGTGAAATCGCTCGCCGTGCTCGTCGCTCACTGCTCCGCAGTTCGGTGGAAAAAAATCTAGATGAGAGTGCAAAAAATGTATCTTTAGTGATATATTGCAACCAAGGCTTTTGTATGCCTTGAGGTTTTCCACCAACAACCTGTAGTTGTCTGCCTTGTTGTTCCCGAGAAAATTTATTGCCACTAACTGGAAGGCTTTCCATGCCGTCTTTTCCCTGCCACGCAGTGCATCGTCAAATGCATCATCTCGAAGAAGTTCACAAATCTGAGAACCAACAAAGACTCCAGGCTCCAATGACTGTCGGAGTGGCCAATCTTTCCTGATGTAGTGGGAATCTCTTGCACGACTATCCCATTCACAGAGAAAACAGCAGTACTTTGTGTATCCAGTCTGCAGACCAAGCAAGAGAGCAACAACCTTCAAATCGCCACAAAGCTGCCACTGATGTTGGTCATAGTTTATGCACCTCAAAAGTTGTTTCATGTTGTCATAGGCTTCCTTCATATGGACTGCATGACCAACTGGAATTGATGGCAAAACATTGCCATTATGCAGTAAAACAGCTTTAAGCCTCGTCTTCAATGAATCAATGAACAGTCTCCACTCATCTGGATCGTGAACGATGTTGAGGGCTGCCATCACACCATCGATGTTGTTGCAGGCTACAAGATCACCTTCCATGAAGAAGAATGGGACAAGATAATTTTGACGGTCACGGATCATGGACACCCTAACATCACCTGCCAGGAGATTCCACTGCTGTAGTCTGGAGCCCAACAGCTCTGCCTTACTCTTGGGTAGTTCCAAATCCCTGACAAGGTCATTCAGTTCACCTTGTGTTATGAGGTGTGGTTCAGAGGAGGAGGATGGGAGAAAATGTGGGTCCTGTGACATTGATGGTTCAGGATCAGAAGTTTCATCCTCTTCCTCTTCCTCGTCTGACTCAAGTGAGAATGATTCTGGTGCATCGGGAACCGGCAGTCCTTCTCCATGGGGTACTGGGCGTATAGATGGAATGTTTGGATAATGCACCATCCACTTTTTCTTCTTTGACACACCTTTCCCAACTGGAGGCACCATGCAGAAGTAACAATTGCTGGTATGATCTGTTGGCTCTCTCCAAATCATTGGCACTGCAAAAGGCATAGATTTCCTTTTCCTGTTCAACCACTGGCCAAGATTTGTTGCACAAGTGTTGCAGCATATGTGTGGGGCCCACCTCTTGTCCTGATCTCCAATTTTGCAGCCAAAATAAAGGTAATAGGCTTTCCTAATCATAGTGGTCATACTGCACTTTTGTGATGCAAAAGTCACTTCACCACAAACATAGCAGAAGTTATCTGCACTGGTCACACAAGTACGAGGCATCTCTGCTCACTTTGGCTAAACAGAAATGTGTCCCTTTGCAAAATCAAACACTGACAAATAAGAGAGCACGACACTGTATGATTTCTAGAGCTGATATAGGGAAATTTGTTCAGCAGAGTGATGTAAGCTTCGTTATGATTGCATCATCCATGACTTCTAGGAATAACATGATGCAATTCATATCATGTATGACGCAATACCAGCTTCAGATTGCATGATTCATTGTTTTGCCTAAAAAGCAAGTACTGTCCAAACCCAGTCATAGATTTATTCATAGATCCAGTCAAAGATGTATTTTAGTCATTTCTGGTTTAAATTGAGATCCCTTCCCTTTATAACTCACTTATCCTCCGCCATTCCCAAGTCAAGGGTCATATATACTGACCCAATAGCATATCTTGAAAACTAGAGCTAATCAACAATTTTAAGCATCATTTTCGTTCTCAGTGACCCAGAATTAGTAAAGTTTGACTACATTTATTTCAGAAGTATTTTGGCTGTAGAGCAGTGAAATAACTGAATCTCCCCCCACCACTACCACCATCTCTGCCCACTCCCTTCCATCCTCTTCTTGTTCTCTCTCCTCTGAAGTTTGCATCTGTTCTTTATCTTATTCTAATTTTTTTTTTAATTTCTCTGTCCACAAAATAAGGATCTGGCAGAACAAGATTTAAGACTAGATTTTTTATAAATACAGTTTGTTTTTAAACAGTGCAATACAAATGTATTTATATTTTAACCATTCATTTATATAATAATCAAATATATAATCAAATATTTTAAGTAAGTTAAGGTTAGGTAGCAAATGGCTAACTCATTAAGAGACGTTTATGTATAGTTTGTTACATTTGTTTTTTTCTGTGCGTGTGACAGTGCGTGTGCACATATAAATAAGAAAAAAGTTAATAGAAAAACAGTTCCTTACGTTCCATGACTATATCCTTATTGAAGAATATGACTGTATTCTTCAGTGATGGTCCAAAATGCTACCTCTTACAATACCAATTAGAACTGGAAAATTGTTGCAAAAATCGGTAACTAAAATTAATTCCATTCTGACCATATTTGTGACCCTTTTGTGTTCGTTTTCTATCAACATTCAAGTAAATGAGTTTCACCTACATAAATGTTCCCAGAGAGTGAATTTCAAGAGCTCAGGCTCTGATCAGAAGACATGGGCGAGGCACTACTTGATACAGCAAGGAGGCACATTTCCCACAACTTCCTATCCGAGCCCTGTCACAAAGATGATTAAAGATGCCAGACAAGACACGACTGCACCCAGCACAATTAAGGATGTGCATGTGAACGCAACTACTTTATGTGAATGGGATGAGAGAGAATTATATTTAAACTCTGTATACAGCCAATTAACAATCGTCAAATTCTGTTAGAAAAGGTGCTTTGGCTACTCCTGAGTGATCCAGAAAATATTAAAATTTTAAATTCCTTAACCCTGTTTATCTACTACCTCCCCAGGAGGGATTCAAAGCCCCAGTGGATTCTTCAAGCCCTCCTCATTAAAGGGGAGAGAGGGAAGAGTGAGAGAAAGGGAAATAAGACTTAGCATTCATTCAGAAAACACAAACAATACCATGTGATTTATGCCACCAATCATAACTAGCCAATACTGAATTGTATCATATGGTGAATCAGTCACTGGGAGTCTAAATAAAACTGGGAGTCTAGCAATAAAACATGTTGATTAATTTCAAATAGCAAGTAAATTCAAGGAAAGCATGACCCAGTTGTGGAATGTTCACCAGAAAAGAGTCTGAATATTTTGCTGAATATTAGTTGCTCAGCTGTATTAATGATACAGCTACATTTTGGGTTTCTATTGTAACAGGTTATTATTCATAACCAGTACCTAAGGTTTATCATAAATGGCTTTAAAGCCTGAACCTGTTCATAGAAAACTATGAATCCACTTTGAATGAGGCTGTGTTTTCAGGTTCTCTGGAATTTGTGATCCTGGACAGTAGGTAGGTTAAATGGGGAAATCCACAAATTTGTTCTTCACAACCATTCTCTCTTCCTCCCCACCAAATGCCCAGAACTTCCCTACCTACCATTGGTATCTTCAGAATGGCCTGGGGGCTCCCTCCCATCTCCTGCTTCTCTCCCAAGGATGTCAGGAGAGTACTGGCCTGCTGTCCTCTCCCCACTTCACTTGGTGTTTCCCTGAGAATACAAGGTGAAGGAAAATAAGCTCAAATGAAGGGACACCTTGGTCAATGGAACATTTACACTAGGATACTCTTACACTGCAATTGTCATGTTTAATGTGTTTGTGTCTGTACATCCCCCTATACAGACGTCTGTTTTTTCTAACAATGGGATTCTTTGCCCTACGTGTCAGTCGCTTCCCAATAGTCTACAATACTGACTTTAATGAGACTATTAATGTGCTTCATTGATTGCAGGTTTGGGGCCATATGCATAAAAAGTGTGTCAAATTTCATGAGCACAAGATGATATATCAAGCACTTGCTGGAAGAGAAAAAACACAGAAAGAAGATTCCTTCGATGCATAGTCAATAGGAAGCTCTTTGCCTACTTGTGATTTTGGACACCTTTCTTCTAACTCAAGAGTGCTAACTATAAAATCCAGCACTCAGAGATGTCATGTGGTTCTCTGATACTCTTTGGAGGACTGTGGGTCCATAAAATAGTGAATGGATTGTACTCATCTATACGTGTAGTGTTTTAATCTGCGACAAGTGTAATATTGATAAGACAATAAGCAAAATTCATTGCAAGCTCCTAATATGAGGTAGAAATATTCTATGATTAAGTTAACTGTTTCAAAACACCGTATATAGGAGACTATAATTGAACTAAAATTGGCTGTGAAAAAAGTCAGGGACTGCATCATTTTGTGTTAGACAGCATACCTCAGAGTGCAATAAAAGGCATATACTGTCATATTCAGCTTTGTCTAGTGGGGCATGGGACAATATAGGTGGCATCTTTTGATGCACTTTTCATGTCACATGCAGCCCTGGATCGGCAGGTCTTTACTTTGTCTAGAAGCAGCAAGTTCCTAGCCTAGCCAAGCCTCTAGAACTGAATAAAAAAGCATTCCGGTTTCAGGAAACAGAGGCGGTACAGGATAACTGTCCTATTTGCAAAATGGTCAACTTGAACCCTGAGCTGACTGGTCCTTTGTTAATAAACACTCTCTGTTTGAAAAACAGAACAATTGTGTTTGAGTCATTAAGAGTTTTAAGCAGGGAACTGAATCCTTTCAAATAAAAAAGAAAAATCCATCACCATCTCACTACAGTTCTTCCCTGTACAACTGAGGACTGGTAGGAAGCCCACTGAAGTTAATGGGAGTCTTCCACCCAATTTGAGTTCCAGCTTTGTCTCCCTTGTTTACCAGGGATCACACCTCATCTGGAACTCTATCCAGAACACAGAGGCATCTAGTGGCTGAAGAATATATTGCAAGTAGAGAGATGAAGTGGGTGAGGTAATATCTTTTATTGGACCAACTTCAGTGAGGAGACACGCTTTTGAGATTATACAGAGTTCTTCATTTGTCTCTCTCAGAAGTTGGTCCGATAAAAGATATTACCTCACCCACCTTGTCTCTCTACTATCCTGGGACTAACACAGCTACAACAACTTGCATATTGCAAGTTAACATACTGTAGCTCTACCGTGCAAGTTAAACTGAAGCACGTAACTTTGCACTTGATCCAATGCCCACTTAAATCAATGGAAAGACTCCCATTGACTTCAATGCCCATTGGATCAGACCCTACACGACTACCTTTAGAATTCCAAATGCATTTAGGGAAGTTTTGATGGGATGTGGTTACTACTTTAAATTTATCTTCCTGGTCCCCAGTTACTCCTGCACATTCTCTCTCTTTGCTTGGAAATTTCCAAGGCCTTTTTTCCCATTTGGGACAGGGCAGTAATCACTCTGCTGGTCACCTGCTTGGACTTCAATATCCTTCTCCCATACTTAATTACAAAATGCGTTTAAATTGGGTGAAACCCACATTTTATTAATATGTTGAATTGAGACATTTTTATGAGTACAGATATAAAATCTTCATCATCATGAACCTCCACTAATGGTCTTGAATATATTGTTTTTAATAACCAACAATACAATAAGTGTATTAGCAGAACACACCGGGTGAGATTATTTTTCTAGTACATGCAAAATGAATATCCTGGTTAAGCCTTCCTGGGAGGATGTACTGACATTTTCGATTATATTACAGGACTGGAGAGACCATCTCCTTGTTAAAAAGCTTTGCAATAGCTGCAAGATTTAGAGGGATGCTGTTTTATCTATTGTGTGGCCTATATTAATACCCTGCACAGCTAAGTACATTCTGTGGGGGGAGGAAGGGAAAGAGTGATAAACTGCAGTGCTTTCCCTTTTTAAATCCATGGACATGGACACCTAATACAAGGTGTCTAGCCCACACTTTCCATCACCTGATGTCTGTCAATGGATGTGTTTTATCTGACAGGAAGGATAGTATCATAGTGAAAGCACTAGACTGGGACTCAGAAAATTTGGATTCAACGTCTGGCAGTTTCATAAATTGCCTGTGCAACCTTGGGCAAATCACAATCCCTCTGTGCCTCTGGTCCCCATGTATAAAAAGGGCATAATTGTACTGCCTTTCTTTCCCTCTCTGTCCATTTAGATCCTATTATTATTAGTCATGTTTATTATGATAGTGCCTAAGGGACCACCAAGAATGGGGTCCCATTGTGCAAGACACTATAAAAACAGAGTCGTAGAATTCAGAGTAGCAGCCGTGTTAGTCTGTATCCGCAAAAAGAACAGGAGTACTTGTGGCACCTTAGAGACTAACAAATTTATTAGAGCATAAGCTTTCGTGGACTACAGCCCACTTCTTCGGATAGTTCTTCAGGGAAAGGACTATCTAAATAGAAAGGACAGTTGCAGGATTGAGGAAGGGGTAAAACACACAAGCAGAGTGAACAAAGCAATGGCAGCAAACATCATGTTTATTCCAATTTTTGTTTTGTGTAGGGGGAGCGGGAAGTTTTACTTAGCAGGGAATGAGCTAAATGGGAAGAAAAGGGAAGGGAAAGGGGGTGAGAGGTGGACAGGGCTAGGCAGAAGAGGGTAAAAGGGTTTTCTTCAGGTCATAGACTCTTTCTTATTACAAGTACATACAGCACCTAGCACAATGTAATTACAGCCTCTAGGAGACACTCTAATATAAATAAATAAATAAATATTCTACAATAATGAAGTCAGGGATTTTAAAGGCATTTTACTGCAATATTATAAACAGAAATTCCTGTGAATATTAAAAGCCAAATTCTCAACAAGGCCTCAAATCCAGCACCCTGCAAGTTTTCATTCACAACCAAACGTTAGGGGATCACCAGCCTCAAATCAGCACATGCCAACTACATTGGCATACCCCCAGAGGTGGGGGCTGACCTGAGTGGTGCAGGCAGGAATTTTTACATGCTCAGAAGTGGCAGCCCAAATTTTAGGTGCACAAATAAAGGCCCCGCGCTTGCAACATGGGCACAAACCAGGGTTCCAACTATACGCAACTTCTTGCAGGATCAGGGCCTCAAACGACACTTTCATAATTCAATCCTAGGTGTGCTAAATTAGACCTCTTGTGTAACAATATGTGCATCACTGAGTGTAAAATGGCAAACTTTAATGACTCTTCCATCACTAATGATTGCCCTTATAAAGGGGTTTTAAAAACCCATATTCTCCTCCCCCTTAAAATACGACTCAGATCTTGTTCGCATCGTTTGCTGTAAGATGCCTTGTATATTCTAAGCACCACTGATCCAATCCTGAAAGAACAATGAGACCCATGTGAATAAGAGTTTGCAGGATCAGGCCCTATAACAACCAAATAATAGTTTGAATAATGTACAGCTTCAAGAAATGAGTAATAGGTGAGCATTTCACAAGTATTCATGAATTTATCTTCACACCACACCTGTTAGATAAGGGAGTATTACTATCTCCACTCTGCAGCGGGGGAAACGGAGGGTCACGGATTGAGCAACTTGCCCAGCTTTACACAAGTGAGACTGTAGCAGAGTCAGGAATTCAACCCAGATCTCCTGAGTCCTAGGCCTTGGCTATACTTGGGAATTTACAGCGCTGCCGTGGCAGCGCTGTGAAGCGCGACTGTAGTCACGCCACCAGCGCTGCGAGGGAGCTCTCGCAGCGCTATATGTACTCCACCTCTCCGAGGGGAGTAGCTTGCAGCGCTGCGAGCGAGCGTGCAGCGCTGCAGGCGCTGATTACACTGGCGCTTTACAGCGCTGCACTCGGGGGGGGGGGGCGTTTTCACACCCCTGAGCGCAGCAAGTTGCAGCGCTGTACAGCGCCAGTGTAGCCAAGGCCCTAGATCCTGTTTTAACAAGTCCATCTTATCTCCATTTAAGCAGTGAAAGCTCTCACTGTGAAAATACCTATAACACATTCACGCCAGTTCTTTCTCTCTCCATCAGCATTTCTAAAGTGCTTATTTCCTTAGTATCAAGGTGTTGATTGACAAGAGAGTTACATCCCATCATGTACCAGAGACTTCAGCAGGGAATAATTGTTTTCTACAATACTGAACACTGACTGATTCAGGAAAGCAGTGTGCTTAAAATTAAGGAAGTATTTGAGCATCCTTCTTGAATAGGGATGTTTTCCTGAACCAGGAGTTCTCCCTCTTTTCTTCCTGCTATTAGAAAAATATATTGCAATATCCTACAGTATTTGTGCACAATGCCAGAATTTACAGTAGTGTTATCGTAGTGCTTTGGACCATTGACGAAGTGGCCATTCACCCATGAAAACTTATGCTCCAATACATCTGTCAGTCTATAAGGTGCCACAGGACTCTTTGTTGCTTTTTACAGATCCATATTGTTTTTTTGGTTTGGGGTTTTTTAAAAAGAAAGAGATCCTTTTGCAGGTGCCCCACCATAGTCCTCTCAAAAAGTTTGATAGCTTTTAGACTTTCAAACCTGAGTTCAGCTTTTTCACTGAGCTGTGCAGTATATGTAGCCATTTGACACTACTGCCTGGGTTTGCTGTTCTGTAGAGTCATGTAGTAAAGATTAAGAAAGGGTGTTAAAGCAGAGGCAGAAAAATACTAATGGAGTGCAGGGCCAAAGTGGAGCTGTCCAAATCTGTTGTTTATACCGGGATTTAATTTTGCTTGAACTGCTTAGTCAGCTTAACATAAATCTGAAAAAGGCCACCTTCACCCAAAAGAAATATGAACAGGAATTCACAGGCACGGAAAAAAAGAATCATCTGATCTCATCCATCTGTGTGAACAAAATTACTTTGTTAATGTTCTTTTTGATTCACTGTCTCTAGTTCAAGATGATGGCAAACAGTCTAGGGAAAGTTGACTTTTTGAAGAGACACTGAATTGCTGGATTTTAAGATCTGTAGTACAGACTGTTCAGAACTAACACCTCTTGAGGAAGGACACTGCTAAGCTTGCCCTCCAAAGAGGCACTTGGTTACTGCCGGAAAGAATTATTTTCCCCAAGATTAACCATTACATGAAGGGCAGGAAATTGTATAGAAATATTGTGTGCTGCTTTTCAATATTTTCTGCTCAATACTATTTTGCACAGTACTTTGACTTATGCTGTTTATTGTCTGTATTGTTCTTCAGCACTATTCATCACTGTTGCTGGAATTTGTGGTCTGGTAGCAGTTTTCTACAGCACAGTTAAATAAGTGGATCATCACAGCAAACAAGCTACATCAGGTCATATCAAAATATCGTACGTAGTAGTTGGGGTGTGGTTCAAAGCAGAGGCATTTGCTGTTACTAATGTATCAATGTTTAAAATTAAAACAATCAATTACAAACAATTATTCCTAGGCAA
Source organism: Chrysemys picta bellii (assembly GCF_011386835.1). NCBI lineage: Eukaryota > Metazoa > Chordata > Testudines > Emydidae > Chrysemys > Chrysemys picta. The sequence continues at coordinate 113,638,704 of NC_088796.1, forward strand.
AGTTCAGAGAATTTAAACAAAAAGGCCAGATCCTAAATTAGCGTAGCTCTGGTGAAGTCAAAGAAGCTATGCCAGTTTATGCAAGCTGAGGATCTGGTCCCAAGTGAGAAAATTCAAAAATTAAGGAGCCTGACTCTCCTCTAACTTACACCTGTGTAAAGTAAGAGTATCTCCATTATACTCAATGTAGTGACACTTACATAAAGCCAGAGTGAGAAGAGAACCTGGATCAAGGTTTTCATAATAATGTCAACTCTACTCCCTTGTACCCTATGCATATTGGAGAGTCTGTGGCTAGAGTACTGGACTGGGACTCAAGAAACCTGGATTCTATTTCTAGCCCTATCAGGTGACCTTCGGCCTCACCCTTTGTGCCTCAGTTTCCCCAGCTGTAATATGGGGCTAATAATACTTATGATCAATTATACTTGCTTTGAGATCTATGGGTGAAAGTGATGTAAGAACAAGATGATACTGCTATTATATGTAGTATTTTGTAAAATTGAAAATTCTGAACTTGACACTACTTTAAAATTTACTCAGGCAAAATTCCCATTTAAATCATCAGGCCAAATTTATCCCTGGGATTAGTTTCATTTGGGCTAGATTTTGGATCTCTGTTACACCAATGGCAATTTCACTGAAATGCATTATTTTGGGATGCTTAACCTTTGAATTTCTTGACTCTTGTGCATTTACAGTCTCGGGGTGAGGGGGAGAGTTGCACTAATTTCCTTGTGTTATTTAAAAGGGGACTAGGGAGAGAAAAAGAAGACGTTAGAAATGTTAAGTTAAACTAAAAGAGCAGACCAAAGCCAACCCTGGTGTAAGTAGAAATAATTCCGAGTCCATGGAATTGCACCTGTTTCCACCAAGCCTAGATTTGGCCCAATCCGTGCCTATGGCCATTATATAGTCAAAATGTGTGACCCCACATCACACAAACTCAGCAAGACAAATTCTGCCAATGTAACGCTGGTGTTGGGAGAGAGAGCAGTTTGTCTCACTTTCTTTGGATATGCAATGTAATCATTGTGTATTCTAAGAAGGCACAGGGTGCCCTAAGGAAATGTTCTTTTCTTTGCGACATCAGGGAGTCAGTGAATACACCAAGGAGTGCCTGCGGGAACATTGACAGACCCTCAAATATAGCAGATGCCACTGTCATGCAATTTCATTCATTATCTTGTCTATCTTATACTGCATTCATCATCATGGTATCTGAGCACCTAATGTGATCAACGGAATATAACAAACAAACTTGAAATGTTTTCCTAAAGGAACTGGAAAGACATTTTATAGAACATGGACAGTTTCTGAAAGAGCAAGAGGAAAATCTCTAATAAAGTAAACTTTTTGTCCTTGCTTGACATCCACGCCTTCTGTAGAAAAAGCTATTCCTTAGACGAGAGGAAACTCTGTTTCAAATAATGAGCTGCATTTTTAAAAGGGGGTAAATCTATAATGGGATTTCGTGCAGTAAGGAAGCCTAGATATATCAAAGGTGAGCTTATACTGCAGAGCCATACATTGAGTGTAACTGTTGTAAATTAATGGTTTCCTATCAAAAATGATAAATTTTATTGAGTGGCATCCTAGATTCTGAAGGCAGATTTGTTGAGTATTCATGTGATAACAGAAGATTAATGTTTTCTGCATAGATCTTCCCGAATTTAGTTCTTTGTGAGATATTGAACAATTTATCCCTTTTTCTTTTGAGTTTATCAAAGCCACAAGACATAATCCATTCTTTATTTGAAGAAACAGGATTTGAGTCATCATTCACAGAATATGCTTCTTTTACAAATGTCCAGACAAAAAAACCCAACACTATTTTTGCTTAAGCCGAGGTATATGGAATAGCCAACCAAATAGATGAGGCAAGATAGAATCTGCAGATAGCAAGTGTGCCAGACCTGTTGAAATAGTAGAAAAATGTTTGTTTCTTTAGGGCAACGTGTTTTTTTAAAAGTGATCCAGCACAGTTCAAAATGAAAATTGTCAAAAATTCAACAATTCTTTCTCACATGAAACTGACTGTTGAAAACAATTAGCTATAGTTACTCATCATCTCTTCCCACTCTGTTTTATTGGGTAAGGGCAAGCGAAGTAGGACTGAGTAAGACAAATTAATGAATAATTCCTAATAAATCATTTGTTCAATGGATTTGGCCTCTTTTTGTATTTGTGAATTGTCTATGAATGGCCTGTGTTTTTTTCACACGTATTTGTTACCTAGAATTACTTGCAGAATAATTTCTATGAATAATTCTTGGTCTGCAGACTACTCATGAGCAATTTGTTGTGAGAATTCAATATTTGCATCAGATAAGCATAACTCGCAAAAATCAAGATAACCACACAAACAATCCAGTGTAAAATTTCAAACTTCCCTTTCCATAATTAATTTCCAATATTCACCTCAAAATCTGCATTTAGCTGAACATTCAAATAGCATATTCAGCTTCTAGAATATTCAGAGAAACCAAGCATAACATAGTGAAAATGCAATTTTTTCAGAGGGATTATTAACAAAAAATAATGTGGGATATTCACCCAGCACTGCTGAATACATTTATTGTATCATTTTGCAGAAGGCAATCTAACTAATATAACTCTCCTTAATCTGATATCCAGTGAGTTCTCCCTTTCTACTCACTCAGTGAAGCCTCAGAACAAAGATACTAAACAAATTCCGTCTCTCAAATAACCTCAACTTCTTTTTTTGCTTCTCAGCCACAAAGGTCTTTTAACATAGGCAGCAAGATCACACTAACTACTCTGTCCAATACCAGATCCTATTCAAAGTTCTCATCGCAGTCTTTAAAGGCCCTTAAATGCACTCAGTTTGAACTACTGTATCTCAAAACCCACCTATCTTTCTGTGACCACGACCTGCCCTTGATGACTGCAGTTGAGTTGCCTGTGCATACAGAGAAACATACTTGTTTAGGGGATGAAGCTCTACAGCCATAGAAACTTGTTTCATAAGGAATTCAAATGACCCCGGATCTTACTATGAGCAGAACAAACCTGAGACCCATCTCCTTTCATCAGTTAGCCCACAAACAAATCTCAGAATACAGATTTTCTTGACAGTCCATGAGGCAAGGGAAAGAATATAGTCTTTTAGACTGGATAATCGTTCTCAGATGCCACAGTGAGGGAAGTATTAATATTAGGTAGGCTCGATTTTGTCCCGGCAAACTGTTGCTCCATTGTCTGTTACTCTTCTATTTCTCAGGAAGAGGCAACATTCTGTATTCCTTAGCAACAGAGATTTGGACATGGTTACATTCTCTTCAAATGGAGATTTACTTGTGAAAAACAGGCTAGATTATAAATTTTGAAGCCAACAATTTTGCTTAAAATGGGCACTTTCTTGAGCAAAAAGTTTGCAAAACGATCATTTTTTGGGTAGGATTGGCTAATTTTTGAGTTTGTAATGAAATACAAAATATTCTGAAATTCCGGGCAGCTTTTTTAGCATCATCCTTCATCATGCTTCTCCTCCCCCCACCCTCCCTGCTTCACTCTGTAGCAGAGAGGATACCTTTGGAGGATCTGGAAAACAGCTAGCGGAAATCCACATTTAACTCCCTCTCTCTACAAATTGCTCCTTTCCCAGAGTAGAGTTTTTTCATATTTCAAGGACTTACAAAATGGTGATTTGAGAGAACACTTTGCACATTCTGTTATTCTTAGCTGGGTCACATAATCATTTCATCCGTGGGGATAGCCCTCTGATATATGGTAGCAAACAGCAAAGCTAGAGCTCTGAAGATTTAAATGTTTTGTAAACTCAGTAAGAATGTCATTTAATAAGAAACCTCCGTGACTTTGGATAGTGGAGGAGCAATGATGGGCAACAACATAAGGGCAAATAAATACAGTGCTTCGGGGTGTACACTGATTGCTTGTTGCCATCCCCTGCATCTCTCTGCAAAGTTAATTAGGTGCATTATGTGTGGGTAGTGGAAGATTTGACTTCTTCTGAATCAGCAAGGGGGTAATAGATTCATGGACCACTGGTCTTACTTTAAATGGCAAAATCCAGTTCTAGGTACATATATTTCTACCACCACCACACTATCTGAGCTCCTCAATCATTACTGGATTTTATCCTCATAACACCCTTGTCAGAGGAGGAGTTACTATTCCTGTTTTACAGATGGGGTATTGAGGTACAGGGTAGATTAAGTGACTTGCCCGAGGTTACACACAGAGTCTGTGACTGAACTGGGAGCAGAACCAGTCCAGTGCCCTGCCCATTAGACAATCCTTCCTTCTAATATAACCTTCTATTTGCTCCAGGTGATGATGGACATGGGCATTGACCTGTCCTATGAAATATTAACAGTATCAACCTGGAAAGAAAATATGTTCTATTTCACATGTCACACTGTCTAGACCAGGGGTCTCAAACTCCCAGCCCGCGGGCCACCTGCGGCCCACAAGCCTCCACAATGTGGAGTTTTGGGGCCAGGTCTCTCCCTTGGCCCCACCTGCTGCCCCTGGGCGCTCCCCCATCAGGGGCCCCGGCAGCGCAGCAGAGCTGAGCAGCGTCTGCCTCCTCGCTCCAGTGGCTTAGGGTCCCGCCCTGCAGCCCAGGGGCAGGGCGGGGCTATGCCTTCGCATGCTGCCTCCGCCCCGAGTACCCCTGCAGCCAATGGGAAGCTGCGGGGGTGGTGCCTGGGGGCAGAAGCGCACAGAGGCCCCCCAGCCCGCCCCGCCTTGGAGCCCAGGTAAGTGCCACACCCCCAACCCCCTCCCAGAGCCTGCACCCCTTCCCCACATACCCCCTCCTGCCCCAATCTCTCTCCCAGAGCCTGCACATCCTTCCCACACACCCCGTCCCACCCCCAAACTCCCTCCCAGAGCCTGCACCCCATCCCCACACCCCCAGCCTCCAAACTCCCTCCCAGAGCCTGCACCCCATCCCCACACCCCCAGCCCCCAAACTCTCTCCCAGAGCCTGCACCCCATTCCCACACCTCCAGCCCCCAAACTCCAGCCCAGAGCCTGCACCCCCTCCCCACACACCCCCTCCCACCTCCAAACTCTCTCCTAGAGCCTGCACCACTTTCCCACACACCCCTTCCCACCCCCAAATTCCCTCCCAGAGCCTGCACCCCATCCCCACACACCCCCAGCCTCCAAACTCCCTCTCAGAGCCTGCACCCCCTCCCCACATGCCCCCAGCCCCCAAACTCCATCCCAGAGCCTGCACCCCAATCCCCTACCCCAGACCTCCTCCCCCACCCAAACACTGTCCCAGAGCCTTAGGCAGGTGAGGGTGGAGTTTTTGGGGGGGCGGAGTTTTGGGGGGCGGGTTCTGGGGGGCATCAGTGACATTGGCCCGCTGGGAGGATTTGAGGACTGGCACTGGCCCTAAGGTAAATTAAGTTTGAGACCCCTGGTCTGGACTATGAAGATGGGGAATGTTTATTGTGCCCCCTAGTTCTGATGTTATGAGAAGGAGTAAATAACACTTCCTTGTTTACTTTCTCCATACCAGTCATGATTTTATAGATCTCAATCATATCCCCACCACCACCCCAAGTCATCTCTTTTCCAAGTTGAAAAGTCCCAGTCTTATTAATCTCTCCTCATACGGAAGCCATTCCATACCCCTAATCATTTTTGTTGCCATTTTCTGAACCTTATCGAATTCCAATATATCTTTTTTGAGATGGGGTGACCACATATGCACACAGTATTCAAGATGTGGACACACCATGGGTTTATATAGAGGCAATGATATTTTCTGTCTTCTTATATATTCTTTTCTTAATGATTCCCAACATTCCGTTCTCTTTTTTGATTGCCATGGCACCCTGAGTGGATGTTTTTAAAGAACTATCCACAATGACTCCAAGATCTTTTTCTTGAGTGGTAATAGCTAATTTAGACTACATCATTTTATATGTATAGTTGGGATTATATTTTCCAATGTGCATTACTTTGCATTTATCAACACTGAATTTCATCTGCCATTTTGTTGTCCAGTCACCCAGTTTTGAGAGATCCTTTTGTAGCTCTTCACAGTCTGCCTGGGACTTAACTATCTTGAGTAGTTTTGTATCATCGGCAAATTTTGCCACCTCACTGTTTACCCTTTTTTCCAGATCATTTAGGAATATGTTGAATAGGACTGGGCCCACTACAGATCCCTGGGAGACATCCCTGTTTACCTCTCTCCATTCTGAAAACTGACCATTTATTCCTACCCTTTGTTTCCTCTCTTTTAACCAGTTACCAATCCATGAGGGGACCTTCCCTCTTATCCCATGATAGTTTACTTTGCTTAAGAGCCTTTGGTGAGGAAATTTGTCAAAGGCTTTCTGATAATCTAAATACACTATATCCACTGGATCCCCCTTGTCCGCATGCTTGTTGACCCCCTCAAAGAATTCTAGTAGATTGGTGAGGCATGATTTCCCTTTTCAAAAACCCATGTTGACTCTTCCAACAAATTATGTTCATCTATGTGTCTGACAATTTTGTTCTTTACTATAGTTTCAACCAGTTTGCCCGGTACTGGACTTCAGCCGGTAATAACCGGGGTCACCTCTGGAACCCTTTTTAAACATTGGCATCACATTAGCTATCCTCCAGTCATTTGGTACAGAAACTGATTTAAATGATAGGTTACAGACTACAGTTAGTAGTTTTGCAATTTCACATTTGAGTTCCTTCAGAACTCTTCAGAACCATCTGGTCCTGGTGACTTATTACTGTTTAGTTTATCAATTTGTTCAAAAACCGCCTCTAATGACACCTCAATCTGGGACAGTTCCTCAGATTTGTTACCTAAAAAAATGGCTCAGGTTTGGGAACCTCCCTCACATTCTCAGCTGTGAAGACTAATGCAAAGAATTCATTTAGTTTCTCCGCAATAGCCTTATTGTCTTTGAGTGCTCCAGTTAGGGCTAAATAAAGAATTGCCTCTCCTCTTGTGGGTTCTAGGACTAGCTGCTCCAAGAAGCTGGGTTTTTCTATTACAGGAACCTAACAAGTTTTGAGAAACAAATGAACAAAACCCAAAGTGATAAATTGTTCAGTGTACATTTAGACCACCATGTTTGTCCATGAGTGGAGTGCAAAGTGGTTGTGCAGAACAATAGCACAAAGAGCACCAAGACACTTGGCTTTGAATTTCTGCACCCAGGAGCTCATCAGTGTATGTCTCACCAAGTGAGTAAACCAGCTGGGATAAAATAAGATGCTCTTTCTTAGTGGGGAAATCATAAAATGAAGTAAATACAGATACAGGACTGCTGCCTGATTATTTTTCCCCCACAGGTGCACCCTTTTCAGAGCCAACAAATACACAAGTATTTGGGTGTGTGAGAATGGGTGAGTGTATTTTTTATTAATTTAATCTAACTAAACTTTGAAGGGTGCTCAGCTCTGATGAGGTAGCAATCACTAAATCCAAGTGTAAGTCTTGCATCACAGCAAACCATCCTCCTGCAAGCGCCTACTGAGTAAATGAATTAGACAAAAATAATCTGCAGAACACTGTCTTAGACTCACCACTCTTCCCACCCATATGCCCCTGCAATACACTTGAAGCTGGTGACGCTGGTTCTGATCCACACCCATTAAAGCCAATGTAAAGATTCCCATAGACTTCAATGGGTTTTTCAACCAGACCTTTTGTCCTTACTCTCTATTCCTTTCCCATCTAAACTGGATGAGGGAAGAGACGTCCTCTGTCATAGAACTCCCCTACTGAGGATGTCCCAGCACAAGTCTTCTGTGGCTATCTTTAAGCTTTGGTGCAAGGATTTTTGCTTCAAGTCCCCTTTCATCACATTCACCTTTTATCCCCCCACCCTCTTCTTTTTGTCCCCCTACAGTAGTTTTGTTTCTCTTCTAATTCCTCTAAGCATTGAGCTAATTTTTTAAAAAACATTGTTTTATCACAGTATGTATAGCATCCCGGATACTGTTGAGAGGAGTATTTTACAAATGAATAAATAAAAAATAAATCTATTATGTTTAAGTGAAAGATAACTTAATCTAAATATGGATGCTCAGCACTTACTGATAATCAGCCCCCTTCAAGGTGTCCCAAGTTGGCACCCAAAACTTATTAGTCACTTTTGAAAATTTTGGCCAACTATTCCTCCACTGTATCTACTTATCTAGCCTAACAATTATAAAGGCAATTACCGTTTTAAATTTTTACATGTAATAAGGATCAAGACAGGAACATTCCTCATGTGCCTAAAAAACTCGCATTGGCATCAATGAAGTTATTCTGGATTTCCCCTGGATACCAGAGCTAAATGTGGCCCCTACACCTTGAATTTCTCTAATTATTCTTTTCTTGTCTGTGTTTAGCAGGCCTCACCATTTTTGTGCACACAGTACAATTACATCCCCTCTACGTCCTTCCATAGTATGATTGGTCTTATTACAACCAATCAGCCGGCACTAAATCAGAGTCAGGACAGCTCCCTGCTTGGAAAGTAAGATGGGAACCTCTTCCCTTTCAACCATTGTTATTTAGGGTCAAAGATGAAGTTTAGCTGCCTTGTTTATTTGCTTGGAATAAACAATTGAAGCCAACCCCAACCATCATCTGAAGTGGGAGGCAGATTTGGAGAAAGAGCAGTCATGGGTAGGTATGTACTTTACTCTGCCTTTTGGACTTAAACCATTCACTGACAATCCTGTTAGCAATGGTGGAAAGAAAAGTGATCTGGGGTTCAGTTTGGCAGAGCTCCTTTTGAGATAGCACCTCGAGAGATAGTAAAAAAAAATTTACTTTTCTACTGGAAAATATTAGCGAAAACTAAAAGTGTGAGAGAAATTGTTAAGGTTGTTGGTTTTTTAAAAAAAATGAGACAGACTTCTGAACATATTTTGGTTCTTGGTTGCTGAAAACTGACAGATTTCAGATTGTCAATGCGTATGTGAAAATTTTTCAATTAAAACAGACACTTTCGTTTCGTCAGAAGTTTTGGACAGAAGCTTTTGAACTGCTCATCTATGGTTGTCAAGAGACACTGGTTCTGGCCCAGTGGATTTTCTTCATCTGTTTTTTTACACCTTGCTTTCCTCTCTTGTTTTTCCCCAACCTGTTCGCTGATATCTTTGACTTCCTCTTCTCTTCCCAATGTTTGTCTGCTCATTCTCCCCTTTTGTCCGCACCCTCTCTCTGCTTGTCCTCTCCTGTTGATGCACACATCTGGTTTGCTAAAGCAACTTGGTTAAGGCAATGTGTCTTGCATTGCAGGAGCAAGCACTGCATCTGAACCTAACGGTGCACTTCCTCTCCCCAGGTAGCAGAAGGTGCTGGATCCAGCAGTCACTTCAGAAAGTGGAACATTTGATAACTGAAGAGTGTTTCCAGGTAGCATTAGCCGCCTGAACGCTTGCATGTTCTAGTGCCTGTTTCTAGTCTCTAATCTGCTCTGAACCTAGATCTCTCCATTTTAGCTACATCACTATTTACCCCAACCCTAGCAATCCCTTCTGATTTTTTCCCCGTCTTCTTTCCTTTCCTACAATATGGTCTCTATATAGCTCAGCAGCTAAGTTTCTCCCAGTTTAGTCCTTGTTCCTCATCCACAGGAGTTTCACCAGGTTGTTCCCATGCACCCTGATTTTTCCAAAATGCCAGTTATGGCCCAAAATCTGTTGTGTCAACTGCTGAACAATGCCATGGCACCCAGTATAAAAGACAAGAGGGTGTGTCTGGGAGCTGGAGGTATCTGACTGCAGGAATCCGGTAAGGTAGGAGGCCAGAGTATTGCTCTGTACATTAAGCAGAAGAGTAATCCATCTCAGCTTCAGCACAATCACACTTTTTGCAGTGCACCCAAGTTCAATCACAGCAACTGTCTCTATTCCCAATGTCCCTATCCCTTTTTCACCCACCACATTGACATTCTAAACACAATACATCCCAGCTTTGGCCCCAGTCTAACTCTTCAGTTCTATTCCTTCCCTGCCTCTGATCTCCCCCTGGAGTCAATACTTCCATCATCCAGATTAACACACCCTTCAGAATTGCACCACACAGAATGTTTTGCACATAAGAAATGCTGTTATTGGGCATAGTACTCTTTCAAGCTCTCCAACCGCATTCCACGTGTACAAGCTATACTCTGGGCTTGTTTGTCCAAGTGAGTTTCTAGTGTGAAAATTCTAATCAGCTGCTCACAAATGTTAGTGCACCACATTTATAAGCATAAACGAAAAAACACACACATCTCCAGAGGACAGGATCTGACAATCATTTCTTTGGGTTCTAAATTTATTCTCCATAAAAACCTCTCATATTTCACCCACACAAGCACTCATCTAGGTCACTAGATCTGAAAAACAAGGCATTCATACACCTGTGTAAGACTGGCATCAGGTATGTTGGTGATGGATGCCAATACAGAAAACTGAATAATTAGACAGCTTTAACTGCCACTAGAAGTTGCTTATGATCAATGATCAAACACAAAATAAGGCCCTATTGTGCAACTCTTACTTTCACTGGTGAGCAGTTACTTATACATGTAGTACTAATGACCTCCACAGGATAACTCACATGAGTAAGTACTTTCCAATACGATTACCAGGTGCCCAATCAGGCCTCATATGTATTGTGGGAATTATTCCCAGAAGTTCCTGAGACTTTAGGAGTAACTATTACAGCATAAAAAAAATCACTTTGGCATTCCTGAGCAACTTGCAATATAAAACTAAATTTGCCTTATCAATTTTTGCCCACTATACTTGATCCTTGGGATAATTTGTGAGTTACTATATCAGCCTCATTTATATTGTCCTCCTTTATCATATGGATGTGAGATATATTTCTTGCTGTCAAATTTAATCAAAGCATCTAAAAGAAAGCACAGCAACCTTATTTACTTCCAGAAAGATCAAAGAAAGACTTAAAAAAAACAAAGTTGGATATTTTTATGTTGTACAGCAAGACACTTAAATTAAGTCGAATACGTCTTCATTTCAAATGTCTAACTGATCGGGCTGAAATGTTTGTTTAAAAATGAATTCATATCAAAAGCGGACGATAAATGGGTGCTATATTATTAACAATTTAAATCAAAATGTAATGCTTTCTGCTTTGAAACAACTGTGGAAAACCCCAATGTCATAGCCAGGCTTGGCAAATGGACTGTACATACATAATATATATTATACATATATAAATTCCATGACTACTAATGGAAAAAGGAGAGGGGAGGGGTAATACCAGCAAGGCTGGTAAATACAGTGACTGTCGATACAAGTTTTTATTGAATCTTCAAGGGGAAGGGGGGGAAAAGAATGTTTAATTTTAATGTCCCCAACAGTTGACTTTGCCTGTAACATTTATAAAATATTGAAAGAAGAGGGAAAAAGTGGTATGGATGTGAATTCTGCAGCTGGTTTTAGTTGCCCTTGAAAGCAGATGCCATAAATCTTGGATGAAGCCAAATAAGGTTGATGATTTTGATCTTCAATTCATTCTTTTCTATCCTTCAAAAGGTAAATGATCCTGATGGAATTAGAACTAAGCAGAATGGCTTTCTTCTGTGATCTGCATATCCAATGATCCACACATCTATCATCAGCAAAGTTAAGCCATTTTTTCTCCTATGTTGGTATGTGTGTGTATTCATGCTTGAACAAAAAGTTTAGAGTTAGAAAGACAGTTGAAAATCAAGCTCAAACAAAAATATATATTAATAAGAATTCCTCTTTAGGTTTAATCCTCTCTTCTTTATAAGCTGTGCTGGAAACTGACTCAATGAGGGGACATAAAAGGGCATTACAGCTATTCCTACATGGATACTTATCCATAATCTTCTTCATAAAAGTGACACGAAGATTTGAAGTTCCAGCTTGAACAAGTACCTGGGATGGGAGCAGGAAGGGAAATGACTGCCTCAGAGCACTGTGAAATTTCCCACCCAGCAAGACTATACTAAGGGCTAGTCTACACTACCCGCCCGGATCAGCGGGTAGAAATCGATCTCTCGGGGATCGATTTATCGCGTCTCATCTAGACGGATAAATCGCTCCCCGAATCGACGTGCTTACTCCCACCTCGTCAGGAGGAGTAAGCGCCGTCAACGGGGGAGCTGCGGCAGTCAATTTGCCGCCGTCCGCACAGCGGGGTAAGTTGAATAGGATACGCCGAATTCAGCTACGCTATTCGCGTAGCTGAATTTGCGTATCTTAAATCGACACACCTCCCCTTAGTGTAGACCTAGCCTAAGGGCATGTCTTCACTACCCACCGGATCGGCAGGTAGCAATCGATCTATTGGGGATCGACTTATCACGTCTAGTGAAAACGCGATAAAATTGATCCCCTCTGCCATCAACTCCGGAAATCCACCGCGGCAAGAGGCGAAAGCGGAGTCGACGGCGGTACGGTAGCGGTTGACTCGCCACCATCCTCAGAGCCAGGTAAGTCGACCTAAAATACGCAACTTCAGCTACGCTATTCACGTAGCTGAAGTTGCATATCTTAGGTCGACCTCCTTTCCCCCTGCCCCCCCGTAGTGTAGACCTAGCCTAAGAGTCTATGGCTTAAGCTGCCTGTACAGAAATACACAATGTCCCTTTTCTGAATCTCAGTGTAATCACCACTAAGTTATACATCAGACATATCCTGTCATTGGGGAACGGCAGTAAGTGTTGTCTTGTGAATGTGCAACATTGCCTCATATACACAAGTCAAACCCAGTGAAAACCACCACAAAGAGAATAATCAATCTTCATAAAGTTAGTTGCAAAGAAGAATTCATCATGTTCACTGCCTTAAAAAATAGGAATCAACCTTATAATAAAAGGATCTTGGTCTGACTCTTGTGTGTTTGGAGGGTGTTTGCCTTGTGCTCAGCATTATGCATTCCCAAGCATAGTCTACTCATTAACAGAGCACAGTAAATAAAGCCAGTGGTTGGGGGACACCTTATCAGGTAAGTGACATCCCAAGAGCTTTTCAGATGCGGGAACTGCAAAGCTGAATGATTTTGGCACCTAAAACATGAACAAAATAGTCTTATCTGATAAGATGTCCTCCAAACCATATGTACATTAATGTATTATAAACTGTGGCAAAGGCCTGCCAGGAGAGGGAGGGGGGATGGGAAGGAGGGCAATGGCAAGAACAGAGTTATTTAAATGGATGGCACACTCATTTGTTTTATTTGGACGGAATTATTGCACTTCTTCTGTGAAGAAACTTCCAAATGAATTGTCTCAGAATGAGCTGTTGGGGCTTATTCTCTGGGCCAGGAAAACAAATTGATAGCAAATGTTAGAAGCCAAGAAGACGGGTAGAGAATTTCAAAGTCTGAACAACCCCACCTTGCACTGCAGCAGTTTTGCAGTGTGTTTTTTATATAGTCCATTTATCAGATTCTTTGTGGGGTGGTTTTTTTAACCCCCGTTACCTCTTTGTCCTTTACTAGGTGCAATGTCATCATCAGCTGTTGATACTGGAAAATCTGGCATTTATATTACTTCAATTTTGTTGTGCGTCTTTAACTGTATTTGTTTTCTGGGGCAAGGCATTCTCTGGGTCCCTTTTTGAGTCCTGAGGATTTCCCTGCTGAATCCCCATTTTACTATCTTCCCCCTCCAGTTATAAAACACTAGCTGCAGGTCCCACATCAGAATTTTCCCTTGCATCAGCCCAGCACCTAGATAACTCAGCAATAGGCACTGAAAGTGGAGACCTAGGAAGAGTCACTGAACATGTGAGGTTCAGTTTTGTCAGAGATGCTGGATGGCCAGCTGAGACAGGAGCAGATGCAGGCTGGAGCAGGGACTGGCTACACTGGAAACAGGCATGGGATGGAGCACGAACAGTCTTTTGAAACTACTAGCAAAGAGAGTGCACAGCCAAGCAGTGATGTTGAGCAGACTGGAGAGACTACTTCCCTTAGGAACCTATAGATAGCTGCCTCTGGATACCCTGGGTGGGTCCTTGCCTGTAGATTAGCTGAACCCTGATTGAATGGTGTCGGGCCTGTCACAAGACCTACAGGTAATTGCCTCTGATGTCTGATCTGGCTTAGACAGGCTCAGAGATATCACAGGTTTAGCGTGAACAAGCACTCAAAGCTCAGTCATGTATCTCTGAAGCTTCTCCAAGCCAAACTGAGCCTTCTCTGGGGAACCTCCTTATTCACAAGCCTCTCTGCAGATACCTGGCAGTGTTGTATGAAGACTTCTCTCTGTCCCCTGGCACAGCAGCATTCTTCACCTTCTGCTCACCCTCACTCTACCCTTCCCATGTAGCAGTGAGTGAGGGTATCGGGCCCTGTGGTGCCCATCTCATTCATGGGCCACCTTTCAGATAGGTGTGCCAGAGTACACAGTGCACCTGGACAATCTCAAACTACATGAGATTTAGAGATTGCCAGGAGCATTATACTCTGGGGACGTCACTAACAGGGAAGCGCCAGAGTACAATAGTGGAGCAGATACCACCATCGTGAGGAGAGAGATGGATACTTAGCCTCAGAAGCAGTTTTGGTTCTGTGGTAAGGTCTTCAGTTCAGTGGAGGTCTGGGATGATTCCTATTTTCACCAAAGCAGTTTGCCTAGCTCTCATCACTGAAGAACAAAGGAAGGTGTCCTTCCCCACCCCCGAGACTACTACTTCTGGAACACTTCTGCCAGTGCTGTAGTGAGACAAAGGGGTCTCCTGTGGGAGAAGTGTCTGTATTTTTGGAAGAGAAATCATGAACATAAAACTGGGCAAAAAGGAGGAATGGATTTATGAATAAAAATTCTGAAATGTTTTTCCATTTGACCACGTTTGGGACCCTCCCCCCGCCCTTTTTTTTTAATTGTGTCACTGCATTCTTATTTGCACAGATGTTGGAGAATTTCTGTTCTTCTTGCAAATACCCTTATGCAGGCATGAAGAAGGTTATTTACCATTCATGACAAAAGTGCTGGTTCCTTGTTTGTAAGGTTTCAATCATCCAATCAAGAAGCATATGACATAGGTGACCAGTCACATACAAAACAACAACAAACAGTCTACTGTGTCTTGGAAGCGACTAGTACATAAATAATGCATATGCTGCAATATATTCACATGAACCGCTGAGCAATTACGAACAAGTAGGTGAAACACAAAAACTGTAGCTGGATAATTCACCAACAGGAAAAGGAGCTAAATTGACTGGAGAAATTCTTTTGCTGCAAATGGTTCACCCAGCTCTGGCCCTGTGTTCTAAATCTGCCAAGACTCTTGTGCAACCAGAGTATATGAAAGAGATGAACACTGAAGTGCTATGATGAAGTAGGGTCATTACACTACTGACAAGAAGATTGTGCTGCTATAGACATTTTTCTATTTAAGGGATGCAAAATTCTAAACTTTTTATTTTGAAAGACTAAATCCCTTGCCAAAATTTCTCCCATCTCTCAACACCATTAGGACACTATAATCTAGTGCAAATTGAAACTTGCTTTGGACACTCTAAATGTTAAAGTTAGCCCTTATCCTAACCTCCCAAAGGACACCCTAATTCATGTCTGACATGGGTAATGATATCAAATTGCATGGTTTCATTTTAACCCTGGATGATTTGAAAGCAAAATGTATAGGTTAAGATGAAACCTGAGCGGTTATGAGCAAACAGTTTATATTGACCCATTTATTTGAAGAACATAGCATGTTTCCTCGATTTCAAGTTATTTGTGAACAGCAGGGCTGGTCAAAAAAATGGAGGGAAACTGTTTTCCATTGGAAAATGGTGTTTTGTTGAAATCTAAATATTTCATGGGAATGTGTCGATTTTGACAATTTTCAATGGAAAAATACAAAATGATTTGGAATTAAGTATTTCATTTCTACATACTCATTTCATTTGGATCCAAATTTCTCATTTTGACTAATATATGTATGCATGTATATTATTTTTAATATTTTATATTACATTTTAATGTTTCAACATTATTAGCATTAAACATTTCAATATTTTGGGATAATTTTCTGTTCCATCAAAAAAAATTGAAATTTGGACTTTCCATCCCAGATTTCAAAATGTCAGAATTTCCCACAGGATGGAAATTCCATTTTCTGACCAGCTCAAGTGAAAAATTGTTTTGTAAATGCGTTCATTATTCAAATGTATTCAAGGAATATGTCTGGAAATCATTCATGATCTATAGATTGCTCATGAGAAGTTTATTGCGTATATCTGACATCTGAAATTCAAAATTCAAGCTGTTCATTTTAATTGGATACTATAGTCAAATAGCATTTTTCTGCTTCCTGACTGGATGACTCTGACTTTTAAAATTGGGTTTCCAGTGCATATATTATATTACAAGTTCAAAATTCACTTTCCACAAATATTCCCTAATGTTTTCCTCACTGTCAGCATTCTGGCCATTAACTTCTTAGCTAAATATTCATAGAAAGTGAATATTATATGCTTGAAAACATAGATCATGTTTTTAAAATTTCAAGAAAATATTCATGAACTTTAAAAAAAAAAGTCTCCCTCATATTATAGTTCATACTCTAGTGTTTTTAAATCTCAAACTCCTTTTATTTAACTTTGAGAAACATGCATTAGAACAGAGTATTAGGAAATGGTGAGAAAGGTATTTTGTTGTTGAGGAGAGGGGTTGTTTTTAAAAAATTCCAACTTTCCCACAGTTACTGCTGGTCAGATATTGCCTCCAATGTTCTTTGTGAATGATCACTTTGGCAGAGAGAAAACATAGGAAATAATTTCTCCCAAATCACCCAACACTTCTCCTGTCTTCAGTTACAGGTCTGAGCATCTTCGGATTGATCTCAATCTATATATACTATCCTAGGTCAGTTGAAGTCAATGGAGTGATGACAATTTAAACTAACTGAAGATCTGGCCCTGTGATTTTAATAAATGAGTCACTAATGATCCAATGCACTCTTGAATTTGAACCTCAAAGAATGCCAACACTCAGTTACCTTATCACAAGGAGTTAGTTACTATAGCTGAAAAATTAAAATCTTTCCGGACATTCAGTAATGCTAATGTAGTGCCCAAATTCTCCAAGCACACAGCATAAATACTGGCAGCAAAATGTCTACCAAACAAAAGCCAGATTTCACAAGCCCATCCTCTTCACAGACTCTTGTAACACAACTAGTGTTAATGCTATGAATTTCAAAGATCAACCTTTCCCTCTTGCATTCACTCCCAGAAAAACAGTAGCCTAAGAACATGCCAGATCTCTGCATGCTCATATAATTGACAACACCAGCATTTCAGTTTAAAAGCTGAAGTATACAATACCTCCTGAGGCCTTAAAACTCCATCTGTCCAGCCAGGGATATCCTGCACTGCAGGATGCGTTCCACTGAACGACAATGAGTTCCTGTAAAGAATAGATTCCCTTCCTACAAGACAGGTGGAACTTTAAGGCTCCAGTGCTACAAATTGTCCCTAAATCCTTCTCTATTAGTCTCACAATTATAAACGCTAATACAATGGCATTTTTAAAAGCAGTTTAATTGAACACCTCTTTTGTTCTTTTTCTTGGGTTCCTACATACCTCTACAGAATAAGATAATGTGCTTAACTCTCATGCCACCAAATCTAGCAGTTTATAGATCTCTATATATGTTGGCTGCAAGATCTATCTATCTTATATCTATTCCTTGGGTTTGTTTACCATTAAACATGTGTTAAAGTTTTCATAAGCTTCAGTGAAATTGATTTGATTCTAGGTGCTTAATTTCAGCCCAGCATAAGTCCTCTTTCTCCCACAACCTCCTGTTTTCAAGTCTTGCTGAGAAGAAAAAGGAAGTGCTTTAATCCCTCACTGATCTTTAAATAAAATGTTCAGAGATCTGGGGGAAACAATAAGTCATAAAGCAGGCACAGTAATTCAAACAGCAATCTACGGACATATAGATCATCTTGCAATGGTACATTAATCATTACACTTAAAGACAGCACAAGAGTGATGAAGTTTTTTCAATTGTGTCTATTGCAACTCAGCTACATTCGAGTGTTTTTAATCTGTACCTTTACATCAAAAGGTAATAACCGTATTTTAATCTAGACATCTTTTCTAAACCCACCCCCATCAGGATTGGAGAAGAGCTACAAGTAAAGAGGTGACTTTGGAATTAAGCACACACCTGCACACACACACACACACACACACACACACACACACACACACACACACTTAGATACAGAATGTGAAAGAAACGTCACGTTTAGAAGAGGAATTCATTCAATCCATTGAAGATAAAACCTTCTTTTTAAAAAAGTAAAGAATCTATGTTTTCGGGTTACTTGCAGCTCTGAAATTTATTACACGTAGCTGGTGTCACTAGACTTCAAGTGGTTTCAATACACTTCAGTCAGAAAAGGTCAGAGGAAGAAGGAAATATCAGAAGGGAGAGAGCTCTAGTGTTAGTTAGGGGGAGAGATGTTGGAACAGAACAGGATAAGAGCTGGCTTGATAAAACACCTTTCATAGTCAAAGTATGCCAAAATAATTTCAAAAGCAACTAGATATACTATTACTGCGAACAAATGTAAAAACAAACACACCAGCACTTGCCCGTGCACTGACATCTCACACACCGCCTTGGGTGGTAGGACCAGTATTAATGAGAAAGGGAAAGCTATCACTTTAAGAGTAAAGGGGTTTCCTGCTCTAGCCAGAGTAAGGCATTATCCCCCAAATCTTTTCAAAAAGTCAAAACAGTAGTTACTGTACCAGAGACAGGGAGTGGGGAAGCTTGGTTTAACATTTCATCTGACAGATATCTGATGTCTCTCCCCACTACTGCAGTGCAGTGTTAGCTCTGGATATGAGCCCATGTGTGGGTGCTGAACATGAGTCATGACCTTCTGCTCAAAGGGAGACAGACAATACAGCACTGCGTCTGAAATACTGAAGCGAGGGGGGTTGTTTTTAAAATGTGTTTTGCAATGCCTTTCAGACACGGGGCACTGGGTGCGCAGAGCAATGATGTATCTGAACAAACATCGGGCCCATCTCAACTGCCCTCACTTGTGAAATTAAAATTTTGGGTGCCCTGGACAAGGCAGAAAGGAACGTGGCATTTAACATGGTCAGGGATCTGCACAGCCATTGACTGCAATCCTTGCGACACTCATAAGAGATAATACTTTACCTATCCCCCATTTTACAGATGGGGAATGAGACACAGAAGTAACTTCTACACAAAGCACAAAAGTGGGCCAGAGAGAGAGATTATTTTTGTCCAGTCAGCCCTGAGGAAGCCAGTCTCCCATTGTGCAGATTCTCTTAAAAAGGCAGGGGATAGATAAGGTTTGTGATTAAAAAAGAACACAAAAACAAACAAACAAACATACAAAAAAACACATAAAAGCATTTGATGTGGCCATTTGTAATAAAGAGACAGAGCCATCTGGGTGTAGTAGTGAAAGGAAAGGGGGGCGTCACTTGAAACAAAACTCAAGCATTACAAGTCACAGGTATTCCCTACACCAGGAAATCACTCATTATTGGCCACAGGTATCAACAGATTATCCCTCCCCTCAGTCCTTTCTCCCCCTGGTTTATTAGTACTGGACCAGATTTTTTTTTAATAGGATTCTAAAGTTAATCTAAATCCCTATTTGGGCACCTAAATAAGTGGGCCTGGGTTTCAAAGTATGATTGAATAGGGGTGTTTAGCACGTTTCCTGTACCTTTCACTATATTTGTACTATCAATAATGACAAATATTAACCTTTTGGAGATGGTAGACACATTTCTGCGTTCTCCTATACATTCTTTTCAGTAGCAGGCTAAAAAGTGCTAGCACTCTAAAGGTTTAAATGATCCAATGTGACTAATAAAAAATAATATATGGAGATATATCTATTTCATAGAACTGGAAGGGACCTTGAAAGGTCATTGAGTCCAGTCCCCTGCCTTCACTATCAGGACCAAGTACTGTCCCTGACAGTTTGTTGTTGTTACCCCAGATCCCTAACTGGCCCCCTCAAGGATTGAACTCACAACCCTGCATTTTGCAGGCCAATGCTCAAACCACTGAGCTATCCCTCCCCCACATTTTCTGTACTGTACTGATGCAAACTCGGCAGTCCCTGAATAAATCGTGATATTTTAAAACCCACAGTACTAATTGCCAGTGGATAAAAGGGCTGACCTATCTGAATTAAACGCATGCTACTGACACCAATTTACATCAGCTGGGTTTCTGGCCCACTGTTGGTAAAACATCAAGGAATTTAGCTAGCATCTTTCCCTCTCCAAATCAGTGGGTAGAGGTAGGTACTATTCTTTCCAGTTTACCACATCTTGCATCCAAGCTGGGGTGTTTTCCTGATCAGAAGAGCTGGAATGCAAAGCTGCAGATGATATACTACTGTGGGGATGGCTCTTATCGATGGCATTTATAGTACACAGTAGATGTCTGTAGAGGGCAATAACAGCAATCTACTTTAATACCCACTCTCTTTGCAGGAGGGATTAAGCTATTTTGACTGGTCAAGACAAAATGTAGCTAGATAATTATCCACATCAATATTCCAGCTTTAGGACAGTTTTTTTTCTCCAATATATACATTATATTCCTATCTTGCCAATACCTTGCAATTTTCCATTTGGGTTACTGGAATAGCCTCACCAACGCAGGGGAAGGAATCTGTGCAAGACAGATTTGCCTCCACGTAACCCATTTCTCCTTTTGTTGTTCAGTCAGCCTAGTGCTCCTGCAAACCGATGTTCTTTGCCTTTTGTATTATATATGTGTCTCCCATCAGAAAAGATGTTCCTTTGAAAGAAACTATGCTGCTGGTTGCTTCTGTCATTGATTCAGCCATTTCTTCTTCAGGACAGCATGGAGAAGATCCTCAGGTGGTATTAGTCCTCCCAGCTCCGTTAACTTTTATTGAGCTATGCCGATTTACACCATCTTAGGATGTATTCCAAATTCAGTCTGATATAAGTGGGTACAGCTCCAATGGAAGTCTCTGGACCAAATTCAGCTGTGACAAAAGATATCCCTGACAGGTGTAAATCGGTGAGAAAATGCAAAAGAGTGTAATTTGCAATATAATGTAGTCTGTGGGTGTGCAAACTGAGTAGAACTGTTTGAACAACATGGGCAGATTGCAGGGCTGTAGTTGGAAAAGCAACTAACAAGACAGCCTAAGATAAAGTGACACACATACTACTTCAACACTTGCACCATCAGCAGCACTCCCGGGATCAATATCAGCTGTAGCATGAGCCAGGGCCAACAAATGTTGCATCCATTTTACACCAGACTGAATTCTGTCCCCACAGAACACCTAATTTATGGAAGTTACCTTTGTTGTGTTCACGTACTGAATGTCAAATGGGTGCAAGTGACAGTAGTACAGTACCAGTTCACTGATCTTCTTACACCTAATCTGTAACTCACACCAGCATTACTTCAGAACTGAATGTGGCTCTCTGTGAGCATTTATTCTTGAAAATAAAATAAAAAAAAGATAAGATAAAGTGACCTGAGCTATCCAATCTCACACCAAGCCTCAGGTCCTCAGCCTATTTCTTTTATAAAAGCTTTTAAAATGTCAAAGCTAAAATATACCAATGTTTGAGCTTGTTTTCCCTTTTCATTTTTTTCTTTTCAGTTGCTCAACAGAATGATCAACACTTCTACTAAAAATAAAAATCTACTACGGTAGTTTAAATGATGTGATCTAGGGAGGACCAGACATGTACTGTAATTCTAATTGTACAGTTTACCAGGGTACACCAGGCAATTATACGCAGTGTCCATTTTATAGGCAAGAGCCATTGATCGTTAAACATATACTTTCTAGCAAATAATAAACCATGGGGAGAGAGTGGATTTTACTTGTCCTAAACAGAGCAGAACTAATTAGTTGCATTTGCAGATTAACAAGTTAAAACCAGCACGGCTGACTGGAGGGTAAGTGCTGACCACTCTCACTGAATGCAAATAATGGTACTTATGGGGGAGGGAAATCCTCTCTGAAATCAAGCGATTTCAGTTCATTTTCATTTCAATACCCCTGATACTATGACATATTGTAACAAGAGAGGCCATTCTGCAAGACAAGCAATATTATATGGAACTGAAATTTAGATAAATCCCAGATCTATAAAGACGGAGAAAGATTTAAAAAAGCAAAAGAGAAAGTAAGCATGGCAGAGAAGGAGAAACATGCTACACAGGGAAAGCAACTGGGCCCCTCAAACCCATCTCCTTATATTTAATCTCAGTCCACCCCCTACTTTGTCACAGCATCCATCAACTCCCATGTATGTCTCAAACTCACATAAGCTATTTATTTATTATTTGTACAACCATTAACAAGAGTATTCATCCACTGATCTGGATGCCCTTGATGAACTTTATTTAAAAATGCACTACATGAATAAACAAACATCAATTCCTCCATAGTGAATTGAACATAACAACATAGATAGCATACAAATGAATCTATTCCCCTGCATACAATCCGCAGGGTCCCACAGAGCCACCAGCCCTACCCACCACCCATCTCCTCAAAGACAAGAGGAGAAGATATGTCTTGCAGCTTCCCGGAAGACTCAGGTACTCAGTCAGTAAAGGGCCTGGGAAGAAAGAAAGTTCCAAAAGTCAATGACCCTGACAGAGGACACTCTACCAGTTGCCCCCCCCCCTCCCTAGCTTATATCAAAGGTAATTCCACTAACCACAAGTATGGCAGTGTGTCACAGAAAGAGAGGCAGTCTCTTAGACAGGTAGGTCCCAGGCCATTTGTAGAGCACAGGTGTATTATATTCATGAAAGAGCCTCCAATTAACAAGCCAGCCAAATTCTGCACCAGTTGTGATTTCTGAAGAGATTTAAACTGCAGCTCCATGTAGAGCCTAATGCTGTAGACTCATCTCCAAATGACAACAGAATGAATGGCAATTGTAAGGTCTGCATCTGTTTGGATGCCTTCACTTGCCACTCCAGTGAAGGAAACAATTACATTTGAATTCTGTGCTTACTATAACTTCCTACATTCTTGATTATGTCCCCAAGTGTTCGGAACCCCCACTTGCTCAAGATGAATTAGTTGAATCTTGTTCCAATCTTTTCTAATCCCTCAGTTTCCAGGCACTTTTGAAGCTACGTCAAAAGTCTTCCCTTGTCCAGCGGAAATAAAATCATCCTTTTTAACCTCTCCTCTGAGCAAAGAATCTTAAAACCTGGAATTATCCTCATGCGTTTACTTCACATTCTCTTCAAGCTAAAACTATCTGTCCTAGGAAAAGGTAACCAGAATTCTATGTGGTGCATTGAATTAGGTCTAGCTGATCAGGAGATGTATGAATGGAACACTAATAGCTTGAAATATCTTGTTATCTGAAGACATTTGAAAACATTCACAACAAAACTAGAAACCTCAAAAAACTCACCAGGTTGTTACAAACTCTTAGCTCAGCCCCGATTCCTCAAAAGACTCGCTAAGGTTCAAAAACTTTCTGAGCAAACCCAAGCTTAATTTTGATTCAATGGAAAGCTGTAAATTGTTCAAACTGTGTGAAATTCATGGTATAATTTCTTTATAACAAAACCAGGTGAAATACTGTGGGTTTGACTGAACGTTACTTTGAGTTCCAAAATTCCATGTATCACTCAGGCAGCACGAGTCAAAGAGAAAATTCACAGAACCCCCCTGTGAAGCAAAATGCTGAGTCTGGCTTGGTTCCACTGGAATGCTCCAAGAGACATCCAGCTGTTTTGATTTCTCCTCATTTCTCCACCTAAATGTCTTTGCTGTGTCAGCACAGGAGCTTGTCAAAACATTTTTCATTAATAATAGTGAAGAATCAAGCCCTATGTCTAGTACACTACTCCATGCCTTGTGTGTGACCACTTGAAAGCATCTGCAATGTTTCCAAGTGTCCTGCAGGTGGTGATCAACCATTTCTTAAACCTAATTCCGGCAACTGATTCCTGTTGGATCTCTGGGGTGGTTGTTGTATGTCTACTCTTTAAATATCTCCTGCACAAAATAAACTTTGCTTTCTCAGCCCTTCTTTACTTTTCCCCCTTTGCTATTGAATACATTACACGGGGATCTCGGGACTTCCTCCTTATCTCTCTCTCTTTGTAACTAATCTAATATACAGGCATTTGCCACTTCTTTTTCCTGTTATGTTATCCCGCTTAACCACACAGCAAATTTTTAAAAGACCAGTGCAAATAGATATTTGACATTAATTTGCATGTACACCTTTTATATTCAGATACAGGACCCCAAATCTTTCTAAATTAGAATAGGGCAGATCCTTATCAGTTGTCATAGTTCCATTTGCTTCAATGGAGATAGAACAACTGTCACCAGCTGAGGACCTGCCTTGAAATGTATAAACCATGAAGAGATGCATGAAAAAATAAAATAATTCAGTATAAGAGCCACAGATCTTCAGCTGGTGGAAATAAAAGTGGCTTCAGTGAAGTCAACTGGAGCTACCCTAAATTTTTCCAACACACAGAACACCCACACAGCTCCCCCTGTTATTACTTACACAAATTACTTTGACACATTCTCCCTGAAAGGGGAATATGCGTAACTGCTTAACAGGGCCATGCAGATTAAGGTGGAGCCATTCATTCTACAGTTTGACTTCTGCCAATGAAATATAAGCAGGATATGTACCACAATGCAAAAATGTTTCATCTCATGTTTTCACATAAGGAAAATCAAGTCAGATAAAAAATAATTCGGATTTCCTGGCGTAGCTGTTCCATTTACTGGGCCTGCGTGTTTTTTATTTCACAAATTACATCTCTGTGGTAAAACTCCTGTTAGAGGAAAGCTGTAGTGATCGATCATCCCCTGCAATAACATCCTTAATCCTGCTCTTATACTTTTATAATTTTCTACCTCCTGTGAATTATTGGCTGACAAGTTTTTAAGTATTATGCATTGTGAGGTTTAAATAAAGAAATTATTTACACAGGAATATACAAAGTATATTGCCAATTATATAGTCCCTTGAACACTTAATCATGCAGCCAAGTGGAAACTCTTCACAAAAATCTGCCCTCTACCATTTTACCATAATGAAGGGTTCCTCAGGAAATAAGCATTTAATCTCTACAACCTCATTTCGAGCACCTAATCTCACTTTGCAGTGCACTCTGCTACTTCCTGTCATCCAAACAAAATACAGGTAAATGATAGTGAAGCTTAGCCTATATCCTTTAAATATTTACTCACTGGTTTGCTCTTAGCAGTACATGCTGTAGTGCTAAACTCAATTTCATCCTCCAGTGGCTGGCAGACAATTTGGACAGGCTTACTGAGGACTGCTGGATCTTTCCGCACATTCCCTTTGAGCAGCAGCCATTCTCTTATCTTAAGTGCATTAAGCCAGAGAACTTTTCCACCTAGTCCGACATATCAGCAAGTCACGCCAGGCTTATATATTGACAGCTCACTTAATACAGCACAGTTTGCTAACAGAGGAAGGAAGCAACCGGGAAGAGGAAGAAGGATGTTGTTGTTATAGTCCAGTAGCATTTGCTTCCCCATTGGACTCTTCTAAAATACAGATTGAAGAGCTGTCTGGAACGTGGGGAAAAACTGCAAAATTTTCCCCACTTTCTTAAACCAAAATTTCATTTGGACAGAAAGTGTTTCAACCATCGTTCTGGATCATTCTAATCACTGCATTTTATCCTGTGGTAATGACTGAGATTTGCTGCAGAGGGCCACTCCAAACTCAAATAATGGGCCAAATTAATCACCCATGTAAGTGGGCACAGCTCCCTTGAGGGTGAACTCAGTGACTTGCACCAACAGAATGGAGCCTGTCTAGGCTAGCAATGAATCTAGAGAGAAAGGCTTCATATTTGCTTAAACCTGGAGAAGAGATGGAGTTGGAAAAGGACAGCAGGCTCCAGTGAAACATGAATGAGTGAATATGTAAGAACTCCCTTAATACAATGTTGCCAACTCTCAATTTTGTCACTACTATTAATCCCTCTCCCAAATGTGCAAAAGCCAGCCAGCCCTCTGGGGCCAGAGAAACTCTCAAGAGGACATGAGCAGTAGTTGCAGCAGGGACTGTTGGACACTAATGACATCATCAGACTATGCTAGTGAAGGGACAGGAGAGGGTTGGAGCTAGCAGCCACCTCACCTCAGGCTTGCTCCACCTATCCTCCATGCTCTCCTTCCTCTTTCCCTTTCCGGTTCCTACTGCCTTATCCCCATTACCTATGTCCCCCTTTTCCCTTCCTTTGTCACTTCCTAACAAAACCCCATTGAAAGAATTTAAATTAAAAAAATGAGTCATGGAACTAACATGAAACTTACAAATCATCACCCTCCTCACTCTGATTGAATGTCAGACCCCATTTCTCACCCTTTGTCTGTCTTGTCAATTTAGATTGCAAGGTCTTTGGGGCAGAGACTGTCTATGACTCTAGGTACGGTGCCTAGCACAATGGGGCCCCATTCTCAGTTGGTCCTTGGGCACTAGCATGATACAAGTAAGTACAACTACTAATACTAAAACTTATTTGCACGCATGAACACAAGCAAAGTGGTGTTCTGTGTTTAGTGAAGGTCATGGTTAAGTATGGTGCCTGACTTGTCTTGTGGAATTAAGTTCTCTGTATATACAGAGCATGGGTTCCAGACAGGCAGTGGTACCAGAAGATCCCCTACACCACTTCATCCAGGAGCCTCACCCCTAACCAGGAGTAGCCACTGCTTGGAGTAAGAAGGTGCCCTCATGGCGGTTGCTCTTCTGAGGTCCACTAGGAAGTGGAGTGATTTCAAATAAAGTACCAAACAGCCAGTCACCTTTGGTAATTACTACCAATCTGGGACAGATTCAAATTAGTGTCTTAAGGAGCAAAATCTTGGCCCCACTGAAGTCAAATGGGAGTACTGCCATTGACTTCAATGGGGCCAGGATTTCACCCAAGAAGTGCAAGGCTCAGTATCAGAATACCTATCTACTAAGCTACTCAGTCTCCTAGTGTACACCTTCTGCCATATAACAGAAACAAACAAACCTAATGAAGTTATTGCTTTGGCATAAAGTTGCCATTCTTAGAGTATAACCAAAGGAGTGGGGGGTACCTGTCACTACAATGCCCATGCCGAGCAGAAGTACACGTTCCATTTAGTGGGGAATGACATTATACCATGTTGCAATTTTAAGCAAGCATCAAGTCTAGTCAATGCAACAACAGCAAGAAGCAGAGCACAGAGAAGGGGGAAATAAGGAAGAAGAAAGCTCAGAGACAAATAGAATGAAGACGGCAGGAATAACTTCACAGTTAAACAGTTTACTTTTCAAAGGCAATGCAAGGGCAAAATGCTTTGTGCAAAGAGAAAATTAGTTTCCAAAGTGTATGCTTTCTACAAAGAGCCAAGTTAATTATTCAAAGCAGAGGCCCATGAATTCCCACAATTTAGTCATTCTATTCTGACACATTCGGGCCCAGTGAGCTGCTTCTTATCACTAAGACTTTGATAATTGGCTTAGACATATCAAATAAACTTTCTGGAGAATTCACTAGTAAGCAGGTATGACATCCTAATAGGGGTTTTATTAGGCATTTCTCTGCGCAGTAATGTATTAGCAATCACTGTGACATTTTCTGCTCTGAGGGGTTTTGGCCTTGCTCATTTTTTACACTTGCTGGGAAATAAATTTATTCACAGCAGAGATCTAATCCAATACACTACTCTGTTTACCCTGGTTTCTAAAGTAGCAGGCCTCTCAGAATTAATGAAAAGTGACATATACATCATAGAAGAAAATGCAGCGTCTTCAGCCAGGCATAACTGAGTAGCAACGATCCCTTCTGATTCTACGAATAGTGGGAATTCAGACCTAGCTGCCCGGCTCCCGCATCAAGACTGACAGTAGTACAATAGAGTGAAAGAGAATCTGCTACCTTCTTCCCAAGCTTTAAAAAAAATGGTGCTACTGAAAACCAGCCAATAGCATTCTTACATTAGGCTCCTCAACCTTAGAAGTAGTTTACAGTTAGTTCAATACATCCTAGAAAGTGTTCAACACCATCTAACAGGTGTTCCATCTTAGTGCTTCTTCTCTCTTCCAGCTATGATCTCTCACAGTATAAGCTTCCTCTTGATTAGAAATGGGCTCAGACTGCAAAATCTGCATCTAGTTTTAAGCTCCCGACAGTTTGGAGTTATTCCAGCCCAGGATTTTAGTTTAGACCCATATCTATATGGATATTTCTGCTAACAGGGACTGTAACGTGCTCTGAAAGAAGAGTGGACTCAATCACGGAATATCTCTTTTCCATCTGTAGCTGTTATGATCCTGTTATTTTTATAGGTAAATTTCTAATTTGGATAGAGTTCTCAAGAAAACTATTAGATCTTTTCATTTATTATAGAATAGGTCTGCATCAGGAAGTAAACCTGTGGCTGACTAAACAGAATAATAATGGACTGTGGAGTTTTTGGCTGATAGGTCACTGGTTGGAACCACGGGCGTAGCCACGGGTGGGCCATGTCCCACCCACTTAGCATACATGCCCATCCCCCAGCCCTGACCCCAGCGCTTGCCCTGCTCTGCCCACCTGCCCGGCGCTCCAGCTGGGGCACAGGGTTGAGGTGTGGGGGCTTGCTCCATTCCGCCTGCCTGGCACTCCTGCCAGGGCCGGGCAGGTGGAGCGGGGCAAGTCCGATGCCCCAAGCCCAGTCCCAGGCTGGAGCAATGGAGGGGTGGGGCGAGTCCCTGTGCTCCCACCCTGTTTCCCGGCAGGAGCACCAGGTGGAGCGGATGGGGTTCTGGGAGCGCCCATTTTTCCGGGGCCCCGAGTTGATCCAGTGGCTAATCCGCCACTGGGAGGAGGGCAAGCGAGCGGGCAGCCGGAAGTGGTAGAGGAGATCTTCAAAAAACATAGGCCTGCCGCCTGGGGGAGCCAGGCCTGGCCTGGGGCGGTGGGACTTGGAAGGCAGCTGGGTGCATGCCCAGCCCCCTTCCCCCCCCCCCCGAGGATCCATCCATTGTCCTGAGCAAGGCCAGCTGCAGGGGTTGGGGGGAGGTGGGCCCCCCATCCCTCCTGCCCTCCCATCCTCCCCCCCATAATTGCCCACCCACCCGAAGTCGGGGCCCACCCAAATATCCCATGCTGACTATGCCACTGGGTGGAACACTGTCCCAGTCAGCAGGAGCTTAGTCTTTTTGCCATCCGATGGTTGTTCATTGTGGTCTGTGTGAAATGACTTCAGTTCCGTTCCTAGGCCCACATCCAGCTAAGCTCTGGAGCATGTGCTTATGGGACTCTGCATGCACTTCAAGTTACACATGCGCTTAACCACTTTAGTGAATTAGGTGGCGAGTGTCCATGTTAAAAAAGAAAAAAAGACAGACCACTGCGGTCAATTGTGCTGAGCTGGTCTCAGCAGGAGGTTAAAGACCAAATAGGCCCACACACCCCTACAAGCAATTCCAAGGTTAGGAATTTAGGCACAGGATAGGAGCAGTTTGATTTGCCTGTTCATTTTCCAGCGTGGTCAATCTGGCACCTTCCCCAGCACAAAATTCTCTTTAAAGCTGAAGAAAGACCCAAGAAACAAACACACTTGTCGTAATTCTTTCAGCTCTGCGAAATTAGTTCTTGACAATGAAGATGAAATTTCAAACCCTTATTCATGAAGAGGCCAGGTATAAGTACAGAGCAGTGTAACCTAGAATCTGAAATTCCTCCTACAGTCAATTATACGTTGATTTGGATTGATTCCACTATCACACATTTTGCAGGTGTGACACGCAATTCAGTTTCCACACTGACAATGAAGATGACAGTAATAAGGCTAAGTGCTGACACAGAGCTGGACTGAGAGGCTTTTGTAAGAGAGGACATTTTAGGACTTAGATCCGTTCACCTATTTTAATAATAAATCCTTCACTTAAGGCTTTAGATTAGTCTGCTGGGTTCCTACCAGGTTCAGGGATGATCAGACCCCTAAACACTGAAGTGCCTGTACATAGCCTACCAAAATATATTGTAATCATTTTGATATGCAGTGCAATAATATTTTTACTCTATTTACAACCCAAATGGGATCTCTCATTCAACCGTTACATTAACCTTGCAAAACTCTCCAGCCTAGATACAAAGTCTGTCCACCTTTTACCATGAAGATGAAAAAATAAATCTGATTTTACTTCCCTGTCTAGAAATATTAATCACTCTGGGTGAACAGAATTTTACAAGGCTATTTTGCATCAAAGCTTGGGTGGTATCTGCCAGGTCATTCTGGGAGCTGACAGCTTCCTGTCCTCCAACTCATTGCTGAGTTCATGCCTAGCTTCTTCTCTGACTGCTACCACTAATGTGGAGTTTCTCCTTCTAGTTTAGAGAGCAAGTTGTGTGCTCTGTCCAGAGATTGCTCCAAACGGTGTTCCGGCCATTGAGAGCGGGTGGGTGGGTGAGGTAATATCTTTTATGGGACCAACTTCTGTTGCTAAAGAGAGACAAGCTTTCAAGCTCCACAGAGCTATTCTTCAGCATTGACTAATAAGGGATGTTTGCAGAACATGCTGTATGTGAAACCTTCTCCATGAGAAGACTTCACAATAGGCTTTCATCTCTACATTGGCTTGTGAAGGGGGAGAAACAAAACACGGCTGTCCCTCATATTGGCTTTGCACCACACAGAACCAGTTGAAAACATTTTTGCAACCACTTCGGTTTTGTGGCAAATATGAAACCAAGATAACACACTCACTACTTTCATTAACAAAGTCCTAGTAAAACACCCCTTATCTGTGTTAAAAGAGCCATTTATGTGTCAGGTAGGATGACCAGGTGTCCAGTTTTCAACCAGAACACCTGGTCGAAAAGGGACCCTGGCAGCTCCGATCAGCACCGCCGACCGGGCCGCTAAAAGCCCAGTCAGGGTGCTGCAGGTCTAAGGCAGGCTAGTCCCTACCTGTCCTGGCTCCATGCTGTGCCCCGGAAATGGCCAGCAGGTCCGGATCCTAGGCGGAAGTGCCACACGGCTCCGCGTGCTGCCCCCGCCCCTAGCACCAGCTCTGCATTCCCATTGGCCATGAACCGCGGCCAATGGGAGCTGGGAGGGCGGAGCCTTCAGGCGAGAGCAGCATGTGGAGCCTCCTGGCCCCCCCACCTAGGAGCTGGACCTGCTGGCTGCTTCCAGGGCACACATGGAGCCAGGGCAGGGAGGGAGCCTGCCTTAGCCCCACTGCGCCACTGACCGGGAGCCATCCGAGGTAAGCCCAGGCCCCAACCCTCTCCTGCAGCCCTGAGCCCCCCCAAACCCAGAGCACCCTCCTGCACCCCAAACCCCTCATCCCTGGCCCCACCCTAGAGCCTGTACCCCCTCCTGCACCCCAATCCCCTCCTCCCCAGCCCCACCCCAAAGCCAGGACCCCCAGCCCAGAGCCCTCACCCCCTCCCGCACTCCAACCCCCTGCCCCAGCCTAATGAAAGTGAGTGAGGGTGGGAAAGAGCAAGCCACCGATGGAGGGGGGGTATAGTGAGTGGGGGGCGGGGCCTCAGGGAAGGGTGTTCAGTTTTGTGCAACTAGAAAGTTGGCAACCCTCGTGTCAGAATGCACTGAAATTTCCTTAGATTTATTAAAACAGGTAAAACTTCGGAAGAGCAGGGCACCTATCAGAAACATTTATTGGTCAAGCCTAACCAATATGCTGAGAAACCATTGTGACTTGCTGTGACCTTACCCGTGAAATCCATTTTGCAAGTTGGAGTATAGTGTGGAACATTTAAATTTTTACATTTTACTTGAAAATGGGCCCAAATCAAAATGCCAGCTCCAAGTACACTTGAACTATGGGGAACTTAGAATACCCATGTGGTTCTAGGTCCAAGGTTTGTAGCTCAGAACCATCGGTAAGCTTAATGTAATAAACATAGAGGCCTGAGAGACAGAGTGTATATTCACCCAGTGCCTTGTATGGCATACAGTTAAGGTAAGTACAACCCTACCTGTCAAAAAGCCAGTTGTTACCACATTGGGGTATCTAAGATAGGACCTTATCCAAAACCCATTAAAGTCAATGAAATGACTCCCATTGACTTCAGTAGGATATGGATCAGACCCATACTGCAATATTTCCCTACATGCAGAGCAGGAAATAACTAGTGTCTCATATGCTGTTGCATGGGAACTGCTGGTAAAAGCTAATTTTAATGGTGACCATTATAGCAGCAGCTGAACTGTATTCACTTATTGATAGCATGGGTCATTCTACTTTTTGGATTCAAACACACATAACTCAGGGCCAGCTTATGTCACAATTACTCATGCTGAGTAATACCCTATTCCAAAAGTATTCCTATAGGGCTATCTGAGTACAAATGGTTCAGTCTGAACCTTAGGTGTCAGAGTCACCTGACTGCTTGGAGGAAACAAGTTGAACATTATGGGAAGCAGAAAGCTTGCATTGAAAATAAACAATCCTATATTGTATGTGTGCAGGAGGTGAAAGCAGAAGCTACAGTCTTGAGTCCACATCTGAAAAGTGACTAATAGTCTGTGTTGCATACTAATTTGTTTTAATGTCCATGCTTCTGATTACAGACATGGTTTTGTTTAGCACCGAAGCTTAAGAGGAGAAATAAACTTCAGTTGCTACATATCCAGCTGTTTTGCACACAGAGATAAAAGATCATCTCTGTCTAAATAATGCTGCTCAAGATAGAAATCAACTTTCAAGTGTGTGTGCTGAATGGGAGCATCTAGGTTTGTTCAGAAAGTTTAATTTCCAGTGATTAGGACTGAGTAATATTTATTAATCGAACTTGTGCCCTGTGTTGAAATTGGCAGGAGTGGTGCTTTATGGCACAGTGTGATGCTAATATCTGTAATTAAGAAGAGCTTAAGGAGCATCTATTCAAAGTGAGTACTTAGTTTGACAAATCTCACCACAACTAAATGCACCGGGCTTGACTATTTCTTTCCATTCAAAGACTTGTTAGACGTGAAAAATTTGGAGTATTTTCCCGTTTGCAATTTAATGCATTACAACCCCTCAAATTCTAACATCTCTATCACCCAGGCAGCATCAAAAAACCCTCCAACTTTTCCTCCACTTCAGGCATTTAGGAAGGTGGTGAGTTGAGGCGACTGCGATCAATTCTGCTCCCATTGAAGCCAATTGAACTTTCAGCTCTCATTTCAATGGTGGCTGGATCAGGCCCATAAAAAGCGCGGGTCCAAAGTTGTTATGATATTGGTTGCTTGCTTTACTGTGCAGGCAGCTTGGTAAATATGTTTGCAATCTTCAGTGTTGTGTAAATAGTATTGATGTTAGAAGCACCTGTGATTCTAGACAGATGCTTTACAAACTAAATAGCCCAAGCCTTGTCAAATGAAAAGGAACAAACTTTGTCAGCCAGCATGATCTGAAGCAAATCTCCGTCTCTTCCTACCCTCTCCCAAAATTAGTGTTTTGTTAGCGAAATACACAGGGAACAAGAAAAGTGCATCTTACATTTAAAAGTAAACCTTAAAGCTATACTAATGCCCATTTATTTATTGTTTGTCCAAAGAGCAATCTACAGTGTTCATGGAATCTAGAGATGGAACATACCATTTATTACCATACATCATCCAGCCCAGCGCCCTGCCAATCACCAATGTTCCCTATTATACATGAGTAATAATGTGTTGTTCAGTCTAATTTTTAAAATGTGCCAAATGACCAGGCTTTTACCATTTCCCTTGTGAGAATCTCACTGTAGAAACTAACAGATCTTAATGTAAGCAAGTTTCCCTCCCCCGCCCCGATACTCAGTGTACATCAGGAGTTGAGGGAGAAGTTGACAATGTTTAATAGGGGTTTTTTTGGGGGGGGGCATTCTTTTTAATCTTTTCACATACATTTTTTGGCACTTGTGGTGCACTGGCAGCCCCACAGACCTAAGTGCTCGTTTATTCACAGAACAGGTCTGGCACAGGCAGCGGCTGCATCCGCATTCCCCTAGTTCCTCTCCAGTAGGCCTCAAGTCACTCCTGGAAAAACCATGCTGCTCTTGGCCTCTGGGCTGATACTTCTGACAACACTAAATGCCAAACATCTTTGTACATCACATTTATAAAACAATCTCCATTTCTAAATAGTACGGTGTCCAGTGAGAGTATGATTTTTGTTGTTGCAGACATCAGTCCATTAGGAATAGGACTGAAACTACCAAACTCATTTCACAAAGAGAAGATGGGTGAGGTAATATCTTTTACTGTAGGTAGGAGACACAAGCTTTCAAGCTACACATAGCTCACCCTGAGATCTGGGAAAGGTACTTAGAGTGTCACAGCTAAGTACGTTCCCCAGACCTGAGGAAGAGCTCTGTATAGTATGAAAGCTTGTATCTCTCACCAACAGAAGCTGGTCCAATAAAAGATATTATCTCACCCACCTTGTGTGTCTAATATTTCAGGACCAACACGGCTACAACACCACTGCATTCAAACTCATTTCATGTAAGTCACTGCACAGCAATCATTTAGGGCAGAGGTTCTCAAACTGTAGTCCGAGCTCCATTCAGGGGGTCCGTGGATAGTTCCCTCTAAGGTGCACGCCTGGGCAGCTGCACACGAGAGAATGAAGGGCCACTCACCTAATTAGTGGAGCCGTGCAGGTGTGGCTCCACTGATTAGGTGCCTGGACCCTGGAGAAGATGCACATGTAAGGTGAGGTGGTGGCCTTGGGGGGAATAGGGGTACGTGGGAGGTGGCAGTGGGGTGAGAAGAGGGGGTGGGGGGTATTTGGGACGTGCAGGGCTGCGGCAGCCAGAGAAAGAGGCGACTTTCCCCAGCTCCAGGGCAGCAGCTGCTGGGGAGAGACCCCCCTCCTTCCCAGCCCCAGCTCAGGGGCTGCCGTGGCAGCGGAGAGAAGGCACATCCATCACATTAGAAAGGTAAGACTGCTGATATTAAAATATGAGTTGTGTGCTTTTATTTGTAGAACAAAACAACATTAATTATTAAGGTTTTTTTTATATAGCGCTTTTATCCAAAGCGCTTTAACAATAATTAGCTAACGGTACAAACAACATTTGGAAAGATCGTTAAGTGGTCCACCGAGACCCTCAGCAATTTTCAAGTGGTCCGTGAAAAAAAAGTTTGAGAAGCACTGATTTTGGGTACCTGTGTGGCCCCCATTAAAAAAAAAGGTATCTGAGCACTTCATAATATTCAATGTATTTTGAAGAGAACACACCTGTCTGAGGTAGAGAAGTATTATTCTCACTTTACAGATGGAAGAATTGAGGCCTAGAGACACTAACTGACTTGTCCAAGGTCATATTGGAAGTCTGTGGCAGAGCAGGAACTGAAACTAGGTTTCCCCACTACCTAACAAGTACCACAACCCCCGCACCATCTTTCCTCCACCACCAGATGTAAGACACTACTGACATGGACTAGGTTCAAACAAATCACCAAGAAGTGAAAGGTTCTTCATCTCATTACCTATTCAGTATCTGCAAAGTATTTAGGAAGAGTCCTTTAGCAGGGGATATTATCATACAACAAAAGCCTTCTCATCTGCACCTTGCAAATCACTATGGCAAATCACAGATTTTACTATGGCCAGGAACTTGGTATGGAGATGTTTCTCTGAACCAATATATTTTCTGTTAGAGACTATACAAGGACACCCCTAGTCATAGTGTTTCTTCTTCTGTCACTGTAGCTTTTGGCTTTCTCTCTAAAAACACCTCATATGTTTGGGAGATCCTAAACATGCAGCATAAGTCTCAAATTCTAACAGTTAAAAGAAAAAAAAATACAGAAAAGCAGGAAAATTCCTGTTTGAGCATTTACAATTCAGAGCAAATTACATTGACTTATTCATAGCACAGCCAGATTGTAATATCACAGAAACACTTGACTCTAATCAAAGGCCAACAGGATTAGCAGTTGTTCCTGATAATTTTGTTTTACACTATAATAGTCATGACAAGCCTGAGATGTTTTTATTCAAAACATAATATGTGATCTTATTACTTTCTGCTGCATATTGCAAACAGAGAATAAAAATGTATTATGGATCCTGAAAATTATAGATCAAAAAAGTTCTTTATATCACCCAGTCTCAGTCTAGTGAAAAATATAGGGCCCAATCCTGTATAACTCACGCACATAAAATTCTGATTAAATCATAATTTGCTCTTAGCTAGCACTTTTCAGCAGTATTTCTCAAAGTCCGTTACAAAGGAGCACAAAGTCAGTATCATTAATCCCATTTTACAGATGGGGAAACTGAGGCACAGAGCAGTTTGAAGTGACTTGCCCAAGGTCGCCCAGCGGCAGAGCCAAGAACAGAACCTAGGTCTCCCAAGATACGCTCTAGTGTTTTGTCCACTAGGACACACTAAAGCCAATCAGGTTTGGCCTGATAAGAATTGCAGGATTCAGCCTAAAGATTCTGTTTTTTAAACAGATGAGACCATCTTTTGACTGAGTAGGTATGTACTGGACACCTGGAATAGACCAGAGCACAATCTTTTCAGAGGTGCATTAACTCTCTGTGGGTGCGCAAATCTTCCCTCACATGTCCAAGCTAGCAAAATTGACATGGAACCAAAACATTCTAACAGCTACATGAAGGTTTTCTTGCAGGAGATCTATTTGCACTAGAGACTGAGAGACTTTTACTTCCATTTACACTCTTTGGAATAAAACATTACTAGTTCAAATGTTCATTGAAGATGAATGATAATGGTCATGACAATCAAATGAATTTGTGGTTTTTATTTGAACTAACGTTCATGATGCATTTTTGCAGCATTTGTGCTGTTTTAGTTTAGATTAAGAACAGAAAATTATCCTTATGGGTTCAGCTTTTCCAACACTATTTAAGAACCAAGAAACTAAAGTGGAGATCTGAAAGAGACCAATGTGTGGATAGAAAGATGGATGTGTGTTACAGAAATCACTCCAACAATGCATCAGTAACATTTTCAAAATCTTTCCGATGTTGATGCACTGAAAGCCAGGATGGTAAATACATGGTTATAAGTTAGGGGGCAGAATCTTGAAGAAAGCTTTATCAGTCTAAAGGTTTGTAATAGTGTAGCAAAGCTCTGAGGAAAATAGACTAGTTTGATGGATGAAAGATTTGAAGACATTGCAGGGAGGAGGGTGGAATTTGTTAGGAAACCTGAACTTGCTTCCAAAAAGAAATAAATGGCTCTGTTTAGTTAATGACAACCAAAATTACAATATGAAGCAAATACCTTGTAGCTCACTGTGTCACAGACATTTGTCAGTGTTAAGGTCAGGGATAGAGGTTAAAACTTCCCTATATTTTGTGTTGCATTTTTGCTGCCAAATGCAAATTTTCAACTGTAAGTAAGTCATTACTCTCCTGCTGCTCTGGTCCGATTAATTCTCACAATATTAGCCAGCAATTCATTTTATCCCCCCACATCACAAGTCCAGCTGAAGGAGATAAGTGGCTGATAAAAGATCTTGGAGAACAGTTATAAATGATTCACTTTAAAAGAATAATAAAGCAGCTATGCAGAACCGAGTAAAGCATCCATACATTGCACATAACTCATCGAGTTAAAAAACTTCAGCAAATTACAGTCAATAATCTTCACTGTCACCCTGCTGTTCCCCAAACTTTTGAGCAGAAACTTAATGCTGAAATGCAAATATTTAATTAGTTTTTAATGATGAAGTTTATTTTTACTAAATCTGGTCATCTGTCTCAATTATTCTCTCCATTTTTTACAGTTAACCAGTAATTGTCATTCTCAGGAGCCTTCCTTTCCACCCCCCCTCCCTTTCCTGATTTGCATTTCGCTTTTACAGAATGTAGCTTTGGTGGAAACTCTTACTCTCATGCAAAGGGCTTACGTTAGGAAGAGAGAACTATTCAACTCCCAAGTGAACTATAAGTGAAAGTCAAGGTTTCGATCTTCATCTTGGACTGCACCATCTCACCCTGTGCAATTGTGACTTCACACAACAGCTGCACTCAAACAGAAACAGTCAACCTCAAGCAGCCTATGAAACCACTGACCATGGGGTTTTGTGGTTTTCTCCACAGGGCATAGCTGGATTGGACAGCATGACACGAGTGCTTCCATTCTCTCCTTTCTCAGGAAGAGGAGATGTCTCAGCAATTGGTGCACAAGTCTTGATCTTGCTCCCACAATGATCGAGAACATCAGCGCCTCCAGGGCAAAATGCAAAACCCCTTTCTTCCAACTAGCCTCATTAAATACAGCCAAACAAAACATAGAATTCAAATCTCTGCTGACTGGAGGAGAGAGAGAGAGAAAGAAAGAAATACAGCTTTTACATGTACATGTTATAATTTTGGGATACGCTGACAGCACAGTAATGGGCTCTGTAGATAATTATATATATATATATATAATTACATACTATTTTCATAGATCAGGCTGCCATCATTAGGCCATTGTTATCCGTCTGTTCGTTGTACATGGGTGCAGCAGCCCATTTACACACAACAAATTGCCTACGATAGTCAGTTATTCTGAGAGAGGCTATCTTTTTATGTGTGTCTTGTACAGTGCTGAGCATAGCATCAACAGTTAATAATAAATGTATGTTGTATGAAAAATCCTAATATTTGCTTTCATTGGACAAAGGACTGTGATAGATGCGAAAAGTTAACAAAACATTATTGAATGATATATTTTTTTCCCCTGCCAATTACTAGCTGAAAACATTTGAGGTAAAATAGTTTCTTTCCCATTAAATTCTGTCTAATCTCTAAAAATATTGCACCATTACCAGTGAATTGTTTTCTAACATACAGTAGTTCATCATCAGGCAGATACTGTCATGGCTTGATGTCTGAATCATTATACTTATGAGATTTAATTTTTAATGATGCAAAAATTACTCATGGAACACGGTACTTTCTCTGCGAAACCCAGAGTCTGAGATCTGATAACTATAAAGTTTTGTATAAGCTTTATCACCTTTCCTTATGCACTCAGAAGGAGTTATCACAGCTCGCCTGGTTTCTACTAGTGCTCTGCACTGCTATGAAGACAGTATTGTTGCTCCTCGGGCCAGCAGGAAGGAGGGCTCTGAATCGCTCATGGGCCTCTAGTATCAGGGGGTAGCCGTGTTAGTCTGTATCTACAAAAACAACAAAGGAGTCTGGTGGCACCTTAAAAACTAACAGATTTATTTGGGCATAAGCTTTCGTGGGTAAAAACCCTTTCTTCACATCCGAAGAAGTGAGGTTTTTACCCACGAAAGCTTATGCCCAAATAAATCTGTTAGTCATTAAGGTGCCACCAGACTCCTTGTTGTTTTCATGGGCCTCTGGCCCTGTTGTGGATCAGCACTAGTAACTTCCTTAAAGAGTCCCTTTGTGGGGGCATCAGTTGCCAACAAAGGACCTCAAGGCCTTTATACCACACTCCCAATCTTCTAATCAATCAGGTACTTAGATACTATCAAAAAGAGCACATATAAATACGTACAAAACAGGCATTATTTGGGTGGTTTGGGAGGGGAAATTTGAGAGATCTTTAGGTCTTTATAAGTGAGACAGAGGACCCTCTTGGAAGTTTGGGTCTAGTTCAATGCTCCTATATTCTCTCCAGATTTAAAATTTTTATTAGGATGATGTTTTTTAAAAAGTGAACGGTACAGAGTTTAAGCATAGAAGTTTCTGGTTATCAGGGAATAACGTACAGATTATCAAGGGGTGCAAAGTTCGGTTTAAGAATGGATGGCGTAAGGAATACATAATTGGTAATATCCCCGATTCGGGGTAAGAGGTTAATGGGTCAAAGTACAGACATTGAGATATGAGGGTATGTTGTTCATATAATGGATATGTCCATGTGTGGAGTATAATGAGTGGATACGATGATGAGGATGGATTGACCCTCATTTGGTGAGATTTAACGTTCAGTGAGTTTATGGTTCCAGTTCATATGGTCCAATGGGAAAAAGTCTCTCGGTCCCTTTCTCATAGTCAACGCACAATGTCGCTCCGGCTCATGCCTCCTGGTACTGTCAGTGGCTAATAATGTGTTCGGTGTAGATGTCCCTGGACCATCGGATGGTGTCTGAGATCATGAGGCACCGCATGAGCCGTGCATAGCGTCGACCAATCCCGTAGGTCCGCAGCATATGCTCGTTGCTGGGGTCCCAGGTGCCCAGGGCTCCGATGATCATCTGCACCTTGTAGCCCTTCACTCTTAGGGTGTCGGCCGGGGGGGGGGGGTGTACTTTTCCAGTTTACGAGCTCGGGCATCGCGAAACACCAGGGTCCTGTTCTCAAAGGAGACCGTGACATCAACAAGGATGATCTTTTTATGGGCCTCGTTGGTGACGACATCAGGCCGCAGCTGGCTGTCGGTACCGAGGATGGCGCAGTTCACGGTGACCCCCCAGGCATGGTGCGATGGCTTTCACTAGGCAGTTCTGGATGGTGTTGTGGCGTAGCTGCCAGGCTCTGGAGTGGGGTTTGCAGCTGCACAGGACATGGGGCATAGTCTTGTTGGAGTAACCGCACTTCCTGCAATGCTTGTCTCGGTTCCCGTGATGTATGGCTCCGTTGAGTGGGACGCAGTTGAGTCGGGCACGGTGGATGAACCGCCAATCGGCAAAATGGGTGAAGCCTCCCCCGGCGAGGAAGTGGTTGCTGGCATCGCACTTGCTGGTCAACTCGAAGGCTTTACCCTGGTCCGATTTACACTTCGGGGTTTCCATGTACAGCGAGAGGACGGCGGCCTTCAGGGTCCTCTCCAGCAAGCCCCTGGCGCACAATGGCATTGCCGTTGGACCTGATCTGTGGCACCAGGACTCCCAGCTCCTGGCACTCCTCGCACCACTCCCACGGGCAGCCGATGTGCTTCCCCAGGTGACGCATGGCGTTGCAACCACAGGACCACAATGAGGTGATGTCGCACCCATACCATCCGAATTCACCATCCAGGGAGCCACTCAGGAAGGTGACGATGTCTTGGTTGGAGGGGGCTCTGCCAATCCGCTTCTTTGTCATGTAACACAGGGCGTTCGCCGTGATGTTCCTTACCGTGGTGTCAGGACACATCAGCAGGCAGAAGGCGTGGGTGATCATAGCGACGTCGCACAGGTCGCCCATGTGGGGGATGTTGGCACTGACATGCCTGTGGGCGATGTAGACCAGCTCATTGCTGGCTCTCTGGGGAAGGAACAGCCACTTCTTCACCAGCTGCCGGATTATCTTTTCTGCCTTGTTGAGGGGCACGATCCCCTTAGGACGAATGAGATGTGGGGAATCAGGAAGGTGTTCAGGGCGTTTATTTTCTGCCATGGTGCAAACAGGGAGGCGTCGATCTTGGCAGCATCCTGCAAGATCGCTTCTGGGTGGTGTCCTCAGGTGTCTGCTGGACACAGAAACCCATTGGTGTGCCGAGGTGCTGGTACACCTGCCTCTCTGCCGGGGGATGACGGGTTCGCCCTGGATATGGAACCCCATCGCCTGCACCGAGTCCCTTTTGCTGCCGTCAATGTGGAGAGTTGTGCATGTCTTTGCATTGGAGTGGAGCCCCATCCAGTCGGCGGCTCAACTGGTGGTGTCTAGCATACCTTGGAGGCAATCTGGGTCGTCCACGGCCAGGACCAGGTCGTCCGCGTAAGCCAGGACGCTCACCCTCTCACCATGGAGGTTGAAGCCATCTGTGCCATTGGAGATCACTCACAGAAACGGCTCCATGGCGAGGTTAAAGATGATGGGGCTGAGGGGACAGCCCTGCTTTACTCTGCTCTGGATCGGGATCTCGGCCGTCTCCCAATCAACCAAGCGGATGGTGGTGCTGTATCCCTCGTACAGCTCTCGGATCACACGAAGGAAGTTCTCTGGCATCTCAAACTCCTGGAACATGGCAAAGATGTGGTGGTGGGGCATAGACCCAAAGGCGTTAGCCAGGTCAAGCCACGCTACCACGCACTGCCTCTGCGCCCTTCTGTCTGTTTGGATGGTGGTTTGGAGGATGAAGTTGTGTTCGTAGCAGCCTGCCAAGGACATGAAGCCTTTCTGGACGGGGCTGATGGTTCCCCTGCTCACCGACCGCTCTGTGATCCTCGACGCCAGGCAGCTGGCATATAGCTTGTACATTGTGGAGCAGAGGGAGATGGGCCTCCAGTTGCTGGGGTTGTCCCGCTTGCCCTTCTTGTATACTAGCACTGTCATGGCCTTCTTCCAGGAGCTGGGAGTCCAGCAGAACTGCTTGCACTGGTTGACGAGCATGGTGAGGACCAGGCAGCCGGGGTCTCGCTTTTTCAGGAGGCTGTAGGGGATGCCATCTTTCCCAGAAGCTGTGTTTTTTATTTTTGAGAGTCTGGCTATCACTTCCTTGGGCATAAAGTCAGTCTCCAGGACACCTGCGTCTTCGACATGGGGCAGAGGCACTCGGGGCACTGCGCATTGTTCTGGGCTATGCGGTTGAATATGTAATTGAAGTAGCTGTAGAGACGGTCAGACGGGATTGTACAGTAGGATGAGGGCCCATCTAGGATCTTCCTCGTGGCCTTGGAGCAGTTTGCCCAGTACAGTTTTTGGATCCTGGAAGCCGCTGCTGGATTGTAGCGGTG
Organism: Chrysemys picta bellii; assembly: GCF_011386835.1. NCBI lineage: Eukaryota > Metazoa > Chordata > Testudines > Emydidae > Chrysemys > Chrysemys picta. The sequence goes on from NC_088796.1 coordinate 113,681,275, forward strand.
GCTGGCGTTTCTACTTCTGGCTCCCCTGGTGGTGGTGTTGTGGTTCGGAGCAGGTGTTCTGTGAGCAGGCGCGGCGTTCTCCTGGTTCTAACTCCTCCTGGAAGCGATTTCCACAGACAGCTCTTGGGTGAGCCTGTCTACGAAGAGGGCAAAGATGTCAAAGGAAGCTGCCACTTGTAGCGCCTCAGTCCAGGCAGCCCTCACCATCGGCCGTGGTCCTCAGGGTCCTCGACCTCATCCGGTGCAGGCTTTGAACCTGCTGCGTGGTCAGCCTGCCGTCTCTCACGTGGGTTAGGATTCCCTTCAGTTGGGTGCTGAGGCGGGATGGTGGCGTTGCTGGTGGAGCATGAGGTCTCCCGTAAGCAGTGTCCCGCATGATGGACTTGGGAGCCATGCTGGTCCGTCTGGCGATGAAGGCCTGGTGCTTTGGTTTGGCAGCGGGGCTGGTTCCTCCAGTGATGGCTGGAGTTGGCAGGGGAGTCTGAGGTGTGGCACTCGCTCCTCCAGCTGTTGGAGTTCGCAGGGTGGTCCAAGGGGTGGCGCTGGCCCTTCCAGCGACAGGATCTCAAGCAGCTATGCGCGGTGGGGCGCTGATCCTTTTGGAGACGGGGAGGTGCTGGACTGGTGGCGAGGCAGCACTGAGTCGTCTCAGCATGGAGATATGCGATATGCGAGGGTGAGACAGGCCTCCTGCTGGTGAGGCCCTGGGTGATGTTCCCCAAGGCAGCAGGTACTTTCTCGATCGCAGCATCCCATTCTGCTGGTCTGGCGATGGGGCTTCTTGATGGGCAGCTTGCAAGGTCAGCTTTCTTCATTGAGGCTCAGGAGCAGTGGGCCGGCGCGCAGCAGGAGGGCTGGAAGCCGGGGCAGGAGACTGTGGTGTTCCCTTGAGGTGTTTCTTGCAGGCAACTTGGTGCATTTTGTAGTACATTCATATGTACTCTCTTCCCCAGAAAACATAACGAAGGGTCTGATCTTTCAGCTATTACTCATCCTTACTCATATAAGCATTACTAATGAAGTCAAGGGAGCAACGAGTTGCAGGATCATGTCCCAACACTGGATTTTTATTATTATTAACGAAAGTTTAAAATATCAAAACTATGCCCTGCACAGCAGGGCAATACATAAGGGATCCAAATCTCCAGTCAGTGACTCCAATTTTATGCCATTGACTTCTATCACATTACCCCACCATAAAACTGATGCAAGAGTGGAGACTCAGATCCAATACATACCAGGACAATTGCTACTGTCTCAATACTAACAAGTACAGCAAGTCTCCTAGCCTCAAGGCAGCAAGTGAGAAGTGTGCGTGTGTACATAAGTAGGCAGCAGGTTCCTCTTTGCACTAGCTGCTCCCAAGGGGAATGACCCCCAGTGGGCAGGTTGTGTTAGAAGAAGTGTTGAACACCTGAAAACAGTCGCTAGCACTAATGACAGCAGAAGACATCTTGTCCTGTCCCCAGCAGCAACTGTTGCTATGGATGCAGCACTGGACTGACTCAGGAAACCAAAAAAGAGTTTAGAGGAAATGAAAGGAAACCAAAAAAAAAAAAAAAAAGCGTTAGGTTTGTTTTTTATTACTACAATTTGTCTCCCATTTTTGGGGAGGTTTAATAAAGTGTCAGGGTCTGATCTCTCTGTACACTACTAAAATGGATTTTAAAAGATAAACAAAGGAAACTATTAATAGGGTGACACTTCTTAATTAGTAACTAACTGTGCAGATTAGAATTGAGACACCCGCTGCTGCTGCCCATGCTGTACTTGTGCTGTGGACACATAAGGGACTTCACTCCCCAGTCTGCCACTCTCGCAATGTTAATGAGCACTACATTTGCTTTGGACAGTGTTTTTTAAAAACAGGAAAGGCTCCAGCTCAGCACTATAAGACATGTAAGACCGAATGGAGGGGGGAAGGGAATGGTGCACTACCACATTTCCATTTTTGAATGTTGCCTTTTATAAATATACAGAAGACTGTATTGTCTAGTGGCCACACGAGAGTTGCCAACTTTCTAACCACACAAAGCCGAACACTCTAGCTCTGCCCCTTCCCCAAGGCCCCGTCCCCGGCTCACTACATTCCCCCTCCCTTGGTGGCTCACTCTCCCCTACCCTGACGCACTTTCACTGGACTGGGGCAGGGGGTTGGGGTGCAGGAGGGGGTGAGGGCTCCTGCTGGGGGTGTGGGCTCTGGGGTGGGGCTGAGGGGTTAGGGGTGCAGGAGAAGGCTCCAGGCTGGGGCAGAGGGATTCAGAATGTGGGAGGGGGCTGCAGGTTGAGGCAGGGGGTTGGGGTGTGGGACAGGGTACAGGCTCTGGACTGGGGGTGCAGGCTCTGGGGTGGGGGGGCATGAGGAATGAGGGGTTTGGGGTGCAGGAGGAAACTCCGTGTTGGGGGGGGCAAGGCTGAAGCTTGAGGTCCAGGCTTACCTCAGGTGGCTCCCAGTCAGCGGTGCTGCAGGTCTAAGGCTCCTATCTGTCCTGGCTCCATGCTGTGCCCCGGAAGTGGCCAGCAGGTCCGGCTCCTAGGTGGGGGGGCCAGGAGGCTCCACGCGCTGCTTTTGCCCTCTGACTCCACTCTACCCCTGCCCAGAGCTCCCATTGGCTGCAGTTCCCGGCCAATGGGAGTGCAGAGCCGCTGCTTGGGGTGGGGGCAGTGCACGGAGCCCTGTGGTCCTCCCCCCCCCCCCCCTAGGAACCACACCTGCAGGCCACTTCCAGGGTGCAGCATGGAGCCAGGACAGGCAGGGACTAGCCTGCCTTAGACCCGCAGCACTGCTGACTAGACTTTTTATGGCCTAGTCAGCAGTACTGACCGGAGCCGCCAGGGTCCCTTTTCAACCGGGTGTTCCAGTCCAAAACCAGACTCCTGGCAACCCTAGGCCAGGGCGCTGAGCTGGAGATTAGGAGACCAGAGTTCTGCTCCGACCTCTGCTGCTGACATACTGTAGGCAAATCATTTCATCTCTTTGTGCTGCCGTTTCCCAACTGCACAATGGAAGTAATGATACTTACCTTCCTCTGTAAAGAAGGTTACAGTCTATTGAGGAACAGTGCTACATTAGGAGTTACTTTATTTTCTTACAGCACCTGAAGTCTTGCATACTTCGTTAGCTGAATGATGGAGTCTAATGAAGTAAAGCCCAGTGGTTATTAAAGGAAGGCCATTCATTCAGGCAAAGAGTGAGCTGGTTCTGAAGTTGGACTTTGTGTTTTAAATAAAAAAAAGTGTGGGACCCTCAAGGGGAGGTGCAGGTGCTCAGTGCCTCTATGGCCAAGTTTTTCCAAAAGTGTCTAATGATTTTTGGCAACTTGCGACATCTTAAAGAGGCCTGATTTTCCTAAAATGAAGCCCCTTTAATGTGTCTCAAGTTGAGCATTCAAAATGACTGGTCTCTTTTGAAAATCTTAGTAAAAAAAGTTAACTCATTCAGTCCTAAGTGCCATGCAGTTTAGTTTAATTTTTTTCCTCTCCTTTACAGATCAACTATATCATGCAGGAAAGCTGGACTTTCAAAATAATCTTCGACAACAAAGATCTGAAAGAAATGCATTGTCTGTTGTTCTCTATAGCACTAGTTGGGTTGCAGAATAGATATTAGTCCGTCTGCCCTTTCCATCACTTTTCTTTTAAAAAAAACAATAATAATAAACAAAGAATATTTTGTGAGGGATCCTGATATATAACATTTAATATCCCATAGACATATTATCTCAAAGCAGTTTATGGAGCAATATATTATGTTCTTGAAGTGCACTGACACGCAAGGAATCGTAGTGGCCTCATTGTGAAAACAGACAGGCTACCATGAATTTCTGTAACACTGGCATTTAAACTGCAGTAATTAACTGAGTGAAGGAATATTAGTCAGGGCACTGAGCCTACACTCCTTGCCTTTGTTGGTCTGTCTCATGGGGCCTTTTAAATCTTTTACATGAACATATCAATAGGAAAGGAGCAGAGAGATTTAATATCCTTCTCTTCCTGTCCTGTTCTCAGGTATTGTATTGTTTCTATAGAAGCAAATATCCCTTTAAAAGCAATGGGGGAAAATATGGGCTTGAACCTGTGTGGTGCTACAGATCTTCAGCTCCCATTGACTACGGTAGCCAAGGAGGATACTTAGTACTAGACAGAATTGGGTTCTTAGTTTGGTTCTATAATTAGATGATACAATATAACAATAAGACACAAGCTTGTTTTAAAGCTGCCAATAGGGGGTCATGCATCAAATAGCGTGTGACCTATTATAAAGAACTGACCCTGAATGCAATCCCACCCTGTGGTGCTCTTCAGAATTCTAAACTAGATCTCGATCTGCATTTTTAATTTGCCCCTTTTCTTTGGCAATACACAAAATATTTTGTTGTGAAGAAGATAGGGCTCACACACATCCCACAAAAGCAAGAAAAGGGAAAAAAGTGAAGCCACTTAACCATATATTCCTTCTGTTTCTACTGCCATACAGGACAGTTCCTGTACACCACAGAGCGTGTACTGGAACTTTAACTCTGCTGTTTTCACCCTTCAGACTATTTTTTCCTCTCAACACTAGAAGTTGGTGTAGTGATTGATTTTGCAGGGTGTGAGAGAAGTTTGGTAAGGGAGTGACTGTAGAAGGGTGGTTAAAGAGGTGAGGGGATGGAAGTCTGGCACCCCTTGGGAAAGGTGTGCAAATTTAAGGTTTTAAGTTATTAACTAACCCTCTGAAGTTTCACGCTGTGGACACCTGTTGTTACAGAGAAACAGAAAATCATGCCCCATTTTAAGCCCATGTTAGGACACAACTAAGGAGTTACTACCAGACAGCACCAGAATAATGGACCAGCTCCAAATCCCAGATCCAAACAACCCTAATACTGCATTGTGTTCAGAACTTCTGTTCCAGGCCCACTTTTTGGGCCCTGGGCCCATCTTTGTGGATGAACAGTCATCGTGGGAAGTGGAGGAGGGGGTTGGGTTTTTTATGATGGTTTTTGGTGAGAAGCGGCCTGCTGCTCTGATTATTTCCAAAGGCAATGAACAGGTTCAAAGTCTTTACTGAACTTTAATTAAGAGTCTAGTTTGCATCCTTTTAAAATGTTAATCACTGTTCAGTGAGCTGGTGAACTTTGATGGAGCACCACCTACCCACTACAGGAATAGTTAGTGGCATTCACTAGGTGTTGGCATTGTTGCTAAGAGGCAAATAGGATGGAATCTAGGTCCATCCTCGTTAGCAATGAAAAATCATTACAGAGGTAAAGCTATCAAAAGAGCAAATTCAGAATTTAAACCATCTTTCAGAACTGTGCCCAAGTTTCTATGCAAACTTTTTGGGTTGGGAGATATGCAGCTGTTGGTTATAATTGTGGACATTGTCTCTCCTATATTCTAATAACCTATATTTTAAAAGCACACTGCGTAGATAATGTATCTACTAGTATAGGACCACATGATGATATCCTTACTCACGCTGAGCAGTCACTTATTTCATTGGTAGTCCCACGGAAGTCAAAGGGTGAATGCGTAAAATACACTCAACGTAAAGCTATCAGAATCTGGCCCACAGTCCCATTTATTAGGAGATTCCTGTAGTCCAACTTTCTCATTTTTAAAATCTAAGACAATGCTTCAAGGCAAATGTTTCCACATTTTACCACAGCCAGTTTGATGAGGAAGGACAAACACTTGAAAAGAGCAGTTCCACAAGGTGCTTGAAGACTGAAATTATTCCTTTAAAGTGTTTAATCATGCTTTTGAAACCCACTTCCTCTGGTGACCTAATCACATAAATCATAGTAAAAGGTTAAAGATGAAGTTCAATTGTGCCAAATTATGTGCAATGATTTCTCTGAAATGGATTACTTTCTATTAAAGAGTGAACTCATTCTACTAAATAACCACATTCTTCGTACAGCCACTGGACTCCTTAAAACCCTTTTTCTCCTTAAAACCCTCATTTCTTAGGAATGGGCTGCATGATCAGCTGTTGCATATGTTCTGGATGGAAGTCACTGTATATCTTCCTCCCACTCCACACAATGATCATCAACAATCATTCCTGTAGAAATTCCTCTTGCTCTGTAGTTGTCAACTACAAGGTAGGATACGGGCAATGTACTATAGCTTTAATAAAATAATAAATAATCATCATAATAATGCCTAGCATTAGAGCCCTCCATTTGAGAACTTCCCCAAGTGCCTCCTAAAACATTTCTCTCACAGTGCACCTGTGTGATAAGGAACTATTATTTACCCTATATTATAGAAGGGGAAATGAAAAATCATGTCACCTCCCGCTGTCTAAGGTCAAGGCACAGATCTGAGACTTGGACCCACGTCTCCTTGTTCCTATTCCTGTGAACCATCTTCTAGGCCACAGTGTCTCTCAGAATGGAAGTAGATGCTGCAACCATTCCTTCCCTCTTAACTGATTTGGTGGAGTTGGAGTTTGGGTGGATAAAGTGCCAAGGCCCTAATCATTCCAAGGAATGTATAGAAGATAAACACAAAGCAACATTGGCAAGAGTGGATAGGTCCCAGTCTAACTACCCTTCCTGAAAGACAGACAATGAATTATATTCCCTGCAGCCTAATCACAGAAGAGAGTGGTGCAGTTTATCTAAGCAACAGGAAGTAAAGCCAACGGATGCAAATGAGCCACAGTGAGTGAAGGCGTCAATGACTAATTAGTTTGACCTTGCCTTTAAATTTCTATGTCACAAATTATTGTATCAACATCACATAGAACATCACAGCAGTTATCAAGGTGGAAGCCAAAGGTTTGGCAGTTACATAAGGTCAGGCTAGCACTTAAGAAGATGCGGAAGGTGGCTTGGAATTATGGGAGAAACATTACCTGGATGTTTCTTCTATAAAATGATTTGCAATGGATTATTTCACAATGTTGACATTTAAAAATTGTAATCACTAGCTATAGGGTTGATATTCAATTGAGAAAACTGGGCACAGTATACCTCTCTCCTAGAAGCTATCATATTTTAGGTTCTCTTCAGATTCAGGTAGACAATCACTGAATCAACCAATTGAAGCCAATAGTGATATGCCTCAAAGACTAATATAGTTTAACAAACAAAGTAGTTCATCACTCAGTGCTTCTTGTTGATTGTCACCAATGGAAAAACTCACAGGTTCAATTGTTTTCTTTTTATGTCAGGTAACTCAGCTCAAATCAATCAATTTATTTAACATAGAAAAATCAATACAGAAACAAAGGCAAGGGTTAATATCTCACTGCTCCGGAGAACAGTTCACAGCATCTTCAAATTTGCCCCATTTAGCCGTGCAGTTGACATTGCCGAAGCCCCGGTGTGACTGGAGCCGTAGAGGATATGCTTTTGCAGATTGTCAATTACCTCCTGACAATACCTTCTTGTTGTATATATTTTAACACCTCAGATGATCTGTGTGGCTTTCCAAGATGGTTTCTACATAACGTATTTTGGCAGCCTGCAATTTCTATGTTGTCCTATCTTTGACTCTTGAGATATTGTAAGTGTCAACAGAGGTCCTCGAGTGTAAAGAAGCCTATAACTGATATATTGGTGCTGTGTCAGAGGAAAGGCTTCCTGAAAATGCAGCCCCTGAAGTATTATGTGAGCCACCCATCTAAACCATGTTTCCTTGGCACATATGCCTTATGGCATGGGCTTGACCTCCTTGTGAATGGGTGACTGCCATTAAAACAGATGGTCATAAGTGCAGGTAGCCAAGAGACCATGTGCAGTATGTGCATTGTGGGATGATTCATAGATAGGAATTCTGCTCTTAATGTCCAAGCAGCTGCTTGTCCTGATCGTCAGTGCCTATAATTAATGCATGGCTCACAAATCCAAGTCCTAGGAGGAATAAACTTTATGGTTTCCATGTCAGGAGTGCTTTTATCCAATTTCAGTCAGGGGAGAGTGAGTGGTATAAGCACACATGATCTAGAGAGGTATTATGATGGAATTTCCCTATTCCTTTCAGTATCTCTGCACAAACCAGCTAACACAAACCATCATGGCAGCTGGAGTTTTTGCTACATCAGTTGTCAGAATGCAACTGCTCCATGCTCCATGGGCACAAAGGGTGAGCAGCATTTGGTCAGAAGCTCTCACTCGTTGTTTGCTATTGAAGTTAAATGTAGTCACAATATCGAGGATGGTATAGGAGCTGACATTGGGAGAATTTCAAAGCCACGCAAAGCTCAGTGGTTGGTGGGAGATTCCTGACACAACTAGAGATGAGCTCCAACCAAACCCCCAAATCTGAATCTCTCAAGCTAAAACATTAGAGCCAATCAAGCCTGAGGTGAAATTCCAAACCTAACAAAGTCAATAGGAGTTTTGTAACTTACTTCAGTGGTGCCAGGATTTCACCCCTGTTCTTTGGGATTTGAAACCAGGATCTGAATCTGAACTGGGTATTCAGATCCAGTTCTTGGGTCTGTTTAGATTGCAAGTTCTTCAGGGCAGGGCCTGCCTCTCACTGTCTTTGTGCAGTGCCTTGTACAAGGGGGTGCTGGTCTCAGTTGCGGCCTGTAGGGAGACATTTACGTTGCAGCTGAGAGCGAGCCTCCCACTCTAGCTAGACAGACTTACACTAACAAGGCTAGAGCTGGTGCACTAAAAATAGCAGTGCTGATGTTATGGTTATAGCTCCGAAGCGTAGGCGGTTGGGTGGACTCGACAGCCCAAACTGCAATATCCACACTACTACTTTTAGCGCACTAGCTCAAGCAGCACTAATGAGAGTCCATCTTTCCAGGCTGGGAGGCTCACTCCCAGCTACAGTGTAGACATACCCGAGGTGATATTCCAATACAAATAATGATCTGGAAGGCTGTAATAATTTTTACATGGCAGAAAGCATAGGATGGTGCATGTAGCAAGAAATAGGTTTTATTCTGATGGAGCCCTTTGGAATTACAATCTTTTAAGTTTCAAATGGAGGATGTTTCTCTGACAAAACCGTGAATTTCTCTGAGTTCTTCCATTTCTAATTCAAGAGGTGATTAGCTGATAGTTATGATACACATTTATTGTGCACTTGCTTTCAAGCAATTATGACTAAGAAAAGAGGACAAATGAATGAAACTTGAGAAAGAGGCTCCAAAGGAGAGATTAATAGTAGACTAGCAGGTATCAATAGCCTGTGCTATATTATGCTAGGTCTTTGTTTCATAGTTACAGTATAGATTTTTGTTTGTTTGTTTGGTAGATGTAGCCCAAGCAGGAGCTGAATGAAGAGGAAAGTTATTCTTTTAGATCCTGATCCTGCAACCACTACTCATGAGTCATCCTCTCTCATACAACTAGTCACATTAATGTGACTACTTGTGTGAATAATAATTTCTCACCTCTGGATATCTGAGCCACATCTCTTGGATTGCTAAGGTCCAAATGTAGGATGCAAGGAAAAAAATTCCAAATGAGGAACATAGAAAAACAAAAATAATCACTCACACAGGATGAGCATATGCAGCTGTGGGATTGATCCCTGTGTGTAAATAACTCCTTCTATACAGGAGTCCTTGTTTATGATCTAAAACATTTTCAACAATTCCTTCACTTAGGAGACACTAAATTCATCTAGAACATAGGTAACCTTGTCACTAAAATGAATGATATCCCTCTCAAGAAGATAGACATTAAGAGGTAGATCCTGAGTTCAAGTCTTTGAGAGTGAGCTAGAACATAATTCCTAGTTGGAGGAGACCCCCACATCAAAAAACCCATTACACATTCCTGAACAAAAGCTGGCAACAGCTTATCCCAGAACTGGGATAAGTTTCTGGCCTATCAGCAAAGAGGAGAGTTTTGTGGAAGTACCTTACAGAGCTCCTACCTGTACTCACTTTCATGAACATGTCTGCTGGCAGTCCAATTCATGCCAAGCCTCGAAACAAAACACTTCCGGCTCTTTGAAAACCTGGCTGTAAGCGTCACAATGGGAGCAGCTGCAAACTGAGCTCTTTTTAATAGACTCGGACTTTAAAGCCAGAAGGGACCATCATGATCATCTAGTCTGACCTCCTGCACATTGCAGGTCACAGAACCTCACCCACCCAGTCCTGTAACAGACCCATAACCTCTGGGTGAGTTACTGAAGTCCTCAAATCATGATTTAAAGACTTCAAGTTACAGAGACTCCACCATTTACACTAGATTAAACTTGCAAGTGATCTATAACATTTGTCCCTCGGTCTCCAGTACTAGAATGTCCAAGCACCACACAGGTATTAATTAATTTATCCTCATTAATGAATTCCTGTGAGGTTGGGAAGCAATAGATACCCTACCCCCCTTTTTTTTTAAACAAACAAACAAACAAACAAACAAAAAACCCTGACATTAAGTCATGATCCTGCAATACTGAGCACCCTCAACTCTAGTTGGTTTTAATGGGGTTGAGAGTGTTCAGCACATTGCAGGACTGGGCCCTAAAGTTTTGATCCTTATCTAGAGAAGCCAGTGGGAGTTCATGTCATTGACTTCAATGGGAGCTGGATCAGGCCCTCGGAGATTTGCTCAAGGACACACACAAAATCTGTGGTAGAGGCAGGAATTGAAGCCAGTTCTCCCAAGTCCCAGTCTAGTGCCTTAACCAAAATGAAAAAAAAAAATCAAGTAAAAAGCTTCATTGACTTAGAGGCCAATGAAAAGAATCCAAGATAACTGAAATGAACTGAAATTGCAAGGAAATAAACCAGATCAGAATTTAACCTACAGAGCTTAGCTCATCTCAATATTATCCAAAAGAATCCAAGCTAAGCAATTGCATCCTGGAAATAAATGTTTGCCAATAGGTAAGGGTTTGTAACATTAAGTCGCAATCATTTTAAAAGTCTTGTTTGTGCTGCTTCCACAGTTACCCGCTATTCAATACCAGCTTTATATACAGGAAGGCTGTGCTTTTCTCATTCGAAAATGTTACAGTCTATTGTATTTTTATATATATGGGTGGTAAAATAGAACCCTATAGGTATACCCCAGTCACAAAAGAACAGTGCCATGCCAATTCATTATTCCCAGTGTTATTAGGTTAGAAGATCATTATAGGTGCAAGACTTACACCTAGAAGCTATCACATTAAGGCAGAGCTCATTAATTATATACGAGATCTGATTATATTCATTTCTGGTGTTAGTTTAATAACCTGTGGCATTTCTGTAGCTAAAATAATAATAATAATTCCGGCCTTTTCTAGTAAAGGAAAATATATTATGGGTCAGATCCATAACAGGTGTAAAGCAGGTGATTCCATTGTTGTCCAACAATGCTATGCCTATCTACACCAGCTGAGGATCTGGCCCAACATGACAAGGGGTCTAGTTAAATCACTAAGTGTTACACAAAGGAAGTTTGTTTGTTAAATTTTAAAATTACAGCTGACGTTGCTAAAGAAAAATAATAAATTCCCAACTTGTAAATATTGGAAATACCTTTAAAAAAAAAAAAACCAGAAGGAATTTAGCTCCTCTAAACTTTATTGCCAAATTAAGCACCATTTGCAGACACCTTTTAAATGATATCAGTGGGCACTGTGTCCTGCGTAGCTTCCAACTCTAAGAATTTCCAACAGTTTGTACGACGCAATTGTATTCTGAGGTGACAAAGAGTCAATTTTATATTTAATTTAGCTTCATGAAAATGCATTAAACACGGATCAGAAGGATTCCATTCTTATTTACACTGAAGTAAATCGAGAGTAACTTCAACTAAAATCAATGGAGATTTCTGGATTTACACCAGAATAAATGGGATCAGTATCTGGCCCAAAGAATTTTTATTGCTACTGTTATAGGTAAGGCTAAGTGCAAATAAGGCTAGTGTAGAAGTCGCATCAATTAACCAGTTTCAATCAATGCTTATTATTTGTATTAAGTAGTGATCATCTTGAACCAAATCCAACCCTCCTCCTGAATTTTAGAGATGGTTAGATTCAGATTTAGCACTTACCTCCTCTCTGGTTTTAAAGGCAGACTTTGACAGCCTCCAGTTCTATGAGATGGCAGGTTCAGAATTAAATCTGCATCGCCCAGAGCTCATCACCTGCTTACTCGATATTACCACAGCACGCTGCTCCCTAGCTGCTCCTCCACTAATAGGCAAGCTAGGTAGGACAGATATTAGGCAGATATAATTGATATTGCAATGAGATGCATAAATTAAAAAGAATATTACCTTTCACTGATTTGGCTGGGAGATGATTCACAACCAAAACAGAGGCTGCTTTTCCCCCTCTTTCAGTCCCATGATGGGTCTACCCAAGTGTAGGTTTTCATTTCCTAGTATTTCACTCATGGTGTCATCATCATATCACCCTATTAAATCCTGTTTAAATGTATTTGCTTTGCCATTCCAAGAGGACCCTTTGAACATTTGCAGTACCCTACAAAATCCAATGGCATGGCTGATTAACACAATCCTATTATTTTGCATACCAATATCATCCATATCAGTGGGGTATATATATATTTCATTAAACATTTCTATTTTTGCATCTAACAACTGGGAATTGTCAGCATTTAACAGTTTAATGCATCTTGCAGTCACTCATGTAAAGAAATTAACGTAAATGAAAATAAATTGGGTATTATACCCAGTAGGAAATGCACCCCAAATTATCTCTCTCATCTAATTCACTACTCCAGTTAAAGCGCAGCATTCTAATGCAATTCAATTTGCTCTATGGTGCAAAATACATTTTCCATTAATGGTCAATTTGAAAGATGTTTTGCAGAGGGAATATCAGCATTTCCCACTGCTCACTAGTGACCTCTGCATGTTTTTTGGGTAGGACATTCATAGCAAAGACGGTTTCAAAAGAAAATGTTTTAGGAACCTTAATATAACTTCACAATGATCAGGACAGTCAAGTGTTCCGCACCTGCTCCACAACACACTCTACAATGATCACTGGGCCTCCCATGGTGATACACAGCTTTGCTCTTTTTTCTTATAATTGATATTTGTATTACAGGAACACCAACAACCTCAAACAAAGAGCAGTGCCCCATTGTGCCAAGCACCGTGCAGACATGAAGAACCAAGCAGTTCCTGCCCCAAAAAGCTTACAAACTTTCACATTCCTGTTGCTGTCCTCCTTTAGTGCTTGGGAATTAGAACCACCACCCTGTGACCTCCTGCATCTCACGAGGCAGCAGACCTAGGACATGGCAACGTCTTGACAAGGTCAGAAGTCCCCACTGAAGCCAGGATATCTGGTTATTTTGATAGCAGGGAAAGGACTAGGGCTCCTTATAGATGGAAGCTTCTAACACTGTGGTGCTTTTATTCATTTGGCTTACCTATGGACTGGAACACGTGCTTCAGATTCAGCATTGAGCCAAAGCGCTAGCATGGAGCGAGCACGCACTGTGATATGGGAGGAGCCGCCTTGGGGCACTACACCCTGGCCAGAATCACTCTGCTTGCATGTTCACCTAGGCTTGCCAGGCGTCGGGTTTTCAACCAGAACGTCCAGTCGAAAAGGGACCCTGGCGGCTCCAGTCAGCACCACTGGCCAAGCTGTTAAAAGTCCAGTTGGTAGTGCAGCGTGGCTAAGGCAGGCTCCCTGTATGCCCTGGGTCTGCATGGCTCCTGGAAGCGGCTGGCATGTCCCTGCAGCTCGTAGGCGCAGGTGCGATCAGGGAAGCTCCACATGCTGACTCTGCCCTGAGCACTGGCTCCACAGATCCCATTGGCCGGGAACCACGGCCAGTGGGAGCTGCGGGGATGGTGCCGGCAGGCGTATGCAGCACGCAGAGCCGCCTGGCCGTGCCTCTGCCTCGGAGCCGCTTCTGAGAGCTGTGCATAGCCAGGGAGACTGCCTTAGCCCTGCTGTGCAGTCGACCAGGAGCCACCTGTGGTTAGTATTGCCTGGCTGGAGCCCGAACCCCCGCTCGCACACCAACCCCCTGCCCCAGGTCAGAACCCCCTCCTGGATCTCAACCCCCTGCCCTGAGCCCACTCCCACACTCCAAACCCCTTGGCCCCAGCCTGAGCCACCACCCCTGCACCCTTCATCCCCAGTCCCAACCCAGAGCCCGCACCCCCAGCTGGAGCCCTCACCCCCTCCCGCACCCCAACCCCCTGCCCCAGCCCAGTGAAAGTAAGTGAGGATGGGGGAGCGTGAGGGGGTGGGGCCTCAGAGAAGGGGCAGAGCCTTGGGAAGGGTCAGGGAAGGAGGTGGGGTAAAGGTGTTTGGTTTTGTGCAATTAGAAAGTTTGCAACCCTATGTTCACCCAACACATCAGCTGTAAGACTGGTGCTGAACAGTGGTGCTGCCATCACAGAGGCATCCAACAGAGGCACCTCAAGCCTTAAAGCTACTGTTGATTGCTGATGTCACTGTGCTCATGTGGTGCATCTCCTTCTCCTCCCCACCCCCACAACAAAACACTGGTGTTCTGGTGCTTAGACTAACCATAACCCCTCCCCTGAACATTCCCTTTATCAGCCATTGCACTAACAATGAAGAATGTTTCTGTCCCTCCATATTTGATCCATTGCAGGGGCAAGATGAGCACTGGGGCCAGGATGCCAACTAACCAGGCGCCAGTAGTTCAGGCACATTTTCTGAAACCTATAGCACTTACTCTTCTCTGACATTGGATCAGACCCAAAACTACTCAAAGTCCATTGAATTCACTGGAGTGTTTCCATGGATTTCAATAAGTTTTGAATCAGGTCCTTCACACATACACACCTACCTACACACTTCTGTTACGTGCAGACTTTTAATAAATCGAAGTAACAGAGGGAAACAAACTGTAATGCAGGTTCAGGGCAATCACCTTGAAATTTTATATATATATAATATATATATATATATATATAAATAAAGGGGGGAGGGAAGAGTGAAGGGAAAAAAAGTTATGTCCATTTCAACTGCAGTTTATATATATATATATATATATATATATATAGAGAGAGAGAGAGAGAGAGAGAGAGAGAGAGAGAGAGCGCGCCAATGGAGCTCTCCTATCTGAAGGGGAATTGCGCTTGTCCTTTGAATTCAGCCCTGCTACCATGGCCCTGAGCAGAACCTATAAATCCACCTATAATTTATTAAGGTGGTTCACTGTTCTTCACACAACCAGCTCACATGGCATGTCATTTAAAAAATGATTCTGTCACCTGGAATGAAAAGATACAAATAATGGCCAAAACAGAATCAGAGCGACTGCATTTAACAACTAAACTCCCAAGGAAAGTTTTATAGCAGGCAGTATGAGTACCATCATGTTTCACCATGGTTTATATAAAAGACGGACTCAAGGGACTGCTGATCAACTTTATTTGATCCAAAGAGCTTCTAGAAACAACGGACCAGCACCTCAGCTAGTGTAAAAGGCATAACTCCATTTAAGTCAATACAGCTATGCCAATTTACACCAACTGAGATGGTCCATCTATGTAAAAGCAAGGCAAAATCAAGTCATCCCAGACAACCATCTAATGCTATAGCACATCTTTATTATTAATAGCCTTCATTCCCCACCCCCACACTAATATTTCACCTCACAAGTGGTCCCACTGATTGTAATGGGAGTAAAGTACTATTCTGTGTGAGTGAAGGCTAAAGAAACTGGCCTATGGTTTATATTCAGACTTCGTAAATATTGGGTAAAACTAAGACTTCAGTATTTAGCCCCTTGGGCAAGGAATAACAATTATATCAACTTGGAAAATGCACGACACAACTATGGAAAAATAATCCAACACAGATATTCTTTCAGGGCCAGATTTTCCACACACACCCCTACTTATAATTATAATAATTAATGGAGATATTCCATCTCCTAGAACTGGAAGGGACCTTGAAAGGTCATCGAGTCCAGCCCCCTGCCTTCACTAGCAGGACCAAGTACTGATTTTGCCCTAGATCCCCAAGTGGCCCCCTCAAGGATTGAACTCACAACCCTGGGTTTAGCAGGCCAATGCTCAAACCACTGAGCTATCCCTCCCCCTTATTAGTACTTCACTGTATGAACAACCCCATTTAAAGCAATAGGGCTACTCATGAAGTGTGGTATTGTTCACCTGCAGAATCTAGCTAATAATGAATGGAAGGGATAGATCTGGAACAAACATCAAAGTAGAAACCAATTAGTAGGGTGATTTGTTACAAAAAATGCTGGGCTTGAGACACAGGGATCAAGAAACAGGGAGATGATGGACACCTCCCTGGGCGAGATTGTTAACTCCTACTTACAATGGTCAGCAGCTAGTAGGGTTGCCAGTTTTGGTTGGACATATTCCTGGAGATTTCATCACATGACAATTTTTAATTAAAGATTAATCTTTAATTCCTGGAGACTCCAGGACAATCCTGGAGGGCTGGCAACCCTAGCAGCTAGTCACATGACTACTTCCAACTTCAGTGGGACCACTCGTGGAGTTCTTCTCCTCTCCTATGTGTCACAGGTTGCCATCTAGATGGATGCAGCAATTAGATGGCTGAACATCAAGGGGAGTAAGGTGTTGCAGTCCATCCTCCAGTCTAATTGTGCACTCCTCCCCCACAGTTTAGGTCTGTATTGCAGCTCCACAGTCGCTCTGAAGATTGGGCTAAGCCAAATTTCTCTGTTGTAGAAGCCACTTTGGCTGTTCCAGTCAGCAGCCTGTTAAGCCTAGTCCAGGATCTGCGTCCCAGGTTGCAAACAGGTGTGTGTAAGTTATGAACTTCAGAAGCCCTCAACAACGTGTCTCTATCCCAGAGTTGCTGCCACTCTGTGGGGGGACATAGATGTTGACCCTGATATGCCATTGTTCATTCAAGACTGACACTTGAAATGAATGCATGAACAGCTGCCATACCAGATGTCATAGCAAGTCAGCAGGAACTGCGGGCATACGTGTTTTCTTCTGGAGGCGGGCAGTTCTTGTAGGAAGTGTGCTGACAGTGAGATGGTTTATTAATTGTATTATGGTAGTGCCTAGAAGCCCCTGTCATGGACCAGAACTCCATTGTACTAGGCACTGTACAAACAGAACAAAAAGACAACCCGTGCCTCAGAGAGATCTGTTAGACCAGCATTTTTGAAAATGGGGGGCATGGTAAACATATACATATGTATATATAAAGGCCAAACTGCCTTTTTAACACATGGTGGAGTTGAGGGAGAGGGCTCCAATGGTTTCATTTTTCTGAAAGGAGGCTCATACTTTCATAAGTTTGGGAAGTGCTGTGTTAGACAGTAGAACAATCACCCAAAGGCAGGGGTGGAAACCACACAATTTGTAGCACTTAAAACTGCACTGAACACCGCACTAGGAAATGTGTAGCACAGAACACTCCTGCACTGGCAAATGGTTGAACTAGATGGCCTAATAAGTTGAATTTCCAGCCTGGTCTTAGCATAGCCTTCTTTTTTGTGGGTACAATTTTGCACCTGAAAACCGAACCATTTTGTTTTTGCACTCACAATTTGCAGGTGTAATTATTAGCCTAGAGACCTAACTACCTTTTGATTGCAAATGGATAGATAACTAATATTTAGACATACCAATATTCGCTTCTGCTTTGAACTGCAAAAAACACAGGCCGCCTCTGGCAACTGGACCCAAAAGGTCTTTCCATTTTTAAATCTCTATGATTCTAAGTCCCAATAGAAATGTTTCTATTCTCAATCCCCAGAAGAGAACTGCAAATAAAGCTGCCTCCCGCACTGTAACAAAAACACAGCACTTTTAATTACAAGCTCACAAAAACTAAGCACTTTTAGCACTGTGCAAAGTAGTGCGTGTAGGTAAAAGTTTCCTTGACCCTCTTGTTGTTTGGATCACTCATTAAGATTCCAGTGCCACAGAGTTTAGTGACCTTCTCCACATGCTTCTTTTAAGTAATGAAGTTGATTTTCCTCATCTTGACCTACGGCCAGATTCTGCTCTCAGTTATACCAGCATAAAATGAGAGTAACTCCACTGCGCCAATGGGATTACTCCCAGTTTACACTGGTAACAATAGACTTTGACCTCCACCATGTGCCAACAATAGTAGGTGGAACCCATTGAGTTTTTCCCCCACAAAGCAATACCATTAATAAAACCAGAGTAAACTACTAAAAGAGGAGAATGTCACCTTTTTATTTTCTTCATTCTTTACAAGATTCAGGTTTTCACACAGGCATCTCATCACCAGAAGCCAGGTAAAGAAGAGACTATGTTAAGCTTGCTGGTAGCATTTTATGCCAATAGTTGGAGGTAAAGTTATAAAGGATGGATTGCATTGGTACTGCACCACTATAGTTACAGTTGGAGACAATTTCATCCTCAGACATGGTTTTCAGGTTCTAATCACACACCAGATGGGAGTTTCTCAGGCTAGTTCTTAGCTCATATGTGAACTATTCTAAAAAAACTGCAAAAAATGCCATCAGACGATAGTTGACTTCATAGGTTCCAAGGCCAGAAGAGACCACTGTGATCATCTAATCTGACCTGTATAACACAAGCCATAGAACTTCCACAAGATAATTAAAAAAAAATAATGGTGATCTAATTGTTACCAGGAATGGAGAATCTACCACAACCCTTGGTAAATTGTTCCAGTGGTAAGTCACCCTCACTGGAAAAAATGCATGGCTATTTCCAGTCTGAATTTGTCTAGCTTCAACTTCCAGCCATAAAGAGACATGTCAGCGTGGGGCAGAACACCACAAAAATACTAACATCTGGGTATAAATAAGGTCATACATGAAGGCCTGAGAGAGAGCAGCGAATTAGAATTTAGCTCTCTCAAGTCTCATGCTAGTACCCTAACCCTGGACTGTCCTTCCATTAGCTGTCCTAGCCCCAAAACAAAGAGGTGTTCTCACACCTTAAGAACATTTTCAGAGGCTTTCATTGCACCCAGTTCATTTTTAAAAGGGGTCAAAGATCAAATTTGCCATAGACTCAGTGAAGGCAATTGCTACTTACATGTTGGAAGGGATTTGGCAAAAAGTAACCAAGGGCACAGCTGTGACTTGCAAGGATGGCAGTATATACCAACTGGTCAACCGGGGCTCCATAAGGCTCTGCAGTTACATTCAGAAGATAACCTTTGCACCAAATAAGAACTAACCTTTTAATCTTTTTTTTTTTTTAAAGCAGTGATTGGTCTACAAAAGGAAGTGTAGGCAGGGCATGTCATGTCACCAAATTCATGCTTCATCCCATGCCAGGGCCTGTCTCCTGTTTAAGCTGGCTACAGTCAGGGTTGTGCTTTGTGAGAAAGAAAGAAATCAGCCCTTCAAAGATGAAAGACAATCCAGTTGTTCATTCCAACCCACAAATGCACACAACTTGGCTAAGTACTTAGACGGCACTGACGGAGTCAATGGGAGTACTCATATGTAGAGTAAGGGAAGTAGTTGTTGTGGAGGACCTGGTCAGGAAATGTATGTTGTTATGGATTAGGAGGACGATGGATAGAATGATTCCAGTGAAGCTGATTCCAAGTGAGGGAACCCAATTCTTAGGACTTGATTCAAAATATAGACTTCAGTGGACTCTGGACCAGGCCCTGGGTTGAACTTCATAGCTTGTATTCATTTTTTTAAATGACAGAACTCACCACATCAGCCAGCTACACAATAAGAATGGGCTGCTAATGCTAAATAATGAACACACTTTTCCTTATGGAACAACAAACCACTAGTGACAAGCCAGGCTATTTTATGTTATTCAAACAACATAGACCAAGTAGAAGTCTCCTCTTTAGCCTCAGTCTCCCCCTTCAAACTCCATCAGAAACAAAAAACATCTCCCTTGCATTTGATTAATAATAGACCTTATTTGGCAACCCATTCAGGACTGTGATTTATCTGTATGCTTGCTCTATCTCCATTTATCTTGAAATTTTAAGGACAAAAATGCACCTCTCTTGTTTTTTTCTTCAGTTAAGAGATTACATATTAGGTCCAAAATCAATTTTAATATTAAGATATTTAATTTTTTTTAGCTGTGTGGAATCTCTTAATAAAAATCATTAAGATTTAGTCATGTTGTTCTTGTTATATGCAAGTAATAGATTCGTCTGTTGAATATATTTGATTCATTGTTCATATTATCCATTTTTTCCCCATTTTGCAAGAAAAACTTCTCTCCTCCCATCTATGTTTCAAACACTGCATCGGAGAGTTAAAATGGCTGGAGTTTTAAAAGGAAGAGCTTTAAAAAAAAAAAATGTAAAAAGGGCTTGTAAAGCTGGAGCCAGATTTTTCTAGATCGCTCAGCATCCAGAAATCAGGGGCAGATTTTCAGGAGTTCTCAGCTCCCTGCAACTCCCATTAGAACACTTATGGCTAAAGTTTTGAAAGTGCCCAGTAGCCACCATCCTTAGTCCTTTAGAGAATCTGATCATTTATTTTGGTGCATAACAGAGAGCTCTTAGGAGTGGTTTAAGGTGCCAGTTTGACACAATCGACACCCCTTTCTTGCCTCCACTGAATTCACTGGCAAAAAAACTCTGGGCTTCATTTTCCTCTAAGTGCAAATTAGCAGTAACTCCACTGAAATCAAACTGCATTGAGAACAGGACTGGGCCTCTGCACACTAAGGGCCTGAATCTGTCTGGTTTTGGGCACCATCATCTGTTAAAGTCAATGGGAGTGGAGGGTGTTCTAAACCTTTTGGCAGGAGTTTTGGGCACCCAGTTTGAGAGACCACATTTTAGGATGCCCATAACATTTTAGAATGCTCCAAAACTCTAATGATACCCCACAAGCAAAATATCTCCTTGCAACTAGGCTAACTGCTCCATTTGCATCTGCACTTCTGAGTTTTGAGGCACCCAATATTAGAGATGTTAAGATTGCTTTAAAAGCATGACCCCCAAAATACAACAGCCCAATGAAATACACTATATCTAACATCTCAGTTTTCTGAGATTCATTATATAATATATATTTTTTTCATCCGACATGTAAATGTCAATCCCGGGAAACCACTAACATAGAGGGGTTAGAAGATACACAGTATAGGTACAGCTATTGTTCATTCGTAAGGTCAATCATGACCCAGCCCATTCAAGTATGAGTGATAGCTTCTCAACAGAACTGAGTCATTCACAGTGAATAATGAATTGTGCCTCTTTTGTTGCTGAATTATCCTTCTGATTTTTTCAAATCCTTTATTATTCGAAGTTTCTGCAAAAATGTTTTGGCAAGTAAGTTTTCAACCTTTACATCCTTCACAAGCAACTAATCATGGACATTTTATCTTGGAAATTCAAGCTGTGCATTAGACGTGTAGATCACATGGCATGTTTCTCTTCCCTTATTGACTAAGCATAACACTCTGAAT
Organism: Chrysemys picta bellii; assembly: GCF_011386835.1. Lineage (NCBI taxonomy): Eukaryota > Metazoa > Chordata > Testudines > Emydidae > Chrysemys > Chrysemys picta. The sequence goes on from NC_088796.1 coordinate 113,702,565, forward strand.
CAGGTTTTTGGCACCAATACTTGACTGATGATCTCAAAATTTGCCCTCTGCAAATATTCTCCAAAATTCACTTGAACATCTCCATTTCTATGAACATTTCTGGTTCTCTAGAGTCTTTTGCATAAGGTGAATGCAACAGTTAAAGTAAATATGTTCAAAATTAGAATGACGTTTTTGTAAAATTTTGTAGTATTTTCCATTTCAACACAGCTCTAGAATTTGGGCACAAAGATACTGAGGAGAAACTTTGAAATACACAAGGCCCCACAGATGCTGGAACTAGGGTTGCTGGCTTGAAGTTGTTTCCATCATATCCAGGGTTTACAGTTTAGTTCAATAGCTCTCAGCACCCCCACTATACAAATTGTTCCAGCACCCCTGCTGGTATCTCCCAAGGTCACAAATGTAGGAGAAGGGGAATACAGATGTATGGGAGAGATGGACCTACGCCACAAAATTGGGACCGGGATTTCAAACTCTTCCTATGCAACTGAGTTCAGGAATGTTTGGATCCAGGGCTTTGGTTCTGCGCATTTTATAGCCAGAAGCCAGACGTGAGATTTGGAAACGGATTCTTATACCTCTGAAGTTTGAGGGAGAGAATTAAGGACTAGGTCTTTGGCTTGGACCCGAACATTTTTTTTTTAATATACACATCTCATTCTCCCCAGGATCACCCTCACTAAGGTTTATAAACCTGGCTACTGATTTATATTATTCTTTGCTGCATGCTTGGCTGTGCCTATCAGCCTATTAAAATATTAATAGGGTCTTAGTATCTGTCATTACTAATTTTGAACAGGAACAAGGACATGCTGAGCCATAATATTGATGTATTTGTAAAATATGTTAATGGAAGTCCTCATTATTCATCCTAGTTAGCTACTTTCCAAAGATATTTTCTATACACAAGTCATAAGAGATATTCTAAGGTTTTTTCCAACAAACTCTGAACTTCTCTGAAATGCCTGGGTTTTTTCACTACCTGAAAAATAGATTTCATGTGGATTTTTTGCAGAGTTATTCAGCAATCCGAGATAGAGATTAATATATATTCTATAGCGCTCTCCGGGCTGTATCTCAGGGAGGTACTCCTAATGAAAACTAGTCTTCTGAGTTCAGCAGAGGTACAAACTACCCATTATCTAGCTAGCTCACTATACTGGCCCCCGTCACCATGGTATCAGATTTCTTGTAACACATCACTGGTACAAAATATCTACAGTAACGCAGAACTAAATAGCAGAGGAGTATATTTTCCCCCACCCTCAACAAGCATGTGTAACTCCCATTAATGGTAATGGAAGGCATGCTTTTGCAGCAATAGGACTCTATACTCATTTTGCAATCCTATTGTGTCATACAGCATATGGGTGTATAGAAGGAAGCATAATATCTACTGTTATTTTATGCATTGCTTTCCTAGTTCTGTCTTTGAAAGCATAGCAGAATACTGAAAGGCCTGGCTCCATTTTAGCAATTTTTTTTTTTGAGCGTGTGGAAAGATTGCTTTTGTGACATTCAGATGTCAGGTTTCCCATTCTGATATTTCATTCTTAGGCTGAAATATCTTTCAGGCTGCCTGAGATCTTATCTACCCAAATTAAAAAAAGTTCCCCTCCAAATGATGAAGAGATATGGCAGCCTTTCAAGCAATAAATCAGGAAATGTCTCCCTTATGGTGAATTGTGAGCAAGGGGGGATAACGGGGGGGACGGACTCTTGATCATTTCCACCACTTGCTCCCTCTTTAAGATGAGTGACAATCATCATATTGCCATTACTCCTTTGTCTTCTCCCCTCGAAGTGTCCCTTCCTCACCCTCCTCCCTCACTCTGGGAGCAACAATTTATCAAAGAGCTATAGATACATCTAATTTACTAGCTTCAGTCAGAAACACTTCAATTTCGCACACATGGGTGTGCATAATGTTCCAGATCTGAAACCAAAAGTGAAAAACAAAACAGTGGAAAGGACATGGGTGCAGAATCTCAAGAGAGGACAGTTTTGCTATTGAGAATCATTCCCAATAGGGAGCAAGCATCACTAACGCAGAGCGTGTGTTAAATGTAAGCACTGAGGCTGGGATTTTCAAAGAAGCCTAAGGGAAATAGGCACTCAAATCCCATCAGTTTCACCTTACTCCCTTAGTCACCTAAGAAAGTCCCAGACATATGGTGTGATTTTCAGAGGTGCCGAGCACCTACTGCTCCTATTAAATGTAGTGGGAGCTGTGGATGCTTAGCCAGTCTGAAAAAAATCAGGCCACTAACAACTGGCTGGTTTTTTGTTTCTTTTGGCTAAAGAACATAGATGGAAAATCCAAATAGACTAAATATTACAACTAATCTAGAGTTAGGCATCTTGAAAATGTTATGTGGTGTTGCTAATTTTCCTAATGCTGATACAAATATTAAAATAGATTTTTTTATTTCAAATGCAAAGATTAAAATTAACAGGTGACTCTCATACTGTTCGAGCATCTGGAAATTTAGCTGTTTTATCCGTAGGTTATTGTTGCTACTTGAAGTTCCTTTCATCTGGGCCCCAGACTGGTGATCTTGCAAGACTTCCAGCGCTTCCTGGTTTCAGTTGGTGTGGGACCCTCACAAGAGCCATTTCTGTGTGTCCACTTCTGGTAAGAAAACCAGAAAATGCACAGACACATAGGGGATTTTTAAACAGGACGGAAGATCTTCTTCCCTGCCGGCTTGCAAAATATTATCGCACAGGTTTTTCATGGTGTATTAAAAAACCTTTTGTGCTGCTCTACCAGTGCATAAGGGAGACACAACTGCTTCAAACTAGCACCTGAGCAGTCCCCCCAGCATGGGGAAAGACTTGGCTGGTGTAAAACCCAGCTGCCTCTGTTCTTGGGTATAAGCAGTGCGTTGGAGGAGGAAGGGATGCAGAGGCATCCCAGAGATGGGAAAGGGCAGGCCCAGAGTCCTGTATGGCCAGTGAGTCAGACGTCACCGGAGAGCTGTATGGCTCTAGGAATTGGTAATGGGATAGCAAGCCTTTTACCTCTAGGTCACTTATTCAAACAGCCTGACTGCCACTGACCAGAAAATCTCTGCCACCTTTCCAATGGTGGTTTGAGTCCCATCACAACAAAACAGATGTCTACATTTAAAAGAAAAAAAAACCCACTACACCCACCACACCACAGCTTGTTGGCACCTTCCTTGACCGTATCAGAAGACGCACACCACAGACTGAGCGGGCAGTGAATGTGAACGATCCCCTCACGCTTCCAAGTCAGGATGGAGACACAGGTATGGGGCAGAAGCTTGTGTTGCTGCTCCCTATGGTGTACCAGCTCTGTGGACCAATAAAGAGCATCAGTCTCCAACACTGTGAGGTTCATGAACCTAGGCAGACTTAAAAAAAAAATACTAAGGGCCAGACTGTATAAGGCACACAAGCACAGGGAGTGGGTGCAAGGAGCCACTCCATCCCTTCATCCATCCCCACCTTCCTCCCCCCATCCCCAGTGTGGGCACATGTTTCTGAGTGACAATTCCTTCCTGAGGTGGTGGAGTTACCTGCCCTCTTCCCACCCTCCACTCACCGCGGTGTTTAAAGGCTTCATCTACTCTGGAGAGTTTACATTTATAAAGCATGCCAAGATCCTCAGATGTAGGCTCTCTATATATGCAAAGTATCCAAAATATTAATAATTAATGATCAGACACATACCAATTTGAACTGAAATGAGCCTTAGGGGCCTACTCTCCCCTTTGATTAGATAAGATAAGCCTTGACTTCATTCTCAGATAACCACCAATGCTGCGTCTGTTTTTAATGCTCTCTTTCCATTTCCTTTTCGGGCTGTTAGCCCTGCCCTGCTGGACAGGTGATTCTCTCTCAACTTTGTTACTTTGGGGGGGGGAAAGAAACTCCCCCCCCAAAAAAAATAACTAGCAAGTTTCAATTTTCTGTAGCAAGATCTTTTGAAAAGAAATAAGGTCTGAAACAGATGTTGCCTTTAATCCACATTTAGAATTCCAGATGAGATCAAATGAGTTTAAAAAAAAAAAAAAAAGCCACCCAGCATGGCTAATGTGCATTCTCTCCCCTCCCTGGATGCTGCATTGTTGCGTGTCTTTAGTTATATGAAGCACTTGCCTGATGCTCCACTACACACAGGGCAAATGCACACCGAGGTACTGTGATATTAAAGGAAAAAAGAACACTTGCATAACAGATTCAGTTCAAGAACGAGGATGTAGACCCTGATGTACTCAGGAGACACACTGTTTCAATTTTCAGCATGCAAAGTCGGATTGCTGGCACAGTAATTAGGAGTGAATGAACTCCCCCATCCTGAGATGTTAGGCAAGGGATATGCTTTCTGGGAGTGGTGTCACTTGGGAAGCCAAACCAAAAGGAAAGGAGATTAGAGCAACTACACACCGCCGATGCTTGCATTACCCAACGTGTACATGAGGGAGCTTGCAGCAATAGTCCATTGTACATAATCAGCAGTCAAGGCTGCTTTAATTCCTAGTAGAAGTAGCATCTCGTTCAAATAAGAGGTGGAAAGACATTTTTCTAAATGAATTCTACAGTGTTCGTTCAGTGGGTGGATTAAAAACCTGAGGTTTGTTGTTGCTGCTAAAAAACACAGAAATAACTAAGCTAGAGGCAATGTGCCAAATTCGCCTAGAGTGCATGCTCTGAAGTGTTGCTGTTCGATTAGTGTCATAGTAGTGCCTAGGAGACCCCAATTAAGATCAGGGCCCCATAGCGCTTAGTAGTACTTGGTATAAAAATGTCGCTGCCCCAGTGATCCAAAGCTCAATGCATCTGAAATAAATGTGTAAGTTTCAAACACGGTGTCCATGACTAGCCCCCCATGGCAGTGAATGCAAAGAGAGAGCATGCAAAGTCTTCTACGACTGTCTACACATCAAGAGAGATTGCTAACAACTTGGCTCAGTTCACGGTAACAGTTGAGGGGAGCTGGGTTCATTTCTCCCTTACCCAGTTTGTTATTGCCTTCTGCTGCGGGAGGAAAAAAGGTAGAAAGCTGGTGTTTTTTCCACTAAAGAGAGCCAGTGCTAGAAGAGTTAAACTAAGAAACCCTGAATGTTTAATCTGCCAGAAACATATGAGAAGAGCAATCAAATCTGGGATAAGTAGCTCCGAATGAGGTATGCCTGATTGCTTTAGGCCATGCTGTTTGTCAGTCTTTTAAAATTCAAGTCATTACCAGATGCTGATCTGCTATAATATTGTGATATTTTATCTGATTACACTTATCTGATTGTGCCATATCTGCTATTTGCCTTCTCATTTTTCCATGTATATTAAATGCAGGTGGTTTTATTATTCTGAGAGCTAGAAAGTGTTGACTGCTCTGAATATAAATGGGGATATTATATCATTAACTTGCTCTGAAAGCAGAGCCATTCAGTGTGTAAATCACATGCAAGGTACCTAGTGGAGACACAATAAACCATAATGTCTTGAGAGAGAAAGCAATGAGGAAAGGATAAGGAGATAAAAATTTAAGGCATTGTTAAAGAAGGATAATCTTCATAATCCTATTTAGGTCTTTCAAACGACCGGTTGTTGATAATATAACCTTTATATTCAAAACTTTTTTTTTTAAGTTCATTAAGTATCTCTTGGAGGTACCACCCTATGGAATGTTATCAATAATGGGATTGCGTAAAAACTAGGATCTCCAGCCCACCATATGCAAGTGTGAGTTAGCAGAAGGTTTCAAAAGGATGCAATGCAGAGACACACATTTAACACAGCAGCTCTAGATACCCTCCTGCCTCCCCACAAATAAGGCTCTGCTTTAGATAAGAGGATTCAAGGTTTCCTGGTAAGATATGCCTTAGTGCTGGGGTGAAGCTGAAAGGCAGAGTGTGCTGTTAAGAAGTCGGGGAGATTCACCAAAAGGGGAAGCCATGACTTCGGCCAGAGCATGCCATTGGTTTGTGAGCAGAACTCCCTACCAATTTCAATGGGAAGTTTTGATTCCAACCACTGAAAAGATCTGTCCCTCTGGGAGGATGCACTAAAGTCTAATTCCTCTGCTTTGCTGACCCTCTTGGGGTCATCTCCCCTACTCTGATCTGGCAGATTCAGATAAATGCCAATCCAGTTTGCAATGATGCACACCCTCCCTCCCCTTTTAGTTTGGCTTCTGCCAGGTTACACCAGGTCATAGTGGTGATTGCAGAGCGATTGCAACACTCACTCTTATGTTTGTGAGGGAGGAGCTCCAAGAGGGTTAACAGAACCCCAAAAGCAGAGGGCAAGACCCTGTCAACCAGGAGATACAATGTATCTGTGGTTCCTGTGGCGGCCCAGTTAGGAACTAAAGCTGCTTTCCCTAGATTAGACCCCAAAGGTGGACCACAGTGGAACCGCCATCTGACTTCCTCCTCCATGGATGATTCCCTCCTGGAGCACAAGGGGCCAGACTAGCCCCAGGTTGGGCAAACTACACTTCCTAGCACCAGCGGGGGTGAATCCAGCCTGGCATTGGAAAAGTTCCGCTTCTCAGCAGCCTGGTTATCTGTATTACTGCCTGCTCGTGAATAGAACATGTGACCTCTCCACCTGGATATCTGCTCCCTCAACTAACCGAGCGAGCAGCTCTCCCTTCTAGTTCATCATGAGTTGTAGTCAAAGGTCACAAGTTCTTAGCTAAGTGCTTCAGCTACTGTGTGCTGTAAGCATATGACTGTGGTGACTGCGCATAGGCAGCCATGGACTATTATGCCAAGAGGCTGATTATGTAAAGAACAGAAAGTACAGAGGGAGAGAAAGGCTGTGTGTGCAGAAGGCAGCTGGGGGAAATCCTAAGAGACTCTATAATTAAAGCATAGCAGACTAGAGCTTCTCTGGAAAAAAATAATGCAAAAAAATAAAAGGCAATTCCAAAACCACAAGGGGGATGCTCTGAGAGCTTGAGGTTAAAGAAAATAAAGTACTGGAAATGGGGGAAGCAGCCAAACCTATTCAAGGTTAGTTTAAAGCTTGCAGGGACAGCAGAAGGGCAGCAAAACAAGCCAGGAGGAGTTAATGCTCAGTCTGTGTTTATGGTGCCAAAGGTCCCTTGTTCAAATCACAGGGCAGCTTGCTGGTGACAGTGAAAATTATGGGATTGATTTTTTTTTTTAAACTTAGATCATAAGCTCTTTGGGGCAGGCCATCTTTTTGTTGTGTTTGTACAGCACCTAGCACAATGTGGAAGCTGTTCCCTTTTGTATAATTAGTCAGTCATTGTAGCAGGGACTAGCACTCAGGTGTCCCCTCTCCTGTGTGAGTGTCTTGAGTCATCCTCTCTCTCCACTCCCCGTGGCCCATGATTTGAGTTCTGATACAAAGTGGAACGGCTTCAACAGCAGAGATTGAGAAAGACCCACCCTGGAGTACCCTATAGCCTGGTGGTTAGGGCACTTGGCCTCCCACACTGCAGTTCAAATCCCTGCACTGAATGGGGGGGGGGCTGGAATCTGAGTCTCCCAAATCTCAGATGAGTGCTTTAATCATGGGGCTATAGGAAAAGGGGCGCTGGGATACCGTCACCATTTTGTGATGGGCACCTAAGCCCTCTTGTGCATCTAGCCCAAGTAGTTTTTTGGGCTGAAGCTATTCAATTAATGTATATCAAATTCGTGACTATAGTTTCAGACAGCCCCAAAAATCCATTTTTCGGTGAATAAACTATTTGTCCAAAGGTTTCAGAGTAGCAACCGTGTTAGTCTATATTCGCAAAAAGAACAGGAGTACTCGTGGCACCTTAGAGACTAACAAATTTATTAGAGCATAAGCTTTCGTAGACTACACGAAATTTTTTTGTCCAAAAAAATTCTGCCCAGCTCTAGAGAACAGTCTCCAAGGAGAAGTGAAACTGATGCTGGGAAACCAGATACGAAGCCCACTGAAGTCAGTGGGAGTATCAGACCCTTAGTCCTGTCACTATATTGGCTTCTCCAAACATTGTGATGTGCTCTGAACAATTTATTATTTCCCCCATTGTGTAAGTACACAAGAGTTCCCCTCCCCCCGCCCCTTGAGTCACTGAAGTTCTACTACTGAGCACAGACAATGAGGGATCTCCCAGAACCACATGTTTTATAAACTGGCTGGAATTCACAGAAATAGGAAAATAAAACATTCCCCTGTACTCACCACAGTAACCCTTTTGGTCAGTAATTTGGGAGAATCTACCTTTTTCATTTGAGGAAATTACATTAGCAACAAAATATCTTCACATTATTTTCCCTAGTGTCTGTTTATTTATATGCTAATTTTTGTAATATGTATACTATAAATACGGCCTATTTTGTTTTCATTGTTAATGTTTAAGTGGTATCTCCGTGAATAGAAATCAAAGTCACACGGTGCAGCAATGCAAGAATATATTTAAGCGATATAAGAAAGCCTACACTGGCATGGCCTTGAATCTTTTTACACAATCCCTGTTAATATTACTAAAAGTTTTCTATTGTGAATGAGTTGTACTGCAATTGATTAATGTGTGCACTACTGTCCTCTACAGGAGGGAAACAGAACTGCTTGACTGTGTCATAGGCTATATACTGCCAATTGCTTTCGCTCAAATGCATTTGGTGAAGGGTGTAAAATGGCCCCGGTCAGGGACATCCCTCTGGATCTAGAATTGTGCAGGGGAGACACACAGAGACACTCTCCCCTACTCTGGGGCACTAGGACCCAGGCTGTGTCTCTCCTCCCTCCCACCATGTGGGCTGCAGACAGGAGCCAGACAGACTCCACCTAGTAGGACCAGAAGCAGCCAAAGCTGGGACAGTTAGATCTCTAGACAGTCCAGTTAGGGTGACCAGATGTCCCGATTTTATAGGGACAGTCCCGATTTTTGGGTCTTTTTCTTATACAAGCTCCTATTACCCCCCACCCCCGTCCCGATTTTTCACATTTGCTGTCTGGTCACTCTAAGTCCAGTCAAAGCTTTTCTTCACTTCAGCTTCACTCCATACCTACCCCTTCTCCACTCCTTCCATGTCTCTCTCACCTCCTTCCCCTCTTTCCTCCTCCCCCCCAAAATGGTGGCACTAACATGATGGTTACTGCCATCACATTGTTTATTCCACTCATGTTCTACCTCTTCCCTCCCCCCCATGTCTGCCTTGTCTACATAGACAATATGGTCTCATTGTTTACTTGTACTCTCCAGAATTTGTAACCATCTGTTGGCTTATGTTTAGATGGGAAGCTCTTTGGGGCAGACACAGTCTTTGTACAGCACCTAGCACAAGGTGGTCTTGTCCATGACTGGAGCTCCTAGGTGCTACCGCAATACATGTAAACAGCAATTGGTAGGGGATCTTTTGGATCTCAGTGCTAGCCCTGGGTACCCCCATGAAGTTCTGACTGTCGCATGCAGCATAGTGACAATGGCAAAGCTCTTATATTTGTTAGGCAGAGGATCTGTAATAGTGCTTAATACTCTAAAACAACATAGCCTGAGCTAGAATGTGCCAACCCCAGGGCATTTAGGCACTAACTCATATGACACCCCTAAGTCTGTTTGGAGGTGCTGACTCTGCCGCCGCCAGTGATTTACCGGATTTTCTCCACATTTCTCTCTCCTAAATTTAGCTAAATTATACTTCTAATGAATCTAGTTCTGGTTCCTGTGAGGGACAGGCTTGAACCAAAACCCAGTATCCAAATACTCCCAAACCTTGGCCAGGCTAGAACGTGTAGTTTTCAAAAGGCTTAAGTGACTTAAGTGAACCAGGCTCCCCGTGACTTTCAACGAGACTTAGTCACTTTTGGAAATTTTACCCCGTAACTTAGCAGCTTGATTCCTTCTCTGCCTGTTACAGTATGTACTAGGAACAGAGATAATCTCAAGAACGGCAAGAAAAATCTTCATTAAAGCCATCCCCAAATTAAGATTGTGTAAATTGCATTATTAATTTTTATTGCTGGCTTAACTCGTAAAAAAAATAATAATCAGCCAATTAGGAAAAAAAGCTGGTTAATAAAGCTGAAATCATCTCTGAATACCAAGGACAGAAGCCAGCATCCCCTTCAAACCCACTTATTTTGCAAAGCCTTTCTCTACCCGGACCTCCCCAACCCCTTGCACTTGGGTGCACTACATTTGTCCTGATTCAGTCCCCCTTTACACTTTCAACCTGTGCAACAATCCTATTGAAGTCCATGGGAATTTTGCAGAGAAAGCGGCCTCAGGCTTTTGGCTAAGTTATTTGGTCCTGGGCTCATGCATTTTTACATGCTCTTTAAAGACCATGCATACACTTGCAGTTCTCTCTAGATATTACTAAGCAAATACCAATCACGTTCCCTGCTCAGAGAGTGAAATTCACCTCTATGTGGAAGGAGTCAGCAGGGCTTAGGGCCTCCCATTAGCTCTCTGCAGTGGGGTGAAATCCATCCCTAATGCACATTATAAGAATCCCATAAAGGACTTCATAAGTGGTAAGGTACCATCCTCCCTATCCCTTATTCTGTAGGGGGGGAAGGGATGGTCACACTATTGATAGCTCCGGGGGTGGGGAAGGGGAGGCAGTACCAAAAGCAACATATTCAGTTGTATTCCTGCTGTTCCACACTGTTTCAGTTCCAGCATTAGGCCATTTTCTGCCCAATTTTAGAGTCCTCCTTTCCTTTTAAGCAAATTACTACAAAATGCCAACAGAATAAGTATCAGTATGTCCCTTGTTATATTTTTCTTCCCCCGTTAGCAACAGAACCGATATAGAGGTGTTCAGTTTGAAGCCTAAAACGAACTGTGTGCACAGATAAACAAAGTCACATTGGGAGTTCGGACAACTTGGCACCAGCCCCTTCCTTACTCTCTAAACCATGGGCATTGTATGGGCAGAAAACAGTGATGTACAATAATAGAGAGAACTGCAAGATTAATTCCTGAAGATCCTCTCACTTAGGCAGCATAAACTGCTTAAAGCTATTGTCGTCTGAGTCACTTCAGTCTGCACATTCAGGGGCAACGGGTTAGCGCAGAATGAAATCATTTAGCCAAGGAAAATTTTGACAGTTACTGATTTTATCAGAACTTGCTATGACTCATCTGGTGTTTTGTCTTTCAAAGGGTTTCCTCCCCACACCTATCCAGTCTCACATGCGGTTTCCTAATCCTAAGAAGGCTCTTCTTCATAACCACCAGCTGAAGAAATAGGCCGTGGCCTCTTCTCAGCACAGGACATAGCAGTGGGATATTTTCATTCCTCTTTGGGGGCATAAGTAGAATCAGGTTGATATCTTTATTCACCTTCAGGTACTAGGTTGGGAGTATGATGATGGGGGCCCTGCCTGGAGTACCCTCCTGCTGCAGGCCACAGCATAACAGACCCCACCTCAGTTTCCCCTTTCAGAGTCTCCAATAACTCCATATCAGGCTCTCTTGCCTCAAAAATACTCCTCCTTGGGGCTCGTTTATTATTTGGGCAAATAGTCCATTTATCAGTCACCCCAATGCAAGTAGTCTTAAAATCCAAGGCATCTTATCTATTGCCGTAACACATACCACATTCTGGCATCTTCTGTCACACCCAGACTGTCAGTCCTCTTCTGTCCCTCTACCAGGATGGGCCAGTTTCAGGGGTGGGTGAGCGAGGTGGTCGCCCTGGGCACCATCTTCCAGGGGGTGCCAAATTGCTGTGCTGCTCAGCTTTTTTATAGGCGGTTGGGCATGGAAAGCATTTTCCACTTTAGCCAGCATGGGCCGCTCCTGGCCAGGACAGCCACCCCAGCCTTTCCAGAGGGAGTTCAAAGCTGTTCTTTTCACCAGGAACCCCCACAGCCACTCTTCTGGGAGATCACTCTCACCAGGGAGCATCCCTCATTCCCCCTAGCCCTCTCACTGTTCCTCTGGGTCCAACCCTTCAGCATTGAGCTGTCGGTAGAGAAGCAAGGGAGGAGCTTACCTATTTTCAGCCCAGGCTGGTCTTTGGCCCTGGCTTAGCAGCAGAGGTGGTCTCCTGCGGACATCTCTCTGGCCTTCAAGTGTCTCTAGCCCTGGCCCTCTGGCTTGGGGAGGACAGCCAGCAAACCTTTATTGCTGCTCTCCTACCTTCAGCCTTCCCCCAAGAAATACCTTCTGCTTCCTTCGGGTCCTTCCACAGTCCCCATGGTCTCCGGCAGCTCTCCCCTGCCCTTTTCCTGACTCAGTCTGAGCTAAGGCAATCCGCATTCATCAGGTTTCTCTCTCTATTTAAACCCAGTTGGGAGGCAGCTAATGAGGGGGCAGGTGCACTGGCCCTGCTTATCCTGTGATAGTAGAGCTGCCTCCAGGGACAAGTACAACCTTTCTAGCAAGCCAGCATCTTTGCTGCATTTCTGAGGGGGGGGGCAGATGTTATGAAAACCCCAAAACTTCACTTAACCCCCTCCCCACACGCACACCCCGCCTCAGCAGCGAGGTTTTGTTGCAGTCCAATGACCCAACTGTCCTGCTCTGTTAGCGGCTGCTACATTTCTCTAAAGGGGCAGATGCACCTTCTGCTCTTTATGGGGAATGGTCTGAGTCTCTTCCCCCTCCCACCCCAGGTGAGGCTCATTCTGTAGTCAGGTTGGTTTAGCCCCAGGCTCTCCATCCCTCAGGGCAAGCCACCTTGTTACAATGCTCTTTACTGTCAGCTTTTAACTCAGCTTGGACAATGAAAAGCAGGTTTTTTTGTTCATCGTTCACTTCACTTTTAGGTTCTGGGTGTTGCCCTATGTAGGTTTCGACCACAGCAAGGGAACATCTATTAGTTTAATTGCAAACGTTTTCACTGGAATTTAACCCCCCTATAAATAGCACAATACAGAATTTGAATATTGTATATGGTTTTGGTAGACAGAGGTATAAGCTAGAATCAACCACTAACTTGTCTAATTTATAGTAGCTGCATTGCATAACATCATTCAAGTACTCCCACACTCATCTGAATTGGGTTTTATTATCTTTAGTAGAATAATTGTCTTTTTCTAGGACTATCCTTTGCCCAATCAGACTTGAAGAAGGGTACACTCTGTTTCTACTGCAGAGTAAATTTACATGTGACCAGTGCAGTCGAGTGATCATAAAATCATATGACAGAAAAGGACCTTGAGAGGTCATCTAGTCCAGTCCCCCGCACTCATGGCAGGACTAAGTATTATCTAGACCATCTCTGACTGGTGTTTGTCTAACCTGCTCTTAAAAATTTCCAATGATAGAGATTCCACACCCTTCCTAGGCAATTTATTCCAGTGCTTAACCACCCTGACAGTTAGGACATTTTTCCTAATATCCAACGTAAGCCGCCCTTGCTGCAATTTAAGTCCATTACTTTATGAGGTTAACTAGGTTAGGCAGGGTATCAGGGGATGGAGACATGCTCTACCCCTCCCTTACTTCCTGTTTAATCAGTGGGAGTCCCTCTGTTCCCTCTCCCCTCAGGGACGCAGTTATATAAATCAATAAGGCCCAGATCCACAACGATGTTTAGACGTCTAACTTCCAGGGAAGATAAGAACATAAATACCTTTGTAGATCTGAGCTTAAGTTCCTAGCCTCCAATCCTGTGAATAGACTTATTTTTGCTGCATTGAGTAGTCCTGTTACAAAAGCCAGGGTAATTCTCAGGTGAACGAACCCTCTTTTATTTAAGTTTACAAAGGAGACAGGCTGTACTGAAAAGGATATGCAATCTTATAACCCTGTTAACATGACTTACCTTGTAACAAAGCTGCTGTTTGACTGGGTGTTCCCAAAACATCAGTGAACCTCAGATACATTCCCAAAACATTCCAGCACTCAGATACTACAGTGACTGACAGGAGCCATATAAGTATCTGGATAGACAGAACCTGCTGAGGCTTGGCACCAGTGACAAGTCACCTTCCCTTCACCTTTATAAGCAGCAAGGTTTTGGTGTGCATCCAGTGGTTCCGCAATGGTGATCTGTGGACCAATGGTAGCCCAAAGAGAACTGGTTGGCTAATATTACATTCCCATGTAAGACACTGCCACAGAGATGTTAGGATGGTGAATGGTTGAGGAGGAGTTCTGACAATGACAAATGGGAGAGGAAGGGATCCACCAAGTCAATCTTTAATACAATGTAGTCCCTGGTATGAAAAAGTTGGAGACAGCCTTCTAGCCCTTTTTAAATGTCCTTCATGATGGTTAATTGGGCACTAAATACATAACAAGTTGTAATATGTTCAGCAGGGACTTTAAGTTCAGATTCCTTGAGTTCAGTTGCAGTTACTTACATAAATCAAAGTGATGTGAGTGAGAAGTGATATCAGGTCATCTCAGTATGGAGGGAAGGCTTGTGCAAAGAGATGTCTTGTATCAAGCTCTGCAGCTGGTCAGGCTCGGGCTCCTTATGGTCCCTTCTGATAATGAGTTCCACAACAGAAGGCAAGCAGCTGTCCCAGTTCATCCTTGATGATGGGGTGGTCTCTCAACTAGCCAGGCTCTGACCCATTTAAACTGCTTAAAAATTAGATCCAAACCCTTGAACTGGATCCAGAATCAAGTTTGAAACCAGTAGAATAGTAATGTGACGATGAGCAGATCTATCTAATATACGTTCAGTGATGTGATCAGTTTTATGTTCAGCTGGAAGTCGCACTAGCATAGAAAAGTTCACCTTAGCTCTCTTCCTCCCAAGTGACGTAGTCATCCTGCTATTTGATTATATGGAAGAGGTAATTATTGATATTTTGTTTTAATTAAAACCTTCCAACATTTGCCAAGCTCAGTAGCAATAATGCCCCATCTAGGATCACAGTATCAAAAAAATCTACATCTGACCATGTTCATTGCACTCAAAATGTTGCTCAGCTCTGATACTGACACTGCAAGATTTTTCTGCAGAGCCAGAAGTGGATATGGATCTACTACCAAAAAGCATTTGCAGGATCAGGACCTATCTGTATTGTTCTTAAATGTGTGCTTAGCAGGAACCTACAAAGATAAAGGACATTTTCCATTATTCAGTACTATTTTGGCTTCTTCTGCAAAAGTCAGCATCCTGCATTTCACTCCTACAAACTAAGCTGAATCACTGCAAGATGCTTTCTTGGCAACTCTCTCTTTAGGGACTTCTCATAAGTCAACGAGCAACACAAGTTTTGTTTAACTGCTCTATTTTTATTTATTTATATTAATTCAATGCATTTAAGGGGCTGCCCAGACTGGAATGGAAAGAGGATGGTTACACTATCAAATATTTCTCCTGCACGGTGACAAAAAGAAGCTGTCTCTTAACCTGATGGCAATGAAAGACAGAGAATGAATCATTGCTTGAGGAAACCAATTTATTTAGTCAGTCCATGCCACTGTTATTTATTACTTGTCAGCACATGCTGTTAGTTCAATTAAATATAAAAACCTGAAGTTCTCTCCAAGTCCTTCCCCCAACCCCATTTTTAAAAACACACAACAAACAAGAAAAATGACATGAATCTGCACCGCTAACGCAAAACCCTCTGGGTTTATTGTGCTTCTCTTGTTTTAATTAAGCATTGTTTATTAAACCTTTTGCAGCAAAGGTAAGGGGATTATTAATCTTTTTCACTAGCTGAAGATAAAAGTTTGCAGGGAAAGAGGACATTTATAAAAATACAGTTTAGAGTACCCCACTGAGATTCACTGACAGAAAAAAAATTAAAATGAGGAAGCGAGACAAAGTGTTGATTGCAACACTTTATCAATACAAATACAGAAAGCTGCAAAGACCAAACTGGTCTAGTAAAACATCTCCTCTCTTTTGTGTATAATGGCCTGGGGAATGAAAAACCCTCACTTTTATATGAGGGTGTGTGTTACATATAAAATGAGGGAGAGAGGTAAGCTTCTCTCTCTAGACCCAAATGAGTATGTGTTTCATTACTTCATTTATTCTTGCATATGCCACATTTGTTTAAACACAACAGCAGCAGACCTTGGAATTTATGTTCCCGATGAAGGGATTCACGGTTTGCCTTACTTGCGCAATTAACCTGAAAAATCCTTCTTCACACTAAATGCAAACCTTGGAGGCCTATAGAAAAGTTGGTATTTGGAGAATAGCGGTTCTCCCCCTCCCAGTGCCATCCCTAACATAAAGGGCTTGCTATTCTAAATTACATTTCTGATCAGGTTTACACCTCTACTGTGTCAAACACTGCCCACTGATTCTTGGGACTGATTACAGCTTTCAATGGTATGCATATATTATACCCCAAACAGCTTTATGAGGCCTGCAGTTTTTCATCCACCATAGATCTCACTTCACCAAGTTCATTCTCTTTGGCCTATTGCTATTTAATGAACAGTAGTGATATTATCTTCCTCTGCGGCAAATGGGAAGGGAGGTGGAGCTGGTGGTCAAGCAGCTCACCGCTCTCCTCCTTTATTGTTTCTGGGTTGGATTGCCATCAGAAAATAATGCTAACCTATGGCTATAGCAAAGCGGACGTGGATTTTCAGACTGGTGTACTGAAAAAGTATTCTGCTAATTTATTTAATATTGAGGACTCTTATTTAATGAAATCTATAATGAACTAGCAAGGTGGTTTTCTCAAATGCACAGTGATTTTAATATTCTGGTGGTGTACACTCTGGCTGATCAGCACCAAGGACAGGATTCACCAATTTAGGGCACCAGCCCTGCAGTCTGATCCTTGCAAGTAGTCCCTGTTACCACTGCGCAGCTACAATGAATTCAGTGTCTTTCCATGTGGATCATATGGCATGAACAGCCCCAGGTTTACAAATTAGAAAGTAAGAGATGAAAAACCGTGGCCACGGCATCACATGTGTTTTGTTAATTTATTTTGACAATTTCATTATGGATAATATGACAGCACGTCAGTAAAATATTCTTAAAACAACAGTCTTAGAAATGAGACCTCTCTGTAATACTTATTCAACCTCTCCTAAGCAATAGTGGGATGATGCTGTTTTTTTGAAAGAATTATCGAATTTGCAGATAAGCCGAAGAAGGAACTATTGAAGTTCTGCTGTACTTTGAAGGGAAGCAAAAAACCCACACATATTTAAGTTCCCAAGTATTAATGCTGAACATTCTAACTAGTCATTTCCAGTATTAAACAGTTCTACCATATTTCAGTTTGGTATGAAGATGAATTCCTTTAACAAATCAGCTCCTTTAGAAGGAACAATGGCTATGCTGTTATACAAGGTGGTAGGCTGAAAGTTGATCCTTGGATAGAGCTGGTTGGGTCCTTGGAACATTTAAAAAGGTTTTACAGAAATTGAAGCTGGAAAAGACTTATGCCTTAGCTGTGGCAGGATGTCCCCTCCAATTAATTTTTCCATTGCTATGTCCAGTCCAGGTTCCATGCATTTCTGCATAGATATTGCCTCAGTGCATGGCAAATATATTAACAGATATTTTATCAAATGAACTTGCCTGCACTTTAGTGAAGCTGGCTGCTGGATCTCCTTAACAAAGAGGGAGATTTAGGAGCTCCCATTTTAGTAACAACACAATCTAACTATACTGACACTACAAGGATCATCTTGGGGCTAAGAGCCATGGGGTCTCAAGAGACCTGGGCTCTCTTCCCAGATCTGCCACACATTTCATGTGTGATCTTGGGCAAGTCACTTAAGCTCTCTGTGTCTCAGTTCTCTATCTGTTAGGTGGTTATAATGCTATTTCCTGTCTCACTTTTTGTCTATCTAGATTAGAAGTTTTTTCAGGGCAGAGATAGTCTTAGGGCTTCTTTACAGTTTTTGTATTGCTTTAACTATAGTTGTTTGAAACTGGTATAGTTAAAGCAATACAGACCCCTAGTGTGGATGCAATTATACTGCTATAAAAATGCTCGTGCCAGTGTACCTTATTCCTATAAATGTAAGGGAATAAGTTATGTCGGTGCAAGGCATCTTTATAGTAATGTAGCTACCTCCACACTGGGAGTTGTGCTGATTTAACTATTTTGGTTTAAAAACATACCTGTAACCTAAATAGTTAAATTTGGTACAAAAACTGTAGGCCAGGTTTTACCATACCTGTATAGGGCATAGCACAATGGGCCTTGATCTCAATTGGGGCCTGCCAGTAATCTAACTGTAATACAAATAAATAAGGAACTCCGGACTCCAGTAGTTAAAGTGTTAAACCCACAGGGGCAAATTTTGCTCTCAGCTAAAACCAATTTAAATTCAGAGTAACTATATAAAGGTGGGTGATTTACATTACTTTAACAGAGCAGAATTTAGCCTTGTTTACTAGTCCTTTCTTCTGATAGCTCAAATTCACCCACACATCATGAATAAAATTAGGCTGCATGGAGCCACAAAACAGAGGGAACTGCAATTTTATAGAAATAGAAACTTTTACAATCTAAAATAGTTACCAAGAGCAACTCTGCAGGGTCACCAGATGCAAAAATTTAACTTTAAATTTTGACAATAGTCAAGGCAGATCCTATGGAAAGGGACAGACTCTTACCATGCATTTAAAAAAGGGATGGTCTACCATATGAACATGCATTTTTAAACAGAGATGATTACTTGTCCTCTACAGTTTAATAACCATGCAATATTTACAGTTATGCTCTTTGGTTCTTTCCCCCTCTGACTAGAGTCAGTTTGATTAACTAGTATGCAACAAAAACCTTTTTACAGGCTTCAGATTTTTCTTCACCTTTTATGTATCCTGTTTACATATTTTAATATTAATGGCAAGAAAGGACCATAAAACATGAGACTTGACAAAAAAATTGCAGTATTTTAACATTTAAATTTGGCTGTAAATAAGGCAACCATAATAAACTTTTTTTCCTCCACATATTGCAGATTGACTTAGCAATAAACATGAAGGTTTATATTACCGTGACTAAACTGCAGGGCTTCATAATCAGTTGTTAATTTGGTATCTGTGCTCCTAAACTCATGTTCATTTTCTTCACGTTTCTGCATCAATGACTTAACCAGTTCATCTCTCCTCCCCACCAAATAATCTGTTGCAAAACTCTCACCTACAATTATTTTACATTCATAAAATGGGCACAATGCTTACCTATGTCAGTGATCTTATAAAGCAAAAGCAATGCTTGTAAAGCTTAGTAGTGCTTATAAAATACTATGTTTGCTATTAGGTTCTGAGTGCAAAACCCACTATTTTTTAAAAAAGAAATGGCTTTGTTTTTTAAAACCTTAAGATACTTACACCACAGGGGTAAGAATGATATATAGTTCAGCCTTTGTAGTTTGAGCTGTGCTTAGCAATAATGGGCATACATGATCTTTATAGCCCTGAATGATTTCAGACCCAATTAGCCGAGTGACGAGCTGCCCAATCACAGCAGCGAAGAACTGCAGGTTTCCCTTGCTTCTGCTGTTCATGGGAGTTGTAGTCTCTTGAACTGCAGGCAGGGCACCCACAGTCAAAGGGGCCTCCCCCTATAGAAATATTTTCCTGGTTCGCCAGTTTGGTATGATTTGGAGCACAGTGCTTAATATGGCCTTTAACAACCACATTATAATGGAAGCATTTTAACCAAGTTATCTATGTGGGTGACCTGCTTTGTGTGTGTGTGCTGCTTTTCTAAATCCTATGAAGTAAACTGATATTAGTCATCAAACCTTTAACACATTGTCATTAATAATAATTATTATTTTGAACAGTGAAAGAGAAAATACCTTAGCACAGATGTATTAAAACAAATTATCCAAGACTATGGTTTCCCAGCATTTTAGGCAAAACATTTCCCTGCAAGAGCAAATACTATAATAAAAAGAAAGCTACAAACAAACCTGAATTGTTCAGTGGAAAGGCCTATAATTTTTCTCTTAAAAATGACATTCTGAAGTCTAATTATTGTTCCCTCTATCAAGTCACCATAAAAAATACATTAAAGCCTCTCACCAGGAATAATTGGTACTTTTGACTCTCTGGGGAGTTGCACCTTTTTATTTATATAATACAAATACAGTCTTGCCAGCAGAGAGAAAAGAGGAACTCCTAGGGCGGCAAAGATTCATTTTAATAAACTATTTCTTTGGTCCTCAGAAAGTTGAGGCAGGGTCTTTCCCTTAATACTGACCAATGTCCAAGCTTCCATCCTACTAGGCTATGATTTTTTTTTTTTAATCCTGAATCAGCTAAGGCTTCCAACTTGCTAATTGAAAAACAATGTAAAATTATTTTAAGAGTATTCCATAAATAATTCAGGACTGTATTTTCCAAACCAATTGCCATACCTTCTAATGTGAAATACTAAAATTATTTTTAAAGAGAAAAACACAAGGAGACATTTAGAAGTGAAATAAAATATGGTCTAGTAAGCATTTAAAATACACTGAATAGTTTAATTGCACAGTGAATAAAGAGAGGATGAATCAATGCAGAAGCCTGTGTAATGCGGCTGATATATATCCCTAAACCATAGCAGCAACAGCTCAGTATCCAAAAAATGAATTAGCCCTTGAGTAATCAATCACATGTGGTCTCTTTTATAATACACAAAAACAATCAGACAATTATTTCTTTGTAAACATCTTTATTTAATTTTCCTGGAACCCTTCCTCCTCTTTTTCATTTCAAGTTCAATTATTTACCTTCTTTATCACATGCATAGTAAACCTTTTTCTCTGCTGTACCACATTAACAAAAGCTCAGAATATGGGATTTCTTGCTATAGACCTTGAAATAACCACCTTTGAAATTAAAATATCAATACACCATAAACTGAACCCTTAAAGGTGACCTGAAAAGCCAATATGAAAATGCAGTTGAACTCAGAAATTAGTGCTTTAATGCCTTCACTAACCAGACAGTGGGAAAACTGAGTAAAGCAATATTTTAATTTACCATTAAAAAAGGAATCATCCCTGGAACTACTCCTGGCAGTACTTCCTGGTTTGCCAATAACCCAGGATGCATCACTGATACTATGGATTGTGTGTGGGAGGTTGAACCTCATGGATTGAATGCTCTAACCAGTCAGATCATAACGGACTATCTTCAGCATGCATTTCCGAACTTAAGTCAATTTACATTTTGGCTTTGCAGAGCTCCTCTGAGGTATGCCCTACTCAGCGAAGTTTGCTCTGTGAAATAAGCTCTCATGGCTCGACGACCTGGCAGATGTATCCTGGGAGCCATGGGAGTTGCGGCCTGGAAGGAGCCACCCTTCCTGTGGTGAGGATGTGGTTGAGGAGTGCCAGCAGGTCAGGGAGGCTATGAATCCATAAACATTTGTCAGCACACAAGCTGATGGGGTGCACCTATCAATCTCATCAACAGAATGAACGGTCATGTGATCAACACAGACCACAAGAGATTAACCACTGATATTACCATTCATTTTTCTCCAGTTTTAAGAATAAGATGTTTTATTGTTTATATTTTCTGGGCTTTGACAAGCATTGTCAATACTATGGAGAATAGCTGGAAGAGTTGGCAAATGCAAACTAGAAACGGAAGAGCAACAGGAGCAAACACTAAGGATCAAGTTCTCCTGTCAGCTATACTGGTGTAATCTTGCAAGGTATATGCAGCTGCACTAGTGTAACTTAAGAGGAGAATGTCCCTACAGGTGAGATGCTCAACTGCCATGCAAAGGGGCATACATGAGGTATTCAATGCCTTAATTATGGGAATTATACATTTACAGCAATAGGAAAACAGATTTTATAGCAAAACGACCTCACTCTCCTGTGACTTTACCCAGGCACATCTGCTGTCCTTCTGCCATATTCCTTTTCTTCATCTGCAAAGAAATCCAAAATTGCCCCGAAAATAAGATAAAATTACAGCACTAGAGGCTGACTTGGTAAGCAGGATTCTGTGCAGTAACTAATTGGTTAGGTCCATTCTCCCTCACACATACATTCTGATGAACATCCTCCAACTGCTACATATAGTAGATAAAAGTTAGGGTCATCAATATGGTGACTAAACCGGATGCAATTCACTCAGGCCTCTTCTGCCCTTTGAAGAGTACTCACCATAAGAATCCTCTCAGCTGCATTTAATAGTGTCCTTATTTTACAAGCAAATTTATGCTGCAATAGGTTGGTACTATTTTAAACAACAACAACAAAAATGCTTCATCTTTAAGACCACACAAAAAGAACCTGCTACCAAAGTCAATGCCCACATATTTACCAACTAAAGGAAGCTCGTTCAAGTCTTGTAAGAACATTTTGGGCATTGTGCATCACTAAAACAAGGCCTGCAGATGTAAATAATGGAAAACATTTCAAATACAGCATATAGGAGTTACTAGTTTGTTTTCTTACTATTTAATAAACATCTTATTTGCTTATTTGCATAAGAAGCAAACAGAAAAGCCAATATAGCAACATGTAATGAACCATTTATTTTATTTAACAATATTTAACAAGAATTAGACTCACACCTAGGATGTAACAAAATCAAAAGTTTCTTTTAAATATACTTTCAATTATAAAAATAGCACCACTTCTAAACAATCAAAATTAATTTGTTGCAGTTACCAAATTATAGGAAAACAAGTTGTATAAAAGCAATTATTTATAAAGAAACATCCTTAAAATGAAGAATGAGTTTATGATTTTTGAATCCTTACAAAAATGCATAAAAATAAATTACACCGTCTTTCTAGAAAGCTATTTACAGGGGATCTGAAAAGATTAAATCAGTTAAATATCAAAAACTGGAGCTCAAAATCAGAAATCTTTAAACAGTTTCTGATCCGCTGCATTATCCAATCTCACAAGATGATGTGCTGAATTAACAAAATCTCACAATGAGAGAAACAAAGCATTCATTTTCCTGTTTTCAGCTGAGATGTACATGATAAAATAATTGTGGGAGGAGACGAGCCAAATAAAATGACCAGCAGTATAAAAACACCTACTAGCATAGTTTGTCACTGGAATTACTTTCTCTAACAATAATTAACTTAGATGGCTTACCGAAAAACATTCTTCTTAGCAATTTTAGCTCTCTAAAAATTAAGCATGCTGTTAATCTCCCAAAGTAAATTGTCATTCAATTTTAACTAGTTCATTTATATTCCTAAAAGCTGGGGCCCAATGAGAAATAAACATCTCAAATCATATCAGAGTGTTGCAAGCAGATATGAGCACTGTCACGCCACAGAAGACCTCTTCAGAATAGTACCTTTTTAAGAAGCACATGGAAATCAAGTTACTTAAATTGCTAACAAGTTCAGGAGGAAAAAAAACCCAAATAAATTAGCAGTTTAATTGCTAACTACAGGAATTATGAAGAACCTACAGTGTTCGTTTAACCTTTATTAAAGGCACCCAGAATCCTGGCATAGATCTATGACTTCTGCACGATTCATGTCAAGTGATAACCCAGCAAAAAGAGACACTGATCTAGTGCAGTGTCAAACCAATCCATTTGTATAAGTCACAGAAGCAGCATGCCAAAGGCAATGAAAACCAACGATCAACAATTTAAGCCACAGGTCAGGATACACAAAAGAGTTTGAATGAGGAATGTCATGCCCAATCCAAATGCACTTTCGCACTGAAGAGAACAGACATCACACCCTTCAAAACAAATATAAAAAATATTAAAATGAAGCAAGCTTAGGGCTATTTTTTTACATCGCCAGCCTTCATCAGAGCCTTAATAGCTCTGGCCCTCATCTCAAGCTCCAGGAGCTCCAGCTGCTGTGCTGATGGCTGAACATCTTCTGATGAAGCAACAGCCAAGTTTGCTGCTTTAGACTCCTTTGGGCTGGATTCTGCCAACCCCAGTATCTCATTCACGCTTTTATCAATGTCCTTCTGAAGGTCATCTATCTGACCAGCTCCACTTCTGACAGCACTTTCTGGCACATCTGGACTCTCCTCTTCATTGCATGGGCCTTCTATGTCACTATCATATGCATCTGCATTTATGCTGAGGACATCACTATCTTCTCCCTTGCCTGTAACACAAATGTAACAAATAACCATGCAGTGCAGGGAGCCTAACAAAAAAATTCCCTTTCATCTTAGAAACTGCCTCTGCATAGAAATGTTTCTCTTCAGATTCAGAATATGACAAAAGCCATCTATAAATTACAGACAAGTATTTCCTCTTCTTTTCCCTCCCCCAACTTTTAAGACTGATTTAATTTAGACAAGTTTTAATGCATTTTTTATTCCAATTTAGAAAAACATGCAATATACCAAAGCAGCAGTGCCTGAAAAATTTATTCCATCATATGGAGTTACATGATCTATTTTCCTAATTAAAAATGTCATAAGGTTTTATATTACAATGAAGCTTCTGCATTACAAAATCAAAGTTGATGTGGGGAACAGTTTATTATTTTAGAAGTAAATTTAATTCTCAAAATGCAGTTTAAAAATACTTTGATTACTTTATAAATTACCATAAAGGAAAAACACCATAGCCAATGACAATGCAAAAGTCAGACATTACAATTATCTAAGCCTTTTAGTGAAGTATTTCAGATGGATTTGGGTCAGCTCAGTAAAATTATAAGAGAAATGCTGGTGATGGTTTTTATTTTTCATTAAAAGCGGAGGTTTATTAGGACGAGTTTAATTAGAAAAAGCAGTATATTAAGTAAAACTAGCAAAACCTCCATCACCAATACTCACAACTTCACCGTAAAGAGAGAGATACTATCATTCTTGACACCTTGGCTCTGCAACTACTTGGTGCTTGGGCATCATTTTTATCTTTGGATACGCTCTGATAATATTGCTTATTGCTTAAAATAAATATTGTTATTTATTACAACAAAATGGCAAAGTTACTGATTCAGAGGGTTTAATAGTGGCTCCTGGTAGGGTCATTATACAATAGTTAAGGCTGTTAATTCATAAATAGTCTTAAAAATGAAATTATAGATTTAAATAAATGCATTTTAAAAATACAAATAACTTTTCACTGTGTGCTGAAGATATAAGGCAAAAGGTACATTCATACACAGTAAGGTCCTGTACTGCATAACGACAAAACAAAATGATAGTTTCAGAGCATATCAGCATTAGGATATAAACATCTAGATAGCATAACAATGCTTAGTAATTTTCCTTTTTTAAACTTCCCTTTTTAAAATTAGCCTTTTGCCAACTGCTTTAAAAATGTTTCCTTTCCGTGGATGACTTTTAAGAATTACTAGTTTTCTCCATCTGTTCTTTTAGCTCCTAAATCTCAAATCTCCAAGGCTGGGAAGCATTATTGATCTGCCAGTATTGCTCATCAACAACAAAGCCACTGATATACTAGAAACCAATGCAGTACTTCCTCTGTGAATTGCTGTTCTTGGACACCAGGCAATTTGAGTTTTACTAAAGCTCAGGTTATAAAGAATACATTGATAATGTAGTCTAATACAGCAGGGAGCCGGGGTTTGATGCCTTTAACTAATTGTCTTTGTATCTCTGGGATTTTCCTCAAGATGCTCACATTTAATATTTTATTGTTGCAAAACTTACAGAAAGGATTTTGCTAATCATTCTAAATACTAATGACAATTCCCCTGAGAGCATATGTTTTAGTCCCAACATGAACCATTCTCCCTCCCTCTTCAAATAACAGCACAGTATGCATCTTTGAAAAGAAATTTTAGAAGTCTGCCTTTAGAGATGCTTGTTCATATTTTGGTGCCTTTGGTTGTATAGCATATAACCAGAATGCAGCTACATGGGTGAGAGGCATTTCTGGAAAACAGGAAGGAGAACTGAAAAACTCTCCATACCCATAATGGGCCATATTCCCCTTGAACTTTGCACAGAATTCCTTTCATTCGATGAAAATTCGGTGTGAAGATTAGCAGGTAGGATATGGACAACTGAAATTAAAATGTCTGGTTCCAAAATAAGTTTAAGCAACAAATTTTGCCAGAGATCAATTTTTCCTTTTAAGTGAAAAAGAACGCATTAGAAAACTCTACCCCTTCTATGAAACTCTTAGAAGAAATGCTTTTTGGAGTGTGCGCATGTTTGCATATGAGCAGGGAAGGAAAATCTTTAGAAAAACATATTTTTCTTGGCTTTTATGACATAACTGTTGTCCTGAGGGGGTGAAAAATCAATATTGAACACCAAGAAAAATATATAATAAATGCACTTTCCTTGCTTAAAAAAAGAGGAGGAATGGCATTTCATCCAACTACCTAGTCAACAATAAGTTTCCTTAAGTTGTTTTATAAACACTAGAGGCATATTTAAGATAGCCAGCTGGGTTTTATTTACCCTAAATAAAAACTTAAACCTGCGTGCTGGTATAAAGAGTTCAAAAGAAACATACACATCCTCAATTCTGGAGTTTTGGTACAGATTTAAGAAAGCACACAAGTCCCTATTCAGGACTTAAGTGCTGTCCAAAATAGGGATGCTTTTCTGAATCGAGGCCTTAGCTACTCAACATGTGCAGTCCCAGATTTGTAACTTCAGCTACTGAACATGGATGCAAACGGCATACGATGTGTAAAGCATACACAGCCACATGTTTCCAAGAGCAAGATCATCATAAATTTAGTCAGGTATGGGAAAATGGTCAAATTCCTATAAACTCTTGCTTCCGGAGATTAGCATTGTTGATCACATTGATGTATAGGATTTTTGGTTTGTGGCACTTATTAGGTGAATTATGACTTTTTTGGGAGCAAAAACTGGTTATATTGGTTAAAACAATTTAACTCGATGAAAAATGTGTCCTCTTCTAATCCTCAACATCACATGGAGGAGTTTGCAGTAAGCACTGATATATAAGGCCCATCAGTCCCCTACTAAAGTCTTCAACACCACAGAAGTGATGTGTTTGAGGTAGTTTGCCGTCTCTAAAATGCCTTCACGGCAACCTCAAAAACTGCATTTTCACCTCAGATACAAGTTTCACTCATCCTCTCCCTGTCTACAGAAAGGGATGAGTGGACTCTGAACAAAATCTTACTAACTTTAACTTCACAGAAAGAGGAATGGGAATCATTAAGATTAAGGAATGGAAATTTTTCTGTCTTGCTACGAAGCACCAGTCCATATTTACTTAGCACAACTACATTTCCACGGGGCAAGAAAACAAACGGTATTTGAGGAGCCTAGTTCAAAGTTCAGAAGTTAAACTCTGAGCATGCTTAGCCTTACTGCCAATCTTTGCTTTCGAACTGATCAGATGGAGGGGGTGGAAAAACCTGAACGCTACTAACAAACTGGGTCATTAATTCCTGTCCCACTATCTGTATAGAATAGGGAGCTGCCCAGCCTGCAAAGGTACAGGCTGTCCTGGGTTTTTTCGAGAATTAGGAGTCTCCATGGCAGCACAGTGCACAGTAATCACACAACCACTGGCCTACAAATGTTGTTTAATTAGCCGATGAGCTTCATTTCCCTCTTTTGCGGTTGTAATTTTACACAGTAATAAAAGTCTCAGATGGCATTTTTCTCATTATCTTTTTCATTTAGATAGCTTGTACTTATTCCTTCAGCTACAGTTGTGAAATTCATTTCAGCACACTTAATTCCTTTTTTAACCATATTTTACTCACTTCTGCTTAGCCCACTTTGTTTTCTACCTTTTTTTTCCTGTAGCATCACAGGCTCCAGCATGGAAGAAGAATGATTACTAAGTTATATTTTACAATTTATGCCCATATTCTCAAAAGCTCTTTAAAGCTAACATCTTGAGAAGCGCTGCTGTCATTGCCCAAAGCCATCATGATACCGTGGTTGATAAAGTCATAAAAAAGGACAATGAAGCAATCACCTGCAGCAGTCATCAATTCCCTGAGATAGCACAGAAAGAGTGGAAGAGGTCTGCAGGAAATCTGTCAATTCCGAGGTCACTCCATATAGTGCAACAAGCAATATTTAAAGTGTTTCTCACAAAGTCATGGCATGCTGCTCCTAACAATTTTGCAGCTTTTATGACATTCTTACTTCCTCCCTCCATTTGAATCCCCTCACTAGCTACTTCAAAAAAATAAACCATTTGCAAAGCTGTTGAGATAGGACTCAGAATTGTGAAATAAAAGTTGCAGGAAGCAAATAATATTGGCTCCTCATAAGAGGAATACAGTTCATGAGAATCTGCAGCATTTACTGATTTGAAAGTCATTTCTGACATTACTATGTATAGTAAGTCCAAATGAAAATAAACAGGCTGAGATAGAAGCAGCTATAATTCTAGTGTCATATATAAAATAATACTGGCAGTTGTTACACAGTGTTCATGAAATAGCCGAGCTAAAAGAGGAGCTGATGCAGGTTAAAAGCAGCTTCCAACGTACAGTAGGGAATCAAAAGTACATCACTATCTGTCTTAGTATTTTATCCAGTGCCCATCACAGCAGTACATGAATGCTTAACCCAGTGCATTTCTGTCTGTCCTAAAAAAACAAAGACACTAGAATCACCAGAATGATTCTATAATGATTCCATGGTGATAATGAAAAGCTGATTTTGTACCTCTTTCCTGGAGGCTACAAAAAAAGAAGGCTCATCTGTCCCCACCTGATCACCAAAAGCTGCCATATCGGTGCGATCACACCAAATGCTGGCTTGTTTGTATTTCTACTCTCAAAATTTGGAACTCAAGAGTATTGCTCAGTTTGCACTTGGAGTACAGAAGCAGCTCTCTTTTAGATAAGGCCCCAAATAATCACTGCCTTTAAAGAGATATGTACAATACAGACCTTCCCTACGTACAGTTTGAACCTGCAAAGTGAGTAACACTTTCAGAAACACTGACTAAGTGAAATGAACCGAATTCAGCAGAGATCGATCTTTGGCAGCAAGTTGTAAAGGGATTATGTCGAGTGATGGAATGCCAACTATGGTCACACCAGCATCAAGAAAAAGGAATTTGAAAGAATCCAAAGGAAGGTGATCAGTATTTAGAATGATTTACATCCAAAGAGAGAGAGATGATCAAAGTTCATCTTCAGCTGGGTGGCCAGAAATGAGAAGCAGGAGAGTGGGAGGGCCTGCAGTCTTGCTTCCCCTCATCTATACTCCCTTCTCCCACAGCTGAGTTATTAACTGTGCTCCTGCAGAGCTTCAGTAATGCTCCCCTAGCAACAAAGAGCTCCAGTCCTGCAGAACTCAGAGGGGCAGGAGAGGGATGGGAACCAGGATTGCAGATCCTCTGAACCAGCCACACAGTCTTGGAGAAATCAGGTGGCTGCTTATTTTGAAAGTAAAACTCTACTGCCATCCTTTCTCCTTCCGTTGGACCTGGGCTCAGGGAAGAGGCTTTAACAATATCTGCTGGGAGCAAGAAGAATGCCTATAGGAAGGCAGGACTCCACACAGACTGTGATACTGAGAACTGCATGGACCCCAAGCTGAGGCAGGATTTGGGTCGGTTTTTAAAGGGTTTGTTTTTTGCTTATAGCTACTTGTTTTAATTTATGGATCTGAAGATATGCTTCTGCTGAAAACTGCTTTGTCAGTTCACCCCACTAGTTAAAAATGGATTTACAGTCTACTTCAGGACAGTTACTATTATGTTATTAGGACTTGAAGTTCTGGAGGAATTAGGAAGAGCAATGAATGGCTAGTTGCTTATACAACAGATTTACCTAATCTCTTGCTGCTGCAAATGGTTATCATACTGAACAAAGTGAAAAGATAGCATCAGCTTCATGATAAAAATACACTTCCCCAAAACCTTTCAATTTAATTTTTCCTACAGAGTCCAGGGAAGAAACAGGAGGATCTTAATAAGATCCTGGTCTAGTGATCCAGCACTAGTAGGGTCTAAATATACATAAAACCCACCAAACTCTCTTCTGCCACTACAGATCACTATGGGTACAGTGCAAAAATGAAGAGTGGGGAGGACTTTTGAATGTCAATATTTCAGCATGAAGGCAACAAATGCCCCCATGTCATTCAAAAGAACACTCTGCTCCTATTGGAGCATCAATGGGAATTCTGATTGCTCAGCACTTCTGAAAATTAGGCCTATGTTTTGGGTTTTGTTTTTTTGATTTGGTCTTAAAGTGATTAATCATTTTTTCCATTTCTATACTGTCTAGGTGGCACAGATGTCTGGGAGCATTTGATTCCACGGAGGATGCGTCACTGTTATTATTACTCCAGTTCAAGTATCCAGGCTGACAGTCACTGGCTATTGAAATGATCACTACCAAGAACACAAGACTTTAGCTTTCTCTAATACATACCTTGTTTTGACTCCAGACCTTCCAGTTTGCTGTCTTCCCTCAGAGAAGAAGTAGAATCTACATTGTTGTCTTGTCTGGAAACAAACAAGAACACATTTTAATTTGCACATTTTATTATATAAAGTGAAGAAGACTGTTTCAAAGAAACATTTCCTTTACATTAGCGTGTAGTATTTGTTGATAGCCTGAATAAGGCAGGTTCTGTATGAAAGGGGCCAACAAGAGTTTACATATACATTATAACTATTTTAAGCACTTTACAACATCATGGTATTTTTCTGCTTTCCTCAGTGACATACAAGATCAAAGTTAATTATCCTCATTGCACTGGTCCTACAAATGAATAATCATAATTGGCAGCATCTTCCCAATATGGAGGTGCTTATTTGCAAAATGCAGCATAAATTGTCACAGGCAGGAATTTCGAAAATCTAGTTTCAGTTGCATTCAAGGGATATTTGCTGTTTACTTTTAGAATTAAGTAGCTATTTTCACCCTCACCAGAAACTAATGTTACCACTGAAGAATTGCTTTTAAAAAGCAAATTCAGCCAGACTATTGACCTGGGTTCAATATCCATTTTCCCTACCTTAAAAGATTCACCTTTTTTTAATTCTAAGATTCCTACACCCTCCCACTCTAAGGTGTCAAGCCTGGAATTACTTCATGTTGCACAGCAGCAAACAAAAAATAGCCCAAGAGCCGTGGAAACACATTTGTGGCCTGCTATCTACCTACAATTTTCAAATGACATTATTTATACAAAGCGGGGAAGTGTAAATGAGAGATTGTTAGATGCGCCTGAAAAGGGCAGACACTGCTTACAGCAAGATCCTGAAATCATAAGAGAATCCAATTGTTGAGTTTAATGAGCATTTTGGCAGTAAAATTATTTTATATTCATCTACCCAATTTCATACCTCAGCTGTTTTCTTGTCTAAAGTTTGTATAGTATGTATTATATTAACATGTAATCAAAGCAACCAACCTGCTTGTAGGTATTAAATCGGACCATAAAAAAAGAGATAGTATTACCATAGATCTTACCATATTCTAATTTCACAGTTTCAATACTCAAGACTTAGTTACTTTTCAACTATGGCCTTATACAAGTTTTTTCTTAACAAGGTGGCTGCAGATCTGTTTTTCTATTAAATAATCACAGATGTGTTTCTGTTTAGAATGTCAGGCTAATAAAACTGGGAGGGAATCTCTTCATTTTGTACAGCATTTCTAACCAGCCCCAATTTGCTACACAGATGCAAAAAAGGGTACATCTATTTTGATGGCTACTTCCCCCACTAGTAGTAGACATTGTAATCAATTCTGATTGGCCCTCCATTTCTCCCACAAGTTTGCACACAAAGACATGCATATAGTGATCACAACAATGCAAACAAATGCTTAGGAAGGTGACTGGGCATTTGCAAACACAGATGCAATAGTTGTGCAAAAAACTGAATGTTTGTCTTGATAGCACACAGTCACTTTGACTTAACCTGTATCTTTTGCAAGACACTGGGTGAGGATCATGCGCTTCCTTCCTCTCTCTAGTATGTTTCCTTCCTGCTGAAGCTGGGTGAGATGTTATTCCAAATCCCAAGGTTTCAATTCTGTTTAGCTCTCCATTTCCAGCAGAAGGATGGCAGAGGGGGTAGAGATAAGAAGGAAGAGAACCCAAGTGGGGAAAGAGCTATGCTGAACAGAGAGCTTGTTTATGTGAGCTTCCCTCGTCCTAGGAACCACCCAAATGTTTCCCCACAGAAATGATTTTTGCTTTGTCTCTGGAAGGTCAGACATTTCAGGCTGTATTAGCTCTTAGATGCTATATCCAAAACCAGAAATTCTAAGAGAAAATTAATTTTGCTTTAATGTGATCTTTTAAACATGTTAAGCAGGTTCTTAGACTTTCCTTCCTTCCTGCCCCAGCCTCGGGGGGCGAGGATTAACACAACCCAAAAACTTGCACTCTTCCCTATTGCCAAGGAGAGTAACTGACTGGCTGTTTCCATTGCTGATGGCGACGTTGCTCCTTGGCAAGCAGCAGGGTCAGCTCTGACACAATCAAATAGTTTCCAGGGGGAAAGATGCCAAGCAGTGTCACCTCTGCAGTAATAAAGCTTCTGCTGCCCTGAGTCTTAAAGCCAAAATATCATTCAAGAATCAAAATTACCCCTTTGGCTGCAACCTCACAGCAACCCCTTATTTCTAACTATGCAGTTTGCTTTAAGTACAAGTAATAGAAATAGCTACATTTCTTTTTACCTAACAAAAAATAAAGACTTTTCTGTCAATTGGAAATTATGTAGCAAAACCTGCTGCAGAATGTGTCCCTGATATTTAGACCATATCAACTGTTTTAGTAAGAAAAAAAAAAAAAAAAAAAAAAAAAAAAGTAAAAAAAAAGCATCCCTGCTGTAAAGACCACCTGCTGTCAAAAAAAAAGGGTCCCAAAGGCAATCTTTTACAGCACATTTTATTTTATCATAATAGGTTGGGTTTGACTGGATTGCTGATGAAACTTCACTAGCTGGATTTTAATAAGTAGGTGTCATGCACCATCTTGTGGCCAAGCAGTGGCAGAGCAGTCTATATTTGCTTTATTTTCTTAATAAAAAGAATTCAAATGCATAAAAACAGTGGGCCAAAGTCAGTCACTCTTAATTTACACCGGTGTAAAACAGCAGACACCCAGCAGCCAAAAGCAGATACAAAAGCGGGGCAAACTTCAGTATATCCCCCAGGTGTGGGGAGCAGGAGATATGCTGGATTTAACACTAAGGCAATGCCTTGGAGGCTGCAGGCCTCATATCCTCATTTTCCATATCAACCTTGGCTAACAAGTGGCTGCTAAAGTTTGCAGTTCCCTGTGCCTCCTGGCTGTTGGGAACGAAAACAGTCAGAATCAGGGAGTCATGCTCTATGAGGGAGTCAGTGCTAATCTTTGAAGTCAGCCACAGCTCTCTCCTGCCCTCCTTTTTCAGCTGATTCCCTCCTCTCATCCTTCCAATTTTGGTAAATTAGCTCCTCCACTTCCATTTTTCCCTTGGGTCTCCTTGCCATTCTCCCTTGTTTTGGTGGTGTTCTATTGCATTTTATACATTTTTTTAAAAAATAGAGGTTGGAAGGACCCTCTCTACCAAAACAATAACACCTTCCCTCTTTTGCTGCTTGCTGTTGACAGCAGCTGCAAAGTGAAGCCTACCTAATTCAGTGGTTTTCAACTTGTGGTCCATGGATCCCTGGGGGTCTGCAGACTGTCTAAAATTTCCAAATTCATCCACACCTTTATTTGAATTTTTTTTAGGGGGCTGCAATGAAAAGAGGTTGAAAACCCTCGCCTAATTCTTTTAGGCTGCTCATCTCCTTCCTTTGCAAGGACAAGGAAGGTAAATTTACAAGAGTTAGGGCTAGTCTACACGGCAGCGCTTTAACGTGGCTTGTATGGATGTGGCAGAGCACTGGGGGAGAGCTCTCCCAGCGCTCTAAAAAAAAAAAAAAAAAATCCACCTCCAAGAGGGGCGTAGCACCCAGTGCTGGTGCACTGTCTACGCTGGTGCTTTACAGAGCTGAAACTTGCAGCGCTCAGAGGGATTTTTTTCACATCCCTGAGTGAGAAAGTAACAGCGCTATAAATTGCCAGTGTAGACAAGCCCTGAGTTTCACTTTACAGGCTTCCTTCTAAGCTAGCAAAGGACTTCCCACACCGATCTTTCCTTGGCAAGGCTCAAACAGTTATTTCAGATTTTCTTCTCTGTTTCACATAAGAGAATCAAGTTTTACAGGACAAGAATTAATACATACACATCATCTTAGATATTCCTCTTGGAAGAAGTATCAGGGAAGGTGGGTTTGTTTCCCCCCCCCCCCCCAAGAGGATGACGACAGATGAAATAAATAATAAGCACTAGTTATGTTACAGAATTGGACTCCAGACTGATCAGACTTACTAGGCCAAGGTTTCAAGACCCAAAATTCAGCCTCCAAAATATGTCAAAGGGTCACATGGGAGGCCCAAGGTGTGTGTGACAGGGGAAGGGTTCAGGGAAGCCCAGGGTGTGTGTGACCGTGTGCACGCGCGCAGAGATTACCCTGCACTCACCCCTACAGAAGCAGCTCCAACAGCTCTGGCTGAGCTCAGCTGTATGCACTGCAACCTGATTCATGGGCTCTCAGTGTCCAAAAAGAATGAGAAACACTGTAATAGATTCTCCTTGCTACACATTGAGAACAGTCAGAGCCTGATTTTGAGAAGCAGACTCATTTTGCAGGCATGATTTTGTACTTGCAATTAACTATGCCTGTAATTCAATGCCCTTCAATCACTAGTCTCTGTGATTAACAGATGGAAACAGGCTATTAGACATCTATGGATTTTTGGTGCAGTTGTGCATGTGGTTTGTGAATATAAAATCAAAGAACAGGGTGAGGCCCTTAAAAAAAAAAAAAAGACAGGGCCTAAGTTTTGAGGAACTATATTTTCTTGCATGCAAAACTTAATTGCAGTGAACAAGTCTTCTGTATTATCACAGTGGTCTGTGAATTACTAATAAAAATCAACATGTTAAACATCAGTGCTGGCAAAACTAGGTATAGTCCCTACCAGCATTATGCACTATGCTCAAGATTATTTGCATGATCCGGTCCTATATTTAGATAATCAAATATTCATGGGGGCCAACTAGTATTACAAAGTTGTAATCAAAACCGATATGTCTTTAGGTTTCAAAAATTATATACCGTATTAAACACTGCAACCAAAATTTACAAATTTGTTTAAGCAAGAGAGCTATCTGTATAAAAGCCGCAATGCTCATTTTGAAAAA
Organism: Chrysemys picta bellii; assembly: GCF_011386835.1. Taxonomy (NCBI): domain Eukaryota; kingdom Metazoa; phylum Chordata; order Testudines; family Emydidae; genus Chrysemys; species Chrysemys picta. The sequence continues at coordinate 113,737,496 of NC_088796.1, forward strand.
TAGCAACACGCAACTGTTTCTGAAGCAGATTAAGGAGCAAATTTTTATAAATGTACCAAAATCCCTGTGGTTGACGTTTTCTTTGAACGGAAAGTCCAAGGTACTTTTTATTACATTTTGCATTAGAAAGGGCATAACATTAAACGGAATGACAGGATGTGCCTCAGTAAATTTGGACAAATGCAAAACAAGCTATGAGTGTCAGACTAACATAGCAAAAGCCTTGTTTTCTTGTGTTCTATATACTACAAAGTAAAAAGAAACAAAGGATATTACATTGCTTACAGCTTTTATATGTTGCCTATGTTCACAAACAAATCTGCTTCAAGTACTGTGTTTCTGAAAATTCTTGAACTGCTTACAGTATTTTCTAGTTTACAACTTGTCTTGGAATTATAAGCTAATTTAATGCACTATACTAGAAAGAAACTTTTTTTAAAAAAAATAACGTATTTCATAAAGTTTGAGGGGTCAAATTCTGTGTAGAGGAGCAATTTTTTTCTTAGTATGATCACAAAGATAGGGGGTCCTATACTAGCCTACAATAGATCCTCCTCAGATAACAATGGGAGATATACATCAACTTCCAGGGTTGAACAAGGCCCTTAGGTAGCAACTAAATTTGTGTTAGTAAAGTTACCGTTGTACGCTGCATCACAGTGGGGGAAAAAGTAAGCACGATACTCTCCCTGATTTGTGCACACAAATGCAGAAACTATGCAAGCTAGGTGAACTATTGCACAACAACCTTATTTGAATAATTGGCTCTAAAATGCCATCATTAAACTCAACAACCCATGTTATTTCAGAAAGTCTGTGAACTGTGGAAGACAACACTGCATCACTTACACTTGATTTCCATTTGGCAAGTTTTCTTTCTTTGCAACCATAAGTACTATAATTTTTTTTAAGTGACCACTTTAGATTCTACAGAATCTGATTGGCATGAAAGCTGGTTAAATATCCTACATAGGACCAGGGATGAGTGTCTGACACCACTATGCTGAGTCTCAAAGAAAATTATAAAAGTATAGCATATCAGAGATAGTGCCTACTATCCACAATTCACTAAAGAATTGTGCTGGACGACCAGATAAGGCACTTCCACCACCCACGCTGGGAGAACAGAAAGGAAATGAACTAATAAAAGGGTCCATCTAAAGATCGGAGATTGTGTGACGTTTTCATTAAGAAGTTACAGCAATGTCCTACCAGTAACTAGAAATAGGAGTCAATTTAAACAAAAAAACAAAACAAAAGGATTATTCCCCAGTTTTCCTTCCTTAGATCAGAAGCTCAAGCCTCCTCAACATCTGATATGGTTTTTATCTGGAGGTAGTACTTACCTGATTGACAAGAGCTGCTGTATCTGGTGAGTATTTTCTTGGTCTAAATCCTTTTATTTTGTATCTCCTTTTCCCTTCCTCTGTTGTATACAACTTCCTCCTCACCTGCACATTTTTCCCCACTCCCATTTGTCCTCTTGCCACCTGCATATGCTTTTCCCTCTTCCCCAATCACTTCAAAATATTAGATGTTAGTAATTATTTGTGTCAAATGCAATAATTGTTTCTAGCATCTAAAGCCAGGCATGATACAGATGTGAAGCCAATACACTAGACTGCGTACAACTGGACTCAGACCAAGACAGAGAACAGGAACGTCATTAGTGATGTAGATGGAGATATCCTCCTGTCAACTGACGGAGGGCAGACATGCATCCTTTCTTCTGGAGCTTTGTGTACCATTTGACACAGCAGATCATGAAATGTAGTTGTCCCACATGACAGAGGTGGCAGAAACCCTGGGGAAATGTACAAAAATAGTTTGAGTCCTTCCTTCAAGGACACACCCAAAGGATAGTGATGGAAAACTGCACCTGTACCACCAGACACCCTCACTTGCCAAGTATCACAAGGATCTTTTTTTCCTCCTGTTTTATTCAATATTTACATATAACCACTAGAAGCACTGGCAAGCAGGGTGGATAAAAATCAATGATTTAAAAAAATAAAATAAATAAATAAATAAAATCGGATTTTTATTTAAATTGGATTTTTTTGATAAAAATGCTTTTTGAGGAAAAATATCTAAAGATAAAGATATATTAGAGCTCAAAGATATCTCATCATGGAATAGGGATTATAAATTCTAACTCTATAGTATGAGACAATATATTCATGTAATGTTTAAGAAAAGTTTTGTAAAAGAGTTCCAATAGTTCATGGCTTAGGGACCCAATATTATGGGGTCCCAGGGGCTTCTGAATAGATTATTTAGGTTAATCTTTCCATCTATCCAATGGGATTCAGTGCTCAGTCTAGAAGATACCATCAGAGATGCTTAGTTTTGCAGTTCTCAAACTTTACATTTGTGTCTCCAGAGATAACATGCTTGTTAACAGCAAAAATGTTTTTAAATAAATTACAATTTCACCTTTAAAGTAGTACTGAGTGTCAGTGAATGCAATGAGCAATACTAAATGAGCAGTATGGTAATAATAATTAAATAACTGCATTGACTTATTTTGTTTAGGAGAATCCATCAGGATTCTGAAGACTATCCACCTTGTGTGTGATTGGAAAATGGGTGGGGGACAGTCTAAGGACAACCTTCAAGATCACCATCATTTTCTATAGTTTCAGAGTTATCTGCCAATGATAGTGTTTCAGTTACATCAGGTATGTCACATAGCCACAGTCTATCACCTGCAGCAAAAAGAAAAAAAAAATCTCCAGAATCCAGAAAAAAAAATAGATAAGTTTGTGATAAGAACCAGCAGATTACAAAAAGAGGTAATTGATGAAAAAATTTCCCGGTTTGTTTATTCAACAAACTCTTTCCGTATGATTGAGAACCCACACTTCATTAACATGATTCAGTCATTAAGACCAGGATACAGTCCACCCAGCAGAACAGATGTCGCAAGCAAATTGCTAGATAAGGTGTATGAAAGAGAAATTGAGCAGTGTGCAAAAAGGTCTAGAGGGCGAAACTGTTAACCTGAGTGTTGATGGGCGGAGCAATATCCACAATAATCCTGTGTGACTACAGAAGAAGGGAATGTCTTCCTTACAGAAACAACTGATACATCAGGAAATGCGCACACAGCAGAGTACGTACAAGTAGCAGCAGTAAAGGCTATAACAAACTGTGAAAAAAAGTTTAAACGTCTAGTACGCAGCTTGGTCACAGACAATGCTGCAAATGTATCCAAGATGAGAAGAAATTTAGAAGAGAGTCCCAAGCTAATAACATATGATTGCAGAGCTCATTTGATGCACCTTCTAGCCAAAGACTTCAGTGTTCCAGAAATAAAGGCTAATGTTGTTGAAATTGCAAAATACTTCTGTAACCACCACTTTGCAGCAGCTGCTCTGAAAAAAGTGGGAGGAACCAAGTTAACTCTCCCACAAGAGGTGCGATGGAACTCAGTAGTGGACGGTTTTGAGCACTACAGAACAGGCCTAATCTGATGATAGTTTGTGGACAAAATCGTGAAAAAATAGATGGCACTGTCACAGCCAAAGTTCTCAACATTGGGCTTAAGAGAAATGTTGAAAACATGCTGAGTACCCTGAAGCCTATTTCAGTAGCCTTGAACAAAATGCAGGGAAATAGCTGTTTTATTGCTCATGCTGTTGAAATCTGGAAGGAACTGAGTGAGATCTTAAAAGGAGAAATATGCAATGAGTTAAATTACAAGCATTAAAAAAAAAAAATAGGACAAGCACTATCCCTAGCTCATTTTCTTGCAAATATTCTCAATATTCAGAACCGGGGATTAAACCTTAACTGCTAAAAAAGAGGAGTTGGCTATGACATGGACATCCAGCAATTATCCTTCCATAATGCCAACTATAATAAACTTCAGAGCTACGGGTGAACCATTCAAGAAATATGTTTGCTGATGATGTTTTAAAGAAAGTCACACTAGTGAACTGGTGGAAGTCACTTAAGCACTTGGATTCAGAGACTGTTGAAGTGATAATCTCACTTTTAACAGCAGTAGCTTCTTCTGCCAGTGTAGAAAGAATATTTTCTTCCTTTGGACTAATTAGTTCCAAACTGAGAAATTGTTTGGGACCTGAAAAAGCAGGAAAGCTTGTTTTTCTTTTCCAGATTATGAACAAACAGGAAAATGAAGGTGAAGACGACTGAGTTAGCTGCAGAAGCCAATATTTTAAGTTGCTCATGTTTCCCATATTTCTCATGGCTGACATAGTCTATTTAATTTTTGTTTTTTGTTTTTTTAAATATTTCACTTAACATTGTTTTTAACAAAAACAAACCTGATTTTAAAAAACTTGAATGTTTAACCAAATTAAAAAATTCATATGCTTATTTTGTTAAAATATTATATGTTTGCTGTTAAAGAAAAAAAAATCCAGAATACATAACATTGTTGTTTTAGTTAAATAAAACAATTTATATGTCTGTCTGGTGATGTTCTCCGCCTAATACAGCATGGCAAGAAAATCCTCCAAATATTAATGATTAACCTGTTGAATTGGAGATAGTTTCCCTCCCAATGACTTAATATCTGCTTCAATTACCTTTGGTAAATGAAATAACCAAGTAGTCATTCATTTTCTGATACAGCTGTAAAACCAAATAAATCACTTAAAAATGTATAGTGTGTACCTTATAAAAATGAAACTTACATCTGAGTTGTGAAGAATATGTATTAAGGTTATAACACAACAAGAATACACTTTTATGTAGAAATCCCTGATTAAATCGAGTCTTACTGACTAGTGATTTAAATCATGATTTAAATCAATTGGATTTAAATCAAATCCATCCTGTTGGCAAGACATCATGGGCTCAAATGCCAACAACATGCAGATGACATACAGATCTATCCATCTTTCACAATATAAGAAAACTGTTGACTAATATGTATACATATGCAGGCTAGCCAGCATATCAATTTATGTATTATCCGTATCATACACATACAGATAAGTATGCATTAAGCACCAACAACATTAAACCAAATACTGTAACAATGATATAGCCTAAACTGACTGATACCATAACTCTGTTCAATATTCTAAGTTCCCAAAACTCCTTGCATTTGCTGAAGTAAGCATTTGACATAAGCAGATAGGAAACTTGTCAAAATCAAGATACATTCACTCTATGTCTTAGTACAAAACGGAGAAGTAACTTCACAGACCAGTACCTGGAATGCTAGTATCCAAAACCAAGATAAGTTTAAAAACAGAATAACAAGTTAAGGAACTGGGAAAAAGTGATGGATTGGATTTCAGTGACATGTAAATAAAGGTGTAATTTTGGGATCACATCGCTGCACGAGACGGCTTCCCAAACACTGGTATCATATAGAACCCTTTTCCTGTACTATATTATTGGCTTACAGCAATAAACCAGACAAACCAATGTCAGTCTGGCCTCTTGAATAAAGTTCATAAGGAACCAAAGTGTGGGCAGTCATCTAACTATACAATTTAGCAACACATCACCACCATTGCTATCAAGTTAGGTCAGTATTGGCAGAGATCAGCTCAAGGATGAACAGCTGGTTGATCCTAAACCAAAGCAAGATGGAGGTTATGCTGACTGACAGAAGAAAACAATTCAAGATTATGTCACAGTGCAGTCTCCTCTGGTTGAAGACACATACCCATAATTGGTCAAGTAAGTCCTGAGTTTACAAGTGCTCTTGGACTTCTCCACAACTCTATGCTGTCACATTCCAAGTAAGTCTCTGTTTGCAAACTGTGTGGAGGGCCAAAGTAAGCTGGTATCTGGGGGCTGGTTTCACACCTTTGGGGGTGACAAACCAGGGGGAACAGTCCAAGTGTCCGGTAGTTAAGAACTCAGGGAGGATGGATTTGGGGAGACTCAGGACAGGAAGGCCTGTTGATGTCACCCTGCAAGGAGTAAGTAGGCTAGGGGAAGTTGAGACCTTGTGCTTGTGGGTAGGTTCCTCGTGTCAGAGATCTGAGCCATAGCAGCACAGTGTTAAGGCATCTGAAGATTACAGAGCAGGTGACAACCTCTTACTGGTCTGGGTGATCCCTAAAACATCAACATAAGACAGCACATCCATAAAAAACAAAAAAAAAGAATATAAATCCACATGAAAGGAAGAACCACATGTGAAAATCTTGGACACAATGCTTAACACACTACAGCAAGGAGCTCTGATGTCATGATGATGGGTGCAGTATAAGAACCTGAATAGAATATCAGTGAACAGATAACAGGTGCTAATAGTGCTGCTCATATCTGATGTGACTAGCAGAACCTGTGTCCCAAATGGTATAGTTCAACATCCTATCCTATGGGGATAAAGACCAACTGAGGATAATATGTCTGGGTGCAGTCCTGTATCTGGAAGCAAAATATGTTAGAACAAAAATAAATCTTCAAACTGTTAAGCTTCCTAAACAAAACCAAAGGAAAACTGCATCCATGAGAGTAAGGTGACCAAAAGCCTATAAGCAGTTACTGATTAAAAGCAAACATGTTACACTGAATGAAAAAAATCACACAATTACAGTTCTCACAGCAAAGATAACTTGACTGCATTACACATAGAGAATATACATGATTATTAGTTAGCGGTATCCAGTATATTGGCCCCCCATCTACCAACACACATAGTGATCCATCAAGGAATAGTTTGAGACACCTACTCTGGGTACACTCAGAGAAGGCAATTCAGGAAGAACATTGTTTGGAAGGCCTCCAGGCTTCTACAAGATGTTGTGAGAAAACCACCTGGCTCCTCTGCAGCCCACAGATGCCAAGGAAAAAAGTATTCAGCAGCAACAACTGGGTGCTGCAGGGAGGGTCTTGCTGCTTTGTGCCCCCAATCTCTGCCCATGCTTTGGAGGCTGTCGTGGCAGCAAAAAAATCTGCTGGTGGCCACTTTTGAGAAACACTGCCCTAATAGATCTGTTCCGTAGCTTCAGAGCTGTGTGCAGTTTCTTAACATGCAAATGTCAGATCTTTAATATACTATTTACAACACTGTTTGCTTCTTTGTTGCTGTTTCACAATACAACACAATTAAGCCAAAGGATTTGGGACATTCCAAGGTTTTTGCTAAATGAGGTCTAGTTAGTTGAGGGAGCCAGTCAACTAGTATTTGTCTACGAAGCTGGCTAGCTGTTTCTTCCCTGTACTGAGGTTGGGAAGTGAGTTCTTCAGCTACTTGTCAGTCCCCCACTTTGCTTTCCTATTTTCCTTCAGCAGGTACCGATTCCCCAGTTTAGTCTTGTAATAGGTTCTGGGGGATTGCAAGAATACTTTTTTCCTTGGCATCTGTGGGCTGCAGAGGAGCCAGGTGGTGTTCTCACAACATCTTGTAGAAGCCTGGAGGCCTTCCAAACAATGTTCTTCCTGAATTGCCTTCTCTGAGTGTACCCAGAGTAGGTGTCTCAAGCTATTCCTCCAAGGGCCAAGAAACCATGTTTTTAGCCCATTTCTGATTTACATCTAATTTGTCAGGTGCTGGGCTTGAAGCTCCATGAGGCTTGCTGAAAGAACACAGTGAGTTCAATTAATGGTTACATAGAAATTAGAACCTAGATTCTCTTGGCTCCAGTTCCTCTGCTCTTAACTGCCAGGCCAGAGCACACAGCTTTCTTTTTATTTTATCAGATCTAATCACTGTGTGTATTCTGATATCCTTTGACAACTGACAAAAATTATACCTTCAGTAAAACCCATCTATCCACAGAAATTTTAAAAGTTTACAAAAATGTTGACTTTGAACAGATGTGATTATTTAAAAAAAAGTCAGCAGGACTGAAGATGCAATCTAATTGATCAATGGTAATTCAAAGTATGATAAATCTTTGATTACACACTGGGACATGTTCTTCACATCTACATGTCTATGAAAACAGAGAAGACAAATGGGATTTAAAAAAAAAAAACTTTAATGTAGTCTCATTAATATACTTGAGGAATATAGAAAAGGTAACAGTTTACATGAAGCAAGTCACTTCAACCCAAAAGCTGTACTGAACTACCCATCAAATCATTTGGTGACTCTTTTTCTGAAAAGACTGTCTTCGAAAAACAAAGATATATTCCCCTATTTGAACTGGTTTTGATCTTACACAACTTAACATTGTTTATAATCCTTGGAAAAATTTTAAATTTACTTTAACATCAGCTTTTCTGTTATTTCCTGAAGAGTGCCATATTCAAGCGGTCTACTCCCTGATATGGTGCAGTTCTGACTGAAAGACGGTTTTCTAAAAGCTCTTACTGTCTTTTAACTTCAATTTATATTCATTTATAAATGGCTTGAAAAAATTACTTAACACAAAATGGCCCAAAGATTAAGCCTACCTAGGTGCAAGATATTGTGACCACATCTCCTGCCTGCACCTTGTTCAGGGACTTCATCCTTTGCAGGAACCTGTGGCTCGTATGCAGTTCTGATGTTTTCCAACTCCCCCAGAATTCTCTTTGACTACTAGGAGGGAGAAAAGGAAACTTTGTCTGTTCCTCTTTCTCCCCCACCCATTCTCAGGTATACTGGCTGCTGCAAGAGGTGTGAGTGTCTCCAGTATTCTACACCCCCTTGGCCTTCTACCTTCACATAAGCCAGTAGGGATGTAAAAGGTTAACCGGTAAGCATTAGTCTGACCAGTTAACCTGCCTGAACCGTTAACCCCGCCCGGGCCTGCCAGCCCAGTTGCCCCATTGCAGCAGGCCCCACCACCCAGCCCTGGGCCCCGCTGGCCAGCAGGATCGGCCCCCGCAGCTTAATCGGTTAACCATTTAAACATTTTAAATGGTATTTACATCCCTAAAAGCCAGAGGTATCTGCTACTCGACACTGCATGCCCAGCTTCTGTTTTTGACCTTCTTCCTCAGGAACTTATTACAGTGTTGATGCTGCTACTCATAGCGTTGTCTATCAGCTGCAGAGTTGAAACTAGCAAGATTCTTGTCAGTTTCACTGCTTCCCACAGGGTTCTGCATAGCCACAGTGAAAACTGTCAAGACTCTGCTCGAATATTCTTGTGTTCTCTCTCATTGTTTTGTCAAACTACAACAGAATAAAAATTGGCCAATGTCTTCAGCCTTTGGAAGACTGCACTGTGATGATCTGATTTATATTTGGCTCCAGTCTGGAAGGTTATCTTCACAACCATAAGGGCTGAAGAATTCCTTTCTTTTAAATTTGAAGTTTAGATTCTGCGGAGATTAATAGTATTCCCCTGAGAAAGCCTCTGCTCTACGAGCAAATGGATTTTGCAATCTGTTCAGATATATACTAGTTAAAAATGATAAACCCTTTTTTCCCCTTCATATTTTTATTTTTACTGTTTTATTCACTAAGTGACACCACAATTTTCCTCTTAGTTTTTTCCCCCCTAAAGTCACTAACTATTTTATTTGCACATAAATACCATTTTTATTCAATTTATTTTGCCTGGAAGTCATGACTACCTGCTTCAAACACTAGTTTTGAAACAACTATAAGCTATAGAATTACGATCCTCAATCTTGACAGAACTGATTCAGCCCTTATCTTTCTGAGATAGACTGAGTTGTATACACTTCACTATTAGCTCAAACCTTAAAAACAGGGGTACCCCCTCATCTCCCCACAGCCATTAAAATCTTATGCACTTTTTAGAAGCATAGGATAACCCCTCAGTATCCTTGGCCAACAGGATCCCCTCCTCACCCCAATGAACATTTCACTGGCTGTTAGCTAGATTTCCAGTGGTGGATGAAGGGACGAAGAGACAGCTTGACATATCTAGGACCTGATGCTACAAAGTACTTAGCTCACTGACTCCCATAAAAGTAGGAGGCATTCAGCACATCACAAAGGGTGATCAGCACCTCAGGATCAGGCTCACAGTTTGTAAAGGGCTTCAAGATTCATATAGGATGAAAGTGATATATTTTCCTGGTTTTACTTTTGCACACATAAGTATTAATGGGTATTAATGTTAACTACAACACATGCATAGATGAAAATATTCCCCTAAATCAGAATTCTTTATAATGGCATCTTAAATATGCAAAGCAGCACAATGCACACAAAAAAACCCACTAAGCTCTTACAACGAATATCTAGTAGTCTGATAAGGAGCTTCATACAACTTCTGCAAAAAGGATGAAAGGTATTTCTATTCTAATCTATTCTCTTTAGCTCTGATTCTACAATTAGATCAGTGCAGGTGGACTTTGATGACTGGACAGTGCCAAAGTAGGGCTGTGCATGGGTTCAAGGGTCCATCTGTGTGGATAAGATTGCAGAATCAGGGCCTAAGTGCTTGTGCAATTCCCTTGCAAGATCTCTGTAGTTAATGTCTTAGTTAATTTGCAATTACGTAGAATTTTTGCACATGATCATCATCATCCAGTAAGGTATATACTGTTTTAGTGTCACACTAAGGCTAAACTTTCTTTTTATTAAATGAGCAATGCAATGGTTTGGTTTTGGTAGGACTCATTTATGGAAATTATTTAATGGAAAGTGATGGGGCTAACAATTGTGAGGGTCTGTCTAAGAGAGATTTACGATACAACTTTGTCTTCAATGCAGATAAAGTGTTAGTACAGGTTTGTAGAGTTGGACCCTAACAATACCACTCATATTGGCTTCAACTGGATTAACCATTTGAGTAAGGGTCTGAGGGGGTATTGGGGCCTTTGGTGCTACTGTGAACCGAGGTAGAGGAAAGCAAAACCTCTTTCAAGTTTTTTGTTTTTTGTTTTTTAATATACTCACTGACTGATTGATTCAACTCCGGTCTTATTTCCACCACGGTCTGCATCTTCATCAGTATCAGAGTCAGCTCCAGTCTCACCTTGATGTATAAAATTTCGGCATATGAGAATATAGCCAAGTGTTGCTTCCTACCTGCTTGGAGTTATTTTCAAAACTTAATTTTACCCAAAGTCAACAGTGTAGTTTTTCCAGTTGAAGATGTTCTAAAATTACATTTACCCAAAAGAAAAAGCAATTTCTGAAATTGCTGCTGCCCACAAGCTGAGACTAGTTTGAACTATCCTTTGATTATCCATTAACGTATAAGAAAATCCAGTTGGTTAGGGGCAATTCCAGCTTTGTTACTGTATTAAGGGAAAAGGGCAATGAAAGGCAGAGAATCTGCATCACGTAAGCCCCACAGTGAGCTACACAAGAGGGGTTATAGGTGGACCACCCACTCAGAGGACCTCTGCATCTCCTGCAACCAAAGGGGAGCTCAACATTGGCACAGAAAAGTTAGCAATAAACAAGCCAATATTGAAGGGAATTTGGCAGACAGACCAGAGAAGGTACCACTGGATACCATGTGAATACATGGATCTAGTAGCTGAAAGTCCCCAAGTAGGGACTGCAAAAGAGGCTGCAGACACTATTCCAGCTCATGGGTTCGAATGCAGCCACAGAGCAGCTACACGTCAACCCCGGGGCCTGTCATGCAGCACACCCATATGAAACTCAATTACAACACACTAAACTGTGGCTTGCCCCCAGTGCTTGTACAAGAAAATATGACACCGCATTACTTCCCAGCACAGGCTACATAAGCGTGTCACAGCAGGGGACAGAACAGCCTACATGGGATTGCTACACACCTTGATGCATTGGGTGGGAGATTAGGTAGAACTATGACTCTACCCCAATGCATCAGCCAGCACAGCTGAGCTGGTACAGCAGGGGATGTAATCTGCTACTCATACATAACAGCAGCAAATTATTTCCCTCCGTAGCACGTGGGGATCCAAGGAAAGAAGTGTGGCTATTAATAGCCAACTCCCTTCCTGGTCTGTTCCTGGGGCAGCACCATACTGCCCTTTTCTATGGGCTGAGAGAAGATTCTCATTCTAACCCTATGACTCTATACAACAACCATGAATTTTGCTTTAATAGAACAACAATCTAGAGCTGGTCAGAAAAAGGGATGTTTTCCTGCAGAAAATTTAGATGAAAATAAAAATCTGTTTTTCTTTAAAAAAATTTCCATGGAAAAATTATACTTTTTGTTGAAAGTCTGATAACTGAAAACTTTAGGGTGAAAAATTTCTATTGAGAAAAATCAAAATTAAATATTTTGTGTTGGATCATTTCAACTTTAAACTGTCCATACAGGAAAATCGCAGGGGCTCAGGAGATGGCAGTTTAATGTCAAATCAACACAAAAAAAAAGTTTGGGAGTTTTTTGACAAAAAGCAGTTTTCCATAGAAAGACACTTTGCATGAAAAAGTTTGTTTTGTCGAAAACCTTATTTTCCATCAAAAATAGTTTAGACAAAGTTTTTGAGCAACCCTAGGTATATCACAGCAGATGACATTAGATAAGTTAATACCTGTTGATAGAAAAATGTGGTTAAGAGCTATTGTCTTATTACATATATTTTGGTTTATGTAGAAAAATATAGTTAGCCAGATAATTTTAACTTTTTACAGTACTAGAAGTTTATTCCTTTCAAGTTATTTATTTTAAGAAATTTCTGAGGATGCAGTGGTTTGATGCAGAAAAGGCCCATCTTTAAGGTAGATTCCTTTAACTGGGCACTGTTGTACAATTAAAGATCAAAATCTGCAGAATTTATCATAAGAGAAAATAAAGAGCTAGTTCTTACCTTCAAGAATCTTCAGGAGTTTTTTCTCAGATAGAAGTTCTAACTGATCCAGGCAAAGTCTTTTGATTTCCTCCATGGAACAATTCTAAGAAGATTGAGGCAATAAATTAAAACAAAAAAATCCACATTCATAATCCACATATCTGAGGAGAAGCATATATGCAAATCACAATCAACCCTCCACTTCTATCAAAAATTAAACAACTGTTGTCTTTAGAGTGAAAGAATCTGAAATCATTAAGAGATGCAGATGAATCAAATCTGAAAAAAAAAAAAAACCTCTCTTCATCACACCTCAAAGGGCTTTTGAATTCTTGCTGAGACCTGATGATCTTCTCTATCCTCTTTGATCCGGACAACCACCTTTGGAAGATGAACTGCAAATACAACATGAACGTTCCAGCCATTTCAGCTCTACCTGCTGCATGTTCTCATTAACCAAACTAGCAGGGATATTATGTACATCACTCAAAGTTTCAGTTCCTCTCGTACAGTTCATACAACATCCAGCTCAGACAGCAGCTCCTTTTTTGCTGTGATGCACCTTCCTGAGATATCACAGCCATCAGATAACTACAAAGGAGCAATAAGACGTGTGTGTGTGTGTGTGTGTAAAGTTAAGTATTTAACAACAATAAAAAAATTAAAACTGACAAATACAAAGATACAATTTCTGAAAAACTACACAATATTAAGTGTCTGTTTAGATTCTATGGTGGTTGTGACATCTGAACAAAGTGCAAGCTAGTGAGTCATTATGTAGGAGAAGCTGGTAATATGAGCCATGAGCATAAACCATGCTTACTCCACAAGCTCTGTCCCTAACTAGTAGCTGAACCACAAAGAAGTTTAAATTAGAGCCAACAGAGCTGCACCTTCTAGCTCAGGCAGTAAAGTCTTATGTTCAGCGGTCCTGGGTTCAATTCCTGTTGCCAGTGACCTACCCAGGGGCATCAAGTTATGTAAGCAAGATAGGATGACAAGGATCTGAAAAGTGATTTTAAAAGAAGAGGATATAGGTAAAATGTACTTAACACTCTTCATGGGTAGTTAAATGAAGCATTTAGCCCATATTACTGAAGTGCATGGAATTTCTAGCTCTTTTGTGTTTCTGAATGCTAGCTACCATATTTCCTGGTAAGGATAAAAGTCCCTTTAGAATAATCTTTGTTATTTTCAGTCACAGATTATTAGAACTTCAGGCGCAGAACAGGCTTAGACACAGTTTTGTTACTGTACTTCAATCCCTGTGGCAACAAACAGCCCTGCAAGGATGACATGAGGTATGTTTTTTTGTGTTTATCTATCCTTTTGTTTTAAACTCATTACCTTAAACTTGCTCAATGCCTCAGACTGGAAAGCTGTTCCTTTAACCTTTTTAGGTCACATTACAAGATGCACACTCCCAGAATAATATTGTTGTTTTTTAAAGGAAACCTACTATCAATCACTTGGCTAATCTAACCCTAGATAACAACAGACATTTCAATTCTAGGGTTTTCTTTAGCAGAGGCTGCTAGTCTTATCAAATTGTATGTTTTTATTTTCTTTAAACAGGAATAACATTCCTCCAGGGTGAACATTCCAAATTCATTTTCACTTGTGACCTGGAGGACTGGAGCTCAAGCAGATGACATAAACCGGGCACTCATTCTACAGAATGTTCCAATAATAAATTAGAGTCAGGTCTTACTGTAGCAGCTGTGGTATGACAAAATTATGCTCTATTACTGTTTGTTTTCCTTCCATACCATAGAAGAGTTTATCATATTACAGAGAAAGAGGAAAACATTTAAATAGTTTTAGAAATATAAAAATCAAATCTCATTGAGTCAGCTCAATATTAAGAAGTCTATACTCAAAGCAGCTCTTCAACCCAACTATGAAATGCTGTCATTTCTATATACCACAGTGATGAGCATGGTATCAATACTTAAAAAATTAAAAGTACAGCAATGTCTTAACAATGCATAGAAATACTATGCAACAGTTTAAGACATGAAGTGAATAACACATCGAATTGGAATTCTAGGAGGAATTTAGCAGAACAGAATAAAATTAGTGCATTTGACTAATTGGGGTTAACAATGCCTTCTTAAAAATATTGCCAAAGGATCTTTAAATGACAAGTTTCACCACGGTTTCATGTCTCATCTTTGTGAAGACTCTGAATAAGAGTGAAAAAAATAAAAACAGAGGACTGTACCCTAGTGGAAAATTATTAAATTTAAAATTTCATATAACTGTTGCACAAAAGGTATGTAGGCTGCTGTAATACACATGTTGGAAATCCACTGGACTGACCTGAGGCAAACAGAGCTGTTCAGCCCTGCATATACTGAAGAGTTACGTATATTTCAATACCTTCAAAACATCAGGCAGCATTTTCTGCAGTTTCTTCTCCCCTATGACACAGAAGCACTGATGAAGCATTTCTTTTTTGTCTGCAATGTAGAAACTAACTGGTTTTAGAGACACACTGAGGTCTAGTCCACCATCTTCTATGTCGCTGTGCTCTTCAGCTAATTCCTCTTTTTCTGCAGATGGCACAGTACATTTTATTTCCTAAAATTAAAAGATATTAAAACGCTTGGAAAAATACAATTAATGGAAATTGTCTCTTTAATAAGTCAAGAAAGGAGGAAAGCTTTTACAACGGGGTGTCTGTCTCAACAATATGGTTCTTACTATAAAATGTTTAAAAGGATATTACAAATGAACATCTTGTATTTCTGGAATGTTATGAATCTTTAAGTGCTTTACATTGTAAGATGGAGAAAGTTACATGAATGCTCTTCAAATGTGTAGGCCAAACATTAATATCCCTCTCAAAAAGCTGGCTATTTTGGCTCATCCTAGCAGTCTGAAAGACCATAAAGCAAAGAGCTACTTCGCCACATAATCTGAATAATATATTTGGAAAAACAAAATAAAACTTTGCCCACTTGGCTATAACTGGGCTGCTGTATTCCCTGAAATTAATGGAAAACAAGGGGAGAGATGTTTGGCAGCACAAAAAACATGTTCCTCTGGTATGTCTGACGCAGTTAATCACAATTAGCCTTTGTAAAGCTACTGCTAATGACAAATGTCTTGCTGAAACAACAGTTTGTGCCCAGGATCTTGAGAACCAAATGGGGTAAATGTTATGACAAGAACATGTATTGGGCAGGGCGATGCGGTACAGGAAAGACTATAGAGATTCCCCAGAAATGTCTTTTCATGTAGCCCTCCTTACCATCAAACATTAAAAATTAGCTAGTAAGTGTGAAACTGTTTTCCTATAATGCAATTCTGTAGATACTAATATACAAATTTTGGTCACCTCTAAAACTTGTCCCCCATCTAATTTCCCATGGGAAAAGTTATGCAGCTCACCAATACTCAGACTAGCCCCACACAGTTTCTGCACTTTATTCCTTCAACAGGTTTCTATCTGTTTGCCTTTTCTCTACTCTACATTTGTCTCTGTTGCTTTCTATTTTGGTGTTGTGTGTAAAACGCTTCTGAGCTTGAGGCAGGAGTTACTTTTCCTGACTCGAAGGAGTCATGTTCTTTCTGAATCCAGCACTTCACAGTGGCTTTAACAGGACACTGACTGTCGGTGCACTAAAGGGAACGGACTGATGTAGCTGCTTCAGAGGAGCTGGCAAGGTAGGGCCACCCCACGGGGAGTGGGAGCAATGCCAGTGGGTCGGGCTTTAGCAGAGGCCCGTCGGGGAGACGCTTTCACGCTGGTGGGTTGGAGGACGGGGGCGCCTCCCTTGGCCATGTCCAGCCGGGTGGGCGCTCTGCTCTAGCCCACGCAGGAGTTAGGCGGGGCAGCCCCACCACCCGGGCCACGCAGGGGGTCAGACTAGTCGATCTCACCGGGTCCTTCTGGCCTCGGGCTCCAGGAACCAGAACGAGCAGCCGCCTAGCCGGTACCGCGGCCCTCCCGGCTCAAAGCCACCCTAGCGCTCAGCGCCACAGGCCCTGCCTCCCCCGCGGGAGCACCGCCGCTTCCGCGCGCCCGGCCAGGCCCCAGCCCCCGGCCACGCTGGGGGACGTTACCTCCAAGAGGCTGTAGCTGGACTCGGTACTTCGCCGCTTCCCCTCGGTGCCCCCCGCGCCCGAGCCCCCGTCTAGGCCGCTGGAACGAGAGCGGCGCCGCTTCTTTTCCTTGGAGGATTTGCGGCCCGGCATCGGCCCGGCCTCGCGGCGGTTGGAGCCGCGTTCCGTCCCCCACCAACGGTCACATCCCCGAGTCACCGACAGAACATCCACCCGCAACCGTCGCGGGTTGGTTCCATCACCACGACAACGGGCTCCCGGCGGCGCCGTGGTGACGTCAGAGCCGGGGCAGGTGGACTTCCGGCGCTTAGTGGTGTTGGGGATTTCCGCTGCAAGTACTTCCGGTGCTGGGAGGCGTGGCGGATCCGCCTGCTGTGTGTTCCTCCTGTGACCCGCCTGCAGCGAGGAGCCCTGGTCAAGGCTGCCCAGCATTTCCCCCAGGCCTGCTGCAGGCTTCCCGCGAGCCGCCCACTGCCTGGCCCAGGGCAGACGGGCAGTGTGTGATCGGAGGCTGCAGGCGGCTGGGGGAGCGTGGAGGGAAGCTAGGGGAGTGGTTAGCAGCAGGAGGGATGGCGTGGGAAGCATTCTGGGAGTCGGGTATCCGGCAGAGCAGTAGGGTGTATGCTCACATCTCCGCCTGGCTGTCCAACTGCTAGACCGGCTTGTTTCCCAGCAGGAAGTTAGGACCGGCTGCCTCAGTGAGCATCTTTCCACCTTCTTTTAGGGAAGATGCAGTTGATTGTGTAGTCTGACAAATAGCAGATTAAGTCAAATTCTGCAACGGAACTGTTTGGTGCTTCTTTATTGTGCTCCAGAGATCTGAGTTGCCATAAGGTCGAGGGAACCACTGCAAAGGGCAGAGATGGATGAATGGATGGGAGAATGTTCCTTAATCAATTATATGGAAACGGGAACAATTTCAGAATAATCATCTAGGGTGCCTGATAAGGTTCTGACTTGCCTGACAAAGCAGCATGTTGAGGGAGCCTGCATGGGTAATGTTAGGAGAGGGAGGGAAACTTCACAGATGAACAACAACAATCGGATATCTGATAATTGAATGTAGTATTTGCATATTTAAAATTTCTTTCTGTGGAGCAGCCTTCAAAAAAAAAAAGAAATCTCAGGTGGAATAAGCACATTGCCTGGATGTTTTTATAAGAAAATAGTTAATATTGGCAAGTAAATGGTTGTGATTAATGTAGGATAAATATGAAATTAACAGATTAAATCTAGCTTAAGTTTGGTAAAGGAAATGTGTGTGTTGTGAAGAAAGGCCCTGACTAGCAAGAAGAAGGACGACCTTGAAAATGAGTAAAGCCAGAAGGAATGAAGTAGACAGGATGTCTGGTTCAAAGAATAACTAATGAGATAAGGGGAAGTTTCTAAAAAGAAGCCCTCTGACCGATAGGGGTGGCTGCATATGGTTTTAAATAAGACAAAAGGAGTATGTCTTAAAAGGAGCCAGTATAAACCTTCCCACCCGAAATGCCAGTGTTGTCTTAAAAGTAAAGTCTATGTGAACCAAGGTACAATGGAAAAATTGTTGATCAGCAAGAAGGAGGGGAGGAAAGGCCTGGGAAGAAAGGAGGTTTTAAATCATATCTACTTTGAAAGTGGAACTAAAGATGACCTGTCTCAAATTGGTTTTTAGCTGAAGTCAGGAATTGGCAGTGATATCATTTGTTTGTTAAAGGGTATACAAAATTCAGAAGCAGAGGGGTCTTTGTCAGACCCTACCTTACCATGAGCACCCAGAATGAGACTGTTTTCCCTAGGTCTGGCCTATTTGTAAGTATCTTGATCACATGCTTACAAATATTTTGTTAGGTGTAGTGACTGTTATTTTTAGGCTGTTAGGCAATTGTATAATTGAGCGATTGTATAAAATACCATTTGGCCTTGGGTTTAATAAAGGAATCTATGGTTAAAATAGTGTCTGGTGGTCTATATTAATTTCTAATATTAGTAAGTCCAACAATTAGGCTTTAGAGTTAACACTCAAAATGAATACAGCAGTTCACACACTGTGCTATTATTTCAATGTCTGGGTCCAGATAGGGTGACCAGACAGCAAGTGTGAAAAATCGGGACGGGGGTGGGGGGTAATAGGAGCCTATATAAGAAAAACCCAAAAATCGGGACTGTGCCTATAAAATCGGGACATCTGGTCACCCTAGGTCCAGATAACATTGCACTGGTACACATTTTCAAGCTTATCTTTGCAACCAGAAAAGTTAAAACACTCCCTCTCCCCCTATGAAAGTATAAATTTGATAAAATGCAAATATCAAAAATGCACAGATTCTAAATTCTGCCTAATAGCCATGCAGGGTCAGACCAATGGTCCATCTAGTACAGTATCCTGTTTTCCGACAGTGGCCAATGCCAGATGTATCAAAGGGAATGAACAGAACAGGGCATCTATCCAGAGATCCATTCCATCATCCAATCCCAACATCTGGTAGTCAGAGGCTTAGGGACACCCTGTTGTTTGCTTGCATCCCTGACTATCATGGCTAATAACTAGGCCCCTACCAAATTCATGGTCAATTTAACAATTTTAGGGTTTTAAAAATAATAAATTTCATGATTTTAGTTATTTAAATCAGAAATTTCACAATGTTGTAATAGGAGTTCTGATCCAAACAGGAGTTGGGAGGGGGTTTACAAGGTTGCTGAGTATGTGTGTGCGGGGGGGGGGGGGGTGTTGCGGTACTGCTACCCTTACTTCTGCTGGCAGCGGCGCTGCCTTCAGAGCTGGGCAGCTAGAGAGCGGCAGCTGCTGGCCAGGAGCCCAGCTCTGAAGGCAGAGCCACCGCCAGCAGCGGCACAGAGGTATGGCCTGGTATGGTATTGCCACCCTTACTTCTGCACTGCTGCTGGCAGGATGCTGCCTTCAGAGCTGGGCACTGGCTAACAGCCGCTGCTCTCTGACTGCCCAGCACTAAAGGCAGCACAGAAGTAAGGGTGGCAATACCGTGACCACCCTAACATAACTTTGTGACCCCCCCCCTTCACAACTCCCTTTTGGGTCAGGACCCCCAATTTGAGAAATGCTGGTCTCCCCCAGTTAAATCTGTATAGTATAAGGTAAAAGGACACACAAGACCAGTTTTCACTGGGGGAGACTAGATTTCATGGTCCATGACATGTTTTTCATGGCCATGAATTTGGTAGGGCCCTACCAATAACCACTGATGGACTTCCTCCATGAATTTATCTAGTTCTTTTTTAAATCCCCTGGCAACAAGTTTCACAGGTGGACTGTACTGTGTGAAGATGTACTTCCTTTTGTTTGCTTTAAAGCTGCTGTCTGTTAATTTCATTAGGTAACTCCTGATTCTTGTGTTATATGAAGGGGTAAATAGCACTGTGCTATTCACTTTATCCACACCATTCATCATTTTATAGACTCTATCATATCTGCCGTCAGTCATCTTTTCCCAGCTGAATAGTGCCCGTCTTTGTCCTCTTATGAAAGCTGTTCCATACCCTTCATTATTCTTGTGGCCCTGGAAATGTAGAACTTTGATTTCTAGCAGTTCTGCATATCATCTTGTTGCTGAGTGTTTTCTTTTTGTAATGTTTAATAAGTAACCAAGTCCTTGTAGAATTAATGGGAAACTACCATTGACTTTATTTAGATTTTGGGTTAGTATGGCTGTTAGGTTTTTTTATTTTAGGGAGAGAAGCCATAGTTAAGATTTTGTCACAGTTATTTTTAGTAAAAGTCACAGGCAACCAACAAAAATGTACAGGAGTTCATGAGCAGTCTATGACTTTACTAAAAATACCCAGGGGCCAGGGCTAGATGGGGGGGGGGGGCGGGGGGAAATGACAGCTGGAGTCCCATGGGGGGAAATGGGGGAATGACAGCTGGAGTCCCATGGGTGGGGGGGGAGGAACTGACAGGCCAAGCCATGGTGCAGGGGCACACAGCCCTGGCTCCACCGGCCACAGCAGGGGAGGGATGCGCAGCTGCAGGGCAGGAGCACACAGTCCCAGCTCCAATCCCAGCCACAGGCACAGAGTCCTGAGCACAGGCAAAGGAGATGTATGGCCCTGGGAAGCTGCAAGGGGAATGCACAGCCCCAGGGAACTACAGACCGGTCAGCCTCACCTCAGTCCCCAGAAAAATCATGGAGCAGGTCCTCAAGGAATCCATTTTGAAGCATGTGGAAGAGAGGAAGGTGATCAGAAACAGTCAACATAGATTCACCAAGGGCAGCCAAGAGGCAGGGGCACGCAGCCCCAGCCGCAGGGCAGAGCGCATGGTCCCGGCCACAACACAGGGGCACGTAGCCCCGGCTCCAGGCCCCACTTCAGGGCAGAGCGCATGGCCCCGGCACACGGGCCCACAGCCCCGGCTCCAGGTCCAGCTGCGGGGCAGGGGAGCACATTGTCCCGGCTGAGCAGCGGCACAAAGTCCTGCCTCCAGCCCTGGCATCAGCCGCTGACAGCTGAAGCCAAAGAAATCATGGAGGTCGGATAAAGTCACGGAATCTGTGACTAAATCTTATCCTTACTCATAGTATGCAGCAATATATAGGCTGAAGCTGTATTGACTGAGTCGATGAGATGACACTAACAAAGAGAGAGAGGCCTGGTGACATTTAGTGAGGCTCAATGCAGTTGGAGCCAATATGCAGTAGCCTGCTCCAAATGTTTACAGCAGAGATCCATACAGATTACCTTATCAAATTATTATAGTTTTTAGAAGAGATAGCACCTGTACAATCATTCTATTATGAAAAGGGATTCTATAGAATAACACTGCAAAGTTCCCATCAAGGTTTGTCTCTAAGTTTAGATTTCCCTCTTTCAACCTAAACAGCATGCCTGACTGGTTTATCCAGCATCTGGTTGAAATTGGCATGGATGAGAGTCAGCGGTCTCATAACAGGTTTCAGAGGGTTAGCTGTGTTAGTCTGTATCAGCAAAAACAACGAGGACTCTTTAGAGCACCTTAGAAACGAACATTTATTTGGGCATAAGCTTTCGTGGGCTATAACCTACTTCATCAGATGCATGGAGTGAAAGAAAATACAGTAGGCAGGTATAAATATACAGCACCATGAAAAGATGGGAGTTGCCTTACCACGTGTGTGTGTGTGTGGGGGGTCAGTACTAACTAGGCCAATTCAATCAGGGTGGATGTAGCCCATTCCCAACAGTTGACAAGAAGGGGAGAATATCAACAGAGGGGAAATTACTTTTTGTGATGCTAACGAGGCCAATTCAATGAGGGTGGTTGTGGCCCATTCCCAACAGACTTTTCCAACACCTTCTTGTCAAGTGTTGGGAATAGGCCACATCCACCTTGACTGAATTGGCCTTGTTAGCACTGACCCCGCCCACTTGGTAAGGCAATGCCCATCTTTTCATGTGCTGTATATTTATATCTGCCTACTGTATTTTCCACTCCATGCACCTGATGAAGTGAGTTATAGTGGGTTATGCCCAAATAAATGTTAGGCTCTAAGGTGCCACAAGGACTCCTTGTTGTCTCATAATACTTAGCTCTACATAACTCCTTTTCATTTTAAGATCTCAGAGGATACCATTATCCCTATTTTACATATAGAGAACGTGAGAGAGGGGTTAGGGCCCAGATCGTCAGAGGTATTTAGGCAGCCAGCTCCTACTGAAATCAATGGGCGCTAGGCACCTACATACCTGAGGATCTGGGCATAAGTGACTTTCTTAAGGTCTCACATCAAGTCAGCTAGCAACTCAGTGCTGCTTGACCCAAACCACCTGGTAGCACAGCTGCTGGATAGGAAGAGGGTCCAGTGGTTAGGGCACTGCCTAGGATTTAGGAGACCCATGTTCACTTTCATGCTCTACCACAGACTTCCTGAGAGCTTGGACAAGTCATGTATCTTCTCTGTACCCAAGTTTCCCATCTGTAAGATAGGGATAACAACAGTGCCCTAATACTGAGTGGTGGTGTGAGGATAACTACATTAAAGACTGTGTGGCAATCAGAAAATGCTCTGATGGGGACCATATAAAATACCTAAAACAGACACCAGGCCTGTTTCTATAATCCTTATCCCTCTCCGTCTACCCAAATCTGCAAATGTTGTGCTCAAACACAGGAAGAAAGTCTGTCCTGAAGAGCTTAAAGTTTAAGGCTAGGATTTTCAAAAAGGGGTGGTAGGAGGCAACCAAATCCTATGGAAATTCAATGGTATCTGGGCACTTAACCTCTGAAGCTCTTTAAAAACCCCAGTTTAAGGCCTTGGCTACACTTGCGCATTATATCACGATAAAGCCACCAAGAGCACTCTACCTCACTCCCCCTCCATACTGGCAAGGCACGTACAGTGCTCTGACTGCGCAGCTGGAGCGCTCCTGCGGAGCGGTACTCCACCTCCCCAAGAGGAATAACGTTTGTTGCGCTCTCGCTGGAGCGCCGCAGCGCCAGTGTGGACACCTAATGCGCTCTGATTGGCCTCCGGAAGTGGCCCACAATGCCTGTTCTAGCCATTCTCGTCATCACTTTTGAACTCTGCTGCCCTGTCCTCAGGTGACCAAGCATCAGACCCGCCCTTTAAATTCTCTGGGAATTTTGAAAATCCCCTTCCTGTTTGCTCAGCCAGGCATGGAGTGCTCTCAGCACATCTTTCCAGGTGACCATGCCTCCACGTGCCAGGCAATCCCCAGTATGGACCAATGGCAAGGTGCTGGACCTCATCAGTGTTTGGGGGGAGAAAGCTGTGCAGTCCCAGCTGCGCTTCAGCCGTAGGAATTAAGATATCTTCGGGCACACATCAAGGGCCATGCCTGCGATGCGGTGCAGTGTCGGGTTAAAGCGAAGGAGGTGCGGAATGCCAACCGCAAAGCCCGCGAGGCAAACGGCCGCTCCGGTGCTGCCCCCACGACCTGCAAATTCTACAAAGAGCTGGACGCGATACTTGGGGGCGATCCCACCTCCACTGCAACAACCACCATGGACACTTCCGAGCCCAGCACAGCAAGGGGAGGAGGAGGAGGAAAGCGCGAGTGATAGTGCTGAGACAGGGGGAGACACCCCGGAATCCCTAGATGCATGCAGCTAGGAGCTCTTCTCGAGCCAGGAGGAAGGCAGCGAGTTGCAGCATTCGGTGCTTGGGGAAGGACAAACAACAGAGGAGGTTCCTGGTAAGCGGCTTTCTTTTTGGGAAGGAAGTTTTTAGGTACGGGCTCTTTGGGCGAGGAGGGTAAGGACTGCATGCATGCCTAGATGCGGAATAGCGCAGTGATGTGGTCTATCACATCACGGTAATCGGCATCGGTGATCTCTTCAAAAGTCTCAGCCAGAACGTGGGCAATGCGCCTGCGGAGGTTTATTGGGAGAGCCAGCGTGGTTCTTGTCCCAGTCAGGCTAATGTGTCCACGCCACTGTGCTGTGAGGGACGGGGGGGACCCTTGCTGCACACAGGCAAGCTCCGTATGGGCCAGGGCGGAAGCCGCATTGTAGGAGAAGACCCTCCCTTGCTTCCCTGATTACCCGCAGCAGCAAGATATCTTCCAGGACAAAATCCTGTGGAGAATGTTAGGACAGTGTTCAGTGTAGGTAGCCCCTGCAGCTGTTGGCTCTCCCCAAGGCACAGAAAGCCAGAGGACAGTACAGCCATGAAACAATCAGTTCCCATGGACCCTGTGCTTACTCACCATTTCTGAGGCTCCCGTGGGTTATGTGCGCTCGCTTTGGGACAGGCAAAGTATGGTTTTTGTGATTGCCCTCCTTAAGTGCGGGGGAAATCATTGCTCTGTCTGGTGTGTACAATGCTGCCTTGTTAAGTGTTGCATTTTGCCTGTCTAGGTGCAACCTGAGATCTCAGCCGTCATTCTTATCACTGGCCAACAGACTGAGAAGACTCCGGAAGAGGCTGCGTAAAAGCAAAGAAGACATGCTGCATGAAGTCATGCAGCAGTCTGTAAACGAGAATCGAAAGGACAGAAGTGGAGGGAGAGCGAAAGGAGGATCCGCCAGGAAAACGTGACGCACTGGCGGCAAAGCACGGAACGGCTGATTAGCATAACGAAGCGCCAAGCGGACTCTATCCAGGCGCTCGTCGCCATGCAGGCGGAGCAGTACCGCACTCGCGGCCCCCCCCCCCCCCCGCAGCCCTGTCCCAAAACTCTTCCCCTTGTGCCCCCATGTCCCCTCCAACCCACTTTCCCCAACATCCGGGTTCTTACTGCCCCCAGCTGCCTCCTACACCTGTAGCTTCACCACCCACCACAAAAACTACAACCCTTATCCATTGCACTCAACCCCCTTCAACGTGCCTTATAGCATCCTGAAGTGCAGCACTTAATGCACAGCACTCCAGCCAGGATTCGAGAGTATGAAATCAGGACATACTCAAGCCTATGAGTGAACCGCTCCCCACCCCACCCCACCCCACCCCCTTGCCCTTTTGGTATTTCTGTGTTACTTTGTTTTTTTTTTTTAATAAATGAATTTTCTTTTCAATAAAATAGAGTTTTTTACTTTGAAAACATACTTCATGCCTGCGATGCGGTGCAGTGTCGGGTTAAAGCGAAGGAGGTGCGGAATGCCAACCGCAAAGCCCGCGAGGCAAATGGCCGCTCCAGTGCTGCCCCCACGACCTGCAAATTCTACAAAGAGCTGGACGCGATACTTGGGGGCGATCCCACCTCCACTGCAACAACCACCATGGACACTTCCGAGCCCAGCACAGCAAGGGGAGGAGGAGGAGGAAAGCGCGAGTGATAGTGCTGAGACAGGGGGAGACACCCCGGAATCCCTAGATGCATGCAGCTAGGAGCTCTTCTCGAGCCAGGAGGAAGGCAGCGAGTTGCAGCATTCGGTGCTTGGGGAAGGACAAACAACAGAGGAGGTTCCTGGTAAGCGGCTTTCTTTTCGGGAAGGAAGTTTTTAGGTACGGGCTCTTTGGGCGAGGAGGGTAAGGACTGCATGCATGCCTAGATGCGGAATAGCGCAGTCAAATGAAAACATACTTCATTAGTACATAAAGCAAAATATATCTTAGCCCAGGAAAGCAACATGCACTGCAAGTTAGTATACCAAACACAGCCACTGCACTTAACTCCCGTGCAGAGCACCAGACATTACTGTCGGCTTTCAGCCTCAAATTGCTCCCTCAAGGCATCCCTAAGCCTTGCAGCCCCACACTGGGCCCCTCTAATAGCCCTGCTCTCTGGCTGTGCAAATTCAGCCTCCAGGTGTTGAACCTCCGAGGCCAATGCCTGAGTGAAGCTTTCACCCTTCACTTCACAAATATTATGGAGAGTACAGCACGCGGATATAACCACGGGGATGCTGTCTTCGGCCAAGTCCAGCTTCCCATAAAGAGAGCGCCAGCGGCCATTCAAACGGCCAAAAGCACACTCCACAGTCATTAGGCACCGGCTCAGCCTGTAGTTGAACTGTTCCTGGCTGCTGTCCAGGCTCCCTGTGTAGGGTTTCATGAGCCACGGCATTAAAGGGTAAGCCCGGTTTCCAAGGATCACAATGGGCATTTCGACTTCCCCTACGGTAATCCTCTGGTCTGGGAAAAAAGTCCCGGCTTGCAGCTTCTTAAACAGGCCAGTGTTCCGAAAGATGTGTGCATCATGCACCCTTCCAGGCCAGCCTGCGTTAATGTCAATGAAACGACCACGGTGATCCACAAGCGCCTGGAGAACCATGGAGAAATACCACTTCCGAGTAACGTATTCGGAGGCTAGGTGGGCTGGTGCCAGAATAGGAATATGCGTCCCATCTATCGCCCCTCCGCAGTTAGGGAAAACCAATGTTCAAAGCCAGCCACAATGTCATGCACATTACCCAGAGTCACAGTTCTTCTGAGCAGGATGCGATTAATGGACCTGCAAACTTGCATCAACACAATTCCAACCATCAACTTTCCCACTCCAAACTAGTTAGCGACCGATCGGTAGCTGTCTGGAGTTGCCAGCTTCCAGATTGCAATAGCCACCCGCTTCTCCATCGGCAGGGCAGCTCTCAATCTCGCAGGGTGGGGGCGAGCTCAGCACACAGGCCCATGAAAGTGGCTTTTCTCATCCGAAAGTTCTGCAACCACTGCTCGTCATCCCAGACTTGCAGGATGATGTGATCCCACCACTCATTGCTTGTTTCCTGAGCCCAAAAGCGGCGTTCCACGGTGGAAAGCATGTCCGTGAATAAGACAAGCAATTTCGTGTCGTATGCGTTACACGACTCGATATCATCGTCGGACTCCTCACTGTCACTTTGGCTCTTAAGCAGTAACTTGACTGCCAAACGAGACGGGCTGGTGAGACTTGTCAGCATGTTCCGTAGCAGTTCGGGCTCCATTCCCGCAGACCGAAAGGGAAGACAAAGCGCGCTCTACACAGAAACCATTGAAAGATGGCGCCAAATGTGGACGGAAACATAGGGATTGCTGGGATGCGAAGCGATGCATCACGGGGCATTGGGACAGGATCCAGAATGCCCCACTCCCCCTTCCCACAAGCCACAGCGCCAGAATGGAAAGAGGTGCTCTGCGGGATAGCTACCCATAATGCACCGCTCCAAATGCCGCTTCAAGTGCTGCGAATGTGGCCACGCCAGTGCGCTTGCAGCTGTCAATGTGGACAGACTGGAGCGCTTTCCCTGGTGCACTCTCCGAAGGCTGGTTTAACCCAAAGCGCTCTACATCTGCAAGTGTAGCCATGGCCTAAGAAAGCTGTTCTTGCTCCCAGTGTGCCTTGAGGGCAATTTCTCAAGACAATTTCTTTTCCACAATGAAACAGTGAAAGGCTAATCTGTTGTCCATAACCGTGTTCTGAAGCCTAGAAAACCCCTCCCACGGCGACAGCCTCACACTGATTTTGACCCAGGACAGATGAAACACAAAGGGAAGAGCCTAGGGCAAAGATTTTCAGTAAAAGATTTTGAGCCAGGCTCCTAGGGTATGGATACACTTGCAGCTGTACAGCGCTGTGAGGTAAACCTGTCTTCGTACAGCTGAGTAGGGAAAGCGCTGCAGTCTGTCCACACTGAGAGCTGACAGCACACTGTCGTGGCCACATTTGCAGCAGCATTGGGACCGGTGCATTATGGGCAGCTATCCCAGCGTTCAAGTGGCTGCAATGTGCTTTTCAAAAGGGGGGGTGGAGTGTGACAGGGAGCGTGGGGGGAGAGAGAGAGTGGGTTTTTGGAGTGCCCACACTGTGTCAGCACCCTGCCTTGCAAGTTCCGACCCCACTCCCTCCTCCACCCCTCGCTCACTGAAAGCAAACAGCAGCTGTTTGTTTTTTTCCTCACAGAACACATAAGCAGCCACCTGCCGAAACAGACGACCCCCCTCCCCCTTTAAGCAACATTAGCTGTGGGCGTTCCAAAGGGAGCCCCCCTGCCTGCCTCTACTCATTCACAGCAAACAGTAGCTGTGTTTGTTTTTTTGATAAGCAGCTCCTGGAGCGTCTGGAGTTCACAACAAAACAAAGAGAGGAACGAGAGGAAGCTTCAGTTAAAAGGATTATGGAGAGTTTCCGGAGGTCAATCACTGCATAATAAGGTTACTCCCCGTTTACACTGGAGCACCAGCATCTCAGCCACTCCGCAGCAGCTGTTAATCCTCTCAGAGAGGTGGAGTACCTGCAGCGCTGTAGCCACGGAGATACAGCGCTGTATGTGCCTTGCCAGTCTGGACGGGGAGTGAGTTACGGCGCTGGGGTAGGCTTTATTGCATTGTAACTCTCAAGTGTAGCCACGGCCCTAAACTCATTTAGGAATCTGAAAAATTCAGCAGAATGTTGAGGAACCAACATCTTCGGTTCAGTACCAGGACAAGGAAACAGCATTTGAAGTGGCCAAGGAGCCTGCTTTGCAGACCTTATGAGTAGTGCTTCCCAGTCCTTGGAACAGAGAACTATGCAGGCAGGACAAGAAGCAGAGCCTAGTTCCCCAGCTGTTTTTATTTTTAATTGAATCACTCCACCTTAAAGTCTGGGTATATCATTTGCTATTTTATATTGCCCTCGTATAATGAACATAGCGTCTTTCATTCTGAAGGATTCCACAGAGCTTCACAAACTTAGACCCTGATCCTAGAAAAAGACACTGCTGAACTTAATGCACACGTAGTCAGTGGAGCTATTCCTGAGCACAGAATTAAGCACATGTAAGCCTTCGTAGCATCAGGGATTCAAACTGTTACACAAACATAACATGAAGGTGGTCTCTTGTCTCACCAAATCACTCACAGTGAGTAAGCTCAAATGACATTTAAAGACATTTCCTGCTCCAAAAGAGCTTCCTCCTCACCTCTCCGGGGTTAATGTGCTGCAGCTTTTAACCATGTACAGCAACACCACATTCAACAGTTGAAGGAAATGAAGAAAACTACAAGGGAAATTTAAGTAGGCAGAATGCAGGATTCTGGTCAAGTTCAGACCTCAACTCTGACGAGTACCATCGAATCTTTAACAGTCACATTTGATCAGAATCTTAGTTTTCTGTCTGTTGGCAAACAGCACCAACAACAGGCACAATGCTTCCCGGCATCATGCTGAAGTACTATTTTCAGTGCGGATTCTAAAGAGACTGACATACTGAATCAACAACGTTTCCTTGTTTTTTTCCTTCCTACGTTTTCCTTCCAAGTACTGACCTGGTTTGACCCTGTTTAGCTTGACAGATTTAATGAGCTCATCACTCAAGACAGTATAGTTCATACCAGCGTCTCATGTATCCCAGACAGTAAAACATAATTTACAATCAGTGCAAAAGTTTTTATTAGGTTGTTCCACTCATGACAAGTTAGATCTTCATCAAATTTGTAATTCTCCCACAGTATTTTTTCAGTTATATTCAGTCATGTAAAATATGAAAAAAAAAAAAAAAATTATTTCGCTACATATTCCTAGTTGCCCAAGTGCTAAAAAAAAGTTACAGCAGATTAAGGACAAACCTACAGCATTCACTTACTTTAGCTGGTTCTGATACAGAGGCATATTTTTTAATTTGAGAGTCAACTCCTAGAGACTTGGCTAATTGCACAGCATTTGTATCGTCACTGATTAGCGTCCCAAGAGCCACAAGCAGTCTAAAAATGGCTTCAAGGTCTTGAACAACTTCTATGACTGTGCTGATTACTGACAAACACTGAGCTTTTCCCTCAATGTTATTAACTTTATGTAACCAAACAGCATAGTTCAATGTCAATGTGGCCAGTGCGATGTGAATGTTCTTATTGCCGCCCAATTTCAGTTCTATTGCATGGGACATTATTGTGTCCCTCTGTGACATCATGAGCCTCTGGCCTCCCTGGCTGACAAAACAATTGCAAAGAGTTCTAAGTGCCAGTAACTGGTTTGCCTGCTTTCTGTTACGACTCAGAAATTTTAGGAGATGGCTGCTGAATCGTATGCTATCCTTTTCACTGCAGAAATTCTCATTCACGCTGGGATGCCTGATAGACAATCGAAGAATGTCTAATGCTGGAAAGACAATATCTAAGAGACAAGAAAAATATTTTAATGCATTACACAGATATTGCATTGTTTGTAAGAACTGGAGAGCTTTCCTTATATGCGCAGATCTGTACTCCTGCTTTTGAAATGAGTACTATAAAAGGAACATACAGCGAACAATTAAGATGCAGATAGACCCCAAGTGCCTAAACAACAAGTACTCAAATATTCAGAAATTCATATCAAAACCAAAATTGTGTACGGAGCCTCAATTGTACAAAAAGTTTCAGATGTCTACCAGAGAAACTTTGCTGCCATGGGTATTAACTTCAGATATAGTCACAGTGCTTCCAAGACACTTGTAAACTATCATGTCCAAAGAATTCAGTCTGACAACATTGAGAAGACAGATACTTCACATGCAACACAGCTGTTTCACAGGTGTTAACTTTTTTCAATGTAGCCCACATCTAAATAGCAAACATCATGGGCAACCTCCCATTCCAGATCTCATAATGTCTTTGTGACCACTACAGCAACTGTTTACATGGAAAAGGAAAATATTTAGTGTATTTTCAGCTGCCCACACTATGATATGTTTTTTATCCAATTTGAAAAAAAAATGGAAAGGATGCCATGAACTTGAAACCTAGTCTGTATTTCTAAAGTAAGCTTAAAATATGAATAGTTTCAGGTACTACACCTGCCTCCTAGCTCACATACAAATATTTGTGGCTATAGAACCACTTAAACAAAAA
This sequence comes from Chrysemys picta bellii, assembly GCF_011386835.1. Taxonomy (NCBI): domain Eukaryota; kingdom Metazoa; phylum Chordata; order Testudines; family Emydidae; genus Chrysemys; species Chrysemys picta. The sequence continues at coordinate 113,768,335 of NC_088796.1, forward strand.
ACAAAAACAGCAATCATTGAACAAGGGAAACGGACACTACCGAAACAGGCTATATACAAATAGCAGGCAAATATACAACTTTAAAAGGAGATTCCCTCCCCCGCCCCTTGTAGGCTGTTAGGATAATTTTGGGTGTTATTGGTAACAGTTGAGATATCAGGCAGAAATGTGATTTTTAAGTTAGCACAGTCCCTTTAATTGCACTGTGAGCTACTGATCTCCATTTTAATTTCCCCAAACCATCTATTCTGTTCCTTTTTCTCTCCTATACATGCTTTCTTGCCCCCAAATCTCCTCCTCTTCCCCAGACACTTCCCTGCACCCACACACCCCTGTACAAGATATCTAAGGTGCTAAGAAGTCCAGGCAGTTAATTTCCTGGATATGCTGCCCAGTTCGATCTTCCCCTGGACATTCTTCCCTCTCTGGTGGCTGACAGCTCCTGTCCCTCTTTTCCTTTTTAGCAGCAGGACTTTTTTTTTTTTATACCATCAGCTGCACCTGATCCTCCTCCTCACATACAGCTGTTTTTACCGGCATCCAGGCTCTTTGAAATGAAGAGACTGTACACCCGTAAAAGCACTAGAAACACGTAGGTGTCAGCACTGATCTCCCACATCTCTGTAGACTATAGTATAGTTAACTGCTATGTTTCACAACTGTTATGAATAATTTACCTAACATAAAAAAATTCATATTAAATCTCTTAAATGTGATTTGTTTAAAAAAGTTAGTTTTCTACTTAAAATGTCACGTTAGCATTAGCTTGACATAAGGTTAATTTTAAATTCAGTTTCCTGAGTTCAGCATACACAGTGCACCCAACTGATTTACACAGGCTATAAATCTCAACCTGACGCCACCGTCCACTACGGTGAGTGCTGCATTAGAGGGGTTGTGTTGTGAGCTGGTGCGGTGAATATCCGAGTGTCTGTCTGCTGTGACCATTTGTTTGACTGGTGCTAGTTGCAGGCACTGTTTGACCCTGTGGTGATTTGTTTGAAAACTGTGAATTGGGAGTGATTTGTTGCAGGTGGGCCTTGAGTGGTTGACTGGAGGGAAGGCTTTGAGCCGGGCCAATTGCTTCGAGCCAGCAGCCTTATAGAAAAGCAGCCAATTGGGAACCGAATGAGCTGTGAATAGAGGAGAAGCAAACCGAGGCAGTTTGCCTGGGGAGATTTCCCACAGAGTTTTTGCCTTTCAGGCTTCTGTGGGCAGTAAATACAACATGTGAAGAGGCTCTTAGAAGGAAGACAATATGGATAGTGAGCGATCAGCTGTTGTGACCTGCAGAGGATGTGCCATGTTTGTCTTTCTCCCAGAGGATAGAAACGACTTTGTCTGTACAAGTACAAGCTGGTCTCCATATTGGAAGAGAAGGTTAAATGTCTAGAGACCCAAGTATCAACCCTGCGTTGCATCAGAGAAAATGAAGATTTTTCTGTTTAGAAGTCAGTGTTTGGTACTGCAGGCACAGTATGCTGAGGAATCTGAGAGGGCAGTGCAGAACAGGGAAGAAAATTGGCAGCATGTGACCTCCAGAAGAAGAAAGAGGAGAACCCATGTACCCCCAATGCAGATAGAAGAAAGAAACCGTTTTCAGGCTCTCCGCACAGGTACTATGGCAAAGAATGGTTTGGAAGAGTCATCTGAGGGAAGGGATCAGAAGGAGACCCCATCGACCGGAAAGCATGGGTTGCATTGTCCTAGGGATGGGGGGTTCCACGACCACCATTCCCAAGAGGAAGAAACAGGTGGTGGTGGCGGTCGGGGACTCCCTCCTAAGGGGGATGGAGTTATCCATCTTCCGTCCAGACCGGGAAACTTGAAGTGTGCTGCTTGCCCGGAGCTAGAATTCAGGATGTGACAGAGTGTCTGCCAAGACTGATCAAGTCCTCGGACCGCTACCCCTTCCCACTTCTCCACACGGGTGCCAATGATACTGCCAAGAATGACCTTGAGCAGGTCACTGCAGACTATGTAGCTCTGGGAAGAAGGATAAAGGAGTTTGAGGCACAAGTTGTGTTCTCGTTCATCCTCCCTGTTGAAGGAAAAGGCCCAGGTAGGGACCATCGTATTGTGGAAGTAAATGCATGGTTAGGCAGGTGGTGTCGGAGAGAGGGCTGTGGATTCTTTGACCATGGGATGTTGTTCCAGGAAGAAGGATTGCTAGGAAGAGATGGGATCCACCTAACAAAGAGAGGGAAGAGCATCTTCGCAGGCAGACTTACTAATCTAGTGAGGAGGGCTTTAAATTAGGTTTGCCAAGGGATGGAGACCTAAGCCCTGAGGTAAGTGGGAAAGTGGGATACTGGGAGGAAACACAAGGAGGAGGGTGCAACAGGGGAGGCCCCCTGTTTCACACTGAGAATGTAGGGCAATCAGCTAGTTATCTTAGGTGCCTGTACACGAATGCAAGAAGCCTGGGAAACAAGCAGGAAGAATTGGAAGTTCTGGCACAGTCAAGGAAATATGATGTGATTGGAATAATAGAGACTTGGTGGGGTAACTCACATGACTAGAGTACTGTCATGGATGGGTATAAACTGTTCAGGAAAGACAGGCGAGGGAGAAAAGCTGGAGGAGTTGCACTGTATGTAAAAGAGCAGTATGATTGCTCAGAGCTCCAGTATGAATCTGGAGAAAAATCTGTTGAGAGTCTTTGGGTTAAGTTTAGAGGCGAGAGCAACAAGAGTGATGTCATGGTGGGTGTCTGTTATAGACCACCAGACAAGGAGGAGGAGGTAGAAAAGGCTTTCTTTGGACAACTAACAGAAGTTTCCAGATCACAGGACCTGGTTCTCATGGGGGACTTCAATCACCCTGACATCTGCTGGGAAAGCAATACAGCAGTGCACAGACAATCCAGGAAGTTTTTGGAGAGTGTTGGGGACAACTTCCTGGGGCAAGTGCTGGAGGCACCAACTAGGGGCCATGCTACTCTTGACCTGCTGCTCACAAACAGGGAAGAATTGTTAGGGGAAGTAGAAGGGGGTGGCAACCTGGGCAGCAGTGACCATGAGATGGTCGACTTCATAATCCTGACAAAAGGAAGAAAGGAGAGCAGCAGAATATGGACGCTGGACTTCAGAAAAGCAGACTTGGACTCCCTCAGGGAACTGATGGGCAGGATTCCCTGGGAGGCTAATATGAGGGGGAAAGGAGTCCAGGAGAGCTGGCTGTATTTTAAAGAAGCCTTATTAAGGGCACAGGAACAAACCATCCTGATGTGCAGAAAGAATAACAAATATGGCGGGTGACCAGCTTGGCTTAACAGAAAAATCTTTGTGAGCTTAAAGGAAGCTTATAAGAAGTGGAAACTTGGGACAGATGATTAAGGGGGAGTATTAAAATATTGCTTGAGCATGCAGGTGTGTAATCAGGAAGACCAAAGCACAATTGGAGTTGCAGCTAGCAAGGGATGTGAAGGGTAACCAGAAGGGTTTCTACAGGTAGGTTAGCAACAAGAAGGTGGTCAGGGAAAGTGTGAGACCTTTACTGAATGGAGGAGGCAACCTAGCGACAGATGATGTGAAAAAAGCTGAAGTACTCAATTTTTCTGCCTCGGTCTTCACAGACAAGATCAGCTCCCAGACTGCTGCACTGGGAAGCACAGTATGGGGAGGAGGTGAGCTGCCCTCAGTGGTGAAAGAACAGGTTAAGGACTATTTAAAAAAGCTAGACATGAACAAGTCCATGGGGCCGGATGCAATGCATCTGAGGGTGCTGAGGGAGTTGGCTGATGTGATTGCAGAGCCATTGGCCTTTATCTTTGAAAACTCGTGGCGATCAGGGGAGGTCCCGGATGATTGGAAAAAGGCAAATATAGTGCCCATCTTTTAAAAAGGGAAGAAGGAGAATCTGGGGAACTACAGACTGGACAGCCTCACCTCAGTCCCCAGAAAAATCATGAAGCAGGTCCTCAAGGAATCCATTTTGAAGCACTTGGAAGAGAGGAAGGTGATCAGAAAGAGTCAACATAGATTCACCAAGGGCAAGTCATGCCTGACCAACCTGATTGCCTTCTATGATGAGATAACTGGCTGTGTGGATATGGGGAAAACAGTGGACGTGATAAACCTTGATTTTATCAAAGCTTTTCATATGGTTTCCCACAGTATTCTTGCCAGCAAGTTAAAGTATTATGGATTGGATGAATGGACTACAAGGTGGACAGAAAGCTGGCTAGATCGTTGGACTCAACGGCAGTGATCAACGGCTCGATGTCTAGTTGGCAGCCAGTATCAAACGGTCGGTCCTGGCTCCGGTTTTGTTCAACATCTTCATTAATGATCTGGACGATGGGATGGATTGCACCCTCAGCAAGTTCGCAGATGACACTAAGCTGGGGGGAGAGGTAGATACGCTAGAGGGTAGGGATAGAGTTCAGAGTGACCTAGACAAATTGGAGGATTGGCCAAAAGAAATCTAATGAGGTTCAACACGGACAAGTGCAGAGTCCTGCACTTAGGACGGAAGAGTCCCATTCACCGCTACAGGCTGGGGACCGACTGCATTAGTAGTGCTGCATTAGTAGGAGCATTGCCAGCAGATCAAGGGAAGTGATTATTCCCCTCTATTTGGCACTGGTGAGGCCACATCTGGAGTACTGCGTCCAGTTTTGGGCCCCCCATTAAAGAAAGGTTGTGGACAAATTGAAGAGAGTCCAGCGGAGGGCAACGAAAATGATTAGGGGGCTGGGGCACATGACTTATGAGGAGAGGCTGAGGGAACTGGGCTTATTTAGTCTGCAGAAGAGAAGAGCGAGGGGGGATTAGATAGCAGCCTTCAATTACCTGAAGGGGGGTTCCAAAGAGGATGGAGCTCGGCTGTTCTCAGTGGTGGCAGATGACAGAACAAGGAGCAATGGTCTCAAGTTGCAGTGGGGGAGGTCTAGGTTGGATATTAGGAAAAACTATTTCACTAGGTGGGTGGCGGAGCACTGGAATGGTTTACCTAGGGAGTTGGTGGAATCTCCATCCTTAGAGGTTTTTAAGGCCCGGCTTGAAAAAGCCCTGGCTGGGATGATTTAGTTGGGGATTGGTCCTGCTTTGAGCAGGGGGTTGGACTAGATGACCTCCTGAGGTCTCTTCCAACCCTAATCTTCTATGATTTCCCAGCTGTAGGCAGAATACAACTGCAATACTTCAAAACTCAAATACTGGTACACTTAATCACTTCCAGTTGGCCAGTTTTGGCTTAGTCCAATGAGCTCCTGAGAAGATGCATTCAGTGCAGTTTTGGAGGTTTACAGAGTAACTTTTGAACATCTGGGTTTAAACAATGCAGAACGACATGCTTTTAAGTGAAGCAATCATGAAAAATCTAAGGCACCATAATGCAAAGTTAATTACTTCCCTTCCTCAAATAACTATGGATGAATATTTGGAGGGAACAGATACACTGTGGAGGAACAACTCAAAGGAAGGGATAGATGAAGAGGAGCTTCCCAATTATCTCCTGCCCATCCATATAATGTGTTTATTTCATACCTTCTGGCCAGTTAATTGCTTTCCACAAAGTTTGAAGTTGTTGTGCTGTTGGTGTTTCTAAAGAGGTATTACATGTTACAAAGAGTAACTTTTCTAGGAGTATCAAATCATCTTCAGTTAGCTTTTGTTCTTCAGGTGCGCTTCCATTAAGTTCCTTTAGTTTACCTGTGCAACCAAAAAACCCCAAAAGGTTAGTCTGTGCCAGTAGATTTTCACCACCTGAAAAATACTTACAAAGCACTTTCCAGAGAATCTCAAAGCATTTTAGAAACATCGAGCCCCCTCTATTCTCACAACTTTTGTTCTGTAGATTTTTGCACAGAAATTGTTATTTTGCTTGACTTCACAACCTTTCAAATTCAGTTTTTCACAAGTGACTATTTTTCACGATCGTCATTTCCAAGATCACCCAGCAAGTCAGCGCAAAGCTGAGGTACAATCCCAAAATCTGGATCCTTGATTCCCTGCTCTAGCCACAACATTCCATGATCCACAGTATCTCTGGAAAACTCTTGACCCAGAGAAGCCTGGACTTCCTAAGCTTAAGTTATAAAAATACATCAATAATATTAGTTCATATTTTATCATTTTGCATTTCTCATTAAGAGACTTGGCATTACAGACTCAAGAATGTTCAAGAAAGAGCTGGTTACAGAAGTAAGTAATACTGCTGCAAATTTTCAAAAGTAAATAAAGTGTTTTAAAATAGGGGAGGGGGGAAAAGATTTTGAATTCACATCTATAGGATACTGAAACATGTCAGCTGAAGGTGGTAAAGGATCATATCACCACAAATTAGTTTTGAGTGTTTATAGCTGTTCTCCCCCCACCCCCTTACCTTTTGATTATCAGGGTAGCTAAGGTATGGGAAGGCTGGGTAATTCAAAGTTTAACTGAGTCAAGACGTGCTCGGAAATGATTGAAATCGTCTTAATATGCATACTTGCTTGTTAAGTGCCATGGAACGTGTAATCACCTTATGATTCAAAAATCCTTTGAAACTAAAATTAGTTTAAACTATGCTAATTTAAGGACAAAATATTTATTATATATAATATATTCCAAAATTTTAAAGTTTGCCACAAAGTTGATCCACTGATGCACATACGCCTACCAAAGGTCACAAATTCCAGTTCTATAGAAAAGTACAAGCAGGAGTACCACTTCAATTACTGCTACCCTTTCTTGTCAAATTTGTTAGCAGATAATCAATGGGAAGTCCTGGAAGGACGGGTTGACGTTCTATCTTGAAAAAAAACCCTACATTAAATTTGTAGTTGGGGACACTAGCCGAGTTCCATAATCTTTATCATTTGAACAATTCACTCACACAGGGCCAGTAGGAAAAACTTTCCTGGGTGAGTGACATCAACGTTTGCAGAATCTAAGCTTTCATTAAAAAAAAAAAAAAATTCTAGCCCTTGTGGTTGCAAATTTCTGTTCTCACAGCTATTACTGGAAACCCCATGGGCAGCAATTAAACCAGTAAAAATTAGTCAATTTCATTCATTCAATTAGTGAATTCAAAATTCATTCATGGGGAAAATCTAGGAGTAATAGCAGAGGTAGGACTAGAGCTATTTACTAGAGAGAACTCCCCACAAATGAAGGCATGGGATCAGCAGAGACCACCACTATACTCAAGCAACCAGCAGCTTATAGAGTTAGAAGAAGAATGTTCTCTCTCTACCATAGGCGCGTGAAGTAGGGGTGTGGAGGGTACTGCAGCACCCCCAGGTTTTATGCAGGGCAGCTGGCCCCGCACCCCGCTCCCCAACCACTGGTTCCGTGCATAAAACTGGGGTTGTTTCCCACGCCTATGCCCTGCTCCTGGCCCTCTGCCTGCACTCCGTTCCCCAACCCCTCATCTCACCTGAGGCTCGGGTCCTGGCTGCCAGCCCCAACCCTGCTCCCAGGCCTCCATGCGTGGGGCCCCACACCCAGTTAGGGCTCTGCTCTTGGCCCCACACATGGGGTTCCAGCTGCCAGCCCCTGCCCAGGGCTCCGTTTCAGGCCCCACACCTCAGCCCCCTTATCCCATCCGGGTCCCCTGCTCCCAGAGAGACAGCCCTGCTCCCAGCCTCGGGGTGGGATGGGGGGGGGGGCGAACAAGGTTAAGGGGGCTGGCTTTCAGCACCCTCACTACTAAAAATGTTCCAGCGCCACTGCTCTCTACCCTCTAGCAGTCTGGGTTTGGAGTTCACACTGATCAGATATTTTCTAGTACTGAGTATAAAATATGGAACCCCAGGAGGTAGTCAAAGGACAGCACCCTGGTAGTAATCCCAGCACTCTTCATTTTCCAAGCAGCTGGGGTAAGGTTGTGGGCATGTTAGGACCCTTCATTTTAGTTCAGTCCTCTGGCTATTGGATATTTGGTACATTTTCAAGCCCCCTAAAGTTGGGAAGATGGGGAGAGGGTGATAGTGAAATGATGAATAAATGTGGGTGGGAAGGAGAGATTTTACTTTCATAAGCTCTTTGGGGTAGCACTATGTCATCCCGTAAATGTGTATAGCACCTATCTCATTTTGAATTACCATCATATCTAGTATAGTTTTATAGAACTCTCTAGGTACAGAAAATACAGACAAAAAAAGAAGGGTAAGAGATTTTGGGGACAGATGAGACACAGAAAACATAGGGGAGGAAACAGAACTAAATAGCAAATGATAAGGGGGGAGGGTCAAGGGAGAGTAAGAAAAGTAAAGTGACAGTGAAAACAAGCACTACGATCTACTACAGCAAAGAGAGAGTGGAGTCAAGGCAGAAAAGGAAAAGTCTAACAAAAGCAAGGTACATTTACATGAATTCAATGGAAAGTTTGTTCACTGTAAATTACAGTTAAATACTGTACACCAGTTGTTCTCAACCAGGGGCCCGAGGCCCACTGCGGGGCCATGTGCATGTTTCAGGGGGTCCTCCCAAGCAGGGCCAGTGATAGACCCGCTGGGGCTCCAGGCAGAAAGCAGAAGCCTTGCCACCTGGGGCTGAAGCCAAAGCCTGAGCAACTTAGCTTTGCGGGCGCCCCTGTGGCATTGGGCCCCATTCAACTGCCCTGCTTGCTACTCCCTAACGCCGGCCCTGGCTTTTATATGCAGAAAACCAGCTGTTGTGGCACAGGTGAACTGTGGAGTTTTTATAGCACGTTGGGGGGGCCTCAGAAAGAAAAAGGTTGAGAATCCCTGGTGCACACAACTGTTTTACTTCGTGTGTTACGCAGGATGTCAGGCTAGATGAGTATAATGTCCCTTTTGGACTTGGTCTAGGAAAGGGCAGGGGACATGACTGTGTAAAACAGCATGGAGGACATGACTACTCAGGATATTGGGTACATTTTTCAAGCCCTGGCTATACAGTCCAAATCAAAGGATGTCCTCCTGAAGCCAGCAAGGGCTGGGAGCACTGTGGAGTTTTATTGCAACAGGGGGAGCAAGACTTGTATCACTCAGAATCACAAATTCAGTGAGCAAAATCCCCAAAAAGAGCAAGAATAGACATGCAAGACTTGTATTACAGGGAGAACCAAGTAGATATTTTATATAAAAGAAAAATTAGTCCCTTGTGAAATTTAGTCTCGACTCCCAATCCCCCATGCTCTGGATTTTCAAATACCCTTCCATATTGTAGGTCTGGCTGGAGCTGTGACTGAAAGATATCAATTGTGCAGGACTAGAAGGTTGGAGATGTGGTAAAAATAATGTAGCTTCTTGGAGGGGTTGAGAAAGAAAGGAGAATTAGTTTAACCAAAATTAGATATAGGAATAAAAAACTCACCCAATATTTGTGTGGGGTTGGCCTGGTCAAAAGTGACAGCTTCCTTCTTTGGAAAATAAATATTTTCAGCTTTAGCATCAGTTGCTTGATAAGCACCTCTTCCTACACAAGGAAAAGATATTAGAAATTCAACAGAATAGCGTTTGATAACAAGTAGTAACTTCCTTTCAGAAAGTTAAACTCGATGGCTATATATTTCTATGTGTGTTGCTCCTGAAATTTGTCACTAGTTATGCCATTAGTACTTACAATAGTGACAAAACCAAAAGGCCATATTTATAAACAGAATTAATTCATAATTGGATTTTTTCCAAATGCTTTCCTGCACAATAGCAAGTGCATAACTAGGATTTCATTGTAATCCAAACAAATATCTTTCAGTTCACAATCTTTTCATTGATTCAAATATTCCAAGATCAGAAGGGACAATTGTGAACATCTAGTCTGACTTCCTATGTAACACTAGCCACATATCTCCCCCAAAATAATACTTAGAATTGGAGAGTAGATATCATATTTGACACACAAGTATGGACAGTCCAAATTTTAATCCACAAAAAAACCCTTTATCTTCACGGTGTCATTTTTACAATACAGAGGCAAATGATTTAGGTGGTCTGCATGGGCTACACCTACATTATTTGGAATTGAAGTTTGAGAGATTTCTTTGGAAAGGCAATTTCCCCTATCTTAGCAATGAATTATCAGATTTGACCTATTACCTGTGATCGATTTGCTAGAATAACATCTGAAAAGAATAAACTCAATTAGTAGAATTCACTTAGCTATTTAAAACTGAATATACCAATTTCTCTGGCTGGTACTACTGACACCATCTGTATGAGCAGAAACCTATTTAACATACTAATAGAGTCACCCTTATATTCCTTTAAGGGCAGATTAAACACCACATACTTTGATGTTTCACTGTACAATTCCCACTGGAGCACAGAATAGAGATATACAAAAGATGAAAAATTTCTTACATTTTTCCAATCATTTCAGAGGGTAAACAGGCTTCCTTTTAATACAGCTTTGAAAACAATTGAATTTAATATAAAAATCTCATCTCAAGCAGAATCTTATAGTGTTAAAAGAGAAACTGAAGTGAAAGATTAGTAATGCTTATTTATTTGCAAGATGAAGCCCTTACCAGTAAATGGATCAACTACTCCACTTAAAGGAGCTACCACATTAGATGCCGAACCAGGGACATAGCGACCAGCACCTAAAAGATGGCAATTGAGGGATTACATTAATGTATACCACAGCAAGGAAAGTAAAAAGATAACTAGGTTTTTCTGCTATTGATGAAATTATATCACACAGTCACAATATCCGTATACCCCTTAAAGTAAAAATGTTATTTTTAATGAAATAAAAGTTATCCTCAGCATTTCACACAGTTTGAGGATTGTGCTACACAGTGGTATGTTAGTTATGCCCTGTTTCTTCTAGCACAAAACTAGAAATTAAAAAATACAAGCCAAACTGATCTTTCTCGAGTGGCAAGTGATTGTCTTATCCCCACACCAACAGTTGTGGTCACGATCCTGCTAATTTGAAAGTGTTCTATACTATTACATTAAGACAGTTTTCACTCAGATAAAACCAGAGTAGTAAGAAGATACTAACGTGTAAAATTCTACAGAAAAAACCCAACCCCTAGTTGGCCAAGTGACTTAACAAAAGTTTAGCAAATATGAGGGTTAAGCACCTTGTTTCCTCTGCAGCTGGAGTGGTGGTACACTGTAGAGGACAAACTGAACTGTGTGAGGTAGAAGAGGGAGCCTCATATCACTTCTCCTCACAGTGGATTATCACAGCAGAGGAGTCAGTCTGGTCAATCTGAGTCAAGAGGAGTCAATCTGATCAAGATTGTGGCCCCCAAAATGAAGGGATGGGTGGAAACTTAGTGCTCTTTGTTGGCCACTAATTATCATGTTCAGGCCCAAAAACCCACCTTTTGATGCCTGCCAGAGGCATCAGAACAAAAATCAAGTTATGTAATACCTGTAAATGGATCTGGTGCAGGTACAGCATTGGACCCAGATGAAGAGCCCGGAACATAGCGACCACTGCCTGTGAAGTAGTAAGAAAAGGAAAGCCAGTTTATTTTCTTATGTTGATGATAATTTCTACTGAAGCCTATTAGTCTCTGCACTGGTCACTCCTCAGATAGCAAAGTGGCTCAAAATGAGGCTGAATGCAGTTTGTGCCTGGGGTGATAAAAATGTTTTGCAGGCCTTTTTTTGTTTTGTTTCTTAAGACAGTTATACATACACACATACCATACATATGCCCACACTTTCTAGTCATCTAGCCAAGCCAACTGAGCACTTTTTTTTTCCATTTAAAAAAGGTACACATTTGTTGTGACTGTCAGCCTCCTAGCAAGTTGCCAAATCAACCATCTATGTTGCAAAATTAAGGCATTGGGTTTTAACTCTTGGGTTAAAATCATTCCATTTAGATTGAGACTTACATTGCAAATCTGGTATCTCCAAAAGGAAGATACTATTAAAAGTCTTGCATACAAAATTATGTCTGTTCACTGAGCTTGACTACCCTCAAGAAGTCAGCTCCACGTATTTAAAAAAAAAAGGACAATATTAAAAATGTATTTTATTTTTAAAATAAAATTTAAGAAAGTTTCCTTGCTACTACCACGTTATCAATAAAGTTTACTTTCCACCATGTATGTAGTTTACTTTTTGTTCTTCAATGGGATTGGAAAATGCACATACTAGTCTATCCTATTTAGGTTCTTGCACCTTATTCATTACCATTTGAGCACATTCTAGACTTTCAAAAGACAAACTGGGTGAGGTAATGTCTTTTATTAGACTAACTTCTTTTGGTGAGAGACAAGCTTTAGTGCTTACAAAGAGCTTTTCTTCAGGTCTAAGTAAGCAAAAACACTATCTATCAAGTGGGGTTCCTTTCCATTCTTCCCCAAGGAATTAATTGCATGTGTATGTTCTTATTAGTAATTTCAACAGTTCATAATCAGTTGCATTTGATTTTCATAAACTAGCAAAATGCTGAAGTAACACATTGCAGGGTAATGTTTCAATCTCAACAGAACTTGTAACTGAAATATAAAAAAAGTCTTAAAGTATTTCTATTCAGACTTTTTTTTTTAAAGCACTAAGCAACAACAACAACAAAATTGTACTAAGATTCCGGAGAGCTTTTTAATTTAAGGTTTAAAAAAAAAAAAAAGTTATGCTGCTTTGAAAAGCTTTGTTCTTATTACTGATTATAAAAAGAAAATTGAAGAATAAGTGACTAATTTTTTGTTGAAGGTTCAGTTTAACAAAAAATGCAAACCCAACACAGCAGTTAAATTAGTAACAATTAAACAAAACATAGTGGAAGTCAATTTAAGTCAACCAGAAGCTAGATCAGGCAAAGCCCCACAGTAAGTCAGTGTCTTGCTAGACAAGTATTGGAAATGGAATTTGGACGCTTAGTGGGCTCATATTTGCATGGTAATATACAGAATGCTTTCCCAGCATTCTGCTAAACTGATGTCCCAAATCTGTGAACAAGCTAACTATATAAAAATATGTTGTACGCTGCAGACAGAAAAGAACACGCACCTTATAGTTTGCAGTTTTAATTCAGAAAGATATTAACATTTGAGATCTTAAAGAGTGCACCAGTGATAATTAAATTTTTTCCTTTACCTGTAAAAGGATCTGAAAATCCAGTGTCTGTATTCCCCAGCGTTTGCCCTTTGGTGTTGTCTATAATAAACTTAACCACCTGATCCAGAAACATGGCATTTAGATCATTCTTTTGCAGGAAATTGTACGCAGTCAGCCAGGGATCATCACTGATGTTATATGGCAATTTGTAGGAAGGCCCATTTTCATTCACATCAATCGTGAAAACATAATCATATTCCTTTAAGTGGAAATAAAAATGGAAATAAGTCAAAGAGGTGTCATCACATATTTATCTACAGATACATCAAATATGGACTGTAAGAACAGTACAGGCAAATGATGCCAGACTAAGATTTCTGGTTTTGAGAACATGAATATCCTTATCAGATTTCATTAAACTGTAAAATATAGTACTCTCCTATGCTGACTGATGTCTAAATATTTTATTTTAGAAAATACTGGACACAGTTAAAAAACAAGTGTGGGCTAGATTAGCAAGTTTTACCATGAATGGAAGTGATGGTTTCCCTTAGAGTGCAGAGATGTTCCTTTTTAAAGGGGCAAAGAATAGGAAAACTGAAATCACACTTCCATGTGTGTGGCTTTTAGAGACAAACTAACACTAAAAATAATTAAGCAGATATATCACATCAATTCTCATTAACAAGTCTGGCCATCTACAGAGGCTGCAGAGGTTAGAATAGATCAGACACACTATAAAATCCAGTCTTGAATGTATGTATGTATACATATGTAGCATGACAAACTAGTGACCTTTTCAGACATACAACTACAACTCCCATTGAAGTCAACAGAAATTGCAGGTACTGAAAAGCAGGCCACAGGATAATCAAAATACAATGAGGCATTAGCAATAAGCAATAAACGTGTAAGAACTCAATCCCGAATAGTAAATTAAACACTGTTTAGAGTTTATACAGTTTTCCACATCAGCTAGTTGACTCCAGCAAATGTATTTCAGGAATATTGATGTATACACTGTAGACAAGTACAGTATCTAACATTTCTGCTTCTAAATAAAAGATGTTTGTTAGACCTAGGATCTATAATGAAGTAATGACAAGTACATAACTTATTTAAAAGTTTATTCCAAACGACGACTGGAGTAATGTGGGGTTTTTTGTATGAAGAGTTACTAGAACATCAATACGATGATCTAAGAAAAAAAACTTTACATACCTTTCCTTCAAATAAAACCCTTCCAGATGTTTGCTGTGTGGCTCCAGATGAGCCAACCACTTCACCAATCTTGATCCACCTCCCTTCACTAACACTCCACTGATAGGCTTCAACTTTCCCATTATCTCTTATTAGTCGCGTCTGCCCCTCTCTTGTTCCTTGAAATAAAAATAAATAAATAAATAAATAAAAAAGAAATTGCATAGCTAGAGAGAACTAAGTCAGTGAAGCAGCTTCCAATGAGAAATAAGAATGTTTCCAAGTTAAAAAAAAAACTTGGAATTTGGCTCAGGTTTTTACTTCCTGACTGGGGTAGGGGTGGAGAGTGTGTGTGTTTTGTGCACGCGCCTGTGCATACATCTTTCCGCTTAAGAGCTATCCAAATCATCATTGCTTCCTTTCATTTCACTTGACTTCATTCTTTTCTTATAGGGAGCTTCATTTTGAAGTAAGTAAATTTAAGACTAAATTTTGATGCAATTAAGACAACATCAGTTCTATTTCAACATTCATAGTTTGAAAGTGTTAAGTTTGTTTTGTAACTATTTTTTCTTTTTTAGGAAAACAATGCCATATCAAGTTGTCCCTTACTGAGTCATATTGCTAATCAAAAACTGCTGCACTGTTGCATAATAAAGCCATTAAAGGCGCGTCATAAATGTAACCTGTTCTATTTCCATGAAGTGATATTCTTCTATCAGTTAAATCCCTCAGAAACAAAATCTTTTATTAGAGGCATAACAGAGCCTCCATAACACCAGTGAACACAGAAGAATGAAATTTTTATTGTTAAAGAACAGAATTTAAGTGATCAACAAAGCCTGCTCCATCCGCAGGAGAGATGAAGCTCCTGATGCTACAAAACCAAGGTTTATTATTGTTTGTTTTTTTAATGCAATAGAAACTGAAGAATTTACCAGGTTCTTTCAGATGTTCTCTTCCAGGAAGATCATCAGCATTAATGTCTCCCAAATCACTAGTTTTGGGGTCAATAGTTGCCTGGGAAAGTTCATTTTCAAAAGCTTGAATCTCCTCAGCACTTGCTGTGCGCTCCAAAGACTCTGTAAATACTCTGATAATCCCATCACTGAATGCAGAGAAATACAACACATTTAAAAATGTAATCTCCATCATCTGATATGTCAAAGTGGTTATGTTCCTAGTATGGAATAAAGTTATTTCTAATATGAATTTAACTTTAATAGGCTAAAAACCAGTATCTGCTATATAAAAGATTCGGTTCTCATGTTGTCATTTTATCACAAAAAAATAAGCAGACAGAGTAGAGGTGCCTTGAAGCAGAATACGCCTATCAAATGACTTTGGTACAGAATAACTGCTAGCCTATCCATGGTACTGAACTTTAAAAACCAGCCACATTTCCAAGGCACTATTTCTTCTGACGTCCTCAGAATAGTAAAAATGTTCTACTGAAACTAAGAAAATATAAAACCTCCTCCAAAATAAGAAAATTTTATCCTGGAGCAAGGCACTTCTCCCACACACAATGATGCATATAATCAGTTTGACAAAGTGTTTTGCAAATTTAGCTCACTACATATTTATACAGAGTGAGGTCTGGATACCTTGCACCAACCACGATGTCACCATTGTCTAACACACAGCAGCTCCAAACAGACTGAGCTGGAAGTCTGATTATCTGAACACATTCCCCTTGTTTCCAGATTCTAAGTGATCTGTCCTCTCCAGTGGTTACAAAATCTGAAAAGAGAGAACATATAGAAGTTTAATATAAAAACAAAGAAAAAGGTACGAAGTAGCTTCTTGCAGGTAAATACTTTACAATTAAATGCTTCTTGTTTCTCCTTAAAGAGGTCTACAGGGAAAGAAAGGGTAAAATAGTCATTACTCATCCTTCTTTCTGAAAAAAGTGCTCAACTGTGTAAACTGGTGGGCTGATCCACTAGCTGGGAAGGTGAAATTATACTCCAAATAGCACAGTTCCAGTTCCCTTCTCAGGGATTTATTAACAAAGCTTAAAAAAACCAAAACAGTCTCACCATCATCAAGGCATCGTCTTCCCCGGGGTCTGCAAGGACTTCAGTCTTCACAACCCTCCCTAGTGGAGGCTTTTTGCCAGCTGGCTCCTGCAGGTGTCCCCTTTGAAGGCCTTACAGGGCAAGAAAGTCACCTCCTAGGTCCTTCCCGAACCCTGGGCCTCTCCCATGTGCCCCTCTGTCTAAGAGGCAGCAAACCTCATATGCTATTTACTGTTGAGCGCACAAACTAGGAAAAATATGTGACCTGCTACTACAGCTGCCAGTTTTAAAGGGTACAAGAACTGTAACAAGTGCACTGAGACATGTGCATGCACCGCCCGAGGCCCCGTGCTCTGTTACAGTGCTTTTGGAGCTTTAGTTTTCAGCAAGTGTGCAAACATATTCTATAAATCATATAAAGGTCTTATGATTAACACACAAACCTGAGAATCAACTTCTTCTGTAACCTTGGGCAAATCACAGTCCTGAGCCTCTGTTGTCACATCTAACTCTCAGATATGTAGTGAAGATTACATAATTAACATTTGCAGCATGTTCTGAGATCCTTCTGCAGAAGTTGCTATAGGAATATTAAGTATTGTCTCTACGACTATTGCTATGTATAAGTATCATTTTTGCACTATGCTATGGTACTGAGAGGCAGATGGCAACCCGGGCTGAAATCCTGGCCCTGTTGAAGTCAATGGGAGTTCTGCCATTGACTTCAGTGGGGCAGGATTTCACCCAATTCCCAGGACCTTTTGGCTCATATCTATTTTCTAAGCAGTTTTGAACCCAGATATTCAAGAACATTTCTCCTGCAGTGACATGTTCATTGTCCAAACAGAAAAATACAGAAAATAGAATGCCGATGAAAGAAATCAGATTATATAATGGTACCACAACTGCCATTCATTTTTAAAAGCTATTTTGCTATTTTACTTTGGAAGTGAAGTCTTACCTTTACAATGAGGGAAGACAGATATGCTGTATATATAATTTGTATGTCCGTAATAAATTTGAAGACACTCGCCCGAGATCTGCCACCTTCGAATACTTGCATCATTAGCACAGGAAAGAAATTCTGTGTCACTTAAAATCGCTAAACCTCTCACACAATCTTCATGTCCTTTATAAAGGAAAGGAAAAGGTTTTATGAACAACCAAATATTGCTTTCAGCAGCAGCAGCTTAACATATTAATATCTTATTTTGCAATCTCATTTCTTTATCCTAGAAACTGATGTTTAATAAAGACCCAGCTTTAAAAAAATTCCTTTGCTTAGCACTTTCTGAAAATCAGGCCTCTTTAACGTGTCTCAAGTTGGGTACCCAAAAATCACTAGCCACTTTTGAAAATCTTGGTCTAAATATTAAGTTACTTGAATCCATTAAATTTTCACAAACAGGTGGTTGATTTACAAAGATGTCAGATTAGAAAATACTCTCAATTTTACCCAAATACTTACCAGTGAATGTTCTCTCGCATCTGCCTGCTTTCCATAGTTTAATAGTTTTGTCAGCTGAACCAGTCAACATTAACCCCTGCTCAGGCAGTATCTTCACTGCCCATACTGCAGCTGTGTGACCCTGTGAACAAGAACAGTGTTAGAATAGCTAGAGAACAACTGAATTTACAAAGCTGTTCAATTATTCATTATTGGATATACTCATGAAGAACTACTATACCTGTAATGTCATCATGCATTTGTCATTCAACCAGACTTTAGCTGTGGTATCCCATGAGCCACTAAGCAATGTGCCAAATTTCCCAGATGAAAGGCTGCAAACTGGAACAAACATTCAAATCAGCATTGACACATTCCTATCCTCTGCCCCTTTCTTATTCCAGTAACATATGGAAGGAGATTTTTCTTATGTTAGTGGCATATATTCATGGAATTTTTTTTTTTTTTAAACTTATTTCCAGGGCAAGCTTTTGGTCCTTTCCTCTTCTACTTTGGAAAGGGAATTTAGCATATCTTCCGTCACAGTACTAACAAGAACTAAATTCTTCAGAGGACATCTCTGTGGTCCAGAGGTCCATTGGAGCCAGCTTGCAAATGGTACACCGTTCTGTAGCAGCAACTCCTAGCAGGCCTGACAAACTCACTACACCTAGCACACAGCTTTCGGGGTATGTATCCATAAATGATATAATGTAAGAGCTTAAATGAAAGCAAGCATCACGCTTATCATTAATGTCATTGTGAAATATATGTATAATGAAAATACGTTCCTAAAGTCTGAATCTAGACAGGACTCACAAACAGGTTTCTGACAGACAAAGGTTGTATATTCACCTGTCTCGGTTCACACATAAGTTAAGCATAGTAAGCCAATACAATGGAATCCCAATTTACATATGAAGTCAACAGGGAGGCAATACACTACAGACTGAACCACAGCAGGAAGAAAACGAACACCACATTTACATTCATGAAAACGGGACCCCAACCAAACTTGGTAGGAGTCGCTGCAAAAGGACATGGGGGGTGGGGGGGGAGGGAGAGAGAGACAAAAAGACTCTAGACAGGAGGTTAATCTCTAAGTTTAGCATGTATTGATTTGATTTTATATGTAACCCTTCTGGTTTCATTATCCTTACTCACTAAAGTAGAACTGCAGCATTACGAATACCTCAAGAATGGAGGTTGTTCATAATTATGGTTCTTTCAAAAGTTTACAACTGAAGATTGACTTAATACAGCTTTGAAACTTTATTATGCAGAAGAAAAATGGTGCTTCCCTCCCACCCCCCCTTTTTTTTTTTAGTAGTTTACATTTAAAACAGTACTGTATTGGGGGTGGTGGGAAGGTCTTTGCTGCTGCCTGATTGTGTACTTCCGGTTCCATGAGGTGTGTTATTAACTGGTCAGTTTGTAACTCAGTTTCTACTGTATGTCTTAAATCTTGATTTTTTATGATAAATTTATGATTGTTTTCATTATAAGTAGATCTCAGTGCTATGGTATTGTACAAGGAACTGATCCCAAGGAATCATTCAAGCTGATGTGTCTACTGTACCAGGTATGCTGTCCCCAAGGGTATTACCATGAGTGGATAAGGGGCTGAACACAACAGGGGAACGCTTCAAAGTCTTGGGTCTGGGGCAGGGGTGGACAAACTTTTTGGCCCGAGGGCCACATCGGGGTTGCCCAACTGTATGGAGGGCCGGGTAAGGAAGGCTGTGCCTCCCCAAACAGCCTGGCCCCCGCCCCCTATCCGCCCCTCCCACTTCCCGCCCCCCTCAGAACCCCCAACCCATCCAACCCCCCCTGCTCCTTGTCCCCTGACCACCACCCCCCGCATCCAACCACGCTCTGCTCCACGTCCCCTGACCACCTCCTCCCGGGACCCTCCATCCCTAACTGCCCCCTGGAATCCCACCCCCTTATCCAACCGCCCCTGCTCCCTGTCCTCTGACTGCCCTTCCAACCCCTATTCACAGGCCCCCCAGGACTCCCACTCCCAACTCTCCCTGTTCCCCATTCCCTGTCCGCCCCCCCAGAACCTCTGCCCCAGCCATCTGCCCCCTCCTCCCTGACTGCCCCCCAGGAGCCCCTGCTCCCTTACCCAACCCTCCCCCCCGCCCCCTTACCAGCAGCAGGAGCTCACAGCTGTGACACCCGGCCAGAGTCAGCTGCGCTCCCCACGCTGCCCAGCGGGAGCGTCAGGCAAGAGTGTGGCCTGCGTGGCTGTGGGGGAGGGGGGACAGCAGAGAAAGGGCCAGGCAGGACGGTCTCGCGGGCTGGATGTGGCCCGCAGGGCTGTAGTTTGCCCACATCTGGTGTGGGGTATACCTACTGTTAACCTCCAAGACAACATAAGGGTTTGTATAACCCAGAGATTGATTGGGTAGCTAACAGACTGGAGGTGTCAGGGAGCTGACTCCCAATTAAGCACAAACAAGTCTCTCTCACACTGGAGTCAGGGAGGATAACAAGGTGTCTCTCGGTGTATGTCTACACTGCAGCAAAACATGCCTGGCTGGCACTGCGAGGGGTGGGTCCCCAAGCATCTACACTGAAATTTTATAGCCCTGCAGCCCGAACCCTTCAAGCCCAAATCAGCTGACACAGGTCAGCCACGGGCATGAGGATATATCTACACTGCAATGTAAGCCCAGGGTTTGAACATAGGCTCAAGACCAACCCCCTTCCATCTACACACAAATCGCTCTAAGCCAGGGCTTGGACCCGGAAATCAAGCCCTAATGCTTTGCAGTGTAGACGCAGCCCCATTTGGCTCGTGCTCTGGGAGTCTCAAAAGTATTCCACAATCCAAGGGCCAACTTTCTTTGTCCCTAGGACAGTCAAGTTTGGAGCAGGGCTCATGGTTTTTTAAACAGCTCGTAAAGTCCCAAGTGGGGCCCTACTTCAGCATTGAGGCTCCTAGGTGATACCACAACACAAATATTATTAATCCACATAAATAATTATACATTATGATAGCTATGCCTTGCTCTGTTGAAAACATGAGAGTTACTGTGACTAGTTTACAGAGAATCTGGATTATACAAAACCTGCTGATAGCCATATTTGGAAGTAATTCATCATGGAAAAATACTAAAGAATTCTAAGTCTTAGAAAAGCCACATTTTATGAGCCATATTTTATTTTAACCAAGTTAAAGACAATTTGCATTAGTTCCAGTTTTCGCAAGGGGAATTACAAAACAAGACCTATACTTACCAGTGTTTTTGTGACCCTTAAGGACATAGAGTGGAGCTGTGTTGTCCAGTGTGAAGATGCAAATATTATGGTCATTTCCACCTGTTGCAATTAGCCCACGAGGATAGATGTCATTTGAAGGTATGATGCATACACAAGATACAAAATTGGAGTGGCCACTCATGCAATGCATTTCAGTAAACCCCCTGTTAGGACTAAACAGATATACAGATTAATAAATTTACATTTACAGAATCATAAAAGAAAACATACATTAATTTAAGCTACAGAATGCAATTTATATTCAAAAACTTGGACTGATTTTATATATATGTATTAAATATTGCTTACTATATATCTATATTTAAGCCTGGCCATTTATTTACAAATAACCTAAAGGAGTCAAGAAGTAAAGCCACTACTTCTATAATATTACACGTAGAATAGAAGGATTTTTCTTGATAAAGATTTTTGAATGTCAAGTATTTTACTGAATCCCATTTATATTTTTAAAAAGTACTGAGAAGTGTTTGCACAAACAGAAGATAAAATACTAAATGATTTAAATAGCTACAGAAATTGAGATTAATAAATATCAAAAATAAAGTTAACTTGATAATCATATTTCTTAAAATCTTACTGATTGCCACTTAAGACTGACAAATGTTTACAAGTTCCTTCCAAAATCAGCAGATTTTTTCTACCATTCTATTTAATACTTAAGGCCCATGCTGCAAATGGGAATTTTACTACTTTCAAATAATTTGCGTTTCCCTTCCTACACATGCAGTTAGCTTTTTAATATTCACTTTGTAATATCCCCTTAATTTTTTTTACATCAGTTTCCCTTATTATAGTCAGAGTGTGGCTTGAAATTGTTCCCATAACCCATCTGGTTATGTTTAACAATAATATAGGCTTCCTGAAACAAGCCTAGGAACAGCAAATCTTTGATGTAATAATACAATCTATCAAATAATACAATATAATATTTTAATCTAGTATCTAAGATACCTTGTAATCACAAGTCAAGATTTCTGTAATGCATCATACAACTTTTATGTTGCATCAATAGTTCTCTGTTTTGAATTTTCAAGTCTTATTTTTTTAAGAAAAAAGATCATTCTCTATAACTAATAAGACACCAATCAGCAAATTATTTATGCTTGTGTCATTAGAAGACTTGTGCCAGGTGGTGAAAGGCTGTCTGTTACTACTGCAGACTAAGGCCCCAATCCTGTAATTGACTGTGCATGGGCAACAAACCTCCTCCTCTTTCTTGTTCCTTCCCCCCTCCCCAATGTGAAGTACAAGTGGCTTCAATGGGGGACTGCAAGCACAAAGTCTTTTGCTGGATCAAGGCTTAAGTATGCACTTTTATACTCATGTTTAAGCATGATTAGGTATATACCTTTATAAACAGTGTGTATGAGCAAAGGTGAGGGCTTCAGGACTGCAAGAATTTTTAATGAATCTGTAAACTTAGGCATTGTACCGTATGATTGGAGAATTGCTAACATAGTTCTTATTTTTAAGAAAGGGAAAAAAAGTGATCCGGCTAACTACAGGCCTGTTAGTTTGACATCTGTTGTATGCAAGGTCTTAGAAAAAAATTTGAAGGAGAAAGTAGTTAAGGACATTGAGGTCAGTGGTAATTGGAACAAAATACAACATGGTTTTACAAAAGGTAGATCGTGCCAAACCAACCTGATCACCTTCTCAAAGAAGGTAACAGGTTTTTTTAGACAAAGGAAACGCAGTGGATCTAATTTACCTCAATTTCAGTAAGGCATTTGATATGGTTCCACATGGGGAATTATTAGCTAAATTGGAAAATATGGGGATCAATATGAAAATTGAAAGGTGGATAAGGAACTGGTTAAAGGGAGACTACAACGGGTCGTACTAAAAGGTGAACTATCAGGCTGGAGGGAGGTTACTAGTGGAGTTCCTCAGGGATCAGTTTTGGGACCAATCTTATTTAATCTTTTTATTACTGACCTTGGCACAAAAAGTGGGAAGTGCTAATAAAGTTTGTGGATGACACAAAGCTGGAAGATATTGCCAATACAGAGAAGATCTGTATGACCTTGTAAACTGGAGTAATAGTAATAGGATGAAATTTAATAGTGAAAAGTGCAAGGTGATGCATTTAGGGATTAATAACAAGAATGTTTGTTATAAGTTGGGGACGCATCAGTTGCAATTAATGGAGGAGGAGGAGGAGAAGGACCTCGGAGCATTGGTTGCTCACAGGATGACTACGAGCCGCCAATGTTATATGGCCGTGAAAAAAGCGAATGTGGTCTTGGGATGCATCAGGCGAGGTATTTCCAGTAGAGATAAGGAGGTGTTAGTACCGTTATACAAGGCACTGGTGAGACCTAATCTGGAATACTGTGTGCAGTTCTGGTCTCCCATGTTTAGGAAGGATGAATTCAAACTGGAACAGGTACAGAGAAAGGCTACTAGGATAATCCGAGGAATGGAAAACCTGTCTTATGAAAGGAGACTCAAAGAGCTTGGCTTGTTTAGCCTAACCAATAGAAGGCTGAGGGGAGATACGATTGCTCTCTATAAATATATCAGAGGAATGAATACCAGGGAGAGAGAGAGGAATTATTTAAGTTCAATACCAAAGTGGACACAAGAACAAATGGATATAAACTGGCCATCAGGAAGTTCAGACTTTATCAGAAATTAGACAAAGGTTTCTAACCACCAGAGGAGTGAAGTTAGGGAACAGCCTTCCAAGGGGAGCAGTGGGGGCAAAAGACATATCTGCCTTCAAGACTAAGCTTGATAAGTTTATGGAGGGGATGGTATGATGGGATAGCCTGATTTTGGCAATTAATTGATCTTTGACTATTAGCAGTAAATATGCCCAATGGCCTGTGATGAGATGTTAGATGGGGTGGGATCTGAGTTACTACAGAGAATTCTTTCCTGGGTGTCTGGCTGGTGAGTCTTGCCCGCATGGTCAGAGTTTAGCTGATCGCCATATTTGGGGTCAGGACAGATTGGCAGAGGACCCGGTGTTTTTTTGCCTTCCTCTGCAGCGTGGGGAACGGGTCACTTGCTGGAGGATTCTCTTCACCTTGAAGTCTTTAAACCACAATTTGAGGACTTCAATAGCTCAGACATAGGTTAGGGGTTTAATACAGGAGTGGGTGGGTGAGATTCTGTGGCATGTGCTGTGCAGGAGGTCAGACTAGACAATCATAATGGTCCCTTCTGGCCTTAAAGTCTATGATTCTATAACCTGAAGAGCTAAAGAACAGATTTTTGAAGTTTTGAACAATTACAGGGTGACAACTGTAAGCATCTCAACCTACCAAGTGCCTGCTGTAATACTGTTTTTTTCCACATTCTGATTTGGGGTTTTTCGCAGCTACATCATAATTGGACTAAAACATTTACTTGAAATATTCATATTTTAAAAGGAATGTCAACTAAAAATTCACACTTGTATCTAAAGGTTTTTTGTTTTTCTTTTTTAACCTATAAAACACACCTAATATTAAAATAAATTAGAGATTAGAGGACAATAATATTTCTATTTTAGGTTTGTTTACACAATACTTGACCACTCTCTGTACACAGTTTCAAGGCTTCCTCTGAACAGTCAGTCTAGTTGAGAAAAACAGTAATTAAAAATATAAAAATCTGGAAAACTACAAATGTTGGCAGGTACTGAACTTGAAACAACTTTAAACTCAACTTTCCAGGTATTGCATGCAGCTGTCTCTACTTCCTTGAATGTCTCAGATGCACAGGAATCAGTGAAAATGTTATTTAACCCCACACTCCAAAGGCTTTCTTGTAAAAATCATGATCTTCCCCCACCCTTCCTTCAACTTCTCAAATGCTACATGTAGGTGGAAGTCACAATAGTCAGCTAAAACCTCTCCTCCAGCAAAAAGTAGAAGAACAAAGGGCTGCAGCAACCCTAGGTGCAGCCAAACATTTGTATATGACAGCTTACGCATTGATCCCTTTCCGCTGTATCCCTATAATTTCCTAAAGTGGACATATTGCTATTACCCACATTGTGATCACTAACATAGTGGTGGTGAACTAGAAAGAGCTGTTACATTCATTTGGAAGAGAGGACAAATCCCTCCTTTGTGATAAAGTTGTTAGGAAATGTTAAGAGTCTATCCCTCCAGTGACACAGGCTCTCTATACTTTCCCTCACCCAAATCACAGTTTTATATGACAGCCTCCTGGCAAAATATTCAGACAAACTTGTCAATTGCTTCTCTTTCCACTCTGTTAGAAAAAGTGCATACCCACTAAATCAAGGATATGGTTCATAATTTTAAACTATACACATAGCAGGAAATATGTTTTGCTGCTGCCCCAAGTATACACTACAATACTACATAGCAGTACATCTACTGATTATAACAAAAGACTGGGAATCAGCTCTCAGTTTCAATTCCTGACTTGCTCTCTTAGTTTCAATTCAATGACTCACAGTATGACCCTGGCAAGTCTACTTAGAAACAAAACTGTACAGTTGTTTGTAACACCTAAGATTTTTATAAGTGAAAGCAGTCAACAAAAAGGTTTATCTTTATTTTTCAGTTTGTTTTGCGCATTGGACTGTACTTTGTGTACAAGTAGTGTCAGCGCATACAATATCTGTATATTCAGTTTCTAACTTGCTGAAGAGACCATTGTGAACATTAAACAAAACACAAATACCCTTTTAAAAGACCTGTGAAAATAATTTAAAAATTTTAGAACACTCTTTGACCTGTCAAAAACTTGAATGACTTTACCTTTAAAAACTAAGTTTACAGTATCACTTTTATCTCTTATTGCTTCAGTAATCCCATCTATAAACAGGATTCACACATTTATAGGAGCGATGGAAAAATGTAGCATCTGTAAAGCACTCTGAACTATTGAGATAAAATGACCTATCATTCCTTGAATTCCCCAAAAAGTAGGCACAAGGACTACACTTTATGATCACTCACAGAGCAGCCCGCTATCCAACTGGAACAGACCCGCACAAAAAGCCCTGATAAAGAGCAACTCCAAGTCTGTTCACTCCACAGTGTTGTTATTCAATTGAGAGAGTCACAAGCTGGTTAGAAAAAGCACAGTGCAAGCCATTAAGGCTGTAATCTATTTTTAAACAGACACAGACATATAAGTAGTAGAGCCATAGACAGAACAGAGATTCTGCTCTTTGCACTAAGAGTCTGAACACTTATGGCCACATTCAGCTGCGAGACACGTCCCCCAACTCCCGAAGCGAGGCGCCAGGGAAGAGCGTGGCTCTTAGAGCCGAGGAGGAAATATCAGAGCAAGTCCCGGGGCTGGCGGAGGCACAAGTGCCCCTATTACAGGGGAAGGCTGGGTCCCGCAGGCCTACTGTCGGCGCAGCACAGGACTGGGGGGCGCGGGCCACAGGGAGCCCAAGCGGCTGCTTCTTCTGCTTCTAGGGGAAAGCGGAGCGCGGAGCACAACAGTGTGGGGCCCGGTCACCCCACATGCCCCCGAAGAGCCCGCCCCCCCCCAGCACTCACCCGTCGGGGGCCCACAGCCGGGCGGTTCGGTCGCGGGACACAGACACGAAGCCTCCAGGCGGGAACAGGCCCTGACTCAAGCCCCGCACGTCCAGCTCGTGTCCCACCACGGAGCAGCGCAGCCGGTAAGTGCCGCCCCCGCTCGCCATGGCCGCGGCCCTCCCTGCAGCTGGAAACCTCGCCTCAGCCCGGGAAAGCCGGCGGGCAGCGGAGGTACCGTAAAGAGAGACCCTGACACAGCAACAACACCCCTCCCCTCCGCCGGAAACCGTCATCAACAAGTGCCGGGTCTCCGCCCCCAGAGGCATTGGGAACATTGAAGGAGTGGAGACTGCATATCCCAGCATGCGGAGCGCCAGATAGAGAGGAAATACCAGGTCGGAGATGGCGCGATGTGTGCTGGGAGTTGTAGTCTCAGTACACCACGGAAGTTAGAGCTGGCGCATAGCATGCTGGGATTGGTAGGCCCTTATACAGCCAGCGCGGAAAGCTTTGCAAGTTGGGACTTGCAAATTGCAATGTCCGAATGTCCTTTCCCAGCGCCTATCTGTGCTGAGGTTCCTGCGGGCCTTTCCCCCTCTCCCTTTAGTGGGGTAAACTGTGCATTCTCAGCGGGAGGGCGCTCGTTCTCCCTCCTGGCTGTTGGAGGCGGCGGGAGTTCCGAATCTCGCGAGAGCGGAAGGAGCGTGGTTGATGATTGGCTGCTGGGGCCGGTGGGGCGGGGTTGGTCGGTTGCTGCGATACTGGCGTGGCGTGGAGACGGGGGACGGGTCGGCTAGGAAGTAAATCGGTTCCAACTGGCCCCGGAGAGCGGCCCCGGCTCGGGTGAGACCGCGGGGCCGGGATTCCAACCGCTGCCAGCGTTGGGGGCCCGCCTCCCGGTAGGGCGAGACCCCGCGCTCCTGCCTGGCGCTCAACCGCTCTGGGGAGAATCGGGGGCCGGATCCGACTCTTCCTCTGACCTTCCCGGGAGGGAGCCACCGAGCAGCGCCCGCCCCCTAGTGCCCGGTGCGCCGCCCCCTAGTGCCCGCCCCCACCAGCGCCGCCCCTAGTGCCCGGCGCGTAGCCTCTAGTAATGCCTGGTGCGAAGCCGCACCCCCCAGCGCCGCTCCTAGTGCCCGCACTCCCCAGCGCCGCCCCTAGTGCCCAGCGCGCAGCCTCTAGTGCCCGGTGCGCGGCCCCCTAGTGCGAGTCTGTTCCCATAGTCCAGGGATCGGCAACCTTTGGCACGCAGCCCGCCAGGGTAAGCACCCTGGCCGGCCGGGCCGGTTTGTTTACCTGCTGAATCCGCAGGTTTGGACGATCACGGCTCCCACTGGCCACAGTTCGCCGCTTCAGGCCAATATGGGTGGCAGGAGGCGGTGGCCTGCACATCCCTCGGCCCGCGCTGCTTCCCGCAGCCCCCATTGGCCTGCGTCGGCGAACTGTGACAGCAAGTGGGAGCTGCAATCGGCCGAACCTGCAGACACGGCAGGTAAACAAACCCTGGCAGGCCCCATGCCAAAGGTTGCTAATCCCTGCCATAGCCCATCCCATAGCCCCACAGCCCCCAGTGCTACCCTGTATTCCCCCACATACCGCAGTGCCACCTGTAAATCCCCGCACAACACTAGCACCCAATACCCCCATCCTCCCTGTGCCATCCTGGCTACCTACCCATCCTAATAGCCGCACAACCTAGTGCCACCGCTTATACTTCCTTCTGCTCCCTGTATTCCTCCCACATTCCCTGTACTGCACCTTATACTCCCCATCCACTTAAGTAATTCTAGTATTCCCACAGTACTCCCTATATACCCAGTACTCGCCCCAGCATCACCCATTATTTATACTCCCTATATACCCTAGTACCACCTTACACGTTCCTCACACCCCTCAACTGTCCAACACACAACAGGCTCCCTTAGTAATGTAAAGGATCAGTACTAATAAAGGATCAGTTCTAATTAAAGGACATGAGCATCATATGTTTCTTTCCAGAGAGAAGTTTAGAATAAATAGAAAATGGCAAGCAATCACAAGCCACCTACAGCTCGTCCTGCTTCAAGAGGAGGAGTTGGGCTCACAGCCAGGCCTTCTTCATCCTTGTTACGGACTCCATCAGCAGCCAGAATGGGAACAGGGGTGTGTTAAAGTGATTTAATATGTTTGTTTTGAATGTTTAGATTTTATCTTGATTTTTCTCTCCTGAAGAATTGGGTGCCAGCAGTAATTGTAATTGAAGATAGCAGTTTGTATTCTTTTTTGGTATTTCATATTTCTTTCTTTATTCCTGGAAGATTTGTCTATTGTATGTTAAAAGGAGGTGGGTTGGAAACTGTTATTGCCATATATTGGATGAAATATATCTTTTAGAGTCACAAGTAGAAAAAGCAAAAAGATCTGGTTTGTTAGAGAGATGTCAAGTCACCCTTCGTCAGTTGCCTTCCCCTATGATTTTGTTCATGTCATGGAAGTAATTTACACTGGGTCTTCAGATTGCCTCTGGTCCTTTTATTCTGGTATGGCATGCAAAGGCCAAGTAAAGGTCAAACCCACAGTACTTAAAAGATTACTGGGACTACAAGCTTAGTGCATCCCACACCTGGTATCCTCAAAAGAGCAAAATGCATTTTGCAGAAGTCCTAAGGCATCTGCTGCTGCACTTTGGGACTAGAATAAACGGGGTTGGACTTTCGCTTTCACAGTACGATCCATGGTTAGAAAGACTTGGCTCTTCCCTAACAGTCTGTCCTCTCCAACCAAACTAGAGACATTTGTTTGGAAGAGCAACAAATTGTTCTTCCTTAATTTATGCACTTTTCGGTAGCCAGCAGGCTAGTTTTAGCCTACACCTCTGTTGAAGTAGGAGATTTTAATAAAGAGTAGGCGATTTCAGTACAGAGAAGCATTATATGTGAGGCCTGAGCATGAGACTTATATGTTTTTCTCCACACATAAGTAGAAACCTGAGCTTTATGGAGATTTTGGACAGGAAAATCAATCTTGCTATACAGTAACTCCTCACTTAAAGTTAACGTTGTTTCATTGTTACGTTGCTGATCAATTAGGGAACATGCTCATTTAAAGTTGTGCAATGCTCCCTTCTAATGTCGTTTGACAGCTGCCTGCTTTGTCTACTGCTTGCAGGAAGAGCAGCCCATTGCAGCTAGCTGGTGGGGGCTTGGAACCAGGATGGACCGGCAGCCCCCTATCAGCTCCCCGCTCCCCTTAGTTCCCT
Source organism: Chrysemys picta bellii (assembly GCF_011386835.1). Taxonomy (NCBI): domain Eukaryota; kingdom Metazoa; phylum Chordata; order Testudines; family Emydidae; genus Chrysemys; species Chrysemys picta. The sequence continues at coordinate 113,797,913 of NC_088796.1, forward strand.
GTGCAGCAGCTGCCTGCAGTTCAGCTGTGTCCCTCCCCCCACTGCCATGTGCTGCTCCTGCCCTCTGCCTTGGAGCTGCTCCCCGAGACTCCTGCTTGCTGTGCCGGGGGGGAGGGAAGGAAGAGGGGGATAATGTCAGGGTGTCCCCCTCCCCTTCTGCACCCCGCTTACCCCATCTTCCATAGAACAGGGGGGGACACACCAGGGCTGCAGTCTCAGCAAGCTGATCTGATTAACAAGGCAGTGTACTTAAGGGAAATGTGCATCTCTCCCTCCATTCCTGCTGCCTTGCAGAGTGAGAGGGTTAACCCTTGAGGGCTCAGCCAATTGCTAGTTCATCATTTAGCAGTAAGGGAAATATCCCACCCTCTGACTCCTCTACCTCAATCAAGCTTCACAATCATCATCACTGTATACCAGTATTAAATTGTTTGTTTAAAACTTATCCTGTGTGTGTGTGTGTGTGTGTATAGTCTTTTGTCTGGTGAAAAACATTTCCCTGGAACCTAACCCCCTCATTTACATTAATTCTTATGGGGAAATTGAATTCGCTTAACATCATTTCGCTTAAAGTCGCATTTTTCAGGAACATAACTACAATGTTAAGTGAGGAGTTACTGTACCTGACAATTAAAATAATAGTTTCACTGAATGGATTTTTAAAATCTAATACAGGGGTGGGGGGACGAAGGAGAGCAGGGAGAGGTGTTATTGGAACTAACTGCTAAAAGATAACCACACAACATGATTAACAGAACAGTGGGAATTCAGTTTACACTACCATTTGGGCAGAGGTCAAACCTGAGGGAGAAAAAGAACATCAAGCATGCAAATAAAATAGCCTTGAGTCTCAAAAACAAATATAAAGAGATGTCTGTACTAGAGGTTTTGATTTGATAGTATAGTATTTAGATTTACTTCTAAAATGTTTGGTATAAATTATCATCTGCAAGAAAAATACTGCTAAAGATCTAATGTACTAAGTAAAATACATATGTTAGTTTCTAATTTTTAGAACAGTCCAGACAAGCTTTTAAATGTTCCTCTTAACAACTACATAAATATAACAACTGGTTTATTATTCTGTTGCCTTTGTCTAGATGCCCCCTGGTACATCAAGGCCTGGTACTCGTGGTGGTCTCCTAGGTACTGGAGGGGTGTTGTCATCTCAAATTAAAGTCGCAGACCGTCCAGTGACACAACAAGGGTTAAGTGGAATGAAAACTGGAGTGAAAGGTATTTTAATATATGAAGAATTCTCATCTTAATACAGGAAAGTGTTTTTAACACTGTCAAAGAATCAATACAATTAGGGAAAACTGGACAGCAGAGGATCTTTTATGGCTCTAGTGCCTCTAGTTTGGGACAGAAACTTGACATTTGGCACTGAGATAGTCACTAGGTCAGACATGTGCCTTTTAGAGGTCCTTGGGCAGATTTGGCAGAATGTATAGGGATTTAAAAATATGGCTTGCACATATTAGAATAACAGCTTTACTGTATTCTGTTCATATCATTCAAACATAAGTGAATTAGTTGAATATAATTTTCTGTCAGGGTGGGTGTGTATGGAATCTTAGCCTTGTCTCATTCCATAGAAAGTTTGATGTTCATGTGGAATTTGGAGCTTTGCCTTATCTATGTGATGTACTAATGTGCGTATTGAATGAGGCAAGGGGGCAAATGAACCAGCCTCCTGAGTACACATCTTGTGCAAGACAGAGGGTCTTACAAATGTCTAGAAAATAGTTCCATGTTATTGAATGTCTATGTTTTATCAGTTTTTCTCTTAGCATAGTTTCCGTGTGGAATATCTGTAAGTTTTTAGAAAGAAAATTAAGGTTACAAAGTGAAGTACTCAAAAGTCTGCTTCTTGTGCTAGTGCTTTATGATATGCTCTAATTATGCAAACGTGTATTTTGTGTATTGAATGAGGCAGGGTTACATAGTGAATGAATGCGTCATCATGTGATTCCATCTCTCTTTTTAGGAGAAATTCTTTTTTCAGTTACCACAGTGAAAATTCAGAGTGATTCATTAAGTGGTCATACTCTAAATTTACATTGCTGTAATTGAGAACAAATTTTGGCTCTCAGGGTACAGGATAAATGGCATATAGTAATTATGGCCCTGGACTGAGGACTTATAATCAAACTCAAGATACAATATATTTTCTATTTCCTTATTTACAACCGGAGAAAGATTTAGTTGATAAAGATCCTAACACCTTTAACTCCAAAGAAAAAATTCTGATTGCAAAGTCAAAAGTTTCTTATCTGTGTATAAGTAGATTTTACAAGTTCAGAGAAAATACGTATCTTTAAAACAATCTTTAAGATCTCTTTTATACCTTCAGGTTATTCTTATGACTCTTTATGAATCATAACAATAAGAGTTCCCCAAATTTGTGAAGCGTCATAATAAGGGACACAGGGTAACAATTTAAATGGGAATTCTAAAGCATTTCAAAGCATACAGAAGTGAGTCAATATTTGTGTAAGACTAACGCAAATTCATTAAATGATTTGGCATCTTCAATGTTTTCTGTTAGTTTTAACATTCTAAAATTTCAGGATTTCATATTATTCTCTATAGTTTCCAGATTGTTATGTATAAAAAAGAACTCCAGTAAGAGACTTTATACTTTCACCCTTATCTTGCAAAATGTTAATTTTATTCTCCAGTTATTTTGTAGACTGTTCTACATTATTTACCCTCTTTTCTAATTTTAGAATGCACTAAATCACCACTAGCCTCAAATAAGTCACATTTTGACTCGAGGACATGGATCACAGAAAGTGTGGAAGTTAGTGAGGTATCTGAAATCTTTTTCAAGGAAGAGTAATAGGGAGATTTTTTTCATCTCAGCTGAACAAATTGTGATGAAAGGACCTACAGCTAATAGGGATTAGGGAGGGAAGAGGCAGACTAATGAGTCCGTCCTTCTACTTTGCTTTGCTTTGCTTTTAGAAATCTCAGAGATAGCAGACTTCTCTATGCCTGAATACTACTTACAGTATTCACATATCTAGGGCAACATTTGAAAAAATTAATATTAAAGAAGAAGGCATAGATTGAGTCTCCTTCCAGAACTGCAGAACAATATTTAAATACTTTACTTACAACAAATGTGTATATAGTTGTAATCACATTGATCTCACCCACAATTGGACTATGGTTTGATATCAGAAATACAGCTCCAGGGTGAGGGGACTTTAGATGTCCTCCTTCAAGGTAGTGGGTTACAACTAGAACTGTTGCTTTTAATTCCAGGGTGTTCAGTTTAGGTCCCAAAATTCCTATCACGACTGTCCTCTCACAGACTCCGATTTAGCTATGCCCACTAAGCATTGGGACCAGTTGAGGGACAAGATGGGGATGAATAGGAACTATTTGCAACTCATCATACCTAAGGCTGGTTCTATACCAGCCCAGACCCCAGCATTGTTTAGAGGTCCTTTATACTATGTTGTGTGGCTATGGCTTCAAGGAGGTTGGCACATCAACCAATGATTTCTGGGGCACAGCAGTGCTCTGACTATGTTACCAAAATATCCCCTATGTTGTAGGTGGCTTAGAGTTGGTGAAAGCCCCATTGGCTGGATCAGCTGTCTTTACAGTCCATTTGCTGTTGGAATGACACAAGGGGCCATATTGTAGAAGAGAATCTATCCTAGAATCACCACTGAGCAGGTGAAAAAGAAAGGGCAAGTAAATAGCAGCTAGACTTACAGTAGACTATTACCCAGAGAGAGCCCGCTGATTCATATGTCACCTCTTTATGCTGTGCGGAGAATCTGTTTCTTTATGTGCTGTGATGATTAACCTGTAGAACTGGGAGAGAGCATGTGATGCACCTCAAGGTGATTTCAGCTTTATACAAAGAGTGAAAAGAGATACAGCTCAGGGCAGGGAGAACCTGTGTTTTTAAAGGACTCATTCAGCCTGATGGCATGGCTGGGCCGGTACAAACTACAAGAAAAGTCAGTCAGAGCTTGGGAGGCCGGAGCAGCATAGAGGAACCAAATCTAAAGGATAGAGGAGACCAGAACAGCATTGGAGCTGAACGTGAAATTCTAAGCTTAGCTGAGGTGGAGAGTGTAAGAAATCAAAGTGGGGTTGAAACTCTATCCCTGAATTAAGTGTTCCTATGATGCTTTTTAACTTGTATGTCTTTATTTTTAATATGTGCTTGTTTTTTGTAGAGAACACACATATTAGGGCAAGTTATAGCAAGTTTTCCTTAAATCCTCCATATTTTTTTAGGATGAAGTCACCCTCGTGCAAGGTTCATCTCAGAAATTTTCAGTTGCTTAAGTAATCTAAATCCTCACCAAAGCCTAACATGCATCTCTGATTTCATCTAGTATTGATTGAATAAAGGCTGTATGAGGGCATTCTGAAGGTGCTGGTTCTCTGTTTGGAGTATAACTTCAACTCGTCCTTTGTGAACTTAATTTGTGTCTCATTAAAACTCATTCTTTTCTAATAAAATGTTTCTTGTTCTCCTTTGTTAGGTCCGCAGAGACAGATTATGGATAAATCCTATTATCTTGGACTGCTTAGGTATGTTAGTGACAACACTTTCAAGCTGTAGCATAGTTAATGTCTTCTCCCTCCCCCCACCCATATCAAGGATAAAATACAGTAGCATAAATGGATTAGGCTGGCTGTTCACTTATGATGAAATTCTCCCCGTTATAAGGCTTTCCGGGATGAGGAGGGCCTTTGTAAATCCTCTATCCTGGGGTACTTTTCACCCTTAATTCCAAGAATAAATTTGCTAAATTAACATAATTTTTCATTATTGCCCTAAGTATCTTATAAAACACTTTGTCATGTTCAGTCAAATTTCTGTGTTGGATGGGCACTCCTAAATCATATCCTCTTACATAGAGAGGGTACCCATGTTGTGAAACTGTTGTGGGATAGGTTTCAGAGTAACAGCCGTGTTAGTCTGTATCCGCAAAAAGAAGAACAGGAGTACTTGTGGCACCTTAGAGACTAACAAATTTATTAGAGCATAAGCTTTCGTGGACTACAGCCCACTTCTTCGGATGCATATAGAATGGAACATATATTGAGGAGATATATATACACACATACAGAGAGCATAAACAGGTGGGAGTTGTCTTACCAACTCTGAGAGGCCAATTAATTAAGAGAAAAAAAAAAAAAAAAAAAAAACGTTTGAAGTGATAATCAAGCTAGCCGAGTACAGACAGTTTGATAATAAGTGTGAGAGTACTTACAAGGGGAGATAGTCAATGTCTGTAATGGCTCAGCCATTCCCAGTCCTTATTCAAACCGGAGTTGATTGTGTCTAGTTTGCATATCAATTCTAGCTCACCAGTCTCTCTTTGGAGTCTGTTTTTGAAGTTTTTCTGTTGTAATATAGCCACCCGCAGGTCTGTCACTGAATGACCAGACAGGTTAAAGTGTTCTCCCACTGGTTTTTGAGTATTTTGATTCCTGATGTCAGATTTGTGTCCATTAATTCTTTTGCGTAGAGACTGTCCGGTTTGGCCAATGTACATGGCAGAGGGGCATTGCTGGCACATGATGGCATATATCACATTGGTAGATGTGCAGGTGAACGAGCCCCTGATGGTATGGCTGATGTGATTAGGTCCTATGATGATGTCACTTGAATAGATATGTGGACAGAGTTGGCATCGGGGTTTGTTACAAGGATAGGTTCCTGGGTTAGTGGTTTTGTTCAGTGATGTGTGGTTGCTGGTGAGTATTTGCTTTAGGTTGGGGGGTTGTCTGTAAGCGAGGACAGGGTGAGCTAGAATTGATATGCAAACTAGACACAATCAACTCCGGTTTGAATAAGGACTGGGAATGGCTGAGCCATTACAGACATTGACTATCTCCCCTTGTAAGTACTCTCACACTTATTATCAAACTGTCTGTACTCGGCTAGCTTGATTATCACTTCAAACGTTTTTTTTTTTTGTTTTTTTTTTTTTTTTTCTCTTAATTAATTGGCCTCTCAGAGTTGGTAAGACAACTCCCACCTGTTTATGCTCTCTGTATGTGTGTATATATATCTCCTCAATATATGTTCCATTCTATATGCATCCGAAGAAGTGGGCTGTAGTCCACGAAAGCTTATGCTCTAATAAATTTGTTAGTCTCTAAGGTGCCACAAGTACTCCTGTTCTTCTTGTTGTGGGATAGGGTGACCAGATGTCCCGATTTTATAGGGACAGTCCCAATTTTTGGGTATTTTTCTTATATAGGCTCTTATTACCCCCTACCCCCTGTCCCAATTTTTCACATTTGCTGTCTGGTCACCCTATGTGGGATTGTTCTACTGGAACAACTGAACAATTCTACTTTACAGTTACACCAAAGGGGAGAAAATACTCTTAATTTAAATAAAATGAACTTTTTATGCTATCCTCGTGCTTTATAACGGTTTAAGAGTTTATCCAAGATAGAACCCCCTTTTTTTTATTTCTTTAGCTGATCTTAGAGCTGTTTGAAACAACCTGCAATACAAGAGAGATGTCTTGAATACATATGTTTATAATATAGTATTAGTTTTATCCTACAGTATTTTAGTTGTACATTTTAAACATACAAGTAACTTTTTGTATTTCTTTTCTATAGAAGCAAAATAAGTGAACTCACAACAGAAATAAATAAGCTTCAGAAAGAAATTGAAATGTATAACCAGGAGAATTCTGTCTATCTGTCATATGAAAAGAGGTGAGTCATGTTGCAGTTAATGCAACATTAGCATAGCCAAATGCCTTGTCAGGACCTTGTCTTTTGTTATATCAGACTTGAATATCTATACTGTGCAACCTACAGAACTATAAAAATGGATACTTGTTCTGATTTTGTTTTGTTGTATAAAACACTTAATCTCATAAACTTGAATTTTTGTTCTTTATCTAGGGCAGAGACTTTAGCTGGTGAAATCAAAGAATTTCAAGGTCAACTAGCGGACTACAATATGGTATGCTGTGGTTAGCTGTTTCACACTGGATTTCCCCCCCATTGCTTTTGCATGGTGAACATACTGGTTTTAACCTTCAGTATTTTTTTTGTATGACATTTCTCCATTAGAAAGATTTACTGTTTAAAACTGCTTTAATTCACTTATTAAAAAGGAAACAAACGCTTGCCTAGTTGTCTCATAAGGATATTTACCCCCACATCTACATTTTAGTGTTTTTATGGTTAGACGCAACTTCCTCTTATAATATCAGGATTTGATGGTTATTACAGTATGTCATTGGAAAAAATAATTTCCCTTCTCTTTTCAAGGAAGTCTCTGATTACTTGATCAATGACCTCAATGATAATTTGGGAATTATTAATATATCATCACAAGTACAGCCATACTGAATCAGACCAATTATCCATCTACCCCAGTATCCTGTCTTCAGACAGTGGCCAGTGCCAGATGCTTCAGAAGGAATGAGCAGAACAGGGCAATTTTGAGTGATCCGTTCGCTGTCATCTAGTCCCAGGTTCTGGCATTTGGAGATTTATGGACACCCGGAACATGGGGTTCTGTCCATCACTATCTTGGCTAATAGCCACTGATGGACCTATCCTCCATTATCTATTCTTTTTGATCCCAGAAGTCTTCACAATATCTCCTGGCAACAAGTTTCACAGGTTGACTGTGTTGTTTGAAGAAATACTTCCTTTTGTTTGTTTTAAACCTGCTGCCTATTAATTTTATTGGGTGACCCCTAGTTCTTGTGTAAAGTGAAGGGGTAAATAACACTTCCCTATTCACTTTCTCCACACTATTCATGATTTTATAGATCTCTCTCATATCTCCCCCTTAGTCATCTCTTTTCTAAGTTTAATAGTCCCAGTCTTTTTAATCTCTCCTCATATGGAAGCTGTTCTATACCTCTCATCATTTTTGTTGACCTTCTGTGTCCTTTTCAAATTCTAATATCTTTTTTATGAGATGGAGTGACCAGAACTACACACAATATTTAATGTGCAGGAGTACCATGGATTTATATAGTGTCATTATGATATTTTCTGTTTTATTATCTATCCCTTTCCCAATGGTTCCTAACATTCTGTTAGCTTTTTTTGACTGCTGCTTCACATTAAGCACATGTTTTCAGAGAACTGTTCATGATGACCCCAGATCTCTTTCTTGAGCAGTAACAGCTACTTTAGATCCCCTAATTTTGTATGTATAGTTGGGATTATGTTTTCCAATGTCCATTATTTTGCATTTATCAACATTGAATTTGATCTGCCATTTTGTTGCCCAGTCATTCAGTTTTGTAAGATCCCTTTGTAACTCTTCACAGTCTGATTTGGATTTAACTATCTTGAGTAATTTTGTATCGTCTGTATATTATGCCATCTCATTGTTCACCCCCTTTTCTAGATTATTTATGAATATGTTGAACAGCACTGGTCCTGGTACAGATCATTAGGGGACCCCGCTGTTTACCTCTTTCCATTGTGATAACTAGCCATTTATTTGACCCTTTGTTTCCTGACTTTTAATTAGTTATTGATGCACAAGAAGACCTTTCTTATCCTATGCTTGCTTATTTTGCTTAAGAGCCTTTGGTGAGGAACCTTGTTAAAGACTTTCGGAAAGTCCTATTACACCCTTGTCCACATTCTTGTTGACACCCTTAAGAGTCCTATTAGATTTGTGAGACATGATTTCCCTTTCCAAAAGCCATGTTGGTTCTTCCCCAACATATCATGCTTCTTTTTCATCTGATAATTCTGAACTTTCATGTAGTTTCAACCAATTTGCCTGGTGCTGCAGTTAGGTTTACTGGCCTGTAATTGTCAGGATCACCTCTGGAACCTTTTTAAAAAATTGGCATTACGTTAGCTATTCTCCAGTCATCTGATTCAGAGACTGATTTAAGTGATAGGTTACATACCACAGTTAGTAGTTCTACAGTTATATATTTGAGTTCCTTAGGAATTCTTGGGTGAATTTCATCTGAGTCTGGTGACTTATTACTGTTTAATTTATCAGTTTGTTCCAAAACTTTCTGTGTTGACACCTCAGTCTGGGACAGTTCCTCATATTTGTCACTTGAAAGGAATAGCTCAGTTGTGGGACTCTCCCTCACATCCTCTGCAGTGAAGACTGATGCAAAGAATTCATTTACCGTCTCTTCAATGGCTGTGTTTTCCTTGAGTGCTCCTTCAGCACTTCAGTTATCCAGTGGCCCCACTGGTTGTTTGAAGCTTTCTGCTTCTGATGTTTTGTTTTTTTAATTGCTGGGGTTTTTTTTGTCTTTAGCTAGTGTCTCTTCAAATTCTTTCTTGGCCTGGCTTATACTTTTACACTTGACTTGCCAGAATTTATGCTCCTTTCTATTTTCCTCACTAGGATTTGACTTCCAATTTTTAAATGATGCCTTTTTGCCTCTAAATTCCCCTTTTATTCTGCTCTTTAACCTTGGTGGCATTTTTTTTGGTCCTCTGACAGTTTTTTTTATTTGGAGTATATATTTAGTTTAAGCCTTTATTATGGTGTTTTTAAATAGTCTCTGCAGTTTGCAGGCATTTCACTCTTGTGGCTGTTCCTTTTAATTTCCCTCATTTTTGTTTAGTTCCCTTTTATTAAGTTACATGCTACTGTAGTGTGTTTCTTTGTCTTTTTTGCCCAACAAGGATGTTAAATTTCATTACATTATGGTCATATTACCAAGCAGTTCAGCTATATTCCCCTGTTGCACCAGATCCTGTACACTGCTTAAGACTAAATCACAAATTGCTTCTCACCTTGTGGGATCCAGGACAAGTTGCTCCAAGAAGCAGTAATTTATGGTGTCTAGAAATTTTCTCTCTGCATCCCTTCCTGAGACGACATGTACCCAGTGAATATGGAGCTAGTTCCCCCACTACCTGTTTTGTCATTACTATACATTTTGTACCCTGATTTTTAGGGTCCCATAGATTTTCTTCATTCCACCAAGTTCTTGTGATGCCTATTATATTAATAGCCTCATTTAATGCCAGGCACTCTAGTTCACCCATCTTAGTATTTAGACTTCTTACATTTGTATATAAGCACTTGTACATTTTGTCAATATTCAGTTGCTTGCTTTTATGTGTTATATTTAAATGGGGTCTCTTATGCTTTACTGTTCCTGACTAGCTTCTACCTGTACTTTACCAACTTCTTTTCTATCCTCTTTACTTGGATGGGGAGTTCCCCCTTTAATAAATTCATCCCTAAGGGATGTCGCTACCCAAACTATGTTCCTCTGCATCTGTCAGCTTTCCTCCAGCCCTTATTTAAAAACAAAATGTTAAACCTGTCGAATTTTACATGTCAACGGTCTGGTTCCTTACATCTGATCACCTCTACACTGATACCTCCACTACTAAATGTTACAGTGTTATCTCTTTCAGTACCTTTATATATCTACACAAAAAAACAGGAGTACTAACAAATTTATTTGAGCATAAGCATTCATGGGCTACAGCCTACTTCATCGGATGCATCTTATGCTCAAATAAATTTGTTAGTCTCTAAGGTGCCACAAGTACTCCTGTTCTTTTTGCGGATACAGACTAACACGGCTGCTACTCTGAAACCTTTATATATCTAGACATTTTTAGCGATAGTCTACAACTTTATTGTACATGTGCATCACAATATTGTGACTTTAAAAGGATTCTGTCAAGTTGCCTAGACCTGAAATGTTAGTTACTTTAAAATCATTCCAATGTGATGTAGAATGCCTTCTGTATTCTAAGACTGCAGTCCTTAAAGCTGATCTGTGTGGGCAAAGAGGATGTGTTTTTATACTGGAATTTTTATACTGTTTAAGGCTCCAGTTTACTGTTTTAAAAAATCCCAAAGAATAACCTATGGTTGCATAGAATCATAAAAACAGTGTTTTCTATTGGTTGTGCAGTAGTAGTTGTCTAACAAGCACTATTTTGAAGTGTGTTCATAGCCATAGTTACGTTTTTAAGAGATCTAAGCTAATTGGACAGATACATTTTGTTTCAAATTTGAAGTAGAGTTGAAAATTAGCCTTTCTTTCTCTATGTCCATAGGAAAGGACAAAATCAGTAGAGAGAAAAAATATTTTGAGGCTTGTAAGAAGGAGAGGGAAACCAAGGAGAGTATTTAAAAAAAAAAGAAAATGTACTGATATTATAAGTAATCAACTTTGCTTTGGATGTGAGAAATCAATACCGCTTCTGTAATATTAATGTTATTTTGTACAGTTATACAGAACTTGTAAGAATTATGAAATATGAAGCTTACATGTAGTATATTAAAATTTCTAATTTCAGATTTTTGTTTGCAATACCATATCAGTCATCTCTTTTGTAACATTTTCAAAGAGTGATTTAAGAGTTGTTGTATGTTTCTTAAATGTGATTAAAAAGAACAGAGCATTAACTGTTTGAGCTTCTTTCTTGTTTCAGTTAGTGGATAAACTTAACACCAATACAGATATGGAAGAAGTGATGAGCGATTATAATATGGTAAGAGTTTGAGGATTTGCCATGTTAATATAGCATTTACAATAAATATATATATATACATGACAACTTCAGTACTTCAAATGTTTGTGCATATGCATGGTTTTGTTGACCTAAACAGTCTAAACAGACTGTAATGGGATTATTCAGGTAAGTAATACTAGGCAAATATGTACGAGTTTGCAGGGTTGAGACCCACATCACTTCAGTGGAGCTGCCTGTGTGTGTTGTGTTAAGCACACGTGTAAGTGTTTGGAGGACTGAGGCCTTAGTTATAGGATTGTGACAGCATAAAACTCTCTTTTGTCTCAAAGTTTAGCAAACACTTTATAATTGTTTTCCAGAAACAGGATTGATAGTTTTAAAAAAATTAAATAGATGAAAAGTTTCTGTTATAAAAAACTCATTGAGATACTTCTTATATGTTTTCAGTGAATCCAGTTCTTTTTCTTGCTTCCCAAGGAAGTCCGTGTCTAAAATTTAGATCTTGAATATACCCTGAAAACACTGCATGGGATGTTAAATGTAGCATCCTGGCATCCCAGATTCATTGTGTTAAAATACTATGGTTGACATCCTAAATCAACATCTGTAGAGCTACAGTTATTGAAAGACTGACTAAACCTTTTCATCCAGCTATTTTGACCCAAATGCTGGGGTATCTGTGTTGGTCAGTGACACAGTTACTCTTAAAATCATCCTCAGAGCCCATGATATTTCTTTATTTAAGATAAGAGTGGTATGTCTCCCAACCCAATGTACCAATATTTATATATATCACACATTATTTGGGTGGAAGGCGCAGAAAACTAATCAGCTGAGAGGCTGACCACATTCACCAGTCTTCCTTGTAAAATTCCCCAGGCTCTTGAGTTTTTCTTCACTCTCCTCCACGCTCTGCCCTTCAAGTGACTCCAAAGCAATAGTGCATTAATGGGCCTATGGTGTGTTCAAAGCAAATACATATCAGCTGTGTTTTCCCTTGAAGTTCTTTCTTAATTTCATAAGTTTGCTGGAGGGTGCCTCTAGGCACCAAGACTGCACCAGTGCTCACTGTGTTCATAGTCAGAAGGAACTTTTCTTTGAAAAGAGGCTTCCAGCAGCCTGAGAAGCCAGTGAAGCTATTTTTACCCCAAGTGATCCAACCTGATTATTAATAAAAACACTGATCGGCAGTTTCTGTGATTACAGCTCCCATTCAAATGCAGGCTTCCAATGGGAATTACAGTTACAGAATCCATCTCTGCAGCATCAGATAGGTCTTTGGGTAGGAAGCCACTGCTATTCCTTCCCGTCTCCATTCTGGTCTTCCATTCCTCTCGTTCATTCAAATGTGTGTATAACCTTGGATGAATGGATAGTGTTTATATTTTCATTAGTGGCAAGTATCTTTTCATGCAAAAAACTGTTACTGATTATTGATTTTTTTTTAACAGCTAAAAACTCAAAATGACCGGGAAGCTCAGAGTATTGATATAATTTTTACAGAGAGACAAGCGTAAGTACCACAAATATCAGAAAATTGAATTTTAGCATAAAGTAGCTTATTAAAAAGGGGTAAGACTGAAGAAGTGATGTGATTGATCGGGGGATTTTTAACTCAGAAAAATATTGCCTGAGAGTTGAATGTATGCTCTACAAGCATTACTGAATAAAGTTTGTAAGAAATAAAACTTCAGTCATTCAGTCAACTTTTTAAAGTACAGCATAGTCCTAAAGTACATTTAAAATATTGTTTCAATGCATTTTAATAAAGAAGTTGATTTTTAATTAGATGAAACACATAAGAACATAAGAAAGGCCGTACCGGGTCAGACCAAAGGTCCATCTAGACCAGTATCCTGTCTACCGACTGTGGCCAATGCCAGGTGCCCCAGAGGGAGTGAACCTAACAGGCAATGATCAAGTGATCTCTCTCCTGCCATACATCTCCATCCTCTGTCAGACAGAGGCTAGGGACACCATTCCTTACCCGTCCTGGCTAATAGCCATTAATGGACTTAACCACCATGAATTTATCCAGTTCTCTTTTAAACTCTGTTATAGTCCTAGCCTTCACACCCTTCTCAGGTAAGGAGTTCCACAAGTTGACTGTGCGCTGCGTGAAGAAGAACTTCCTTTTATTTGTTTTAAACCTGCTGCCTATTAATTTCATTTGATGACCCCTAGTTCTTGTATTATGGGAATAAGTAAATAACTTTTTCTTATCCACTTTCTCCACATCACTCATGATTTTTATATACCTCTATCATATCCCCCCTTAGTCTCCCCTTTTCCAAGCTGAAGAGTCCTAGCCTCTTTAATCTCTCCTCATATGGGACCGGTTCCAAACCCTTAATCATTTTAGTTGCCCTTTTCTGAACCTTTTCTAGTGCCAGTATATCTTTTTTGAGATGAGGAGACCACATCTGTACGCAGTATTCGAGATGAGGGTGTACCATTGATTTATATAAGGGCAATAATATATTCTCAGTCTTATTCTCTATCGCCTTTTTAATGATTCCTAACATCCTGTTTGCTTTTTTGACCACCTCTGCACACTGTGTGGACATTTTCAGAGAACTATCCATGATGACTCCTAGATCTTTTTCCTGACTTGTAGCTAAATTAGCCCCCATCATATTGTATGTATAGTTGGGGTTATTTTTTCCAATGTGCATTACTTTACATTTATCCACATTAAATTTCATTTGCCATTTTGTTGCCCAATCACTTAGTTTTGTGAGATCTTTTTGAAGTTCTTCACAGTCTGCTTTGGACTTAACTATCTTTAGCAGTTTAGTATCATCTGCAGACTTTGCCACCTCACTGTTTACCCCTTTCTCCAGATCATTTATGAATAAGTTGAATAGGATCGGTCCGAGGACTGACCTTTGGGGAACACCACTAGTTACCCCTCTCCATTCTGAGAATTTACCATTTATTCCTACCCTTTGTTCCCTGTCTTTTAACCAGTTCTCAATCCATGAAAGGACCTTCCCTTTTATCCCATGGCAGCTTAATTTACATAAGAGCCTTTGGTGAGGGACCTTGTCAAAGGCTTTCTGGAAATCTAAGTACACTATGTCCACTGGATCCCCCTTGTCCACATGTTTGTTGACCCCTTCAAAGAATTCTAATAGATTAGTAAGACACGATTTCCCTTTACAGAAATCATGCTCAACAGTTTGTTTTTCTATGTGTCTGACAATTTTATTCTTAACTATTGTTTCGACTAATTTGCCTGGTACAGACGTTAGACTTACCAGTCTGTAATTGCCGGGATCACCTCTAGAGCCCTTTTTAAATATTGGCGTTTATTCCAGTGGGTCTATTTGAGGATAGATTTGGGCCATTAATGTTTCAAATTTTGTTTTTTATACAATGTAAAGATCTTGTGACTTTAAAAGTTTAATAAAAAATGATGAAAAATGTGGAGCATTTTGCTATCCACTGTATTTTATAAACACTTTTGTGAAATAATGCAAAATACATTTTTCTTCTAATATTAAAAACAAATGTCTATTTTCTCATTTACCATAAATTATTCCTTAAATAAAATGTTTTCCTATATCTCAACAACATATTTGAAAATCTTGAAGAGATTCATCTACCTGCAATTTAAACATTACCTGTCTCAGTGTTTTCTTTAAGTTATGAAAAATATGTACTGCATTGGCAGTTTTCAAATATTCATAACATGTTAACAAAAAAGACATCAGGCAACAGTGGCAGAAGATAAAAAGGTGGCTGGTATATAATAATGATAGTTTGTCCTTGGATGCATTCAAGTGGTGGAGGTGAGACAGCATTTTTATTTTGCTTACTCAAACAAATACTTTTTGTTTATGAATAAAGAAAACTGAGTTTGGCTTAGCTGGAAAATCCCAAGTGCTCTAATCAATGTTTTTAGTTTTGCCTAGTGGATAGAGCGTTGAATTGAGACTCAGGAGACCTGGGTTCAATTCCCACTTCTGCCAGTGGCCTCCTGGGTGACATTGGCATGTCACTTCCCCACTCTGTTCCTCAGTTCCTGGCTGTAAAACAGAGGTAACGATGCTACCTTTGTAAAGTGTTTTGAGATCTACTGATGAAAATACTATATAAGAAGTAGGTGTTATTTCCCCCCATTATAATCAAACAGTGAGATTTTAGTGTCAGACATATGGAGTATATGCTTATGTACTTTGAAATATTTGTTACTGTGGTAATACATGCACATCACCAGATTTCTTACTTCTACAGTTAATACAACATGTGCCACACATTTGTCCAAAAGAGAGAGATTGAGGGCTTTGAGTTCTATCTGTGATATATACTAGAAATATTTATATACGAGATTTTGAATGGATTGATCCTATATAATCAGCTATTGAAAAGCCAAATTATCATCCATTATATAAGAATTTAGACCTCTTCAGTTAATCCAGGGTCGTCTATATATTTGTCCTCAATAAATCCATCCTCGTCAAGTACAAATGTATGAGTTTGTTCAAATACTACAATGGAATCTTGCTCATTGGTATTTGATATTGATGGAGAAGTGCTCAGATCAGTTGTGAACTCCTTATCAAACATTTCTGGTTCATATTCTTTCAGACGACGGTGATTGTAGCTGATCAAGTAGAGGTACCACAGTGGGAATTTTATGGCAATAAAAATCAGTAGTGAAGAGCTTAGGACAAACACCAGAACACCAAGCAGAAAGACCCAACTTTTGCCAAGAGGTGGAGAACCTTAAGGAATACAAAAGAAAGTAAAATCACATTAAATTAAATATCTTAAACCAAAATAACCAGCTCCTTGCATAATACCCAAAAAAACTGATATTAATTGCTTCATGGCCCAATAAGGGATTAATGGAAACAAAGTGATAGAGAGAAGAATTCTTGAGACTCTTTGTACAACATTAATAGAATACTAATGTTTGGGCAACCAAAATCTCTGCATGGAGAACAAACTTTTTACGTGCGGGTACCTAAGTCCATATTTTCACCCTCTAGATACTCAGAATGTGCTGTGTGGCCAAGTTTAAATAAGTAACTTCTTTTCAGGGCTGAAGGTCTGTTGAAATGTTCTGGGCACATTCCTTGAATCATTATTCAGCTTTTAAGTGAACTTTAGATTCATCCCTGGAATAGGACAATAGAACGTGTAATTGACTTTCATTTTCATTTTCAAGCTTCAAGCTGACATGATTGCCCTCTAGAACATCTACATCCAGATAGTCACTTTTTAATTTTCTTTCATTTTCCACCTCTCCAGATATATTTCCTTTATTATGAAAATCCCAACAGATCATAGCTGCCAAGAATCTTTATTTGGAAATCTACCCTGTGTGTTCACAGTGCTGGCTAGTGTCCAGGGAATTATGGCAGCTGCTGCATCCTAAGGGATTTTGTGGCTGTGCTGGCCTCCTAGGTATAAAACAATCCAGAGATTGCCATCCCTTTCTCCCACTTCAGTCACTCATCGGTCCTATTGGTCTCTTTGTGCAGAGGAGAGAGAGTCTCAGGAGCAGGAAGTGGAGTTGCTACTCTGAGTGGGAAAAGGCAGGGGACCAGAATCATTTGGCTGGAGGATGAAATAGAGAATAAATTGTGGGTCAAAAGGGAGAGAAAGGGTATCAAGTTGGGGGGTGGAGGTGGTTCAAAATGGGACACCAGTGGTGGAGAAAGTGGTGTAAGTGCTCCTTCGTGTTTCCAATAGGGGTAGTGTGGGAACAGTCATGGTGCCCTCCCACTGAATACACCAGAGGTTAGGGATAAGGATATGGGTAAGTAAATCAGTAGACCTTGTTTACATACCAAGAAGAAAACTAAAAATAGGAAGGAGCCTATTTCAGGCATAGAAGATTGTGGGCGGTTTAACTGGGTGGCTTGATTGTAGTTCATTTAAAATACAAAGACTTGGATCGTTATTTGAACCTCAAATCTGCTTCTCACATCATTAGTTTATAGATATTATTTTACAATATTCCATAATGGAGTTCTAATTCAGGTCAGTTTTGAGCTCCTGATAAAGTTAAACATAACATAAATTCCACATAATGTGAACACAATATTTCTGTGCCTAGGAGCACAGCAATCCCCATATCCCTAACTTATTTGGAGAAATGTCCCATAGCACTAGTATTGGACAGTGCTATTATGAAGTATTAAAATAAAACATCAATACATCACCTGGATATGATGCATTGCTCCTAATATTGTTGTTTGAAGAATTGAGAGAGGATGTTAAAATGGAAATGATTTTAGGACTGATGGCAGATGTGGAAGGTGTAGTGATTGCTATAGAACCTCTTCTTGAGTCACAATCAGATTTTTGGATAGGTGCTGTCTTGATAGACGATTTGTTCCAGACATCTGGATATGCACACAGAGTATCATTTTCATGTTCTGAAAGTATGAATAATAAAAAGGTAATGAAAGATTATATTTATAGGGTCTGTGCTGCAGTGTAAGTGAGATATTGTGATATATAAGTGAGGTTCATTATTAATTAACAGTATTAAAACATATTTTATACATGAGGGCAAGCTGGATGAGGCGCAACCAGGTAAGATCAAGATAATGCTGGTTGATTGGAGAGAAACAAACACTGCAGAGGGATTACGTTTGTAAATATTGTAATGTCCTGAATGCTGCTGTTGTCAAACTTACCCATTGTCACATTTGAGGTATTCAACCATTTCTGTAAACTGAGCAGGCCACAGGAACAATTCCATGGATTTCCATTTAAGGTAATCAGTTTAAATGATGCTTTTACATCAAAGTACTTCAACAAATTGTCCTGTAGACTCAAAATCATCAGGTTTTTTAGCGATGCAGTTGTGTCAGAATCCAACTGGGATATTTTGTTATGATTTAGATACAATATGGATAGTTGATTTAGGCCTTTAAATGCAGCCTGTTCAATTGTACTGATATAATTACTACTAATATCTAGAACTGTGAGTTTTGACAGATTGCAGAAGGTATTATTATGCAGCACAGTAATGGCATTTTCATTCAGATAGAGTTCAGTCAAGTTAATAAGTAGCTGCAGAACCGTTTTGTCGGTATCATTTAAAGTAATGTTGTTATTGCTAAGATACAGTTTAGTAACATTTTTACTTAGGGAGGTAGGGATAGAAGAGTAATTCTTTGCAGATTCCTCACAAGTGACCTGTTGAAGGGAGAGAGAAAAACAATATAAACATAGAAAATTACAAATTATTTTCTAGTAGGGAGGGTTGATGGTGAAGGAGAGAGAAACAGTGACAAGCACCTGCAGTGCAAAAAACCCTTGTAACCAAGTGTACCAACTCTTTGAGGTCCAAAAGGAAAGCCGTCCTGGGCCTGTACTATCCTATTCCTGATTTTCTTAGTATATCCCACAAGTATATTTTTGAGGTGGTGGAAATCATCTCAAGCCTCGTCTACACTACAGGGAAAAGTCGATCTAAGCTATGCAACTTGAGTTACGTGAATAGCATAACTCAAGTCGATGTAGCTTAGATCTACTATAGTGGGATCCACACTACGTGATGTCGATGGGAGACGCTATCCCGTCGGCTCCCCTTACTCTTCTCGATCTGATGGAGTACAGGAGTCGACAGGAGAGCGATCTGCGGTCGATTTAGCGGATCTTCACTAGACCCGCTAAATCGACCGACGATGCATTGATCACCACGCATCAATCCCCCTGTAAGTCTAGACAAGCCCTTAGTGAAGCAGTTTTGGAGTGTGGAATTCCAAGACAGAGAGGTGAAACTCCCCTCTGTGGTGAGGGGGTAAAGCTGGGAATTAATGACCAAGAGCAATTAGGAATGTAATGTGAAGTTTTGGCCAGGCCTGATGGGAAGGGGGCTGAGTATAAAAAGAACTGCCTTCCTACATAACCAGAAGATCCCTGAAGAAAGGTGTAGTGACTGAATGACAGGAAGGGGGCAAGAGTTTGAGAATTAACTCATTTTTTGTTCCCTCTGTAAAGATATTTATTTTAATAAGATTTTCAGGCAGACCTTTTGGAGAAGGATTGAGTTCACTAAAGATTAAATCTTTATTGCAACCAAGACACTAATTTGATTTTCTGGGTTGAAACTAACCTACCTGCAGTCATCTCAGCTCTGAGAGCCTACTGTCCTGATTTTATTCTGCCTACCAATGAGTACGCTGAGACCTGTTTTATTTTTACAAGATGGTGGATTTCTCGTGTGTGTGTGTGTGTGTGTGTGTGTGTGTGTGTGTGTGTAATTTCCTCTCCCACAGGTTAGTGCAAAAGATAAATAGCAAAGTTAGTTCTAGACATATAGGCAGTGAGTCACTTCCTTAATGTAAGCAGAGTAATCAATATAACCGCAGTTTAATCACCTGACTGTCCATCATGACACCCAAAATATAAGTACAAGAAGGAGGATGCGATTCAATTAAAATTCTCTTTGGAAAGAGTGAGGTGAAAAATTAAATTCCATTCTCTTATTACTAGTATTGTTTTCAAAAGCTGTGGGGCTGAACTCCGTCAGCACTCTTGGCTGAGGGTGCCCAGCAGCTTGCAGTTTTTTGAGCTTGCTCCAAAACTGAATGAAGTCAGGGAAAAGACCGTTGACGTCAGTGGGTTTTGGATCAAGATCTGAAAACATAAACATATCAAACATGTTTGCAATTCAATAAATTACCAAGTGCAGCCTTGTCATAATGATTTGCATTGCTTTATTGTGCAATTAAAAGAAAGCCATGTTGTTTGTTCATTTTCTACATGCTTCCACCATCAAGTTGTTGAATATATATATCTCTCCCTCCCTCCCGCTATAGCTTTATGTAGGCTTTGTATATATACACACCATAAAGTATTGAGGTGGTTGAAGATGGGACTATTGTTAAAATACATAATGTCTTTGATCTACAAATTCTCATGTAATTTCGATGGAACTTCTACAAAAATGAGCAAAAATTAAACAGATTAGTTTATATGGTTATAAAACTTACAGAAAGAGAAGTAATATTGCAGTCAGTCTTGACTGGATTGGAAAATAGTGCTCCAATCCAGATCATTAGCCAAGGGATTTTCATGTTCAAAATCTGGAAGAGAGAATATTTTTGCATGTTAGGGCCAAAATTTAAGTTGTTGTATTAGTAGTTTAAAGGCATGCTCCTGGAGAAGATGGTTTTAGTAATGTAAACAGAAGTGTTGATTTATAGTTGAAACAAATGATTCATCATAACTTATTGTGTTTTTGTCTTACGTAAATATTGCCAAGAGCCTAAATAAGACTCTAATTGGAGAGAAAGATGTGTTTTAGCCAAAATAGCTGCAGCCTTTATTGAACTGAGCCAAACCTGAAACCAACCAGGCAGCTTTTGTGCAATCGATCAGTATATGTGGTGACGAGCACGGTCAATGGAACTCATAAGCTGTCTATTATTCGTGTCATAGGATAGCCCCCATGCACCGACCTATTCATCTATGCTTTGGAGCTAGGTAACCATGGTGCTCAAAATGCTGTGTTGGGGTTTTTGAACAGGGATACACCCTATCTATTGGAAATCATGAGTGCTTTCCTTACAGAGGCTATTCATTTTAAGATTAACCTACCTCAGAAATTGTGCAAATGATACCTGGTCCATCTGCTCCTTTGAATCAGGGTTTATTGGCAAGATAAACCCATCAAGTAATAAAGTAAAAGTGATTGCAAACCATTTAAGCTTTATTAAAGTATACATGGATGCAGCATCTTTGGATTTTCAAGAAAGGCAAAAATCCTGTGAGGCAAAATCATCAGAGATGGAGAAATAGGATTCGGCAGGAAAACCAGAGTTTGGAAAAATTTACTTTATCACACCTTAAGGAAGTTGAATCTAGGCTCCTTCAGACATATGCAGTGCAAATTTAGGGACTGTATTCTAAATAGGCACTAGGAGTGATCAGGTTAATTACAGACCAGTAAACCTTACATCTCTACCTGGCAAACTGGTTGAAACAATAATTAAAAATAGAATAATAAAACATCTGGAAGATTATGATATAATGGGGTGTAACCAGCATGGTTTCTGCAAAAGGAAAATGTATTCACAGTCTTCAAACTTGTTAGTAAAGTTGTGGATAAAGGAGAATGATATGAGATAATTTATTTAGACTTTCAAAAGGTCTTTGACATGGTCCCACACAAGAGGCTGATAAAAAACCCTAAGTAGTCATGGGTCAAAAGCTAGCTAGGAGACAGAAAACAAAGAGCAGGATTAAATGGCCAATATCCATCATGGTTAAAGATTCACAGCAGGTCCTCTGTTTAATATATTTATAAAGGGGCTGGAAAAGGGGAGTGAGTGGCAAGCTAGCAAAGTCTGCAGATGACATAAAGTTATTTAGGTTAATCAAGACCAAAGATGACTGTATGAGTACCTTCAGAGAGACTTAACCAAGCTAGGTGAATGGGCAACACAGTTGCCCCTGAATTTTAATGTTGGTAAGTGTAAGGTAATGCACAGTGGAGGAGAAAAAGTTAAAAACTCAGACACCTTACAGGGTTCTTCCATATTAACTATATAAACCCTGAAAAAGGACCTAGACTCAACTGTGGATGGTTCAGTGAAGACATCTGGTCAATGTGCAGCTGAGATCAAAAAAGCAAACGAAATGTTAGGATGAATAAAGAGACTTTCCAGCCTCAAAATTATTTCTTAAAGCTAGGTCTCAATTCTTCTCGAAGCTAGTTAAAGGAAGCCTTAGCCAATCTCGTACCATGATAGCAGGCCTAGCCATTGGCAAACTTGTTTGCTGGGCACATTGGCTTATAGCTCTTTATCTCAAATAGTACTTATGATCTCTTTTACAGGTGTGGGCTGCTGACCCAACCTAGCTAGTTGCTTGTCTGCCCCCTTAGGAAGATGGGGATTGCTCTAGCAAGTTGTGTATCTCCACTGTTGTTGGAAATGTACATCTGCTAGATTCACTCCACAGGCTCTATAGCAAGGGTTCTCAACCATTTTCTTTCTGAGGCTGCCCCAACATGCTATAAAAACTCCATGTCCCAACTATGCCACAACTGTTTTTCTGTATATAAAAGCCAGGGCCGGTGTTAGGGGGTAGCAAGCAGGGCAATTGCCTGGGGCCGCACACAACAGGGAGCCCCCGCGAAGCTAAGTTGCTTAGGCTTCAGCTTCAGCCCCAGGTGGCAGGGCTTGGGGCCCTGGGCTACATCTTGTGCTGCAGGGCTTTGGCTTTCTGCCCTAACGAGTCTAATGTTGGTCATACTTGGTGGATCCCCTAAAACCTGCTCACAGCCCTGCAGGAGGCCTCGGACCTCCTGGTTGAGAACCACTGCTGTATAGAAACTTTCAGTTATCGTAAGAATATAAGAACGGCATACTAGGTCAGACCCAAGGTCCATCTAGCCCAGTATCCTGTCTTCCGACAGTGGTCAATGCCAGGTGCTTCAGAGGGTCTGAACAGAACAGGTAATCATCAGGTGAACCATCCCCTGTCGCCCATCACTGCAGCATACCTGAGATTTGTGGGTTTCTCTGCACACCTAGGGAGGGCAGGCTATTAAAGCAATCCTGACTCAGAATATTATTGCAATTTGAAAAGGGGAAACAAATCTTTACAAGTTGCTAAATGGTGAAAATTATCAAAGTTGTTCAGTACATCTGAATTAAAGGGACACTGTAAACTCAATAAATCCATTTCTGTCTAAAAAATTTTCCTTTTATAGTCAGTCAGTTTCTTTTGCAATGAAAAGACCCATATAATCATCAACGTAAGAGCAGAAAGATAAAGGATTATAAAAAATTCACCATATACTATTTGAAGGATGATCTATTGGAAAATAGATTTTTTTTAAAATTAGTCATTTTGCAAAAAACTCAGGCTGGCAGCACATCGTTAATATCTTGACATTCTCCTATGATCTGAGCCCATAGGTGCTTTCTTTGAAAATGTTTCATAAATGGCTTTTTAGGATTTTTCATTTCACAGGGATGTGTTCCTTTACACTTCCTATATTAGTTAAAAACAATAAAATATGCAGTTTTCAAGAATAAATTGGGAAGAAATGTAGTTTGTAAAATCAGAAAATCTTTCCTTTCCAAAAGACTACGGTTGTTTTCTAATCTTCTAACAAAGCATAACGCAGTCGCTTGGCTTGTGAAGGTTCATATTGATTGAGGAACGCAAAGCGTCTTTAATGTATGATCTATTTCCAATCTGACAGCCAAATTATATAAACAAAGTATTTTCCCACACACTTAAGATATTAAGTTGGTTTCGTAAAAAAATTCTATAAAGTATCTTACCTTTCTATTTTTTCTGAGAGAGCATATGTGTAGTTGTGTGTTTCCTGGGCATTAAAAAGAAGTGATGTGTTGCAACAGCACTTTACTTTGTTTTCAACCTTTGTACTCCGTGAACGGGCAGGTAGCTAAAAATAAATAAATAAAAGACTATAACTCCCTTAGCAAAAGATTGACTAGGTTGCGCAATTTCTTATAGTCACTTAGATTTATTTGGATGTACGGCCAATAAGGAAGTCTGGTAATGATATGTTTAGGCCTCAGAATTTCTGATCACATAGGAGAAATCAAGTTAAAATATTGCAGGAGTTTACACAAAGGATGAGTTGTGGTCAATTAAAGATACTTCTAAGAGAAGAGGTTTATTTTGTAAGTGGAATCTAGTCATCAGATAAGTAAAATCTTCAGATCTTTACAGATGTGCACATTTTTAAATGAAAATTCATGGTTTGCAAACCTCATCTTTTTAGTTTGCTAATTTGTATATAATTGTGATGTAATTGAAGCAGCTATCTCTAGTAGTAGCTTAAATCTGTCACATAATCCCTCTTTATTTAGGGGGAACATTGCATGGTATGTCAACATTCAAAAAATTACTTTATGATAGGTTTGACCCTAAAGTTGTTTTGTGTTCAAAATTCACATTGATTTCAGTGAGTTAAACTTGTGTAAGGACAGAAGAATCAATCCAGTGTTATACAATGTGTATCATATATATTTCAAGCAAAATATCTATGGTAATGGTGCACTTATTTTATCAGCTGGAATATATTTATTTTATTCTGGGGAAAGAAGTTAGTTGTATATTTTTTGTGTGAAATTTGATTGTTTCAAGGGGTACAAAGCATGGAATAAATAAAAAGTATAAGTAGTACCTAGTACAAGTAACAAAAGTACTCTTACTTTCCTCTGTTATTACAGCAAAGAAAAGTTAATTCAAGCAGTGGAAGAAGATATTGAGCGTGAAAAACAAGTAGCTGATGACATAATAAAAAATATGTCTCAGGAAAATCAAGCTAAATACATGGAGATGAAGGCTACAAATGAAAAACTGTTGCAGGTGGGTTTTGTCATATTGTTTGTCTAAGATGTATGTGAAATTAGCTCGATGATTTCCACTGTATAGTTTGGAATACTGAAGAATTTAAGATCTGATTAATTTAAAAGGAAAATTTCAGGTAGCATTATCACCAACATTTCAACTTTGTGCTAATCCATGAAAATCAGAAAATGAAATTGACTAGAAACAAAATAATACTTAGGACTTTCCACCTGTAGATATCAACGTGGTGTACAAAGGATAGATCATCCTCTTTCTCCTCCATCATTATTCCCATTTTACAGATGGGGGAAATAAAGGTGTAGAGGTTAAGGCCCTGATCCTGCAAACAGTTAGATGCTTAACTTTAAACACATGAGTAAAATTAAGAACAATTATAAACTATGCAGGATCCAGACTTAAATGACCTACCCAAGGTCACATTGCAAGTCAGTGATAGAGCTGGGAGCAAAACCCAAGATTTCTAATTCCTTATCCACTACAGTAACTGCCTGACATTCACATAAATGAAAATGACTGCAAAAATTAAACTTAGATTTTTAAAATTCTTTCAGTTTGTTATCTAAAGTTTAACAAAAGAGATGAGGATATTTTTAAAATATATAATATTTTTTCAACAGACACTTTCCCTTCAAAAAAAAAATTGATGAAAGGGGACAATGGTTCATAATTATAGCCAAAATACAAGTAACAATGATATGAATCTTATTCACAAAGACTCCAGTACTGCAAAGTCAGTGAAGCTCTGCCTGGAGCTGTTTAGAGGAAGGGGTCTTAACCTATTCACATATATACCTAACAAATCAACTAAATGTTCTACAGCATTTGCAAGTATAAAATGTGTAGAATAGGGAAGTAAATCCTCCTCCAGTGGTAATAGTTACCTAAACTATTCATGCTTGTTTTCTTTAGGAATTAGATGCTCAACAACAGGAGTTGGATGGACTAAATATAAAGGAAGACACTCTAGGAGCTGTATGTATGAAGATAAATAACTGATCTATTTATGTTAGTAAATGCATAAAAAAAAAAAAATTCTTACGGCAACAAAGTAATCACAGTATATTTTTGTCTGTAACTCTTTAACGGCTTAATCCTGCACCCATTGAAGATAAGGGCAAAGCTCGCCTCTATTTTAGTGGTGTGGACTCAGCCCATTAATTTGTATAATTTTATTTTTATCAGATAGGGCCAAAACCCCACCAATTACAATTTATAACTTATTTTTGCTAGGTGTCAGATAATCAGATAACTGTATTTCACAGCTAGTATATCATACATGTGAACGATAGCTCAGTGATTACATCATAGATGTAAACTAGCACTTTTGAAAGTATTAAGAAAATCACTCTTTTTTGTGCTAATAGAGTAATTGTTTTTTTGTGTGGATCTAAACAAATGTCCGGGAGAATAGAATTCCATCAACAAGCAAGATCAGGGCTGTAACACTGTCCTTCTGTGGCCACTTTTCTAGCCTATGTGCTGGAACACCAGCTGCAGTCCTTCCAAACCCCAACATAGGGGCTCCTTCTTATTGTACATCTGTGTATGAGCCCAAATCAGTGGTCCCCTCCACAGTCACTTATTTTGATCTAGTATCGGTGCTCCACTGAAGGTCATCTTGCATGGTAATTTCTCCCACTCCCATCCTTGCAGAAGCAACATAGTGCTTAAGTAGCATGCAGGGGCTTGCTTGTACTCCCTAGCCTGAGCTAAATTTTGCCCATGGTGAATATACACTGTGCTGTCACTTAAGTGTGTAGTAGGCCTGTGGCTTTCCTCCATGTTTTCCACTGCCTTGGATTTGCTCCTCAGAAAGAAAATAGAACATATTTTACCACTCTAGCATTCAGGATAGCAAACTCATATAGCTATGGTGACGTTTCCTTTCTAAACTCTATTTTTCGGTTACCCTTAACAGTGTCAGATGTATTCTTTTGTGACATTAGAAATCAGAGAATTACTTTTAATTTTTCTCTGAATATATACATCAGATCACTCACAAACTCTTCTCCCCGGACAGTTGAGAGGTTTGCAATTTCTCCGTACGACTCAGTCTTCTTTAATATGTGCGTGAGTGACTTCATCTCCCACTTTGAAAGAACTGGCCTAAATTCCATAGCAGGGGTTGTGCTACACACATACAAATCAATAGGTTTAATCCACTGAAGTTGAAGATTGCCTGCAATGGTCTCACAGAGGAACATGCGCCCAAAAGTGTGGAAAAGATGTAGTGTATATCCTCAGAAAACAACAGTTACAGTGAAGTAATTTCCTCTTCTCTTACTTTCACAGGTCAGTGGCATAGATATTTTGACAACCCCTTCAAATATTAGATCTTTTGATGTGTGCATGTGCCTTGATATCATAGTGAAAATGTCTTGGCCATGCAAGGCCTTTCTGCCCCTTCCCCCATAAAAGTTCCTTAACAGAGATTATCTTCCAGCAAAGAAGGAGCAGAAATGTACTTGGTAAATTTGGAGCTCCATTAGGGTAGACCTTCATAGCAAGACATAGCCTAATAAAGCACCCAGATAGCACTGAGATGCTCAGAAACTGTGCTTAAGGACAAGATCCTAGACAGCCAGATTATATGGGTGGTCCTTTGTACAGACTTCACTGTACAGTTGCCAAATAAACTTGTTTTATTAAATATGTGAACTTTGCTAAATAAAAATACAAGCACTGCAACAATTTCTTACCTACTAGAAATGTGTCTAACCAGTAAGTGTGTGTTTGTTTGTTATATTCAGGAAATAGCACATTCCCAGGTAAAACAAGAGGCAGTGCAGCTGTATGAAAAACTTCATGGGCTCGAGGAACATCGGGATCAAATGATTGCTGAGGACAGGAGTATGGGATCTCCACAGGAAGAAAGAGAGAGATTACTGAAACAGGCAGGAAAACAAAATGATTATTACATCTTTTGTTTACAAGGCTTTTTTAATTCAGTGTTTTTTAAAGAATGAAAATGTTAAAATACTGGGCTGAATTCTCTGCCATGATTCTGGCCCTTTTTGCTCTTTGAGCAACACAAAGGGGCTGGAACCTGGATTAAGAATTATCTGGTGGGGTGGAGCTCTCAGCTAATGTAAAACTGTCAGAGGCAGCTCCTGTTCCAGTCACTTTCACACCAGGTTTTCAGGATGGAAAGAGAGCACTCGGGTGGGAAAATTAGATTCATTTTCTTTAACATCTTTCTAACTCAAGACTAAAAAGTTTGGGAAAGATGAGCTGTTTTATTCATTAAGGACCCGGTCTTGCAACCTTTTCTGGTGTGAGTAATTCCTACTAAACATAAGTAGTCTGATTAATTTAAATGAAGCTGTTTGCATGCGTAAGAAGTATTCATGTGAGTAAGTGTTGCAGAGCATTAAAGTTTAAAATAGGTATTGGGAAAGAAGAGAAGCACGGGGAGGTAGCTGAAATGATGACACCACTAAATGATAATATTGCATCTTTTATTCAGCAAAGCAACCATTGTAGAAAAATGATTTCCAAGCAGATCTTTGGCAGGCTGAGCCTTCATTCCTAACATAACTGAGTTAATCATTTGGGTTTGTGCATCTTTTAAATTGTCTCTCTCTTTTTTGTCTTTGAATTTATTCCCCATATTGAAACATTTCTTGTTCATTTTTTATAGGTTAAAGAAGATAATCAGGAAATAGCAAGTATGGAAAGACAGTGAGTACTTATGTTATATTGCTCTTATAAGCCCCGCTCCTGCCAGTGGGTCCACACATTATAAGAGAAGTGTCTGAGCACAGGATTAGGAGCCAAGCGTTACTTTTTGTTCTCATACAAACTTCCTCTGTGAAGTTGAGCAAGTCATTTATCCTGTTTGTTATCCTGCTGTGAGAATTAGTTAATATTTATAAACTAATAGATAAGTGTTGCTTGTAGCTGTTATTATTAATAATCTACAGTAAAATTTAATTAAATTAAGTTACTAAAGCATTCTATACGTATTATGCTTATATTCACTAAAACTACTGTATTTGAGGATCTCTTGATGTTTACTTTAGAAACTCAGCTGTTTTTTAAAAAAGTCTGAGTTTAAATTTAGCTAGCAATCTCAACCTGGAGACCGTTTAAAAATTGTTTAAAATTATTTTTAAAAAGTTTTCCCAAAGTTTAAGACATTTGACTGGCTTGCTGCTGTGTTGATATGTGCTATATAAATCAAATGTCCATGAGACTAAAAAAATAATTTATATGCTTGCTTCCATAATTTAAAACTGATATCATAACTTGTTTGAATACAAATATTTATTGATACAATTAAGCCCTACAACACAAGTTAAATATTGTCTAATCCATATTTATGCAGTAGGTAAACTGTTTAAAGTAGGGCTGTCAAGAGATTAAAAAAAATAATCGCGATTAATAGGCACTGGGCAGCATTATCGCCTGCAAATGTAGACACACTTGTCTGTCTTAGCGATTGGCTGAACAAGAAGTCAGGACCACTGACTTGTAGGCTTCTCTGCTTTGGTACCACAGAAGATGACACCATGTCTGCTGGCACCAACAACATTGACTCTTGCAGTGTCGGCGATACTGGCACCAACAAGGTCAGGAGGTCCCTGGCAGCCGCAAACGTGCATAGGAGCTCCTGATAGCAGTCCTCTGGGCTCCCACAGGAGGTCTAACAGATTGTGCAGGAACTTCCCTTTGAAGGATCCTTGCTCTTTTAGGAGCAGACATACTAAGCCCGTGGGTTAAAAGACTTGAGGGCAACATTAAAGCCCCTGGGGTTGTACACCCTAGCCCTTTTCATGAAGCACTTCATGCCTCAGCAGCCCCTCCAATATTCTGCTTCAGCTGTCCAACAGGACCTGCAGAGACTGAAGACTAGAGGCTATAGGTATAGACCACCTCCTCTTTCTACCTCTGCTTCAGTGCCTGTCCCAGCTAGACATCCAGGGAGTTGTAAGCAGGCATTTTGATGGGAAGCTCGAAGACATCGTACCAGTTCCCAGGATGCCAGACACAATTTTTCATTTGTTTGCAAACTGCATTGCCCATTTCATCAGCTCTTGGTCTCATAGCACTATGACCTGTGGGTGCTGAGCACTGTAGAGGTGGGATATACCTTCCAATGTATTTCCTTCCCACCTTCACTCTCCATCCCTCTGCAGGGACCCCTCTCACAAAGAACTTCTGGTCCAGGAGGTTCAATTTCTTCTTCAGGTAGGAGCCATAAAGGAAGTTCCACAGAATTTAAGAAGGAAAGATTTCTACTCCCATTATTTTCTAATCCTGAAAGCCAGGGGAAATCTCAGGTCTATTTTAGGCCTGCATCAGCTCAATAACTATCTCAAGAAGATTACGTTTTGCATGGTCACCCTGGCATCTATAATTCCCTCTCTGGATCCAAGAGACTGATATGCTACCCACGATTTAAGAGATGCCTATTTTCATGTGTCGATATACCAAGGGCACAGAAAGTTTCTCAGACTCGTAGTGGAGTACTCATATTATCAGTTCATGGTGCTATCTGCAGCTACTTGGGTGTCTGGCTGTGGTAGCAGCGATCCTCAGAAGCTTAGGAGTGCAGGTCTACCCTTACCTGGATGACTGGCTAATCAAGGGCCAGTCCCAAGCTTAGGTGATATCCAGTGGTGCAAGTAAAATCCATGTCTTACCAGTGTTGGGGGGGCCCCACTAGCTAAGGGGGGCACGTGACCCTCCATGTGACCCTCAATGTGAATCCTCACCACCCCTGGGGTCCCCACGCTCTCCGCGTCCCCTCCCCACATCTATCCCATGTTTCCCGGGGCAGGGGGGGCGGGCAGCTCTATCCTCCTCCTGATGCGCCGGAGACAGGGCTGGCAGGGGCAAGGCTGGGGGCCGGCGGTACAGCCACCAGAGGAGCTGCCGGCATTCTGCTTCTTTCCCTGCTGCTGCGTCTCCCAGCAAGGAAAGGAGCAGAACTCCCAACCCCCCCCCCCCCGCGCTTCCAGGCATGGAGCTGTGTCTCCATCCTTCCTTGTACTACAGCAACAGCCCTGCTGGAGACTGGGCTGGGGGGCAGGGTTAGGGGTGGTACAGCTGCCGGTGGAGCTGTCAGCAGTCTGCTCCTTTCCCCGCTGCCTCTCCCAGTGGGGAAAGGATAGGGTGACCAGATGTCCTGATTTTATAGGGACAGTCCCGATATTTGGGGCTTTTTCTTATATAGAGGCCTATTACCCCCCACCACCTGTCCCAATTTTTCACACTTGCTATCTGGTCACCCTAGGAAAGGAGCAGAACCCCCAGCCCTCCTGCTTCTGTGTCTTTCCGGTACGCTGTACCAGCTATAAATAGCTTGCTAGTATGGCATACCGGAGCATAACAGCCTACTTGTACAGCTGGTTATATCCAGCGTTCATCTTATTCAGTCAGCCTTCAAGGCCTTAGGACTACTGATCAATGCAGACGAATCTATCCTTTGCCCATTGCAGAGGATAGAGTTTATGGGGGCTTTGTTGGACTCTACCCAGGCCAGAGCTGTCCTCCCAGAGTCGAGAATCCAATCTATTTGATCTCTTGTGACAGAACTCAAGATTCATCCAATCACAACAGTCCAAAACTATATGAGACTCCTAGAGCACATGGCCTGATGCACATATGTAGTACAACATGCCAGGCTGCACTTCAAATCCCTTCAAACATGGCTGGCCCCAGTGTACTTGCCAAACCATCTGCATTTGGACACTGTGCTCATGGTACCTTCACAGGTTCTAATTTTGTTGAATTGGCGGTTGACTCCTATCAACATTTGCGTGGGTGCTTCCTGCGCCCTCAACTATCAATGACTCTGGTCTCAGGATTTAGGATGGCTCTAGGATGGGGAGCTCACCTGGAGCTCTGAACTCAGGGTCTTTGGTCCTTGACAGAGCTCGCTCTTCATATAAATGTCAGCGAGATCAGGGCAATTCGTCTTGCCTGTCAGGCTTTCCTACCTCATATCAGGGGAAGAAACCTGCTTGTCCTTCCGGACAACATTGCAGCAATGTTTTACCTGAACAGATAGGGAGGTGCTCATTTGTCCCTCCTATGTCAGGAAGCAGTTCACCTATGGATATTTTGCATAGCCCATCCAATCAACTTCAAGGCCACCTGTCTTCCAGGGGTGTAGAATAAGCTAAAAGATCTCCTGAGCAAGTCTTTCTCCAGTCACCATGAATGGTCTCTTCACTCGACGTAGCCAGAGGCATTTTCCAGTAGTAGGGGACTCCCCAAATAGACCTATTTGCAAACAACAGAAAATGTCACCAATTCTGCACTCTACAAAGCCACAGTCCAGGTTCCATCACAGACCCCTTCCTGCTACCCTGGATAGGAAAGCTTTCTTATGCTTTTCCCCCAGTCCCACTTCTACGCAGAGTGCCACTAAAGAGCAAGCAGAGTCACACCTGGGTTATATTAATAGTCCCAGCATGGCCCCACCAACCCTGGTTCTCCACTCTACTGGACCTTTCAGCGGCAACTCCAATCTCACTCCCGTTACACCCAGTTGGCTGCTTCTCCCAAACCCGTGAAGCCTGAAAGCTCCATGGTTAAATCCCAAAGAGCAGTTCTCCAGGTAGCAGAAAGCTCTCCACCAGAGCCACTTGTCTGTCAAAATGGATGTTTCTCTATCTGGGCTTGTCAAACCAGAGTTTCACTGATTCATTCATCCATCCATCCAATACTTGCCTATCTCCTGCACCTGAAACAGCAAGGCTTAGCAATTTCCTCTGTTCACCTGGCAGCAGTATCAGCGTTCCACCCTCACATGGATAACTGTTCTGTTTTTTCTAATGACATGACAATTAGATTCCTTAAAGGCTTGGAAAGATTGTACTCTCAACTAAGGGAGCCAATTTCCCCTTGGGAAGTGAACTTAGTTTTGGCTAAATTCATGAGACCGCCATTGAGCCTCTTCCTAGAGGTTATATGTGCTGCTTATACTACTTGGAATACACCTTTCCTGAAAGGTGATCTTCCGAATTGCTATCACTTCTGCCAGAGGGGTCTCCAAACTACGCACCCTCACATCCAAACCACCATACACAGTCTTCTTTAAAGATAAGGTGTACTTACGCCTTCATCTAAGGTTTTTGTCTAACGTAGTTTCAAATTTTCATATCAGTCAATTTATTTGCCTGCATTTTACTGCGAACCACATGCAAATAGGGATGAGCAATGGCTACACACATTAGACAAGCACTGGCATTCTACATAGGACCAAACCATTCTGGCAATCCACCTAACTGTTCGTGGCCATAGCGGACAGAATGAAAGGTCTTTCGATCTCCGCTCAGAGAATTTCATCTTGCATAACTTCTTGTATCTGCACATGTTATGATCTGGCAGGCATCTCTCCTCCAGACAAGCTGACTGCCCACTCTACAAGATTGCAAATATCCTCAACAGCATTCCTGTTGCAGATGCCTATCCTGGACATTTGCATAGCACCAATCTGGTCATTGGTACACACTTTCTTCTCCCCTTCTCTACCATCACTCAGTATTCAAAAGATGATGCCAGATTTGGTCGCTTTGTATTGTCTGTGCATATATAAACTCTGATCCGTCTTCCTATTTAACTGCTTGGGAATCACCAAGAGCAGAATGCACATGTGCAGTCACTTGAAGAAGAAAAAATGGTTACTAACTTTTCATAGCTATTGTTCTTCAAGATGTGTTGCACGTGTCCTTTCCACGATCCACCCTTCTACCACTCTGCATTGGAGTTTCTGGAAGGAAGGAACTGAGGGGCTCAAGGTCAGCTGGGCCCATCAGCAGAGGGTGCTCAAGCCATTCCGGCAGGTACCACTGAGGGAACAAGTTTCTGGCGACTCTGCGTGGGGTACGCACACACCAAGAGTGGAAAGGACATGTGCAACACATCTCAAAGAACAACAGTTATGAGAGGTTAATAACCTTTTTTTCTTTAAATCTCCTAGAAACTATGGTGTACAATTTTATTTAAATATTCACAGTCACAGGCATTTTGTGGATTTCTTTTTAAACCGGGTAACCAACATTTGATTGGCTAGTAAGTTGCTTAAACAGAATTCTTGGTAACTAAGAAAAATTATAATTGATAAAGAA
Organism: Chrysemys picta bellii; assembly: GCF_011386835.1. NCBI lineage: Eukaryota > Metazoa > Chordata > Testudines > Emydidae > Chrysemys > Chrysemys picta. The sequence goes on from NC_088796.1 coordinate 113,831,782, forward strand.
TTATAGCTGAAGATTTACAGAAGAATTTCTGAATGTAATGTAATTATTTAATCCATTTGATTATAGTCTACAGTGTTTTACATTTCTTAATTAATAGTTATACAGAGAATTTTATTTAAATAAAAATCACTATTTCCTGCTGCGTTATGCCATTTGTTGTCTCTCTGTAAAGCTGTGTAACAACCAACAGAGGGACCCATATAGTAACACAAACTGAATAAGAACTGAATAATTGTAGTGATTCTGTTTGTTTCACAAAGACAAAAGGTTTTTAGTCCAAAATGAGGCGGAAACAATGTGTTTAGTACATTGAGAGACCATGGTGAGGGGTGCCATACAAATGCTTGTTATAATGACAATGACCAATACAGTCTGTTTACTATTTGTATTCTGATCCTTCATAGTGCCTCTTAAAAGCTAACCATTTAATAGCACAGTTTTAGCTACAAATTTTATTATTTATTATTAGGCTGACAGAAATAAAAGAAAAAATCAACCATTTTAATGATGTCATTCGACGACTTGACATGGATCTGGAGGAGCATCAAGGTAATAGCACCAAATTCAAAATAGAATCTAAAGAGCCAAATTTACAAAAGTTGTCTTTAAGTTTGCATGTGGTTTGCAATTTGGGGTGCCCTAAAACTCTGATTTGCATCTGCATTTGCGTAGCCTGATCTGGAAGGGCACAAACTCCAGTTTGTAGATATCCAAAATGGTGAGTTCCTTAAATTGGCTTGAGGCCGGAAGTGTGGTTCTGGTCAGTAAAATAACTGTATCAAAATAGCACTTAGTGTACCTGTCTGTTTCTTCTGTGTTGCCCCAATCATATCTGCATGGCTTCTTGAGGAAAAAACAAGCCTTTATTACTGGCACCACTGTAAAAGTAGTATATCACCAGAAAAACAAAATACTGTATTTTTTTGTTGTCTTTGATCTCTGAAATATTGTCAGTTAATTTGGATTTTGGAATGTTTATTGCTTGTAATGAACAATGTGTAATGTGAAACATGAAAATGGAGCTGAATTCTTCCTTTGAAGCGTCAGATGTTTTAGCCCCGGCCAAGTAGCAGAATAACAACTTGATTGACCAATGCTTTGATCAAGTATGTCAGATCATACATTTTCTGTCCCTGACAGTCTACACAGTAGCTCATTCCCTGTTCCATAGCAACTGGAGGCAGTTTGACTTTGAGCTAACAGTGGTCCATCTCTGAGTGATTGCTTATTGACTGGAGCTTAGTGCTAGTGGGCTTAATGAGTTACTAAGCTCACCCCAGTTTAAAAAAGGTCTTTCTAGCCTGATTTAGAACGAGTCGTACTCCGGCGTTGGAAGACTTAGTGTAGGACTGAAATTGGCTTGAGAGCCTGGCTTGGGCAGAGGTCTGTTCCAATTCTGAGAGATTCAGTTTAGCCTAGGAGTCTAATCAAGGCTTGTGTAGCTTAGTCCAGCTGGGGAAGCTTAGTTTAGGCAGATGCCCAATTCTGTTCACCCTGGAAACTCCGCCCAGGGAAAGCCTTGTTCTAATTCTGGTGGCTCTTACTTTGACTGGGAGCTGCATTATTACGATGCTGCTGCAGGAGTCTCTGTAACAGAAGTTATTTTGTTTCCTATGAGACCTTTAAATTAAAATGTGTGTGTAAATAAATATAATATTTTTAACTCTCCTGAGTATTTTTTCCTCTTGAGAGGAGGCTCAGCACACAATCTGACCTCTAGTTTCTTCGAAACGACAATAATTATACTGTGATTGAGCTTAGCTTAAACAATTGCATAATACTTGTTGTTTCTCTTTTCGATCTCTTGTATGACATTTCATTTCCTATTACTGAAATGTAGCATTTTCATTGTTTCCCAGAGAAATAGCTTGTTATTGAAAACATTTATTTATTATTAATTTCCCTTTTCCAGATAGCAGTAAGAGCTTTACTATTTTGCTTTTATTTTTCTTTTCATTTGGTTTCCAACACTGTTATCTTTGTATCCTTGGATGAGTATAGAAGGTAAGGGGTGAATTGCTTCTTAGTTTATAGTTTAGCAACAACTGCATAGCAACCAGTCCTTTAGTTGCTGGTCCTCCATTGCACTTGCTCTGCTGCCATCATTTGTTTTCTAAAGACCTTTGTTTAAAAGAAGTGTATGAAGTACATTTAGTAGAACTGCTGACACCCTGATACCTGGAATGGTCAGTAGAAGATAAGTATTACATGCTGAATGAGACTACCTTGTATATTTATCTGATAGCCAATAATGTTTCCTACAATCTATATTGAATCAGGAATGTATTGGGCACTGACCTTGTTGGTGCACTGTGGGGACAGAGCCCACCTGGTCTAAATTGTCATAGCTCCATGGACAGACAACAGTTTACACCAGCTGAGAATCTGCCCCATGAAATTTATTTACCATATTTTTCCTTCATCAGCTTTTTATCTGTTTAAAACATCACTGCATGACTACTGTATTTTTGACTGGGAAAGTAATGATTACATAACTTGTCCTCACAAACTGTGCTTAACCTGGTCCTTGACCGTAAGTTGTACTCATTTGAAACTTTTGTCACCCACACTTTTACAAGGTAGACTAGAGGCTTATAGCACTTGAAGTTAAGCACATGCATATGTGCTTTGCTGAATACACATGAATTTACGCATGTGCTTAAATTCTTTGGTGAATCAGTGCCAACTTTCTAATTATTGTTAACAGGAACAGCAGCTGGATAGCACAAAAAGAAATTTCCAAAACAGTAGCTGAAATAGTCATTCTCTCTCATTGTGCTCTGGACTGCTGCTGACTTCTTCTGCCCATTTCTTGTGTGAATGTCGAGAGCCAAGGTGCTTCTTGCAAAAGCCTCTGATTAGAGGTTTTTAGTGGGACCTACAATGGATTTGAAAAGTAAAGCAGTGCTGTCCAGAGGTGGTCAAGTTTATGGGAGAATTGCTCAGTAGTGAATTAGAGCACTTGGCAAACTGATTCAAACACAATAGGAAGAAATTAGAGCCAATAATATTATTAATGGTTAGGATGTAATTTTTTCAATGTACTTCTGTTATTGGCGCTCAGTACACAAACTATCAGTGCAACTGGGACTATGTTAACTTATATTTGGCCCCAAATTTAAATTTTATATAAATAAGCTTTTTATAACGCCTCAGTTCAATAGCAACATTTCATAAAATGAAAATGTCAAGTGAAAACAGTTGATTTTATACATCTAAAAATTCCTTTGCAGCATTTGAAATCCAAATATTTCACAGCTAAAAACATGAAAGTAAAAGTGACTGTTATAAACAAAAGTAAAACTGACTTCATTGATTTTTATTGTCCAAGCGGAAAAGCAAGTAATTAGGATTTTTAAAATTTTTACTTTTAATCATCTAAAATAATATAGGTTTAAAAAAAAAAAAAAAGTCCACTTACAATATGTGACTTGTAAGTTGGCAGTGACATTTAAGTGACCAGTCACAAGCTCCTAATAAATCAGACTTCTGGAATGTAGTCTGCAACTGAAGTTTAAAGTATGTTATTGGTAAAATAATTCAAACTTTTGAGCTAAACTTATTTATATACTATGGACATTTTAAAACTAGTGCTATAATTCTTTAAACTCTTTTAGATTTCTTACAGTGAGCCTTAGCATGCTAACCATGTAGAGTGATGCACAGTCTTCTTGCAAGTGGAATGGACTTCATGTTGCTAATTTACCCCGTATCATGAAAGGGAGAGTCAGCAAGAAACAAGGCCACAGCTGCAAGGAAACTCAAGCAAAATCACTGTCCCTCAGAGGCCACTGGTTATGCGTATTGTTTATATGCACTAGATAAAAAGGAAAGCAGAGAGGATGTAGATGTAAAAGACTTGGGGGGAAATGTGCTTGCTCAGTTAAATCTATATCCAGCTTTTCCTTTCCTTCTGTGCTTTTTAAATGCTCCGACATATGTTGAAATTAGTGATAAGACTGAATTTCAAACCAGGCACTTATTAAGTTAAGGCTGCCACAACATGATGAACTTGCCCCATCTTCTTGAAATTTTGCAGCATACATAGTAAGAGTCTGCCCCCGTTCTGAGACTCCTTAATTGAAGACTTCTTGTAACCCAGTATTTAGGTACAAAGGTGGCTTGAGATAAGGCCATCATGGTATATGTACTGATACTGTCACTGTTAAAAACATTCTAACGGTCTTACCTTAGCATTATTTTAAACACTTTTTTTTTTCATTTTGTTCCCATGCTGAAGTGAATTGTGGTACCTAAACCCTGTTCACGTTAGACTAAATTATGGCTTGCCACAAGCCCTGAATGAAGGGAAGCGCATAGCTGAACTACTTTAAGAGCAGACTAGTAACTAGACTGTGATTCAGAATCACAATCTGATCTCCAATTTCCCCTTCCTCCAGCAGGGTGAGTAATCTGCACCAGCCCTAAACTCTGCTGTTATTATTATTATTTATTTGAATTATTGCCAGCACAGCTATTGTGGCTGGCACATTGAGTGTGGAGCCAAAGCTCCCCACTAATTGCTTGTTTACTCAGCCTACTTGAGCAAGAGAAGTCAGCCCCGTAAAAGCTGCTTTTCCCCCCGTGTGGCTACTTGCTATATGAGTAGTGAATGCAAGGCATGCTTTCTTGCACCCCGGCACAGGTTAACAGTGAAAGTTACAATCTGATCCAAATGGTTTAAATAAGAGGTGTACACAATGAATTTGACGCTCTGAATAAACATTTATATAGTCTAGAGCGTGTTAAAAATATTTTAAAAAAATACAGTTTAATTAATGTACACAAATTTGTCAGGAAGGATACATTTCCTAACTTATGCATTCAAATTCTCAGCTTAATCTTGTCCTAACATAGCTTTCCCAACCACCACCAGTAAATTGCTACACTGTAGAAAGCTAAATGTATATATTATGCTTTCTACTAGATATTCATTTTCTTCCCTGTGACTAACGCAGTTGAAATCCAAATTAGGGATGAAGCAGAACCATGAGTTCGTTATTTAAGACCATCGTAATGCATGACAATATAGATGATGTGGGATTTTTTGTTTTATCTTATTTAATTGAGATTGCTACCTTATTAATATCCAGAAAGCACATCACAAAGTAATCTTGACTGCTTGAAAGCCAGAGAAACTGGCATCACTTCCCAAATCGTAAAAAGAATTGCAGAATGACTTAGTTTGCCAGTCGACATGGCCCAATTGCACAAATGTGATTTTCCAACACTAGAAAGTGAAACAGACTAATATTCTAAAATGTACTTGACCTTAATTTTAAAAAAATCTGCCAACTAATACAATTTAAAAAAAATATTTGGGGCACAGTCAAATTCTGAGGCACGTGACCTCTATCCCACTAAGTATATTTTAAAAAAACCCTGAAAATTACACTGATGACGTATCGTTATGCTGATTCCCTTTTTTTGAAATGTGTATAATTTGCTGTTGATTGACAATGATTATAGTGAGACATGTAAATAACATACAGTTCAATCCTTTTGTGCTTAAGTATGCCAAATTTACGTTTTAGATAATTGAAGTTTTGCCTACCTACGCCTGCTACAGGACTGAGTTAATAAAAAAAGACCTATAAAAAACACAATGTAGAGTTCGGAGCAGTTGATGTTTTGGAGTTAAATCAATGTTACGTCTCTTGTAGGGGAGAAAAATCTGAAATACAAGGAGCTGAAGAAGAGAGAGGAAAGCATGGACAGTAAGTTGTTTAATACAGATTAGACTCCTGGACTGCCAAAGCACAAGGCTTTTTGGATTGTCAAAGCACAATTTATTTGAACCCCAAAACTGTTGACCTGCTGACCACTTGTCTTAAGACCCTGTTACCTGATTCAGAGATGCCTCAGCACAAGGTAACTGATACTGCACATTTACAGATGATTGGAGCACTTTTCCTGGCTCATCATCTCGCGTTTAAGATTTCAGGAACACGTTTTTATGAGGTAAAAGCTAGAATAAAAAAGAATTTTTAAAAATATGCTAAAATGAAAGTTAAATAAAAATGTCATGGAGTGCCCACTGGTGTTCTGAATAAGAGCAAAACTTTGAAGTTGCTCTGAGAATCTGAAACTACAACTTTAGTACATTTTTACTTATTTTTCTAAGATGAGTACTACTAAAGCTTTCTGACTTTCCAATGAGGTCTCATGACATAGAAGCCTCAGCAGAGGTGGAGTGAGGGTGCAAAACATTTAGGGCAAAAATATATTTTAAAAAGTATCCTATTGTTAGAATGTTTATAGAGCATTATAAATATATACGGCTCTTTACAAAGCCAAACCAGGAACTTCCAAGAGCTTACCAGCAGATTTAGACATGTGCTATGTAGAAAACCAGTTTGCATGAAAGAAGGCACTGTTGGTGAGATCAGTATATATAGACCAGGGGTAGGCAACGTATGGCACGAGTGCCGAAGGCGGCACGCGAGCTGATTTTCAGTGGCACTCAGACTGCCTGGGTCCTGGCCACCGGTCCAGGGGCTCTGCATTTTAATTTAATTTAAAATGAAGCTTCTTAAACATTTTATAAACCTTATTTACTTTACATACAACAATAGGTTCGTTATATATTATAGACTTATAGAAAGAGACCTTCTAAAAATGTTAAAATGTATTACTGGCACGTGAAACCCTAAATTAGAGTGAATAAATGAAGACTCGGCACACCACTCCTGAAAGGTTGCCGACCCCTGATATAGACTTTGCCAAAAGAAAAAATTGTTTAGGGAGCGTTTAGAATGAGAAGAGTGAGGGTCCGTGGTACACAGGAAGAGTAGAATAGATTTTTTAACTTTTAGGAGAAAGCACTGTCCGTTAGGTTGAAAAAGCGGTCATCTTGTGCATCACTGTTAGGTTTTGGGTAATAATTCTCTAAATCCACAACTTGAGTCAAAATATTGTAAAATATTTATATCATACATATATGGACATCCATTGATGCCTTGGATTTTGTTCCTTTATAGAATTAGTACGGAAAAGCTTTACTGTATACATCTTTGTGTTGTAATGACCTCTAGGAACCCATTTAAAATGTTTATTTCTAAAGGTAAGTTTATTTCATAAGTCCCATTTTTCCATTCCCTCTGCTTTGAACCAACTCAATATTTTGTAAGTTTCAACTCTCTTTCTAAAATTGTGGAGAGAAAATATTTATGAGGATTTTGTGGGGCAGAAGAGATTCCTGTCTGATATCCTGAATGACATTTACACATCTTCTTTGCAAACAAATTTGTGGCTCCAAATCTAGCAAGTAATACTTCAGTCTTCTTTTCTCTGATATGTAACATGCCTGGACACACATGCTTATAAGCTTTCCTGAGTCTGAGCAGAGTCCAGGCACTGTCTCTGGGTTTCTCCGCACACTTGGAGGTTTCAGATTCCCTTTCTAACACCCCCTTCTGATGGTTGAGGCCCCCCCGGTCCAGCTGCCTAGGCCATGAAACTATCAGCTATCACTTTCCTGGAGCTCCAAACTTGCAGATACTCTGGGCTACGTTTTACCTCTTCAGGGACCAGTGATAGTTCAAGCAAATGGACACAGGCTTTGCAAAGGGATCCAAAATAATTACTCTTTACTTTAGACAGCACAAAAATCAATCAAACAGCTATACATCATTCCCTGCCTCAGTTTCCTCACCTCTCTTGAGCATTCTTTGGGATTTTTTCAGAGTCCTCTAGGGTGTCAAGGGTTCCCCTCCTGCAATTTATGGCTTCTCCTTCAAAACATGAAGGCTGTCTAGCTGACCCCTGCAGTCACTATCCTTTAGCTCCAAATCCTGGCTGGATCACAGTGGAAAAAGATTCCCTCTACTACAAAAGCATGCCTCTTTGTTCCTCTCTTCTGCCTCAAGCTTCCTTTGTCTATCTGACCGACTCAGTCTCTGTATTAAATTAAATTTGATGGGAAAGGCATAAGAGAGGCACAGACAGGGCTTGAGGAGGGGCACAACATGGTCTAAGCAGTGGGCAAGGAAGAATTTTGCTCCTGTGTTCTGAAATATCTGTAGGGGAGTTAAATGGCAATTGAGGAGACTTAGAGTATTAAAAGCCTTTTCTCTTTGCCTCTCCTTAAGGATTTTCTAGTGAGCTTTCACTGCATTGTCTAAGTGCTAGACTTGTAATATGTTGAATATAAAGCTAATGAGTTTGCTTTGCAGAAATAGTTTTAGATGGATGGTAAAAAGTAAAATGGAGGCTCTCTAAAGTTATTTGTGTTGTCTCAGTCTCCACCCGTCTGTTGTCATCCTTACATTGTTCCTCTTTAATCTTATAGACTGTTAGCCAGAAGCATATATCTTGAGTGAACAATTGTATAAGTACCAAAAATGCCAAAAACATGCATTGATATGGCATCATTCTAAAAAAATGGAACTGGAAAACTGGGGGGAAAATCTCTTCCACTTAACTCAGCAAAGAAATGTCTTAAATAAGCAAGCTGTAATTGATTTTATTTTAAAAATGTGATTATTTCTCACTTGTTCCCATCTTTAAAATTTTAACAAAATGGTAAATAGTAAAATACAGATTAAAAAAATAAAACTGCAAAGCTTCTCAGACCCCAACATTTATTAAGCATGAAATTACTTGATGGAGTATTTTATTTAAATTGAATATATTTAAATCTTAGGTGTTATAAGATACAATTTTGTAAAACTACAGTGAGGTATTTTTATATTTGCTGTTGAATTCAGAGTAAGTACAGTCATAATGGAGAACCCAAAATGTTAATGTAAACAGCAGCCTCCCTTATCTTGTTTTTTGATCCGTAGACTTTCTTGAGACTTTTGAAGAGTTGAAGACCCAGGAACTGGAACGGAAGGCACAGATAGAGGCCAACATTGTTGCACTGTTAGAGCACTCTAGTAGGGTAAGTGCCTTTCTCTGTCTCTGATAAATTAGGCAGTCATAAATGGGAGCCTCATAAAAGACATTGAGGAGATTAAATAGAACAATGGTGATTAAATACTATTCAGCCCAATTATTAGTGTAATTATCTTCCAAACAATAAACTGATACCATGTTATTGTAAAAAAGTAAAATGTATTTCATTACTGTTTCAGAGTAACAGCCGTGTTAGTCTGTATCCGCAAAAAGAACAGGAGTACTTGTGGCACCTTAGAGACTAACAAATTTATTAGAGCATAAGCTTTCATGGACTACAGCCCACTTCTTCAGATGCATATAGAGTGGAACATATATTGAGGATATATATATATATATACACACACACATACAGAGAGCATGAACAGGTGGGAGTTGTCTTACCAACTCTGAGAGGCCAATTCAGTAAGAGAAAAAAAAAATTTCCTTTTGCAGAGGCGTGGCCAGATGGCTCTGCATGCTGCCCTGTCCACAGTCGCCGCCCCCCACAATTCCTGGCCAATGGGAACTGCGGGGGCAGCGTGCAGAACCCCCTGGCTGCCCCTACCTGTAGGAGCTGGAGGGGGGACATGCCGCTGCTTCCGGGAGCCGTGCGGAGCAGGGCAAGCCCCTGACCCCACTCCCTGGCTGTAGCGTCGGAGCGGGGCAAGCCCCAGACCCCACTTCCCGGTGGGAGCTTGGGGGCCGGATTAAAACATCTGCAGGGCCGGATGCAGCCCTAGGGCCGTAGTTTGCCCACCCCTGATCCAGACCAAGTCTGAACATCATAAATGAAGGGGAGGATTCAGTCATCTCCCTTAGATTATTTTCCATATTCCAATTTATGTTATTTTTAGGAAATTTCTTCTACCTAACCTATTAAAAGTATTTCTGGAGTTCCCTTCTGTATAGTTTCTAAATTATATATGCTCCTGGTGTCCAGCTAGAATTTCCCCACTATCAATATCATACTATATTTTTTTCCAATTCTCCCCAAAACAACTCTTCCATTTCTTTGATTTTGATTCCTTTGAACTATTTGTAGAGGATTGTCATAGGCATCTTTTAGCCAAGTATTATTTTGGATAAATAGTGTTTTACCAGCTCCTTGATACTGTTCTTCAACATGATGCCCCATGACTTCAAATTATTTTACTAGGAAGGTTGCTTAAGAGTTGACGTGCTGCAAGTCCCATGGCACAGGGGAATTAAATTTTCCTTGTAGTTGTTGTGGAAAATTGACCACACGGTTGATTTTGGATCAGACAGCCTGAGGCTCCTTTATTGATCAATCAAACATGCATGCATGGGGGAGTCAGCCAAGGCAGCCGAACCCTCCCGACAGATAAAATGCGAGAGCTTATATAGGATAAAACCACAAAAATTACATATGCTTCCTTAAAAGTTTACATCCATATAAGGAATAAAGCAAAGCAAGCCTTTTCTGTTTTGCCTTTTGCGGTTTCTTGCTCTGTCACCTGGCAGCTATTAATCATAAGTTATTACAAATGGTTAGTTCTGCTTTTATAGTTTCTACAGTTCTGCTTTTATGATTTCTCTTTTCCCTTCTTTTTCTACCTTCCTCCCCCCCCTTTTCTGCGTTCAGGCCATACTATACAGACTGCTTAACCAAAGTTTAGGCCCTGACCATTTCCCCCCCAACATAGTTAAGACCCTACTTGAATCACGGGATGATCGTCAAATAATTATGGCTGGAAAATAGCAGAAAAGTAATAATTGACCTTTATTAATAGCCGTAATTTGGAAAAGCAGAGTAAAGGTATTTGTTTAAGAAAAATTTGCTGGAACAATATTATGTTATGCCTGCTAATTTTTTTGATAACCAGACATTTTGCTGCAACTATATTACATTCCCTTAAAAAAAAGTGACCGGTACAATATAAAATTCAGAAGGCTAAAAGTCCTAACACAACTGCTGTAGAAATCGAGTTAAGTCATTTTAGCCTTTTACATTTTACAGGCATTGAATGTTAGTGCGGTACTAATTGCATACTCAGAATGTATGTAAAACTGTGGACTGCTAATTAAAGTAAGCTAATTAAAATCAAAATTGTGGGGGAAGCCTAGTATTGCGTGATCCACAATTTCTGCAATATCACAAATGAAGTAGGGCTTTACTTTATAGTACAATGACTCTACCACAAGTGGAATATCTAAGGCAATGTCATTTAAACATCCCTACTTCATCCTCAATGGTATATCACTACATCAGTTATAAAAGGGACACAGTTCAGGCTGGCAGACCTGAAATAGAAAATCATTATATTTAAATGGTCTCAAACTATTTAAAAATATTTTGTCCAAGAGTGTTGTAAAAGAGTTAAGTCATAAGTGATGTATTAGCAGAGCTTTTTTCTTGCTTTCCGGTGAACACTCATAGCTGCAAAGATATCAAATGTTCTAATTTACTGTTCTTATTTCTGTAAATGAACAGAATGTCAATCGTATGAAACAAATCTCCTCTGTTACCAATCAAGAGCTGAAGATCATGCAGGAAGACCTCACTTTCAAATCAAATGAAATGCAAAAATCACAGAGCACCGCTAAAAATTTGAGTACAGGTGAGGCATATAATGTATGAATTTGCAAATTCCTTCCTTTTTAAAAAAAATAACATGAGAGTCATAGAATACACGACAGAGTACAGGGTTGGTGATCTTGCATACCATGTATGCTAAAACACTGTAGCTAGGGCAGGGGTGGGCAAACTACGGCCCATCAGGGCTTTGGATCTGGCCCATGGGATTGCCACCCCTGTGGCGCCACGGGCCTCGCGCCGCTGCTGGAAGCGGCCAGCACCACGTCCCTGCGGCCCCTGGGGGAGGAGGGATAGAGGGCTGCCCTCACCTGCGGATACCTCCCCCCGCAGCTCCCATTGGCTGGGAGCAGGGAACCACGGCCAATGGAAGCTTTAGAGGAGGTACCCACAGGGGATTGCAGCGCATGGAGCCCTCTGCCCCCCATCCCCCAGAGGCTGCAGGGACGTGGTGTCAGAGCAGCGCGGGGCTAGGGCAGGCAGGGAGCCTGCCCTGGCCCTGGTGCGCGCCGCTGCCACCCTGGAGCTGCTCCAGGGAAGCGGCACCAGGCCAGAGCCCACACCCCGAACCCCTCATGGCCCTCGGGCCAAAAAGTTTGCCCACCCCTGAGCTAGGGTGTGAGGCAATGCAAATACTGAGGGATGTATCTTCTTTTGGTGCCTTTATATAACTCCTATTAGTGCTAACACAAATGATTTATAATTCATCATAAGAAGACTATTTCTCTGACTATTAGCAATAACTGATTTTCTTGCGTACTTGGTTTAGGACATATTAAGAGTGCATTTTAATATCGTGTATTGCACTTCCCATTTCATGAGTAGGCGTTTGCTTTATTTATTTATTTTGATGTATTAGCAACTGACTCAAACTCTAGGCTCTTCATAAATTTTAAAATAACATTTAATAGAAAGTAGTAGAGAGCCGTGCAGTGAAATAACCATGTATCAGTTTGAAAATGGACCCCATAATGTTGCTTATACTTCTGTTTTGTTAGTGCTTTTCTAAGGGTACGTCTATGCAGCAAAGAAAAACCTGCGGCTGGCCTGTGCTAGCCGACTCGGGCTCATGGGGATGTTTCATTGCTGTGTGGATTTCAGGCTTGGGCTGGAACCTGAGCTCTGGGACCCTCATACCCTGCAAGGGTCCTAGAGCCCAGGCTGCCACCCAAGCACAAAAGTCTACACAGCAATGAAGCAGCCCCAGGGACTCGCGGGGCTCAGGCTCTAGCTCAGGGATGGGCAACCTCTGGCCCGCGGCCCACCAGGGTAAGCACCCTGGCAGGCCGGGCCGGCTTGTTTACCTGCCACATCCGCAGGTTCGGCCGATCGTGGCTCCCGCTGGCTGCGGTTCACCATCCCAGGCCAATGGGGGCGGCGGGACGTGGCGCAGGCCGAGGGATGTGCTGGCTGCCGCTCCCCCCACCCCCATTGGCCTGGAGCAGCGAATCGGCTGAACCTGCGGATGCAGCAGGTAAACAAACCAGCCCAGCCCGCCAGGGGGCTTACCCTGGTGGGCTGCGGGCCAAAGGCTGCCGATCCCTGCTCTAGCTGCTGTGTAGCCATATCCCAAAGAGGATTCCTGGCAGCTATAATGTGGATGGCCCAACCTTGCCTTGTAAATCGTCAAGATCAAATTCTCAGGCATGCACATTCTTAACTTAAAACACAAAAATATTCCTGTTGACATCAGTGGGACTACTCATATGCATAAAGTTAAGACTGCATTCACATTAGATATGTGAGTAAAAGTTTGGGAATCAGGCCTATATTTTCTAAAAGCAGAGATTTTTTTTTTCTTGTGGTTTAGTGATAGAGATCTCTATTTAATTCTTTATTTGTGCTGTTTATGGCATTGTTATTGTCATAATCTAAACCTTTGCCAGTATCATTACTGATTGAGCAAAGTTTTCCTTGTTTGCTTACTGAAAGGAAGCTGCAATAATCATAAATCATTTTGTTTGGTGACTACCACAGCCTGTACTTGCTACCAGTTTTCAAAATAGGCTTCTGTGTTGTGACTGCAAAATATGTATCTGCAAAGAAGTAATTGCTGTGCACAAAATATGATATTAATTGCCTGTTTTCCATGTGCCTCTGGATATTTTGTAACAAATTTATTTGCAAATACATATTTTGCAGTCACAACATAGGGGTCTATTTTGAAAAATTAACCCTTGCACTATAGGGCAAGATATGAAATCTATCTTTCTTATGAGCATTTTAAGTAAGCATATTTATTATTTTTATTTTACATTACAGTAATCCCCTAACAGTGCTAGATGTTGTAGGGACATTGTATGAAAACAAAGTTTCTTTCTTGAAAAAGTTTAGAGTCTACAATTTAATCAGATAATTTAAACCATTTATAAAGAAAATTCCTGGAACTGGGAACCACAATAAAGGTTCCATAATAAACAAAATAGGGTCTCTTTTAAAGTAAAATGATTGTACAATTCCCTCCCAGTTGGAGTGCTTCCCAAACCTTGAATTATAGTACACTAATCTGCAAAATTCTTCCATTGGGATTAAAACGTGGATTTCCAGATTTTCTTGCCACCTCAAAGATATAAAAGGCCATCAGCAGAGTCCTTTTTTTAAAAACAAAAAAGGAAACTGCAGAGAGTAAACAAATGTGCTGATGGCATAGTTTCCCAGAAACATTTTCCTGGGTCAAAGCAGTTTGGTCTCAGACTTTGCTACTGTGTACACACTGCCTGCTAAACTCTGCAACTTAATGGCATATCAGAAGGAACTGGGCTGCATCCTCTTCCTGTCTTTTCCCCTAGAGAAGTTTTTAGTTTCTTTTATATATATTTTATATATATATGAGCATAAATTTTACCTTCTCCAAACAGCTTCTTCCTTTTTCTCTAGAAAGTGTGCTTGGATAGGAATATTCCTTAGCTGTCTACTCCAGCATTATCAGCATACTGATATTGCATTACTGGAATCTTTTTCTAACATTTTTAGGATTTTTTGATTACTTTTATCCACCAAAAATGAATTTTAGTTGGTCCTGTATCTGTTTTATTTTTAATTAAAAGCAAAAATCTGACATTTGCATTTCAATTTTGAGAAAATGCAAAACTACTTCTACAGATATTTTCATCTAATTATTGTAGGCAGTTCACATTTTAAAGGTTTTTTATCATCATTTATAGCATTTAGTGCTAAGTATGTGATCAAGCAAGTTCCCAATCTACCTTCTCTACGCCATTCATTATTTTGTATACCATTGTCATGTCCTCTCTTATTCATCTCCTCTCTAAAGTAAACAGTCCCTTACATCTCTCTTAATTTAAGACTTTTTCCATGGCTTTGATCCTTCTGATCATCCATATTTGAATCCCCTCTAATTCTGTTTTATTGTTTTTGAGGTGTGGTGATCAGAATTGAACACAGTATTCCAGTGCATTATGATCTTTTCAGTTGTGACTTATACCAATTCTTATTAATCTAAGACTTTGGAATGGTTCCTCATTTATAAAGCCAGTGTCCAGGGCAAATTTGACCCTAAATTTAGTAGTATAAAAACAAGACTCTTTTAAAAGTGAAAACATAAATATTTATATGATTTAAAAAATTGAATGGAAACAGTTTAAAAATGAACAGATAGGCACCTGTATAGTTTGCAACCAACATTTTGTACTAATGTGCTGGTACAGTAAAACCTGAAATGGACAAGGAAGTAAATATTAACAATAGCAGAATGGTATTACCACCCTGTAGTATCTCAGATCACCACTGCATTTCCTTAGACTCTCTAGTCTTCAGTATCTGTAATAATTGTATAATATCTTTTGACAAATGGCACTGTACTTTGGGCCAAATCCTGCTTACGTTATTCTCATGAATAGTCCCATTGGTGTCAATGTGAATAAGGCAAGCAGGATTTGGCTGGTGCATTGTGTAGTGGAAAATTGGGAGTTAAATCTTTGTGCATTGGCTAATACTATCATGAAGAAAAGTTACTGTTGCTTATAACATTTGTTCCCTGTGTTCCAGATAGTCAAAGACTGCGAATGGACCTGCAGAAAATGGAATTGTTGGAGGGTAAGATGGTCGATGAACAGGCTTCTCTCAAAGAAAAAATTGAACAGATGACAAAGGACTTGGAGATGTACAATAATTTGCCAGCTCTGAAAGCATCAGGAGAAGAGAAGAAAAAGGTAATAACAGCAGTATCTGTTAGCACTACCTAGATAGGAACAGTACTTGGTCCTGCTGTGAAGGCAGGGGACTGGACTTGATGACCTTTCAAGGCCCCTTCCAGTTCTATGAGATAGGTATATCTCCATATAATACTTACATTGTAAGTTCTTTGGGCAGAGAACACCTTTCTGTTCCGTGTTTGTACAGCACCTAGCACAATGGGACCCTAGGTCATGCCTGAGGCTCAATACAATACAAATAACAACAACATTGCCTGTGAGCTCAGCCATTAATATTTGAGACTGATATTTGTCATGCTATGTTCAGACAGAGTCTGGTTTATATCTTTGTTTTCAAAACAATGTTGGGAAGTAATTTGTTTGAAGCTTGAAGCAAATGACACCAAATTCACCTCCGTTATATTTGACATAGTAATAACAATAACAACACCTAGCTTTTACGTAGCTCTTTTCATCAATAGATCTCAAATTGCTTTATCAAAGAGGTTAGTATCGTTATCCCCAATTTACAGATGGGGAAATTGTGGCACAGAGAGTTGAAGTGACTAGTCCAAACTCATTTAACAGGCCATTGGCAGAATCAAGAATAGAGCCCAGGTCTCCTGAGCTTCAGTGCTCTGTCCAGTATAATTGCATGCTGTCATGACATGAAAAAGACTGTGGACATTTGTGCCTCATTTCACATCACCAAGTGTGCATTTTAACGGCTACATCTTGTTCACAGATATTAAATGCAACTTCTCACGCTAAGTATTGGTGTAGTTTTTGTGATATTTGTAGAACGAGTTCTGAATTCTTTCTGTATACCTTCTTGTTTAGGGGGTGGAAAAAGAAAGTAGCTCCTGGAAAGTTAAATTGAAAACAATCGAACAGTTGGGACCACCAGTCCATAGTAAATTTGAATGAATTCCTGTGGGAGAGTAGGAGATCACTATGGTGACAAGTATATTAGAAATTCTTAGATTCAAAGGAATTGGCAAGTTTAATGGAAGCGCAGTACCTAAAGGCCAGTTTGATCCATTTTGCTTTTCTTCCTCTAGAAACTCCATGAGGAGAAAGAAAGGTTGATAAAACATAGAGATGCCTTCAAGAAAATAATGGAACAACTGAACACAGAGTATGAAACACTAAAGACACAACTTGAGGAAAATGAGACACATTCCCAGGTATAGTTCAAAATAGGTGTTTCTTCGGTTGTTTCATTCCAGGTCTTGTGTTTCTCAAGTACTTGAAACTATATTTGAATGAATCAGTTAGGGTTTTTTAGAGGAATGCATAGACTCTGGAGTAAGTTTTCAAAGCTGTGTATCGGAATTCCATGCCCAAATCCTCTAGTTTGTTCAACTGAATGTTAACAAACCCCCCGTTCCCTGATCAATGTATTGAAAGCCAACGATTTCAAGCTTGTTGAGACCAGTCTTATGTCAAAAATTTGCAAGTCCCTTGTTAAATACTCATTTTAGTTTTGTTCAAAGTCCTCATTTTTCCTCTCCAGCCGTGCTGGTGCTGCTGCTGCTGCAGGAGCTTGGGATCAGGCTTGGCTTTTCTCAGGGCTGACTGGCAGGTGCAAAGAGGCCATGGCAATATGTTTTCTCCAGCCTATAAAATACTGAGCAATTTGGAGAGGGGCAATAAAAGTTCTTATAAGGGGCATCGTCCCCTATTTAACTTATAGAAAATAACCAACCTTTTGGAACAATTTATTGCACTCCAAAGGCAAAAACACTAAATCACACTTAAGAAATGTTTTTAGGATCCTAGGATAAACACTGTAATTGTTTAGCAGTACCAAGGATGAACTCCATCAGACATCATGGGACATGCTGTTTCTGAGAGCAAGTATCCTAGGAGCATTCAAGCCTAGGGAGAGGGCAAAGGCTCAGTTTTATGTAGTATCTTTTAGTTAATAAAAATAGACTCCAGGAAGGATGAATTTTTGATTTTGTAATGAGTACGTAGCTTGTGTTTGGACCTGAATTGAAACTCCTGCCTTTCTTTAGTAAAATCCCTCTTACGACTAACTACTCCTGTGTAGTCTTTCATTGATAAACCGTCAGAGAAAGAAGCATGTACTTCATACTATAAAACAACTGTACTTTGGACAGTCTAGACCGTCATCCAGTCATCTTTTGCATTTATGTATTTGTACTGTGTGGGCTGCCTAATTAGAATGTAAGCTCTTGGGGCAGAGAACATGTTTTCTATGTGTTGTATGTTGGCAACATTTAAAATGTGCTGATAATCAGAAACATAATTATGTTTAAAAAAAAAAGCACCTTTTTTACTCAAAAGATGTTCTCCTCACCTGTAGTCAGACTCCCAGTTTGTTATTACTTTTTTCTTCTGTTAGCATTGTAGAGCCAACACAGATATGGCAGAATGATCTAGATTCCTCTCCACCTGCATTCCAAAGAGAAATTTTTATTTGGCACAAATATTGGGTCAAATCCTATGGTTCTTACTCAGATTATAGTCTTGCCCGAGTAAAGATTTTAGGATTAAAAATATTGTAATTAAAACCAAATTTGAACCCAGGATTATAAACACAAAAAAGTAGTGCATTAAAATAGTTTGCATTTCTTAAATTTTCCCATCTTTTTCTTTTTGGAGTGTGTTCTTGTATTATTTGGCTTGACCTGCCTTTTCAGAGGAATCTGAAGAATAGAGACATACAATGTTAGTTTATTTAAAGTCCTGTGATTCTTCTGACTGTATTTCAGTGCAATATTGTATCTGTAGCTATCTAGTTGATTTAAAGCCTAATAAACACAGGCATAACATTATCACTAGAGGGTCGTTCCCATTTAATAGTTGTATCCTAGGCTGAATGAGCTCAGATGTTGAGAATAGAATAAGGTGATTACTATGTTCAGAAGGACCTTTTAAACAATCATCAGCATAACCATTCAGAATTTTTTTATGAAACAATGTTTTTTAAATGAAAGTGGAGAAACTACAGAAACCAAACTGGCAAAAGGTAATTTTTTGCTTTTAAATGCAGTTTATAAGCCCTTCCTTCCCCTCCTCCCCTAACACTTTTCTTTCTCTTTTTGCTTTTCATTCCCCTTCCTACAGGCCAGCAAGGCTTCTTTCCCCCACATTAACTTTCATATACATTTTTATTTACACTGTGTTTCAAAAGTGAATCAGAAGGGAAGAGGCTTTTAAACTCTCCACCACCTTGGAGTCTTCCAATATACTTATTATATACAAATAGATTACTATCATTTTGGCAACAAGAGCTTTACTGACTGTAGAGATGGGAGGAAGGAGGAAAACAGATTGGCTTTAAGAAAAAGAGAGACAGACAGAGAGAGGATGGGAACTGATTTCTCTTCCAGCCACATTCTTATTGTGTTTTGGGGTTGTTGGTTTTTTGTTTTTTTTTCCACTTTCATGTAAATTTTGGATTTTTTTCTACTTCAGCTTCAGGGAGTAAGAAGCTGATGTGTCATCTTTATTGTTGGGAAACAATTTAAATTCTGAATACATGAACTAATCAGAACAGAGATGGTTGAATATATAAAGTAGAAATAACCAGTGATTATGCAAATCTACAAACTCTGAGTAGTGTCTGCCAACTAATCAGCACTGAGCAGTATTCAAACTGAGCCACTTTAATAGGACTACTCCTGGGTGCTGTTGAGTAAGGCTATCAGATCTTGTCCATATTGATTATGTAATTTGCCCACTGACAGCCAGTCAGGGTTCAGACAGCTGTTTAACTGGGATAAAAATGTGCAGCCATCAGTAACTGTACAGCATCCCTTCACTTTGATTAGTTGCAACTCTTCTGTTTCAGCACTGTATATAAGAATGCTTATGTTCTCTTCCATAAATAAGAATTTCTCCTTCAACGTAATTATTCTATTATATATTCTATATAATATTATATATATTCTAAAAAGAACTTAGCTTGAAGGAAAGTAAGATCCCAAGATGACTGATTAGCCATTTTGCCAGTCTGCGTAGCTATTGATGTACAGCGTACATCCTTTTTATATATCAATCATACGGAAATGTAGACAGGCTTTATATGATTTGAGAGTTTACCCTTGATAAGATTGAAAACAGTGGCCTTAAAAGTATTTTACTATGTAGAGTGCATCATACAAGAAGCTATATAAAAAAGTGCTGATCATTTTCTTCAATCTCTATTATAATTATATTATATTCTATACAATATTTCAAATTCAGTTGCCTTTACTATGTGTATTGCATTTGGCAGCACCCATAGTGGATGTAGTATGTAATTGATCACAAATATCTTGTTTTATAACTTACACAAACAGCAGAATTCATGTTTGCTTTGAACTAGGGATAAAAAAAAGGATGGGGGTATATGGACAGATTTTTCATTATAAAGATAATTTTGGTACAGGGTAGGGAAAGCTGTAACACAGCATCTATTCTCAATCATTCAACTTAAGAACTGATTTTCATCCTCAAACGTATCAATATTGGTGGCTTTCCTTTACCATTTGGTTTTAGAATGATGATTTTCAACCTTTATTTTTAAAAAATACCTTTAAAGGGGTCTACATACCTCGAAATAAAAAACCTTGAATAGTAGCATCAGAAAAACAATTTAATATTATAAAATGTATTGTGAGAAATATAATATAATATCCACATTAGCTTCCTGTTGATGCTGAAAGAATTGAAGAAGTGCCAACATATAACCCACAGTCTTACAATCTTCTCACTACAGCTCTGCTCTTATCACAGTTTCTGGCATCAGACAGGAAATTCAGCTATGGAAATAAGGAAGTTTTTTCTGTACTGCTGTTGGGTCCAAGACAGTGTCAGGATATATTGTATCAGTGGTGATTTTGCAAACAGATCATCTTTCAGTGATATGAAAAGATAAGAATTTATATCTTCCTCCCATGTTCATCTTTTCTGTGATGCTGTTATGATTGTTCAGAGATGACAGAAATCTCAAATAATCATCCAGTTTTTCATGTTCCATACCAGTTATATTCAGTATTTTCATTTTTGTGCAAACAGCAGAGCAGTAGCTATGTGAGGGCTACATTTACATACATATATATTATGGGATATTTAAAAAATCCTTCCCAATTGTTTATCTTCTAGTTTTCTTGTGTTGTAACCATGGTCTTACAGTTTTGATAGAATGTGAGGTATCAATAAGACAAGTTGGGGGGCTTTTTTCTTAGAAATGGTTGTGCGTCTGTTTTCATTTGTGGCGGTTCTTAACATTTTCTTTTTGTGTTTTCAGCTTACAAATTTGGAAAGGAAGTGGCAGCACCACGAGCAAAATAACTTTGTGATGAAAGAATGTATCCTTTTTTTTAAAAAAATGCTGACAATTAATACAATATAGTAATTGACTGAGAGAGCCTTTTCCTCCCAAAAGCAAAGTCAATCAGGACAGTTTTACAGCAGGGTGAAGAAGGGGGATAATGGGTCTTGCAAATGTTTGTTTGATGGATAGACCTTTATATACAATGAAACCTGAAACTCATTAGGCAACCTCCAGCATTAAATGACTCCTTATAGTATTCCAAGCTTCCAGTATTTTTCTTTGATCACTAAAAGACCAGCTGTACACTGCATATGCTTTCTCCTGTGCTCTTGCGTTTATCACCCATTGGTTTTCTTCAGTGATTATTCTTACGCTAGCCGATTCTTATACTTAGCTTTCCAGCAAAGGCAATGATTTTTTTAAATGTACATAGCTCCATAACTATGCATGACATTTTACAGTATGTAAAATACAGCAAACAAAACCCACAAAGGGCCAAATACTGCTTTCAGGTGTTTTTTCTCATGAAATGCAATGAGAGTTGCTTATGTGACAGCAGAATTAGACCCACACATATTGAGATAAAACTTTCCAAAAGCTAGTGGTAATGACACTTTCAAAGAACATTCATTGCAAAGGACTGCCATAAAATAGTTTTAAATGGGTTTTTAAACTAACAAAAGCATAGCCATTCTAAATGAGAGCGGACATTTTGTCCTTAACTTGCATTACTGTCCCTAGTTATTGCAGAGAGATGAATAGTGCATAATCGTATATTAATTTTATTATCCAGGGACTAAAAAGTTACTAAAGTAAATTCCCTTCTTACAAAATGACCTAAAAACAGTAGCCTTGAAGAATTAGAGACACAGTGAGATCACTGTTATACCATTACAGCTCAAAATATTGTAGGTACATAGAAACTTCAATACCCGATCAGACCAGTGGTCTAGTCCATTGTCCTGTCTCAGATGGTGGACAACACTAGATGTTTCAGAAGAAAGTACCAGAAAACCTGTAATGGACAATTATGTAATAACCTGCCCACAGGAGAAATTCCTCCCTAACCCATGTCAGTTAGGACATGTCTACACTAGAAATGCTACAGCTGAGGCTGCGCTGCTGTAGCGCTGTACCGTAGACACTTAATACTACAGCGATGGAAGGGGGGTTTCCATTGTTGTAGTAAATTCTCCTCTCCGAGAGGTGGTAGTAGCTCCACAAAGAATTCTTCTGTCGACCTAATGGTGTCTACACTTAGGCTAGCTTAATTACATTGCACAAGGCATGAAATTTTTCACAGTCCTGAACAACATAGTTAATTTAAGTCAACCTAACTTTGTAGAGTAGACCAGTCCTTTGTAGTTGACTTATGCCCCATTTCATGAAAGTTTATATTCCATTTAAAAAAAAAAATATCCTATCTATTGTAATAGTTCTCTTTAGTCAGCTAAGTGTCTAGTCCTTTTAACCTCCTCCTTGATCACAATTATACTTGGGGGCAATGAATTCCACAAACTGATTGTCGTGTTTTATTTTTTTAAAAGTCCTTGCTATCAGTTTCAAATTATTGTGCGGAGAAAAATTGTGATTACCATTAAACTCAATTATTTTTTTAAAACCTGACATGCAGTAAAATATGATACCTCAGTGAACCATGTGCTTGCTTTCTGTGCTTGAATACAATCGATGAAGGATTAGTTTAAAATAAAATCTGATTCTCTTTCATATATAAGATGTATTACCGCTGCAGATGCCTACTGTGAGATTCAGTACCCTACCACGTGGCAATGGGTCCTATTTTTGTTTGCCCCTGTGCTTCCTGTTATTCTTAGGAGTAGAATCAGTTATAACCAAGAAACCCCCAAACTCATAGCGGAGTGTCTGCTCTGCTCCTGGGCAAAGGATCTTATGACCTCCTGTACTGACAGGTGAGAGAACTTCTTCTGGTGGGCTTAGACCCAGAAGAGCCTCCCAGCACCACATGACTGGTCATTCCCTGATCAGATCCTGGGACTTCTTTGGCTAAGATCCAGAAGAGCCTCCTGGCATTACATGATAGGGTTTGGGATCCTTTCCTCCACAGGGATATTTTGTCAAGACAAGAAATCTTAGACCCTGACATCTTTAACCATCTGCCATGGAAGAAAGAAGCTAACTATCAGGAAAAGTCCAAACACAAAATTAAAAAAAACACACCCAAATCTCTAACTATAACCTTACGCTAGAAACTACTTCTAAGTCGGACAGTATACCAAGTGTCCAAGCACAGATCCCAAAACAAAGAGGGGTTGAGTTTCACGTCTGCTTGGCCTGGCAGAAAGAGAAGGAACAGTTGTCAGGATAGGGGCTTTTATATCCTTGGTTCTAGAATGCTGGAACGCGGGGACATGCACACCCTCCCACAACAGGTAACTCCTTTGAAACGGATTCATTCGCCATGTGGCAGTGAGTACGGTCTCCCAAGTGGACCTGCAGAAGCAATACATATAGAGAACAAAAGATACATCAGTAACTTTTCCAGCACATTTCGGATTTGTCTAAACAGTGCTCAAAAAGCTATGTAGATGTCCAGGATGGAGGGAGATGGGCTTCAGAGCCTGAGCTTCAACCTGAGCTGCAATATCTACACAGCTGTTTTTAGCACCATAGCATGAGCCCAAGTCTGTTGGCCTGGCCTCTGAGACTTGCTGCCACTCACTGTGTAGATGCACCCTAAGTGGGTTGTTTGGACCCCGCTGGCATACACTGAAAGTTCCCTAGTGCGCATTAATGAAGTACCGTTTGGAACACTAGAGCCTAGAGGCTGCTGCTCACTGTGTAATGTACCCTTAATGCTCAATACACTAGTGGGCACTAGAATTTATACTCCTCTGGCGTGGGCCAACACACTTCATAGACAAGCCCTTAGTGTAATACAATGGCTAACCTGTTAAAGTGGTGTAGTTCTTTAGATACAATTAGTGCTTTTCCATTATCTGCAAGCCTTGACAATTTTTCTAGAAGGAGACTTCTTGTAGTATAATTCCCTTATGATCTCTAATTAGGTTAGTATTCTTCTTGCCAGTTACTGTCCTTAACTCTTTTAATCAGTCATAGCAACAAAAAGTCAGGAGAGTGACTACCAGCCAGTAATGAAGAATGTGAGTAAGCAGATTGCAGAGTATAACAAAACTCTCATAGAGGCTTTACAGAACACCAGGAACTGAACCCAGGCGCTTCCTTCCTGCTCCAGTGGACCAACAATAGGAGATGTCCACAAGCACTGTAGGACTCTGAACTGCTGAGCTGAAAACTCAACAGCAGCACAGTAGGTGCATTCAAAAAATGCCTTCAAGTTCCTGAGAGATTCGTGGTTTCAGCAGTTTTCTTCATTTTAAATATAGCGACTATCTCTGAAAGCTTTGAAGCCAGAGAAGACATTTAAAGTGAGCCCACTGGATACACACTCTGGATATGAAAATATAGTTTGCTCTACATAGTTAACTATTTGGGGCCCAACCCTGCAATCCTTACTCAAGCAAAACCATTGGGGATCAGTACTGTAATCCTTACTCAGGCAAACCACACATAGAAGAGAATGGGAACTTTGTCTCAGTCAGGACTCAACATCTGGCCCTTTGTTGTTGGTAAACAATTGTCTTAAACCTTATTAAGATATCAAACCAGGTCCTCAGCTGGTGTGAATCAGCATAGCTCTCTCATACCAGCAGAGGATACAGCCCCGTCTCCCTTCTGATCAGAAGCTCTTTATATATAAACGTTCACAGAAGGAAACAAAGTGTAGGACTAATGCATTTTAAGGCTCTTTCATTGTATTTTCATTTCTGTAAAGGACAATATAATAATTACTGGAGCATCTCATTATTAAATGTGATATTTGGTAAGGTTATTATATAAGGAGAAATGTACAGTGGACATTCTAATAAAAATTTAGCTAAGGAAAGTTTTTTTTTTCTCCATGCTGACTTTGTGTCGTTTTATGTTTTTCACCAATAAAGAAATTTAAAAAAGTAATTCATAATTCTTCTTTTTTTGAAGATATCGTCTTGTAGGATTCTCTGTCTCAGGTTTCATGCCCCCGTGTCATGTCACAGCAACAAGCAGCTCCAATGTGATCAGAAGAATGTGTGAAATAGAGAATTCTACGTGGCTAGATCTGTCAGTACTTTCTGAATCTTATTTTTACTGTTAAATTATTTATTCTGTATGGTTGGGACCAAAGGCATTCCAGGATCCCTTAAAATAACAGCTAAATTGCTGTTGTTACTTCCCCTTAGTCATTGTCTTCCTTTCCTACCTACAGTGTAATTATCTACTTCCTATTACCTTTCCTCCACCTGGGAGGTCAAGTTAGTAATGCCATTTCCTGGGCAGCCAAAAGCAGGTACTGTAGCTTGCAGACAGCTAAATGTAGACAGGGCTCCCAGCCAGACTCGGCTGATATTTTATCAAAAACAGCAGAGGCGGGGTTGGTAGTTATTCTACTATCACAAAATAGTCTTACAAAGGAAGAGATAAAGACCCTGTCACTTGCACCTTATAAAACTAGCCTGGACAGAGAATTAGGAAATATGCTAGGGGCATGGCATGACCTAATTAGGTCTTTTCCATTTCTTAATGTCTCTGAATCTGTGACTAAGCATGTCATCTAGCACGAAGGAAAGTTACATGAAAAGATTCTTGGAAGGACCATGGTTTCCAAACTCAGCTCAGTAAATCCTCCCACTCTCTGTATTTATTATATATAATATTTAGACAACATGACGGAACAGGATTTCTATAAACCAAAATCTGTTATCTAGGGGAAATTTCCACTAATGTCTCTTCCTTCCTCTCAGAGTTTCAGCTATTCCAGTGAGAGTCCATTATTTGCTGAGATAAAGTTGGAGTCAAATATCCTCCCAGGTCAGATCTTCCTTAGCCAGTCACATTGCCTGCTGAATTCCTCTCAGGCTACAACACATTTTAATTAACAATGGAAAGAAGCCACAAACGGAATAAACATACGCCCTGACATTCCCTTTCACTCTGTGCCCGGGGATCCTTGTTATACCATGGCACTTATTTTGTTAAATAGGGTGGGAAAGTTCCCAGGCCTTTGTTTTGTCCTTCACATGACTTCTATCAAAAACAAACGCTGGCTCTAGCACTATATTCTTACTTTGTTTTCCATGAAGCTCTTCTGATTAATTGTCATCTCCTGAGGACCGCCCCTTCATGCCTTCTTTTAACACTTTATCCTCAAGGCCCTGGCCTCCTTATTTTTGGCATATTGTTTCCATAACTAACCCCTGATGACTGAAGAAGAAAAGAATTGAACCTGTTGGCTCCCGCATGCAGGGGCAGAGCACTAACCATTAGGTTACGACTTCTCAATTCTTTTTATTTTTCCCAAGTGAGATTTTTAGATAAAGTATCAAATGCAGAAGCAGTGAGCAAACAGCACACCAAAACAATCCCGTTTAAACCATCAACATGTAATTTCAGCAGGACAGGGCTCTCACTGGGCCTGTCCGGAAAGGTCTGGTACTAAATTCAAATCTACCTTCATGCATGGCTTTCACAGTGAGAGCACATTAGGAAGCAGCAGATAACCAGGCAATGGAATTGATATTTTAAACCTTTTCTGCTTTTCCAAAAGACAGGCCATTACATTCTGGAGAAGTATGGGTATCTCAGATGTAAAAATACTGGCTGCTTAAAGGCAACATGGGCTTTGAAGACTTCACCACTGCTGTGGTACTATAGCTGTGATTCTGGCCTGTTCCCCTCCTGATTGACGCTGCTTAGCAGTGAAGCTGATGGTCCTCCCTTTGACAACTATTCTGTGCCTGTACCATGCATAGAGATGGGTCCAAAAGGTCTTGCCCTGTTCATTCCTCAGTGTCTGTCCAATGCTGCATGCCCCTTGGTCTTGGGCTGTAATACTGTCTCCAGGGAAGCAATATTTCTGCTGCTGGAGTAAGGTCTTATTGGCCTGCTCCCCCTCGCTGCTGCTCACGGTGAGCACATGGTTTTGTTTTAAATCAGCTACTTTCTCTCCTGGCTTTCCCAAGCTCAGGAAGACAATACATGTTGGCCTGATGAGCACTACCAACATAAACATGTCATCTTGGGACACCAAGTACATCTGCACAAAACGAGTTCCTCTCTGAACGTTCCTGCAAACAAAAACTGCTCATACAAATGTTTGCAGAGCAGTGAACAAAAAAGGGTGCAAACAGGGCTGAATCAAAATGCATGCTAAAAGTTGCACATTGTTCAGGAATATATTTTCCTCCCTACTTACCCAGTCTGTCTGGATTTGGACGAGTGGCAAAGACCTAAAAGGCCCCATACTGTTACCCATCTGCCCCAACAGGATGCTATCTTTGTGTGAGTCTTTTGTTTAGTTCTAGTCATGTGTAACAATCATTCTGGTCAGAATACGGATTCCTTCTCATTTCTCCCTATTCTACCTGTCAGTGATTATTAAATAATCTAATAGCTTCTCAACTCATGTTTTTTAATGTTGGCATGCTTTGTTTTAAGGTCAATGAGATGGTTAATTTCTAGGGTAAATTTCTGTGGTAAGATGCCTAAGAATAAAAAAGTCCAAGTAATTAGATCTTAATTTTAAGAGAGAGGTCTAGATGAGGGAGACGGAGAAAGAAAAATAATCTCTTAGGGTACGTCTATACTTACCTCTGGGTTCGGCGGTAAGCAGTCGATCTTCTGGGATCGATTTATCATGTCTTGTCTAGACGCGATAAATCGATCCCGGAAGTGCTCGCCGTCGACACTGGTACTCCTGCTCCGCAAGAGGAGTACGCGGAGTCAACGGGGGAACCTGCCTGCCGCGTGTGGACCCGCGGTAAGTACCTTGTAGTTCGAACTAAGATACTTCGATTTCAGCTACGTTATTCACGTAGCTGAAGTTGCGTATCTTAGTTCAAACTGGGGGGTTAGTATGGACCAGCCCTTAGTAGTTCGTGTGGGGAGGACATCAAGGTGGCCACTTTAAAACAACAAACTAGCAACAACAACAACAAAACCACACACACATAATTGGAAATCCCTTTATAAGAATCTGCTGTGAGTGGATTCCTTGGAAATATGTCTGCTTCTCGCTGATAAGCTATCAGTAGGAGGGTGGATGTTGCAATGGGTAGAAAAAGTTGGATTCAGAAATCAACAAATCAGAATGGACTTAATACAATACAGTCTAAAGACGATACTAGCCTTCTGCAGGCACTTCTCCCTAGATACAGAGATGTACGTTCTCTGAAATAGCTTCCTTTCTCTTTCTGTCCCCATTTAGGTTTGTATGTGGATTTGGGACTTATGAAAGGACTGTCCTAGAGACAAGTGTTGTGTTATCCAGAGAACAGGTGCAGTGACAGGTGTACAAGGTACTCAGCACAGTGCCAGATCAGGCCTTCAATGAGTAGTGTTATGTCAACACCTGTTCATATGAGGGTTGTATTAACACACGTCATGAAAGATTAAGTTGTTCACTGATTTTAAACTAATTTTACAGCCTCACTTTACACACACATGTATGGTGCTTGCTGGTTAATAAATTAGACACAAATTACATGTAAATCAATAGCAATCCCCAGTAGAGCCTGGTTTACAATTTTCATGTTTAGAAATTTTGTCAATATTTTGAAATTAAAAATTTCAAAGGAATTGTGGGGAAAAATGTGATCCCTCCCTCCCAATCCCTTTTATCAGCCAGACCTAATGATCTGTTTAACACAGGGTATGTCGTTAGTGCAGAGTTAACTTGCTCTCTTACCCCAATCCCCTCCTTCTGTCCACACACAAAAGCTGCTCACCCAAGTTTGGTAGTGCTTGCTACCCAAGCTAGCTAGCCTGAATGGGGGTTATAGGTTAATACGTAGGTGCCGCCTTCATTCGGGCTGGTAACCTGCCCACTTTGAAATCAGGACACAGGTCAAATAACTCTAGTGCTGATAGTCCTCCAGTGCCTTCCCACAATTCTCCCATGTGCCCAGAAGGACAGACAAGTTCTACCAGAATACAATAGAAAAGAGTCATAGAGCAGCTCACCTTACTGCAGCACAAAGGGCCATGGGACATAGCCCCAGAAGTCCTATTGACCCACATGGAGAAGTGTGGCAACAACAGTGAGGACTTGGCAGTTCAGGTAAGTCTTTGCAGTTTGGTTGCTCACGCTCAGGCTAAACTAACTCGGGTGCCAGTCACTCAACTGTAGTGAAGAAATACCTATTTATCATGTAAGGTGAGACGGTGCTATCGAAGATGAAATAATCTTACACCAGTAACAGAGTTATTTTACTTTATTTCATTCTCTCTTGATCTTTACAGGTCCTGAGACCAACTGAAATCTATCAGCATGTGCAACAGCTGTAGCATAGATCAGTGCACTATTCAGTTTGGCTCTGTTCCCTCCAAGTCCACCAGTTTGCACACTCAAGACCAGATTCACTGAAACATTCTTGCTGCTTTGTGCCACTCTAGTGACACACAGCATCTGTAAGTCAGTTTAACTACCTCGCTAGATAGGTTTATGGCTTCTCTGCAGCACTAGAACATATCACTGACTCTAGATGTTAGAGTTTATACAGGAAAGTGATGTCTGGAAATTTTTTTAAAAGTAAGAGAAAATACCAAATAAAAAAATGCCCCAAATCAAAACAGCAATTTCAGGTTTGAATCTGAGTTCAAAGCTCATACTTCTGTCCTTCAAAACATCCCTCCAAAAACACAAGGGCACAAAAGTTAGTCAGACATTTGTTAAATACACAGGTTTTAGAAGGTGGGGAAGGATTCTGAATCCTAGATATTCCTCTGTCATAAAAACATGTGCAGGAGAAAAAATAATACAAAAATGTGATTCAGACACATTCTTCCCCTGATCTGCTGGACTACTGGGGTGGAGGAGCAGAAGGATGGTCCAAGAAAAGTAACAGAAGGCCTGGAGAAACCAAAAGTCCTAATCTCCTGGAGCTCAGCCAACAGCATAGATGGACCTCTCTTCTCTGTTTGCAATACATAGCAGCTTGGCCATGGACTGAGGAGGCTGCTAGTTGGGGAAATGTCATGTACCATTCTCAGTGTTGCCAAATTTCAGGATTTTATCATGAGTCTTACAATATTTGTGGTGTTTTCTTAAAGTCACAACTCTTGGAATCTTGTGAGTAAATGTGAATCTTAGTATGTGGGGGTAGGGGTGTGGGGGTTTAAAATAAGTTTCTAGCCCTTGTCTGTGCAAGGGGCAGGGTGAAGCTTCTGTAAGATTCTCTGTCTGATGATGTGCTGGAGATTTTTTTACAGGCAAAATCAGAGATCTGCCACTATATGAATATGCCTGTCCTTACCCATTGCAAAGGGCAGTATAGGGGTCGCTGTTCCAGCCATTGCCCAGCTATGTGGAGAAAAGATTAAAAACGTGACCCCTAAAGGCTGGAAAATCATTAGGCAAATTGAAAGAACCCTACATTTATTAAATTTAAAAATCGTGAGATTTTTAAACTATCTCATATTTTTTC
The DNA here is from genome assembly GCF_011386835.1 of Chrysemys picta bellii. NCBI lineage: Eukaryota > Metazoa > Chordata > Testudines > Emydidae > Chrysemys > Chrysemys picta. The sequence goes on from NC_088796.1 coordinate 113,862,181, forward strand.
AGGCCTGACTCCTGACTCTTGAACATGTGGACTCGGCAATATGTTTTTCCCATAGTCTTTGTTCCCTTCTGCACTGTGCCAGGATTGTGTTTATCTAGGTTCAAAATACAGTACAGAGTTCTTCTGGCTGTGAACCAGGTGATTGCCATAGATGTCTAAATTACTTAGATTCAATTAACTGTGGATGCAAAACTGGAAGCTTGGTTAAAGCTAGGTGAAAAATTGTCCCTAACTTGACACCCTTTTCTAAGGTTCACTAACCAAAACAAAAGGACGCAAAATTAGAGAGGGGCCAATTTTGGGGCTTACGTGTGTCTTACATAATTCAACCATTTCAAGGGCAAATGCACTATTTATGTAGTTGGTGTTACACGAGTGCTCCATGTAAATACGTAAATACTTAATAGCTAAAGTGCCAGTAGATGGTACTAAAGAATATGTTCCTGGGTTGCAGGGGGCCAATAAAACGGGTGCAGTGCAAATGACTTCCTCTGGTTGCTCTTTACATCAGTTCTTAACCGTTGGGTTTTCGTTCTCTTGTTAACAAACATATCACATCTGTACATTGAGGAATGGGGCTCTAATTTCAAGGCACTAGACACCATTCATGGATAAATTAGAGAAGCAGAATTCTTCTTTTACTAAGGTGGCAGTTTTACCTGTGAAATGTTTGGGAGCAGACAGACAATTTGGGGCAGAAGAAAGCTTTGTAAAGTCTCAAAACAAGTAAGCAGTTGGTTGTAACCCCATTTTAAAAGAAAGTGTTCCCTCCTCAGGCTGAGGAGTAGGGCAGAATCTTCTCCCTACTCCCCAGCATAGGCACCGACTTCCTCTCTACCCAGGGGGTGCTCGACCCTGCCCTCCATGCCAGGCCCCACACCCACTCCACCCAAGCCACCATCCCGACCCCACCTCTTCCTGCCCCTTCCCCCTTCCTCCCAGCACCTCCTGCATAATAATAATATAATATAATATATGGAGATATACCTATCTCATAGAACTGGAAGGGACCCTGAAAGGTCATCAAGTCCAGCCCCTGCCTTCACTAGCAGGACCAAGTACTGATTTTGCCCCAGATCCCTATGTGGCCCCCTCAAGAATTGAACTCACAACCCTGGGTTTAGTAGGCCAATGCTCAAACCACTGAGCTATCCCTCCCCCCCTTGCAGTAGAACAGCTGATTGCAGCATGCGGGAGGTGCTGGGAGGGAGGGCGAGTTGCAGGGCCGGCACTTCCACTAGGTGACCCGAGGGAGTCGCCTAGGGCAGCAGGATTTGAGGGGGGGCGGCATTTTGCCGTCCACGGCAGCAATTCAGCGGCGGGGATCCTTCCACTCCGCATCTTCGGGGCGCTTCGGCGGCGAGTCCTTCACTCGCTCCGGGACCCGCCGCTGAAGCGCCCCGAAGATGCAGAGCAGAAGGACTCCCCGGCGCCAAATGCTCTGAGGAGGAGCGCTGCCGCCTAGGGCGGCAAACCCCCTGGTGCCGCTCCTGGCGAGTTGATCAGCGGGGTCACCGGTGAGCAAGAGGTGCTGGGGGGAGAGGAGGGAGCTTGGCTGCTGGTGGATACTAAACACCAGCTAATTTTTTTCGTCGGTGTTCCAGCCCTGGCAGCATAGCTGGGCAATGGTTACTACCGCAGCCCAATGGCCCCTAAGCTGCCCTTTGCAATGGGTAAGTGTGACGGGTTGGAGCACAGAAACCCCCTTGGGAAGTGCTAACTGATGTGCCAAGACGACTTCTGCTCCTGCTTTCCCTGCCAGCTTGAGACTCCAGCACCCCGTCTTGTTGAGCCAGACACGCCAGTCTGCTCCAACACAGACCCCAGGTCTGAACCACGTGCCCCAAAGCTGCAGACTTAGCTGAGAGCAGCTTACAGAAGTGTTTCTGTCTTTAACACTCTGATGCCCAACTCCCAATGGGGTCCAAACCCCAAATAAATCTGTTTTACCCTGTATAAAGCTTATACAGGATAAACTCATAAATTGTTCGCTCTCTATAACATTGATAGAGAGATATGCACAGCAGTTTGCCCCCCCCCAGGTATTAATACATACTCTCGTTTAATTAATAAATAAATAAGTAAAATAATAAGTAATAAGTAAATACAGAAAGTAGGATTTAAGTGGTTCCAAGTAACAGCAGACAGAACAAAGTGAATTACCAAGTAAAATAAAATAGAACACGCCAGTCTATGTCTAAGAAAACTGAAAACAGATAAAACCTCACCAGTTCTAGTAAGCTTCCTTTTACAGACTAGTCTCCTTCTAGTCTGGGTCCAGCAATCACTCACACCCCCTGTAGTTACTGTCCTTTGTTCCAGTTTCTTTCAGGTATCCTTGGGGGTGGAGAGGCTATCTCCTGAGCCAGCTGAAGACAAAATGGAGGGGTCTCCCATAGGCTTAGATAGTCTTTCTCTTGTGGGTGGAGATCCCCTCCTCTCTCCTATGCAAAGTCCAACTCCAAGATGGAGTTTTGGAGCCACATGGGCAAGTCACATGTCCATGCATGACTCAGTTTTTACAGCAGCAGCCATGGCTTACCTGCTACCTTGAACATCCTCATGTAGACGTCTTATGTTGATTGGAGCCTCCCAAGATCCATTGTTCCTTAAGTGCTTCTTGACTGGGCACTTAATTTGCACATTCCTTTCTCAAGAAGCCAAATGGTTTACAAAGGCTACTTAAAAATCAAGCCAGTGCCCAGCCAATATTCATAATGTCGAATACAAAAATGATACATGCACACAAATAGGATTAATAGATTCAGTAGATCATAACCTTTACAGAGATATGTTACATGGCATATGTAGCATAAAATATATTCCAGTTATATCAGATATACATTCATAAGCATATCCCCATGAAGCCTTATGGAGTACACCGTCACAGTAAGGACAAGCATATTCACATAGTGGCAGATCTCCGATCTTGTCAGTAAACAATGTCCACCCCCAGCACATCAGCAGACAGAGAATCCTATAGAAACTTCACCCCCCCACACACCCTGCTGCCCCTGCACAGACAAGCCACACTGATTCTGCTGCAAGATAGCTTGTCACACCACAGAAGAGAGAGAAGGATTTTACTCCATCTGGACTGGGAAACAATCCATAGGCCATATAAGCCAGATCTTGAAGCCAACAGAACTACCTTGACTTGCACCAGCTCAGGATCTGACCCTATATGTTATGCTGGTATAAGGGGGAAAGTACCGACTAGCACCAAAGCAATTTCTTTTAGGTTTTAGGTGGAAGACTGCTTAGTGAAAACAGCTTTCAACTGGAAGGACATAGTCATCCCACTCAGACTGAGATCTTTGTTACGTCAGTTAAAAACGAGGGACGAGGTAACCTACTTTTACCTATGTAGACATTTTTGAAAGCTAATGTGAGTACTAAATGAAATTTGGGGATAAAAAAACATGCAAAAGTTATTTTGATGCATCCATGGCGATAAACAATGAGGCGACATGTATAATGCAATGTCGTTAATGCCCTGATTCAGCAAAGCACTTAAGCACTTGCTTAACTTTGATTTCAGTGGAACTTAAGCACATCAACAGACAGGATGTTTAGTGCTTCTCTGAATAGGGATGGACTTAAACATGAACTCAAGCATGTGCATAAGTACTCTGCTGAATCAGGACTGATATCTGCAGTTATTTCAAAGAATAACTGTTCTTGTATTTAAAAAACTTAAACTGAAATATACCAGATTTACAGCTCAGAATGTTAGCACCAGTATGTTGGTTAGATTCTAACTTGGCTAGTTACATTCTTTCCTGGCAGTTTCTGTTGGATGCAATATTCTTCACTTGCTGTTCTAAACTACCGCATAGTGTTGCTGTATGCTGTTAAGTAATTGACATGCTTCACCCCAGAGATAGTTACATTTCAGTGACAGAATGATCAGTGGGCATTACCTAATGCTTCAGAGGAAAGTGAATTACCCTCATAATGGACCTATCCAATTATGCATGCTGTATTATAATCATGATCATCATACTTAGCCTTTATGTAGTACTTTATATCTACTAAGTGCCTTACAAATGGGGAGAGGATGGAATTCCCTCCTGATCTCTCCAGTGATCAGTTTATGCCCTAAAGAATGAGATTTGGTTATTTTACCTTGAAATAAGCTACAGACCAATGGTAACTTCAGTCAGGACATGGGTTAAAACACTGAGCATAATTGATGCACATTGGCCTGCTAAACCCAGGGTTGTGAGTTCAATCCTTGAGGGGGCCACTTAGGGATCTGGGGCAAAATCAGTACTTGGTCCTGCTAGTGAAGGCAGGGGGCTGGACTCAATGACTTTTCAGGGTCCCTTCCAGCTCTATGAGATAGGTAAATCTCCATATATTATTATTTTTATATCATTACCATATTACCATATCTCCTTGTAGCCATAGTTATGGACCATGACTCCGCTGTGCTAGATGCTGTACATACAAAGAACAAAACATGGTCCATGCCCCAAAGAGTTTACAATGTAAGTATGAGCCAACAGATAACAAATGACAGACAGGGGAATACAAGGAAACAGTGAGACAATAAATTAGGCAGAGTTCCTGCTAGTGATGAGTTCAATGCACAACATTTTGACTTGCAGCCAGACTTCAAAAACCCTAGAGTTTGAGGGTGTTTAGAGTTGGGATTTTGGTTCAGCTTATTATAAACAGAAAGGCCTTTCGTAAATAGTGGATCTGGATTCGGACTTCAGACATTCACAGAGTTTGGTAGGTTTGGGTTTTGGTGCGAGCCCATCTTTGATTTTTTCCTCTTTAATAAGGAACTTTATGCTGAGAGAGCAGAATGAATTTTAATGCAGCGTGAGCCAAACATAATCAGCTGTATAAGGGATTTGGGGACTGAGGTATAGGCCAGTGTAAGGGGCTGTTAGTATTAGCTTACGAACTACCGGTGGGTGAAGGAAGTGAGCTGATTCTATTGCATTTTGTAATGTTAAATAATCGGCAGGTGCTCAGAGCCTGGCCTGTGCACTTTTTATTATTCTAAATCAAAAGAAAATAAATAATTAAACAAATAACTTCCTTATACTGAGGATATTGAAACCAGGAATTCAAAGATTGGGGAGTTTCAGAGTAGCAGCCGTGTTAGTCTGTATCCGCAAAAAGAAGAACAGGAGGACTTGTGGCACCTTAGAGACTAACAAATTTATTAGAGCATAAGCTTTCGTGGACTACAGCCCACTTCTTCGGATGCATATATATATGCATCCGAAGAAGTGGGCTGTAGTCCACGAAAGCTTATGCTCTAATAAATTTGTTAGTCTCTAAGGTGCCACAAGTCCTCCTGTTCTTTTTTTTAAAAATTGGGGAGTGTTTGCTGGCTACTTGGTACTTCCGCAAAGTCTGACAAACAATTGGAGTCTGTGTGTGAACAAAAGGGATGCGCTTCAGGTTTGAGAGTAAAGGGAATGATGCAATGTACCTCTGTGCCCATGCAGCACTGAAGGACCCTCAAAGATGGACTTTCATGGCACACAAGCCTCGTTCTGGGTCGCTGCACACAGGGAGTTGCACCTAGGTCTGTATTTATTGTTTTGATGCGGGAACGTAAATGATTCTAGGGGAACAACGGCTGAGCCAGCCCGCTGCGAGCTAAACCTGTGACGTGTGCAAATTCTGCCTACATTGCTAAACATCTGGGAACCTTTTGCAGCGCACATCCTGGGACCCAATCCTTCTCCCATTGAAATCAATGGGAATTTTCCTAATGTCTTCAGATGGAAGCAGAATCAGCCCCATAACTAACTTCCCAGAGGAGACTGAGAACTGATTTCTCTGTTCTCCTTGAAGTGTCATTCTGGGTGTTGGCATCTTGGCAAGACTACAGTGTGCGAGTGCATTGGATTGTCACAGACAGCCTATCAGGCTCGGAGAAGTGGGGGCTCTGGGTGCAGCTCTCACTCACCCAACTGAGCTAGTGGCGTCTGATGGGGGGCCGGTTAGCACAGAGCTGATACGATTAATTAAATGTATTGCATATGAGGTTGTTTCCACAGCGCTACAGGCTGTACAACGCGGAACAGGTCATGCAGATCTCAGGTGATTTCAGAAGCAACGGTAGACGCACGGGGCAGGGATCGCCATCCACGAACCCAGACAAATTCTGTTCATGGTAGGGAACCTTGGCGTAGTCAGTGTGGTCCAGAGATCAGTGGCACCACGCATGTGGCACAGCTATGAGAAAAGTTTTCATGAATTCATACAAGTTCAGGAGCAGGAAGGCCAGTCGGCAATGTGGCCCATTACAGAGGAACAGGTGCTGCAGTAAATGCTGTCATTGGCAACCCACCAACTGGCGTCCTCCACAATCTCCAATCACCTTTCGGCCATTACATTTGTCAGTAGGCTCAATGGCTACCCAGATCCGTGCAGAGGTTTCTTAGTTGGAAGTTTTTTGGCGGGATGGTCATGTAGCTCTGGACCCAGGGAGGATTCCCGTCGTCCCATCAGGGTTTCCGCGCTTAGGGACCTCCTTCGCATCCTCGGTGTCATGTGTCATAGCGCACAGGAGGTGTCCCTATTCAGGGTAGGATTCTTGACAGCATTTTTTGGTGCTTTCAGGATCACTGAGCTAGTGCCTGGGTCCATCAGGGATTCTTCGGGAAAGGCTTTGGAATTTCATAAGCTGCCACAAGCATGCAGTGATATTACACTTGCGAAGGTCAAAGACTGATCAAGTCGGCCAGGGTGCATTCATTACCCTATGGGAGGGTGGCAAGCCTGGGGGCTGCCCCGTTTGGGCGTTGAGGGCCTACATGGCAATATGGTGGAAGGGAGAAGCCCCCCTTTTTGTTCATGGAGACTGGAGGACCCTCACGGCATATCAATTGATTACCATGTTGAGATGGGGGCTAACGAGGTTGGGGCTGCCAGCCCATGAATTTGGTTCCCACTCATTCAGAATAGGAGCGGCTATGGCAGCAGTGCAGATAGGTATGGAAGAAGAGGCTATTCAGGCAATCGGGTGCTGGCAGTCTAATGCATACCGAACGTATGTGAGACCACAGGTGGAAAATCAACGTTAATTGGTTGTGTTCTCATTTCAGATATGGGACAGCCGGCTATACACATGAGGGTGTGGATCTGTGGGCACAGTATTGTGTTTTGGGTGCATAGGCACGCATCCAGGTTGCCCGAGGGCTCCCAGCTGGGATTCGGTGGCAAAGCATTACTCAGTTGGCACGCACGGAGGGGCATGTTACGGGATCAACTGATACCGCTGTTGTATGCTGTGTGGGCCCGTCAGCAGCCACCGGATATATTGTTGATACACCTGGAAGAAAATGATCTGGGAACACTTAAAGGGATGGAGTTAATGCTTCGAACTAGGAGGGACCTGATGGAGATCCTGGCAATTTTTCCGGGCGTTAACATTGTGTGGTCGGATATGCTTCAGGCAGGGTCTGGTGGGGAGCCATGAACCCGGCTAGGGTGGACAAAACCAGGAAGTATGTGAACAGGGAAATTGCCAAATTCTTGTTGCCCTTGGGGAGGACAGTAATTTCACATCCTAGCATATTCTATGGGACACCGGAGTTATTTCAGGAGGATGGCATGCACCTGTCAGACTCAGGTGCTGCCATATTTTTGGCTGATATAAAAGAGGGCATTGGGAGATGTTTGAGAACCCGGCTGGGTGTGGGGAGGAGGCAGCCAAGCTAATGGCTGGTGCCTCCTTGTGGCGGATGTTCCGTGCAGGTACTCCATAAATTAAGGCACAAAAGAACGAAAAAATGGCTTGGAAAAGGAATTAAGGAGAGGTGCTTGGTAACTGAGCGAGCTGGGGACAGTTGAGGACTCCTATGATTGGTACAGCAAGAAGCCAACCTCCCCCCCCCATCATTATAGTCCACCTTAACCCCTCCTACCAGGGGGCGTGGTCAGTAAATTCCCAGCCAGATAATTGCTGGAGGGACCTGGATAAATGGGGGGGGGCAGCTGTGGAAGCTCCCCCCCCCCCCCCCCCCCAAAAAAATTGGCTGGAATTGGAGGGTCCTGGCAGTGGATCTGCTGGAGGGACATAAATTTTGCATCTGCACTGCACATTTTATCCGCCAGGTTAGTCCCAGACATCTATCTAATAATAAAGTTGTGGCCTGATTAAACTTAATGTCTCCTGTCATTCTTTCACCATAGCCAGACAGTCAGCCACATAACTCAGTTTCCAGAGGAGACTGAGAACTGATTTCTCTGTTCTCCTTGAAGTGTCATTCTGGGTGTTGGCATCTTAGCAAGACTACAGTGTCTTCTAATACAATAGTCTGGGTTTATTTTTAGTCAAGAGGTTGTAAATAGGATTGCCCTTTATTTGCAATTATATTGATTTGTCTGAGTGCTACCTCTCCACTTGTATGATTAATTTTCCTCTATTCATGTGGTTTTACTTTCTAGGTTTTTATCTTGTTTATTTTTGTGCTGTTAACTTTGCTCCCAGGCCCCTCGAGTGCTGTGGCATTTAGGTTCCACTGAAGTCAAAACAAATCTTGTTGTGATTTATTATTACATCACATTTCTGAGCCTGTTTCCAGTCTTGGAATGAAAAAATAATAATTTCCAGTAAAATACATGAAGTGGTTTGCTGGAGAGCTCTAGGCTTTGGTCTTTATCGGATTTGACATGTTGTTTTGTTAGGGTTCTCCTTAATGTTTGTATTGTAGATGCCTTGCAGTAAGCGCCTTCTGAGTGGATTAAATAAATAAATGAAAAGATTATTGCCTCCTGAAAGCCCTTCACTGAAGTGCTGAAGCGTAAAGTGACCACTGGAGCAATTAGCAGACCTGTAGTTTGAGCAGAGGATGGGATGACAATTTCCACATGCTGTACATAGATGGAGAGCTTGTTATTTGCACTATTCCGCCTATTGGAGGATGCCACTATTGTTCCTGACATTGCTGACCATGACCTGTTGCCGGTTCTCTGAGAGCAATCCCCTGCCTCTCCAACAGCCCCAGATAAGTGTTATGATGTATTGCTAGATGAACAGGGTTTGCAGTGCCTCATGGTCCTGTTGATACAAAATGCCTTTAAGATCCTGCCTTTCCCATCCTAATCTACAAAGGAAACAGGAAAAAGGAACTTAAACTCCCTGTACTCAGACAGCAATGAGACTGTTATAGCCCACTCCAGCACTGAAATTTCTTGCCTCTGACTTGTAAACAAGAGTCCTCGTACCATGCAAGGGAAGAGTAACCAAGGTCTACCCCATTGAAAGGATAATCCTAACCCCATGAGCTGCTGTGGAAACTGGATGGAGGTATTTTGGAAAGCATGGACTCTTTAGCACATTTAATTCTCTGTGGATTCAGCCTGATGATTTCAGGTAAGACTTTGCGTTAGTTACTGAGCTAGCATTGTCGAGGTGCCGTGGCTTTACTGTTTCTCATGCAGTGTACAGATAAAAGGGTCTGATCCTAAAATCCAAACTCCGCTGAGGTATCCCTACTAGCATAATTCTCACATTGACTTCAGTGGGATTATTTGCATAAATAAGGATCTCTCCCGTTGGGTGATTCTTTGTCAGAGGCTTGCTGAATGCATTTGGGATCTGTAGCTAAATCCTTTTTAATCTAGCTGCTGTTTGTTCACACTTACGAACGCTACAGTGTGGATTTCTCTGCTGAGCCAGTTAACTTTTTCTCTGAGCCAGTCGTTTGGAAATGATCACCACATGTTTTTTTGTAAAATGTGTTGTGAATGTTGACTCTTACTGTCCACTTCACAAAGACAGAGGTGAAACACAAGCTAACCGATAAAAATCTGATATGTGTTCTATCTAGTATTTATTTTTAGCTAGTCTCTTTCAGCTGCTGAGTCTAGACACTAATTATTGGACATTGAAGCTTGAATAATATGCATTAAATACAACAGATTGGTTCATTGCAAATACTGTTTAAAAACAAGTCTGAATCAGCAATATTATTACCAGACATCATTTGCTTGTCTAAATAGTACTCATTCTAAGGTACGGATTTCCCATAACTGGCAAATGTATATTTATGATTTTATTCATGCAAAGTTTATTTCATAGCATTAAGAGCCTTAAGGGTCAGAGATGCTTTACTCAAATACTCATTGTTCTGAGTATTATCTTCTTTCCATGTGGTTCTCTCTCAGCATTGACGTATATGCTCACACCACGAGTGTCTCCATCTGACCTGTTTCTAGGCAATCTCCTCAGTGTAAAATACAAAGCATAAACCTGATAAACCTAGAGATGGGCCTCCAACCAGCACCCCAGATTTTTATTCATCCCTGAAAGTGTAGCTTCAGATCTAATTTTTCTGGCTCCAGGCCATCTCTAGATAAAATGTAATCTGCTACATAGCTGCAGACTGTACAGTAAGAGACAGACGGTAGTAACAAAAGAAAACAATTTTTCACTGCAGTATAACTTGTTCTACAATCTCTTGATCTTTATGGGTCACAAAAATGTTAAGAAGTACGATGAATGGTCAACAAAAAGGCTTGGGGGTTTGAGGGTTTTTTTAGTATCTGGAAAGGGTCTGTGGCTATATGCAGGCCAAAAAGTTTACATAAAATGTGGTGAGTGTGTGTGTATTGTTATATAATTATTGCTGCATTAGGTTGTATAGTGTGTATTCCTCTTTTGTGGTGTGGGTTGCTTACTTGTTGTAGATGTATAGCAATGCATCCTATTTAACTCTCAGATCAGTACTGACTTTTCACTTTAGAGGCAGATAGGCTATGCACTGAGTGTTACATTCAGAAGATAAAAAAGAGAGCTTTGTTAACTTGAACTGAATGGGACAACACTACACCCCTTTCTCAGAGTCAAATCTCCCCTGGGTCTCGCTTCCTTAAAGCCAGCTCATCGTGTATACCTGATTGCTACAGGAAGCAAGTAAAATCCATGAAGTCATTTGAATGTGTGAGAAACAAAAGCAAACTTCACAGATTAGCAATAAACATAGACAGTGTGCTTGTTTGAGTTCGGCATTGAAGAGCTGCCAGTCACAGCCCTTTCCACAGGACTTGACCAGTTAGGTGTGTATTGTAGTCACACCCATCTCAATAGATCTGTCAGCTTTCCCGCTTTTGTTCAAGTGTGATATCATGTTTCCTGGGGCGAGCGGTGGAAGACAATGCTAACCCCCTTTCCTCTAGATATAACAGGCGGAGTTCAGGAAAGCAGTATTGACATTCCCTGAGCAGGGGAGACATTAAAGTCAATGCAATTGGCAGACTGTGAACTGACTTAACCTTGTCCCAGATAGTTTTGGGCTTTTGAGGGCGTGCTGCTGGGTAGGCAAAAATGTACTCCACCCTTGTTCCAAGGTGGGGACCATCCCTCTGGGCTTGACTCCTGGTTGCATTAAGTGCCCTGTAATTTCCTTTACTTCATCATCATCCACAGCCAAAAGACTTGATTCCCAAAGATGCTGTTGAAGTGAGATATAATATAATTAAGGCCTCTCTCCAACAGTACACAATCCAAAGTACATCTCCATTGTACTGACAAAAGGGACAGGTTTAATGCTAGTGATAAACCTGAAACAAAACCAGGAATGTGAACACTCTTACCGTCTGTGGAGGTTCTGTTCTACACTTTGCATGTGGCCCTTAGCATCATGATGGGCTGAACCAAAGCCCTGGATTCCGCCCCCGCCCCATTCCCCGACATTTATGGAAGTTTGGATTCAATTCCCAACTTCATGGCTTGAGCCCCTCTCAGTTTCATTCAGAATGGAAACAGTTTTCAGTGCTCTCATATTCACTTTAAAGGCCCAAGCAGTGATGTTATTAGGAATAAACATTATAACTTGTCCTTGGCCTGTTAGCAGGATTCTGAACCAGACTGGGAACCAATTTATAGTCTCTCACATTGGGCTTCAGCAATGTTAGTGTCCGCGCCTCACTTTAACAGCCGTGAGCCTGGAAAAGTCAACAGCAATTAAAAACATGTTCTAATACATTTTGCCAACTATTGCAGGTGGGAAGCTTATGAATTTTCAGACTACTAGGATGAGCAACATTGGTGAAGTTTTGCTTCCTACCAAGCATGAGACAATCCAGAGGGTTCCTAAAACTTAGGGATGGGAGAACCCAGTGGGTTCCTAAAACTACTAGAGTTATTTTTTCTTATTTTATTTCAATCCATATATGGTGAAAGCTGACCTTCAAAGGCTTGCAGCAAAAGCATTTTTACAGCATAACTATGATTCAGAGTGTGTGTGTGTGTGTGTGTGTGTGTGTGTGTGTGTGTGTGTGTGTGTAAAGCTAAACAACTATAATCAAAACATCAAAACTATATTACAAACCATACTGTACCAGAGGTTCTTCAGAATGAGGCATAATGAAATTAAAGGAAATGAAAAGACAAATGAGTGCTCTTTCTCATCACATTTTTTTAGTTGCACCTCTAAATTTTGAAAAAAGTTCTAACCTGGAATATCTGCCAAAGGAGAAACAGGGCCAGGGTTTCTGGTCCCTCCTCCCCGGGAGTGGGTGAGTTATGGTGTCTAACAATTCTTTCTGTCTGCAGCACTTGGATTAGTTACAGCAGGTGGTGGCACAGTGTCCTGGTATTTTTCTAGTGGCTCCAGCAGTTTCTGCAAAATTTAAACTCTTTGTCAAAGTCTGCAAAATTTAAACTCTTTTCAAAGCTAATCCAGAAGTTATGGGCTTAATGCAGAAGTCATGGGGTGAAATGCTCTGACCACCTGGAAAGCAGTAATTTTATATAGCAGGTCAATCTAGATGATCATAATGGTCTCTTCTGGCTGTAAAATCTATGGGTTTGGGTTTTTTATTAACTTTCTAGGTATATGTGTGCAAAGAAAACCTTGCAAATGTGATGTAATGCACAACCTAAGGGGTTGCAAAGGTGGCTCTGTGTCACCTTGGTAGCTATACAGTGCTGCTATGTGTCTGCGGTTGGCGTAAGTTAGAGTAGGGCTATTCTAATAAGAGGAGTTCCAGCAGCTGGGAATAGCTAGAGCACGGAGGCCTTGGGCCAGGCCTGAACCCATCAAATTCATAAGAGTGAAGTGAAATCCCACAATAATCCGAATGAGATAGACATATTGTGTCATGAGTAGAGCTAGTCAGAACACTGTCACTGAAATTACATTTTGGTAAAAAAAATGCTGATTCATCAAAGCTGAAACGTTCTGCAGGGATGTATTAGTTGCCATGAAACTTTCATCAGGAAAGTTTTGGGCCAAAGAAAGAGAGAGAGAGACTGACTATAGCTTCCTGGTTAGGGCCTGGGACTGGGATGTGGAATACTCAAGTTCCTCCTCTGATTCATAGTGATGAAAAACTCTGCTCTGAATCAAGTAGAACAGGGACTTGAATTTGGGTCTCCCAGGCCAGTGCCCTAACCACACACAAAAGAATTTCATTGTGATTCATTGTGATTACAATGAAGCTCACTGGAAAGTGACAGGCTGGAGTGCAGGATCTGTGATGAAGCCTTTAAAACACATGTAACTTTTAAAATATACATGTATGATATCCACCCTCCAGTTAAGTCTGATAAATCTGTCCCAAACTCAGCAAATACATTAACATTTGCAAGATAAGGGTCAAATACAGAGAAAAGAGCCAGCTCACCGCAAAGGGCTGTATAATTCACCAACGTATTTGCAAATCTGTTTTTTCATTATCCAGTCAGCTCTAGTTAATGACAAAACCGTACATTTTTAAAACTGAAATAATTTCAAGCATGGGTTTTCCTTTTCACCATTTATGCTGTTTGTTTACTTTTTGCATTTTATTCAGCCTGCAGGGTGAAATTACACTGGGTCAATTTCACTTTCAGTTTCCAGCAAGTGTCTCTCTCTGGTTCTCATGTGCCAGCACAATGCTATTGTGTTTGCCTTTCTGACAATGCAAAACAGTGTTTGCATCTGAAACAACTGTTTTCCTAGGCTTTTCTCTTTTCGTATTGTGAAAACATTTGTATTCTCTCTAGGTTTTGTACTCCCACCCTTTATTTTTAGAAAACTGAAATGTGGGACCTGAATCTCAATTTATACCAGTGTTTCTTTGAAAATCAATTAGATTAGCTTTTCCATCAGTTTAAGAGATTACACAGATGACCAATAAAATAGACTAAAGTATATAGGAAGCCAAGGGATTGATTCTCCTCTTATGTCAGTTTTATACCACGATAATAACTGGATTAGCTTTATGGGAGCTACTCCTGAATTACACCAGAGCAAATGAGATGAGAATCAGACCCACTATGAACAAGTGATACATCATTCACCTTAACTTGCTTCATCGCTGGTTTCAAAATGAGACTGTCAGCAACGGCAAAGTGCTGATCCACTTTTCACCACAAAGCAAATACTGTTTAATGGTTCAGGCTCCCACCCAAATCCCTCCCTTACTATTGGTAGAAGAACTCATCTTCTGCTAGGGTATCTTTATCATCACCACCATGTTAGCTTATAAAACCCAACAGAGGATAACATCAAGCTCCTCCTGTTTCAAGAAGAAGTCTTCAGTGTTGTGTGAGATATACTCAGTCCCACAGAATCTGGGCATCAGCAGTATATGAGATCCATTCTTTACACAGAGCAGGCACATAATTGTCTTGGGGTCAGTGAATGCATAAGAAGAAAGCAGAACAGGGGAATCAATTGATGTCTATATTTTAAATGGTAAGTTCTTAAATCAATGGGACTCTTTCCACTGACTATAATCAGAGGCTTCAAGTTTTGTTCCTTACTGCTATTTATCAGTGATAGCGTTAATTTTATTATTTCTGGCGGTTAAGTGGCAGAGACAGGCTTGAACAATAATAATGTATTTACAATGATGTATCAGCTTTGTCTTTCTACTGAGGCTGAGCTTTCAAGGGGGTAGGTAGTTTGGTAGGAGGCAGTTTGGTCTTCTGGCTACTGCACTGGCTAGGGACTCTGAAGACCTGCGTTCTCAGCCTGGCTCTATCAATGGCTGGCTGGATGACCAGTCACTTTGCCTTTGTTTCCCCCTCTCTGCAATAGAGATGATGACATTTATTTACCTTTGGGAAGTGCTTTGAGATCATCTGATCAAAAGAGCTAGGCACTATTGCCTAGAGGTAGGACAAGAAGTAATGGGCTTAATCTGTAGCAAGGGAGATTTAGGTTAGATAGTAGGAAAAACTTTCTAACTATAAGGGTAGTTAAGCATGGGAATAGTCTTCTAAGGGAGGTTGTGAAATCCCCATCATTGGAGGCTTTTAAGAAAAAGGTTGGACAAACTCCTGCCAGGGATGGCCTACATTTGCTTGGTCCTGCCTCAGCACAGGGGGCTGGATTTGATAATTTCTCGAGGTCCCTTCCAGCCCTACATTTCTATGATTATTATGAACGGGACTCAGATGCAAGAATTTGACTACGTTTGAGAAAGTACCTGGTCATTGTTATCTTTTAGTCACCAAAAACGTTTGGCATTTTTCATGGCATCAGTGGACTTTGGATTCCATAAGATGGACTCTGGACACCAGAGCCATAATATTCAGCAAATACTTTAAATTAAAAATAAAAAAGAAGGGAGAACTGGTTATCATGAACCTGTGCTTATGGCCCAATTCTGCAACCCTTATTCATGTCAGAAGTTCTTACAGTTCACTTCAACCACTCCCACTAGTTAAGGAGATCTGAAATTTTGAAATTGAAAATTTTGACAAAACTTTTAGTCAACATTTCAAATTTCATTAAGCATAGAATCATAGAAATGTAGGGCTGGAAGGGACCTTGCGAAGTCATCAAGTCCAGCCCCATGTGCTGAGGCAGGAACAAGTAAAGCAGACCATCCCTGACAGGCATTTGTGTAACCTATCAATAACTCTCCTCTCCCTCCCAAAAATAACAGGATGGTGTCCTTACCTCTGTTTGCCAGAAGCTGGGAATGAGCGACAGGGAATGGATCACTTAATGATTACCTGTTCTGGTCCTTCCCTCTGGGGCATCTGGCATTGGCCACTGCCGGAAGACAAGCTACTGGGCTAGATGGACCTTTGGTCTTACCCAGTATGGCCATTCTTATGTTCTTATATTATGTTCTTACAAATTTTTTGTGAAAATTTGTATCCATTTTTCAACCAGCTCTATTAGGAAAGATTGTTCTATTCTTATAAGTAAGTGTGGCAGGATTAGGTCCATAATTGGTTCATTTCTTTGTGAGGCCTAACAAAATTATAACTGTAAATTTCAGTATTGGTTAATTTAGTACTGCACTTATAATAATAAATAAAATACTGCATTTCATTTTAAAGATTTGTTAGAGGAGCTGTCAGGTTTGATTACTTTCTTTAACAATATTGCCAAAATGATATATTCTGGGTTTCTAAATAGATTTAGTCGTACTACTACTAATATGAATGTGTTTAGAGGCACCAAAGTGCCAATATACTCTTTTCTGTACAATACACAAAAATAAAGACAGTCCAAAGAGCTTTCAATCTAAAACATAGACACCCTGAGAAATCCAGAGGTGCAGGAGACTTAGTGGTTGGGGTTTATTTTAGATGATAAACTCACTTTTGTGGGCTTCATGAAAGAAATGTTTTTTTAAAGGGGCTTGAGAGATGTGAGGTTGATGCCTGGGCCAACTGGGCTGTCTGTTTTCAGTATACTCTAAATTAGTCTTAAACCCATAGTTGCATAATGTCATATAACAAATACACAGCAGAAGTTCCTACATTGAACTGCTCATGTGTCATGCTCTCTGTGCTGAGGATGAAGGCCAAGTACAGACTCTAGCCATCCTGTTGCTAGGGTGTCTATTTGGCTTATATTCATATCCCCAGGTGGGTCACTAGAAAAGCTAATTTAATTTCCCAACAATAGCAAAGGCCTGTATAAATCCAGCCTAAACTTTTTAGTCTCCATTTAAGGACACTGTTTCTACCCATGATGATAAAAGGGTTTGATGCGTGTACTGAAGTGATTCCTTGGATAAGTTTCCACCTCCCCAAAGGTTATAGAAGGGTTCTCCACTACAAGGCAGGGGGTGGTAATTGGAACAATCAAATTACCACTATAATAATACTTGGCATTTCTGCAAGTTCCACTCCAGGATCTTAACTTAGTTTACATACAAATGAAGTCAATCTCACCACACCCCACTCTCATCTCATTTTACAGATGGGGAAACTGAGCCACAGAAAGGTTAAGTGACTTGCCCAGGAAGCTTGTGGCAAAGCAAGGAATCTAAGCCAGCTCTCTCTACACTTCCATGTCTGTGTTTTAATCATGAGATCTGTTCCAAGCTGCTATCTTATGTGCAAGAATCTAAACTTTCATGAAAGAAAAATAATAAGTTTCTAGTCTGCACTGAGAGTGTCATCTCAAGAGGGTAGAACTTATTTTGTGGGTTTATTTTTTCCCTGTTCACTCCCTGATTCAGACTGGAGGCCAGTATGTTCAATGCTCTCAACTCCCATTGAAGTTCCGTGGCAACTGAGGGTGTTGAGCATCTCACTGGAGCAGCTCGGCACTTCAGGAGGGGCTTCTTTCTATCTGTCCAGTGCAGGAGGAAATGCAGGTTCGTGTAGGCCCCAAGTACACACAGACATTGCCCACGTCCTTAAGGATATTTCAAGGATATTTCAAAAGTTTCATGTCATTAGTTAGTGCCAGCTGTTGCCTGGGCACAACTTTTTAAAAAATGGTTGTTGACAGCTACAAGCCTAAGATTGAGATCTTGGCAGCAATGGAGGCACTGAGAGTTTTGCCCCTGATTTCAGTGGGGCAGGATTTTGTACTGGGCACTACAGTCATGTTACCTGAATCCATTGGAAAATTCTTTGGGGAGATGGCCAATTTCCCTTTCCAGAGAGGAAATTCTCTGCCAGTGCTTCCTGAGCAACTACTTCCTGCCTCCGATTTCTCCTTGGAGGAAAGGAATTAATTGTATTTGAAGTGTGGAGAAATCCAGCCTACTTGGTCCCCATGTGCTGAGCACAGCTCTCCAAGGCAACTCTCCCTATAAAAACAACAAAGACCTCCACCTCAACAGAGTACAAGGGCCAAAAGAAACAAGCAGATCCACTTAATACCAGGGAAAAAGAATGAAAAAACAGGGCACGTGTGAGTCATAGGGTCAAAACAAAGCATCCAGAAAGTGATACAGAGCAGGGAACACTGGACAATGCCTACTGCTCCATGAAGGGATTGAAGGAATCAGTGAATGCTTCCTGGAAGAAATCTGCCTGGATATGGGATCGAAATAGGCCGCACAGTAACAAAGTAACCCAGAGCACCAGGGAAGTCGCTGGGCCTTGTTTCCCAGTGCACTCCTCTACGAGATGGGCCCTGAATGGTATTCACATACCACCTCTCTCTTGGTGTTGCTCTTGTTATTTCCCTGCTATGCTCAGAATTCCAAGGGGATCTGTTTTTGATGCTGAGCATTCCCAACTCCTAATTACACCATTGTTGTTAATAATGAAGCCTAAAATTCAGACTCCTCCCCTAACAAGCTCTTTTCCTTCCACCCTTCCGCTGCTGCCTTCCTTCCCCGTTTCTCGCATTGCTTCATCATAATGCTAATGAATAAATAGTTGATGCACTTATATAGCACTTTACATGTTCAATGCACTGTACAAACATTAACCAATTCTCAGATAGGTGGTTGGGTTTTTTGTTTCCTCAGAGCTCTCTGTTGGTCTGGCTGGCACAGCTACGCTGAGTGACTGCTCTTATGAAGGAAAGCTAGGGACGCCATCCTTGAAGGTTATCAGGCAATGTTTCAAAGTGCTCTCACATCCCCACGCATACTCACATTGTCTCAAAAACCGCCGTGCCTTATCAGGGCCCAGGGGGCTTAGGGGTGCAAATTTTGGATTATTGAGTCAAGGGGTTCCGTTCCAGAGGTCCATTGCCAAGAAATAAAAGACTTGTCATTACATTTATCCCATTCTTATGATATTTTTTGCACATACCTGTGGCTCAAACTATGGCACTGATCTCCGCAAACAGATTACCAGATCAACTTTAGCCTCTGCTAGTGTCTTGGGCGGCAACATTAAAAAAATTATTAGAGAGGCTTTCTAGGTCTGCAAATTGGCATGCATCTGGGATGAGTGCCAGAGAATTCCTCTGAGCCATCTCTTCCAGTTACTCCTGACTGAGCACTAACTGGAGCAATAGCATGGCACAGAGGACTGGCGGGATACATGGCAGTGTGTGAATGCCATTGCAAAGGAGGAGTTTTGATGGACACTTAGAATATGTAAAGGGTTGTGAGGAGAGTGCAAAGTACTCTTATATTCCCATGGGTGGCACGTGACTCCCGCATTTGGGGAGGCTGGGCGTGAGCGCTGGAAGTTTCCTAGAAGTGTGTGGGGGGGGGCCACCGGCACCTGGACTATGGCCCCTCCCTCACCCCTGCTCAGCATTCTCCCCCGAGGCCCCACTCATTCGCCACCCCCATTTCAGCCCAGGCCGTGCTCTGCCCCTTCTCCAAGGCTCCCCCCTACCCTTTCCCCCCGTTCCCTAAGGCCCTCCGCCTGCTGCCTTTCTCCCCCTCCCCCCAGACCCTCCCTTCTTTTCCCTCATCCCATGAAGCGCCCCCCCCCCGCCCAGAAAGGGCAGAGAGGCATGAGCAGTGGGCAGGGGGGACCTCGGGGGGAAGAGGCAGAGTGGGGATGGAAAGAGGAGCAGCGTGGGCCGGGCCACGAGGGAAGAGAACAAGCGGGAGTGGGGCCTCGGGGCTGAGCCCGGGTGGGGCTATGGCCCGGGCACCCTTTCGGCCTCCAGAGGATGGTGCGCTGCATCCTGTTTGGGGCGGCTTAGCCTCCCCTGGCCTCTTAGACCCACCACCCATTTTCTCCTTGGCATCCCTCGTGGACTATCAGTCACTGGAAGTGACGGTGAGCGCTGTGCTAACCACTTACAGTATTCCCTGGATCCGTCCTGCTAGACATAGTCTAGTGAGGGATAGTGCAACCCTTGGATTAGTTGTGCTCAAGTGGAGTTGTGCTGAGCAGCATGAGTATCTACATGGGCAATTGCTGTCTCCACAGAGGTAAAGTGTGTGTGTGTGTGGGGGGGGTGCAGTGGAACAGACATTACTTTAACTCTGTATTTCCTGGTTAGCGGAAGATTAAGTTTAGCCACACTTCCTGTTCTGGAAGGGCACAAGGCAGCGCTGGGCAGCCATAACTCTGTGTCAATAGGCTTTTGGCAGTGAATTCACTGTAAGTTACACCTCCCATTTCCAGTGTTCGCCGCCTGCGGGTGCCTCCTTTCCCCAAACCCCCTTTGCATACACAGCAAATCGCCTTCCTGCAGAGGTCAGTCCTACAAGGAGAAGGGCAGGAGTCAAAGGATTTTTTCAAGGAAGCACAGGGGATCTTCACTGATACAGAGAAAGGCTGTTTCCTGTCTGTGTTTATTGCGTTCTCAGAGAGCTAAATCCTTCAGTCACAGGTTGGGCAAAACTCCCATTGACTTCAAGGGTTAGTTTTGCGTGAGTTTTGCCACACTAAGGAGCGGGAGTTCCTCTTGAATAAGAATAGCAGGATTTAGCCATGAGAGGCGGCTAAGCAGGGATGCTGTAGGCAGTTGGCTTGCAGCAGAAATCTACTTTATCAGCACTTTCTCCTAGGGGCTTGTCTGGATGGTCAATTAGAACACAGCAAGCTGGGATGTAAATCTACCTTGCACTAGCCTGCTGCGCTTTAACGCAGTGGCTCTCAACCTTTCCAGACTACTGTATCCCTTTTAGGAGTCTGACTTGTCTTGCATACCCCAAGTTACACCTCACTTAAAAACTACTTGCTTATGAAATCAGACATAAAAATACAAAAGTGCCACAGCCACACTATTACTGAAAAATTGCCGACTTTCTCCTTTTTACCATATCATTGTAAAATACATCAATTGGAATATAAATATTGTACTTACTTTTCAGTGTATGGTATGTAGAGCAGTATAAACAAGTAATTGTCTGTATGCCATTTTAGTTTGTACTGACTTTGCTAGTTCTTTGTAAAAGTAGGCAAATGTCCAGATGAGCTGATGTACCCCCTGGAAGACCTCTGCGTACCACCAGGGTACACGTACCCCTGGTTGAGACCCACTGTTCTAATGGACTGTGTGGATTCTGCTGCTGGGCATGAAAAGTTCCCTAGCGCATTGGGACTTACTCCAGTTTCAAAGCGCACTATGGAACATTTCGTGCATCACAGCTGGGGCCACACGGACACTTCGTGTGCAGCAAGCTAGTGCAAAGTAGATTTATACCCCAGTTTACTGAGCACTAACTGTTCATATAGACAAGCCCTACATCTAAGGGGACTAAGGGTCTAATCCTTTGCCGCTTGGAGATATCAGATGTCTTTCTATTACTTCAATCGTTTTTAGTTTGAGCCCTAAAAATCCAGTCCTACAGATGCTGAGGCCAGTGGGAGTTGAGAGAGCTATTCTTCTCCCAGGAAATGCTCAGCACCTTGCAGGATCAGGCCCTCATTGGGACCATCTATCTGGAGGTGGACGTTTCATTAGCTCAGAATTTGCACCTGGACAATATTTTCATCTCCACCTGAAATGGATTCCAGCTATGAGACTTTGATCCCCAAGGAATAAATGACTCTTGGGTAGCCAGACTGTCAGTTCCACCGGGATAGTCTCATATTAAGGGCATGCCTACAGTACAGCTGCTACATTGGCACAGCTATATGTCGATGCAGCTTACATCAGTGGAAGAGGTTTTTCCTTTGATATAGTTAATCCATCTAGCTCAGGGGCGGAAGCTAGATTGACAGAAGTCATCTTCCATCAACCTAGCTAAGGGATTAGGTTGACCTACCTTTGGTGTTCAGGAGGTGAGCAATCCTCACAGCCCTGAGCAATGTAGTTAGGTGATTTAATTTTTAAGTGTAGGCCAGGCCTTAGATAAACTATGGGCCTGAGTCTTTATTGTTCTGTGCCTTGTGGTTAGTCATTTCACCTCTGCAAAGAGAGGGCAAATTGGGTGTAAAGTGCTTTCATTCTGATTTGACACTCATTATACCCACTTTGCACTGGGATCAATGCCTACTCACTATACCCACTTTGCACCGGGATCAATGCCTACACAAGACTTAGGCCCCAGACTAAGATTCTGCTGCTTTTGAGGGGTATTAAAATTCTCCTGCAATGCAGGAGAAAGATGTTCTCTTTATTTTTATATTTTGGACTTGAAATCTATGTTCGTGTAAGCAAATTACCTGACTGCACATTAAAGGAGGTGTGTGTGGGGGGGAGTTGTCTGACTTGTCAAAAAGGTATGTGCCCCTTTAAGGGCTAGAGATCTGGAGAATGACTTGTTGTGGCAGCTTCAGACCAAGTCAGCATGGGGATGCTGACCCATCCCACCACCACAGGTGACCAGGGTTGGGGGGGATATTTGTGTCCATGTAGGTGCTATGGAAGCCCTTCCCTCTCGGCTACATCAATGCATTTTCATTCTAATTTGCAACCTTGCCTCAAGCTCCACCACTCCAGGGGAACATGTTACACGTAACAATCCCCCCCAGTCATGGAGTTGGGATCCAGATTTGAATCTGAACTTCTCCAGAGTTTGGGGAAATTAGGATCCAGTGTTGGTTCAGGCCCAAGTTTAGTTATGAATTGCCAGAATATGGGATGGCTCCTCAGCTGCTCTAGCTCCCTTGACTTCTATAGAGGTATGTGTCTTTCCAGTAAGCGCTCAATGCTCTGTAGGAAACATACATAGACAACTGTTGTAGAACCTTCATCCTTAAATATCGACTTCAGTGGAATGGCTTCTGATTTACCCTGGTTAAAAGCAAGAGGAGACATGGCCCCAGAGTGAGCAAGGAAGAACTGCTCATGTGAGTAGAGATTGCATGCTTAGACTCTATATATGCAGTAAATAAAAAATGAATAAAATGCACACACCCAACTGGCCATGATTGCATTGTACAGCTACTTAACTTTAGCTGTATTCAAACGAGTTATTTCTGTTACAGGATGACTTGACTTCTTTGACCCTTGGCTTTATACAACATTTATTTTAATGGCTGCTACATTCTTTCCAGAAGGTTTTATTTCTCTGTTATGTAACATAAGTTATCTGGGTTGGCACATGAAAGGGTGGTAACTGCAGCACTTTGGCTGGGAGGGATGGGTGTCAGTGTGTCTTAAGATACTACATCCCCCCTGAGAAGCTGCTGGCATTGCATGCCGTGAGGTACCTCCTCCCTTGGACTAAAGCACAAAATACACACCCACACATTCAGAATCTGCAGTAAGCACTGCTCCCCTTTGACCTCTTTATCTAGGGCTATACTCCTTGTTTCAAAACTGAAAGCTGTTTGCAAACGGAATGGCACAAAATACCGACTGCAGAGAGCCTGCTGGTATACACACAAAATACAGCTGAATCTAAAGCTGGAAAATAAAGGCGATGCTTAACAGAAATCAATTATTGTTTGCATTTTAGCTGAAAAATGACAGCATTCCCCTACCTTTCCTTACCCTTATTTCCAAAACCGAAAGCACTGATCATAAGGGGTTCTGTACCTCACTCCCTCAACAACTAAGACTTAAAACACTTTCCAAGAGAAAACATTGTAATTAGCCTTCTCTCTTTCTCTCTCTGTATCTATCTGCCATTTTTAAACAGTACCTATCACATTGTATTTCAAGTCAGTTACATTTATTAAAGGGAGCCTTATCTATTGGCAAACTCACAAGATTAGGAGTTAGAAAGTCTGGTTTCTATTTATCTCTCTACCACAGACTTCTTATGTCCTCCGGAATGTCACTTAACCTCCTTTTTGCCTCAGTTTTCCAGTCTGTAAAATGGAGATAATAAATACTTACATCTTGGCCATGTTGTGAGTCTTAATGGTTGGTTAAATGGTTGAAAAACACTTTCAGATCTATGGGAGACACCTCAGATGTCCAAAATATTTGTTATTATTATTATTATTATTAGTTCCTATGGCTATGTGACATGTCCAGACTATCAAAATGTAAGTAATATGTACTTGTTGGAAAGCCAGTAAGCATGTGCTGGAACTTAAGTGCTTTCTTAAATTGCACGTCGTTAACTGTTGGAAACACTGATCACTGAAAACTGTAAGGAACCCCTGTAACTCTGTTGTTTGTTGTTCTCATTTGGGTTTTAAAGCGATAACCATACTAGACTGTAGATCAGTGAGAGAAGGGGGTAATGGGAGAGAGTTTAAGTTCTTAGTTTTAAAGTAATTTTAGATTCTGTAGAGCACAAAACAGCCAACATATAATTAGCAATGTTAGGGTAAGAAAAAGGGGATTTTCTTTGATGCAAACAGGGATCTGATTCTCCACTGTCCTGCACTTTGCCTAGCCATTGGCACCTTGGCAAAGTGGGCATAAAGAGGGCATTTTGATTTGCTAATGTTTTCCATTCAGATGTGCATGAGTCACAAGGTACAAAGCAGTGGAGAAGCTAGCTCAGAAATTTGAAATATGGGAGTATGATTGGCTCGTAGAGGCATATTTTTAGATACTGGTCTCAATTTTTCCTGGTACAAATTCTTCCCATAAAAATGAAGGCCCAGATAAGGAAGCTCATGAACAATAAAATAGATGCTATTATTTGTATACATCAGTCGACGGCTACTTGGAGCAAGTGCATGGCCACTGATCCATGCATGCAATTATATCCGCAGTGATGACACAACAGTCTCCCTACTTCTTAGTGCTGATCTTAAAGCATGTTCCATAGGTTTGGATGTCGGATGCTTTGCATCACTCCTCACCATGAAGAGGTGTGAGGAAAGGGTCTGTGTTGCCAGAGAGGTGGCTCACTTCCCATTCTGCACAAACTGGGGAAAGCCATGAGTGGAGGGTCCTCTCCTTCCACACATTCCTAAGGCACCATCTGGGCTCAGGGTTTGTTCCCAAAGTAACTAGAACAGAATATTTACATGCAGCCATTTTATTTTAGTTCAGTGTTCAGTAAGCACTGGGGAAGCACTGAGTGTGGGGCAGGGATAGCTCAGTGGTTTGAGCATTGGCCTGCTAAAACCAGGGTTGTGATTTCAGCCCTTGAGGGGGCCATTTGGGGCAAAATCAGTATTTGGGCCTGCTAGTAAAGGCAGGGGTCTGGTCTGGATGACCTTTCAGGGTCACTTCCAGTTCTATGAGATAGGTATATCTCCATATATTATTACTTCAAAAGCCCCTATGTGAACAATCAGAACTAAAAGCAATACTCAGACTCTGCAGAAAAATCCCTTTACCTGTTGTTTGTTTGTAGGTAAAGTGGAGGCAGCGCTGGACCTGGTGTTGATCAATTCACTCCCTCTAGTGAGCAACTCAGAGACATCGCTTATCTGCATTGCAGCCAGATGGAGTTCCCGCGAGTCTGTCACAATAGGGCGAGACTATGAGGCCTTGATGAGCCAACACCAGGACCCTCTGGAAGTTACTGAAGACGAGAAGAGAGGAACAGCCAAAAAAGTGGTGTGGAAAAGGGAACAAGCTGGTGAAACTATCGGAGCTTACTACTGTGAAGGGAAAGTCAAAGATGAGGTGACAAGGATACGTACAATGAAGATGCCACTAGGAGGTACTGTATGCTGGTCAGACCAGAGATGTGCAAGCCCCACTAGGGGACATCTGCTTGCAGTTTGGCTGCTACCCTTAAATAACAGGAGCTGGTATAGTAGTGGATCCAGAGTGAGCAAAGTGGCCTGGATTCATTAAAAACTTATCTGGCCCAAATCCAAACCAATCTTTTCTGAGGCTCAGAAACATTTGGTTAATGTTCTGAGTTAGTATTTTTCTCTTATACCCAGCAGCACAAAATGAAAGCAATAAAATATGGCAAGAAAAACCATTGTGGCCTCATTAAACCCACAAAGCAATAACTACAGTAACTCTTACATTGGGCCTTTCATCTTCAAAGCACTTTAAAAACGTGACCCCTACCCCAAGAAATTTCCATAAGCTGAGAAAAAACAGAGGGTTTGTCTACACAGTACAGCAAACCTCACTCTAACTTGTTACACTCTAACTGCCCTGTGTAGACCCTACTGGCATGCTTTAAAAGGTATCAGGAACTAGGTACCTTTTAGAGTGCACCAGCAGAGTCTATACAGAGCAGTTAGAGTATAGCACAGAGGGCTTTATAAACTGGGCTCCTCTAGTGCACTTTGCCATGCTGCGTAGACAAGGCAAGAGACTCCACACAGTCCACCAAGAATTTCACTATTGCCAATCTCTTTTATGCGGAAGGTGCTCTGATATCAATGTGGTGGGCAACAGTATTAGATAGATAGATAGATAGATAGATAGATAGATAGATAGATAGATGGGGTGGATGGGGATAGATAGATGGGTGGATGGGGATAGATAGATAGATAGATAGATAGAGGGGGTGGATGTGGATAGATAGATAGATAGATAGATAGATGAGTTTAAAAGCTGGGAGCTCTTGCTATGCTCTGATTCCTAGACCAGGCCTATTCATACTAGAAATCTCATATGTATCTTGATCTCATGAGACTTCCAGGCTGAGTTCCAAAGCAAAGAGCTTGGCACAAGCTCCAGAGAAACATAAGAACTTTTAGATAATTTTCTGCACTTCATCAAATATTCAAACCTTTTGAAGTTCACCCATCACTAATATTTAGCACAATATGTTGTAGTACCAACAGTTCAAACACCCCCACTCAGCCTGCAAATCCGTTATTGTGTACAAATACTGTCAAGATGATGGGAATTGTAGAGTGAACATATAACATCACTTTCTCTTGCTCTCTCTCTCCAGTGAGCAGGGCTGAAGTTTCTTTGTTGTAATGTGGTGTGAGCAGGCCAGGTGGATTTTGCATTTTACTCTGAAGGTGATAAGGTTTGTGGTTGTTCTGGCCTCTGCTGAGAGTGTACTCCTGATTCTCAGGCCTGTCACCCAGAAAGCTCTGTCCCTTGTACTCACATACATCTCACTCTTGAGGTTGCCAGTTCCATTGTTCTGTTCAATGCGGGAGGAGGAGGGAAGGAGGGGGTTCATGACCAAGCAGGTGAGGCAGACCCTCAGGTAACAATCTACGAAAGGCTTTGAAGATGAGGGCCAAAATCTTGCATTTGGCCTTGTATCTAACAGGAAGCCAGTGTAGATAGCAGGTTATTGGGGTGATGTTCTCTTGACTTCTTGTGTTCCTCAGCAGATGAGATGATGGGTGCTGAGCCCATTGTAGCTCTTTAAGGTCAAGGGCTACGTGCCTGGGAAGAGAGACTTGACTTGAGAGCCCGACATGTGGATCACCCAGGCTAAATCTGTTATATCCAGAGGAGATATACTCTTCTTACCAGCTGTACATGGATTTAGATGGGGCATTTTGGGGGTCTTGATTATTGCATTTCTACTTTTCAGATGATCTTTGCTAAAAGCTTTGGCTGATATGGATCTCATCAGAGAGCCTGTTATATGCATTGACTAGTAAGCTTCTGGATGGGTTAGAAAGAGACATGGTAGAAATTCTCAAAGCTATTAAAGGCCACAGGGAGAGGAAAGGGAGGTCAGGGAAGGGCTGTGGGGTTTGGCAAAACTACTGTAGCTGGCAAATTTTTTTCCTCTCCACAGTTATTGTCTGAATAATTTTAAAGGCTTCTGAATACACTAAGGGTTTCTTCTCATCAGATGAGTTGAAAGGTGCACTGTGTGTCCAACTGAAGACAACGGGAGCTGTTGAATGACTGGCAATTTTGAAAATCTAGCAGTTGCTTTGGGTCCCTCTCCATCACACCACTTAAGCATGTGCTTAACTTTAAGTATATGAATAGTCCCATTGACTTTAATGGGATTACTCACATGCTTAAGTACATGCTTATATGCTTTATTGGGGCCTATGTGCCTATATATGGACGTAAGAGCCTAACTTAAGCTATTCATTTTTGACAATCTTGGCCTTTATAATGTGAAAATGTAAAGGAAGAACATTTTCTGCATGAATCTACATATAACATTTTCAAAGTAGAGGGCCAGTTCTCCTATATCCTGTATACTCTAGACTTGCCTGGCATATAGTATGTATAGTATAGAATCTATTCCTAGTGACTGAAGGGGAAAAAATTGTAACACAACTGAATCTCTCTACAGAGGAAGGGATGGTTATGGATTTATAGACATGTAAGCCAAAGAGAGCTGGGGCACTTCTATACCTCAGTTCATTGTGTCTCTTTAAGGAGTGGGCTCATATTGTAAAATAATTAATTAAATGCAGACCATAAGCTAAAAATACATTGGAACGGAGCCCACCAAGGAATGTGGGTTCCTTTCCATTACAACAATGCTGTGAAGAAAAGGTCCCATGGATAAACTAAACAACTCACACAAAGAAAATAGAAAGGAAAAATAAAAGCTGAACTGCAAAGCGAATTTCTCATGAAAAACAACAATTAATACTAGCTGTCTACATTTAAAACAAAAAGCCACCGAACCGAACACCCCAATACTTGGAGATAGGGTGCAGTTCCCAGCTAGCACAGACATACTCGGGCTAGCTCTCAGTGAGCTAGTTGCACTCAAAAAGTAGTGTAGCCATGGTAACATAGGTAGTGGCAGGAGGCGACATGAGCTATCAGCCCTGACTACAAGCCATACTTAGGGTGGCGAGCCCATACCGCTGCTTGCTGCTTCCAGTGT
This sequence comes from Chrysemys picta bellii, assembly GCF_011386835.1. Taxonomy (NCBI): domain Eukaryota; kingdom Metazoa; phylum Chordata; order Testudines; family Emydidae; genus Chrysemys; species Chrysemys picta. The sequence goes on from NC_088796.1 coordinate 113,890,819, forward strand.
TGCCATGCCTACATCGCTCTTCTTAGCTCGCTAGTTCAATGAGAGCTGGTGCAAGTATGTCTACGTGTGCTGGGAATCACCCCCCAGCTCCGACTGTGGATGTAGTCTTGGGATCAAACACTTTAGTAGAGCTGGTTGAATCATTGTTGCAAGAAACTTATTTTTAAAAATTTTGCTTTATTTTCTGTTCACACATAGATTGCAGTTTTGCTCCTTGACCCCTGACTTCCCCCTCCTGGGACCCCTGCCCCTAACTGCCCTCCAGAACCCCATCCCCTACCTAAGCCTCCCTGTTCCTTGTTCCCTGACTGCCCCCTCCTGAAACACCCCCCCACCCTAACTACTCCTAGGACCCTACCCTCTGACTGCCCCAACCCTTATCCACACCCCCGCCCCCAGACAGACCCCCGGGACTCCCACGCCCCATCCAACCACTCCCCGCCCCCTGAGAGACCCTCCCAGAACTCCCGACCCTTCCAACCCTCCCCCTGCTCCCTGCCTGCCCCCCCAGGACTCCCCTTACCATGCCCACGCTGGTCAGACGCTGCCTCCACGTGGAGGCAAAACACACTGCGGGCTGCCGCGGGAACAGCCCCTCCCCCGCAGAGTGCTGAGGCAGTGGGAGGGGGAGAGCTCTGGGAGGGGCGGCGGCAATGGCTCACATTTCCGGGAGCCGCAGAACCCAAGCGCAGTGAGGGAGGATCCAGGGGGCGCCTGCCCAGGCTGCGGCCCAGTGCCCCCCCCCCGGGGTGGCTCCTGCAGCGGATGTATGTGGGTGGCGGTCCCTGCGCACCCCCCGGCTGCCCCCTCGCCGCGCTCGGGCTCTGTGGCTCCTGGGAGTGTGAGCCGCCACCACTGCCCCGCCCGGAGCAGGCTCAGGGCCCCGCGCCCCGGCAGCTCACACTTCCGGGAGCCGCAGAACCAGAGCGCGGTGAGGGCAGAGCCGGGGGGGCGCGCCTGCGGCCGGTCTGGGGTCCCGGCCGCCGGCCCCGCTCAGCCTTCTGCCGGCCTGGGGTTCCATTCACTCAGCCGGCAGTGGGCTGAGCGGGGCCGGCAGCCGGGACCCCAGATGGCAGCAGCGTGCCAGGCAAAATCAGCTCGCGTGCCACCTTTGGCACGCATGCCGTAGGTTGCCAACCCCTGGCCTAGATAATACTGTGCAAGGCCGCAAACCTGCAAACACTTATGCATGTGCTTAATTTTATGCACATGAGTAATTTCATTGAAGTGAGTAGAACTACTTGCATAGTTGGGCCAACTTGTGTTGGTGAGAGAGACAAGGAGTGACACTCTGAGTTAGTTTCCTAGACCTGAAGACCTAGACCTCTGTGTGGCCCAAAAGCTTGTCTTCCTCATCAACAGAAATTGGTCCAATAAAAGATATTACCTCACCCACGTTTTCTCTCTAATATCCTGGGACCAACATGGCTAAAACAACACTGCATATAATATAATACAGCATTTAAAGTGTCTTTATATGTCATTTCAAAATGGAAATAAGTCATTTCAAAATGAAAACTCAAAACTTCTCATTCTGAAAATGTCGAAATGGAATGGTTTAACATTGTGAGGGCTTTTTTGTAGGTTTTCTCCTAAACACATTTTTGGGAAAATTAATATGATTTCTCAAAGCATTTTTACTTCAATGGAAATTCATTTTCTGATGGGAAATGATTCCATCTAAGTTTCTCCAGCCAATGTACTAAATACCTAATACAGATAGATGGTGACAGAAGCCACATGTTATTCTTTGTTGTTGTTTTTGTTCTTTGGCTTTTGTTTCTGACCTAGCATTTATAAACTACTTCCACTTCCATCTAAAATGAATTTAATTACTTCAGTAAACAAATTTCAGCTACAGGCCCAAAATTTGCTTTCCACAATCTTTGGTACAAACCAAAATGTGCTTGCTTGAATGTTCGCACAAAGGGTGGGGGCAAGTAGTGTGAGCATAACTGGATGGAAAAGTGTCTGAAAAATGTACCCCATAATTCATACTGGTCTGTAGCCCGCACATCCTTTACCCTAAATAAAATATCCTATAAATGGGACGGCAGTAGAATAGGACCCAGAGCATAAGAACTTATTCCAGTGGAGACTCAGATTGTCTTTAGCAGATTCTGGAGGAGGTAAAATTCAGCCCTTTTAGCCATGAGGAGGGTGACTGCACTGCAAGACCTTGGAAGGTGGAAGGAAGCAAACCATGGTATGGAAGGGACCTACCCAAAGAAAAGCTAGAAATCCTTGGGAAAAAATAAGAAGACACAGAAGGGAGCAGTAAAACACAGTGTCCCATCCCTCTGAGAGTGTACTCATTGTCCTCAGTAAAAATGGGCCTAAAGTGTGAGGTTTAGATCCAGACTGAGATCTGAATATCCCCAAAGGTCAGTTTGAAAAATCAGAATTTTCTAATTTAGTAGGATAGCTTTTATAATGTCCACCCCTCCCTCCCCCCCCCCAAATATTATCACAAGAAGAGTTTGGCCTGGAATCTCAGATTTAGGTCAGAAAATTTTTCCCTCAAAAAAATCCCAAGTTTTCCACAGGAATTTTCAAAATGAAATTAAATCAAACTTGATTTAATTTCATATCAAAATCTTTTGCAACTGAAGTTTTGTGTAATTTTGACTTAAAATGTCTTTTTTTTTTTTTTTTTTTTTTTTCCATTATTGGTTTCTGGATTTTCAGGTTTCTCACTCCCCTACTCCCTTTCCTCCACTGGTAAATAGACAAAAAAGGTGTGAAAATGAATGAAACTCACTTTTCACACTTATTTACTGTTTTCCAGCTGGAAAAGATTGGAAAACAGCAGGAAAGTGTGTGAAAATAGGTTTGTGTTTTGTGCATTTTTTTTGTTTTGAATTTTCCAATTCAAGAATTTTTAAAAAATGCATTGAACTGCATATTTTCCCATGCAACGTTTAGATTTTGATGAAAAGATATATTCAGATAGAAAAAAATTTGATTGAAAAATGTTGCCCAACCCTTCTCAGAATACATTTATTCTGTTGTCCTCAGTAAGGAATGGTATCTTTCAGTACTTGTGGAAAGTGTGGTGAGCTAATTTTGAGCACTACACTATGCTATTTCTGTCTTCCAGTAGGCCTTATATGACACTGATGTCCTGACATTGTTGCATTTCACTACATCATGGAAACTTTCTTTGCCAGTGAAAGATCTTTTCCTAGTAAATTTACCCAGTACCTTACCCAATCTATTTATAAAAATTGTCCCTAGGGCTAAAAAGACTTGGGAAATTATTCTACAACTGGTTGGTTCTCTTGGTTAGGAATTGTTTCCAGTTATCCAGCCAGTATTAACATTATTATTAATTTCCTCTCCTTGCTTCTAGTTACACCACCTTATTGTTCAAGCCCCTATATGCCCACCCACCCATGCCACTGCTGAAACACAGAGCAGGGGCTGCTGATGGCAAAGGAAATCTAAACATATAAATCACCAGTGATGATTCTGCTGTAGATTATCCTCCAGCTTTCAGTTTAGGGGAATCACAGTCATTGATAATATTTATAGTCATTAATCCCATGTTTTGACCATTTTTATTTTAGCTTCCTTCCTCCCAGTGGCCTTAACTATGACAGTGAACAAGGGAGAACATGTGAACATTTCCTTCATCAGAAAGATTGCAATGGAGGAAGATGCAGTGATCTACAAAAACGGTAACGACTCTCTCTCTCTATTTTCCCCTCACCCATCACTGTGATATCCTAGCACCTGTGCCACTACATTAAAATAATTACTGGTGATGCTCTTGCTGTGCAATTAAAGGAAGCATCATTTCTTGTGCATTTAGTGCAGAGAAGGAGCCAGATTGCCAACCCTAGAAACAGCGTTGATCAAATTATTTGCTTCCCCTCCACAATCCCTTGTGCTCTCCAGTTCCCCAGTTGTTGTGCCTTTGCTTTTAATCTTATAACTCCCCGCCCTTGTATCTCTGCCTTGCATCCCTCAATATCTCCTGTGCTATGCTGCTCTAAGTGCTTCTGCCCCACTTCCTCTTTTTCAATTTACTCTCTGCTCCATGATTTAGGTTCCCATTGCTACATAGCTTACCCCCTGCCCAAGCTTAAGGAATGGAGAGACCAACAGGATTCCACAAGGGAGTAAGGGTCTGTGTTTGTGAATCACTTTACATAGGGTTACCATTTTTTAAAATAACAAAAAGAGGACACTCCAAGGGGCCCCGCCCCCACCCCAACTCCGCCCCTTCCCCACACTGGTCCCACCCCAGCTCCGCCCCTTTCCCAAAGTCCCCGTCACAACTCAACCCCTCCCCTGAATGCTCCGCCCCCTGCTCCTCCCCCTCCCCTGCTTCCCGCGAATCAAATGTTCGCGGGAAGCCTGAAACAGGGAGGCAGGCAGCAGGTAAGCTGGGGCGGGGGGGAACGAGCAGGCACGGCCCAGTCCGGCCCCCTGGCCGAGTGGCTCGGGCCCGGCTTGGCTTGGGCCCTGGGGCACCAGCCCCAGTTCCAGCGAGCGCGCCAGCCCCAGCGGTTCCAGCTTGGTTCAGGCCCCGGGGCACTGGCCCTGGCCGAGGGGCTCCGGCCCCAGCGGCTCCGGCCTGACTTGGCTCGGGTCCTGGGGCGCCGGCCCCGATTCTGGCGGAGTGCGCCAGCCCCGGCTCGACGCGGCCCCGGCGGTTCCAGCTCGGCTCGGGCCCCAGGGCACTGGTCCCGGCCAAGCGGCTCTGGCCCCGGCGGCTCCAGCCCGCCCCGGCCCCGGCAGCTCCAGCTTGGCTCAGGCCCCAGGACACGGGCCCCGGGACACGGGCACCGGCTCCAGCCCCGGTGGCTCCGGCCCGCCTCGGCTCAGGCCCGGGGCACTGGCCCTGGTTCCGGCGGAGCGCGCCCGCCCCGGCCCCGGCGGCTCCAGCTTGGCTCGGGCCCCGGGACACGGGCACCGGCACCGGGACACGGGCACCGGCTCCAGCCCCGGTGGCTCTGGCCCAGCTCGGCTCGGGCCCCGGGGCACCGGCCCTGGTTCCGGCCGAGTGTGCTGGCCCCGGCTGAGCGGCTCCGGCCCGCCCCGGCCCCGGCGGCTCCAGCTCGGCTCGGGCCCTGGGGCACGGGCACAGGCCCCAACCGAGCGGCTCCGGCCCCGGAGACTCCAGCTCAGATCAGGCCCCAGCGGCACCGGCCCGTCCGGCACCGGCCCCAGCCCCAGCACCGCCGCCGGCCAGCGGCCAAGCACCGCCGGCCCCAGCGGCTGCGGCTCCGGCCCCAGCGCGGATCAAAGCCCCACAACCCCTCCCTATTTTCCCGGACATGTCCGGCTTTTTGGAATTTCCCCCCGGACGGGGATTTGATGACCAAAAAGCCGGACATGTCCGGGAAAATCCAGACGTATGGTAATCCTACTTTACATGATCAGGGCCTAACTAATGGCCAACACTTATATATGTATGAAAGTGTGAAACCATAGAGAAGAGGCCATTCAAAGTGACCTTATTCATAAAAGGAAATATTTGCAAATATACATACACATGTACCACACCATACGAATAAGCTGGCATCTGACTAGCTGAAGCACAAGGTGAGCTGATCCTCTAAAACAAGCAGAATTCTGCAGTTCACTGATGGCACAGTGAGTATCCCTGCAGCTACATTCTTCAGACATTAATTACCAGGTTGTTCAACTCCTATGCAGTGGCAGCTGGAGGAGAGGCAAAGAAGAGGTTTTATGCCCCAACCGTGTAATGGTCAACAGATTTGTTTTGCGTGGTAGACAGCTTGCTTCATCTGAGATGTCTTCCCTCACTGGCTGACCTGAGCTCCTCTTGTGAAGGGTTAAATGGATGTTCTGCTCTATTATGATGGTTTTTATGCCCTTCTCTCAGGTTCTTTCATTCACTCTGTGCCCAGGCATGAAGTGCCAAATGTGCTAGAAGTGACCTGCTCTGAAGCAGGGGTCTACTCTGCCAGATACATAGGAGGAAACACCTTCACCACTGCTTATACAAGGCTGATAGTAAGACGTAAGTTTCCCTCTTTTGTGTGTTGATCAGTCTTTGTTTTTGTGTTTTGAAGTGCTGTTACAATAAAATGGAGAGCCAACCTTTGTAAAAGCAAAACAGGGGCCAAATTCTCAGTTGGTGCAAACTGAGACCGTTTGACTCGAAGCAGGGATTTTGGCCCTATCTGCCTACTGTGTGCATGCTGATGCTGCTTTTGAAAAGGTGGGAGCCCAGCTTTCAAAAATGCTGTCTTGGGCAGCTCCATCAACATGACTCTGACCCAGAGTTTGGTCTTTGGGGTTTTACCATAGGATTTCCTAATAGGTGCCAGCCAGTGAAAATTCTGTTTAGATGTCTAGAGGACTTGGGGCCTCTTTTGACATCCAAATGCCACGTTGACACATTAAATGCAAGCTTAAATCTGAAAATTCCAGCCCAAGTCTGGATTTCTCTAGTCATGTTTCTCTGTTATTGGAGCTGCCTCAAGAATTTTCCATCATCACCTTCACAATCATGGCTTTGCATTAGAAGATCATAGGAAGTATACTTACTGAGAGAGGGTCACATACTGAACACTGCTGAGCCCTGGGAGCTCCCTGCAGTTCCTCCAGCATCTTGCAGGAACAGGTCTAGCATGATGTTTGTGCTTGTAATGGAGTTTAGGGCCCGGTCTTTGCCCCTCTTGAAGACAATGAAAAAATTTCTATTGGTTTCCAGAGTTCAGGAACCGGCCCTTAGCAGCTTATCAGCCTAGGAAATGGTAAACAATGATCAAGACAGGAGTTTGTGTTTACACTTCTATTGATTGTTTTTAAACAGTTTATGGAGATAACAGTGTGCCATACTGATCCCTGGTATAACTCCAGCAAAGATAGTGGGTGAATTAGCCCTAATATGTTTTTGTCTCCTTGAAAGAAGAATACTGTGACAGAAATTTTCTCAGATTGCCAACCACAGGCACAAAGCCAGAAATGTTGAGCTTAAACCTGCTGGCATGTTATAAGCACCACATCTTTCAGATCAGATGTAACTGAGCTCCTGAGTATTTGTAGTCATAGTCCTGGGTATTTATCAGAGCAGAAATGTTAAACATAACATCCTTGCCCAGACAGTGCAACTCTGCTGAATACCAGAGAGTGCAATTCCTGCATTAAATCCTCCCTTCAGTTTCAAATAGCAAAATTCTACTTTGCTTCCTTTCTTAAAAGCGTGGTGTAGAGTTACAGTGCGCTGATAAACAGCTGCTCTGTTCCACTTGAGAGATGACTATTTCTGTAGCAAACAAAGTGACACTTAATATAGTGTGTATAGTTTTTAAAGCCCTTTAGGGTCCCTATGAATCAGAGGCGCTATATACAAAGCCAGTGTTATCGCTTTAATCAGACAGATCGTCGTGGTTTGTATAGTTTGTGAGTGTGTGAGAAAGGAAACAATTTACTATTATACTTTTTGCATAAAAGGCTGTGCAGCTCAGAAGTGGGGCCCGAAGTGCAGCTCCATCTGCCCGGTGTGCATGAACAATGGCATATGTCACGAAGATACTGGAGAATGCATTTGCCCTCCAGGCTTTATGGGGAAAACATGTGAGAAGGGTAAGTACACACTCTCTCTTCAGATGTATCATTTATTTCTACACAGCAATGTTGGCAAAAGTTACAACTGGACCTCGGCCCCAACCACTGTGGCTTTAAGGGCCTGCTTGTCACAGGAGAGGAGAGTTCATGATTGAGTCAACATGCCTGATGCTGCCTACTCTAACATGTGGGATGCATGATAGAATGTTCAGGCCTTAATATTCTGATTGTAGTGCGGTGCTGCAGACATCAGAACTGAACTACAGTAAGATCTGACATCTGAGCTGTGGTACTATAGAACAGATACATTCAGTCCTGTAATCTCAGGAAAGTAAAATCCATTAAGGCCCTCATCTTGCAAACATTTACACATGTACCTAACTTTAAACAGGTAAGAAGTCCCACTGAGGCCAATGGCACTACTCACCTGCTTGAAATTAAGTATATATATATATATTAGGGCTGTCGATTAATTGCAGTTAATTCATTGAATTAAACTCAAAAAAAGTAATCATGATTAAAAAAATGAATTGTGATTAATCACAGTTTTAATCACACTGTTAAACAATAGAATACCAATTGAAATTTATTACATATTTTGGATGTTTTTCTACATTTCATATATATTGTATTCTGTGTTGTAATTGAAATCAAAGTGTATATTATTTTTTATTATAAATATTTGCACTGTAAAATGATAAAAAAAATAAATAGCATTTTTCAGTTTACCTCATACAAGTACTGTACTGCAATCTCTTTGTCGTGAAAGTGCAACTTACGAATGTAGATATTTTTTTGTTACATACTGCACCAAGGAAAAGCGTGGGACCCACCACAATAGCGTCAGCCATTTGCCACTATATATATAAATACGCTCCTTATTTATTATGTTATCCCTGGTAGAACAGTGTTGGAAGAGACCATTGACCATTCAATACTGTATTTGTTTGTTTAATTATAACTTCCATGGCTATAATGTCACTCATGGATATAACATGGCTGGTTACTCTAAAGCTTATGTGTCATACATGTGATGTGGTATTCAGCATTTTGTTATATTCTAAATTACAATGGCAGATCTGGAGGTTTTTCTTGACCCTTTGCTGTGAACAACACCCTCAAAGAAAGAAAACTTACCTCTCCTTGGAAACATGAGGTTAAATCCTGGCCCTCATTCTGGCAAAACTACCATTGATTTCAGTGAGCCCAAGATTTCATACTAGGTTGGAAACGTCCAAGATTTCAACCATAATCAAGTTGGTTCTAGGAAAGTTCTAGGTCAGGTCCTCAGCTGGTGTAAGCCAGCATAGCTCCATCAAATTCAAAGGGGTTACAGTGATTTGCACCAGGTGAAGATCTGACCCTGAATATCCAAAGCACTGGATGTTCTTCTATTTCCTCCCCTTAAAGAAAATCCAAGGTTGTTTTCATTGCTTAAAGTTATCTTCACTGCAGCAGCAGCGTAGGTCATGCCTGAATCTTGCCTGATGATTGACATAGTTATGGATTTTAATGGACCCAATATTGGGGGGTAAAAATATTTATTTTCCATTTTTTCTATTTCTTTAATGTTGCCTAATGATGTATCACTGGAAGAACTAGCACTTTCATGGCCTTGACGCTGTTGGGCCATTTTTTCCCCCCTTCTATAGCTTGCGGAGACAACACATTTGGCAGAACCTGTAAAGAAAGCTGTAAAGAGAACTCAGGCTGCAAATATTATATGTTCTGTCTACCAGATCCATATGGCTGCTCTTGTGCTACAGGATGGAAGGGCCTGGCATGTGATGAAGGTACAGTCACAAACATGGTGCATTGAAAGTTTGCTGCTGCTTAGTGTGTGTAAAACACAAAAAGAAAAGGAATGGCAGTGGGACAGAGCCAGGCTGTTTATGCCCAGCCCACGTACCATCAATTTCCCAATCTATGAAATAGAGATAATAATCAGATCTACCCCAAAGGAGCATATGAGATTTGCAGATGAAAGGTGCTGTATAAGTGCAAAATATTGCCAGTATCCCATAAATTAACTGATTCTGTAACTGAAATTTAAAACATTCTATAACCTTCGGTACATAGGTGCTGGAACTGGGGACGGGGGGGGGGGGGGGGTGCTGCCACACCTCCTGGCTTGAAGTGGTTTCCCTTATATACGGGGTTTATAATTTGGTTAAATGGCTCTCAGCATTCCCCCCTCCCCGCCCCATAAAAATTGACCCCTGCCTTGAGGATCCTGTCATATTTCTAAGGATAAAAGTGGGTTACGTCAGTACCCATTCCTGCAAACTGCCAAGCATCTTCAGCTTCCATTGACTACATATTAGACTGTAATCTCTTGAGGACAGGGACCAAGTTTTCCTATCTGTCTTTGCAGCATCTAGCACAATGGTGCCATAATCCCGATAGGAGCCTTTGGGTACTAGCACAACTCAAATAATAATGGCTTCACTGGGAGTTGAAGATGCTTGCAACTTCGCAGGATGACAAGTACAGAAACAGCTTTGCTCTGTTTTGTTGTCGTCATGATCCTCGAGACGCTGTATTGATGCTTTAAGCACAAAAGCCTTCGCAAACTCAGTCCAACTGGATCAGTGGTGGGCAACCTGTGGCCCGCGGGCCGCACGTGGCCCATCAGGGTAATCCGCTGGTGGGACACCAGACTGTTTGGATGCTGGACGACACTTCCCGCAGCTCCCATTGGCCGGGAACGGCGAACCGCGGCCATTGGGAGCTGCGGGCAGCCGTGCAAATGTAAACAAACGGTCTGGTGGCCCGCCAGCGGATTATGCTGATGGGCCGCACCCACCATTGAACTAAATGGATTGAACTCAGCCTCAGAGTTTGATGCGTAAGATTCTGAAGTAATGGAAGATTTGTAGCATGCAAAGCAAGTTGCTTTTATTCATTCCATGCTGTTAACACTTACCCTGAACACCTGTGCTTGCAGAGTGCCAATCTGGTTTTTATGGGCCGGACTGTAAACTCAAGTGTAATTGCAACAATCGGGGGAAATGCGACAGATTTAAGGGCTGCCTCTGTCAGTTTGGCTGGCGCGGTCTACAATGTGAAAAAGAAGGTAAAGCAAGGTAACACTGTAGTAAATGGCCTCTTCCAGTGTGATTGAAACAAATCTTCATGCTGGCGTAACATTTCCACCTATGGTTGATAGCCCATGGCAGCTGCCCCGTTTCATTCTGGAGGGCACAGGACCCGGTTCCAATCCTTTTCTCTAGCGCAATGGCTGCCAGCCTCTGTTCGGCCCACCATGTCTGGTGCCTCAGGTTTATGAGTACTAGTCTAGGATACCTCTCCCTACATTAGAGCTAGATTATCCAACCCTTCCTCACACAGGCTTTGACTCTGACATGAACTTCAGTGGAATACTTGTGTAAGTACTTACTGACATGAATAAGGGTTGCACATCTAGTCCTTACTGCTGACTCTCAGGGCTGGCTCATGGGGCACTGCCACTTCCTTTGTCCCATTCAACTGGGCATGTTCTTGCACCAAGTGTCTCTTGGTGTTCTCTAAACCCCAAGCTTATCATCAGACTGGAATTTGAAGCAACACTAGCTCCACGGGGAGTTAGGCCTTGCACAGCTGAATGGGAGACAGTAGGCACTGGCTGACACAGGAGAGTCAGGAGGCTAAGCTCTGTGCTGATTCACACTCTGTGCAACCCCATTGAATTCAGTGGAGTTGTCCAGGGTATAAATCAGCATGGAATTTGGCTTTTACCTGGTAAACTGATAGAATAGCCCCAAAAGATTGGGATCTATGTTTTAGACTAGGGTGCCCAGACGTTCCGATATTATCGGGACCATCCCAATATTAGGGGCTTTGTCTGATACATGGAACTATTCCCCCTGCTCCCCCCCACCCCCCAAAAAAAGTGTCCCGATTTTTCACACTTCCTATCTGGTCACCCAATTGTAGTCCCACAGTAGCCTTCAAATTCTCAGGAGATAGGCGACAGGAAGGAACATGCATATATTGTTCCTGACTCACAAGGTCTTTCAAGCTCAAGAAGTGTGGGGAGGGTTGAGATCATGATCAGATTGCAGCACTACCCAGATGTCACTGCTGTCTTCTTATGGGCCTGGGCAATGATGAGCTGCAGGGGTGTTGCACATTAACTCAGAGAATGCAATGTGTGATTTTCCAAAAGCTAGATTGTTTGTGCTTGGTATGTTTTGGGTCTGAATCTTTTCTGACTTAGTTTTACACTGGTGTAACACCCCGGACTTTGGTGGAATTATTTCTGATTTAATCCTGTGTAAGTGAGAGGAGAATCAGGCCCACTATATCTCAGGTCTACAATTTGTTCAACATATGCACTGGATTTGAATTGTAGCTGCTTTTTTTAACCTCTTAGCTTGCTCAGTTTTATCTCTGAGGGGGGAAAGCAATCAGCAGATGTCATGTTGTGAATATTGGGTTCCTTACACAGGTTCAGCTGATGTGTCACCTCAGATAAAGCACTTGCCAGACCATGTGGAACTCAATTCTGGTGCAGAGTTTAAGCCTATTTGTATAGCCACTGGCAAGCCACTTCCTGTTACTGAAGAATTTAAACTGTTGAAACAAGATGGGACTGTCTTCAAGGTAAGTCCCTGGTTGGTTTCTACACTGTTTCTTATTTTTATTATTATTGTTATGTTTATTTGTTAGTTATTGCACACTAAAGACATTTTGACCAAGTACACTTCCTTGGTGGTATGAAAATGCCCCGAGATCTTCAGGGCCAAATTTTCAACCAGCTTCTATGAACTTGCCTAGACTCGTAGAGGTGCCAATTCAGGAAACTATCCCTATTCCGCAAAAGCATTTAGCGCATGGTCATCTGTCTAGGGACAGACTTAAGCATGTGCTTCAGTGCTTTTCTGAATCAGATCCAGAACTTGCTGTATAATGGTGAAAAAGTGTGTGAGTATTTGTTCAAACTCCCCTTGGTTGGTAAGTTCATCCATGTTTGCGCCGCTTTTTATTCACTGTTTATGGCAATTTGTGCAAACAGGCTTCTGTTTGCACTATTGTTTGGGGGAATGTCTGTCCTTCTTACAAATTCCCCTACTTTGCATACAAACCCTGATATTTGTCTGTGAAAAAGAGTGTTTGCTGTTCTGTTTGTCATTCTTCATTTGTTTGTTTTTTCCCTGTTTAAATAAAACCTCTACCCCGATATAACGCAGTCCTCGGAAGCCAAAAAATCTTACCGCATTATAGTGAAACCGCGTTATATCGGGTAGGAAAGGCTGTGCCTCCCCAAACAGCCTGGCCCCACCCGCTATCTGATCCCCACCTACTTCCCACCCCCTGACTGACCCCTCAGAACCCCAGACCCATCCAACCCCCCCACCCTGCTTCTTGTCCCCTGACCACCCCCAGAGACCCTCTGCCCCTTATCCAACCCCTCGGCCCCGGCCCGGCACCCTTAACACGCCGATCAGAGCAGCATGTCAGAGCCGTCCCTAGAGGGGTGTGGGGCCCGGGACAAATCAGCCTCCCCGCTAGTCTCCTCACCATCCGCCCAGCACTCCCACCCACCTGGCTGCCGCTCGCCTCCTCACCCCACCTACCCACTCGCCTGCCCGCTGCTCGCCTCCCCTCTAGTCTCCTCACCGTCTGTCCGGCGCGCCTCCCCGCATCCGCCTGCCTGCCTTCTCACCCCTCTCCTGCCTGCCGCTCACCTCCCAATTCACCTCCTCACCCCGCTTGCCCACCCGCCTCCCACCCTTAACACGCCGCTCAAAGCATGTCGGAGCCAGACATGCTGACCTGCAGGAGCACGCAGCCACGCCCCCCCCGAGCGCTGCTTTACCATGTTGTATGCGAACCTGTGTTATTTTGGGTCGCGTTATATCGGGGTAGAGGTGTCGTTTAAGAGGTAGTAGAAAAATATCATGTGACTTGGATGACTAGCCAAACACAGTGAATAATAAGTAGCAAATGACTGAAATTAACTGTTTGTGAACAACACATAGGCTCACAATTCACCACCCAAACTATTCAGCAAAGACTGAATAATTAATGCTCTTGCAAAACTCAAAACAGAAAAAGGGCTGAGTTCTTTGGATGATTTACTGGTAGTTGCTAATTCAACCAGTTGTAGCAGCAAAACTGAGTAAATAACACTGATGTGCAATGGCTGTAAAATTTCCTTCAGAGTTAGATACATTTTATAGATGGGTGAAGAGGGCTCATACATGCAGAGCAGGAAATCAATGGAAGTTTTGTCACTGAGGCCAATAGAAGCGGGACTTTCTCTGAAGTACTTTGGGATTTTTTGGGAGGACCGATATTATAAATGGAAGCTATATTTATTATTGTTCCATGTTAAAAGCTACATTAAAGGAAAGTGAAGGTGGCAGAATAAAACATGCAGTAGTCAGGAAATAACATAGCTACAGTAAGATCAAAATCAGAAGTTACCAGGGCCATTTTGTCTGCTCTAGAAAACTCCTGACTGAGGTGTAATATACTACATGTAATGACTACATGCAGTATACTAAGGGCCTGATCCAAAGCCCATTGAGGTTAATAGGAGACTTGCCATTGGCATTAATGGATTTTGGATGAGACCCTAAATTAGGAGGAGGCGTGACTTGGAGGAGGTTTTTCATTGTTCAGGTTTGTCAGACCCTTCTTATGATTTGTCATTTCAGCCCGTCTCATTTGTTAGCAATCGCTCAGAGGCAAAGTTTCATATCAATAGAATCCAGCCCCCTGACTCAGGAATATGGGTTTGCAGTGTTGAGACAGTAGCAGGGATGGCAGAAGAGCCTTTCCATGTTACAGTTAAAGGTAAGGGTCTCTGACTCATGCGCTTTTAGATGTCCTTGCATCCCCCTTTTAACCCGGGCAAGCTTACACCGTTAAATGTCCATAACATTCGTGAGATGCTATCTATCTTCTAGCAGTTTCTGTTCAGAGATCTGATAATGCATTGAGTTGAGTCATGAGCCCATTTCTTTATGTCATGTTTATACAAATACTTAACCCTTTCCATGTATATTATCCTGCTCCATCATTTATGCTCCAGCTATGCTCAAAGGGCCTGAACCAAAGCCTACATTATTAAACTCAATGGAAGTCCTTCCATTGACTGGAAAGAGCTGTGAATCAGGCCCAGAGCTTGCTGCTCTGCTGATATTTAATGTAGTATGGAAAATCTTCTTTAGCGACTAGGACAAGTATTTTCAAACATAGATGTGTAAATTAGGCACTGCCATCCATATTCACTCATCTTAATAAAAGAAGCCCAATTGTCATGTGTACTGAGCACCTAGAAAACCAGAGACTTCAGAGATACAGGCGCTCAGATGGTGCTTTGGGGTTCAAGCCAGACCAGTAAGAGGTTGTGTCGCCGCCTGTCCTGCAACTTTGGATGCCATCAGTGCTATGCCGCTATGGCTCACAGCCCGAACACCAACAGCCAGCATACAAGCAGGCAGGTCACACCCTGGCTTCCACAACCCAGTTACTTTTTGCAGAGCGACCCCCAATACTCTCACTCCCGAATTTCCCCCAAACTGTCTGCCAGTGTGACAATGTTCCCAGAATTGAGAGTTACTGCGTTACCCCTCTCTGCCTCAGCAAGTGAGAGTTTTGATACTGCTAAGCTCTGTCACAACTCCCTGACACACCAGCTTGTCTGCCTTGCCAGCAAACTCCTCAGGACTCTGCCAGTCCAAACCTTGTCCTGCAGGTAACAAACAGTGACCCCCAACTTCCAAGTTCCCCAGAGACATCTTCCGGCAGAGTCCTCTCCTGGAAGGCTCAAGAAGTTATTCGTTCATTGCTCCTTTAAAGAGACAATACACTCCAATTCATTAATTTAACTTGGGTTTGACAAACACTTTTACTTCAATCACTGCACAGAATTGGCGTTTCGTAAAAGAAAAATAAGTTTGTTAAGCAAAATTTCAAAGGTCTGTAAAGGAGTAAAGGTAGAAAGGGTTACAAGCAAACAAAAGTAAAAATACTCTTCTAAGACTAAAACTTAATTTCAGCAAGTTACAGTCTTTGCCTAAGCAGGTTTCTCACCTATATATAGTTCCCAGAAACTTCAGCCCCCTGGGTTGAAGGCTCCAATGTCCTGTGATTTGAAGGGCTCTGGTCCCGTGAATTTTATGGGGCTCTCTCCCCTTTCTTTGTATAGTCCAGTACACTTTTGAAATGTAGTCTTTGAAAAGTAAGCCAGCCCAAGCTTCTCTCTCCTGCTGGGATGTAGACATCATGCTGTTTTCCCAAAGTTCATTTACCCTGTTAAAGATGCAGGAAGGCTTCCTGTTGATTTTCCATCCCTGTGCTGATCTGGATGTAAACTAGGCTTACATTGCTTTGATAATGCTTAATTTATCTTGGAGACAGTAGATAGCTACCTTCCCTGCTGTTTCTCTTTGTACACACCCATCCATACCTCATGCAAGAATATTAATGATCAGTGAGTTATCAGTTTTCCAGTGATACATTACACGCTACCTTTTGGGTCTATATCATGACAATAGTATATTAGGTGTAGTGAGTATGTCAGGCTTGACAAGAGTTGCTGACACAGAGAAGTGAACCACCAATGGGCCTCTGTGTCTCCCTCAGCAGCTCTAAAAATCAGGGTATGTAAGTAAGTGCTACTCAAAGTGAATAAGAGTTATAGAAATAGGACCCTTACAGTAGGGAGCATATTGACCATAAGGGGACACTCTCTAGATCAAAACCCATATTTTAACAGTCTTCCTTCCTCTTGATAGTCCTACCTGGGATTATTAAAGCTGAAAGAATTTTTAAAATCTGATGTATTTTTATTGAGGATAACATTTGTTTACTTTCTTGGCATTTCATTCAGCCTGGACAGTGTTTCCAATCAGTTTCACTTTCTGGTTCTCATGGACTGGCACAAGATTGGAATGGTTTTTATTGACAACACTACAGGGAAATGTTTAAATAAACATCTGCATTCAAAATATTAAAACAGTTCTACCTTGAACAGCCACCTCCTGCATTGTAATTTTTATGAATTGGCAAATGAATGGGACGGTAAAGATTGAAAAAAAAAATCCAAGCGTTTGGAAAGGGATCTAAACCCTCATTTTTTAGGATATAATCCCACCTCTAACTAATGGGAGTTAGGAAGAAATTTTCCCTACCACAGAGAAATGTTGTTGAAGCAGCTGTCAGAAACAGGGTACTGGAGTAGACGGACCATGCTCTGATACAGTCTGGCAATACCTGTATTCCTATGAATCCAGGTAGATGCCACAGTTTTATTAATACAGACAAATAAAAGATCTGATCTAATAGTCACATTCTTGCTCAGTTCCTCCTGTGCCTCAGTATGCTCCGAGGATGATAGACAGTGGACATAATTTTCTCATCATCGCTATCAATGCTGACTCCCATACTGGCGACGGACCGATTGTGTTAACCAAGCTCCTGTATAAGCCTGCTAAAGGTTATCAGCCCTGGATGTCAGTGGAAGGTAAGGGTCAGTCCTTTCATCCCATCAATCATACAGAAACCTCATGTGCAATCAAGCTGAAGCAAAATTAGAATGTGGTGTTCGCTCTAAAGTAAAATTCTGTTCTGAAAAATGACTTTTACTTATGCAGGGCTCCAAAGAACCTACGGCGGGCCCTGACGAGCAATTCTTATGTAGTTTTTAAGCTAAAAAGATATTAAAGCAGCAGCAGAAGCAAATGGTCTCAGGTTTTTATAAGATATAAAACCTGAGATTGTGTGTTATACTGGTGGTGGTCCATTGTGTTGAAGTTAAGTATATGGCCACAGCAGTTGTTGTAGTGATGTCCAGGAACTTCCAGTTCCCACAGGGGCAGCATCTGCAGGTCTTTGGAGAGACAGACCTGTGAGGAAGACCTGTGAGGCTCCTATCACCGTGGTACCCAAGTACTGGCTTCTAGGACTTCTAAAGACCAAGGGCAAAGTTCAGATTTGAGTCAAGTGAATTTAAGTAGCCTAGAGGAGAGGATAAATTGGTGTAGCTTAACCACTTCATCCAGTCCCCTCAATGTACATTAAAGCCATGTAGACTTTTTCTAGATTCACGTAGGCTTACATGGGCTCACTTACATGTTGGTGAGTATGTGAGTAACTTACAGACACACACCTTATACATCACTCTAAATTTGACCTATTGAGTGCAAGGGAATGTAAACAAATGTATTTCAGCCTCTGACAGGCCAGAAGCGAGGAGCGTAGCTAAAAAAAAACAATAAACTGCAGGATGTAAGAAGGTATAATCTAAAGAAGCCCCCATCCTCTTTAACTGACACCTTCTGACTCCTCAATGTGTAATTTACTCCAGCTTGGTTTCCCTTACATCTCAATAACTGGATGCAGGTAGCTATAAGGGAGTATGCCTGATTGTATGGGAGTCTAACCTATATCCCTTTACACATCGTCTTCAGTAGACACCAAGTCTCTTTGCTGGGATCTCTTGATGAAACACAGATACATCAACACTGAGGATTCTTGAGCCTTTAACCAACACGTTCACGGGTATTCAGGATTCCAATTTGTTCTTTCCAAGCTTATATGTTATGTCCATCATTGTGGTATCTGAACTCCTAATAGCTAGACCAGGGGTAGGCAACCTATGGCACGCATGCCAAAGGTGGCACGCGAGTTGATTTTCAGTGGCACTCACATTGCCTGGGTCCTGGCCACTGGTCTGGGGGGCTCTGCATTTTAATTTAATTGTAAATGAAGCTTCTTAAAGATTTTAAAAACCTTATTTACTTTGCATGCAACCATAGTTTAGTTATATATTATAGACTTACAGAAAGAGAGCTTCTAAAAATGTTAAAATGTATTACTGGCACCCGAAACCTTAAATTAGAATAAATAAATGAAGACTCGGCGCACCACTTCTGAAAGGTTGCCGACCCCTGAGCTAGACCAATGACATCATTAAGGCTCCAAAAGAGCGAAGAGGTCTGCCTGCCCATATCTGACTACAGGATCAGATTGTTAGATCTTTGGATCGGGGCCAGCTCACTTGGGGCCAGATTTTCAGAAGTGCTCAGCACCCAGCAGCTCCCACTGGGGACTCTGAGCACGTCAGTACTTTGGAAAAGCTGCCCTTTTGTATCTCAAGCAAGGCTGGGCATTGCTGGTGCTTTAACCCGTCATAAGCAATACTGTCATAATGGTAATTAACGTGTACGTCTAAACAGCTCACCCTAGAGTAATGGGGGTAAAGCGGAGCCCATAACCTTGACCTCTCTCAAGAGCAGACCCAGCTGTGATGCGGGATTCAGAAAATCCCTTATTATTTTTCAGAATGGAATGGAGGGTTGACCTTTTTTTCTCCTTTCGTTCCCAGTGAATGGAAAGAGCAAGAAATTAGATAATCTAGAACCCAAAACAGAATATCAGTTCTGTGTTCAGCTAAGCCGGCAAGGGGATGGTGGAGAAGGGCATCCTGGACCACAGGCAAGCTTCACAACAGCTGCACTTGGTACGTAGGACTTTTGGCCTTTCACATGGGGAGCTTTCAATCAGCCTTCTTCGTTTTCTTTGCAATGTGCACAGCCGCATTCAGCTGCATGCATGCCAAAGCCCACTGAAGTCAATGGAAGCCTTTCCATTGATTTCAGTGGGTTTTGGACCAAGCTGTAAAACAATATTTCTCAAACGGTGAGGCCAGGGGAGGCTCAGATCCTTTCAGAGGAGTCTCAAGCAAAGCAAAGGAAAATGGGGGAAGAATTGCAAAAGTGGCTAAATATAATTCTCCCCATTTTACAGGTGGGAAAACTGAGGCACAATGAGGTTAGTGCCGCACAGAGAGTACTCAGCTATGTTGGGGATAGAACCCCTTCTTCTGGTTACTAGTGATGGCTCTAACCATTAGACTATGTTGACTTCTTTAAGGTAAAGACTATTTAAAAATCAGAATCTCATACTGAGTCAAGGAACAGGAAGAAATCAAATACTTAAGCACTAAATAAATGACCTCTTGTTTACTGAACCCTTAAAATGGAAATGACCCAGCAATAAAAAGAGAGGGGCCTGGCCCTTTCCTCATGTTTAAAAACTTCCACTTTGCATCAGTAATCTCTCAACCCTCCTCCATCCCAGTGAAGGACACAAGGTCAGCAGTTCTTTATATGGAGCTTGTGCACACCCGCAACCAACCAGGGATCTACTAGCTGGGGAGTATTAGCTTTCTTCCCTCCACCCCATCTCCTTCAATGTCATTTGAATTCCCAAGTCTATTATCTCTATCCACACATTGTCCCATAGCTCTGTTGTTTTACTTAACCACACAGAATATAGTAATTCAGGCCCCCTCATTCTCCTTCGAAGAACTGTAGGTAGTGAGAGGGGCGTTTACTTTTGCTATTCTGCTCTAGCGAATGTGACTGTGGACAGGAACTAAGTGAAAGGGTCTGATTCTCCATTGCCTTGCCCCATGTGTAGTCATTTACAGCTATAAAAGTGAATGTAGAATGCTGCCAAATTGACATATTAGCCCAGGGATCAGCAACGTTTGGCACACGGCCCGCCAAGGTAAGCACTCTGGCAGGCCGGGCCGGTTTGTTTACCTGCCGCGTCCGCAGGTTCGGCCGATTGCGGCTCCCACTGGCTGTGGTTTGCCGCTCCAGGCCAATGGGGGCTGTGGGAAGATGTGGCCAGCACCTCCCTTGTCCGGCGCCGCTTCCCGCAGCCCCCATTGGCCTGGAGCAGCGAACCATGGCCAGTGGGAGCCACAATCGGCCGAACCTGCGGACGCGGCAAGTAAACAAACCGGCCCGGCCCGCCATGGGGGCTTACCTTGGCGGGCCGCGGGCCAAACGTTGCTGATCCCTGTATTAGCCTTTTACGTGCACTTTCTAGCACTATCAATGATTATACACAGTGCAGGGCAGTGGAGAATCAGTCATCAGGTAAACAATCTTTCACAAAAACAAAGCAAATGAAGCCACATGAATCCTTCAGTCCAGGAGGGAATGTGGCTGGAGGAGGTGGCTAGAGAAATTCCAGATTTTCTGAGGAGCAAATGGCATTGCAGAGAAACTGAAGATCTGAAATCCACCGCCCTGCTACTTGTGGCAGGCCCAGCGGCATCAGAGATTGACAGCACTTTCCAGTGGCATCATCAGGGCACTGCAAAATGCTAAAGTCATTTAAAAATGTCAGTATTGTGATCCAGGCAAGGATGCCATGTCCCTGAGAAGCAACCCAAAACACACCAGGCTTGGGCTGAGCATTTGACCTCAACAGCAATTCTAGCCTCTGCTAGGTATGAAGGACAACATTTGAACTCTGGATGCCCTCAGGCCTCACTTGGCGATGCAGAGCACTAACCGCTAACCCAGAAGGCCAGTTCCAGATTATTGTTTTAATACCAGCCTTTGTGTGCAAGTATCCAGAAGACATAAAATCAAGTTTTTTCTCTCTCTCTCTCTGTGGATTCTCTAAGGTCTTCCTCCACCAGAAGGTCTCACCCTCCTTCCTAAAAGCAGGACATCTCTGATTTTGTCATGGCAGCCAATAGCACAGAAACCAGAAGATGACCTTCTTGTGGAAGTGGAAAGGACGAGTGTGAAGGACAACAGTGGTGATGAGGACAGACCTGATATCACCCATGTGCCAGGAAATATATCCACTCTGGTTATTGATGATTTAGAACCCAGACAGCAGTATAGGTGCAGGGTACGTGTGAATACCAGGTCTGAAGGAGAGTGGAGTGACTATTTGTATGCATGGACCTACAGTGACAGTAAGTGACTGGATTCACTTTACTTTATTTATTCCTTTCTCTTCCTCTTCCCCCCTCCCCGCTCCCAGCAGGATTCTGATGTTGCTAGAGGTCTCTGTAAAATGTAATTGTTTGACAGGTTTGGTCACAGAGACCCACTTGGGGCTGTCACCTGATTTGCTGAAACTACCTCTGAGCCAGTCTTCCCTGCCAGCTTGGGACTCCAGAACCCTGTCTTGTTGAGCCAGACACGCAAACCTTCTGCAGCACAGACCCAGGGTCTGAACCACGCTCCCAAAGCTGCAGACTTAACTGAAAACAGCTCAGCAAGTGCTCCTGTCTCCAGCACTCAGACGCCCAGTTCCCAATGGGATCCAAACCCCAAATAAATCCATTTTACTCTGTATAAAGCTTATATAGGGTAAACTCTTAAATTGTCCACCCTCTATAACACTGATAGAGAGATATGCACAGCTGTTTGCTCCCCCAGGTATTAATCACTTACTCTGGGTTAATTAATAAACAAAAGTGATTTTTATTAAGTATAAAAAGTAGAATTTAAGTGGTTTCAAGAAATAACAGACAGAACAAAGTAAGTTATCAAGCAAAATAAAACAAAATACGCAAGTCTAAGCCTAATACATTTAAGAAACTGAATACAGGTAAATCTCACCCTCAGAGATGTTCCAATAAGCTTCTTTCACAGACTAGACTCCTTCTTAGGCTGGGCCCAATCCTTTCCCCAGTACAGTTCTAGTTAGTTCCAGCTCGGGTGGTAACTAGGGGTTTTCTCATGACTGCAGCCCCCTTTGTTCTATTCCACCCCCTTTTATAGATTTGGCACAAGGCAGGAACCTTTTGTCTGTCTGGGTCCCCACCCTTCCTTCTAAATGGAAAAGCACCAGGTTTAAGATGGATTCCAGTACCAGGTGACGTGATCACATTCTCCATTCTTTCAGGGCTGGCCTGCACGTACCCAGGAAGGTTTGCGAGTAAACAGAGCCATTCACAACCAATTGTCCTAGTTAATGGGAGCCATCAAGATTCCAAGCCACCATCAATGGCCCACCCTTTGCATAGTTACAATAGGACTTCAGAGTAATACTTCATATTTCTAGCTTCAGATACAAGAATGATACATTCATACAAATAGGATGAACACACTCAGTAGATTATAAGCTTTGTAATGATACCTTATGAGAGACCTTTTGTATAAAGCATATTCCAGTTACATTATATTTACACTTATAAACATATTTCCATAAAACATATGGAGTGCAACGTCACACCAATCCTCTGCAATGATAGCATAGTGCTTCTGAATGCGCATTTACAGCTGCTTTTAGCTATTGTTAAGAGGGATAGCTGAGGGTCAGCACTAATTCTTATCCCCCAGTCAGAGACTAAGGATGTGAGTTTCAAAAGTTCCTAAGTGACTCAGGAGCACAGGTCTCAGTGACTTTCAATGGGACATGTGCTCCTAAATCACTTAGGTGCTCTTGAAAATCCCACCCTGAGGGCCTGATTCTCAGAAGTGCTGGCACCCACAGCTCCATCCAAGACAACAGGATCTCCATTGATTTGGAAAATCTGGCTGAGTTGTACCAAGCACTGAACGGTGAGGAGAAGGTGCAATGTTTGTGCACTATACTGAGTGCAGAGAGTAGTTGAGTCTATCGTAATGTTGGTGCTAGAATCCTCAAAGGAGGTAGGAAGGGATGAGAATGTGGTAAGGCCATAGACTCACCTGCCCCCCAGAGTACTGTCACCGCAGCCACACTCCCTGGGGCTCATGAAGTCATTGTGCTTGCCTGAGGCACAGTGCTTCTAGTACGCTCCTCGGGAAGGACACATCTCTGCACTGCTCACGCCTGCAACCTCAGTGCTAATCCCATTCGCATAGATGCTTACCCACACTGGTAAAGGTTGCACAGCTGGGCCCTGCATGTATTACAAACATGACAGTGGTGACCTGCTTCTGGAAATATCACAATAGGTATATTATTCTGAGGAGAACTTGTCTTGCCAGCTGTGGTTGCAGCCACCAGCTAGGGGCTCAATCCTGCTCCCATTGAAATCTGTGGGAGTTTTGCTGTTGACTTCTACCCTTCCTAACGGCTGTTAGATGGACAAGGAAAACAGGCCTTAAAGCAATGAAAAGTGAGGGATGCTGGAGCCACAGGGGGATGCTGATCCAGTTGGGAGGTAAAATTATGCTGCCCTAATTCAAGAGGAATCCCTTTGTCTAGGATAGTACCTGGAGCAGTCTCTTCTTTTTCCTAGCAAGGATAGGGAATACCACGAGGAATCTGCTGGAAGTGTTCAGCACTGCAATAGTTGGTGCCAGCATGAAATGCACCATGTCAAGTTTATAGAAACATAGTCAAGTTTCATTTACTGTCACCCTGATCCTGGTTCTGTTTAAGCCAGTGGGAGTATTGGGGAAAGGATTGGCACTAAAAGAAGGAGCAAGGATGGATGTAAACTGGAACGTGTTCTTTTTTTGTTGATAGGAATCCCACCGTCACCTGACAACATCAAGTTTTTCAACATCACGGACACCTCTGCCATCATCTCTTGGTCAACTGCTGCAGGACAGTCCATCTCCTCCATCATCATCAGCTACAAGATTTATGGCAAGGCTGAGTACAACCACATTGACATCACAATAAAAAACACAACCATCACGCAGTATCATCTCAAGGGCCTCGAGCCGAATACTGTGTATCTGGTTCAGATGAGTGCACAGAACAATATTGGACTGAGCAACCCAAACCCTTCTCTTGAACTGAAGACTCTCTCGGAAACAAAAGGTTGGTTACTCCAGCGTACTGAACTCAATCCAAATCATGTCTGGATGGTCTGGGAGGCCATGTGGGTTAGCAAGCTGAGAACAGAGCTGGGGACTATGAACACCTGAGATTTTATTTATTTGTTACTCTGAATGTTGTTGTATTTTAACATAAATATACACAATGCACATCCAGACAAAGGCCTTAGAATTTGAATCCCAGCTCTGTTATTGGCTCAATGTGTGGCCTGGGGCAAGTCACACAATTTCCAAAAGTGGCCACTGACTTTCAGTGCCCCAGTTATTGAGGGCCCAATGTTTCATAGATGCTTAAAGTTTAAAGCCAGAAGGGACCATTAGCTCATCAAATCTGACCTCCTGCATAACACAGGCCATGGAATGTCACCAGCCTGGCCACCCACAGACTGATTTTCAGAGATGCTGAGCTCCCCCAGCTCCAGTTGAAATCAATGGAGCCACAGCTGCTCAGCACTACTGAAGATGAGGCCCAAGTTCTCTGTGCTTCCATTTGTGTATCTGTAGAATGAGAACGCTAATATTTACTTCCCTCAGAGGATTGTCAATGTTAACCAGATGCTGTTAAGTACCATTTTCCCCTCAACAGCTCCGTATGAATCGAAGGGAGGGAAAATGCTGCTGATTGCTATCCTTGGCTCAGCAGGGATGACCTGCCTGACAATCCTGCTGGCCTTTCTCATCATGCTGCAGCTAAAGCGAGCCAACTTCCAGCGCAGAATGGCTCAAGCCTTCCAAAACGTGGTGGTGAGTTTCCAGTTTTGCTTTGTCGGTGCAGTTGTTCATCTCAGCCTCATCTGTTGTCTTTTCCTGATGGTTCCCTCCTCCTCCTCTTCTGACTTTCAAAATAAAGCTGCCCCGTAATGCATGTGTTAGCATTAATAGTATCAAGCTTTCCTACCACTGACCCGGAGGTGAGCAGGGGGTCACAATTGTGGGATATGAAGTAGAGGGTCCACCTAGAGGAGGAAGGCAGCTATGTACTATGTCTCCCCTTCTGCTTTGCTGCTTCTGTCTCCTTTGCAGAACCAGTTTGTGATCTGATGTGTGTGAGGACAGGAGGCATGCGCTGCCAGACCAGAGAAAGGCTTGTGAACACACTACTCTGTGTGGCGTGGTCTCCACTTAAGCTGCACCGTGGGTTGTAAAATGCAGTTCAAGTTGCTGCTACTCTGAGCCCCAGTAACTGCTCCTCCACAGTTTTTAGAGATGGGCACAGCAGGCCAGGAGCCAGCCAATGGCAGCACCACACCTCTACCAGCTTCTTTCATACAGTGGACAGTATGGGCCATGATCACCAGTTGTTAGGTCCCACAGAAACTCTCCCTACACGCTTTTCTTCCACAGAAGCAAATCCTATGGGGATGCATTAATTAAAGTGAGGATGACCCTTCAAACACAGCAGACTATTTGCTGCACCACAGCCTGATTAGGCAAGGGAGAGAGTGGAGACGATTTAGTTGCTAGATGTAATAGTTTGCTCAGATGTTTCACTTTCTCTTCTTTCTTCCCCAACACGGCAGTAGAACCTCCAGGGAAGCTTATCCAACCCTGTAGCCTACTTTCTGTCAGCCTCCACTACACTATTATAAAAGTAGTCAGCAAGTGTCTGACACTCCTCTCATTTAGACAGAATAAACCAGGAATGACTCTGCAGAAGACAATAAGCAAGAGAAGGCTCAGTTCCCATATGCTTATATTGAGTGGACAATAAGTTCTGTGGTATTACTCCAGATGTTACAAACAACAACTACTAACACCTGGTTATTTTTTTTCACAGAGAGAAGAGCCAGCTGTCCAGTTTAACTCAGGAACTCTCACTCTGAGCAGGAAAGCCAAGAACAGCCCAGACCACACTATCTATCCAGTCCTCGAGTGGAATGACATCAAATTTCAAGATGTGATCGGGGAGGGCAACTTTGGACAAGTCCTTAAAGCACGAATTAAGAAGGATGGCTTGCGAATGGATGCTGCCATCAAAAGGATGAAAGGTCAGCAGTTTTCATTAAAGAATGTAGAGTCTTTGAGGCCAGGACCCTATGTTTATCTGGGTTTGTACAGGGCCTGGCACAAGGGGACCTTGATTCTGACTGGGGCCTCTGGCTGCTACTGTAATATAAATACTAAATAATGAGCTTCTGCTTTTGCCTGGCCAACGTTTGCATCCTGGTAATGGCTTTTTTTTCTCTGTGTGTTTTTTATAGTTTGACCCGGTATCATTGAGTGCTGACTCTTATATGTGAGTTTCAGTCTGTTTGATGGGTCACATGAAAAGCTCATCATTTGCTACTCCACAGTGATAATGGCACAGAGCCTTTAAAACTTGCCAAGGTTGCCTTAAATAAATAGATACGGTGGCAGTATATTTGCAGGGTCATTTAAATTTCCCTCTACTTATTGTCAGGCATCACTTCTCTATCTAAGGTACTTTTAAGATGCTTATCAGCATGGTATCTAAGTTCCAAAAATACTAGAATACTGCCACTATCGTCCCTGGAATATTGCAGATACTGAGATGTTGTTATGCAGCTCTCTAAGTCATTATCCAAGGAAATTGGCAGTTGTTTAAGGGTGGCCATTGCATCATCCATTCTAAGAACATGAAGACAAAGCATGGTTGCTGCTGGTGCGTGGAATGGTGAATGCTGAGTTTTTAATGATACCCAGTGTGACCAGAATACGAAGGGAACCAACTGAGGTCACGCAATTAGGATGAACTGCAAAGAACTGGGCAGACAATCCCCAAAGCTGGTGGATATTCCAATACTTAGATTTACCAAGCCAGCACAAAGCCTTCTATAATACCTTGCTGGTTACCCAGAAGCCAACAACACAGTTGCCTTAAAGTAACCCAGCCTCAGGCCTTCACCCAGACACCCAAGTTAAATATGATGAGAACCAATGAAAATCTTATTCCTCATATAAAAAGGTTCTACCAATCCCAAAGGATCAGACACATTACCACCCAGGTTAATGAATATTCCAGATCTCACCCAAATACACGCTACAGCCAATTCTTATTAATTAAAGTAAAATGTATTAAAAAAGAAAAGGGAGAGAAGATTGGTTAGAAGATCAGTATACACACAGACATGAGTGCAGTGCTTGAGATTCAAATTCATAGCAGAGATGGTGAGTTTTGTAGAGGCAAAGAGTTCTTTCAGAAATAGTTCATAGGTTATAGTCCAGTGTTTGTATTCAGGGCAGGCCAGTCAGCGCTGGGATCTCAGTCCTTGTGGCTTAGGCTACCCCTGCATGAAGCTGCAAGCAGATCTGAGATGACAGGATCAGGACCCAAGCCCTTTTTTATACAGTCTCAGGTTCTCTTGTGACAGCTCGGAGGCCCTCTGAGAACAATAGTCACTCATTTCCTAGTATCAGAAGGGTAGCCGTGTTAGTCTGAATCTGTAAAAAGCAACAGAGGGTCCTGTGGCACCTTTGAGACTAACAGAAGTATTGGGAGCATAAGCTTTCGTGGGTAAGAACCTCACTTCTTCAGATGTCTCGCATCCACACAGATCCACATAACGCAATTGCCTGTTTTTCCACCATTTGCAGATGATTTGCTGTACATTTGGAAGAGAGATGGATACAGTGATATCCTAGGTTTACAGTTCATTTAATTGTTAAGAATTTCTTTTGATCTCTGAAATAACAGAATACAGCATAGACGGACTGTTTGATTACATTGTTGATCGCTACCCATATATATGTAAATACACAAAAACGCAAACATTATCTACCCATATGTTTTTAAGGGTTGAATTTGTATCATTTGCCCTGCAGGATGCTTAACCCTTTCTTCCTTAGTTTGGGTTTTTAATTTGATCATCAACTTTAATCTGCTCTAGGGAAACATTTTCAATGACCAATGAGTTCTTTCTGTGCTTTATCTAATTCCAGATTCACTTCTGAGATATTAGACAGACATTCAGAAACTGCTTTTCTGCACAGACACACAGCTATTTCCACAGACAAACATTTGGAGAATTCCTCAATAGGCAATTCCTAACAGACACAGGTTTAGGATTATTTCTTTCCTGTGACTGGTTTATGTTAGCCTGACTGACATAATATCAAGCTTTAATATCATGCTCAATGAAAAGATTCTTAGGCAATAACTTCCTTACACCAGCTATAACTTCATGGTTAATGCCATTCCATTCAAGGTGGATACTGGCTAACGGCCCATTTACAGTAAACTCATAGAGGATACAATATTCACACTTTCACCCGGTAAGTAATCTTCCTCTTTGACAAGATCCTCTTTAACAAGAGTGATGTTAGAACCTGTAATTTGCCCTAAACAGCTTTTACCATTGATTTTTACATTCTCTGCCCAAGTTATGGGGTTACCTTCACCTGAGCTCACAGTAAAAGTATTTACATAAAAGGTGGCAGAGTTGGGGTATATTTTGGTTACACACAGAAAACTGCTTACAGTCAAACAACATACCAACATTGTTACAACCTGGATAGATTCTATCCTCATCTTTGCTGCTGGGAGGAGCTGGCTTTTCGGGATGATACAGTCAGTTCCTTCATTCTCTTGAGTTGGAGCTTAAAGTCTGTCCATTTTTGCCTTAGCTTCTAATTCCTGCAATCAAATATATGCGATGCTTTGTTCATGTTCAAAACATAGGCATTCTCTTTCAGCAGCGTCTCTTTCCATATCAGCTTTTCCTGCAATCGAAGATCTATTCGCTTTTGTTCAAGTTGCTGCTGGTTTCTCACTGAAAGCATTTTCGCTGAAGCCTTGGCTACACTGGCGTGGTACAGCGCTGCAACTTGCTGTGCTCAGGGGTGTGAAAACGCCCCCCCCCCGAGCGCAGTGAGTGCAGCGCTGTAAAGCGCCAGTGTAATCAGCGCCTGCAGCGCTGCACGTTCACTCGCAGCGCTGCAAGCTATTCCCCTCGGAGAGGTGGAGTACATACAGCGCTGCGAGAGCTCTCTCGCAGCACTGGTGGCGTGACTACACTCGCGCTTCACAGCTCTGCCGCGGCCGCTGTGAATTCCCGAGTGTAGCCAAGGCCTGAGTCTGCTTCCTGATTACTGGCCATTAACAGATTTTTCAGTTCTTGCTCTGGGGCCTTTTATTAAAAGACCACCCCCCTCTGTGAGTACAATTCTTCCAGGCTTTTTCTGTCAGGATCTTCGGAGGATCTGGGTCACTCACTGTAACTGATTTGTAACCCTTAAACTCTCCAATATCACAATTAATTTTTGACAAGTGTGTGGTTTTGATCCAAAAACCCAATTAACCTGTGGTAATGTGTGTCCAAGCACGACTACGCCACTGTGACCGGACTCCCAGGGGAGCCGACTGAGGTCACTCAATTAGGATGAACTGCAAAGAATGGGGCAGGCAATCCCCAAAGCTGGTGGATATTCCAATACTTAGATTTACCAAGCCAGCACAAAACCTTCTCTAATACCTCACTGGTCATTCATCACACCCAGTGTGCATCTTTTATGGATGAAAAACTGGTCTAAGTGTGGATAGGCCAGAAGGGCAATACCACTCTGGCTATGCCAGCATGCCAGCTACACTAGATAAGTACAAACAGGGACAAGAAAAATTTGTATATGGTAAATCAAAATATAAGTTTAGGGGCAACGCTCCAGCCAAGCTCCCAATATTTATAATGTATCTTTTAATCAGAGAGATCCAAGCTTTGTTGATTTTGCTCTTTAGGGATTATTATGCTCAATCCACCTCCCAGTAGGGTCTTTTGATTAACTTCAGGTGGGGTTAGATTGGACCCTTAATTAAGGACAAGATGAATCATAGCTGTAGACAAGGTTTATATATAAAACCAGGCATATTCCACAACTGTTTCAGATCATATCCTCATTTTTAGATGTTAAAAGATCTTTTCATCATAGGTAAGCAGCAGATGGGTTCAGTTGGTTTACTACACCAGACTTCACAGAAGTCTTATTTTGTGCTGCATTGAAAGTGTGCTAGGTGAAAAATATTTCAGGTGTACGATCACATTAGCCTATCGATACATTTTGGAATAAGCTCACTTGGCTACTTTTATTATCCTTGAATTGGATGCTTTAAGGCGTTTGGTATTTGGGGACTTCAATATCAAGATCTACTCACTCTCTTTTTTTAGGCTGATGGATTTCTATAACCTTCTAAGGCATATTGTGTCTCAATACCATAAGAGGAGTGACATATTGGGTGTGACTGTTGAAGACATTATGAGGCCTCTAGGTTTTTGATTGAAGAATGATGTTATTATTTAGATAAAGACTGGAATACCATGGAGTTTATCCCTTTTCAACATCAACCAGTAGTCCAAGTTCTTGTCTTAATGAACAGTAGCAACAGTGTGGTTTTAACTGCAGTTTAGATGAGTACATAAATAAATGTTTCTTTGATTTCCAGAGTATGCCTCAAAGGATGATCACAGAGACTTTGCTGGAGAATTGGAAGTTCTTTGTAAACTTGGACATCATCATAATATCATAAATCTTTTGGGAGCATGTGAACATCGGGGTAGGATATTTTGTTTACCTGGCTTTAAAAATTATACAATAAAATAAAATAAAATAAAATATAAAACTACATATTTGTCCAGGCCAGAAATTCTCCTTATATTAAAGTAATTATTGTACTCAAAAAAGGGAAAGATGGCACCCTGTTCATAACATAAAGGATAAGCAGATTTTACATAAAATATTTAGATGCATAGTAAACAGAAAACACGACATAGCTAAACAGTGGTCTGAGGATCACTAGTGATCAGCAGTGCTCTTTTTGGTGATTTGCAGAATTAATCTGTTTGAAAACCAAGCAATGGGGTAGTTGGACAGGAGGTTTGTTCATAAGCCAACGTTTACCTGGGAGGATCACTGACGTGACTAGATCCACACCAGTTAATGATCTGGCCACGTACTACAGTAGAACTTTAGAGTTATGAACACCAGAGTTATGAACTGACCAGTCAACCACAGACTTCATTTGGAACTGGAAGTATGCAATCAGGCAGCAGCAGATACAAAAAAAAAAAAAAAGCAAGTAGAGTCCTGTGTTAAATGTAAACTACTAAAAAAATAAAGGAAAAGTTTAAAAAAAAGATTTGATGAGGTAAAGAAACTATTTCTGTGCTTGGTTAATTTAAATAAAGATGGTTAAAAGCAGCATTTTTCTTCTGCACAGTAAAGTTTCAAAGTTCAGTTGTAAACTTTTGAAAGAACAATCATAGTTGTTCAGAGTTACAAACAACCTCCATTCCTGAAGTATTTGTTCTACTGTATTCCACATTGTGAACTGCTGGGCTGCAACCTTTCTGTTATGAACTCTTTTTGAACTATAAAATCACAAGAATCCTTCTGAAATGGCCATCATTGCCATCTTCTTCTGCACCTGAGAGATATAAGGTTTGTTTGTTTGCATCTTGTATGGCATTATACTGTAGTAGTGGGACCCTATCAGGGGAAATGCATAATCACTGACACGGGCTCCATGTTTAGCTTGTTATGTAACACGGCTCTCTCTGTTTTACATTAGGGTATCTTTACCTGGCTATTGAATATGCTCCCCATGGAAATTTACTCGATTTCCTGAGGAAGAGCAGAGTGCTGGAGACAGACCCAGCATTTGCTATTGCCAACAGCACTGCCTCCACTCTGTCCTCTCAGCAGCTTCTGCATTTTGCAGCAGATGTGGCCAGAGGGATGGACTACTTAAGCCAAAAACAGGTCAGCTCTGAGCTCCTTGCCTTTTAAAAACACAGCACTTTATTTTTTACGGCTTGATCTAATTTTTGTCACCCCTATTCAGTATGTATGGGTAGTGCTATACCAGAATTGATATTTTATACATTTCTTCGGTGAGTTATTTGTTCCTCCAACTCGGATTTCTTTCTTCTAGAATGTGGATCTATCTACCTATCACTCACTCACTCACCTATTTATATGGCTCTAGTCACCATATTATCTGAGCACACATGCAACACTTAAAAATAAATCTGAATGAGACTCAAGATTATCACCAAAGAAGGCATTTTAGCTTAAGTACTTCGTGATAGAATTGGTTTATTTTCTTTTCTTCTGAGTGTCTTGTAGGTTGTATCATCTCATAGCTTAGAATATGAAAGAGTAATCTAATGGAAGGGCGACCTCACCACAATACATGTACTGTTTCACTGCTGCTTTGACTACTTTCAAGTTGTTTCATGCACAGGGAATATCACCTTTTAAAATAGTGACATGCCGGTGGAACATGGCTGGTTAAAGCTACACTTAAGCAAGCAGCAGAGATCAGCAGTGAAATTGTTAAGCAATCCACTCCTTTGGTGGTTAGACACTATGCTAATGAGCGCGGTATAAACACTAGAACGGGTCAACGTTTTTCATTCAAAATATTTTTTCAACAAAAATGCTCTTTTTCAAAACTTAAAACTTCTGCTAAAAGCGTTCAGATTTTTCAAAATTTCCACTTTTTTGTAGAAAGCAAAAATGTTAAAAAAAAACTTCATTCTGCCCCCTTTTCCCTACTATTGCATGAATGAGGAGTCAGGAGAGGTTTTTGTCTCTTTAAATTTTTTCTTTTTTTTTCATGTTTCCTTTTGCCACACTGTAACTTTTCCAAAATTGAGGAAGGTTTGAAAAGTTAAAGTCTGGCAAAAATTAAAATGATTTTTTTTTTTAAAAGTGAAAAAACCCTGGACATCAGAGGCTAGAAAGCAGGCAGAGAGAATCCAAAATTCAAATTTTTGAAAGTTCAAATTTTAACATTTCAACATTGAACTTTTAGGGGGAATGTATGACAAAAATTTTGAACAAATTAAAAAAATGGTTCAGTTTCAAACTCTATGAAGTGGAAATAATTTCAAAAATTGTCATTAATTTGTTTTCCCATTTTTCCACTCCCTCTAATAAATACCTCGGTAGACAGTGACAGATAGATGCCACGCCACCCAGTGTCAGCTGTAAGTGAGTGAGAAGACCACCTTATAAACGTGCTCTCTCGCCTAAAAAAGTGTGTGACTTTCTTGTTATTTTAAATTGTGGCCCTTGAAATTGACAGAAAATTACTAGCGCAAGTTAAAACACGGGCTGAATGTTGGTGTCATCCTTAAATCTGTCCAGAGGGGGAGCAGTGGGGTGGAAATTCCCTGGCTTGCTTCTGTGTCCCCTTGCAACTCCCGGACATGCCATTCTCCAGACCCCTCTAGCCATGGCTAGAGTGACAGAGGGGTATTCCAGAGGGGGATGGAGAGAGGATTAGGTGGCATTCCAACCCAGGCACATTACTGTAGCCACTGGCAAAAGTACACTGGCACTAGGTGGCAGGGATGTGTGCAGTCCAGTGCTTAATTTGTGCTAGGGCTTGCCAGGGCTGAGCTGTCGCATTTCTGGGCTTGGCACTTCATAGCCCTGGCACCTCTGGGCTTGTTGAATGTAAAAAATTGCTTGAGCCCTGGCACTTCTTTCATTACAAATTAAGTACTGAAGCAGTTAGCCTTTGACCTCCATGTTAAGGCTGCTCTTACAGCCTTTCCAGGTGCCCAGATGGAGGCCAGATTTGTTGGGTTTATGTGGCTTCATGAGATATTTTGGCACGGATGGTAATTTATGGGGGTTTAGGCATTTGCAGTTCATACTCTCGCTGTTTTCTTCCTTTTCCTTTTTCTCTGTTATATCAGAAGCTTTAATCACTATTTTCAATATACTGTCAATTTATTGTTTCCTTTGCCATGTTTTCTGCATTTGGCAGTTTTAAATGTAGCACACAGTATAATGCAAAACCCAAGGGTCATGGGTGTAGTAGGAAGAGAGCCTGAGACATAAGCCCTTGTATCAGAGGCCTGGTATAAGGCAGGACCTGCTCACAGAATCTGCCAAGAACAGGGCTGATAGTGAAGAAATACACATTCCTAAGAAGTGCTAAGCACAGAATACTCACGCAAACACGTCCCGATATCAAGTGGTACCAGAACACCCCGATATCAAGGCTGGTACAAAAACATTCCCCAAGGGTAACAGGACCACACTGACCCCTCCTAAAAGATAAGGCCAGGATGACAGTACATACTAGAGATGTTTTGATTGAACCACCATGAACAAGGTGATAACTAGCCACGTCATGGGGCAGTGATTAACTATGTCAAAGGGGCGGTACTAACTTGTTTGTATCAGGATATAAAGATGCATCTCAGAGGGAGTATCTTTGTCCAGCCGAGGAGGGAATGGAAAGTCCTGCCATTCACTGAGCTGCATCCATTGTCTCAGGCATATATTTCTTAGTATTCTTGTAGAGTCTACTAGGTGCTATTACCGTGCTTTGTTGACAATAAACCTGGCCTGGCACCTTCATACCTTAACAGATCTTGTGGTCATTGGGCGGGTCGCTCGAGGTCTTCTATGTCAGCTGTCTGTGCAGAGCTGGGGCAGCACACAGGGAGAACACACACACACACACACACACACACACACAGCTGAACATCTAACCACACTGGGTTACCCGAGAATTTCTGTTTTCTTTATTGTAGTTTATTCATCGCGATTTGGCCGCAAGAAACATCTTGGTTGGAGAAAACTATGTTGCAAAAATAGCAGATTTTGGATTGTCTAGAGGTCAAGAAGTTTATGTTAAAAAGACCATGGTAAGGATTGAAACAAACGTGTTCAGCATGATCATTCTTTGAGATAATCACACCTCATCAGGGGTTATCACTATGTCTTTTCTTAGAGATGGGGCCAAGAGACAAAGTTTGGTTTTTAACCTTCCTAAAGTCCAAGGAACCAGTTGCAAAAATCACATGCAAAGTTCAGGGATATTTGGATGTAGCCTTTTGGCTGAGGCCCATCACTAGCCTTTTAAAAAAAAAAAAACCTTTCAACTATAATCTGTATTCAGATGGCTTAATTCTATTGACGTAGATGGAGCTATGTCAGCTTACGTTCCCATTGTGCAAAACAGATGTGTTAAAGCAATGGCAATAATGTTCTATACAGATATTTGGATCAGAGTAAATGGTACGTATGACATTACTACTAAGTAAGATTTCAGTGGTTTTAATAATAGCATGTCACACATAGGACAACTACAACAATTAGTCTTATTGTCACAATTAAGAGTACTAAAAATTTAAATTAAAAAAAAGAAGAAAAAAAACAAAATAATTATTCACAGGCAGCTTTGTCTCACAGCTGAAATAGTGAACTACTTTAAAAGGGTGTCACAACCACAAGCAACTGTCCAGATGTGCAGAAGGAGTTCTGGGATATAACATTGTCATGCAAGGGATGGGAATAACTCTAGCTAGAATTGTCTGATTATTTTTAATGAAAGGCAGACTTATTTAGAAGAAATCGTTTGCACAAACTGAAAGTTTGTACTCCAACCCTGGCCTTTGTATTTATTTCATGAATGTAATGAGGAAAAATGAAATAGCAACGTAAAGGCACATAACTGATTCTTATTTTCCACTTTGATATTTACAAAGTTCATATATGAAAGTGAATCCCTCCATGATCTGCACTGGTGTAAAGCCAGTGACCTAAGGTTACGATCAGGGCCTGAGAAAGTAGTGAAATTGAATGTTGATAAATCATCGGCTCAAAATATCTTGCAAGTTCCCCTAGAGGCTCCATTGAAAAGTGGGTGGAGTGGGTGGGAGTGATGAGATGGAATCCTACGAGCAAGGATCCTCAGGGAGGAAGACCAGTTCCCAGGCACTAAACCCTTGGAATCACTTAAAGAGGAAGAAGTGAACTGTCTAATGCGTCTCTTCATCCAATTCCCATGATTCTGCAGCTGAGTCAATAACACTTTATGGTCAATGGGAAAGAAATGGTGCACAGGATGTGAGCTATCATGCTGCATCATACAAGCAGAATTATTTCCATTTCATACTGGAACCACACTCATTTGGAAAGAACTTCTCTTTGCTTTATTGGGAGCTGTACAGCTGGGCCCTGACTGTACAACCAGTGCTCAAGTTGGGGAGCATGTACATCAGTAGGCCTATTGACTTGAAGGGGCTACCTGTGTAAGTGCTCACTAATGTAAGTAATGGTTGTTTGTGGTGCAGGTTTCAATAAGATTGTTTTGAAACAGCTATGAACACTACCATTAATGTAATAGCCTGTAATGCAATTCTAATGGCATCACTTCCAGGGAAGGCTCCCAGTGCGATGGATGGCAATTGAATCTCTAAATTACAGTGTGTACACCACAAACAGCGACGTGTAAGTACAGTTCTTTAATGTGTTTTTAATAAGACTTTCTTTAATAACATCAAAGCTTCATAGGGAAAAGTTTTTTTGCCAGCGTTTTTAATCATGCAGCTATTAATTCACGGAACTCAGAAAACACAGGTATATGTGTCACCATGTGGGCAGACAGCTTGAGCAGACTACAAGGAATAGTCTGAAAAAACTGAACCAAGCTAAATTTGGGTCTGAGTCCAGATCTGAGTTTCTACAAAGTACATGTGATGTTTGGACATGGGGTTAGTTCAGGGGCATCTCTAGTTTGAAACTCAAACTCAAATGCACCTTTGGAAGGCCCATACGAACACCAGTTCCTGCCAGCAAAGTGCAGCAAGTGTCCAGGGTAACAGCAAAAGATCAGATCTGTGATAGCAGTACTTGCCAGGAAACCAGATAGAACTGGCCAAGCTCTACGGGCTTGATCTTGCAAAGCACTTAAGCATGTGCATAACTGTAAGCACTCGAGCTGGCTCATTAAAGCTTGGGGGGCTTAAGTGCCTTGCTGAAATTTTCTGTATAGACTATAGTGTTGGTTCATTTCTATGCGACGTCTGTGACATTTGGTCATTTTCTATGGAACTTGGTCTCTGTAAATCTTTAAGAGAAGAGACAAAAAGAAGGTACAGCATAATTCTCCTTTGCATGACAGTCTCTTGAGGATACAGTCTAACACGGCTGCTACCCTGAAACCATAAATAAACTAGCAGAATATAATCGTAGTTAAAAAAGAAACCTCATAAGGAGGTTTGACAGAAGCTGGGAATGGGTGACAAGGGATGGATCATTTGATGAGTACCTGTTCTGATCATTCCTTCTGAAGCTCCTGGCATTGGCCACTGTTGGAAGACAGGACACTAGACTAGATGGACCTTTGGTCTGACCCAGTATGGCTATTCTTATGTTCTTGATGACCCCCTTAAGAGCCACGTTCTGCCCACTTGACTAGTGCTATTGAAGTCAGTGGGCTAAATTCTGCCCTGGGGTATACTGCTGTAAACCGGGAGTACTTTCTCAAAGTCAGTAGAATTACTCTGGATTTATGCCACTTAACAGAGCAGAATTTGGTCCCACGGGCCTACTTGCATGAACACAATAAGCAAGATTTGCCAAGAACTTTCACAGGAAAGAAAAAATTTCCTTCTCCCCTGGAATGAGGAAATTTCTGCTTGTGTCCTGGGCAAACAGAGCATCTTGGAGAGAAAGGACCACACACAAAACAATTTAGAATTAGAATGGAGTGAAGGTGGAGGGTGATGGGGGAAAGAAGTGATCCCCTGGGACATGCAAGTGGAGCTAGGTTCTTTGGGTATGAATTCCACCAGTGTAAATCCAGCATAATTTCATTAACTTCAGTGACTGGGGTTACACTGGTGAAACTGAGAAGAGTTTTTGGCACTTTGAGTAATAAATGAGACAGAGACAGTGAGGAAACAGGCCAGATCCTCAGCTGGCATAAATCAGTGTCGCTCCATCAAAGTCAATGGTACAATGCTCTTTTACACCTGTTGAGGATCTGGCCTTATATGGTTTAAAGCCTGGATCCTTATTACCAAACAGAAAATTGATCAGAAATAGTGAATTGAAACTTAGGTTCTCTGTATATTAGCAAATTATCTTGCTGAATAACACACCTGCTCACTTTTAATCATTGTTCCTGTTAAGGTATGAGTGCTTTTTCTTTGTCCCTGTTGCAGGTGGTCATATGGTGTCCTATTATGGGAAATAGTTAGTTTAGGTAAGTATCCATTTTTATTGGTACACAAATAAACCAGCGTGGGATAGTCTAGTACAGTACCCTACTGGGCATTCTGGGCTCTCAGCCCACTAAGCCATTCCTTGCTTTCAAACATCGTCTGCTGTTTTCTTTTGATTTATTAACTACATCCTGCACTGGTCACAATACCCTTAAAAAAATGGTCACAATTCCAACTCAGTCCAGGTTAAGTACCACATTACCGGAGAAAGGTAGAGAGAGCCTCTTTTCATTATCCCATGACAAGGCATTTACAGCAGGTGTTTACTTTTTAAATATTGAATAGTCCAAAGGCTAGATTCATAAAAGGACCAAGGCACTTAACTGCCAGTTTAGGCACTGACATCCCAGGCCGCACTGGGATTCACAAAACCGCTGCTCAGCTGCCCCGGAACCCTGTAGGCACCTATGTTTCTGCCTCTGAGCATGCTTACTGCAGCCACGCTAGGTGTCTGGATGCCTAAGCCCCAGAGCCATACACAAACGAAGAGAAGATAGGCGTTCTTTCATCTAAGTCACCTTGGGGCCCAAGCTGGTAAGCGTGCTCAGAGCATGCCTACTGGATTGGGCCCCTAGAAGTGAGTTTATGCAAAACAGCTGGCGGAGGAGGAGCCTACACCCCCTCAGCTTAGCAGCTCCCATCGGCTATCTTAGGTAGGGTTACCATTCGTCCGGATTCCCCCGGACATGTCCGGATTTTTGAACTAAAAATAGCGTCCGGGGGGGAATTTGTTAATGTCCGGACTTCCCTCCCTCCCCCCCATGCAGAGCACGCGTGGCTAACAGGGCAGCCGGATGGTGCTACTTACATGGGGCTCCGACAGCGAGAGAGAGTCCCTCCTCCACTTCCCCCTCCTCCCCCCTGCAGCATAGCTCCCTCCCTCCCTCCCTCCCTCCCTGCATTCGCCTCCCGCAGGCTGGAGCTCCTCCCCCGCTGCTGGCCAGCGTGCCGGGAGAACGGCTCAGACTCAGCAAGCTCCCAGAGAGCCCTTAGGTGAACCAAAGGGCAACGACAAGGGGGCCAGGGGGCAGGAGAAGGGGCAGGGAGTTCGGGAGGGGGCTTTCTGGGAGGTGTGGGTAAGGTTTTGGGCAGTCAGGGTACAGGTAGGGGGTAGGGTCCTGGGGGGCAGTTTGGGGGGGGGGTCTTAGGAGGGGGCAGTTAGGGAACAAGGAACAGGGAGGCTTAGGTAGGGGGTGGGGTTCTGGAGGGCAGTTAGGAGCAGGGGTCCCAGGAGGGGGCAGTCAGGGGACAAGGAGCGGGGGGTGGGTGTTTGGGAGTTTTGGGGGGGCTGTCAGGGGGCAGGGGTGGGGAGAGGGATCGGAGCAGTCAGGGGACAGGGAGCAGAGGGGTTTAGATGGGTTGGGAGTTCTGGGGGGGGCTGTCAGGGGGTGGGGAGTGGTTGGATGGGGTGTGGGAGTCCCAGGGGTCTGTCTGGGGGTGTGGATAAGGGTTGGGGCAATCAGGGCACAGGTAGGGGGTAGGGTCCTAGGTGGCTAGTTAGGATTGGGGAGAGGGTCTCAGGAGGGGGCAGTCAGGGGACAAGGAGCAGGGAGGCTTAGGTAGGGGGTGAAGTCTTGGGGGGGCAGATAGGGGCAGGGGTCCCAGGAGGGGGCAGTCAGGGGACAAAGAGCAGGGGGGGGGAGGGTTGGGGGTTCTGAGGGGGCGGGAAGTGGGTGGGGCAGGGGCGGGGCTAGGGCAGGACAGGGGCGGGGCTAGGGCGGGGCTCCTCCCGTCCTCTTTTTTGCTTGCTGAAATATGGTAACCCTATCTTAGGCAAGGATCCACCTAGCATGCTGGCTTTTTGTGAATCCTATTCTGAGGTGCTGATTTCTCCGCATTCATTGTATAGGGAGCCTAGGCGCCAAACTCAGGCTTTGTGAATCACAGTGATTTTCTAGGCCTCGCTAGTCAATGTCACCAGGCCTAAGTTTCTTTGTGTACCTAGCCCTAAGATTACTCTCCAGCTATAACTTCGCGCCTGAGCCTGCAAACACTTACTACCACTGGTCTCATGGGGCCTAAGTCTGCTCTGACACTGCCTTCAGTAGTGTTATTCCTGCTTTACACGGCTGTATGTAAGTGAGATCATAATCGGGCCACTGACTGTAAGAATTTTGGGAAGACACACTAGCAATGGAACTATGCCAGTTTACACCAGCTGAGGCTCTGGCCCGTTTGCCTTTTACTTTATAAAAACACTGTGCATGGTTTTAGCAGAGCATAAATAATGAATAAAATTATTAATATTAAATTCAGTTACTCAGTACAAGCTTCCTTCATCTTTACCTGCCTTCATCAAATATTTTGTTGCTGAGCCATCCTGTAGCTCTTGTGCTGAGCGCGGTTAGCCTTACTTGTGATAGCACCAGAAAAATTTGCTTAAGCCAATGTCAAACTCTTGTGTTTTAGGTGGGACACCATACTGTGGAATGACATGTGCAGAACTCTATGAGAAATTGCCACAAGGGTACAGACTGGAAAAGCCTCTCAATTGTGATGATGAGGTGTAAGCAAACAAGTGCATTAATTATTATTTTATTTTCATTGTTTACTGCGAAACTAGCTGTTTTCGGGGACGCCATGACTCAGCAAATGTGTGATTTTTTGATATTCAATAATATAGCTGTATGAAGCCTGAATGCACTGTTACTTGCAGTATGGCACGTCACCTCCAAAGGTGCTATACTTCGTACAGGCTGGGTGGCTGTCCTTTTGAAAACCACCACAATGTTCTACACAAAAAAAATCATCTTCAAGGAGGCCAATCATGGGAAATTTAAGCTCAAATATGGCTGTTGGAAGGGGAAAACAAAGCATGGTTGAATTAAAATTGGTTTGCTACCTTAACAGACCTGGGCAATACCAGTCTAATTACCACTATGCTGGTGGAAGCCATGGAAGAGATCATAAACGTGGATATGTGCCACTCAGTAAAGCCAATTCCTATGAGTCTGGGAATGCCTAATCAGGGCCAGCTCCAGGCACCAGCTTACCGAGCAGGTGCTTGGGGCGGTCACTTCGGAGAGGGGCGGCACGTCCAGCTGTTCTGCGGCAATTCGGCGGACGGTCCCTCACTCCTGCTGGGAGCGAAGGACCTCCCGCTGAATTGCTGCCGCAGATCGCGACTGTGATCGCGGCTTTTTTGTTTTGTTTTTGGTTTTGGTTTTTTTGTTTGGCTGCTTGGGGAGGCCAAAACCCTGGAGCCGGCCCTGTGCCTAATGAGCGTCTTAGGTGGTGAAGCACTGTTATAACAGCTCAGGTGGCTCCCGCTTCCCCACCTCTGGTGCAGTGGATGTGGTCTGGGAGGACTGGAGGCGGGGAAGGGAGTGTGGCCATTCAATTCTCAGCGTGGCTGTCAGGGCTGATTGGTGCATCTCTTAGAGGGCTGTCTGAAAAATTCCAGCCTTAAACTGGGGCTGCTTGTCATGGTTTTAAGATGGAATCTACACGCCTTGTGTTCAGTGACATGCATCCAAGTCATCATGGGTTGTGTCTCATTTTTAAAGGTATGACCTGATGAGACAGTGTTGGCGGGAGAAACCATATGAAAGGCCATCATTTGCTCAGATCCTGGTGTCACTGAACAGGATGTTAGAGGAACGAAAGGTAAGGCTGAATAGCTGTGCTAGCTTGAAGTCCAAAGGCTAAATCTTTCCATGGCATATGTGTGTGACACAATTAGTGAGGTCTATAGCCCGCTCAATAATTAGAGCACAGCTTGGTGCACGTGAGAAAAAAAATGCATCACCAACCTCTCTTATTTTTTCAGACATATGTGAATACCACGCTGTATGAGAAGTTTACCTATGCAGGCATCGACTGCTCTGCTGAAGAAGCTGCTTAAGACAGAAAAAATCTTCATATATTGAGTAACCATTAAACAAACCAAAAACTCAGTCTTCTGGGGGACAGAATGGGATGTGCTGTGTAGAACTGTGTATAGCTTTTTGTATAATATTGTTGAACTACAGATAGCATTGTGTATGTCTTACAGTAAGCTCTGCCTCCATAGACTGTAGGAGTGTATATACTGTTTTGAGTAGGAATGGGCTAATGTCATAAATTCTGAGATACATGTCACACACAATAGAATCTTTTTTCGGGAAATGCGGTGATACTTACTTTAAGTAGCCCCTGCAGAAACACTTATTGAAATGCATTGTGCATTGCTACCCTAGGTATTTTCCAAGAGTTAATGATAACATAGAATATCTCATTAGCTAAATTTTATGGTGATTCTAACACAACACATTTTTGTGTACGTGCCAAAACAGTGCTATGTCTCCAGAGAACAGACAATACTGTAGCAGTACCAGACAACACCGCTTTAGGAAATCAGCAGTAAAAGCGAGCCCTGAAAATAATTTGTTTCTAGAGCTTTTGAACTAGCTGACATCTATGCGATACAAGCAACTGCTGTTTAATAGCCAATTTCTTGTATTAAATATCAATGTTTAACTTGATAATATAAATATTAGAGAGTGGTGTTATTTTAGAAAGTCACATGGTGTTTATCACGAAGAATGGGCATTCATAAATGTATTACATATTGTAAAACACATTTCTAAACAGTCAGTTTGGCTACAAGTGCAGCTTTTTCATTTTGTATTTGAGTCTAATAATGCACTGACTAGATCATTAGTTAATTATAATCAGGCAAGGTTCACTTACTTGCTTGTGACCACACTATTCCTTGTGTGCCTGCATGTAGTTTAGTGTGTGGCCTTTAACAAATAATGTACTAAAAGCCTTTGAAATATTTTCCTTCAGTGGCATTATTAAAAGGTTCTCACACATCATTCAGCTACTGTACATGCTCTTCAAGAGGGCAGGAATATTTTTACATTTCAGTATAATGGCTTTCACATTAGTGTGTTTGACAACTGAATCCGGACACTTGCGGTCAGATGAAGATTTTTAATTTGCTCTCAGCCCCTGGGTGACAGATATAATAGGACACCTGGGCCGTGGTGGCCCCTCCCTGCTGCTGCTACCTAGTGAATCTTCCTCCATTTCACGCCCACCCCCACT
This sequence comes from Chrysemys picta bellii, assembly GCF_011386835.1. Classification (NCBI taxonomy): domain Eukaryota; kingdom Metazoa; phylum Chordata; order Testudines; family Emydidae; genus Chrysemys; species Chrysemys picta. The sequence goes on from NC_088796.1 coordinate 113,933,933, forward strand.
TCCCCCCAGGTCCCCGTCCCCACCTCTCGCCATGTCCCCTCTTCACCATCCTTCCCCCACAGAGGCAGGACAGTGAAGAGGGACAGGGTGAGCTATACGGAGGCTAATCCTTTAGTAGCTAAAAATCTAAAGGTTTATTTATAAACAGAAAGAAAGGTGAGCATTAAAATTGGTTAAAGGCCTCAACTATATACAGTAATTGCAAAGTTCTTGGTTCAGGATTGTAGCAGTTTGGAATAAACTGCTGGCTTAAGTCAAGATTCTGGAATATAGCCACAGCTTGGATGGGTCATTCAGTCCTTTGTTCAGAGCTTCAGTTTGTAGCAAAGTTCCTCCAGAAGTAAGAAGCAGGATTGACGACAAAATGGAGATGTTTCCGGGGCCTTTTATAGCTTTTGCCATTTGGAGGGAATCCCATTGTTCTTACTGTGGAAAATTACAGCAACAAGACGGAGTTTGGAGTCACATGTCCATGCATTTTGCCTAGTCACAGCAGGAAATTCCATTAAGCGTAGATGGGCGTCTCCCATGGTCCATTGTCAGTTAAATATGCTTTTGTTGGATCACTCAATTTGAATAGTCCCTCCAAGATGTGCTGGCTAATTACTTTGTGGGCCTTACCCAAGGAGCAAACATTTGAAATCCAGATATAGAGGCAATACTTACAACTTCAAATACCAAAATGATAGCATAATCATAACCAGCAAATCATAGACACCTCACTTGACAACCTTTGTACAAGATTCACTCTAAATATATAACAGTGGTTGGAACAATGAGCTATCTGGTCATATTTTAACCAGATAATGTCACAAGAGAGCCAAAAAATTATCAGCCCATTTTACAGATAGAGGGGGAAAGGCCATAGAGCAAGATCTGAAAATTGAATCTATGGCTCGCTCCTGAGTCCCATGTTAGTGCTTTAACTACATGAGCATCTCTCTGTGACCCTAATCTCATTAGCTATTTCTTTGCCGTCCCATTGCCATGGTCTCTGTATACCGATGCCTCTTGGTTCATTGGCCGTTTCTGGTAGTGCATAGAGAAGCCAAGCTTTCAAGGGAAAAACTACTGGGAGGAATGGCATGGCGGCGGGAGGGGCTGTAAAGGCTTTTCCATTTGCTACACGAAAACAAAGTTCTACCACCCATAAAGAAAATAGATCTAAAACACATCTCTGTGCCTGTATATATGTGCGTGAGACAGCAAAAATGAGACTGGCCACAGTTTGCCTAAAGTGCAGATCAGTTTATATAATGTCACAGCTGTAATATTTTTAAAAATAATTACTGAAGAATGTTAAAGCTGTTCAGACAAATTATAACAGACCAATGCCCCTACCTCAAGGTCACACTCTGCACAGCAGTTGGCTTGTTAAGACACCTGTGTGTGACGCTATTACATCGCACATTTTGGGGGCACAAATTTGCATTTGGTTGGGAGGGAGGAGGGGCATCCATTTACTTTTTCAAAATGCCTTGTAAATGCAAAACCTAGACCGATTCTCGTGTTCCCATATATATATCAAGGATAACTATATGAAACCTGGTTGGGGGGAAGAGACTTTAAAGTGATATGATCAAAGAACCACATGTCCCTCTTCCTCCCCCCGCCCCAAAAAACAAACACCCCCCTAAACATTTATATCAGTGTATGAAAGTACCTGGTCAAGCCATAATCATGCAAGTTAACACTTTATTGTAAAATGTGATTAATCAAAATGTTAAGACCTCCCTCACCCCACCCCCCGAGTTCTGCAAAGGACTCTAGCACTACAGGCCTGATGCTGGAGTGAGCATGCCCCCAAGACCCTAAAGAGGTACTTTAAGTCAGACTGGGGACACTCAGGGGGCCTGCATTTGTAGCTACCCCATTAGATGGTATGATGGCTACATCATTCCACAGGGTGCCTGTTAAAACAGTCTATGTAGCTATAGGTAAACATACAGCCATAGCTCTGTACATACACCATCACGTTTTATAAATTAATCACATGTCCAAGACAAATTTCAGAGCTATGTGTGTATTAACTCATATAATGATTGTTTTTTAACCATGTTTGCATTCAGCCTTCTTCCTGGGGCCGAGAAGTTTGGATTAAACATTGTGTGTCCTTGGCCGGCTCAAACAACCACCAATTTAAAAAAAAACCCAAAACAAACATCCCCCTTTCACTGCAGTCTCCCTCTCCTCAAACAATAACACACCCCTGAGCAGAGTTTTTAGATACAGCCCTATTTCAGGTCATTTTTAGAGAAAGTTTTGTACTACGTTGCTGTGATAGAAAGATTTTTGGCACCGGTCTCTTTGCTATTTGTTTCAGAGTAGCAGCTGTGTTAGTCTGTATCCGCAAAAAGAAGAACAGGAGTACTTAGTCTCTAAGGTGCCATAAGTACTCCTGTTCTTCTTTTTGCTATTTGTGAATTCTGTAAACAAAACGTTGATTAGTGCTAGCTGTGGCCTTTTCAGAGGTAACGAGTTTCTTTTGGATGTGACAAGCACCCATTCCAAGTCATGCAAAGTCGATATTTGAAAGGAAAAAAAAATAACCTCCACATTGGTAGTAGTATAGGTCTCCTAATTTAGAAGGTCAAGCTTAACTTGTAATACAATCTATGTGAGGAAACAATGCATCCCTGAAAGGGGAATAATGAAATTGGGCTCCTCTACAGGCAACCTCCCATGTTTTCATTAGCTAAATGTACTTTGTGCAAAGCACCCTTTGTCGTGGTGTACTGTTGCATAGCATTCCACCACATGGTTATTTCTAGCAGGTACTTAACCTGCTACTGATTTGGAATACAGTTGTTTACTCCACCCTCCCTGCACCAGCACCTCCTGGTTTGGTGTCATTTTTTCCTTTACATTATTTCATTAACAAGAGAGTGCGTAAGTAAAATGGCATTCTACATGACACAGGTATCCAGGCTGAGCTAGAATCTTGGAAGGATTTCAATGCACTCTATCTGCTCTCTACCACGAGAGAAATCACACCACATAGATTGCACAAGTTTCATATTTTGCGCATTACCACTTCCAAAATCTGTAGCTATTGCTACAGCATAAATTATGGATCAGATTACAGATGTACATATGGGTCTATGAAGAAAAACATTGTAGCTTTGTGAGAAATAAGTGGCCAACATGTCCTTTGCAGTAAACAGTAACACCTTTAATTTGGATTTTTTTTTTGTTTAGGTTGATGATTGTAACTGACAGCTTATTGCTTTTTAACTTTGCTTCATTTAAAAAAAAAAGTGACCCTACCAAAACATCTTTACAAAGTAAGGTTATCAAAAACAGGTCAAAATAAAAGATATAAATCATTAGGTTCTCCATAAACAAGAGTTAGGCTACCTGTAATCTGAACTTCTACTTTCTGGTTTAGATGCATTTTACTTTTTAACATGTACATTTCTTGGGGAAAACTGACATAGGTGAGAAGATTGTAGTGTTTCTCCAATTTGTTTTTCTACACCACTCTTTGGTGGGGGAGGGGGAGAGAAGAGGGAGAGGATGGAAGAGAAGTAGGAGAGAAATTGACTTTCCAGGTGTGATTTGCAGACAGCAGCAGTGGCACTATAAAGGGGGTCAGGCAAATTAGTTCTTTGTTTTGTATTGTAAGATAATTTGGTACAAGTTTTAAAAATAGAAAAACCAAGTTCTTGTTTCTTACTGTTTAGATCATCAGCAGTGCAAAGCTGTTAAGTAGTAGGTACAGAACCAACCCCTCCAACTAACCACATTTTTACACTGAACAAAAATTATACTCTTAATAGCAAACATCCAACGTTAAATAATTCTTGTACAAAAATCCTTACAGACTGTTTAAATACACTCCACTGAATATTCAATGTAGTTACAGGGGGGTTGATACACTTTTACACTGGCACTATTAGTAATGTTTTTGTGGAAGCACCCCATTGACTGCAACACACACTAAAAGTGATTAATACTGAAATATTATGGAAAGGGAAGTCGCTTCATGTTGATTATGCTGTTCTTGAAGAAAATCACCATTTTCTGCCCTTAGTATCCTCCTTTACTTTCCAAAGCATCAGTTCCATACAAGCAGCAGCATCTTCACTAGAATCATGGCCACCAACTAGGACGGAACAAAATAGATTCATATTTAAAAAGTAGTAAACAACATTTTCCCATCAGATAGTGTCCATCACAAAAAAAGATACAAAAGAGGAAAAGAACATAGCTTTCAGAAAAGTCAATTATTCTAGAACTGACTGATGCAGAGAGCCCGGCTTCACTACTGGCTAGTGAACTATAGGATGGAAAACCAGCAACATACCAAACAATATTTACATGAACCTGGGACATCTATGAGTGTTCTGCGTATTCAGGTATTGCATTTAAAACTAATTTAGTGACATGAGAAAGTAGAGGATGGATGAGATGCAGTGGAAGGAAGAAAAACAGAAGTAAAGAAAAAAAATCCCACAAAAAAGGTGGTGTTGCAGAATAACATAACTGGCGTACAGCAGTAAAATTAATTCAGGAATGGGAAGCTGGAGGGACAATAACGGAGGGTGAGGGTTAGTCGCATGATCTGTGTCAGACACTTATTTGCTCATCATTTGTGAGATAAAGTAAAGAAACAAGAAAAGACAATTGATCTTTCAATGATATTAAGTATTCAGCCTTGAAAAAAATTGCAAGATAAGTTTGTTTATTACTAACTAGGTAACACTTTTCCATATGCAGTTTGTTATGGCTCCAGTGTTGTTCACACACATCCTATCAAACATCAGTACTAAACCTGAATATCTTGCAGGAAACAGGTGACAAAGTTGAAATTCAGTATTTAGACTGATATGACAGGAATTTGCAAAAGTACTTCCATAGCAACATATAAGGAGTACCAAACTTCAGCAGTAATAAGTATAAATACTCATTTTTATTGCTATTTCACTAAGAAATGGTAGAACTACCTCATATGGAGTAGCAATTGAAGTTAGCATTCCCTGACCGAATGTCAGGTGTACTTATCCATGATTTTAGTAGAACAGGAAAATGTTTGGCATGTACCCTACATAGGAAAAATTATCAAGGCTGGCATTCATCAGTCCACATGCATCTATTATATCCTGACTGTCTCATTGCACAGTTCAGTTAATTTATGTTTTTGCAAGTCTACTTTAAAATGAAAACATCCAGCTGGGAAGGTAGGATAGTAATGCACTGCTTTTATAGTAAAACTAGACATATTTGCCTCTGCCCCACACAGAATGAGAAGTTCAACACCTGGCCTTAGGAGTGAGACCACCTGATAGAACATCCTGCTGGGAAAACTGAACTTCGACAATAGCTAGAGCCAAATCTAAAAATAGAAGTTCTATAAAATTTAAGAGGAATAATCTGGGGTGAAACGATTTTTCCCCTCCAGCTACACATTTGCAGCTCCTATTGACTTAAATAAAAGTTGTTCATGCCCGTTTTGTCATTAACCTTTACAAAAAAAAATGCATCTCCAGTGGCTGGCAATAAGATTTCAGAAAGTTTTAGGAGGCTGTAAAATCTATTCCTTTTCCAGTCTTCCTTGAAGCATTTAAACCTGCAGAACTCATTTCCCATTTGTCCTTCAGAACCTGCAGGCAGCCATTCTTTTTCCTTGTCTTTGAGCTAATGGTGGGCATTTCCATCTGGTAGCATGAGGGGAGGTGGTTGATGGGGGATGGTGTCCAAAGCAGACAGAACTGTTTGGTGTTCTGCTTCATGAGATATGAAAGATTTATAGACAACAGAACAACTAGCCCAGAAGCTATTAAAATAAGCCACCATATAAAATAGCAGTGTTCAAAGGCTAGAAACAAGCTTTAAACAACTTTTTTTTTAAATAGAATTTGGTGCCATCACATATACCATATAGAAACTACATCTATAGGGAAGCGTGATACAAGTACAAACAAAAGGAGTTAATACCATTTAAGAACATGAGCTAGTTTCTTTTTGCATAGCATCTGCTCAGCTCACTGAAGTGGCAAAATTTCCATTAACTCAAAAGAAGCAGGGCCCAACAATAGAGGTATTGAATCCTGAATATTGTACTTTCCAGATTCATTGGAAGAACTATAATTTGCACAAGTTAAGATAATAAAATACAACAAAGTACCTGTTCTGTAATTACTTAATATGTTGCATTAAGTACTGTGTCATCTCCACACAAATTCCTATATGATAATATGGAGGCCTTTCAAAGACCTTTTGTATCCTACACAAAAACATTTAAAGTTGTCTTCATCACATGGCAAGCTTCTTCCATCAGAAAGCAAACAGGAGGCTTTAACTTCATGAATTTAGTTCTGACCATTTTCTAGCTTTGTTGGTATAAAAGTCTGCATTGTTGGTTACCTGTTTAATTACATATTTATTGACTATTACTGAAATTCTCAGACATTCAGAACTACCTTTAGCCAGGATGTTGATACACTTAAAAACTTGGAGACCGAGATCTGAAAGTGAAGAACCCTTGTAAAGGCATCACTTACCTAATTTATTGAGACCTCATTCTCATATATATCTTAATTAGACGTACATTTCTTTAAAATGTATGTTCTAGGAAGGTTTGTAATGCGTTTAGGTGATCACACAACTGCTCGCTAAACGAGTTCCCCTCTCCACTCTGCACAAAAACACCCCAACAAACACTGGAGAAAACACTTAGTTTCCATTTTTAGAAAGTTTGATTTAAATCCAATTTAACAGATTTAGTTGAAAATTCCCAGAAGTTGAAACATCACCTACCGAGTGTTTCCTGCCAGTTTGGGGAAGAGACACTATTCTGCATTCTCTGAATCTCTGCTTTAAGTGAAAAACTGAATCCAGGCTTAATGTAGAGATGCTACTGTACCTCTGTAATTACAAAGCTCTAAGACAAAGCAGTAGCCAAGAAAGTTTCAAACACAGAAGTTCAAAAGGTACAAGTCATCTTCTATCAGATATTTGCTTAGAGAGATCAAAAGTAGGATACTTATTTTTTAAAGGACTTTACTGATTAAAACTATTAAATGGAAGACAAATATTGTTGACTACAAAGAAAGTAGTTCAGGATATGACTGAACATTTCCACATTAGCTCTGGACACCACTACTTGTTTTACAGTATCAAAAAGCATGCTAGGCACCTCATATCGGACATGTTCCCTGCCCCTGAAGTGCTTATAATCCAACACTGGGCATGACAGAGTGGACATAATAGTAGGAAGGGATTCAGGTGAAGGAGTCAAGTAAAAGCAACAAGATCATGCCATTACTTTGGTTAATTATGTGCAGACATTTTCTGTTTGATTAGCTATTATTAAAAAGCCTAATAATATTAGGTATTGATTCACATTTTGTAGGCACCACCGAAATTCTAAGTTTCAAGGAAACTATGCCTAACAACAATTTCATAATTTAAACTTGTGTAGTATATAGAATTTAGAAGCCAAGGAATGTAAGATCACAGAGCAAGGGGTGTCTTTGGAGAATATTTACCTTTACACAAACTAAATGTTTATTGAAAGGAAGCCTTCAACTAATCATCTAGACCACATGATCATAGACAGTTGCCAATTAGGAGCCTCGTAGACCTGGAGTTTGAGTGCAAATGCATTCAGATACAAGTTGTGTTCAAAACTTGTATAGGTTCAAAACTTTTGGCCCAATTAGTTTAGCCAAAAGTGTTTCAGTGTAATTATATTTTAAAAAAGGAAAACTGTATACATAAGCCTTACATTTAGTAGCCCTAATGACATCCATTTTCATTGCCCTCAACTGTTATCAACTCCTATGGCTGATTAATAAAGATTCAGGGTCAAACAATTACCCTGGGGGAAAAACTGCAGGTTAAGATAAATGAGATTCTTCACAATTTATTTTTAAGAAGGTACACTATTCGCTCCAGATGACACCAAAAATCTTGCACATAATGGTTCTACTCATTTGAAATACAGTCCAGCTGTGCAGCTTCCATGCAATGTTGCAGCTTAAAGGTTGTGCCTGCTCTTCCTTGGAATCCCCTTTTTGCCCCTTTTCCTCCCCAAGCATCCTTATGTCTCATTCAATTGGACTGCCATACAGCAAATAGAAGTATTCTGAAAATAAGAACTGATTGTCGATCAAGACAGTATTTGAAGAACTGTGTTAACAAAGAGCTAAATAGAGAAGTGCTAATCTGAAGTACTGTGGGCAGTTTCCATTTTTTCCCCCTAAGGCTCAAAAAAGTGTGTGTCTGGGAACTCATTAAAATAGTGCTTTCAATCAGATGACTAATGTACAGCATGTCTCATTTTAGTCTATAGAAGTAATTGTACATGTATACTGTGTATGTAGTTCTACTGATTTTTCTTTTAAGCCCAACTGAGCAATTCATTTTTATGATTTTAAAACTGAAATCCAATGAAATTTTAAGGATGGTATTTTGTATCCTAACAAAAAACCTCGTGTGTCATGTCTCTAGCTAGCATGTGTGAATGTGTGTTTAAAATATGCATATAAAATATTTATCAGCCATAACCCATTACGTTTTCCATTTTGATTCTCAGACATTTTTTTGACTCTCTCAAATTGGTTTTCCCCCTTTTAGTGCTACTTGCAGACAGCATGATTTCCTTGTTCATGTTTCTATACATTTGATACATACATCGGTTTTGTATAAAGAATTTTATTTAAAAAAAACTGAAGTCACAATTAGAACTTTTGCCTTTAGGAGATAAAAAAAATATTAAAAAATTACTGAATATTGCATTCGAAAATTGGACTAAAAGTAATCCTCCAAAATAATTGACATGTGCATAAATGAAAATGGCTGAAACATAGGTACACAAGTTGCACTTTGAAAGTTAATTCCGCTTTGAGAGATATTACTCACTTTACTCATGGGAGAGAAAATGGAGAAGAGAGTCTCTAAAGTGAAGAAATGTTAAAGTGCAACCAATGTAAAATGCAATCTTACACAAGATTCTATACCGTAATTAGTGAAATTAAGAGCATCATTCCCACACACAAAAAGATAGTTGGCAAGTTAAAGGGTGACAATTTTGCCTTAAATACTTCCACATCTACACTTGCAGTATTTTATGTATATACTACAATGAACACTGCAATACTGATGTAATTTCATCTAAGACAAAGTTAGCAAGTTTTTAAACAGCAACAACCATACTATTAGATTGGCAGTTGCTTGGTACTTTTCCTTTATTATGCAAATCACCAATGGCTTGTATAGAAACTAAAATAAGCGCCTACCATCATCTTGAATAATTCGTCTGAGGTAATCAGCCATTAGATTTCTAAGTGCTCTTTTATGAGGCAAGCCTAGCCGATGAGGAAACACCACTGCTGTGTCCACAACAGTGTTATGAATCAGCTGTTAAAAAAAATTGCAGTGGTCTGTGTTAAGTACATCCATGATCACAAGTCCAATTACATTTTTCCTTTAATAAAATAAAACTTAAAAATTATCTCATGGTTAAAGCACTACCTCTGTCACCTTTAAGTCCCTTTTTATAACCCACTTCCTTCAACTGGTTTCACCCTTGATTTCTTCATACTATTCCTGTTCTGTTTTATCTGGTCTTATTAGATTGTAAATTCTTAAGGGCTGGGGCTGTCTTTATATGTTCTGAAAAGTGTTATGTATATTACTTCCACGATCTAGAAGTTTGTTAATTTGATGTACAGTCAACAACTATCAACTATTTTTAGGCCACAAGCTAATATTTTACCACTTTTTATTCTTGCCTGAAAACTATATGAAAAGCACCCTGATACGTTCATATGTCGTATGAAAAAAATTCATAATTGTAGCTTCTGAATATCAATGGCAGTGACTCCCTACTAGGATTGCCAAATGCTTGGTTCTTTTTTACATTTGGCTGAAATCTTCCATTGAGCACTAGTGCCTTTCACTAGTGTCAGTCCAATAAATTCTGACTGTTAGAAACCTGAGTACTGAATACATGCAACAGAAGTTTTGTGTTTAACGATGCTTGCTTCAGCAGTGATTCAGTACAAATATATGCTCAACTATTTAAATGTGCACCGAGTGTTTTAAAGCAATTATAAGCAGTTGGCGAATTCATTAGAGTTTATGCTAAAAAGGCAAATAGTGGCAGATTTCTTCCCCCCCCCATTTAATATCAAGGAAAATATAAAGCAAGGATGACGTAAAACTGCATAGTTAAAAGCACACAAAAAATCAAAAGGAAAAGTGAAATTTTCATTGACGTTTGCTTGCTTGTGTTGTATCTATGTATTGATACCTTTTTCTATTCTGTATCTAAGTATATGAAAGCTATTCATTTCATCGATGTCATAATATACATTATGAACCACAGCATGCTGACAAATTAATCTACCAAAATCTTAACTTTTATTCCCTATTTCATTACTTTAACTGGGCACCATTATATCCTGCAATAAGTTCAGTTCTATTCTAAAGATATTCTTCTGAAGACCAGTTACTTTTAAGTTAAAGTTAGTGACAGCACAGGTTTCAAAAAAATCTTGTAGAAATTTCACAGAACCAATGCTTAAATGTTTTACCTTAAGAGCAAATAAATCATTTTCTAAGCTGTGTCCAATTAAAATAGTATCTGCACTGAACAAGTTTAGCAATATTGCCTGCACATCCCGAATAGATGATGATGTGTTCTTCAAGTCCTCTTCTGTCACTCCAGAAAATCTAAGATAGATTTAAAAGAGCTTCAGTAAGTGAGAAATATAGCAAGTGAACAACAGTGGGAAGAGGTAGTCTCTGGATTCTTTTTTGTAGCATTCAAATTCCAATACCGGGTAGAGTTAAACGTAGAACACTGAACTCCGACAGTAGACCAATTTTTATTCTCCTCTCCAGCATAGGTGCCAGGATAATGAGGTTACTGGCTTTGGCCCTGCTTTCAGAAAAACTACTGTGACAGCTGGCTGCAGATTGTCCACGTAAGCCTAGAATGAAGGAGGATTTGGGGGACTGCAAGGACACAGGTCCCGCTATTGACAGATTGAGGCAAAAACCACAGACTTGGCATTTGCTGGGCTTCTTCCTCCTCCTCCTCTTTGATAGTGAATCAGAGCAAGTAAAAAGCAAAAGCCTCTAAAAAGGTTGCCTTGCCTTAAGTTTTGCATTTGATGCTACTTCAGCAAAGGCAGAAATCAAGACTTCAGAACGGAATGCATGAGGATCCTGAGGAGGTTGAAGCCAAAAAAACTTTTACATCCAGGATGGATGCCTCTTGCCTGACTGACAGGGAGATAGGACATGCAGATTCTGTACATTAATAGCAGCCACATTTCATCAAATCTTACTCCAGTAAGTTTTTAAGTTTGTTATTTAAAGTTGTGATGCTTCAGACAGGGATCACAAACACCGACATCTCTAGATTTGTAAGTAATGTCACATGAAAATACAACTATTCATTTGGGGAGAAACGGGGAAAATTTACATAATGTAGAAAAGAGTTTTTTGTTTAACTTAAAGGGGGTAGCCAATTGTTTTGTATCCAAATTTACCTCCAATAGGCAGAAGAAAGTTTTAAAAAGTAAATATAGAAAATACATACTAACTTCTCTGAACGGAGTTTTTATTGAATTAAAATCAACAGTTCGTGAATTAAGGCACTAACATCTTCAAATGTTACAGGTTTTTTTTTAAAAAAGATATGCATACCTAGTATTATAGTCTATGATTTCATTATCTGGTTTAACAAGTGTATCATAGGCAACCTGTAGGTTTGAATCAACCACTGTCACTCTAGTAAGTTCCAGACCTTGTGTTGTGTAACACTAAAAGAAAAACAAAACAAGTGTTAAATGAGAATTTAGAATATGTCACCTCTGTGCCTTTTGCTCTTTATACAAGATATGTAACATGAAAGAACCACACAGGTACTGTGGAGTCCAAATAATAGTGTTACCTACCCTTTCCTGCAACCACACTTAAGTAGTTTTGTTTCCCTTCCCCCCCCCGCCCCAAAATCAACACAGATTGCCGCAACCGTTAAGTTTCTCTATATTGATTACATCTCGATCTTTCCTTAAGGAGCAGTCTCTGGATGTGATAACAGCAGTCACGTTTTATTTAGCTAATACTAAACAGCCTCCAATTCTGTATCAGTCTTCATAGATAGAATGCATCCAGTTCAGCCTAAATCTTAATGAAAACCCATTCCACCACTTTTTATTCCTAGAACAAAATTATACACAGTATTTCCTATGAAGCAACATTCAAAAGTAGCTGACAAATGTTTGGTTTGAGCTGAATATTTCAAGAAGCCTAAAGTTAACCGTACCATCTCACAGTCGAGTGCAAACACACCATGATTTCCATCAGCAGGAGTTAGTTTGATAAATGTCTTCACAAAGCCATCCAGGTTCTCCTTTCGGCCATCATGGACATGGAGCTGTGAAGTTTCCATTAGCATTAAAATGTGATTAATAAGTGTCTTATTGCTATGCCAGCATAACCCCATAGTTATAGAGATACAGTCTATGCTGATGGAAGGGGTTTTTAATATCAGTGTATGGCCACCATCTCCCCATCCAAATGTAGCCAGATCAAGGGAAACATTTTTCCATTGACCTAGCTGCATCTACACTGGGTGGTTAGATTAGCATAGCTATTTCATTCAGTGGCGTAGATTTTTCATACCTCTGAACAACGCAAGTCTGTCAACCTACATTTTAAGTGTAGACCAGGTGTTATTCGATTGCTGAGAGTGTAAGTTCTTTGATATAGACTAACTAGAGTTAAACAGGAGAGCCTTTTATTTAACATTCTCCACTCAACCTACTAAATCTTAATACAGAAACCCAAGTTTCTGTAAAGATAGTGCTTCATAAACTTGACATCTATGACAACTGGTGGGCCATGGGTAACTGGCTGGTCACAAGGTGCTGGCTCTCGTTTTTCCTGAAGGGAGAAATGAATGGAGGAAAAGGACACACAAAAACAAAATTAGATGCGATTCTTTTTGGAAAAACAACGCTAATTATATTAGAAATAGCTGAAGCAATACAATTACTTTCCTATTTCATTTTCATGAAAATAGCCACAGAGCTATTTTGTGATCATAAGTATACAGCCCCTGCTATTGTATTGGAAAGGGAAGTGGGTCTTGAGACACTTTCTTAAGATGTGATCCCCACTGTGAAAAAGTCTGAGAAGCCTACTAGTAACATGTTCCTACCTTTGCAACCTGGCATCCAGGAGACCCAACTACTCCTTCACAACAGCTATACCGTGTTTCCAAGCCACCAGGAACTGCCATAAAAGTTAAAGGAAAATTCAAAAAGCAGTCAAACGACTGAAACAAATCAGTACTTGTTTTACTTTCCTCAAGCAAGGGACATGTTTTAATGCATCTGTACTTGACTCCATGATGGTGTGTCTAGGTCAGTAGAACCCAGGCTTCTTACACATGGACATTTGATATGTTGCTAGGTATCCTCAATCCCCAAGGCACAGCAGATATTTCTAATTTTATCTGCATCCCAATCCAAGCACACTTCAAGGTGGTAAACAAGATTGTAATATGAAACATTAGTAATTAAAAAGTTCTTTTAAATGATTTTTGATAGTGGCTTACATCAAGAGTGAACACGAACTATACTAACCTTTTTGTCTTAGTACTCTACCAGAATGGTAGTTGCATTCTTCTTTACGAATGTGCTTTCCTGAAGCAGTAACAGTGTATATTTCTCCACATCTACAACATACTCTTTTGGAAGCTGAAAGTAGTATGATAGTTCAATGACTAATTAAAATTCAGCCTTGAAAAAATTCTACTTGCCCTCCTTTCCTCATTCTGGACAAATGAAACAATACAAGATCTTCTTCCTTTTCAATTATCAGGGAAGTGATAGGCACAGTAACTACTTGTCTAGCTAAGTAAATACATTTTTATGACAAGTTTTCCAAGGCTGGTCAAGTTATATGACAAAAACAATTTAGCACTAAAATAATATGAATTCCTGTGGCATAATTCTGATATATGCTTCAGTTATAAGAATTTAAAAAAATTCTTAAAGACTTTTTTTTTAAAACTCAAGTTAAATTCTTGAAGTATCTTTTATTAATCCAACTACTGAAGTCAAAGACTCTCGAACCTTTTTGGTTTACTAATACTGCACTGTGGACAGAATATGCAATTCTGGGCAAGAATTTCACTCACCAAATAGTTTTACTAACATTAATGGAATTATTTGAGAATAAAACCTAAAGAATTTTGTAACAGTTTGCAACAATCAGGGCCCAAGTAGTTACATAACACTATTGTACACAATTTCAATACAATATATACCAGATACCAAAAGAAAGTTAAGTTTAAGAGAAAGAAGTTGTGTGTTGGGGGGAAATTAGTTTTTCCATATCAACTGTTATAGATATACATTTACAAATTCTGGTTTCATTCACTTACCATCAGATACAGCTGTTTTTGTAATGCCATTACCCAATATAGCACTGCCAGGTTTTTCAGGATTTGGTTGCGGGTAGCCACTCTCATGCAATTGTTCCTCAGTCAGAACATAGTCTTTTAAAATTCTATAGAGAACAATCCCTGAAAAATCTAATAGCATTTAAAGAGAGGTTAGAGCAGACAAGACAATAAATTTCAAAACAAACATGATTTGACATCTTAGATGCACATGTAAGGTTTTGCTTCAGTTATACTGAATCATTTTACAGTTTGTTTACCTGATCACTCTCAAAAATTATATACCTGTCATGTCTCTGACAGCAAACAAAATTAACAAAAAACAAAACCCTACATAGAGTAAGATATTAAAATGACTCAACAAGTTACTACTTAACACTAACAAAAGGTTGCAAAACCATAACTCTGAAAAGCATTCTTGCTTCATATAGAAATTCAATTCTTTCCTTGTCTTTAGAAATATCAGTGATCTGAAAAAATAGCATCCTCATTCTGTTTTAGAAGTTGGTCATATGTTGGTCATGGGTGGCATTTGGGGCTATCTAAAATGTAACAATAGGAATAGGACCAGGAAACTAGGAATGAAAATTCATTTCACGTTGAAAAAAGTTGCCCCAGTTTATATGTAAATGGGAGAAGTTACATATTTTAGGTAAGAACTATCAGATTGTTTTACCATTCTTCTCTTCCGATTTTCTAGATCCAGTTGTATTAGTCCATCTGCTACCACAAGACTGCCCTAAAAATAGAAGAACACTTTTAAAGGATTTTTAAATGCATCTTCCAAACTTCAGACTTCCTGTGGCAGTTACAGTGAAAGTCTTTAAGAATTAAAACATTGCATCTCATTGGTAACCTTTTAGAAGCATGTTTACACCAACATAATTTAAATAAAATCATCATTAATCACGCAAAATAGAATGATCTTTATCTGTGTCAGACAGCATCACCTCTTTCTTCTCCCCCCAATTCCATACATAATTTCTTACCATTTGGAGAGAGACTACCTTGATCCCTCAGCTTTTTAAGGGTGTTCACAGCTATGTTCAGATACATATTTTTACTGCCACAACGATCATAAATTGCTTTTTCTTCTACCAATGCCTACATTTAAAAGAGTAAGACCAAAATTTAAGGGCATATAGCTTATTGTAAATCTTTAAACAAGCTTTGTTAGTCAGAGTCTAAGAAGGTTTTGCAGTCGAAAAGGTCTTCAGTTCTAAGCTGAAGTGTCCTAGACACTTAAGTGCTACATTAATCATATACTATCATATTTTAATAAGTTGTACAAATATTTGGAAGTAATATTTAGAAAAAACTCCATTTCAGGAACTAGATAGTGAAGTCAGGCCCTTGAAAGTAAACACACCTCTGAGTGAAAATAAGAGTGATATTTTAAATAAATCCTAAATATTAATTTATAGATAGGGATTACTGGAATCTTGTCTTGCAAATAGATGAAACTGAATGATATAAAGAGCACCATTATACAACTAAGTGAAACACAGTTAGTGTAACATTAAAGTCTGAAGAAAATAATGGTCAAGGTTTCTTTTGGAGGGCGGATATTATTTCCACTCCCATTTTTTGGGGTCCTAAGCAGTAGTCTGATCTGTCTTATTTTATTATTTACTTTAATTTATGTTTTTATTTTATTATTGCCTGGTAGATTCTGCATGTGCCATTTCAAGGCAGTTTAGTACTATGACACTTGGGGACAGATATAAGCAATACCACAGAGCATACCAGAAGAAGTCAGTAGCTCCTATAACATTTTTAAGGCTAGGAAAAATTCCCCAAGCTTTCTCCTGTAAGCGTGTAGTGGAAGAAATTGAAGGACATGAAGCAATTTGACTGAAGAGGAAAGAAGAGCTAATGAGATAGGTTTCTAGATTGAACCTGCTGCAGCAAACCTGGCTTTCTGTTTTGGAGAACACTTGATAGCAAAAATTTGTTCCTGTCTCTCAGAGGCAACAGCTACTTCTTTCCTTGGTTTTACATGTGGCAAATTGAGGGGGATAAGTAAGAGACTAAGGGCTTGTCTTCACTACTGGGGTAAGTCGACCTAAGTTACATTACACCAGCTAAATTGACACAGCTTAGGTCGACTTGCAGCACAGTGAAGACACTGGGGTAAGTCGACAGGAGATGCTCTCCAGTCAACTTCCCTTAATCTTCTCAGAGAGGTGGCTTATCGGGGTCAACCGGAGAGCGCTCTGCCATTGATTTAGCGGGTCTTCATTAGACCCGCTAAACTAAATCAACCCCTGCTGCATAGATTGCAGCAGTGTCAATCTCCCTGTAGTGAAGACCAACTCTCAGGGTAGTAAAATGAAAGAATAAAACAGTTTAAGAATAAAGGAAAGACATTAGGAAAATATGAAGCACAGAAACAAGGAATTACAGACATTTACCTGGGACCCTAGCAGAACGGCTTCACAGAACGCCCTCAAATTTGGAATAATCAAGAAATCTGGATCACACTGAAGATGTTGCCCAGGCTGCTAGTGCCCGTGAGCCCATTATACAACTAAGTGAAAATTTGTATTTACTTGGGGTGGGGTGGACAGTATAATAGAATCTCCAGGGAAAACAATGACCTGGACCATTGTGGCTGCTTTTTGAATGAGGATTGTTGCCAAACAGGTAACTACAAACATGAATGGCACTAAGGTATTAATTTCTCATAAAAGATGTAAATGCTGACATATTTTAAAGGGAACTGTTTTACTTTATGATAGCTTCCACGCATTTCAATAAAGTATATTTTACACTTGGACAACATGAGAGAAATGAACGGTGTAAGGAAGAAGTAAATTGCTAGTTTTTATCTGCTAATGACTAGATTATTTTCAAATGGCTTATACACATACTTGATTTTAATGGGTCTTTTCTCAACATTTTTCCACAACCATGTATAGCAAGTAACGTGTTCATTTACTTGAAAAGTTTAAGTGTTATACATCTTTAAAGCTTTTCTTCATAACCAATACAAACCTTATCAAAAGCTTCATTTACTGTTCTACAAACTTTCAAATATTCTTCAACAAAAAAGTTGACATATCGTTGTCTTGTGTCATGTGGAACTTTGGATCCAGATTCTGGAATTATAGAAAGCCTTCTCCGACTAGAAACCTTAGAGAGAACATTCAATATTTAGTTCATATGTTATAACAAGGAGCTGAATAATATAAATAATTCAGTTTTTACTCAAACTAAAAAAAAAATTATTTAGTCCAGAATGAAGTATAAAAATTTTCAGCTAAAAAAGTTTCAAAAAGTCAAGAGCAAACAAAAAGCAGGGTTAGATAGAACACAGTGTTACCCTCAGGAAGAGTTACCAGCTCCAGCTATCATCTAATAGTCAACAGTTTCTATTTTTGGCCTGTGTCTAAATATTTTTCAGTCAGAACACAGACTGAAGGCACACTGCAGGAGTTAATTTATTTGGTACGATCTAAGAGCTTTGTCATTTAGAAAAAAAGAGTTTGTATTAGATGTAAGATTCCTCAAGGCTTGCCATAATAGAATTTAAATTTTTGTTTAATAAGAAGTTGAGGAGAAACCTGTCAAATCCAGAAGCCTGGTGTGATAACATGCCCAATTTTAAAATTTTGTCCAAACAGGGTTACTATTAAGCAAGCAGTATACTTATAACATGTAATCTTAGTCCCACTTATTCTCATAGACTGGTTGGCTTTTATGTATTGATACTGAATGATCATCACCATCTAAATGATATTTACCAACATCTAGGAGTAAGTAGTTTTGGTGGAAGAGAAAGAAAGATAAGGATACTCTCATCACCCTCTAATTTTGTCAGTCTCTTTCTAGAGAACATGTTAGCCACAATGCCTTCCAGACAGTAGTTTTGAGAGAGATCAAAAAAGCAAGTTTGAGAACCAGCCATAAACAATCTGGTACTTGGGAGAGACCATCATTGAAGTGTAAATGAATTTTGTCTTTAAAACATACATTTTGAAGGTTTTAATCAATTTCAAACTGCTTCAGCAACACTGAAGAAGCAATCTAGTAAGCGGTTTTAATTGAAAATTGTGTTTAATAGCCTACAAAAGATGCTATTGTGGTGGCATGCTGAGCTACTATGCTATTACTGTACTGATTTATTCACTCTGGGTTATGGTTTTTTAAATTTAAACTCAATTTGATTATTGAAGTTCTGCTTGACATGTAGATTTACCTAGCCTACTCTGAAGCTTAGAGCTTTAAAGTACACTCCCATAAGTGAATTTTAACTTTATCCCAAAAACTTTCATGCCTTCTGCCAGTAAATCAAGATAGAGGAATCTTTGTCTGAAAGTAAGCAAGACCAATGGTACTCTACACAGAATCTGGTTGCTCAAGATGACAGAGCACCTCCGTGCTAACACACTATAAACCTACTGCAACCAAGCACTACTACTTGGACTCACATTAAAAGAGTTTATGGAAACCTTTCAACTTCTGCTTTCTAGAAGAGGAAAAATACTTTATTGAATGAAGCCATCCCCTTCAGATCTTGTATAAGATAAAACATTTCTATGCCAACAAACCTGCTATCATGCTTAGTTATGTCACAATATCATATGTACAAATAATTTCAGATGCACTTGTCTTTATTAACTCTAGCCAGTACAACTATAAGATAACTATTTTACAATAATTTTATTTGGCCTGACTAGACTAAATTAAGCCAGGGAACACAGTAACACCATCATTAATTACCTTTAGGTTGATCTGAAACCTGATCATCTAGGGGAGTTAGATGATAGTATTACAGTTTAACAAGTTTAGTGTGCAAGCACTGTTCGGCCTTTTAAGAAATGCTGCATTGTTAGTTGTGAGATTCTCTTTTTGGAAGAGCAGTTACCAGCAGGACATTTTGCTCTCTGCCTTAATCTCTAACTAGTAAATTCTTGGGGCAGAGTTGCTCCCTGAAACCTACCACTGGTGATCTGGCTGAGATTCCTGAAAGAAAGGATTGCCTACATGCTGTCTGACCACCTCTAATAAAGGTCTGCTGTATGTAGTGTAAGTAAAACATGCAACAATAATATCCAGACACCTAATCGCTGCTACCTATTCCCACAAGAAACCACCTGCAATGCCCAGATGTCTGCAACTTCTCAGCAGAAGGGTGATAGTTATGAGAAGGCAGAAGAGTGAGCTACAGTTCTGCTAGTATACAATACTGCTCAAATCTGGCCACTTGTAACCACACAGAATAACACCAATTGTTAGTATTATTAAATGGACTTGAAAGCAGTACTTACTGTATGATGTGATTATGAAATATTCAGAAAAAGTTAACATTTAATATTTGCATATCCTGCAGTGCTTAGCAAGCAAGCCTCTGTATAAAATCAATAGGAGTTTTTCCTGATAACTGCAGTATTTGGGGACATGTGCCCAAACATTTACTACTATTATAGTACCTTAATAGGCATGGGAGCAATCCTTTTTATTGAAATATTAGAAGGTCTGCATGGCATTGCTGTTACAGCATTTCCTTGAAGGAATACATTCAGTTGACCACTGCTGGTTGCAACAGGTTGAACTTCAAGCAAATTTAAACATACTGAAACAACAGAAGGTAGTTATTACATATAGTTATTCATTAAGAATGAAGTTTTACTGCTCAATCTCCTTTCACCAAATGGCAGGGGCGGCAGGTTTGTATAATTTTTGGTGGTGCCCAGAACAGGTCCAAGTCCCCCACCCCCGTCTAAGGCTCTGGAAATGAGTTTGGATGCAGGAGGGAGCGCGGCTCTGGGAGGCAGTTTGGGTGCAGACTCTGGGTTAGGGCAGGTGTGCGGGAGGGGGTGAAGGGTGTGATGCTTACCTTGGGCGACTCCCACCCCTCTGGCAGCAGCTCCTAGGCGGGGGTCTCCATTTGCCGCAGCCCACGGCCACTGCCCCCGCAGCTCCCATTGGCCACAGTTCCAATGGCAGAGTCGGTGCTCGGGGCAGGGGCAGCATGCAGAGACACTCCCCGCCCCTGCCCAAGGGGCCACAGGGATATGCCGGCCGCTTCCGAGAGTGGCACGCCGCGCAGAGCGAGGGCAGGCAGGAAGTCACTTTAGTCTCGCTGCGCTGCCAGTGGTGGCCCTCAGGCACTTTTAAATCGCCCGGGGGCAGCAGGCAGGGCCAGGAGATGCTCCAAGGGAGGCACGCTTAGGTGGCAGGCAGTGCCAGGGGAGAGACCCGGCCCCGAACACTGGAGGATCCAGGCCCCTGTGCTCTGAATATTCCTGGAGCAAGGGTACCACGGGCCCATACAACTCACCGCCCCTGCCACATGGGACACACATTCTTTACAATTTTATTTTGGTAACCAAATTCAAAGTTAGCTGAACTTTAGGATAATAGCTAGAGATTCCAAAAAGCACACCAGTAACTTCACTTTGCTAATCTACTTTATGTGGAAGGCACTCATATTACAGTGATGGGCAGCAGGGTGGTAAAGTAAAATACTTATTCAGGTAAACTTATAAGAACTTGATATAAAACTTTCATTTGAGGTCTCCAAGTGCTTTACTAATATAAGACCAGAACAAACCTTTGAGGCATGTAAGTGAAATCTAACTCCAAAAATGGGGAACAAACCACAAGAAAAGTAAATAATTAACAAAGTTTAGAAATAGGCCCCAAGCCCAAGGTACAGTGTATGGATTATAGCTATTACACTAAATCAGTGGTGGGCAACCTGCGGCCCATTAGGATATCTGCTGGCGGGCCGCGACACAGTTTGTTGACATCAACCGTCCACAGGCACGGCCACCCATAGCTCCCAGTGGTCGCGGTTAGCCATTCCCAGCGAACGGGAGCTGCGGGAAGCAGCAGCCGGTCCGCACCGCTTCCTGCAGCTCCCATTGGCCGGGAACGGCGAACCGCAGCCCCTGGGAGCTGTGGGTGGCCGTGCCTGTGGACGGTTGATGTCAACAAACTGTGTTGTGGCCCGCCAGCAGATTACCCTCACAGGCTGCCCACCAGTTTGCTAAATAGATCCTCTTGGCACCAGTTTCTACCACATGGTTGAAGGGAATAGAAAGTGAGAAGACAATTATACAGCATGAGAAACACTCACTCATCAATTACATTCTGTTACATGTGCTCATTTGAAATTAATGAGCTGAAAAGCCAGGCTTGTACAACCAAAAAGCCTTCAGGCTACGTATAAAGTACTAAATTAATCCATGTAGTAACTCCACTGATGTCAAGAATTACACTAGGGAATATTTTTGCCCAAAGGCCTTGTTAGTAAATACCTAAAATCATTAGCTGAAAAATTAAGAGGAAAAATAATTATATATACATATATAATAGATATATTTTTTTAACCACATACACTTTGGGCATTTGACAACATTGAATACATAGACACGCTCAAAGCAGGAAAACTTTCACGTAGCAAAGAAAGAATGTTAAAAAAAAAACATTTTAACAGCACAACAACTGGCAGGGAGTACTCATTCTTTTAAAAATTAAATTAGAGTTAAAGTGGGTATACTTTTAAAATTAGAATAGAGATATAACAAATATTACGTTATTGGTATTTTCTTTCAAACTAGAGCAGCGGTTCTCAAACTTCTTTGCATTGAGACCCCTTTCTGACAACAAAAATCACTACATGATCTGGGAGAAAAGGGGTCTGGACCCTGATCCTCACTGCCCCAGGCTAAAGCCCTCAGGCTTTGGCGTCAGCCCTGAGCGGCAGGGCTTAGGCTTGGGCCCCAGCAAGTTTAAGACTGGCCCTGGCAACCCCATCAAAATGGGATCCTGACCCACAGTTTGAGAACCACTGAACTAGAGGAAGGCTTTCAGGAAAGCAAATACACAAGGGCAGGAAAGAAAGCGAGTAATTGCCATGCTTTAGGGCTTCTGAGAAACCCTACATACTTGACAGTAACTTGAAACAATTATATATGTTGAAAGTTGTTTCATTCCAGCCCCTCAAAACTGCCTCCAAACATTTTAGAGAGAACTTCACCCAAAACCAAACACAAAACTAACTGCATTAATGTAAACTGACATTAAAATGTTGACTCAGCCAGGATACTTAGAACAATAAAATAAATTAAGGGTTTACTCAGGCATCCAAAATGTTTTAAGAACGCTCACATCTGGAACAAAACAAACTGATCAAAGTATTTTAAAGTAATCCAAAGACCAAAATTTATTAAAAAAACCTGGTTTATCCCACTTTGTGAAGCCTACAGTGAATTGAGATATCATACCCATTGGTCCTACGTTTTGAATCTGAGTAGTTGACAATACAGGTACAGTTTTCTTCTGTCCAGAAGTTGCAGCAACAAAAGCCTGTCCACTTTTAACAGCAGCTGTTATCTGCACTGCCTGTTGCTGTGCCTGCAGGATTCTGGTAGGACAAGATTGCTGTGGAAGAGGTGCCTTAAAAGGCACAAGTATTTCTTTGTTGGTCTGTACCTAATGGGCATGAAAATTAGAATGTTCAACCAATTGCACATTTGTCAAAATACACTTTCAAATTCACAAGCTAACAAAGTCACAGGAGAATACATTTACAATGTATTTTATGAGAGAAGACTGCATCCAAATATATACTTCCACCATCTCTTCTACATTCCTTCTCAAAGAATTTTTCCCCCCCAACAAGACAAGCTATAGGGCCAGATTCTCAGCAGGCATAAGTCAACAGAACTCCACTGAAGACAATGGAGCTCAACTAATTCACACCAGCTGAAGATCAGGCCCTGTAGTCTTTATATATATATTTTTAAATCCCACATTACTCACCCAAGCAACTGCAAAGTAACCTAGCTGATGTCAAACACCAGGGTAAAGAATGGGGTGGGGGGGAGAACAGTCTCTAAGATACTAGGACTGGAACAACAAAAAGGACTTTAGAAATTCAAATCACCATATTATAGGCCATCTAAATACAAACTGAATAACAGTTTTTGGAGAAGAGGCACAACATGCCTCCTATGTGAAAGTAAGCAGTAAGTCACAGTTTGCATATGTTTCCCAATGATCTTCAGATAAAGACCTGTGAAGAGCATATGATCAGTAACTCAAACGGAAAGCAAAACACACCATGCACCACACTGGCAAAATCCTCGCAAGACACCCTTAAACCAACAAGGCCTGACCCTGCAGTCATCCATATGCAAACTCACGCTGAGTGAAAAATGTTAAGTTACAGGATTTTATTTGAATCTATTCAATTTAAAAAAATTATATACACCAGTATATATTATATACAGAGAGATGGCGCAGTTGGTCTGGGATACTTATAGCAGATGTCAAGCAGAATATCAGATTAAATGTGAAAAAGAGTATGTTTCATCCCTAGAAGATAAGGATAATTAACCTTTTACACATAACCTTGAATCAGACTACATTTATCAGTGGAGTTAGGTGTATAGTATAGTACATAGTATTGAAGAATATAAATCAGTAAGACTAGATGTTGACTCTCTGCCATACACACTAATTTGTACTTTATGTTTTACATTTCATACTAAGAACCAAGCTCAGAACTTTGTTTCCCCTGTGACTGATATCATTAACATCTGAAGGCAGTTCCCCATAATGGGTATGACAACAGTAGCAGGATAAATCCTCCAGTCTTGTAATGCAGGCCTCAACTGAAGAGTTCTAGCAGAGGGGTCGGCAACGTTTGGCACGCAGCTCGCCAGGGTAAGCACTTTAAGAAGTTGCATTTTATATACATAGGATGAGCAAGCAGTGCCGTACATTGTTGTTCTTTTAACTACAAAATATTAAGACAAATATTCACATTGTATTATTTGGAATGTTCCTGTTTCTAGAACTAAGATATGCTAGAACAGGGGTCGGCAACGTTCGGCACGCGGCTCGCCAGGGTAAGCACCCTGGCGGGCCGGGCCAGTTTTATTTACCTGCTGACGCGACAGGTTCGGCCGATTGCGGCCCCCACTGGCCGCGGTTCGCCGTCCCGGGCCAATGGGGGTGGCAAGGGCGAGCGATCTTTTTAGAAAAGATCATGCACTGTGCATCAGGACACTTTCAGCTGAAGGAGGTTCATTCATAAGTCAAAGAGCTCAATGAAGTATAATTAAGTGTTGCATTTTCAACTGTCGCCTCAGGACATGTTTAATAAGCAAGTGAGTAGTCCCAATGACCTTCAGTGGAACTATACTCACTGTTTATTATTAAGCAATTGTTCGAATGCAATTCAAAAGAGCAAAGAAGCGTCCATATACAACATAATACACCTCTACCCCAATATAACATGGGTTTGCATACAACGCGGTAAAGCTCTGACACAGCAGCGTGTTAAGGGTGCCGGGCCAGGGCCGAGGGGTTGGATAAGGGGCAGAGGGTCTCGGGGGCAGTCAGGGGCTCCCTCCCCCCAGGGTCTAGGAGGCAGGAGCTGTGAGGAGGCAATTTTGGGGGCCCTGAAGTCCCAGAGTGACCCGGCGGATTAGCAGGGGGCCAGGAGCAGCCCGCTCCGCTTCCCTCGCCCCAGCCGTGTCGCTCGGGGGAGGGGGCTTAGGGGAAGGGATCCCCCCCGCACTTACCGGCAGTGGCGGATGTGGAGCAGCCCGGCCCCACCCGCTCCACTCCACCAGCTCCTAGCCGTGTCAAGGAAAGCGAAGCGGGCTGGGGCAGCATCACTCCGCTTCCTACCGCTGGTGAGTGCAGAGGGCATCTGTTCCCCAACCTCCCCGCACTCACAGGGGGCGGGAAGCGGAGCGCCGCGGCTGGGAGGTGGCGAAGTGGAGCAGACTGGGGCCACGTTGCTGTGCTTCCTGCTGCTGCTGGTGAGTGCCTGTCAGGGGGCGGGGGGTGTGGATAGGGGTCAGAGCAGTCAGGGGACAGGAAGCTGGGGGGTTGGGTAGGGGGTGGGGTTCTGGGGGTGATTAGGGATGGGGGGGGTCCTCTAGAGGGGGCGGTCAGGGAACAAGGAATGGGGGAGCCAAAGCAAGTTCCATATAACACCGTCTCACCTATAACGTGGTGAGATTTTTTGTCTCCCGAGGAACATGTTATATCGGGGTAGAGGTGTATAGCAGGATCTCTAGCAGCTTTCATGAAAGCTTGCATTATTGCAACTAGGCTGTTCAAAAACAAACAGTTTTGCTGCTGTTTCCAAGTTGATGCTGTAATTGGAACTTACGAACACAGCATTTAGGTATAGTTGTACTGCAACAGTTAGGTAGAATGGTTTGTGTCTGCCAGCTCAAAATGGGCCACCCCTTTCCTAAATTAGAACAAGTAGTGTGCAAAATTACAATTGAAGTCAAGGGCACCCTAGATTTAATATTTTCTTCATTTTTTTTCTGACAGTCATGATCTTCATTGTGGTGGTAGGTTCACTGTTTGAGAGCTCAGTGAAGCAAAAATATACATCTCAATTTGCAGGCCTACAGTTCAGTCACTAGTAGTCTTGGAGTTTGCTAAAGTTAATTGTAATTTATAGAGGTTAAAGAAAGGATTTACAAGTAAACAGTTTTCACTACAACTTTTAGCTTAACATACCTCATTTAAGATGAGCCTTAAAAGGAATTAACTAAGTTGAAGATTAGTAAAAAATACTAATTATGTAATTGTTTATATAATATAGGCATATTTCTCAAAAACTCCCCAGAAGAAAACTCACATCAAATTTTGCAGTGTGCGCAATTCTTTTCTTCTGCCCAGGAACCATATTTGTCTTGGTATCCAATGTATCTACTTCAGCATGAGCTCCAAGAGCCTATTAACATTAAGAATAAAAGACAATACAGGTTTTTTCTTTAATTAGCTACAGAATGTACAAACTGCTCAGAAGTTCCAGGGCTTTGACTAAATGTCATAATTCACTAGTTAGGCTTCCAACTGTTCCAACTAATGGAACAAATCCAAACATTTCCAATCTAAAGTTTCACCAACTAAAGTATATACCTTCACCAAGATTAAGCTACAAGGACTTCATCTTTATGTTCACATGAAAAAAGATGGTATATTTTCATTATTAGAAATAATTTTAATAGCATAAGTAGATTTTTCAAAATTCAGAGTCTCCTACAAGTTAGTCTGTTTAGTAAAGGTACCAAATTTGAGAAACATCAAATAAAGAGGTTATGTAGTTAATCCAAAACTTATTAAGGGCTGGTCTATACTGGGGGGGGGGCAGGGATCGATCTAAGATACGCAACTTCAGCTACGCAAATAGCGTAGCTGAAGTCGAAGTATCTTAGATCAAATTAGCTGGGGTCCACACGGCGCGGGATCGACGGCCGCGGCTGCCCCGTTGACTGCACTACCGCCGCTCGCTCTGGTGGAGTTCCAGAGTCGACGGTGAGCACGTTCGGGGATCGATATATCGCATCTTAACGAGACGCGATATATCGATCCCGGATAAATCTATTGCTACCCGCCGATACGGCAGGTAGTGAAGACGTACCCTTGGACTAACATTTTAGATTTCCCATACACCGCATCTGGCCACTTCAAAAGAGAAAACACTATTGCCAAAAATGTTTTAAAGAGTGCCCACTAATTTTGGATGCCCATCTCAAACATTTAGTGTATGATCTTCAAATTTGCTGAGCACGGAAAGCTCCCAATTACTTGAACTGGGGTTGACTGTGCACAACAGTTCTGAGTACTTGGCCGTGTCCCAATCTGAGCATGCAATATTAGTGGACATTTTCCAAAATGTGGATCTATATGTTTAGAGAAAACACTAGTAAAAAGTATTACAGAATGTATGGAACACTTCTCTCTCTGCATCCCCATGAAGGAGGGAAGTGCAGATGTACAACAAAATGTACTGCACCTGCTTAGCAATTTCTTGCTTCTGTGCTTCACTTTCAACAAACTCATTGAAAATTCTCCGGCATTCCTCTATAGGGTCATCTGATTCAGAAAGTTCAGTATCCTCTTCACTATACTCCATCTCTTCTTCTGAAGAAGAATCTAATATAATTATTTCACTTTCTTGGATGGTAGTGTTCATATTACTATTACTTTCTCCACTACGGTTTTTAGTCAACAGATCTACATCATGACAAATTTTCTCACCCAAATTCAAGGGAGTGCTGGGATGAATGGGTGCATTTTCCAACACTTCATTTTCTCCATTTTCGTGTATGATCTGAATTTTCCCTATATTTATAGGTAATTTTTTACAAGTCCCTTGTGCAGTTAGCACAGTTTTGTCTTTTGAGCTGGCTTCAAAATACAGGCTAGTTTGGGCCTCGCTCTTGCAAGTCGGTGTGTTTTTATATTTATTAGTACTCAATTCTTCAACAGAGGTTTTCACTGATATTTCACTCTTTGGATCTTCTTTCTTCAAAGTTTCTTTCTGTGTCTGTGCCTTAATATGAGAAATTGAAGATATATTATTTTCCTTAGAGACAGTAAACACTTTTCTTTGTTCACAAAGGTTATTTAAAGACTTCAAAGCATTAATTTTCACATCAGGCAAATATGCACTTTGAGTTTTTGGTGGAGTTTTCAGTGATTTTTCAGGGTTGCTTACATCTGCGTTGTCATCCTTTTGCAGAATTACAGTTACTTCTGCTCGTTTTTCCTCAATAGACTTAAGAGCATCTTCTGCTACGTTACTATTCTGCAGATTTTCTGCACATGTTACAGCAACTTGTTTGTTTTCTTCCCTATTCCAGTTTTTAAAGCTCCTACTTATTCTTGGCTTCTTAGTGACAGTCAATGGTGGAGCATCAATAACCAGAATATCATCATCATCAGATTCTTGGAGCTTTATTTCAAGCTTGATAGGTGAATAGCTTCTTGATCTCTTCTTTGGGGATCCATGCCGATTTCCACATGGAGACATTTTTGGAGACTCCATGTGAAAATCAGCAAGAGGCATTTTCACCCGCTTAAATTGCTGTATCTCATTTTCTTGCTCTTTCATTATGGAAGAGCTGAGTAGGCCTGCAGAATAATTTAGCAGTGGATCATATTCAAGGTCAGTTGCTGGACAACTATGGTCAATGACATATTTACTGGATACCAAATGACAGCCTTTGCTAGAGTACTTCGAGACTGGAGTTACAAGACATTTGTCTTTTGTAAGAGAGCTACACAGACCATCATCATCTGAGGAAGTTTTATTTCCTTTGACATTTGTTTTAGATGTCAAAGAGTTTTTAGGTATTTCATCTTGCAAATTATACTGCGAGAGTTTCTTCTGCCCTTCTTCAACTTCAGTCTTGACTGACTCAATTGCTTTTTTGATTCTTTCCAATTCTTGTACACTTTTACCTAGCTCTGTTGATGGAAGAAAATCATGTCATTCACTGATCTCTCTCTTAAATACTACAAGTATTAAATACGATTCCACAGAGTTCAGCTGAAAAATATCTTCTAGGTAATAAATATTACAGTCTGTGGCAAAGCTCTACAAACATACAGGTTTATGGTCCAGACAACAGTTTTGTTATTCAGTCACTTAAATGATGTTTTTAAGCTGTTATATTCATAACCTTTATAAGTTTCAAGATAAGCATATCATCATGTATAAGCTCAGTATCAGCTCTAAGATGGCTTCAAACTCCAATCAGCATTGTACTTGAACATAATTTGGTATACCAAAAAGAATTTGGTATATCAATCTTTTTAAACTATTACAGATACTGTTTTTTCCCCCCGCATTTCAGTGGAGCACAAAGTACACTGAAACCTCAGTGCTCAGCTCTAAGGAGAGCTGCTTACAGTGGTGCTGCTGCTGTGTATTCAGAGAAGGGGAGTGCTCTACTGCAATTGAGTAAGCAGTAGATACGGAGGGAATGATTTGATCCTTCATTCTCTTCCCTGTCTCTCGTTGGGTGCTACTGACAACTGGATTCTGCTAATTTTTCTTTTTCTCAGCCCTACGATGAAGTGCTGCTTAGTCTGTGCCCCCTTTGTAACACCCATGAGACTTGGACTCCCCTGGGTTGAAAAACTACAAAGTCCACTAATCATAAATCAACTGTAAACATGGAAATCCAGTTGCACTATTCTGGAAGTTAAATCTTCCATCATGGAGGCAAGATAAAGACTTCATGAGCTAAGAGTCACTCATGGTTCTCACACATAACACAACCGTCCTACAAAGGTGAAACAGCAAAGGATCAGTAAGAAGCGCAATCATTTACAACCCCAAATTAATAACAGACTATATGCTTAAAAAATGTAGACATCTAAAATAAAACTGGAAACATCCAGCTACACTCCCTATTGGCTTTAATCACTAATTAAGGTTATCAATTCTTTCAAGGGAAATAGATTTCAGAAGAAAAAAAATAGTAAATCAAATGAAAAAGAAATTAAATTTTTATTTTTTAAGTATCTGAAATGCAATTCAAGTTTTTAAAACCTACATTTACAGCATTCTTTTATTATTTTGGGATATTAGAGTGGTTAAGATAAAGTTTTGCTGTACACCTTTAAATTAACTTAGCCCACTACTGTACTAACAATGGGCCTGCCCAGATTTCCCACCAAGTTACACACTACCATTTGTCATGCAACAATCAACTCAGAAACTGACACACAAGTGTCTGAAAATGCCAATTCATATAAGAGAAACAAAGGTCCCTCACAGAAAAGTCATCAGTGAGAGTAAAAACAAACCAGATGTGACAAATGTTAGTCACATTGCTTAATGCACTACTGAAAGGCACTCAGATACTTCAGTGATGAAGGTGGCATAAAACCCATCTAGAACATCACATTCCCTATGAAGTTCTACTAGGCTCTTCATGAACTGACATACTCCTACCTGGAAAGCAGTGCTCACCTTCAGAAAAGCTATAAATATTTACAATACACATGTCCACCCTTCCTCAGAAAGGCTATTGCTCACAGGAACAGCTCAAGGTTAAAAAAAAACCACACTTAAAAAACAAGTTTTGAGTCCAGGAAGTGCTAAACACCTCCAACTTCTATTTATGCCCCGGGGAGTTATAGGGGTTCAACATCGCTGAGAATCAGCCCTCACATTTTCTTATCTCTGTAAAGGACACCTTAGTTTTCACTATGTTGCTAATCAAAACTGAGAGAAATGCAAGAATAAATGCTAGAAACACTAATCATTTTATACTTAATTTCTAGGCAATTCACTCCCTGGCTTTCATTCACCACTGCCACAATATTGCAGCAGAGACTCTGCAGAGAGCTGCATTTTATTTTAGTTTCCATTTTTTAAATAGTATAATTGAAACATTTCTATTACTCTCGCTGGGGCTACATTTAAAATTCTGAGAAAGAGGCAAGAAGAGAGGCTATGCTACCACCAGTAATTCATTTATGAAGCCACCAGATGACACTCTACTATACCTAACCTGCACGTTAAAGCCAAGGCTGACTCAGGTTTGAGCATATTCCCATCTTTTGTCCAAACACAAATCAGTCTGACACAGGTCAGAAACACTCAGGATTTAGGCCTAGGACCCTACCATGGGCTGGGTCAGAGCACAACTTCCACTGAGACTCACATCCAAGCCCTGTCGTTTTGCAGCACGGACCTGAGTCAGGGCGGCACTGCTCAATACAGACACATTAGCACAGCTGCGATACATGGGCCCAGCAAGTACAAACCCAGGCTCAAAATGCAGCGTGGACACTCAAATGGAGGCTTGGAAACACTGTGTCCCACACGCCACGGTTTACAATGCAGCGTAGCCATACCCTAACCTAAGCCTTGAGTAAACAGCTTTATGGGGTACATATACTCAGCGACACCTGCAGTTAACAGCCAGGCATCTATTGGGGGTGGCCACAGGGCAGCAACTGAGGCCGTGGCAGCCACTCCCTAAGGCCCGGCTAGTGGCCACACGGGGCCACTGTGCTGGTGGGGAACCAGTGCCGTGGGCTGCCCGTCACCATGGGGACAGGGGTTGTAATCAGAAACACACAGGTACCAATCCCAAGGAAAGCCCCCGCCATAGCTCCATTGGCGGGTCCCAGTACAGTTAGGGGGCACAGCCCCAGGGGGCCTGCCCCACACAGCTGGGAGCAGCAGGCTGTAGAGTCCCAGAAAGGCTGGGGGAGGGGGCGAAGCTAGAGGATGACTAGCAGTCAGCGCAGACTGGGGGGGAGGGAGGGTCCAGGCACCCCCGCGTCCCCCATGGGGAAGGGTGAGCTCAGAGGGGTCCCCGACCCCCTTAGCCCTCTAACAACGTGGGCAGCGCCCCCGTCCTCACCCATGGCAGGGGCGTCGCTCAGCGGCTGCTGCCCGCTCCGCCCCGCCTCGTGCCTATACTGGCAGTGGGGCCGCGGGCAGCCGGCGCCCGAGGCGCCATCGAAAGGGCAGGAAAAGCCACTGAAGTAACCCGCGGAGCGCAGCATCCCCGCCCCGCCCTCAGCCAGCGCGCGCGCGGCCCAGCGAGACTCCCGCGCGCGGAGCGGGCCGTTAGGGGCGGCCCGGCCAGAACCACGCGCTCCAGCCCCGGCGCGCGGAGGGAAGAGGCCAGCGCCCGCAGTAACTGCCCCACCCCAGCTACTCCCGCTTCCCGCGGCGGCGGCTGGGCGGGGCTGCTCAGCCTCCGCGGTCTTTATAGAGCGCGGGGGCGGGGCTCCGAGTTCCCGTTCAGCAGCGGGCGCCGGAGCGGGGCGGAGTCTCCCGGGAAAGGAAGGTCCCGCGAACGTCGCCGAGCCTCGCGCGCCCGCGGTTGTTCGGCTGCCCGTTGCGCGTGGAAGCCGCGGGCCTGCAAAGTGGGGGCGGGGTCACTTAGAGCCGTGTGTCAGCGGGGGTGATCCATAGGGGGTGTGCCAGGGGCAGCCGGGGCACTGCGAGTGTGATGAAACAGTGTGCGAACAGAGTTGATTTCAGCGGAAGTTAGAAGCCTGAATACCTGAGTGGATCTGGGCATAAGGTACTAATCAAAGTGAATTAGGTGGAAGAACCTGGCCCTGGGTTAACAGGGTTGATAAAGTACGCACTTTTCAGGCGTGAATTCCCCTTTCCCCCGTGTCAGTGGGAGATTTGGGACAGTCAGAAGTTTCAAAATAAATGTAAACGATTAAGATAACAGAATAGCAAAAACCGCGAATGCTGGTTTAATTGTTGCTAGCTTGGCAGCCGTAAACCTTGAGAGAAACAGCTTGTTTTGTCAGTCACCAAGAAAGTTAATATATGGAAGATAGCGTAAGATAAAAGCAAAGACAAACTCCTTTTGTACTTAGGACACTTAAATCAATACTGGTGGTTTTGCACTGAATGCTCATTGAAGTAAGTGGAAAGATTCCCATAGACTTCAGTCAGCTTTGGATCAGGCCCTTGTTAGTGTGGTTAAACAGGTATACAGTATTTTAAATCCTTGTGTTGTCTTCAAGGAGTTAAATTCAGTGTGGGTTTGGAAATCCTGCGTTTTGTAATGACCCTTCACTTAAAAAAAAATCTCAAGGCAGTCCCCCTAGGAAGATAATGCCTATAACACTTTTCCTTCCCCTCCCTCTTCCACAGGCAGTCAGAACTATCAGCTGCAGAATGACACAATCTCCGCTTCAAGCTGATGCTTCTATTTGGTAGTAGTAGGGGCACAGAAGTGATAATATGGGGAACAAGATGAAAAAAGGGGAAAGTAAGACACAAATGGGACAGAGAGGCAGGAGTAGACTAACAAAAAGGAAAGGAAATTGAATGTTAATTTATGACCAAGTAGCAGGGGGTAGCCGTGTGAGTCTGAGGTTTTTTTACCCATAAAAGCTTATGTCCAAATAAATCTGTTAGTCTTTAAGGTGCCACTGGACTCCTTGTTGAATTTATGACCAAGATCATTCCCTACAAAGAAGTAGGTTTAGGAGCCTGGTTGAAATCTTTTCTATTTATATACATAGTCTATTATTGTTAGAATCTGTAAATGTTTTGTTTTCTCCAACCTTGCAGTGTCTGCTTTATTTCAAATAGTAGTAACCATGTCTTATAGAGGGAGTTAGGTCCAGATCCTCAAAGGGATTTAGGTGTCTAATTCCTGTTGATTTCAGTGGAAGTTGGGTACCTTTAAAGACCACCTTCAAAGCAGACTACTCAGTGTTTGAGGAGGGCTCTAAGGAGAGGACCTATAGCACTTATAAATTTAAACATTTAAAATAAGGATTAATGTGGTGTTTAAAAGTATATATGTGGTTCCCTCTACTGCAGGGATGGGCAAACCTTTTGGCCCAAGGGCCACATCTGGGTGGGGAAATTGCATGCCGGGCCATAAATGTAGGGCTGGGGCAGGGGAGTGGGAGAGGGTGCGGTATGCAGGAAGGGGCTCAGGGCAAGGGGTTGGGGCAAAGGAGGGGTGTGGGGAAGGGGGTTGGGGTGCAGGGGGTGTGTGGAGTGTGGGAGGGGGCTTAGGGCAGGGGTGCAGGGAGGAGTGCAGGAGGGGGCTCAGGGTTGGGGTGCAGGAGAGGTACGGGGTGCAGCAGGGGGTTGGGGTGTAGGAGGGGTGCGGCAGGGGAGTTGGGATGCAAGGTGCAGCAGAGGGCTCAGGGCAGAGGGTTGGGGTGCAGGAGAGGTGCAGGGTGCAGCAGGGGGCTCAGAGCAGGGGATTGGGGTGCGGCAGGGGGCTCAGGTGCAAGGTGCAGGAGGGGTTTGAGGTGTGGGCTTTGGCCTGGCACCACTTACCTGGAGCAGCTTCGGGGTGGCAGCGGGGCCAGGGCAGGCTCCCTGCCTGCCTGCCCTGGGCCCGCGCCGCTCCTGGAAGCAGCTGGCACCACGTCCCTGCAGCACACGGAGCCCTCTCCTCCAGGGGCCACAGGGACATAGTACTGGCCGCTTCCGGGAGCGGCGCGGGGCCCACAGCGCCACAGGGGTGGCAATCCCGCGGACTGGATCCAAAGCCCTGAGGGGCCGGATCTGGCCCGCGGGCCGTAGTTTGCCCACCCCTGCTCTATTGAGAAGAACCATCAAATTGCATTGCACCCTTGACTGTTCAATAAGGAATCGGATATTAGCACAACACCTTTGAGCTGCATGGTCCTACAGTGTTTTACTGCTGTACCTACATGGAGTCCCACTGACTCCAGTGGAGCACCACCCGCACTCAACAAGTTGGGGTCTACATACAGGAATACTTCTGCTGAAATGCAGCCATAACTTACAAAAACATTCATTAAACCCAGGTTGTGACTTGCATTCCATATGTTTAATAAAAATATGTTTATAAGTGTGGATATGATGTAACTGGAATATGCTTTATGCAAAAGGTCTCTTGTGAAGTATCATTACAAAGCTTATGATCTACAGAGTGTGTTCATTCTATTTGTATGTATGTATCATTCTTGTATCTAAAACTAGAAATATGAAGTATAACTCTGAGGTCCTATTGTCATTATGCAAAGTGTGGGCCATTAATGGTGGTTTAGAATCTTGATGGCTCCCATTGTCTAGGACAATTGACTGTAGATGGTTCTGTTTACCTGCAAGTCTCCACTGCATACGTGTGGGCCAGTCATGAAGAAATCCCCTAGTTACCAGCTGAGCTGGAACTAACAAGGTTTGTACCGGGGAAAGGATTGGGCCCAGACTAGGAAGGAATCTAGTCTGTGAAAGAAGCTTATTGCAACATCTCTGAGGGTGAGATTTACTTGTACTCAGTTTCTTAATGTATTAGGCTTAGACTTGTGTGTTTTGTTTTATTTTGCTTGGTAACTTACTTTGTTCTGTCTGTTATTACTTGGAACCACTTAATCCTATTTTTTATACTTAATAAAATCACTTTTGTTTATTAATTATTCCAGAGTAAGTGATTAATACTTGGGGGAGCAAACAGCTGTGCATATCTCTCTATCAGTGTCATAGAGGGTGGACAATTTATGAGTTTACCCTGTATAAGCTTTATACAGAGTAAAACGGATTGATTTGGGGTTTGGATCCCACTGGGAACTGGGTGTCTGGGTGCTGGAGACAGGAATACTTGCTAAGCTGTTTTTAGTTAAGTCTTCAGCTTTGGGGTCGTGGTTCAGACCGTGAGTCTGTGTTGCAGCAGGCTTGCGTGTCTGGCTCAACAAGACAGAGTTCTGGAGTCCCAAACTGGCAGAGAAAATGGGGTCAGAGGTAGGCTCAGCACAACAGGTGACAGTCCCAAGGGGAGTCTCTGTGACCAAACCCGTCACACAGGTATTCTTATTTGTCTTTCTCAGACTCGCAAGGCTATTCTCACCGGAATTCTCAGTGTCTATTTCAGAAAATAGTTTAATGCTAATATCTTTAATATCCTTTTTGATACAAGGTAGCTATTATGGAAAAAAATCTTTCAAAAAGGTGATTTATTGCTCAGAGAGTACATCATTACAAACCTGTACTGTATATGCCCCTGGTATTGGCTTATATGGGCTCTTGAATTTACTTCACAAGGTCACAATAGTCAATCGCAATAACAGAGTTCCTGGGAAAGACTTCTTAGGTCTTCCTTTTGCCTACATCTTGCATTGTGTAGATGACCGTATTTAAAAGCCAATTCTGTTCTGTTCCTTTCACCCTGGATTCTGAAGCACTTAGAGTATAGTATGCCTGCAAACATTTGTGATCCAGATTTAATTTCAAGTCCCTTTCCCGTCTCCCTTTTCTATCAGAATTTAAAGTTAGCTCTGCCTCCTTCATGTAATTGCAAGTTGTAAACTTTAATGAATCACAAATGCATGCTATTTTTATAAAAGTAGCTGCAGGGTTGTTGTTTTTTTATACTGGCAGCATCAGGGTTCAAAGGTTTTGTCAATCCTGCACTCAGGTGATTGGTTTATAGCTCATTTTCGCCTGTTTTTGAAGCTTTATACAAAGTAGCTCCACTGCGAGTTGATTCATCAGAAATTGATGATACATCATCTACTGACTTTATATTGGATAATGTTCTTGTCTTTGAATGTCTAGACTGTGAATTGCTCCTTATCTCTGACAGTGTTTTTTCATCCCATATACTACTGTCTGCAGTCTTAGAAAAAGAAGGTTGAAAATAAGATAGAAATGCCAGTCTCTGTTGCTCAGCATGAGTGGTGGAGGCATTACTAGAACCCCTGAAACACAAAAAGAAAAAACATTTTACTCATTAAATATTATGTGGAGAACAAATACCCTAGAGAGACATTCTTGGAGTTGCATATAAATTACCAAGCTTCCACTTTTCAAAATGTGAACTAAGCAGGAAAAGTTCATGTATTTGATAAGAACGCTGTAGTACATACACGTCCTAGATTCAACATTTGTTTGAGCATTTTTTGGTGATTTTCTTGCTTTTCGCCTGAAGGGGAAAATGTTACCCAAGTGATTGAATGTGTGTGTGCCTTTTCCCAAACAGGAGAGAAAATAAAAGTTGGGTTTGTTTTTATTTGGTTACTAAACATTTTGCACAGTTCTACATAATATTGTAGTATCACTTAAATGTTAACAATAGCAACCTTACATCTTAAAACCTTTATGCATTTCAACACATAATTATCTTTTCTTAAAGCATATGTATTTCAACATGTAATTATCTTCAATATAAGAATATTACCCTTCATTGTTAAACTGCTTTACCACTTCTGTGCACTGGAGAAGAGCAGTAGTTTTCTTTTAAGAGTTAATATTCTATTAGAATATTTTAACTTTAACAGAAACATATCAGGTGTGGGGGGCATTCTGGGATCTAGCAGTATATCCCTGCTCCATATACATGGTGCATTAGGCAACACTATCGTGGATAATCAGAAACAATAGGCTTATGCATAAGTCTGCCTTATACTTCCTAGGGTAAAATCCTGAGCTCTTGAGGCAACACAAAAGAGCCATTGTCTTATGGGAAGTAGAAATAACTCAGGTCTCTTAACCTGGATGTTGTCTCCAGCATTACACCAGAGAAAAGCGCAGCTATCCCATATGGGAGCTCAGAGGTGCAATGGGGAGGCCAGTACAGAACAGGTATTTTCATCATAGCCTCCTCCCAGGACTCAGACTCCATGTGATAGGAAGACTTACTTTTTTTGTTTGCTGAACTGGTTGAGAGTCACACCACAGCATATCATAAATATTATTAAAATGATAAGAGTTGTAGATGATACAGCAAGCATTAGTGTTTCCCTTACATCTTTTTTTCTTCCTACATTTGCTGCCTTCTTTTGAATAAGATCACTCTTATCCGACACTAGAAAAATAAAACAAGCCAGACCAATCAAATTCAAACAATGAATGCCATGTACATATAAATGATGATTTTTTAAAAAAGATTATACCAGTAGGTTCTGCATCAACAAATGAGCAGACTGATAAAAAGGCTAGACATGCCTCTGTATAGATCCCATGCTTTAGGGCTGTTTATTTGACCTTTGCATACATGACCACAATTTGGCCTAAAGTGAAGATCTTCAAGTCACTGCCACACCCAGACCTGTACCTATGACAGAGGACGTTCTGGTAGAAGTTTAACAGCCCCCATGGAGTACAGAGATCTATGAACATTTTTAGTTTAATCAAAACACTTCCTCCCTGCCCTCCACCCCCCCCCCCCCGATGAC
Source organism: Chrysemys picta bellii (assembly GCF_011386835.1). Taxonomy (NCBI): domain Eukaryota; kingdom Metazoa; phylum Chordata; order Testudines; family Emydidae; genus Chrysemys; species Chrysemys picta. The sequence goes on from NC_088796.1 coordinate 113,971,797, forward strand.
CTTGTGTTCTTGAATATTCTTGAGCTCTATCATCTCCATGATCCCAGAAGATTATTGTCCGGGAAATCAATAAGATTATAGTAAGTACTGTACTATGTTCTTACTTGGTACTGGTTTAAAAAACATGTTTCTTGGGTGATATTCTGTCTCATTGAACTCAGGAGTTTGGTTATCCAGTTCTGCTGGAAAGCAAAAAAACCTGTGATGCAGTGAAAACACAGGTGATGTAATGTGCCCTGTTTCCCTATCCCCTGACATATGAAGTTAATTCTTTTGCTTCAGAATGGAAACAAAGACAATGTAATCTGAAGAGGCAAGGAGGGTGAGATAATATCTTTTATTGAACCAACATCTGCTGGTGAGAGGCAAGCTTTCAATCTTACCCAAAGCTCTTCCAACCCACCTTGTATCTCTAATATGGGACCAACATTGCTACAACAACATTGCATACAGTAATGTAATCAGCAAGCAGTTGACCATATTATAAATTATTTCATTGCAACTATTATAATAGATCTTGATTTGGTTATCATAGAATATCAGGGTTGGAAGGGACCTCAGGAGGTCATCTAGTCCAACCCCCTGCTCAAAGCAGGACCAATCCCCAGATTTTTACCCCAGTTCTCTAAATGGCCCCCTCAAGGATTGAACTCACAACCCTGGGTTTAGCAGGCTAATGCTCAAACCACTGAGCTATCCCTCCCCCTTTTGTGAAATTAAATGTATGTAAAAATTTAGGGCCAGATTCTCAGCTGTTGTAAATTGGTTTAACTTTGTTTAAGTCAATGGAGCTATGCTGATTTACATTAGCTGGAGATTTGGGCCATTGACTTCAATGGGGCCAGAATTTCACTGTGGCCTTTAGTTGTTGTGCAGTCTGTTTTTTGCTTGCATTGATTTTTTTAAGACCTAGTTGCATCTGGATTCTCTTATTTCTTGATTGCAATATGTTCTAATAAGCAATATCAATCAAATTAACACACATTTAATTGTCTTTTAGCACATACACAGTTTCTAAAAGCCAATTAATTTCCTGCCATAAGTGTTTTCAAAGGGGCAACAAAACTATTTGCATAAATCAGCCAAAAATTCCCTGTCTGTAGACTTTTACCTGCAGATAGGTCTTTCAAAATTGGGTCCTTGTAAATGTTCACAGGTTTTGCTCTTAGATCTGTAAAAGGATGACAAGAATCAGTCAGTAGTACTTCAGTCATTGCACAGTAAAACCAATAGCAAGTAATTTATTTTCATCTGTTTAGGTCTGATATACAAATTCATAATAAATAAGCAAGTTGTAGAGCCATTTCTTTCCTTATGAGTTGGATTAAATTTGGTCTTTAAAAATATTTTTGCTAAGATGTTCTTTACTTGGAAACAAAGGAAGTTAAGCTTATTTTTCAGAAACATTCAGGAGAAACAAATGACAATTTAGACACATGGTAGTTTGCCTTGCCAAAGGCATGAATTCTTATGTTATTATTAGGAACTTTGCAAGTGAGCCCAAACAGAAAAAGAATATATGACTCAAAAGGCCAAATTATTCCTTTACATACACAAGTGAGTCTTATTTACTTCAGTGAAATCCCCACGTAGACCTTTGGGATTAAGGCGGGTAATATGTTCTTTCGTGGCCAGCCCAGTTCCAAAATGGTAATAATCTTTGGTTGTTCATAGAAGGAAAAAAATTAATGCCAGAGATACAGACTAGAGAATTCTTCAAGAATTTGATGTGAGCGCATGTTCTAGGGTTTAAAGCACATGACGGGGTATCAGGAAACCTTGGTTCGGTTCCTTTCTCTGACTTGCTGGGTAAGTCATAACCTTTTTGTACCACAGTTGCCCCATTTTTAAAATAGGGAAAATAATACTTGCATACTTCCTGGGAGTGTTGTGAGGCTTATTTAACCCTTTACACTGCTTTGAAATCCTTGGATAAAAGGGGCTACCATAAGTGCAAAGCATTTTTATAAAATCTGGATATGGTTCTCAACTATCTTAGAGTCAATGTAGATATTTTGGAGTCAATGTAGATGTAGAATTTCAGTCTCTTTAATTCAGTTTTCTTTGTTAATTTCACTTTTGTCAATTGCATTCAGAATATTTTGAGAAGTCAGTATTGTTTTCTTGTGTAATTTATGATTACAATTATTTTAAGTTTTAATTTGGCCATTTTAACTGTGAAAAAATGTTTTGATGATTTCATCATACCATACCTCCACTAAGTGATTCCTCGACTGGGCCTTGAGTGATAATGTTGAGATAATGAGGTCCAAATTTGGATTCTAGAAAAAAGAGTTGCAAAGACTATTTACAGTTCAGAACAGCCTGGTCACTAACAGCAAAAAAAAAAGTTGGTGTGCTTGTCCTTATTCATAACAAAATGGGAAATGTTGAAGCAGCACTCCAATATCTCTTGACAGGATAGCGCAGTGTATCACTAGTACCCATATTTAATGAAAGAAAAATCGAAGAATCATTCAGTTACGAATTAGCACTGTCAAACAGAACTTTCAGTTTTAATGTATTACATTCCCTTGTCTGCAAGTCAAGACCTTTGTGCTGGTACAATGATATACATAGCCCTTCAAACAGTAAAAAGAGAAGTTATTGTCCTTGTATTAGACATGACTTTGCCCATCATTTTGTCAGCAGTTCTTTTGTTTTTAGCTAGATGAATCTGTGAGTTCTTGAAGTCAAGTACTGACTTGAATCCTCTAATTCAGGTCCCTTTTCTATTTATTGCTGTCCAGTTCAGTGCAAAATACTTGTATGTAATTCTGGTTAAACTCTGTAATTGATGTCTCCTATTCCAAATGTGTGCCTTTGCAGAACCGACAACATATGATCTAGATGCTACCTTCTTTTGGGCAAGAGAGAGGTGCCTCTATTAGCCTGGGGGTCACAGGGTGAACCTGCTCCTGGAGTTGGGTGCGTAAGCCAAGGCAGCCCTGTAGTGCAGTGCACTCAATCAGAATGTGGGAGACCCAGGGAAGATCCCCTCTCTGCATGATTTAGAGTATGGAGTTGAACGCAAGAGAGTCCCCTAATCACCAGGCTATTGGGTATTTGGGGTAAAGAAGGGGACTCTTTCAGTCTCTCCTGTTGAAGCTGTTTCACTTTGTATACATAAATATTCATTGGGCCAGAGAGAAAGACTGACTTGTTAACCCGCTAGTTAGGGCACTTCTCCTGGGCTGCTGGAGACTCAAGTTCAAGTCATGGCACCAATGAATACAACTAGAAAATCATGTCAGAGCAGTGTTTTAAAGTTCTTTTCGTTTTTAGCATATTACAGTAAATCATTACAAGAGCAATACTCACAATAACGCCTTCCAGTGTATTCTTACCTTCTGAAGGCTCTGCTTCAGAACTCTCTAGTTGTTCCTCTTCAGCCTTTTTGATGGAGAGCAATTTCACTAGAAGATTAAATATACAAATAGGTTTGAGTACAATAGGATCTTTTAAAGGTATGAAGTTACTATAGGGATGGACACTTGAAAAAATTCCAACATCTAAATATAGGTTTTTGCCAACCTATTCTTACTGATTCTGTATTCCCATTTGTACTTTAGCAGCCACATAACGGAAGACAGTGTGACTCATGCCACTGGTCTGAATGGCAGGGGCCAGGGGGGCGGGACAACATGGCTTTTGATTGAGGTCATCTTTAATGTTTCTCCAGTATCAGCTGGTGGGGATGCTGATGGGTTAGCACTAGTCCATCACCCTTTGTGTGAAGTAGCTCAGGCTGCAGAAGCGCTATGTCACTACAGGCCAGCACAAATTCTCATTAACTTCAGTGGTTCAGGACTGGATTGTAAAAGAATGTACTAAAGAAACAATTTTGATCAAAATTGGAAAGAGTTTGTGTCCATGTGCACATACTGTCTTGTGTGTTGACAAGAAATTATTGTACAAATAAATGAGAAAATTAAATGTAACATAAAACAGAGAGTAGTTTCCTAGCAGCAATGTTTGTTTTGTGAGAAATGAGTAAAGAAAGTTTGAAATAAAGTTTAGTTTGAAACTAGCACTATTCCAACTTTTTATCCCAAAAATACAATGTAAAAGTAACAACATGTTCTGGCTCCACAAAGTTATCTTACATTCCTATAATTAAATATGGATCCGGGTGTGGATTCCAAATGGTAAATGTACTGGATTTAAATTCCTGTTAAGCATCAGCCACCAACAACGCTGATCTCTCCAAATTAGCAGGGAAGAGGAATCTTCTGAGCTTCTCAGTTAAATGAATGGGAAACTTGTGAGATCCCTTTGCTTTTCTCTCCTCGTCACACTGTACCACAAATGATTTCTGGATACTTGCCGTTGACACAAAATATTGTACTAAAAAATAGAATGGCAATAGAATTCCTTCCCTTCCATCCACACAGCCCAAGAATATGTTAATGGTTTGAGGCTACATTAGGATTTCTTGTTTTAACATTTATCCATCTATCAGGTACTTACATCACAGTCATGTCATGTCAGTGGTATCTGAGTGTCATGAAAGGAAATACACTGTTTTTTCTTTATTGCATGATTCTATCTTCCCTCCTGCCCAACCCCTCCTAAAGTGCTTCAAAATTATTCAAGTCCCTGCATGTAGGTTCTTAAATGGTGACTTCGGCTACTTACAGTACTCCCGTAAATTCTGCATACTGTTCTTCAGCATTAACACATCTTTGGACACAGGCGGATTTGTAGAAATGTCTAAATAAATTTTAAATAAATCAGTTAAATTCTTATTTTTGACATATAGGGCCACATTTTCAAAGGAGAGCATAATGCATGTAACTCTGAAAAACACCTGCCCCCACTTGCGAATTTGGTTAATGTATATCTAGCTACCAAGTTGTGCATGCAACTATCTGATTTATGGATGCAAGCGTGCATTTGTTGAGGCACAATGGGTGTATTATTTTTGTGGGTGCAGCCATGGTATTCTCCTTTAGAAATTTGTTTTTTACTGTTTTTAACAGCTTACAGTACAATTAAGATATATGTTTTAAAGATTAAAATTTATAATTCTCCTTCTTTGCTTAGCCTTCTTTAGCCTTCGTAATCTGTTTTGTTCCATTCTATAGTACAGATATTAATGTAATAGCTGATATTTTAATTTCGGTAGTTTTGCTGAGAGACCTATTAAGTGCTGCATGATTTCAAAAAATTACAGAAAGAACTAGTTTAAAAGAAATCTATACATGTCTAGCGACCATTTTATAAATCTATATAAATCTATACAGTTCTTTGTCCACTGCATTACAAATTCATGTATTTAAAATGTTTTTAGGGTTAGAGCAATGCTACCTTATCTAAGCCATGACGGTACTAATTTAGTCAGTGCTTAAATTTTACTAGCAGTAGGACAGGTACCCCAGGGATAAGGAAAAGACCGAAGAACTGCTGTAGAAGGCTTATTTCCCCCTCTGTTGGGCATTTACTAGTTCTTTGAAAGCCTGACAAATGAAAGAGACTCTCTGGATCTCCCCGAGGGAAAGTGACAGTCTATGAGCATCCTATAGTGGAATGTGTTTGGTTCCTTTGGAAGCGACTTCAATTCATTCCTGGATTGAAATGTTGGCCGTTTGTTGTCTGTTTGCATTATCATTTTGATTAAAGGTGGTTTTTCCCCCGACCATGCTTTGCTGCATGTCTTCTCTTCGGCAAGTGTTGTGGCCACTCTCCTGCCATGATTCACGCACATCATGACTGATTATGTTTGGTACCTCAGGCTGAGATGTACTGTGTTGCATTCTTTCATGTATCTTTCTTATAATGGTGATGCAAACATTCTCTTTCCATCCTATGCATAAGAACTAGGAATATTGCATCACCGTGGAACTACAGATTTCTGTTGCTAGAATATAACTCATAATATATTATATGTATATTTATATAGTCCTAATCTGCAAAGGGATCCACTGTGAAGACTCCTATGCCTATATAGCATCCCGTTCAGCAGGACTCTGTAGGGTGAGTTCTTTTGCATGGTAGAGGATTATAGAGAACAAAGGGTTCTTGATTAATTGTGAACATAAATTTACATGGAACAATTCATATGATATAGAAAAGGGAGAATTTCACTATAGGAGAACATTTTTAAAGCTGCAATTTGTAGATGATTGTACTGACATTGCTGGTATATTTCTGCTGTTAGATCTATATTTTGGAGTCTTAAAACCTTACTTCACCTGTTTCTAAAAAGATCTCATGGTCCTCAGGACTTTGTACAACGTAGTTATTACCATCATTATCATCTTCCTCCTCCTCCTCCTCCTCCTCCAAGTCATTGACAGGTAAGTTATGGTAGTCTAGAAAAATGAGGCAAATTAGTTGTCAAAACTGTGATTTTTTTTGTACTATATTTGCTGAGAATCAGAGACATGCTGTGAATTTTATTTGCTGCGACAAATGGATTTAAAAACAATACAATTCCATGGGCTGTAAAAATGCTGACAGTCTTTCTTTGGCAAAGATTGACATAAGTTGTATACATTTCTAAATCCTGCGTATTTTTCTGCACCCAGGATGTAAAATATTGATACTTAGAAATTGCATCCTGTAATCCAGAGAAACTCAGGTGCAGCTTCCTACTTCATCAGCAACTCCTCTGGGCACAACATGCTGCTCAGAGCATTTCTCAGTTTGGTCAAGGAGTAGCTTTCACGCTGCTTGACACAAGGAATGCCGTACAGAAAGTACAGAATAATCTGTACCCCTTTCCATCTTTCCAAGCAGCAGGGAGAGGACAGGGATCATAGGGGGAAAATCTCTCAACCCATCCTCTTACCTACCGGAAGCCATTTATTTTTACTGGTATAAACTGGTCTTGTCCCTGTATTTCTAAAGGGCTTCTTACCATATGGTATTTAGGCGCAGAAGAGCTTGTAAATCATATTACTTGTGGCCTCCACTTTATCCCCTCCCCCCCTTACATAGGTAAATCATTTAATGGTACAGAGCTGTCATCATGGTTCCTACTCAAATCCCCCTTCCAGCTGCTCGAGCAGGGGACATGTCCAAGGCATACCTGCACCATAGCAATCCATGGCTGCTTGAAATGGTCCTTAGGGACTCTTGACAGCTAGCGCAGTATAGAACAGCCAGAATCATAGAATATCAGGGTTGGAAGGGACCTCAGGAGGTCATCTAGTCCAACCCCCTGCTCAAAGCAGGACCAATCCCCAGACAGATTTTTGTCCCAGATCCCTAAATGGCCCCCTCAAGGATTGAACTCACAACCCTGGGTTTAGCAGGCCAATGCTCAAACCACTGAGCTATCCCTCTGATCTGCACTGGAAGACTAGCCAACCCAGTAGCAGAGGGCTGCAAAGGTAACCTAAAGCCACCTTTTGCTCCCTCCACTTTGGTGATGAGCTGAGCATAATTTGGGCAAACTAGAGAACTGACCTGTGTCACAACATTTGCATCCTGCTACCCTAAGTATGTTGAAATTTGCCTTGAGCACAGGAAGGACTTGAATCAATACATAGCACACATACAAGGGACTCTACATAGAGACATTAAACTTGCAAGAGCATTTGAAGGATGTTTCAGTTGACAAATTACAGGCTGGATGACACAGTCAGTGGAAACCCAGCTTGAACAACAGAAGCCTGGAACTACACAAGGACAAAATCAAGAAATGATGCAGAGAAGCTATGTAACCTTTCTATGACTTACCTAATATGACTGATTCCATATGTTAGGCCCAGAACAAGAAGTAACATCTGAAAATTACAGGTGGAATGCAATTCTGAGGTTCTTCCTTCTCTTTTAGGTTTAAAATATAAGAACCTGATTTTTTACCCCCAAATCTATGGTTTTGAATGAGATCGTGTAACAATTTGTTACATCAAAATTGTAGGAAATTGTGGAAGTAAATTCATGGAAGTCAAGATAGTTGAATTATCAAATTTGTCAATTTTTAAAAGACCTGCAGCCCCGACCAGTCAGCTCAGTGTCTGTTTGGTTTTAGCACATTCTGATTGGTTTGGTGGAAACTCCAAAATGTTAAGTGCCGAAGAAGCAAAGAAGTTGGTAAAAGTACACCAGTCCCTCGCTAGAATGCGGGATTTGGGATCCATACGCGGGACCGCGTTAAAATGAATTGTAATTAAAAGTAAATTAAAGTAATTAAATTTGGAATCCATGGCCGCGACCGCGTTATATGCGAATCCGTGCTATATAGACACGCGTTCTAGCGAGGGTGTGGTGTATATCAGTATCTAAGGGCAGATACAAAAGGCCTACTGTAGGCCTAACGATTTAGTAGATTAGGGACTCAATTATTGTGCTTATATTTTACTTACAGAATTGCATGCTTCTCAGATCGGACAATGTGTGCATCTTGTGAAGTGAATAATATGATATGGGTTTGGTATTTCCTTTAGTATATCATATGTCCGATTTTTGGATAATTTCATAGTTTTGTTTTATTTTTCTGGGACAAGTTATTTTTTCAGGTTGGGGAAAATCACACCAACCTTGCCATCCAATAGTGCAGGAAAAGTGATCATGCAATGAAATTACAGTTAACATAGAGCGAACAAAAGAAAATATTACTTCATGCAGTGTGTAGTCAGCCAATGGAAATGACTGCTCCAGGGGATTATCAGGTCAAATACTGTGTCTGGATTTTTAAAAAGTTGGATAACTTTATGTTCAAAAATAATTCTTATAGTTATGCATGGTAAGAGAAGAGTCATCCAACCTCATGCTTCAGAGCATGAGATAATTGTTGCCAGGGTCATGAAGGGATTATTCCCTTGCGTACAGCATTATTGGCAGACTTTGTGCAATAAGAATTCATTCACCTTCCTCTGAAGCAGCAGGGATTGGCATCACCCCAGCAGAGTACTGGTAGATGCTCATTCAGTATGGCAGATCCAAAGTTCCTAAGGACCAAATTCTGTCATTTGTGTCGTGAAAAGAGTACTGGAGTGGAGAGCAGGGAGGTTCAGGGGCAGGCCTTGTACCATACATATCAACTCAGCAGACCCTTTGTGGTCTGCTGAGCATACTAGTCTGCCCTTCCTTACCCCATGACTGTGCTTTAGCGGCAGCATTCTGACTAGGTTCTGCCGAGGTGCAAAAGTGGGATGTTGGAGAGGCTCTGCACACTTCCTTTCTACCCTCCAGCACCCCAAGGGACGACTACGCTGAATTTAGTTGTATATTTTCAAGCAGACACTGCTAAAAGTGCCACCGAGGGGAACGGATTCCTTAAGATTTCTGGAGGAAAAAAAACTATAGTCGTTTAAACAAAAACAATAAACAATCAACTCCCTTCCCCCCCAACAGGTTAAGGGAAAAATGCATTCAATCTATTCCTAGAAGTAACAATACACTTCCTTAACCATTCTCACCATATAGAGGTTTTGATGAGATCATACCTTTAGAAGATGAAATTAGCTTTTTGGTAGTCCCTGCAGAAATAAGCAGAGATAAAAAGAGAAAAAGTATGGGATTCATAGGGAAAACTGTTGTGCGTCTCTAGTCATTATCCTGGATCTGTCTCACAGTTTCCTCTTACAGTCATCAGTTTCACATTCCAAAGTAGATCATTGTGATGTCACCATCGCTTTTAGAACCAGCACAGACCAATCAGAGAAGAATATGCCTCAATTTCTGGAAAGAGATACCACAGATAACTTCTGAGATTTTTAAAATGACACTTTATCTTTGAATAATATGTTTGTTTTTTAATGTTAGAAATGGAACGGTCTTTGGGTAGATAAGAAGAAATAAACTTTTCTTTGAAAAAGTTTCCTCAGTGATTAATTACATTACAGCTTCTTTTATTTTAACAAAGCTCTGTGGGGCAGGCAGCTAGTGCACATTTTCATACCTCTTTAGACCATGAGAAGATGTGTCCCCATCTTACAATCAATGCAAATTTAAATATTTAATATTTTTCACTAGACTGCATGCTTTATAGTGATACAGGTTCAAAAAACACAGCATCTGAATGAAAACAAAGATGACCCAAACTTATTACTCTCTGATCCATCAGAATGTGATCCTCTTAGTTAAAAAAAATGTTTCTATACAAGGGGTATTAAATATCAACATGGGCCAATTGTTACCACAGGTCTATTTTATTCTAAGGTGAAACACTGCTATCTCAGATACCGATGTATAATAATTGTTGGCCCGAAGTGCCTGTTTAATGGTCAGCACTGTAGATCCTCTTCAATTTTAAAATACCTCTTAAAGACGAAGAAAACCTAGAGTGTGAGAAGTATAACAGATAGAGAACAGAGATAAAAAAGGAGAAATTAGAGGGTGGTGGATGTGTCACTGAATCCTAGGGATCAAAGGAAACACAAATGGACGATATATTTGATTGTAGTGCTTTTCCTCTGTGCTTATCACATTGCAACCGCTGATCTCCATTATCATAATGATATTTTTACGTACAATACACAGACCAGTACTGTATTACAAATACATTGTAAGGAAATGAAAGGGCCCCCTCTTATGGCTATGATGGGAAACAGTAATTTTTCCTTTAGTTAAAATAAAATAGTAAGTACAAGTGCTTCTGGGGAAAGGAAAAATAAAAGTGATGAGAAATAAAAAGACACAGCAAGAACAAAGACTGAGAAAAACATAACAGCATAGGAAAAATTAAGGCTTGATCCTGATAGCCCTTATTAAATAAGTCATCATTACTCAGGAATTGTCGCACTGAAATCAGTAAGTGAGTGAGGGTTGCAGGTCTGGGACCTAAAATAGTTAGAAAAAGAACATGAAAAAGCAAAGGAGTACGAGAAGAGCTATGATGAACACTGTTCCATAGCTGGGAGGTATTGGCAGGTCAGCAATCTGTACAGCAAACACCCCCTGACCATACAACCCAAAGATATGTCCGTAATGATCTTGTTAATTGCCCTTCCAAGAAGCATTAGAGTTTGGCTGCAGACACTGATTCTTCAAAAAAACACATTCGGACTGGCCACTTGAACCTCTTTGAGGTTGATTATTGTTTATGGTATCCCACAATGTGCTAGGTGCTTTCCAGAGGTTCAAGAAGTTTCAGTCCCTGTCCAAGCAGTTCACAGTCTAAGGATAACGGAGAAGGAGATAGAGGTTAGGGGAAGGAGAACAACAAATAGGTAATTTTTATACAAGTTAACTAGATTCCCTGTAGGCACAATGGCAAAAGTGGGTCTATGAGGACGGATATGTGGACATGTGTAGGGGCCTGACATATGAGTTCAAGGCAGCCATACTATGCCTAGGGTCCACATGTAAGAAGACATAGAGATGACTGAATGAGAAGCTGACAGATGGGTAGCCTATGATGGAAACATTGGTGGAGCAGAGATAGTGAGGGACAACATAAAGCGAAATAAATAGGGACAGGGAGAGACAGCTTTGAAAGGTGACACAAAGCTTAGATTGGATATGATAGCAGCTGGGGGAGCAAAAAGAGGTGTTTGAGTGGGCGAGTCCCCAGATCAAAGCAAAGGACAAGGAAGATAACTTTACTGTGTATAGCCTGAAGGGGGATAATGCGTATGTCAGGGAGTGACACTATTATGTCTTATCTGTGCATCAACTCCCTTAGTAGTGCACCAGCAGGAAATCTCTTCAGTGAATCACACATACCTTCTATGTTATGCTACCCCTCCCACCACACTTATGCTATACTTGGGGAGAGAGGAGGCAGAGTGCTGAAGGGAGGAGGAAAAATAATAATATACCCTTGTGGATATGAAGATGAAAGGGGGGTGACAGGCGAGTGAGAAGTTAAAGGGAGAAAATAGCTTTAAATTGCCACTTTGTGAGAATGGGGGCAAACTACCCTTACCCATACTGCGCTTTCAGTCATTTTCAGTTCTATTTCAAGGAGCTGTTCAACAATCCCAGGCAACTTTCATAGAGGAAACTAAATCAACACTGGCTGCTGAGCCGCAAACTTTTGCTGAAAGGGCAGTTGAGTCTCTGGGGACAGGAAGGTGGAATAAGGGGGCCAAATAGCCCAGGGAACCTTAAAAAGGGGGGGGCATTGTTTTAGGACAAATGAACAAACAAGTGTTTTCAAAGTAGAAGAGGGAAATGTGTAGAGTAGAATTTGTAACCTTTCCCTTATTATTTAGCTTCTCTCTATACTCAGAACTACTTTTCATAATGGAAGGATACATTGCATGAACACCACTTAACTATTTAGAGAGGGGGGAAAAGCATTTTTTAAAGAATAATATATAAACGGAATAAGCCGTACTCCGGAAGAAATAAGTCACCTTATGGAGTATGTTAGTTGAGTACTGGTGGTTGAATGTCTTTGACTGAGTGCACCAGCGGTGCCCATTGTTAGCTTACTAATGCCCGCTGTCTTGTGGGTTATTGCTATGTTAATGCACACCTTGAAGTGACTTATTGCTATGTTAATAGACACTCTGTGGTGGGTTATTGCTACATTAATGCACACCGTGGAGTGGCTTTTTGGTATGCTAGTTTTGTATGTCTGTAAGTATGGAATCTATATAAATTCTGTTTCAAAATTAGTTTATCAAACAAGTGACATGCACCCATGGGAGTCTCTTCTCCCAGTGAAATATATTTTGTAGGGTGGATAGGTTTTTGCCGGTAACTTATCACACGTGGAATAATGCTGTGACATGTAGATCTGACTCATGGAGCTATGCCTGCGTATGAGGAGAGGTACAAACAACAAACCCTGCACAAACAAAACAGGATTCTGATGACATGGTAACTACATTAATGGCATTCTGTTGATTTGTGATGTCATTAGAATTTGTAAACAGAACCTTTTCACAGGGTGTTTTTCAGTCTTTGCCTGTTACAAGATTTAGTTAAAAAAAAAAGATGTTTTTTGAATATAGAAAAATTTCTTTTTTTTTTTGTCTAAGTTTTGGAAAAAATATGTTTTGGAAATTAAATCATACCAGAAGACATTTATTTATAGTTTGATTCAAGAGAGTTCTAGAACTCTTTTGATTGTGGAATTATGACATCTATGGTAATTCAGCCAATCATCATAGAGTTAGCTTTAATTAATTTGCATACTATAAAATGTAAAGCCTATATTGGCCTTTATATATATAAACAGAAGGGAATATTGTGCCAGGAATCTCAGCCCAATACCTGCACCTGGTTCCTAGGGAACAATTCTGTTTCAGGAACTGACTCTAATCAGATACCAAGGCAAAAAGCAAACTCTCTGGCTGTTCACACAGCTCTGCATCAAGGACTCATGCCTCTACACAGAAACTAACATAGCAAAATACCTACCCACCACCACCACCACAGCATCTTCCCAAGACTGAACATTTGCTTTCACGTTAAAAGGAACTCTGTGCAACAGTGACACGTGGTGAAACCTGCCTAATATTATTTAATATGGATATTGCCATAGCCCCTACAGATCAACCAGGATGGAGCCCCATCCAGAAATGTAGTAAATAGCAGTGATTTTCTGATTGTATTGCTTATATAGGGCCAGATTGTGGCCTGGTTTGCATACCCATGGATGGGACAAAAGGGGTATAGGTTGTTTCCTTATTTCTTGCACCAGCTGCCAGGATCACGGGTAGTAGCACAGGAAGGAGAGCAGCTTCCACACAAAGAACACCATGCTGAGTATAGACTAGCTGCAGGGTATTTGTCCCTCGGATCAAGGGGGTACTCAGACGGCAGACTGTGATTCTCAGCGTCAGATGCAGGCTCAGAGTCACAATCAGTCTTTACATCTGCTCCTGGGGCAGTACAACAATGTGTAGTAGTTGAGTCCAGAGATGGGTCAAAAACCTGGATGTAAACACCCATTGTGTTTGAAATACAAATTGGGATCTAATTCTGGCAAATGGCCCTTAGCTTTTTGATGCGCTAAACCAAACCCCAGATTTGAACAGCTCTAACTTCAGAGTATTTGAAACTGGGTCTGAGTTTTGCAGCTTGAAAATACATCTCTCTATCTAAATAGTCTGCTTATTTCTGCTTTCCTGAACCTTATCTATCGCAGGTTTATCATCTCATAGCATATTAATTAACTATCTTGCAATGTATCTGCAGTGGACTTATTGTCTTGTCATATTATTATGTGTCTCGTTTTGCCATAAATCATTGATCTCCCCCTGCCCCCACTCCCTTTTCAGGAAATAATTTTTAGTCTGCCCGCTCTTCTAATGAATAGGCACCCCTGAAAGATGGACCCTAATGAGATCTATCATGCTCATTTTTCTATTATGGGATTTGGACATTCTGCATATTACAATTATTCTACATTTATTTTATTTAGGGCCAACTCTTCTCCCCTGGACCAAGCCCCTGAGTGAATGGGTTTGCACAGCAGTATTCCATGGGAATAGCATTCTCCCCCACTCCAGGTCATTCTGGATGACAGCCTCACAGCTGCAGTACCTATCACATTTGCTGTGCCTCCCCCCGGGGTGTGTCTCTTTGAGAAGATGATCTGTGTGGTTGTAAAGCTACCAATCGCACCTGCAGCCCTCTCCTAACCTGCCCCACAGCACCTCTCCATTCTGCAGCAAATGGAGCCCTTGGGGTGCCCAGGAGATATGGAATAATGAAGTTTGTTTGAGGGTGGTAACATAATGAATATAGGTGGGAAATGACAACCAATCTGAAAGGGAGAAATAATCCGAGGAACCTCATAGAATGAATGTAGACATTTCTCCCCAGAACCCTTTGTGGCTGGCTCACTTTTCCTGTCAAGCAGGAAAATGTGCACACATATTTAATCTACCAGCCACCATTTATCTGTTCTAGGAAACAAGCATATTGTGGAAGAGTGACTGCCAAACATCTTCGCAACCAGTCTTGTCAACTCAGACCATTTAAGAAGGATTCTCATGATAGTCTGATGTTTTTGTAAAGCCCCAGCTCCTGGAATTGTGAGAGTTTGTGAGATTCTTATCTTGGGGGGGATAGCTCAATGGTTTGAGCATTGGCCTGCTAAACCCAGGGTTGTGAGTTTAATCCTTGAGGGGGCCACTTGGGGATCTGGGGCAGTAATTGGTCCTGCTAGTGAAGGCAGGGGGCTGGACTCAATGACCTTTCAAGGTCCCTTCCAGTTCTCCATACTGGATATCTCAATAAATAAAATTTACTTAAAAAAATGGAAGTTTCTCACCCTCGTGCTTGCAGAGACACCTAAAGGCTCAAAAAAGGAAAAGAACCCCAGAATGTATTACTTTTTAATAATCTCATGATTTTTAAGCCAATCTAATGATTTTGGTTGGCATGCCTCAAGATTTTTGAACATTTGGGTTTGG
This sequence comes from Chrysemys picta bellii, assembly GCF_011386835.1. Taxonomy (NCBI): domain Eukaryota; kingdom Metazoa; phylum Chordata; order Testudines; family Emydidae; genus Chrysemys; species Chrysemys picta. The sequence continues at coordinate 113,987,066 of NC_088796.1, forward strand.
CAATATTGAGCAACTCACCTTAGAGACTGCACAGATGAGGAAATATGCAGGAAACCTGAAGATTACTAAGGAAGTGTTGTAAGCCAGTCTTAGCTCCCAGAAAATACTCAGTAATTCCCAGAGGGGGCAATGAGACAATAGATTGCAGTCCCTATCCGGTCTATCCTTTGTCCCAACTCCAATGGACAAACCAAAGCTGCACTGGAAGTTCCGAAGGACACTCAGTATCAGTGCCCAAGCAAATGTACCAATGACCTTAAGTATTACCAATATTGATGTGTTAGATGTAAACATTAAAATAAAAGTCAAACAAAAAAATTGACTATTTGCTATTAAAGGAGCACTAAGATGCTGCAATACAGTTTCAGTTTGATTGATGGCTTTCACCTGCCTCCTTTCATCAATGTTAACAGGAATAAACCTGAAACTTTGAACGTGAATATAATATTTTTGCCTTGAAACTGGAAAGCTCGACAGCAATTACTTAGCACATTTTCAGAAAAGTCCATCCAGTGAGGTTTGTAGTTTGCTCTTCGGCGTAGGTTTACCTTAAAATGAAAGCAGATCAATTTGGGTTTTGCTAACTAGGAAATGGTTCGTTAACTTCTGAGCTAGTAAATTTACACTCAGATCATATTGACATCTACCTTGACCTAACAAAAAGCGAGCGAGGGTTCAGGAAGGCCTACCTAATTTTCTTTCCAAGTCACAGCAGACTGTTAACCAGCGGTTGCAAAGTGCTGTGGCTAACCAAAATAAAAGCCTACTTTAAGTTATGTTTCTATTGTAATCATTTCTACTGTAAAAATATCGAGTTATTTTGATGGCATTTTCACTGCTAACAACACAAATGTTTGCAAAATATTTCAAAGTTGTTTCCATTTTGCAGCATTCAAACTGGGGCCTATTTTCAAACTTCTGTGAAAATTTTCTGTCTACATTTTTATCAAAACGTCATCAAAATAGTTAACGATTTATGAAAATTGATAACATTTTGAAAACAACGGATCTATTTTGAACCCTGGAAAACTAAAATCTACCTTGAAATTTCATTTTTTTAGGGTGATTTTTAAATTTGTTTTGACCACTCCACTTGAATCTGTATGTGAATGAACTGGTGCTATTGACATTTACAAAAGCAAGAACAAGAGTGGAAAAAAGTTCTACAGATATGAATTTGAATTCAAACGTGAGTTTTGATTCAACCATGATAACAATACTACTGTGTAACCACACATATCCTTGACCCACAACGGATCAATTTTTAAGAATGGTAATTGAATCTCTGTACAATTTCTTCCTCAAATGACAATGTTAACTCATTGCTTTCTTCCCATGACATCACTGGAGATGGCTCTCCTGCATGCTAATTTTTTTAATTTTAGAAAAAGAAAGCATCAATTATCTCACCACACTATTAAGAAGAGTGTAAATATCAGAAACTGGGCTGGCTCTGGTCATGCCTAATGGTCAGAGCCAGAATCAGGAGTCCAGGGTGGTACTGGAGCGAAGCTGGAGCAGGACTAGGAGCAGGGTGGGGGCAAGAGCAAGGCAGCAGCAGGCTAACACCTGGGGAGTCTGTTGCCCCCATCAGGCAGAAGAGAGTTCCAAGCCCTGGAGCGACATTGAACACACTGAGGTGCTCGTCCTCGTGTGGGGCTTATATACCTGGATTGCGAATCACATGACCAGTTCCTGCCTTGTGGATTGGCAGGTGCCTAGCACAGGAGTCACTCATCACCAAACCAATGATACACTTTTGGTAGAGCGTTGTGGGAACTAATTGTATGAGCTCCCTACCTCCCCATAAGCAGGTCATTTGGGACCTGACTACATGGAGCTGCCACTGAGTTGTTCTGTGTCCCATAATGCATCATCCTTGTGGAGTTCCTGCCTGACTGTTCCATCTGAATGCGGAGGTTTGCTTCCGTCTGGAATGAGCCCCCTAGAGGATGCCATGGGATCCACGTGGATCCCTTTGGAATGTTTAGGAAGGCAGGGTCCTGTGCCCCCAGAGCACCACTCAGGCAGCACAGAGCCAGTAAAGCACATTGTCATGAACTCCCCTGGCTTCAGCTATGTTGGGACCACCCCACTAAAGGGATATTCTCTACTAGAGGGGCTTTGTGGAACTTTTGTGGGTAGGCTGTAGGGCCCAGATCCTCAAAGGCTTCTCATTTCCACTGAAATAGAGTCCCCCTCCCCCTCCAATCCTAACCCCACTTATGGACTTTTCCTCCCTGAGCTCTTTCTTGTGGAAGAAAGAGATCCAGCCCGATGCCTTAATTTTTTTCCAGTCTCTGTTTACTTGGCTTTACCTTTGGATATACATAGCAGGGATCATGGGTTTATCAGACGACATTTGTTTTCACTGCAATAAGTATCCAGCGTGTGCTTTTGTTTTATGTATCTTACACTAGTAAATGCTTTAGCATAACACAGCTAACAACTTTTACAATGAAAGAGCGATTTTCATTATGACTATTACATTCCTGATGTGATATCCAGAGCTGCCTCTCTCTTGTCCGCAGATTCATTCATTCCCAGGGGGAATCTCCATTTCATAGCCTGCTTATTTGGGCTCAGCCCAGGTTTTGGCTCACAATGAAGCTTTCCTATGAAAAATGACTTCTTTATAAGAGACTTCTTCTGGAAGGGCCCCAGTCAAAAGACTAGTGTGCACCCTGTTGTGGATTTGACCGTAATCACAGTTAAATGGACATGCATTGCTGTGCAATCTGTAAAATAAACACACAAATTGGCTACTGTGCACACAGTCGTAGCAGCTAATTTTGTAAGGACTTGCAGTGTGTACCAGCAAATCTGTAGCAGAGCTCTTCTGGCAAAAAGCAGTCGGCTTGGGTTTTGATCTTTAGACATTCTGTACAATCCATGTAAGGTTTCAATCGTGTAAGGCACTGAGGATCCTCAATGGGAATTGAGCACTCCACACAGATGGTGTTCTGCTCCTTATTTGAACTTGTCACATCAGAGTCTATACAGGGGCTGGGTTTGCTCACATCAAGGAAATGTATTTCACTTCTTTCTGTTTTAAGTTACCATTGTGACCTTGTTGATAGTGTTGTTGTAGCTGTGTTGAACCCAGGATATTAGAGAGACAAGGTGGGTCAGATAATATCTTTTATTGGACCAACTTCTGCAGGTCAGAGAGACAAGCTTTCAATCTACACAGAGCTCTTCTTCAGGTCTGGGAAAGATATTCAGAGTGTCACAGCTAAAAACCAGTAGTTAACACACATTGTAAGAAATCATTCACGGTGAAGTGGGCAGTTAACACATCTGCTGTCATAGGACAAAATGGTGGGATTAGCGGGTTACAGATTGTTGTAATAAAACATAAATCCAGTGCCTTTTGGAAATTCACTTTATTAGAGACCTTGATCAGCTGCAACTCTTTCAGTCCTGAATGCTAGCCCTTTCTGCATCCTTCACTTTCTCTGTAGACATCTGTACCAGTTTTAAAGCTGAAAAGCAAACTTGCTTAAATTAAATGTGTCTAAAGTAAAACTTAGTATTACTAGCTTGAGGTCCAGGAAATGAGATACGGTCCATGTCTTCCACAACACAAGTTTGCTGCAAACAAAGGAAAAATTAAGGACCTGATTCAGCACTGCCTTGCATCTTGTGCAATCTTTCACATCAGTGCAAAGCTGGTGTAAAATGATCCTACAGCTGCCTAGCAGTGTTTCACACTCATTTTTTAGTAGTATAAAGGACTCTGCAAGGGGCGAGACAGTAGAGAATCAAACTCACTCTTACCCCAAATTCTACCAAGTGCTATTACTGTACCTGATGTCTCCAATTCTTTTGCTTCTCTGGACCTTAAGATGGAGCCACAGTAATGACTCAAGTGTTCAATCCTGCAGGTTCACTTCAAATGGTCTCATGCACCACAAATGATGTTGATTTTTCTCGATGTTTGCAGATAAAGCAGATAGAAAAGCCACAGTTCTTGGACTAGCTGTTTCATTGCTCTTCCCTGCTGGAGTGAGATGTGCTGTGGGGGGGAATCCCTGGATGGAGAGACCTATAGGTTGTGCTGCCTCTCTCTCCTGTGTGATCTTGTTCATGGGTGTGGGCTGAGCTCCGAGGCGGTCTCTTGGCACACCTTCAGGATGCAGATTTCATAGATGCGGAAGGAGGTGAAGGCAGCAGCGACAATGGAAGAAGCGCCAACGATGTGCCACCAGGTGAAGAGCCCAAAGGAGATCCCTTTCAGAATGCAGAGGAGGCCAAAAGAGAGCATGGCAATGAGGGACACAATATGTACACAAGTGGAAGGGCCACGTGCTTTCTCGTGCATATCGATGGAGACAGTTCAGCTGGTCCAGAGACGAAAGTCTGAATGAATCCGTCCTCTTTCCCTCACTTGTGTCTGCCACCAATACACACACACACAGCTCACAGACAGCAATAGATACACTTTACTTTGTATAGAAATCTAAAGTGAAAGAGGATGGTGCTTTGTGAATGGCTCACTTGCTTTTGTGGCACACACATAGTTCTAGCTCTATATAATAGCACACGGCTAAAGAGAATAAGATTGGATGGATTTGTAATCACTACTTGCAATTACACTAAATGGATGATAAGCCTTAGCTTTTTATCCAGGTTTTTTCCCCTCGTGCCGCAGATTTACAGTTAACTCCACCCCCCCCCCCGCGTTTGCTGAGTGTCATTCATGCACTGGGGCTTACAAAGCACAAATCTTTTATTTGTAAAAGAACTAAGATCCCAAAACTTTAGCAGCATATGGGCTCAATCCTGCACAGCAATTAAATATGGCCTGCAAATCTTTCACTTGAAGAGTGGGTGAAATAAGAGCCTCGTTCTCCCCACTAGTGGAAATGGTGCAGCTCCTCTTACAGAGCACCCTGCTCATTAGTGCGCAGGTGAAAGCTGGAGTAGAGGGTAGGGCCAGAGGACAAGAATCTACACTTATTGCAGGGTTGGGGAATAGTCTTTCCTCTGTCTCTGCTGCCTGGCCACTTGCGGAGATAATTAGTATTTTTGGACCAGCCCTATTCATTCATCAGTCCCTAAAGGCTCAAGTCCTAAGAACCTTCACCTATAACACCCATTCTTTTGATTAACTCTTGCACTCGACCCCCAGATATTTCATTTAGAGCAGAAGAAACATGTTTGGTAGGGGTTTGGGAACACAAATATTAATTAGGCCAGAGAAAGCATTAGACTGACTATAGCTTAGTGATTAAGGCTAGGTCTACACTACGGGGAGGGGGGGGGGAAGGGGGATCGACCTAAGATACGCAACTTCAGCTGCGTGAATAGCGTAGCTGAAGTTGCGTATTTTAGGTCGACTTACCTGGCTACCGTGTCCGCCATCAACTCCGCTTCCGTCTCTTGCCGCGGTGGATTTCTGGAGTCGACAGCAGAGCGATCAAGGATCGATTTTATCGCGTCTTTACTAGACGCGATAAGTCGATCCCCAATAGATCGATTGCTACCCGCTTGCCTGAGGGGTGGCCAATCCTCCTGAGGGCGGAGGAGGGATTTGAAGATGGAAGGGCCAATTGAGCCATTTGTCTCATAGACTCATAGACTTTAAGGTCAGAAGGGACCATTATGATCATCTGATCTGACCCCCTGCATGCTGCAGGCCACAAAACCGTCCCTACCCCTTCCCTTGACTCTGCTGTTGAAGTCCCCAAATCCTGTGTTTTAGTGACTTCAATTGGCAGAGAACCCTCCTGCTAGCGATCCCTGCCCCATGCTGCGGAGGAAGGCGAAAAACCTCCAGGGCCTCAGCCAATCTACCCTGGAGGAAAATTCCTTCCCGACCCCAAATATGGCGATCAGTAAGACCCCGAGTATGTAGGCAAGAGTCTCCAGCCTGACCCCTGTTAGCCATTATACTATTTACCTGCCATTGCTTGGTATTCCTTTGCTAATATGTTTTACCATTAAACCATTCCCTCCATAAACTTATCTAACTTAATCTTAAAACCAGACAGGTCCCTCGCCCCCACAGTTTCCCTCGAAGGCCGTTCCAATATTTCACCCCTCTGACGGTCAGAAACCTACGTCTAATTTCAAGCCTGAACTTCCCCACGGCCAGTTTATATCCATTCGTTCTCGTGTCCAAATTAGTACTAAGCTGGAATAATTCCTCTCCCTCCCTTGTATTTATCCCTCTGATATATTTAAAGAGAGCAATCATATCCCCCCTCAGCCTTCGTTTTGTCAGACTAAACAACCCGAGCTCCTCTAGTTTCCTTTCATACGACAGGTTTTCCATTCCTCTGATCATCCTAGTGGGCCCTTCTCTGCACCCGTTCCAGTTTGAGTTCATCTTTTTTAAACATGGGAGACCAGAACTGCACACAGTACTCCAAATGAGGTCTCACCAGCGCCTTATACAATGGAAGCAGCACCTCCTTATCCCTACTAGATATACCTCGCCTAATGCATCCCAAGACCGCATTGGCTTTTTTCACCGCCACGTCACATTGTCGACTCATAGTCATCCTGCGGTCTACAAGGACCCCTAGGTCCTTCTCCTCTTCCATTACTTCTAACCAATGCGTCCCCAGCTTGTAACTAAAATTGTTGTTAGTCATCCCTAAATGCATCACCTTACACTTTTCACTATTAAATTTCATCCTATTTTTGATACTCCAATTCACAAGCTCATTCAAGTCTCCCTGCAGAATATCCCTATCCTCCTCCGAATCATCCGCAAACTTTATCAGTCCACTCCTGCAATCCGTTCCGAGGTCAGTTATAAATAGATTAAATAAAATGGGTCCCAAAACCGAACCTTGAGGAACTCCACTGGTAACCTCCCTCCAACCTGACAGTTCACCCTTCAATACGACCCGCTGCATTCTCCCCATTAACCAATTCCTTATCCACCTCTGGATTTTCATATCGATCCCCATGTTTTCCAGTTTAACCAATAATTCCTCATGGGGTACAGTATCAAACGCTTTACTGAAATCCAAGTATATTAGGTCCACCGCATTTCCCTTATCTAATAAGTCCGTTACTTTCTCGAAGAAGGAGATCAGATTCGTTTGGCACGATCTGCCCTTCGTAAAACCATGTTGTAATTTATCGCAATTGCCATTAACCTCAAGGTCCTCAACTAGTTTCTCTTTCAGAATTTTCTCCAGCACCTTGCACACTACAGATGTTAAACTAACAGGCCTGTAGTTACCCGGATCACTTTTTTTCCCTTTCTTGAAAATAGGAACCATCCCCGAGTTTACAGATTCATTAAATATTATCGCTAATGGGCCTGCTATTTCCTGCGCCAATTCCTTCAATATTCTCGGATGAAGATCGTCCGGTCCTCCCGACTTAGCCCCATTAAGGTGTTCAAGTTTTGTTTCTACCTCGGATATGGTAATCCCCCATCCTGTATGCCCGTATCCGTATCCGTGGCTGAGTAACCTATCCACTTGACCTGAGGTTCCCAAACTTTTTTGTTTGTTTGTTGCTCAGTCGCCCTTCGGAGAGCCATGTCACCTGCATGCCAGCTTCCTGGGGTCTGGGGTGCCAAGTACGCATCAGGGCCAAGAGAGGCTGTGCAGTACCCATGGGGAGTGTGGGGGGAACTCACCATGTGGCAGCTGAGGAAGCCTTCTGCTCCCTGCAGCGGTTGGGCGGTCTCGGCTGCCTGTGCAGAAGCAAACAGGGTGGTGCTGAAATGTGGGGTCAGGAGAGGAGCAGAAAGCTGCACCCCATAAGTATTGGACCCCTAGCTAGACACAGCCCCTTCCTAACCCCGGCCCTTCAGCACAGTCCCATTTTCTTCCCCTCCATGGGCTGTCTGGCAAGGGCAGTGGCCGGGGCTCCATGCCCTAGGGCCACGCTGAAGGACTGGAGTCAGGAGGGGACTCTGTCTGGAGGTGTGGTCACAGGGTGCAGCCTTTGACTCTCCACTCACAGAGTCCCCGAGAACATCCTCCCCAGGAGAGGAGGGTAAACTGCTCATTGGTAGCTGTGGCTAGGAGGGAGGCGAGTAAGGTTGGGAGCCTGTTCCCTCAACAAGACTGCCTGCACAGAGCCCTATCCACTTCCCCAGCTGGACAGAGCCCGCTCCTCACCCCAGCCCTTCAGTGGAGCTCTGTCAGATCCTTGCACTCCCCTCCAACAACCTCATTGTGGAGATACACCTCAGTTTGGAAACCTCTGCACTAGGATAAAGATTATAAGGGAGGTCCTCCCCCCCATTGTTTTGTGTGAACTTGCCTGAGGGCCCCAAGCTGGTAAGTGTGGCCAGATCCCACCTGCTGGACCGGGTCCCTGCACACCGGTTGGCTGCGTGCATATCTTTCCTAGTTTGTGAATTATTCTGGGGCTTAGGCAAGAGACAGGCACCCAGACACCTAGCAATGCACATTCTCAGGCGGGAGATAGGCACCTACAGTGAGGCTGCAGCATGCATGCAGCATGGTGTCAAAGTGAGCGTAGGAACCTACCAGGTTAGGTGACAGTCGAGAAGGAGTTTTGTAGCTCACAATGGTACCTAAAAATGGGACTTAAGCACCAGCGCACCTTTGTGGATCCCACCCTAGGCCTGTGCGTCACTGAAATCCCACTTCAGGATTTCACTATTCGGAACCACAGGAGCAGATCCTCAGCTGGTGTTAACTATCACAGCTCCATTTGCAGCCTTGACCATTTACCTCAGCGGAGGCTCTGTCCCAAGTGAGTAAGGTTTCCATTCAGGTGCAAAACCTATGATTCCCTTTTCTTAATAATTTCAAGATCAAATAACGTAAATAGAGACTATCTTCTAAAGAAGAACAGGAGGACTTGTGGCACCTTAGAGACTAACAAATTTATTAGAGCATAAGCTTTCGTGGACTACAGCCCACTTCTTCGGATGCATATACTTCATGAGGTTGATGGATTTCCACTCCATACGGCTAAATGCAGTGCCTTGCATAATGAAAGGTTTCAGAGTAGCAGCCGTGTTAGTCTGTATCCGCAAAAAGAAGAACAGGAGGACTTGTGGCACCTTAGAGACTAACAAATTTATTAGAGCATAAGCTTTCGTGGACTACAGCCCACTTCTTCGGATGCATCCGAAGAAGTGGGCTGTAGTCCACGAAAGCTTATGCTCTAATAAATTTGTTAGTCTCTAAGGTGCCACAAGTCCTCCTGTTCTTCTTTTTGCGGATACAGACTAACACGGCTGCTACTCTGATATCTTCTAAAGGAAGCACAAAGCACAGACTCCTATCCATTACGAATCACAAAAGGAAATGTACTTTTAGGCTAGCCGCCAATCCAAACATTTCAGTTTATTTCAGAGCCCAGTACACTACTACAGGAAGATTGGAAGTGTATAATAACCTGCTTCATGAATTCAGCTCTTGGGAGATAGCATTTGATTTTCCTTAATCATGTGAAAATCCAAGATGTATTCTCTTGCTCTCAAACCAGATTGCTCCTGTTTGCTATGCCCACTTTCTACATCTGAGTGATGCAGAAGGTGCCTAATATGGATATAAAAAGGGATTTTCCTCCATTTGTATTGATAAATACAGTGCAGAGAATTTCCACTGCAATGTAAGTCATCAATGAAATGTACCTATGTTTACAGGGTGTAATTCTCATCTGTGGACATGGCTCCATTCACAGCAGCTGAGCATCTGTTCCTTGATGTTTATCCTTCGTGGTATCATACTCCTCTAACATATCTACCTCCATTTGTTGCTCTGGATTGATTGTGTGCTTGTCTAGTGGTTATGTAGAGAATTGCTTTTTGTGGCTCCAGTACTGAGCAAGTTTCCTTCTGCTACTGACATTGCTACAATGGAATCTTTAAACACAGAAGTACACCTCTACCTCGATATAACGCGACCCGATAGAACACGAATTCGGATATAACGCGGTAAAGCAGTGCTCCGGGGGGGGGGGGGGGGGAGGGAGCGGGGAGCGCACTCCGGTGGATCAAAGCAAGTTCAATATAACGCGGTTTCACTATAACGTGTTAAGATTTTTTGGCTCCCAAGGACAGCGTTATATCGAGGTAGAGATGTACAATTTACCTTTTCAAACCGTATCCGTCGGCAGCAGTTCTCAACCTTTTTCTTTCTGAGGCCCCTGCAACATGCTATAATAATTCCACAGCCCACCTGTGCCACAACAACTGTTTTCCTGTATATCCAGTAGATTAAAAGCTGGGGCTGGTATTAGGGGGTGGCAGGCAGAGCAACTGCCTGGGGCCCCCATCCCACAGGGGGCCCTACGAAGGTAAATTGTTCAGGCTTCGGCTTCAGTCCTGGGCAGCGGGGCTCGGGCTTTGGTTTTCTGCCCTGTGCCCCAGCGAGTCTAACACTGGCCCTGCTCTCTGGATTATTTTGGCAGACCACCTGAAACCTGCTCATGACTTCCCAGGGGACCCTGGACCTCTGGTTGAGAACCACTGTCCTTCATGATCCATTCAGTTAATGGTCCTTAATCAAAGTACAATATAAGGGCTAATGTTATAGAGGGAAACTTCTGTTACAATGGTTTGGTTTGTTTTCAAAATCAATCTTGTCTATATTTCTTAACATGCAAGTAGCTGTTTTTCCCCCCTACATCTTTCTGTCTTTTTTCATTCAAATCCAGAGTCAATCTTTTTCATCTTACTCACATGATGAGTCCCACCCAAGTCAATGCTTGAGTGACTAAAGCGAGCAGGATTTGGGGCCTGATCTTGTAAAACTGTAGTGACATACGGCAAAATGGCCCAACTCACGTTAACACAAGGGAGCAAATAAGTATAAGGCATCCCCTTTCACCCTTGCGTTGGCTACCCAAGCCATGAGTAGCTGTTAGCAAATGAGGGGGCGGGAACTGGGCAGAGCCTGGGCTGTATCGCCCAACACACCAGCAAGCATAGCTTTTCCGGCATTTCGAGGGAAGTATGGTGGGTGCGGTATAAAAACAAGCCTAGGAGACTTCTTCAGAGCAGCAGGGAGACTGAGACAGAATCCTCAAAGATATTTATTAAGGTGCCCAACTCCCATTGAAATCAATGGGAATTAAGTACCTAACTACCTTTGAGGATCTGGGCCCCTTCCACTGGGCAGATCACAAAGTGACAATACAAGCCATAATCCTGTGGGACTACTTGTTTAAGTAAGGGCTACTGTTCAGCTCCCACTGCAGTCAATGAGAGGCTGGCTATTGCTTTCAGCGGGAGAAGAATCCAACCCATTGTCGCCAGTGTTGTGTCAGTTCTCAGGGGCCTATATGCAGCGGGACTGACACAGTAATCCAACAGGTCTTTTCCATCTCTCATTCCTGTGATCCTGACGGATTGTATCTTGCAGTATGAAAATGATGCGTGCATTTATTGCCCCAAAGCGTTACATACAAAACAACTATAGGCAACGTAAGCAGGGTTATGCATCTTTTATTTGTGATGTTTGAATTCCTCAGGTTCACAAACTAGGATTGATTTGACAAGTAGTCTTCCATTTTATCCTGTTTTTTGTTATATGACTTCAACAGTTAGTGTCGGTCTCGCTTTTCATACAGCTGAACCCTTCATTTAATCACAAACAGAACTAAAATAGTCTAAAAATTTCTTGGACTTTGCTAAAAAAATTTACATGTTGAACAGCACTGGTGCATGGAAGGAAAAAAGGAACAGTATATTCAAATCATTTGTTAGAAAAAAGCATTTCCCCTAAAAATTATTAAACAAAAAAGCCTCTGTATCTATTTAGTGGTGGGGAAAAACCACAAATGCGCACACAGGCACGCACACAAGCTCAGATATTTAATTCATTTCTTCCCAGGGAGAATATTCTGTTATAAAACTTTATTATAATATATCCATTTAAAAACAGGAAAATCTGTTACACAGAAAAGAAACAATTTCCCCATTTCAAAGCTCCAACTTTGTTTGGCTACCTTCCAAATAGCATTGCCTACCTCTCTCTCTCTCTCATGAAGAAACACAAAGATAAATTGGATCACACTAAATTTACATTAACAAAACTACAAGGTTATCATTAGTGATTCAGAGGCCACTCTTGGTTTATTTTGCCTTTGGAACCAGTAGGAAGATCACATTCTTCCTTCTGATATACGCACTGCCCCATTACTGACAGCTTGCTAGTGTTGTGTGATACCTGCAGCATAAACCCATTCCTAAAGCACTGCACTTGGCAGCAGACATATTCCTATTTTATACACATTTGATCCAATTCTGTAGTTCTTACTCACAGCCCTCACCTTCTTTTCCTTTATAGAGCGAACGAAAGGAACAAAAACCAAGCTCTTGGAGCTAAATGTTGTCAAAGGGCAGGAATGGAGGCTGTTTGGTTTGGGGAGGCATAGCTCGGTGGAGCTGGGGAAGAAATCTATGGCAGCAGCATCCTCCAAACTCAGAGGAATTTCCCCATATAGGATAATCATGACAATATGTGGGCACCGGGCCGTTGCATGAATATACTAGCTCTTTGTAAATCCCCGTGGGCTTACCCCACAGATCATGAGGTATCCTCGGGTCAGGAGAGCTGCACATCCCACATTGTGCAAGGCTTGCTGCCTACCGGGGGATAACTTGGAAGGAAACTCAGTTTCCCATGTGCAGTTTCTTAGCCTTCCCATGGGAGCACATGATTTGGCTCTTAGCTGTCACTAAGGCAAAACTCCCACTGAAGGTCAATGGGACTTTTCCCGGAGTAAGAACCAAGGGAGGACGTTAGCATTTGGCCCCATTGTCATTAGATGCGTCAAAGAGTAGTGCATGTATTACACCCAAAAGAAAAGTCCTTCCCAAAATTCCTCATCACTGTGTGTCTTGGGGTGTTTTGGTCACACAGCAACATCCCAAATCCTGGCATAAAGCTAGCAATACTCTTGATGAACAAAAGCAGGTTTCTCTTGTTGGATTCCCCTGAAACTGTTATCTTTAGCATTAAGATCAGGTAAGCACTGGAATAAAAGGTTAATCCTTTTTTAGAAGGCAAGAAACAGAAGACACAATGGCTAAAACCTGGTTGAAGTATTTAGGGAGTTAATGGCAAAAGAACAGAAGCATACATATTTGAAGTTGAGCCCAGAAGACAGTTAAGAATTCTGCCTATCAGTGAAGTCTAGTGGGTGGACTTCCCCTCTTAGGTTAAGTGGATTAGTTAGATGTACATCCACTGAAGTTTTAGCTACTCTCTTGTTAAGTATCCCGATGAGTCTGTGTAAAATAGGGCCTGTGATTAACAACTGAAATAAGATTATATTTATCTCTGACGCTAGGTGGATTATCAAGGGTGAAATTAGAATCTCCTGGACTAATGTTTACAGCACCCTGACTCTGCTCTCTAATGCAGGGATTAACTTAAAACTCGCAAGTCTGACGATACTCCACATTCCACCCTTTGCTATTGTTGGGCTGTTAAACGTCACAGAGATGGGGATGGAGGAAAATGAGCCATGCCACATTGTTTGAGGCACCCAGGCCAGTGCTGAATTAAACACTTATACTATCTGCAGAAAGATATAGCAGACTCTTGTTGGGGAATAATCTGTCAAGTCAAATCCCAGAAATGACAGGTACATCCAAAATGGTCGTGCAATAACATACATTTCATTATTTCCTAGCATTGTTAGCTTTAGGGATGAAGGTTTGCATGGATTTTTTTGTAATAACAAACTTACTCGGGCTGCTGTGAGATGCCCATTTCATAATTGCGCTTTGGGCCAAAATGTGCTTAGCCTTGCGCATGAGAACAAAGAGGAGGGAACTCAAAGAGCCGTTCCTTACCTCCTGTACGGGGGTCAGGCACGATCCGGTCCTGGTGTTCCCTCAGCACAAGGATAAGACTTGTATTAGCAGCAACAGGACTGTGCCCAAACAGAATGGGCCAAGTGTGGGTCTATGTCTGCATGGGCCAATGTAGGCAGCAAGCACACACTACACCTTTCAATGGCTGGTGCCGCTCCTGTTTTGCAATGGAATCTCCTGGTGCCACCCAACAGGAATTCTGGCTGAGACAGCCAGGATGTCTCTGGGGTCTCTCTCTGCTGCAGAATCTATAACAGCCACTAGGGAGAGCACAATAGTTATTAAACTGAACTGGGACCTAATTTAAAAACAAAAAACATTAAAAAAACAGTTTTTCAAATTCGGTGAAATTATCACTATCACAAAAAAGTTAATCAAAACAACAGGGAACAAATTCCTGCACACTTTAGAATTGCACTATGTTAATTAGACCCAGACAGTATATAGTAAGTGGCTTTAGTGAAAGGTAAAATAAAAATGACTTTGTAGATAAAATTTAGGCTTTTTAATTTTATCTAGTCACGGTTTGATTTTCTGCCTAACGATTCCACGGATTCACATCTTCATTATATAAACTTTCATTGCATATGCAAAGCTGTGGAAATATTGGTAGTGAACCGCCATTTGTCTTAACCCTTTGAAATGCTAGAAATTAACAATACAGGATATGCCACACCAGACCAGCAGTTCTGTCTGTGATGGTGGCTAGAATTAGATGCTTCCAAGGAAGGTACAAGAAATCATGTGATGGATAATTATTAATATTCTCTCTAACCATATAACTATTTTTTTAAAACACTCCTACTAAGCTCTTGGCCTCAGTGATATCTTGTGGCAATGAGTTCCACAATTATGCAGTGGGTAAGCACCACCCAAATGAATGTTAAGAAGATCATGTGTAGCATAGTCCCTGTAGTGCATTCAAGAAGTAGCTTGATTGCAAAAGAGCAATGAAAGAGGAAGGAGTACTTTAGTTCAATGTAACAAACTGAAAGTTGAACATTCCTTGAAGGCAAGGGTTAACGCTATTTGCATAATTCTAAAGATATGGAAAAACTTCCAACTTAGCAACAGTGAATTTTCATAGCTCAAACCCTTTGTCCCTGCATATATGTGATCATTGACTTCTGCACCTCTGCTGCAGAGCCTATTAAATCAAGCAGGGGAATAAGACGTTATCATTATGTGCAACAATATGAGCTCAGATGTTTGTTGTTATTCTTTAGTGTCTGCTATATTTCAGTCTATCATATATCATCACTAGTACTCTATCACTGGATACTCTATGAAGTTTGCTTCCAATACTACCTCAGAAGAAGCAGAGACTGTTAAAATCACTTGGTGGGAATAAATGCTTAGGGGCAGCAGGAATCAGCACATGATCTGAAAGAATCATCTTTATTATTAACAAAAGGTCCATGCCAAATTCCTTAGAAGGCACAGAATATATGGGACTCTTCTGTCTATTTTCCACTTGTTAAAATGTGTCTCTAGAGACCTTCTCTCAGTAAATACGATTACAAATATTTCTAATGGGCCCATCACCATGGCACCAGGCACACTGTACATAAGTTAATGAGTTTACGATGAATACCTTAGGCCAGATGTTGAGGTCACTGATTTAAATTAGACTGTATACTGGGAACTGTTATACTATATGTTTGTAGTGTGGAAGACAGCCTGTCTTATTAGACAGTATTTACATGCAATGCAGTCATGCATTATGGTTTTGACCTCACCTTCTCCCAAATAGTCTTCGTTAATTTACAACCCCTTTTCCCCCACAAACGGAATATCCTCACCTTGAAAAGAATGAGGTGGGGGAGAAAAAGAAACAGGACAGAGCTAAAATTACGTGCATGCACCAAACCCCTGTGGTCACCGGTACATAGGGCATTTCATTCAACTCTAGTTACCACCACCCTTCTTTGTACAGATACTGGGCCAGACTGTGCTGTCAGTCACACTGGTGTAACTCCAGGGCGACTCCACTGAACTCACTGACGTTACTCTGGGTTTACACAGATGGAGCCGAGATCAGAATCTGGCCCATCGTCACCTAACTGAGAGCTGAACCAAGAAAACAAGCAAAGTACACACTGCCAGATCTGCTGGGGAAAGCAGCTGTGTTCCTATGGACGTTGAGGCTCAGTGGCATTTTGGAATATTTACCCACAAACCTTGGCTGGCGTCTAAAGTCCTATGCAGACACGGAAGGCTCCACCTGAAAATCTTGCTGAAGTTCCAGAATTCTTTATATTGTGCTGAACTTGGAAAACAAAGTACACAAAATCAAAGTATACAAAATCTTTTCAACTAACAACACAGGTTCATTTCAAAATTACAAATATACAGGCCAGCCTAAAAACCTGAGTTCCAGTAAAACTTGCACAGCAGGAACATGGAAC
The DNA here is from genome assembly GCF_011386835.1 of Chrysemys picta bellii. Classification (NCBI taxonomy): domain Eukaryota; kingdom Metazoa; phylum Chordata; order Testudines; family Emydidae; genus Chrysemys; species Chrysemys picta. Next base: position 114,003,254 of record NC_088796.1, read on the forward strand.
GTCACTGTGACTGAAGAATTCCTCCTCAATAATTCAGGAACCAGAAAAAAAATCCAAGACAATTCTTTCTCACTTGGTAATCCACATCATTCAGAGGAGGCTCCTAGCAGCATTTTCAGGGTTAAGAGCACACAATGTTGAGAAGCATCTGTGAAAGTAACCTTCTGTCCTTGACTTTCCCACCCGGGGGAATTAACAGGCAGGTTCAGCCCAGGAGGTCTCTCATGATCTCTAGCTTTGCAAAAAGGATGAAATTGGATTTCTCTTCTGTGCGACAGGTGGCTCTTTAGTGACACATCCTGGTTGTCATCTCTTTCTGTAAAACAAAAGAGGGAATTAAAAATCAAAAGGTCACTGGCTTTACAATATGCTCACAGCTTCCGCACATTTATTATCTGCACATTTCACCACACCACAAACAGCAGTGTAGCTTCATGTGTCACGTGTCTGTGCTATTCTTTGTTATCTTCAAGGACAGTGCACGTAATTGGCAATTAGCATAAAATCTTTTATCATTTCTGACATTTTTAATACTATCTTAATTCCCTAACTATGGCAGCTAAATGGCACTGTGTCCTACATAAAGGAGATAAATCACCTGCAAAAGTTCTCTTCAGCTATCACGCTGGAAGCATTTTAGGTTAAAGTAAGAAATGGAATTCCAATTTGTCACTGAACTCAAAGGCAAGAGGAATAATCCTCAATTCTGAAAGATAAAGGTAAATATTCTAACTAGTTACACACACAGAGACACAAATGTTAGATCTTCTCTAGATTTAGGCCAGAGCAGCCGAGTTTGGATTCAGAATTGGATCTGGGAAATTTCCCAAACTTCAGCAGCGTTCTGATGTGGGATTTGGTTCAGTCCATTATAGAGGTGGATCCAAGCCATGAAGTTTGGATCTGGACTTCAATGGTATTCTGGTACATGGTTGTGGTGTGGAAATACCTCTAATTGTATTCCATATATCAGAAGAAGAATATTTTACATTTAGATGGCACCTTTCCACCTGAAGGACCACAGAGCATCAGTCCTATCCTGCAAACTCTTGCTACCAGGTATAGCTATTACTACTACGAATAGTCTCATTGACTTCAACATACTAACATCTATGCAGTGTGCTGCAAGGACACGGACTATAGTGGGGTTACTACTCATGACAGTAAGTACTAAGTAATGTTTGCAAGGTGAGGCTCTACCGAGGGCCAGCACTAGTGAAATGCAGCCAGGTGGAGGGTGGCAGTCAACTGATATAACAAAGTACAGTGAGAGGAAAATTATGGTGAAAGACAAACTATTACCCATTAAAATTGCTGCAGGATCTTCAGTGTCAATACACAGGATCTCAGATTATAAGGTTGCATCCAAAAAAAGATTCCACATGTGATCACAGGTATTTTTTATTATACAGTTAAATCATAGTACATACATTAATAAATGAACTGTATGGTCCTCAACTAATCTACCTCTGAAATATCAAGGACTGAGCTACTTAGATCTGAACTCGAGTGGCCAGAGAAGCTAGCTGTTCCAAAGCTGAGGCTCATATCACTCGCTAGCCACACTGGCCAGCAGTTTTTAATGACTCACGATATGATTGGTTTATACATCTGTAACTAGGGATCTAAGTGTTCATGCGTGCTAAAGTATACTGTGCAATGCATAGATACATACTCAATTCTACATAGGATTAAATAACACTGCTGAAATGTAAATGTAACATCTCACTCGCAACCATGTCAATTTAACACCTGATTGGGGAAGTGGATAGCATAGGGTTTGGAAATGAATTATGGCATCTCTTCTCCAGAGCACTGCTTCATATCCAGCCCACTTTGGTAGCACCCACTATCACGTGACCACTCTTTGGGGCTTATCTGAAAGGAGTTTGGTAGTCTCAGTTCAATTCCTAGAAGGCCGGATTCATATCACAACTAGCAGTGTTAGCAAAAAGGCCAAGGATTAACTAGATTTGGAAATTAAGTTGCCCTCTCAGCCCTAACAGGACTTTCTCTGGCTCAGGGCTGAGGTACATTGGTATAGTCACCGCCTGCATGTACTTAGTCTCTGGATAAGTAGCAGACTGTAATCTATCACTATAGCACCTTTCACAGCATGCATTAAATTCACTTAATAAAACTGGACCTTGTTACACCAGCAACTGCTTGTCTGGATCAGGGACACTAGCCCTTAATTTGCATGGGTGGCTTTTGGTATTTAAATAATATCTAAGGGATACGTCTTCTATGTCTTCCTGCAGAGTGGAACCAGCACCCTTCTGAGGTAGGGAGTTCCAGAGCTGTGAAATGTTCCACCTTCCTCCTCAAAACACACCCAGCTCCTTGGAAATGTGGCTGAGCTGTGTTTCCAAGGGTTAGCAGGAGCTAGGGGAGCAGCACAGCGGAGCCAAGATATATTCAAGCAGATGCCATGTAGATGACTCTAATCATAATGTAAAGAAACTGAAATGTAAATAAAGGTCATCCAATCCACTTTAAGGTGCTGTTGGGAACCTGTGCTGAATGTAGAGATATTTCTATATGTATACGCTAAATTCATGGCACCCCAACTCTGCTAAGGGACCCCACAATCTAAAGATTTTAGCTTGAGAACCTTCCTCTATGGTGGAATTTTCTTTATTCTTTACTTCCCTCTATAAAAACGACTCAGCTGAGGAGTCACCACCACAATGAAAAACCTGGGGATCCATGTTCAGAAGGCTCCTCCACACATGGATTGAGGAGACGTGATCATATCTATTGTTTTTATTCATGTCCAACTCTCAATCAGCAAGTACACATCAAATTAAAATTCTGGCGTGTAGACCAGAGATTCTTTACATCAGCCTCTTAAATCCATCCATTGTCTGGAAAATGTAAATTGCATTAAAACAAAACAAAGCTTCTTATGAGTTCCTAAAATTCACCTTATTTTATCATTGGTTTAATAACATTAACATGCTGATTACTTCCCAAAATAAAGGGTTTCCTGGCAATCCTGTAACTGAAAATTTATCTTGTACTTTATAACTCATTCCTTCAGGATGCTTCTTTGTTCTATAGCACTGCACAGATTTTATGCCTTCCACATCTGTAATCAGCTTCTACATCAGCTTGTTTCGGAATTTCTTTAGCATCCGATATGTTGCTCTGAATCAAAATGTTGGATGATAAAAGTAACAGCACAGAAGCTGGTCCAATAAAAGATATTGCCTCACCCGTCCTTTGTCTCTAATATCCTGGGACCAACCCAGCCACAACTAGACTGGAATATGGAATGCTGTCATTGAAGGCTGTTTTAAAGCAAATCATAAGAATGCAGTAAGCTGCTTTGCTATCGATATTAAGAGGTGGTTAAAAAAACAGGATGAATGTTTCATGAATATTTTCATGAAAAAAAACCTGCAAATTTTTCAACTACCTCTAATCCACAGGTTTTTCCTCCAGAACAATGAAAACTAAAAAGCCACATTCAATACAATTCATTACACAGCTGTTTGCTTTCTCGTACACAAGTGTGATCCCTGTAATCTTACTACCTTGGAAGGTCAACAGAAATTTCTACCAGCAGACACACAAACAATCATAAGTAATTTATAGTATATTAATATCATGCTCTCTTGCTGCACATTGTTTCCTGAAAGAACAGATTTTAGGACCTGAGGGGAATTCTGCAGCATCAGTTTTTATCTTTTTTATTTTAAAGGATCACAAAGCACCAATTCTTGGTGGGGACAGTCAAAAGTTGTTGAAAATACCGATCAGCTTTGCTAACTCTCAGAAGTCTACTAGGAAGAGCCATAGGAGTTCATAATACTCGATTTTTCCAGACAACACTGTTAAAAGAATGAATGGACATTCAAGTGCCTCAGTGCTGCTACAGGCCCTTCCAGGCCACTTTGCATTCTGAGTCTTCTCCACTGAGTGGAGCCAAACACACGGATATTAAACTAGCAGAGTAAATTCTAGAACTTAGTTTTTCCAATTGTATAACATCATCCTCTGAAAATTTTCCACATTCAGAAATTCACCCACACGCACTCAGGAAAAACAGACTATTGAACAACTTCTTAGCAGCTGCAATGTCAATGTCTTCATTCTGGCTTCAGCCAGCCCTGGTGGTGTTTCCCCCGTCAGCAAACTGTTGATGCTTCCTGAAGCAGTGTTAATAGCTGCAGATGCTTAATTTATGTATTTGGAGCCTAGATACCAGAGTGATGGGCTCTCTGTAAGTCTGATACACGGACCAGGCAGACAGACACCCCTCCTTCTGCCGCTGCTTCCACACAGCAACTAGAGGAGTCAGCCAACAGTTTATGTTTTTTAGGAAGACAAGGAAATAGTTTTGCAGAAGCAGAGAATTGGTGTCAGTAAATCTGCCCATTTTGCAGGATCAGAGGGAGGCAAACTCTTCCTGCCCAGATCAGTAATGAGCAGAAAAAGCAACAATTTGAAACTCAAACGTCCTGTTCCCTACTCAAGAAAAACCAGAGCTCAGATAGTGAGGGGATCATTAGAAACAGTTCAACAGGCAGCAAGGGGATCCTATGAGATATGGAGTTTATGCACACTGCGTCTACTGAAGGTTTTTAAAACACGCCCCACGTTAATGCCTGAAAGGTAGCATTTGCAAAGCACAACTGTGAATGCTTCATCTCTAAAAAGTATTCATGGAGTGTAAGTCTGCATTACAAGGTCTCAGGTTTTTGCTGAGGCAGAATTTTTCCTGTATGTTAATGAAAAAAATATCTCATCTTGTATCATAAAATATGTAGGGTTCTGTCTGGCTGCATAATTAGTTTCATGGTCCCATCCATCCTGTGCCTTTCCTCCATCCTCCACTTGGCTGTGTTGCTGCAAGCTGCTCTGCAGTTCCATCCTTGCCTTCACACTCCTATTTAAATGGCCTTCTGTTCCAACACCTGTTTGGCTTTGGTGTTGGAAATGTTTGTAGGAGTCGGAGATTCAGAAAACGACACTCAGGCTGACAATATCACCACTGCTGAAGCAGAGAAGAAGCCGTTTCTAAATGGATACACACTGTTCCCAGGAAGTTAACAACAGAGAAACAGTCAAAGAGACAAGCAGGGCTAAATTCCATCCTATGCATAGGTACAGGTTCTATTGACTTCAACTGACCTCGGAGTGATATCAACAAATTGAAGATACAGATTATTTTCTTTAGAGGGGAGAGTGTGAAGTGTGTGTGTGTGTGTGTGTGTGTGTGTGTTGTTTCCCTTAACGGAAATTTACAATAAGGAAGAAAAATAACCAGGAAATGGTTTCTAGAATAGCAATAGAAATTATTATAGAGGTGGCAAAATATGTTATCGTCAGTCACGTTTTTGATGGGGTGTTTTTTTGGGAGGAAGGGCTGCACGAAAGGAATGTGACTAGAGATGACTTCTTGTAGGAGCAAATGTGGAGTATTCCATTATAAAATGTGGAAACAATTAAAGCCTTTTGTTTTTGGTTCTTTCCACAGCAGTCAGCTTTTTCTTGTCAAATTCACAGCACCATCTTCAAAAAAGCAAAATGATTATCCTTCCTTCAAATATTTTAACACAGTGGTTTTAAATCTTTATTCATTTATGGACACATACAAAATTTCGAATGGCAGTGCAGACGCCTTTGGAAATCTTAGACATAGTCTGCGAACCCCCAGGGGTTTGCGGACCACAGGCTGAAAGCCACAGTCCTATGGAAACGGCAATCTTTTGCAGACTCCTTAGACATAGATTGCGGACTCCCAGGGGTCCGCGACCACAGATTAAAAACCACAACAAACAGTCTCACCAACTCTGGTAGACACTAAGAAATATAAAGCCAAAGCCCGGTTCCATTTAGGCCAATGCAAAAATCCCACCTAAGTGGAGGACATTATGCCTCTATAATCTCAATGATGCATGGAAAACTTACACAGGAAGTTGCCATTAACACAAATTGGAGTCTAAATCCTCCCACGCTCTGATGGGAGAATAAACGCCATAGTCTTCATAGTACAGTGATTATCTAGAAATGTAGTGTTCATTTTAGCTGGGGGACAAGAGTTGGGGGGACATTCTAGACAAGTAAAACCTATCATAGACAATGAGGGTATAAGGGGAAGGAAGCGAAGTGAAGAGAGTCAATTTGCTGGCTAAGGACTTCTAAGGAACAGTAACACAGGAATTTGCTGACTCTCTGGTCTGTGGTGCTATGATCTTGAGCCCCAGGTGGGAATTAATTGGTACACAGATAGACTAGACAGACAAATTAGAGTCAGGTAGACAGAGGAATAGAAAGTGAAAGATTAAAACCAATTTTAAAATATATTAAAGCTTATTCCTGTGCCAAATAAATGTTCTCACAGCCTACTTAGTGGGGACAGTTAGTAATGAAGTCTGGACTTAAATAAATTTTTGTTTTGGTTTTGCAGTTCCCCTTGAACAGCCATTAGAAGCAGTGATAGAGTATTGACTTGCAATCACTGTGTGGCCAATGCATCAAGAATTGTTGCTGCCCGTGGTGTTGGATTATATAATTAACTCAACAGCTGATGGCAGAAATGATTGGTGTTGTTTAAAGATGCCGTGCAGAGCAAAACCAGAAATTGATTCAAGAACAGATTTACTTGCTGAATATGCCCAGGGACCAGGCTGTTGGGGCATTTAAACCCAACTAATTTGTAACTAACTTTAAAAAAAAATCCTTTATTCTGCCCTGTCAAATCATTTTGTCACTTCTTGGTTTGCTGGGATCATCCCAGAATGCAATTTCACAAACACCAGAAGTCTCACTGCAGTCCCTGGTTTTGTGTTGTCACAGAACGATGCGTTATGGGATATTTTTCAGGAAATACCAAAATGATTTCCCAGACAGAACACACACGTTTCTAAAAAGTTAATTCATCTTTCTCTGTCTAATGAATGCTTTCTCCTCCCTCCAACATTAAGCACATGCATCTAGACTTAACTCAATTTTTATTTTTGCTTCTCAGTTCACCTGTAAAGAAAGCAAAAAACCCAAAGAAAAATTGAGCAGTTTACTGAGTCTGTAAGGACGTCAAGAGCTTCCAGCATTTCTAAAGGGTAACTTCACTTTGGGGAAATTCCAGAGCAGCCTGATCAGAGTTCCTCCAGGGAACAACATGGTCCCACCAATGTGGCTCGGCTGCCCCAGTAAATAATCTTGTTCTCCAAAGGAAACTCTGTTTCTATCCTCACATGAATCAAATGTAGAGTGTGCAAAACATCAGGAATGATAATTGAGATCTTAGCTCAATCTGGGTACTTGATGGAGGCATAGATCTATGTTTCTGCCTTAGAAGGGAGCTAACAGGAAACTAGGCTAAGTGTCAGGGATGATTAAAAAAGATGGCAAATGCTATAAAATCTCACGGGAAAAACAATTAAAAAATAATCCCCTTCAGAAATACTGGGACTCCTGCAGAGATTCAAATCCTCATTCACTCCCCCTGTAATTTCACAATCATGTCAGACCCAGGGTGTCTACTGACAAGCACCAGCACAGAGGTGGCTTGGCCACGTTTTCCCCTTACATGATGCTACAGCTGCTAGTTAAATCATGGGGGCAAACTGCTCCTCTTCACCATCCTTTGAAAACTGCCCTGGCTCTGGAAAGAACAGTAAGAGACAATTATGGCTGTCCCAGCATAGGGGTGCTACTGAGGGAAGGGCGGAAAGGGCACAGGAAAAAACGGTTACTCACCTTCTCGTAACTGTTCAAGATGTGTTGTTCATGTCCATTCCAATCAGGTGTGTACGCGCTTATGTGCATGGTAGCCAGATTTTCCCATAGCAGCATCCATCGGGTCGGTCTGGGTACCCCCGGAGTCGCGCTCAATATAGAGCCCTGTCGACCCGCCCCACTCAATATAGAGCCCTGTCGACCCGGCTACTCCAACAGAGGGGTAGGATGGTGGGTATTGGAATGGACATGAATAACATCTTGAAGAACAGTTACGAGAAGGTGAGTAACCATTTTTCTTCTTCGAGTGCTTGTTCATGTCCATTCCAATCAGGTGACTCATAAGCCCAAGTTCAGGAGGTGGGGTTGGAGTCATCCACTGATTGGAGCATCGCTCTGGCTTGCTGGATGATTGCATAGTGCATGGCGAAAGTGTGGATGGAGGACCATGTCACCGCCCTGCAGTTTTCCTGGGTGGGAACCTGAGTCAGGACCGCTCTTGAGGAAGCCTGTGCCCTGGCGGAGAGCGCAGTGATCAAAGCAACAGACACCTCTGCCAGGTTGTAGCACTCCTGGATGCAGCATGTGATCCACAACAAAATCCATTGAGAAGAGACAGGAAGACCTTTCATTCTGTTCGCCACAAATAACTGGACCAAGTTTCGGAAGTGTTTCATCCTCTCGATGTAGAAGGTTCGCGCTCTGCAGACATCCAGAGAGCGCAGCCTCTGCTCCCTGCCGCTGGAGTGTTGGCGAACAGGTCTATCTGGGGAAAACCCCACTGATGGAAGACTGAGTTCATGACATCCAGGTGACGGGACCACTTGCGGCCGTGGAACGACCTGCTGAGATGGTCCGCCAACTCGTTCTGTATCCCAGGGAGGTACGATGCTTGCAGGTGTATCGCGTGCTCTACACAGAAGTTCCACAGCATGAGGGCTTCCTAACACACGTGGTGTTGTCTGTCAGGACTGATACACATCTCTCTGCTAGGTGGGCTCGGAAAGTTTGGCATGCCAAGCGCACCGCTCTCAGTTCTTTGACGTTGATGTGTAGAGCGAGATCCACCTGAGGCCTTGTGTACTGAGGTCTCCCAAATGTGCCCCTCAGTCCAAGTCTGATGCATCTGTCACTAGTGAGAGGGATGGCTGGGGGCTGGTGAAAGGGACCACTGCAAATACTACCTGGGGGTCGAGCCTCCACAGGAGGGAGTCGAGTACCGGGCGAGGCAGGGTTACAATCCTGTCCAAACTGTCCCGGGCTGGCTGATATACCGACGCCAGCCACATTGACACCAGCCATGACTGAAGATGTCAAAGTCTAAGTCTGGCATGCTGTACCACATAGGTACAAGCTGCCATGTGTCCTAGAAGTTTCAGGCAGTTCTGTGCTGAGGTGGTGGAGAACTGTCGGAGACCTCAAATAATGTTGCCCAGGGTTCGAAATCTCGCTTCGGGAAGGAATGCCCTGGTCTGTGTTGAGTCCAGTACCGCCCCTACAAATTCTATTCTCTGAACCGGGGACAGCGTTAATTTCCCCTCGTTCAGTAGCAGGCCCAGTTCACCGAAAGAAGCTCTTATGAAGGCGACTTGCATCTCTACTTCAGTCCTGGATTGGTCCTTGATCAGCCAGTCGTCGAGGTACGGGAACACCTGTACCTGCTGCTTGCACAGGAACACGGCCATGACTGCCATGCACTTGGTGAATACTCGAGGTGCTGCTGACAGGCCGAACAGGAGGACTGTGAACTGGCAGTGGGTGTTGTTCACCACAAACCTGAGGTATTTTCTGTGGAACTGAGTTATTGTTATGTGAAAGTACGCGTCCTTCAAGTCGAGGGTGGCATACCAATCTCCTGGATCCAATGAAGGTATGATGGAGGCCAAAGAGACCACACGGAAATTGAGCTTCTTCATGAACTTGTTAAGTTCTTGCAGGTCAAGGATGGGCCTTAGCCAACCTTTGGCTTTCGGTATAAGGAAATACCAAGAATAAAAACCATTGTCCTTCTGCTACGGAACCTCTTCCACTGTCCCTAGCAAAAGGAGTGAGTGCACCTCCTGAATAAGGAGTTGCTCATGAGAGGGGTCCCTGAAAAGGGACGGGGAAGGGGGAGTGGAAGGGCACAGAATTGGATGGAATATCCCCTCTCTACAGTGTGGCGCACCCAGTGGTCCGAAGTGATACGGGACCGAGCACGGTAGAAAGGGGATAGTCGGGACGAAAAGGTAAGGCAGGATAGATCCGGTTTTTGTTCTGCTGCGCCATCCTCGACCGCACCTTCAAAAGGCCTGTTTCGGGCTGGAAGGTGGCTTGGATTGGACAGGGGAGTTTGAGAGGGAGTTTGACAGAGGGAAGCTTATGATGGTTAGGAAGACCCGCAACACCCGTGCCAGCACTGCTTCTGTCTCCTCCACCTGCACCTGTAACCAGACAGAGCGCCTGAGCATGGATGCTTCTACCCAGATCCTGGTATGGTTTTGCAGAGACTGTAACTTGCAATTTCCACTTACTTATATCCAGGCTGGGGGGATCATCCAATGTAAAAGGTGCCTGCTGGTGGAATCTCTCAGGCAGCAGGTGGGAGAGCTACAGGAAGAGGTGGCTAGGTTGAGGAGCATCCAAATCCACGAGCAATTCCTGGACAGTGTCCATGTGGAGACAGCTGAGGTAGCTGTCCCAGTACACAGGACTGCTGATACACCACTGGTGGAGGAGGAGATGGTTCAGGGTGGACACTGGCAGCTGGTTACTTCTGGCAGCAGGCAGTGCTCCACCCCTGCTCTGAACCCTCCCGCTGTGGTAATAGGTAACCGTTATGCTCTTCTTGATATAGGAAAGAAGGAATCACCCCCTACAGTAAAGGAGGAGAAGCCTCGTACCCCTATGGCTGGGAGGTCTGCTGCCACCACTGCAAATAGGAAACGTAGGGTAGTGGTGGTCGGAGACTCTCTGCTGACGGGGACGGAGGTGCCCATCTGTCGCCTTGACATTTCATCTCGGGAGGTATGCTGCCTGCCGGGGGCCCGTATCCGAGACGTTACGGAGGCATTGTTGAGGATTATCCAGCCCTCTGACTACTACCCCATGCTACTCATCCATGTGGGCACAAATGATACTGCGAGGTGTGACACTGAGCAGATCAAGAATGACTACAGGGCTCTGGGAGTACGGGTGAAGGAGTTTGGAGCGCAGGTGGTATTCTCTTCAGTTCTTCCTGTCAAAGGTAGGGGCCCAGGCAGAGACAGATGCATCATGGAGGTGAATGCCTGGCTGCGAAGATGGTGTCGCCAGGAGGGCTTTGGCTTCCTCGACCACGGGATGCTATTCGAGGAAGGACTGCTAGGCAGAGATAGCGTTCACCTTTCGAGGCGGGGAAGACCCTATTTGGACACAAACTGGCTAACCTAGTGAGGAGGACTTTAAACTAGGTTCGACGGGGACAGGTGAGCAAAGCCCACAGGTAAGTGGGGAACATAGAGACCAGGGAGATGGGTCGGAAACAAGAGGGAATGTGGCCTATAATGGCAGAGAGAAAGGAGGGTCAGGGCAAAACTGGGAGGCAAGATCGAACCAGTATCTTAGATGCCTATATACAAATGCAAGAAGTATGGGTAATAAGCAGGAAGAACTGGAAGTGCTAATAAATAAATACAACTATGACATTGTTGGCATCACTGAAACTTGGTGGGATAATACACATGATTGGAATGTTGGTGTGGATGGGTACAGCTTGCTCAGGAAGGATAGACAGGGGAAAAAGGGAGGAGGTGTTGCCTTATATATTAAAAAGAAGAACAGGAGTACTTGTGGCACCTTAGAGACTAACAAATTTATTAGAGCATAAGCTTTCGTGGACTACAGCCCACTTCTTCGGATGCATATAGAATGGAACACACTATATGCATCCGAAGAAGTGGGCTGTAGTCCACGAAAGCTTATGCTCTAATAAATTTGTTAGTCTCTAAGGTGCCACAAGTACTCCTGTTCTTCTTTTTGCGGATACAGACTAACACGGCTGCTACTCTGAAACCTTATATATTAAAAATGTACACACTTGGACTGAGGTGGAGATGGACATAGGAGACGGAAGTGTTGAGAGTCTCTGGGTTAGGCTAAAAGGGTAAAAAACAAGGGTGATGTCATGCTAGGAGTCTACTACAGGCCACCTAACCAGGTGGAAGAGGTGGATGAGGCTTTTTTTAAACAACTAACAAAATCATCCAAAGCCCAAGATTTGGTGGTGATGGGGGACTTCAACTATCCAGATATATGTTGGGAAAATAACACAGCGGGGCACAGACCATCCAATAAGTTCTTGGACTGCATTGCAGACAACTTTTTATTTCAGAAGGTTGAAAAAGCTACTGGGGGGAAGCTGTTCTAGACTTGATTTTAGCAAATAGGGAGGAACTCATTGAGAATTTGAAAGTAGAAGGCAGCTTGGGTGAAAGATCGGCGGGGCATCATGGCGGGCTTTCTCCTTGAAGGTGCGCAGGGAGCGACCGGTGCAGGCAACTTGTCCTGTTTAGGAGGGGAGAACAGTGCCGTGAGATGGAGCAGTTCTTGGGCTGCCTCAAACGCCTCCGGAGTCGAAGGAGGTACAGCTCCCGACTCAGCCTCGGTGAACGAGGAGGGTCCTGACTCAACTGCCCTTCCACACAGGGCAGGAGTCGACATGACCATCAGCAGTGGTGGAGTGGAAGTAGTGTGGCCCAACTTGGTCTCATAACGGCTGGCTCCTTAGGCCTAGCAAGGGGAGAACGACCCCTCTCTGGCCTCTTCTTCTTCTGTGGCACCTGTGTGTAGCATGTGGGCCATGAGTGGAGCTGGGCCAGTGCCGTGAGTCCTTGTTCTTACTCGGCACTGGTGCTCATGACGACGGTGCCAGAGTGTTCCGCACCAAGGAACAGGAACTCGGCACAGGGTCCCTCGACCCAGGATTGGACTGGGGCAGAGTGCAGCCTCCATTAATAGGACCTTCAGGCGCTGATCTCTATCCTTTAATGTCCTGATGGCACAACGATCCTTCTGATAGCGCTCTCCTAAACACGAAGTGTGAGGATTGCTTCTGGGCATACACTTGCTGCAGGCTTTGAAACCCGGAGACCCCGGCATGCCCCACTGTCGAGAGAGCGTAGGAGGGGAAACCAAGGGAACTTAATCTAACACTAAGGGCTACTAACTATTTAATTAACACTACAGAGCTAATGAAAACTATTTATATAGACTGCTAAATGCGCTTGCCGAGACAAGAGTACAGGGAAGTTCCAGCTAACCATCACTGGCGGTAAGAAGGAACTGAGGGGGTGGCGGATTGGCAGGGCTCTATATTGAGCGCCATAAAGGCGTGACTTAAGATGGCACCCAGACCGACTCGACGGATGCTGCTATGGGAAAATCTTCCAGCTACTGTGCACGTGCCCGCGCACACACCTGATTGGACTGGACATGAACAAGCACTCGAAGAAGTAGTTACATTCCTTCTAGAGAGCCCCATGCAAGGAGTCCATTCAATAACCTGGAAGGTGTGTATGGAGAGGGAGTTTATAGCTGTGCACCAGACTGCATCTGGAGGCCAGTGCTGGGTGCAGAATATAACAGACCTTTCAAAAAGGGTGTAGCAAAGGCCTCCGGTGATGACTTATAAAAGACATTATTCCATGAACAGTCACCCATCCTGTCATAACATTGCCAACCACAGCCACTCAGGAAGGGTCTCCCCAGCCAAGGCTCCAACTTTTGGAGTCTTCACGTGGCCCTAAAGACAACAGCCCTGTGAAGAGAAATTCTTGTTGTGAGAGACAACGTGAGGACACTGACAGCAGAGGGAATTACCGTGGTGTGAGGCAAACATACACTTCTCCTGGCCCGCAGTAGTGGTTTCTGTCCCATGGTGCTGGGCCCAGCTCCCTGCTCCGGCTGTTGAGTCCTGGTGCACTGGGTCACAGCACCACTCAGGTCTGGCCCAGCTGCCCCTCTGTCATGACCTGAGTGGTGCCGTGTCCCCATACATCAGGTTGCAACATCCAGAGTGGGGAGCTGGGCCCAGTCCTGCAGGATAGAAACTGATGCTGCGGGGTGAGTGCAGGCAGGGTGAGCCTGCTCTCCAACCCCATTCCGCCGAGGGCCTCCCCTCAGAACTGGGCTGGGATTATGGTTGTGCTGCTGGGAAGGAGGGTGCACATATGTAATGCAGGGGTCTCAAAAGGGGTCACCTTAGTAAAAAGATTAGGAACGACTGCTCTAGACAGCACCAGAAATACACAGATCCAGACAAAACAATAAAACACCTACACACACTTCCCTGCCTCTGTTTCCTCACCCCTTTTGAGCATTCTTTGGGGTTAGGCCAGAGTCCTGTAGGGGGTCCTGGATCCTCCCCTTTCTTCTCCTGCACAGCCTTGCCTTCTGCTTCTAGTTCCTTCTCCCCTTCCCACTAATTTGGCTTGGCTAGTGAGAAAGTCCTCCTTTTATAAAGTTGCAGGCCTCTTTGTCAGGTGACCTCAATCAACCTCATCAGGTGATACATTGCTCAGTTACAACCCTACCTGGGTGGACTGGTTTTCCTGGTCTGGCCACCTTCTTTGACTAAGGGGGCTTCCATTTCAATAGAAGACTGCCAAGGTTTAATGACCCTCCACTGTTAGCCCTGTATTGCCAAGCCTTGTAATTTTATCCCTAAATAAGTAAAAAGACGCCAGAGATGGCAGGCTCATCTTACAATCAAAATGGAGTTTGTAGTTTGATAAAGAGATCAATACAGAGAATTCATAATCTCAAACTGGAAGTCCTAAATTGTACACAGATTCCCCAAATCCCCACATCAATATTAGGCTAGATGAAACAACAGGAGGTTAAAAAAAAGTTTCAGACGGAGGTGCTATTTTTAATACGACTGTGCCCTTTTAAAGCTCTTCAGCATTTTATGTATTTGGAGGAATAAAATCCCTGCAGATTGGTCTAAAGTTTCCCACTGATTCCTACTGCCTCTAGTTTATCTTTATTAGCCTGGGAAATTGTAACTCTTGCTTTTATCATGTCTTAATGATTGCCTTTGAAGCAGATGTATTTATTTTTTAACAATTTGTGAAACGTGAATTCATTTTAAAGGAGGACAAGTTCCACAGCAGTCTGCAATTCAAATGTTAATGGAGCAAGCTTTAAGGCAGGACCTATTTAGTACGCTCCCCACAAGAAACAAACATACATTTATGCACCCACAAGAAAGAGACAAACTGCGTCACAGCTTAATACAAGTCAGGTTGGCAGTTTGTCCAAAACATTATCAAAATCACAAACTGTACCACCCAAAACCTGGCCTGGTTTAATTAGACAAAGGAGATCATCAACAGGAACATTCTTGATGTTTCCTGTCCTTACCATTACATATTTAGACACTGAGCAATCTAATCATCTAATGCACTAACAATAATCAATAAAATATGCATGCAGAAGATGACAATTTTGAAAACTCTGGCACCATTCTGTGGCTCGGGCCTTGCCTTTTCTGTTCATCACAGCTGAGAGTAACATTTTTCAGCCACACAAGTCCTAGAATGCTAATTTTTGTTTATTTTTTACATGGGATGGAGAAAATTTGTAACTGTCAAATTCTCTGGTCACTTTGACAACATGTAAAATAAAATATTGGTCAACATGACTAGTGCTCACAAAAGATGAACTCTAATTGAAAAAGATTTTTAAGAAGGAAATTCTTCTAAAAAGAAGAACAGCTGGGTTAACAGCAAGGAGTCTGGTACTGGAACACACGTGAATGAAAAAGTAAAATTTACACAAAAACATCTAGTCATTTATATTCTCTTGGATATTATTTCAGACTAGCAATAGTCTATTCTTCCACTTTTGTATTAGTATTAGGACTTATATCCACTATATGCAACAGGCACTAAGAGGAACACTTTTGAGAGGTCAGTATTGTAAGCTTGCATAGTAACATTATAGCATATGTGCCTGTCTTAACAAATTACAAGTGTATGTCTAATTTATATGCCCAACTGTAGTCAAATAACCATTATTAGCCAGTTGCACACACAATTAAAATATTTGCATGCCAAAGTACTATGATGGTGAATGCAAATTAGATGTGTAATTGTATATTCAAATATATAGCAAATTTGTTCAAAAAAGAAGTGATAAGTCTTTAGTGGACGAATCTGAAATGATCAGCTGTAAATGGTGCATTCCATCCAGTAGAGATATCCAATTTTGTGGGAGGGTAGACAAAAATATATTAGAGAAGGGCCTAGGAATCAAGATTTCAGTTTTTCAAAAATAACTAGTTGGGTGTTGGTTTGGCATACCCCTAACTAGGGCACTTCCAATTCTGTATCCTTTTGATCTGAATGACCAAAGTTCGATGCATTAGGGAAGGAGGTAGAGAAAAGTTTCCAGTTTCTTGAACAGATTTTAGAGTTAGAAGTTGTTGATTGTAAATTATTGATCATCATTCATCACCATCATCATGTTCCCATTACGCCTGTGGCAGCTAGGGCAGCGATGAAGTTCCTCCACTCCTGTCTGTTTCTGGTAAGTCTTTCAATGGTTCCCCAGCTGTGCCCCCGGTTTTTCAGCTCGGCTTCCACAGCTCTTTGCCATGCTGTTTTCAGGTGGCCTAGTTTTCGCTTGCCTTCAGGTGTCCACCTTATTGCTACTCTGGGGATGGAATCAATTTCCATCTGAAGCACATGGCCAATCCATCTCCAATGCCTCCTAGCAATGATGGTGCTCATATCCTCTTGGCTGACTGTGCCAACAGATCTTGGTTTGAGATTCTTCTGGGCCAAAAGGTACGGAGGATATTTCTGAGGCAGGTTATGGAATGAAGACAGTTTGTACATATCATTTATCATCATTAAGCACCAACCATATACTTGGACTCATACAAGCCCAAAATACAGGCTGTCTCGCCCCCAAACAGCTTACAGGCTAAACAAAGCAGAGAGAGTACAGGACAGTGGAAAGTCCAGAAGAGGGAATGAAGAGGATATTTTAAAAACAATATGTTAATGTTATTGTTGACTCACTTCTTGTGGGCAGAGCAGGAGGAATGAGTCTTCAGGGAGGATTTAAGTGAGGACACGGAGATACCATGGTGATGGTTTTATAAAATCAAAATATACGGCGAGAGGGGATAGGATAGATATAAAAGATTTGGATAATGAGAGCATGGTGGCTTGAGTGAAAGGACGTGGTTTTCTCACCCTGCAGGCCAGATTCCCCTACTGCTGCACTGGCAGTGCAATAATATTTCTGTTTTTTTTTTTAATCTCTCAGTCTATTGCTCTAGAGATGACCATCCCTGGTATATATGCAGTACCATCACTTCACAGTGGGATGCAGTACAGTAGAGAGAGACAATGGATCGGGAAGGTGCAAATTCTTGTTTCAGCAGAAACTTCAATAAGAATGACCAAAGATGATCAAAAAATCTAATGAATTATAAATGAATTTATATTTTAAGTTAAGTTTGAAAATTCCCCAGGATGTTTAAGCATTGATTTTAACCAACATGCCTTTCAGTTCAATGTAACTGGACAAATGTAACTAACTTCGCTGGTTGGAAAGCTCTTTTTTTAAAAACAAAAACAAAACATCCCCAAAAGCTTGCTGGTGCTAATTTCAGATGGGGCTATTAACAGTACAACTGAGGAGATATAGTTTTAGGATTTCTGAAGAGAAGCAGTCTGTCAGTAAGCTGCATGATTAATAAACATTTTATGTTACATAGATAAACACACAGCAAAATGGCCAATTGTTTTGTGAAAGGATGAACTGTTTGCTGTAAACTGGATAGTAACAGTAGCTGCTTGTGGCTCAGCCACAGCGACAACAGTGTTGTGTGATATAAAAGCAAAGTGGTACTTGGTATGCAGTGCTGCGGTCTGGGGATCACGCTAGTCATGCCATGGGTAAGCCAACAATGGGAGAAGAGTAATCTTAGTGTTTAATGTGCGCTGTTTGCCCAGAATACCTCTAATTAATACACCCTAATAAACATGGGCTGGCATCAAAAGTGCAGTTGAACAGACAAAGACACATGGAGAAATACTGACTCAGTATCGTGAATCCTGATCATGACTTCATTGGGCTGCCGGTTCCCTCAATACACTGTTTGGGCAAAATCTGCAAATACAAACATAAAACGCTATGCGAACACAGATGTCCATGTCTACAGTGTTTGGGAAAAGAACTACACTTTATGTGGGGTTGGGTTTTTTAGTGTAAGGAAGATGTTGGCCTGACAGCCCTGGAGACTGAAATACTCTGTCCACAGAACAAGTTATGGCATGAACAGAGGCAACTCCTGCTTCCTGGCTAGGAGCTGCAACCGTGCTGGAGGACTTGGAGAGAACATCTCTTCAGTTTTCCTGCCTGTTCAAATCTCTGGCTGCTCCTCCGAAAAGTCTACCAATTAACGCTAATTAACATGCATCGGACAAAGCACATTTTATAAAGGAAGACACAATAGTGCCTGATGTTATATTAGCGTTATTTGAGAAATGATCATGTACTTCAAAAACAATGAGGCTAGACTTCACTCTAAGTTATACCTGTGTAAATCTAAAGTAATGATATTGACTACAAAAGAAATACTCTGCATTCACATCAGTGGAAATATGAATAAAATCTGGCCCTGTGTCATCACACACAAGGGAAAGAGATAAGGCTAAGTTACACAGTCTGAACCGTGGAACTTCCTGACTTAAAAGTGTGCAACTATAGGTGCTGGGGGTGCTGCTGCACCCCCAGGCTTGAAGTGGTTTCCATTATATAGATGGTTTACACTTTGGTTCAGTGGCCCTCAGCACCCCCACTATAAAAATTGTTCCAGCGCCCCAAAGTGCAACTGTGAAACGTTAATGCTGCCCAGTGTAGTGTAAGTTTTTTGATGTAATATATAGCATTGCTTACTGTAAATCAACAGGACATACAGCTATTCTGATTAGGTTAATGTAATAAAAAGCCATCGCTTTACTCTTTGGTTTGTCTACTCAAATTCTTAGACTTGTATTAGAGTAGAGTTTTCTATAGAAAAATGTAAAACCATTCTCTTTCAGCAATTTTAGATGCTTATTTTTAATTGCATCAAATGTAAAGTGAAAACTTATTGGAGCCCCTGCCCTGTTTTGAAATCAATGGCAGTTTTAATACTGAATATAATGGAGCGGATAAGGACATTTTATATTTGATCACTGGGGGACAAATTTAGTCCTAGCAGGAGATGGTACCAACTCCACTGGATTCATTCCATTAATACAACTCCACTGATTCTACTGGAGTAGCAATCACTTACACTAAGGCTGAATGTGTCGCTGTATCTTTAAATGAGAAACTGTTTTTAATACATATGGTAAACAGACATTTAGAAAATATCTTGCTTTAATTTGCTTCATCTATGTCCCATTTTATTACTTTTTGTTCTCATAAAACAAAATACTTGTAAGAAATGACATCTGTGAGCAAGCACAGATTTCCTGAGGGAGGAGGAGAAGTAGAAGCCACATCAGGAGGAAAAGTGAAGCAGAGAGCCAAATTCTGCTATCACTTACACCAATGCAAATCAGGAGTAACTCCACTGATGCCAGTGAATTTACATCAGTGTAAGAGATCAGAATCAGACCCATAGTTTGTAAGGCACTTTAGGATCTTTCGTGGGCTAGTCTACCCTAAAAAGGCGTTGTTGCTATAACTATATTGGCATAGCTACACTGGTAGAGCCCCCTATCTTGCAGCTTATGCTGGCATAAGGAGATCTTTTGCCTGCCTAGTTAAAGCAATTCCCTGAACAACATAAGCTCAAGGACGCTTTTGCCAATCAGGGCCGGCTCCAGGGTTTTGGCTGCCCCAAGCAGCAAAAAAAAAAAAAAAGCCGCGATCGCGTTCTGCAGCGGCACTTCGGCAGGAGGTCCTTCGCTCCGAGCGGGAGTGAGGGACCGTCCGCCGAATTGCCGCCGAATAGCTGGACCTGCCGCCCCTCTCCGGAGTGGCCGCCCCAAGCACCTGCTTGCCAAACTGGTGCCTGGAGCCGGCCCTGTTGCCAATATAGCTGTGTCTACCTACAGGGTTTTGCTGGCATAGCTATGTTGGACAAAGGGTGTGGATTTTTTTCACACCTGAGTGACACAGTCATGCCACCAAACATTGTAGCATAGTCCTGGCCTGTATGAAAAGCATTATGTAAAACATTGCTATACTTATTAAAACAGAAGAATACGCACACTGAAATATACTGCTATCTATGGCCGATAGGTTGCCCAGCACCGGTATAGGTATGTTTACATTTCAATACAATTTTATCTAGATTTTAATATAAGCTCATGTGTGTGCTGGGATTTCCCAGCTCCTAGCACATGATGGGAGAATCAGAGCTAGCAGGGGCGGAAGAATCACTTTGTTCATCCCCTGGCATTTTGCAGGACTGCCCCACCATCACTCCCATGAAACCTCTAGTGCAGGGATCGGCAACCTTTGGCACACGGCCCGCCGGGGTGAGCCCCTGGCAGGCCAGGCCAGTTTGCTCACCTGCCACTTCCGCAGGTTCGGCCGATCACGGCTCCCACCGGCCGCAGTTTGCCGCTCCAGGCCAATGGGGGCTGCGGGAAGCCGCAGCCAGCACATCCCTCAGCCTGTGCCGCTTCCCGCAGCCCCCATTGGCCTGGAGCAGCGAACCGCGGCCAGTGGGAGCCGCGATCGGCCGAACCTGCAGACGCAGCAGGTAAACAAACCGGCCCAGCCTGCCAGGGGGCTTACTCTGGCGGGCCGTGAGCCAAAGGTTGCCGATCCCTGCTCTAGTCTAACTTGTAATGCAGGAACTCACGGGAGCCCTGGATCTGCACACAGCTCTATGACATTGTGCCAATGGAAAACTTGAGTAGTTTTGCTCAGGTAACCTGAACCTTTAGATTAAAACCCTGGTTTCAAAGTACACTTTGGGTACCCAATCCCAGCGTATGTTCTCACCCTCTCTGGGACCTTGCACAGGATTCTACAGCAAGGAGACTAGGTATATTTTTTGATTCATCTCTCCTCTTAATGAGATCTAATGTAACTGCATGTTAATCAGTAATGTTCAGGAACCAGAAAGTGTGCTTTTAAAAACTCTTCTGCCTTTGTGATCCTTGTTCCTTCAGATGAACTCCACCATATTCTGAAGCTAAATTTAGCCTCAAACTCCCACCATTTAAAACAAATTCCTTTAAAAATGCTAATAAATCTAAAGAGCAGGAGCCTGCCCTGCCTGTAAGTTGCAGGCCAGCTCAATGTATTGAGTTAAAAAAAACCAAAACACTGCAGTGCATCAAGGACTGTGCTCAGATGTCATGGCTTTTCAGGAACAGATTTTATTGCACTCCCAAGTCACTGTTATCCAACAAAATGCAACGTAGTGGCAACAGACCCTCAAAGCTCACAGCATCTACATCTGACAGCTAGAAAGTGACTGAACTGACACTCTTACTACAGCTCACCATTTTAAGGTGTTTTTACCATGTGCAACTCCCACTGTCCTCCAAGGGAAAACATCTTGAGGTACAGGGCTGGCATTAGATATAATTCTTGTAGGCAGCCATCTAGAGCACTAATTTTTTTTTAGGAGACCCTGCTCCAGCCACACTAATCCCTAGACAGGAGAGTTTTCAGGAGCACAAGTGAGAAGCTCTCCCACCAACATAGCGCTGTCCACACTGGCGCTTATATTCGTGTACCTTATGTCGCTTGGGGGTTGATTTATTCACACCCAAGTGACATAAGTTATGCCAACATAAGCAGTAGTATAGATGTAGTCTGTGTTTATACATTTCAATTTGATACTGGTGGAAGCACCTAAACTGGCTAGAAAGCAAATCCAAAAAGGCCTCGCTAAAAGGCCAACAGTTTTTCATACTTTTTTTGGATGTCAACAGAGCTAACTTGAGCTGAAGGCTCAAGTGCCAGTTTCAGGGTCTCCTCTGTGGAGGAAGAGGGGATAATTGTCATACAACAGCCACTATGGCATTTTGCACTTCTACAGTACCTTCCATTCAAGGAGCACAAAACATTTTGCAAGCATTCATGAATTTAGCCTCATAACACCCCTGTAAAGCTGGTATTATTATATCGGTTTTATAGATGAGGAACTGATGATAGAGATGTTAATTGGCTTCCCCAATGTCACACAGGAAATCTGTGGCAACAGAGTGCAATTCATTTAACAAGATTGGGCTTGAACCACAAGACCATGAATGACTCAAATTAACGTCTGTAAGTCACTCTAAAGATGTAACGTACTATACAGTTACCTATTATTTATTACGAATGGCACTTGGTTCGCTGCAGGAAAAGAGAACAAGCATCAGGAGTGAGGCATTATACATGCAACAGGGCTGGTCAGTATATTGCAATCTCTCTGGAGTCCCATTAGAATTTTTACCAAGAATCAAATTTAAATTTCAAAATATTTACAGTAATGTCTCAGGGTGTCCTGCTTATCAGCTGTTCTGAAGGGCACGTTTTCAAAGACTTTCTCTAGGATTCAATCATCTGTCCTTGTATTTCTCCTTAGAACTGCCTGCAGTGCTAGCAAGTGAGTCAGCTCTCCCTTTTGCCACATGGGACAAAGAACTTTTAGAACTCTGTCAAAATAACCAGGTGTCGGAGGTGGAGGGGAATGACCCACTAATCAGTAAGGCTTAAAAATACAGCCCCCATCTTTTGGTTGACTCAAGAACTAATCAGGTAACTGCCTAAAGGAAATCATCTATGTACAATCCCAATTTGCTCTTTGATTTTACAATTGCTGTACTGGGATTTAAAAGCCAGATAAGCCCCATTTTAAAAAGCCATCATCCTGCCTCCAGGCTAGTCTTTGTCAGCTTTATTATTATTAATCCAGTACCAGCATTTGGAGTTGTTTCTCTTTTTCAAAAATACTTTGATTCATCAGCCGGCTTTTGGTTTAGAGAGCGCATGGCAATCGGTTTATTTAATCAGAGCTTGGCCCATTTTCTAATTTAGTGGGATAATTTTGGCTCATTTCCTGCAACGGTGAACTTGCTGGGGCACAGCTCATCCTTAGCAGTTGCATTAACGTTTGAGATGATTAGTCATGTCTGTGTTCACTTTGGCAATCAGTTCCCTCCTCTCTGCCCAGAAGAAGAGGAAGATACAGACATATGTTTTTATGCATTTCCATGCTGTGGTCTAGGCTGATGGTTGCCAAGAAGATTCTGGAAGCGAGGCAGCGAGAGCAGGTGGGGCTCCATCAGCCTGCTGACATGGTACTTCCTGATGCAGGTCAGGGACATAACCTCTTTGAAGCTGCTGAATTCCATCAGAATTCTAAATAGAATTTCCATTCCCAGGAGCAGATTGCTGGAATGCACGAGGATTTGCACACAATGGACATATCACCAGCTGGATTCCATTCCTCGCTCTGCAACGGACTCACTCTGGACTTGGGCAAGCTGCTTCGTCACTCTGGCCAAATTCAGGAATAAGGGGGTTACCAACTGAAACCGTCTTTACTCTCTCTGTATTCTGGGGCCAGCACAGACCTCAGGGCTGCTCTAACTTGTGGAGCAGTGTTCTCCAAACACGCTCTGGTCTACCTCTCATATCTCCTGCCTCTGACATGTCCCCAGGCTGGGCACAGAGATGGGGGATGAGGTAGAGCTGCTTTAGCATCTCTATGCCCTCTTTTCTGTAGCCGTATCCTCAAGGGCCTCTTTTCATCCCTTTAAGGCCCCTTTCTACTGCCGGTGTGGTGTAAAGGGGCCACAGTGCAACAGAGAATCATCCCCTCTATGCTTAAGTTTTCCCATCTGTAACATTGGCATAACAGGTACCTACAACAAAGGGATGTTGTGGATTAATTGATATCCTAAAAGGAAATTTCTTAACTGGTCATTCCTTTCTGGGGACCATTGGTAAACTCTCGTCTCCTTTGTGTCACTCCACATTTCCTGCTCCAGTCAAGATAAACACATAACCCTTCCTCCACACACAAACAGAGGCATCTGCTTTACACACAAAGGCATCTACTTTTTGCACATGTGCATGCAGACACACAGAGAGAAAGACACAGAGGCAAGTGTCTGCTTTTTACACACACAGGGACGCATTTCTGGTCAGCCATGCTCGTAATGTGCATTTAACCATTAAAAAAAGCAGAAAAGTGCCAACGCTTCCTTAATAACTTGTAGGATACAGAATTGCGACTTCGGACTTGTGGAGAACCCTGAGCCCCATCCATTCTAAAGGTGCCCCCGGGCCCAGTGCTAACGTTTGCACAGAGAACCCCTTTCCAAATTGAACCTTCCCTCTCCTCTCAAAGATGTTTTTAAACCTTCAGGAAATAGTGAAAGTATGTCCCATTTCTGGAATCTCATCTTTGGAGACAATAAGTTAAACATTGATCTATCTAGAGCCAAGTCTCCTAAGTCAAGGGAAGTGTCTGGTTTTGTCTGAATCTCTGACTGAAAGTGAATAAATCCAAGTGCAGCACACCCACTACTTTCACAAGCACCGACATATTATTATACAGGTCACCTCCGCCCTCCCCTCCCTCATCCTGCACTCTATTCTTACTATTTCCCCAATTGTAAATGCTGCAGTAGAGGGAATTGGCCTATTGCAGAGGCATGAGTTCATTTATTTAAATGGTCTGTCTTGAAACACAGACATTTCATTCCTAGTGGAGATCAACTGTGACAGGTTTGGAAAAGGCTCAATTAAGGGAAAGAAAAAGGAGAATTCTCCACCACGTTAGGCTGTAGATTACCACTTACCAAAGGCTCTAGCTCCTTGCGGTCTATGACGTTGAGCTCTGTTACAAAGTAATAAAAGTGCTTGTAACAGGTATTGACGTGGGCCTCAGCTCCCATGATGATGATGCGGTCGAAGTGATGAATGTAGACGTGAACGAATACCCGGAACAGCCTGCACAGGATCTTCTTGCAGATCTGAAGGAAGTTCTTTGGAAAGGGAACACCTGTGAACAAAGAAGGTAGGATAATTGCTTTAGATTAGATCACTGCTTTCTGAAAGGGAGTTCTGAAGATTCAGACATAGGCTCCAATCCAGCAAAGCACTTATGCCTAGAGCCCTGTGCACATACAAAATTTGTATCTGCATCCAATCCGCATATATGGTCTGTGGATATAAAGCGGATATCCGCAGATTTGCAGGGCTCTAGATATAAAATT
This sequence comes from Chrysemys picta bellii, assembly GCF_011386835.1. Taxonomy (NCBI): domain Eukaryota; kingdom Metazoa; phylum Chordata; order Testudines; family Emydidae; genus Chrysemys; species Chrysemys picta. The sequence continues at coordinate 114,028,147 of NC_088796.1, forward strand.
TGGATCCTCATCCATCCATGAGTCGCAAACATGGTCCATGGATATCTGCATCTGCAGATCCAAAGTGGATATCTGCAGATTTGCAGGGCTCTATTTATGCCTGTGCTTATCTTTTTACCTACGGTACTGTGATCACTCACTGTAGTGGGGTGGCCACCCCGCTCCTGCCCAGAGGGGTTAAAACAGACCTGGAGAGGGCTACAGCTGGGAAAAGAAAGGCTGATTGGGGAAGCAGCCACAGGTGAGACCACGCCCCAATCAGGCCATGGCTAGCCCTATAAGAGGGCTGAGAGCCAGAGGCTGAGAAGACACTCTCTTTAGCCTTTTGAGAGAGAAGGACCTGGCTGCCTGGGAAGCTGAGAAGGGTATCTAGGGTGGAGCAGTGCTGGGGAAGGGCAGAGGGAGCTGGGGAGCTCCAGCCTAGCAAAGCTCCAGGCTGCAAGCCGAGTGAAGGGCCCACAAGAGTACTAGGGCAGCCCAGATATAGGCAGAAGCAGCTGGTTCAACCTCCCTTGCAGATGACGAGTGGTTTACAGACTGCCGTCGGCCCCTGGGACCGGAGGCTAAATGGAGACGGGCGGTAGCCACTGAGGCAAGGTGGGGAAAGGGGGTTGGGGGTTCCCCTGGGAGGGGAGACTCAGACAGAGGGAGTACTGCGGTGGGCAGAACCCCTGGGTAAAGGGTACCAGGGTCCGGGAGGGACATGGGGGCCAGCGGCAGTCGAGACATCAGACAGCAGAGGGTGCTCTGGAACTGGAAAAGAGCTAATTCCCTGGACAACCAGCAGGAGGCGCCGTGCCAGTGAGTGGTTGTCCCGCCACACTCACGTTTAAAAGTGATCATGAGCTTAAGTGCTTTGCTGGATCAAGATCATAGGCACTGGTACTGGTCCCACAGACAACAATGAGGGCCTTGCCATTTACTTTAAGGGGGGCAGAGCCAGACACTTAATGTCCACGAGTATGAATCTGATTCCCAAGTGTACCATCTTGCTTAGGGCTTGGCTACACTTGCGAGTTACAGTGCATTAAAGGAGCCCCGGGCCCACTAGCTCACTCCCCGTCCACACTGGCAAGGCACGTAGAGCGCTCTGACTCGGCGGCTCCAGCGCTGCTGGTACTCCACCTCGGCGAGTGGAAGAACGTTTGCTGCGCCCCCGCTGGAGCACCGCAGCACCAGTGTGAACGAGGTGTTGCATTATTGCGCTCTGATTGGCCTCCGGAAACGTCCCATAATCCCCGTAAGTCAAGTGGCCACTCCTGTCATTGTTTTGGATATGCCCTTTGAAAGCTCCGTTTGACAGCTGGCTGCTTATCTGCTCCGGGACAAAGCAACCATTAGTGTGGAATGCTGTGTGAGAGAGAGAGGGGCGGGGGGGTGGGGGTCTGCTGCTGTCTGAACTTACAAGACAGCATGCTGACATGCTCTCAGCTCCCCAAAAACCCACTCTCTCTCCCCCCTCACATACACACAACACACACCCTGTCACACTCCACCCCCCACCCCCATTTGAAAAGCATGTTGCAGCCACTTGCATGCTGGGATAGCTACCACAATGCACTGCTCTCTGTGGCTGTTGCAAGAGCTGCTAATGTGGCCACGCCAGTGCGCTGTCAGCTGTCAGTGTGGACAGACTACAGCGCTTTCCCTACTGCGCTCTATGAAGGCTGGTTTAACTCAAAGCGCTCTACATCTGCAAGTGTAGCCATGCCCTTACACAGATCATTTTCAGCTCCAGGACTACCGTTCCTCGTGCTATGAGATTAAGCCCATGATGCACATGATGAGCTTGGTTCCAGGGGATGGATCTCATTGACTGTGTTGCCATCTTTATACAAAGTCTAAGGTGGAAGAGACTGCTCCAGTCACTTTTTAATCTTCATCCCTATTCTATGCACCTTTTACAATTGTTATTTTAATAGAATGTCTCTTATACATTTGGGGCAGCTGTCCCAGTGTCCCATGCACTGTAATGAACAGGCGCACACTCCAAAGCAAGCATTGCTGCTGCTACTGGCAAGGGAACAGTCAGACATCCACAACACAGCACTGAAGAGCACTTCAAAATTCTCTTAAATGAAACCTGATCTTGCAAAGTGCTCTGTATCTTCAATTGTCATTGGACTTCTGTAAAGTTGAAGGCCTTTAGCTCTTCACAGGATCAGGTCCTTAATGAGCAGATATAGAGATAAAACAATTTACTAGCACCCCATCTAAAATTCTGACCTAGAGCCAGCTTTGCAAAGTGTTTTAGTGTGAACTTTATCACATAGTCACTTTGCATAGCATTGTGCGCCCTCCTGATTTTTGCTTGGATTCTGGGGTTTGATCAGATCCAACAGCAAAAGTTATATTCACCATGTTTTGCAGAGATATCACCCACTGGCCAGGTTCATTTCAAACTTGGCCTGAGTTCATCTGAAACTTGATACAGGTTCCCTCTAACGGGTCACAAATGCTTGGCCCAAGTTTCAAGTTCAGAATGAAAGTCAACACCAGGTGAACACTCACCTGGGCTTGTGTCATGAAGGTTTTGCACAGCTGTAATTAGATACTCCGCAGCTCCCCTCACAGTCTTTTGTTCCAACTGCGATAGAGCTTTCCTTACTATTCCTTTATACCCCTTCTGAAGTGTTTTACAGTTACACTTGAACTTATACAATGCAGCAATTGATGTGAAGGCAGCAGCTGTATATGTTACAAATTATTTCAAAAAGGGAGAAAACACTAATCTTTTTCCTTTGCATAATATATTACCAAATGATTCATCTGGGCAGTGAGAAACCAACCAGGCATTTATATAAGGAGATTTACTCCTTTTTAAATGTTTGGTGATACAAAATATGTCTTCTCTATAAGTAACTCAAACACCAGGTTGACAAAACCAAATAGGGAAAAGCCCATGTTCAGGATCTCCCCCCTCCACTTCCAAACACCAGTGTCCAGACAGCACTCTCAGTAACGTTGCCACCTACTTACATTTAATATTAGTTGAAAGCATCTGTTCGTCTCCTTTAAAACAAGAAAGTATATTATCCCAACTTTACAGCTGAGTAAATCGAGGCACATAGAGGCGAAGGACTGCCAAATAAATAAGTACGGAAGAGAACAAAGATAAGAACAAAGATAAGATCAAATCCAGAAAGCAGAAACCACTCCTACAAGAGCAAATTCCAAGCTCGTGGAGGGAGAAGGGACATGGCCACATAAATCCACTGAACAGATGGGAAAAATATAGACATCCTGCAGGAAACCTATGAAGGCACATTGCCAGCCAATCCACTGTTTGACAAGAGAAAGGGGTGGACTAATTCCCTTCTGATGGAGCTCATAATGCCAGGCCCTGGTCTGTAGCAACTCATCAAGTCATACTGAGAACCCAGAACAACTTGAGCCATTTTCAAATGCTTGAATCCCAATGCACAGGCTGCTCCATGTTAGTTAATGCTGCTGTAGTCAGCATTAATTTACAGGGGAAATTGCACCTTATTTCTACTACCTTGGAAAACAGCATAAAGTGGCTGCACCCCAAGTCCTTCTCCGCTTCTGCCAGACACTCAGCCTAGTGTTTGCAGCATTTCTCATTCATGTAAATGGAGAGGAGTTGGTGGCAGCTGTTACAAGAGAGCTCTATCTTGGTGGAGGTGTAAATAGTTAATAGATACAGTGCCATTAGACGGTGCTCAAGAACATGCAGTATAGCTCCAAGGTTTCGCAGAACTCAAAAAACCTGGTGAATGCAGCTATTTACATGAAGCTCTTAACAGCGGCTATGTAGTCTACGTTATGGTTGCATAGCTGCGTTTTCCCTCCACAGCCACCTTCTCTGGCCCTTCGCTGTGTAAATTAATGCCCATCTGTTACCCTGCATGTCACATGAACAAGGGGAGCAGACGAGTTTAAGTATCTTGTCCAAGGCCACAGAATGAGGCTAATATCCAGTACTCTCAGGAATAGAACCTAGAAGGGATCTTGTCACCTAATCCACTGCTGTGACCACTAGAACATATTCCCTTCCTACCATATGCATTGATGACTTAGACTCAGAAATGGTTAATCCAAATCATTTGTCAAAATGTCATGTTTATCCCCAGGCTGTGGATAAACCTCAATTAACAAGATCTAGCTGCATTAATTCAATGGCAAACAAGACCACCAGTGAAGTCCTCCATATTTTGTCTCATGCTTCCATCCGCCCAGCACCAAATTTGGCAAGACAGGAATGGTTCACATCGATGTTCATGAAAAAAAAAACCCATCACCACAAGTGAGAGAGCCAGGGCCGGCTCCAGGCACCAGTGGAGGAAGCACATGCCTGGGGAGGCACATGCTAAGGGGCGGCATTCCGTCTATTCTTGGGGCGGCACAGTCTCCGAGCGGCTTTTTTTTTGCTTCAGCAGTTCGGGTATCTTTTTTTTTTTTTTTTTTTTTTGCTTGGGGGGCGGCAAAAATGGTAGAGATCTAGGGATTGGGAATGAGAGATAAAGCCGGATTCTGCAAGGTGGTGGAGGTGGAGAGCTCCCTTACCTCCCATTATAATTTCCCACGCACCTAATAAAATGTATCCATGATGCTCAATCCTTAGCTCTGCTGAGTTGACAGCTGTCACAGCTGAGGAGGGGTTTCCACATCACCTTTCCACTCCCCACCATCTTAGACCAGTTGAAAGCCAAAACACCTGCTGATTAGGGATGTAAATAACATTTTAAAAAGGCCAGCAGCCTGTGGCAGTTGCCAAGGATCACAATCCTTTACTCCACTTCTGGCACGCATGCGCACACACGCCCTGGGGGCCAAAGGTAGGGGGCACAGAACTGGCTACAATAGGTCTAGCCAATCATAACTGCTATCCATCTGTAAAAAGTGCTGTACTCCCAGGGCACAGAGCATGCAGTTCTGGAGCTGTGAATTCGGACCCCACAAAGCTGAGATTTTGAGGAGGTGGCACTGTATCGTTTTGCCTCAGCAATAACTGAATCCAAATGGGTAGAATTATCCCAGGGCCTTTAAAAACAGCCATGATTATTTCAAATGATCTCAATTACTTATCTTCTCAGGCCAAGTGAATACAATATATCAGGAAATGACGGGGACACCAATTAGCCCCTTGCTAATAAGGTGGATCAAATTTCAGCCTTTGGAGTGTTGCCTAACTCCATGAATGACTGCCCCACTGCTGTGCTCCAAAAATTAAAAAAAAAACACAAGAATCTCCAAAAGAAAATGTTTTAAAATATATTTATGAAATGTTAAGGTCTGAACAGGAAATCACCTAGGACTGATTTGTGTTACTATAGGTTTGCTCAGATGGATAAAGCGTGAATTCTCCACGGCTCCGTGTTCTGCTGTTTCGACATGCTCCATAATAGAGAGTAATTAGTTCCCTTTCCCCTGGGATTGAGTGACATGTCATTGCTAGCATACTGTCAAAATGAAGGAAGAAACTCGTAGGCCGTTATTAATTAGCTACCACTAGTTTAATAAATCAAACCAACAAAGGCAAAGGGCCTGATTCTCTACTGCCTTGCACCCTGTGTGCCGATTTACAGATGTGCAAACTGGGTGTATAAACCTACTGCTGGTGTGAGTGGAGAATTCCTGTTGGTGGCCTTTTACATGCACTTTGCACTCGTTTTGTAGAGGTGTAAATGACAATCAGGGGGTAGGGCAGTAGAGACTCAGGCCACAAGGCTGCACATGTTCAGTGTTACCATAACGACCTACAGGAGACCAATTTTTGGGGGGAGGGACAGCTCAGTGGTTTGAGCATTGGCCTGCTAAACCCAGGGTTGTGAGTTCAATCCTTGAGGGGGCCATTTAGGGATCTGGGGCAAAATCAGTACTTGGTCCCACTAGTGAAGGCAGGGGGCTGGACTTGATAACCTTTCAAGGTCCTTTTCAGTTCTAGGAGATAGAATTTATTTAATTTAAATTTTCACAGCCCCGAAACACCTACAGCTCCTCTGGACTTCAGTTGTGGATGCTCAGTACCTCTGGAAATCGGGCTGCCTGCAAAATTCATTGCACTTACTGTAGATGTAAAATGGACTGAGGCATCCAATTTCCATCACAGATTAACACATTGGTATTATTGTTCCTTTTCGAGAGAGTTAGGGAATTCACAACACTGTATATTAGAAAGGGAAAACATTTGAATTCCACTTGCCAAGCCACAGGTTTGTTTTTTGGTTTGCAGTAGTATGATCAGATCACTGGCTTAAGCTTGCTTTTATCTAGCGCAGGGGTTCTCAAACTGGGGGTTGGGACCCCTCAGGGGGTCGTGAGGTTATTACATGGGGGGGGGGGTCGCGAGTTGTCAGCCTCCTCCCCAAACCCCACTTTGCCTCCAGCATTTATAATGGTGTTAAATATATAAAAAATGTTTTTAATTTATAAGGGGGGGGTCGCATTCAGAGGCTTGCTATTTGAAAGGGGTCACCAGTACAAAAGTCTGAGAACCACTGATCTAGCGGCTTTATGGCTATACCCTCTCCCTCTAAATCCTTAGCATGTTAACATGTAATGCTAGCATGTTAAATATATTTCTTGCTACTTTATGGGCTATTAATTGTGCTCTGAGTCCTGAGGTCCTTACTCCTTGGGATTTTGCCTGACTGAGGGCTGAACAATTGAGTAGGACCTCAGGATTTGGCACATACCAGTGTAAATACGCAGTGGCTGCGGCTTTACACTGAACAAATGTCAACGGCCTTCCTGCTCTGTTTTATCCAAATCAGCAAAAAAATGAACACTCCCAGGTTTCGGCGTCTGCCTAAATTTGAAGATAGGCTCAGTTACACTGGGGTAAACCCAGAGTAACTTTTTAATTTTGATGTTAATGTAGTCAGTGGAGTTACTCCAGATTTAAATTGGGATGTGTGAGATCAGAATTTGGCTGAATGTTTTGATCCCATTGCAGCACCCATTGTTTAGATGTAAACCAGCTGTGGATCGCTATTAGTTCTCAGGAGTCACTTGTATTGATTTCACTTAGATCTCTGACTTGGTATATCCCCATTTTTCACTAACTTGGCTTACCAACAACGCTATTTACCTCCCTCTCCTCCATCTGACACACAGCTCAAATTCAACCCTTCCTTTTCTGGCACTGTGTAGTAAAAAAAAATAAAATAAAATTTATTTAAACAGTTGGACACTATTTTTTAATATAATAAAGTCCAAAAGAGGAGATTACTGTCTTAATGTAAGACAAAGGATATTGGAGGCAGAGGAAGCGCAAAGGCACTGGCTTAAATGGTTGAGCTATGGATATTAAAAAGCAGAACAACAAAAAGATGACAATGGAACTTCTGAGCTAGCTGCTACTTGCTGGGAAAAAAAAGTGGGGGGGACTTTTGGATGAACTAACTGGCCTCAATTCAACTCCAAACTGAGCCAAGGCTCAGTGCTGTGTGAGAAGAGGAGCGCCAGCAAGATTCTCTCTGTTAACCTGGAGTTCAGAGTCCCAGGGCTTCTGATTATGTCCCAAAAATATGCCAAGTTATGCAAACGGCTCTCAAGCATTCCAGCCATGCAGTTCAAGCTCCTTTGGTTCTATCCTTGCATGGATACACGCATAACCCATAAACAATTCTCTGGGGATACAAAGGTCAACTATATCAGAGGCTCTCGGATACCAAGTGATGGGTGCAGCATAAAAACAAGATAGTTTTATTTTATATCCCCTCTTACTTGTCCATACTCCCCCATTTTTCTGTTGCTGTTTGCCTGCACTGAGAAAGGCCTGATCTGAAAAGCTCCCACTAACTTCAGAGAAGAAGAAGAAGTGGGCTGTAGTCCACAAAAGCTTATGCTCTAATAAATTTGTTAGTCTCTAAGGTGCCACAAGTACTCCTGTTCTTTTAACTTCAGAGAGCTTTGTAAGAACTTCAGAGCCTGATTTACTGAAGTACAGAGTAAGAGCGCTACTTCTTTCTTTCTTTTTAACTTGAAAAGTTATTTTCTTCTTTGCAAAAACAGCCTCATCTCTCCTTATCTCTACAGGTTTTATCTGAAACAGGACACGACTTCACACTTTGCACAAAGTTACTTTGATCTTGTAGCCAGGCTGGGTGAGTGCACCCACACCTGACCCCCAGATTATTTAATACACTAGTAAAGGGAGTGACACACCCCCTTCTAGTAGCTGGTCTTCAGGCTTTTTCAAATTGTGACCTAATGTTACAACAACAAAAATTTCAGTACACTGTGGAAGTAGAGAAGTAGAAAAAAAATGGACGGGAATGTAAAGGAAATTTCAAATCCATGCAGTCCCCTTATGTAAGCAAAAGTCAGGCTAGCTGTAACCGTAATAACGCAAAATTTGTAAAAGCAAAAATTGTGTAAGGCAAGTGGAAAAAAAACTGTGTAAAAAGTTGTTGTGACCTTGTGTTAAATAAGTATGGAATGCAGACTATAGTCTAAATAAAGGTAACAAAAATAAAATATCAAAATAACCTATGTATAAACAAAATGCAGCTGTTGCCCATTATTGTATGTAACAAAGGTATAAATGTTTGCTGTAATTGTTTACCTAAGGAGAGACCTGTTTTGCTCTCTCCCTCCACACAATTGCTAAAAAAATAAAGTATCTAACTTGCTGCACTGAACCTGAAAGTAAAAACTGTTTTTCTCCAACAACACTTTGCCCATCTAATCATAAAGACAAGAGGATAACAGCCTAGTACTGCTACCAGCTAATGAGATAAGTGGTACCTCAGATTATATATTACAATGGAAAAGTGTGTGCACATCCCTTGCTAGTGGGTGGTCAACTAGAGGATAGCAGCCTATTACTCCCACCAACAAATGATCTGTTAGTTCACATGGTAGAGGTATGTGCTGTTGTGAGGAAGAGCCTGGGTTCAAACACTGCTGGTGTCCCTCAAGGGGGGTTGTAATACAATTGCTCTTCACAAGACCAAATGGAGCCAGAGTGAGAGAGGGTGAGTAGATGCCCTGAGTTGAATGGGAAGGGGTTCCGTTTTAAAAACTCAGAGACTAGACCTTCTGACGCTTCTCCCTGTCTCAACATATGCAGAACTCCCAAAGGGCCTGCAGAATGTCAACTCCAAAAGTCTGCACAGTCCTATGTCTACATGGGGAAAAGAGCCACCCTCGATACCGTCTGAAATTTTTGTTTTTGAGGAAGCCGGTGGTACATTTCAGACTTGTTACATAGATGTGTAAGGTTCCTTAATGATGTACACCTACCACATGACATGGAATGAAAATAAATCCCCATTCCAGTGAAGTCTTCTGGGATCCTAATGGTATGTTCGCAATGATTAAAAATGTCTGTTTCTGGGGTTGTTGTTTTGTTTTCATTCTAGTTCTATCTGGGAGAGTCTGGTGAGTACCTTGGTGACAGTGCATAGAAATAACACTGGATATGTGAAAATCCTTCCACAAGTTGTAGAAATCATTCATTCATTCTCAATACTTCACTTAAAAATACATATGGGAAAAGAAAATAGACGCCCCTTGGCAAAGAGACTGAGAACATGCCATTTCAAAACTAAAGCTCAGCTTTGTAATAAGGAGCAAGGAATAATATTCTCCTTCCCCTCCTTCCCTCGCCTCCTACCCCCAGCCCCAAACAAGAGTCTTGTGAAAGATGCCCTAAGCTATTGCTCCTGGAAACTCTTCTGCAAAGAATCAATCCTTCCAAGCAGATATTTCATGTTATCCGTGTGTTACTCAAGGAAGCGTCTGCCCCAAGTGCCAAGGAAAACAACCCCAGTGTTGCGGGACTTTGTTCCTCCCCAAAATAAGCTGACAGCTGCAAGTGGTTAGAGATAAACCAGGCTACTATGTACTTGCATCTTCTCCATGTTGCCCTCCTGCTTGTTATCACTGCAGCTGGGCCAGAACAAAGAAAAACAGACTAATCTATAATTATTATTTATTATTATTTTTACAGGAATGCCATTAGCAGGCAGATGAAAATGCTGCTGCTCTCAAATTACATCTGATGTGCCTTCAATGAATGAAATGACTAGTTTGGCTACCGTGTACTCCCGTGTACCCTAATGATGCTCAGATACCACACTGATGGGCTACACAAACATAAGTACATTAGACAGATGGATTTTGTTCTTCTGTCTCAGATAGAAGAACAAAAAGGTCAGAACTCTGTTAAATGAAACCTGTCTATATCCAACCAACAAGCATCTTCCCTATATAACTACCTTGTTTGGTCTTACAGTAGATTTGAAGACAACTTTGCCGCCACAAGTCAGGAAGAGGATGATGTACTTTTCTTTCGCTTGTTCAACTAGCTTAACAACAATCTAGCCAGAGGAGGTATCTTCTGGGTAAGACCTAAAACCACAAATCCCACTGAGGTCAGTGGAATCAGGCTGTGTGCACGCTCTGAAGATTCCCTGGCTGTTTTCCTAAGCAAATTTAACCTGGTGTCCTTGGCCAAGATTTCACCTTCTCCCAGTTGTGCTGTGTGTTAGTTGGTTGCTGCCCTCTCAAATGAGAGCTGGCCACATTTCAATGATGCTGTATGTATATAGGGAGGGATCTTCAAAAGCTTGCAGCAAGGGGGGGGAGGGCAGGGTCCTAGCTGAGCCTGTAGCCACTGTGGAAGCAGAAAAACTGAAGGGAACTTGAGAAGGAAGGGTATTTCCGGGCTACCAGTGACTGACAGGTCTGGTTCTGCCCCCAAGCTGTAAACAGGTTTAAGTATCCATTGTAATGGATCTGTGGGCCTTAGCACGGTGAAGGCACTGGGTGTGATGAAAAGGAAGGACAGAGTTATGTATCCAAGACATTGAAAATCATAACGCCTTAGCCTCCGCAAGCAGCTCTGGATGCATATTAACTAAGCAGGGTGACATGATGGAATTCTGTGGCACTCTGCATTTGAGCGTCTTTACACAGCATTAATATATTATTCCTCTTATTCCAATTGGTCCCAAAATCTCTCTCTCTCTCTCACACACACACCACTGAATCACTCACTACTTAAATGCAGCCACCTTGGGGCAGGAACGCAGCAACCATTTAGCAGTTTAACCATTTAAACATAAGAGTTTAGCGCATGAAGAGAAGAACACCATCTTCAGATGAACCTGCAGGGGGAATTTAGGTAAGCAGAATGTAACTGCCCCATGGAGGACTTTGGGCAAGACATCAAGATTAACATCCCCCACTGCATGAGGAGCCATAGGTTCATTAAATAACTTTGTCCTCAAAATGCTTGTTCTGGCACGGTGAGCAGTAACACTGCCTCGACGTTCCTCTGTGGTTGTATCCTTCGTCAGCAGAGTCTTTATTTTTGTTAGTAACACTCAGTATATTTAGAAACAAACATTCTGGTTTTCCGTTTATTGCACATGCAGACTAGAAAATGAAGCCATTTCAACAGCCCTTTTTTTTAAAAACAGGCATATAATTTTAAAACGACAGATGTTTATTTTCATAAACCTGTCTCTTCCCTGGTACCACACTGAGGTTGGTGACGTTACAGCTGTCAGTATGAATTTGAATGCTCCAGATTGGGAGTGATACAAGGTAAATCTCAGAAGTAGCTGTCTGGGGGGAGGGAGTCCGGAAGGATTACCTCAGGCCCTGTTGTGATACCAGATTGTGCTAACTACTCTGGGATAGCATTGTGAGGCAGCCTGCAGGTACCAATACTGTTGAAACAATGGATGGAGAGATATGTCTTTGGGAAGCCATTCCCCTCCTCTCATTTTTATCTGTCAGAAACAGTCCCTGAAGAATTCACCACTCTGATACACACTGTCAAAGACAGCTGGTGGATATAAAATATGTCCAACACGGCAACCTCTAGTGTTTATAAGACAGTCATAACAGGGAGTGAATCTATAATCTTCATCCACAGGGTGGTTGGGGCCAGTGCCCAAACATGAACTCACTCAGTCAGCAGCCTCTTGGAATTAAAGGGAGGGGAAATGGTCAGATGGAAGACAAAAGTTTCATGTGCCCTCTTGGACTGTCCTGTCTCACTCCCAACATGTGACTGGGGAAGTACACTCACACAAGAGGCTTTGTGTTTGGGGACACTTCAGAGTGCAGAATTTGCACCACAGAACTCGAACTACTAAGGCAGGGGTACCCAAACTTCCATGACACCACGAGATGCTGTGGGAACCATGGTGACGAGCACAATGCAGACAGACCACGCAAAGAGGGAAAGGGCTACACTTTTGCAAATAAATATATATATATATATATATATATTATATATATTTTAAAAAGCTGCATACACGCACGTATGTAGTCTTAACATTTGTTTGTACTTATATCGGCCTTAAAGGAAGAAAAGAAATTGCTTGAGTTCCCCAGTGTTAAAAACACACTGTTGATCAGCTATTTTCATCCTGCAGTTAGAGGAAAGGGGCCCATGGGCCACATCTGGCCACTGAGTGGCGCTTTCAGAAGGCAAACCTATTGTGATGCCAACTTCTTTGAGTGTAAAAAAACAAACACTTTAAAACGCATACAGAGAAGAGCAAACCTCAGCAGGCCAGGATGGATTTGCAGTAAAAGGGGATTAACCTTCTTAAAGATACCGTAGACTAATATTTAGCCTTTTAATGTGTTTACATCATCTATCTAGCCTGGGTATTTCTAGTGCAGCCATCACCACAATATTTACACACCAAACAGAAAATTAAGGGTATACCTATACTGCAAAGAAAAAGCAATCGCACCAAGTCTCAGAGCCCAAGTCAGCTGACTTGAGCTCTGCATTGCAGAGCTAAAAAAAACCAGCGCAGATGTTCCCACTCGGGCTGGAGCCCAGGTCAAGAGACCCTTCCCCCTTGCTGGGGTTCAGGGCATGGGCTCCAGCCCAAACATCTTCTGCACTGCTGTTTTTAGCCTCACAGTCTGAGCCCTGCAAGCCCGACTCAGTTATCCCTGGCTCCGAGACTTGACGCTGTGGGTTGTTCTTTGCAGCGTAGACATATCTGAAGAATCTGCTATGTGCATTATGGGGGTATTATGCACCAGCTATTAGCTGCAGGATATTGCCTTTAATGAACCAATGATCTGATCTAGTAAATCCTTTGTTCATATGTAACTTATTCAGGGAGAGATCAACTAAAGCAAACCACAAGTTAAAGACTGCACACAAAAGTTAATGAATCATACAAATCTTCTCCCCTGTCCCCTCCCATCCCATTCCCCCCCTGGCCAGTTTGCTGCAAAAGCAAATATTGTTAACAGTTTATTTGGGATTACTTCTCACTGCAGTTATGAAGGAGGTACAGATCTGTCATTGGAAACAGTGTTTCATTTATTTTTCTAAAGCCATCTCAAGCCTAAGGGTTGACAGTGACCTCTGGAATTGTTTTTACAACTTATCAGATGCTCCCTGACGTATTTTATTAGCTCTTTGTGGCACCTAATGAAGTCTTAAAAAGCTGTCTGGCATGATAGACTAAAGGAACTTCCAGAATGATCACTCTCCATGGATGTAGCAGCCATGGGGCCTTCAGAGAGAAAGCCAAATTGGACTGTGGTTTAAGTGGCAATCACCTTAGAAAAGTCATGCTAGGTTTGAATTCGACCTAACCAATGTTCTCCGACGCTTTCCTCTATTAAAACCACGTGAGTGCATGCCTCCAGTATGCAGAAAGTAAGAAAAGGGAGGTGATGTACTGACGTATTTTGTTGAAGTAGTCTCTAATTTTGAATCCATCGTCTATTGCAAGTGCAAATGGCAATATTTAGATACATGAAAAAGGGCAGAAAAAGAGGCCACGTGTTATCAAATTTTCACTGTGGACTAAAGCACAGGAGAAATTTCTAGTATGCATAAACAGTATATTGGTTATTGAAGTGCGTGGCTTATCTTGTCTTCTGTATAGAGTATTCTGATCACTTTCCTTTTCCAAACCAGTGGCATCTCTAGCTACTACTAATGGGAGAGAAAGCAGCTTTAATTTTGATTTACTGTGTGCAGTATTTGCTACACACAGATTTTTTCTTATGGTCATAAAAGACAATGAAGACATTTCATTGCAGGGTAATGGAGATGCTTTTAGATGCATTCTGTTGGGAAGCAACTCTACCGACTTTCCCATGAAATATTTTTATTGTGTTTTATGGCAGCAATATGAAAGAATCAGACAAGCTGTATGCAGAGGTTTTCTCCTCCAGAAATATCCATATGGTGATTATTTTATTTATGGGCATGCTGCAAGAGTGGATTCATCAGTCTCCTATAATGCTCTGTGTTATACATAGAATTCATAAGGAATGCTGTATTTACTTTCACGGGATATTTTCTTTTTTGCCCTCCAAGGCTGATCCTACTTAGAGGTGCTGCTGTCACAGGGTGCTGTAGTATTAAGGATAAACTGTATGAAAATTAATTAAGTAGCATGAGCTCTCCACTCCCACATGGAGCAATGTGGCTCAAAGCCATAAATCAGCGGGAAAAAAATTACTACTGCAGCCCAGCTAAATTACACCTAAATATGTTAGATGGCCATAGACCTATGTTCAGTCACCTTTCTTGCTGACTCAATTGTATGAATTATTATATTATGTTACTTACTCACATCTCATCTTAGCTGCATAGTCAATTTTATGATCTGCCATATTACTCTCCAAATAGATATGATTTTTCTCATAGATTTTTTCCGGGTCTCTGGTTTACAATGAAAATGTAGAAAACCGTTAGCAACAAATTGCTATTTACTAATGAGATTTAAAAAAAAAAAAAAAAAAAAAAAAAAAAGATTTACTTATCTTGCCAATGTTACCTTATAGAATGACATGTTATAACCCATCATAGCCTGGCTGTGTGCACAAACACATACAAACATAAACAATCAAACCTTGCTTATCAGAAGACAACTATAAAAATAATTTGAGGTCTGGAAAATATGTCCCACAATGAGAGACTTAAGGAGCTCAACCAATTTAGCCTATCAAAGAGAAGATGCGGCAGGGAGCGGAGCCGCACTTGGGGCCAGGAGCAGAGCCACGGCCTGCAGCTGGGGTGGGGCTGTGGTCGGGGGTGGGGCTGTGCGGAGCTGCAGGCAGAGCAAGGCTGTGTGGCACTCCCCTCCCCACCCTCCCATGGGGGCTGGCCAGGGCTCCGCCCCACCCCGAACATTCCTCTGTGCCCCCCGTAGGGGGCATGCCCCACAGTTTGGGGATCACTAATCTGTAATACCTACACAGGAAGAAGATATCTTATATTCTTGGATCTGTTAATCTAGGCTGTATCGAGTACAAGGAGCCATAACTTGATCCTATGGCTAGAAGCTGAAGTTAGAAAAAATCCAATTGGAAATAAGATGAAAATTCTTACCAGTTAGAGTAACTAATCATTGGAAAAGCTTACCAAGGAAAATGGTAAACTCATCATCACTTGGTGTCTTTTTAAATTGATATTGGATGCCTTTCTGGAAGATCTGCTCAAGTTCAGCCATACATTACTAAATATGATAGTGGTCACTTACATGGCGAGGAAAAGCACTCCAGACATACTGGGCAAGAGTCTGTGCCATGTAGGAGGTCAGACTGGATGATCACAGTGGTCCCTTTTAGCCTTAAAAATCTAAGAATTGTTATCGCATTAGTTCTTGAGATATTGTAGAATACATATAACCCTGTGATTAAGGAGGAGTTGTAAGAGGGGTGAAAACAGATCTCTTTACCTTACCTGCAGAGACTGGAGGAAAATGGGTGAGAGGAAATGATGATTGTGGCATCTTCTGGCTTCTAAGCTGTGGTCATATTGCAGACACTTGCAAATACACTGAAAGGTCCCTTGCTTATCCCAAATCCCATTTATCTGAATTAATTTTACGTTCCCTATCGCAGTCAGATGAACAAACTTTGACTTATATGTGAGGTGTGTATACAATTTTATACTCTGAAGTGTGTGTCAATGTTTTAGGGGGGAAAGGCTGGAGAAGGGGAGAGGAATCTGGTGCAAAAGGGGATATATACGTAGCTTGTCACACAGGAGTTGAAAATCAATCAAGATGATGCCTTAGTTGACGGGGAGCTGACTGGACAATAGTGTTCTACTTTATTTACTTCATTAATATGGTTTACTTCCAACAATCTTGTGCTCAAAGCAGAGACGAAATGAAGTGTGCTCTGAGTGATCTCCTTTGAGAGTCTTGTTAAAACTCTGCCACCAAACTGAAGGGATGGTTGGAGTGACCTTCACACCTTTAGTATTTTCCCTGCCTTTGTAGATACAGCTCAATCATCTCTACCCCCAGGGCCCATCAAAACACTTCCTGAGAGGATCAGATTGCATCCAACAACAGTTGTACCAAAAAAAAAAAAAAATTCTTGTTCTATGAGGTCTTCACCTTTGTTTCACATTACAAAAACGGAGTACTGCACCATACTGTCAATATACTCAGAAACCAAGTAAACTTCTCTGGCAGACACACAGTTTAATAGCTATTATCCTCTTGCTTGGTTATGAGGAAGAGGTTTCGTTTAAATAGTTCCCCATTCTTCCACTCTGCAGACATTCATGCCCCTAGAATGTGGGGTTTAATCAGACATTAAAGGAAAATGATTTTGCTGGGAACCTCTTGTTAAAATAGGTGAACATTGCTTCCCCAAAGAGAACGGCAGGGCAAGAATAAAGGGTAGATGGCAAAGTCCTGATCCTAAGCCCACTGAAATCATTGGAAAGATTCCCATTGACTTCAACAGGCTTCAGATCAAGCTCTTGCATGTTTTCATGACACTTTACCAGAAACCCATTATTTGTGGGGATGAAAAGGCCAAAGAACCATTTGAGCAGTTGAGAAACGTCACCACTTTCCAAATTATCTCCCAAAATAATCGTTTACATTAATAGGCTTTTACAGTCTCAGTGTCTCTTGGGCCTGTCCCAGATGGACAGAAACAATAATATCAGAGGAAACAAGTAGGTACCTGCACCATTACATAACTGAAGATGTGCTCAAAGCCAGGCAAAACATTCTGCTCTCTCTGAGATGCACTTAGCTGGTAATTAACCATTAGTACCTAGATTCTTACACCAGCCAAAATCCATTCTGTGACACTAATACTGGCAATTTCATTTAGATTCTTAATTTCACAAAAGCAATTAAAAATACAGGTCACAGAACAGGAGATATCACTACAGAAGAAATTAAATGTTCTGAACACTTGATTTTTACTCTTAGGATACATACTCGGTTTAGGTTGATTTTCAGTGAGCAATTATGAAATATGTCCAAATAGTTTTAGTAACTGATTCAGTATCATAGATCAGGTGTCCCCCTTGTGGTGAGTCTAGCTCCAATTACTCCTTTAGCGTCTCTGTTGAGTTAGACAAAATCTTACATGTGCAAAAATAACATCTTAAGTCTACCTGGGCAGTTTCTCAGGAATGATCAAAAGGCACGTTGCAAACGACAGAGGCATCAATTCACTCTCCCATGAAATGCAGCCACTTCTTGAAGTGGAAGAGACAGCTGTTTAACAGTACCCAGCAAGTTCAGAACCAGAAGTGGGGTTAATCGAAATATACACCAGTGGAAACGAGAGCAGAATCTGGGTCACTGATTTTGGTGGATTTAACGGGCGCAACTGAGACCATGATCTGGCCTATGGGTTTGTCAGTATGATGTCTGACAGCAGAGAATTCTACAGGTTGTCTCAGGCCTGAAGGGTGAGGCTACTAAAGGCTTTTAAAACTTTATATTACCTGTTTAACTCTCTGTGTTTTTATAGTAGCCTGATAATAGCATTGGGATTGGGTGTAACACAATGAATGTTTTCTGTAAAAGCAAAGCATTAAAAAACATCCAATGGAAGAGACCATAAAACTGAATGAATCCACCAGCGGAAGAAAAAAAAAAAACTTAAAATATCAGGCAACTGTCTTTAAATTGTATTCAAGTGAACAGGGCTTCCATTTATATTTAAAGACCTCCTCCTTGCTGCAAGTTCTTTATCCCCAGATGATGAATATTCGGGGTGCTAGTCTACCTGTCTCTCGTGATACCTCCGGGGAATAGACAGAGTCAGATAAAACCCTGAAGCAACCAAACTAGCGGGAGGAAGAGAGGGTACTGTGATCTGTTTCATTGCATCAGACATTTCTAGCACCATCCACAACACTGAGAAAACACCATTGCAGACGTACAGTGGTCTCCAAGTGGACCTACTTGAACTTGAAGAACTAAGGGCCTGACCCAAAGCACAGTGAAGTCAAGGGAAAGACTTTGGATCACGCTAAAATGCTAAGAGACAAAACGAAGGAGCTAAATAAGGTGATGAAGTAGCAGGTGAAAAATGATCTGAAGTCTGAAGTGCATTATTTCTTGCTGAGATCATTCAGTTCTGTTTTCAGTTCTGATAGCTATCGAAAATCACCTTCAGCTTAGTAAGCTTTCCCTACTGATTCCTTACCATCTTAGGCTAAGTCAACATAGGGCACTCAAAGCGATTTAAGAGTACCCACTCAAAGGGGTGGTGACAATTTTGATACATTGGTGCGACATATGTCTATAAGGAAAGCCTCTAACTTAAAATACTAAAGGCTCCTGAAAGTCATCAAAAGCTTTGAAATGGAAGCAGGCCCTGAAAGTCATCAAGCAACAGAGCATCATATTTATTGTCCTGGGTTAAAATATAATGGCTCTGAGTGGAATTTCTTTATTTTAAAATCTCTAGAAAAAGGACAATTGCAACTAATTTCCAACGTTGTATTAGCCTGACCTTAACCAATGATTTTTACCAGATAAATAACCCTACACTATATTTAAGGGTCGCTGAATAAAGGGGTAGCCCAGCTGAGTTAGGTGCTCCACAGGTCAGGTGAATTTCAAAAACAGCAAACAATATATGTAAATAAACACAATTATAATTATCCAACAACAAGTTACCTGCCTGTAGCACCCAATTAGCATGGAATTTTGAGCCTTAGAGCCGAATTGAGCCCTGAAAGAAATGGAGTTGTCCCTGCTCAACCCAAGGTACAAAATTCATCCTTAAAGTACTTTTAATACTAGATATGAAAATGGAAATGTTTCTTTTCTGCCTTTCCTTCAGCTCCATACCCAGCAACAAGGAAAAGACTTTTGAAGTATCACCTGGATTATCTAACAAAAGGTACAAAATGTCTACAGTATGTGGAATGTGCCTGGTGCTGAAAAGTCATTCAATAGCACATCTAAAGGGAAAATTCCTCCGTAATAATGAAAATAATTTCTGGCTTCCACAAAAACATAAATACCATTTAATTGCCTGGGGACCTTCGAATTCCTGAGAGCCTTGATTGCTGCTTTCAAGTAGAAATTTCTTGGCCAGTGCTAAATGGAGGCGGCTCAGCAGCATCAAAACACGGGTCCTGTCATCACAAGTTATTTTAATTAAGAAAAAATATTTCTGTATGGCAACAGTTATGTAAAAGATTCAGTTGCTTGACATCTCTCCACTCAAGGTCTCACAAAACCCACTTAGAAACCTGTATTGTAATTCCTACCAAACATGGCAGATCTCAAGGGAAAAGAAAGGGGGAGGGGGGTGCTTTTAAGCTTAGTCTTAGTCTAAAAGCTATCATGAGTCTTCAGGTGATTGCTTTTTTTCTAAAAGCCCCAGCTCCTGGAGTCATGAGATTAAAGGAGAAACTCAGTTTTCATTAAAAATAAAACAAAGTGAAGTTTCTAGCCCTCATGGCTGCAGGTATAACCCACACACCTACTGGGTGTGGTGCTCTGACCCATCTAGTGGCACTGAGACCACTTAAAGAGAGAGTTTAATGAGTCTGCTAACAGCCATATGGCTTTTAGCTCATGCAGTAGAGGCTCATGCACTAAGCTACAGAAGCCCCAGATTCGATCCCAACCACCGACGACCGGGGTCTGTCGGTGTTATACAGAGATAAGCTTGAAAATGTGAACTCTAAGGACTCAAAGAGCAGAAGACAAGTAAAAAGAGCCCAGCATTTTTTTAAAAAAATCTCTCACAATTTTGGGGGCCTGACTCACAGTTTTTGAATGGTGACAGTACTGTAAACCCTCACTACAATGCAGTGGGCAAAGAACAACTGTTTAAAATGTAAACAAATTGTAATGAGAGAAACCTGCTCTCACTTGGTCACCGGAGTCAGAGGTGACTAGACCCAGCCAGGCGTCCTCCCAAATCCTGAATGGTAGTACTGGAATAGCTTGGATTTTTCCCCTTACCCTCAACACCCACATGCATTCACTAGGCTGACAGCTTTTTCTCTTCACTTTTAACTAACTCTGATATCATGTCAAAAAGAGCAGGGCAGGTTGAAAAGTTCCCTTTGAAACTTCTCAATGGAAAATTAGGTTTTTGACTAAACAGAAATTTTTAGGTAAAGTGTCTGATTTTCCTTAGGATACTTTTGGTCAGCATAATCAAAGGGTTGTTTTGTTGTTTGGTGTTTTGTTTTGGTTTTTGCTTTTTCAGCACAATTTGTTTTTGATGAACATTCAAAATTTGAGGCTGAAAATCTGATTTCTTTTAATATTTGCCATAATTTTTTTTTTGGGGGGGGGGGAGGGAAATCTACACAGACAAAGTAGCTGTATTTTTTTCTTTATGTTTCTATCATGCAACACATTCCCACCCTTGCACACACTCAGAGACATTTTGCTAGCTTGCCACCATCATCCCCATCCCCCTTTCCTGAAATCTTAAATGGGAACCCGCTCTCCAGCATACCATTTTAAAATTACTCTGGGGCAACCTTATTTACATATGCTGCAGGAAGGTGTTTTTTGTTCCTTACCAGGCCTGTTTATTAATACACTGTGAGATCTACAGTCTAGCTCAGGGGCAGGCAAACTTTTTGGCCTGAGGGCCGCATCGGGTTTCGTAAATTGTATGGAGGGTCAGTTAGGGGAAGGGGTCGTGGCCCGGCCCCCACCTCCTATCTGCCCCTCCCCCCCGGGACTCCTGCCCCATCCAACCCACCTGTTCCTTGATGGCCCCTCTGGGACCCCTGCCCCATCCACACCCCCCCGCTCCCCGTCCCCTGACCGCCACCGCCTCATCCAACCCCTCCTCTCATTCCTGATGGCCCCCTCGGATCCCTGCCCCATCCAACCACCCCTTCTCCCTGTCCCCTGACTGCCCCCGGAACTTCCGCCCCGACTGCCCCCCGCCGCCCCATCCAACCCCCCCTCCTTCCTGACTGCCCCCCGGAACCTCTGCCCCCATTCAACCCCCTTTCCCCCCCGACCCTTATCCACACCCCCGCTCCCTGACCACCATCCTGAACTCCCCTGTCCTCTATCCAACACCCCCCTGCTCTCTGCCCCCTTACTGCGCTGCCTGGAGCACCGGTGGCTAGCAGCGCTACAGCTGCGCCGCCCAGCTGGAGCCAGGCCATGCTGCCACCACCGCACAGCACAGAGCACCAGGTCAGGCCGGGCTCTGCAGCTGCGCTGCCCCAGGGGCTCACAGTCCCGCCGCCCAGAGCACCTCCTCAGGGTGTCCTGGAAAGTGTCTGAACATCAAAAGAGCACTACCTTGCTCTCTTCATCAGTCAAAAATAGTCTAGTAAAACCCAACACCTGGTTTAATACTTCCAGTGAGGCAGCAGTGACTCAGAAGGTTTTCAGAGTAAAGCTTCAATGCTTCTCTTATGTAGCTGTCAGATTGCCTCCTGCAGAATAGGAGGAACAACTAGCCATGCAATGACCGCCATACAGCTACCTCCCTTATCTACTGCAGAACTATGAAGTGTCTTAAAAGATCTCAGTGCACAACAACTGGAGACCAGCAAAAATCAAGCAGGACCCGGTCCAGTGTTGCTGACATCTCACAAAGGTGTTGTGGGGATCTGTTAGCTGTCTGGGCAATTCTTTGAAGATATAAAATAAGCACTAACTATTGTCATCATCTACATGAGAGAGAGAGAGAGAGAGAGAATGGCCAATAAATGGTCAGGATTAGTAATTACACCAATAACTTGAGAGGTGTAATAATCGGTTTCCTAACACAGTGGCGAGCTCTCAGCTTGAAGCCCATGACCAAAATCCTCTTCTCTGAATCTTATCTAGAAATGAGACGCATCCTGTCCTCGGGACTTGCTGAGAGATTTAAGAGATTTTTCTTAGCCTGCATCTCTTTGGTTCTATAGCTTTGCAACACTAGCCTTTGAATTTGCTTGAGTGCATCCATCTGACTCCACAGAGGTTGAAAATCAAGAGGACAATTTTACAGGAGGGATCCATCACAATCCGGGGCAAGAAGTGGAAAGGTGAAAGCCTTTGTGCACTATGCTTTGGAATGCCATTCATTTGCTCTGGACTCCTCAATGGTCCTATTAAAAAAGGGGGCTATAAAGTCAGGAGGTAAATCAACACAATGAGTTCAAGGCCAGGGAAGAGAAGCATGAAATAAAATATCCCTCACGCAAACCTTCCAGAGAAGGAGGGGTGGATGTGCAGTAGGAGCAAAATGACCCCAAGAGGGACTAGGCACAATCTAGGTATTTTCTGTCCTTCCAAACCCCCTCTGTTGGCCATAAAAATAACCATGTCATCAGGAAAAATTATTCTGGAGATGGTCAGACAGCAATCAGATGTCTGAGTGAGGAGACAAAAAGAGTTGGAGACAAAGCATGAAACAAAGTTCAGTTAATATTTACAGTATCTGTATAGCCACAAGTGCAGTACAGGAGAGAGTGTGGGCCTGATTTTCCATTGCACTGCACCATGTGCAAATATATGAAAATCAGGGCCCTTTAAAAAGCTGTCACAACTGGGCACCCAAAACTGTAGCACCCAAATCACGAATCACTTTTGAAAATCTTGGCCAAAATGATTACAGTACAGAGATTTTAAAAGCTACAATAGATACAATACAATACAAAAGTTAAGCCCTTGATTTTCTCGGAGGTTAAAGCTAAAGACAATTTCTCAATGTTTGTGTCTTTGCACTCGAAGTTATTTAGGAAAAAAATCAAAAATACTAAAACAAACAAAAAGATATGCACTGTTCAAGACAAAGTAGACAACTGGAAATGTGAACTTGGAGCTCTTTATGCTCGTCTCTCTTGTGGTAATAATCCTATTGGTATGTGGCAGTAAACTGATTTCAAATGTGGTAAGCAGATGGAAAGCTTTATAGGTATCTTTAAATATCTTCAGATGATTTTACAGTTGATGTTTGTCCCTGGTAGGGGAGGGGAAGTAGCTCATTAAAGACCCAGTGCTAAAAAGAAGAAACATCTGCTGAAGCCAACAGAGGTTTGTAGGCAAGAGTTCAGCAGCTGGAGTCTGCAGCTAATAGTCTTTACGTTCTTAGTCTGTCTTCAGTCACTGGGAATCACTATGGAGAGTTTAAAAGAAAGCAGTGCCCCTTGGCTTAGCAGAGTATCCTGGAAAATCATATGGAAAGCTCAACTTGACTCTCCGTGCATATAAACTGACAAATAGGTTACAAATAAAATATTTCAGTCAGGGAGAATGGGATTTGTAACAGGATATGGAGCACCGTGTCTCTGATTTGCTGGTTTAAAACTGCTCCAGGTGAACGCGAATGCTTGTCAACTCTCAAAAACAAAAATGTGTGCAAGACATAGCGCCCCAAGAGAATTCGGAGCGGATCAAGGAAAGAGCTGACGCCACAGCCAAAAGCTGGAAACATTTTTCCATTTAACTTTTAAGGATAAAATACCCGAACTAGAAATACTTGCTGTAGATTAATTTCCAACGTATCTAATGATATGAAAAAAAAAATCAGCATAAAATAATCAACAGCCATTGGGCCTGATTTCCATTGCCCTGCATTTTGTGTAGTCACTTACACCACTGCAAAGTCATTTAAATTACCATTATTCTGATTAAGTAGCATTTGATACCGTTTTCCATTGGTGTAAATGACTACACAGGGCTCTAAACTGACACATGATTTCTGGCAAAAGGGAAGCAGCAGAACGCCCCACCAGAGGGAGGCTGAGAACATGAAAATGATTTATAGAGCGTGTGTAGTTGGCCTCTTTTGTACTAAAATATAAAATGCTACAGAATGCATTTCTGGGTCCTGGACTCTGCTCAAACCCTATCGGTTTAAATAAAATGGACCTTACTGTTGCTGTCAGCTAGTGCTAATGGTGAAGAACTGTTGGCTTCAATGATTTGTGATCTGTTGTCCCTGTTGCATTACATGGTTACTGAGCATTGAACTATCAGGAGCTTAGTTACATCAAGATACATTTAATTTGTCTTCATCCTGTCTTTTTCTCTCTCTGTTTGCAAGACGTGGGCCTATCAGCTGAGGTACATTTCTCTTCCCCTTAAAGAATATGAAAAGGAGTAGAACTAATTGTACACTGGAGAGATTTTATAGATCCGTATACTCTTTGCTACATCTTATCATGTACCTGTGAGACCCTGGCACCCCAATATTCACCACTGTCATGTAATTAGGATATGTTTGGTACAAAGTATGTCTTGTGAGGTATCATTCTAAAAGTCTTGATCTGCTAGACATTAATATCTCATTGGATGGTATACGCTATCGTCATATGTGAAGTTATGAAGTTTGCCTATGTATGGGTTACTGAAACATGTTGTGAGGCTGAAAACACCCACAAGCAGCCTTTCAGGTACAACAGTAAAAAGGCCAAACAACGTTAATGGCTTATTGAGGAAATGCACACAGGTACAAGGATTACCCCAGGAACTGCGTACAACAGAAACCTCTCAGCGATAGCACTACACAATGGGAACGGTTTGGCCCAGGTCACAGCAAAACAGCTTTCCAGCAAGTGGGGAGAAGATATAAATGGGGGACAATGACATCATGATGGTACCTCACTCTCCCTACAACAACACACCTGAAAACACCTGAGGGGCAAGGACTGATCTGTGGGAAGTGATGTTCCCAGGCTAGAGGGATTTTTAGCCTGTGTATGAAAATCTGGGAAAGCCAAGGCAGCTTGTGCCTTAAGAATCTGCCAGCCTATTTATCTCTCAGGGTGAGAACTTGCTAATTCATATCCTACCTATTTAGTGTGTTAAGATCAGTTTGCAGTTTTGTTTATTTACTAAGGTAATCTGCTTAGATCTGGTTGCTATCACTATAATCACTTCAAATCTATCCTTTTGTAGTTAATAAACTTGTTTTTGTTTTGTCTAAAACCAGTGTGGAAATCATACTTGGGGCAGAAAGTTGTTGCATAGCTTCCTCCACATTGAGAGAGGGGGCGAATTTCATGAGCTTACACTGTATAATTCTCTGTGCAGCGCAAGACGGTACAATTTTGGGTTTGCACTCCAGAAGGGGGGGTGGCGTGCCTTAGCAACTGGGAGGTGCCTTAGTTGAGCCTTCCCATGCAGAGCTGATCTCAGCATCTGTGCGGGAAGCTGCAGCTGGGTGTGTCCCTATCTGTGTGTATGCTGGTGAAAGAGCAGGCTTGGAGAGCTTGGCAACTTATCACAGCACCACAGTGTAAAAGGGAGCCCAGGCTGGTGGGTCAGGTGGGCTCAGTGGTACCCCAGTTCCAAATAGTACCCGGGGGGAACCCATCACAGTACATCCTAACAATGCTCATAGCCTTTCTGCTTCACTATCCAGTACATCCGGAATGAAAATTAATAATATTCTAGAAGACTTAGAGAGATTCCAATACAGTGGTTGGGCCATGTAACAACCCTGGTTTTTAACTGTACAGTGTCATTAGCAGGCTAGTTTACCAGGTAAGATTACACTGTTATACTGGCAAAAAAATCATTAAAGAGAAGTAACTATAATCACAGTAGTGACTATAATACTAGCTTTAAGTGAAGGTATCATAGGACTCAGTCCTTCAAGGTGCTGACACTCTGGCCCTGATCTAACAAAACACTTAAGCATGTGCTTAACTTTCAGCACACAAGTGTTTTGCTGGATTAGGGCCAGAATGCTCAATACCTTGCAGGATCAAGCCCATTGTCCCTAATGAAAATGTTTTTACACTGCCCTGGTGCCGGTAGAAAGGCATTATCCACTATCCTTTGTGACAGAGAGACTAGCGAGCCTGCTACATATTAACTGGGGAGGTTGTTCACCATATCTGCTTAAACGTTTTTAAAAACATATTTCTTTTCTTTTCAGAACTAGATCCTGGAGACAATTCTGGGCACAGGAGCTAGTGCTGGCTCAGCAAAGATGGATCTAGGCGCATGAGCAGGCTGAGAGAGGAAACACGCACAGTGCACATACTTCCACTGCAGAGACCCAGTTTGTACAGCAGGAACGGAAGCAGGTTCAAGGCATGGGGGGTCTGGGCTTATGGCCTACACTGAAGCAGCAGTGGGAGCTGGTTAGAAGAAGGGGTAAAATATCTTCTCGTGGGCACAGATAAGGTGGGAGGTATAGCTCCTCACCCATGCAGGTGCCACCCATCCCAGGGCATGGTAGGAATCATTAGGCTAACACACAGCTAAAATCATGGATCTTACCAGAATAAGAGACATAGCCTCAAAAAGAAGCAAGCAAACAAAGGCTCAGTGGTTTGAGCATTGTCCTGCTAAACCCAGGGTTGTGAGTTCAATCCTTGAGTGGGCCATTTAGGGATCTGGGGCAAAAAAAAAAAAAAAAGCTGGGAATTGGCCCTGCTTTGAGCAGGGGTTTGGACTAGATGATCTCCTGAAGTCCCTTCCAACCCTGATAGTCTATGACATAAAAGCTTAGACCCAAATGCTAACCTCAGACCTGTGCATAAACCTCACCATGAACTCTGGGAGAGCTGTGTCTGACCAAGGGCGGAATTTAACTCTTGAACTGTACAGTTTCTTTAAGGCCATTCCAGCGACCAGAAAACGAAGCTGGAAGTCAATTGACACTAGGGACTCTTTGAAAGGCTCAAAAAGCGAGTCCCCACTCAATCCTCTTGGGCCAACAGCATGGCAAGTAGTAGAGACATAGGGGCCATTTCCACAATACAGCACAGGGTTTTTAGCAATGTAGCTCCCAAGAGGCATTGCCCAGTTAAAGCACCACTTTGAAAATGTACCCCAAAGACCCCAATGTGGGATACGGAAGACTCTACCCTGGGGAAAAAATAATAGCACACTGCAATCTCTGATACACGAATAACTAGATCACTAACTGCACAAATAACCTCAACAGCAGCTCCTCTCTCTTGCACTGAGAGTATTACAAAGGAGCTGTAAGGTCTATTAAAGGGTCTAAAATGGCCCCCAGGGCTGCTCTAATTTATGGCAGTTTCCCCAGGGCTGCCTACGACCCAGAATGCTCAGCAGAGCTGAGTGATGCAGCTAATCTCTCTTCCTCTGACACAGTCTCATAAGACAGAGTCTGCAAGGGGGCAGTGTAGTGCCACTTTTGTCGGCCCTACACAACTCATGCACTGGGGAAATTCTCCCTGGTCTCCTGCATCTCATTGCCCAAGTGTCATAGAGATGCGGGGAGCGGGGGGCACAAAACCAGCCACTATTTTTGAGACATATATGTATGCTGTCCTAATTGCTCCTGGCAGTTTGCTTCCATATTCTGAGATTCTTGCAAGAACAGAAATCATTATTAGCTCACCCTTCCCTTTCACCTTTCCCCAAATTATGAGACGTGGAATACTTGTTTTTAGGGAGATTTTTGAAAGTGCCCAAGGGGTTTAGGTGCTCGAGCCCCCACAGAAATTCAGTGGGTCCCACGCTCTTAAATTCCCCCCCCCCATATTTCTTTATCCCAACTAAGAAGCCCATGTGATTCTGACAAATAGCAAAAGAAATATAGATGAGAGAAAATAAAAGCAACAAAATCCAAATGGAATGAATACATCTTTTGTAAATAGAATAATAGAATATCAGGGTTGGAAGGGACCTCAGGAGGTCATGTAGTCCAACCCCCTGCTCAAAGCAGGACCAATTCCCAACTAAATCATCTCAGCCAGGGCTTTGTCAAGCCAGGCCTTAAAAACCTCCAAGGAAGGAGATTCCACCACCTCCCTAGGTAATGCATTCCAGTGCTTCACCACCCTCCTAGTGAAATAGTGTTTCCTAATATCCAACCTAGACCTCCCCACTGCAACTTGAGACCATTGCTCCTTGTTCTGTCATCTGCCACCACTGAGAACAGCCGAGCTCCATCCTCTTTGGAACCCCCCTTCAGGTAGTTGAAAGTAGCTATCAGATCCCCCCTCATTCTTCTCTTCTGGAGACTAAACAATCCCAGTTCCCTCAGCCTCTCCTCATAAGTCATGACCCCTAATCATTTTTGTTGCCCTCCGCTGGACTCTTTCCAATATTTCCACATCCTTCTTGTAGTGTGGGGCCCAAAACTGGACACAATACTCCAGATGAGGCCTCACCAATGTCGAATAAAGGGGAATGATCACGTTCCTCGATCTGCTGGCAATGCCCCTACTTATACAGCCCAAAATGCCATTAGCCTTCTTGGCAACAAGAGCACACTGTTGACTCAGATCCAGCTTCTCGTCCACTGTGACCCCTAGGTCCTTTTCTGCAGAACTGCTGCCTAGCCACTCGGTCCCTAGTCTGTAGCAGTGCATGGGATTCTTCCGTCCTAAGTGCAGGACTCTGCACTTGTCCTTGTTGAACCTCATCAGATTTTTTTTTGGCCCAATCCTCTAATTTGTCTAGGTCCCTCTGTATCTGATCCCTACCCTCCAGCGTATCTACCACACCTCCCAGTTTAGTGTCATCTGCAAACTTGCTGAGAGTGCAGTCCACACCATCCTCCAGATCATTAATAAAGATATTAAACAAAACTGGCCCCAGGACCGACCTTCGGGGCACTCCGCTTGAAACCGGCCGCCAACTAGACACGGAGCCATTGATCACTACCCGTTGAGCCCGACGATCTAGCCAGCTTTCTATCCACCTTACAGTCCACTCATCCAGCCCATACTTCTTTAACTTGGCGGCAAGAATACTGTGGGAGACCGTATCAAAAGCTTTGCTAAAGTCAAGGAATAACACATCCACTGCTTTCCCCTCATCCACAGAGCCAGTTATCTCCTCATAGAAGGCAATTAGATTAGTCAGGCACGACTCTCCCTTGGTGAATCCATGCTGACTGTATGGATAACCCCTATGGGAACTCTGGGTGTAAATCAAAGTCTTCTTAAACACTTAAAAAGAAGTATCATTCTCACTCATGTTAGCTTTGATAATGGAAGGACAGAGATTTTTGTTTTTGTTTTAGAAACAGAACTGGTAAGACACATATTAATAAAAAGGAATGAAAGGAAGTTTTGTCTCTGTTAACAGCTGAGATCCCATAATAGGAGGCATGCTAGGATCAGTTCAGGCAGATGACAGGAGAGAGAACAAGTAAATCCTTCATTTCAGCCGAAGGCTACATTCCACAGGAAGATTTTTTCAGTCTGAACATTTATGTCATCGCTTATTTCACTGTAAGGCTTCCCAGCTCTTGTGCAGGACAGCTGCTTCTTCAAAGGGAAGTCCCGAGCGCTCCGTGATCCAACTGTCTGCACAAGGCATGGAACCTGCAAAGCCAAAGTCTTACCATGCTTCTGCTGACAAATATTTTACTTTACACAAGTGACTGATGCTTTGGTGTCAACAAGCTGTAATTTATTTGTTTTCAGTTTTCCTCTCAGAAAACAATTAAATGTGCTGTACAGTTCTCTTCGGGGTTGTCTCCGCCAGAGATTTTGGTCATGCTGAAACTCAGAATGGGAATGTGTGTGGAACGTCTACGTTAGAATTTATGAATGTGTTAGTTAGCCTGAGTTATTGGCGGTCTCTTAGCTTGAGTTACAGCATGACCAAAAACTCTAATGTAGCCTGTTTATTGCAATCCCTCCATGTGTCTCACCACTTGGAAATGATAGGCACGGTTACCTTAAGAGCCTTAAAAGCTCCACTGGTCAAAGTGAGCCAATTTATGAAGAACACAAAGGGCCTGAATCTCCTCTCATTATACTGGTTTTACACCCATAACATACCGCTTACGTCAATGGAGTTTGCTTTTCACTTACAGTCCTGTAAAGGAGAGCAGAACTGGGGCCAAAGCCTCGAAATCGTTGTCGTCCAGTTGAAGAAGAAAAGAGGAATTAACATGTCCCAAATAGGAAGCTGTCCATTTCAAATTGGTTCCAGTCTAGTGTGCTAAGTCTCACTGCCTCCAACAGCCTCCTTCCTCACCAGCATTATTTACAGGGAACCCTCTGGGCAGAGACACTCATTGCAAAAAAATAAGATGAAACTAAACCAACTGAAAACTGAGATTCCTAAACCACTCAGAGCGTTTTGTCAGGGTAAGGAAGCAGCATGCTCTAGCAGAGAGGACATGGGACTACAAGGAAAGAGACCTGAGTACTATTCTGTATTTCCAACCCCAAGCATTCAAAAATCATGAATCTGGCACCAAAAATCATGAGAGGTATAGGAGAGTGTTTTGGGGTTTTTTTTTGTTTTTTAATAATACACCTGGGGTTCTTTTTATGTATCTTCAGTTTTCTCTCTGCAACCAGGGCTAGAAACTTATAGTTTTATTTTAAATGAAAGTTGAGACCCTCATGTATTCACATGGCTCCAGGAGCCAGGGCTTTAAAAAATACCAAACATTATGAGGTTTGGTAACCATTTATTCCTGGCTCCGCCACTGACTTACTGCGTGACTGTGAGCAATGGCTTAGGCCCATATTTCGAAGAGAGGCTGGATATCCAAAATTAAGGCAGAGAATTTTGGCCTTATAAATTATCTCTGTCTCCATTTCCCCATCTGTGCCACAAGGATAATCATACTTACCTTCATTTGCAGAGCGCACTTTGAGAATTGCAGTTAAAAAAAACAAACCCTATATGACTTCAGTTTACGTATAAAGACAGCCTGGTATGTAACTAATTTTAAAGTGTATAAATTTTAAATTGCCTTATTGTTCTAATGCCTAAAAATTTGCTGACACTTTATAAAAGGCCTGACTTCATCCAGGCATGTGGTTTGGATCGTCCTCATTTGCTCCACACTTTACAGATTTGTCTATTACTGGGCAAATTTCTTTGTGTTAAAGCTTATTAGGATTGACAGTATATGAACATTATTTCCTATTATTACACTAAACTAACATTGGTATACATGTTTTATGGTAAACTATATAATACAGTATCTGGACTCAGGTGACCATCTGGCTATTAAAAGAGGACATTTTTCCCCTTACCAACAGTACAGTTTGGCATTTAAAGAAAGCAAGATGCACTTTTTTTAAAACTTCCATCTATTGTCAAACGTTAGATTTCTTTCATCCTGGGTGTTTCTGACTTCATAGGTCAGTGTTGGGTCTACTTCCCTTGCCCCAATTCTGAGTGCTGCTGATTCATGTTATGGGAAGAAGGGGCTGAAAACTTCTGCTGTAGCTTTGTGAACAGCCATGACTGTGCCGGCGCTCCTGAGGCATGCAACTAATTGCGAGTCCGGAGGAGGAAGAAACAGTGTGTGTCAGAGGTGGAGTAAACCTGACTCACATCAAGCTGCAGGTACGTTTGGCTTTTTTTTTTTTTGGTCATTTCTTTTTCCCCACTTTGAAAGTGGGTTCTCATTCAAAGTCACATCCAACAGTTACCAGGCAGTCACCTCAGCCATTCATTTGCTCATCATTCCAGAGATTTTAAATATGCCCAGAGGATCAGACAAATAAAGGATGACACCTTTGAAAAAGGAGACACTTTTATTCTTAGAATCACAGAATATCAGGGTTGGAAGGGACTTCAGGAGGTCATCTAGTCCAACCCCCTGCTCAAAGCAGTACCAATCCCCAACTAAATCATCCCAGCCAGGGCTTTGTCAAGCCTGTCCTTAAAAACCTCTAAGGAAGGAGATTCCACCACCTCCTTAGGTAACTCATTCCAGTGCTTCATCACCCTCCTAGTGAAAAAGTTGTTCCTAATATCCAACCTAAACCTCCCCCACTGCAACTTGAGACCATTACTCCTTGTTCTGCCATCTGCTACCACTGATAACGGTGTAGATCCATCCTCTTTGGAACCCCCTTTCAGGTAGCTGAAAGTAGCTTTCAAATCCTCCCTCATTCTTCTCTTCTGCAGACTAATGAGGGTCTGTGTTCTAAGAAACTCCCATCGCTTATTTGCGTGGGAAGGAACTCACTCTTGTGGTTAGGAGCGTGTCTTCTGTCAGATCTTTGGAAAACAGAAGCAGTCACAGCTTGGCTTCATGGTCTCCTTCAGCTAAAAAGAATTCTTTGAGGTTCAATTCATAACCACAAGGCTTTGTTTCTCCCACCAAATGCATCTGAAACGAGGAAAGTGATTTGATATTTCCCTACTCTTGCTGCATAAGTAAGCTTTGTGGTGGAAAAGAAAACCCACAATAACAAAAAGGTTCAGGGGTCTCTCTCTTGTGAGGGATGCCTGCTCAGTTCCTCTTTGTGGCACCAAATTATCAGTCCAGCTCAACAGTGACTGGGTCAGACTGTCTAGCTCTTCTCCAGGAAGTGAGACAGTAACATGGGCTGCAGTCTATTAGCACCTGGCTTACTTCTAACTCTGCTCAGGCATGGGGAGGCAGCTTTGCCCAGCAATAGCGGGAAGGGAAAGTCTGGTGCTCGAATGGACACACCTAAAGAAGGTTATCCCAGGCTGCAGCAGGATGGGGAAAATAAAGCTAATCCTAATACAGGGGGAAAACCTTCTGGCACTTAAGAAATGGGAGAGGATTATTTCATTTTGACAGCATGACAGCCAAATAGTATTTCAGCAACCCATCAGCTCTCTTCCTCGTCTGCAATTAAATGAGCTTGCTTCGTCACAGCCACATGGCTGCGATTGTGTGCCATCTGCAGCCTTCCAATAACAACCTGCATAGGCGGAACGCAGATTGTGGTTCTTGTCTCACATTGTTGCCTGTGCTTCTAACATTGTGTTGGCTGGTGGGTTTCAGTCACAGCTGCCCAAGCACAAAAGCGCTCCCAGGTTTTGTGTCAATTCAGAGATGCTTACAAACACAATCACGTGCAACCACAACGCAAGGGAACAGTCAGCCAAATCCCAGCCTTAGTTACACTTGCGCAACCCCATTGCAGTCACTGGGTTTTGTGGGTGTAACCGAGATGCACAGATGTAACCAAGGACAGAACATGTCACATCCTGGTGCTCTCTCTTTGGGGCACTGTGAAGGTGAGAAGTAGTTCAAGGGGCTGTGTGTATTTGTCATGGTCACATTTTCTATAGGGCCCAAGTCATATAGTAACAAGAGACACAAAAGGCTTGTGTTCAGCAGTGAACTGAAGAAATATGGCACACAAGCATCAAAGGAAAAACAACCCTTTTGCTCATCACCCGTCTATCTCCACGGGGCTGCTCCATATGGTGGACATTTTTAAGAGGTATTTGCATCACTGCTTTCAAATGCTGACAGCCAGCTGTGCTAAACAGCACCCCATATGAAGACTACAGTGTCATGAGCTGCAGGACGTTAATGAAGGCAGATGGGAGAAGCTTTTCCCAGAGGTCAGCCTTCTTACTCAGCAGACGGTGCTGTCCAGTGAAGACTTCATTATCATCAAGAGACAGAACAGGAGGGTTGAGAGAAAGGAACTGATGGGAAGGGAGTCCCTGAACAGAGGGCTAATGTTTATCTCTCGTTGGGTTTTATGCTGCTACACAGTGGTGAGTGCTGCACAGTACCTGAGCACCTTCTACGAAAAACCAATAGCTGTAGAATTTAGGAAGACAGACGCTTGGACATAGCAGCCAGTGATTTACCAGGACTATGGAGTGGATGGGAAGCAGAAGCAGAATTCAGTGACTGTAATGCATAGGAGATGGCAAGCCTGATTATAGCAGTTATATGGCAATATGAAACCACTGAAATCAGTGGAGTTAGCATTCATGTCACGCTCTCAGTCAGTAGGTGGACGGCTCCGGGGAAGCTAATGATCCAACCAGCAGAACAAATTTGGTGATGAATCCTGGTCACATGCCACCTGAGGCATGTTGCGCATATGCTAAGAAGAATGGAGTCACACCCAATGTAAAACTAGTATAACAGAGAGGAGAATCAGGCCTTAACGTCATAAAAACTTAGGGCCAGTTCCACAACTGGTGTGCATCGACACAGCTCTATTAACTTCAAAGGAGCTAGGCCTACTTACACCCACTGAGGATCTGACTGCTGGATGTTAGAGATGGACTGGACCTAGTAAGGGTCAGCTAGTCTTCCCTGGAAACACAGGCTCTCTCTCTCTCTCTATATATATATAATCTAGTTGCTATGTTAGTTTTAAACACCTCTCGAGATGGTGCTTATACCCCTTCCATAGCATAGCCTAATAGGGGGTTCATCATTAGGAAGTTTTTCCTGATATCTGCCCATATTTCCCTCTTCCATTCCATCACAATTCTAATCACCCCAAACAATTAATTTCTCTTTGTGATGTTCAGGCCCTTTAAACAGTGACTCTGCTCCATCCCCTTAGCTGTAATTCAGCCAAATGTGACAACAGTTCAGCCATCAAACACTGGCAAAAAGTTAGTGGCCAGCTTTAAAAATGTTTAATTGTTTGGGCTGATATCAAATCATAAATGTGAGATAAATATTATTGAAAAGCAATTATGTTGACAAGGAGGAAGGATGGTCTTGTGGTCAATGAACTGGGATTCAGGAGAATTGGATTCAATTCCTCAACTCAAACTCCCTGTATGATCATGGGGTGTCACAATCTCTTTACCTTGGTTCCCTGCCCATAAAATGAAGATGATAGAACTTCCTATCTCCTACACTTTGTCTGCCTTGTCTGTTTGGATTGTTAGCTCCTCATGTCAGGGATCCTTACTAAGTGTGTGTACATCAACTGGGCCTCGATTTCCGTCGGGGCTTCCAGGTCCCCACTGTTATACAAATGATAAATAAATAATCATGTACTGAAATCCTCTGAAAAATGGCCAGATATTATATTTACACTGATGCAGCCCACTGATTTACCTATTATTCTGGCTTGCTATCGAGATATCTGGTGAGAACCCACAGAATAATAAAGTGCCCAGAGCAGGGGCTGTGACGTTACACCCCATATTCTTCATAGAATATGGTTATGATATGAATATGGCATAACTAAGGTATAATTTATACAAGATAGTTCATGTAAGGTATCATTGAAAAGGTTGTGATTTACTGAATGGGATTATCCAATTTGTATGCATGTATCAATTCTGTATCTGAAGTTAGAAATATTGACTATGTAACAATTACAACTGTGTGTGTATTTGGGAGACACCCACAAGACAACAGGCCATCAGCTTTGATAGGCCATTAGGAAGAAACAATAAGACTTTAAAGATACTAATCTCTCTCCTTCCTGAGAGGGGTCCTGGGACATATCTGTGACACTACTGGGTCAGGTGGTCCTGTCACCTGGTACTCAACACTACCTTGGACTTCTAGTAATTTTCCACTAAAAGGGGGGGGGGGGTAGGTCAAGACTGGGAAACAAAAGATTCCCACCTCATGCCTACCCAAGAATTAAGACTGCTGAAAATACCTGAAGAGACAAAGGAACTAACTTGAGGGGAAAGGCAGGGGTGAGTCCAGATTGAGACAGGGGTCCAGTCTGTAAGAAGAGATAACTGGAACTCTTAGCTACAGAAACTCTGCAAGTTGCCTAAAATAACATTTAGGGTGAAAAATTACTTCTTGAAACCAGTCTCTTTAAGATCTTAAGCTCAGCATGTGTGTTTTGTTTTATTTGTTTAGTGATCTGCTTTGTTCTGTTTGCTATCCCTTATAATCACCTAAAATTTACCTTTTATAGTTAATAAACTTATTTCTTGTTTATAACATAACCCAGTTTGTGCAATTTAAACTGCGGGGGCAGGAGGGGAAAAAGTTGTGCATATCTCTTCACACTGAGGGAGAGGGCAAATTTTTATGACCTTGTGCTGTGCAGATCTTTCTATCCAGCGCAAGACAATATTATCTTGGGTGTATTTTCCAGAGGGAAGCTGCACTTGAGTGCTGGGCAATTTCCTTGCCGAACCTTCCCCTGGAGAGCTGTGTGCAGCCTCTGTGTGATTCTATAGGTGGTGCTCCCTACCTGTGTGTGTGTGCTGCCAGAGGTCGGAGAGCCTGATTCAGCAAAACAGGGAAAGGGAGTCCAGGTTGGTGGAGCAGGCAGGCTCAGTGAAATCCCAGTACATCAGGTGACATCCCAGAAGGGGGTTCCAACCCGTCACAGAGACACAGAAATCAATGAGAATTTAAAACAATAGAAGTCAGAGATGTGAAAGACCTAGCAGGTCTAGTCCATGCAGCTATCATATCAGGATTGTTCCTTTTAGTATATTTGTTCATGCTGCTTCGTTCATTCTAGTTTATCGTGGCAAAGGGTGATAAATGGTGTGTATTGAGAGTATCACAAAAAACGAATAATGCCCTCTCTCCCTAACCAGACTTTATCAAGGGAATGAAAAGCACAAAAATCAAGGGCTTCTCAATTTCTTAGGTTGAGATTATTTCACTTGGAAACTGAAAACTGACTGACCATGAGACTGGAAGGTGTTAATCCCCTTTGCACTGCAAAACGCCATCCAGCCACTCACATTTGGTTGTTGCTGACACTTGTGTTGGCAAACTGGAAATGTTAGATTGGAAGAGATTGGTGAGGGGGTGGGGGACAGGGGGACAGGAAAGAAGATAATATCAAGTATTTCACTGCAATATGTGAAAGGCTCCTAAATCCTACCTTTACCCTCTATTCCATACATGCTGCTTTTTTCTCTAGAGTGGGTGGAAAGATGTTTCAGCCTAACAAAATTTAAGACAAAATATCACTACAATGCTCTAGCCTGACCTAAAGATCTCTGGTGACATTTCAAAATAAAAATAAAGTTTTTCAGCAGAAATGTTTCAGTTTGGGATCAAAAACTCAAAAGATTTATATTTTTCAGTGGTGCGTTTTTCAACAACCAGCAAAATAATGATAATTTCCCACAGAAAGCAGATACTTTTAGTGAAAAAATTAATTCAACCAAAAACCTAATTTTCTATGGAAAAACAGTTTTGATAGACAATTTTCAGCCAGCCCAATAGTACAGTATTATACTTAATTTATATAGTGTTTTCCATGTTTGGAGCTAAGACACATTACAAATATTCATAAGTTGAGCATTAGGGGACCCCATGAGTTGCATAAGCATAATTATGCCCATTTTATAGATGACTGCATTTGTGATCTCTGTATAAACCAACACAAGTTTTCATCTTTATTAGTTTCTGGTTTGTGTGCTGAATTATCCAGTGTTGTCACTGATTGTATCATGAGTTTTACTACATTTGCTATTTTTCTTAACGCCCCAGCTGCTACAATAAGATTATTCTGCAAAAATCTCAGCTTTCGTTTAAAAGTAAGCTTCTAGCTCTCATGGTTTCAGTGAAAACCATGGACTCCGAAGAAAAATAAAAAGAACCCAAATTATAAATTTATTAAATCTCATGGTTTTTAAGCCAATCTCCTGATTTTTTAGGGCCTGACCCATGATTTTTGATTGCTTGCAGTTAGCAATTCTGATTACCTCATACGTAATAACTAACATTATTTTGCCTGCGTTATGACCTTGGTTATATTGACCAAGAGAGATCTGCTCTGTTTATAGAACGGACAGACATTCATTTGAAATGGGACCAAACCTTCTGGGGAAAGTAAACTTTCCAAATCACCAAGATGGAAAGCCCCAAACTGTCCATTTAAAAAAACAAAACACAAAACACCTTGCCCTGCCCCTTTCCCGCAGGAGAGGAGGTACTACACTACTATACCCTAACAATGGGTTTGAGGCTGGCAACCTACTCACACTGAGGCAGAAGGCAGAGCACTCAGGACCCCGTTACTGCCATGGTCCCGCCCCTTCATTCAGGCTTGGACTAGCAGCTAAAGCCTGGAATAGGGATCAACTACCACACAGAAGGCAGCATGCATGTCAGAGTGAGGAGAGAGGGCTGGTGACTGACTGGTTCTCAATCAGATTTGGGAAGGGGTCTCTCCTAGTATTGGGATGGTCATAAGATAGCTAGAGACATCTTGAGGAGTCTCATCAGGCTCAGGAGAGGAGCTAGGAGCAGGGCTCCTAATGGGATGGGGTAGAAAGCAGTGAAATGAGTCAGCCAAATTGACTGGGTTCTCATCCCTAAACGTAGAATCCTAAAAGTTGAATATCTGTTCAACTTGAGGACTGTAAGGGTTACACATTCACATGGCCAGATGGTTTGCAAGCACCAGCATCGTATGGTTTAATGACTAATAACACTAAGAATCCAAACAGCCACTCAGCTGTAACAGCACTGAGTTCCCCCTTTACACTGTTCAGCCATCACAGCACTCTCTTTTCATCAGCCCCAAGGTGTGTAAAGCTAAATTCCTTCTCCTTTTCTGGAGCAAACAGCCAAAGCTATACTCAGACAGCAGACACGGGAGGTAACTGCTCTACTCAGCACTGGAGTACTGGGACCCGTTTTGGGCACCACACTTTAAGAAAGATGTGAACAAATTGGAGAGAATCCAGAAGAGAGCAACAAAAGTAATAACAGGTTTAGAAAACATGAGCTATGAGGAAAGGTTGAAAGAACTGAGCATGTTTAAATACTACAGCACTGCAGGGTACTGTGACTGACAAAGCATAACTTTTTAACAGTCACGTTGAGATTTCTGAACTGATTGTTTTACCCTCACTGGCAACATACAATGAAAATGCGTCTTTCATTCATTAGAGGTGATAAATATTTACACACATGACTCAGCTCATTTAGTGGAGTGCTCCTCACTCTAATACTGCTTTGTCTGACACACTGCTGGTGAACACAAACTGCTTGTTAACTTGGCTTCATGAGCAACAAAAACCTGGATTAACTGGGTGACATTTAATGGCCTGTAATATACAGAAGGTCATAATAGATGATCTAAGGGTCTTTTCTGACTTTAAACTCGATGAATGAGAAACCAGAAGTCGATTAGCTAGACCAGGGGTGAGGGGTCAGCAACCTTTGGCACACAGCTCGCACGGGTAAGCATCCTGGTGGGCAGGGCAGGTTTGTTTACCTGCTGCGTCCGCAGGTTCGGCCGATCACGGCTCCCGCTGGCCGCGGTTTGCCACTCCAGGCCAATGGGGGTGGCAGGAAGCAGCGCGGGTCGAGGGATGCCCTGGCGAGCTGCGTGCCAAAGGTTGCCGACCCCCGAGCTAGACCCAGGCAGGGCAGTTACAGGCAGAAAACCGCGTTTTAGGGCCCCATTTGTCTCTCAAGTCCACATCTCTGTATTCCAGCCTATTTTCAGCTGTGTGCCCAGTATCAAAGTTCTCAGTGATAAACTGGTCGAGGCTCCAAGAAGAAGGGTTGGGATGGTTTCCCCCTTATTTCAGCATTTGCCAGATGGCTCTGTGCTTTGTGTTGCCGCTGAACAAAGAACAGCAGTGGATGGCCAGTTAAAAGCTAATGAAAATAACTTGTCTGCCACAGAGTTTGTAGTGTTTTTGTTCTAACTGCCGGCACCTATGAAACCTCTGATATCTGATTCCCCCTTCCAACTGGTACTTAGAAACAGCAACTTGTCACTTGAGACAAGTACCTATTAAAATTACATAGGCACAGGTAAAAGTGATCCCAATGCACAAGGCGACAGCAGGCAATTAGGATCAGCAACAGACCACACACTTTCCCTTCCGCCATCTCACATATGGCATTAGTCTCTCCAAATGTCTTTTCTTTTCTTCTTAATAAATTTGAGTGCAAGATTGTTCCCCTGTCTGCCAGAAACCTCTGGGTCCGAGTCTGATCATCTTTTAGGTTTCTGAATGGTGTTTTAATTTTGATCTCCATCAAATAATATGCAACCTGGCACAGCATACCCTAAATAAGAGGGAATCTGACATCAATACTTGGATATTAGGCCAAAGTCTGTTATCAGTTAAACTGGTATTTCTCTAGTAAGTGGCAGTGGCGTTACTCTAGATTTATACCTGTGTAACAGAAGAATTTGATCCACTAATTTTAGGAAGGTTTAATATGTGATATGCTGTTAATTATTGTGCCTAATAGATCATTTATTTACCAGAGTGTCACATCTGAACCCAGAATTTTTGCAGATGAGATGAGTATTCTCTACTTGATCTGTGGCTGAATTTAGGGCTGAGCATCTAACGCATTCTTAATGAAGTCAATGGGAGTTACACATGCTCGCCACTTCCCAGGATCAGGCCTCTCGCATTCATCAGGCGCTGACAAGAAGTGACCTGAGCCCAGTGCAAAGCAGGCAGGCTCTGGTGTGAATTGTCTTAAATGCTGTAGCATTGCCCATGAATTTCAGTTCAGACCTGCAATAACTTTAGCTGTTCCAGTGCTGGGCGTCTGCTGAACAGAGACTGCCTCCCGTGATGCACAGTGCTAAGCTGTGCAATAGTTCTGACACATGAAAAGAAGGCACTACACACTCATTTTCATTTGTGCACCATTCTTCAGGGGCAAAAGGCTGCCTAGGTGTCATTAAATGTAAAAGTTAGTGCACTCGGCCTCATGCTCTCCACTTTAGTTACCGACTAATACATCTAGCATGGGAAATACAATCTCATAGAACAGAAACTATATCTAGAACAACCACTGACCTCTGCAGAGCAGAAGACAACTGATAGTGACAGAGTACATCACTGGCATACAAGAGTTATTGCTATGAAATGACTGTCACAAAGGATATGCTCTTCTTCATTTTCTCATTTGCTGTGTTCCCTAACCAGTGTTCCCTTAACCTAACTCGGTGTTTA
The DNA here is from genome assembly GCF_011386835.1 of Chrysemys picta bellii. NCBI lineage: Eukaryota > Metazoa > Chordata > Testudines > Emydidae > Chrysemys > Chrysemys picta. The sequence goes on from NC_088796.1 coordinate 114,068,853, forward strand.
ATATAAACACACAACAATGTTATGCTTTTACATTTGGGTCTGCAACTCAACTGTGATCTAGGAGAAAAATGCAGGCAACATGGCTCCTTCAGTACTTCATACCTACCGGTACATCAGTTAAGCTATTAGACTTGTCACACACATTCAGAAATTTCCAAAGTGGTGTATAGCGATTGAATTGCACTGGTCCTTATCTTCAAGCCAGGGCCCAGTATACCTAAAAGATCGCCTAAAGCTCTGAGATGAACACTGAAAACAATAACTCCACTCATCAGGCACACTGGAATTTTCTAGCACCGGGATAAAGCTAATCTGTGCACGAGACAGAGCCTTCTTGGGGGGCTAGTCTGAGACTATGGAACTCCGACAGGAACTAAGGACCCACCATCACAAAGCTCACTACCTTCCACTCCAAGTGCAAGGCACACTCCTTCAAGCTGGCTTCTCTAATATAAGCACACAGCATTGTATACATTGAACAACATTCTACCAAACTAAAAGACTATATTGCACTTCCCCGAGGGAAGAGGATTAAAGAACAAGCCACATGTGACAGATGTTAGTCACATCACTCAATGCACTACCAGAAGGTGCTCAGATACACTGGGAATTATGATGATAGAAGAACCTATACAGAATAATTCTCTCCAGCACCGAGGAATCCAAGAGTGGTGTGAACTAATGTTTTAAACTATCTGAGTATGCGGTCCCTGATATATATATATATATATATATATATATATTTTTTAAGCATAAGGGATCACACATGGCTTTTATTATCAGAAGTTTAACCAGTTACTTTTTAAGCACATACTTGAATTAAGTCCAAAAATGTCTATAAAGACACGAGGGTTGTCTTAAAGTAAGCTTTTGTCTGTTTGATTTCTAATTCTACCATTTGTTTCCAAAAAAATAAAAATAAAAAACAGGTCCAAATTCAGACCTGGTGTAGCCGGTGCAACTGTGGTGTAAATGGGTGCGATGAAGTTATACCTACTTACAAAGCTTTGGAATTTGATCTGTAGTGCATATGACAGAGGCAGCCACGCAGCTCCATAGGGAAGACTATACTGAGATTTGCACCAAACACTGGATTAAAATTCCTTTATTCCTTAATGATTAAATTGTATTCTGACTATTATTAATGCACGACTGTAGCATCTGAAGGCCCATTTATGATCAGGGCCCCACTGAGATTGGTTCTGCACAAACACACAAAGACAAACATGGTCACTGCTCTCAAGAGCATGTATTCTAATGTAACACACTAAATAACTCCTCCGAGCACAACTGAATTTTCCACAATATTTGTGTGGCAAAATATTTACTAACTTTTGCAGAGCAAACATGGGGAAATGAACCCTGTCTGAAAATTTTCTCTGCGAGTTTCACTTTCTTCGGGTCCTTCTTGCTAAACAGCCAGAGACACACCAAATCCAAAATGTCACCGACATCTGAAGTCTCAGAACATCTCAGACACAAGCCACTTTTCAAAGGTTTCACACCAAGAGTTATTCCCCTGATTCATAAGAATGTCATTTAGCTCTGCAAAAGAAAGTCACTCTCAGACGCTTCAGCTCACTAGCAAACTTGCTTTCCATTCTAATAAATAACTAACCCCCATGTAAGCATCCAGTTCCTCACACTCAAAACAGACCATGTGAACTCCAGTACCATGTACAAACAATACACTGCTGACTTTACCTCTGCTGTACAAATGTCTCAATGCAATAGATCCTAGTCTAGGTGAGTGTGGAGTTCAGGTTGTGAGTGTGATTGTGAGCCCTCTGTGTGACTAGCCCTAGTTAATGCAAGAGACATCTGACCCTACGTGATCAGGACCTGCTAGGGCAGTTACTTCCCGCTGGAACAGTTGAACTCTCAAGCTCAAGAGTAAGACCTATGTATGCAGGCGACAAAGCTCTTCTTGTGACTGGCCCACAAATCTGCATCCTGCTCCCAGGAGAGATCAGAGCACAAGTCTCAGCCCCTTTGGAATGAAATATCAAACCCACTTATTGGCCCTAACCGTGAACTTTCCTTCATTAACCCCACCATTAACAAAAAAAACCTGCAGCATGGAGAAAATCTGAAACCTTCTTAGGTTCATTTTAATAAACTTTCTCAGATACCATGGTGATGGCCATGATATAAAGGAACTAAACAGATGGGGAGCCAGTCTTGTAATATACACTCTCCAGTTGAGAAACAATTCCACCCTCATGCCAACTGAGTGAAAGATTCCCTTGTGAAATAATGTCTAAGAACTGACAGTTGTTTTCTGCTGCAGACTCTTGTCAACAGAGGACTGAGATAAGGTGTAATTTACATGTTTGAACTGGAAGCAGACTTTATCCTCCATTAAGCTGCACACATGGCAACAAGCCAGCAGCATTCACTGGGGAAGAGGACTCTGGTGAACCACAAAGCCTTTTGTCAATGCGGAGCTTGCACTTGGAAAAGGTTCTCCTCGTTTAGATCATTAGGCCTTACACGCTATACCACCAAAAGTGCTTATTTGAGGTTTACTGCATTTGTACTTATGGCAGGGGGAACATGAGATCTTTTGATTCCTAATTTTGGGCAACCTGGTCGTTTTCCAATCTGCTCTATGCAAGTGGGAAGTGCGGAGGGCTCAGAAACAGCCCAGAGAAGGATTCATGCTGCACAGAGGTACTATTCCTTCTCTCCTTCCACTTTACTCCAACACACCGCCCCTCAACAATAGCAAATAACGGCCCTTGAGCCCAAATCAGCTCATCCAGGGACTGCAGCAGGCACTGCTGCTGATGGACTGTTAATGGTCACCATTTAAGAAGTGGGAAGCAGAGTCTGATTTTCAAATTTCAGCTTGAGCGTATAGGGCTAGCAGTTCGAAAACATACCTTAGAAATGGGGCAAAGCTGCTCTGAATGCCACTGAGAGAGACTAAATCTGGGACTCACAATGTCATTGTGAGAAAGCTTCAATGATGATGATATTGGCACTTTCAAGTGTTGAGAGCTCCTCCAAAGGAACGTTTACATTGAGCGTCCAAGTGACAATCTCTGCTCTCAGTCACTCCAGAGCACTCCCACTGAAGTCAGAACTACACTGGTCTACATGAGAGCAACAGTTGGCCAAAGCTGTCCTGTTTCTGACCTTGTAGCTGTACACTAGCTAGTCGCTTAAAACTCCCAATATCCGATCCCTAAAGAACATACAGTGTGTTCTGAACTGCACTGTTTCCATACTGGATACTTACAAACTCACAAGTAGCCAGTGTTTTGAGTCTTGGCATTAGTCTACTAACTAAAAGAGCAGTGCCGTCGCTCCTGATTAAAATGGCACGACAGATGGGATGGGTGATAGTAAGGAGCTGTGGTGATCACTATTACCCCGAAGTAATTAAGAGTGATTGGGCCTGGAGCTTGTCTAGACTACTTCTATGCTTTGGCCCTCATTCTTTCATAGGCACAGAGCCTGAGGTGGTTAACGCATGTTATATAACACATAAAAACAAGGATAATCAGCTACACAAGACAGGCGTTGAAGTGGTGAAAAGGCCAGGCTTCTAATTATCTTGTAAACTGCATCGTTCATTATCCAGAGGGGGCTCGGGGGATGCTTCTCAGGCTTGCTGGAGGAGGCGGCAACTGTCTTTTTTTTTTTTAAGTTTGTGAGTTAGTTTATCTTCTGGCCCAGTTTATGCAGAGACAGGTGTTAGCTCCTGAACAATAGAAACAAAAAACAGGGTGGTGGAGACTGACATATAACCTAGGTCGGCAGGGCCTCAAAACCTTTCTTGAAAGCAGAAATGTTCTGCAATTGTCACACACACACACACACACACACACACACACACACACACACACACACACAAACTTGATGTGGTTTGATGACTGGAGAGATGCAATGACCACACACCTGTCCGTGCCCTGTTGATTTCTTCACTCATGCAGGGCAAAGAGTGCAGAAGGAATCGCCCTCTTTTAACCTATCTCACTTCCCAAACACAGAAGGAGAAACCTATGCTTTCCCAGATCAGAGAGTTACGATACTCTGCTGCGGTATAGAACTGGCTTCCCCTAGTAGTCCACCAAAGTCCAGGGCACACTTGTTTACTCAGGCCTTTAATTAATAACCAGTACCAGGATAGGGTGAGACAAGGGCATACAATATGTTTTATACCTTTTGTTTTAGTTTATCCTTTATAGCCAAATGGAAATTGTTAAATTAATAAATTCTATTGAAAGAAGCCAATTCTTCCTTAATGGAAATTCCCATGTAATTTAATAGGAATTAAACTGATAAGGTATTAATGAAATTTAACAGGACTAAAGCTCTTAAAGCTCTCTCACTCAACCCTGAGGCACACTGAAAAGAATCCTGGGATAAGCTAACTTCTCAAACACGCACCCGATTGCCAGCCCGACAAAAGATCTTCCAGGCTTCAGCCTACCCTGGAAACAATGCTCCATATTGAACCATTTCAGAACATTGCATGGCAGATGCTGTCGTCATCTCATACACCCCTGGAAGATGAGAGATAACCCACAATATGACTGTGGACACCACCAGGACACTATGGACTAGACCATAAATTCGTATTTGCTTTGATTGTTTGCCAGTGGTGTCAGATTTACACCAAGCCTCTTCTGAAGCTAATTATAGGCTCACTAATTTGGACTTGGTTATTTGAATGCTGCTATCCCCTCTCTTGCGATCCTAAAGAAGAAAAGAACTGGCTTCTATAGAAATTAATCTTAAAACCAGTCAAATTTAATAGAGAATTAAATCCTTGCTATTTTGTTTTTGTAGGATTCAACAATAGGGTTACAATTCTCTATTAAGCTGTGTAGGACGGCCGCAAAACAAAGATTTTAATATTTATTCTATAGGATTTTCCCAAAAGGTTGTTACTGGAGCTAGTTGATCATGTGGGTCATTACTCTTTTTAACATTATCCAACAGCCTCAACATTGTTGTCACTTCCATGACAACAAATGTGCTGTCCCAAAGGCTAAAAAAGGGTATGTGCAAGTGAGAGTGTAGGGGTTGTGGTGGAAAGAAGGTCAAAGTGTGAGGAGGAAATGGACTATGAAACAAAGCTCTTCTTTAAACCAAATCCAGCCTTGGCATAAGCAGATGAGGAACTAATGTACAAGGGACCTGCTTTAACTTATACTCTCTTGTTAGCTACTTTCCTGCCCCTTTGGAAAAGTCTTATATTACTACTGGAAAAGTAGCAATTGTAACTATTCTATAGGACTTTTTTGAACCATTCTATGTAACTTAATAGAGAATCATATCCCTGTCTTAAAATGCTCCTCAGCGATCCCTCGAGGTCAATGACGATCTCTTTCACAGGTTTTATTTTTCATGGGTCCTTTCGTGATGGAGGAGTCCGATCCTTGAGCCACAGGCTCGTTGGCAGATGCCGCAGGTGGTGTTGGAAGACAGGGTTGGGCTGTGATTGCTGCATTACAACTGTCTTTTCTTTCTTTCCTGGCATTTTTCTGCAACCAGGGCAAGGCGATTTTCCTCAAAAGTGGACGTTTCTTCTCTGACAAGTCTTCACCAGTTATCCTTATCCTGGGCTGCTGTCTCCCAGTGTGTGGTGTTAATGCCACATCTCTTGATGTTTATCTTGAGAGTGTCTTTAAAGCGTTTCTTTTGGCCTCCCCATTTCCTTTCTCCTTTGGGCATACAGCAGTTGTTTTGGTAGGCGTACATCAGGCATGCGCACACAGTGCCCGCTCCACCTCAGTTGGTGCTGGATAATCAGGGCCTCAACACTGAAAGATGTTGGCCTCTGTAAGGACACGGACATTAGTGCGACGATCCTCCCACTTTACGTTGAGGATCTTCCGAAGAAAGTGCTGGTGCTGGCATTCTAGGTAATGCAGATGTTTTCTGTGGGTTACCCAAGTCTCACGGCCATAGAGGAGAGTTGGGATTACCACCGCTTTATAAACTAAAAGTCTAGTGTGTGTTCTGATGTTGTGATTGTTGAACACCTACCTGGCGAGATAGTCTGCCAAAGGCAAGGCTGGAACAGTGGATTCTGTGCTGAATCTCAACATCTACGTCTGCCCGCTGTGAGAGATGGCTGTCAAGATAGGCAATGTATTCTACATTTTCCAGTTCTTCGTTGTCGATGTAGATCTTCCTTGACGGGTCTCATGATTGACCAGGGACTGGTTGTTGGAGACCTTGTGTTTTGCCGATGTTCAGAGTTAGCCCTAGGCTTTTGTAAGCTTCAGAGAAGCGATTAAGGGCTGTTTGAAGATCCTCCTTTGAGTGTGCAACTACAGCACAATCACCTGCGTACCGAAGTTCAGTTATTGTTGCCGATATTACTTTAGTTCTGGCACGGAGACGAGAAAGGTTGAAGAGATTGCCATCAGTCGATATTGGATGCCAATGCCCTGTAGTAGACAGTACTGGGTTAATGTTTTATAGCTGCTAAGAAAATGGAGGAACGGTTGGTGTCAGTACACAACCTTGTTTTACACCAGTTCGGATGACAAAGGGCTCAGAGGTGGAGCCACCGCGCAGGATGGAGGCAGTCATCTGGTCGTGGAGGAATCTTACAATGGTGATAAATTTGCTTGGGCAGCCAAACTTTGACATGATTTTCCACAGAGCCTCACAGTTGACGTAGTTGAAGGCTTTGGTCAGATCGATAGAGGCCGTATTACAGCTCCTGGTGTTGGTTAAAAAGAAACTATACAAACCCTATTGAATGTCTGTTAGGATCCCGGTTTCATCCATATGACATTCTATAGAACTTTTCCCATAGGATACTAAACCACTCCCTCACCTCTCAGGCCTGATCGACGCCAGGATCTGGAAGATGTTAGCTACCACGCATTCACACCCTACCGTACACAGGGCAGTGTACTTTTTAAGATGTGTTAAACTGGTCAAGTGAAAGCCTAGGGAAGAGCCTCAGTTTCAACACTGCATTGGCTACACTAGGCTGTTAACATGTGTTAGCTAACACCTTCCAAATCCTAGTGTAGATAAGGCCTAGAGCATAAGTAACTTTGCACTTCCACTGAATGCCAAACCAGTGCTCCTTTAGTATTTACCCAGTTTCTGATCAATTTATTCCCAATGTGTAACTTACACCACCACTTAAATAACTTATCAGTGCTGGAACTATGATGCAGAAGTTCTTGGCTCCCAGCCTATGTTCAATCTACCAGAACATACGGTCTCTCACATGGAATTCTCATCATTTCAAGTTATGTGCTTGATGCAAAGTCACTTGGTGAAGTTCTCTGGGTTATGTTATGCAGGAGGTCTAACTGTCCCTTCTGGCCTTAAAAATCTATGAATCTGAGTATTTTTTTCAGTGACTCTTCGAAGAGAAACATTTCCCCACCAAAATCTCAATGAAAAATAATTATGTCCAATGTATGGCTCCGGGGGGGGGGAGGGGAGGGGAGAAGGGGGGAGAGAGAAGAGCCATCAATAATTTAATTCATTTTGTGCACACAATGAGCACGTCAAACTGCTGTTAGATTACCCAGTTCCCCTCTCAGCACTGTCTACACACCGCATATTGTAATTAATCACTCTCAAAGATGAAAATTGCAACTCACCAAATACTGCAATTGTTCCCAGGATCTACTATTTCCTGATCCTCGAATATAAAAATGTTCGCCATGCCTTTTACCTGCTGACCAAAGATCATATGGAGGGGAGGGGGGAAAGAGAAAAGAAACTGGATGGTCCAAGAGATACATAAGACAGTATGGAGCCTTTGGTTGCAAAGTCATCAATTTGAATCCAGTCTGGGTAGACAGTCACTGAAAGTTGGTGCCACGTGATGGTTGTTTGAGGGCCTACATGATGAGTTGGTCTCCACTGGAGAAGAGTCCACATCAATAGTGCTAGGCTTCAGCAGCCAAACCTCAGCCAAAAATTATATCCTAGGTTATCTACCTGCTAACCTGGGTTTAACTCTACCACAAAGACTGGTTCTTGACGGCTGCAATCAGTCAAGCACGAGTTTACAAAAAGGGAAGAACAGGCTTATGTCCAGAATAGAGCAGCGGTATTAAGACGTGTCTGACTTATCAGCCAAAGAAAAAACAGCTTATCGCCATAGAGAGCAATGACATGAATTCTACGAAACTCGAACCCCATTTCTAGATACATTTGTATAAAAAAAAAAAAAGTTGAGATGTTTCAAACCAGCCATTCCACCAAACCTCTTCTCATTTCCCCACCACCGACTTTCCGCCCTCCCTGCCTCTCCCTATTCATGTCCACAGTCTCCTATTTTATTACTGTTATTCCCACCCTAACATGTTATGTTTATGTTGTCTGGCTTTGTGCTGCTTGGCCTTGCAGCTTTGACATGTCGTAAAATTGCATAATTCTATAATTCTGCTGGCGATCCCATGCAACATGTGGCATTTGGAAACATATACAAGCTGGAAACCATTTAGCTTTTTGTACTTTTCATTGTCTGGTTGGTTTTTTTTAGGAAAATCAAAAAATTACAAAAAAAACCCGCCTTCAAAACCAGTGTTGATGGTCTCAACATAGTAACCTCGAGCGGGCACAGAGACTGAACTATCTTTCACACTACAGATATAAATCCTATAGTCAAGGATTGAGACATATGAGTAGGGGAATGCAGGGAGCTTGAAATTTGTGGCTATATAATTTCAGTCTCTAGAACTGTTAGCCTCGGACATGCTATAATCTCACTTCACAAAAATTCAAACAAACTGAGAACAGTGGGGAAAAATTAAGGAAACCGCTCTTCACAGCAAGAGGCTATCACCACAAGAGACCCTTTAAGGCTTCACACTGTCAGAAGGAAGTGCGCCTTATCTTCAGCCAAGTGGTTTTGTTAGCCACTCACCACTCTGCTATCAGCACCTCAAGTCCCATACCAGGTCCTGCTCTCATCCTCCAGTCATTCCTGTGTGTTAGCAACAGCAGATGCTAGCAGGAGGGAGAGAGAGAGAGAGACTGTGAGATCAGCAAATGAATGGCTCAGAATGACTGCAGAAAGCACAGAAGGAAATGACCATAGACTGCAGGAAACACACAGACTGACCCTGATGGGGGCCCAGGGATGAGAGTAAATATATACAGATGTCTGTGTTATAAATTGGTAACAATCTCATTTTAACTCACCCAGTTCCTAGTTACAGTTTTTTAACCACAAAGGAAAGGAAAACAAAAACAAAAACACCCAAGTCCCAAACAAAAAGGAATCCAACAGGACTGGCCCTCCTGACATTTTTCAACCCCTTCAAGTAGCTCTTCAGTAAAAGCTGTGTTTAATAGCAATTATGGAAATCCTACTCTAAATAGTCTGCATGATGTATATAAAATTAAAGAGGGTGTTATTTAACAGGATTAGTTTTGGAAATATGTACAGTTTCTATGGATTGCCATTACAAATCCCACCCTGGATTCCCTTAGGTAAATTCATTTGCTAATGGAAACGGCAGCTCAAATACTGTACAAAGGACACATGCTTTTTTTAAAGGACTCTTTAATGGGGGACTGTGCACTGCAGAGATGCACAGCAGTAAATTAATCCCTCCATTAATAGCCAAACTTTTATGATGCCGAGTTTCTTTTTGCAGACCCTTCTCTCCCTCCTTTTTATGATCACAGAGGTAGCTGCAGCGTAAAGAAGGCCTAAAAAGAGGTATAACAATGCTCGCTGTGCTTTCAAACTACTGTGGTAGCAACAATAGTGCATGGCACAAGATAAACCTCTTTGTAATGAATTTCAGTTGCTTCAAGGAATGAGCATTTGGAATTTCACTGTGATTAATTTTTCAGAATGAAAATAAGGAGAATCGAGATCATAGAAAAGAGAACATGCACAGGGGAGCTGCGACTCAGAGAGCAGCAACCAGGGCCAGATTTAGGGGCAGCGACCCGCCTGGGGTACTGCAAGGTATTCAAAAGTTTCACAAATGGAGGGGGAGGCGCCAAACACACTCCTTGCCTGGGGCACAATTTGGTCCAGGGCCAGCTCTGGCAGCAACCATGGCACAGCACAGTCCCAAAGCTTCTGTCTCGTACAGTGGGGACAGTGAAAGGCAGAACATGGATGGAATGTGCCAGCTAAGCACAGCTATTATTCCAAGAGCTTTCCAACCAATACGTTAATCGTTGGGTGGCAATTATCTCCATTTTACATATGTAGAAACTGAGGCACAGAAAAGTTTCCCAAGGAGTCACTAACTGATCTTGGAATGGAACCTAAAAGTTCTGATGCCCGGGCCTCGGGGCTAACCTCTGTGGCACTTTCCCACAGAGCTCTGAGAGGTTCACCTGGACTAAGCAGCGGGGAAATCCATCTCCCAGACACCAGCTAACTGCTTTTATTAACGAGGAGGCTTCGGGAATTTAACAACAAAGTAGACGAGGATAACAAGATGATTCCTCTCATTGGACTAACAAATAATTCATAATTCATAAGCTTTCAGGACAAAAAGTTCCTCCAGTCACCTCTTCCAAAAAAGAGGATTATTAGCACTGAAAGCTTGGGTATTATAGATTATTTGTTGGTTCAATAAAGCTGTCAGCATGTTATCTGCCTCTCCCAAAGCCACAGAATTGACCATAAATATTTTCTGCACATATAAACAAAGTCACTGATATTACCAAAGGGAAGTGAAACACTGCAACGGGCCGTCACGCAACCACGGTTCAACAAAGCCCACATACATTTCAGTGAAAGTTCAAAAATCAAGGAGACCTGGAGAAATCAAAACCGCTTCCTGCTGCCCATAAAATGAGGTGCGGCTTCCTTTGAAACCTGCCTTCTTCCTGCTGTACAATGAACTGGAGGAGTTTAGGTTGCAGCCTGTAAGCACCACCTCTCCTACTGATGTGCAACAAGAGGAAAGGAATAGGGACAAGTCTCTGGAACACAAACCCACAACAAGTCTGCCCACCCACACGATGATCAGAGCTGGGCAGTAGGCAATCCAAAGGTCAGCAGAGCTTACTGATATTTGCAATCTCGCTGCATGCCCTCACCTCCCAACAAACCCTTCTAAACTAAGCCAGCCTGAGTAGTCTTTTAACCACTTGATTTCAGTATCGCCCTCCAGTTGTTACTCTTTACCTCAATCAAGCCAGATCTTTTCTGAACCTCACGCTGATAAACTCAACATTCCCTTATCCCTTAGGATAATCACACAGCTTTGAGATTTGCAAGAAGTTCGCAATAATAAAAAGAAATAGTTAAATCAAACCTCCTCTAAAGTGCAGTTCTACCTTGAAAAGTGACTAAGGAAAAATGTCGCATCCACAGTTAGCAGCAGTAGCCATCATAAAGACTTGGGCACAGGCAAGATTTAGATTTTTTTTCCTCCGGAGGTTCGTTTCTCGCTTTCCCCCGTCGTCTTCTTTTCATGGGGGGACAGGAGAGGGGGTAAAGGGACCATGGATAACAGTCCACACTGTGATCCTGATTCTCCACTGTCTTGCACTGTGCACAGCCATTTCCACCTTAGAGAAGTGGATATAAAACGCCACCATTCTGATTAGGTAACTTTTTATGCTCATTTTGTATAGGTGTCAATGGCTACTTAAGGTGCAAGGGAGTGAAGGTTCAGACCTGATTAGCCTCAGATAGGCTACTATGGTATTGCTGCCCTTGCTGTTGCCACCCCTAAATAATTAAGCTAAGTGGTTTACCAGGGATGAGTGGCTGGGCTGAAAAGATTTTAAATATTTTTTTAAAAAAAGGCAAGCTAACATTTCATTTTTTGACGTGCTACTCCTATGGAATGCCTGACACCTCCCCAGCAGCACTCCAGTGTCCAACACTCTGAATTCAAGAGCCATTACTATTAGGAAAAGAAATGGAGCATTCCAGGCACACAGAGTGAAATACAGTTTGTGGCTCTAGGCTTTGCTTGGACTCACCCACACTAGTAGGGAATATGTCCTCATTGTTGATCTGCACCTCGATCCAGTCCATGAGAAGGTTCATATACTGGGGTGCTGGCAATGCAGTGGGCTTCTTGTACTTCAAGTCATCCTGCCACCGGTACTCATACTTAGGGCCCCCAGACATCATCGGGCAGGTCCTCTCTGTGCAGAACTCACAGATAGTTCCATAGATCAGGTTGATCCTGTTGAAAAAGTCAACCACGTGAACTGCCACCCAGTCATTTAGGTCTTCTCCATTGGGCAGCTGCACGGCTGCTTTCAGGTCCACTCCCGAGTTCAGCGAGGCCTGTGCTCGTTTATGGAGCTCAAACCTCTGGGTCCCAGGTTCAAATTTGCGTTTGGGACGGAACGTCTTGTCCTTATTAAAAACTTGCTTGAGGGCTATGGACATGTCTGGTAATTTTCTGCCCTCTAGCAATTGGCTAAGATTTAACGTATATATCCAAAGTGATGACTTTCCTGTCGCAGGTCCCACTCTTGTCACACAAATTGTTGTCAATGTCTATGCAGTCCACCAGCTCTTCCTCTTGAAAGCCCAGAAAACCTCATGTTCCTAAAGACATGGAAAGGTATGTTAGTGTTAAGCCCAGTTCTGGCCTTGTCAATTTGCTACTGTTTTATCATCACGCTCAAAACCACGAGAAACATATTTTTAGGGAGCTGAAAAGCAAATTTCCAAAAGATATAAGCCAAAATTTTCAAAAGTGACCAGGTATTTTGTGTGCCTCCATTTTTTAGTGCCCATTGTGAAAATCCTTAAAAGGGCCTGATCTTCAGCATGCCCTGAATACCCGACCACTTTAAAATGTCTCAAGTTGGGCACCCAAATCCTGAGGCTCTCAAAATCACTAGTCACTAGCAAAAGGGGAACGAAACATGTCATTTATAATATATTCCCAGGCTCTTACTGCATCCATAATTTCAGAACATACCTTTCAGTTGTGCTTAATTTTATAGTGATCATGTCTCCTTTATTTATAAATTTAACCAAGAGCAATACTGTATCTCAGCTGTGGTGTCTAATTGTTCATAAACAACACACAGTATCGATACAAAATCTTAATTATAAATCCATGCTCTCCTCTCTGTGTCTATAGATTACAAGTATGTTTTTGCAGTATTTGCTGAACTCTGTATTTTTAATTAGTGAACCTAATAATTTTACATATCCTATAGGATTTAATGGGATGAAACCTATATGACTTTATTGAAATAATTCTTAAAATGTGTAGAATAAATGGGGAATAACATCCTTTATATTGCTCTTTTGAACCATTCTGTGTAATTCTATAGCCCAGTCCTAATTTTCTATTAAATTCTATAGTGTGGTTTAAAAAAAAAAAAAAAAACCTATGAAAAGATTGTCACTTTCTAGAAAATTCTACAGGGCTTCTCTACAAGGGAATACTACGCATATTGGTCCCCAAGAGTTTGCGGTGTGTTTTCGGAATAGGTCTGAAAGGACACCATTTATGGTTTTCATAGTTAGCCTGTCTGAGGGAGAAATTATTCCTTCCATAACTGCGTTCTATGTACATGTGCCCAGGGATTATTATCATAAGTAAATGAAGCATACTAATAGCTGATGTGGTGGTTAGTGGCTAGTTTAATGGGAGTTTTTCTTGAGAAAGAAGTAAGGGCTTTACGAATAAATCTCTAGAGAGGTGGCATTTCATGCAGTGTGTTATTCAAATACAATAAAAGTTTTCAAATATGCAGAGAACTACAAAAATCTTGTACCATTAACTTCTAATGAATTCTCTTTAGGGGGTTATGCTGCTCCACTGTTTTCCTCAAGACATGCACACACACACACACACACACACACAGAAATGTTGCTAGATCACACGTGCAAAGCACTAAATCTACATTATTCTGAAAATTATCTCCCAGGCCTTTGCCAACTGGGTAGGAGGAGAAAGGAAATACCCTCCCCCCATTTTCTATCAACACAAGATACCAACACAGACCTCGACAGACAGTAATCTGGTGTGCGAGGCATCCTCTCCATAATAGAGCATTTATAACCATAAAGAAAACAAAAATAGTCAGAGATTGGCATCCTGCCAATTTGTCAGCAAGAGCAGCTAAGCAATACTGGCACACCCTTGTGCTGCTGCTGGCACATCCTTGCACTGCAAGGGGAGCTAGCGAACAGGGGACTGCAAAACAGGAGAGGGTGTTTGTGGGAGGGAGTCATAATATAATCCCTATGGTTAGGAAGGGCTGCATCGCCAGAGCCAACACTGCTCCTGTCACCTCCACTGTAAGGAGAGCGTTTTCCTCTCGTGAAACAGCCAGCATTCCCACTTTTGTTACATTTTCCTGCCCCCTCATTAAAGCAACCAGCTCCATGTGGTTTCCAGAATTTAACTTTTTTAAACTGAGTGCTCATGAAAGGCAAAACCTTAACAGCCCAGGAGAACGAAGCTTTCACATCATTTACAGGCAAGGAAGGAGAAGTGTAAGCTGTCCCACACTGCTTGCCAGGTTGCCTCAACTCCAGCCTGTAGGGATGGTCCCATGGATGAGTGGATAGTTTAGGCTGGGATTTCCAAAGGAGTCTACGGGAGTGGGGCATCCCACTTGCAATGGAATTCAATGGGATTTATGGAGGTGTGCAACTCTTTTAGACTTAATTTGAAAATCCCAGACAGTCTCTAGGCTCAGTCCAAGCCTAAAAAAACCTCAGCTTCAGAGCTCAGACTGCCATCAAAGGCTGCTAGTGGGGGTGGGGGTTAGGAGTGAGGTACAACATGAAATTGGAGTGAGACCACCAAGCCTTTTCACACAGGCCACCCAACGGCCATTAGATGGCAACACATTTCAGCCACTACTGAACTATACTGGTACCAGTGATCTAGCGATGGCAGGTTCAACATCCCCTCTACAGTGTTGGGAATACAAACAAAATAAAAACTTGTTGGTGCTTCAGAATCCGACACTATAAACAAAAGGGAAACCCCTCAGTCTAATTTCAGGCAGCTTGAAGCACAAAAAGTAACATTAAAAAAAAATTAAGTCCTACCCCCAGCTGGTATAAATCAGTCTGGCTCTGTTTACTGTCAATAGCGCGAGGCCAGTTTTCATCTGCTGAGGAGGAGTTCTCAGTTTTAATAGTCTGAAATATTATTGGTAACACTAAGCCATTTTGAGCCTGGCTTTCCTCAGGCTTATACCATTGTAACTGCATTGATGTCACAGGAATTACTCCCAATTAACACTAGCGTCAGCAGCAGCAGAACCGGGTCTATTATTTTTAATAGCAATATACTTTGAAAGAGGCGTGTCTCAGTTACCATCAACTACCCAAGGGGTAGATTTGTATCTGAGGAATAATTCAGTTCAGTGAACTCCCCGTGCATGGGAGGGATAGATCAGTGGTTTGAGCATTGGCCTGCTAAACCCAGGGTTGTGAGTTCAATCCTTGAGGGGGCCATTTAGGGAACTGGGGTAAAAATCTGTCTGGGGATTGGTCCTGCTTTGAGCAGGAGGGTGGACTAGATGACCTCCTGAGGTCCCTTCTAACCCTGATATATTCTATGTAGACAAGTGCTATGGGTGATGACACTAACTCTGTTAGTGTCTGATAAGCAGATGCTGAGATCTCCTCACGAAGAAGAGGTGGGATCCTTACCGGCTTCACCAGTGGCACCATGGAAACAGAGGCTGCTCTCACTGCATCTACCACTCAAATACGGGACTTGGACAAACTTTGAAGCAGCTTTTAGTGAGAATATCAGACGGATAAAGGTCACAAAGGAATAGAAAGCACTTCTTAAGCACCCAGTCACCACAAAGAAATCCATGTACAAACATATTGTCTGAGTGACTAAGGACAAAAACATCATATGCCATTTGTGTAAACACTTTTAATTAAAATTGCACAATTCGACTGAGTTGTAATTGCAGTCAATAAAGAGGATACATTGTGCTTATGAACACACATAGTGTTTATGCACAGACCTTTCCTACAATGATGTCACACCACACTGCAATCATTCATTAAGCCTCATCATGCCCCTGTGAGGCAGCGCAGTACTATCCCCATTTTATTGAGGAAGGAATTGGAGCAGGGTGAAGTGACTTGTCTAGCCTCTGTTAAACAGTGAGCCTCTATTGCCACCCGAGTTGGCAATATACTCGAAAATTCCTCATCGCCTGCCCTAATGCTCTCCTCTGCCGTTCCAAACGCCATTCTCTGTCTTGAGTACTCTACTGGCCTGATTCAAAGCCCAAGGAAGTCAACAGAAATACATGTTGACCTTAAGGGGCTTTGGATCAAGCCCTTTATACACTTTTCAAGTTTGGCCTCCTGCCTCCCTATCTGTTCAAGGAGCTACATTCATCCCTGGCATAATTCCAGGATGTAATGGAGTTAAACCAGGAAAGAATTTGGCCCACGAGTGCATGTGTAAGTGCACATTTATAGCATCACCAGATTCCTATTTGCAAACCACAAGGTTTCACAAGCTAAAACGCATTCTCTGTTTGAAACGTCTAAATGCAGCAAACCTACAAAACAAGAAAAACAAAGCGCTGTCCTGAGTTCAGAATAAACTTTTCCTGGTTATACAAAGGGGGCGCGGGGGGCGTTGTCTGAGTAGCTAAGGACGAAAACATATCATGCCATTTATTTATATACTTTTAATTAAAATTGTGCAATTTGAATTACACTCAAAAAACACCACACGTATCTATATCAGTGTAACTACATCACAGGGAAAGAGACAACATGGGGAAAATTCCCGACTCATCTTCAGTGTAGATCAGGCAACAGAGATTCATACAGCAGACATGGTATTAAACCGTGTAGGTAACAGGAATCATAAAGGAAATCCTAATCCATTGGTGAAAGGGCCCTAAAATGGGCACACAAATAAGCGTGGAGCTCAATCATGCATGCAGGTTCTGACCAGCAACATCCCCTCTCTTCCTCCCCACCCACGTCAGACACACACACCTTCCACCCAGATTATTTGAGCTCCTAGCAACAATAGTAAAAGGTACGTCATTGCCATTGCCAGACTAGGCATAAATACAAATGCACGGACCGCACCTCTGGCCCCTCTACACGTCTTGGGGGGAGAGGTTTTGGGAGCAGGCAGATGCAAATGTTTTTTATTTTATGCTCCCCCATCCCTTTGTCCACAGTTTGTGAGACTACTTGGCAGCCAGCATATGCCCATACATAAAATATAAACACTGGAAGATTAATACATCCAGTGAAAGGAAGCTGTCTGCGGCTTCAGGGC
Source organism: Chrysemys picta bellii (assembly GCF_011386835.1). Taxonomy (NCBI): domain Eukaryota; kingdom Metazoa; phylum Chordata; order Testudines; family Emydidae; genus Chrysemys; species Chrysemys picta. The sequence goes on from NC_088796.1 coordinate 114,086,042, forward strand.
CAGATTCTGCTGGCATTTCTAATGGTGTAAATCTCACTGGAGCCAGCGGAGTTCAGATTTGGTTCAAAGTTATTTTCATTAAGGGATTACAGGGTTTTTTTCACCCTGCATTTTTCCCTTCCTTCATAGCTGTTGGAAGGCTAACTTTAAATCCTTACATGACAACAACAAAAATCAACACTTCATCAAAGTGCTGACTGAAAATAAGCTTTTCCAAATGTTTAGAAGTGTTTGCCATGTAAACCAAAATCTGATTAGCAAGCAATAACGTGCATTCAATTCTATGTGTGCAAGGGAAAAAATGGGAACATTGACTTTACTGACTTACCCCATTAGTCCCATGTTGTAGGATCATGCCCAGTGTAAGGGACCACAAGAAAAAACCCCACAATATTTGATAGTCTATTGATCTGTGGAAAATTAAATTAATTCATATAAATGACACAGGATTTGAGTCTGATCTTATTTACACCAGTATAAAATCAGGAGACCAGTGATGTAAGATCAGAAATAGGGCCACAATATGTAGAACAAAGTATTGAGGAATGTACAAGGAACCCCAGCATTTTATCTACTATTGACCCAATCCTGCAAATACATACATGAGTAACTTTATTTATGTGAGTAATCCTATTGACTAAAGTTACTCAAAAGTGTTTTGTAGAATCAGGTCCTCAATCCTGAAGCCTACCAGATCCACAAAACCTACTAACCCATGCACAATGGGATCAGCAGGATTTCAAATATCACATGTAAAACCCTGATACAAAAGCCTAATTGGCCTACGCTCCCTGTGGATTACTGAAAAAACAAGGGGGAAAACATTAAATAAATCCAAGGTAAATAATGACCAATACAAATATGTTAAGAAATTGGATGTGACTGGAGCATAGCTAGCAAACATCAGGTAAGCAAGATACAGCCCAACAAAGGGACAATAAATCCATTTATTCTGACTGGAAGCTCTGTAGGTTAGGAGGGGCCACCTTTTTGTTTTGCCTTTGTACAGCACCTAGCACAATAGAGCTGAGGAAGCACCAGCCGAGCAAGCTCGTGCTTGGGGCGGCAGATTCCAAGGGGCAGCATTCCATCTAATCCTTTTTTGTTTTGTTTTGTTTTGCGCTTCACCGCTTTGGCTGCCCCTGCAGGTTTCTTCTTTTTGGTTTGCTGCTCCCGCCGCCCTGTAGAGGGTGGAGGAGGGGAGCGCCCTGCAGCAAGCCCGGCAGGTTGGTTTTCCTCCTTCCCTCCCCCACCTCCCCTTTACTGCTCCGGCCGGCCGGGCGTTTTTTACTTGGGGCGGCAAAAAAGCCAGAGCCGGCCCTGCCTGCTGTAGCAGGGAGTTTGCTACTGTAGTCATCATGAATAGGTCAGATTATGAACAGGAGGCTGCCAGGCAACTCTCCAAGACCACATTCTACACTATCCTCCAATCCCACTGAGGAGAACCAAAAGAAACTACACCATCTGCTCAACAAACTCCCTGCTACAGCACAGGAACAAATCTACACAGACACACCCCTAGAGCCCCGACCAGGGGTATTCTATCTGCTACCCAAGATCCATAAACCTGGAATTCCTGGATGCCCCATCAGCTCAGGCATTGGCACCCTGACAGCAGGATTATCTGGCTATTTGGACTCTCTCCTCAGACCGTACGCTACCAGCACTCCTAGCTATCTTCAAGACATCACTGACTTCCTGAGGAAACTACAATGCATTGGTGAGCTTCCTGAAAACACCATCCTGGCCACCATGGATGTAGAAGCGCTTTACACCAATATTCCACACGAGGATGGACTACAAGCTGTCAGGGACAGTATCCCTGATGAGGCCACGGCACGCCTGGTGGCTTTGTAACTTTGTCCTCACCCACAACCATTTCAGATTTGGGGGACAACTTATACTTTAAAGTCAGAGGCACTGCTATGGGTACTCGCATGGCCCCAAAGTATGTCAACGTTTTTATGGCTGACTCAGAACAATGCTTCCTCAGCTCTTGTCCCCTAGCGTCCCTTCTCTACATGCGCTACATTGATGACATCTTCATCATGTGGTCCCACGAGAAGGAATCCCTTGAAGAATTCCACCTGGATTTCAACAATTTCCACCCCACCATCAACCTCAACCTGGACCAGTCCACACAAGAGATCCACTTCTTGGACACTACAGTGAAAATAAGTGATGGTCACATAATCACCACGCTATACTGGAAACCTACTGACCACTATACTTACCTACATGACTCCAGCTTCCATCCAGGACACATCACACGATCCATTGTATACAGCCAAGCCCTAAGATACAACCGCATTTGCTCCAATCCCTCAGACAGAGACAAACACCTACAAGATCTTTATCAAGCATTCTTAAACTACAATAACCACCTGGGGAAGTGAGGAAACAGACTGACAGAGTGAGACGGTACCCAGAAATCACCTACTACAGGACAGGCCCAACAAGGAAAATAACAGAAAACCACTGGCCATCACGTATAGCCCCCAACTAAAACCTCTCCAGCATATCATCAACAATCTAAAACCTATCCTGGACAACGATCCCTCACTCTCACAGACCTTGGGAGGTAGGCCAGTCCTCACTTACAGACAGCCCCCCAACCTGAAGCAAATACTCACCAGCAACTACACACCACACCACAGAAACCAATCCCTATAACAAACCTGTTGCCTACTCTGTCCCCATATTTACTCTAGAAACACGATCAGAGGACCCAACCACATCAGCGGCTCATTCACCTGCACGTCTACTAATGTTATACATTCCATCATGTGCCAGCAATGCTCCTCTGCCATGTACATTGGCCAATCCGGACAGTCCCTCCACAAAAGAATAAATGGACACAAATCAGACATCAGGAATGGTAACATACAAAAGCCCGTAGGAGAACACTTCAGTCTCTAACAGATTTAAAAGTAGCTATACTTGAACAAAAAAACTTCAGAAACAGACTTCAAAGAGAAACAGAAGCACTAAAATTCATTTGCAAACTTAACACCATTAATTAGGGCTTGAATAGGGACTGGGAGTGACTGGCTCACTACAAAAGCAATTTTCCCTCTCTTGCTATTAACACTTCCTCATCAATTATTGGGAGTGGACCACATCCACCCTGACTGAATTGGCCTGGTCATCACTGGTTCTCCACTTGTAAGGTAACTCCCTTCTCTTCATGTGCAAGTATATTTATGCCTTATTTGTAATTTTCACTCCATGCATCTGAAGAAGTGTTTTTTTACCCACGAAAGCTTATGCCCAAACAAATCTGGTCGTCTTTAAGGCCACCGGACTCCTCATTGTTTTTGTGGATACAGACTAACACGGCTACCCCTCTGATACTAAATTCTCACACACTCTCACAAAATATCATTACGATATAGTGATGATGATTAAGATGTCAACAGTTACCATGCAGCTGTACCCGCAATACCTGCAGTATTTTCCTGTATTTGGGATATGGATTACTATTATTATTTAATATTTATATTACAGCAGGACTCAGAGACCCCCGTTCAGGATCAGGGCCCTAATATGCAACACACCCCACAGAATTAGATAATGCTGACATCTACCATTGAGGAGGCCATATAAATAGATGGGTTAAATTAAAGTTCAGTCCCTGCCCCTATGTGTTTTCACAACCTAAGGCCCCGACGCTGCAAAGATTCATACACGTGGTTAAATGAATGCATATGAGTAGCACCATTTGAGTTTATTGGGATTATTTGCATAGCTGTGTAGTGACAGTTAACAAATGCTGAATTTTTAATAACACCTACAACAGATCACATCATGAAGCCTATAATTTCTGACTGTCCTTTTAAGCATTGCAATTTTGCTATCTATTGTGCCCTGTCTACCTCTCCCTCCATACTCCCTTTGGGCATGTAATGGTCTCAATTGTAATTAATCCAGTAGCAGCTGCAGTTATTAGAACATGCCCTCACAGTAGAGGAACAGTATATGCTTTCAGTTATCAAGCCCTTGTGACCCGGCACCTCCTTCTACTGCTAATAAAATATGGCTATTATGATGGCGTGTGCATGGTTTGGAAAGCTGTTCTTATGAACATCGCTTTTATAAGTTGTTAATGTTTTTATACTAGATTTGATGCTTGGGCTTGGTTACTGTGGTATGAATGGAAATGGAACTGACTTGCTCTTCCAGAATTCTACCAACTATCTTTACAGTTGTAGTTCTCACCACAATAATTTTTGATTCTCAATTGTTTTGCATTACACAGAATTTGCAGTAACTGTTTAAAAGGAAACACGAAGGGCTGTTATATTCCTGTCTTTCACCCTTTAAAGAATGGGAGGGCAGGGCAGGTGAAAGGAGAGAAAGGAAATTCACAAACAGCTTTGAAATTAACAGGTCATAAAATAATTATATACATGGTTTTCCACTAAATATAGTTATTTCCTTCAGGTTTGATTTGGTCCCATCTCAATATGGACTCAGAACTGGCTCTGGATCATGGGTGCAGCATTGGGCTGGACTGCGTGCTGGGACTGCTGGAAAGGTGCACACCAGCATGGGGCCTGCCGCACCCTTTAAAGGGTGCAGCATGAACTGCCCCTGCTCCAGTGGCCAGCATGGAAGGAGTTGGTGCCACAGCCTGCCTGCCCCATTATAATGAATGTTGTAATATTTAACACTTGCATAGTGTTTTTCATTCATAGAGGAAGAAGTATCTTTAACCCCATGTCACAGATGGAAAGACTGAGGAACAGATTTCCCTAAAATCACTGAGAGTCAGTAGCAGAGATAACAGAATCCAGGTTTCCCGAGTCCCAGCTTGCAGCCTTATCTGCTTGATGACAGATGCCCTTCCACTTAGAGGAGTATAGCACCTGTCAGAACTTGACACACCCAGTCTGGAAGTGCAGGACCAAGAATGTGGTTTCTACTTACAGAGGAGGGAGATGCGTTCTGCCTGTTCCTATTAAGCACCTAAGCAGGGCTTGCCAAATCTAGCGCGAAATTTCTAGTTCCTTACAAGATTAATAAGTATGAAAGAAAATGAATAATTACCTATAAATATCAGCAATAACGCAAGCTAAGTCAAAAACCTTGTAATTTTCTCCTGCTTATGGATTAAAAATGTTAATTATCCTGGTGACTGAAGTTTCCACATATGTGCATCAGAGATCATAATACTTAACTCTCTTAGTAAAACAGTGCAAAATCCACAGATGAAAGGCGCTATGTAAGCGCAGAAGATAATTACTGTTATTCCAAACTTTCTGATGCTTGCGTATTACTATTCAGTGACACACGGTGTGGACCAATGCAGGACTTGATGTGGTGACTTTAATTGTAATCTACATCTCCTAATGGATGCCACACGGTCAGTACTGGCAGAAATCTTGTTTTCAAGGGTTTGGACAGAAATACTCAAAATGATACGTGGCAGCATCGTCCTGAGTTGCAGTAATCCACTGTATCACAAAGAATGTCAGACTCAGACCAAAGAGAACCTACTGCAAGATGCATTCATTTCAGAATTCCAAGGGAGAATTTATCTTTCTAAGTACTGAATGGAATAACTGTCTTGTACTTAAGGCCCTAGACTAGAACCCAGGAGATCTGGGTTCAGATTCTGAATCTGCCAAAGACTCCTTTTATGTCACAATCTCACTCTACCGCTTCCCCACCTGTAAAAACCAGGTAATGTTACTTCCTATGTTCATCTTGTCTATTTCCATTATAAACACTTCCCAGCATGGACTGTCTCTTACTATGTTTCTGTACAGTGCCTAACACAATGGGCCCAGGATCTTAGTTGGAGCTTCTAAATGTTGCTAAATACAACATAATAATATACTTGATCCTTAGAGTGGGCAGCTATGATAATACTGTACTTCACGGACAGCTGCTCGCTTACAGCTCTTACAGGGACAGCCCCTAGTCAGTGGTGAGGTCAAAGGGACTGACTGGTCATGTGCCCTGTACTTTCAACAATCAGTGAAATGAAGCTGCCACAGAGTCTGTGGAAAGAACTCATTTCAGAACCTGCTCTTCCTACGCACAGCTAAACATTCCAACCCTAGTGCTGAAGAGATTTTCCTCCAAAAACCTCTCTGATCACTGCCCTGTAATTTCATCATGTTCAACCTTATCATTTGGTTGAAATGACCTAGTATTATGCAGTAGGAAAACAGCGAGTAAGCTAAATATATACCTCCTTAAATAAGGATAGAAACATAGCACCTGAACTTTGTTGTCACCTACGTTCTAAAAGCCTAAATCAATATACTAAGTCTTGCTGGGTCCATCTGCAGGACCACACCTGTTAACACAGAGCTTTCAAGAGCATTTGCTGTACCTGAAATCTGATCAGAGAAACTACATACAGACAGATCTCTGTCCTAGCACATGCGCCCACACACCAATAAAACCTACAACCTCTCCCTCCCAACGAAATATCTACAAATGTCTTCCACTTCACGTTCCCACCCATCATACTGAACACAATCACCATAGGAAAAAAGGTGGAAACCCTTGTCAATCTCCTCACATTCACAATCTCACACCTTCCCTCCCATTTGGTCACAATACTGTTGTACCTACAGTGAATGATCACTTGTAGAAGTCACACCAAAAAAGTAATAAATATGTTCATCTTTTAGTGCAATTTAGCAGCTAGAAAGCAGGAAGAGAAGCCAGCACTATTTAACCAGCCAGCTCTCCAGCAGGCTTCCCAGATCATGGTTCTGGGACCTCTGCACTAGAAAATACACTGTGGGAAATAACTCTGCATTGACATTCTTCTCCCTTCAAGCTCAAGGGGAAGTCTATAATTCTATTTAATATTTGGATTGAATAATTAAGGTTGCTTAACGAGCTTTCAAAGGCTCTTCTCTAGCTTTGCACAGTGTTTAATCACTATACTACTTAACACAGCAGGGGTAAGTAAAGAGGGGCCTTGTCCCACAAGCACCAGCATCAATCTGAGAACAGTTTCATCTGTCTCTGTAAACCAGTTTGCACAGGTGAATCCAAACCTTTCTAGCCACTTGGAACAGAGGATTTGCCACACTAGAACTAAAGGGGCAGATCCTTACTTGGGATAGACTGGCACAGCTCCACTGACTTCAAGCTGAGGATCGCCCCAGCAATGCCCACTACCTGATGATTCAGAAGGGAGGGAATAAAAAATCCATTACGTACATGACTGTGAAAAACTGATCAGGAAGGAAGGTTAGCTGTGTTCTTTCCTGTCCTTGTGGTAAACAGCTTATGTCTTGAAGCATAATATCTGATTACCCTTTGTGGTCTTTGTGGTCACAGCAGCCAACCGCCAGGGTAAGTGCAGATGATAAATGCTTAGGAGGGTGCTATTTCACTGAAGCCAGTTTGAAGTGGAATCAGCTCCCTCCTAACGGAGGAGATGAATTTAGTCCTTGCTAAAAAGCAGTTGCTTGTTTTAATTTAAAATCTTAACTGTTAATCTGACACAATTTAAAAGTGGGAGTTTTAATGATGGCTAAACCCCCACCCCACGGAACTAGTTTGTGCTGCAAATTTCCCACACCATAATTTCACTAGCTCCCACACAATCCCTGACCAAGAAAAGAAACTCATGGCTTCCTATTTATGCTCATGCGTATGTGCACATGAAAGTGCTGTATAACGCTACAGGTGGTTTTCTATTTGTTCCAGGATTAATATCTTCCTCCAGAGCAACAGTGACAGACAGGCACAAATGATGGTCAGGAAAATGTGAATTCAGTAGCTCTGACAACAATCCAGTTTGAAAGTGAATAGCACCTAGTGGAAACAAAGGAGTACTGTAACTTCAATTCCAGTAGCTAGGGTTGCCAGGATTTGCCTCGAGTCTCCAGGAATTAAAGATTAACCTTTAATTAAAGATTATGTCATGTGATGAAACCTCCAGGAATATGTCTAACTAAAATTGGCAACCCTGCCAGTAGCATCCACATGGGCCCTGATACAGCAAAGTACTTAAGCATGTGTGTAACTAAGAACATGAGTAGTCTGACTCGACTTTTGGTAGCCAGTGGGACTCCTCACGTGCTTAAAGTAGGGCTATCGCGCGATTTAAAAAAATTAATCGCACTATTAAACAACACTAGAATACCATTTATTTTATTCCCTCAGTCAGAGACAAACACCTACAAGATCTTTATCAAGCATTCTTAAAACTACAATACCCACCTAGGTAAGTGAGGAAACAGATCAGCAGAGCGAGACGGGTACCCAGAAATCACCTACTACAGGACAGGCCCAACACCACTGGCCATCACGTACAGCCCACAGCTAAAACCTCTCCAGCACATCATCAACGATCTACAACCTATCCTGGAAAACGATCCTTCAATCTCACAGACCTTGGGAGGCAGGCCAGTCCTCGCTTACGGACAGCCCCCAAACCTGAAGCAAATACTCACCAGCAACTACACCCCACCCCACAGAAACACTAACCCAGGAACCAATCCCTGTAACAAAACCCATTGCCTACTTTGTCCCCATATCTACTCCAGCTATACCATCGGAGGACCCAACCACATCAGCCACACCATGAAAGGCTCATTCACCTGCACGTCTACTAATGTTATATCTGCCATTATGTGCCAGCAATGCCCCTCTGCCATGTACATTGGCCAAACCGGACAGTCCCTACGTAAAAGAATAAATGGACACAAATCGGACATCAGGAATGGTAACATACAGAAGCCAATAGGAGAACACTTCAATCTCCCTGGACATTCTATAACAGATTTAAAAGTAGCTATACTTGAACAAAAAAACTTCAGAAACAGACTTCAAAGAGAAACAGAAGAACTAAAATTCATTTGCAAATTTAACACCATTAATTTGGGCTTGAATAGGGACTGGGAGTGGCTGGCTCATTACAAAAGATGCTTTGCCTCTCCTGGAATTGACACCTCCTCATCTATTATTGGGAGTGGTCTACATTCACCCTGATCAAATTGGCCCTGTCAACACTGGTTCTCCACTTGTGAGGTAACTCCCTTCTCTTCATGTGTCATTATATAATGCCTGCATCTGTAATTTTCACTCCATGCATGTGAAGAAGTGAGGTTTTTTTACCCACGAAAGCTTATGCCCAAATAAATCTGTTTGTCTTTAAGGTGCCACCAGACTCCCAATTTTTTAAAATACTTTTGGATGTTTATTACATTTTCAAATATATTAATTTCAATTACAACACAATGCAAAGTGTACAGTGCTCACTTTATATTTATTTTTATTACAAATATTTGCACTGTAAAAAACAAAAAAAAAATTATTTTTCAATTCACCTCATACAAGTACTCTGGTGCAATCTCTTTATCATAAAGTTGAACTTACAAATGTCTAATTATGTACAAAAAATCTGCATTCAAAAATAAAACAATGTAAATCTTTAGAGCCTACAAGTCCAGTCAGTCCTACTTCTTGGTCAGTCAATCACTCAGACAAACAAGATTGGTTACAATTTGCAGGAGATAATGCTACCTGCTTCTTGTTTACAATGTCACCTGAAAGTGAGAACAGGTGTTCACATGGCATTGTTGTAGCTGGTGTTGCAAGATATTTACATGCCAGATGTGCTAAAGATTCATATGTTCCTTCATGCTTCAACCACCATTCCAGAGAACATGCTTCCATGCTGATGATGGATTCTGCTTGATGACCGTCCAAAGCAGTGAGGACGGACTCAAGTTCATTTTCATTGTCTGAGTCAGATGCCACCAGCAGAACGTTGATTTTCTTTTTTGGTGGTTCAGGTTCTGTAGTTTCCACATCAGAGTGTTGCTCTTTTAAGACTTCTAAAAGCATGCTCCACACCTCGTCCATCTCAGATTTTGGATGGCACTTCAGAGTCTTAAACCTTGGGTCAAGTCCTGTAGCTATTTTTAGAAATCTCACATCAGTACCTTCTTTGCGTTTTGTCAAATCTGCTGTGAAAGTGTTCTTAAAATGAACATGTGCTGGGTCATCATTTGAGACTGCTATAACATGAAATATATGCAGAATGCAGGTAAAACAGAGCAGGAGACATACAATTCTCCCCACCCAACGAGTACAGTAACAAATTTAACTGACATTATTTTCTTAATGAGCATCATCAGCTTGGAAGCATGTCCTCTGGAATGGTGGCCGAAGCATGAAGGGGCATACGAATGTTTTGCATATCTGACACATAAATACCTTGCAACGCCGGCTACAAAAGTACCATGGCCATGCAAATACCTGTTCTTACTTTTAGGTGATATTGTAAATAAGAAGCAGGCAGCATTATCTCCCATCAATATAAACAAACTTGTCTTAGCAATTGGCAGAATAAAAAGTAGGACTTAGTGGACTTGTAGGTTCTAAAGTTTTACACTGTTTTTTTTGAGTGCAGTTATGTAACCAAAAAAATCTGCATTTGTAAGTTACACTTTCACGATAAAGAGATTACACTTCAGTACTTGTATAAGGTTAATTGAAAAATACTATTTCTTTTGTTTATCATTTTTACAGTGCAAATATTTGTAATCAAAAATAATAATATAAAGTGAGCACTGTGCACTTTGTATTGTGTTGTAATTGAAATCAATATTGAAAAGGTATGAAAACATCCAAAAATATTTAATAAATTTTAATTGGTATTCTATGGCTGTAAGTGCGATTAATCGCAATTAATTTTTTTAATCATGATTAATATTTGAGTTAATCGCATGAGTTGACTGCAATTAATTGACAGCCCTAGTTTAAAGATTAAAAAGTGCTTTGTTAGCTCAAAGCCCTAAGGCATTTCCATTATGAATCCTATTTTTCAAGAATTCTAACTCTGCCAGAAGGAGTCGCTCCAGGCACGACCTTGATAGAGAAATCTATTTGCTCAGGGTTCTTTTTTTTTATTATTTTTTATAAAGAAATCTTTTGGGCACTTTCTATTTTTTCATTGCTGTCTCTGTTCAGTGTTTGTTAGCATAATAAAAATGCATGAATTGAGGACAAGAGGCTCTTTATTCACTGTGCACACTGTGGTTGGTGGGGGTATAGTTTACAGGGCAGTACATGCAAAAAAAAAAAAAAGGGAGGATAGCTTGGTAAGGTACAACACACAGAACTGTCACATTAGTGTTGGATCATTCATGAAACTGGTTTTCAAAGCCTCTCGGAGATGCAGTGCGCCTCGATCTGCTCTTCTTATTGCCCTGGTGTCTGGCTGCTCAAAATGGGCTGCCAGGCAATCCGCCTCAACACCCCACCCCGCCAGAAACTTTCCCCCCTTACTTTCACAGATATTATGGAGCACACAGCAAGCAGCAACAACAATAGGAATATTTCTTTCACTGACGTCTAACCTAGTGAGTAAACTGCACCAGCGCCCCTTTAAACATCCAAAGGCACATTCTACCACCATTCTGCACTTGCTCCGCCTATGGTTGAACTGTTCCTTACTGCTGCCCAGGCTGCCTGTGTACAGCTTTATAAGCCATGGGAGCAAGGGGTAGGCTGGGTCTCCAAGGATAACTATTGGCATTTCAACATCACCAATAGTAATTTTCCAGTCTGGGAAGGAAGTTCCTTCTTGCAGCTTTCTGAAGAGTTCCTAAAGATGCGCGTGTCATGTACCTTTCCCGACCATCCCACGTTGATGTCGGTGAAACGGCCCTTGTGATCCACTAGCGCAGGGGTCGGCAACCGATGGCACGCGAGCCAATTTTTGATGGCACGCTGCTGCCTGCCTGGGTCCTGGCCCCACTCAGTCCCCCTGCCCACCGATTTCTCCTGCGGGGGCAGGAGGCAGAAGCTTGGTCATGCCGGCAGCCAAGCTCCCTCCTCCCCCCACTTCTTCCCCCAGTGTGGTGCTTTCCTGCCCCTCCCACTCCCTCTCCCTGCCGCCGATCAGCTGATCGCCCTTGTGAGGGGGAGCGGAGCCGAGCCGAGCCGAGCCGCAGCATGCTCGCTCTTCTAGGGAGAAAGCAGAGAAGAGGTGGGGACGGGACCCTGGGGAAAGGGGTGGGGATGGGGCATATCCCCTCCAGCCCCCTGCCGTGAGCAACCCCAGGAGCCGAGCACCCCAGCCCTCTGCTCTAACCCCTGAACCCCCCCCCCCACACCCAGCCGTCCTCTCTGACCCCTGCACCCCCACACACACACACCCAGCCCTCTGCCCTGACCCCTACACCCCCTCACACATCTCCAGCCCCTGTTCCGACTCCTGCACCCCCCACACATACCCAGCCCTCCCACACCCCATGCCCTCCACACACCCCTGCACAACCTCCACACACCCAGCCTTCTGCCCTGACCCCTGCACCCCTCCACACACCCAGCCCCCCATGCCCTGACTCTTGCACCCCCCCACATCCCCACCCCCACCCTGAGCAGCAAACGGAAGCTCCTGCACCCACCCCCCACATTCCCACCTGCATCCCTGGTCTGGGGTTCCGGCTGCCGGCCCCTTGCCAGCCGGGGTCCCGCAGACCCCACTCAGCCTGCTGCCAAACTAGGTGAACGGAACCCCAGGCCGGCAGCGGGCTGAGCGGGCCGGTGGCGTAAGATCAGCATTTTAATTTAATTTTAAATTAAGCTTCTTAAACATTTTGAAAACCTTGATTACTTTACATACAACAATAGTTTAGTTATATAATATAGTCTTATAGAGACAGACCTTCTAAAAAACGTTAAAATGTATTACCGGCACATGAAACCTTAAGTTAAAGTGAATAAGTGAAGACTTGGCACACCACTTCTGAAAGGTTGCCAACCTCTGCACTAGCGCTTGCAACACCATTGAGAAGTACCCCTTGCAGTTTATGTACTCTTTGGCAAGGTGGTCTGGTGCGAAGATAGGGATGTGCGTTCCATCTATCGCCCCACTATAGTTAGGGAACCCCATCGCGGCAAAGCCATCCACTATGTCCTGCACATTTCCCAGAGTCACTACCCTTCTTAGCAGAAGTGAATAGATTGCCCTGGCTACTTGGATCACAGCAGCCCCCATGGGAGATTTACCCACTCCAAACTGATTCCTGACTGACCGGTAGCAATCTGGCGTTGGCAAGCTTCCACAGGCTATCGCCACTCACTTCTCAACTGTCAGAGCAGGTCTCATTTTGGCATTTATGCGCTTTAGGGCTGGGGAAAGCAATTCGCAAAGTTCCATGAAAGTGGCCTTACGCATTCGAAAGATATGCAGCCACTGCTCCTCATCCCATACCTGCATAACTATGCGGTCCCACCAGTCTGTGCTTGTTTTCCAGGCCCAGAAGTGGTGTACCACCGTGTCAACAAACCCGGCTGCCGCTGCCAGCATGTGCAAATTGCTCCATTCCATGGCTTCCAGCACGGCTATTTGTGTGGTATCACAAGCTTCCCCAGGGTGGCTCCGGCAAGGCTCTGCAAATACTGCAGGATGATGCGCGAGGTGTTTGTGACGCTCACAACAACAATGTACAGCTGAGCGGGGTCCAGACTTGCCATGCTATGGCATCCGCACGAGTAACCCAGGCTTAGGCGCAAAAATGATTGTTTGCCGTTGCTTTCAGGAAAGGATGGTGGAAGAAGGCAAGTGCATCAGGGGCAGATCTGCAATAAAATGTAACCTGACAACATTCCTTTTTTTTTTTTTTATCATGTGCATATAGATCCAGTTATTGTGTTTGCATCTATGTGCATGAGCATATGTGTATGAGAGAGAAAAGTATTCATAGTGAAAATGTATTATGATAATGGGACAACATATTACCATGCATGTTATATAGTCCTCAAAGGCCAACTTTTACTCCGTTACCCACTTTGGGGCTGATTCTAGACTCACTTACTCTGGTACAAATCAAGATTAACTTCAGTGAAGTCAAGAGAGTCACACTAAGGTGGATATGCTGTGAGATCAGAAACAAGTCCACTGAACAAAGCCTTATTCTTTCAATAGTCCCAATGAAATCAATGTAAGTAACGATGGCAGAATCTGGCCCTGACTTACTACCACGATGAGGTTTCTATATATCTGAATTTAGAGATATGATGGTACAGTGAGAGCTAAGAGAAGGAAAGGTAAAATATCTAAGGGGAAAAACAGCACAATGAAATCAGGAGTTTCCAGACTTTGGTAAGCGTCATTACTGTTCCATTTCTTTCAATAGCTACTTTTTTTCTCCCAAATGTACTAACTGCTATTTCTTCCTGGGCTGCACACTCTGAAAACAGAAGTGACTCAAACAAATTGACAGCTCTGAAAATCAGCCATGAAATGTCTGCACTCTGCCAATGGAAAACATGCAATAACAAATATTCAGATATATTCATATTAACATACATTTTTGTATCACTGGATTTGACTTTGGAGGCCAAATTCTGTACATAATTCCCTTAGGGACTAATCCAAAATCCATCAACCTCATTGGGCTTTCAATCAGGCCAATGCTGAAAAGTCTTATAGAATGTAATAAGGATTAAACCTATAGGTTCTATGGAAATGTAACACCGTTCTACAAAAGGTATTAAAAGCTAGAGAGTTTTACAGTAAAGAATGAGAGCCTTTCTAAAGTTTTTTTGAATCAGCCTGTAGAAATCTATAGCAGGGATCTAATTTTCCATATAGTTCTATGGGCTAGTCCAAAGGGCATTTAGAAAGGTGGATCTGCTTCCATTAAATTTTATAAGGCTTTCCCATAAGGGGGTTACACATCTGTGCAATCTCATTGTTTTTAATAGGGGTGTAACTGAGCGCAGAACATGGCTCTCTCTGACTAGTTTACAACATATCAATTCAATACCTGCTTCCATGGTACACAACATGGGAGAGATATCAGTGGCAGGTATTAGGGAATAAGGAATAACCCTACCTTTCTTTTTTTATTTATCACGTCCCTTGGCTAGTAGAATTGTTACCATCACTCCACTTGGAACTTCATTTTTCCATTAGCAGGCAGATGTTATGTTCACCCAAAGGGCACAGAAAACTGTGTTTCAAGCATTTAATTTGTCATCTGTTTAAATCTTCACGCAGACTTGGCTACCAGGACACTGTCAGATGACAACGTCAATACTGAATGAAAGCATTATTCGCTGCAGCTAGTGTTCTCATCAGAAACACCAGGCCTTGCTGAGATAGGTGACACTTCTCTCAAGTCATTTGATTTCTCTTTCTCTCTCAGTGTCTCACTCAAAACTGATCATCATTATTATTATTAGACAGATTCCTAAGGCACCCATCAGCACCAGATTATGCGAGGGCCACTTAGCTAAGATCAGACCATACTTTGCAAATTGGGGTACATTGGGCCTAATGCTTAGCAGTGTTGAGCACCCACAATTGCAAGTGAAGTCAATGGGAGCTGTTCTGTGCCCCTCCAATTTAGATTGTAAATTCCTTGGGGCAGGGACTTTGTCTAAGTACAATATTGTCTCCGTTATACCTCTCCTGAGACTAAAACATAAGGAAGGGGGGAGGGAGAAATAGAGGCATCTACAACACAACATAATGAAGTCAAGTCATTGAGAAATGCAGGTGTTCGGCATCTCCAATAACCAAGCCCACTATGTTTCTTACTCAATACTGTGATCTCTCTCTCTCACACCCACACCCACCTGCCCCTTTAAGAATAATTTTGTCAGGTACTGACAGCACAAAGAAGCCTACAAATTCACACTCTGGCATTCTCAGCAGAGTCCAAGTGGACTGGTTAATGCTCTGCCTTCCTAGAGGTGGGTGTGTGATGAAGCACATGGCTTAAGGGAAATTAGCTTCCCGGGACTTAAGCTTCCATTGCAGTCAAATTAAGACCTTTCATTTTCAAAACCAATGTAATGATCCCCTTGCTGTAATAAAAAACTTATTTTCACTTATGCCTGAGCTCCAAACGGAGCTCCTATGTCCAAACTCAGAGGTTCAGAATTTCCAGAATGACTAGCAGTCTCCTTCCATTTCATACCTTTATATGTTGTCACAGCTAGGTTCACTCAGGTTTACAGAGCTGTGGTCCATGGTTGGTAGTTGTGCAACAGATATCACTGTTACTCACTAGGTGAGAGTGATACCGGCTTTGTTTCTAGTGGAAGGTCAATAGTAGGAATATCTATTTGTATTGCCTTTACCAAGGGGAAAGAGAGGAGTAGGTTCTGCATGATGCCATGCATGAAACACAACAGAACATTAAAGAACTCTTCTGCAGGAGGACAGAAAGGGGCAAATTTTCAAAGGGGCTTCCATTTTTCTGGGACTGTGCTTACAATTCTTCAGGTTTACGTTTCTGTGCATGTAACTCTCTACACTTAAGTTTTTGTACAACCAAAAACTCAGAATTGGGCACTCAGTAGTTTTTTTGTGCACAGCTCTGAATTTCTGCATACACAGAGACATAGGGCCAGACCCTCGGGTTCAGCTGAGCTCTAAGTAGTACTGAAACCTATTGTCTTGGAGGATGAGAATCAAAGATGGCTTAAAGACACCTTTTTACACCTACCTCTCCCCACCTACCCCAATCCGGGGAGAGTTGGGGATTGGTTTAACCTCCAGCACAATTTAAAGGAGCCTTCGGGATGCTTTAACTTACTCCGTCTGCAACTGTCCCCAATAAACCATTACATAAGTAGGGATTGTTGGAGTGCAAAGTCGTACACAAAGAGAATCCTTAATAGCCCTGTTAAGGAAACTCTCTACCCCTGTTGCATGGCATGGAAATGGCACAAAAGGGCCAGAGGGGAGACCAAGGATCTGGCCCTTAGTTAGGAGAAATTATAGGTGTGATTTTTAATAGGCCACTGTCAAAAATTTGCCTCCAAAAGATATTTTTTAATGAATTTTATGGAAAGCAGAACATATTAAGATGGTTGACTCTAGAGACTAGATGCTTATGAAAGGCAGCTTTCACACTGGATAAATATTCTGAATTATTGCATATTCCTTCAGTTAGTTACACTAATCTAATCAAATGACACTGCCCTGTCTAAGCAGAAGCTTATCTCAGGTCATTATAAATGGTACAGATGGTAGCTGGCTTTAGTACTAATGCCTGACAGCATTAGTGCAGGGATATAAACACAGCATTTGTACCATAATTAAAACACACCGCTGTATAAGTGACCAGGTCATTACAAATAACATGACAAATTATAATGCCTATCAACTTAGTTTACTGCACTAACTAACGATACAACCTCACATCAATAGCGGCTAATGGCACTATGCTATAAATTCAATAATTACATCAACAAAATTTAAAACTCAGCTATTTCACATTTCTAGATGAAAGGTCAGAATCTAGACCTATAGCGGATATAAATAATCACACAAATAAAACCACACAAATGAACAAGCAAACCTTCTCAGCAGCAATTAACGCTACGTATAGACACTGCAACTGGGTCATACGTTCAGATTTGGATCTTAATGCTAAAGATGGCACAGAGATTTTTTTCCCGCCCTATTAGCATTGAATATGGAGAGACACACCTTGGTCAAGATCTTCAGAAGCGAGTAGTGATTTGCTGGGTGCCCCACTTAAGGCACGTTAGAAGTGACTGATTTTCATACACTATTGAGCACCCACTGTATAAAAATCAGGTCCCTTGAAGTTGTCTATTCCGGAACCACTACCTTTTGAAACCTTAGCCCTTGCTTTCAGTCTCACCCAGCAAGATCAGGCTAACCACCACAGTATGCATGTGGATGACCCAAATAGGTCTCATGCCATAGTCAAGTTCATAAAGTTGTGGAACTGATTTTGTTGGGTACATTCAGTCCCTTTCCTCATCATCGGGATGAAGTGCCCTGTAGTGGTAAGAGCCAGGTAGTCAGGATCCTTGGAGTCTATTCCAACCTCTGCCATTGACTCACTGCGAGACCTTGGGCAAGTCCCTTTGCTTCTCTTACTTCAGTTTATCCAACTCTAAATGAAGCATAATAATACTTATCTGCATTTAAGGTGAGGCTTAATTAATTTATCCATGCAAAGTGCTTTGAGATCCTGAGATGCAAGTACTTTTAGAAATGAATATTTATTATATTTTCGAATACTGTATAACGGGGGGATGACACATAGGATTCAACAGAAAATTAATACATTTTCTACAGAAATTACTAAAAACCTAGGGCACTGAATAGTGAATTAGATCATTACTATAGGTTTCATGAACCACTTTATAGGATTATCCAGCAGGCATATAATTCTCTATTAAATTCTATAGGATAGCCCAAAAAGCTTCCAGAAACATTGTCAGTTTCTATTAAATTCCATTGGATGTCTCCATAAAAGGGAGGTCTCGTGATGTAAAGCAAACCTGTCTGCACTCAGACAGACACATAGTGCTGGCACTTTGATGTTACTCTCCCTTTCTCAGTCATTTAACTCATCATAAGTACATTGCAGTTCGGTTTGTTCAACAGAGCAAGATCTAAAACTAGGGTTACCATATTTCAGCAAGCAAAAAAGAGGACGGGAGGAGCCCCACCCTAGCCCCGCCCCCGTCCTGCCCTAGCCCCACCCCATCCTGCCCTAGCCCCGCCCCTATCCCTGCTACTTCCCCCCCTCAGGACCCTCAACCCTCCCCCCGCTCCTTGTCCCCTGACTGCCCCCTCCTGGGACCCCTGCCCCTAACTGCCCCCCCAGGACTCCACCCCCTACCTAAGCCTCCCTGCCTCTTGTCCCCTGACTGCCCCCTCCTGAGACCCTCCCCCCATCCTAACTGGCCCCCTAGAACCCTACTCCCTACCTGTACCCTGACTGCCCCAACCCTTATCCACACCCCCACCCCCAGACAGACCCCTGGGACTCCCACGCCCCATCCAACCACTCTCCACCCCGACAGCCCCCCCCAGAACTCCCGACCCATCTAAACCCCTCTGCTCCCTGTCCCCTGACTGCTCCGATCCCTCTCCCCACCCCTGCCACCTGACAGCCCCCCCAGAACTCCCAAACACCCCCCCCGCTCCTTGTCCCCCGACTGCCCCCTCCTGGGACCCCTGCTCCTAACTGCCCCCTCCTAAGATCCCCCTCCTAACTGCCCCCCAGGACCCTACCCCCTACCTGTACCCTGACTGCCCAAAACCTTATCCACACCCCCACCCCCAGAAAGCCCCCCCTGAACTCCAGACCCCCCCCCCGTCTCTTGACTGCCCCCTCCAGAACCTCCCTGCCCCTTCTCCGACCCCCTGGCTCCCTTGTTGTTGGCCTTCACCTAATATCTCTGTGAGCTTGCTCAGGAACGGCCTGAGCCTCTCGTCCCGGCACGCTGGGCAGCAGGGGAGGAGGAGCGGGGGAGGAGCTCCAGACTGCCGGAGGCGATCTGCGAATGCAGGGAGGGAGGGAGTGATCTCTGCTGCAGGGGAAGCGGAGGAGGGGCTCTCTCTGGCTGTCGGAGCCCCATGTAAGTGGCACCATCCGGCCAGCTGTCCTGTTAGCCACGTGCGCTTTGCATGGGGGGGGGAAGTCCGGACATTTACAAATTCCCCCCAGACACTATTTTTAGCTCAAAAAGCCGGACATGTCCGGGGGAATCCGGACGAATGGTACCCCTATCTAAAACGTACCACTGACCCGAGACACGGAAGTGTGCTGGCCTCTGTTAGTGGAGACACAGGCTGTGCAGCAGAATGCTAGGCCCCTGCCAGTATTAGAATATTGATTATTATGCTAATTGCCAAAAGCAGCTGTAAGGCCTTTGTAGCAGCCTTAGCATAAGTAGGCAGGCCAGGGGAGGAGATGAGTGACCGGTGAAAGGAGGGCAGAGGGAGTGACCGGTGAGAGGGACTGACCACGAGAATTGAGCATGATGCTGCCCCACCCTGTCTTGCTTCTTTCAAACGGCTGGAGTTTGCAATTTTGGAAAGACAGGAAGTATATCTATATTTGAATTCTGGTGTGTGTGTGTGTCGGGGCCCATGAGACTGCAGACTCTGCAAAAACACATCTGTATAACTAATGGCTTGAAACGTCTTGCTCAACAAACTGGTTGCTCAGCCATTACTGGTGATTGACAAACTATGTGACATTTTGAGCATAAAAGGGGAAAGAGGTCTGCATGATTTGGATTTGACCTTCTGGCCATCTCTTGGAATCCCCAGCAACAGGCGAGTAGCTGGCCATTTGAACCTTGTCGTTTGACCACTCAAGACCCCTTCAGACTGTGGATAGCTATTGTTTGGGGGCACTCTGCATATTTGTGTGTGCTTGAGATCTAATAAAATAGTAAAAGCAGCAAAGAGTCCTGTGGCACCTTATAGACTAACAGATGTATTGGAGCATGAGCTGTCATGGGTGAATCCCCACTTCGTCGGATGCATCCGACAAAGTGGGTATTCACCCACAAAAGCTCATGCTCCAATACATCTGTTAGTCTATAAGGTGCCACAGGACTCTTTGCTGCTTTTACAGATCCAGACTAACACGGCTACCCCTCTGATACTTAATAAAATAGTAAGTTCGGATGAAAGCATGTTGGGTTTGTGCCAATATTAAATCAGACGGATGCGCCGTGTCCCCCTTTGATTTGTTCCTGACACTGCCTTGCAAAGAGTACAGTCACCCCCAGCTTTGGGTTAAGAGAACCCTGGGTAACAGCCAACCCTGGGTAACAGTCTCCAAAATTTTCAAACCTGTATGTCTAAAGTTAGGCTCTTAAATCCATATTTTGGTGTCTAAATAGAAGTGGCCTGGCTCTGAACGGTGTGGAATACCCGCAACTCCAATTCAGTTGGAGCTGATGGGTACTTAGCAATTCTGAAAACCAGGCCACTTATATCTAGGTTCCTAAATATGAATCTGAAAACTGAACCTCGGGCACCATGCTTTGAAAATGTTGATCTCACCGAAAGAATTGGACAAACAACTTTCCTCTGCTTCCCCACACCAGGCATCAACATGGTATGCCAACGCCTGCATTCCTTCCTCAGGAAAAATGCCCACCAAAATCAAATAGTGTATAATACAACTAAGGACTCTGGGTTTGGGCCCTAAGTGTGCAACCTTCCATCCTTCGCCCATCCCACTACAAAGGGCATATTTGCCAGACCTGTATACTCAGCTACACCAAACCATCCCATCCAATCTTTTTTTTTTTAATTTCATTTTCTGCTCAGGGTCTGGCATGTTGCCAATAGGAATCCTGACCTGGCATTAAAAGGCTGAATTTAACGTCTTTGCTGGGAAGCAGACAAAATTCACACCTGAGTTGTAAAATTCAGACTTCACAGCTGGGATCCTGATCCAAAGAAATCTGTTGTATATTCCCAAACCTGCATATGCAGCCTTTTGCTCCATGTAGTAATTAACGCCTATAACATACCCTCTCTCCTAGCAACTCTCAAGCCCAGCAAACATGACTGCCACCATCTTTTATCCTAGCCAGACTGCTAAATGAAGAACAAGATTATGCCTGAGTAAGGAAAACAAAAGCTGGATTGGTGTCCTTCCATCACAGAGCACTAGTACTGCTGTCTCTCTAGTCTAGGCCATTATTATGTGGTGAAGTCAGTCCTGTTGCCAAGTGAACTTCCTGTATCAAGGGATGATCTATTCAGAAGATAATCTTTTATGACAGCCTTGTTACTGGATATCCTCTTTGCCGAGTAATCTCATCAATAGTTCTATGCAGATTTTGCAACCTTTGGGCATGATGCAGCAGAAAACACCCATTGCCTTCCAGGCCGCATTAGCCCTGGGATGCTTACTCTGCACTGGCCGATCTGTTCAGGGAAGGAGAGCCCAGGTATATGAGTATTTGACCTCAAATGCTCCATTTTACTGCTCGGGATTGTATCATTAGTCACAGACCTAATAATGATTTTGAATTGGCAATTCTGCCAAAAAAAAAAAAAAAAAAAAAAAACACACCACACAACAGCTGGCACCTGCACTAGGTTGATTAAAATTAAAAAGCAGAACTTCATGAAACCTGAGGTGTGATACTGCAGAGTGCCAAAAGCAGCATAGTAGAATCTGCTACCTAAAAAAAAATCCTTGGAATAGGGAGCAGGTTCCCCAGCCGCATGGCCAGGAAGGTCAGCAGAATTCCCATGGACTTGCAGCTGTAAAAACTTCTTTCTGTTAATTCCCTCTGCCTTCAGAATCTAGATGGATTTAAATCATAAATCCCATATACAGTGCTCTATGTACTGCAGTCACATTTTCCAGTGGACCCCCTCACACTGCTCTTCCTTGTTTCCAGAGGCAACAGGCCTCAGCCGATTTCTCAGCCTGAACAGCTCCCTCTAGGAACCACTAACAATATACAACAGTCTGGCTCTGTGATAGGTTCAGTCTAATAGCGGGTGTCTAATCACAAAAACTTTCGACACTACCCACGACAAAAAATCCTAATTATTCCCCTGGAATTGATAACTAAGGAACCATTACCCATTTCTGCCCCAATGGATGCCTACTGCTTTTGAAATCAAACACAATTAATGCTCCTGAAGTAGCCAGTATCTTACCAATACAAAGCACTAGAAGATAACTGATAGAAAACAATCTTGCATTTGCAGGCAGGCAAACTACATGACCTCTCTCTATACCTCTATGATTGTATAAATGCCATTAAGGAAATCAAGTTTCTTGGGGTGGAGTGGGGAGTTTCCATCTTCCTTCCCCTTGGCTTTGATGCTGTAGCAGTTTACAAAGAAAAATCAGACTTAACAAGCATACACATACCAGACAGACAGAAAGAGACAGGATACCCTCCAACAGCACTATCTAGTAATTGCCATGAGGTGGGGAGATGGATGGTCAAGAGAAGGAAACCAAAGATTTGAACAGATGCGGGAGGAGAGCTTGGACAAATGGAAGAGAATGAAAGGGGAAGCTTTGCATTGTTTCCAATTTCCCACCCACTTCCCTCTCCCAGCCACCCCTACACACACATTGGCATCCCTTGGCAGCTCTGTGATTAATGCAGAAAGTTGTGGTTCTCACTTACTTAGGATGCTGGAGAATAACAGGCTCCTGGTTTTAATATCTGTACCTCACATGATTAATAACTACTTAAGCACTCGAAAAAATTCTTACTGCTTTTCACATCAATCACAGAGCAGTTGTTACTTTTCCCCAACCCAATGTGGTGCAAGAAAATTGTTTGACTGGTTTTCATAATCCTCTCAACAGTGGAGCAGTCAGTGCTCTGTTCTAGTGAGAGATTTTCTGGAGCCAAGGTCTCTGGGTCTGGTCATAAAATGCGGCTTCTTATAGCGGATTGAGACTATTGAGAGCACATATGGGAAAGCAGCTCGTTTGCATTTGGCTCAAAGAAGTCAGCTGAAGGGCAGAACCTAAATGAGAAGGAAATTCCCCCAAATTAAAAGTTATTTCCAGTCTCCTCTTAATAGAAATGTTGTGTATTACTCATTTATAATAGTGATTGTAAGGAATTTAATTGTGCACAGCAAAATACCATAGACCTCCTCTGCTCATGAGGTGTGGCTCTACCCACATACCCCCTCCCAGTGCTTCAGAGATTGGAACGAGGACACAATTAAGTCCCAGCCATAATAAGGATGCCATGCATGAGGAACTCAGATCTGGAAGTTGGGAGACACCCCTCCACGCCTACCCAGTGCTAGGGAAGAGCTGGTATGTCATATAATTATTATTATTTATTCGCTAGGCATCAGCAGTTGCCCTACCCATCCCATAGAACACCCTAATTAAGATGCTGCTTAGGCTACAGCAAAAAGAACTCGCCATACAAATTAATGGGACATTTCCCTGCCATCAATACAAAGTTCCCGAATAAAAGAAACCAAAAATGAAGAGGGAGAGGCGCTGGGAAATCTGCAGTGGGATTCTCACTTCACAGATAATGCCAATTATTCTGCAATTACAAGAACCCTGCAATAGGAATCAAGCCATGGAGGTACCACTTCAAATACAAGCCTAGCCCTGGAGTGCAACAGAGGCTTAAGCTTAACGTAACTTTAAAAACCAGCTACTGTATTACCTTGCCTGAGAAATGATGGTCTCGCAGACCCTGAGCGAGAAGGAGCTGAAAGGCCTGAAAGGCCTGCTGTCAGGCAACAGCAAATCCTTCTCTTTATTCATGGAGGGAGGATCAAGTCAGGAGAAGCCCCAGTTTGCTTGTCATGCTTCGCTTAGCAGACAGCAGTTCTCACACTGCCCTGCCCACAGCTAGCCTGTGCAAGTTCCCTAGAGACCCAGAAATTGATGTGCACTCCTCAGTGAGAAACCACTTCAGCTCTCAATGGAGAGATTAGTGAGAGATGGTGGGGCGTAATGTGGGTGGGGTGTGTGTGGAGAAATATATACTTTGTCCTCTCTCTCCCACAGATTGGGGTGGGTCTGTCTCCCCGGTCTCAAAGTGTTGCAGTGCTATACTGAAGAGGGAATGACACTCTTTAGAGTTAGCCCTATGAATGACAATTTAAGCCCTTACACCTCAAATTGAGAACCAATCAAGAAGATCTGGGAGGACTTCAAAGGATTACGCTATCCCCACACTCATTATATCAAAAGTAAACTCTACTGAAGTTAACGGAGTTACACCAGCATGAAACTAACCTGAGAGGAGAATCAGGTCCTCAGTCTGCGTGCAAACCTACCAGCAACCTCACTAGGGTGACCAGATGTCCCGATTTTATAGGGACAGTCCCGATTCTTGGGTCTTTTTCTTACATAGGCTCCTATTACCCCCCACCCCCGTCCCAATTTTTCACATTTGCTGTCAGGTCGCCCTAAACCTCACTGGGAGTTCTACATCCAGAACAAGGACAGGCTGTGGCTTCAAACACCTTCATTAGCAGCAACAATGGGAAGTTAAAACGTTCTGAAGAGTTGGTGTTGAAACAGATCTGTTCTGATGACGCTGTGGCATTTATTGACCATACTACTTTTCCTTTCACTTCATAATTCTCATATACACAAACACTGCAGTCACCTCCCACTTCGCATAACCCACACCAACACAGACAGGCTCTCTGTCCCACCCAGTGAGTCTGCTACTGCCTCCCACAGTTCAGAACTAATCCTTTAGCTCTGACAGGAGAGATTCATGCTTTAAGTCCCAAAGGTGCCAGTTTCAATCTCTGCAGAAGACCCAGTGTGAAAGTGAAATGAATTATATTAAAGAAATAGAATAAATTAAAGAATGCTGTATGTACCTTTAAGTAGAAATGAGAAATGCTGCAATCCACGTGTCAGGAAAACAGACATTAACTGTTAATCAATTGCTCCACTTAAGGGGGATTGGTGAAGAATTAGCCTTAGATCGATAAGAGTTAATAAGGAAGCAGGATATGCATATTGTGCCCCAGGCAAATTTTACAATTTTGCTCTCTCTGTCCCTTTGTTTAGTTTGCACCCTTTTATCTGTATAAATAAGACTGTTTGAATCTTGCATGGTGCTCACATTATTTGAGTGTTATTAGCAGAGCGTTGTGCTAATAAAACAGAGTGGTCTGACAAACTGAGTCCTAAGTCTAACTTTGACACCAGCCAGCAATAAAGATATAATAACCAAGTGCAGTAGTGTGGACTCATGCTCCTAGGACTTAGTTCCTTTTACAAACAAACTACTCGTCTAGCATGAAGCATGAGAAAAAATAATCAACACTAAACTGCACTTGTCAAAAGAAATGTAAAGGATATACTATTACTAGGGCCCTACTAAATTCGTGGCCATGAAAAACGTGTCACGGACCGTGAAATCTGGTCTTGTGTGTGTTTTTACCCTATACTATACAGATTTCACAGGGGAGACCAGCGTTTCTCAAATTGGGGGTCCTGACCCAAAATGGAGTTGATGGGGGGGTCGCAAAGTTATTTTAGGGGGGTTGCAGTATTGCCACCCTTACTTCTGTGCTGCCTTCAGAGCTGGGTGGCCGGAGAGCAGCAGCTGTTGGCCAGGCAGCGCAGAAGTAAGGGTGGCAATACCATACCATGCCACCCTTACTTCTCACTGCTGCCTTCAGAGCTGGGTGGCCGGAGCGTGGCGGCTGTTAACTGAGGGCCCACCTCTGCAGGCAGCAGCGCAAAAGTAAAGGTGGCAATACCATATCATGTCATCTTTACTTCTGTGCTGCTGGTGGCGGTGGCTTTGCTTTCAGAGCTGGGTTCCCGGCCAGCAGACGCCGCTCTCCAATTGCCCAGTTCTGAAGGCAGCATCACCGCCAGTAGCAAGGGTAGCAATACCGCAACTCCCACCCTAAAATAACTTTGTGACCCCTCCACAACTCCTTATTGGGTCAGGACCCCTACAATTACAACACGGTGAAATTTCAGGTTTAAATAACTGAAATGATTAAACTTATTTTTTAAATCATAATTAATATACACTATATACTTTTGCATGGTATCTTTGTGACAGAAAGGAGCATTTTTAAAATTTGCTGATTAAAAAGCAACTGCAATCTGCACTGGATTCCTCCTAAGGAAAAGCATCAATGACATTCAACAGCACTTTGGGGAAGATCAAGATATGTAATTATTAGGGTGGGGAAGCAACCAACTTTGATTTTTCTGGCATTTCCGCTTACTACAGTCATTGCTCAACATTCCGAAGAGCATCCTCTGACATGTATCAGTACAATCGGTGGTGATTTAAATACTAGATTCACTGAATGTAACTATCAAGTCATTAGCACAGCCCATTTTTCTTCCCTGACCGTGCACTGTGGTGTGTCTTCAGAGCTCACGCGAGAGGAGCTGTGTTGGCCTTTCCCCACTGTCAACTGTCTCAACCCGCAGCCCAATCAACACGCAGCTGCAGCCCACGTAGATGTACAGGTATTGTATATCGTGTGTGGACATGGCCCATAGAACACAAAGAACTGCATATGCGGCCCACAGTGGTAAATAGGTTGAGAACCACTGGTCTACTGAGACCGGTCACAGTTTGAATCAGTTGCCTGGGCAGGCAGATGGAAATGAAAACTCCTGGAACTGTGGCAGCAGCTTGCAACTTAACTGCCTGAAAAGGATTTCTTTTCCTTGGTGATAATTCAAATCTACTTCCAGCGAGACTGCAACAGTCCTATGTTACACCCAAGGGCCAAACTTAAAACGTGCTACTCATTCCAAGCCTGATCCAAAACTCACTGACATCGGTGGAAAGTCTGTGATTGGACCAATGGGCTTTGGTTCAGGCGCATAGTCTTTTGGGGAGCACCAAGCACACCAGGATGAAGAAATTTACAGCAGAGCGGCATGTTCTGGCAGCCCACCAATGACGCACAGTAGCCCACTTGTTTGCCTGATGTACAGATTTCCAGCTAGAACAATATTTTGCCATATTTCTTTCTCTACCATGGGATTTAAAGCTGGCAGCATTGTAGGCTTTGAAATAAACTTTATGAAAAGCTGGTCTGCAGCCCAGTTTTGGCACGTCCACAGCTACTTGGTTCCCTCACAGTACAAAATATTGCTAAGTTGCATGGAAGCCCGCTCTGCTGACTCTGCTACATTAAAAGCTGTGATGAGCCATTTCAAAATAAATCCTCCGAGCTAAAAGCTTGGGCTGCTCACTGACTTCACTGCAATGGAAAAGGTACTTGCTCCACGAACTCCTCCCTGTTTCAAAAGAGTTTCCTCTCATGGATTCCAATAAAAACACTTGAGACCCCGCTCCTTAGGAACAAAGATCTACAAACGGCTCAGGCAATCAGAGGGTGGCTAGATCGGTTTGTGTCTGTAGGACAGCACGACTCTAACTCCCACACAAATGAGTTGCAAAGTGGGGAGGCAAGTCCCAAATCAGCATGCTGGATCCCTGATTCTATTTCTATGCCAATCACATACATCATGTATTGGCCAACAGTGCTAGTATCAGGGCAGGGTGAGCATGAGCCAATTTAGTGCTAGTGCAAGATGCCAGAATGGCGGACTCCGACTGCAGTCCTTTGTTACGCACACAGCAAGCCAGGGCCAGGTGCTAATCTGAGGTGAATCAGAGTAGAATAATAATGTCAATAGAGCTACGCTAATTTGCACCAGGTGAGGATCTGGCCCACAAGATGGACAGCAAAGGCACGTGTTATCCCTTGCCACTCCACCAATGTGAATCAACCTTCAGCGTGTGGCACCCCCAAGCAAGAAAGGAATAACGTATGCCCATTCAATCTTTGGCCTTTTAGCCAAAATTATTAACCAAGTTACCTACTAGTACTGCTGGTGGAGGCTGTTTATGCAATGTGGACATCTGTCCAGTGGGAACTGGCCTGATAAACTTGGAGCCACATCACCAGATCCTCAGCTGGTGTAAATGGGTGTAACTCCATCTGGCACCTCAAGCTGATGGTACCACCCATAATGATAAGTCAAACTAAGCAAAAGTGGACTCCCTCCTCCCCTTATGTCCTATTTGCCCACACATACCTAGCTCTTGCATAAGTTACATAAGAACAGCCATACTGGGTCAGACCAAAGGTCCATCTAGCCCAGTATCCTGTTTACCGACCATCAGGGCCGATGGGGGGGGGGGGGGGGAAAGCCAGTACAAATTACCGGGGCCCGGCAGTCTGGAAGGGGGCCCAGCTTCCCGCCCTCTCGTCGGCCCAGTTTAGCCGGTCTGCCCTTGCTGGGGGGCCCGAAAACTTTTTTTCACCGGAGCCCGAACCCGCTCTCGGCGGCCCTGCCGACGGTGGCCAATGCCAGGTGCCCCAGAGGGAGTGAATCTAACAGGTAATGATCAAGTGATCTCTCTCCTGCCATCCATCTCCACCCTCTGACAAACAGAGGCTAGGGACACCATTCCTTACCCATCCTGGCTAATAGCCATTAATGGACTTAACCTACATGAATTTATCCAGTTCTCTTTTAAATGCTGTTATAGTCCTAGCCTTCACAACCTCCTCAGGCAAGGAGCAGCAGTACTGGGACAACAGTATTGTAGATTTACTCACTGACAAAGACATCCCATATAGCATTTGCTACGAATGTCTTAGTTATACGTGGAATTAATTACTAGTGACAATTTTTAAATTTAATTTAGCTAGCTGATTGAGACTTGAAGCCATTTCAGCTGGGCAACAGCATGTCACTAAACTTAACAGTCCCCTCCTCTTTCTCCAACCACGACGGCCAACCCTTTTCTAACCCAAACCCATTCCCATATTAAAACTGCAAGGGCTTGTCAGCAGCACATCAATTTTTTTCTAGATAAGACAACCCCATTGCTGTGTACTGACTGGCAGCTGTCCTTCACCACAGAGGTGCTGTACGCATATATTTTTTGATAACTCGGAACTATATTGAGTGTTATACATTACATATTACAAGATAACAATATTAACAACATAAATTGCTTTAGTATTATATATAACATAGGATATAAATATATATTAACCTTATTCTATCTTCTATTATTACAGGACATAATAATCTAGAACATAATGATACTAATATTATATTGCTTTGCAGGTAACTGGCCCCCATCTCTGTAAGAGAGGAACTATAGCTCACACTCAACAGGCTGCAATCTCGGCCCCAGCTAATAAGATTTCTCTAAACATGCAAATAAGGAACGATTCTGTCTTTAAGAACTTAAGGAGCAGGATTTCTATTTCATTACTCTTCTTTTTTAAATAGGTTTTGCTTGTTCAGTCCTACATTCCGCAGTAAAGCAAAAGCCCATCCCCTGGCGGTTAAGAGCCGTGGTGGAGGATGTACCACTACCACTCCACAATATTTCTAGGTAAAACTTCCTGAAGGTGGGATTCATAGATTTCAAGGCCAGTAGGGACCATTACAACCATTGGATCTGACCTCTTGCATAACATACAGCACAGAACTCAAAATACCAAGTTTCCTGCCTCCTGGTTTGGAATCTCCTTTGAATGAAGCACACAGGGGCGAAGAGACATGTTCAAGGCCAGAGAGTCACTGCTAGAGCTGAGAATATAAGCCAGGAGGCTCAACTCTCTGCTCTAATCACTAGCCCATATTTCCCGCACACTAAGGACCCCTATAGGACATCAGCAGGCTTTGAAACTTTGACCTTCAGGCTTCTATCCCTAAATGTACAGAAGTTACCAAAGTCCTATTGAAGTATTCAACACACTCACAAGGGGAGTAGTGGAAGCCTTATTGTTTGAGTCATTTGATTGGGCAAAGATCTAAAAAATATAAATTTAGAGAACACTTCTACACTGGCAGGGGATAGATAAGATTATTGAGCAGTGTTTTCCCTCTCTAGCTTATTTGATCCTGTGATTCAAGTCCACAGGCCTTCCACCTCTTTGAGAAGAAAGAGGCACCACAAAGTTGCTTGTTTATGGGAAGGGAAAGTCACTTGGTATGCAAAGTAACTACAAGAGATTATGTTTCTCTTGCAGAATCTATGAGGATATCTTGATTTTTTACCTGCTAGGGGATAATTTAACTTTACAGGTACATGATGTTAATAAGGCTAGACTCTTCCTACCTCCCCGCCCCCCTCCGCCCAAAGAAAGATGAAAGAAAGAAGACTAAAATCCAGATATTGCTAATTGGTGCAAATAGGAAAGCATCTGGAACCTTATACTCCCAGACTAAATCACCACCACCAATGTTCTGCTGAGTGCTAATTTTACTGGCTGCCAAGATGACCACTTTAAAGACAGAGCAATAATGTTAGCCCAACTATTTATAACGACTGATTTATGACGTGTTTAACAGATGTTATGGTAACTGAAGCCAAGGGCAGTCTAAGGCACAGCAGCAGAGTGGTTCACAGACACATACGTCTGCAAGGAGATTTCTGGGGACCAGCACAATTTTGTTTTTAAGTGTGGACATTTGAACGCCCCAGGTTTCTTGATATCTTGTTATTTTCACAATCATTAATTCTCCTCCTAGTAGAGACTTCGTATCCCCTGTTTCCAGAGAGGCCAATCTCCTGCCAATTTTGAGGCCTGCTCTATATTAAGGCTGAGGCAGGTGAGGTCAGAAGCCACGAAATCCCTCTAGCATGTGTCAGGCCATCCAAGAGGTCTTCTCTATCCAGATTTTGTTGGCACAAATGCATAAAGCTGGCAGGCTGGTATGGACTCCGGCATACGGAGCAGATGGCCTTCTTGTTCAAAGGGTCTGGCCAATATCAATGAATTTGATCCCCTGTGCCCACCAGGTCAGCCCTGCTCCTCACGCACCCGCTCAGGGGATTGTGGGAAAGAGCAGGTTGACAGATAACACACACAAAACAGTTGTTAATAAAACCAAATTGAAATGCTTTTTGGAATTCAAACAAATATCAACTGAGTATTTTGTCCCTTCTTTTTGTGCCATCTATTGAGACCTTATTATTTCCCCTCTGTAGATACTCCATGCTCTAGATGCCATCTTGATTATCCCTCCAATTTTTTCCTTGACTGAATCGACACCCCCCCCCCCCCCTCAACAATGCTTATATACATAGTAGATAGGTGCCTTATAAATACTTTAGATTACATTACAGGTTTTATATTGCAACCACTGGCCTTCATCTGAGAGGAAATGAAGAGAACTGCATTCAGAGTCCAACAACGTTACCACTTAACTAACCACAAGGAGTTCAACCTGTTGAAAGGCACAAGACATTCCCACAATCAAAAGCATTTCTTTTTTGACGAACAGTGTAAAACCAGGGCTTGATAAAGTTGATCAGTCCTGAAAGCACTTCAGCCAGACTGAAATATCCAGAATCCTATCAAATCATATCATTCTGATTACCCATCTCAAGAAACATTCCAGTTCAGAGATGAATGTTTTGTACCATTTGAAAACTGGGATCCCAAGCTTTCAAAAAAATATAAAATCTCATTTTTAGCTCTAATAACTCGAGCCAGTGGCTACTAAATTCATGTCATAACAAAAACCAGGGAAAGAGTCAAGAATGAGAATGATGTGAATTTATGGGCCAGTATCGGACAGTCTGCCAAGGCTATGAACAAATGTGAAAAAAACAGCACTCATCTATCCAAAGATACAGTCTAAAGAATTTATTTGTAGTCCTGGTAATTCATAAAATATCAGATCTTAAAACCATCATTATTTCTTCAGACTAATCATGATTTTTCAGCCACCAGTTCAGGAATTAATATAGCAAATTTCAGCCCTCTGACCAGCATAATTCTAATCCACCACCTCCATCTAACAATATCAAAGTGAAACATCGATTGACCTTCATGACATCCTGACCACATGAAATAGCGATGAAATTATTATTATGCCCATTTTAGAGAAAGGTGACTAAGACAAAGAGACATTAAATGGTTGCCCTTAGTCACCATCAAGATGATGTCGGCTTTGGGCTTAGAACCCACATTTCGGGACACCTAGTCCCCAGGTCTAACCACAAGACACCTTTGTCTCCACAGTTTTCAAACCCTGCAGTTTGTCTCCCACTAGTGAAGACTGAACTCTTGACCTATGCAACATTCCCACTCTCAGAGACCCTGGGAATAAAAGGCCTGGTCCAAGACCAGTTCCTAGACATCCTACATGGAAGCACATACTGCTAGACCATGGCAACAGCAGAAGGGGATTAGGTATTCCTCCTTCAGTGTGAAACCAACATAATGAGGGGAATAGGCCCTTTTGTTCCTGTATTATTAGTTTAAAAAAAATGCGACCTAAAACGTGAGATCTTTTTTTAAAAGTCACATTTTCTCTCATTTTATGGCAAACAAGTTCTTTTATGGAACACGAGTCACCTGCCAAACTCCAGGGAGCTTTTTAAGAGATGAAAAATTAATGTGGGACTTCTTTAATTATTCTTTTTTAAAAGATTACAGACAGTCACAGTTTCTAATTTGATCAGTGGAGTCTATGACACTACACCCCATATTTTTCATAGAGATATTGTTATATATGATATGATTATGGCATAATTATGATGTACTTTGTGCAAGATAAGGCATGTGAGATGTTATTGAAAAGGTTATAATTTATTGAATATGATTATCCTACTTGTATGCATGTATCATTATGGTATCTGAAGCTGGCTCTCCGCCCAAGAAGACAGCTTAAACACACCTGAGAAACAAGGACTAAACTGGGGGAGAAGGGTTGAACCCAGGTTAGAGAAATGTCTAGCCTGTAAAAGGAATACCTGGAGTTTTAAGCCGCAAGCAAGGACAGCTTGCCTTCAAGAATCTCTGCAATCTGCCTAAAACAACAGTTAGGGGGAAAAATTGCTACACATATTCAATTTCTTTAGTATATTAAACTTAGATTGTGTTTTTGTTTTATTTGCTAGGTAATCTGCTTTGATCTGTTTGCTATCCCTCATAATCACTTAAAATCTATCTTTGGTAGTTAATAAACTTATTTTGTTTTGTCTAAAATCAGTGTGTGAAAATCATAACTGGGGGGCAAAAAGCTGTTGCATATCTCTCTCCACATTGAGGGAGGAGGCGAATTTCATGAGCGTATGCTGTACAGTTCCCTGTGCACCATAGGACGGTATAATTTGGGGTTTACCCTTCAGAGGAGGGGTATGCCTGAGAAGCTGGTAAGTTCCTTAGCTGTTTAGCTTTCCTGGTCAGAAAGCCTGTTTGCATGTTACTACAGCTGGGTGTGTCCCTCCAGTGTGAATGCCGGTGGAAAAACAAGCTAGGAAAGCGTAGCAACTTGTCACAGCAGCACAGTGTGAAAGGGAGCCCAGACTGGTGGGCTGAGTGGTACCCCAGTTCCAGGTGGCACCCTGGGGGGAACCTGTCACAGAGTCATTTTCCCTCAGTTCCCTCGTGCAAGTACTTACACATCTGCTGTGACTGCATATGTGTAGCTAACACTAGGTTAGTGAAAGATCAGTGTGTAGAGACTGGCCTCTACCTAGACCCTTTACTTTAAAAGAAAAATCCCTGAAGGAGAAATGTGTAAGAAAGCTCTCTCTTTCTCTGTGTTTTCAAGAGAGGAGAGTTTCAAATCAAAACCTTTCTCTTGGGTAAAGTAGATTTCTATGTGTGCAAAACAAACTGGAGGGGTTACAAGCTACCGCCATCTCAAGTAAAACTCTGAATTTACAAACAACTCTACTCTCTAGGGTAGAGATGGGATCGTCTTTACTTATGGGTGTGTGCACAATGCCTAGGGACTCAATGGGGCACTGATCTCAAATCAGAGCAACTGCAAATACATTTATTTGCATTTGGATTTATTTTAATAAACACTTATGGAAAATTATAATAGTTCACCTGCTCCTAACAGAGCTAAATATTGTTATTTTTATTATTACTGCTTGTTCCTCGCTTGAAATCTTGTGTTGCTCCCCTCTACACGCCCTCCTTCTCCCCCTCTCCCCCCAACACCACAGTAATTTCCAGATCAACTGGAAGGTCATAATAAACTCTTCAGAACAAAGAATTTGGGCCTGATTCTGTTCTCCAACTGGTATAAATAGATGAGAGGAGAATCAGACCTCAAGGAGTTTTGTTTTTTAAAGGAGAAGGGAGAGCATTTGTTCCATGAGCATAATAGTGACACATTTTCCTCTTACACTTCTTTTACACATGTGAAATTAAACTGAAATCAGTGAATTAATTCCTCATATACAGGCACGAGACAGCAAAATCAATCTCAATTATTCCTAGCTATAAAGGCCCTGATTTACGACTGTGACTCCCGTTTTATGCCATTGTCACCCCATTGAAATCATTGGGGTTGTAGAAATGTAGTAGCAGTGCTGAATCAGGCCCAGGTTTACCATGGGATGGTTAAACTGGCTTTTTTGTTTGTTTTTTTAAAGATGAAGGAGCTGATCCCCATCTGTTATAAACTGACACAACTGCTCCACTAATTGCAATGGAGCTATGCAGATTTATTTACACCAGATGAGAATCTAACCCGGAGAGTTCCATTACAGTTATTGAGCCAAATCCAAGTCCAGATATTAGCAGGCATTTGTTCACTGAACAGCGTTCTATCTGCTTATGCTAGGGCTGAACCTGGGCCATCTATATTGTGACTGAAACTTTACAATGAAGTCCTGTAACATTTTGTGTTAAAGCTCTTGCACCAGTGTGAAGTCTGCATACTTCCATGGCGTTACATGGAGTTGCCTTTACAACAAGATAACCAAGCTCAGAATCTGACCTATTTTACTCACTTTAATACTCTGTACAAATCGATTCAGCCCAACATACTTAGCTAATCTCTCTCACCATATGCTCCTAGCCACGTATTAAGATTTGAATCAGCTGGTTACTTCATCTGCCCCAATTATAATCTTTTGTCAATGAGAGCCAGAGTTTTCTGCCACTATGTCCCCTCAATTATACAAGGGGCATCCTACCACCATTCATACTACTCCCTTTGTGTCAACATTTCAAATGAGAGTAAATAAATATATTTGCTGCTGCTCTGAACTGTGCTTAACTACTGATAAATGGGCAGTGTTTCATCAGACTGGCCCCTGTGACCCTTTTGGGAAGGATGCTAGGTCACTGGAATTGGTTGCTATCCCTCTAAGATAAACGTCAGTTACTTTTTATTACTTAAAAAGTTCAGATTGACATTCCCATCAGTTTAACACTGCCTAGTCTCCATAGCAATAATAAGCTAGCTTCCTCACAGTTTGAAGAAAAATTGTAACAAGTCTTTCTAGCTTCAGAGCTGCAGAACGACAGCATGTTTGGCCAGTACCCCACTGTCTACTAAACATCTTTTGAATAATGGTTATTGTCTTTATATTCCCATTAGACAATAAAGCTGTCACCATCACCACCGAGGTACTGTAGCCATCACTTGGCCCTGATTTATGGCTTAGGGTTAGTTGTTGTAATAGGCTGCAATTTGTCTTTGAGGAATTTTAATCTACTAGTGGAGAAAAAACCCTAAATCTTTGTTCTCTAGTTTCACTGCGGCATTTTGATTATTCCAGCTTTAAAGACCCTGCATATCTTAACAACAGGTGAGAAAAAGAGAGGGACTAAGGTGAGCCAGTGTCCAAACCTCATCCTTCACCTGCAGGACACTAACAGTGTGCTGCATAATAAATAATAATGCTCAAAACCCAGCTCTTATGCTTTTCGTCAGTGGATCTCAAAGCATTTTACAAAGGCGGTCGGTATCATTAGTCCCATTTTACAAATGGGGAAACTAAGGCACAGAGAGGTGAGGTGTCTTGTAGGCCTGGAGCAGAACCCAAGTCTCTTGAGCCCCAGTCCACAAAGCGCTGTACACTTTGCCACATTGCCTTCATAGGACCACCTCCTAATGGAGGAGCACCAGAATCAGCAGCAGCAACAGGTATACCCAACTGGCCATAGGAGCTTTAAGTACTGTCATCCTCAGGCTCCTGATATCTAGATGACTAAGCCAACCCATTACTACCCGAAGAACAGCCTATCTTCCCGGGTCTAAAACCTTTAGTAAGAACAAACGGCCCTCTCCGAAATTAAATCTACACTTGGTCACTTTTCATTTCCAAGAGTGTTAGTGTGTTTCTTTTGCTGCTTAATTCAAACAGTTCCTTACCCAAGGATTTTGCAATTTCTTTTAAGGTACTTCTGCTGTGAAAGCTGATTCCCCCACACTCCTGTAGCATTCTGTTCTCCAAACCAGAATACAACTTATTCTCCAGTTCACCAGCACTGCCAAGATAAAGCACTTGGGAGCAAGTGCCATTTCCAATCCCATGAGAGGGTTTTGGTTTTGTGTCATGACTTGATGCATCACAGAACTTCACTGAGATGCAAGGATGGAAAGAATACTGCATTATGCTATATCTGAGTCTCCATTCAATGGCAGAGAGCTATTTCAGGACTTACCCAATTCAGAGATTCCTGCAGAGGGTAATTGTCCAGGGGAGAACCTGAAACAACTACTATAAAAGATGTATCTTTGCATGAATCTTTTCTGATTGTTACAAGAACACAAGCTATATTACATACCATATATATTTTACTGGAGGAACTAGATGGGAAAGGGAATTGATAATGGGCTACAGAGTTCAAATTTGACCCAGGTCTGTAGTGGCTGAAAAAGTTATCATAGCATTTCCGTGGCATCTTGCCAGGGTTCAGTGACCAACATGCAGCAAGTTGATGGTGATTTTGGTTTAGTTTCTAGCAGATGATCACTAGCACCAGCCACCTTTTTCAGCAGTTTCCAGGGACATGCCAAACACGAGAATCTCGCCCCTTTGAGGCACCGTGACACTGTGAGAAAACTAACACCAACGTTGCCCTGTGTTGAGGATTGAGGATTTCCCCCATTCAAACTGGTCAATCCAGTCCCCTCAGAAGCACGACACTTACCAAAAAACACAAACAAACAAAAGAGGAAGGCTGCCTATTATGAGTAACAAATGATAACTGTCTCACTCCTAATCCAGATCACAAAGCTGTCTTCCTTAAACACGAATACTTTTTCCCCACAGTTGCCAGAGGCCAGGTACTGTAATCAGCACTACACGTCTGAATTGCAGTGTCTCGTCTGTATCTTCATGATCTCATAATGTCTAGTATATTGTTAATCACCTGCCCCATATAAGTTTGCAAAGTGATGGGGGTGGGGGACATATCAGTGATATCATTTATGGCTCATGTCCAATCATAGTAAGTAGGGTTTATGTATAAACACAAAAAGATTTTCAAACACAAGGAAGTAAAAATTTATGAAATGGAAAATATTAGTGGTTGTATTTTTATGCATAAATGTAAACAATAATAAACACTTTAAAATATACAGCCATTCGCAATTAGCTCTTTAAGAAAGACCTACTCTGTCTAACCATTTCCTTGAGCCTAGTCTGCAACATGAAGTCAAGTTTGGAGAAATCAGGTACTGCGGTCTTCGCATACATACAATTTCCAGAAAGACTTGCCCGGTACATGCAGATATATGCAGGGGCAGAGCTTTTCTTAGGGGCAGAGCTTTTCTTGACCTGCTGCTCACAAACAGGGAAGAATTAGTAGGGGAAGCAAAAGTGGATGGGAACCTGGGAGGCAGTGACCATGAGATGGTCGAGTTCAGGATCCTGACACAAGGAAGAAAGGAGAGCAGCAGAATACGGACCCTGGACTTCAGAAAAGCAGACTTTGACTCCCTCAGGGAACAGATGGGCAGGATCCCCTGGGAGAATAACATGAAGGACAAAGGGGTCCAGGAGAGCTGGCTGTATTTTAAAGAATCCTTATTGCAGTTGCAGGAACAAACCATCCCGATGTGTAGAAAGAATAGTAAATATGGCAGGCGACCAGCTTGGCTAAACAGTGAAATCCTTGCTGATCTTAAACGTAAAAAAGAAGCTTACAAGAAGTGGAAGATTGGACAAATGACCAGGGAGGAATATAAAAATATTGCCCAAATACGGGATAATTAGGTAACTAACGTAAAATATTTTAATTTTCCTCTTCTCACTTTTTAGTGAAGAAACACTACCACCCTTGGCTGAAATCTAGTTTTAAAAGAAAAGAAAAAAAAGGGGGAGGGGGTGTTTGTGTCAAAGGGTTTACAATTTTTTTTTTCAAAATTTTACAGTAATTTTTTTATTGAAAATGCTAAAATTATTATTTAAAGTTTATTTACTAAAAACTTGATTTTCAGTAAATGCTTAGGTCACATTTTCAAAAAAAAAATCTATTAAAATATTTCACAAATTCCACCCCCAAATGAAAATTGTTGCCAAATTTTCATGAATAATTTTGTTTTCAAAAATGGTCATTTTTCAACAAAAAGAATTTCATGTGAAAAATTTTAAACCCATAAGATCCCAACTTGCCTGCTAATGCTATGTGTATTTCCAATTG
Organism: Chrysemys picta bellii; assembly: GCF_011386835.1. Lineage (NCBI taxonomy): Eukaryota > Metazoa > Chordata > Testudines > Emydidae > Chrysemys > Chrysemys picta. Next base: position 114,124,683 of record NC_088796.1, read on the forward strand.
AAATAAACAGGAGTGGCACACATGCCCAGAAATGTATGAACACACACACACACAGTACATTTATTTGATTTACCCTAAATTGTAACTACAGGGGAGCATTCCAGGAGCTCAATCTTGGGATGAACTAGGCCCTAGGGAACAGACCTGACAGTCAATCAAATATTCATTTTTCTCCTTGCCCTCCACTCGGTTTCAACAGCATTCAGTTAAATGAGCTCCCAGAACGCGCCCCTGTAGTTAACACCTATAAATTCCCACAGCTGGTAACCAAACTCCGTGGAGACTAATCAATAAGATGCCTCATCCTGTTAACCATCTGTGCTTTACTAAAGTTTCAGTTAACTTCTGCCCAGTGATTTTTGGTACCAATAAACAGAGACCTGAACAAAAACTTTTAATATGTTTAGTGTAAAAAACCAAACAAGTTTGAAAAAGAACAGTTCAGCGCGAGCGCTATAAAAAACTGCTATATTAGAAAGAAAAAGCCATTCACATGGCCAAGTTAAGATAGTGTTAAGTGTAAGAGTCTAATCCAGCCTTCCTTGCGCACCCAGACCACTCACCGATTTCAGTAGTGCAGCATTAGGCACTAGATCCCCATATGAAGAGTAATTAAAGCCAGACTTTGTGACCCAAAGAAACTGAGGTAAGGGCTCTGAACTGCAGATTGAAGATTTCTCTCGGTTTCAGAATATCAAGGCAGCCCAGGAATTTGTAATAGGCTGATCCAGGCCCTGCTCAAGCCAATGGAGTTTCACCATTAACCTCTACAGATGAATGTGAGTGGGCAGCAAAGGGAAGAAAAACGTTAGATTAATGCTTCAATTACCACTTGGAAGCAAGGTCAAAGATGAGGGAGGGACAAAGACAAAAACACAACCACCACTCTGAGCAAGAAACCACTGAAGATCTGGGAGCAGACAGTATGGAAAAATGCTTTACTCCAAGCACCCTAGGGAGAGGAGGAGAGGATGGGACGTGTTTGGGATCTGATTAATCTGTTATAGGATAGTGTTTATTATCTGTCCACAGTATATTACTTAATATTATACTTTTTAACAGGGGGCAAAGAAGGTGGCAAAAGTGCCAGACAATTAACTCATTAAACAGAAGCCTCAAAGGCATTAAAAAGTGAGAAAACTACAACTCTCCGAATATGATTAATACAAGTGTCTCATGCAGAATAAATAAATTTAGAGTCATGGAAGAGCAACAATGGAGTCCACAAAAGGCATTTAACAAAACTCTATCCTGGCTTACAGTTTCTGCACAAAGACAAGGAGAGATGGACTGATAACTTCATCGTCATGATGATCTGGGCTCAAAGACATTTCTTGCAAATTTCTCTTGCGCTGGTGTTCTCTATCAAACTCTTATCCTCCACCAAAATCTCATCTCCAGACTGCCACTTCCTTCACTGGCAAATCGAGCAGCTGGACACATGTCTGGGTGCAGAGACGCAGAAGGCAATAGACACCTCAGGAAATGTGGTCCTACAGAGCACTCTGAACATGAAGAAATACTTCCAAAGAATCAAAGATTTCCTAAAGAGAAGCACTACACTAACTGTTCCCGGGAAAGAGTTCAAGTGGAAATGAAAAGAGTCTGTTTATTGACCATCTCATTTAAAAAAAAACAAAAAAAAACTTAGAAATTAAAGGTAATTTTCCCCCCCTTGGATAGAAAGTAGCCATTTCCCGCTTTAAAAAATATGTAAAAGGTTTAGGGGCAGATTTTCAAAAGTATCATGCCCCCATAACTGGGGCTAGCTTCCCAAGAGTTCAGCTCCCATTTCGGCAGCTAAAATGAAATGGCCAGAATTTCAAAAGCACTCAGCATGCAGCAGTTCGTACTGCTCTCCGTGGGAGCTGAGCTCTTTTGAAAATTTGGCCCTAATACATTTATCCTAAAAATAGGTGGAGCGTTTTTAAAGAGTGCTCCTGTATTCTCTCCTGGAGCTGGGAAAATGTTTTATGTCCATTTCACCGGGTCTATCAACTGTTTTATGGCTTTTAGTTATTTACTGTTGCCTTTTATCATTACATTGATTTTGTTCTTTTCTGATATATAGGGATTTCTTCATTAAAAAGAAGTCTCAGGGGCACACATGCCTGAGTTAAGAGGACAATACACCTCTGGTATGGGTTACCATATGGTATGGGTTAGCTATGATACATAAGATCTGACACTGTACCAGAATTTCTTAAACTGATTGATTAAAATATTGAAAGGGCACAACATATACAAACTAAGGGTATATCTTCACTACCCGCCGGACCGGTGGGTAGCGATCGAGCCAGCGGGGATCGATTTATCGCGTCTAGTCTAGACGTGATAAATCAACCCCCGAGCGCTCTCCCTTCGACTCCTGTACTCCAGCGCTGCGAGAGGCGCAAGCAGAGTCGACGGGGGAGAGGCAGCAGTTGACTCACCGCGGTGAAGACACCACGGTAAGTTGATCTAAGTACGTCGACATCAGCTGCGTTATTCATGTTGCGTAATTTAGATCGATCCCCCCCAGTGTAGACCAGGGATAAGAAAAGCTCAAGAGCATTGGTTGGCAGAGGTTCTGACCTAGAAGGTTAGTTTCTAGCTACAATCATCTACTTTCAAATGCACCTGTCCCTGTAATCTCTAGGGTTGTTTTCTCCCTATTTACTATGGCACATTCAACAACTGGTACAGATTTTTGGACGCAATGGTTTACACCAATACAGAACACTAAGAAGGAAGTTTTTATTTATATTGTCAAGTTTACACATAAAGGCAATGGCAGTTTTAAACAGTTCATATATTGGCACTAATGTAATCAAATATCTCCCACCCTCCCCTTTTTTCTTACATGGATCAAACAAATGATCGTCTTCAAACATCCGTCAGCTTATTCACCATTCAAGAGACCTCAGAGCCCATCCACTGTATTCAAGTAAGGACTACTGTATATGACTTTTAGATCTGCTCAATTTTTTCCCCTCTGACTATGTAACAAAAGATCTCTAAATATGCACAGTTCTGAAAGAAAATTAAAATCAGGACAGAATTAAAAGTTTCCATGAATTTACGGAATCTGGAGGGGAAAAAAAATCTAAAATCTTTTGCCAGTCAGATTCAGAAGTGCTGTTATTATTTCACACCTGTGCAGAGTTGTGGAGATTTTCAAAGCAGTGCAGGAGTTTAGTCACTCATCTTCCCTTCACCTTAATGAAAAATGTGCACTGTTTTGAAAAAAAAATGCAATCTTTAATTCTGGATAGAGAATGCCTATTAAGATGCGTGTCGCTTCTGTGCACAGGACTATGCCTGCCTAGGTGTGACAGGATGGCAGTGAGGAACCACATCTTAAAAGCAGCTAGATCAAAGGAAAATTTAGTATTATATACACTGCAGATTAAAACCTTTCCAGATTAAAATGATTAATTAAAAAGAAAAAAAAATTGACTACTGTTGAACAGCTCTATAGCCTTAAAACAGCAAAGTACTTAAGCACATGAACAATCCCATGAGACTATTCATGTGCTTAAAATTAAGCATGTGCTTAAGTACCTTACTGAACTGAAGCCTGAGGTTTCCCCGTGTGTATTGTACCATACAAGAGATATGCAGGTCATATCTATATATTTAGATATATGCTGGACATATCTAAACCTCTGTGCTTAGACTTTATGCTGGACTAATTATATTCATATGCTTGGTCTTTATGCTGGACATATATCTGTACTTAGATTATGCAGGACATCTGTATTTTTGCCTCAGAAAAGTAAGCAATATGCAAAGGACTTTGTAGAAACTGCAGGGTACAACCCTGCCGAATTTACTTAGGCAGAACCCTCACTGAAGTCAATGGGTACTTTGGCTGCGCATGGACTGCACCACTGGGACCACAGACTGTTATTAGAGACCGTTAGATTAGATTTACTGTTTTGGAGAAATACTTCTGTAAGATTTAAAGCAGCTCTGCCTGCAAGTCTGTTTTCTCTCCAAGTGTAACTTGTCTTTGTTGGGTCACTGTACACAAGATATAGCTCTCATTCTGGCAATGAGATTCAAAAGCCAATTTAGGTTTACATTGGCACAAGAACTAAGAGCTTAGCTACCCTAGAGGTTTTTCCTGTTGAGTTAATGGATTGTCAGGTGTCTTGAGGTAACCATGAGTTCATAAAGGCTGGCGTGTCCTGGAACAAATGTTTGTGAAATGTCCACTTTAGCCTTTACAAACATGTTAGCTACCTTGAGTTATAAGGTAAAAAAAAAAAAAAAAAAAAAATAGTGTAGACAAGACCCATGTTAAAGATCTCCTCTCAAACTCAGAGTTCATCCGCAATGGGGGCTTTACAGGTAGCTATCCATTCCTATGGAGAGGGTTTAATTGCCTGAGATAGCGGAGTGTGTGTGGACTTCTCTTATTTGAGGTTACATAGTGTAACTCTTAAACTTTTATTTTTAAAGCAGCACTTTCAACTTAAATATCACATATACTAGTAAAAGTGTTTAACTCTACTGTTAAAAACAACATCTAAACATTACCATAACTGAAGAATCAGAGACACAAAAATATGTCTGTTTATTCAGGGGTTTGTTTCCTTTGTGTATTTGACAGCTGTGAGTGTTGACCATTTCATTGATTCTTCCATCAGTCATTTCTCCTTGTTGCTTGTGTGGCTTTTTCCACCCAGCAACATGACAAGGAGGACATTTATTTAAAAAAAAATGGAAATTTTGAATGCAAAACCACAATTGGTCAGGGGATTCCAGCAGCTGAAACGTCTTCAGTTTTTTGAAGAAAAATTTTTTTTTTTACCACATTTCCAGATGACAGTATCCCTTTAACTATGACATTGCTTGTGCATTTTGCTGGATTATTGGATCAGAAAGACAGAAAGAAAGAATACAAGGTATTTTTGTGAGGAAAAGTTATACATCTGGATTATTCACTATTAACATTTAGACCATTCTGTATCAGGTCAATAATGACAAACATTAATTTATTTCAAAGCGATCCAGGTATTGCATGAGATGGAGCAGATGGACTGCAACTTTCTCAGTATTTAGTGTTTGCGCTACCCTTATATTCATTCTGCTTATATTCATTCCAATATTTCACAGACCTCATTAGGACTTGCCTACCTTTACTTGTTTGTGAACACAACAAAACAAGTTAATAAAAGGTTTTACTTTTTTTAAAAATCTACTACAGTAGAGAGTTTTCAGAGTAGCAGCCGTGTTAGTCTGTATCCGCAAAAAGAGCAGGAGTACTTGTGGCACCTTAGAGACTAACAAATTTATTTGAGCATAAGCTTTTGTGGGCTACAGCCCACTTCTTTGGATGCACAGAATGGAACATATATTGAGGAGATCTATGTACACATACAGTAGAGAGTGACATCTTTTAAGGCAAGAGGGGACCATTTTGACCAGCGAGTCTAACCTCCTGCTTTAACCAGTCCATAGAATGTCACTCACTGATTCCGGCATTAAGACCAATAATTTGTGGTTGAGCTAGAGCAGAACTTTTAGAAAGGCATCCAATCCTCATTTTAAAACTTTTAGATGATGGAGAATCCACTACCTCTCTAAGTAAATTATTCCAATAGTTAATTCTCCCCCCCCCCCCCCCCCCCGTTAAAAATGTGCACCTTATTTCTAGTCTGAATTTCAGTTTCTAGCCATTGGATCTTGTTGTTCCTTTGTCTGTTAGATTAAAGTCCTCTGCTACCAGGAGGACGAGTTCTACCTCGCACTATAATTATGTTGGTGATTTTTACCAAGGTGTGACTAGGCTAGAGATGTATCTTACAACTATTTGAAACATTCTGTTTATTGCTCCCCTTGGCCTGCTTTCATAATCCTGGGCTAAAATGACCCACGCTGTACACCGAAGTGTAAAGGACACTTCCCAACACCAGCTGATTCTTTATGCCCCACTCAGAGGGAAAGCAGGTGGTCACCAGGGTTGGGCAACCGTGAATTGCAGTCAGGACTTCACAGGAGCCATGCCAGCAGAGGCTGCTCCTCGCATGGCAGCTGTCCTACGCCTCTCCTGACCTAGCACTGGCCACTTCTAGGCTCCTTGCACCGCACAGCATCTACACCGGCAGTCTCACTTCAGTAGCTCTGTGCCTGGGGCTCTATTAATAGTAATAGACGCTACTACAGGCTTAGTTATTAACCACAGCAGTTAAAGGGAACAACAGCACCTTTGTTCAAGTGTCATTAAAAAGTGGGTAAAATGATCTTAAAATTCAAGAACCAACTTAAGAAGCATTTGTGAATTATGAAAAAAAATTGAGAAATTGAAATGTTTGTAGAGTGCTTTTCACAATGGAGCCCTGATCTTGGGTGCTACCCAAATACAAATAATCATTATCTGATTAGGAAAGTTTTCCGGTTGGTTTATAATCAAAACTGATGATTGAACCTGCTCTCTACATTGGGCCATAGATTAAATGCTGATTATTCATCTCTCAGCTACTGATCCAGACTCCAAAAAGCCTGCGCATCTGGCTCATCACACTAAGATTCATAAGGAAGATTTTAAATCCCTCATTCCATCACTCAGTAAAAATCATTCTTCTTGAGAGAGAGATCATTTAAAACATCACTCGGAGAAGGAGTCTGTCTCCAAATGAGTAAGACTTGGCAGGTTGTCTGTACTAGGCTGAAGCAGTAAACTCAGCCCTGGTAGCATTGTGCAACTTCAAGATGTAAGGAGTTGTGCCTGAAAGCTGCCAAGGAGGGGTGACAATTCGGTCACAAATTCCCAGGCTTTGGCTCTGGGACTCCCTTCCCCTTAGTCAGCGTCAGCACAAAAGCATCAGAGCAGCTATACTAGGAGCTCACTCATTTGAGACTCCGGCCTTGCAATTTCAGAGCAATCCATAGAGAGAGGCTGGGAGAAAACCACCAACCAGTGTTAAGCACGGAGGGGGGAAAAACCTGATCACTTTGCTAGCTATCCTCCTCCGGGCTCCCTCATTCCACTGTCTTCCTGTAAATCCTCCCCTCGAGTGGAACCAGACACTCCCCTTTGCACATGGCTACAACAACAGGATCAGATGCACACACTTGTTGACCGTTTTTATTTTCAACTTCATTCGCTTTCAGATGCATCGATCAAAACCACACGAGCAATGTACCCGGTTGATTCCCCAACCCCCAATCTCCTGAAGGCAGTAAAGTGGCAGCCACTTCCCCTAAGGGAAGCCAAGCAAACTCCCACAGGCGCTGAAGGAAGGAGTCATGATCATTCACCAGCACAAAAGAAGCTGCCCTTCTGAGCAGCACAGCAAGAAAAAAATCCCATGGCACCCAAGGAGCAGGAAAACACGCTTTGCCACTGACTTATCGCCCTCCATATATTTGACTATTATACCTGCCTTGGGTTCCAACGACAGACAATTAGTTATTTCGCTTTTGCTATTTCAAACCTTTGGCTCCCAATCTCCATCGCAGCCTCTACACAGTTTGATTCAAACAATAGGCAAACAAAAGCCCATTCATTGTTTTGTTCTGGTGGGTATCCCCCCCTTTTTTTACTACGAATGCCAGAGACTTTAAAGGACAACCAGGACCCTACTTGCTTGGATAGAGGTAAAGATTTGCCGTGTAATAGTTTCGTTAGTTTGGGTTGCTGGAGAGAAGGAAAAACATCAAAGGAAACGAGCAAAGCGATTTTAAAAAAATTCTCTTTCGCTGCATTGAAGAGGGAGGGGCTGCGAATCCAGATGTTTGACAGTTGTTGCCCAGCGGCTGGAGCAGCCTTCCTTGTCACCCCCTACCCCCCACCCCAAGAGAAATCAGGATTTAGTAGGAATGGAGATGGGGGGGAAGTCTCTTTAAATACAGGGTGGGGCTAAAGAAATCAAGCGAAATCTCCACGTTACTTTCCTCTTTTACACACAAGAAAAACTCCCCCCCCCCTCTATGCACACTATCCCCCCGCGCAGACAGCAGGACCAGAAGCCAGTCAGTCTATTACTGACCACACTTCAGCAGCATGCGGGGCTTGCATCGCCCACCCCGCAGGCACAGCAAAGCAGCCGGGGGCAGCGAGCACAGGACGGCGAGGATCCTGGCTTTTCCAGAAAGCGCGTTTCGCCCATCGCGCAGCGGGGCCGTTTCGGGAGGGAAGTTAGGAAGGAGGAGAGGGACTGGAAACCCCATTGCACACTCGGCAGAACTACCCCCTCTTTTGTCAACTTCTGCCACATTGTTGCACAGCCATTCGGGGGGGGGGGGGTTACCTTCAAGCCCTGAGCCCCGCCGCCTCCTCTCTCTCCAAGGCTTCTTCCTCGTGGGGTGCAGGGAGGGGAGCAGAGAGCCGGGCTCCCGCCCACGCGCCGCGCCGGCCCCCGGGAAAGCCCCGCATGCACCGAGCCGCGCTATCAACACACGCCCGGGACCTGTGCGCCCGCCCGCCCGGCGCTGCGGCGCGTGGGACGGGCAGACACCCCCTGGCGGTCACCGCGGGACGCTGCAGCCCCTGCACAGCTGGCCGCGGCTCGGGGGACCGTCGCCAAAGTTTTCAGGCGGTGCGAGAAGGAGGCGGAGATGAGGAGCGGGAGCGGGGGGCTGGGGAGTGGCTCTCACTCTGAGCAGAGGGGCTGGGACAAGTTTTGTAACGGGGGCGCTGAAAGTGGAAGCTATGTACTGTATTGGGTGGTTCGAGGCGGGGGGGGCTGCTGCCGCACCCCCAGCAGCACCCTTACTTCCAGCGCATACACCCCTAGGAACATATTCACCCTCCTGGCTCAAACCAGGGGGCCAGCGAGTCCAGCTGCTTCAGGGAAAGCCACTCCCGAAGGCAGGTATGGGAGCACCTGCCTCACTAGAGAACCTGAATTAGCAGAACCGTGTCAGTGGAGAGATCATAGACTCATAGAACCGCCCAAAGTGACCAGATAGCAAGTGTGAAAAATCGGGACAGGAGATGGGGGTAATAGGCACCTGTATAAGAAAAAGCCCCAAATGTCAGGACTGTCCCTATAAAATCAGGACATCTGCACACCCTACTCTCATCTCACATACACCCCTAGTCTTTACAGTGCAGGAGAATTACAGGGAGGAGGATTGAGCCTCCTTGATCAAGGTGAGACCCCAGTAATCTCAAATGCAAGACTGGGTATTTTGCACATACAGCTCCCCAGTACTTGCGCTCCTAACCAAGCAGGCATATGTGTAATCCCCATACCTGGTTGCTGACTAACAGAGTCTTTCTCCTTTCCACAATAATTTCATTAATCTAGAGTTATGGCCTATCAGGTTTCTTTTACAACTTGTTTCATTTTACTTCCCCACCCCCACCCCCCATCCTCCTAGCACAAAGAACTGCCCACACTGCAGGGAAGGACTTTTGACAGAAAATGTTTTGTTTTATACTTGGTATCGCACTACTCAACTGCAAAACAAGCAAGGTCAGATTTTTTTAAAAAACCTTTATAATCATTAACAAGGCTTACTAAGAAATGTATCTGCAGGGGATGGCTTAGGTAGCAAACACATGACTTCTTTGAAACTGTGATTAAAGATGTAACAGGCAGCAGAAAACCTCTAACCATGAAAGTGTGTAAAGGGCCTCTGTCAAAGAGACCAAGCTTTGGGCTCGCTTACACACACACTATTTTAACCATAGTAGAACAACCTCCTCTACCGTGGATGCTTTTATACCAGTATAAAAGTGCTCCAACCACACTAGCTTATTCCTATACCTCTTATTTCAGTTCTATTTGACTCAAATTAAAACATCATTTTGTTGGAAACAAAAACCTGGAAAATTTCATACTGTATAGAAAATGGGTTTCAAAAAGCCATTTTTTGTCAAAAACACCCTCTTCAACCAGCTCTGACCTTGCAGAATTGGGCCCTTAGCACTCTTGGAAGGTGTTTGAGTGACTGCCATTGGAACTGAAATGCCTTATTTATCCACAGAACAAATACAGCACAGGCAGGAGCAGGCAAGCATCCCTAACTGTTCCTCTGGGGCACCTTATTTCCCCACTTGGGAGAAATCGTTACTAGGAGAGAGAGAGAAAGTCCAGTTGCTATCGCCATTCAGGCCTTGGTTTCCCTGCTAAAGCAACCATCAATAGAACTAATGGTTATTGTAATTTTAGTATTGGGACACTGGTCCATTAGAAACTGTGCTGAGACCATTAATTGCTATCCTGTAGGTGTCCAAACAGACGTTGATGGTAAAAACTTACACTCTCCACCAGCATTATCCTGGTTTAAACCACTAATTTAGGCACCTTTGAAAATGTTAGCTATAGAGGCTGTGTGTCTCATCATCAATCTCTTGATTCAATCAGCACCTTCTTTTACTCTGGTTATTATATTCCCAGTTCATACAAGGTGTCTTCTCTCCACGTGCAAAACGGCCACTAAAGCCAATAGGTGTGCATGCAGCAAGTTGCCTAATCAAGTTCATTTATCAATAAAATGGAAATCGTGCATGCACAAAAGTTACAAGCTAAGAGTTTACTAGAGTTGTTTTGTTTCTGAGAGAACTATTTCCTCAAGTATTTGAAGACAGACAAAGGTTTAAGGAATTATTGGGATACACCTATGCCAGAAGTCACCTGTATATTGGCTCGCCCAAAATACAGCATTAGAAAAAATCAGATCCTAGAGTGGTTTTCAACAATCATCATAAAAAAAATGGAACCACTTACTCAGGCACTTGCATATTACCCATGTTATCCAAAGCAAGTTCAAGAACCCTCGTCACCTAGACACAATGATGAAGGATGATCTAAAAATGCGTCAGGTTAGATTGATCGATAAAAACAATCTTGAAAACCATGTTATGATCTGAAGATTTGCTAGGGCAGATGGGGCCTTTGAACACAACATTGTCCGCTTTGTACTTCACAGTCAACTATATCAAGAAACTGATATCAGTAAGTTATTTTTGGTATCAAACTGGAGCCCAGAGAACAGAGACTGTAGACACAGTTCTTCTCCAACTTCAATCCATGACCACTTTGTTCTTGTGGTAGTAATCACAAACAGCTGCTAATGGTGAGCATCTCTCCGTTCACTTCACACTCTTTCAAAGTGTCTTACAACACTTCAAGGAGATCTCACTTCTGAGGTAGAAGGAGTATATGTATCATAGCTTTCTACTGACTGGAACAGACCTGCAGATCTTACCTGCTCTGATTTAACAATGCCCTGGTCTGGCTGGGCTACCAGAGTTGCTCCTTTAGCTCATGCAAGAGATGCCAGAGTCAAAGATCAGAGTGTAAAGTTCATTTACTTCTGTGAAGTTACATCAGGGATTGCTGTATTATATTCCCTGTTCTGTATGTATGGGGTTAGCTATGATATGTGTCTGTGGGTGTCTCTCTCCACCTTAAAATTGCATTTTAAAATACGGAGCTGAAATGATTGAATGGAATCTCATATTGGTGTTTTGTCAATAGTAGTACATGGGGAAACGGAATGTCATTCACGGCAGCATTGAATCAATGGAAATCACTGTTCAGTTTCCAATGGGGAAAGGTGCTGCAAGTAATCCCTCCTTTGAAAACAAAATTCTGAGTTTGCTTTTTCTCCAGCTGTCTCCAGTAAATGGCACATCTTGATATGGGAAGGGACTGTGTAAAGTCTGCAGTGAAAGATAATTTTGCAAGATGTGCTAATGATCCTACCTTGCTCAGGCTGATAGTCTCAGTACCACCACAGAGACATAGAACACCATCACTACCACAAGGATGGCCATGTTTTGTCATGCAGTTTCTTACCCATCACTTGAGGTGCCAAATTAGGGATGCAAGTCTAGGCAAACACGATGTTCTTCCAGACTCCGCACTCTCCAGTCTGCCCAGGCAGCAACACATCATGGAATGCTGGGAAACCAAACCTGTGATGGGCCGTACTGACACACAGCCATTTCCAGCTGGCCATGTGACCCATTGTAGGCATTGATCCAGAGCCAACAGAAGTCACTGGAAAGACTCGCATTGACTTCAATGGATTTGGGATCAAGGTCCAAGACTGGCTTCCTTTGATACTATACCCTGTAGAGAATGACAGGGAAAGGGGTGTTTCTCGGGCTATGCATTTGGAGAATGAAACCTACGATTGGGGAGCATAAGGCAAAGTCTAGTTACAGATAAGCAAAATTGAAAGGAGCTCGTTTTAGTCTAATGACAGAACTTAGTGAATTCAGCTAGCCTTGTGCTGGGTGGAAGGACATTTTCAGCTAGCTCTCTTTGAGCCATATTGTCATGTTTGTTTATTATATCCCATTAATATCTGTTGCTATAAATAACTGGCTGAGGAATAACAACCACCCACAGTCCAATATCCCAAGCACGCCTATTGTACTAGGTAGGCTAAAGAAGGAATGTGCTTTTGACTTGAGTTGGTGACACTATGACAATCTCAGAAACCTCAGAAACAATGGCTAAACTACAGAGTAGAAAAATCATGCTCATGCATCTTGTAACCTCTGCTGTAGCAAAATTGGGTTCTATTAGCCTTTGACCCACCACAGTGGACAGGGCCCAACGAATTTGTGATCTAACCTGGGTACAGGAGGCTAGGGCATGGTTCTAATGCCCCATCTTGCAGCAAATCCATGCTTTAGCCATAACCAAGTTTAAAAAAAAAAAACGTACCTAAATTTTAAAATCTTGACACTTGCTTATGTGCCTAAAATTGCACATACTTGGACGATCTTCTAAAAAAATGGACTTAGGCCCAGTTTACACAAAGATTATAAATTGATTTAGTTAAATTGGGATAAACCCCTCTGTGAACCCTGTGAGTCCCAATTTTTTCAGATCTATGGAAGAGTCTTGTGGTATGCCAAGCCCTAAATGCTTCACAAAGAATTAAAAAAGAAGAAGGAGGAAAAAAAAAAGATACATGTATACATAAAATCTCAGCTGGGGTGCTCCTCATATGTCTGATTGTCTCTTAATATAAATAGTTTGTATTTAAAAAAAACAAATGGCACCACTCCTCAAGCAAACCCTACAATGAAATTAACAGAATTTGCAAATAATCTCACTTGGTCTGACCTGGTTTAGATTCACAATGTTAGCAGCTGTTGGCCTAATGTCCTTATGTCACCAGCTAGGCTTCTGCGCCTGTGTCTAACTCACACACTGGGCCTCACTGGGATCTCACCACAGGGTAAATCAGGAGCAATTCCACATAAATCAACAGCGTTGCCTATGCCACTATAAGTGAAATCATGTTTGGCTCCATTGATTGCTTCATTTTTGCTTTGGGTAATGCAGGCATTCCTCCCTTACCTCTTTGTACCATAGGGATAGTATTAATGAAGTGATGCATGTCAAAAAAAACACCCCCCCCAAAATAGAAGGGACATTGCTAATTGCAGTGTCCCTAGCAATGGAGAAGAGACGGGGCTTGAGAGTAGTTAGCACAAGGGGAGTCTGCTGGACATACACAGACCCAGTAGCACCCAGGACCACAGCCAGCACAGATCCTGCCTAAATCCTGGCCCAGATGAGCTGTGCACAGAATGGATTGCTGACTACACTAGACAATTTAAGCCTCATTTTTACAGCACCTAATGCCAAATTGTTTAAAGAACAGCAGGAAATACTCTCTTGATTTGAAAGGCCACATTATGGCAGAGCTGTGCTGGGAAAGGAGAGGTCACAGGGATGCCTTCCCCGCTGTGCCTTGGAGCACATATGCCAAAGGCAACCATAATTTGGATATCAAAGGTGGGGAAAGGTCAACCAGTACTGGCAGCACCACTCCACAGCCCAGAGGAGTGTGAGAGGTGGCGAGGGCTCCTCCATCAGTTTGCAGTTCCAGGGCAGCGTCCAAGTGACACCTACAGAATAGGTATATCAAATGCTGCAGGTAAGCATGCTCCCTCATCACAGGAAGCTTCATGGGCTTGATTCTGTTTTTGCTCAAGAATTAGCCAAGACATAAGACTGCCACCTTGGAATGATGCCCCCTGTATCTAGACTCTCTCTGGTATTTCTAATGCCTCTGTCACCTTGGTAGCTAAGTGCCGATATTGCCAACCTCAAGCATTCAAGAATCATGAGATAGGCCCCCCTCTCTCCCCAAATCATGAGGTTATCTTAAAAATTAGATTTTGGGGCATCCTTTTCTTTGGTTTCTGAACCTCTAGGTCATATTTGCTTCATGTGTTCAAACATTTCTTGGTAGCCAGGAGGGCCAGAAACTTACCTTTTTACAAGTAAAAGCGGAGATTCTTGTGCAACGTCTTCCATTCCTCAGCTGGGGTTTTAAGAAAAACACCAACTATCACAGGACTCAGAGTTGGCAATGCTGCAACCCCTTATCCTGGAGCTTCCCTCCCATCAATCCCATCCAATAGCTATTTTTTAAAATAGCCACTTGATCACCAAAGTGGTTCTGGAAAACAGCCATTTTTGCAGTGGTGTGAACATGCGTGGTGGAAGGCTGTTTGACACTGAAACACCGTCTCTGGGCCCAGTGCTGCTTCCAGTCAACGGCCACCAGGTGCTAACAACTTTTGGTCACTCCTGATCTGGGCTGAGCTATGGTGGTTGTTTCCTAACAAGATGCTGTGGCAGTGGCACATGTAATTCGGGTCATTATTCATTAAGTCCAACACAACACCCTAGTAACTGAGTATCTGCATTTAGGTTCTTGAAGGATGTGGTATTTGTAGTCAGGTTCCCGGATATCCAGCGGTTGCCATACATAGCAACTTCACTTCTCCACCAGTGCTACCTCCTATGCCTAGGTTCCCACTACCAGCTCCTCCCCGCTGCCACCAGACATTTTCTGAGTGTGAACCTGTCTCTCCTTCCCCACCCCCACCAGGCCCAATGACTCCTCAGTGTCGTGGTTGTATTCCTTCATGCCCCTCCTATCAGTTCCAAGCCTCATACGCACAAAGGAAAGGGCTTCCCCCCTCCCATCTGTCCCAGTCACCATTTCTCCCATTAATCTACATCCTTGTCCTCCTGTTTCCTCTCTGGTAGCCGCTCTCCTGTCCCTCCCATTTTTTCCTTTCCTTTCCTGGCTACTCTCACCACCACCTCCACTTTGGGGAAAAGCAGTTCACATCTCTCCCTCCCCACTGTTTTTTCAGGGGAAGGAAATGGTGATCCTCAGCCCAGGAGAATGAGCCCATCAATCTCCTTCGATCAGCTCTTCCAAACGGACAGCTACAGGTAAAGGAGTAGGGGAGAAGTTAGTCAGCCAAAAGAAACCTTTTTTTGTGGAGGGGAGACCCTTATTGCTCCTTTCCTGCTCCCTTTATTTATGTTTTTCCTTGGCTGTGTTAAGTCTAATTTAGGCCCAGATCCTTTTTTGTATCTCTTGAGTAGACTGTGTGTCTATGCAGAGTCCCATTGAAGACAGGGGGACAGGAACAGGGGTAGACCATAGCGGGGATGGAGTCTTCAATGGTAAGTTCCTTGGAGCCGGGATCATCACCTTGTCTACTAGTAGTGACCTGGGCACTTATGAAGCTTTACAAGTAATAGCAGCTCTGCCCTGGATCTGTCTGAATGACTTCAATATCCTATGAAATGAGTCAAGCAGTCCAGTGGTTGTTGGAGGTGGTTGTTTTGGGTTTGTTTGGTTTTTGGTACAGAAAACTTAATTTTGTACCTGTACCGTTACCTTTCATTTAATAGTTATACAAAACAATATTTGTAATTCTCTTATATTCTTGTAGCAACATAACTTTCAGTGTTTCTAAAATCATGTAGGTTTGCAGAAAAAAAAGTGACAGAACGTCATGTTATTTATGGTAAAAACACTAGCAATCTTAAGGATCACGTTTTATGTAGTTCAGTCTAGCAAAGAGTCAGGTTACTATCTTTGATATCACAAAATCCACTCTTAACAAGGAAGTCAATGATGCTTTTCACAAATGACATTTCTGTTCTGTGGAACTGGCATTTACATTTCCTTTCATCACCAATGGTTGCTGGATCAAGACCGTAACGTATTATTTGTTTAGTGTCAACCCTAAGTTCTGTACAGCACCAAACAAAGTAAGGCAGAGTCTTTGCCCCAAGACGATTACACTAGAAGATCCTGCGGAGCTCAACTCAACATAATAGTCCTTATTCTCACAAACAGTCCCCATGAGATTTTCTTACACATGAATGAGACTCCACAGAGTTGCAGCCTAGGTGATTACAGTAGCACTTTGAGGAATGCTTACACTGCAAAACAAAAACACAACCAATTCATAACACAACCGGAAAAAGAAAAAGCAGCACATTGCGGCAGCAAGTCTCAGAGCCTGGCTCTACTGACTCAGGCTCGAGCTATGGTGCTGAAAATTGCTATGTAGACTCAGACAGAATGTCTACATGGCTATTTGTAGCACTATAGCGTGATCCCCATGATCCCAAGTATGTAGACCTGGGCTTTTAGACTCTCTGCCACGGGTTTATTTTTGCATTGTAAACACATCCTTAGAGGCATCAACTTAGAACGGCCCCACGGTGACAGGCACTGTACACACACACACACACACACACACACACAATAAGAGACATTCTCTGCTCTGAAGAGCTTAAAATCTAAATAGGCAACAAAGCGTAGGGGAAAGGGTACATTATCATTCCCATTTAACAAATAGGAAACTGACCCAGATTAAGCAATTTGGCCAAGTTGCACAGGAAATCCATGGCACATCTGGGAATGGAATCCAGCTCTCTTGAGTCCCACTCCAGGGCCTCAACCCCCCTTCTCTGCATTATGACAAAGTCTTAATAAAAAGACAGTTTTACAAAAATAATTAAAAATAGAAAGGGCCTGATCTCTCCTAAGATGACAGTTACACTTCGTCTTTTGTTATTTGTACTGTAAATATACCTAGCATATTTTTGGGTGCCGTAAAAATAATAATCACTAAACAGTTTTGATACGCTATAATTTTCAGGGGAAATAACCAAGCGCAGGTATCTAAACTTTCTTTTAAAGGCATACTGATTTGTTAAAAAATAGATCAAACCTTTAAACTATTAACGTTATTGCAGCAGTAAATTCTGCTCTCAGTCACACTAAAGAATTACCCCAGTTTCTTCTCTCATAGCAATGTAAATTAGAGGTCACTCCCTGGAAGTCAATAGTGTTATACCAGTGTAAGACTAGTACAAGTGAGTGGCATTTTTAAATCCAGATTTCTGTTGGGGTGACGGGGAGCAGAATCTGCCTCTCTTGTTTACATCTTGATTTAATTTGATTTTTTTTTAATGTAAAAAAAAGATTCTAAAATTTAGACAACTTCCATCTTACTTACAGTGGTGACAACCAATAGCCATGCTGGTGATGTGGAAGGCAGTTTATCCTAGCTTTGTCATTCTTATCACATCCTTCCAGAGCATCTAATACTGCCTAGCAGAAGCTTGACCAGCTCCTTAGTCATGGCTGCCTCTCCAATCAGAGCTCACTGAACACAAATTTGTTGTGAGTAAGGATGTAAGAAGGGAAATGGAAGATGAGAGAATTATGAATAAATTATACATAATTGAACTGCCCTGCCATAGTTTTCTTAGAACTACAGTCTTCATGTTGTTGTTAGCCAGAGATTATGATGATCCTATAAAAAGCCTATTTTCTAGTTCAGTGGCTCAGAAAGACAGTTTTTCTCTCTACTGATTCCCCAGATAATTACAGCTGGCTGTCGAGCGGTTCATTACCATCAGCTGGCTGGTATTTAGCAACAGCTTCAGTGGCCCCTCCATAGTGTGTGATGCAGTTGGAGCGTGTTTCTTTGCACCTTTTGTCACAGGGTAGCCTGCCTTTATTCTAGGGTTCATATGCTTTTCTCAATGACCGATCCTGGGCTGTAAATTGGGTGAAGGGAAAAAACAACCCTAACTGAATTGATATTGGACCATCAATGCTAACTTACAGTTAGGATACTCTGATCAAGTTTGTTGTTGTTGACATTAGAACATCCATTTTTATGGCTTGTGTACTGTAGCCAAACTAGAAAAGCAACTAAACAACATCCAAGGACCCACTCTGCTCTTAACTATGCTACTGTTAGTAAGAAGTAACTCCACTGAAATTACATGGGTGTAAAAGCAGATGCTGCAACAACTACTTACTGTACCAAATGTGCTCATTTCACAGTTATCTTATCTTACCTCCCTCAACACCTGGCCATCTCTCCACCTTGTGTGGTCTAGGCCTCCTTCTCCAGCCACTACAAACAATAATTAATTACATTTGAGGAAGTAAGCAGAACAGTGACTGCAAGGGAAAGGCTAGTGTGTGACTGATTTAATAGTATTCTTCCTTCCCTACATTTTGTGGAGAAAATGACTTTTGTTACTATACTAGGAAAAGCTCCCTAGAAACCCTGCTGTGAACCTGTAATCAGTCTTTTGGTTTAGGATAATACCTAAAGGGGCACCTAAATTCTGTCATCAAACACACTGGGCCAAATTTTTGCTCTCAGTTACACTAGCATAAATCTAGAGCAACTCCACTGTCAGCAGATTGTCCAATGAGAATAGAATGAGAGGAGAATTCAGTGGCCTTTGTCCATTTGGACTTATGATATTGTTTGTTTTCACTGGGTGGAGAAGACAAACAGTGAAATCACCACCTTACTGTTTCCTCTAAATCAAGCACCGTTCAAGGCCATCTCTCTAGAGTAACAGCAATGTGCGCACACCACTCTATGACACAGAACTTTTTTCTCCTCTCATAATGCATAGGTCTCTGTAAAGCTATTTCAAACCAATGTATGGGCCAAAAGGCCCCATATCCTTATTGTGTTATAGTTAAAGTTTTCTTTCCTTTTATTTGTGCTATCTGGAGAGCCAGCTGAATTTCTGTTAGGCATTTAAACCACAGCCACTTATTCTGAGTAGCACATGCAAGACACAAAAGCCCATTGACAAAAGCCAACGTTCTTCAGCCATGGGACTGTTTAAATAAGTGTGATCATCAACAAACAATTGTCAGTGCAATTCTAAAAATGTCTTATTGGAACCAAGTGGCAAAATTCTCCATCCCACGACTGGGATTAATTTTACAGCAACCCATCACAAGGGCAGCGTGGCAGATCTGCAGAGCACACAGTGATTCTGAATCTTTAAAAACCACAGTTATAAAGGGGGAAGGATCCCCTCCACAGTAGTCAGAGAAACTGTCCTCGAACCCTGAGTAAGCAGGCAGAATATACTCACACTGCATATAGTCCAAACTTGTCCCCTTCCTGGAGTTTGACATCAGCTTAAAGCTTTTCCCCCGCATGTGGGAGTTCCTTGGGCCTCTTCAGATCTAGTTCTGTAGATCCCTTTGCTCCAGCTTGATCCTCCAGCACCTTTCAACTCCTCACAAGCTAGTAAGATCCTCCCACTATGCTGAATCAGCACTAATTACTCTGCCTCTAACACAAGGTCCTAACACCTGCACTAAGGGCTGGAACCTCACAGATGCAGAGAAGAGTGGCTTAGCAGAGGAGCCTGCCATTACCATGCAAGGTCCTAAAAACTGCCCCTTTGTGACCCTTGCTGTGGATGGGGAGTTTATGAAATATTTCCACGACTGGCCCCCGCATATCATCATACAAAGACCTGAACACCCAGCATCTCTAACTCAGTTGTTATGCTGACATCCAGTTTTGAGCCCTGAAAACATATAAACACACACATGCTCGTTTAGTGAAAAAAGATTCAGCATTTTTAAAGAATACTATTCATGAAAAGAATCAACTACTTTTTTCTGAATCCACCTTTACTGAAGATCATTTTGGTAGATGCAAAAAGGCTTATATAAACCTAGAAAACACTATGAACCAAATTTATCCATGTTGTACCTCAATGGAGTTCTCTAACACACCACTTGCATGCACAGAGTATACAAAAAATCTACACAATCTCTTGGATCTAAGTAATACTGTATTTAGAACATACTCAATGTGAGCACACATAATTTTATCCAAACACACACTCACTGCAGCTATTCTTGCCAGCAAGTTAAAGAAGTATGGGCTGGATGAATGGACTATAAGGTGGATAGAAAGCTGGCTAGATCATCGGGCTCAACGGGTAGTGATCAATGGCTCCATGTCTAGTTGGCAGCCGATATCAAGTGGAGTTCTCCAAGGGTTGGTCCTGGGGCTGGTTTTGTTCAATATCTTCATGGATGGCGCGGATTGCACCCTCAGCAAGTTTGCAGATGACACTAAACTGAGAGGAGTGGTAGATATGCTGGAGGGTAGGGATAGGATACAGAGGGACCTAGACAAATTAGAGGATTGGGCCAAAAAAAAATCTGATGAGGTTCAACAAGGACAAGTGCAGAGTCCTGCACTTAGGACGGAAGACTCCCATGCACTGCTACAGACTAGGGACCGAGTGGCTAGGCAGCAGTTCTGCAGAAAAGGACCTAGGGGTTACAGTGGACGAGAAGCTGGATATGAGTCAACAGTGTGCCCTTGTTGCCAAGAAGGTTAACGGCATTTTGGGCTGTATAAGTAGGAGCATTGCCAACAGATCGAGGGACGTGATCATTCCCCTCTATTCGGCACTGGTGAGGCCTCATCTGGAATACTGTGTCCAGTTTTGGCCCCATCCTACAAGAAGGATGTGGAAAAAATTGGAAAGAGTCCAGCAGAGGGCAACTAAAATGATTGGGGGGGCTGGAGCACATGTCTTATGAGGAGAGGCTGAGGGAACTGGGATTATTTAGTCTGTGGAAGAAAAGAATGAGGGGGGATTTGATAGCTGCTTTCAACTACCTGAAAGGGGGTTCCAAAGAGGATGGATCTAGACTGTTCTCAGTGGTACCAGATGACAGAACAAGGAGTAATGGTCTCAAGTTGCAGTGGGGGCGGTTTAGGTTGGATATTAGGAAACACTACTTCACTCTGAGGGTGGTGGAGCACTGGAATGCATTACCTAGGGAGGTGGTGGAATCTCCATCCTTAGAGGTTTTTAAGGCCCAGCTTGACAAAGCCCTGGCTGGGATGATTTAGTTGGGGATTGGTCCTGCTTTGAGCAGGGGGTTGGACTAGATGACCTCCTGAGGTCCCTTCCAACCCTGATATTCTACGATTCTATAAAATATACACACATATTTTCGTTTGCACTTTATGTTATTTATTGAGTGGTAATGCCGTTCTCTGCACTGTACAGAATATGGAGTAAGACATAGTCCCTGCCCCCAAAGAGCTTGCATAGGTGTATTCATATTGCTTCAGATGCAGACCTGTCTACATTTAGAATCATAGAATATCAGGGTTGGAAGGGACCTCAGGAGGTCATCTAGTCCCACCCCCTGCTCAAAGCAGGACCAATTCCCAACTAAATCATCCCAGCCAGGGCTCTGTCAAGCTGGGCCTTAAAAACCTCTAAGGATGAAGATTCCAACATCTCCCTAGGTAATGCATTCCAGTGCTCCACCACCCTCAGAGTGAAGTAGTGTTTCCTAATATCCAACCTAAATCTCCCCCACTGCAACTTTAGACTATTGCTCCTTGTTCTGAGATCTATCCAGTCTCCTCAAAATCAGACTCCTACCATCTACTCTCCTTGGGGCTACATCTTGAGACCTTTCAGAAGCTGAAGTTAGTTTGGAATCCCGCAGGCCACTTATTACATGGAGCTTTATGTTGGGAGCACATTACTCTGATCTTCAGACAGCTGCTCTGGCTGCCTGTGGGCTTCTGGGGAGACTTCAAGGCCTTTAAAGCTCTAAATGGTCTGGGTTGTTTTATCGTCGGCAGAGGCACTCAAGCTGGTGCAGCCTCTGCATAGAAGAGGAGAAGCAGGTGGCAAGGGTCTTGACTCTCAAATATGTTTCATCCCCATGGCCACCAGAAGAACTCAGATTTTTTCAGCCTTTCAGACATGTGGCAAAGTTAATCTTTTAAATCTGGCATTTGAGAGAGGGCTGGGCAGAAGGTTGGATGGGGTGAGTTGTTAACAGAGTATAATTCATTTGTGGGGCTGGAATGGATTATGATTGTATGGACAGCTGGTAGTGAATTTAAGTGACAGTTATACAGTTTTTTAAAATTATGGTTGTCCGTTTCAGCGATTGGCAGTTGTGGTCAGAGCTTGGGACGTCGTTTCTAGTACTTATGTCTTAGAAACTGAAGTAGACAATAACTAAAATATGTTCTGAAAAACTTTTCTTTGTGTTCAAGAAAACCAGAAGGTTCCAGTTCAAACCAGCCAGATCTGAAATGGCGGAGCAGGGACAGCTCAGCTTTTGGGGAACCTGAGCTATTCCCCCATTTAAAAAAATAAAAAGAGAGAGAGAGAGAGAGAGAGAGAGAAGAGTTAAAATAAATGTACCTTCCTTCCAGTCCCATGTGCCACTTGCAGCTCTCAATGTAACATATCCATCTTTCATGTGGGGAAGCTACCCTGCAATCCAAGATTGCATAGCCTACATCCCACAAGGAGTTACCAACTCAGCTGTAGTGGGAGGTGCCCAAGCTGCACTGAATACCTGGCAGCCAGAGCAGAGGACTGACGTTATAAACTAAGGACCATTCCTGTGAGGTGCTACATAGTCTCAACTTCAGTGGAGGCTGATGAGGCTCAGCAGAATGACAGAGATGCTCAGCACTGCACGTTCTTAGACTATCAGGAGCTAGCGTTGTTCCAGTTTTCCACTGTCACCTACTGAAACAGGACAGGGCCCTGTGTGCATCTCTGAGTGAGATGGAGTCGGATACCAGGGCGCACAGATTTTCCCTGTAAGTGCTCCCTGTTTTACTGAATGCATTGATAGGAACACCCAGAACGCACAACCAGCCTTTTATTTTTTAAACACACAAGCACTGAGTCCTACCATTTTTGCAAGGACATTTTCTTGTTAGCCAGTTGAAGAAAAAAGTCCCGTTCTGCCTTCAGATGCACACGCATGGCTCCCACTGAAATTAAGGGAGCCACAATTAGGGCAGCAGGTCTACAGTTTGAAGGTGACTGTCACTGGATCGAAGAGTGTCAAGACCTCACCTGAGTATTGATAGCTAGGACCTGACGTTCTCAATCTGCCTCCCTGAACTCGCTCCTTCCAGAGCAGAGGACTTTTAAAAACGGTTATATTACTGAGGTAAAAATAGCTCTGCTGGAATCCACTGCCAAGTCAAGTTTGTGATTCGATATAGTTATTCCGTAACGAGCAAGTAGCAGTGCAACTCTTTGAACTCCCTGAAATACATGAAGGACAAACTGATACATCACAAGAGATGATACCGTGTGTTCCAACTGGCGAAATATCAAACATGAATGATTAATGTGAACGATGCAGTAGCTAGCTTAGTCATTCCAAAGCATAATTCACTGATACTTTGTGCTTGTATTGTTGGTTTGAAAAGTATCCTCTCTTTTCAAATTGCGGGGGGATGGAAGGACGCAAGCATGATTGGGGCTTATCTACCCATAGAAGTTGCACCGGTTTAACTTAAATCTGTTTTTAAACCAATGTAGTTAAATCAGTGCTAAACCCTGGATAATCGTTTTAATTTTGTTTTAAGGGTGACTTGTACTTATGAATATTACATCTTAGTGTAAACCTGTTCCTAATCAATTTCAGCTAAACCACTTTAAGCCAGGCGTATATGTATTTATGGGTGCCCATACAGCCTTTTTCACCAGTTTAACTAGATTGATTTTAATTCCCACTTGGTGCAACTTTGCATGTAGATAAGCCTGAAGTCCTTTTGTATATCGATTATGATCCTATGTAGCCAAGGAGCTAAAAAAATAATATATATTTAACCCGAATGTTACTATGCTCGAATGTTATGGTCCAATTCTGATCTCACTTTCACCAGTGTAATTTGGAGTATTACTCCACTGAAGTCAATGAGTCAGATTCTGATATCAGTTTCACTGGTGTATTTCTGGAGTAACTCAAATGATGCCAAGTCTTTTTCCTTTCTGAGATTTTAAATGGTCATTAAAAAAAAAAAAATCCCGATCTCAGGTGAAAGCAGAGCTGGAGAAGTCTGAGCTCTAGGGCATGGTTTAGAAAGATCAAGTGAAAAGGGAGTCCTCTTGGAAAGCCACCAAGAAAGGAACATAGGACATAGCACTGGAAAGGTCATCAAGGCTAGGTCCCTGCAAATGCAGGCAACCCGCTCTCATAGATATTATACATATATTTTCATATCTATGAAAGAAAAGAACAATTTAAGCATTTCCTTCTTTGTGTGTGTGGGGGGAGACGGGTAAATAACAGCCTACGTAAGGAGCTGAAACTGGAATATTGGGCTCACTCTTACCTTTTGTTCCCCCTGTCCATTTAGGTAGTCCCTTGTTCTGCACTGTGACTGTAAACTGTTTGGGACTGAGTCTGTCTCTTTGTTAGTCTGTACAGTGGCTAGCACAACAGGGCTAGAGCTTCCAGGTACTGCTCCAATACAAATAATAATGAGTAGTGGCAATGGAGGAGTATGGTGTGATAGACAGACACTGTTCTGATCAGCTTGTCCCTGCAAAGTGCTGAGTGCTTCCTTCTAGCTACTGAGCTCCCTCTACTCCCACTGAGGTCAGTGGGAATTGGGGGCCTTTTCCTAGCAGGACTGGGCCCTGCGTGCATCTCTGAGTGAGATGGCAAATACATTCTGCTGCATTCTTGATTTTAATTTTTGATCTTTAAGCACCTGTCTTATTCAGCAGGGATTGTCCATGCAGCCTAAATGATCTTCAGATAAGCAGTACAGTGCGCTGTATTGCTCTACCTGGCGTACCTGACTGCATCTCATACAGCTTCACTTTCACATTGTGCAGGAAAGGGAAAGACTAAAGAAGAAAACCTAGCTTGCAAATGTAGTGTCTTTTTACACCTTGCACTAGAGACCTCCTTTCCCATTGTCCTGTCATCACTGATTGTAGAGTACCTGTAAAGTAAAAGTGAGAATGTTGCTACATGTATTTATCTCCTAGACACAACCCAGACACAAATAGGGCCCAATTCCATTAGGTATTGTGAGCCCTCAATGCCAAGTAACTCCAGTGTGAGTCAAGCAAGCTCATTATTTAGAATGAGGTGTGCAACATGATGATGATAAAACATTCTCAGATAGTAGTCTCCAAATCTCTCTACGTATTATAGATGTCTGTATTTCCAATCACACTGATGTATACTGATATGAGCTGGGTAAAACCTTTGTTCTAACTGATGTGTGAATCAGGGCCACCCAGACGATTCAGGAGCAATACTATATAATACTATATTCTCTGGGGGCCCGGGGCAAATTGCCCCCTCCCTCTGGGCGGCCCTGATGTGAATGTGCCCTTCTCTTAAAATAGTTGGAAGAAACTAGCGGGGTGTGTGTGAGTGAGAGTGTGTGTGAGAGAGATATCTACTGGGTATTGTAACCAGGTGTGTGGGGATGTGAGAAAACACATAAAAAGTGAGAAGAGACAAAAACAGAGAGACTACATAGCCTCTGAGTACAGTATCAATTGGGAAAAAAAGCTAGAGATAAAGCTTTTGCATCTGTTGGCTAAAGAGGGTTGGGGGAGTAAGCTAAAAAAACACTCCTTTTGTTCTGAGTTCCTCCTGCATTCAGAGAAGCAGGACTTTGTACATGTCTTGTAAATAAACAAGAGTACATCAAAGAATAGCAGCCTCCATCGATTCTACTTCCAACTGGAACATTCCCAGGGCCCCGAAATTTGACTGGCTCCTTGGGTTGAAAAGGAACAAAAACATTAATTCCAAATTCTTCCTTGTCTTCCCCGCAACCTGAAGCAAATACTCACCAGCAGCTACACACCACACCACCACAGAAACACTAGCACAGGAACCAATCCCTGTAACAAATCCCATTGCTTACTCTGTCCCCATAGCTACTCTAGCGACACCATCGGAGGACCCAACCACATGAGCCACACTATCTGGGGCTCATTCACCTGCACGTCTATTAATGTGATATATGCCATCATGTGCCAGCAATGCCCCTCTGCCATGTACATTGGCCAATCCGGACAGTCTCTACGTAAAAGAATAAATGGACACAAATCAGACATCAGGAATGGTAACATACAAAAGCCAGTAGGAGAACACTTCAGTCTCCCTGGACATTCACTAACAGATTTAAAAGTAGCCATCTTTCAACAAAAAAAACTTCAAAAACAGACTTCAAAGAGAAACTGCAGAGCTACAATTCATTTGCAAATTTAGCACCATTAATTTGGGCTTGAATAGGGACTGGGAGTGGCTGGCTCACTACAAAAGCAATTTTCCCTCTCTTGGTATTGACACCTCCTCCTCAATTATTGGGAGTGGACCACATCCACCCTGATTGAATTGGCCTTGTTATCACTGGTTCTCCACTTGTAAGGTAACTCCCTTCTCTTCATGTGCCAGTGTATCTATGCCTGTATCTGTAATTTTCACTCCATGCATCTGAAGAAGCGGATTTTTTACCCACAAAAGCTTATGACCGAATAAATCTGTTAGTCTTTAAGGTGCCACCGGATTCCTCATTTTTTCCCCCTTGTCTTTGTGTATATTCTATGTAGTGTGGTGTTTTTTTTAATTCTTCCACTGATCGGTTCTGACCATAGAACAATGTGACATTTTCCAATTATATCTGTAAATTGCCCATAATGCCAATCTCACATCTTTTTCTCGAGGAGGTTGAGGTAGAGAACGTTCTTTGTTCACAACTAGGCCCCCGAGTGGTCTTGACTCCCATACAGGTGCCCAAGCCTATCAGGTTATCATTTGGACTCCAGTTGGGCACTTAAGAGGCAGCTTTTTTTAGGCATTCGGTCTGTGGAGCCACTCGACCCAGGATATCTTGACCCGAGTAAGTCTATCCATTCAACAGCTAGCTAGATTCCCATATTGGTTTTCATCATTAGTATCCAAGCACCTTCCAAGTAAAAAGACATATCCAAGAATAATATCCATTGACCAGAGGCAGACACCAGAAACCTGCCTATGAACTGCATTTCCCTCTCATATTCAGAACTACAATAAAGAAAGAACAAATGGGATCTACACAGGCTGTAGTTTGTGTTATTTTTCATCAAAGAAAACATTCCAAGTACATTTTCAGGCATGTGTCACTATATAAAGTCATTTTCACATGCATTAAATAATTTTCATAAATTATACAAATTGTTATCTTGTTCCATCAGGAATGATTTGGGCAATCCTGCCCAATGATCACTTTTTCTAATCTAGTGCCAAAACTACAGTGAACTTCACAAATCAGAAATGGGCACAGAAGCAACATGTCTATCATGCAATAACATGACATTTCAATGCTAGAACAAGTCAGTCAGGTTATCACAACTGTAATATTCTTACCTAAAGTCAAGTGGCACTCAGAAAAAAAAACAAATACGTTCCTTCCAGTCGAATCCTTACAACTCAATGATCCCTGAGCCGGCTATACCAAGGACAAATGCATCAGCACTAACATGAAATGGCTTTTGGAAAGTAATTATTTTTTTTTAAATCCAGGCAGCTGAAGTATCACTCCAAATGGCAATCTCCAAAACTGAATTCCACTGTATATTTTTACACACCGATCTCTTGACTGGTACTTGTTTTACAAATACTTTGGAGATATCACATTGAGCCTCAAATCGGTTTCCAAGTGTCCTACTAAAAAAACAGCACTATGGCAACTTCCCAACAATGCAATTAACGTGTAACATGCTGCTTAGTTTTTGTGTTAAATGCTTTGCTAGGAAATAAAATGCAACTAATTATGGACACCAAAAGGAGGAGGGAGAAACTGAATATTTAAAACACACAACTGAGGCTACATGTGGGGCGGTCCAAGTTTGAACTCTGAACGTGCTGCTTGTTCCAGGGTTGGGTGCATTGTAAAGGCAGCACACTGCGCTCCTAGGGTGGGGGGGGGTCAGGCGGGGGGGAGAGAGGAAGATAGCCTCATGTTGCTTTCTGATGCCCTCCCTCACCCTGGCTGATTCAGGAGCAGCATTAACCCGTAGGACTCGGGCCCTCTGTGTTATGCACCTGTATGCCGTTTTTAGTACCTCTGCACCTCTCTCACACCTCCTAATGGAAGCATCCTTCATATTCCCTTCTTTCCCTTCCCAGCAATAGGACAAGACCCCTCCATCATACCTACACCTCCTGGCCTCCCACTGAACACTCCTCTGTAGTGAGAGAAAGTAATGTCACTATCAGAGATTTCAGCATATAGAACACTTTTACTCCAACAGCTGCATGCTTCTTGATTGTGGAAGTAAATCAGAGTCAGGCACCCAGTGTTGATTCTGAACTCAAACATTGGGGCCAAATTCTCTGGTGGAGTAGGTGGGCTCTACTGACTTTAATGGCATTTTGCACACTAACCCTTACAGAGAATGAAAGTCTTGTTTTTTGTGGTTCATTCTTTCTTTGGCACAAATTTGCTCCTTCCTCTTTCTATATTGTTTGGCCAACTGTGCGTTACTGAATGGCCAGCCCACTGAAATACACATTAGGCTGTGCAAACCCAGCTGTTTGTTAAAATGCGTTTAGGAGTTACTCACATTCACATAATCAATGGTGAGGATGTCTGACTGAGCCCCTTTACTCACTCCTTCTGCAGCAACGGCCAAACCCTGGGAGCTTGAGCAGCAGCCTGAGGTGATGTCCCCAAGATGCCTGCCTGTGATGTTTCTTTTTCAGCCACTGAATGTCTGGGTGCTGGTCCCTGTAAAACAAGGCCCACAGGACTGGAACTTGAGCTGGGTGGAAGCCCATGTGTGTCTATGTGGTTGTTTTCTTTTATACATTCATCCTATTTAAGTTGGACTGCTCCTCCTGCCCACAGATTTGCTAGCCTTCTCCTCAATCAAAAAAGGGGGGGAAAAGGTTTTCCATAACTGTTTTTAACTTATGTTTCCAACTTTGTCTACTATCCTGCTCTCTCTAACGCAGCTTTTTTAGCAGTCATCATAGGGACCCAAATAGAGCTCTCCCAGCTGAGGATCCATTCAGTTAAATTTGAACAGTCCATTTACTACAAAGCTATATGACATGCTGCTTCCTCCTTTGGCTCTACTAATATGTTCTTGTAGGTTTTTGTCCCCATCTACTGGCTGGTCTACATAAAAAAAATGTATGAGACTATTGCTGGCTCCAGCTAACAAAAGTAAGCGTATAATGAAGGGTTAAAGCAGGGGTCGGCAACCTTTCAGAAGTGGTGTGCCAAGTCTTCACTTATTCACTTTAACTTAAGGTTTCGCGTGCTGTGATCCAAGTAGCCAGGGCAATCTATTCATTTCTGCTAAGAAGAGTAGTGATTCTGGAAAATGCAGCAAAGCCATCCACCATGTCCTGCACAATGGGGTTTCCTAACTGTAGTGGGGCAATAGACGGAACACACATCCCTATCTTCGCACCAGACTACCTTGCCAAAGAGTACATAAACTGCAAGGGGTACTTCTCAATGGTGTTGCAAGCGCTAGTGCAGGGGTCGGTAACCTTTCAGAAGTGGTATGCCGAGTCTTCACTTATTCACTTTAACTTAAGGTTTCATGTGCCGGTAATACAATTTAACATGTTTTAGAAGGTCTCTCTCTATAAGTCTATATTATAGAATTAAACTATTGTTGTATGTAAAGTAAACAAGGTTTTCAAAATGTTTAAGAAACTTAATTTAAAATTAAATTAAAATGCGGATCTTATGCTGCTGGCCTGGGGTTCCGTTCACCTAGTTCAGCAGCGGGCTGAGTGGGGCCTGCGGGGCCCCAGCTGACAAGGGGCCGGCAGCTGGGACCCCAGACCGGAGGTGCAGGTGGGAATGTGGGGGATGGGTGCAGGAGCTCCCGTTTGGTGCTCAGGATGGGGGTGGGGATGTGGGGGGTGCAAGAGTCAGGGCATTGGGTGTGGGGGGGCTGTGTGTGTGTGTGGGGGGGTACAGGAGTCAGAATGGGGGCTGGAGGTTGTGAGGTGGTGCAGGGATCAGGGCATAGGGCTAGGTGTGTGGAGGGGGTGCAGGGGTCAGGGCAGAGGGCTGGGTGTGTGGAGGGGGTGCAGGGGTCAGGGCAGAGGGCTGGGTGTGTGGAGGGGGTGCAGGGGTCAGGGCAGAGGGCTGGGGTGCTCGGCTCCTGGGGGTGCTCACGGCAGGGGGCTGGAGGGGATATGCCCCATTCCCGCCCCTTTCCCCAGGGCCCCATCCCCACCTCTTCTCTGCTTCCTCCCTGGAGGAGCGAGCATGCTGCGGCTCAGCTCGACTCGGCTCCCCCTCCCCAGGGCGATCAGATGATTGGCGGCAGGGAGAGGGAGTGGGAGGGGCAGGAAAGCACCACACTGGGGGAAGAAGTGGGGGAGGAGGGAGCTTGGCTGCTGGCATGACCAAGCTTCTGCCTTCTGTTCCCACAGGAGAAATCGGTGGGCAGGGGGGCTGAGTGGGGCCAGGACCCCGGCAGGCAGCAGTGTGCCATCAAAAATCGGCTCGCGTGCCGTCTTTGGCACGTGTGCCGCAGGTTGCCGACCCCTGGGTTAGAGGCTTATGCTTTTGGTGATGAAGTCTAGAATTCCAATTGCACTGTCAGCCCAAATAGATTCAGTTATATTATGACTTAAATATTGTCCTAATTTGGACTACTATTGAGGTTTATAGGCTTTTTAGTCCACCCCAAGGATGGGATTGGAGCATAGGCTTGGTTTTTACTGAAAAGCAGTTACTCAGCTTACATTGACTGTGGGATTGTTTCAATGTTCAGGACACACTGTTGCAACCAACAAAAATTAATTTAATTTAATTTAAAATTAAATAAAAATAAAAATTAAATTAGTAACAAAAATGGTTATATCTCAAAAGGGTTTTTCAACCACCCCTTAATGCCATCATGGCTTTAGAAGCTGTTATTAGTTGGTATGTGCCAAAAAACATATGAGGAATAGACAAGACAAAAAAAACCCTCTGAGGGAGGGAAGACTGATTTGGAGAAGTGATTTAGAGCAAAGGATTCACTAGGTGTGCAAGACTGGATGTAATCCGATTCATATGGAATCATGGCGCTGACCAGGTGACTCTGTGGCAGGTAGTGATGTGACTGAATCAGGAGTAATGGTCCCTGATTAGCAAACAGGGAGTGCAGCCTCAGTCATCCCCAGCCCGGCTTTATTGTCCTGCCAGTAGTCTGATCTTTTCAGGACATGATACTAATACCAATGGGGGCAAACGTATAGATATGTATCTGTATGGCGGCATGTGCACTGCAAGCCAGATCTTTGTTCATTTCAGTTTGGAAGTAGATCTCCTAGGTTCAGATTGGTTTATCTTCAGATTTTCAGCTCTTGGATTTGGCAGTACTGTCATCAGTCAGTTGGGGGACTCTGATGTGTTGCTGTTCTATGGGCATCTCCCCAGCTCGCCTTCCAATGTGTGGATGCATCACACACCACTGATTGGCAGACTCCCCTTATTACCCATTTCTGGTACTGCTGTCTGCCTATGGAATCGTTTGTTCAATGACTAAAGAGGAGCCACCTCCACTGAGAAATATGGCAACTGTTTAACAGTACAAAGCCGCACTATATGGGTATCTGGGAAAGGAAGAAAAAAACCATTATGAGAGGACTGTAAAAGATCCTGATATTTCTGAGCACATACGCCTCCAACCGAAGAAGTTGCTCAGCACCTTTGGGAGTCAGGCCTCCATTTACTCCTTTGATGTTAGAAATTGTCATCAGACTTGTGGGAGATACCACACCTTCTCCCGCCTGGCTCTGAAAAGATAAAAACGAAGCCTCCTCTTTTAGGTCTCCTGCACCAAAGAGATTTGAAACATTAAATGCTAAAAATATCTTCTAGCCTATAAGTGTGTTCCCATGTCAGCAAAGAAAAAACTATCTACCTTCTGCACTGGACAAGCTCACAAAAGTTGTCTTCAACAGTATATAAACCAGATGGGGCTTTTTGTGGTTTTGCTGCAATTATAAATTACAATGCTGTTTATAATAAGGTTTTTATTTTTCTCCAATCATATGGGAGTTTTAAAAACTTGAAATAGTCAGCATTCCACAGTCTCTGCCCACAAGCACGTGTGAGACGGCTCCAAGACTCTTCAACTTGTTTGCATTGCAATATGTTTCTAATGAAAAACCAAGCTTCTGAAATGTGGAGACATCACAAATACAGGACTTCTTCATAAGAGCGTTGTGTAAGATGAAATAGAGATTGAAACCACAGGGCTGTACAGAAATGCAATAGAGTTCTATTATGCTAGAATCCTGTAGAAATTAAAAAAAAAAAAAAAAAAAGAGTATGAGATCCTTTCTATAGACTATTTGAACCACCCTATAGAATTCTATAGCTAGGATTCTGTATAAAACGGGCAAATAAAACCCTATAGGAAAGTTAGCTGAATTTTGTAATTCCTTATTGGCCAACCTTTATTTGACTATTCTAAGGCCCTTATCCAAACCCCATTTGAAGTCAATAGTCATATTTCCACTGACTTCAATAAGCTTTGCATCAGGCCATATATACAAGCATTTGCATGCCTTGGCATAGTTAGCGAAATCTAGTTACAGTAAAGCAAATGCAGAAAAGAATGGTCCATGACATGCTCCTTCCCAGCTTTTTAAACACTGTGGATGAAGCAATTTTCTACTAGAAATAAAAAAACAGCACAAGTCCTGTGATTAGCCCTGAAAGCAATCACCCAACATAGATGCAGCTAAACAAATTTCCATCACTTCAGAGAAAACTAATCTTAACCAGATGTAGAAAAATGAAAAGGAATGTAAAATATAATCAGTTTGAAAATGTCTATTTCATTCCCCCCCACACACACACACGCAGCTGGTTTTTTTTAAAGTGTGAAGTCAAAGCACATAAATGATAAAAACAGACCTTTTCTAACCAGAGGCCCAAGATCTCTAATTTTTTGTGCTTCCCCCCACCAGACTTCGACAGATACTTTCTCCCTCTCCTCTTTTTCCCCGATTCTTCTCGAGAACTCCTCCTTCCACTCAATCTTTGCTTTTATCATCACCCCCATATGTTATTCCCTCAGAATCTCCTTTCTTCCATTATCCTCAGGTCTCTTTCTCTATTACCTAGCCAGACCCATTTGCTCATATGCTGCCACTAAAAGACTCGTAAGACAACCATGCACTCACTTGTCCTAATCAAACTCATGCACTCACCAAACCCACATACCCATGTACCCATTCACTAATTTCCTTCTTGCACGTATCTTCCTCTCTGAGACGCAGCCATTTATCACTCACTAGATATCCCTCCACATCCCTCCACTGGGCTTCCCAATGCACCCACCAATTTCCCCCCCCACCCAACCAGGCATGCACCAGTCTCCCACATACATGTGCATGTGCACCATGAACATCACTGGTCCCCAAACTACTGCAGCTCTCTGGCCATCCCTCTCCCACAAGGCTGGACTCTTTGGATGCTCCAAACACTCACATGTGGGGCTTTCAACCTTCTCTGCTTAGGAAGATTTTCAGGTCTAGCCATGCAATAAGTTGCAACCTTTCATGGGTTGTTCTCACACCAATCCTTTGTTTGTATTAGCAAAGTGAACACTGTTGTGCTGTCCTTTAACTGTGCCTGTACGTCCACTGCAGTTAACACAATGGCTTTTTGCTGTGTCAGAGTGCTGGTTTTTTCCAATTGTTTTCAGAACATTTTATGAATTCTCTTTGCATTACACATATTTGAATCCCATCAGCTATTTCTTGAGTGGGTCAGCAAGAAACGCTCAGTGGATTGCAACAGAATTGTTTCCAGTAGGCATGGTCCGCAAAGAAAAAGGTCTTCTCTATGAACAAAGTACAAGCAAATGGAAGAGCACAAAGTGGTATTTAAACCTCTGGCATGTCAAGTTATTTAAAAGCCTCCTTTTCACAGTCCAAAGAATTGACCTTTCATTGCCCAGCAGAATAATACTAACTTTTGTTCCAATTATGAGGGTTTTTTTTGTTTGGCTTAAAACAAAAATATTTTTAATCTTTGCACAATAAGGCTATTTGGATTTGAGACCAGAGTCTGCAAACAAAAAAAAGCACAATTCTTCTTCTATACAAGCTTCTGAAAGGGCACACAAGGAACTAATTTCTCCACGAGAAAGCTAGTATTTAAGATTATTGAGCCAGCCAGAGCATTTTGCAATGCTAAATCACAGAACTGATCTGCACCATGGTTATAACATAAAACAAATCCTTAGTCATTAGTTGGTGAATTGTGTTTGGACCCTGCTAGCTCCCCTGATCTGCATGCTGGACTGGGAGCAAAGAACTCCAAAGTCCTAATACAGCCCCTAAAATCATCTCTCTCTCTCAGAGATCTTGAGCAAGTCACAATCTCTCTGCTTCTGTAAAATGGGGATAACAGTGTTGAACTTAATTTTCACTTCACATTAAAAAAAAAAAATCTACAGCAATACATTCCCAACATGTTTTACATGTTCAATAATTTAGTCTAAAAACGGACATGTGAGTATGCTGGGAACAACGAACAAAGATAAAATAAGCAAGACTGTAATCCAGGGGTGGGCAAACTTTTTGGTTCGAGGGCCACATCAGGGAATAGAAATTGTGTGGCGGGCCACGAATGCTCACAAAATTGGGGTTGGGGAGTAGGAGGGACTGTGGGCTCTGGGGTGTGGATGATGAGTTTGGGGTGTAGCAGGGTGCTCTGGGCTGCGACTGAGGGGGTTGGAGGGGGATCAGGGCTGGGGCAGGGGTGCGGGAAGGGGTGCAGGTTCTGGCTGGGGATGCAGGCTCTGGGGTGGGGCTGGCGATGAGAGATTTGGAGTGCAAGAGGGTACTCCGGGCTGGGATAGAGGCATTTGGAGAGCAGGAGGGGGATCAGGGCTGGGGCAGGGGGTTGGGGTATGGGGAGAGGCTCAGGGGATGCAGGCTCCAAGCAGTGTTTACCTCAAGTGGCTCCCAGAAGCAGTGGCATGTCCCTTCTCCGGCCCCCGACCCAGTGTCCCGGCTGGAGCGGGGTCAAGCCGCAGGGTCTGGCCCCCGACCCAGTGTCCTGGTCAGAGCGTTGGAGCAGGGCCAAGCCGTGTGGTCCGGCCCCCAACCCGGAGCAGGGCTGAGCCATGTGGTGCAGCTTGCGGGCCAGCTTGGAATGGCTTGCGGGCCAGATCCGGGCTGCACGCCGTAGTTTGCCCACCCCTGCTGTAATCAGTACTAGTCTTTCTAATGGTCGCAGTTCCCACAGCTTGCTGAAGTGGGCTCAATTCTTGGCCTTAAAGATGAAGTGTCAGATCTTCAGCTGGTGTAAATCAGCACAGAGTTAGTCACAACATGACTGCAATGGTGTTACACTAATTTACACAAGCTCAGAATCTGGCCCAACAGTGCTTTAAAGTCTAAAAATTTATAAACATGGTTGTTGCCAGACAATCTCAACTGCAGTGTGGACAAAGCTTTAGTTGACTATTCCAACGCCTCTTTATTTTACAGTGTTTGTGGCTCCCGGTAATTTCTCCATACTGGAAATCAGCCAGGACAACTGGATTAGCAATGTTTAGCGTTGCCAATTTCTGACAAAATGCAGAAAGTTATGCTACCATGCTTCATAAACCTGTGACCTGAAAGAAAAAAAAGAAAAACAAAACTGCAATACAGTCAGACGACAAGCATACCACACTCACGGAGTACTGGACTTTGTAATGCAGGGTTCGCCACCAAAATATACATGCAGTTTAAAAAATGCGTCAGCGCTGTAAATCAGTAAGCAAATAAGTGAATGCAATTTGTAGTAAATATTTAAAGCCACTTCTGCAGATTTGACATTAGCTTCTGCTAATGAGCATGATGTTGCTTTTGATGCCAATGTTTTCCTGGAACAAATACATGGGATCCTCATTTTGTCACATCCATACGACTAGTCAGGCAAACCACATGTTTCCTTAAACACATGACAGTGAAATAGCATGTTTGTTCACACAGACACAAAGAGACCCATTGAGATCAGGCAGATAGATGGGTCGGGAACATTGAAAAAAAAATTCACTGAAATGAAGGCTTGACCCGTTCTGGGAAAAATATATTTTGAAAGTGAACTGTGATTTTTAATTGGAATAACTGATCGGGAAAATTATTTCCCCATATTGCATCATAAGGGACGTCACTGTTAGCCATTTCTCTATCTTCCCCTGTGCCTCAGATCAACCTGCAGAAACAGTGTTTTATCTGTATATAGACCAACCTAAATAACATGAAAATACTTTTACATGTAAATACTTGGACAGAAATCAGATACTACAGTCACAAGGGCTGTACCTACCTAGATAGAAAACCACAGGATATAGTTTTTTTCTTGAGCATGAAAGATACCTGGGTGAAATGTAGGTCAGTAGAACAAAATGGCGTCTAATGAGTAGTGTGCATTAGTAAGACACTGAAACAAATGGCTTCTTATTAACTAGCGCCAGCTCTTGGAGAGTCAACATCAAATGGAGTCACAGGAAGCTTTAAAGTAATTGAAGTGCAAGGTCCAGACAATGTTGTGATAGCATAATCATATGGTTAGCCTTCACCATCATATCAGACCAACATCATGACAAGCACAGATCAGCGCAATGTCTGTCGTGTCAGTTATTCTGTGACTTTCTGCCATTCAACTTGGCAGAATATTGCCTCCTTCTGTCCTCTCTTCTGATGAACAGAACAAGCTTGAGTACATTCCATCAGCCCATAGGACCCCACAGTCCCGCCATAGGAGGGCACAACAGAACATTGTTCCCTATTGGCAGGACCCTCTGTATTCTTTGCCTGTGTAGTCACCTGGAGCTGAAGAATTGTGCTTCAGAATCTAAAATTGTATTTTAAAAAGCCTGTTTCCAAGGCCCATGGTAGTGGAGGTAAGCAGCCTGAAAAACTCAGAGGGGTGTGAACTGCCACATTCATCTGAATGGGTGTGAATACTCACATGGTTTAAATGTCATTTTAAGATGTCACTACTGATCTTTTTTAGCAGAAATATCCAAGTATTGTACATATCCCACAATCCTAAATTGCTCCTGTCCGTGTGCCACAAGCTCCAAAGGTATCTCACAGAGCTGCCAAAACCCGGTTTTGTGTTGTCTGCAACGTTTTGACAATTGGAAGCATGGACACTATGTAAAATAAATTGTATTTAATTAAAAATAACGGGGGGCCCTACTCTTTTTACTGTCAGGAAGGAGTTAAAATTCAGCCAGCAGAAAAGACAAACTGCTGAGAAGCAAGAACGCTAACAACTGTAAACAATTAATAGGCTTATATGGTCAATGCCCGCCCAGTAGAACAATGCTAACCCTCCCTTCACAACCCACTGGATGTCTGTAAGCACTCATCCCTGCCCTCCCCACTCTGCCTCCTTCCCCCACAAGGTAGTCATAGATGTTTAATTCAATTAGACTGACCTCTATATGTACGTACTGGTCTTATTTTTATTTTTGTTCAGGGTTCTCTCTTGACTTGTAACAATGTCTGTCTCTGTATGTACAAATAAATTAATAAAAGAATGTATATAACTGGCCACTATGGCACCATATTTTTGAAGCTGCTTGTCAGTCTTCCCGATACTGTAAATAAATCCCCTTCAGTATTGTCTGTGCTTGCCTGATTCTTGGGGAAAAGAATCTTTTTGCCTAACATTACTAAGTGTTATTTTTCATTTTTACATAATTAAAAGTCAGATTTTTTAAATGTAACTGAAGCTGGCACAGAATTAAAGTCCAGCTGATTGCATTTTGTCTATTGTACATTTTCTAACATTTTATCCAGTCTAGTTTTGTATGTGCCAAGTGATGAAGCTTCTGCCACTTCTTTGAGATTATTTCATAGCCTTACAAAACTCACTGACAAGAGTTTTCTTAATATTTATTCAATTTAAGGACTCTCCTCTAATTTCACCCAGTTACTCCTAGTTATATCCCTGTGCTCCACCTGTGAAACATGTTACCTCCCTTCTTCATACAGCTATCTGTAATTTAATGCCCTCCTGCTCTCCCCCAGTCTTCTGTCTAACCAAGGTGTATAACTTATTTTACTCCATAAATTAATCCTTCTAGGGCCTATAATCATTCATTTTTGATGTCCCTTTGACATTCTCCGTTACTCAATGTTATCCAGGTAGTAAAGTGCCTAGAAGTTGATAGGATCAGACCAGGCCGTACAGAGACTATTAAATCTCCATGCTGTCATTATAATGTTTATATAGCCCCAAGTTGCAGTGACCTTACTTTGCTGGTATATTTCAATCATGAATCATGTCTAATTTGCTGTCCAGTATTATCCTCAAGTATTTTTCAGCATTACTGCTTTACAGATTTTTCTCCTGTTGAATATACACGTCTTCCAACTCTATTAACTCGCCCTTCCATTTTTCCAAGACATTGTTATTGTCTACCCAGATTGCTAATGCCTGTAGGTTCCTTCATATTATTGCTCGGCCTATCCTGATGGATGTTTACAACCTTCCTCGATTCAGTGCATCTGCAAATGTAATTTGTGTTCAACTTTACCCTGCCATCCTGATCAATAATGAAGATGGTACATAAAAGGGGAGCTGCAATATACCACTACACACTCCTTGTTTCCTTGGGACAGAGATTTGGCTCTTTTACAACCCCTTCTGCTGAGCAGTAATTGTTCTTCCTCGATGCGTTTAGAAACTGTCTTTCTAGGGTAGGTCCATTATTGAACTGGGATTGAAGCCAGATTTACTCAACGGTAACTGCTAGGATTATCAAGTATCAGAGGGGTAGCCGTGTTAGTCTGAATCTGTAAAAAGCAACAGAGGGTCCTGTGGCACCTTTAAGACTAACAGAAGTATTAGGAGCATAAGCTTTCGGGGGTAAGAACCTCACTTCTTCAGATGC
Organism: Chrysemys picta bellii; assembly: GCF_011386835.1. Classification (NCBI taxonomy): domain Eukaryota; kingdom Metazoa; phylum Chordata; order Testudines; family Emydidae; genus Chrysemys; species Chrysemys picta. The sequence continues at coordinate 114,163,451 of NC_088796.1, forward strand.
AAGGCTTTTTGCCAGGATTATGCTTTTCTTTTCCACCCACCTTTGAAGGTTCAAGGAAACTGAACAGATCTTCTACTTCTGGTACCCCCTTATCCCCCCACGTGCATGTGACTTTTCATAAATATTAGCAACAGTTCAACAAGTGAGTAGGTGAATGCTCTTATCTTTTAGGACAAATACATGGACTGAAACATATAAATTCCACCACTCCATTCACTTACTGTTAAAGAAACTGAATGTTTGCTCATGAAAGTGGCCTTCTACACTTGAAGGAAATAAAGGACAACTATATGACAAATATAGGACAGTCTACAAAGTACCCCAGAATGTTCTATTTGTGGTACAAAAATAACTATCCATTGTCTGTTCCTTAGCATATTTAATGCTGAAATACAGGACAAAGGACAATCAATATTGACATATATATTAGGCATTCAAGCGAGATCTCTCTCAAATTAAGTAGGGTTTTACCAAATTCACAACCATGAAATCTGATCTCCCCCGTGAAATCTAGCTAGTGTAGCAGAGAAGCAGGACTGGGGGCTCTTACCGTGCGCCCGACTCCAGATGCTCATCCCGGCCAGGCTGGGCAGGGATGGGACTTCCTCTTCCCCTGCAGGGGCCACTCCTAGGGCCAGATCAAACCCATCTTTGGGAACCTCTCCCAGCTGCTGGCTGGGAGCCCAGCTCTGAAGGCAGCACTGCCACCAGCAGTCGCGCAGAAGGGTGGCAATACTGCAACACCCCTACAATAGCCTTGTGACCCCCTCCAATGGCCCCTTTTGGGTCGGGACCCCTACAGTTACAACACCGTGAAATTTCAGATTTAAATACCTGAAATCATGAAATTTACGATTTAAAAATCCTCTGACCATGAAATTGACCAAAATGGACTGTGAATTTGGTAGGGCCCTAAACACAAGAAACACCCGCAAACATTGGCTAAGTATTTGAGTTATGCTTTCACTCTTGGGGCTGGTCTACACTGGGGGGAGGAAATCGATCCAAGATACGCAACTTCAGCTACACGAATAGCGTAGCTGAAGTCTAAGTATCTTGGATCGAATTACCTGGGGTCCACACAGCGCGGGATCGACGGCCGCGGCTCCCCCGTTGACTGCGCTACCGCCGCTCGCTCTGGTGGAGTTCCAGAGTCGATGGTGAGCGCGTTTGGGGATCGATATATCACGTCTTAACGAGACGTGATATATTGATCCCGGATAAATCGATTGCTACCCGCCGATACGGCGGGTAGTGAAGACGTACCCTTGGTCTTAAGCTTGGATTCCTCTTCTCAAAAATTGTACACTCCCTGCGCTGGAAATGAAACTGTTGTGGTATCAACAACAGCACCCACTCCATGGGGTGTTGTGCTTTAACCAGGACAGCATATCCTACTGGTGGGCTGGGGACAGAAACAAGATTGGTAAGAGTGCACATACACATGCAGGATTGAAGTCATTATGGTGTCCTGCTAAGCAGTAGCAATCCTAGATAAATGTGCAGGGGTGAATGCAACTTTTTCTAACATCAAAACATGGGGTGCTTTGCTGCCAGTCTTGCTGCAAGCAGGGTGGGAAGAGAGAAAGACCCCAAAGAAGTGGATATCAGTTGGGCAAAAAAAATCAGGACGACTTAATAGTAGATGAACGCCATCCTCTTAACCACCACTCCCTCCCCCGCCCAGAGAAATCAGTAAGAAATAATGTGATTTTCCTGAATCCATGAGATGCGTGTCAACAGGTAATACAGGACCTTGTAGAAAGGCTTACCGGGATATGACTGAGCTGCCAGTATTACCTAATATACATAACCCAAGTTTTCAAACCTGGGAACAAGATTTTCAAAAACAGGGACCTGGCTTTAGGCTCCTAAATCTATATTCGGGCAAGTAAGTGGCAACTACTGAGAACCAAATAGCTCCCACTAAGCTCAGCTAGAGGTTGATCGGGCCGCAGTACAATAAAGGGAAATTTAAATTAAGTAGTTTTCAACTGCATTTGGAATTTTAGAAGACTAACATTTTTAAACAGTTACCACAGCCATCCTATATTTGCTCACAAAGACACCCGAAAGGGTTGGTTAAGAGTTTAACTCTCTGTCATTCCAGCCTAAGACCCTGCCTTTGGAAGAGTAAAAATAATATTTTTCTTTTGTGAAAAAGGGTCTTTCCCCATTTTTAAAAGGGCAAATGATTACATAATTCACTCCACCTTGAACACAGAAGTATAGTTCTTCAGCAGAAGCTCCAGAAGGACAAACAAAATCCACACGCAGTTTACTAAAAGGCCTCCCTTATACCACGTAATAAAATTTACAGCACAGCATGCAAATGCATTAATAATTTATTCACTGTACAGTCCGCATCCATGACAATAGTGCAACAAAACTAGCATTTGAATGAGTTCCAGCAGTTAACTGTTTCAAAGTGAAAATGCACAAAAATGTTTTCAGTAAACAATGGAGCTTTGCTGTTAGTAGTGTCAGTATTAAGTTTTCAAAGCTTTATCATGCTACAATAATTAATTCCAGCACTGGGTCTAAAGTCAATTGAACTTTAGCACCTTACTTCCATTTCAGAAATGTAATGTCATCTACTTTTAGTCCTTAATGCCATCTGAGAAGCCAAGCAGTAAAAATAGTTTATGAATTATGCCTTTTTTTAATAAGCAAACTGATTAAACATATATAATGATAAATTGGTGATACATTAAAATGATCTCTGTATCACTGGGTTAAGTCAGCATAATTCTAACAATAGTTTTCCTGATGAGACGCTGGCAGAAGGAAGCCCAACAGCATGAGACATTTTGCAGGGACTCTACAAAAGTATTATGTTTTTATTTTTAAGATTGACTTGAAAAAAATTTTTTTTTAAAAAGAAACTTTAATTTGTGAGAGTAATTATGCACGTAATAAGGTAACTATGCATGCACACAGTAAGTAATGGTCATTCACATGTATGATCTTATTTTCATATGAAATTGTAGTAACTGCACATATGTATTAAGTACACAATGGCATACCTTCCTTTTTTTCCTATTAGAAGTCCTAAATATTTAGATTGTAAAATACATTTTCCTATAAGAAAATGACAATCACATTTTGGACATTAGCTATTTGACAGTATCCCTTTTAAGGTCAGAAGAGAGGATATTTTAGAAAAATCTATTATTCTGAAGTGTTGTGTCTTATGTCTCAACTAATGAAACTGAGTTTGAAAATGAGTAGTTCACAGAGCAAACCCATCCTATAAAAAAAAGTTATAACAAGGGCTTAAGTAGTAAAGCAACAATGGCTTTGCCTAGACTCCCAGTTACCAACATAGTTCTTTGGCAAGGAATCCCTAATCATGGAATATCATTAATACACTACATTTACAGAAGTAGAGGAAAGGGGAGAAGACAGATAGCAGCACACAATGCAGATGCATCACTTAGCATAGTACACCATGTAGCACATTGGCAAAACCTGAAAAGCTTCTGGGGAATCTGAAAACTACATCCAACAACTCAGATTATTCAAGTAAGAAATGCTGTGAAAGCAGGTAAAGTACATTTCCCGATTTCCTGCTGTTCTTTATCTTCTGTATGCAAAGCAAAACAAGTGGACTGAGAGGTGAGTGTGTTGGTGTGGAGGAGGGAGATTAGCATCTCACTGAACCAGAGTTTGTTTTGCCATCAACACTGTTATTCCTATTAGCTAACAGCCACATTGATTCCTGAATGAAGTTATGCTGAACATATGACAAAGGTAAAATGAAAAGAAAGTGTCTATCTTGAAGTTTGGCTATATTCCAGGGGTTATTTCCAAAAAGAACAGAGGCACAGGTGGTCTAGTGTTTTAATGTGGCCTTTGTTTTTATTCATTAAAAAAATAGGAGCAGATTATAAAAAGAAAGGTTGGCAATGGCTGGGCAAGTGTAAAACCTAATTTTCCTGTTTTGTTTTCTGAAAGAGCTCTATTACGTTGGGTCATTAAGCACTGAAATGCATGATGGTTCAACATAGTCAGTGACAGAAAATCCTGGTTGGCACTTACACACGCAAAACAGCTTAAATAATGACCCCGTTTTAAAAGCAGCATTCTTCAGATCAGTTTGGCTTTACAATCCACTAAAAGGCAGCACTCTGGCTCCCAAGGATAACGCTGTACAGTATTCCTTCATCTTTAGTTTCTTTATATGATGCATTTAAAAGGATATTAAAAAGTAGCAAAAAAGCTTCTGGTGAAGTTGGAATGGGATGGGGAGCAGAGAAGGTGTTTTTCACACCAGCCCCACACATAGGAAAGAAGACAGAACAAAAACAAAAAGAGTTAAAACTGTCCTTCCAGTTTCTGTTTCACAAAAGGCAGTGCCCTCCATAATGGAGAGGACAAAAAGTATGGTTTTCCATGACAACACTGGGAAATACTGATAACAGGATAAGGAGGGACACAAAATTGAAGAGAAATGGTGGGGAAGCTGTATGATCTCTCTAAAGAGCCAATACAAAAGCCTCCCTTTAAATCAGTTTAAGCCAGAACTGTGGCAAAGTTTACACAACAAACCCAAAATATCATAAAAACTACTGAAATATTTACTTTCACTGTAAACAACAAAAAAAGGCTCTTTTGAAGTGTGCTTCCCTAACTGAAGTGACTTTCCCTCGAATACTCCCTCCCCATTTCGACTGGATTGTAGTGTAACTTGCTTTCAGTCACTGCATTCGAGTGCAAGACTGTGCTTATCAAAAAAGGGAAAAATGGTGTTTACATTATTAGCTTTCTTTCAGCAGCATACTGGATCTTTAAAATGTCATTAGTACATCACGTTCTTGTACACTAGTGTAGAAGGGTCTCCCAAAGATAAAGGAATGTAGACCAGGTTTGATCTTCTCAGCTAAAGCCATTATTATGTTAAGATCGCCCTCTGCTGTTAAGTCAAGGTCTATTTTTAAGCTACGGAGAGACTTAAAAGGCTTTTTTCCTTTCTGCCTGCAAGAGTAAAGAGAAAAATTGTTACAACATAGAAAGATTTCCTAGTGAACAAGAAATCCCCACCCCCTCCCTTCTATTATCTTTTTACTTACGTATCATCCTCTATGTACTTTATAAGAGTTAAGGCTTTTCTATGAAGGACTAGCAGAAACTGGGCAAGGAAAGTACTCCTCAGAGACAAGCCAGGTTTCAAATGAAAGACCTGTTAAAAATTACAGCAGAAAACTAAATTACATGCAACTCAAGTTTCATTCCAGGAATGTGGAAAACTAAAACACTGAACTAACATATATGTAGCAGTTCCTAATTGTGCTAAAGCAAATGTATAATCATGAAAGGATACATTTTGGACAGATGTGATAAGCTGTTCTGCCATTCTATTAAGACAAATCATGTTTTTGCTCTTTTTTTTACATTACTTGAAATGGATCAGACTTGAGTGATTATACAATGCTGCAAGTTCAAGCAGTATTATACAGCAATAGGGGGTGTGCCTTGTTCTTCATAACTGTGTCTAGTATTTTCAGTGTTACATAGTACTGCAAATTAAGCTTGCAGTGTTTAACGGCCATCTATTTCTATTACACGGTTACATAGGCAGTGTCGTTGTAGCGGTGTTGGTCCCACTTTGTCTCTATTACACAGCCAGACATTTTAAACCGACACCAATTTCTAATCCTACACGTGGTTGGGTAACAATCCCATGCTGAAAGGTACTGTCCTAGCCTGAGTGCACCTGGGATTCTACCCCCCTCTCCCCCCCACACACACATATTTTCACCTCCAATAGTCATTCCTGGATGCAGTCCCTCCAGTAAAGTACTTTCCAGGAAAAGACCACAGCTCAACAAGAATGGCATATTGGCACTGTACATACTCAGTATTATATTACTTTTTGATTATTATAGTCATAGAATGACAGATATTTTACAGGAACCTGTAATTAGCAGGTCATTACATTTCTGCACGTGTTCAGAGGACTCTCTCGTGTACTACTATTGTTGTGTTTTCAAATAATGCAGGGAAGGATCTATTTGTGTTAAAATATTTGTTAAATGAGAGTAGAGAATTGTTTTTCATCTTTTGCTCATTCTGAAAGAACAGCTATTACCTGCTCCAGGAAGGCTTTTACTAATGTATCACGATGCAGGACATCTTGAAAAACATTCCTGTGAAGAGACAACAAAGAAAGCATGACATAATGTGATAAGGAGGCACTAAATATATTATATTGGTGCCTGGTAATAGCATTGTAGTTAAGGGTCTGACAGAATTTAAAACAAATTTTAAAAAGTCAGTTTTAGTGAATTATGATATGGGCTTTATTTTAAAAAAGTTACTATAGAATATGAAACCGAACTTTTTCAGCCCAGATGCACTTAACAATAACCAGGTAAGCCAGTGTCAGCTGTAAATGTACTTAGCTATATAGCATACTTATTTATTATTATTCAATCATATCAGATTGGATGAAATGTTATCAGGAATTTCATTGGGATGGAGTGCTAATGAAATACTGGGCAACAGGTACTACTTCTGAAGTGGTTTTAACCTCCTATAACCCATTCCCCAAGAAGAAAACAGAGGCTGTTTATCCTGATTGAGGAAAGCATTTGCTGAATAAAACAGAACTGTATTTTATAAGAAAAGGTCTGACAAAATGCAACTACACTGTTATGTTGTCCTAAGCAGTATAATTTTGATAGTATAAGGATAGTACATACAAATCAGGAGTGAAGCTTTCATCTGTATGGATAGTGATATCTTGAGCCATCTCTTCATCTGAATTGGCTCTCCAAAATGCTGCCAGCTCGGACCTCATGTATCGCCGTTGGTTATAGATATGTTCATGGCAAGGGGGCATCTGCTTCACTGTGTTGACATCCACATCTATATGCGTAGTAGGATATGGAGCATACATTACTTGACGGAAGGGCAACACAAAGCTTCCAGTTGCATCCTGTTACAGCAAAAAAGAGTTAGAGAAGTCTCCCAGTTACAAAAGAATACCGGTATTTGAAACAACATTAAAGCACCAGTCTTAAGTTTAAAACAACGTGTTTAAATGCATTTCATTTTTGAGGTGTGTGTGTTTATAATTGTAGTTAAACCCTGTTGTAAAACAGGGTGGTTGTTTAAAGTAACAGTATACACATAAAATATCAATTTTTGGAGGGGGTGTTGGAAAATAGTGATGTGCACATCACTGCATTGTTTCATGACAGTCTTGTTGCTGGTAACACCTTTCCAGCAACTCCCTCGCACCAAATGGCACACCGTTCTCATGCTGCATGATGCTTGATATTAAAGTGAGTTACAAAGCCGTATGCGAAAGGAGATCAGCAACGTTACAGCCATGAATGCAGCTTTAAATGAGCAAATACCCTACCAAGTGAATTGATCAGAGGTCAGGAGAGAATACCATAGAGCATTATACAATATTTATCATGTAGGAAGCATGACAGCATTTAACTTTAGCCTTCTGAATTTGAGAAGTTTGAGCATGCACAAGTTTTTTTTCTTAAAAATATTTTCAGTGCTGAGAACATCATTTATCTTCACTCCTTGTAGAAAAGCTTTAGAAATTCTCTCAACATGTAAGTAGGTAGCGTACATAATCAGCATTTGAAGTTAGGAACCCTCCACCCAAGTGCACACTTGCTACTGAGAACAAAGAACTACTTAGTCTACCTAGTTAGGAAGCAAACAGATTGAGCTTTTATTTGGTTTTGATAAAAGGCATTGTGTCCCCCCCCCCACCCCCAACGATATTGGTACTGCTAGGTAAATACAATAAAAGTTAAATGTAAAAATGTGGCTCCCTCAGGTCCCTACTCCTCTCCAACAGAAGTCAGAGTGGGCAGGCAGGGACAGAACATTGGCTTCATCTTCCGAATGTGTTGGCCAGCACAGGTTCCACAATCTGTCCCTCAACTTCATATCATTTAGCTATAGTTTATCATCATCTGTCAAATTTAGTCTGAAAGCTCCTTGGAACAGGGGCCTTGTAATATTATTTACCTATGAAGCACCATCCACTCCTACAGCCCTTCGTAAATATTTTGAAACTATTTTTCATAGTATGCTGGAGTGCTGGAGACTAACATTCTTTTCTCTGAGTCGGATTTAGCTAGCATATGCAAATCTTAAACTCTTGCCTGTATGTGTCTAGGATCCCCCAAAAGTAGCAAATCTATAGATTTATTCCCAAAGTGAAGGAACAATGACAAAAACTATTCCTAAAGGGAACGGACAGTACAGAGGAAAAATTATCTTGAATTTTTTGCATCCATAGAAACAGCTTTAAGCCATGGAATATAGGTAATAATGTATTACTTGTATTACAATAGCACCTAGGAGCTCCAGTCATAGACTAGGACCTCATTGTGCTATGAACTGTACAAACATCAAAGAAAAAAGGATAGTCCCTGCCCCACAATGCTCACGCTCTAAGTATAAGACAAGACGCAACAGATGGATACAGACAAATAGGAGAGAAGTCATGGTTATAATATTGGCATCAGAAATCAACAAGTGAAGAGGAAAAACTTCTTAAGACAACAATATATTTAGGTATTTTCAAGTTAAGATGATTATATTAAGAAATTGTAGGTTTCTGGATACTGGAGAAAAGAATTTGGAAAAAAAAATAAAAAAATCACAATAAAATTGCCTTACCTTAAGCAATCCTTGAACAAAGAGTCCTGATTCATATTTGAAGGAAGATTCATTTCTACAGAGTCTGGAACACTTCCGTTCTGATGGAGTAAGAAACAGACACAGTGTCCTCACTATCTGCAATACAAAAAGCTTTGTAAAAAATAGGCAGATGTATAGTAAAGAAAGTTTTGATCTTAGAACATAATACAGTACAGATTTCAAATAAGTGATTATCCAAGAAGTTCACCACACATTAGAAAAAAGAATGCTACAATAATGTCAAATAGTTACATACTGACATCTAAAAGTAGGAGGTATTAAAATTAAACTACACTCCTCAAGACTACATATTAAATGAAAATAACACAGAACATCTAAGGTGGCATAGTTTAATTGTTTAGAGTCAAGAAACACAGAAGTTTAGGTTACCACGGCAACATCAGCTTTGGCCATGTTGTACATCCAGTATAATTTTTATGATATGCTTTAATAAGTGTTCTAAATGCTCTTACTCAGAAGATGAGAAAAAGCATGGTCCATGCTGCAAGGAAACATTCAGTGGAAATAGATAATGAGCAGTTGAATGACACAATGAAATAGAGTAGGAAATCAATGATTTGAGTTGTTCAGCAAATGTCTTGCTCAAAAGATGCTTTTGCTGTAGGAACTTTGACACTAATACTTACGTCAGAAAATGCAAAAACCTGCTTTAATGATGCAGTGATAGGTGGTTTTGCATTTTCAGAAAGACTAAAAAAAAACCACTAAAGCAGACTTCCTGAAGGCATAAGTATATGTTTATTTTAAGCACTCCATCTAGCTGCACCATTAACAGAAACATAGTTCGAGGAGAGAGTATTTAGAAGCGCTGCTGTAGTTGTTACACAATATGCTCTTAACCTGCTTCTTTTCTTAAAAAAAAAAAAAAAAAAAAAAAAACTGTATGCACAGCATGCAATTAAGATGCCCATAATTTTTTCCACTAATTTAGACTTCTTTTGCCACAATAATGCACATTTCATGATATACGTACATTCTCCTGCTTCTACAACCCAAGTATTCAGCAGCTTTTGTCTGAGAGCTCAATCATTTTATTTTTTCCTCTCTTTAATCTACTTCTCATTGATCTGATCAGAGATGCTCTAAGTATTAAGCGCAAAAAAAGAAGAGCAACAGCTCTTTACTAATTAGTTATTTTAAGTATCGTGTTTAGAATACATACATATTTTATCTGAACAATTTACATATAGATTATTATTTAATAGTGCCTAGGACTCCCAGTCACGGAGCAGGACCCTATTGTGCTAGGCACTGTACAAACTAATAAGATGACTCTACCAGCCCCAAAGCTTACTATAACCATGTCCTCTTGTTGTAAGCATATTATATTAATTATTAGTGAGTATTATACACACCCACTTAAGAGACTGACTCCCAGAACTAAAAAGAAGTCTTACAATGAAGGAAAGTTCAATCTTGTAAAATAAACTGGAACTCAATAAGAGGCGTACCATTAATTCGAAGCATAATTAAACAAAAAGACTGCATATGGGTTTCTTACATATAAATGGAGTTCTATAGAGCCACACTGCAGTGTCATGCCATAGTTTCATGAGACAAACAGTAGTAGTAGTAGTAGTAGTAGTAGTAGTAGTAGTAAGTATTTACATTACTGTCGAACCCAGAGGCCCCAATACAGACTGAAACCCTATTGTGCTGGGTGCTGTACAGACCGACAAAAGACAACCCTGGCTCTAATAGCAGTGGTGCAGGTTGCAGTCATTAATGGCACATCTGCCTCACACCTAAATGTTCTAGGACTACATGTTACTACAAAGTCCTTCTCAGCTCCTCTCTGACTTATAGGTGCATATTAAAGGCCCCCCTTTTGGCCGAAGGACAGAGAGGCAATTCATCTGGAAAATTCAATTTACTGATAAAGATAGCTTTATTTTCTCCATCATGAGTTGCCTCTGCAATTCTCACTGTAGGAGATTAACTAGCAGTATTCACACTACAGGGGGTGGACTGAAGAATGGCTTAATTAAATAGGAATCAAAGGACAGTCCTTCTGACCCAAGCATCTGATATATCCCAGATGAATGTAAGAATAATGTTTTGTGAAAGTGTGAATTCAACTCCCAGCATCAACCTGCTATTTTAAGAGACACCTTTCTAATAGAGACACAAGGCGAGTAAATTAATATCTTTTATTGGATCAACTTCTGTTGGTGAACATGACAAGCTTTCGAGCTACACAAAGTTCTCCTTCAGGTCTGGATGCCTTTGTGTGGCTCAAAAGCTTGTCTCTTTCACCAACAGAAGTTGGTCCAATAAATGATATTACCTCACCCCCGTTCCCTCTCTAATATACTGGGACCAACCCTGCCACATCATCATGCCAATAACCTTTCTAATAGGGACTCTCAATACATTTAAAACTGGCACATCTGCAGAACTGTAACCAATTTGTACATACAAATCCATTCAGAAAGCCTCAGAGTTAAAAGGGCTTCCTCCATTTCATTTTCCCAAACACAGCTGAACAGGTTTTCTAAAAGTATTATTCTTTTAAATATGTAGATATGCAGGGTGGTTTTGATTTAAATCATTAGTCAGGAAGACTCGATTTAATCACGGTTTTCTACATAAAAGTGCATTCTTGTTGGTTGTTATAACCTTAATACACATTTTTCACAACTCAGATATCTCAGATGTAGGTTTCATTTTTAGAAGGTACACACTATACATTTTTAAACAGTGATTTAGTTTGAAAACTTTTTTAGTTTTACAGCTATATCAGAAAATGAATGAGTGTTTGGTTATTTAATTTACCAAAGGTAACTGAAGCAGATATTTATGAAGTCACTGGGAGATGAACTAGCTCCAATTCAACAGGTTAATCATTAATATTTGGAGGATTTTCTTGCCATGCTGTATTAGAAGGAGACCATCACCAAACATTTAAATTATTTTATTTAACTAAAACAACAACGTTAAGTATTCTGGATTTTTTTTCTTCAACAGCAAACATATAATATTTTTAAAAAAACAAGCATATGTCCCTTGCTTCTCATATTTATCTCCAGACTTCTTCTCCTTGTCTGGATCTATTACGCCCCCAACAATCTTCTATTCATTGAACTTTTTGAAACTTTACACTTTTAGAGAGAGGTAAGGGATTGACTCTGTGTACACAAATTTGCAGCGGGACAACAGAGTTGAGGTCTGTTATTTCTCACCTCTATATATTATTTATTTATGTAATAACATTTTTGCTGTTAACAAGCATGTTACCTCTAGAGACACAAATCCAGTTTGAGAACTGCAAAACTAAGCATCTCTGATGGTATCTTCGAGACTGAGCACTGAGTCCCATTGGGTAGATAGAAAAATTAACCTAAATCTATACAGAAGCCTCTGAACCCCGTAAGATTGAGTCCTTAATCCATGAACTATTGGAACTCATTTACAAAACCTTTCTTAAACATTACATGAATATATTGTCTCATACTATAGAATTAGAATTTATAATTCCTATTCCATGATGAGATATCTTTGACCTATAATGTATCTTAATTAAAACTATCTTTAGATAGGTTTCTTCCTCAAAAGCATTTTATCAAAAAAAAAATCCAATTGAAATAAAACAAATCCGATTTTTTTTTTTAAATCATGGATTTTATCCACCCTGTAGCTGTATAATCACCTGACAAGTTAGTAGGCTTAGGAAGAAACAGTTACTTACTGTAACTATGGTTCTTCTAGATGTGGTGCAGACATGTATTCCATTTAGGTGTGCATGAGCCCAGCCCACCCAAACTGGATAAATGTGCCTAGCAGTATTTGTAGAGAGGTGGTATTGGCGCCTCATGGCCGTAGACCCTCCCCGGCTACATGAGATGGTACCGCCCCAACCCTCCCTCCGTTCCTTTGCACCTGTCTTTTTTTCAAAAAGTGGTAGGTGTGGGGAGAAGGTAGTTTGCCATAGGAGTCTGCAACCAGTTATTCTTCTGATTAATGGTAGCACCACTGAGAAGGCTGTCTTCAGAGAGAAAGCATAAAGAGCATTATCCTGATATTCCTGGCCTTCCGCCTTAGTCCTCTTCCATTAAGAAGGCATTCAGCCAATGCTTCCTATACTTTCTGATCGTGAAGGTGTAGGTAGGATAAAGCAAGCATCCTTTTGATAAGTTAGTTCTACAGACACCAAACATGCCAATCTACCAACAGATATCTTGCTATTGCAGGACTCAAATTTTATAAGTTTGCACCTGCACTTTGGATCTTTCATGTCTCAACTGAAACCCAGAACCTAACTGAGTTTACTGACCAAGTCACTAACATAATTCAGTTAGTCCTGTTTTATTTTTTACATTAAATTATTTAAAATGTGTCATTTATTTATGACTAAGGCTATAAGGATCATGGAGAAACTGCAGCACAGAACAGAAGTGCAAGGAGAAATCAAAGAACTGAGGGTGGGGACCTAGAAAATTTGCATCTTATATATGCACGAGTGACTCATAATAGTTTGGTGCTCGTTAGATATTGTGTAAAGGCAATTTGTGATCCAGAAGCACAGCAAGTTTTACTCTGCAGTTGGGTATTCAATATGATAAAATTATGCATAGATTTGTTTATTTAGATAATATCCATTGCAATAGCTGAAGAGCTAAATGTTAATCCAGATGCCATCAGTTTATGCATATGGCTAATAAAAAAAAAAATCTAATCCTAAAACTATAGCCTCATTTTCACAATTTCATATGCACAATACAATTAATTAGTTGCTAAGAATTGTCAGAATACAAATGATAAATTATTTTTCATACTCAATTGCCAACCAATCATACAAATAAAAAAGTTCAACAGCAATACAGTGCTGCTCCCGCCACATCAAATATATTTCTGGGAAATATAACATTTAACTGAATAATATTTTACTTCTCATTAATTGCCACTTTTACATTACTGCAGATAATCTGCTGACAGTCCAAATACAATAATCAGAATCCAATTTTGAGAATTATAAAATGCATTTACCTTATTTACTTTCTCTGCACTGCTACCTATAACCACAGAGCAACCACAAGTCTGCAGGTGTGAACTTATGGCACTGCAAATTAAAATGAAATACAGATTAATAAATAAAACAGACTACTCCAAAACAGGTGCTTCAACATAATTCTATATGCAGAAATGAAAAACAAAACAAAAAGAAGCAGGCTTCAAACAGACTTTTCTTTACTTACATTACTAAACCTTTGGATTTTCATAACGTCTAGATTTTAGTACGATTCAATTAAGAAATAGGAATCTGGTTTTTTAAATATTACTATGAAGCCATCCTGGCTGAACTGAATTAATTTATTGGAAGGATAACTTAATTATGGGTTTAGTGTCTAAGAGTATAAGGTAATTTATTTAAGATAAGCAAAAGTAAAACTATACCTTCAAATTAAGGGAACTTGAATTATACTGTGATTAAATAGCTTTCATTGGTAAAAGAACATAGGCACTACAGTAAGGTTCTGAGTCTTGCTTCTTTCAATTACTAAACACATCAGGGCTTTGATCCCACAAGCATCTGCTACCACATATCTCAGTTCAAAAAAACAACAACAAAAAAACCCAACACCACTTCAGGATCTAAGGTAGTACACAACACTGAAGAGTTCTTTGTATGTATGAATATACTTCTGCAGTTGCATTTTGGAGTTCCACAAGGACGCATGACTGTTCTTAATTTACATGGTCAGAATTATTATAGTCACTTTGTCAAGACCAATTTTTATTCAATGAACAAAAAAAAAATCAAAATATATACTGAAGCCATGATAAGTTTAAAATTTTAATCTGGCAAAAGCCAGGAAGCTCCCCTATTCCTCAAGGGCATAACTGTGAGTAGTGCAGCACAAGATGCTCAGCTGAACAGGCTATTTGCAATGTGTAGCTCTGGTGCATACACCATGTTGGTTTACTGAATCAGTTATAATGCAGCTATTTAGTAATTAGAATATACAGTGACCAAGTGCTATTCTCTGTACCTATATCTTAATCAAAAACAAAAGAGCGAGGTCCTGTTATTTGTTGTATCAGAGCCATACTAATAGAATGCTGCATTAACACAGGACCAATTTCTTTTGATGTGTCTTGGTGGAAAGCAATTCACCTACAATAAACCCTGTAGTGATATGCACTCAATGTAAAATTGTGCTGTATAAAATCATGACCCGTGTGGAGAAAGTAAGTATTATTTACTCCTTCTCATAACACAAGAACTAGGGGTCACCAAATGAAATTAATAGGCATCAGGTTTAAAACAAACAAAAGGAAGTATTTCTTCACACAACGCACAGTCAAGCTGTGGAACTCTTTGCCAGAGGATGTTGTGCAGGCCAAGACTATAACAGGGTTAAAAAAAACTAGATAAATTCATGGAGGATAGGTCCATCAATGGCTATTAGCCAGGATGGGCAGGGATGATGTCCCAAGCCTCTGTTTGCCAGAAACTGGGAAGGGGTGACAGGGGATGGATCACTTGGTGATTACCTGTTCTGTTCATTCCCTCTGAGGCACCTGGCATTGGCCACTATCGGAAGACAAGACACCGGGCTAGATGGATCTTTGTCTGACCCAGTATGGCCATTCTTATATTTTTCTAAAAGCTAACTTGCCTCAGGATTGAAAACCTAAATAAATCCTTGCAACAAAGTGCTTTATGAACACTAAATGCTATGAAACTGCTAGGTATATGAACATAGTCACTATTTGATTTGTGTAGTGGGTGTTTGGTGCTGTACAACACAGTGACGGTTCTATGAGCTAGGGACTATCTAAATTCACCAGGTAATTACACAGAGATGTTTTGAGGAATGATAGAAGATCACTAACCGCCCCCATTAAAGATGGGAGTGTTTTATGTGATTTCCTAACACAAGAGACATTTGTGTACTGATTTACCAATGGTTAAAATATTTTTATGTTAAAGAAAATGGAAGAATTAAACATTCTGAGTACAGAAGAATGTGCATGACATTTATAGATTTGTCATTCTTTATCTGTGACTTTAACCCATGACTTTTCCTAAACTTCCTATGACATAACCACTACCTGACTTACTGTGTTAAGAAACTCAAAACCCTTTGTCTATGTCCCCCCTGAATACTTTTATCGCTTAGGCAGACATATAAAGAAGCAATACGAGCGCTAACGTCTCCTCACCCCAAATTAACTCTTAACCACCAATACAACTAGACTTTGAAGAATTGGATTTTTAAAAAATTATTTTGACATATACGGATGTATACATTTTCACATTGGTGGGAAATTATGGGGAGAGGGGTTTCAGACAATTATTTAACGACAAAAGATATTGAGATTCAAAAAGTTAAAGCTTTGTAACTGGTAAAACACAAATTGTCAACATTTCATGTCAAAATATACAAAGCAAATATCAAATCAAATGCTTGCAAGCTCTGAAGCAGCATTTTTCTTACTTGCCTATCTGTAACTTTGATTATCATTGATAGACAGATTTTTTTGTTGCTTTGTGCATATCTGGAGAAATCAACATTTACCAATAAAAATCTAATCCTTCCAAGCCTAAAAACAACCAATTACGAGACACTGGCATCATTTACTTTTCAAGTGGTTTCACAACAGCATAAAACAGAGAACAAGACCGTACTTGAGGAGAAAACCTTCATGGCAACTGTCCCCAATGTCATCATCATTTAACACTGTGTCACTTATCTGGAGTGCAAAGGAACAGAAAGAAGGGTTAGATGACGTGGTGTAACAAGCCACATTAAAAACATTTTATTTTGGATTTTTAAGGATATGTGGTGATAGCTTAAGTGAATCCTAGACAATCTCAGTTTCACAATTGTGAGGAATCAAGCATGTTTAAGACTCACAAAAATACAGCTCTTCCTGTTTTAAACCATTAACCTCTGAAGGAGGTCAACAGATATTGAGAGAAAAGAGTAATTATATCATCTAATCCATTTCCCCCCAGCTCAACCACCACTGATATCGTTCCCAAGAGTATATTTTTAGTGCTTCAATCAAAATATTTTAAACTGGCCCAAGTGATGGTGTTTCCTCTCCTGTCCAGGGAAGGATTATTCCACATTCTAATAGATCCCACCATTAAAACTCTTTCCCCTAATATTAATTTTATTTGATGACATCCTTTCCTTTCCCTTTTTAAAAAGCCAGCCAGTTGACAGCCAATTTTGCTAAGTGTTGATGAAAAATTATTGCTACTGCTCAGATATTTATGAGAAACTGCTATTAGCAAAAATACCATTTAGGAGAGTTTCCTGTGCCAAACAGTTAAAGAGCATAATGACTTATGGTATCAATGATTTATTTTACCAAAGGCAGCATTAATAAGAGTGGCATAGTTGCTTCCTTTTCAAAATGCAACAAACATAAGGACTTACATTTATTTCTTCTGGAACACTGTGTGATTTCATAGATGAAAGAAGTTCCATTACAGGAATAACTTCTCCCGTCAGCATTGGAATGATGCTTTGGCCCTGTGCAATAAATAACATGTTGTGAAATAAAAGCATAGCATGCAGTATAGAAAGCTACTAGTAACAGAAATTTTTAACACTAACGACAGAATAATTTTAGGTTTTTTATTTTTTGGTGGGGAGGGCGGCAAGACCACAAGACTAGAAGGGGGCAGGAAATGGATACATATGTTTTTCATATCTACATATGTTTTTCGGTTTTGCTCATCAAAAAGAGCCAACTGGAAATAAGCAGCTGACCCAGTAACAAGAATGTTTATAATTAGTTTCAAGGCTTTTATTCTAAATACCCAATCAATTTGGCTTGACTTGGACAGGGTAGATCTAGAGGTAGGTGACTGTATCATAGTGTATTAGATGTAATTAGCAGTATTATATTTCTAAAAGTACACGTTTTGGAGACAAGGAGACAAACAGATAGAGGCTCATTAGCTAGATTAGCATCGGAATCAAATGATGATTTCTCTGATCTTATACTTTGCAACAAGCTCTAGGGTTGTGCTTTCACATGTATTGTTTCAGAAACCAAATTCTCTTTGTAATCTCAGCCATGAAGTCTAGAATGACTTCTCTCTTGGACAGTTACAAGATAATAGTTACCAAGCATCAGTTCTCTGATCCAGCTGACTAATGATCTAGCAAAAACCTACCCATGAGTAAACAAGGGTAGAAGAGTATAAATGTAAGGAAGCTGCTACCTTTGGAGAACATCATGTTCGAGTAAGTGGCCTCCCCATTTCTGAAAGGTAATATTCTTCACAGATTTCCACTTTACCCATAAAGCGACGGGATATAATTTCCTTCAATTTGGTCATAGCTTCCACCATCTTATCTTCACAAAGACTGCCTCCTGTGCATGGCAGCTCACTCTGCTAGTCCAAAAATATCTTCCTGGATCCCAAAAATAAACAGCAGTACCGACTTCTACAGTCACCAGTTCCAGTAATAGCTTTCTGATGGTATGCCATATGCATCAGTCAGTCACTCTTACCTGATCCTCCATTCTCTCCGTGCTTTCCAAGACAATCTTCTGGAAATGTTCTTGCCTCTCCTGAGCAAGAGAAGCAGTTAATTTTCACAAAAGTTATAAAAGCGCCAGTATTTGGCTATACAATTATGCACCCATCAGTCAACTGGTAAATGTTCTTCCCTGTAGAGTCACACTTCTTTGATTCACATTTTGATGTTCAAGGCATTTTCCTTTATAGAGCTATTCTGTGGCAAATACTACCCCCCCATCACCCGCCCTCCCCATAAACCTCTAACTTGGGGGGGGGGGAAGGAGGAGGGAAGCTGAAATAAAACAAAAATATCCTTCACTCTCTGATCACAAAAATACCAGATGGATCGGTCTCAGGGGAAATAAAGATGCTAAATTCAGCTATGCTGATTTTTTACTTATTGTTTTCACTGCAAAAGGAGTAAGTTGTTCCAGCTTAACAAAACAAGGGAAAAATGCAATCTTCAGGAAGAGGAAACTTATTTGCTTTTGGGAAGGGGATTTGTTCCATATCTTGAGATACTGGCAGATCTTCAATACATTAACTGTTCTAGAACTAAATATTGCAGACATCCATGGAAACGTCAAGGTACTTCACCACAGGATACACAAGAGGTCATACCAAAAATTCAGCGAGAACTCTGGTAGCATCAAGTCATCAGAACCTCAGTAGTGAATGATGATGAACGTAATCATTTACAACAATTAGCATAATATGCTATGAAAACTTGGCCCTAATGAATGGCATAGTCAAAACAACATTATAGGCAATGAATATTTTGCACGCTCCAGAGATGTCTTCTTATAGAAGCTGAAGTGTTGCCACATCTTTCGCAGGTTTACTCATTAATCTCCTGTGACTGAGCTACTCAAGGCTGATCAACTGCAGAACAGAAAGCTTACATACCTCCTCAGAATAGATGAGGAAGAAACAAGTTAGAGTAGATTTCCTCCTGCCAATGATAAAACCTAAATGAATCTGAAACAAGTGTCTGTGAAAAACAACATTGGTGCTATATAGATTCCTTAAAGGCACTTCCCCTCCTTGACTTGGGCTCCAATGAGAAATAACTTCCTTGACAAACAAGATTCTTGGTTTTAAAAAAATTTCAGTCTTCATGTAGTTGAAACTGAACAAATTACTAGAATCCCTTTTCTCTTTTGAAATACAGCTGCTAGGAATTATTGAACAAAGACATAAAACTTCAAATATCTAGCTTTGTAAAAGCTAAACAAGATTCTAGACCTATTTGGAATGACTTCTAAACAGTTGCTTGTCTGCCTATGTCCAGCATTCTAAACACTGCTCTGCATACATCTGAATCTAAGTGGATATGCCAATGCAGGATGCCATTTCAAATTTGTAGCGAGTTTCTCCCTCCTAATACAATCTGGTTTGAACTGCTGATCATCCTATGACAGAACTCTTGAAAACCTGGAAGACGTGGTATCTGGTAGGAATGCCAACACACACTGGTGGCATCAATTAAGGCAAGACTTCAAGACATTTGTTTTCCATTTTAACCTGGCATGTTGGGTTCATTGATAACTGATGTAGAAATCTGCCTTTGTTCCAAGAGACACAGTATTACACATTTTCCCATTTTAATAATATTTAAATTTTATATTATTATGCCCAGAAACTGTCAGACACTGGTATCTAAAATGCTATATTTGTAATCTACATTTTTAGAGCATCTATCACTGAGGTGTCTCTATTGCGGGCAAGAACTGAGCTGGGATAGAGATAACTTATGTAGAAGGGCTCATAACTGCTCAAGAAAAAACACAGATAAATAACTTTCTTTCAGAGCGTAGCACTCTGCCACTGACAGCCTGTCTGTTCTAAGAACAGCTGGTGGGAAAACAAATAAATAAAGTCAAAGATCTCTCAACTAGTTTTTTGGGGTTGACAGAACATTTTCTGCAAGTTCCAGTGCAGCTACAACTCCAGGATTTCATCATGAAAATCTTTAAATCCATACATCAGGAAACAAATAAATGACTGCTTCCAAAAATGAAGTGTCATGTTGAGTTTGATCATTTTGCCTCTAAAAAGGTCAAAGCGTAGAACAACACAAAATGATGAAAAGATCTGTCCACAAGCACAAGATCATGATAAACATAACTAACCTACGGTTGTTACAGAATTAACTGCTAAACAAAATATTTGAGTTTTAGGAGATAGGACTGGGAATGAAATATTTGTGACATTGCCCTCATCTAGAGAAAATGAGAGTTTAAATACCTATTCTTCCTTTGTAAAGTATGACAAAAATATCAATACTAGACATGCTGGAAGACAAGTTTCCACAGGGTTATCCTATGGAATCAATAAATTGAGTACTCTGACAAAATGGGAATTAGGAGATAAATTACTTGAGTCTCCTACCTCAAAAATAGAATCAAATAACTTTTAAGAGGTGCTCTTTTATAATATATATATATTTTTTATTGTCTAAGTCCTAGTACACAAGATAAAACTAGAATTTCCTTCCCCACCCCCATCAGACAGACACTTTAAAACAACATCAAAGCTTACCACTTTTTCAAGCAAAATTGTAAGATGCTTATTAGCTATGAAGCATTGGGATTCTCTTGCACAACAGAATTATACTGAAACAACTTTTACTGTATAAAGATAAAGCAGCTTTTTCTTTTTTCTAAAACACATTCAGTCTGCAAAGAAGCTTTTACAGCAAGACCAGAACTGAGTTATGTAATCCTTGAACACAATTTGATTAATAAAATTGCCTTTGGGATTCCAAATGAACTGTTCTTGCACTAAGTGGGAACTTGTGTCTTGAATCCTTGCTTTCTGTTATGAAAGTGTGTTTTTTTCATTTCCCTTGGTTCTGTTACTTTTATGCAATGTTCCTGTTTTAGTCTAAAAGTTCATATTTTCTTGTCATTTTAAGTACTTACGTTAGTCATCAATATGTCTCAAAAACCCTACGTGCAGGATGTTAATACTCTGTATAGGGATTCAGCTTACTCAGCTTTTCCTGTTTTGGGATCAAACACACCGACAGCATCTTTCCAAAAGGTGTTGAGGACGTACAGATCCAAGTACCTTTAAAGGCTCATATACATTTTCTTAGCTGGTGCTTCAGTGCAGCATAGGGAAATTACACAGGGTTTTTTGTGCCCCCAGTGTTTTATTTTATAAAAATAAAAGCAACACAATTTTTATCATAAGCATGGGGAGGTAAAAAATGTTTCCATAGGATGCTAGCATCAACTGAATAGAACTGTAGGGGACCTCAGGCAAGTCGTTACTAGCCCTGATAGGAGTTGCATGCGTTCAGGTGCAAGCCGTGAATTTGGTAGCATTAGGATCAATTTTTAACATACAACTCCAGCAGTTGAATTGAGGTAGAGATTTTATTTATAGATCTAAGATCAAGTTTGTTTCTTGGATTGTTATATAATGTGATTCAGGGAGACTGTTGCCTTTACAAAACATATACCTATTTTCTATATAATGATTAAAGGTCTTACAGGTTTTTAACATTTGGTCGCAATAAAGAACAAACCTACCTTATGCATCCATATTCTTCCTTTCCTTATAATATGCGTTAACCTATCAACACACACTCTGTGAAGAGGAAGATAGAAGCCAAGTTCACTTTGTGGAAGTATAATTGATAGTCCATATGTACTTCTGTCCCCATTCCAGTTTCCATCAAAGATTAATGACACAATAATTACTCCTTTTTCTGCCAAGACAAAAAACTTCACATCTATTGCTCCACTCTCTGCATTCCTAAGTATTTCCCCATTCAATGTGTGATTTGCAAGAAAAGTTATTTCTCCATCACTGAGAAGCATCTGTTCTGTCTTTGGGGCCCAGATGTGTCTGACTCTAGGTCCAAGAATATTGTCCCAGTAGGCAAAAGTAGCAGCTAGTAATGGTGAGTCCCCATTCAAGGAGATCTCTGTCTTGGCAACCGCAGGAGAAGGAGGTGGACAGAGAGCTGACATGACTGCTTCTTAACTGTCACATCATAGAGATTTTTTCCATCACCTAGAAAAAAAGAGTTTTAAAAGAGAAAAGAGTGGGATTAGCACTGGTTATTTGTTTGCCCCTTTTCTTCTTCACTAAACAGATGACAGACAAGTTTTGATTTCTACCTTACGCATTTGGGATTCTATTCTAATCTCCGTGTATGGATGAAGTCTGCAAGCGCACTTTTGACTTAAGTATAGTTGTGTGCACAAGTCTGTTACATCCGAGTGGGATAATAAAATAAACCCTGTGTTTGAATTTAAAGACCTAATTGTTGATTAAGGCTCTTTCAATTCCCTATATGAATACACTAAAACCAATTAGTATACATCAAATATGAAGCTACAGCTAATTTTGAGACATTACATATATCTTGAATATTTTCATGAAACTCAAATCAAGTTTATGTGCCAGACACTTAATTTACAGTGTTGATTTCTCATTAGAAAGCTGTAAATCTTGACCATTTTGTGTTAATTTGTAAATGATATCTAGATACCATGACAACAGACAATTTATAAATTCTATTTAATAAATACAGATACCACATACTATTATTAACGGATAGACTTGGTATGATCTTGGTATACGTCGTCTACCGGCCCCACACACAAACAAAAGAATAATGAAGTTAAAATCACCATTGATTTAGTGAGCAGCCACATCTTCCCCATATAAGAAAGAAAGGTCCTTTCTGAGCAGAAACCTAACACTCAACCACTAAAGCATCTCTCTTGAACCAGTTACATAGTTATCTACATCCTGCAATTTCTGCACATGAGCATCAATTGCTAGTGCTGTTTATAATGTACTGCTGAAGAAATTTCTTCCACAAAAGTCAGATTGTTTTATTCATCTCTGCAAAAAATATTATAAGTGCTTATACACTTAAAAAATAGCACATTTGCTTAAGTATTTTCCGTTCCTGCACTGAGAACCATGCAAGCAGATCTATGAGTCTTTGTAGTTTTTAGAGCATGACTGGAACTTAAAAGAAGAGAAACATTCACTTAACAAGTTCAAATTCTTAAGACAGAATACATAGCGTAACGACAGATGCACTTCTTAGAATAGATACTGGCGAGACACTATTGCCTCACCCCCAAGTGTCAAACTGTACATTTCTCAAAATGTAAATAATTTTAGGAAATACAGACTTGTTCATAGTTGAACTACATATACATTTGAGGTGTGCAAGAGATAAAGCATATATTCAACTGCAACATTCCGCATAGAGTCTGCAAGAAAGACACCAGCATATTCCAAAGAGAAAACTAAAGACTCTGAAGTTTAAGGTTGCTTGCCACAGAACTTGAATTGGGATTGAGGGGAAACAGATATTTTTGCTGATACAGACTAACATGGCTACCATCCTGAAACCTGTCACAATGGAGAAGAATTCAAGATAGCAGGATATTAGCAGTACTAATAGAATATTGACAGTACCAACCCTAGGCATTTATTAAATTTCTATTGAATTTTTTTCATTCTTAAAGCACAAGACCCTGAGTTATCCGGGTGCTGACTACTGACTCTTTTTCAAACAGCTCTAGTGCTTTCTGGTTTTAGTGACTTATGCAAATTTCAGAATGTTTTTCTCCTTCATCCTACCATCTACAATCAGATCCATTTTATTTAAAACATAACATTTGGGTGGCTTATTATCATTACACCTGGCTGAAAAAAAAGACACCTTTTCACAAAAAAAGGTTTTTGACCAGCTCTAGTTGTAATATTTTTGCATTAAGCTGTATATTAAACATATTTTGAACTTATCCCAAGTGTTTGTCTCTTCCCCCTACCCAATGTTTGTTTACACTTGAAATGCTACAGCAGCACCGCTGTAGCTGCACCGCTGTAGTCCTTCAGTTACTCCTGAGGGCATTCTGTACCAAAAAATTAAAAATTCTGAACCAAAAAAATTTAAAAATTCTGCACACAATATTTTGAAATTGTGCAAATTTTATTTATCAAATAAATTTGGAAGCTCCAGCATGGCATTGGGGAGCACAGGCCACTGGCTGCACAGAGGTAGGAGATCATTGTGAAGCTCCCCACGAGGCATAAACTCAGCAGTGGGGCTGCACCCAACCCTGTCACAGCATAAGGACTGGGCCTGCCCCAGAAACACCCCAGGGCCATGCCCCTCTGTGCCAGGTACACCAGGTGTGGGCAGGGAGGCTCAACAAGGCAGGATCCAAGTGTGGAGGGACTGAGGTGTGGGGTGAGAGGGTTCTGCATGGGGCAATCTGGATGCGGGCAGCTCAGTGCGGAATCCAGGTGCAGGGGGGATCTGGATGCACAGGGGCTTGCTGGGGGGTTCTGGGTATAACGGTAATGGGACTCTGCAGGGGTGTCCAGGTGAAGGTGATTTGGGCTCAGCGGGGAAGGGTACAGAGCTTGGCAGGGGGGTATGGGTATGTGGGGGGGGTCCAGATGCAGCTGTTGGGACTTGGTGGGGTGGGGAATCTGGGTGCGGGTGACTTGTCTGGGTGGTCCAGGTGCAGGAGGAGTGGGGCTCATGGGTGGGGTTTCTGAGTGTGGGGGGTGACGCTTGGCAGGAGGGTCTGCGTATGAAGGGGTCTGGATGCACAGGAGTTGGGTGAATGGGGGAGCAGCTCCCGGTACAGGGGGGGAATCTGTCCCTCTTAGAGCTGAGGAGTCATGGGTGCAGGAAGTGGGAGTGGGGCGAGATTGCACAGCTTCCTTCAGTCAGGGGGGAAAAATCTGGGGGTAGATCTGACCCGGCCCCAGATGCTGTGCAAGGGAAGAGGAAGTTCCGTCCTCCCCAGCCCTAGCAGCTGAGCCCGGTGCAGAGTAGGAGCCACCAGCCAGGTCTTCCCCCACCCCTCCTCCTGCTCCACAGTGATTTACCTCTCTGCCGGCTGCCCTGGGCCCCCGAAACATACTGCTGGGGAGAGTCGCATGACGGCTCTTGTGGCTTCCCTGTCAGAAAGTCATTTTTCTGCGGGGAAGCAAAAAAATCTGAAGTGGGACATGGATGCACAGGAGTAATTCAGTGTACACTACCTACGCCAAAGGGAGGGATTCTCCCACTGGTGTAGATAATCCTTCTCCCTAAGACGGCATGTGAAAAATCCGCAACCCGATTGACACAGTTAAGCCAATTTAATTTTCTAGTGTAGACCAGGCCTCTATCTGTATCTGGGAGTCTCTTCCTCTCTGTATTCCACTGTCTATTTTTATTTATTCTACAATAGTAATTCCATCTCTCCATTCCACTCCCTTTTCCTGTGTTGTGTGCACTTTGCCTTTCAAGCTCTCCCTCTAGTTTTCCCAAAAAATCTCCTCTTTTCTCATAGCCTCAATCTCTTCATTTTCTAAAAGAGCGTACTGACTTAAATAAAAGCAATTTAAATCACCGATTTTAATAATTCTTTAAATAGTCAAACTTAATTCGGTTTTGCGTTTGTATGTTCTTTCTTTAGGAAAATAACTGTTTAGTCTCACTGGCTGGTAACTATTAAGCCACGTTGATTAAAAACTAAATATAACCTTTGCACTGAACTTGGTGTTTCTTAATGTTAACCAGGATACGCTGTATTTATACACATTTTAAGTTATTTAACATAACTTACATTTATTCATAGTCTTTTATACATTATTTTGTTAGAAAATGGTGTATGATGCATTTTTTACTTGATTAAATTCTCTACTTGTATGGAAATTCAAATACATTAATTTTTTTAAATGCTGTTTTTGTGCATTTTAAGTGTACCAGATACATAAGAAAAAAAGTTTATCAAAACATGTTTTGCATTTAAAACTAACATTTATTAAACAAAGAATTATTAGCTGCTGTTGGTGAACTGAATTGATTGTTTCTGTTCATCATGTCCTCCAAGATTTTAGAACTATTAGATCTCATCCTTATACCCAATTTTTATTCATAGACTGGAAAACAAGTTTTTTTGCTTCTTCAACTCACAATTGGGTTCTTAATAAACTAGTCATTGAACTACTTGAATGAACTGAAATGAAGAAAATAGTCTCTCTCTGTACCAGCAGAAGAGGCTAATGCTGTCAAAAAACTGGCGAGTGACTTTTGCCAGTTCTGTGGTTTGACTTTCTTTAAAGCACAGCAGCAAACACATACTGCTTAATATTATTTTTTGTATTTAATTTAAAATTTTAATAGATTGTAACTAGCTTAGGCCTTAACATAGGTTGTCAATTTCAAATTTAAACTTTAAATTAAATAGAATTTAGATTTAACTAAAAACCAGTTTATTTATTTTTTAAAGGAGCAATGCTACTGAGTTATCCAGCCTCTCCATTCCAACAGGTTATTTTGACTGGAGTGAAATCTGCAAAGCTCAAGCAAACGCTTACCCAACAAGGAGAAGAAAGGCACCACAGCACAAAAGGAGGAAGAGGTGTGAAAGTTGTTACTGCACAGCCTGTGAGACAGATCCCTCCGTACCCCAGGCTCAAAACCACAGACACATGAAAACATAAGCTACCAAAAGCAATGACACACTTTACTGGAGAAGGCGGCTACTCACTGCACTGGGGCGGTGGGTAATAGCCACAGGTGGGCACCAGAGCCATGCCCCCACTAATACCACCACCCACCTCTTGTGTGGCGCACTTCACCTCTAGAGCTCGATGCACTTTGCAAAGGAGGCCACGATCACAATCCCTACTTCTCAGGTGGAGAAACTGAGGCACGGGCGGCTGACGTGAGGTGCACAAGGTCACCCACCAGGCTAGTGGCAGGGACAGATCCCTGGTCTCCCGTGCCCCACTCGAGGGCTTGGTCCACCGAGCCCACACAGCCACCCCCACCTCCCCGTATACGGCCTCTCCCCCCCTGCTCGCGGCTGCAGCCCCAGCTGCGCGATGAGCCGCCTGGCTCCAGGCCCCGCCCGCTAGGAGGCTCCATCTGGCCCTGACGGCAACGGCCACAACGTCCCCCTCAACCGCTGCGGGGGAGACTCGCCCCAGTTATTCGCCCGCCCAGCCCCCAGGCTCACCTGCGCAGCCGCACTCCCCGCAGCCGCCCGCCGCGCGCCGGAACCGCCACACTGTACGGACAAACAAGCCACGCTCGCCGTCGGCCTCAGACAAATCCCCTCGCGCATGCGCCTCCGCCCCCCCGTCTGTCTCGCTGGCGCCCCCGCACTGGCAGCCGTGGCGCGCGGGTTGCCCCCGCTCTCACACGCGCAGGCGCGCGAGGCGGGGAGAGAAGCCAGTCCGTGCACGTGAGCGTGCTGCTGCTGCTGGCACTAGCCAGTGGCAATATACGTGTACGGAGGCGGCTGTGGCTGCAGGGTCATGGCGGGGAAGGAGGAGGTTACTTTGTAGCACTGATTTTTGCAACCCCATAACTTCCAGCCCCTGCCCACCGTAAAAGCATGTTAGCTCATAATTCACTAAAAAGAACGGGTACTTTTTACTTGCCTCCTGGATTTTGGCTTTAGGGGTCAGGTCACATTTTCAAGCTTTTCTCTCTGTGCCTTTTTCTTTTTCTAAAATGAAAATCCAATGTAATCCTATGCAGCACCTCACACAAGGAACTTGTTTTAGGTCTTTATGCCCTACTGTGACACAAATACAACAACAGAGGCAATCCCAAGCATTCAAAACTCATAATTACCTTAAAAACAATTTTTTATTTGATGTCTCCGTTTTGACCTGTCAAGATTAAGGGACTCCAAGCATCCATAACCATGAAGGATAGATACTTTCTTTTCAAGTACAAGATGATAGTCCCTTGTAATCACATAACTCCAGCAGCTGAATCTGTAAAAAAGAAAAACAAACAAAAAAGGCACACCAAATGTTACAAGAGTTGGCAATAGGGAAAACCGGACACCTCATCACCCTATTTGGCAACACTATGATGCACTCCCTGGCCTGAAGATCTTACAGTCTGACCAGACAAGACAAACGGTCCCATTTTACAAATGAGACACAGAGAGGTTACAGCTCTATTGCTAAAAACTGCCCAGGAGTCTGGACATTTAGTCAAATTCTTTGTGGGGTCCTGGCTTAAGTGACTTGCCAATGTGCACAAAGGAAATTTAAGGCAAAAGCATGGAACTGAATTTCAGTCTCCTGTGTCCTAGGCCACTGCTGTAAGCACAAAATCATCCTTCCTCTCAAAATTCCTTTAAAATTAAAGAATATAATTCCAGTTTCATAAAGATTTAATACACTACGCTGTTATGCAACTTTTTGCCATACCATGGCAAGAAGCAAATCTCTAAACACACGCTTACTGTGCTTTTGTTACAATATAGCCCTTTTAAAATTTGTTTTTAGTAGTTGACATGGTTTTTATTTTTTACAAAATATCACTTAGAAAAGCCTATATACATTTTTATTTTATATCAATTATGTACATTTATTGGATTATGCTATTGTTTTGTAAAAGGTAAAATTTCAATTTAAAAATCATTCAAAAATGTGTACAACTGTTCTTTGAACAGTGGAACAAATCGCAAAACTAGCTTGTAGTGATAAAAGCTGTTGACATTTAAATTGTCAGGCTAAAAATCACGCATTAAACTCAAAGCTAACATGAACAGGCTCAGCAATTTTGACTACAGTGCAATCCTTACATCAAGACTAAATTTGACCATATATTTAATTTATTTATTTATTTTAAATTCGTTATGCTAGTTACTAACATACTAAATGATTAAAATTGAAAGGATGATATATTTATTTGTTCATTATTTATGCAGTTTACTGTTTATATTTCACTCCTTTTGGACAGCAAAAGTAGATTGGGTAAACCCTACCTCTGATGTATGAGCCAAACAGTAAGCTCTATAGGTTAGAAGCGTAATAGGAAATTTGAACCTAGCAGCATGCAGCCTTAGTGAAGCAGCAGAGCGGTAAAGAGGGTATGGTATTGGAGGAAAAAGTTAGGGGACCTCAGCTCTATCTATTGTTTCTGACATTGAGTTGCTATGTGACCTCGGGCAAGTAATTTAACAGCTCTGTGCCTCAGTTTCCCCATCAGTAAAAGGGGAGCCTGCTTTGAAAGCTATGAATAAAAATTATATCAGTGTTAAACATTATTATTAAAATAAGTAGACATGTTTCCTTTTAATATATATTGTGGTTTGGTTGCCATGCTGAGGTATCTGCAAGGGCGATTCATTTGTGTCAGCAACTTTGCCCTTTGCCTTTTTGTTTTTTCCGTCAACTCTTTGGGTTTTCTTCATGTAGCCAACAAAATAGGAATCTCATTTTACATGATCTGAAAAGACTAAAAATATGCATGCAGGTGCATTTTGCAGAGACAGTAGAGAAGTGGTGATTGACAGATTGCTATGTAAGCAGATATTTTTCCAAGCAGAAAATACAGCTGGTGGCAAAGCTTAACCCTGCATTTCTATGTCAAAGTTAATTATAAAGAGTACAAAACAAAGCAAAAAGGAGGAGGTGGTTCAGTTCAGGCTGTGGGCCAGGGCTTAAGCAAACAACCAACCAAACACCTTTTTTAAAACATTTGCAATGTCTCGTCTCCTGAAGAATGTCATTTTTAAATAAAGGGAAGTTTGGGTGAATGGAAACAGAGACTGAATAATATTTACTAGAACGCCACTGAGAGGACTGGTGGAAAAGCAGGCATTTTCATTATCTCGTCTTTCCATTTGTGGTGTGAGATAGGGGTAGATATACTAAGGCTTGGTCTACACTAAACCCCCAAATCGAACTAAGGTACGCAACTTCAGCTACGTGAATAACGTAGCTGAAGTCGATGTACCTTAGTTCGAACTTACCACGGTCCAGACCCGGCAGGCAGGCTCCCCCGTCGACTCCGCGTACTCCTCGCGGCGAGCAGGATTACCGGAGTCGACGGGGAGCACTTCTGAGTTCGATTTATCGCGTCCAGACAAGACGCGATAAATCGAACCCAGAAGTTCGATTGCCTGCCGCCGAACCAGCGCGTAAGTATAGACAAGCCCTAAGTGATTTGACCTGGAAACACAAAAATGGATTTCTCCATTTCTCCTCAGGTTCCATCCCCTGGGCCATATTCATCCGACATGTAACTCTACTGAAGTTAGTAATGAAAATGGATATGAATTCAGGGATGAATTTGCCCCAATATGCTCACTATCACAGCAGTGCAGATAGAACTCTATATTGTTAATAGGCTCAATAAAGAAAGAAAACTTCTGCTTGAAGTTTAAGATTAAAATTTTTAAAATTAAAAGGAAAATTAAAAGGAAATTAAAAGCAGTACACTACGACCTACAGCGATATGTTGTGGGGTAAATTGTTTACCCAGCATGAATGTGAAGTGGTCAGATTATCTATGGGGACAGGAAAGCTTACTAGTAAAGCATTAATTCCACATCCCCAAATTTTGCACTTAGCTTCTTATTATGCACAGCTATGTTCTCAAAGATTGTGCCATAGTGATTTTCTTTGGTTTCCGATACTGCCTTACACCGCAGACCACTCCCCAACTCCTCTCAGTGGTACAATTACTGGAGCTGATTGACAAAATTGCCATTACCAGAGTAATGAGCCAACAAGTCCATCGCCCCTGTATTTCAGTGGTTCTCAAACTTTTCTACTGGTGACCCCTTTCACATAGCAAGCCTCTGTGTGCGACCTCCCCTTTTAAATTAGAAACACTTCTTTACATATTTAACACCATTATAAATGCTAGAGGCAAAGTGGGGTTTGGGGTGGAGGCTGACAGCTCGCAACTCCCCATGTAATAATTTTGTGACCGCCTGAGGGGTCCTGACCCCCAGTTTGAGAACCCCTGCTGTATTTGCCTCTTTTAATTGAGAGATGAGAGACACCAGTTGAAGAGCCCTAGAAATTGAATCCCTCTATTTCCCAAAAAAATATCACAGGCAGCAACAGCATATGTTTCCCACAGTGCCCTCACAAGTGGGGTTTAGACTGAGAGCAGTTTAGGGTTAGGCAATTATGACAATTTGGAAAAGCAGTGCCTCTATTACTGTTGCCAGTCATCAATCACAGTGGTATTGGCACAAATGGAAATATGAAGATAAAACAAAGAAACCGTGAGGGTGTTAAAGTTGCTGAACATCTATCAACAGCATTTAGACCATGGCTGTTAAATATATATTATTTTTAACCAGGAAGGAGCAAAGGCGAGGTGAACAGAGTGCTCATTGTAGGTCTCAGAGGTGTGATTTCTCAGATCTCAGCAAGACAGTAACTGCTAAGGTAAGCACCAAAGTAATCTTAACAGCTAACTAAGCAAACTTCAATAGCAAGGATGCAGAATCAGCATCACTTATTTCTAGAGTATTCATCATCACTTTGAAAGAGCTTTATAGAGTTACAAAACTATATATGTTGAAGAACCACTCCTACAACTGAAAGAAGCCACCTTTGGTGTTTTTAAACAGCACCTAGTAACCATATATGGTCATTTAGAACAACAAGTGAAGGAAGAAATCTTATTAAAGCAGTGAAGGCAGATTAGGAAAGCCGAATGTAATTGTCTCAAAGAGAAATTGGCTAGGAAACGTAGAGAGACATACCACACTAATTTAAAAACAAAACAACAGCAACAAACACCATGGGATTTTTTTTAAATACACAAGAGATGTTAAATCAAGGTTCTGATCTCAATAGTTTGAGCAGAATTTGGCCCATTTTATACAGAGATCACTTCACTCATTATTGAAATGCAGCCACCTCAGGCATGGAGGCATTTAACAGCACTTAGCAATACTACACAACAGCTTAGGATAAGAATTAAAGACAGAGACAGATACTGTATCCAATTGAAAATGAAAGCAGGGCTGAATTTGGGTCAGCAGAACATAAGGACCCAAGTTGTAAATTGGGAATAAAGACCAGCTATTAAAAGAGACGCAGAATCCTTATTGGCCACCATGGTCAGGAACTCTATTCAGAGTAGCAGCCGTGTTGGTCTGTATCTGCAAAAAGAACAGGAGTACTTGTGGCACCTTAGAGACTAACAAATTTATTTGAGCATAAGCTTTCGTGGGCTACAGCCCACTTCTTCAGTTTCTTCCCCACTCTGAACTCTAGGGTACAGATGTGGGGACCTGCATGAGAACCTCTAAGCTTAACTACCAGCTTAGATCTGGTTTTGCTGCCTCCACCCAAATTATTTATGAGTCATGTGGGAAACTTTGTCTACCTCCCCACCCAGAATATTTCCCTCCCAAGTACTATAACCCTTCCCTGGGTAGCTTTGAGAGACTTTTTCACCAATTTCCTGGTAAACACCGATCCAAACCCTTGGATCTTAAAACAAGGAGAAATTAACCATTTCCCCTCCTTTCCCCCTACCAATTCCTAGTGAGTCCAGATCTAACCCCTTTGGATCTTAAAACAAGGAAAAATCAACCAGGTTCTTAAAAAGAAGGCTTTTAATTAAAGAAAGGTAAAAATCATCTTTGTAAAATTAGGATGGAAAATAACTTTACAAGGTAATCAGATTCAAAGAGCCCAGAGGAACCCCCCTCTAGCCTTAGGTTTAAAGTTACAGCAAACAGAGGTAAACCCTCTAGCAAAAGGAACATTTACACTTTGAGAAAACAAAGATAATCTAACATGCCTTGCCTGGCTGTTACTTACAAGTTTGAAATATGAGAGACTTGTTCAGAGAGATTTGGAGAGCATGGATTGATGTCCAGTCCCTCTTAGTCCCAAGAGCGAACAACCCCCAAAACAAACAGCACAAACAAAAGCCTTCCCCCTCCCCAAGATTTGAAAGTATTTCATTCCTTTATTGGTCCTTTGGGTCAGGTGTCAGCCAGGTTACCTGAGCTTCTTAACCCTTTACAGGTAAAAGGATTTTGCTGTCTCTGGCCAGGAGGGATTTTATAGTATTGTACAAAGGAGGGTTGTTACTCTTCCCTTTAAGTGGGCTGTAGCCCACGAAAGCTTATGCTCAAATAAATTTGTTAGTCTCTAAGGTGCCACAAGTACTCCTGTTCTTTTTGCAGGAACTCTATTGTATATCTTGAGAAAGCCACCATCCCCAACAGAAAACTGGCTAACAAAAGAAGCAAGATGCTAATAAGATACTAGCAAAATTCAGTGATCTATGTAACATATGTAAAAGCAAGTTGTGGCTCACTGGATGTATGCACAAAACTGATGCTCTATAGCAGAGATTGCCAAACATATAGCAATAACTTGGACCTAGATCTTGTGTCCATCAGCCAGGCCACTGTTTTGGGGTTTCTGCCTATGCCTTTTTTCTCAAATTCAAAGATCTCAGAATCACGTGACTTATTTGATTTACAAAAGCAAGAAAACAAAAATGATCATTGCAACCTAGTGCAACATTTATAACTAGAGGACATGTGGATAAGTTTTTCAAATTGAAAGACTCTCTAAAACACCACTCTCAATGAAATCAAGGATTTTAACCTTCATTATAAATTAAGAGTGATGGGAAACACTGCATGTTTCTGCTTAAGTGATAGCAGAACTTCCTCTTTGTTGGTAATTTCATATAAGACCTTGTTTGTTTCTTGTTCAGACTCACTTCCTCTATTGAGTTTTACTTCTCTTAACGAGGGAGGACCTAGTGGTTCACTGTTGACTGATGATGTGTTGGGAAACATGTTGGTTTGATTAGCTGTAGATGGTAGAATGGCACAGTTGCATATTTTTTTTCCACGTGTTATATGTTCATTACATACAGCACCATGCACAGAAAAAAAAAACATTTTCAAGAGGCAGCTAGTTTCCAGCAGTACTTACCTATCTCACAGTGCAAGGATTCAGATTTTACCATTCCTATGTTATCCACTATGCATCCACTGCAAGCAGTGACATTAGCTCCAAGGAATTAATTACGTGGAGGAAACCCTGTTCCTTCCTCCGTGGCGATGAGACCCTTGTCTGCTGTGCAGATGGTGCATTACTACTACATGGGAGAGGTGGGATTTGAAAGCCCATTCAGGGAATCTCCACTCCTTCAGCAAACTGCAGAATCCAGGTCTGATGAGACTCCTTCTGCAACCCCATGTAATTGGGCTTGAGAATGCTCCATTTGCCGTGATCTCAAAGAACAGAAGCCCAGCCTCACAGCTGCCATGGAGTGGCTTCACATGGAACTTGGAAGAGGCACTTTTGAAAATGTTGGTCTCATTGTTTACTTACCATTACTAGCATGTGTATCATTGGCAGTGCTAGAAAAGAAGATTTGGATTCGATGAAGGTGGGATAGGAAAGCCAATAAAAACATCACAATGGTGTTTAAAAAGCTGAGAGAGTGCCTCATGTCAATACTAGCGAGGTGTGATTCTCATAGTGTTTGGAAGTTTTGAGTTTTTTGGGGTCAACAACCCGAAGTTCAGACATGCTTATTCAAACTTTATCCAAGCTTTTGAGATTTCCAAACTGGTCTTGTAATCCCCTTGCACAACTATAGTTATATTCAGACGTCTAAAGCATATGGTGCTCCAGCATTTCCAGTTCTTGCTTCTTCCAATTTGACAAATAATTGAGATACCTTTCTCAAAAAAAAACCCCTTCCTCTCCAGTATTTTCAGTTAAGTGTCATAGCTTTCATCATACCATTTACTGCTGTATAGATTACAGTTTTGGTTTTTAAAACTCTTTGTCCCTTTGTTGACCGGCCCCTTCTTAACATTTTTAGCTGCTGTGTGTACTTGGTATTGCTGAGGGAAATAGGCACTTTTTTGCAGAACTGTTCTCACAACTTGCAAAACTCTTTCAAATCATATGTTGGCAAAGAGGCTAAAATCACTGGTGATGTGAATTACTGATTAAGTTACATATTACATAAGATAGTCAGAAATGGGTGATATATGTAACATATGTAAAGCAGAATAACTTGCATTGATCTGGGGTTGGTAGCTGTGCAAAAGAGGTGTAGCAGGAAAAACATTTAAGGGTGCAAGATAAGAAAGTTACAAGATAAGAGCCTCTCCCCTCCCCCAACACATTAACTGACACTATTTTCAACATTGCTGGGGTCAAATTCAACACTGGTAGAAGTAGGAGCATTTTTCAGTCTTAACCAATGGAAGCAAATCATAGAATATCAAGGTTGGAAGGTTTGATCTGAAGTTTTCTATGCCAGGTGTCTGCCTCAGACTTCATTTTTTGTGGACAGTGCAGCAAAAATGATTCAGCCCTTTCCAAGCATGAGTTTCAGAAAAAAAAAGTTTTGCTGATATTGGAAAAATTCTTATACCTGTTTCATTGTGAAGCTCTAGCACCTCCTTGCTTTGGAGCAGGCACTCGAAATTTGAGAAGGGTTTGCTCTGGCATCAGGAATGTGTGTTTTTACATCCCTGTGAATATCTGCCCAAATCAGGAGCCCCTGAAAATCCGAGTTTACACATGCTCAGCAGAGATTTGTTAGAGTTTGGCAACTAAATTCTCAGATTACTGAATGAGGCCGGGGTCCTGTGGAAAAAGAGAATATGTGATCATGTAATTAAAGATTATTATAATACATATTCACAGCAAGCCTAATTAGCATTGTATAGGCAACTTGAATTCATTTCCTAACTTTTGAGTTCTTGACTTTGTGAACTTAATGTTCTTGCAACATTTTTGTGTGTGTATGCAGTTCTAAACAGCAGATGGAATTTATTGTAAAGCCAGGTTAGTTATAAATCTAAATAAATTAAAAACTTAAGAGTTACAGGGAACCAAAAGCCTAAAAACCAAAACATGGAGTCTTATTACCAAGTAAGGCAGATACTGACAAAATATTTGTTGGTAGTCATTTTGATTTCTGGATAAAAACTTCTTATGAGGGAAGTAAGGATGCACAAGCTACTCTTGGTTAGGTATACAACAAGACACTTTAGACCAAATCCTCAGTTGGATTGCATTGAAGCCAATGCAACACCCTCAGCTGAAGATTTGTCCTTTTGCCTCTCATTTAAGATCTCATAACTCTAGGAAAAGGCAAATTCTAACCTTTCCATCTCACAAGTATTTAAAGCAATTCCCAGATCAGATATAGTGCCTTTGGTGCTGCTATGCTTGCAACACACAATCCGTCACAACAAAATACTTTTAAGGAACCTTAATGGGAGCCAGTGTTCTCTGTCTGTATTTGCACCGGCTGGACCATGATCAAAGTCATGGAGTTAATGAACACTGAACGCTCCAGCTCAGCAGATGGATTTTCTTTCTTGTCGCATAGTCCCCAGCCATTTAGTGAGCCATATAAGGATTCCTTTGTGCTCATTAAGCAACTTGTAGACAGCGCTTGAGTCGTGCCCCAATGCTGCTTAATGTCATTCTGGCCGTTTTTTTGGGAAGCTGGAATGGTACTTCCGGTATTTGCATTCCAGCACTACTATTTTAGGACTGGAGCACTGCTTGTGGATACTAGCAATGTATGTTATTTTACTTTGCCAAAAGTATTGTGGTATCCCAGACACAATGTGCTGATGGGGTAGCATGCAAGTCTCTTCATTGCTTCTCTGTTTTCATGAGCTTCCACATTTGGATCAGTGGCAGAATAAAGAGTTGGAATTTATGGATAGTAAATACTGTAAATTCTCAAGTACTAAAATTTCCTTGCCCCTCTCCTATTGTGCCCCCAAAATCATTATGGTTATTTCACTATTACTCTAATTCTAGCTGTACTTGGTCACACCAAGCAATTATATAGCAAGGGAATTGGTCCTGCTTTGAGCAGGGGGTTGGACTAGATGACCTCTTGAGGTCCCTTCCAACCCTGATATTCTATGATTCTATGATAGTTGCTCAGTACCACTACAGTTGCCAAGAATCATATCCTTTCCGTATGGGAAAGTGCTAGAGCTCTGGATACAACCCAACTATATAATGGTCTTTTGGAAACAGCTAAATGTGAGAGCATGTCTTTCATTAGAGTGAATAAACTCCACCTAGCAAGATCTTTAAGTTATATGTGGACTAATCATACTGTGCTGTAACCTTTTATTAATAACAGTGCAGCTTGGATGCCTTTAAAACAATTACAGATACTGGCTTCTATCCTAGATTTACTCTAGTAGAACCAACTGCTGCAGTGCTACTCAGGCAAAACTTCCACTGAAGTTTGAGCCTAAAGTGAAAGCTAAACCTAAAGCTCCGGTCATTTTGCTGTGGCTGTTTGTTCTCCATGTGATTAGTCTTGTTCCCATAGAAGCCTATAGCAAAAGCTCCCCTTGATTTGAATGAGAGCAGTCTTGGACCCCATATGCAATAAGAAATTTCCCACTCTAGCTATCAGGAGCGAATTTTCCCTTTGAATGAAACCTTGGGCCTGATTCTCCATTGCCTGTAACTTGTACAGTCACTTACCCCACTACAAAGAAGGTGTAAAGTGCTACCATGTTGATTGGGTTTCATTTCACACCCATTTGCCTTGATCTAAATAACTACTCAAGGTGCATGGTAACAGAGAATCATAGCCGTTGTCTAGAACGTGCTGCCTTGCTTTCATGTTTATTGTTTGTCTAGGTCTGTCAGATACTATTCCTTCTTTGTGCTTCAATTCCAGGAGTCCATATATCAGAGGAGGTCTGTGTGGCTAAAAAAAAAAAAAGAAGGGAAAAAATTAATTGAAATTGTGTTTCTGACTAACTAACTGTGGAGATTCCACAGAGAGTAGGTTTACGTCTGATGGAAGCTGCTGTTTATAGAGTTTGGCTTGTGCATTTTCTGTTAGGAATGTTATTTCTACCTTATGGACTCCTGTGTTATATCAAGGTTTATTCTGCATTCCTTGACTGTATAATTCACTTATAATAATGTCGTCATTGTCACATGGTTGTAAACAATACCTTGTTTATGTTCAGTGTTCTGCATAACTATACATGCTACTCTGTTTCTACCAGTGACTCAGTTAAAATGTATCAAACATTTAAAAATTAAAAATGAATGCATCTCTGTACAGATTTGATGCTCATGTGACTGTATGATATTGCCTCACTTATAATATCACATCATTGCTGAACGCAGGGCTGAATTTGATATGTGGAGAATTTTCCTTAACTTTCTTAGATGGAACTTTAGAGTATTATCTGGATACCAAGTATAGTATTTTTTTTGTGAAACGAAAAACACACACAAACCGAGAAGTGCTTACATATAGATACTATGGAGAAAATATATACTGCACTGGCATTTGCTATCAAAAACAAGATAAACGGAAACTAGGAACTAGTTTTTTCCATTTTGTTTTCTATACACAAGGGAGAAGAATTAAGACTGAAAAATAGGGCCTTTAACACTCTTCATTCAGGCAAAAATCCTCTTGAATTCTATCGGAGCTTTTTCTGAGCAAGGTGTGTTAAATAACACCCAAAATATTGGCATAAATTTAAACCAAACATGGATCAGCAACAAAACTGCTAATTAGACAGAATGGGTCCCTGAGTAATCTTCTTTTGCCCTGGAGGACAGTGATGTGTCTGTTTCCCTACAGTAAATGTCACAGGAAGTTATTGAATATTTTGTCTCTCTACTAAATCCAAGTAGAATTCCATATATCCTTGCTGATTAGAGTTTAATTTATAGTTTCTTAAGTAGCTGGCAGACTGTACAGAGCAGAGGAATAGAAGTA
The DNA here is from genome assembly GCF_011386835.1 of Chrysemys picta bellii. Lineage (NCBI taxonomy): Eukaryota > Metazoa > Chordata > Testudines > Emydidae > Chrysemys > Chrysemys picta. The sequence continues at coordinate 114,202,189 of NC_088796.1, forward strand.
TGTAGTATTATAAAAATAGTTCTCATAGGAGGAACACAAGAAACCTAGGTTCTGATGATGAGTTTGGATGGGGTTCACAGTCATTCTCATTAACAAGCCTAAAATACTAGATGGGACTTTGAACTCTAGTCCAACTGATTTTCTTTGTAAATACCACTATCACTATTGTCAGGAAATCAAAGGATTTTATTAATACCACTGCATAAGCAGAAGACTCTTATTGGAAGCAAGGATTAAAAGGGTGTGATTACCATCTGTTATTCTAAACCAAATTCAGACATCAGACAAGATCAGAAACTGCTCTTCAAAGATTTTTTTTTTTTTTGGGTAAAATATAAAACCTATTTATCTATTCTAATACAGTGGATGTACATAACCTGTCAGTCAACATGGACTAAACAAACAGTGGACTTCCCTTTTGTCCCTTGGCCTATTCTTACAATACCCTCTGAAGAAAGATTGAACAACATAAGGCTAAATCCTGCAGTCCTCACTCAATCCAAGGTCTCACTGAAGCCACTGGTGCTCTATAAATAAACATAGCAACAGTGTCAGAGATTAAACCTCTCTCTCTATTGAAATCAATATTGGAGATGGGAAACCACAGCAGGGGTTCACACTGCCTTTGCAATACATTTCTCTTGCTAATGATTTCACAACAGCCCATTGCTGAGAAGTACCTAAGGGACAAGGATAAGTGATAGCTGCTCGTGAGCAGTTAGCAGCTGACATTTGAGCTCTGGTGTTTAAGAGAGGTTCACTGAATTCAGGTGGGGTTCCTTGTGTGCTGCAGTGCAACTAGAAAAGGGGAATAATCCATTTGCCCCCATGGCCACAGCACATTCAGCATCTAGAACCAAGCAAGGCAACATGGTAGATCATCTCTATGCCACCAAATGCATGAGCACTTCCAGTAGTTCAAATCTTCCCTACCTGCTTGGAAGCTCTATTTTCTGATATGTTTTGCCTATGTAGCTTGTGAAGCACTACCACCACCAACAGCTTGGATCTCAGTTAATAGTTGCTAAGTTTGTTGGTGAGATGCCACATGAATTTACATGCTGGAGTACTTAATACAGCAAGGACATCAATATCTCTGACAGAGTAGTTCACAGTTGAGCCAACTCCTTGAAACCCTCCAATGTCATTACAGAAAGTGCACGTACATTTTAATAGCTGCCATTCATTTGAAATTTCTAACAGGAATAAGGCTTTTTTTTTTGGAAGAAATGTAGTTTAATATCCTCTTTCATGCACGGTGAGCAGGTGCCATGCACTCAGGACATGAGCCACTGTGGTGCATTGTGAAGAGATTCTTATAATCTACCATATAATAGGTGGAATTCTACTGCCATTTGACTTGAGATAACTACAGAGCCATCAGCAAAAAATGCAGGGTGTGAACATAGTCACCGTATACTGCTAAGTGGTCTGTATAAAATGGGTTCAAAAGGCTCACTCAATTTTCCTGTGGAGTGGTGCTGATTTCATTAACATTAATGTTGGTATGTATTGGCACGGTTGTTTGCAGAACCAGCTGAGAGTCCACAGATGCAATGATCATGGAAGCTAAACTACACTCTAGCCCCACACTATGTGGGAGCCTGTCCTGCTGGTGCTTATGCTGAGCCTCTTTTGTGAGTAAATAGAAGGGATTGACTTCCAGGGTTATCAATCAAATACCTTTCATCAGCTATAAAAATCAAACAAAGCAAACAAACCACTCCCACCATATTGGTTGGTTTCATATGTTTGAAATGGAATATATTCTTACAGAGGTTTAAATTAGTTGATCCAGATAATCCAACAATTTCTGCAGCATGGACAATTTAGAAAGCTTCATCAATGAAGATGTTAAATTATTCTTCCCCCCTTTTTAATTTATAGGGTGGCCATAAACAGACAAAATGTTACTGGTCCAGACACTCATTTCCCTAAAACTCAAAGAAACGCCCCCCCCCAACTATTCAGTTATTCCAACAAGAATGCTAAATACAACACCACCAGTGGCTTTTGTGTGGTGGATACTAGTCCTCTGTCTAAACTGAGCTCACCAGCTCATTTTACACAGGCCAGTAAACAGCCGTTTGCTGTTGCGGACTTCTTCACTCTTCTAATCTAGACCAGGTTTATAACTGAGATATGAAAGACCCATTACCAATCTCCTTGGCTATCCATTCTCTCTACATGTTCTTTTTATAAACACTTTATACAAAAATTTGAACAAGTGCACCAAACATCTTTAGTACCTAAAGTACGAAGCCAGTCTTGCGCCTTTTCAGAGGTTATGCAAGACTTGTCTGGGGATGTGTGAGAGAGAGGTGAGGACAACATTTTGTTGGTAAAGCAGCCAGTAAGAAAATGCTGAAGATGCAAACACCATATTGCATCATCTAAGCATGGCTATTTTGTAGCTACTTCAGTTCCCTCTTTCCTCAGAAGTGCATTAAATGTGAGGGGTGGGAAGCAGAAAGTTTTAGCTCATAAGGTGGGGTCCTGAGAGCCTTCCCTCCCATTGGTACTCAGCACCTCACTTTGCATCTCAGAGGATCAGGCGACAGTCTACAAAATCATGGCAATTCTTAGCAAAATAACCATTCACTTGTGCTCACAATATCTAAGTGTGTTCCTACCAGTACTTTATCTACCAGTGCACATGAGTGATGGGATTTTAAAAGGGTACTAAGGAAATTCAGTGCCCAACTCTCATTGAATTTTTGGTGTGTGTGGGGGAAGTTTTATCTTAATTTCCTTTTATCCATTCAATTTTAAAGGCTGTAGGTCCAGTGTTACTAATCTCCCACCTCCACTGTATGTCCTCTCTAAAGACCATTCCCTTTATCTTCTGCTCATAGAGATGGCACGTAAATAGATGATGGTTCAATTACAGCAACCTTCTATTTAATCAGGGTGGGACAAATTCCACCCATATATCTGTCTACAGCATCTGGTTCACATCTCCACCACTCTGATGTCAGCAGGATATAACCTTTTACAGAGCCATTCCAATTCCACAACTGATACTGTAACTGTGAGCCTTCTCTGTTTTGAGTCATGTGCTTTACAGTTCTTAACATATGTTCATCCTAAACAGTGTTCAAGGATGCACTCAACATTCAGGCCTCCGTGTGGTCTAGCCACTAGAGAGGGACAAAGTGCCTTATTTTATAAGCCTTGCTTATATGTGCATGGAGAGAAGTGCCAGATTAGTAACACTGGACCCACAGCCTTTATAAAAAAAAAATGGATAAAAGGAAATTAAGATAAAACTCCCCCCGCCCCCCAAAAGTCAATGGGAGTTGGGCACTGAATTTCCTTAGCGCCCTTTGAAAATCCCATCACTCATGTGCAAATAGCCATTTGAGGACAAAGTCACTCAATTAACATGCAATTGTAGTTATTGTGTGCACAAGTTAGACAACATCTGCAGTTTTTTTTAAATCAGTCCTTCAATATCCAAAGCCAAACTCCAACATGCAGTTTTTTACATTGCAGATATGCTGGTGACTCAGATGTTTATATAAAGTAGAAAAAAAATTTCCTTCCCACTTCAAATCTAAAAGAATAATCAGTACCTGAGCATCTGGAAACTTCCTATCATGAAGCCTACAATTCACCATTTAAATTACTTGGAATAATTTAGGCTTTAATTGTAGTTAGTTTTAAAATATGAATGTTACTGTCCTGGTGCCATCTGAAAGATCTATAATTAAGTATCCTGGGTAACTAATTATGCACCGACACTCTCAGAATTAGTAACATCTGAAGCTAAAACATCACCTTAAGTGAAATATGTAACTTGACTCTACTTCCATATTAGTGTTATGCAAAAACAACACACAGATGCCTAACAGAGCTTCATAACACAAGTCAATAGAGTAGAGACATAACCAACTTGGTGGCAGTTAAAAAATTTTTTTTTCAAAAAGGCTAAGCGAAGGTATTTTAAAATTTGATCTAACTAGAGGTACAGAGAGTATACAGGAGTTCCTGGGGTTATTAGTCTCCCAGGTATCATGAGAGAAAGGTATGAGATCTGTACATGTTCTATTCAAACTCTTTGAAGCAAGAGGTGATTAATAAAAACCAACAGTTCATTTGGAATCGCAGTAACCAAAATACAACAGATGCCAAAGTAAGAACACTAATGGGGAGATTTTAAAATGTACAAAGGGCAGTTAGGTGCCCAACTCAGACTGAAAAGTCCCTTTGTAAATATCCTCCAAAAACCTCCAGAAAAATTAATCAAGCTAATCATTATTTCCAGGAGCTCTGCCTGATGGGGCCCTGTGGTGCTTACATTGCTTAATGGAATAGGAAGAGAGGGGAAAAAAACGCTACAATAAAAGTTTTTAAAAAAAAAGCAAAAGCAAAATGATGAATTTGTGCCATAAAAGAATTTCATTAAAAAAACACCACCACCACCACCACCACCACACGTTACCAATTTATAGAAGCTATAGGGAAACGAAGATCAAAATGCCATAGGATTGTATTCTATCCATTATACCCACAAGTGGTAAAAAAACATGTCTTAAAGTAATGATCCTCATTCCAAATCCCCAGGTGTAGAATGTGAGCAGTTCTAGACAAACTCTAAGAGGTACATTGTCAGGAGACAGCCAGTGCTCTGAACATGGTCTGCCTAGTAATTTCAGTGGGAGGCACAGTTAAGACTCTCTAACTTTTGCTTTTGTCTAGGTGAAATCCTGGCTCCAGTAACGTCAATGTGAGTTTTGCCTGTATGAGGTCTAAAGGAGGTTTAATCTGATATTCAGGACTATGCTGAAAATTGTGTATTGGGTTAGAAATATCTAGCAAATGTATGTGTGGGGGAAGGGGGTGGGGAAGTCTGTGGAGAAGGTTGTCATAAGTTATTGAAAATAGAGGAACCCAAAGAAAAAGATTTTGAAAGAGCTATGAAGAAATTTGCAACCTCAATATTTGGCTGGTTTCTTTTAAAAAGAATCAGTGTTCTGCAATTTCTGGTATCTGGTTTTTGGTTTCTTTTCCTGTCTTCAGCTTGGCTCATTCTGCTACAGTGTATTGTAACCACAAAATTAGGCAATTTTAAAAGGAAAACACCTTAACAAGATTTAATGAAGGAGAGCGCTCATTGAAAAGAGAAGCTTAAAAAACATAATTTAATGCAGGTAACCTTTCCTGTCATATTGAAAAGGTTAGAGAAATTAAGAAAATACACAGCAGTAAACAACATTTCTCTCCAAGGAACTTTCCCCCCGCACTTTCCCAGCTGAACTGTCAGATGTAGTTTTTTAAATTAAATTCTCCAGGCCAAAGTAGGCCTTGGTATAAGTGGATACAATGCCATTTGTTTGAAAGAGGACACACTGTTGCAGAGTTTTAAGTGGGTTAACAATCAGGCTATTTGTGAAGGTTTTGAAGCTGGTTTAAGATGGCCAAAAGGCTGGGTTGGCTTCTTCCATCGTCTTTTTTCCAAGTAATATACTGAAAATTTTATGGATGTATTATGATAGAAAGTTTTAGAGCACATTTATTCCTAATGAGATTCTAAGGCCACTATGGTGGTAGCACTATGGGTTTTACTTAAAAACACACACAGACACACTTTACTTACTTGAAAGGGATAGCTTATGACTTTTGAAGTCCACTGTTGTCAGAGATTTGGTAGCAGTCTGTAGATGTCCCTAGATACACGTATGTACACCTCTACCCCGATATAACGTGACCTGATATAACACGAATTCGGATAAAACGCGGTAAAGCAGCGCTCCGGGGAGGGGAGGGGGCAGGGGGCGGGGCTGCATGCTCTGGCAGATCAAAGCAAGTTCGATATAACGCGGTAAGATTTTTTGGCTCCCGAGGACAGCGTTATATCGGGGTAGAGGTGTAGTTCAGTCTGGTTCCATCTGTCTGCTTTACCCCCCTTCTCAAGGCTGACACCCTACTCAAGAAAGCACTATGTTAGTTAAGATGATAATTAAAAACAAGCAAGCAGAATATACTGAAATTGAACCAGCCTCTTTGGTCCTTTCAGAGTAAAAATTAATACTCATACTCACTTTACAGTATCAAAGCTCTGTACAAATATTAACCAATGAAAGAAGCCAAGAAAGTGCTCTCACTTGGAGTAAGGTCTTCTCTCACTGCTTCATTTACATTACAGCTGTAACCATGTTTGAACATGTCTCGGTTGTGGGTAGGGCAGGAGCCTGTATGGTTGTGGCCAAATTGTTATAACCATAAATAACCCGACTGTAGCCCTGACCATTAAGTGGTTCCATCCTTAACGGGACCATAACATGCGGCAAGTCCACACAAGCAAGACCAAGTCTTCTTATAAAACTCTGGGGCACACCGCTTTAACAGGATAAACTGCATAGTGTAGATGAGGACTTAATAAGGCAGTGGCACATACTCTCTGCAGCAGAAATTAACTCTTCTTATTACTGTTTTACCAATGCGCCTAGGAACCCTAGTTATGGACCCCACTGCGCTAGGTGCTGTACACACACAGAACAAAAAGACTGTCCTTGGACCATTTTCTCTTTGCCCTGCCCTGTGATTGCCACACTTCTGCCAGTGCTCCCGAGTTCTGACCAGCTAAACATCAGGCTAGGCCATGACTTCGCTTGAGCAGATTGCTAATCATTCCAAACTCAGTATGGGGGTTGTGAACGGGACAAAATGAGGCTTAAAAAAAAAAAAGGTTTGGCCAGATTTCCAAAGGCAGAAAGCAAATGCCCCACTGTGCCACTAGTCCTCAAATATTTTACTCATTGGTGCCTGGGCCCATTAATTTTTATATACAAGTATAAAGTATTTCTGTTTGATTAAACCCTAGCACAATGAAATTTTCCAAATGCTGCAAGTAATAACCACCATCTTGATCTTAGTAGACAGAGTTTTAATTTATCTTAGCGAAGATTACTTAAGATTTCCCTGCAATGATTGTAAACATAAAACATCATGATGGCACTCAGTCACTGAGAATAAATTCTTGATGTTATTACCCTGATATAACTGTAAAATACTCCAATCTAATGGCTGTTAATTAGCCATTGTTCTTTGAATCTGCTGATTAACTGCTGGGTATTTCAATCAACGCTTTGTAGTAAAAACCTCTGAGTCTGTGTTAGTGTTTTACAGACCTTTGTCTTGGTTTGGCGGATGGATCCCAAGCACTCAAATACAACAGTTCCACTGGCAGTTTGCATTAGGGGGTCAATGTGGATAAAAAAAATAATAATTATAGGTGGAGTTTAAGTCAAGAGTTGTTGGTATCAAAGGGCTGGTTTTGGAGTAGGGGTGTGTGTGTAATACTGCACCCCCTGGTTGGGTTGTTGGCAGCAGGGACTGAACCTGGGACCTGTGATCTAAAAGCACGAGCCTCTACTGTCTGCTTGCTGAGGTGCTCCTCCTGCAGCAGCCTACCCCTAGAGCTCTGGATCTCCTTCATCTTCCATGTCCACCCCAGCCCCTTCTTGGCTGTCACATAGGAGTTGAGCTCACTCCGGTCACAGTTCATCTTCTCCTCTGGTTCAGCCACATGAGCTCTTCGGTAGTGGCACTGAAGAAGGCATGCAGGCTCTCCAACTGTCGTACACCTTGGATGAGTTCAGCAGTTTCAGACCTGCTCACTCAGGCATTCTTATTAGGCATCCTGCAGGGTGGACCACAGCTGGGCCTCATCAGCACATACTCATTCGATTTTGACTGGAACTCTCTGATGAGCTGGTGGAGGGCCCAATGGCTGCCCAGATGATACTCCATAGTCCCATCTCACTTGGCACCATTGATCTGCCTATGGTTTTCCTTGATCCAGGCCAGTTGGTCCTGGAGGTTTTGCAAGGTGACACTGTCCAGCTCCTGCTGGGTGCCTGACGGGGTCAACTGGATGTCCTGTGGGGACCCTGACTTCAGGACTGGTTATACTCTGGGCTGATGGTGACCAGGCACTCATGCAGTTGGTAAACATTGCAGGGAGGCAGGGGAGTGTGGCACTCCTGGCTCACACTGACATGCTGTGGGGCCAGGGTAGGGTCTCTGAAGGATAGGAGGGGAGTGCGGCACTGCCTGAGTGCACGCAGGGCAAGGGGCCAGATGGGAGAGGAGTCACCTGGCGCTACTTGGAGTGTACATGTGCTGTCAAACCAAAAGGGAGGCCAGAGCCAGGGAGTGCTGCATGGTTTCCATTACATATCCCACCCTGATCTGCACTGGGGGAGTTGCAGGAGGAGGCTACCCTGCTCCATGGAAGATTTCTAGTTTATATTATTAATCCTTCATGACACAGGCTTGTCTTTCTATAAGTCTTTAAAGAACTCGGCATACCCATAGCTCTGTATCAATAGGTAATAGCCATGACTTAGTCCTCCTGACTTCCAGGCCCTCATGAACATCTGCAGCCAGCATCTCTATGGCTCTGAGGTGCAAGCGGTTTTGCGGAGGGGAGGGGAGATATGCTGCCGTTGCTGCTTTTCCTCCTCTCCCTGCTGTGATCCTCCTTCAGTTACTCCATATAACATGAGGACTAAGCCTTAAGTGCAGCCACTTTGGAATCTGCAGGACCTCCCTCCCAAACTTCATTTGTTCCTGGTGATATGCCTTCTCACAGTATTTCCTCTCCCTCCTTATTGGTGGTTCTGTGTAGGTGGTTCAAGCTATGCCACTGCAAATAGAAGGCTAAGTGAGCGTGAACTGCGGGCCTGCTGACCTGTGGCCTAATCAAATGACTGACTTCACAGAGGGTTCCAGGTTTGCTTAAATGGCCACATGTATAGGGATCAGAAAACCTGATATATTTCTCTCTTAACAGGGAATCTGTCAAGGTAAATTAGACCTAGATATTTACCAATCTTTCACTCACTGTTTATCAGAAGTCTTAGCTGAGGATTCCACTGATACATCTTGTCTTACCACAGTAGGTAAGATTTTTATCTTGGCAATGTTTCTTTTAAATAGCCTAATATCTTCTACTGGGTCTAACTGAGAGAGGGGTTGTATTTCATGAGTATCACACGTCAAGTGCAGCACGGTCTCTACAGGCACACAGCAAGTGTTGGCATGCTATACGATCAGTCAGGCAAACCCCCGCTGCTGGTGTTTTGTTCTTTTGAATCTTATAAGCATACATCTCCTCCTCCAAGGATAATTAAAACTACACTAAACCTACCACACAAAAGGCCAAACTCAGACCTGGGGAAAGCAGGTGCTACTCCATTGACTCTCAATGGAATTGCATCTATTTACACCAAGACTGAATTGGTATCATGTTCTTACTGACTGATATTTTGTGGTGATTAAAAAAAAATTACCTACGTTTATTAGATCTCTGAAATAACTACAAAGACCAGGAGTCAAATATTTCATATGTAGAATTCTACATAAAAGAAAAAAATATCAGTCCCTGTTGAGAAGACCAGAGACACAAATTTTAGCTAAGATTTATACATTTCAAAAATAGAATTGAAGAGTTCTTAGCATACAGAGAAAAAACCCAAAAAGAATTAAAAAAATAGAGTATAATAAAATATTGATATTTGGAAAGCAAATGGATATATTACTTACATTCTAATCTCTCTGGGTCATAGCCTGTGTGTATGGTACCTAACACAATACAGTCCAATCCTGATTAGGGCCTCTGTAATAGAAAGAATAAATAATAATAAAACAGCATCTGAAGCTAGGGTTTCATTTTCAGAATTTGTGGTTCTTTTCATTATTATTAAACTGAGGCAACAGAAATAATTTCTCTCTGACCTCAATAATGCTAATATTTTTAATCTTATTAATAAAACTTGGGTGGGAAGTGATAGTGAGGTCTTTGGAACCCAAATAAATGAATTTACAACATGAAGTTAATACTTTTCTATATTGATTATGGGTCATTCTAGAAATGTCAGAGGAAATTAAAGTTGTTTGTACAGATGTGCAGGTTTCTTTTCTGCATCCAGACTTCAATCATTCAACACTGTTCATTATTCGTGGAGGTCAGTGACCTACTAAGTGTTCTGGCTCAGTTGGAATCCCTTAAGAGGGCTTCTCATGGGATAGAATCATAGACTCGTAGGCCAGGAAGGGACTTTCAGAGCTCTTCTAGTCCAGTCCCCTGCACGCAAGGCGGGACTAAGTATTATCTAGACCATCTCTCTCATCTTCTTGTATTCTCTAGTAGAGGAATCAGGCCTGAGAAGAGGTTGATAGTAGCCAATCCTATGGTAGCAGACCGGGGAGCAGACTACCAATGGGGCTCAGCGGCCCCTTTTTCTAGTGTGTGGGGTGTAGGGTTCTGGGCCTCTTCCCCCTCCACCCAGAAACTGCTTCAGGACAGCTCCCAGCTATTAAAATGAGCACATTGCAGCCTAGTCAGTGGTTCACTTCTTTCACCCCCACTCCCAGCCTCACCAGAAGCTCCTTTCAATCAAGCATACTATGTTCTGTCCCCCCTCCAGCAACTCCCTCCATTATATAGATTAGGAACCACTTGATGGATGGGAGTGTGAAGAAAAGGCCCAGAAGTAGCTTCCCTAATCCTGCTAGCCGCCTCCAGGGCCAGGATCTCTCCCTGCTAGGCCAAAGAAGTCTCCTGAGTTTCTGCACCATTGTTCCATCTCCTGCTGAAAACATCTTTCAGAGCTGCTGGCCCTCTAATTCATGTCCTCAATGGATGCTGTCCCTACATCTATACCAGGTGTGGATCTTGCAATCAGGAAAGTGGGGTGAAGAGAGAATAAGCAGTAAAAAATGTTTGTTTTTATTCGCTCTTGTTTGACTAGGGAGCGAGAAATGGAGAAAGATGCTAAAAGAAGCCCAGATGAAGGGGGCATAAGAGTTAGCCCTTCACAAAGCAGAACTGATGAGGGTTCTGTAATGATCCATTCATACACTTAAAAGGAGACAGTAGTGTTACAGTCTTTCAGCTTCTGGCTCTTTTTAATCTACCAGACTCTGTTGTTAGATCCCTTCTCTTACTCCTCTGTTGATGAGGTAATTACCATACAGTATTTGGACCTGCTAATCCCTCTCATTTAGAAGCCAACAACCCCAGATGTTGAGTCTGCAAAAGTAATGGTGTCTCTCCTATGAGCCTAAATAAAAAAATAGGCCATTTGAAAAACTTACGTCCAGAGGAGTTCAATGAAATCACTTATTTGTAAATGTTCATAGCTGCTGTCTTGGAAACGAGCTCATTCCAGTGAACTGCATCAAGAAAAACCTGCTCCACAACATTACGATCTACATAACATTTTCATTGGAATCTTGTTTACTCAGGTCAGGCCACCACTAAGTAAAACAAAATGCTGGTTTCTATTGATACTCCAATAAACAAAAGGTCTTATATGGAGTAGATTGTTACATTTCACAAAGAACATGACAAGATATTTTGTACAGATGCTCTAAGAGTAAAAACAATTCTTGTCTAATATGACTCAGCAGTCAGTCCCTAAAAGATATATCAAGAGAAACCAAATTATGACATGCCTAAGACAAATGTTAACCCAGTCTGCAAAGATCAACATTATATTTTGTTCTTTACTATAGTTTCAATGAGTTTGTCCACTACTGAAGTCAGGCTTACCAGCCTGTAATTGCCAGGATCACCTCTGGAGCCCTTTTTAAAAATTGGCGTCACATTAGCTATCCGCCAGTCATTTGGTACAGAAGCTGATTTAAATGATAGGTTACAGACTACAGTTGAATGTGAAATTGCAGAACTACTGAGTTCTTCCTATTACTCTGAGAGATTCTTCTTTAGTTTATACAATTGTACAGTAAAACCTCTTTGGACTGGGACACCCAAACATTCTGATTAAGAGTTTTTTAAAAAGAAATCTGAAAACACTTTGAGACATTAAATAAAAACACACACAAACAGAAATTTAGTTCATTTCCCCCCTTCTATTTGGCAACAATTTAAAACTAAACATTGTAAATACTGAGAAGTAACACTTTCAATGTATTTATTACAAAAATGGATATATCTGACAATCCATTCATAGCATAAACGGGGTCACTGTTAAAAGTGAAAAATCTTTGTAAAGTTGTCTTGAATAAGCACAAATTTCTGAGCCTACACACAGAGATTTATAGATTCCCAGGCCAGAAGGGACCATTGTGATCATCTAGTCTGACCTCCTGTAAAGTTTCCCATAAAACAGGCCATTATTTCCCAAAATAATTCCTGGAACATATCTTTTAGAAAAAACAGCCAATCTTGATTTAAAAATCAGTCAGTGACAATCCACTACAATCCTAGGTAAATTATTCCAATGGTTATTTACTCACACTTAAAAATTTACACCTTATTTCCAGTCTGAATTTGTTTACCTTCCAGTCATTGGATTATGTTATACTTTTCTTTGCTAGACTGAAGAGCCCATTAAGTAGTATATGGCCCCATGTGTATACGTATAGACTGTAACAAAGTCACCCCTTAATCTTCTCTTTGCTAGACTCAAAGAGCTATTTAGTTTATCCTTATGAGGCATATTTTATAATCCTTTAATTATTCTCCTGGCTCTTCACTTCTACAATTTATCAACAGCCTTCTTGAATTGTGGGCACCAGAACTGGTATTCTAGCAGTGGTCGCATCAGTGCCAAATACAGAGGTAAAATAGCCTCTTTACTTCTGCTCGAGGGAATATGTAGTAATTAAAAATCCCATTAACTGCTCTTCTCCATTTTGCAATGTATAATGTTTTTCCTCCAGTACTGAAGTAGCTCTGAAGTGTCCAGTCGTAACTAAAGCCTATACTTACTCCCTCTAGATCTATAGCAGTTGTAAAAAGATTTAAAAAAAAAAAAAAAAGTTCCCTGTTGGTGGGTTTTTTTTTTTTTTTAAATTGTGTTGTGAGGACTGATTGAAATGATAGTGCTATATAAATCCCAAGTAGTATTTTACTGTAAGACATCAAATGTGCACAAAACCCCCCTTTAGCTTCATATATAATCTCTCCTCCCCTTCCCGCCCCCCCTACCCCCCAAAAAACATCTGAACTGAAGAACAGCTTGACAATCTTTAGGAGACTATTCACCTATCCTGCACAAGTGGAGCAATGTATTCATTAATATGACCCCCTCACTATGCTATGAGATAGACTTCCATTATATGCTGGGAGGATTTCTGCAACAGTCTGAAAAGAAGTGGAGAGGAGGATCCTTCAAAGGGTGATCATTGTTAAATGGAAAACTCAGAACCACTTATTTTTAAAAGGAAACATATGCACAAGATAAAGTTGCCACAGGCATTTTACAGCCCAATGAGCCTAAGGTCTTACTGACCTCGGCAGCAACCCAGGTTTATGCATTATATGATGACGAATGGTGTTTTTTTAAAAATATCCCTCCAATGTATATTATGCAGAAGCTACACAAACTTCCTGTAATCAAACAGACTTTTCTTTTCCAGCTTGAGGATACATATTGATTATGGTAAATGCAAGGGGGGGAAATCCTATTTTTGTTTATAGAGTGAAGCCTGCTTTATGCAGCCAACCCAGAGGGTCAGAAAAATTGGTTCTTAGCACAGCTGGTCTTTAGTCAAAGTTCAAAACAAAATTGTGTAAAACACACACACACACACACACACACACACACACACACACACACATACACTCACTCACAATATTTGGGAATACTTCATAAATGAATAGACTATTAGGCCAGAAGGGAGCATTGTGATCATCTAGTCTGACCTCTCGCATAATACAAATCATAACTTCACTGAATTGATTCCTGTTTGAATTAGAGCTTATGTTTCAGAGAATCTTCCTATTTTATTAAATAATTTCCAGCAATGGTGAATCCACCACAAAATAGATCTTGTTAAGTTGTTCCAATGGTTAATTACCCTCATTGTTAAACTAGGATGTAAGGTTGTCATAACTATAAAGGGAAGGGTAACAGCTGTCCTGTGTACAGTACTATAAAATCCCTCCTGGCCACAGACTCCAAAATCCTTTTCCCTGTAAAGGGTTAAGAATCTCAGGTAACCTGGCTGGCATCTGACCTAAAGGACCAATAAGGGGACAAGATACTTTCAAATCTTGGGGGGGGGGGAAGGCTTTTGTTTGTGTTCTTTGTTTGGGAGTGTGTTCGTTCTCGGGACTGAGAGGGACCAGACATCAATCCAGGTTCTCCACATCTTTCTAAACAAGTCTCTCCTATTTCAAACTTGTAAGTAAATAGCCAAGCAAGGCGTGTTAGTTTTCCTTTGTTTTCTCAACTTGTAAATGTACCTTTTACTAGAGTGTTTATCTCTGTTTGCTGTACTTTGAACCTGAGACTAGAGGGGAGTCCTCTGAGCTCTTTAAGTTTGATTACCCTGTAAGGTTAATTTCCATACTGATTTTACAGAGATGATTTTTACTTTTTTTTCTTTAATTAAAAGCCTTCTTTTTAAGAACCTGATTGATTTTTCCTTGTTTTAAGATCCAAGGGGTTTGGATCTTGATTCACCAGGAGTTGGTGGGAGGAAGGAGGGGGGATGGTTAATTTCTCCTTGTTTTAGATCCCACGGGGGTTGGAACTGTATTCACCAGGAGTTGGTGGGAGGAAGGAGGGGGAATGGTTAATTTCTCCTTGTTTTAAGATCTAAGGGGTTTGGATCTGTATTCACCAGGGAATTGGTGAAGGTTTTTCAAGGCTTCCCAGGGAGGGAATTCATTGAAATGGTGGCAGCGGAACCAGAGCTAAGCTGGTAGTTAAGCTTAGAAGTTTTCATGCAGGCCCCTACATTTGTACCCTAAAGTTCAAAGTGGGGATAAGCCTTGACAAAGGTATACATTTTTAAAATTATCTAGCTTCAGCATCCAGCCATTGGATTGTATACTTTTTGCCTGTTAGATTGAAGAGCCCTTGGACATCAAACTTTCTACTCCTCCTTAATCTTCTCTTTGATAAGCAAAATAAATTGAGCTCCTGGAGTATCTCACTAACAGACATCACACTGAGTTCATGTTCAGTTGATTATACACCATGACCATTAAATCCTTTTTAGAGTCATTGCTTCCCAGGATAGAGTCCTCAATCCCATAAGCATGACCTACAATCTTTGTTCCTAGATATATACATTTAGCTATATTGCAACATATTGTTTGATTGCACCCAGCTTACCAAGAGGTCCAGATCACTCTGTATCAGTGACCGCTCCTCTTCATTATTTACCAATCCCCAGATCTTTGTCTCACCTGCAAACTTCAGTGATGATTTTATGTTTTCTTCCAGGTCATTGACGAAATGTTAAATTAAATAAAGCCAAGAACTGATCCTTATGGGATTCCACTAGAAATACACCCAGCTGATAATAATTTCCTGTTTACGCTTACATTTTGAGACCTATTAGTTAGCAAGTTTTTAGTCCATTTACTATGCCACATTGATTTGCATCATTCTAGTTTCTTAATAAAAATGTTATGCAGAACCTAGTCAAATGCCTATTGAAGCCAAAGTGTCCATGTTATTACCTTTATCAATCAAACTTGTAATCACATAAAAGAAAAAACAGATGAGTTAGACGAGATCTATTTTCCATAAACCCAATTTGATTAGCATTAATTGTATTACACTCCTTTAATGCTTTATCAATCAAGTTGCATATCAACCATTCCATTATTTTGTCCGGGATTGATAGGCCTGTCAATCTGACATAATTACCTAGGTCATCCCCTTGATACTTCCTAAATATTGGCGCAACAAGAGATTTCTTCAAGTCTTCTGAATCTTCCCCAATTTTCCAAGACTTAGTGCAAGCCTCTGACTGCCAGATGCTGCGACTGGAAGACAGGGGATGGCTCACATAACAATTGCCCTGTTCTGTTCATTTCCTTTGAAGCATCTGGCATTGGCTATGGTTGAAAGACAGGATACAGGGCTAGATGGACCATTGGTCTGACCAACTATGGCCATTCTTATATTTGTAGACAGCTCTTTTAAAACTATGACCCATAAAAACAGGTCAGACTACATGACGACGATGGTCCCTTCTGGCCTTAGAATTATGAATCTAAATTATGCGGACCTACTGATTTTAAAATGTCAATCGTTAGTAGCTGTTTTACTTCCTCTTTAACTTTGTTGGAATGAAAAGTATTTTATCATCATCATCGGTGAACACACCATCTCCCTTTTTCTCCCAAATACAGAACAGAAATATTTATTAACTTTTCTACCTTGTCTGCATCATTGTTGACAAGTCTACCATCCAATAATGGGCCATTACCATTGTTAGGATTCTTTTTGTCTCTAATCTATTTACACTCCTACTTTAAAGTGACAAGATGGGTGAGGTAATATCTTTTATTGGACCAACTTCTGTTGGTGAAAGAGACAAGCTTTCAGGCTTACACAGAGCTCTTCTTGAGATTTGGGAAAATTACTGCAAGCTTGTCTTTCATGAACAGAATATGATCCAGTACAAGGTATTACTTATCACCTTGTCTTTCTAATATCCAGGGACCAACATGGCTACAGTACTACTTTAAAGTGGCCACTTAAGAGTCTTTGAATTTGCTCCTCACTGCCCTTTTCACTGTAATTTACACTAAAAGGTCTCTCTTACTATAGTGTAAGGTAATGATGAAGTATACCAGAGCCAGCAATGCTTTTTTATTTTTAAATATAGGATTCCTATTCGTGTTTTCATTGGTATTGTTTAGTCATCTTCCACATGAACAGTTTGATACCCAAGCACAGAACTGGTTCCTTTATCTTGGCACACATTAAATATCCAAATCATCGTGTGCTGTTTGCGTCATTACAAAGTCACGATCTGTGACGTAAACACAAGTGTTGACGCACTTAGCTACTATTAAGAACTTGCAAGTGACAGCACAGCTGCATCTCGTGAACAATTTGCGTTTCACAGAGTCTCATTCAACGTCTTTAGTAAGTTAATCATCTTGTATAGACCCTGCAGCTCTAGAGACTTACTGCTCTAGAGTGTTCAGCTGGTGTTAAAATATGTCAAGTTTCCTTATTTAAAGGAGAATCCAGCTACACATTTCAAGTTCTGCTCAGGACTGAATTCAGCCAAGTTGAATTCAAAGAAGTTGATTCTACATCACTTGCAGTCTTTACATCAAGTCTGAAGGTCTTTCTAAAAGTGATGCTATGGGCCTGATGCAGAAATCATAGGGTGAGGTTGTGTGTGTCATGCAGAAGATTAAATGAGATTGTCCGAATGGTCCCTTCGGACCTTAAAAATCTATTCATCTGAATTATAGTTGTCTTCCACAGAGTTCAAAACTCAACCCTAACAAGGGAAATTGATGGTTTAGTTTTAGAGGGAAAACTAAATACTTCATGTTGACAGCAAAATAACTACTGTTTTGTTGGTATAGAGTGTTCTGGGTTAAGGGTGGTCCCCTGTCCCTCTGGGGTGTCATGATACCAAATATCAAATGCCGTAACAGCAGGCTGCTTCCCTTTGTCCTCAGATCACTGTGCTCCTTTAACTATGAACAGCAGGCTGAGGTCGAGGAGAAATTAAAATCAGGCTTATTCATACGTCTAAGCTTGTGGCAAAGTGACTCGTCTGCTGGTGCACTGCATCGTGGTTAGGTGCAGCACTGCAGGCTTCTCTCTCTAGTCCTGCCAATCAAGTCCACTGATGGTTCCCTTTTGCCTTGTGAACCTCCCCCCACCCTTTGTCCTGGGTGATCTTTGTCTCTTTCAGGGAGATACAAGGTTTTCACCCAATAGACTCAGGACCTCACACCAACTCCAGAGCCCTGGTCCACACCCAGTAGTCCTTCTGGCCCCTTCTGTTTGGGGTCTTCCCACTAGTCTTTCTGGTGAGGCTGCCTCTACCCTGGGTTCCAGCCCTGGGATCCTTACAGCAAGTGCTTAAGGTCTGTCTGGTCAGAGCTCTTGCTTCTTCCTTGGGGTATTTCCTGCACTGGCCCACTTTCTCTTCAGAGGGCTCATATTCTCAGCAGAGCTCTGTCCCAAGGTCAAGCCCCTAGTCCCAGTTCTTAAGGCAACAAAGGAAAGGAAACTAAATTAACAGAAATTAAAGGCAGCACCAGCTCCTCTGTCCTACCAGATTCCGCCAGCCTTCTATCCTACCAGTCTGTGCTCACAGGCTACTGAAGGTAGGTTGGCCCTCGTGCTGTGCGCCTTTCTGAGAGCAGGGGATGAGAGCTCCATTTGCCTCCCTAAGGTGAGGCCTTCTGAACGGAACTTCTGCTTGTTTAAGTCTCCTCCTTCAAGACTGCCATGCTTTGGAAGTGCAGTGGGACAGGGCTGATGGAGCCCAAAGCTACTCTTTAACCCTTTCTTGCCTGGTGCGATGTCTGTACACCCAGTCACAAACCTATAAAAAGCTATTGGCTAAACAGTAACAAAAATGGTGTTAGGAAATAGAAACAGAACACAGTACTCCACCCTACACACTAAATAAGTGGAAAAACAATTCAAAATTAGGCACGTACTAATACCACATAAAAGTATGTGTAACTTCTGTGATTGTACATTTAAATCAGGTACTTGTGCATACAGATGGCCAGTTGCACCTCTAGTGGACCACTTTTGCATCGTTACTTGATATTCGTTTGCAATAGTACGTCTGCTGAGGCAGAGTAGGCACAGGTGCATGCATAATTGATCCTGTCCAATTTTGAAAAATTAAGCCTTTAATTAGCTATATACTCCTGCACTCATATATATTATATTGCAGTGCATAACAGATTTTATTTATGTAAGATATACTGATAAGGATATATTATGAGGCTATATTGAGATATACCAAAGTTGGTTTTCTAACCCCACTATTAATACTGTGTAGATAACCACCACAGATTCACAAAACAATACCTTCCATTTTCTAGCCCCACAGAACCAGGAAGTGTCTGGGAAGCTACAGGTCGGATGACGAAGAGGAAGCATTTTAAGAGGTTATTTAAAGCTTATTTCTCTGCTGTGCACTCTGCAAAATGGTTTGGTGGAGGGGGGGTGGGTGGGAAATCCAGCACAATTGACATAGGGGCTTAAATAAGGGGAGCATAGAGTAGGGTAGCTCCCCTTCTCTGCTAAAAGCCAAGCACCAGTTCTCCCTCTTTGGGGTTACGGGGAGCTTTAATCTAGGGTGACCAAATAGCAAGTGTGAAAAATTGGGATGGGGGTGTGGGGCAATAGGGGCCTGTATAAGACAAAGCCCTGAATATCAGGACATCTAGTCACCTTACTTTAATCCCACCCAAAACTTCTCCCTCCATCTGCCTCGGCACGGGCTTGTGAAATCAGGGCTCAGTCAAGAGTATGTGCAGTGGAAGTGCCTGGGTGGGAAGTTTATGGGGCTTTCCCACTTTGTGGAGCAGCACTGGCACCTGTTGTCCACGCTGGGAATCTTGTCTGCCTCCTTTCTTCCATAGGGTGCCAGCTTTTGTGATTTTATTGTAAGCCTTACAATATTTGGTGGGTTTTTTTTTAAAAAGCCACAGCTCCTAGAGTTGCGTGATTATGTGAGAATCTCAGCTTTCATTAAAAAAAAAAAAAAGATTATTGCCCTAATGGTTGGAGAGAATAGCTTGAAAATGTGACCCAACAGCTCCAAAAACAGAAGGCAAATAAAGTTAATTTGTAAATCTCATGATTTTTAAGCCACTCTATCTTTTTGCATATCTGGGGTAGTGTGACAGGGTCCACTCACCGCTAGCGGTGCCTCCTCCTGGCCATTCTGGGGATTAGCTCTGCGAGATGATGCGTTCTCCTCAGTGGTCTTTCTACCCATCTTCTCTCAGGCTGTAGTCTCTCTCGCTCTTGGAGCAACAGCTTCCAGTTTGTGAGTTGGCCCTAAGCAGGGCCGGCTCCAGGCACCAGCTTGGCAAGCTGGTGCTTGGGGCGGCCACTCCGGACAGGGGCGGCAGGTCCAGCTATTCGGCGGCAATTCGGCGGACGGTCCCTCACTCCGACTAGGAGTGAAGGACCTTCCGCTGAATTGCTGCCGCAGATTGTGATCGCGACTTTTTTTTTGGTGGCTGCTTGGGGCGGCCAAAACCCTGGAGCCAGCCTGGCCCTAAGTCACTAAGGGTACATCTACACTACAGCGGGGAGTCGGTTTAAGATACGCAAATTCAGCAACGTGAATAGCGTAGCTGAATTCGACGTATTACAGCCGACTTACCCCGTTGTGAAGACGGCGGCAAAATCGACTTCTGCCGCTTTTTGTCGGCGGCGCTTACTACCACCTCCGCTGGTGGAGTTAGAGCGCCGATTCGGGGATCGATTGTCACGTCCCCACGGGACGCGATAAATCGATTCCCGAGAGGTCGATTTCTACCCGCCGATTCAGGCGGGTAGTATAGACCAGGCCTAAGTTCCTCCCTTTCTGGGGAATCAGTCCTTCTGGACTAGCTGTCTGGCTGATGTCTGCAACGCCCTGTGCCACTATCCAGTGTTTGGTAGGGGAACCCAGTCTCGTCCTCTACACTGGGTTCTAGCCCAGGACCCTATAATATGCAGCCAAGGCCGGTACGGCCCTAGCCCTTGCTCCTTTTTCCCCCTGGGCTTCTTCCTACATAACTGGCTCCCCTCTCTCTTTGGGTTTGCCAGTCCACTCTCCATTCTCTCAGAGAGTGACTGCAGACTCCTACCCTGCAGCCCTCTTTTCTGCTCGCAGCTCCTGCGCTTTATAACAGGCCCCTCCTGTTCCTGCCCAACTGAGCCTGCTTCTAAATAGGTTTCTGCTTTTATCTCCCAAGGGCAAACAAATGTTAAGCAGACACACCATATACACACTTTTAGAAAGAAACCTGATTGTGAAAGGAATGCAGGGCTGTGTTATCAGAGCAATACATCTACAAATAAAGTGGGCTTATAATAACCTTCTCCCATCTTTTCAAAGGGAAACCTAAGTTTAAACCCACACAAAACTGTAGAAATATCCTTACTGAAATTCATTTCTTTTATAGACACACTAATGTCTTTATTCTTTAAACTTTGAAAACCATTTATGGTGGAAAGTGTTATACAGAAGATATTGGTTACTTTCAACTTATGTTTTCACTTGAAGGTGAAAACTTGTGTTGTTTCTCTAATGCTTAAAATGGCATAAGCATCTTTTAATACATATATTTGCAATCTAAATGCGAGCTTTCACATGCTAACTGCCTGACATGGTTATACAAATATAGAAAGGTAATTAAATGTTGGACTAATTACTAATGTAAGAAGCCATTTAAGTATAGAATACATTACTGGAGAGTTAATTAATTAATTATGGGCAGTGCTCAAGTCAGCCTTCACCCAATGCAGGAAGACAAGAAAATCATCCTTCTGAAAATTGTCATGTAAAGTTAAGACTGGATTTTAGAACTAAAATCCTCTTAAATAAAGAACAGGAGCATTTGGACTTTTCGAAAAGAGAATTTCATTTACTTTCAAACTCTAAGTAAAAAAAAAAATCTCAGAAAATGGACTGAATGAAAAGAAAGTTATCTAAATCTTTTCTGCCACAAGAAGAACAAAGGCAATTAAAAAAAAGTTGCATAGTCATTGGACAGACTGCACATCCAGGAGTTCAACGAGTCACCTAAGCGAACCCCAAAGGCCTGGAGCCAATGCAAGAGTAATAGCAACCAACTTGAAGGTAAACAAAAATTTAAAAAGTGTGTTTTCCTATCATTTAATAAAAATAAGAAGGGTATATAAAAAGACCTTTTGAAGTGAGCACCCCACACTCACATCCCCGTGCTACTCTGCTTAGACCGCAAACTCTCCACAACGTATCCTGTCCATGTCTACAAGCAAGTTGCCACAGACCCATAAGAAAAACAGAAGACTCAATGTAAAACCATCCAAGGAAACAACTCCAAAACCTCAACATGGATTGGTGAAAAGAAGTTAAGACATTGACAAGAGATTAGATTTAATACTCTTAATATTCCAACAAACTCATTGCAAAATACTGATGTAATTTAAGACTAACTGTTAATCACCAAGTGGTTAACCCATGTATGCCTGGACAGGAGATGGGTTAATCACTGTTAAACAGAAAAAGTGGGATTTAATTGAATTTAAAATTCTTAATATTGATTAATTGTCCTGTTTCAAGACAGCTCCTTAAATGGCTTCTTCTAAGTAACTGATTTAAATATTTCCTTTGGTTTCATAGGATGGAGTCAAAAAAGCTGACTTTACTCACTATAAACTGGATCGTTATTTATAAATAGCCAATAGGTCCACCTGCTCCAAAACAAAGTCCCCTTTCCGACCCTCCAATCTACAAACATTCTTAATTATCTAAGGCTACACTAAAGAACAGATTCACAATAATTTTGGAAAACAGTATATTTTGGTTTTCACATACCAAGAGAAAAACAAACTAAGATATACTGAAGAAATTGTAACAGAAGCAACCAGTTAATCATCTGTGTTCTGTCATTTGTGTTGAATGTTTTCTTTTCCTTTAATAATAAAATAGCCATGGTTAATAACTCTACTTATTTTGCTTGGTCTTGATCATGCTGTCACTGTCACCTAAGCTATGTAAAAAACTCCTCTGTTACTCAATAGTGGAAGTCGCATGCCTGAGATGGCAGCAAGAGAAACAATTACTAAAACCTGTCCTACCATTTCTTGTTTCTTTAAACTAAATATTATTAATTTTTAAAACAAAAATACGTTGTGTCCAACAATTTAAAACTGCTCCTTTCAACCCCACAGTGCCAACATCAAAGAGGGAAAGAAAACATTGAGAATGGCAAGTGACATTTTACTGCACCATTACAGTAAGAAATTGCTTAAAGGAATAAAGAAAACCCCCAAGACTGTGGAATGAACTGCTAAAGTCAGTTGTGCAAGGTCTATCACTACAAATATTTAGAAGTATTCTAGATCAGGAAATATTCAGTGTCCCGCTTGTTTATACAGGGCCTTATCCAAAGTCTGTTGAAGTGAATACAGAGATTCCCATGGACTTTAAACAGGCTTTAGATCTGGTTCACATTATACTGGAATAGGTCTGGATCCTGATTCAGGAAGACAGCCTTACTGAGAAACGCACTTAACCGCTCTTAAAATTAAATATGTGGTTAAGTGCTGTCCTAAATCAGGGCCTAAATGAGCTATTTTTCTAATCACTAAATCCCAACTTTCTATGATTTTAACAAAAGATGCCACCTCCCTGCAAAAGACCTTTTACGATTAAAATAAATATACAAGATGTTCCTCTGCCTATTATTTCCCACAGTGCCCAAAAGTATGTCAGGTGCTTTACTATACAGATTAAAAAACAAACCATTATTGCTGCCCAAGACATTAACAGGAGACATAATGAACAAGGATAAAAAACAAGACCATGGACGATAGCTGTGGAAAATATGTTGGGATAATGTAAGATTATGCAGTTACTCTGTGAGGATTAGATACACTGATACCAGGATGACAAGAGCAGTGTATGAACCAGTATAGACTGGACTAGAGAGTCGGTACACAAAATAAAGGAATAAGGACTTACTTTCTTGTAAATGAAAGCACAAAGCAAATGTATAGCATTAGAGAAACAACACCTCCCCCACAAATACACCTGAGATTTTTTTTTGTTTTAATTTGCATTTTAAAGTCAAGACATTGTTGACCAAGGGCAGTGGAATGCGATTTCAGAGAGCATCGTGAATCATCACAGAGTTCATACTTGCAGTCCTTTTTGTTTAAAATGCTGCAAAAAGTTGTCTTGGACTTTTCTTCTTACCTAAGGAAAGAAAGAAGTTTCACAGCTTTATTTCCATAGTCATGAAATGTAGCCTCCTGATGACACCATTGCTATCATATGTGGTTTTTATTTTATTAGCCAGCAGTGGGATTTCTGCCATTGCTATCAAATAAAAACATACATATACACACATACAGAGACATTTTCTTATCTACCTCATTAGTTACAGTGGTTACAGTATATTAAACATATCTGAGGATGCGTCATAATCATAGTCCATAACTGGTTTCAAGGGTTCCCAGCATTATATTTCATCCATCTTGCAGTCACAGCACTGTTTTTCGATTGAGAAAAGATAGGCCAATTATTTATTTACTAATTTAATTATGACTGGTGCATTCTAAATAACTCAGTAGAAATTGTATTTATTAGGTGCAATCTATTTCCAAGTAAGTGGCTGTAAAAACCTCGATTACATGCTGAATAGGAAATACCAAATTTATTTTTAAATATCTGGACCCAAAACTCTGCATAACAGACATGCTCTGGTAAGGCAGCCAAGTGACATTTATCTTATGAGTTAGGTTTTCACTTTTCTCAGTGGATAAACTGAGCACAATAAATATAATAGAGCTATTTTTAGTCATACATTTGATACATCTCCTGAAAGCTTACTTGCACAGATCAAACTTGTCCTCCATTCTCTCCACTGCTTTCAGCATATCTAAAATATCTCCTAAAGGTCTGGGATGAGGCCCGTGGTTAACAACTCTGCTCCTAAGGAACAATGGAACACTATACCACAAGGGTCAAGCTCATCTCCACAGAAGAGACAGCTCTGGGGACAGACTAGAGAACTCCCACAGGAAGTAAGAGCCATTGCAAACTGCACCTACCATCTTCCACTCCAAAATGTATTTCCTTGACCTGCCTTCTCTAATACAGACACACAGCGGCATGTACACGTTTGTTACAATCCCCATCCCCCACCCAAAAAACAAACAAACCACCCATCCCAGCCAGAACACTTCTTTGCCTTGCAGAGAAAGAGAAAACGTATCACACTTGACAGACATTAGTCACACCACTTCACATACTACTGGAAGCCATCAGATACTACAGTGATTGGTACAATACAAGAACCTACATAAAATAAAATAGAATATGAGCACTGTTACATGGATGGAAAACAAAGAGGGTAATGATAATTGGTAGTATATTGACTCCGGGGTGAATCAGGGAGAGGTGCAGTACTGCAAGGATCTTAATTAGCATTAGCTAACATCTTCATTAATCATCTGGAAAAGGGGGGAAATTGCAAGTCAATGAAATTCACAGGCTATGAATTCCAATCAATAAGGGCAGAATTAAGAAAGGGAAAATGTAGACTGAATATCATCAGGAAAAACTGGATAGGTGAGCTCTACTAGTTTGTAAAATATCCTTCTGAGGGAAGTGATGGAAGCCACATCACTGCAGCGATACATACAAGTGTGTTGGAGAAATCCCTAGACAGTGATGATCTTGTATGTCTGCTATCTCTAATTTCCATGATTTTATGCCACTGGTGAAAACAGAGGAAGGAATAGGTAAGATATCTAAATAAAAGGACATCCAGGAGAGAGAAGCGTAGCATATGAATTGCCTGGGCTATCAGGTTGCTATCTTTTGAGTCACAAGTGCATGGATATACATACTCATGCCCATTTGCAGTTATGCACTTTCACAATATGTGAGAGAACTAATTCAAGAACAGCACTTTTAGTTTTACCTCTCCTTATTGAGTGTCAAGTCTGGGAAAAGGCAGAAGAAAAAAAAACACACACATTCTCAGTCCCTCTCTGTGTAGTTAAGTTGATAAGGTGGCAAAAGGAATATCGGGTATTAGAAAAGTAACTGGAGTGTCAGCATCTGAAAGACTGCCAGCTCCATTCACTGACAACATAAAATGAAGCACATTGCTCAAAGTGTAACAACCAATGCATTTTTATTACCATAGATCAAATTGCATCAGCTTCAGCAAGAAGAAAAATATTACACATTCTCAGGATGTATGATCCATTTTGTGTTCTGCTCAAATATCTGGAAACAAATGTTTAACATTTTCAAGAGGCCACAGCAAATGAAGAAAATAAAACCTATTACACCTCAGTTGCTGTGCCACATACAAAATGGGGACAGGTTGCTCGATTCCCTGCAGACCAAATAGAATCACCACACTTAGAGATGGTAAAGACCTACTGTGCCACAGTTTCAAAAGGGCAGCTTCAATTTTGCCAGTGCAATTTGTCTTAGGTTCATATAAACTTAATGCATGATTGCAACACAACCAAGCCTTCTCTGCTGTATTCAATCTAGGTAGCTCTTCCCAGTAATTCAGTCACACACCACCCAGTGAACAAGATAGGAATCACAGTGTATTTGCCAGTGTCCATGCTAGACACAATAAAATGGAATGCTAAAGGATTAACAAAAGTTTCTCCTCACAGGCCTCTCAGTTCTACAGCAAATTCCTGTGGTGCAAAAATGCAACATGTTTAGATTTGCAAGAAAAAAAAAATAGTCCAGAGCATTAAGAAAACAAAACAAAGTTACATCACAAGCACAACTCATGTCTCATGGTGGGAATACAGCAGAAAAGTCATCCAAGCAACAAACATTTCACAACATCCATGCTCTACACTGTATGCACATGGATGGCAAGTTTCACAATTCGCACATCAGCAAAACAAATTACATGGGGCTAGAATGAATTGGGCTACCGTCCACCTCTACTTCTAAGAGACCTCAAATCCTGGCACACAGGAATAAGCAGAACAAGTTAGCAGACAGGGGTGGGGAATGGGCCTTGGCTTCACCCTGTCCATCACTGGCTAGTTTGCGATAGGTCAGCAGTACACTATGAAGCCCTCTCCATTTCGGGAAGGGAAAAAAAGAGGAAGCAGAGGTGAAACTGTGATTCTGAGGTCTGGTCTATACTACAGACCTATATCGGTATAACTACATTGCTCATGCCATCATGTGCCAGCTATGCCCCTCTGCTATGTACATTGGCCAAACTGGTCAGTCCCTACGTAAAAGGATAAATGGACACAAGTCAGATATTCGGAATGGCAGTATACAAAAACCTGTAGGAGAACACGTCACCCTCCCTGGACACACAATAGCAGATGTAAAGGTAGCCATCCTGCAGCAAAAAAAAAAAAAAAAAAAAACCCTTCAGGACCAGATTTCAAAGAGAAACTGCTGAGCCTCAGTTCATTTGCAAATTTGACACCATCAGCTCAGGATTAAACAAGGACTGTGGATGTCTAGCCAACTCCAAAAGCAGTTTCTCCTCCCTTGGTGTTCACACCTCAACTGCTAGAAGAGGGCCTCATCCTCCCTGATTGAACTAACCTCGTTATCTCTAGACTGATTCTTGCCTGTATATTTATACCTGCCTCTGGAAATTTCCACTACATTCATCTGACGAAGTGGGTATTCACCCACAAAAGCTTATGCTCCAATACGTTTGTTAGTCTATAAAGTGCCACAGGACTCTTTGTCGCTTTTTACATTGCTTAAGGGTGTGACAAATCCACACCCTTGACCGATATAGTTATACCAATCTCCCCCCTCCCCTTCCCCCGTGTAGACAGTGCTATGCCAATGGGAGAGCTTCTCCTGCCAACATAGCGATCGCCTCTCAGGGAGGTGGATTAATGATGCTGATGGGCGAGATCTCTCCTATAGGCTTGTAGCGCTTTAATGAAGACTAGCGGTGCAGATGTGCTGATTAAGCATTTTACGTGTAGACTTGGCACAATGCTTCTGGGCAACATCTGGCATGGTGTCTTAAGCAAGACCCATTGCTCTATTCCTGTACTTAATATCATAATCTAGACCAGTGGTTCTCTGTGTGTACCTCCTGGGGTTCGCAGAGATCTTCCCGGGGCGGGGAACAGCAACTCATCTTGATAATTGCCTAGTTTTACAACAGGCTACCTAAAAAGCACTAGCAAAGTCAGTACAAACTAAAATTTCATACGTACAATGACTTGTTTATACTCCTCTGTATACTATACGCTGAAATGTGAGTAGAATATTTATATTCCAATTGATTTATTTTATAACTATATGGTAAAAATGAGAGTTTTTTTTCCAGTAATAGTGTGGCTGTGACACTTTTGTATTTTTATGTCTGATTTTGTAAGCAAGTAGTTTAAGTGAGGTGTGACTTGGGGGTATGCAAGACACATCAGACTCTGGAAAGGGATACAGTAGTGTGGAAAGATTGAGAGTCACTGACCTAGACCATAATTTATAATGCCGGTTGCATTTTCTGCAGCTCTTTTACACCATATGGGATCCACAACAATGCACCAGGCAATGTCAGCTCTAAAAAGCACAAAAATCAAAAACTGGAGATCTGAGATTTGAGAGAACCCCGTCAACCTTTTTAAAGATCTTTCTTTGTTTAAAAAAAAAAAAAAAAGAGAAGAACGTAAATCTCATAAGAGTGCCTTACAGTTTATATAGGGATTTTAAAAAAACCCCACTACGCTATTTTAAAAAACAGTTTGTGATTTCAATGACCTAAACATAGCATATGGAATATGGTCATGTTATCATAAAAGTACCCATGTACATATATACGTATGTATGTATGTATGAGCACAGCCATTTTTCTGTCCGGCTGTTTTGTACCTGGTGGCTGGGGGTGGGAGGAGGAAGGAGGGAAGAGAGACAAATTAGGTTCTCCCAGAATAGCCAAGTACATATAAAAGGCTAAGTACATATAAAATCCCAGGCCAGAAAGCAGGTCTGTTGTTCCCTTAAACTACTTGTCCACCTGCCATTCTAATATTTGACTAGATTTTATAAAATAGTTAGAGAAATTTATTTGTGATGAGCATTTTGATAATAAATGCATACTTAATAGGAGAAACCTTTGGTTTGAATAATCATATCAAAGACGCTTCTGTTCACGAAAATGCAGTATGTTATGTCTCATTGGCCCTTCCAGATTTGACCTTCTGTGTTAGCTAGTTTCTCAAATCTACCTTCTTGTCATACAGCACTTGCAAATCCCATTCATTTTTCCTCCATACTTGCTGACAGATTCTGGGCTCCTCATTTCAGCATCGCTTTCCAGAAATGTAATTGACTCCAACTACTACTCCATTCTTCACGTAATTTAATTACGGCAAAGCCAATTCGAAGGCAAAAACTCTGCAGATTCATGGAATTCTGATCAGTTCAAGACTTACTTTTCAATGCAGCAGCATCTATTTTCCTTAAAACTTATTCTATTTCCCGAGTACCAATTTGTCATTGATCACAGACGTCCTTGTGGGTTGTGGTAAGTTTTTGAGTTCCAAATCTTTTTCACTGTCTCTTTCACTGCAAATTTCTCTTACTTTTTTTTAAATTTATTTTTTAAAATTCTTTAACCCCTTAATGATGTGGTCCTCCCTTTTCCTCTCCTCCCCCCCCCCCATCAAAAGTTACAAGCAGTGTTTGATCATATAGTGCAGAGTCTTGGGGCCAGATTTGGCCACCCTTACTCAGATTGTGTTGCATCTTGCTCACGTTGATAGTTTCATAGCAGTCAATGGGCTACGTGTGGAATAAGGTCCCACCTAACATCAGTAAGGATGACAAAGTGGGGCCCTTAGAAAACATGAAGGGTTTGATCCTGCATAGGGTCAGGCCAGAGCAGCATAAGAGTGCAGAGTAAAAAGCTATGAGCAGGAAAAGAGTGCAGGAGATTCTACATTAAGAGTGTTGCATGGCAACCAATTTATGTCCTTCTAGTAGCATCAAAGATGGGAGCAAGTAGCTGATCACCTCACTAGCATGAGGGTGAGAGTGTAACCCACACATCTCCTGGGTGTGGTGCGGTGTTCTGTCCCATCTAGTGGCACCCAGATCACTTAGAGAGAGTTAAATGGAGTCTGCTCTGCAGCCTTAGCTAAGAGCCAGTTTGCTTTTAGATCATGCGGTAGAGGCTCATGCACTAAGCTCCAAAGGCCCCACTTTCAATCCCGCCTGCCTACGACCAGGGTCTGTCAGTGTTACAATGGCACCTAAGCTCATATCTCTTTAGTCACATCCGTTGTCCATCCAGACCAGAGCACTCAACTGCACCACATTAAGCAGGCAACTGGCTGCAAAGCAGAATGGAGTCTCCCTATCTTTCTGCATTGCCTAGTCAGGCAGTGGTGGTCATGGCACAGCAGGGGCTGCTAGAGGAAGGAAGAGATCTACCTCCTCCTACATTTTGGGCTTCCTGCTTCTGTGTTCCTCCCCTTCAAGAAATGGAGAAGGGTTTGCAAGGGAAGGAGGGGAGCAGCACAGAAGCGGACAGTAGATTTCAGATAGGAAAGAAACAGAACAGATACTATTTACACAGGAAGGAAGGGAGGGTACTGAGCTCCTAGGCTGCCTCCCTCTCCCCTCCTGTGCAAGATGGAATTGGCTCCACCCTACTCCCTCCAAATTTGAAATGTATTGTCAGCTTCTCAATAATTCCCCCTTTCCCCAAGGGCCTCTCGTTGGAGTGGAAGAGAGGGGGACACAAGAACAGGGGGCCCAGAGCTGCAGCAGCAGCAACTGGGAGCTTTTGAACCCCTGAATGGCAATATGTAGAGTACACAGTATGAAATACATGTCCTACATATACTCTAGGTATACATAATATAGACTCTAGGTATAAATAATATATCATTGGGTGCAGCAGCAGCAGCAGCCGCTCTAAGGTAGGGAGGATTAACATTTTAGAAGATGTACTTTTCTTTTGTTACTTTGACCCTTTTCAATAGTTATAGCTATTTAGGACATTTTTCAAAATTGCAGCCTCTGAATTTGAGGCCATATTTTTACATTTGCAAGTTCTTCTAGCATCAAGATTCTGATATATGCATGCAAGGAGCGTGAAGGACATGGGAAATGCTGGCATTATTTTATCATCACATATCTATTCATTTGTCATTTTGCTATAGACTTACAAGGGGGTTAACTTCAAGCAGGGGTTTACTGCACCTATGCGGGAAGGGAGACAGTGACTAAACAGATGCCCTTCAGCTATCTGAGACAATGAAGAAAAGTGATTGCTGTGAAGCCTTAAACCAGTTTAACCAGGTACAAGAGACACAAGGAAGACAAAGGACTTTGGTTACACTTCCTAACAGAAGGAGGCAGAGAGAACTGGGGAGCAGTCTGAATCTTACCCCCAGGAGCGCATGTATCTAGGCCAAATTTGAGTGAGTCGTACTGGGAGTCCATGTGTCACATCCCAATATCTAGCGAAGGGATCTGGGCCCAGCCACCTAGGACAGGAGCCACTGCTGGGTGAGTAGAGGGTAGACTCAATCTCCAGCCCTGTGTGAAAGTTTGTTATAAATCTTTTGTCAATTGCCGACTAGCCTTGAAAAGGCTCCACACATATACCTAAAGGTGGCGGGGGCTGTCGCCCTGTCTGCTCCCCATTAGCTCTGCCACCGTACTGAAGCCCAAGATGCAGTTTGAGAATGGGAGAATCATGGGATTTTACCCCAGGACAAGTGAAGGCAAAGGGCCTGTCAACAGAACAGAGTGCACTTGGAAAGATTCGAGATGTCTCAAAGGGGTAGTTTGCATGAATATATACACCTCTACCCTGATATAACGCTGTCCTCAGGAGCCAAAAAAATCTTACCATGTTATAGGTGAAACCGCATGATATTGAACTTGCTTTGATCCGCTGGAGCGCATAGCTCTGCCCCCCAGGAGCGCTGCTTTACCACGTTATAGCCGAATTCGTGTTATATCAGGGTAAAGGTGTATGTGTCAGTTCAGGCTAAGGGCACGTGCCCATCCAAATGGTGCAACTAGTTGCCTAGAAAACCAGTTTGCATGCACATATCTGAAGCTTGTACTTCTGTGCAGGCAAAATTGCAGGAGAACACAGTGGCTCCCAAGAGCCCATAATTCCGATGCTACCAATGAGGGGACAGTTGTAAAGCAGACTGTTGTTTGGGTTCCTGTCATGGGTTCTGCTCACCACTAGAAGTGCCTCCTCCTGGCCACTCTAGGGGTTAGCTATTGGCAGGTCTGATTCCCCATTCTGCTGCTCCCTCTCTCTCACACTCTGACTCAGGGTACTCTGTCTCCACGGCTTGGCCGTCTGGCCAGGTCACTAACGTCTTCTGTTCCAGGGTATCCAAGTCTTTCCATACCAACAGTCTTAGGCAGTCTTCTCATGCACCGCCCTGATGGTGCCACTTCCCCAGGGGCTGATAGGGAACCCAGCCCCACTCACAATTCTGCGTTGCAATTCAGGGACTCTATCCCTGGCAACTGAGGCTTTACCTCAGACCCTGTTGTGCTTTCCCTGGATTTCTCCCTACAGCTTCTGGCTCCCCACCTCTCTGGGTGTACCAGTTCAAACTCTGTACTCCCAGAGAGGGACTGCAGACCACTGAACTCTGTAGCCTCAAAAACACCTCCCTATTTCCAGGGAATGACTGTAGACTACTTCCCTGTAGACAGTGTCCTGGCTTTTTAGCCTAGCCCCACCTGTTCCTTCTCAGCTGGACTCCAGTTATCGTTCAAGAGATTACTTAGGCTACATCTGAGGGGAATTACATGGCCGATCTGGTTAATTGGCCCCATCACAGACTCATTAACCCCTTCCAGGCTGGTGTGGGGTGAACACCCCATCATAGTTCCCTTATTGCAAACAGCCTCCTCTTAGAAGGGTCTACCTGCAGGGTATGTTGTTTTTCCACATCACACCCCATATATATTAAATCTCTGATAGCCAGAGATTATTCTCTGCACCTGTCCTTTCTCTCTCCCCCATCAATTCTGTTCTTACAGCTCCTAACCTACTCAATGAGGGCAAAACTAGTGAGGAGAGCTTTAAACTAGGTTAAAAATAGGGCAGGTAGCAAAAGCCCACAGGTAAACGAAAAAAGGGCCCTTAACGGAGAGCTAGATACGGGGGGGGATGACATGGAAAATTACAATAGGGTCATAGAAGCAACAAGAATGAAATCTGCTCAAAATCTTAGATACAAATACAAACAGTAATTTGGGTAAACAGACAGGAAGAACTGGAAGTATTAGTACATAAACTAAATTATAACTTAATTGGTATCACAGACTTGGTGGGAAAAGTCTCACTACTGGTATATACAGGGATATAGCTTGTCCAGGAAGGAGAGGCAGCATAAAAAGGAAGAAGGTGTTGCATTACATGTCAAGAATACACACACTGGTTCTGGGGTCCAGAAGCAGACCAGTTGGAAGTCTCTGGCTAAACGTAAAGAGTAAAATATAGGGGAGATGTCCTGGTAGGGATCTACTATGGAGCACCAAATCAGGAGGAGGTGATTGATGAGGTATTTCTAGAACAAGTAACAAAAATAACTAAAAGACAAGATCTGGTAGTTGATGAGGAGCTGTAACTACTCAGACACCTTTTGGAAAAGTAATACAGCAAAACACAAAATATCCCATTAGTTCTTGGAAGGTATTGGGATCAGCTTTGTGTTTTAGAAAGTGGAGGAAGCAACCAGGGGGACAGCCATTTCAGACTTGTTTCTGACCAACAGGGAGGAATTGTTAGCGAATCTGAAGGTTGAAGGCAATTTGGGTGACAGTGATCATGAAATGATGATTTCATGATTCTAAGGAAAGGAAAGGGAGTGAGAGCAGCAGAATAAGGACAATGAACTTAAAAAAAAGCAGACTTTAAGAAACAGGACTGGTAAGTAGGGTCCCATGGGAAGAAAATCTAAAGGGTAAAGGAGTTTAGGAGAACTGGCAGTTTCTTAAGGAGACAATATTAGATGCTCAACTGCCAACAATTCTGATACGAAGGAAAGACAGGAAGAACAGTAAGAGGCCAATATGGCTCCATCGGGGGCTTTTAGTGACCTGAAAAATCAAAAAGAATCCTACAAAAAGTGGAAACATGAATTACTATGGAGGAGTACAACAGAATAGCACAAGCATGTAGAGACAAAACCCAGGAAGCCGAAGGCATAACATGAATTACACCTAGCAAGGGACATAAAAGGCAATAAGAGGTTCTTTAAATATATTTGGAACAAGAGAAAGGTGAAGGAAAAAACGTGTAGGACTTTTAATTAGTGAGTATGACGGTGCGGGACTCATCCCTGGGGCGCCTCCCGCTGGTCGCTCTGGGAATTAGCTCAGTCCATGGGGAGCGCCCTCTTCTGGTGGTGTCCCGTCTGTCTCTCGCCCTCCGTTGGCGCCTGGACTCGCGTTGCTCCCTTCTGCTCACAGTGTCCCCTTCAGGACACTGTCCCCATGTCTGTTCTCACCCCCTTCTATGTGGGGGTGGGAGGGGGGTTTAACAGCAGTCCTCTACCTGTGACAGTGACCATCCACACCCTAAAGTCTAACCCCTTCCATCAGGGGTATGGTGTAGTCCAATATGGCCACTTCCCACGGCCAGGTGCAATATAAGGGGAAGGGGGCGGACCCAGGCCCACCTGCTACTCCAGGGACCTTCTAGCGGCAGCCTCCCTGCCCTCCTTCTCTCCCCTTGCTTGCTGTCCGCTCTCCCTGGGTCACTTCCCCTCTGACCCTTTGCACCCTTTAGGCCCTTTCCTCAGGGCCTGCAGTCTGGCAGGTAGCGGGCTGGAGTTCCCTTCGGCTCCCCCGAGCCTGCCCAATGCTGCACTGTCCTAGGTGCTAGTCTCCTAGCTCAGGAGACAGACCTTCCCTGTTGGGGGTCTGGGAGAGACTCCCTGCTCCTCTCCTAGGCAACCTTTATATAGGGCTGAGCCTGGCCCTGATTGGCCACCACTTGGCTCAGCCCTCATAGGCAGCCAATGAGGGAAGGCCTGTGGGAGAGCCACTCGGCGCAGCCGCTCTGGCCTGCCCTAGCCCAATCTCATAGGGGTGGAGCAGTGGCCCCACAACAGTGAGGAAGGAGAGCTAATATTTGATGTCAAGAAAGCTGAAGTGTTTTGCTTCAGCCTTCAATAAAGAAGTTAATGGTGACCAGATACTCAACCCAATTTAATATTAAACAACAAGGGGGAAGGAGCACACACCAAAATAGGGAAAGAACAGCTTAAAAGAACATTTAAATAAGTTTAAGGTATTCAAGTTAGGAGGACCTGATGAAATTCATCCTAGGATATGTAAAGAAATAGCTGAAGCAATCTTGGAACCATTAGCCACTATCTTAGAGAATTCATGGAAGATCGGTGAGGTCCAGAGGCCTGAAGAAGGGCAAACATAGTCCCTATCCTTCAAAAAGAGAACTAAGGGTACGTCTACATAGGGATAAAAGTCCTGTGGCATAACCATGGTTCACCCAAGGCAGCTGACTTGGTCTCTGGCTTCAGGGTTAAAAATTGCTGTGTAGATGTTCAGGCTCAGGCTCCAGTCCGAGTCTTGGACTCTCCACCCTTGAAGGGTCCAAGAGCTCGGACTCCCACCCAAGTCCAAATGTCTACACAGCACTTTTTCAGCCCTGGAGCCTGAACTATGCAAGTCTAAGTCAGTTGAACCAGGCAAGCCACAGGTATTTTTTATCCTCGTATAGATATACGCAAAGAGGACCCAGGGAATTATAGACCAATCCGCTTAACTTCGATACCTGGAAAGATACTGGAAAGCATTATTAAACAATCTATTTGTAAGCACCAATAGGGTTATAAGGAATAGCCAGCATGGATGGCAAGAACAAATCATGCCAAATCAGCCCCATTTCCTTCTTTGATGGGGTTATTGGCCTATGGATAGGGGCGGGGAGCAGAAGAAGTGATATATTTTGATTTTTAGTAAAGCTTTTGACACAGCTCAACATGACATTCTCATAAGCCAACTAGGGAAATGTGGTCTAGGTGTGAGGTGGGTGTACAACAACTGGTTGAAATATCATATGCAAAAGAGTAGTTATCAATGATTTTCTGCCAGACTGGGAGGGTGAATCTGGTAAGGGTCTGCTGTGGTCAGTTCTGGGTCTGGTACTCTTCAATATTTTCATTAATGACTTGAATAACGGATGGAGAGTAAGCTTATAAAATTTTTGATGACATCAAACTGGGAGCGGTTGCAAGCACAGGATTAGAATTCCAAGTGACCTTTACAAATTAGAGAATTGATCTGAAATCAACATGATGAAATTCAATAAAGACAAATGCAAAGGACTACAATTGGGAAGGAAAAAAAATCAAACACACAATCACAAAATGGGGAATTACTGGCTAGGGGGTAGTATTGCTGAAAAGGATGGGGAGGGGGGTTTAGAATGGATCACAAATTGAAAGAGTCAATAATGTGATGCAGTTTCAAAAAAGGCTAATATCTTTACATATTGGGGTGTATTAACAGGAGTGTCGTATGTAAGACACAGGAGGTAAGTGTCCTATGCTACTTGGCACTGGTGTGGCATCAGCTGGAGTAGTGTGTCCAGGTCTGGGCACCACCGTGACCTAATGCACCCCTATATTCACACCTACACACTACTGTAGTAATATTTGTACAAAATATGCCTTGTGAGGCATCATCTGAAAACTAATAATTTGCTGGTCAATATAATCATGCTGAAATGTGTATAGCAGCATTAGATGTAAAGTTATGACATAAGCTGAAATCATGACTGAAATAAATTTACCAGACAAGTCTGGGGAGTGAGTAAACCGGTTTCTCGAAGACAAAGGACAAGCTGACGCTTCTAGCCAGGTGTCAACATTGACTGGCAGTCACCGGTCAAGTGGCCATTCTTTGGCAGCAAAGGAGGGCAGGAACAGATCGATTTGCATTTTAGCACACATCAAAATAGAACCTCTTTCACTGTGGGACTCTATGTCTCCATCCTCACAGCTGGAAGGAACTTTATCTAAGGGTATCCCTCAGGAAAATGCATTTCAAAGAGTGACAGGACTATAAAAGGGAGGGGCAACCCACCCCAGGGATATTCTCTCTCACTAACTTTTTCACCCGAAAAGACAAAGGAGCCAGTCTTTGGACTTTGCAGAGAGATCCTGACTTGAAAATTTGATCAGCAATGTTACTGGGAACCTGTGGTAAGAATTCTACCTTGAACGGCGGCTAATTTGTTAAGTTTTAGTTACTAAAAAGCTTTTTATCTTTATTTTTCTTGTAACCCTTTCTGACTTTAATGCCTTATACTTCTACTCACTTAAAAATCACTTTGTTGTTAAATAAACTTGTTTTATTCTTTAAAGACAACAATTGATTAGTTTTGATTAAACTTAACCATGTGGGTAACTCCAATTACATTAGCAAACCGTTGTACATTGACCCCTTATAGGGCCAACAGACCTGCAATATCTGGACTATCCAGGAGAGGACTGAATAATGCAGAACACATTTTTTTGGGACGGGGGGTGGGGGGAGAGTCTGGAACCGGGAGTGTATTGGGATCACACTTTAAGTGGTAACCAAGGCTGGTGGAAGCCAGAGTGTGACTGGACTGTGTTAGCAGGCTGCAGGTACACACAGACACTCAGGGTGTGACCTGCATGCTGTTTGTGAGGTAGGATATTACAAGAAGTAATGGGCATAATCTGCAATAAAATGGAAATCTTTCTAACTGTAAGGGTAGTTAAGTTCTGGAATTGGCTTTCAAGGGAGGTTGTAGAACCCCCATCACTGGAAGTTTTAAAGAACAGGTTGGAAAAACACCTGTCAGGGATAGTCTGGGTTTACTTGGCTCTGCATCAGCACAGGAAGTTGGACTTGACTTCTTGAGGTCCCTTCCAACCCTGCATTTCTATGACTGTCAGCCTCTCCTTCAGCTCCCATAAATAACTGACATACCACTACACACCAGCTAATTGGGGCTGCAAATTTTTTGTTATTGTACAATGAGCCAAGGATGGCAACAATGCATCTGAAAGGGTTACTGAATTTAACATATTTAAAGGCACTGAAAGAAAACAAAGAACCCAACACATAACACCACAGAGCAATTAGCAAAGGTGCTAAGTCAACTTGTTAAGCAATCTGCGATATCAGTCATGCAATCAACATGGGAGGCAATAGAAAGGAACTAATCAGTACTTAGGAAGGGCCACAGAGATATCGAGCTCAGGAGGGTCCCTCATTAACTGAGTTTGAGAGAGCAGATCTTTTTGTTACAATGTCTTTTTTGAAATCTAATATTTCCTCTGATATGATTAAATCCAGGAATGTAAATAAACATTATAGAAAATCCGAGGACCAGCAAAGGCTGCTCTCTAATGTACTTGTGCTTTAAAATTTGAGGGTAAATAGATGAGAGTGAGTTTTATGATGGTATCCAGCAGCAGAGGACCCCAGAACAGTGACATGCTCAATAGCAACATCACCCCTTTTTTGGCCTGATTCTCTAAGAGTGCTGAGCACACGCCGCTCCAGTTGACTTAACCAGGATTTATGGTTGCTCAGCAGCTCTGAAAAACCAGGCAATTGATGTAGTGCCTTTCATAGCCCAGGGTCACAAAATGTTTGACAGATTTAATGTTGCTCCATTACATAAAATAAATAGCAGCTACAGAATATAGAAAAAAATGCAGGAACAAAGTAACAGGGATTAAGAAATTAAGTATAGTCAATGGTTGAGTGAGTTTTTAGGAGAGACTTAAGAGGAAATGCATAGTCAGTGAGGCAGAAAGATACAAAAGGTTTCTGCAGAGGCCAAAGGAGGCAGAGAAGAGCACCGACCAGAGGTATCACTTTACACATCCATGTGCCAGATTTGTATTTGCAGTCGTGCTAACTTATGTGCAATTGTGCATGTAGTTTTCAAAAAAAAAATCAGACCTTTTATAGAAAAGGTACAGATAATTAAATGCACAGATACGATGATCTGCTCTTCTGGACTTACTCCAGCGTGGCTCCTTTGACTTCAGTGGAGTTACTCCTCACTTACACTGTGGTAGATACACCACACAGAGCATCCAGGTTCAATCATTCTAGTAATAAAAGGCAGTGCACTGAGTCCATGGGATGCGACTCAGTATAGAATGTATTCCAAAGTACATCAAAACTGGCTCCTGAGCTATGCTCCATTTTTATACAAACTTTGAAGGGAAGCTAGGCCCACAGTTGGTGGTGCCTCCCTATTCAAAGCAGGGAATTGAACCCAGATCTCCAAAGTCCCCTAAGCACAGCACCATACTTCCAGACTGAGTCAGAATAATGATCCAGTTTATTATCTGGAGCATCAGATTCTATTAGCCTTGTTATCTTAGCATGCACTAAACAACATGTGGGGTTTGCTGCCTGATAGCATTCAGTAATTTCAGGCTTTTGTTCCACCTGGTTATAAAGATTTGGTTTTATGAAGGTAAATGTGAAGTTTCCTCTCCTATGTAGGTGACTGCTGCTGATGATTATTTTGTTTTTTTTGCATATCAGTGACTCATGCTGTTGCACAGTAAATTCATGTTCACGATCAGAACTGCTTCTGTATTCTGATATTAGAATACGGTCCTGAGAGAGGCCATATTACAAAAAGGGTCATGCAAGGAAATTATCAGCATAAACCCCCAGTTGGCGAATAAGAATCAACCCTCTGAACTTACAATTATGGCATAGGACAAACTCATCCTGGAGAAACTCCTTGGAGGCTAATCATTATACCAGGGATGAATCTGGCCTCAAATGAGGTGTCTCACTTCACAGAGGTGGTCACCTAACTGAATGCTAATGGCAAAAAAATTATTAATGCTGTAACATTATGTAGAGGACAATGGAGACAAGGTCATCCAGAAAATCTCATCCTTTACCTCAACCTGGTCATTTTCTACAGGCGTCAAGGTTCCATTCCAGACAAAGCTCTTTTTCCAAATGCTAGTCTTGTGACGTTTAGCAGAGGGTCCACCTGTCACCTTTTCACTCCTTACAGCAGTTGTGATGGGTAGGCGAGCATTTTTGATCAAGGGTTCATCATGATAGAGCTAATCTAAAATTAGCATTTCTGTCCCACATGAAATTCTGACTTTTCAACATCTGTTTTTGTCCTGAACCAGGACAAAAAGTGGAAGTAGCAAAGTTTTTCAATGGAATGAAAAGTTCCAAAAAAAAAAAAGAAAGAAAAAAAACCCCCACAGACTAGAAAAGGGCAAAACATTTTGTTTCAGCATTTTCACTAGAAATATAAAACGTTGATACTCCTGAAACAAACTGTTCCAAAACATCACTACAACATTAAAATGCATTTACTTGTGGTGCCTCAAAGGAGTTGTAATTCAGTAGCCGCATACACTAATTATCCCCTATAAGCGGAGCTCCCTGACCAGTCTAACTCCCAGTCATGTGCTCTCCTGCCCCTGCCCCCGCAATGATGCGCCATGCAGCTCGGTCAGAGGCAAGCATGTTGCATCATGGGAGATGTCAGGGGGCCCAGGCCAGTGACTAAATTAAAATGACAGAATTCTCAGCTCCATGAAAACCAACTTCCTCCAATGACCTACTCAGCTAGGTGCTCTGCTACTCACAAACTTTCCTCAGAACAGGGTGTCTCAGATTGCCTTGCACACAGAGTGCGTAAACTAATACTACTATGCATTTATATAACACTTTACATAATCTCAGGGCAGTGCATTGAAAATCTAAAAATTGAGTGAGGAGACACCAGGATCTGATAGAAAGTCTGTCACAGCTCCTCAGTTCTGTAGCTTTTTCAGTAGAGCAAAAGGGCTTTTGTGAAGGGCGTGGAACAATGTACTTACCTGTGATCTAAATTAATATATGTTCTACTTAGATTATACCATGCTCATCAAAAGCTTTAAACTGGCTTCAAAGTAAAGGTCAGGCAGAGGTTCAGTCTTGTTCTTATACTACCCAAAAATAGTTTTCCCACAGCTGGTAATTATGTTTTGTATTCCTATATAGAAAAAACTGTGCTATTAGAACAAACTTTTCAAACAAACCATTATGGAGTAATTGCTAGTATGTTTCCTGTCTCTCATATTAGCAGCTGCTTGCCAGGCTTCCTATATATAATCATATGGCTGATTATAGAATAACATTCATTTTATTATCTGGAGCCTTTATAACTTAATGCATTGAGCTCCCTCACATCCCCCGCAGGTGTAGTCCCAGGCAGATGGGAACCCTGCAGCAACACAGGTCATCATTGGGAACAACAGGAAAATGAAGGATCTTAAATAAAAAGACCAGACAGTCCAGAGAAAGCAAGTATTTAGCTGTGGCTAATTAAGATGTGTAGAGGAATATGGTTGTTTACCACCACCCCCTCAGTGGAAGGACTTTACTGGGCCTAGACCATCCTGGTTAGATCCACAGATCAATCACCATTGCAGAAGGGGAACTTGGATTCCTCTGTATCATCACATATCACACCACCACCACCGATCTCTATTTAACATGAACTTCCTGAACGTTTTTACTATGGCCAGCCCTTCTACAGGGCTATTATAGATTGAGAATTGGGGAAGAATTGCAATTTATATTTTCTCTCTACAAAACAGCAGTGACTGAGCAAACACGTGACTAGCTCATCTACTGGTACAGCAGTTTTGGCCTGCTCTTGAAGAAAATATATCCTTTACAAAAGCATCTCTTTCTCTCTTCCTCTCCTCACACTATAAGTCAAACATGCAGACTGTTAGAAGAGATGGAAAGGCAATGTTTTGCTGAGGTAACAGGAAAACCATAATGGCTTTTCACTCCCAACAAACTAAGATGTGGATAGGCGTAGGTTCTATGGCAATAAGAAGCTAAGAATGGCCATACTAAGTCAGACCAATGGTCCACCTAGCCCAGGGTCTTCCAACAGTGACAAGTGCCAGATACTTCAGACGGAATCAACAAAACAGGGCAATTTATTGGGTGATCCATCCCTTGTCGTCCAGTCCCAGCTTCTGGCAGTCAGAGATTTAGGGACACCCTGAGCATGGGGTTGTATCCCTGCCATCTTGGCTAACAGCCATTGATACACCTATCCTCCATGAACTCATCTAAATTCTTTTCTGATCCCAGTCATCCTTTTGCCTTTCACAACATCTTCTGGCAATGAGTTCCATAGGTTGCTTGTGCCCTGTGTAAATGCTTCCTTTTGTTTCTTTTAAAACCTGCAGCCTATTAATTACATGGAATTAACCCTGCTTCTTGTGTTATGTGAAGGGGTAAATAACACTTCCCTAGTCAATTTCTCCCCACCATTCGTGATTTTATAGATCTCTATCAGATTTCCCCTTAGTTGTCTCTTTTTTTAAGACAACCAGTCCCAGTCTTTTTAATGTCTCCTCATATGGAAGTCGTGCCACACCCCTAATAATTTTTGTTGCCCTTCTCCGTACCTTTTCCAATTCTAATGCATCTTTTTAAGAGATGGGGTGACCAGAACTGAATGCAGTATTCAAGGTGTGGGCTTACCAGAGAGTTATACTGTGACATTTTCTGTCTTTTTATCCTTCCCTTTCCTAATGGTTCCTAACATTGTTAGCTTTTTGGACTGCTGCTGCACACTGAGCAGATGTTGTCAGGAATTATCCACAATGACTCATAGATTCTAGGACTGGAAGGGACCTCGAGAGGTCATCGAGTCCAGTCCCCTGTCCGCATGGCAGGACCATAAGATCTTTGAGTGATAAAATAATTTACACTGCATCAGTTTGTATGTATAGTTGGGATTATGTTTTCCAACGTGCTTTACTTTGCATTTATCAATATGGATTCCATCTGCCATTTTCTTGGCCAGTCACCCAGTTTAATGAGATCCCTTTGTAACTCTTTACAGTCAGCTTTGGACTTAACTATCTTGAGTAATTTAGTATCATGTGCAAACTTGTCCACTTCGCTGTTCACCCCGTTTTCAGATCATTTATGAATGTTGAACAGAACAAATGCCAGTGCTGTTTGCCTCTCTCCACTGTGAAAACTGACATTTGTTCCTACCCTGTTTTTTCGTCTCTTAACCAGTTACTGTTCCATGAGAGGACCTTCCTTCTTGTCCCACGACAACTTACTTTGCTTAGGAGCATTTGGTGTGGAAATTTGTCAAAGGTTTTCTGAAAGTCCACGTACACTACATCCACCAGATTAACTTTGTCCTTGTGTTTGTTGACCTCCTCAAAGAATTCCAATGGATTGGCAAGGCATGATTTCCCTTTATGAAAGCCATGTTGACTCTTCCTCAGCATAGTGTGTTTATTTATGTGTGTGATAATTTTATTCTTTACTATAGTTTTTACCAATTTGTCT
Organism: Chrysemys picta bellii; assembly: GCF_011386835.1. Classification (NCBI taxonomy): domain Eukaryota; kingdom Metazoa; phylum Chordata; order Testudines; family Emydidae; genus Chrysemys; species Chrysemys picta. The sequence continues at coordinate 114,245,014 of NC_088796.1, forward strand.
GGTACTGAAATTAGGTTTACTGGCTTATATTTGCAAGGATTGACTCTGGAGTCTTTAAAAAAAAAGAAAAAAGTGTTACATTAGCTATCTTCCAGTAATCCGATATAGAGGCCAATTTAAGCAATAGGTTACATACCACACTTAGTAGTTCTGCAATTTCTGAAGGAACTCTAATATGAACTCTTGGATGAATACCATCTGATACTGTTTAAATTATCAGTTTGTTCTAAAACCTCCTCTATTGACCTCTCAGTCTGGGACAGTTTCTCAGATTTGTCAGCCAAAAATAATAATAGTGAATAGGTATGGAAATCTCCCTCACATTCTCTGCAGGGAAGACCAAAGCAAATAATTCATTTAATTTAGCCATAACAACCTTGTCTTCCTTGAGCACTCCTTTAGCCTCCCACTCATCCAGTGGCCCTCACGGATTGTTTGGCAGGCTTCCTGCTTCTGATGTACTTAAAGAAAATTTGCTGTTAACTCGTGTCATTTGCTAGTTGCTCTTCAGAGTCATTTTTGGTCTACTTAATTATATTTTTACCCTTGAATTGAATTTATGCTCCTTTATTTTCTTTAGTAGGATTTGACTTCCAGTTTTTAAAAGGATGAGTTTTTGCTTGTAACTGCCTCTTTTTCTCTGTTTAGCTTCGTGATTTTTTTTTCCTCATATTTTTTTATTTGGGCTATACATTTAGTTTGTGCCTTTATTATTGTGTGTAGTTAAATAGTTTTCATGCACCTGTGATTACTGCACTTGTGACTGTTCCTTTTAAATTCCCTTTAACTGGCTTCTCATTTTTGTGCAGTTCCCCTTTTTGAAGTTAAATGCAACTGTGGTGGATTTCTTTCCATCTTCAAGTGTAAAAAACAAAACAAAAAGGTAGGTGTGGGGGAAGAGGGGAAATGTGAACTCTATGCACAAACCCAAAATCCATATATATTTTTTTTAAAAAGAAGTAGGATAGACAGGGTTTCCATGGGGAGAGGGACTTAAAATATCTATTTTCTAGTGTGAGCATAAAGTAAAGGGCATTTATTTTGATACATCTGCTGGAAGGCTCTGCAGTACACAGAATGCTCAGAGAAAAGAGAAATAAGAGATGCTTTGATCACACCTTTTCCAGTTAGATTTGTATCTTGTTTTAACTCCCAGACCAACTTCAATGTATTGGGCTAGTGGGTTTTGTTTTGGTTATTTATTTTTAAACAATATCTCAGGTTTTTACTTTGGTTTTATCTGAACTCTCCATTTCAGAATTGTAGCAATATGAAGATGCCCCACGTTCTCTTCTCCTTGGGCTCAGACCCTTGGCAATATAGTTAGAAGGAAAGAAATTAGAGCAACACCTCTCTTTGCCCTCCTCAGCAACGAATTTCTCCTTCTTAAAGTTTTGGAAACATAACTGGGGTGGATTTGTTAAAAGTTAAAAAACCAAACAGATTTAGACTCCCATACCTCTTAAATTTTGTGTAGTGCTGAAGATTCCAAAGCAGTTGGTGCTTAGAAAAACCAATAATTGTCACTACTTCAACTCTCCCATGACAACTAATTCAATCTTACATCAATACCTCTTCCCTGCTGTCCATAATCCTCTGGTCTAGAGCAATAAGACAACAGGAAAAGTCTTCTACAAGTTTTGCAAGCACAATCTAATACACAGTTTATCTAAGAGGCTGTAGTCCCCTCTAATAGCACCGAGACAACATAGACTCCTCTGGAATCATAGAATATCAGGGTTGGAAGGGACCTCAGTAGGTCATCTAGTCCAACCCCCTGCTCAAAGCGGGACCAAGCTTCAACTAAATCATCCCAGCCAGGACTTTGTCAAGCCTGACCTTAAAAACCTCCAAGGAAGGAGATTCCACCACCTCCCTAGGTAACCCATTCCAGTGTTTCACCACCCTCCTAGTGAAAAAGTTGTTCCTAATATCCAACCTAAACCTCCCCCCTGCAACTTGAGACCATTACTCCTTGTTCTGTCATCTGGTACCACTGAGAACAGTCTAGATCCATCCTCTTTGGAACCCCCTTTCAGGCAGTTGAAAGCAGCTATCAAATCCCCCCTCATTCTTCTCTTCCGCAGACTAAACAATCCCAGTTTCCTCAGCCTCTCCTCATAAGTCATGTGCTCCAGCCCCCTAATCATTTTTATTACCTTCCGCTGGACTCTTTCCAATTTTTTCCACATCCTTCTTGTAGCGTGGGGCCCAAAACTGGACACAGTACTCCAAATGAGGCCTCACCAATGTCGAATAGAGGGGAATGATCACGTCCCTCGATCTGCTGGCAATGTCCCTACTTATACAGCCCAAAATGCCATTAGCCTTCTTGGCAACAAGGGCACACTGTCAACTCATATCCAGCTTCTCGTCCACTATAACCCCTAGGTCCTTTTCTGCAGAACTTCTGTCTAGCCATTCAGTCCCTAGTCTGTAACAGTGCATGGGATTCTTCCATCCTAAGTGCAGACTCTGCACTTGTCCTTGTTGAACCTCATCAGATTTTTTGGCCCAATCCTCTAATTTGTCTAGGTCCCTCTGTATCCTATCCTTACCCTCCAGCATATCTACCACCCTCCCAGTTTAGTGTCATCTGCAAACTTGCTGAGGGTGCAGTCCACGCCATCCTCCAGATCATTAATGGAGACCTCATTTCCTTGAGCACCTTCTTGTTGCTAACATACCCGAAGAAACCCTTCTTGTTACTCTTAACATCTCTTGCTAGCTGCAACTCCAAGTGTTATTTGGCCTTCCTGATTTCACTCCTGCATGCCTGAGCAATATATTTATACTCCTCCCTGGTCATTTGTCCAATCTTCCACTTCTTGTAAGCTTCTTTTTTGTGGTTAAGATCAGCAAGGATTTCACTGTTAAGCCAAGCTGGTCGCCTCCCATATTTACCATTCTTTCTACACATTGGGATGGTTTGTTCCTGCAACCTCAATAAGGATTCTTTAAAATACAGCCAGCTCTCCTGGACTCCTTTCCCCCTCATGTTATTCTCCCAGGGGATCCTGCCCATCAGTTCCCTGAGGGAGTCAAAGTCTGCTTTTCTGAAGTCCAGGGTCCATATTCTGCCGCTCTCCTTTCTTCCATGTGTCAGGATCCTGAACTCGACCATCTCATGGTCACTGGCTCCCAGGTTCCCATCCACTTTTGCTTCCCCTACTACTACTACTAATTCTTCCCTGTTTGTGAGCAGCAGGTCAAGAAGAGCTCTGCCTCAGTTGGTTCCTCCAGCATTTGCACCAGGAAATTGTCCCCTACACTTTTCAAAAACTTCCTGGATTGTCTGTGCACTGTTGTATTGCTCTCCCAGCAGATATCAGGGTGATTGAAGTCTCCCATGAGAACCAGGGCCTGTGATCTAGTAACTTCTGTTAGTTGCTGGAAGAAAGCCTCGTCCACTTCATCCCTCTGGTCTGGTGGTCTATAGCAGACACCCACCATGACATGACCCTTGTTGCTCACACTTCTAAACAATCCAGAGACTCTCAGGATTTTCTGCAGTTTCATACTGGAGCTCTGAGCAGTCATACTTCTTTTACATACAGTGCAACTCCCCCACCTGTCCTTCCTGAACAGTTTATATCCATCCATGACAGTACTCCAGTCATGTGAGTTATCCCACCAAGTCTGTTATTCCAATTACATCATAATTCCTTGACTGTGCCCCAGTTCTCCCTGCTTGTTTCCCAGGCTGCTTGCATTTGTGTATAGGCACTGGAGAAGCTCTGTTGTCTCAACCAGTATGTTAGACCACAGCCTTGCTGGAGATACGTCTTATGGGAAAAGACTTCTTAAGTCTGAATCCTTTCAACTGGAGACCTCAAGTCTGATTTAGGTCCAGACACCTTTCCTTCACTACCTTTTTTCAGAGGTTGTTTCCTCTCTCTGGGACAGTCTACATAAGATTCCCAAACCACAGTGTAAGGGGTCCTTTTATTCATTTAAAAAAAACATTATATTACTCAACCAACATGTTGCTGTAGCAGAAAACGTATGCAGCTCTGACACATGCTAATGTGCCCTGGAACTAAATTAGTTTTGAGCTCTTTAGCTCTAATTAAACAGCATGTTATTGCTTCTGTATATATCCAGCAAGGTGATACCATTTCAGAACACAACAAGACGGGCATAGTTTGGGTTGGATGGTGAGGTACAACTTGGTTGGGGTTCTGAGAAATGAAGAACTACGACACAGCTGAATCCCTTCTATGCCCATTTCCAAAGGGGCTTATGCTTGTAAGGCTTTTTAAATAGGTAGAAAGAATAATTCTATTGAAATTATAATCCAATTCCAGCATGTTAGGGAAATTCCCTTGATATCTACTTTAATCTTGTGAAAACCTTTAGTTTCTGAAGTCCAATAAGAAATGAAAATTACAATTTCAAAGCAAAATGAAAATCTGTTTCATGTAGAAAATTCTTCACCACAAATTTTGTCAACCTCAGACTGTTTTCATGATATATATCTATATTGATAAGAGTGCATTTTTTGCTGAAAAAACTTCAGTCAAAACATTTCAGTCAGCTCTATTCCTAATTAAGTATACTGTTTACTAGAGCTGGGCTTTTCAAAGTAGTCTAAGGGGAAGTGTCTGGTCTCCGGTTTTTAATTAGTGGGTAAATTCACAGCTTAAAGGCACATTATAGACTTTTCTCTGGGACAGAAGTTAAGAGGGGGGTGTTGGTTGAAGAGTGAAGATTGAAATGGTACCTTATATGAGCATTTCCAAACCTTCTAATGGTTGGGTTCTTTAAACTAATGATACAACATTCTAGTTTCCCAGGTCCCACGTGTTTTCAGTTTTTTAACCCTTACTCAGCATGTTGCCTTCAAACTTTTGCTGAGTTTTTATAAAGGATGTTTCAAAGGAAGATATCTATTTGCAATCCTAGCTCCCTTAATGACAAAGGGATCCTGTATGCTGCTGAGAGCATCCCATGAGGTGCTGAGAGTCCTCAGCTTCTGTCAGTGAAGGATTGACAACACCCGGCACTTTGCAGAATCCAGCCCTTGTTCTGTCTTCCTATGCTCCGAGACCAGAGTGGAAGCACAAGAAATATGCAGGCTGAACCGCAAACACTATTCCAGTCCTAAACTAATCTGGCATTTTAAGTCTGTCCTGAGTCCTCTGTAGCAGTCGTGGCTTGCAACTTTGACTCCAGTAGCTTTCTAAGATCAACAGCATCTGCCTTACCTAGCTGTTAGATATAATAGGAGCAGACAGTCTTGAGTTTTAGTTGTTCCCTGTGTAATTGTCATGTTGCTAAGTGTCGTTCGAGGTAGAATCTCTTGGAAGGCTTAAGTGAATGATATTCACTAACCTTTAAATAGAGAACATGCACTCACTGGAGCTTTTTGTGAAATCAGATATTTTCTTTGTTGAGGAACATGTATGGACAGGCTAGCAGACCATTCTGATGGAACAGAAAATGATGATTATTTCCATTATCAGTCAGAATTATTATACCCAAGGAGTGGTTTCTGACACTACTGGCACCTATGTTCACAAGCATATGCAGCATGGTAACACACAGAGTGTATCACCCCAGACTGGCCCTAGGTTGAATTATAGTAATGCCTCCAAGAACTGCTCTTGTTACAGTAAGCTTGTGTCAGCATTTCGGTTTCTCCATAAAACCATTTGTTTAGGGGATTATAACAACTCAACCATAAACATTATTCTGGGCTTGAATTATTATTATTAGCAGTAGTAATAATACCTTACATTTGTTTTGTGCCTTTCCTCCAGAAAGAGCCCAAGGCACTTCACTGACTGCATTGACAGTAGAATAACTTCAAGTCCCAAATGCAGGTACTCTAAGGTGGAACAAAGCAACTGTTCTGCACCAATAGCAATACCTATTTTTTTTTGTGCGGATGGGGGAGGAAAAATGAACACTCTCTTATGGACAAGAAGCTATGTGTAGATGTGAATTTTTTTTAAAATAAGTATTAACCTGAGATCCAGACTGCACACATTAAATTCCCACCCCACCCACTCCTTAACTTTTTAAATTATAAACCATAAAGCACTGCAGCTCATATTCTCACAAGACCACTATTACATACAATTAGCACCCTACTAAGAGAAATAAAAATCCACTTCTCTGAACAAGAAAGAACAGCAGCAGAAATATTCCATGTCCATACAAGTCGATGTTCAGGGGAAAAACCGATAGAGATACTGCAGACTAGCAATGATAGGTTGGATTAACCTATCCTCCCCTGAGAGAATAGGAGAACGCTTTAGGCCAGGTGTAGCCCTTAGCTGTCTGCTCATAGCTCCCATCAGACTCAGAGGCAGAATTTGGCCCTTAATATATAATACAACTTCTGAACAGGTTACAAGAAACATTACATGCAATTATATATACTTAAAGCCACTGCTTGAAAGAGCCCGAGTATAGAAAGTTTCAGACCAAAAGGTAACTGTTTTGGAAAGCTGTGAACATTTGAATATGGAGGATTATAAAGAAAACTGGTTAACTACCTTAAATGTATCATTCACCGCCAATGAACCTGATGGCCCAGCAGCCTCCTCCCCCTCCCCCCACATTAGTAGCTGAAGGCCAGATTTCTGAGGATTTTTTATGGAGATTCCCCCAAAGTATACTGTGGGAGGTCAGGGTCCAATTCTTGGAAAAGACATCTCCAAATATGGCAGCACCACTGGAATATGCGGGAGGCCAGAGCCATCTTGACAGAGGCCCTGAATCACAGCAGCTCTGTCCCTCAATGGTGCCTTACCACAGATTCCTCACTGGCCACAGCAGTTCGTAGGATGATACAATTCTGTCCCAGCCTGACTCCAGCCTCTCCTCACACACAGACTCCACAAGGTCTGGGGAGGGGAGTGGGGGGTAGGACTGTGCCGCAGAGGTGTGAGAGCCCTTCTTCTCCCTGGAGAAGGAAAGATCCAGTAATGGAGGACCCTCTCCACACCCCAGTTTTTTTTTTGGGGGGGGGGAGGGGGACAAGATATAATTTCAACCTAGAATATTTTACACTTTCTGGAGCACCTTCCGTTAAGGGATTAACACACTTTGCAAACATGGATTTATTCTTCTTCTCAACAGACAGTCAAATGAAGAAGTATTTTTGTTTCAGTTGTACAGAGGAGGAAACACAGAGGTTAAAGACACAGTTTTCAGACATGCTGGCCTAAAATTAAGTCCCTAAATCTTTATTTAGTTGCTGAAATAAAGCGATTCTCAGAAAGTGCTGAGCATGGGTGCTGTGACTGCTCAGTGCCGCTTGGGGGTGGGGGAGGAGCCAGGGAGTGAGGGCACCTTATTGACATGCCTAAATATGGATTCAAGTGCTATGCTTGGAGCATCCATATTTGAAAGCGTCATCCTAAATGAATTTCACAGAACCTCAGAATGGGTCAACAGACGGGACCTCAGAAATTCCCAGTTCCTACGCCTATGCTCCATCAATTATTCTATACTACCGCATAATTTTCTGTCAGAGTCAAAAACAACAAAACCTGACATATGGCAAGCCCTTCATGAAAAGGGCTGTTATAGTGATCCACACAGGTGGAAGGCATGCATCCCATCTAGATATGGACCCACATCCAAACACACCCAAATTGGGGGCATAAACAGATCCAGATCTGAACTTTTCATCTTGGGTCCATCTCTAATTTAATCTTCCTAAAGGGGGGCATTTATTATTATTGCTACTACTACAAACTCATATGGGTACCCGCATGGCCCCACAATATGCCAACATTTTTATGGCTGACTTAGAACAATGCTTCCTTAGCTCTCGTCCCCTAACGCCCCTACTCTACTTGTGCTACATTGATGACATCTTCATCATCTGGACCCATGGAAAAGAAGCCCTTGAGGAATTTCACCATGATTTCAATAATTTCCATCCCACCATCAACCTCAGCCTAGATCAATCCACACAAGCAGTCCATTTCCTGGACACTACTGTGCTAATAAGCGATGGTCATATAAATACCACCCTATACCGGAAACCTACTGACTGCTACACTTACCTACATGCCTCCAGCTTCCATCCAGGACACACCACACGATCCATTGTCTACAGCCAAGCTCTAAGATATAACCGCATTTGCTCCAATCCCTCAGATAGAGACAAGCACCTACAAGATCTCTATCAAGCATTCTTAAAACTACAATACCCACCTGCTGAAGTGAAAAAACAGATTGACAGAGCCAGACGAGCACCCAGAAGTCACCTTTTACAAGACAGGCCCAACAAAGAAAATAACAGAACACCACTAGCTGTCACCTTCAGCCCCCAACTAAAACCTCTCCAGCACATCATCAGAGATCTACAACCTATCCTGAAAGATGATCCCTCACTCACAGATCTTGGAGACAGACCTGTCCTCACTTACAGACAACCCCCCAACCTAAAGCAAATACTCACCAGCAACCACACATCACTAAACAAAAACACTGACCCAGGAACCTATCCTTGTAACAAAGCCCGATGCCAACTCTGTCCACATTTCTATTCAAGTGGCGTCATCGTGGGACCTGGTCGCGTCGGCTGTGCCATCAGGGACTTGTTCACCTGCACATCTACCAATGTGATATATGCCATCATGTGCCAGCAATGCCCCTCTGCTGTGTGCGTTGGCTGGGCAGGACAGTCTCTGCGCAGGAGAGTTGTTGGACACGGATCTGACATCGGGAATCGTGATATTCGAAGACCAGTGGGAGAGCACTTTAACCTGTCTGGTCATTTGGTGACAGACCTGTGGGTGGCTATTTTACAACAGAAAGACTCCGGGGACAGGCTCCGATGAGAGACTGCTGAGCTGGAATTGATGTGCAGGCTGGATACAATCAACTTGGGATTGAATGAGGACTGGGAGTGGCTGGGCCATTGCATCTATCTCCCCTTGTAAGTAGTCTCACACTTCTTGTCGAACTGTCTGTACTGAGCTATCTTGATTGTCACTTCAAAAGTTCTCCCCCCCCACCTTGCTTGGTTGGCCTCTCAGAGTTGGTGTGACAACTCCAACCTGTTCATGCTCCGTGTGTGTGTGTGTGTGTGTGTGTGTGTGTGTGTGTGTGTGTGTGTGTGTATCTATATCTCCCCCCGATGTATGTTCCATTCTATATGCATCAGAAGAGGTGGGCTGTAGCCCACGAAAGCTTATGCTCTAATAAATTTGTTAGTCTCTAAGGTACCACAAGTACTCCTGTTCTTTTAGTCTTAAAATAGACACTAAACAAAGACAGCTGGGATAACATACTTTGTTTGCACTGACAGTAACTTTTACTAATTGTCATCATAGAAGTCCCAGAAACAGTATTTATCATAAATCACGTCGCTAAAGAAGGTAGATAATCATTCTACTTGTTCTGCAGCCATTGCTTTAACTCACATTTCTTTGCCCTGAAACTTTGTCTGTGTTTGTTCTAATAATGAATATCTCAGTGGTGTGGAGAATAAGTAGCATTTTATTGTAGAGGACATCTGTTCCTGCTACTAGCAGGCAGTCTTTGCATATAGCCTACTATTCTATACCTTTAGGAAACCCTAAACAGCTAGCCAATACAATTTTGCACAGCATCGATAATGAATAATCGTTTCTTCCAATTACCTATTCGGTGTTCTTCATTCCTCTCACTTTGATGGCTGAAATTTAACAAAATGGGTGACATTTAAAAACCTATTTATACTCCATAGTTACACTGGTAAGCCTCCCATTTGCAGGTCATAGAAAAAGAACACTAGACCAAATAAACAACATATACACTCACTTGCAAACAGCAGCCAACATTTATATCTTAAGGCATTAAACTATTTAAGGATGTAACCTGAAACAAACTCACACATGGATTCCATGTTCTTATTCTCCTCATGTATAATTTGTCAAGCATTGACAGTGTGTTCAGAGCAATGCAGAACGCAGAAGACACACCATCCCTGCTCTAAGCAGCACCCATTGAAACTAGTATCAGAACTCCTCATAAGCTCAATAAATGCTGAAAAGGAGCTTAAAAATAGATCCTTAATGGCCAGATTTACTATATCTATATAAGATGCAGATGGGTGCCAAACTCCCGTTGAAAATCCATGGTGCATTTTAAACTCCCATGGAGGTGCCTATCTGCATCTATAGGTGCTTGAATACCTTTGGAATTTAAATCTGCCCCAAATAACTAGAAGGGGGAAATCCATCAAGTTTTGGTATTTAACCGCCCTGCAACATTCTTAACACATTCAACAGTAATCAATAATAAATGGCATTAATTACTAAGAAATAAGTGAATTACTATGAAAGCCAGCCTTACAAAATTCCATTTACTCACCCCAGGCAGTGAAACTTTTTGGGCAAGTAAAATTTTTTTACATCTATTTTTAAATTGGTCGTTGTGATAAAGCGCAAGTGAGACAAGTAGAGTTTGTGCCTGGGCTGCCAAGCTTTCATGACAGCCTTGCAAAACTGTCTCCTGGAGAATTAGACACATTGAAGTCAGTAGGATACTAGTTACCATGGGTCAGATTCTACCGCCCTTTGTCCTGATGAGTAATACCTCACTCTGCGGGAAGTCCCAGTAAAGTCAAGAATGGCAGAATCCGGTCCATAGCAATTAGCATCAGATTCAGGTACTATTAAATACCAATATTTTGACATCTCTCTCTTATGCATTTGTTTTAGAACAAAACATGCCCCAGGCATTCATCTCTGTCATAGCTCTCTCAGGGCATATTAAAAAGGAAACTGCCATCTCTTTGATCCCAAGTATTAGCCAATCTAAATGGAGCCCTGAGGACTTTTCAGACATTTCAATTTTAGCCCACCTGTGGCATAGTTTCCCCAGTATTATGGCAATCATTATGACTGCTGCACTGCGTTCATAGCTGGGAGTACCCCTCTCCTAGGACAGGATACATACATAAAGCTTCTTTTAAGGTGACACGAGCATAAGCTGAAAAATTCATATCAGGATTTAAAAAACAACCTGACCCCAAATCAGCACAAAGTTCAGGGGGTTTTGGAGGTGTGATTTTAGTGTAGGCTCCATCTACAATTTGAAGTGACCATGCAGGAAAGCAAGGAAATATTCACCTAGTAGAGGTATTATAAAGGAAACAAAATTGTACTGGAATCCACACAAGGACCATTTAAAGTTGGTGCTTAGGACAGTCTTAGGTGCCTATTTGGAAGCAGTCCTTAGAGTTTTAACTAATTATCTTCCAACCAACAGCTAGTGAAAAAGCATAACAACTTCCCTCTCCCAGACAGAGAGCATCACCATTCCTTGAAGCCTGCATTAGTGTTCCATGGTCACAACCATACCTGTCTTGCTCTAGCCACTCATCCCCTATAACGAGTCAGTCTTGCTAAGTGTTACAATGCTGTTTCTATCTGATCGCCAGCATATGGTTGGTGGCGAATCACCCTGCTATTATTTGCACATCTGTTGAGTAATATTAACTTAAAGCATTACATGCACAATTATGTTCAATTATATTAAATGAATCTATTTTACCTAATGCCAATTCTCCAGGGCTTGTGCGTCTTTAGTTACAGGAAGTTTAGAGCAGGGTAGCAGATGGTACAACAAAAATTGCGTCAGCTAATAAATTTAAATGCCAAGTACACACCAATAATTTCATAGCAGATATGTGCTTTAGTCAAGTTGGTTCTTATAAGTGTCAGGGAAATTGCACCAAGTTTGGCACATTGGCTTCTAACCATTGGGTAGTGTGTGCTATTAGGCACTCTGCAGACAAGCAAGCAGCATTAGGCAGGAACTTTCATTCCTTTATATTTTCACCTGTCAGTCATTCCCAAGGTCAAGAAGAAACAGAACAGATACATCCCCCGCGCCCCTCTTTTGTTTAGAGCTTTCCCTTGTCTCAGTTATCGCTCAACCATTTTCTCTTTGCCAGGATCTGTGTTTAGGGGGCTCTGGGACCACAGAATGCCCATTACAGCCAATTCGGAGAAGGCTTCAGTAATGCATTTTCTTTGTAAAGCCAGAGCTGGGTTGCACTCATTCCTTTTAAGTCATTCCCTCTTTCGGAAGCCTCCTGACTTAGCATTTGTTTAGCCTTCAACCCATCCACAAGGATGTAGAAGGGAAAATGTTTTCTATTTGACATTCAGGCCAAAGAAAAGTCTCTCACTTCCATCCCATCCTCAGTAAGAGCAGAGGTTTGGGTGATGGCAGCCTGGAAGGGGTTGCTGCTCATAACTTACTTGCAGACTGATCCACTTTTTCTTTTGGGCTCAATCCTGCAAGGTAGTGAGCACTCCTCCGTCAGTTCCCATTATTGGAGTTCAAGACGCTCACCCTACCGCACATGATCAAGCCCTTGTTTTAACATTTACTTGAAAGCTCTATTACTACCGCACTCCATAGGATACATTCCTCATTTTTCCTCAGTTCCTAGAGAGACACTGTATTGTACTTGAATACCCACTACAATGCTGATCCAGTCTCGGTTTTCCTTTAAACCCATGTTCCCACACATAGTACTAACATCATAAGAACAGCCATACTGGATCCGACCAATGGTCCATCTAGCCCAGAATCCTGTCTTCTGACAGTGGCCAATGCCCAAAGCTTCAGAGGGAATGAACAGGCAATCATACATTCCCAGCTTCTGGCAGTCAGAAGCTAGGGACATCCAGAACAAAGGGTTGCATCCCTGACCATATTGGCTAATAGCCATTGATGGACCTATCCTCCTTGAACTTATCTAATTCTTTTTTGAACCCCATTATAGTTTTGGCCTTTGGAACATCCCCTGGGAAAGGGTTCCACAGGTTGACTGTACATTGTGTGAAGAAATACTTCCTTTTGTTTACTTTATATGTGCTGCCTATTAATTTCATTGAGTGACTCCTGGTTCTTATGCTAGATGAAAGAGTAAATAACATTTTCTTATTCATTTTCTCCACACCATTCATGATTTTATAGACTTCAATAAAATCAATAATCTCTCCTCATATGTAAACTGTTCCATACCCCTAATCATTTTCATTGCCCTTTGTTGTACTTTTTCCAATTCTAACAGATCTGTTTTGAGATGGGACAACCAGAACTTGCACGCAGTATTCAAGGTGTAGGTGTACCATAGATTTATATAGAGGCATATTGATATTGTCTTATTATCTATCCCTTTCTAACATTCTCATAGTTTTTTGATTGCTGCTACATACTATCTATAGGGCAATAACTATGGCCTCATAGAAGCACAAGTTGACTTTCATAAATGGCCATTATTTATGGTTGGGGCACATGACTTACAAGGAGAGGCTGAGGGAACTGGGTTTATTTAGTCTGCAGAAGAGAAGAGTGAGGGGGGATTTGATAACAGCCTTCAACTACCTGAAGGGGGGTTCCAAAGAGGATGGAGTTCGGCTGTTCTCAGTGGTGGCAGATGACAGAACAAGGATCAATGGTCTCAAGTTGCAGTGGGGGAGGTCTAGGTTGGATATTAGGAAAAAAAAATCTCTCTCACTAGGAGGGTGGTGAAGCACTGGAATAGGTTACCTAGGGAGGTAGTGGAATCGCCATCCTTAGAGGTTTTTAAGGCCCAGCTTGACAAAGCCCTGGCTGGGATGATTTAGTTGGGGTTGGTCCTGCTTTGAGCAGGGGGTTGGACTAGATGACCTCCTGAACTCTCTTCCAATCCTAATCTTTTATGATTATCTGCATTATTGCTCAGTATAATCCATTTTATTAGTCCTCTCCTTCCCACTTAGTAGACTGCACCCTAATTTTGAGAGACACTGGGTCTTAGTAATACTAACCTTTCCTCCTACTGTATCTGGATTCTTGACAGTGCAAAGCATCCAGCTGACCTACTAGAAGATGCTCTAAATTTTGTATTGCACTAGTAACTACACCCTCGATAAAAGAACATACATAGCTTGTTGCACCAGGCTTGATTTGTCCAAAAAGTTTCTTATGTATTGTTTGGTAACAGAAAATGCCACCACACCTAAGATTATATAGAGCAGAAAAAGCTATACTCTAGGTCATGCCACTGCAAAAGCCTTAAGACCTCCTGTCCCAATTTCAGCAACAGAGTATTTTCAGTGCTATCACACTGGGTCTAGGTTATTTTCCCCTTCGTCAAATGATTCCAGAGAAGCACTGTAAAGAGAAACAAGCTCTTGGGCCATATAAACGGAGTCCCCATTCATTTCCCGGAAAACCCTGGCTGGCAAGCCATCTGGGTGAAGTAAGCAGCACACTGGTCCACCAAGTTACCTTCACTATGTGTGTTTGTTTCCTTTTTACATGCCAAATACAATACAATCATACAGCTGCAGTTCTCCTGCTCCCTGGGTTAGCCTTGTATACTGCCTGCTTTCCTTCCTGGGTTCGCCATCTGGTGAGCTAATTATTTCATCAGGCTACCAGCAGGTGCAAGTCCTCCCTTCTATCGTAGAACACCCAGGACAATGGGTGTTCTGAGTGAGCAGGATGCTGGCTCCCATAGAGCCGAAATTGAAGCTATTAACAGGCCATGAGATAAGTGCTTTGCCAGCTCATCTTAGGACAAATTAGCCCTTAACCAGGATCTGAGGAATGCAAAGATGGCAAAGAGCCACCTTTGCCCTTTGTCTGGATTTGCACCTGTTACATCTTAGCTGGTCCAGAAGGTCTGGGCCACAAGCAATAATGAGAGGGAGAGGGAATATACACCTTTTCCTGAAGTCCTGGTGGTCTCACCTCTGGAAACCTGCTCTATGGACATAAGGGAATTGGCACGTATGAGAGTCCTAAAAAGCTTTTGGTTAAGGATCTGTCCACGGTGCTAGCAGCTCCCCTTGTGATCCCCAAGTAGTTCCTATGGAAGAGTCTGCCTTGGCTTAGTACAGATTCGGATGGCCAGTACCAATGTCCACTAAATCTTTATCCTCCCAACAATTTTTCTTCCCCTACCTCCAGCCCCAGTCTTCCTCCTTCCAAGCTTCAGCTGTAGAAACAAACAGTATACATGTGAAATATCATGTTTCCCTTTCTCCTATATTTAACATAAGGCGGTTTTCTTAAAAACAGAATTTCAAGCCAAGAAGCCAATAGTTTACAGCAGGTGACCAAACCTATGACTTTCACTACTGCAGATAAATCACGCTTCATCTCTCTCACCTTCACAAAAGCATGAGTAGAAATATATATATTGTTAAAGAGAAGCTGGGTTGCTGTGTGCTTCAGGAACTTTAGCCAGGGACAGGGAAGCCAAATATAGTCTCAGAATAATGAGCTAGAGACCACTGACCCAGATTAACAACAAGTGATAAATGGCAGTGACTTCTTCCATCCAAATCTTCACAATCACAAGTGCAGCTCACAGCGGTGTGGCTAGCCTACTAAGTAATGGCAAAACCCAGTTATCTGCAGATACCTTTTATTGCACAGTTAGAGCAATCTGATTAGGAGGAACTGTTCCCATCACCAATAAATTGTCAAACGGTGAGACACTGCCTGGGTCTCTCAGGCCTTCATGAATGTAAACAAGTATTTGGAGTCTTGTGCTGCTCCTGTGAGATGAATAATTAGCCACAGGAGTCATTTAAGGCCAACTATGTGGTTGTCACCAGTCATGTTTTTGGACTGTGGGACTAAGTTTCATTCCAGATCTGGCTTCCTGAGCCCAAAGGTAGGTCCCTGTGATTCTGCTGCTGAACTCACCGATTGGCACATTCTTCCCTTTGCCCTGATCTCAGAGCCCTCCCTTCCCAGCAACCACAAACTGGAAGAGGGATAGTGCCAAAGAGCAATTGTGGGATCCACATGGAATTTCAGAAAGGACATAGTTAGACAAAAGCGGAGAGGCTTGGTGGGAGGGGATAAAGAGGTGCTAACCGAGGTAAAGCTTAGCTCTTTGTCCAGGAGATGGAAGCACTATTTGAAATGGTGTACGTACATAGGGGCATCCTTCAAGCAGGTTTTCAAGTTGCTATGAATCCAATATTAGGAATGGGTGAACTCATTTTGCCTAATTTGGAACCCACTGAAGCACTGGGGGTTCAGAAGTTTAACTTGAACTCAAACGCGATTGTGATTGTATTCCAATGAGCAGAGACTGGCGGACGGAGTGGAAAAGAGAAAAATGCTTATGACAGGATAGATGTGGTTTTATCTCCCTCTCTCACTTATACATACATACACACACACACACACACACACACACACACACACACACACACACACACTAGCAAGTATTTATACCGTACTATTATGGGAGCAGTGAGTATCTTAAATACACAGCACAGGTCTCTATATGTGTTGGAAATCTTTGTGGTTTTTAAACGAATCTCTGTTGCAAAAAATGAAAAATAAAGGACGACTGCAAATCAAATCCAACTTTGCAAATGCAAAAGCCAGCTCAGAAGATTGTAAAAGCCACAAGGTTCCAGCAGCCCTATACAAAAAGAAGAGACTTTGTACACCATCTTATTGCTCAAGATATCTTTGGTAACAGGTAATCATACTTAATCAGGAACTTGAATAGATTTATGCCTTGTAGCAGAATGCAGAAGAAACCCTATTGCTCCTCTGCAGCACAATGCAAATGCCGTGTGAGCAAAAACACGACCTCCAATACATAATGCATACAGTAGAGGCTACCCAAACAAGGCTTAATTGCTTTCCTCTGTGATACTCATTAATAAAAATTGGTTGGTCAGTCAGCTGCAGCCCAAGTAGTTGTTTCTGTTTTGTGGTATCTTCACAGATGAGCACATGTCCATTAGCTGGGTTTGCTCTGGTGCTTTGCACTGCTCTGCTTGCAGTAAAAGCTCACCACTTGTCAGATGACCCTTTTTTTGTGCACAAGTCCAAACAGAAGTCAGCCATACATTTTGGTGCCATGGATGATTTCTTGGTTTGCAAATAGGCCCTATTCCAGTCAAGAAGACACACTGGGCCTGTGAAAATAATGAAGGAACAGACAAGAAATCCAATGAAGCTTTCCTTTCTGGTGGAAGCTTCCCTTTGATCTCCTTGATTGTGTATCAAGAAGCCAGGGGGCTACATAACCTTGAATGTAGGTAGTAAAGAACAGGGCTACTGCCACATGTTTTTGTGGGCCAAGCCCAGGTGGGAGTCCAGGGCCATAAATGCCTCTGCAAGTAGGTCAGTTTAGACCATGTCAGGTGTAGTATACAGGTAGAAGCAGGGTTGCTGCCTGCTTCGCCTCTCACACTAAGGAGGGCCAGCAAGGGGTGAGTGCAATTTTGGATAGATGCTTGAGTCCAAACGGATCAGCACAAGAGCAGAGGGGAGCACAATAGGGAATCACGGAGCTTTAGTATTAGCAAGATTGCAGGGACCCGGCTGGTTGTGTCACTTCCATTTGGATCTCTTAGTAAGAGTGGAAGGGAAAACATGTGGCTGAAGGGAAGGGGCATATGGAAAATAAAAAGATACAAATAAAAGAGGGGGACATAGGGGAGTAAGAAGCAAGGGAAAAGGTGGGAGAGAGGAAAAGAAACTGGAAAAAGGGGGAGAAAGGAAAAGGAAAGAAACTGGGGACAAATTGGGGGGGGAAAAAAAACAACAACACAGGTCTGAGGGGAAGGAGAAGAGAGAAAAAAAATCAAGCTGGGGAGATTGCTGGTCGCAGAGAAAGCGAAAGAAGATGAAGAGACCAAGGCAGTGGGACCTGCTTCTGTGTCTGTCTGTGGTCCTGCAAATCCCACCTGTGGCTTTGGTAAAGGGACACAAATTTAGAGGATCTCATTTTCCCTAAGGACCTAATTCTGCCTTCAGATGCTTGGTTGGACGCAGCTTTTTCTGAAGTCAGGAGAAGCTGCGTAGATACAGCTGAGGGCAGAACTCGGCCTTAAGTCAGTAACAAGTTAAACAGATATGCTATGGCGAATTGATCTTATCTGCCACCGAAACAAACAGAATACTGTACATTGCAAACAGCAGCAAAACCAATGATCACCTGGGTATCGCTGCAAAGGTGAACCATGTTGGAATAATCCAGCAGATGGTGCTGCTGCTCCACAAGTCCCTGCTGACAGGGAGACCAGCTCTTTTTGCTGTGCAGAGATAAGAAAGTTGCATTTCAAATGAACAATAAAGAGAATTATGGATGCCTGCATGAGGATCTACCAGAAAGGAGAGTGCGGCATTGTGTCAGTCAAAAACCAGCTCTCTGTGGGAAGAGCTTAGCTTGGGTGACCTTGGGATCCAAGAGATACATGACAAGAACAAAAATTAGAAGGGGGAAGGCAAAAGAACTATATTTCCACCTACCTGTGTAAGGAAACAACTCTTTAAATGCACATATAAAGCAAAGAACTGAGAACAGTACCTCTGGATAGCTTAGCACATGAAAGCACTTGGTTTAATATGCTCTAAAGACTCCATGAAATCACCTCTGATATTAATTTGGTTTATTATCGTCTTTTTACGCTCGCAAAAGAACACTTTCCCCACCCTCCCTCCTATAGAGATTTAAAATTTCCCAGGGCAACAGTGGTTATTGTACCAGGAGATTAACTAGCAAAGAAAATTATAGCACCACATTTCTGCTATTAGAGTTAAGGTGGTGTCAGCATTTCTAGTATAAACTTATATTGTCAGGCAGGTTACAAGTTTGACCCAGCCATAAAAATTCACCGAAACTTGACCCACACGGCCTCAACCTGAAATATTCCCTCCCCCCTGCAATTAAAGTTATCTACATATATTCTTTAAATGGGCCACATTTTATACACACACACACACACACACACACACACACACACACACACTATAAATAAAAAATGTGGCCCATTTAAAGAATTCAAAGTCAAGTTCCCCCATTTCAAAGAAAGAAGACTGAGATGCTAACATTTTAAAAGACTCATTCCTGGAGCACATGTTCAGTAACGCTTTCAAAATTAAAAGGTGCTAAAGCTTTGCAGTGCATTGGTTTAAGGCTCTTGCATGGCTGTTGGTGAGACAGAATGCACTCTAATAGCTTTGAGAGATTTCTTGGGCATGTGATCCACGCACTAAGGTAGAGGGACAGGCATAGGCGCCAACTCCGTGAGCACCCATGGGGAAAAGTTAGTGGGTGCTCTGCACCCACCAGCAGCCAAGCTCCCTTCCCCCTGAGCCCTCCTCTCCACCCCTGAGTGCACCGCATCCCTGCTCCTCCACCTACCTCCCAGCACTTCCCACCCAACTGCCACCAAACAGCTGTTTGGCAGTGTTAGCATGCTCTGGGAGGGGGGGAGGAGGAGCGGGAATGTGGCGTGCTCAGGAGAGGAGGCGGGAAAGAGGTGGGGCCGGGCAGGTATTTGGAGAAGGAGTTGGAATGGGGTGGGGAAGGGTTGAATAGGGGCGGGGGGCTCGAGCACCCAGGGGAAAGAGGGGAAGTCGGTGCCTATGGTGACAGGATCAAATGCAATGGCTGTGAGGGGTTTCTTCCCTTCTGGCCTTCATACCTAGAGCTGTCTCCCTCTTTTTGCATTCCAATAGGCCACATGCTTCATTTGACTCCTCCCTTAGAAACCACATCTCATGCAAAAGCTTTTGGGCAGATCCTCATTTGCTGTAAGCTGATGCAGTGCCATTGACTTCCATGTCTATGCCAGCTGAGCGTCTGGTTTTAAAGTCCTAATACACCACTGAAAGGTGATTCTACATCTGGGATATACATACAAGTTACATTTTTAAAATGCATCAAACAAGGAATCCATGAAGCAAAGCCACTTTTCCATTCTGTTTTCCCCTCAGAGCATTATTCCCCGGTTTTGATTTTGTTTTGTTCTAATTTTAGCCTCCAATCCTGCAAACACTTACACACTTAAAGTTCATAGCGTGTGTAAGTAACATCCCTCCACTGACTTGTGCTTAATGTTAAGTACATGTACGGTTGTAGGATCATGACTTTAGGTTGCAAATCCTTCCAATGCAGGAACCTAGGGCCATGTCCTGCAATCAGTTACGTGGCCATAAATCTGGAATAACTACAATACACATTTTTAAAATTAGTTAGCATAATTAAACACATATCAATGTGTAGGAACATTTACAGTTCACTGGGTAAAATCCAAACAACCTGAATCCTAATCCTGAATATAAATTTACTTACGTGATATGCTGTAAGAGGAGGTGTTTTCATGCATATCAATATATTTGCACTTAAATGTCAACCCTTTCTTGTTAATGGGAGTGTGAGAAAAAGGAAAAGATATTCCCACACAAATAAACACTATAAAAAGTTCTGAGCCTGTATTCTTAGTGCACCAAGATAGCCACTGAAGTCAAAGGGGCTTTTGGGTATGCAAAGAATAAGGAATTAAGGTTGTGGTACAAATCATCCAAAGCAAAGACAAAGTTCCAGCGCTGAACTCTGGTCTTCATTGCCTCCCCCCGCACAGTTCAGTTGGCCATTTAGCAAATATGGCACAAGACATCTCTGTGCACTGATCTTTGACTCTTCACAATAACTAACCAAATAAAGGCAGCTAGGAATAGGAAGGGATAGCAGATATGGGGAACAATGGATTGTCACCAAACAGTCAAAGGTCATTACTACCAGAGATGATGGAAAACACAGGGTGGTATCCTGGCCCCACTGAAATCAATGGTAAAACTCCCATTTACTTCAGTGGCCCTAGGAATTTACCCAGAAAGATTCCATATATACAGCCTGATTCTCCAATGCTGGTTTTACACTGTGTAACTCCATCAATTTCAATGGAGTGCCATCAGTGCCAGGCTAATATGACAGAATGGAAAGGTCCACAGAATGCAAAGACTCTTTGTGTGGTTGACTGTGTGGACAGAAAGCCTACTCATCTGTCAGGATTGGTAGATGGGATTCTACCCCTCTGTACTGTGTGCACATATGAATATCCTGCATTTGTACATAATAGCATGTCTATGTAAGAGCTGGTGTAGCATTACTCATTTATTGTATCAGTTTATAATATACAGTACGTTTGTTACCTGCTTCAAGCTGTGGAAGCAGTCTAGCCACGTGGGCTTGTGAGACAGGGTCTATCTAGCCTTCTCTGCCTCCTGCTGCAGGCACCAATGCCCAGACACCCCGGCTTAAGGAAAACCTGCTCAGGCTGGGCTAGCAACGATACTTAGTCCTCCAGAGGCCTAGAAGGGCCAGGAGGCAACGCTGACCAACAGGAAGCTGGCAGATCAGTTAAGTGGACTTGCTCACTTCTTCTGAAGAGCAGTGCTGAGTGAGCCCGGGACAGGAAAAAGAGTTCCTTAGTAATAGCCCAGGACTCCTGGCCAGATCAGACCTTGCTTAAACCCTGTGCTTAAGCAGTTACTGGTTTTGTGTTTGGTTATTCATTTAAAGGTACAGACAGCTAAACTTCAAACGTGGTTATCGTTAACCATTTAAGACGGACACTAAACTCATGGCAAGGGCTATTCTGCTCCTGCCCAGCTACCGCAGCCTCTTTACAGAATCATTGTTAAAAAGGGGTTTGTTTCAAACTCTTAAAGTGACTTATGCCCTGTGTAGCAGATCGCAGACTCACCCGGACCATGGTGCCTCCTACTGATTGTCCAGGAATTAGCTCGATTCCAGTCTGAGCACTCTCTGCTGGCTGGTGTCTCTCCTGCCTTGTGTCCCTCCTGGACCCCGGTGCCCTTTACCTTGGGGTTCTGCCCCAGCAGTACCGCACACTCTGGGTTTCCCCTCCCAGGGGAACCCCCTACCTCTATGCCCACCTTGCCTCAGTGGCTACAGCCAGTCATCACCAAGCCCCCCCTCACTGGGGCAAACTGCAGTCTGTAATGGCCACTCACCACTGGCAAGGGGGTTGGACCGGCTGCCTCTGCCTATCCCCGGGCTCCACCTCTGCAGCCCCAGTACCTCCTCAGGCCTTTATTAAGGCCTCACCCTGGGGAGTTGCCGGGCTGGAGCTCCCCGGCTCCTCTTGTCCTTCCCCAGCACTGCTCTGCTTCAGGCACCCTGTACTCCCAGGCAGCTAGGCCCTTCCCATTCCAAAGCTGGAGTGAGAGTGACCTCTGCCTTTTGGCTCTGTTGCTCTTTTATAGGGCCCAGCCTGGCCCTGATTGGCTGCCTCCCAGCCTTTTCCTATTGGCTCTCAGCCCCAGCCCTCTCCCAGGGCTGGCCTTTAACCCTCTCAGGTCTGGAGCGGGGTGACCACCCCACTACACCTTGCCATAATTTTTTTGATGTTTGGTAACATGCAAGAACATTTTGCAGTTTGACAAACTGAAACATAATCCCTTCTCTCCATAAAGCAGCACATGGATCACCAAAACATCAGGTGTTTTCACTCCTAGAATTAGAGTGACTCTAGGACAACACAGCTGTATCAAAAGGAAACACTATTGCAACACTAGAGAGGTTTCTACATGCAAAGAACCCATGTCATAACATTGGTCTGAGTGATGGTAAACAGGTTGGATCTTAATGGCATCAGCACCTTCAGTAAGAGCCAGAGGAGTAGTGTTTGCGGGTGTCCATTCTCACAGCTCCAAAAGCACTTCTGTTCATTTTGAACTGGTTGGAAAGATTTTTTTTTTCCAACTAAATCAAAACCTTCCCCACCCCCCACCCCCCAAAAAAAGAGAGAGAGAGAGAGAGCCCATTTTGACAATTTCATTTTGAAAAAAGCCAAAATGAAGTTTTTCTGACCAGAATGTTTCGAGTTTTTGTTTCAAAATGACTTTTCAAAACAAGTTTTTTTTTTAAAAATATATAACAAACATTAAAAAGATTGAGACTGGAACAAAGTGTTTTCCTTTGATCAAAAGGAAATGTTTTGTTTGACCCCAAAGATTTTCACAATTTTGTTTTGGGGGAAATTTTTTGGTTTTGTTCCATTTTGGATTTTTTTTTTTTTGGTGGAAACTGCAAAATTGCCTGTGAAATGGAAATCCAGTTCCCACCCAACTCTACTCATCTGCTCAATGCCATTTACCTAGGGTTCTCTCTCTTGCGATTGCCTTCATGTTTAGTCTGAGATTATTTTTTTTTTGCAGAAAGGTTTCAAGTAAGAATTTAATTATATTAATATACAGTCATTGTGTGTTTAAATTAATGTCCTCTGAATTATTTAAACATAACAGCACCCATTTCTATTACTTGGGGCTCAGGATTTCATTTGTTGTTGCACATAGATAGCATGGAAAGCAAAACGCAGCTCTTCATACTTGAGCTTAAATAGACTATTTGAAGTAAGAATAACCAGTTACAATTATGAAGTTTCAGATTTACAGTTCTGTGTCTTGTACTTTGGAATATATCAGTTTTGTCAAGGTATAATCAGTTTCCTCAGGGTGAAGATAAACCTTTCATTGGCGCACAAGTGCACAGTTTCAACTTTAGTCTGAGCTTTGGGAAAAGGATTAGCGCTTAATTCCCGTAAAACAAATCAAGACACCATACCAGCCCCGAGGTTCCAGTTACCAAGTTCCTCAGAGTTTCTTCTGTTTCCTCTACAGCTTCGACACACCTTGACTTGCCTGTGTCTAGAACCCTCCAGGTACAGGTTGCTCCCTCAGCCTCAGTCTGTGCTTTATAGGACTGGCAAGATGAGGAAAAGGAGTCATGGTTTAAAACAAACATGTTAGCGAACATATTTTTAAACACCATTTAGGATCCAGAATAGACAAAGGCAGTGATGTTTACAAACGTGTTAGATGGTCATGGTCAAACATAGGATCTCCAGCAGAAATGTCCCAAGATTTTCTGAGGACCACAGAAGCAGCAACACCTGAGTGGGTCTCAAATAGAATATCTCCAAGCTTGCACTTTTCAGCTCGGACATGGACCAAGCTCTGATGGCACTGGAAGTTACTATCATGCAGTGACCTTGAATACACAAAGAAAAGGTGCCCTAGAACTTTCCGTATATTTCACTGCTCAGGAGGGAACACATCCCCCTGGGTCCATGCTCAGATAAAGCAGAGCACAATCTAACTGGATAGAAGTGGGCACACATTGGGATTTTTCTTCTTCTGGGGTTGGCTGCTACCTGTACCTGGTAGAACCTGCAGGTAGATAGAACCTACTTAGAGCTTTCCAGACTGAGGCAGCTTTACTTTATTTACAGAGGCTAGCGCTACATACAGGAAGTTGCTCTAGTTTAACTAGATCAGTGTAACATCACACCTTGTGTTATACTGGTGCAGCTTCTGCATATAGACAAGCTCTTACAGGGACCTTTGATAGGTTGCCCTCTTACTCTCTGGTAGATAAACAAGACATCACAATCTAGGCTTCGAGGCATGTGACTCCAGATTCTCTGGAACAGGCAGGTCTCTAAAGGAGAGAAGTTCTAACAGTATTAGGTTTCCTTCCATTTTATGTGGCATAATCTACACAAGGAAATGCATGCCACTTCCCTAATGTTTACCTCTCTCCTTTCATCCAGTAAGCATTTCTGACCATCGCTGTAAAACAGGCCCACCAAGTGGCCAACAGGGTGCTGGGCAATTGACAACTGTTCTAAACACCTCTGGGTGATCAAAGGAACAGAGTGACTTTTTTTTTTTAAATGGCTCCCCTTTTGGGCCAGTGAATATTCAGGCATCCACTGTGAATCCCAGCAAGCCTGAGCTGGAAGGAGGGTTTAATAGTTTTCTATATTTAATAGAATCCTTAGGGCCTTTAACAGATGGACTGTAGCAAGTATAGGCAGTTTTAGACATTCTTGTGACTGCAGCAATCTAGATATCATTCAAGGAAATAAGCACTTTCACTCCCTGAGATCTTAGGACATGAATAACTCATCCCATAACTGTGGTAAGTATTCTTGGGACAATGCCCAGGCCAAACCCCATTATATTGCAGTGAGATAGTGTTCCTTTCCAGGAGGACCTCAGGAGTTTCTTTAGGTGGTTCAAAGGAGCGTGGTTTAGATTTTAACCTGGACCATATACCCTGGTACACTCAGAGTCTATGGAGATAGAGCTGGGCTTATACAGCACCTTTCAGTGTTTTCATTTGGCACGACCTCTGAAACCTGAGATCTAAGCCTAAAATGAGATCACTGCCTGTTTTTATCTGTGGAAGGTTGGGAAGGAACTCATGCACTCGGGACTGTAGTGATATTTTATTGTAGGACATAGGATTTAGTCCAAACCACATCTGAAAACAGAACTATAGCCTTCCGGGGACTGGTAGTGGCACTCTGGACTCCAAAACTGGGTTTACAAAAATAGGTTTATTTTCTTGTTTTACAACTGCAGCATGCACAGAAATAGCCAGTTAATCCTCCATACAGCAAGACTGAGCTGTGAGGATAAACTATCTGCAATCTTTTCTGGCATAGTTTACATTAAATATAAATACTGAACTATTGTACGTGAAGTTTTAGTTGCAAAATTATAAAATTTGCAAGTTAAACTGGTGCATGCAACCAACTCTGCATTTGACTAAACTTGCATCTGACTTTGCAAGGTATCCCTTTCACTTACTGTTGCACATTAACAAACTTACATAATAATACTCTTTTACTCTTAAGGTTACAAATATACTTACTTAGGTTAGTCTATCATTAAATAAGCCTTAAAGGGCCAGATATTCACCTGGTGTAAATCAGCCACAGCCCCACTGAAGTCAATGGAGATATGCTGAGTTACACCGGCAGTGAATCTGGCCTATAGACTTTGAATTAATGAGAGCTGCAGGAGCTCAGCTGCTACATAATAGCCTTATTTTTATAGAAGACTAAATGTGGACTTAGAAGCTTAACTTTAGGCAGCCAGATTTGAGAGTTTTGCCTTCGGGCTCTAAAAACAGAAACTTGCTTAGAAAGTTACAAGCACATGGTTGCTGCATCACTTAATATTTCACTATTAAGTCTGTGATTCTTTACAACTTCAGCGTCTCACCCCCTCCCTAAAAAAAACCTCCCCCCCCCCCCCCCCAAGACCCTCTGGAACACGTACATAAAATGGAGTATTACAAACACCACTCAGTCTCATTTCTATACTAAACTAACAGGATCCAACAAAGAGGTTCAAAGTCTGGGCACTCACCTGCAACACTGCAAGATTCACATGAGTGCAAACTGCCCTAGGTGTGTTACTGATGGACCACCTGGTCTCGAAGGCACATGGCACTTTTTCATTATAAAACTGAAAAAAGTAGTAGCTTGGACAGTTGCAAACTACTTTTGAGGAAAGATAACTCTAGAAACCTTCAGTTAAAAGAAAGCTAAGCCTTTCATCATACCCGTTGAATCATCGTTATGAAGGAGCCTGGACTGGCGGAGGAAGGAAAAGAATATCTGCTTAGGGCTCCATTGGGTTGAATAGAAGAGGATGGGAAAGATCTTGCAAAGAGTTGCAGGCAGGTGATGCCCTACCAACAGGATAGGGTCCTGAGCTTGCAAGTAAATAAGCTGAGCTCGGTGGGATTCCGCAAGGAAACAAGGGTCTGTTCTTAGAGGATTGAGGTCTTAGGGCCTGATTTTCAGAGATGTTAGCATCTACAGCTACCATATATGTCAAATGAGTGCTCAGCATCTCTGAGGATTAGGCTCTTAGGACTGCGTTTTCAAAAGAACTCAGCATGTTGACCACTGAGTTCTTTTGAAAATCTGGCCCCAATATTAAGATATTAACTTAAGATACATTCCATGAAACATAGAAGATGCACAGTCCGGCCTTGTGGACATTGCTGTTGAGACATGAACCTTGGCATTGCCTGATATAAACTGCGCAATCTTTACACTGCAGTAACATCAATTTTCTCCAGTTAATATGTAATTAAAGATGCAGATGTCTGTTTTCAAGACACACAGTAGTGCAGCCTTGTAGCTATTAAAATTTCATTGGCAGCTATTTTATGCTTTAAGTTAATGAGAAGTTGTGTGCAGTTAGTTTCCCATCAGGAATAATCTAGAGCCAATGTGTGTAGATACTTTCTTCTACAGCCACTCATCTTGTTGCACTCCAAAATAATGACAATATTGTTTGTGGTGATAAAGGAAATGTAGATTAAAAAAAATTCTACTCTATTAATTCCTTTATGAAGTTAATGTAGAGTTGTTGAAAGAATTGCCAGATTCTTTATGGTTAATCTTAATAAAAGATATATTCTTCTTCTGTTGGAGTTTATATTAATAATTAGGACAAATGCAGCAGCAAACCCCACTTCAGCACACATATTTCAGCAGTGGTTAATATTATCTATTCAGAAGCTTTCAGCTAAATCTAATTAACCAAGAGTGGAGGACCTTCAGCTGATGCATCTGAGATTCATCAAAACCATAATAAATATTTGTATCTATGTTGTGTTTAAACCAAGTCTATCTCTGAAATAAAGGGGAAAAAAAACCTCTCCACAAATGGAAAGCTGAGGGTTTTTACATCGAACTCCTGATCCTATACTACCATTCATTGCATGTAATTGGCTTCTTAATCGCAGCTCTTTAAAACCCAATATATATACAGGGTTAGCAACCTCCAGGTAGTGAGAATAGTGCAGTGCAATCTCCAGCCAAATGTGTTTGCCTATACCCAAGTGTTATCAAGATTCCAATAATGAACGCATGGAGATACTTTCCATCAAGGACTAATAAAGCAATGCACAGGATGGCTCATTTCCTGCAGCATTTCTCACTCTTAACAGGAGATCGCTTTACAGGGAAGTTTAGTCAATTTAGGCCAATGGTTGAAGGCAGGAATTCTGGCTGTTACCAGATTTCAGGAACAGGGATGAGGAATCCAGGGATTCAGTGCTCGGCTGCAGAGTTCCTGTGTGACGTGGACCAAGTCATTTAGGCCCAGATGCTCAACAAAATATTTAGGTGCCTAACTTCCATTGAAATCAATGGTGCTTAAATAGTGTTGAGGATCTAGGCCTTTGTTCACAAGGGGAACTGAGGCACAATGGGAATAGCAGCACTTCCCTACCTCACCAGGGCATTATGAGGATGACTATAGCATGAGCTGCTCAGGTACTGTGCTAATGGGGGCCATATAAGTACCGTAGCATTTTAATTCAATTCACGTTGAATTCAAAAAGCAGCACTGGCACTTGTTTCCTTGCTGTTATAAGTGGTTGTAGTTTTGCAAAACATATCACATCTGACAACAATTGATAGGGCAAATAATTCCCTCAGTTCCCCAGCTGGCCACTTAGCCACCTAAAATGCCAGGTGGACACCAAGGAGGGAACTGGAAGATGACAAGAAAATGTGTGATTTTTTTATGGGGCCGGGCCTCACAGAGGAAGATTGGTGCAGGGTAAAAAGAAATTCATGCAGCCTCCTCGCAGCAAAGCAAATTAGGCAGCCACTTCCACAGTGGCATAATGCAGACACGAGAGCCCTTGCCCAATATGTACCTTATTTTTGTGTAAGTTATCTGCAGATTTGTTTGCATCTATCTGCACCTTAAGGCAGCTGAGTGCCTTTGAAAATCTTGGTGATCACAGAGTGGGCACGGAGTTACCATCAGGGACTACACTTGCAGGGCAAGGGGTAGGAGAGCAGTACAGACGAAACCTTCACTGTCCAGGACTCAGACACCAGTGGGGAAGGGTGAGGAGAAAAGGGTCCTTTGAGAGCCAGAAGCTGCTGCACAAGCAGGATGGGGAAGACAATGGTCCAAACAGGCCTTTGTAGCCTCTCAATCCCTATGACATCAATAGAACCCGACATTGTGTCCTTTTGATCCTGCACAGCCTCAGTGATGTTTTCAGCCCATTAGAAGGCACAAGTAGACCTCTCTGATACAACAGCATTCCTGCCACCTGAGGGATGCTGCCAGCTGTCTGTTCGTGCACTCAGCTTGATTGGCTGGGTGTGTGAGAGAGTCAAAGGATGGGAATTGGGAGTTTCTTTCACAGCCCTGGAAGCCACGGCTTCAGGCATGCTATGGAAGGGAAGGGGACTTGTGCCGAGAGTCGTTGTCTGGGACAGAAGGCCCTTTGTCGTGGGAGAGAATTTTAGTTAGTTTTGTACCTGTTGTAGAATCTATCCTGTAACAAGCCTTGCACACACAACCCTATCTTCTTAATCTCCCAACACACTTGTGTAGCTCTCACTTTGTGCACCACATCTTCCATCAGACTATAAACTCTTTAGGGTACAGACCATGCCTTTCTATGCATACATAGCAGTGTTGTCAACTCATCCCTTCTGCCTGGGCATAGTGCTCCAACTACTCTGCCTCGGTTTCCCCAAGAGCATTTCCAGCCAACTCTGGTAGATGGCTTAGTCCACTAGCCAGGACACTATGAAAGTTCAATCTCCCCCCCCACTTCCAAGGTAGCAGACTCCCAATCCCCAAACAGTGCTGTTATGCATCTACTCACTCTCTGGACTCAGACCCCGCCCTTCTCCTTAGGTAAGAAACCCTGCCATGGCCTAGCTTAAAATCTATGAGCAGGTCCCCTGATCCAAACAGACTAATGTTGGGCCTACCTTCTCTCCAGAGAAGCTCTGACCAGCCATAATCCTGCTCAGTTCCTGGCTCTAGCCAGTCTGCTCTCCTTCCTAGCCAGCTACCCCCTTTTCATCCCCTTCCTACAGGCCTAAAACCCACTCCAGGTGTGGAAGGCAGGGCTGATTATGCTCACCACAGTTTGTTAACCCTTTCTAGTCTCTCTGGGTTTTGTACCCATCACAAGCCCCTAGCACATTTTTGGTGAGACTGTAAAATGCCTAACAAAAATAATCAGGTAAACTAGTCCATCTTTTCCCCTTTATTTCTACAGAGAGCAAATTGGATCTAGACACTTGTTTTACTGCACCCTTTATACTCAGTCTGTGTAATGGGATAAAGTGTACACATTTAGATAATTATCTTCAAAGGATCATCCCAACCTCCTGTCTGTCTGTCCTTCTCTAATGAGCATAAAATCTCTTTCTCTGGATCTTTCACAGTCAGAGCAAGTTGCCGTATTTGAACACAAAGTGTATTGCACGGCAGAATTGTCAAAATGTGGGTTGATTGCACACTGAAGACTTGATTCTTACTAATTGTCAATTTGCATGCACAGTTCTCCAATGTATATGCACAACTGTCATAATTGCACGTACACACAAATTAGACATGCATTTTTGCAGCCTAACTGCATATCTGTGGTTTAGAAAACAAAAGCCATAATATTTTAGCAAAATTTTAGACTTGATCACAAGAATCTGCTAACATGATGCCGTGAATGAGAAGTGTTCTTCCAAAGGAGCAGCATAATGGAATATTCAGAGTGATAGAAGAATGTTAACCAGAAAATATTTATTCCTTTAAAGACCCTGGATAATATTACATAAGGGTCATGGAGTGAGCTTTTTCACTTTATTAAAAATAAACATTTAATAGCCCTTTTTTGGAAGCTCTCTTGACCATCCTGCCATTCATTCTAGTACCTCACACGTGTGTGTGCAGTGAAGACCTGCATCTCTGTGTGCTTCCTCAGAAGGTGCAGAGTCAGCTGTGAATCTCAAATTGGCATGCAGTGCCTGCTCCTGTTTTTTTTTGTTTTGTTTTTAAGGGAATGGTGGTGGGGAATACTCATGAGTCTTACAGGGCCAAATAAGTGAGCTTTTCAAGAGGAGTTTTACTGGTATTGATTCAACTGAAACCTCCAGTCAGAATTTGTCTTGCTTCACCTAGAAGCTACATGTATTTTGCACGGAAGGACTTGAGACCTGCTTGAGTTTGTATGCATTTTTGTTTAGTACTCAAGCTGAAGCAGCAGACTTCACCCTGGTCTGAATTTCTATGCTCAGCATTGTGGTCTTTGGGCCTACATGGTATGGAATCTGTCCTGGTCCCCAATAGGGCAGTGAGAGGTTGGGAACACTCCTACTATGAGGCATCAGCTCAGATAACACTGTGCTGGGGAACCATGGAAGAACATGGGTAAATGGCTGAATTTACACCCCATGATCATTAGCAAAGCCTCTACATGAAGGGGTATAGAATATACATTACTTCTCATCCCCGGTGCATGGTACACCATGGGGCATCTTAGTCACCCTACTAGAGGGAATGGGATGACGATCCTGCCTACTCAGCAACGGGCACCAGGGGTTTTCTGTACTTTATTCATGGACATATCTTTGCCCTTTAGAGAGATTGGCTTTGTAACAGAGTGGGCAGCAATAAAATACAAAATGCACTTGTTAGACTATGCTTCATAAGAACATCTCACAATCCCTTTCACAATCAAAGCTGTTAAGGAGTGTTTGTTTTCCACGGCAGCAAATGTGATATCACGGGGGATTAGGACTTCAGCTGAGGGAAATGAGCTGCAGGAGCAGATGGACTCTTAAGAAGAAAAGATCTGAGTTTCATAGAAGTGTTCGCAGCAGGGAGTTGATAAAAATGATAACATGGGTGGCTGATGCCTTGTGAGTGTTTGGGGGCGGGGGGGGAGGATATAAACAACAACACAGCTTGGAAGTAGTCGTTTTCGCAGGAAACAGATAAGTATATAAATGCTCCAGTTACTAGTCTCTCTCTCTCTCTATATATATATATACAAACAAACATAGTTATTGCTCTTCTCACTCTAGTTTCACCCCATTCCCCACTCACCTGCACATATAATTTTGGCTCAACTGAGTGCTTCAGATTTTCAGTGTTCGACCTCAGACACCTTAAAGAGGGCATGTCACTTACCCTCTGAAAAGCAGGCCCCTTTAAAGATGCCTCTAGTTGGGCATCCAAAACTCCAGGCACCCCACATCACGTTGACAATCCTGGCCTAAGTGTCTCCCTTGTTCTAAACCTTGTTCCAAAGCAAACTGAGAAAATGAACAAAATATTGAAATAAAATAACTTAATATTTCCATAGTATCACGACTACTCAGTTTTCATGGTTGAAGTCCCTATAAAAATCATATTTTGTATACTTTTATGTCATCATTTTACAGTATGTCTTAGCATGTGCATAACCACTATCATTTCATAAACGGCAGTTAATGCCTAAGAATTTGGGTGGACACTATGCAACAGGCTGACATAGGGAACTGATCGATTTGGATTTCATACAGGTGACATGGTACTGAACAATTAAAGTGGTAAATTTAAAATGTGGCTTCCACGATTACTGAAGAATGCGACTTTGAAACTATCATGTGAGCCTTCATGACAGTTGCATTTGATCACAATGCTTATGGAAAATTAGCACAAAATGGAGGGGCTGAAATTAATACATTTAAAAGTTTTACCAGCTATTTAGAGTAAAGTTGGGAAAAGGCTGCCCAAATCGTGCAGTTTCCTTCTGGCCCTTAATTTTCTTGTGCTACAGGTTATCAAAGCACCTTGATACTTCCTAACCCCATTGAAGTCAATGGGAGTAGGCTAAGGCACCAGCAGTATAGATAGTGGACCTTTCATCACACACATGGGGTTGACTAAATTCATCTCTGCTGTGCACAGGTACAGCTTCCATTGAAGTAAATGAGTGTTGCATTCACTTAGCCTGGGGCTGAATTAATCCCGCCACCATCTCACAGTGATCTCTCTACAGCAGATCCGCACATTAATCAGGATTCCCAGCTGACGGTTCAGGCATCCAACCAAGGCCACAAAGTTTCAACTTTATTATTAAAAAGGTCAGAGGAGTTTTCGCAAAGAGCTTTTAATGGAATCAGAGTTACAAGCTGTGCTTTTTGGTTTAAGCAACTCATTAATGGTGTGAAAAGGAGCAGTGGCTCGCTGCTTTTCTTTTCGCTGTTCTTCTTTGAGGAAATTATGTGGCAATAATAAGATGCCTATGCCTTCACGAGGACAGTCCATTTTTCAGACCAGATAATTTCCATGCATTTTAAAGAATACCATGAAAACCCTTGAAGATTGGAGGCCGACTGCCACATAGAAAGAGAGATTTCTGCTCCTGCATTAGTCAGGCATCTCAGACCCTCACCCTACTAGCTCCATTGTGCACTACAAGTACAAGTGCTTTTTTGTAGAGCCTATCTGAGCCCTTGATCACAGAGAGTGTGCTCTCTCTCTCTCACACACGCACTCCTGCTGTTGTGTGAAGTGAAATCTAAGGACGCTGAAACCCAAACTGCTAAAGCTATTTTCCTTAATAGTGCAGTAGCAAGTATTACAATAATGCTTCGTGTTTTCATAGTGCCTTTCATTCTAAAGACTTTTCATTAATAGATACTAAAATCACTTCCCCCCCCTAGTGAAATGCAGCTACTTCTGGGGTGGAAAATGGCAGCTACTGCAATATTAAACAGCAACAGACGTAAGGAGGCTTAGAAAATTATTATATCCAATTGAAGCGGCAGTAGAAAGTTTAGAGTGGCTGAAGACAATCACCCCAAATGGAATTAGTCTGGAGAACTAAGGTCAACACCCCTAGTATGATGAAAAGTGTAAATATTTAAATACTAAAAGTAAAGAACTATCTCTGCTCTGTGTTTGTACAGTGCCCCGCACATTTGGTCCAGATGCTATGATAATACAAATCATAAAACAATAAATAAAGAGATTAAGTTATAATTATAAACCCATTCTAACAAAAAGAAATGCTGTTTATTCTATAGGTGGGCAAGTCTTCTGCTGTTTTTAATCACTTCTGTGATGGAAGAAAATTTGGCTCACTAGCTATCTAAAAGAAAAAATCTGAGAGATGCATTAAGATACTGTGAATGCTGTTGATGCATAGTAGCTAATAGCTTTGAGATGTCTGTCACAGATGGCAGATCATAGACTATTTCAACTTCACAGCTCTCTTGAAAGTACCTCTGATGAGTAGATTCCCCATCCCTGCATAAACATAACAATTAACAAAGGCAGGTGAAATGGTGCTGTTGGAAGATAAGGTTTATTTCCCTGCCTATAAATTATGTGCGTGAGTGTGTGCGCACACGTGCATATGCTAGTATCTGAAAGTCTTTGCTTGGCTCTCCTCCAGTTTACCCCGGGAAGAAAGCATTTAGCATGAAGCAGACTACTTGAATGACGCTATGGTTAAACCATTAGAGCTGCTTCTGTTCCAAGCGAGTGTGGTTTGTGCAGGTGCAGTTTTTGGGAGACTACAGTTGTAGATTATGTAACTTGCATCTCCCTTTTTAAACCTAAGATTCATCAGTCTATTTGGGAAGACTGATGCACAGTTAGAGGTTTGAGTGGGAAGAAGTGAGCAGTAGTTTTGGGGATCTCCTTGCACAGATTTTCTAAGTATAGCTAATTTCAGATTTTTAAGTGCTGGATTTTTAAATGAAGGAGGCACACATTTGTGCCTCTATATTTGCACAAAATTGCTTCAGGTGCATGGACAAATTGGGCAAATGCACAGGCAAGAAAGTAGATCACAGAATCATAGAATGTCGGCTAAATATCCAGCTGCATGTGCAAATGCCTGATTTGTGCATGCCATTGGAGCAACTGCACACATAAATATAGGTATGTGCACTTTTGCACACTAAATTTGGACTTGTTTTTAAGAATTTGTCATTAACCGTAAGCCAAACTTTACCATATAATGTTAATATCTCAGGGTTCAGACAACAGCTTTCAATTGATGGAGCACCTGTCCTTCACTAACTCGAATGTTCAGTCTTCATTTTGGAGACATGACCTGCCAAAAAAAGAACTCTCAAAAGCAAAAATATAGTGCTGTGCTAAGATGTTTTCACACTTCGTACGACAATCATGCTTCATGATTTCACACTGGAGGAAGTTTATATAAGCTCCCACCATATCCCACACCCTCTCAAATGGCAACTCCAACAACAAAAATTCTCAGCAGGGTATTTGCCATAGCGTGAAACACCCCAGAGTGTTTTGTTCTGTCAGCAAAAATGGTCAGAAAATAGAACAATCAATATTCATTTTGAAGCTAGAAACCGCAAGAATGAGAAGTGGATGAAACTTAACTATTCTCGCCACAGTCTTACTTATCCGATGAGATGCTTTTTGGCCATAGTAAGTATGTTCCAGTGAGGTTGTGCAGAACGGGAAGAGTTGTGTGCATGGCATTTTTATGGCAATGCACGGATGCTTATTCCATGCTGTCTGGAGTGGCCCATGAGCATGAATCCCAACCTCCGGACAGACTATGAAGAAGTAGGGCACAAACCCCAAACAAGTTGTGAGTTCTATACTTAGATTTCACCAACCAAGTATCAAGTGGGAACTCCTTAAACTCTACAACAGCCTTAACATGGAGTCACAGACAGTCCCCTTGGGTACTCCAGTTTATCTTGCCACCCAGGCAAGCTTGCCTTTGTGATAGATGGTCTTTTACACCAGAAATCACAATGTTCAAGTTACTTCCAGTCCCAAAGGACCAGTCACTTACCCCAGGTCAATTGCCCCTTAGATCCTATACCAAAAACAACGCTTGTAGCTGATCCTATAATTAACTAAAGATTGATTGATTAAGAAAAAGAAAGGAGTTATTTACAATGTTGAAGCAGGTAAACATACACATACAAATGAGTTACAGTCTTAGGTTCCAAAAGGTTAATAGGAACTGCTGTAATCGTCTTCTTTCATATGGCGATAATGGAACAACAAAAGCAATGGCATGACTACAGTTGAATCTGAAGGTCTCTTATCCAGTTCAGAGCAGAGGGCATAGCCAAGTGAATGGCTGTGACACCTCCAGGATGAGCAAAGATTGGGCCATTGTCCGTGACGTGTCTGACAGTTTGCTCCATGCCACAGTTACAGTACAGTGACTTCCTCACTTTCCATCGATGGAGTAAATATGCACATCTTCCACATCAGGTGCGGACACAGTTTAGAGCTGTCCATATGTGCCATGAGGAGGAGAAGCCCAGCACTTGCACAGTTGAGTTGTCAATTAGATTTTTGTTTAGTATGTTGGCAGCTGCCCAGACTTCAGACCATCTACTGAGAATTCACTTATCTTCCACAAGGAGGGCTGTGGCATGAAACCAGAAGGGTTCTCTTGATTTTATTGGTGGGGAATAGAGGTGTTAGGTAAAGGTGGAGCAGTAGTATGGTGTTTGCCATGATCTTTATGTATTCCCTAACTGTTGCAGTGTCTCATCGGATATTTGTTGGCATAATGTTAGCCAGTACTGATTGCCATGCAAGTGGTGTTGATGTGAGGGTGCCGCTGATTATGCAAAGAGCGGCATTATTTTCAGTGTCCGCTAAAATGGTGTGTGGGCTTTTGCTCCAAATTGTGGCACCAGTATTTCACTGTGGAATAGCGCAGGGCCAGTGTCAATATTCAGAGTATATGGGTGTTGCTTCCTAAAGATGTTCCTGTAAGCTTCAGTATAACGTTGACCCTCCCCTTCCTTTTCCTTTTGGTTTGTTTGAGGTGGTGTCGGAAGTTGAGTGTGTGGTCCAGGGTTATTCCCATGGACCGCGGATAATGATTGTGCATCAACACTGACCCAGAGAAATTGACGTTTAATGTTTTCTTGGCCTGGGTATTATTCCAATGGAAAGCTGAGACCACTGTTTGAGGCATTTAGCTTTAACTGTCATGCCTTGAAATAGGTTTCAGAGTTTTTAGTCCCGTTCTAGTCTCTAGAACCTTTTCTGAGGTTTCAAATGAGGAAGCTTGAGTAGCCAGCATGATGTCATCCATGTACATGTGGGAGGATGTTGGTAGAATATCGCTGATGTAGAGAATGAAAAGTGCTGGAGCTAGAACGGACCCTTGTGGGAGTCATTGTACAGTTTTCGCGGGACAACATCACCAAGATACACCGTGAATCTGCGGTTGCTCAGCATTTCCGTGATGAGCCTAATGGTAGGGCAACAGGGCATGGCTATTGCAAGTTCCAGTAGAAGACCTTTCCGCCATACTATATCATATGCAGAACGAAGATCAATAGATACTGTTGCTGTTTTAAGTTGGCATTGGTAGATGGCTTCTATATGGTCAATGCGAGGACGTGGTCACAACAGTTTCTGCCTATTCTGAAGCCAGCTTGTTCTTTGGGGACCAGTTCCTCCAGCAATGGCTTAATTCTCCAACATACTCCCTTTAAAAAGGCATCTGAAAAGACAGCAAGAGGCTCTCTCAAGTGTGATTGCTGAAGTGTTTTTTCCTCAATGTGCAATGGTGTCCATCGAGCCATCCACGCAGTTGCAGCTGGAGTCACTGTGCCTCAGGTGGGACCAATGCCACCAAAGCCTATGGAAAGTGCAGCCACCATCTCACCTTTGGAGGACTGTGGCAAGTCCTCTCTTCCCAGTCCAGGACAGGGGGAGTGTTAGTGGAGGAAAAAGAACTGGCCCTATTCCTCTGAGGAGACTGAGGCCCCAAAACAGCGCTAGATGTAAATAGTCCTTGCACTCAGATAAATGCAAGGACCACAGCAGTGCTTGGCCCCTGGGTGGGGGCCCAAGTTGGGAAAGTCCCTCCTCCCTCTTTGCTCACTTATTCCTGAGCATGAGGTTTGCAGAAGTCAGCATTGTGTGTGGAAATATTGCTGCTGCCAGCTGCCATTTTGTGTTTTATGCCTGCATCTGTTGTCAACAGCCAGAATGATATGGGTAGTGGTCCTGCAGACTTTCTGAAGAGTTTCAAAAAGAAGGACCATGCCATGTGGCCCTACGTTCTACAGCTGTTTTTCTTGATTGGGAAAGAACCAATCCTGGAACTCATGGCAAACAGCAAGTTAAGCAGCAGCCTAAAATGAACAGGAAAACATTCCTGCAGATTCCTAAAATGAAAGACAGAATCAGTGTCATCCCATAATTCAATCTGAAAAAATCCTCATTTTTGGCATATTTCTCTATCAATCGCACGCTGTCAAAGAATTTATAGTTTGCCACAGAACCCAGCAAAGCTGAGAGACAGAAATCAGAGGCATTGCTGAAAAATATGGCTAAAGCATTCTGAAAGAAGCATATGTCCTCATTTACATTTTGTATATTGCATGTGCATACACCATATATATGGTAGTATGGTTGAAACAAATATAATGTAGTTCATTTTCATCTCGTTTTTCTAAACTCCTGTGAGGTTTTTTTGTACAAAGTTAACTCTCAGTGGTTTACATGAGACTAACTGTAATTTTCTCTTGCTTCATGTCTGTTTTGTAACTGTAAGGAACAGTAATTAAGAAGAGAAACAGCCTAATGGTCCCATAATGCACTATTATACTGTCAGAGAGATCATAGAAACCACCATCAACCTTTAGTATTATCTACAAAGGAAATACAGTGGTGCAATATAGTTCCATTACATTTTCCCCTCTAAAATGAAAACATACAAAAATTCACTTTTTACACTAAACTTACGGGCTTTGTAGCAGCTTGCTGTTACATAGTTAGATGCTGTTGCTGAGACAATTTTGCAGACAATCAAATGAAAAAGGAATAGGCCTCTGTCAGTTTACCACTCTAAAGCGTAGAGTGGGATTTTCAAAAGCACCTACCAACTTTCAATGGGACTTGTACTCCTAAATCGCTTAAGCCCTTTTGAAAATTCTACTCTTATGCACATGTTTAAAATCCCCTGAGACTTAGTACTTTTCCCAAATAGGCAGGAGCGGCGCCAGGGTTTTTGGTGCCCTAGGCGGGGGTCCTTCCGCGCTCCCGGTCATCGTCGGCAATTCTGCGGCGGGGGAGTCCTTCCGCGCTCCCGGTCTTCGGGGCACTTCGGCGGCGGGTCCTGGAGCGAGTGAAGGACCCGCTGCAGAATTGCCACCGAAGACCCGGAGCAAGGAAGGACCCCCCCCCCGCCGCCGAATTGCCGCCCCCCCAAATCCTGGCGGCCTAGGCAACCGCCTAGGTCACCTAAATGGAAGCGCCGGCCCTGCAAATAGGGATGCTTTCATGAACTGTCACTTACAGAGTAATATCACTAAGGATCTAGGTGATGAATTCAGTGAGACCTCTGTTTTGTCTGTCTGTCTGTCTCCTCTGCTCGCCCCAAACCATTACTGCTCCAAATAAAATGACTAGTCTAAGTCAAAAACGAGATAAAGAAGACAATGCAAAGTTGCTAGAGAGGAATCAAGCTTGAAAAATGGGTGCTCAGTTTCACTGACTGGTGGATGTCTGCATACTTATAAGAAATATAAGAATTCTCTGCTGGGTTATCCAACAACAGAGGAACTGGATTGGGGAAGGGAGGGATGTTGTGAACCACTGCTGCACACAACAGCAGTAAAAAGGTAACAAGGCGGTTAAATGACATTCTCTGCATCATATGAAATACGTTTTGTTCCCAAAGTGCTCTATCAATCTTGACTGGTCTATTCCCCAACTGGTAATTACTAACTTTACTCAAGAGAGTAGTGTGGAATAATTACTTACTATCAACTGCTGCAGGAATGTTCAAAAAGGCACCAATAACAATAAAAAGAGAAGCACAAAAAGCAAATCCAGAAAAGCAGCCCTTTCAATTTATTTATTAGGTGTGGGCATATTACTAGAGGTGTCTCTTAGTAGTTGCATATTGATGTACCTTTCCAATTACTTTTTGCAATAACTTTTGTTTAGGGAGATTCACAGACAGAAAGAAAAAGAAACAAAATCTGTTAAAGAATGTTACTGAACCGGAAGTTCAGCTCTTACCTGGAATTTGTTGAAGAGGCATTTCTGTAATTTCAGACTTCATTGGAAAAATGAATAAGATGGAACAAACTGAAGTGCCAGTTTACAGAATTATGGGCCTGTCTGGTACCTACGTCATCATTTACATTTGTCAAAGTGAAAATGCTGCCAGTTCAAAATGGCATGGGTCAGTCCTGTAAGGTGCTAAGCAATTTGACTGATCCAACAAAGCACATTCTTTATTATGGTCTAAGGGCTACAGCACTGAAATGAAACTCAGGAGACCTGGGATCTATTCATGGTTTTGCCAGTGGCCTGATGAGTTGCTTGAGCAAGTCTCTTTGCAGCTCTGTGCCTCAGTTTCCCCATCTGTAAAATGGGGATAACAATGCTGACCTCCACCTACTGATGAAAAGCATTATATAAGAGCTAGGCATTAGCAGTATTATTGTTAAGTTCTATTGGAGTACCTGAGTGCAAGATTGAGCCATAAAGACTACGAGATGCATGTGTTACATTAAAGGCAACACAGTCTAGATTTTTTCCCTTTTCTCAAGAAAACAGTAACTGGTAGACTTCAGGATTGCCTATTGAGAATAGGCAAAGATTGCAGCTTGCTAAGTTAAATTTAGTACATTAGATAGCTTGTTACTTTTGTTTTGTTTCTAACCATATCTGTCTTTTTCTCTTGCTTAGTATCATTTAAATCTCTGTTATTGACTAATACACGTATCCTTAGTTTCACTGTAAACCATCTCAGTGCCGTTATAGTAAAGCCTGGGTTCTCAGGCTGGTATTTGCACTGTCTGCTTGGAGGCAGCAGACTTGGTAACTGCTGTGAGTGTCCAGTGATAAGGACTGGATACTACAGACACATGTCTCTGGGAACTGGGGTTGCACTGGAAGTGCAAGGTTTAGACTGGCAGAGTCTCGAGGAGTTTGTTGGTGAAGCAGACAGACTGGCATGGCAAGGAGCTAACACACAATCTTTCTTGCTGAGGCAGAGAGGTAACAGTGGCTTAATCTGGGCTCCTTGAGGAGAGCATCAGAAGCTATACATGTTTTCCAGAACAATGCCTTGTAGGAATTTCTGTTGCTTATACTGCACCCACGTACAAACCCTGAAATTGTAGCATAGAAACATAGTGGATCAGGCCAGCATCATAGACCACAGTGGCCACCACCATATGCTTCAGAGGACAAAGCAAGAAACCCCGGTGAAGGCAGAGGTGGGATAATGTGCATCATCATAACAATAGTTAGAGCCTAGCTTAAACCCTGAAACCTGAGGTTTATGTGCCTTCAAAATGTTTTTTTAAAAGCATTAACTATCGGATATTCTTGCAACCCATATAAATGTCCAGTTCAAATCTTGCCCTGTCTTACCAGCACTCATTTCCCACTCTACAACATCTCAACCACTTACTCCAGAAAAATGGAAAAACTCATATAAAGGCTCTATCTACAGACTGTGGTGTGACAGGGCAAGGCCAGATGGCTATAGGGAAGTAGTCCTGTTGGGATCCAGGAAGTGGGTGAGCGAAAGCCCGCCCACTGCTAAAGGACCTCCCCCCAGCCTAGGGGGAGGATCCACAGGTCTGGGATTCCAAGTGATTGTGGGGGACAACTAAAGAGATAACAGGAACGGGAGTGAGGTCACAGGACTAACTGAAGGAAACCTGACGGGGACACCGAGCAGAGAACCCCGGACAGCGCCCACTGCTCCTTGAAGGTGTCACGGGAGCCAGCGGACACCGCCCAGAGGAACTCTGCCCGGATGTGTGAACGGACTGAGGAGCGGAAATAGGCCCCACAGTCGCAGGAAACCCCGCCGGGGCAACAGGCAGAGAAAGACAGAAACCTGAGAGAATTCCCTTCTTTGCTAAACTGGACTTAAGGGAAAGAAATCCTAGAAGAAAATTACAGTTTGGAGGTGGTTTTCCCCATCAAAATATTGGAAAACCACGAAACTGGAAAGTTAATAAAGACAAAAAAAAAAAAAAAGAAGTAAATCCCACAAACATGGGAAAGAATATGGAAATGCTGGATTAAGGTACTCTAAATTACCTTATCTCCATTTCATTACTACTTCCCCTGCAACTCTGGAGATAAGGTAATGCCTGCATACTTCAGGACTGAAAAAGAGCTATATACAAATACAGTATGTAAGCCATAGGTGTCTATGCAACCACAAATTCACCCTCCTTTGATAAGACAGCAGCACTGACATCTTGCTATATACGTACCAGAACAGCATCCTCAACCTTATTCTCTGCATGAAGACCAATACAACTTCCTTCCAAATTTGGATGGAGTCAATGACAAGAATATACACAAGATATATCTAAAGGCATTGCAATTGTAAATCAGAATAGAACTAAAGGCATTACAAAACATTTCAGCTGAACACTACTGTGGAATGCATTCAAACCTTGTTGACAAAGATTCCTTGACATGGAAGTGTGACAGAATATACTCATGTTCACACCATTGTAATAATCTTTGTATAAAGTATGTCTCTTGAACTATCATTTAAAAACTCAATTTTCCGGGTGGCATTGTCCTGGTAAAATATATGTGGCAACATTATATGTGAAGTTATAAGATTCCCCTATATGATGTTATTAACACATGTTCCAAACCCCGCAGCCCTGCTCAGACACAAACTAGCAAACAGGTCTGTCCTAAACAAAGGAATGTGTGCTTGACTTAATTTGCATTTAAGTAGTAAATAGTCATTATACAGCAAGGGAAAACAAAGGAAGTTCAAACAGGTGAAAAAACCAGCCAGGAATATCCTTCCACATAGACCCTGGGTCTCCTGCGTCTCAGCTGCAAATGTTCTTCAAGAGGGGGACAAACATGCCAAGGCACCCCCTGCTCTCTCCCCCTGCCCATTGCATTCACTGCACTTGAAGAGACTAGGGGCTTGTCTACGCTGGCAAGTTTCTGCGCAGTAAAGTAGCTTTTTGTGCTCAAACTACAGCCGCGCACACGCTGCCAAGCCACGTTGTGCGCAGAAACTCCTCACTTGCAGCGCTGCAAAAAACCCACCTCGATGAGAGTCGAATGGGTATTTGTGCAGCGGCACCAGCGCTCTATTGCCAGTGTAGACACTTGATTGCTTTCTGGGCTGTAATTGGCCTCCGGAGCTGTCCCATAATGCCTCAAGTGACCGCTCTGCTCATTGTTTTGAACTCGGCTGCTCTGGAGACATGCGCCCCTCCCCTTTCAAAGAACCATTTCTGACAGCCCTTGTGTGCTGTGCTGATCTGCTCCGGGACACAAAGCAAACCATTAATGTGGAATGCTCGTGCTGTTGAACATAGAGGCTAAGCAAATCCAATTTCCCCATAAGAATTAATGTAAATGGGGACGGGGGTTAGGTTCCAGGGAATTTTTTTTTTTTTTTTTGGCCAGACAACAGGCATTATATATATTTTAAACAATTTTAAACAAGCAATTTAATACAGGTATAAGTTTTAAAAAAATTTAAAGAAACAATTTAATACTACAATCATCATTGCTGAGTATGAACCAAAGGGAACATTATGGCTGAGTATGAAGCAATGGGAGCTGCCCCCACCTTACCCCACACAGGCACAGCCCACTGGCACTCCACACAATGAGGCAGGCAAGGAGGCTGAAGGTGCTGTAGGCTAGGAGGGGCACATTGTGCAGCAGGAGCTGCAGCTTCCCCTAATGTGCAAGCACCGGAGG
Organism: Chrysemys picta bellii; assembly: GCF_011386835.1. Classification (NCBI taxonomy): domain Eukaryota; kingdom Metazoa; phylum Chordata; order Testudines; family Emydidae; genus Chrysemys; species Chrysemys picta. Next base: position 114,288,136 of record NC_088796.1, read on the forward strand.
TGGGGGGCTCAACCCTTGACCCGCCCACGCCGCCCCTTCCCTCAAGCCCCCAGCCTTAACCCGCCTGGTCTTCCCTCACCTTCTCCTCTGTTACTCCACACGCCGCATCCTCACTTCTCCCCCCTCCATCCCCTGCCTCCTGCCCGTGGCAATCAGCTGGTTTGCGGTGTTCAGGAGGGAGGAGTGAGGACTTGGTGCGCAGGCTCCCCCTCCCTCCCCTGCCTCCTGAACGCCGCAAACCAGCTAATTGCTGCGGGCAGGAGGCAGGGGGAGCAGGGGGAAGGTGCTGATCTCTGAGGTCCGCTGGCAGGCGGAAGGTGCTGGGGTGGTGGGCGTAGGGGAGCTGATAGGGGGGCTGCCAGCTGTGGACAAAGCAGGCAGCCAAATGACGTTATAGTGAAGCATTGCACAACTTTAATCGAGCATGTTCTGTAATGGAGCAGAGATGTAAGATCGAAACAACGTTAAGCGAGGGGACGTTAAGTGAGGAGTTACTGTACCACAATACACGGTCATCTTTGCCATTGCAAGCGCTGCTAATGTGGATGCGCCTCCAGCGTCACAAGGAGCACAGTGTGGATATGCAACAGCAGTTTAATTCCAGTGTTTTAATAAAAGTGGTATAACTTGTGGTGCAGAATGGGCTTAGTGAACTCGGCTGCCCTGGAGACATGCGCCCCTCGTACTGTCCAGGAAAGGGCTGGGCAGTACAGGACATACATTTCTGGGGGAAAGTCTGGGACTGGGAGTGTGATAATTTTTAAGGCTGATAAGAGCCAAGGTGTGGCTGGCTGGAGCACACTCAGACACAGCTGGGAGTGATTCACATGCTGGAGGCTGTTTGTGAGTAGTCTAGATTGGGGCCCACAGCAGAAAGGCATTGTAAAGGACACCCCAGGCTATAGGGAAAGGGTGACACAGCTACTCATTAATCTGGATTGTACAATGGTATCTCACAGGAAGCTATAATGCATGGTGAAAATACAGGCAAATGAAGCTAAGAACAGAGATCCTTCTCCTCCTATGGTAGTGTAGCGATGTGCGCTCACCCCTGCGGTGCCTTCTACTGGTTGTCTCTGGGCATTAGCTCGTTTTCCAGCCCAGAGCGTCCTCTGCGGACCGGTGTCCCGCTGCCGCTTGGCCCCCGTGTCCCTCCCGGACCCGGTGCCCCATTATCTGGGGTGCTGCACCTTGGCAGGAACCCCTTTCGCTCAGGGTCTTCCCTCCCCAGGGAACCCCCACCCCTTATCCCCACCTTGCCACAGTGTAAGGCTACTGCCGGTCACCACCTAGCCCCTGTTCTCTGGGGCAGACTGCAGTATAGGCCACTCATCACTGGCAAGGGGGGTTTGGACCTGCTGCCTTCACCTACCCCTGGGCTGCCCTCTGCAACCCCCAGTACCCGTTGGCCTTCTGCTAGGCTGCAGTCTGGGGCTTTCCAGGCTGGAGCCTCCCCAGCTCCTCTGCCTTTCCCCAGCCCTGCTCCACTCAGGTACTCTGCTCAGGTCCCTGCAGCCAGGTCTATCTCCCTCTAAAGCTAGAGGGTGACTCTTGAGCTCCCGGCTCCCAGCCTCTTATATAGGGCCAGCTGAAGTCTGATTGGGGCATGGCCCAGCTGGACCTACTTCCCCAATCAGCCTAGTAGCTGCTTCTCCCTGCAACAGCCCTCTCCCAGGGCTGTTTTAAGCCCTCCTGGGCCGGAGCGGGGTTACTGCCCTGCTACAGGTAGGTAAGTGCAATACTGAATACTTATTATTTTATGCTTGAAAAGGATAAATAAAGAAGATGGTCAGTCACTTGGATAGCTATGAAATATCTTCTCCAGTAATTATCTTCTCCAGTAATAAACTTGAGTTCCTTTTGGAACTTGGAGTTATGAGAAGCCAGTACAACCCCATTGAATTTATTCTATCCACCTCACACTCATTAATCAGCCATACCCAACGTGAAACACAGGGTAATCAATCAATTTTCAGTTTCAATTGTTTTGACATTGATATTTAAACCAAAGCTTTAAATAGGAACATCCAAAGTTAATGCTATGAGAGCATTTGTGTTTTGTCTGTTTTATTCTTATACTGAATTGCTTCTAAAGAGAGTTTCAATCAATTGTACTTGCCTTAAAGGAAAGAAAGACATGCACTTAGGATAAGACAGCTTATGTTCTGTAATATGTACATTTATGCAAATATCTAATTACATGATGTACATTTTATTGCAATTTTTCATGTTTCTTATTTCTTTCCCCTTAGATTTTGCATTTGAAATAATGGAAAGAAAAAAATATATAGAACCACTCAAGATTCCCAATTTTTAACCAATTTAAATACAAATAAGAATTTCATTATAAATTTAAGAGACACACAAACCCATTGGAAAGCCAGAGTAAAAACTGCAATAATAGATCCCATGTGTGTGCTTTTTCAAACAGATGCAAAATGACAATTTAAAGCTTAGCACTTAAAGCAAACAGCACTTTGTATCCTCAGAGCCCTTCACAAACATTAATTAATGAATTAATTGTTACAACTCCTATGAGGTAAATATTGCTATCCCTAGTTTACATGTTAGTCAGGAGAATTAAAACCAAATACTCTCTGGAAAGTTACTAAGGAACAATTGGTATTTTCATAGTCTGTTGACCTGCTCACTGTGTTGTAACTAGGGTTAGTCAAAAGTTTTCTATCAAAACTGTTCTTTAATAGAAAATAGGGTTTATGACTAAATGCATTTTTTCACAAAAAGCGTGATTACTATGGAGAATTTTACTTTTTCGTTGAAAAACCCAATGCCCCAAACCTGAAATATTTCAGCCACAATTAAAATATTCCAATTTGGAAATGTGCCACTGTGGCTAGCAACTCCTCTGATACACCACTGCCTTTCTCCAAGAGGGCAGTCCATGGTGCATCATGGGAGATACAGGCCAGGCACCCGGCCCAGACTACCAAGAGAATATAGGACCCGAACCAAAACTCCCAGGAGGCATTGCAGCAGCATTTTGAAATTAAAATATTTTGGGTTTTGGCTGATTTTTGGTAATCACATTTTTGCTGGAAGAAAAAAAATCAGTTTTCCATGAAAGGTTTAGATGAAAACAATTTTTTAAAAATATTTTCTTCCAAGTTTTCATATGGATCACCCCCCACTTCCCACCATTTTTTATCCAGTTCTAGTAGTAATTGATTAAGGGACAAAAATAAAATTATTGTTGCTTTTTATTCCTGTTAGAACTGAGCTAACACAGCTATGGGAGAGTGAGCTAGAGTCTTGAGTGTTGTCAGTAGAATTACTTTACAAGATACCAGTCAGTTATATTTGATATAGTAAGAATCACATAAACTTGGTGGAATGATGATAATTAATGGGAAACGGTAATACCAGGGTACAAAATATATAGTGGGGGAGTGGCACTATGTGTGAAAGAAAGCATAGAGTCAAATATAGTAAATCTTAAATTAATCAAACTGTTACATATAATCTTTATGGATAGAAATTCCGTACTTGAATAATAAGAACACAGCAGTAGGAATATATTACCATGCACCTGACCAGGATGGTGACCATGAGTGTGAAATGCTCAGGAAGATTAGAGAGGCTACAAAAACAGAAAACCCCAAAATAACAGGCATTTCAACTATCCCAATACTGACTAGAAACATATCACCTCAGTTTGGGATGCAGAGATAAAGTTCCTAGACTCCATTAATTACTACTTTTTGGAGCAGCTAGTCCTGGAACTGACAAGGGGAGATGCTGTTTTTGATTTAGTCCTAAGTAAAGCACAGGATCTGATCTAAGAGGTGAATACAGCTGAACTGCTCAGTAATAGTGACCATAATATAATTAAATTTAACATCCTTATAGGAGGGAAAATACCAAAGAAATCCACAATAGTAGTTTTTAACTTCAAAAAGAGGAATACTACAAAAATGAGGAAGCTAGTTAAATGGGAATTAAAAGGAACAGGCACAAGAATGAAATGCCTGCAAGCTCCATGGAAACTATTTAAAAATACCACAATAGAGGCTCAACCTATATGTATACCCTCCTTCCTTCCCCTGCAAAAAAACTGTAAAAGGACCAAAAAAATGTCACCATGGCTAACCAGAGTAAAAAGAGATATTAAGAGACAAAAAGACATCCTTTAAAAACTGGAAGTCAAATTCTACTAGGGAAAATAGAAAGAAAACTCTGGCAAGTCAAGTAAAAAAGTATAATTAGGCAGACCAAAAAAATAATTTGAAGAGCACCTATAAAAAACCCCAAAATGTAACAGCAACTTTTTTTCATAAAGCAGAAGCAGGAAGCCTGCCAAACAATCAGTGGGGCCACTAAACAATAGAAGTGCAAAAAGAGCACTCAAGGAAGATGACCATTGTGGAGAAAGCTTAATGAATTCTTTCCATTGGTCTTTACCTCAAAGGATGAGAGGTAGATTCCCCACACCGGAGAAGTTCTTTTTAGAAGACAAATCTGAGGAACTGATCCAGATTGAGGGGTCAACAGAGGTGGTTTAGAACAAGTTGATAAATTAAACAGTAATGAGTCACCAGGACCGGATGGTATTTACCCTAGAGTCCTGAAGGAACTCAAATATGAAATTACAGAACTAACCAACCATGATATGTAACCTATTGCTTAAATAAGCCTATGTACCAGATGACGGGAGGGTAGCTAATGTAACGCTTTTTTAAAAACAGGTTCCAGAAGTGATCCTTTCAGATACAAGCCAATATGCCTAGCTTCAGTATCAGGCAAACCAGTTGAAATGATAGTAAAGAATGGAATTATCAGACACATAGATAAGCATGATATGTGGGGAAGAGTCAACATGACTTATGTAAAGGGAAATCACTCCTCAATCTATTAGAATTCTTTTATGGTGTCAACAAGAATGTGGACAAGGATGTTCCAGTTGATATAGTGTACTTGGACTTTTAGAAAGCTTTTGACAAGGTCCTACACTATGGGCTGTTAAGAAAAGTAAGGAGTCATGGGATAAGAGGGAAGGTCCTCTCATAGATCAGTAAGTGGTTAAAAAGATAGGAAGCAAAGGCTAGGAATAAATGGTTAGTTTTCACAATGGAAAGAGATAAATAAATATCTCTCCTCCCCCAGAGATCTGTGCTGTTCAACATATTCATAAGTGATCTGGAAAAGGGGGTAAATAGTAAGTTTGCAAAGCGTGCAGATATTAAATTATTCAAGATAGTGAAGTCCAAAGCTGACTGCAAAGAGTTACACAGAGATGTCACAAAACTGGGTGATTGGGCAACAAAATGGCAGATGAAATTCAATCCTGATAAATGCCAAGTAATGCATTTTAGCAAAAAAAAAAACCCAGCTATACATACAAAATGATGGGATTTAAATTATCTGTTATCACTCAAGAAAGAGATCCTGGAGTCATCGTGGATTGTTCTATTAAAACATCAGCTCAATGTGAAGTGATAGTCAAAAAAGCTAACAGAAAATTACGAACCAATAGAAAATAAGGTAGAAAATATCATAATGTCACATATAAATCCATGGTATGCCCATACCTTGAATAGTGTGTGTGATTCTGGTTGCCCCATTTCCAAAAAGATATATTAGAATTGGAAAAAGTACAGAGAAGGGCAATAAAAGTGATTAGGGGTATGGAATAACTTGCGTAGGAGGAGAAATTAAAGACTGGGACCGGTTTCAGAGTGGTAGCAGTGTTAGTCTGTATCATTATAATATTCAAAAACCAGTAGGGGAACACTTCAATCTCCCTGGACACTTAATAATAGACTTAAATGTGGCAATTCTTCAACAAAAAAACCTTCAAAAACAGACTCCAACGAGAAACTGAAGAACTGGAATTAATTTGCAAACTGGACACCATCAACTTAGGCCTGAATAAAGACTGGGAGCGGATGGGTCACTATAAAAAAACTAATTTTCCCCTCCTGATACTCTCACCTTCTTGTCAACTGTTTGAAATGGACCACCTTGATTACATTGAACTCATTGGCACTACAAAATATTTAAAAAAAATTGTTTTCATCTAAATCTTTCATTGTCAACTGTTGAGAATAACCCACTTCCACCTTAATTGAATTGGCTCATTAGCACTGACCGCCCCCACTTGGTAAGGCAACTCCTATCTTTGCATATGCTGTGTATTTATACCTCTCTACTGTATTTTCCACTCCATGCATCTGATGAAGTGGGTTTTAGCCCACGAAAGCTTACGCCCAAATAAATTTGTTAGTTTCTAAGGTGCCACAAGGACTCTTCGTTGTTTTTAAGACTGGGATTCTTCATCTTAGAAAAGGGCTGACTATAGGGAGATATGATAGAGGACTATAAAAGCATGAATAGTATGGAGAAGGTGAATAGGGAAGTGTTATTTATTTCCTTTATAACACAAAAATCAGGGATCACCCAATGAAATTGGTAGGTAGCAGGTTTATAACAAACCTAAGGAAGTACTTCTTCACTCAATGCAGTCAACCTGTGGAACTCATTGCCAGGGGATGTTGTGAAGGCTGAAAGTATAACTGGGTTAAAAAAAGAATTAGATGAATTCGTAGAGGACAGGTCCATTGATGGCTGTTAGTCAAGATGCTCAGGGACACAACACAATCCAATGTTCTGGTGTCTCTAACCCTCTGACTACTAGAAACTGGGACTGGACGAGAGGGGATGGATCACTCAATAATGGCCCTGTTCTCTTCATTCCTTCTGAAGCATCTGGCACCAGCCACTGTTGGAAGACAGGATACTGAGTAGATGGACCATTGGTCTGACCCAGTATGGCTGCTCTTATGAAGGCAGTGGAGGGCCTTCAGCTGTATTAATGTCACCAAAAGCATAATGTGCCCTGTACAAACCTCTATTACAATGATTATGCATCATGAGAAGAGATCCCAGCTTAACTCTCAGAGACCATCTTAATTTTACTGGTATGGTCGTCAGAAAAAGAGAGCCATTTTACTTGTAAATTAAACATATTTGATATGAAAATCATTGAGATGCAATTGACGTAGAACTCCACAGTGCTATTTTAGTGCAAACTATCCCACTGCATAGGAAAGATGGGAAGTATGGCAAGAGACCAACCTGGCTTAACCAGGAGATCTTCAATGATCTAAAAATCAAAAAAGAGTCCTACAAAAAGTGGAAACTAGGTCAAATTACAAAGGATAAATATAACAAATAACACAAGTATGTAGTGACAAAATTAGAAAGGCCAAAGCACAAAACAAGATCAAATTATGTAGAGAAGTAAAGGGTAACTAGAAAACATTCTACAAATACATTAGATACAAGAGGAAGACCAAGGACAGGGTAGGCCCATTACTCAATGAGGGAGGAAAAACAATAACAGAAAATGTGGAAATGGCAGAGGTGCTTAATGATTTCTTTGTTTCAGTTTTCACCAAGAAGGTTGGTAGTGATTGGACGTCTAACATAGTTAATACTAGTGAAAATGAGGTAGGATCAGAGGCTAAAATAGGTAAAGAACAAGTAAAAAATTACTTAAGTTAGATGTCTTCAAGTCACCAGGGCCTGATAAAATGCATCCTAGAATACACAAGGAGCTGACTGAGGAGATATCTGAGCCATTATCTTTGAAAAGTCATGGAAGACGGGAGAGATTCCAGAAGACTGGAAAAGGGCAAATATAGTGCCTACCTATGAAAAGTGAAATAACAACAACCCGGGGAATTATAGACCAGTCAGCTTAACTTCTATACCTGGAAAGATAATGGAGCAAATAATTGAGCAATCAGTTCGCAAACATCTAGAAGATAATAAGGTGATAAGTAACTGTCAGCCTGGATTTGTCAAGAACCAATCTTGTCAAACCAACCTGATAGCTTTTTTTGACAGGGTAACAAGCCTTGTGGATAGGGGGGAAGTGACAGATGTGGTATATCTTGACTTTCGTAAACTTTTGATACTGTCTCGTATGACCTCATAAACAAACTAGGAAAATGCAACCTAGATGGAGCTACTATAAGGTGGGTGCAAAACTGGTTGGAAAACCGTTCCCAGAGAGTAGTTATCAGTGGTTCACAGTCATGCTGGAAGGACATAACGAGTGGGATCCTGCAGGATCAGTTCTGGGTCTGGTTCTGTTCAATATCTTCATCAATGATTTAGATAATGGTATAAAGAGCACACTTATAAAGTTTGTGGATGATACCAAGCTGGGAGGGTTTGCAAGTGCTTTGGAGGATAGGATTAAAATTCAAAATGATCTGGACAAACTGGAGAAATGGTTTGAAGTAAATAGGATGACATTCAATATGGACAAATGCAAAGTACTCCACTTAGGAAGGAACAATCAGTTGCACACATACAAAATGGAAAATGACTGCCTAGGAAGGAGTACTGCGGAAAGGGATCTGGGGGTCATAGTGGATCACAAGCTAAATATGAGTCAACAGTGTAATGCTGTTGCAAAAAAAGCAAACATTGTTCTGGGATGTATTAGCAGGAGTTTTGTAAGCAAGACACGAGAAGTAATTCTTCTGCTCTACTCCACACTGATTAGGCCTCAACTGGAGAATTGTGTCCAGTTCTGGGCGCCACATTTCAGGAAAGATGTGGACAAATTGGAGAAAGTCCAGAGAAGAGCAACAAAAATGATTAAAGGTCTAGAAAACATGATTTATGAAGGAAGATTGAAAAAATTGGGTTTGTTTAGTCTGGAAAAGAGAAGACGGAGAGGAGACATGATAACAGTTTTCAAGTACATAAAAGGTTCTGACAAGAAGGAAAGAGAAGACTTGTTCTTTTTAACCTCTGAGGACAGGACAAGAAGCAATGGGCTTAAATTGCAGCAAGGGAGGTTTAGGTTGGACATTAGGAAAAACTTCCTAACTGTCAGTGTGGTTAAGCACTGGAATAAATTGCCTAGGGAGGTTGTGGAATCATCATCATTAGAGATTTTTAAGAGCAGGTTAGACAAACAGCCATCAGGAATGGTCTAGATAATACTTAGTCCTGCCATGAGTACAGGACTGAACTAGGTGACCTCTTAAGGTCCCTTCCAGTCCTATAATTCTATGATTTATTTATTTTTAAGAGCCACTTTTCAGAATGGAAACACATTTGAAGGATTTTGCCAAATGCCACAGATTCAGATTGTGTGAGTCAAGTGTCAGCGTTGGGATTAGAACAAGAGTTCCTGAGACTCCTAAATCCGGATCTTAAAACCACTGTCTCTCGCTGCAGAGAATTTTCTCTGTGTGCCTCGAAAGCATGTCTCTCTCACCAACAGGAGTTGGTCTAATAAAATATATTACCGCTCCCACTTGTCTCTCTAATATCCTGGGACCAACACGGCTACAACAACACTGCAAACAAGAAAGGAGTGTCAGATGGGGCATCCCCCACTGACAGCTTGGCAGGTTGCACCAACTCAGGACATTCATGATAAAGGAAGTCACTTACAAAGCATCACATTGAAAGGGCAAGAGAAGAGTGAAATCTGTCAGCACACATGCTGAGCACAGAAAATTCAGAAACACCTCCAAAACTTGGTATACTTCCTGGAAGTTCCTCTGTGCAATTAAAAGAAGGCAGCTGAGAGGCAAAGAAGGTTGATTACTATAATAAATCTTATATTATGCTTATTATGGTAGCAGTTAGGGACTAACCAAGATTGAAGCTCCATTGTGCTAGACACTGTACAGAATAATAGATAGTCTTTGCCCGAAAAGCTTACAGAGATGTTATTGAACGGCATGAATCCCTGACTGATAACAGAATATAAGTGTTCATATGCTCTCTTGGTTCATATATGATGTCCATCACCATAGCATCTGAGCACCTCATATAATGAATTTATCCTCTGGAAGATGGGGAAATATCAGCATCCGAATTTTTCAGGTAGTGTGCTGATGCACAGAAATAATTTACCAGCCCCCTTCGCCCTTCCTCCCCATATCAGTACTCATGCACCAATCCAAAATAGACGCAACACTTAACAAATCCACACTGAGGGCGGCGCCACCTGGAGCACCCTCCTGTGACAGGCCACAGCATAACAGTCATGTCTGCCTCAGTTTCCCCTCTCAGGTGACCCTATAACTTCACTTCAGGCTGTCTTGTCCCATCCTCCAGGCAGGTTTAGTACAACAACATAGTCCAAATAGTCCATAACCTAAGTCCCAAACATATCACCCATTTCTCACTCCAGTGCAAACAGTAATTAAAACTCAAGACATCTCATTCCTCGATACCCCACATACTGGCACCTTCAACCAGGCTGGGACTCTCCTCAGTCCCCTCCTTTCTTTGTACCAGGACAGCCATCCTAGCTATTCCAAATGGAGTGCAAACCTGCTGTTCCCAGCAGGAACCCCATAGCCTTTCTGCTGGAGCATCCTTGCCAGGGGAACTTCCCCTCACTTCTCCAGGCCCTTTCGTGGTTCTTTTGTGTCCAACTCTCCAGTCCTGGACATATAGGGGCTTACCCACTGCCACTGTTCCCTTGCCCTCAGACCTCTTCAGTCCTCAGGTCTGTCTCTCTGGCTTAGAAGCAGCAGGCAACTCCCTCTGCTGCTTCTGCTCTCTTACCTTCAGCTTTTCCCCGGGAACCACCTTCTGCTTCTTTCTGGGACTCCTCCAGTCCCCTGGACTCAAGCAGCTCCTACCTGCCTTGACTGAACCAGTCTGGTCTGATTCAATGGAACTTCCCCTTTATGGGTCTCTCCCTGATCCTCCACGCTCTCTTAATTGGCCAAATGAGAGCACCCACTCTGTCACAGGGGAACTGGATCTACTTCATTTACAGGGGCCAGCCACCCTGTGACACACTGTATGGAGGGTATGGAAAGAGTTATTTTTCCTCCCCATAGTGGCGGAACAGTATTTCAGGTTAGCTATTACTCCAATGTGGAATACCACTTTGGGATAAATTCTGTGGGAACCAACCTTTTAAGTCCTCAGTTCAACATCCAATATGTTGTTAATTGATATTTCTGTATAAAATGGGCGTGTTTGAAAGGCAGCTTGTTCTTTTGCATCTAATTAATTTTCAAGTCAAACTCTAGTCTTGCCATAGAGTTTGCTTGCCCCCACTTTCTAACTTTTACGAGTGCTGACATCCAGCGATTTACTGACACCATATCATTCAAATAGCCAGATTCTGTTCTTCAAAGAAGATAGGCACAGCTCCATGATAAATGGCTAGACATACATAAGCATAAAATATCAATACTATAATATCTAACCTGGTCTACTTCTTTGCAAAACCACTGGTGATTGATTATTTACTTTAATATGGGGTATCCGCTGTATCCATAGTTTTAAATATAATTTGCTTTGCGCTACAGATAGCTAGCAAATGTACATTTTGAATTTCCTTGATGGTCAGTGATGACTTATCCGGTGAAATCTGACTTACAGTTTATCACAGTGCTGAGGTTGAAAATAATAGAAAAGATCTGTCAAGGTGATTTGATATTCTTTCACATAAGGGACTGAATCAGCAGTCTGAGAGCTCATGAGAGCTAAACTCTAGGTAATAGAGCAGTCACGGGGTTTAACTTTAAATGATGTCCAGTAACACTGCACACGTACCAGTCACTTGTGTTGTGTTGCAATGGTGGAAGGAGTAAGGACCATGGTGTGTGGTTACAGTAAAGGGAAGTGCTGTATTAGTAATAATCCAGAAGCAACACACAGTCAGCACTACTTCTGCATGTAGCAAGACTGACAGTATTATCTGTTCAATTGTTTTCCAATACCTTTGCTCCCATGGGCCGTCACTTAGGACATTAAATTATTTTGGTGGCTCTTGCAAAGCTGAAACACTGGCCTGTCTAGTTAAGGTGGTAATTTGAATATTAGCTGCATAGGCGCAGGCCTTGAACTGAGCTCCGTGTGGGTGGATCTGAGTCCACACTCGGACTGTGTGAATAACAGATTTTTTTGGTTCCCAGGCAATGGAAGAAATCATTTAAACCATTTTTTATTTTAAAATAAATTAAAGTTAAAGGAAATTTTGAAACAAAAAATTGTTTCAAACTGAAAGTTGAAACATCTCATTTCAAGATCGTCAAAATGAAAAATTTCGATTAAAAAAAAAAAGTATTTTTGGAGCTAAAACTACACAAATTTGCAAAACTTTTGGGTGTCTCCTGTGATGCTGGCTGGCCAGGTCATGCTATAGTGTATTCAGGTCAATTCAGTTGCGTAGATCAAAATAATGGTTAGATGTATAAGTGTGTATTCAGATGTTTAAATTTCATGAAAACTAGTGGAATGTTGCTTGTATTGTTTTCACTGATCGGAACCTGTCAAAATATAATAGCGAACATTTAGCTGGTAAATATCCTTGTAACTAATTTACCCATCAAAGAAATCTTGTGAAATGCTAATGAAGGACATAATTTCAAACCAAGGGCCATTATGTAAATCAGGGGTCGGCAACGTTCGGCACACGGCTCGCCAGGGTAAGCACCCTGGCGGGCCGGGCCAGTTTTATTTACCTGCTGACGCGGCAGGTTCGGCCGATCGCGGCCCCTACTGGCTGTGGTTCGCTGTCCTAGGCAAATGGGGGCGGTGAGAAGCCGCGGCCAGCACATTGCTCGCCCGTGCCTCTTCTCGTCGCCCCCATTGGCCCGGGACGGCGAACCGCAGCCAGTGGGGGCCGCGATCGGCCGAACCTGCCGCGTCAGCAGGTAAATAAAACTGGCCCGGCCCGCCAGGGTGCTTACCCTGGCGAGCCGCGTGCCGAACGTTGCCGATCCCTGATGTATATGGTCAGGGTCAAAAGTTTAAGTGTGTTCCTCACTCACCTCATCAAAGGAAAGGCCCACATGGGTAGAGACACTGTCAGCTTGCTTTCTGGGTGAAGACACTATAAATATGGATTGAATGAAAAATCCTTTATCTCTTGACTGTTGGATTCTAACGGAGCAGAACAATGGAATGTGAAGATGGAGATGAGATCCCCAGAGTTACTCTGGGTAGCCCTGAGAGACTTTTGGGAAACTGACAGATTACCACATCTCTGCTAACATTTGGAATTATAGACTGTGACTCACCTGTACATATCTTTTTCCTGCTTTAACCTCTCAATAACTCATTCTTTTTTCTTAGTTAATAAGCCTATAGTTAGTTTACTATAGAATTGGGTGCCAGCATTATCTTTTGTTTTCTGACAGTCTGGCCTGAGATAGGCACTCTCAGTTGTGAGCCACTCCAGACAGCATGACATCGCCGAATCTGCATTTTTCATGAAAAAAAAGTTTCTGCTAATTTTTTTTGCTCAGAACAAGTCCACATGGAGCCCTGTTGTCTTCAGGGCCATCAGAGGAATTTGCAACAATGATCTGTGAGTCAATCACATGACCATAAATGGAAAGTTCTCTTTGCCTTTGTACATCTGTGCTTTCATCTGCAAGGATGCTGAGAACAGCAGAGCCTTGCATTTTTCATCAATTTGCTTTGAGGAGAATGTAGCCAATTTCCCATGAGGTAATTTATCAATATTAGGGCACTTTCATTCAGAAAAAAACTGCATTAAACTCTCATTTGTGCATGGGAAGGCTCTCTTTTATTAGTTAAGCAATTTTAAGACCTGCAGTGATAGCTCTTTGTCTGCAATGCCTTTAATGCAGAAATCATTGTTCATCCTCTCAGAAACGGCAGCTGCTTTGTGATCTCTAGTGTGTTCACGGCCAAATTCATCAGTCAGACTCCCTTTGACCTACTTAAAGCCACTCTGCTCATAAGCAGGGAAGTCTAAGTTGGCATAAAATTTACATGCTAGGGGACCCGAAAAAGATCCAACTTAAAGCAATCTTCACAATACTTTAGACCCCAATTCATCAGTCCGTCTCTGTTCAGCAAAGCACTTATCCACGTACTTAACTTCAGACATGTACTTAAGCCATATCGACTTCAATGGAATGTCAGCACATCAGTTTGCTGAACTGGAGCCTTAAAATACACCTTCTTCCAGATCCTTGCCATACAAATTACACCAAAAGACTCCTGTACTCATCAGTAGAGGATAAGAGAGTCTAATTTTACAGGTGTCTTATTTACACCATCTTAACACATCAGTTTCGAATCTCGTCTTGCATGTCTTTGCAGAGTACTATTCTAAAGGTATATTTGTTCTTATAAGTTTTGCATATAGTACATCATTTTATTTTTATCTGCACTGAAATATAGCCGCAAGAAAAATCACAAAGCCATCAAGGTTGGAAAAATTCTCTTTGTGGCTGATTTTATCATAGTGGAACCTGACTTAGGACCCAGTTCAGTAAGGTACTTACAGGGCCGGCTCTAGGCACCAGCAAAACAAGCTGGTGCTTGGGGCGGCACATTTTTAGGGGCGGCATGGCCGGCGCCAGAATGCCGCCCCTAAAAATGTGCCCCGGCCGCCCTAGCTCACCTCCGCTGCTGCTGCCACGGCGTGCGAAACAGCTGATTCGCGTGCCGCTACTCGCCCTCCCTCCCAGGCTCTCAAACCTGGGAGGGAGGGGGATACTCCGAGTGGCCGCGGCGCGGCGCCGCTTCTCCCCCTCCCTCCTAGGCTTGAGAGCCTGGGGGGAGGAGGAGGCAGGGCTGGGGATTTGGGGAAGGGGCGGAGTTGAGGCGGGGCTGGGGGGGTAATTAAATAAGGGGGGGGAAGCCAAAATTGTTTTTGCTTTGGGCGGCAAATATCCTAGAGCCGGCCCTGGGTACTTAATCACGTGCATAACATTAAGCACATGAATAGATCCATTATTGTTCAGCACACGTTTAAATATCTTGCTGAATCAGGGCCTAAGAACAGGGAGGGGTGTGACAAAATTAGAAGTTTCAGCACCATTACTGTGAACATCACCTGGTACTTTAGCCCTGAGTTCTGTTTGATCCCATTGAAGTACGACTCTGTGCAGTTGACAGGACAAATATGCTTTTCTCAGAGATACTCTTCATTGGGGGTAATGCCATGCTACTAAGGCCTCACCTAGACTAGGAAGCGTTTGCCGGTATAACTATACCGGCAAACCCTCCTAATGTAGATACAGTTTATATCTGCGAAATAGTGCTTTTGCCAGTGTATTTGTACCAGCTTATACCAAACAAAATAAGCAATACCTCACAAGTGCTTTTTTGTTGGTATAACTATATCTACACTAGGAGTTTTGCTGCTGTGGAAATGATGTAAAATAATCACAAGCATAAACAGCATTGCTATACTGGCAAAAGTTTCTAATGTAGACCAGGCCACAGCTGGCACCGGCTCCTAGCTGACAAGCATACGTAGACTCTACAACAATGCAGAGGGCATTAGAGAAAGGTTGCATTGTACTTTTCCAGACGGTTTTCACAGATAGTAAAGGATACAAACAACCCCCCCTTTTCTGCTGTGGCTGAATTGTATAAAACACCCCTTTCTCTATTACTACTTTTCTGAGGGGTTTTTAGCAATTGTTTTTCATGAGCAAATTAAACGCCTTTTAATGTTTCAGGCTTTCAGCTTTATTGCATTGCTGAAAGCCTGGGGAATTAATTTTTTTAAAACATATTCTTTGTCCAGCCTCAGATCGTCTAACAATGCGTTAGTCACTCTTCCCAACCCTTGGGCTTTTTCAATGACATTCATTTTGTCAACATTATGCCTGATCCCTGTGTGAGTGTAAGTGTATGAGTGGGGGAGGGGTCAAAGATACTTTTTCTCACAGACCCTGCCATGGAGTGCTCTACTCACTGCTGAAGCATCTAGGGATTAGCTGTGCCTGGCCAATGCCCCTTCCTACGGTGGCACTCCGTCATTCTCTCAGTCCCGTTATCTTGGGACTCAACTGCTCTCGCTTTGTGGCTTGGCCCTCCGGCCAGGTCACTGTAGTTTCCCCTTCCAGGGGATCATGTGCATTAAAGTCTCTCTGGACCCACAGGTCCTTTAATGATGCCACTTCTCCAGTGGCTGGCAGGGGTATCCAGGCCCATCCTATGTACTGAGGTCCAGCCCAGGGACCCTGCAACAAACAGTCAAGGTCTGCACACACCCATCCCTTAGTGCTGTATCCCTGGGCTATTTCCTACCTTGTCTTCTCTCACCCGGACAGTGACTGCAGTTTCTCTCTCTGCAGCCCGCTTCTTCTCTCAGCTACTGGCAGGGCCGCCTCTGGCTTTTTTTGCCGCCCAAGGCAAAAAAGCCTCCCGCCGCCCCCCCCCCTCCAGCTCTGGGGGGAGGGCAGCGAGCCTGGCCGGGGCTCCGCTCTCCCCAGCGGCCAGAGCGCCGGGCGGAGGGCGGAGAGCCCGGCTGGGGCTCCGCTCTCCCCGGCGGCTGGAGCCGGAGCTGGAGCACCGCGCCAAGCACAAGCTTGGTGGGCTGCTGCCTGGAGCCGGCCCTGGCTACTGGGCTTTATACAGGCTGTTCCTGTTGCTGTCCAGCTGAGCATCCTCTTTAATTAAACCTCATTATTCCTCAGCTCCTCCTCCAGGTGCAGCCTAGGCAACTAATTGGCCCACTTAGCCACCTTAACCCCTTCGGGCCTTGTGTGGGGTCAGGGGCACAAGGGGGGGGACAAGCAGGGGCACAACTCCCCCCCCCCGCCCAAATCTCCATGTGTTCCTGCAGCCCGGGAAAGGAGGAAGCAGCAGGGCGTCTGGCTGAGCTCCTCCTCTCCACACTCCTACAGCTGCTGCTTCTCCTTCCCGGCTGCTGGAGTCCCACGCGTTGCCTCTGCCTTCACCCCTTGACTCACCTCAGCGGGCGGGCTGCAACGTAGGCAGCAGTGCTGGGACGCCAGCAGCAGGGAGGGAGAAGCTGCAATGACCACTCACCTCCCCAAAGGATTCTATGGCCTTAAATTTGGGCATGTCTTCACCGCAGTCAGCCCATGCTCTTAGCTAGGTGTTGGCCATAAGCCCTCTCCCATTCTGATACAAAACTCTCTTCCCCGAGTTAAGTGGGGCTTTCAGCGTAGGCTAGCTGGTATGGCTCGGGGGGTGGGTTAGAGCCTGGGTTCCATATTTACTCAGGTCACATCTACACAGGCCGAAGAAATGAGCCTCCCAGCCCGGATCAATCGATTCAGGTTAGCAGGGCTCACACTGGCACTCTAAAAACAGCTGTATAGACCGTGCTTTGACATCTGGTTGGAGCACAGGCCCTGAACAGACTCCCGTCTGTTGACCCAGGCTGGGAGGCTTGCTTCCCTGGGCTGCATAGAGGTACCCACAGGCTGGTAACCCAGCCACTTTGGAATGAGGCTAAATCACACTAGGCTGGTAGTTCTCCTTTGCTCTACAAAGGATATGCCTCCAGAACTCCTAGCGAGATGCATGGTGAGTGCAGTGCTCACGAGCATGAACCAGCAGGGGCAGGGCTTTGCAGTGTGGCTGCTGACACCTTGGCTAGGCTAACTCAGGTGCAAATCCCATGGGTTAACTGGGCAATGAAGGCGTACCCAAACTCTGGGCACTGGCAAGCTCTGGAATGAATGTAGCATTATAAGAAGGCGATACACCAGCCACATTGCCACTATACTCCCAGAGCTCCAGGAAGCATTGGACCTGTTTAGGGAGCTCCATACAACCCTACATTTGGGATGAAACTTAAAGGTACATTATAGCCCTAAATATCTGCCCCCCAGCCCAAGGTACTTTTGTTTGAACAAACCAGATGGAATGTATATGACCAAACTTGGGCTGTTTTGTGATTGTTCTAACCAAAGTCAATTCATTTTTTGTCCCCCTCTATCCCTCTCGTGTTGATAAAGGGGATCCAATAAATTTGTTCCAGGTCTCCTCTATCCACAGCTATGATAGAGAATTACAAGATATAACAGAATCCAGTGTGTCTGTCAGGAAAGAAACAGGTCAAGGCAGGAATAAAGATTCCAGCAAGCACTACAAATTAATGTGAAAACTCATCAGATGCATCGTCCAAGTGCAAATTAAAAATCAGCCATCACTATTTCTAAAATCCCCCCCTTCTCCCACCCACACACAGAGACACATGCACACTTGAAAACTCCAAGGCAACTAGTTGCCTCTTTTAGAAAGGGATGGATGATAATGGCAGTGTACAGAAGTGAAAAAATGTGCAGTGCCAAATTGTTGAGATATGCAACACATGCACCACCACAGGTTACCAATGGAATCAGAGCCCAGATATGGCATCACTGCTGGATGTCAAGGTTATGAATAGCCTTGAAAGTCTAGATTCCAAAGGAGACATAGGATCAACTGCCACCACCTATGCCTTCCGTAGTCCTCAGAATATCTTTCTGCCCCGTTTAGCAACTGCAACATTGATTGGGAAGGTCAAGGGTTTTCTCTTATTATTTGTTGATATTGGCTCAGATCCAGCCAAACATTTAAGCACACTTCAAACATGTGTGTAGTCTCATTGAAGTCAATGGGACCATTCATGTGCCTAAATTTATCCATGTGCTTAAGTCCTTTACAATCAAGGTCATGTTCCTATAAAGAAAATCTCACTTAACACAAAAATACAAGAATCCAATAAAAATGTAGAAACACAATATGATAAAAAAAAATAAGAAATTTGAAAAGGTCTGTCCTCAAGCCCCATTTCCACCCTGATTCCTTTTAGAATATTAATAGATTTGTATATTTTTTTAAGGCCAGATAGCACAATTATGATCCTCTAGTCTGGTCTCCTCCATGGAACAGCCCACAGAACTTCACCCAATAATTCCTGCATCAATTCCAATAACTTGCTCTTGAGCAGCAATGTATCTTGGAGAACAACATCTAACCTAGGTTTAAAGCTTTAAAGTAATGGAAAATCCACCATGTCCTTGGTAAATTGTTTCAATTGTTAATTATCCTCACTGTTAAAATTTGAAAAAAAAAAAAAAGTAGAAACTTGAGAAGTTAGTCCTCGATCAAGCCTTCTAGTGAAGACATCAATAGCCCCTGAAGGCCAAATCTAGCACTAAAAGCTCTGTTGTGTGCAAAACAGCTCTTTCTGCCTTATCACACAAGGGAAAGGAAGTAGACTCTAGGGGAGAAAAATGCATGGTTTCAGAACCACCAACTTCCCCTGTTAAATAATTCAAGGAACAATGGTAGATATATCTCATAGACTCAGATAAGTAACCAATCAAAGTGTAATTGGTATAAATAGGAAGAGGATGTTATTAGCACTCAATCTCAGATAATCTATGCCCAGACAGTCTCACAATATTATCAATCAGCCCAACTATGCAAAAGGAAGACCTTCATCTCTGTCACACAACCTTCCTTGGACAGATTGTAAGTGCCTTGCAGTTAACAGGCAATCACTCAGTCTATCTCTGATCATTATCTTGAATGCTTGATGAATAACAGAATGATTTAAGTGGTGAAAAATCCCATAGCTCATGCGTCAGCTTCCACCTCTGACTCCTACAGCCATCTCTGAACTCTCAGCCTGGTATTGAATGCTGTTCTTGTCTATATTTCTATACTCATTCTATCCTGTAACTGTATTTCCTGCTGGTTTCTCCTTTGGCTTTGCTATTGGAGAGAGCAACAACTCATCAGTTCATCATCTCACTTCAACTGATGTTGCTCTTTCTCCAGCTGCTGAAAAAGGGGCTCCAGGCTTTCCCCTCTCCAAAGCCATGGGCAGACTAAGTCTTCACATCCTTTATTATGTTGCTATGTTTCTTGTGGGAGTCACACAACCTTGCTCCTATTTGCTGAGTAATCAGCATCATGGTTACTTTCTGATAATTAAACTAGTGACTATAGAAACCTAAATGCTAAAAGCTGTTTAACTTTGCAATATAGTAATAAAACAGTAAAACCTGTAGCTGCAAGCAGCTAAAATTAACCTAGAATTACAAGATAGTCTATAAAGCTTCCTGTAACCCAATTATTCTGTGACCAGAAGCAGGTAATCCATTGCTACATTTGACCTTGAATGTCCAGTTTCTCTCCCACTTGTCAGAGTAGACAACAGGGAAATTAGCTTTAAAAGAACTGGTGTGTCATACAGGTAACCTTATCATTCCACAAAATTTTCTTTCCACTGCTTCTTTTGTGGAAAAAAGATACTCCATTTTTTTCAGGAAACATAGCCATAACACTGGTCTACAATTTTTGAGACGTCGTCTGCTTCAGAGATAAAATGTGCTATTTATTATGTATTTTGATGTGCTGAATTCAAATATGACAATTGAAACAACTGATTGGCTACTGTTTTTAAGATATTTAAGTTTTTACATTTTATGTCTAAGTATATTGTGTAGATAGTAGAGTTTTAATCAAATTGTAAATCTAGGTCTTTTCATGTGTTTATGGTTGCTTTACATGATAATATTTCACCTGTCCTGTTTATGTAACACTTTAAAAATCAGCAAAAGGGTTATATAAATAAAATGTAATATGAAACAAAAGGCAAAAAACTATTATGTACATAGTTTAGTCCTATTCAGTGTCTACTTGGCGCTTCTTGGCTTGTCTCTTGTATTCATTAAATGGAGCATCTCTTGTCACTGTCCAGCAATAGTCTGCAAGCATTGATGGGCTCCATTTGCCCTAAGAGCGTTTCTCTATTGTTGCAATGTCCTGGTGAAATCTCTCACCGTGCTCGTCGCTCACTGCTCCGCAGTTCGGTGGAAAAAAATCTAGATGAGTGCAAAAAATGCAGGTTTCAGAGTAGCAGCCGTGTTAGTCTGTATCCACAAAAAGAACAGGAGTACTTGTGGCACCTTAGAGACTAACAAATTATCCAAAGAAGTGGGCTGTAGTCCATGAAAGCTTATGCTCTAATACATTTGTTAGTCTCTAAGGTGCCACAAGTACTCATGTTCTTAGTGCAAAAAATGTATCTTTAGTGACATGTTGCAACCAAGGCTTCTGTATGCCTTGAGGAGGTTTTCCACCAACAACCTGTAGTTGTCTACCTTGTTGTTTCCGAGAAACTTTATTGCCACTAACTGGAAGGCTTTCCATGCCGTCTTTTCTTTGCCACGCAGTGCATGGTCAAATGCATCATCTCGAAGAAGTTCACGAATCTGAGGAGCAACAAAGACACCTTCCTTTGTCTTAGCTTCACTTAACCTTGGAAATTTTCCACGGAGGTACTTGAAAGCTGCTTGTGTTTTGTCAATGGCCTTGACAAAGTTCTTCATCAGACCCAGCTTGATGTGGAAGGGTGGTAACAACAACAAGTGGTGGATGCTGAACACTTTTCCTCCCAGGCTCCAATGACTGTTGGAGTGGCCAATCTTTCTTGATGTAGTGGGAATCTCTTGCACGACTATCCCATTCGCAGAGAACACAGCAGTACTTTGTGTATCCAGTCTGCAGACCAAGCAAGAGAGAAACAACCATCAAATCGCCACAAAGCTGCCACAGATGTTGGTCATAGTTTATGCACCTCAAAAGTTGTTTCATGTTGTCATAGGTTTCCTTCGTATGGACTGCATGACCAACTGGAATTGATGGCAAAACATTGCCGTTATGCAGTACAACAGCTTTAAGACTCGTCTTCGTTGAATCAATGAACAGTCTCCACTCATCTGGATCGTGAACGATGTTGAGGGCTGCCATCACACCATCGATGTTGTTGCAGGCTACAAGATCACCTTCCATGAAGAAGAATGGGACAAGATCCTTTTGATGGTCATGGAACATGGAAACCCTAACATCACCTGCCAGGAGATTCCACTGCTGTAGTCTGGAACCCAACAGCTCTGCCTTACTCTTGGGTAGTTCCAAATCCCTGACAAGGTCATTCAGTTCACATTGTGTTATGAGGTGTGGTTCAGAGGAGGAGGATGGGAGAAAATGTGGGTCCTGTGACATTGATGGTTCAGGACCAGAAGTATCATCCTCTTCCTCTTCCTCGTCTGACTCAAGTGAGAATGATTCTGGTGCATCGGGAACCGGCAGTCCTTCTCAATGGGGTACTGGGCGTACAGCTGATGGAATGTTTGGATAATGCACAGTTCACTTTTTCTTCTTTGACACACCTTTCCCAACTGGAGGCACCATGCAGAAGTAACAATTGCTGGTATGATCTGTTGGCTCTCTCCAAATCATTGGCACTGCAAAAGGCATAGATTTCCTTTTCCTGTTCAACCATTGGCCAAGATTTGTTGCACAAGTGTTGCAGCATATGTGTGGGGCCCACCTCTTGTCCTGATCTCCAATTTTGCAGCCAAAATAAAGGTGATAGGCTTTCTTAACCATAGTGGTTATACTGCACTTTTGTGATGCAAAAGTCACTTCACCACAAACATAGCAGAAGTTATCTGCACTGTTCACACAAGTACGAGGCATCTCTGCTCACTTTGCCTAACAGAAATGTGTCCCTTTGCAAAATCAAACACTGACAAATAAGAGAGCACGACACTGTATGATTTCTAGAGCTGATTTAGGGAAATTTGTTCAGCAGAGTGATGTAAGCTTCATTATGATTGCATCATCCAAGACTTCTAGGAATAACATGATGCAATTCATATCATGTATGACGCAATACCAGCTTCAGATTGCATCATTCATTGTTTTGCCTAAAAAGCAAGTACTGTCCAAACCCAGTCATAGATTTATTCATAGATCCAGTCAAAGAAGTATTTTAGTCATTTCTGATTTAAATTGAGATCCCTTCCCTTTAGAACTCACTTATCCTCCGCCATTCCCAACTCAAGGGTCGTATATACTGACCCAATAGCATATCTTGAAAACTAGAGCCAATCAACAATTTTAAGCATCATTTTTGTTCTCAGTGACCCAGAATTAGTAAAGTTTGACTACATTTATTTCAGAAGCATTTTGGCTGTAGAGCAGTGTCAGTTGCTTTGAGATAGATGCTATATAGTCAACACTTCCCCAAAATCACTACTCTCCTGTTTTTCTGGAATATAGGACAGATGTAGCATAAGTGTAAAATTTTTAAAAGTGCCCAAGTGGACTGACTTTAAAGGGGACTTCGGTGATTTTGAAAATTTTATCTTTACAGTTTAGCTGTGCTTTTGAAATGCTTTACACAGTACTTTTTGTATGTGGTATTTAACACTACTCAAAGTTGTCTGCATCGTAAGTGCTGACTGATTGAATCAGGTTAGCCCTAATTTGTTTACAGAAATGTATCAATAATACATGTAGTTTGGATTGTTACTCTTCATTTGTTACTACCAGTGGGAGGACAACTTCTATGGGGGCAGGAAGCTGGTTGTAGCATGGTTAACCAATTCATGCAGAGTAACTTCCTGCATATCCCTGATCTTTACCCATAATGTCCTATTCTCTCAATGGAATCCAGGGCCATTATCTGGGCCCACAATAGTCATATTTTGTCCTAGTGAATCCTGAAGGAAATTGCCTTCAACTACAAAGCCCTCTGGAACATTGTACAGCATTCAGCACACTTTGTGCTAGCACAATACAGCCATAATGGTCTAATAGCAGGATTTTATTGTTTGGAAAAAGAATTCAGCAAAAGCTTCTGCTTTCATGTTATAAACAAGCTGGGAAACTAACAAAAAGTAACACTAACTCTCCATATTTGTTACAGTTCTGATGCTGCATGTTTAAATGCTGCAGAGGTGTCAAACACACCTATTAGCCTTCCTGTGATTTGCATATTTTGCTAATTCCTCCCATAGAAACAGGTGAGATGTACACCACATACTTCAATCGGAGCCACATGCATGAAGACCTGACCATTTATTGAGGTGCCAGAGGCCCAGATTCAGCAGTCCATTTTGTTAATAAAAATGGTTTCACAGCAATTCAGTGCTGTGTTTGAAGGGAAGGGTATATTTACCCCAATTAAATTAATAAACTGTAATGTACTGACTTTTTAACAAAGCAGCGAACTTAATATCTTCTATGAATGTACAGCGGTAGGTGCTGTGCATTGCAGAGAAAGCTCTCTAAGGAGCTTGGGTGCTAGAGTTCACCGATTGTTATCTGCTAAGACTGGTTTGGGCTGTGAGAGCCCTACGGACTTTGCTGTTGAGAACGATAGACAGGTGCAGAAGGAAGCTGACACAACAGTCTAATATCTAGCAAAACTCACACGAGCTGAGGCAGAGAGGTAACACCCTGGCTCACAGCTCTGGCTATCCCAGCAATGTGTTACAGGTACATACCTAGGTACTTCTGCAAATCCCATTATTGGCCAGATTCTCAAAAGTATTTAGGCACCTAAATCAATGTAGGTTAAGCACCTGACCATGAGGATCTGGGCCTGGGTGCCCTGCACCCTTAAGTACTTAAACATCTTTACAAAAGTGGCCCATGGAGTTGTTTTGTGCCTACTGTATGGAAGCAGCTTGGGTTTTGATTTTTTTCTTTTAGTTTCATAGATTTTAAGGCCAGAAGGGAACATTATGGTCATCTAGTCTTACCCTCTGTATAACACAGGCCATAGAACCCCATTCAGTAGATCCAGCTTCATCCCGAGGTCACTAACCTTTTGTATGCACTTGCTGTGACTACGTTGTACTCAGCTCCAGTATCTGTTTTGCAATGTATGGTTTGTTTTTATTTTTCCATTGTCACAAACAATTCTGCCAGAGAATCTCGTTTTGTACTTTAATTCAGAGACCCAGCCACGAAAACCCTGTTTCTGGATTATCATCACCACAGCTTTGTCCATCGGCTGTAGTCAGGAGCGTGTTTTGGTTTTGTATGTCTTCACAGTTCATACTTAGCATGTCACCATTTTCCAAAATGGTGGCTTTTTTCAGTGTATATACCGTTGCTACTCTTGCGCTGAGCACACCTTTTTATCACTTTATGATTGTCTCCACATTTATTGTAGTCAGCTCCCTTCCTTCCCTCAAGCAACAGCCACCACAGCCATCCGCACCATTGAGTCCCTCTCTAACTCCCCTCCCCTGGCCCCCAGTCTAGAGCATCAGTATAAAACTCCATCATGTATCCCTCCCCAGGATGAAAGCCCACACAAATCAGAATGGACATGTTTAGCAGCACATTAGTCATGTTTTATCTAACACTGAACCTTAATAGCATCTGCTGCAGCTTAAGCCTAATGTTTCTTGTTCTGCCTTCATTAAGTAATGAAAACAATTGACAGAATAACTGACATTCAGGACCAAGTTCTCAACTGGTATAAATTGGAAGTGGTCCCTTGACTTCAATGGAGCTAATGCCAATTTACACCAGTGGAGAATCTGGACCAAAGTGCATGATATATTAAGAAAATACAAAGGAAAAGAAATCTTACTAGCTAGGTTCTGAAGGGCAAGCCAAATAAACCTCAGTTATCAGGTTGTTTGTTCACTAGACCTGCACTGTGAAAAGGTGATGAAAGAGACTGTGATGCCATACATACTCTGAGTAGGAGAATCATCCACTCCACACCATCTGCAAGCTATAAAGAGAAATACAACAGTGTGTGTCGTTATGAGTAATTCAATTGACTATTTTAACAATGTAATTCTTTAATGGATATGGTGTGTTAACTATTACCAACATTTAAATTTTATACAACCATATATTGAATAATTTAATTACCTTTACAGAAGAGGAATTATTACAGTACATGTAGTAACAGACTCTTTATTTTATATTTTAAATATTCCAATGTAAAGTATAACATGGACCAAGTATTCAGCTTCTATTGATCTCCTATTTTGCAGGCCCAATTTGGGTTATTTAAATATCTAATTTAACCCATTAAATATTAAGGCCTCCATCCTGCAAAGACTTATGTACCTGCTTAACATGAGGCATGGAAGTAGTTTAATTGAACTGAGATAATTAAGTATCAGGGGGTAGCCGTGTTAGTCTGTATCTACAAAAACAACAAGGAGTATAAATCTGTTAGTCTTTAAGGTGCCACCAGATTCCTTGTTGTTTTTGAGATAATTAATACACTTAAAGTTAAGAACATGCTTAAGTCTTTACAGGATTGAGGCTTAAATCTGGTACTTATGTCTAAATTACCAAAATTGTATCTGCAAATAATTGTAGGTGCAAACAATGGAGCACAATGTTTCAAACTACAGTCTAATATGTTTAGCAAGAAGACTATGTGAAACCAGCCATTTCACCCCCTAAACTATCACAATAAAATAATCGACAATTTTCTTGAGGGGTCATTTACAGCCTCATCACTTCACGGCGTATAAAACTGGCAGTTTTGGCATTGAACCACTGAATAACATTGTGTCTTTCAAGACACGATCTGATCACTATGAAAATGAAATTCTATATTTGAGGTTCAAAAACTGTGGTTTTGAGACTGAAAACAAACCCACTTTGAAGTAAAAATTGTATGTGAAATAGGGGTTGTTTCAGAACTCAATATTTTCAAATATTGTTGCAAATATTTTTCACAGCCCCAATTACTCCTATAGCAATCAACCCCAAAAAACACATCAATATGTGCTTAATTTCAAGCATATCTGTGGCACTCAAGTAAATGGGGCTACTCATGTGTCTTTGCCGGACTGGGGCCATAGTACAGTATATACAAAAACAAAGAGTTTACACTAATCCTAGAACCATTTCAGGAAAATGCATGAGCCACTATCTTTGGCTTGCAATTTATATTCCCAGCTGCTATCAGGATGTTATTTGATCACACATAGGAGGGGCTATGCCATTGTGACTAGGAGGGGCATGGCAATATGGCTCCACTTTATGAAAAAGGTCCGATAACCTCTGGTTTAAAGCACACACATTGTTAAAACAGAAAGTGAGCAGTTATATAAACATTATTTCTTAGTTTAAAACATGTATCTTGGTGTTAATGCAAATAGCGAGCACTATTACAGTTACTTGAGGGAAGGGGGTAGCATTCTTCAGTTCCGTACATCTGTGGTGTTCTCATGTCATTCAAAGACAAAATTGTTAGTATCACAGTTTTAAGTTCATACTTTAAAGAGAATCCTATCATCAGTCATTAGAGAGGGGAAAAAACCTTTTAGGTGATTTTATCCTGTCATCACAGCAGAATCATTCCCAACAGTGTATTCTTTAGTGCTTTGTCTAGTTTTAAATGACTCCATCTTTCACAACTTCCCTTGAAAAGACTGTTCTACAGTGTAACAGACTTCACTGTTAAATTTCCAGATTAAGCCTATAATTTGCTCAATTTCACCAGACAATTACAAATGGTGCCCTGTTGGACCACCCTAAACAGTTGCTTGGTCTTTACATCCTGCTCAGATACTTGTAGACGTTTACATTCTATGTACATCCAAACTTTTATAAGTCTAGACTCAATACTAGATTCTTCAATGGGAATTTGAGGGATGCTAAAACACAGGGCGAACTGATCCTATGTTAGGAATAAATCTTTTCTTGTTTAGCCAAGCTATAAATTAAAGATGGACCTATGCCAGAACAGAGGATCTGACCACCTAAACTTTGGGAAAGTCCAGATTTAGCCATGATCTTCACAGCTCCAGCCTGTATCTGAAATGGGCTGAAGCAGAATACTGAATTTGAACTTCTCTAAATTTTCTATGAGTTCAGAGTCAGGATCATCTATCTACACAAGGATAGCAAATCTCAGATTTAGGTTTGGTGTTTTCCATACCTTTTATCGGGACTCTGACACTTTGACCTGACTGTATTTTTAGGTCTCTTTTAACCAATAACACAGTCCATCTTCAACTATCGAAACAAACTTTTCTATGTGCCATATGAATGGATGTTTTTCCGAAGAATAAAGAAAAATCACTATTTTTGGTGTCTACTCTAGAAGGTAGAAAAATGCAGACCGAGCCCTCCCCACCCCCCCGAGTAATAAGATGCAGAGCTCTATTTTTTCTAAAACAGATACCCCTGCCCCCATACTCCCATTGAATTAGGGATAGTCATTTTCTTCATTTGACTAACATTTTAATAATATGTTATGAATATTCAAGACATGTACAGTTCTTTTTATTGTAATCTTCTGTTCTATCGCCTACTAAACCTGGTTTTATTTAAGAGCTTTGGATCTAAGATAGTTTCTCAGTTAATTCACTGCAGTACATTCACAGGAAGTAATGTGAACAAGATGATACTTTTCTACCAAATAATCAAACACAATAGATCAGAACTGAACTTTTAGTTGATTCCTTACTTAGTAATGTTCCTGATGGGAAGATAGCTGAAGTGGGCAGGTCTCTTATGAGATAAATGGAACGTTTCTTTTGTCCACAGAGGTTTGCTTTAAAATATGCCCTCTGGCATGCTTTAGGATATGTGGGTCACTTGTGTACATAAGAAAGAATATGTGGAGGTAGTCTGTCATATATTAAAACTGTACAAATCTGACTCACTCGGTATAGCTGAAATTTTACTGTTGGGGGATCTACCGGCTCTTAATAAAATTATATCCAGAATGACTAACTTTGCTGTTAAATTTAATAGAAAAAATATCTCCTAGCACCTCACTATAATTCATGAGTTAAAGCTCTTAAAATAATTTCCATATGAACATCAGCTGGTGATTGCATGCCAAAACCAGTGAATAGCCTTCAAAATACCACCGTTTATCTTGATCGCTTTGTACCAGACAAATGTCTATATAGAATCAAGCATTATTCATTTAAGTTATGTAAATCGAGGCTGTAACAATGTAATAGAAAGAAATAACTTAGGCCACGCTAAATTAAACTGTTCTTCAAGAATAATTTAAGCTTGTTTTAAATGCTTTAAGCGGCCATGCATGTACTTCACCCAGATGTAAATGAAGTTCAATAACAAATTGATTAGAGCGCAAAAAAGTTGTGCTGTTTATTTGATTTTTTAAACTTTCTCTGGGCTTGTTAAATGCTGAAGGTTATTGCTGATGGAATTTAAGTTCTTTACTGGAAATGAGTAAATGCTGTTCTGTCTACTGAGACTGTGGACTCATGCAAGTTTACACAGCTCCATTGAAGTCAGGTAAACTGTGATATTTTGCACCAGAAAAGGATCTGGTTCTAATTCTGTATCACCTATTATTCAATCTTTGTTTCTTGGTGTAGCATGATTCCCCTTCCCATCCTGTGCAATGGTTAAATGATTTATCTGCTGAATTCTTATGATAGCTGCCACTTTAAGTGGAAAAAAATGCACAGGGTAGAAAGCTACATGCAAACATATACTACTTTGTTTAATGTAAATTGATCCTATTGTCTTCTTCCTTCCCACTTGAACTGTATTGTGCAGGGGTATGTGTAAATTGCTGTGGGTGTAGTTAATAGAGACACTGTCCCAAAATAAGGGAGCCATAAAGAGACTTAATGTTCAATAAAGTCAATTCAGCTTCTTTACTGTAGGTCCCTGGGGCAACAAGTTGCCAACATTAGCACGGACCTTGTGTTGCTGCTAGAGCAGGGGTGGGCAAACTATGGCCTGCGGGCCGGATCCGGCCCCTCGGGGCTTTGGGGATTGCCCCCTGTGGCGCCGCAGGCCCCGCGCCGCTCTCAGCAGGGGCCGGCCCAGTATTCAAGATGTGGGCGTACCATGGATTTACATAGAGGTAATATGATATTTTCTGTCTTATTATCCATCACTTTATTAATGATTCCCAACATTCTGTTTGCTTTTTTGACTGCCGCTGCACATTGAGTGGATGTTTTCAGAGAACTATTCACAATAACTCCAAAATCGCTTTCTTGAGTGGTAACAGCTAATTTAGACCCCATCATTTTATATGTATAGTTGGGATTATGTTTTCCAATGTGCATTACTTTGCATTTATCAACATTGAATTTCATCTGCCATTGTGTTGCCCAGTCACCTGGTGGCCCATCAGGGTAATCCGCTGGTGGGTCGCCAGACAGTTTGTTTACATTTGCACAGCTGCCCACAGCTCCCAGTGACTGCAGTTCACAGTTCCTGGGCAATGTGAGCTGTGGGAAGCGGCGGCCAGCAAGTCCCTGTGGCCTGCACAACTTCAAGCAGCTCCCATTGGCTGGGAACGGCCTACTGTGGCCGCTGGGAGCTGCGGGCGGCCATGCAAATGTAAAACTGTCTGGCGGCCCACCAGCGGATTACCTTTATGGGCTGCAGGTTGCCCACCACTGCTTTTGTAGCTCTTTGCAGTCTGCTTGGGACTTAATTATCCTGAGTAATTTTGTATCATCTGCAAATTTTGCCACCTCACTGTTTACCCCTTTTTCCAGATCATTTATGAATATGTTGAATAGGAATTGGTCCCAGTACAGACCCCTGGGGGACACCACTATTTACCTCTCTCCATTCTGAAAAGTGACCATTTATTCCTATCCTTTGTTTCCTCTCTTTTAATCAGTTACCAATCCATGAGAGGACCTTCCCTCTTATCCCATGACATTACTTTGTTTAAGAGTCTTTGGTGAGGGACCTTGTCAAAGGCTTTCTGAAAATCTAAGTACATTATATCCCTTGGATCCCCCTTGTCCACATGCTTGTTGATGCTCTCCCAGAATTCTAGTAGATTGGTGAGGCATGATTTCCCTTTACAAAAACCATGTTGACTCTCTTCCCCAACAATTTATGTTCATCTATGTGTCTGACAATTTAGTTCTTTACTATAGTTTCAACCAGCTTGCCTGGTACTGAAGTCAGGCTTACTGGCCTTAATTAATAGACTTAATTGATATTTCAAGTACTTTGAAAGCCTCCTATGAAAAGTAATACAGAAGTACAAATTTAAAGGATCAGGCTACAACAAGGATTTAACACCATGCTATTCTGTCTTAATTTAAGAAGTATTCCTAAAACATATGGCAATTGTAAAGCCTTCAGCAGCTATAGGAACAAGGCTAGTAAACAACTTCTGAAGAGAGGTACAGTCCTGTAAACAACTGTAAGCATGTACTATATAATTCCCAAAAGCATCACATCAGAGTTTTGCCCCTTTATTAGGCTAGTACTATAAATGTTTGGCAAATATACTTAGCATTTTTCAAGGAGAGTTGTAAGACATCTTTGGAAAGAAATTCGCTATCATATAACTCACATAAATTGTTTATACATGGACAGTAGCTCTTTGCCTTTATTGCAGAGTGCCATTATTTTCATCTCATGCATTGAGCCAGTTCATTAGCTCGTAGCTTTCTAACAGATTGGGCTGATCAGTCTTCTTTAAACCTTGTATGCCTTACCATTGGGCCCGTTGAAAACTTGTCCATTGTGGTTTGCAGACCAGCCCACAGCATGTAGCCCTAAGAGTCTGAAATTTGTCAGCTGCCCTGCAAACACAATGGACAAGCCTCCAATAGGAAAAAAAGGGCATCACACACTCTTTCTTAGAGTTCCAAAATCACCAATCATTTGAGGCCTGTGAAGAGACTGTAGGAGGAACATCTTTACTTTTTTATTTTCTTTTCAGCTTTTGAGGGCGTGTTTAATTACTTTGGTGAGCGTGTGTTTGGCTACTCATTTATTTGACATCCTTAATTCCCTTACCAGTTCACCATCCTCTCTTTTAATCTAACCCTATCTTTTCCTAGAATAAAATGTTGCTTGTCCATAAACTGTTGAACCTTGATTCCCTTTAATGATAATTTATGACACAGGGCTATTAATTTATGCACTTTGCCACTAGGTAGAGGTACTGAGCATGCATATGGTCCCAAAGTGGGTCAGCTAACCCTTGAGGAGGAAGGAATAAAGGTGTCTCCACCACACTTGAGGATCAGGGTTGTCCCAGGAAGGGGCTACATTTTTCCTTTTAATCAAACCAAATAAAGTGTGCCCAGATATTTCAGAGATGGGAGCCTTCTAAAGGCTTGTAATAATAGTATTAATGCCTCCCTCCAACCAATACTTTAGCACCTTTTAGAACAGTGGTGGGCAACTTGCGGCCCATCAGGGTAATCCACTGGCGGGACACCAGACAGTTTGTTTACATTTGCACAGCCTCCTGCAGCTCTCAGTGGCTGCAGTTCGCTGTTCCCGGCCAATGGGAGCTGTGGGAAGCGGCGGCCAGCAAGTCCCTGTGGTCCCCCGCTGCTTCCCGCAGCTCCCAGTGGCCAGGAACAGTGAACTGCAGCCACCAGGAGCTGCGGGAGGTTGCGCAAATGTAAACAAACTGTCTGGCGTCCCACCAGTGGATTACCCTGATGGGCGTGTGCAGCCCACGGGTCGCAGGTTGCCCACCACTGTTTTAGAACATCATGGGTTTAGCCTTCAGAACTTTGAGGCTGATGTTTTATTGAAGATTGAGAGAGATGTAATTAAGCACAATCCCCTAGCATGGAAGTCTGCACCACCTAATAGACAATTATGCCGCCAATCAAATTATCACGGACTAAGTTATACGTGCCAAGTCAAAGACCAGGGTGCATCATGACAATCAAAGTCCACCATTTGCAGTCAACAATCCTGAAGAGAAGGGGACTATATTAAACACACTTCATTTTGAAAATAAAGAGTAAATAAACCTATTCTAATAAAAATAATTGCAGTGGAATTATCATCATCAATGCAGTTGTATCCTAGAGGAATACATTCAAAAATGTGCATAAAACTCCTCTCTGATTATACTGTAATTGCTATCTCAGTAACAGCTGCTAAGAGTTTCTATCCAGCCTGAGTTTTTTTCCACCATGTAACTCACTCTGAACTCGGGTAAGAGACTGAAATAATCTTTCTGCATTCCTCCCACACACATATTTTATATTTGACTAACCTCCACATGCTGATGCTTGCACTATTTTCACAATGACTTATCTCCAGCAGCAGCATACTACCTTGATTACTAGGGAATAGAATTTAGTGCAATGCTTAAAAAAAAACCCCAACCTTTTATGAGCAGTTTAAAGTGCCAGAAGAAACATCATTCAAAAGATATAATTTTGCAGGGAGTTAAACACTTCCCACTACGATACCTTTGGAAAGAGTTTATGATTAATATTTCATATTATTTACAGTATCTTCCAAATCCTCCTTCAGAACTGAACACTTTGATATGTTGCCAACTCATCATTTTGCCTATAGTAGTTCAAAAACAATAGGTCTAATGTGCCTCAATTTTGCTGGTGTAAATCAGGAGTAACTCTACCGAAGTCAATAGAGTTACGCTCCTATAAGTATTGTTATGGCAGTGTCACCAGGTGGCACTATTATACCATCTTCCAAGTTCTTTTTCTTAGTGTGCAAGCAGGTTTTGACTCTTGGGAAGATATGCTATGTTCGTTCTGGGTTGCGTGAGATTTTTTTGTAGCAATGGAGCTTTGGGAGACATGGAGTTGTGATTAGCAAGGAGAGTTTGTTCTCAGCTTTGGGCCCTGTTTAGAGTACATTCTTGCTGTGGACATTCATGGAAAATGGGATTGCCCTGCAAACTACTTGACCATCTTGTTTCAGGACTGGTGTAAAACCATAGACACACACTCCACATCATTGATTTCTCCTCCATTGGAAAGCAAGCCTACAGGCCCTGGTCATCTGCTACTGCCTCTAGAGGGGTGATACTGGTGTCAGCATAGGTGACAGTTTTAAAAGGAGAGCCCTGGACCAGGAGCCTGATTCTTCACTTACACCAGAGTAAGTTCATCTGTTGTAAATCGGAGTAATTGGGAGGAGAATTGCACCCAGTGCTTCTCAGGTTTTAATTTATTTGCCTTTCCTCTATACTTCTCTCTGAAACTTCACACAAATAAAGGAAATACTCCATTTAATAGGGACAGTCTCCTTTGTGTGCACTGTGATGCAGAGAAGCTGAAGACATTTGTGTGCACCTGCAGTTCTACCGTATTTCCAAACTAATGTTAGAACTGAATTATTTACAGGTCAAGAGGATATATAGTTTACTGAAAGACAGAGATACCTTACTTTTGCATGTAGTATTTACAGTAGGATCAGTGAATAGGATGTAGTATGGCAAAGCCACTACTTAAATCCAAAAGTAAGTACTTGTAATGAGGCCAGATGCATGTTTCATAAAGTCAAGATTTTTTTTTTTTGGTTAGCAATTGGTGTCACTATTAGAGCTAGGAGAATCCTGCTCAAATTGTTTATATAAAACTACTAGTAGCTGAGAGACTGTGTTGTCACATGGGTGTGACAGTAGGGCCAAGGACTGCATCATCTGTACAGTCTTGTTCATAAACCAATGAAATTGATTCCTGCAAATTAGCTGTAGAGTAAAGGTGGTGATTGGCTGAGTTGCCTCTGATATCATAATGGTTTAGAACTCTCAGCATGGCAGAGATAGAGGACTTACTGTGGCTGTACACCACATATGTGTAATTCATAAAGCCAAAATGCAAAATGGCCGAGAACTTAAAAATTGGATGGTAACAAATCCCTGTGATGATTAACCTGGTGATATTCTGAACCACAAAAAAAAAAGAGCTGTCAGTCACACTGGCTCAGACATTCTAGGCTTCAGAGTGACAATCCTAGAATCTAAAATATACAGAGTTTCGGTTTTAAATATATCCATATAAGCAAATTATATGCCCATCTACGGAACTGTTTTTTGCTCTCTGTTACAATAATTACTGGATAAAAGTCCATGGTCAGTGTTACATAGGACATGAGACTAGATGATCCTAACCGTCCCTTCTGGCCTAAAAAAAAAATCTACAGGACAGATCATCAGGTAGTGTGAATCAGATATCAACGTGGGAACTACATTGATTCACCCCAGAGTAGGCTCTGACTCTATAAATCTATGAAAAAGGAGGATAATTCATAAGCATATCTGTTCAATAACTCTTTAGAAAAAAAATCATATATTTTCCCCAAAATAAGTAAAGGGGAATATTTGCCAGATAAGTTATCCATCCATCTCAGGTCATCATCTGGAATAGTCTGATGGCATTCCTAGGACAGGTCACTTGTCACATGGTCTTCCCCAAGAGAAAAACATTTATGTCACCTATATAATTAGGACAACTAACATTAATGACAAAGCAAGTTATACACTAGAGCTCAGCATTCCAGAAGGGGCCTCATGATCGCCAGGCTAAAAGAATTAGCCCAGAAAGCTTTGCTGACTGAGTTCGGATATTTTAAAAGCTTTATGTTATTCAACTCACCAATCCTTTCAGCGTTCGTGAAGTGTGTGTTACTAGCGGTCTGATCACACAGCCGTGACTCAAGGGGCTATTCACGTGTGTGAGGATTACAGGAGCAGGCCTATATTGCACATGGAATTGCAATGGGCATAACTGAAGACTTTAACCCCATTTAAGTCACACTTCAATCATTCTAACAGCTTTGCATGCAGAGAAATTTCATTCTTTCCCCAAAATGAGCTGCTCTCCCTTCAGCTCTCATTCTGTCAAACCTGGCTGCTGCTGTACCCTTGCTGGTCAGAGATTTGCTAATATATTGGCTCAAAAGCACAGATGTCATGTTATATTTGCCTTCTCATTTGTCTCTCCCCCAAGTTGCATCTCCTCCGAGGAAAAATTTCATGGTTTCTGCTAATTACTGTGGTTGTAATATTGGACCCAGAATGGTGATGGAATACGCTGAGCGTGTCAAGGACTATAAGACAAGATCCTGTTTGGCTTGGTTAAGTGCTACATCTATAATCATTTGCTGTTTAGAGGACAGCTACTCAGCTTAGCAAGGTTCATAAATACCATGATCTAAAACAAGACAGTTTCCCTCTCTCCCTTAAAAAGTGTTTTCTTCATTTGCTGTTTCTATACAGAGCAAATTCTGTGCACTTGGCCCTTGTGTTCAGGAGGAAGCTGTTAATTTTAAAGACGCTTTAGAAGGGAGTGGGAGAGGGGAAGCTTCTGTATTTGTAAAGTGTGTAATATGAAGGCTCTATGCCCATTTTCAGAAAACCGTGCTGCCAGGTCCCAGAAGGACCACTGGGGAGAATTGTGCTTCATTCAGACAAACTCTCCAGAGGCTACTTCATGGACACAGGCTGAGTGTGCAATCCATATATAGAGGACAGGGGATCATGGCCCTACCTACAACTCATCCCCTTTTACTCCCCAACAGGGACAGAAGCAAGCACTGCAAAGATCTGTACCATTTTTCTAAACCTGTAGCAAGAAGTCAGGCAGAAGCAAAATCAGCTTTGGGGATGCTGCTGTTCTCTTTACTCCAAAATAGAGTTCCTTCTTCAGTGTTAGGAGAAAGCAGTTTCTCTCTCTCTCTCTCTTTAAACATTGTTCCATGACATTAAGGTCCATCTCTAGTTAACAAAACCTAACTCTTTAAATAGCTTCCTGGATTGACAATATGTTTTTGTTATTTCATGAATGGGTTTTTCCTTACACAAAGGCCATCATGTACCGAATGACTTTGTTTTAGGGAAAAGAGCAAAACACGAAAGAACAAAATGGAGACTATCCATGAGCAAATACAATGAATCTGAGTCAGTCTGTAATGGCTACCATATAGAAACTGCTCTCCAAATTGGAGTGCTCTCCACCGACAGATTGAGCTTTCTTACATTTAAAGCTCCAGTATACAGGAAACTAGACCATGACAACTTCCAATATATAGGCACATATACCACAACTGTTAGTTGAAGGCCACCTCTGCTAGGCAATTCATTTTTGTTGGTGGTTTTGGTAATTGATTGACAGGTTTAATTGTATAGTGTATTTTTGTTTTTTAAATCTAAGGCAGGTTTTCCACTCCTCACATGCCCACTAGTTCACTGAAAATTGTTATTGCTGTAATGGCAGCAATATACCAACTTTAATCCTTCAGAAGTGTGAACGATTTTTTGCCATCGTTTAGAAGGATTTAGTCAGCGCCTCAGTGCATTGAGTAGTGAGGGCAGGATAGAGCATTTGTCCAATGATCAAATCTGTCTGATCGATTTGTGCATTTGAATCTTTCACATGCAGGATGGTGCAGTTTTACAAGTTCACACTTCCACTGAAACTATGCATCAGTTTGCAATGTGGATTTTTTTCAGTTCTAAAAATGCCTTGTACATATTTTCCAATTAGAAAGACTTTGTTGACTGAAAAATCCAAGAATAAACAGTTTTCTCAAACAACAGCTTTCTTGCTGCCAAACAAAGAAGTCCTGACTGCTTTGCTCAGGGGAAACAGAAACTTACCTCATCACGACTTAGCATGGAATCTGCTTGGTAATTCTAACCAAAGCCAGGAGATGTCTGCAGCGAATAAACTTCTAGCTGACTAATAATCATAAAGCATTAGGGCCATAAGTCAATACCCAACTCACACAACCATATCCTCTTACCTCACATGTGAACAGATAGGCTGTCTCAGCAGAGTGGAAAAAATACAGCTGCAAAGTCACCAGAGTCTGTTCTTGGGTTTGCATTTATAACAAGGAAATAAAATAAATTAATAGTCAGAAAACAAACGGCTCAGATTAGGGGCTCTACAACACTGGTTATAGAACACTGCCTTTGCGAAAGGCTTGTACACAGCTTTGGTCTTGTATGGCAAACAGACAATTTAGAAAACTTCTGAGCATCTCTGGAAGGGAAGGGGAAAATTGAGCTGGAGTTAACTCCTTCATTGAGGTTCAGTGAGTCCCTCTCTCCTTATTGCACCTCACCACTGTGGGTTGTGAAATCCTATAAACCTGGCATGGCTTTTTATCTGATTATTGTGCATCTACTGCAGCCTGAATCTGATGGATGTGGTCTCATCATCATTAAATTGGATTTCTAGCAAGTTAGAAAAAAAAACAACCTAGCATCTCAGAGGCCCATTATTTTTCCACAGAAGCAGGAGGCAGTCACTGTTCAGAAAGCTTACAGCACTAAAGTTGTGGTTAGACAATTACTGGATGACTAGTCAAAGTCTCAATTGTTTGCATCTAAGGACTTTTTTTTCCTTGATGAAACTACTCTGGCATTTATCGTAGCTAAAATACTCACAATTTTGCCTCAGTAAATTCCTTTTATTTGCCTCTAATTAGGGTAGCTCACAGGTTGAACTGCGGTGCTTAACATATTATGTAACCACTTCAGACTGAATTTCAGGAGTCTGTCTTCACATGGGAATGATTCAGGATTTGTAAAGCTAGACGTAAATAAATAATAATAAATCAAATTCAGTTAAATGAATTATTCTTGCAGCAGATGTTGTGAATAGTCATGCATTTGTGTGTCATTGAAGAGAATGGAGAAGTCAACCAGCTGGCCCTGGGGAGAATGAAGAGGTGGAAAGTATAAGGCAGCTCCCATTGATCATTCTGGCCAAAGATTGGATTTGATCAAAGCTGCAGTAAGCAGGCAATACAAATATAATATCTTACAACCAGAAGGAATATTTTTGTTGTTAAAAATTGGGCTTTACATTTAAAAAAACTATTTCACTTGTAATTGTAGAAGCATGTTGCCAGCTTTTGCTATTTTAATGGAGGGAGTATGGTCCAGTCAGTAGTCAGGGCAGCAGTGTAGGAGTCAGATCCATAGTGGTTCATGTTCCTCCTCTGACACAGCCTTCCTGTGTGACCTTGGGCATGTCACCAAGGCCCAGATTCACAGAGGGACTTAGATGTTGTGATGCTGAGCATCCCGGTGCCTAACTTTTAGAAAAAACACAGGATCACACTGTGACCCAGAAAGACTGAGTTAGGCACCAAAGTTCCTTATACAATGAATGGAGAGATAGAGAGGCACCGTGGAATGTGATCCACAAAAGCCAGCATGTTAGGAGGGGAGCCATCTAGTCTAGCCAATGGGAGATGCCAAGAAGAGGGGTCTGTGCTAAGCCCCGCCCCTCTCTCTAAAATAGGTGCCTATATCTGCTAGTGATCCATGAACTGGGGGATGATAGGTGCTCCTCTGCCCAGCGCACATGTGGGGCCCAAGCTGGGAAGCATGCTCAGTGGCCACCTAGGTCTACACAAAGCAACCAAGAGGCCTTCTCTTATGACCTTAACCTAGTGGTTAGAGCATTCACCCAGACATGTGAGACCACTGGTTCAAGTCCCCACTCTGCTTGATGAGGGGAAAGGAGCTGAGTTGGGATTTGCGGTCTCTCAGTGAGTGCCCTAACTACTGGGCTACAGAGTCATTCTAACTCTGGCCCCATAAATATTTAATTAAATTGGAACAGTTTCAGTGGGGGAGATTGAGGGAGCCTCACATCAGAATATCCCATAGCCCAGTAGTTGGGCATTCACTTGAGAAGTGGCAGATCCCTGTTCAAATCCCTTCTCTTCATTGGGCAGAGGGGGGGGGACTTAAAGGGATGGTCTCCCACATCCTGCGTGACAGCCCTAACCACTGGGCTACAGCTTATAAGGGAGGTCCTCCCTGCCCCAGCTACTTTGTGTGGTATTAGGCAGCTTCCGAGCACACCTACTGGCTGAGGCCCTGCCTGTGAATTAGGTGAGTGAGTGCCTGTCTTCCCCCAGCTCATGGTTTGCGCCAAGACTCAAGTGGGAGATAGGTATCTGGCTGTGTAGAGTGAACATGTCCAGAGGCAGGAACAGAGACACCTGTAAAATCTTAGGTGCTGACCAAGGTGGCAGCTGGGTGGATGCCTGGGGTTGGGCTTTAGGGACTTACACATGCTGTTCAGGCACCTATGTCTTTGTGGATCTTGGGCTTAGCTTCCCTTTGCCTCAATTCTCCATCAGGGGTTTTGAGAAGACAAACACATTAAAGATTTTTTAGGTGCTCAAATACTATGGTAATGGGAGCTATACAAGTACCTAAAATAGATATTGCAAGTCTTACAATAAATGTTTTTCTTAAGGCCCCAAAATTGCTGGAATTTTCTGAATATTGGAGAATCTCAGCTTTCATTAAAAAACATGGTAAGTTTCTAGCCCTTAGAGTTGGAGAGCAAAGAATGAAAACATTACTCAAGTGCCATCTGAAGGCTTAAAAAAAACCACAAGGCAAATAAATTTTGGCTTCTTTCTATGATTAAAAAAATAGCTTATGATTCTTAAGCCACACTGACAGTTTGGAATCTTGACTCATGATTTAAAAAAAACCAAACAAAAAAGCAATAAAAAAAACCATTTGGGGTTTGCTCTTCTGGAAATAGGAGGGGAGTAGGATTTCAGTGTGGAGCCAGAGCTGAGCAGCGGAACAGAACAGTTTCCTGTGAATCTAAAAATCACCCCATCTCTTGCTGTAATGCAGCTGAGCATCAGATGCACTTGGCTGCCTCTTTATGTGTAGAGGTCCATTTTGTTATGGCAAGTGGCAATGGCCCTTTTATGCCTCCTGGTTCCATTGTTTTATGCTTTTATATGATGTCCGAATGAGGCTTGCTTTGCTCACTGAAATGTCTGTCCTTCCCTGCTGGGGTGAAGGTTGGATAGTCTGCTGTTGCTCCTGCCGGCACAATTTTGTTAAAGGAAAATAAAGGGGAATAAGACCTGCCTAGATGAATACATCACTTCGTAAAATGGTTCTTATCCATTAAAAATTGTGACTATCTAATAATTAAACATGAAGCAGCCATATTGCCATCTTGAGGATGTCTGTCAGGACAGGCCCATACTCTTTGGAGCCACCAGCTGTGAACAGCAGGCTACACTTCTGAACACTCATAGAACAGCAGGCTCCTATCTTTCTGTCCTGATAGACATTATCCATCTGAATTTCCTGTTGCTGATACAGAGGTTATCAAGCTGTGTTTCCTGTTGCAGTTATTATTAAAATGGCAGCCCCCCCTGGGATTACACAGCTGCCCCTTTCATATCAGTGATGAGTCTGAACAATTTTCAGGTGTTTTTAAATACTGCTTTGAAATGCCCTCTTTTCTTTCATTTTATGACTAGGTCAACATTTCTATAGCCACATAAGGCAGGGCTAAGACAGCTGCAGTTTTCTTTTGCTCATCTATAGTCTCTCCGTGCAACCATTGCAGGTCATGCTCAGAATTATTATTATTATAAGAATTATGTATATTGTGGCAGCACATAGGGGCCCCACAATCATGGAGCAGGACCCCTTTGCGCTAGGCACTGTACAAAAACATAAGAAGAAGAAAAAAACACCACAGTCTTCTCCCCCAAAGAGTTTACATTCTAAGCCCTGGTCTACACTACAAATGTATGTTGGTATAACTACATCGCTCAGGGATGTGGAAAATCCACACCCCCGAGTGATGCAGGTATATCAACTGAACTCTCGGCACAGACAGTGCTTATGTTGATGGGAGGACTTCTCCCGTTGACACAGCTCCCGCTTTTCAGGGGGTTGGAGTACTTAAGCTGATGGGAGAAGCTCTTCCGTCGGGATACGTAGTGTCTTCACTAAGGGTAGGTCTATACTTACCTCCGGGTCGGGCGGTAAGCAATCGATCTTCTGGGATTGATTTATCGCGTCTTGTCTAGATGCGATAAATCGATCCCGGAAGTGCTCGCCGTTGACGCCGGTACTCCTGCTCGGCAAGAGGAGTACACGGCATCGACGGGGGAGGGAGCCTGCCTGCTGCGTCTGGACCTGTGGTAAGTTCGAACTAAGGTACTTCGACTTCAGCTACGTTATTCATGTAGCTGAAGTTGCGTATCTTAGTTCGAAGTAAGGGGTTAGTGTGGACCAGGCCTGAGTGTAGACAAGCCTTTAGTAATGCTTTGGTTATCTGTGAAAGAGTGGGAAATGTTTGGTTATGGACCAAGGGCTAAATTTTTAAAGGAATTTAGGTACCTAAGATACAGATGGGCACCTATCGGGATTATCAAAAAAACCCAACCACCCAACAATACATAGGTCCCTAATTGAAATCACTGGGAATTAGTGGGGTTTTCAGAAATGCATAGACACCTAACTTCCATTGACTTCACTAAAAATTAGTACCTATGTGTTTTTGATAGGCACCTAATGTTGACAAACAGCACTTTTCAATGGAAAACTCTTCAGCTGAAAGCTCTTGGATCTGGTCTACTAAATACATTTGAAAGTCTGCCTCCAAAGCCCTGATTCAGCAAAGAATTTAAGCAGGTGACGAATTTTATACACGTTTAAATCCCGGAGCCACTCACTTAAAACCTTTTCTGAACAGGAATACACTTAACTTTAGGCACATGTTTATGTGCTTTATTAAATGAGGGTCCAAGATGGGACATCAAACTGCCCCTGTGTTTTAGATGCATGCAACTGGTGGCTCTACTGTAAGTGGACCATGGGGTTAATTGTGTGGTCAGGTTCAGGACTGAGTGCGTCCACATTGCTATAGTCTAACCGGCTGCACCCAATGCACAGGATAAACTATTATGGGGACATTGTTCAAAGACACAAATTTTGGTTAGATGCTTAACTCACATTGACTTTTAAAGGGTTGTGTTAGTCTAACTGTCATTTATGCCTTTGAAAATCTTCACCTACTTTGCAAGCCCCACTCACTCCTGATCCAAGATGAGGTATCCTCCAACTTTGGACTTTCTGTCCTTGAGTCCTCCACCATCAGCTGCATCCACACCTTCCTCTTCCTACACCCTTCCTCCTCTTCTCTCTTCCACCACAATAAATGTGTGTCTGAGCATCTCTGTATAAGTTCTGAGTATTTCCACTCTTATCTCCACCACCTTCTCTCAGCCCAACTGAAGAAAATTTTCAAAGATTGTTGTTACCCCAGCACATTTTTGAGACTGTAGAAAAAATGGTGATTTGTGCTAACCCTCCCCCTGAGTCACCACAGGAAAAAAAAATATATTTCACGAGTGGAAATTCACCAAATCTTCATCTGAGATGTAATGGCCACCTACCTGATTTTTGCACTTCTCCATGAGATTTTTCCCTGGGGATGTTTTGAACTTTGCAGAAACTCATTGTTTACCTCTCCTGATGTGGTTTTTTGAAATACAGCAGCCTCTCTTGGATCTGTGTCTTCGGAAGTATCTGTGCCATAGCATGATGTGGTTTTGATGGCAAGTTGATTCTGGAAAAGTGGAGATTTTCATAATTAAAATTAAAAAGTGACTAGAAACTGGCATTCAAAGGGTTTCCTGTCTCCTTCTTCTCTTTTATATGCTGTATAATTCTGAGCCATTGATTGACGTATAAACACACACCCAATGACTTCAAAACTGAGTTGGGCCTGACTT
Organism: Chrysemys picta bellii; assembly: GCF_011386835.1. Lineage (NCBI taxonomy): Eukaryota > Metazoa > Chordata > Testudines > Emydidae > Chrysemys > Chrysemys picta. The sequence continues at coordinate 114,330,958 of NC_088796.1, forward strand.
AGAGTACCAGTTCTGAGCACTCTAAGCACTCTTATGGGCCCAATCTTGTTTTCATTGAAGTCTGTGAACCTACATTTACTACAATAAGAGCAAGGTTGGGTTCTACACCTATAAAGTGGGGAAGCAGAACATTGGATCTGAGCACCCTCTCCCAAGCTTCAGGAAAGGACAGAGACAGAAACTGATCTTAACTTTTTTGGCTTGGTTTTATTTGAGCTCTACTTCATTGGGAGTTCTGTATGTGGAATTACATTACACTGGCTTTACTGCATGTATGGTCAATGTTTTCCTCTAGTGACTGGCCCCGCCCTGAGAAAGCCTGTCATCTGGCAACTAATGGAGCTACTCCTTTAGCTCAAATGGTAGGTAGGTGCTTGTGCTTTTGGAATTGAAGGTCTCAGGTTTGTTCTCTTTGACAACCATGAAATCTGTAGGTACTACATGCAGCTGCAGTTCATTAAAGAACAGTGGCAGGATGGGACTTATGGGATATGCTGAGCATGTAAATTATGTTGGAAAAGCTGCAGCATTTAGAGAAAAGAAACCTGAAAAAATACTGATGGAGTTTACTCACCAGAGCAGCACCTCCTGCCTGCTGGATTAGTTCTCTCAGCTGGCACGCCCTCTCTCTTGCCCTCGTCTCTGCTTGCAGACCCGCTTTAGTCTAGGAACCGCAGTGTCGTTCATGACTCAGCCCTCCTGCCGTGCCATGATCTGTATTTTCCTCCTCCTGGGGGAGAAGTATCTCCCAGTTCTATAGTCTGGCCACTTCCCCAGTGGTGGGTAAGGAAGACCCAGGCCCACCCACTACTCTGGGCCTCCTGCTGCCCTCTCTTTAACTTCTCCACCAGTTCTCCTTCAATTCCCTGGGCCATTGCCCCATGGTCCCAGCACCTTCTTTGCCCTCTTCTCAGGACTTTCAGCCAGCACGTCCCAGTTGCCAGCCAGGTGCTCCCTCTTGTGTCCCACTGTTCCTGCCAGCAACTGCTCTGTCCAAGGTGCTACCTTCCTGCAGCCCGCTAAGAACACAGTCCTCTCTCCTTGGGCTCCCTGCAGCAACTGACCCTACTCTGCCTTGCAGCTTCCTTTTATGTGAGTCTGCTGGACTCGGATTGGCTGCTTTGTGCAGCCTCTCTCTGATTGGTTGCTCCCTGCACAGCCTCTCTAGGCTGCTTTTAACTCCTGTGAACCCCCCTCACAGATACTAACTGACATTTTTATTTCCATCTTTAGGAAGAATCATTTTTATTGAATTGCTGCCAGTTACAGTTAAACACAAGTTAATATTTTAATCAGTGTTGCTCTATTCATTCCTCCAGCACATCCAGCTCACCATTTACTGAGATTATTCTGAAGTTTTAGCACCCAGTAGACACTTAATTTATGGAAAGATTTCTTCCCCCTCAACTGTAATCCTCCTTTGCTCTTATCGGTGATGGTTATTATAATGCATTTTGCATTGTCTTATTTTTAATAATAAGTGAACACACAATCACTTATAAATGTCTTGAATCAAAACTTTTACCAAACTGCACTCCAGCAATTATGCAAATCAGTGGACTGAATGATTTTAGCATCCCCAAATTATCATACTGTATTTAAGAATAAATAAAAAGTTAAAATGGATTTTAAATATTGATGATAAGTTGTTTATCATGCAAATCAGCACAGTATCTATTTGGTGGCATTATGTTCCCTAATCATTTTTCTTGGGATAGAGTATGCTGGTTCTGACTAAGGCTCTGGGCCAGATCCTCAGCAGGAGTAAATCAGTGTAGCCCACTGACTTCAATGGAGCTCTGTGGATTTCTATCAGTGGAGAATCTGGCCATCTGTATTGTATAGCTGCCTTTTGCATAAAAGCTACCACATACTGTGAGTAATCCTCACAGAGATCTGGACTTCGCTGACTGTCTTTTCATGGAGATTCATTGTGTTTTCACTTGCATTTTGTCTGGCTTTACTCAGTGATGATTTAGAGGTCTGCAGCTCTCTATGGACCAAGTGTAGGCCTTTGCTCTGTCAGTCCCTGGAATCTGATAGCCTCTCTTCAGCAACCACTGCTCCTTACCCTAGCCTCCTCTTCCTATACCCAGATATGGAAAATAGTCACATGACAGACATCAGAAGGACTCAACTTCTTACAGGCAACTACTGCATGGCAGGGACCATGTCTTTAATAGCTGTGTAAAGGAATTATATGTATGGGGATACACACAAACGTTAACTCACAATGATCAGGGACATCCATCCACTGGCTTCAAAGGCATTTTGTCCAGCCCCTCAGAACCTGGCTTAACACCACCCAAACAGCTGATCAGCCTTAAGGGAAACAGGATTGGGGCAAATATTGGAGAAGACATTCCCTCCATGTCAGAAGGCATTTTCAGGTTCTGAATCCTGATAGTTGCCATATGCTCTTTTGCTGGCACCTTTAATTGTTAGGCATGTTCATGGCCCAATGGTGTAAACAGAGTTTGTTCCATCGAGAGTGAATGGAGCTAAATTCTGCTGTGACCAGTTTCAAAAGTTCACATGCAGGGGGTCAGGGGGAGGTTAATAATACCTACCAATCTGAAGTGGTCTCAAGTTGCACACTCAAAATTAGTGGCCATTTTTGAAATTTCTGGCCAAATTGATTTGTCCAAGGGCACAGAGAAAGTCATAGATACATCCAGAAATAAAATTCAGGTCTGCTGATGGCACGTTTGAGACTTAACCACAAGAGAAACCTTTCTTCCATCCAATGAGCTCAGGCAACACAATGAGAGGGTGTTTCAAATAAAATAAATAAGAATAGCCATACTGGATCAGACCAAAGGTCCATCCAGCCTAGTATCCTGTCTATTGACAGTGACCAATGCCAGGTGTCCCAGAGGGAGTGAACCTAACAGGTAATGATCAAGTGATCTCTCTCCTGCCATCCATCTCCACCCTCTGACAAACAGAGACTAGGGACACCATTCCTTACCCAGCCTGGCTAATAGCCATTAATGGACTTAAATTCATGGAGGTTATCTAGTTCTCTTTTAAACCTTGTTATAGTCCTAGCCTTCACAACCTCCTAAGGCAAGGAGTTCCACAGGTTGACTGTGCGCTGTGTGAAGAAGAACTTCCTTTTATTTGTTTTAAACCTGCTGCCCATTAATTTCATTTGGTGGCCCCTAGTTCTTATATTATGGGAACAAGTAAATAACTTTTCCTTATTCATTTTCTCCAAACCACTCATAATTTTATATACCTCTATCATATCCCCCCTTAGTCTCCCCTTACTTTGCTTTTGCAACCCATTAGAGGCCTTCTATTTACCCAGTAAAGAAGGAGTTGGATCCCCCCCCCCCGCACACACACACTTTTGGCAATTTTTCTGCCTCTCAAGATATGTTATAGCGTGTGTTTTGGGTCTGTCACCTTGATGCATGCATACTGGTTCCCTGGTGCCTTCTCCTGGCATGGCACACAGAGTGCATTCAGGCAATGCTCCCTCTTATTCTACGCGTGCAGTCCATGCATTCAAAACAGATTTAGCCAGCAGTGCCTCTTAATAAGCAGCCTCATATGCCTACGAACCTCATGTTTTTCTTCCACACTGCAGCATTCAAATTGTTCCAATGCCCAGAGAGCTGATAATTGCTTTTTCTCTAAGGGCCTGATTCAAAGTCCATTGAACCCATGGAACGTCTCCCATTGACTTGAATGGGCTTTGGATCAGGCCCTAATTCTTCAGTGTTTTTCTAGGGAACACCAAGAGATAAATACCCACCTGTCTTTCTCTCATCTTTGGTGTTGTGTCTATATCTTAATTTACTGTGGACATTTTAACGCCTTATCTTCATTCTCCAAGTTGATTAACAGTTCCTCCCTCTGGGAACAAAACAAGCAGTGGCGGAATCATTAACAAAATGTCCCTGAAGCAGAAACTGCAAAATCAATTAATTAGCACAAGCAAAACCCTGACCCCTGTTGATACAGCTGTAAAGGGTTCCTAAGCCCCTGATTGTTGTACAATTTGGCTCAGTCCCATGCTGAGGATGGTTGGGCCCTGCTGTGTTCGAATACTGAGGGGACCCATTCCTACATGGTGACACAGAGCTCCTCAGAAGTGGGGCATGGAGGAGACAATGCTTATGCCTCCCTAAGCAACCCTACTGGCAACCTGATCTTCTCTCAGCCCTCACTTATTTGGCCCGTAGAAGTTCCTAGAGTTCTGCAGTGAAGCGTGGGCTGCTCCAGCTTGGGCTAGGTGGGGAGAGGAATTTATAGACAGGGTCAGAGCAGTCATATTATGGGAGGGGGCGATTGGGCAGGGTGTTTGGGGAACTCTCTGCTACCCCTTACCCTGAGACGCATGGAGCTGGGGTATGGTTTCCAGCACTTGTCTGACAGCTCTGCTCTGTTGGTGGTATTCATTTTTAAAGACTAGGAATACTATAAACCCATGTATTTTTGGGGGAATTTATTTGGGGGGTGGAGGGAGAGGAGGAAATGAGTGTTCCCCACTGAATTGTGGTAAATACAGTATTTTTAAAATGACTTTATTTGGTTTTTAATGGTTTTATTTTGAGATGTTTAAGGTCACCTTTTGTTTTAAATTATTTTGCAGCACTATGACTGCCATAGTGGTGTGGGGGATAGTTTATGAAGAAAATTATTGGGCCAAACCCTAAGGTCCCGAGGCTGGCAAAACTCCCACTGAAATCAATGAGTGTTTGCCTGAGTAAGGGCCTGGTGTAAACGCCACTGAAGTTAATGGAATGACTCCCATTAGCTTCCATGAGCTTTGCATCTCGCCCTAACAGCTGTGAGTTTTTCCACTCCTCTTCTGCTTGGTAATTTCTCATTTGACTGAAAACGTGTGGACATGAAGTAAGACATTATCAGACTGTCCAGATGAAGAAAGAGCTACACGCCATGTAAAACAAGGAAATAATATCAGTAATGTGGAAATGCTTCAACAGACTGTGTATCTCTCTCTCTACCTGAAGAAGAGCTCTGTGTAAGCGCGAAAGTTCACCAATAGAAATTAGTCCAGTAAAAGGTATTACCTCACTCACTTTGCATCTTTCTCTACACATTTTAGCATCCCTATGTTGTAAATATGCTTTAGCTAAGCACAAGGTTTCGGTTCTCACGCCAATCCCCACTTTTAAAGTTTCACATAACTTTCTCAGATAAAAAGTGTGGGGCTAACGTGTTAGATATTGATCTCAGCCAAAAGGTGATTTTTTTTAACTTTGAGCAAAATTGGTTCAGTCATTTTTGAGTTATGCAAGTAGGAGGAAAATATTTTTTTTAATTGGAACTATGGGAAAAATGCATGCTTGCCTAGGGTGACCAGACAGCAAGTGTGAAAAATTGGGACAGAGGGTGTGTGTGTGGGGTAATAGGAGCCTATATAAGAAAAAGCCCCAAATATCGGGACTGTCCCTATAAAATCGGGACATCTGGTCACCCTATACTTGCCTAACTCAGAAATGGCTGAACTTAGAAACTTGCATTATAGGTCTCACTGAGGAAGGAAAACACAATGCAAGTAGTCTTTTAACATGTTGTAACATTTAGAATCCAAACCTTCTTGTGGGAGCTTAAAATGCATTTTGTTTTAGTTTAGTGCAGTGGTTCCCAAACTAGGGGTGCTGCTTGTTCAGGGAAAACCCCTGACGGGCTCGGCTGGTTTGTTTACCTGCAGTGTCTGCAGGTTCGGCTGATCACAGTGGCCGCAGTTCACCGCTCCAGGCCAATGGGGGCTGCGGGAAGCGGCGGCCAGCACGTCCCTCGGCCAGTGCCGCTTTCTGCAGCTCCCATTGGCCGAGAACAGTGAACCGTGGCCACTGGGAGCTGCGGGCGGCCAAACTTGCAGACACGGCAGGTAAACAAACCGGCCGGGCCTGCCAGAGACTTACACTGAACAAGCGGCGCCCCTAGTTTGGGAACCACTGGTTTAGCGGCATAGTTATCCAAGAAGGATAAAGAACATAGGGTCTGACCAAGATTATCTTGAGATAGGACTTCTATATTAAGGACACCTCAGTTAAGAATGCATCCTCAACAAGGGCTTAGACTTTTGTAAAGGACTCCTGTATTAAGGATGGCTCCATTTAGATGTATTTGTCAGGAATGCTCCAGTGAAGGCCTCAATTAAGAACTTCCATATTAGAATGATTCAGTGAAGGATAGGTTGGGCCCAATTCTCAGCTGTGCCAAGGGTAAGCTTGTTGCAGCTGAGTGGAGGCAGAGAGAAAGGTGGTTCTAAACTACATTCCTCCTCCCCTAATCTTTGGCCTTTTGGAGGCCAAGGTGACCCCCAGTGAAATTTAGCAAAAAGAACAGGAGTACTTGTGGCACCTTAGAGACTAACAAATTTATTAGAGCATAAGCTTTCGTGGGCTACAGCGCATTTTAAAGGATGCAGGCAGCCGTGGATGAGGTAAAATGCTATGTACTCTGCCCTGCCCCTGGAACACCCCATTCCTGCTACAGACATGCCCCCTAGATCAATCAGTGTGCTGGAGACAAATGGCTTAAAGGCAGCTGCACTACATCAGCTTTGCAACACCCCTGGATGTTTGCACCAAACGAGGATTCTCCTGCTTCATGGCAAGACTTCGGCGGTCCCCCTAGGACGGCTTCTATCTTCTCTTTTTCATTGTTTAAAGTAAAAGCCATGTGCCAGGGAATTTTACATGCAAAAGCTAACATTACTGCAACATTAAGATTCAAAATTCACAGCACAAAAGACAGGAAATTCAAAATGTCAGGCTTGATTCAGTCAAATTGCACAAATAGACTACATTCTATTGTTTTCCCCCCTTTGTGAAATGTAAACTTTAACACATTAATATTTATAACTTTATTTTCAAGATGCTATCTGTGATGTTGCACCTGCAATTAATTGTGGACGCAAATAGGAGACAAGAGAGGAAAAGAACCTAGGTAGTTGGGTGCCTAGTTGCTAATGTTTTCCGTCACACCTCATACGCAGGCAGACTTTTATGGACACACATTGCACCTGTGGAAAGAGTAAAGCCAAGGCCCAGCTCAAAACATTGTGCCTATCTTAAACTATTGATAACTAGAGTGTGACTTGGACTACAGACCTCCTCGTAAACTACTCGGATGGTGGGTCCAGATGTAAAGAGCCACCTCAGAGCTGATGGGCAGGGAAGATCCAGAAGCGAGGAAAAGTGGGGGAGGGTCAGCAGAACATTGGCTCCACTTCCCAATGCGCCTTCCAGCACGGCTAAGCTGGTGCAGGCGGATGTTGTAATTTGTTGCTGTATAGGCCAGCAGTAAATTACTAACCCCTGCCCATGGAGAAATGGAGAATTGTGACTCACAAGTATGTTTCTGCAGTGTTGCTGTGGCCATGATGGTCCTAGGATATTAGAGAGACAAAAGATGAGTGAAGTAATATCTGTTATTGGACCAACTTCTGTCACTCTCACCAGCAGCAAGCTCCCTACTCCTTAGGGGCTTCAGGCCACAGGGCTTACAGTATAAACTTCACTAGATTTACACCATGGTGATTGCAAATAGAATTTGGCCCAAAATAAGGCAGAGTCTCTCAGGACCCTGTCTCATTCACTGCATATCTTTGGCCATTCAACAGTGAATAAGGCAATCTGCATATTAAAATAGGCAGAGGTCCCATGGGAAAAATAGTATATGATTATTTAATTAGATATTGTACCATAATTTATGTATAAGGGGGCAGACTTAAGGATCTCCAGGCTATCTTCATTTTGGCATTTCCTGAATTCTAAATGCTTTATATCTCAGCCTTCCTTAAACATAGGGTTTCTTTTGGCCTGCATTTCTTAGCTGTTTTTCCAAAAAAAGATAACCCTACTGAAATGTGTCATGCAGAATATGCTGGATGATGGCAGAATGCTTCTACATAGAGGTGTCCACTCAATTAGGTAACCTAAGCTACAGATATTGCTATGTGCTCTACCTACAAGGATTGCATAAAGCACCCGGAGGGTTGTGAAAGCTGAGATATAAACCAAGAAATGATTATCTACCTAAGGTAGATATCTACCTAAGGTACTGCTGTCTAGGTATGGGTGTGTCCTTCGTTAGTCTAGGGTCTGAGCACCTGAGTCTTTAATGTATTTAGCCTCAAGAACTCTTGAGGTAGGGAAGTGCTATTATGCCCATTTTATAGATAGGGAACTGAGGCATAGAGAGCTAAGGCCCAGATTTGTAGAGGTATTTAGAGATTGTTCCGCTCAGCATTGCAAGGCCTAAGTGCTTTAGGTCATGTTTACCCTACAAAATTATGTCAACCTAACTTACATCAGCATATAGCCATCACAGTTATTAAATCACTTGTGTGTGTACACTTAGCTCTTTGTGTCAGCGGTGCACATCTTCACGAGGAGCGCTTGTATCAATCGTATTATCCATGTGGGGCATTGTGGGATGGCTCCTGGAAGCCAGTAGCAGTCGACGTAAGCAATGCCGTGCCTACACTGACACTGCATCAACCTAATTACATTGATTATGCCACTCAGGGAGATAGTGTTACTAAATCGGTGTGGAGAGGCACGAATATCTGCAGGAGACAAATTTAAGTGAAGACACTTCCATAGCTAGGTTGATGCAAGGCAGCTTATGTTGACCTAACCCTGTGTAGCCCAGGCCCTAGATGCCTAAGTCTCATTTTCAGCAGTGACTAAGGGTATGTCTACACTACGGGATTAATCCGAATTTAGATAATTCGGATTTGAGAAACAGGTTGTATAAAGTCGAAATGAGTGCGGCCACACTAGCACAGTAATTCGGTGGTGTGCGTCCAAGTACCGGGGCTAGCGTCGATTTCTGCACCGTTGCACTGTGGGTAGCAATTCCATAGCTATCCCATAGTTCCCGCAGTCTCCCGCGCCCATTGGGATTGTGGGTTAAGATCCCAGTGCCTGATGGGACAAAAAACATCGTCGCAGGTGGTTCTGGGTACAGCCTCACTTCCTCCCTCCCTCCCTCCCTGCATGAAAGCAACGGACGGCAGACAACCATTTTCGCGCCTTTTTTCCTGGGTGGGTGAACACTGCAGACTCCATACCACGGCAAGCATGGAGCCCGCTGAGGTCAAGACAGCACTCATGAATATTGCAAACACCTCGCGCGTTCTCGTGGAGTTTATGCTCAGCCAGGACCAGAAAAACGAGGAGAGGAGGCAGCGGCGGCGGCAGCGCAGCGACAAGCATGATGAGGACATGGACACGGACACGGACACAGAATTCAGTGAAACCACAGGCCCCGGTGCTTTGGAGATCATGTTGTTAATGGGGCAGATTCTATCCATGGAACGCCGATTCTGGGCAAGGGAAACAAGCACAGACTGGTGGGACCGCATAGTGTTGCAGGTCTGGGACGATTCCCAGTGGCTGCGGAACTTTCGCATGCGTAAGGGCACTTTCATGGAACTTTGTGACTTGCTGTCCCCTGCCCTGAAACGCCAGAATACCAAGATGAGAGCAGCCCTCACAGTTGAGAAGCGCGTGGCGATAGCCCTGTGGAAGCTTGCAACGCCAGACAGCTACCGGTCAGTCGGGAATCAATTTGGAGTGGGCAAATCTACTGTGGGGGCTGCTGTGATGCAAGTAGCCAAAGCAATCACTCAGGTGCTGCTACGAAAGTTAGTGACTCTGGGAAATGTGCAGGCTATAGTGGATGGTTTTGCTGCAATGGGATTCCCTAACTGTGGTGGGGCGATAGACGGAACCCATATCCCTATCTTGGCACCGGAGCACCAAGCCACCGAGTACATAAACCGCAAGGGGTACTTTTCAATGGTGCTGCAAGCACTTGTGGATCACAAGGGACGTTTCACCAACATCAACGCGGGCTGGGCGGGAAGGGTTCATGACGCTCGCGTCTTCAGGAACACTACTCTGTTTAAAGGGCTGCAGCAAGGGACTTACTTTCCGGACCAGAAAATAACCGTTGGGGATGTTGAAATGCCCATAGTTATTCTTGGGGACCCAGCCTACCCCTTAATGCCATGGCTTATGAAGCCATACACAGGCAGCCTGGACAGGAGTCAGGAGCTGTTTAACTACAGGCTAAGCAAGTGCAGAATGGTGGTAGAATGTGCATTTGGCCGTTTAAAAGGTCGCTGGCGTTCATTATTGACTCGCTCTGACCTCAGCCAAAGAAATCTCCCCATTGTTATTTCTGCTTGCTGTGTGCTCCACAATCTCTGTGAAAGTAAGGGGGAGACCTTTATGGCGGGGTGGGAGGCTGAGGCAAATCGCCTGGCTGCTGATTACGCGCAGCCAGACACCAGGGCGATTAGAAGATCACACCATGAAGCGCTGTGCATCAGAGAAGCTTTGAAAACCAGTTTCATGGCTGGCCAGGCTACCGTGTGAAATATCTGTTTGTTTCTCCTTCATGAAAACCCTCCCCCTTTACTGACTGATTTTCTGTAAGGAACCCACCCTGCCCCTTCCCCCAGCTTTCTTTCAAACCAAATAAAGTCACTATCATTTAAAAATCATTTATTCTTTATTAATAGATTAGAAAAAGAGGGCGGGAACCCGGGTGGGATTTGGGAGGAGGATTGCTGGGAAGGAAAAAGCCACAAAGAAAAGGTTAAAAAAATGACAGCCTTTTGCTTGGGCTGTCTACTGGGGTGGAATGGGAAGGTGTACGGAGCCTCCCCCCCCGCGTTCTTACACGTCTGGGTGAGGAGGATACGGAACATGGGGAGGGGGGAGGGTGGAACAGGGGCTGAAGCGGCAGTCTGTTTTCCAGCAGCCGTTCCTGAACCTCCACCAGACGCCGGAGCAGCCCCAGCGTTGCATCCTTCATCCTCTGGTCTTCCTGCCGCCATCTCTCATCTCGATCGTCTCTCCTCTCCTCACGTTGGTCCCTCCTCTCCTCACGTTGGTCCCTCCTCTCCTCACGATCACTGACTTCTTTCCTATACTTTGAAACTGTTTCCTTCCACTCATTCAGATGAGCTCTGTCACTCCTGCTGGATTGCATAATTTCAGAAAACATGTCCTCCCGCGTCTTCTTCTTACGACGCCTTATCTGTGATAACCTTCGGGATGGAGGAGGGAGGCTTGAGGAATTTGCAGCTGCTGTAGGGAGGGGAAAAAAGAGAGAATTGTTTTAAAAGCTACATTTTGCAGAACAATGCTTATACTCTTTCACGGTGACCAACACTGTTCACATTACATAGCACATGTGATTTCTGTGCAAGGTCGCATTTTGCCTCTTAATGCTGAGTGCCTGTGGCTTTGCTGCTAGAGATCACAGGTCTGGGCAACAGAATTCGGCTTGCATGCGGCCATGGTAAGCCATTGTTTTACAGCTTCTGCACCCTCCTTTCCCACATACCAAGCATAGCTTGTAGAGTGCTGCAGAAGCCTGGCCAATCTCAGCCAGTTGGGGGGGGGCAGTGTGGTGGGGCTTGTCTGGGCCCCTTCAGGCAAGTAGAGTGCTGCGGTTTTTCTGTTAACATTCAGCAGCACCAGAAAACAAACTACCCCCCCCCCCTCGCCATGAATTCTCTGGGATGATCACGGTACCCCTCCCCCCACCGCGTGGCTGGTATCAGGGAAGATCCCTGCAGGCACCAAACTACCCCCCCCTCCGCCGACCCCCCCCCCTCGCCATGAATTCTCTGGGATGATCACGGTACCCTCCCCCCACCGCGTGGCTGGTATCAGGGAAGATCCCTGCAGGCACCAAACTACCCCCCCCCTCCGCCGACCCCCCCCCCCTCGCCATGAATTCTCTGGGATGATCACGGTACCCTCCCCCCACCGCGTGGCTGGTAACAGGGAAGATCCCTGCTAGCCAAACGCGAAAAACTCAGGGCCAATTTCCCATCTGCGCTTGGCTAACTGCAGGGAAGGATTTATTTTCCGCCACAGGCAAACAGCCCAGTAGGAACGGCCACCTCTGTCCCCTTAATTAAGTTCCCGTATTTCAACCAGGTTACCAGGAGTGATATCACTCTCCTGAGGATTACACAACAAGATAAAGAACGGATGTTGCTTGAATGCCAGCAAACACCGGGACCATACGCTGCCAGGCTTTGTCAGGCAATGATACCAGATTACTTGCTGCAAGCATGGCGTGGTCAAGTGTCCTACCATGGAGGAGGGAATAAGGATGCACTGCCCAGAAACCTTCTGGCAAGGCTTTCAGAGTACCTCCAGGAGAGCTTCATGGAGATGTCCCTGGAGGATTTCCGCTCCATCCCCATACACGTTAACAGACTTTTCCAGTAGCTACAGACTTTTCCAGTAGCTGAACTGACCGCGAATGCAAAGTCAGACAAAGTAATCATTAAAAACCGTTTGCTTTTAAAACAAGTTTTATATTTTAAAAGGTAAACTCACCTGAGGTCCCTTCCATGGGGTCAGAGTCTTGGGTACTGGCTTGGGAGGCTTGGGAGGGTACTTCAGTCAGGGTGATAAAAAGATCCTGGCTGTTGGGGAGAATGGAGTGCTGTGTGCTCTCTGCAAGCTCATCCTCCTCCTCCTCCTCCTCCTCCTCTACCCCATCGGCAGAATCCTCAGGCGTCGAGACTATCCCCGACCCAGAATCCACGAACAAAGGTGGGGTAGTGGTGGCAGCCCCCCCTAGAATTGCATGCAGCTCGGCGTAGTAGCGGCATGTCCGCGGCTCTGACCCGGAGCGACCGTTTGCCTCCTTTGTTTTTTGATAGGCTTGTCTGAGCTCCTTGACCTTCACGCGGCACTGCTCAGAGTCCCTATTGTGGCCTCTTCTCCATCATGCCCTTGGAAATTTTTTCAAAAGTTTTTGCATTTCGTCTTTTTGAACGAAGTTCTGCAAGCACTGAATCCTCTCCCCATACAGCGATCAGATCCAGTACCTCCCTCACGGTCCATGCTGGTGCTCTTTTTCGATTATCAGCCTGCATGGTTACCTGTGCTGATGAGGTATCTGTGGTCACCTGTGCTCTCCACGCTGGGCAAACAGGAAATGAAGTTCAAATGTTCGCGGGGCTTTTCCTGTCTACCTGGCCAGTGCATCCGAGTTCGGATTGCTGTCCAGAGCGGTCACAATGATGCACTGTGGGATAGCTCCCGGAGGCCAATACCATCGAATTGCGGCCACACTAACCCTAATTCGAATTGCTAAAATCGATTTTGGCGCTACTCCGCTCGTTGGGGTGGAGTACAGAAATCGATTTAAAGGGCCCTTTACATCGAATTAAATGGCGTCGTTGTGTGGACGGTTACAGGGTTAATTCGAATTAAAGCTGATAAATCCGAATTAAAGTCGTAGTGTAGACCAGGCCTTAGGCACTTAAGTCCATTAACTTTACCGTGACTTAGGCTGCTCTGTGCCTTGGTCACTTCCAAAAACAAATCTTTTAGGCCTTGCAATGGTGAGTAAAAATCTGGGCCTGAGTGACTTGCTCAAGATCAAATAGAAAGCTTATGTCAGAGCAGGGAGTTGGGTTTTCCAAGTCTCAATCTAGCACCCTTACCACTAGACCATTCTTCCCCCTCTCACTCCAACTCCAGTTACTGCTATGTAGCCCAATTATTTCATCTGAAAATCTTCCTGGTGTGTCACTGTTAAAAGTAATTTAATTCAGTGAACCCAGTACAGGAAGTGCCAGTTCTTTTGTGCCTCCCTGATTATAAGTAGCTATGGAGAGAAGTAGGAACACATAACCATTTGGCAAAAAAATACCTGCAGCAAACGAAAAAGCTCCTGGCCTGGGGCTCAGAGCTTCACCCATCAGTCTCTGAACATTAAGTCTAGTAGCAGATGGCGCTCTATCCCTCTCAAAGACTAAGTGGGTGCTCATTGTGCTAGCACCAGCCAATTTTGAAAATGAAATGAATCACCTTAGCTGGGAAAGGACACTGTAAATACCAGATAATCATCATCATGTAGCTATTATGAAAATCACCTATAGCAAAAGAAATTGCCTTGATAAATGTTAAGACATTTGGGACTCTTTTCCATGGACAAAGCAATTAGGAACCTGCCTTCACAAACTAAATTATTGATAGGTATTTTACAGCTAAAGACAGATAGCTAGATGATTAGATTTAAAGTCATGAACTAAATTCAAGGGACTTCTCAAAATCCGTTCCTACTTTTTTGCAGCTAATGTACTTGCTCTGGGTACTCTGATAAACAAATAACATACTGCCTTGCTCGGTGATTTTTTTTTTCTGGGGGATTGGGGGAGAAAGACATCATTTTGATTATTTTGTTGTTACTTTATATAGCATTTTATATTTCTTTGCTTGCTCTTTGGCAAAATCTGACCATGCATTTCGTAAACTGTTAAATGTTAATAATGTATTGCAGCTATCTGTTGTATTCACCCCTTCAATTCATTCAGGTACTTATAGGAAAAAATAGATTAGAAATAAGTGATTAGAGGAAAAACACACAGCAGACACTGTTTCCCTGGGGACAGATTCTGTACAACCCTTACATCAATTTACAGTTTGGGAGAGGGGATAAGTAGCCTTCTTCACTTTTGTGTGGGCCATATGAAAGCCAGGCAGAATCGCTGCCTTTGCATAAGAGGCAGCTCCGCTTCTACTTGGTGGACAGTATGCAACACACCAAAGGGGCCAGGGAAGAGGCAGGGCTTTTGCTGCTCCCTTCCCTTCTCCACAGTCCAGTAGGGCTATGCAGTTGCTGCCCAAAGTGGTGTAACAGCTGGTTAGGGTGACCAGATGTCCTGATTGTATAGGGACTGTCCCGATTTTTGGGTCTTTTTCCTATATAGGTTCCTATTACCCCCCCCCACCACCACCACCCTGTCCCAATTTTTCACATTTGCTGTCTGGTCACCCTACAGCTGATACAGTCTCTGCTCACCTGGGTGGCCTGGGAGGCATTGTGCATCCCCCGGTAGAACAGACAGCAACCTACTCCCGTATCCCTGCTGGATTCGTGCAGCTCTACGTCACCCCCAGGCAGGACTGTGCCTGAAGATCCATCTACATGACATATTTCTTTGGGCAGCATGCAGAGTCCGTACTTGGGTGGGCCCCTAGCGCAGGAATAACAATGATGAGGCACTGCTTAGGCGAATAGAGGAAAGACATGCCTGAAGGCTGTGGATATGCACCTGTGTATATATCCTACACAGCTGTATGCACACTCGAGCAGCGGTTCCCCATCTATACTGCTATTCTTAGCAGTGTAGTTTCCTGCTGCCTCCCTCTGCCAGATTTTCACTGACATGTGTAGCTATGCACTGCAGCTTTTCACTGCAGTGTGTAGCTACACCTCCCCTACATGCCACCAACACTGGTGTGTGGTGTGGAGATAGTGTGAGTTTCACAGTGGGGCCCCTAATGAGATACTAACTCCACTCCTGCTCTCACCCTATCCGATTTTGTTTGACCAAAACATGGTTACGTAAAAATAGACACTTGTTTTATTTAATTGGCGTAACCTGAAATGGCCAACTTCCCTGACGTTTCTGTATTGCCTCACCTATCACTAACGGGCGTCACACCCAGACACTAAAGGAGACGTGGCCAAAGAGCAGTTGCATCTGTCACTTATGTAACTGTACCAAGCCCAGCCCTTGAATACTGACAGGTTTCCAAAGCAAGAGTTCTGATGTGGCTATAATATTACTTGTATTACCATAGCATGTAGGAGCCCTAGGAATGGACCAGGAGCCCATTGTACTAGGTGCTATACAAACACAGAATGAAAAGACGGTCCCCCTCTGCCCCAAAGAGCTTACAATTGTAGTATAAGCCAAGAGACAACAGATGGATACAGCCCCATGGGGAAGAACAAGGAAACAGTGAGACAATATTGGTCAGTCTGCTAGGCTGCAGTCTCAGCATGCCAGCAGCCTAATCCTTTTCAAGTTTTATCTGTACGTGTAACGGCTCAGACTCACCACCACTGGTGCCTCCTGCGGGCTGCTCCGGGAATTAGCTCACTCCAGCTCTGGAGCGCCCTGTGTGGGTGGTATCTTGCCCGTTGTCTGCTCTATTCTGCTGTTTCGGACCCATGCTGCTTCCCCACTTGGTGGTGTCCTCTTCAGGATACTGCCCTCCAGTAGTGCTCATACTTCCATCTCACACCCCTTCTGGGGGTCACAGCAGTCCTTTGGCTTGCAACCGCTGCAGGAGCCAACCACAACCCAAAGTCTAGCCCCTCACTTCAGGGGCAATTTGCAGTCTGTATTGGCCATGCTCCTCCGTGGCCAGGTGCGGTGTAAAGGGGGAAAAAGGGGGGGACCCAGGCCCACTCGCTACTCTGGGTCCCAACCCAGGGACCCTCTAGCGGCTGCCTCTCCGCCCTCCTTCTCTCCCCTTGTCTGCTTATCATCACTGGGCCACTTCCCCTTGGCCCTTGCACCTTCTTGGCCCTTTCTGACAGGGGCCTGCAGCCTAGCAGGTAACTGGCCAGAGCTCACCCTCCGCTCCCCTGAGCCTGTCCAGCACTGCTCTATCTCCGGTGCTATCCCTGGGAGCCAGTCCTCCTCCCTTGCTTGTTAGGGAGAGACTCCCCTCTGCTCTGCTGGGCAGCTCCTTATATCTGGGCTGCCCCAGCAGCTGCCTCCTGTCTGGCTCCTAGCAAGCCTCGCCCTAATTAGCTGCAGGTTCCCACAGCCTCCCTGGCTGCTTTTGCCCCACCCCCTGCTGCAGTGGACCACTTGCACCACCACAGTAGGCAACATGGCAAAGGAGAGTTTTAAAGAGGGAATTGAAGGAGGATAAGGGTGTAGTGGATGTTTCAAGGCAGCTTCTCTCATGTGTGAGGGGCTGCATAGGAGAAAGCATAAGGTGCTTCTTTGACAATTTAACAAGCAGGTGAGGGAGGCTGATTGGAGGTGGGAGTTGACATTTCAGCAGTGAGCGAGAGAGGATGGGTAGTTTGGGGTTAGATCACGAAGGCTCTGAAAGTTAAGACAAGGAATTTATGTTTGATGAGACTGGGAAAAAGGAGGCGAGAGCGGTAGGAGGAGAAGGGAAGGCAAGCCAAGAGAAGGGGGAAGTCACATTGTATTTGGTCAATTTTCTGTTGGAAGAAATCTATGAGATCCGATGCAGAAAGAAAAGTGGAGGCAGGAGGAGGAGGAGAGAATTTGTAGAACAAGTCAAAAGTGCAGAAAGGCAGCTGGGAATACGGGTGTGGGATTTAAGTACGTTGGTGAAGTAGAGTTGTTAAGTTAAGAAGTTGGCAGAACTGGAGCAAAAGAGCACGTAGTTGATGAAGTCAGCATGGTCACAGGATTTCCAGTAAAGACACTCCGCAGCATGACAGCAGATATTGGTTTGCCAGAGTTGCGGGTTGGCAGGGAGGACCTTGCGACAGGAGAAAGAGGAAAAAGGGTTAAGGGTGGAGGAGAGGGAAGCATGGAGAGAGTCAACCACCAAATCATTGGAAGAAAGGAAGAGATTGCAGGAAGACGAGGTCTGAGAGCAGATGAGGAGTCATCAAAGCTGATGGACTAGATGTCTCTGAAAGGCTAAATGACAGGGTGTGAAAGGCGGCTGATGAGTCATACTGAAGCAGACCAGGGATGGTCAGAGAGGTGAAACTCAGCAACAGCGAGATTAGAGAGAGAGAGAAAACAGTGCTTGGTGGAGACCAAATCAAGTGAATGGCTCTTTTGGTGAGTGAGAGAGTTGAATGAGGTCTGCAGGTCAAATGAAGAGATGAGGGCAAGTAAACTAAGAGGTTAGGTGGGTCATCAATATGGAAGTCAAAGTCACTGTGGATGAGTGTAGCAGATTGTGAGGAGAGGAGAAACAGTCAGGAGTCAAAAAGAATCAGATGCAGTGCTGTTCAAAAGATGAGCCCATGGGAAGTGGGAGGAGAGAGGGATTGGAATGGGGGAGGAGAAGCCCAACACATTTACCTCGGTCTGATTCAGGTCAGGGAATCAAAGAAGGAAATGTTCCCGTAAGAAAGTGCTGGGTGACTAATATGCCACTGCTCTGCTCTTCCCTGTGGTCAGGCAAAGTATTGACATTCGTGTACATGTCAAAAGATTTCCATGCCCTCCCTCCTCACGAGTCAAAAAGACAATGAGAATAGAGGGGTGGTGCAACATAGAGACATCCAAGATCATAACAAACCCTGTATCCTTGTTTCCCTTGAAGTTCTCAGCATTGCTTCAAAATCTTGTTTTAAAGATGGCTGATAGATTGTTTTAAAATTGGGGAAATATGAACTGCTTTGAAACTGCTGCTTTACAGGCTAGACACGTCAGGCAAAATTCTCCTGCCAACCCTGCCTGAGGTACTAGTGACCCCATGATATTCTGTTGTGCTTTCAGTGGAACATCAGTAGTCGTTGCTGCTGCTGAAGTCATGCCAATAATAAAGTGTTTTTCAAAAAGAATTTTTTAAAATTTAATTTAAGGAGGTTATCTATCCAGCCATGACAGGGCCCCTTTAAGTGATTATGCATGAGATGAGAAAATGGAGGCAGCTTTCCAACCCAATGATCTATCAGAAATACCTGCAGTGAACCTTAAGATACACACTCACAACCTCAAAAGACCAAGATATTGTCCTAAACTGATCAAGATGCAAAACGCCATTTGTACAGACTGCTCTGTAAATTGAAATCGGATATTGCTGCGCATTGATGAGTGGAGAAGCTAGTCATGAGTGAATCTCATAAGGATTCAGTTCAGATAAACACAGAAAAACTTCTGATTCGTTACATACTCCTCTGAGCCTCTTTGGTCTAGAAAACAGACTGCATAGTGGGAATTTTGGTCAGGGTAAGCTGTTTTTCGTGGTATTCCTTTACTGGAGAATTTTGGTGATAGTTTTCTGGTTCAAACGTGGAAGTGAGATGAACTGTCTAGGTTTATCTCTTAAAATAAATGAATAAATATATAATCCTAGCATTTAATCCAAATATTCAAGATGTACCGTTCATGGTCTCTAGGGGGAACACACACAATTATAATAATGATACTAGTGATGGGTGCAAGCTGGTGAATTCTAGTCTGGATGTTGCACATCCTAGCATTGGAGGGGATTCAGACCTGAGATTTTACTTCAGCCCATTCTATAGTCCGGGGTCATTTTCTAAATTTGGACACTGATCCAGGTGTGGATTTTCAACACCCTCAGCATGCATGAACGTTTGCATTTCAACTGCACTATACATATATAGTGGTAAATTAAGTTGGTATAGGAACACTAAGTATTCTTATGACAATTACACTCAAGCCCCATAGATAATGTTTTCACCCCTCAGCTCACAGAGAGCCGAGAAGCTCATGGTATTGGGTTTCTTGCTGACTTGAGACCTAATAGATATGAGAGAACTTTTTATAGTCACTGGTGTCATAACGCTCCAAAGTAAGGCCTTTACTGGAGTTACAGATCTATGTTTTCCACCCTAATCATGCATTCATGGCACACCGTGTCGGAGCTTGAAAGGAGTACACTGTGAATATGTAATAACAATTTTATTAAATTTACTAATGCTTGCCACAACCAGCTCTAACTAATGCAAGACACCATGTGGGAGATGTGCATACAGTGTGCTCATTATTTAATAAGGAGGTTGTACAGTACACAGGTGCTGAATATGAATGCGTTTTCTAAATATAAGGAGCACACATTTTGAAATACACCACCACCAATAATAAAAATGCAAATGACTGCAGCGAAGGATCAGGCCAGTTGATGGGGTCGGGGGAAGGATTTGGAAAGGGCAATTTGGGGCTTGGGGGAGCTAGGTCCAGACTGTCAATGGGAAAGGGAGTATGACAAGAGGAAAATGAGTTTTGTGGAGAGGGGAGTTTGGAATAAAAGAATGATAGTGGTGGAGGAAGTGACAAGGAAACAAACATTATGGATGAAATTCACCCATGTGCAGAGAGCTAACACACAGCCTACCTGCTGCTTAATGCTCTGTACTGAGTGCTCAGGTGGGAGCCTGGCCCTCTGCACAGGGGTGATTTTCACTTTGTGGGAATGAGGGCAGAGATGCAGCAAAATACACTGGACTAAGTTCTGGGATGGTATAAAATAAACCCTCTGCAGAAGTGTCTCATGTGCAAGAGGTTTCCCATTTGAGTTGGGATTCAATAGCGTTCAAGGGGCAAAACAAAACACGTGTGGCACCCTCTATAGCTACCAGTCTCACTTAGCCACACCATTGAGCTCCTTGCCTTAGTTATAAAATATATTGCCATAGTCTTTCTACTGTCAAGGTCCAAAGCACTCTGGGCCTGATTCTCCTCTCATTTACATTGATATAAGTCAGGAGCAACTCCACTGAACCCAATGGAGTTGCATGATTGTAAAAGACATGTGAGTGAATCAGGATCAGGCAGAGTACCCTGTAACAGCAATACTGCAGTGTTTTGGGTGATTACTGTAAAATACTGCACGCGGAGGAATATCCCATAACCCGAATCAAAGGGAGAAAAGGAGACACATGTGACAATGTTGGAAAGAAATCCATGGGATTATTTAGGTATAAATGTAAAAACTCTAACAAGAATGTTGACTGATCACTTCTTTGCTGTGTTTATACTGGAGGAGGTTGGTGGCGTGGTGCATGGGGAGATTTAGGACATGAAAGGTCTAATGGCATACTCAGCTGTCGCTAAAGGTAGGGTATGTTCTCAGGCAAAGTGAGAGACAAGAGCTCAAACAAGCTGCTTACTCTGTACCGGCATGTGCTTAACCAGATTGTTACAGTAGCACTGAGAACTTCCTCCATTCCCACTACTTTACTTCCTCAAAACCCCTTGCTCTCTTAAAGAGCCAAATCTATTTAATTGTTTGACGAGGCTGCTGAACAAGGAGGAAGGCAATTGCATAAGTAGAGATGGGCAGGAACTGGACTGTCATTTCACAGGGAATTGTGTAATTTTCTGTGGAGGGAAATTCTAAAGCAAAATAGTGTTCTATTGTCACTGCAAACCCAAAGCAAAATGTTTTGTTCTGATTGTTAACGTTTTCCTTTTTATATCCTATAACAACATTTTAAAATTTTGAAACAAAAAGTTCTTTGAAAACTGACAATAGAAATATTCCATTCACAAGAGGCCAAAATGGAATATTTTGTCCTTATTAAAATGCTTTTTTAAAATTTGTATTTCCTAAATAAATTGGTCAAAAGTGACTTGTTTCCACAAAATGTTTCACTTTTGACAAAGAGCTCCGATTTACTGCACTTTGTATGCTACCAGTTGGAGGTGGAGGAGTGGTGTCATGTTAGATATTCTGAACGGTTGGGTGAAGTTCACTTTACAGCCAGGTACCACAGGGCTGGAATCTGATCTTATATATGGGTTTTACACCAGTGTAATCGATTGCTGCAGGGTCACTCCCAATTTACATCTGTGAGAGATGACGATCAGGCCCAGTATGTTCAGAGAGAGAGAGATGGCAAGAGAACTTGAATTTTACTGCTGCGCAGGCATGCCAGTCACCCATTTTAAACTAGCCAGTCCTCTCTTTTTAAGATTTGTCTGGTACTGAGACACAATAGGATGTGGTTTTGTCTGATATCAGAGGGGGGACTCCATTTTGAAGAGCATACTGCCCCACCTCTGCATGGCGCAGGAGGTCATCATGGTGGGGATAGGGCGCTGTATTCCTCAAAATGGTGTCCTCTGTGCAGTGTGATCATAGGCATGGTACATGGGAGGTTACACCGGTGGGAGAGCCCACACCATTCCTGGAAGTAGCGGAATGTCCACTATTCTCAGGATGTGGCAGGGGACCACCCTACTGCTACTTCGTCACCGTTGCAGAATCACAGACTAGGACTGTGTGTAAGGGGACTGTTGCCCCCTTACTGACATTCAGTGGGGGTGTTTTGGTTGGCTGGCTCCCGGCACTAAAACGGGAAGGGTCGATGGGAGGTTGGGACCCTGGGACTGACAGTCCCCAGGGGCAATGGGGAGAGGCCAATGCTCCAGGTCAGCCTGAATGACAGGGTGGGCAGACTAATCAAGGAGTCAGGAGGCCAGGGAGGTCCCATCCTCCGTGTGAGTTGGAATTGCCTGGGTCAGACAGAAAAGGGCAGAGCTAAGGAGAAAGCAGGGTCCCAAGCTGAGCTGGGGAGCAGAACCGTGCCAGATCCAGAGGGGCCAGAAAAGCAGCCACAGAGCCAGAGACACAGCTCAGGGAGAGCAGATCCGGTGCTGGGAGCAGAGACACAGCCACAGAGCCAGAGACGCAGCCCAGAGAGAGCAGATCCTGTGCTGAGAGCAGAGCTGCAGCCACAGAGCCAAGTGCAGTGAGCAACTGGGGCCAGCTAAGGGGGGATCTTGGGCAAAGGACCCTGCGCAGAAAGACACACCCAGCCAAGGATCCTTGTAGGCTGGACTGGCAGGGGGATCTTAACCCGACGGGGGGCTGATGCTGGAAGAAGAGTCCCACCACCCAAAGCCCGGAGGTGTGTGCCCACCACCAGAGCAAGTGTCCAACCCGCAGCATCCCTGCGAAAGAGACCGGGGACCTACAAGGACCAGACTGTGAAGTGCCCTGATGTTCCAGAGACACTGTTTGTGATGTTCCTTGCCACAGAGCGGGGTGATGTGTTTTCCTTTAACCTTTCCCATTTTTCCTTTTTTTTTTAAATTAATTGTTAATGAAACAACTTGCATTTGCTTTAAATTGTATGAAATGATCAGTGGATCAGGGACGTGCCCAGTGCAGAGAGAGTACCCTGGAGTGGGGACACCTTAGCCCCTGTCCTGGGTGACCACAGCAGGGTTGGGGGTCGAGTCCCCCAGGAATCCTGGGCTCAGCCTTGTTGGGGTTTACGAGGACTCTGCCAGACAGGAGAGCGGAAGGGGAGTCCTCAAGGGCAGGCAGGCCTCTGGGTGAAGGGAGTGGGAACGAGGACTCAGATCCTTCCGCCAGCCCATTTCACCGGGGTAGTGCAGAAGCCTGGAAAGTTCCCCACAATAGCGGGACCATTCCCCCGCTTACATGTGCTTTGAGAGGGTGAGTAATGTCAATTTATTGTGACCCCAAGAGTATTTGCAGCAAAAAGCATTACTTTACTGTTTTAATTATAAAAAAGTGTTCATTTATACAGACTGTGCAGTCTATAAACGTGAGAAGTTTTTCATATGAGTACTTTCACTGAGCTTCATTGAACAAAAGGTGCAGATTTATTTTAACACGCTTCAGTGGTATGGACATAATTAGGGTGAAGCTATTATATCTGGTAAGGAATGAGGCGATGGCTTAGAAATATCTTCCTGGACTGGGGGTTTAAGTAGTTGGATTTTTCACAGCTATCTTGATACATCAGTTTCAGAAAAAAAGATTTCTAAGACTAATAGAAATGTCTCCAAGCAGCCATGTGACACCCAGAGAAATGCATTTGTTGATGAAAAGTCCTAAAAGAGAAAACAAATACAGAAAAGCTGGTTTAACTTGGTTTAGACTGGGCACAAACTGAAATCTCTATTAGTTGGCAGCCAGTTTAAGATGGTGTCTCTTGTAATAAAATCTTCTGGCAGCTTCTTTCCAGTATAGATTAGAGGGCATCTACTGGTCTTAAATGGCTAATCTGGCCCTGCAAAAAAAGCCACCCAAAACAGCTCACTAGGCAAGGAGAATAATAAATCGTTCCTATTGTTAGAACTCATTTGAACATTTTTTCAAGGATAATTCCTGATCCAAACTCTAAGTCCTGTCCATTGTTACTCCCATCACTAATAATAAGTATTCTTTATTTAGGCACTTACTGAAATAACACCCAACAGAATTTTCCCTTTTGTTTCCTTGGCTAGTTCAAATCCCCATCCCTACCCCCATTTTTTACTTGTGTGGAAAAGAAATGCATGTAGTCATTTAAGCCTTACAGAATAAGTTACTGTAGTATGTAGAAGTGTCCAAATAGTGATGATGCTTGGCGCAAGCTGTTAGCCAATATTCAGGGCCTAGCTGACTTGTTTCTGTTGGGAGGAGAAATTGATGATGGAATAAGTCATTTCTGTGGTGTAATCCTGTTTATTTACAAAGAATGTACACAATGTCCTGTTTCCCTTAACACAGTAGGAACAAACAGGAGGAAGCGTCCTTGTTTTAAATCCATGCCTGCTTTCCATCCAGTCCTTTTCCCCAAGGAATTCTTCTTCTGCTCACTCGCAGGGTCACACTTCTACCATCTGTTTTGTTTTTTTTTACTTTCTGCTTCTGACAGACAGACAGCTCTACCCATCAATGCTCTAGCTCCAGCTTTTGCTATCAGTCCCAGGGAAGAACCCTCTTATTCTCCCCAAGTTCTTGCTCAGGCTTTCCCATGTGGTCCAATGTCTTGAGCGGTGGTTTCTATCGTTTTGGTTATCTCTACATTAAGGGACATTTAATTGCTCCCTCATTTAACCTGAATGAAAAGACCATCAGCTTCAGATAGGTCAATGATTGCCTATAGATCACCAATACCCTCCAGCCGCCACCAATACCCTCCAGCAGCCATAACAAATTGTTCTTTAAGGGCCTGATCTCACACCAATTTAAAGCAGTGGAAAGACTCCCATCGATTTTAGCGGGCTTTGACTCAGCCTATACGATCTTGAAAAAAAGGGGCCTGTTCACTACAACACATTCCCCCCTCCGCCCCCCAAAAATAGTGGGATGATGTTGATTCACAAGATGAACTGGTGAATTCAGCAGGCAATTGTTGACTATTGCGAATGGTCAGGCTGGTATGGTTTCATTCCAATTTCAGGCATCTTTTCTTTGTCCTAGGCGCAATGTTGTTGAAAATAATCTTCAGCTGTTTGCTGACATAGTCAGATGTGTGTCTTCTCCTGGGTACCTGGCATTGCGGTGAACTGCAAAATGAATGAATTATTCTAGTAAGTATTGTAATTCAACATTTTGGCAAACAATTAGACACTTGTCAAAACCTCAATGGTTCTGATTAGTTCATTTCTTTTATGCCAAAGATGTAAAGGGCCAAATCTTCAGTTAGTGTAAATCTGAGTAACTTCATAGATCTGAATGGAGCTATGTTGATTTACACCACTGGCCCAGGACATCTAAAGCGGGGGGAATTCAGGCATAGTATAAATCCAACACGCGAATAGACTAATTTGTCCTATAGGCACATATACATTATTCCACTTGAGTTCCATGAAGGTTGTAGAAATGTGTCTGACAACAGAATTGGGCCTTACATGTTAGTCTTATCATTCAGTACTGATACTCCCTCTCTGGAAGTAAGCCAGTATGTAATGAAACACATTTCTGTGCTTTGGCTTCTCTGAATCTCCAGTTTGGACTCTGTTGTCTCTTTATTTGTCCCCTTTACTAGGGATTATGCTTAAAAATTCTTTTCTCTCCACCTTTCCTGGGATCCTTTGTTTCTGTGCCAGCCTTCTTTCTTCCCTGGGTTCTTTTTTCCAATTGTATTCACACTCCAGTTCTCCTCTTCTACATTGCCACGGTTTTCCTTTCCCCAACTTCCTGAATTTACTCTTCCACTGTGCCTTTTCCTTTCCTGTTTGTCATTTGTTATTGTTTCTTTTATCCAGCTTGCCTAATGCTACTTCAAGCATCTGTTCAATGGGAATGCACACGTTTGCCCTGCCAGTGCAGATGTTATACAATAGCTATGTTCTGTCTTTTCTCTACAAGGACTAGGTGCTCTGAGTGTTACATTGCTGATTTTTTGTAATAGTACTGAACAGGCAAAATGTTAATCAATTAGAGCAGCAGGACTAATTAAAAGGCATGCATTATACATCTTCTAGACACGGTCTTCATTGTCTTAGTACCGTCTCATTACAAATTCATGTAACTAAGAATCAAAACAGGCAAACTTAAAAAAGAACAACAACAAAAAAGAAAAGGCCATTTTCTTCTGCCATGCAGTTGGCTTTGGACCAGCCACAGAGTGACATGTGATCATTGTAACTGAATGAAGTACTGCTAAGAACAAGAGTTATATTAAAGGAGAGCAAATGATCAATGTGTTTCATAGAGCTCAGCCCCACATCTGCTCAACACTCGCTTTTGTTAGGCAGCCTGAAACCTTTAGCGTGACAGTTTCTGAAGTGCTTAGCATTGGCCCTACTCTGCTCCCATTGTAGTCAGTGGGAGTTTTGCCATTGACTTCAGTGTGAGAAGAATGAGGCTAATGTTAAGTGCTTGCCCTAGGTTTCACAACAGCAGAACAAATTCTTTGTTTTTTTCTCAGCTAAACACAAAGGTTCCTGTTAATTGCTGGGGCTGTTATTCAAACGGTCTCCTATTTGTCCTGGATAACGAGAATAAACAGACCCACCCACACAGATTTGATTTTGTCATGTACATCTGCAAAGTGAACTCACATAAAATATTATTCCAGAGTGGTAGCCGTGTTAGTCTGTATCAGCAAAAACAACGAGGAGTCCTTGTGGCACCTTAGAGACTAACAAATTTATTTGGGCATAAGCTTTCATGGGCTAGGAGCCACTTCATCAGATGCATGGAGTGGAAAATACAGGAGCAGGTATAAATACATGAAAAGATGTGAGTTGCCTTACCAAGTGTGAGGTCAGTCTAATGAGACAATTCAATTAACAGTAGGATACCAAGGGATGAAAAATCACTTTTGTAGTGGTAATGAGAGTGGCCCATTTCAAACAGTTGACAAGAAGGTGCGAGTAACAGTAGGGGGAAATTAGTATGGGGGAAATTAGGTTTAGGTTTTGTAATGACCCAACCACTTTCTTAGAGCTTGGCTGTAGACACTGGATCATGTGATGTGGTCTTGATGAAAGCTGGAGGCATGTAGGTAAGTATAGCGGTCAGTAGGTTTCCGGTATAGGGTGGTGTTTATGTGACCATCACTTATTAACACTGTAGTGTCTAGGAAGCTCTAAGATACAACTGCATTTGCTCCAATCCCTCAGACAGAGACAAACAACTACAGGATCTCTATCAAGCGTTCTTAAAACTACAATACCCACCTGGTGAAGTGAAGAAACAGATTGACAGAGCCAGAAGAATACCCAGAAGTCACCTTCTATAAGACAGGCCCAACAAAGAAAGTAACAGAACACCACTAGCCGTCACCTACAGCCCCCAACTAAAACCTCTCCAGCGCATCATCAAGGATCTACAACCTATCCTGAAGGATGATCCCTCACTCTCACAGACCTTGGGAGACAGGCCAGTCCTCGCTTACAGACAGCCCCCCAACCTGCAGCAAATACTCACCAGCAACTATACACCACACAACAAAAACACCCACCCAGGAACCAAACCCTGCAACAAACCCCAGTGCCAACTCTGTCCACATATCTATTCAAGGGACACCATCATAGGACCTAACCACATCAGCCACACCATCAGGGGCTCGTTCACCTGCACATCTACCAATGTGATATATGTCCTCGGCCATGTACATTTGGCCAAACTGGTCAGTCTCTACGCAAAAGAATAAATGGACACAAATCTGACAGCAGGAATTATAACATTCAAAAACTAGTAGGAGAACACTTCAATCTCCCTGGTCACTCAATAACAGACCTAAAAGTGGCAATTCTTCAACAAAAACACTTCAAAAACAGACTCCAACGTGAAACTGCAGAACTGGAAATAATTTGCAAACTGGACACCATCAGATTAGGCTACGGTGTGACAGTTCTGTTTGTTTCTCCTTGATGAAAACCCACCCCCTTGGTTCACTTTACTTCCCTGTAAGCCAACCACCCTTCCCTCCCCCCTTTGATCTCCACTTGCAGAGGCAATAGTCATTGTTGTTTCAAATTCATGCATTCTTTATTAATTTGTCACACAAATGGGGGGATAACTGCCAAGGTAGCCCGGGAGGGGTCGGGGAGGAGGGAAGCACAGGGGTGGGGTAGTGTAGGGGCACCTCCTAGAATGGCATGCAGATCATCATAGAAGCTGCATGTCTGGGGGTCTGACCCCAGCAGCCGTTTGCCTCTCTGGTAGGCTTCACACGGCACTGCTGAGGGTCCCTGTTATAACCTCTGTCCTTCATGTCCTTGGAGATTTTTTTCAAATATTCTGGCATTTCGTCTTTTGGAACGGAGTTCAGATAGCATGGATTTGTCCCCCCATACAGCGATCAGATGCAGTACCTCCCATTCAGTCCATGCTGGAGCTCTTTTGCGATTCTGGGACTCCATGATCACCTGTGCTGATGAGCTCTGCATGGCCACCTGTGCTGATCACCTCGCTACGCTGGCCAAACAGGAAATGAAATTCAAAAGTTCGGGGGGCTTTTCCTGGCCAGTGCATCTGAGTTGAGAGTGCTGTCCAGAGTGGTCACAATGGAGCACTCTGGGATAGCTCCCGTCAAATTGCGTCCATACTATCCCAAATTCAACCCAGCCAGGTCTATTTCAGCGCTAATCCCCTCATCGGGGAGGAGTACCGAAATTCATTTTAAGAGCCCTTTAAGTCGACAAAAATGGCTTAGTCGCGTGGACAGGTGCAGGGTTAAATCGATCTAACACTGCTAAATTTGACCTAAACTCGTAGTGTAGACCAGGGCTAAGAGTCATCAGCCATTCTGTCCCAGTTCCTTTTGACTCCTGTTCCAGAGCCCCACGTTCCAGGCTGTCTACCTGAGAGTTCCAAGACCTGCTTCTCTCCTCTGAGTCTTCTGTAACCCCAAATCAGGTCTCCTGCAAGAGGGCTCCCCACAATATTTTACTCCCCCCAGGCCTTCTCTTCTGTACATCAGATCCCCACTCAGGGGAACCTCCCTTCAGGACCAACCTTTTGTTCCTCGGCTCCTCTCACAGCCCTCCACTTTGGGTCTTCTGCCAGTGAGCTCCCTGCCGCATTACACTCTTCTGGCCTGCTTGCCTGTGCGTCCTATCCCTGCTCCTGGGGATTTCCCTCCAGAGATAGCCCCTTGTTTCTGGGCCCAGCTTACACTGACCAAGCTGGATCTCCCCTCATTACTACTGGCCTCTTCACAAGACTTCCTGAGACTTGGCAGGCTTCCACAGCTTTAACCAGGCCTTCAACAGTTTTCCTCAGCACTCACCACCAGCAGCTCACAGTTACTGCACTTCTGGGCATTTTACCTTGGGGACTGCTCCCTTGTGTCTCTCCTCCATTCTCAGGAAGCTCTCTCCTGCTTTTTTCCCCACAGGGCCCAGGTGCCTTCTCTTAAGCTCAGTTGGGAGGCAGCTGACCACTCACAGGTGCATTGGCCCCTGCTCCCTCTTAAAGGTGCCAGTCACCCAGTGACAGCTCCATAGCGATCTATGTAGGTTTTTATGTAGTTCATTGCTTTAGAATCTGAGTGTCTCTACAGCATTTGTGCATAGGTGCTGGAACTAGGGGTGCTGGGTTGCTGCTGCATGCCCCGGCTTGAAGTGGTTTCCATTGTAAACAGGGTTTACAGTTTGGTTCAATGGCTCTCAGTGCCCCCCGCTATACAAATTGTTCCAGCACCCCTGCATTCCTGTGATAGCTTAGGAGACAGAACTGTACAGCTTGGTTATATTCCCCTTCCTTCTGACTTCATATGGCTTTGCAACCTCTGTCACACCCGAGAGGTTTGTTTAAAATATAATTTACCTTGTAAGGCCCCCTTTGTCGAGGGAATGTTGTCATTGCAGAGCCTGCCTGAAAGGTTCCAGATACTGCCATTTGTATTAGTGGTTTTGTGAGACACACACATATACTTAAACCAACTCATCTAACATAGGTTACTTGTCACATAGAGGCTGCCTCAGCATGCTGCCTCATGGCTGGAAGTTGTATTGTGGTAGCTCTGCCTCAGTTTCTCCAGTGTCTTCTCTGGTTCACTCTGGTCAAAGGAGTGACCTGGCGCTGCAGCCAGTCCACATAAGAGAGTCCAACCCCTTTCAGGGCCTCAGAATCTTTCAGTAAAACTCCAACAGAAAATAGCAAAATAACCTAATCTTCAGTTCAGCCAGGCTCAGCTGCTAGACTCCTCCTTTGCAGGCTATCCCCTGCTCTAATAAACCAACACCAACTCCAGGGCTTCAGCCTTACCACACACAGGCTGGTACCCTCTTCTCTTACCCACGGTTTTCAGGCAGGCTGTAGTTCCTGTTGGCTCCTGCCTCCATCTAGGTTCCTACAGACTGGTCAGCTTCACCTCAGTCCCTGGAAAAATCATGGAGCAGGTTCTCAAGGAAACTATTGTGAAGCACTTGGAAGAGACAAAGGTGATCAGGAACAGTAGACATGGATTCACCAAGGGGAAGTCATGCCTGACCAACCTGATTGCCTTCTATGATGAGATAACTGGCTCTGTGGATATGGAGAAAGTGGTGGTAGGTGACCAGATGTCCCAATTTTATAGGGACAGTCAAGATTTTTGGGTCTTTTTCTTATATAGGCTCCTATTACCTCCTGTCTCCATTTTTCACACTTGCTATCTGGTCACCCTAAGCTGTGGACATAATATACCTTGACTTTAGCAAAGCTTTTGATATGGTCTCCCACAGTATTCTTGCCAGCAAGTTAAAGAAAAATGGATTGGATGAATGGACTGTAAGGTGGATAGAAAGCTGGCTAGATCGTCGGGCTCAATGGGTAGTGATCAATGGCTCCATGTCTAGTTGGCAGCCGGTATCAAGCAGAGTGCCCCAGGGGTCTGTCCTGGGGCCGGTTTTGTTCAACATCTTCATTAATGATCTGGATGATGGGATGTATTGCACCCTCAGCAAGTTTGCGGATGACACTAAGCTGGTGGGGAGAGGTAGATACGCTGGAGGGTAGAAATAGGGTTCAGAGTGACCTGGACAATTTGGAGGATTGGGCCAAAAGAAATCTGATGAGGTTCAACATGGACAAGTGCAGAGTCCTGCACTTAGGATGGAAGAATCCCATGCACTGCTACAGGCTGGGGACAGACTGGCTAAGTGGCAGTTCTGCAGAAAATGACCTGGGGATTACAGTGGACGAGAATCTGGATATGAGTCAACAATGTGCTCTTGTTGCGAAGAAAGCTAACAACATATTGGGCTGCACTAGTAGGAGTGTTGCCAGCAGATTGAGGGAAGTGATTATTCCCCTCTATTCGGCATTGGTGAAGCCACATCTGGAGTACTGTGTCCAGTTTTGGGGCCCCCACTTCAGAAAGGATACGGACAAATTGGAGACAATCCAGCAGAGGGCAACGAAAATGATTAGGGGGCTGGGGCACATGATTCATGAGGAGAGGCTGAGGGAACTGGGCTTATTTAGTCTGCAGAAGAGAAGAGTGAGGGGGGATTTGATAGCAGCCTTCAACTACCTGAGGGGGGTTCCAAAGAGGATGGAGCTCGGCTGTTCTCAGTGGTGGCAGATGACAGAACAAGGAGAAATAGTCTCAAGTTGCAGTGGGGGAGGTCTAGGCTGGTTATTAGGAAAAACTATTTCATTAGGAGGGTGGTGAAGCACTGGAATGAGTTACCTAGGGAGGTGGTGGAAACTCCATCCTTAGAAGTTTTTAAGGCGCGACTTGACAAAGCCCTGGCTGGGATGATTTAGTTGGTGGCTGGTCCTGCTTTGAGCAGGGGTTTGGACTAGATGACCTCCTGAGGTCTCTTCCAATCCTAATCTTCTATGATTCTATGAATTTATCAGTTTCTTCCCAGCCAGCCCTCGGCTGCTGGCCTTTCCTCCTTTTAAGTCCAACCCTGCACAGGTATAGCAGGGCAAGGCTGATTGGCCCCAAGCTTCCTTGCTTTTATAGGATGGGCCGCTCTGTTACCATCCAATGGATATTCAGTGGTGTAACAGCTGTCAGATATTACTGGCCTAAATTAGATTAGAACTGGTGAGCTAGAGAAGAAAGTCTCCATAGCCCATTAAAAACCTGCTGTGCCTTCCATTCCCTACTGGTATCAGTCTCCCTAGTGAGCACTTAGACTAGACCCATAGACTTCAATGGGACCATGCGTATAAGCACTCGGCAGAGAGGGCAATGGCTCCACAGTTTGGCTCTACATTTTTATATGTTGCTAATTATAGCATTGCCTTGCCCTACCACCAAAAACCCTTCTAAAACGCTTTGGGCCATATCCTGAGTGGTGCTGGGCATCTGCAACTCCCACTGAATTCATTTGTAGGTTCTCAGTTCCTCTCAGGATTTGGCCCTTTTTAGTTACTTTTAAAAAAATAAAGGCAGGACTACCAATATCAGATCTGTAAAACAAGGCAGAATTGCAATGTTGCAAATTGGAGCAGTTAAATGGAGGGCTTGCATAAATAATACGTGCTGTATTGTAAAGATTACAAAAGCACAGTGGGAAGGCCAGCTTTGTCACTATTTACCATGCAGATGTTTAATTGGAAAACTAAATAATATATTAAGCTCTCAGCTTCAGAATCAGTTTCCACCATTCACCATATCTGTTTCTGGATCAGTGAAGGGTGAGATGAATTTCTAGAGATGAACTCCAAGACTGCTTTGCTAAACACTAAGCAAACATTGTTAACAACCCTCTTTGCTTGTTTGTGAGTAAATACAAGGCTTTGGGAGCCCCTCCTGGGCACTGCATCTGCACATGTTCTCTATGTTCAACCAAAACCAAGGACAGAACACAACATCCATCCAGCTGAACAAGGAAAGATTAAAATCATTTAAAGAGAGAGAGGGATAGACAGAGCTGAAAGCCTCCCAGATTTAGTGGTCTGTGGATTAGGCCCAGAGAGAGAAAGAAACCTTGGTGCCTGATTGCTTTCTTGTGCGTCTTACCATACATATAAATCTTAGATAACAAAATGAAGCTGATAACAAAATGAAGCTGAAAACACCACTCAATTTCATTAGGCTTTATGTTCATACCAGTAAGTTGCCACAAACATAGGTTTCCCTTAGAAAATGGGGACCTTGTTCCCCCACCCCTGGTCAGTAACATGATTCTTAGTCCCCCTTAATTTTAGTTTAAGGAACTAAGAAAGCCTATTCAAATCAATAAAAAAGTAGTATGAGAAAAATAGATGGAGGTTTTGTATTTCTGTTATATAAGCCACTTTAGAAAGACGTCTATAAAAAAACAGCTTCATTAGCATGAGGGTGTTAGATTTTGAAGGAGATGAGGGAAGACAAACCATTTTTCTGTGCTGGTTGTGATTGCTATCATCTTATGATAATGCTGGTGGAAGAAAATGCCCCTTCATCCTTCTAGGCAGTTGTTTGGTTTCTATTAGGGGGGAACAAAATAAATGCTTTTATTATCTTTTGACCTTCATGGAAATTTCACTGTAGTTTAGCATGGAGTCTCCCAATACATCTATATTAGCAATGGGAGAATTCACTTAGAATAATGTTGTTATAATTGGCACCCAGGAAAATTAATAATGTTATAGTGTTAGGTGGAGGAGTAAGTGCCGAGAGGTGATTGTTCCTGGATAATGGAAAATGACTCCCAGTTAAACAGGATTGGTTCACAAAAGTAATAAATGGTGATGGGCAAACCACAAAAGATTTGCAGGTCAGTTCAAGTTTGCAGGCTTCAGAATGGAAATCACATGAGAACAGGCTTTCTGCTTCCAGTCAGTTTGGAAATACTTACAGAAACTAAGCTCTCTCTTGGCACTTCCAAGATGGAGAATAATGAGGGGGAAAAGCTAACAAAACTCCCCCCCCCCAAGAACCGTTTCATTCAGGTTCCATTTTTGGCCAGGAGTTTGAGGGCAGTTCTAATTTTATCTGAACCAGTTCACCCATCCCTGAAAAGAACAAACACATACAATGCTACATCTTGGGCTCAATACTGTTTCTTTAACTCCTTACACTTAAAAATAATGCAGATAGAGCTCTGCTAGTAGGAGAACATTTTACTAACAAAGGCCAGAGTGGTATTCAAGGTTGGGGCTGGCCAGAAAACAAGAGTTTCAGGCTATAGAGTCAGTCTCTCACTCTGGCTCAAAGAATTATTTATACAAAGTGGAACAGCTCCAACAGGGGAGAGAGAGAGAGACTTTATAGCTTAGCAGTTAGGCAAAGCAAGGTCTTGAACCTAGGTCTCCAATATCCCAAGCTAGTGGGTGGGTGGTTCTCTCTCTGGATTGTTTGCACAGAAATTTCATCCTGGATCTGAGAAACCTTTAATGTAAGTTTCATTGAAACCGATATGTTTCTGCAAAAAGTTTCAGTTTTGACCAACTGACATTATCTGACAGAAAAATGTTCAGTTGAAAAATTCCCTTTCAGCCCTATTCAAGTGTTTGTTTCTAAGGCCCCGAATCCAGTACGTACTTGAAGTCCCACTGAAGTTACCCTCATTGTAGTTAATGAAATTACTTATGTACTTAAATTAAGCATGTGCTTATCTGCTTTGCCAAATTGGGGTCTCATGTGTCCGTGACTGCAGATGTCAGGATCAGACCACAAGTAAAGAAAGCACTGAGTATATCCATAAAGCCAATGTTTTAACAGTCTACACTATTCTGTATGTGTGGGCCCATTATCATTCACCTGACTACTTATCTTCTTGCAGTTTGTTTTCTTCCCTCTTATTTTTCTCCTAACCTCTCCATTGTGGATGGACTGGAGATGCCACCAATGGACAAAATCTTTTGGAAGCCAATATATTTGATGTGCATTCACATTACAGGCCTAAACGTATGTTGTTTTCTGAATGTTGCAATCTCCACCACTGGACACAGCTGTCTAGATGAAAATAGTGCTACTTATTGATCTTTTTCCAACGGCTACTGAGAGCAGTAGCTGAATTTCCAAGTTCTAATCCTGGCTTTAACATGGACTCATTCTGAGGCTGAGAGCAAGTCACTTAACTAGGATTGTCAGGTGTCCGGTTTTCGACCAGAATGCCTGGTTGAAAAGGGACCCTGGCGGCTCCAGCTGTTAAAAGTCTGGTCAGCGGCACAGTGGGGCTAAGGCAGGCTCCCTGCCTGCCGTGGCTCTGCGTGGCTCCTGGAAACAGCGGCATGTCCCCACTCTGGCTCCTTGGCATAAGGGCAGCCAGGAGGCTCCGCATGCTGCTCCTGCCCCAAGCACTGGCTCCGCAGCTCTCATTGGCTAAGAACTGCAGCCAATGGGAGCTGCAGGGGCAGCATCTGCGGATGGGGCAGCGTGCAGAGCCACCTGGCCACGTCTCTGCATAGGAGCCGGAAGAGGGATATGCATCAGCTTCCAGGAGCTGCCTGAGCCTGCACCTGACCCACTGCCCCAGCCCTGATCCCCCTCCCGCCCTCTGAACCCCTCGATCCCAACTCGGAACACCCTCTTACATCCCAAACCCCTCATCCCCAGCCCAGAGCCCCCTCCTACACCCTGAAGCTCTCATTTCTGGCCCTACCCTGGAACCCGCACCCCGAGTCCAGAGCCCGTACCCCCTCCCAAACCCCAACCACCTGCCTCAGCCCAGAGCTCCCTACTGCACTCCAAACCCCTCATCCCTAGCCCCACCCCAGAGCCCAAATACCCAGCTGGAGCCCTCACCCTGTCCCGCATCCCAACCCACTGCCTCAGCCCAGAGCCCCCTCCCATACCCTGAATGCCTCATTTCTGGCTCCACCCCAGAGCCCGCCTCCCAGCCAGAGCCTTCACCCCCTCCTGACCCCAACTCCTTAAGCCAGCCCGGTGAAAATGAGTGAGTGAATGAAGGTTGGGAGAGCGAGCGACAGAGGGAGGGGGGGATGAAGTGAGTGAGGGGGCAGGGCCTCAGAGAAGGGGCAGGGCAGGGCAAGGGTGTTTGGTTTTGTGCGAGTAGAAAGTTGGCAACCCTACACTTAACCATTCAGCATCTGTTTCTCCATTGGTTAAAAATGAGGCTACTATTTCCAACCTACTTCTCAGGGTTGTTGGGAAGATCAGTTAATGACTATCAATAATTCTGAAGATGGCAAGCATTCTATTGGTGCAAAGTATTGTCACCCTTATTATTTTATATAATGGGAGACTGTCATTGCTGAAAAAAAATCCATCTTTTCCCTGCTCTCCCCTACCCAAAATAATGTTTTCTCCCCCATCCTCCCAAATACCATCTAATAGCTTCTCTTACTCCCTTCATTATCAGTTTAATCTTCCAGCCCCTCTGCCACTTCACTTCCTCTCCCTCAGTCACATCCAGCAGAAGTAACACCTGTAGCCCTCACCACCAGCCCTGAAACTTCTCTTTTTCCTATGCCCCAGCCAGCCTCACACCAATTTAATTGCTGGTAGCCTCCCATCCGTGCCCCTGAACCAGCACCAATGTCGCCATTAGACTTCCATTCCTCCATTCTCTCACTGCCTCGCCTCCACCCTGACCAGCTACCAACACCCTTCACTTCTGTAGACCTTGGATGCTTTCGCTGCCTCTGCACCAGCAAAATGCCCTGTCGGGGCCCTAGCTGCTCTTCACACTCACCCATTTACCTTGGCTGGACTAGGCGTCCAGGCGACAATGGGGGACATCTGACTGGTTTAGCTATATTGGAAGCTGGAGCTGTTGGTACGCATTGATTCTCTTGTACTGGGCTGATGTAGGAGGGCAGGCACGATTTGTCTCCTCTGAAGTACACCTGCCGGAAATGGGAAATGGAAAGGCCTGAGATTTTCATCTTGGCATACCCATGAAATAACAGCCAAGCCCCACCGACACGGTTTCCTTCCTACCTTTATTGAAAACAGGGAAGCGATTATTTTCCTCCTTCAAAATAAAAATAATGAGATGATTAGATGTTCTCCCACCTTTATTTGGAGGAGGGAGAACAGCTAATCATTTAATTATTGTTGTTTTAAAGGAGGAAAATAATCACGTCCCCATTTTAAATGGAGCTGCCAGGGTTCCAGCGTTACCATCTTTGCAGCCTGTCCTGGCAAGACCCGTATCTCTGGTCTCTGGTAATGTGTTTGATGCGACATTCAGAGATGTAGCCACTGCAGCTAGAGCAAAATCTCAAGACCCTAAGCAATCGCCCAGAAGCCTGAGTTGCCAGGCCAAGCACCCGAGCGGGGACAGGCTGGCTCCAAAGGCTTCTTTGTACGTCTCCCACTGTTTGTTGAGGATACAGTTCTGTCGGGCTGGGGGAGAAGCATGGAATGAGAGGAAGCAGGCCAGCTGCTCTAGAGCCGTTGTAGGTGGCTTGGTGCCCTGATTAACACTTTGCAGCAGTAGTGATGTTGTTCAACTCCTACTCTGGCATAACCTACAATGGCACTCCCAACCAGCCAGCCTGCCTTGTAATTACCCAATGGCCCAATCTGGACCTGGACTGGACACCACAGTATTGTTCCTGATAATAAATGCTGATCTCTGACTTCCATGGGCCCAGGACATAGGCCATCGATCCAATATATAATGATGTAGAATTCCTGATTCAATAGATTAATTTAGCTACTAATAAGTAGCCTTTCGAAGTAGAACGTGAAATGCTGACTCCCACTATGACCTTTTCCTTTGTAGTATGGCTGGATGAATCCAGGCAATACGTTGCCAAATGGCACATGTCCTTTATGCTCCATTTCAGAGCTGTTATTCCAGCGACTAGCACTTTGAAGTCATGAACTTCACCTTTTACAACTGGTCTCATGGTAAATGTACATGGTACAGCTGTGTGCCTTTCCATGTACCTGTTCTTCGTGGATACGATCAGTACAAGCAATACTGCTTCCACAGCTGGGTGTGGATCAAATAACCATGCCCATGCACCTGGAACGGAGGCATACACCATTGTGCAAAAGCTATAGTGTGTAAACCACGGAGGTTTACGAGTAAAAAATTATCTGGCTGGCTGCTGCGTTAGTGTGGATGTGCCTGGTTACAGTTACAAATGCTTTAGAGGGCAATGATGTTTTAATCTTGGTATTTAGCTGCGGTATATCCTGTAGATATGTTTGCAATCACACAGAGCCGACTCTATCCCTGGTGTAATATCAATGAACCCACTGGCATTACAACAGTGCGTGACCCACATTCGGTAAAATATATATACAGTGATATACCTTATTTAAAAGGTAAATACAGTGGTGCCCTGCACTTTGAGTAGGCTTTTATACCTGTGCAATGCACTAGCTTTCAGCTTTGGTCGTTTTTTACATCCACTTTCTACAGAAGTAAATGGAGACACGGTTTGCAGGGCAAAGGAGAATCAGCCCGAAGTGACATGCAGAAAGTCACAGAGAACTTCAGTGTGCAACGAATACAGGAGCAGAAGCTTGGGAAAAACAGACACACTTAGTTTGATTACTGACAATTCCCCCTCCCCAGCCACTACACTGTCCAGATTCTGGCTAATTACAGGCGATGCTGCTTCTAGTTAAGGTTTTTACTATAAATTTCCCATGCTGGGTGTCTGCCTCAGGCCCAATGTGTTTGGAAAATTTCAGCTAAAATGGTTCAGCCATTTCTGAGAATGAGTTTAGGGAACAATACATTGTTTTGACCATGTTATAAAAATTCTTACAGCTGTTCATTGAGGCGCTGTGGTATCTCCATGCTCTGGAGTATGGACTTGAAACTTGACAGAGAGGGTCACGATGGTGTCAAGGATGCCTTTTGTCATCTCAGGAAAATCTGTCCGAGTTAAAAGGCTCTGAAAAGCTCAGGTGACATATGCTTAGTAGACACTTTTAAGGGTCTGGCAGCATGCTCCGGCCTCTCACAGCTCATACATGCAGACCTGACTGCACATGCATTATCCCCACAGCATGATTGAATATACTCCAGCCCAGAGCTGATGGCACCGAGTAGACAATTGTTCCTCTCATCTGCCAGGGGCTGCTGTGACACCAGGCACTGCAAATAAGAGCTGGCAGACTGTCTCTTCTGTGCTTTCAGGGCTCCCGCAGCTGCCACCCAGGCAGTGAGGAGAAGAAGGAATATGCTGCGTGACTGGAAGTGCGAGGAAGTGGCAATAATAGCATGTGATCATGCACTCAAGACAGTAGCGCGATGTACGTATACTAGGGGGCTGAATTAAGGTTGCACAGGCCAACTTAATTCTGGCATTTCCTAACTTGTGAGTGCTTAACTTTGCAACTTCAACTTTCTTTTCTAATGTATTTTTGGATGCAACCATTATACAAAGTGAGCACTACATGTGTGGCTAATGCTGTATTAGTCAATCAACACCACTACACTTATTACTCAAGCACCTCAAACAAAACAAACGAAAATAAAGCTTCTCCTCTATTTTTTTATGAAAGTATTTTATTTTTGCGTCTCAACAGATGAAATTCATAACCTTGTTTTCTGATAAGACAATTTAAACATACAAAGCAATTACAACAATGTGCTTTTCAGCTTTTTTAATTTTATTTAATTAACTGACAGTTTGGAAGGACACAGACAATAGGGCTTTAGCAGAACAATGTTACAATTAAAAATTGATTCCTATGAAAAACAATTACAACAGTTGTTGAAAAGATGGAGTAGAGGTTTGTTCTTTTGATTAGCACACAATGAATTAAAAAACATTAGTAAAGAAATGAGGTGGTCTGTAGCTTTCCTGCCTGTGGAAGGAGAGAGGGAACTCATCATATTAAAACAGGGTCATAGGGGAGTGTCAATGTTATCAGATTAAAAAAAATCTCCCAGACAAGCACATCTGTCAAGTTCAGTTATGACTTTTCATTCATAATACAATAAAGACTACCTGCAACAGGGAGTGCTTCTCCTCCCCCCACCCCCGATCTTTTTTTTTTTTTTGTGTGCAAGTAGTCTGATTCTTCTGGGTAAATAAAATGCTAAGGCTTTTTGAAGATATTGTTAAAAATAGAGATGGACCAATAGCCAAATTAATTCTGGGCAGGTACCTTTTTTTTTTGTCCAGACCTGAGAAGTGCAGTATATCCTCAACACCCATTCACTTCAGTTCTCACTGACTTGAGCTGAAGGTGTTCTTGAGTGGCAGAAGTGGATATATATATATATATATATATATATACGCACACACACACACACACACTTGTTTTGTTCCCTTGTAGACCGCTGAAGAGGAAATTAAGGACCAGATTCTGATACTCCTACTCGTGTCAAGTAACATATTACTTCATGAATATTCCCACTGACTGTAATGAGACCTCCTGAGGAGCAAGGTGCTCCTCAATATGAATAAGGATATTGAAATGTGGCCCTTGGTTTGTGCTGATTACTTCATTGCAGAATAGGATCCAAAAGACAGAAGCTGGGGAAAAGGCAATTGTAAATGTTTGGCTCATGGCTAATTAAAACAATCTTCATGAAAAGATCAAGGTCAGTTTGGCCACAGTTCACCGTGGTGGCAAATACAGCAAAGTAAGTTGGCAAGTTAAATTTTATAGGATAAACATTGAGATCAGGGACCATGGCTCATTTGGAAACTGGGTACCTGTAGCTATTACAGCTTCGGGCGTGTATGTGGGTCTGTTTACTTTAAAAAAATTAATGGACTAGATGATCAAAAACCTGTACGGCACCTCGTTTTTCAGCATTCTTGTAGGAGAAGGAGATCAGCCACAAGGAAAGCTTTCTAAGTATATTTTATAAGTAATGTTCTAAATAATATTTCTAAGTAATCAGTTCTGAGCTCTTTCTCCCTCCCTCCCCCCTTTTTGTGTGTGCAGGTGACCATGTGTGGCTTGCATTCATTTTGGCATCTGTTCTTTATAGTCAAATGTACACATAGAATTGGTGGTGAAATCTTTAGAGGGATTAATCAAGCCCTGCAAAAGAAATAAATACACAAATAAATAAATAAAAATAAAACCTAGGCATTAATAGGTCTGTATAAGTGATTAAATCATTGAATTGGGGAAAAGGAAAAGGCTGGTTAATGTGCTTCTTTGACACAAAATGTCAGGTCATACACCGCAATTTCTCTGCAAACATCATTATTCTAATTCTAAATATGGAGGAACCACTGAGTATAGAGTAGACCACTGCTACCACCCCAAGCATCATTTCTGAGAAAATTCTGTAGAGCTAGTTTTGGATTTCTGAGTATTTATCAAAGTATCTGGCTAAAGTCTTTTCTTTAATTGTGCCATGTGTAGAGACTTTTCACTCCTTAGTGTGGGACTAGTTGAACACCCTCAGCTCCCTAGGTTTTTAACCCTTGAGCTCAGCGGAAGATTATTCCCTATCAAAGGTAAATATTGTTATCCCAATTTACATAGGGAAACTGAGGCAAAGATACAGATTCAGTGTTAGTGCTTTGATGAAAACTTGGAAATATCTGTTTCCCAGACCTGGGCTTATACTATTAGGCCTCTGCTCTCTCTGACAGCTAGACCATCCCAGAGAAACACAGTGCTGATCAGATTTCCTTTAGCAAAATGCGACAGTTTGCCAAATCCACTATAGCAAAGACAGTCAGACTCCATGTGCCCCATTAAAATTAAAGCTCTTATATAAATCAAAGGGGTGTATTGGCTCTGTAAACTCTTTGCAGCCTGTTCTCTGCTCAAGAAATGAATTCCCAACAGGACATTAGAATTGATGCGTTGTGCAGACTTCAATCTAGTGTGGTAGTTTTGTAAGAGGAAATGTTGTTTGGTTTTAGTAAATAGCAACACTTTATATAATTGATGTAACCTATTAGTCTTCGTACATACAGCTAATAGCTCGTAGCAAAAGTAATAGATTACATTTACTAGCATTGTCTTCCTATAATAAATAAGTGTGCTCTATCACTTGTGCTTTTGAAAAATATAAATTGCAAAGTTATTGGAAAATAGCTCACAAAAATAGAACTTCCACTTTA
The DNA here is from genome assembly GCF_011386835.1 of Chrysemys picta bellii. Classification (NCBI taxonomy): domain Eukaryota; kingdom Metazoa; phylum Chordata; order Testudines; family Emydidae; genus Chrysemys; species Chrysemys picta. The sequence continues at coordinate 114,372,528 of NC_088796.1, forward strand.
CAAAGTGATGAGGTAAATAAGCTCATTCAGCTGGTGATTACAGCCCTAACTAGCTAAAGGACTCCCTTAGGTGTTAATTGCTGATCCAGCTCTTGCAACCCTGAACAGGACCCCAGGTACTGAGGCAAGTGTCACATCATCTTTTATCAGAGCTTCAATTTCATTTCCTCTCTATCATCAGACTGTGTTTCACTAACTCATCACTACCATGTTTTCTACTAAGGGTGAAACTGGGCCCTACGAGCACAGAGACTAAAGACTCCACCTTTGTGTCAGGAGCTCCATGGAGCTTAAGGAAGAAGGAATTGAACCCCAGTCTGGAGGCATGACAGAGGGGAGCTTGTTGCCCTCTGTGGCCAATGCCACAGATCCAGGAGTCTGACCCTTGGTCAACGCACAGTGGATCCTGGAATAAGTGAGCACACATTCCTTCAATCCAGAGAATGCAAGGGATACACAGGCCCCCTTGTGCTGCCACTCCAAACATGACCCCAATATGGAAGGCTAAATGCAGGGGTTACATGGTTCAAAAGATAGTGTGAGCTCTCCACACTCAGGAGTATATAATCTTATGGGACCAGGGGTTAACAACAAATCTGCCGCATTCTACTCTCCCTTCCTCCCTATCCTCTTCAAAGACTGCGTTCACTTGAGATCTGACAAACCTTTTGGATGCATTTTGTCATTTAAACATGAAAGGCTTTCAACTCCCCCATTCCTGTCTTTCCAGCTCACATGAAAACATGTTGAATCAAGTATCTGGTAAGAGAAATAGAGGTTGATGTGAATGCAGGGGGGAAAATATCCAAGTATTTCACCCTCCCCCTACTTTTTTAAAGTTTTTTTATTTAAAGGCAATTTCAGTGATTTGATAGTCGTTGAAGTCTTCTATTCATCCCTAGAAAGAGATTTTCAAAATCCCTAGAGCCTCCAGGCGCATAGAGACCACTGATTTTCAATAAAAATTGTGCTCCTAGATATATATGGTGGTTTTGAAAAATCTCTTGCAAAACTCCTACTGCCCCAGATGGAGATAGCAGAAAACTACTTATTATGACTTGCCAATGTGTCTCATACCTCTCCTGAAGGGGTCAGCTTTATGGGGAAGAGAGGAGTTCATTCTCCATGCCCATTCAGTCCCTGTGCTGAAATTTTCAAGGAGATTGCCAGTGATTTATTGCCCAGGGTGGTGGTGATGGTGTTCTCTGACCTGTCCGCTGTAAGATCTGGATACATCAGACAAGACCAGATGATAACTTGTGATATTGGAACAGGTTATATTTCTGGAGACAACATCAGGTAGCCCAGAAAAGCAACCATAACTGCATAAAAGAATCATAAAAATTAGAGGCGAAGAGCTCTTTCAGGACATCTTGTGCATCTTTCTGAACCGCAGTGTTCTCAACTCACTGTGAGGTGGTGGGATGAATGCAGCTTGCAGACTGGCAATGGTATTCTCAGATTGAAAGGAAAAGAAAGGAAATGAAAATGAGCCAAATTCACCTCAGGTCTAATACCAGCTTTGGCCAATGTAGACACTGATGGAGGTCCCTGGCATCGACACTGCCAAGTGAGGAGACTGCAGTGGCAGAAAGCAGCCAAAACCTCTCTTCTGCTGGGGAGAAGAAAATAGCATTGGGGGCCTCAAAGATGGGTGGAGACATTGTCAGGACGACTGAGGAGAGCACTGATTCAGCACCGCCATATCACTGCTTCCATCAATGAGATTCCAGTGGGTGTTCAACCTGCTGTGATGATAACACCACACCTATCCTTCCTCAAGTTGAATCCCTCTGGGTGCAAAGAGCCCTGCTGGAGTCAGTCATGTTTTTACGGCAACAAAGCAGTTAAATCTTAGTTCAGTGATCCTGCAAATAAAAGCTCCAAAGTGAGCACAAGGCTGTTCTGCATCTGACAGCACAGACTGATAAAACTCTCGGCATGTAGTTCTCCTTTCCTCTAGCTCCTTCTCCCTGTGCCAAGGGCAGATGAGACTTCTGACGGCAGGGATAGGCCAGGACTCTACCTCTGGCTCTTTCCAACAGCACTGATCATGAGAAAGACCTAAGGAGAAATCCAGGCACTATTGAAATACATGGCAAAACTTCCACTGGTTTTACCCCTGCTGAGTAGATATATGCTGAGTAAAGCTCTAACTTGTTTCTCCCCAGCAGACAATTTGATCCCACACAAGGGACTGTATTTTGGAAAACCTCTGTGAAGATAAGATTAAGTCTCTGGACTCCCTCCTCCCTCCATAAAACTCCGGAGATGGGGCTAAGATGGAAGAAAACTCCACAAGATTCACATCCCAGAGGGCATTGGGGGGGGGGGGAGGCAGAGCTTACCCTACCTCAGAAGGAATAGTATTTGGGATCGCTTTCAAATCCCGTAGAGTCCCCCTACCTCCTGGCAATGTCTTTCCGATGGAGTCATGCTACTAGGGCTTCTCCTGGGACCCGCCTTTAAGGAGGAGATTCTTCAGCACAGAAGGCTCTACAGAAAAGGCAATATACAGTCTGTGGCTGTCTTACCTTCCCACTGTAGTCTCTATGGGGCAGGTGTGTAGGGGTCCTGCCGGTCTCTTCCCATCATGGGCTCAATTGCTTGCCCTTGACCTTACAGAGGGTAATATGTGAGGTAGGGATGGAGGGTTGAACTTTGTACATGGAAATCCCCCCTCTCCACACCTATCCTGGGGACATGACTTGTCCATCACATTTTCCCCATGCCTGGGAGTTTTAAGATGTGGCTAGCTGGGAGACAGAACTCAAAAGCAATGAAGTCCTGTGCTAATGGCTGAACTATGCCATCAGCAACAAAAGAATTTCGATATTTATCTTGCATGCAGATAAATATCCGTCACTTTGTTGTCTAACATTATGTGAACCCTGACGAGTTAGCTTACTTTAGTGAATCATGGCAGAATGCTTAAAAAAAATAATAATAATAGAAACAAATGAGATGGAAAAAGCCAGTTAGGTCATACAATCCATCTCCCTGCTCTTCCATGTTCTCGAGTGTTTTATCTGATGAAGTTCCCTACTCTCCCGGGATGACAATCCCCCAGTCAGTGAACTTGAAATTAGGACATTTCCCTGATATTGGGGTTGTATTGTGCACATTAGAGATTAAAGGGTCTATTACACTTACCAGCTTGGGAGTTTTAGTCTTTTACCTCAAGCAGTACAGCCTCATACTTTTAGTTCAAAAGCTCATAGGTTCAAGCCCCCCACTAACCTATAGCGGATGATAGTGATAGGATCATAGAATGGGAAGGAACCACCTGGATCAAAGAGTCCAGTCTCCTGCTATCACAGACAGCCTCGTCAAATAATCCCATTAATAAACTTATCAAGATCCACTTTAAAATAAATTATGTTGTTCATCACTTTTTTCTTAGCCTTCATTTCGAGTTTTGACTAAGGACTTCAGGACTCAATGTGAGTAGACTACAATTTTTCTTTGCTTGGTTACATTTCATTACCTCCTGGAAGAAAGCGAACTGTTATGATGGAAGTGTAAACTTTCTTCAGTTTTCTCAATAAGTTTTACAAGTCCATGGAATGATTTATTTAGGATTGGTTATTTTGGCTATGTATGATACACACCGTAACATAAGCCCTAAGAACAAAACAAAATGAAACGAAAAATGACATCCAGGACAGTTCTCATGAGAAACAAAGTTCTTTGTCATTAGCATTAGCAATATTTTGAAACAAGCTTTCAGACAAACCCAAGTTGCCATCTGCTTCATAGATCATAAAACGGGGCTGTTTCATTTCCCATCCGTAATTATTACCATATATATTTAAAATAAAATACAACACAACTGTTTTTCTGCTTTACCTCATCACCTTTTAAAAATCACATTTAAAAAGTTAAATCACATTTAAAAAAACCCACAAGTTTAAAAAAAATCAAATGTGACTTCTTTTTGCGCACACAAATGTATACATATGAACTACAGATGCTTGCAGATGGATTTCGGTATGTGTGACAATATAATAATATTTATATGCTATGAAAACCCCTCCCCAAACAATGAGACACTTGTTATCATATATACTTGCATATAAGACAGTTTTAGATTGTAAGTTCTTTTGGAGCAGGGACAGTCATTTAATATGAGCACAGTGGGTGCCCAACCTTGCTGGCCTCTACCATAATATAAATTTATTTGTTATTAAATAACCGTTTGCATTCCAAAACAATGCTTCATTATCCCATGTATAAACTGACCCCTCCCCAACAGTTAACTTGAAATTTTAGCTTAAAATTCTGGATTTATACGTGAGTATATATGGCAGCTGATTTGCTATTACCACACATAGCAATGTACAGCTTGTTAGTTTGGGTCTGTTGTGTTTATTTATTTATTGCAAATCTGAATATTCATCTCCTGCTCAGCCAGCAATGGTAACTATGAAAGCAATCTGAACAGAACGTATGCCAACGAAGTGAAAAATAAATAAAACATACATTCTGCATGTTTTTCATGCTAGCCCTCTTAGTATAGAAAACAAAGGGCCAGATGCCAATACCAGCTTTACCAATGTAAATCAGGAATGCCACCATTATAATGATTGGAGTTACTCCTGATTTCCACCAGCCTAATTGAGATAAGTCTGGCTTCAGTTCTTTTGCTTTAATACCTTTGCTCATTGGATACAGATATTTTGGCACCAGTTAGAATAAAATGTCAGTTAGCAAGTTACAAGATGAAAATCTGCTCATCTGTTTTCTATTTTGCAGATTAGGGATAAAGTTTTCCTTAAAAATAAAATAAAATAAAATAAAATGGAACATTTTTCTTGACTATTCCAGTACTTTTCTCATTCTGTTCATGCTATAAATAAAGATTTCTATTTCAGGCTGGCATTTTATCAAAGCACCTGCTTCTAGTAAAAGGGGGAAAAATCAGAATAATTCAACCTACAGATTGCTGTCGGCATGTGATTATCTCAGTAGCAAGGAGAACTGTTCAAAACATGGCTGGTTTCATTGGCAGGGAAAATTAATTCAAACCTAGTTCTTGGGCAAGGTTCACACATCGTAAGATTCTACTTTGAGCTCTAGGTCCCAAATACTCAATGAAATTCCTCCAAATCTGTACTTGGGGTCAAAGTCATGTGAAGGGCGTGTGTGTGAAGAGCTAGAAGAAAGACAAATGGAGAGGAAATCACCTAAGCAACTGACTGAGATACTGCCTAAGGGATTTGGGTGCACACGTCCTATAACATTTAATGGGAGCTGGGCATCCAAACTGCTTCTATGGCTTTGAAAAATCTCACTCATTCTCAGTGACTCTCCAGCAACCAGCCCAATGATCAGTTGACCTATCACATAGTTTGTTATTCCCCATGGCGGTTATTTAACTTTTAACCCCGCACCAGCAACAATTAATCTTCTCTTAAGTATTGGATGAAATAAATGGCTTTTCAGTTATTTCTTTCTTATGTCTATCTCACCACAGGCTCTCTCAGAGCGGTATGTGTGTGTGGGGGGATTACCCTTGAATCTTGGAACGTGTATATATCAGTTTATAAAGTGCTTAGCATAGCTGGTGGCTATCCTTCCTGGGGCTCTGGGGGCTCCTGTTTTATCAATAATGTGCAATAATAAGGATGAGTATTTAGAGTGTCTCCCATAACTGGATTTCTATGTCATTTCATAACGTTGAGGGTGTGATTTCATACCTTTCTGCATGGTGATGGTATCACTTACAGATCCATGTTATGATGCAATATATGGGAAAGAAAATGTATATTTTGGGTGATGTAGTAGAGGAAATCTTTAAAGACAGTCTTAAAATGCCCCACACCTAACACACCATATTGCACCACTAACCCTCTAAGAGTTCATAATCTCCTGCCTTATTTCAAAAATGGTTTCTGAAAACGCAGCCAGCTATTGACACCTGCAAGGAGAATATAGAACAAAAATAGTCTGTTCAGGAAGGCTGGGCTGCCTGAATGGGAGGAAATTCAGTGAGTCCAGCTGAGTTGATGGGTGGGAGAATGTTGGCAGTGGATGTTGCCTGGCTGAAGAGTAAGGCCAGAACAAAAAAATATTGTAGGGTGTAATAGAGCTCTCAGGGGACCAGGTGGTCCAGTGGGTAGCACACCCATATTGCCTCTCAGCGGGAAGGCCTTTCAGTCAAGTTCCTCACCAAAGGATGGGTTTAACTTCATCTTCAGTTTGCAGAGTCCTTGCCCTCTTTGTATCAGAGGGGGAGTGAGACTGGAATGTGCTTATGCTCCCCTGCAGCAGCGGCAGTTGGTAGGGGAGCCTGGGCCCTCCCACTCCAGTGGCCTGCGATCCAGGGCCCTCTGAGAGTCAGCAGTGTCTGGCACCCTGGAGTGCCCTCAGAGTTACCCTCCCTGGGGCACTTCCTACCATCTCTCTTTTCTCACAGCTCCAAGTCCAATATCGATAACAAAAGAACAGTCAACTAAACCTTCAGCCCCCACCAAGCAGCTCTCTTCCACACAGGGATGCTTCTTAGCCACACCTGTCTAGAAGCCCTCAGGGTAAGTCTGTCTTCTTCAGAACTCAGTTGCTCCTTTTTAAGCTTTCACTCCAGCTGGAGCAAGCGCTGCAGGTCTGGAGAGCTGGGGCTACCTGGGCTCAGTACAGTCCTTTAACCCCTTCGGGCCCAATGTGGGGTTTGTATACCGTATCACACAGGGTAGCTGGAAGTCTAGAAATGTCAGTGTACTTGGGTGCTGGTTGCCCTTCATCCTGAGCCTAGTGTCATGATGTTCTAATATCCCCTTGTGACTGTTTCCTTTTGATATTGCTCCAAATTCCTTTTTAATGCAGTTTTGGGGAGTCACAGTATTCATGCATGCTGCAGATTACAAGGCAGGTGCACAATGTGATCTTCGCTTGTCAAAGCAGGGGGATTTATTTGTTTGGGAGATGCAGTCTGGGTCTTACAGATTTTAGAAGTGGGGTGAGTGATGAGCCTCCTTTCTTCAGTCCCTCTGATGCATTCTCCCCCTGGGACTTCTGCTGCTCTCAACTCTTCCAACTTCTTCCTTTCAAAAGCACCATGTACTGCATTGCTGCTGCTCACAGTTCTGGTGCTTTAATCACCACGGGATGCCACTTGCATTTGTACTGTCTGTAAGTCCTTACAACCAGCTCTTTGGAGGTAGACAAAAGACAAGTAAAAGCTAGGGCTAAGTGTTCAATTTGTGATCACTTTCTTTCATTGGCAGGCCCCGATCATGCACTGGGATATGCTAGGGTAGACCCCTGAGCAGCAACAGCAGTCCCATTAAACTCAGTTTAATTCATCTGAAACTAAACTGGCCTGCAGTAAAGGAAGCTGCAGCCCCTCCCTGCTTTCAAAGGCAGGTGAGCAACTGGTCCAAACAGACATAGGTTGGAAGTGCAGAAGGGGCAGAATAAATATTCCTGTGGTCACTGCTCCCGTATGTTTGCAAACAGAGCAGCGAAGTGCTTACCTGGAGTCAGAACCTGCATTCTTTGCTCACCCAGTGAAGGCAATGGCGGATGCCCGCGTATAATAGGATCAGGTTCATGGGAAGCCAAAAAACAAAATGGGGATAAAATGATTAGTGCTCTATTCTGCCATCTTTACCCATGTTAAGTGGTACCTTACTCTTTGCAAAGTCCCAATGAAATAAATGGGGCTGTCTAAAGGAGTAGTGTACTACCTAATGCGAGGGTAACAGAATCAGGCTGTGAGCAAACAGCAGTGCTGGGACAACAAAGCCCAGAATGTACTACAATCCTCTACCTCTTGCTGCGTGTAGTCCTATGAACTAAGTCTCTGCAAGGCCTGCATAGTTATGGATTTTACTACCCACATCATTTTTCATTTAAGTTGCCAATTCCAGGACCGCTCAGATACCCTAACAGCACAATAACTATTTCATTACTTCCGAGATACTTTTTCCAGGTGGGGTGGGGCTGAGGGGGGTTCAGCAGTGGGGTACTAGTTAAACTTGAAAACACAATTCATTCTAGATTAATTTCTATGAATACAGCTCCTCCTGGTTTTCCCATCGCTTTCTTTTTCCTTTTTTGTGTAATGTAAAGTAAAGAAAACAAAACAAAACAAAAAAATCATCCACTTGGATTTATACCAACCACCTAAACCAGAATTCAGCAGCACTTTTGCTCAAAACGTTGATTTTATTGTCAGTTAAATCAGGTCATCACCACTACAGGGGAAATGGATTGCTAATGGATAAATGATAATTACAAGGGAAAGGCAAATGGAAATGTATCCAATTGATAATTCAGCCATCTTTTCCCCCTCATTTATTTATTTAACTATCCATATAAAGGTACAATAGTGTTTCAGTGGCTCTGCTGTTTGATCAGCAAAAACAATCTCTCCGTTATCACGTGTTTATTCAGGGGTCACTTCATTTCATTAAAATTCCATAAAATTTCAAAGGACAAAAGGATTAGTCCCCATCATATAAATCCCCAGTAATCTAATGTGGTGCATAAAAAAAGGGAACACCCCCTGTAGTCCTCAACTGCATGAAATGTAGCAATGGTTTAAACTGAGATCAGCCACTGAAAACAACAGGTTGAGATTTTCAGTGCAATCTAGGTCCTGATCCTGTATCTTGATCAGGGATCTGCCTGGACAGACTGTAGCCTAGGGGATTTAAACACCTCCCTTTATTGATAACAATAGAAGAAATGTGTCTAAATCCCATAGCTATGCTGTGAAAATCTCAGCCAAAGAACATGGGTAACATTTTCAAAAGTGGCTAAGTCCCAATTGGAGTCAGTCAATCTGATTTATGCTTCAAAGTGTCCATGTCAAATCTTCAAAATGAGACGTAGGCTCCTAAATCACATAGGCACTTTTGAACAGTTTACCCTAGATTAACTAGAATGGGTATAAAATCAAACACATTGATTATTATTCTTACTCAAAGTTATTCCAAATAATTTATAAATCATATATAATTGTTAACCAAACATTGAAATAAATTAATCTATGGCTCATATTTATTAGGACATTAAAAGGTGGTTAAACACTACCCTCTCCCAGCAAGAGTTGGAAAATACTAGTACTCTAAAATATCTTTTTTGATACCAACAGTACAATGAGTTGACATTACAGTTCCAGTTCCGAGCCCTTTTTGCATTATCTTTAGAGGAATAAAACAAACACATATATAAACATAACCAATGTTCCCTTGCCTTCTCTCCTCCACAAAAAACACAGATTACCCCCTCCTGCTCTGGGCCATTGTCCCAAAAAAACCCAAGACAATACAATTCTTAAAATGGCAGATAGAATAGCTGAAGTAATCTGTTAATGGAAATTAGCGTTTGTGTTTATATGCTATTTATAAATATCTGGGATGAGATTGACAGTGACTAGAAGTTCACTATAATTGGCAGTACTTTGGCCTTTTGGAGGCTATCATGTTTTAAACATTTCTTTAGTCGCATAATCCTCGTATTATGCATGGATAACCCTGGTTTATTGGCATTGGAGAAGAGTTCATTCCTATCAACAGAGCTTTTGTACATTTTAATTCACTTCCTCAAATACTAAGGTGACCATATTTCCCTAGGAGTATACAGAATGCATTACCTTCTTTCTTCCCACCCCCTACCAGTACACATTAATATTTTAACAATGGCTTGGAAATTAAAACCAAGGGGTGACAAAAACAGATCTCTTTTTTTAAAGTATAATTTATCTCCTTTATATGTCTGCTATGCCTAGTAGGTTGAGCTCTCCTGGGTGAGAACCAGGGCTTTGTTACAGTAAACTGGTCCAGTGTGATATCACAGATATAAAAAATATTCCATTCTGTATCAAAACTAGGCACATGCCTTTTATTTATATGAAGAGAAGATCAACAGAGCAGAACATTTGTGCCCTAAGCTATGCCTCTCTGGTCTTCTACGTGAAAAGAAAAGTATCTTGTGTTGTCTCATCGGTAACTACAGAGGTCTAATTTTGGGTTTGACTATAGTTAAGGGGAGGAGTGACATCACACTTGGGTCAGTGTCGGTGGATATCTCAAAGCACAACCTCTCATTCATATTGCTTTAAAATGTACACAGTATATATGTATATTAAAAAAAGATAAGATCAATTTCTTTGTGGTGTTGAACCAACTATAAGGTATGATGCAAGGCTTTAACAAATGAGATCTATAGATACAAATTTCACTGTAGAGTATGTTTTAGACAAATGTGTCTTTTTAAATATGTAAATCCTACACTGTAGGTTTTTTTCCCCTTTCTTTTTCTTTTTTTGTAGTGGTAGAAAATGTTGAACAACTGTCCATGAACATGAGCCAACAGTTCATTACTGAGATCCCCAGAATGCCAATATTTGCAATGCAAACAATTAGTACCATTTACCAACTATTTGAAAGGCCCTGACACACATGCCTCAAGGTTAGGAGGCTCTACTGTACAACCCCAAATAGTCTTTCCATTTCCACATAACCATTTGACACAGTGACAGCTGCATTAAGCTGCCTCTGCCTAGCAATTCCACATGCCAGGCTTGTTTAATTGGTTATAATGCCACAGAAAAAGCACTGCTAGCAGTATACCATCAAATCATTTTCATATTGAACCTCCGTGGTCCAGCAACCTCTCCTTCAACTACAGCACCATTGTTTTTGCGGGGGACATACTCAAGGTCAATGCTGGTTTTGTGCTTGCCTTTCCCTCGGCTCCACACAAAAAGAAGTAGGAAACAAAATAAAACAACTCCAAGGAATGTGAAACAGCCCATGGCTGTGGACACCAGTATTGTCTTAAGGTCCAGAGAGAAGGTGTTCACATTGGTTCCATTGGAACTGGTGTCATTGGAGTCTGTCATATACATAGGGGTCCTATTGGCGTAAAGGAAACGGTCTGAAGTGAATCCTTTTACTGTAAGGGAGGCTGTGTACGTGTCATTCCCAGCTGCGTTACTTGCAATACAAACATAGATCCCAGCGTCTTGATCTTGAGCAAATCGGATCTCCAGCATGCCATCTCCCAGCACCGTGGCTCTTCCATTTGATTTAGTTGTGATCAGCCTCCGTCGCGGCGTCACCCAGGAGATGGTAGGTTGAGGATCCCCATCGGCATTGCATGTCAGCTGCACAGTCTGTCCTTCCTCCACTACCAGGTACTGCAGTTTCTTGTCCCGTATCTTGGGTTTCTTGCAGGTGAAGTAAAAGGAAAGGGCGGTGCTGTGAAAGTCTTTGAACAGTTTCTCTCTGACGCTGTCTGGGCCGGCACACATGGGCTGCTGGCTACCAAACTGTAAGGTGGGCTGCCTTTGTAATAGCCAAAGGAGGCGGCAATCACAAGCCAGGGGGTTGTTGTTAATGCAGAGGATCTCAAGAGTTTTAGGGGAATGGAATACATTCTCTTCTAGCGTTTCTAACAGGTTCTGGGACACATTAAGTACACGCAAGAACCGGAGCCCTTGGAAAGCATGTGGTTCAATGGTACGTAACTGCGCCCCCACCATGTGCAGTTCCTGCAGACGCACCAAGTCTGCAAACATGCCTGCCTCAATGGTGCTTATGGGGTTGAAGGAGAGGTTTAGGTGTGTCAGGTAAACCAGGTGTTTAAGAGCAGAATAAGGTATTGCAGACAGGTTGGTGTTGGTGACTGAGAGAGAAGTGAGGTTGAGACCATACAGGCTATTGGCAGGCATCATGTCCAGTAAAGGCCAATAGTTGATCTCCAGGTCTTTTAGGCGAAACAATCTCTTAAAGGCATTCACAGGCAAAAGGTTAATGTTGAGATGTCTCAGATGCAGACTGATGAGGTTGTGAAGGTGGGAAAGGGCGTCTGTTGGTACAGCTGTTAGGTTGCATTTCTCCAGGGTGAGCTGCTCCAGGCTAAGCAGTCCGCTGAAGGCCCTATGGGATATATAAACCAAATCATTGTCCCCAACCTCAAGGGACTTCAGGTTATGCAAATCCTGAAACATGTAGTCCAGCAAAATGACAATCTTGTTTTCACTTATATCAAGCTTTGTTAAGTTTGACAACCCTGTGAAAACCCCTAGCGGGACTAGCTTCAGACGGTTTCCTTTCAGTCTCAGAGAGCGCAAGTTGAAAAGATTGTTAAAGGCTCCAGGCTCTACATTGGCAACAATATTGTCGCTGAGGTCTATCTCCTCGAGCAGCGGGTAGGATGTGAATTCCTCAGGGTTGACACTCTTCAGGCGGTTCTTGCTTAGATCCAGGATTTTGGTTTCGATGGGGATACCCTCAGGGATGGAGATCAGGCGCCTCCTGTGACAGCTAACAGACTTGTTCTGTGCTGAGCACTCACAGCGGGCTGGGCAGCCTATGGTGGACCCCATGAAAACGAGCAGCACAGCCAGACTTAGGAATGGCTGCCAGCATGATATGGCCGTGTGAAGCATGACTCCACCGATGTTGTCTACTCCTCAGTCACGAGCCTGGAGGAACAGGGAAGAAAAGGGGGAGAAGTTTAGTTAGTAACTAAATACTGTTTTAACCAGATTTCTGGCATCCATTTCAGAGCAGGCTCATAGATTTCCATTCAAAACCACAACAAAAGCCATAGCAAATGGAGACAAAAAGAAAACGTATTTTCATTACAAGTCAAGGGAGATGTCTAAGAATCTGTTCATTTGGCATTCTGCCCCCAGATTTCAGATACATCATGCAGCAGTTTTTCCTACTGGATGCAGTGACTGGGGTATTGTTTTTCCCATTTGAGTCTCTGCATGACAGTGCTGTGCTAAATCAGAGACAAACACACACTCTATGCTAACAGGTCTAGCAATAAAGTGAATCACACTTACAAAATGTGTACGGCATTGGGACTCAGTGACGTGATATTAAAACTTTTGTCTTTCCTGTTTCAATATTTTAACTGTGAACCTTAAGTTGCATTCACTTCATTTTGTATAGGAAAGAGAGTTTCCTAGCAAGAGAAGGATTCCTATTAGCATGTATTGTATACATTATAGTGATATACAGATAGAGATTATTGATATACACACACACTATATATATATGGATGATGGAACTGGTGCGTTTTTTTTTTTACACACACACACACACACCCACCCATCCACACACCCCTACCTCCCTCTAAGGCATTTAGGGAGGGATAGCTCAGTGGTTTGAGCATTAGCCTGCTAAACCCAGCGTTATGAGTTCAATCCTTGAGGGGACCATTTAGGGATCTGGGGCAAAAATCTATCAGGGACCAGTACTTGGTCCTGCTGTGAAGGCAGGGGACTGAACTCAATGACCTTTCAAGGCCCCTTCCAGTTCTCCTAGATAGGTATATCTCCATATTGAAAAAAAACGGGTGCATGATAGATAGATAAATAATAGAACTGGTGACTCTCTGATTAGCACTTCAATTAAGAACAAGTCAATTCTTGCTGAAACTTTGCTTTAGCTTCACAAAGGGGTTTTATTTATTTCTAGGCCCCATTGAGATGACAGCTATTGCAAAGGGCATTGTTTACAGAGTACCTTTTTTATTCTTAAATATGTAAGTTAATTGTGACGGGGAGAGAGGGGCAGTAGAAAAAGAAAGAAAGAAAGAATTGTTTTGTTTTAAATAACACACATTCCAGATAGGGACAATAGATTGCTTGGCAGCCATAGTTTCTATTATATTTATTTACTCCCACCTGCAGATTAAAATTGAGGGTATCTTAACAAAGGATGCCTTCTATTACGTTTAATTACTATCCCCTGAAGCTGCGTTTTAAAGGGGCAGCTACCAAAAAGGCGGGTCCTTCTATCAGGGTGGCTACTCAACAGAGCATCTCTATGACTTGATTCCATACAAAAAATAATAACATTGGTGTTCTTAATTCTCATGAAAGTGAGTGACTAATAACACTTTCCAGAGCTAGGCACAGGGACAGTGCACGCTTCCTCTCATAACTCTGCGAGTGCATCTTAGTCTTGACCTGCATGGCCTCCCTATTCCACTCCTGTGCTTCTCCTAGGCAGAGACTGATAACGTACGGCAAATTGTGTGGTGGTTTTGTGATGTTGCCTGGGGACTAGGATGAAGACCATTCTTTGTTACACTACCTATAAAAGTACATTTCAACCTTGTCCTGGAAGGACAAACTGCTGAGATTCATTTAGTTTCCTCCTTCAGTAGAAGTCTTGTGAGTAAAGATTATTGGTTATGTCCAACTGTGACAAAGGTTTTCCAAGATAAACTTCACTTCATTAGGAACTAAGTTAAGACTGAAAATCTATCGGCCTCTGTGATTTGGGTCTTTCCACTGAATTCTGATCAAAGGGGCTTTCAGCCACTCTGATCATTACATTTTTAACTCCGTCTGTGAGGTTAGCACTTTTGTACAGATACTTCTGGTGTGCAGGGAATTCATTTCCCATCTTATTCACCTAATGTAGGAAGCATAAAGTAAATAGGTTCAGTGGAAGACAAGAACCCCTGGAGTGCTTATTTTAGTTGGCAAAAGTATGAAATGTTTCTCTGCAGACATCCATGCTACCTGGAAACTAAAACTTCTAAGCAGCATAGAAACTGCTGTTGAGGAGAATAAAAAGTGATAAAAGGATTTCTTCCCATGGCTGAATCAAGAAAGGGAAGTGGTGTTTGTAATCACTTTTGTGTGTGTGCATGCATGTGCATTGGACAATTTGTGTGCATTTGAGATTCAGAGCTGAGGTTTAAGGTGGTGTAAATTATATGTTAGGAAGTACAGGAGTAGGGGAGTCTAAAGGAGTAAAATTGATTTGATTCACACACCTACAGCCCAGAAGAAAATGTGAATAAAAGCTGAGAGGATAGAATAGAGGGGATACTTCTATCTGCCCAGACATTTCAATCCCATTCATCACATCTTCTCCCTCCTGTTAGTTATTTTTGTGGAGACTCCCTTCCCTTCCAGCTCCTGTGTGCATGCAAATGACACCATTTTAGGCCTTGCCTTCATTAGGAAAAAAAAGTGTGCTCTTACCTCATGTAATCTAACACATGGATAACTAACAGGAGGAAAATCCTAAGGAAGATGAGGCAGTTTGTAGTTTTCACATGTGTGTTAGTGGATTCCAGTAGCTCCCCCTTAGCATTTACCTCAACCTGTTAACATGTGAGGGCACTACAATTTCTCATCTTCACTAGGATTTTATCTCGCATTGAGTACTATGAGTTAGGCAACATGAGGTAAGAAGACACCCTTTTCCTTAGTATAAATGCACACTTAAAGTTTGTCTTGATTAGGATTTAAAGGTGTGTTTTCAGCTAGCATCCTAAGCAGGTTTGTCCCTAGGGTTCAGTTTGATCAGCTAGCATGTGTTAGAAGCATACACCGCCTTGCCTACATTAGACAGTGGGTACGTCTACACTTACCGGAGGGTCCGGCGACAGGCAATCGATGTTCTGGGATCGATTTATCGCGTCTGGTTTAGACGCGATAAATCGATCCCGGAAGTGCTCTCCGTCGACGCCAGTACTCCAGCTCGGCGAGAGGAGTACGTGGCATCGACGGGGGGGCCTCCCTGCCGCGTCTGGACCCGCGGTAAGTTCGGACTAAGGTACTTCTAATTCAGCTACGTTATTAACATAGCTGAATTTGCGTACCTTAGTCCGAAGTGGGAGGTTAGTGGGGACCAGGCCAGTGTGTTAAATAGTAATAATTTGTGTAATAGTAATAATATCTGTTAACACTAACAGTTCTCTCTCTCTTCTCTTTAGGCTTTGATATTATGTCCACTGCTGTGGGGTCTGGGTTCCTGCTCACCATTCTTGTGAAATGTGAAAAGGCTATAGAATCATAGAAATGAAGGGCTTGAAAGGATCTTGAGAAGTAATCAGGCCCAGCCCCCTGCACTGAGGCAGAACCAAGTAAACCTAGACCATAATCTAGTTGTTATAATCTAATAAAGAGAAATGCAAAACAAACAAACAGTGTGAACCACAGGAAGGAGTAACAGAAACAGAAGGTTGTTTTTTGTAATTACTAGTAAGCAGCGCATGAATGAATCATACGGGCAGTCCTGAATGTATTAAAGCAACAGTTACAGAAATTTCAGTTTATCATCCAATCACCCCACATCCACTGAAGTTTTCTTTGACTGTATGAATTAATATTAGGCATTCAATAAGTTCTCTTCCGCAAAATGACTCTCCTGCAGCTGACTATACATTTAATGATGGCTCATTTGTCTTTACACTTCTGTGATGTTTATTTTATTAAAGACTTTGCACTTAGCTGACAAAGAACTCAGCTTTCAGATATAGTTACCTAACAGGGCATCAACATTGCTGAACTGAATACTGTACTGAAATCGGTACTTATTTGTCTGCCTGATTGCCAATGTAATCATCCAAATGCCAGATCTGGATCATCCATATCTGAATTTTGGTCTCCCATGTTTTTTGTGTGTTTTTTTAAATTACAGAATGACACATTTCAGGATATTATTCCTTACTGAAGAGTACAAATTAACAAACTTCCTCTTCTTTCATTTCTCGTTCTCTAACTGTGCCTTTTCAATCCATTGTTAAGAATCAGGTTACCGTTGGCCCATATCCTGTTTCAACATATGACCTTACTAGGGTTCAGATGACCGATTAACAATTAACAAAGCTTGTTTTAAGTCATTAGTTAATAGTTCTGTTTGATCTCACCCAAAACACTTGAGACCTCTTTTAGCTGGTATTTATTCCAGACCTTTGAAATGCAAATCACTTGTTCAAAATCCTGCAGCTTTGACTCTCAATTCTGACTACATGCAAGTGTTTGACCAGAGTGTGAGTATACCTGTATTCCTTAAGCCTTTAGAGTGAAAATCAACCCAGTGCAGAAAGTTTGCCCAAAATCCTACGTACCACTTAACAAACTGTGCAAGATTGTTTGGGACTTGCACAGACCCTCTATACTGCAGTGAATCTCACCTTTAAATAGGAATAATTTATCTAGCCTCGATGCCTAATAGCTACCGTGCTGCTGCTCATACGCCTGTTTGATCTGGCTCTATTCCTTGTCCAGTCTGACTCTTCTGGAGTGACTCATTACGCAGTGTCAACATCTACCCAGAGCCAGTAAAAGACTAAAGACCAAATTCAGCCAGTGGCCAAGCATGCTTGTACCCAAAGCCATAAGTACTTGGTAGTGTTGAACCCACAGCCAAACAGGCAAATCAGGGATAACTGTTATAGGCAGAGCTGGCAGTGAGGCCTATAGTTAAGGTCACCTAACACTTGCTGTTGTAAGTCCCTGTTTTCAGTTGTTTATATGTTTGCTAAACTAACCATCTGGGATGATATTTTCTGTGCTGGGTGTCTGTCTCAGGCTGAATATTTTTGGATCATTTCAACTAAAATAGATCAGCCATTTCTGAGAAGATGATCAGGGAAAAATACATGGTTTTGCCCATGTTAAAAAGATTCTAACTGTTTTGTAGAGAAGCTGTAGCACCTCCATTCTTTGGAAGGGGGACTTGAAATTAGGCAGGGGTGTGTGTTACTGTAATGTCAGGGTGTGCCTTTTGCCATCCCCATAAGGACCTGGCCATATTATAAGCTTCCAAAACATCTTAGTTAGCACATTCTCAGTAGAAAATTGTTGGAGTTTGGCAGCTAAATTCTCTGAAGATTCTATCTGCACTGAGCATGTTCCACCTCTGGACTGCAGGTGTGAAGCAGGATTTTCCCTGCAATTGGGCCTCCCAGCTGTGGGACACTAAGCACTGATACTAAGAGCAAGGAGACTGAGAGGAAAGTAGAGGTGTAAGGAATGGGGCGGAGGAGAAGGTAAGAGGGGATTGTAGGAGCTGGAGTGGGGATAATAGAGGGATAGTGGGGACAGGAGCAGGTGGCAGGAGTGGACAGGAGCAGAGGTGGTGGGGGGCAGAAGCAGATGGGTAATTATGTAATTAAAGAATATCATAATACATACACCTAAGAGGGTTGACATAAGACTGCACAGTTCTAATTCTGGCATTTCCTAACTTTGGAATGCTTAACTTTACAACCTCAACATTCTTTTAATGTTGGGTTTTTCCAATGTAATGTCTTACATAGTGCACTGGGAAAGGAGAGACCTATCTTTGCTTCCTGCTCTCTCAGGCCCTGAATCAGGAAGGCACTTAAGCAAGTGCTTAATTTTGGCATGTACTGAAATCCCATTGTCTGGATGACTTCAGCATGTGCTTGAATGCTGTCCTGAACAGGGATGCTTTCTTGAATCAGCGTTTCACTGAAGTAAGAGCAGTGGCACATGGGTACCTCTGAGTCATCATTTTTTTCCCCTTGGAAAACCACTTGGACACTTTTTGTTCCAAAAGTCCATTCTTGTCTGGCGCATTGTTCAATATAGACCTTTGAATCCCCAAGTCTCCTATCTGTCACATCTCCCCCCTTCAAAAGGTTCCATGCAATCCCAGCCCCCAGTAATACATAAACCATTCATTTAATACAATGGATCCCAAAGATACTTAAACATCATTCAATAAGGCCTCCTAAGGATATGGCAGAAAATTGTCAAGATGTGAAAAAATTATCTAAGTTTTATCTACATTTTACATAATGGGGAATGCAGGCACAGAGAGGTGAAAAGTGTACTCTGAGGTCACAGGACAAGTGAGTGGCGGCATCAAGAATAGAATCTAAGTCTCTTGGCTCAGATAGATAATACTTATAACTAAGGCTGCGAGTCTGTCATGGGGGTCACAGATTCCGTGACTTTCTATGACCTCTGTGACTTTTGTAGCAGCTGGTGCTGGCTCAGGGGCTGCCCAAGCTGGGTGTGTGGGAGGGGGCTAGGGGCAGGGGATTGCAGAGTGCAGGGGAGTGCTTACCTGAGGTGGGGGGCTCCCTGGCTCCTACTGGCATGCCCCTCTGCAGCTCCTAGGTGGCAGAGGGGATGGGGGGGTGGGCTCTGTGCCACACGCTGCCCACAGACCCCTCCCCACAGCTCCCATTGGCTGTGGTTCCCGGCCAATGGGAGCTGTGGGAGCCAGAGCTTGTGGTGGGAGCAGCAGAGCCCCTGCCCCGGCCCCTGCCTCCGCTGCCTAGGAGCTGCAGGGACATGGAGCTGGGTAGAAATCCCCTGCCAGCCTTGCCAACCCCCCTCCCCAATACCAGGTGGAGTCCTGGGCCACATCCCCCAACACCTGCGGTGCCCCCAGACTGCACCTCCCCCAAAGTCCTCCGCCCAAGTTTTAGTCAGGGCGGGTATTTTTAGTAAAAGACATGGACAGGTCACGAGCTGGTGAATTTTTGTTTACAGCCCGGGACCTGTCCATGACTTTTACTTAAAATACCCATGACTAAAACATAGCCTTACTTATAACAGGAGACAAAGCATTGTGAAAAATTAAAGTCCACCAAAGACTGGACCATTGATAATGATGCTTATAAGTTTTTAACATTATTTATTTCAGATGATTTATTTTGGGGAAAAACTTTATTGAAGAGGTGTCCTCATCTTGACTTGAACACCACTAGGCTTGATCGTAAGACCATTTGCTTGTGTCCCGTGTTTCAATTAAAATTACACACAACAGCTATGAGTCCTTTCATTTTTCTTGCAGTATATAGGTATCAGTTATTATTACTTTAGGAAGCATAGCTGGTATCACCAGGAGGCTGAATATGGGATTGTGTGAGAGTTATATATTAAGTTCTCTCATAGCTGCACTAATTAACACCATTTGAGTAAATTACCTCAGAAACCAGACCAGTAGGAGGGCTGAGCACTCTGATTAAAATAAGGGAAGGTTGGCTTTCTGTCATTAGATCTATGTAAAAAATAAAAATAAAAAGTGAGAAATTATTCTCTTCCTCCATTGAAGAGGTGGTCCCTCTTTTAGAACATATTAGATATAGGAAAACTTGCATTAATGCATGCAATAAACAGAGGACTATATTCTCCAGAGAATTTTAATTTTGATATTTGGCATCATCTTAGGGAAGTCAGCAAAGTGGATGGATCTCTAGGGAAGGTACTCTTGGTACTTGAGTTGCTGAAGAGGTCTGCTGCTGCAATCTGCATCAGCCGCAGATTTTTCAGAGCTAATGCTTTTGAGGTTAATTGAATCACATTGCAATATCCCAGTTGGGCGGTGACAAATGTGTGTATAATAGAGTCTAGGTCATCAGCAGAAACCATGGGATGCAGATTCCTTTGTTAATGACCGAATATGTTTCTTCCATAAGAAGCTATATGAGGGCCCTGGATCTGTGAGTAGTCAAGAAATACCCACACAAGCTGTGGGCTGTCTCCACTCCTTGTGGATGTATGGTTTTGACTGGTAGAGACAGCACTGTTTTGACCACCTTGTCAAAGTGTTTTCCTCTGCTAACCACCATAAACTCCATCTTGCTGGTGTTGAACACCAACCAGCTCTTCCTTATCCAGACACTGGGATAACTGGGTGACAGTAACGTAGTTGTCAGTTGTGAACAACACAGTGATATGTCATTGGCATACTGTTGGCAACCAAGAACACTTTTCCCAGCAGCTGTGTGTAAATATTGAATAGGCCAGGGAAAAAACTATGATACTCCACAGGGGATGGGTCTGGTGGTAGACATCTAAGTGTCCATCACTACCCTATGAGCCCTCGAGGAAGGATTCTATTTCCGTGCCCTGGATCCCTGCCATCTCCTTCTTCAGATAGGATAGCTGTATCCCATGACCAATCATCAACTGCAGAGAGGTCTGAATGTATAAATATGGATGTTTGCCCTTTAACTTGGGAAAACAAGAGACTGACCATTTGCATCATTAATGCTGTTTCTATTCCAAATGCCAGCTGGAGGGTCTGGTCAGAGGATAATCTAGGCAATTGGCTGTCAACAGATGTGTTTGCATCAGTGAGCTAATGTTCTCAGAAACTTTTAACCCAAATGTGCCTGTAGGAAAATACATGCACATTAGGAGGGTGTCACTACCCTACTTGGGTGCATTTGTGGACTAGGACTACATATACTGTAAGGTTTATAACCATCACGGCTTGCAAACTGCTAAAAACTGAAACCTAAATTATACTATGGAGGGCAATTTTAGTTCAGGGCACTGGAAGTTTCGGCAAATTAAAAATTACCTATAGTGCTAAGGAAAGAATTTGAACAGTAATGAAAGCATCTCAGCATTGAACATTTAGTGGAATGGGTGTGAGAAGGTGGATATGCCTAGTGCAACTGGTAACACATGCATATGGACAATTGAATTACATGGAGAATAAAAGAAAAAAACAACAAACAATCCCATCAGTTGTGTGGGCTTTTCCCCCCTACCTGGACAAGCATGTTAGCAGCTGTTCTGTTTGTAACTTGTGCAGAAATCCTGTCAGTCAAGGCAAAGAATATACTCATCAGAGACTCTCTTTCTTTGAACTGTCACAGGCAGAGCCTACTGAGTGCGGCATAGGAGAAAGCTGTTGAGCTTCTGTTGGGTGCTGTTTGTATACTGCTGGTGGGATTAGAGCAGGGGTCGGCAACCTTTCAGAAGTGGTGTACCGAGTCTTCATTTATTCACTCTAATTTAAGGTTTTGCGTGCCAGTCATACATTTTAACGTTTTTTAGAAGGTCTCTTTCTATAAGTCTATAATATATAACTAAACTATTGTTGTATGTAAAGTAAATAAGGCTTTTAAAATGTTTAAGAAGCTTCATTTAAAATTAAATTAAAATGCAGAGCCCCCCGGACCGGTGGCCAGGACCCAGGCATTGTGAGTGCCACTGAAAATCAGCTCGCGTGCCACCTTCGGCACACGTGCCATAGGTTGCCTACCCCTGGATTAGAGGGTATGGAAAAGACGACATTGGATCTGTTTTCTGTTCAATACACTAAGGACCAGTACAATATAGTACATTTCTTAGTCCTCGTCAGAGTTCCCAAAAGTTCTCTGGCCCCAGAATTATGGGCCATATTCTCTGTTATCATAACTCTGTTAAACCCAACAGCATTAGGATAGCAGAGAATTGTGACCTATATGACGGAGATGGCAGAGAGGGATGAAAGAATACTTTAGCTCATCAGTCACCACCTAATAGTTTTTGCAGAAAGAGATCAGGTAATCCAAACACAATTAAAGCCACTTAATGACTTAGATGGGAAACAAAGCCATCATTGAGGTGGCTGCAGAAAACTGGTACCCCTTGCATCTTAAAAAAAAAAAAAAGCTCACCATTGCATATACACACAGCAGACTGAAAATGGTGGCTGCCTTGGGGATTCCTTGTTAGCTAAAGGGGTTCCTAAAATATATTTAGATTCAAAACTAGCCTGCAGAAGGGCCAAGGCAGGAAATATATAAATTACAACTGACATGTTGTCTGGTGCCCTAGACAAATTCTGTTCTCAGTTACTTCAATTTTACGTTGATGTAATTTTAGGGACTTCAACAGTTACTCAAGTACTGGTGTAAATGACAACATAATTTGGCCCACACTGTACAGTTTATATATATATCTATCTTTCATAGTGGCGGGTACAGATACATGCCCACCAGTAAGAAGGATTTATGGAGAACATGCATTTTTTTCATTCCAGTGGCATCAGACCTAGTACTCAAGGCACTCTTTGCAGAATGCAGTCAGTCTGCTCTTTGAATCAATGTATGTTTTCTAAATGTCATTTAATCATTAATAAAGGATAAATGATACATACACTGTGTTCTAGGCATGCTCATTTTTCTAGTTATTGACATCAAAACAGTGATTAAAGAGTCATCGCTTCTTTGATTGTGTTTAATTGTCTTACTGTGCTAGACTTCACTATGTATGGATTTTTGGTGTAGTTTTAAAAGGTCAAGTGAGAACTTCATTTTTTTAATTTTTATTTTAAAGTCAATAGATCCTATGGGTGTTCAACTCCTGATAATGATGATGCCCTTGTAGCGTACTGTAGATGCTGTAACTATTGCACATCCGACCTCCACTAACATCCATTTTGATCTCATCCCTATAGCCCACTGGCTCCTTGGAAGCCTAGAACAGACCTCTAACAAAATAGAGGCTATTGTTTTAAGCTTTGACAAATCAGCCCATTACATTTCAACCAAAGTGCTACATTTGACTCCCTGGAACAGATTCTCAGCTAGTGTGTTTTTGGGGAGAAAGGGTAGAATAGACCTGACTAGAAAATAGAAGGGGTTCTCGCTGTGGAAAATTTCAATGTTTTGCTGAAAAACTGAAAAAAAGTCAAAGTTTTCCACAGAAAGTTCCTCCTTTCTGTGGAAAACTTTGACTTTTTTCAAAGTTTCAAACTTTTTCAAAGTTTCAAAGTTTTTCAAAGTTCCTCCTTTCTGTGATTGTAGTTGAAAACCCCATTTTCTGTCAGAAAAAGAGTTTTAATGGAAAATTTTCAACTTCTCTCTCTCTCTTTCTCTCTCTCACACACACACACAAACAGAACTCTTGAAAAGAAAGGGCAAACTCCGTTTATTTGATTTGTGTTAACCCTATCCCAGAATCACCACATGTATCCATTCCCTAAATAAAATGTAAGCTAAAATGTGCTTCTGTATTGGTGGAGTGCTTTTATATGGCCTAATTAAAAAAAAATAAAAAGAGAAGATTTGATTCTATATGGTTACTTCCATCCATAATGATGTCTCAATTATATTCCCAATTAAAAATTGATTAATATCAAAGACAAAAAACACTACAAACTCAGATGAGAATATATCATTTGGGATCCTAAAGTTAAGGTGGCACCAGCACTAGTAACTGGAACTCACTTGTCATTCAGAAGCTGGGAGCAAGCGGCTGCATGACAATAAAT
Source organism: Chrysemys picta bellii (assembly GCF_011386835.1). Taxonomy (NCBI): domain Eukaryota; kingdom Metazoa; phylum Chordata; order Testudines; family Emydidae; genus Chrysemys; species Chrysemys picta. The sequence continues at coordinate 114,396,275 of NC_088796.1, forward strand.
ATTAGAATGCTCTACTGGTATAATTATAGCTGGAGAATCTCTGTAATAATTCAGCCTTGTTTCCATTAGCTCCTGAACCGGAAATCCCATTTAGGACAAACAATCACCAGAATGCATGTGACAAATTAGAGATGGACGCTACTAGGAAAGACCTAAACTTTATTCTGAGGGAAAGAGGGGAATTGGAGCAAAACAATAGCTGGCAGTGAGCAAGGGCTGAATTCATAGATGCCAGGGCCAGAAGGGACCATTGCAATCATCTAATCTGACCTCCCGTGTAACACAGGCCTTAGGACTTCCCCAAAATAATTCCTAATTTCTTTTAGGAAAACGTCCAATATTGATTTAAAAGTTGGCAGTTATAGAGAATCCATCATGACCCTTGGTAAATTGCTCCAATGATTAATTAATCTCACTGTTAAAAAATTACGCCTTATCTCCAGTCTGAATTTGTCTAACTTTATAGTCATCGGATCATGCTACACCTTTCTCCATGGGATTCAAAAATTGCTGACTTCCCCAACCATCACAGATTTCACTGGCAATGGGAAGTTTTTTTACACCAAAGAGGAAGGTTTAAAAAAAAACAGGAAAAACCTCTGTTGAAGCTGTACTCCAGAGCCACGCTGGTAACAATGCTCTATGATGCACCCTACTTCCTAAGAACTGCACACCCGGGCCATTCCTGAGCAGAGAGCAAATTGTGGGGTGCGGTGACTAAAGCAAACTAGGACTATGATGAGAGCATCCCACCCATTTCACCTGTGTCTTAAGGGAGAATTTAAGTTCATGTGTGAGAAGCTGAAAGGCGTCTTCTTGAAGCTAGAGGACCTCCTAGTTGCTGACAGCATTTCCTCCCTCCACCTCTTGAATTGTGAAATATGCAACGTGATTTTCTCCCAAGCCATTTTTAGTAAAAATATAATTCATCTAGTTTGGAAAATTCATCAAGATCTTAGGTCTTATTATCTATCCCCAATGACCAATATAATGAAAACAGGAACCAATTGTTGTTTATTTTTGTATATGAGGATGATGGTAATTACTTGGTAATTGAAATGTCCTTTTCAGGCAGTATCCCAACTTGGTCTAATTATTATGATTTTGCTCTCAGTCACTGAAGGGTAGTAAGGCCTAGTACAGTAAATCTGGCATGGGGATTCCAAATGAAAACTCATTTTTCAAAGATATACTTCACATGTCTTTTGAGGAATGATATACTAGGAAAAGAATTAACTGGCTAATAGTAATTTCATTCAATGTGTACAATATATGGCACGTGGGACCTGTCTTTGCAATACATTTGATAACAAGCAAAATTCCAGTGTTCAAACATTGTATGTTATGTTCAACACTAGTCTACAGGAACTTCACTAAGCAGAAGCATTAACCTAATTGCCAGACGGCACCTGCTCATGGCTCAAGGACAGGTAAATGAAGTGATGATTTAAGAGAAAGACACACACACACACACACACACACACAAAAAACATCGAAAAGGAGAAATTACTCTTCCCTTTAATGCAACAGCAGAATGGGTACCAATGCCCCTTATTTACACAATATAATGAAGCAGTCAATCAGGATTGTGTATCTGAAACATTGGTTCTATTTTTCCATATAGACAGTATAGTACTCATTACCTCTGACCTAAACTCATGTTCTATGCTAATGGGAAACCATAAACCTCTGGACAACATTTAAAAAAACAACAACAACAACCCATGCCTGAGGTGCTCACAAAACCCCCTGTACAGAGTCATGAATCATAGCTGATGTATTGTAGCTTACCAAACAAGATCATTCAAAACCTTTATACTTGGTCTGTTTCTCACACTTGCAACTCAGTCAAACTCAGTTTTTTTGTGTGTGTAAAGAACTTAAAAGAATGTATATTCAAAAAGAACAACTGGGCTATTGGGATTTACCCCTCTCTCTTCCCCCCCCCCCACACCCTCCCTTGTTAGGGGGCCAGATTTTCATTTGACACCTTTTAGACAACTCATTGCCCCTCAGCAAATTCTCCACAAAACAATAACCCCTAGTATTTTGTGTGCCAGAAATACAATACCAGCCCTTCCTCTTCCAGCAAAAGTTTTTCCACTCCAAAGCCTTCTGTTTCTCTCTTTCTGATTTCACTTTGGTGCAAGCATATCAAAAATGTGCAGTAAAGCAGCTCAGAGGAAATTTTGCCAGCATTTGAAAGGAAAGCCGGATAGAAAAAAAAATGAAAGAGTTTTCTGCTCATTACTGAAGCAGCTGGTATGGGAATAAGAAGAGTCAGAAACAAACACCTGAAGGGCTATCAAGGTACCCAATCTTACTAATTATTCTACTGTAGTAAGGAAAGAGTCCAGGTGCTGTGCAATAGTCAGCAGACTTGCACATTTTTTTGGAAAGGAAAAGGAACAAAGAGCTTCTCTTTCTGTCATTCAACCCTGCCCCCTCCCTCTCCCTTTCACCCTCCCGACCAAGGGGGTGGGGGTAAGCTGCTGCTCAAAGGAAATCTTGCCTAAGACAAACTAGGCTGCTGGAATACTACTTACACTCTTCCAATTGACTAGTTCACTTCTCCAGGAGATCCAGAACTGTGAGGAGTGCTGCATTTTTCTGCAGTACTGTCTTTATCTCTCTCTACTCTGCAGAAAATGATTTTTTTGCTTTCCTACTTTCCTGAGGTTACCATGACTCCCTGGCTAAAAGCATCAACAAACAGGTAAAGGAGCATAAGTTACAAAGAGAGACCTGTGAACTCTACTCTCTGAATAAAAGTTCCACAACAAAACAGAAAAAAATAGGCAGGCTAGGGTGGAGAGAGTTTAAATAGTTGTTTGACAGCGGGTGGTTAATATTTTAATACATTGTTAGTGAAATATCAAAAGCCATCTTCCATATTGTTCCCGTGTCACACTGAAGTTGGAGTTTATTGCTATCCAATATATAATTGTCAGACATTTTCAACCCAGTACAATACCTTATGGAAAACAATTGGTGCCAGAATGTGGGAAGAACGTTTGTGAGTGTCTCTCTTCCTTCCCCAGCCCACGTGAATATAATTGATCAAAATATAAATAAGCACTGTGTAAGCAGGCCACATTGCCACCCTGCCTCTAACAAAGCAGACATCAAAGCAGGTCCAACCCCTTCCACATGCTTGGCTTTACTGCCAACTCACAAAACCACATACCTCAGCCCAAGGCATTGCTAGTGCTTTCTCCTGCAGGAATGATCTCTACTACCAGTTCCCTTTGCCTCTGAGATAACCCACCCTTTCTTTGCTCTTATTGGACATGCCTGAGCAAACCTACTAATTCAGCAGAAGCACCTCTCTCCATGCAGGGTTCAAGAACCTGAGAGAAGAGATGGACTTAATAGAAAATCTTTGCATTGAAAGGCCTGGAATCTATCGCCTTGTTACGCAGTACGAGGCCTGGGCTACACTAGGGAGGGGGTTCGAACTAAGATACGCAACTTCAGCTACGCTATTTGCGTAGCTGAATTTGAAGTATCTTAGTTCGACTTACCTGGCTGTCCTCACGGCGGCAAGTCGACTGCCGCGGCTCCCCCATCGACTCCGCTTATACCGGCGGGTAGTATAGACGTACCCTGATTGTATGTTAGCGGTGCAGCATGCGGTGTGTCCCAGATTTCAGGCTTTTGTGGGAGAGGTGAACATATTCTACTTGCTACTTCCACTCACTGCTAGGGCACCTCCTCCTGGTTGCTCTGGATATTAGCTCATTCCAGGTCCTTCTGCCACTTGTCAAGTACCTTGCTGTTTTTCTCTCTCTCTCTCTCTGACTTCGTAGCTCAGCCCTCAAGCAGATCATTATAGTCCTTCCCTTCCAGGGTAACAAAGTCTTCCTGTACAAACAGTCTCAGGCAGTCTTCTCATTCACTGCTCAGATGGTGCCACTTCTCCAGTGTCTGGTAGGGCAACCCAGGGCTGCCCTTTACCTCAGCTTCCAGCTCAGGGACCCTTTAATCAGCAGCCAAGGTCTGCACTTGCTGCCCTTTCCCTGAGCCTTTTCCTACACTCTCTTCCCTAAGTTTCCTTCCTTCCCTCTCTAACGTCCAGAGAGAGGCAGCAGGCTCCCTCACTGCAATGCCTTCCTGCTTTATACTAGCCCCGCCAGCCTGTTTCTTCTCAGCTGAGCTCCATCATCCTTCAGGCTGCCTAATTCCACTCAGCTGGGGCCTATCTGGTTGACTGGCCCCTTCTCAGCCTCACTAACCCCTTCTAGGTTAGTGTTGGGTGAACACTCCACCACACTACTCCTCTGCTAGGATGTCATTCTTTTACCTCCCTGGTTTTTATGTTGCTGTTCTCTGAAAGCATGCCTGAAGGCGAGGTGGCAATGAGTCCGCTCAATTGCAGATCCCATTCCCATGGAGCCCCAAGAATCAGCCCCTGCCCCAAACACATGCAAGTTGGACCCTCCGCTTCAAAGAATAGGCTTGGGGACTTGGATGCTTTGACTGAAAAACAGGGATGTGCAGTTCACTTCTGTTCTCAGAAGGAATTCACTGCCAGCAATGAGGACTCTAAGTTCTCATCCCTGTCAGGATGAATCTCCCGAAGCTTTGATGTTGCTTTGACGCAATAGCCTGAATGAGAGCCACTTGATACGGTGCTTGAGTCGAAGTGGGCCTATTTTCAGGTGACAAGTCTTGCTGCTAAACATAATTTTTGAGGTCTGCAGCAAGCACTGAGGCCCACTGCTGTGTCTTGTTTTTCTGTATAAAATGTCTGTTCTTCGTCCCAAACAGTGAGAGTATCTCCCAAAACCAAATTCTTTTCCCCTTTCCAGTCTATAAATAAATAAATAAACCAACCTTTTACATTTCCATGGTGTGAGGATGGCAACATAGCCTGACTTGGCAAGGAATTGAATACAGGAGACTAATCCCACTGAACTCAATGGCTACATCCAGACTACCCGCCGTATCGGTGGGTAGCGATCGATTTATCAGGGATCGATATATTGCGTCTCATTAAGACGCGATATATCGATCCCCAAAGGTGCTCCCCGTCGACTCCGGAACTCCACTGGAGCGAGCAGCGGTACCGAAGTCGACGCGGGAGCTGCGGCCGTCGATCCCACGCCGTGAGGACCCAAGGTAAATCGATCTAAGATACTTAGACTTCAGCTATGCTATTCACGTAGCTGAAGTTGTGTATCTTAGATCGATTCCCCACCCCAGTGTAGACCAGCCCAATGAGAAGACTCACCTACTTAAAGTTAGGCATGTGCTAAGTGACTTGGTCCCTTTTGAGGGTTTATCTATTTTTGGTGCTACTTAGAGCATTTTTGACAAAATATTTTTTCATGGGAAAATATCCATTTGTCCAAATGGAAATATTTGATGGGAAAGAGTTCGTTCTGATCCTTGTTTTGACTTCAAATAGTTTTAGGAAAAAAAGTTTTCAAATTGTCAAAATGTTTTGATTTGACATTTTTGAAAGTCTGGTTTGAAAGGACTTTTCATTTAGAAATTTAAGCTAACCGTAGTAAATAAAATAATAATAAAAACAGTTTGAAATCAAAATGAAACATTTCAATTGACCTGATATCAAAACTTTTTTTTGGATTTTTGGTTTGCAAAAATCTTCAAGATATCAACTATTCATTCCAATTTGGGTCAGGAAAATTTCTTGACGTCAAAAAGTTTTGTGGGATAGGAAAAACGTTTCCTAGCCAAGGTCTTGTATTTATATGGACCCCATCACTGAAGCATCTGATTAACTTGTAATCTTTAATGTACATCACATCATCACAATACCCTTGTGTGGTAGGGTAAGGCTGTTATACCACTTTTACAGATGGGGAACCTGAGGCACAGAGTGGCTAAGTGACTTGTCCAAGGTCACACAGAAAGTCTTTGTGACAGCAGAGGTTGAATGCGAATATCCCATGATCCCAGCTAGGGGACCAGCCATTGGACCAAAGGGAAACTGGCTCCAACAGGCCAGCAGAGAATTCTGCTATCAGAGGGGAACTTCTTGCTGGTGAAAGTGTGTTGGCTCAGGATTCCAATAATGCCATCCCCTTCCAGAAGCCTTGTCAGGATGAGCAGGGGCTGTACCACAGATAAGCAGGGGGCAACTCTTAGCTGAGCACTGGCATAGAAGAGAATTGAGCCCTCTAAGTACAGAGATGCACTTTAACACTGTTGCCACCACTGGTGATTTTATCATGAGTCTCCAGATATTGGGTATTTTTCTTAAAGCCCTAACTCCTGGAGTCATGTGATTTTGGGAGAATCTCTACTTTCATAAAAAACAACAACCCTCCATACAAAGAAAAAAACACAACCATGTTTCTAGACCTCAAGTTTGCGGAGGAAAGTTTGAAAATGTGCACCCCTAATGGTTCAAAGCCCAGGAGGCAATTACAAATTAACCCAACCTTTATTATTTTCATTTTTACACCAATCCTATGATTTTTGATTGCTCAGGCATGCCAGTGCACCTGAAGTATTGCAACTATCACATTGTGGGAACAGATTGGAAATGATGATGTATTAGACCCTGAGTATCTGAATAATTCTGTCACACTATTATGGCCTTAATGACTACTGTTAAGTGATTCCCCACTCTGGCATTCGAGTGCATAAGGTGGGGGCTGGCAAGGATTCTAAAAATTAATTCTGGTCACTCCAGGCTTGTATGAAACTCCCAAGGTTACAGCTTCTCTCTGACCTTATATGGGTAGATGCTGCCACCACCCAAGTGCAGAACCCCTTTGAGAACCCAGGAAGGTGCACTTGGGAATTCCTTCCTGTGGGGTACCCTCAAGCCCTTTCACCCCCCCCCCCCGGGGAAGAGTGAGAAAGAAAAAAAAAGAAACCAGCTGCTGCCACCAGCTAATTAAATAACATGTGCATAAACCTCTTAAGACACAAAAGTCCAATTCTGTTCTTAAAAAAGGTAAATTTTATTAATAAAAAAAAAGAAAGAAAGAAAATACATTTGGGAACTTAGGCATTTGCTAGATTTAAAAAAAATGACAAGGATTAAGCATCAAGAATAGCTTTCTTGATAAAGAAAACAAAGCCAAACAAAAAGCCCCGGGGTTAGCACAGAGGAACCCACAAGCCATAATGAAATAAAAGGAATAAACCTAATCGCATCTTCCTAGACATTTCCTGATCTACATATCTGGGGTTTTTAAATGAGTAGTCTCTAGGTATGATACTGATGATTTTTCATACCTGGCCCAAACTCTTACAGCATAGCTCTGTCCTGTCCACCTCTCCCCGGAGAACAGACAGACAGACAAAGGGGGAGTCATTCTTCAATATTAAAAAGTTCTAGCCTTCCCATTGGCTCTTTTGGCCAGGTGCCCACTAACTTCCTTTTACCTATGCATGCTGTCAGACTTTTTAACTCTTTGCAGGTAGAACAATTAGAAAACAGCTACTAAGAGGGATTTTATAGCTACTGACTGGCTGGGTGTCCATAAGAGGGAGCTCCCCCCCCCATAATTTATCACAACTACTAAGGTAGATAGCTATCTCGTAGGCAGAGAATGATCATACTTCATTAACATCATAAAAAGCAGGGTGCTTATCTAATATAAAAGCTTCCTATACATGCAAATGATAGAAAAGAGCGGTATACACAGTATCTCGTTGTGGTTCAATAACTTCCCCCACAGTTGCATTTTGTATGTTTGACACCTTTGGCAACCATTTGGATAAGGAAGGCTGCATACTTCAATTACCCTGTTCTGTCTACAGAAGTGCACCAACTTGATAATGGGCATTTTGTCTATTTCTTGTATCAGCATTCCAGAGTGCCTTACCCTGCATTTTACATTCTGACAGCAGGTTTTGTCTTGATGGTGTGAACTGAATGATCCCCAAAAGGATGCTTGTGACACGTATTCTAAACAAGAGAAAAATCAGACTTGGCAGCAGAAGACAGAGTAAGGCACAAAGTAGGATGTTTAATTAAAGGTGAAGGGAAATAAAAATAAATGAAATAATGTTCTATAAAGAAGTTTCCAATCCAGAGTGCATTTGTGGACTTAAGTCACACACAAATATATTTTTAAGGCAAATGAAAAGGCTGTTTGCTAGTGAGGACCAGTGTCAGGCCCAAGTTGGTATCCCAGGTATGAATTCTTTGGGGGAAAGCTCAGATGTGAAGACCAACTTCATAACTTGGGCCTCACTCTGATGGTCCAGTCAGAACCATGGATTTGAACAGCCGCAAACTTGGAAAAGTTTGGATTCAGGTCCACACCCATCTGAATCTTCCCAGCTCAGGCCCAGCTGTATTACTATATGGCCTGAATACTGGGACTCAAGTGCTGTGTTTGTCTTGCGGCGGTTTTTAAAGTGCCCAATGGTAGAGAAAAGGGGTCAGATATCAATAAGAGCTTAGGGCCAGAGTTTCAAACACTCTGTACCCACAACTAGGGCCAGATTCTCCAAAAGTTCTCATCGCCCAGCAGCTCCCATTGTGATGCTCCATGCTGAGCAGTTCTGAAAATCTGGGCACCGATTTTAGGTCCTGAATGGGAACTAAGCCCTTGAAAATTCAGACCATAAGGGGGATTATACATTGAGGCTGCTGGACCTGTAGTTCTCTCTAGCCCCCAGAGTAACTAACACACTCTGTGTCACTTAGGAACCTACCATGCAGTTGACACTATGTTGTAGGCAGATGCCTGCTGCCTGTGTGGCGACTCACTGATTTCAGTGGGGGACTCTACCTGGGGTGGGTCAATTGCTGGGCAGCGGCATTACTGTCATCACGCAGGGTCTCCCTGAATTTTTGCCTGAACTAAGCAGTCATAGAAGGGAATGCTATCTACAATGCACAGCTGTCAACCTCCCAAGCACCTAAAGCAGTGTAGGGAATTGCCTTACAGTTCTATAGGGGTTTGCAAGGTCAACAGATGGGGAACACAGGAACAAAGGAGTTACAGGAGGTGCCCACAGTCACATAGGAAGCCTGTTGTGAAGCAGAGAACTGAACTGCGTCTCCCAAGTCCCAGGTTAGCACCTTAACCCCTGGACCATCCTTCCTTTCATCTATATTGTGAGGCCATATATTTAAAATCGTGATTTTTTTTAAAAAATAAGTGTTGGGTTCTCTTTTTCTTTGCTTCTGGGTTTTGAGCCTCTAGGATGCTTTCAAGATTTCCTCCCCAACCAGGCGGGTTAGAAAGTTTTTTTTTAAAATAAAAGCTGCGATTCTCAGCTAATCCCTTGACCCCAGGAGCAAGGGCCATAAGAATATCATCAGATTTGTGATAAAATCGTGTTGTTGCACTATAAGTTACTGTGTAGCTGGGGCCAGGCTTTGGACCAAAGGAAGATGCTTGTGACTAGACTGTGGTTTGTGGGAAGCTTGTTTTGCATCTGTTTGTCCATGTGCGTGGCTTGTCCTTAAGCACCAAAAGCTCTGTCTTCGTTTTTACATAAACATGTACATTTTAAATGAAAGTAGACTAGCTTGTTCCCTTCCACAGAACAGAAATGTAACATCTGAAAAGCCTAATCACAAGACAATTGCTATTTAATGAAAGGAAATTACCCTGGTAAATTTTCATTGGTTTTGCTGATCAGTATATTTTTGCATTAGATGAAGGTTAAGGAAGGCCTCAGGGAGCTTCTCACCAATGAAATACTATGTCATATCTTGGTCAAACTGAGTTTACGCTGATACATCATATACATCTATGTGTCTAGCACTGAAAGTTCCACTCCCTTTAAAGGTTGCTCAATACAGCAAATGTCTGTCCTTTTCTGGATAGCATAACTCTGCCTAAGTGGAAAAATATCACCACCTCCGAATGCCTCATGAATAAGATCTTGTGGGCAGTTGGTAAAGTAAGAAGGCAAAGTTTACATGGCACAACTCGGAGGTCAACTGGCACGTCACTGAATTCTATACGATGCAGACATGAGACTCTAACAGAGAAGTTCAGCCCAGTTGTAAAGTGTGCTGCTGACTACTTAACACATTGATGGGTATTCAGTTAACTCTGCCTGATCATGAGTGAGGAAAGGGGAAATACCTCTCCTCCATTGCTACTAGAAAGGGAGAAAAACAGCCCAAGTCAATCTGTCCCATCCATAGAGGGAGAGGAGGAGAATGAGCTGTAAACTCTATCCAGCCTTCTGTCTATCCAATTCTCTCTCTTTTGTGGGACTGGAAGAACCTCCCAACACATCCCACCATATGGGGGAAGCAGGGCCGGGCTCCAGGGTTTTTGCCACCCCAAGCAGTGCCTCCCCCACCCCCCCAAAAGCAGCTGCAATCGCGATCTGTAGCTCTACCGCCGCCGCTTCAGTCTTTGGCGGCAATTCGGCGGCTGGTCCTTCCCTCCGAGAGGGAGCGAGGGACCCGCCACCGAATTGCCGCCGTAGAGCCGGACGTGCCGCCCCTCACCATTGGCGGCCCCAAGCACCTGCTTGCTGGGCTGGTGCCTGGAGCCTGCCCTGTGGGGAAGGAAGAGAAAAGGAATCACTGACGCAAGGTGATGTGGGGGAGAAGGATCCAAGTCAATAAGAAATGTCAGTCTGAATGCCGAAACCCAAATCCCCCCAGAATGGGTCCTGAACATTCATTTGGTTGGTTAAATGCTGGGATTTGGGACTCCTGCACAACTCTAGCAGATGGGTGGGGAGAGATTAAACATATCAGTCCTTGATCCATTTCCCAACTGCCTGTCTAGCACGCTTCACGCAATCTGGCTCTGTTGAGGGGAGTGCCTTCTGGTCAGTAGCTTTTGCTGTCTGGAACAGCTTTTCTGCATCTCTCTGCTTCATTGATTCTCCATCTCATTTATAATCTCAGCGGTTTGTCCTCCCTTGTTTATATCTCTTAATTTCTCCATGTTATTATCGGTATTGTTGTTTTACTTAGCTATGGAAAGCAATGGGTATGCAAGTGTAGGAAAGACTTTAGTCAAAGAAAGTTGTGTTATGCAGTGAACATTCAGGCTCTATAAAATACTAACCTTTCGAAAGACTACTGACATGCACAACCCCTCAAAGGACTGCTAACTGCCCAACTAAAGAAACAGTCCCCCCACCCCCACCCCAGCAACATAAAAACCCCCAGCAAAACCACCATGAAGGGACAGCATGTAATAGGCAGCAGCTCCTTTAGGGACTGGTGAAATGACATGGATGTATAAACTCAACCTGTACTGTCTTCCCAAAGTTGAGCCAAAATGAACCCTTGGCCCCTTTTTGGGGAGAGAGGGAAAGGTTCAGAGAAGGCGAGTTTAACTTTTTTGATATATTTGTTTTACTCATAGCAAAGGCCTCTACACAATATGACAGTAATGAAACCAATAGGGTTATATACAAACTCATACAACCCCCCCTACATTGTGTACAGGCCGAGGTTGCTGTACATGTAGCAAACTTACCACAAAACCTCAAGTGCAAGAGAATTAAGTGGTAAACCATCTAATAATACACACCCTCTATTTCTTGTCTCCTCTTTCCCCGCCCCCTAAGGCACAGATCTTACCTTTAGAACAATCAGCACACACCACTTTATTCTGCCCCATTTGGGATAAGAAGCTTCCAGGTGCTAGCTTATACAAACTTAGTCCCTGCCACCACCACAGACAAGACTTCTGCCCTACCGGCCCTTCTGCAAAGTTCTGGAAAACCGCACTCACTCAAGGTAGGTTGAAAAGTTCTGTAGAAAGGATATCAGTCCTCAGGATTTTTCCATAAGGCAATTGAGCACCTCTGCCCTTCCTGGTTTAAATAAGGACCGGAAAAGGAAATGAGGAACTAATGCGAGAAAGGCATTTCTTACAGGATATCTGACCTGAACAAACCTAGCAACTGTGAGAGACAGAGCCTGATCTCGCTGCGATTTCCAGACTGATTTCAATCTCTAAGCCTTCATCTTAAACACACACTCACACTAGGACAAATCTTTTATTAAACTTTTTATTAAAACTATTTTCCAATAGTTACAATCCTTTGATTTCTATGTAATGCCTTTATATACTGGGATTGTCTTTTTGTTCTGCGTCTGTAGAGCATTTAGTGAAACAGGATCCTGATCCACAATTAGGTGTTACCACAACATAAATAACGACAATCTCTAAATTGAAACAGGAAGCAAAAGAGCTGAATTGCCAAAAAACAAAACAAACAAACCCACCCAATACCCCCAAACCATAAAACAAACACCCAGGATGTTCTTATATTTCTGAGGAGACTGGAAGTTAGAAGCAAAGGAAATCTCATGAAAAGCCCCGTTCTCTTGAGATTTCCACTTCAAATCCACAGTACCACAGGATTTGGGTGAGGTTTGCGATGACTAATATTTAACCTGTTATAACTGTCCAGAGTCCTAAGTAGTGATGGACAAATCTCTTAAAATGTCAAGTTTCCGTTTGGAAGAGGCGGCCAAAGGCTGAGAAACACCTGCAATATGGGTACTTATCTGAAATTAACCTTGGAACTTTCTGAAGTTTGCCCTTCACTACCTAAAACCCAGGTGGAATATTATTAGACTTTGCAAGCGGAAGGCAGCCTTGTCGTGCTGACTGGTGCTACTTAGCTGTTCAGACCAAGTTTTTGCAATGTGTTCAGAGACAATTTATAGACATCTAAGAGTATGCATTGCATTTGATAGTTTGAGGTTTAATCAATAAAATTGACTAAGAGTCTGTAACGGAGAACTCAAAAGCTATTCTTGCATTCTACTAGCTTAATACCCTGTGGTAATATATTGCTATTTTTTTTCTTTTGCATGATCTGCAGCTGTTTCAGTGAAAGCTATAACTTTTCCCTATTGTCTAAAATTCTAAGTTACAGTTGCATGATATGAAATGTACAGCCAGGTTTCCTTGGCAATCAACTGCTAGAAGCACAGGGGTTTTAATTGAGAAACTTTTTAATTAAGATTGCATTAGAGGTCAAAATTTAACATTTCTGCTTCATGGGCTTGTTCAGTACTCGGCAAACCCTGCTGAATTATAGGGTATACAATTCAACTACCTTTTCCATCAAGTCTATCCTACTCAAAAATGCTGCTCCAATGACACCAGAAACATCTCCTTCCAGATAAGGAAAGAAAGATTATGAATTTAACAGGCCATGTAAGAAATTTCAATTACACTTGGGAAATCAACTATTTGATGAATTCCCCAGAAACACCCAGATGTATCTTTACATTCCACTCCAATAAATACATACATACTCATGCCCTCTAAACAAGAGGTGAACACATAATTCTCAGCTTCCACTGAGAACCAATTCCTGAATAGCATATTAGTACTACTTAAAATTAGAGCTATGAGAATAACTGACTCTTTTGTTTTACTAGCAGTTCTGAAAAAATTGGAAAAAAAACCTTCATTTTGAGCCAACCTGAAACCAACAATTTTCAGAATTTTCTATGAATCAAAAAGTCAGAAATAGTTTTCTTTCTGGTCAAACTAAACTTTGATTTGACCCAAAACGAAACATTTTGTTTGGATTTTGGGCTTTTTTAAACTGTTTTTTAAAATAAAACCAAAGGACATATGTAAATGAAGGGCTACATCCACAAAATGGAGGAGGAGGAGGTGTCCCCTTTATACCCAATAGCCAAGTGGTTAGGGCATTTTGGACGTGCCCAGGTTCAAATCCGTACTCTGGAGCAAAGATATGAAGGGAGGTCTCCCTGGGCTCCCTTATGAATGCCCTAAGCAGTAGGCTATTGGCAATTCTGGAACAGAGCTCTCTCAATCATCTCTCCTATTGAAGCTGTTCCACTTTCTATCAATAATGAAATATTCAGTGGAGCTGTGACTAGAACCCAGGTGTCCCCCTCCCTGGAAGTGACCTAACTACCAGGCTATAGAGCCCTTTTCTCTCTCTGGTCCAATTAATATTTAATTATATAAAGTGGAACAGCTTCAACTGGAGAGAGGTAGAGAGCATTCAAGCCTCTGTTCCAGAGTGGGGATTTGAGCCTGGGTTTCCCTCATCCTAGGTGACTGCCATGATCACTAGGCTATTGAAGTGTGTGTGTGTCGGGGGGGGGTCACCTCCCCCAACCCAAATAGTTTCAGCTTTTCTGAATTTTTGCTTTTACATTTGACTGAAACAATTCACTGACATCTACACAAATTCATGACCGGTTTTGGTCAACCTGAATCAGCATTTTCTGTGAATAAAACATTCGGCTGAAAAATTTCACCCAGCTCTACTTGAAATAGCGTAACAATGATTTCGGAAGATGTTGATGAATAAGTATTTCAGTAGATAACACTGGGCCTGATTCTCATGTGCACTATGGCCCCACTACACTGCTCTGGCAGACTAAAGGGCCCTTAAAGTGGGTGTAAATGTAATTTACTGCCAGAGCAGTGTAAAGGCACTTAGCGTAAATGATAATCAGACCCATTTTGTTCTTTAGTTCGAGGCACGTTGAATTAATTTTTTTGATGCAAAAAAGCCTCTTGTTATCAGACTAGGCTAACTACAACCAGTTCAGGCTCTCACACAGCACTGTCAAGCCAGAAGCAAACTAAACAAGCAGAACTAGCCAATTGAAGCAATAATAGCCTCGGCAAAAGATGACACAAGTAGTATATGTGTATCGACTGTGATTACTGCTGAGAAGAATTTAACGCATCTCTTCTTTTAAAGCTTGGCAACTAACTTTTTATTATCTTAATAAACGTATAATATCCTAAAGCTAAATTCAGATACACAAAGTTTTATAATAAACCATAATTTACTGCATAGAAGTTGTGCTGTTGTGTACTGAATCCTGTACTTATTTAGGGATGGAAAGTAGGGGAAGAACAAAATGGCATGCAATGAAAGCAAATCCCCAACAATTTGGGAAATACTGTTTTTTAAAACTGTCCTTGGGTCATTGTTAAGCAGAGCAAGAAAAGGGGATACCAAGACATGTAACAGACAATCAGAAAGGGAGAAGAAATGACAATTCTCAACGAAAGAAGAATTTATAGTGCGTTTGCAAAAGTGGCCTCTGATTTCAAAAACCACCAAGTCTTGTGGGCCTGACTTGAAACACTGAGGCCCTGATTTCTAGAGGGTTGAGCACCCATAATTCCAGCTGAAGTCACTGAGAGCCGTAGATGCTCATCACCTCTGAAAATCAGGGCCTAAATGTCTCAAGTGAGACAGCTAAAATTAGCAGACACTTCTGAAAATCTTGGCCTTCATCACTAATATAACCACAGAGTAGTATGCACCTGAAAAACACTGCCTTCTAACACACTTTATACATTTACATGGGGTCAGCTTTGGCCACCATTTGCCACTGAGAAGTGGCTTACTCCAAAAATAGTCCCACTGAATTCACAGACTCTCCTTCTCAAGCAGCCACTCATAGCCGTTACCCTGAGAAAGGGGAGTGGGAAGCTGAGAACTCATCATTCACAAGGAAACCTCTGCACACTGTCATACTAACATTCTGAGCAGGGCCGGCTCTATGTATTTTTCCGCCCCAAGCATGGCAGTCAGGCAGCCTTCGGCGGTGTGCCTGTGGGAGGTCTGCTGGTAACGCAGATTTGGTGGCATTTCTGCGGGAGGTCCACCAGTCCCGCGCCTTCGGCATATCCGCCTCTGAATTGCCGCCAAAACCACGGGACTGGTGGACCTTCCTCAGGCATGCCGCCGAAGGCAGCCTGACTGCCGCCCTCACGATGACCGGCAGGCCACCCCCCACGGCTTGCCGCCCCAAGCACGCGCTTGGTGCCTTGGTGCCTGGAGCTGCCCCTGATTCTGAGCCATTACTTTAGAAAGATGCTTCTCAGCCTAAAGTTGTTGGTCCACCAGTAGTCTGTGAAACCCTTCCTGGTGATCTAAGGAGGACATAATTTAAGAATCTAAGCAGGAACCTGAATGGGTTTTGGATCAGGCCTGGGAGAAGATCCCTCTCTCTTATTAAGTAGTCCGCAGCTTGTAAAGTTGCAGAATATTAGACGCAGCACTATGGAGAACTGTGAGAGCAGGGAGAATCGCAGGCTTGCAAGCCCCAACAAGCATGTAGGCTTGATATACAGTGGGAGATATTTGTGTATGCAGCTGAGCTGTTTTATAATCCTAATAATTTATGTTGAGAATAATACACCTGGACATTAAGGCCGATCTATGTTATGTCACTGATTTTATGAGTGAGGGGAGGAGTAATAATAACCCAGTCTCTTCTCACTTGTGAAGATTAATGTCATAACACAGACCAGCCATCATGTATTGTCTGTACACCGTTTTTTCTCTCTCTCAGTTCTTCAGAAATAAAAACTCCTGGAGGATAACATTTGTAGATTTTTTTTTTAAATTGTAAACAAGTGCTTTGAATGTGTAGGAATGGTAATGAATGCCATTAAAATTGTGAGTCGTCCCATATCTTCAATGAAGTAAGACGCAGTTGTACATTAAAACAAAACATGGAAAGATAGTTAAATCCAAAGCAGACTACAAAGAGTTATAAAGTGATCTCACAAAACTGGGTGACTGGGCAACAAAATGGCAGATGAAATTCAATGTTGATAAATGCAAAGTAATGCACATTGGAAAACATAATCCCAACTATACATATAACACGATGGGGTCTAAATTAGCTGTTATCACTCAAGAAAGAGATCTTGGAGTCATTGTGGATGGTTCTCTGAAAACATCCACTCAGTGTGCATTGGCAGTCAAAATAGCTAATAGAATGTTGGGAATCATTAAGAAAGGAATAGATAATAAGACAGAAAATATCATATTGCTTCTATATAAATCCACCATATGCCCACATCTTGAATACTGCGTGCAGATCTGGTCACCCCATCTCAAAAAAGATATATTGGAATAGGAAAAGGTACAGAAAAGGGCAACAAAAATGATTAGGGGTATGTAATAGCTTACATACGAGGAGAGATTAATAAGACTGGGACTTTTCAGCTTGGAAAAGAGATGACTAAGGGGGTCTATAAAATGATGATATAGATGATAGAGGTCTATAAAATCATGACTGCTATAGAGAAAGTAAATAAGTGTTATTTATTCCTTTTTATAATACAAGAGCTAGGGGGTCACCAAATGAAGTTATTAATAGGCAGCAGGTTTAAAAACAAACAAATGGAACTATTTCTTCACACAACACACAGTCAACCTGTGAAACTCTTTGCCAGAGGATGTTGTGAAGGCCAAGCCTATAACAGGGTTAAAAAAAGAACTAGATAAGTTCATGGAGGATACGTCCATCAATATTGATTAGCCAGGATGGGCAGGGATGCAAAACCATTTTCTGAAGAGTCCCTAGACTCCGTTTGCCAGAACCTGTCAATGGGCAACAGAGGATGGATCACTTGATGACCACCTTTTCTGTTCATTCCCTCTGAAGCACCTGGGCTAGATGGACCATTGATCTGACCCAGTATGGCCATTCTTATGTTCTTACAAAATCTATATACATTAGCTCAGTGGTTCTCAACCTGCGGCCCAATCAGCACACAGTTGTGGCCCATGTGACATCCTCTGGGCCATACAGGTAGTATATATATTGTGTGGATGAGGCCCACATAACACAAAGAGAGCTGCATATGTGGCCCACAATGGTAAATAGACTGAGAACCACTACATTAGATATACAGCAGAACATTCCTATGCAGAGTGAATTTCACAAGGACTATGCATCATGTATGTCTTATGGAAGTTCTGTTTTGAGGATTTGTGTGTGAAGTAAGCAGTGCATGTGTTACATGCTTGCTCTGCACTTAGGTGTACATTTCACCTACATTGAAACTGTTCTTTTCAAAATAAAAGCTTTTTTTATAACCAAAGATTAATTATATATAAATATTCACTATAATTAAGTTCTACTGTGGAGAAACTTTGCTTGTCTTACTCTCAAGAGTAGCCCTTTTGATTTCAATGGAACTACTCACCTCAAGAAGGCAAGCAGAATTTGACCTTATAGTGTAGATATGTGAGCAAAAGAAAGCAATCATTAGGTTTATATAGGAGAGGTAAAATTTAACACACACAAAAAAGCATTTCATGGCTTATCCATTTAATATAGATCAAAATAATAAAGCTGGTGCATGGAATTCATGTTTAAAGTGGCCTCCTACCTACTTTATTCTTCTCTGCAAAATAGCAGCACCAGCAGTTTGCAGACACTGAAAGAAAACCCTCAATGTTTATATCATGGAAATGCAGGATCCAGGAAGGAACAGGAGTGCTGTACAAAAAACCTGAAAGACAGCCTTGAAACAAAGGCACAGAAAATCCTCCGCCAAACCTAGAAAGTTCATCAGGTGCACGGCATGAACAATACCCCTTACGAAGCCACTAGTGTCTCTGTTAGGGTATTACACCATACCTGGTGCCAAAGGCTTGCTGAGGATACAAATAAATTTTTCATAAAATTGTCCTAAGAAAATACAGAATCAGATAACTGGGCTCCACAGCACCATCAGCCCAGCTGCACATAACTCTCCCATACTGTCCATCATCTTTTGTCTTGCAGCCTTTCAGGGATATAGCACAGGCAAGGTCAATGCTAGTCAACTGCATCTCTCCTTTTGATTAAATAAACTGCTTATGTCCCTAGCAGATGTTTAGCTTTTGGAGGCCACGTACAGAGTATGCTCAGGAAGTCAGAATGTTTTCTGTGGTGTCCACCATAGCATGCATATCATGAGAATTGTAGTTTGGGTAACATGTTCCCATTCTCTTCTAAAAGTTGGCTCTCTGTCTGGACTTCATCTCCCATGATGCACTACTTTCTCTCCAGTTGGTAAGGGAAGAGGCGGCTTCATCAGAAGTGTAATCTGGGCAGAGAGCTTAATCCACCAAAGAGAATAGAGGTGCAAGGCAATCAAACTACAGCTCCCATGAGGCAAATAAAGTATGTCAGGGTTTGGCCAAAATCTTTATGGATTTTAGCCATTCGTTTTTTCAATGAAATATTGAAAATTTCTTGGAAAGCAGATATTTTTTGCAAAAAGTTAGGTTTTTGATAACATACAATTTTCCATTTCAATGGAAAATTTTTGACCAGTCCTAGTACAGAGGCTTGGTTTTTGAGTAAAAAGCCCAAAGTTCTAGTCCTAAATCTGAAGATATATTTGGTTTATTGTGGGTAGGTGACTGCCTCTCAATAGAAAAAGTTGTTATTAGGTTCTTGTTACATAGCTGATTTTGATCCCTCTTGAAACACCCACAAAATCCTCATGGTTTCATTACTGAGGGTGAATTAACATTAACCACTTGAGTTTGCTTTTGAAATGCTGAAGAAATTGATTATATGCCTTTTCATATTAAGACTATGCAATGGCTTCTTTCTAAAATATTGTTTGAGAACTGATGGAGGAGAGAAAGGACCAATGCTGAATATATTCTATCATGGCTCCCCCTTTCACTGATGAATTCTTTCAGTGACTAAAGCAAAGATATTGGGGCAATGCCTTCCTTGTACACAGTCAGTGCTTTCCACAACCTTCATAAACATAGTAGGGAGATGTATTGCTTGTATTCTTGACCAGTACAAAGAAATGGTTATATAATCACAATTTAAAAATCTTATTCCTGACCCATGAGTAGACATAAACTATATACACAGAACAAATACTTTTTTTTAAAAAAAAAGAACAAAAATAGGCCTTATCATAGATGTTGGTTGTACCCTTAGTTCTGAAGAGAGTACTGCTTCTCCATAATCACAGAAGTTTAGGATCACCTGTTCCATCTCCATGCCAATGCAGAATTAATAACCACAGTACTTTTTTCAAATATTTTGCCCACTACCCTTGTTAAAAAGTCCCATTGTACCATTTCCTTTGGGAATCTATTTCACAGCCTAAAATGTTTCACTCTCAGAAACCTCTTCCTGGCATTCAGCTGACACTTTCTCTTGCTTAATTTCCTCTCTTTCCTCCTCTATGTACCATGCTCATTAATTCCTCTCCCTCCGTAAGGTGAACTGGGAAGGATCATAGTGCAAAACTACTTTAATCACATGACTGTGGCCAACTGGATTGTGTCTGGCCATTGATAGGTGTTCATCACATACCGTGTTTGTGCTACATTGTCATTAGTTATAAATTCACTTCATCCAGTTAGCTATGAGGTGAGCAAACCAGACAGGATAAAATAAGAACCTCCGGTACCTTAGGCCAACCCTTGTACCCACCCAAACATTTTCTGATATTCACTCATTGTTAATATAAAAAAAACCCTAAGTTTAACAAATATAGTCTAACTCCACTATTATTAAATGCAAGTACAAGCAACATTAGGATACATAATAGGAATAATATACAGTAGGATGAAACTCAGTCCAGTTCAGAGGGTTTGAGTAATGCCCTAGGAACCACTTAAGTCCCACTCAGGCTCCAGTCAGGAGTCCAGCGCCCAGCCAAAATAGACCACACAGCTCTCCAACATCCAGCTTTCCACCTTGCACTGGACAACCCTGGTAGTCCTGTTGCAAAGGAACCATCCATGGCCAGAGAGATGCAGGCTAGATTTGTCCCTCAGCATGAGGCATAAGTGATGATTCAGACACCATACCAAAGAAACTGAGGGTATGTCTACACTGCAACAAAACACCCCTGGCTGGCCCATGTCAGCTGAGTTGGGCGTGTGGGGCTCAGGGTGCAGGGCTATAAAATTGCTGTTTTTGCTGTTTCTATTAAAGTAGCAAAGCTGACAATAAACTAATGCTGATTAGTACAAAATTTAGCATGACCTGAAGGTGAAAGATTAATTTTGTGGCTAAGGCCGGGATTCCGCAGATCTGGGTACATTTCCTAGCTCTGCCACTGACTGTGAGATCTTGGGTAAGTCACTTATTCTCTCTGAGCCTCCCCATCTGAAAATGAGGATAACAATACTTCCTTCCTCCCACTCTTTGTTCTATATAGACTGTACATTATTTGGGGCAGGCACTGAATTTTACTGTGTACTTACAGTGCCTTGCAATGGGGGCTCAAGCTCAGTCGATGCCCCTAAGTATTAACATAATAGAAAGAATTATTAGCATTAATAATAATGTATTTAATTCTTTTCCCCCCACACTTCATACATGTTGTGCCAGAGTGTCCAACCCTCCCTGTTGTCCCTGAACTGGAGTCCTGACTCTTTTATTCCACCAGACAGCTGAGACACCCCATGCTGCTTTCACTTTTGCTACAAGTAATACTGAGGGTTTATTTATTTATATAAGGCCTGTGTGCCTGTATGCTACTTATCTTCATGGCTTTGATTTTGCGATGTGGAGAAAGCTGCAGGATGGCTGGAAGCGTTCTTTTAAAAAAAAATCAGTCTAATTTTTAGTTTGGGTTGAATATGTTTCTTATTGTTTCCCCTTATGTCTTGGGGGCATCAGAGGTAGAGAGAGGGATAGGATTCAAAAGAGAGGAAAATACATCTATGGAAGGGCCTTGTCTTTAGACACAAGAGTCAACTGCACACAATATTCTATCATCATCCAAGTTCTACTGAAACCATTATAAATTGATTTATTGGATTTTTATTAGGAAGGCTAAGTCTGGTAGAAAAATGTATCTTTAATATAGGAGAGGATGATGTTAGCACACATTAATTCCATTGCTGTTTTTAATATAGCATCTTCCCCTTATGTCTTGGGGGCATCAGAGGTAGAGAGAGGGATAGGATTCAAAAGAGAGGAATTAATTAATTCCATTGCTGTTTTTAATATAGCATCTTCCCCTTATGTCTTGGGGGCATCAGAGGTAGAGAGAGGGATAGGATTCAAAAGAGAGGAAAATACATCTATGGAAGGGCCTTGTCTTTAGACACAAGAGTCAACTGCACACAATATTCTATCATCATCCAAGTTCTACTGAAACCATTATAAATTGATTTATTGGACAAAGCACCTTGTCTGTCTTTGCTGGGGGTAGTAAACCTTGGTGGCATAGGAGCCATATGAAACAGTCTGCATGTGTTGATAAGCAATTATTACTGGGGTAAAGGGAGATGAGAAAGATCTGGGCCTATCAGAGGGCAAAGACAGTGTTATCAGTAGTATGTGGCAGTTGCTTCTGAGGAACAAGCACATGGGAGCTTAGAATTTGCTTGAAAGTATTTATCTAACAAAACAAGGAGTCTGAATGCAAACAGACACATTCACAAAGAAGGGACCCTTTATGCAGCTCCTATTAAAGTTAATAGCAAAACTTCACCGGACTTTATTGAGGGCAGAATCAGGGCATGGGTTTTAAAAGATGGGATGGGAAGCAGGGGGAAGGACCCACAGAAAACACGGAATAGAGGATTGTAAAAAAATAGCACGCTAGAGGAAAAATGGATAAGGGAAACGCCATGAGTGTGAAACAGAGTGCTTTTACAAATGATTTCAGATTGGAGTACTTCATACAGCCATTATTCCGCTAACAGCAGCAACCTGGAGAATATATAGAATTGTATAAAATGGTTTGGATTATAGAAAAACCATGTCAAACAGCACAAAAACTCAACCTGGGAAACTCAGCAAGATTTTTATTAGGAAGGCTAAGTCTGGTAGAAAAATGTATCTTTAATATAGGAGAGGATGATGTTAGCACACATTAATTCCATTGCTGTTTTTAATATAGCATCTTTTTCTAAAAGTATCTCAAAAATCTTTTTAGTGAGAGGTGCCATCACTCAACATATACCATCAATTCACTGCAAACAACCTATTCTCTCTGAAATGAAAATGATCAAGGGGGAAAGCCTGCTTATGAGCTCCTGGGCTTTTCAGCAAAGTAAGAAAACGCCTTTCACATGCAAGCTTCAGAGACCTGCAGTTCTAGAAATTTGATCTGCTAAAACCTCACACCTCTGTCGACTGAAAACATTAAACACAAACACAGCTGAGGCAATGAGTGCCAGTGCTAGCTAACAGCTACTGTGTTGGATTGATCTAGTATTCTGCTGACGGGAGCACTGAAGATAAAAAAAATCCAGCATTTTGCAATTTGCCTTTCCAGCTCCAGTACCTAGACATGATATTGGACAAGTCCTCTTATTCTGGTTGCCTTCTCACTGATAATTACTTACAGATTAAGTAACAGAATTGATTATACCGGAGATTGTAGCTAATGATTTGATATAATCCAGCTACAATCTTTTCTTGTGCATTTTGCTTTCTGAAGGTCTCTCTTGCCAGTGCCAGCAACTGCAGCTTGTAAGTAAGGACAACAGAATGGAGCTTCTAGATTCAAATCTGCAAGAGCATAAGAGCATTCGGAGCAGGTATCACAATGGATGTCCTATATGTTGGGTTCAGATTTACTATAGTGCCATTTTAAACAAACTATTTTTGTCTCATTTTTATTATTTCAGATTATTTAGAATCATTACTTTCATGAATCATAAACATTAGTTTGTAGAAAACGTTACTTATAAAGGAACATCTTAGGGTTCCTTCCATCTGTTTCAATGGCCCTACAAACATTCTTTTTGAGTTTTGCAGAACTCATCAGTTTTAGTTTGGTCAGAGTGCCAGGCTAAACCAAACGTCCTTTTCAGTATCGGAAGCTACTGGATTTCCCATCTGGCCACTGGATTAGAGAGAATTACTGATGCCTGGAGTACACCTTAAAATTAGATAGACCTAGTTACATCGCCCAGAACTGTGAAAAGTACATTGCCCTGTGTGATGTAGTTAGGTCGACCCTAGTGTAGATGCCGCTAGGTCAATGGAAGCTTTCAATTGACCTTGCTCTTTGAAAGGTGGATTAACTACATCAATGGAAAACCCCTTCTGTCGCCGTAGGAAGCGTCTACACTACAGTGGTGCAGCGCTGTAGTTGTGTTGCTCTAGTACAGACATACCCTTAGCTATTTTAGTAGCTACTGGAAATATTACTCCAATGCCTTTTTTAACCTTTACCTGCCTTGTTACTTTAAGTGTCCAAAAAACACATCATCCAAAACATGAAGACTAGGAATGTGTCCTTCTGCTATGACTGAAATCACAGATGTGGCAGTATAACCTAGGCTATGTCTACACTGGCACTTCCATTGCTAAAATTTTTGTCACTCGGGGTGTGAAAAAACACTCACCTGAATGACAAAAGTTTCAGCGACAAAAAGCACTGGTGTGGACAGCGCTTCAGCGGTGGGAGCCACGCTCCTGTTGACGAAGCTACCGCTTGGGGATGGTTTTATTTTGTCACTGGAGAGCTCTCTCCCGGCGATAAAGAGCAGCCACACAGTGCACCTTACAATGGTGCAGCTGCAGCGGCACAGCCATGCCGTTGCAAGGTGCGCTGTGTCGACATAGCCCTAGTTTTCCTCATCCCAACCATGCCAGGAGTCAAACAGAGCCAAGATATTAGCCCAGATCTTCTGCGTCCTCCAGTAAAGGAATGAGATATCAATCACTTTTATGGTACTTGACAAATACAAAACACATATTCCTTATTTAGTGAAGGGACTGTACAGTGAAGCCTGTTCAAACCTTCCCTCATCTTATCTACTGTATGCAGCTTGTTACTGGCTTCATTTCATTGTAGTAAGAGCCTGCAAAAGAATACATTTCGTCCCCACCTCTTAAATTTCTGTCTGATACAAGCGGCATATTCCTCCCCTTATTTCCCAGTCACACATAGAGCCAGCACAGAAGAACTATTTTAACCCAGTACCCAGCAGGTTCCAATCTCATGGAGACTGTGTGCATGTATCTGTGTGCGTGTCTTCTGGGGAGTGTTTTGGTAGTTGTTTTGCATGTGTCATAATCAGAGCCTTGTCCTTAGGAACTAGGCTGGAATTCATTTTCATTTATGTACTTTTGGATCCAACAGGCCAGATCCTCAACTGGTGTGAACTGGCGTATTTCTGTCGAAGTCAATGGAAGTACCTGAATTTGCACCAGCTGAGGATCTGGCCCAATGCCTTTAAAGCACAACAGAATACTTAGAAACACCATGTCATATTTGCTAAAAGAAATAATTTTACTTTGCAGGAATTCATAAGACTAAAGGAAATACCATCCAATCAGCATGCTTTATATTCACAGAGTACATCTCATTCAATTTACAGATGGTAGCTCAGTGTCTCTGTAACCAATGTATTCATGTCAGCAATCAGATCCATGAATATTTTTGTGTTTAATGGACATAATTTCCATGAATTGCTAACAGATTCAGTAGGAATACATAATATGTATGCAAAAAAAATGAGGTGATGCCCTTTAGAATCCTGGAGGGATTTCATCAGCGCAAAACAGTCTGTTTCTTTACTCTGAGCATCCAGTGGTTCTCTACCAATTAGAAATTTCATGGCAATCTTTAACATAGCTCCAGGAGGCCACATTGGATTTTGTTTCCTGTTTCATGCTTCCTGCACGCTATTAAAAGTTCGACTATTTCAGCAGGGCTGCCATGGTCAAATGATGATTTGAAAACAACACTGTATTTTGGCCCGATAACCAAATTCACAAAAGTTTATCTGCTTATAAAAGCCAGTTTTGCCCAAATTAATGCAAGAGCATGCATGAGAGTGCTAAGTTTGAAAGGTCAGTTCAACTTGCTTGCAATCGGTTACTGCAGTTACTAGCTGATAGAGTAATTGAAAACACAACAATTTAATTGAGGCACCTGGATTTTAACTATGAAATTAAAGGATTAGTAATAAGTAATTTGGGTTAGTTTAGCTAATAGCTAATACAATTCAAGACAAAGAAAGGAACAGTCTTACAGAAGAGAAGGACATCATCAATAGGTGGACAAATTACTGCTCTGATATATACAACTACCAGACAAATGGAGATCCTAGTGTCCTACACAGCCCAGATTCAACAGAGGACGATGACTTTCCACTATGCATGAAGAAGTGGAGATAGCTGTGAAATCACTCAAGATCGGAAAGGCTACAGGAATTGATAACATCGCAGCTGAACTGATGAAATTTGGAGGAGAAACAGTAATAGATGTACTCACCAAGATCTGCAACACTGGTGAGTGGCCCTCCACTTGGACACAGTCACTAATCATCACTGCCAAAGAAAGGCAACCTGCAATTGTGTCAAAATTACCAGACCATAAGCTTAATGAGCTATCCCAGCAAAGTGATGTTGAAAGTCATAATGAACAGATTGAAGCCACAAGCAGAGAACATCATCGCTGAAGAACAGGTTGGCTTTCGTGCTGGAAGAAGTACCACAGAACAGATTTTCAATCTTTGTGTTCTATGTGAGAAGTACTTACAATACCAGCAGGACATCTACCATGTCTTTATTGACTTCAAGAAGGTGCTTGACAGATGTACAATGTTGGGTGTCTGCTTGTCGTCTGTACAACGTTGGTCTTCTGCTTATACTTACCATTAAACAGCTGTATGCCAAAGCCAGCAGTGCAGTTCTCATCAATGGCACAATAAGAGAATGGTTTTGTACCACAGTTGGAGTCTGGCAAAGCTGCCTTCTTTTGCCCACACTGTTCAACATCTACTTGGAGTGCATAACGACTGATGCTCTAGAAGATCACATATGCAAAGTCAGCACTTGGGGGGCAAAGAAACAATCTAAAATCTTCGGTTTGCTGATGACAGTGACAGTCTGGCAGGTAGTGAAGATGAACTTGCCAACCTTGTGAAATGATTGGATGAAACCTCTGCAAAATACGGCATGGAAATCAGTGCAGAGAAAACCAAGCTGATGACAAACAACTGTGGTGGGATCAGCTCACATATCACTGTCAGTGGACAAGAGCTGGAGACAGTGAAACAGTTCAAGTATTTGGGGGCAATCATCACTGATGAAGGATCCAAGGCAGAAATTCAGGCAAGAACTGCGCAAACAGCAGCAGTGGCAAAGTTAAAGCCAATTTGGAGGAACAAGAACATTTCCCTGGAATCCAAACTAAAACTGCGGCACGCACTGGTCATCTCCATTTTTCTGTATGCGTGCGAGACATTGGAGCCTTACGGGAGAACTTGAATGGAAAATACAGGTAATAGAGATGAGATACGTCTGTAAAGTCCTGGGCATCCCCTACTTCGACCATGTCACTAATGAAAAGGTCCGTAACATCATCACCCAAGGCGCTGGGTCATATGAACACCTCCTGACGACCATGAACAAGCGCAAGCTGAAGTGGTACGACCATGTAACAAGACCATCTGGCCTATCCAAGATCATCCTCCCAGGGACAGTACAGGGGAAGAGAAGAAGAGGTAGAAAGAAGAAGAGATGGATTGACAACATAAAAGAGTGGACAGGAATGGACATCACGGAGACTCAAGCACTGACACACAATCATCAGGGGTGGAGACAATTGGTTGATTGCTCATCAGTGATGGTGCCCCAATGACCAACGTGGTTCTGGGAGTTATGATGATGATAATGAATAAGTAATTCAGTCATATAATAAAGCTTCTGGTTCCATTAATTAGTGGCAATTATTAGAAAGCATAACTACTATGTAATTAAAAGTGTGACTTTTTATCTCTGTATCATAAAGTGTAACCAAGATTCCTGTTTGTGGACCTGATTAATGCCCACATTAGCAATAGTGGGCTTTGGATGAGGGTTTATACAAAGCTTTTGGAGATTCTTTGAGAAGAAAGGGGCTATATGAACACAAGCTATTATTTTGTCTGTTGAACTGAAGTACATGGCTGTTAGGAGTTAGGAGTTGTATATTGTACATTATGCTCTCTCAAATATGTATAGTCATGTGCACACACCTCTCAAAATATTTTACAAACTCATATACAAACTTCACTATATATAGGAGTTGCTTCTTGTACCATTTAAATACAGTTATCTCTTTGGTCGAATACAGCAGCTGTTTAACAGTGCACAGCAACATTATGGAACAGTTGGGGACGGGATTTTAAATTGAAAAAGCAAGGGGAGATTCAAGTAGGCAGAATGTGAATAGCAAAGCTAGACTGTAGCCAGGCATTAGCACTGGCATTAGCATTTCCCATTCTGACAAAATATGCCATGGGATCTTTAATAGCCACAAGTTCAACATCTCATTTGAATGACAGCACCTCCTTCAACACAGTGGTCCAGTGAGTTAATAGTGGGCCATGAGTTAAGTACTAACCGAGGAAAGCCATTTAATGAGTGTTCCAGTACTACTCCCTGCATCTACAGTCAGCATTTTCCACAGATATTTGAAATTACCACCATTTCCTCCTATGCTTAGGAAAAATAATAATAGTATATTAATGGCTGATAAATGGCTGTTTTTTTTAAACTACGCAGAGGGTGTTTTTGAAGGTTTACCATCCTAGAACTGACCAACTCAGCCATCCCTGAAGGGATGAGAGATATTCTTCAAGAGTTCACTGTATAAGTCGGTGACAGGCAAGTGTCTGGTGAACTCAGCTGAATGTTTCATATACAACAAATGGGTTTTATTCTCCCCAAAAATGAATGAAAAAACCCTTCCACGTTTCAATAAAACTGTCAAACCATTTTCTCCGTTGACATTTTCTATGGTGTGAAAATGACCTCGGGAGACTGAGCTGAACACTTGAATCTCTTCCTCTGCTACTGTAATCTAACCTGACAATTGCTAGATTGCAAACAGTTTGGCAGCTTTGCCCACACCTACCACCGTATATTAGTCAATGGAAAACTTGTAACAGCTTTTGGGAACTATTTGAGGCAAATGGGGAGTACAAAACAAGAAGTTAGAACAATAATTGTAGTGTGGACTAATGGTTAGAGCAGGGGACTTGGAGTCAGGATGTTTGAGTTCTATTATTGACTTTGCTACTGATGCACTCTTCCTCCATTTCCACAGCCGTAAAATTGGTATAATGATAATATCTACCTCACACAGATTATGCGAGGCTTAATGTATCGGTCTGTAAAAGTGTTTTCTGATCCTTGAAAGGCGTGGAAAGGGAACGTATTGGACAGTCTTTTTTGTTCTGCATTTATACAGTGCCTAGCACAATGGGGGTCTGGTCCATGACTGGAGCTCCAAGGCACTATGATAGTACAAATTAATAACAAGAAGTATAATAGATTAAATATGCAATGCTGTGTAAGATCACCACCAAGTGCAACGCGGCACGTACAGTAAATCAATGAGTCCATCATGAGCTGCATTCACATCACATAACTACTCTGTATGTTTCCAGTGGGTGTCTGGGCCTCATCTGGCACTCATTGTTTTTCACACTGAGTTTTGCAAACAAACAGCAAAATAATGGGGGAAACCAATTTAAAGGCGGCTTTTCTATTTGGTGGGATAAACTTTAACACAGCTTTTGAGGCAGTGCTCCTGCCATGTAACAAAGAGCTTCATGTATACCTCTGTTTCTTCACATGACACAGCTAATGGTTGGTTTCCCCTATTTCATCGCTATCTTGATACAATAGCTGGACTCACATGCCAGCTCTGGCAACCTACCCTCTATGGATTTCATGTCTCCTTTTTGTGTTTCCTTACTTTAAATAGGCAGTTAGTAATCATGAACTCTATTAGAGAGACAAGGTGTCTGAGGTAATATCTTTTATTGGACCCACCTCTGCTGGTGAGGGAGAGGCAAGCTTTCGAGCTTCACAAAGCTCTTCTTCGGGTCTGGAAAAGGTACTCCCAGGGTTACCACAAAATGCAAGATGGAACAAATTGTTTAGCATAAGTAGTTAGCACATACTGTAAGGGACCATCCAAGGTGGCATGGCCCGTTTAAAGATATTACCTCACCCACCTTGTCTGTCTAATATCCTGGGACTCACGCGGCTACAGCTACACTGCATACAATAAGATCAATGGTGTTTATCGCTTTTATTTCCTTATCAGCGCTACAAATAGCGGATTGTAGTAATTATTTTTCAGTTGGTTAGATGAAAAGAAAAGATTTCAGGGTGCCCTGCTCATTGCCTTTGATTATTTATGCAGGTTTACTTTTTCATCTCTTTATGCAAATGTCATTGAGTTATGTGTGTCTTAGCTACCGCAACAAATAAAACAATTCTGAATGCCATCATCTAGGCTGGTGCTAAACAGAAACCATTGTTTACGTGAACTGACCTGCTTGTTACAATGCATTCTGAGTAGCATCCATTGATAACATGGAATATAATCTGACCATGGTATCGATTTGTTTGTAGGAACACAGGAACATAATGGAGTTATTGGAGTACACCTCTACTCCAATATAACGCTATCCTGGGGAGCCAAAAAATCTTACTGTGTTATAGGTGAAACTGCGTTATATTGAACTTGCTTTGATACGCTGGAGCACGCAGCCCCGCTCCCCCGGAGAGCTGCTTTACCGCGTTATATCCGAATTCGTGTTATATCGGGTTGTGTTATATCGGGGTAGAGGTGTATTTGAAGAATTAAATTATTCCAAAGAATGATCATTTGGAGCTGATGGAATAAATACACAAAACATACCTGATCCATTTTGGTAAGAAAGAAGCTCTTTTCCACCACTAAATATATTTCAAATTATAATTGTCACAATAGTCTCTGACATAAGTACAACTCTTTCATAATAGTTGCCCCAAATCCATTAGTTGCCCCATCTCAGACTGCTATGCCAGTGCCCACAGAATGTTGGAGGGTTCCATAATTGCATGATGCGTGCACTGGATTAGATCTCTTAGACAGAATTCGGTGGCATGCTTAGCTAACTAGCCCATTAGAAACATGTCTGCACGGAGTCAGGGGACAGTAATTAGCCAGAGTTTTCCATTGAGATCGCAGTTAGTCTCACATAGTTCTTCTTTTGTGAGACCAATACAAAAGATAGACAGGATGCAAAGTAATTCCAATTACATTATCTTGTCAGGGCTCATTTCATGGCAGCTTTATTAAGATGGTCTTCCATTCTTTAAGAGAGATTGTAGCTACGAAACTAAGTGGGATTCACGCAAACACACTGCTCCAAATTCACCCCTGAAGAAACTCCACTGGAGGCAGTGGAGTTACACCAGGGGATAAATCTGGCCCATTGAATTCAGCCATAAATGTAAGATTTATGGAGTTTTAAAAATAAGGTATGTGTATGCGTTATTTTTACAAGCAAACAATTTACAAGAATTCCATGATAAGTGTCAGATCAAGAGGCTGCCTAACAAGTTCATAGAAATATGTATTGCCTGCTTTGTAGGCATCTCTTAAGATAACTCATTAAATTAGAGATTCAGTTCAGTAACAGGCAGCAGAGAGCATTTAATGAATGAGCTGGAGGAAAAAGGGAACAAACTGGGGCACCAGGAAGATGGCAGTTCTGACCAAACGGACAGGCTGTCTGTGAGAAGGAGGGATTGGTTCCATGCAATTCTATTAAAAACTCGTTATCCTTGTCAGAGGGAACGGAAATCTACATATTATGAAACACAGATTTTATTTTGCTGTGTTCATTAGAAACAAAAAGAGATGAGCCTTGCTGAGAGCCATTACAAACTACTGGTCACTATTCTGACAGCTTGTGAGTCTCACATCCCTGCCCATAGCAACATCACTTGGCAATGAAAGCTTGAAAGTGATGAAAAAAGAACAATAAAATAAAGACTGTGACAACAAACTACTGGGGGAGGGGGTTGGGGGGGCTGAATTTTGTCTAAGTATGGAAACCAACAGACAAAAGCTCAGCTCCTCAGTCAGTCCTTGGAGTTGCACTGATTTACACCAGGTGAGGATCTAGCCCCAAAGGCTTTTTGTAGCATGAGCATCACTGCTTCCTAAATATCTTGTTTTGAACATGACTTTTGTAGGGTGTTGTGTATATGCTGAATTAGGACTTGGGGAAAAAACTGAAAGAGAAAGGGAGAAAGAATGGAAGAGAAAATAGCACACTGAAGAAGGGATGGGGCGGGGTGGCAGGGGAGATATTTGGATAAAATAAGAACTGTCCAGAATTTTTCCGCCAAATTTGGTGCCAGACCTGAACCTTAAAAAAAAAAAAAAAGTCCAAACTCTATTGTACATTTATTGTAACACTGTTCATCCCAAAGGACCTGAAAAAGTGTTATGAACTTTATATGCACAGCATCACTGAGATGCACCACCTGTGGGATGCAATAAATGTGCAACAATTTGTACACTGCAGGCAGGGTTGGGGTGGGGGGAATTTGGGCCATGGACACTGGGAGAAAACCCTTAGGCCTGGTCTACACTACGGGTTTAGGTCGACTTTAGCAGCGTTAAACCAAATTAAGCCTGGACACGTCCACACAACGAAGCCCTTTCTTTCGGTTTAAAGGGTCCTTTAAACCGGTTTCTTTACACCACCTCCGACGAGGGGATTAGTGATAAAACCGGCCTTTGCGGGTCGGAATTGGGGTAGTGTGGACGGAATTCGACGTTATTGGCCTCCGGGAGCTATCCCACAGTGCTTCATTGTGACCGCTCTGGACAGCACTCTCAACTCAGATGCACTGACCAGGTAGACAGGAAAAGACCCGCGAAGGTTTGAATTTCATTTCCTGTTTGCCCAGCGTGGAGAGCACAGGTGACCACACAGAGCTCATCAGCACAGGTAACCGTGATGGAGTCCTCCCAGGATCGCAAAAGAGCTCCAGCATGGACCGAACGGGAGGTACGAGATCTGCTCGCCATATGGGGAGATGAAGCAGTGATAGCTGAACTCCGTAGCAGTAAAAGAAATGGAAAAGTATTAGAAAAGATCTCCAAGGCCATGAAGGACCGAGGCCATAACAGGGACACACAGCAGTGCCGCGTGAAAATTAAGGAGCTACGGCAAGCTTACCACAAAGCCAGAGAAGCAAACGGAAGGTCCGGGGCAGAGCCGCAAACTTGCCGCTACTACGCGGAGCTGCATGCGATCCTAGGGGGTGCAGCCACCACTACCCCAATCGTGTGCTATGACTCTCTCACTGGAGAAACACACAGGGAAGACGGTTCGGGGAACGAGGAAGATGACGATGGAGGTACTGTAGGTAGCTCACAGCAGCAAGGAAGCGGAGAAACCGGTTTCCCCAACAGCCAGGATATGTTTGTGACCCTGGACCTGGAACCAGTAACCCCCGAACTCACCCAAGACCCTCAGGGCACACAGGAGACCTCTGGTGAGTGTAACTTTGTAAATATTTGTAAACATTACAAAAAAAAAGCAAGCGTGTTTAATGATTACTTTGCCCTGGCAATCGCGGCCAGTACATCTACTGGAAAAGTCTGTTAACGTGTATGGGGATGGAGCGGAAATCCTCCAGGGACATCTCCAGAAAGCTCTCCTGGTTGAAATGGGGTGATTTTATTAAGGGGACATTCAGAGGCGCCCGTTCCTGCTCTTCTGACCAGAAATGTTCCCCGCTGTTAACCACGCGGTGGGGGGAGGGGTGAAGTGATCATCCCAGAGAATCGTGTGTGTGTGTGGGGGGGGGGGGGGGTGGTTTACTTGTGTTTGTGCCGCATGTTAACTGGGAAACCGCAGCCCCCTCCTTTTACATTGAAACCCCATTTTAAATGGACAACCCAATTCATCCTTGATATGGGAAATGCGCTGCTGTTTGCAACCTTTCCCGCATGTTAAGAAGGTTAAAAAAGCCAACACTGTGGCCTACGATGGCTGCCTGCAAGCCGAAATATGCGACCTTGTAATGAAAGAGTGTACCCATTGTTCTCTAAAATGTGTCTTTTTTAACCACCTCTCCCTTCTCGTCCACCAGCTGCAAATGTTTCTCCTTCGCAGAGGCTCGTGAACATTAGAAAGAGAAAACGTAGGACGAGGGACGATATGTTCATGGAGCTGCAGATGTCCGCCCACGCTGATAGAGCACAGCAGAATGCGTGGAGGCAGTCAATGTCGGAGATGAGAAAAGCCCAATATGAACGAGAGGAGAGGTGGCGGGCTGAATCGCGGGATGAACAGAGCAAGTGGCGGGCTGAAGACGATAGGTGGCGTCAGCTTGCAGACAGACGGCAAGAGGCAATGCTCCGTCTGCTGGAGCATCAAACTGATATGCTCGAGCGTATGGTTGAGTTGCAGGAAAGGCAGCAGGAGCAGAGACCGCCGCTACAGCCCCTGTGTAACCAACAGCCCTCCTCCCCAAGTTCCATAGCCTCCTCACCAAGACGCCCAAAAACACGGTGGGGGGGCCTCCGTCCACCCAGTCACTCCACCCCAGATGATCGCCCAAGCATCAGAAGGCTGGCCTTCAATAAGAGTTAAAGTTTTAAAATGCAGTGTGTCCTTTTCCATCCCTCCTCCCCCACCCATCCCAGGCTACCTTGGCAATTATCCCCCTACCTCTGTAAGGAACTAATAAAGAATGCATGAATGTGAAAAAACAATGACTTTATTGCCTCTGCAAGCGGGAGGGGAGGGTGGGGTGGGGTGGTTGGTTTACAGGGAAGTAGAGTGAACCGGGTCGGGGGGGGGTGTTGGAGGGTTCATCAAGGAGAAACAAACAGAAGTTTCACACAGTAGCCTGGCCAGTCACAAAACTCGTTTTCAAAGCTTCTCTGATGCGCACCGCGCCCTGCTGTGCTCCTCTAACCGCCCTGGTGTCTGGCTGTGCGTAATCAGCGGCCAGGCGAGTTGCCTCAACCTCCCACCCCGCCATAAAGGTCTCCTTACTCTCACAGATATTGTGGAGCGCACAGCAAGCAGCAATAACAATGGGGATATTCTTTTCGCTGAGGTCTGAGCGAGTCAGTAAGCTGCGCCAGCGCGCTTTTAAACGTCCAAATGCACATTCCACCACCATTCGGCACATTCCACCACCATTCGGCACTTGCTCAGCCTGTAGTTGAACAGGTCCTGACTCCTGTCCAGGCTGCCTGTGTACGGCTTCATGAGCCATGGCATTAAGGGGTAGGCTGGGTCCCCAAGGATCACGATAGGCATTTCAACATCACCAATGGTCACTTTCTGGTCCGGGAAGAAAGTCCCTTCCTCCAGCTTTCGAAACAGAGCAGATTTCCTGAAGACGCGAGCATCATGTACCTTTCCCGGCCATCCCACGTTGATGTTGGTGAAACGTCCCTTGTGATCCACCAGGGCTTGCAGCAGCATTGAAAAGTACCCCTTGCGGTTTACGTAGTCGGTGGCTTGGTGCTCCGGTGACAAGATAGGGATATGGGTTCCGTCTATGGCCCCGCCACAGTTTGGGAATCCCATTTCAGCAAAACCATCCACTATTGACTGCACGTTGCCCAGAGTCACTACCCTTGCTATCACCAGGTCTTTCATTGCCCTGGCAAATTGGATCACAGCAGCCCCCACCGTAGATTTGCTCACTCCAAATTGATTCCCGACTGACCGGTAGCTGTCTGGTGTTGCAAGCTTCCACAGGGCTATCGCCACTCGCTTCTCAACTGTGAGGGCTGCTCTCATCTTGGTATCCTGGCGTTTCAGGGCAGGGGAAAGCAAGTCACAAAGTTCCATGAAAGTGCCCTTACGCATGCGAAAGTTTCGCAGCCACTGGGAATCGTCCCATACCTGCAGCACGATGCGGTCCCACCAGTCTGTGCTTGTTTCCCGGGCCCAGAATCGGCGTTCCATGGCATGAACCTGCCCCAGTGACACCATGATTTCCACATTGCTGGGGCCTGTGCCTTGTGAGAGGTCTATGTCCATGTCAATTTCCTCATCACTCTCGTCGCCGCGCTGCAATCGCCTCCTCGCCTGGTCTGGGTTTCGCCTTGGCATGTCCTGGCTCTGCATATACTCCAGGACAATGCGCGTGGTGTTCATAGTGCTCATAATTGCCGCGGTGATCTGAGCGGGCTCCATGATCCCAGTGCTAGCTATGGCGCCTGGTCAGAAAAAAGGCGCAAAAGTAGTATCTGATGGACCAGGAGAAGGAGGGAGGGCGGGAGGGAGGGAGGGCCGAGTGACGACATGGCGTACAGGTACAGGAACAGGGAGAAACACAAACAACTGTCACACAGAATGGTCCCCCCAAAGATTAAACTGGAAACCCTGGGCTTAGCAGGCCGTTGATTTCACGGAGGAAGGGGAAGCAAATGAATACAGAACAAATCTATTTTTTACATCTTAAGGTGGCAGCCGACGGTGCAGCATGAGTGATAGCCTCTCCAGTACGATGATGATGGATACCAGTCATAAAATACCATCATCTGCCAAAAGGCAAGGGGCTGCTGCTGTGTAGCAATGCAGCCCCACGTCTGCCAGCCCCACGTCCGCCAGCACCCAGCATTGCCCTCGGCCTCTTCTGGGTGCTTAGCAGACAATACTGGGCAATTGTCAGAAAATAGTATATTACGACTGGTAACCATCATCATCAAAACAGTAGCATGTCTGCCCAGGTGGCCATGATTGACAGCCATACCAGTATGACGACGATGGGTACCAGTCATAATATACTATCGCCTGCAAGGGGCTGGTGCAATGCAGCCCTACGGCTGCCAGCCCCACGACTATCACTCATGCTACACCGTCTACCGCCAAAAGGCAGTTAGCAGCTGCTGCTGTGTAGCAATGCAGTCCCACGTCTGCCGGCACCCAGAGGACATATGGTGACGGTGAGCTCAGCTGAGCTGAGCGGGCTCCATGTTGTCTGCACAGGTAACCCAGGTAAAAAGGCGCGAATCTATTGTCTGCCGTTGCTGTGACGGGGGAGGGAGAGGCCTGACGACATGTACCCAGAACCGCCCGCGACACTGTTTTGCATCATCCGGGCATTGGGATCTCAACCCAGAATTCAAAGGGGCGGCGGAGACTGTGGGAACTGTGGGATAGCTGTGGGATAGCTACCCATAGTGCAATGCTCCGGAAGTCGACGCTAGCCTTGTACTGTGGACGCGGTCCGCCGACTAGAGCACCTAGAGCATTTTATTGTGTGGACACACACAATCGGCTGTATACAACCGATTTCAATAAAACCGGCTTCTATAAATTCGAACTAATTTCATAGTGTAGACATACCCTTACTCTTATTTAAAAAAAAAAAAAGCTACTGGATCTGTAGGACCAAATCCTCAGGTGTACCAGAGCAGCACATGGCACCTCTGAGGGGGAACGGAGCTAAGGAGACTTTCTTCCACTCCAACACCCAATCTCGGAGGTTGGTTCATCCCGCAGTGCAGTTCAGAGCAGTCTCAGGACTAGTCTACATTGAACTGGCATGTAACAACCCCCAAGGAGCCATCATGCTGGTGAGGATCTTGGGAGTGCTGTGGATTCCCAGCCAAGTCCCTCCTGCCTCAGGCACAACCCCTAATGTCAGAGATGGGAGTGGGGCAGATTACTGGCTAGCAAAAATGCCAGGGAACATTCCACAAAGCTCATGAAAGAGAGGGTAGAGTAATACTCTCTCAGTCTTGGACCACCCCAGAGAAGGTTTTGTTACATGTCACTTTTTTCAGACCTGGGCCTCTGATAGTTTTTCTAGCAGCTGTGGGGATTATGGGATACAAAATATAGTCAACCCTTTATTATGAAAAATATAGGCAGCAGCAGGAAATTTTGTACATCTCTCATTAAGACGCTTTGCTAGTCACGTGGGAGATCATCCAGACGCAAATCCATCAAATGCCTGCTGGGTTTTAATGTTTCCTTTTAGAAATGTAGGAATAAACCCCCCAAACTCAATAAACAAAACAGCACGGGCAGTATAAGAAAAACCGCATTTTATTACCAAGGTCTGGACACATGTTCCTGATACTGGAGAATCAACCCCCTCAAGAGGAAGTTTGAGATGGATGTCTACTAAGTACTGCACATTTCCCCAAATTAACAGAAACCACTACAGTACCCAGCCCCCATCTAACAAGTAGAGTTGTGTTGGTGAACTGTGTTTAACAGTTACCTTTGGGTTTGCTTTCTCTTCACTTGATTGTGGGAGATCTAGTGATTGGCTATTGAACAACCATTTTAAAGTACATTGGAACCTCTTAATAACAAAACCTAGCTCTTGCAGCATATTTTCATCGAATCTCAAAGCACCTTACAAAAGGAAGTCAGTATCCCATTTTACAGGAAACCGGGGCACGTGGGGAAGCGACTTACCCTAGGTCACTCAGCAGGCCAATGGCAGAGCTGGGAATTGATCCCAGGTCTCCGAAGACCCCATCCTATCAAAGGACAGGATGTTGTTTACACTGCCTGCAAGTTACCTGACACACTTGGTCTTCTTTACTTGCAACATATGCTGCTTTTGAAAGAGCTGCATTAAAAGCAGTTTCCATTATTGTACCTGGTCCTGTCTCTTCCCTCAACATTTTGTGGTTTTACAAATCACATTTTCCTACTTTTTTTAAAAGATGTCTCCCCTGCTGAAATGTGAAATTGATTAAATGAGTACACAGGGGGATACAGTTAAACTGACTCTACACAAAGGGCCAGATTCAGAATAGCCAAACAGCCCCTTTGTGCTAGCTAGGGCAGCATGAAGGGGCAGGTGAAAGCCTCCTTTCTCTCCCCTCCCCCCACAAGAACCAGCTCTGCACTATCTCAGCAGGCATCCCCAGCACAGAGGTTGTTCTGGGGTGGGAACATACTGCAGAAGGGAGAGGGCATGTGATCCTGCACCCCAACTATAAGCCTCAGGGGCGACGGCAACACGGAGATGAGTTAGGGCCACCCTGTATCCCTGATTGTTTGTGAACAGAACTGCCTTTTGTATATTGCTGTGCTGATACCAGGACGGGCAGAGGATTGGCTGGGCCCAAAATGCTGTCAAATGTACAAAGCACATAGCATGAAAAAACAGAAATGAAGAGCTCTATTTCTCTCATTTCTTCCTGCTACTTTGGTCTTAAGCATCACTTGTAACAAAGTAGGTTAAACAAAATTCAGATGATAGTGTGTCCCTTTTCAGGTGATTAAAATATAAGCATTAGCCCAGAGCCATAAGGTAACAAAGAAGAGTGGGGAGACACATTCACTATGAGTGATAGCAGGACAGGACTGATGCATGCATATCACCTAAAAACACCACGGTTTCATTTTCAAGACATGAAGATATCCACCTCTTTTCTCCTGTCTCCCCATAGGATTAGCTAGCATTACATCAAGCATGTCTCATCAACATTCTGCATCATCATGATGGTATTTAGGAGAAACCACTTTCAGAGAAACACAAGCAGTAGGATAGAGAGAAGGAGAAAGTCATGGGTGACATGAAGCCTGCAACTCTTACTTCATGGAAACACCTTTCCAATGCAGTTTGTTTCTTTGCTCTATTTGGTGCTAACCTTCTCTAGAGTTACTGTGGAGAAGCAGCACACACCAATCCACTGGAGGTGTGTGGTAGGTGATATTTTGTGATGCCACGCGGAGTCACACAAAAACATTTGAAATTGTTTCATCCATTTGTACAACATGAACAAGTACCAGCCCAGATTGTCTTCTCCACAAAGCCCAAAATTGTGAAGGAGAGTGTCAGAGGCAGATGTTGTCTAGTGGCTTGAGTGAGGTATAGGAGCCAGGAGCTCTTGAGTTTGAATGTCAGATTTGGGCTTAACAAATTATTTAATGTCTACTGTCCTCATATCCCCCCATCTTAAAATAGGGATGGATAGTAATACTAGCTTACCATGCAATGAGGATTGATTCCTTAATGTTTGCAAAGCGTTTGAAAATAGACAGCCCTATTGTGATGGAATGCACCCCTGTATTCACACGCTACTGTAATAATTTTTGTACTAAATATGCTTTGTGAGGTCTCATTTGAAAAGTAGTAACTCCCTGGTCAATACTTTCATGGTGAAATGTGTGCAGTAACATTATATGTAAAGTTATAAACATAACCTGAAATCATGACTGAAGTTTGTTTACCAGACAAGTCTGTGGAGTGGGTAAACCTGTTTCTCAAAGACAAAGGACAAGCTGATGCCTATAGCCAGGTGTCATCAAAAAATGATGGACAATCACCCACCAAGTCGCTATTCTGTGGCAAGGAAGAGGGGCAAAAACACCTCAAGGTATCACTTTCTATCCATATCTCTTCCTGTTTCATCTAAGACGACAAAAGAAACAGCTGCTGGACTTTGGGAGCAGATCCTGGCATGAGAGTTTGGTCAGTGATATTACTGGAAACATGTGGTAAGGGACTTCACCTTGAACCAAGTCTAATTTGTTAAGTTTAGAACTAGGAAGTGTTTTATCTTTATTTTTCTTGTAGCCATTTCTGACTTTAATGCCTTATGCTCACTTAAAACCTCTCTCTTTGTCGTTAAATAAACTTGTTTTATTCTTTAATTAAAACTAATCCAATGTTGTGAAATATTTGGGGAATTTCATTTTAAGGTAGCGGACTGTTGTATATTGACCCCCTTAGAGGAGCAATGGACCCAATATATCTAGACTATCAAGGAGAGGGCTGGATTGTGCAGAACATTTTTGGGGAAAATCCAGGACTGCAAGTATGTTGGGGTCACCCTGTGAGTGGTAACCAAGGCTTGTGGAAGTCAGAGTGTGGCTGGTGTTTGCTGACAGGCTGCTGGGGTCAGAGCCGCTGGACCAATGCTGTGACTATACACAGACTCACAGAGTGTGATGGAAGGCTGTTGTGAGCGGCAGCAAAGCATTGTGATGCACCCCAGGTGCAGGGCAAGAGTGATGCAGACCCTCACTGGTCTGGACTGCATCCCAGAATGCCAGACCTATAGAAGTGTGAGGCATATGATGATGAAGATTAAGAGTGAAGTACAGATTCTGAGCAATGGTTTAGTCTTGGACAGAGGATGGAGGAAAATGGAGATTAATGACCATAGAAGCTGTGACTCAATCACTAAACTGCTCACCTGCAGCCACGAGACCCCTCTATCATGCCCAAAGAAAATTACAGCAAGTACAAAGTCAAATGTCTGTATGCTAGATATACACAGCTGTGCATGCTCCATGATCACATCATAAGAACAATAGGACACATGTTTTTCTGAGGGCTGATTATTACTTATATTGGGGTAATGCTCAAAATGTGCTAAGTACTTGCCATACAAAAAGGAAAACGCAGCACCAGCTCTGAAGCCCTTGCAATCTTTAAAAAAAAAATAAAGGAATTGATGGAGAAAGT
Source organism: Chrysemys picta bellii (assembly GCF_011386835.1). NCBI lineage: Eukaryota > Metazoa > Chordata > Testudines > Emydidae > Chrysemys > Chrysemys picta. The sequence continues at coordinate 114,437,157 of NC_088796.1, forward strand.
CTGCAATACAACTAAGAAGGTGTCTTTTCTTTGTGCTTATTGTCTTACAGCAAGTATGTACACATAGTGGGCATGGGGTAACATTTCCAAAAGCGCCTACATGATTTAGGAATCTACATCTCATTTTCAAATGTGATGAAAGCACTTAGGGACAAAAGTCCCATTGACTTGCAGGGGAAAACTAAAACAGATGGAGACATCTGACTTTCAATGAGACTAAGGCTTCCAAGTGCCTTGGAAAATGGGAGTTAGGTTCCTAACCCACTTAGACAATCTTGAAAACTTTACCCCGATCTTCACCGATATAAGTCAGCATAGCTGTGTGTGACTTTATCTATTCACTCTCTGGGGTTCGTTAATCGTGCTGGGTACTTGAAAGAGATCCGCTTTATTCAGTGACGCAGTTCCCCAACTGCCTCTGCATAACAGAACATGGAGTGCTGGGGAGTCTTTCTGCCAGACTTCCAGTCTGGGAAATGAAAACCACTTAATGGTGCCGTTCCCAATACCCACACTCCAGTGGGTATTCTGTTCTGACCCAGCATATATACATACTTATGATTTAATAAGGCAGCATGAAGGAAGTTCCTACTCTGTGCACAGTGTGCTAATTGGGAGACTCTGGGATGATTTCTGATGATTCAGCTGGATTATTCTTTCTTTCCATAAGCAACAGTTTGTATCTCAAACAAATAGTAAGATACACTGAAGGAGACAGCTATCTCACCATTAAATCTATCACACCACTGAATTTTGGATGAGTACCTTCTACGTCATTTAAAGACTGGAGTAGCAGCGAATAAACATTTCATGGTGGTGCTGCGGAGTGCTGTTCCCTTTAAAGCACAGTCCCCCTTGTGGAGCAGTAATGAATTTCATTCAGCAGGACGGGCAGCAGCCATTGGAACATGAGTTGGCTATTGAACTCCGTGAATACTCACTGTATTTTAACAAGCATCCTGACCATCCTGCAGAGTACCAAAGTTGAATGTGAACCAAAGCCAAGGGAGGAGCATGCACTGCGCAGAGATGTCTTTAACAATGGACCACGCAGATGCCCCAATAATTTAATCATTTACTTATTCGGGGTTACAGTGACTTGTAATGATCCAGACAGTGCACAATCAGCAGACTGCACTCATTTGTTCTACTGCTTAACATCACCACTGCGAAAACATCATTGTTTATTATGGCTTAAAGGCAGTAATCACTTTACATAATGTGAGGATTTTTTTCACTCAATTACTTATATGCTTTAGGCTGATGAGAATAATAATTATGCAACAATTACTTGTACCTCTGCAGATGATGCTCAACAATTCAGGTCACCGCTTTTTAAATATATGTAATTTTTGTTGTCTTTGATATGTTTTCATTTTATCCTTCTGAAAGGATACGAATAAAGACCTAGATTATTATCCTGTTCTTTCCGCCACTCGGAGCCTTAATTGAAATCAAAAGGAGTTTCCAGTATCAAGTTCACAAACCCCAGAAACATTCAGAAACCATAGGAAAGAGCTCAGCTAGTAAGGTGATGGAGGACAAGGTACATAGAAAGAGAGACAGACAGACTGCTGTGGGCTGCCAACATGGACACAAAAGAAATAGCTGAAACCACAGGACACTGCCTTATTTTAAAGATATACTTAAGAATAATTCCCATTCCATCCACTTGAGTTACTGGCTATCAACAATACTATCTCTGGCAGCCCTTTCAGAAATTTAGTATAATAAACATTTCATACTTCAGCGCACACACCTTTTGCTCGGCTAATAGTAGTTATGCGTAAATGCAGGCCTCATCATGATAGAAATATATCTGATGGCCCATTCAGCATCATTTTATTTCTTAACCACAAAATGAGTTCATTATCGGTATCAATAACAGGTTTTGTTTAAAAGAAGTAGGCAAAGCATGAATGGGCATGAAAAGTATTTAACTGAAACTGTGACGGTCTGATGGTAAGAGATCCAGGTTGAGGGCATGAGCATAATTCTTTCCCCTGATCTGAGAGGGGTTGGGAACACTGTGGCGACAGCTCGGTCCTAGGGGAAGGAAGACTTTAGACCAAATTCTCTGCTGGCATAAATCCAATGAAGTTATGCCGTCAAGGAACATGGACCTACATCATTATAATGCATAGTTTTTCCACTGTCCGAAACCTCACAAGAAACCAGTATAAAACACAGTTCCTGTCATGAAGAGTTTAACATCTAAATTCAGCATGACAAAGCAAGTGAGATCATGAGCAGACACGAGAGAGGAAGGATGGAGGAGGAACGTAATACTAACACCTGGTTACTCAGAGGCATGTTCACTGTTTAAAAGTTCCAATAATTTTTGGTGTTGTTTCTTTTCTTCTTCCTTTTCTTCCTGTAGATGAATGGCAGAAGTGAGTTTTTAGGAGGGATTTGAATCCGGCAAGGAAGATGGTTGGGCAAAGAGATTTGGGAATGAGGGGGTTCTAGCACAAAGAACACCATGAAAGACCACAGATAAGACTGTGATAAGAGGAGATGGAAGAGGGTATCAAGACTGGCTTCATTGCCCGAGTGGAGCAGATAGAAGGAACATGAAAGGAGGCCAAATCACAGATGTAGGCAACATATGGCCTTGAAAGCAAGATTCACTGAGCAAAGGGGAACCAATGGAGTAAATTTAACAAGGAATGGAGAAATGGGTCCAAGTGATGGAGAGGCAGTATTTTAGATGGACTGGAGAATGGTGAGATTAGTATCAAGGTGTCTCGTCAGGAGGAGACTTCACTTCACTCTCTAGTTACTTCTCTAGCTAACTTTGGAGCAACACGGATGGGCTTTCGAGAATACTATATTCATTCCTCTTTGGCCAGAAGCAATGTCACTTTGATACAATGGAGCAACTGGAGAGAGAAAAAGAGAATGTACTATTTGATAGTTCAGATAAGAAGAAGGGATTAGCAAATGAGTCACTTTTGGAAATATTAATATTTGGCCTGAACTGCAGTACTGAACCCTCCTTCCAGATAAGAAAAAAAGTGGACAAGTACCCCATTTCCTCTCCCGGGTGCCCAGGCAATTCATACCCATCTAGGGTTTTGGCCGATTAAAGCACTGGACTGGGTTTCAGGAGATCTGAGGTCTACTCCCAGCTCTGCCACAGCTGCACTGTGATACCATGGGCTACCACAATATCTCTGCACCTCAGTTCCCCATCTGTACAATGGGAATACAATACTACACTATCTGAGCCCTAGTGTATGGCTCTTAGACGCTACAACAATGGGTGCCATGTCAAAACTTTCATAGATAGTATTGGGCTAGATTAGAATCTCTGCTTTGATGCAGCTTGACTCATGCTGTGAATCCTTCTGCTGCTGGAAGGAATTCATTGCAGGGGGCTTCTGACCTGTGGAAGCTAAAGAGTGCAAAAGGTTTGAACAGATCAGTCAATAATCATAGCTCAGCAAGCACAGACATATTTGAGATTGCCCACGAAGATTGGGCCTCCTGGGAACTGGGGAGAAAGAGCGAAGGGAGTAGGGATCAGAGAGATTTGGTTCTCTGGGGAAAAGAATGGGATTTGGGGAAGGGAGGAACTAGGATCCAGATGGTCTGAGAGGTTGGATAAAAGAGAATGGTTCATGGAGAGGCTGGGGAGAGAAGGGACAAGACGACAGCTGTCAGATTAGCAAGCCAAAGTGTAGGGGGGGTTTCTTGGTGATCACTCTTTTATGCAACGATAATATGAAGAGAGTGATGGTGAAGAGGGCTGGTTGACAGAAGGAATTTGCAGAGAAGAAAGATGGACAGACTGGAAAGGAAGCAAATGAAATACAGTTGGGATTGTGGAAGCACACTGTGGCAGGGACATCAAAACCTTGGAGGCAGGTTTTCAGATACTGGAGACCAGTTTGTGTATGGACATGTGACCCAGCACTCCCATTATTTCACATGGAAAATGGGTAGCTGCATGCACAAATGGGTATTTGTAAAGGCAAGAGCATTTGGATGTGATAATGTGGGTCCATGCACTCTTTTTTATGCTCAGGTTGGTCTCTGTTAATTAACACTGTAGCTATTTAAATGTTGGGCATTTTTGGTAATAAGCTAGTCCTTCACAGTTCCTGTTTCCAAAGATCCCATTAGCCAGAGACAAGGGGGGTGGGTCTCCTCTTTGATGTTTCTGGTGCAGGGGTAGGGAGTTGCAAATCTAACTGGTGATAATTGCTTCAGCTCTGGATCCCAGTTTGGCCAAAGCACTGAAGTCAGCTAGATCCAGATAAATAGTTCAGATCTGATTCATCTTTAAAGAAGGAAAATATTTTATCCTGTTCACTCCAAGATAGGACTCTGGACCCTGACGTGATGAACCAGCTGGATATTGTTGGGGTGCAAGAGGCAGCGGCACTCAGAAGAAAGGGGAGCAATGCATAGACCAGAGGTAAGCTGAAAGCAGAAGAGCTGAGAGCTCTAGAGCCATGGCACATAGGCATTTAGTTACAATCCTCTCAGTGAGGTTAAGCCTAAAATTGACTGTGTTTGAGTGCCTTGTTAATTGATGACATTTATTCACATTTCAGTTCTCTCAGATATGGTATGGAGCCCGTCGATTCTCATACCCCCGTCTCACCATGCCCCACTTAGGCTCATTGAATGAGAGAAATGAGGCAGTTCTTCTGCAGTCCTATGCTATTTCAGGCACTGCAGAAAAGGTTGAGGATATTAGGGGTTCCATTGTGAAACCATTTGGTGGAGCCATGCTTCAATGGAATCCCCTCCACCCCCCAGCCACCCCCAAATAAAATACAAGCAATCCACCCACTCTTACTGCACCAGCCAATCACAGAGAAGGAAAGGAGAACTTATTCAATGCCAATCGGAGATTGAGGCTCAGGGCATAGCTGGGTACCTTTGTTATGGGCAGTGCTGACTCAGGGCTAGTCTACATTACATGGCTTTGCAGATATAACTACACCAGCAGAGCCCCCCACAGTATAGATGTGGCTTATGCTGGCAGAAGGAGTTTTTCTGCCGGCATAGTAACACCACCTTCCCAAATGACATTAGCTATGTTGACAGAAGCACTCTTCTGTCAGCATAGCTGTGTCTACACTAGGGGTTTTGCTGGCATACCTATGTTGAGTCAGGTATGACTTTTTCACACCCTTGACTGATGCAGCTACGTCAACAGTACTTTATAGTACAGACCTGGCCGCAAATGGATAGATATCGTCTTTGGGAGGGAAAGCAGAGCGATGCTGAAAAGATGGTAAATGATTTAAACCGAAACCAAAGGATTTGGCTAATATGCCCTGGTATATATGTTCAGATATTCAGCATTTGCCTCAAATTCAAACCAGTGTTAAAATTAAATTCCCTGGAAAAGATTATACTGTACAGGGTGCCCAACTGGATGTCTTTTCAGGATAGATCATTTTTACCCCTTGCTTCATTAAACTGCATACAATGTTCTCTCTCTGTTCTCTAAGTACTACAGAGTGTTGAATAGTAAAAAATCAAGTGCCCCCATACCAGGAGTTCTTGAAAAAAAAATGAGAGCAATGTAAACCATACAATATGGTTTACACTTCATATAGTGCTGCATTATGCAGCCATGACCTCAGAACTATGGATCTAGGAATGTACTGACTTTTCTTCAGGTTTTATGAACCATAAAGCAGGGCACATGTATAACATGAGTATACAGCCACTTGACCAGCAATATAATTCCCCATTTTAAAAATCCCCATAATTGTGTATCAGAGTTTAAACTTTCATTAAAAAAATCTAGCTCTTCTAGTTGTGAAGTTAACCTTAAAAACGCGAGCAAAGTGTAACCAACATATGGCTGTCTGCCTGAATCTGCAGAAAGCCTGAAAGAACAGCTCTGAGAAAGTGAATGGATTCCATTCATCCCCATAGAGTATTCACTCTGAAACCTAATGGTGTCAGTGTAAAATGTCAAGGTGTGAAAACTTAATTGCTGATCATTTCAGCAGAAACATCAAGCTAACATGATTATCCCTGGGTGTTAGATGTAATTTCAGATTTTGGAGCAGAGTGCAGTGGGGCATCAAGTTGCTGTCATGGGGAATGGAAACCAGCAAATTTAAAGTTCTCCATTCCACACCCAAAAAAGGGGGAAGAGAAGAAGCATATGCACCCACCCTCCCAGATGCCAAAAGCCTCAACTGCCTCCTGACTGTTACAATTACAAGACCTCATCTAATGCATTCCTAGCTGACAAAAGCCCCAGAACTCTGCCTTTCTCTGACAATTGCGACAATGTAGTTACATGTTACAATACAAGAATTTGTATATGGAAAGGTTGTGGGCAGAGTATACCAAAATGAATTCAAACCCAAATGAAATCTAGAAAAGCACAAGATACTGTGTTGATTGGATTGGACTGAGGGGATAGTGAACAGGAGAGGGTTTAGGGACAGTAACAAAAAAATAATTCCAGGATCTCTGCTGCATAATTGGGTCAAATGGGCCAGAGAGGATGTGAGGCCTTGATCATCATGAAAAAGATGTATGTAAAAAAAAATCAAAGCCTCAGAATAAAAAAAGTTAATTTTGTCATTCTAGACCATGTATTTGGATAGGAAGGAGGGCCAAATTCTGCTCTCTGTTACCAGTTAGAGAAAATCCACTGAGTTATGTGGACTTATTCCAGATTTTAAAACAGGTAACCAAGAGACAATCTTAGACTAGAATATGGAAAAGACATTTTAATTTGGTTTAAACAAAATTAATAGATTTTAGATTCACAGATTATAATGCTAGAAGTGATCATTTTGATAATCTCTTCTGTCCTCTATCTCCATCTGCCAAATACCAGCAAAACTGGTTAACAGATTCCATAATAGGTTCCTTATGCCAGTGTGGAATTAAGGCCTTGTCTATGCACAAAGTTGCACCAGTTTAACTGAAATTGATTTAAAAAGCCAAGCTGTTAGCCAAGGTTACAGTTATTACCAGACCCGAGCAAACAATCCACAGCAGATAATTTGATTAATTGAACCTCTTTTCATCTTCAATTTTTCCCAATCAGATGTACAAAAAAACCTGTGTTTAACTTTTTTAGTCCATCTCTGGTTATTAGAAAACTCTACCAATTTTCTACTTTGGTTTAAATCGTGTTACAGGCAGCTAATTGGTTTGGGTTATAGCTTGATGCTTAATGAACCAATATTGGATGGCTCTTGTGATTTTGAGCCTGACCCTAAGAGGTTCTGAGCACATACATTTTCCACTGAAATTAATGTCACCCTGTGGTCTCCAAGGAATCTAGTCACAACAATATTTGCAATCTTCACAATTGTTATTTGCTATGGGTATCAGTGCAGCCCCTACTAAGACTGAGCTCCCATTGTGCACTGTTCAAAGAATATAGTAAGACAGCCCTTTCCCCAAAGAACTTCCCCAAAGGAAATAGATAAGACAGACAAAGGGTGGGAGAAATGAAATGTTATCCTGATTTTACAAATGGGGAACTGAGGTACAGGGAGGTTAAGTGACTCGCCCAAGATCCCACAGGGAGTCTCTGGCAGAGCCAAGAAATATGCCCAGATCTTCTGAGTCCCAGTCCTGTGCTTAGCCACAAGACCATCTTTCCTTTCATTTAATCAAGTACAGCTCTGCTCTGCATACTTAATACACCCTCTGCTAAGGATTCTTGTCAGAAAATAAATGAAAAGAAATAACACAAACCTTTAATAAGTGACACGATCTATGCTCAGGACCTTTGTTTTGGCCGTAGCCAAATTCTACTTCTTTAAAAAAATGGTCAGTGAACTGCAACTTTTCTGTCACACTTTGCTTTTCTCTCCCAATTTGCTCTTTGGAGAGATTTGTGTAGCCCAGGTTGGAGAAGCATTAAGGGAGCTTTCAGGACTTATTTAAGATGTGTACTTTGAACCTGTGTGTTCTACCATAAAAATCAATGTGTTTCTTAAAATTTGATCCGAGGAATAATCCAAAGGGGCCTAACTCAATTAAATGTAAGGCAAGTGGGTTTTTGCTCCCGAGATGACCATGTGGGAAAACGAACAGCGCTCTTTGTGTTATTTATTTATTTATTTAGCCAGTACTTCCCAAAGCTTTTAAGCCACTGCAGAGTAAGTCTTGAAACTCTGACTAGAACATTAATTAATAAATAGATTTCAACAGGGGAGGAGACAAACTTGCCATTACCGACTCACCAAGTCCAAATATTTATTTTATGTTTAGCAAATAAAACACTGTAGCCCTATACTCAGTACATCTATTCTGTTGATTCAGCAATGCTGAACCACATCCTGTAATGGCAGCTTAGGAAAATGAGGCCACATTTTGTGAAATGATTTAGCCCACCTGGGGAAAGATTCTAAATTCAATCTGTTCTTGCACTGTGTCCTCACTTTGAGCCATTCATACTGCAAAGAAAGAAAGTGCACTCATTTTCAGCTTCACGGCTGTAGACATTAACTCCCCTGACACACTGAATACATTGGAATTTCATTGCTGAACAGTAGTGTGGGTTAAATTGTGGTCCTTAATTTAGCAGAAGAGATACCTGTTATCTGGCCAGTTTGATAGCTCCCTTTCCAGTATTGTTTATCTCTACTCACTTTGTCTGTGCAATCCCATCCTGCCATATTCTAAAGGTGGAGTTTTCAAAAGCATTGGCCTACCTCTGCTCCAGGTGAAGACAAGGAGTTTTATTATTTACTTCAGTGACAGAACAGTTAGGTCAAAGCTGAGCATTTTTGAAAATCCCACTGTCATGGAATTCGGGGTGCAATCCAGACCAGTGAGGAGCTGTGTTACCACTTGCCCTGCAACGCTGGGTGCCTTACCATCCCTTGCTGCTGTAGCTCCTAGTCTGACATGATCACAGCCAGCCTACAAGCAAGCAGGTCACACCCTAAGAATCTGTGTGCTGGAGAGCCTTGGTGCAGCAGCTCTGACCCTAGCAGCCCCAGAGGCCCACTTTGGCTTCCACCATCCCTGGTTACAGCCATCAAGGTGACCCCAACACACTCCCAGTCCTGAACTTTCCCAAAACCGTGTGCCCTGAGCTGTCCAGCCCTCTCCTGGACAGTTCAGGGAAATAATAAGATTGGTTTCTTCCTTTAAAGAGACAAAAGCACATCACAGCTTATTAACTTAACTGGGGTAAATACACCCTTCCTTGCAAACACAGCACAGAGTTGGTTTATAGTAAAAAAAAAAAAACCACATTTATTAACAATAGGACATAGGTTAAGTGATGCCAAGTGAAAGGAACAAAATTAGAAATAGTTACAAGCAAATAGAAAACATATCTAAAAGTGTACAACTTAATCTAGCAGGGTACAGGCTGTTTTCAAAATGGTTTCCTTTATGAGTCATTCTTCTCAGCCATGGCTGACTTTTCCCTCAGTAAGGACCTTCCACAAAAGTACAAGATTCTGGCCTGTCTTTTCTTCCTAGGTGAAAGCTCTTTGCCTAAGCAGTTTTCTCACCTATATTCAGTTTCCTTGGGTCCATCATTCTCACTTGTAAGAGTTCTGGCCTCTTGTGTCTGCCTAATGATGGATGCCAAAGATGGCTTCTGTTCTTGCTTATATCTTTCAAAGTTCAAATACCGTGTTTCAAGAGGCAGGATGGCCTCATGCTTTTATTTCCTTCCTGTGGGCTTCTCATCCCCCAGTATGTAAATAGAGTGTCCTTTGCTTTGATTCTACCATGCTTAATTTACATAGGAGACTGCTGCCTTCTCTCCTGTCTGGGAGGGAACCAGTTTCTCCCTGTTTGGTCCTAGGCTTTAAAGCATGGTATCATTAAATTTCCATATTTCCTCATATAGTGTTAAAATGTATATATCACAATAACATTAATCACCAGTGTCATCAGCTTTTAGAAAAAAAAACTCACTCTGTACACTATGATAATATAGTAATATTGTATACAACCAGTTGATTCAATTGCTTCTCACTTGAGGTTCAGCTCCCTTGTCTTTATAGACCAGTAAAACTTTAAAATGGATTCTTCTGAAGATTACCCCTCAAAATGAAGTTTATTCAAGCTGTCAGGAAGGCCACGTGAAGTCTGGTGGTGAAGGACGCTCCATGCTCTTTCCTCCCTTGCTGGTGTTTGCTAAAATGCAACTTGTTCTGTTTCCTGCAATCTCCCACCTAGTTCATTTATTTACTGCTTATATGTAAATTGAGGTAAACCCACATTCCTTTGTCTAAGGCATACTGTGCTTATGCATTGCTTGCCAAACACATTTAAAGAATATAATTCTAGTAAATCTTCAAAACTTTTTATACACATGCTGTGCATACATCATACAAGAATATTAAAGATCAGTGAATTATTTGTTTACCAATTATATCTTACATAAACAGTGTGTTAGGCATAGTGAGTAGGTGAGGACTGACAAGTTCTGCTGACAGAGTAGGGTACCCCAAATGGGCCACTGTCGCATCTATCCTATATTTTCACTTTAATAAAAGTGAGACAAGCTTATAGATGGAAGAGCTATGTGTAGAGGATGTATATTATGCAGATACGAAGACATAATCCTAAAATCTGCAAATCTTGCATGTACAAAGTTTGTAGGATAAATTGTTGTGGAAGCTGAGTCTTGAGACAAGTGGTTCACCAGTGGCTATTCTAAAAAGATGTCTTAAAGCTATAATACCTGTTTGCCAAATATAATTATTTTTTGGGATTGTGATGAAGGTCTTTGATTTCTAGTCTGAAACCGTAAAGATCATGTCTCAATCTGAATTCCCCCAAAGCTCAGGGGTGCTCACATGAGGAGCTGGGTTCATCTGAAAAGTTTGAATACAGATTCCAAACTTCCTCTACATTTGAATGTGATTGGAGCAGTCAAGCCATCTCTAGTCACACTCCCTATCCCTCTGGAGACATTTAAAACTACTCTGGAGAAAGAACTGGAGAACAAGGAACCAGCTTTACCGGATGAAAAGGTGGGATGGGCTAAGCTGATAAGTCTTTTCCATTTTTAGTATTTATGGTTTGTTTTTCTTTTGAGCCCTGGCAAATATCTGGGAACACAGAAGCACATCAGAATGGAACATAAAAGAGGAAAATATTGAATCAAACTTTTCCAACCTTATTACAAGTTCAGCTGAGGTTTGGTTAAAAATTTGAATGAGGGAGGAGCTTTCATTTTACCAAATCCAAGCCATCCCTTCCTAATAACCAGGAAAGTGGATTTTGATTCAAGTAAAACTATTTTTACTGCAGTGAGCCGATAATGGAATTACCACGCAGTAGGTTCTCCTTTCCTTTTGAGAAGTTACTACCTAACTGAACAATGCTTAAGTTTCCACAAGTTGACATTTTAGCGTATTTGGGTAATACTGGGAAAACAAAGGCATTCAATTCAATGTGGTTTTTTACGTAAGACGTTGCAAAATGCAGTTTACAGTATTTCATTCAATCATATATGTGCTTAATTTTCCTAACCCTGAGACAAAGACATCATTGATAAGAAAAAACAAACCCTCAGATACAGTAACTCCTCACTTAAAGTCATCCTGGTTAATGCTGTTTCATTGTTACGTTGCTGATCAATTAGAGAACATGCTCATTTAAAGTTGCACAATGCTCCCTTATAAGGTCATTTAGCAGCCGCCTGCTTTGTCCACTGCTTACAGGAAGAGCAGCCCATTGCAGCTAGCTGCGGGGGGCTTGGAACCAGGGTGGACCGGCAGCCCCGCATCAGCTCCCCACTCCCCTAAGTTCCCTGTGCGGCAGCTGCCCAGCAGGCTATCAATTGCCAGCAGTTCAGCTGTCCCTCCCCCCACTGCTATGTGCTGCTCCTCCCCTCTGCCTTGGAGCTGCTCCCGGGAGTCTCCTGCTTGCTATGTGGATGGGGCGGAGAAAAGAGAGGGGCTAATGTCAGGGTGTGTCCCCCTACTTCTGACCCCCACTTACCCCATCTCCATAGAGCAGGGGGGACACACAACAGGGCTCAGGATGGAGGGAGCTTCCTGGCTGCAGCTGCCTGAGCTACTTAAAAAGGCAGTGTACTTAGCGTGGGGTCAGCGTACTTAAAGGAGTAATGTGCGTCTCTCTCTCACACATACACGGTGTGTGTCTCTGTCTGCCATGCTGTCTCCCCTCCCTCCATTCGTGCTGCCTTGTAGAGTGTGAGGCTACATTAACAACGAGTTAACCCTTGAGGGCTCAGCCAATTGCTAGTTCATCATTTAGCAGTAAGGCATTCCCTGGGAAATATCCCACCCTCGGACTTCACCACCTCAACCAAGCTTTATAATCATCATCACTATGTACCAGTATTAAATTATTTGTTTAAATCTTATACTGTGTGTGTGTGTGTGTGTGTGTGTGTGTGTGTGTGTGTGTGTTTATATATATATATCATCTTTTATGCCTGGTGAAAAAAATTTCCCTGGAACCTAACCCCACCCCATTTACATTAATTCTTATGGGGAAATTGGATTCACTTAACATCGTTTCGCTTAAAGTCGCATTTTTCAGGAACACAACTACAACGTTAAGCGAGGAGTTACTGTACTGCCAAAGTAAAGTGCAATAGGACATATTAGAAAATATGAAATGTCTAGTACCATGCATGGGAACTATACCTGTGCTTTTTGTGTGTGTGTGTGGAATGACAACCAGTTGCCTCTATCAAAGAATGCTTTAAATACCATCGAGTAGAGAATTGCTTTCATACTTCTGGGTTTTGTTAGTAATGGGTTCACAAATTTTGCATATCCTAACCAGTAAGCATGGGTTTGCATGCTCTGAAGTTCAAGGCTGGTTCAAATAAACCATGGTCAAATATCTGTGCAAAGCTATTGGCAAGGTTTGGGTTTTATAGGTTCATACACACTTGTTCATGTTCACACAGGTTTGCCTGATACGACAGTGGAACTTGGTATCAATGAAGTTTGGTTCAATATTTCTCTCTTTTATGTTCCATTCTGATGTGCTTCTGTATTTAGAAAATACCTCAAGACTTGCTGTAGGTGACCTTCCCCATGAACACAGATTGGACTCAAAATGCACTGGCAAGTGGCAGCTGGAAAATGTCTCTGGAAATCTAGATAGAACAAAAGAGTTTGCACAAAGTTTCCATTCAACAATTCTAACAAATCATTGTTGGGTCGTAAAATACCATCAGACTCTACCTGATTTTGAGTACTTTACAGATCGAGTGAAAACTGTGACTCACTATAGCTGTCTGACAGTGATAAACAAAACACATTTCAGCAGGCATTTTTAACAAGTGAGAAAGGATAACTCGCGCACATACAAATTCAGCCCTAGCCTCACTAACACATAACAATATATCTCCAGTTATTGACAAATCAAGTTATTTGCTAAAGTTCAAGTGCTTTATGTTAAATGTCAGGGAATAGTTTTGTAAACAGACAAAGCGTTAATTCCTATAATGGATTTACATAAGGAAAACCTAGCCTTGCTATTGCTAACAATACCTGTGGCTCCCATTCATTTATAAGTCTTACATTATTTATCACAACACAGTCATCCTTAGCTTCTGCATCAATCACATGATGCAAATAAGATGATGTATTTTATAATCTTCCTGGGGTTCTTTAAAAACCAGGGAAGGAATGATAAAAATAATTTGTTTACTGTTCAACAAGAATTAGAGGGCATGAATAAATCAGAACAACATTTTACAAAACAACTTCTAAAGGACCATCTCCAAATTCCCAGATCATCTATAAATATTCAATTTAGTGCATACAGTTCTTACATCAACCCTATATAGTTCTCAAAACCGTTTTTTTCCTGGACATACTTATATTCCCTTGTTTTCTTACTGTCCTTACTGAATTGGGGCACTGTCTGTAAATAAGTGACAATAGACTGGGGGGGAGGGGAGTGGGAGGGCGGGGAAGTGTCCTCCTCTTAGTAACAGTTTTATTTATTTTTTAATTAGGGTTTTATTAAAAAAGCATGAAGTGCTTGTATGTTAATCAGCATAAGGTAAGATGAATTATTGTGTGTCTTGGAACATTTTTAAAATCCATTTTGCTGCCTTCCTTTATAGCATTTCTTGGATATTGAAAGATAACTGTTACCCTTTTCAGAACTTCACTTCAGTTCTAATTTCCAATTTCTTTATTATCATAAAAGCAGACTGATTCATTAAAAGTTAACAGAATTCACTCCAGCTCCCTAGCTGGATTTACAGGTTGTGCAATCAACTGCTGTTATAGAGTTGCTTTTCCATCATGAATATAATTAATTATTTTATATGGGAGATGGAAGGGATTGGTTTGTACTGTAGCCCTGGAATAGAAAAGATAGCCTAGACTTCCAAGAGAAAAAAAAATCTATTTTTCTTATTTATTTAATTTATAAACATTTCATTTTGTGACAAGATTAATAATGTAGACATTAATAGCAATGATCCTTGGTCAGGCTACTTGCTGCACTGAATAAAACTGTCCATTACTTCTATTTTTAACAGTATCATGCTGTGAACATTTGTTAGTCTACATAGGAAGGTTTTAGGCTACTACTTCAATAAAATTCAGAGTACTCACAGTAGGGTTAATGAAATGATACAATCAACACCCCCAAAATAATGAGTTAGAGAAAAATGAAGGCCCCATACATCTATGGGTATATGCTCTCCCAACTCCCCCCCAACTTCCCACCTTCTGGGAAAAATAAAGCAGACGGAAGCATTTAACTACGTACAAGGAGGCATTTAACCAAATGTTGTTTATCTTTCAGGGGATAGCAATACTTGTTAAAAAATGGTCTCTCCTATAGCTTGATTTTTCATCAGGGTTAATGGATCAAAAAAAGTTGCAAGAACACTCTTGCAAAATGCCAGCTACAATATTTAGCAGCACCCTACAGAGTAATATTACTCAGGTGTGTGTTTCTTAGTTTAAGTAAGGATCTTTAAAATATATCACTTTTTCATTATATTCTGCAAGGCATGGATGAATCGCCACTGAGTTCGAACATCAAATTCTGATCACATGCTTGGACAACATTATTCTTACGAAGGGTGTAACTGGAGCATTACACAGAGGTACATGTGAGGTCTGAGTACTGTACTGTATGAGTATTCTAGCTGAATTCTGCAGAACCCGAAGTCAGAAGTCTAAGCAGCTTCTCTGAGGTATCCCAAGAATGCACATTTCCATGCGGGGATTGATTTATCAGGTCGAGTCAAGACGTGATAAAAGGACCCCGGAGCACTCTCCCGTCGACTCCTGTACTCCAGCGCTGCGAGAGGAACAGGTGGAGTCGACGGGGGAGTGGCAGCAGTCGACTCACCGCCGTGAAGACACCATGGTAAGTTGATCTAAGTACATCGACTTCAGCTACGTTATTCACGTAGCTGAAGTTGCATAACTTAGATCGATCCCCCCCCCCCACCTCCCCAGGGTAGACCAGGACTCAATGTCTTCTTGAGATTGCCTGAAAGATTAAGGTGTCTATGCTGGAAATTCTCTAATGGTTATGAAAGGACACACACAGGACATCTCCAGGGCAAGACACTCATAAGCTGTTGTGAGACGCAATGGGTAAGACTTCATATTAACATAAGAGATAATAAGGACCCAGGATCATATTTTTGGTTAATGAAGATATTCTTGAATTATTTTCCCTTTCTATACAAAGCGTTTCTCCTTCTGTTATAATGTGTTATAATTTAAATCTTGCTTTTATAAACCCTTTTCTTTTTGCAGAGTCTGTACATATGTATCTCACAGTGGCTTTACTAGTTTTGTAGTTATTCCTGCTGTTGTATCTGCTCTTTAGTTAATAATACTGAACATCACTGAGTTTCAAGCTCCTTTTGTGTGGAGCACAGGCCTCTCAGGATCAGGCACAGCACAAAAGCTCTTTTGGGGAACATTAGGTTCCAGAAACCATTTTGAAATAATTTGTTGACTCAAATGTACAAAAGACTTCTTAGGCCCTACAAAATTACTATAGCACATATTCCAGCATTTTAGATATATCATTTTCAAGATGTATTATTTAAGAAGATTAAAATTTAAAACAGGAACACTGGGAAAACTTTTTAAAAGTACACATGCTCCCTTTACTGGCTTTGCAGCATCAGTGGTAACCAGAAATGGGGCAGTTTAATCTCTGGCAAATTAAAGAAGATTATTGATGCTATAGTTTGGACCAGTCCATTTAAATGTAGAAGGGTGAGGTCTCAACGGTGAATGGAGAGAGTGGAAGTGTCGCTGCCACACCAGGTGCAATAAAGACACACTAACTCAATGGCCAGACGCTCCAAAAATGTCTTCCTGATAAATAAGCAAGTTCCTTCTTGTTTAGGGCAAGGAACAGCTATGC
Source organism: Chrysemys picta bellii (assembly GCF_011386835.1). NCBI lineage: Eukaryota > Metazoa > Chordata > Testudines > Emydidae > Chrysemys > Chrysemys picta. Next base: position 114,453,477 of record NC_088796.1, read on the forward strand.
AGGAAGCTAATGAAGCTTGTATGGGAAAAAATAGGATAACTTCCCTCATTAAATGTACTCCCTTCATTGCCCAGCAAAGTAGACATTTGTGGGGGAGATATACCTGCTGTTGAGATTCTCAGACACCTTTGCTCCCATCCTGGCTATTAACTTTACACTATTTTTTTTTCCCTAAAGAGAAAGCAAAGGGCTTAATTCTAATTTTGGATGTACATGGAGGGCTCTCTGACTAAAATAGAGCAATTACACAAGCATCTGACAGATAAATGTTTAGAGTATTCCGTAAACATAAGAAACAGACCTATTTTATTCTCCTGGATGCTTTAAAGGATACATATTTTTTAAAAATATGCATATGATATACATGCTTAAAAAGTTGATAGCAAGTGTCCTGCACTTACTTGCTGAAAGAAGTACTTTTAATCCCCATATTAATTTGTAAATGGAGCTTGATTTTCTTTATTTTTTCATGTAAACAAACACTAAAAACTTCCCTTTCCTCACAGTAAATATAATTAATAATATACGGCTTTGCACTTCTAACACACCTTTTATGCAAGGATCTCAGTGTATAGAAACCTGAATGAACCAACACCACTGTCAGGACAGAAACAACTGAGGCACAATCAGATGACTTGCTCAAATACGCGCAAGAAGCCTGTGCCTAGGCGGAAAGAGAAAACAGATCTCCTGAGGGCCCCCCCCTCCAAATCCTTAATACAAATAAGTAGTGACTAAAGGTCCCAGAGGAGATTTGGGTCCTATTATACTAATATCTAGCTTTCTAAATAGGCAAGTGACACAAATGGTGGTAGGGGAAAAATTGCCCAAGATCAGTGGTAGAGCCAGAATTAGAACCTAGGCTCCAGAGTTCCAGTCTTGTGCCCTACCCATGGCTGTCCATTTGAGCCAGAAGACCATCCTTCCCATCTTGGACAACTCTTAAGGCTTGCATATATTTTTTGTTGTTTGGTGCAAATGACACAGCAAAAAATAATCTATGTGGTGTGACCAAACCTAAGGGACACTGACATTGCTTTGGCTATAAACTAGAGTTGAGCACTTATTGGAATTTCTATCCTGTGGCAAATTCCAATATGTAGACACAGATTTTCATCATGAATAGACACAAAAAAGTCAAAATGTCACAAGCTTTCATGCAACAAAAATATCTGAAAAATTTTAGTTAGGAGATGTTAATATTTTGTTATGGTTTGTTGAACTGAATCAAAACATTTCACTTTCAATGTCAATTTGCTATTTAAGTGCATGTCCCTCAAGTGTCCCTGTACCTCATGGAGTTGTAGTTTAGATGCTTCATGTCCCCATTCTTCCCTACAGACTGGCCTCCTGGATGGACTACATTTCCCATATGTCCCCCAAGAAGCACCATGCAGCTCAGTCAGAAGGGCAACCATAGCACGTTTTGTAGTTCAGTCAAGAAGCCCTGAGTGTAGGGAAGAATAGAGTCATGAGACACCAAACTACAACTCCGAAGAGTCATTGTGGAACCTTAGGCAGATGACGTTTAATGTGAAACTTACTCAAAATTAAATGTTTTGGTTCAGCTCAACAAAACAAATGTTTCAATTCAGGCACAGCCTCCTCAAAATGAAATCTTTTGTTTCAATTTTCCTGATGGAAAATAGAAAAATTACTCCAAATTTGAAATTTCATGTGGAAAGTTTTGATTTTGTGGTAACTGCATTTTCTGTTGAAAAATTATTTCATTCAAAAATTCCCAACCAGCTCTAATATAAACCTTCTCCTAGGGGATGGCTGGCATTAGAAAAATAGGAAGAAATCTTTTGCAATCAGCATGCTGCATGCTATTAGGGATATATAAAAGAGAAACCTCTGTAGCCTTTGCTATTCTAGGATACATGCTTGAAAAGTTCAGCCCCAAACTTCCATATGCAACAAAAGTTTTTGAACTCAAGACCTTTGGGACTAGGAAGGAAAAATCTATCTAGATACTATGGGTATGGATGTCGATGGAAGAATCAGGATAGAGGGATAATTTAATGAAATACAAACTGAATGCAAAAATGTAGTTGGGTTTTCTGGTTTCCATGCCTCATAAAACTTCCTCTATTGCTAATTTTCTATATTAATTTTATTCCTTTTAAAAAGCCACTCTTAAAGATTTCTAGATTACATAAAGATTGTGTATTTTTTTTTTTAAAAATCAGTGATCATCCCCCAACTTCACTATCCAGCATACAACAGTTAATCAAATTGCATAAGGAGTACATTCTGAGTCAAAAAGAGAAAGCCACACATATATCTTGTCTGATCAAGTAGACATGTGATCCCTTTACTCCTGTGAAACTCTCGGAATTGCTCATTATATCTACCTAATCAGAAAGCCTAATAAAAATCAGCTGATATTGGCAGAAGAATGTTGATCTGCATGAATATTCTTCTTAGGTCAGGCACCCCTCTGCATAAAATTCCAACATTTTCTTGCAAATTGTAAGATAATCAAATTTGCAATAAAATTAGAGTGCACATCTTTCTTTCTTTCAATCCAGTAGGAAGCAATCTGCACACCAGTGAAATCTCATCTCGGAAGAAATTGGCAAGTTTCCACCACAGCGTTTAGTAAACAGAACATATGAAAAAGTCACAGGCACACAATGAGAATCTGATGTGATATGTCACAGAGAGATCGTCATGTGAATAAATGTTAATGAAAGGGGGGCCTGGTTCATTCACCTTTTCATTAGGAAAGGCATAGAGAGAATGCCCTGAAAAAGCCTTGGAGAACCAACATACCTTTGTTACCACTTTATGACACCTTGCTGCCTGGCACCAGTTTGTCATCGTTCTCATGAAACATTCCATATTATATCTATTTTAATTCTGTCCCAGGCCTTCCAGAAACCTCACATCTTTAATCTATTTGTTACAGTCTCCATTTCAGAGTCCCTTTTTGAATCGTGAGACTATAATATGCTCTCTGCATTCACAACCTACTGCAGTAAATAATGTCTCTCATTCTTTTCCCCTCTCTGTCTTAACAAGTATCAGTAATTACATGGAGGACTATTTTGAATAAAATTGTGAAGATGGCACTAATTAAAGAAATATTGCTGCCTGTCATTTCAATAGAGCTGTGTTAGCTAATTACATGGTTCAGTAGCACAGAGGAAAAAGGGGGGGGGAGAAAAGAGAGGGGAGCTTAGGAGGAAGAGAAATCTAGCGTGGAAGTTTCTACAGAAACAAGCACTTTTTCTGTCCCGATGAGATTTTAGCATATTCAAGGGGAGTACTGGGAATACTGTATCTATGCACATGCTTGAGTCTGCAACCCACAGAGTTTTGGCTAATGATGGAGCCCACAGGCTGTCCCAGCACACACCATCTCCTCCACTGCACAAACATTACACATAGAGGACATCAGCGTATATCTTGAGGGCATTTAAAGCTGATGTTTACCATGAGGAATAAGTTGCGGAATACTCAACTTGCCTAATAAGGGAGTCACTTCCTCATACATATGAAACCAGTTATTGGGTTGCAAGGATGTGCTAGCGTGTGTGTGCATAGCCGCTTTTGTGCTAAGCCCACTGGATACATTTACTGAATGACTTGACAAGCCACACTACGAAAATTGTGGACTGCTCCATATCTGGTCAGAATCACAGCATTACAAGCATAATCTAAAAGGAGTTTCTGAAATTCATCAGAGAACATAAAAGAGAATTTTTGGGAAAAAGCTCAGCTTTTTGCTTGCTTAATAGCATCAGTAGAAAAAAAAATCTGTGCTAGTAAAATACACAAGGGAAACAGTGCTGGTTATTACTTCACTTCCTTTAGAAATCATCTTTGCATGCTAAGCTGCAGAGATCTGCACTCCTAGTAAAGTCTGCCTTTAAAAAAAATCTCATTATTATTTATCAAAATATACACATTTTAATTTCTAATCAGGCACAACTTTTTGGGTTGAAATTGCTTCTTGTGGATTTTCATAGTAGGAGGGAGCATACATGGTGATAACTTGATTTACTTATTTCAATCTTTCCCCCTACCTTTTAATTTTATTTTAATTTAATGGAAAGAGAAGGCAAATGGTGGATGGAAACCTGGCTCAGATAATCACCAAAGAAACCAGCAAAAATCAGCGGCTTAGTGGAAGGACTTTTTCAAAAAGTCAATCAAAACTATATTGGAAATCTTTGTGACTACTTTAGAGTGGTTGCTTAGGACAGATGGTAGCCTACTTGCAGTGCATGTCCTTAGTGTTGGTTTCAATGTCTGCGGATGTTTATATTTATAAATCTGGGCTCTGATTCTACATGCTTTACTCAGGTAACCCCCACCAGTCAGTATCCCTGTTGCCTGAGAAAGGCAACCCTGTGTTCCCTCTAAGTTGCGCAGTTGGGCAGCCACCCAGGAGAAATTAAAGTGCCGTGCACTTGATTAGCAGAGCCATGCACATCCAGCCAGCACTGTGTGTTCAGGTGTCCCTCCCCTCTGCTGCTTTGCAGCAGCGCAGCCAGTTTACTCCTGCAGCTGCTCCCGGGACCCTCCTGCTGGCGGTGCAGAGTGAGGGTGGGGGGAAGGAAGAGGCTGATGTCAGGGTGTCTCCCTCCCCCAACCCCTGCACCAGCAGGGGAGAGGGAACAGGGCTCAGGACTTGCAACAGCTCTGAACAAGCCTTCTGGTGAGTGAGTGCCCTAAAGGCTCAAAATTCAGAAGCAAATACCAGCCCTCCCTTCCCCCCTGCATTTACTATTTTTTAAATTGTATGATTTTTAAGCCAGTCTCATGATTTGAGAATCTGATTCAAGATTGACTATTCATGTTCTCCTGCCATATTCATTTAGCTTTAGCAGCAACAGTTTTCTTTTGTAAAAGAAAAGGAATCATAGTTTCATTATTTTCTCCAAGGTCTGGGCCACTGGGTATTGGATACACAGAAACCGTCACCTCTCAAACTCAGGTCTCTATTTTAGTACCACAAGAATATTCCTAACCGACTGATATACCTCACTCATGGTTCTACGCATCATCAATTCTCCCATTAGGTTTTTACAAATATCTTTCACTCTATATCTTATAACAGCAGGGCAATTGCAACATATCTGTGACTGATGTAATATTCCAACAATCTGGGATATAGTATGCAAGCATACTGGGCACAGGATCGGGACCCATGAACTCCTGAGCTCTAGACCTAACTCTGACCCAGTCTCTATTTTCGGCAAGTCACTGAATGTCTCTGTTTTTAAATAGTTTCCATGCAGTTTGCAGGCATTTCACTCTTGTGACTATTCCTTTAAATTTTCATCTAACTAGCATCCTCATTTTTCTGTAGTTCCCCTTTTTGAAGTTAAATGCTGCTGTGGTGTGTTTCTGTGATATTTTCTCCACTACAAGGATGTGCAGAATCCCATACTATAGTCATATAAAGAGCTGGGTCTGAAAAACAGTCTGTATCCAAATGCCACTAAACCAGGACCCATATCCACATTTCGCAACAATCCTCCATCCAGCTGAGCCAACATCTTGGATCCAACCCCCTACCGGGACTGGGAATCTCCACCCAGATTCTCAGTCCCCGTCATCCTCCTTCCCTTCCCCCCAATTCCAAGCTCCTCATCTGATCTCATTCGTCTCTCATTTCAGACTCCTCATTTAAATCTCCTCACACAGTCAGTCCAAGTCGCCAAAAAAATTCAGCATGAGGCAGACACCTGACATGGAGACTGGTTAAAGCTTGGCAAAATTATTGGCAATTGAAAACAAGGTTACTTGACAGTTTCCATTATAAAATCCTTACTATAGGCAGCCCTAGGAGCTCTGTTTCTGATTAAGAATTCCCATTTAAATTCCCCAAAACCTTGTTGGATCTCACTTCTGAAATGAATTTCAGCTCCAATTTTGTAGATTTATACTCATAATTCTTCTAAAAATACAAGGATTTTCCCCCCTATATTTGTTATACAATACGCAGTACTGCAGATTTTTATTCTACTGGGCTGGCTCATTGGATAGCAATACCATAAATTATTAACTGTAATTTGTATTTCTCTAGTGCCTTTCATCACTGAATCTCAAACTTTATGCTTTAAAACTCTCTGATTATTAATGAGTGGAACGTCATTATACTTCTGTGCTGAAAGGAGTTTTACTATTCCTCTTCTCCAACACGAGAAACTGAGGCGGCGAGAGAGTGAAGTCACTTCCTAAACTCACACAGGAAGTCTGTGGCAGAGCCAGGAACTGAATCCAGATCTTCTAACTCCCAGTTAAGGGCCAACTTTCCTTCCTATGAGCTTGAGAGATAATAAGCCAGCATAAATTCTGTTGAAGTCCCTGGGAGTTGTGAATGCTAACTACCTCTTAGACCTTATAATAGTACACACAGAAGGGGCATAGTTTAGTTTCTAGGGATGAATTCATGCTACTGATTCATGCTAGTTAACATGGTCCCCATTTACCATTCCCAAGTCGTTTAAGATGTCAGAATAACTTTGGTGAAGACCTTTAAACCTTTTTTCTTTCTTTCTTTTTTTTTTAAACCGCTAAACTTGCAGATGACTTCTGACAAGTGCAGCCTCAGCGCCTTCTTGCATGAGGTCTGTCCCTCTTAATTCTGCTGCCCATTCCTAAGAATAACGTAAAATGACCTGTTATTAGCTCTGCTGGGAAACAGCTCAGGAAAAAAGAGAGGAAGCTAATACTGTCACTTCTGAGGATATTTTTTTCATTATTCATTGTGACTAGCCTCGTAACTTCCTTTCCTGTTTTTCCGCTGAAGCATCACGTTGTATTACAGAATTGCCTCTTGTCCCCACACCCTCTTAATAGTGCTGTGTTTGAGCAGCTCCTCCGAAAACTAATAGGATCCAAACTCCACCACAGCACTTGTTTTTAACTTAATTCTTATTCTGGTGACCTCAGTGATTTAGAATAATGTGCGCTCCCCCCACTTCTGCTACTAGCTAACATTAAACAGCTTCTACAAGAAACCTTTGCTGTGAGGAACTGATTAATGGGGCTTGGCTTTGGTTATGATCCATACTGGGTTTCTTTTTTCTGGAGCTACTACACCACAACGCCACTAAAGGCAGAAATTCTGCCTTCATTTACACACGTACAAGCCTCCTGACTTCTGTGAGGTTCTAAGGGTATAACAGAGTACAGGGCTTGATCCATGATGCCCTTTACTAATGTCATAACTATAAAGGGAAGGGTAACAACTCTCCTGTATACAATACTGTAAAATCCCTCCTGGCCAGAGGCACCAAAATCCTTTTACCTGTAAAGGGTTAAGAAGCTCAGGTAACCTGGCTGACACCTGACCCAAAGGACCAATAAGGGGACAAGATTCTTTCAAATCTTGGGGGGAGAAGAAGGGGGAAGGCTTTTGTTTGTGCTCTTTGTTTTGGTGGTGTTCGCTCTTGGGACTAATCCATGTTCTCCAAATCTTTCTGAACAAGTCTCTCATATTTCAAACTTGTAAGTAACAGCCAGGCAAGGCGTATTAGTTTATCTTTGTTTTTCTCAACTTGTGAATGTTCCCTTTGCTAGAGGGAGGTAACTTTGAAACTAAGGCTAGAGGGGGTTCCTCTGTGCTCTTTGAATCTGATTACCCTGTAAAGTTATTTTCCATCCTGATTTTACAGAGATGATTTTTACCTTTTCTTTTTAATAACATCCTTCTTTTAAGAACCTGACTGATTTTTCCATTGTCCAAAGATCCAGGGGTTTGGGTCTGTGATCACTTTGTAACCAATTGGTTAGAATATTATTCTCAAGCCTCCCCAGGAAAGGGGGTGTAAAGGCTTGGGGAGATATTTTGCGGGAAGAGGAACTCCAAGTGGTCCTTTCCCTGTTTCTTGTTAAATCACTTGGTGGTGGCAGCGTACCAGGTTTTAACCTAAGCTGGTAGAAATAAGCTTAGGGGGCTTTCATGTGGGTCCCCACATCTATACACTAGAGTTCAGAGTGGGAAGGAACCCTGACAACTAAAGAGTCACAGGGCTCTCTACAATTAAATGTGCTGAGCACCTGCATCTTCCTTTGACTTCAGTGGGTGCTCAGCATTTCTGAAACTCAGGCCAGCTCTGCCTTCTCTGAGTGGCACGGGAGAAACTCTTGAGACAAACATGTGCCAGAGGAAGTAGGGGACAGGTGAGTACATGATGGGAAAGCAACAAGGTGCATCTGGGAGCATTTGGGCAGCCTTGTTAAAAAAGGGATAGAGAATAAGATGGAGAATATCTTATTGCCCTTATATACATCCATGGTACGCCCACATCTTGAATACTGTGTACAGATGTGCTCTCCTCATCTCAAAAAAGATATACTGGCATTAGAAAAAGTTCAGAAAAGGGCAACTAAAATGATTAGGAGTTTGGAATGGATCCCATATGAAAAGAGATTAAAGAGTCTAGGACTTTCAGCTTGGAAAAGAGGAGAATAAGGGGGGATATGGTAGAGGTATATAAAATCATGAGTGGTGTGGAGAAAGTGAATAAGGAGAAGTTATTTACTTGTTCCCATAATATAAGAACTAGGGGCCACCAAATGAAATTAATGGGCAGAAGGTTTAAAATAAAAGGAAGTTGTTCTTCACACAGCGCACAGCCAACCTGTGGAATTCCTTGCCTGAGGAGGTTGTGAAGGTTAGGACTATAACAGGGTTTAAAAGAGAACTGGATAAATTCATGGAGGTTAAGTCCATTAATGGCTATTAGCCAGGATGGGTAAGGAATGGTGTCCCTAGCCTCTGTTTGTCAGAGGGTGGAGATGGATGGCAGGAGAGAGATCACTTGATCATTACCTGTTAGGTTCACTCCCTCTGAAGCACCTGGCATTGGCCACTGTTGGTAGACAGGATACTGGGCTGGATGGACCTTTGGTCTGACCCTGTATGGCCATTTTTATGTTCTTGTGTATTTGTTGAAAAGGATGCATGCACCTTTCTTTTGCCCTCCTGCAGCAGCACAGTAGGCTTAGGAGCATCTCTGGAGCAGTTTACTATAATCAGGAAGGGGACCCACCTCCATTGTAAATCAGAGCAAGAGATGGAAGTGGCCCTTCAGAAACTGGGAGATTCTTCTGTTTCCAGAGGTGCTGCTCAGTCTATTTGCTGGAAGGATGTGGAAAGGCAGGAGAGCAGCATGTGAACAGACAAAGGCTTGGCCAGCCTACTGTCAATTCCACAGCCTCAGCTGGCCGATGGCGGCTTCAAGTTGCTGGAGTCTGCTGTGTGTGCGCATGTGCGTTTACAAAAACTCAAAGAAGAAAAAAAATAAAAATCTGAAATCAGATGGGACACTGAGACAGGACTTGAAATGAGGGAGATTCCAGGATTTCAAAGGCACCCGGGCCATCCAAATTGTGACAGGTATATATTAAAAAATCAAAAAGGTAAAGAAAATAAGTAAGCCTCTTTCAAAGGTTGACACAGATGGAGCATTTTGAATGGCAAATACACTCTGTAACTGGAGGGGAGGAAGGCGGGGGAATAGCTACACCAAGCTTTGGTTCCCATTGTGATGAGGTTGTAAACAGGGTGATTTAAGAAACCAATTTATGCAGATGTGAAGGAATGGCTGTAAGTTAATTGCAAAATATCAGTCAAGTATACCGGGCCACATTATAAATAAAATGAAGAGTTTTGAAATCCATGTGAACCTGTACAGGAAGGAAGTGTACAACACGATTGTAAACTAGAAGTGATATGCTGAGACACCCATATACCCGAATGGATGCAAGATGCTGCATTCTGAATAATCTGCATCCTTGAGATCATACAATTGGATACTCTAGAAAATGAAGAATTATAGTGATCCAGCCTTGAAAAAACAAGGGCATCCAGCAACAGTTCTAAATCTGTCCTGCTGAACGATCGTCTCAGTCTGCCAATATTGCGTCAATGAAAATGATAAATGTGCTGAGCACCTGCATTTGACGTTTACATCACAGCTTGAAGGTGGGTAGCCATTCGTAAACCTGAGGACAATGCAACAGCCAGGCTTTTCATGCTGGAGGGTGGAGTCAACTGAACACCGTCATGCAAAATTAGCAGAGAGGGAGTGCTGCTCATCTGCCGTGCTCTGAGACTAGATCTCAGGAGTGGGGAACTGTTGCTTAATTTCATCCGGCCTGCGGGGCTGGAGCCGCGAGCGCCTGCTTGCCCCGCTGTGGGGGGAAGAGCATAGGCACAGGAACTAGAGGTACAGGGGGCCCTGCTGCCAGCGCGCAACCGGGGCCCCGGCTGCCGGCCCCACCCTCGGCCCCCTTATCCCAGCCAGGTCCCCCCATCCCGGAAACATGACCTTGCTCCCTGCCCCAACTCTGGGGGGCGGGGAGTGGACAGGGGTAAGGGTGCATGCAGTAGAGATAGAGAAGCTGCCTGCTGGATAGGGAGCTAGCGCTGAGAGACCTGGGTTCTACTCCCACCATGGACTTCCTTTATGACCCCAGGCCAGTGCCTTAAGGACAGTGTTTCAAAACCTTTTAGGCATCTAGTGGGGTTTACAAAGCACCCAACCTTCTAAGTGCTTTTGAAAATTCCACTAACTCTTGCTGTAGCAGGCCAGAATCGGTGTAAGATTAAAAATGAGAGATGGGCATCTCTCTCAAACTATATTTTTGAGTTCACAAACATGGTTTCTCCTGTAATTTAAATCCATTTTCCCGCAAAGTTGAGGCCATCGTTTGAGGAACGCTCCAAGTATTTTTCTAGCTAAAGAGAGTTACTTAGTGGACCCAGAATACTCTGTTATCCTCTGCCATCTTCATTCCTAAAATGATGGTACAAGTTGATTGTGTATACATTAGAGAGAGAAACTTATTTTTCACTAGAATTTCCTCCTCTCACTGCTTCTCCCTATTTTTATTCCATTGGACATTTTTCTCTCTGCCCCTGAACTATTTCTTCTTTCACAATCTCCCACAAGCAGAAAGAGACCCCAATAATATTGAAAGTTAAGTTCTAAATTTGAAACCCACAATCTTGAATAAGCCAACCCTTCATGAAAATCCAGACTTCATTTCTCGATGGGCCAGATTTGCAAAGAATAGCAATTTACTCCTGAAGTAGTGTCACTGAAGTAAACAGCGAATACACTATTTTTCAATGTAAGGGTATCAAAATCTGGCTCTTTATAAATGGAGCCAAGTCTAAGTATTAAGGCTTACAAAAAGTTGTAAAATCAGTTCTCCAGGGAACATCACTCTGCTGGGATTTTCCAGTGCTTCCCCCTACCCTTTTTTTTTTTTTTGGTACCTGTGTTTTAGACTTTTAGGCCAAAGACTGTCTTTATTTGTGCCTCTTACACAGCGCTGAGCACACATAACATTTAACAAATCAATACATCATAATTGTAACACCAGCACAGCAAACAGAAGCAGAATTGAGGCTATAGTAATCTAATGAAATCAAGATCAAATAATGCTAGTACTATTTAAATTATGCCATGGCTGTACCCCCAAATAAGCCCTGTATAGGCCCTAGGAATGTTAAAAGGTGCTTCGATCAATAAGGTTAAATGCGCTTAAGAGATCCAAGGACACCAAGCGTGACAAAGAATGTGAATCAGGATGCAGGAGTGTTACTCAGTATGCACAATTGCACAAATAGCTCATGACATCAATATTTATTCCATGAAAAAAAAAAAAGGGCCTACTGAAAGAAATCATCAGATCTCCCATTAAGACTCTGGATATGTCTTGGCCATTCTGCAATTACTGTTTGTCAGCATGGAATTAGTTACTCTGATTCCACTGCTGGGCTGCATCTTATATGAATGCAGCTCAGACTTTTCCCCTGGGGTTATGTACAGTACATGCTGAAGAAAATGCAGCTTCTCTCTTCATGGGATTTTTGAGCCTGAATTCCATCCCTACCCTAGGAATTCTCCACATACCTCCCTGAGAGTCCCCCCCACCCCCAATTTGTTTTTTAATGTACTCCCTCCTTTCATAAAGGTCATGTCAAGGGCCTTTTCCTGCAAATAAATTTGATTTTTCATTTTTTGGATTTCAGCCAAAAATTGAACGCTTTTGGGGTATTTGTTTTTGCAGTGAAAAGTCAAAATCATCCATGGACAGCAGACACTTTGCTTGGAAAATACTATTGTAGTCAAAATCTGACAGAAAATTTTCAACCAGCCCTATCCCTCTAATGACCGGAAGGGATTATTGCATAGCACCTCAAGGTGCCCCGCAGAACCCCTCATTTGGATGAAGGAGTCTCTCACATGCATAAAGATTAATTAGCCAGTTATTAGGCTAGCTCCCTGCTCTCAGCTTTATAACCTAACTCAACAATGCAAACCTAAAACAAAACATTTCCTATATTAGTCTCTTGAAATCTTTTTTTTTTGAAATCCCATAAATGCCCTTAGCAACACCAATAACCCTATACAACAGTATCCCAAATGTGTTTATCCCTTAATATGTTAATAGTAAATAGATTTATCATAGTAAGGATCAGCAAAAGCTGAGCAAACAGTTTGCAGTGAAACCCCAAACCAGGCAGTCAAATCTACTCCCGAGGTAATGAATCTTTCCATAGGACCCATGACACCCCACTGCAGCCATCTGAAATTTGCAGTTTTGTTGTACAATCAGGTGAAGCTAGGTGGTGTAAAACTGAGTTTTGTGATACTCAAAGCAAAACGGGGCTGGAGAGAAAACAGAATGCACAAGTGATTTCAAAGAAGTTATTTCCTGATGATGGTATTTCACTAATTCACAATAAATCACAGGATGGGGGAGAGGGGGCGGAACCTCAAGCCCCAGTTCAGCAAAGCACTTATGCACAAATTTCACCTGGAGAGGTGCTAAATTCCATCTGTATTCAGCAAAGCACCTAGGCACATGCTTAACTCTCACTGCCTTCAAACACTTGGTTAAGCATGCTGCTGAATACAGAATAAGCATGTGCTTCAATGCTTTGCTGAATCGGAGTCTCAGACACTTCTCTTTTTATTACTGATGTTACCTCCTCACTAAAGACACGCCTTCCTGCAAAGGTAGCTAACTAATTGTTTTGGCCAGTGCAACCCAGTCCCCTTTAAGCACTGGCAGAGCCTAGACGGAGCAGAACATTTTCATGAACATCTGTAAACTGCAATGTCTGTACTTAGCACAGCTGGTGTGCCTGTGTTTGAATTCAACAGCTACTGCAGGAACAATGGTTTCCTGGCATAAAAATACATATTGCTGTTATTCCTTATCTGCGTTCACCACACACACACACATTAAAAACCACACAAGCACCTATTCAGTTATTAATTATTTCTCTGAGCCTGCTCTCCTCTTCCACTCATGCGCTCCTTGATGCCAAATTTCACATAGCCCCCACCCCCTTTCCCATGGATTCACTGCAATTAAACAACACAATTACACTGAGGACCATGTAGCCACAGCTCGTGAAAGTCCTGTCATATCAGGTCAGACCGCAGTGGCAGCAATAACAAGAAATCATAAAAAGATGTAATCACCTTACCATTCCTTTTGGCCTCCCGCCATGCTTAGTATGTTGTGAAGTGAACAGCAGTTAAGTGACAGCTTTCCTGTCTTTTAAATGCCTTTCCGCTGAAGGCACAGTCATTTTCACAAGTGCTGCACCTTTAACCTTGTCAGGAAATAACCTTTATGGGAAATAAGCCTGGCTGAAAGCAGTTTAAGTTTCCGGAGCCTCATGAGGTCCTGTGTGTGCAGCTGCAAGGCCAAGTCACGAAGGGGAACATTGATGGATCGCTCTGCATTGTCTTAGTGTAGTAACCTAATAAACTTGAGAGGTAAAAGACACCACTGGTGCAGAGCAACTCAATTGCTTGTAGTAACAATAGTTTCCCCTGTACGGATGGTGGAAAATTCAGGTGGTCTTGTCTGCTACCAAGATCTGGGCACTACCTCATCCATTTAATTAACCCCTGGGGAATCAGCTACAGAGCTGCTCTGATTACAAACTAATGGGTCCATCAGGCACAATTAGTGCCCAAGTGAAACACTGTAGTTTGCATGAAAACTACTGAAGTAAACAGTTCCTGGTCCTGAAGGGGGCTCCCTTCCTAATTAACCCTTAGAGGACTGAACTATTAGCTGTTCTTCACCCAGGCATTTCCTAATGTGCCATACTGGTTTTGCCTGCACATTAAGTCTGCCAGTAATTACAGGTGGATTTTCACATAGATATCCATTACCTGACTGTGCTCCTGGGCACTACCTATAAACTCATGCACCTGTGGGCATGCCAAACTGCTAATACATTATTCCCAGCAGTACCACAAAGCATGATGTAATAGCATCAGGGGAGAAAAAAAGTGATCATGGTAACAGTGTTCCAGAAAATATTGCTTTGATGGGGAAGCAGCATTTCCAGGAAAGAAAAGCACAGCTGCTTCATCAGTGGGAAGGACTTGGGGAGGATAAAAAAATGTGACTCTGCTCACGGGTCAGGCAGTGGTGAGGGAAGACAGGGCCACTGAAACATTTGGAAGTATTGGAGTAGTCAGGTTTCAACAGCATCACCAGTATATGCCCAGATATACATTGCAGAAGTAGATATCTGTCCTGTCCCAACACAAGGGCACTGAAGACCTGATTGAAAAGTGCATTAAAGTCAATGGGAGCATCTCCTCTCACTTCAGTGGGCCCTAGATCAGGCCACAGAAGCAACATCAGCATCAACTGGCTAGAGAGGATGGAGCCATAGCCCAGAATGTGAGACAGCTCCTACCGGGCTGCACTAGGGCAAACATCTGCTATGTATGAGCATGCAACCTCTAACAAAGCTATAATTAACATTATAATGTGACTATTATTGCAATATTCAGTGTGAGAGACCCAGACCAGTGGGGTACAGGAGTCTGGTCCTATTGGGATCCAGGATGTGGGCGGGCTTTGCCCGCCCACTGCTAAAGGACCCCCCCCCAGCCTAAGGGGGGGGTCCACAGGGCCTGGAGACCAAAAAATTACGGGGGACAACTAATAAAAGAACAGGGACAGAAGTGAGTTCAAAGGGTCAAAAGAAGGGAACCCAGACGGGGACACCGAGCAGAGAACTCCGGACAGCGCCCACTGCTCCTCGAAGGTGTCAAGGGAGCCAGTGGACGCCGCTCAGAGGAACTCTGCCCGGATACGTGAACGAACGGAGGACCGGAAATAGGCCCCCACAGTCACAGAAGACTCCATCGGCCAACCTTCTCACTTTAGTTTTATAAATGGCCAGTTTTGCTAGGGCCAGGAGGAGGTTGACCAGGAGGTCCCGTGACTTTGTGGGGCGACGGATAGGGAGTGCATAAATAAAAAGATGTGGGGAAAAGTGCAACCAAAATCGTGACAAAATATCCTTGAGGAGCCGGAATAGGGGCTGCAGCCTGGCGCACTCCAGGTAAACATGCGCCAGGGTTTCCCTCACGCCGCAGAAGGGGCAGGTGTCTGGGATAGGGGTAAACCGCGCCAAGTGCATGCCCGTGCTCACGGCTCCGTGAAGGAGCCGCCAACTTATGTCCCCGGTGGGCTTCGGGATCAGAGTAGAATAAAGGCTGGCCCACCGGTGCTCCGCACCCTCCAGAGGTGGCAGGAGGTCCCGCCACTTTGTATCGGGGCAGGACGCGAGGGTGAGGACATAAAGAACATGGAGCACGAGCATGTATAGATGTTTCCTTGGCGCGGTCCGGAACAGAACCGGCTGCAGATTGTGCAGCCGGCTCATGGTGAAGGGACGGAGGGAGGGGGGGGCAATTGGGTCCACGGGGCAGGGGCCCGATGAAAAGGTCTGGAGGGCTCGGAGTGGAGGGTGGGCGGGGCGTGCCCTCTCGCAGGACCCGGTCGAGATAGTCCCGAGCAGCGGGCGGCAAAGCGGCCCTCACCTCCTGAAGCACACGCCTGGGAGTACGAGGTCTGGAGAGCCCCATGCTCTGAGCGAGCATCAGGGGATCCAGCCAGTCTCCCCGGTCGTAGTCCAGGAGGTCTCCGACTTCGGTGACTTCTGCCAGGACCAACCTCTGGCGCACCATGGAGGACTCCGCCACCTGCACATGGAGCTGGGGGTTGTGTAGCAGGGGCTCCGCGAGGAGATCTGCCCCCATGGTGGCCGCCACGGACCTGGTCACTGAGAACAGTTTCCAGGTCCGGAGGAGGTCCTGGTAGAAGACCGGCAGCCCGGAGAGGTCTCGCGGAAGACCTCTCGGATGGAGACAAAAGAGCTGCCGGTCATATCGGAGCCCTCGGAAGCGGCGCAGGAAGGTGTGCGCCAATACGCTCCATGCTGGACTACCTGAACCATAAAGGAGCCTCTGCAGTGCCTGGAGGCGGAAGACGTGGACCTGAGCGTGCAAACACTTCAGGCCCTGCCCTCTCTCCTCCAGGGGTAGATGGAGAACCCCTGCAGAGACCCAGTGCAGTCCTGGCCAAAAGAACTCCAGAATCGACGTCCGGAGGGTGGTCAGGAAACCCGGGGCCGGGACCAGGGTGTTGAGCCGGTAACAGAGCATGGACAGGACCAGTTGATTGAGCACCAGTGCTCTCCCTCGAAGGGAGAGACACCGGAGCAGTCATGTCCATTTCCGGAGCCGCTCCGACACCCTGCCCTCTAAACCTAGCCAGTTCTCCGGCAGAGACGGATGCGTGGCAGAAAGGTAAACGCCGAGATAGAGCAGCGGACCCGCGCTACACTGGACGGCCTGAAGCGCGGGTGGGAGGGAGCTCGCCTGCCACCCATCCCCTACCACCAGGCCAGAGCTCTTGACTCAGTTGACCCGGGCAGAGGAGGCTGCCGAATAGATGGTCTGGCAAGCCTCCACCCGCACCAAGTCGCCCGGGTCCTGGACCACGAGGAGCACGTCGTCGGCGTATGCTGACAGGACCAGCCTCAGCTCCAGCTCCCACAGCACCAACCCCGTCAACCTCCTACGGAGGAGACAGGAGAAGGGCTTGATCGCCAGAGCATACAGCTGGCCCGAGAGGGGGCACCCTTGACGTACTCCTCACCCGAAGCTGACCAGTTCGGTCAGGGTCCAGTTGAGCCTGACCAAACACTCTGCGGAGGCGTACAGCGCCTGGAGAAAACCCACAAACTGGGGCCCGAAGCCAAACGCTCGCAGCGTACCCAGGAGATACCCGTGGTCCACCCTGTCGAACGCCTTCTCCTGATCCAGGGACAGGAGGGCGAACGACAGACCATCCCTATACCCGAGTTCCAAGAGGTCCCGGACCAGATACAAGTTGTTGAAGATGGTGCGGCCCGGGACGGTGTAGGTCTGGTCTGGGTGGATCACGTCCGCCAGCACGGAACCTAGCCGCAGTGAGATGGCCTTCGCTACAACTTTATAGTCCGTGCTGAGGAGCGAGATGGGACGCCAATTCCGTAAATCGCGGAGGTCCCCCTTCTTCGGCAATAAGGCGAGCACGGCTCGCCTGCACGAAAGAGGGAGGACTCCGCCCTGCAAGGACTCGCCCCAGACGGTGACAAGGTCCGGGCCGAGGATGTCCCAAAACACGCGGTAGAACTCCACGGTCAGCCCGTCTATGCCCGGAGATTTATTGGTGGGCATGTGGCGGAGGGCTTCCAAGAACTCGGCCAGAGTGAGAGGCAGCTCCAGCCGGTCTCGGTCGCCCGCGCTGACCATCAGGAGTTCATCCCAGAGCATTCTGCAAGCGTTAGGATCGGTCGGATCCGGGGAGAAAAGGTGTGCATAGAAGGCCCTAGCCCTCCCGCACATCTCCGCCGGATCCGTGAGGGGGTTGCCATCCTCTGCTAGAAGGCAGGTGATGTGCTTCTTGGCCCCCCTCTTTTTCTCCAGGGCATAGAAGAAGCGGGAGCCGCGATCCATCTCCCGAAGGAGGCGGATGCGGGATCGAACAAAGGCACCTCGGGCCCGATGGTCCTCGAGGGTCCGGAGCTTCTCCCGGCACGCTCCGCAGAGGGATGGATCACCGGGGCTGGCGGCCAGACGCCTCTCCAGCTCTAAGACCTCCCGTTCCAACTGCCCTATTGCCGCATCCCTCCGTTGGCTGGCGCCCCGGGTGTAGTCACGGCAGAAGAGCCGGGCGTGCACCTTCCCCAGGTCCCACCACCGCCGCGCCGAGGGAAAGGCATGCCACTGCCCTCGCCAGGCCAGCCAGAACTCCCGGAAGGATGCCACGAAGCCCACATGCTCCAATGGTAGAGGGCAAATATACTGGTCACTGGATGAGTAGTTTTCTGTTCCCTGAGTGATCAGAGCAGGGGCTGCACTAGAGTAATCAGGAACCTGCTAGAACCAGTTAAAACAGGCAGGCTAATTAGGACACCTGGAGCCAATTAAGAAGAAGCTGCTAGAATTAAGGCAGGCTAATCAGGGCACCTGGGTTTTAAAAGGAGCTCACTTCAGTTTGTGGTGCGAGTGTGAGAAGCTGGGAGCAAGAGGTGCAAGGAGCTGAGAGTGAGGGTGTGTTGCTGGAAGACTGAGGAGCACAAGCATTATCAGACACCAGGAGGAAGGTCCTGTGGTGAGAATAAGGAAGGTGTTTGGAGGAGGCCATGGGGAAGTAGCCCAGGGAGTTGTAGCTGTCATGCAGCTGTTACAGGAGGCACTATAGACAGCTGCAGTCCACAGGGCACTGGGCCCGGAGTAAAGGGCAGGCCCGGGTTCCCCCCAAACCTCCCAATTGACCTGGGTTCTTCCAGAGGGGAAGGTCTCTGGGCTGTTCCCCAACCCACATGGTGAATCTCTGAGGCAAGAAAATCTGCCAATAAGCACAGGACCCACCAAGATAGAGGAGGAACTTTGTCACAGCAGATAATATCTTTTCTTACACAGCACTTTTCAGCTGTAGCTCTCAAAGTGCTTAACAGAGGAAGGTAAGTATCATTATCCCTATTGTCTAGATCTGAAAAGGGAAGCAAAGAGAGGAATGACTTGCCTGAGGCCATACAGAAGGCCACTGACAGAGATAAGAGAACTCAGGTCTCCTGATTCCCAGTGTCCAGTTTCCTATTCACTGGATGATGCAGATTCCCACATCCTCCTGCCCAAGGCGTGCATAATGCCTCCAGCCCAGGGCCGCCCAGAGGGGGGGCAAGTGGGGCAACTTGCCCCGGGCCCCACAGGGGCCCCGCAAGCCCTGGCCCGGCGGCAGTCCGGGTCTTCAGCGGCATTTCAGCGGCAGGGGGCCCTTCAGTGCTGCCGAAGACGCGGAGCGACTGAAGGGCCCCCCGCTGCCTAAATGCCGCCGAAGACCCGGACCGCCGCCGGGTGAATACAAGCGCCGCAGCTCCCCCGCTTTGCCCCAGGCCCCGTGAATCCTCTGGGCGGCCCTGCTCCAGCCACCAGAGTTTGGGCAGAAATGCACCTCTCCTCCATGAGCACAGTTCAAGCTCCAGAAGCCATAATGAAAAATTAAACTGTAAGCCTAGCTACAAGCCAGGTTATTTTTTATTTATGAATGGGATTTGTATTATTACTACAGGAAATTATAAAATTAAGGCCAAGTTAAAAATTATAGTTAGGCCCTGACTTCATTCTGCAAAAATCAAAACAACTCTACCTTATATAATCCGGTTCTGCCGTTCTCCTCTAGAGCATCTTCTAGTAGTATCTAAGATGATACCACATGGAGAATGACAACCGTAAAGTATGACAACTTACAGCATCAAATTTGAAATTTGGGTTTAAAAGAGCAGAGATCTCTGCTGGTTTCCAACAACACTCACGGGGTTTGAGATATTGGCATGTATTCCAGACTGCTTTGACTGATTGCCAACTGTGCTGAACTTACTGTTGAGCTACACCAGACCAGTCTGACAACAGGTTACCTTTTCACTGATCTCCATTTCCCTTATATATTCTGTAAGTAGAGGACAGAACAAAAAACAAAAAATTGAAGGGACTACATGGCTCAAGGGATTGGCAACTTTTAACTTCCAGGTCACCAGGTCGGTAGTGACAAAGTTGGCCCCATCATGGGTGTTAGATGGCCTTTGTGAAATGAATTGGTGCTCTCAGTCCAGTTTCCAGTGGTGTAATATCAACACACACTGTTGGCTGTTTCAGAGGAGATGCCAGTGACTGAAAGGACATGGACAGTTAACTACCCATCCACCCGCAGAAGTCCCTGCCTGGTCAGGGATGAAGCACACCGGTCGAGCAGTGGGGAAAACTATACTGCTTGTTCTATGGACAGAGAACTCTTGTTGTTAGGTGTGTTAATTCAGTACATTTCACTACATTCAAATGAAATAAAAAAACTGTGCATTCTGCATGATGATAAAAAAACAAAGGTGGTTTGAATTGTGTGTGACAGAGAACATGTTTATTTACTGTTTATATCCAGACACTGTGCCATGTTAAGGGCTATATTGTACCATGATTTCATGTACTCAGGTCAACAGGGGAATAGATTTCAACAGGGCTCCACCTTCCTCTGAAACTGTATCATGTCCTCATGCTCTCCTGGGTGTCAAGCCAGAAGCCTGGGTTGGAGGAGCAGTAATTCTGCAATATAAGGAGTCAAGTACCATACATTAATACAACGTTGTGTGTGTATGCACTCGTGCCCTCCTGTTTTTATATGTAGTTTGACACTTGTAGAGATGAAAAACCTTGCTTTCTCCTTGGAGAGACTTCTCATCCCCCTGGTCTGAGCCTCTCTTTCCCCAGAGCCATCGAAAGTGGTCTTTCAGATCTCATGCTGAGACCTCCATCTCCAGATCTGCCATTGAAAAAAACCATTCTGGGGCTCCCTAGCATCCTTAAAATGTATGTCCCCAGGCTAGTCATCATGCCGTTGATACATCTTGAGCAGTAATGTGTTATTCATATTTCTCTGAATTCATCAGTCTCAGCTTGTTATTTCACTGTTCCCCAGAATAATAGAATTTAGTGAGGTAATTTATCCTCAACTTCTGCAGTGTATGTACTAAGTAACACTCTCTTCAAAAAATCTCAAGGAACAAAACAGCAGCTACATCTAACCACCAGCCTTCCTCCAGAGATTTAGAACAGAATACAGTTCTCTTTAGCTGTTCTAACTTACCTGCTTTTTAAATAATGCCGCCTTGTGCAGAATTGCTCAACAGCCCCACGCAAAACCAGAACTTTCCTTACCTGATCTTAATGTTGCTTCAGTTCGCACAATAAAAGATGAGGGGTGAGAGTTCCTTCTCACACCGTGAAAATCAGAAGTAACTTCACTGAAGTCAGGGGAATCACACCAGTTTAAGTAAGAGGGAATCAGGCCCTAGGTGTTAAGCACCATAAGGAAAGTTTTGTCTATACTTAACCCATATCATAGTGGTGCCTGATAATATGGCTTTGAACTGGCCTTGACACAGAGACACATGGAAATCTCTGTGGTGATGAAAGGTGAAATTTTATCATGTAGATTATTCAGAGAGCCAGGCTGGGAACAATAAAACATTATAATGAAGTTTCTCTAGAAGAGGCTCCCACAGAACAAGCCAATCCCCCAGCCCCCCGCAATCTTTCACACACACAAAAAGGACCATGTAACATGAAGCACGAACAGAGCAACAATCGGGTATTGTAAGATCCTAGTATTGATCTTTTGCCAAGTGACAGTTCACATATGCTTCTCCCACAACAGAGATTCATGAAAAGATTATATAGAGACACATTATGTCCTTACAATTTTGTGGGATGGGGAGTAAACAAAAGTTAAAAGCAACATAATCCACAGGTCATCAGCCTTTCTCCATTATAATGATACATAGATCTTCTATAATTCCCAACCAAACTGGTTAATTTATAAGGGGGAAAAATAATTTAAGTTTGAAACTTAAAAACCAAAGCTTGTTTAGAAAAAAAAAAACCCTAATCAAATGAATATCTCTAGTCCAAGAATTTGAGAACATATTTGATGGGCTACAAGATAAAATAATGAAACACCCACTTTGTCACATAGTTTATATGGGGGGAGATTGTCTAACTTTCTGGGCATACAGAATGGAATGAACGCATGGACTAGCTTTCCTCAGATCAACACATGCAATGCACAGCGTGGCTCCAGAATGGAAGCAATTTAACAGCACAGTACACAGTATAAGCTTTACCTCTGGGACTTGGACTTTCCTGCTACTGCTGTTTGATGTGACAGAGAATCCAAGTAAGAAGAAGGGACTGGCAATGACCCCTCATTTGCCAACCTGCTGCCATCCTCTAAATGATTACAGTCATTGATGGGTAAAGGCATGTCTGAGACTCCTGCTCTCTGTTTGCCATCATACATCCTTCTAAGGCTACTGTGCCACAACTCCTATATCTAGAAAGCCTAATAGGACACATCCTTGTCATACAGTGGTATGGCTGCTACGCTCCTGTGCATGCTAGTGCCTAATCATCATATGAATTACATTTGATACCTGTGAGATCATCTCCACTGAGATGCCTTCCTGAATACTTCACACACACACAGAAGTCAGAGTCATTTAATATCAAAGGGTATATTTATATCTTTTAAATGACTTTTCAGTTCATATCTATGTATCTTTCTACACATAGGTATATAAGGTACCTGAAAACTTAATTAAAGAGCCTGGCTGAAATAATTTATCTGGTGCTCCTACTGCTGCAGCCGCTGCACTAAATTAGGCCAACAAAGTCTCTTCAGTTTGATACTTGCAAGACAGTCTGCACTAATGTTGAAATGAATGATGCAAAGGCTAACCTTAATCCTCCATTAAAAATATATATGTCTGAAATGGATTTAATGCTGCTGAGGTGCAGCATTAATGTTTGGAAGCAAAGCAACGAAGGAAAAAACGTCTGCTCCTAAGTTCGTTCCCTCTGGCTTTACCCAAATGTTTGCCTTGAGATTTCTGAGGACACAGTCATCCATGACCTCTTGGCTATCAGCACTTTGGTACAGCATAGAAGCCGCTCAGAGAGGAGACATCTTTGACAGTTTGTTTATTGCTGGAGTCCTGAGGAAAGAGGCACCGGTGCAGCAGAGCCTGCCAGCTATGCTAGTTAAAGGTTTGTCCATGTTTCCATTATACACTCTTATTTTCAGGGGTTTATAACTCAGCCATAAAAATCACTCCAGTCAAACTCAGCACACGAGGTATAAGCTGTGCATTAGAATGGATTTATATCTTAGACGGCAAGGGCTGAAAATAAACAATTCGGGTCTACCAGGCTATTTCTCACTCACAACCAGGGGATTTTTTTTCCTTTGGTCTTTTCTAACTTGTTCATATATAAAGGATGCTAATGGCTCCTTCCTTCAGAGGCATTATGGATGTGAGTATAAATAACCTTTGAAAATGCCCAAATACACATTTAACAGCCTGTTTAGTGAATACAGGGAATAAGCCACAAGGACTTTTTTTTCCCAAATGCTAATATAAACTGCAATCTCAAATCCTAACAAAATTTGCAATCCACAAGAATTAATATATTGATATGTATATACATTATTAGCAATTCAGCAATTCTCAGCACCTTGCAGGATCGAGCCCAATTTAGGTTAACACACATACTTTTCATGTTCATTATTTATTCTATGCTGTCTGATGCTTTATAGAAGTAGACAGACACCATCACTACACTAGACACCATAAAATCCAGTTTAAACATCATCATACAGTGAAAGATCACTAGAATTGGAGAGAGAATATTGAGAATTTTAAAATCACTTCACCTATCTGTGCCTTGCTGTCTCTCTCTTATCTGGAAGAGAGATTCTCACCTTCTCAAGGCAACTAAAATCACCTGGGAAGCTCTTTCCATTGGTCAGAGTATGTCTACATGGTCATTAGATACAGGCAACTGGCCCGTGCCAGCTGAATTGAGCTTGTGGGGCTGTTTAATTGCAGTGTAGACATACTCACAGATGTAGGAATAGGGGTCTCTTCCTTATGTAATTGGCTTCCCCTGATGGTTTGCAAGCTTCCTATCACGATGCGAGATTTTTTTTTTCTTTTACTAGGTTTTCTTGGGTCTAATTTATTTTAAAAGCCATTTTTCTTTGGTTTTATTTCTGACAAAAGGAAGGTTGTTTTACTGTTAAAGTTTTTTTAATGTTAGGCATTGTGTGTGATTTTGTGTGTTAATATTTTTTAAAAATAAATAAGGCTTTGTTATCATACATGAATTAAAAATTCAATCAGGAGATAATAATACAAACTCTTTTGTATTCTGGTGATGGGGTAATCATTGTTTCTGGTAATATCAATTTCTCTTTAGGATGAATAATGGTGGTTCAGAAAGGTTGTATTAACTATCATTAGTCACGTCACAAAATGAGAATGACTTGAGTTTAATATAATTGACAGGCATCCTAAGCAAAGAAAAAAAAGAGATGAGATTTGTTCTCTAGTAACCCGAATTGTTTAGATTTAGTAGGATTGCAAACACAGAGCAGTTCAAATTTTTATACAGCAACCTACTTTCTGATAAACTTACTCCAGCTTTACAGCTCAATTCTGATGGAGCAGAGGGCAGAATTTTGTTTAGGATAAAATGTGTCATGAAATGTGACAATTTTTTATTTCTTCCTTTTATTCAGATTCCACCTGCCTGAATGTAGGATCTATCAGCGTCTTGAATATGTCCAAATGCTGTGGCTCTGATTATGCAATCTCTTCCATGACAGATTGCATTCAATTTGACATACAGGCTGAGAATCGTGAATGATTGCTACTGTTTTAAAGTTCATAAGCATTCTCTGAATGATCACTAGAAACTTTTAGAATGTCCTAATGTGAGATATTAAAAATACAGAGGCTTTCATAAATAAAATCTTGTTCCCTACCACCACCCACCTAGAGTAGAGATATTAAAATTCTGTTACATTTTATTCTGCAGTGTACTGCAAAACATTGCACAAACCTTCTTACAGCACTGAAGGCATTTTCTGTTCTTCTGTATTACACAACCTATAGCCCTTAGTATACAGGATGCTTTTAAAGATGCATGTTGTGGACTGTGAATGATTTGAGTAAAATCCTATGACCTGATTCTAGAGGAGCTGAACACCATCATAGCCTAGAAGCTGTATTTAGGGGGAGCTTAGAACCGGGGAGCGGGGGGGGGGGGAGGGAGGAGAATAGAATCAGGCCACTAATTTGCATCTTCTGTAGAAGAGACTGAGAATTAGCTAAAAGGCAATATTTCTGTTTAACGTATCAGGAGAGGGTTTGTTCAGGATAGCAAATTAAAGGATTGCAGAACTGCAGATAAATTATAAACATTATTTTAACTAGTTCTCTACAAGGCTATTGGCAGGGAAAAGCAGAATTGCTTCCTTTTATGTAAATTAAGGCACATTTTAATATTTTACTCTATATGAAAAGCATAGAATCATAGATCTGGAAGGGACCTCGAGAGGTCATCTGGTCCAGTCCTCTGCACTCAAGGCAGGACTAAGTATTCCATCCCTAACAGGTGTTTCTCCAACCTGCTCTTAAAAATCCCCAATGATAGAGATTCCACAACCTCCCTAGGCAATTTATTCCAGTGCTTAACCACTCTGACAGTTAGGAAGTTTTTCCTAATGTCCAACCTAAACAGCCCTTGCTGCAGTTTAAACACATTGCTTCTTGTCCTATCCTCAAAGGTTAAGAAGAACAATTTTTCTCCCTCTTCCTTATAACACCCTTTTATGTACTTGAAAACTGTTATGACCCCTCTCAGTCTGCTCTTCTCCAGACTAAACAAACCCAATTTTTTCAATCTTCCTTCATAGGTCATGTTTTCTAGACCTTTAATCTTTTTTGTTTCTCTTCTCTGGAGTTTCTCTAATTTGTCCACATCTTTCCTGAAATGTGGTGCCCAGAACTGGACACAATACTCCAGCTGAGGCCTAATCAGCGCAGAGTAGAGCGGAAGAATGACTTCTTGTGTCTTGCTTACAATACTCCTACTAATACATCCCAGAATGATGTTTGCTTTTTTTTGCAACAGTGTTACATTGTTGACTCATATTTAGCTTGTGATCCACTATGACCCCCAGATCCTTTTCAGCAGTATTCCTTCCTAGGCAGTCATTTCCCATTTTGTATGTGTGCAACTGACTGTTCCTTCCTAATTGGAGTACTTTGCATTTGTCTTTATTGAATTTCATCCTATTTACTTCAGACCATTTCTCCAGTTTGTCCAGATCATTTTGAATTTTAATCCTGTCCTCCAAAGCACTTGCACCCCTCCCAGCAAACTTTATAAGTGTACTCTCTATGGCATTATCTAAATCACTGATGAAGATATTGAACAGAACTGGACCCAGATCCGAACCCTTCGGGACCCCACTCATTATGAACCACTGATAACTACTCTCTGGGAATGGTTTTCCACCTAGTTATGCAGCCACCTTATAGTAGCTCCATCTAGGTTGTATTTCCCTAATTTGTTTATGAGACGGTCATGCAAGACAGTATCAAAAGCCTTACTAAAGTCAAGATATACCACATCTATCACTTCCCCCTATCTGTCAAAGAAGGCTATGAGGTTGGTTTGACAAGATTTGTTCTTGACAAATCCATTCTGACTGTTATTTATCACCTTATTATCTTCTAGGTGTTTGCAAATTGATTGCTTAATTATTTGCTCCATTCTCTTTCTGGGTACAGCAGTTAAACTGACTGGTCTGTAATTCCCCAGGTTGTCCTTATGGCTCAGATATCTCCTCAGTCAGCTTCTTTGGTATTCTAGGATGCATTTCATTAGGCCCTGGTGATTTGAAGACATCTAACTTGCTTAAGTAATTTTTGACTTGTTCTTTCCCTATTTTAGACTGATCCAACCTCATTTTCACTGGCATTCACTATGTTAGACATCCAATCACCACCAACCTTCTTGGTGACAACTGAAACAAAGAAGTCATTAAGCACCTCTGCCATTTCCACATTTTCTGTTATTGTCTACCCCCCCTCATTGAGTAATGGGTCTACTCCGTCCTTGGTCTTCCTCTTGCTTCTAATGTATTTGTATATGTATTTGTATGACGGTAAATAGATGTTTTAGTTCTAATCACACTTTTGTCCTCTTTGCAACATTTCTGTCTTTTTTCCCCTCACATCTTGAAGTTATTACCAGCTGAGGATCTGGCCTGATGTATATTGTGGCTGTGGTGGGGCGGCTGCCCCACACAGGCGGAACAAGGGTTAAAGCACCCTTGGGGAGGCTGCGCAGAACCCAGCCAATTAGAAGAGGGCTTATTGAGCCAATAGGGAGAAGGCTTAGTGAAGCAGCCAATCAGGGCCAGGCTGGCCCATATAAGAAGGGCTGCTGAGCAGAACAGAGGCAGTCTCTCCCTGGAGGCTAAGGGAAGAGGACTGGCTGCCTGCCCTGTTGGAGGGTAGAGAGAAACAGCACCATCGACAGAGCAGTGCTGGGCAGGGTCAGGGAGCAAGAGGGAGTTCCAGCCAGAGGGCTGCCAGACTGAGGCCCTGATACAAGCAAGGGTGGAGAAGGTGGCTAGGGCTGTGGGGAAGTGGCCCAGGGAAACAGACAGTGGAGTAGGAGGAGAGGCAGTGGCTGCCTGCTATAGGATCCCTGGCCCGGGACCCAGAGTAGCAGGCGGGCCTGGGTCTCCCCACGTATTTGCCCCCCCACTTGCCACTGAGGGGAGTGGCCAGTGCGTGAACTGCAGTTTGCCACCGAGGCAAGTGGCTAGACCAGATAGTGCAGTTTGCCACCGAGGCAAGTGGGTGGACTGAGGACGGTTGGGTCTCCGGGAAGCGGGGAGAGAAACAAGACGAGGACATCGCAGGGGAGAGTGATGATGGACGAGACAACACTAGACAAGGTGCTCTGGTGAAATGAGAGCTAATTCCCAGGACAGCCCCATTATAGTGGCTCTTCTCGCATTGAGAATCTGTGGCAATTTCGCAGTTGACTTTAATGGGAACAAAATCAGCTCCTCTATGTTAGAAAAACTTTGCTTTAAAGGAGGGCTTAAAAAAAAAAACCCAACCGAAAAAGCATGTTAACTGTTGAATGCTGTTCTAAAGTGAGGCGAGGGCACCGTTTCAAAAGTTGTTTGCTAAAAGGCATGAACTCAAGAACAGTCAGCCCTGATAATACATTATGTTTGCTATTGAATAAAATATTTTGACATTTGTGGCTTAAATGAGAGCTATAGACAGGCAATTCAAACTCTAGTGAATAAGCCACTGTAGGCTGGCATTAAACATACCAGCATGCCCCACTCTAGTTACCTGTCAGATCTGCCTGCAGCTCACCTTGGAGCAGGGTAGATCTAAGGAGCAGCAAGGTCAGCAAAGGCTGAGTGTCTTCCCCCGCCCCCAAATCTATGAGCTCTGTGTAAACAAATGGGCTGCTGGCTGGATTCAACCCCAGGTCCTGCTCCTACCCTCCCTTGTCTAAGGGACTGACTTCAGCACCCAGCAGCTGACTCGCCTAGGAAACTAGACTGTCTTGAAGTCTGCACATTGGCCCTTGCCAGTTCCCTGGCTCTGCCTCCAGCACTCTGCTCTGAGCTAGCAAAACACTGCATGGGGCAGATTGCCTCTGCCCAGCCCGGCTGAGCCTCCCTTCCTGGGATGCACATGTCAGTGGGTGCAGGGCTGGCTCCAGGCATCAGCTGAGAGAGCTGGTACTTGGGGCAGCAGATTGTTGGAGGTGGCGTTCTGCCCAATCCTAGGGTGGCACGGCCGCTTTTTTTGTTGTTGTTCTTGTTCCGCTCTGGCCGCCCTGTAGGGGGCGGCATAGGCGCGGAGGACGTGAGCGCCTTGCAGCAAGCCCTGCAGGGCAGCCTGCGTCCTTCCCTCCCAGCCAACAGGAGTGGTGCGGAGCCCTCCCGGCAGGGGGCGGGGCAGGAGGGGCCGCGTGGCAGCACCCCTGCTGTAGCCCTGGCCGCCCCCTTCTCTCTCTCTCCCACCCGTTCCCTCCCGCTCCCCCGACCCCAGCCGGTCCCCCTGCACCCGCGCTCCGGCTGCGCCGCAGGTTTTTTTGTTGTTGTTTTTTGCGCTTGGGGCGGCCAAAAAGCCAGAGCCGGTCCTGAGTGGGTGTAACGCAGGAGAGGACCGTGCTGCTGCTGCTGCAACCATGGCTCAGGAGCATCTTTCCTTTTAATAAGCTGAAGTGAGCGTCCAAAGAGACAGGAGAGAAAATGGTGGCTGGGGGAGAGAGATAAAAGGGAAAGAGGAACCACAGAGCTGGAGAGGGCTGAGAGAACTGGGACAAGGGCTCAGAGAAAGAGGTGGGAGAAAACTGTGGGAGGAAGCCATAGGGCACCTGTTCCCAAACTGTGGGTCACGACCCCAAATGGGGGTGTGCCACCAGCAGATGGGTCATGGCAATCGCTACTGTGCAGAGGATGCCATTTAGCTCTTCAAAATTGCGTCTTCTGTGCTGTTTGGGGCCCAGGCAGGAAATACTTCATTGAAATGGGGTCGTGCTGGTAAAAAATTTGTGAACCCCTGCGTGGGAAGAGGGCTCAGGGACAAGAGAATTAGGAGGGGATGCCGAGGCAAAGAGGAAATATGGTAGGGAGGGACTGAGCATGGGGTCCCAAAAGAAGTAAGAAAGAAGACAATAGTGTGTGCAGAGGGAAGTCCAATGTGGGGAGAGGAGTGGGTGAATGGAGTGGAACAGCAAAGGGAGTGGCAGGTTTCCTCTTCAGGAATGGAGGTGCCAGCATCAACTTCACCCATTGCCCCACTCTCAGGGCTGGGGAGAGGGAACAGAGATCAGGGCCGGATTTCCAATTAGGCACAGTAGGCACATGCCTAGGGATGCCTAAAATTTAAAAAATGATTAAAAGTTTCATTTTTTATGGAAAAAACACAAAGGTCAGCTGTAGGCAGAGGGGCACTGAAGATGCTGTGCCTAAGGGTGCATAAGATGTAAATCCGGCACTGATAGAGATGGGGGATTTATGGAAGGAATAGAGCTCCGAGAAGCCTTATAAAAATGAGAAGGGAATAGAGGTGCGGGAGCCTGGAATAAGAAGGATAGAAAGAAGACAAAAGATGTTTGGGGACCCTAAGGCAAGGGAAAGACAATGAATCTAAAGGGAAAAGGCAAGAAAAGTTAAGGGACTCAGGAAAAAAGGAAAGAAAGGAAAAAGATCAGGGAAGGTTTTAGAGGAGAGAGAAAAAAGGAGATGGGATGGCCAGGCAACAGGGGGAAGAAAGGAAAGGATACAGGAAGAAAATGGAGACCAAGAGAAAAGGCAGAACAGGAAACAAAGGGGAGAAAACTGAAAGGAATGTTGTGAAAGAAGGCAACAGGTGCAAAAGGAGTGAGGAAGAGAAGAGAAGAGAAAGGAGAGTTAGGGAAAAATGAAATAAAAGGGGGAGCAAGAACTAACAACTTTGAATGGTGAGTGAACTTTATTTTATTTATTCAGGCTCCTGATTTTATTGTCTTATTGATTGCTAATTTATAGAAAGCCACTGGGTAAATACTACCTTAAAGAACTGTAACAAGGCAGGACTGACAAAATACAGAAAGTGAGGGTGGAAGGAATGCAGCCGGGAAACAGAGTGATTGAACCAGTGAGATCAGACAAGGTCAGCCTTAAAGGTTGGGGATTTTTTAAAGATGGAAATATATTATTCCATACTGTGAGGTAAATTAAAGGATTATAAGGTGAAGCAAATGAATAGGCCAGTTGTTGCTACCAGAATGCTAGCTTGAAAAAAGAGGTTTTAGGATGGATTTGAAAGAGCAGAGGGAGGCTGTTTGGCATAATGGAGGGAGGAGGTTGTTCCAGATGGAGGAAGAGGTGTGAAACAAAAATGTAGTGGGGAAAAAAATTCCCAGGAGAGTGGCAGAGTTATGGCTGGATGCATTTCAATCAAATGAAAAATCAACAAACAAGTCACCAAAAGGCACAGTCGTAGTAAAGAGCCAGTGTGCAGAGCCTTGAAAAGTGAGGCTGGTATTTGAAATTGGGGTGGAATGGGATCAGAAGCCAGCGGAGGGGACCTGAGTGTGTAGAACTGTATATGACACAATCAGTTTAGAGGGCAAGGAAGATAATTTTAGCTGTAGTGTGTTGAATGGACTAGAATGGGAGAAGGTCAGAGATCTGACGGCTGGAAAAAATGATGTATCATTTCGATGGCCGATGTCTCATAACCCACGATAGGTCTTGCTATTTGAGTCTCAGAGTTCATTGCTCACAGGGCTTTTATCCTTAAATCAACCCTGCCTTGTTCATTTGCATTGAACCTACTTAGTACTTCATCTGGGACAGGAGAAGCCTTTTAATCATCTGAGGCAACATTCATCCCCCTAACACAACTCTGCAGTGGATGACTGCAATGGAATTATAACAAAGGTGAGTTTGGACTACTGCGTTTTAGTATCATGGCTGAAAAGGTGTTGGATAGGAACCTGTAGCCCAGAGGAGGAAGGTAGAAATGAAGATGTCTTTTAATTTTGTCATGAAATGGGAATGAGAGATGGTAATCTGTGGATGGGAAGAGAGTAAAATATTATTAATTTCAAAATGTATTTATTAACTCTTGCCTTAAAACAGAAAATGGTAGGTGAGAGGAGAGGGCAAAAATGCTCTGTCTTTTTAGTTAATACGTGCATTGAATTGGGCTGAAAACAGGAATTAGGAATAAGACCCTGCAGCTGGAAGGCGAAAGTGTAAGAGTATTTTTTAAACTGTGCTGTTTCACATCATGCTCACTTCAGCTTTGATGCAGTGTCAGAGCAGAAACCTCTCAAAACACCATCAAAGCAGAAGCAAGTGTATTTTAAGGTAACAAGACACTTTCATCTCTTTTGAAGCTGAGGAGGTTAGCAGGGTTGCTCACCAAAGCTTGTTTAAATTCTACCAACTGTGGCTTCCTAACAAGTTTTGGAAACTGTCAAGCAACCTCCAGGAAGTGCTGCAAGGCCCAGCTATTCACCCAGGCCTTTGCCTGAGTCAGAGTTTGCATTGGAAGGCAAAGTACAATTGAGGTGCTGATCACTCTAACCCCCACTGGAGTCAATGACTGTGGGGAGCACTTAGCACTCTCCTGCACCTTTCAGGTTTGGGTTCTGTGGGTCCAATTCTCCACAGTGCTCAGCACCTAAGCAGATGCCATTGTAACGCTAGGGCCATGATTTTTTATATAGTAACCCGTGATTTTGGATGTCCAACTTGAAACACCTTAAAAAGCTCCGATTTTCAGAGATGGGGTGCTTATCATTTTCTGAAAATCATGACCCCTGAGCAGTGGCGGATTAATAATTTTGCTGCCCCTAGGCCGGGAAATAATTGCCCCATTCCAACCCCCTCCCCAAAGTCCCCGCCCCAACTCCGCCCCCTCTCCTCCCCTCTTGGATCCCTTCCCCAAATCCCCACCCCCGGCCCCGCCTCTTCCCCCAGTGCGCGGCGTTCCCCCTCCTCCCCCCTCCCTCCCTGCCCCGCAAAACAGCTGTTTCGCGGTGCAAGCACTGGGAGGGGAGAGAAACAGGACGCGGCGGCGCGCTTGCAGAAGAGGCGGAGTTGAGCTGGAGCAGGGGGGCGGGGCACGGAGGGGAGCTTCCGCCCCTGCAAATTTGTCGGCCTAGGCAATAATGCGGCGCTGCCCCTGAGGTGTCTCAAGTTGGGCATCTAGAAACTAAGGCAGCCACAATCACTGGTCCCTTCTGAAAATGTTGGTCTAGAGCTAGTATCCTTAGCAGGAGCTGCTGGATGCTGAGTTCTTTTGAAAATCAATCCCCAAATGGCTGGTTGAAATCAGTGGGAGTTGGGCACCTGAATACCTTTTAGAAACTGGGCCTAAATCACTTTTGAAAATTGGACTTAGGTTGTTTTTGAAAATTCTGCCCTTAAATACTAGTGATAGGCACCATAGAATAGATAGGTAGAATAAACATGCAAACAAAAGTTAAAATTCTCTCTCACTTGCACCATGTTGATACAAATTAGACCTGAAGATTGGTTGGTCATGATTAGAAGTGGCATTCTTTATGCCTGCCAAGATATATATAATATATAAAGAATACTCATATAAAGAGATCTGCTTTGTTAGACTCAAGATTGAGTACTTTTTTGTAAATTGGGTTACAAAAATGTAAACTGTGTGTGTGTGTGTGTGAAACAAAGGTCAGCATCAGAGGCAGTCATACATTTTTGTTATTAAAGATATACCAGACCCATATTGTATACAGTACTGCTGCTATAATTCCAGTTTAGGCAGCTGGAGGTTGATTAAAAATGTAAATGACAGCATTTCTTACTCAGGTAGAAGGACACACTGCATAAAATTCTAAACATTATACAAAAGGAACAGGAGTATTTGTGGCACCTTAGAGACTAACAAATTTATTAGAGCATAAGCTTTCGTGGGCTACAGCCCACTTCTTCGGATGCATATAGAAGAAGTGGGCTGTAGCCCACAAAAGCTTATGCTCTAATAAATTTGTTAGTCTCTAAGGTGCCACAAGTACTCCTGTTCTTTTTGCGGATACAGACTAACACGGCTGCTACTCTGAAACCTATACAAAAGGAGAATTTCTTACCTGATCATTCCACTCTGTGCCCTGGTTCTGAAAATACAGGAGGAATGAGAAGCTCTTCCTCTTTTGGCAGACTGGCACATAGGCCACAATCAATATTTCTATCATGATGCTACCCTCCTCAATCTTCAGATTAAGGTTAGAGAGGTTGGCCTCTAATGGAATGGATGAAGATATCCGTCCTGATCCAGTAAACCACTAAAGCACTTGTGTCACTTTAAGTATGTGAGTAGTCTCCGTGATGTCGATAAAAGGTATGCATATGATTAAGTGCTTCTCTGAATTGGGGCCTTCATGCATAGTGTCATTGAAGGGTCCACCCAAGAGGCCGTTAAACAAGTATTCAAACATTTTTCCAGCTAACTGTACTTATTCATAGATGTGCAAAGATGTGCATCTTTGGTCTTCCAGCAAGCATTAGGTATCTCTTCTACCTAAGAGAAACCAGAAATATTTTCTTCCCATGTCTTATATTCCTTCAAAAAACAGGAGATGACTAGTATTATCCTTTTCTACCACAAGCTGCATTTTAAACATCTTAGCCTCATTCTTAATAAGGAAGAGCTGCTCCAGAGAATTCTGGGAAGGCCTGAATTTGACTTGGATGATTACAGAAGATTTTTTCCAGGACAAAATACTCATCTGACCTAAGGTCACTGGATGGAAAGGGGTCCAATGTTATGTCCCAGTCCTCAGCTGTTGACAGAGCTCAGATCCAGAGGGCTTCTTAGGGAAAATTCATGGTGAAATTATCCATGTGAAATGAAAATCAAAGTTTTCTAAATACAAAAGTGGGAAGTTTGCACAATAATATTTTGAGACCTCTGGGATCATGATAAAAGTAATTTTGAAAGTTTTGTATAAGTCTGAAGGAAACTCTAGCAGATCACTGACAGATAATTTTCAGAATGTTTTCATAGTTCAAAACACAAGCTGTTAGTTTATCTTTCTATCAGAAAGTTCGGCAAATGGCAAGCTCACATATGGGATTTTCACATGTCTTTAGGGGCCAGTTCTACAAGGTGCTGAGTTCTCTTTGTATGGCGCTGGGCATCCTCAAATTCCATAGACTTAAATGAGATTTGATGGCACCCAGTACCATGCAGGTGGTGCTCTGCACAACTCAGAACCAAGCATTAAATCACCAGTGAAGTATTCTGTGGTATTCTAGTTACAGCTCCCAGTCAGATAGGGTATCAGGGCCGGAGATAGTGGCATGATCTCTGCAAATCAAAAGGGTACGAAATGATTGTCCCCGAGCAAAATAAATCAGATCACCAGTCGTCTGTCCTGCTAAATTTCTGACCTCATCTCATCTCATCTCCCCATTTCAATTTCTTTCATGGCATTTTAGCCTTCTGTTCATATATTTCATTCTGGGACAGAGGCTTTCTCATTGTAACCCCTCCAACAAATTAAAGTGAAGCTATTCCAGACAATATATTTCAGGAGAAAAGCAGCCTGAATCATATGTATCATCATTCTAAACAGGGGCAATTCACAAATACAACTCAACTACTCCTCTTCGGAATGCTATTATCCAAGTTTCACAGCAAATGGCTACTCTTACAGGGATTTTTCTAACAGCAACTGGGCCAGATTCATCCACAGAGCAACTTGATGTACAAAGATGAATTTGGCCCACCAGCTTTATACATTTCCTCCAAAAAGACTATTTGCTTTGCATTCATACCATTTGAGAGAAAGCAAATAATTGTAGCCACCCACTTCCTGTTTCAGACAACCAAGGGTGAATTAGGGAGCTGGGTCTGAAGGGCCATCCTTCAGGTGTCACTATGTAGATTACAGAGCTGAGATTAATAGAAGCAAGACTTCATTGTTGTTTGTAAACACAAACACAAATTTACTTTTTATGCACTGAATCTAAAGAACAATGTTCCCTTTGACATAATACATGGAAACATAAAGCTGCCCATGAGGGTGAAAACAGCTTCAGCAACTTAAACAAAAATCTAGCAAAACATTTAAATGTTTTTCTCATGAGATTGTGGGAGCAAGGGATATAAGGTAAGCAGACTCCAAAAAGAGTCTTGAGACAGCTTACCTCACACGGCTGTAGTTTTGCTGTAGCTATAATAGCATGGTACATCTGATGCAATAGGCTAATGCTATGCTAGCCATCAATAAGGAAGTGCAGTGGAAAATGTATATTTTCAGTCTGGCTGCTGATTTTTCAAGTTCAAATTATCAAATGCAATAGGGGTGAGGATTTTCAACTCTCCTGTCAGTCACCCATGCATACTTCCAAGTCCTTCCTGTCCTATCTTCTCAATAACCTGCAAATTTCCATGATGTGAATTATGTAAAGAAAACCCTTCTGCACTCCTGGTTACACCCCACTCAAGACTTTATTTTAAAGAGTTCAAAAGAGAGTAGTCTTGCAACCCTCACTCTGTAGAGGAGGCTGACTGCAGTCAATGCGACTCATAAGAACAGCCATACTGGGTCAGACCAAAAGTCCATCTAGCCCAGTATCCTGTCTTCTTACAGTGGCCAATGCCAGATGCCCCAGAGGGAATGAACAGATCAGTTAATCATCGAGTGATCCATTCCCTGTCGCCCATTCCCAGCTTCTGGGAAACAGAGGCTAGGGACACCATCCCTGCCCATCCTGGATAATAGCAATTGATGGACCTATTCTCCATGAATTTATCTAGTTCTTCTTTGAACCCTGTTATAGTCTTGGCCTTCACAACATCCTCTGGCAGAGTTCCACAGGTTGACTGTCCTCTGTGTGAAAAAAATACTTCCTTTTGTTTGTTTTAAACCTGCTGCCTATTAATTTAATTTGGTGACCTCTAATTCTTGTGTTATGAGAAGGAGTAAATAACACTTCCTTATTTACTTTCTCCACACCAGGCATGATTTTATACACCTCAATCATATCGCCCCTTAGCTGTCTCTTTTCTAAGCTGAAAAGTCCCAGTCAACATAAGAATGACCTTACTGGGTCAGACCAAAGGTCCATCTAGGCCACTATCCTCTCGTCTGACAGTGGCCAATGCCAGGTGCCCCAGAAGGAATGAACAGAACAGGTAATCATCAAGTGATCCATGCCCTGTCGTTCATTCCCAGCTTCTGGCATTATTAATCACTCCTCAGACGGAAGTCGTTCCAAACCCCTAATAATTTTTGTTGCCCTGTTCTGAACCTTTTCCAATTCCACGATATCCTTTTTGAGATGGGGTGACCACATCTGCATAGCATTCAAGATGTGGGCATACCGTGGATTTATATAGAGGCAATATGATATTTTCTGTCTTATTATCTATCCCTTTCTTAATGATTCCCAACATTCTGTTTGCTTTTTAGGCTGCCGCTGCATATTGAGTGGCTGTTTTTAGAGAACTAGCCACAGTGACTCCAAGGTCTCTTTCTTGAGTGGTAACAGCTAATTTAGACCCCATCATTTTATATGCATAGTTGGGATTATGTTTTCCAATGTCCATTACTTTGCATTTATCAACATTGAAGTTGATCTGCCATTTTGTTGCCCAGTCACCTACTTTTGAGAGATCCTTTTGTAGCTCTTCGCAGCCTGCCTGGGACTTAACTATCTTGAGTAGTTTTGTATCTGCAAATTTTGCCACCTCACTGTTTACCCTTTTTTTACAGATCATTTATGAATATGTTGAATAGGACTGGGCCCAGTACAGACCCCTGGGGGACACACCTATTTACCTCTCTCCATTCTGAAAACTGACCATTTATTCCTACCCTGTTTCCTTTTAACCAGTTACCAATCCACAAGAGGACCTTCTCTCTTATCCCATGACAGCTAACATTGCTTAAGAGCTGTGGTGAGGGACCTTGTCAAAGCTTTTGGAAAATCTAAGTACACTATATCCACTGGATGCCCCTTGTCCACATGCTAGTTGACCCCCTCAAAGAATTCTAGTAGATTGGTGAGGCATTATTTCCCTTTACAAAAACCATGTGGACTCTTCCAACAAATTACGTTAATCTATGTGTCTGACAATTTTGTTCTTTACTATAGTTTCAACCAGTTTGCCTGGTAGTGAAGTCAGGCTTACCAGCCTGTAGTTGCTGGGATGACCTCTGGACCCCTTTTAAAAATTGGTGTCACATTAGCTATCCTCCAGTCATTTGGTACAGAAGCTGATTTGTCACCAGACTCCTCAGGTGAATAATAAATTATACATAATATTACCACCTAGTTCTTATATAGTGCTTTTTAATCAGTAAAGCACAAATCAATCATCATTATCCCTATTTTACAGATAGGAAGATTGAGGCACAGACAGAAGTGACTTGCCCAGTGGCAGAGTCCCCTGAGTCCCAGGCCTGTGCTCTGTTCATTAGGCTAAACTGCTTAAAGTCTGCCAGAGGAAAATTAAAGCTGGAAAATTCAGTACTGTCAACCCCAAATGTCCATAAATTATGATTATTCAAAAATGATTACTATGAGATTAAAATTAATAATAAATAATAATAATGCTAGCTTTGTATTCTTTCCATTTGCTTAATGAGTCTTGAGCCACTTTAGGTTTCACGTTTTCAAGCTTTTGTAAGCAATCATGTGGGCTAGAAACTTAAAAAAATAACCTAAAAACCTCTAGTGATTACCATATAATCACCTGACTCAAGGAGCTAAACACCAAATATTGTGAGACTCTCAATGAACTCAGGAGAGTGGGCAACAGTGAACATCTCCCTTGTTAAGATGCTGCATTGAGTTTGTTTCCTAAAAAAATAAATAAAGGAAAAATAAGACTAGTTGAAAGTTTTGCTTTGGAAATGCACTCATTTAGAGAAACTATATATTTCTGATGGTTGATATGACTGTAGTGAACAGAGTGTCTCTGCATGAGTTATAAAGGCTTATAGGCTCAATGTTATACTACTTCTTGATAGAAAGCTCCCATTAGGAATGCAGGATCAAGAGATCACTATTTAAGTAAAAACAAATTGCATCCAAATTGGATGTAAGAGCTTCATAATTTTAAAATCATTAATTAATGCAGGAGGTTCATTATTACTGACTGTATTAACACCTTCAATTCCAGGGAGGCATAAGGAGCAGTGTGAAGCAATCTAACAGTCTCTAATTTTCTAAAAGAAGGGTGGAGAGTCCTGGAGCCAGGGTTCCCAGACTTCCGGTTTTTGACCGGAACTCCTGCTTGAAAAGGGACCCATGTGGCTCCGGTCGGCAGTGCAGCGCGTCTAAGGCAGGCTTCCTGCTGGCCCTAGTGCCGCGTGGCTCCCGGAAATGGTCACCAGGTCCCTGTAGCCCCTAGACACATGGGGGCCAGGGAGGCTTCGGACACTGCCCTCACCCCAAGGGCCAGGTCCACAGCTCCCGTTGGCTGGGACCTGCACTCTGAACCTTCTCCTGCACCCCAACCCCTGCCCTAGCCTGGAGTCCCCTCCCACACCCAAACTCCATCCCAGAGCCCGCACCCCCCTCAACCCACTGCCCCTGCACCTCAAACCCCTTATACCTGGCCCCACCCAAGAGCCCACACCCCCAACTGGAGTCCTCTATCCCCTCTGCTCTGCACTCCAACCCTTTGCCCCAACTTGGAGCCTCTTCCTTCACCCCAAACTCCTCAACCCTGGCCCCACCCCAGAGTCCGAACCCCCACACACACTCTGAACCCCTTGGCCCCAGTCCAGAGCCCCCTCCTGCACCCCCAAGCCCCATATCCCCAGCCCCACCCCAGAGTCTGAACCCACAGCCAGAGCCCTCACCCCCTCCTGCACCCCAACTCCTTGCCCCAGCCCGATGAAAGTGAGTGCGGATGGGGGAGAGTGAGCGATGGAGGGAGGGAGGATGGAGCAGTGGGGCCGGGGCCTCGGAGAAGGGGCGGGACAGGGGTGTTCGGTTTGAAAGTTGGCAACCCTACCTGGAGAGCCAACGTCCAGTGGCATTCCAGGCAGAATGGTCTCTAACAGGGCTAAAGAACAGAAAAATCTTATCCTTCTGAAACTGCATATCTCTTTAAAATAAGAAGAGATACACCAGTAATAGATTATGCTGTTAAACTGAATCAAAAGATAGAGCGGTCGTCAGAAAGTCCCACTAGTTGAAAGTGATTCACATAGACTGTGTGTTAGTGATTATCTGCCAGCCTCTATGTACTGGGGGCACATTAACGCCTGCCACAATAATATGGGGATAATTTATTAATTTATTTTCTGCCTTTACTTGGCAGTTTAGAAAGAATAGAAGGGAGTCACTTGAGTAGAAGAGGGACTTCTGAGAGCTTTCATATGGTTATCGTTGCCAGGGAAACCACTTCTTCATTTCCGCATCATGGTCTACTGCTGTAGAAATCAGGGAATAAAGAAACGGAAAGAAATCTAATATTGTACACCAATTTCAGTGAGGAAAACCCACCTGCCCCACTGTGATTTGGAACAGTATATTGCTATATTTGTTGGGGATTTCAGAAGAAGGTGTAAAATGCAAGTACGTTGCATTGGAGGAAACTTAACGTTATACAAAATACTACCTTTTTCGGGGGGGAGGGAGAGAACACAGGGGCATTCTCTATGTATATGTTTATTTCTTGTCTCTCCCTGAGAAACATCTAACAGGTAGGCTGTCATAACTATAAAGGGAAGGGTAACAGCTCTCCTGTGTACAGTACTATAAAATCCCTCCTGGCCAGAGACTCCAAAATCCTTTTACCTGTAAAGGGTTAAGAAGCTCAGGTAACCTGGCTGACACCTGACCCAAAGGACCAATAAGGGGACAAGATACTTTCAAATCCTGGGGGGGGGGTGGGGTGGGAAAGGCTTTTGTTTGTGCTCTTTGTTTGGGAAGTTGTTCGCTCTTGGGACTAAGAGGGACCAGACATCAATCCAGGCTCTCCACATCTTTCTGAACAAGTCTCTCATATTTCAAACTTGTAAG
This sequence comes from Chrysemys picta bellii, assembly GCF_011386835.1. Lineage (NCBI taxonomy): Eukaryota > Metazoa > Chordata > Testudines > Emydidae > Chrysemys > Chrysemys picta. Next base: position 114,493,788 of record NC_088796.1, read on the forward strand.
TAAACAGCCAGGCAAGGCATGTTAGTTTACCTTTGTTTTCTCAACTTGTAAATGTACCTTTTACTAGGGTGTTTATCTCTGTTTGCTGTAACTTTGAACCTAAGGCTAGGGGGGTTCTCTGGGCTCTTTAAGTTTGATTACCCTGTAAAGTTATTTTCCATCCTGATTTTACAGAGATGATTTTTACCTTTTCTTTAATTAAAAGCCTTCTTTTTAAGAACCTGATTGATTTTCCTTGTTTTTAGATCCAAGGGGGTTGGATCTTGATCCACCAGGAGTTGGTGGAAGGGAGGAGGGGGAATGGTTAATTTCTCCTTGGTTTAAGATCCAAGGGGTTTGGATCTGTATTCACCAGGGAATTGGTGAAGAGTCTCTCAAGGCTACCCAGGGAAGGGAATTATCATCGAGAGTGGTGGCAGCGGACCAGATCTAAGCTGGTAGTTAAGCTTAGAAGTTTCATGCGGGCCCCCACATTTGTACCCTAAAGTTCAAAGTGGGGAAGCAGCCTTGACATGGTGGCAGAGCGGTGGGATCATTTTAAACCAAAAGTCAGTAAGGTTTTTCTTCTCCTTTCTAGCTGCTTGGAAAGCAGAGCTGAAGGTAGATGCATATCTTATCTCTCCTTGCCTGAAGGCAGAGGTGTTAAGTTTTTTTTTAACAAGGATCTTTGTTAAGAGAAGGGTTCAATCAGTGAGCAAACAGCTGGTAAAAGGAATTTACAAGCTGAATTGTTTTTTTTTCTTTCTACCTCTCAGGGATAGCTAGTTAGAAAGTCTCTGTTACCTCAGCAGCAGCCTGAGCTGAGTGCATCCCAGTTTCAGTCAACTGCAGAGGGGTGTGGCCCAGCACAAGAAAACAGGAAAATGACTACCAAAGAAGTAGCTAACAAAATAGAACTGGCCAGACTAGAAGCAGAAGAAAATGAAAAAAAAAAATCAGAGACTGCTTCAATTAAAAAAACTCGAGCAAGAAGCTGAAGAGAAAACCAAAGAGGAGGCCCAAAAGAGAGCTATGGAGCTGAAAGAAAAAGAGATGGAGCAGAGAGAAAGAGAAGAGAAGGCCAAAGAGGAGGCCCACAAGAGAGCTATGGAGCTGAGAGAAAAAGAGATGAAGCATGAACTGGAATTAGCACGGGCTAGGCCGAATATACTAGCCAATCCTAACAACCCCTCTCCAGGTACCCCTTCCCATCCCAGAAAATTCCCCACCTCCAAGGCAGGCGATGATACTGAGGCCTTCTTAGAAAATTTTGAAAGGGCCTGCCTTGGATACAGCATCACTACAGACCAGTACATGGTAGAGCTGAGGCCGCAGCTCAGTGAACCCTTAGCAGAAGTGGCGGCTGAAATGCCTAAGGAACACATGAATAGTTATGAACTTTTTAAAAACAAGGCCAGAATCAGAATGGGGTTAACACCTGAGCATGCCCGTCGGCGGTTCAGAGCCCTAAGGTGGAAACCCGATGTGTCATTTACCCGACATGCCTACCATATTGGGAAAAATTGGGATGCCTGGATATCAGGAGCAAATGTTAAATCTATGGAAGAGTTGCCCTTCCTAATGCAAATGGAGCAGTTTTTAGAGGGTGTTCCTGAGGAAATAGAAAGGTACATCCTAGATGGGAAGCCCAAAACTGTAACCGAGGAGGGGGAGATTGGAGCCAAATGGGTGGAGGTGGCAGAAAAGAAAAAAACTAGTAGCAGTTGGAGCGAATATCAGAAGGGGCAACCCGAAACCAAACTTTACCACCGGGGACAACCCAAGGCCCCACCCACATCCCAAGGGAAACCCCAGACACCTTCTCACCCCACCACACCAGTCTCCACCAACCAACATCGCCCCGGTGATACCTTAGCAGGGCGATGTTTTAAATGCAATGAACTGGGACCTATAAAGGCTTATTGCCCCAAGAACCCCAACCGATTACAGTTCATTACACCACAATCACACCAAAGATCCCCAGACCCAGATGCCTCTCTCATACCCTCGGAGCAAAGGGAAACCTTGAGAGTGGGCGGAAAGAAGGTTATCGCTTGGAGGGACACTGGGGCACAAGTGTCAACTATCCACCAATCCCTAGTGGACCCCAAACTCATCAACCCAGAGGTTCCAGTGACAATTCAACCTTTCATGTCACAGTCTGTAACCTTGCCTACAGCCAAGTTGCATGTCCAGTACAAGGGCTGGTCAGGAATGTGGACTTTTGCAGTCTATGACAATTATCCCATCCCCATGCTGCTGGGGGAAGACTTGGCCAACCATGTGAAGCTAGCCAAGAGGGTGGGAATAGTCACCCGCAGCCAGGCTAAGCAAGCTTGCACCCCCATCCCTGTTCCTGAGCCGTCCACCAGGGCCCTGTCTGTGTTACCAGAGACCCAGACAAAGGTGGTGGAACCGGATCCCCTGCCAACGACTGCAACAGCCGTAGTGGATCCAATCCCAGAGACCCAGCCAAAGCCAGTCCCAGAACCGGAACTGGCAACGCAACCAGCACCAGAACCACTGCCAGCACTGAGTCCAGCGCTTGCAAACCTGTCTACAACGCCCACGCCAGAGGGCACCAGCGAGCCGGAACTGGCAGAAGCAGCAGATAACCCTACCGAAGAGGCTCAGCCAGAGCCTGAAATACCACATAGTGCACCAGCGGACAGCGGTTCACAGTCAACGGAAACAGCCCCAGCACCTGCATCGCTTCCAGAGGGACCAAGCCCAAGTCCACAGTCCAAGGAGGAACTGATGTCTCCAGCATCAAGGGAACAGTTCCAGGCCGAGCAGGAAGCAGATGACAGCCTTCAGAAAGCTTGGGCAGCGGTACGGAGCACCCCACCGCCTCTCAGCTCTTCTAACCGATCCCGGTTTGTTGTAGAACAAGGACTTTTATACAAGGAGACTCTTTCTGGTGGGCACCAGAAAGACTGGCATCCTCAAAGACAGTTGGTAGTTCCCACTAAGTATCGGGTAAAGCTCTTGAGCTTAGCCCATGATCATCCCAGTGGCCATTCTGGGGTGAACAGAACCAAAGACCGGTTGGGGAAGTCCTTCCACTGGGAGGGAATGGGCAAGGACGTTGCTAATTATGTCCGGTCTTGTGAGGTGTGCCAACGAGTGGGAAAGCCCCAAGACCAGGTTAAAGCCCATCTCCAGCCACTACCCATAATTGAGGTCCCATTTCAGCGAGTAGCTGTGGATATTCTGGGTCCTTTCCCAAAGAAGACACCCAGAGGAAAGCAGTACATACTGACTTTCATGGGTTTTGCTACCCGATGGCCGGAAGCAGTACCCTTAAGCAACACCAGGGCTAAAAGTGTGTGCCAGGCATTAGCAGACATTTTTGCCAGGGTAGGTTGGCCCTCCGACATCCTTACCGATTCGGGAACTAATTTCCTGGCAGGGACCATGAAAAACCTGTGGGAAGCTCATGGGGTGAATCACTTGGTTGCCACCCCTTACCACCATCAAACCAATGGCCTGGTGGAGAGGTTTAATGGAACTTTGGGGGCCATAATACGTACATTTGTAAATGAACACTCCAATGATTGGGACCTAGTGTTGCAGCAGTTGCTTTTTGCCTACAGGGCTGTACCACATCCCAGTTTAGGATTTTCACCATTTGAACTTGTGTATGGCTGCGAGGTTAAGGGGCCATTACAGTTGGTGAAGCAGCAAGGGGAGGGGTTTACACCTTCTCCAGGAACTAACATTCTAGACTTTGTAAGCAACCTACAAAGCACCCTCCGACACTCTTTAGCCCTTGCTAAAGAAAACCTAAAGGATGCTCAGGAAGAGCAAAAGGCCTGGTATCATAAACATTCCAGAGAATGGTCCTTCAAAGTAGGAGACAAAGTCATGGTCTTAAAGGCGCTCCAGGTCCATAAAATGGAAGCGTCGTGGGAAGGACCATTCACGGTCCAGGAGCGCCTAGGAGCTGTTAACTATCTCATAGCCTTCCCCACCTCCAACATAAAGCCTAAGGTATACCATGTTAATTCTCTTAAGCCCTTTTATTCCAGAGAATTAAACATTTGCCAGTTTACAGCCCAGGAAACAGATGATGCGGAGTGGCCTGAAGGTGTCTACTACGAAGGAAAAAGGGATGGTGGCGTGGAAGAGATGAACCTCTCCACGACCGTTGGACGTCTGCAGCGACAGCAGATCAAGGAGCTGTGCACAAGCTTTGCACCAATTTTCTCAGCCACTTCAGGATGGACTGAACGGGCATGCCACTCTATTGACGCAGGTAATGCTCACCCAATTAGAACCCCACCCTACCGGGAGTCACCTCATGCCCGAACTGCTATACAAAGGGAAATCCAGGACATGCTACAGATGGGTATAATCCGCCCCTTTAATAGTGCATGGGCATCTCCAGTGATTCTAGTTCCGAAACCAGATGGGAAAATACGCTTTTGCATGGACTACCGTAAGCTAAATGCTGTAACTCGTCCTGACAACTATCCAATGCCACGCACAGATGAGCTATTGGAGAAATTGGGACATGCCCAATTCATCTCTACTTTAGACTTAACCAAAGGGTACTGGCAAGTACCACTAGATGAACCCGCTAAGGAAAGGTCAGCCTTCGTCACCCAGGCAGGGGTGTATGAATTCAGTGTACACCCTTTCAGGTTGCGAAATGCACCCGCCACCTTCCAAAGACTTGTAGATGGTCTCCTAGCGGGATTGGGAGAATCTGCAGTTGCCTACCTCGATGATGTGGCCATTTTTTCTGATTCATGGACAGAACACCTGGAGCACCTGGAAAAAGTCTTCAAGCGCATCCGGCAGGCAGGACTAACTGTTAAGGCTAAGAAGTGTCAAATAGGCCAAAACAGAGTGACTTACCTGGGGCACCAGGTGAGTCAAGGAACTATAAATCTTCTACAGGCCAAAGTGGATGCTATCCAAAAGTGGCCGGTTCCAAAGTCAAAGAAACAGGTCCAATCCTTCTTAGGCTTGGCCGGATATCATAGGCGATTTGTACCACACTACAGCCAAATCGCTGCCCCGCTGACAGACCTAACCAGAAAGAAACAGCCAAATGCAGTTCAGTGGACTGATGAGTGTCAAAAGGCCTTTAACCAGCTTAAGGCGACACTCATGTCTGACCCTGTGCTAAGGGCCCCAGACTTTGACAAACTGTTCCTAGTAACCACAGATGCGTCCGAGCGGGGCGTGGGAGCAGTTTTAATGCAGGAAGGACCGGATCAAGAATTCCATCATGTCGTGTTTCTCAGCAAGAAACTGTCTGAGAGGGAAAGCCACTGGTCAATCAGCGAAAAGGAATGCTACGCCATTATGTACACGCTGGAAAAGCTACGCCCATATGTTTGGGGACGGCATTTCCCACTACAAACAGACCATGCTGCGCTACAGTGGCTTCATACCGCCAAGGGGAATAACAAAAAACTTCTTTGGTGGAGTTTAGCTCTCCAAGATTTTGATTTTGAAATACAACACATTTCAGGGGCTTCTAACAAAGTGGCTGATGCACTCTCCCGGGAAAGTTTCCCAGAATCAACTGGTTAAAAATTGTTCTTGGAATGTGGAACATATTGTTAGTTTTTATATAATCAGTAATATGTCTAAAGGTGCATGTGTCTTATTAACTCTGTTTTCTCCTAGAGCTCCAGGAAGAAATCACAGCCAGTGTGGAACCGGCTGTCCAACACTATCTGTGACTTGGGGGGCGTGTCATAACTATAAAGGGAAGGGTAACAGCTCTCCTGTGTACAGTACTATAAAATCCCTCCTAGTCAGAGACTCCAAAATCCTTTTACCTGTAAAGGGTTAAGAAGCTCAGGTAACCTGGCTGACACCTGACCCAAAGGACCAATAAGGGGACAAGATACTTTCAAATCTTGGGGAGAGGGGGAAGGCTTTTGTTTGTGCTCTTTGTTTGGGAAGTTGTTCGCTCTTGGGACTAAGAGGGACCAGACATCATTCCAGGCTCTCCACATCTTTCTGAACAAGTCTCTCATATTTCAAACTTGTAAGTAAACAGCCAGGCAAGGCGTGTTAGTTTATCTCTGTTTTCTCAACTTGTAAATGTACCTTTTACTAGGGTGTTTACCTCTGTTTGCTGTAACTTTGAACCTAAGGCTAGAGGGGGGTCCTCTGGGCTCTTTAAGTTTGATTACCCTGTAAAGTTATTTTCCATCCTGATTTTACAGAGATGATTTTTACCTTTTCTTTAATTAAAAGCCTTCTTTTTAAGAACCTGATTGATTTTCCTTGTTTTTAGATCCAAGGGGGCTGGATCTTGATCCACCAGGAGTTGGTGGAAGGGAGGAGGGGGAATGGTTAATTTCTCCTTGGTTTAAGATCCAAGGGGTTTGGATCTGTATTCACCAGGGAATTGGTGAAGAGTCTCTCAAGGCTACCCAGGGAGGGGAATTATCATCGAGAGTGGTGGCAGCGGACCAGATCTAAGCTGGTAGTTAAGCTTAGAAGTTTCATGCAGGCCCCCACATTTGTACCCTAAAGTTCAAAGTGGGGAAGCAGCCTTGACATAGGCCAATCAGCTGTGATTATAAACTAAACAAATAATAATTCTATAACTCTTCCCCTGAGAAGGGCCTGCAGCTCAGCAGCACCATTATCAGCCCGGAGTCAGTAATGCCCAGAGAGTTCCTGCAGCCATGACCCCCTCTTCTAGCCGCACAAGGCGAGCCAGCCCCAACCTACCACTCTTACCTTTCCACAACTTGCCAGTTCAGCTTCAGATCACGTTAACTCAGTATCTGCCCCTCTGTGATGCTTACCCATACTCACTGTAGGAATACTGCTAATACTGAGGTGATGATATTTACTTATACATGACAACTGACAAGTGTTTTTTTCCTGCACATTGAGCATATTTGGTACCTAAAGGGCCCAAGCAGAGATCAACTAGAAAATGTACATACTCATACACTGCTGGATCTGTCAGACTGCAGCCCAAGCAGTGTGCACTGTAGTTCTGACCATATACAGTGTTAGCCCAGCTAGACACTCATAAAAATTAGATAAAAACAAAACTACTACTCTTCCTCTTCCCCGCTTCCAAAATCTCCTGACTCGTTTGCATGCGGCTATGCAAGTGGCCATACATCCCTTATAAATGGTTAGATTGTGGACTGCCAGGACACTTGTTATAGCAAGGGATGGCAAGACACCACACCAGTTACAGCAGTGGAGGAGAAGAGAAGTTTATAAGAAGGCTGATGATGACTCAGCATAAATTGTCTGGGAAATTTGGTTTCTAGTTTGTATCTTGCTGAAATAAACTGCATCCCACTAAGTAGACAACACATGGATCTCTAATGGAAGGTAAGACAAAAGGCTTACCTTTTGCAAAACAAAGGCTATGTGAGAGTCTCTATATTTGGTTGTCATCATTACTTGATTCGGATTGCCAAGAAAAATGGAAGCCTTTATTCCACAAGTTTTTGTAGCAAATGCATTACCTTCTTTCAGTGTTTCCACCTCCTCCTTCTCTAGGGAGCAGGCTAATTGTATCATATTCAAACTCAAACGCAAAGTAATTTCCAGCAATAAACCCCCCTAATCTGACTGCAAAAAGAATAAAAGAGATAGCAAAAGCCATAGTGACAGGAACAGTCATGTCCTCTTCTATTAAATAGTACAAAGAGGAAACATGTGGGAATAGTTGGGGTTTGGAAAACCTTCAGAAACCAAGCTAATGTTCTGACCAAAGGTTAATTCTACTTTTCAGTTGGTTAATCTCACTCTTTTGCAGATGTTAAAAAGAACTAAAGAATCAAAGGAATTGATTGCTGTTTTATGGAGAAAAAGGCAGTGATTTTGTAAGCTGGCTATAAATATAGTGCATAACTTTCAATTAATCACAAACATACGCAAATGGCGTTACCACCCAGCATGTTTGTCCAAGACTGGATCAGAGCTCCTTGTGTTAAAAGCACACAGCCTATTCAGGAACTGTTCTGTCTTGACAGTCTAAAAATCAATTTTACCTAAACCAGTGTGACTTTCTCATACTGGGAATGCCACAATCTTAAAAATCTTCAACTCTTTTTTTTTCTATTGGGAATATACTCCACCTCGCTTCTTATTTTGTGGCAAAAATTTGTTCTCAGATTAACATGGCAGACCATGACCTGGATATTGAGATCCTCCTACCTGCGGGGAACACCCATCTACTCTCCCCTATGTGTCAGGAAAGTAGGGCCCCAAATCAGGATTCACCATGTGGAAATGAAAGCAGGGTTTTGCCCTTGCTAGTTAATCATCCACTCTAGTGCACTCTATTATTGGGTATAGAGTATCCAATCCTGGTCTCGCCCCCCCCCCTCCCGTGAATGGGAACACTCACTCCCAGTGCCTCCGAATGGTTGGGTAGGGGGGGGGGGTGGCAGGTTGCCTTCCTCCTGGGCGTTCCCCTTTCTTACTGCAGTTCCGCCCTGCAGTGGTCAGTCCTTTCAGTGACTCAGCCCTCTGGCCAGGTCATGCTTTCAAGTCCACCTCTTTCAGGGTACATACAAAAGAGTCCAATACTTTTCAGAATTCAGCGAAAGATTCAGGGTCAGGGCTTGTGGTGTGGACCATTGGTCTTCCCCCAACTAGGTTCCCAGCCAAAGGAGAGATGTCTGTAGATGTCCCTCTTTAGGGGTTGGCAGGAAAGCCTGGGCCAATACTCTCCAACAGGCTCTGATCCAGGGCCCAATAGTAGGCAGCTAAAGCCTGCACCTCGGGGTGCTATACAGCTACTTCCCTAGGTCACGTGCTACCAGTCCTCTCTTTTCACACAGGGAAGAATAAATAACTAAAACACCTTCAGGTCCCGTCTTTGTAGGCTTGGTCACTACTGCAAGGCAGCAGGTAGCAAGAGCCTCTGTGGAGCTCCTTCCCAGGAGGTCAGAGTGCAGGCCAGGTCAGCTCACCTCCCTCTCTGCTGCTGGGCTGCTCTACTTTTGAGCTCCTCTTCCAAGTGAAGCATGCTTTCCAGGTGTGGCGCAGTGGAGTTGCCTGGGCCCAGAGCTGCTGCTTAACCCTCTTCCTTACAGATGTGGTGTTTGTATCACAACCCCACGATCATTTTTAATTTTTAAAGTAGATAACTCCAAAGCCAGCTAACTTTTCTAACAGATATTGTAATAGATTATCAGGCTTTAGGACCCTGGGTGGAGATACAGTCCTATTCTGCTGACTCACCCAGACAACCTGACCAGGTCCAGAATGTCTGATTAACTTAAACTCAGAGAGAAGAAAGGCTGAGTGTCTCTGTAAGAAGAAGGGATTCAAAGCCCTGTGGAGAAAAGCTATGGGAGCAGCCGGGGGACTCAGGAGCTAAAGGTTATGTTGAACTATTTGTAAGTACAGTCCTGAGTCAGATTTTTGTGTTGGTTGTTTGAGTGAAGTCACTCAGGCAGCTAAATACAAGTCAACCCAGGGACAGGACTTGAGAAGAAATTACCTTGTTCATGTGCATTTGTCTGTATGTGATGCTTTATTTCTTATAAGTCATTAGACTTGCTCATTTATAATACACTATATTTACACAGATTGCATACTTCACCATCTGCACATTCATTATATGGAGTGATAAAATACTGCTCTAAAACTCTGTCGATAGAACGTATACATTAATTAAACCAGCTGGCCTGAAGATGTGATGGCAGACACCTGAGTTTGTATCCAGATTTGATTTTCCAGCCCCTTTGGCTGGCAGAGCTCAAGCTTGCCACCAAAGTGAAAATCTCTACCTCTGGATGGAAAGAAGCCGCTTCTACCAAGAGTGTCCCAATAGCTATCCAAGGGACTGGATAGCTAAAGAGGCAGCTATTCGCTTTCATTAGGAGTTGTAGAAAAAGTGCTGGGCAAGGGGCCAACTGCTGGAGATAGGTGGGCTAGAGGAAAATCATGGAAACAATGGCAAGACATATCACTCTTCCCCTGGTTGCCCCTTCTGGCACACACTGCATGCCCTCTTCTTTTATTCAGTATCACTCAACCAAACATCCTGCATGGCTTAAATAAGCTGTACTGTACTTAACAGCAATACTATGGGGACAGAAGCCTTAAAAGATGATTGCATGTTGTGTCAGAAAAGATTGTGCTACATATTATTCACACTTCAAATGCTATAGACAAGATAGATATGAAAAAGGAATGTGTGGCAGGCCAGAGAAAGCTCAAATCCCATTTTCTTTATAGATTTTAACTGGTTGACTGACCAGTTTCCTACAGATCAAACCATCTCAAGTGACTTTGTGTCAGAAAGACTTGTGCTTTCCCACAGAACTTCTTCAAACTTTAGATGTGAAGAAAACAAGTCAGATACATATTAAAAAACAACCCCCCCCACACAATACCAAAAAACAAACCCTAAAACAGAGATACTGTGATTTAAGCTTCTATAAGAGTTGAGGGAAGCTGTAGCAATGAATTTTGAAAAACCTTTCAACGGTCCAATAAGCATGAAAATCCATTGGCCTAAAGGGAAATAAACAACACAGTCTCTTCCATTACTAAAGATCACTGTTGATTTAAGCCAGTTCTCCAGTCCTATCCAAATTCTGTATGTTTGAAAGGGACAAACACACAGAGGAAATCGTGGGTGTATGTGTGCTGTACATATGAATGTTTATCTATCTATCTAGCGATATGAGAGGTCTGTAGCCAGAAGTGCTATCTGAAAAAATGCCAAGACTAATGCAGAAGATGGATTTTTTCCCCCCTACCAAGATAAAATAGCACTGCATAAATATATACAAGTGGGCAATGAAAGAAGAGCATTTTTAGAGTCTGGTTTATGAGATAGAAGAGGTTTCAGTTCCAGTTGGTTAATGTGCAGTTAGATTGCAGAGCGCTGAACTCAGGGGAAATAAGAAAAGGAGGACAGAGGAAGAAATTGAGTGACCTTCCTGTCTGTTGAGCTGGCAGAACCCATGAACCTAAATAGTGCCATTAATGAAAGGCTGGACCACTGCACAGGGCTGATCAATCACTGAGAACATCTAAATCAAATTCCAAGGGCTGAGCTCTTATATTTCCCAAATGTCTCCAATTGCCAGCATATTTATCCCTTCATTTGCAGTAAATGTGATCTAGCGAAAAATCGAGTACACACCGAACAGCACCTGAATGTGATCTCAGACCCTCAAAATCCATATTCAGTAGAGTTCAACTTAATCTCCGCATACTTTAGCTAATTTGAGGCTAGACTGTCATAGTCCTTACTCAGCCACTCTTACCCCCTTGCTCAGATTGCAACTCTGGCTCACATAGGGAAAACAAAAAATACTTGTTTAACATTCCCTGGTGCAAGCAAATGGGTGGAGAAAGAGCCTAGAGTGCCAGGGAATGGGCAGACCCTTGGCCAAGCACGCAGGAGGGAAGTAAGCTGCTCTAGGAAAAGTAACTTCTTCCTCCACATAGCAAGAGGGATCAGGAGGAAAATCTGGCAATGACTCATAAAGCAACTGAAATATCTTCTCTGATATTAGCTATACACTGCCCCTTACTCTTGCAATGGAATGGAAACCTTACATTAGATTGTAAAGATACAATGCTGCCCTTACAGAGGAACACGCCATAGTCTTCATAACAAACAGAGCTGAGTATTTTTTCAGGAATATCCGTTCAAATTCAAAAGTTAACTTTGATTTAACCATGTGTTAAATGTTTGCATGTCTGTTTTGCTTTTCACAAACATTTAAATGTAGTACCGCCCTACTCGGGCACTGGAGTACTATGTCCAGTTTTGGTCACCACTGTATAGAAAGGATGTAGAGAGAAACTGGAAAGGATCCAGAGGTGAGTGATGAAGATGGTCAAAGGGATGGAATGCGAGCCATGTGAGCAAAGGCTGAAGGAACTGGGTATGTTTAGTTTGGAAAAGAGGAAATTAAGGGTGGGAGGGAGGGACATGATAGCAGTCTTCAAATACTTGAAAGGCTGCCAAAGAAAAGTTGTTCTCTCTTGCTATAGAGGGCAGGACAAGAGGCAATGGGTTCAAACTACAGCACAGCAGATTTAGATTAATTCTCAGGAAAAACTTCCTAATTGTAAGCATAGTAGGACAATGGAACAAACTGCCTAGGGCAGTTGTGGAAGTTCCTCACTGGAGATTTTCATAAAGAGGCTCGATAGCTGTCTTGGATGATTTAGACACAACAAATCCTGCATCTTGGCAGGCAGTTGGACTAGATGACCCATGAGGTCCCTTCTAACCCTCTGGTTCTATATTGCTCAAACTTTTCTAGCACAAATAATCACAAACAAACAAAATGAATTTTAAGCTTGAATAGTCAAATATTGGAATTATATATGTGATTGTAAAATTCATCATTCATCACAGAAGTCATCCAGTCAGAGCAGAATCAACAACATGTGACTTCTGCAGCTGAATTACAACACACATTGTAAATGTTTGCCAATAAGCTTTGCATGCAAAATCTGCCGACCAAGAATTATTCACTGAAGAAATCCACAAATAACTTAAAATAATGAGTAAATATGAGAATTTCATAATCTGTTTGCTGACAACCGATAAACTGACAGAAAAGCAAAATTGTTGATTAAATTATTCATTGCTAATTATTCACTCAGCTCTAATAATATCTCGATTGCATCATTAGGGAGAAATCAAAGTGCCATTTTAATTTGGCAAGGAGCAGGGGTGGGGGAAGGAAGGGACATTAGCTGTTCGTGCTTCTATTTTTATACATCATGATGTGTATGTCATTTTTGAATCCTGTCCTGAATTCTGGTGACAGGCATCATCTCAAGTCTTAAGAACATTCAGGATCCTAATTTCCAATATATGTGCCTAATTTGTGAGTATTAAAATTTTTGTACTCATCTGTGAACGAGTTCATTGAACACGAACATGCTCACTGTATTAACAACATGGATAACTGTGTCACAAGCTGTTCAAAAATCATGAGTCTGGGTCTCAAAAATCATGAAATTGGCTTAAAAATCATGAGATTTTTGAAAAAAGTAATAAATCTTGGGCTCAAGCTGAAATTTTCAGCTAATCACATGAATGTCGGAGTGTGGCTTTAAGAAACAAAAATCAAATATATCAAGACTCAATTGAATTGAAGTAGCAACTGTACCCGCGGAGTACCCAGCTGCATGAACAATGGCACGCATACACATTTTCTGGTACAAAGTAGGTGCTTGTAGTAAAACATTTGGCCCTCAAAGCTTCCGAGTGTGAAATAGATAGGAAAGAATCAACCAGTGTGACTGATCGGGATCTGGGGTTGGAATTCTGAAATCTTGAACCTTATATTGTACTGTAGCCTGCCCTTTATACTCCTCTTACAATAGGCTCTGCAATTTACTGCGCTCCATTTTGGCTGCACACTCTCCCCTAATACATGTTATAGGAAATCAGTAAGCCAGCGCCAGCTCTATTATTAGGGTTACGCATGCACCCAGAACAGACTTACATGCATGCACATCACAGCCCATCAGAAAGAGAATGTAAATGACACTCGTCCTATTTCAGGAGGGCCCAAAGAACCATAACAAACTGAGCTAGCTGGCAGCAGGAGCAGAAATAACATGAGAAAGTGCCTCCCTTCTTAAAGAAAAATAATGTAAACCTCTTCAGGGCTTACCGAGCCCTGGGCTCTGCATCACATGTTATTACTCCAGAAAGTGCACTGTGCGATTTTCATATTTGATTTTTTTCATAATCATAAAGCAATTGTTCTTAGCTCTCATCTCTGTCATGCCACAGAACGATGAATGCAAAACTGGGAAATGTTCTACAAGGAGATCTGATTGTTAAGCACTGTCTTACATTGTCAAGCAATGAGATGGAAGACCTACTGTAGCATACGCTTCTGCTTCATCGGGGTTCTGAGAAAAATAGGAAAAAGAACTCCTGTCTGCCTTTCATATTCTTTGTCCAAGAGCTGAGCAGAGTGACAAGTCCAGAAAGCCTCTCTAATTTGAAATGGCTAGACTTTGACATCCTTGATTAACAATGCAGCAGTTCAGAGGAGACTTGACAGCTAGATGACTACAAATATCCTCTCGGAGAAACAAACAGTTCATTTACAAATTACATTCATTAGTTTGTAGGTTACTCCAACTGGAGATGGCAAAATGTAACTAATGCTGAATTATTGTGGTGGAAGTACCAATAAAAGTTAAGTTTCCCTAAAATTACATCTTTAGAAATGAGGGCCTGCACTGCACCCCGCAGCTCCTGCCAAACTACAGGAAAGCACAAACTTGTTATAGTCCAGAGACATAAATGTAATGGGATCATGAGGCAGAGAATTATAAGGTGTTCCAGCAACAAACTTACTTACATTGATTATTTTACTTTAAAAAAAATGCACCAATCACAATGTCGCTGGACTCATGTATGCAAATTAGTACTATTGCTAATTTAACCTGATGGCAGCTTAACTCTATTAAGACTAAGCATGGAGCAATCAGGGATACAGAAGTATCCTGAAATGGCAAACCCCAATTCAAAGGGCAAGCACTATTCCTGTCAGTCTGTCTGAAGCATTTCAAAGGCAACTAACACTGGTATCTTCAACTCAGTTCTCTCTAAATCAGTGGTTCCCAAACTGGGATTTGTGAACCCCTGGGGGTTCGTGAAATGTTACAGGGGGTTCTCAGGGAAAAATTCCCTAATGGCGGCCAGAGCTGTCCCTAGGGACCCCGGGCAGCATGGGACCAGCAGCCCGGAGTCCCTAGACTTCCAAGAGCTAAGTAGATCAAAGCAAGCAGCTCTATCACACTGAGGAGACTGAACCTTCAAGACTCCTTATAAGAAATAGAAAGGGAGGTGGATATTTTTTGCTGTTTTTAAAATGAAATAGGCAGCTAGTGTTGTTTTTAAAATTATTATGAAGAACAAGATTAAGCTTTGTTGTAACATGCGTTTTTGCCTGGACTGCTCAAGACCTGAATGCTTGTATAGAAGGAACTCTTTGAGTTGGCTTCTTAAATACCTTCATGCTGTTTCGCATCTGATACTCCTTGATGAAACATAGGAGCCTTGTCTTATAACAGGCTTATTCAAAGTGACACAAGCTACGAAAGTGAGATCTTGGAAGAGTGTTGCCATTTTCATAATGCAATAAAAAGACTGTAATGATAAATAATCATTAATAATACATAGTGTGTAATAAGCATGTCACAAAAACACATTTTATATGTCCAAGATCACTGCTTTTATAATTTATACTCAGGTAAAGGAGAAAATCCCTGGAAATATTCATTTTTAAGAGGGGGTTCACGAGACTTGACATTTTAGTGAAAGGGGTTCACAGGTTGTTAAAGTTTGGGAACCACTGCTCTAGATGATGCTTCTAACCAACAAATATCACTTCTATTTCAATTGCACTCAGGCCCAACCATCTCATTCTCATATACCCCAATCATGCAGCTTATTTGATCTTTCACATTCCCTCATTCCTGCCCTGTATATTAACTCATAAGCTCTCCTGGGCAGTGAATGTGTTTCTGCCTGCAAGATGCCTGGCACACTGTGGATAAATATGGTAATATAGAAAAGAACTACTGTTTTACGTGGCTGATATGAACATTGTCCGTAGAGGAGCACTATTCCTGACTGCAGTTGTTCTTCTTCCAATGAGACATTGAACCAGCTTATACTGTATCAAGGAATACAAGCTTTAACATGCTAACTGGCTGCTTCCTCAGGTCTGTATGGGTAAAACGGATTTCACATTTTAAGTTCTAAAATTAAATTAATTTTTTTAAAGAATGACAAAAATGAATATTCTCCACAATAAAATATACCACCCGAGAAAGCAGATGATTTCCCTCAGAACACCTCCAAACAAACTTTATGGCCTCTTTTATATAGCACCTCATAGCACAGACAGGGCAAGGGCCATCTTGACTGTAAGATGCTACAGAATGGGGGGAAACCTGATGCATGGTCCTGCAGCAGCAGTTCCTGGATTGCATTTGGTCTTTGTGTAATAAGCATAGTTTACATTCCCTAGATGTTCTGCCAAAGGACTGCTATGCCCAAAGTAACGGGCGTTATACAAAATTGGATTATACTCCAGTTCTATGCTGGTGTAACTGCTGATTTCAAATGGAATTACGCTAGTGTAAAACAGAAGCAACAACACAGTGAAGCAATATTAATATTTCCTGTCTTTTCCTACCATCTAAACAGACATGGCTCATGGATAGAATGTTTAATACATTTCTTGATACTCTTTCAATCAAACGACTTGAGCTTTTGGATGATATACTACAGGTTTCAGAATGAACAACAAAGAGCTAACCTCAGCCTTCTTTTATTTCAGCAGGAAGCAAGTAAGTGCACAGCAACTAGCCGCCATCACTAAGACTTCAGAGACTGAGCTGTTATGCTGACTGACATTTCTGTTGGTCAAAGCATTACTGCGTTACTGTAGTGAACTATCAGTGCCATGGGTGCTAGATGCACACATCCCATCCATTTCTAATAGAATTGCCAACGAGGGGAACAGAGAGAGAGAGAGAAGCAGACATTATGAACACACAAAACCAACCCACACAAAACTAAACAAAGCAAAAAACCCACTACGGAAGGCTGATTCATTATGTCAACTCATCAGGGGTCAGAACAACACATTTGGCAAGGCATTGGCTTTTTGACATTACTGAGATCATTGAGCCAGTGATCAACCGATTTGCCTTGTCAGTTTTCTACAGAACTGTTCCAGAAAACTAAATTATTTCTGGGTCAGCAATGAAAAGAGAAGAAAATAGAAGGGTCAGAGTGCGGAGAAGGCAGTTAGATAGTAACATGAATCAGTGATCAAATGCTAGCTTTAATAATAATGGTTCCCACCGCAAAGTCCTTATTTATAGCCATACTCTGCCACCCGTACTCAAATGGAGTCCCATTGGACTATGCATATACTAAGTTACTATTCACACTGAGTAAAGGTGGCAGACTCTGTCCCTAAGTGAGGAACAGGTAAGGTTTTTTAAGGTTTGAGCCCTTTGCCGTGCTTAGAAGGCAGCATATTGGATTACAGCAACTAAAGTAGGATATTTAACAAGATTTTTTTGTTGGTGATTAATAAATATTGTGGAGCGGAAGAGCTGAAAGAAGGATTTTTTAAAGAATTAAAATAGAGATACTTCTGAACCCTGGGATATTAACAGACTGGTAGGTTAGGGGACAAATTCTGCCCTCAGTTACATATACATGGATACAACTATGGGAAGAATTCAACTCACAGGGCAAATTCAGATCAGGTATAGCCTCATCAATACCTATGGAATTCTCTAGGCAAAATTCAGCCATGATGTAAACAGTGATAAGTTAGATGCTGGGTCTGATCTTCATCCCCTGATCTATCCCCCTTTGTGATAGAGAGGATTCCCCTTATGTGGGCCAATCCCTGGCTTGTGTGATGGAGGACACTGGGTAAGCACCTTGTTTACAATTAACAATTGTAAATGAAGACAGCTAAACCAACTAACAGGAGGGTGTAAGATTAAAAGGTGAGAAGATACAACCCCTCAAATCCCCTCAGTTACTCTTCCTACCTGATCTCCCCCTCCTTTTTCCCTACTTTCTGACCAACTTACACCCACTGTGAAAGTAAGACAGCCATTTAAGTCACTACTGAATTTGGCCCACAATAGGAAACATTATCCACATCTCCTTTAAACAGCATGTTAAATTACCCAACTTGGCACATGAAATGCACCCAATGATTACAATAACTCCTACAAATACACAGTGTGTCATGTCTTGTACTTAAATACAGTAGATTTTTCTTTCTTTTCCTAACAGTGTATTCCAAGGGAAGTGGTATAGCATGACACACACTTCGTATCGTGCAGCAGTGAACTTTGATATTCAGTGTCTTTTTGATTCCTATGAATATACTCTGATGACTAGGAGGCATTCCACGATATGCATCAAACCGGTTAGCTGTCCCTAAAATGAATCCAAAGGACATAAAAGTCAAACAGATGATAGCAATGCCTGAGCATAGACCTTGTTTAATGCAGACTTCAGAAGCTAATAACACCATCCCTGCCCATCCTGGCTAATAGCCATTGATGGACCTATCCTCCATGAATGTATCTAGTTCTTTTTAAAACCCTGTTATAGTCTTGGCCTTCACAACATCCGCTGGCAAGGAGTTCCACGGGTGCATTGTGTGAAATGGTATAATAATGGTGCACAGGAATTGATTGTATTTGGGATGGGATAATAGCAAAAATTGATTCACAGGCTTGCCAAATCATGCCAAATCCTGGCTTGTAAGGGCTTGATGTTGCAAGAAACTGGGCACTTTGGCTCCAGCAAAGGACTTAAGCACAGGAGATGCTCAACGTTTCATAGGTTTAGGCCCTTAAAAACTGTCATATATCTTACCTGGAATGGTTAGAAAACCATGCAATCTGATCCAACTGGAATTGACTGTTATTTTCTCTCTTTTCTCCTGTAACTGTCACATGCAACTTACTGACCTGTGTTAAATGGCACAAAACAGGACAGCTGTTTTCTACTCCTACTCAAAGTTCCTGGTGTCTCCAGGTTGTTATTCATTTTGAATTAGACTGACAATCGGTGGACAAATCATCTTGTGGCTAGCTCAGAGGACTAGGACTCAAGAGACCTTAGTTCACTTCCTAGTTCTGCCACAGGCTGTCTGCCTGACCTTGGGTAAACTACTTCATCTCGCTGTACTTCAGTTTCCTCATCATCTGTAATAACACTTAGAGTATGTCACAGAGGGATTGTGAAGCTTAATTAATGTTTGGAAAGCACACTGAAAGTCATTGGATTGAAGGTACTATAGAAGTGAATTATCATTAATTGATCAGTGCATTGTAATTGTCATAACTAGAGATTCCTGGACAAACAACTAAGGAGGCTAGTGAGGTTTGTGAAGGAAGACAGATGTATTTGTATTCAGAGATGCTTGCAGAATGACATGAAACAAGGTCACGAACAAGGATCTCTGCTGACTAGATTATGAGCATCATTTTGTAACCTTTGTTTTAGTAGTTTGGCATTTTGTTGATTTGTTGCAATTTTTTTTCATCTGTAGACAGAGAATTGTACTTTTGATCACACAATTAATGCCTTCTTGTGACTACTCTAAACTAAAACTGTCAGTAATAATGTCCAATTCCCATCAGGCCAAATTTCAATTCAAAAAGCCTTAAATCAAAGTTGATCACATATTGGCCAAAGAAACTACAGGCTCCAAATATTGCATTTCCATTTCTGGACTCTTTGGAAAGTTGCCTGGTATTGGAGCCTATTTATTAGAGTAAGGCCTAGAACAGAATATATATTAGTTCACTGCTACAGAGGAATGGTACATTGTTCATAGTTTATTATCCCTGTGGGTATCATAATGACTTTCTACCTGTATTAAATCCCTATGTTTTGGTAATGAAATGCATTCTCTTGTGCCCTAATGAGCACTTGAACATAATTTATAATCAAATGTTATGAATTTGCAATTCGCAACATTTCCCATTGCAACATATAAGCATTCTTAATATATATTCCAAGTTCTAACTATCTTTACAGTTGAATCAGTCACTCATCTTAATATTGGCCAAATCTTCAGTTATAAGGATAAAATGGAACCCTAACAGAGATGTGTCTCAGTCAGACCCCTCAACAGGAATACACACAAACAATGGGAAATTGAAATAGGGCTGATAAAATCACCTATGTAGCTAATGCACACAAGAGATCACCGTTCCTCTTAAGTGGTAGTGGATAAGGGGTTTTGCCACTTACTTTTGGCCAGATTCTGCCACCCTACCCCTGACATTATGGACGATCTACAGTTGAAATACATTTGGATTTCTGGCTTGTCCTCCCTTGTACCCTAAAAAGCGCAGGTTTGGTTTTTTGGCATCTGAATCTTGTACTGCAGCCACAGGGTGGATAAATTGTATTTTAAAGAATGGCATTGCTGGATAAAGTGAGACACAGAAAGAGATTGTGTGATTCCATAAGGAGTCTAAAGACCATAAGCATACTTCCTGTGCTGATTTCCACATTTAGCCATGGAGAGAAAGCATTAGTAGTTTGTGATGTATTTCTTCACCAGTCTCCTGGACTGCATATTAGCCTTTCCCCATTTAGGGTTACAGATACATTATCTAGAGCTATAACATGCCATCAACCCCCCTTTTGACTCCTGTCTGAGAGAAAAGAGGTTCTCAGAGTGTGTAAAATGCTCCTTTTTTGGTGTGAAGGTTTTCGTTCTTTATACAAGGGATGAAATCCTGGCACTATGAAAGTCAATGGGAGTACTCTGATCAATTTCAGTAGGGTCAGGATTTCACCCAAGTCAGTTATTTCATTGGAGTGATATCCACACATTAACAACATGGAAGGAGTTTCCTTCCCAGGATTTGGAATTCTAGCACGACTCTATTCTATATACGTTCTAAGATTGCCCTCATCACTGCAGCATCTGAGAGCTTTCCACTAGCATATTAAGTAATGTTTCTAACATCCGTCACATCTGGTTCATTCTTTCACTCATCTCCCAAATCAACATTTTGATTCAAAATAGCTGATTATGTACAATAGTCAATAGAAGTATACGGTTGATTTATGACTTCTGTTTGTTTATTAAAATGAGAACACTTGTTTGACAAGACTGCAAGCTGTTGGGTTTTAATTTTAGGATCTGTTTTATCTATTGATGCCATCATATAGTTATAGGTTCCAAGATTCAATACAATCTTGGGATGAATGGAAAAGGGGTATAGGCAATTAGCATGTTAGAGAACCCAAGACAAAGCACATGAGAGCTAGGTCCACAACATTCTTGGTCAAGGAGATCTGGCGATGGAACAAATTTCCAGAGGAGACAGAGTGAATCTAGAGTCTAACCATATTTAGGAAACACTGCAAAACCCTCCTCTCTGAAAGGGCTGTTTCTTCATAAGAGTGACACACTTAATTCTAACACCTACTTCTGCCCAAATGATCCCAGCCAGCCAATCAACAAAAAATAAATATTGTAACAAATCAACTTAAAAATAAAAAGCGTATTAACAAAATCTAAAGCAAACCCCCTATCCCCAAACAAAGTGTTAACCCTGTGAAGGGAAAAATTGCCAGAGATCCCATGAAGTCCACTAGGGACTTCACTATGGCTAAGATTTTATCATAGAATCATAGAAATGTAGGGCTGGAAGAGACCTCGAGAAGCCATCTAGTCCAGCTCTCTGCATGGAGGCAGAACCAAGTAAACACAAACCATCCCTGGCAGGAATTTGTCCAACCTGTTCTTAAAAACCTCCAGTGATGGGGAGTCCACAATTTCCCTGGGAAGCCTATTCCAGAGCTTAACGACCCTTATAGTTAGAAAGCTTTTCATAATATGTAACCTAAATCGCCCATGCTGCAGATTAAGCTCATTACTTTTTTTCCTACTTCAGTGGACATGGAAAACAAATGATCGCAGTCCTCTTTATAACAGCCCTTAACATACTTGAAGTCTTATCAGTCTTCTTGTCTAAAGACTAAACATGCCCAGTTTTTTAAACCTTTCCTAAGGCTAGGTTTTCTATACCTTTTGTCATGTTTATGGCTCTCCTCTGGACTGTCTCCAGTTTGTCCCCATCTTTCCTAAAGTGAGGCATCCAGAACTGGGCACAGTACAGCTGAGGCCTTGCAAGTGCTGAGTAGAGTGGGACAGTGTCTTACGTACAACTCTCCTTCACCCCAGAATGATAATAGACTTTTTCACAATTGCATCACATTAACCCTTTTAGTGAAGACTGAAGCAAAATAGGCATTCAACACCTCAACCTTCTTGATGTCATCAGTTATTAGCTCTCCTTCCCCACTTTCCTTCATCTCTCTCTTACTCCTAATGTATTTAAGAACCGCTTTTTATTGACTTTTTGTCCCTTGCTAGGTGTGACTCATTTTGTTCCTTAGCCTTTCTTATTTTGTCTCTACAGGCTTGTACTGTTCTTTTGTACTCCTCCTTAGCAATTTGTCCATGTTTCCATTTTTTGTAGGATTCCTTTTTGATTTTCAGGTCAATAAAGAGCTCCTGTTGGAGCCTCTTACTACTCTTTCCAACTTTCCTTTGCATTGGGATAGTTTGCAGTTGTGGCTTTAATATTGTCTTCATGAGAAACTGCCAGCTCTCGTGAACTCTCTTTTCCCTTAAATTTTCTTCTTATAGGATCTTAGTTACCAATTCTGACTTTGTTAAAGTCTGAAATCTATCATTTCACGATCACTTTCACCCAAATTGTCTTCCACCTTCAGATTTGCTATCAATTCCTCCCTATAGGTCAGAATCAAATCTAAAATAGTTGTCCTCTTGATTACTTCCTCCACTTTCTGAAACAAAAAGTCGTCCCAAATACATTCCAAGAATTTATTGGAAATTTTGTGTTTTGCTATATTTGCTTTTCCAAGAGATATCTAGGTAGAAAAAGCCCTCTACCGCCACTAACTAGCAGGCCTCGTGTTATGGATATTTCTGTTATTTGAGCATCATCTACTCCTGATTTGGTGGTCCACAGTAGACCCCTACCAGGATGTCATACCTCTTATGTTCATGCAGAGACTTTCCACTGGTCTGTCTCTCACCTCCTTCTGAACCACAGAACAGGTGTATATATTCTTGATGTATAATGCCACACCGCCTCCCTTTTTTATGCTGCCTTTCCTTTCTGAAAAAGCTATACACCTCTATACCAGCATTCCAGTCATAAGACTTATCCCAAGTCTCAGTGACGCCAATTAAGTCCGAATTTAGCTTATGTTCTAATACATTCAGCTCTTCATGTTTATTCCCCATACTGCTTGCATGTGTGTCTAGACAGCTAAGATGTTGAACAGATTCACTCAGTGATTTCCCACTTGTTGCTGTTATGACCCTATTTTAATTTTCCATGTTCCCCACAACATCTAGCCCTCTGTGAAGGTCACCTTTTATAGGGAAGCCTCTCAGATACTAAGGTAAGCAGTAAAAAACCTCAAGATAGAGAGTTGTTTTCTTGTTTGCATTTTTTAAAGATATAAACAATCATAAGATGTTTCTGTCTGTAATCACTGCTGCAGCTCCCTACCCATTATTATGCATATCCTCTCTGTATTGTTAAGGATTTGAAAATACCTTATGGCAAACCTTGATTGACATACTATTTGGGAGGTCCTTTTATGCTGCTTTTCTCACCCCAACAGAATGAAGTTCTTTAGATCAAGGATTTAATTGTCTAAGTGCTTGGTGCTGTACAATACCCAAAATTAGAGAATGTTTTTTCCCTAAACAAGAAGACAAATACTGGATGTACTGGGAAACTAGAGGAGGGTTTTTTATTTCTATTAGCTAACTTCACCAGATATAAATTATTTATTTGAAAAAAATCAAAGATAGAACTGAAAAAAGCCTTCAGAAATAAAGCTGGACATACTTACCACACAATAAAACAATAACAATTAATGAACTAATAAAGGCTAGTGATGGTGTACTGTTAAAAGCACTGCTTTAGGAATTGTTGGCTCTGTTCCAAACTTTTCCTCTGTGTGACCTTGTGTTTTTCACTTACCTTATCTGTGAAATAGGGATAATACTTATATACTTGTAAATGGTCTTGAAAAAGTGCTACCTACAATTATAGAGGGAGGCAGTGTAGCCTAGTGGATAAAGAACTGGTCTTGGACTCAAGATCTGGGTTCTATTGCTGGCTCTGCAACTAGTCTGCTGGGTGACCCTAGTCAAGTCACTTCACACATCTGTTCCTCGGTTTCCTCATCTGTAAAATGGGGATAATTATACTAACCTCCTTCGTAAGGCAGTTCGAGATCTAATGATAAGAGTTAGGTAGTACTATTATATAAATCTTATAATCTGGGGGACCTGACTTATGATTTTTTAATGCTTGGGTTAGCAATCCGTGTGTGTGTGTGTGTGTGTGTGTGTGTGTGTGTGTGTGTGTGTGTGTGTGTGTGTGTGTGTGTATTAGTCAAGAATCTGGCCCATTTACTCTCTTTTATTTTTATATATATGGGCCAGATTCTTGACTATATATATATAGTAAGCAAAAGGATGTGGAATATAAAAGGATTTACTTTATATACCACCCTTGTTTAAATATTTATATCTATCTATATTGCCTATGATCAAATGTGTTTTGAATTAGAAACAACATATTTAAATGTCTAAAACAACCACCAGGATAGATTCCTTTTCAAAAGTAAATCCAAAATGACAGAATTAATGAATATGTCCTTGAGTGGCTTAGGTTGCATTTATGCATACCTAATCTGGTTAAGACAGATTTATTAGGCAAAGGCTTTTGTAAGTGAACATGTGGTTTTCCTAAGTGGGAAGAAATGCCACGCTGGGGACCAGCAAGTCATCTTTTTTCCAGTACAGAGAAGCAATAGAAGGAGGAAGGTAACAGAGGGACATTGGAAAAAACATGCAGGACTAAATTATATTCTGCACGATTTAAATCAAGAAAATACCCATACAGAAAAACCGGTTTGGGTTTGAAAACTAGGGTTTTTTTTGTTCTTTGGTCTGGATTGTCCAGATAATCGATGTCTTGTTAAATGTATATCATATATCCTAATGCAGAAAAGTGGTGCCAAAATAAAAACATCCCAGGATAGATTCAGCCCTATACTTTGAGAGGAGACATTGGAAGGCACTGAAAAGATGAGGGAAGGTGACTCAAACACAGGGAATCTCCAGGAAGTCAGCCAGAATTCCTCCAAGAGCTCCCTGACAACACATGACATCACTGGCTATATTACTTGGGAAGAGGCTGCAGCATACTTCCCCTTCTGCATGTCCTCAGCCCTGCTGGCAGGCAGAAGGGAGGGGGAGCCATGCCCCTGGGCTTTTAATTTTTTTTTAATTAAAAAACATTTTAAAAGCTCACAATTGAAATGAAATGTTGTGTTTGACCCCAAATGATTGTTTTCTTTCTTTCTGATTCACCAAAAACATTCATTTTTGGTTCAAAATTGTTGGTTTTTTTTGGTTTGGTTTTGTGTGTTTTTTTTTTTAAATTGCCAGTGAACTGAAAAATCTGCTATTCACCCAAATCTAGTACTCACTCTGCCCCACTTCAGACAGTATCCATGGGATGGCTAGGAGTGAACGCTTCCTGTTTGGAGTCTAGACAACCACTCAGCCAGTGGGGCTGGAACTAGGGATGCTGCCCCATCCCCTATTTTGAAGTAGTAATAACACCAAATACATAGTTTCCATCATCAGCACCTCCACTACAATAATTGTTCCAGCACCCTGCACTCAGCTGAGGGTAAAAGGGCAAAAACTCCTTGTGTCCCTCTTCTTCTTAAGCACAAAAGCTGACATTAAGTACAATACATAACTATGTTATTCTAATGCCTCTTGAATTTTTTAACAGTTGTTCTGTAGAACGACATGCTACTAGCCGTATGCACTTCACAGCTCCCAAATGGTCTGATTTATAAGACACTTGTCCACTTGCAAAGGTGATTACCCATATTCTTTACTGCTGTCCTTCCCCCTTCTCCCCAGATGCAAGGGGCACCATGCAGATCACCATGAACCACATAATTGGACTAACCCTTGAGAAGCAGTAATGTTATTTTCTCTCCTTTAAAATTAGCTTCTTGAAACAACAGAATCCATACATAGTTCAGTATCCCACTGTTTTCCCCTTTTGCTTTAGAGAAACTGCTAGTTAATCTGGCAAGTTGCCGTTGCCATTTCTATTATTGCCGGCATAGTATTTATATGTTTAAAAAACTGAATTAGAAACTGAACATTTGTATATGTGTTTAAATAGCACGAATATCACTCTTTGATGTGAACAATGTTTCCTGTTTGTTTTGCTTTAATGAAGTGTATATCACAAACATGAAGGGAAGGGAGGAGGTAACTCCATCCAGAATCCCAAGCCCCATCTACAATTCCCCAGTATGTTTTCTCCCACTAAAATAGCTAATGTTAACATTTAAATAATCAACATTAGATTTCAGAGAGTTTGGGGTAAAACAAATCCTGGTTCCCTCCCAATTATTTGGTGCAAAGCAGTTGTGTAGCTGCTCCACTGCTCCAGTTTCTGTCTCTCTCACTAAGAAAGGCATGTTAAATTCACTTCAGTACATGTGCAAAAAGTACATAGGGCCAAAGACAGGAGAGGACCCGTACTAGACAGTGTGCTGTCCCCTTCAGACTGTGGCTGATCTGCGGGAGGTGGCAAGGAGAGATGCTGCTGCAAGCAGGAACTGTTTTGGGGAAGTTCTATGGCCTATGCTATAGAGGTGATCAGTCTAGATGACACTTTTGGCCTTGCAATCTATGGGGGGACGGGAAACAAAAAAGTTGAAACGAAGTTAATTTTCAGAGTTAAAAAAAATCCAAGCAATTCTGAGCAAATCGATTTTGATTTGACTATCTTGAAAGACAAATAAGAACAGAGCAACATAAATTCAGTTTCTGAATTAAATGAGCTGCAGGTCTGATAATATCAAGGCCGTTCTATATAATGCTTTGCCTGGTTCTTATGCCATACACTCTCTCTCCATTATATATACTCTGCCTTAAAAATGAATTATATGCAACAAGGTCAAGTGGAAAAGTATATCTGTGTATTCATGAGGTTACTGTTAAAATTCACATTGTTCTTGCCAAGCAAAGTAGGAAAACCTTAATTAAAGCATCCAAATAAGTTGGCACCCGTTTTTGTTAAATCAATCTGCCTTTCGCTGTGTAGTGACTGAACATATATTTCCCCCCCTGCTCTGATGCAGATAAACCTGAAAAAAAATTGTTTGCAATTGCAAATAGGTAACAATGTTTTTATGATGGCAGAGCTACTTCATTGCACATTGCTAAATCAAATTAGGGGCCCCGGGCTTCCTCTACTTCTGAACATTATTTAACAACAAGTTTAAAATGAAAGACATTACATACATAAATGCTCCAACAGTGAGTGGTGGAGTGCAGCTGTGTTTTACACAAACCGACTCAGTATTTGCTTTCCCCCTCTGCTTCAAGCTTCCTACCCTTAATTCTCCAACCTCTACTACATGGAGCCACAAAGCACAATCTCACATGTAATCTCTCTTAACCCAAAGCCCATGCGGAGGGAACTCTGTTTTACTCATTTTGACTACAGGATTTTGGTGTGTTTTCATTTCTAATTGTTTTCTCTCCCTTTAAAAACATTTCTTTCCTCTCGACTTTTTCCCTTCATTAGAGCAGAGGGAAAGTCTCCTCTTCCAGTTCACTGCACTGATTCAAAATCGACTTCCCTCTCCAAGTTGCTGCCCCCTGCTGTAACTACAGAGTTTCCTATCGAAATGACAAGAGCATCAATCAGTGAATTACAGACCAGCACCATTCAATCCATTCTTACACTCAGGACACATCCTCCCCTCTGATACACTTGCTAGAACAGAGACACAAAACAAAGGAAACATGTCAATAAACAAAGCTCCTTTGTAGCACATGCTTAAAGGCATGCCACAAGCCTGCCAAAGACTGGCTTTAAGATTATAACATCAACACCAGGCATCTGGAGTTCAGTTCTCCCGGGCCTTTGATAAACAGGCAATATACCTCTCTCTCACTTTGGGGACTCTGCTGGGATTCTTACTTGAAGTTTCTCTGAAGCCCCCTCATACCTCAAACATAACTTGGAAATAAAAATATTCTTCTAGCAAGCCCAGGTAATTACCTGTGCTCTGACCCTTCTGCAGAGGGTAAATCTGTTTTACAAAGTGGAACAGCAGCATCCCCTCAGTGTTTCTTTTTCTCTCTCTAGTTCAGACAAGTTGGGCACAAAGAAGCCCTAAGCCAAAGTATTCAGAGATACTGTATTCTGTCAAGGAACCAATTAACATCTCCATCCTGGAAAGCGCACTGATAAACTACATTAGAATGGCTCCAAAGATTCTGAATATGGATTTTTAAGGCCAGATTGACAATTTCTTACTCAAAATGGTAAGCAGCTACTTAAACAAGAAGTCGCATTGACTTCAGACCACTCGTGTCAGTAACTGCTGAGCAGCTGGAATAAAAGGTTCACAATCTGCCCTTCAGAAAGACTGCAGCTGGTTTCAAATGCTTCAAAAATTATCTAGACTCATGTTTATATGATAGAATCCAGTGGTTCCAAAGGGTCCCTTGGTCTTCCAAGGAACAGGGGGAGGGTCCTAGCTTTGTAAATCATTTTGGGATTGTTTAGAATAAAAAGCAGCATGTGAAATGCAATTTATTGTTACTGCCACAAATGGCAAGGGCTCAGGTTTGCCTTGCAACCAAAAGATGCAAAAAGACAACATGGAAATAACATTTAGAGACCGGATTAGCTTATAAACACTACAGAATCTAAAGTTAATGCTGAAATACTCTACTTCACTAAGCCTATTTTGCCTGCAGTCCATGGAGGAGAGTTTACTCATTATTCTTAGGCCCTCTGAGATACTGACTCGAGCAAAGGACACAGCATCAGCTTTGATTCTTAGGGCAGGTCTTCACTAGCCGCCGGATCAGCGGGTAGGGATTGATCTATCGGGGATCGATTTATCGTGTCTCCTCTAGACACGGATAAATCAATCACCAAACGCACTCCCCGTTGACTCCGGAACTCCAGCTCACGAGAGGCGGAATCGGAGTCGACGGGGGAGCGGCAGCGGTCGACTTGCTGCCGTCCTCACGGCCAGGTAAATCGACCTTTGATACTCTGACTTCAGCTACGCTATTCACATTGCTGAAGTTGTGTATCTTAGGTCGACCCCCCGGCCAGTGTAGACCAGGGCTTAGTCTGCTTTAGTGTGAAATGCGATCTGCGATCCCTGTCTACTGGATTTACTTAGAAAAGTCAAAGACTATTAAGACTCACGTGTAAAACTTTTTCTTTTGCAGTGAGTTACTGCAAGACAGAAGAGGTCTAAAATAACTGCATGTACGCATATGGCAAGAGAGGACAATAGTCTGTTTCCTTCAGTGCCCCTTAATGCAATTATTCAAGTATTAATTCTGCAACACCTGAAGTGCTTTCAATTGTCAGAAATAAAAAAAAAGTAGTAGTTTGTGATGTAGAAGTTATAGGTGATGGGTTATTCTTTCAAAAGTTTTACTACTCTTCACTCTTTCACCACCTCTTTCCTGGTAGGACGAACCCTGCAACCAGGGCCGACTCTAGGCACCAGCCTCCCAAGCATGTGCTTGGGGCGGCACTTTTCAAGGGGCGGCACTTTGGCTTTTTGTTGTTGTTTTTGTTGTTGTTTTGGCAGCTTTTTTATTTATTTTATTTTTTTTGCTTGGGGTGGCAAAAAACCTGGAGCCGGCCCTGCCTACAACCTCTCCATGCATGCAGAGAAGGCAGAGGTTTTGCCATAATGGGAAACTCCTCCGGAATATAATACATTTCTGCAAAAATTACTCTAAAAAGCAATAGAATTTAATGGAGGATAGAAGTTTTTTTTACTACCCTATACACTTATATTGCCTGGATATACTGGTAATTCTCTATTAAATTCTATATGTTGGTACAAATCATACATACAGAATAATTAATATTTTCTATTAAATTGCCTAAGAGTGTTCTACAAGTCAGGGAGCCTTTTCAGAGGGCCTGCACTCTCTGAATTCCTTGGACCCTAGTTCTACAGGTCTTCCCGTGAATACCTATCCAGCATGATGTGGGGATTAAGTTAGGGACAGATTGGGGGGAAGTGGAGGTAAGGGAAAGTGGCTCCATCACTGGGTGGATGCACTGGCTATGCCCCCAGGGTTACCATATTATCCCTTATTTTTTCAATGTTTTATTTTGAAATAGAGACATGTTTTCAGATTAACTCTGTGTCACATGGCAAATGGATCCACATGGCATGTTGTAAACAAGGGAGGAATTAACATGCTCTCACACAATGAAGAACTGGTTGGAGGCTTGGGAGCTGAAACAATCGATGTTGCATATGGCTGAAATCTATGAAAGCTATGGCGAAACATTATATTGAGGTGAGGTCAGAATATTCACTTTGTCCTGTGCTGTCAGATCATCAGGGAAGGGTCAACAGGACTCTCTTGCCCTCTATCCACACAGGAGACCCTAATCCCATCTACTTCTAAACTGTCCCTGTCTTCGCAGAATCTTTTGGGTGCCTTCATTGCATTTAATAGCACCCCTCCCTGCTAACAAGAAGATCAGATATTATAGTTATGGAGGCTACATATGTACATAACAAGACTCAAGAAAAAGAGTAGTTTGTATCTTCATTATTACTGATTATTTGTATCACTGTATTGCCCAGGAGCCCTATTTATGGACCGGGCCCTCATTGTGCTAGGTGCTGTACAAACACACCTGTCCTCAGGTGCCCATGACAACCCAATTCACCATACCTAACATGGGTCTTCAGTGAGGTAACCCAACCACATGCTTTCTCTGGACAAATTTTGTTAGTGTATAGGGATATATTGACCAGTTGTAAATGACTCCTTTTTGAAAGTGTATTGCTACTTTTTTCTAACATCCTTTCCGTCCTGAAAGAAGAGGATTGACAATTCTTCCCTAATAAATGTAAAGAACGGCAGAATATACAGCTGCCCATCTGAAAGCCACGAACGTCTCACGGATACTGTTGATTCAGTGTATAGTTAATGTGGTTATGCTCCTTTTCACAAATAAGCTGCATTTAACATTTACAACACATAACAAATAAAATGTAATACGAAAAAAGGGAACTGGAAGGCACACGAGACTGTAAATGGGCTGTAGAGTCTTTCATCTCTAGGTGGCTAGTTTAAATCCAGCCCACGTAGGTTGTGAACAGACATTGTTGTCCACTAGATGTTCTGTGGCTTACATTAAATCAGTTTTGTGGTTTCAGTTCAGTTTCCAGTGGGCCAGTATCTGCATTACAAAAGCCATTACCACAACTGGTAGTTTCAGTAGAGAAGGCAGACATCAAACTAGGGTTACCATTCGTCCGGATTCCCCCAGACATGTCCGGCTTTTTGAGCTAAAAATAGCATCCGGGGGGAATTTGTAAATGTCCGGACTTCCCCCCCATGCAGAGTGTGCGCGGCTAACAGGGCAGCCGGCCGGATGGTGCCACTTACATGGGGCTCCGACAGCCAGAGAGAGCCCCTCCTCCTCTCCCCTGCAGCAGAGATCACTCCCTCCCTCCCTGCATTCGCAGATCGCCTCCGGCAGTCTGGAGCTCCTCCCCTGCTCCTCCTCCACTGCTGCCCAGCGTGCCGGGACCAACGGCTCAGGCCGTTCCTGAGCAAGCTCACAGAGACATTAGGCGAAGGCCAACAACAAGGGGGCCAGGGAGTCGGAGAAGGGGCAGGGAGGTTTTGGAGGGGGCAGTCAAGAGACGGGGGGGCGGGGGTCGGGAGTTCGGGGGGGGGGCTTTCTGGGGGAGGTGTGGATAAGGTTTTGGGCAGTCAGGGTACAGGTAGGGGGTAGGGTCCTGGGGGGGCAGTTAGGGTGGGGGAGTCTCAGGAGGGGGCAGTTAGGGGACAAGGAACAGGGAGGCTTAGATAGGGGGTGGGGTTCTGGAGGGCAGTTAGAAGCAAGGGTCCCAGAAAGGGGCAGTCAGGGGACAAGGAGCGGGGGAGGGGGGGTTGGGAGTTCTGGGGGCGGGGCTGTCAGGGGGCAGGAGTGGGGAGAGGGATCGGAGCAGTCAGGGGACAGGGAGCAGAGGGGTTTAGATGGGTCTGGAATTCTGGGGGGGCTGTCAGGGGGTGGGGAGTGGTTGGATGGGGTGTGTGAGTCCCAGGGGTCTGTCTGGGGGTGGGGGTTTGGATAAGGGTTGGGGCAGTCAGGGTACAGCTAGGGGGTAGGGTCCTAGGGGGCCAGTTAGGATGGGGAGAGAGTCTCAGGAGGGGGCAGTCAGGGGACAAAAGGCAGGGAGGCTTAGGTAGGGGGGCAGTTAGGGGCAGGGGTCCCAGGAGGGGGCAGTCAGGGGACAAGGAGCGGGGGGAGGGTTGGGGGTTCTGAAGGGAGCGGGAAGTGGGAGGGGCAGGGTGGGACTAGGGCAGGAAAGGGGCGGGGCTAGGGCGGGGCTCCTCCCGACCTCTTTTTTACTTGCTGAAATATGGTAACCCTAATTAAACTGATGTGGCGGATTAATTACCTTCTCAAGATGTGCTCCAACCAAATCAGGGTTGTGACGTATTGGTGGAGAAGCACTAAGAACCTTGCACTTCTGTTACTTGAACTGTATGGTCTGCTTCTAAACACAAGCTGTTTCTGTCTGTCACATTTCACAAGCCCTAAATTATACTATAAAAACAAAACAACAAAATAAAGAGGATGGTCCATTATAGAGAATAGTTCCATTGCTCTGGCTTTATTCTGAAGCCTCGTCTCCACTACAAAATGTATTCATTATTGATAATGGGCATTTGCAACAAATGCAGCTGAACCAGGGTTGAAAACATTTAAGCCTTTTTCAGCACCAGTTCAATTGCCTCCATTGATGACACCCATTGTCAGCAGTGGGTACATTTCCTTCTGTAGACAAGGCAATGCAGAACTATGTTAAAGTGAAATAACCCTTCGCTGCTGAATAAGGCTAGTATTTGACAGCCTATATGTGAATTCTCAGCTAACCATCTGAAGTTCAGCTCACTATGAAGAATCAATAGCAAAAGCAATATTTTTCTCTGGAGCTCAGGAAAAGCTATTGAAAAGGCTACGTCTTTAAAACAGACATTTTCCTGAAATTCAGAACTGCGTCATTGGAAACAATGCTTCTCTCACACTTGACAAAGCATTTAGATTAGAAGATGGGTGTTTATAGGCCTGTGGTTTCATTCATGTACAAGTTACCACTACATTTGGATTTTTATTTTGTATATTGACAAGGCAAGGCAATTCAGTCTGGAATCCAGAGTAATTCACAGGAAGTTATTTCACTACAGGGAGTTGTTAGGACAACTAATTCAGACTGGTACTGAATTAGCAGCAGACAATGTGTACTTAAGAGTCTGGAAGGTTGAAAAACTATCTTACTTGAAAAATACATTTCAAACAAGGCTGTGAATTCAATAGGCAATATCCTTAGTAGATAGCCCTATTGTGTAATTGACTATATACATTTCATGATTAATAGTGGTTTTGATGAAACAACGAGATATATAAAGCCAATGACTGAATTACTGCAGTTCGCTTCCTGACAAACAAGGGTTGTGAATACACATTTGGAGGAAACCTATCACATTCCTCAAATGCTATCTCGAGTATCAACATTTTTTTTTCTTTAATTGACCACTCAAAAGTCAAGCTATGTCTGGAAAGAGAATATGCAGAGTCAGGAGATGACTCTCTAGTGAGCCATATGGCTGGAAGTCTGTCTGTCATGAGGGGTTACATACAGCATCTTAATAAAACATTCCAGCAAGATTATAACACTGGGTTAATAAAGGGTGAAAATATTGCGTGTTATAGTCTAGCATATATTTTTTCTTGCTTCATAACTGTAACCTTCTTGCACTATATCTTGACGATTGCATTATTTATTTTTGCCAAACCTCCTAGTAGTGATCTCTCCCTATCCAGTAGGGGAGGGAGGCCATTCTGCCTCGTTGTATTGGGCGGTAACCCTTGGGCTTGGGTCACACTGATGGGGTCGAGCCATAAGTAGCCTATAGTTCTGGGCACATCTAACAGAGGCAAACAAATAACAATAGTCTGGTGCTCTTTCCCCCGCCCTTGGGAGAGGCAGAGCACTGAGTCATCTTTAGCTCGTAGCCCCTCTGCTGGGGCTGAGAGTAATTAACAGTCTGGGGCCTTCGCCCTTAGGGTATGGCTGAGCTGGGAGCAGGCTTTACCCTCAGTTTGTAGGCTAAGGTAGCCAGCAAACACACACAGTCTCAGGGTTCAGGAAGGGGGGGAGCACCCACACAGTCTAGGGGCTCAGGAAGGGGGAAGCACCCACTGGATCTAGCATCCTAGCTTGACGGATGGTAGATCCACAAAGGCCTCTTGGTCTATGGTGGGGGTTTGGCCACCCTGGGGTGGGTGGCAGGGGTAAGGGGGGCACTGGCCCGCCCAACTCCACCGCATCCCGGCCCAGAGTGGTCCGCCACTGGGTCAGTGGGGATCCAGCCGCAACACCCTGACCTGGAAGCAACTAGCCACGTAGCCAGACCGTTGTCAGCTATCCCTGGGCTACGTCCTACCTCCCTGGGGTTTGGTACCACTGGAATCCACAGGTCCTCTGGTTCCTCTGGGTACACAGTGGACAGTAGTCTCGACAATTCCCCTTCTGGGTCCATCTCCTCCTGCAGGGTGCAGATTCGGCTCCCGGGTGCTGCAGCAGCATGGCAGTGTCCATCTCCTTCCCTGGCTCCCACTCAACTGAGCTGCAGAGCCCTCCCTTTATGCTTCCTGTCCCGCCCTGGTACTTCCGGCGAGGGGGGGCGGGGCGGGTTTGGCTCCACCCACCAGAGGAAGTGTAGTGATCCCTCTCTCTCCAGTCCAGAGGGAGGCCACTCTGCCTCGCTACACTCCTAAATAAATACTTTTGATGATATAATGTTACTTAATGCAATATAACAGTGTGATCTGTCAGTTGGAGATACAAAAGTGCCATCTATCTATAGAATTAAGAAAACAGAACAAATTTTTTGTATTAGCTTACAATTAGTCTGGTAAAGCCAAAAGAAATGGTGTGGGGATTTTGATCTCAAGCAAAAATTTGGAGTGTCCAAATGTGCCAAACCAGGCAAGGGCAGATAGAGGACAGAGAGGATAATTTGGAGCTGCCCTATAGATGTAGGATTAGGTTTACTCTTGCTGGTGCAGGCAAGTGTAAACTACAAGTCTGTGTGTTGGCTCCTGTATAACTGGGTGGGGGGGCATTCCTAGGGAGGACAGGTATTGGTCTTGCCACCTGCATACCCCTTGGAAGCTTTCAAATCTTTCTGTGGCTCCATAGAAACCCCACTAGTGGAGGCTGTGGCATCATGCCCCTCCCCCAGCCAGCACAGATCCATTGAGGACCCCTGGCAAAGAGGAAGTTGTGACTGATCTCTGCTGTAACCTCCCACAGTTTTTTGAACCCCTGAGCCTGGGGCTATACTAAGAGAAGGGGGCATTACCTGAACCTATCTGATACACTGAACAAAAGAAAGGTCACATTTCCCACTTCCCAGAAACCATATCTTTTAGCTTATTCTGTATGAGATGCAGGCCAGTAAAAATTGAATGAAACACCGGAAAGGATTCACAACTCCACTCGAATGCACTGGATGAGTGGTCCATTAGGCAGCCGGAGGCCACTCCCTGATCCCAGACCACTGGGTATGAGTTAGGGCTGCAGGGGAGCAGCTGTTATTTACACCATTGATGTAAACTCCCTGAGGGACGTTACTGGGGGGTGTAGCAGAGCTCTAATGCACTGGCCAGTGAAGCTTGCTAGGTGAGAGTGGAAGTAAGTGACACGTTTGAAGAGGTGGTTTAACTTCCCCCCAAGAGCAAGAGGGGGAGCATGGGAAGAATTGTGGCTCCACATCATAATTCTTCTCTGGGGAAGAGCCTCTTACTCAGGGTTGAGCTTAAAACCTCGATATATCCCTATATGAAGATGGCAGGTTTGTGTTTTTTAAGGCTGTGCTTCCAGTGGCAACAACTCATGTTTGGATCAAAAGTATCTACTTAATCAGTAGCAGTTAACAAATAAACCAATTAACCTGAATGCTTTTAGTACCAAAGATGATTTTTAAGGGTGGGAAGGCTTTTTTATGGCTGCAATTACAGTGATTAGGTGGACTTTTCAACCTGCCTCTGTATCTTTTGCCAACCTATAATAGAGGAACAGAAATTTGGGTATTGCCCAATGTATGACCCTGGCATGTGTTTCCTGTGTGCTTTGTCCAGCACAATAATCATTACATGCTGTAATCAAATCAGTTTGCCTCACTACTCTCATCTCATTATAGAAAAGAAAAGAAAAGAAAAGAAAAGAAAAGAAAAGAAAAGAAAAGAAAAGAAAAGAAAAGAAAAAGAAAAGCAATAACCTGCAGGTCAAAGATTTTCAAAAGTGACTAGTGATTTTGGGTGCCCAACATGAGGGACCTAAAGAGGCCTGGTTTTCAGAAAGTACCCAACACCCGTCCTCCAAAAACCTTGACCTAATTCTTGTTCTGCATTGAGTGTATTTCAGTGATTCTCATGCTTCCGTAGTGAGACCACCCTTCCCTTTTAGCAATCTGAGCAGGGCAGTGTGGTCGTGGTCCCCTGGCTGAGACCTATGCCACTGCTACCCTCCCTTAGCTAGAGTGAAATCAGATGTGATTGGGGAGCTGACACAAGGCCACTTAAGCCTCACAGTAAGGCTTTGCTGGGGGGAGAGGGATGAATGCTGCACTTCCCATATTCCATGAGGGGAGGTCTCATTCCTGGCTTTGAACACAGAACATGTTTGGTGATGAGCCACAAGAAGAATGACTCTCCAGATCCGGTGCCCCAATTCCTTGCGTGAATGAGAGTGGCTGCTGTTCAAGCCTGTAGGACTGTGTTGCAGCCACCCTGTTTATGGGCTGCAGAGATGAATTCATTCTCCACACCTTCCTTAACGTCCTGAGTCACTAGGTTTGTGGGGGCTGAATTTCACTCCTACTGAATAGCTCATATTAACACTCACATTAGAAATGCTGTACACATGCAGATGTGCGTGTGTACACACCTGCACATATTTCTATATATGTATGTAAACTTCCGTGTACAAGAAGCTATTCCGTCTATCCCATTGTATATAAAGAGGAAATTGTTCTCCACCTATTAATTTGATTAAGTTCATTAATGTCTTTAATTTACCTGTATTCTACAGAAAAGCTGTTGCACAAATCTGTGAATTGGAGAAAGGGGTAAACGTACAATTTATAAAACTACATCCCTATGAAAGACTTTCTCCTTTCTCTACAGTGCAGTCTATGAATCAAAAAAGATGATGCTCAGCACTATGCCATGGAAACAAATGGGTGTTTTGCCATGGACTTCAAAGGTAGGGTAGGATTTATCATACCCACATGAACTCTAGCGCAGTGGTTCTCAAACTGGGGTCGCCACTTGTGTAGGGAAAGCCCCTGACGGGCCAGTTTGTTTACCTGCCCCGTCCACAGGTCTGGCCGATCGCAGCTCCCACTGGCCACGGTTTGCTGCTCCAGGCCAATGGGAGCTGCTGTAAGTGGCGCGGGCCGAGGGATGTATTGGCCGCTGCTTCCAGCAGCACCCATTGGCTTGGAGCGGTGAACAGCGGCCAGTGGGAGCCACGATCAGCCGGACCTGCGGATGGGGCAGGTAAACAAACCGGCCCGGCCCTCCAGGGGCTTTCCCTACACAAGCGGTGACCTGAGTTTGAGAAACGCTGCTCTAGCGCAATAACACGCATAACAAGTAAAATGACATTTTATACATTGCAATCACAGCAGTAAGTCTTTTTATTTTTGCCTCCATCTTTCGCGATTACACAGATCCACCCTCTAGATTTCAGCTCAAAGCAGGTATTTTTCCCAATGCATTTTTTTAAGTGAAACATTGGATCACAAAATCAAATTGATCATGACTCGGGGGGCAGGGAGACAGAAGTTGCATCTACACCTGCAAGCTAGTCATCTTCTAAACCAAGTTGTTGGGTATTTTTTGAGGGAGACAAATGAAACAACTGTCTTCTACAATTTTTCCAAATAGTAAAAGTATATGCTAGAGATAAAAGAAATAATGACTTGGAGAATAGCTACTCAGAATGCATTTTTAAGTATATAAAGCTGTCATTAATTCCTGACTGCTGTCAGAATAGATGTTCTTTTTGAAAATAGCTATATTTAAGGGAACTCTAGTTTTTCAAGTGTTTGTAGCAGCAGGGTATCGAACAGAACTCCCTCCACCCCCCGCCACCAGACTGAAAAGACTGAGGAGTCTGAGAGAAAACCAGGAAATAATTCCACAGTCTAGATATCTTAAATTACAATAGGACCTCACTAAATTGCACTACTGCTTGGGAGAGCTTCGCATTGTTGCTATGCTTGCTTTAAGCCAGCAAAGGCTACTTTTTTTAGTGCTGATCTGGCTGGCTCTGGGTCTTGGGGCTCTAGGTCCTGGGGCTCTTCTATGGTGACCTTGACCCTCCAAGGGACTGCTCCGGCAGTCAGAGATTGCCTGGAGATAGGTATGTCCATCCATGGTCCTGGTTCCCTTGGCCACATCACCAGTGCCAGATTTCAGCAGGGACAGCGACATGGGATTCACTCACTATAGC
Organism: Chrysemys picta bellii; assembly: GCF_011386835.1. Lineage (NCBI taxonomy): Eukaryota > Metazoa > Chordata > Testudines > Emydidae > Chrysemys > Chrysemys picta. Next base: position 114,532,006 of record NC_088796.1, read on the forward strand.
AGCTCTCTGCCCCCCAAGGATTCCTCAGTCAGGAATATTCAAGAGGGTGGTTAAGTCAGCTTTCCACCGAAATGGAACAAAACAACAAGAGTGGCTTTAGGATTTAGCCATTTATCTTGTTATTGACGACACAGGGTCTGTTTGCTGCAGGTTGGGATTAATCTTAAGTGTCAGAAGAACCCTAAAACACAGTGCTTGCCTATATGATCTAACACTAGTCAGGGCTATAATAGTCCATCACTTTTGTGGGCCTATAAAACTCATTGCTGTCAACAACAACAAACTATACGATTATTTAAATCCTGCTAAAGCAGCATCCCTTGCTTATAAGAAAATCAACTGCACAATTCTATAATTATCCAAAGAATGAACCCCTTCTGGATACGCTTGCCGATTCCTATTTGGGTCTATAAATCAAGCTCAGAAAGAGTGGCACGCTTAGCTATAGGTAACATCTTTCTGATGTTTTCTACAATGGTTTGATTGTTATTGTATGGGGGAAATGTACAATATATAACAAGCATGTCTGCACAAAAGATTGTTTTGGCCTTCCCTACAGTGCACTCTGCATAGGGCCAAAGGTAGCTCTCAAACATACAGGGCCGCTTTTATAAGGTAATTCAAAAACAGTCATGTTAGCTTGCTATAAATGGATTTTTCCTGGAGCAGACAAGCAACTAAACATCTTTCTCTCCCTCTCTGTCTCTAAGGCTAGGGTCCATCCATACTTCCCCTCAGCACAAGGAATCTGCTCATCTCGATGCGATGGCAATCTCAAGGTGCAGCTATTCAGGGCTGCTGTACTATAATTTTTAATAGCTTTCGTTTCTCAGATGAATGTAACTGTTTCAGAAGCACTTGGCCAATCATTTTAAAGCTAAGCAGTTAGTTCTGACAAGATAGGCTGCAAATGAGAACTCTGGGCTAAAAACAAAAGATCAGAAAGGATTTTCTGCACTTCAGGGGCCAACTGGATTAAACTGGAGACCTCAAAATGTTCGAATGAAGCTATACACCACAAAAATATCTACTGCATACACAGCCTTCCGCCCTGCAGTCATTGTGTCAAAACCTTATCATTAAGATGCTTGGGACCTGAGATTTACAGTTGTATTGTTTTGACATATTTAAAGAACACATTACAACGCAAGGATAACTGGAAACAGGGGGGAAAAAAATCTGTGGAGACATTTAAAAAAAGGAAATAACACAAAACACCCAGTATTTTGTTATATTGTTTTTGTGAACACAATGTTTACATAGTGAAACATGGACAATAGAGCACCAATACTGACAATCTCCTGGCCTCAGGGTCTCCTTAAGCATACTAGGCAAGATTCTCCGCTGTAACTTGAAAAAGCTGGGTGCAGCAGAGCAGGTGACCTATCTATCCCCCATTACCATAGTACCTGAGCACCTCACAATCCTTAATCCATTTGTCCGCCCAATATTCTTGTGAGGCAAGGTTACTTGACTTTTTAATTACAGCCCCTTCACGATGTTAGGCCACAATATATAGCTACAGGCCACCTGCTGCCCCATTTCTCCAGCATCTATCGTTCCTTTCCATCTTCGTGTTGCAGGGGATACAATATGCTTTAAAAGTTATTCAAATCAAACTAAGCAAATTCCTGGATCTAAAACTTGGCCTGTGGCTTTTGATTTGACACTGAATCAAAAAAACTGGAAGGGGCCTATTTTCTAGATCCAGTTTGCATGCAGCCTACATTAGCAGAGCTCTTGTGAGAACAGCAGATCGGATCATTTTGATTACTCAAGACACTTACTGTACGCACTTTACAGGTGCTGCTGTATCTAGGCACACTTTACACAGCTTGAAGATGGGTTTAGTCATGTTTCCCAAAGTAGATTGATCACATGCTACAGTTATAGAATTGGGCCTTGATTCACCTCTCACTTGCACTATTGTAAAACAGAAGTAATTCCAGTGAAAACAGGGCTATATTAGTGTAAGTGAGAGCAGAATCAATCTGTAAGAGCAGAAAGTGAACTGGCCAGCTAGTCAATGTTCAGTATTTCACATTAAGTGGAATAATGCCTTTGGTAAAGAGGGCCATCTTGCATCTCTTTCTAAAACTGGCCATTTTGAGCTGAAATCCCATGAGGCCAGCTCATGAGATTTCAGCACCATCAAATTTGAACCCAGATTTTAGCTCTGGTTCAGCCTCAGATCCATACCACTGGCTTTACTGAGCCCGAAAGGCAGATTTTAGCCCTATGTATACATATGCATAAACCACCGACCAAGCATTGTAACAGTACCACAGCCACAGGTTAGTCAGTTAGAGCCCTGCAGTCTGTTTCCAGTCACCTTGCTGTTTGGACAGCCTGTATTCACTTGCTCCCAATGCATCTAGCAGTCCTGTTACAGTACCAGCTTAGAGTCATCACACTGACAGTTCCTCCCAGTCTAATCATAGTCAAGTTATACTCCACATAATTCTCTTGACGTTACATCCCTATCAATCTCCTTCGTTGATCAAAATTCCCTGCAGAGTTTCTTCCTCTACAGAAAATACAATGAAGGAAGAAGAGGGAAGTAATTTAGAGACTACATGTATTTTGCTAGGGGAATTTAACAAGACGTGAGGGATTGTGTTCAGTGGGTATCCGTATGAGTTGCTTCCATTATGAAGAAAGCTGAAATGAAAAACTGTAGTAGGCAAACAAATTGGAGGGAAATAAATGGATGTGCTAGTAGTGAATGAGCGCATATTTCAGGCCTCCTGACTTTTTAAATATAGTTGATGGTACCAAACTGAATGTTGTCGCCAGTCAAGAGTCAGAACTATTGCAAATATCAGCTTCATTACACATCTGTGAAAACTACCTTGGTAATGGCTGTATGTTTTTCATCTTTTAAAACTGCAAACTAGAATTCTGCAAAATTCAAACATTTAGTTTTCCTGAATTTTGCACAAAAGTATCTGTCATCCCCAGTGTTCACTTTCATAGTTCCACAGGATTTAAGGCTGAAAAGGGCCACTAAGGTCATCTAGTTTGTCCTCTAATATCATAGAATCATAGGACTAGAAGGGACCTCAAGAGGTCATCTAGATCAGTGCTTCTCAAGCTATCTGATGTGGGGGACCGGCAATTTTTTTTCCCAACGTGCCAGGGACCGGTGCCATATTATTATCCTATTCAACGCTCTTATGAGGAAACTCGCCGCAGACCAGCAGCCAATGGCTCGCGGACCGGCACCAGTCCGTGGACCACCACTTTGAGAAGCACTGATCTAGATCAGTCCCCTGCACTCATGGCAGGACTAAATATTATCTAGACCATCCTTGACAGGTGTTTGTCTAACCTGCTCTTACAAATCTCCAATGATGGAGATTCCACAACCTCCCTAGGCAATTTATTCCAGTGCTTAACCATCCTGACAGTTAAGTTTTTCCTAATGTCCAACCTAAACCTCCCTTGCTGCAATTTAAGCCCATTGCTTCTTGTCCTATCCTCTGAGCTTAATGAGAACAATTTTTTCTCCCTCCTCCTTGGAGCAACCTTTTATGTACTTGAAAACTGTTATGCCCCTCTCAGTCTTCTCTTCTCCAGACTAAACAAACCCAATTTTTTCAATATTCTCTCATATGTCATGTTTTCTAGACCTTTAATCGTTTTTGTTTCTCTTCTCTGGACTTTCTCCAATTTGTCCACATCTTTCCTGAAATGTGGTGCCCAGAACTGGACACAATACTCCAGTTGAGGCCTAATCAGTGCGGAGTAGAGCAGAAGAATTACTTCTTGTGTCTTGCTTACACGCTTCTTCTAATACATCCCAGAATGTTTTGGTTATTTTTTTTTTTGTTATACTGTTGACTCATATTTAGCTTGTGATCCACTATAAACCCCAGAAAGCATGAGCTTTAAGTGCGTGATCCAAAAGACCCAGCTCTGTTACATCAAAGCTAGAGGAGACATAAACCTCCAAGATCCAGCCAGTAGAGGGGGACAACTGCACCGTATAAGCATGGGTTATAGAAATATAGAATTTCATTCCACTTCATGTATCATCAGTACAATTGTGGTCTTAGGAGCGTCTGACAGAGTGCAGGGGTGTCACCTGCTCCCTGGTAAACAAGGCATTAACTTCTCCCTCCCCTTGCACAGGTGCTCAGGGAAGGGCTATCAAGGGCTGCTTGGCAGATAAATGGGGAGCGTGCCTAAGGGAAGGCTGAGCTCCACCGCCCAGGAGTCATAGCACTGGGTTAAAGCCCCAAGCTGGGACATTTGTTGCTCTTTCTGACTCGGTTGGCTCTTTTTTGTTTTGTTTTGTTTTGTTATAAACAGTGTCCTTTGAAGACAGACCATCTTGAATTGCAAATGTGCTTTCCACAACCCTGCTAAGTCATTTCACCAGGTTACAAGTCTAAGCCTGCAAAGCTCACTTTTGCTGTAATGAAAGTTATGGGCATATACATGAGTCAAGTATCTGGTGCTTATTTCTGATTCCACATGCTTTATTGTTCCTTAAGATGTACAAAGCAGAAAAGAAGTCTGATTCTGATCTCTCTTCAGTTTAACACTGGTACCATTTCACAAAATTCAGTATTTTCCACTGGGGGAAGTGAGAGCAGAAAGGGACCTGTAGCTCTGTTTTCAGCTACCACGCTGAGTTTGCCCTTGTGGCAGCTAGACATAGCTTGGCTTTGAACGTACACTGAGCAGATTCAATATAGAAATTACTGAAGGAGAATCAATATGAATGTCAATTTTCTTACTATAATCACTCTTTAAGGAGAGGTTATTCCTAAATTTTAAAATGAAAAACCAATTCTCACACGAAGAGAGATGCAGGCAAAGAATGTGGGAAATGGATATAGCAGCATCTCTCAGTAGCAAATAAAGTACAGGACTTTTATGCAAAGGATTTCTTATACATACACAGAGAGAGAGAGAGAGAGAGAGAGAGAGAGAGGGGTGAGTAAAAGCAACGGAAAGGCAACTGGAGAAATAAGGAATGGCTGATGGACTACAACATTGCTGCTGTTTGCGTGTGTATTCCATCGACAGTTGACAGTTATTAAAGTCGTCCTGATGTTTGAGGGAGTCGCTTCCAATTGCCCGTACATGTAAAAGCTTTCATGGGAAATATATCATATCACTTCAAGAGTTCCGCAATTTCAAGTTTTCTCGGTTGAACTTCTGCTGTACACAAATGAACCAGACAGACTGAGAAAGGGAGAGTTGAGCTGTTGTGACACCTTATATTTAAGCCTCTATCTGAGGTCTCTCATGCCCTACAAATGTCAGATTTTTTCTTACATAATGCCATCGAAAGAGTGCCATAACTCTCTCATTTTAAGTTACTTGATGTCATTATTTTCTCTCCTAAATCATTTCAGGACATTTGCAAATTATGTAAGGGGAGAGGTGCATATCTAAGTACAGAAATAAGCAAATAACAGGCCCACATGAGCAAGTTACACATCTGTCTTGTTCATCAGTCATTTGGAAATCTTGAAAAATTGGTGTGACAGATATACCAATTTCCTGCAATATCTTTGGGACATTATACTGTATTGAGTTTATGTATCATTATGGACCACCATGGATTGTATGGAATTCCACATGGGCGGATGAGCACAGCTCCTTCAGGAATTAAGAAGTGTGTGTGTGTCTCTGCCTGTCTGTCTGATTAGGCAAATTCACTCAGGTTGTAACACCACCAGAGAAGTACCACCACCTGGAAAGGCTCACATACAGAAGTTCAAACTGGATTCCACAGAGACCAACAAACAAAGAAGGGACTTTTAGATAAATAATTCTGGTCCTTCTTTCTGATTCAACAAATAGACAGACCCTTCTGTCTAATGGGATCCCCAGCCCTTCCTGGGAAGTAGTGGAGGACTTTGGCCTACTGAGGCTCCATCAGAGTGAAGAGTGACCTCTGGTAAGTTTTTAGCATGCACATAGGAACTTTTTTTGGTTTTATATGTTTTCTCTGTAATGCTTTCACCTTAAGAATAAATGTGCGTGCTTATGAAGAGCTGTGTGATAACTTGTGACTGCTAGCAATTACAGATATTCAAAGCCTTTGGAGAGAAAGCAAAGGGCAGAGGCTAGCTTGCTTAGGCAGTCTGGCTTGCTGGGAATATCACAATGTAGGAAGGGAACAGTGCAGCCTGAAAGAGCTCCAGTCAGGAGAAAGTGAGATGCAGTGCTCTGCCCCAAAGAGGTGACTGATGAGGAGCCAGGAGTCTAGAGTGGTCCTTGGTGGATTACTAGGGAGAAATACAGGTGCAATTGCCCTGAACTGTGACAATAAGGTATATAAGTTAGACCACTATTCAGACATGCTGGATCTGGGCTTGCATTAATGAAAACTCATTCTAGAAACACAATGGACAACTGGGTCCTATCATAGGCTTCTCTACTAATTCATATGTAACTTAAGACACTTGTGAAGTGCAGCTATGGTCAGTAAAGATGCTGTGTATTATTTAGAATTGTATCTGTTACTTATAGGCTAAAATACATTTTTGACATTTTTTAATCCATTTAGTCCTCAAGAGCCAAAACAAATTGAGGAGCGAGTTGGACTGTACTCTGGCACAAGCATCAACATAATTATTAACTAAGTTTCAATTCTTCTTCTTTGTCAAGTGTCATCTCTGATTTGACAACAGTTGACTGTTGCATCTTTCACAGTTGCAACAGAGTTGTAAAACTTCCACTCTCCTTTGGATACCAGTCCATCTGGTGATGTTTCCCCGCTTAGCTGCTCTCTTTCTTCCTGTTCTTGCATTGCCTGTGATCTTGCCTGATAGTATGAGCACTGGAATTGAGTCACTTTGCGATTGGTGAACAATGTGTCTGGAGAAAGATGTTGTTATCTTATGTAGGGTCTCAAATAATTGTGCTCTTTTAAAATTCATCCTTCATCATCTCATTATTCATAGTTTTGGCTACCTTTTAACACTATTCTGTAACATCAAAACTTGAACACGCTGACCGATTTCTCAATGACTTTTTAAAGTGTCCAGGTCTCACTTCTGTAGAGGCTGGATGACCAAATGTATCACTTCAGCAATCTAGTGCAGATATGTAGTTTTAATGTTAGGCAACACAGAAGTCTTTGGAAGTTGTTGAGTGCTTATTTGCAAGATATATCCTTCCCTTGTTCCACTTATAGTACCTTTATGACTAGTGATGAACAAGATAGAAAGAACCCAACTTGACTTTCCACTCCCAGGTTGAGTTTCCAGTGTTGGCAGTGGGAAATCGCGTTTTACTGGAAAACTAAGACGATCTGATATGGAACTCCTCAAGGCACAATAAACATGGAACCCCATAAGGGCATTTTTATAGTCACTTTCAGAAAAGAATCTCATTTTCAATTATCCAATTCTTAACGTTATTCAGAAAAACTGCTATTGAAATCAAAGATTTTTTTTTCTGTGCAAATCTATGGAAGGGAGCATATGTTCTTCTTAGTGAACATCCTGCTTATACTAGGTAATGTTTCTTACCAACATCTATAGAGGTATTAAGTAATGCAGTGCATGGTAACAAAAACCAAGGAGAAGGGCAAAAAAGGAATAGAAGCAATGTGGTTCAATATGAACCAGATGGCACTAATGCAAAAATAACTAAATGGCAACTTCCATAGCAACAACTGAGAGCATCAGACAATACCACACAAACATTGACTACTCTTTCAAGAGATTGGTTGAGTGGGATTTCCCACAATTCCTCACTGCAACTTTAGTAGCAGCAGTGAAGAGGAGGGAGATTGTGATTCTTTCAAACTTACTTGGACTGCTAGTGAAAGGGAATAATGAACTGAGTCAGAGAATGAGGTTTGCCAACAGCAGCATGAGATGGTGCAGGGACTCAGAAGAGAGCAAAGTTCTGAAAACTAAAACAATGCCCTGCCCACAGATTATGGGAGTGAAATTGAGAGAGAAAACATATGCAATGAAAGTTAGTGATAAGGAGCAGAGAAAGAAAGGAGATGCTGGCATGTAAAGAAAGCCAACATACCTGATACAAACTTGAACTGGAGCAGAGGGTCAAATCCACTTGAATTCTGAAGAAGATCAGGTTGAGAGGCAAACCTCACAGATTATATCAAACTGGAACACTGAATCTAATCCGACATTCCCCTAAATACACACTCCAAAGTTATGAGCTGGATCCAAACTCTGGCTTGGACCTAATCCTACAACATCTAATGGGTAGCATATAGGGATAACCCCTCTCACTTTTCATCAAAAGGACATCAGTGTTGATAAACTGTCACTGGAAGGAACAAGAATAGGATCATTAGCTTCAAGATACCGTTTGAAAATATAAGTGTGACTACATAGGACCAAACAACAGTGTAACGTGAAGCAGACCACATGCAGTAGGGAAAACAGAGGACATGGAACATGCATGCTGCCCTGAAAATAGGTCAAGGAAAATCATACTACCCTAGCATAAATCTACCAGATGTGACTCCTTTACATATCACACTCATACCCGGATCCAATGGCACAGCTAATAGAGGAAACATTATGATAGAGGTAACATGGAGGAACAAGGACAATATTACATGAGCAAATTAGCCACGTGAATGTGAAAACATGGAGAAAAGTAACATAATACAGCAGAAACCATCTTGCAGCCAGTATGTTAAATTCGGGCCAACTCACAATCCTCATCACTACGTTAGCGAGATACTCAAGGAAAGGGAGTTCAGTTATTGAACAAAAAGGAAGAAACCTTTAAATGTTCCTACGCTGTTTCAAATCAAAATACAAGAGTAAGGACCAACTTGAACACTCATCTCTATTGTTGTCTCCACTTTGTTCCCAGAAACACACAACTGGATTAAACAAGTGTGATAACACTTGAGTCCTTCAGATTGTTTTCATAATTGCCTGGTAAAAGCAGCTGATTTAATTGAAATATTTTTGCAATGATGTTTGATAGCTTTTTAAAAATAAAACCCCAAGTCCCAGATCCATATCCAATAGGAGTACAAAAAAAGATACATGCTTATGTGCTGACATGTACCTGCAAAGTTAGCCCAAGACTGAAAATAATTATCCTGGGGAAGTTCTATGGCTTGTATTATACAGGAGGACCTACTGGCGGTCAGGAGATCATGTTAAAAAGATTGAGGGATTTTAATGACTCTGGATGTAAAGAATGTAGCTATCTCCCTCATAGCTCGGTCCTGTCCTGGGCAAGTGCCAAGTACATGGCAAGAAAATACACTGAACATCTTGGAGCTGACTTTGGTCAGCATTCCCTCCCTACACACACCTAGCACCTCTTTCTCCATGGGGAGAGAGGAGTCAGTACCCTGATCCCATCCTCCTGCCAGCTCCTGAAATGCAACCCATCTCCTGTGTGAGAAACAATCTGAACCCCACACCGAGCTGACAAACCGTTCTTGACATCCCCACAATAGCATCAACTGATCCAGAGCTCACCCCTTCTGCCATACCTTCCAAGTAGGTTGCAGAAGTCTGCTTTATGCCTCTATCAGTCTTCCTCACCAGAGAACATCACCATACATAGGATGAGCACTGCTCATAGCGAGATATGACTGTAGAAAGTTCAAAGGGATTTAAATCTCTTCATAGGGGTTGCTCATGTGACTTTTATACCTGGTTATGGGAGAATAATATATACCCAACAAGTGGCAGAAAGAGATACACACACCCACAGGAAAAAGCAAGACATCAGCATATGAACAAATGTTGACCCTAAGGGGATGGGCATTGTGTGTGTAGTTTATATCTGTTATGGCATGGTTTTTGATATTTGGGGAGGGTACACCTTCCTACTATAGATGCAGTTGCCATTGTGTCCTGATGCACCCTGCTCCAGAGGTGACACCCATACACAATACACTATCAAGGCAACCTTACTTTTGTTCTTTCTTGCTTTGTCAGTTTCTAAATGTTATTCTGACTACAAATATATGGTTGTTCTGCTTATGGATAAACTTAACAAGGAGAACAGTAAATAATCAGCACACATGGTGAGAAACTTAGGTCTCCTGAGGGTGTAAGAAATGGTCATCATCATCATCATGTTCCTATTACGACTCTGGCGTTTAGGGTAGTGACGAAGCTCCTCCACTCCTGTCTGTTTCTGGCAAGTCTTGCAATGGTTCCCCAGCTGTGCCCCAGGTTTTTCAGCTCGGCTTCTACAGCTCTTCGCCGTGTTGTTTTTGGGCGGCCTCGTTTTTGCTTGCCTTCAGGTGTCCATCTTATTTCTACTCTGGTGATGGAATCAGTTTCCATCCAAAGCACATAACTGATCCATCTCCAACGCCTCCTGGCAACGATGGTGTTCAGATCCTCTTGGCTGCACTGTGTCAATAGATCTTGGTTTGAGATGGTTCTGGGCCAAAAGATATGGAGGATTTTTCTGAGGCAGGTTGTATGGAATGAAGACAATTTGGACATGTCATACTTTCCCATTCCCCAGTATTCTGTACTACAAAGTAGTGTTGAAAGTACACAGCTCTGATAAATCTTTAGTTTGGTTTTGGTGTTTTATTTTGATGATTTCCAGATTGTATTTAAGCTCCTGAAGGAGTTCCTGGCTTTATTGATTCTGTTCCAGATGTCCTTGCTTGTTCCACCATCCTGGCTGATGGTGCTGCCCAAATATGCGAATGTTTCTACATTGGTGAGAACATAATCCTCTATCTGTACTGGTGATGGTGAGGCAATATTAAAGGTCATGATATCGGTCTTATTGCGGTTGATTTTGGCCTTTCCCTCACTTTGCCACTCTGCAATGGCAATGCCATTGCCTGCTGTGTCAAGACTGGGATAACGAGCCCTCCATATGCAACAGCAAATCCTCAACTCAAGCAGCAGTGTAACAAACAGGCTGTTATATTGCCATGGTAGCTGAATACATAAATGTCAATATTACTTCGGAATGATTTATTACATCCTCAGCCGTTAAAATAAATAACTATGGGTTTGCAGATGGCAACTTATGAATTATTTTTCTAATTCATAGTTTGCATTTTCTGTTAGCAGGATCCAAGGTTAAAACCTATGTGTTTCTATATATTTAAGTCTAGGCATTTCAAAAATGATTAAGGAGCGTCGTAATAAAATGCCAGCCTTCTGCTATATGGGATAAGTGGCCTGCATTAAAGGAAGAAGGGGCATGATTGTATTCCTCTAGCTAAATTCAGAGTTGAGTCTAAAGGAGTCTATCTAAGACTTAAATGTGACTGATTTGCCACTGCCTTTCATCGTGTGTAATTGTTTTCACCTGTGCAATATACCGCCAGATAGGGATGGTAGCATCCCAGACCATTTTGGTCAAGTATAAATTACTACTCAACAGGCAGGCAGTGGAGAATCGGGCCCAGTGGTTCTAGTGGGATCTAAATTCTGCAATTTACACCTTTAAGACTGACATGGACTTCCTGTTTGTAACTTACACTTCCCCCCTTACACATCACCGCTGCACTTGGCCCACTAAGGCTAAGAAGGCCTGAGTTGGTGCAGCTCAGATAGTACAATGCCAGAAGACAGGAGTGAGCCAGCAAAGGAGCACTATGCATGGCGTCAGAATAGCATTGCATGAATAACTAACTTTTTCAGGTCTTTGGCCATTTTGAAAAACAATGCTTCTCGTTGGACCAAAAATATATGTTTTTGAAATTTTTGGTGACTCTCGGGGGGGAAAAAAAAAGGTTTTGGGTAGAATGAGACTTTACATTTGACCTGAAATGAATCATTTCATTTGATTTTGAGCATTTTCTAAAGTTTTGTATTTTAAAAAAATAAAATGGAAATGTCAGTACAAAAAATTGTTTTTGAACCGAAAAATGAAAGTGTTTTATTTAAAAAAAAAAGTTCAACAAAACAGTTCAACATTTCTGGACTTTTTAAAAATGAGCAATTTGGCAAAAGAGGCATGAATTCATGAGACGTTTCAATGTCACGCTGTCTTCATTTTTTGACAAAAAAAAGTTTCATTCAAAAAATTCACCCAGTTCTAGTTGGAAGGTGTTTGCTAAAACAGATCAAACATCATATTCACTTGAATTTTCTTACAGCTCCTCTAGACCAACTTAGACATCCTCACTCCCCATTAAAGAACAGTAAGTAGGTATAAATAGGCTGAATGGAGTGTAAGAGAGGGTGAGAATGCTAGATCCTGATTCTCTCTTACACTGGTGTAAATCAAAAGCAATTCCAGTGATTTCAGTGGTGGTAGTTACATTGACATAAATCTGGAACCTCTCTTTTGAAATCATGGGAGGGTCTGTGAGATCAGAATCTAGTCCAGGGATTTGCCTTACACATCACCTTTGAATTGGGTGCCTTTTCCCAAATGAATCTCCATTTGAGAGATTAACTTAAAAGCATGGCATGGAATTTAAGACTGAATAGAAACATTTTTAACTCAGTTAATTTCTTATACTTTGATATCATCTGGCAGCTTAGAGGATAGAAGATTTGCACAGGTTCAGAACTCATCAAGACAATTGTTCCCATAATTGTCCAAAATTCATTTAGAAATGCACATGCAATGCCAGACATATGAAACTCTAGCAGTTATTAACATTAAAGCACTGCAAAATGTGCTTTTTGGCAATCACTATCTTGTTTTAAAATAATTGACTCAAACAGCCATTTCAATGTGATTTTTTTCTTGGATCAAGGTCTAAAGCAAGACTAGATACAAATGTTTCATGTACATTAATTTACAAATATGAAATCATAAGCTCTCTCTTTTGTAAATGCTTTGCAAGTCGCACAATGCCTTTTAGAATTTCTCTCTCTCTCCTCTTTTTAAAGTAACTTTATTGCTTGTGAAAGGTGTTGAACTAACAACCCTGGAACTGAAGTGCTTTTAAGCCTTATTACAAATACAGTATGGGCAGTGGCCAATATGCCTCAGCTTTGATTTTCAGGGACCCCTGTGAAGGATGAAAGGGCAGTGTCTTTTCCAAGCTCATTTGCTCCTTTGCCTCTCTGCTAGGACTATCAATGAGAGTGCCAAGCAGTGTCTTTTGAGATACAGACAGTCATCCATTAGGAACCTAACTGAGTTCATCAGTTTATTCCTGTTTGGCTCTAAATAGGTCTATTTTCCTTTGAAAATCAGTGCATTTTCCCTATTAAAAAAAAATCTCTTTTTAAATACAAAAATGAAACCTATTTTAACATTTGCAACAAAATGAACAAAAATGCTCTTTGAATAGTTCACATTTCTCTAGTGCGCTTCAGTACTGCTCTATGCTGGATATGAACTAATGACGAAGAAGTGAAAGGTTCTTTACTGAATTACCAGTGCCCAAAGCCATCCAGTTCCCCTATACTACAGTGTTTTTCCTTGTAAATAACGGTGGAAAAGTCATTCACTCAGCTGTCTGAAATCAGGATGGGTCAGGATAGAAGCAATTTCTTTTTAGTTTCAGTATTATGGTTACTACTGTGTGCTCTAATAAAGGCTAGATGCAGCCACCTTCCCTAATCACATTATTTTATATCTATCTATCTATATCTATCTATATATGTATAATGAAGGGCATACAAACACTTCATTAAACATTCAGGGTTACAAAGCAATGTGCAGTAGTTCTAAGGCTGCTTAAAGGATGGATCTCGTTCCCAATGATTTCAATTGTGTGTGATCAGGCCCTAAATAAATGCTGCCTCTGCTGCACTGCCATAAGCAAAGCGAATGCATTGCACTGGACATTTCAGTCCCCTCTGCTGCAGCAAATGCACCACAGTAACTCATGAAAGCATCCTTGCTGGATTACCTCGGCATGCTAGGTATTAGCCTCACCTAGATTTGTGATTCACGGGTGAAAAGCTCTCTAGAAAAACAAAGTATTTATTATTAATTATTATTATTACTTTCATCCTTTGTGTGTATGATCCCGGTGTTAGCAGAGATGTTCAGTAAACCATGCTAGAGCAAATACAATGGAGTTTCCCTTAGGAGATTTGTGAGAGATCCAAGTCCCTTAAGGAGCAAGAGGCTTTTCTCCTAGCCGCACTTATCCACTTCTTCCCTCTCCTATATGGTGACCAAAGGGAAGAGTTCTCTCTGGCAATTCCTTGCCAAAGTGTTTAAATCTTAGCTCTCTATTGAGATACACTTCATTGATTTTTAAGACTGGAGAGAATCCATGCTGGACCACAGGTCGAAATTGTATCTAAATATAAATTGGAGGCTTAAATTTATCTTTCTCTGGCAGCTGAGTGAGAAGTGGCTACCAGAAGGCAGACCTAGCTATGGTCTTCTGGAAACTATTCCAAGTTCCTGCAACCCTTTAAAATAAAACACACTTCCTCATATCTAGCCTAAAACCTCTTTCTTCCTCAGGTTTGCATTATGACAGCCAACAATGCCATATCCCTGGAGTCTGGGGGCATTTCTTGGGTCTTTATCTTATCTCTTAGGGGATTTAAAACCTATACTGAAGTCACACCCTCAGTCACCATTTCTCCAAATTCTGCATGCTCAGTGTCCAATTTGTCCCTCAGAAGACAGCTTCTCTAGCCCTCAGATGAGTTTTATTGCCACTCATCCCTCACCTGGCCTTAGCATTATCACTGTCTTTCTTTAGGGTCATATTGGGATGGGGCTGCTGTTAAATTATGTGCATGAATGATAAGATTCCATTTTTATATTCTGCCTAGGAGTGCACCAAATGTGCCCTTTCTGGAAAACCACCACAGGGACGCACAAATCAAAACTGGACCTGAGAGGAAGCACCAAGGACAAAATCTTCCCTGTGACTTTACAGAGGGTGTCCAGTGCTATTCTGCTACTCCAGGAGGCAGCATTCCAGGGGTGGGGTTGGGAAGAGCACTGGGTGTGTGTAGTCCTCCTGTGATGGAGAGCCCTGCTCTACAGTGGTTCCTGGCATGGCAGTGCATGGGCAAGGGGTGCAGGAGGGGGACAAGTGTGTGGCTAATGGATCTAACTCTGGATGGATGATTTAGTTTTGGTTTCTGTGGGACCAGGAGAGGATGCATCAGTGCCATGGATGACTCCAAGGACTGAAAGAAGCATTCCTTCCTCCTGCTTCTTGCACATATGTCCAGCACATAGGCAGCTACTCCAGCCACTAGTGCAGTCATTTTCAGGTACCCAGTAAACAGTTTCCCCCTGCGCTGAGAGATGTTCCCTCGGATTCACATATTTTTAAAGTCCATTTCAGGCACATATTTTATTTATTTATATCATCACCTTTTCTTACTCATCGGAGAGAGAAGGATTTCACAAAAGAAACTACTTTAGTTGGTCATATTCTCTCTGCAGTTCCAGACCGCCGGCAAGGGTTAATTTAGTTTTCTTGTTTTATACTGGGAATTTAAAAGCTCACAATATGCAGGCAGCAATCACTGATATGAAGTCATTGAAAAGTCACGCTGGGCTAGACAAGATATTAGGGATGGTGATTCACCTTGCCAAGTTTAGAGCAAGGCGTACATTAACTTAGGCTTCACTAAAAGGTCTTCTAAAGGCAGAGTTTCAGTAAGATGCCCAGCAGGATTCTGCCTTGTCCAAACTGAAGCGACTAATTGCCACTGAAGGCACACTGGCTGAATAGGACACTAAAATGGAGATAATCAGTGCAGGCGGATAAATTCAAGTGAGGACTTGGGGCTGTGTGTTACTGCCAAAAGGGAAGACGGTGGTTCAGAAATAACCCGTGCACATATTGAAAGGGAGATGTATGCAATGGAGTTTGGCTCGGAGCGCTTCTATCAATGTGTTTCTTGGAAAAAAGTGGCAGTGGAGTCTATCACCCTCTGAGGACAACAATGGAAAACGCCCCTATAGTAGCACCTCTAAAACTATGAAGAATGATATAGTTCTTGTAGAAATGCAACTTTGTGGTTCAACACAGTCCAGGGAAGAATACTCCAGTCAAAGGAAATGTAAGCAGACTTCCTGATTGTCAGATACTGTCAGAAACAGAGTCTTTAGATGTACAACTGAATTCAGTCATGCCCAGTTTACCTGTGTCAGATAAGAAACAGAGAGAGCTAAAGCCTGCCAATAAGCAGGATACACAGTTATCCACATTGCTGGAAACTAGCATGGCTTCCTGGCCAAAAGAAAAACAACTGTTGTGTCTACCACCAGGGACAGAGTTTTAGACATTCCATGAGTTAGGAATGATCTGATCTTTGAAACCGGAAGATTTATACCAAGACAACGGAGATCAGAAATGACAAAGTGCATTCGTATGGGAGCAGAAAAGCACAACTACAGAACAAAGGATTAGCAGATTGGTACAAATGCATAACTTGAAGAAGTTGTTCTATATGTCCAGTTTGTTGTAGCACTGCATATCAAAGCCTCAGATACCATGGTTCCTCTCCCCCCCCACACCCTCAGCGGAATTCCATCCCATCCATCAAGCCTTTTCATACTGGATAACAAAGACTATGCTCTTACAGTGGAATATAATACTCATTATTATGAATTGGAGAGGAAGACCCAGATTCCCACAAAGGCATCTTTGCCTGGCATGGAACACTGGAGGGACTGATCCCCAGCACAGTTCACAAGAATTCTCATAGTTTGTGCATGGCTGGGATTTTTGTCACACAGCACCTAGTTCTTGCTATGCACAATCAAATAGGCAAATGAAGGGGAAAATGCAAACTTTGAAACACCAACTAGTGCACAGCAAGGAGATACCTGCTTTTCTATGCAGGAGATAGTGATATTGATACATACCTTCCTTTGTGAAGTGCTTGGAGATCTATGAATAAAAAACATCACATGGGCTTACTCCAAAGCTCACTGCAGTCAATGGAAAGGCTCCCACTGACTTAAATGGCCTTTCAATCAGGCCTCGTAAGAGTCAAATATTATATTATTTATTATTGTTTGTTTACTCCTTTGTCTGTTTGAATGAATCATTTCTTAGGTGGAGAACTTCTGCCTACAGTTTATAGTGAAGAAAACTAAAACATAATATGGTGTTAAAAACAGGCTATTTACTTTTGGCTCTGACAGCTGGTGAAATATATCACTTATTTATAGATTCCAGGGCAATTTAACCACTTCACAATGGAGGCAAGAGGGGTTTTTTATTGTTATTGCCTGTGGGTGAAGGGGTGGGTGAAAAAAAGAAAGTAGCTGATAGCAAATGATACCAGAAACCACACTTGTTGATTATCTTATAGTGCTTGTACAGCTTCATTTATTTAATCCTGTTGAGGAGGATGAGGAGGAGAATCCAGAAAAAGGTCCTAGACTTTGACTGAGTGTTTAGGTATGATAGATGAGCAGTGCTCTTAAAAAAATTGAAGCTAGAGTGAAAACACCATATACAGCCTTCCTGCTTTAGCACTACAAAAAGTTAATGGTGCAGTTTATGTCTTAGACATTGGCTCATTACCTTGAGTGGGAGGTGATCTAACAGGCCTCTGTCAACACAAGAATAAAGCATATGAGAACAAATAGCAGCACATCAGTTTCTTCTGGTGGCTATATGACAACTAATTTTGTATGCTTAATAATATTACATGTCTAAGTAGGAAATGCAATTTTTTATGATCAGGGATGAGAAAGACCTAAAACTAGAGAGCTGCCAAAAATTGATGTATGCGTTGTCGCTCTCTCTCAATGTTACTTGTCCATTCAGGCATTACTTTGGATCCTCTGTGTATTTTAAGTACTTAAATGGCCCCCATTACAGCGGAACAGTAACTCCTCGCTTAACGTTGTAGTTATGTTCCTGAAAAATGCAACTTTAAGTGAAACGATGTTAAGTGAATCCAATTTCCCCATAAGAATTCATATAAATAGGGGGGGCTAGGTTCCAGACCAAAAACTATATATTATATAGATATACACACAGTATACGTTTTAAACAAACAATGTAATACTGTTCACAGCTATGATGATTGTGAAGCTTGGTTGAGGTGGTGAAGTTAGAGGGTGGAAGAGGGAGGGATATTTCCCAGGGAATGCCTTGCTGCTAAATGATGAACTAGCACTCGGCTGAGCCCTCAAGGGTTAAAACATTGTTGTTAATGTAGCCTCTCACACAAGGCAGCACGAACAGGAGGGAGGGGAGACAGCATAGCAGACAGAGACAGACACACACATTATGTGTGGGAGAGAGAGAGGGAGAGAGAGAGATGCACACCTCCCCTTTAAGTTAGCTGACCCATTCTTAAGTGCACTGTCTTTTTAAGTGGATCAGGAAGTTGAGACAGTAGCTGCTGCTGCCCCAGGCTCTCTCTGTCTCTCTCCGTCCATGTCTCCTCCCTGCCCTATATGGAGAAGAGGTAAGCGGGGTGCAGGAGCAGGGGGGAGGGGGACATCCTGACGTTAGCTTTGCCCTCCCCCCCCGCACCCGCACAGCAAGCAGGAGTCTCTGGGAGCAGCTCCAAGGCAGAGGGCAGGAGCAGCACATGGCAGTGGGGGGAGGGAAGCTGCAATTGATAGCCTGCTGGGCAGCTGCAGCACAGGGAACTTAGGGGAGCGGGGAGCTGATAGGGTGGCTTCCGGTCCACCCTGGTTACAGGCCCCCACCAGCTAGCTGCAATGGGCTGCTCTTCCTGCAAGCAGTGGACAAATCAGGCGGCTGCCAAAAGACGTTAGAAAGGAGCATTGCACAACTTTAAACGAGCATGTTCCCTAATTGATCAGCAACGTAACAACCGGGACGACTTTAAGTGAGGAGTTACTGTATCTGAGCACCTCACAGTCTTCAATGCATTTATCATCACTACACGTCTGTAAAGTAGGGAAGTATTATCAGTTCCATTTTACAGATGGGGAATGGAGACAAAAAGAGATTAATTGACTTGCAAAGGTCACACAAGAAGGCTGTGTCAGAGCAGGAACTGAAGCTGGGTCTCCTAAGTCCCAAGCTAACCACTAAGCCATTCTTCTCCAAGAATGAGAATTTCCTTCAAATCACAATTTAATTCATGTTTATATGCAACTTTGTGCTGTGGACTTCATATCTGATTTCTACTTAGTATTACCACCGGTATCCTGAGCAGCATTCTGGATAACAGACCTTTCAGCACATAGGCCCTGAGTCATCAAGATACTTCATCATACCTCATTTTAAGCACAGCAAGTTAATTAAGCATGCCTAACTTTAAGCACTATAGATTTAAATGGGATTACTTACATACTTAAAGTTAGGGCTGTTTAAGCACCTTGCTGTGCTTAAAATTAGGTATACTTAAGTACCTTGCTAAATTGAGGATTTAATGCCTTATCAGGTATAAATCCTTTTTTTAAAACTTTGTGTTATCTCTTCTTCTTCTACATTTCTACATGTCATTTGGAAACACCATTTTCTTTCTCTTTCTAGTATTGTTTAGAGACAAGCCATAATCCAAGTTACAAATCTAAACACTCCTGTAGTTTGGAACCGATCGTTTCTTGCTCAGAATTTCACAGCTGGATCTAACAAGAGGTTAAACCGAAATGGTCAGTCTGAGCTATGCTGGGAAAGTTGAATCCTCACCCAAACTTCAAGACTTTATTGCATCCATATACATTTACGTTGTGCTTTCCCTTACAGTGCTCTGACACCTGAAAAATGCCTTACACATAAATAATAATAGAATAATAATAAAAGGGTCTGACTAATGTGTCTTGAAGGTTATGTGATGTCAGCTTTGTGGCGTTTCTTTGGTGATTGGGGCAGGGATGGCAACAACTTGCCATGGAGAAGGATACATTTAAAAAGAAAAGCTTTGACAAACCTACAGCAACAGAATTATAAAAGTTATTAGTCTTATTATAGTCTTAGTATCCAGCAATAAGCTGAGGATTAATTGAATTGCCACTGCTCCTGAAGAGATGGAAATACTGAGGTATTCTTTTCTTTATAGGATTAACTCTTTATTTGGACTATTTTGTCCTGCTTTCAACCAGTGAGAAAGGCAAAACCTGCCCCCAAAACAAACACACAATCCCCTTTACCCCAAACCAGAAAATGTAAGTGTTACAAACAAACCCACTGGGAACTAAGCAGTCTGTTAAATTCAGAAGAGAGCACAGATAACTTTCCGTTTTATTTTGTATTTACTGGTGGTTTCATCTCTCTATTGTTTAATTAAAAATACAAATCAAAGCAGTTTCTTTCCCATGAGCTGGATCACACGAGAATTCTGTGTAACAATCTTACTAGTCTATGTATTCGACTTCAAACTTATTTTGAACTTTCATCCTTTATATTGCTGTGAACATACCCCATTTAGGGTCTGTCTCTATATTAACCCTTCCTAAGGTCAGTGGATGGTGTAATAAAGGTTTGACACACATAGGAAGGCTGGTAAGAGAGATTTAACTCTATTTCCTGGTCCCAGTCACCTGTCCTGGATCAGGGTTCCAAAGACCATGCCCCAGTCACTTAATGTAATCTGTCCAGGGAACCTGGGCCATTGAGGAGAATGGGGATTTTAAACATAAAAAACAAAAACCCGTTTTCATGGAAATATATGACTTTTTTTTTCATTTTCATAGAAATTTTCCATGTAACCCATCCTTCCATGTTCTGATAAGCTCTAGTCAGTATCTTACAGGTACTCTTACAGATGGCATGGCAGTTGTTTTTTTAAAACAGAAGTAGCATTTTCTAGTGGATTGAGCATGAAGTTGGAGCTAAGTACTCTTCTGAGTCCTAATCACGAATGCTCATCCAATGCCACTCAGTGGCTCTGGGCAAATCACTTAACCTTTCGGGATCTCAATCACCTAATTTGTACAATGAAGGCAACAGTACTTCTAACTTACAGAGGTGTTTTGAGGTGTAATTAGTTAATGTCTATATAGCACTAAGAAAATGTAGAGTAAGATTATTAACAAATGTATTGTACTGTCAGGATCCTTATCTCAGGGACCCCATGTTGCATGACCCTGTGCTGCCACCACATGGATACTGACAAACCCCATCATTTGCTGTATTTGAAACACACAGATTAGATCTGATTATTACTCCAATGCAGTGGAAAGTTAAGACAAATGTTTATTTCTGGGCATGAGCCCTTTCATCTTGGAAGAACCCCCCTGTAGTTTGGAAGCATAACAGTTTAATCAATCCAAGTACCAAACATACCCTTGTTTATATTTGGTTATTCATACAGTTGGTAAATCAGAAACAGGATGTATTAACTTGTGATAGAATACTTATATTCCACATTTTTTAAAAAAAGTGTAAATATTTCACCATCCAGGATACAGCAACAACTAGAAAATGTACCTGAGAATTGGAAATTGCCCTTAAACATCACCATAAAAAACTCAAATGGGTAAATTTGCATAGTGTATGAAATAAGCTATATTGTTCAAGTCAACATAACTCACAGTCAAGGTCTAGGTCACATATCAAGAATTCATCAAATCAAATATCTGAGACAACTGATGCATTTTTATGAAAACATCATTTTCTCTGAGCAGCAACCAAAGCAATGTTTGAAATATTTTATTCACGATTCTCTGCTTTTCATCTAAAATTAATTATCTGGTGAAGGTTAGAAAGCACAATATTTGAGCTTTTATTGTGATTTTAAAAATCACACGTTAAAGGCCCAATCCTGCTGGGCCTACTTATGTGAACAGTGCTACTGGATTCACCGGGTCTACTGACAACTGTAGAATAAGCAGGAGCAGATCTTAAATGTAATTTGGATTTACCTTTAAAAGTATCTTCTTTTACCGACCCTACACATATTAATTATTTAAATATTTTCTCAAAAACTAATTATTATGCCAATTTAATGAGTCTTAAAATTCCTCCCGGCAGGCTTGTTTTCCCCATGAATGACCACAGCTTAGCTGATAGGCTCGAAGAGCTCAATCTGTTTAGCTTAACAAAAGGAAGGTTAAGGGGTGACTTGATCACAGTCTGTAAGTTCCTCCGTGGGGAACAGAATTGTGATGATAAAGGGTACATCAGTCTTGCAGACAATGGTATAACAAGATCCAAAGGCTGGAAGTCGAAACCAGGCAAATTCAGACTAGAAATAAGATACACATTTTTAACAGAGAGGATAATGAATCACTGGACCAGTGCACCAAGATGTGTGGCAGACTGTCCATCACGGGACATTTTAAAACTAAGACTGGAAGTTTTTCTAAAAGAAATGGTCTAGTTGAAACAGAAATTTATTCAGGGAAATCCTATAACCTGTGTTATACAAGTCGCACTAAATGATCACAACTGTTCCTTCTGGCCTTATAATCTATGAATCGATGATGTGTGGAGAATCAATGATGTCAGGACAGTGCCAAGTCTGATTTTCCTTCTCCAGAGCAGGGAGGAAGATGCTGTCACCACTGAGAAGCAACTCCCATACCCAATGGGATGGATATTTGGAAATTTTCAAGAATTCTATGGGCAGTTTAAGGCACTGATGGGGACTTGAACATTTATGCTTAGGCCTGGTCTACACTACAAAATTAGGTCAACATAAGCCGCCTTGCGTCAACCTACTTGTGCATGTGTCTATGCTTAAATTTGTCTCCCACTGATGTAAGCGCCCCATTTTGCCGACATAGTAACACCACGTCCCCATTTTGTTGGCTAGTCACACAGTTTTTCTAAGACTTGTATAAGTCAATGAGTGGTTCACTGTAATTCTGTTCCTCTGTGATGTGGCAGACATTTGTTTGAGTGCTGGCTTTAGCAAAGAAGCAATAGTCAATGCTACTGCCACTATTTCTCTGTACTGCAATTATGTCTGTTACATACTGGTACACTACTGGGTGTGGCATCAAATGCTGGTGCCACAGATCTTTTGCTGATTAGTCAGGTGTGCCATATGACAGCACAAAAACAGCATGTAGGTAGCTCTCTGACATCTCAGCATTTAGTGTTGGACAAGCTCACTGTGTAAAATGTAGGTAATTGCTGTTCAAGCCAAAAAAATTTTGTTTACATTTCTTTCTCCATGGGCTCTGTATCAGAGATGTCTGTCCATTTGCTGGCATTCACACCCATTTTCTAGTCACCTTTTCCTATGTATCCTTTCATCATGCAATAAAACCTACAGTCATTTCTCTCAAATAGCAGGATTTTGGTGCCTTTTATTTTCCCTTCATCACAGACTTGCACCTTTAGGAGGGTGTATGTTATTCCCTTTTCCCGCAAGCAAACACACAAATAGCAACACTGAGGAACTGGTCCTTAGGAGCTGTTTCTGTTGCAGTGGATGGTAAATCACCAGTTGGAATAGGTGGAATAGAAGCAGGTTCAGGTTGTATTGACTCACCAAACCAGGTGAAAAGCAATGCTGTTTTAATCCTCCTCCTATGTCCTTTTCTGTTGAGATGAATGGGATTAGTCTAGATTGATTCAACTCAGCCCAGAATCTAAACGTTCAACACATGCAGTATACATAACAAGCAATACACAATGGGTGAAATTCACTCCTGTGCAGGGCCCTATTTTGAGGCTTAATTGGGAGTTAAGTGGTAGATCTGAGTGAAAGTTTTCAGCTGAAGTTTTTCTTCTGTACCAATGACACATACCAATTTTGTGTCAGTTCATGGAACTGTTAATGTTGAACCCCGTCGCATCCCACCCCCAAAACAAACTCCCCAGAAGTAAAAATGTTTCATTTTGACCTTTTTAATGTGAAACATTTTGATTTTTCAATTCAAATTTACTTTTTGTTTAGAAATTTCCTTTAGTTTTACTTTTAAGTTAAAAACACTCAAAATTGAAATGTTTTGTTTGACAAACAACCATTTTTTCCCCTGGTCAACAAATTATTTTTTCAAGTTTTCCAAACTGCCAGAGAACAGAAAAAATCAGTTATTCACACATCAGAGCTTTCACACTGCCTCTCTCTGTCAACCAATACATATTGTGTAGATAAATGATGAGCAAAAAGTGCACTTTCAAATACAACCCAGGTTGGCAGTCAAACAAACCCAAAACAAGAAGTCACACAAGTTTCTATCCAGAAGCACTGTTTCTGTTAAAAATCCAGCATGATTCCACAAACAACACTTCACATTTAATAAGAACAGGTTAACACGAGTCCTTCCAGGTTCTGCTGACCTCTGCAGAGCATCCAGAATAGGTTGCCATTGAGTGACAAATTTATCCAACTCATTTTCCTTCCTATTGATTATTTTCTTCACCAAACATTTGCAGCAGAAGTTTCTGTGCTATGTATGTAGGTTGCATCATAAACACGAATGCAGCAAAAAGTCTTATTACTGCAAAAAAAGATTCAGTTTCCTTGGGTGGTTAAACAGTTATATGTTTCTTATTCCAGTCACAATATTTTCAGGAAAACTAAAGGTAGGTGTCACAGGCAGAAAATGTCATTTTGCTTGGAAAAGGTAACAGATGTTTCCTTTTCTCTGCATTTCTAATGTGTTGATCGCTGTGGTATTTTGGTACCTTAATATCCTGTATGTCTATATAATGCCTTCCACACCAGGATCCCAATGCACTTAAAATATCAATTAATTTAACCTCACAGATACAGAAACTGTTCTGAGCCTCATTATCAGATGACTAAACTGAGGAAGAGAGAAATTAAGTGTGTAACTGACATGCGTTCTCCCTCATGCAGAGATATAAGTATCCTGCCCTTCCATTGCAAGCAGACACCTCTCCCTTCTTCCTCCTCCTCCCCAGTGGCAGAGCCAGGTTTTGCAACCTGGAGTGGCAATGGCTCCTTGGTGGTGCCTCCCTATTGAATGGGTGCACTCCTCCTCCTCTGCTGCTGTCGTCACCTCCTCTTCACCCTACCGAGAGGGAGCCTAGCACCTGCAGCAGCATCCTGCCTAATTATACTTTTACATTCGACTTGCCAGAGTCTATGCTCTTTTCTATTTTCCTTACTAGGTTTTGACTTCCAATTTTCTTGCCTCTAACCGCCTCTTTTACTCTGCTGTTTACCCCTGGTGGCATTTTTCAGTCCTCTTACTTTTTTTAAAAGAAATGCGGGGGTATGTATTTAGTTTGAGTCTCCATTATGGCATTTGTAATAGTCTTAATGCAGTTTGCAGGCATTTCACCCTTGTGGCTGTTCCTTTTAATTTCCATTTAACTAGCTTCCTCATTTTTGCGTAGTTCCCCTTTTTGAAGTTAATTGCTGCTGTGGGCAGTTTCTTTGGCAGTTCTCCCCACTCCCCTCCTAAAATGTCAAATGTAATTGCACTATGTTTGCTATTATCCAGCATTCCAGTTGTATTCACCTTCTGGACCAGACTATGTGCTCTACTTAGGACTCAGATAAGAACTGCCTCTTCCCAAGTTCTATGATCCAGAGGAGATACAACAGTGGAAGTGGAAATACAGGCCTTATTTATCTTTTAAACATTTACTCTATTTCTTGTTATATTTCAATATGTGTACACACACACACAGAATTTTATAGTATTCCATTCTCACCTGCCAGTAAGTAATTATAGCTAAAGATGCAGTAATTATGGCTATAAATATCAATCTAAAATAAATCTAATCCAAATACTTTATTAAACACACAATTATTTAAAAATAACTAGCACTGTCCTTAATGAATCCAGTAAAAGATTGACAATATTTATTCCTTTGGCCCCTGATATTTTCTCAAGTTATATTCATAGAGGTGATGTTGCTCCTCTTCAATGTGAAAAGAAAAAAAATTCTTAGAATGGCAGCACTAGCATGGAACTCAAATATTCTTTCAGCATTGGCTGAGAGAGGCTGTGGTGTGGATATTAACATTTCCTTATGATGTGTACAGCTACTGAAAATTTTACGTGATTAACATTCAATAGCTGATAAAATAGATTACAATCTTACATAAAGCCAGATAATTCTGATTACTGGCTTGCCTTTCATTTTTTAACAGGGAGAACAAGTCAATTCCAGCATGGGAATAGGAGCTAATCTTCTCATGAACTCATAGGGTGAAATCCTGATCTCATTCAATCAGTTACAAAACTCCCATTGACTTGAATGAGGAGAGAACTTCACCCCTAGTTTTAAGAGTACAAGTGGTTAAAAAAATGGGGGGGAAACTGTGAATATTGTTGAAAAACCAATGCCCTTTTTCACTTTTTTTAAAAATGCCTTTTTAATTTAAAAAAGTTATACCATTTGAAAAATAGAATTACATATTTTGAGATAGGATAGTGTACTGATTTTATCTGTTGTTAGATTAAAAAAATTTAAGTGCAGAGGGAACAATGTGATCATTTAGCCTGACTCCCAACATTACAAAAGCGAACGAAACTCGGGGCTTGTCTACATTACCCACTAGATTGACGGGCAGCGATCGAGCCAGCAGGGGTCGATTTATCTCGTCTAGACCAGATGTGATAAATTGACCACTGAGCACTCTCCCGCTGACTCCGGTACTCCACCAGGGCGAGAGGCACAGGCAGAGTCGACGGAAGAGCGTCAACCGTCGACTTACTGCAGTGAAGACACTGCAGTAAGTAGATCTAAGTACGTCGACTTCAGCTACGTTATTCATGTAGCTGAAGTTGCGTAACTTAGATCAATCCCCCCCAGTGTACACCAGCCCTCACTTAGTAATTTTTGTATCAAGCCCATAACTTCTGTATGAGCTATAGCGTATCTTTTAGAAAGACTTAAATACTTGACATGATGGAGTACCTCTGCATCCCTAGATAAGTTGTTCCAATGATTAATTACTTTGTTAAAAATTTGTCTCTTATCTCTAGTCAAAATTTGTCTAGCTTCTGCTTCCAACTTTTGGATCTTGTTATATTTTTCTAATAGATTAAGGAGTCCTCTATTATCAGAAATCCCTTCCTCGTATAGGTACTTGTAGATCAAGATCAAGTCCTCTCTTAATCTTCTCCTGGATAAACTAAACATAGCGAGCTTCTTAAGCGTCTCACTCAAAGGCATGTTTTCCAGACTTCAAATCATTCTTGGTGCTCTTTACTCAATCCTATCCAATCTGGCAACATTCTTTTTGAGCTGTGGACATCGAAACTGGACATACCTGTCCAGAGTTTCCCTCACTAATGGTGTATAGAGGGGTAGCACCACCTGCCCCCTGCTACTTGACATTACCTTGCTTATACATCTGAAAATCATGTTAGCTTTCTTTGCTATAATCTTCAGCATCCACAGAGACTTGAACCCATCGGTTCATGACTGATATACTACCAAATGAAATGTAAAAAATATAATTAGGAGGGTCAAAAATAATTTGAAGAACAGCTAGCCAAAGACTCAAAAAGTAATAATTTTTTTTAAAGTACACCAGAAGCAGGAAGCCTGCTAAACAACCGTGGGGCCACTGGATGATCAAGATTCTAAAGGAGTACTCAAGGACAATAAGGCCATTGCGGAGAAACTAAATACATTCTTTGCATCAGTCTTCACAGCTGAGGCAGTGAGGGAGATTCCCAAACCTGAGCCATTCTTTTTAGGTGACAAATCTGAGGAACTGTCCCAGATTGAGTTGTCATTAGAGGTGGTTTTGGAACAAATTGATAAACAACACAGTAATAAATCACCAGAACCAGATGGTACTCACCCAAGAGTTCTGAAGGAACTCAAATGTGAAATTGAAGAAGTACTAACTGTGGTCTGTAACCTCTCATTTAAATCAGCTTCTGTACTAAATGACTAGAAGATAGCCAATGTGACGTCAATTTTTAAAAAGGGCTCCAGAGGTGATCCCGGCAATTACAGGCCAGTAAGCTTGACTTCAGTACTGGAAAAAGTGTTTGAAACTGTAGTAAAGGACAATATTGTCAGACACACAGATGAACATAACTTGTTGGGGAAGAGTCAACATGTTTTTTGTAAAGGGAAATCATGCCTCACCAATCTACTAGAATTCTTTGAGGGGGTCAACAATCATGTGGACAAGGGGGATCCAGTGGATATAGTGTACTTTGATTTTCAGAAAGCCTTTGACAAGATCCCTCACCAGAGGCTCTTAAGCAAAGTAAGGAGTTATGGGATAACAGGGAAGGTCCTCTTGTGGATTGGTAACTGGTGAAAAGACAGGGGGGAAAAGGTAGGAATAAATGGTCAGTTTTCAGAATGGAAAGAGGTAAATAGTGGTGTCCCTTAGAGGTCTGTACTGGGACCAGTCCTATTCAACATATTCATAAATGATCTGGAACAAGGGGTAAAAAGTGAGGTGGCAACATTTGCAGATGATACAAAACTACTCAAAATAATTAAATCCCAGCATACTGCAAAGAGCTACAAAAGGATTTCTCAAAACTGAGTGAATGGGCAACAAAATGGGAGATGAAGTTCAATGTTGATAAATGCAAAGTAATGGACATTGGAAAACATAATCCCAACTATACATATAAAATGATGGGGTCTAACTTAGCTGTTACCACTCAAGAAAGAGATCTTGGAGTCATTGTGGACAGTTCTCTGAAAACATCCACTCAATGTGCAGCGGCAGTCAAAAAAGCAAACCGAATGTTGGGAATCATTAAGAAAGGGATAGATAATATGATAGAAAATATTATATAAATCTATATAAATCTATGGTACGCCCACATATACTGCATGCAGATGTGGTCACCTCATCTCAAAAAAGATATATTGGAATTTGAAAATTTTCAGAAAACAGCAACAAAAAAGATTAGGGGTATGGAACGGTTTCTGTATGAGGAGAGATTAATAAGACTGGGACTTTTCAACTCGGAAAAGAGACTATATGACAGTGGTCTATAAAATTAAGACTGGTTTGGAGAAAGTAAATAAGGAAGTGTTATTTACCCCTTCTCATAACACAAGAACTAGGGGTCACCAAATGAAATTAATAGGCAGCTGGTTTAAAACAAACAAAAGGAAAACAACAAGGAGTCCGGTGGCACCTTAAAGACTAACAGATTTATTTGGGGATAAGCTTTCGTGGGTAAAAAAATCTCACTTCTTCAGATGTAAGAAGTGAGGTTTTTTACCCACGAAAACTTATGCCCAAATAAATCTGTTAGTCTTTAAGGTGCTGCCGGACTCCTTGTTGTTTTTGTGGATACAAACTAACACGGCTACCCCCTGATTCTAAACAAAAGGAAGTATTTCTTCGCACAATGCACAGTCAACCTGTGAAACTCTTTGCCAGAGGATGTTGTGAAGTTCAAGATGATAACAGGGTTAAAAAAAGAATTAGATAAATTCATAGAGGATAGTCCATCAACGGCTGTTAGCCAGGATGGGCAGGGATGGTGTCCTTAGCCTCTGTTTGCCAGAAGCTGGGAATGGATCAGTTGATAATTATCTGTTCTGTTCACTCCCTCTGGGGCACCTGGTATTGGCCATTGTTGGAAGACAGGATACTGGACTAGATGGACTGTTGGTCTGACCCAGTCTGGCCATTTTTATGTTCATTTATAGACCTCTTGTGAAGATTAAGGACCCAATTGTGCAGCCGCCATACATCTTGGTAAGCTCATACTAGATAAACAAACCCATTGAAGTCAATGGAATGGCTCAATGAAGTGTTCACTAATAAGAACGCCACAACTGAACCTGTACAGTGAAATCCTGCTCCATTCAAGTCAATAGAAAAACACCTGTTGACTTCAACGGAGTCAGGTTTTCACCATTAATATCTAGACTACTGCAGTAGATAATGAGACCATCTGGGTGCCTGAGTGACAGAGATTGTGACTAGCAGATTTTTAAAAAAAGGAAGTGTGGAAAGAGAAACTGTTCTTCCCTTAAATCCTGATTTAGCAAAGCACTGAAACCTGTAGTTGAAAGCTATGCTGGACTGGGGGGTTAGCACTGAAAAGGAAATAAAAAATATATATTTGTCTTTTCTTAATTTACTAAAATTATACTTTGTGGAGGGCGATTCTTTAGTATTTGGGAATTTTCCCTAATGTGTCCCCCATTCCTGTTAGCACCCTAATCTGTTTATTTCACATAATAAAAAGTCCAAGCAGCTTTGTATAATCCAAAATGTGCATACAGAATGGATTCTGCCAGTGTATCGCTCCAATAAATGTAAATATTTTAGATGAAACCCACATACCAAATACATTTCTAAAATATTATAGGATGTAGAGTGTAAGATACAGGTTTAAGTAACAGACTTAGAGGTTTTTCCTATTTGTAAAATGTTTTGCCCCACGTACTCAACAGTGGAATTGCTGTAGCAGTTGCAGACAGAACTTTACAACAGTGCTGCGCTTTGACTCTCCTCTTCTGCCAGAGGAATTGTGCAGACTGTACTGGCCAAATTTTCAGAAGTGATAAGCACCCAGCATCTCCCACTGAAAATGTGGCCATAGAATCTCTGTGATAAACCTAGTGAAAGAATGTTCAGTCAGAGCCCAGACCGTGGGTGAACGAAAGACGAAAGGGCAGGAATCGAATTAATTCACAATACCCACCCATAAAAGCAATTTTTCATGAAACATGCTGCCAAGATGGACAAGTTTACTAATTATATTCTGTTTATTTTCAGGTGTCCTTAATCAATTGTGTCAAGTATCAGAGGGGTAGCCGTGTTAGTCGCAATCTGTAAAAAGCAACAGAGGGTCCTGTGGCACCTTTGAGACTAACAGAAATCAATTGTGTTTATCTGTTACATGGTGCAGCAGCGAGAACATGTTTTGATTATCAATATTTTACTGTGGATTAGTAAACACAGGAACAATTTGGGACAACATTTGAGATTAGACATCTAACTTAGAGATCTGATGCTGCAAGTGGGAATGGATGAATAAAACTCCCCACATAATTTCTTAAATTCATCTACCCTTGCTACTGCCCAGTGACACCTGTAATGAGCAGAATGTCTCCTCATATTCTTTCAGTGTACAGTAAAGCATCAAGCTTTCCTCACAGTGGACATCAAGAGTTTCTTCAAGCACTCCCATTTACTTATCTCCTGTCTACAAAGATGCAACAGGTACAACACTCAGCCTTATAGAGGAGTGTTCATGGGGGGAGAATGAATTTTGAAATCAATCAACACTGCTCCGATTAAGTATTCATTATATATGGCCACACTCTACAAGCTGGAAGAGAATTCTACTATCTACACATACTGCTTCTCAGAGAGAACACCCTAGCTTCTTACAACCACTGCTGATACAGTAGTGTGCCATCAGATATGTTCTTTTGCACATAGCTAGAGGGCCCTGTGTAGTCAAGGGAAAATCTATTGTCCTGCCACCCAAGAAAACCAACAACTTGGTCTACACAAGATAAATAGAATATAAACATAACGTAACAGTGACCTGAATGGACCAGCCTACTGAGAATGGGATATAGAGCTTTTGCCCCCTTCTTTACTGATAGGATTCCAGCCCAGGCTATTCATTATCTGGTGGCTGCTTGATGGTCTATGTTAAACCAGCTCTGCAGTCTGAATTTAACTCCCACAGTGCAAGACACCACAGTCACAATTACTGCTTTACTGTCAGCCTCATCAGGCAAGGATGAGGCCTGGGTGGGTTTGTAGACAGAAAAAATTTTCTCACTTCAGAAGAAGGCTGATCAGCTCATGGCTGAGACACGTTGACCAAGCAGCATGGAGACACTTGCGGTACAGCTGCCTGTGCTAGACTTCGCCATCCCTTGACATAGAAAACTTCAGTTTCCAGGTCTGTCAAACTATTCACTAGCACTAAACATTCACAAACAAATCAATGATTTTTTTTTTTAACTCCACAGACTGCCGTCAGGGCGGTGGTCTCATTGTCAATAACGGTCCTGAGAGAAGCGCCTTGACAGTAATGCCATTGAACTTGACACTTTGTTTCACTCTAAAGAGAAGTTGCTAATGTTGTCACAAGACACAGCTGAAACGGTGATGTGCACATTCACATGGAGGAGTGGAAGGAATATGTTAAAGATTCAGCGTTTCCCTTCGAGAACAGGAAGAATCCACGTGCTTCAGCTAAATTAGCTTTCTTTTTCAATTCTGTACTGATAAAAGAACCTGCAGGAAGAGGACATAAAAGATCCAAGGCGTCAAAATAAATGGCGAAAATACCAATTGGTATTGATTTTTTTGAAGTGTTAAATGTCCATTTGTAGAGAATAAAAATCTAGTTGCAGTAGTAAGAAAAATACAATAAAGAAAATACAGTAAAGAAAAAGATCAGCCTTAAAGGCTATTGATGGGATCTGGAGCCCTTTCAACTTTAGGTCACCAGTTTAAACTTGTCTCAGGTCAGTAATGACAAAGTCAAAACTCTGGTGTTCAGCAATCGCTCGGTGCTTAAGGTACTCGAAAGAGAGCTGCTTTATTCTGTATCCAATTCCAACTTGGCATAACAAGAGCAGCCACAGTACCCAGCCCAGACCCGCTGGGTATATCTACATTGAAACCGGGGTGTGCGATCCCAGCATGCGTTGACATATGTGAGTGAGCGTTACTCTAGCTAGCTCGAATACTGATAGCAATGGAGAGCAGTGTGAGCTTTTCTGGGATGCTGGGTAATTAGCTGTGCTGAAATCTGTGCTGCTGCAGCTTCATTGTTGTAGGTATGTAAGCTCGCTAGAACAAGCTGGCTTGGGTAATTACAGCCCCCAACTGTGGTCTAGATATACCTTCTGTCTGGGAAGCTCAGCCTTTAATGCCCAGGCAGTTTCCAATCATCAAGAGCCTGCAGATGAGGCTTTGATGGGCCCAGTCCAGTTTCCAGTGTCTATATCACAATTGTCACTAATCAGTACAACCTAAGTGGGCTCTCCAGACAGATACAGAATTGAATCAGTTTGAAGAGTAAATGCTCTCATCCTTTGAGACTGAAGTTCTATGGGAAATTTTGTTGAAGACCATGAACGGGGAGATGTAAGGAGACTTGTACTGCCAGTGCCCCACGCTGTACTCACTCTGTACATACAGACTTCAATCTCCAGGGCTGTCAGTGCATCAGCTTTTACCAGCACTGAAGTCATTTGAAAGGAAAAAAAAGTGGCAAAAAGGTAACGATTTCTCAAGTGTTTAAAGAACAAAATGACTCACTGGTGTGGAAGGTTGTCTCTTTGGAAAAGAGGGCACAAAGGCCTTGATTCAGCAAGTCACTGAAGCACACGCTTAAGTTGAAGTCAATGGGATTTCTCACATGCTTTAACGCTGGGCACGTGCTAACTTGGGGTCAAAATTCTCTGAAGTGAGATCAATAACAGAGATGAGTGAACGGGCTCCAATAAAGAAATAAATAAGAGAATGTCCCCGAGTTTTGTCCAAAATTCAATAAAAATCCTCTCTCAGGATCAAAAAGGACAGTTAATTTTCTTCCCCTTGATTATTTTTTCTAACGTTACACATCTCTTCTTCCAGTAAAGTGTAGAAATGAAAGGGTCACAGACTACAAATAAAGAGTGTTCTCGTGCTTAGCTTTCTGTAAGACTTCATTTTACTGCTGTTAATTGATAAAACCCTTTTACAAACTCAGTGAAAATTAGAAATCAGCCTGAGACAAAGTTTAGATTTTTCATAGGTGCTTAGATCTGGGGGTTTGTTTTGGCCCCTCTGACAAAATTGTTGAGACAATCAGAGAGGGACAGTCTTGCGTGACTGGTAAGTAGTAATATTGGAAATGTTTCAGAAGTGCATATTTTCAATAGTTTTCCCCATATAATTTCCACACTGAAGTTACCAGCTCCTCAGCCAGTTCAGATCTGTGTAGTTCCACTGACTTTCAATGGAGCCACATCACTTTACATGAGTGGAGGATCTGGAAAGAGAAATTTGGAAAGCTTTAGTTACATTTTTATTTGCCTATCCAAACTGAACCCAAACTTTAATTTGTTTGAAGTTCCTCCATATGTAATCTGTAACCAGACCAGGAGTGGATGACAGAAAGTGAGCTATATTAAATTTGTTACATGGTTTGAAATCGTTTATTGCTAATTTTCTGGGAGAAAGCAGAACTACTACCAGTACTATAGATTTGTTAAGTACCTTTATAACTTACCTTATACTAGGGAAAGTTCTTCAGGAGAAGAAATCCATCATTCTGAAAATCTCTTGAAATAACCGCAAATCCAAGGCCAAAGTTGGGGATTTTGGAATTTGTACAAGCAGCAGATTTAAGGATTTATGGTAAACTAAGCACCAATTAAGGTCTACAGATAGTTTAAACAGTAGGCAAATTTTATTAGCTCATGGTTTGGCCCTGCAGAGTTATATCCTATTCAAAGAGTAATTAATATTACAGCCTCAAAACGGAGCTCAAAAGTTTCAAGCAAAATTCCAGGGTGAGTCATCAGGATTTCAGCCAAAGACTTTGGTAGATCATAATAATAAAGCAAAGATGTAAGACCTAATGAAGTGACTGAACCATGGGAGCAATTTACTACCACCAGCAAATACCATAGGTTAGTTAATGTACACAGCACTCAATGTGGAGGCAGAAGATTTAGGCTTTTTTCTCAGATTTGCTACTGATTTACTGTGTGATCGTGTGTCTCCCACTTTGAGTTCTATGGATACAGAATGGAATGCAATTCATCTATGTACTTAAGCAGGTGCCTAACCTTAATCACGTGAATTGTCTCATTGAAGTGAATAAGACTATTCACATACTTAAATTAGGCACGTGCTTAAGTACCTCACCAAATTGAGGCCTAATTGTTAAGGTCACTATGGATTGTACAGTACAGGGTATTTTTAAAGCTCCACAGAAGACATTTCCTGTCCCATATTTCAGAGATATTTAGTAGACGTTGTTGGCACTAGAGCTGGGCAAAATATTTTGACCAAAACTTTTTTTTTAGTGAAAAATGCAGATTCAGTGACTCCGAAATATTCCTCAGAGTCGTGTTGGTTTTGCCAAATTATTTGTTAAGAGAAAAACCTTTTGGAAATTAAGTGTTTCAATTTTTTTGTTCAAAAGGACTTTTTGTTTCAAAAATTTCCTCCAATTTTATTTTAAAAGTTAAAAATGTTTACGAAAGCTCGAAAACAAAACAAAAGGTTTCATTCAACCCCAAACCATTATTTTCTGATGTTTCAATTAATCAACAAATGTTTAAAATGTTCACTTTTGGTTTGAGCCAGAATATTGTTTTGATTTTTTGAAATTGCCAATGAACCAAAAGATCAGTTATTCACCTAGCTCAGGGTGGCACTCACAGGTTATTTCTTCAGCGTTGCAGGGTATGACAGCATTATCTTGAGACAAAAAGGGTTATCTTCTCTAGGTCCCTCATCCCCCCGCCATATTCCCAGCTCTGGCTAACTTCCTTTCAGATACTTCTGTTGCAGCAACAGCAGGAGCATTAGTGTACACAGGATCCGGAAAGTTGTCAGCATTTTTAGCACAGTGTCATCTAACTCTGTTTAGACCAGGTCTATAAGACACAATGCTTAAAATTCTGTCTACACTAATCCGTCCATTGCTGCCACCACCAGTAAAGCTGAACAGGTAGTAGCAGCAATAAGAAAAGTCTACTGCAGATAAGGCAAATGTGTTTTAACCCCCCACTGCCTCGTACTTTGTGTTGTCATTTAAGCCTTGATTCAGGAAAGCATGCCTAACTCAGAAAGAACATGTAAGCATGGGGTTAAGACCCACTGAAGTAAATGGAACTTAAGGACATGCTTAAATATTTTCCTGAATGAGGGCCTAACATTTATATGGTTTGAATGCAAAAGCAGGTATCAAATGCTACCAAATCAGAATTCTCCTGATACCAGTGTAGGCCTGAAGTCCACAAACATATTTAGATTCCAAGCTCCTAAATTTTTCAAGCTGCAGTGAAACTATTCAGTTTACAAGAAAACTATCCCAGATGTTGTTACAAAAAACTGCAGAAATCAGGAATTAAAAAAAGTTGATTTTAATAAAGATGAAGGTATTTTAAAACGCAAAGAAGAGAAATATCTAATTTACTATTGAGCAGCTGAACAATACATTGGGAGGAATGCCAGCCTGCACCTGTATATCAATCTCACTTATGGTTTTTGAGGTCTCCCCGCCCCGCCATCCTAGTTAAACTGGCTTATCAAGAAAGGCTGTAAAATGTGCTTATCACAAATGAAGTGCAGCAAGAGTTACATAACCCAGAAAAAAAAGAGAAGAAAAAGAAGTTGGGGAGAGTGACGATCTCTCTATCTGCACATCTTTTTAAACAATCATGGTACGAACCAAGAAGCATCACTAAATTAGTAGGCCATAAGAGATTTTCTGGACTGAAGTGGGTTGATTGAATAATCGTATTCCAAGGCCTAATGGAAATAATAAACCTTCTAAAACTCAACCTTGCAAAAAAAAATCCACTTAGCGTTTTTATTGGAGAGATTTTTACATCAAATGCTTAATGAGATGGCAAGCATGCATGAATAATTATTTTACTTACTGTTCCCATTAAGGAAAAGATGAGTTATATTTCTTTCAGTCAGAAGTAAAAAAATTTCCGTAATCATTAACATTAAATTGATTTTTTATTTTACATTCAAAGAAAGCAGCACTTTTAAATTGAACTTCAAATAGGTTAAATGAATGTCTGTCTTTAATAAAAAACAATGATCTTTTCCCACTTGCTGTCTTTGTATTTTAAAATTACTAAAAGAAAGCAAAACGTTAAAGCAGAAAAAATTCACCTTAGCCTCCAGTAAATAAAACCCCCACCCTTAGGAGAATAGTGGGAGAATATTGTTTTCTTCCAGAATAGACCAAAACTGTTTTATTTTTCTGAGATGCCAGCATTATAGCCTGATACTCTAAGAGTATGTCTACACTGCAAAATAAAGTATGTTCTTTACTTGGGTTAGTTAACCTTCATTAGCTATCTTGAGTTAAAACAGCAGTGAAGACATGGCTTTTAACTTGGGTTAACAGCTCAAATTCAACCCCAGGCTGCCCTTTAGGCATGAATTTGAGCTGCTAACTTAAGTTAAAAGCTGAGTTAGCATATCTTCACTAGTACTTGAACCTGAGTTGGCTAACTTGAGTTAAGAACACACTTCTTTGTGCAGTGTGGACATATCCTAAAGAGGCTAATGCTGTGGAGTGTTGCTTTGAAAAGGTCTCAGGACATCTCTTAATTCTGCTCTAATGTGGCAGGGAAAGGCTGCAATTATAATGACTAGGCACATTTATGGATTTCAGTGCACAGTGAATATCAGTTCCTCAATATGAGGGATGACAGTGTCAGTATTCAGACCCCTGGAGTTCTAGCTCGAGAAGTAGAAGGAGCAGGTCACTCTAAACCCGGTCCATCTCAACATCCTGTTAAGCATCCTCAACTCTCACTAAACTCAGTTTAAGTTTAGGGCACTCAGGACCCTTCAGGAGGTACTCTGGCCCCACCAGATGGAGAATGATTTTTGTTTGCAAGTCAAAATTGCTGGTAGTGAAAACTGAAATCAACTAATTTGCTTTTCAAATCTAATAATTTGTTTGCTGAATGTTTGGAGCTGAACTGTCAGATGGCAGTGACTGCCCAAGAAAAGAACTGCAACCATGCAGAGAATTATATAATTTCCTAATAAATAATATTCAGCCTCCCTCCCATTGCAAGAGAATCTACTTCTGCAGCATTTGATAAACCTGGCCAAGATGAAAAAAATGGAGTGATGTGTGCTTATTTCAGATAAGGTACAGAAAACACCATGGATTTTGATACTAAATGGGAAGGGCATCTTATATTTTACAGGACTTGATAGCTTCTAGATATACTTCAAACCCCACGGGAAGGCATGCCTCTTTTCTATCATATCCATCCTCCAACTCATGTAGAAAGGGATCAACAAATCTGGCCCTCTTTGGTGAGAGAAAAACATTTTTTTTTTAGCTCAGATGATAAAGCTGCACAAAGGCTGTCATTCACACACAGCTGCTATTCAGAAAAACAATAGCAACAGACATTTTTATACCAACATCTGATTTTTTTCATAAAAATCAGCATTAGAGCTTAACATTTCCTTGGAAAAATATTAACAATTATTTTTCCTTTGCTCCTTCCCTGAACTGCAAAAGTAACACTCTCGCTGTTTTCCTCTCCACTAGGAAGAGCTAGTCCAATATACAATGACAGCTAATGCAATATAAAATATTTAATCATATAATAATCTACACTAAGGGCCTCAACTCCAGGGCTCTCTGTATTGTCTGTAAAATGTTGGTTTCCTATCTATTTTAGGTTCTGGTACGGCCCCCAGTACCTCAGTATCTGAGTTCCTCACAATCTGCAATGTTTTTATCTTCATAACATCCCTGTGAGGTAGAGATGTGCAATTAGCCCCATTTTACAGATGGGAAACTAAAGCATAGAGATACTAAGGCCTCTAGTAATGGACTAATGGTATTGATCCAAGATCTCTTCCTTCAGTGGTAATAGCTAATTTAGACCCTGTCCTTTTATATGTATAGGTGGGATTATGTTTTCCAATGGGCATTACTTTGCATTTATCAACATAGAATTTCATCTGCCATTTTTTTGCCCAGTCACCCAGTTTTGTGAGATCCCTTTGTAACTCTTTGTGGTCAGCTTTGGACTTAACTATCTTGAGTGATTTTCTACTGTCTGCAAACTTTGCCACCTCACTGTTTACCCCTTTTTCCAGATCATTTATGAATATGTTGAACATATGAATATGTTTGGGGGAGCTTGCTATTTATCTCTCTCCACTATGAAAACTGACCATTTAGTCCTACCCTTTGTCTAATCTATTAAACAGTTACTGACCCATGAAAGGACCATCCCTCTTATCTCATGACTCCTGACTTTGCTTAAGAGCTTTTGGAGTGGAACCTTGTTAAAGGCTTTCTGAAAGTCCAAGTATACTATATCCTTTGTCCGCATATCTGTTGGCCCTCTCAAAGAATTCTAATAGGTTGGCAAGGCATGATTTCCCTTTACAAAAACAGACTTGACTCTTCCCCAGCATAGTGTGTTCATCATCTATGTCTGATAATTCTGTTTTTTATTATGGTTTCAACCAATTTGCCTGATTCTGAAGTTCAGTTTACGTACCTGTAATTACCAGGATTGACTTTGGAGCCTTTTTTTTTTTTTTTTATTTTAAATCGGCATCACATTAGTTGTCCCCCAGTCATCCGGTACAGAGACCGATTTAAGTGTTAGTTCTGCAAGTTCCTATTTGAGTTCCTTCAGAAGTCTGAGGTGAATACCATCTGGTTCTGGTGACTTATTACTCTTTAATTTATTAATCTGTCCCAAAACCTTCTCTATTGACACCTTGATCTGGAACAGCTCCTTGGTTCTGTCACCTAAAAAGAATGGCTTCAGTGTAGGGATCTCTCCAGGGCCGGCGCTTCCATTTAGGTGACCTAGGCGGCCGCCTAGGGCACCAGGATTTGGGGGGGGTGGCATTTTGCCACCCTTGGTGGCAGGGGTGTCCTTCCGCAGTCCGGGTCTTCGGCGGCAATTCTGCGGCGGGTCCTTCACTCGCTCCAGGACCCGCCGCTGAAGTGCCCCAAAGACCGGGAGCATGGAAGGACCCCCCCCACCGCAGAATTGCCAACGACAACCGGGAGCACGGAAGGACTCCTGCCTAGGTCGCCAAAAAGCCTGGCGCCGCTCCTGGATCTCTCCCACATCCCCTGCAGTGAAGACCAATGCAAATAATTCATTTTGCTTCTCTGCAATGGCATTGTCTTCCTTGAGTGCCCCTTTAGCATCTTGATCATCCAGTGGCTCCACTGTTTGTTTGGTAGGCTTCCTGCTTCTGAAGTACTGTAGTTAAATTGGAGTTAGTTTGTGTGTCTTTTGCTAGTTCCCCTTCCATTTTGTTTTGGCATGCCTAATTATATGTCTACACTTCATTTGACAGAGTTTATGTTTCTTTCTATTTTCCTCAATAGGATTTGAGTTCCAATTTTTAAAAAGATGTGTTTGTGTCTCTAGTATCTATGGAGGATGTTAAACAGAAGCTACTAAGTCAGACATTTTAAAATCAGCAAGTCCAGATAACTTGCAACCAAGAATTTTAAAAGAGTTGGATGAGGAGCTCATTGGAACATTCATGTAGATTCCAAATAAGTATTGGAGAACTGAGGAAGTTCCAGAAGACTGCAAGAAAGATAATGTGCCATTTTTTTAAAGGTTAAATGAGATGACCTAGGTAATTATAGGCCTACCAGCCTGGCATTGATCCCAGACAAGATAATGGAGTGGCAGATATGGGATTATATTAACTAAGCATTAAAAGACAGTAATGTAATTAATGCAAATCATCATGGTTTTATGGTAAATAGATCCTGTCAAACTGAACCGATGTCTTTTTATTTTAATGAGATTACAAGTTTGGTTGACAGGGGTAATAGTGTTGATGTAATATACTTAAGACTTCTGTATGGCATTTGATTTAGTGCCACACAACATTTTGATTAAAAAACTACAATGATAAAAAATTAATCTGGCACACCTTAAATGAGCTCTGAGTGTGACACTGTAGCCATAAGGCCTAATGCAGTACTGGGATGCATAAGGGGAAGCTCGAGTAGGAATAGAGATGTGACCACTGCTGGAATACTGTGCCCAATTCTGGTGCCCACAATTCAACAAGGATGTAGTTAAATTGGAAAGGGTTCAGAGAAGAGCCAGGAGAATGATTCAAGGATTTGAAAATATGCCTTATAATAATAAGCTAAATAGGTTGAGCTCTTTCAGTCCAACAAAGAGAAAGTTAAGGGGTGACTTGATTACAGTCTGTAAGTATCTACAAGGGGAGAGAATGTACTTAATAATGGGCTCTTAAATCTAGCAGAGACAGGTACAACATGATCCAATGGCTGGAAGTTCAAGCCAGACAAATTCAGATTATTAATAGGGCATACATTTTTGACAATGGGGGGTGACTAACCATTGGAACAATTTACCAAGTGTTATGGTGGATTCTCCATCACTACACATTTTTAAAATCAAAATTGGATTTTAAAAAAATATATGTTCTAGGAATTAGTGTGGGGACGTTCTGTGGGCTGTGTTCTACAGGGGGTCAGACCAGATGATAACAATGGTCCCTTCGGCCCTTGGAATCTATGCAATTTTAAAGGTATTTAGGTCCCTAACAATGCAAATAGGATTTTCAAAAATGTCTAGATGCCTAAATTCTATGGATTTCAGTGGGAGTAGGTGACTAGGTGCTTTAGAAAATGCATCTTT
Source organism: Chrysemys picta bellii (assembly GCF_011386835.1). NCBI lineage: Eukaryota > Metazoa > Chordata > Testudines > Emydidae > Chrysemys > Chrysemys picta. Next base: position 114,573,017 of record NC_088796.1, read on the forward strand.
AGGCATCTAGGCCCAGAATTTTAAAGAGATTTAGATATTCCTGCATTCAGCATTGCAACACCTAACTGATTTAGGAGTCAAACTAATTTTTAAAAACGTCTAAATCCCTTTTTAAGATGAGATTTAAATACTTAAATCAGTTTGACGTTGCAAGTGTCAGAGCAGCAATGCCTCACTACCTTTGAAAACCTGGACCTCAGTGACTTGGCCCAAGGTCACACAGGAAGTCGGTGGCAGAGCAGAGAGCTGATCCTGGGTGTCCCAGGCTAGCACCCTAACTTCTGGATCATCCCTCCTCTCTTCATCACCCCACTCCCAGGAGCAGAGCTGACTCTGTCCAATTCAAATTTCATGTCAATGCCATACTTGAGAATGATTATTGGGGAACACACTTGCACACTCTTACTTACTGATAGAAGTGGGTACTCACCTAGGTCTCCACTGGGGAAGGTTTCTAAAGAGGGTGCACGTCCTGCACCCAGAAACGTATCTCTGGCTAGAAGTTTAACGCTTCTCAGACAGAGAGAAGGAACGAACCTACTGGGCAGAAGATTTACTCTTTTCTTCCAAAGAAGTGACAATTGGAAGCTTTCCCCCTAGATTTTTCCCACAAAGGGCTCACCACTTCCTGACACCAGGGAAGGAGTTCCTCCTACACACACTAATTCTGATGAGAGAGAGCTGGACATTTAACTGGGCACGGGACCCATATATCTCCTTTCTGTGTTGTGCAGGAGAATCTTGGCACCACTGAGTCTCCATCCTAGGAGTGGGAGAGGGACTGGCCCAACATAGGGAACAATAGTGTGTGTAAAATGGTGTGTTTACTAGACTGTATTCTCCTTTCTCTAGGCAACTCCTAGCCACCTGGTTTGCAGAGCCCTTCGTGTCTTCTGAAGATGGCTGATCTTTCCACTGAATGGACTAGCTGTGGTGAACCTCCTCCATAACTTTATGTAGCCTAGGTGACTCAGGTGGTCTCAGATACCTTGTGCAGGATAGGATCCTATAAAATTGAATTCATGGGTCCTCCCTAGCGCTCCCTTGCAGGAGACAGCTCTAGGTTGTTGCCAATGCACTATTCTAAAGGAGCTTTCAGTGCACAGACATTAACAGCCTAACTGCCATCTCTCACCACTTGTTGAAACTGTTATATACAAATATACATAGAACAGGAAAAGTGCTTCTGTTGTGGGTTAAGAAAATGATAGTGAATTATTTGTGGAGAGACTTTCCACTCTCAACTAGCTGACCTCTGATTCTAGGAGTTCAATAACTTGTTATCTAGAGAATGTTTCTTCTCCGTCTCTCTAATACATTGCTTATTTATAGTTTGCACTCTTATTTTCTTACTTATTGCTGAATGTTTATGTAGTGCCATGGGTGTGCCCGGTGGAGCACTGAGCAAATAAAAAAATGATAGGGCCTCCTCCATACAAGTTTCTATCGAATTCAGATATAGCAACCAGGGAAAAAACAAAAGGTGGTAGTGAGGATGGTGGTAATTGTGGAATGTCTGAAGAGGACAAGAGACACTGCAAGCAAGAATGGTCTTATGATAAAGGAACTCAAGTAGACCTCAACAGATTTGAGTTCAATTTTGGATTCTGCCAGACTTCCCATATTCTTGGTAAAGTCACATACATTTCTCTGTTCCTCAATTCCACAGCCTCGAAATAAGGATGACAACACTTCCCTACTTGGCTGGGGTGTTGTGAAGATAAATCCATAAATACTTCAGAGCTACTCAGAAATTATAGTGACTAGCACCATGAGTTCCCAGATAGATAAAGCTGGGTGAATAAAGCGAATGTGTCTGAATAGTCACTCACAGTTTTAAATTAATGTGTTTGGCCCAGGTTTGTGATCCTTGTATATTTGCTCTACACAAATTTTGTAGCAATTGAATTTTTACTGGCACAAATGATTGCAGAAGATGAACTTCAATGTTGCATGCATGAGTATTTACAGAAATCAGATTGTAGTGCCTACAGTCTCAACCAACTAGGGAAAAGAAACAATACCACATGACTCCTTTGACCAATCACAATTAAGCAATACAACTCAAATTGCAAATATTTGCAATCAGTCCATACACAGTTTGAAAAGAAAAAAATATATCTATAGAATGAATGGGGAAAAATACATACGAGGAAACTGATTTACTCAAACTTTCTATGAGCACAGAAAGAGGCAACATTCAAACAAATTACTGGTTGGGAATTATTAGCTTGGCTCTCAATTCAGCAGTAAAAGATCATGAAATATGCTTACATTATTGATGAACCAGTTCCCTTTTTGAAGTAAAAGTAAATACAGATCTTGAAGGATATATTTCATACAGCTAATATACTAATGGAAAAACTAGAACTTAACACCATCACCTATGGCCAAGGAGGTCAGAAGAGAAGGTGCAAAGGTGGCCTTTATGCTGGTTGTGCCTTGGTCCAAACCCCAACATAAATTTACAGCAGCCTGAAGGCTCCTCTTTGTTATGATGGCTGCAATGGTCCCAAGGGGCTGATACAGCAGCGGGAGATCACCAGGCTGGAAGGAAATGTTGGCCACATCACATTTTCCCCAACCACACCACCATATTGGCAGCATGAGGCTACTGACAGTCCTCCTGTAGCCAGCTACTCAGTTGTTCAGTCCAGTATCTGGCCACAGGGGAGAATCTGAGTATAAATACCCATTAACTAACTCGAACTGAAGGAACAATAATCGATAACTGTGAGATCGGCATCAGATGGAAGGCGAAGGAGGGGAAGGAAAAGAGAAAGGCTGAGTAGTGCAGAAGATCAGGGAAAATATTCTAGGGGCATGCGGTGTGACACTGGCAAACCAGGTGCCTGTGCCTCACTTGCATACTGACAAACCCCACAACTAGAATCAGACTTGCTCACCTGTGTGTTAGAATTGTTACAATAGGTATTAGAGTTATAAAAATGTGGTTAGTGTTTAGACTTTATTATATGCTTGAAAGTTGCTGAATGCATCAATCTCACTTACAATATCTCTAGTCCATATTGTAAGGTAATACTTGAGCACTTGCATCGTAAGCCTCTGTAACTGTGTAAATCACCAGGCAGGGGAGAGAGATTAATCAGTGCAAAATGCTGGCTTCCCACAGACGGAGTTATGTCTTGCCCCACAAAAAAGGCCCATCGACACCAGACAAACTATTGTGGAACATCAAAGAGGACAAAAAGACTTTGATGATTGTTCTTTCATCCCCATGAAGAGGAGACATGCAAGTGAATTCCTCCCAATAGCTGAGTCTGCAACTCAAAGCAGAAGGGGGAATGGATAAAACCCTCTACAAGGAGGAACTGTATCTTTATACTGCTTGGACTCTGAGGTATAAGGATTACTAAGCATAAACCAAAGATCCCCAATGTTTAGCCTAGGTTAGCCCTAAAGGGCATATAGAGTTTGATTATTCTAGAAGCTTCTATTACTTTTTGAAACTTAAGATTGGAACTCATTTGTGTGTATATGAGTTTACCTACTTTAACCTTGTAAATAACTCGTTTCCTTTTCCTATAAAATAAATCTTTATTTAGTTTATTATAGGATTGGCTACAAGTGTTGTCTGGTGTGAGATCTAAAGTGCAATTGACCTGAGGTAAGTGACTGGTCCTTTGGGACTGGGAGTAACTGAATACTGCTGTAATCTTTGTTGTAATTTATTACAAAGGTAAGTTCACCTGGTGGGCAAGACAGATAGGAAAACCCAGCAGAACTATCTGTGACTCCATGTTAAGGCTGTTACAGTACCTGAGAAGTTACACTGGATAATTGGTTGGTGAAATCTAAATATAGAACTCACAACCAATTTGGGGTTTGTGCCATGTTTCCTACCAGTCTGCCCTGAGGCTAGTACCCATGTTCTTGAGCCAGTGCAGGACAGCAACACGGGGGCAGCAGAAAAAGGGTGCAGTGTTGGTTGTGGGAGATGAGAAGGCTGATCCAAAGCCTGATGAAATCAATGAGAATCTTCCCATTGACCTCAATGGGCTTTCTATCAGACCCTAACAGAAGAACAAGGAGAACCACAGTTGGCAGAGCACAGTATGGCATAAAATAGGTAGTGAGGGAATTCAGAGATAAGATCCAAGATTTTCTAAAGAGATGAGCTTGTAAGTCTTAGCTTTTCGGCCTAGGGAAAGCTTAGAGAGACCTGATTCTCAGAGGATGGGTGCTCAGCACTTTCTGGAAAGCAGACCCATTTCAAGCAAGTTGGGCACCCAAAAATCACTAACTAGTTTTAAATATCTTAGCAGGCCAGGGCAAAGGGCCTTGAAAGTGAAGTGGAGGAGGTTGGTATTGATGTGAAAGGAGATCACAGGTCAGTTTATGGACCCAATGCGTGTGTGTGTGTAAACACCTGGGTGAAACAGGTGAGGAAGAAGAGTAAAGATGCCATTATTCAACTCAGCCTGCAGCTTTGAGACCTTCTTCCTCCTCCTCCACCCAAATCCAGGAGCAATCACAGAACACTGAGTAGTGAAAATGTCAGGAAGAAACTCTGGAGGAAATATGTCAGCAGAATATTTCTGAAAGCACTTTCTTTTGGTTGCTTTTCTTTAACATTCGCAGTAAAGTTGTCTTACAAAGTCTATTGCTTTCATTTCAATATGAGACACAGATAAGGATATGCTACTTCTTTTGCTTCATTAAAATATCTTCCAGGAATGGTTTTTTTTTTTCAGAGGAAGAGCAGTCTGCAGAGATTAACATCTATCTCACCAGAGAGTCTTGTTAGTGAGGTACAGAAATAAATCAGATTTCTGCATCACAAAAGCTGCGAGCTACAGCACAGAACATCTTTTTCAGACCCTCTCCCTCCTCTTGCTGTCTCATCTCTCACTGACTCACCAACCACACCAAAGCTTACACAATGAATATAAATCATAACCAGGAGGAATTTTTCTTTATCCTAAAGGCTCGGAACAGAGACATACATGTTGTTTTATTCTTCAAACAATGTGCTGAATATTTTATAAATTAGGAAGATTAACAATTCTGTGAAGGAGACAATGAAGCGGGGCTTGGCCTTCCCTCCTTCCCCATCTGTCTCCTACTCTCTAAAGTTAACTTTTACACATGTGAGTGACTGGGCAAGTCCTTTGCCAGGCCTCACCAACCAGCTCTGCAAACCCTACAATAATGAAGTGCACCACTGAATCTAGGTCATAGAGTTCTTTGGCGATTTATACCGTGGAAGAGGGCACAGGCAGTTTCCCTGACCAGCATACCTATGCAGCCCTGATTTGATTGCTTCAGAACTGCTAACAGAGTGGTCAGTTATTGCTGACCACAATACTACAGAGGATGGAGCACGGGGCATGGTAACAATTCTGCTTTCAGGGCATTAATGTGCAATTTCAGATCATTACTGGAGGAGTTCAGACTATACCCCGGGCAACAGGCGTAGCAACTGATCTCAGTTGCATTCATCAGCAACCTAAAGGCATTATGCTCTCTCCTCCACTGAAAAGGCATGTCATCTCCCCTTCTCCCAGCATCTCTCTGGCTCGCTGAACCCTACTGGAGTCCATAAAATATACTTGGCTACTTTGGGCCTGTTTCTCCACTACCTACCACCTTGGGTATCATTCATGCAAAATGGATGTCATCTGATTTAGTAGCACTTTGCCTGGGTGTAAGTGACTACAACAAAGTGACAGACAGTGGAGAATCAGGACTATTTTCTTAAGAAAGTAACTAAAAAAAGATCTCTTTCAGAATGGTATCAAAAGAATCCCTCCTTCCAATACTCAGACCCAAGTCTTGATATCAGAGCCATTCAAAGGCTGGCACGGGCCAACAAGGGGAGACTCAAAATAAAAGGTTCCCTTTCCTCTGTTCAGACTGTATGTGCTAAATACACATGCTGTATTGCTCAGCTAATGACCTTGTTTCACCCTCACCTAGAGGCACCTTCTTCCGTTCTTGGCAGCTAAGACAAACAATAGGAGAAACAACAAGTCCCCTCCCTTGAATACAGGGAAGGAGTTTAGCGTCCTGACAGTGCATAGTTTAGAGACCCCAACACACGTATTTGAACTGTGCAACTTTGATACAGAGCCAAGTCCAGGACTGTCAGCTAAATTCTTGCTGAATTCAAGGGAAGACCCCTCAGACAAAGTCCTGGGAAGGGAACAAAGCCCAGGTAAAAAGATTTGTCTGCATATGTAGAAGATGGGGCTGACAGATGGGCTCCTCCTCAGGCGCAACTGGATGGGACACTTGCCCAGAGAGGTCATGGCTGTTTCATTAGAAATAACTGATGTAGCAGGCAGAAACAATGGGAAAGAGAATTTTACTGAAGATGAGTAGAGCCCAGTGTTGCATGCTGTGGGACCTGGTTTTCCTGGTGACTGCCTGGCTCGAGCCCACACACCAAACTAGGTACTTCCTGAAACCTGTCCAACTTTCTTGAGTCCTACAACATCAGCCATCGACACAAAAGAGAAATATCTGTTTCCTCCTTGTACCTCACTGGTCTTGGACACTAAACGCAGCCAATGCTGCAACGTTTGGGATGCTAAAACTGCAGATGACTTTTAAAATCCAAACAGCAAGTCTTTGCTAATTTTTAATTCTATTAAGATTTTTCTATTAATGTCAGGTATTGGGGAAGTGACAGCACCTTTCTAGCATTTACAAAGACAAAATCTTGTGAATGGCAATAGAGATCACCAAGAGTGTACCACCCATGGCTTATTACTCTTTATGGAGCCAAACACACCAAAATTGTTATAGTTAACGGGAACTGACTAAATGTCTCTTTATTACACCTTAATGAAAATTCAACCCTTATGTTAGTTAAAGTTCCCATACTGCATCAGATCATGGTCCATCTTGCCCAGTATCCTGTTTCCAACAGTGGCCCGTACTAGACCTGCAGGGGGAGTGTACACAACATGGCAATTATTGAGTGATCCACTCTGTCTTCTACTCCCCATATCTGGCAGTCAGAGGTTTAGGGTCGCATTGAGTATGGGGTTGCAGCCCCTGATCACTTTAGCTAATAGCCATTGATGGACCTATCCCTTAGGAACTATACAGTTCTTTTTAAAACCCACTTATACACTTTTGGCCATCACAACATCCCACGGCAATGAATTCCACACCTTAGTTGCATGCTGTATGAAAATGCACTTCCTATTTTTTATATTGTCCCTACTGCCTATTAATTTCTTTGGGTGCCCCTGGTTTTTGGGTTGTATGAAAAGGTGAAGATCACTTCTCTACACACTTTTTTCACACCATTCATGATTTTGTAGACCTCTATTATATCTTCCTGTAGGGGGGTGGCACTCACTTCTCATGAGTGCCCCCTGTCTGAGTGCATGTGCCTGCACATTCTCTCTGGCTTGCAGTGGAGTCTTCAGTGACTCAGCCCTCTGGCCTAATCACACATGGTCTGTATAAAATCAAACCCCTTCTGGGGTACAAGTCCAATAGGGGGCATCCCTCAGTGCCCCCTGTAAGGTTCTTGTATCTGCAGCCTTATCCCTAGGCTCCATCCTCAATCTGCCCAGTAGCCTGGCTCGGATTGTCTCTCAGCCCCTTCTGGACTCTCTCCGCTTGTCCCTGTTCTTCAAGCAGTCCTGGCCCTGGTGTAGGGCCGCATCCCCCAGGACTCCCTCTCTGGGTCTTTCTGGCCCCAGATCTCCAGCTGGGCCACTAAAGAGTTCAGTTCCCCTTCCGGGGGTTCGTCAAAGTCCAGGCCATTTCATCAGTGGCTGATGGGGGCGATCCAGGCCTGCCCTCTACTCTGGGTCCCAGCCCAGGGACCCTAAAGAGAGCAGAAGTCCACCGTGTCTCTAACTAAGCTGCGTTGCTGTTATGATTCCCTGAGCCACTTCCCCACAGTCCCAGCACAGTCTTCACCCTTACCTCAGGGCCTTATCCTGGTGGAGTCCCAGGCGCCAGCCCGGAGCTGCTTCTCACTAATGCCAGTCTCTGTTCTGTAATAGCACTGCTCTGTCTGAGGTCCCAGAGCTCCTTCACCAGACAGGTACACCATCCATGCGCCTCCAGTTCCAGCAAGGAACCCTGCAACTCCTTTCATGTGAACCTAATTGGATGCTCCCTGCAGGCTCCTTCATTGGCTGCTTCCTTGAAACCATTCTAGGCTGCTTGGAGGGCTTCTCTTTTGCTTTTCTCTGGGACGGGTGTGACAGGACCCAGAGGCCTCCAAGAGGGGGCCTCTGGGCCTTATCCACCCCATCACGCATCCCTTAGTTGTCTCTTTTCTAAATTGAACAACCTCTAATCATTTTAGTCTCTCCTCATAGGGAAGCCACTCCATACCCTTGATCATCAGAAACTTGTCCAGTTCCACTATATCCTTTTTGAGATGGGGTGACCAGAACTAGACACAGTATTCAAGATGTGGCTGCACCATGGATTTACATAGTGGCATTATATTTTCTGTCTTATTTTTTACCCCTTTCCTAATAGTTCCCAACATGCAATTAGCCTTTTTGACCACTGCCATGCACTGAGTGGAAGTTTTCTGAGAACTATCCACAGTGACACCCTGATCTCTTTCTGGGTGGTAACAGTTAATTTAGAAAATTTAGAAATTTAGGATTATTTTCCCCTGATGTGCATTACTTACTTACTTAGATAGGTGATCACTCCCTAGGCCAGTGCCCAGTTCAGTTCCAGAGACTCAAGCCTTACAGGCAACAGCCTCCCGGGAGAAGGCTTGAGGGAGGGAAGAGATAGAAAGAGAATACCAGTATCTCGAGTCCCATTTGTGTATGTGCAGTATGTGTCAGATGGTTGTGTGAATCTTGCAGTGAGAAACCCTATCGGAATTTACTTCCACCCTCCTGGAAAGCTGTTAAAGGAAAGCAAAAAGAGTGCTAGAAATTAGACTTTTTACTAAAAAGCAACAGAGGGTCCTGTGGCACCCTGTTGCTTTTTACAGATTCAGACTAACACGGCTACCCCTCTGAGACTTTTTACTGTTCTTTAGCTGTTCAAATGCAATGTAAGAGACATCAAGTTTCACTTTTTAAAATGTTGGCTAAATGACAAATCCCATTCACTATCTAAGTTAGCTCCATGAATGCACCTGCCCAACAAATATTAGAGAGGAAGGGACACAAAGGGGGAATAGAGAGAATGGAGGTTGGAGAGACTACTTACAAAGAAACCACCCTGTTAGCCACAGTAAATATACTGTCTGGCCTGCTTTGGGTCACTCGGGATTACTCAGTGCCTCATAGGATTAGCTCCTGCCTGGGTAAAAATTAACTAGCTTTGGTATCTGTAATGGCATGGCACCCACCTCTTGTGAGTGCCTTTTCTGGTTGGGTGTGTCTGCAGTCTTTAAACAGTCCAAGCCCCGGTATTGGACCATACCACCAGAGCTTCCGTCCCTAGAGGCAATGGTTTTGCCCTCTTGGTCTGTTCTGGTCCCAGCTCTTCAGCTGGGCCTCTTTAACAGTTCAGTCCCACCTTCCGGAGGTTTATTGCTGTCTGATTGTAGACCACTTCCTCAGTGGCCTCTGGGGAGGACCTGGGCCCACCCACTACTCTGGGTCCCAGCCCAGGGACCCTAAGTATAGCAGCCACGTGCCACTGTGTCCCTTTAAAGAGGCTGCTTTCAGTTCCCTGGGCCATTTCTCTGCAGCCCCAGCCTTCACCAGAGCGTCACCCTTAGCTCAAGGCTCTTTGTTCAGGCCCAGCAGCCAGCCAGGAGCGCTTTCTCACTCCCACAGTCCTTGCCAGCACTGAGCTGTCCATGGTGCTGCTCCTTTGGCTCCAGCAAGGGACTGTCACTAGCTCTGCAGCTCCTTTTATATGGCCCTCCTGAGCCCCGATGGGCTGCTCCCTGCAGCCTCTCTCACTGGTTGCTTCCCCCGCAGTCACTCTAGCCCGCTTAGAGGACCTAGCTCCGCTGTTCCTTTCCTGGGACGGGTGTGGCAGGACCCTGAGGCCTCCAGCAGAGGGCTTTTGAGCCTAGTCCACCCCATCACAGTATCATTCTATCAAAACATATGAAGTGTGAGAAGCCTTTCTGGGACGGGGTTGCATTTTTCATTAAATGTTTAAGTTAGTTTTGCACTTACATGACTATTAAAATGTTATTAACAGAGTTGTCTAGTGGCACATATGCTGGATAGCAAGAGTTCACATTCTGAATGGGTAGAACTATTAGATGAAAAGCTTATACTTGTTTATATTCTGATAAGGATGGAGATGCTGTTTTTTTTCCCCAACACACACTCTTGCCTAAAGGCAAAAAAAAAAAAAAAAAATCAAGGCAATAAATAATGCAAGGAGACATCATTCTCTCTGGAAAAAGTGGTATAATAATATGTGGAAATAAAACATTTTGTCTTAATAAAATGGATTAAAAATAAGTTTAACAAAACATATATTTAGTAGCCCAAGGTGAAATGTTATCAAAATATTTCCCTTTCCCCATTCCAAAAAACAAAACAAAAAACCCCCCACAAAAAAAAACAAAAACAAAAAACAGAACACAAATCAGAATTTTGGATATTTTCCTGGCATGTCTCTGTAAATCACAACAATATGGTATTTTTTTGGGATAACTGCTAGAGGAGGGAAAGAAAAGAGTGACTTTGTCCTTTCTAAAAGTCAAGGTTGTGGCTATCTTCATAAATAATACGACCTTCAAATTCTGTAGGGCCATATGTTCTGACATGCTGTTTCTTCAGTTCAGTTTTCAGGATGAAAGCAATGGGCCTGTATCTTTAGGAATTAATTCAGACTGCTGATGGTATGCTAAATAATTCAATCTTGAAAAATGCCAGCTATATGGGAAAGCATAAGCTCACAAAAACTGGATCATTTTAATGGGGGCAGAACTCTTATAGCATTTCAAAGCACCCCTGAAACATCACCAAGCAGATGTTTTAGGGTATGTGCTATCTGTGATGTTTGGAGGTTTCTGCTACATAGAAACGTTTCAGTGCTATGCACAAGAACATAAGAAGTGCCACATGGGAGCAGACCCAGTGGCCATCCAGTGCAGTATTCTGTCTGTGACAGTGACCAGTACCAGATGCTTCAGAGGAATGCTCAATTATGGAAAAAAACTTGCCTTTCAGATAACTTTTCTTCTTAACCACATGTACTTAGTATTTGGTCTGTCCCCTGAAACATGAAGATTTATATCCTCAATTTTACAACGCTCTTTTCTAATGTAACTGTGCATTTTCCTGTTATCGATATATTTGCCTAATCCTGTTATTGAATACCACTAAGCTCCTGGCCTCAATGACACCTCGTGGCAATGAGTTCCACGGGTAAACGATACATTATTTAAAACATTTACAGACATTAGAATAGCTTAATTTGTTCAAATCACATCTCGGTACCTTTAACAAAGTGAGCTATATGTTTTTACCTAACAAAGCAGTTTTCTTGATATCTTTGTTTTGACATTTATCATTATTTTATCTGTCTACATTTTCCCCCAACAACAAAGGGGGAGAGACAGTGTGGTCCAATACAGAGGATGCAGGACTGAGACTCAGGGCACCTGGATTCTATCCTTGGATCTGCCATGGACCTGTGGGATAACCTTGGATAAGTCACTTTGCCGCTCTGTATCTCTGGCAGGTGGAGTTCCTCAGCCACAGCAGGCAGCCCACCTAGGAGAAGAACTCTGATTTCAAACTAAGAACGTCATTCCTGGTTAGCTGGTTTGTAAAAGTTGTGCCACTCACACTCAAACTCAATGGGTCTGCGCTGCTGAGCTCAGCTAACAGGACAAGGCAAAGGTGAGGCAAACATAATATAAAACAGAGGAAAAAACTAGACAAAAGAAGAACATTGTGTTCTTCTAGAACATTTTGTTTATGTTAATTTAACAATCCAGAGGAAATCTGTGTAAATGCTCCAGTTTCTGGCAAGAGATCTCATACATTTTATTAATTGTCATTATTTTTATTATTCAGAGAAGAACAGGAAACAAAAATATCTCTGCTGAACTGAACTGATTATAGGAACATAATTACAATTGGAAGTATAAAGAATGTTTCTCTCCTATAGCTTTATCAAGCTATATTTATTTCTCTTTCATTAAAAAAAAAACAAGAAATGAAATAGCAATATGCCAACTTCACTGTTCTGATTATATTTCTGTCTCAAGGAGAAAATAAAATGTGATGTTGATTATATCCTGGGGTTTTAATAAAAAAATTGGGGGGTCAGATTCTGAGAAGCCCACCTGCATTGAGTAATATTTACCTCTCAAGCAGGCCCCACTCACTTTTTTGGGTCTTCTTGAGGAGTAAAATGCTACTCAATCTGAGTAAGGGTATCAGAATCTGAACCTTTGGCAGGAATAAAATGTTGATTTCTTTTCAAACCTGATTGTTGTACCATGACGACATAATGATAAAACTAGAAAGTTTAATGTATTATATCCCAAGGCATTTTTCAGGGTGGAATTTTAGTCAAATGACTTTACATTTCTCAAACATCTTCTTCAGTTGCATTTGTGCAACAACTTTACATTTTAACACCACTTTACTTGCTCAAAGAACCCTAAACCCTCCAGAAACAACACATTAAAGGAAGGGCCCCTTCCCTGCCAGTGAGATAAGCCTAAGGCAGCACATTCCACAAATACAGCACTCAATGCAGAATAAATTTAAATGCATCAACATCAATATCTTTTTGCTCAAAATATATCCCAGGGTCAGAGATTGTGCGGAAGCTTTTTGGATTTATGAGACACTCAGCAAATGGCAAGCTATTAGCATCTTTCTTTCAAATCACAAACTATCCCCTGCACCTCAGACATTTTCTCACAATCTAGTTCCCTCCTGACCTATGGCTCCACTCATACTACAGTATCTTGATCAGATTCATTCATTCTCTCTCTCTTTCTGGTGGCATCTTCCCCTCTTTGCCAAGACCCTTCAGAAGGTTCCACTGTTGTTCCTCTGCTCTTTTGTGTATCTACCTCAAAGCTACCCCTTTTTCCAGTAATGATATTCATGTACACATATCTTTTTGATAGCTGAGTTCTTCCTGTTCCCACACTCTTTCCCTATCTTAATATAAAATGCTGACTTCTTATTAGCCAAGCATCTCAAAGACAGGAGTAATTCTCTTGGGCAGGAAGACCAATCTCAAAAATTTGCCACCTGCCTTGTTACTGTTCTCTATCCACAACCTTAGTGCCATCCTGGATTCATCATCTGTCACAATCGGTCTGTCTATCAATGCCTCCTCAACTCCTTGCTTACATCTTCTAAGATGTAGTCTTTCACATACAGTGATACCTACAGAGAGATGCTGAACTTCAAACTGGCTCTCAAAACTCTGCCTTCTAGCAATTTCTCAGCTATCGAGACACAATTTATAGATCTAAAGTTAGAGCCCCCAACAACAGGAAGCTTACTTTTCTTTTCACAAACACGCTGGGCCTTTTTTTGAAAGTCAGATAATATGTTCTCTTTTCTATCTTGTCCATCTATGACCTCTTTACTCCTGAGCCTACTGGTGATACAGTAAAAATAAAATTCAGACTATTGGAGCTCTGTTTTAACTTGTTTTTCATTCCATGGTTCTCTCTCAAGTCTCTGGAAACTTAACTCAAGTTAATTTCACTCTCTACAGTAGGTCCCATGGCTCAACAAAGTAGAACACTACATTGTCTTCAGAACCTGCATTCTCTTTACTCCATTCATATTCTGGTATAATTCTACACTTTAATAAATAATACCATTATTATAACAATCTAGAGAAACTTTATCGGTGCATAGTCCAGCAACAGAACTAATTGGGTTTCTGGTTTTTTCTTGCTTTTTTGCATCTGTCCAGTAAAATATACCCTGAGACATATTAGAACACCAAGATACAAATTTGAGCCTTGTATTTACCCAGTTGGATGCACTTTTTAAAAATATATATAATACATGAGGAAATCAAAGGAGAAAGGATTGCTGAAAACGTGCTGCATCTTCTGCAGAAACAGCCCAGGTGGTGTAATATTCCATGGACATGGTGCAAAGACCACAGAAGTCAATCGAAGCTTTCCACTGACTTCAAAGGGCTTTGGATCAGGCCCTGTGATATCAAGTTAAATCCTACTCTCTATTCACAGAAGTAGCTCATTATAGCTAGTGGTACTACTTGTGTGAGCCAGGTGATCAAAATTTGCCCCATCATCTTCCTGACAGCAAGTGAAAACTAGAATATTATTTTCATTTCCTACTAGCAATTTATGCCTGTTCTCAAGTTTCACCCACCACTTATATAGTTTCTTATTAAGCTTCTGTCATGAAAATAATTTTTAATGTATTGGAAAGTATTTGATCTTCAACAAAATTCTCTTTCTGGTTCCTCTGATAAAAATTAAATCTGGGAAGCTTTAAAGACCTTTCTTTGCTTTTCTACCATACAGTTTGATACTTATTTAAAAAAAATGAGAAGTCTAAGTGTGACATCATATGTTAAAAATATACTGAGCACACTTTTTTTTTCTTTAGAAGATGTCATCAACTATATTGGAATGATAATCCTAGGTTGTATAGCTGCATATTCTTTACACCAATGTATTGCATATCACATTCTACAATGTAAATAGCCTTTAAAGCATAACAGGATATTTTTAGACATATTTTATAGCGAAGCTGGTGATCCTTATAAAATACAAAGAGAACAGATCAAAGAGGGCAATTTGTGAAGGCATAAATAGGAGTGAGATGCCCAGTTCCCATTAATTTTCACTGGAATTTCCTGCCTGTGTGCCTTTTATGCCTTTGAAAATCTCCCCCAAATAGATGTGTCACTGGAGTCCCACAAGAGAGTATCTTAAGAATCAATGATACAATGGAATATAATGTGCTCTTAAGTAGCTTTAAGAGTGCTTTCTTGGGTGGGGGGTGGAAGGATAAGTGTATGGTTTACGGAACATATTATAAAAGTATTGTAGTGATATCCAGGTAATCATTTATCAATAATTTCAACTCTCATCAATCTTTGATTTTTTATATTCACTGCTAATATATGAAAGCTTTCAGAATCTATATAACATGGCTTTAGAATACTCAGGTACTATCCAGTACAGCTTTATAAATTACAGACCCTTACAGCCTCACAGAATCTAATGGACTTATATGCAAAGTCACTGAAAAGCTCAGATTTTGTTACAAAGGGCCTGATTGTTGCAAGTTCTGAGTGTCTTACGCAAAACAGCAAAACTCCTGTTGAAACCATACTGGAGTTCGGGAAGCAGAGCCCCTTGCAGGATTGGTCTCAAAATAAAGTTCAGAATTCTCTGTGGCTTAACATCCTATCCAAAGATACCATACTCCTAAAGCAAAGTTATTCCAAGATTGTCCTTCATGGAAATTCTTATACCTTCCTCTAAAACATCTGATGCTTGCTGACAAAGACAGCCTACAAGGTTAAATGGGATATTGGTCTGATCTGTTATGGAAATTCCTATGTTTTTATTATCAGCTATTCATCTGCTCAACAGAAGAAAAACAATGAAAAATGCAAAAGAGAGCAGTGTAGATTTGGAAAGTATTTCATAACACGCTCTGCTTTGTTCTCTGATCAGTCCCTTCACCTTTTTTTCTCTTCCTTGGGTGTTAGAAATGAAGAAAACTGCTAGAATCCTGAGCAACAGCACATCACTGCCGATATAAAGAAGCTTCAATAAAAACTTCTTTGCTCTATCATTTAAAGAGCCTACATAGTTTATCTGAAATCATAAATAAAACCTTAGGTAACTGCCTGCACCTTTTCTTTTTTTAATATGAAAATAGTAGAACTGATGAGCGCAGCATAAAAATACCTCTTTTAACTGTGTCTCTGATTCTAAGGCTACCATAACTTGCGTTATACGATGGGTCATTTTGTTTATTTAGTTTTTATCAGGATGAACAAGTTATTCACAATCTCAATAAAGCCAAAATATGCTAATATATATGACACTGAATTCCTGTTTTATTAGACTAAACTTACACTGGCTTGAGACAGCATTAAATGCCACCCAAGAAAATATCTTCCCCATAGGTTACTAAACACATTGGGTACTCCGTGATATCATAAAGACAATCTGGGATGAAGGGTAGCATCTAACTATGGGAGCTCACAGTGAGTCATATTCAGAAAACATTTATGAATCTATGTATATGAATAATTCAAATTAAAGTTTTACGTGGGATTCACTGTAACTTGACCAGATTGAACAGAAATGCTTTTGCATCTTAAGAAAAATGATGGAAGTTGTAAAAATGCTGAGGGCATTTTAGTACATGCAACACAGGAATATACTACTGTTATTTGTGTCCTGTAATGCAGTTAAGTCAAGTGTTAAATTGATCAGTCAAGCTGATTTGGAGCTCATCATAGAATCAATTTAGGTACAACAGGGAGAAACTCAGGAAGCTGTCATGATGGGTCCTGTATAAAAACCTGACTAGAACAGAATTTCTGGGAGATACTAGTGGCCTGAGCATCATCCAAACTCCAATTACTGTAGCTGGTGAGAGCTGTATTCACTAATAAAATTCTTACGCTCTCATTGTGGAAGAATTCTTGTTACTAAATATTTTGACCATCTGCCTGAGATGACCAAATCTGAACCAGAATCTTTCACAAGTTTAGGGACCCTTATTGGTAAGATATAATGTACATCAAATTAGTGCCTGGTTAATGTAGTTGCAACCTCCATAGAAATCAATAGGAAAATGCATTTGCTTATTCCAGGGTTGAATTTGACCCACTGGAGCAACTTCCCTCAAAGATGTATTTGGACTTCAAGGTTTCAACAGGTTGGCTCTTTGCCTTGCTGCCGTATTCACTAAGGAGAGGAAGGCCATGGAGCTCGGGTACCTGTTCTTCCACAACCACAAAATGACAATGAAATGGAATGATAGTGAATTCACACTATTTGATGGGAGTGCAGAAGATTGCCTACCAAACTCACCACCAGATCTTATGATCAAGTTTAAAAAGAGACCCACGAGGCACTGAGCACCTGATGGAAAGTTCTAAATATCCTCTACTCTGACTGATTGGCTTGGAATTGAGGGCACACTCAACTTAGCAAGAGTCAACTGTATCAAGATTTATACAAACCAAATGCACTCTCTCTCTCTCTCTCTCTCTCTCTCTCTCTCTCTCTCTCTCATATATTCTAGGTTTTTAAAATTGGTTTCCATCTATTTTCAAACCACCCTATTCTTTCTATTTCCAGTTCAATATCAGACTCTAGCCTTTAAGACCAAAATTTTAAGGACAGTGATTTTGACTGTCCAATTTGACATAGCTTGGGCATGATTTTCCAAAGGATTGAGCACTCACAACTTCAAAGTAAGTCATAGGAAGGTGCAGATGATCCATACTTCTGGAAAATCAACACCCAAGTGTCTCAAGTGGGGCACTCAAAAAAGGGATCCAAAAACTATGTTTAAAATGTTGGCTTAAATGTTCATCCACACCTACTTGCTGTATAAAACAGCTACATAAGCACAAAATCATGTGAAAAGAAAGGCCAAGAAAACTAGGCTTCTTCTAGGAAGAGAGAATCATAAGAAGTAGATATATCATTGGCATATGGAGTCTTTTGCCTCTTGGTAACTGACATTTTCTTCAGTCAGCAGTGACTGAAAATTGTTACGATCAGTTGCCTGTTTGGTGGCCTACTGGAAATGAACTGGTGACCTTGGTCGAGTTCCATATCCCATGAATTGACATCTTTAATTGCAGTCTTAGCTGAGAGGCCATCCTGAATGAGCATGAGAATAAATAGTTTTTTCATCTATACAAATTATTCCTCCACTCTAGAGTGGGGCACATAGGAGTTATAGTGTCAGGAAAGTTGCTGTAACTTTGCCTGTTCTGTGGTCAAACTAATCTCTCATCACCACAACTTGTGTGACCTCCACTTAAAAAGAAAAGGAAAATGAGAGCGCATCCAAGAGGACTTGAATAAAATGTATTATCATTGTATTACAGAAGCACCTAAACGCCTCAGCCAAGATCAAGGCCCCGTTGGGCTAGATGCCGTATAGACATATAACTGACAGTCCCCATTCTGAAGAGCTTGCAATGAAAACAAACAGAATAAAGCATGGAGAAAGGAAGTAGTATCCCCAGATGATGTATGAGCCTCAGAGAGATGAGGTAATTTGCCCAAGATCACACAGGGAGTCTGTGGCAGAGTCAGAAATTGAACCTGGAACTCCTGAGTCCCTGCCCAGTACCTTACCCACAAGACTCAGTTACAGCTGACCAAGGGATGACAATTCCAAATTGCAGCAACTTTCCAGATTTCAAAATCCGCGTGTGTTTCTCACTGGAATGAAAACAAAACTTTTCAAACAATTTTGCAAAAATGGAATAGAGGTTGAATGGGTAGGTGGTTGGGGGCACACGCTTTCCAACCAGCTCTAGACTCAGAGCTCCAAATGACGACAGGCAGGGATTTGAAACCAATTCACGTTTATAAAGAACAAAGCAAACTGAGCTCCAGCCACCCAAGAACAGCATGTGTGACTAAGTAAACCCAATAACATAAACATCCAAATTAGCAGAATGTACTTCAGTTGCTGCTCACAAACCAACTATGAGCTCACAAAGGAAAAACAGCTATCCCTGTTTAATTTCCTTTAGTGCTTTGTTTTGACTTTTTTTTTTGGTTAGTGTTGGCAAACTAAAACATGATTAGTGGCAGAGACTATTTCAAACAACATTTTAAGAACTTCATAGTAATAAGGATACAAGGTAAGAAAATGAAGTTACACTGATTTACCCCACCTGAGGATCTGGCCCAAAGGCAGAAGTGAGTATATGTTCCTTCCTGTGGCTTAGAGGCAGGTAAGCAGCATAATTTAGAGACGATGATGGTTTCCTGGTCTGGGTATGAATCGTAGTCTTCATGGCCTACTGACTGGTCATACAGGAACATGACTCCAACCTCAGAAATAGCATTGGCTCAAATCTTAGGGACTGAACCTTTTCTACCCCTTCACAGCTCTAGTTACAGTACCTAAGTCATATTACTGCTTGGCTACCACACTGCACAGTAGCTTCCACATCCACGGACGTGTATACCAAGAGCAACAATCCTCAGATTAACTTTATCCAGACAATGCAATACTCTGAAATATTTAAAGAGTAAGATCTCAAAAGGTATCATTTATTCTCAGCAGATGTTTCTACAGCTGTCATTCCCTTTTCACCAGAAGTGTCTGCTAAGGGGCTGGAAGAGAATTTTTCACTTACCTGTTTCTATTGTTCAGTGCTGATTTATGTGAACCAGTGTTGCTTTAAAAAAAAATCATTCCACTTTCTAGTCATGTTAACGCTTCTTGGCATGGTATTTGCAGATAATGAAATTACTGGTAGGCAACTGGCATTCATTTTCAGATGTTTTCAGCTTTTGCATATATTTGATTTCTGTGGGAATCTAGCTGTTATTTGTGTACTACAGAATATCAGTCAGTACTAGATTCCCTCATTTAGAAAAAAACACTGTTATACAGAGGAATTAACATTCCAGATGAGACCAATGGACCTGCAAGAAGGTGCAAGAAAACCTGTAGTAGACAGTTTTGTTAAAACCTGCCTCTAGGGCAATGTCTACCTTGAGGAACTAGGGATTGGCTCATATCCTGTGACATGAAGATTTGTAGCCCTGTAAATTTTATTATCTGGTCTGCGAACATAATTTTCAAGAGTGTGTACATTATAAATAAATAATCCCTCTGAGCTTTTGAACTCAATGATATTTTGTGGCAATGAGTTCCTCAGGCTAATTGTGTGTCCTATTAAAAAAAGTGTTTCCTATGATTGGTTTCTAATCTCCTGCCTTTCAGTTTCATTCAATGTTCCCCTGAATATAGAATTAGAAGCTTTTCAGATAAGGCAACATAAATCTTTCTAATAATCTAAATTTAGCTTCCAGGACATCTCAGTCTATGGTACCACTATGACCAACAACCACAACACTCTATGCGTTTGTCTAGATATCTCATGAAAACTACAACCTTCAATAAGATCCACTGTGCTGGTTCTTTATTGGCTATACCAAGAGCCGAAGGTACCTCAGCTGGGAATTATTGCACAGATGAAGGGACCAGTACAGAGATGGGGGCCTTATCTCCATAACAGAATGGAAGTTTTCTTTAAAAAAAACCAACCAAAAAACAAGTTTTGGTGCTATTTTTGGTTTGTGCCTTTTCCTTTGAATTTTGGGATTCTCTCTGCAGTGACACCATTTCTATTAATGGGGAAGCAGCTTTGCATTGACTCCCTCCACCTCTTTTACACAGGACTGCAGAAATGCAGACCCCACTCTCCTGCCTTTGTTTTGGCAGGTCACCACAGCATACGCCTATACATATTGCCCCACTCAGCATCATTCTACATTAGAAGAAACCTTCTTCACCCCCCCAACCCCACCTGCTCTCCACTGTCTTCTATGTGGAAAAGCTTCTGTGCCCGATACCATCTCTTCCTATCTCCCACACTTGGCCTGTCACTTGCTTCTAGTCAGATGCTAAAAACCTCTTCATAACTAAATCATGCACTGAAAATGGACATCCATCACAAAGCCCGACACCCACTAGGATCATCTAACTCACACAGCGTCTGCACTGACCTGTGCCAGTCCCTTTTTGGCACTGTTTGCACAAGAGAATCAAAACTTTCTCACCTTTGACTGGACATCGGACTATGTCCTCCATTCCTTATTCAACCTCCTCTGAGAACTAAGTTCAGGTTCCTTCTCTCCGAGATCCACCCCACCAGCTTAATCATGTCCAGCTCCTGGGACCTTAAATAGCCTTTACATGCATATTGCAGAAACACAGAGAGAAATATAAAATCCAATCTGGTTGCCACATAGGGCTTGTCTACACACACATTTAGTTTGCAGCAAGCTGGGGTGTGAACCTACCCAGCACTAGCCTGCCGCACACTAACCATCCATGTGGACGCTGTTGAAGTGCACCAACAGTTAGTGTCTTTTGATCTACCTTGCTTTGAAATGGAACGAAATTATAGCACATTCGTGAAATGGTAGTGTTCATCAGCAAGGTCCAAAGGAACAGTCAGTGCTTGGCAGGCTTGGTGAGGTCTAAATGTTTGTGTAGACATATCCGTACTCTGCTATTCAAATAACTCATAGGTGGCATGCTTAGATTACAAAGTGCCTTATAAAATCATTAAAACTACACTACAGAACATCTTTGGTTTGACACAAAAGGGAAGACTGTGCCTCTCAGATTGTTCAACGGGGGTTCCTTATCCAGGTGTGTGTCAAAGAACTCAATCTGCATCAACTACCCATCCAGATTCAGGACCTGATAAACCCATGATAGTCAATGGAGTCATTCCTTTAACTTCATTTGGCTTTGGATCAGGCATACGAGAAAGGGGCTCCTTTGTTCTTCCAAAAGCCCAAATTACTACCCCAGGAATCCAAACTCTGTCACAACTCTCTTGCCTCTGACTGATTATATCCTCCTGCAATTGGTACTTCCAGAATGCATTTTGATTTGAGGAGCCAACATATTCATTACACTGTACTTCTGGGAAACCCCAAAGCTTCTAAACTCTATTATTTCCTATTTGATCTGAGCAATCTTTACTTTTCAAAATGTAACTCAAGTCATGTTCTGCATCACATTATACAAATTGTGAAGAATAGAGATTCTTTCATATTCCTCGTAAGGTCTCATTTGTTCCCAGATTACATGATACATTGCAATGGAGAAGCTCTAAATGGAGCATAACAACAACAAAGCTGCATAAATACTCCACATGCAAAAACAAATCTAGTGAATTGGGGAAGAGGGGGTGCTGCTAATTTCAAGAAAAAGAGAGAGGCAATAGGCCGTATTGCATGCTGTTTCATATGCTGCACTAATTTCTCCCAAGCAACGACAACTGAGGTGTCTGTCATACAAGATATCTATTCATCAACGTGCTGGTGAAAACAAATGTATTGCTGTATTTGTTTTACCTAAAGAAAACGGAATAACCTACTGATGGAGTAACATATCCTGGACTGTAGAAAACAATCAGAGTATATTAGAAGCTATAGATCTAGCCATACACTAAACAAGGATCAAGTAATAATACCCAAAAAAGGAAAAACCAAACAAGAGTTTGCATATCTATATGTTTTTCTAGCCCAGTGAGAAGAGATTTCTTGCAAAAAGAACAGTGTCATTTTATGTCAGTTTAGGTTCAAATAAAAAAAGTTTTAACAAACATAACTGAGCAAAATCTGAAATTCCTTATTCAATCACTACTCTCGTAAAACTCACTTGAAGTAGGTCTGAGGGTACGTCTATACCCAGCCGCTAGTTCGGCAGCTGGCAATCGAACTTCTGGGTTCGACTTATCGCGTCTTGTCTGGACGCGATAAGTCGAACCCGGAAGTGCTCGCCGTCGACTGCGGTACTCCAGCTCGGCGAGAGGAGTACCGCGGAGTCGACGGGGGAGCCTGCCTGCCGCGTGTGGACCGAGGTAAGTTCGAACTAAGGTACTTTGAACTTCAGCTACGTTATTCACGTAGCTGAAGTTGCGTACCTTAGTTCGCTTTGGGGGTTTAGTGTAGACCAAGCCTGAGTAAACATTAAAAATTTTAAGATTTAGCTAAAGTGAATAGGTAGAATACACACCTCTGTAAAGAAAATAAATATAAATATAAATATAAATAAATGTTGGGAGCCCAAATAATGCAGCACTGTAGTATAGTAGGAGAACCAAAAAGTGAAACTGACTAGACACAAAAATGGAACTGAAAAGTCTAGTTTTCATCATCCAAAGCGAGTGAAATGAAAAAATTAAACAAACCCAAAATGCTAAAAAATAAACTTGAGTGCAGATTCATTCATTTTTAAATTCTAGTGTAATCTGATTGATGCAGCTTGATATTTATTTAAATATGTTTTATGCTGACACTATACCTTTAAACAGACCTAGGAAAATAACTGGGTATATTGCCATTCCTGTACTAATTGGAAATTGGACATTTTCTCTCTTCTTCCAATTAAAATATCATTGCAGTGTAACATTTAGAACTCATTTATTTAGGCCAGGTCTACTCTAAATAAGGTTAGCCAATACATCTATACAAGCATAGCTGTACCAGCAAATCTTCCTAGGGGAGACACAGCTTATACTGGCAAAAAAAGTGATGTTTGCCAGTATAATCTATAGTGATTTGGCAAGCAAAATAAGCGAAACCAGCAAAATAATTTTTAACTGATACCTTCATGTACACTAGGGCTTTTATCAGTATAGAAATGTGGAAGGAAAAAAATGACTCCCCTAACTAACATTGATTGCTATGCCAGCAAAAGTTCATTGGCACAAAAGTTTCATACCAAAATATTTCTAACTCAAGGTGTTATTGATAAAAATATGTATGCTTATCTATGATAGCTTGCAGATGCTGAGATATTGATTAAGCATAGCCTAAAGATGTAAATAAGTACCGCACAGTGTGTGTAGTGTGATTAGCCCTTTGCAACTAACAGAGTAGTTAATACAACTGCTACTCCTGGGAGAATTCTGCGCAAAAAAATTAAAAATTCTGTAACAAAATATATTAAAAATTCTGAGCTAATATTTTAAAATTCTGCATATTTTATTTGTCCAAATAACACAATATAATCACACCAGTTTCAATTATTTTTGGCCATTTATTTCAAAATACCTGTCAGCAAGTATGTTTGTAACAATACAGACAACAAAACAGAGCCAGGAAATGTTTTTTGACAAATAGATTCCTTATTAGGCATATTAATACAGAACTCTGAGTAATAATTCATTTAAACTACACTACAGAACCGTATTTCCTGCACACTTGAGAAGCAGTGCAAAGGCTTGGGGTCAGTCAGCGGTAACGGAGGAGCTGAGGGAGAGGGAAGTAAATTGCTGGGAAGGAGCCTGGGTGTGAACTTGGAGGATTGTTGGGTATGGGTATGGGTGGGGAAAGTATGGAACGGGCTTTTGCGGGGGGGGGGGGGGGGGGAAGCAGGGAGGGATTGTTAGGGAGCTTCTGCCATGTAGACCCTGGCTGACTCCTAGCCTCTCTCATTCAGTCAGACACATCTGCCCCATCCCCATGTGTCCCTTCACCCCCTGTCCACATCTCCCCGTGTCTCTGTGCCCCCACCCAGCCACTCCCCCGTCCCTATGTGTCCCTGTATCTCCTCCCACTGTCCCCATATGTTTCTGTGTCCTGATTCAGCCTCCCCCTGTCTCTATGTGTCCCTGCACCCCCGCCCCGCATCTGCATATGTCTCTAATCCTCCACTCAGCCACCTTCTTTCACTATGTAGCTCTGCACCCCAACACCATGGAGCCCTGCACTCCCTCCCCCTTGTGGCCCTGTGCCTCCACTCCCATTCAGCCCCTGCTCCAGTCTGTCCTCCCCCACTAGCCCTTATGAGCCCCGTCTTAACCCTTCAGCACCCCACGCTATCTCCCCATAACCCATCCCCTGACCTGGCCTGACAGGTGCTGTGAAGAAGGCAGGCTCTTTTTCTTCCCTATCTCTCTCTCGTGGGCAAAAGGCAGAACTACGGCAACATTTTGACAGAAATTTTTTTCTATGCAAATAATTAAAAATATGCATGGTTCATTAATTGTGCGCATATGCAGTAGCACAGAATTCCCCCAGGAGTAAACTGCCTGCTGATTAATTAGAGAACATGGTTTCAAACAAAGTTACCTCCAGGTACAAATGCATTAGTGAATCCATCTCATTGATTGGAATGAGTTATGTTTTTTATCTCAGGAGTGTGAAAGCTTCATAACTCAATAGTCTAGACTGTATGAGTCAGTTATGGGCAGACTTTAGCACAAATGAGATGAAATTATAATTTACTGCTAACCTAATCAATTTTTTTTGTGGGGATTGGGGGAGAAGCCCTGTATTTGACTAAACAGCTCTTCTGATTAACGTAAACAATTTAACACAATCTGTTTTTGTCACACATATACACAGTTTATTGTTGAAACACATCAAGTCTATTATTCTGCTGAGAAATCAGAGCTCGTTATTGACTGAGTTTTGTTTCCAATGTGAATTTCTATCTAAATGTGGCTTTAAATGTCTACAATTTGTCATCTAAGTTTGAAAACCTGACCTGAGTTTTAATGCTGAAACTGAGTGGGAAAAAATGTGTAGCAAGCCACAGCCATAATTAAATTTGAAGTGTTAGCTTTACCAAATATGTTTGAAATTATGGTAAAAATGAAGTGTAAAATAATGATGGGCAAACATCTAATGGTTCAGAATTGGATCACCATTAGCCACAGGCCATCTGAAACTCTTTGGTTTCAATATCAGGATAGAAATCTTACAAAAGGTTGTTTTTTGGGATTTACAGCATTTTGTGGTTTCAGAAATAGAACTGTGCAAAAATTTCACCATGAAACCTGCTGATACTTGCCAGATTCAGAGAGGGTTTGTGTGATATTCAGGGTTATATAAACAATATCTGAACGTAGGCTTTAAACAGTGTTTGGCTTTTAGCTTGTATATACCAAAATTTAAAAAAAAAAACCCTTAACCCACAGGAAACAACATTAGAAAAGTTTTGAGATAAATCCTTTTGAACCAAACCCATTGAGCGCTGCATAGTTCTGATCAGCAATGTCATGAGATCATAGCCCATTTCCTGCTATTTCAGAGCTAGATGTGCGCAATTAGCCCACCCATTAACACATGCCCAATTTTGTGTGCAAATCCCTAGTGAGGGACACGTATAAGGGATTTGCATGAACAAATAGCCAATGAGTTTCCTTGTAGGTTACGTGCATGAATAAGTACATGATTTGTGTATGTACACTGGATGTTGGTGAGGATGTTAAATACATGCAAATATTACTCCTGAGGGCATTCTGCATCAACTAATGAAACATTCTGCCCCCCAAAATAAAAATTCTGCACACAATATTTTAAAATTCTGCAAAATTCTGCTAATTTTATTTGTCAAATAAATGTGGAGGCTCCAGCATGGCATTGGGGAGCACAGGCCATTGGCTGCACAGAGGTGGGAGATCACTGTGCAGCTCCCCACCCCGGGACATGGACTCAGCAGTGAGGTTGCACCCAACCCTGAAACAGCACAAAGACCGGGCCTGCCCCAGGTCCCCCTCCATGCCAGGTGCACTAGGGGTGAGCAGGCAGGCTCAGCAAGGCAGGATCCAAGTGTGGAGGGGCTTAGTGTGTGTGTGGGATCCTGGTATGGGTTGAGAGGGTTCTGTGTGGGGCAATCTGAGTGCGGGTGGCTCAGTGGGGGATCTGGGTGCGGGGGGTCTGGATGCACAGGGGCTTGTTGGGGGATTCTGGGAGCAACTGTAATGGGACTCTGCAGGAGGGTCCAGATGCAGGTGGTTGGGACTCAGTAGGGGGGTCTGGATATGGTGGGGATAGAGCTCTGTATGGGGGTCTGGTGTGGGGGCTCACTGGAGGGTCCAGATGCTCAGAGAGTGGGGCCATTGGGGTGAGGATCTAGGTGCAGCTGGTTGGAGATCAGTGGGGTGGGGATTCGGGTGCGGATGGCTCGTCGGGATGGTCCAGATGCAGGGGGAGTGGGGCTTGGCAGGAGGTGTTCTGAGTGTGGGGGGCTCGGCTCGGTGCAAGGGTCTGGGTATGAGGGTATCTGGATGCACGGGAGTTGGGTGAGCAGCTCCTTGTACAGTGATCCCTCCCCCTGCAGCTGAGGAGCGATGGGTACAGGAAGCTTGGGGGGGGGCAATTTGCAGAACTTCCTGCAGCCAGGGGGGAAATATGGGGGTGGGTGTGATCCGGCCCTGGATGTCATGCAAGGGAAGAGGAAGTCCCATCCTCCCCAGCCCAGCTGGGACTCTCAGCTGGCTCAGGGTAGGGGCCACCAGCCGGGTCTTTTCCTGCCCTGGGCAACCAAAACATACTTCTGGGGAGGGTCATATGACCGCTCTTGTGGCTTCTCTTGCTTCCCTGTCAGAAAGACATTGTTCTGTGGGGAAGCAAAGAAATCTGCGGGGGACATAAATTTTGCACATGAGCAGTGGCACAGAATTCCCCCAGGAGTAATTAAATAAATGAGTGCAATTGCTCACATCTAACTTTGAAAAGATTGCCCCTCAGTATTCAGGTATCTTATCCAAGCCCAAAAACAAACAAACAAACAAAAATACAGTGTCTTGTTTGACAGTTTGATTAGTGGCTGCCATTTTAGATCAGCTTTTATTTTACTCAATCTAGTTCACCTAAATACTAACTTGAGCTGTGCAGTCTCTGTGTGAATGCATCTTCCCACAGCTAATCTTCCCTCCTCCCTGAAATGAAAAGCACCATTACCAAATCCTTACAGTTCATGAACAGTAGAGACTGCATGTTCCTGGAACACCTTCCTTCCTTCTTCCAGTCTAAAGAATTCACCATTCAAGGACAACAGGGATCAGTTTTAAACTACAACACAATAAAGTAAGCATTTAGGCTGAATTTAGCTATTCTTTCACATGTTTAAATCTAGTAAAAAATTAATACACTGTGTGGTTTATCTGAGAGAAGAGCATATGCCATTACAAAGCAATTCCATAAATGTTTAGCTCCACTGTGTGAAGCAGCAGTAGAACTAATGTAATCAAAGTAGCAGAAGAATTCCCAATATGCAGTAAGAAATTGACCTGCCCATCTTCTTTGCCAGAACACAGCTATGCCAGAAAATCAGTAGCAGGATCAGTCTTACAATTGCATAGAATTTGTTACTATTAGTCATTATATTTTTCTTCCAGTGTAGAACGTGATTATTACAGTGCTGCGTTTTACAACATAAATGTAGATAGGAAAGGACCGAGATTCACCTATGGCTACTCTGAAATCCCTGCAAAATATATTATTGCAAATTTTGGTCCAGAATTTCAAATAGGGGTGTGCATGTGTTTAAGTGCATTTTTATCTATACAGTACCACACAGAGTCCAGATTCTGTCCTATGCTATCTGCTTAGGGAAGGGGAGAGGAGGAAAGGGGAAGGGAGAAGCATCCAGATACTGGTTATGACTCCCTGACACTCTGGACCAATCTGTGATAATCTAATTATCAGAGGGAGGAATCCAAATACCGTGCTATGTCAATACTGAACATGTGCTACCCTACTCCATTAAGATTTTGGGCTGTCACTCACACTGAGTAGTAGAATGGCATTTTTTCTAACAGGCATCTTTTTGATGATCTGGCAAAGAGTGAATATTTATTCACAACATGATCTACCTGGCTGGAACCCAGCCTGT
Organism: Chrysemys picta bellii; assembly: GCF_011386835.1. Classification (NCBI taxonomy): domain Eukaryota; kingdom Metazoa; phylum Chordata; order Testudines; family Emydidae; genus Chrysemys; species Chrysemys picta. Next base: position 114,601,294 of record NC_088796.1, read on the forward strand.
TCTACTGGTAACATTCCATCCACTACCTTCTTCATTCTATTCAACATAATGATACTTTGCCTGAGATTGAGAACAGTGCAATAGCATTCCAGTTCAAGCACAAAGATCACCCTTTTGTTGGCAACGCCACAATGGTAGCATCTTTCCAGTCTTGTGGCACTTTTCTTTCATCCATACTTCATTACAGAGTTTTGTTAGTTCCTCCATCAGAATATTGCCTCCTGTCTTTAGTACCCATGTTTGAATTCTGTCAACCATAGAAGCGTTCCCTTATCTGAGGCATCTGATGGCTGTTTTAATTTCATTGGGTGTTATTGGTCCCTTCTTAGCATTGGCATTTCTCTCTACTCTGTGCATAATCATTGGTTCTAGACAGTTTAATATTCTTTCCATCATCTGGCTTGTTCTTCATAAGTTTTTAACATCCATCCATGAGAACCCCTGATGGGCATTATCTGTGATGGTCTGATTCTTCCTGAGAGGTTTTTCACTATTCTATAGAACTGCTTGAAGTCTCCCCCTGCACTGCTTCTTCTACCTCTGCAGTCCTCTCTTGGACCCAGGTATTTCTATCTTTCTATCTTTGTCCTTTTGTCTGTATCTTGCATCTGCCTCTAAGAATTCTGCCTCTAAGAATTCTGCCTGTGTCTTGCACTATTCCTTTCCTGTCTTCAGAGCTTTCCTATAGTCAATCCCTCCCCATATTCCAGATGTAATCCATGCATCTTTCTTCCACCCTCTTGGATGGCCCACTACTTCCTCTGCTGTGTTAACTACCATCTTCTTTTAGTTTGACCATGTATCTTTCAGACTTTCACCAGCCTGGTCCTGTAAAACATTGGAATGGCTGCTAAATGTAATCTGATCTATGTCTCTTTGTCCCTGAACATCTTTATTGCCACAACACTTTGTGTCTCTCTTTGTGATCTTTTTTAGTTTAAAGTTGTAACGTTATCACTAAAAGATAATGTTCTGAGCCAACATCATCTTCTCTGCTAATGCTGACAGCCCTCAGAGAAGATGCCCATCGCCTAGATATACACACTTGGTCTATCTAGTTGACAGTCACATTGTCCGGTGATGTCTATGTGAGTTTATGAATCCTCTTGTTCTGGAAGAGTCTACCTCCTATCTTTAGGGTGTTTGTGCCAAAGAGAATCAAGAGCCGTTCATTTTCAGTTCAGATGCCTTCCATTGCTATGCCTGTGACTCTTTCCCAGCCAGTAGAGTTGTTGCTGACCTGTGAATGAAGTTGCCTACACTGAAAAAAAGCTACTGCTTGGCAAAAACCCATCTTAATCATCTTTAATGACTTAAGAAAGTGTTCAATAGTATCCACAGGGAGAACTTGTGGAATATTGCTAAAAGCTATGGGATGCCAGATAAACTGATCCACATAATAAGGAGTTTTTGATGGAAGTGGATGGATGGTATGATCTGATACAGGTCTGGAGGAATGGTTCGATAATGTGACTGAAGTTAGACAAGGGTGTGGGTAATCACCAATCCGCTTTGCATTAGCAATAGACTGTGTGATGAAGCAGGTGTGAAATTTGTTAGTGGAGATGAGTTATGAGACCTTGACTTTGCTGATAACATGGCTCAAGTATGATGTAGAACAAAATGATTGGCCTTACATTAGAGGTAGATAAGGAAAGAGCAAAAATTGGACTGAAAATAAATGCAGAGTAAACCAAGATTATGAAGATAGGAAATGGGACAACAGATGCACATGAGTGTACGTGGATGGAAAAGAAACTGGAAAGGTTGAAGAGTTCCGTTATCGGGGGAATGTGATGACATTTGGAAACAGCTGCGATGAAGATATCTATATGAGATTAAGAAAAGCAAACACTACTTTGGGGACAATGAACAACATCTGGTCAAACAGAAATCTCGACACCAAACTAAAGGTCAGATTATACCATGCGATTGTACTGAGCATGCTACTGTATGGAGCAGAGACTTGGACAATGACAGTGCTAACAAAAAGAGATTGTAGGCTGCCATCACAGATGGTTGAGGAAGATACTACACATTTCATGGAAAGACAAAACAAATGACAGAGAAGGACATTTTAGAAAATATTATCAAAGAAAAGGTTCAGATGGCTGGGACAGGTACTCTGTATGGAAGGTGGAAGACACGCTAAGAAAGCATTGAATTGGGTGCCCAAGGAAGGAAAGAGAACATGAGTAAAGCCAAAGAAGAACTGGAAGAAGGCACTGGCATTACCTGGGAGGAACTAGCAAGCGACTGCAATCAACAGAGAAGCAGGACTGCCTGATGCGTCAGCAGCACAGGAAGGTGTAAGGTAAGGTCTAAGAGTAGTAGCAGCTATCTCATTCAATTTCAATAGGACTATTTTTGAAGTAACATAAGAGTCAACAATAATAACTGTGTCAGAACCAAGTATCAGGAAGCAGCAAACCATCAAAGTGATCTAACTTGAGATAGTGGTTAAAATGAAGGAAGGTGGAGAGCTTTGTTCTTCCTTTGGCAGAATCAACAGTGGTGTTATCTATGCACAGTGTTTGCAAAATATGTGGTACTTACATACTATGATGATAGGCATATTGGATAGATTGGCTAGATTTAGTGTGAGATTCAGTCACCTTTACTCATGTTGAGTAGCAGCTTACTCTGTTAGTAGTCTCATTGATTTTAATAGGTTTACTTGCAAAGTAAACTACCAGAGTGAGTAAAAGTTGCAGACTCTAGCCCATATTATATTAAACAATCTATTAAATTAAATGGATAACAGTAGATTAGATTGGCTAGAAAGACAGATGACCAATGGTGATGGCAGGATCAATCTGAATTTAAAGATAAAAAATTCTAGCTCAGATTAAGTTTGGCAAATTTGGATAACATTAGAAATACACGCACCATAATTCACTCACAAAGCTTTATAATTTACATTGTTGTGTCCATTAAAGGAAGATCCTAGACCTAGCAGAAATTCAGGCTGAGATTTGGGTATAGGAGCTACAGCAAAATGAAACATTTTACCATGTTGTGTCATTCTCTCTTCACTCCATACAAGCAATACCTATTCATTACTGAGACCAGTTTTTGGCATACAGGTTGAAATTCATCCTTAACTCATCCTGTCTTATACTAAGCGAGTGAAGCCGGTATGGTCTGTAAGATCATCCCGCTACCCTGAGACCTGTAACAAAGGCTCAAGGCATCATCTGCAATTCCAAGATAAGGTGAGTTGGACTAACTTAATGCATAAACTCTGAATTTCTAGGTTTAAGACAACACACACATATTATTGTCTTGCAAGTGTGTTTAATACTGTCCCTATCTGATTTTGTTTTGTTTTCAATCATAAAATGTTAATAAATAACCCCTTCAGAATTCATATGATTTTTAAAATATGTATTGTATTCCATCTGACAAGACACAGAGGTTCCAAAGGACATTTTAAAAGACATTTCATTGTATAACTATATAGTAAGGCTACACACACACACACACACACACACACACACACACTTTACTCAATAGACCATGACAGCTAATCTGAAGATGCTACGAACCATCATTTCAAACACATATTTAGGGACTTCTTAAAATGTCTATTATTTACTTGACAGACCATGAACTATTGTGCAATTCTGGATTAGGAACTTTATAAAAAACTAATTTTTAGCTCGATATGTTCTGATGGTGAAACATTTTCTTTTCCATTTTGTAATGGGAACAAAGATGTCCCCATAGCTAAAATAACAGCATCAAGCTGCATCATGCCAAACATATTCTATCACTCTTTCATTCTCATCCCATCACAGGAGGAAACTTTTCTTGTGTACAAGAGGCAAGCGTAAAGTGTCTCTCTCATTACAATGGTACAATATGTTGGTCAATAAGGGATCAGGATGGGGAGGGGAATGACCCAAAACCATGCAAATCCCAAATGAAGAAAAATATACCATTATTCTAAAGAGCCAGGTGAACCCCAAAAGGTTCAGGAGTGCAATTCATTATGGATAATGACCCAGACAGTGAGATGATTTTCTGATCCTCTGCTCTCTGCAAAAAAATTATCTTGAAATCTTGGAGCTAGTCAGGCTGGAAATACAGTCGAAATAGGATATTTTCGGCAATCCTACCACAGTGCTGACCAGAAACAAGAAATGCAGAGGGGTTCAAAAATAAAAACAGCGAAGCTGGGAAGGTATTATCCAAATATCCTGACTTAAAGTTTGATCTGACACAGGTTCCAAAAAAAAAACCCCTCAAGAACCTATTTGCCTTTCCTAGGTAAAGACCAAAATTCAGATGGGCATTCAGATTTCAAACATCCCCGAAGTGTACGGCTACTCAGATGCAGGGCTTAGGATGCAGCCTGGTTTCTAACAGTAATTCTGTTTTTGTTCCCTTTTCAGCTAGGACATGCTTTTCCCAGTCTTTTCAGAAGAGCGCCTAGAGTGAAACAATCTAGGTAGCTTTCCAAAGCAGCTTAATTAGTTTTATTTGTGAACATGTTGGTGAATGTATCTGACACTTTCTCTTCATGTAATGTTTCCTCCTCTGCCTGCTGAGCTTGCTCAAGAGTTGAAATTGAATGATTGATGAGATGATTAAATAATGAATAGAGGGATAAAGCCTGAAAGATGAAAGCCTCATAAGAGATATAAAGTTGTGAAGAAGCTTCCCCAGTTTTAATTGACACATAAATTTCAAGAACAGGATTACGAGATTTCATTGTTTCGTTTTCTGGATAATACAAGCACCGTCCATATCTGGCCATCTGAACAAGGCTGAGTAATTTTGGTTAGTCTTTGTGATAGCTGGGTCTGCTCACCCATCCCCTGGGTGAAGCTTTCAGCACTGCAGCTAGCAGCAGACTGGAGCTACAGTGGGATTTCTGATCAGTGCCTATCTATTGTAGCTCTGCCTTAACTATTTTCAGTCCAGGTAGAGCTAGAGGAATGCCAATTAGTCCTCCCAGCTCAGCATGACAGACAGCTACACTCCCCCTCCTTTAACAATGAATTGGGGGTGATTTGGAAGAAGACTGCTCCTAAGCATCCTCCATATCCTGAATCTATTAGTAAGAGGGAAAAAAGGATCTCTCCCGAGGTTCCACCTTGTCTCTCTTTCTGCTATTCAAGTGTGAGGGAAAATAAAGAGGGTCTCCTTCTTAAAGGTCCAACATTGCTTCTCTTGGATCCAGAAGTGAAGATCCCTTCCCCCTAAGACTCTCATTTTCCCCAGGGGTTAGGGGACAGCACTGTGGCCTACTGCCCCCTTTTCACCCCCGTAAGGGTGGGTGTGTGGGTGGAAGGGGTAGCCTGAGGTCTTTTGGGTAGAGATAAACTAGGTATAGAAGGTGCATTGAGGCTTCTGTCAGGTTTCATAAGATATTCAGGGATGGTGGGAGAGAATCAGAACATATCTAAACAGTTTGACCCTGTATTACAATCTGTGGTCATATCAGTACCAACCTGTTCACTCATCCCTAGTGCACCCAAATGATAGAATATTTTTACATGCACGTAGAAGCATACTACTGTAAATATTTGAGCTCTATTCACAGCAGCATGTTTGTCTATTGCACTTCTATAATAACCCTGATGGAACGACACAGTACAAAATCATTTCACGATACCCAATCAGTTAATTCTTCAAAATCTCAATCACATGTCACAGACTTAAAGCTGATACAAGGAGTGCATGTTCAGCTTTCTTGTGAACGCTCAAGGTGATGTAATACCATCACAGGCTCATCACTTTCTAAAATTTATATATTTTACTTTCATACCCAAAGAAGTGCTTTGAGGTGCCCAAGCACAAAAAAGGTGCTGCTATTAAATGAGAGGGGGGAAAAGGATGTCAGTTGTATAATCGATAGCAAAATTTTCCCATTTAAAAAAAAATCCTATAAGACAACAAACATGTACAAAGTTTTACTATTTGGAGAGTTCATGTAACCCCTCCAACCCCTCCAAATACTGAGGTGAGAATAGGTTCCTATAAAAACATGCTGGTTCTTGATTTAGAGGCCAGGACTATCCCCACCTCTGAATGATGCACAGGGCCTTGACTACTGTGGCAAATATGCGCTTCTGCTGTGCAAAGGAGGGGGAAGATGCTAGGAGCTTCTGGGGTTTCTGTAGTTCCCCCAGCACTGCAGGGCTATTTCCCCATCACCACAGAATGGTGATTTCAGGTGGGAGAACGAGGGATAGTAGAGTCATAAGAAATGACCCACCAGTAGGCAATCTGGTGACCCAGGCTAGGAGCCAGAAGCAAGATTTGCCCCTTAATGCTAATTGTGTGGTTAAATGTAACGTTTCTGAGAGCTAAACTTTACCTATATTTATCATTATGTCATTTCTATAGCACCATATGTTTGGAGGCACTTTACAGACATATTAAGGGACCCTAATTTCAGTGTGGATTCAATGCACTGCATGGATTCCTCAGTAAAATCAGCAACCCAGACGATGTATAGATTGTAGGATGAGAGGAAGGGATTAAGAGGAGATGTGGTTCATCTTGTTTCCTAGGATCTTTTAAAATATGACAGTTTTAAAATATATTTTGTTTATATAGTAGGCAAGATAGGATGGCTAGGAGTGGAAGGCAAGTGAAAAATGGGAAAGTTTTAGAGGGCCTAGAAAGGAGGATTTGATGCATCTATTTGTAGACACAGCATGTATCATATCCTACACAACATCTTAGACTACAAATCATAGTACCACCACTGCCTGCTTCCTTCCAGTTTGTCCACAAATTAAGTTTCACAAAGACTTTTCATAAAGTGGATAAAAAACTGGGGGTTAGGAGATAAGGATTATCTAAGCATAAATGGTTCTGATTCACGAATGGATTACTCCAGTTTTAAACCAATATAACTGTATTTCAGCAGAGCTACACCACAATAAAACTGGAATAAAAGAGTTATGTCTATGATAGACACAAACTGTCGGCCTATAGTTCATCTAGAATAAAGTAAACTTAGGGTTAGAGAGAAAGACCAGCACATGAAGCCCAGAGTTTAAACAATATGTTTTTAACAGAAAGCACTACCATTAAACTTCCTTAATACTGTACCACACGAATTTAAGCTACAACACTATTTATCCTCCAAACTGTAAACTGCCATCTTATTTCAGTCATTAGTTGTGTCTTTTTTCCTTCCTTCTACGCCTGCCAAAGTAACAAAGTATAACACATGCAGCACAGCTTTGGTGAAAATATTTGAAACAAATATATTCATTAAATAATTACTTCTGAATTCAAAGGACAGACATTATGAATATATGATTAAGTTTGTAATCAGGTTTACAAATATGCCTCTTGCTCTAATTATTGTTTTTTATCTCCAATGCACTGATGAACAGTAAACCGGCTGTATTCCCCTCCTCCCCCCATTCATTACAACAAAAATAGTTCTTCTGTCAATATCTGTTAAAGTACATATATACAGCAGCATTGAGAAAATTTAACAGACTCATAAATGGCCCCTTTTACTGGGTCACGAAACAGATGATGACTATTATTGACTTTAACCAGTGTCAAATAAACATGGGGTTTTATGTCCCAAAGAGGACAGTCACTAGCACCACCAAGCAGTCTGGCACTTTGTTCGTGGTGTCAGACTAATGAGTAGTTTCTACATTTTGGCTTAGCTGCAATCTCACATAGGGGAGGGAAGCAAGAGACAGAGAATCAGGGGATAGGGAGAAACACGCCTCCAAACTACTGAGATGTCTGTTGGAGACACAGCAGATGAGCTTAATTTTGGTTATATTCAGTAGTGGCTGATCGACTCTCATCACATCAGATGACATCAAATTAAGTAAATTAATTTTTATGGATAGTTCTGAGCAGGGAGATTAATTAGCCTGGCACCAAAAGGTAAGGAAGGGTTCTCAGGCTCTTGAAATAAAACAACACGTATGCTGGCCATTCTAAGCTCCTACAGGCCTGAGCTTTACCTTACTTCCATTGATTTCAGACTAGTTCAATGCCATTGAGTTCAGCAGAGTTCCTCCTGATTTATGCAGATGTAAGGGAGAGCAGAGTCCATCCCTTGGATATTTGTCCTTTGATTAAGTCGAAAACATTTTTCTTTTTCAAGAAAGCAAAATTTCTCAGGTAATGCATGAGCTATTTGGAAGTGAAATTGAATAATCTCTTTGTATCTGTTTGCAGAAAAGAGATTTCCACAGTAAAAAGAGAACGGATATGATAGTGCAAACATTCTAGACCAGTAGCAATTCTAATACAGTTTTTATGGAAAAACAAGTGCTTACCTTATCACAATTTAAGACACACACACAGAGTAAACATAATGTCTAAGCACATCTTTGTATTTCTCCCTATTGTTCAGAGGTATGTGATTACAATTGTATTGTTCCTATCTAATATGAATCTTAAGCCTGGTCTTTGCCTTATCACACCTGGAGAATAGAAGGATTAATTTAAATGACAAACATCACTCTGAGATAATACAGTAAAAGTAGCTATAGAATATAAAAAATAAACAGGAGAGTGATATATAATGCTATGGACAACTGCAGTTAATAGAAGTCCTGGAAGCTGTCAATAAATTAACTGATTTCAATAGTCTTACCTGTTACACTATTAGTAAAAGTCCAGTCCTTGGCTGTCTACCATATGAAGCTCTTGGCCACTGGGTGAAGTCAAAATAGAGTATTTGATCATAATAATCCCATCCTGTCATGGACAACAGCATCTCTCACGGCACCACACTCAAACTGCTCGAAATGAACCTGTAACACAAATATTCTTTTATTTTAATTGAAAAATAGTCAACCATGTCCAAGGACCAGGGGCATCGCTACTTAATCAATAAGTGCTTCATAAAGGAGCATGTACAAACCCATAAATGGCTCTTGATAAACATTAAGGCCAGAGACTGTGAAGCTTATGCTCCACAGAAATTGTTTTTCCTGAATATGTGTTGCTATACCGTGTAGTTATCGATCTATTAAAACTGTCAGGCTTAATAATAATATATTTATCTTTAAAAAGTTACAGCCATCCACCACAACTCTGCTGCAAACACAGCTGTGGGTCCCTTCCCAGAGAGGGTCCCATTCAACACCCTTTCCCCAGGCAAAGCTCTCATCTGAAGCCAACAGGAATTTTATCTGAGAAAGGAGTGATGAGTAGAACTCAATAATATTTGGGTGTTCCATGGTGGGCTTCCCAGGTGACAAACAGTACAAGGCTGAATATAAACCAATATCAGGCATGTATACTTTTTGCACTATAACCTACATATAGGAAAAAAACCTACATGTAAAGGCAAAATATTCAGGGCCAGATGCTCAACTGGTATAAACCAATACACAGAGTCAGTGGAGCTATGCTGATTTACAACAGCAGAGGTTCTGGCCCTCAACATTTATGCAATGTTAAGATTGCATCATTTTTAAAAAGTCAAAAAAATTAACATTTCAGCTTCCTGCAGCAACTTCTACTCACTCCCATGACACATTCTATAAGCTGCGTGGTAGACATTTAACAAGAAAAGCCAGAATTGAAACTGTACCATGGGTATTTATTTTGCCGTGGGTGTTCTCTATTTTGCCCCAGGTTTCTTTCAGTGGAAGCCAGGCTGTGGCTCCCAGCAGCAGTAAAACTACCTGGAGAATTTGGCTGCAGTGATATTATTTTTGTGCAACTTCCACTTGACTGGACAGTTCAGATCTCACTGGCAATGTCCACAGAGCAGCCAGGGAATGTCAGGGCCAAGGCACCCAGAAGAGGCAGTGATTCCTTTGGGGCCCTTCAGCTTTGCCATTGAGTTTAAAGCACACAGTATCAGCCCCTCATATGCCAAAAGAATCAGCCGCAGAACTAAATGTTAACAATAGAAAGAGACACTTGTGCATCTAAGATTATAACTCTTATTGAGCCTCTGCTGGAACTTAAAGCTGATTTTGTCATTGCCTATGGAACACTTTGGGAAGCTGGCAGTGTATTCACCACCTGCTCCCTACCCCTAGAGGTGAATGCCATCTTCTTGAATATTGCTTACATTCTATTATACATGGCAAATGTATGTGTGTATGGGGGAGAGGTCCCCCCGCCATCATATTCCAAAAAACCAAACCGATTTTTCCTCTAACTTTTAAATCTTTCACCATTGGAAAGACACTAAGTATGACACATTTCTGCTTTAAAAGATAACGGTTACACAGCTACAAATGAGCTAAAACATGAGGGCCATAACAGAAACTGTTCTGCAACCTAGAGTGATCATTAGCGTAACCAAGATAAGCAAAAAGGTATTTACAAACAAAGGACAGGGTAAAAAAGAAACCCATGTAATAAAAATGTAAAGTAAACAAAAAAACCCCACAAAACATACTTTGCCCAATGTTAAGCAGATGGTTGGTTGCATCTGATGCACGATGCACCACCAACAAAAAACAGTGGTAGATTTATTGCAGGCTTCTGGGTGATTTTAGCTGAGAAGGCAGCAGTGTACAGAGATCAAACATAGGTACTTGGATGCACTCATATTAATAATGATCAAGACTAATAGTTCTGTTCTTATCTCCTGTACTCAAGGTCAGATGAACACTTATATTGTAAATACAGCTGGGGACTGATCCTGCACCAAGATTTTACTGGGAGTTTTGCCATTGAGTTTAATATGCACAGGATCAGCCACTAATAAGCATAAAGGATCAGAAGCGGCAGGAAATTTTAACAAAACACAGAATGAGACACCCTTGTGCATCTAAGATTACAGCTCATAATGTTCCTTAGCTATAAATGTACTACATGGGGCCATTTTTGTAGCTAGTTATCCCGTGGTGACATTTCCACAGAGATAGCAAGAAGGAATTAGGTAGGAATGTAACATCACACACACACACACACACACACACACACACACACACACACACACACTAATCAGCATGAACAAATATGTAGCCATTTATCAATGAGTAGATCTCTCAAAAATAAAAAGGAAAACATGGTTTAATTCAATTATTGTTTATACAGCGCATACAATGCATAACATTTTGAATATGTGCTAATTAAAAGCTGCACATATGCCCAGGCGCACATGGTACTTAAGAAAGTAAGGCCAATATTTTCAATAGTGATTAGTAAATTTGGATACCTCAACATTGTTATGATCAACCTGAGACCTTAAAAGGGGTATCAGAGGTGAAAAGGCAGAAGGTGATGGGATCAAGAGGATCAGTTGAACAGAGGAAGGGCAGGTAATCCAGGGACTGGAGGTTGAGAGTAAGGGAGGACACTTCTAAATCAGAGAATGGGATGAAGGAGGAGAGGATGACTTGGGGTCCAGGCAGAATAGATGGGTGAGGCCATGGGAGGAGGAGAGCTTGCACTTGATACTAACACTTGAAAGGACAAAAAAAATGGTAGAAAAATCTTGTGCAGAAAGCGAAGTGGGGAGGAAGCTGAGAGTGCATAAGAAGACAGAGAGAGAAGAGGTGGCAGCGGGAAGGCGTGCACGCCAATCAAGGGAGGGGGAGGCATATGGCAGAATTTAAGGAAGAGCAGACAAATTGAGGAGTGCAGAAAATCAGTGTGGTCTATGGATTTTCACCAGAGTTCCTCAATAGCACAGGAACATGAACAGTGAAAACTGATGCAAAGGGGGAGCAATGATTGCTGAGATGGACTGAACAGTGGGAACTGTGGGGCAAATGAGTCAAGAGCAGAGGAGGGGATGGTACTGAACAAAGACACCAGGGATCTGGTAGAACAAAGATGCACCAGTGCAGGGAGGTGAGAGGGCTAGAGAAATCTGAGCTGCTGGACCATGACCAGAGGTGAGTAAAGAAATGTTTGATAGAGTAGGAGGATGGGGAGAGTGAGTGATAGTAAAGGACAGTAAAGTGGTAAGAAATGTAACAGGTTTACTTCAACATATTTCCTCAAGGCACAAAGTAAAATAAAAACAGAGAGTCCACTGTCCCTTACGTCCACAATGTTAGGTGTCTTTGTAGTGTACCCAGTGTTTCTACTCAATGCATTGCCAATCATGGAACCAAAATTCTGGGTTAGTATTCCAGTCACTGACACAAATTGATTATGTTTAGGTTTCCAGAAAAGGAAAAAGCACAGGATCGAAGCTGGTTAATACCCATTTACCTGCCACGGATTTTAGACTTGGTCCCAATGCCAAGGTTTTGACCAAGAATGTTTTAAAAATAAGGTTCAGATTACTGCAAATGCTAGAGACAAATCAATTGTTTTATTCTTAAGATTTCATTTTACTTGTCATCTAAGAGCTGCTGTACTGGACAGATTTGAGCTCGCAACCTTTACATAAAATGGAAGCATCAAAGACGGAAGCATCAACAGTTTTCTTTCACCTCACATTGCCTTGTGGCAGATCAATGTAATCAGTCTTACAACAATATATTATTTTACTGCAGTAAAAGGAAACTTGACTCTCTCTCCACTCTGCCTGTAGTGCTTTTAATGAAACTGTATTAGCAATGATTTTACAGGGTACAAGCATTCAACAAAGCTGGTATTAAAAAGGAAGTACAACTAGGAAAGACCAAATATGGCACTACACCTAAAATCCCCCATGCTCCCATTAACCTAGATGGGCTCAATATCTAACTTCCAGTATTTCCTCCACTTAGGGTAGGTCTACACTTACCCGGTAGTTCGGCGGCGAGCGATCGAACTTCTGGGTTCGACTTATCGCGTCTTGTCTGGACGCGATAAGTCGAACCCGGAAGGGCTCGCCGTCGACTGCGGTACTCCAGCTAGACGAGAGGAGTACCGCGGAGTCGACGGGGGAGCCTGCCTGCGGCGTGTGGACTGAGGTAAGTTTGAACTAAGGTACTTCGAACTTCAGCTACGTTATTCACGTAGCTGAAGTTGCGTACCTTAGTTCGAATTAGGGGGTTAGTGTAGACCTGGCCTTACTCATACCACTGTTATTTCTGTCCCACTTTCTAAGAAGAAAGAACTGACAATAGAACTGAAAATATAAGCTAAGGGCTGCATTGTACCTTTAAAAGCACCGAGCCACAGTGCAGGGATACAGGGAGGTTGCAAAGGCATTGGGCATGAGGCAGATGCAATGGGCCTGAATCTCCATAGCCCTGCAACTTGCATAGGCATTTCCACCTGTGCAAAGCAGGCACATAGTGCTACCGGGTAAGAACAGTGGCATTATGCACCCACTGTGCACAGGCGGAAATGGTTGCACAAGGTTTAATGCAATGCAGAATCTAGTCCAACATCTTCAGGAACTTTGTGACAACAAAGGCAAGAGCAGCTCCCAATCACATCCTTTCACAAGGTGCAGCATGCCCTTTCCCCACACGGCACCAATTCTGCGGGCTGAAAGAGTGCAGGCAGAGCTGTGGCTTGGTCTCTCCCTTCCTTTCGGCAGGTTAGCGCTACCGATGGCGTAAGCCTTTTGGAGATCTTGCCCTGTTTACGTGTAAGGAGAAGGACTGTGTCTGGCTCTTGGCAAGGGCACAAATGCGGGAGAAGTTCCTTGCCCCCTCCCTTATTTATCCTGTTTATTATGGCAGAGCCTAGGAGCTAACCAAAAACAGGGCCCCATTATGTCAGGCACTGTACATACACAGAATGAGACACCATCCCAAAGAGCTTACAATCTAAATAGACAAGACAGGCAACAGGATGGGAGAAAGGAATAATACAGACACGCAGAGAGAACCGTGCAATGATGATAAGGGTCATGTGAGATTGGACAGCTTTTTGGTTTGGCTTGGTTATTTAAATCCTTTTGATGGGAGATGATTAGCTAGATGGAAAGACAAGGCAAGTGAGGGGGCTGGAGCCCAACAAACAATCAGCATAGGGGAGAGAATGACTAGAGCCAACACTGCAGAAAGCAGTCTGATGGCTTTGGTTAAACTACCTTCTGCAGCCAGCTGCAGTACCAGGCCAAATACAACCTAAACCATGACAGATTTTATAGTGTTTACATCATGCATCTGGCCATAGACCACGACACGCAGTCGTGGTCCTGGTCTGTACATGTACACAGATACTGCAGGCAGCAGAACAGGAGGGACAATAGCAATGCAAGCTTCTTGTAGCTCAGCCCTGTCATGAAAGGGCCACCTGTAGGAATGGCAGGTCTTTGCCGTCTCTGACCTGTTGGTGACTGCCAACAAAGGTGCCAACGAGATTCAAATGTGGTGGTAGGTTTTTGTGACGGGGGCACCTGTCTGTTGGGAAGTGGACTGAGGACACTGAACAGTCATGGAAATAGCACCCTGCCCACTACCTAGGCTCTCTCCATTGAGCAACCACCAGTAGTGCTGGAAGGAACATTTCTGCTGCATAATGGAGGCTGGGGGTTACCATACCACCCAGAAGACCCATTGTGGAGTGGGGGAGAGGGGAAAGGACCCCTTAAATGGTCTTTGAAGTTGTCTGGTGAGGGGAAAGGGTTAGCCAGCAAACCCACCCCACCCCCCCAGGACAGCAGGGCCATACAATTAGCACAAAAGAGTTTCACTTGGTTTGGGATTTCCCTGGCAAGTCTTTCCACAGCCCTTCTCATGTGCCCTTCGGGCTTCTACTTAAGTCCAAGGAGAAGCCTCAGTAGCTCTGCTGTCAGCTGGAACACTTACAGCCTGGACAACCCCAAGCACTGAACAGTCACGATTCAAACCCCAAAATGAGAAGATTTTTGAAAAATAATAAATGTTGGGTTCTTTTTATTTGCCTTCTGGTTTTTGAGCCTTTAGGGTTCATGTTTTCAAGTTTTCCTACACAGCCAGAAACAGGGCTAGAAACTTACTTTATGCACAAATTCTCACACATTCCACCTGATTCCAGGAGCTGGGGCTTTACCAAACACAATGTACAATCATGAGAGTTGACAACACTGCACTGACATTTTTCTTTCAGGCCTCTTGTGACAAGAGAGCAAAACAATAACAAAACATTCACTCCGAATAGGTCACTCATGTTCCATCTTGGAGGAGGGCTGGAATAGATGCAACTGAGGGCAGCTTGCTATGGTAGACTGAGATAATGGGTCCATTTCAGCCCTTCCATAAACAAAAACAAACAAAATATATAAATCTAAGGCAAAACAAAGTTTAATTACAACATTAATACCAATAATAGACACACAGTTATTTTATGATCAAAATCTAAAGAACCTATCTTAAACCATGATGTGTAAAGTCCACGAGAAATGTTTCTTTTGAAACACAACTTGTCCAGTAAAGCTTGTAAAATTAATTTAGTGCAGGACAGGCAGTTCTGTAAACTGAAATCCTTTATTGAGCCACAGATCAGATACAGCATGAGCTGTGGTAATACAAGCTTCTGCACTCTGCCCAGCAATGTGCTTCAATCCTGACCTGGAAGAGCTACCTCTGAGAGATGAAAGTGTAAATTCATTCAGTCCCTTGGTCTTTCTTCTGAGTCTGCTAGCAAAAGGATCCATTGTGATCTGTTGGACACCTGTTTACTAGGAACTACACTTAGACTCTGAGTGCATTTCATATAAAAAGACCTAGCACCTTGTAGGTAGCAAGAAATCTTTTTAAGGCAACAATTTTTGTGGCGCAGATAAACAATATTTTGTATTCCCTCTGTAGCACTGGTTATTACAGCAGTAGTTAACCAGCAACGCTATTCCCACATAAACACTGACATCACAGAGGACAGAAGAATGATTCACCAACATCCTTTAATCTTCTGGGTCTAAACCTCTCCTTTTGGGGGACAGAGAGGAATATAAAAGCTGAACTTTCATTGATTAATCAATGCTTGAGTCATTTAAAAGTAGAGTTAGCAAAACACTGGGGAATGTACTATTGGGAAAAATCTTGAATTTGCAGAGGGATGAAAAGATGACTTAATAGAGCTTATCCAGGGCTGGCTCCAGGCACCAGCCTGGCAAGCAGGTGCTTGGGGCGGCTGCTCCGGAGAGGGGCGGCAAGTCCAGGTATTCAGCGGCAATTCAGCAGATGGTCCCTCACTTCCACTCGGAGTGAAGGACCTCCTGCCGAATTGCCGCCGCAGATCACGATCGCAGCATTTTTTTTTTTTTGGCTGCTTGGGGCAGCCAAAACCCTGGAGCCGGCCCTGGTCTTATCCTGCTCTAACTTCTACAATTCTCGTATGCAGTAAAAAAAATGAAGCTACAGTTCGTTCATACTGCAGTACGCAAGAGACTGGGATAGACAGGAAGAATTAGTAAGGATAGCACAGACCAGATCCTAAACTGATGTAATTCAGGAATAGCTTCAGTGGAGCTATGCTGATTTTACGCCAATTGAGCATCTGGCCTCATGAGTTATAAATAAATTTAGATATCTTATCTCCTAGAACTGGAAGGGACCTTGAAAGGTCATTAAGTCCAGCCCCCTGACTTCACTAGAGGACCAAGTACTGATTTTGCCCCAGATCCCTAAGTGGTCCCCTCAAGGATTGAACTCACAACCTGGGTTTAGCAAGGCCAATGTTCAAACCACTGAGCTATCCCTCCCCCTTCTAAAGTTCTAGAATTTAAAACCCTGTGGAAATGTGCAAGTTTCTGTTCCCTTTTGGTTGGGGGGCACGGATGAGAAAACAGAAAGAAACATTTTATTTTGCAAAAGTTAAAACCAATGCTTTGCCAGTTTTAGAATGTTTAGAATGAATTTTGTCTTCATTTTTTTAAACAATTCACAAAACCTCAGACCTTCCATATCCATTTTTCTGGGAGTATAAAATTACCTGCCATCCCTGAAAAAAAGAGCTACTCATAACCAGATGACTATACTGCTATTCTATTACTAAACCCATGATTTTAGTATAGTATAAATGGCATGAGGGTGTTGCAGGTCCCAATGATTCGTTACTAATTACACAGTTTATACGAATCATCCATGACATTCTTTTTATGTTCATCTCATTAAAGAATCTCTGTAGAAACCCTCCTAGCTCAGTGTAAAAACAGTCGCTGTAATCCTGTCAACAGCTGGTAATGTATTGGTTGGCACACACACACACACCCAAAAATAATTCCCCAGCTTTAGAACCTGGCCCCTGACCTTCTGGCTAGGAGATAAGTGCTGATCCAAGAGGTAGGCCTTCTGAATCTGGTCAAACAAAGGAGATTTATCATTTGCACTGTGACAGATTCCAAAGATTAATCTTCGTTATGATTCCAGATGCAAGCAGGCCCACTCCCAAATGTCCTGGATTAGATGTGTACCCATAGTACATGTTTTGATAAACTCCTAAATAATCCCCTGAAATTCCCAGAACTGGGATCTTAAAGCAAATATTTTTCATAGCTAGCTAAATCAATAATAAATTCTGAACTGTTATTTGCATGGCAATAAAATATATATTGGAGATAGAGATTGATAGAGATTGATTTCTCAGAACAGTGAAACTTTTTATTTAGTTTATAATGTTTTTTTATAAATATATAATATTTACTTAAACATAAATGAAACATCCTTGATTTAAATGGCTTAATCTGCATTAAATTTGTACCTAGAAAAGCAAATTTGAATCTCAGTTTCTGAAATCCTGGAGAACTAAGCAAAACATGCTGATTTGAATTAACTGAATTAAAAATATATACAGAACAAGTGGAGCACGGATCACAGCAGGACACCTTACTCTAGGAGGCAGAACAAACCGAACAAGTCGGATAGTAGGAAAAAAATATGTGGAAACCCTTACTTGGGAAAAAGGAAATGCTCCCTCCTCTTAGAGTGAAATTCTGCTCTGAAAAATGACCAAAAATGCAATTTTAGAGTTGCATTTTTATCATTTCCTTACAGGGTGTGTGCGTTTCTAACTGCCTGTAAACTCAGCCTGGGTTCTGAGAATCAAGCTGGGTTTTTTTTACATCTGCTTCCTCATCATGAAGAATAAAAGTCCTGCAGGCCAAATGAAGCCCTCAGTAACACTTGAAGCAACTCTTTTAATTTCAAAAGGTATCACTCACTGGAATTTAACAAATCATTCTGTCACAATGCTTAACAATCAACTCCTTATTTATGGCACTGTCTTCTCAAAGCTCTTCAAGCATTCAATTCTAAAGCAGCAAGGAAGGCCCAGATCTACAGGTAAGGTAGGATCTGATCTTGAAAAGTGTTGAGTATCCACAACATCCACTCAATGGGACTTGTGGGTGCTCAGCACATCTCAAGATTTGGCCCTTAAAGTCCCTTATTTTCCACTCATACTGATTTCTACCTGGCGCACACGCATTGACTTCAGTGACATTTGTGCTGATTTCCACTGATGAGAGAGTAGAATCAAGCAGAACATCTTTAACTAATGCCACCTGTATTATGATATTGCATTAAGACACTTCACTCACATCAATTTAATTTATCCTTATCTTGAAACATTTCTTTGCTTCCACAAAAAAGACTGCCAGACACATGAAAAAAAAATGCCATTGTATGGTAAAATACTTCACATTTCTAACTAAAATATTTCGTATCAAGTTTCTTTCCACCAAAATTATTTATATTTACATTTTGGCATTGGTTTTTCAGACTATATTGATTTATAAAACCAATACGCTGCAGGGTAAAGTCACAAAAACCTGTAGAAATCTGCTTTTAGCCTATCAATAGAGCAGTAACTGCACATTAGGAATGACTAAATGCCATCCTGAAGCACAAGTGACTGAAATGCTAGAGCTGAAACTGCTTATTCTTGGCAATAGAAAATAAAGAGGGCCAAATTCAGCCCTGGTGTAACTCCGCTAACTTCCATGGAACTGAGTCCACATACAGCAGGGCTGAATTTGGCCCAGAGCATGCAGTATTTTGCTTTCTTTTATGGGCTATTCAAATACCTGACCCTGCAAGGTACTGAGCATTCTACACCACCTCTGAAGGAACTAAGCAAGTTCCAGAAGGCATTCAGCAGTTTGTATGGATGGGCTCAGAGACATTAGCAATATTTACCGATTCACCATGATAAGGAGATCACTATACAAAAATCAATTACTTACCGACTTTTCACAATACAGTAGACAATTAATACCCTGGTGATTATAGTTGGTTTTGGTTGTGCCACATAATAATAAGGTTGCCTGATACTTCCCAGTATAAGGCCCTGCTTTCAGTTGCTCACACATTTGCTAAACTTTAACTATTTGGGCTGAAATTTTCCATGTTGGGTGACTGCCTCAGGCTGAAAATTTTGGAAAGTTCCACTCAAAACATTTCAGCAGTTTCTAGAAAAAAGGCTAGGGAAAAATACATTGGTTGCCCTTGTTAAAAAAAGCCCCATAAACTTTTCCTTGGGAAGCTCTAGCATCCCCAAGCTTTGAAGCAGAGATTTGAAATTTGGCAAGGAGGGATGGAGGGAAGGGGTGTGTGTCAGGGATGTGCCTTTTGCTGTTTGTGTCAAAATCCACCCACATTTGGCCACATTGTAAGATTTGGAATATCTCGGTTCCCACATGCTCATAGAGACTTCTTATTTCAGCAGCTAAAATCTCTGAAGAACCCGTCTTCACTGAGCATGGTTCATTCCCTCATAGCTCCTAGTGCTGAGTGCATCATGCATGTGCCATCCCCAGAGAGCAACCCTGATTATTCAGCCCAGGGTTACAAGTGCAAAGACTTGTAATTGCAGCTCCTAGCCTCTCAGGGAAGGGCTGGGGTGGGACCAAGCACCGGAATGAAGTCATCCCACTTGTGCTCTGAATGACCCCCTTGTTGACTCCCAGGCAGCATGGAGGAAGAAGCTGTCTGACTCACATGCACAGGGAACAAGAGCCAGACTGGGAGTGGGGCGGAGGGAGGGAGGGAAGGAGTGGACTGGGACAAGGAGCCTGCAGAGATTGGGACTGGAGCAGGAGGGGGAGGAGAGACACTGATTGGTGACTGGGCTGCAGACTGGGACTAGCTAGGCAAGGAGACTACGACCTCCTTCACTATACAAACACGATTCAGAGCAGGTCCATTCTTTGCCCTGAATGAGGCAGAGGTCCTGTGATCATGTAATTAAAGACTGTTCCCTTCATGTTCTCTTACCACTGTGTGCATGTAGTATATATTTAAGTTAATAATACAATAAGCATTATGAGTGCAACACAAAGCACTTATCAGCAGCCATTATTTCCACTGGAATAACTGATATTATCATCGGTTGTAAGATTTCATGATAGATATGAAGTCAAGTTGTGTCAGTGCAGGAAGCAGTTAGGAGAACTGAATCCTATTTCTGGCTCACACTGAGTCATCTCATGATTTAGGGCAAGCCACTTAAATTCTATATGCCTTAGCTTCTCCATCAGCAAAGTGAGCATAATTGAAGCTCTCTTTTAGGAGTGTTTCATGAATATTTGTACAACACTTTGGATTGAAAGGCATGGTGGAAGCACAAAGTGCAGCAGACGAGTACTATTTTGTGTCCCAAAAGGACAACACAAATTTCATTTCTTTTCACAATGTATAAAATCAATTTGCTACATTGCACACAATGAGAAAAATCACCAAATCTATAGTAGTTGGCTGGGTGGTCTATAAAAACTACATTCCCATAACTCTTCTACTGAAAACAATTAGCAGTGTAATAATGAAGGCGCTGTTCTCACAATTACGATGGGCTAATCATAGGGCTTGTTTTGCAACTGATGAAGAAAGATTCTGAATGGAAATGTAATCACTGATTTCCTATCAGACAGTTAGATGCCTAACAAGATAACATAATTACAACTGAATGGATTTATATCTTTAGCCGATATATAATCACGTCTGGTGTGACGACTACCAAGCAAAGAAGTAGGATCCTCTATGCAAGAGCAGATTTGTTGTTGCTACCACAGGAAGGTGTAAATTAAATTCCTAGGCTAGCCAGTTCTCCTGAGCCATAGGAGTGAGGGAGAAGAGGCCTTGCCCAGGCTTTCCTTCAGGGTTCAATCACAAGATGTTTAAAAGGTGCAGCTGTGTCCCATCAGGAGTCCTGCTGTCAGGATCTGCTGAACTGTCAAACCTGCATCCTGGCCACGGCCCGTCCCAGTCAATGACCACCATTTTTTCAGTTCCCTTATTCTTCTCCACAACAAAGATTTCTATCACTTTCTGCTACTTCCTGTGGTGTATGTTATATCTCAATCCCTAACCCTTTATCTGTTCTTGTGGCTTTTAGATTGTAAGCTCTCCAAAATGGGGACCCTTTCTACTTGTGTTTGCACAGTATCTACTGCAATGGGGCCCAAATCCTGAATGGTGCCATTGGATGCTACTGTAATAGAAATGCATAATAAGCTGATGTAACCTTCATACCCAGTAGACTTTCTGCCTTGATATTTTTCACTAGCAGCAACTAATGTAAATGCTGGTTAATCATGGACCCCAAAGTTCTGTAGTTATATGTACAGTGGCCGGGATACAATATAAAAAAAGACCAGATTGGCCTTAAAGCAGATAGTTTGCTATATAAACAAAACAAGTAGAAACCTAGAACAGCTGACTTTATATGACATTGAACAAAGGTCACTAATTTGAAACGCCCAAGCCCACAAGCTCCTAAAGAAGCTGGATCCTACTTCACACAGTTTCTGGGATACAGATAATATATCATTTGTGACAAATATAGCAATTTCCCGAAATATTCTTGAAATACCTTATTGTATTAAGTTTATTTATTATTGTGGTCCGGGATTGTATACAACCTCTCAAGGAAGTGATGTGACAGATGTAAGACCTGGGAGTTCAAAACACTATACTGAAAATATGCCAGACGTATGTATAGAATTTTGAGACAAGTGCTAAGTGGATTTTCTGAGGAATCCTTAAGGAGAAGTTAATGAAAATTCCCCAACTCAGTTATGCAAAATCCAAGCATTTTGAAGCTACATCCTCAGGAGAGGGTGATTGTCTGCTGATTCCCTGTTACAGAAGGCTGAGATCAAAGGCCTGGGCTGGATAAAGACATGGCTGATCCACCCAGCCTGCGCTCTGGTTCTGGATCTAAGATGGATGAACTTGTAACCATGGGGAAAACCCAGTTGTGGGTTTCGAAGGACTGACACCTATCAGAGCCCAGGTGGGAGTTGGGGATGACTTCTGGTGATTTTTTTTAGCATGTGTGTAGGTTCTTTTATTGTTTAAATGTTTTATCTGTAATGCTTTTATCTTAAGAATAAACGTGCTTGCTTAGAAATAGCTGTGTGGTAACTTGTAACTGTGGGCAATACACTGGTCATAGCCCTTGAAGAGAAAGCAATGTACAGACACTGGCCTTTTTAGGCTGTCTGGCTTGCTGGGGATATCACAGTGTAAGGCAGAGAGCTGTTGCAGCCTTAAAAGCCCCAGTCAGGAGCGAGTGAGATGTGGGTCTCTGCCCAAGAGAGGTGACAACCAGGAGCTGGAAATCTGAAGTGGGTGTCCTTGGTGGACCATGAAGGGAGACTACAAGTGCAGTTGCCCTAAAGCTGACATCATTAGACAGTTACCTATGACAACATCAGGTTCAGAGCAAACTAAAATGACCAGTCGGGTTTGCACTATGCTTATGCTGTCAGACCCAAAATTCTGCTGCCAGAATCAGACTTGGACCATTATCTCTGTTCTGAAGACAGCTGCTTCCTTCTTAATTTTTGGTTTTTAAATTAACCCCCAACCCCACCAAGTTCTAGAATCATTTCCCCAGACAATAACATAGGGAACACAGGGTGATACCAACACTGCACTGTAAAGCTCTTTACACTGTTACTAAGCCAATCCAGTTTTGAGAATGGTTTTACTAGCACAGTTTAACTAGTGTTAGTAAGCTAGCCGCAAGAAGCTAGCCAGGAAGCAGCTTATTTGAGGTTGAGATGACATGGTGAAACCAGCCATTTTTATGTCATTCAAAAGAGTACCATAGCCCAGCCCAATGTTATTAAATGCAGATATTCGACTGTGTGGAGTTGACTTCACCCTTGGAGAGGTAAACCTGTCTTCAGTGAAGCTGTCCAGATTCATCTTATATGCAAGAGTGGCTGCAATTGTGCATATAAGAATACCACCAGAAATACTGACTCTGTCATCTCAGTTGCACTCAGAAGTGGGGCATGACACAGGTCACTAAACTGTTTAAACTAGTGCTGTCAACATGGTTGTTGCCATTGCCATAGTCTCTGTGTTCCTCCTTATGTTACTGGAAAATATTCTGTTGGAGGAGATACATGTGTAGTTTCCTAATGCCAACAAAACCTTTCTATTCACCATCACACAGACAGATAGCTTAAATAAATGCACACCCTGGTTCCTCTCCCTCTCATACGTACACATGTAACTCAGTAGTTCAACAGAAACTCAGACATATGTTTAAATAGATGTTATGGTTCTCCCAAGAGGGGAAAACAAAAGCTAGATGCATTTCATCACAAATGTCTAAGAAGAATATTGGGAATAACATATAGAGTTAGGAAGACGAATGAAGAAGTCAGAAAAAATACTGGACAAGGCAACCTCTCACCAATAATCTACAAAAGAAGACATCAGTGGCTGGGACATGTGCTGAGAATGGAAAAAGAACGCTTACCAAATACTGCCTCTTTGCGTATTTTTTTTGGTAAGTTGCCATGTCTCACTGCTATATGTTGTGATGGCGATAACAATTGCTTTGTACATGTTTTGTCTTGAGGGAGATGTTTTTGAGTTGCCAGATGTTTTTGAGTCTTCCAAATGCAGCGTTTGCCTTCCCGATTCTTCTTCTTATTTCCTCGGAACTAGTACCATCTTGGCTAATGGTAGTTCCAAGATATGTAAAATTGTCCACCTTCTCCCGTTTCTCCTCTTCAATTTTGATTTCTGTCCCTATAGTCCACATGAACATTTTTTTGGATTGTATCTCAAACCTATCTTCTCCATTACTTCTTTTACTTGGTTTGTGCATTTTTGTAGTCCGGTGGCATCTTCATTGATAAGAGCGATGTTGTCAGCAAAGTCTAGATCAAATAGTCTTGAATTGTACCATTTTAGGCCATATGTATCATTATCACATTGTTTTAATCCATAATCTATGACTAGCATAAACAAAAAAGGAGATATAGGAATGATAGAAATAAGGGTGGGGAAAATCAATAGGTTGCCAGGGCTTTGTGTCACCCCCATGGGCAGTTCTTGGTATAAGGAGTATTGTAGATGTGGTCTGAGAAAACAGGGTGTCGTCATGAAGTCACACCTCTGGCTGCCCTTCTGAACAGCTCATGGGGCCATAGACAACCACAGCCTACAGACTGCTCTGGCCTGTGTTGCAGATTGGCTCAGCACCCCTGCGATCAGGACAAAGCAAAGGTGATTTAAAGCCACTTTTTCTCTCCTCTTCCCCAGTGCTGTATTAGGTGCAATATGGTCAGGTCCCTGAATCAGACCCAGTGTTTGTACGGTGCTTTGAATATACAAAATGTTATTTAAGTGCAAAGAGTTATTCCTAGAACAATGCAACAAACATTCTATACTGTGTATATGTCAGGAGGGAAAGCCTTAATTCATTGCTGTAACTCTCCAATATGCCTGGGAGAAACCAGTGCAATCTTTAAATACGCTTCACTTGCCTATAGTAGCATCATATTTATGACAGTGAAACTAGTCAAATGGAAGCTGTTTTGCAGCTGTCAGTACATGGCATGCAATGACTGACAGAGCAATTAATTGTATGTAGAGTGAATAGATCTTCTGGGGCTATCAGCAGTGCCCACAACCATATGCATGTTTACATATGCCCACATGGAGCAATGTTAATGTTATTGTTGCACTGCCAAACTGAAATCTGAATAAGAGAACGTATTACATATTCCTGAATGTACCTATGCACAAAACTGCAAAAATGAACAGCATGCTAAGGGGAAATCAGTTCTCAACAGAAATCAACTGAAGTGTTAGATGTGTTAGTGCAATCCACTAGGTACAACAGGTTGTAAAGAAGGTAAAACTTCAGACAGAGGGAACACTGCATATCTGGAAGAAGACCCACTAAAAAAAAAATGTTACTTTAAAGAACAGTGAATGGAGGAAATTAACTGACAGCAATACAAGAACATAAGAAGGGAAAGACAAGAAGAAGAGCCATAAATATCAGGTTTGGAACAGAAGCAGTCACATTGTAAATAACTTGAGAACTCAATTTCAAAGCAAATGAGCTGTCAGAGAACAATGCGCATGGTAATGTACCCAAAGCAAGAATCAGTCACAGTTCATCACCATTATTATCTGCATCAGAAAACCCACAAGGCTAACATCATCTCAGGAGGTGAGGAAGTGAGAACGGCCAATCAAAAGCATAAAATGTCAGCAAATGATGATGGCTAGAATTAAATGGTATTATTAAAAAAAAGCAACTAATACTCAATGAAAAGGAATCCACTTACATGAGGCAGCCAAGCAGAGACACACTTAGTATTACTGAGCCTTCTCTCTCTGGATTGCAGGTCTCTTTTTAAGAAACACATGCATGTGGACATAATTAGGCTACTTAAAAATAAACTGAATATCATATGGTTTCTGGTGATTACGTATATATTTTTCAAGAGATAAAGATCAGAGTAATGTAGCTATAATTAAGTTTCACTGGCTTTTTCTAACAAGGCAAGATCAATGCATATATCAAGCCATTCATCACTACCATATAACAAGGAAAAGGAGTATCCTTAGTTCACAGCTACAATCACCCTTTCCCTCCCCACCGCCACACACAACCCAAATGCATGTGGCTCTCCAGGTATCAGTGCTATACAAAAAAACCCTTTTTACTTTTCAAGTGTTTTACACACACACAAAATGGAAAATTCATCAACAGCTTTCAAACTAGCTTAGTGCCCATGTGTCACCATGTTCTAAAGCGAATACATGCATATCAGAGGTCTTATTTTGGTTGGGACTCTTGCCCTTAAACAAAACAAAACAAAAAATCTAGCCCCAATCACTGTCCTGGCCAGTTAGCGGAGCTGACAGATTTTAAGATAAAGATTTTCTTTTCAGAGTTGGTGTTTCATCCATAGGAGGAGATCCTATGTTTTTAGTCATTTCCTCCACAAATATTGTGAACTCTGCCATCTCCCTGGGAGAATGTACAAGCTCCACTGGGAGCAAAGAGAGCTAATGGGCTAATGTCAGCTGCCTAAAAAGACCAAATCCCTTGGCAGGAGATTGCATGGTGCTGTGGTTAAATAATAATAATATATGGAGATATACTATCTCATAGAACTAGAAGGGACCTTTAAAGGTTATCAAATCCAGTCCTCTGCCTTCACTAGCAGGACCAAGTACTGTCCCTGACACATTTTTGCCCCAGATCCCTAAATGGCCCTCTCAAGGATTGAACTCACAACCCTGAGTTTAGCACACCAATGCTCAAACCACCTAGCTATCCCTCCCCCTATTAAAACACTGCACTGGGACTTGGGAGACATTGTTCAATGCCCAGATCACCCACTGCAATCTTGGGTGACCTAAGGCAAGTCATTTAATTTACTTTGGGCCTCATGCAAGTACGAAATCTGTTAATGATTGAGAGGTGCTCAGACACTACATTGGTGAGGGCAACAGAAACTATCAGAGAATCATAGAATATTAGGGTTGGAAGCAGGGCCGGCTCCAGGGTTTTGACCACCCCAAGCAACCAAAACAAAACAAAACAAAAGCCGCGATCGCGATCTGTGGCGGCAATTCGGCGGGAGGTCCTTCGCTCCCAAGTGGAGTGAGGGACCGTCCACCAAATTGCCGCTGAATACCTGGATGTGCCGCCCCGCTCCTGAGCGGCTGCCCCAAGCACCTGCTTGACAAGCTGGTGCCTGGAGCTGGCCCGGGTTGGAAGAGGTCACCCGTAAGTGAGAGGTCATCTAGTCCTACCCCCTGCTCAAAGCAAGACCAGCTGCAATTAAATCATCCCATCCCAGCCTCCCTAGGTAACCCATTCTATGGAGAGAGACTTCTTGTTGCATGTTGATCCCAGCTCACTACTGCCATGTATATATTTTAATGAGCTATATTTGAAATTAAAAAACCTAATAAATACTCAGGTTTTAGGGCTTTAAACTTTATGAATGTATATGGGAAAAAGAGTTTTCATTTATTTTTAAAAGAATTCTGGAAAAAAAATTAGTTGTTAAAAAGTTAGGAAGAAATAGAACTAACACCTAAGAAGTTTTATTTTTCTTTAAAAATAAAGAAAAAATTCTTTACACGAATACCTTTATGTTATTTATTATTATTATTATTAACATTAATTATTTGTATTAGTGTAGTAGCTACAAGCCCAAGTCATGGATCAAGACCCCACCAGCAGAGCCGCCCAGAGGATTCAGGGGGTCTGGGGGCAAAGCGGGGGAGCGGACATACTCACTGGACAGCGCTCTGCGACGGCAGCAGCAGGTCCTTCACTCGCTCCATGTCTTCGGCAGCACTGAAGGACCCGCCGCCAAAATGCCGCCGAAGACCTGGAGCAACTGAAGGGCCCCCTGCCGCCGAAATGCCGCTGAAGACCTGGAGCGCAGCCAGGTAAGTAAAAATTAAAAAGGCACCTCTAGCCAGAGAAGGGATTCTTGGCCAGGTCTCACAGGACTCCTGCGGGGCCCGGGGCCTGGGGCAAATTGCCCCACTTGCTCCCCCCGTGGGCGGCCCTGCCCACCTGGTGAGGAGTTCTACAAACACAGAATAAAAAGATGTCCTCTGCCCCAAAGAGCTCATCATCGACTTAAAGGGCATACGTAGATATCTATTAAAATGTTTTTAGAATCTTCCTAGTGTATGCGCAATGTGCAGCAGGTGGCACGCGACCAGGATTCATCACTGAATTTGTTCCACTGGTTGGATCAGTAACTTCCCTGGCCTGGGCCAGGTACTGACGGGAAGTGCGTGTTTTAGTAAAGAACAAAGGTCAGAGCATTTTAAATTCTTCACAAAATCTAAACATTACAATGTGTGGAAATTGCTAGCCTTTCTGTTCCAAACTTAAGTTTGCCCACTCACCCTGACTTCCATCCCTATTCTAACCAGTTTTAAATTGCATACCCCTCCCCCACCCATTTACACACACATAAGGCAACACAGTACATCAATGGACTTGCTAAATGCAACCACAGCAAATAGTTCATACGCTGGACAAAGAAGCCAGGCAGGTTTTGCTTGTAAAATTCTATACTATTATTGTCCTTTAAACAAAGGAGTGAAAATTCCCTTTGCTCCTAACCAGATTCTTCCTTGGACTACAACGCTTCTGCTTGCTCTCAAGAACCACTAAACTGTGAATTAAATTTTAAGGTCAACTCTTAGTTGCAGCATAATAGGAAAACTCCATGGATAGGTGACATGAGGTGGGGCATTAAATATCATATATTGTCCCCTTGCCCTACATCTTCAGGGATAAAAGGAGAAGCATCTAATAATGTCATTAAGACTACCTCTTCTGTTGGAGCTGGGGTACGATTCTCAGCTCAAGTAGACGTACTTGTCCTAGCTCTCCTAGCGCTACCATGCTAAAAATAGTGTGCTGCTGCCCATGCTACGGCAGCAAGACCTAGCTGTGCTGAGTATGTACCCCTAGGTTACAGTTGGGTTTGTACTCAGCATAGCTAGAAAATGCCACCACTCCTGCAACCATGGCACCACTACTATTTTTAGCACTCTTGCTTGATGAGAGCTAGTTTGAGTATGTCTACACAAATTGAGAATCACATCCCCAGCTCCAAGTGTAGACAAATGCTAAGTGCAGAGCAGAGCTGGGCAGCATTATGAACTGGGATTTGATTTGGAGTTTAACTGAAATGCCAGGCGATGTGGTGTCTATTGCACAAGCAATCTGAAATAACAGCTCTCACTTATGGTTACAAGTTTCAGCTAACACAGACTAAATGATTCAAGTGTGCAGAGTATTTATAATGGTCTAATTAACACAGATGGGAAGGATTTGTTTCAATTCTAAAAATAGGACAAAAGCACATTTTCTGCCCTCTTCTCAAATATATTTCATGAGTCATAATTAATTAAAAAAAACTGAATCTTTACAAAATTGTACTGGGATTATAACAACTGTGTGTCAATAGGTGTTGCAGGAGCACAAGTGAGAATGTACTAACAAATGCTAAAAAAAGAAAAAAAGGAAAGAGAAAGAAGAGACTACATAGCTGTCATGAAGTGAGAAAAAACAGCAGTTACAGGCCATCAGCTGATTAACTCAAAATAGTTTAGTGGACGGGAATCCGAGAGTTCTGAAAATTACAATTTTGGATGTCACCTCAGAAGAAAACTTACTATTGGCCCAATCCTGTGAGCTGGAGTCAGTCAGGGCTAGATTTTTTAAGGTATTTAGGTGCCTATCTGCATGTTCAATCACCTAAATAGCATTAGAAATTGGGCCCCTAGGGTTCCCATTAATGTCAGTGCAAATTATCATGCAGAAGGCTTGTAGGTTTATTGCGGATATATGGACTTGGCCCATTTTCTGCGTGTAATAATCTTATTCATATGTAATGATGTGTCAGCATTTATAACGAGGGCAATAAAACAAGATAGGTAAATAAAACAAGGCTATCCCTGTTATAAATACTGTCACAGTTTGGGGCAATGGCATCTTTACTCCCCCTCCGTCAATGAGCAACTCTAGGCTCCCAGCTCCTCAGTTGTCATTTCTCTTAGGGAGAGATCCACATCTCTCTCCCTTGTGATCTGGTTTTTTCCAGGCTACACAGTTTCCTGCCTACACTGAGTTCCCCAGCAGGTCAGACTACCTAAATAGGCCTGCTTAGCATTCACCACAGTTAAAAGTTTCCACACCGCCCTTTTTGAACAAGCACATTTATTCTTAAAGTAAAAGCATTACAGAGAAAATATTAAAGACAACAAAAGAACCTACGTGCATGCTAAGAAGTGTACCAGAGATCATCCCAACTCCAACCTTAGTCTCTGGCAGGTATCAATCCTTCGAACCGTTCCCCTTAGGAGTGCCCTGCTCCCCGCCTTGGACAGAAGGTCCTGTTCGTTTGCTGGATCAGAAAGCAGGCCCTGAGTCAGTTTAAACTCAGGCTATTTATCCAAAAGTCCTTTCTTTGTTTGTTGGTCTCTGGAGAATCTAGTTTGAACCAGTATACCTGAACCTCTCCAGGTGGTGATACTTCTTTGGGGATGTTACAACCTGAGTGAATTAGCCTAATCACCCCCTTACTGTTTTTAGTTCCTGGAGAGGCTGGGGGCATCCTCCCACACAGAATTACATATAATCCCTGGCCCACAATGATACATTAACTTAATACAGTACGGTCTCCCAAAGATATAGCTGGAAATTGCAATATCTGTCAAAAATTCATCACTCTATAAAAACCAAATAGCATAGGATCTGACTGCTTCTGAAGCACGTATGTAAATTAGCTAGTTTGATGTTTATGTATACTGAAATCTGCTCCTCTAGGGCTAGATTGTAGGCAGAGCCCTGCATTGGAGGCAGTGTAGACCAGCATGTCTCCAGGATTCCCTGGTGCACAGCCAAGCACACAAACTGCTACTCTCCTTTAAAGGGAATGCAACAGCCTCCTCCTGGCTGGCTGGCACATGGGGAGGCAGGCAGCTCGGCCTACTTTCTGATCCTTTTCATGGAGCTGAGTGCCCTGTGAAGGGAGAAATTAGGGACACGTCCCTGTGCTCCTGAGTGCATGGACTCAAATTCTGCTTGGCTATATAGCTTCTCTTCTGCCCCACACCGCACCCCTGCATGAGGACTAGGCAGAAACCAAGCCCTAGAGAATCTGCTTAGAAATGTTTTCACCCCTCAGCTACTAGAACATCACACAGGTATCCGCTCATCATATTTATACTACATTCATTTCTGTGATATCTGAAAACTGAATAATGGATACTAATACTTATCTAAAGCATGAGACACAACTTTAAGCTTCTTCAAAGTGTTGGAGCTCCAGATGACCATAAACAGAAACTTGGGGAAGGAGAAGTTAATCCCCAATGGCACAAAAGGCAGATAGGAGCTGCAGTCCAACACTGAGTTGGCTCTATTGTCATTAACGTTAAGGCAGTTCAGAGGGACACGCGATAGACTGTTAAAAAAAATAAATTGACCTCTATTCAATAGGCGCAACTATGCTAAGAAGATTCCCAGGAGTCTAAATTACCTCTGTCATTTCAGTGATTTACTGTTCAAGAGTACAGAAGACATTTTACAGGTCAGGCACTGCTCTAAGCCTTTTAAGAGGTGGCCTGCCAATTTATAGTTCTATTGTGGGAGGAAATGCCATTCTTTGAGGTGCAGAGCTGGATTTAAGAGCAATGCAATCTTGGATTGTTTTGGTTCAATTTCAGAATCTCAAACCGCTGCTAGCCGAGGTAACTAAAGACAAAGAACAGGAAAGCAACTTTCTAAAGACATTTCAATATGGCATACAAAGGTGGCTCTCACAGTCTGTATTTCTAGCTTGCTATCTACTGGCTTCACCAGAGCCACATCCTTTCATTATGGCAATAACACCTTTTAAAAGATAGATCTTTCCATTTGAACTGTCTCATTGGAGCACTTTAACAGCAACTGCAGTCAACAGCAACTGATATATGGCAATCACCATCAATATCTAATCAGGAACTACAGTTTATGGCAGGGGTGGGCAAACCTTTTGGCCTGAGGGCCACATTTGGGTATGGAAATTGTATGGCAGACCATGAATATTTACGAAATTGGCGGTTGGGGTGCGGGAGGGCTCTGGCTGGGGATGCAGGCTCTGGGGTGGAGCTGGGGATGAGGGGTTGGGGTGCAGGAGGGTGCTCTGGGCTGGGACCAAGGGGTTTGGAGGGCAGGAGGGGGATCAGGGCTGGGGCAGGGAGTTGGAGCACGGGAGGAGGACAGGGGGGCAGGCTCCAGGCGGTGCTTATTTCAAGCAGCTCCCAGAAACAGTGGCATGTCCCCCTCTGGCTCCTATTCGGTGGCGCAGCCAGGTGGCTCTGCGTGCTGCCCTGTATGCAGCCGCCGCCCCTGCAGCTCCCATTTGCTGCAGTTCCTGGCCAATGGGAGTTGTGGGGGTGGCACTTGGGGTGGGGGCAGCTTGCAGAGCCCTCTGGCTGCCCCTATGCATAGGAGCCAGAGGGGGGGACATGCCGCTGCTTCCGGGAGCCACACGGATTGGGGCAAGCCTCTGACCCTGCTCCTCAGCTGAAGCACCAGAGCGGGAAAAGCCCCAGACCCTGCTCCATGGTGGGAGCTCGAGGGCCAGATTAAAACACCTGGAGGGCCAGATGTGCCCCGGGGCCGTAGTTTGCCCACCCTTGGTTTATGGCTATGTGAGAAGGAAAGTTTTGGTGCTTGTTTTCAGGGACTTTTGTGAGCAGAAAGCTAGCCAGAATCATGGGAAAAAAGATATTAAATCAAGGGTTGGGCTTATACCATGAGATAAAACAAATTGTGAGACATCATCTTGAGAGACACAGAGGTTATGCCAAGCCACAAGTAGAGCAGTAGAATTTGTTATCCTAAATTTGCAATAAAAAGTAATTCTCAACCAGAGACATTTCTCCCCTTGGCAAGGTCAAAACATTAATGGTTGTCCAAGACTTACTACTGTATTTTGTAAAGAAAGCTGCAGCCTGTTCCTTTCATTATTGGCATGGAGATGTTGTAAACTAGATTTGGTATAAATGAGGATATGGGAAGCTGCCAATATTAATGAGCTTTGCTCTTTCTGCTTGTCAGTTAGCTTTCAAAGGCAAAATATAAATCCTTTAAAACGATTTACAAAGGAAGGAATATAAAACTAGAAATCGACAAACCTCTAAGGAATCAAAGATTCAGATTGGATGAGCAGCATAGGTATTGGAGTTTATTTTAAGATTATCTACCCATATCCAAATTTGTTGTCTCCTCAAAATTGAGAATGAAACTAATACTACCTGGTCCCTATCAGTCCAGCTACGGTTAACAACGGCCTCTCTCATGGTTGCTGGACACATCAGCTTCCAGCCACAGCCAGGAATTACAGAAGAATGGTGATTGCATGTGGCTATGTGGTGGAGGAGATGGGAGATAAAATATTATCCACTCTGACACTCAAAGACAGTTAGATTCAGGTTTGGTTTGAGTGAGGGCCAAGGTTGAGGTGAATTCTTGTTTTACATGGCGCTCTTCAGTCCTTAAATAAACACCTAAGTATTTAGATTTGATTTTTTGATTTACATTTAGTTTTAAGTGGTTCCTTTCCACCATGTCCTTTCCACACTGGCCTAAATCCTCCAGTCCTAACTCAGTTTTTACTCTGAAAGCTCCCAGTGATCTCAGTATGAAAGACGTTTGCCTATGTACAAATCAAAGAAGGACTTCAGGATTTGACTCATTAACGAAGCAGAGAGAACGCAATGGCTCGTGGATCAGGCTCTTTATCAGCTTAAGACTTTGCACATATGTGACATGGAAACATGGAACAGCTTCTGTCTTGCATCAGCAACAAAGTTAGAAAAAAAGCCTAACTAGGTGAAAGCAGGAAATACAAGCTTCTTGCTGTGCTCTTTGTGTTACAATGATGGAATTAAATTGGACAACGGCAGATGGTAGCAGAATTATATTGAATCCAGCTCTTGTTGGATCTCCCTCAAATAGACCCTTCTCTCTCTACTTTGATGTCGCCCTGATGGGTGTGGAGTGAACTGAGCTCACCACCATCCTTAAGAAGTCCTAACTGGACACAAACCACATTCAGAGCATATATCAATGTAATACAGGCAGCACGTATGCCACTGAAGTTTCTGAGATCACATTGAAACACAATAGGCAACAGAGTGACTGACATTTTGTATTCTTCAAACAGGCCAGCCACAGCTGACATAGCACTGTGTTTGTCTGTCAAGCACTGAATAAAGGTGGGGATGGAGCCAATACACATCAAAGATGAAGCTTGCTAGCAAAGACCGAGGACTCCAGAGATCTTCACTTATGTCACTTGGGCCAGCTTGTGAATGCCTTACTCACATCAGTGAGCAGGTAATCGCAAGAGTACATGTTGACTTCAATGGGCCTACTCACATGAGCAACTGCTCACCGATGAGAGTAAGAGGTAGGCAAACTGACCCCTTAAAATCAGCTCCTTGAAATATTTAAATACAGATCAGCTGGCAAAATTCTGCCCTCAGTTACTCCACCTTCACACCAGCATAGGTCCACTGAAGTCCAGGAAGCAAGAATAGATTTACACTGGTGAAGCTGAGTGAAGAAATTGGCCCCAAGTATCTGTTCTATAGATACAATTCAGAGGACAGCCAAACACCAGTTTAAAAATGAGACTGGTTTCCAACTGTGCTGTATAGAGGAGACATACTAATCTCCCACAGATGTGATTTACATTAAGCGAGTTTGGTGTCGAGGGAAAGAATCCATCATCCCATTTTTAATTTATTAAAGTGAACAGAAGCACCTGTATGCAGCACATGTGGATGACAGTGCAGCTTTACAGTCATAGCAAATTAGGGTTGGCAAGACGGTGATAAACGTGAACATGGTGATTATCAGACGAATAGCGAGCAGGATCTCAGGAAATTACAAAAGCATTTGTAGCATTTAGTCACTTTTAGTGTTTGTGAAGAGATATTGATCCTGCAATAGACTACCGGATTACCTATGAAAGCAAGGGAATCAATCCGAAGTCCATCAGCCTACTCTGAAAGGTTCTTATTAATGACACTTCCCTTGTGAATGCACTCAGGATATATGATCTCTTACAAGACTTTTTGGCTTGTGGTGGCAGGTTTTGTGCTGGGAATCATGGTTGAACTTGGAAGAATTAAGACTGATAAAGCAATAAATACACATTTCCAAACTGGATGACATATCGTTGTTTTGCTACTGTGCACTCAGATTCTACTTCTAAGACATAAATCAGCATAGATTTGTTGACTTCATTGGAACTGCTTTGATTTACACCAGTTGCCCTCATATTCTTCTACTTAAGGGTAAATTTAAATCCTCAGTTACACAGTCATATAAGATTTATGTTCATCCAAGAAGATCTCTTCATCTGTAGTCCAGGTTTGCCAGACATACTTCAATAGGTTATTTTAAAATGTCATCCATAAAGCTAGGCATTACTGGAAATTAGAAGGTTTTCTTATATAGTACCAGAAATACTGCAAGTACAACCAATAAATCATCTTTAAAGGTTAAAAGGATCCCCTTAAGGTCTACTGCTGGACAAAGCCTATGCCAATGAGATGCATTTTAAGGGTAGAATTCTCTTGTGTTGACCTAAGTCTGCTATCACTGAAATTGTTGGTAAAATCCCCACAGGTATAACACAACTCAGACAAAGGCACCACTTCTTGAACCGTTGTTGGGAGTTATCCAAATAATTCCCCTGCACATTGCTCTGAAATATGTCGTGTATAAATATGCTAAAGGACAGTGGTTCTCAAACCATGCCTAGTCCACAGAGAGCTGGCAAGTCACATGGTTATGGCTCCTCCCCTTTGCATCTAACTGCTTGAACAGGTGTCTAAGACACAGGAAAACCTGGACCCATGTGAAAGGAAGGAGGAAGAGCCAGTTTATCTATCTCCTTCAGGGGGCATAGGCAGTGAGGAACAGGAACCAAAGCCAGCAACAGCTGCAGCAGAGTAACTGGAGCTGTCAGTCACCAGAAGTAGAGGAGCCAAGAATTTGCCAATGAAACCAACCAGGGCCACCAGTGGGAAAGGAGCCAAGAGCCATCAAAAATGGCCATAACGGACAGTGGGAATGAACCTTAAGTGGAGCAGGAATGTCCATGGAACTAAGGCAGAAGGGAGGGATGGAGATGAGCACCATGTGAAAAACAGTACGGGGAAGGGAGGTCAAGACAGCTGAGCCGCTTTTGCAAGGGAGAAGGGGACTGCAGGACAGGCAAGCAAGTTCAGTGAGGAGGCAGAGATAATTATGTGAAGGGAAGCGGGGGTAGGGGAACTAGGGCAGGGAAAACAGAACAAATGGGAGTGGAAGATGAAATGACGATCAAAAGAAGACATGTGCTGATTCCCTTGCCCCACCTCCCAGAAAGGGCAAAATTAACTGCAGTAGCACAATTAAAATACATAAGTACTTTGCTAATATCTCTTTTTCACCTACACAAATGTAATAGTTACCACAGGGACATGAACGGGATCAGAAGTGCAAGGTCTGGAATGGAGGTGTTCCACAAGACAATCTCTCTATGAAGATCCACACTATGAAAGGATGTGCCAACTTTTACTATAGGGTGGTTTAAAACTGCAGTATGGCCCAGTATAATTACAAAGTGTCATAGTTATAAAGGGAAGGGTAACAGCTCTCCTGTGTACAGTACTATAAAATCCCTCCTGGCCAGAGACTCCAAAATCCTTTTACCTGTAAAGGGTTAAGAAGCTCAGGTAACCTGGCTGACACCTGACCCAAAGGACCAATAAGGGGACAAGATACTTTCAAATCTTGGGGGAGGGGAAGGCTTTTGTTTGTGCTCTTTGTTTGGGAAGTTGTTCACTCTTGGGACTGAGAGGGACCAGACATCAATCCAGGTTCTCCAAATCTTTCTGAACAAGTCTCTCATATTTCAAACTTGTAAGTAAACAGCCAGGCAAGGCGTGTTAGTTTATCTTTGTTTTCTCAACTTGTAAATGTACCTTTTGCTAGAGTGTTTATCTCTGTTTGCTGTACTTTGAACCTAAGGCTAGAGGGGGGTCCTCTGAGCTCTTTAAGTTTGATTACCCTGTAAAGTTATTTTTCCATCCTGATTTTACAGAGAGGATTTTTACCTTTTTCTTTAATTAAAAGCCTTCTTTTTAAGAACCTGATTGATTTTTCCTTGTTTTAAGATCCAAGGGGTTTGGATCTGTATTCACCAGGGAATTGGTGAAGGTCTCTCAAGGCTACCCAGGGAAGGGAATTAGTTTTGGGAGTGGTGGCAGCGGACAAGAGCTAAGCTGGTAGTTAAGCTTAGAAGTTTTCATGCAGGCCCCCACATTTGTACCCTAAAGTTCAAAGTGGGGAAGCAGCCTTGACACACAGCTAGAAAGATATAGTTAAAATAAAGGTTTGGATATGCTAAAATAAAAGTCAGTACTTCTTTGGTATCCATGAAAACAGGCAGTATATTAACCTGCAGCAAAGTTCCTCAATTCTGCAACATTCTCAGCATAGCACTAAAACAATTTCAGGTTATCAGTGATTATTGTTCTGAAAACTGCAAACAGCAAGCTAACTCGTTACCTTTGTGATTTACTTAATCTGCTGGGAACATTTATAATTTATTACTTTCTAGGGCTATGTTCAAATAAGCATCAATACATTATAAAGAGCGAGTCCACAAAATGAATGACCTCACCTTATCTGCTTGAAGCACTTAAATAAAACATAGCATTTTATCTACATATATTACTTTAAAATGTGGGCATATAATCTCACTTCAGGATAAAACCTGTCAATAACTTTCCTGAGATCGTTTCCTCCCTCTTGACATTTTCTAATGGTACAGGTGCAAAAATAAATATTGACATTTACTGGCACCCTTTCTCATCCCGTGCCATCTTGAACTTGCATCTCTAGACCAACTGCTTTCTTAGATACTCCTACTTCTGTTAAAACTTCCATCAGAGAAATGCTGTCATTCAAGTAAAGCAAATGAGATACTCTGTCCTCTCTGGATAACTCAGAGAAATCCTGCTAACTGGAGAAGATTTAAAAAACAAAAAAAAACAACAACCTGAACATGGGGTAAAAAAAAAAATTAGAGAGAGAGAAGCTGATGAAGGCCACACAGTTGAAACATCACACATAAAAGTCTGATAAAGGGAAATCTGGTGGCTGGTTGCTCACGGAGTCAGATCAAAAAATGTAGGTATGACTGGGAGCCCGGGAAAATAAAGTGACTCACATGGGTGGCGCTTGCTTTGTGGACACAGCATGGAAGAGTATCCCCGCCATTCCACTGACCGTAATTCAATCCCTCATTGATTGTACTTGACATCCACCAAAGTTTGATGAACTAAGCAAGTTAAGAATTTTCTTCATTGCCTATGTAAATGCAAAATCCTGGAGATTCACCCTCTCCATCCCATGGAGTATTTCTAATACAGCAGTTACCTGACACTTCGAATACTACAGGCTTCCAAATGATGTATCCGTTTTGAATAACTATAATAATGTGTGTGCGCAAGCACGGATGTCTCATAGGGGAATTACATTCTCTCTGTTTTATTAAACAATTTGTCTAAAACAGCACACAATCATATATATATATATATATATAAAATGAAGAATGAGTTATTTCAAGCAGCCAAGGTAGAGTGGGTATATTTATTACATTCTTCTATATTCTGCTGGAACGTGCTTATGTGCAAATAGCTTCATTGTTACAACTGGACTCCTGGGTTCTCTTGCTAGTGACTCACTGTGTGACCTTCAGCAAATTATGTAACTTCTCCGTGACTCAGCTCATTGATCTGCAAAATAGGTGTAATACTACACACCTCATAGATGTGTTATAACTTAATTAATATTTCCAATGTACTTTGGGAGACTTGGGCGAAAGGCACAATTCTAAGAATGTCAGACTGGAACATGCTAGTGTTGTGTAATAACAGAGTTTGCCAGGTTAGATTTGCTCACATCAGCTCCGGGATAAAAGTAAAGCCCCTGATTAGGGGCAGGAGGTATTCTGACATATGCAGCCAATTTGTGTTGAGTCGACATACAGAAGTGAGTCTCTGAAGGGTGGTGTCTCTAGCCTATATCAGGAAGATGAACACGGTAGGTAAAGATGGGTTTACAACAAATATAGGGAGGTTGACCAAGGTAGACTGAGCTCTGGAGGGCTGGTAAATGAGGATAGCTGATGTTTTTGGACCATAGCCCTGGGTTTCAGTTATACTAAAAATATTTTTCCATCATTGTTAACATATAAAAGTGTGTTACGGTGGGTATACTTGTTATTGATGGCCCACTTGAGGCCCTCTTACACCCCAAGTGGTGTAAAGTAAATGAATAAATGAAAATAAGGATGATATGTTTTTAAATGCATTTTACTGACGTAATATACAAATAATACACATTTTCAATGTAAAATAGCATTAATTCAATATAAGGCTGAGAAATTAAGCAAACAGAAGGAGAGCTGATCAGAAGATCGCAATTCCATTTTGTGAAGGATTTCAAAATTTTGCTTCATTTTGAATCACCATGAAACCCCAAATTTTCAAAATTCACGGCGAAGGAAAATTCCAAATAATTTTGCATCAATCAAATGTTTCCTTTTGATTTGATAATTTTGACTTAAAAAATAAAGTTAAGACATTTCAAAATGAAAAGTTGTTTGAAAATGAAAATGCAACACATTTTATTACATGCACTATGTTATAGTACAGTATATATAGAGTATAGTGCAGTATAGTACATTATATATGGCTTGATTCTTAAGATACTGAATCTAAAAATCAAACCAAGTTTGAAAACCACTGGTTCAGTTACATTTTTAATTAAAAAGAAGAACAGGAGTACTTGTGGCACCTTAGAGACTAACAAATTTATTAGAGCATAAGCTTTCGTGGGCTACAGCCCACTTCTTCGGATGCATCCGAAGAAGTGGGCTGTAGCCCACGAAAGCTTATGCTCTAATAAATTTATTAGTCTCTAAGGTGCCACAAGTACTCCTGTTCTTCTTTTTGCAGATACAGACTAACACGGCTGCTACTCTGAAACCATTTTTAATTAAGGAAGGTTTAAATCTGAATAGCCCAGATTTTGACATGATCCCTGATTTGAGAA
Organism: Chrysemys picta bellii; assembly: GCF_011386835.1. Taxonomy (NCBI): domain Eukaryota; kingdom Metazoa; phylum Chordata; order Testudines; family Emydidae; genus Chrysemys; species Chrysemys picta. The sequence goes on from NC_088796.1 coordinate 114,640,996, forward strand.
TGGCCCAGATGTGGATGGCCCAATGTTCTAAACTACTGTGGCTTTGGGAGGTAGCATGGCTCAGAGGATAGGACACTTGGAGAGTTAGATTTACCTATTTTCTATTCTCAGCTCTATCAGCACCCTGTTGTGTGACCTTGTGCAAGTTACTTCACCACTCTGTGCCTCAGTTACCCCATCTGTAAAATGAGAATAATGACAGTCACCCTCCTTTGTAAAACAATTTGAAATTTCAGGATGAAAAGCTTCATTTATGAGCTAAGCCCATCAATACTGACTCAATCTAAAAGAAGTTAAAAGTTTTATTAAAGGTTTGAGCTTTAAAAATACGAAATCACACTTTCTTCAAAGCTAGACCTCTCCCTGCCATTACCTTAAACATGAAATGCATTTAACACTGAGACACATCCAGTTCTGGTGCCCAGAATTCAAGAAGGATGGTGATAAATTGGAAGGGGTTCAGAAAGAGCCACGGGAGCGATTCAAGGATTAGAAAACATGCCTTGTAGTGATAGACTCAAGGAGCTCAATCTATTTAGCTTAACAAAGAGAAGGTGACCGGATTACAGTCTATAAGTATCTAAATGACTTCAATGGGAACTATGGGTGCTTGGCATCTCTGAAAATCAGCTCACTTATTTTAGGTGCCTGAATATGGATTTGCTACTCATGTGACGAAGGGTTGCTATACCGGTCCCTTAATAAATTCAGAATTCTGATTCCTTTATAGCAGCTTTATATTTTTATTACAACTATTACATTTTGTAGCTATTCAAAGGAATTGATTGTAGTTAATTTCATAGCAACATTCTTTGAACTCTTTGAAAGAATGTAATAAGTCCTTTTGAGTTTTGTCACTCTTTGGCATTCAGTTTTTTGGTGAGCAGAATTTTTCATCTCTCATATCTTCCTGTCTGTGAGCTATTAATTCTTATACCTCTTTTATACTTCATATTTCTGTTCTTTAGAGGTTTCTTTTTCAATTTTTCTATTATCCCCAAACGGTTTTCAGTTCTCTAACACATCTGCCTGTCAATTGCTGATTATATTCAGGATCCCTATCACTGTTCAACATTTGTCTAAGGCGTCTTCACTTGCTTAGACTGTTACTATCCAATTGAGATATTCACTATAAAAATAAAGTTCTATCAATGTTGTCTTCACCCTAGATAGTCATTTGCCTACTGCTGTAAATGCATTTTTAATCTGAAAGAAGAATGGTCAATGGTCATTATATGGGCTGAATTACAGTGACCACTATGCCTTGCCTCCTCCCCAGTGGTGCAAGTAGAATTTCTTTCTGGTACGCTGTGCATAGGCGAATCATGGGAGGGACACAAAGGCATGGGGGCATAGCTGAAGGGGGGGCATTTTATGCCCCATATGACTCCGCCCCATCCCCAGTCCGGGACCCTCGCACTCTCCCCATCCCACTTTACGTGGCGGGGGAGGGGAGGCTCTGGTCTCCTGCTGCGCAAACTGCAATGGTGAAAGGAGCAGAACATGGGGCCGCCAGGTGGCCTCATGCCAGCAGCTCCTCCGGCGGGGCTGTACAGACCCCAGAGAGGAGATGCAGCTGCATGGAAGGGCTGGGGTGGGGTACAACCGTGCCGGAGGAGCTGATGGCGTGGGGCTGCCCCATGGCTGCATGTTCTGCTCCTGTGTCTTTCTAGTACAGCGTACCAGCAATAAATATCTTAATGGTACAGCGTACTGGACCGGACCACCTACTTGCACCACTGCTCCTCCCTTTCCGCCTTTGAGACCTTTCAATCTGGTATCAGCTCCCTCCACTCTACCGAAATTGCTCTCGATAAAATAGTGGATGACCTCTCCCTGGCCAATCACACTCCTCTACTCAATCCTCATCCTTCTTGATCTTGGCAGCTTTTGACCTAAGTGAACAGTCCATACTTCTAAAAATTGTTTCCACCATTGTTTTTTGCTGTTTGGCTGTCCTCTCACAGTTCTCCTCAGACACAACTATCAGAGGCACAATTTCTTCCAAGGTTCCCCTACTCCGATGAATGAAGAGGTAATTTCTAAATACCCTTTTTCAGGGTACAGCATAGTGCCAGCATGTCAAACATCCAGCCAGATCTGCTGGGTTGAGCACGGTTGGAGTCAGAGGAGCTCTCATCCTACCTGTTCCAGAGATGACCATCTCTGCTCAGCCCCCACTTAATACTGTGCCAGAAGCTGTGATCCAGGAAGCCTCAATTCAGCCATATAAAATGGATTCTTAATCACTTCTAAACCCTTCTTCAACTGCATTAAGGATAGTCACATTACATCCCTTAGCTGTTTGCAGTTAATACAAGTTTACTTTGCAGATGTACTTGTGTGTGCAGTCATACGTTACTATAAGAAAAAAAAAGTTACTGTTATTGACTGGGGCCATAAACTGGCACAGTCTTTACTTTGGCAAAACCTTCCACTGAGTTTGTCAAATCTTTTTCCAGCTGTTTTAGCAACCTATTTTAGATACCTATTCTGTTCCCACCCAGTGTGTTTTATCAGCACTGCTCAGTTCAGTGACTCAAACCTTAACTTTTCTTTTCTCCAGAGTCAGGCATTTTAAAGTCTCCTTAATTCATAAAAAAAATAGAATTTCTACCTAAAGCACTGCAGATGTTCTTGCATTTCATCCACAGGTTTATCAGTGTGAATGTTGCAGTTAAATGTGGCTGTGTTAGCCTTAAGCATAAGCAAGGCAAGCGATAACGTGGGGAGAAATCAAAGAAGGACAGATCCATCCTGCTGGCAATGGGATTGCAGGAGAGACTAACTCACAGCCAGATCCCACCACTTCTAGCAGTGGGACCAGGTCAGAAGTTTTTAAAGAAAAAGCCAGATAAGTGATTTTATGTCTATGTACCCTTAGCAATTCACTGCTAAAGTTCTGTAATCCAATGGGGCCTAGCATATTATAAAATGTGTTACAAAGACAGTCTGCTCCATGTTAGAATTAATCATAATTTATCAATAAAAGTATGATGCTGAAAATATTACAGGTGATGTTTTTAGAGATGCTGCATTCCTAAAAGCTACCAAAAATCATTCACTGAATATTTTTCATGTGCTCAAATCCCAGGCTAGATAACTTATCTACTAGGATTTTAGTTCTGTGAGGCCTGATCCCGCAAGTTTATGTGAACAACTTTACTCAGGTGTACTGACACTAATGGAGCTACTCAACTAGTGAAGTTACTCCCATGTGTAAGAGTGTGCAGGATAACCTCATTGGTAAAGTGCTTTGAGATCTACTGATGAAAGTGCTATATATGAGCTAGATATGATCATTATCATCCAGTTCATAATTTATATCATTCCTTGGGCAGGAATGAGCATACAGTAAATATTGCAGACATGATAACATAATTCCCTTAGACGTATCAGTATTTCCATGGCCCTTGTGAAGTGGAATAACCCTGAGCTTTTGTTTAATATCAGAGAGTTTCCATCTACAAAGGAATGACATTCTATATGGTAGAGCCTTGCAACACAACCCAAACCTGAAGGGACTCGACTACAAGTCAGTTGAGTTTGGGTCAGGCCTGAAAACAATGTGACCCCCTTAGGCTTGGGTTGGGTTATCTCTGATCACCTCTATGTGCCCATTGGGTTGGCACAGAAACAGCAGCGTACCCCAGGCCTGTTGGCCACCCACACCTCGCTGTACTGTGTGCACTGTGGAGTGAGTGTGCCGATGCGTCACATAACCTCTCACTCAGCAGCAGACAGTGCAGTGGCTGTCAGGAGCCACTTCCAAACCAAGCCCCTGAGCATGAGGGGGCTGGAGACAGATTGTAGGCATAGAGCATGGGGAGCAGGAAGCCCCTGATACGAAAGATTTTGAGCTGCACCATTTTGTTTCCAAACACAGCACTGAGAGACACTGTTTTGCCACCGTTCGCTCAGAATCGAGGAAGAACTGAAATCCAATTAACTAAATTGGTAAAAATGGGGTGGCAGTGGTAGACCATAACATTAAAGTGTATAAGTTAACAATTAAGCATATATTAAAGAAATAAGGTGATGGTTTATAGTTTAAAAGTTTGATAACTTAAATGTGCATACAACGTTTGCACACAGTAAAGAGCAAAGAACAGTGAATTGGTAGCTTCAAGCAGTTTAATCCATGGCTAACGTATTAGTAGGCAGAGTGTGGACTGAGGTTAGGTAAAGGTCACTCGAAAAACTACAGAGAGGGATCAGTCAGGCCTGCTCAGTCAAAAACTAGATGAGGGTTGCCATCCCATAATAGCAAACATCTCCTCATACCAAAAACTTGTGCAGCAGCTTTGATAGACAACTAGACTTAGCAATTATGATTGGTCTATAAGTATGGACCAACCAGAGAGAGTCTGAAGGTGACTGGAGGATAGGTATGCTAATGCTAGGATTGAAAAATAAGCCAGTCAGAACAGGACAAAAACCTGTATATAAGGCACAGAGCAAGCAGGCAAAAATCAAGACAGGAGCAGGAGATGAAGAAGAAGTACCAGAAAAGGATACGAAGAAACCAAAAAGAGCAAAGGAAACAGAAGCAGCAGCAGAAGCGCTGCTGGGACAGAGCAGAAGGAACCTGACAGAACAGAGGGAGAGAAGTCTATGGACAGCAAGAATGCTAGCTATAGTATAATACAGGGCTGCCTAGGGGGGGGGGGGGAGGCAAGTGGGGCAATTTGCACCAGGCCCCGGGCCCCACAGGGCCCCCCCAAGAATATAGTATTCTATAATATTGCAACTTTTTTTTATGGAAGGGACCCCTGAAATTGCTTTGCCCCAGGCCCCCTGAATCCTCTGGGCGGCCCTGGTATAATATATAGAATAGAAATAGGGCTAATGAATGTGTATGCTTGAAATAATAAAGATGAGTGTCTGTGGTGTGTATGTTTATGTTACTATGTATAAAGTTTAGAGTTTAAGATTACTGTCAGTGTCCTGCATATGACTGATCACTATGTGCAGAATATAATCACTTAAGCCATTCCAACTGTATAACACTACAGTAATGGGTACTTTAGCTTGTATACCTGTGCTGAGAGATTTATTTTTTAATTTAGGTTTAGATTAATTGTATTATGAAAGATTGGTTACACTAAATAAAGAAAATACTTGGTTTGGGAAAGTACTGCCTGGGTGTCAATCCCTTGAGCGCAGGGATGTGTCTGTGTCCTCCCAGGGCTGAACATATCTATCTAGTCTGTTCTAGAGAATTTCCTGGACGGTATAGGGAGATCCTTGGTAAACCCTGGCAATTCTACTAGGGCGGGCCCCCTCCTTTCACCTGGCAGGAACAAATTAATAAACATTTTGGGAATCCAAAAGTAAGTAATAGGAGGGCTTCTCTGGGATCCCTGAGTCTATTCTTGAAGTAACACCCCCATCAGGCCAAGCCCAAGGATGGACAATGGCATTGACACAGGCTCTGGGGGAAGTGTTGGGCCTGGGTCACGTCAGTTCTGAAAACAACTGGACACTTTTAGGTTGAGTTTGGGTCAGCTGTGCTCAGCTTGGATTCGGGTTCAGATTGGGCTTTACAGTAGACCTCTACTATATGGTTGTCTTAGCGTCCTGCATATGTGAGGCCTGGCTAAATGGTACTAACGTGTTGCTTTTAAAACCTGTTTCTTTATTGTACTAGAAAGACGCAGAGGGCTGAATTGGAGCCATGGAACCAGGAGGCCCGCAGTGAAATTGCTTATTTTTATAGGTCTCTTGATGGCACTCATTGGCACATTATTTGAGCACCTCCCAAATGTAAATGTATCCTCACCAGCCCTGTGACATAAGGCAGTACATAAGGCAATGGGGACCTGAGGCACAGGGAGTTTACTAGCCTAATTTTCAGAAGTACTGAGCACCTGCAACTCCAGTGGCATCTTCCATTGCAACTCCAACAGGAGCACGACACTCTGGTCTGGTCTATACTACCCGCCTGAATCGGCGGGTAGAAATCGACCTCTCGGGGATCGATTTATCGCGTCCCGTTGGGACGCGACAATCGATCCCCGAATCGGCGCTCTAACTCCACCAGCGGAGGTGGTAGTAAGCGCCGCCGACAAAAAGCGGCAGAAGTCGATTTTGCCGCCGTCCTCACAACAGGGTAAGTCGGCTGTAATACGTCGAATTCAGCTACGCTATTCACGTAGCTGAATTTGCGTATCTTAAACCGACTCCCCGCTGTAGTGTAGATGTACCCTCTGAAAAGCATGCACTAACGTCCTGTAAACTCTTAAAAGTTTTACTAATGTAAGGTTAGTGGTGTGATTTTTTTTTAATTACCTAAATAGTTATACTTGTACAACCCCTAGTGTGAATGCTTTTAAATTGCTACATATTATTTCCCTTCCCATATAGGAATACATTATACTGATATAAGCACTTTTATACTGGTATAAGTGCGTCCACACTAGGTGGCTTTATACCCCATTAACTATATCAGCATAGTTAAGGCAGTACAACTTTCTAGTGTGGACAAGGCTTAAGTGACTTGCCCAAGGTTATTCCTCAAGTCTGTGACAGACAGAGCATGGAATGATCTCAAATCTCCTGAATTCCAGTCCAATGCTTTAATCCTAAGAGCACCCATCCCCTCACTAATTAAGAAGCTATCAATTTAAGACAAATAAAAGTTAGTTTTCTTTGTAGCGTATAATTTGCAGAGCTTTGCTCTTTTTATAAGACTATGTTTGTAATTCAAAATAAGTAACTGTAACAAGAGGTTTTGAAACCTACATAGCATCAGCTGTCTTTGATAACATACTCCAGATTGTTGATTAGAGTTCGTTTCCATACCCTCATGGAAATAATGATTACAGAATTGTTTATACGATAGACCACCCCGTGATGGAAGTTGCAATTATCATGCTGTATATAACAGTAATAGTCTTTTCTCATTAAAAAAAATCTAGTTACCATAGTATTTACTTGAACAATACTAAATATGTTGTGTGCAAGAATGAACATATTGGGCCAAATTTATTCCTGGAGCAAGTCTACTAATTTCAAACAATACATTGGAACAGACAAGGATGAATTTGGCCTATTATATTTTATATCCACTAACCACAGAGCAGAATCATTAAGGGCTTTTCTACACACAGTTTTTCTATTGATTTAACTATATTGATTTGGAAAAGATATAATTACACCCATACAATGCCCTAGTGTGGACCCCGTTATATTGGTATAAAGATGTGTATAGAGATATGGCTTGCACCTCATCTTATAGACTGTCAGCTCTTTTGGCAGGGATTGCCTTTTTGCTATATATTTATACAATGCCTAACACAATGGGGGTCCGGCCTTTATGTGCTACTGCAATACAAATAGGGATCACGATGTCCGGAATACACTGAGATCATGTGAAAATAAAAAAAATGAAAAGAAAATGATTATGGTTATAAGCAAAAAAAAATTCCATGTTGTATGGAGATTTTCATAAAGCTTTGGCAAAATGGTAGAAACAGGCCAAACTTCTATCGTGTGCAGTTGTGCCATTGCCCAGGGGCCTTGCAGACTGTAAGCATTGTGCCTTCCCATGCTGCAGCTGTGATAAATGAGCACAATTAAAGATTTCTCTTCCTTTCTTTTAGACTGATCAAAAGACCCCAGAAGTTCCAATTCAGCATGTCTACAATAAGCAAGTCCCAAGCAAAAAGACAGATTTAACCGGTAACTAACAGACAACTTAAACAGCCACCAAGGGCTATCTTTCTCTGTACTGGTGACGTAACATCCCTGTTGTACAGAGAACATGCTGAGCATACAACTAATGTAGCAACATCTTCAGGCAGCTAATTAGACTGTTCCCAGATGGGTTGGTATCCTCAGTACATTTCTCATACTTCACTTGCCTTGCATATGCCTCCTGGTTTCTTTTATATACAGTGCATCACTCTGTAGTCATGTTCCCTAACCTCCCTTAACCTACATAGCAAAAGCTGTAATCTCTAAACAGATCAGCAGATTGGCTGTTGGTAGTACCTTCTTGAATGATTAATCAAAAAGAGAGACTGGCCTTTCAGTGCTGGTAGTGTGGCTACAGTGTTATACTTATCAATCATATTAATTTAAACAAATTCCTTTAGTAAAATATTTGGTGGTGTGAGAACAGCAAACATTGGCATAAAAAGCCTTTACACACACCAGGAATTGTGGTGTATCTCCACTTTATAGATAAAGTAATACTCCCCGGTTTGGGGAGTCTATAAGGTCAGTACTAATCACTGCAGACCTCAGTATTCCCATGAAAGTAAATCCTGCCCTCTCTCCACAAACCCACATTTGGAGACCTGGCAGTGGCTGGAGACCTGGCAGTGGCTGGGGGTGGGAAGGAACCTACCCCAGTCCGCAGACTTCATGACTTTTTTCCCAGGTTCCTGGCCAGCTTATTCTGTTGGATGAGGGAAGGGGAAGACTTACATATTCTGTATTATTTGTATTATAGAAATAATGGTACCTAAAGGCCCCATCCAAGATGAAAGCCCAGTGTCCTAGAAACTGTACAAAAACAGAGATGCAAAGTGGACTTGTGGACAGAGAACTGGATGGGACTCAGGAAATCTGGATTCTGTTCCTGGCTCTCCCATTGGCCTGCTGGGTGACCTTGGGCAAGTTATTTATTTCACCTCTCTCTGCTGCAGTTTATCTGCAAAATGGGGACTATCATAATGGCCTCCTTTGTAAAATGCTTTGAGATTTACTGATGAAAGGCACCATCTAAGAGATACTTATTATTAATATTGATTAATTATTATTATTATTATTATTATAGTAAGAAATGGTGCAAGTCCTGAAGAATGTGGCAATTTAAAAAGAGAAGCTGGACAAAATATGGGAAAAGAAACAGGAACAGAGTAGGGAAATTACTTTCCCAAAGTCACACAGCAAAACTAGAAATAAAATTCATGTCCCTTGAGTACCAATCCAGTGTCCTATTCACTGCATTCCACTATCTCTCAGTTCTCTGGCCCATTCCTCATTTCTCCCTGGCTAAGATCTACCATACCTCCCACCATTGCTGCAGTGGAATGTGCAGGGAAGTCCCATAGAATCGGGCTCTGGGATGTACAACTTGCCTGACCTTTCCAAATCCTGCCTCCTCCCAACTGTACATTGTTCAATCTGCGGCCCTCAGCTGCTTTACAAGAGGATCAAGATTTACCACTTTATTGTGCCTTATAACCTACTTTTTTTAACCTGAGTATTGTGCATCCTCATTGTCGAAAGTGGCATGTTGTAGGTACAATGCTCAATGCTTTCCCACAATTTATGGAGCAATTACTTGATGTCCTTGTGGCATTTAAACATAATCGGTAGATAAATAATAGCTAGGTATTCCAACAGAAATGAATGACTTACAAACTACCTTGCCTTCAAAATCCTTGACAATACAATACAAATATAGTTTCAACAGAGGCCCAGAGATGAATGGGCTTGGATGATGAACTACCTCTTGCACCTATACTTCATTTTGTTGGGCAGGGCTGATACACCCTGGTGTGGGGTAGGGTTGCCAGGTGTCCAGTTTTCGACCTGAAAGCCCAGCTGAAAAGGGACCCTGGCAGCTCCAGTCTGCACTGCCAACCAGGCTGTTAAAAGTTTGGTTGGCAGTGCGGGGGGGCGGGGTCGCCTGGGACTAAGGCAGCTCCCTACCTGCCCCTGCACTGCTCCCAGAAGCAGCTGCCAAACCCCTGGCACAACCCGGAGTCCACTCCTGCTCCTCAAACCCTTCATCCCCGGCCCCACCCACATACAGAGCCCTTACCCCCTGCACCACAACCCCTGGCCCAGCCTGGAGCCCCCTCAACACTCCAGCCCCCTGGCTAGTCTGGACCCCCTCCACACCCCAAACCCCTGGCCCAGCCCAGAGCCCACTCCTGCCCCCCAAACCCTTCATCCCTGGCTCCACCCACATACAGAGCCCTTACCCCCTGCACCACAACCCCCTGGCCCAGCCTGGAGCCCCCTCAACACTCCAGCCCCCTGGCTAGTCTGGACCCCCTCCACACCCCAAACCCCTGGCCCAGCCCAGAGCCCACTCCTGCCCCCCAAACCCTTCATCCCTGGCTCCACCCACATACAGAGCCCTTACCCCCTGCACCACAAACCCTTGGCCCAGCCTGAAGCCCCCTCAACACCCCACCCCCCTCCACACCCCAAACCCCTGGTCCAGCCCGGAGCCCGCTCCTGCAACCCAAACCCCTCATCTCCAGCCCCACCACAGAGCCTGCAACCCCAGCTCAGAGCCCAAACCCACTCCTGCACTGCAACCCTCTGCCCGGTGAAAGTGAGTGAGGGTGGGGCAGGGTGAGCAACGGAGGGAGGGGGTATTGAGCAAGTATGGGGAGTGGCCTCAGAGAAGGGGCACGGCAGGGGAGTTCGGTTTTGTGTGATTAGAAAGTTGGCAACTCTAGTGTAGGGTCCTGCAGAGGCAGTTTGGAATTGATGTGCAAGTGTCAGTTTCCTTGGGGAAAGCAACATCAAGCAAAAGGAAAGAATGAAACTGAAGATTAAACATGTATACACGCCTCTACATGTCCCACTGTTGGAATTCCTGAATGCACCCAATAGAATATGAAAAGATGAGTTTGTTTTTATAAACGTAATGCTTAACAGCAATTAAATAGGTACAGCTTGAAGATCTTTTCTAGTAATTTATGTTTCAACAAAATTAGCTTCAGCACATGCATGCACATATCTGTTGCATTCAGGCTTGGCAAAAAGTGGAGGGGGCTACTGAAGAGGGCTGTTCCACTCAGTGGAAGGTTATTGGAGAAACATACACCCCTGGCAACACACAGGGTTTTGTATTTAATGAAACAGCATAATTCGATACACATTTTACTGCAGAGCATCATTAATAAAATACCGCTGCACTGGCCCTTCTGGGAACCCAAGCCTGATAGTGGCAGATAATTGCCTCTGAGAGAAATACAAACAGCCTTAGAGAGGCTGCAATGTCTTTCTTCCAATCAAACATGTTAGTCTGTAAAACTGCAGAGCTCCACAGAGCAAGGGCATCGTCTACCTATTTTCTTCTGACCACCTAAGGATCACCTCTTAGACAACATACCTGATAATATCTTTGTTATCTTTCTTATCCCTCTAAAGGCAAAGGAAACACAATTCACTGATAGAGATCACAAGTTTCGGAATCTTATCCTGCTGAAGTCTGTGCTTCAGTAGGCACTGATGTGTTTATGGACAGAGATGGATCAAAAAAGTATATCACTTGGCTCATCAAATCAAGAGGGGAAAAAAGCTTATTGTCCTGTAACAGATAACCAGAATAATGACAAAAGAAGAGCTACTTAAGGGGCAAACATAAAACACAATGAACAGTTTTAAACCTGCCGTAAGCACATTTCTTTATAGAGTATTCATCCATCTACAATGAGATTCACAATACAGAAAAGAAAAATCTGCACTCAGGCTGCCTAAAAATTACCGTCAGTTCTAAAACCAATACAAATAGTGGACAATTTAATAGGCTTTTTGAACAAAGCAATTATAGTTGGTCAGCCTCAATTGACATAACAGTGCCTTATAGGGTGTATGAGCATTTCTATTATAAACCCTTATTTTCAGGGGCTTAGGCAGAGTATAGAATTTGTTCAAGGCTGACTTGTTCTCTTAGATACCTATGCACAATGAAATTTGGGGGTTTGTTAAAAAATAAATTTTGACTTATTGAAAAAAGTTGCTCTGCTCTGGTTTAAATAAAATGGGAGAGAAAAAATACTTTTGTTTCTGCTGCTTTTTCTTCTCTTTTCTCAAACACACTTTTGAGCTCCCAACTGAGATCTAACAATTGATTAGTTCATTGAGTGGAGATGGCTCAAAGAATCCCAGACCATCTTTGAGAAAGTTTGGATTCAGAGCCACTCTTCATGACTCAATCTCCTTTCTATAAGAGGCTGGATGAGGGTACTGATTCTTGCTGGAGAACACCTGATCCTGCTCTGAACTGGGCAAGCTGAAACCATCTATATAATCAGTTCACTTGGTGCTCTCTTGCAAAGGGATTGACCACAACTGCAGAGCTTGGGCTCCTGGCTAACACTTAACCATCACAAAAAGGGCTTAGGAAGAGTGGAGCAATGGTCTTACTGGATGAAGCAGTGGGAACAATTCACTGGGACTGTTCAGTTTCGCACCAGCCTAGCGTGAGCCAGTGCCTACTTCTTCATGGGGACGTGTAGTGCAAGCCAGAATCTAGTCCTAAAGTGTTATTACTACATTGTTGGCAAATGCAGTGGTCCTTCTTGCTACAGAGAGAAAACGAGTAGGGAAGATGATACGTTCCTTTCCAAAGGACCTGTGATGAATGCATGGTAAGTGTTTCACAGGTTTGTTGATGATCTTTACTATACACAAGCCTTACTGCACATGCACTGTACAGCACACATGCCAGAGTACATATTTACTGTACTCAACAGAACATTATGGCTCTTAAGAAACCATTATGGTCTATCAAGGGCATAACAAGCATTTACAAACTTAAAACCCCAACCGTCTGCTTTTGTGTTTACATGATAGAATACAATTGTGCTAATGTAGCTTTTTTGGTTTTGGCAGTAAATAATATGCTTTTTAAAGAAAGATTTGAATGCGATATACAGTACATATTTACATAATGGACATGGTAACTAATATGCCTCTTACAAACGGTTTCTGTGGAACCATTACAATCTAGTTTGACATATTTCAAAAAAAAAAAAATTAAGGAATGTAATGTATGCACAAAGACTATGTTAAGAATACATCAGTTCTGGGTGTAACATACCAGTAGGCTCTGCTGCAGTAGAGAATCGTTGGGTGAGACCATTGTCAATCCCATTTACCCCTCAGTTTCATTCTAAAAATATCGGGGGGGGGGGGGGGGAGTGCTGGTGCGCCCCCTTTCTGCCTGTAGAGCCCAGAGAGCATGGCAGTGTTGTGAAATCCTCCCCTCTGTGCCTCATGAGAACCAGTCATTTCACAGGAACAGAGGGAGGAAAGGAGACATTAGAAAGCATGGGGGCAGGAAGCAAAAAGTAGATCATGTGACCAGGATAGGTTCATCCCCGTATTGCTTTTTAAGGCTATGTCTACACTGTATACTAAACCCATGTCTGTGGAACATGGGCTTCTGGACTAGATGTTTCGTAGCCCATTTTTGAGCATTCACACTGCATTGTAAACCTGGGTTCACAATTGCTGGACCTGGGTCTCATAGTCATGCTGACATGCACATACTGAACTATGTAGACCTTCTGACTCGGATGCGTGGCTTGACCTGCATCCACACTGCAAAATGACAGGGCTTGGACCTGACTTGCAGCGAGACTCAGCCTCTGACCCCCTCTCACCCTCCAGGCAGGGTCCTGTGACCCAGCTTCTGAGTGCTTGCTGACCTGTGTCGGACTGAAGTGTGTGTGGATGAAAGCAGGGGGCTTGGGCTTGAACCTGAATCAGAGCCTGGGCTTCGTGTGTAGTATATACATTCCCTAAAGATCTCCAAACCTCAAAAAAAAAAAAAAAAAAGCTGAAGTGATGCTAACTGAACCTCAAAGAATGGGACAAATATCAAAGCAGAGGATTCTTGCTTTAAATGAACTACTGGTAGTTGGCCCACCCTAAGTCTGAATCCTGCACTTCACTGTTTCACTCTCTTACCATAGCGATATGTAATATTCGTATCCATGCTTCATTTTAATCTCTGCCTACATTTTTCTCTAGGATTTCACTGAGATGGGAAATACTGTTGTAAGGGAAAGAAATTATTGTTTCATTATTCAACTGTATGCATCTAAAAGGGGAGAGAAAAAAAACTGAACAAAAAACAATCAGCAGTGGAGTTCCCACCTAGCCCACTACATCAGTTCACAGCTGCTGTGTTGAGGTCTCTGTACAGAGGCAGAAGGAATGCTTCATTACTGAATTAGCAGAACTAAATGTACCCAAATCCCTTTGTTCTTCTGCTTTCTATTTGGCATGAGTCAAATGCCAGATTGCTCATTATATTTGCTGAGCACAAGCAAACTGCTCACAACTTGGCATTTTACAGGTAATAGGCTTAATCTCCCCCTCCTCCCCCTTTCCCTGGCTCAGTCTTTCAGCCTCCTGCAATGGATTATATTAACATTTTTAGTGGTCCTGTGAGAGAGTCAGGGAGCCAATCCATGAATTGCCTCTCTCCTTGTGGTCTTCATGAGCAATGATTCAGACTGGGTGATGTGCAGAGACATGCACTTCTGGGGAAAACCTATCTGGTTTTTCATTACTGTGCTATGGGTCAAGGAAAATGCTCAGTTCACCAAATTCCTCAGTTGTACTACACAAACAATGGGGACAGGCAAAGCATTACAACAGAGCTTGCATACTTAAAGATCCCATCCTACAAGGTGCTAAGCACTCTCAACTGCCACTGGATTCCAAGGGAACTGAAGGCGCTCAGCATTGTGCAGGATAGAACCCTAGTCAACTCCTGTTGGAAAAAATCAACAAGAAAGGAAAATTTCACATTAATCCTTTAATTACATAAACTAGCCCAAGAAGTGGCATTTTCCATCTTTTTTGAAGCCAAGCTCTTACAAAGACCTGACAGTCTAATTCCTATTTGCCCAGAAGGCATCTAATGCTGCATGACATATTTTTCTACAAGGTCTCTGGGTTTGACATTGAAACTTGGTAATAGATACAAACTATTTGTCTAAAAATATTCAGCAGTCATCAAGGCCATGTTCGTTGGCATTGTTTGTTCTGTTCCAGGACAGACACCTGGGATCTCCCTTCAGAGCCTGTCAATAGAGAGCTGGGAGGGATCCTCTACAGTCACTCCCTCTCAAAACATCAAGAACATTCTAACAGGACAGCCTTACATCTAGCCTGTTTGGTGCTTTGAGTTTTCTTAGTCCAGGGGAATTGGAGGAAGACTGCTGCACTGGGAAGCACAATATGGGGAGGAGGTGAGCAGCCCTCAGTGGTGAAAGAACAGGTTAAGGACTATTTAGAAAAGCTGGAGATGCACAAGTCCATGGGGCCAGATCTAATGCATCCAAGGGTGCTGAGGGAGTTGGGTGATGTGATTGCAAAACCATTGGCCATTATCTTTGAAAACTCATGGTGCTCGGGCGAGGTCCCAGACGACTGGAAAAAGGCAAATATAGTGCCAGTCTTTTAAAAAAGGAAGGAGGAGAACATAGGGAATTACAGACTGGTCAGCTTCACCTCGGCCCCTGGAAAATCATGGAGCAGGTCCTCAAGGAATCCATTTTGAAGCAGTTGGAGGAGAGGAAGATAATCAGGAACAATTAACATGCATTCACCAAGGGCAAGTCATGCCTGACCAACCTGATTGCCTTCTGTGATGAGATAACTAGCTCTGTGGATATGGGGAAAGCCGTGGATGATATATATCTTGACTTTAGCAAAGCTTTTGATACGCTCTCCCACAGTATTCTTGCCAGCAAGTTAAAGAAATATGGATTGGATGAATGGACTATAAGGTGGATAGAAAGCTGGCTAGATTGTTGGGCTCAACAGGTAGTGATCAACAACTCAATGTCTAGTTGGTAGCTGGTATAAAGTGGAGTGCCCCAGGGGTTAGTACTAGGGCCAGTTTTGTTCAACATCTTCATTAATGATCTGGATGATGGGATGGATTGCACCATTAGCAAGTTTGCAGATGACACTAAGTTAGGGGGAGAGCTAGATACGCTGGAGGGTAGGGATATGGTCCAGAGTGACCAAGGCAAATTGGAGGATTGGGCCAAAAGAAATCTGATGAGGTTCAACAAGGACAAGTGCAGAGTCCTGCCTTTAGGACAGAAGAATCCCATGCATTGCTACAGGCTGGGGACCGACTGGCTAAGTGGCAGTTCTGCAGAAAAGGATCTGGGGACTATAGTGGATGAGAATCTGGATATGAGCCGACAGTGTGCCCTTGTTGCCAAGAAGACTAATGGCATATTGGGCTGCATTAGTAGGAGCATTGCCAGCAGGTCGAGGGAAGTGATTATTCCCCTCTATTTGGCACTGGTGAGGCCACATCTGGAGTATTGCGTCCTGTTTTGGGCCTCCCACTACAGATGTGGACAAATTGGAGATAGTCCAGCAGAGGACAACGAAAATTATTAGGGGGCTGGGGCACATGACTTATGAGGAAAGGCTGAGGGAACTGGGCTTGTTTAGTCTCCAGAAGAGAAGGGTGATGGGGGATTTGACAGCAGCCTTCAACTACCCAAAGGGGGGGTCCAAAGAGGATGGAGCTCGGCTGTTCTCAGTGGTGGTAGATGACAGAACAAGGAGCAATGGTCTCAAGTTGCAGTGGGGGAGGTTTTGGTTGGATATTAGGCAAAACAATTTCACTAGGAGGGTGTTGAAGCACTGGAATGGGTTACCAAGGGAGGTGGTGGAAACTCCATCCTTTGAGGTTTTTAAGGCCCAGCTTGACAAAGCCCTGGCTGGGATGATTTAGTTGGGGTTGGTCCTGCTTTGAGCAGGGGGTTGGACTAGATGACCTCCTGAGGTCTCTTCCAACCCTAATCTTCTATGATTTTAAGTGGGGGAGAAAAATTATCAGCCAGATCTTCAGCTGATGTGAATCAACATGCTTCACTGACTTCAATGTCAGTTTACACCAGCTGTTGATCCTGGCCAAAGTTTTTACAACTACACTAATTAGAGCCACACTCTTAAATGATCATTCACTTTGCATGACGAACCTTTATAATATTATTCATTGCATAAACAACCCTGTGGTTGACTTTTGAACCTGTTATGTCAAGAACAACTCAGACTGAATGAAAGAGTGTGTGTGTGTGTGTGTGTGTGTGTGTGTGTGTGTGTATGTGTTTAATCACTTTTAATTACTTTGCATATACATGACTTCTAGAATCTAAAACTTGGTTCTTAGATCCTTTGATTTATATTCACTTCATCAATTACATATTCACATAATTAAATAGGCTTCTTCAGAGTCAGAATCAAGAACTGATATTTACATGGTAAGATGAAATGACTTGTCCAATGTGCTTTCTTGGTAAATATGTATTCTCCTCCCATATCTGAAATGCATCAATGTTATGATACATCAACAGAAAGATGATCAATATGATTAGATTATCTTTATCTTTGTGATGTCAGTAGGTATGGTGACGTGAAACATCTACGGTATTTTGTTTAATCAGGCTAACAGAATATTTTTTTTCTGAGTATGGGCCAGGCCCCTAACCAGCATAGTTTTATTAACTTCAATGAAACGACGCTCATTTACACCAACTGAGGAGTTGGGCCTGTGTGTTTACTTGCCTGCCTTCCCACATGTCTAGAGAGATTCTGTGTTAGAGACCCCCTACTCTATGAGCTTTTTGCCATCTTACTGGAGCACCCTAAAAACTTCAGCATTACCCTAGCCGAGCATATGGACAGTCAACACCACTCTCTGTATACTAGGGATAAAACTATGCTAGTTAACCTGTAGCTCAACTGACAAATTTCATCTCTCCCCCTCACCCACATTTTGTGTGATCACACTGCAATTTTCTCTCATTTGTTACTTGAAATTCTCTCCCCAAATAACTTATGTGAAGAGTTGTGTGTAGCTCTTTCACAAGCAGCTGACTGCAAATATTCAATATTTGAAATTTGAGCCACATTTACTAGTTTGGAGTGATCATCCAGGAAGTCACCTTGCCCTGACTTGAAAACAAACTCTTATTGAATCCAGTTCTCCAGTGCCAATACTTGATTTTACAAATTCAGAGTTTGCTTTCCACAATTATTCTCCAACCTTTGGTTTCAATTCACCATTTCCTCAAACATTCCTGCTGGCAAACTTGCTTACTAGAATATCCAAGGGAAAATAAAAAGGGAGGGGGAAAACACAGTGTAAGGGACAGGTCTACATTTAAAATGCCACAACAGTGCAGCTTTAGTGAAGACGCTACTGCACTGATGGAAGAGCTTCTCCCGTTGGCGTTGTTAATCCACCTCCGTGAGAGATGGTAGCTAAGTCGACAGAAGAAGCCCTCTCTTTCGACAGAGCTGTCTACATCAGGAGTTAGGTCAGTATAACTGCATCGCTCAGGCTGTGGATTTTTCACACCCCTGAACAACATGGTTACACCAATTTAAGTTTATAGTATACACCTGTCCTTAACTTGTTACAAAGTCATTGGAATACTATCAGAAATTATTTTGCTAATTGTAATCATCCACTTCTAGTAAGTAGTATTATCACTGTCCTGGTGTCAAACAGGAAGAGCTGTGCCCAAGGTCAGACAGGAAGTCCATGACAGAGTTGGAAACAGAACCTAGATCGCCTGAGCATGGTTAAAGTAAGGCACAATCTGTCCCTAGGCATAATGCACAGGGCCCCGCCACAGCGCTGTGGCCCCACCCACCTCATGGCAATGTAGCAGGTTTCCAAGTTAAGATGAAAAGGGCAGTTCACACTTCTTGGAGCTATTGTCTCAGGCTGCCTACAGACTCAGACAGCCACCAGTTACATTCAGTTTACATGTTCAAGATTTTCTTTGCATCAGTGAAAGCTGAAAACATCATTTTCAAATGAATGCTGAAATGTTGATCTCAACATGTGACTTCAGGAGCTAGGACCCTAAGCGCAGACCTACAGTGCCTATAATTTAACCTGGCCCTGCTTCTGATTCCCATTCCATCAAACCATACTTCCACTTCCTGTAAAGATTATTATTTTGGGTATTGTGATATTAAATGAAATAAGCAATCACCATTTTGCTCTACTGAAAATGAGAACAATTCCTATGAACAGAATACTGTTGCCCGATTTTTAGATTATGTATTAATTATATTGATTACTTAAGAATCCCCAATTATCATTTTGAGGGTTGACAGGCTCTTGCCCCATGATCAGGCCCAGTATTATTTAAATTATTATGTAGTTGGGATCCCCAATATGCACAGTTGCAAGACTGACACTATAGGAACTCTTTGATATTTACAAATAGAGTTTATTAATACATTTAGCACAGTCACAAACACCCCAACTCGGTAAGGTAGAAAGAGATACTACAGAAGGGATGATGTGACACATACATCTGCACATCCATATACTCACATCATCCCTTGTAAAAGAACCTGAAGTGTTAGACACTGTCTTCCTCATCACCATCCCCTTCCCCATCATCACCAGTGGTCAGCATTCTAGCACCTCCCAAGGACTACCTCTCTCTCTCCTACCACCCTTAGGGAGGCCACCTCTATAAACGTTACACTGACACTGTTATGTTTGATGCATATTCAGTAGGGGATTTTCCCCCCTTTCCTCATTTGTATTTCCTCACCTTACTAATGTTAGAGTGTCTTTTTCCTAGTATATCAGTGATCTCAACTTATTATCATACACATCAATTCATTTTCATGGCCTTTTGTGGTTAGGTTTTACATTTGTTATTTCTGTCCTAACCAGTTATTTTGGTTCTTTCCAAGTTGTTGTGTTAGGGTTGCCAACTTTCTAATCGCACAAAACTGAACACCCTTGCCCTGCCACCTGCCCTCCCTCTTCCCCGAGGCCCTGCCCCTTCTCTCCACCACCCCCATTCACTTCAGCCACCTCATTGCCTCGCTGGCTCTCCCCCACCCTCACTCATTTTCACAAGGCTGGGGCAGGGGGTTGAGGTGTGGAAAGGGGTGAGGCCTACGGATGGGGGTGCGGGCTCCAGGTTGTGGCCAGAAATGCGTGGTTCAGAGTGTGGGAGGGGGCTCCAGACTGGGGCAGGGGGGTTGGTGCAGGAAGGGGTGAGGGCTCTGGGGTGCAGGAGGGGCTCTGGGTTGGGGCTGAGATGTTTGGAGTGCAGGAAGGGGCTCAGGATTGGGTCTGAAGGGTTTGGAGTGCAGGAGGGGGCTCAGGGCTAGGTCTGGGGGTTGTGGTGTGGGCTCTACAAGGGGGTTTGGGTGCAGGAGGGGGGCTCAGGGCTGGGGGTGCAGGGTACAGGTTCTGGGAGAGAGTTAGGGTGCAGGAGGGGGTTCCAACCAGGGGCGGGAGGTGTGGGCTCTGGGAGGGAGTTAGGGTGCGGGAGTGGGTTTCAACCTGGGACAGAGGGTTGGAGTGCAGGATCTGGGAGGGAGTTAGGATGCAGGAGGAGGTACTGACCTCGGTCAGGGTGTTGAAGTGTGGGAGGGGGTTCTGGGTGCGGGCTCCGACTGAGCGGTTCTTACCTCAGGTGGCTCCCGGTCGGCGGCACAGCGGTGCTAAGGCAAGCTTCTTGCCTGCCCTGGATCCACGCGGCGTCCAGAAGCAGCAGCATGCCTCCCCCGTCCAGTTCCTAGGTGGAGGGGCCAGGGGCTCTGCGCGCTGCCCATGCCCGCAGTTGCCATTGCCCTCGGTTCCTGGCCAATGGGAGCTGGCGCTTGGGGCTGGGGCAGCGCATGGAGCCTCCTTGGCTGCTCCTGCACCTAGGGGCAGCAGGGACATGCCGGCCACTTCCAGGAGCTGTGCAGAACCAGGGCAGTCAGGGAGCCTGCCTTAGCCCCGGTGTGCTGCCGACCAAACTTTTAGCGGCCCGACCAGCTTTTTAATGGGGCATTCCGGTCAAAAACCAGATACCTAGCCACCCTATGTGGGGTACCTGTTAAGATTAAAAGGGTATGGACTTAGGAAGCCCCCCTATGCCAACCTATTTCAACGCATCCTCTATGTTAAAGGTCACAGCCATATATGGACCTTATGCTTTAACTCATCACCATCTATCTAGGTGAAAAGTCCCAAATACATGCATGCTAACTTTGCCTTAGCTCAACATACATGATATGACCTGTAGGTCCCTTGTGTTACAGCCAAAATATACTCTAATACAGGGCTCTGGAGCTATGTTCCGGCTCTACTCCGGCTCCAGGCAAAAACCTGCAGCTCCACTGCTCTGGAGCTGCTCCACGCTCCAGCTCTGGGCTCCGCTCCAAAGCCCTGCTCTAATATAAACCTAATAAAACAAATAATCAAACCCATAAGAAAATAAGAAAAGTATAAGAAAAGATATGTAGGCAAGCAAGCAGGCTAGCCTTAGATGTATCTCATATATCTGTTATGTACATCAGTGGTTGACTCATGTAGCTGTGGTCAGAACTTCCCCTTAAACTCTATTTTCAGCTCCCCAAATACTTGGGATTTTCTGCTGCGCTGTTTATCTGGGCAAAGTTTATCTGTTCAACGTTCATAGGTCTCAAGCCTTATGCTAAGTTGCTGAAGCTAATGTCTTATTGGATACAGGCCTGTAGGTTTCTTGCATTACTGCTGAATACAATGCAAAGCAGAATGCAATGCAAAGCAGTGAGCAGACTTTAAAATTTTATTAAGATGATGTTAAAAAAAAATTGTGAACAGAGTTTGAGCATAGAAGTTTCTGGTTATCAGGGAATAACATACAGATTATCGAGGGTGCAAAGTTTGGCTTAAGATCAGGTGGCATGAGGAATTCATAATCTGCTATATCCCCGATTGGGGGTAAAAGGTTGATGGGTCAAAGTACAGACATTGAGATATGAGGGTATGATGTTCATAGAGTGATTGTGTTCTGGTGTGGAGTATGATGAGTCGATATGATGATGAGGATGGATTGACCCTCATTTGGTGAGATTTAATGTTTAGGAAGTTTATGGTTCCAGTTCATATGATCCAACGGAGAAGGTCCCTTTCTCATAGTGGGAGAACGATGTCACTCTGGTACTGTCGGTGGCCGGTGATGTGCTCGATGTAGATGTCCCTGGATCATCAGATGGCATCTGAGACCATGAGGCGCCGCATGAGACGTGCATAGTGTCGACTGATCCCGCAGGTCCTCAGCACACGCTCATTGCAGGGGTCCCAGGCGCCCAGGGCTCCGACAATCAGGGTGTCCATCTGCACCTCATAGCCCTTCGCTCTCAGGGTGTCAGCCAGGGGGGCATACTTTTCCAGCTTACGAGCTCGGGCTTCGCAAAATGCCGGAGTCCTGTTCTCAAAGGAGACCGTGACATCGACGAGGATGATCTTTTTCTGGGCCTCGTCAGTGACGACCACGTCAGGTCATAGCTGGCTGTCGGTACTGAGGATGGCGCTGTTCACGGAGATCTCCCCCAGGCGTGGCGCGATAGCTTTCACCAGGCGGTTCTGGATGGTGTTGTGGTGCAGCTGCCAGGCTTTGGAGTGGGGTTTGCAGCTGCACAGGACGTGAGGCAGGGTCTTGTTGGGGTAGCCGCACTTCCTGCAACACTTGTCTCAGTTCCCGTGGCGGACGGCTCCATTGAGTGGGACGCAGTTGAGCCGGGCACAGTGGATGAACTGCCAGTCGGCGAAATGGGTGAAGCCGCCCCCGGCGAGGAAGTTGTTGCTGGCGTCCCACTTGCTGGTCAACTCAAAGGCTTTACCCTGGTCCGGTTTACGCTTCAGGGTTTCCAAGTACAGCGAGTGGATGGCGGCCTTCAGAGTCCTCTCCAGCAAGCCCCTGGCTGTCGGGGTGACGATGGTATTGTCGTCCGACCTGATCTGCGGCACCCGGACTCCCAGCTCCGCTGGGCTACAGTACACTGGAAGGAAGCAATGTAGGATCCTCAAAAGGTTTAGACTGAATTTGGAAGAGCAAAATGGGCCTTAGAATCTTGCAAAATCAAGTTTTTTGACGATTTCCAGCATTTCTGCTTCCACTTATGGCTAAAAACATCAAAGGGCTTCTTATAGAGAATAGGCCATAGCTATCAGTTTTGGTATGTTCTATCCTGAATTTTGGCTCAGCTCAACTTATTTTTCTTGTGTAGTTTCAGAAATGCTAGTTCCTATCATAACCAGAACCTAGAAATAAAACTAAAAAAAAATTAAACCAAAGCAGAAATCTGAACTGATTATTTCAGAACCTTAAAATACGTTCTCTATATTTTTGATTTCGGTTTTCCAATCCCAGGTTTTATTTTCAGTTCTCTTTCAGCACTGGTTGCAGGAGAATCAGGGGACCTAAAATGTCTTTGAACTGTTTCTTCACAATGCGGTACATCTAGAGGCTGTATATTAAGGAGTATATGCTACAGCTGCCACATTTAGCTAAAGAGAGATGGTAAATAGAAAACGTTGCTTTTCAACGATTATCTTGGCTTGTTTTATTTTCTTTATCACACTCCAAAAGCTAACACGCCTCATGGCATCACAGTATAATCACTTGTTTTGTTGATGTACTTATCAACTAGCAGATTGTCAATTTCAGTCTACAAAGAAGGGAGTGGCTTCTACATCTCTTATGGAACCTTATAGCAATTGAAAATAATTACTTACAAGTAGTTTCAGGTACTATCCTTGCAGTGTACCTGGAATGTAATGAGCTAACAATCTCAAGTGCCACTAATTGTGAAGTTACATATGGAACAGACCATGCTGAGCTGCCCTATTGGGCCTTGACCCAGGAAAGCATTTAGTAGCTGCTGAACTTTAAGCACATGAGTAGTCCCCCGGAGGTCAGCTGGAGTATTCACATGCTTAAAGCAAAGTATGTACTTAAGTGATTTGCTGGATCAGGGTTTGATGCTGAGATATCACTGTGACCAGCAATCTACAAATACTACAAATATGCACTTCATACAGAGAGTCAGACTAAACAAGGTATGGTGTTCTATATATTCATATATAAAAATGAATCTGGATAACTTCCTGGTCTAAGCATCTACTATCTAATTAACACCTCAATGAAGCAAGACACCCAGGTAGGCATTGAGGGAGATTATATACATTCACCATGGGCCAATCTTTTGTGCAAAATACCCATACTTCAAGGATTTGTCAACATCTTGGTATTGAATATTTACCCCCTGCCAGCAGAAATATCTGTGCGATAAACATGTCTGTGATTGGTGATCCATCCCCAGAACATGCCATATGTGCTTGCAGGAGAATTCGTGAGGCTCCAATAAGTAGAGAGAATACTACAGTTAAGATTTCTTTTCTCTTTTTTCCTAGAGTAGTAGTTCTCAGGGTACGTCTTCATTACCTGCCATATCGGCGGGTAGCAATCGATTTATCCGGGATCGATATATCGCATCTTGTTAAGACGCGATATATCGATCCCCAAACGCACTCACCGTCGACTCCGTAACTTCACCAGAGCGAGTGGCGGTAGCGCAGTCGACGGGGGAGCTGCAGCCGTCGATCCTGCGCCGTGTGGACCCCAGGTAATTCGATCCAAGATACTTCAACTTCAGCTACGCTATTCACGTATCTTGGAATGATTCCCCCCCCCCCCCTCCCCAGTGTAGACCAGCCCCAAGCTGCTTCTGTGACAGCCCTCTGTGACAGCAATCGCGGCTTTTTTTTTTTTTGGCTGCTTGGGGCAGCCAAAACCCTGGAGCTGGCCCTGTATATATATATATATATATATATATATATATATATGTATATATATATATAAACTGAATTCTGCTAAGCCTATCTAGTGGGCTCTCATCCTGTCCTGACTCCCCGCTTTCCGTCTCTCTCTCTCTCATTTCTTTGGTCCTATGAGGTTGCATTTCCTTTGAACCTAACAGATCAGGTTTCCTTTCCTGCCTTCTGAAACTTTCCATCAAACAACGGTCATTGTGGCCAAAGGTACCACAATTAAAAACAACAACAACAGCGAAGTTTAATCAAACTCTCACATTAGAAGCTTTGAATTTTCCATTAAATAATCTCGTAAGGGCTTGTTAATGCTTGTGAAAATTGTGCTCTTGCCAAAGCTTCAGGTCTGCCCCAGCAGAACTTTCTGTAGGGCAGAGAAGATAAATCATTCTCTATGTCCTTTCTCTCCTCAGCCTCACTGCCCACCAGGGTGCCAGCTGATAATGGAAAGTGCTATTAAGTAATGATTACTATTATGACAGTAGTTTTTATGATGTGGACAGCTTTTAACTGGGAGCCTTACTGAGGTCACTGAAGAGCCAGGCAGGCTAATGATGTTCAGTCACTACTGAATAAGGCCTGGGTTTGAACTGCTGACCTAGATGGAAAGATTCTGTATCCCATTACTAGTTCCCTTGAGTCAGCTAGGTTGCTCTTCACAGAAGCATCACAAAGTAGATGAGAGCTGTGTCACAATGCCAAATATAATTCAAGATCCTAACTGCCGTGCAGGGACAGACCCATGAGAACCAGAATTGTTGGTCGCAATTCCAATTCCCCAAATTCTGAGTAGGAAGACACACACCCTTAAAAAAACAGCCCTCTACTGAAACAAACTGCACCAATCACAAGGGTTTTTTAAAAAACTTTAACACACATTTTTTTTGCTCTGCACAATGAAGGTAAGGAAGAAAGCATCTCTCTCCCCCTTTTGCCCTGCAGAGGATGAACAGAGCTTGGGCGGCAGGGCATAAGCGATTCAATAGATCTGTGATAGGCTGCACATTTTATATTAGACACCTTTTTATAGAATCATAGAAATGTAGGGTTGGAAGGTGCCTCAGAAGGTCATCTAGTCCAGCCCCCAGTGCTGAGGCAAGACCAAGTAAACCTAGATAATCCCTGACGTGTTTATCCAATCCATTCTTCAAAATTTCCAATCATGGAGATTCTACAACCTCCCTTAAAAGCCTATTCCAGAGCTTAACTACTCATATAGTTAGAAAGTTTTTTTTTTCTAACATCTAACTTAGATTTCCATTGCTGAAGATTAAGCCCATTACTTCTAGTTCTATCTTCAGGGATATGGAGAACAATTAGTCCCTGCCCTCTTTTTAACAGCCCTTAACGTATTTGAAGATGATCAGATCCCCTCTTAGTCTTCTTTTCTCAAGACTAAACACCACCAAGTTTTTTTCCTTTTTAACCTCATAAGTAAGGGTATGTCTTCACTAGCAACGTTTAAGTTAAAAGTGGCTGTGTAGTCATGGCACCAGCTCTCCCAGTGCTATAAAAAAAAACACCTCCATGAGGGGAGTATCTACCAGTGCTGGGAGCACTGAAACTTGCAGCGCTCAGGGGGAGTGTTTTTTCACAACCCTGAGCGAGAAAGTTGCAGCACTATAAAGTGGCAGTGTACACAAGGTCTAAGTTTTTTTTTTAATCAATTTTATTGATCTCCTCTGGACTCTCTGCAATTTATCCCTATCTTTCTTAAAGTGTGCTGCCCAGTGTCACAATGCAGAACAACTGCACCTGTATTTCCCCTCAGTGGTCCAGCAAAGGCACCCCTCTCAGACTTCCTACTCCCCTGGCCATTGCCTCTATCAAGTGGAGAGACTCAAGTCTCTCTCCCTTCCAACCACGGCATCTTCTCCAGGCTGGACAGTTCCCTGCCTTCACTGTGTATTTCCCAGGAAAAGACAGTCTGCCTAAGCAAACCTGTTGCTTTCTCGTCAGCGTAACTGCCCAAAAGTAAGTTACCCCCAGCTCTTTCGATGCAAGCTTATTGGTTCTTAGGGAAAATCATTAAAGAGAAAACATATTAAAAACAATAAAAGAACCAACAGGCATGATAATAAGCTTGCCAGAAATGACCCCAACTCCAACAGGGGCTCTGGCAGGTGATTAGTTGTTCATACTCCACAAAGGGGTCTCCGCTCTTGTCACAAGTTCATAACAGCCTCAGCGCGGAACTAACACACAGAGAAAAGTTTAGTCCCTCCTTTATACAGTTCAGGGGTCTTTGATCTGAAGTTTCCAGGAACAGGCAATTAGCAGACAATGGGTTTTTCTCCCCAGGGGATAGCTTCGAAAGGCCTCCCAAGTAACTCCTAGGAAACCCACTTCACATGTATTGTAACAAATAGTACATTCAAGTTCCTCACGTTTCCCCAATGTTTACGTTAGGCAGTCTCCTAGAAATGTTACAGACAATCCGACAATAACATATACAGAATTCCAGTTTTAATAAAATGGACCCCAAAGGTATTAAACTTCATTTAATAAGGTTTATGGAGGATAGTGCAGGAAATTGTATTCTGTCACACCCAGAACTGGACACAATGTTCCAGATGAGGCCCCAGCAGTCCGGAGTATGGTGGGAGAGTTACTTGTGTGTCTTACATAAGGCGCTGCTATTAATACGTCCCATAATCTTTTTTGCAACTGCATCATCCTGCTGAGTCATTCCATTTGTGATCTACTCTAATCCCCAGATCCTTTTCATCCGTACTACCACCTACCCAGTTACACCCTATTTAGGGGTTGGGGATTTGATTTTTTTTTTAATTCCTAATGTAACACCGACAAACCCCAGTTGTTGGCAGGCAGGATCAAACCTGGGACCTCTGGAGCTTATGCATGAGCCTCTACCACATGAGCTAAAAGCCAACTGGCTGTTAGCCAGGGCCGGCTCCAGGGTTTTTGCTGCCCCAAGCAGGAAAAAAAAAAAAACCCTCTGCGATTGCGATTGGCGGCATCTCCACCGCGCCACTTTCTTCTTTGGCGGCAGGTCCTTCCCTCCGAGAGGGACTGAGGGACCCGCCGCAGAATTGCCGCCGAAGAGCCCGACATGCCACCCCTTCCCCTTGGCTGCCCCAAGCACCTGCTTGCTGAGCTGGTGCCTGGAGCCGGCTCTGCTGTTAGCTAAGCGGTCTCAATGCCACTAGATGGGACAGAACAACATACCCAGGAGGTGTGTGGGTTACACTAAGTGTAGTGCTTTGCACTTGTCTTCATTTAATTTCATTTTATTAATTGCAGACCAATCCTCCAATTTGTTACAATAATTTTGAATTCTAATCCTGTCTTTCAACCCCTCCCAGCTAGGTGTCATCTGAAAATTTTTATAATCATGCTCCCCACTCCATTATCCAAGTCATTAATGAAAATATTGACTAGTACCAGACCCAGGACTAATCCTGCAGCACCCCACTAGTTAATCCCTCCCAGTTTGACCAGCAAAGCATTGATATCTACGCTTTGAGTATGGTCTTTCAACCAATTGTGCACCCACCATATAGTAATTTCATTTACATCACATTTCCCTAGTTTGTTTATGAGAAGACCATGAGGGACTGTGTCAAAAGCCTTACTAAAATCAAAATATATCAAATCTATGGCTTCCCCCTATCCACTAGGCCAGCAACCTGTTGCATATGGTGATAACACTGTCTGCTGTAGATCCTGGAAAACTGTGTCTGTAGCGCTTTCATGGGAATTCAAGTCTTCTGCTAAAATGAATTGGAGACTGGTGAGCTGCTGCCAACACCTGCACATGTACCCACTAGTGCTTATTAGTTTGCAACATATTGCACTGCGAGTGTGAAAGCGTGAAATGAAATCGCTGCTAGTGTGGGAGAGAAAGATGAGGTAAGAGAACATTTCTATTTTAGGAAGATAGTTAATTTCAGAGTGATCAACTGATACCCATTTCCACAAATTACACTGTACACCAAAGTGTGTTTTTCCCCCAGTTAGTGTGCAATTGTCTTCCTGTGAATTTAAAATCTTTTACAGCATTAAATGTCAATATGATGGATTTTCAGAACCCTTCCTTGAGTGTTGTTCTGTTTGGAACAGCATTCACAGGACGGAAGAACACAGAGTGGGAAAAAATCATTCATCCTTCATAAGACTTACCTGTGCGTCACACATGAACTCCAATCGTATATTTAGTAGTATTAATAAGTCATCATTCCGAACATAAAATCCCTGCCTCAGCTTAGCATACAAATTTCCTATTAAGCAATTGGTGGTCAGGTATGAGACAATTCTGCTCATTAACAATATGACATTAAGACAATCTGATACGCTAACAATGCAAGAACACTTTATATTATGAAGGATACCACTATATTGCCGAAGAGATGATCTTATTGATACAACACGGCAAAATGGAGAATTGTTTGTGTGCATATAGTGTAATATTTCACTATATGTCAATGCCATTTTAGCATCATAACAATCAAAAGGGGATGTCAAATATTTGTGGCATATGATCAGATATTTCAATGCCAGAGCACATGTAGAACCAATCTAAATCTGATAAACCGAACAGCTACAAGTTGTTTTTTCAAAACAAAAACTAAACAAAAAATGATTTATTTTAAAAGCTTTCTCCTTCTAATTTCAGCCAAACTAGCAAAGCTTGGAAAATTAGAAATTAAAAAATTAAACTAGTTTTTTGGGAGTATTCCTCACAAAATGAGACATCCAAAAGAAACCAATCAGGTTTTATAGTCAATGTTTTCTCCTCTTTCAAAATTCCAATGCATTTTCAAAACCCCTGAAGATCTTGCTTCATGTACACATAGGAAAAATCCCCCCAACAAACAATTTTCTTGGTGCTTCTCTTTGGGCTGAATCACCTTTGTCTGAACTAAAATCTATTACAGCCATCTCCACTGACTGCTAACCCCCCCGAAACTGCTTTTTTCTGTTCACTGCTATTGCAACTCCATCAGTTGCCCTGGAAAGCAGAGTTAAAAACTCACTGCTAGAGAATTACCTGTAAGTTGAAAAAGAAACTACACGTCTAGGTCTTACAGCCTTGAGCAGCTGTAGAAATAGAGACAGTTATCTTCAATTGAATGTATAGACAGCTACAGACATTATAGTATAAAAGTTTGTGAGTTTAAAGGGACTACCCACCTAAAGAAAGTTAAGTATGGGTAATCCCTCTGCCAGGTGAAGATGGCTGCAACCTGATGCCAGCCAAGATTGATCATTTTGGTAGAGCAGTGCCCTCTGCTGCGCACCAAGGCAAAGTAGGTGTGTTTATGCAAATATATTATGCTCCTGAAGTCTTTCCTCCAGCTCATCACTAGAAGTCAGGGGAAAGCTCATTCAGAACCTGCTTACACATGGGTTTAAGTCTTCACTGGATTGAGGCTTAACAAAGAAATATAAATATACAGAATATAAAGTAAACGCCTCATTAATGTGCTCTCATATCCAACCCTATTCACAACAACAACTTGGCACATTACGGTTCTCATCCTGTGAACACTTGTGCTTAACTTTACTCAGGGAGGTACATTGAACACTATGTAGTGCAAAAGGCTTTCCATTGTTAAATATTATGGCTGTAAAGTTAAAATAATATTCATAAATAACAGCAAAGGCAAAGAGAAAATGGAAGAGACCTGCGCAAGCTATGATGAAATCCTGGCCCCATCAAAGTGAATGGCAGTGTTCCTTTGACTTCAGTGGGACCAGGAATTCACCCGATAACGTTCAAAATTAAATGGAGTTCCATAAGCTACAAGGGAGAAACACACAGTGATGAGAATGGGACTATTCTCGCTTTTTAATTTAACTCATGGTCTGAAGTACATTTAATACTAAACTTCACACCATGCCTATTATACTATTTCTGTTAATAGCACAAAATGACATTTCTATCAGTTTTAAAAATAAATAATAAATAAATAAATATTTCCCCCCTGCTTGAATTCACAGGCTTGCAATACCACTCCCCCCATCCAACTAATCAAGCAAGCAAAAGAGTATTTACTTTCTCAAGAAATGTCCTACTAGATTTTTCCGGGCTTTTAAAGATTAGTCTCTTCTATTGAATAACGGGGAATGCTCTATTTTAAAAGTATATCGTGGAAATGCAGTATCTCAGAAGCAGAAATATCCAAGGCAAGTAAAACAGCAAGCAAGTCCATCATTTTGTATAGACTGATTCTTCCTGAGAATGTTTTCAACTTTTTCATTCCTCAGGAGTTAAAAACATGCGCGTGTAAACACACACACACACACACACACTTTCTAGTTCTAATCCTTCTGGCTGCAAATATATCCTTCATTCTCTGATTTACCAGCTCCAGACAAGTAATATGGAGAAGCACCAACAGAGTTGTCCATTTCCATGTAAGTATTAACTTCCAAGCTTCAATAATTTATATGTTAACACCTTTAAGCAAACTGTTGCAGAAACACCCTGCCCAATCAACTCAAACAAAAGTTATAAAACCTGGTATAATTCTTTTCCACAGAATGAAAACAATATTTAAATTATTCTTCTTTGGGAAAAAGGACAATAAAATTTGATTTTAACCAATGAAGTCTAGGTGGTTTGAGGGGTAGGGTGGATGGGTTGATTGCTCAGTATCTTTACTAGTGATTTTCTGGGTGAGGGTAGCATGAAAAGGATCCTTCAGGATTGGAACCCCATTGTGTTAAGGACTGTGCAGAAATATAGGAAAATGTAGTCCCTCCTCTGAAATGCTTCAAATCTAAATTAATGGCTATAATAAGAATCTTACCTCTACATCGCTTGTTTGTGTTTATTCATTCTAGGTCTCTAGTGACTGAAAGTTGTTACTATCCAATACCTGTCGATGGCCTATGTAAAGTAGCATGGTGGACTCAGGTCAGTTCCCAGTGGACAGGCGTCATCCGTAGTACAAAAACAAGGAAATCAAAACCACAACTGCTACTCAGGCCCAAAGGCTCCTAGAGAGGACCACCTTTTCAACCTACACTTGGCTGGCAATCATTCAGAATGATATATGAGGAGATGTGGTCATGTCGTTGCAATTGCAGTGTTTAGCTATCCACAACTTAGCAATTGTATAATAGGACTTCAGCCTCTGGGGCTGTCGAGCCAGTACTTTTCACAAATACTAGCTGGCACAACAAACGCCAAGGACAACCCGCCAAAGATTTCACTGACCCCAGTTAACCACTCACCTCATTTGGAACCGGAAGTACTCAATCAGGCAGCAGCAGAGAGAGAGGTGGGGCGGAGGGGGAAAGCAAGTACCCAACTGTGTTAAACATAAACTACTTAAAAAAAAAAAAAAAAAAAAAAAAAAAAAAAGAGAAAGCAGCATTTTTCTTTTGCATAGTAAAGTTTCAAAGCTGTATTAAGTCAATGTTCAGTGTAAACTTTTGAAAGAAAAACCATAACCAAAACCATAACGCTTTGTTCAGAGTTATGAACGACCTCCATTCCCAAGGTGTTTGTAACTCTGAGGTTCTACTATAGTGATTTTCTTAAAGCTCCTACTCCTGGAGTCATATGAATATATGAGGATCTCAGTTTTCATGTTAAAAGAAAAAAGTAAGGTTCTAGCCTGAATGGTTGCAGAGACTAGGGTTATCATATTTAAAAAAAACAAAAAGAGGACACTCCACAGGGCCCTGGCCCCACCCCAACTCCGCCCCTTCCCTACCCCGGCCCCACCCCAACCCCGCCCCGGCCCCACCCCAACTCCGCCCCTTCTCCAAAGTCCCCCCCCAACTCCGCCCCCTCCCCTGAACGCTCTGCCCCCTGCTCCTCCCCCTCCCCTGCTTCCCACAAATCAAATGTTCGCAGGAAGCCTGACACAGGCAGGCAGCAGGTAAGCTGGGGCTGGGGCTGGGGCTGGGGCTGGGGTGGTGGGGGGGTGCGAGGAGGCGCAGCCGAGTCCGGCCCCCCCAGCCGAGCGTCTCTGGCCCGGCTCGGCTCGGGCCCTGGGGCACTGGCCCCAGTCCCGGCCGAGCGGCTCCGGCCCGCCCCAGCGACTCCAGCTCGGCTCGGGCCCCGGGGCCCCGGCTGAGCGGCGCCGGCTGGTGGCCGAGCACCCCCAGCCCTGGTCCCAGCAGCTCCGGCCCGACTTGGCTTGGGCCCCAATTCCAGCCGAGCGGCTCCAGCCCGGCCCTGGCAGAGCGGTGCCGGCCAGCGGCCGAGCAGTGCCAGCCCCAGTGGCTCCAGCTCCTCCCCCAGCCCGGATCCAAGCCCCACGACCCCTCCCTATTTTCCCGGACATGCCCGGCTTTTTGGAATTTTCTCCCGGATGGGGATTTGAGGACCAAAAAGCTGGACATGTCCGGGAAAATCCGGACGTATGATAACCCTAGCAGAGACTAGCTTGTAAAGAGGAGATGTATGCACTCTAAAGACTCAGAAACAAGAAGGAAAATTAAAAAGAATGTTGGAAAAAAAGAGAATCTGATTATTCTTAAACTCTTCTTATGATTTGGAGGGGGGCTGACACATAACTCTTAGGATTGGCAATAGTGAAATCCATAGTTCTGATATATTTCAGAGATTTCTTTGTTTCCAATGTTGCCACAAATCTAACTTTATGGAGGGAGTCTTTTAAAACCATGAAGTGCTCATTCTGCAAAACAGTGATTTAAGGAGAAAAACTATGAAGACCTTGCAAGATTATTGCAAATCTCTAGCTCCTGCTAACAAAACAAAACAACAAAAAATAAAAAAACCCTCTTTAAAGATTCCCAGTCTAATATCAATCTCATCAGCCTTTCAAAATCTTTACAATAACCTACTTCAGAAAACTGCCCTGTTCACAGGGACTGTAAATCTTCCCAAAGAATCAGATCAGTATTTAAACCTTGAGGTCTAGATATGCTACTGTTCAAACTGCATGTGGAAGAAACTGTGGAAACTGTTATATGCTCAGTAAAAAATGTGGAAACAGTTCTATAGAGCAAAAGGGTAAACCGGACACTGTTCTGGAATAAAAAGTAAATAAACCCACAAATATTTTGCAGAAAAAACTTTTGCTTTCTTGCGGTGAATAAAAATCTTCAGCCAAATTATTACAGTGCAACAACTTTCATGTTGAAATCAAATAGACAACTTGGTTTTGTGTGTTTCAATCCAATCTGACATTAAGAATTTTTACAGGGAATCCAATTTAAAAGTGATAATTATGGTGACAACCTTAGATGGGAACCTGCATCCCAAGTGTTTTAAGTTTTCAAAGCAAGCACTGCCATAGCAGCATATTAAGAGTAAGGGTTTAAACAGTTGTAGCCCATAGGGAGTTATTTTTGTTTGTCTGGGGCATAGGAAACAAACAAAAAAAATAATGAAACTGATAAGAAGCAAAAGTGGAACAGAGCAGTCTAATTTTGACGTTAAGTGCAGTGTAGAATGTAAATGGAATATGTGAAGAAAAGTGACATTTTAAAGTGTTTTTCAATGTTCTTGGTTTCAACAATCACCAGGAGTACCACCACAAATAAGAAATTATTTAAAAAAGAATTCCAGTAATGAGCTTGACAGCACATCACTAAGGATGGGAAATAATTCCTAGCTCACATATTTAGGCTTTCTTCATATAGTGGCGTCAGTTAAAAATAACATATCAGCCTTGCATTTCCTAGCTTTTACCAGTGTATGTAATTGCTTTAAAATGACCTAAAATAGACATGTTTACATTTAATGTTTTCATGATTATCTTATGTTGGACATGTACATTTTCCCGAGAGACTGAAAGTCTCAAAACACCATACAAATCTCCAGTTCAAGTGTATCGCAATGGGCAAATCAGCAGCAACAAGACTTCGGAGGAGTAAGTCATCTGTTTGGAACCTTGATCCATAAATGCCATGATCACACTAGGTGAATAGAGTCCAAAGGGAGCACTGAACATATTTCATGTACTTCTTCCACCGAGCTTCTAATGTCCTTTTAATTATACTATTTGGGTATGTCTACACTGCAGTGTAAGCCCAGGGTTCAAACTCAAGCCTAATCCCCCACTTCTGTCTACACACAAATCATGCTAACTCAGGGTTCCAGGACTTCATGGGAGTGGAGGGTCCAAGTCTGAGTCAAGCTAGGACTCAGGGTTCAAGACCTATTGCTTTGAAGAACAGCCCCATATCCCACAGACCAATTTTCTTTGTCTGCTGGACAGTCAAGTTTGCTCACATGGCACCATGAACAAAGGGCTAGAGCAGTCACATATTGGGAGGGCACTAGGAAGTCTGGATTATGGGTGATTGGACTCAGACCCTCATAATGTATCATAAATGCTGATGCCCCAGGTAGGGAACCAGGGTTCAACAATTCACAACCTGAGGTTACAAATGACTGCAGATGCTCAAGCCCTAGGTTAACAAACTCAGGGTCTGCTAACTTAAGTTCTACTAACCCTAGGCTTAGGTTCTTAAGTTCTACTAACTGTAGGGAAAGGAATACAGGAGAGCTGGCTGTATTTTAAAGAATCCTTATTGAGGTTGCAGGAACAAACCATCCTGATGTGTAGAAAGAATAGTAAATATGGCAGGCGACCAGCTTGGCTTAACAGTGAAATCCTTGCTGATCTTAAACACAAAAAAGAAGCTTACAAGAAGTGGAAGATTGGACAAACGACCAGGGAGGCATATAAAAATATTGCTCAGGCATGCAGGAGTGAAATCAGGAAGGCCAAATCACACTTGGAGTTGCAGCTAGCAAGAGATGTTAAAAGTAACAAGAAGGGTTTCTTCAGGTATGTTAGCAACAAAATGAAAGTCAAGGAAAGTGTGGACCCCTTACTGAATGAGGAAGGCAACCTACTTGACAGAGGATGTGGAAAAAGCTAATGTACTCAGTGCTTTTTTGCCTCTGTCTTCACAAACAAGGTCAGCTCCCAGATTACTGCACTGGGCAGTACAGCATGGGGAGGAGGTGACCAGCCCTCTGTGGAGAAAGAAGTGGTTCAGGACTATTTAGAAAAGCTGGACAAGCACAAATGCATGGGGCCTGATGGCGCTGCATCCGAGGGTGCTAAAGGAGTTGGCAGATATGATTGCAGAACCATTGGCCATTATCTTTGAAAACTCATGGCAATCAAGGGAAGTCCCGATGACTGGAGAAAGGCTAATGTAGTACCCATCTTTAAAAAAGGGAAGGAGGAGAATCCGGGGAACTACAAGCCAGTTAGCCTCAACTCAGTCCCTGGAAAAAACATGGAGCAGGTCCGCAAGGAATCAATTTTGAAGCACTTAGAGGAGAGGAAAGTGATCAGGAACAGTCAGCATGGATTCACCAAGGGCAAGTCATGCCTGACTAACCTAATTGCCTTCTATGACGAGATAACTGGCTCTGTGGATGAGGGGAAAGCAGTGGACATGATATATCTTGACTTTAGCAAAGCTTTTGATACGGTCTCCCACAGTATTCTTGCCAGTAAGTTAAAAAAGTATGAGCTGGACAAATTGACTATAAAGGTGGATAGAAAGCTGGCTAGATCGTCAGGCTCAATGGGTAGTGATCAATGGTTACATGTCTAGTTGGCAGCCGGTATCAAGCGGAGTGCCCCAAAGGTCGGTTTTGTTCAATATCTTCATTAATGATCTGGAGGATGGCGTGGACTGCACCCTCAGCAAGTATGCAGATGACACTAAACTGGGAGGAGTGGTAGATACACTGGAGGGTAGGGATAAGATACAGAGGGACCTTGACAAATTAGAGGATTGGGCCATAAGAAATCTGATGAGGTTCAAAAAGGACAAGTGCAGAGTCCTGCACTTAGGACGGAAGAATCCCATGCACTGGTACAGACTAGGGACCGAATGGCTAGGCAGCAGTTCTGCAGAAAAGGACCTAGGGCTTACAGTGGATGAGAAGCTGGATCTGAGTCAACAGTGTTCCCTTGTTGCCAAGAAGGCTAATGGCATTTTGGGCTGTATAAGTAGGAGCATTGCCAACAGATCGAGGGACGTGATCATTCCCCTTTATTCGACATTGGTGAGGCCTCATCTGGAGTAGTGTGTCCAGTTTTGGGCCCCACACTACAAGCAGGATGTGGAAAAATTGGAAAGAGTCCAGCGGAGGGTAACAAAAATGATTAGGGGTCTGGAGCACATGACTTATGAGGAGAGGCTGAGGGAACTGGGATTATTTAGTCTGTGGAAGAGAAGAGTGAGGGGGGATTTGATAGCTGCTTTCAACTACCTGAAAGGGGGTTCCAAAGAGGATGGATCTAGACTGTTCTCAGTGGTACTAGATGACAGAACACGGAGTAATGGTCTCAAGTTACAGTGGGGGATGTTTAGGTTGGATATTAGGAAAAACCTTTTCACTAGGAGGGTGGTGAAGCACTGGAATGAGTTACCGAGGAAAGTGGGGGAATCTCTTTCCTTAGAGGTTTTTAAGGTCAGGCTTGACAAAGCTCTGGCTGGGATGATTTAGTTGGGGATCGGTCCTGCTTTGAGCAGGGGGTTGGACTAGATGACCTCCTGAGGTCCCTTCCAACCCTGATATTCTATGATTCTATGATCACAGTATAGACATACCCTTAATGTCTGAGCCACGTCACATTTGAAATCACATATAAAGTGCTAGATCTGAAGATTGAACAAACATTTCTTATGCCTATTTAATTTTTATGCATGTATCATATGCATGAAACAGATAAGTGATTTACACTGGGGTAAATCAGTGTAGCTTCATTTACTTCAATGAGGTATGCTAATTTACAGCAGCTGATGTTCTGGCCCCTAGGACCCTATATATATATTTTTTTTACTATATACTATTAAGATGCTCCTTTAGTACTGGTATGTGTTGCAATTTTCCATATGAATGCAGGAACCATATACCCTCAGTTTGAATAGCTTCTGCTTTATAGTATGAATCAAGACAGGAGGAAAGAAAGTCACCAGAACATGATAGAACATATGAATTGAACAAACAGTGGAAGATGCCTCCTTCAGAGTGCAGTCTCCTAAAAACGTAAAGGTACAGTAGAGAGAAAACAAAAGCCTAACAATTTCATAGCTCTACTCAGTGGATAGCCTTAAAAAGTCCCATGTTTTGAAAGACTTTACTGTTCCCTATGGAATTCTCCATTTTAAAGACAGGAGATATCTTTGGAAGTAGCAGACTCTTTGCAAAGGCAGTAATTTTTAAAGCATGGTCTCTGTATGCTACATATGCCTGTGCTTTCAGAGAGGCACTGTAGTTTTTGTGATGTTCCAGAAGGCCACAGTGCACAGCACAGGTACAAGTTCTAAGAAGCCATGGATTTGATTCACAATATATTCTGTAACATTATTACCTATGAAGCTATACACACATGTACAGAGAGGCATATGTTATTCCATGAGAATATAAGAACTAGGGGCCACCATATATAATTAATGGGCAGGTTTAAAACAGGGGCTCCAGTCTACCCAGAAACCTGTCGACTCTAGTCCATGAAAATCCATGGCCTAGACTGACAGTTTGCACAACTGGACTTCCCACCCACCCTTCTTTTCCAAGCCTCAGGAAGCCTCAAACCTCAATTTATATGTAATCTGGGAGGGGAGGGGCTAGTAGACTGCTTGCCTGCTACCACACAGCCCCCTCACTTAGGATCTTGGGGGTGTCAGAGAAATCAGGAAACACTCCCAGCTCCAGTACCATTTGGCTCCTATACTAACAGTGTCAGAAAGCACCACTGGGGTTCCCCATCAATGTCAAGGATTATGAGGTGTCCTAGATAGCTAACAGTTACTTGGAACCCCAGTGTAGAACTGTCTGTCGCTGAGCTCTGGAGGTACTAGCTTCAGCAGCAGTATTCCCTGGTCCTGCTTGTCTAAGACAGCTATGGCGTCAAGAATTTTCTTGTTCCTGTGGGGACATCACAGCAGTGGCTTTTATCTGGTGTTCCTTCCAATGCAGGATAACACAAAACTCATAGAAGTTAGACATGGGAAGGAACAACTGAGTCATTCCATATGCATGAGGGTCAATGTAGGATTGATCCCTACAACATATTTTATAGCACTTTGTCCACTCTTACTTTAAATGTCGCAAGCCAGCAATCTTTCAGCACTTGCTTTAGGGGGCTATTGATTCCACAGCCTTACAAATCTAACTGCCATGAAGATTTTCCTAATATCTAACCTATATTTTCCTTTTATTAATTCTCTCCAGTTACTCCTGTTTATAACCCCTTACATCACATTTAATAATCTCTCTCTCCTTGGTGGTTACACCATTCAAGGATATTCAGAGTCACTTCTCCATGCTCCAACCTCTACCATGGAATTGTCTTTTGGCCAAGTTCTGCATACTTAGATCTTTTACTGTTTCCTTGGAAATCAATCCCTCCTCCCCCTGAATTATTTGTATTGTTGTTCTCTGAGATTCTGCTAATTTATTAATATCCATCTAGTAATACAGTGCTATGCTTTGATATGCTCTGTCCACTGCCATGGTAAGACATTTAATAGAAGTGTAGTCACTCCATAGCCATACAAAGGACTATTACCTCCCTGTTCCATTATATGATCCCTTTGTATTGGCCCCGTTTGCTACCACATCACTTTGTCTCATTTACTGTCTGCTAACTGCTCTAGGTCTCTGCCAGTGTTACTGATTATTTTTACAATTTCCCCCTTCCATGGAATATTATTGCTTTGGCTTATTTCCTTCCCAGATTGTTAGCCTCTGTTTTTACAAGTCGGATCTCACTTTGTTATTTTCTACTTGTATTTCCAGTCCCTCTAGATCTCTGCATTATTTCTTTGTCCTCAATGCTATTTGCAATTCCACCTCACTCAGACAGTGCTATATTAATGCAATTAAATTAAATTAAATTTTACTTGTCAGTTCTTAGGGCCCTTCATCCATTTCCTCCAATAATTAAATAGAACCACTTAGAAGAGAAATATGCATAAACTAGAAAGGAAAAAGTGGAAGCCTGTTAGAGCTGTTGTTGCAGCACGATAACAGATCCGCACACAGCATCCACACAGACACCACAGCCATCAGCTCTTCTGCACACGCACAGAATCCAGGGATAACTCACTTCTGCAAAACACAGCTTTCCAATACCAGTTGAGTTCGGGGAAAATCTCTCTTAGCCGTGGCAAACAGAGCGTGGGAAGCAGTCACAACAGAACCAAAAAAATATTACTGTTCAAACTCAAAATTTGACAAAGTCACACATTTTTTGCATACAAACGGAACGATGTTGGTATGACCTCCCAAAAAAAGAAATTGCCGAATTTTGCACAATCCTGGGTTTATGGCAGGTGTTCTGCAGGCAGACAGATTAAATGGTCATAAAGGTCCCATCCGGCCTTAAAACTTATGAATCTTACATCTTCTTTGGGCTTGATCCTGTATTCACTGAAGCCAATATTAGAACTCCCATTGAGTTCAGTAGTGCAGGATCAGGTCTTTAGTGAGCAAGCCACGAAAGGGTGATATTCTTGACTTTCCATAAATTAGAGTGCAGTAGCCTGCATTTGCCAATATAGTACAATATGTTCTTTCAAAAACTGATAGCTGGAATCTTCCGAACCGCTCCCCCAAAGCCTACTTTGCTAGTCATTAATTTTTTTTAGAGCTTAATGAAAAACAAAACTGTTATAACCAACATATAAAACCATTTGGTGGCTCAATAAGTTGACCCAGGACTAGTGATTCATAGGGGCTGCAAAAGCTGTAGCTGCAAAAGCAGCAGAACACTTCCTCCTGTTCTCTGTAAATCCCATCTTTATTAACCAGCACAATACTCTATTTTCTTTGCTAGCCTTAATGACTGATATTTTTAGTGGTGGGAATAACTCATTCCATCGTTATAAAATAGCACTGAAAGACTGCTCATGGAGTTCCTCATTTCAAATTTTACTCCAAAGCTGTTTAGGGACAGTCAGAGGTAAAAGGAAAGAACAACACCAAACATGGAATTCATGGTGGGTTTCAATTTCAATCTCTTTTTAATATTTTCTTCTATAAGTAGAACAAATTCTCGTTATTACAATACTGTATTTTCAGCAATAGTAAGTACTGTGATATGTTCACATTTGTTAACTAACTTACTTTTACCATCATGCATTTTTGTAAGTCATGTTGGCTCTGAGATGATCCAGTATTTCTATAATTAAATGACCATGAAGTTATTGTATATGGAAGGCTTTTAAATGGATTTGCATTCAGGAGACCATGTCCCTGATCCTGATCCTGTAAGGCAGGGGTGGGCAAACTTTTTGGCCCGAGGGCCACATCTGGAAATAGAAATTGTATGGTGGGCCATGAACACTCAGAAAATTGGGTTTGGGGTGCAGGAGGGGGTGAGGGCTCTGGTTGGGGGTGCAGGCTCCGGGGTGGGGCCAGAAATGAGGAATTCAGGGTGCGGGAGGGAGCTCTGAGCTGGGGCGGGGGAGTGGGGTGTGTGTGTGGGGGGGTGAGGGCTCTGGCTGGGGGTGCAGGCTCTCGGGTGGGGCTGGAGATGAGGAGTTTGGGCTGTAGGAGGGTGGTCTGGGCTGGGACCGAGGGGTTTGGTGGGCGAGAGGGGGATCATGGCTGGGGCAGAGGCTCAGGGGTAGAGGCGGCGCTTATCTCAAGCGGCTCCTAGAAGCAGCGGCATGTCCCTTCTCCGGCTCCTACGCAGAGGTGCAGCCAGGCGGCTCTGCACGCTGCCTCGTCTGCAGGCAACGCCCCTGCAGCTCCCATTGGAGCACTGGAGCAGGGCCAGGCGGCTGCTGCCAGGAGCCGCATGGAGTGGCCCCCGACTCTGCTCCCCGCCTGGAGCGCCGGAGCGGGGCAAGTCCCAGACCCTGCTCCCCAGCAGGAGCTCGAGGGCTGGCTTAAAACGGCTGACTGTTTGCCCACCCCTGTTGTAAGGTGTGGCTCTTGAGAGCTGGGCAAAATTTTTAATTTTTTAAGTTAAAAATGAGATTTACATTGACTGAAACATTTTGCTAATTTTTGTGTTAATTTCAGTCAATTGTTTTGTTTGAAAAAAAAAAAAAAAAAAAAAACAACCTAACAAAAGTCGCCCAAAAGTCAAAGCATTTTGTTTCAACATTTCCTAAATGAGATGTTTTCACTTTTCAATTTGAAACAACTTTTTGTTTCAAAGTTACCTTTGATTTTATGTTAAAAATTTTAAAGAAAAAAAAAACCTTCAAAATCAAAATGAAAGATTCCATTCTAGGTCAAACAAAATGTTTCATTTCACTCAACACTAATTATTATGATTTATTATTAAGAATCATCAGTGAACTGAAAAATCCATTATTCATGCAGCTCTAAGCCTGACCCCAATCCAGCAAACCCATATGCTTAACTTCAAGTGCATGAATAGTTCCATTGACTCCAATAGGCATTGGATCAATGGGCTTTTTCGGATTGGGGTCAGAGGGCCTTAATATCTTACATGATTGAGCCCTGTGTAACAACATACCTATGACCCACAGGGGCTAGCACTTGGAAGGCCTCGCAGATCCTGGTTATCGCAAGCTATTAATTACAGTGAATTAAAAAGCTTTTACTTCACTACCGGTTGAATCCAAAGCCTATCAATGTCAATGGGAACCTTTGAAATTGACATCCGCAGGCTTTGGATCAGGCCAGGTAACAAGAATGACAATTTCATTCTTCTCTGAATAAAACCTATCTCAGACACTTTCATCATGAAAATGGTGATCCACATTACATTATATTACTATTGCCTGGTGAAGAAAATGTTGCCCCAAAACATTCCATCTTGCCTAGAAGCTAGTGGAAAATAAACTGGCCAAAAAAATGGAATAGCTGTGATGCTAACTAGGAAGACTATCCTGGGTTCCTATACTGTATTATGCCAAGGAAACAGATGAGTAGAAAAATATGTATTCTTGACAACATGCTCAGAGGTGTCCCAGCTCTGATGTATGTTCCATACATCCTAATTGTACCTTAATCCTACTTTTCACAGATTTCAAAACAGGGGAGTTGTCAATTAGAAAACCATGAAATGCAACTTTTGCTGTCATTGCTCAAGAGTGGCAACTATAATCTTTTCCAGTTCAGATTAACCGTGATTGATTCGATGGCAGTTCAAATCCACAAACAATACACGAATTCGCATACGCTAATATGATGGCAGCTTCAGAAATAATAAAGGGCAGTTTAAATGCTTTCAGAACTGTAGCTTGTCTTTATTTTCATCACATTTAAAGTCACATTAATCATGGGTGCACAAAGCAAAATGTTGTTACGAGAGACATTTTAAGCATTAATTTGCACTTTTAGGATGCAAAGATTCTGATGCTTGTATTTAATTCAGATTAATTCTATTTCCATAATGGAACACTGCAGATAAAGGAGACTAACTTCAACTCAACTACATCTACCATTTATTATAAGCTAAATGTACTGCAGATTAATCAGA
Source organism: Chrysemys picta bellii (assembly GCF_011386835.1). Classification (NCBI taxonomy): domain Eukaryota; kingdom Metazoa; phylum Chordata; order Testudines; family Emydidae; genus Chrysemys; species Chrysemys picta. The sequence continues at coordinate 114,683,755 of NC_088796.1, forward strand.
ATTTCGCTGATGGAAAACTGCAGTTCTAAGCTATTTTTTCCCTCTATTATAAAAGATTGCATGGTTGACAGAGTTTAGCACAGGGAAAACACAGTTTTGGAACTTTATTCTTAGGAAGAGGAGTTGAATGAAGTTCAAGGGCAGAAAAAATATACATCAAAGCACAGTTCAACTGCTCCTGCTCTGCAGTCAAGTGGCAGTAGGTAGGTTGTAGTTTGTTTTTTGCTGTTTTGTTCTGTAAGAATGAAAGGCACCATAATATAAGGGCTGATGGGAGAAACTGAGCTGGGATATATCAACATAAAATGTGGAGAATGAGAGTCATGCTGTGAGATAATGTGCAAGGATGCTTTTCACCAGTCAAGCAACTCAAACACTCACTCCCCACTGAAATGTCATTAAGGCAGCAGATGGTAAAAATACTAACCAAACAGGAAGATGTCAAAAACCACTGCATGCAAAAAATAAAATAAAATAAAAAGCTAAAAAAAGAAACTTAAGGATATTCTAGACTTTACCCAAATGTGCGGCACATGCATCAGCATATTCTGAAAGGAATTGTAATTATATATGAAATACAACAAGGGGGTGGGGTAGCTGGCACGCACACAAAAAAAGGATTGGACCTTGTGCCAAGACATTTCAAGCCCAACTGCCACACAGTGTGGTTGTCAATTTGGACCCCGAGTCTAACATAATGAAAGAAGAATGCAGCAGATACTGTATAGTTAATTGTCACAGTATTGATAAGAAAAGGGTCAGCATGAAAAACGGGATACACCTTCAACATACTTTGCTGTAAGAGAGTGAGAGGGGAAAGTAAAATACAAGTGAGAGGGGAACTTAGCCCTTAAGTAACTTTACATCATTATGAGCAGGGGGAATATTCAAGCACTACATTTCAGGGGCAAGATTTTCCAATTTGACTGTCCAACTGGACACACCAAAAATCAACATTTAGGCCTGATTCCAAAGGTGATGAGCAGTCAATTCCACTATTTGGTACTATTAAATATTTTTATTATTTGACTTGGATAATGGAGTGGATAGCATGCTTATAAAATTGGCAGAGGGCACCAAGCTGGGAGGGGTTGAAAGCATTTTGGAGAGCAGGATTAGAATGCAAAATGACCTTGAAAAATTTGAGAATTGGTCTAAAATCAACAAGATGAAATTCAGTAACACTTGGGAAGTCAAAAATAATCAAACACATAAATACAAAATAGGGAATAATTGTAGTACTGATGAAAAGGATCTGGGGGTGAAAGTGGATCACAAACTGAATACGATTCAATAACATGATGACTTGAGAAAAATGCAAATATTCTTGGCTGTATTAATAGGACTGTCATATGTAAAACACAGGGGGTAATTATTCTTCTCTACTCGGCACTGGTGAGGCCTCAGCTGGACTAATTTGTGCAGCTTTGGGCAACATACTTTAGGAAAGATTGTAGAGTCCAGATGAGAGCAACAAAAATAATAAAAGGTTTAGAAAATGTGATCTATGAGGAAAGGTTAATAAACCTGGGCATGTTAATTCTTAAGAAAGGAAAACTGAGGGGGCATCTAATAACAGTCTTCAAATATGTTAAGGGCTGGTATAAAGAGGACAGGGAACAATTGTTCTCCGTGTCCACTGAAGGCAGGACAAAAAGAAATAGGCTTAATCTGCAGCCAGGGAGATTTAGATTAGCTATTAGGAAAAACTTTCTAATTATGAGGATAGTTCAGTTCTGGAATAGGTTACCAAGGCACCTTGTGGAATCCCCATCATTGGAAGTTTTTAAGAACAAGTTAGACAAACACCTGTCAGGGATGGTCTAGGGTTACTTGGTACTGCTTCAGCATAGGGGACAGACCAGGTGAGCTCTCAAGGTCCTTTCCAGCCCTACATTTCTATAATTCTTATCTTCCCTGAGAGTTGTGGTTACTTAACTCTGACAATCAGGCTACTTAATTTAGGTTCCAAATATGGATAAAAATACATGATGTAGCTCTTCCACTTTGGAAATGTTGGCCTTAGACTCTGTTTGGCTTTCAAGCATGTATTCCCTCCCTACCCCTCACCATACACAGCTTCTCGGCAGGAACAACTGTGCAAATACCACACTGCATTCTAAGAAAAGATTTGCAGCAGTCCTCTCTAAAAATCAGCATTTACCAAGAATTACCACACAGACAGTGGTATCCGAAATAAACTATCTGTGAATATTGACTTTAATAACAACAGAATTAGAAGATGTTAAAAGAGATCAAGATTAAATATGTTAAAAGAGATCTGTGACTTTATATAACTCGGGCCTTCAGAACATGATAATTTATTTATCACCACTGTGGAAATTGCACTAGTGACCAGAGCTGCGTGGAGGATGGAAGTTCCATTTTGTGAAGGTTTTCAAAATTTGGCTTCATTCCAAAACAGCAAAACCCCAAATTCCTCCACAAAGGAAAGCTCGGGGGAAGGGAGATAGATAATTTAGGTCATTTGGAATTGTTTCATTTTCACAAAATCTGCATGGTTCATTTCAATTTTGATTAATTTCATATTAACAAATTTTGAAACAAAAAGTTGCTTCCAATACCAAAATGTTTCATTCTGAATATGTCAAAACTGGACATTTCAGCACTGTTGGGACTGTTTTCTAGTAAGGCACAGGTCAGAGACTGACAAGAATTCAAGTGTCAAAAGCCCACCTATATAGTTAATATATGCATACTTCTACATTGTAGGTCGTTTACACTTTGTTTCCTTATTAAAAAAACACATGAGAAATATTTAGTAAAGAGGATAAAGTTTGCCCTTTACCTCAATCTCAGGCTCTACCTGAACACCTTCATTACAAATCGCTTCTATCATAAGACATCTCTCTAAATTGGGCTCATTTGGAGCTCTATAGCTGGTCCTGGTATAGAGTCAAGTTAATGTTCACATGAGAAGGACACATTACAATAGTACCTCACTAATTTCTACTTGGCTAAACCACATAGTTCCTAATTTGCATACACAAAAAATGACACTCTCTGCTCGTTTCTCGGCAAAGATATTACAACAAGGGTGCTGGAGTTAGATCTTCATTATTTCTTATAGATCATGCTAATGTATGTTCATTTGGGGACCATAAAGGGTTATCAAATAAAACTAAACTACACTTGTCAAAAAATAAATCAAGTTCCCGTGGGATAGAGATGTTCGCTTTCTTGAAAAAACTGCTTTTGTGTATTTGCGTACTTCATCAAATTTGATAATAGATAAAGGATCTCATGTTATTGGTATAAATTATTTTTATTTCAATTTAAAAAAAAAAAAAAAAAAGCCTGCCATAGGCTCTAGGGGCCCTGTGAATGTTATAAAAATGATAGAATATACATAAGAATAGCCACCCAGCAAAGTACAACTAAAGAATAAGCTGTTCAGTAATGATGTACATACAATGTACATATCCCCAATCCCTGGAAAACCCTATCTCTCCCATTCCTGTCGTCAACACTCACAAATGCACAGGAAACAGATGGGCACTGAAGGTCAGCAGATGCCATTGCTACTCCTTGGCCTGAGCAGTTAGCTAATGTTCAAGCCTTGGTGGGTTCTTTCTGTTAAGAGGGGAAATCTGATACGAGTCAGGTATTTCTTTGGTACAGTACTGGTCATTTATGAAGAAAGCACACAGCATCCTATTTCCCTGAATATAGTAGGAACAAATGGTTTTCTTGCTCACAATTTCCAACCCTACCTTTCCAACCAGTCCTGTGCCCCAAGAAGCTTTGTCTCCTGGCTTCCTCCCAGGGAAATTATCACCACTGTTTCCCTTGTCTGACGCTCTTTTTTCTCTCTGCATTTACAAGACCTGCATTTGCAATCACTCCAAAGGAAATCCCTCTTATTCTCCCTGAGCTAGGTTCTTCTCAGGCCTTCTCACTTGGCCAATGCTGTGGGTGGTGGCTTCTATTGTTTTAGCTATCACTATACAAAGGGACATCTATTATCTCCTTCATATAGCCTGAATGAAAGATGCTCAGTACACCCATTGGCTATAAGTGGGTCTGTAGCTGATGGTAGCCATTAACACCTTCCAGCAGATTGTAAAATTTGAAGCGTTTTGATAAATTTCCCATCTAAAATTTCGATGAGATCAATACATTCCTGCAGAACATTTCGATTTCGTCCCATCAGCCTTTTCCAATGGAAAACAGTTCTGTTCAATGTTTTTTGACCAGCTTTATGTACAAGTTATTGGCCTTCATGCAAAAATTGCTGGGTGACATTGTCTGACCTTTGTTACGCAGGAGGTCAGACTACATGGTCATAATGGTCCCTACTGGCATTAAAATCTATGACTAGGAAGGTTAGGAAAGTGACAGGGCCACAGGAAGCAGTAAGAGTTTAGTAGTGCTAATTTCAGCCCCATGTATTGATATGTCCTAGGAATTATTTAGGAGGTTTTATGGTGTGTGTTTTACAGGAGGTCAAACTAGATGGTTAAAATGGTCCCTTCTGGCCTTGGACTCTATGGTGATACAAACTGTTTTCAGTGTGTGTTAAGAAAAAGATCAAGCATTACAGCACTAAAGCCACCCTTTATGCCAATAGGAAGATTTACTATGAATTTACTATCTATAAATTATTTTAAAATACACCCAATAGAACACTGCTTTTTCAGCTACTGGAGTCACATAATCATGGATTAACCGGCCCCCATCTTGCTCAGGCCGGCATGAAAAACCATCCTGGATATTTGCTCGTGCAGAGACATTGCAAAGCCTACTTTTGGCACTTGTTTAGGTATTTAGTCCCCTTTCATGCCTGCACCTTAGCTGTATAGCCACTACCCCATAAACCTAAACAAGGATGATTTCAGTGCAATGCATGCCTCACTAAATTTTGTGTTTGTCAGCTCCAGAAGCCAAACAGGTTTAGAGCACCTATGTTCTGCAAGACAGCAGCCTTGTTCCAATTAAAGTAACATACAGGCTGTGAAGGTGAAACTGGCAGAGCTTATTCTCTCCTGGAGCTAAACAGCTCTGTTTTTGTCTTGCAGGTTTTTTTTTTTTTTTCAAAACCTCCTTATTCCTCAACTTTTTTCTTAAAGGCACCCCAGGAAATTAAATATAAAAATTGGGGTTAATATAATGTTAACTTTGTGAAATCAAATACTCAGAGTCTTCAGTTCCAAGATGCAGATCTTTGACACCTTGTAAATTCCTTTTGAACAGTTGCAAAAACTGAGAGCTGGCTTACTGCAGCAGCTAAAGATTCTCTGATCAAACAGAAATCCTGGCCAGGGAGTCCTCACAGACTTACCACCACCCATTACTGGGGTGGGCTAGGAATGCGACGGAGAGCTGTATTAAAGAGACAAGGTGGGTGATATTACCTCACCCACCTTGTCTCTTTGTATACACTAGGTGCATTTAGGCACTGCATGAATGGGCAAAACTTCAGGCATGTGGATAGTGACATGGAGACTCTTCACATGAGTGAAGTTAATCACATACACAAGGCTTTGCAGGATCAGGCAGATAATGGATGATTGCAGTTGGGCACACTAAAGATATTTTAGGTACAGAAAACGAGCTGTGAAGTAAACACAGATATTTTCAGTAATGCGAGGTAGAACATATTAGCCCAGTGAATTTATTCTTGTATCTTTTCAAGTTTGTTCCTATGCGAAAGTCCTGCTTTAAGGATATGTGACCGCTGTCAGAATAGTTCAGTGAAAATGAAATGTATGTCTAGCCTACCAAGATGCAGCAAAAATTTCCAGCAATAAATGTGCCTAATCAACTTTCCAGAGAGGAAACAAATATCAACACAATTAGAATATTCAGTGGGAATAATTTACTACTCTGTTATGTTCTGCAGATGAGTACGGTGTTCCTATTTCCTAGCCTCAATCTCTCCTATGCCTATGTGCATGAACACACATTCTCTCTCAACATACCAGCTGGTTCTCTGGGCAAAAGAGTGCCCTTAGAAAGTGGTTAACAGAGGCCATTTCCAACCTCTGATATCCTGTATTGATAACAGTAAGAATTTGTTAGTGACAACAAAATGAAGGCTTTCTGCTTCCAGTAACTGCGTATTTGTTAAATGTTGTACATTTCAAAGCATAGGCCAGAACCTCATCTGGAGTAAATAAGTGTAATTCACCTGAAGTCAATGAGGGTATGTTGATTTACATCATCTGAGGATTTTACACTGCATCATAATTTCATTGTAACTTGTTAAAAGTCACTCTAGACAATGGAGGCTAAGGAAGCCAAGACTGCACAGGGTTGCTACTTCTAGGATTTTTTTGTTCTGAATTCGGGCTCATCCTGTCCTGATTTTGCAATGGTTTGTATTGTACCGTTATAATGAAACTAGAGTTGAGTCTGATCCAAAATTTCAGATCAAAACAAAGTCTTTGAGGAAGTGCAGATCAGGCTTATTTGCAAATGAAATGTCATCAGGATTTTAAAGAGATGAAGCTTTGGAACCAAAGTTGGTCCATGAAAAAACAGCCTGGTCCTTCATCCCTTGGTCAGATGAATAGTTCCATTTAAATCAATGGGAGCATCCTTATGACTATAAAGAGCTGCAGGATTGGCCTGCACTGAGGCCCTGCTGCACTGGCAAATTTAGATCCCTCCCAGATCACACAGGTTGGACTTAAATACACAAAGTAGTCACAAGTCAGGGTACTGAAAAGTAGCGCCCCCCCCCCCATGAGTTGCAAAAGTTCAGTAGCTTCAGAAGAATCACACAAATACAAATTCTATGGCTCTTTCTTTTGCTTGCTTTGTTTCCTCTTACTGTGGCTACTCCTGGGAACTTCCAAATTTGGAATAACCATGAAACATTTTGTCTGTGTGTTCTGGTTTTATTTTTTGAAGTAGTAAAGGTTTATAATTCCCTTGAGATCAGAAACTATTTTAGGAATACCGCTTGTAGTCAAAATCTAGTCTCCAGGTATAACAGGATTTTCATTACAACTGGTCATAGAAAAACAGGGGATATTATATTCCACTGGCATATGCGGTTCCATTGAAAGTGAAACGCTTCACAACATCAGTCAATTTTGCTGGAAATTTTGTTAGAAAAAACGGTGGGGGGGAGGGGTTCTCATAGTGTCAAAATGTTTTGTTTTCATCTGTAACTGTTTTATTTCACATTGCATTCATGCCCATTCTCCCAGTGCAATAGAAAATAGACTGGACATTCGCAAGGGTGTGTGTGTGGGGGAACACATTATATTAGAAAAAAATTAGAAACATTTGGTCACCTATGCTGTTAATACTTTTTTCATGTGATGCTAAATCACTGGCAATGGAGGTGTCATACCAGATTCAAGCCATTATGTATTTTCTAACAATGCATCCCTTCCCTCTCCCAAACTATTTGGTATTATTGATTGATAATAGTAATAATAATTGGCTCAGTAGTTTTACATGCTCTGAATGGGTGAATTGGGAAAACGTTATCAAATCTCCCCATCCTCATCTGCATAAGAACAAGGGGAAAGAAATTAAAACCTTCATGGTAATCACTGAAGCATATGAAGATGGTTTCAGCTGATTAATTTTTGCATCTGGTACCAACATTTCTGCTGCTTCACAGTTTCTCATTGTGGAGTCACAACTGAGACTAATGAGATTGTTCTGTGTTCGTGTATCCTTTGGGGAGGTTCAGCGTGGCTTTATTCCCTTTCAGAGTTTTGGTTTTCCTGTGTTTCCCCTCATAACGCATATCTACATCTCTCTCTCTCTCTCCATATAGTTTCTTTTTAACTGAGTATTTATATCCATCCTTAAGGCAATATTAATTTGGAAAAGTAAAGCATTGAAAAGTCAGAAACATTAACTTTTGGAGTTTCCCACTGCATTGCTAACTCAGCCAGGTTGCATAATATCTGTTCTGTATTTAAAATACTTTGGGCACTTAAAATGTTCAATACAGATCTCGGAGCACTCCCCACCTTAAGTGTAAGGAGTGTTTGTGCAAACTCGCCTAGCTTAAAAATCAGAATGAACCCTTTAAGCCTGCAGAAAAATATGATATAAGAAACTTGCCATTCTGAATATGTGCCAGGGTCCAGTGAGAAAAGAAGATGGGTTTGCAAGAGAGCAAGCCAGTCTGCTAAGAAAAATTATGGAAAAACATAAAAAAGGTAAATGAAAGTTTATTGGGAAAAATTCAAAGAAGAAAGGAACCTGACCGAGTAAGTATAAAGAAAATACACAATAAGAAATGTCTACATTTATATATACTCTTCGGGCAAAGGCCAGCATTCGTTATTTAGGCAATCTCCCACTGACTTCAGACTTCCCTTCTGCTGCAAATAGGAACTCTAGAAAAGTAGCTGGGTTACTCTGTTGTGGTCCCTTGAGTACGTTAAGGCTCTCAGTTTTGTTTCTTGACCTACAAAACACATTGTCAGAATAGGAAAGTTAAGGGGAGAAAAGAAATACTTTGGAGGAAGATGGAGAAATTTTATGATCCATTTTATTATGGACATTGGGTTTGGGGAAAAAAGCCAGGCATTAGGGAAACAATCAAATATTATCCTCTTGTGTTAAATATACGTAGAGTAAAGGAAACAGAAATAATGACATCTAATGCCAAAAAGGCTACATTTTGATACAATATCATCCCCCAAAGTAATCTAATTATTCAGAATATTGACTTCTGAAGGCTGAGCAAGAGGGAATGACCATGAGCCTGGTATTTCCCCACAAGTGAGCAAAAATATCCTCCCTACATATGAGACAATATGACCGGCTCAGAAGTACCTCATTTTCTTCCACAATACTGTACCTAAAGCCAAGCCCAATGCCAAGTCACAAAGAAGCTTACTAAAGGGTTACTTTAATTAAAAACATAAAAGGATTAATATACTGGAATACTGAATAATAACCTCAACAGGTTAATAAATTAGTCGTGTTAAATTATATAGTGCAATCTTAAATCTTCACCATTACCAGCAATTGCTGTCAATATTGCCATTTTGCCATCAAGAAAGAGTTAATTTATGCACCAGTTCTAAGAATAAAACTTCCTTTGTCAGGTGTTGTAAAAAGGATCAGCATTGTGCACATATTTCACATTCATAGTTTCCTTTTCTCTTGCACCATTTCTGAGATTTTATATATATATATATATAAAGAAGGGTTGCTGGAGGCATAAATTTTGATTAGTAACATAACTCAGCTAAGCATTCTCTTTGAAAAGAATTAGCAATCCAGGCAGGGTATCACAAAGTGCATTTCAATAAGAATACTTTACAAGGCAAATTACAAAGGAGACTATAATTACCAATTTTGAACAATGTTTTTCAGGTTTTTCCTGTAGATAGGGAGAACTCTGTTGGGAAAATTGGCTCAGTGTAAATTTATGAACTGCTAAGCCTGCTTCTCTGATAGATGAACAGTAAATCACCCTTTAAATCTTGGTTCACAGCACAGGCACCATATGTCAAATGTCTCATGTGTGCTTATAGTTTGTGATAAAAAGGTCTCTCAGGACTTTCACTTTTTTTAAGTTGATCTGGAACAAAGACTTCTGTACCAGGAGCTAGACATTATTTCAAACCTAAGTCAAATATACTCCCAGTAAAAGTTGATAATGGAATATCTTTTTATTTTAAAAAAGAAAAACAACAATTCGAGGGTAATTTAATTATGAACATGTGGTTAAACAACAGCAACTGTAAAATACAAAACATGACCATCAACAAAACATGAAGTTACTGAAGAGGCAGATTAATATCCCAAAGGATGTCAACTGTCTCATGCTACTGGGCTTAAGCTAATTGCTTCAGGAAGCATCCTTTTACTGCCCAAATAGTGAGGTGTTCCCCCCTTATTCTGAAGAATTGGTTATTGGTCACTGCTGGAGACAGGACACGGAAGTAGATGGCTCAATGGACTGATGAAGAGCATCAGATTTTATGTTCTTATAGAGTAGAAAAGAGTCTACCAGAGAGGACTTGTAGCAGAAAAACAAAGAGCAGAGTTAAATCTGAGTCAGTTTGTCCATTTTGGGGGATTCTCTGCTTCCAACACATGAGAAAATAGTGCAGCTCCAAACCTGGAAAAGAGTTAATACTAGTATAGGAGGAACAGATCTGAGACTCCTGTATTCTGAGTAGGGTGATCAGGCAGTAAATGTGAAAAATCGGGACAGGGGGTGGGGGGGTAATAGGAGCCTATATAAGAAAAAGACTCACAAATCGTGACTGTCCCTATAAAATCGGGACATCTGGTCACCCTATTTCTGGGGCATTTGAAGACTAGGGCCCATTTCATCAAAACACATGCTTCTACTTAAACACATATGTAAGTGTTTTGCTGAATATGGATGGAGTTAATCACATGCTAAAAGTAAAGCAACTAGCTAAGTGTTGTGCCGATTAGGGCCCAGTACAGACATGATCTCTTAAATATCTTATTGCTGTGTTGGTGATGGTCATGGGGGAGGGAGGACAAACCCTGAGTCTCTGCCAAAAAAGCACTCCTTAAAGAGCAAGAAAACCTTAGCTGACTGTGAATATATGTGGCAAAGATGAAGTGGGGGGAAGAAGAGAGGGGTCTAAAATGAAGAGGCGGACAATACCTCATGCTTGAAAGAGATCTTCCATGAAAACAGCTCAATAAAAATATAATTTAAAGGAGACACACAATACACCAAACACAGCTTTAAACACCTCTTTGGAGCATAAGATTGAGGCATTTGATGAACAAAGTGTATTTGTGAATTGGGGAATTTACTCAATTCAACTAGATACAGAAGAAAGTCTCATTGATCTTAAGAGGAAGTGGAGCAGCAACTGCAGATGGAACTGAGAGAGCAACAACGGAGTGTCGGAACAAAAAGTTAATTGAACGGGATAGATGAAAAGACCTACAATAGGACACAAAACCTGTGACCTCTAGGTTGTTGCCATGACTCTACTGAAGACTGTTAGCGATTAAAACTAATTACAACTGAATGGTTGTTCAGTGGCATATGTAAACTGTGTCAGTTTATCCAAGTGCAGAAAGTAAAGTTACGGGGAAGATCTGATCTGCTGATTGTGATGGAGGAGTAAATTTGGGGGGGAACAGAGCCTGGAAATCTGGCCTCTCTCCTATGACTAGGGTCAGAACGTGATGTTTGCTCCATGGCAGACGGTGGCCGTGCTAGTGGTGAAGTATGTGCATGTCTGTCTCTGAATGGAGAGGAGTGTATATATTGCTAAATGGCTTCATTTCTCATTTCCTTGCTTTTGAGGTTTTGTGTTAAGTATGCTATGGAGTGCAGAAGCCTTAATTTATACACACCTAAATGTACATGCGTATGCAGCAGCAAGTCTAGATCAAGTTGGCAAGAGCCAACAGGACAAGGCAAGACAGCCATCCCACTTTTGCCAAAAAAGTTGGGACGGCTGGGACAGGGTTTATAAAAGGGACTGTCCCAGCCAAAACAGGACGTATGGTCAATCTAATCATTCCCCCAGCATCCCTGCTGCCTGTCTCCTCTCTTTTCGCCTCTCAAATTGTCTTCTCTTTTCCACTCCCTCCCCTTTGCAAGTCTCATCCTTCTTTTCTGAGCACTCATATTTTTCCTGCATCGTTTGTGCCTCCTCCACCACTCAGCCGTGCTGTTTGCACAGAACCTTAAAATGACATTCTCATTGCTGCTCAGCTGCCTCTTTATCACTGTTCTAAAGTGGCAGATCAGAGAGCAGCTGTCCTCTCCACACAGCGCTGCTGATTGATACCACTTCCTCTTCTGAAGGGAGGATTCATCAAAGCCTGGAAGAGGCAGCCCTCACCTGAGGCAGTGTTAGTGCAAGTACATGAACGTTGGCAAGGAAACTAGAAAATTTGAGGTATTTCATGAAGTATCACATAAGTTAGAGAATCCCCTGATTTTACTTTTGCCGAACTGTAAATCCTAGCCAGTGTGAATTAGCACAGCTCTGTTGAAGACAATGTAACTACACTGGTTTGCACCTGCAGAGAATCTGGACTGTAATTTACTCCCCAAGCTTCTACAAAATATGGAAACGATACTTATAAGTAGAGCTGGGCAAATAACTGATTTTTTGGTTCACTGGCAGTTCTGAAAAACAAAACACACCAAATTTGAAAGTTCTGAAAAAGTCCAGCAAATCAAAGAGTCCATTTCAGGTGGTATTAAACATATTGTTCGACCCAAAATGTTTTGTTTCTGGGCATTTTTAAAGAGCTAGGTTCACGAAATCGGCAGACACAGAGTTGGTGGTGATTGTGCCCTACCCTTCTTTATATCCAATAGCTGAGAACCACTCTGGAGCAAGGATCTGAACCCTCTCTCCTCCAAGGTGAGCACCCTAACCCCCAGGCTATAGAATCATTCCCATTTTCTCTTTACTCCAGCTAATATTTTATACAAAGGAGAATAGACTCAAGAGGAGAGATTCAGAGAGATCCATCCCAGAAAAGTTTAGACTGAGGGGTGACTTGGAATCAAATCCCTGCTCTGTAAAGGGATTTGTCATGGGTCTCCCACAACCAAGGTGGGTACCCTATCCACTGGGTAAAAGATTGTTGTGGGGGTAGCACCATCACCACCATCACCTCCCATTTTGTGACTCTATAAATAATAATAATAAACTATTTCCCCTCTCCTCCCCCGTCCCCGCCCCCGCCCCCCCACTCGGCCAAAGCTATTTGGTGAGTTTATGAACAAGTCTCATGTCAACTGTAATTGAATTTTTTGGTGAATAAACTATTTGTCTGATTTTTTTTTTGCCCAGCTTTACTTCTAAGTATGGTGCACTGGCTTCCAGAAGAATAATATGGTATAATGTCAGACTAAAGGAGAAACATTCATTGAGCACTGGACAAAGACAAACCTAGTTATGAACAAAACTTTTGTGGGCTAGATTCTGATACCCCTATTCTGGGAGTAAACTCATTGATTTAAATGGGCCTGCTCTTGGAATAAAAAATGATAGTGAACATCCATAAGAATATCAGATTCTGGCATTATACATTTCATAATGTGAACGTGACTATGAAGTAAAGCACAGAGGTAGCACTAAGATTTGAAACAAATTCCTCTTTTTAGAGACTGGTCATTTGTAAATCCATCTCTTCCCTTTTTTGAGTAGAGGGAGATAGAAGGGCAATGATCTAGTGACATAGGGCCAGATTCTGCAATCCCTACACATGTTGAGTGGTTGACAGTTAGATACTGTCTCGACTGAAAATAGGTCAGATTCTAATTTTACATTACTCTGCCAGTTAAAAGGGGCACTACCAGAGCAGTGTAAAGACTTTACACCCATATTACTGCCCCTTTTAACTGTCAGAATAGTATAATGGGTCCTTAGTATACACAAGAATCTGGCCCCAAGGAAGTACACCTCTACCTTGATAGCCAAAAAATCTTACCGTGTTATAGGTGAAACCACATTATATCAAACTTGCTTTGATCCACTGGAGTGTGCAGCCCCGCCCCCCCAGAGCACTGCTTTACTGCATTATATCCTAATTCGTGTTATATTGGGTGGTGTTATATAGGGGTAGCGGTGTATTTCTCTGAGTAGGCCTTCCTCAATGTGGATCGGAATTGCAGAATTATATCCATAACAGGACAGAAAGACATTACAGAAGAAGTAAAGACAACCAACTGTTTGGTAAATACTGATAGAAGGGGGAGAAAACAAGCAAATGGAAATCTTAGTATTTCCTGCTGGAATAACACCAGAGGAACGCTCTCTAAGGAATGTGGAAATCTAAGAATGTATAAAGCAACAGAGGGTCCTGTGGCACCTTTGAGACTAACAGAAGTATTGGGAGCATAAGCTTTCGTGGGTAAGAACCTCACTTCTTCAGATGCTGCCACAGGACCCTCTGTTGCTTTTTACAGATTCAGACTAACACGGCTACCCCTCTGATACTAAGAATGTATAAAATTCGATACATTTTAACAGGAAAGTGCTGGGGGGAGGGGGAAAGGAAAACTGTTTTTTTCAAGGAAAGCTCAATACCCACATAAAACTGAAATCTTGGCTACCAAACTGATAGCATGTATTCACACTAGGAGGATAAATAGTACCATATAGCTAATTATAGTATTTACTGATTAAGTGTCCCCAGCTCACCCTCTCTCTTTCATTCAGACCAGTGTGCTTAAAAACACACTGACAGAAAAAGGTTAATGACGACAAATCACGATTACAGGTGCAAATGAAATCCTTATTATATACCGGCTGTTTCATAAATATGAACAGACGTCCAAGGTCGGGACAAAATGTAACTTATTTTTACAAGCACAAAATGAAGGAAGATAAGCATTTGAAATTGGAGGGAACTTTACATGGCAAAATAATGTCTTAAGTGGCCACTTAGAAACACATTGCTTAAATGAAAACGATATCATATTCCATGATCTGTTGCACAGCAGTAGTTTAAAGATCATTGCATATTCTTGTCGGTACTTTGCCACATCTTTTTTAAAAATCAAATTATTTTGTTTATGCTTTAAATGACAATTGGTCAAATTCATCTTTCTGTGATTCCAATGACTTCAGTGGCATTACACCAAGGATGAATTGGAGCCACTATGTTCTGTTCATGCTTAGTTTCTTATTTAACGTTGCAGTGACAAGTGGCTATTGCAAAAGGACAAATCACCTCTCCACCTGGAGTAGATTTGATTATTTAACACACTGGCCATTTCAAAATGTACATACTGATGTGTAGTATGAAAGAATGACCTGATGGATCAGGCACCAGAGTGGGACTCAGATCTGGGTCCAATTCCTAAATAAGCCACAGACTTCCTGGGGACCATGGCAAGTCACTTGGGGCCAGATGTTCAGGGTTTAAACACCCACAGCTGGGACCACGCTTTCAGAAGTGCTCGGCACCCAGCAGCTCTCATTTTGAAAACTATGTACATTTTCTTCAAGAAATCAACATCCAATACGCTGAGCAGTTTTGAAATTCTGGCCAATTACTTTTACTCTGAATTAAAGCCCTTTGACTCAAGATAGCCTTGCAAGACTCAATCCCTCAGTCATTTCTCTGTCCTTTACTCAAATTCTATCAGGACCTTGAATAAATCTTTCTTCTGCTATCAGGTCCTCTCTCTTCTCCAGTCCCTTCTTTTTGCTCTTTCTTCTGTTTAAATTGAAATATTACACGTCTGTGATACAAACTTGATTTTATGTGCAGTTAACTGCCGCTGTTCTAAAACGTCTTTTCCTCTAAAGGAAATCTATGATCTCCACCAGGGTTCCTATTCTGGGAAAATACACACATTGAACAGAAAAGTGTCTTGACCTTCAAGTCTCTGCCTTGACTTTCTTTTTAATTGTTGTTCTGACTCCATCCTGCAGCCTTATTTGGATAAGGATACACTCAGCCTTTTGCTTTAAGGGGAGGAACCTAGCTTTTAGGTCAATTAGCTACTCACCATGTCAACCTCTCAAAAGGTCATTCAAGCTGTGCAAAATGCTTTCCTCACCAGAAATGTCAATATGAACACAAACTATCATAGGTTCAAACTTTAAAAGCTACACTGTGTGTGGGGCAAACATCTCGCCCTGCACTATCCACTTTTCATATCTTACTATTAATTAGTGTATTCAATAAAACAAATAATATTAATAAACTGTTTCTAGACAGGACATATGCTGTGGTGTAATTGAGCTGTGTTATATCAAGAAATACCTCATCCATATTATTGGTTTTATTGAATACACTAATTTAGTATGGGATGGATTCTACCTTTAGGCACAGCCCAAGCACGGGCTGATGTGTGAACTGCACTGTGACTCAAACACCCATCGAAGTCACAATTACTCCTCCCCTCTTTCTCTTTACTCCACTGGGTCTATACCAGCAGTAAATTTCAATAGAGTAGCACTGCTGAACAAGTAGGATGGAAGAAGCTGTTAAAGTTCTGATTATTCCCCAGCATTATAGTAAGGACTTCTTGAGTTCATATCCAAGCTCTGACCATGACTCCTGTTTCTGACCTATGAAAAATCACTAACCTCTCTGCCTCAGATTCTCTGTCTGTTATAAGTACTCTGTCTTAGATAGTGGTTCGCATCAGTAGATCTCAAAACACTTTACAGAGAGAGGTCGGTATTGTGGAGTGGCTTTCAAGCCAGACAGAGCTCTTCTTCAGGTCTGGGAAACTAACTCCCAGACCTGAAAAAGAACTCAGTGTAAGCTCAAAAGCTTGTCTCTCTCACCAACAGAAGTTGGTCCAATAAAAAAAGTATTACCTCACCCACTGTGTCTCTCTAATATCATGGGACCAACACTGCATATAATAAGAAACATGGCATAAGAGACACTAATTTATCAGCACAGCAGCACTTAAACCCAGATCACACACTAGCAAAAATGAGAATGCAAGGAACTACAGAGTAACAGGATTGTAGCCTACATACTAGCAGTATAGACAACATTGAGCACATACCAGGAAAAACCCTCGCAGCCTCAGACACTGTTTAGAGCCCCTATTAAGCAGCCAATAAGGGAAAAAGAAAAGGCTTTAGAGAAAGATGTCCAAGTGTACACTGACCTTGCCCTGGCAGCAATTCCAGCATTTGGCAGATGAACAGCTAAAGGCTGAAACATGTCAGAAACGTACTGAACTTTGCCAAAGAGAAGGGAGTTGGAGGAGTCACTTCCAATAGACCTTTCACCATATTGGCAGGCCCAAAATGACCTTCACCTGGTTGATGGTCTGCTTCTGAAAAGCCAGTACTTCAGAAAGAGATGCTCTTCAAAGTTCATGAAGGACACCAAGGTATAAACAAGTGCAGGGCATGAGCAAAACAATCCGTATGGTGGCCAAATCTGAATTCAGACTTTAGTAGAGGACTGTGAAGTATGTAACAAGGAATGACAAACTCAACCGACCAAACATTACTCTACAAAGCTACCTCTCAGAACTTGGCAGTGGGTAGCAACTGACTAGTTTGTATGGAAAGGACACGCATGCTTTAGTGTAGCTGATTACTTCTCCACATATATTGATTTGGCTATGTTTTATAGCCTTCATCAGCACAGGTCATCCAGAAACCAAAGTCAATACTTGCAAGATATAGAATTCCTGAAGTCCTCATATCAGATAATGGGCCTCAATGTACCTCTGAAACGTTCCCAGCATTTGCACAAGACTTTGATTCTGAACATCGGTACTAGTAGTCCACATTACCCCGCCCTCCCAGAGCAATAGGGAGGTAGAGAGCAGTGCAGACATTAAAAAGCCTTTTGCAAAAATCAGTAGACCCATGAAATACACTAGTGGCATAATGGTCAACGCGCTTGCACCTGGACTTTCTCCAGCAGAGCTTGTGATGGCAAGATGACTCTGGACACCTCTACCTGTGACACTGACACAGTTTAAATCTAAGTGGTCCAACCTGAAGGAATTTAGAAAACAGGATGCTGAAATAAAAATTCAGCAGCAACAAAACTTCAGCACAGAACATAAGTGCTACCTAAACTTAGATGAGAGAACAAAGTTTGCCTCAACATCTCCCAGACATTTGGAACTGTTCTGAACTTAGTGGAAACTACCAGATCCTACCTAATGGAAACTCTAGGAGGACTTCTCCAGAGGAATAGGGTTCATCTTCAGTATTTCTCAACATAACAAAGGGGATCTGCAATGCAGGTACTCTGTTAGAAAGTGAGCCCCCTCCCACAGGCAGCTCCACATGCAAACTCAACAGAAGTGAGAACATGGTCTGGAAGACAAGTCAGACCACCTCAAAGACTTGATCTTTAGAATTCTGCTCAGGTCTATTCAAATGGAACTGATAAAGAGATATAGTAGCATAAATAGATGTAAACATTTGAAGTTTATTTGTAATTGTTGTATCTATACACATTGATTTATATTTAAAGTTTTAATCCTTTTTTCTTTCTTTTTTTGGGGGGAGGAGGGTATAAAGAAGGGGAGATGTGGAGTGGTTATGGTTTCTGGTCTTCCACGGTCACCAAACAGGATCAGAATGTATTGCATGGGGGAGCTTAATAAACAACACAAATTTCCAGTTGCGGAGTTCTCTAGTTACTTCTTTTGGGATGGCTCTTTGTTTTGATCTCCACATACTACAATTATCCCAATTTTACAGGGGGAGGGGGGGAACTGAGGTACAGAGCCATCAAGTGAGTTTCCCAAGGTCACCAAGCAGGACTATGGCAGAGCCAGGAACAGAACAACCTAGGTCTCCTGAGTCCCAGTCTAGTTTTCTATCCACTAGGCCACACTGCCACCCTGTCAAAAGGGTATATTAATTTACCTCATAGGGGAATTCTCCCGCCCTTCTTCACACATAGAACCCTACTTTTCCAGTAGTCCTAGCAACTGGGGTTGATCACAGAGTAAGAGGCAAAATCTGACTCTGTGCTAAGTATTGTAATAAACTGGTTATTGTGTATGTGTACCACTGCCCTCTACTGGATTGAATGAATACTTCTCAACTGCATGGCATCATTTCCTCCTAACAGAGTTTTTTCCTTTAGGTTGAGTTGTATAGACCTTCAAGTTTGGAATTCTCACTCGCAGGGAAGCTTTATGTGGCCATGATATGCAAGTCGTGATGTTCTTGATGTCCATGAGTTTATCACAGTGTTATTCATATTTCTCAACCTTCCAAAGCCCAAATGGGGATCAGCATGTGTGAGTGTGGGAAATGATGGACACAAATATTATTCATACAGGAAATTTGAGAATCTTCTTGTTGGTGTAAATAACCCTTTGGATAATCTCAGGTTCGCAATTGTCTATTTCTGACGTAAGTCGCTTTCAGCCATAAAAGTGAGGGGATGCCAAATGTATGAGAAATGTAGGTAAGCTTTGGGATTAAAATGAACAATGTCCCTTAGAAGGCGGGACACAGTGGAGAAACACAGTGTTGTGTCTGTTCATGGAAAATAGAAAAGTTTTAACAGACAGCAAGAGAGAGACTTAAGTATTGAATACAAATGCCCCCCTTTTCAAGCAAGCCTGATTTACTATACAGACTTTTTTGACTGCGTGTTAAAAACCCCAAACAAACACACCTTTTCCATTTTGCTGTTGAACTCTTAAAATCATAAATTACAGTAGATTTGAGGGAAAAAATAGTTATCTGAAGTACTCTAGAGCATTTTTCCATTTTATTTCAAACAGAACATTAGCACAAATATAACAGGTATTGTGCAAATTGTCTTAAAAATTGCAGGGTTATTAAGCTCAAATGAGCAGGTTTTTGACAAAGTAATCTTTCTATAGAACATTCAAATTGTCTTCCTTCCATACTGAGCCTAGAAGTTTATACCATGGAGCTTGTGCACGTGGGGAGACCTTATTCACATATCTAACAATGAAAATAGTGTAGAATATTCAGGAGGGGTATTTCTGGGACAATCTACAAGCTTGTCTATATTCAGTGTTGTGCCAGTTTAAACTCAATGTGTGATTTAAGCCAGTGCTGCAAAAAAACATAAACAAAGAAAAAGGCCATGTTGATGTTCTTATTTTGGTTTAAACCAGGTTTAAGCTATGCTTATTTTGATTAAACTTAAATAAAATAAGAACAAACTGAAACAAACCACTCAAACTGAAATAAGAATGTCTACTCAGGGTTTGAACCAGTTGAACTAAATCAGTGCAAATTTGAGGGTAGACAAAGGCTACCACTGCTACTGTAGAACAATAAGCAGGACACACCCCTGAATTCAAACTTTTGTTTTCCTTTGTGGAACTGACAGGAGTACTATGAAGGCCACCTGTTCAGCCCTTGGATAATGGAAATGTTTCAGTCACTCTGAAAACACACCTCCAGCAGCACTGATTGGCTCCAGAGAATTTTCTTCAGACAGACAAATAAAAAAGTTAGAGTTTTGAGAGTAGAGATTGGCAGCAGGTTTAAAACAAACAAAAGGCAGTACTTCTTCACATAGGTGCTGCAACTAAGGGTGCCACCCCTCCGCCTGGCTTAATGTTGTTTCCATCATATACAGGGTTTACAGTTTGGTTCAATGGTTCTCTTCACCTCCACTATACAAATTGTTCCAGCACGCCTGCTTCTTCACCCAACATACTGTTAACCTGTGGAACTCATTGCCAGGGGATGTAGTAAAGGCCAAACTATAATGGGGTTCAAAAAAGAATCGGATAAGTTCACGGAGGATAGGTCCATTAATGTCTATTAATCAAGATGGTCAGGGATGCAACCCCATGCTCTGGTTATCTCTAGCCTCTGACTGCTAGAGGCTGGGAATGGATAATGGGATGGATCACTTGATGATTGCCTGCTCTTTTCATTCCCTCCAAAGCACCTGGCATTGGCCACAGTCAGAAGACAGGATACTGGGCTAGATGGACCATTGGTCTGACCCAGTATGGCCATTCTTATATTCTTCAGTGAAAAATGGGAAACCTGCACTCACCCTAAATGACGAGAGCCCAGTTTTGAGACATTAAATCATAGATGGCGATTGACCAGGAGTAGTCTGATTTGCAAAGTCTAGGACAGGTTGTAGGTGGAATCCAGTCCCGTTTTATAAAATAAAACAAAAGCTATAGGGGACAGGGGCAGAGATGAATGATTTTGCTTTGCCTATTTGTAAGAGCTCAAGTATGCGTCTTAGTCACAGCCCACAGAAAAGGAGAGTGCACAGTGACGCTGCACCATGCAGAAGCACAGCGAGGCATTCTGTACATTTTTGAAATGGAGTCAGTAGTACACAGAAATCCAGCTGCGCCCAGACTACCTGTCTTTATTACCAACTCACTAATTAACATTGCAATTGACATTCAAATGTCATATTGTTTCACAGTTTTAAAATGCATAATACTGTGAAAGAAAAATGACTTACCTTCACCTTCTGCTATTCCTGAGATATCATGTGTGCAGGATTTTCACTCCTGGGCCTCATCTACTTAGATTGAGAGTGACACAACTCCCTTAGCTCTGATGAGTAGCTACTGGCCAACCTGAGCCATGCCTGCCAAGTATAAATGCTCCCCCTGAATATTGCGGTTAGTTCCTTTGCACAGGACAGGAGGGTTCCAAAAGAATGAGGCAGTTCAAGATCAACATAACCAAAAAAAAAAAAAAAAAAAAACACCCTAAAAAAAAAAACCCCTCTCAAAAACGTAAACTCCAAACTCTAGTAAAGGGGAGATGTGTGGGACTGAGAACCCTGGAAGATGATCTCTGCTGAGAAACAGAATTGCAAAGCAAGAATTTCCCCTTCTCCGAAGATACTATCTGTGCTGCATTTTCACTTCTGGAGAGTAAGAAGCAAAAGGGGCATTCCCCTCTCCCCCCACCAAAAACCCCCCCCACAAACCTACCCCAAAACAAAACAAACAAAAAACCCCACCATGTGTAAACAGACCCGTTCATATAATTGAAACAGGGCTTTTTAAAAATCTATGTATCTGAAAGAGGATTAAAAGATGGCAGTGTTGAGGCCAGAGCTTGCGCTGACAGCATCAATTCCTAGGGAGCAAGTGTTGGTTTCAGGGCAGAAGGTGGCACTGCCACACAGAACACTCTTACACCTGCTGATTCAGGACAAGAGAAATGCCCCAAATCCCACAGAATCAGCTGTGAGGTAGCTTCACACAACTGCATCTGATCTTCTATAAGGCCATTAAGCAAGTGCTGACTGCCAGAATCATCATCTCCCTCTCGAGCACATGAAAGAAAAAGGAGAAAGTCTGCTACAGCATTTCTGGGAGTCAGGGATCTGGCTGGAAAAGGAATGGGATGCTTCCATTGTAAAGCCCCCCTACTTGGTCTTACCACAGTGGGGGATGGGTCTGGGCCAGTGTCGGGGGTGCTGTCTTAGCCCTGATGCTCCACAGTCTCGTCTGACTCATTCAAAGCACTACAGGCTGATTTGTACAGCCCAAGAAGGAGTCTCCCTAGGTGACAGAGAGGCACACCTCATGTTTCTTCAGTCCTGGCAGTGACATTTGAGGTGTGCACAGCACCTAGTGGTTGACTCAGAGGCAGATCATGCAATGAAGATAGTATTTGATCTATGCCATTTTTCTGTCATGCTGATCGGTTTGAAGTCACCGAACTTCCTCCTTGGATGCCATACTGGTAAAGCCAAGAAAATGATGAAGCAGCAAAAAGAAACATGAGACTAGCTAAACACAAGCATCAATGCAGCAAGACCATCGGAACAAGAGCCTAGTGCCGAGAAAAGTATAGAAGGTTGGACTAGAAAAAAATTGGTTCCAGAACACTAAAGTGTCACTGCATGGAAGTGCCTAGAAGAGGCACCTAAATCTCGCAAGCAGAACTTAGTGCCTGAGTGTCTGACCCACACTCCAAAATTATGCAGACAAACAGTCCAAAATGTAGCCACTTTAACAAGACCTGACTGGAAGGCAGGATGTTAAGAAAAGAGATATCCAACGAGGCATTGTTCTAACAGAGCCACAGAAGGGTGGACGGGAAGCAGCTGCTGTGGGAGAAGCTCCTTCACCAAACACAGTCAAGTAGAAGCTTGGGAGAACATCCTGAGGACAGGTTTCAGAGTAGCAGCCGTGTTAGTCTGTATCCGCAAAAAGAACAGGAGTACTTGTGGCACCTTAGAGACTAACAAATTTATTAGAGCATAAGCTTTTGTGGACTACAGCCCACTTGCATCCGAAGAAGTGGGCTGTAGTTCACGAAAGCTTATGCTCTAATAAATTTGTTAGTCTCTAAGGTGTCACAAGTACTCCTGTTCTTTATCCTGAGGACAGCATTTATACTTGGCCAGGGGTAGTACCTGACTACCAAGGGGGGGAGGGGTGTCCCTATTGACGCTGTCTCTCTGTCTCTCACTACTGCTGCCCTCCCAGGTGAAAATGTTTAAGAATTAAGGGAGTTCTGCCCATCACATATTTGGGATTGAGAAGCCTTCACAGATATCTTTAGAGAAGTGAAATTTATGAACCCGTAAAACCTTCAGTGAAGACAAGGAGTTGTGTATCTTATCATTTGCATAGGCCTTTTATTCCTTTACTTTTCTCTGTTCATATGTCTATTCCAACATTGCCTTCTAAAAAGACTGTGACGCTAGCA
This sequence comes from Chrysemys picta bellii, assembly GCF_011386835.1. Classification (NCBI taxonomy): domain Eukaryota; kingdom Metazoa; phylum Chordata; order Testudines; family Emydidae; genus Chrysemys; species Chrysemys picta. Next base: position 114,706,815 of record NC_088796.1, read on the forward strand.
TTCATCCCAAGACTCATTTTTAGCAGGACTCCTCGCAGAATATGACAGAGACTCTCCTTTTACAAATAAAAAAGCCGTACGGGTTAAGAGGAGAGCAGGTGAATCTGGTACTGATAGAGGCTTACGAGCACCGTACTGCATATCTGCATGCTGATACCTTTGACGTTGTTGTGAATCCCTTTTAGACCTAAAGATACACCACCTGAGCCTCTCTGCTGTTCCAATGCTGTGATACCAGCTGTTTCGTCTCTCCAGGTTATAAAGAAATGGATTTAAATTCAGTAGCTGCTACAGCCTGTCCAGATGTAGTTCTAAAGGTTAAAGAAGTCTTATAACTTCCCAATATTGTGCCTTTATAACCTTGGTTTGCTGTGTGGCTTCTTGGGTGCACAGTATCACAACCACTAGGTGGCCCAGTATCCAAAGGGAGCAGGGCTACTGTTCATAAATACCGCTAGGCACTAGTCCCCCAGAAAGAGACAGCATTGTTTATGAGACAACAGTCCTCCCTTCCCTAAGTGTCAATTATAAAAATGAGTCTCTAGGAGCTAAGCCAGCAGCAGAGACAGAATACTTCTGTTTTGTTAAAAGAACGGCTAGCTTTCATCAAGGATAAAATAGAAACCCAACAATACGAGGGGGAAAATCTTTGTAACATCTGAGAGGTTATTGTAAACGTAAACAAGATCTATGATGGAAAAAATCACCATCAACATAATAAATTAACAGAGACTTACCAGATTGAAACTGTGTATCATTCATGCTTCTGGTGGAGCTCTTCTTCTGCTTCAGTATTTCAGAATGTATATCTTCATATCAACCTGCATTTAAAAAAAAGAAAAAGAAAAAGAAAAAGAGGACATTAAAGTCTTTAGAGGAAGTAACTTAGGTAACTAGGTCAGAAATCTTCCAATGCATTAAAGTGACAGTTCATGTTGTTTCTTTCATTATTTTTAAATTTCTGAGGTTGAGTACATAGCACATCTTAGGAAGTGCCCTTAAGCACTCGTCAAACAGCCCAGTATAATCTGTTAAAGTTACATAAAGGGTCTCTCTAATGCTCCTCTATGTACCTATTTTATGAAATAATAGGGGAAGCTTTAGAACACTTGTATTCTTAGACAGTAGGTGGTAGGACCTGACATTTATGTACTGATGCAGATTATGAGAATAGATGCAGTCCTGGATGCTTCAATTATGTTCCAAAGCCCATATGCTATTACTGCAGACTTGTGTACTCTGAGGAAGGACTTCAAATACAGCTAACTCCAGTGCATTAGCAAACAACCACACTTTTCTTTTTGAGCAACTAAATAAAGAGCATCAGAGATCTGAAGATACAAGAGGCAGAGATTGCTCACTAAATCGTCTGTCTTTAGGGTGTATCAAATTTTGTAGTTTTCTGTACTCTAATTGGAAGTATCAGCACACTAAGGGTTAAATTGAGGATTTGGACGTTCTTTGGACTTCCTGAGTTGGAGGTGCTGGAAGAGTGAGTGAGGAAGGGAAGATATCTAGTGAGTAGGGCAGTAGCCTAGGACTATGGAGACCTGATTTCTATTCCCTGCTCTGCAACAGATTCTCTATGTGACCTTGGGCAAGTCACTGTTTCTCTCTGTGCTTCAGGTCCTCATCTCTAGGGGGAGGGTAATAACACTTCCCTATTTCACAGGGATGTTGGGAGGATACATACATTAGAGTGTGATGTGTTCATATACCACTGTGATAGGGGCCTTTTAAATATAATAGATCAATCAATCCAACCTGGAACATAAAACCACAAGAGGGAATCCTTTCAGCCTAAGTAAAGGGTGGCTGGTTTTCAAAGCCCAAATATTTAAAAAATGGTTTCCTCCTTTCAATGAGTTCTGAGCTTGCTGTTGTATTTCCTGGCTGTTTTCTTCTGTGCACTTGGAGGTTTGAGTTTTAGCTCCTGGATACTTTTTTCCAGCATAATACTGCATATTGATCAACTGGACATGAATTTTAATGTCACTACAGTATTGCAAGCTGCACTGAGGGAACCATTGTGTAACCTGACAACAAGAAGAACCACATACTTTGGTGGATATTTGAGTATATTTGGGAGCCTTGGCATATAAAGGGGTTGATTAGGGTGGGTAAGGAAAATAGAATGGGTTTGTGTTCTACGTAGGAATACCAATGGCACTTGCAATGTCCTAGCACTGTAACCTGTGTTACATCTAGTATATTCATCTCCCTTCATTATACTGTCACAAACTGACCTGATAGTAAAATTGAAAGAACTCTACTGCATTTATCATACCACCCTTACTAATTTGAAGGGGATTATTTGTGGAGTAGATTGTTCCTGAAGATGAATAGAAGTGGCACTGGTGCTATATTAATCTTGCATCTCTAGGAGTCAGATTCTTCCTTCTTCCCTCATGGAAACTGGTACCTTACTCCTCGTGTAATATCACTGAATTCAAATCCACCATTCACCCGGAGTAAATAATCTGGTCTAAAGCCATCTTGAGTGGCTGCCTCCTCCCCCAGGCCTATATTGTGATGCCATAACTCACATAGAGTAGTAGCGTATGCCTTCTGTAGTCCAATCCTATTGACTTCAGTGGGGCTGTGTGTTCAGTAGGGTGATATGTGCTGTGATTAAGCTGGATGAAATTTTACTGATGAAACATTTTTTCCCCCTCACTAAAAAATAGCAAATTTTGACTGAGCAAAACATGTCACACATTTATGTCCATTTCAGCAATCTGTTTCATTTGAAAAAAAAATCTTATTTTGGGGGGGCTACATTCACAAGAGAATTCTCTCTGGCCCATTGACCATTTAAGTATTTCTACAAAATGGAACAGCATCAACAGGAGAGATTGAGAGAAGCCTACCCCAGAATAGCCTATAGCCTGGTAGTTAGCATGCTCATCCAAGAGGGGGACCCCCCTGTTCCAGTCCCTGCTCCAGTAACAGTATCATTATTTATACAAAATGGAGCAGCTTCAACAGTACAGCTTGAGAAAGACCCACCCCAGAATACCCAATATGCTGGTGCTTAGGCAGTCAGCTAGGAGTGGGAGATTTGGGTTCAAGCCCCTTCTCCAGAGCAAGGATTCAAACTTGGGTCTCTCACAGCCCAGGTGAGTTGCCCTAAAAACTGGACTACTTGGGTAAAAGAGGGGTGCGGCCACTACCACCACCTCTCTTTTGGCGAATCTAATCTTTCATTTTCTTTGCTTGTATTCAACCTCTCACAATGTTCTGTTCAAACTGAAATGAATTTTTTCTGTCTTTTTCTATTTGATAAACATTTTTTAAAAATGGTTTTCAGTTTGACTTCAGCGGCCTTTATTTATTTACTTGTTGGAACTGTCAGCAAACAAAAAAAAATCAGTTATTTGGACAGTCAGGCCCTTATTGCACTTGTTATTGGTTCTCTTGATTTTTCAGTGGTTTTATTCTATTCCATGCTTTTAAAAATAGTTTCCCCTCATCCCCACCCCAGTAGATTTAAATATTCCCATTGGTAAAGTGCGCTCCAGGTCAGTCACTAGACAGAGGGGCAGATTTTCTCATGCACAAGAGCTGTGCTTTGGCAGGCAGAGGAATGTGTGTTCGGTAGCCCATATTATGGGGGGCAGAAACTACTAACAGCTCCTGCTGTGCAACTTACGTTGTGCCACTGACTTAGGGTCCTTAATGGTGTAGCGGAGCAGAGCTCCACCACAACTTCTCCCTGTCTCAGTACCTGCACCGCATACTGTGTGGGAGAGATGCTCAGCAATGGCTCAGATGCACCAACAGGAAGTTTCCCTGTATAGGAGTTTTCTACTGGCCACCTGTCACTCCATTACAGACCTTTGATGCCATTTGATTTCTGTGAAGGGGCTGTAACTGGTTTTGAGACTCTAGTCCAGGGGCAGGCAAACTTTTTGGCCTGAGGGCCGCATCGAGTTTCGGAAATTGTATGGAGGGCCGGTTAGGGGAGGGGGTTGTGGCCCGATCCCAACCCCTATCCACACACCCCCCACGGGACTCCTGCCCCATCCAACCCCCCCGTTCCCTGATGCCCCCCCCCCGGGACTCCTGCCCCATCCAACCATCCCTTCTCCCTGCCCCCGAACCCCCTGCCCCCCTGCACACCATCCAACCCCTCCTCTCATTCCTGACAGCCCCCCACCCCAGGACTCCTGCCCCATCCAACCACCCCTTCTCCCTGTCCCTTGACTGCCTCCTGCTGCCCCATCCAACCCCCCCTCCTTCCTGACTGCCCCCCAGGGACCCCTGCCCCATGCAACCATCCCTTCTCCCTGTCCCCTGACGCCTCCGGATCCTCTGTCCCTGACTGCCCCCCGCTGTCCCATCCAATCCCTCCTCTCATTCCTGACTGCCCCCCAGGACCCCTGCCCCCATTCAACACACCTGTTCCCCGCCCTCTGACGGCCCCGACCCCTATCCACCCCCCCACCCCGACCATCACCCTCAAACTCCCCTGCCCTCTATCCAACCCCCCCTGCTCCCTGCCCCCTTACCGCACTGCCTGGAACACCAGTGGCTGGCAGCGCTACAGCCGCGCCGCCCAGCTGGAGCCAGCCATGCCATCGCCACCACACAGTACAGAGATCGTGTCAGGCCGGGTTCTGCAGCCGCGCTGCCCCAGAAGCTCACAGCCCCGCCACCCAGAGCATTGTGCCGGCGGCGGAGTGAGCTGAAGCTGCAGGGGAGGAGCCGGGGGGGGGTAGCCTCCCGGGCCAGGAGCTCAGAGGCCGGGCAGGAGGGTCCTGCAGGCTGGATGTGGCCTGCGGGCCGTAGTTTGCCCACCTCTGCTCTAGTCCATGGTTTGGACCTGATTTGAGATATTTTCCCTAATTACTTTTAATATCCCTTTAAAAAGCATAATTTCTGAGCTCTAACGTTTTGGAAATAGCTTGTGCAGAATACATTGACTATAAATTACATAATCAGCCATGTATGCCCACTTCCTTTAAATTCATTCTCAACAATGTATGTGTGTATTTTTGCCTTACTGCTATCGCAATTTCAGAGCACACTTGTACACAAAGAGGAGACAATCCTGGTCTTGCAATTCTATTTTGGAAATGCTTTGGACATCCTTCCACATCTAGATACTGCTGCTTCTATTTCTGGGTACAACAAATGATTCAGCTGAAATTTTGCCCCAGTCCAAAGCAAAAGATATGAAGAAAAGTTATTTCTGAGCAGCTATTTTTGCATCCACCAAACCCAATTTGGTCCTTAGCATAATGATTGATATTTATTAGGCCAATGAACAGTCTGATGTTTTTACACGAGTATCTATTTTTAATAAAATCTACTTGGCTGGGATGTATCAAGTCTGGCAGAATGATTTCCAGTCTGTTTCATGAATGCCTTTGCAAATATTTTACTATCAGTATTAATCAAGGAGACTGGATGAACATATCCACATAATTCAACAGACTTTGCCTTATTTTAATGTTTTAGGAGGCTAGAGAACATCAGTGTTTAAAGTAATATATTTCCGTTAAATACAACATTTTGCTCACGAAATCCATGAGGGACTCTCACAACTTATACTGCACAGATTGTGGGCCCCGAAGGACCTCAGAATATTTTACAGAATTCTGGAGAAAGTCTCTGAAGACCATGGGCCAAATTAAGTCATGAAAAATCAAAGTGAATGGAAACGGTACATTGTGACTTGGACTGCACACCTACACGAGGGAGTAACTGCCCCAACCTCACACCCATTTCCAAAATAAAACAACCTACACGTACATCCCTAGACATGATCTACAGAACTTTGGTTTGAGCACACAGGAATAAGCAAGGGCTACATGCCTGCTTACTCCCTCTCTGGAGCAGGTGGCAAAAACAGATAGAACTTTGGATCCACTCCCACTGCTTACTAGTCAGGGGAGGGTTGAAGGTTGGGGTAATTTAGTCCTGGCCTATGGCAGCAATAAATTACTACACCATCACCTCTCTCTCTACCCCTCCCTGCAGTAGAAGGTGAAAAATCCCAGCCCTGTACTGATCTAATTTACACATCCTTCACTCCCCTTCACCATTCAATTTATATTAACAAATACCTTTACATTCATACCCACTTGCCAATGTGCAACTTGCACATCCTTTCACACATCACCTCTGAATTTGGCCCACTGAGTTTAAGGGAATGTAATTTGGTGTAACTCATCTACTGAGAAGCTGGAAGAAAAGGTTATACAGTACCAGGAAAAGGAAGTAACAGGTTTATGTTAAAGTGAAAGATGGTCTACTTTAATTTACACCTGCTTAACACCTTGTTATTTGCTTAGGACATGGCTACACTTGTGAGTTAGAGTGCATTAAAGCAGCCCCAGGTGCCCTAACTCACGACCCCTCCACACTGGCAAGGCACTTAGAGCGCCTGGACTCTGCAGCTGTAGCGCCCCTGGTAATCCACGAGAAGCATAACGCTTGGTATGCCTCGGCTGAAACACCCAAGTGTCAGTGTGAACGAGGTGTTGCATTATTGCGCTCTGATCGGCCTCCAGAATGTCCCATAATCCCCTTAAGTCAAGTGGCCACTCTTGTCATTGTTTTGGAATCGCTGCAGGAATGTGGATATGCCCTTTCAAAGCTCCGTTTCTGACAGCTGGCTGTTTATCTGCTCCGGGACAAAGCAAACCATTAGTGTGGAATACTATGTGAGAGAGAGAGAGGTGGGGGGGTCTGCTGCTGTCTGAACTTACAAGACAGCATGCTGACATGCTCTCAGCCCCCCAAAAACCCACTCACTCTCCCCCCACATACACACAACACACCCCCTGTCGCAATCCACTCCACTCCCCCCCACATTTTAAAAGCACGTTGCAGCCACTTGCATGCTGGGATAGCTACCACAATGCACTGCTCTTTGTGGCCGTTGCAAGAGCTGCTAATGTGGCCACACTAGTGCGCTTGAATCTGACAGTGTGGACACACTGCAGCGCTTTCCCTACTTCGGTCGCTGAGGGCTGGTTTAACTCACAGCGCTCTACATCTGCAAGTGTAGCCATGCCCTTAGACTCAACTCTGACTTTTGTGCCACATATTTTACTGTTATTTAAATGATTTCAGATTTTCTCTTTCTAAACTCAGAATTCGGTCAGAATATTTCAAAGTTCTTCCATGGAAAATGGGCAAAAAAATCCCCATACATTTTTGTGGGGGGGAAAAATCACTCCATTTTTCAACCACTTCACTTGGTATGTTTTAGAGTCTTCCAATGTAAGTGCATCTAATAAAACAACATTTCTGACTGGATCTCACACTCCCAATATTGAGCAGATTCTCTTGCAAACATTTAAAAGACCAGCAATGGCAAATGCAGGCTAACATGCTACTACACCATCAACGATTCTGTCGTGGCAGATTATGGAAGACTCTCTAGTGATGATCTCTTAACTGGGTCTGTCCCTGACACAAAACCTTTAGTTTGCATCCACAGAGAAAGCTATTCTCTCTCCATTTGGAAATGCCTCACTCATGTATAACTGCCCCTCTCCCCATACTTTGTCCCAGGAGTCCCAGTTAAACAAGTCTCTTGGACCTTCCTGATGCCCAGTTCAGAGACTGCAAAAAGGAGGAGGGAGTGAGGCTTGCTCCAGAGAGCCACCAATAAACCAAGCCATCAGTAGATCAGTCCATACATGGTGAGTATCTCCTCCTGGCCCAGTCACTAGAAGGATCCTTTATTGTTATGTGCTTGAAAGCCTTTTCCTCAGGAAGAACTTCCTTCTCCTTACTCTCAGCTCAGTACTTGACACAAGCCAGTTTATCAGAGCTGTAAATGAGCCCAGCTGGTGCAACTCCTAACCCTTCCTGAGCCTACCTTAGCCCTCTCCCTGCCCTCAGGATGCAAGGGGTTTATACACTCCAATACAAAGTCTCAAGGGACTGACATGATTTTTTTTCTATCTACTCAGGTTGTGTGATCCGACCCCAGAATGACATATAAGGAAGGGGCATCTTTAACTGCTGTCACCCTCATGGCATTTTTCATATCCATTTTGAAAGGGAATATTTATTATTTTTGTTCTTGATGCACTTGTGTTTGGTCATTTACTCCATAAGGAGGCAATCGCTTTCCAGAACAAGGAACCAAACCGGGGATTTATTACTGGAATGCTCGTTGCATCACACTAAAGTGTTAAGAATCGTTCTTCTGTGGAAAATAACTACAGGATTATTTCCCCTCTTATCAAAGCTGTCTGATAGGCATTGGTGTTTAATGAAAGCACAGCAGTAACTGAATTGCTTTTATCTAAGGCCTTGGCTACACTTACCCGCAAGTTCGACGGCTGGAAATCGAACTTCTGGGTTCGACTTATCGCGTCTAGTCTGGACGCGATAAGTCGAACCCGGAAGTGCTCGCCGTCGACTGCGGTACTCCAGCTCGCCGAGAGGAGTACCGCGGAGTCGACGGGGGAGCCTGCCTGCCGAGTGTGGACCAAGGTAAGTTTGAACTAATTCGAACTAAGGTACTTCGAACTTCAGCTACGTTATTCACGTAGCTGAAGTTGCGTACCTTAGTTCGAATTAGGGGGGGTAGTGTAGACCAAGCCTAAGGCCTTGGCTACACTTACCCGCAAGTTCGACGGCTGGAAATCGAACTTCTGGGTTCGACTTATCGCGTCTAGTCTGGACGCGATAAGTCGAACCCGCAAGTGCTCGCCGTCGACTGCGGTACTCCAGCTCGCCGAGAGGAGTACCGCGGAGTCGACGGGGGAGCCTGCCTGCCGAGTGTGGACCAAGGTAAGTTTGAACTAATTCGAACTAAGGTACTTCGAACTTCAGCTACGTTATTCACGTAGCTGAAGTTGCGTACCTTAGTTCGAATTAGGGGGGGTAGTGTAGACCAAGCCTTAGGCATGGACACAATTTTAATTTAGGACCCTGGAATACAGAAAGGGGGAGGGTTCTTTGTGGGGAAAGGGGAGAGAAGGTTAAGAGGAATCATATACATTTTCCAAAGAAAATACTTTGGCAATTTGCTTCTTAATGTCAATGTTTGGCCTGATGGGTGACTTATTTTACTTAGTTTAAATGACTTTTCCTTGGCTCCCTTTTTTTTTTTGCTGTGTTATTTAGTTATTTATGGATGAGTATACAACTCAGCACCTTTGTCTGCCTCCTCCCTCCCTTATTTACATTTTATGGTATTTTATGTACATTTCAATGGCTAAAATGGATCCCCAGACTGTCAGACTAAATTCTGCCATCCTTAATTAAACTTTCTTTGCAAGAGGTCCCATCGATTCTGAAGAGCTAGATTTTGACTTGGTCTACATGCCCTGGTAAAGGAATAGGAATAAGAGGAGTAAGAATCCCCCCTTTGTGTAGCATATCCAGACCTTAGGTCCTGGCTCTCAGGGGTGTGTGTCCACTTACCACCACTACTCCCCAAGGTGTGGGGACAGGGTGGTGTGGAAAATGTCATCCCACAGGTCAGCAGCATGTTACTTCCCCCTCCCTCATGCAAGGGGGACAGGAAGGGAATTGCGACTCAAGAACCACAATTCCTTCCCCTGTTGTGTTCCTGGGGCAACACAGCAATGCATTTCCCCTTTCTATGCTCTTTGTAGAAGAGCCATGATATGGTCCAGAGAGAACCCAGAAGAGAGAATGAGGATAACCAAAGCCAACAGTTTATAGTCTGGTAAAGGGGGGGCAAAAACAGGAGCCAGTGTTATTGCTTCCAATTACTTAAATAAAACATCCTGTAAAGGTCAGTCTTGCTAGTAGTTCTGTAATTCTTCCATAGGAGTCATTCCAAAAGAAGTATGCAGCAGTAAGGCTTGAATTTAAATATAACTGTGTCTCTTGTTTTCATAATGAAGGAGAATGGGGGTGCCAATGTGGCATAGTAGGACTTAATTTTTTCTCCCTAAAATGGAAAGATGTGAACACAGATCTACACTAGCCAGTTATGTTTCAGGCTTCCATTTTAGTAATGCAAAGGGCATTTCTGCAAACAAGTCTCTAGTTTGGAACCAAGACATCTATACACAACATTCTTTCCCATTTCGCTCCAGGGCTCAGAAGCCATGTCACACATTTTACCAGAAAAGCCAGAATCTGATACCTTTACTCATTTACTACATTACTTCAGCAATAGTCCCATTTATTTCATTATTCCAAATTCCCAGAAGAAGGCACTAATTCAGTGTGATCAAGGGTGTCGGAATCTGGTTTTAAATACATGCAGTGCAGAGACCTAGATTGTGCCTGCAGGAAAAGCAGCTATAACAAGTAGATTAACAATGAAGATAATAAGTAACCAGTTAACAAATTCTGCATACATCTGCTGCCTTTCCCCCTGGGAATCTTCCCGTTTAACATTTAGCTGAAAATAAATAAATTTTATCTGGTTTGTCAAAATACATGCATGCAATAGAGCAGGCTGCTACCCAACACAAAAAATCATTTTGATTACATTAAATATAAATGTCCCTGTCTCAAGCAGGAAGCTAAGCACATGTTTGCTCTGGCTACAGCTGGCTAGTGAAAAACCCATCTATGACTCAAGTGATGATCAAGCTGGAATTGGGGGAGGGGGAAATATTTTCCATAAATGATCAAATTTAGGGAGCTAGTGAATTTCTAGCAAAAGGACGTAAAGGATTGAAGGTGCTGAGCATCCAAAACTCCAATCTACTTCAAGAGGGACTGAGGTCTCAGTACCTGACAGGATCAAACCCATTGTTTACAAGCTCTAGTCAGATTGGCAGGATTTCTCACAGGTATTCAGCTAGGTTTTTCAGCAGCAGAAATTTTATCACTTTAGAATTCAGAAATGCAGCAATCTTTTACTAGTTTTACTTTCTAACTTTAAAAAGTCAAGCACTATATCATATGGCAAAGATGCTGTTAAAATATGCAATTTTGGAGCAAGCAGTTCATAGAAATGACTATTTCAGGTATCAGGGTTTTGGTACATTCACGTCGGAAAACAAAGAACCACCCTCTGAAGAGCAGACCTTTTAGGAATAGCTTTTGAGAGTTATATGTGCTACCAGACCTTTAGACATCTGGATTTATTTAATATATACAAGTTTTTGTTGGAATTAAGATTGTTTCTCCTTAAAACCATTATCACCCCCAACAGACTACATCCCCGCACCACAAAGATGCTCCCAGAAATTCACATCTGCAGAGCAATGGACTGTCTGTTGATAAAGTGCTTTTTTGTGTACTACAGGCATTTTGGAAATAGCTTTTGGATCAAACTAAATGAGTTCCTGTATAAATAAAGAACCTGAGAAATTGCAGCAGGCACTCAGCAAGATATTGGTGTGACAGCTAGACAGATGCAGCGTGACCCACTGCAATTGATGTTTTATATTCAGTGCAGGGTCTAATAAAATGAGTCCCACCATGGAGCTTGTGTGCTCACTGAAATCTGTATTAAACCTCCAATATGAGTTTTGACTGTTGCCGTTGGAGGAGAAGGTGGGGGAAAACAGAAACAAAAGCTCCTGGAATTGTCGTCTGAGTAATCTCTGAACTTCCAGCACCAATCTTAAATACACATTTTCTATTCTAATCAAGTTTAGCGGTGAAATAGTATTTGTATTGTATATGTTGCCTGTCTCTGTAAATTATTTCACAACCCACTGAAACAAAACATACAGCATTTCTCTTAAAAACCTCAGCTCCCTTCTGCTTATCCTGCAAGTCTAACCAAATTGGGTCTACGTGAGATCTCTGCAACTGGTTTTCTAAGTAAGTGCATTATTTATATCCACAGAAACATTTGTTCCTTTACTCAGGAATATGCTAAGAGACAATTGCAAAGGCAGCAAAACATTTTCTGTGAATTCTTGACATGGTGACGTTTGGGGTGTTCATTGGATTCTTTGATGAGCAGGCCTTCACCTCACTTCTGCCTCTGAGGAAAAGACAGATGGAATTGCTAGATGGAGAATTTCTCTCTCTCGCACTCTCTACACATTCACAATTCACATTGCCAAATAGTTCAATGCAGGAAATAAGCCTTCCACGCATTTACAGTATATATTTTTCATCTCTGTCTCTGGCTGGTATTTCCCAGGGTGGAGGATCTTATAACGGTCTACAGTATCTTTACAAGCACTCTTCTTCAGGGATGCACTTAGGCTGTTAGCTGGCTTAATCTGCCCAAGTATGATTCTCTGAGCATACTCCCCAATTGATGCTAAATTGTTACTGTCTATGTTGAAGTTGTGCTTTTTTCATAAACAGAGTAATCTGAGAAATTAATCACATTTAATTAAACTAGCTTAAAATGACATGAGATAAGGTTATAGTATTATAGTTATAACCATGCTAGTTATAATTATAGTAATAAGAATAGTACTTTGAACTTGAATAGAACCTTTCATCTGAGGATCTCAAATTCCCTTTCAGACATGAATTATGGTAACATAGCCTCCCATTGCTTCCTTCAAGCTATGTTCCATACTCTTCTACCCCTCTCCAGCTATGTAGCTGCCCTCTACTACCCCTCACAATCCTCTCTCTCATTCTGATAACTCACTCTCTTATCACCACAGTCTCCCCAACCTCATCAAGTTCAAGTTTATACTTGTTTTCAAGATCTTGCATAAATTCTGCCCTTCCCTGTTTAAATGAGCATGTCTCTCTCTCCCTACAGTTCTACCTACAATGCCAGCATTGACATGCTGTTTGTCCTTAGCTCCAACAAATGTCTTCACACTTTTTCCCATGCTGCTCCTCATAACACACATATGATACTGGCATAGCTATATAGGGTAACCTGGAATTGTGTATAGGACTGGAAAGTCAGACTACTTTTATTTAGGCACCAAAATATGGATTTCGGTGCCTAAAGACTCGATCACATGCGGGGAGCATTCTGGCCCTGAGCCAGCAAAACACATAAGCACGCATGACTTTGAGCATGCAGTTGTATGGTAGGGGGCAGATAACCACACAACTGCTACCCTGGGGTTCTTACACTTTTTCTGAAGCATCTGGTACTGCCACTGTCAGAGACAGGATCCAGGACTAGATGGCCCTCCAGTGTGATCCAGTCTGGCACTTCCTCGGTTCTTAGAAGTTGATTCCAGTTCATTTGCTAGTGAATAATTATGTTCATAACCCCCACACAAACCACCAACACAATTGACAACTTGGAGAGCACACACTGCAGAGAAGCCAAGGACTAAATGGCCAGGAGATTGAACTATCCTGCATGCTATTTGCTACCTAAACAGCTTCCTGTGGCAAAGAGCTCCACCGTCTCATTACACATGGTGACAAAAGACATTTACTTTTATCAGTTTTGAGTTTGCCACCTGTTAATTTCATTGAATTTCTCCTTGTTCTCGTGTTATAAGAAAGAAGTCCTCAATCTACCTCCTCTATACCGTTATTTTATATATTTTTTATCCCATCCCTCTTACTTATTTCCTTTCCAAGGTAAACAATCTCAGTTTTTCATGTCTCTTTGTACAAGTTTTTCCATGTCCCTAATCATTCTCACAGCCCTTCTCTGAATCTTTTCTAATTTCTCAGTAGAACTGAATTTACTTTAATTAAGCCACCAAACAGCTTTCATAGTAGACTTGTGGTCACTCACTAATGCACCAGGGCAAGAGATAAACCAGTTGGCTAGAGCTGAAAGGCTCTGTATATCATTGTCAATCATCCCCTGAGCCATCCAGTCCCCTTATTTCACAACAGATGAACTCAAATTTTAACAAAACAATTACTCCCACACTAAAACCTTGTTTGCCAAGTTCCAGAGACAAGAAATAAATAAATAAAAACCCTTGAAAAATAGAAACTTTAACGATAGCAGTGCTAGCAGCAATTACAGGAATAGTACTGAAGCTTCAGGTTACAGTGAGCTGAATACATACTTACCACACACGTACGTGTGTGTTAAGCTTAGTCCTTGCAAACATAGGGCTTTTCAATTCTGAGCTGTCAGAACATTGTACTTGTTCACCAAAATACTTTAGTGGGAGTTTATACACACATACACATTTAGGTAGAGCTGGGAAAATACTGCAGTTGGGGGGTCTAGAATATTAAGGGAAACATTAATGAAATGCCCATGACATTGCAGAGGGAAGCCAAAGATTATCAGAAAAGTTATGACAAATCAATATATGTCATGATCATATTATCTCTAATTCAGAACACTTGTGCATGACAACATTTTGGTGGTACTACTGCTTCAGTGATTCACATTACTTTCCTTTTTTCCTAAGGAAACTGAAACTTGTTCAGCTAGGAAGCTCGAGGGCTAATTGGCTTGAAACTCTGAGACCATGATTTATGTTCCAAGTTCAGTACTTTAAAATCAGTATGCCTGAGAAAATGACTATATCCAAGGCAAAATTCCTGTGCTCTAAATAAAACTCCAAGGCTGAAGGAATATCTACATATCTGAGTTGCCGATCACCCTAAATCAGAGACAGTACAGGAAGGGATTTTACAATGCCCACAGTAGGAAGGTAGATTGTGTTAGAAATCCAAAGGCTCAGGTTCAGAGGAAGAGACTCACTGAACTGCATAGAGTATGCTATCTTTCACCATGACCAGAGGAGGACCTACCATTGTGTTAACCGAGAACCCCCTGTCCCCACTCAAAAAAACAAAGATATAAAATCAGTATAAAAGAAATTTGCCTTCATTCCAATTCTGTGCACCACTTCCATCTGCTAATTTAATGGAATTGCTTTTCTAGATTAAGGCTCCATGCCAGGTCAGCTGCTTTAATGCCCCACATGTGCACAGTCCAGGAAGCGACTTCATAAAAACAATAGCATTTCAATGAACAGCTCAAATGCCAGTGAAAAACACTTTCAAAAATGCCCTTATTCAAAGAGCAAAATAAGTTACAATGCCCCAGCAAAAGTTTAGACCTAGAGTCCCCACACTGTAGTCACAATATTCAGTGATCCCAGGTTTCTTGCTGTTTTCCAGGTATGGGGGTTCTCCAGGATCCTTGGAACACCACAATGAAGTTTGTGCCACAATACATCATCTTTGCCTCACAGTCAGAGTGGTAGGAAATAAAACCATTTGAGTTCATACAGGTTTTGTGAAAATATTTTTTTGGAATGAATTTGCTTTGCATCTTGGGTTGCACTTTGAGTTTCAGATTCAAGCTACACAAAAATCTCAAAGCAATACTCTTGTGAAACTGCTGATTTTCCCCATATTTCCCTCCACTCCCACAAATAAATAAATAGATACAGATCTGCCCCAATACCAAAGAGTAAGCTTTAATCCAGCCAAGTTTATTTACCTGCTGACGTGGCAGGTTTGGCCGATCGTGGCCCCCCACTGGCCGCAGTTCACCGTCCCGGGCCAATGGGGGCAGTGGGAAGCGGCGAGGGATGTGCTGGCCGCGGCTTCCTGACGCCCCCATTGGCCCAGGACGGTGAACCGTGGCCAGTGGGGGCCGCGATTGGCCAAACCTGCCGTGTCAGCAGGTAAATAAACTGGCCCGGCCCGGCAGGGTGCTTACCCTGGCGAGCCGCGTGCCGAACGTTGCCGACCCCTGCTCTAGATCATAGATCATTAATACCACAGAAACATTTTTATCTATACACAAGTCAATTGTGAATAGAAGACTACAGTAACTTGCACAAATGCTAACTGCATCACAACTCTACATTCAAACCCTTGTGTTATTGCGGAACACTCATTTTTTAACTAAAAAGGTGATTATAGTTTGTGTTTATAGTGGACAAAATAAACAAACTAAGAAATTAATTAAACAAATAAAATGGCGTAGAATTGAATGGAGTTATTATTCTGATACAGTGCAACAAGGCAATAAACATAGCAGTAAAAAAAAAATCTTAATACACAAGCATAGCTTTCTAGTGCCATAAAATGTACTTTCAAGAGAGTAGCACATTACGGTTTAAGTGAAGCTCTTCATTAGATAGTGTGAGAAAATGAGGCATGAAAGGAAGATAGAAAAGCCTTCTTAATAGTTCCTGTGCAGATAATGTAGGCCAAAGACAATCAATAGTCATGCCTCATTTATTTTATGTCTTTGAACACTTGGAAGCAAAATGTTAGTGTATGCTCTTGTTGGGAACCTCAGCTTTGCATTAGTATTGAAAAAATGGATTTGCATATTATGATGTAATTTACACAAAGTTCTATTCAAATGACAGGTTGTTATTGTTAACTAATACGAAAAGCAACACCTACTGTATTATTCTAGATTCATTAAAAATCACTTCATGGAGCCATCAGAAATTTTACTAATTTACTAAGTCAACAAAATGACCCAAACAATCAATATGAAGGTTCATAAACACATTATGAAATCACATTATATGTACATTAAGAGTCACATAAAATACCCTATTAAAAAGACTCACTTGTTACAAACTGTACAACTAGTTCTGATATCAGCAGATTGAAAAGGTATGCTTTCAAATACACTTTATTAATGATGCTTTTAACAGTTAGTGTGCACTGACAATTTTTTTTTTGCTACGTCTTTAAATATTGTAGCTTGTGACAGTTATATCACTGTCTGGCCTCAATTACATACCATCTTCAGCTATTATTAATGGAGCAAAACAGTAGTG
Source organism: Chrysemys picta bellii (assembly GCF_011386835.1). NCBI lineage: Eukaryota > Metazoa > Chordata > Testudines > Emydidae > Chrysemys > Chrysemys picta. Next base: position 114,723,389 of record NC_088796.1, read on the forward strand.
ACTATGACCTGAGATCAGAGCAAAATGGAAGAAAAACTAATATTCAGCACAAATATTGAGGGGAAAGACACACCTCTGGTAAATGCTTAATGCTGGTATGTTTTAAAAAAATGAATCCAACAATGTAAGTAATCAGGTTTGAACTATTTAATGTCAAGTTTGAAACAGAATAGTTCTGCCATATATAAATACTGATTTCTACTAATATTGGACCCATTAGAAAAACGCTAGACAGTTCAATGTCCAGTTAAACAATATATAATTCGGACTTTCATGTCCCTCTCTAGCCCCAAACTCATATAAAAGAGCTCTGAATTTGGTAGAGGGAACTGCAGGCCTGATCCTGCAAATCCTTGCCTGAGTATTCCTTGCTTGTGAGAATAACCTCGTGGGCTTCAATGCTGTAACTTGCTGACAACCAGCATTACCATAATTCCTCAAGAAAGCCAATCATTGAAGTGTATTTACCCTGGTAATTTACCCAGAGTGAGGTCTGGGTTTGATCTAGTATTGTACAGAAAGCAAGATTAAATACAGCAGCATTTATGCTTACATAGGGTAAGCAATGTTCAGACACAAAAGTGTAATGTTATTTTAACTTGTGCCTGATTCCATCAGGCAATCTTAGAATCAGTAAAGAAAAGCTGCTGCGACTTAGTGGAATGGCTCCTCCAGATACAGGGTGATGGTTGCCTTTCCAGGGTCTGAATCAGGGACCTTCAGAACTAGAAACACTGAAACACTATAGCTTGAGCTACAGAATCTAACAGCCTCACATCCTCTGTGGGATGAGACATAGAGGGGGACATGCAACGCACACAGACCAGACTACGTGACTGTATCCAATGATTATCACAGTCTAATGCAGAGATGGAGAAATGACACTATTGTGCAATCTGCCATTAAAAGAGAACTGGATAAATTCATGGAGATTAAATCCATTAATGGCTATTAGCCAGGATGGGTAAGGAATGGTGTCCCTAGACTCTGTTTGTCAGAGGGTGGAGATGGATGGCAGGAGAGAGATCACTTGATCATTACCTGTTAGGTTCACTCCCTCTGGGGCACCTGGTACTGGCCACTGTCGGTAGACAGGATACTGGGCCAGATAGACCTTTGGTCTGACCCAGTACGGCCATTCTTATGTCCTTATTAAAATGAATCTGATACAACTCCCTTTTTTGCCTATTAGATTTTTCAGATCTTGTCTATCTCTAAGAGAACTCATTGTCCTAAATGACCTAAATTCTCTCTCTGAAGGTAATGGCACCAGATAACAATATGCTCCCCATGATAGGATGTGAATGATGTTGGGAAGTATATAACAGCAGTAACCAGTTCCTGTATGCTGTTGCTACAGACAAGGAATAGAATTCATTCCCCCAGAAAACACTATTGTAATGCTACATAATATATAGTAATACAGTCACTCAGCAGGTATCACTGTGGTAGGACGAGTATAGGCACAATCAAAATAATAAGTATCTACTTTAAATCAAACAAGTTCTGTTTGTTAAGAAACAACAAAACCAGTGTAGTTACCGCAACTATTCTGTTTTAAGCATAAATCTTTATAAAATTCAGCTTAACAGTGTTAGTAAGGACAGGGGGATTGGTTGAGGTAAAATGAGATGGTAGCAGCACGGGCTGCAAGATAAAAATTTAAACAAACAATTTACCGTGCAAGCACAGTATTTTTCTTGCTTAGCTTTGTCTGCTGCTTTGTGAATGATCCAGATTTACATCCAAGAAGAACAGGGGGAGAAAACCATTCCCCCCACCACCATGTAGATCAAGAGCAGAGGGGAACAGGAGCAGAAAAACATCACAGGGAGCAGATTTTGAAACAAGAATGTAGTCTTCCTTTTGAAAGAGTGGTGTAAGACAATGAATGGTAGAAAACTAAGCCAAGCATGTTACTCCTTGTGCCAAGCTCCTAATTATCTTACTAACGTAGGCTAGGTTAGTATAGCTCAATGAACAACATATTTGTAACTGTGCAGTCTATCAGCAAATTCCATGGGAATCAGAAGAGATGCCAATTGCAATGAAATTATTAAGACAGCATTCAGGTTCATCTCTATGGTGAGGGGACATCCATCCTCACTGTCTTTCCATCAGAGGTGACAGCACGTGACAGTGTCTGCTACTGCCCTAACTGCTGGTTTCCTGTGTTATGGGTAGCACAACTGACTCATCATTGGCTGGTCCATAACCTGAACTATGCCCAAGCAACTGGGCTCCATCTTTGAAGCAGGCGGTTGAAACACCTATAGAAATTCTGCTGTTCGTAGAAAAGCAGGTCAGCTGAATTTGGGCTATGTTTGCCCCTTCTTCCCCTCCTCCCCCCAACCAAAAAAAACCCAACACTATCTCCTTAACTACTCTCCAAATCTTTACACTGGTCCTGTGATCAAGATGGCCAGGAACCAGTGATATCTTGGGGTGGGAGCGTGGTGAAAAGTTGTTTTGCAGACCCATCCAAAAATGCCAAACCTTTCTGTTTGTGACCTCTTCATACCCTTGGAAATGGCTCCTTGCTAAGACAGAAGGGCACAAGATATTTTCTCTAAGGCTGGAAGTGAATGCTCTAATCTCTACATAGCTATAGTATGTTGTGTAATAGGTATAAGAGGACACTATATTCCAAATAGGAGCATGGAAGTGAAACTTTTCTATCATACCCTGTTTGTGCATGTATAGTGAGTAGTGAATCTCTCTCCAACCATCTCAATGCTCCAGTTCATCTAGAGTAATCAAAGATGTTAAGGTATATCCAGGAGCGGCACCAGGGTTTTTGCCTCCCTAGGCGGCAGCGCTCCTCCTCTGAGCATTCGGCGGCGGGGGTCCTTCCGTTCCGTGCCTTTGGGGCACTTTGGTGGCGGATCCCGGAGCGAGTGAAGGAGCCACCGCCGAAGATCTGGAGCGGAAGGACCCCCCGCCGCCGAATTTCCGCCAAGGGCAGCAAAATGCCGCCCCCCAAATCCTGCCGCCCTAGGCGACTGCCTAGGGTCGCCTAGTGGAAGCACCGGCCTGGGTGTATCACAATTAGACATAAGACTCCCAGACCTAGTTGTAGTACAGATTATCTGTCTAGGTTACTGAGATTCCCCCCCACACACACACGCACAGAGTCACATGGCTGAGGGTGAGAATTAAAAGCATGTTGGCTCTTGTGTGTAAATCCTAAGGTTACAAAATGTCAGTCTACAGGGAGGCATGATGTACAGTGGAGACATCCATGAATGACAGCATTAGCACCAGTTTATGTGATACATTAACATAGCTTAATCCTTTGCCACAAGCCGTCAGCTCCAGTGGAAAAAAACGATAAAGTAACATGGGCCATTAGAGAGAATTTGGAGAAATTCACTCAAGGGGCTTATAATTAACACGTGTCATCACTTTGACCTCACCATCTGTCTCTCTCTTTGTCCTTAACATGGTAGTTGTCTGTCTGTTATTTAAATCCTGTCTAAATGGATCTCCATTCCCTTATAACACCATATATCTGACAGATCTTCAAGTCTGAGGGAATACAAAGCCTTCTGTGAAGGGTATGGTTTCTAGTAGTAGATAGGAATTTTGGGTAGGGTTTTCCAAAGCACTCAGCAATGGCCTAACTCTGCTCCCACTGAAGTCCATGGGAATTTTTCTATTGACTTTAATGGAAGCTGATTGAGCAATGCTCAGCACTTTTTAAAATCCCACCCTTACTATTTAGTTTGAATAAAGTTACTAGTCTCTATGGCGGCTGACCCATATCTAGGGAAGACAACACAAAATTGTCTTTATGTGAGTTTCAACCTGTTTCATTTCCTGAGGTACGGAAAGTTCTTGAACTTTGGGATAACCTAAGAGATGAACCCATGCCTACATTGGAAAATTCTATTCTGAGATATTGCTACCATTAGTGAAGGAGATTGTCAAAATTTCCCCACACAAGCATAAGCTGTCAGTAGGTCTTAAATAAGCAACTTTATACCCTTACTCCAAAAAACACTCTTGATTATGAGAGCATTACCAGTTATCACCCTTTCTGTCTAATATCCTCTAATATCCTGTATTTAGGGAGGCTTAATGAGAAACTGTGGTGAAGCAATGCTGATAATACCCCCCATTCACATGATCCCTGTCAATCTAGGTATTGTTTGGCACTAGTCTTGTTAGCTGATTGTCTCCTTTTGACAATGGACAAAGTGTCCATGCTGTTTCTTTTAAACTCTGCCAGTTGCCTTTGACAATAATGGCCAAGAGATAGGATTGAAAGCTGCCAAGAACTAGGTAGGGATAGATGGGGTTATTCTTGAATGAATCCACTATTTTCTCTCTGTGAGAACCCAGTCAGTAGGGCAGGACCATTGTTCATCTGCTCCGTGGACTCTCTCATGCAGATTACTCCAAGGTTCTATTCCAACACCCATCTACGTGATGCCTTTATATCATGTAATGAAATGATGCAGGTTACTATGCCTTCAACATGCCAATGACACTCAGATTTACCTCATTGGACCAGGATGGAGCAGGGTTGGCTTTCTAAGGGTCTATAGAATGGGGTTTGGAAGAGAGCTAGTTGACAGAGTCTGAACCCAGACAAAGTACTGTTGATAAGTTGGGGAAAAGGGGGAATAGAGGAAGCAACAGACCCAGTATTCCCCTCCGTTCTTCTGAGGAAGTCTACATAATGCATAGCCAGAAGATTGCAACTTTTCCTCTCAGATATGGAAGCCTTTGTCACTTCCAGAGTGGACTGTCTTTGTTCAAGAGAGCTCACATTTTTTGACCTTCCAGGTGTAAAGTAAAACCCACTTTATTGACCAAGCATCTGGGGATGGCTACAGTGACAAAGGTGGGAATGTGAGAGGAATGGAGATTTTGAGAGGTCATATTTGCTTGAGGATTGGTGGTTGTCAGAGAACCTAGTGGAGGAACTGCTGGCATTGTGATTTTGTAATGATTTTTGCAGTGTAATTTCAATTGATCGCATTTGTCCTTAGGTGCTGTGTACTGCATCACTGAAGCTATTGAAATCCAGATAAATAAATATTGATGCAATGCACACTATAACTAACAACCACTGTGAAGCTTCAGCTGACACAAAATATTGCTGCTAACTTATTTAGTGCTGCTTCCTGGAGGGAACACTATACTCATGTACCTCATTCTTCACTGGCTTTCCTTTTGCTTTTGGGGTACAATTCTAGCTTTTGGTGTTGACATATAAAGTCACAATGATTTAGGTGTTTGATACCTTAGACACCACAGGTAGTTGAAGGTCTTGAGCTAACTGGCCTGATCCTACTCCCATTGAAATAGATGACAAAACTCCCATTCACTGCACTGGTGCAGGATCTGAAATATAGACTCCCCTTCAGACAACTTAGCTTACACAAGGAGGTTGTTGGTAGAGAACTCAGCTTTGGAAATCATTTTGCTCTACCAGAACTTGAATCTATTGACCTTCAGGGTTGTGGCGTGGCAGGGCTTCGCCACAGATTCCAAGTGTACAATGCCATGCCCTGTCTTCTTTGAGAAGGTTTGTCGTTTAAACATAAGCAAAAAAAACCAAACAAAAACAATTTCTCAGCTCACCCTTTGTCCTAGGTTTTCACAGCCTCTGCTCCCAGGAGTCTCTAGTAATCCTGCTCCTTGCAGCTTCCCAGTCCCAGCCACCTTTCTTCTCAACCAGTCCTTATTCAGCCAGCTCTGCTCTCAGGACAGTCTTCCTGGTCATCTAGCCCCAGGAATCCACCAAAACTCTGCTCCTCTGTGGTTTCTCTCTCCAGGCAGAGCCTGTCCCAATAACTCCTCCTCTTCCTTTTCTCTGACAGCCCCAGGGGTAGTCCTGCCCCCCTTAAATTGGCTCAATTGGGCCCACCTGTTCTGACACAGGGGCACTGGGCCTGGTCTATTCACTGGGACCGGTTACCCTTGTGACAAGGGTACATTGCAAAGCTTATTTCCCAGGCACCCTCTGAGGAGAGATGTGGGGGAAGCGTCTCAGCCTTGGTGGTTAGAGGATTTTTAACTGACATTGGTTCACCTCAAGTTCCTAGAGAGAGAGTTTTCAAAGTTTGAAATTTCAATGAAACTTTGATTAAAAAAAAAAGCAACAATTTTTGTTAAAGTTACATCCCATTTTTTGGCTAGCTCTCATTTTTGAAAGAAAGAGGTTCATAGCTGTCCCTATAACACTGGATGAACACATTGTTAAAAAAAACACTGAAATAAAATGGTTTTTAATCGATGGTTGCAGGGTGTGTGTGAATATCAACTAGCCCTAAAAATGCTGGAATGTACTTTCATCAATGACTCTTCTTCATATCCCACTGAAAAAATAAAGGTTACGTCCTTCCCTATACTGAGGTTTCATCTGGATTGACTGGTCATCTCCTTTCAAAGATCCCCTAAAAATGTCCTATCTTTGGCTGGCTTCAGGATCCATTGCAAGGTGTCTCTGTTTGGGACATATACTAGTGATCATTTTGGGGACACCTATATTACACCTATACACTGGGCAGGGGTATTAAGTTAACATTATGTCAGTCCTACTGGACATTGACTATTTGTGGGATAATTTTGGCTCAAAAGGGATAAGTTTTTAAGGTGTTTTTACATTTTGTGGATCTTCAGTATAAGGAAGCCAGAAACCGAATCAATGGTATAGTGCCATGCTTTCAAAAATAACTATCCCTTTGTCTTTTCTAATTCTAGGGATCTTTAACTAACACTTCTAAAACTCCTGTGATACCTAAGGTATAAGCCATAAGCACTGGCAGTCTAAAACTACACTGCATTTGTGGATAAAGCTATCACTATGCAGTTGTAGTCGTTCTTTTCAATCCTGACCAATACTATTTACATATCAGTCTGGGTTCAGAGAAACCACAGAGCTAACAGTGTTTTGGCAAGGGTCTATGCTGATCTTCTTTCGCTGATTCTGAAGAAAGTTCATATTATGTTGGGTCTCTCTGAAGCTTCTCAGGATGAATTCACAGACTTTTTGGATCTTTTCCACTGGCACTTGCTTAAGTTCTTTGCTGAATCAGGGCCTTGTGTGGTAGCTCTCTTTCAAGTACCTTTTGTGAGAGTTGTTTCCAGTTCCCACTGAAGCTCATCTATGGTGGTTAGAACACAATAGTGTTCTTGCATGCGCCAGTGTTCTCCTTTGGAAAATGAGCACATTAAAATGTGAGGTATGTTAGCCAGCACTCAGATGCACACTCAGATGAAGCTGTTACAAAAGTGTTTAGTTTGGAATCTTTGCCTGCCTGGATTTTATACACAAAATACTGTCCTGGCTCTTCCTTTCTTATATGCCCTCACTGCTTTCTTTCATCATACTCATAGGTCTAAAACATTGTATTATGGACACAGTATTCAACTATAGTAGGTTCTAAAAAATTTAAGACACTGTTCCCACTGCCTCTGCTAAATAATCTACTGTCATACCTTAGAGACTGCTCTGTCATATCAGTTTTGTGGTTAGCACTTGATTTTAATATCCTAAACAGTTGCCAGAGTACAGCCAATAATAATGCTTTCCACTTAAATAAGGTAGCACTTTTAATCCACAGATCTCAAATCACTTTACCAAATGCATTGCTGTCCTCGAATGAGATAGTTTAGATGCTACTGTAACTGAAATGAAGACACTATGATCATTTTAGCCCCCTTTTCAGACTTTTCAGCAGCTCACCATTGGCTTCATTTAGGAGCAAATGCCCCTTAACATGGCTAAGATCAATTGGTGATTATGCCATAAAAACAATTCCAAGGCAAACACTTGAACTTGATAAGAAAGTTGCAACCTTCTTTTATGCTAACATCATCCTCTTCAATATAGCACAGTTTCAGCAATTTAAAGAAGTGATTTAATCCCTTCATCCTGGTTATAGTCCCTCCAGAGTCATTTAAACTTATATGTCTACTGCGAGATGCTGCATGTGAAGAAACAGAAAAAAAAATAAAGGAAAAAGTAAAACCATTAACATTGATATTAATGCTAGATAGCTGGTAGAAGACAAGAAGTGACCTGATAATGGCTATAAACATCCATACATTCTTAGTTAATACTATTGATTCTAAATCTGAAAAGAAAACTGCAGAATATTGTGTCTTAGTTGCTGATGATGCCGCCCAAGAACACAGAAATATGCATGAAAAAGAAGTTTTTACTATTTGGTCGGACAACAAAAATAAAATAAAACCAAACAGGTGAATTTCTAAGATTAAAATCATATTACACTTTTGATATACGGGTGCTCAGCACACTATTAAAACCTTGTTGAGAAAACAGCAATACTAAAGCAAACCGTGGAAGTTCAAAATGTTTTCTACAATTATGGTTGGCCGCTGTGCTGAAAGACTGAAAAAGAAGGCCTGATGCTTCAGCTTTTCCAATGACACTCAGGAGAACTCTTAAGAAGATTGCGATCCCTAATAAGTATGTTGAAATTCTAGCACAAGAAAGATTTTGATCAGATCATAGCATGCATTTTGCACAATAATTGTATCTACAGAAAGATATTAGACTTCCAAAAAATAACTGAATGCTGTTTCAGAGTTTAGGCGGATGGGACGTTATAGTCATATCAGTCGAAATCTGGAGTGGTCTAAATAACAATGAACTGGATGCACACAAGGACAAAACCAAAAACCAATTCAAAGAAGCTATGAAATCTACCCATGATTTAGCCCACGTGACTGATCCCAAATACAATGGTCAACATTGACCAGGAAGATGCTGAAATGTTGCTTATGGAAGATAATGCAGAGTTCCTCCCATCTCTTGGCATTAAATATTGAAGATCCAGATTTCTATCCCAAAGTAGAGCTTGAGAAGCTGGCTGTGTTAAAATTACAATATGCTTCATCAAAATGGTGGAAAATTTTAGAACTGAAGTCTCAGGCACTGGCACATTTGATGTTGGAATTTTGCCCATTTTTAGCAGACTTGCTAACATGTCCAGTCATCTTAACATCAGTCAAGCATGTTTTCAGTACGTTCACATTTATTTGGCCAAACCAACAGACTCTAGATGCTGAAAATCAAAGCTGGTAAAACAAACAAAACACATGACTGGTATATACGGGCAGCTACAAAAGAAAGGCAAGGCCTAACCAAGTAACAGACTGGGGACGCCGTTATTATGCTGTGTGTTTTACCTGCAGAAATGCAAGCATTTAAACTTGGACAACGTGTGCCTGTTTTATATTTGATGAGTAAATCTTCTTATGAAGTGAACCACATTGGACAAGATTCCAGTACTATCACTCTACAAAGTCGATAGAAGTCAATAGACTTCTCGCAGAGTAAGATGCTACTAGGCATGAATAAGTATACCAGAATCTAGCCCATTGTATGTGTGTTGTGTTTCATTTAAGGAAGACTTTGCAGTTCTTTATTTCCCCATCACTTATTTTCCTAGGAAAAACAGTGGGGTTCTTCAGGTAGAGAAAAATCACAGCTATTCTCACACAAGATCATACAACATCTCAATAACAGAGAACAAAAAGTCTTCTGCCCTGACTCCCATCCCCACTTTCTCTCCACTAAAGTACAGCTACCCAAATCCCATCATACCTGCTGCACCATCTGTAGTCCAAACATCCATAGTGCATAGTGTTTGTTCCAATGTCTTTTTAAATGTTTCCCTTAAATAAAATTTCTACCTAGTCTTAGACTTTTGCTAAACACTACTGCTGTGATTTTAACATGCCCAAGGTGGCCTCAGTGTGTTACTTTAGTTCTGAGAGAATTACATTGGCTTCCTATTCAACATTGAATTGATTTTAAAATTGCTGTATGATGACTTACAGTATAAAGCACTGCACAATTTGGAACCTCTGTATTTATCTGGGCTATTATCTCTCTAAGAGTCTAGCTGTTGTTTGAGACCATCTGAAGTTGGCTATTTCAAAACAGTGCGCATACTTTTAGCAGTTATACATGCCAATTTGGAACTCATTCCCAGCTGGGGTCTAGAATGCAGAGTCAGACTCATTCAAACCTAAACTTTTATCTTTTTACTCAGGCATGTTCACTGAATGAACACTTCTTACCCTTCGTATTTTGTGTAGTTAATGTAAAAACACCCCAAAATGCTTTTGCATTAAAAAAGCTACATAAGCTTTTATTTGTATTGTATTCTAAATCTCTTGCCGATGCTAAATAGTTGAGATTACTTTCTAATACATACCAGGGTTTGGATTATTAATAATGAAAGGGTGTCAAATAGTCCATCTACTAAATTATTCTTGAGTCAGACTTGCAAGGTTACCCATTTATAACTGAAGTGCCTTATAAAACAGATTTACAAATCACTTGCCTATAAATACATGTCATTTTTTAAGCCAAGTAGCAGTGACAAAGTACTAACAGAGAGTCTATTGGAACCATTGTGCCAAAGATGCTACTTCAGGTCGGTCAGGATGATCAGGATCTGCCCGTTCTGGAATAAAAATTAAACCCACAAATGTTTATGATTAACCCCTCTGGTTTAGCTAGCCTTGCCCTTAGGATCACCCCCTAAACGTGAAGGGCAAAAGCTTAAGGTGCCTAAATCCCATTGACTTTCAATGAAACTTTTGATCCTGTGGGCCAAGGGCTTGTCTACATGAACAGCTCATGGCAACCTGAGGTGTAAATCTACCCCACACATGCCTGCTGCACAGACCCTGCTGCCATGCCCTAAAAGTCCCCTAGTTCGCTCTGATCTACGCATTGGGGAACTTTTAGTGCATGGCACCAGGGCCATGCGAACACTTAGCACACAGCAAGATAGTGCGCGATAGATTAACTCCCCATTTTGCCACAAAGTATGGGCTAGTACACACTAGGGCTTACTTCGGTTAATTTAAGTCACTCAGGGAGGGTGGAAAAACCATGCCCCTGAGCGATGTAAGTTACACCAACATAAGCATCCGTGTGGACAGTGCTTTGTCAGCAGGAGAAGCTGACATAGCTACTGACATAGCTACTGCTGCTCGGGGAGGTGGAGTAACTATGCCAACGGGAGAGCTCTCTCCCATCCGCATAGAGCATCTGTACTAGCAGCGCTACAGCGGTGCAACTACATCGGTACAGATGTGCCACTGTAGCTATTCTAGTGTAGACTAGCCCTAAGTGTTCAAAAGTCACTTTTGAAAATGAAACGACGTCAGTTTTGGAAATTTTACTCCTACACATGTATATCTCCTCCTTGGTAAATCAGACTTTGAACTGTCCACAAAATAAAAATACTATTGTCTAGCACATCTAAGGAAAAACAAGTTTCAAAAACTGAGTGTTGCTTCTACACCAGAACACAGTCCTATTCCCACATTTCCCCTATTTGGGCTGCCAGAAGATGGCAGTACATAATGCATCGTTCATTTGCTGAATTTATTCATAGTAGATATCACTCTTCTCTGTGTTCTTTCATTCACATTAGCACAATTAATGCTATGTTTTAAGACTGATAACCTTACCACCACATTCTATATGATCTGAACAAGAATACCCTTCATAATTTAGCTTTCTTTGTGGATATCATTAAACATTTTCAGCATTTTTCCGGAGAGAAATGTTTCTGAAGAATCCAAGGTCACTACAAACTGAAATGTTTGATTTGATATAAAGCTTCCATGTAACCAAATGATTTGACTACCAACTTAAGTCCATATTTTATAATCGAGTATTAAACATAACAAATGATCATGAAAATGTTTCAGATCTGGGCTTACATACGATAGTTGTGTCCTATAAATAAAATACTAATATCCAACATCCTCTCTTCCTGCCTCACATCCTCGCCCTCCAAAACAATAAACTGCTATATAAAATTGCTATCAAAAGCAATGGAAATACAGTGAGCCAAAGAGTGATTTATAAGGGGCCTAGTTTATCTGCTTTCCTCATATGCAGTGAACAGCAATTGTTTAAAAATGCCCTGTTATATCTTTCTACTGGAGATATGAAGTTAAAAATAACATGCCAAATATAAGAAAGAATGTTAGAAGTTGAACATGGTGCAAAGATAAAAAGCAGATTTTCTAAGTTGTCTTTGAGGTGGACAACACTAAGGATAATATTTGCCACAAGCCCTGTATATGGGGTAATGCAACCTTGTTCTGCCCCAGGAGCCAATCAGGAAGCAGACTCCGAATTAGTGGTTGGCAGCACTGACAAGAAACATGTCAGCAGCTCCCTGGGGATCCCAGGGTCTGCGGTTCTGGGACAGCCCTGCCATGCAAATTGCTCCAGGGCTTCCAAACTCTCAGGGCAGCTGGGTCTCCAGGATTTGGGCAACCCAGGGAGCCAGCTGGGCCAGGAGTCTGGCTTGGTGGCAAGCAGTCTGGAAGCCCTGAAAGCACCAGCTTGAACTGGGGCTCTCAGGATTTCCAGGCTCTCTGCTGGGCTCCTGCAGCAGGTACCCTGGAAGCCCAAGGTGAGCTGGGACCCAGGGTTCACAAGGATTTCAAGGTCCCACCTCTGTGTCAGGGTGCCTGGAAACCAAGAGTCCTGACTTGAGCTGGGGTTTTCATTGAATCCAAAGTGTTTTTGTGCAACATTTCAGGTTCCACAAATTGGCTTTTTCCCCCCCCAAAAAACTCTATTTCATCTGAAAACGTCCAACCAGCCGTAATGGCTGCCCTGGCACCACTCTTCCCTGGTGCTCTTCCCTGTACTAATTTTGGAGATAGTGGAGAGTAGGCCTGGTGGTTATCCTGTACCCTGTCAAACCTGTGATGTCTTCTGGGGTCTATGTGGAAGCCCAGTGGATTCAGGGAAACTAAGCCCAAGAATGTTAAAATGCAGTCCTACTCTGAAAAGTTTGGGGAAAATGTCATTGAGGGGTTCTGAGTTTACCGTGTCTCTGTCTGGGACTGCAATGTGGGTGATCATGCCTAGAGGTCAGAGCAGGAGTCAAGCAGCCAGGAAACAGAACAGAGGGTCAGAGCCAGGTTAACTAGAGGGAGGTAAGACAGGGGAAAGGCTAGGGGGTAAGGCAGGAGCAGGACTGGGTCTGGGATATGAACAAGGCAAAAGCAGAACTGGGAACAAGACAGGAGCAGAAGCTAAAACATCCACAGGTCAATGCTTTGAGCAGCTATTGAACTGGTGCTGCTGTTGGGACCAAGCCTGCTAGCTTCTTAGCTAATGAGGAAGGCATTCCGTCAAGCAGTGCCACACAGCTGGGCTCGTTAGGCTGCCAGGGGACTGAGTAGGCTCATCTGCAGGACCTTATTCCTGACACGCTCACATATTCCCATATTAAACATACTCAGCTTACTACTAATGAAGATGTGCGTGTTTGGTACTTATCTAACTGTCAGCCCTTCAGGCTTAGCCTGGACTCTTCTCTTCACAAGCATCACTACCTGTAAAAGTTCTGCAGGCCAAATTCTGCCCTCTGTTATACCTGTGCAATCCATGGTCTTCAAAACAAGTCCTCATTGGCACCTGTGCCACCTCATTAGTATTACTGAGGCTGCACAGGTGAAGTCAATTATCCATCTAATTGTACTTTATAATAATGAGCAATTCTGCTGATGATGCACAAGGAGGAATAGAATCCAGCCCAGTCTCTCTTAGCTGTCTTGGTTCTGCAGGGCTAATTGAAATAAAAAGTAGTTCATAGTTATTTGAGCAACCAAAGTAATGGGATATGACCCCAAATACATACATGGAGCAAAGATATAAAGCAAGTAGGTGCAGTTTTACATAGTTATTTTGCAAAGTAGAGCAAACACGTTAAAACAAACAGACAGAATTAATGGAAGAAAAATGGCTATTGAGATTGGACCCCGCAGGCCATCCTTCAGCCTGAAGCAAACTTTTACAGCGCCGTAATGAACCTTTGAAAATTAATTTATAATGTAAGTGCTAACACAGCTTTCACCACAGTATAGCTCCGTAAAGGGCAATGTCAGAAGATTAGAATGAAGAGGCAGAATCTGATCAAAAATAGATGCGGAAGCGGAATCTATTTATGAATCTGTTCGTAAATGAAGGATGAGGGCAATGGGATTTGACAGGACTGTTGGAAATGCTTCTTTATTTCCATCCTTTCAACATTTTTAATTTCCTAAACAAAACACATCACTGTCTAACTATGTTCTGCCTAAGGGGACAGCTTACTCACAGAGATTCTCAGAGTGCTCTGGGGATAACTAGGGGCCTGCAGAGCCTTACATGACACTCCACAGAATAGTGTGAAAACTAAGAAAGGTGAGGTCCGGGGTGTTCTCCCTCATGAAGCAGACCACAGAACGGAAATCGTGGAGAATGTTGTGTGTATGCCAGGATCAGGGTGAAGTTAGATAAAAACATAAAATACACTTGCTGGAAGACTGCAAGGTAACATTACTTAATTTCTTAGAAATTAGAACCCAAAACACATAAGAACCCCCAAACTGATGACAAAAGCAGGCAGTTTCCTAAAATGGAGGATCACAACTCACCCCACCTTACTCTAGGCAGGCTATCTGCACAACTGACTCTTACTGAATGCTTCCCTAGATAGCCCCCTCGCCTGGAAGCAGGAGCCGGAAACCCCTTACAAATTAAAGTTATAGTTTGTAATTTTAACAGTTTTCTATACACCACAAAGTCTACACAGGTAGTGGTTTAAAGCTTACCTCTGGAACATCTAGCACTCCTTCAACTCCATTCTGAGGTTAAAACATAAAATAAAAAGGTATACTATGCAATTTACTGCATAGAGATTTATTGGATAAGGTGGCTTCTTCTCTTCTCCACCCCACCCCCTTTTTTTTTTTTTTAAAGACACCATGTCTGCTCCAATGGACACTGTAATTCTCAAGACTCCTTTGGTAACAATACAAGTTTGCCTCTGTCATCTTGGCTAGAATTTCACCTTCTTCTAAAGTTATACAGTATATGGCCTGACTCTGGGTTTCTCTCCCATCCCCCATACATCTTTAGTTAATCGCCTAAATAAGCAGCCTTATTTTCCAAAGTGCTGAGCACCCAGCAGTTCCCACTGAAGTAAGTGAAAGCTGCCAGATACTCAGCTCTTTTGAAAACCAAGTCACTTAGTTGCCTAAATATGGATTTAAGAGTCTGACATTAAGCTCCCAGATTTGCAAATCTTTGTCTATAATCCAACATCAAGGGGAAAATAATTCAATAAAACACAGTTAACTACAAGAAAGAATTGTACATTGAGTTATCTCAAACCTGAAGAAACTTTTTTAAAAAAAAAGACACCTCCTCATTAGTGGTTAATTAAATGGATACTGTCATCTTAAATGTCACACTTTAGTTTGAGTTTTGTCTTTTAATTTATTACTGAAAGAAGTAATACCCAAGATGACTGTCACTGAAAGACTGGGGATAGAAAGATATTTTTTATCTATTTTCCTTCCTTCTATTTACTATGTGAATTTCACAAAACATTGTGTAAACCTACCCATGTTGGCCTGGAACCAACCAAGGTTTGCTTGAAAGGTTTCTTTATATAAAATCTCAGCAAAACTTCACATCTGATATTAGCAGCTAGCCATTTTATTTCTATAATAAGCTGAAAACAAAAATGCGGAATTTAAACTCTCCTGAACTTGGGGGTTCAAAATTTGGAACTAAATCTGAACTGCTCAGAAGGAGTGCTGGATTTGGCCTACAATAGAGGTGTGAATTCAGATCTGAACCAACAGTTGGGAGGTTGGTTCACACCCCACTTTTAATCAGGTTCATTTTAGATTTAGGATTGAGGAGGATTCAAACACCCTGCTAGTCTATATGCCATGCAAGCACTTCTACCAGTTTGCTGCCATCTTGTCCCACCTCAGTCAGCTATTCCATGCAGATTCATAGAGGGTAAAGGCCAGAAGGAACCATTGTGATCATCTAGTCTGATCTTCTGTACAACACAGGCTACAGTACTTACATGAATTATTTTTTCCTTTAAATCCAATCGCTGTAGATGAATTAGAGCACATCTTTTAGAAAAAAAAATCCAATATTGATTTAACAATATCCATTAATGGAGAATCTACCACAACCCTTGATATCCAATGGTTAATTACCATCACTGGTAAAAATCTGCACCTTTGCTCCAGATGATTTTCTCTAGCTTCAAATTTCAACCATTGGATCCTGTTCTACGTTGGTCTGCTCAAAGAGCCCTGTATTTCTGTCCCCTGTTATGTTCACAGCATATACACAGAGAAGTTAGATAAAAACAAAAACACTATCTGGAAAGTTGCAACATGACTCTTTCTTAGCATACAGAACAGTAACGTATGAGAACCCTGAAAACAGAAACCCAAAGCAGGCTGCTCCCAATGCAGAGAGGCACAACTCATCAGACCTCGTCCTAGGCTGTTTTTTTCTAGACTGGCTGCTGCTAGGCCTAGATCACATACTTCACTATAGAGCCCCCTTAGTCTGGAAGCAGGACCAGGAAACAACCCTTCCCCCGGCTCCACTCTTAAAAGTGATAGCTTGCAGTTCAAACACGGCCCTTAATACGTTACACCCATGTAAACACTTGTAGACTATGATCAGGTCTTCTCTTAGCTGTCTCTAAATTAAGCTAAATATATTGAGCTCCTTGAGTCTATAACTATGGTTTCCAGTTCTTTAATCATTCTTATGGCTTTTCTCTGAATCCTCTCAATTTCTAAAAAATCCTCTTTGAATTGTGGACACGGTATTCCAGTAGTGATCGCAGAAAGATAACATAACCTCCCTACATGTATTTGATATTCCCCTGTTTATATATACACAAGGATCACATTAGCTCTTTTGGCACCAGCATCACACTGAGAGCTCATGTTCAGCTGATTATCTACCATAACCCCCAAGTTTTTTCCAGAGTCACTGCTTCCTAGAATAGAATCCCCCATTGTGTAAGTATGGCCTACATTCTTTTTAGACAGATGATGAGCTAGTGCTCCCTCACCCTCCCTCCTGAAAGTACAGAGCTAGAACAGGTGAGTTTAGAACAGTCTAGGGACCAGCAACTACTACCCACTTGGCTCCCATCACCAACCGGGAGGAACATTCTCTCATTTGCCTCCTGCTAGGCCTGGTGGGCAATGCAGGGCTGTATCAAATGTGCGGGGTTCCTGTATGTGAGAGGTCTGTAATGTGTGTGGAGTCTATTAAAAGTGTGTAGTCTGCATTAGTTGGGTGTGGGTCTATGGGTGGGGCAATTTGCATTAGTGGTGTGTATGGGGTATCTATCAATTGTGGGTAGGCAAAACTAAATGTTCTGGGTTGTGAGGAATGTTAGAATTAACTGTTAAATCACTTGTTTGTCACTTGGTGTGACCTCCCCACACCCTTACACCCACACCCACACAGAGTCTTGATATGATCCCCTGCTTCCTGGGCAGGAAGTGGAGTGGAGAGCAGCTGCTGATCCCCCACCTATTCTAACCACTTAATTGTTGACCAATCACTGATTGGGTCTGGATTTTCACAGATGGAAGGAGCTTCAGCAAACAGTAACGTCCCCTCCACCAATTGGACCCCTGGTTTTGAGTCTAACAAAACGAGGAGCGTTATGCATGGTTTCAGGGTTTATTAAAAAGACTTTTGAACAGCTCTAAAACGTCACAGGAACAGGGTGAAAAAAGAACAGATCTTCATTCATGGAGTTAGGTTAGGTCATTCAGAAGTGAATTTCTCTCTGCTACTTTCTTTTTTAACTTATCAGCCAAGACACGAATTCAGCTATAATTAATATTTGGTTCATTCACAAAAATATATGCATTAGAATGTCTGCATATAGGCATAGTGGACTGCAAGCGAATGTGCACTTCTAGTACAATGTACTCATATATATTGGGATTACATTTATTACTAGGAAATAATTACATTATAACTCAATGAAGAATATGCATGGTAGTGTAGAGAAATAAGAAAGACTTTAGTATTAAACATGAAGTTCAAATGCTACTAATAATAGAACATTTAAAATAACTATTGGCAAGGCATTTGCTTGTCAAGGAGACAAATGTCCAATTTTGAAGGTACTCAGTCTCTTGCCTCATGAAAATATTTGCAGGGATGTCATATTTTCAGTCTAGCAACTTAAACACAGTGATCACCCCCTCCCCCGTACTTCTACAGATAAACGAAAAGTGTGATGTGCCACAGCTGACAAAGTACACACACAATCACCAAGCAATACTGCATATGAATGATTAAGTTAGCTGTTGAGATTATTGTACCAGAAATCTTACATGCTAAAGAATGGTAAAGAACCAAACTAATGACAGCAGTAAGATGGAAAGCAACCATATGAGTCATTGGAGTGCTTGTCTGGACTATATTGATCTACACTTAGAACAACAAATGAGACTGAGAAAAAAGGAATGACAGGAAGAGAAGGTGCCCTTGACTCTACCATTCCTGGAACTGAGTAGCAGGGACTGTTTACACATAGCTGCAATACACAGTGTATTCCTGGTCCTGTTGCACCACCTCATTACACAGAGCTCTGCATAACCCAAATTGTGGGGACCAGAACAAAGGTAGGCCAACCAGAGCACTGATATAATACTTTAGACACTAAAATCCTGCATCTTGGCAGGGGGTTAGACTAGATGACCCTTGCGGGCCCTTCTAATCCTATGGATCTATGATTCTCATAGGCAGGCTCTGCAGACAGATAGCTTATTTAACCTGACTGCCTCTCAGACAGATTCCCTTGGAGTGGGTTAGTGGCAATATTGCTGCTGCCCTCCTACAAGGTGAATCCCCTTTTGACAAATAGGGCACAGTTCACCCTCAGTCACAAGGAGTGACTGGGTTTAAGATTTCTTCTCACACATTGTTTTGCTCGCAGATACTCACATCTCTAAAGCTACAAAAATCAGGAGTCACGTACCAAAAATTCATGACATTGGCTTAAAAATAATGGGAGTTTAAGGATAAATTTTGAGGATTCCTTATCTATTTGCCTTCTGGCTTTTGAATCATTGGGGTTCACATTTTCAAGCTTCTCTCCTCAGCGGAGAGGGCTATAAACTTTTTTTTTTTTTTTTTAATGAAAGTGAAGTTTCTGGAGTAATTATGGCACAGCAGTGTTTAGAGCTTTATAAAAACCATCAAAAACCACTGCACAGATGCTGTAAATGACATCTCCGCTTTGTTCCAGAAAGGTCTGAGTTTGATATAGGTTGACCCCTTTCTGGGTTATCACAGGACCAGCCCTTTTTGAGGTAACTGTCCTGGGAAATCTGTCAGGGTGCTCAGTACACATTGCCAATTGTCCAATTGTTTGGGCTCAGGATCATCCCAGATGTCCCTTTTTTTGTACCTCAGAGATTACACCCTAGCCTGGTGTGATGTTGCAGTCTATATAATTTTATAAAAATATGCTAATGAGTGAATATAATGTACCTGGAATATGCTTCATGCAGAAGGACTCTTGTAAGGTATCATTACAAACCTTATAATCTACTGAGTGTGATCATCCTATTTGTATAAATGTAGCACTCTTGTATCTGAAACTAGAAATATGAAATATAACTCTGAGGGCCTATTGTAATTATGCAAAGTGTGGGCCATTAATGGTGGCTTGGAATCTTGATGACTGCCATTAACCAGGACAATTGTCTGCAGATGGGTGTGATTTACCTATAAGTCTTCCTGTATATGCTGGCAATTGGGGCAAGTAATTCAGACCCTGGTCTGTGTTGGAGCAGACAGGAGTGTCTGGCTCAGCAAAACAAGGTCCTGGGGTCCCGAACTGGCAGGGAAAGAAGGGCTAGAACTAGTCTTGGCACATCGGGTGGCAGCTCCCAAGGGGGTTTCTGTGATCCAACCCGTCACACCTGGGACTAAGTGAATAGAACCTGTCTGGTCATTCAGTGACAGACCTGCGGGTGGCTATATTACAACAGAAAAACTTCAAAAACAGACTCCAACGAGAGACTGCTGAGCTGGAATTGATATGCAAACTAGACACAATCAACAAAGGATTGAATAAGGACTGGGAATGGCTGAGCCATTACAAACATTGAATCTATCTCCCCTTGTAAGTATTCTCACACTTCTTATCAACCTGTCTGTACTGGGCTAGCTTGTTATCACTTCAAAAGTTTTTTTTCTCTTACTTAATTGGCCTCTCAGAGTTGGTAAGACAACTCCCACCTGTTCATGCTCTCTGTATGTGTGTATATATATCTCCTCAATATATGTTCCATTCTATATGCATCCGAAGAAGTGGGCTGTAGTCCACGAAAGCTTATGCTCTAATAAATTTGTTAGTCTCTAAGGTGCCACAAGTACTCCTGTTCTTTTTGCGATTCACAGAAAGTGGCTGGAATCGGTCGCCCTCCCCACAAAGTCTAGAGAGATAAGAGCAGTAAGTGATCCAATTTTTAGAGCCAGATGAGCATCTAACACTGAATGGGTTCTTCCTGGAAGGACACCCACATGCAGGAATCACAAAAACAAACAAGGAACTTTACGTGGTCTGGCTGGAATAATGTAAGTGATTTCAATAAAGCAACAATTAAAAGAATTACAGAACAGCCTGACAAACACAATTAAGAGAGCCAAATAGTAGCAATTCACAATGGATCCCTGGTGCTGCTCTTTGCATTCAAGTAAGACAACTTAGTTCTTTTATTTATTTAATTATTACACAACAGCAGCCACAGCCTGGTGTAGGCTGCAACCCTGTAACTTCCTGATCACCGTAGACCAGAGTCTCACCTTTCCAAGACAGAGGATAATCTTTTACTTCTGGAGCCGCATTGTTGTATCTTTATAGAATAGCAGCAGCTGCTCCCCACAAAGCTGGTTGTTCCAAGTACCCAGGAATCCCTGTGGGCCTCTGGGGCAAACTCACCCTGACAGAAAGCTCTTCTAACCAGCGATTCTCAAGCCTATTAGGAGGCACCTTCCATCTTCAGAACCTTCCCACTCGGGGATCCCCCTCTCAGCCGAGAGGCACCTTACCCAGGCCTTTCCTTGCTCCCCTCAGGGTCAGAGAGCTGCCACTTCCTTCTACTGCCTTCCAAGATAGCTCTGTCACTAGTTCTGCCTAGGGTGACCAGACAGCAAGTGTGAAAAATTGGGATGGGGTGGGGTGCGGGGCGGGGAATAGGAGCCTATATAAGAAAAAGACCCAAAAATCAGGACTGTCCCTATAAAATCAGGACATCTGGTCACCCTAGTTCTGCCCCCAAAATGGATTACACTTGTTTGAGGGGAGAGACTCAGTGGTCTATCAAAGAGTCAGTCCCTTGCTGGAAAGAGTACTAGTCCTTTCAGGGTGTATTACAATATTTAACAAATGCACATTGACAGAAAAGTATAACAGTTATATTGAACCAGAAATCCATTTTGTACAATCACATTTTTTTTCTCATGGGAGATTCTTACTTTCTTCTCAATCTGATTCATTAGTGTTCCACTGAAGTTTAAAGATATTAATAGGAAGTAATTAACAAGAATTCATCATTTCACATTGTACTGTGAATGAGATTGTGCAAACATGGCAGTTAATCTTAACTTTATTGATATTCCATGTAGCACTGTATTGCGACACTGATTATCTTAAATTTAGCCAGAATATAGTTGTAGTCTACAAATAAAAAATGAAGAACAGGGTTGATTCTCCACCCTTTTGACCCTCATGTAGTCATTTACACCTGTGCAAAGAGAGTGTAAAACATTATCAGATCAGAACAGTTCTGTTTTACCAGAGGGGCCAGGCAATGAAGAATCAGGTATCTCTTACAAGAACTACAGTGTAATAAAAACTATGGGCCAGATCCAAAGGCCAGATCTGCATTCTGGATTTCTGAAATCTGGCTTGATGGAATGGAAGTAGCACATAAAAGTGTCTGAGGGGGCTGCAACATATGCTGCAAAGTGCCGGAGTACATGCTGGTGATATGTTTTCCCATGCTGAGAAGGAGCATACTTATTGGATGTTGACAATATGTAAGGGAGGCTGGACTGCTCCTGCAGTAGGGGAGAAACTATCTGTGCTGGCCTCTTACAGACATCGATACAAAACATTATACATTGCCTAAACTCACATTGCAACCTTCATATTCAAGGTCTGCTGGTCTATATTTGTGAGGTGTGATATTTCTAGTATGTACAATGTAAAATAATCTACCATAGATGAATCTCTGGAATTATTCATGGGTATCTTCATTTGGACCTTTCAGACAATTCCCTTCCCATTCAGCAAGCAGATTGGTGTAATTTCACGTAAAGGAATAACTAAGCCCCATCTGAAGATTTGAAATGATGCCCCTCATGTCTAAGACGGAAAGGTGTACAGGTCAGTAATGGACTCCCTCCCCAAAACTCCCAGGAAGAAAATGGACAGAAGACTTTGTATTTCTGTCCAAGAACTGACATGAAGAGTAGCTGTGTGTAGCTCAAAAACTTGACTTTTTCACCAACAGAAGTAGGTCCAATAAAAGATCTTACCTCACCCACCCTGTCTCCCCAAGAACTGTTACTTTGGAAATCTCATGGGATCCTCACAAATTCATGACCATTCTTCTATTGGAACAAATGCTATTTTTTTAAAGTACTGTACTAAATCTAGTGCACCATTATTCATACTGATTGTGCATTTTTCTCTCCCTGTTGCTGGCAAGACCTCATTTATACTTTAAATCATTGTATTGCATATGATTACCAATAAAAAGTCATATAAATTATGGTAGATAGAACTAGTTAGTGATTAACCATGTTTAGAAGTTTGGTTAAGCATTAGAAAAGCTACATCATCTTGTCTGGAAATTCTGAAGGGTAATTTCAGTACTTTCCTGTTTTGGCCAGGCCAGAAATCCTCCTATTATAAAACCAACCCATCTCACTACATTTCAGTTTCTCAGCTTCTGGTCCAGCAGCTAAAACTTAAGAGATGCAAAGCTGCAAAAATAAAAACAAACAAAAAAAGATGAAATTTCTTTTAAAAACTTCATAAAATGTTCAAAAAGAAGAACAGGAGTACTTGTGGCACCTTAGAGACTAACAAATTTATTAGAGCATAAGCTTTCGTGGACTACAGCTTAGCCTAAGCTGTAGTCCACGAAAGCTTATGCTCTAATAAATTTGTTAGTCTCTAAGGTGCCACAAGTACTCCTGTTCTTCTTTTTGCGGATACAGACTAACACGGCTGTTACTCTGAAACCTGTCATAAAATGTTCAGAATGCGATATGGTTTGAGTTTTAAAAAAGATGTCATTTAATTCTTAATTTATCTGAACTGATTTTCCCATTCTTTATTGTGATGTTCTTGCTTCCCATGAAACAAAAAGGTAACACACAAAATGAATTAGAGAATGACTCTTGGATGTCTGCTCCCCAGGGAAAATCAAAAGCTGATGTGGTAAATGTTTTAGGAATAGGAATGATACAATACCAGTAGGAAATATCTCACTAGCAAATCAAATACAAGGAAAAAGAGGGGTTTAACAAGAAAGATAGAGAGAGCAGATGTTGGAGCCAGTGCTCTGGGACTGATTCTCAGGTCAGGTTGAGCATTGCTTTGGTGCAGGAACAGAGGCTAATGTGGCTTTATGCCACCTTTGCTGCTCACCAAATCTGGGGCTGGCTGAGGGCCACTGTGATCTGGCTGAGGGCTTATGTTAGATCAGCCCCAGGAGTGAGTAGCATAGATTCTCTCTACACAGATCTGCCAGGTTTCTGTTCCATTTGCACTGACAACCACAGTTCTATCGGTATAAACCAGTGTGGCACTGATCATGACATAGGACTTTGAGAGTGGTGAGATCTGGATGAAAGTTTTCACATTTCAACAGAAATTGGCAACTTATTTTGTCCACAGCTCTGGTACAGAATGAATATTTGTCTTGACGTTTTTAACATTTTGCAATAGGAAAAAAAAATAGCTGACCTGGATAAAAAAAATATTTTTTCCTGATAATTCTCCTATCCATTCACAGGGAAATTACATGAGGCCAAACCCCCAAGCAACCACTAAAAACATTCCCCAAAGGACCTTGCACCTTCTGCTCAGTGAGCCCTAATTTTCCTGTTAGCTAAGAGGTCAGTCACAGTTTGTTGGCATAGCATCCTGTGCACCACCTAGTTAACAAGAGTTTTGTTCTGAGCCCAAAGTTACGAAGTGCACAGTTTTTGGTAGTCATGAGCACTGCCTTATTTGTATCAGTCTCCATCAGTTTTAATGATAAAGTTATAAACTCCTCAACAAGGGAGGAATCTGAATTCAATGCATCACTCACTGGCTGTCAATTTGTCTCTACGGGATTATTCAAATAACTTCTATGCACCTTAAATTCTGTAGAGTGGTAACTGTCAGATTTTCTATTAAGGCACACAACATTATTTGTCCACTATCCAATACGGGAAACGCTGTTACCTCCTTCACGTAACTGAGGTTTGTTTACACGTGTGCAGAATAGATTCACTGACTTGCAATAAGGCACACAATACTTTGTGAGGTGGGAATATGCATTCATCTTTCCCAGAACACTCACCTAAGGACCCAAGAAATGCCTGGAAACATGCTGAGTAGTTTCTAAAATAACTGAGCCCTGCATTGTGAAATTTTCACCAGCATCTATCTGCCAGCTGGAGCCACCTGTTTGAATGAGACAATGTGTTTGCTAAATTATGTGTACTGTAGCTCATACCAATAACATTGTTGTATAATATGATGCCTATACTCTCAACCTGGCTTATTTAATAAAGACATAGGGTGTGTGAATAAATCAGTCATCTTGTTTAGCTTAGTCCCTAATGTTAAAAGAACAAGGTGATCTTCCAATTCTGTTTTCAGTATGATTACATTGCTGTCTCCTTCATATTCTTCAACAGCATCTGGCCAACATGCACTGTGACTTGCTAATTCATCTCTTAGCCGTAAAATAGTCCAGGTTCAGAGAGACTGTGACAGTAGCTGGTAAACAGTACTAGAGCTTACAAGCTTTGTCAGCTGTATGTACCTCAGTGATATCTGTGGCTCAAAGCATCTTGTGCGGTTGCCACTAATTTCATGCTGTCAAGATCTGAGTTACCTAAATGAAGAAATAATGCCCATTTCACCCAAGGTCTTCCTAACAAAGGATGCACAAACTGAATATAAGACTGAACCCAAATCTCCGCTAAAACAATTGAAGTTAGCTTGAAAGTATTGGTTTGGCTTAGAACTAACTACAAGCGGATTATTTACTTAACAGCTTTAGAGGCAATTTAAATAAGTACTGGTATTCCTCTCCCTGAATTAAAGTCTGTTTTGCCCTTGAAAAGTCCCTCTGTCTTTGCAGTATCTTGTCCAATCCATGAAGGAATCTCAGCAGGTACAGCAGTCTTTGTCACCATCAAATCTCATGCATTTGCTCGGGGCCAGAATGCATAATGCACAGTTGCATTCTGGAGCACCTCTGAACCCAACCGCTGAATGCACAAGACCTGATGACATTAGATAGGACAGCAGAGGGCCCAACTGTGAAGGTGGGTAAGAAGAACAGATATTGGATTGAGTTGATTATGGTGGAAGGCAGGGAAGCAAGGGGATCAGAAAGAGAAACGCAGGAGCAGTGAATGGAAAATATGTGAACTAACGGTTTAAAAATATCAGCAGTAAAACTTGCTTTCCCTTTTGCTTTTCCAATTTAAATCTGAGATTTGGGATATTTGTTTTTCCATTAAAAACGCCTGAAATACTCTACTGCATCCTTTTAAATAGCATTTTTCTTTTACTCTCCATTGTTTAAAACACCAAACTAGGTCACATTATTATTTATTATTTATACAATGCCAAAAGTGTTCTAGACACTTTCAACCTGTCAAAGTTTTTAACATAAACATCTTTGACAGACTCACCGTAACACTATTATTAAAATACCTTACACTTATAAAGCACCTTGCTAACTATGGACTCTCCAAGTGCTTTGCAGACATTTAATTAAGACTCAACATCCCTATGATGATTTAATTAATATTCAACATCCCTATGATGTAAGGGAGATGTATAGGGATTACTACAAACCACCACTGAAATACAGCCACTCCTGAGATGAAATGCAGCAGCTCTTTATCAGTTTTCAGCAACACTACATAACAGTTTGGAACCAAAAGGACATAACTGCAGGAGGGAATTTAAGTGAGCAGAATGTGAGTATGCTTCTTAGAATTTAGTCAGGTTAACCTTACTCTTGTAGAAAATACCACAGGATCTTTCAAGTCCAAAGTAGTTGCGAATCTCAGTTTAATATTTCATCCAAAGGATGATGCATCCTTAGCGGTGCCCAATGCTACTGAAACACTGGTGCGGCACTGACAGAGGAAAAAATCCCAAATACTTAATCACCAGCACCATTTCCTTGAGTAGCTGTGTGTTTCTGATTATGTCCCATCCAAGTTCGCCCCAAAAGTAGCCTGTTTTAGCTTGTGATACCCAACAGGATCACAGCACCAGATGGACAGAAAATCTTTTTTCCAATGAAGATCCACAGCAAAAACATTACAATATATTTTTTTTTTCAAAATTGTGAGCTAAACTACACATCTTAACATGATTTTCCATCCACAGACAGCTTTGAATGAATATCTAGGGACAGAGTTCAGTAAAGATATGGAAACTAGGGAAAGAGTTCCAGTAATTCTCATTTGAAAAAGAAAAAGATTCTGCATGCAAATGTAAGCCACTGGTGAGTGTGTGTTACGCATCTCCTTTTGTGCCTGATCCAGAGGATACGGGTCCGGTAAAAACACAGACAGAGAGTTCTTTAGCTCCAGCAGTAGCAGCTCATGCTTTTAGCTGTGGGTGGTCCCTGGTTCAATTGCTGGTGTGTTGGCCAAGATGCCTCCTCTCCCCCGTCTTTCTATTTCTTTCCACAGGTCAAACGTTGATAAAACAGGAAGAGCATTCTGAACATTTGCAAAGAAAAAGCATGCACTAAAGGCCACAATGTTATTGTCCACTGACGGGAAAGGAGATGTGTGTGTGGATGGAGGGCCAGCCACAGCTCCTAGGAATGGCATTTTGTTACAGAATGTGGGCAATCATGACTTCTTGACTGAAACAGGATATACCCATGGTGAGTCTGCAAATGTGCACAGAAGAAGCAGGGAGCTGTAGTGGAGAAAATGACTGAAATTCAGGAAGTCTGGGATCTGTTCTAGGTTCTAGTCCAGATGCGTTATTTAAGTCACTTATTACCTGATCTTTCCACACCGGAGTAAATGGTGAGACTTCCTGTAATAACAATCTGTCTCTCTTATATAACACTTTCCCTCAGTAGATCTCAAAGTGTGATTTACAAAGGGGGTCACTATCATTATCTCCATTTTAAATATGGGAAAACGGAGAGACACAAATGTGAAATGACTTTTCCAAAGTCACCCAGTAGCAGAATTACGTCTCCCAAGTCCCAGCCCAGTGTTATATGCTTTAGACCACACTGAATTAACTTAAATAATGCAGGATCAGGCTTTTAATTTTTGTTGCTTCCGTTTCTTCATCTTTAAACTGGAGATAACACCACCTCCATCACAGAGGTGTTTCAACAATTCATTAGTGTCTATAAAGTGCTTTAAGATGCTTAGATGGAAGTTGCTATGACGAAGGTTTTCAGAAGAACCGAGCACTCACTTCGAAACCTAAATAAGCAGCCAGATCTCCAAAAGAGCTTAGCACATTGAATTGTGAGCACTTTTGCACATCTCACCATAACTGTTTCAATGGGAGGTACCAGGCATTGACCATTTTTGAAAATCTGGTCCTTAAATCAGATCCCTAAATGGGTGTTGGGCTCTTTTGAAAATCTGGCTTTTAGTCAGTTGAACTATAATAGTGTATTTCTGATTACAGACCAATCTGTACCTGCAGAAAACTATTAGTAAAGAATGCTAAATTATATACTACAGAATTGCCTATTCACAGATGTCACAAATGAAAGGTTATTAAAATAGTCGTCAGTTTCTTCGGAGTAACACAGTGAGTATCATAATTCATACTCTCAGCAAAGACCTGAAACTTCTCTGCCAGTAACTTGACTCTTTTCCAGAACTTTGCTGAGATCATCCAATGCTACCAGATGTCTGAAAGTGGTTTGATATTTTCAAACCTTGACTGGTGGCATTTGCAGTAGAGAAGTTTTTGGCTGTTGTAATGAAATGTGAATTAAATCGTCTCCATGCAGACTAAACCAAAACCATTAATATGGAAGATATTTACCACCCATCCCACATCTACCACCTCTTACAATAATCCTATCAAGGTTTTTACTGAAAAAGTACATGCTATTCTCTGCAACAATTTCAATACCCAAAAGGTGCGTTACAGCACCAAGATTTGTGCTTTCACATCTAGCCCTGCAATGGGGGTGTTGTCTGTCTCAGTCATCCCAGGAACAGCTCAGTTAAGACACTGTATCTTAGAGGGACAATTCATTCCCCGTTTTCCACTCACTCTAGGAGGGAAGAAATCTGCTAATGGTTCATACCAGTGGCAGATTATTATCTTATTACCTTCTCCTCTGTGGCAACTCAGCACACTGGGGGGGTTGGGGGGGGAAACGGCAAACATCCCATTGCTTGACCTGCATGAGTGAGAGAAATAGCCGGTCTAGTGCCATAGTTCATCCTTCTACACCAGCAGCTGGGACACAAAGAGGACATACTCCCCCCTTATGCCCTGAGCATAAGATAAATGGTGTTGATATTTTAAAGCTTCTGAAGGATTCATTTTATGAAGCTGAACCTCAGAAACATTTAAACATGAAGCACATTTCAAGCAGTTTTCATTTTATAAAAACAATTCATTTATGAAGCCGGTATGTCTGAACATTCTATTTAAATAAGTGTTAAAAAATTCCTTCTCAGCCAAAAAGTTAGCTAGAGAAGAAATGTTTGCTAAATGGCAGGCAATAAGGCAGCTCCCTCACTAAATCTGTATCCAACTGGGTGGCCTTTAGACAGTGAAAATAAAATTTCTCTTTTAAAAAAAAAAGGGATATTTTATTTTCAACTGCATTTCATTTTTTCCTATTTTACCTCTCTAAGCTCTTTCCAATTGTCTCTCTCCTTATTACTCCTGTTATCTCTTGCCCAACCTGGCAATATGCCCTCTTTTAGTTCATCCATATGGTCTGATCAGCGTCCCAAGTCTTGCCTGCCAATTGCCCTTATTCTCTTCCCGAAGACCCAATTCTTCCTTGAAGGCCTTCCAGTGTTGATCTGCATGCCATCATTGCCCAGTATACACAGCATATCACTAAATTAGTGATAGACAGATAAACTATAATGAGACAAATAAGTGAAAGACAGATGGAAAAAGTGATAGACACACAGCATTGAGACAAAAAGTTTGGCAGGATTCCAAAGAAGATTAGGCACGTATCTGGATAACAAATGTCAAACAAGTAAACAAGAATGTCAGAAGGCATACCGACTTTCATGCTTTGGGGCCAACTTCTAGCTAACCGGGGTTTGGAGGGAGTTTTCCCTGGAAGGCCAATTATTCCATATCAGTCTTCCTCAGGACTTCATCCATTTTCCTCTGAAACAGTTAGCACTTTCTGCATTCATAGTGCTCCATTTAAAAACCAACCATAAACCATATCAAAGACAGTTTAATATGCAATAAGGAAACAATTGTAAGGGATGAAAATGCTTTAAAAAATGGGTAGGCTCGAGATCTCTCTACAGGCTACAAAGATTAAAAGAAAACAAAAAAACAAACCACCACCACCCCTCAAAAAACGCCCCCAAACCAAGAGTTAAACTATTCATCATTGGCCATGCAGTGTTAGAGGGATAAGTTGTAGCCTTTTCAATGGACATAAATACAAATGCATCACTTTCCCCATGAATTCTTAAAATATAAAATTATGTGCAGCTATTTAAGGCTAAATTAAATAAAAGGCAATTAACCCCCCGCCCCACAAAATAAAAAAAAAAATTAAAAAACCTAGAAAATAGCACAAAGCTACAAAAAAAGCAGCCCTCCTCAGGCCAAAAAAAAAAAAAATTGCTATGGTATTAGGCACCATCCATCTTACAAAGAAGTGATTAACCTACATTCATTCCTGCAGTTTATTAGCACCAGCTATAGCTTAATCCTTTTCAGATTTTAAGACTAAAACTTAAAAAGGCTTTTACTTTCCTCACTTAATCCACAAATTTGAAGGCTGGTGCTCTCAGTTGGTCATTATGTCCCATAACCTGCAAAACAACCTTCCTAACCTTAAACTTCAGTTTTAGTTTAAAGGCTGTAAAATGATTGCAAGGTGTTTCTGCTTGGATAGAAATTAGTTTCAGAGGCTCACAGTGATTTGACAGCAAGTGGGGATTGACACTGTTAAGCTCTGCTTCCATGAAAGGCTTGAAATGAGCACTCCATGACAATAAGATAGGAGCCTCAGATCCAAAAATTCCAAGGAATGCAAATCTTATTAAATGAAAATGATGGTGGGTAGCGTTTGACAATTACTTCCACACCAGAATAAAGGAGGTGCATTCATACAGGGGACCTCAGCATTGTCTGATGCACGGCACATGTTTGTGAATACAATAAGCACTTCTCGTTGGTGCAAGAACTACCTGTGCGTTCCCCACTTTCTGGTTAACACTGAGTCTCTATAGCAGTCAGAGAGAGTGAGGGAGAGATAAACAGGCTATTCAAATACTCTCGTCCGGTGCATTGACATCTCTTCCCATGCACGAGAGGAACTGATGTGGATGGATGTGTGTGTGTGTTAATAAAAGCTATTATACATATCTCTGCATTGTATATGATTATGTAGCATAGGAATGGCTGCATAATTCCTGCTGTTTGCAAAATGACTGCATAAATCGCTAATGGGGATGGACTGAGGCTTAGCAGAGAGGACCGGGTGGCAGCCAATGAGTAGCCAGAAAAGGCAGACGAGCAGGAGGAGGCTTTTGGAAGAAGGACTATGCTTCACAGAGTCCTTTTAAAGCAGAACCCCTTCTTTGACAGCAGTGTGCGCTCCAGCTACAGAACTCCAAAGGGGCTCTTAGATGCTCGAGCAGAGTGGAGGCCAGACCAGGCAGACAACTCTCTTTAGGGGATCTATAGGTAGGGATGCACCTGCTTCGCCAAGTTCATCAAAGCCCTGTCAGTTCCAGCCCCCCCCAGCCCCTCCCAGCTTAGTTTTAACGCTAAAAGCCACTGAGCTGCAGCCCCCGCCTTCTCAGGCCTCCCCACATTCCTGGACTAATTCTCAGAAGATTCCCATTTCCTTACAACTGCTGCTATACTCCCCATCAAAAAGAAGGGGAGCTTAGAGTCAACTTGTGGTTGCAGCCCATTGTGGAGGTTTTAGGCTGTGGTAGGCTGGTCAGAGGCGGGGAAGGAGGCTTTGTGGCAGCAGGTTGCTGTTTCTTTATTGTGCTAGGCCCGGCTGCAGAATTCTAGGGGCTTTGGCATTTAATTTATGTCTAGGGTGACCAGATGTCCCGATTTTATAAGGACGGTCCCGATATTTGGGGCTTTTTCTTATATAGACACCCACGCCCATCCAGATTTTTCACACTTGCTATCTGGTCACCCTACTTAGGTCAAATGTGGCATAACATGCAAGCCTTGCTAATACACAGCTACACAGGGCCACTAGCTGCTTGTCTTTCATTTTGTCCAGGCTGTATTTATTTAGAATGGCTTTCAACAGAAAGACGTTTGAACTTCCTCAATTTGTTCCTTGAAGCAGCTGCAGCACAACAATGCATATTTTGAAGGCCATGCTACGACCTCCTTATGCAGATCCTTAGGCCAGATTCACTAGCATGTTATGTCAACCTATGCTAGCAGAAATCCTGGTCATTTCTGCTAGGGGACCTCCAGTGGAGATGAGTGGGTTGCAGTAGCACAAACTCTACGTGGGGGGTCGGGGGAAGAAAGAGGCATTGGGGGTAGTGCTGCCAGAGCAGCTGGAGTGTCCACAGCTTCTTCAGCTGTTTGAGGCAGCTCTCACTGGTGGAGCTCCTATGATGCTCTGCTGAGTTTAAATCTAGTCCTCCCTCTGCCTTTTTTTATCAAAGCCCACTGGAGGGTAACAACAGCAGCCCCTGTCCTCTACAGGAATGGACTTCCCCTCAGGAGGGCAGGTTACTGCTAGGGCAGGAAAGGATCATTTTCACCTTTTTGCACCAGCTTTGCTGAATCTAGCCCCATGTCTGACCGGATTACATTAACCTGCTTTGTTTCAGCTCTGGAGAAATCCCAAAGAAAATCAGCAGGCTGTTAGAATGATTGCAATTGCAGCTTACATGTTGGCACGAAGATACGTGAAAACAGCTTGTGTGAATGTTTTTCACAAAGATCAGGACTATATTTGGGAGTATACAAGCTGTATATGTGTGTGAGACACACCTCATCCATAAAGAATCCCTGGGATTTTCAAAAGCCTAAAGCCTTCTCTCCCTTCCCTTTCTGCAACAGTCCATAGCAACCTTGCTTTCTCCCCCAAACAAGTGGCAAGTAGAAAATAATCTCCTACTTTAGACAAGTAAGGAAAAATTCTAACATAACCTGTCTTTGAGTTTTTAGCACGAGAGAGAAGAATGTTATTCACATTCTGTGCTTGGAACAAATGCTTTATCTCCCAAATCACCCCGTGTATGCTCATCTTTTCATAGCATTTTCAGGATAGCCAGTTATGATAATAGAAATTAGAGACAGAAAAAGGCCTGTTACTGGAAGTCACCTACCGCATTCCTCCATATGGGCTAGGATGTTTCTGTCTCTTTTTCCGTGATTATGTCAAAGTTACCAAGTTTATAATGATAATGATTTGGATTTATACAAAGCTTTCATTCAAAAGGAGCTCAAAGTTCTTTAGTAACTTTGAATATGGATTCGTATACTATGGCCTCAGCCCTGTACTGAGCCCCCTTCAGTGGGCTTGTAAAAGGACATGCAGGGCCAATCAGAGGGGGGTGGGGGGAAGGAGGGCCATTTGGCCTGGGCCTCAAGCTCAAAGGGGGCCTCAGATTTAGACACTTGTTAATTTTTTGGCATTTGATAAGTTTTGCGACTTGTTTTTACGTGCATCCCCATCAGACCAAAATGTGACACACACTCAGCTTAGAGCTACAAATTTAAGCAAATCAGAGATGTGATTTGGTAACTGATATAGATTTTGTCATATTAAAGAGTTAAAAATGTTCATAAATATTAATAAAAAATATATCGGTTCTGATGGCACAAGATTAGAGAGTGATGAATGTGTCCTCTCAGATCAGCTGATTATATAAACAAACCACTGCTAGTGGCTGGTGCTAGATCAAGTGCATGTTAAAAGTTAGAGAATTGTTACATTTTAGTGTCTTTACATTTTTTCATCTAGTTGACTAAGCAATTATTTATGTGTGAGAATTCCTCATTATTATCTTCATAAGGCAGCTAAAAGAGGTGACTGGTTGGTTGGCTAGCTTGGCCATCATCATAGGCTTTCATAGTCTATAGGCCCAGATTCAAAGTGAAAATTTGTGAGGACAATCTTGTACAGTGAGTTTCATCAGGACACACGTTTGAAATATTTGGACATTATCCCTCATGTCTGTGTTTACTATATATGTCATCCCTTTCTCTTCAGCTCAGCTTCTTATTTTATACCTTGCGTGCTTGAGTTTTGATTCAGTGATGAGGATAATTGTCTATTTTATTCTGTGTTCTTAATTCGTATTCCTTTGTTTTAAGTCTTTTCTGCATTTGTGTCCATGTTTACAGTAGAAGATTTCAAGTGTAGATAAGCTACTTATTTACAGCAGTATATTTCAAGTGTGGATAGGCCACATATTGACCAGATAGATCACTATGGAGAGGAGATTTGAAAGTGGTGCAAGCAAGAGACTGCAAAAACAACGGAGTGAAGCAGCAGCTAAGAGCTCAAAGCCAATAACTTCATTTCTCAAACCACTGGAAAACACATCCTACCCAACAAACAATGCTACGGATAATGAAAACTCCGCAACTGCAACAGGTGATATTTCAATGCCAATACCTCAACATGAGGACAGTAGTCAAGAAAGAGATGTGCCAACAGTAACAGATGCAGCAGAAGATCCTGTGTACCATCAAGAAACTCAACAGCCACAGGAAGATGTAGCTTTTACGTAGCATGAGCAATTCATGAGTACTACAGGTTTGAATGTGACTAACATTGGAATTATTGACAAGAGCAATGCTGCCCAAATGCAATCTTTTCTTCAAATTAGTTGTTTTGAAATTCCATTCCATGAGATGCTGATAATCATGCTTTCCCTACTCGTCTGCTGACAAAAACTTTTCCAAATGGTGAGACCTACACACGAGACTGGTTATGCTGGAGTACGGAAAAACAATCTCTGTACTGTGCACCCTGCTTCATTTTGAACAAAAGTGCTGCAAATGCATCAGTTCTCTCTGATCAATCAGAACAGAGCATCAACAGAGGTTGGAAGAAGTTGAAAGACCGAATACCATCACATGAGAGTTCAACGTCACACAAAGAAAACTATGTTGCATGGAAATCAGCCAGTAGGGCAGCATCAGCAGAAAGTTCAGTTGAGAATTTACTCTTGACTGAACTCTCTACAGAAACTAATATTTGGGAAAATCTTCTTGAGCGCATCCTGAATGTCATCCTTTTTCTTTCTGAGCGGGGATTGGCTTTCTTTGGTTCCAGGCAATGTATTGGTGATCGTGCAAATGGAAACTTTCTAGGCATAGTTGAGCTCCTCAGCAATTATGACCAATTTTATCAGAGCATGTTAAACGTGTTAGAGAATCGCAAGAGAGTCAAAAGTGTGTGCAAGTCCATTATCTGTCCACACACATACAAAACGAGTTCATTGAGCTATGTGGGTCATTCGCACAAACAACAATTCTTGACGAGATTCGAAATGTCAAGTATTTTTCCATCATTTTTGATGCCACTCCAGATTGTTCTCACAAGGAAACAGACTACTATAGTTATTCAATATGTTAAGATTGTAGACAGCTCAAAATTTTCAGTTGAAGAAAGGTTTACTTTGTTTGATAATTTCATGAGAAAAACTGGAAAAGGAATTGTTGCTCAAGTATTAGCAATTCTAGAAGGTTTTAAGTTAGATCTTCAAGTCTGCATTGGTCAAGCCTATGACAATGGATCTAATATGGCTGGGAAGTACAAAGGTACTGTACAAAGTACAGTTCTGCTTGAGCATAATTCAATCTGTATTTTCCCCAGCTGTGGAAACCACACACTAAACCTTGTAGGTGTTGGCTGTGCTGAATCATGTAAGGAGGCAATTACTTACTTTGGAACTGTTCAGCAAATGCACAGTCTCTTCAGTACCAGTCCACAAAGGTGGCAAATTCTGAAGCAATAGCTTCCTGTTTCACTGCATGGGATGTCCAAAACTAGATGATCTGTATGGATTGATAGTGTTCAACCAGTTGACCAGCATTTGAATTAAGTAAGAATGGTTTTAAATGAACTTGAATTTCTCACTGCACAGGCTTGAACTGAACTTCAATCTATTCAGAAGCACACGTCCAAATCTGAATGCATTCTCATGTCATCTTTGTGGATGAAGCTACTTACAATGATCTACCGAACTAATCTGGTAATTGAAGCACACAATGCTACACTTGATGTGGAGAGGATAACATTGAAAGTCATCAATGACATTCAACAAATGTGTGAAATGCAGCAACTTCTGGAGTGATATGTGGCAGCTATTTAACACCACACAACAATACTGCATACCAGTTTTGAATAGAACAGGAAGTGAAAAGTAACTCCATTGGAAACGACAGGAGGACTTTTAGGGAAGGAGAAATATAATTACCCAGGCTGGAATTTTGCCAGGAGACTGGGAAAATACTGCTACTCTTGCTAACTTGCCATGAGATTTTATAAGCTATAAGTGGGCAGGACATTGACCATGTGTCTCACTTGAAAGATGCACAATACAACATATAATCCTTTCTAGGCACAAATATTTATACAATAAATACACATTCCAATTTGCTTTCAAGCCACAACGAACAAAATAAGCTTCAACTAACTAATGTTTGCCACAGTCCTATGAAAATGCATTTATTGTGTGATGCT
Organism: Chrysemys picta bellii; assembly: GCF_011386835.1. Taxonomy (NCBI): domain Eukaryota; kingdom Metazoa; phylum Chordata; order Testudines; family Emydidae; genus Chrysemys; species Chrysemys picta. Next base: position 114,759,422 of record NC_088796.1, read on the forward strand.
GCCTATAGGGTCCTGTACAAATTATGGAGAATGAGGGAAATATCTGTATTATCTTTTATAAATATCATGTACACCTCAGTTTGCCTGCTTGGTATTATCCAACCTAACTGCGTAGAGTTAAATCAAAGGAGGCTATAAGGGAAAAACAAACAGAAAATTAAGCAATGACAAAGACAAAGTACTATCATATAGAATGCCAAAGGTCCTTTGGGAAAACAGTGGGGAAGCTGTTAACTGGGGAATACCCCCAGCCTGGCTTCAACTAGGGTAGCAAGGTTTATTCTTCCCAGGTCAAACCTAGAGTCACAGGAGACACTAAAACATTAAAAATCTTAACCTAAGCAGGAAGTTCAGTGGTCAGCAGCAGCAGCTGGAAGAGAACATAATGGCGGTGACTGGGCTGAATGGAACTTACCAAAGCCTTCAAGTTTGGGTAAAGAGAAATATGCATATAGGCCTTTATTATTTTAATCCTCATCTCTGACTGCTATCTACCTTTGGGTGAATGAAGAAAAAAATGCGTTGTTTTGAAGAAGCTGTTTTTGAATCAGCTTCATCAGCTGTGGGCTGCACATTCCTGAAGGAACAGGGCTCACAAATGCCAAACACAGTTGGGAAGCAAGGTGGCTGCAGCGCAGAGACCCAGTCCCAGGGTGGTTAAATTGTTGGGTCTACCTTTGAGGGAATGCAGGAAGTCAGGGCTGTCACCTGATAGGTGCACTCCAAAGGGACTAAAAGGGGTCTAAAGCGCAGCTTGCCCTGTAACTGTGACAAAACTATAACCCTTTAAAGTTTAAAAAACAAAAAGTTGCATAACTGGATCTATTTGTTCTCACTTTTTATATCTTATGCTAAGTTTACTAAGAGTGTTCCATAACATTTATTTGACTGGCTTTCTGTTTGGGAAGCTTCTTAATGTTATGTACTATGACAGGACCTTGGTTAAAAGTTGTCTACATCAGTATGCTCACACCCTAGCACACATAAAACATTTATAATTCTTGAGTCAATGAGTCTAAATATTTTCAGTGAATTACAGTCTGATCTGACACTAGCAAAGAGCATCAAACCAACACAATACATGAGCACTCTTAAAGATTCACTCTTCAAAAATGTATATTTTTCTTAAGCTAAGAAGAAAAAAAAAAGAATTGTTGCCAAAGGACATATTTAAAATATCAGAACAAAACAAAAAAATAACCCCCCCACACATTAGTTTACTTGGTTTGTGCTAGTTATGGAAAGTGCTCAGATCAGACTCTCTGCCACTAGAGATCATACATTAAAGCTACTGTGTGCTAGACCTCAATGCTGACCTCATTTTCTGGATCAACAGGGTGGTAACAGCTAACAAACTTTTCAAGTTGTCCTTCTCCCATTCTGCCAGAACTCTGAGCAAAAAACCTTCTAATTTCTAATGACTGCATCAGGGTCTAGATGAGATGAAGAAGCTCGTTACACTTTTCTTTGTTAACAATAGATCTTTTGGCCTTTACATAGAAAAAAATATCTATCAGATTAGGCCCCGTTTTTCCCCCATTTGTGAACTGACAATCCGTATTAATTTGCTTGTTACTTGCAACTGTTTTGACACATCGTTTTTATGAACATATTTGTATTAAAAGGTTTTTGAGAATTGTTTTTAGAAAGTTTTGACTGTGTGATTTGCCACTCAAGTTACATGGGATGGCTTCTTTTCCATGATGGTGTTACCCAACTTTTATAAACAGAAGCAGCTCCTGAAGAAATCAATGCATCTGAATCTCTCAGAAGGAGGTTGGGGGAACACTTCAGATTGGAAGGAACTGAAGATAAACAAGTGAAGGAAACTGAAAACCATTTAAAATCTGTTCCTGTTCATTTTTGAACCAAAAATGTATCTGGGTATGAAATGATGGGACAAATGAGACCTTTCAAAATTTAACACAGGTTCAAGTCCTCTGAATGAGTTTGAATGGCTGGGATGAAAAACTATTTCATCCCAAAAATTCTGACTAGCTCTACAAAAAACAAACAACAAAAAAACAAAACAACCCCCCCACAGATTTGCCTCCATTCATGGGGCCCAGATTTATAAATAGCTGACTACCTTCCTGGCTAAGGTAGATAAAATTACACTCACTTATTAGCAGAACATGCATGGTTTCCTCTTCCCAGTTCCTGCCAAACGATTACCTTTATATATAGCATGGGCAACAAGCACTTCCATGGTAATACATTCGCTTATTTATGCACAAGTACCCATAATTGTCCAGATTAAAGCTCCTCGCAAAAATTTTCATAGAAATAGAAAACTGCATGCATAAATGTTTGCAATGAAAAAAAGATACAAGTTAGCATGCCCTTGATTGACTCAATTATGAGTTGGATTTACCAAGAAATATTTGCAAATAAATTTGTCACCATTTCTGCGATTCTAATCTAGACAGTGGCATAAACGTAAAGTCACTTATATAAACAAGCTACTGCAGGCCTGAGACCTGACTACCACCCCTCCCCCACCATAAACCACCCTTGAGTGAAACTCAGGAAGTTCACCACTACAACTGAATAAAAGAATTTTCTGCTGCTGATAAAGCACCCCAACCTCAGGAATGTCCCTAACGAGACTTATAACCACCAAGGTTGTAAAGTAGAGACACCCAGGTGCTGGGAAATTAGGGAGAATAGAGAAAGAGACTCAATACATGGTAAGATAAGCTCTGACCAGCATTCTAATGCTGACCATCTGCAAAGGCAGAGAAGGTCAAAACTAAGTTACAATTTGGGCATGAAAGATAAAATGTAAAAAACTTGGGAAGGAAGGAAGGACACATAGGTGCCAGTGAGTAATTGTTTAATTTTTTTGTTATTTAGGAGTGGCATAAGGTGATAGTTTTACCTTTACTATATAATGTAAACGAAAAACAATGCTCCTTGGGAACCATTTCCAGACTTCAGTTCAACATCAAGCTGCTAGAACTCTGACCCCTCTGTACGACCGTGACCTTCAGAGGCATCGCCGGGACCCCCCAGACGAATGAATCCTGACTGGCCATTGGGTGAAATTTGTCTGTATATTGGGAGTGGTGAGCATAAGAGATGTGCTTGGTATACGTATTTTGTGTGTGTTGCTAATAAATAGGTGTTTAGAGCACAACTGTGTAAGGCTCTTTCACTGGGAAAAGTTTCTGCAGACCCATAGAGCCCTGAGCTCTGAGGGAAAGGGTGGGTATTTAAATTGACCAGGTTTCTTCCCAAGCCCAGTGGGTAAGGATAGGTGTGTTACACCCTGAGCCCTCAGAAGGGAAAGAGTGGGGTTGCCTAAATTGATTGGGTTACGCCTTGAGCCCTTGGTAGGGTATAGGCGAGGAGCCCTAAACTGAGCGGGTAACACTACATACGATCAACATTGTAGCATCCTGAATACCATTTTGATAGTTTTCTTCGTTTTGTGCTGAGTACGCAAAAATTGCTCTCTACTCTTAGTTCTTGTGAATCATTATTTCTGTGTTGAAAGTTATTAGAGAAATGCTCATTGCATATTATTAAAAGTACCACATTCAGGCATAAAGGAACATTTTTCCATTTATTTTTGAAAACGAAATAAATCCATATATATGCCACATATTCAGTACTGAATATTGATGAGAAATCGTAGAGCCTTGCTATAAATTGTATTACTATACCTTAGACTACCTCACTTGTACCCTGTCTACTGCTGCATCTCCTCCAGGACTAAATAGGACTAACGTTCCACCCCCACGCATAGTCTCAAATAGCTTATTTAAAACAAAAAAAAAACTGCCAGCCACAAACTAACTTACTTTTCGCCCTCTCAGATGCAGAATTTCTCCCCAAAATTACATTTACCCAGTGCTCAGGATTATTCAGTCCTATCTCAGTGATGTGCCATATCTCACGATCCAGCAGAATTAGAAACGGGGCAGATCACTGGGTCTGAATGAGCTATGCTCAATGTAGGATCTAGTGCAGGAAAGAGGCAAATGTGATTTTAAACTGCCATTGCACTCTCCCAAATCCTGAGGGCAGCTGTAAACCCCCCCCCCCCAAGGCATAAGTTAGAGCAACCTCAGAACTACTTGAACTTATACCAACTGGCAATGACCCACAAGGCACTCCAGCCACTCCCCTGACAAACCAGCTTCCTCCCCTCCTAACATGCCCTTTACACTGGGGAAATCCCCAGGCACCCTTTGAGATCTTTTGTTTGGTGCAAAGAGGCCAGGGCAGAGGGACAACAATCGGGTTTATGAACTTCATTCCACTGGACAAGGGAGTGCAGATTCCTAGATTTCTGCTGGGTCACACAGCACTTGTTTTTAGCCCTGAACAAATCTGAGACACTGGACTGTAAGAATGAGATATAATTATGCATGTAAAAGTGAATTTAGAAGGCTTTCAAAAATGTATTAGACATATTTGTCTCTCCCTCTGAGACCTGGATGGACTTATGGTAACTTAGACCCCAGTTCAGCAAAGCTCTTAAGCACACCTGTAAGTGTTTTGCTGAATATGCATAGCACATGCTTGAGAACTTTGCTGAATCAGTGACTAAGGGTTTGGCTACACTTGCAAGTTAAAGTGCATTAAAGCAGCCCAGGGCGCTATAACTCATGATGCGTCCACACTGGCAAGGCACCTAGAGTGCTCTGACTCCGCGGCTAGAGCGCTCATGGTACTCCACCTCGGAAAGTGGAATAATGTTTGATGCGCCTCCGCTGGAGCGCCGCGGCACCAGTGTGGATGCCCTGGTCTGTTAATGCGCTCTGATCGGCCTCCAGAAGTGTCCCACAATGCCTGTTCTAGCCACTCTGGTCATCACTTTGAACTCTACTGCCCTGCCCTCAGGTGACCCACCATCAGACTCGCCCTTTAAATTCTCCGGGAATTTTGAAAATCCCCTTCCTGTTTGCTCAGCCAGGCATGGAGTGCTCTCAGCGAATCTTTCCAAGTGACCATGCCTCCACGCACCAGGCGATCCCCAGTATGGAGCAATGGCGAGGTGCTGGACCTCATCAGTGTTTGGGGGGAGGAAGCTGTCCAGTCCCAGCTGTGCTCCAGCTGTAGGAATTACGATACTTTAGGGGAGATATCAAGGGACATGATGGAAAGGGGCCACGACCGGGACGCACTGCAGTGCAGGGTTAAAGTGAAGAAGCTGCGGAATGCCTACCGCAAAGCCCGCGAGGCAAACCGCCGCTCTGGTGCTGCCCCCACAGCCTGCCGTGTCTACAAAGAGCTGGACGCAATACTTGGGGACGACCCCACCTCCACATGGAGTACCACCATGGACACTTCAGAGCCCAGTTCAACAAGGCAGGAGGAAGAGGAGCAAAGCGGGAGCAAGGGTGTGTTGAGGTGGAGGAAGACACCCCGGAATCCCTAGATGCATGCAGCCAGGAGCTGTTCTCAAGCCAGGAGAAAGGTAGCCAGTCACGGCGGCCGGTGCTTGGGGAAGGACAAACACCACAGGAGGTTCCCGGTAAGCAGCTTTTATTTTGGGAAGGAAGTTATTCGGTGCGGGCTCTTGGGGCGAGGAGGGTTAGGGCTGCATGCATGCCTACATGCAGAATAGGGCATTGATGTGCTCTTTCACATCGCGGTAATGGGCCTCAGTGATCTCTTCAAAGGTCTCAGCCAGAACTTGGGCAATGCGCTTGTGCAGGTTTCTTGGAAGAGCCACTGGTCCTTGTCCAGTCAGGATAACATGTCCGCGCCACTGTGCTGTGAGGGGCGGCGGGACCATTGCTGCACACAGGCAAGCTGCATATGGGCCAGGGCAGAAGCCGCATTGTAGTAGAAGACCCTCCCCTGCTTCCCAGGTCACCCTCAGCAGCGAGATATCTTCCAGGACAAACTCCTGTTGAAAATGTGGGGACAGTGTTCAGTATAGGTGCCCCCTGCAGCTGTTGGCTCTCCCCAAGGCACAGAAACTCAGAGGGCAGTACAGCCCTGAAACAATCAGTCCGCCTTGCCCCCGTGCTTAACTCACCATTTTGGGGCTCCCATGGGTTATGTGCGTTTGCTTTGGGATGGGCAAATTATGCTATTGTGTAGACTGTGCTTGCCTTCCTTAAGTACGGGGGAATCATTGCTCTGTCTGGTGTGAACAATGCTGCCTCTGTTAAGTGTTGCATTTTGCCGTTACAGATGCAACCTTGAGATCTCAGCCGTCCATCTTATCACTGGCTGAGATGCTGCAAAGAATCAGGAAGAGGCCACGTAGAAGTAAAGAGGACATGCTGCATGAAGTAATGCAGCAGTCACTTAACGAGAATCTAAAAGTGCAGGAGAGGAGGGAGAGTGAAAGGAGGATCCGCCAGCAGAATGCGGATCGCCGGCACAAAAGCGCAGAGCTCCAGCAGCAAAGCACAGATCAGCTGATAAGCATCATGGAGCGCCAAGCAGACTTGATCCAGGCACTCGTAGCCATGCAGGTGGAGCACTACTGCTACTGCCCCTGCCCCCCCGCACCCTTGTCCCAGAACTCTTTCCCTTGTGTCCCCATGTCACCTCTAACCCACTTTCCCCAACATCCGGGTTCTTATCACCACCAGGTGCCTCCAACACCTGTAGCTTCACCACGCAGCCCTGAAAACTACGACCCTTACTCATTGAACTCAACCCCCAACACCATGCAGTATAGCCATCCTGAAGAGCAGCACTCATTGCACAGCACTCCAGAGAGACTGAGTATGAGAACAGGACATAAACAAATCTGTGATTGTACCGTTCCCCACCCCGCCCACTTGCCCTTTCTGTTTCCCAAGAAGTTGGGTTTCTTTTCAATAAATGAATTTTTTCAATAAATGGACTTTTTGGCTTTGAAAACATTCTTTATTATTGCATAAAGAAAAAAATACCTTAGCCCAGGAAAGCAACAGGTACTGCAAGTCAGCGTAGCAAACACAGATTCCTACTAACATTGAAACCACTGCACTTCACTCCCGTGCAGGGCACCAAACATTACTGCTGGCTTTCAGCCTCAAATTGCTTCCTCAAGGCATCCCTAATCCTTGCAGCCCTGCGCTGGACCCCTCTAATAGCCCTGCTCTCTGACTGTTCAAATTCAGCTTCCAGGTGCTGAACCTCCCAGGTCCATGCCCGAGTGAAGCTTTCACCCTTCACTTCACAAATATTATGGAGGGCACAGCATGCAGATATAACCGTGGGGATGCTCTCATCGGCCAGGTCCAGCTTCCCATACAGAGAGCGCCAGCGGCCCTTTAAACGGCCAAAAGCACACTCCAGTCATTCTGCACCAGCTCAGCCTGTTGTTGAACCGTTCCTTGCTGCTGTCTAGGCTCCCTGTGCAGGGTTTCATGAGCCACGGCATTAAAGGGTAAGCAGGGTCTCCAAGGATCACAATGGGCATTTCGACTTCACCTACGGTGATCTTCTGGTCTGGAAAAAAAGTCCCGGCCTGCAGCTTCCTGAACAGGCTAGTGATCCGAAAGATGCGTGCGTCATGCACCCTTCCAGGCCAGCCTGCATTAATGTCCATGAAATGCCCACGGTGATCCACAAGCACCTGGAGAACCATAGAAAAATAGCCCTTCCGATTAACGTACTTGGAGGCTAGGTGGGCTGGTGCCAGAATGGGAATATGCATCCCATCTATCGCCCCTCCGCAGTTAGGGAAACCCATTTGTGCAAAGCCAGCCACAATGTCATGCATGTTACCCAGAGTCACGGTTCTTCTGAGCAGGATGCAATTAATGGCCCTGCAAACTTGCATCAACACGATTCCAATGGTAGACTTTCCCACTCCAAACTGGTTAGCGAACAATCGGTACCTATCTGGAGTTGCCAGCTTCCAGATTGCAATAGCCACCCGCTTCTCCACCGTCAGGGCAGCTTTCAATCTCATGTCCTTGTGCCGCAGGATGGGGGCGAGCTCCTCACACAGACCCATGAAAGTGGCTTTTCTCATCTGAAAGTTCTGCAGCCACTGCTCGTCATCCCAGACTTGCATGACAATGTGATCCCACCACTAGTGCTTGTTTCCCGACCCCAAAAGCAGCGTTCCACGGTGGGGAGCATGTCCATGAATGCCTCAAATGATCTCATGTTGTATGCGTTATTCGAGTCGATATCATCGTCAGAGTCCTCACTGTCAGTTTGGATCTTCAGGAGTAACTTGACTGCCAAACGTGACGTGCCTGCGAGATTCATCAGCATATTCCTCAGCAGTTCAGGCTCCATTCCTGCAGACTGAAAGGGAAGACAGAACGCGCAGCACAAAAAACGTTGAAAGATGGCGCCAAATGTGGACGGAAGCAGAGGGATTGCTGGGATGCGAACCGATGCATAACGGGTGTTGGGACAGGACCCAGAATGCCCTGCACCCCACCACCCCCTTCCCACAAGCCACAGCGCCAGAATGGGAAGAGGTGCTCTGTGGAATAGCTGCCCATAATGCACAGCTCCCAATGCCTCTGCAAGTGCTTTAAATGTGGCCATGCTAGTGCACATGCCAGCTGTCAGTGTGGACAGACTGCAGCACTTTCCCTACTGCGCTCTCCAAAGGCTGGTTTAACTCAAAGTGCTCTACATCTGCAAGTATAGCCATGCCCTAAGACACCTGACCTTACTGGTGGAGGAATAAGGGGGGAAAAGCCACAATAAAAAGTTTACACAGCGATCATTTCTAAAATATATTTTTCTGCAAAATATGCGGCATGTCCAGAACATACAGTTGTGAGGCATGATACCAAGGTTTCATTAGCATTTTTTTGGCATTACCTACAAAATTTAATTGCAGCCTTTGAATTCATGGGTATTGATGTCATCCCAAATGCAATAAAATGTTTATATGACACCATCCTTGTTATTCCCTCTCTCTCTAAATATATTCAGGGTCAGAGAGAACAAACAGACATGCATAGAATTTCAATTAAAAAAATTAAATCTGAACAGCCTTGTACTCATGAGAAACCCCACAAAACCATCCATCAAGAATGCTTGAAGGAGGAAAGCATTTTAGTCAAGAAAAATCTAAGTTTCATGCTTCCAAGGAGATATTGATTAAAACTACGGATACCTTGACAGCATCATTTTAATAAAGCCAGCTGATTCTTCTCCCTTAGTTTTATGTTGTGCCTTCAAAGACCGTCTAATATTACAATGAGTTTTAATAGGTTTTTCCCCACACATATTAATAGTGTTCCAAAACAACTAGGTAATTAGTCACATAAATGCAATGTAGTAACTGTAAAAAGGGAAACAATTACCAACTACAATGGTTGCCTTTCATTAAGGATGCAGTAATGATACGGAATTTGGAGGAATATGCATCCCTTTATTTCAGAATCAATCTTATTTATTGTGTTCCTCTAATACAGGAAGCTATGTTGTCAAAAACCACTTTGGCTGGCAGTTTTTAAAGCAAAAGTCTGCCCTTTATGTTTTAAAAAGGCTATGTGTATTTTCGTTTTAATTTGTCTGCACTGGAATCTTTATTTTTTATTGTGGTTTATATATTGTATTTTTGATCTCGTCCTAAAATCGAATGTTCTCTCCGCACACTCAGCAATGAAGAGTGGTACTTTGCAAGTTGGGAGTCACCTTTGAAAATTAGATAATTTGGGTTATGTGACCTATAGCTTTTTATGTTTAACAGCAATAGCAAAGATAAAAGGCTTATGCACTAAGTTTGATGGTATTCCCACCACAATCTAATAACTTGCATTTTACTGGCATGTTTTAGCATATTACATAAATTCCACTGGAGACCTTAATGCTAAGCATTCTAACCAGTCACATAGGGTCCCAGCCCCACCACAAAACAGCTGATAACATTAGTGACAGCACTGCTGGAGTGTCCACTCATCTGGTACTTGGTGGACCTTACTCGCCATCTCTGTTCCTTCCCTTTCTATCCACAGCCCAATATCATGTGCTAACAGGATGTTCTGTCATAGATATCTTCCTATTGGCTCCTCCATTCCTGGTTCATTTTTTTTTCACTTCTTTCATGCCTCTTACCTTATGTACATCCAAGCAGCCTTTGCACAGGCTTAGCACCACAGGAGACAGAGTTATAGTGGCTGTGACCACCCAATCAACTGTATCACCCAATTATTTAAATCCCTCCCCTCTCTAACCATTGCTCTGTGCATTCAAGCTCTTTGTCCTTGCTCTCAAGGCCCTTGATCATGCACCTTCTGACTGCGTTTCCAATCTCAGGGGTTAACACGGGGAAAACATTAGTGGTGGAATTCTCCCAACTACAACCAAAACTCCGCCCACTCGTGACACCACCATGCTCAGAAACTAGAGTGATGGGTAAGTGTCACCAGGATGGACACAGAGCAAGCAGAATAGAAGGCGACAACAAAACTGACAGATGTCACTATGATGCTGTGTTGGAGTCCCACATTGACCTACCTACCGTGGACCCCTCACTTCCTCAGAGCAAGAGTACTAAGGTGCTCCAAAGCTGCTCCAGGCAGAGAGCAAGGGCTCTTCTGTCTTGGCTGCACCAAGAGCCCCTTGGGCCTGCTCCTCCTGTCCTCTCCAATGGCAGCTCCTCCTGCTACTTCCTCATCTTGGGGGGAAGGGACTCAAGAAACAATGCCTCTGGCTATGGTGGTGCTCCCTCTGCTGGTGGCAGGAGGTAAGGCAGTTGCCTGAATTGGGGGTGGGGGGTGGGGGGTTAGGCCCCAGTATCAGGAAGCAACAGTTTCAATTTTTGTGCAACTGGCTCTTATTGGTAAGCATGTCAAATGGGGGAGGGCAGAACATTGGGTGACTCAGATAGGGGCTGGTATGGCATATGGGCACATATAAGTCTAATGTGAGCCCTGTTCAACCTCATCTCCTTTTGTGGCCCTGCCCCTTTTGTCTGAAACAATGAGATTACCCTTGAATCACCCTTTCTTGTCCTCTGACACAAGCATATCCGGGCGGTCCCAGGTGCCTGGGATGTTTTCTCAATGCCTGTCCTTCTTACCATCACCCTCTCCTCATTTGAACCCCTCTGTGACAGTACCTCCCATAAGGCTTTATGGGAATATGACATAACTGGAATATGTTTTGTGCTACCTGTGCTATGTAACATATCTCTGTAAAGGTTATGGTCTACTATATCTATTCATCCTATTTGTACACATATATCATTTTGTACTTGAGGTTAAGAATATTGGCCGTATACTTGCTTGATTTCTAAGTAAGCTTTGTGAGGCATTTGGTCAGCTTCTTTAGGAAGGAATTTGCAAGGTTAAGTACCCAATCAGGAAGCACTTGGGGAACAATGCATCTTGGAATGCTCCAATCCACATAAGAAGTCTTCCTGGAGACATACAAAATAGTATGTGGACAATGGCTTCTGCCTGTAAAGACTGAGAGTCATGCATGGACACGTGACTTGCCCAGGTGACTCCAGAACTCCATCTTGGAGCTGGACTTTGCATAGGAGTGAGGAGGGGGGTCTCCACCCACAAGAGAAAGTCTATTTAAACCCGTGGGAGACCCCTCCATTTTGTCTTCAGCTGGCTAAAGGAGGAGCCTTTCCACCCCACAGGATACTTGAAGGAAACTGGAACAAATGACAGTAACTACAGGGGGTGTGAGTGATTGCTGGACCCAGGCTAAAAGGAGATTAGCCTTTAAAAGGGAACATTCTGGAACTGGTGATGATCTTATCTGTATTTAGTTTGATTAGACATAGATTTGCGCATTTTATTTTATTTTGCTTGGTAACTTACTTTGTTCTGTCTATTACTACTTGGAACCACTTAAATCCCACTTTCTGTATTTAATAAAATCACTTTTTACTTATTAATTAACTCAGAGTATGTATTAATACCCGAGGGAGCAAACAACTGTGCATCTCTCTCTATCAGTGTTATAGAGGACGAACAATTTATGAGTTTACCCTGCATAAGCTTTGTCACGGGTAAAACGGATTTACTTGGGTTTAGACCCCATTGAAAGCTGGGCATCTGAGTGCTAAAGACAAGCACACTTCTGTGAACTGTTTTCAGGTAAACCTGCAGCTTTGGGGCAAGTAATTCAGACGCTGGGTCTGTGATGGAGCAGACGGGAGCGTCTGGCTCAGCAAGACAGGGTGCTGGAGTCCTGAGCTGGCAGGGAAAACAGGAGCAGAGGTAGTCTTTGCACATCAGGCGGCAGTTCCCAAGGGGGTTTCTATGATCCAACCCGTCACAGCCTCCTAAAGGCTCGTTTCTGCCTGGAAGCACAAGGGAACAAGTTAAATTAGTAGTAATAATCCCCTCCCCTAAGGACAGAAAAGACAAATGACTTTTGCCCACAGAGCATCTGAAATCAGTCACGACTTGACCTTATTTTTGTAATTTTGACTGACCCTGATCCATGTGTTGTGTCCTGTTTAAATTCTAGATTGTAAGATTGCTGGGGCTGGGATCTGCCAAGTTATATATGTTGTGAGGCACCTACCCTAACTGTGCACATGGTACAAATAACAAGGAACAACAATAGAACACAGTCCCACTCACAGGTGAGGAAGAGCTGGATGGGAGATCCTGCAGGTTCTATCTTGCATAGCGCACTATGTAAGGTCCCATGGCTGAGGCTGTATGGGAACTAATATGCAATATTGCATGGAATAGTCCAGAGCCTGTGCTCACATTGGTGAGCCACTTATTCAGACTATCTACAAGGTGGATGTTGTGCTACCTGCTCATCCTCGCCCTGATGCCAGGTTTAATACTGTGCAAACTGCAGTTTCTGGAAGGACTGACTCATCTGATGCCGTACTGTTTGGAACTGATGTCGCAAGCACGGAAGTCTTCAACTGCCGACACTAACATTTTATTTTCCAAAGTGTTACCTTCCATGGGCTCCTTCCAAAAATTAAAGCTTAGCACAGATATTTGGCCCACAAAAAAAGAAAGCAGTGTTGTGCTTGTAAAAAGCAAACAAGCTGAGAACATTGCATTACTACCCACATGGCTCTACCATAAACTGACCAAATGGCCTAGTTTATTTCAATACAAGTTCTTTGCAATTCACTGTAGAATACTATCCTTCCCCCCATCTAAGGGACATGGCATTCACACAGAAATGGTATTATTAGTTGTAAGGCCATAACAGCCCATTATTTTATGAACACTTAGACACTTACACTAAAATCTCTGCAAGCTAAAGGATATGCAGATTAATGCCTCTTATGCTTACACAGTCAGCCCTGCTTGTCAAATCAATGTACCTATTTATAAGTATTTCACTTTTACCACATACTGTATTGCAGTTAAATAATACCCAGTTTGCTGAGTAAATGCTACATTTGTTTTTCTATTGATTCTGCTTCCAAAGTGCCTTGAGATTACTCTGCTGAGAACAGAATATACATACCTATTATGATGATCAAAGCTGACTACAGTTAAATTATATTTATCCTGATTACTTACTCTGTGTGTGTGTGTGTGTGTGTGTGTGTGTGTGTGTGTGTGTGTGTGTGTGTGTGTTTCCCTAAATTTCTCAGCACATTCTTGTCTTGACACATAATGGGGACTTTCAAGTTTTAACATTTTATGGCTAGTAGTTATATTTCTTGAGTTCCAAGAAACCCCAGTTGAAAAGATGTGCTGACCTACGTACACCTTCTGAACCTCTAAAGGTAGAACAGTAAATGAAATAAAATAAATAAATAAATAAATAAAGAGCGACAAAGGAAAATGAAAAAAACCCCACCTCTTTAGCTCACTGAACTCCATGATTATATTATTAGCCTCTGTTGTCAAAAATGCTTCTCTGTCTTCTGGGTTTGTACCAAGTTTTGAGGGGGTATGTGTAAAACTAAAGGTAACTAGCAAAAGATGGATGGGGCTGAAGTCTACTCTTTATCTACAGAACGAGTTCCAGAGTCAGCAAGAAGAGTGCAAGCCTCCCTATGCAACTCTGCATAAAGTTTTTCAGCAATGACCGGCCCGATGAAACCATCTCTAGGACTGAGTGGCTGGTTGTCTCCATACCAGCCCATTCTTTCAAAGTGACACACCAATATCCAACCTCTCGTTTTAATCAGTGACAACATCAAAGGCTCTAAACTGGTGCAGTCCAGGCAGGGAAGGGAGGGCTCAAGAGGCAAGTTAGCTGAATGTAGCACGAAGGGGAATCCTGCTGTGTCACACACAGAATTGAACACTGACTTTACCAGATGAATCATGCAAGAAATGATTTGGGCTTTGTCTGAAGAAAACTATACCACACAAAAAACTAACACGTTTCGTTATTAAAAACCATTTCCAACAAAGCCCCTCTGAATAAACAGCAAAAAGGAAGAAGATTTGGATCATTTCATAATCCTGCACTTATTGGAAACTCATTTGGTTTCCTAATAAATAAATAAATAAATAAATAAATAAATAAATAATCTCAGCACTATGACATCCAAACTTTTATCATCATCATCTACAGGATCAGAAAAAGTGGCTGATTGCTGCACATCTGTGAACTTATCGCAATGCATACACAATGCTCTCATGCAGTGTTAGAGAAATTTGTTGCTGAGAGCCAATAATAGTAGGCTAGTATGATGCCCTGCTTAATTTACTTGAGTCATCGACGAGGGAGTGGAACTATAGTTGTAACTATTTGCAGGAGAGGACCCTAAATACTGTTTTATAAAACAAGAGTCTAACAACGTTACCAGTTCATTCAATTGAACCTGTTTAGGTCAATTCTGAGGCTGTGTACTGGGTGAAGTTAGCTGTAGTATCTACTGTACATGTTTCCATTTGCCCACATGTAACTGAATATGAAACAAGTTATTACTAATGCATTAGTGACAATCCTCTTTCTCACTCAAATCACAGTACCGTAGTCACCATTAAAGTGGGAGTAATTGCCAGGATACCACAATAGTATCTGAGATACTAGTTTTCCCCATATACTTTGGGTAGAAATGACTGTGGCAAGTGTGCAGGTTCAAAAATCTGGAGGTTATATGCAAATAACCCAAATATCCTGCTTTGCATATTTGATTAATATGTGAGGCCTTATTTACATAAGTGACAGCAAAGGTCCTGACTGCCAGAAATTAAGACTGACAAGGGTGCAGCTGTAACAAGCTTTAGTAACATCGTACTTGCCCCTCTCCCGGTTGGCTCTGGCTTCTCCATAGCATAACTGGCAACTACAACATTGCCAACTCTCAGGATTTTATTGAGAGTCTCATAATTTTTGGTGTCTTTCTAAAAGCCCCAACTCCAGGAATTTTTTGATCAAGAGAATTTCAGCTTTCATTTTCAATAAATAAATAAATAAAATTTCTAGTCCTCATGGTTATAGAGCAAAGCTTGGTAAGGATTAGTAATATTGATTAATTTTCAAGGGTTTGCAGAATCAGGTCAGCAAAAGGCCTAAGGCCCACTTAAGTCCTCAAAGTGGGACTGAAATGATGCATAAGCTTTCTGTTAATTCTCTGCACATGAGTGAATTTCACTGAAGTGGGAGAAATTTTGCTGTGATAATGTTTGAAGCGGAGTTTCAACAGTTCCTAGTTATGTATAAGGAGTTACCAAGGTTACACCAATTGCCAAGAAAACGCACAAGAGAATGAGCAAAGTCCTCTGAACCCCCTTGAGAGTTTGTGCTCCTTGTAGAAATCCATGTGGGATCCTTAATACTGCACAAGCAGTTAGATTTGATTTGTCACCTGCGGCACGTAATTAACTTCACATTGCTATTTGTACTTTGACATTACTTGTGTGGCTACACTGGAGCTCTCCAGCTGTGAAAACTGCCCCATGTTTTCACCAGAGAAAGCAAAAAAAAAAAAAAAAAAAACTGAACCAAGCAATAAAACTAACTTTTTTACAAACACATGAAAATCTGGACTAGAAAAAACAAACAAACAAACAAACAAAAATCCTGATTTTTCGTTTTCAGGTCAGACGCAAGACTGTTTTTATCACTTGGGATCGAAAGCTTTATCTGGAAAATAAGATGCATAAGACTGTACTAAACCCAGGAGTCAGTTTAATCTCAAAATCTATGTGACATATATTCATAAGGTGTTGAATATGAAGCATGGGAAAAAAACCCAACATTCTTTGCTTGCATGTGGCCTAGACAAGAGCTGCTAACTGAAGACCTGTCTTGGAGGTGTTAATTTAAAGGTTTTTTTAAACCCTTAAACCAGCTCTTCAGCAGGTATAGATCAGCTGGGCTCCAATTTGTCCACATGTTTTTGAAGTGGATGCCCAAAATTGGACATAGTACTCCAGCTGAGGCCTCAGACTATTAAGCATTAGGGAATCTTGGTCTCCATCAGCACATTGGATGTGTTTCATTTAGTCAAAGTGTCTGTCAGTTCACTAGGTTTGGGTTGTTTGTATCCAGACCCCGGAGAAATTTCAGCTCTATTGAAAACACAGCCTATTTTTCTTCCTCACTAAGAAAATCCAGTTTATATGACTCAGGTTTCATGGTCATTCCAAATTCATGTTCTTCCCACTGAGGAAAGTAAGTGCATTTTATTTCCTCTCTGTCTGGATTTATATCCATTGAGAATCTAGCTTCTGAAGTCAGGTACCTCCACAAGGGTCCAGAGGAGAGCAAGAAAAAATGATAAGAGGTTTAGAAAACATGATCTATGTGAAAAGGTTGAAATAATTGGGCATGTTTAGTTTAGAGAGGAGACGACTGAGGGGGGCCTAACAGTCAAGTATATAAATGGTTGCTATAAAGAGGGCAGTGTTCAAATGTTCTCCATGTCCACCAAGGGCAGGACAAGAGGTAACTGGCTTAGTTCACAGCAAGAGAGATTTGGGAAAAACTTTCCAATGAAAGGATAGTTAAGCATTGGAGCAGGATACCTAGGGAAGTTGTTGAATCCCCATCACTGGGGGATATTTTTAGAACAGGCTAGGTCTAGGTATATTTAATCCTCCAGCAGTACAAGCGGGAATGGACTAGACGGCCTCTTGAGGTCCCTTTCAGCCCAACATTTTTCTGATTCTGTAAGTGTAATTCTTTATAACATTAGCTTCTTGCTTCCTTGCTATTTGTAGTTATATTAATCCATATTATATTATTTGTAGTTATATTAATTATATTAATGTCTGAATAGAACTACATTTTGGTGTCTTTTCTCTTTCAATAACTTGCCAATAAGATCTGACATTATTTCAAAACAAACCTTATTAAACTACAGCTAAGGATGCTAAGCATAAAATTCAAAAGATGATGCACCATTGTATACATCCCTAAAGAAAAAAAATCCCTACAGATCAAAAACTATGAAAGACACAAGCTCAGGTTCAAACCAGGGCACTTTATGATGTTCTCTTAGAGCAGGGGTCAGCAACCTACGGCACGTGTGCCAAAGGTGGCACGTGAGCCGATTTTTAATGGCACGCCAAGGTCCCAGCTGCTGGCCCCACTCAGCCTGCTGCCAGCCTGGGTGAATGGAACCTCAGGCTGGCAGCTGGATGAGCAGGCCGGCGGCTGAGACCCCGGCTGGCAAGGGGCCAGCAGCCGGAACCCAGAGCCGGCCAATGCTGGGGCGCTCCGCTGCGGGTGGAGGCGCAGTACGTGGCGCGCTCCCAGCTGTGGGGACCTGCTGGCTGCCGGAACTCTCCTGCAGGCTGTCGCTGGCGGCCCCATGCGCCGGATGAAGCAGCAGGCAGTCAGGCAAGTGAAAGGGGTCGGCAGGAGGCGCGGTGGAGGTGTCCGCGTCCCAGCCTGTCCTGCTGCCCCTCTCTCGCCACCACGGCTGGACACCAGGGGACTGCAGGCACGTGCCGTCCCTGTGGCCCCTGAGGGGAAGGGAGTGGCAGGCCAGAGAGTCTTCTGCAGGGACGGCTCCAGCGTTTTTGCCACCCCAAGCACCAAAAAAAAAAAAAAGCTGCAATCGTGATCTGCAGCTACTCTACCGCTGCCGCTTCAGTCTTCGGCAGCAATTCAGCGGCTGGTCCTTTGCTCCATGAGGGACCCGCCGCCGAAGAGCCGGACATGCCCCCCAGCCCCCCGTTGGCCGCCCCAAGCACCTGCTTGCTGGGCTGGTGCCTGGAGCCGGCCCTGGTCTTCTGCCGCTGCCCCCCATTTGCCTGCAGATGCAGTGCCCCCACACATCTGGCCCACAGCTCCCTTGGCAGGAACAGCGTGGGGCAGGGACCCATCCACCATCCAGGTAACCCGGCTGCAACTGGGACTGTCCCGGGACTGTCCCAGGCCAGCGTCAAGTCCCCATCCCCCTGGGACTTCCCACTATACCCCCCCCCAACCTCCTGCCCTGAGCCTCTCACGCCACCCAACCCTGACTCTACATGCCCCCATGCTCCCAGCCCTGACTCCTGCACCATCCACATCCCCACCCCCTGCCCTGATCTCCCCCACACCCTAACCCCCTGCTCTGAGTGCTCCCCCACACACATCCCAGCCCCTGAGCACCTTCCCCCGAGGTGGGTTGTAATACGACAATACCACTAAGAAATTTAAGTTACTTTTACCCCTGCTGGAACCCCAGACCAGCAGTGGACTGAGCGGGGCCGGTGGCGGGCTGAGTGGCTCAGCCTACTGCCGGTCTGGGATTCCAGCCGCCAGCCCCCCTGCCAGCCGGGGTCCAAACCTCCGGCCCTGCTCAGCCCACTGCCGGCCTGGGGTACCGGCAGCCAGCCCAGGGCTCTGCTCCTGGCCTTGGCCCAGCGCTTTTCAGCCACTCCCTGCTGTGGCCCACATTGGAAAACTCAGCAAGGAAAAGCAAGGGCAAGGATCACACTAAACGATAAGATCTGCATTTTAATTTTATTTTAAACGAAGCTTCTTAAATATTTTTAAAAACTTATTTACTTTAAATACAACAATAGTTTATTTATATAATATAGACTTGTAGAGGCCTTCTAAAAATGTTAACATGTATTACTGGCACGCGAAACCTTAAATTAGAGTGAATAAATGAAGATTCGGCACACCACTTCTGAAAGGTTGCCGACCCCTGTCTTAGAGGAAAGCCAAAGGAGGAAAAGGTGCATGTTGTTAGTCCTGAACTGTTGGGTACCACAAAAAGCTCCTACTTTGGACACTGGATGAAGCTGGAAAGTCACACACTTCCCAGCTGAGGTGGTAGTTATAGAAGAGAATTATTAATCTTAATCAAAGATCTTATTAATCTTAAATTGCTTTGCTCAGTGTATTGTAATTATCAACAGTTTACATGGACAATGAGAGATTAAAGCAAATACAAGCTGCCATCATTCAAAATAAATGTTTGCTAATTTTTCATTGTTCATTTTTTGGTTTAAAAGAAATGCATTGTTGAATCCTTAATTACAACCACAATGACTCACTGACAGATACATGTCATGAAAAGTCAGTCATATCCCTGAGGCAGGAAAGAATACAAAATAGGTCAAACTACAGACTTCAGTTCCTATGAACATAACATATTTACCCTGCTGTGTAAGTAACCTTGCTAGCCCTTTAGTGCCAAAAGCAGGGATACTGTGAAAGTTGCCAGCTGTGAACTGGAAAACTAGAGACCAAACCTCCCATCAGATCCATTCTTTATAAGTGCTCCTTTAGGTTGCTGATGAAGAACAAGGGGGGAAAAACCACCAGAAAAATGCCACTGGAAAACTGTAAGTTTGTATAAACGGAAAAGTCCATGCCCCTCCAATCCTTGCCCTCTCTGTTCAAGCTAACAATAGTGTGTCTTTGTGACAATGATTACTCTGATATAGACACCTGCCACAAAGCTCTGGACTGAAAACACCAACTCATTTCACACGTAGGCCATCGGAAAAGAGGAATCTAACTCAATGTGCCTTTTTTTAACCATGTCTGTACTAGGGAATGTTAGCCAGTCTAAATGACATGCCAGTGAAAATGGATGCCGGAGCCAGAAAACTATTTTCATTAGAATCTTACCAATGCTGGAACAAAAGTAAGTGTGAGTGAATGTGTATTTTACTAAAATTACTTAGCACAAGTGTGTGTGCATGCATGTGTATATATACTATGATGGGTAAATGCCAGCAGGATTAAGGAAGGAGCGTGTGCGAACTGAGCAACCAACAAACAACAACAAAACAAGTTCTGAACTATAAAAATATTCTTTTGTAAACTGAGTAGAGGAGAAGAAACTCTACATTGACTTTATGATCTCTCCAAAGTTTGTAAATTTGGGCACTGATCCTGCATTGAAGCACATGGGCAGACCTTTGCCCTGCACCAAGCCCCACTTAAGTCCACATGTCTGTGTATAGAAGTTCAGAGTCAGCTGCAGGATCGGGGCACTGGCAATTGAGATTTCCTTTTAAATAAGGAGTTTGGTCAACAGGTGGTTACTCTCAAGCTCTCTCATCTTCAGGCTGAAACAATGAGGGCCAGATACTCAACAGGTGAAAGCTGTCTCTTGGTTCCACTGAACTTTTGAAGATGTAGTTATCATAAAACCTCACAGCTGCTCCACTGTCCCTGGGTATTCCACTGGCTTCAGACAATTAGCATTTGTAAAAAAAGAGTGCAGGTCACAGGCTGAATTTGTGAAGCTGAGTGATTTTTCCTCTTCTCTTTGTAACATACCATATAATCATTAATGCGTAACATGAAGTTTCTTAGTCTAATTTATTATGGGACAAAATTTTAGGGGGCTTGTTTTCCTTTTAACAATAGCAGTATTTACTATATTCATAAAAGACTTTAAAAATAACTTAAATTAGGAGTAACTCTTCACATTATCGAAACAATCATGGCCTTCTCCAGGTTTCTTGGTAGATGCTAAATTAGAATTCTAAGAGATAAAGGAAATGGGACCCAATCCAGCTACTGTTAGACTCAATGACAATAATGCCACTAACTCCAATAGAAGCAGGAGCAGGGCTATGGAACAGTTCCTGAAACTCACCATGGATGACAGGGATTCTGTAGTTCAGGGTGACCTAGATGGCACTTCCTGATTTTCCGTCACTTATAAAATGTTCTCAAAATGTTACAGCTTGGACTAAGATATCTTCTGCTGGGCCTTAGAGACAAAGGTCAGGTTATCATTGGAAGTTTTAATAAAATCCCTTCGACAATTTGAGTTATTGGAGGCTGGGTGGCGGGGGGGGAGGGGAGGAAAGGACGAAGTATATTTTCAGCTGTTAAGAAAATTGTTCAGGTGAACTTGGCTACTTTAACAGCTTATAAAAAGTGGCATCCTTTAAAAACGTCATTCCTGACATGTATGTGGCAGTGAGTGTGATGAGCAAGGCCTTCTTAAACAAACTTGATTTTGAAATAAAATTAGCAACTGGGCTCCAAATGAAGAGCAATTTTGTGGCCTTGCAAATGGCTGTATAGTTGACTTAATTGTCCAAACATTGTGGAAATTTGTTCGTACCACACAGACCCAAAGGAGCCCCAGACAAGAGCTGTCTCCTCCTGAAAGTCCCTCTTGGCCTCTTTCTTCCTCCAAGATAATGCTTCAGCTCCATCTTCTTGTGCTACTGCCCCCTCTGTCCAATAGGGTTCCTAAGCACTGCAGGAGAGAACCTGTGCTTTGGCAGGGTTTAAGACCTCTGCACCGTCTCCCGCAAGCCTCCATTTCAGCACCTTTGTTTTGCCTGCCTCCCACCTCACATATGGTACTGAATAATTTTCTAATCAACTAACACTACAGCCTCAGTCCCAGCTGCCACAGAATTCAGAGCAGCTCTGCTACTTTTACAGGAGATGGAGGAGGCTCACTGAGTAACTGAGCTTCGCTGTGTCATAGGTTACTGGGGTCTTGCTTATCCATGTAGAGAAAGTGACAGTAAATTATTTACTGGCTTAAAGGATATACCAGTCTATGATATTCTGCATATTCACAGGAACAACTCTCAGGACTTGTTCCCCAGTGCAGCAGTCAATAGCTAAAACCAAGGGCTTAGAGGGTCAAAGCATGGCCTTTTAGCCCCTTTACATTGCAGCAGACCCAGAGGAACCAGTGGGGGAAGTAGGGAAGAGCAATCACCACAATTTCCTGAAACCAGTCTCCATCAACTAGGAGCAATAGGACTTAGGTACATAGGAACATCTTCAATATATATAATAAGTAACCGGTCTGTTTTAGGAATCATTCTCATAGCCATCAGTGATTAGTAGTTATTGCATAGGGAATGTACATACCCTCTCAAGAGCTGGAACCTTTTACCTAGGATATCAATATCCTTTTCATACAACAGCTACCTTCCTTAACATTTAACTTGTCATCTTTGCTGTGGTTTATAAAACTTTAAAGCTAATCGTATGAGGAATGAAATTAACGACACTGCAGATGTGTGTATATCCTAGGAAGAATAAATTATAAGTGCCACTGTAAATTGTAATTAATGAGACAGCAGCCAGATGCCTGAAAACAAATGATCTTATGGTCTAAATTTAAAACTCAATAGGTACGGTCAGATTACCCGGTCACCCATTTAGATATTGGAGACAACCTGTTGCTAAAGGATTGTTGCTACTCTGTGATAACAATACATGTGTGTGTGTGTGTGTGTGTGTGTGTGTACATATATGAGATATTTACCTCTCCAACAAGTAATGGGTTAGTTGAGTCTATTCTAATTGTGTTTAGTAAGTCTGAAAATAGGTACGGCTCTCAAGGACGATAAGAGATTTACCCTTCATGACTGTAGAGGGGATTAAGGTTATTTATCAGTGCAGGGGCTGCCAAGAGTGGATCTCCTAAACTGTGTATGTCTGCGGGAAAAGGAAAATATTCCTTTTTTCATTCCTTCCTTTTGATTCCAATCGAGGCTCCATTTTAAACTCCTATTTGAGTTTTAATCCCCTTACAAAAGAGGGAAGCCAAACATACCCACTGTCTGAGTGTGCAATCCTCTCTCTCTCTTTATTTATTTGAATTGCTGGCCAGAAAAACTCCATTATGTTTCCTTCCACTGGCTGTAGTCTTCCAGTCTCTTGCAGCATTCTAACCCAAGCCCATGGAAGTGCATTTGCTATCAGACATCAGAAAATGAATCCTCCTGCTGCTAGGGGTCTTAATTTGGTTTGTGTGCACACAGTATGGGGAACTTTGAAGCTGAAATGAAAGGTGCTACTACGAAAACAGGACGTTGTTTTCCTTAGGAAAGGGCTAGATCTCCGAGCAGAGCTTGGGGCATCCTCCTCACATTTAGCTAAAAGGAAAATCCTTTAGTGTATCAGGTTCTCTTTTTTCCAACAAAGATGGTTAAATAAAACCAAAAGCTTTGATTGGATCATGCGACCAGAGTTAAAGTAGTCACATGGGGCTTCAATGCATAACACCACCACCAAAACATCACTAGCCTACAGCCATACTATGAACTGTGATCCACACATGCCCTACATGTAGGGAGACAACCAAGAGGGACATGACTGTCTTTTTAAACATCCTCATTCTCTGAACTTTGAAAAACTACAGTGAAAGCAAAATAAATAAATAAAGCTTGAAAATAAGACTTACCCACCTTGAGTATATCTGGATGGATTGTGGAGCTCAAGAACGGTTTTCTGTAGGACCATCTCCCTATTCCTCCTTTGTTTTAGTCAACTAACATTTTCATCATGGTTGTGGCCCTTACAGCCAAAAAACTTGAGGGCCTGAGAATTCCTCCCAAAGTCTGTATCTAAAGCAAAAAGCCTGAGGATAAATAGGTATGCTGCATCTTTCAGCTCTCAGAAGCTTGTGCCAGGTCAATACTTGAGTCAGACACCTCAGAGTAATATAGACCCTATAACATATGCATCTTTTATGGACAAGAGTACAGGTGATACTTGGCTACTTGCAGAACCATTTCCTTTAGTCCTTCTTGAACTTCCTTTATTCCATACACCTCTTCAATCTTTTGTCTCATCATTTTTGTCTTATTCAGAAGTGCATAGTTCATGTTAAAGCATCAAACTTGGCCTCTGGTTGAAATATGACACAAAAAGTTTCAAACTTGGAAGCAATTCCTCTCCTCCCCCATCACCAAAAATCGACTGTTTTAAAATATTTGGACATACCAGAGTCTACTGATACATTCCATAGAGGCTTCATACACTCTCTTAACATACCCTTACACTGTAAAAGAAATCATAGTGGAAGAATAAGACAGAGCATGTGTATGTGTGCAGGGTAGGCAAGGCAGGGGTAGAAAGTTTCCCCCTCTCATTTCCTCAATAATAGTTCCATATTTTCCATTGCAAAGTCTATCCCATTAAACCTACGCACACCCCATCTCACACATTCCTCACTCTCCTCTCCCTGCTTTTCCTCTCCACAGCTCAGTCATTTGTTTTTAAAGATGTTATTACTTTGCTTGAGAACTAGCCCAGCCTCTGCACTCGATGGCACTTCACAAGCAATGGTTTCATACATCTTCTGAAGGAAAAGTTCAAAGTAGCCCAAGCTGCCTGTTCAGTATGGAGGAGGGCAGCAGTCAGGTTGGAGGAGAGACAGAATTTCCATCTGAAGTTGGACTGTCTGAGAAGTGTTGGTGGCCCAACTTAAAAGAAACCTGCTGTGTCTTTCCTCCATGCAGCTGTGGGTAGCCCCTCATCCAGCCTAACTTTCTCCAAACAAATTCAGGGCAGCCCTAAATACTAGGTACTGAAAGGCCATTAAACATGGGCGAATCCAAGAAAGGTAGCCAAAGGCTCGGCAGCATTCTGCAACAAGAAAATTAAAAAGCAAAAACTAAAAATTAGTACTTCTGATTGAGCTTTCTATCAAAGTAAAACTTCTGACAGAGCCCTGCTGCCTTTATGAGACTGCTGGTAGCCTGGAAGAGGGGTACCGTCTGCAGATGAAGTAATTAGAGCTAGTTGAAAAAAATTGACCAAAGTTTCCCATCCTAAATACTGTTTTGTTGACACAAATGTTTTGCAGGAACTTGCTGATTTTGATGAAATTGGATGGAAAAATTTCAAAAGTCTTTAATACTGAAAATGGAGTATTTTGCTTCAACATTTTTATTTTATTTAGTTTCGACTTTCTTCGTTTTGTTTCAACTTTTACATTTTAATATAATATGCATTGAATGTTTTCTATTATAATGTTCCAACATTATTAAAATGAAATATTTCAACAAGATCATTTTGATGTTCCCAAAAAGAAATCTTTTAGAATATTTCATTCTGTGAAATATTTTGAGATTTCAACTTTTTGTCCTGATATGGATGAAAATTCAATTTGGAATCTCATTTTCCGGCAGGACAGAAATTCCATTTCCCAACCAGTTCTACTTTTAGCATGTACTTTAAACAGCATATACTGATGGTTCACATATTCCCTCATTATGGGCAAAGGGAGTTAAGACCTATCTGATCTCTCTAGGGCAGGGCCGGCTCTAGGATTTTTGCCGCCCAAAGCAAAAACAATTTTGGCCGCCCCCCACCCCGTTCTTTAATTACCCTACCCACGGCCCCGCCTCAACTCCGCCCCTTCCCCAAATCCCCAGCCCTGCCTCCTCCCCCCAGGCTCTCAAGTCTGGGAGGGAGGGGGAGCAGCGGCACGCGAAACGGCCGCTCGGGATCTCCCCTTCCCTCCCAGGTTTGAGAGCCTGAGAGGGAGGGGGAGACCCCGAGCCACCGCGGCGCGCAAAACAGCTGATTCGCGCGCCGTGGCAGCAGCAGTGGAGGTGAGCTAGGGCGGCCGGGGCACATTTTTAGGGGCGGCATTCTGGCACCGGCCATGCCGCACCTAAAAATGTGCCGCCCCAAGCACCAGCTTGTTTTGCTGGTGCCTAGAGCCGGCCCTGCTCTAAAGGCTCAAAAGAAGAGTGTGCAACACCAACTGCATAAAACTTGCCTTCCCTCTTTCTGAATACATAGAAGCTTTGCTTTTATTAAAAATACTTCTAATAAAATATTTTGTTTCAAATTAAATGAATTTGTTCCAGTTCACTGAAATAAAAAAAAAAAAAAAAAAAAGAGGTTTCATTTTGGGTTAAACAAAAGATTAAAAATGATTTTTCAGAACTTCCAGTGAACCAAAAAAAAAAAAATCAATAATTTACACAGCTGTAGTTCTGGTACCTTTAGGACAGTGGGGTGTTCCCCTTTGCCAGAGCAATGCTCCCCTTACAACCAGAATTTCGAGTGCCACAAGTGGACAGGACATAATTAAGGATCTGGTTCTTGCTACTTTGAAGGAGGAGGTAAGGACAGGGAAAATCATTAAAAAAAAAACAGACTGTAGGAGGGGGTTCATTTAAATAACAAAGTTCCTAAGAATTGTTATACAGTAACTCCTCACTTAACGTTGTAGTTATGTTCCTGAAAAATGCGACTTTTGTTAAGCAAATCTAATTTCCCCATAAGAATTCATGTTAATGAGGGGGTTAGGTTCTAGGGAAATTTTTTCACCGGACAAAAGACATATATATATATATATATGTATATATATACACACACACACACAAAGTTTGAAACAATTTAATACTAGTACACAGTGATGATGATTGTGAAGCTTGGTTGAGGTGGAGCAGTCAGAGGGTGGGATATTTCCCAGGGAATGCCTCACTGCTAAATGAACTAGCAATTGACTGAGCCCTCAAGGGTTAACTCTCAGACTCTTCCAGGCAGCAGGAAAGGAGGGAGGGCAGACAGAGACACACACCCAGTGTGTGAGAGAAAAAATGCGCATTTCCCCTTTAAATAGCTGACCCCAGACTTAAGTACACTGCCCTGTTAATTAAATCAGCTTGTTGAGACCTCCTGAGACCACAGCCATTGCCTAAAAGCTCCCTCCATCGTATGACCCCCTGCTCTATGGAAGATGGGTTAAGCGGGGTGCAGGAGCGGGGTGGGGAGGGGAGGGGGAGACACCCTGACATTAGCTCTCCTCTTCCTTCCCTCCCCCCCGGCACAGCAAGCAGGAGTCTCGGGGAGCAGCTCCAAGGCAGAGGGCAGGAGCAGCACCTAGCAGTATAGGGAGGGACACAGCTGAACTGCAGGCAGCTGCTGCACAGGGAACTTAGGGGAGCGGGGAGCTGATAGGGGGCTGCTGATCCACCCTGGTTCCAACCACCCACCAGCTAGCTGCAATGGGCTGCTCCTCCTCCAAGCAGTGGACAAAACAGGTGGCTGCCAAACGACATTAGAAGGGAGCATTTCACAAGTTTAAACGAGCATGTTCCCTAATTGATCAGCAACTTAACATCGAAACAACGTTAACCGGGATGACTTTAAGTGAGGAGTTACTGTATATGGTAAAAAGAGTTTATGCATACGGAGCAACCACACTGACTTGACATACTCAAAAGAACCTGTTTCCAGTGTTATACCTGTGTTGGTTCCAGGATATTAAAGAGAAAAGGTGGATGAGGTAATGTCTTTTCTTGGACCAAAATCTGTTGCTGAAAACAGACAAGCTGTCAAGGTACATAGAAGACCTGAAGAAGAGCTCTGTCACCCTCTCAAAAGAACCTGTATTTCAAAGAATGAAAGATGCCAATTCAAAAAATTCCATACGTTGATATTCCCACAATAAATGTAACCAGCTCTAAGGAACCATCTAGGCAACTGAGCAAATGTGTTGTTAAAAACTCTATCAGTTACTCTCCATA
Organism: Chrysemys picta bellii; assembly: GCF_011386835.1. Taxonomy (NCBI): domain Eukaryota; kingdom Metazoa; phylum Chordata; order Testudines; family Emydidae; genus Chrysemys; species Chrysemys picta. Next base: position 114,786,916 of record NC_088796.1, read on the forward strand.
TACTGTTACAGTTATGCAATTTCATATAGCTAATTTTCCTCCAGACATTCATTCTGAAATCTGAAAAAAATGCCCGAATAACCAAGCAATCCAAACACACCTAAAAACTGCAAAGGGAAAAAAAAGGGTACTTCTTTTTTCTTGTTTATACCAACAACCAATGTGTTTTATAATATACACATATTTATGGTGTGGGCTAACATTTTCAGAAGCAACTAAGTGACTTAGGGGGCTTTGAAAGTTTTATTCTTGATCCTTTTATCATTGAAGTCAATGGTAAAACTCTTGTGGACTTAAATGAGAGCTAGTGTGACCCTAAAAGAGTGAGTAGAAAGAAATTATCTCCATGCCTTTCCATTTCATGTCGCAATATCCGATCAGGGTTAACATCCAATTGACCGTGCTGTTCATTCTGACTTTACCATGCCTGAGTGTGATGACGTGTGGCAGAAGTAGTGAATACATCAGATGACAAAATTTGCAGCTGACAAAGTTATTTGTTAGTCAATTAGAAGGACAGTAAGGGACTTCAGGAGGGATCTAGTAAGGAGCAGAACCTCCCCCCAAAAGATAAGTGGACAAACGGCTGAATTCAATACAGTTAAGGACAAGGTAATAACACATTGGAAGGAACAGGATAAACTACTTATACACACTGATGGGTTGTGAATTGGTTATTTTTCTTCAGAAAAAAAGATCTAGTTGACATTGTGAACATATCAGTCCTGGCCTACACTGCAATGTTTTGCCAGCATAGCTATGTTGGCTAGGAGTGTGAAAAAAATACATAACTATGTCCGCAAAACCCCAACGTAGACGCACCTATGCTGGCAGAAGAGTGCTTTTGTCTGCATGGCTAATGTTGTTTGGGGAGGTGGAGCAGCCAGGCTGGCATATCTCCTGCCAGCTTATGCTGCATCTACAGTACAGGCCTCTACCAGCACAGCTATGTCAGCATCGCTCTAAAGGCCAAGGCTCTGAAACTAGTCCTCTCGGGGAAGACGTATGCTTTACGTGAAGCAGCAGTCAGCCCTATTAAGCAAAAGAGGCAGCTGATAAAATTAAGAGTCAACAGCTTTAAAATAGATAAAAGGAAATACTTTTTCTGGCAATGTGCAATTAACCTGTGGGACTTTCACTTCAGGATATTATTGAGGGGAAAAAACTTACTAAGGCCATGTCTACTCTATCACTTATGTCGGCAAAACGTATGTCATTCAGGGGTGTAAGGAACCACACATCTGAGCAACATCAGTTTCACTGGCATCAGTGATAGTGTGCACAGTGCTACATCAGCGGGAGCTATGTCACCAGGAGAGCTTCTCCTGTCAATCACTGAGGTGGTTTTATTATGTCAATGGGAGAGCTCTCTCCCATCAGCATAGAGCGGCTACATGAATGAGCTTACAGCCACGCAGCTGCATTGGTACAGCTGTGCCGCTGTAATTTCGCTAGCATAAAGGTAGCCTAAAGTTGGTGAGAAGAGAGAGAAACTGCCATAACCAATATAGTTCAGTTTTGATGTTTGACGAGCAGACTCGTTCTTCCACATGTGCCTTATCCTTCAGTTTCCCACTTGCTTCAGTCTATTAGGGAAAATTTTGGAAAGAAGATTTTAAAATGTCTGCCTCAGTAAAAAGTGGTGATGTACAAATGCAGAGAAAGAGGAGGAGGAAGGGCTGGAACATTACTGCCCCAACTCCCGGAATTTAGACAAGTGCATTAGTTTTCTTGATCTTTGTTAGTGTGTTATCTATACTCTGAATACCAGGAGAGTCAGGAAAGCCCAAGCTATATATATGGGCAAATGGGCTTCTTGGATTCGGCATGACTAGGAGTTATTGTTGAGGGAACCCATCTGTGTCTTGGATCCCTAGCTGGAATGGATGGCTCTATTCATCCAGCTTTTAACCTGCACATTGCTGGCAGTTTGCAAATCCTGCTGCAACTACATGGAAAAGAATTTGCAGCATGCAGATTCCATGGTGGAAGAAGCCCTAGGAATACCATACCACAGATTGATGTAGGAAGATGCCATATTAAGAATTCAGCTAACACTTTCTTCTAGGTGCAAATATAAACGCTGATAATTTGATGAGCAGCATGGTGATGGAGACCATATGATTTTCCAAGGTAATTTAGATACTTCATTGTGTTCTGTCAACATGTGGCTGAAGATCATGAGAGTCCTGGAGATACTGTACATAATACCTCAAACCTTGAAGTATCTTTAATTACTTGGTTAAAGATAAAACACACAATAAAATTTGAAACACAATCTTGTTTACCTTCAGTACAATAAACATCCCGAGGAATACAATGCATGCTCACCATACAAAGACTATAGCAGAGCAATTATGTTTGCATGCTGCAGAAGTCTAAAGGTGAACAAATGTGATGTTGAAAACAATCTTATCTTTCACTAAATCGTTTTTGTTACCAACCAATACTTAATATACTATTGGCCATAATCTAAAAATAGATATGTTCTTATTTTAGGTACAAGTACAGTGCTTTGGAGCAAAATAGTTACAGTAAACTTCTTTATCTAATTGCTCTGAAGTTTATATAAAAAGCTATCAATAGTAGAGATGGGTGAAATTCTTTTGACAAATAGTACATTTGTTCAAAAATGCATTTTTCAGGGCACTGAAACTTTTACTAACTTGGTTCGAATTCGGTGAATAGTTTCAGCTTAAAAAAGGGGAGGTTTGTGTTTGTTTTTTGAAGGGAAATGTCAAATCAGTGTTTCATTTTTGAAACATTGAGCTTGACACAAACAATTTTTCCCCCCAATATTTAATTGTGGTGAAAGGAGAAAAAATCAATTTCAAAACTGAAGCAAAAAATCAGTTATATGTTCACCATTAATTTACAGAGTATTTTGGAAAGACACAGAACAGTAAACCCATTTCACTTAAAAACCTATCCTCTTTAATTGAACATATGTTAAAAATCCTGGGCCAGATCTTCAGCTGGGGTAAACTAGCTAGCTTAAATGGAGCTATGCCAATTTACAGCAGTTGAGGAAGTGGTCCTTTTAATAAGGCATCAGAACTATAGAAAAATCAAGAAGACTGTTGATCTAAAACATGTCATTATTAAGTTTTGATTTCACTGGTTTTGTATCAGCATAACTCAGATGGACCAACTCATGATTTACATCACTATACTGCACATGAGATTGGAATCAGGCTGAAAATATCATGAGGAAGTTATATAGTTTTGTATATTTTAAACAGAAATATGAGGAAAAGAAAGTTACTTTTCTTATGGTATCTTACTGGAATACATACACTACTTTTGGGTATTTGCTTCCAGTTTGATAACAGATGAGGATTAAACTCAGCTTTAATGTTTTTGACTCTGTGATGTACCCAATACCTGCATGACCAAGACCTATATTGCTCAAAAAATAATAGCAAAAATGTGCATCGGAAGCAGAAAGCCTGCAGAACAACTTGACAATTGAGATGCGAAAGCAGCACTCAAGGACGATAAGGTCATTGCAGAGAAACTAAATACATTCTTTGCATTGGTCTTCACAGCTGAGGATGTGAGGGAGATTTCCAAACCTGAGCCATTATTTTTAGGTGCCAAATCTGAAGAACTGTCCCAGATTGAGGTGTCAGAGTAGGTTTTGGAACAAATTGATAAACTAAACAGTAGTAAGTCCCCAGGACCAGATGGTATTCAGCCAAGAGTTCTGAAGGAACTCAAATGTGAAATTGAAGAACTGTAGTCTGTAACCTATCATTTAAATCAGCTTCTGTACCAAATGACTAGAGGATAGCTAATGTAATGCCAATTTGTAAAAAGGGCTCCAGAGGTGATCCCAGAAATTACAGGCCGGTAAGCCTGACTTCAGTACCAGGGAAACTGGTTGAAACTATAGTAAAGAAAAAAATTGTCAGACACATAGATGAATATAACATTTTGGGGAAGAGTCAACTTGGTTTTTGTAAAGGGAAATCATGCCTCACCAATCTACTAGAATTCTGGGAGAGCGTCAACAAGCATGTGGACAAGGGGGATCCAGGGGATATAATGTACTTAGATTTTCAGAAAGCCTTTGACACGGTCCCTCACCAAAGACTCTTAAACAAAGTAATGTCATGGGATAAGAGGGAAGGTCCTCTCATGGATTGGTAAGTGGTTAAAAGATAGGAAACAAAGGATAGGAATAAATAGTCACTTTTCAGAATGGAGCGAGGTAAATAGTGGTGTCCCCCAGGGATCTGTACTGGAACCAATCCTATTCATAAATGATCTGGAAAAAGGGGTAAACAGTGAAGGGGTAAACAACTTTCAGATGATACAAAACTACTCAAAATAGTTAAGTCCTGCAGACTGCGAAGAACTACAAAAGGATCTCTCAAAACTGGGTGACTGGGCAACAAAATGGAAGATGAAATTCTATGTTGATAAATGGAAAGTAATGGACATTGGAAAGCAGAATCCCAACAATACATATAAAATGATGGGGTCTAAATTAGCTGTTACCACTCAAGAAAGAGATCTTGGAGTGGATAGTTCTCTGAAAACATCCACTCTATGTGAAGCAGCAGTCAAAAAGGTGAACAGAATGTTGGGAATCCTTAAAAAAGGGATAGATAATAAGACAGAAAATATCATATTGCCCCTACATAAATGAATATTGCTTGCTGATGGGGTCACCCCATCTCAAAAAAGATATATTGGAATTGGAAAAGGTCCAGAAAAGGGCAACAAAAATGATTAGGGGTATGGAACATCTTCCATATGAGGAGAGATTAATAAGACTTGGACTTCTCATCTTGGAAAAGAGACAAGTTAGGTGGGATATGATTGAGGTCTGTAAAATCATGACTGGTGTGTAGAAAGTAAATAAGGAAGTGTTATTTACTCCTTCTCATAATACAAGAACTACGGGACACCAAATGAAATTAATAGGCAGCAGGTTTAAAACAACACACAGTCAGTCTGTGGAACTCTTTGCCAGAGGATGTTGTGAAGTCCAAGACTATAACAGGGTTCAAAAAAAGAACTAGGTAAATTCATGGAGGATAGGTCCATCAATTGCTATTAGCAGGATCAGCAGGGATGGTGTCCCTATCCTGCATTTGCCAGAAGCTGGGAATGGGTGACAGGGAATGGATCACTTGATGATTATCTGTTCTGTTCATTTCCTCTGGGACACCTGGTATTGGCCACTGTCAGAAGACTGGATACAGGGCTAGATGGACCTTTGGTCTGACCCAGTATGGCAGTTCTTATGTTCTACTGTGTTGCATTTTCAAATCATTTTAACTGGCAGGCAGAACAAAAACAAATGACAAATGGGAATGAGGATATGGAGGTAGATATTACCACATCTGAGGTAGAAGCCAAACTCGAACAGCTTTATGGGACTAAATCGGGGGACCCAGATAATCTTCATCCAAGACTATTAAAGGAACTGGCACATGAAATTGCAAGCCCATTAGCAAGAATGTTTAATGAATCTGTAAACTCAGGAGTTGTACCGTATGACTGGAGAATTGCTAACATAGTTCCTATTTTTATGAAACAAAAAAAAGTGATTCGGGTAACTACAGGCCTGTTAGTTTGACATCTGTAGTATCCAAAGTCTTGGAAAAAATTTTGAAGGAGAAAGTAGTTAAGGACATTGAGGTCAACGGTAATTGGGACAAAATACAACATGGTTTTACAAAAGGTAGATTGTGCCAAACCAACTCAATCTCCTTCTTTGAGAAGGTAACAGATCTTTTAGACAAAGGGAACACAGTGGAACTAATTTACCTCCATTTCAGTAAGGCATTTGATACCATTCTACATGGGGAATTAAGTTAAATTGGAAAAGATGGGGATCAATATGAAAATTGAAAGGTGGATAAGGAATTGGTTAAAGGGGAGACTACAATGGTTATACTGAAAGGTGAAAGGCTGAGGGGGAGGTTACTGAAAGGCTGGAGGGAGGTTACTAGTGGAGTTCCTCAGGGATCAGTTTTGGAACCAATCTTATTTAATCTTTTTATTACTGACCTTGGCACAAAAAGTGGGAGTGTGCTAATAAAGTTTATGGATGACACAAAACTGGAAGGTATTGCCAATACAGAGAAGCACCAGGAAATCATACAGGAAGATCTGGATGACCTTGTAAACTGGAGTAATAGTAATAGGATGAAATTTAATAGTGAAAAGTGCAAGGTCATGCATTTAGGGATTAATAACAAGAATTATTGTTATAAACTAGGGATGCATCAGTTGGAAGTAACAGAGGAGGAGGAGGACCTTGGAGTATTGGTTGATCACAGGATGACTATGAGTCACCAATATGATATGGTCGTGTGTAAAAAGGGCCGGACTCACCCCTGCAGCGCCTCCTGCTGGTCATCCAGGGAATTAGCTCACCAGCCTCTCGAGAGCCCTCTGCAAGCCAGTGATCCGCCTGTCCTCTTCTGGCCTCCGTGTCCCTCCCAGGACCCGGTGCCCCTATTATTGGGATGCTGCCCCCTGGCAGTACCCACAGATATGGATCTCCCCTCCCTGGGGAACCCCCACCCACTATCCCCACCTTGCCTCAGTACCAGGCCACTGCCAGTCACCAGCTAGCCCCTGCTCCCTGGGGCAGATTGTAGTATAGGCCACTCATCACTGGCAAGGAGGGTTTGGACCTGCTGCCTTGAACTAGCCCTGGGCTGCCCTCTGCAACCCCCAGTACCCCTTGGCCTAATACTAGGCCGCAGCCTGGGGCTTTCCAGGCTGGAGCTCCCCAGCCCCTCAGCCTTTCCCCAGCCCTGCTCCACTCAGATACTCTTTGTCTAGCTCCCTGCAGCCAGGCCCTTCTCTCTTTGAAGGCAGAGAGGGTGTCTTGAGCTCCTGGCTCCCAGCCTCTTATATAGGGCCAGCTGAGGCCTGATTGGGGCATGGCCCCAGCTGCAGCCACTTCCCCCAATCAGCCCAGTAGCTGCTTGCTTCCTGGGCTATCCCAGGCCCTTCCAGGCAGGAGCAGATGTCCACCCTGCTACACCATGAAAAAAGCGAATGCGGTCTTGGGATGCATTAGGCGAAGTATTTCCAGTAGAGATAAGGAGGAGTTAGTACCGTTATACAAGGCACTGGTGAGACCTCATCTGGAATAGTGTGTGCAGTTCTGCTCTCCCATGTTTAAGAAGGATGAATTCAAACTGGAACAGGTACAGAGAAGGGCTATTAGGATGATCCGAGGAATGGAAAACCTGTCTTATGAAAAGAAACTCAAAGAGTTTGGCTTGTTTAGCCTAACCAAAAGAAGGCTGAGGGGGGATATAATTGCTTTCTCTATAAATATATCAGAGGGATAAATACCAGGGAGGGAGAGGAATTATTTAAGCTCAGTACCAATGTGGACACAAGAACAAATGGATATAAACTGCACATTAGGAAGTTTAGACTTGAAATTAGATGAAGGTTTCTAACCATCAGAGGAGTGAAGTTCTGGAACAGCCTTCCAAGGGGAGCAGTGGGGACAAAAGACATATCTGGCTTCAAGACTGAGCTTAATAAGTTTATGGAGGGGATGGTATGATCGGATAGCTTAATTTTGGTAATTAATTGATCTTTGATTATTAGCGGTAAATATGCCCAATGGCCTGTGATGGGATGTTAGATGGGGTGGGATCTGAGTTACTACAGAGAATTCTTTCCTGGTGTCTGGCTGGTGAGTCTTCCCCACATGCTCAGGGTTTAGCTGATCGCCATATTTGGGGTCGGGAAGGGATTTTCCTCCGGGGCAGACTGGCAGAGGCCTTGGGGGGGTTTTGCCTTCCTCGGCACCTTGGGGCACGGGTCACTTGCTGGAGGATTCTCTGTACCTTGAAGTCTTTAAAGTATGATTTGAGGACTTCAGAAGCTCAAACATAGATTAGGGGTTTATTACAGGGGTGGGTGGGTGAGATTCTGTGGCCTACGTTGTGCAGGAGGTCAGACTAGACGATCATAATAGTCTCTTCTGACCTTAAAGTCTATGATTCTATGAAAAACAAACTGCCAGCTGGGCCATATGAAGAGAAAAAAACCCACCTGCCTCAAACCACCCAGCCACGATCTATTGGTTGTATGTGCCATTGACACAAAAAAAGAGAAACTCAGAGAATTTAGGTTGTAATACAGCACCACAAGAGGAGCGTTTATTGATTTCCATTAACATTACCTTTTGACTTTTCTGGGTCCTTATGGTTTACTAGAATAAACTTTGGCCTTGGGTCTGGAGGCCTTTTGACTTTCTTTTTCCCCTCTCTGTTTCTGACCCATTATTAACAACAGCTTATTATGGAAGGACTAGACAGTCTGGGAAATTAAACTAAGGAAAATTCTGACAATTAATAACAAGTGCTCAAATTTTGTGCTGTACACTCTTTGTGAGGCAGAGCTATACTTAGGTGCTGAAGAGAAGCACAGCATCTAAGCTGTCACCTGAAAAAAATTCTGAAGTTTGATTGCTTACACCATAATTGGACAGTCATGAGTGACCAAAGACCTATCAAGTTAGAGAATGACTTTGTTCCCTCTCAGATAATCATTTCTGGTGGACTGTTATTCCTAACCCAGTTATTATGGAAATGCAAAGTATTATCTCTCTGCTAGAGTTTATTGTATACAACAACTATGCATGCTATGAAGGCGAACTAGCATTGGCCTTAGAAAATAACTACACCTCTACCCCGATATAACGCTGTCCTCGGGAGCCAAAACATCTTACGTTATAGGTGAAACCGCGTTATATCGAATTTGCTTTGATCCACCGGAGTGCGCGGCCCTCCCTCCCTCAAAGCGCTGCTTTACCGTGTTATATCCGAATTCGTGTTATATTGGGTCGTGTTATATCGGGGTAGAGGTGTATATAAGGTATCTTTACTAAAAAACAAAAAAAAAACCCTCTTCCCCAAAATTATATTTACAGGAAACTTTCTCGCAAAGCAGCTTTAAAGACTCAGTCATTTCACATGGGCAACAGTTTTTGCTATAGTACATTAGCTCCTAATTGTTTAGCAGTGTTGAATGTGATTGTTTTTAAGAATTTAAAAGAAAGATACTAAAAGCAGGCATTTTGTTCTGACGACTATGGCTAATGCATCTCATTACTATCAGATCTCAGTTTATCCCCAAGTAACTGAGATCTGATAGTAATTGACAGTTGAAGTGTAATGTATGCAATTCATGTTCTATTTATGCATGCACTATTTTCTGGTTGAAAAAGGAACCAAGAGCTGATATAATTATCATTATTTTATTTAAATTGCAAGATTCACAGCAAATTCCACAAAGAATACTTTGTACTAGCGTATGTTTCCCCTACCTTTTCATCCATTATTTCCCTCTTTCCTTTTGGGAGATGGGTTTTTTCATCATTATTCATTTATTTTTGGGATTGACATTTCATTGGTATGTTATTGCTAATTCCCTTCATGTCCCACTGACCTGTTTTCTTGTTACCCTATTTATATTTTTGTCTTCCTTATGTTTTAGCCATGTTTAAGGAAAGCATGACAAATTGTAGGCGCACTACTCTTTACAAGCCCATTGTGTTGCTCTTTCCAATTTTGCATTAAAATAATTATAGCCACATGAAAATTGTCTGCACACTGGCTCTTATTACACATAATTTTCACTATACAATGGGTCTAGGTAATTTCCCTCCTATTTCTAAAATATGTTTAGGTGTGTAATCACATTTGACAACAACATAATTTTACATATATTCAAAATGTATGAACCATCACAAACAGAGCTGGTGGGTTGAATTAATATAGGCTGCTTAGTCACTTAGCTATTGCCTGCAGAAAAGCCAATTAGAGCAAAACCACTCCATAAATTGATGCTGGCTATTCATGCCTATTTATTACCCAAGAACCATTTGGTCAAAAAGGGCTGAAGCTGTTCTGGTGACTAGAAGACTTCTAAACATAAACATTGAACTGCACTCAGAGTTGTTTTGCCATGGGAGACTCAGAGTGCTCATGGACTTCAGCTCATTCTCTTCCAAATTTATGAACCAGGACCAAAGTTGCTTTCATGGTTACAAAACACACATACTACCCTCTCATCAGTTGGCCTCGCTGTTCCTTGCATAACAAGCACTGGCGATTTCTCCTCTTCCGGTGGCTATCCTCCAGAGGCTGTTGCTCCATTTTGTTTAGTCCTGGAGTTGGGTTTTCCTGCTAGCTTCTCCCGTGGATGTTTAGGGGATGCCTGTTGGCTGCACTTGCCATTCCAATGGGTGCTTGGAGAGCTGGTATAGAAGTTACCTTCCCTAACTTTTACAATGACCACTAGGGCAGCACCATAGGCATCACCACCTCAAGATTGTAATGGAACTTGGGAAAAGACTCCTTTTGCAACCACTTCTGCTGAACCAGTAGCAATACAAAACCTGTGGTCATTAGCCTAATAGCCATGAAGCAGGTGGAAGGGTTCCCTAGAATCCAGTAGCTACCACATGTTAAGCATTATGAGTCATCACTCCTATTGTGTGGTGACCAGCGACCTCTCACCTCCAAGTCAGGATACCCTAGTCTAAGCACAGATTGTTTTCTCTGCTGCAGCTCAGTAGAGCTGACTGGTAGCAGGACTGCTTTATCTGTTTCCAGCACATTAGTGGAGGGGTGGGAAGATGGAGGCATTCTGCTCCATCAGAAATCTGTTGAAGAATTGGAGGAGACAACAGCCCATACCATACAGTCCCTGGGAAGAAGCAGTGGAGTGATCACCCAGTACCTCTTGCTATTTCAAGATGGTGATGGAGGGGACTCACTCAGCCCCATGAGGAAAGGGCAGTCTACCAAACCCTCGCTTCTCCAAAGATATCATAGATAACAAGGGGATTGTAGGCTTTACAGGGGGAAGCAGGATTTGGCGGCAGAAAGGAGCAGTTGTAGGGGTTTCTCCTTGAAGGTACAAGTTTGTCAAACCCCAACATCTCTGATAGGGATTAGATTAATTTCCAGTTCTTGGGGACAAAACCACAGGGTTTAGTTCCTCAAACACTCTATGGACTGCACTCAGCAGCAGACCTGATATTCCGATGACTTCCATTCACAAGTTAAGAACCAACAAACAAACATACAAAATTGATATTTCTGGACACTTGCAACTTTGCTCCTGGTTCTGCTTTCTGTAGATGAACAAAAAAAAATCTCCCCTAATTTTGGGGCAGCATTGGGACAGCATGGCCACCTCTGGCTTTGCCAGCCCTCTGGTTCTAGCTTTCATGGTTTCTTTGCTCCACAGTGCTGCCTTAAGCACTTCACAGTTTTTCCACTTTCCCATTTACTTAGTCACCTCTACTGACCTGCTGATACCCAATTACTTGTATTTCAGTAGCACCTAGAGGTCCCAATCAGGGCTTCATTGTGCTAGGTGGACTACAACCACAGATTAGATCAAGTCTCTAATTTTGATGAGTTTACAAACTAAATTATGACAAAATGCAACAAGTGGGTGCAATAAAGGAGTGGAAGTGTCAAAAGGGAAGACTGATCTATCAGTGAGAGGGACACAGGATTTTATAGGTTAGCTTTTTGCACAGTGTTAGTGGTTTGAGTCATTATATTTTTTTTCATATTCACCAGCAAGGGAAATTAATGATAAGCAATCCCTGATGGCCACCTACTTACCCAATAACTAGTGACAAAATATTAGCATATAAGTGTCTTCATCAATACATGACTATGTATACTAGATACATTTATGGAATGGATACATGAGCATTTCTCAGGGCTACATTCAGGATGGAAAATTCTGCTTTCTGTATATTAAAAAATGCTGTTTACAACACTAGGGTTAAAGTGCCATTCCTCACAACCAAGGATTTCTACACTGATATTTCAGTTCATTGTCTCAAAGTCATAACAAAGCAGCATCACCACCAAATACTGAAGAAACATTATAATTTTCACATCTTGTTGAACCAGCTGTTTCATGTGAAAGAACATCAGAGAAACAAAATCCATATTATGGTTTATGGATCTACTTTGCCACTTCTCTGCACTGTCATTGGTTAGAAAGATTTTTTTGTTTGATTTTAATAGAGTATATAATATTAATTTGTTTTGAAATTGACCAAACTGCTATTTTACTTTTAAATTAAATTGATTTGAAAAGCAAGCTGAAATATTCCTTAGACAAGTACAGAAATCTTTTATTGCTCCTCTGCCAACCTCTTCCCAGTTTTCACCAAGAAATCTGTTTTTAATGAATCAACATGTTTCATATAATCTTGTAAAACATGTAGTTTACTTTCAATTTCTGTGGCATTACTATCAATCATTGATCACTGACCTCAAATCTTTCCATTTGGGTTATAGCTGCCTTCTTTATATTAATCCTCCTCTAAGTCTAGCTGTCTGCAAACACATATCTTAAAGCAAATCCTTACTAAAGGGGATTTGTATGTCCAGTTTTCACTGCTGCTTAAAACATGCCTGACCATTTTTGTACCATTATTTTAATTTAATTTCTACCAAGCATTGTGAAAATATAATTTGACTCTCTTGTGGCATTTTACATTAGCAAATTATAATTAGCATCAACGTAACAGACTTCATTTTATGGGATTTCCCTGTTCCTTTTTTCAGACAAGACTCTACTCCCATTGAAGTCAATGGGAGCTTTTTCATTGGATTTCAGTGGAAGCAGAATTGAGTCCATTTAAAGATAAATTGCAGTTTTGATATTCTTATTTCCTTACATATATCACAACCCTTTGCATGCCTGGAGCCTAGCTGAAGTAGTAACCATTTTCAGGGCAGAAGGGGGTTGATCCTGCACTAATGAAATCAATTGGGTCTTGATTCTGCAAAGCACTTAAATGCATAATTGACTTTAAACTAGGTCTGTCAAGCAATTAAAAAAAATTAATCGCGATTAATCGCACAGTTAAACAATAATAGAATACCATTTATTTAAATATTTTTGGATGTTTTCTACATTTTCAAATATATTGATTTCAATTACAACACAGAATACAAAGTGTACAGTGCTCATTTTATATTTATTTTTATTACAAATATTTGCACGGTAAAAAAACAAAATACATAGTATTTTTCAGTTCAACTAACACAAGTACTATAGTGCAATCTCTTTACCATGAAAGTTGAACTTAAAAATGTAGAATTATGTAAAAAAAAACCCTGCATTTAAAAATAAAACAATGTAAAATTTTTGAGTCTGCAAGTGTACTCAGTCCTATTTCTTGTTCAACCAATCGCCCAGACAAACAATTTTGTTTACATGTGCAGGAGATAATGCTGCCTGTTTCTTGTTTACAATGTCACTTGAAAGTGAGAACAGGCTTTCTCATGGCACTGTTGAGGTTGGTGTCGCAAGTTATTTACATGCCAGCTGTGCTAAAGATTCATATGTCCCTTCATGCTTCAACCACCATTCCAGAGGACATGCGTCCATGCTGATGATGGGTTCTGCTCGAAAATAATCGAAAATGGTGCAGTCCGATGTATGTTCATTTTCATTATCTGAGTCAGATGCCACCAGCAGAAGGTTGATTTTCTTTCTTGGTGATTCGGGTTCTGTCGTTTCCGCATCAGAGTGCTGCTCTTTTAAAACTTCTGAAAGTATGCTCCACACATCATCCCTCTCAGATTTTGGAAGGCACTTCAGATTCTTAAACCTTGGGTTGAGTGCTGAAGCTGTCTTTAGAAATCTCACATTGGTACCTTCTTTGCGTTTTGTGAAATCTGCAGTGAAAGTATTCTTAAAATGAACAACATGTGCTGGGTCATCATCCGAGACAGCTATAATATGAAATATACGGCAGAATGTGGGTAAAACAGAGTAGGGAACATACAATTCTCCCCCAAGGAGTTCAGTCACAAATTTAATTAACACTTTTTTTTTAAACGAGCATCATCAACATGGAAGCATGTCCTCTAGAATGGTGGCCGTGCAAATGCCTGTTCTCACTTTCTGGTGACATTGTAAATAAGAAGAGGGCAGCATGAAATGTAAACAAACTTGTTTGTCTTAGCAATTGGCTGAACAAAAAATAGGACTGAATGGACCTGTAGGCTCTAAAGTTTTACATTGTTTTGTTTTTAAGTGCAATTATGTAACAAAAAAAAATCTACCTGACAAAGAGATTGCATTAGAGTACTTGTATCAGGTGAATTGAAAAATACTATTTCTTTTGTTTATCATTTTTACAGTGCAAATATTTGTAATAAAAAATAGTATGCACTTTGATTTCAATTACAACACAGAATACAATATGTATGAAAATGTAGAAAAATATCCAAAATATTTAATAAAGTTCAATTGGTATTCTATTGTTTAACCGTGCGATTAAAACTGCAATTAATTGCAATTTTTTTCATCGTGATTATTTTTTTGAGTTAATTGCGTGAGTTAACTGTGATTAATCAACAACCCTACTTTAAACACATGTAGTGTCACTGAAATCTCCACAGGTGCTTAAAGTCAAACATGCTTAAGTGCCTTGCTGAGCTTGGACCTTGGAGTTGTGCTGTTGTGGGAGCAGAATAGGGCTAAAATTCCATTTCTTAATCCATCCAAACCTGAATGATTTGCCTGTTTGGATTCAAACTGAACTATACTGCTGACGACTCCTGTACCACTGTACTAAATATAGCGTGGATCTTACTGGCAATAGTATTCAACAGAATTCATGTGAGTTCTCAAACCAAATACTCATGCTAAATGCTTTGAATTGATCAATATGAATTTCTTCAAAGTACCTCATGAAATATTAATCCCCAATACAGAAAAAGTTTATGGCACTTACTATTTTTTCTTAAGAGCGCTAGCTATCAGCTACAGAGACAAATCCAAAGCTTCAATGCAATGGCCAAGGCTGCCAGCAGTACTGTATCCTCTGGATTCGTTTTCTGTTCAACCTGAAATGTCCCCCAGCTGGCCAATATTCTACCAAAAACACAACTATGCTATGGAAAAGAAAGGAAAGACTCACCTTCCCTTCTCAGTACTTTGTGCTTCCATAACATCTTTTGCCCAAGGATTTAAAAGCCCTTTATAGCCTTTCAATGCTCAAGGGGTATTATTTTTATCCCTTTTGGAGAAGAAACACTCATGCTCAAAGAGTCCAATGGTTCTCAATGCCTCTGAAAATCAGGCCATAAATGGTTGTCCAAGGTGGCACTGGAAATCTCCAAGAGGGCCAGGAAAGAATTCAGGTCTCCTGCCTCTCAGCCCTGTGTCTTAAACCATGAGACCATTCATCTACACAGTATGTGGGGTTATACTTCCTTTAATGGAGGACAAAACCAGCTTTATAAGCAAATTGGATGAGTATGATAAAGTATGATTAGTTTTACACTAATTCTTTCATAATTCAAGGATAGGTACAGAGTTGTTTGTTTGTCCTGCAATGGCATATATAGGAGGTAGATACTTATGCTTGCATAGACTCCTGCTGTCTTGTGTGGGGCTCCACACAGACAGAAGGGTTCACGTCTGTGAATCCCTTTAGAGGATGGAAGCAAAAACAACTGTCAGGAGATTACTTCAAGGATAATTGTGAACTGGCTAAGAAGAAAACAGATGCCTTGTGCCTCACTGAAAGTTTATGCAAGAACTAACTATTAATAAAAGTATTCAAAATAGCCCATAAATGCCATAAGTATGAATTAAATTGTCATGATTCATCAACAATGCAACAGAAAGCCATTTTATTAATAGGAAAATTTCAGTACTACAGTAGAACATACCTGCTTTCTAGAACTGGTTTCTATCAAGCTCTGTGGGAGCCACAGGAGAAGGAGACATAGCACAAAAAAAAGCAAGATAACACAATAGTTATTCTCCCTGACATATACAATACGGCACCTTTCATCAGTGAACTAGCAATGACATGCATTGTCTGCCATGTTACTGGGAGATAAGGTTTCATTGTGGCAGGTCATCCTGAGCTGTCATTTCTGGTTGGCATTGTTTCCCCTGGAAACAATAGATTCTGGTTACTGTGAAATGATGAAACATGGCACCGTGAAAAAAGACTCACACAAGGTAACGTATGTCACCACTGTATTTACATGGGTGCATTAATCCTCTACACAAGAGGGTGAGTGTATGGTCTTCATTATAATCCTCAAAAGAGATTTTCAGGAGAAGCACACTGACAAATGGCCAAAGTTGGCTCAGCACTGTACAGTGGCACAGATTTTAAAAATGCAGAGATGTGAGCCTCATATAGACTATAAAAGGGGACAGTGCTAGTCTCGTCAGAGGAAACCAGGCTTTTAATGCTTTTGTT
This sequence comes from Chrysemys picta bellii, assembly GCF_011386835.1. Taxonomy (NCBI): domain Eukaryota; kingdom Metazoa; phylum Chordata; order Testudines; family Emydidae; genus Chrysemys; species Chrysemys picta. The sequence continues at coordinate 114,803,183 of NC_088796.1, forward strand.
TAATATAAAGTTACAGGTATCTGCTGCAGGAAGAATTTAAACTAAGGTCTCTCAACACACAGTACCAGACTGGCTTCACAGTATCAAACACACGAACTGCCATTAAAAAAAGTCTAATGCCACTTGGTTGTCTTCAAAGCTGTATCATTGAAATCTGAAGCTTGGGATAGCCAACACCTTCACAGTCCTACCCTTCTGATGAAAACATTGAACTATTTTGATCCACAAGAAATGGAACTGTAGAAGCAGATGGTCACTAAACAGTAGCAACACCCCATCAAAAATAAAATTACACTCTTACGTAGATGGAAGCGCATTAAAAAAAAATCTACTCCTAACTTCCAATTACAGAATAAGCTTCTGCACCCTCAGTGATCTAATAGAGTGGGATATGTAGAACAAACAAAACCAACAATGATTTAATGTTTACCAGCAAAATGAATTTCCTAATGGAGAGGCAGAGGGAAAAGACGACAGCATTACTAAGGGATAGTCAGAGAAAAGTAGGCAGTGTGTGTAAGACGATAATAATGCCAAAGTTAGTGACTACGCTGGAAATGTGGCAGCTAATATATACTATAATTTTACTTAATTCATCTATAGTACCTCCTACAAGGGTCTTAAACCACACTACAAACCTGAATATATTTAAGTGTCTCAGAAGCCCTGAGAGAGATGTATTATCATCCCTCTTTTACAGATGGAAAACAGAGGTTCAGAAGTTCCAAACCTGTACGTTGCTAAGACCTTCCTGCAAACTGCTGAGTGGAATGTTGCACCCTGGGTAGGTCAGAGGCTGTGGGGACTGAGCCTGGAATCTCTGACTCTGAGACTCTGCTATGTGAGATAAAAGTGCCAGCTCTGTTAGCCAAGGCTGTAGCAGGGTCATCAACTTCTATCTGTGGCCCCGCCATCACTAGAGGAGGGGACAGCACCCCACTGGGTTGTGAGGGTTACAGGAGCACCCTCCGCTCCCATTTAAGCCCATTAGTTTTCAGGGTATTCAGCAGTGCGCAGGACTGGGATACCACACACTGGACAGGAGATAGAGACCTCCTGGGAGAGTGGTAGGGGGGAAAAAAAGAAAGAAAAGGTTTTTGTTTCTGTTTTGTTATTTTATCAATATCTATATCCAGAGCCTCTAGTCTACCCAAATTGTGCATGCTGTAGGATAGTTGGTTTTACATCACCTTCGTGATTTCCCAATCCCGGGGCCTGGTTCAATCCCGGAAAGGTTTATAGGAACCTCAGGTCTGTTCTGGGTTGCCCATGTCCCCATGGGGCCACTTCAGAAGCTAGGTTTCAGCAAAATGCAGTGATACTCTGGTCACACCTCTACATCAAGGTGGGAGCAGGAAGAAAGTAGCACAAAGCTTCTATGGTAGCTCAACAGCATTCCCTATACACTAAGGGAATCCCAAGGTTGCTGGTTAAGCCTGCATTAAGTCCCCTTCATGTCAAGGTGGTGGAAAGGGGCAATAGCAGGGCCAAGGATATGATGTTAATTGAAAGATCATCCTTTTTATCTCCAAGGATAGAAGGCTGAAATTTGTGTGTAACAGGAAAAAAATGGATAGGTGTTTTGATTTTTTCATTTTGCAATAAAAGTAAAATAGTTAGGATATTTTAAACTGTAAAAAAAACTTCCAAGAGAAATTATGCTTGAGTTAAAGCTGGTTGCCATTTCTAAAATTACTGATCTATGGATTTTCTAAGTTTAACAAGCCCTGTGATTAGAGCAGTTTTTATGGAGACATTTAATAAACCCAATAAGTAAATAAGAAAAACCACCATACAGATTTTATTGTAAATATATTTTGTGCATTCTTTGGGGAGGAAGGCTGAATCAAAGCTTTATCAGATGTGCTTTGGTTGTATTGTGAAGTAAGTCAATACAAATATACATTTCAAGTAGGGCTGTTGATTAATCGCAGTAAACTCATGCCATTAACTCAAAAAAATTAATCATGATTAATTTCAATTTTAATAGCATTGTTAAACAATAGAATACCAAATGAAATTTATTAAATATTTTGGAAGTTTTTCTAATTTTCATATATTTTGTATTCTGTGTTCTAATTAAATCAAAATGTATATTATTTTTATTACAAATATTTTCACTGCATATTTCACAAAACGCAAAGAAGGTACCAATGTGAGATTTCTAAAGACAGCTACAGCACTTGACCCAAGGTTTAAGAATCTGAAATGCTTTCCAAAATCTGAGAGGGACAATGTGTGGAGCATGCTTTCAGAAGTCTTGAAAGAGCAACACGCCAACGTGGAAACTACAGAACACGAATCGCCAAAAAAGAAAATCAACCTTCTGCCGGTGGCATCTGACTCAGATAATGAAAATGAACATGTGTCGGGGCACACTGCTTTGGATTGTTATCAAGCAGAACCCATCATCAGCATGGACGCATTTCCTCTGGAATGGTGGTCGAAGCATGAAGGGACATATGAATCTTTAGCACAGCTGGCACGTAAATAACTTGCGATGCCGACTACAACAGTGCCATGAGAAAGCATGTTCTCACTTTCAAGTGACATTGTAAACAAGAAACAGGCAACATTATCTCCTGCACATGTAAACAAATGTGTTTGTCTGAGAGATTGGTTGAACATGAAGTAGGACTCAGTGGACTAGTTGTTTTGTTTTTTTGCAGTGCAAATACTTGTAATGAAAAATAAATATAAAGTGAGCACCATACGCTTTTTATTCTGTGTTGTAATTGAAATCAATATATTTGAAAATATAGAAAACATCCAAAAATATTTAAATGGTATTCAATTATTGTTTAACAACATGATTAATTGTAAGATTAATTGCGATTAATTTTTTTAATCCTGTAATTCATCACGATTAATATTTTTAATCTCGACAGCCCTAATTTCAAGTAATATTAGTGTGCTGCATATCCATGGTAGGGCAACAACCTAAAAGCTAAACAAATAGAACCCCAGTTCCTAGTGAACCCCAGTTCTGTATTACAATACCACATATAATTTGATACAGTTAATAGGCTTTATATAATAGACTATCATGTTTGGAATGCAAATATTCACCATGAGGTATTTGTTCCCTATCCTAGAGACAAAGAGAAATGTGTGATACTTTAGTAATAAAAACAACTATGTAAGCAGGTGTAACGATCCTATTTGCATGTTTTGTTATTGTAACATAGCAATTTCTGGCTAGAGAGAGAGTGAAATACCCTCTTGTAGTAGTTCTCATTGTAATATCTGGTACAGGAAATACTGGGAGTATATTATCCAGAATCCTTAGCAGGAAGTGGGTGCACCTGTTCTTGGACAGTGAAAAAGAAATCAGATTAGGCTTTTAGCAGCAGTCAATGGCTCTGTCTTTTCCCTACACAACCCACAACTCTCACTTGTGTACAATATACCACAATTACAAGCTTGAAACCTTTGGCCAAATTTTGAGCATGTTCCCCCCTCTGTCCTTGGAAAACAATTTATGGCATCTGATCAACCCCATGATGAAATTAATTTGTTTCAGGCAATTTTCACTTGGATTTTCTGGGTTCATTTGAATCTGAAGCTCACGGGTATGAACTTGCATGAAGCAAAACATACCAAATCTTTCAATTAAACCACCCGGGAACGATAGCAAAATTTCACACAGGTCTACAAATAAAGATACTATATTTGAATTAGAGATGGGCTCAACCTGCCAGGTTTAGGGTCAGATCTCAACTTCTCCTTATTTTCACAGCCATTCAGGTTAGACACTTCAAGTCCATCTCCAATATGAATGCAACTGACAGGCATTTGTTGAGGTGGTAAAAACCCAGGGCCCAGCTGTGGTATCCTTACTCATTTTGAATAGTGCTTTGCAGCACAGGTAGTCTCACTGCAGTCAGAGTGGCTACTTGTGGAATACGGTCCTTACTGGATATGAGCAATGGTATCACAGTCTGGCCCTCTGCTGGATGTAGGTTGGTTAATGAGAAAATGCTAATTAAGAGCCTATTCTTGGTTCATGTCCTACACTGACTGACAGCTTCCTGAATAATAGAAGTTTGGTTTAAAGGGATGGTAACATTTTACAGATCTCAAAAAAAAAAAAAAAAATAGATAGTCAATCACAGAGCACTGGCGGGAATTGGCTAATCTATCAGCACCGGACTAAGGCATTCCCTGCCTGCTTTAAGACGGTAGGAGGGGCATAGTTTAATTTGTACATGATGGCATAGATTTCACTTGGGTGTCAACATTTCTTTCTGTTGACTAGGCCAGGTGAGTGGCATGAATGTTTCTTTCTGTTCCAATTTACTTTCTGCTGGGCTGGAGAGACTGTTACAGATTCTTTCCCATACTGGGCAGTGCTCAGATGTGTGGCTGAGAGGAAACAGTGTGGGTTAATGAGGTAGCTTTTTCTCCAGAAAAGGTCATTTCCACTTGCTTAATTGAATGACAAGTGCAGATTCACACAGAGCTGATCTATTGAGAAGTTTGAGATGGGGCTGAGACAAGTTGCAGTACTTCAGCGCTCTCTCTCCAGAGCTCATAGTATTGATGGGCATTTCCTGATGCTGCATGTTTAAATAAGAGGCATGTCTGTCCTTTTCCTTCCCATAATCACATCAACAAGCCAGCAACTCGTTACAAGACTTTGATTCATTCCCCCTTCCCTTCAAGTTATGGCCCACTAAGGTCACAAGGCCTAAATGGTTTGGTCCTTCATTTTCATCCTTGCCTTCAAGAAAGGCTCACTTGACAAGGATGTGGTCCTGACTCCACTCCTGTATTCTAAACTTACTGTATAATTATTGCATAATAACTTCACAGTCCTTTAATTTACATTCCCTGATCATGAAGGATGACTGTAAGAGAAAGAAGCATGTGATGAGCCACTAGTATTTAGAAGACTTGCATTTATTTTATTAAGAATTGTTTTATTTCCCAGGGAAAACTAATCAAACCAAAAAGCAAGAAAAATCCCACTTTGTTCCTCCTTAAATTCAGTAATTTTCACCAATTCAAAACAAAAATGAAAAGTGAAAGCTTCCCATTGTAAAGGTTTCTCATTTTATTTCACATGCCTCCTAATTAGAACATAGCTCTTTGTAAAGGGACAATCCAGGTCAGGCCCAAAACCCTAACTGGGAGCATATTGTACATGCTGTCTGCACAGCTCTGGAGAATTTGAAGAACTGCTGCCTTAGTATCCAAAATCCAAGGGATTTTGAGAGGAGAAAATAAAGTTCTCTGTCTCCTGAACATTCTATTATTACTTAGGAGTCAATATTCTATTAAACAGATGAGATATGGTTATGGTGCATAATGCTTATCTATTTATATTGTAAGCTGCTTTGGGCAGGGACTGTCTCTCTGTTATATGTCCGTATAGTACCAAGCACAATGGGGCCCTGTTCTCTATGTCTACACTGCAATATAAGTCCAGGGTTCTAACTCAGGCCTCGTCTACACTACCTGCTGGATAGACATGATAAATCAACCGCTGAGTGCTCTCCCTTCGACTCCGGTACTCTACCAGAACGAGAAGCGCAAGTGGAGTTGATGGGAGAGTGTCAGCTGTCGACTTACCGCAGTGAAGACACCATGGGAAGTAGGTCTAAGTATGTTGACTTCAGTTACGCTATTCACGTAGCTGAAGTTGCATATCTTAGATCGACCCCACGTGGTAGTGTAGACAAGCCCTCAGGCTCAAACTTAACTCCCCTTCCGTCTACACAAAAATTACATTAATCCAGGGCTCAGACCCAGAGACCCAGCACCACACAGGGGTGGAGCGTCAAGCTTGAGTCAAACCAGGACCCAGGGTTTCAAACTCTATTGCTTTGCAGTGTAGATGCATGCCACTGGACTAGAGCTCTGGGGTACTGCCAAAAGTATTCCACAATCCCACAGGTCAACTTTCTTTGTCTTCTGGAAAGTCAAGTTTAGTGGACAGTCAAGTTTTTCCATGCTGCACCACCAAAGGGATAGAGTTGACAACTGGGAAGGGCACTAAGAAACCTGGGATGTGTGTGGTTGTACTTGTCCCCACATAATGCAGTATAGACACTGGAGCACCAGAGTTCAACAATTCCTTATCTGGGGTTACAAATGAGTGTGGACACTCAAACGGTAGGTTAACACACCCTGGGTCTGCTAACTCAAGTTCTACTTATTCTGAGCTCACATTGCAGTGTAGACAGACACTGTGTGCTACTACACTATAAACACAACACATACTATCCTGCAGAGTGGGAGCTCAAACATAGAAAGGGAGTGTAGAGTTGCCAAAGCTCATTAGAAATGGGTTGTGTACATAAAATGTCAAGTGACTGGAAAGTCATGTATGTTCACCTCTTTTGACACCAGGTCAGTCACTTAACCTCACTGCCTCAGTTTCTCCATCTTAAAAACATGGGTAATGCTGACCTACTTCAAAGAAGTGTTCTGGAGGAAGAGTTATCTAATGTGTATTAATGCATTGTGCATTTGGCCTCACTGGAGAAGCTGAAGGGGATTATCCATCAGCTATAGCTTTTCAATCTCTTGGAAATTGTGCTGGTTCATGAATGTTAACCTCCTGTGACAGTTGTTGTCCAGCAAAGAGAAAAAAAACTCTCACCTTTCTTCAGGTACACTATTGCCCTGGACTGGAATAGCTACAAAAAAACTCACATTATTTCTGGTTTTCAGACAGACTATAGATTTGAAGGTCAGATCGATGATTAATGGTCCCTGTGGCCTTAAATGCTATGAACAAAAAGAATCTACAGATCCATTGGCTCCAGGAGGAGTTATGGGAGCTCAACATCTCTGGCTATCAGGCCCATTAATTATTTCGTTAGTTTCTAGGCACCTAAACACCAATTGTAGCCACCCAGGTACTTATTTAAGTGTCTAAGTAGAGATGTATTTGCCTGATTTTAAGTACGCAAAAGCCAGGTCCTGCTCATGGAAACAGGAGTAAGTTTCTAGCAAGAAAGCTTCGCCTGTAGATTTAAAAAAAAAAAAAAAAAAACCTGTTAGAATTTTTGGTTAGTAATATTTTGGGAGATTCAACAGTGTCTTGTATAATTTGAGATTTTACTATTTCAGTTAGATGCTTTAGATTTCTGTTAATGAATACTACTGGGGAAAAATGGAAATGTTTGATCTGGCTGACTGTCAAGATTCTAATAGTTTCCATGTTTCCCCCCAGGTCAGCTGTATAGCTTGGTATAAGAAATCCTAAATTAAAAAAAAATCTCCCCCCAAAATGACAAAGATTGTTCACTTCGTTTAATCATTACAAAACTCATTCAGTTAGGAAAATAAAACCCAGAAGCAAAGTGAATTCCCTATAAATCAAGTAATACTTCATTGTATTTAGTCCCAACCAATCTATTCACATGACACTTCACCACACTACAGGGCTGTATTTTTGTTCAGCAGTCAGCTCGCTTCACTGTCTTTTTTCAGACAATTTGAAAGGATCTCTTAACTCAGCCTACATAAAGCAAACAAAAAATTTAGAAACGCAAGACAGGATTTGTAACAATTCTTTGAGCAACTGAAAATTTTATTTTAGATACAGTGTTGCCTCTTGCCTTTGTAAAGATCTATTTCTTATTCAGAAGACAGAGACAAAAAAGAATGGGATTGTTCATTTCTAGTTTACTGCAGTCAGACAGTGTTCACAAGAGCATTACTGAAATTTACTAGCAGAAGGAAAGCTACATTTCTTGCTATGTGCCTAATATGGAGCCAAGCCTCATAATCCCCTCCTTGATTCCTATTCTCATTGAAATCAACAAGCATTTTGTTTGGGGGTCTTTTTCTGATCAGAATTTGCTTTACTTCCCTATCTCACTTATACTTGCTAACATATCTTGGCATCAAATCAAAAGGCCCTGAAGGCGAAGCAGCAGCAACAGTGGCCCATGTTCTCAGATCAAGAATAAGTGGCATTAGGAAGGGAATGTGTCATGCTTAACAGCCTAGATAACAAAAAAAATTGATTTATTAAAGTGTGAGTTCCCCCATGACGCGACAGAAGAATCAGATTTCACCCAGCAAAGGCTGGGGCTGTTTTGAAGGAAATAGCTAGATTTTCTTTGACTATGATAAAGCCAAGAAGTTCTTTGATATCTAAAGAATAGGAACATGAAGAGGATATTTCAGAGAAAGAGATAATTAAAGATTCATATCTCCTGGAGTTTTAACTACTTTATTGTTGGCTTTTATTGGATTATTAGTGGTTTTTGGATTATCCTATATAGTAACCTCTCTGATATATGATAACTTGACCACTGATTTTTAATTATGGACAGCCATGTGGGAGAATGTTTCTATTATATTTTCAACAGTTGGCACAGATTTATAGCTTCTCATTTTCTGATCTTATCATAAACTTTTCACTGTCCGACTGTGGATTACTGAGGTGACATTTGGTCTATGAGACCTTTTTATCTATTTTCCAATAGTCACATTTAAGACACAGGGCCAAATCATTTCCCCCACCCCCTCAGGAAATCCAGCAGAGTCTGTGTTTCATCTTGCAAAGTTTCTTCTGAGTCACTTTCGCAAGGGACATCTCTCTCCTTTGTGTGTGGGTATCATGAGATCAGCGTGGAAGTGATGTGCATCTCAGGATATTTTACCGAGGTCCACTGTATTCGCATGGAGGAACAATGCCTCTTTGCTATTCCTAAAGCCCAGATTCCCACCAAGCATTATCATGTTCTGAGGAGCGTACTGCTATAATTTGTTTTTCACTCAAGACTAGTCAAATTCCTCTTCAGTTGGGGCTGAGAATCTGCAATGGGATTCCACATAAGGCAGCATGGGCAGAATTGGAAAGAGCTGATGTTATGGAGAGCAGCTCTCCCCCACCTCCTCTCTCACAGTCAACCGCCCACCCTCTAAAATATGTCAACTCCAATATGCTTTGAGAACATGAGTAGAGGTTTCTGTCAAGTCAATAGGAGGAAAAGATTATGCTACATTAGGTCAACCCCTCCCTCCTATGAAAAAAATGTGAGCCCAGGAAGCTTGTTGTCTATAACTTTTAACTCTTCTATGGAGCAAAACACAGAAAATCATCAGGCCCAATAAGATTTGGATCTTTATATTTAAATTATGAATAGACTGGAATAACAAGCAAAAATATTACAGATAAACCCCTTTACAGTTATTTGAATAGGGCATATTACATGATAAACAAAACATTAGCTGTAAAACACAATGGAGCCCTAATTTGGTTGGCCTCTAGGCACTACTGGAAGATAAGTGTTTAATTGAGGTGGTTGGAAAATAGTTCTCCCCCCGCAAAAAAACACACACACAAAAAAACAAAAAAAACAAACCAAAGAAACATGAAATATTTTGATTCTGAAATACTTCTGCAGTGCCTCATGGGAGTTGTAGTTTTGGTCTCATTCTCCTCTGTAGTCTGGGTTCCTTAGTCAGACTACATTTCCCATGAGACACCGTGGTTTTCCCCCTTGGTGAGGGAACAAGTGTCATGGCAATTGCATGGCTTTAGTGCATCATGGGAGATGTAGTCCTGCTGTGGAGTCACCTCTATAGAAGAGAATGGGAACATGAAGCATCTGAATTACAACTCCTACGAGGCACAGCAGCCACATTATGGAATGAAAACATTTCTGTTTTCAGACCAAAAAAACCCCTGAACACTTTTCAATTTTGGGGTGTAATTTGATAAAAAAAATCCAAATTATCCACAGAAAATAAACGCTTTTCATTATAAAATGTGTTTAATTGAAAACCCAATTTTCCATAAAAAAAAAAACAGTTGATGGAAACATTTTTGATCAAGCCTAATATTTAGTAATAAAATTGGGATTAACACATGGACCATAATACAGTAGCTCACAAAGATTTTACACAAAAGGGTAAAAGTTTCTCCAGCCTAAGAAGCAGCCCTCAGACTAGACAAAAGGTAGACCCAGAAATCAAATAGTTTAAAATTAAAACAAAAGATAAAATAAATCATAAATCAGAGGCACACCAATGTGTTCTTATTACCTGTGACATCAATGAAATGCTTGTTTTTTCCTGGTGTACTACTAATTAGGACAATAGAATAGTCTTAATGTAACTAGCACTGCTAGAAGAACAATAATTCAACTCCCTATCTTTTCATTTGACACTAGTAACTTATATCTACTCCCTCAAAGATTTTTTTATTGAGACTCTAGGAAATCTAGTCACTTGAGCTACACCAGCTTATACTGATGGTGAATTTGGCCATATTCACCTAATAAAACTTCAATCCGCTATGTACTTTTGTTAAGTCTCTATATGCAAATGATTATGTTTTATTCATAGAATTGTTGTGGATGATTGATTACCAGACCTTTGTATCTGTTTCCCCTAAGAATGCTATGAGGACATGGATTTCACTTTGTTTTATATGAGAACGTGTTCCTGGTGTGCAAAATTTAATTAAAAATCTTAATTCAGCAGGGATTGTAACAAAAGAAGAGAAAAAAAGAGAAATAACTGAATGTCATTGTTATCTAAGTGACAAGGACTTTTATTGCTTTTAAAGCTAGCTACCCCAGTTAAAAGTAGAGAAGAAGAAATGAGTTGAGTGTGGCCATAAATGAGAGTGGGTGGGAAGGGGTCAGATGATCTTTGTATTTCTATTCAAATGTGGTCCTTACCACTGCACAGCTAGTTCTGCTCAGCTGGTTTGAGAGCACTAAGATGAACTTTCCTTGAACTGACAGGTACAACTGAAGCAGGATCTGCTTTCCCTCTTGAAGTGCGATCTTGTGTAAAATGTCCCCAGCTAATATCAGAACTGCTTGAAGTCGATAGAAATTTAACTTCCAAGGAAGCGCCTGTAGTTTTAAAAAGACATTCACCTTAACTGAGAAGAATGCCCTTTACCTAACTTCTCAGGGTCAAGTCCGCCGGTTGATTCAGTCCCATCAGAGTGGATTGTTAAAAAAATCATTTATAAAACAAGGGGGGAGGGACGGAAAGAAGGAAAAGGAAAACCCTCTAAACCCATTCCAGGTTTATCTTACCTGTCTGATTTTATATTTCTCCCTGATTTTTGTAAAATGTGTGGTGATGCAGCTTCAGGAGATGTAGCTAGGAACCTTCAATCCTGAAGAAGGGATTAGTTTGGCACAGCAGTCAGTTACATTATTTATTGTCTTGAGTAAATAACAAGAGATTTGTGTGATGGAAATAAATCTCTTGGTTGGCCTTTTTTAAATTTAATTATTTTTTTAAATTCACAGCTGCTTTTGCATATATGAATTTCAAATAATCTATGGCATCCTTGTCCCTGAAAACTACCATGTGTTCCAGATAGTTAACATACAAAATATCTTAGGTTATCATTGTGACTCAACTATTAAAATACAGCACAATCTATTTTGACAAACTAGAAATCAGAAAGTTATAATGGTATTTGGAAGTGGGGGGAGAGTGAAAAGTGGGGACTAAAAGACAGGAGAAGAAGAATTGCTTCCAAACACCCCAAACCAAATTCTTGCCTCACTACAGTAAATGGAAAAACGCTTGTGATGGGTTCAGTCACAGGGACCCCCTTGGGACTGTCACCTGATGTGCTGAAATTACCTCTGAGCCTGTTTTCCCTGCCAGCCTGGGACTTCCAGAACCTTGTCTTGTTGAGCCAGACTTGCTAGCCTGCTGCAACACAGATCCAGGGTCTAGACCATGCCCGCAAAGCTGCAGGCTTTAACTGAAAACCACTCAGCAGGTTACCTATCTCCAGCACCCAGACACCCCAAATAAATCCATTTTACTCTGTATAAAGCTTATACAGGGTCAATTCATGAACTGTCCGCCCTTTATAACACTCAGAGATATGGACAGCTGTTTGCTCCCCCAGATATTAATTACTTATTCTGGGTATATTAATAAACAAAAGTGGTTTTATTAAGTATAAAAAGTAGAATTTAAGTGGTTTCAAGTAATAACAGACAGAACAAAGTAAGTTACCAAGCAAAATAAAGCAAAAACATGCAATTCTAAGCCTAATACATTAAGAAACTGATTTCAGGTAATATCTCACCCTCAGAGATATTCCGATAAGCTTCTTTCACAGACTAGACTCCTTCCTATCCCAATCCTTTCCCCTGGTACAGTCCTTGTTATTTCCAGCAGACATCTTAGGTGAAAAGCAGGGGTTTTCTCATGACTGGAATCACCCTTTGCTCTGTTCCACCCCCTTTTAAAGCTTTGGCACAAGGTGGGAATCTTTTGTCTCTCTGGGTCCCCACCCCTCCTTCTAAATGGAAAAGTACCAGATTTAAGATGGATTCCAGTATCATGTGACATAGTCACATGTCCTGTGAGACCTCATTCTTCATTACCCACATGAGAAGCACCACTGAAATCAGTGTTCAGCTAGGATGGAATAATAGCTGTTAGTAACATTACTAGAATAGATGTTCTGCACCCTTGCAAGTAATTACGCACCAGGACTACTCCCATGTTTATAAAGTTAAGCACATACTTGGGTACTATGCTCGACTGTGATGTCAGGTCAATGGGGCCAGGTATATGATGATACACGTCAAGCCATTGTGTTACACTAACACATCATTCATGTAAGTATTTTCTACTATAGTAACAAACTGGGTTAGAGGAAACATTGGCAAGTTCAGAACATTTATTGTGGTAAAGTTAATAATGGCTACTAATCTATCCATTCATTACAGCCTCTGGGTAACTGTACTGGGTATTCTTCATAACTGAGATGTCTAATTATTTTTCATGCTTAAAAAAACCCTACTGCCATATACTGCCTCTTTTAGCTTTAGGAACACAAGGGCATGGAAAGAAATTATATAATAAATTTCCATCCCAGATTAAAGAGATTTTAGCCCAACTCCCCATTTTGCCCCTTGGATTTTTTGTAATGCATTCTGAATTGAATTTGCACTTTCTAAAACATCAAGATTTAAAAAGAAAGAAAATAGTAAATTGACATGTTTGATAAAGAGTAAAAAAGATTAAAATCAATATTAAAGCTGTACGATTCTTTAATGAGGAGTAATCAGTCGGGTTTTTTTAAGATGATGTTCTCTTAGTGTGGCCTAGAGGCTAGAGGACTTCACAGACTCAGGAGACTTGAATTCTATTCCCAGACCTGCCACCAGCCTGCTGGATGATGTTGGACAAGTCACTTCTGCTGTCTATGCTTCGGTCTCCCCATTTGTAAAACTGGGCTAATGGAACAGATCCTCTTTTGTAAAGCACTTTGAGATTTACTGATGAAAAGTGTTATATTAGAGCTAGGCCTTAACTATTATTTCTAGGCAACATATTGTTAAGGGATCCCCTCCACACACACGTTACAGTTGCATGACTCAGATTTTATTCAGTTTCTCCCCCACCCCCAAAGCAGGAAAGAATTTTTTCATAACAAAAACAAATTCCACCCACCTTTATCCCCCCCTTCCCCACTCTATGGGCTTAGTCTTTTGGGGAACGGGAGGGGCAGTAATGTAAGTATTTCATTGCAGTGGGCTTCAAGCACAAAGCGACACATCTACATTACAAACCAAAATATATAAATACACCAAAAGCTGATGTGCAAACCCCAAAAGTGTTCAGAATGAAGCTATATCCCAAAAGAAAGACCCAGCCGCCTTTAGCTACATCTGGTCCCCATCATTTATTATCAAGAAAGGTGAAGTGATATCTCTCAAGGTGACAAGAGATGTCTGAGATCATCACATAATCATTCAGCCACTAGAGCTGCAACAAAAATGTTATTGGAATCACACAGCAGCTCTGCAAAGAGGTCACATGCACCAGAGTGCAGAGACATGAATTCCCCAGGCCATTAACACCCTTTGGCCCATACAGACTAGTAGCTGTAGGCTGCTGCTCCTCCTCATATAGTGGTTATGTTTTTGAAAGGGATGAATAGATTGTATTGCAAAACCAATGAAGTTAGTGTAATACACCTCTACCCGATAGAACGCTGTCCTAGTGAGCCAAAAAATCTTACCGGGTTATAGGTGAAACCATGTTTCATCGAACTTGCTTTGATCCGCCAGAGCACGCAGCCCCCCCCCCCCCCCCCGGAGCACTGCTTTACCGCGTTATATCCGAATTTGTGTTATATCGGGTCACGTTATATCGGGTCGCGTTATTAGTTAAGTATGCAATTATGTCTGAGGCAGATAGTCAATCCTTCCTTCTGTGTTCATTAACTGGCACTATGAGACTGGCACATGAGAAGTTATTCACAAACACAATGATATTGCTTCTGTGTATTCAATTCTAACCTGGGAATCTCCAGTTTTTGCAAAAGGGACTTATTGCTCTTTTTGCATGCTAGTTGGGGGTGTTCTTCCTGCTCCTTTGGCTTAAAATCAAATTATAAATTCATTAATAAGAAATGAATAAAAGAAATAGTAAAACTGGTAATAGAACTTATAAGTATTAGAATTAGCTCTGAATTGATGTGAAGATACAGCAAATAAAAGTATTTCTGATCCACCATGCATTATGGAGTTACACTGACATGAAATTAGAGTAATGCAATTGTGAATCATATCCAGCAATAGAAACAATAGTGCACTCTTACTCAAGAGATCTACTCCCTCTGCGTCAGGAAGCTAAATCTATGTACATCTACTCACACTTCTGTTACTAGGTTTACACCTTTAACTCCAGTTTACATAGGGAACACAGCTATAAGAGAGCGATCTGGATTCTATTCTTGGCTAGGCATTATCAGTTGGATTGTTGACCATGTTCTGGTTGCACAATCTTTACTACTGGCAATGGTGCACAAGATAGAGAGAACACAGTTTTGATTTTTCAGGCCCCAGGCTGAATATGTGAAGCTGGTCATTAGAAAATGCATTCATACTTACAAACAAATGTGAAATGGAATGGGGAAAAAAGGTGCCATTTTCCAGTTGTGTGCCTAAAATTAGTTATCCAGATATCAGTTTTAGGCATTTATATATTATTAAGTGTAGGTACTGAAGTCAGCATTTAGGGACCTACAAGAGAGATTAGTCACCTAATTTAATCTGTGTTACCAAGAAAAATATGGAATCTCAAAAGGCCATTTTTAAAGTCACTCTTCAGAATATGATTGTATTGTAAGTCAACTGCATTATGGGAAAAGGAATTTTTTTTTTGCTTAGAAAGATTCCATCTAATTACAGCATGTTCTCAATACCTTTGGAAATACTTGTGTGATGGGAAAAAGGGTGGCCGGGGGAATCACAAATACATAATCTACTTTCAGTCCTGACCCTGAAGTGACAAGTTTTTAATCTATTCTTCATCTTTAACTTATTCTACATCTATAAGTACAACCTTACCTGACTTTTATTAGTGTCAGGGCTAGATTTCTTTTTTTTTTTTTAACACGGTGATTATACTTGTATTTTACAATAAATAAGACCGTGAACCAGCAGAAAGTTCCCATTCTTTCCAAAGTGCACACTTTCACCTTGTTCCAGCCAGCCCTATCTCCTTCAATGAGATTTTAAAATATGACTCATCAGTCATTGCTCAGTTACATGGAGTACTTAATGCTGGGAAATACTCCAAGTGTTAGGCTTTGTCTTTACTGACACAAATGTGGGTTTTTTGTTTGTTTGTTTGTTTTAAAGTGAGATGGGATCACTGTGAAATCCTAAGTGGAGACAAGGCACTTGTAGTTTTTTCCATGAGATAGGTAGAAGAGCTCAGCACTATACTCCTTGCCCAATACGGACCTTGAGTAGTTTACCTCATTATAAAACTACAGTCCCTTGTCTCCACTGTGTTTTTATGGAAATGACTATTGTGTATTATTTATCCTATGGCAAAAGCACATCTTTTGGCAGAGAAGTTATGGCCTTACTGTCTATAAAGTTTAAAGAATCATTTTAAGCCTGTGGTCCATTTCTGCTTTTACACCTGTTTAGTTTTTATCTGTCCTCTTTGCAGTTTGATTCAGAAGGAAAAAAGGGGAGAGTTCAAAGACGATACATATAGTATTACTCCTGGGGGAATTCTGCGCCACTGCACATATGCAGGATTTATGTCCCCTGCAGATTTCTTTGCTTTCCCACAGAAAAATGACTTTCTCATAGACTCATAGACTTTAAGGTCAGAAGGGACCATTATGATCATCTGGTCTGACCCCCTGCATGCTGCAGGCCATAAAACCGTCCCTACCCCTTCCCTGGACTCTGCTGTTGAAGTCCCCAATCCTGTTTTTAGTGACTGCAATCGGCAGAGACCCTCCTGCTAGAGATCCCTGCCCCATGCTGCGGAGGAAGGCGAAAAACCTCCAGAGGCTCAGCCAATCTGCCCTGGAGGAAAATTCCTTCCCGACCCCAAATATGGCGATCAGTAAGACCCCGAGCATATAGGCAAGAGTCTCCAGCCCGACCCCGTTAGCCATTATACTATTTACCCACCATTGCTTGGCTTTCCTTGACTACTATGTTTTACCATTAAACCATTCCCTCCATAAACTTATCTAACTTTATCTTAAAACCAGACAGGTCCGTTGCCCCCACCGTTTCCCTCGGTAGGCCGTTCCAATATTTCACCCCTCTGACGGTCAGAAACCTTCGTCTAATTTCAAGTCTGAACTTCCCCACGGCCAGTTTGTATCCATTCGTTCTGGTATCCACGTTAGTACTAAGCTGGAATAATTCTTCTCCCTCCTTTGTATTAATCCCTCTAATATATTTAAAGATAGCAATCATATCCCCTCTCAGCCTTCGCTTTGTCAGACTAAACAACCCAAGCTCCTCTAGTCTCCTTTCGTACGACAGCTTTTCCATTCCTCTGATCATCCTAGTGGCCCTTCTCTGCACCCGTTCCAGTTTGAGTTCATCTTTTTTAAACATGGGAGACCAGAACTGCACACAGTACTCCAAATGAGGTCTCACCAGCGCCTTGTACAACGGAAGCAGGACCTCCTTATCCCTACTAGATATACCTCGCCTAATGCATCCCAAGACAGCATTGGCTTTTTTCACCGCCACGTCACATTGTCGACTCATAGTCATCCTGCGGTCTACAAGAACCCCTTGGTGCATTTTTGCTTCTGTTTTATAAACAACATATAAAAAGAACTATGTTAAAATGTGTTAAAATGCAAATTCAAGCACTTAAAAGTTAGGAAATAAAAGATTTACAGTTGCCTGTGCAACCTAAATTCTTCCCCATTGGGCATCCTAGCTGAGCACTTAATGAGGAAGGGGTCCTGTTGAAAAAGTGGTATATGAACTTGTAATTAAAGACTGTATTGTAATCTATACACTCAGGATTGCATGGGTCAGTCTGTCATTTCTCAACTTTGGTAGTGTTTGACTACAAAACTTTCTTTTAACAGTTTTTTTCCTAGACATTTTTAAAGGAATAAAAGGTTGTTGTTTTTGTTTTTTAAACAACCTTATGTACAACTGTAAAAATCTAGAAGTTGAGGATGAACTATGCATTTGCTGGGAAAGAATCAGACAAAAGATACATGCAGGCATATATGCACTATGCATAGAAATAGTCAACACATTTTTAACTTACTCATTACAAATTTTCTCAGAAAATGATTTCAGAGGATTTTGTTTATTTGTTTAATTGTGGGAAAGTGCCCATATTAAAAAATATGCCCCTTCCTCCCTAGGAAAGTAGGAGTGAGAAAAGTATAAACCAATAAGAGAAAGGAAGTAATACTTTCATTTTTTAAAAAGGGGTTTTCCTGTGGGTAAATTGGAAAAATAATAAGCATGCTGAAAAACTTGTTTCCATACTTTGCTATTGTTTTCCTACTGGCAAAATCAAGACAAACCAAGTGTCCCTCTTTTCACTTTTTCTGATTGTCTTTTAACCTTGGCCATTTGGAAAACAGTAAGAAGTGTGAAAAGTGTTATGTTAGAGTAACCCTTCCTTAGAGAGTAATACTAGCACTTTTAAGTGAAGGTATTACTCACTATGTTACATACACTTCTAGTTTGTCAAATTTCTCCAATTGTAGGACAGATAAATAAAACTTAAATATGCTCAAAAGTAAAAACACATAGTGTTCAAAAAGTCCAGTGACAAGACATCCACCAAAAGTTACTTTTCCCTAGGGTACCCACTCAGAATTCATTGCCACGCACATATCTCTTCTTAGAAAATCAGAAAAGTTCTCTTCTGGATTCACTTTAAATATTCTGAGAACTAAAATATTGCCACTTTGAAATGATATTGCTGACACTAGCGGGTAGAGACAGAAAGTCCAGCATTCCAACCTGAAACATATTCGGTTGCATTGCAACAAGGAGGTCAAAGAACTCTTTATGAATTGGGGCAGTGGACGTGCTTCAGACAGAGAATGTCAGTTAGTACAGCACCATCAGTACAACTAAACCCATTCTTCCCATATGGGTTTTCCTTTGAAATACATAGCCTGTGCCTACAACACTGCATTGTAAGACAAGGACATCTTGAAGATGTAAAACCCATCTTTTTTAAAGAATTATTGCTCCTCTGATTGGGGGAAGTAGCTTTTGAACTTAAGTGATATGTTGTTTTTTAAAACCTTATGGATGACAGTCAAAATGAAGGTTTACAGATATAATACAGAAATTGGCAACCATGCGTAACAATGCTATTTATTTGCTAATGGCAACCCTTGCAGAGAAAATACCAGCCTTCTATCTCTAAAGCTGAGATGAATGTAGAATGAACAACTAAAAAGAATGCCAAATCCTCAGAGGGCAGAAGCAGCCTATTCCCAAAATTATCAAGTATATGCCAAGATACCACAGCCGCTGTGAAATGGACATTGAGATAAATTGTGACCAGATGCTTAACACAATTAATATTAACAACAAGGGGAAAGGACCACAAGCCAAAATAGGGACAGAACACGTTAATGAAGACTTAGATAAGTTAGATGCATTCAACAGGGCCTGATAAAATTTATCCCAGGATACTTCAGTATCTGGGAAAAACTGGACGTGCACAAGTCCATGGGGCCGGATGCGCTGCATCCGAGGGTGCTAAAGGAGTTGGCGGGTGAGATTGCAGAGCCATTAGCCATTATTTTTGAAAACTCATGGCGATCGGGGGAGGTCCCAGATGACTGGAAAAAGGCTAATGTAGTGCCCATCTTTAAAAAAGGGAAGAAGGAGGATCCGGGGAACTACAGGCCAGTCAGCCTCACCTCAGTCCCTGGAAAAATCATGGAGCAGGTCCTCAATGAATCAATTATGAAACATTTAGAGGAGAGGAAAGTGATCAGGAACAGTCAGCATGGATTCACGAAGGGGAAGTCATGCCTGACTAACCTAATTGCCTTCTATGATGAGATAACTGGCTCTGTGGATGAGGGGAAAGCGGCGGATGTGTTATTCCTTGACTTTAGCAAAGCTTTTGATACGGTCTCCCACAGTATTCTTGCCGCCAAGTTAAAGAAGTATGGGCTGGATGAATGGACTGTAAGGTGGATAGAAAGCTGGCTAGATCGTCAGGCTCAACGGGTAGTGATCAATGGCTCCATGTCTAGTTGGAAGCCGGTTTCAAGCGGAGTGCCCCAAGGGTCGGTCCTGGGGCCGGTTTTGTTTAATATCTTTATTAATGATCTGGAGGATGGTGTGGACTGCACTCTCAGCAAGTTTGCAGATGACACTAAACTAGGAGGCGTGGTAGATACACTAGAGGGTAGGGATCGGATACAGAGGGACCTAGACAAATTAGAGGATTGGGCCAAAAAAAACCTGATGAGGTTCAACAAGGACAAATGCAGAGTCCTGCACTTAGGATGGAAGAATCCCATGCACTGCTACAGACTAGGGACCGAATGGCTAGGTAGCAGTTCTGCAGAAAAGGACCTAGGGGTCACAGTGGACGAGAAGCTGGATATGAGTCAACAGTGTGCTCTTGTTGCCAAGAAGGCTAACGGCATTTTGGGCTGTATAAGTAGGGGCATTGCCAGCAGATCGAGGAACGTGATCGTTCCCCTTTATTCGACATTGGTGAGGCCTCATCTGGAATACTGTGTCCAGTTTTGGGCCCCACACTACAAGAAGGATGTGGAAAAATTGGAAAGAGTCCAGCGGAGGGCAACAAAAATGATTAGGGGTCTGGAGCACATGACTTATGAGGAGAGACTGAGGGAACTGGGATTGTTTAGTCTCCAGAAGAGAAGAATGAGGGGGGATTTGATAGCAGCCTTCAACTACCTGAAGGGGGGTTCCAAAGAGGATGGAGCTCGGCTGTTCTCAGTGGTGGCAGATGACAGAACAAGGAGAAATGGTCTCAAGTTGCAGTGGGGGAAGTCCAGGTTGGATATCAGGAAAAACTATTTCACTAGGAGGGTGGTGAAACACTGGAATGCATTACCTAGGGAGGTGGTGGAGTCTCCTTCCTTGGAGGTTTTTAAGGCCCGGCTTGACAATGGGATGGGATGATTTAGCTGGGAATTGGTCCTGCTTTGAGCAGGGGGTTGGACTAGATGACCTCTTGAGGTCGCTTCCAACTCTGATATTCTATGATTCTATGATTCTAGCTGAAGCAATCTCTGAACTGTTAGTGATTATCTTTGCGAACTCATGAAGGATGGGTGTGGTCCCAGAGGATTGGAGAAGGACAGACATAGTACCTATACTTTAAAAGGGGAACAAAGAGGACCCAGGGAATTACGGCCCAGTCAGCCTAACTTCAATATCCGTCAAGATACAGAAACTAATTATTAAAAAAAATCAAGTTATAAGAACATATAGGGTAATAGGTAAGGCCCTACTTGAATTGTGGGATAATTGTCAAATAATTGCGGCTGAGTTGCGGACAAGACATAGAATATCATGGAAAAATAATAATTGACCTTTATTAATTGTGATAATTTGGAAGAGCCAGAGAAGACCTATTGGTTTAACAAAAAAAAATGCTGGAATAATATAAACACTCAAGTATTAGGTTATGCCTGGTAATTATTTTTTGATAACCAGACATTTTGCTGACAGCCCGAGCCCCAGCTTCTATCAGCTCGGATAAATGGAGTTCTACTGTACTAATGGAGAAAAAAGTATGGGTTGCAAAGCTCAAAATGTATCCAAAATTGTGGACTGTGCCAAGTAAACTAATTAAAATCAAAATTGTGGTAGAAGCCTAATATTGCTGGATCTGCAATATCGCAAATTAAGTAGGGCCTTAGTAATAAGGTTCTAAGGAATAGCTAACTCAGATTTATTAAAAACAAATCATACCAAAGCAACCTAATTTCCTTTTTTGACAGAGTTACTGGCCTAGTGGATGGAGGGATGGAGTGGGGGGAGCTGTAGATATGATATATCTTGGTTTTTGTAAGGTTTTTGACATATTTTCATATGACAGTCTCACAAAAAAGCAACAACTAGGGACAGTGCTGGTGCTAGCCCATTGGGGACCCTAAGCAGGAATATTTTTGGGGCCCCTGCACACACCGCATACTAATGATTAATGGGCGGGGGGAGGGGGGGTTCTTGAGCTGCTCAGGGCCCAAAACAATTATTTAGTCTGCTTATGCTTAGCACCGTCCCTTACTAGAGAAAAGTATTCCAGATGAAATTACTATAGGGTGGTTGCAAAACTGGGGGACACTCCACACTCAAAGAGTAGTTATCAATGGTTTTCTATCAAATTGGGAGGGTGTATCTGGTAGGTTTCCTCAGGGGTCTTTCCTGTGTCTGGCACTATTCAATATTTTCATTAATGATTTGGAGTGGAGAGTATGCTTTTAGAATTTGTGGATGACATCAAATTGGGAAGGGGGTTAACTAGCATTATGGAGAACAGACAGGACTAGAATTCAAAACAAACTTGAGTAATTGGAGAACTGATCTGAAATCACCCAAGATGAAATTCAATATAGACCAGGGATAGGCAACCTATGGCACGCGTGCCAAAGGCGGCACACAAGCTGATTTTCAGTGGCACTCACACTGCCCGGGTCCTGGCCACTGGTCCGGGGGGCTCTGCATTTCAATTTAGTTTTAAATGAAGCTTCTTAAACATTTTAAAAAGCTTATTTACTTTACATACAACAATAGTTTAGTTATATATTATAGACTTATAGAAAGAGACCTTCTAAAAACATTAAAATGTATTACTGGCACGCAAACCTTAAATTAGAGTGAATAAATGAAGACTCGGCACGCCACTTCTGAAAGGTTGCTGACCCCTGATATAGACAAATGAAAAGTACTTCACATCAGAAGGGGGAAAAAAGTCAAATGCACAGCTACAAAATGGGGAACAACTGGCTAGGCAGTAGAACTGCTAAAAAGGATCTGGGGGTAAGAGTGAATCATCAATTGAATGAGTCAACAAGGTGATGTAGTTGCAAAAAAAGCAAATATTCTGGGGTGTATTACTAGGAGTGTCGTATGAAAGATATAGGAGGTAATTGTGCCGCTCTACTCAGCACTAATGAGGTCTCACCTGGAATACTGGGTGCCACATTTTGTCCACATCTTTCCTAATCAGGACACAGTCCAAAGGAGAGCAACAAAAATTAGACATCCTGATTTATGAGGAAAGGTTTAAAAAAACTGGGCATGTTTATTCTAGAGAAAAGAAAATTGAGGGAAAACCTGGTAACAGTCTTCAAATGTGTTAAGGGCTGTTATAAAGAGGATGGGGATCAATTGTTCTCCATGTCCACTGAAGAAATAATGGGTTTAATCTGCAGCAAGGGAGATTTAAATTAGATATTAGGAAAAAAATTTAACCATAAGGACAGTTAAACTCTGGAATAAGCTTCCAAGAGCAGTTGTAGTTTTTAGGAACAGGTTAGACACACACCTGCCAGGGATGATGTAGGTCTATTTGGTCCTCTCTCAGTGTAGAGGGATGGACAAGATGACGACTCAAGGTCCCTCAGGCCTACATTTCTATAATTCTATAAATCTAATCCTGAAAAATTAAACCCTCCATGGGAAAGGTACTCACAGGGCCTAATTCTGCCTGCACTTAAGATAGTGCAACTCTTAATGAGGTCAGTTGATGTAGTAACCCCACAGTCTAGGACTTACATTGTGCCCAGATACCTGTTCTGTGGAAAACCATAAGTATTCAGGATTGCCTCGGGGACACATTTAATTGAGCATTACACTTTCACTCAAAGGAGGAGGGGTGGTGGTGGTGGTGGTGGTGCACAGTCAAGCTCTGGGTCTGAGAAGTGCTGAACAGGAGGAATTGACCATCTATTCACTATAGATAAAGAAAACTTGTCTTTCTATTGGAAACTCTGGCTGAGGTGAGAGGAAAGAACTTACAGGCAGTCCCCTTTCATTTAGTGAACTAATTTCTCCAATCCTCTTCTATCCCCATAAATCTTCCAAGAAAGATTCTACCATACAATTACAACTGTACTTGAACTGTGAGTGCTGACTATTTAGTGATCCAGAAAATATGTCATTGTCACTGGCTGCGGTTCTGTTCACCGTTATCTATCTGTAGCTACACACAAAAATATTTTTGCCGACTACAGCTTCGATAAATATTTCCTCAGATTTTATTCCCAAACAATGAATACTCAGTAAAATGAGCTCCTATAATTAACTTTTCAGCAAAGCTGAGGCATGTGGTTAAATGAAGCTGGGATATCAGCAAATGATATATTTCATGGCCTATAAGATAGGAGTAGATCTCATCCAAAATAAGGGCTATCCTTCACAATTGCAGAGCCCAGGAAATTCATAGAAACTGAGTGATCAGACACAGATGCTCTGATCAGATTGATCAGGCCTATTAATTAGCATAATTTAAATGTCATGTCCAAAGCTAAAGTTTCTCCTTTCCACACAGTGCTTCTCCTCTCCCTCCTTCTTAATGCCACATTTCAATCCCCATCTCAAAATCTGTCATCTCCGACTCTTTCCCCCATATCCATGCTCTATTTAAATCCTGTTAATTCTTCCTTTTTATCACTACTTGAATCCATATTTCCTCTACATCACACTATCCATACCCACTTTCAAACCCTGGTCCCCTCATCCCTGATCATCTTTCACCTGCACTGCTATAACCTCCTTCTTTTGGGCCTCCCTTTAGCTTATTTGTCTCCTCTGGTGCATCCAACCCTGCTGACAAGAACATCTTTCTCTCCAGTCATTCCAAACATGTCAACCCCCGTCAAATCCATTCTCTGGCTCGGTCTTCTTCTTCTACATCAAGTTAAAGCACTTCATTTTTTGTGTGTGTTTGTTGTGAATGTGTACAACTATAGCACTGCATAAATAAGTAATAATAAAATACCAGGTTTCAGAGTAGCAGCCGTGTTAGTCTGTATCCGCAAAAAGAAGAACAGGAGTACTTGTGGCACCTTAGAGACTAACAAATTTATTAGAGCATAAGCTTTCGTGGACTATGCATCCGAAGAAGTGGGCTGTAGTCCACGAAAGCTTATGCTCTAATAAATTTGTTAGTCTCTAAGGTGCCACAAGTACTCCTGTTCTTCTTTTTTTAATAAAATACCAGGTATTCAACAGAAATGAAGAAGCCATAAAGCAAACTTAGCTCTAAGATGGTCTAATGGATAAGGCACTGGGCTAGGGCCTCTCAAGACCTGGGTTCAGCCCATGGCTCAAACAGCCACAGACTTCTTATGAGACCTTGGGCAACCCATGTAACCTATGACCCTTTGCCTCAGTTCCCCATTTTATAAGAGGCATAATATTTCCCTACTTCACAGGGGTGTTGAGAATAAATCCATTAGAATGTGAGCACTTCACATTCATTACAGAGATGAGGGATACCCCTAGGTACTTTGGATATTTTCTTGGAAGGAAGCTTATGGATCACAATGATACTCCATAACTAAAAGTAATAAATAAAATGGCATAAGATCATCTGCACCTGGCTGCCTATAACCTACCTAAAGTCAAACTAGGCCCTTGTTTGTATTTCTACAGTACAATAACTCATCAAAACTAGAAGCAACCTCATTGGAAAAGAAGCAATAGAGCTATTAGGAAAGTGGAATTTACATCCTGTGGGAATTGGAATTTACAACATTTGTTTTCATTCCAAAACAGGACGAAAAGAAAATAAATTTAAAAAATTGCAGAACAAAAAGTTCCAAAACATGTTGACATGGAAATGTCAAAATTAAAAATATTGACAGTTTCATTCATTCATTTGAAACAAAATGAATTTCGATTTTTTCCCTTAAGAAAGTGAGAAAGTTTAATCAAAATCAAAATGAAGCCTGGCCCTTGAAAAAAACCCTGAAACCTGCTCACAGACCTCCATGGGGCCACGGTCCCTCGGCTGAGAACCAGTGGCCTAAGTGATTCACCTTAATCACCACCCCCATTTTAAGAGTTTTCCTCCGGCCTTCCACTCCAAGAATTATTTCACTCATATTGAGCCAGTAGCAAAGTTAGGAATAGAACCCAGAAGTCATTTCCTTCCATTATCCAAGAATGAGATATAAATGTATCATTAAGGGTCTCTCTCTATCCACCATCCATGAGTTTTAAGTGACACTTTTATTGTGTTTTTTTTTTTACCAGAAAGCACATCTGTATGTAAAGTACAGATTTAAAATAATTTGGGACATTAAACTGTCATTACCTATATATATATTTAAATTACATCTTAGTATCTGAGCATGCAGCTGTTATATAAAGGCTTTTTTGCCCTTCAGGAATTCAAAAATGTTTTCAGGCTTATAAATCCTTCTCCCAAAATCACAATAACCCACTATTCTGTTCAGTTTTAGATTATATTGTACATTATCTTGATAAGGCCCCTTTTATTATTATTTTTTTATTTAACTTTTATGATTACCTCAGCTCAAGTGTCACCCTTAGGAACACTATTCTACACAAAGTTATTCCTTTTTTTTTTTTTGGTTGTTGTTACTGCTCATTTACTTTATGGTTAATCCAATCATAGAATGTCAGGGTTGGAAGGGACCTCAGGAGATCATCTAGTTTAACCCCCTGCTCAAAGCAGGACCAATCCCCAAACAGATTTTTGCCCCAGTTCTCTAAATGGCCCCCTCAAGGATTGAACTCACAACCCTGGGTTTAGCAGGCCAATGCTCAAACCACTGAACTAACCCTCCCTCCAATGAGGCATGGTGTTTTAACATGATGAGCTCTCTCTCTAAAATGTTTGACCCTAAACATAAAACTGTGCTACTCTGAAAATGCAAAAATAAAAGACTTAAACAGTAAGACAGGGTGTGCTGCATCCTGTTGTGAGTGAGGCACGAAGGTGAGTCAAGGAAATACTTCATTATTTCAGTAATACACACTATCTAAAATGTGTCATTATTTGTGACAGTAAGTTGAAGGGTCTTGACTCTGATTATGAAAGAAGAAAACAGGTTTTTGTATGTTTAGTGTATTCATCTGTTGCAAAAATCTATTAAATGATTATTAACATGCTGTGTTTAAGTATCTGTAAGATGATTTAAGGTGCCTTCTTTCCACAGATCAGGTCCCTCACTCCTAGTCTGTCATGTCAGAGGATGCCATAGCAATCAGATTTGAAACTGAGTGTTAATATTTAAAATGTTGACATTAACCATTTGAAAGTCAAGGAATAATGAGGTCACATTAATTGTTTTCAAATGATTAATGCCCACACTTTAATGGCAACATCCCTGGAATCACACCTTCACATCCCTGTGAGGTCAGAGAATACATTGGTATTTGACTCTTCATGTCACTGGCCCAAAAATTTACACCTAGAGGTCACTATAATCATCTTTGATAGTCGGTTGGAAAGGAAGGGAATATTATTCAGTAAATCAAAAATACCCCACATTACTACTACTATTTTTTTAAGTGTCAACAATGTGCTCAGTGCTTTACAAGACAAAAAATACAGACAGTCTCTGCCCCAAAGTGCTTACAAGATAAAACCAAAACAGATAGGATATACTAGGAAGGTCAGACAGATCAGTAACTGGAATCTTTTTCTTCCTTTTGTCATAAAGTATGATTAGATTTTTGGGGGTGGTTGTCCAAATACTGAGGCAAAAATTTCAAAAAGTGATTTTTGGGAGTCTCAGTTTTTTGGACATTCAACTTGAAACAACTTAAAGAGGCCTGATTTTCAGAAAGGGTATTCAGCACTTCCTGAAAAATCAAGCCTTTGTGGGGTATTTCTAGGTTGGCTCCCACAATCATTAGTCACTTTAGAAAATCTTGGACTGTGCCTTTTGGAGAGATTTGAGCTTCTGTAATATTCCAATTCCTGCAAAACTTTTTCTTTTTGAAGTCCATAACCCTTTTTTGTATATTTCTAGATAGTCATTTTAACCTGATTGTCCAATTTTCCATTTCGGTTTGAAGCACAATGGATTCCAGTCTCCAAAGTACAGCAGTTATAATGATAGCCTTTACTCATTTTAGGTTAGGCTTTCTCTGCTACCATTCTGAGATAAGCTCTCCGTTCTTATTGAGAAATCTTAATCAGTAGGACTACAAATCCCCTGGCTGAGATTTTTAAATCAGAAGCCAGTTTGCATAGCAGGGCTGTTAATAATGGCCAAAAAGTATCAGATACATGTGTCTGGCAATGGGGGACATTTGATTTTCTCCCCTAGGAACAGCACAGTGGGCTTGGTTCTGCTCTGAGTTACGTGGCTGTAACTCCACTGAAGTCAGTGGAGCTACTCCTGATTACAGTGGTGTAAGTGAGAAAAAAATCAGACTTGATGTATGAGACAGCAGAGATCTGAGTTAAATGCTGCTGCACTAGCATTGCATTCATGCATACCCCTTCTGTCAACACACTGCATGGGTGTAAAACATTAGTTCAGTCAATGCAGACTACTCTGGTGAGCTGCAAAGGGCATAAAGCTGCACCTGTGCAGGTCACTTTTTACAATAGTGCCGTGCGTCTACAGTAGGAATTTGCTTTGGTGCAGTTACCACAGCATGGCTACAGTGGCAGCTAGTGCCACAGTACAGACCACCTAATATATGACAATATCAGCTGTACTCATTCAAAACTATTCTCCCAGTATGCTTTTGTGCTATCTCCTTAAGGACCCAATCCTGCGAACCTTTGCTCATGTGAATAGTTCCTTTAATATCTGTTCGCGTGTGTGAGGACTATTCATGTGACCAAGGGTTTGCAGGATTAGATCTTTATATTGCTAGTACACTTGGGCAAAGACTCATTTTTTTGCCTTACAGCACTGAAATATTAGCAGGAATAAATGCTATCCTGGTCCTCACATGATTTACCACCACTCATTGCTACAAAGACGTCTTCATGGAGTCAGGGGCTTACACTGGCACTGTCAAGAAACTAACAGAAAACGTTACATGAAACCTGCTAAAGAGAGCTGAAAAATGACCTCCCTCATTCCATGTGTTCTGCTGTTATGCCAGTGAGAACAGTGACTTATCTCCAAAATTCATCCCCATTCTTTATTTCCTTTGTTAATCTTCTGGCAGGAAATATGAGGGGGCAGGCAAAAAAAAACCCACTAGAGAACAATTCCCCAGGAAAAGCAGAAGGAGGATAGGGGAAAATGAGTAGAACTGAGCAAGGTATTTGCACCAAAACAGGAACTATACAAAAAGCTCTCCTGTATTCTAGTTTCTCCTCTAACTCAAAACTCAGGACAAAGTTAAGAGTGATATTTGCTTAGAGATATGAATTTTTCATGTAAACCTGGGCCCACCTCCAAACAACACAGTGGGCTAATCAATGGCTTAGAAGAAGATTCATCTAGATATGCTGGTTTGCATCTTGGGCAGCCGGAAATGACCAAGTTATTTTTTTAATGAAATTTGTTCTACTATTTGATGTTCAAAACAAACGTCAGGGTCAAGGAGATGTGAGTTCACACTAATTATTTTTTATTTGCTTTTAAATGTTTATCAAAATCCATGCAGAATGAAACCCCAAAATTTCATGCAGCTCTAGAAATGAGTAGAATCAGTGAAAAGGAAATATTCAAGCCCTCGAAGTGGAGCTGGGCTTCCTTTCTCCTTCCTTCCTAACCTTGGGCCTCATAGGTACACATACTACATTGGAGATGACGTGAAGCTGGCTTATCCAAGAAGCATTACTCCAGGATGCAACTCTTTGGGGGAGAATAACTTCTCTCCTGCTCCAGCCAGTACCGGGTTTACAATGGCACCAGTGGCACCAGGCCCACACTTGAAAGGGGCCCACAGTAAGTATTCGGAGGCCCACAAAGGTTTAATCCAGCTCTGGCCACAGCCAAGCAGTGTGCTGCAAGGTGTGCTGGGAGTTGTAGTTTGCACTCCTCAGCCTTCCAGGAGAGCTTAGCGAGAACAGTTTGTACCAGAGCCTGGTGAATGATCATGAGTTTCAGAGGAAGGCTATAAAAGTCACCAATCCCAAATAACGAAAGTGGCAAACAAGAAATAATAGTATATCCAGGGCTAGACCTCATAAAATGTGTCAAACGGTAGAAGTACAGGTGCATGATAGTGAATACTTTTCTGGTGTTGGTGTTCAGTGAGTTCTATGACAGAAGCGCTGTTCACTTTGTAAAGTACTGAATGCTTATTGCTTGGGGTTTGAATCTGCTCACAGATTGGCTGATGAGCCTCACTGGTGATCCTGTATAAACATATTGGGTCCGACTGTTACTGATGCTCACGTTGATAAATACCTTATTCCTCAAGAGGTCTCATTGGTTTCAGTGGGACTATTTATGGAGTAAGGCTCTATTTAGCATAAGAGATGAGCCCTTAGTGAAGTTCAAGATAAAAACATTGGTATGTGCTCTGATACCCAAGAACAGAATGGGACATTTTCTTTGTTAACAAAGTTGATATCATGGTCTTGTCAAAAGAGACATTAAAAACCTCTCCTATGTATTTCTTCTGTGAATCTAATTTTAACCTAGAGATAACTTTTAGAAGATCAGGTAATTATTTTTATACAGCTCCACAAATGTGATAGCTTATGCACCTCACTTTCACAGCAGGAAGAGATGTTTAGTTTAAGATAATCCAAACCTGTTAATAAAAAATAACTGTTCAAGAGGATGTTAGGGCGTCTTTCAAGGAAAAGAAGAAAAGGAGATAATTTAATCTCTTAATAGCCCCAAATTACTGGTTAAAAACTGTGTGATTATCAAATTGCAACACTTTATCAACCAGAATGGAAGATTCAGAGACGTGGCAGAAGATCAGAATATCTTTATCATAAGACATGTTAATGCATGTCCCTTGATAATTCCCTACTGACCACTCAAAATGGACCACCAACATTTTTTTCATTAAAATTGCATAGTGCCATATACTGGCTTTGGATACACAGCCCCATATATGACACCCAGAAGCTAATGGAAGCTCCAAATTCAAGTGTTTCAAGTCAAAGGATAGTCTATTCTTTTTAGCCAATTTAATGGTCTAATACTGTATATCTTTTTAAATAAAAACAAAAATATTTGCATGCTTTATTTTCTTGTTTCTGGCCTGCTCCTCATCATTCCCAATTTAAAATAGTATTGATTCATTTAATAGCCTTTCTTCGGGGAGAGGGGGTTCTGTTTCCTGTAGGCAGAAATATGCTTTATTCATAGAAATTTAAGCAAACATGAGTTGTGGATAGAAAATCACTTAGGTACTTTGGAAAACTTTACCCATCATCTTCACAGTAATTCTTCTTGCCCCAGTGAAGACATGTATCCTTATGGAGCAAAAATTTAAGCACATGCTGAAATCTCATTGAGTCAAATGGGACTTAAAGACATGCTTAAAGTTGAGTGCTTATCTGTTTTGCTGAAACAGGACTTCAAATATCAACTGACAATTACTTTCCTACCTCATCTCTCCTTCTTCATTCTCCTGAACACAAGCCTTCTAACAACAGGATGGCAGAGGAGGTTTTAACATCACAATCCAACTTAAATATTTCCTGGGAAGCGGGGCACTAGCCCCTTCTGGCTGCATGGCACAGGGACACCACACACCTTTTCAGCTCCCTGAACCAGTGTCTAGCCACACACGAAGAACCTCCACATCTGAACTTTCCCAAACGTTGTCTAGTATTTACAGGTTCTACGAGGTGAAACAGCAGCAGTAAGAGTCAAGCTCTGACTTCAGTGTTTACATTAAACAGTGGAATCATCAGCCTCCACTGTAAGAGAAATGCTGCACCTTTTTTCCATTTAGAATCACCACCCACATCTCCTTGTGGCACTTCACTCAAGGCGGAGGATGAGTCACCTTTTCCTCTTTCTATTAGAGAACTGCAATATGTTAAATTGTACAGTCTTGGGATTCAGCTTATTAAGTAAATGCAGAGGAGCTGGATACTCACTCTCCCATCCTGGGAGCCAAGGGAGGCTGCTGATTCGGTTTTTCAAACAGGCCTATTTTACCTTTTAGGATATTGCTCACAGCAGCCTTCAAGTCAGGAGGGAGAGATTCTCCAGCTCAACATTGAGTTTAAAAATGTGAATCAAGAGCTACCCTTGCACAGCCTCCTATTCAGCTTTTTAAATGCATAATAAAAGGTTTTAAAAACCTCTTCTCACCATGAGAAGATTCTCTGGCAGGAAGCTGGGGAATTAATGTCACTGTCTAAAGAAAACTAATGGAACCTGAAAATAGTATATCAAGGGAGGACATTGTGTGGTGCAAAGACTCCAAGAAAAGAAACAGAATAGATGTTACTTTAGACCTTGTTGCTCAGATTTTCCCTTAAGGTGAGGAGGGAGGTTTGGGAGATACTGAGCTGGTTTTGCCATCAAAATTGTTTTTCATCATAAGGGGAAAACAAAAACAAAAAACTAACCACAAATACCACCAGAATTAGATTTGGATTTTTTTAAAAAAACATTTAGCTTTTGGCATGAATAATTTTTCACTTCACTATGTAAAATTATAATTAAAGACAGGAACTCAGCAGCTTAGTTTTACAACTTACCCAACAATAAGGAATTTGAGATGTTTGAACAGAATAAGACAGACAGAGAGTAGCAAACAGCCTGCCTAAGAATGAAAAGGCCCAACAAACGTAAACTGTAATTCCACATGTAATTAAATGCATTTGAAATCAATTTGTTTTCTCTACGTGCATAAAAGACATGATTTTCAAAAACTCCAATTGTTGGTCTAACTCTGCCCCCATTGAAGTCAATGGTTAAGCTCCCATGGACTTTAAAGGGAATTGAATTAAGCCCATACAGTGCTTTTGAAAAATCTCACCTACACTCTTCATAAACATCCTGTGTATTTAATACAGTGCATGAAAATAATCATATACCTTAACAGGAATTAAGAAGGGCTCTATATACAGAGGGAAGATGAAACCATAGATGCATTTAAACACAATGAAGATTTCCTTCTACTTCAATGCCTTGAAAATACTATAATCATATAATCTGAGACAGAATTTTAAAGTTCAGTCAGTTAAAATGGAACATTTACCTTGTAAGATTCAGACTCCATTGATAAAAGCAGGAAAGAAAACAGCTCATTGCCAAGTCTCCCAGGTCTGTCTTACTTACTACAAAGAAAAACAGGGAGATCACATTAGAAATCTCACTCACAGTCAGTTTTTTTAAAGTGGTGATGCTTTTAGTGAAAGATAGCCAGGCTGGAAAATATACCTTCACAACATATTAGGCCCCTATGCAAAGAAGAAACAAACAAACAAAAAAAATGAAGCAGTTTGCTAGACCTGTGAACATTCCTGCTGAGGTAAATGATCTAAGAGGCTAATGCACAAGCAAAGAAGCTGGGGGGGTGGGAGGGAGCAGCTACAGCACTGGAGAAACCAGCAACACGAACCAGTAAGCAAGAATAATTTTCAATTTCTGATTGGAAAAATAGAAACACTTCAGTGACCTTAACTACAGCTGTTAAAAGTTCTCTAGCTGTAATGATACACTGTATTTGTATAGCACTTTTCCTCCATCTGTCTCAAAGTGCTTTTCAAAAGACAGAAAAGTATTGTTTATCCCCCATTTTACAGATGGGGTAAATGAGGCCGGGAGATTTTAAGGGCCTGACCCACGCACCCATGCCAAAGTAAAACTGGGGCCCTCCGATTGACATCAAAGGGAGAATGACAGAGTACACAGAGGTGATTTGCTCAAGGTCAAAGACTGAGTTAATGGCAGAGAGGAAAAGAGATGCTCATGGAGTCTAAAAGTGACTTTGTACTGGAGTGTTTTTTATTTCCCGAATGACTTTCGAGAGAATGAAGCAGTTATAGATTGTGCAATAACCCAGGTCCCTTCTAAATTGACATCTGGCTATTATTAATGTTCATCTGCCCGTAAGACTTATTTCTGTCTTGTCACACACACAAAATATGAAAGTAACTCTCACCCAGTCCCTTTAACTCTACAGTTTTGACCAATATATGCCCTTTGTGGCTTTCAGCCTCTCATAGATATTCAGCAAATGAGCCCGGAGAACACAAGTTTTTTACACTGCTCAGCACTCGGAACAAGTTGTTCCAAGACCCTGAAGAGGTATCTGACATATGACACACTGTCTTTCTGTAAGGCAGGCAATAGAGAGAGAGGAAATCACAAGTACCCATTATAATATTCTTATATACACACAGGTATGAATAAGTTTACAAAAAATGACAATTAAATTAAATCAACATTAGGAGGTAGCAGTTATAACAATTGCTTTAAAGCCTGGAAATTTGAAGTTGTTAGGAGTTCCATAATCAGTCATTATTCTGATTCCATATTCTCATTCACCTAATTCGTGGTGTAATATGCAAGTCATTATGCAAGATACAAACATATGGGGTACCTTAATCAACATACATTGAACTTTGGAGCATGGATGCCATAGACTATGCTCATTCATTAATAGTGGAATGGCAGCTGTGAAGTTGTTTGGGTGATTTTGTATATGGAGAGATAAGTGGTTTTGTTGAAAAAAGAGGTGGCTCTTCGGTAATGGTGATGGAGATCTCTCAAGAGCTCCACTTTTTAATATATTTACTAAATTTACAGTTTGGTTAAGGGTTTGAGGTCCATGTTAGAAAAGTGGATGAGGACATTTTGTTAATGAATTTATCATTTAATTCAGGCAGGGATTAGGAGGTATAATGTATCATATGGCCTATTATTTTGAGAGGACAACACTGACAGTTTCAAACTCATCCTGCTTGTTGTGACTTCAGTTCCCACTTCCCCCAGCTAAACGCAACTATGTAGTGGTACACTGAAAAACGTAGGACAGAAATTTAATGAGAGCAGTCCTCCTTGTGCAGTTTCCAATACATTCTATTCCTGATTATATAAGTGTCCTGAGAATAGATTCTAATGGTATTTTCAGAGTGGTAGCCGTGTTAGTCTGTATCAGCAAAAACAGCGAGGAGTCCTTGTGGCACCTTAGAGACTAACAAATTTATTTGGGCATAAGATTTCGTGGGCGAAAACCCACTTCGTCAGATGCATGGAGTGGAAAATACAGTAGCAGGTATATATACACAGTACATGAAAGGATGGGAGTTGCCTTACCAAGGTGGGAGGTCAGTGCTAACGAGACAATTCAATTAACAGCAGGATACCAAGGGAGGAAAAATCACTTTTGTAGTGGTAATGAGGGTGGCCCATTTCAAACAGTTGACAAGAAGGTGTGAGTAACACTAGGGGGAAATTAGTATGGGAAAATTAGTTTTTGTAATGACCCATCCACTCCGAGTCTTTATTCAAGCCTAATTTGATAGTGTCCAGTTTGCAAATTAATTCCAGTTCTGCAGTTTCTCATTGGAGTCTGCTTTTCAAGTTTTTTTGTTGAAGAATTGCCCCTTTTAAGTGACCAGGCAGATTGAAGTGTTCTCCTACTGGTTTTTGAATGTTATAATTCCTGATGTCAAATTTGTGTCCATTTATTCTTTTGCGTAGAGACTGTCCAGTTTGGCCAATGTACATGGCAGAGGGGCATTGCTGGCACATAATATAAAAATAATATTTTGGCATTTCTACCTGTGCATAAGAGGCAGAAAATGAAAAAAAAATCTGGTCTATATTGCCTAAAAAACATGGCATTCTGGCATTCTATATTGCCTAAGAATTCTGGAGATTTTAGTTCAATTTCAGAAGGATTCAGGAAGCAGGATGCCAGAACAGTTGACTCCTGCCAATCCAACTGCTTCTAGTAGCAGACAAGGAAGTCAGGATGGCCTTCTATAAAGAAAAGGTACCAAATATTGCCCAGAAATGGGAATCCAGCTTCTTCCTAGAGGGTATTACCCTAAGGAAAGCATTGGTCAGGGAGATAGCTCAGGTAAGCCTCAATTTCAGGGCAATTTGGATAAACTTTGCACGAACATCTAGACTTTCTGATGCTTATCGGAATCTTTTGAAATGCACTCATCACTACTAATTATCTTTTAATTAATGCTGAACCTGACATCCAGTGTTATTTTGCTGCAGGGGTATTAATCCAAAGTAAACATTGCTTGACAAATACCAGTTACTGCTTAAATTATTTAACAACCTACTATACTCTTGAAATATTCCTTTTTATAATCTCTATGCATTAGCTGCACAAATAGGATTAGTTATGACAAAAAAGTGAAGGGAAAAAAATTCTCATTCAGGAAGGTCTCCCGTCTCAGTGAGATATGCACTGAGCCAACCAGAGCCAAGAAGTTATCAAAATAATAATAATAATAAAAAAAAAGACGATAACGACTTGAGAAGAAATTAGTCTGCTTGATCCTAAGTCTAATAATACTCTTGTATTTTTTGTACCTGAGCATAATCTTTGTACCTCAGGCTCTTTTTGGTCCTGAAATCTGTGTGTCTGTGTTATCTGTAATTGCACATTCTTAAAGAAGAAGTGCTATTGCTTCAGGTAACGTTATTTCAGTTTATGCTAGTCTCATGCAGAAGGATACAGGTGTGCCCATCATTCAAAATCTTTGCATAACTCATTTCCCCAATTTAAAAATAAGCTAATTCAAAATAATGAAAATTAATAAGCTAATTAATTTCAACAAAACCTGAAAACAAGATATAAAAATGTCATTGTGTAATGTAAGCATGAGTAAATCCAACAGATAAACCATTAATTGTTATCACACATGTCATAAAGGCAGAGACATGCAACCAAAAACAATTAGCAAATGCACACAACCAGAACCCTACAAATATGCACAACTGCTATACCCAAATCCTATGTTATATGTCATGCCTGGAGACAAACTAATGAATCCAATGGCAAGTTAAAAAAAAAATCAAACAAAAAACCCCAATGACTTTAATAAGACTCATCTCTTTTTATTAGCCTTTGAACAATAATCTCCCTAAAGATTGCAAGTTATATTACCGTAAATAAAAATTAAAAAACATTTTTACCATACACACCTTAGTCACTGCTTCACTAGGCAAAAAAGGAGAATATGGTCCTGATATACATATGAATAAAAATGTTTCTTATAATTTTGGTTACACCTGGATACCATTATAATGGATGCATTCTAAATACCAAGACAGCTAGAGAAGACAGGATCTGTTCAGTTCAAGAGCATCAACTATATATTTTGGAGGATTGTTTGGGGTTAGTGCTCACTAGGAACTAATGGGCTGTTGCTTCTTTCCGCCCACCTGATTGCACACACCAGGACTCCTTGCATCCTTCCAGTCCTACCAACAAGCTTCCTGGCTGGCCACGCTTCCACCCCCTCTTTTTAAGGGACTCCTTGTAACTCCCCACAACCTCCTTCCTACTAAGAGTTGCAGGTGTCCTCATTTGTCCCATCTCCCATACCATGCCAGGAGCTTTGTGTGCAGCTTCATTCCCATTTCCCCCTATTCCTTCCAATGCCAGAAGTTGTGTGCGACTCCCTTCACCCCATGCCAATGCATCTCAATTCCCTACCACCAAGGATTCTGTGTGCCCCTCCACTCCCCAGGGTCCCCCATTTTCCACACCATGCTAGAAGCTCTGTGCATCTCTCCTTCCCCAACCCCTTCACAAAGTACCTTTCTTTCCCCCAGACTGTAAGGGAGAGGTCAGATGTGGATGACTGGTGTTCTCTTTTCCCCACCCGGAGCAGACTTTGAGAAGCAGGATGTTAGGAAGGAGGAAGGAAAGAAGACTTTTCTCCCTTCTCCCTCTGGCTGCCTGTGCTGGCTGAGTATCTACCCCATTGCTTCCAGTAGAGAAAGCAATTATTTCCTTTTTGTCATTCAGGGTGTAAACATGTTAAACCCTATTGGGAAGAGGAACAGGGGTATTGTTATGCTGCAAGATGTTTGTCATAGTTTCAGGGAAACTGCATCTGTATTCCCCCTCCATGATCAACCAAAGACATCCACTTTAGGCTACCGGCTCCCAGCTCCCAGCCATCACCTACCCTAGGCAGAGACCTGCATCTCACCCCCCTTTGAATGGGGATTTTAAGGCTGCACAGCTCCCTGATTTACACTGGGATATCCCCAGAAAGCCCAACTGCCTAAACAGGCCAGTGCCTGCACTTTGCTTTCTCTCCAAAGACTATGACCAATGTATTGCTCTTAGTTATAAGTGACTACACAGTTCCTTCTAAGCAAGCACATTTATTCTTCAGGTAAAAGTATTATAGAGAAAACATATTAAAACAATAAAAGAACCTATTCACATACAAAAAAGATTGCCAGCAATCACCTCAAATTCCAACTTAGGACTCTGGTAGATTTTAGTCCTTCAAAACCTACAATTGGGCTTTCCCTGTGGTTACAAGTTCACATGTTTTAGATCCAAAAACCGAACGAAGTCTGAGCAGGTCAGACATTTCTTTATACAGCTCAGACTTTTGATCCTGGTCTTCTGTAATAGGTAATCAACAGACAATCACCTTCTTCTCAGAGGGTAGCTTCAAAAGGCTGGGCTTTTGCATCAATAGAATTTAGGGAATTTGCATTAACCTCTCCCTAGAAAATCCACGTAATTATTGTCCCCAAAGTCCATATTTGTCTGGCACATTTTCAGCATAGTCTTTTGAACTCCCAGATCTCAAATCTGTCACATCTCCCCTCTAGAGAGGTTACGTACAATCCCAGCTCACAATAATACACTTAATACAGTAAGATCTTTCAGGATATTGCCCTCTTTCTCTCTCAGTGTTAACAGGTGCCATCAACAGATGTCAGTGGCTCCAGGTGTCCTTAATTTTCTCTTTTGATCTTCCAGTTGTCACACAAAATCATTTAGGTTCTGGCCACTGATGCCTAGAATAGTCCCTAAAATTGTGGAACTGATCAGATGCAGCATTCAAAAAGTACTGTGCTACATATAGACAGAAATGCTCTCAAGAATAAGGCCTTATACATTTGGCCAATAAGCAATTTTAAGTAGTGGATTTCTCTCTCCTGGCACTTACTACCAGGTGTAATCTTTTGTTTTTAAAATGACCTATTTATTTACTGTATAGCAGCTTTGAAAGGCAGCTAGAACATGTGCTACTTTTTCACAAAGTAAGGCAATTTGGTTTTATCATATTTTGTAAGTGTAATACTTCAATTTCCAGGGAACGTTGACACAGAGCAGCAATATTTGCATTGATATTCCAATTCTGAAGGAGCCCTTACACGTTAATGGCATTATTGTCCATCTCATAAACCTTTACTGACAATTTAACGACACATACAGGAGTCATTAGGATGCCAATACAATTACACTAACATTGTATCTGCTCTGTAATAATATTCATGAGTATTAGTTGTACTTGGCTGCTTACTGTGTTTCATACTTCTCACCTCTCCCTCATTACAGTCCCAAATTTACCTGTCTTGCACAAACCTGCTGAGATATCCCTTCTATTACTGTAAATTATTTAAACAAGAAATATTGACCCAGGAAGCTTATACTATAATTCAAAATAACAGATCTTGCATCATCTTAAGCTCTTTATAATATTACTTTTCTTGTGTCTCTCAAGTGGCATTTTTGTTCCCCATTGGGCCTTGGGAGGTTGAAATCACCACTCATCTATGCTACACTCCTGAGACAGTGGCAACTAGATATTTAATAATTTTCAGTGCCAGCAGCATTGCTTAATTACATCACCACAATGCACTATTTACATCCACAGGAGTTACCGGTGTTTTGTAACACTCACAGCTTTACAAAAGTTGTGCTGATCTATTCTGAGCCAATCAAATTTGAGTTTCTTTGGATATTTTCTCTCTGTCATTCTGCATTCAATTCATGAAGTTCGCTTTACAGATTCCCCCCTCCTCTTTAACCAGATAAAGAGATCCAGATTCTAACGCAAAAGAAAGATGTGTCTAAGGAGAAAGGTAACTCACCATTTTTTACACAAAATTTAATTGTTTACACAATAGAAGTCTACTTGTAATGCAACGGTTGTCTTCTATCAATATAAATCTAGAACTATCACTGTAGCAAGATTATCTTAATAGTTGTTTTTCTCATCCTAAAGAAAAAGCTATTTAGTTTTGCACTTGTTACAAGTGATGGAAGGCATATAATGCAGAGTTAATTACAGTACAGACCCATTTACGCGTGAATCCACTTAACGCGCAGTAGTGCCGTGCCTCCCACTGCTACCTATTTAACACACGAGAGTCGTTAACACGCGATACAGGAACTTGCTATGTAGCGCTACAGATTTGTTCACTAACTCACTGACATAGAAATTGACAGGAAGCGCGGAGCAGAAACGTGTTGTACGTCCCTGCAGCGCTTCAAGGTCCCTGCCCCTTTTGCCCCCCCTCGGCCACTGATTGTGGGGGGTGGGGGAGAGCAAAGGGAGCAACTGCCCCGGGGCTGGCTATTTAAAAGGGCCCAGGGCTCCGGATGCCGCTACCACAGCAGCGGCGTCCAGAGCCCTAGGCCCTTTAAATTGCCACGGGAACCCCGGGCTGTGTGGACCAGGCAGCCTGGAAGGGCTGGCTGGGGGATGCTGTCCCCTAGCCCTGCCCCTTTGACCCCAGGCCCCGCCTCTTCCGGGGGCCAGAGCTGCCCCCGCCCTGTACCGGTAAGTGTCCTGAGTTACTTTCACCCCTGTGTAGTAATAATCTTTTTATTAGATTACACATTTGAATTTATATTCTTGCAAAGCGCCATAGATAAGCCTGCAGTATTTGGGATGCTGTGAATATGTATGTAATCCTAGATAATTATACATGTATATATAGATATCTTAAAATATTTCAGCATGGCCCTCTGAACCCACAGTCCGTTAACACATGGTCGTGACGGCGTGACTCCCACCATCCGTGTGTAAACGGGTCTGTACTGTAGTTTAACTGGCTGTATTTATAGAACCTGTGATCTTTGTCTCCCGATTGGGAAATTGAGCTCCTATCATAGAAGTTTGATAATCTTGATAGGAATATAGTCTTGAGGTGAGTATCAATACATTTATTTTTTCATGCCTTTTGGCAATGTCCCCTTCAGGTTAAGAGCTCTAGACAGAAATATTTTTTCGTTCATAATTTGGAGTTGGAGCAGCTAGTGAAGCAAATCAAAACACTCCTTAAACTCCAGATGCTTCATTTAATAATATATTCACCCCAAAGCACAAAGACTACCATCTGAGCATATGTGACAGAAAGATAAGATAAACTTAAACTAATCTGTGTTTGATATTGTCTAGTATGCAGTGGAGAACCATTCTAAGCAGGTTTTTGTTTTGTTTTTGTTTTTAAGGATCAATGGTCTATGACATCCATGCACTGTTGCATGCAATTTCTGGTTTAAATCAAAATTGGCTTTGTGATGGAGTACAAATAGCCTGTCAATAAATGAATTGCATTGACATTATTTTAAGAGCAGACTTGAACAGTAAACTAGATATTTGGGGCTGGTTTGATTGAATTCCAGTATGCTTTCGTTTGACTGATAAATACTTCATTGATGTCAACAAACTTTGATCCAGCACTGCTGAACTAGTGATTTACTTCTTCCAATTAGTAGTCTCAATTGTAGATGTCCAGAGAAAACACTGAGGCTATTTAAAGCATATTATTCCACAAAATGAACAAAAACAGCCCAAAGACATTGAACTCATTTCCTTGGGTGACTTTCACAATACTGTTTTCTTATCTTCATTAAAGGATTAAAAGTCCACATTATAATTTATACCAAGCGGACCATAACCATCTCTTCCGCTATAATTGATGCATGTTAATGCCACCAATATCAATAGCGGAGATTCTGGACACACAGGGTGGAATCCTGGGCCCACTGAAACCAATGGCAAAACTCCCCTTGATTTCAGTGAGGCCAGGATTTCACCTCTTATCTTAGTCTTCTTTGTCATGTGTGTCTATTACATATAAGCTCAATACACAGAACATAGAACATTCATTTCAAATTATATAATTTGGTGTAAGATTTTCTCAGTCTGATGAGATATAACAAACAAAGGGCTGTCAAGAGATTAAAAAAATGAATTTGGATATTCTTTCTTATATCGAGTAGGACCTCACTCCACTAATAGTTCCACTGATTGGGACTACCTGTGGAGTAAGATGCTACTTGGGGCAAGTAAGAGTATCAGAAACTGGGCCATGAGTCGCAAAATTCAGCTCAGTATCAACTAGTATTGGATTCTTTACCTACTCTGGAGATTGTGAAAGAAAGAAGGGGAGATATACAGACAGTATATAAGCTGCATGTAGGCTGACCACTTGTGCCAGCCTAGCTTGTGGGGTGTGGTTCTGTCATTAAGAAATAGAACAAGTTCTCATTAGTTAAAGAACCACTTAGAACTACATCAGCGCTGGGGAAGAAATTTGTTTAACAAAGGAAAAAAGTTTGTCAACTAGAAACCCACATTTGTTTGGATAACCACAATGTGGTTCATCTGTTCCTCATATGTACTAATTTTAATGGAACCTACGGTGAATATGCAGTGTATATTTTAGGCAGGGCTGGTACACCCACCCGTTATGGTTGCCCAGCATTTCCCATTTTCAGCTGCTCATAACTTTGCCAAATTTTAATCATTTGGGTGACAATTGTACATTCTGAATGTCTGCCTTGGGCTCATTTTTTGGTAAAATTTCCAGTAAAATCAGCCATCTTCAAAAATGTGTGAGGGAAAAATAGGGTAATGTGCCAAAGTTAACAAATCCTGGTGGCCTTGCAAAACTCTAGTGCCCCAGGTATTGGAGCAGGAATTTGAAATGTGGCAGGGTGGTGGTGGTCTTTCTGTAAGAGGCGTTTCTTTTATTATCACCCATGAACATCTGCCCAAATTTGGACAATTTATAAGCCTTTGAAAAAATGCTGTTTGCACATGCTCAGTAGAGACTTATTAGAGCTGGTCAGCTACAATCCCGGATTCTGTCCACACAGAACATGCTCCAGCCCTGGGGTTGCAGGAAGCAGAGTATACTTAACCTGCAACTGTGGCTGTGAACTGTTCTGGGTCTGGGCACTGGAGCTAAGAGCAGGGACACTGCTCCTGGAACCCAGGCAGTGAGGAGAAGGAATCTGCCTCATTCAAATGTAGAGGAAACCAGAACCAGACTGGGCAGAGGGGGAAGAGGTAGGGACAAGGTGCCTGGGGATGAGCAAAGAGGATACTACTACTGGGAACCAGAAGTGGGGGAAGAGAGGGACTGGCTGGGCAAGGAGCCAGGAAAGAATTGCAGGGAAGAAGACTAAGATCAGATGAGGAGTCAGAGGGGACTGGGAATGGCTGAATGTCAGAAGACTGAGTGGGTAAACTGGGACTGGGATAGGGACTCTGGTGAGCTAGGACTGGCAAGGATATTTGGACTGGGATGAGAAGCCTGAGTGGAGACTGGTAGTGAGACAGGGAGCAAGAAAAAGTGAGAGAAGAGAGATTTAGAGAGAAACAAGATTTACAGGGTCATTTAGGCGACACTTAAGAGTTTATATGTGCTATGGAGACAGTGAAGGGATTCAAGGTGCAGGGTGAAATGGTGGGAAAAATAGGGGAGAAGGGATAACGTTAATATTGGTACCTCTGACAGAATGAAGGGGAAATAGGAGACAGCTGCCAGTAAGACAAAGGCTATCAATTTACAATGGGCAAATTTTATTAAAAACAAAACAAACAAACAAACAAAAACCAACCCCTCCTCCGCGAAACCAATTGGCACTGCTGAATACTTAACTTTTTTCAAACCAGGCCTCCTATTTAGGTGCCCAAATCATATAGATTTAGGAGACTAGCATCAAACACCTATTTTTTAATATCTTGGCCAAAAATGTTTTACCTGACATTCTCTACCAAAAACATACACAATTCAAACCTCTACCACAGAACCAATTTTTTCTGCTGGTGTAAATTGGCCTGGCAACACTGAAGCTAATCAATCTCCATCAAATTACACCATCAGAGAATTGTCTGAGGAACTTTTAGGGAACACAATGCATAATCTATCACATGGCTGCAATGCAGGTCATTTTGGCAACAGAAAAAATGACCATCTAAGTCAAGACATTACTTGATGTTTGATTATAGATTAAACACATGGATATAACTGCAAAGGGGAGAGAATAAAAGCAAGGTAAAAAAGCACGTCTAATGAACATAACAAAATTACTCTGATTATTTTAATGAACCTACCATGGCCAGACTTGTATATCACTGAACATGATGAAATGTATTCCATAGCACATTTAGAGTCAGGAATATTTGCACCTAAATATAAACATCCATAATAACTCTAAATATAAAGAGCTCTATCACATAAGAATTTACCATATGTTGACAAAATATAAAATAATCAAATCAATCCTTCATTAGTTCTTGTGACTTGAAAGCTAACATTGGATTTTTTTTAAAGTCATGAGTTTCTTCACATACCAAATGTAGGGTCCTGATTCAGTAAGGTACTTAAACATGTGCATAACTTTAGGTATGTGAATAGTTCTCTTAAAATCAATAGGACTACACATGCTCAAGGTTCAGAATGTATTTAAAGCACTTTGCTGACTCGGGGCTATAGGACACTACAGTTTATGATGTCAAAAATAGACTCATGTCTTGTAGGTCTTGATCCTGGAACCTTCATTTAAATAAGCAATCCCTATTCACATGAACAGTCCCATTAATTTTCATGGGGCAATTCCCATGAATTGTGTTATTCATTTTAGGCAGTGATACTCAGACCTCAGTGGCTCAGGAGCCAAATTAGCAATCAATATTACCCAAAAGAGCCACAGTAGTGTTAATTCATTGTTCAATTTACTATCGTACTATGTATTCATATATAGATTTCA
The DNA here is from genome assembly GCF_011386835.1 of Chrysemys picta bellii. NCBI lineage: Eukaryota > Metazoa > Chordata > Testudines > Emydidae > Chrysemys > Chrysemys picta. The sequence goes on from NC_088796.1 coordinate 114,847,294, forward strand.
TATATATTCTTACAGCATTATTATCATTTTATCAACTACAATTGGTTAATAACATAGTTAAAGCATCCTGATTGGTTAATAATTAAATTGCAGTGTTTTCATATCACAGTCTGCAAAGAGACACATTCAAGAGCCACTTGCGGCTCTTGAGCTTCAGTCTGAGTATCACTCATTTAAGGTGTTTGTTTCCGCTGCTCTTTGTCCAACCAGATCTTTGTAATAGGAGACGTTTCCTTTATTGAATGTTAATTTGAGAGTTCAGAGACAAGACTAAGTGGATACACTAGACTGATTTTGATTCAACTACAGTTTTCCTGCATTCATGTCCAGTAGGGAATAGACTGACTACTCTAATGTCACAGATGTCTTCCCTGGTTCTAGGATGAAGAAAGCATATTCTGGGGTAGGAGGTTGAATTAACAACAGGCCTGTGGCAACAGTGAGCCAGACGCGTGTGATGCAGAATAGGTTGGTGAGTCACTGACAATGATTGCCAATGGTGACAGGTTTATTGACCAGAGATTTTATGTTAATCAGCAGGAAAGTGAGGTCCTCATGGTCGTCTATGCTGAGTCTGGATTTGAATCTGATTGAATGTTGCTGTGTAGTGAGCCACACTATCTACATTTTTCCAACTATAAGGCGAGACCAGGTAAACAGAAGAAGAAAAGCATGGCTGATGGAAAAGAAGCCGGAGGAAGATAGAGGAGTTCTGAATAAACGTTATGGTAGCTAGAAGGAACTGAGGGATAGGTTAAGGCTATAGTTCCTTGGTGGAGCTGAGTGAAATTTGCATCCCATTTTCAACCCAAATCAGGATGAAAAAAAAAAATTCTGTAGAACATAAAGGCATTTTGATTTGGAAATACTGAAATGTTTCAATATATTGAACTAAGATGGAAGATTGACATTCCCAAAATGGTAATGTTTTAATAATGGTAATTTCGGGTTGTTGAAATAACCCAAAACTCTGAGTCATTTCAACATTAAATTGCATGTCCATATTGTGGTTCATTGACTCATGAGAGCTGTAATTCAGGAGTTTGATAAACCCATTCTTCCTTAGAAGCCAGGCTCCCTGACCCAACTAGATCTCCTGTAATGCACCCAGAGTCATGGATACACATTACAGCTAGGTTAGAGGCAAGTCCTTGTATTACATTTGGGGAATGTAGTCTTTCATGGAGCCTGTCTCCTAAGAAAAAATGGGGGCTGGAGCTACAACTCCCATAAGGCTATGTGTATACAATAGGGTAATGCCATTTAATACTGAAATGACTCAAAATGAAGTGTTTTGAGTAATTTCAACACACTGAAATACTCCGGTGTCACAATGCCTCAGTGGGTCACAGCTGAGAATGCAATATTCCAGACAGACCACTGAGAAATAAAGCAGACCAACCCCAAAATAGTGGTTATTCTGCATTCTGCATTTTTTTTAAACTATCATTTTGAATCTACAAAGTGCCCATGTCTTCCACAAATTTAATTTAGTGAGAGGGAGAGAAAATCCTCAGCAAAATAACTAAAGAGGACACATTTATAAACATACGGAGAAAAATGTTGATTCATTTTTCATTCTCCCATTTCAGGCACAAAGTGCCAATATTTTACAGTAGACTGTTTATAAATGGTGACAGTTCTGTTTTTGTTAGTGTTGTTATCATTTAAGAGAGACAACAAAAACAACAGTATCTCCTGAAGGGAGAGCTTGTAAAGATCCATATCTATTGGGAGCTGAGAGCTAATAAGGTCCTTTGAGACCAGAAGTCAGTAACTGTGAACTTAAAGCTCGGTGGTCACAATGAGCAAATGCTGAAATATTTGCTTTTGATGTACTTTCATTTTACAGCGTAGAACCCTCTTACTCCTCACCAAGAGAATTTATTTAATGTAGAATTGTTAACTTAAAAAGAAAGCTTCAAACTGGAAGGGAAGGAGGAAGAAAAAGATGTCAAGAATGAGTGCAGCACAACTGCAATTGCCCACTACTATCACAGAATCATAGAATACCAGGGTTGGAAGGGATCTCAGGAGGTCATCTAATCCAATCCCCTGCTCAAAGCAGGACCAGTTCCCAACTAAATCATCCCAGCCAGGGCTTTCTCAAGCCTGACCTTAAAAACCTCTAAGGAAGGAGATTCCACCACCTCCCTAGGGAACCCATTCCAGTGCTTCACCACCCTCCTAGTGAAAAAGTTTTTCCTAATATCCAACCTAAACCTCCCCCACTGCAACTTGAGACCATTACTCCTTATTCGGTCATCTGGTACTGAGAACAGTCTAGATCCATCCTCTTTGGAACCCCCCTTCAGGTACTTGAAAGCAGTTATCAAATCCCCCCTCATTCTTCTCTTCTGCAGACTGAACAATCCCAGTTCCCTCAGCTTCTCCTCATAAATCATGTGCTCCAGACCCCTAATCATTTTTCTTGCCCTCCGCTGGACTCTTTCCAATTTTTCCACATCCTGCTTGTAGTGTGGGGCCCAAAACTGGACACAGTACTCCAGATGAGGCCTCACCAATGTCGAATAGAGGGGAATGATCACGTTCCTTGATCTGCTAACGATGCTCCTACTTATACAGCCCAAAATGCTGTTAGCCTTCCTGGCAACAAGGGTACACTGTTGACTCATATCCAGCTTCTCGTCCACTGTAAGCCCTAGGTCCTTTTCTGCAGAACTGCTTCCTAGCCACTCAGTCCCTAGTCTGTAGCAGTGCATGGGATTCTTCTGTCCTAAGTACAGGACTCTGCACTTGTCCTTGTTGAACCTCATCAGATTTCTTTTGGCCCAATCCTCTAATTTGTCTAGGTCCCTCTGTATCCTATGCCTGCCCTGCAGCGTATCTACCACTCCTCTCAGTTTAGTGTCATCTGCAAACTTGCTGAGAGTGCAATTCACGCCATCCTCCAGATCATTAATGAAGATATTGAACAAAACAGGCCCCAGGACCGACCCTTGGGGAACTCCGCTTGAAACCGGCTGCCAACTAGACATGGAGCCATTGATCACTACCCGTTGAGACTCAAACAGCTGAAGAATTCCTTAGTTTTGCCTCATATCTGTTTCTGCAGTAGAGAAAATAGCACAGGTGTAAATTCTAACTGACTTCTGTCTTCTATACAAGCAGAGCAGAACATTTTTCCTCATTATATTGGGCAGTACAATAGTTAAATTCCATCCATAAAGAACTTTTTGCCTCTTCCCATTTGCAAAGATGTATGTTGAGAGGTGAGTGTGAGCCTCGCTCAGATTATAAATCTGATTTTTTTTAAAAGTATGTGATTTTAAGACAAGAGTTTAAGATATGTCTGAAAATATATTTAATTACTATAACATTAAAAGGCAATATCAAAATAAAATGTTTATGCGGTGGAAGAAAAAGTCCATTCTAGTCCACTGAGTAAATCCCTAATTATGGACAGAAAAGTTGTATTAATTATTTGGTGTCATTATACAATTACATGATAGTCCATAATTGCAGACCTCCAAAATACGCATTCACTGCTTCATAATAGTCTATAACTACTCCTTTGGGGCCATTGTGTAACTAAAAATTATTAAGAGCTATTTTTTTTTCTAAGTGATATTATTTGCTTGATTGTCCATGTCAGCCTCATTGTGCCATTTAGGTTGATTGAGGTCATTTTGAGACTTGCACTTATAGTCTGAACCTCAATAAATTTCCTTCCTTTTGTGGATTGAAGTCAGTGGGGCCAAAGTCAGCACTTTGTAACTAGTGCCAGAAGAAACTGTTATAAGGTTTCACACTGATATGATGGATTGTGCTCCTAGTTAGGTTAGCTCTGAATTTGGCCATTTGCCCTCCACCCACAAGAGGAAGGAAGTTACTGAGGTAGGTGGGCTATACAATGCCTCGCTCCATGAGATTCAGAGAGAGTGTAATTAAGTATTTTTGCAGTTAGATATGGGGGTGGCATAAGGACTGGGGGGAAGAGAAAAAAGTGGGCAATGTGTGAAAGAAATAGTTTTGGCAGGTGTTGTCAGAGGTGGGTCGGAGATGCAGCAATTCATTTTAGCTGCATGCTAACATGAATTGCATTGTCTGTGTTAGCTGCATTGCCTAACGGCTGGTGTAACACATCTGCAATGGGTTGGTGCAACTCAATACAAACATCCATCCACATTCCCAGCAAATGCTGCAAGCTACCAAATTATCTTGCTTTGTCACCCACACAAAGTCAATGGGATTTACCCAAGGTGCTTAAAATGCTGTGGGTCGATCAGGATAAGAGCTGTGCATTTTTTTTTATTAATAGCTTATTTGTTGAAAAATGCAATGCATATGTGTGTTTATGACCTTGACCCCAGTGGTTAGGTTACTTGCCTTGGCTATGGGGGAGATAGATTTGAATCAGCACTCTGGAGCAGGGAGTTAAACTCAGATCTCCCCACGCAGGTGAGCATTCTAGCCATCAGGCAACAGACTATTTTTGTGGGATGGGTTATTCTCAGTCTCTTCTTTTGAAGTGTTCCTCTTTGTATCAACATTTGAATATTCATTGGAGCAGGGACTTGTATGTGGGTCTGCTCTCTATAAATATATAAATATTCATTGGGTCAAAGAGAGAGAGAGAGAGAGAGAGAGAGGGAATGATCTATACCACATGTGTCAAACTCAAGGCCCGCGGGCCACATCCGGCCCGCCATACAACTATATCCGGCCCGCGAAATCGTTTTATATATCTGTTTTTAATGGCCCTGTGATATGACGCCCCAATAACACACACTACAAATCCCATGATGCAGTGCAATTGCCGCCAACGGCAAGCCGCGGTTCAAGTTCGCGGTCTGTTGATGTATACAACGCTAATATCAAATCAAAGCTAGACCCCAACAATGGCCAAGAGAAAACTTGATTCTGAAAACCGAGGCTTTCAAAGCCGGTGGGAGAATGAGTATATGTTTACTGAAATTGCAGGTAAACCAGTGTGTCTCCTTTGCGGGAGTAATATCGCTGTAATGAAGGAGTATAACCTAAGACGGCACTACGAGACGAAACATGAGAACAAATTCAAAAACCTGAGCGCAGGACAGAAGCTACAAAAGGTAGAGGAGTTGAAGAAGAATTTGACATCCCAGCAGACGTTTTTCACCAAAGCAAAATCACAAAGTGAAGCTGCTGTGAAAGCAAGTTTCATTGTGGCCGAAGAGATCGCCAAATCAGGACGGCCGTTTACCGAGGGGGAATTCGTAAAGAATTGTATGATGAAAGTGTGCGACGTCCTTTGTCCAGATAAAACGCGAGCGTTTGCAAATGTAAGCCTCAGCAGAAACACTGTTGCTAATCGGGTTTGTGAGATGGCGACTGATTTGAAAACACAGTTGATTGAAAGAGCAAAAGATTTTGTTGCATACTCCCTTGCCGTGGATGAAACTACTGACGCGACTGACACTGCACAGCTGGCGATATTTATCCGTGGTGTGGATTCCAATTTGTGCGTAACAGAGGAAATACTGGACATTAAATCGATGCACGGGACAACGAAAGGAGAAGACATCTTTGGAAATGTATTTCAAAGTGTAACCGACATGAAACTGCCGTGGGAAAAACTCGTTGGACTTACAACAGATGGCGCACCTGCTATGTGTGGTGAAAAAAATGGACTGGTGGGAAGGATGCGCTCAAAGATGCGGGAGGAGAACTGTGCCGGTGAGTTGACAGTGTATCACTGCATCATACACCAGGAATCGCTGAGTGCTAAAGTCCTAAAAATGGATCATGTGATGAACACTGTAACACAAACCGTCAACTTTATCAGAGCCCACGGTTTAAATCACCGCCAATTCCAGTCTTTTCTGCGGGAAATAGATAGCGAGTTTGGCGATATGCCATATCATACGGAGGTCCGGTGGCTAAGTCGGGGAAAAGTTCTCAAAAGACACTTTGAGCTGCGAGAGGAAATCTGCCAGTTCATGGACAGTAAGGGGAAAGACTGCACAGTTCTGCGGGATGAAAAGTGGAAATGTGAGTTGGCGTTCCTGGCTGACATAACGTCGCATCTTAGCGCTTTAAACCTTCAACTCCAGGGACGGGAGCACATAATAACCGATATGCATGATGCAGTGAAGGCATTTCAAGTGAAGCTGCGCTTATGGGAGACACAAATGCACCAATGCAACTTGTCTCACTTTCCCTGTTGCCAAGTAATACGGAACCAAGAAAGTGCCACAGTTTTCCCAAATGCCACCTTTGCTGAAAAACTCAGCGCGCTGCGCACTGAGTTCGCACGGCGCTTCAGTGACTTTGAGGCACAGAAAAGTAACTTCGAGCTGCTTCGCAACCCATTTGCAGTCGATGTGGAAACCGCACCTGTAGAAATGCAGATGGAGCTGATAGAACTGCAATGTAACGGGACACTGAAGGCAAAGTACGACACTGCGGGGCCAGCACAGTTCACTCGCTTCATTCCTGAAGCGATGCCGCAGCTCCGCCAACATGCGGCTCGAATCCTGTCCATGTTTGGCAGCACATATCTGTGCGAGCAGCTGTTCTCTGTGATGAAAATTAACAAAACGTCACACAGGAGTCGCCTCACTGATGAACACCTGCAATCGATCCTGAGAATCTTCACAACACAGAACCTAACCCCAAACATAAACGAACTTGTTGCAAAGAAAAGACTCCAAGTATCAGGCTCTGACTAAATAGGACAAGAAAATGGAATGTTATGATTTGTTATGATTATACTTTTGCTTTAAATTCAATTTTTTATTTATATTTTCAGATTTTTTAATATTCCAGCATGTACAGATTTTGAATGTATTGTATTGACAGGATATTTTTTTATGAAGAGCAAAATATTTTAAGTTGAAATGTATTTATTTTGGAATGATATCCTGTATTTTGGTTCATATTAATGGTTAAAAAACATAAATATTTAGTCTGTTAAATAAATGGTTATACTGTTCGGCCCGCGAGTTTTGAGTTTTGGCCCCCTGTGCAATTGAGTTTGACACCCCTGATCTATACTCTGGTAATTAAGGCACTCACCTGGGAGATAAAAAAAATGTCGATTCAAATTCCGCCTCTGAATCAGGCATAGAGAAGAATTGAATAGACATTTCCCACCTCCCAGGTGAGTGCCTTAATTACCAGAGTATAGATCATCCTCACTCCCTCTCTCTTTGTATAAATACTTAAATGTTTCCTGGGCCAAAATGGAAGAACTTCAACAGGACATAACCCACGTCAGAAGAGCTTATAGCCTGATGGTTAAGATGATCACCTGGAAGGGAAAATTAAGTTCAAGTCCCTGTTTTAGTTCATGTGTCTTCTAATTTTTTGGTTTTGTTGCCTGAATGGAAAAATTAATTATTTGCTCAGCTCTTCTCAGAGAATTACAGAATTGAACCCTTAGCACAGATGTTGAATGTGCATAGAGATCATATGGAAAAAACCCACCATATTGAAATATTTGTAGCTAATATGGTATCAAACATTTTAAATAGAAAAATGTAGCTCAGCAAGGTTTTTATGTTTTTTTTTGTTTTGTAGTATAATTAAACCCTATTTTACTACTTTTTTAACAACAAATATTTGTGTTTGTTTACAAGCTGAAACTGAAAGTGCTGGAGACTTTTTATAGTGCATATTTACTTGGGAAGCTACAGACTAATGCATATTTAGGGACGGTTATGTCAGTATCATGCTCTCAATAGTTTACATTTATTTACCCTTCACAAGGTTACACGCAGTGCAAAAAAAACCCCTGCAATTCCTACTAAACACTGTAGGTACTCCTCTTCATTATAGCACTACAGCCAAGACAGACAACAAAAACCTGCTCTAAAGAAGGTGTTAAGCCACCTACTTAATGGCTGTGTAAACGAAAATAAACAGGTGTATATGGTGGAAGTTCTGTGTAGTATTACATCAGAGAAGCTAATATTAAAACTATGTTGTAGTTTGTAGAAAGTTATCTTCTACAATTTTTTTTAATAAATGCAGAGTTTTAACTTTGCCAAATTAATGCCTTTACTTCACTAGGGTAGAAGGTGTGTTTTTACTCTAAGAACATGTGAATCGCCACACTAGGTAAGACCAATGCTCCAGCTAACCCAGTATCCTGTCTTCTGACAGTGGCCAGTGCCAGACGCTTCAGAGGGAATGAAAAGAACAGGACAATTATTGACTGGCTCCATCCCCTGTTGTCCAGTCCCAGCTTCTGGCAGTCAGACGTTTAGGGACACCGGGAGCATGGGATTACATCCCTGACTATCTTGGGTAATAATCATTGAGGGATTGATCCTCCATGAACTTATCAAATTATTTTTTCAACCGAGTTATACTTTTGGCCTTCACAACATCCCCTAGCAATGAGTTCTACGGGTTGACTGGATTGGGTGAAGAAGTACTTCCTTATTTTTTGTCTTAAATCTGCTGCCTATTAATTTCATTGGGTGACCCCTGGCTCTTATGTTATGTGAAGGAGTAAAATAACATTTCCCTAGTCACTTTCTTCACACCATTCATGATTTTTATAGACTTCTATCATATCCTCCATTAATCATCTTTTTTTAAAAATCTGAACACACTTAGTTCAAGTCTTTAATTTCTCCTCATATGGAAGCTGTTTCATATCCCCAATCATTTTTATTTCCCTTCTCTGTACCTTTTCCAATTCTAATGGATCTGTAAAACTAGCTAAAACTAACCAATTCCTAACAACAGGAGGGTATACATACAGACGAATGATGGAAGCACTTATGATAACTGGTTGTCAGAGTGATCTTAGACCATCACTGGCAATAAGAAGAAACTGAGGGGGTTCTTATATCAGCATGCAGTGGCATGAGGTGACAGATAGAGCTCATGCTGTCCTGACGGGTACCACTTAGGGAAAAAGTTCTCTAATAATTGCATGGGGCAAGCATGCACCTACAGTGGAAAGGACATGTGCAAGCACTTGAAGAAGAACTGTTCTTTTAAGGGGCTCTGGAAAGAGCTAGTTGCGACCGGTGGTTATGTTTTGCAGAAGCCCATTTATACAAGGCTGATCATTTAGAATTCAGAAACTGAATGGAGCAGCCTCTGTCAGACTAAGCAATTACTGAGCACACCCCACTCAGATTCACTCAGAGCTTAGTTGCAAGATCAGGGTAAACTAGTGAGTTGCTTAGGCTACATCTACACTAGCACTTTTGTAAGTATAACTTATGTTGCTCTGGGGTGTGAAAAAACACCCCCCTGAGTTAAATAATTTATGCCGACATAGCTACTGCCGCTCTTTGGGGGTAGTTTATGTTGACGGGAGAGCTCTCTCCTGTCGGCATACAGCAGCTGCATGGGACATCTTACAATGGCGCACCTGTATTGGTACAGCTGTGCCGCTGTAAGCTCTCCAGTGTAGACATGACCTTAGAATCTCTTACAAGATGCTGAGCACTGTCTCCTGCCATTGACTTCAGCACCTGGCAGGATCACAAACACAGATTTGTGACAACAGTATCTTTCTACTGCTGATAGGAGCACATATATCAGTTGCAATGCCATGGGATACTACTATAAGAATGACTACATTTCTCAGCCCAGGGTATAAATGTAGTTTCAGAAGCTACAGTGTGACTAGATAGCCTACCAATATATTTATCAACATATACACAACTCCCATTTCAAGGCAGGAGAAAACATAGCAACCATTTGAATATGTTCATTGAATATGTACAGAGGTCAAAATATAATTGATAGGCCTGCTGATTTCTGTGAACTTTTAATTTTACTGCTCTGTTATTTTCCATAATTAATTTGCAGCTGAATGGTGTCTCTAACAGGACATGCAAATCAGAACCTTCATGTGGTGAAGAAGTCCAGTGATGACTGAAAGCCACAATATGCCAGAATAAAGCAGCTGGCTGCAAACATTTTCATGTGAAGTAAAAATAGATTTTAAAAAATCTTTCCCAAATTCTGTGTGTCTGCAGAACAGGGCTCAAAAGTCTCATAAGAAAAGGGCCTCAAATCAGGCTGTTACCACCACCAAAACTGCCTCTTGCAAGATATTATGGAATGTGTGCATTGGGTCCTGCAAGAAAGACTCCCATTTACTTCAGTGGGATTTGTGGCAAAGTAACTGCAGGTATGAACTGAACTAAATCAAACACTCATTTAAACATAACCTTTTCCTTCACAGTCCCTGGATAAGCTGCCCCCACTAAGACTTTTTCTCAGTCCCCCTGTAGCCCTTTCAGGTGGCACACCCATGGCTCCACTTCTCTTTGGGCTGGGATCCTGCCATCCAACCACTCTCTCCCCTACCAGGCCTCTGGGTTAACCCCACTGATTGCCAGTCATGTTATTTAGCAGTCCCAAAGGAGTTTCCCTCCAGGAGCCTATGGGCAGTGGTAGTATGCAGTGACAGAGAAGCAGCTTCTCCAAAATGGTTTATTTAAATAAGTGGATTTAAAATAACAAAGTGATGTACATGCATGCTGTTTTATCCATGCACAGCATTCCCCTCAAACTACTGGGTAGATCTGACTTAGACATGATGCCCCTCCATTCTCCCTGGGGACAAGTTATAGCCTGCTTGCTGCAGTTCCTGACCCACAGTCAGCCTCAGAATATGCTGACCACTCTCCCAGCCTCTGTAGGATAGACGTTTTTACCAGATCAGTGCATTTTGATCTCCAGATTCTTAGCCTTAGCAAACAGCCCCAGGGCCAGACCTGGACCGGCAGAGTCCCTCTTCATGACCATGAACCTGACTATTGTTTGAGGGAATGCTCCTAATGTAGGACATTGTTTTATCTTTCCCAGCTGCTTTCTTTTAACAATCCCTTTTGGTCTAACTTTAAGTACTCTGACAGGGTAACATCACACAGATACACTAAGTGTGATATAGTATTCAAAAACACTACAAATATTTCCCAGTTCTCTCCATTTTAGGCTTGGTGTGTTTTGTTGCAAGAGTTTTAGAATAGTACACATCCCATCTCTAGTGGAGGATTCCGCTCCACTCCTCCACCCCCGGTAACCCCATAAATAGCTTTGTGATCCAGAGTTACTAGGAATATCATCACATTTGCATTCCAAGAACATGGGTGATATCTTGGTGGCACTTTTAGCTTCTCTCACTCTCAGATTAAATCCAGATTTGTACAAGTTCTTTCTTCAGGAGTCCCATTGCTGGATAGAAACAATATACTCTCCAGATTATCGAACTGGTGAATTTTAATTACACTAAACTTCTGGCATCGCCTGGCCTATTTTAGTACAATATTCATGTTAGCAGTTTGCTGTGGAAAGATTATGTTCGGTTTTTTCTTCTTCTATTTTTTTTTCCTAACTTTTATAAATTTGCTTCTAATGAGCCCTGCTTGAAACTTTATAAAGAACATCATTGTTTCAGTGACTCATATTTCACCTTATGTAACTTCTTCTGTGTACCCATTTAATTGCAGCAGTGCTTTTTTGTTGATGTTGGGGGTGGACAAGGAGAGAAGTTATTTTATTTCTTTCAGGTTTTGTAGTTTTATTAGAGATTTTGTGTTGACATTACACAATTTCTGAAGTAATTTCCCCCCATAGAAATCTACCAATATATTGCTGTGGAAATCTTTTCATGATTACTGTGTCCACTAGGGGGTGTCAGATGAGTTTTCTGCTTTGTCTTATATGAGGTTAATTCACAATGGTCCTTTGCCATTGTTGCGAAAAGCAATTCTTACTTGTACTTGTTGACTAAGAGACCAGTTCTCGTCTGTTACATCAGCTTTACACTCGTGTAACTCAGTTGACTTCAATAGAGTTACATTGGTGTAAAAGTAGTGTCACAGAGTGGAGGATCAAGCCCTAGATATTTATTTTTCTGGGCTTTTCATGTGAATAGGTGGCCATGTGTTAACATCTACTTCTTGCCCTCCTATTCATGGTAGTCCTTGAGTATACACAAATCGCCATCTATCCTCACAAGGATTTTGAGAGCTATACGTATAGTTATTCTCATTTTACAGATGCATAATTAAGGCATGGGGAAACTAAGGCCATATTTTCACAAAAGCTGAGCATTAGTGTCACAATTGGAACTATAGGCTACTGAGCTATTTTGAAAATCTAGCCCCATGTGACTAGCCCAAAGTCAAACAGGGAGTCTATGACAAAGCCAGGAACAGAAACAAGATCTGTGTCTCAGGCCAATTCTTAAACCATAAGATCACCTGTATTACTGGATTTTTATTTTAGCTATAAATCATCCTCAGCCACCACAATGCTTAGGGTGCAGAAAAACAAAACAAAAAAATAAATAACTAAAATAAAATGTATTTCTCCCTCTGAGTTTTACCTTCAAATATTTTAGTATCTGATATAGTGTGCATTTAAGTCCATGACAAAGCTCATGTTGACATCAGTAGTGCAGGATCAGGGCCTTTAAGATTATTTTATCATAGAGTAGTTTTAAAATATAGCTATGCTTTCTTTCATCTTTTTTGAGAGTTGGAAGGTAATCTCTTTGGAATGCAGAGACTGTCTTATTATGTGTTTTGTGAAGTGTTGTGTGCATTCACCATGGTCTATAAATACTGACAATAAAAAAGGGTTTATTTTTACTAATGAAAGTGGTTGCAGACAGAACCAAGTTCAAATGAAAATATAGTGTCCTTGTAAATTCTACTAGGAACACAGTGCACAGTTGTGGTGTGCCTTCACTCTTCTAAATTAAAAAAGCTCTTGAGAAGAGAGAAAAGTTGCATAGAAGTAAAATCAGCATAACAGAGGGAATTAAGATAGACTCAAGGCACAGTTCTAACTCAGATGGTATGCTATGTTTACATGTTTATTGTTTCTGAGTGACTCCAGATAAACATTTCTTTAGTTCATCAGTAGATTTTGTTTTTTTCTAATTTATAGATTCTAAGGCCATGATGTTGGTTTAACTAAGTCGGTCAGGGTGTAGAAAGTTCACTCCCGAGTGGCGTAGTTAAGCCAACCTAAGTCCCTGTGTAGATAACACTAGGTCAACAGATGAATTCTTCCGTTGACCTAGCTACCACCTCTCAAGGAGGTGAATTACCTAAGCGGATGGAAGAATCACTCCAGTGGCTACAGTGGCACAGATGCAGCATTTTAACTGTAAACAAGCCTTCATTTTGACTTCATAATCTCAAATATTCACATGGGAAACATGATTCTAAGAACTACTTTCAACCAATCAGGTAACAGAAATATATATCCTATGGGATTCTTCAAAACACTTAGACTGTGAATATTGGACACTTGAAGGAATCCTTGCAACAAAGGGTTTAAGAGTCACCTATTGTATGAAATATGCTCACCTAAGACCTTCACAAAATAACAGCAGACAACAAGCACAGAAGAGTTGTGTTTACCAAGGAATGTCACTATTCATTCAACAATCACCAAAAGCTTCAGTGGCACAATAAGTAAACATCCAGACAGTTCCTCTTAAGGACCTAGCTAGAGATTGATCTGAGTGATGCTTGATCTGCAAGGAGGCTACATCCCTTTGGGATTTGAAATGATGATGATTATGATGATGAAGCACAGCGGTGGAAATACCGATCTGTTCACACACAACTTTCAAATTGATAAAAAGAGCAATACTAACATTGTTTGCTTTACATAGTTCACACAGCTCTAAGGCAAAAGAAAAGGCCCAACCATGTCAGGAGCTGAACACCCTGAACTCCCACTGAATTCACGGTTATTCAGTGTTAAGTATTCTTGTCATTTCAGAGGATCAGGCCTTCTCCTTTTTGCATAGCCAAGATTACACGCGGCGCTAACAATGCATGTGTCCAACTTATCTCCTATTTGCTGATCGTGAATTGTCTATTAATAGATTACAGTTTTCACAAATATGGTCATTGTTCTACAGTTATGGCTTCAAGTTTATTGCTTGGGAAACCATTCTTCCTAGTCAAATTCAGCAGGATCCTGCATTGCTACAGAGTATTTCTAATACTCAGGGCCGGATTAATTCATGGGCTAATAAAGCTATCGCCTTAGGCCCTCCTATTTTTAGGCCCTACTATAGGCCCTCCATTCCATATTGAAGTAACAGCTGAATGACAGTAGCAGGGCCATTGGCCATTTTTTGTCTCATTAGATATTGCGTTGTACAAATTAATCCATCAAAATCACGAATTCAATTTACGGTGGTTGTGATTTTGTCTTTGTGGGCTAAATAAATGTTTGTGGGCCTAACCAATATTGAACTTTGTACACAGTAACCCTACACTGGACAATAGAAACCATGTCTCAAAAAGGATAGCAGAAATTGAAGGAGGCCAAAGAAAGACGGCAAAGACAAGATGTAGACTGAAAGGTACTCCTTCTCTCCTAACGTTTTTTCCTCTTATTAAGTCTGGTGGTGAGGAAGTCCAGGTGAATATCAGCCCAAGTGAACCTGCTGCACCTGCAGAAAAGGAGCTGCCTGTTGCGCCTTCTCTAGCTGCAGTTTCACCCCACTCCTCTGAAGACTTTCCCAGTGACAGTAATACAAAAATATTCTTCTCCAATGGTCCAGGCGAGTAGGACATGACTTCTCAAGCTCTCATTGCATATTGGACTGCGAAGGGCTCACAGAAATGCCAGAATCTAGATGCTGACTTTTCATTGACAAAGTGAGAGTACACCAATCAGAATCGTTATCTGACTACATCAATGTTTGAATACGTGAAGTCTAACAAACAGATTGGCAAGCAAGAATGGCTCATCTATTCGCCTTTTAAGAAGAAAGTGTATTGTTTTTATTGCCGTTTGTTTTCTGATACCAAAAAGTGGGGAATGTTCTGCAAAGGCTTCAGTGATTGGAAGAATACTGCATACATTACCAATCATGCAATGAGTGAGTAGCATACATTGTCAGTTAGCAGCTACCATGCCCAAAAGAAAGTTATTGACAGAACTGATACCCAAATGGAAAACCAGTTTTTGGAAGCTCATGCTTATTGGAAGAACATTCTCAGACATGTAGTTGAAACCACAGTTTTTCTTGCTGAGCAGTGTCTGCTATTCCGTGGCTTGAATGGGACTGTTGGATTGAAACACAATGGCAATTCTATGTTGGCATTCTAGAGTTAATTGCTAAGTTTGACCCTTTCTTAGCTCAGCACATCAGTGAACACGCAAATGATGGAAAAGGCCATACATCTTATCAATCAAAGATTATTTGTGAAGAATTCATTGCACTGCTGGCAAAGACGATGCTATCAGCCATTGTAGATGAGATCAAAGATGTGGGATATTTTTCAGTGTCCGTGAACTCAACGGTGGATGTGTCACATGTAGCTCAGCTGACTGTCATCTTGTGTTATATGCTATCCAGCAGACCAGTTGAGCATTTCATGACCTTCATAAACATCACCAGCCACACAGGGGAGAAAGTTGCCTCGTACCTACTAGATTTCCTCACCGAAAATGGGATTGACATCAACCTTTGTCGTGGCCAAAGCTATGACAATACAAGTAATATGAATGGCAAATATGCAGGGATGCCGGCAAAGATAAAAGAGCACAATGCTTTGTTGACTAAATACCATGTGCTGCACACTCACTCAACTTTGTTGGCCAGACTGCCGTGGATTGTTGTGTTGAAGCAGTTTCTTTTTTTGGATCTGTCCAAGAATTGTACCACTTTTTCTCTTTATCAACTAACCATTGGATGATTCTTAGAGATTCACTACCAAAGGGATGCCCAGTGCCCAAATCACTCTCATGGACCCAGTGGAGTGCCAATGCTGAAGCTGTGAATGCAGTTGTTCTGGGATACCCCAACATCCTTGAAGCACTAGAGAGCATCAAGGATGATGAATCTCAAAACTCAGCAACAAGAAAAGATGTGAAGATCCTGAGTGAAGCAATGTGGACTTTGGAAACTGGTAGTTTGTGAGAGGTCTGGAATGATACACTTCAACCATTCAGCAGGTGCAGTCTAAGCTTGCAAAGTGCTCAAATTGACCTTCCACTGTTGTAAACCTAATGATGAGTCATGGAACTGTTCTTCAACAAATGCAGAATAGTTTTGAGGAGTACAAAATTCAGGGGGTTGCAAGGACTGCTAACTAGGAGTATAAGTCAGCCGAACGCCACAAAAGACAGAAGATATGTGATGATGCAACTGTTGAATTCACATCACTCTCAGATATAGAGAGAAAAGATGACGAAAGCAAATCTATTTGGATGTACCCGGTTATCACTGAATCCAATGTGATAGAACGTTTCCCAAATGTTGAAACTGCATTACGGCTGTATTTGTCACTAATGATCACTAACTGTAGTGGAGAATGTTCCTTCTGTCTTCTCATAAGGGTCAAAAATGTCCCCGATCCATCATGACTCAAGAGCATCTTGGTGCTTTGTTCCTCTTGAGCTTTGAGAATTAAATCAGGTCTTTGAATTACAATGACATGATTCATGACTTTGCCACAGCTAAAACTAGGAAAAAATATTTGTTTTTTTGAAGAATTGAATGTAGTGAGAGTAGAATAAACTCATTAATTTTACGTAAATAAATATGTAAATATGTATGTAGATAAAAGTTTGATTACTTCATTTTTTTTGCAATGTCATTCATACTTCAGCTCTTCCCTCCCATTAGCCTTAGGCCCCTCATAATCTTAATACAGCCCTGCAATTACTCCTACTTATATAGTAGTGGGGCTCGTGTCAATCTCCTTACTGGAGCACCTTGGAAAATGGCCTATCATTGTGCTTAAACAGCTGTCCCAATTATATTGCATGGGAGTGAACGATGTTGAGCAACAATTTTCCACAGTCAAGATCAAAGCAATTTGCCTAAATTCACCGAACAAGTTAAGGAGAGTCTAGAATGGAACCTAGAAATTCTGCCTCTCAGGTCTCTGCTCTAACCACTACTCAGCACTGTAAATCCTGTAGTGTAAAGGAACATTCTTATGCCACCTGCTGATGCAGGACATAAATGTCTCCTGAGAAATACCGAGAAACACCACCATCCATGGAAAATGGAAGGTGCTCAGCAGTTCTCTAGAGTCATTCAGTGCCTGTCACGATCAAACCTACACAGACTTGTTTAGTAAGTTGCTACATAACAATGCCTGTTATACCAACCAGCTGTGTAAAATCCCCATCTCACACCTACGCAACTAAAGTCCACGTTGTCAGATATTAGCACCCACCAAGAATCTCTGAGGTTTTTTATTGTTGTTATAAAATGGCTCATTTTAGAAAAAGAAACCAAAAAATTTTTGTTGATATTAGAAAACAATCACAATTTTTGCAATGGTTCTCAAGATAAGTCATGAACTCTACAAGCCTATTGTCAGCTAGTGACAACCCTGATACTCCTAAGTGTCAGAATCATATTTGTCACAACTTTTTGTAATTGTAATTTAGTCATAACACTTGAGTCTCCAGCGTGGTTATAAATTGAGAATCTATTCTTGAGGAGGTTTATTCAAGGATGCTCTGTGTATGTTAATTTTAGGATATTGCAAGAATGAAGATCCTTTAGTTGAATTACAAAAGCCTTAAAAGAATGCCTATCTTGTTGTAATTCCTTCACATGAACATCTTTTTATATAAATATTCCATTCAAACACCCCAAAACACCCAACACAATTTTAACTTAAGAACGGCTATACAGGGTCAGACCAAAGGTCCATCTAGCCCAGTATCCTGTTTTGTGACAGTGGCCAATGCCAAGTGCCCCAGAGGAAATGAACAGAACAGGTAATCATCAAGCGATCATGCCGTTGCCCATTCCTAGCTTCTGGCAAACAGAGGCTAGGGACACCATCCCTGCCCATTCTGGCTAATAGCCATTGATGACCTATCCTCCATGAATTTATCTAGCTCTTTTGAACCCTGTTATAGTCTTGGCCTCTGCAACATCCTCTGGCAAGGAGTTCCATAGACTGACTGTGCATTGTGTGAAAAAAATACTTCCTTTTGTTTGTTTTAAACTTGCTACCTATTAATTTCATTTGGTGCCCCCTAGTTTTTGTGTTATGAGAAGGAGTAAATAACACTTCCTATTTACTTTCTCCACACTAGTCTTGATTTTATAGACCTCTGTCATATAAAATCCCCCTTTGTCGTCTTTTTTCCAAACTGAAAAGTCCCAGTTGTATTAATCTTTCCTCATATGGCAGATGCTCCATACCCCTAATAATTTTTGTTGCCCCAAACTTCCAAAACAGACCTCTAGAGAGGATATTTAAAATACAGCAACTCAATAGACTATTAGCAATTGTGAGACAGGTTCCAGAAGTTGAGACCTACAAGATTATTCTCACACAAATTTGACAAAATCAGAGGATTATAATTCAACAATTGTGCAGCATTATCAATTGTAAATAGCTACACACCATCCATCATTCTCTAGTAAGAGTAGAAATTCTCTAATATTTACTAATCCATCCTCCTGTGCACAATCTATTTTCTAACGTCCGGACCACTACCAGGCTTTACAAGCTACAGTAATATTATAAGCTGAGGGCTCCCAGCCTAGCCAGCTGTTCCAATGGTATGCAGGGAACCATGCTCTGAGGATGCTTGTACACCTCCTTTTAGGTGCTCACCCATGCTGGCTTCAGTCTGCCAGCAGGCACAGAGAGGGAGTTCTGCCCCCCTGCTCCTACCCCATTTGGGAGTTTTACACTCTGGGCAGCGCTAGAATTCTCTTCTATCAGCAGTCAGTGGGTGATTATACTCCAATGGAGTAGGCCAGATCCAGACTTATACACTACTGAAGTCCCAGCTAAGCCCTCAAAACGTGTCTTAAGTAGAACTTCAGGGTGCTGGCCCTCTGCAGAGTGAATGTCACTCAGAGCATAAGAACTATGAACCTAGTTGCCACTAAAGCTGGCCAGGATTCTTCTCTCAAAATGTTTTTGACAGAAAATGTGGTTTCCACAAAAATAAAATTTTCCATAGGAAAAATAGCAACAAAAATGTTTCTTTTTGGGTCAGTTTCTCCATTAATCTCCAAATGTGAGACACTGCTTTGCCTCATATCGTTTAGGTGCCTCATTTTCTTCTATGGACTGGGCTTCCCGGCTGGACTGCATCCCCCAGGATGCCTCATCACAGTGTGTGCCTGCACACAGTCAGCAACAATCTGTTCCTTGCACTGTTATTTTCTTGGAGGAAGGAAAATATTTTGTTTTCTCCTAGAGGTCCTGACCTCCTTGCCCTAGGCAATGTACACTCATATGAAATATTAATAAAATAATAAACTATCCCTGACTGAAAGCGCTTACAATACACCATACCTAAATGGACATGTAAAGTACTACAGAAATAAAAATATTAGTAATGCCACTTGTCTTTAATGTAATCAGCCAGATTTTTCCAATGCTCTTTTGAGCTGTTCTCAATTTGCCTAACTCTTGTATATCAAATCCAAGTCAGAAACAAGAAGAACATTCATTGATTTTAGACTCCAAGATGATACATTTTTTTCTTCAAAGGAAGTGAAACCTCTACTTTATGAGCTAAAGTGTGTGTTATTTTTAAATTTGTCTTGTTTTAATTTGCATGGAATGTTTCACTGTATGAAATTACAAAAGATTGCTAATTTTCAGCAGCTGCATTTTCAGCTCTTTGCAATGGCTCCTTTTTATGCTGCTGCCCTAGAACCAATGATCTGAATTATTAATGCCTACTTTAAGTATTGTTAACTTATTCTCAGAGAGGTGTTCCAGTGAAACAACAAATTATAAGCTTGGCGGTCAATTTTTTTTTAAAAGGAAAGTTAGAGAGATGGGGAAAGTGCAATATTCATAAAAATGACAAAAAAGAATGGTCTGTGCACATTAAAATGTTTGCTTTTAATACCATGACAAAGAGCTTGCATATTTTACTTCCTACTCCAAGCCCAAGCTTCATATAATATGTAACAATAGCTTACAAAACAAATAGGCATAGAACATCGTTAATTTTTCTTCATTAAAAAAAGCCTGCCTTTTTGTTGGTGGGTGGAGATTTAAATATGATTTTATTTATAGAGGCATAAAACTGTAGGCAAAATTACTCATCAAAAAGAGTTCTTGTTTCCTTTAGAATCACGAACTCATCAACAGACTGTGTGCTAGACCCCAGAGGTAATGCTACTGCTACCAAGAATATGGCCGGGGTAGCATACTTCAGCTAGAAAATATGCAACATCAGTTACCTTCTAGTCTACGCAATTGTTGCAATTAAAAGAACATGCCACTTTGACTATAATGGAGACACGTAATGAGGAGGAGGAGAGTACAACTGCTATACACAACCACAGAACATTTAAGAGCCTACTCTGACAAGGTGTCAAGGGCCACTTGCAAGGTATAATGGGAGTCGAGCATGCTTTGCAGAAACTGGACTTTTCTGAAATGGTGCAATCATTTTTGTCACAATGCTGTCAATCAGCACTGAAGTTTCTGTGCATCTCTTGGGCGGGGAGAGTATCAGGGGAGAGAATAAATTAATCAAATAAATTATGTGGGAGCCTAAATATGGATTCAGGTGCTTTTGTCCAGCACTCTGAAAACTTTGGTTTTGTTTCATACACAATTTTACACTTATTCTCCATTAGGAAAGAATGACAATATAACTATACATCTGACTTGCATTAGATTTACTGTTGTAAAATCTTCAGAATATTCTATAATCAGTACATATCCTAAAGGAAGTAATTTTGCACTTCTTGACAACAAAAACATTAGAGAAAATAATTAGCTCAAGTTTCTTGAAGGGTCTTCCACCAGACCACTACTGTGCAGCTTCTTGAAATATGTAGCATGCCAGTTCCATTTCCCATCAAAAGTGCAATTCAGGAAAACTATTTACTTCTCCAGATTTTTGCCCGTCACGCTTTAGAGAATACCAAACTAAAATTATTAAGATTATTTCAAACAGCTCTGGATCATTCAGTATAGCGTACGAAAGCCACATTAAATAAACCCGAAACAATAATTCTGCATCTTCAGTTAGGCCGTAATCCAGTAAAGCAACTGAGCATGCAAACAGTCCTATTGACTTCAGTGAAACTATTCACATGCTGGAAGTTAAGCATGTGCTAAAGGTCCAGATGTTTAAAGATATCTAGATGTTGCTGTGCTATTTAGGCACTTTGCAGATAAAATTCCATTGACATTTGATGGGATTTAGGCTCCTAATTGCTTAATTCCCTTTTGAAAATAGATTTAGGGCTTGTCTACTCTAAAATGCTATAACGCTTCAGTTCTCGTCTACTCTAAAATGCTATAACGCTTCAGTTCTCCCATTAGTGTAGGTAATCCACCTCCCCAGAAATGGTCGATGGAAGAATCCTTCTGTCATCCTAGCACTGTCTAAAATGGGGGTTAGGTCATCTTAACTATGCTCTCAAGGCTGTGGATTTATCATACCCTTGAGTGATGTAGTTAAACCAACTTAATTTTCTAGTATAGACCAGGCCTTAGGTTCCTAAGTCAGTTAAATGCTGCAACACTGAACACAGAAATGCCTAAATATATTTCAAAGAAACACTTGATGAGAATAATAGAAGGAAATATTTTCTTTTCATATATTACTACTTCCTGTACGGAGTGATGCAGACCTGTGAGTAGGATGAAGAATATAGGAGCAAAATTGAATACAAGTACTTTGCGGTTTCATTGCAACTTTCAGCTTAGGATTTCAAATTGCTTCATAAATATGAATGAATTAAACCCCCAGAATACTGTGTGAGGTGATTGAATATTACACAGACCCATTTTAGAGATCAACAAACAGAGGTACAGTGACAACGAGCAGAAAGCAATGTGTGCCTTTGAAGGAGAGAAGCAGAGAGACTGAATGGACATCAAAGAAAAGTCTGGGAGCTTCTGACATGCAAAGGTTTAGCATCTTTGGTGTAGAGTGTGGCTGGGGAGCAGATGGAGCAATGTAAGAAAGTGAAAGAAAGAATGTTTCTGAAGATTAGGAAAGAAATGCCAGTTTCTGTCAGACTGGTGTTTAATCTTGACATACCCATTAAAGTCAGTAGTGTTATTCGGGATTTTCATCACTGTAGCTGAGATCTGAATCAGGCTCCTTGTCTAATAATTAGAGAACAAATGGGAAGATAAACTGTATGGTCAGGGAAAATAAGTAATAGAGAGCTAGAAAACCTGAAAGTACAAGAACTGCAAACACACTTCAAAAACCTATAGAAATATTATAGCATCAAAGCATTGTCGATTACAGTACAGAGACCACATACAGTCATGCCTATTTATTTCCCCTTCTTCCAGCTGGCTTTGTTCTATTTATGTCCAATACAAATAAGATCTATGGACTCTCTGACATGCTATGGAAAATGCAATAACAGATGGGGAGTCTCAAATCCTGTGAACAAATGAGTTGGAAGAGCATAGGTGAATAAATAAATAAAAGTAAAGAAGCAGCTTTGTCTGCATTTATTTATCCATCCTGTAATAACAGCTAACATTCTATAGGCAGGGTGACATATAAGTCAGCAGTTTAAATACTCTTCAAGATGTGTCCAAACAGACGTGAAAGGACAAAAACAGCAGTTCCTTTACAAAACCTTAGTGGTCAGTCCAATGAAGTGTAAATTAAGATCAGACTGTTGGAGCTAGCACAGCACTTAACTAATAGTTAACAGCTAATTGCACTCAAAGCTATTTTCCAGAATCGAACTCTCATTTCTTTACATAGTCTTTCCCCCATTTTTATGTTCAGTTCTATTTTATGCCAAAAACAACAATTTAAAACATGCCATAAAAAGGTATCTAGTGTAGTTTGGGAGCCAGGACTCCTAAGTTCCACTCCTGACCCTGCCATTGACTCCATGAACAAAAGGTGGGGACTTATACCAGCCCAGAACATTTGTGCTGCACTTTAGCCATCTGTAAAATGGGATAATACTTTACTTAACTATCTCATAGTAGTGTGTCAGGCTTAACTAGGATTTGTAAAGTGTTTCAAGATTCTCTGCTGAAAGACAATCTGAAATACTGTTCTCATGGCCCCACTCTATTTAAACACTGACTGCTAGAATGCACTCACTTTCTCACAGGAGGCAGACAAATGATTTAGGCAATTTTTCTGCCTGGGAGCATTTTCACCTGTTACTGTAGTTTGTCTTTTATTTGCAACTGATCCGAAAACAAGACCAAAGATCTGAAATACAGTGGTTACGTAGCTGAGGATAATGATACAAACATGTTTTAATGTTTTTTCCACTTAAGTTTCCATTGCAGGCCTTAGAGACTTCAGCAAAATGTACTGCAGAAGGTAAAGATTCTGATTTTTGTTTATAAGCTATGCAAATATTGCTCTGTGTTTTCTTTTAGCCTCTTTACCCATACAGAAACTTTTTACAGTGTCTGGAACTCAACTTTCAGTTTCCAAGCTAAAATGATCAATTGATGTTCTATGATTCTGAAGCCTTAAAAGGAACTCAGTGTTGAAAGAGGTCCAGCTACTGGTAAACTGTATTTCAAATCAATAAGCAGGAGCAGATAACCCAAGCTGAAATGCTGGATCTGGATTTTTGGATTGGAAGCAGGACGGAAGACTGCCTCACGTCTCTCTACACCAAACCTCGTACTGGGCTCTTCAGAGAGTCCCAAGAAGTAGGTTGCTTAGAAAGAGTGGTATGACAACAGAGGGATTGCAACAGATATAAGTTATCAGTTTCTGGTGAGAAAGCAATCAGGTCTGGTAAGGCAGATTGTCTGTGCTGGGAAGTAGACAGTGAAGATAGGGAACTGGTCAGCCTGGGACTACCTCAGTCAGAAGGGAGTGAGATGCAGGTCTTCATCCAACAGGGCAATGGCTGGGGAGCTGGACGCCTCAGCGTGGGTTCCCTTGCTGGATCACTGAGAGGAAATACATGTGCAGTTGCCCTGAACTGTGACAACTGTTACTAAGCTTGCGAGACGAGGGGAGCGGAGGGGGGGGTAGTGAGATTTCAAATAGAATACAATATAATACAAAATTAATCTATTTCAGCCTAAAAGTTCATTTTTTAAATGCAGCAACACTTCAAATAAAACAATTCTTTGTGAAAGGAAAATAATCCTAGAGTGTATTTGTGATTATTAATGGAAGGGAAACCATTCTCTCTAGAAAGAGAGAACTTTGAATGCACATCTGGATGATTCCCAGCAGATTCCAATCCATCTGGCAAGTTTAGACTGAATAATAAAGCTGGCCTGAAAATGATTAGTATTTTTCAATGGTGCATTTTGAAAGAAAGAGAAAAAAAGTGTTTAGAATTTTTTTCCACAGAAGAAAAATTGGGTTTTGAAAAATACAAAAACACCCCTGGAAAATTTTGAAAAAAAAACTTTCATTCGGAAAAAAAATGCTGTCTTTTCTTTTAAAATTATTTTTGAACAAGAAAAATTTCCACTAGCTCTACAGCATAAAGAGTGTAAGATCAAGACAAAAACCTTCAAACTGTCTATAGATCTTGGCAGAGGAAAAGAGGGAGGTAAAGGATGATGTTTACCATAGATAGCACCTCGCATGCTGTAGGTAAGCCGGGGTCAAAGGGCAAGTTAAATATCTGTCACAGCACTGGACACTTCTAGTCCAACAGTTCTAACCTTATAAGCCTCCATTACAAAACAAGAATTATCAGTAAGCTACACCAATGTTTTAAGGGCAGAATTTGAAACTACACTTACACTTGATAGAGACATGGATCACTGAAATGCTGTTCTCATTAATGAGATGCTCTGCGTCATGTTATCTTGCTCCTTCTCATCACTCTTACATGCAGATCAAGGATTGTAAATGTCATTAAATAAATAAATATACATATACACATACATATATACACACACACACACACATATACATATACATATACACATACATACACACACACACACACACACACCCCTTCTGGGTGTGGTGTTCTGTCCCATCCAGTGGCACCGAGACCACTTAGAGAGAGATTAATGAGTTTGCTCTAACAGCCTTAGCTAAGAGCCATTTGGCTTTTAGCTCCTGCAGTAGAGGCTCATGCATTAAGCTCCAGAGGTCTCAGGTTGAATCCTGCCCATCAACGACCGGGGTCTGTCAGCGTTACATATATATGCTGGAAAATTCTCAGAGCACAGAAGACAGCCAAGGAGATAGTTACACTCAGCAACCCACAGCAGAAGAATCATATGCAACACAACAGTTGTCTCATGGACAGCTTGGGTTTTAATATATCATCACCAACACATTGTGGAGCAACCCTTTCAACTACCCTGCAAAAATCAGTCTGTCTCAAGAGTCCTGGAGCCTTAAACTTCTTCTGAACCTATAGGAGATTTCCTGCCCAGTGAATAAGAACAACATAAGAACATAAGAATGGCCATACTAGGTCAGACCAATTACTTGGACTTCCTGAAGAGAAGCAGAAAAATGTGCCCTTCCTTCATGAGATCTGGAACTTTAAGACTCCACGACTGTGTTTCAGTGGAAGATGAGATATGTGGCAGAAGGGAAATTGGCATATTTGAAAATGAGGGCCAGCTGTGGGTATTACTTGTCCTGCACATGGGAGCAGAGGGCAGAAAAACAGTGTCTCTTATTTAAAGAGAAGGAAACCATGAGGACAAATTCATTCCTGCTGTAATTCAGTCAAGGCAGTAAGTTTAATAGAGAAGAGCAAGACAAATTAGGACTGATCTACATTCAGATTTTATAACTATGTTGGTTGATTGGGGTTTTTTGGTTTGTTTTTACTGAAATAGCTATACTGTACAAAGCACTAATGTGTACACAGTTATACTGGTATAAAAGGTGCCTTGTACTAGTATATCTTATTCATCTTCCCATATCAGAGTCTACAGTACAGAGTTTTGTCAGCCTAACTATGCCAGTCCAGGAAGTGTTGTTACTATGCCGACAGATGAACCCCTTCTGTCAGCATAAACTGCGTCATACTGGCAAGCTCTGCTGGAATGGCCATTCCAGCAAAGCCTTTGTAGTGTAGACAAGTCCGGATTAAGCTATACTGGTATAAGAAATTTATACCAATAAAACTGCATCCACGTGAGGGGGAATTGTACTCTTCAAACATACTGGTATAGTTAAAGCAGAACAACTTTTGTCTGTGGACAAGGTCTGATAAAACAGTATGAGGCAGGAAGGAGATGCAATGTGATAAAGGGAATTTTGGAATAACAGTAAAGTTGACCATGAATGTTGGGTTCCAACCACAAATCTTAGAGTCAATCACCACCAAATTTTGGATCGAGGATAATCAAATAAGACCCATATTTAGTGGCAAGGAAGATATAAATATGGTGAACATTTACAGAAATACATAAATAAATTGGAAATCCTGAGGCAGGTTTCAGGATGTAGCATATTTGTGTCCACTTCCAAGAAACCCTACACAAAAAGAAAAGTATGATGTTTATAGGGACAGATGGTGCATGGGGCGGGGGGGGGAACATTATAGACACTAATTATTTTGTACATCCTGCCACATATTTACTCTTCTATTGAAACAAGGAGTCTATTTAACAGCAATAAATTGGAGATCAGGGTTACAGTCCATGTCTGAAACATCAAGCTCTATTAACACGATGGACACACATGAACCTCAAAATAGGTTAATAGTTTTTTAAGACCAGAAGGGACCATTGTAGTCCGATCTACTTCACACAGGCCACAGAATTTCCACCAGTAATTCCTGCATTAAGTTCAATAACTTCTGGTTCAAGTACCACATATCTTGGAGAATGATCCTGAACCATACAGAACTAGCCATAGCTAGATCATGCAGCAGTGAACTATTCTTGGGAGCATTTGTAAAATTATTAATAAATAAATAAGAAGTCAAGTCTGCCAACCTTACATTGAGTAGTATTTATGTGAAAAGCTTATTTACTTAAACGACAGTATTTGCATAGTAAAGCAGTACTCGCTCTAAGAAAGGTGGCAGAAACAAGGCACAAATTAATCATTATAATATTTATATAGTACCTTTCATCCAATACAATGTCAAAGCACATTACGAAACAAACTTGGCATACAAATTACAGCACATTTTTGAGGTTGCTGGTAGCAACCATTATGGCTTCAACAGAAATATGAACAAGCTTTCAGAGACTGAATCTGTACTTTACTGAACAAACCAACTGTGAAAGCAGAGGACAGAAGAGTTCTGTCAGAAGTGCCCTTCATTTATGAGTGCATGTGGAGTAAGGAGAATTACAGTGTCCACCTACAATTTTGACAGAAATGTCACCGACAACCAACTCTGTTTAGAAGGAGATCTGATGTGATCACAGCACAAGTAGTTATGTTTACAGGCACTCTTCCCTCCACCCCCGGCCCAATTCAACCTCTTAAGTAGCAAAACTCCCACTGGCTTCAAAGGGTCTAGGACTTGTCTCTGTGAACTTTGGAAAATTGTTTCATTTTGAAGTGGTAGCTTGGAAAGAGGGATTTTTAGCTATTTCTATTATGCATGTTAAACATGAGTATTATTGTATACATAAAGAAAGTTAGTGACTAGTGGTACTTAAGCCCTGATAGGCAAGCATTAAAGAACACATTTAACTTTCAGCATGTGCTTGTTTAAGTCCACCCCTATTAAGCAAAGCATCTAAGCACATTCCTAAAGTGAAGTGGTTTGCTGTATTGTATTAAAGAGGACATATGGGGAACATAAAAAACAAACACAGGAACAACTTTTAAAGTTGTTTTATTTCCCTGCAACCTTACTTGCTCTGATGAGTTGCTACAGATAAGGGGCCTTACTCTGTAAATGAAGTGCATTTATTCAAGTCCTGGATGATTTTTTTTTTTGGTCAGATTTCTCTCATTTGATAGCATGTCCCTAAATAGTTACTGGCATCTTGCTACACATTAGAGCTGTCATGAATGTCAATTTTGATGGGCACCATGAGGGCCTTTTTTCTGTAGTGTGCAGTCCACATGGGCTGTGATATGACTGACTATGGCATAGAGGCTTTGTCCACGCAAAGATTAATTGCTTCAGCTCCTACCTGTTTTAGGAGCATTGAATGTGACTGCTCCATTTGACTTCTAATATATGTGTATAAGTATGCAGCACCTGAGCTAAATGGTGTTTTTTTCCTGTATGCATGTGTGTGCATGTGTTTTATTTATTATTTATACACACACACACACACACACACACGCACACACACACACATAATTAGCATGCAGGTAATGGATGGACCTCAGATGGGGACATAAATGGGAAGCAGAGGTGAAACATTACGCATTTGAGTACATTGCAGTGTTACTATTACCTAAAAATTGGCCAACTTAGAACAGAAATTTTCTGATACCTCCTAGTCTGTGGATATCCATGTGCTTCAAAGGTATCTCACCACCTCAGTAGTCCTAACTATTCCGGTCATCAGTAAGATAACGTAGTTTTGGCTACTTAGGATTTTGGAGGGCATTGTTTTTGCTATTACAATTAATCAGTTCCCGTTGATATGAAATAAATTAAAAATTAAGAAAGCTTCTGGCAGTGCCGAAAAGCTTCTGTTCTCATTTAAAAAGGTCAGCCCCTAATAATAGTAGCAGCAGTTTTGCATAGAGACAAAAGTAGTTTTTGCTGGAAGGAAGTATTGAGAAATATTGCCAGGAAAATATTGATGTGTATGCCCATTTCCAAGGCATATTGTTTTCCTGGGTCCCAACCCTGCATTGGGATCCACCAGTTCAGATTCCTGCATGGAGTTGGAAGGTGTGTCTACATAGCATGGAGCAGTAGCCTCCTAGACAGGGCTGACAGACGTGGGTTAGCACTCTGAGCAATGTAACTAGATGGATCTATTTTTTAAGGGTAGACCAGGCCGTAGTATTTGTACAAGGCTTTCTTCAGTGGAAGGCACTATAGAAGAGCCGAGTACTATAGCCATTGATAAGGAAGGAAAAACCTACTGGCTTCAGAATGGCTTCACTAAATTTGTGAAACCAATAAAAATGGTGCGGTGAGAGAGAAAGGTGGATGTCCAGTTGCCTTCATTTGTAGGGAGGCATACTGCATAAAACTGGAAAAAATAGATTACTAAAAAAACCGCAATCTGCATAGGATTTTGGGAAAAAACAAACATAACATAAATAGCACTAAATATGCAGAAACATAATAAAGAGTCCTACTGAAACCTCCCAACCCGCTACAATATTATCCTAAATATATTATTTAATTTCTGCCCCGCAGAACAATATTCTCTGTGTGTTGCAAGAGAAAAAAAGATGAGTATTAAAGCAAATCAAAGGAAGACTCTTTTCTTACTGCTATCAATTTTGTTTCAGAGTGATTATCTTGCATCTATTTCTACTGTGCTGCTGCTATTTCTTTAGATTCTACAGGCAACAACTCCTCCTCCTGTCCTGCATGAGTTTTCAATCCAAACAGGCATGCATGAGGCACACACGCACTCATGCTTCCATTTTATTATTAGTAAGGGCCCTAGTCTAATTTAATTTATTTACATATATGCATCACATATTTTCTTAAGACTTGGTAACCCAACTATTCTATTCTACATTACAGTTGTGGGAAATATTATGCCTTTAAAGTGAAACCATTGACTTCTGCCATTTCTCCTGGGCAGTTTCCAGCATTTCTCCATTAAATGGGAACTAAGCTTGCACATTACAGCGACTGAGAGGGTGAAACCCAAAAGGTTAAAAAGTGGATTTCCAGCTTGCTGAGAAGCATTGTCATGTGCTGCTTAGCCCCCCGAGGTAACAAATTCTGCAAGTTTGATTGCCTGGAGTAGTTCCTTACTCTGACTAGCCCATTGATTTCATTGGTGCTCCTCTTCGAGGATGTCACACTGTTCACTGTGAATAAGGGCATCAGAATCCGGCCCATGTTCAGCCAACAGCTCTTGCTCACCCACCCGCAAGCCCTCCCGCTGAGTCCGGACTCTCCTGGTTGAGAGTACATTGGTAGAAAACGACATCCAGTCTGCAAAATTCAACCAAAAATTTACCAAATATAGCTAGATCAATTCATTTTAACCCTACTCCCAATGGCATTACTGCATGCAGGATCAAGCCTTTAGATTTCATTTCATTTTGCTGATGGAGGGAGAAAGAAAAGGATTGTTTCAGAGGATGGATGTTTATTTTTGTTGTCACAAAGAGAAATTTTGCACTCGTCTCTGTCTTGGACTACTGAGAATAATGCACGGTTACAGCAACAATATCCTTTTGACAAAAGCACAGAGCCCCAGGATTGCAAGCTGTTCCTGTTAATCCTCGTCCTCCAGCAGAATCCATATGGATTAACAGCCCAGGAGTACTGCAGCGGCCTTTCAGATACAGCTGTTGGGAGTCTGATACAACCGCGTGGGATAGTGATCAATCTACCTCAACAAAATATGCTTGCTGTGGATAGCCTCAATTTACCCTACTATGCAGAGAGAGAGAGGGTTCTCTTTCTGCTGTCGTGCCTTTCTTCTGGGGTGATACATTTTTCTTTCTAGGTTTTTGATGGAAAGCATCTTATTAACTCTAAAAGTTTGAAAGAATACCTTCCTTGTCTTCCCTGGAGTTTGGCCTTTTGGAATAGAAAACGTCTCCAATTTTGATCTCTCCTACTGATTGAAAAGTTCTCCTATAGTTAGTTTGGATCCAGTTTTCTGGTAAACGCTCAGCTGTAATATATCGAATGACTCATCACTTTCCATAGCCATTTTATTACAGGAATGATTTACTTGAAAGAGGTAAGAATCATTTCAATGTATATACTTTATCATCTTTCATTCAAAAGGACCAAGGAGGAGGTGGAGGCTTAGGTCAGGAGTCCCTGGATGGCATCACCCTGCCAGTCCATGTGCTCAATGTCCAATGCTAGGTGCAGGGAGCAAGATGCAGAGGGAGCCACAGAGAGACAGGCTTTCAGAGGAAGCGGAAAAGGCCTGTACCTAGTATAGCTCTGATCCCACATTCCTTTTGTACCTCTTTGAAGGAAGTGAGAGTTTTGCCTGAATGAAGACTGAAAAATTGAGCCTTAAACTAGTTCCCTCCCTACTGAAATATGGACACCTCTTGGGTGAAATACTGCATGGATTAACTATTCACAGCAGCACTTCATGACAACTTAGAAAAGAAATCAAAATGCTGAACAAAAATTTTTTTACTAATACATTCATCTCTCTCTCAACCCCCCCCCCCCCCCACACACACACAGATTTATCAAAGTGTTCAGACTTTCTCACACAATCTACGAGCAAAGAGTCAAGCTAGGAAATAAGTGCAATTATCCAGCACAGGGATCAGGAACAAATATTTGGTGGTTATTGTGCAAAGCATTGGCTCAGTGCACAGCAGCCATGAAAAGACAGACAAGATATGGAGTTGTATTAGCTGACTGAAAACAAAAGATGAAAGGTGATACTGTGACAATAAAAGGCATTTATTTGACCACCTCACAGGAAGGACA
This sequence comes from Chrysemys picta bellii, assembly GCF_011386835.1. NCBI lineage: Eukaryota > Metazoa > Chordata > Testudines > Emydidae > Chrysemys > Chrysemys picta. The sequence continues at coordinate 114,878,684 of NC_088796.1, forward strand.
CTGTTAGCTAGAAGAGAAATTATGCCAGATCCAAAGAATTTAAATTAGGGGTGAGGTGAAGAGTGTTGAGATTAATCTCTACTGAAAAGAGAAGTCTGAAATGACTACTAAGAAAAGCTGAGAGAGGTACCTTTTGCAGTGGAAGTTGGTATAACAAACAGGGACTGTACATCTAAAAAACAAGAAACTCAAGCAGAACTACTTCACACAACGGGTAACAAAAATGCATAGTATGGACAAAATCCTTAATCCTCCCTACCTTTAATCATCTCACCAATAATTGCTATTTTAATGGTCATGTTTCCAAAATTGCTCAGGGCCAGATTTTCAAGTGATCAGCACATACATATTTAAAAAAAAAAAGGAAGAAGAAGAAGAAGAAGAAGAAATCTTTCCCTATTCAAGAACCCAGATAAGGGCCAGATTTTCAAGAGTTCAGCACTCAGTCTGTTGAAACTCTGGCTTTCAGTGTTTCCCCCACGATTTGTCTTTATGGGCCAGATTTAATTTTAGAAGAGAATAAAGAAGCTTGAGGACTTTGAACACATACACACCTTCATTCAGGCACACAATTAATACCCCTGCATGTATAAAATATAAGTTTATTTCTGAATAAGCATTTGCTTTTCCAAATGGCTAACTTTCTGATTCATGATTTAATATTTTTAAAATCAAAGCAATTGCCATGGTTTATGAAGAACGTATGTAGTACATTTTGTGTTTTGGTGCTGCAGAGTGCCTAGTTTGATATGGTTGGTGCTGCTAGTTGCTACCCATTATAAACAACCACTACCACCAACTTCTGAGCTTGATCCAAAGCACATTAGAGTCACTGCGAGTCTTTCCATTGCCTTCAATGGGATTTGGATCAGACTGTCTATGTTTAAGCATATGTTGGCATCACCAGGAGATATAAATAATATGAGATATAGCCTGGCTGACTTGCACTATATAAACAAGTAACTCAGAGGAACAAATGTTTTATTTTCCTCATATATGAAGACCAGATACTTTCAGTCAGAGTGACATTTTAAACGGAAAGAAAAACAGAACTAAGAAAAATAAGTTTTCCATGGGAGAACACATGGTGCGTGTCTGTCCTCGGACAGGCTGCACTGTCAGAGATTAACATAAAATGGCTGTCTGTCATTGAGGAAAGCAGAGTCCTTAGAGATTTAAAGGCTCAAAACACAAAAATCCTGAAAGTCAGTTAGTTACATAACTAGAGAGATCAAACGTTACCAAATATGAATGGGGAAAAATTGCTAGATGAAGTAATGCTACTGCCAAGCTTCAAGGAAGATGTTGTAGGAAGGAGGTAGTCAGGAACCAGGCTGGTCCTGGAACTTACAGAAGAATCCTGGGGCTAACTAGAGGCTGGGTGGCAGACAGATTTGGCCCATCTAATTAGTTGGATTAAATACTCCTGCAGTGGTGAAGTGGAGGGGAAGGGGCATTGCTGGATCACTGTCTGGTAGTGAAAAATAGGCAGGGGCGAAAAAATTTCCTGTGCAACTCTTTCTTAGGGATAATAGGGTTATTAAAAGCCCTCATTATATTTTATACATATATATATATACACACACACACACACACACACAACTTCGAAGACTTCAGAAAAAAAGAGAAATTGTCAAAAGCGAGGGAAAGAATGGGGAGGATGGAGAGACTTCTGAATTCAGGACAGATATTTGAGCCTCTTTTTGTACAGCGACCTTACTGGAGCACAGGAAGGATGAGTTACACACCCTCCTTTACAACCAGCTATCCCAGAGAGAATTTAAGACAATGTTGCTGGAATGGAGATGGAACCAAATACTCCAAGTAAAACTGTACTGCCAGTGTATCCTCATGGATAAAGCTGATAAATTTCTTATTTATCTTTCTTAATTTTCTCAAACGTTATAGGCTGCATTTCTGCATACTCTGGCTTTTGAATGAGATCTTTAATGGACATAAAAACCTAAATATTTATTTTTCCTACCTTGTAGGTGTTAATAAATATATCTGACATTTGTAGCCATTCTTTGAGTCTACAGTCACTAAGAAATCCCTGTGTCATACTTAGCTATGTGACACCTCAAATTAAAATGGCTTTGTTTCTGGTAAGATACATTATTTACTCTTTCTATAAAAATAATTGATCTTCCTATGTAGACTAGGGAATTTTACATACAACAGTACCAGTCACTTTTCTCCTTCCCAGCTCCCCACTCATAGCTAGGTGTCCCTGGCTGGAGAAATCCAAGGAGTCTAGCAGGTCAGTGTTACTAGGCTGCTCTAGGGGCTACACTATCTAACCCAGCTGGAGTGATTTAGGCTTTAATTGGATAGGAAGGCCTCTCTTAGATGGGCTGCTGTTTCTATCTCTCTCTGTGTGACTTCAATCCAAGCTGCCTAGGTCTGCCACTATTCCCTGCCATCTGTCCCCTTAAGTGCTGCCACTTCTGAGCCGTCTGTCCCTCAGAGCTGCTGCTGCGCTGAAGCTGCCATCACTCCGCACTGTTAAGAAGTCTCAGCACAGCTTCTAAGCAGGGATCAGTGGTATGTAGGACCCTTGACAGAGTCCTCACCATCAACAAGGAGGACTAGCTTTGTCCCAGCTTTTTTACCCAAGTGTGCCTGGCTGCAGTCTCACTTAGGCACATAGAAGATTGATGCCTTGTCCTTAAATCTCCCAACAAGGTCAATTGCATTTTATAGCCTCCAAACTCAACATTTTACTGTGCTTTAACCAACATGACCCAAACTGCCATGTAACCAAAATGGCAATGATGCTGGGCACATTCAGTCAATTCTCTTTGCTCTCCCACAGGAGCCACTGCCCATCTTCAGTTCTGCGGCTCTGGGCTGCTCTTGTTCCACTTCACCTAGAGGTGACAGCACTAAGCTCTCTTCTCTCAAGCTTCAGGCCACAGGGTTTACACCAACTAAAATACAAAATAGTCTTCCACCAGTCTGAGACAGATGTTACTTATCACACCTCTGTGCAGAGGTGTATGAGCCTATGTGTATGTCAGAGATTATTTCCTGCAAATTTACTAGTCTAATGCAACTAACATCAGCTGAGCTAATTAAAATGATACCTCAATCCTCATAGACTCATCTCCTCTCCAAGTTATTGCACTAGTCTTGCTTGCAATTATTTCTCTGATCAGCATCAGCAGTGGCTATATCATTGGCCAAGGAAACACAAAAAAGATTAATGAAACTGAATAAAATAAATGAAGCTGTAATTCAGGAGGACAAACTAAACAGCGTCACTAAGCACAAAATGCCAGAACTAGCAGACTGTAGCTCACATCTCATCAAGCCATGACAGTAAACATTTATCAAATGAAGGAAAGTAATATGACAACAGTAAAATGAACTCTTCCTCCTATATTCAGGATAAGTATTCTGACTAGTCTTCTCTAATTAATTGTAAACAACAAAGGAGGTTGTTGCTATTGACAGTAATTATATCCCAGCTATCATTTCAAAATACTGATTATGCTTAAAATGTCTGGATAAATAGGTAGTTACATGAATAAACAGATGAATAAACAGCTAATAAACCTGGCTGTAAGGTTGACATAACTGCTCAAGAACCTAATGCTAATAGTGATCTTTCAACACGCATAAGAAGAGGCAGTAAATTTGAATCCATTATCATGTTAGCCAGCTTCCTTCCTGATCTCTGTGCAAGATAAAGGAGTACCTCAGTCAGAAGGTGGCAGTAACAACTGTTGGAATATAAGCTCAGCACCTAGTTTGGGCCATAACAATAATAGCTATTACCACTGGCAGAGCTTTGCTATAAAAGGGTATTCAGGACTCTATTAAGTTGCTCTTGTGACTTCCTAACTAGATCCACAGATGTAGTTATGCATAAGCAATTGCTTTAAATACAAGAGGATAGCAACTTTAAATGATGATTAAGAGAAACTGGACCTTGCCATATAATATCTGATTCATGACTGCATTACTCCAGTCACGTTAGAATAATACCACTAATGTAAATAGACTTCAGTTTTATGCCAGCATAACACTGTTGATTTCAATGACGTTACTGATGAGTAAAATTGGAGTAACACAGGAGTCAATCAAGGCTTATAATAAATATAAAATTCATGCAAATTCTACACTAACTAGAAAAAGGAGAGCAAGTATTTTGGTCATAATACTTACCCTTTCTCCACTGTCTACATAACAACATCATGTCAAACTTTAGGATAATCAACACACAGTCATGAGGGGAAAAAAATTGTGACACCCAGCCAGCTGAAACAGAGCTTTAGCAGGTATTGGAACATGAGAGGTTGAGACAATATTTGCTGTATTGAAATTCCTCTGTTTTTATGGCTCAGTTATCAGAGGGAAAGATAAAAAGAGGAGCCAAACACCATAGCAAGTAACAGTAGGAGCACTGCAGGTCGAGACAGATGCATTGGCTGAGGTAATGCTAACCCTCCACAGTACCAATGGCAATAGCCAGTTCTATTACTCCCTAACCTGCTAGGGCATTGACTACATCTATGTTAAAATGAAAAAAAAAATACATCAGCAGATGAAATGTAGTTATTCTGCGGCATAGGGCAGCAGCAAAACTCTTTCCTTAAAATACAGATATCTCTATTATATTTATGCATACACATCTATTATTCTGAGCCCAGTTCTATGAGATCAGAGAGTATCCCACAAAATGTTGAGCACCCTCCGCTCTCAGCACCTTGTAGGAGATGCAGAGTACCTTGAAACATACTAGTCGCTAGCAGTCCTTGGCTACACTGGGTTTTTAAGCCATCCACCAGCACTGGAGCAAATCCCATGGTTGCACACAATTTACATCACTGCAGCACAATATGTATTATTCCGGTTTCAAAACTGAGTAGGAGTTCCAATGGTACACCTGCATAAATAGCATCTACACCAGTGTAGTTGCACTAAAAACCCAGTATGACAAGACCTAAGACTGCTCAATCAATTGCTAGTGCTGTAGCAAGACAAACACAATGAAGATTTCAAATCATTTGTTTCAACAAACCAACTCTTTTAAACAGCTTAAATGCTATATATAAAATGCCATTTATTTAGTGATTTTTAAATAACTATATAATCAAGATGCAGTTTTTTTTAACCTGAGTCTTGTTTAGAAGTTATATTTTTAGAAGAGTTCTTAAGAATACTTTGGTTCACACACAGCACTGACTCAAGCAAGAAGATAAGACCTCCTTAAAGGATTAGGCAAGACATTTCTAACTGTGATACGTTCTCAGAGTGCAATTTAAATGGCTTTTTCATAGAAATCTTGCATGCACAAAATCGTACAATCAACAGAGTAATGCTACCCAAGTAATGCCCATTACGACAATTGCTTTTGTCTGTCAAAGGGAATATTCCCTCATAACTATTATAGTTTTAAAATGCCAACATTTCTTAAAAAGTTATAGTAATGCAGCATTAAATTGTACTGTTAAAATACAATAAAAAAGTCAAGAAACAGAAGTAAGGTTCCTTCAGCAACATTAAGTCGGCCATTTGCACACAACCACATGAGAAAAGTTATGCATGTTCCTACATTTTTATAGGACTGTGGTCTTGTTATGTATTTTAATATACTAAGGTTTTTGGTTGTGAAATGCATAACAAAATAAACAGGATGTGCAAGGTGGCTAAATTAACTTCTGTTGAAACTTTAAAAAAATTCAATTTCCTGAGGAGTGGTTTTGCTTTAACAGTGCAACCTGCTAGTAAAAGCTATAATATAATATCCATGACTAGAAAAATCTAAGAGAAGATTTGTGTGGCGGTTCATCAAGCTAAGAGGCCCTTTAACAGACCATGCCAAGATGAGGATGTCTAGAATATCAATTAGTAACACATTTCAGATCTTGCTGCATCAGCTGTAGTAGAATTTAACTCTTCTGAGAAGGCAGAGCCAGAGGGAGGAGATTATATTCCACTATTGAGCTAAAATGTGTTGTAAGATCAGAAGATTCCCTGGCAGGGCTATGTTACTATAGCAAAATCCCAAAGTAAAATAGCATCACAACTCTGATTCTGCTCCTGACCAGGGAATGCACTGAAGTCCTTATACAAGCAAAAGGAGAAAAGGGAAAAACTCCTGGTTTGAATGAATTATTTTGTAGTGTTGTTCTTTTAACTATATTATCATGTATTTATGTTTGGTGGCTCTTCTGAAGACATCAATGAAAAGACGGAACTATTCTTGTTTCAGACCTCACTGTATTCTCATCCAGGTCTAATGTTACTTCTGCTCCGTTTAATGTAGTATTTCCCCGTAGAACTGGAAAGAAAAGTTAGCTATTGTACGATCATGATTCTCTGATAAAGATATTTTCCCTGCAAAGGTTATTGGCAACTATTACTAAACGTGATTGAGTTTGCCCACTGAAGGAGAATTAGGCTTTTTTTTTTTTTTTAATTTTGCTTGAATATTTAATGCAACTCAACACCACAGATACTCCAGTGATTTTTATTCTTATATATAGACCCCAATAGTAGTGTCAGAGCCTGACAGACATTACCATCAAAAACATGATGTATGGAATTTCCTCTGTTTGGCTAATTTTCCTAGGGTGAGATGCCAGTCTAAGACCGAGGAGGGCAAATTTCAAAAAGAGTCTAAATGGGGCAGTCAGCAAGGTGTAAAGGTGGACAGGAATTCTCCAGTGTGAAGCAGCTCAAGGCACAGCTATTTGAAAGGGGATTAATCAGCATCTGAACCCTGTTAAGGAATTGAGTGGCAGCAGAAGTGTAGTGGGCCCAGCTGCTTACTATTGGTTAACAAGGGAACGGAAAGCAGATCTGCCAGCTGTCATCTCTGAACAGCAAAGAGTGCTGTACTCATCACCGCTTATGCTCTGTGGACTTTGCATAGTGCCCTTTGAATATCCTCCCTCCTGAGCCTGCAAGCTGCCATGTGTCTCCTGCTGTTCACCATCCAGCAATTTCCCTCTCCTTCCCCCCTCACTTTCCAAATATCCTCCTGCTGGTGATGTCTGTCCTTTCCCCTTTGTAGGCAGCCTGTCCTTCAACAAGCAGTGAAATGTAATGACTCCTTCACTCTGTTGTGGGAAATGGTGAAGGAGAGTGGTGTGTGTGAGTGAGAGTGACTGAGCCCCCTTAATATCCATGACTTACTTAGCTTGCACTCAGCTCTTCGTCATTCTTCCGACTCCACGATTGTTTACGTTTCGTACAGGAGGAATTTGCAATTTATTTGACGTTAAGCAAATTTATTTGTAACGTCTCAAAAAAATAATAATTAATTCTGTGCTTGGGACAGTAAGGGCTGTAATCCCAGCCTGAAGTGCAAAATGCAGCCTTAACTGTGGAGCTGCAACCAGAGCCATTAACTTTAGACTAGAGCCAGGTCTTCCCTTTAATGGGCAATGCTGATGATTTTATTTATAAATGTCAGACAATCAAAATCAACAAAGTACATTAATAATCATTAGATCTTGTGGAAATTATGTATGATTGCTACAGAGATGGAACTTTCCTTTCAGAAATTATGGCATACACCAATAAAATGTTTTCTTCCTGAGTTTCCCCAGGGGAGTTATTCCTTAGGTGCATAGCCTACAAGATATCCATGAAAATGTGGTTTAGTTATTTATTTGTTTGTTTTTGAAGATTTCATCTCTGGCCAGAAGTGGGCATATAGGAAGCATACGTTTGTATTTAATAGGGCTATATTAAACATGGATATATGAACAAATAACTGCTATATAATCTTATTTTGATGGCTCACCAGCGCGTATGCAATAGTTTGCCAATGCATTGTCTTATTTCTAACGGCTATCACAGACATCTCTTCATCTACCACAGCCTTGTTAAATTGTTATCAAAATGTAACAGCCCGGGAATAAAATTCAATTACTGTGCCCTTTGCCACAAAAACAGAGAACAACAAACAACAACTAAGTAGTTTATTTGCCTGCCAAAACCATTCACATTGCGCAAGCTGAAATTTGTGAGGCTGATCTACCAGGTGAGAACTTCAGTCTGAATGTGTGCTGCATCTCCGTTGACAATCAAAGGTGAAATGGGCAGGGAGGTGCATTTCCTGGAACCATTTTCTTGGTTCTCAGCTAACAAGCAAGTAAGTTTTTGAAGTCGTTGCTTATCTTTCAGATAAGGGACACTTCTGTTCAGTCCAGGAACAGAGTTTGAGTTTACCATTTTCAGGATCAGTGTACCACTGTTTGAAGGAACTGAAGGACCAAAATTTGTCTCAAGTAGTAAGATGTACAGTGCAAGAGCAGCACTATTGTAATGCTAACTTGATGTGAAGGGACAAGTAACGTGCTGGCACAACAAACAATCTGCAAGGAGGCAGTTCTCTGATGGGCTTCGTAAGGGCTCATTAAAAACAGTTAGTAGATAGGAAATATTCTGTCTCTGGAGAGCTGACAACATATCCCCTTTGGGTAGAGAGAAGGTCTGTACCTGCATTTTGGACTTTCTTCTTGCTCCTTTCCAACGTGCTGTATTCTATGACACTCTGCTTTTAGATTGCTCCAAGTCTGAAGTTTCCTTACTGAATGAGGAATTATTTAACCACCATAACATGTAAATAAATAATATTGTCCATTATCATATTGTCAATGTGGTAACAGAATTTTTAGCTTTCTGTATCTTGGAAATCTGTTGTGTAACGAGTATATGAAGGTAACGTTTCTATCCCAACATACAACAAATCCACTGCTGTTAATACTGTTAGAGGAACGTCAGCGTACAAAGCACTGTGCACCAGGAAGAAGATGTCAAAACAAATAAGAAGCCCTTGCCTTGGAGATCTGACAGTCTAAAGGCATAACATAGCACAGTACTATAATGAACAAGCACTGAATGCTAAACGGGTCTTGTAGCCAGATTACTTCTCTCTGGGGGTAACCCTGTATCACATACAATATACTAATAATATATTCACATGACAATGTGATTAGGCAACTAGTGACAGTAGCTCTGTTTGAACAATGAAACAGAAGTAAAGAAAGTCTCATCTTTCTTTTTCTATTCTTCAATAAGAAGGTACTTATTAATTCTCTCTCAAAACATAGACCTAAGTGGCTGCTTTAAACACCCTAAGTCAGCAAAGCACTTAACATGTGATATAGTCCCATTAATGCTTGCCTAAATGCATTACTGAATGGAGAGCCACCTAAACACATAGGCAAAGTTAAATTGGAGTTAAGTGCTTTACTGAAAGGAAGCCTAAAACTGGTTGCTGAAAGTAAAAAGGAGTGAAATAATTTCTAGGGGGATAAAAGAAACCCACGGACAACATGTAAGTTAAGGAGATGGACAGAAAGAAGGTGTTCGAAATAGAGATGCAGGCCTTTCTGTCTTTTGCATTATCATTGTAGTGATTGCAGTTTTTACAGAAACTGATGAATGCATGACAATGGATATAGTTCCAGGAAGTGGATTCATCTGGGGTTCAGTTTTAAAATGAAGTGGTATCTTCCAGATTAGTACAGTGAGCAAAGCTAAAACTGTTGAAAAGAATTTTTTTTCATATTGATTTAATCTGAATCAAAACAAAAATATTTCACTTTTTTGTTTTGTTCTCCCCCGCCCCAGCTCCTATTTTCCCTTTTTTGGAGGGAGAATCCCCCCCCCAAAAGTCCACTTCTGAATTGAAAATTCTTACATTGATTCACTTTTTGATTACCCCTATTAAAAAAATGGAGTTTTATAATTAACTTCACTCAAAACACTTTGCTATCTTTTATGATGCCATCTATGAACAATTTGTTAATAGGAGGACAACAACTTTCAGACCCTAGTTCCCAATGGGTTGATGTTCGCATGGGTCACCAATAGTATAATAGGAATTTCTTCATTTTGGGCATTCCTGGTTTCCACTACCATAAGCAGGAAACTGAAAGCAAATATGTCTCTCTCTCTCTCTTTTTTTTGTCTGGCGTACCATATGGAGGAGAGCTGAACAAGAACTAATTGTCAAGAAAAGACTAAGATAACAACAAGTTGTATATAAGGTAAGTATTCTCTGTTTAGTCAAGCTGAATGCTGGACACACAGACCAAAGAACAACAACAAAATTACAACCCACAGAGAGTTATTCAAGTTTAGATAGTTTCTTCTGCTACCTTTTCTCTTGTTCATAGGAACAAGAATTTGGTGTAAAAACAAACAAACAAACAAACAAACAAAAAAAACTTCCTGCGCATATGTTGTAGTGGACAGTTAGAAACTTCACCAGCCAGAAATCTCTTTTCATAAGACCCATTGTAATAGCTATTTCTAGATTATTTCGTGTTCCCCATCCAGGGTGATTTTATATATCATATTATTCCCTCTACGCTCCAGGATTGTATTATTTTAAAGTTAAAATGAAGATAAACATTGCTATCATAGAATCTCAAGCTTGGAAGGGACCTCAGGAGGTCATCTAGTCCAACCCCCTGCTCAAAGCAGCACCAATCCCCAACTAAATCATCCCAGCCAGGGCTTCGTCAAGCCTGACCTTAAAAACCTCTAAGTAAGGAGATTCCACCACCTCCCTATGTAACCCATTCCAGTACTTCACCACCCTTCTAGTGAAAAAGTTTTTCCTAATATCCAACCTAAACCTCCCCCACTGCAACTTGAGACCATTACTCCTTATTCGGTCATCAGGTACTGAGAACAGTATAGATCCATCCTCTTTGGAACCCCCTTTCAGGTAGTTGAAAGCAGCTATCAAATCCCCTTTCATTCTTCTCTTCTGCAGACTAAACAATCCCAGTTCCTTCAGCCTCTCCTAATAAGTAATGTGCTCCAGCCCCCTAATCATTTTTGTTACCCTCCACTGGACTCTCCAATTTTTCCACATCCTGCTTGTAGTGTGGGGCTCAAAACTGGACACTGTACTCCAGATGAGGCCTCACCAATGCCGAATAGAGAGGAATGATCACGTTCCTCAATCTGCCGGCAATGCCCCTATTTATACAGCCCAAAATGCCGTTAGCCTTCTTGGCAACAAGGGCACACTGTTGACTCATATCCAGCTTCTCGTCCACTGTAAGCCCTAGGTCCTTTTCTGCAGAACTGCTGCCTAGCCACTCAGTCCCTAGTCTGTAGCAGTGCATGGGATTCTTCCATTCTAAGTGCAGCACTTTGCACTTGTCCTTGTTGAACCTCACCAGATTTCTTTTGGCCCAATCCTCTAATTTGTCTGGGTCCCTCTGTATCCTGTCCCTACCCTCCAGCATATCTACCATTCCTCCCAGTTTAATCTCATCTGCAAACTTGCCGAGGGTGCAATCCACACCGTCCTCCAGATCATTAATGAAGATATTGAACAAAACTGGCCTCAGGACCGACTCTTGGGGAACTCTGCTTGATACCAGCTGCCAACTAGACATGGAGCCATTGATCACTACCCATTAAGCCTGATGATCTAGCCAGCTTTCTATCCACCTTATAGTCCATTCATCCAGCCCATACTACTTTAACTTGCTGGCAAGAATACCGTGGGAGATGATATCAAAAGCTTTGTTAAACTCAAGGAATAACACGTCCACTGCTTTCCCCTCATCCACAGAGCCAGTTATCTCATCATAGAAGGCAATTAGGTTAGTCCGGCATGACTTGCCCTTGGTGAATCCATGCTGACTGTTCCCAATCACTTTCCTCTTCTCTAAGTGCTTCAGAATTAATTCCTTGAGGTCCTGATTTTTCCAGGGACTGAGGTGAGGCTGACTGGCCTGTAGTTCCCCGGATCCTTCTTCTTCCCTTTTTTAAAGATGGGCACTAAATTAGCCTTTTTCCAGTTATCTGGGACCTCCCTCGATTGCCATGAGTTTTCAAAGATAATGGCCAATGGTTCCGCAATCACATCCGCCAACTCCTTTAGCACCCTCGGATGCAGCACATCCGGCCCCATGGACTTGTGCTCGTCCAGCTTTTCTAAATAGTCCTGAACCACTTCTTTCTCCACAGAGGGCTGGTCACCTCCTCCCCATACTGTGCTGCCCAGTGCAGTAGTCTAACGGCTGACCTTGTTCTTGACGACAGAGGCAAAAAAAGCATTGTGTTCATTAGCTTTTTCTACATCCTCTTTCACTAGGTTGCCTCCCTCATTCAGTAAGGGGCCCACACTTTCCTTGACTTTCTTCTTGTTCCTAACATACCTGAAGAAACCCTTCTTGTTTCTCTTAACATCTCTTGCTAGCTGCAACTCCAAGTGTGATTTGGCCTTCCTGATTTCACTCCTGCATGCCTTAGCAATATTTTTATATGCCTTCCTGGTCATCTGTCCAGTGAGCTTCTTTTTTTGTTGGTTTTTGTTTTGTTTTGTTTAAGATCAGCAAGGATTTCACTGTTAAGCCAAGCTGGTCACCTGCCATATTTACTATTCTTTCTACACATCGTGATAGTTTGTTCCTGCAACCTCAATAAGGGATTCTTTAAAATACAGCCCGCTCTCCTGGATTCCTTTCCCCCTCATGTTATTCTCCCAGGGGATCCTGCCCATCAGTTCCCTGAGGGAGTCAAAGTCTGCTTTTCTGAAATCCAGGGTCCGTTTTTTACTGCTCTCCTTTCTTCCTTGTGTCAGGATCCTGAACTCGACCATCTCATGGTCACTGCCTCACAGGTTCCCATCCACTTTTGCTTCCCCTACTAATTCTTCCCTGTTTGTGAGCAGCAGGTCAAGAAGAGCTCTGCTCTTAGTTGGTTCCTCCAGCACTAGCACCAGGAAATTGTCCCCTACACTTTTCAAAAATTTCCTGTATTGTCTGTGCACCACTGTATTGTTCTCTCAGGAGATATCGGGGCGATTGAAGTCCCGCATGAGAACCAGGACCTGTGATCTAATAACTTCTGTTAGTTGCTGGAAGAAAGCCTCGTCCACCTCATTCCACTGGTCTGTGGTCTATAGCAGATTCCCACCATGACATCATGTGTGCAAAAGTAGTCTTGGAAAAGGTTAAGACTTTAAAGGAATTATTTTAAGCGTTCAAGCTTTATACACAGGTTTTGAGTCTCAGTAGTGTTTGTATTTGAAACCAAAGCCTGTCTGCACTGTAATTTGAAAACCTTACATATGTTGCAAAATGAGGAATTCCTTTTGCATTTCAGTGAGGCTCAAGGTGCAATACTCACGTTCCACCAATGTGGGTGCACAATTCATAAATTCTTCATGAAATCTTGCAGTTGTGTCCCATCAATTAAAATATGAGGAATTGAGCAACGCAAGCTGCTGCAAAAGCTTTTTTCCTCCTGATCCCTTTTTGAAGTGCGTAAGGAATATAGTTGCTGACAGGTTCAGGCAGAATATGCTAACGGTATTATTAAATGTGTACAGGATTGTCCTCAGTGCCCTTGGAACTGCACATATACACACACCCCTCCTGTTCTCTGGAACAAAAGCTGTAGACATCTCTCCTGTTTATCCTGCTGACAGCCACACACAGTTCCCTCAATAATGTACTATAGCAATCAAAAGGTACTAACCCAGAACCGAAAAGATTAAAACATTATGACAGTGGGTCTGATCCACTGAAGTCAGTGGAAAGAATCCCAGCCTCAGGGTAAAGAGGCCCTACTTCATTCACTCTACTTTTTCTTTCCTTTTTCTGGTATTCCTCTCCCGCATCCTGGTCTTTTTCAGCACTTTTTTAACCCTCTTCTCTTGCTGTACTCTTTCTATCATGTCAAAAACAGGTTTCTTGGGAAAGGAAAAGAAAATCAAAGAACAAGGAACTAAAAGTTGAATGTTCCACTGTGGAAGCATCCAGCATAGAAACAAGTTTAGACAAATCTTAAAAATAAATCTTTGCATGATCCACAAAGTTATGCTGCTAGCTCGAGAGTTATCAAAGATGTCCTATATTTTAGGGGCACATATACCACTGTGATGTTGCACCCCATAATGCTCTATGGAAATATGCTTATGAATGTATATATGACATAACTGGAATATGTTTTATGCTACATATGCCATGTAACATATCTCTGCAAAGGTTATGATCTACTGAATATATTCATCCTATTTGTATGCATGTGTCATTTTTGTATTCGAAGTTATGAATATTGGCTGTGTACTTGTTTGATTTTAAGTAGCCTTAGTAAGGCATTTGGTCAGCTTCTTAAGAAAGGAATGTGCAAGTTAAGTGCCCAATCAAGAAACACTTAACAGACAATGGGACCTTGGAAGACTCCAATCCACATAAGAAGTCTAGTTGGGGATTTCCAGGGTAGCATGTGAGCAATGGCTGCCACCTGTAAAAGTTCTGAGTCATGCATGGACATGTGATTTGCCCATATGACTCCAAAACTGCATCTTGTAGCTGGGATTCTACACGAAGGGAGGGAGGGATCTCCACCCGCAAGAGGAAGTCTATATACAGTCCTAGGAGACCCCTCCATTTGGTTTTCTGATGGATCAAGAGATAGTCTCTCCTCCCCCAAAGGATACCTGAAAGAAACTGGAACAAAGGACAGTAACCACAGGGGTGTGAGTGATTGCTGTACCAGACTAGGAGGCGGCTTGTCTGTAAAAGAAGCTTACTGGAACCTCTCTGAGGGTGAGATTTCATCTGTAATCACTTTCTTACGGTATTAGCTTAGACTTGCGTGTTTTATTTTATTTTGCTTGGTAATTCACTTTGTTCTGTCTATTACTTGGAACCACTGAAATCCTACTTTTTGTATTTAATAAAATCACTTTTTACTTATTAATTAACCCAGAGTATGTATTAATACCTGGGGGGGGGGGCACACAGCTGTGCATATTTCTCTATCAGTGTTATAGAGAGCGAACAATGTATGAGTTTACCCTGTATAAGCTTTATACAGGGTAAAACGTATTTGAGGTTTGGACCCCATTGGGAGCTGGGCATCTGAGTGTTGGCGACAGGAGCACTTCTTAAGCTGTTTCAGTTAAGCCTGCAGCTGTTGGGGGATGTGGTTCAGACCTGGGTCTGGGTTTGTAGCAGGCAAGTGTGTCTGGCTCAATCCAGGCAGGGCACTGAAGTCCTAAGCTGGCAGGGAAAACAGACTCAGAGGTAGTCTCAGCACATCAGGTGGCAGTTCACAAGGGGTTTTCTGTGATCCAACCCGTCACAGCACCCTCCTTGTGGAAGGTTCTACAATCCTTCTATTCAGGGCCGGCTTTAGGCCAATTCCACCAATTCCCCCGAATCGGGCCCCGCACCTAAGAGGGCCCCGCGCCCAGTGGCAGGGCCACCGGAGGGGAGGGGAGAAAGAAGTGGCCGAGAATCCCTTCCCTGGCTAGAGGCTCCTTCTTAATTTTTACTCACCCGGTGGCGCTCTGGGTCTTCGGCGGCACTTCAGCAGCGGGTCCTTCACTCGCTCCGGGTCTTCGGCAGCACTTCGGCAGCAGGTCTTTCAGTGCTGCCGAAGACCCGGAGCGAGTGAAAGACCCGAAGACTAGGAGCGCCGCCCGGTGCGTACAAGCCCCACGTGTTTTTTTACTTAGTTTTTTTTTTTAGTCATCCCTGCCGGGGCCCCGTCGAAACTGTTCGAATCGGGCCCCGCACTTCCTAAAGCCGGCCCTGCTTCTATTGCACAGCCATACATTCCCCTTTATCTGGCAAGAATGCATGGTCTGTGTCTCTTTTGCCCCCTTTGTGTACCTGCTTTCTACATCTCATTCTCCCCATTTCCCAGCATACTCACCATAAAACACCACCCTTCTCCCCACAATGCTCCCGTACCCCTTTCTCCAGGACCCTCCTCCTCAATCATTTAGGACCCCCTCTCCCTGAATTCCTGTTCCTATACTTCAGGAACTCTCACAGTGTCCCCCAGAAAACCAACTCCAAACTCCACTGTGTTCTATACTCATCTCTGTTAAGATTTCTTAGAGCTGCTGTGGCCACAGCCTCTTGCAAATCTTCAGGATTCTGCTCCCTGTCTCCTGCTTCTATGCACTTAACACATGTGCTCTCAAGCATCTGACTTGAGCTCATCCTCTGCTCAAGTGCTTCACTGTTGGAAGCTGGATTCCTCAATGACAACTGAGTAGAGGAATAGTAGTAGTTCAGGTTTACCCACATTCCCAAAAGCCTGGCCTGTCTACAACAGATCCCTCTTGAGGCTGCTGCACCATCCATTTGTGAAACTCTATGGTCTCTGATGATTGCCCCCCTCCACACACACAAAATCACGGACACCACAAGAAGATGGTGTAAGAACTAGCATAAGCAACAGAGCAATACTTTCAAGTACATTAAGTGATGGATAAACAAAGGAATTGAGGAGAACCACACAAGAAGACAACTTGAGAGAAGAGAGAATAAGTCTACTGGCATATTGTTGTTTAGCCAGGTGTGAGTGTGTCCCTCTGGATGATCAGATTTAAATTTAAGGTTGCTGTGACAGGATAAACTACATGTCTGGATCCTGAGATGAGGAGGTGGGTGACTGGAGAATCCTGGAGCTGGGTCAGAAAATGGTAGAACTCCAGGGTTTTCAAACCAAAGTCCTCCCCCCTTGCCCTTCTCAAACCCCAGTTGGGTAATATAGTTGCCAAGACAAACCAAATAAGCAAATATGTAGCAGTGATCATCATCACTAGAATTGCAGAGATTGGCGCACAGTGGGACCTGTAGTAAGCTGGGGATAAGGTATCCAAATTTAGGGTGTTGGGCAACTTTCCAAGCAGGACATTTTCAGGACCTAACAACCTTGGCATGTCCCTTACTACTGGAAACTAGATAGAGTACATCTTCATGCCATTTGTCACAACAATGTATTCAGTGGAATGCCTGAGAAGATTGTATCCATTCAGAAATAGAACCATTGCCATCATACTGCAGTGAACGAACACTAAAAGCAACAGCAAATTGACAAATATCAAATGGGCTAATCTGACTTTTTGACCAGCATGACCTATTGTATCATCCAGGATTCTGACACGTTATTAAGAGATGCACTAAAAACACCTTTGCCTGCAGAATTCAGATGCATAATAGACAAGATGGATTTGCAGAATGAAAGCTTTTATTATACAGAAAAGAAAAAGATGTACAGGGTGCTGCTAGGAAAAACAAAGGGTGAAGGTGACTCCTTCAAAATTGTTGCTATTGCTTTTTACAACACACAGTGGTATATACCTGGTTTAAGTTTCTATGAAAAAAACTCCATATGCTGCCAAGCCATCTATTAAATACTAAATCATCACTTTCTTTTTGCAGGTAAAACTTCCACTAAATTCAATGGAAGCCATACATATGTCTGATGGGAGAAGTTTCTTAGACAGTATTTACTAAAAAGTAGTTAACTCATAAATTTAAGTATTTATCTAGCCCTGATCTAAACACAAAGTTGCACAGTGTAACTAAAGGTTTTGCTTTTAAACTGATTTAATTAAACTGGCCTGACTGTGTGTAAACACACAAATCAATTTGAACCTGGTTTATAATGGATTAGTTTGCACCAGTAAATTTGTGCAAGCTGAACTGACGCAACCAGTTTTAAACCCATACAAGTGTTTCCACATAAGGGTTTGCTCTTGTTAACTAAATTATTTTAACTGATATAAATTGCACTAGTGCAAATTGTGTGTGCAGATATGCCTTAAGCCAGTGCACTTTTTCTATTATAGACAAAATCTTATGTTAAGAGGGTATCCTGAGAGTTAGTTTATTTTTTCTGCTACACCCAAATTCTCCAATTATTCCCCCCAATAATTTTATTCTTCTGAACAGACAATTCATAGACCCAGAAACTAAGAGAACACTATATTTACAAACAGTGTCTTATTATATTTACTTTTCCCTATAGTTTGCCTAGTAGCGGTGCAGCTAATAAATACAAGTTGCTGCTGAAAGAAGATATACAGTGTTTATATCATGTATAAATATACAGTGTGTTAGCTACATTTGCTGTACCTGTGTTAGGTCCTAGCTTGCAAAATGTTTTCCCCCCAGTGATAAGGATGATAAGCAATGAGTCAATCATGTAGTTTTAGAAACAGTCACCATATTCCTGAACAATTGATTTTTATTTAATTGACAATACCTATTTTCTAGATTTACCAATATACTCTATCTAGCACACTCAATGCCCACACCTTCTTACTTACTACAATATGCTGAAGTAATAAACTGTGTTTTAACACACAAAACAAAACATTTTAAAATATAATTGCAGTATGTAGTGGATCATATTTCCTTTCATTATTATGGTCCCAATTCAGCAAAGCATTGAAGCACATAATTAGCTTAAAGCATATGCTTAAATATCATTGAAGTCAATTGCACTAACATTAACCACATGTCTAAGCTTATGTTTAAATACTTTGTTGATACAAGACCTGATTCAGCACGTATATGAAAGAAAGAATTTAATTCTATTGCCCGACTTGATCTGCTTTATTTCCCCTGAAAGAATCAGAATTAAAATCAAAAGTTTAAGAAAGGCTTATCTGATCGTGGCCCATTGATTTATCAGACATTTAGAATGATAGATTTGCGAGATCTCAGGTCATCACAGTGGGTCTAAATCATGCATTCCACAGGGAAATCCAGCAGAAGGGCAGAAAAATGTGAACAGATTTAGCCACCTCCAGGAAGTAGCCAAGGACTCACGGTCCCTCAAAAGCCACAGATGTCTCAAGAGCTGCCAGGAAACTCCTCAGAACACAGAGCATCCAATTGTTTTCAACCACTGTTGGGGCTCGCACTCACATATAAGATGGCTACCAGAAGAGGCGTGCTGCCAGTGCCTCTCTGCCAGTGGCTGCCCCAGAAATCTCTTTCGGAGCACGGTGTGGTGTGTGTTAAAGAGAAAGAAACAGGATCAGCATTTTCTTGTACTGGAAAATTCCTCCTCATTTACTTGCAGGAATTCAATAGAGAATTGTTATCTCCCAGCTCTTTTTCCTCACTCATACCCAGATGCAAAATGACCTTCCGCAGAGTCAGCTGGAGAGATAGATATTGAACCTTAGGCTAACCCACCTAATTTCTTAAGAAGAAAATTGGCCCTTTGTATCAATCTCTCCTACTTTTCCTTCCCTGTCTGATATTTTTAATAATGTACATTCTTGCCCAGTGTCTCTAATGTTGATCCTGAAGATAAAAGATGAACGGACCTAAATGAATGTTCATGTGTTAGAAGAAATTAAAGAAGTCAATCTTGAATATAAAATATTAAAAATGAATAGGTCTTAACGCACACACCCTCCTACACTCCCAGTTAGTGTATGGTACATGACAGATCAAAAACCTAAAAGACACAATAGGTAAAATATCTGTGCATCTCCTCCTTCATAACATCCTGGATACATGTTCAAAACACCAAAGTTTTGGCTGAAAATTGTGTGTAATGGTCTAGGGATCTATTATTTTTTCCCCCGTGGATTCATAATCAGATACCTGTACAGCACATAGTTTAGAAGAACACAGCACAGATCTGGTCTCTTTCCTTTCCCCTAAATGCTTTAATTTACTATAAATTATTGTTTTCCATCAAATTGTATAGCCTAATGTTTCTTGAGGTCTGTGAAAGGTATAATATATGCTAAACTATGCATGGATAAGGATGAAATTGAGCTTGAGGTTGGGGGAGAAGGCATTTGCCATCCTCAGCTAGTAAAGCAGTGCTGGCTGCACACAATTCTGCATCATCTTTGGCATGAATGAGGACCAAGAGCTGTTTCACAATAAAATGGATGGAATTTATCTCCACTTCCATAAACTGTAACAGTGATATAATTACACTTTTACCTGCTTGTTTTAAAGGGATTTGAAATTTTCATTACTTTTCATCCCTGCATGCAACAATGCATCTGGCCAAGAGGACCAGATGGGAGCGGAACAGGCCACAAAACCCACATCACTGAAATGGGTATCATAAAGATAATAACTCAGCAGCACTATTTTTCAAATATTTCCAACGAAATAAATTCTGCTCACCATATGTCCCTTGCTACAATGGGCAATTCAATGCTTGAGTCTTAATTATTGTTCTAAAATGTTGCAGCCTCATTTCCCGTTCACTGATAACCTAATTGATTTGCTGGTGAATTAACAGAACATTTGACATTGATGCTATTTCCGTATTAAGAGAATTAATTCTGTTAACTCACTACAATTCCATAACAATATTTCCTAATAAGGATATAAATGCAGTTATGCATAAATAAATAAAAAGTAAAGAGCATAGGGTCTGTTGTATTAATTTAGGTGGAATATATAGGCCCCAAGAGTCAAACGTGTTAACAACATTGAACAGTTTTAAACAAGTTCTGGGGTTTGGTATACAGAGACCTCAGGCTGCTTAGTACCATGGTGCACACAGTGTTAATAACTTTTATTAAAGATACAGAAAACAAGAAAAATAAAGTAAAGCATTTGTAATGTAAAGTATTAAGAAAGATTTTCATTTTAACAACATCCCGTATTCCTTTTAGCCATAGTGTGTCTTTAGAAGGCAGGAGGGAAACATCCTTGTCTGACAATTTCTTACATAGTATTAAAGATAACTACTATCCTTTATAGGGAAAAGGGAAGAAGTTAGCTGAAATGGGCAGTAGCTGTTCTCACTGTTGCTAATGTCTAATCCCATTTCCTAGCAGACAAAACAAGACAAACACACACAGGAGGAGAGGTACAAGAAAAGCAATGGTAGAAGATGCCTCAGTCGCTGGTATTGACTCTCACTTGCAACCTCATAGCTGGAAAAACATAAGCACAGTCTTATTAGCCATTCTGAGACCTGGCAAACTGGTACCAGCATCGAGCTGTTCAGGGCATTGCCATTAGCTGCCTTTCTGGTCACAGGCTCATAGCAGTGTTGCAAAATACACAGTCTTGGCCAGCTAAGCCAGACTTTTATTAACAAATGGCAAAAGGAGAGAGATAGGAAAGAGAAGAAATAAGATGGGGAAGAAAAGGGTACAAGGGGAATATGTGTGTGTGTGTGTGTGTGTGTGTGTGTATGTGTGTGTAGGGGGAGGGGTGCAACAGAATCTCTCACATCCGAGGTGATATTTGGGAATTAGCTGGAGCGGGCAATGTCATCTGGCTCCCTCTGGTTGGCATGGTCTGGTCAGGATACTGTGAGACTCTATGCTATTATATTCACCACTTTTACAAGACTATGGTACATTTTGTACAAAGTATGCCTTGTGAGGTATCATTTGAAAAGTCATAACCTGTTGAACATTATTATTCAATTGAAATATGTGTAGCAACACTACACGTGAAGTTATAAGATTCTACTGCATGACTGTTACTGAAATATGTTGTAATTCTGGGTAACACCCACAAACCAGTTTTTCCAGAGACAAAGACACACTGGCCACAGCCAAATGTTAAAGAGCTATCATCTGCTGAAGCAGCCATTCTCCAGCAGTGGGAAGAGGTAAACAAGAAATTTACATTTCATCACAGGGACAATTCAAAGCTCACATAGATATGAGACTGCTTGTTGCTTGCATCCCAGATGGGGGCAATCCTTGAACAAGGGAGACGGGTATAAGAAGGAGAGACAGTGGCCTCCACCTCACCTCTCTCTCCCCCGCATCTCTACTCACTGCAGCTTTTAAGTTCACTTAGCTTGTTAAATTAGGTATTAGCTTGCATTTTACTCTTCGTTTCTTTTGTAACCAATCCTGACTTTTATGCATCATCACTTGTAATCACTTAAAATCTATCTTTCGATAGTTAAACTTATCTTATTGTTTTATTCTAACCAGTGTGTTTGGATTAAAGTGTGTGGGAAACTCCATTTGGAATAACAAGGCTTCTGTATTATCATTTTCCTTTGATTAAATGACAGACTTTCTAGAGCTTGTACTATTCAGAAGGTACTGAGGAGTACAAGACACAAATTTCTGGTGGGACAAGATTGTGACTAGAAATGTGCAGATGTCACCCTGCATGTAATTCATGACTGGTCAAAGTACTCATGTATTTAGTTGGGAGTGATTTTGCATGCTGAAGGCTGTGTGAGCAAGCCAGGAATGGATGTTCTGACAGCAAAGAAGTGTAAGAGGCACCCCAGGCTAGAGAGTTAAGGGGACACAGCTGTTCAAAGGTTCAGATTGTACCCCAGATACGGTCACAGATACCTCTCTGGCTCAGGATGATGAAGGCCCACCAGTGTTATGGTAGATCCGGGGGTCCCAGAAGATGGTGGGGGAGGCATCCAGGATGATGAAACTCACTTCTTCCTATTCTACTGTCTTTTAGGGAGCCAACATGTGCATGTGTCTGTTCATATCTACTCCTACCCCAGTCCTTTTTTTAAAAAAAAGGATGGCAAGAAAGACCGATGGGTGGAATAGCCCACGCCCTCATTATTTTGTTCAAGAATTTGGTTTAATTTCAGACACTCCAATTTTGGTCCATTGATTTCCAGTCACACACTTTTCTTATTTACCCAGCATGATCTTAACACCGTTCATGAATGATATAAGTAGGCATTTTCAT
This sequence comes from Chrysemys picta bellii, assembly GCF_011386835.1. Lineage (NCBI taxonomy): Eukaryota > Metazoa > Chordata > Testudines > Emydidae > Chrysemys > Chrysemys picta. The sequence continues at coordinate 114,901,108 of NC_088796.1, forward strand.
TTAGATTAATTTAGTGTGTTTCTCTTTTACATCTTTTCCCATCGACATTGTTATAAGTTATGGTGAGAGCTTATAAACTTTTATCCACTTTCCCACACTTGAGCTCGCAATTTGGGTAATTTGTAGGCCCAGTTATCACAGGCCTTGATTCCACAAAATGTCTGTGTGACGCACAATTGGGAGCATAAGGTGCTTTGCTCCAGTACATATATGTGTATGTGATAAATGAAAGGGGGGGAGGGGAGATAGCTCCCTTTTATGGACACCCAGCCAGCCAGTAGCTATAAAATTCCTCTTAGTAGCTGTTCTCTAATTGCTCTATCTGTAAAGGGTTAAAAAGTCTCACTGCTATACATAGGTAAAAGGAAGTGAGTGGGCACCTGGCCAAAAGAGCCAATGGGAAGGCTAGAACTTTTTTAAATTGAAACAAGACTCCCTTTTGTCTGTCTGTTGTTGTTCTCCCGGGGAGAGGCGGGCAATGCAGTTATGCTGTGAGAAGCATGAGCTAGGTATGAAAAAATAATCAGTATCATACCTAGAAACTACTCATTTAAAACCCCAGATATGTATGTAGATCAGGAAGTGCCTAGGAAGATGCGATTAGGTTTATTCCTTTTATTTCTTTATGGCTTGTGGATTCCTCTGTGCTAACTCCAGGTACTTTTGTTTTGCTTGTAACCTTTAAGCTGGTCCTCAAGAAGCTATTCTTGATGCTTAATCCCTGTCGGTTTTGTTTTTAAATATAGCAAATGCCTAAGTTCCCAGATGTATTTTCTTTCTTTTTTATTAATAAAATTTTCCTTTTGTAAGAATAGAATTGGATTTTTCTGTCTTAAGAGGTTTGTGCACATGTTTTTTAATTAGCTGGTGGCAACAGCGGATTTCCTCCCCCCCTCCACCCCAGCTCTTCCCTGGAAGGGGGGAGGGGGTAAAGGGCTTGAGGGTGCCCCACAGGAAGGAATTCCCAAGTGCACCTTCCTGGGTTCTCAAAGGGGTTCTCCACTTGGGTGGTGGACAATCCAAGGTCAGAGAAAAGCTGTAACCTTGGGATGTTACAAGCCTGGAGTGGCCAGTATTAATTTTTAAAATCCTTGTGGTCCCCCATCTACTGTATTCGAAGTGCCAGAGTGGGGATTTAGCCTTGACAGTGTATTTAAGATTAAAAACTTGGGTGTTGTTTTTAAAAATGAGTGCCTTAAATTAGGTTTCAGGGTTGAGAGTTTATAGCTAATTAGGGAATTTAGAGATGACTCCCTTTAATGGTAATGCGAGTGGCATCTAAATTCCCTAGTTTGCTTTAAAAATCTCAACCTTACCAGCATATTTAGACATCACAATAAACGTTCTGATTTTCAAAAAGAAGCGTTCAACACCCAGCAGCTCTGACTGAAGTCAATGGTAGCTGCTCGTTAGGGGCCTGCATGGAGTAACTATTATTGTGATGTAGACTGTGGCTGCAGAGATCAAAGGCCGTCTTCCATTTTGCAAAGTGGTGGGGCAGGGAGGTGGAGAAAACTAACTGTTTAAAGCATACAGCAGGCTCTCATTGCTGTGTTACATAAAGTAATCTAGCTGGGCAACAGAAGCTCTCTGTGCCCTAAGAACAACAACAGGCTGCCATAGCAGGACAGTCTGTAAAGTCAGAGCCTTACTTAGGGTCCTCAATGATTTAGGATCCTAACTCTTGTGGGGAACTAAACTTTTAAGAGAATCTGGCAAGAGCTAGTTAGAACAGGTTGTTAAGCAGAGGCTCATGTCATGCAAAGATAATCGGCTAGAAATCAGACATTGAATGATTCAGACCTCTGTCAGACTCCTTGGCTAAATAATTCCTCAACACCACAACTACAGCCATCCAGTTTTTAAGAAGTCTGGCCTAGGTATAGTTCTTGGCACTGAGAGATATTAAGACTCAAGTGTGTTATGTAACCACTCCATTCTCCTAAAGAGCACAGGGTAATAAAGAAGTTAGACGGTGATACAGAATTTCTGATGAGACATGGTAGATGGCACATGAACATACATACGATATTCAGCAGGTTAACTAGAGGCCTAGCAACGTGCTCGCATCCTTGACCTTACTCTTGCTACTAAGCCGGAGTAACTTGGTGGCTGCACAGCAACAGCATTCATTAATGCAGGATCAGGCTCCCTTCTGCCATCGGTCAGACTTTTTATATTGCACCTTCTATGCGCAACCTGCATTACTAAGAATCAAGCATCTATCACTAAACCCAGTGGCTCTTAACCTTTACTGCAGCCTGCACCCCTTTGGTTCTCAAAATATGTTCTCGCCCCCCTTATCAAAAACCAAAATATGTTCTCACATCCCTTAAACCTATATATATTTTTGTTTGTATAATGTTAATAAATACATAGGTTTGATGAAACAAAGTAGTTGTACTTACGTGCTTGTGCTTAATTTATGTTTTCAATGATTTACCGTGTAAAAAAAATCTAGCATGTCTCGCACTCCCAGAAAGGGCATCTCGCTCCCCAGGATTAAACCAATGTATATGGATATAAGAAGTGCTAAATGGTAGCAGCTCATGCTCCATTTATGACAGTAGACTAAGGACACTAGAAGATCAAAGACACACGGAGTGCCATTTGAACAGAGTCATACCTCAAGTGTCTGTACGTATTCTTTTATATTTTAAATAATTATGGAGCGTTTTAATTTAAACCGGTGATACACCCAACTGTGCAGATACCATTTCTACTCAGACTAGTGATGGGCACAACAATTCAGAGAGATCTTGGAAATAACCCAAATTTCCACCAGAACTTAAACAGGATCTTTATTAATGTTAATTGAATTGTCAAACAGGATTCTAGGGACTTTACAGAAAGCTAAAAAACAGAGGCCCATGCCAGTCACACTTTATAATTTAACTAGACAACATACAAATGAGGGATGGGGATTGGAAAGCAACAATAATGACATGGCTAGACAGTGAGGACAAGCAGGCATCTTGTTGAGTTCCATGGGCTATTTTTGTCATTACATGTATTATTTTGAGAATTAATCATTGATTAAGTCCCACCAGAGAGGTGACAATAAAGTTACACATATTTTGTTACAACTGCATTTTCAGAACAGCTTTGTGGAAGAGAAAATGGAGTCAAGGAGCCAAATCTGGTGTACATCAGCATTACCCCACTGAAAAGTCAGTCAAGCTACACTGACTTATACCAGCTGAGAATCTGGAACCTGGTACTTACCCACAGCATATAGTGGGAGGTCTGATCCTAATGTCACTCTTCTCCCCCACATACATACATCCCCTCACCAAGAATAAATATCAGCCAGCGCAATGAAAATTTAATCTGAACATCTCTAAAGGAAATTATGTCAGGTCCTTGTTTATAATATATTTAACTTGATGAATATGCTTTCCCAAGGTTCTATGAGAGATACCTAGCAACATCACATAGCAGCAAGGGTGATTTAATATAAAAGTAACGAACATACAATCGAAAGCATGTACAAACCAAATAGGTATTAATTTTACTCTGGAAAATAAATAATACTGTTCAAAAATAATCATGTTTTTAATATACAGAGAAGACAAATAGTTTTGTTTGAAATTCAGCAGCTAAAAAAAAAAAAAAAGAATATGGGAACGGCTGGCTTAGCAAGGATAACCAATGAGGTGTTGAAATAAGTTCTGGGTTTTCTCAACGTGATTTGTAAAGCTATTAACCTCTCACAGTGCTCATGAATTTATTATACTCATAGGCAACATTCTCCAGTAATTTGTCTTTAGAAGCATTTAGGCAAAATAAGGAAATCATGCTTTATCTAGCACAATGTGATAATGCTATAGTTTAGAGAGCTCAGTCAAGGTAAGAGGGAACACACAAGTAATTAAAAGGTTCAAAATAATTGCCAGCCTGGGCCACTTTAAAACATTTTTAGCCCATAGTTATGAAAACTCCTGAATTCACAAGAGGCCCCTTTAAAACAAAGAAGTTGAGCTGTGTTCTCCTTGCTATTCAGGGCTAACAGGTCTCACTATTAAAACTCTACCTTGAAGTAAGTGTGAAAGCAAGTACTGCATCTAGGTCCTTATCGATCCTTTTATAAGGATATGTCTAAGCAATGAGCGAGGGGTGTACCCATACGCTAGCTTTCATTGAGCTAGATAGAGTATAAATAGTAGCCTACCCATGGTAGTACGGCGGCAGCAGCAGCAATACAAACGCACCTTAAACCAGCAGGTATGTTCTTGGCATGGCTAAGGCAAGCCACTGCTGCCCATGCTACTGCAGTTACACGGCTAAGTAAGGCGTAGTACAGGGGAAGCTGAAAGCCAGCAGCATATGGATTTTTTCCCCCCCAGGAAAGATAGTCAATGCATTTATTTATTTATTTTTTTACACAAATGAAAGATGGGTCTTATTTCATGTCTAAAAAAGTATTTTATTTATATTAAATATCCATATAATTACCATTTAGAGCTGGCCAAGCTTTCATATCCATTTAAAATATTTTTTAAACTTTACTTTCCAAGTGTTGACCAGCTTATAACTGCTTAAAAAAATTCCCCACAGAAATTAAAAGTTACCAACAATGTATTGTCCCAAATGAAAATTCAAGACATTTCTTCTTGCTCTACAAATAGCCCAATAGGGAATTACTGTCATCCTCTCTGGATGTTTAAGTTTTAAATTTATTCCATATTTAGATTGACAACTGCACTTGATTACATACCTAACACTGCAAGCCAATAAAATGCATATTCCATAGGTGTGACCAAATCCACGAGTAGATTGGATTAGTCTTCTCCCCCACAGTACTACCTGACCCTGTATGCTACTCAGCACAAACAAAGCCCTGTTTTCTCAGTATGGGCATAATGGTCCAACTGTGTAGATCAATGTATGGGATTGGAGCCTTAAATTCTGTAGCGATAGATGCCTTAGAAGAGATAGTGACTAAGGACTTGCTCTTGTGAAAGGGAATTGGGATTAATGGAATGAGCTGGGAAGCCGTTCTAGCAGCAGTCAAGAAGCATGCTCTGATTGCAGTGAGAGAAAGGATCACCAAGAGTTTTGGAAAGAGAAGAAGCAGAGGCAGAAAAGAGCCCATACAAGCATTTGGGGGATGGAGGCAGAAAGGGAACACAAAAGCCCATGTAGAGCATGGAACCAGGAGTCCCATCCATGAGTTACAGAACAACATTCTGTTTAAGACGGCACATTGAGGTAAGGGGCTGTCATTTTATCTCAAGATTCAGCTGATTTGCACAAGCCACTCGAGCTTCAGTCTCAGAATCAGATTTCTCAAGCTGAATCAATTGGCTTGTTTCACTGCAATATCACGGTCGGGGGACGTCTCACAGAAATGAAATAGAGAACTGCCCTTATGAAATACCCTTTGGCCTAGGTGACAGCCATGAGATCATGAGTTCTGGTCTACCTAGTTATATTTCTGTGCACTTAAGACCTTATTACTGACAAAGATGTCTTCTCCCAAGCCTAGAATTAATTTCTTCTGCTTATTATAGGATAGACATTTCAGTTCCCCATCAAACCCAAACACACATATATTGGTACTTGTCTCTCTCACTGCCATTTATTTTTATCTTTTGCCTCAGGGAGTCATTTACAGATACAGATTAATTTAACCTTTAAACAATCAACAGCAACTAGATACAAACCCCTCAATAATTAGTCATGCTCTTAAGCATACAAGTGAAAGTGACTTATTTGAACCTATCAACCTGTATGACAACCTAGTCTGTCAGGAAGCTTTACTTTAACGAAAAGCAACAATTTTATCCAGTCAGAAAACCATTAGAACACTAAAATTATTTAGTTGTCATAAAGCCCCTCAACCATGAGCTCTCTAATTATTTAGAAATTGTATAAGGCTGTCTGAAAGAGGAAGCAATTTCTCCCATTTATTTACGAATACTTGTCATTTGTTTAATAACTTGCAATGATTTATGTAGATGTATGTAGAGTGTTATTAGTACAATTCAGATAAATGTAGATGGGGTCTGCTAAGTCCTGAATATGTTTTGCTAAGCATATTTTCATTTTTTGCCTGTCAAAATCAAAGACAAGATTTTATTTTTCTTAAAGGCAAATCCAAATGAGTGATACCAAGTAATATACACAAAAACCAATTTTTGAAGAGTTTGCATTGAGTACATCTAATGTAGATGAAAAATGCCAAGTTGGAGAATAAAAGCCCCAGTGTAGCCACCAAAAGGGTACAGCAGTAGAACAAGTTTATGCATGTGCATCCTGTATCCTGCCAAACAGGGATCAAGTCCAGGGGTGAGTCTCAGTGTAAAATCCTTTAGTTGACCTTGGTAGAAAAGTAAGGTGCCAATGAGTCCCAGCTGTGACTTTGCTTCTATATTTCCCCAATCCATTTAGGAATAGAACTAAGCCCACCAACTACTTAATATAAACCACAAAAGTAATACAATTTGGTTCTGACTTAAGTTGCAAAAGTCTGGGGAGGGGACAGAATAATGAAGCCAAAATTCCACCGATAGTTTGTGTCAAGAAAAACACTAGGAAGATTTCAAGAAGTCTATATACAATACACATTTCTCATGGTGTAGCCTTTTAAAAAAAAAAGGGGGGGGGGGGCAAAAAACACAGAGAACTATGGGATTATTAAACAGCCATGACTTTTTGTTAAAAGAGTAAATATAGCATGAAAGAGTCTGAAAAAATGTATTATTTAGTGTTGGAATCAATTCCAGTCCCTTGAAGTAATACTGAATTTAGAAATTCTTTAAAAGTATGAAAACTGAACTACATAGGCCTGGTCTACACTACGAGTTTAGGTCGACTTTAGCAGGGTTAAATTGAATTAAGCCTGGACATGTCCACACGACGAAGCCCTTTCTTTCAACTTAAAGGGCCCTTTAAACCGGTTTCTTTACTCCACCTCCGATGAGGGGATTAGCACTAAAATCGGCCTTTGCGGGTCGGATTTGGGGTAGTGTGGACGGAATTTGACGTTATTGGCCTCCGGGAGCTATCCCACAGTGCTTCATTGTGACGGCTCTGGACAGCACTCTCAACTCAGATGCACTGACCATGTAGACAGGAAAAGCCCCGCGAACTTTAGAATTTCATTTCCTGTTTGCCCAGCGTGGAGAGCACAGGTGATCACACAGAGCTCATCAGCACAGGTAACGATGATGGAGACCCAGGATCGCAAAAGAGCTCCAGCATGGACAGAACGGGAGGTACGGGATCTGCTCGCCATATGGGGAGACGAATCAGTGCTAGCTGAACTCCGTAGCAGTAAACAAAATGGCAAAATATTAGAAAAGGTCTCAAAGGCCATGAAGGACAAAGGCCATAACAGGGACACACAGCAGTGCCGCGTGAAAATTAAGGAGCTAAGGCAAGCCTACCACAAAGCCAGAGAGGCAAACGGAAGGTCCGGGTCAGAGCCGCAAACATGCTGCTTCTACGCGGAGCTGCATGCCATTCTAGGGGGTGCAGCCACCACTACCCCAACCGTGTGCTTTGACTCCGTCAATGGAGAAACACGTAACAGGGAAGTGGGTTCGGGGTACGCGGAAGATGATGATGAAGACAGCTCACAGCAAGGAAGCGGAGAAACTGGTTTCCCCAACAGCCAGGATATGTTTATCACCCTGGACCTGGAATCTGTAACCCCCGAACTCACCCAAGGCGTGTGCCCTCAGGGTCTGGGAGCTCAAGGGACCTCTGGTGAGTGTACCTTTGTAAATATTACACATGGTTTAAAAGCAAGCGTGTTTAATGATTAATTTGCCCTGGCAATCACGGCCAGTACAGCTACTGGAAAAGTCTGTTAACGTGTATGGAGATGGAGCGGAAATCCTCCAGGGACATCTCCAGAAAGCTCTCCTTCATGTACTCCCAAAGCCTTTGCAAAAGGTTTCTGGGGAGGGCTGCCTTATCCCGTCCACCATGGTAGGACACTTTACCACACCAGTCCAGTAGCACGTACTCTGGAATCATTGCATAACAAAGCATGGCAGCGTATGGTCCCGGTGCTTGCTGGCATGCAGACAACATCCATTCCTTATCTCTCTTTGTTATCCTCAGGAGAGTTATATCATTCATGGTTACCTGGTTGAAATGGGGTGATTTTATTAAGGGGGCATTCAGAGGTGCCCGTTCCAGCTCGGCTGAACAGAAATGTTCGCCGCTGTTAGCCACGCAGTGGGGAGGGGGGGAAGTGAAGGGATCATCCCAGAGAATTGGGTGTGTGTGTGGGGGAGGGGGGATAGTTGGGTTTGTGCTGCATGTTAATCCGGAAACCCCAGCCCCTCCTTTTACATTGCAAACCCATTTTAAATGGCCAACCCAATGGGTCCTTGGTATGGGAAATGAGGGCGCTACTGTTTGAAACCATTCCCACATGTTATGAGGATTAAAAAAGCCAAAAGACTGTGGCTTACCATGGCTGCCTGCAAGCCGAATTCTGTTGCCTGGCACTGCGTGAGTGGTCTCTCACAGCAAACCGGCAGGCCCTCAATATAAGAGGAAAAATGCGACCTTGTAACGAAAGCACATGTGCTGTGTAATGTGAACAGCAAAATTTAACGTGAAAGAGTGTACCCATTGTTCTCTAAAATGTGTCTTTTTTAACCACCTCTCCCTTCTCCTCCACCAGCTGCAAATGTTTCTCCTTGGCAGAGGCTAGCAAAGATTAGAAGGAGAAAACGGCGGACTCGGGATGATATGTTCACGGAGCTTCAGATGTCCTCCCACGCTGAAAGATCACAGCAGAATGCGTGGACGCAGTCAATGTCAGACTACAGAAAAGCACAATATGAACGAGAGGAGAGGTGGCGGGCTGAACAGAGCAAGTGGCGGGCTGAAGATGATAGGTGGTGTCAGCTTGCAGACAGAAGGCAAGAGTCGATGCTCCAGCATATGAGTGAGCTGCAGGAAAGGCAGCAGGAGCAGAGACCGCCGCTACAGCCCCTGTGTAACCAACAGCCCTCCTCACCCAGATGCCCAAGAACACGGTGGGGGGGCCTCCAGCCACCCAGTCACTCCACCCCAGATGATTGCCCGAGCATCGGAAGGCTGGCCTTCAATAAGTGTTAAAGTTTTAAACTGCAGTGTGTCCTTTTCCTTCCCTCCTCCCCCACCCCTCTCGGGCTATCTTGGTAGTTATCCCCCTAGTTGTGTGATGAATTAATAAAGAATGCATGAATGTGAAGTAACAATGACTTTATTGCCTCTGCAAGTGGTGCTCGAAGGGGGGAGGGGAAGGTGGGGTGGTTGGTTTACAGGGAAGTAGAGTGAACCAGGTGCGGGGGGGCGGAGGGTTCATCAAGGAGAAACAAACAGAAGTTTCACACCGTAGCCTGGCCAGTCACAAAACTCGTTTTCAAAGCTTCTCTGATGTGCACCACGCCCTGCTGTACTCTTTAAACCGCCCTGGTGTCTGGCTGCGCGTAATCAGCAGCCAGGCGATTTGCCTCAACCTCCCACTCCGTCATAAATGTCTCCCCCTTACTCTCACAGATACTGTGGAGCGCACAGCAAGCAGCAATAACAACGGGGATATTCTTTTCACTGAGGTCTGAGCGAGTCAGTAAGCTGCGCCAGCGCGCTTTTAAACGTCCAAATGCACATTCCACCACCATTCGGCACTTGCTCAGCCTATAGTTGAACAGGTCCTGACTACTGTCCAGGCTGCCTGTGTACGGCTTCATGAGCCATGGCATTAAGGGGTAGGCTGGGTCCCCAAGGATAACTATAGGCATTTCAACATCCCCAACGGTTATTTTCTGGTCCAGGAAGAAAGTCTCTTCCTCCAGCTTTCGAAACAGACCAGAGTGCCTGAAGACGCGAGCATCATGTACCTTTCCCGGCCATCCCACGTTGATGTTGTTGAAACGTCCCTTGTCATCCACCAGGGCTTGCAGCAGCATTGAAAAGTACCCCTTGCGGTTTGTGTACTCGGTGGGTTGGTGCTCTGGTGACAAGATAGGGATATGGGTTCCGTCTATTGCCCCACCACAGTTTGGGAATCCCGTTGCAGCAAAGCCATCCACTATGGCCTGCACGTTTCCCAGAGTCACTACCCTTGATATCAGCAGGTCTTTGATTGCCCTGACAACTTGGATCACCGCAGCCCCCACAGTAGATTTGCCCACTCCAAATTGATTCCCGACTGACTGGTAGCTGTCTGGCGTTGCAAGCTTCCACAGGGCTATCGCCACATGCTTCTCAACTGTGAGGGCTGCTCTCATCCTGGTATTCTGGCGCTTCAGGGCAGGGGAAAGCAAGTCACAAAGTTCCATGAAAGTGCCCTTACGCATGCGAAAGTTTCGCAGCCACTGGGAATTGTCCCACACCTGCAACACGATGCAGTCCCACCAGTCTGTGCTTGTTTCCCGGGCCCAGAATTAGCATTCCATGGTGTGAACCTGCCCCAGTAACACCATGATTTGCACATTGCTGGGGCCCATACCTTGTGTGAGGGCTGTGCCCATGTCAATTTCCTCATCGCTCTCGTCGCCGTGCTGCAATCGCCTCCTTGGCTGGTCCTGGTTTTGCTTTGGCATGTCCTGGCTCTGCATATACTCCAGGACAATGCGCGTGGTGTTCATAGTGCTCATAATTGCCGTGGTGATCTGAGCGGGCTCCATGATCCCAGTGCTATGGCGTCTGGTCGGAAAAAAGGCGCAAAACTGATGGAGGGAGGGAGGGGCAACTGACGACATGGCATACAGGTACAGGGAATTAAAATCAACAAAGGTGGCTGTGCATCAGGGAGAAACACAAACAACTGTCACACAGAATGGCCCCCCCAAAGATTGAACTCAAAACCCTGGGTTTAGCAGGCTGTTGATTTCACGGAGGGAGGGGGAAGCAAATGAATATAGAACAATTCTGGTCCATCTATTTTTTACATCTTAAGCTGGCAGCAGACGGTGCAGCATGACTGATAGCCCTCGGCATCTTTTGGGTGCTTGGCAGAAGATACTGTACTATGACTGCTAGCCATCATCATCAAGACGGTTCAATAGGACTGCCAGCAGGACTGAGTCTCCAGGAGACTAAGCATGTCTGCCCAGGTGCCTATGATTGAACTGGAGTACGACGACGACGGATACCAGTCGTAACACACCATCTACTGCCAAGAGGCAAGGGGCTGCTGCTGTGTAGTAATGCAGCCCCAGGTCTGCCAGCACCCAGATAGCCGATGAAGGCTACCAGTCATACTGCACCGTCTACTGCCAAAAGGCAATTAGCTGCTGCTGTGTAGCAATGCAGTACCACGTCTGCCGGCACCCAAATGACATATGGTGACAGTGAGCTGAGCTGGCTCCATGCTTGCCATGGTATGTTATCTGCACAGGTAACCCAGGTAAAAAGGTGCGAATTGATTGTCTGCCGTTGCTCTGACGGAGGGGGAGGGGCCTGATGGCATGTACCCATAACCCCCGTGACACTGTTTTGCATCATCAGGCATTGGGATCTCAACCCAGAATTCCAATGGGCAGCAGAGACTGCGGGAACTGTGGGATAGCTACCCACAGTGCAATGCTCTGGAAGTCGACGCTAGCCTCGGTACTGTGGACGCGGTCCGCCGGCTTCATGCACTTAGAGCATTTTATGTGGGGACATACACAATCGACTGTATAAAACAGATATCTATAAAACTGGCTTCTATAAATTCGACCTAATTTCGTAGTGTAGACATACCCATAGAGTCTCTTGTATAAATGCATAATTAGGGAATTTGTGAAAGCATATATTACAATATGTACTTTTTAGAGTGGTAAAGCTGCCATACCAACTTATCACAAATCCGTATAGACATTACCTTTTTGCTTCGAAGTACAATGGCAAATGACAGACCAAAACAGCTCATGCAAGAGCCTTTTAAGTCTGTCAGTTAAATTCAGTTATTTATATTTATAAGAAAAAGGCATGTTATTTATGCAACAGCCTGGGAAAGCTTCTTCACATCTGTTATGTAGTTATATAAATCAAACCACTTGCAATTCACAGTTTACTCCCCCCCACACACACGTTTGTGGCAAAACATGTGTTGATAATAGCTCTTGCAACTTTTTCAGTTACATAATGAGAAACTTATTTGTTTTTATTTATTAATTTATATATTAAATGTATTTATTTTTAAATACTGCAAGTAAATTTAGGACAAATCAGAAGATGAATTAGATGGCCAATTTAAATAATGCTCAAGGGGGAAAATATTCATTATGATAACTAAGACCTTAAAACTAATGTCACAAGCAAGATTTCTGTTGTCTGCAGTACTGATTAAGAACATGTTCTTCTCTGCATGTTCAAATATCTGTGTTCCTTCAGTGTGTGATTATGTGTTGTATTTCTCTCTTTCATAATTTATCCAGATATTTTGTTACCTATTCTGTTTTAGTAAAGTATTTACTATATTGCTTGATTTCAAGATACAATTTTATTCCATTCCTCCTCCTCCTTTTTGTTTGTATTATAGAGCATTCAGAGGCCTTTATCAAGCTTGGAAATCACTGTGCTGGCCATTTTAACATATAAAAAGACCTGGTCTCTGCCCCAATTTACAATAGACATTATTTGGGGATTGTTAGTCTAATTTTACATTTCCACCAATTTGAATGCATAAATAAAGACAATCTGCATTAGGTGGTCCAAAATTGCAACCTAGAATCTAAATCTCTCTGAATTTCAGGGAGAAAAGGGACAGATTTGATTCTTTTGATCCAAATCCAGATGTAGAGAATTTTCATTACGAGTTAGATCCAAAACTAGAAGGAAACCAACTTTCCAGTTCTCATGAGATTAGCTGATTTTACAGGATGTGCACCATTTGAGTATGAAATGATAAACTTGAGATCAGTTATCGAATCCAAACACTGCCATAAATAAGATTCCATCTAGAACGGTGTACTCTCAACTTAATTCAGATATGAACTCCCTTTCTTATGTCTGTCTCTACTATCTGGCAAATGCAATCCTCTTGTGATCTCTAGACACTGAGAAAAGAAAGAGAGAAATCAAGTCAACTTAATAAAATAAGTTTATACTAGCCTGAGCCCCCATGATAATTTCTGTGGTCGCATTTTCTTTGTTTTTTTAAAAATGTTCTTTTCTCCCCTCTTGCATGAAAGATCCAGACTGGGGAAGCTGACTAAAACAATATAGAGGAACATGAAACTGACTAAAAACAGAATACACTACATAAAAATGAAGAACGTTTTCCCACTTCTAATAATTGTGTTACTCGTAACAAGAACAAGAAAATATTCTCACAAGTGTGATTTATAAGTTGACAGCATCCATTTAAATTCTGTGAGACAAGATATGGCCTTCAGTGCGGGTGTAAGAGGGAGGATGACTGGATTGCCTAGTTTTATGGGGTGTGTGGGGGGGGGGGTTCTCAAGAGCATTCCACTCAAACTAGTGAGAAGGTCCATGCTAGAGGAGCCTGGCATAGGATCAGGCCTTAAGAACAAAAGAGGAGTGGGAGGGAAGAAGGAAGAACAGTAATAAATTAAAAGCTTGTTGATGAATGGCAAAGTTAAGATGTCACCTTGTTAGTGGCGTTAGGTTTGTATTTTAATATTGCATGCACATTTGCTGTTCATTAATGAAATAGGGGGAGGTTATTTGTTACTTGAGAAGGTACTGATATGTCTTTTGGTGGACTTAATGGGGAAGATTGAGATCTCTCTGATTAGAATTACAGCCTTATGGGACAGCACTGAAGACAAGAATGTGTTAATGATAAAAACCATTCCCCAGAAGTGTAACTATGTATTTGTCTCCCTCTGAAATCTTGATTTCAAATTTGATTTGAAAGGGATTTCTGAGTGTGATTTTCTAAGGTGTTCACTATTGGCCAAGCTCCCATTAACCTCAAACAAAGCAGAGCTAATCCAATACTGAGAACTTTTGTAAAGTCAATTTCCTTGAGTTCCTTGTGATGGGGAGACAATACCATGCAACTTCAGCAGTGTTATATTTCTGGCATCTTTATAATATGTTGCTTTTGAATGTCTCATGTTTTTATTGGTATCTATCTAGTTAGGACTTTCATCTGACATGACTTGCCTTTCATGATAATGTAGCCTGTTTATATATTTATTAATTATATTATATTATATTATATTATATTATATTATATTATATTATAGTTTGTCTTGAGTCAGTAGTTAATTCCCCTCTGCTGCCTGGATGTGAAGGGAGAAAACGGAAACAAGGATAGACTAGAGTGCAAAAAAAAACCTGTTAGAAGAATTTAGACAATTCTGGGCAGTATTTCATGTCCCTGACCGCAACATAATACAACAGAATGTAATGTAAAAATAGTTACTAAGGGGCTATTATTACTGATTCAATTAAAGTAAATAATAAATTCAGCTAGAAATTCTAGTTAGATGTTTCATTACCAATTCCAGTAAAAATGTTAAGCCAAATCCAATGTATGGATTTTTTTTTATCATCAGAATATTTTAAGTGCTATAAATGGAAAGAAATGGTTGGCACTGAGCATTACAGTTTGAAAGGGATGCTGAACACCATGGAACCATTTTAATGAGACCAAAAAAATTATTCTGCACAACAGATTCCTCTTATCCTTGTTTTTATCTTTGCATTCTGTTCCTTTTTTGTCTGCTTATCTATTATCTTTTCTTGTACTTACGTTCCCAACAGGGATGAAGTGCCCAACAGCACTTTACTGCTGCTGAAACCAAGGGTTCCACTTTATTCTGACAACTGCTACCTTCACTACCGGATTGCTGGAGTACTGCAAGAAGCAAAGGGCTGTCCCATATGTGGATTGCTTGGCATGCTCATATTTAAGACACACAAGCTATTAATCCTCTTCTCAAGCAGTCATTTGCACATTCTCTCTTCTCTGTCTTTCCAGTTCATTCTTGGAACCCCTGCTTGTGTTCCTCCTTGATCCTTTTGGGATGAGGATTTAAATGAGTTGGAGGGGTAGGAGAGAGCAAATACAGTTCCCTGCAGTGATAACTGAACAAATAGAATATTGCAAGAGTCAAAAAAATTGAAGATAAAAGCCTTTGCTCAGTCCAAAATTTAGTCCAAACCCTGCTCATCTTACTCACACAATTAAACTAGTCCTATTAACTCCAGTAGGATCATAAAAATGAGTAAGGTGAGCAGAATCTGGTCAGAAGGGGTCCATGTTGGGCCCAGGATGAAATCTTTTTGCAGCAGGACATAATTCAGTTTATGATTTGGTGGTTCTACATATTCTCTAAATCTCGTATTGCTTTGTGTGCTGCAAAAATGATCTAATCTCTGCTCAGGAGTCATTAAGTCATTTAATCATTTTTCTTAAAGAAGTTCACATGCTTAATTTTTATATAGGTTTGCAAGGTAAAAGAGTCTTGAATTAGCCAGGGTAGGCTTATGACCAAATTTAAAAACCTATGGTGTTTAAGCTGACCCCCACCCCGCCCAATATGCATGTGCAGAATATAAGAAAGAGAAACAAACAAGAGACACATAATATGTATAACTTTCAGCTGTCTTGAACTGAACCATAGCACTTCCCACAAGCAGACAGGCAGCTGCTATGGGGGTCCCTAACAGGCATAGGCCTCTTACAGTCAGCATGGGGCTTAAAACCCAGAGGTAGGGGCATGCCCTGCCTGGGGCAAAGTCCCCACTGGTACCATAACTTACTAACTACAGTGCTTAACAACTACTTCACTAGCTAACTACTGTCAACAAAACTATTTACAAAGCTCTACTTGTTTAACTTGGCTAACTCACAGGGTTGCTCAAGTTAAAACAAAAACAATTTTTGATTATATTAAAGCAAATGCTCTCGTTTCTCCACAGGGGAATATTAAATTATAGATTTTACTTAACAAGCATAATTTTATGGTCTCTTCAGGTGCGATATTCACCCATGCATGGTGTGTAAAAAGTTGAAATCTCATGAGTAATGCATAGAGTTGATGAAGAATATTTCACCCAATAGATATCAAATAAAGGGATATATTCTGATGCTATTTGTACAGACAACCTAGAAGGCCACACCCACTCTGCCATAGTTACACTATTTAGTTACTAGCTGAACCGTGAGAAATGAGATGGATTTTATTTTGCCAAATAAATTTGTAATTAGCTTTTAAAATGAAATTGCCAGCAAGTTGTACAGGTCTCTGCTTCCTCTTAGGGCTTGTCTTCACTACCGGGGTAAGTCAACCTACGTTACGCTACACCACCTACGCGAATAACGTAGCTGGAGTCAACGTAGCTTAGGTAGACTTATCCCGGTATCTTCACTGTGCTGCGTTGATGTGAGACTCTCTCCAGTCGACTTCCCTTACTCTTCTCGGAGAGGTGGAGTACCGGGTTTCGACCGGAGAGTGATCTACTGTCGATTTAGCGGGTCTTCATAGAAGTGTCCATCTCCCCAGTAGCAAAGACAAGCCTTCAGGGTTAAATCAGCTCTATAATAAGCAATGGTTTTTATTAAATTCAGTCTTATTATATCTTTTAAAATTTAATTATCTCTTGAACTGACGATGTATTATAGTTATCTATTTTTTCCTGTTTCCTGCAGATGCACCTTTGGAAAAAAAATACTCATAGTTTTAATTCAAAAGGCAATAATTAAAGGAAATGTAGGGGAGTGAAGGGGAAATGATACCATTTGCTAGTTAACTGCAACATTTAAAGATTCACTGTCCCATTCTTTGAGCCTAATTAAGCCTATTAAAAATGGCTATGAAACCACAGTTTATTCAAGCAATGCAGAAATTATCAAGATTTTGTGGATTTCAAGGGTAATTTTTTTCAGAATTCTTCATTGAAAGAATTTGCATTTTTATTAAGGGGGAGGATTGGGTTAGGTTTAAAATCACAATGCTGCCAATATCTTCTTTTTGAAATGAGAATGTAACTGATATTATACAGGGCAAGACTACAAAATTATAAAACAAACTTGCAACTTAAACATGCATCTGAAGAAGTGGGTTTTTTACCCACGAAAGCTTATCCTCAAATAAATCTGCTAGTCTTTAAGGTGCCACTGGATTCCTTGTTGTTTTTGCAATTTAAGGTGAGTCACACATACATATACTTCCCACCAACCCACTAAGATATCAATCCTGCCCTCACAGCACTAAGAGTTTTGACACTGTGCAATGAGAGCCAGATCAGGCCTCAGATTTTTCTACTGGAGTTATTTCCTCCCCTCCTCCTTTCTACTGAGGCTTGGTCTACACTACCCCCCCTAATTCGAACTAAGGTACGCAACTTCAGCTACGTGAATAACGTAGCTGAAGTTCGAAGTACCTTATTTCGAATTAGTTCAAACTTACCTTGGTCCACACTCGGCAGGCAGGCTCCCCCGTCGACTCCGCGGTACTCCTCTCGGCGAGCTGGAGTACCGCAGTCGACGGCGAGCACTTCCGGGTTCGACTTATCGCGTCCAGACTAGACGCGATAAGTCGAACCCAGAAGTTCGATTTCCAGCCGTCGAACTTGCCGGTAAGTGTAGCCAAGGCCTTAGTGATTTTACCTGAATTGGCTCCGATTTGTATAATGTAAGAATCTGTGACCATATATTTAACAGACACCATGGGTTGTCAGCAGGAATAGAACCAGGGAGTTTCGGCACAAGACCCACCCCTTGAGCTTAAAGAGTAAGTCCGTTACCTGAGTATACAGCTCTTACCGTTCACCTGCATCAGCCATTGGAAGGAAACATGGTCGTATACACTTAACCAGTGTACAACAATGGAAATCATGAGGCTGCATTGGAAGATGGTTGCTTTGTCAAATTAAATTAAGCAACACATACCTTGAAAAGACCACCAGCATAGGTAGCGTTGCTAACTCTGACTGAAGCTATTCCGGGAGATTTTTTTGCCCAACATGATGTAATGTTATTTTCTTAAAATATCCTATTAAAATCTCCCAGATTGCTTTCAACAGTCACCAGGAGATCGACGCTCATTCCGGGAGGCTCCAGGCCAATCCTGGAGGGTTGGCAACCCTAATCATAGGATCTGCCAAACAGAATCAGATTAGTGGTCCATCTAGTACAGTATTCTTTCTGTAATACAGCTGGTGCTCAACGCTTCAAAGGAAGGTGCAATAGCCCTGGGTAGAGAGACTAACTTGCCTTCAAAGAAATTCTCTTTCAAATACTCAGACAATTTCAGGACTGTAAAATAACTTAAAGGACAATTGAAAAATAGGGCACGAATCACCTATTTAATAAAACATAGATAAACTCACTAAGTTTACTACTTTTGTTGTTTAGACAAATCTATGGCACTGTTGACGTCTGCTACATTTTCATGTTTGTTCAATTGCTATTACAGACTAGATTTTTCAAAATCTCTTGGGCTTTTACTTATTTTTCCTGAGAGTTCTGGACATCTTGTTTTAGATGTGAATGTTGGTATGACTGTGTTTGAGTGTATGAGCAAAGGCATATATCCTGTACACTGTGCATGCAATTTTCTTGTGACTTTCACAGATAATTAGTTGCACATTCACAAAGGACCAGATTTTGATACCCTCTTGCACACACTGTATTCCACAAATAGTCCCTCCGTTTCAAGTGGGACTACTTATGGAGTAAATTAATGTACAGTGTGAATGAATCTGGCCCTTAGCTAGCAGCTTTGAACATGGCTAATGGAAATCAAGAGAATATGAAAACCCATTTGCCATCATGTTTTGTCGTGCATAACTACTGTATGGGAGGAGTAAACCTATACGTGAAACAATCAGCATGTTGAACAAAACCAAACCAAAACAAACAAAACAATGCTTACAACTAAAAATTAAACATTTACTAAATCAGCACATCATGGTATCAGAGAAGCCACATCTACCTTCAGATAGAGGTTTATGAGCTAAAATTAAATCTTTAAACCTTTAGCAAAAAAAAGTTTTCAATTTGTCCAACTTCAGTGTATTCCTAAACTCAGGTTTATTTTGGATGATAGATTTTATGGATTCTGCTCATATATCCAAGAATGACATTTTAAACCACATCATCTTTTCATTTTATGAAGTGAAATGAGTTTCATATCTGGGCATGATTTATCATTTAAAGGTTGAGACAGATATCTATATGGGGCAATTTAATACTCTTAAAAATGATAGGATATTATCACTCCTTGTTAAAATAATTCTTAGATGGCTATTACAGCTATATCTCAAAAGTGAAATAAACATTGTGAGTAGTTCATTTAAGTTATATTTAAGCTAGCATCTCTACACAAACATTTTCTTCAATAAGCCTGTTAGAAATGTAGGGCTGGAAGGGACCTTGAGAGGTCATCAAGTCTTCCTTGCTGGAGATTAAGCCCATTACTTCTGGTCTTAACTTCAGTGAACATGGAGAACAACATCCACTTTATAACAGCCCTTAATGGATTTGAAGACTGTTATCAGGTCCCGTCTGGGTCTTCTTTTCTCAAGACTTAACATGCCCAGTTTTTTAACCTGACCTCATAGGTCAGGTTTTCTAAAGATTTTATCATTTTTAAAATCTTCTCTGGATTCTCTCCAGTTTGTCCACGTCTTTTCTAAAGTGTGGTGTCCAGAATTGGATACAGTACTCCAGCTGAGCTCTCACTAGTGCTAAGTAGTGTGGGGCAATTACCTTTCAGGTTTTACATACAATACTCCCGTTCATAGAATCATAGAAGATTAGGGTTGGAAAAGACCTCAGGAGGTCATCTAGTCCAACCCCAACTAAATCTTAATACAACTCCAAAATATTAGATTTTTTGCAGCAGCGTCACGTTGTTGACTCTCATTCAATTTGTGATCCACTATAGCTCCAAGATCCTTTTCAGCAGTACTACCACCCAGTTATTCCCCATTTGTGGCTGGGCAATTAATTTTTGCTTCCTAACTGGAAAACTTTCTACTTCTCTTTTTTGAATTTCATCTTGTTGATTTCAGACCAATCCCCCAATTTGTCAAGGTCGTTTTGAATTCTAATCCTGTCCTCCAAAGTGTATGCAACTCCTCTTATCTTGGTGTCATCTGCAGATTCTAGAAGCATACTCTTTACTTCATTATCCAAGTCATTAAAGAAAATATTGAATACTACCAGACCCAGGACTGACCCCTGCAGGACCCCAGTAGGCACACACTCACAGTCTGATGGCGAACCATTGATAACTACTCTGAGTATGGTCTTTCAACCAGTTATGCACCAATTAATAGTAATTTCATCTAGATCATATTTCCTTAGTTTGCTTATAAGAATGTTATATGGGATTGTAGCAAAAGCCTTACTAAATATCTAGCTAGATCATGTCTAATGTTACAGATGGCAAAGATCTAAGAATCAGAGAGAAGCCTGTTATAAGAGATTCCAAATGGTCTTTTCTTAGGGCTAGGTTGTGTTCTCATGTTTCCATGGAGATAACATGTGGATAAATTCTCACCCTTGGAATCATGGGTACAGCAGGGTGAAGTTTTTTTCATCTAAAATGTTTTTCCACTGAAGAAGGCAGACTCAGGCTGACAAACATTTCACAAATTCATGCCGAATTTGCTGAATTATTTTGATAGGAAAATTCAGAAAAAAATATATGAAATGTTTCGTTTCTATATTTTGATAATGTTTTCACTTTTTGTATTCTCGATTACTTGGTTTCAAAATTTGCTTCCATTTATTAAAAAAATTAAAATCTCAAAAATGAACTGAAAAAATGATAGAACCAAAAAATCAGTTATTCGCACAGATCATATGAGGAGGTTCACAATCTGCCCCTAAATCTATGTTTGCATTTGTGTGAAGTCCAGATTGAATGGAACCAGCCTGTGCACCATTTTTTTCTTGACAAGTCATACTTGTGCAACTGTAATTAGCAGTCCACTCACCCTCTACTTCTCAGTGAACCTCTGAATATTTTCTATAGCGCAAACAATGCTCTGCATATACTCTCAAGTTCACTTGTTAAAAATGCCTGCACACCATCAGTTTTATGCTTAGCAACATATTCATGCATTCATCTGTGCAAATCAATAGTTTTACACATACCACAAACATCTAGTATCTTGAAATTTTAGTCCTCAGTTTTCCAAGTCAAGGCTGGATATCTGGACAAATTCAGAGTGCACAACATCCAAGCAATCCAAAATGGCGTGAGGAGGGGGAAGAGAAGAATTAAGACAGAAATAGTGTTAGGACCCCCCCTATTAAAGCCAGGCCCACCAGATCCTTAGGTGACATCCTTAGCCACTACTCCACAGCAATGAACTGAACCATTGCCCTGACTGTAGCCAATACTTTTAGTTATTATCCATTTATTGTCTGATGTTATGATTAATCAATATATTATATTACATATATCAGAGGGGTAGCCGTGTTAGTCTGGATCTGTAAAAGCAGCAAAGAGTCCTGTGGCACCTTATAGACTAACATGTATTGGAGCATGAGCTTTCGTGGGTGAATACCCACTTCGTCGGATGCATGTAGTGGAAATTTCCAGAGGCAGGGATAAATATGCAAGCAAGAGTGTATTATTTATTTTATGTTAATTATAGAGTTCATTTGTAGGATTATAAAAGTTTAAGATGGATCAAAATTTAGAGGAACCAAGTATTAGAGATGAGTAAGACAAGCTGAAACGCAAAAAGCTGTAGATTAAGGCCTGGAGGACTTTAGCTTAGATATTTTAGGCCTTGGAGACAAGAAATTATGACATAAATGACCGGAAAATAACCCGATGCACTAAGATTATGGAGAAAGAGGTACCAACTGATAAAATTGCAAAAAATTACCCAGATTAACATTAGATCATAAAAATACTGTAAAGGTGCATCTGTCTCCGACATGTGTGTTAACCACAGGATACAGGTTATGTGTCAATGTTAATGAGAATAAATCATAGAATCATAGGACAGGAAGGAACCTCGAGAGGTCATCTAGTCCAGTCCCCTGCACTCATGGCAGGACTAAGTATTTATCTAACCTGCTCTTTAAAATCTCCAATTATGGAGATTCCACAACCTCCCCAGATAATTTATTCCAGTGCTTAACCACCCTGACAGTTAGGAAGTTTTTCCTAATGCCCATCCTAAACCTCCCTTATTGCAATTTAAGCTCATTGTCCTATCCTCAGAGGTTAAGAAAAACAATTTCTCTCCCTCCTCATTGTAACAATATTTTACATACTTGAAAACAGTCTTCTCTTTTCCAGACTAAACAAACCCATTTTTTCCAATCTTCCCTCATAGGTCATGTTTTCTAGACCTTTAATCATTTTTGTTGCTCTTCTCTGGATTCTCACCAATTTGTCCAAATCCTTCCTGAAATGTGGAGCCCAGAACTGGACACAATAATCCAGTTGAGACCTAATCAGCATGGAGTAGAGCAGAATTACTTCTTGTGTCTTGCTTACAACACTCCTGCTAATACATCCCAGAATGATGTTCACTTTTTTTGCAACAGTGATACACCGTTGACTCATATTTAGTTTGTGGTCCACTATGACCCCCAGATCCCTTTCCGCAGTACTCCTTTCTAGGCAGTCATTTCCCATTTTGAATGAGAAATTACATGCCTATAGAAAACTGGGGTCCCTTAAGCCTCCAGGGAACACAGACCAATAAGAAAAAAGAAGGTGGACATTTAATGGACATGCGCAGAATGTAGGTATAGACAGAATCACATTATAAAAAGGGGATGCCAGGAATGGGAAAATTGAGCTTCCTATGGGAGACTCCAGCAGGAACCATCCCTCTACTGATGATCAAGTCATCAGAGGCTCATCAGACCCTAACACTATTGTTAAGGATGTGAGTATAACTATATTTGTAACTTGTGCATAGGTCTGCATAGAATTTCTATATGCTTGGGTAATCCCAACTACTTGTAATTTTAATAAAACTTGTAAAACAGACTAGACCTTGTACTTGTGAATGTATGAGTGGTCACTACCGTTGGTCCTTATGTGTTCCTAGAGACTCTAAATTTGAAGCAAGTAGCAGAGGTGACTTTCACTCTGTTAAGCTTGAAACTATAGCTGCCAGATCTGAACCCATAGTAGTGTAATACCACATTATAAAATTCACTTTAAAATAAAATAAAAGGCTACAAGACCAACAGTCTTAGTGCTGATGCTTACAGGCTACAGAAGCCACAGCTAATGCCTCTGGCTGGATGGGCAGTCAGAACTCTCACTGGGTACATGGACTATATAAAGGCCCCAACAAGAAGAGGAAGCTGTCTGAGCAACAGACCCATGGAGACGTTTGGTGGTTGGAAGCGGTGTTCATGAAAACCATCTCTCTGACAGTTTGCTTTGGATGCAGAATCTGGATTTGAATCTTTACCACTCTTAGGGCTCAGTGAAATATCTGAAATTTTGGGACCATCTCAGTCCAGCCAATTCTAGTATTAGGTGAAACATACATTTCAATATTTGCCTAGGGCAGGAAAAGAGAGCTGGTACTATATCTATTGGGATACACAGTCTAAGGATGGTAGGCAAATAATATTATCTAATTCAACTGGTATTTCAGATGCTTGGAAAATGAAAAAAAACAACTGTCCAACACCACACCATATTTCAAAGGACCGAGCAGACATGGAGTAGTGAAAGTCTGCCTCTCTGGTCATACAATTTTGCTTAACCAGTTATATCCTATGCCTTTAATGTTTAGATGAAGGTATTTAGTTACTCACACATGCCTCTCAGTTCTTTACATGCAAGCCATTTGCATTTCTAAGAAATCTGTTTGTTTACATTGTCTTCTGAGTATTCTGTATGGTTATATAGATATATATAAAATCACAATCTCATAATATTGTTAAACTGAGACCATATAAAACATATGCATGTATGTTGAGAAGAGTTTTTGTTTAAGAGAAGCCTCAAAATTAGGGTTGCCAGGTGTCTGGTTGGCAGGGCTGGCAGGCTCCGTACCTGGCTCTGCAAGGCTTCCTAGAAGCAGCGACGTATCCTTCGGCTCCTAGGCGGAGGTGCAGCCAGGGAGGCTCTGAACGCTGCCCCGGCTCCACATCTCCCATTGGCCGGGAACTGCAGCCAATGGGAGCTGCAGGGATGGCGGTTGCGGGCAAAGCCTCCTGACCACGCCTCCACCTAGGAGCAGAGGGACATGTTGCCACTTCCTGGGAGCACCCCCACCCAATATAAGCACCGCCCCGAGCCCCACCCTTCACCCCTTCCCACTCCCCAAACCCCTGTGCAGCCCAGAGCCCCCTCCCACACTCTGATCCCCTCATTTCTGGCCCCACCCTGGAGCTTGCACCCACAGCCTGCACCTCCTCCCGTACCCCAAGCCCCTGCCTAAGCCCAAAGCCACCTCCCACACTCCGAACCCCTCGACTCCACCCCCCAGCCCAGAGCACCCTCCTGCACCCCAAATCCCTCATTTCTGGCCCCACCCTAGAGCCTGCACCCCCAGCCGGAGCCCTCATCCCCTCCCACTCCCCAACCCCCTGCCCTAGCCCAGTGAAAATGAGTGAGTGAGGGTGGGGGAGAGTGGGTGATGGAGGGAGGAGGGAATGGAGTGATTGGGGGCGGGGCCTTGGAGAAGGGGCAAGGCAGGGGGTGGGGCAGGGGGTGGGGCAAGGGTTTTCGGTTCTGTGTGATTAAAAAGTTGGCAACCCTACTCAACATATGTTTCTTGGTTATAAACACTAGCTTTTAAGCTAATCTACCCTCAAACAGCTCACATTTTACAGAAGTCATATTACACAACATAATACCATTTATTATGGACGATTGATAATAGGACTGCTAATCATATTCCCAAACTGCTATATCTGAAATTATAGTTTTGTTTCATTCCTGAGAAATGAAACAATTGTCATGGCCTGTCATGTTAAACATTGTGCAGCTGTTATATATATGTATATGGGGGTCAGCCTATAGCTCCCTAGAATAGCATCACATCAAGTGACTTTGAATGCACATTCAAATACGGTGATGCTTTGGAATGCAAAATATAGGTTGCTTTACTGTCAAAACCCAGTGTCTTGAAAGGATAGGAAAGATGTGGGTCTTTTTTTTTTTTTATTTAAAGCCCCTCCCTGCCCCCCACAGAGGGCTAATTATGAGTTTTGTATTTGAAACCTCTAGCCTGCTTACTAGCATCAGAATGGAACGTTTGTATTATACTTTGCTAGATTTCTACCTTTGCAAGATCATAATTTGAGTAATGAATGTTATTCATTAATAGCGTCCCTTTGGGTCTTACCCAATGAGTCTTGAAAGAAATTTGTTTCTACTAATCTGTTCCATTACAGGCATCTTAGAAAGAAACGGGAGTGAATCAAAACCATTCATGCTACATTTATTAATTTTTGGTAAACATATGTTTGCTTATTTATGGATTTCAGTCATCTTCGGTTATCTGATAACAGTCCTTGCTCACACAAAATCTGAAACATATCCACGTAATTGCGAGACACACACATAGTTGACAGCTAATTTACATTGAAAAGCAGTGATGATGTAATGGATAATTTTAACTTTTTACAAGCTTCAGGTGATTTTTATACCAAAGTATTCAGCTCCAAACTGAGACTGCTGCTAGCAGTGCAGTATGCGATGAGAGAAGAAAAGCCAAGGTCACTAACTTGCACTGACTTTCTATAGTCGGGAGCCAGATAATTGTAGGATCAAGGTTTCACAAAAGACAGCAGGCATTCGGGGTCAGACTCTCAAGAAAGCTCAACATTGAAAAGCTCTCATTTAGCTATTTAAATTTCATTCAGGTGTCTAAATGTGAGCAGAGTTCTTTCACAAACTCTGGCTTTTATGACATGAGGTGGTTATGTGATTGTTAGGAGAAACTGAGTGGAGAAATGTTCAATGTTTTCTTTCCTGGTCTATAGCTATTCATGGGATGTTTAGTTCCTGTTACTGCTTTGAGGAGGGATGGATATTAAATAGCAAAACATCTTTATTAAAGACCTGGATGTAGGAAGAGAGAGCATACTGATCAAATTTGCAGATGACACAAAACTAAGGGGGCTTGCAAACACTTTGGAAGATAGAGCTAAATTAAAAATGATCTTGATAAATTGGAAACTGGGCTAGAGATTACATAATGAAATTCAACAAAAACAATGAGTATAAGGTGCTATACTTGGGGAAGAAAAACCAAGTGCACAAATACAGAATGGGGGATAACTAGCTCGGCAGCAGCACTGCAGAAAAAAAATCTGGGAGTTGTGGTGGATCACAACCTCAATAGGAGTCAACAATGAGATGCTGTAGCAAAAAAAGCAAATGCAATTTTAGGTTGCATTAACAGAAGCATAGCATTCAAGTCATGGGAGGTGATAGTACTGCTCTACTCAACACTGGTTAAGCCTTGCATCCAATTTTGGTCACCAATGTATAGAAAGGATGTAGAGAAACTGGAAAGGATCCAGAGGCAAGCAACAAAGATGATCAAAGGGATGGAATGCAAACCAGATGAACAAAGGGTGAAGGAGATGGGTATGTTTAATTTGGAAAAAAAGGAGATTAAGAGGGATACATGATAGCAGTCCTCAAATACTTTAAAGGCTGCCATAAAAAAGATGGAGAAAAGATGTTCTCTCTCGCCACAGAGGACCAGACAAGAGGCAATGGGTTCAAACTACATTATAGCAGATTTAGATTAAATCTGAGGGAAAATGTCCTAACTGTAAAAATAGTATGACAATGGAACAAACTGCCTAAGGAGGTCATGGAAACTCCTACACTGGGAGTTTTCAAAAGGAGTCTGGACAGTCATCTGTCTTGGATGGCTTAGACACAACAAACTCTGCATCTTGGCAGGGGGTTAGACTAGATGACTCTTGTGGCCCCTTCCAACCATATGATTCTAAAAGCAACAACATTTATCTCTCTCAGATCTCCTGAAAACAGCAGTATTCAAAACAGTTTCCCTCACAAGAGGTTGTCCAGCTCCTGCAAGACATTCTTTGTCTCAACTCCTTCTCCTCAAGCACATTTAAAATCCTCTCAAGAGTATATGCCAGGACACTCAGTCACCACTCCAGGTACCTGACTTAAATGTCAATCACAGTCACATTTTACAACCCATGACAAACCATCTGGACTTGTCTAACAGGACAAAAAATCTGTTGCTGGACGGCAGGGAAGAGGGGACGAGACATGACTCTGGGCCAGATTCTGAAGCCCTTACACATTTTGGTCATCCACACTCTTTTGTGCCCCAAACCTCCCCCTCCTCCAATGAGCTTTTGCTCCATCTTTTCTTATGATCTAGAAAAATAAAGTCTGAATTCATTCACACTTCTTGGAAGTTGCATGCAGGTTCTGGCTAGCCACTGCATGAACCAACAATATAGAGGCTACAGCCAAAATAACGCTCAGCTCCCCAGCCTAAGAACCCAGAGCTGTACTGCAGTTGGGTGTGTTCCTGCCTGTGTGAATGCTGGGTTTCCTCTCACGCTGTGTTGCTGTGACACAACGTCCCAGTCCTGCACTCTCACCAGCATTCACCCTTGATGTAGAGAGGAATATGCAACAAGCCTGTGTTAACCAAGCTGAGATTTTTTCCCAGACACTTCACTCAAAGGCAAAGTGATAAAGCAAAAAAACAAGTTTATTAACTACAAAAGATAGATTTAAGTGATTATAAGTGATAGCAAACAGATCAAGCAGATTACCTAGTTAATAAACAAAACACAAACTAAGCTTAACATACTAGATAAATTACTAATTGATATCCAATCTCTCACCCTGAGTGATGATACAAGCAGTCCACCAAGCTTCCTTACACAAGCTAGAAATCTTGTGGCCTGGGACCAGCACTTCCCCCAATTCAATCTTTGTTCCTCAGGTGTTTCCAGGAATTCTCTTTTGTGAGGAGTGGGGCCAGAAGATGATGTCACACCCCACCTTTTATAGCTTTAACATATAGTGGGAACCGTTTGTTCCAAAAACAGTTCCTAGCCCAGTTTATGGAAAAATACAGGTATACAAAATGGAGTTTGGTATCATGTGTCTGGTCACATGTCCTTGCTGAGTCAGCAGCCATTACAGACTGGCTGAAAAGTTTACAGGAAGACTAAACTCTTCCATAGCCCATTGTCTTTGCTGATGGGCCATCAACACTGTCTAGTTTCTTCATTGTTGTGCCTGAAAGGCTAGCTGTGGGTGTTACTCAGAGTAAGCCCATTTGAAATACAGATAGATAATTAATATTCATAACTTCAGATACAAAAATGATACATGTACACAAATGGGATGGTCATATTCAGCAAATCATAGCTTTTCCAATGACACCTCACATGACTCATCTCGTACAAATTGCATCATAATTATGTCAATCATATTAGAACCATGCAACTATGAAGAATACGGGGTGCAGTGTCACACCTATCACTTGAGCTAAACCAAACCTCCATTAGTTACTATCTTTAGTCGGTAATGCTCCGTGGGCCAGATGTTCCGAAGTGCCAAATGGGAGTGGAGGTCACAGAATAACTTTCAGGAATGGGTGTTTTTAAGCCAGGAAAGAATGCCAACATATGCATGACCAGGAAAATCACAACCTCTTAGATATCTCAAGAGAGAAGCCCAAGCAGCGAAGGGCTCGAGGGTTTTGATTCAGGTCCATCTAGTTATAACCCATCTGCTTGCATATTGCATCAACATATCTGTGGAGTCTCCATAAAATGCATGTGTACTGCCATATTCCTCTGTTAATAAGCACAATGTATTTCAAGATCTCGACTATTATTCTACATGAATACATATTTTCTCATCCACCAAACGAAGTAACTGTCAAAAAAAAAAAAACCGCTCATCCGTTCACACCATAGAATATGTAAAATGCACTAAATATAGAACTCTTGACTTAGCCTTTTGTTCTACATCAAAAAACACTTCCTAGCATGACCTCTCGTGACCTTTCATGCACAGCTGCTTATTACAAGCATTTAAAAACCAACTTTTGTGATTAACCATACAGGTGTCCCATTCTAATTTATCTCTTTACTGCTACATTCTGCCACCCTTATTGTCATTAGGTAAGTACTTTACTTCAAGAGCAGTCATGTTAATTTCAGTAGGATTACTTGCAGAAGAAGGGCACAATTGCACAACTTAACTAAACCCAAGTTTCTGCAAGAAGTTTAATTATAACCTTCTTATGTTGGTTGGGAATATTGCTCTGCAAAACTTCCAAGATGAAATATGGTTTATCTAGTCTGAGCCTAAGATGTGATGGTTATGTTTCTTTAAAAAAGCCTTTTCTAGACAGAGTCATTGGAAAACAAGGAAAAACAAAACAAAACAAAAAACCCCAACACGCACCGCGCACACACACAGTGTGTATGGGCTTAAGAGAAAAGTTTTTCTATATTTCAACTGTTCCAAAAGCAGTTTGGTTATATAAAAGAATTTGCCAGGTCCTGGATTAATTTCCTTGCAAAGTTTAATAAAGAGAAATAATTTTTTATTTGTATATATTTTTAAAAAGACCTTGATACTCTATGTTGTTTGTAACATGTGCAGTTTATCTTCAATGCAAGTGTGGCATTCAATAGATTAATAATTTAAGCATTACTCTTCACCCACATTTGTTTGGTAAATCATAACAAGTAGTTTAGTGTTTCTTAGCTGTGACTAAATTTGAGCATCTATCTTCCTCACTTAAGAGTACCTTTAACAACTCTGGAGAGAATGAATGTGTGGGTGAGAAAGAGGAAGGACAGGAGTGGCAAAGCAAAGGAAAGAAGTAATGGGTGAGAAATGGACTAACTGGAAATGAAGAAGAGAATGGAAAATGAGCAGAGGAGATGGAGGAAGAAAGGGACAAAAAGACAGAAAGTTGCAAAATAGTGAAGTCTGCTATGCGATGGATTAGGAGATGCAACACTGTGCTGAACTTTAAATGAAGGATCAAGAGAAAGGAGTATCACCTCAAGCAACTAAGTTAAGTTCAAGGTTGCCTGAAAAAGTTTTTTTTTTTTTTTTTTTTTTTTTTTTTACACAATAGGAAAAAAAGGGTCCACAGGCATTCATCGAGGCTAGATCAGACCTCTCAGTAAGGAACCTATCAAATTTCCTCCAACTTCTGCTGAGGTTTGCCTTGGCCCCCCAGTTCAAAAGTGTACCACATCACAGTTTGTCTGGTACTTTAAGTGAGAATAGATTGATTCCTGATTAAAGATCCGACTAAGATGCAATGTCTGAAAGTGAGGCACAGATTTCTAAGATTTAGGAGACTACAATCTCTTCTACAAGGAACAGCCCTAGTTTAAAAAGTAGAAAAAACACTCAAGTATCAAAGACTATAATTAGGGCCTTCAAGGTTGCCTTAAGGAACTGTTTTGATTTACAGGTACATTAACTGCAACAGTAAGTAAAGTTCTACTGTTCCACACTTTACATGCACATGTAACGCTCACCTCTATTTTGTTTTTTAGTTCACTGGAAGATGTCATATTATAAATGCTGAAGTGGCAGAAATATTATGTAGCTAGCATTCAGTAGTTATTGTTATAAAATATAAAAACTGTATGAATAAGGAATATAACAACTTGTTAGTATAAGCTTGTGGAAATTGTACTTTTCAGTAAGACATACTTTTACATTCACAAGATAAAGAATTGCAGAATCAAGCTATGACCAGCATATCATTCAGGCCTTCCATCCCCGATGGAATAATGCATATTTAAAGAAAATTAGAATTTTTTTCCTAAGTGCCCAAACTTTGGAAACTGAAGTCCCCCATTTATCTATTGCATTGGTATGGGGAGGAGAGCAGCAGTTCAAGCTTCCCTCAAAATCTCCCACCAAAATGCCTCAAGCCTAACCTGGACAGACTACTCTTCACTCCAGGGTTTGAATCGGATAAGACGACACAGGAAGTATGGAGCCCTCAAATTCCATGCACTCTATGGGAAAAGGGGTGTGTCACAAGAACTCTTTGTCAGCCAATGGAATTCACTCTGCAGGGCAGGAAATAAGCAGCAGGGCACATGGGATTTGAATGTCCCAGACCTCTAGCATAATGAAGACAAACAACATTAACTGTACAGATGTGAAAATTTTCATTTTCTTTCATCAGTTTAACAACTCAGGCTTGTGTTTTGGATAATGCATTGTGACAAGGTACCCAACACTGTGATTCACCCTGTTACCCCTCCCCTTGCTTCCACTGAGGCCTTGTCTACACTAAAGGGAAAAGTTGATCTAAGCTATGCAATTTGGGTTACATAAATAGCGTAACAAATTGACATAGCTTAGATCTACTTACTGCAGGGTCCACGCTATGGGATGTTGATGGGATACGCTCTCCCATCAACTCCCCTTACTCTTCTCTATCTAGTTGAATATAGGAGTTGACGGGAAAGCAATTGTGGTCGATTTAGCAGGTCTAGTGAAGACCCGCTAAATCGACCACCGACGCATTGATCACCGTGCGTCAATCCCCCGGTAAGTGCAGACAAACCCTGAGAGAGAGAGAGAGAGAGAGAGAGAGAGACTGACTCTTATTTCCAGTCTGTTAGCTACCAAAACAATCTCCTATGAGCTGTACCAACCCTTACCTTGCTTTGCAGGTTAACAATAGGTGTACTCCAGTCCCCGAGACCCTTGGAAACGTTCGCCTGTAGTGTCCAGCACATATCCACTGAACACTCACAACAACACCAGGTCTGCTGTCCCCAAGGAAACACTGTACACCCCAGTTTGAATGATTCAGCTCAGGATCAGCTCTGTGAATATTACCACAGTTCTGATTTATAGTGAAAACAACATTAAGCTTATTATCAAAGGCTCAAGATTCAAGAGCTAGTGAGCAAGGATAATGGAAACTACAGGTTACATATAAAACAAAATTATGATATGCTTCCTAGAGACTAAATTTAACTAAACAGGTTAACCTCCAGTCTCAGTGAGTTTATCTCACCCAAATGTCTTCAGCAGCGTTTTCAACCAAGTCTGGTTGAGATCCTGTTTCCATAAATGTAAACCTGCAGCATGTGGCCGGTTTACTTCCTAGGTACATGAGTAACAGGGTGTTTTCCTTATCCACAAGTTATAGTTCAGCAAACCTTTGAAGTGCACCCCCAGATAAAGTTCTTTCCCCCCAGCTGTGCTTCTATTTTTATTAAAGCTCAAAATCCTTCATCTGCATTTAGCTCAGATTGGTGATTCTGAAAGAGACTATACTCTGTTTTCACTTCAACAGACAGATGGAGAGACATCTCTAGTCTGGCAGGAAACCAGTTTTTCACCTCTCCTGGGGATTAACACCTTGATACAAACTGTAGGAATATATTTCCAGTATATATATATATATATATATATATATATATATATACACACACACACACACACACACACACACCTCCTCAAATAGTAGTTAGTAGTTCATACATTTTATGATGATATTCATACTGGCTTTCCTTTGATACGTTACAAAGCATTTTTTGGTGAACCAGGATCAGGATATTCTTGCACTGATGGGTTTATGGGTCACACATTTTTTTCTCATTATTTATAATGGCTCCCTGTACACTTGCATGCTCTATAAAATGGGGGGAGGGGGGGCGGGGAATTCAACACCTATCTATTTCAAAGACATTTGATGTATGGGATAACAACTCAAGGGGGAAAGTTAGTGGATGTCAATGGAGATATCAACAGAGTGTGCAATAGGGAGGAGTGGGTGGCATGTTCCCTTATACACTGCTACCTCAATATAACGCGACCCGATATAACACGAATTCGGATATAACGCGGTAAAGCAGTGCTCCGGGGGGGGGGGGGGGCTGCGCACTCCGGTGGATCAAAGCAAGTTCGATATAACGTGGTTTCACCTATAATGCGGTAAGATTTTTTGGCTCCCGAGGACAGTGTTATATTGAGGTAGAGGTGTACATATAGGGCATTTGTAATGTGTATGTCTGGAAAGGGGAGACTCATTACTGCCATTAGTTTAGGCCCTTACATGCTTTCACATGCATCATCAGGGTATGGTCCCATGCTTATGCCCAGACAGCTTGCTGGGAGGGCTTTAACTTAAAAGGGAGGAGAAAGGCCAGCATAAAAATGCCTCACGTATCAGCTTAAACCACCCATCTAAAAGTTGTTCTGCACAGGCAACCAATGAAGCTCTAGGCAAGCACAGTGAAGTCTAGCATTATCCCCCTTTTACTCCTTGCATGGTCTTCATCTGCCCACCCATACCTCCCATATACTACTACACAGGATATCTCCATAGACCTGAGTTGAGCTCCATGCAAACGGTGTCAAAATCCAGAAAAAGAGAAACAATGGTCCAGTGGTAAGAGCGCTAGCCTTGAACCCTAGAGATGTGTTCAATCCCCTGCTCTGTAACCTTGGCAAGCCACTAGCCTCTCTGTGCCTCATTTCCCCCATCTGTAAAATGGGGGATATTATCATTGCCCCACCTCACAGGTATGTAGTGAGGATAAATATATTAATGTTTGTGAGGTGCTGAGATACTGTAGTAATGGTGGCCTACCAATAAAATACCTACCATGGCTTGATCAAGTCAGTTCCACAGAGAAATTGCATCTACTTATGCTGTCAGAAGTGGTACAAGCACAGTAGCTGTTAATGGCTGTCATTTAAAAGTAGTTAACTATTTTTCATGCAGGTTTATTTCAAAATAAATTGTTATGCTGTTCTGAGTTTGTAAAGAGATCAAAACAGGATACTGGGAACTTTGTGACTGTACTGCATTGGTAATCCTGTGTGACATCATTCTTGAGACACAAACTAATATTGGAGTGTTTTAGAACCTCTGAACTTCGGGTTACTACAGCAACCATGCATTAAGACACGAGTGTGCCTGCAATTTTTAAGGACTACAGCAGACTGAAAGCTGGAAATCTTCACAGAATTCATTTCTTCATGCAAATCCCATTTGAAATTACTCTTCACTGGAGGCTCAACAAATTTCACAAGTGAAAAAGTATCTGTGCCACTCTGAAAATGGATTTTCTAAATACCTGGTTATCCACCTTGTTGATATCCAAGTGCTCACATTTTTAAGGTCTAATCCTGCTGTGTTTGAAGTTAAGTGAATGGCAGAACTCCAATTAGCAAGATTGGGTGCTTAAATTTTAGGCTCCAGGGCACAGAGTCTTGTTTAGGTTTTGT
Source organism: Chrysemys picta bellii (assembly GCF_011386835.1). Classification (NCBI taxonomy): domain Eukaryota; kingdom Metazoa; phylum Chordata; order Testudines; family Emydidae; genus Chrysemys; species Chrysemys picta. The sequence continues at coordinate 114,935,226 of NC_088796.1, forward strand.
ATAATGCTAAGTAATCTGATGACAGTAATTAGTTATTTACATATTATAAATTCTGACATCACTTTATGTATTTTTGCTGAGTTACCAAAGGAAACCAGCACAGGAGACAACACAGCAAATGAAACTGGAAATTGATTCAGTCCTTCAATGCAATATGCAAAAGAAATTCAGTCTAGAAAAGGCAGAAATCAATTGAACAAAGCCTATCTTCTTGATCTAATTTTAACTTATACCACTAATGCACTTTGGGTTTGAGATTGGAAATATTGAAGTCAATGGCAAAAGTCACACTGACTTTAGTTGTGGAGGACTGGTCCTTGATCTTCTTGTGAAGTTGAATGTCAAATGTTGCCATTTAACATTTCACAATATAGTTCCTAAATAAGAAGGTAAATATGTTTTCCCAAATCCATGCCCACCAATATCTAATAAAACCTCTTCTGTCTAAGCCTCTTAATGAAATGCCTAATAGGGACAGCTTTATTAATTTATGTATGTTCATTTCTAATTAAACAGATTATTTTTGCTGAAATTATAAAAGATCCATGACATTTGCTTGCCCAATTCATTCCAATCTACCGGTACTTTTTATAATGCTTATAAAAGAGCTATCCATACACACATGTAGTAATTAGCAACATAATGCATGCATGCTTGTTTGATTCCATATCGAATAGTACAGGAATTTCACATGCAACTCTCCTTCAGTTCAAGATACATGTTATATATAGATTTGCATATCTTTCTCACTGTAGTCCGAGAGGCCCCTATAGAGATTGTGTTAGGCAGTATAGACCCATACAGTTGAGATGGCTCTTCTCCTGGAGAACTTAGAAACTGAATAGACATGATAACAGGTAGGAGAAAGGCAGCATTATTGTCATTCCACAAATGAGCAACTGAGGCACAAATAAATTAAGTGACTTTCCCAAGGTCTCACAGGAAGTCTGTGGCAGAGCTGGGAACTGAATTCTGGTCCCCCAAAGTCCCAGTCCATCACCTTAGCCACATCGCCATCCTTATTCTCATTTCAACCCTAGATCTCCATTTGCTCATGCGGAGTTTTTTATTTTAAACAAATATATTTTGCAGTTACATTACATGCCGGGTTTCTGGATCAAAGTATTATGTTTTCCACTTGAAAAAATAATGATCTTTTATGAAGGCTTTTTACAGGACTGTAAAAAGTTTGAAGGACACCTTTGGCAGACAAAAGGCAGAGCTGATACTTCCAAAGGGGCAGCTAATATTTCCTTTCAAACAACTATTGCCACCTTAATAATATTAAATAATGTATATAGCCTGTACATTTACCTCAAGTCTAAATGAACAGATTAAGACGTTTCCTGCCTTGAAGAGCTTCAATCAAAATTAGACAATGGAAAGACACACAAGACAAGAACAGAGAGAAGAGGGATGTGGGGTTTACTGATGAGTAGAACTCACACAGGGGTTGAATGATATCAGTTGAGGATTACCAATCAGCTGATACTATTTTTGGTGGTGACGGGGGGTGGTATATCTGGATATCTTTTGCTTTAGAATCTAATATTTTATTGTAAATGCATTAAAAGTTGTGATTTCTAGGCCTTGTTAACTGCAACAGGGTGCTCTGTGCAATTATAAATCAGGCCACACACACAAGGGCCTAAGGATTTACGGAAATAGCCTTAAAAATAACATCTGAGAATAACCAAAGCAATGATGTCTGATAACAGATTTAAGCAATAAGTCCAGGGAAGATTAAACTAGTGCTATTTATCACAGTGCATATTAACTCTGAAATCTAACAACAATCATTTAAGTGTGACCATTTTAAATTATTTCACAGTTGATCTCAGCACAAAAGAGCGACAATCAGGTATCATGAATGGGTGAACTCTGGGTTGTGTGTGCAATATGACAGACCACCACAACGACTTCCCCAGTCCAGCCCCTGAAGATAGGAGGGATTGCCAGAAGAAGTTGGTTTTAGAAAGGATGGATCTGAAAAAGGAGCTATTGTTTGGTAGGTGAGAATGGGGAAACTATGGTAGGTGAAAGGGGAAATAACTGAAGATGTGAAGGAATGAAAGGACAAAAGCATCATTAGGAATAGATAGTATTAGGAGTATAGAGAATGGAAGGGAAAGAAAGGAAGTTAGAACAGGGATGCATGGCGGAAGCAGAGTTTGAATTAGATGCATGTAGTAAGGCCTTTGCTATGCAGGAAGTCAGGGTAGATATCACAACAGTTCCTTCTGGCCTTAACATCTCTGAATCTAAGACACGTGAGGCCAAGTGTGGGACAACCTGGAAAGTTTATAATCTCATGCCAAATCCTCATATTGCTGTTCTCTTCACATTCTTTTCCACCATTGCCAGTTAACAGGCAACATGTGTCTAAGTAGAACTTTCTCCTTAAAAGTCATAAGGAGAAAAGTAGATTCCACCAATGATGCAAGAAACACTCGATGACGACCTCACTCTGAACAATCAGGCAGGAGGACGCAACCTAATCACAAAGCAGAAAGTTTCTTCTTAGGCAAAAGTACTTTGACACATTTTCAAAAGTGACTAGTGATTTTGAATGCCCAACTTGAGACACTTTGAAGGGGGCTGATTTTCATTTCAGAAAGTGCAGAGCACCAGCCTTCTGAAAATCATCTTGCTAAGTGGTGTTTCAAAAGGGGCACAGTAAAAAGGAACACCCAGAAATCACTAGTGAATTTTGAAAATACAGCTCTTTCAGACAAGTTGGACAGAACAATTTTCTATCAAAACTCCTTCTGGATGGAAAATGGGTTTAAAGCAAAAAACAAACAAACAAACAAAAAAAAGCAGCTATGGAAAGGTGGGTTTTTTGTTTTTGTTTTTTTTACTTTTGGTTGGAAAACAAAATACCAGAAAAAGGTTTTGTTCTCTCCCTCCACCCCCTTTTACAGCTGAAAGCTCTTGATCTTTCAGTGAAGAATCAACATTTTCTGTTGAAAATGTTGAAGAAAACAAGAATTTTTTTTTCATTTTTTCTTTTCATTGAAAATTTCCGTAGAGGAAAACAACGTTTTGAACCAGTTCTAATACTACATTATAATGAAGACACTATGAAATGATGTATGTTACATGCCACTTGAATTGAGTTTTGGAAGGCATATATATGTATATGTCATGAATACACAAACTGTATATATTTTAATATTATCATTAATTTAGTCATGCCATTTTGAAGAAAACTAGCCATAGCTATTGGCTGTATTAACCATGTCTTAGTCTGCCCAAGAGTAATATTGATAGTTCTACTAAAAGACATTCATCCTGAAGTGTATTCTCTGCATTCTTTTCCTGCGGGTATTACAGATGAGCAAAGGCAACTACTCCTCCCACATTCAGAGGTGTCAGACATTTCTAATCTTTGGTCACTACTTAATGTAATCTGTCTTTGCGGCACATAATACAATACAGGTTTTCATCATTTTAAGAACTTTTCATACTGGTGAAGATAAAATAAAACACCTTGCCCAATTACTTTAGCTGCAGTAATTTCAGTCCCCAGAGTCCCAATTGTAAAGGCATGCTCCCAATCTATCTCAATCACTGATGCAATTTGCACCATACAGTAAATGGAGAATGGAAGATTCTACCTCATTTAGGTCATTGAAAAGCTGGGACAGTCTAACGTGATCTCAAATGTCTTCATATAACCGACACAAAGGCTTCAAAAAAGTATTGCCATTTCCTTGAATAAAGGTTTAAATGTGAAAAAAAAATTATAAAATATTCCAACATTTTATGCAAATACAGATAATTCAGAGGGGAAATTATTATAAGGCCGAGTGAATTGGGTAGGAGGCCTGCACTTCTGAAAACTCAGAATTTCATGTTAAAATAAGAACAGCTTAAGTGAGAAGAATATTAATTTTCCATATTTCAAAACTGGGCAAACTAACATGTGAACTAAAAGGAAATTATTCATATTTCCAATTTTTTTTCAGCTATAGTAGGGAAGGAGAGTAAAGCAAAACCTGGTGTTGATGTATAGGGGGGAGAAAATACACCCATAGGCTTGTGAGGGCCCTCTCAGGCTCCCTAGTGTTTGGAGGCTGAAGCTACAGTGCAATGTTTCCCCAGCTGCTGCTGTTTTTGTTTTTGTTTGTTTGTTTTGTTTTTTAAATGTAGACCAATGCTCCATGGGCAGTCTTTTGAGAGCCATTGATCCAATATGTTCTCTGCTGCATAGAATACAGAATTGTTTCTCCTTTCTAATAAAAGATATGGACAGCTAGGTTTCCTTCTCTCTCCCCCTCCCCAAATCAATCTCCTAAAGAGAAGATCAAGACAGTAGAGAAAGAGAACAAGCCAGAAATGTCAATACCTTGAATGACCATGTTGTGTGCCTGTCTACACAGCAAAGGCCTCCTTCAAAAAAGCATACAGGTTATACATCGGTGGGCCAGTCCTGTCTCCATAGATTTTAAATAAAAGATTTTTGCCATTGACTTCTAGGATGTTTAGCTCTGTATGTCCATAAGGTTTTGGTTGAGGACCATTTTAAAGAAAATGGCGAGGCTAGCCACAGAATTTGGAGCAAGGGTGTGAGCTCCCTCAGAGTCCCAAGGATTTTATCCTAGCCCATCTCAAATCATACTATTTTCACTCTTTCTATACTCCAAAAAAGGCCACAATGGTGCATAAAACATGCAGTTAGCCAACAGTTCCATTTATCATAATTAGATTGGTCTTATTTGATAGTTTTGTCTCTTTGATGTTATTTCCAGGAGGGTTTTTATTGACAGGAGCTGCTCATGCCCCATTACTAATCTGGATGGCTACACTGTCAATCTAAGAGCATAAGATGAACATGGCACATTCATTTTAATGAAGACAACACAATTAATTATAGCTAGCAGGCCAGACGATGAATTGATTGTGTACTAGTACTTGGTCTAGTATTAAAGAGGACTCTTTGCTTTTGAGTGTTACTGATCTAACAACATGGAAAGAGTAATAGATTTTCATAATTCAGATGTCTTTCTTCTCCCTGATTTCTGTTTAACACATTGTTAATAGACATCTTCTTGTAAGACACAGTGATTTCATGTAAGATGCAGTGATTTCACTGTTGCTGAATGCTTAAGATATGATACGCTTTCAGTCTGCATATTCAATGAGAACAAATGGAGTGTATAAACTAAGATGCTGTGTAGGCTCTTGATAACAGACCTAAATAAGAGGAACCTGAAAGTTAGGAGAGAGTTAGCATTTTGCCTTTCATCTTCTTGTCTTCAAAGGTACTAAAATCTCCAGAGATGCATTTTGATGCAGTTGGGTTGTTCCACATTTTCTGACAATTTAGTCTTTTCTTTTTGAGTAACTGCACTATCTCAAAAGATGACAAGGGAAGGAAATAAAGCAGAAGCTGCTAAGCAGTATTTCTGCAAGTGCCAAGTAAACAGTTATTCCAGACCTGGAAGATGATGCAATGAAAATATTGAACGAATGTTCAAGTTTCTTTCGAAAACCAAAATATATGAAGAGTGAGGGATCCTTCCTTAAAGGAAAGGAAGGTTTGTTCATGCTTGTCTACTGCATGCCAAGATACATGAAGCAGACACATCAGCAGCAGCACCAAAGATGATTGAGCAGGTGAGTATGGAATATCGCAGGCACAATCGCAGGAATATCACAAATAAAATGGGGTGCAGAAAAAAACTTCAAAGCTGAAGGATTGCCACAAGATTGAACTAGATCTACAGTAATAAAAGTTTGCCCATATTGCAAGGAAATAAAATTAAGTGACACTTATAGTGAATGGAAAACATTGGTATACAAGTTTTCTATGCCCTGGATATAGCAACTTAGGAATTCAGAATTTCAGACACACATTTGGCCAAGACAAGTATGCATTGTGACTAGATCCATATCCCTCAACTTTTGAGCATCACTTGTCTTTTTAGATTGCAGGCTTTTCAGAACAGACAGATTCTACCTTCCTATGTGTTATACTTCAGTTTTGCCTGTATAGTCCCCATTGCATCCAGAGGGGTTGCAAAGACCTAAATAAAGGCAGAGCTTTGCCTGCAGCTGAAACTTACTTAACATTTGCATTCACAGTGGACAAACAGGAACAGAATCCAATTAATTCTTTTAGCTGTATGAGCCCTGCTGTGCTATCAGGAGTGAAGTGTTGTACAACATTACCCCCCAGCCATCACATATTATCAAATACAATACTTTCAGTAAACCCACAAACTTATTTGTTGATACAGGTGCCTTTTTACATTGCCCCTTTTGAGAGTTGTTACCATTGTTGTAAGGACCTGGCTGTGGGCAGCCTTTCTGCACCAGTCAGTTACCAAGTTATGGTCTGGAGATCAGTAGCAGAGTCACAGTCGAACCTGGTCAGGATACCAGGTAGTCAGGGTCAGGCACCAAGTTACAGACAATGGGCAACTAGCAGATTTGGGGACCAACCAGGTTCCAAAGCTGGTGTCCAGGGTCCACAGCAAGGCAAGGTCTGAAGCAGAAGCAAACCGTGATAGCTCCCCATGATGGCTTCCTGGTTTATATACCAGCATGTGCCAATTAGGGGGCTGCCGGAAGTTCTCCCAATTGGTAAAAGATAAGGAAATGCGGTAAGGAGAGATGAAGTGACTTGTCTCATGTCACATAGAAAGGATGTGGCAGAGATGGGAACTGAACTCAGATATGAGGAATCCCAATCCATTGCTTTAACTACATGACCTTCCAGTCATCCTGCCTTTCTAAAAATAAGACAAAACAAAAAGAAACCAAAAAAAAACAAAGAAAAATGCACCCCAATAACTACCACACCAGATGCAAGAAGTGAGAGCCCACAATACTTTTGCGGCTGGGTTTTGAGATGCATCTAATATTAGATGGAAACAGTGAAATCAAGCCTTCACTGATTTCTAGGGACAGACCTTTCAACAACACTGAGTTTTCAAGGGTGAGGGGAGACTGCCCAGTTTTGTGGAAATATCACAGTGTGAACAAACAATTTTTCTGGAATAGAAATAAATACTGTTATAATTGCAGCTGATCTTCATGAGGTCTAGTGGCAATTGTAAAGCTTTCATCAGGGATCCAAGAAGATAGCTCATAGGTCATGCAATATTCAGATTACAGCATTACACTTAAAAGTTCTCATCTTCTGAATTTTAATAGTTTCCACCAAAGGATGCAGCATCTAATCTTCATTGCTTTTCAAAATGATTACTCACGTACTTAACAAGTCTGAGGTGAGAAATGACCTAACTAAGAGTGTCAGTGCAAAGCATATATTGTCTCTTGGGTGTCTGCCTCGAGAGGATAGAGGATAATACAGATGGTTCTCCTCATCACCTTGTGTTCTAACACCACTGACCATACTCTAAGCAATAATCGAGTGCTGCCACCTTCTGTATCAATATACTCTGCAAGTCTGATGCATGCAATAAGTCAGTGCCACTTTCTGCCCTCTTTCTTTTAACAAGAAGTTCAAATGGATGGATATTTCTGTATTGAAGGAGAGAGAACTGGATACTAAATGTTATTTATTGAATAGTCACAAGATCAAAGATTTAGCCCAAGTTACTACGTAGGGAAAATTGCTTCCAAATGCAGCATTATTATGTAGCTGGTACATAGTTCTTCCTAAATTAATCTAACATTAGTTTAGCCTCTCTATCCCAATGTGCCAGTTATTAGAGTTCACTGAAAATTCTCAGATGAAACCGTTTTCTATCAGAAAATGCTGATTTGATTAAATCAAAATGTTTAGTGGGAACATATTGGGGGTCTGGTCTATGATTAGAGTTCTTTGGCGTTATGATAATACAAACAACAGATAGTCATTTGTACGTGTATTTACCAGTGTTTCATGCTCCTCATCAAGACTGCCTGCAACTCTAAATGTATTTTTTTGAAGATTTGGTTGTCTTTGTCAATAATTCATGAGTTTCTTCCAGATCAAAATTATTTAGTGTAGTAAGAAGAACAATGGATGTGTCTTTTTATAGCGTTTTAAAAATTATATGAGAACAGTAATAAATGTATTTAAGCAGAACACTTATATTTTACCAAATTCTCTTTGTAGGTCAACTTAATTATCAAAAGCTCCTATACATATGATTTTTTTAAATCAACATAAGGATGTACACAGGCAGTACACTAAGTGACCTGTTCACACATAAAGAATTGTCCAGAAGTTTACCCTGGAGATCCCTCGCTGTGTTAGCACCTATGAAGTATGGCATGTCAAGCGCTTCATCATTTTCATCACCATTTAAAGATGTTAGCCCGCTGCAATGTCTTGCCATTCATTAATATGGATAATATCACACCACTGTAAGTCAAAGTCAAAATGGTTGAGAACTTATATTGGACAGTAACAGACTGTGAATCCCAGTGATGATTATACCTGGGGATATTCTGAACTAAAAGAGCTCTCAGACAAGCTTGTAGCTGTTTCCATTGCTTCACACTGACAACAAACATTCCAGGCTCCAAAGTGACACAGTGACAATCCTGGAATCTTATTGTATAAATACTTAAGTGGATTCTGACTGAAAAGTCAAAGGTACATGGGGGCCGTAGAGCTAACTGGACTTTTTGCCAATGCCAGAGAGCATTCATATTAGAGCAGTGCTCCAATATTACAGTGATGGTCACAGGATCAGTATCTACAGAGAATAGCCTATGTAGTATGATTGACAACTGATGCGTTTAGGTAATTCAGGCTAATAGTGTGACTCTATGGTCTTCCACCCCTCCATTGTGATTAGATCTATACACCTTTGAGTTAATGGACCTTGTCATCTAGCTTAGTCACACAAGTATTGTGCTTTCAGATCTAGAGTCTAATCCTCACAGGCAAGCCATCCAAATGTGTCATTACATTTGCAATGGAGCCAACAGAAGTTTTCTTCAGCTTTATCGCTCTAGAACCCTGGACCTTCCACTGACAAGACACAGGTCTCTACCACTTGATCCAATAGTCTAGTGGTTACCATTTTTTCTTCCAGGGCAGCTATTCGAGAATATTAGTCACACCGTAGAGAACCTAATTTCAACCAGCAGAGGACAATGGTACACAGACACACATTGAAAACAATGCATTGAGGATAAAAATGCCATGGGGGTGTTGGTCCATCATTTTAAGATTTGGCCATGTGTATCAGTGATTGCATGAATGACAATTATAATAGGTAAATTATTGGCTCCATTCTTATATCACACCTATTTCACAATGGTTAAACTCCATTGGCTAGAGATCTACTCTTCATTAACACTGATAAAAAATATGGAGCTGAGTTTTTTATTATCTTTTGGACTAAAGACTATTATTTATATTACAGCAGCATTTAAAGGTCTAATTTGACATAAGGGCCCCATTGTGCTAGGTACTGTACATAAACATCGTAATAGAGACTTGCACAAATACACTCGGTAAGCAAAGGACAGGAGAAAGGACTCTTATGGATGGGAAACCAAGGCACAGTGAGATTAATTGATCAGAAGTCTGTAGCAGAGTCAGAAATTGAACCCAGTCCTCTCAGTTCCCAATCCAGCACCCTACCCTCCTCTCCAATACCTTGCAATATATGTACAGTACTGAATATTTTTCATGCACGCAATACTAAATAAAATAGAAATCTGTCTATGACAGGGAGCAAAACTTGATGTTTTAATACTACCCAGAACCTATGATTTCTCTTTTTTTTTTTTTTCAATCTTAAATTAGTTTGCAACTGGTTCAGATTTAAGACTATTGTCATTTCGCCTACAGACACACATTGTATGTCATTTTTTTCAATGATTTTGAAAAAAAATACTGCTGCACATGCAACATACAGTTTCAAAGAAAATGACAGCAACAGACAATTGAAAACAGCATTTATAAAAATTAGACACACTAATATAATAATAAGTCGACATCTGTTAATTGGTAGTTTGTATGTGTTCCAGCAGACAGCTCACATTGTCTTGCTTCTATTTAGCGACTTGTTTCGTTGCTTGTGCAAGCAGTTTTATACTTCTGCACAGCAAGCTACAGTCTCTTTTGTCTAGTCTCATAAATTACTAGCCACAAAAGCTTTATTCTCAGGGGATTAAGAAATAGATTTGCACACCCTTCATAATTCTCCTTAGTGTTATACTTCATTAAGGAGATGGGAAAAAATCATAACATGTTCTTTATTAAGAATTTAGAGCTCTTTTTCAATGGTGAGGCAAGAAACTTGGGGGGAAAAAACCCCAAGTTGATTATGGTATTTCATAATTTTCAGATATTTTTGGCTTAGATGAAGACATACACAGTTGATGATTACAGGCACCCTAAACTCTATACAATGTAAATAGATAGAATCAGTAACCAATAATAAAAACATGTTCAATTTACTTAAAATAAGATAGAAATTTTACAAAGTACTATTTGTACATCTAATCTAAAATCGTTTCAATTCCATCAGTGTTTGTGTGAAGGAGGATTCACCTGGAAATGAATTGAAGCAGTAATAATAATATATCTATGGCACAGTGAAGAGATTCATCTCCATAACTAGGCTTTTCATTTAAAATTGAATGTTCTCAATTTTCTAGGTGGTCTGGAGGTTACGGTGAATTTGATCTTGCCGCTGCATTGTATCAGCGCTCTAAATTTTATCCTTCATAAACAGAAAAAAATTTAAAGTCTCTGTAGACACATTAGGATATCTGTTTAAAACTCCATTTCACAAGCTATAAACTTGTATGTTGAGAGGAAAAAAGTGCAAACTTGATGCCCATAGAGCTGGGTGGGATTTTTTTTTTTAAAATATCTGATCAGAGCAAGAGTCATCCGCTCCCAGGATATGCAATAGGCCTGTGGTAAGGACACTTGCCTGGCATGCGAGCGACCTAGGTTCACATTTCGGATTCAGAACATGGACTTGAATCAGGGTCTCCCACAGTGTAGGCGAGTGCCAGTGGTGAAAGTATGGTGGTATGGTACGGTACGCTGTACCAATAAGATATTTAGAGCCGGTACGAAGTCACAGGAGGCGCCCATTCCCAGTCTTGCTCCCAGGCCTTCCACACAGCTGTCCCCTGAGTTCTCCTGCCTGGGGGGTCTATGCAGTTGCCTCGCCAGAAGACAGTGCTGGGCGGGGCAGGGGTGTGTGTTTGGGGGCAGGACAGAAACCACGCTGGAGGAGCTGCACGTTCTTCTCCTTTCGCTGCTGCGGTTCCTGGGATAGCCTTGTGGATTAGGCTCTCCTGGGAACCAAAGTGGTGAAAGGAGCAGGACCACTCCTTCCTTCACCAGAAAGGAGTGGTGAAAGGAGCAGAAAGTGCATGGCGGCAGCTCCTCCGGTACAGCTGTACCGCCCTCAGACCGGCCCCCAGCCCTTCCACGCAGCTGCGTCTCCTGAATCCTCCTGCCTGGGGTCTGTACAGCAGAAGTCTCTGGCGCAGCAGGAGGAGAACAGATCCCCCACCCATGTAACATGGGATAGATGTGGATCATGGTCAGGGGACGGGGGCCCCGGGCTGGGTGTGGAGGAGTCACGTGGGGGTGGGGGGGAGATGTCACGTGCCCCACCTTTGTGTCCCTCACCTGAGTGCAGTGTACCTGCAAGTAATGATTTCTACTTGTACCACTGACAAGTGCCCTAACTACTGGACTATTGGCAATTTCAGAGTGAGTATCTCTCTCAAATTTCAAGGCCTCAGTTTTGTCCCAGTGAGGAACAAAACCAAATGCCTGAACCTTGAACTTATTTATGAAGTGGAATTCTTGTTTTCCAGAATGCTGTAACGCCTAGATCTGCTGTATGGTTTTGACAATTCATTTCTCTGTGCCTGTTCCCACTTCCAGAGAGGCTGGTGTTGTGAACAGGGAGGGACAGTTTCTTACTATGCATTTGTACAATGCAAGGCTCAACGGATCGCTGATATTGTTGGGGGCCTCTATGTGCTACTGTAATTCAAAGAATAATAAACTAATTAAAATCCATGTACGTCATGTAAGAAATAATTTGTGCAGCAATATTATTAGGCTAGCTCCATCTTCTAAATTAGGGGCAATGACTGAATTCTGTGATAAAAAGGACATGACTCATCAACTGCAAAGTTTATTTAGCATGATATGGTGATTTCTCCAAGTAGGAAATCTCCATAATTTATATCCGTGGTCCAAATAGCAAGGTTACTTATACAAAACAAAGAAAATATTTGCCTAGAAGAAGAACTTATTACTCATTCTCTTACCAATGGAAGCAGTTTTTCAAATCTGTAAATATATATTTTAAATGCCATGCGTTGAACAAATGGAAGAGTATAACATTATATACTTTGATTTTCCAAAGTAGTAGTTATCTAAACTTTCTTTTTCTGATCTGTCCCCTCTATTTGAATATTTTTGCAGGCTCCAGCTGGGAGGTGCTTACCACAGGTGGCTCCTGGTCCTCACCAATGGGAGCTGCGGGAGTGGCGCTTGTGGGCATCAGCAGTGCACAGAGACCTGCTGTCCCCAGGGGCGCACAGAGACGTGTCAGCAGCTGGCCACTTTCGGGAGCGGCGTGGGGCTATGGCAGGCAGGCAGGCAGTCTAAGCCCTGCTGCGCTGCCGCCGGGAGCCGCCTGTGCTCAGCGCCTCCCGGACGGAGCCCGCACCTCATACCCGCTCCTGCACGCCAACCCTCTGCTCCAAGTCAGAATCCCCTCCTGCACCTAAACTCCCTCCCAGAAAGAAACTAATATAACAGCTGTTCTAAGGTAAGAAGTAGGCTATATTGAATTAACTTAACAATATTCTACCTGTTTTAAGACTGAAATGTAACCATATAATGGCTTTGTGTTAATTAAAAGGCAAGTTTAGTATAGCATTAATAGCCTCGGTGCCATAAATGTGCTCATTTTGTTTTAAATTAGGAAAAAGACTTGTTTACAGGGACCCCACAAAATCTAAAAGCCCCAGGCCCACAAGAGAGTTAATCTGGCCCTGACTGGAATGGCCATAGGGGGGTTGCAGCCCTAGGTCAACTCTTCCAACATCCATCTCCATGTTTCTCTCTCCTGTGGCATTGCTGAAGCAATCCTTCAGCTCCAGATTTTTAAATTAGCTTTCCTAGTTAAAAACTACAAAACCTCACTCATCGTCAACGTTTCCTAGAATTTTTAAGAATTCTTGTTACTATAAAAATAGCTTCTCCTTGCATTCAAACAACATATCTCCCAAACACTTCCAACATCTCACAACCAAGTTACATGGACATTATAAACAGGCCCAAACCAACATGCCAAAACATGACCCCCTGGAACTTTGAAGAATTCTGAATCTAGAGCGCTAACGCACTTAGGAAAGCTCAGGGTTTTGCATTGTCATCTCAAGTCTTGCACTGTGTCACGTATTTCCTAATGATATTAAGAATAATTGTTTAAGACAGTAGCTTGGGTGGAACCGGAGAGATGTGACTGGATGGCGCCAATAATGATTTTAGAGTCACTGTAATGGACTGAGGGGAAGTCCACACTACAGTGCTACATCAGCACAGCTACACCTATGCAACTGAGCCACGGTAACGCTCCTGGTGAAGACGTGCTCTGCCAACAGGAGAGCGTTCTCCCATCGGCATAGTTACTCCACCTCAGTGAGAAGTGGAAGCTCCGCTGGCAGGAAAGCATCTCCTGCCAACACAGCGCTGGTGCAGACAACGCTAACTTACGTCGCTCAGGGGTGGGAAAAAGCCCCCCCATCCCACGACTCAAGTTATATTGACCAGGCTGGAGCATAGACCTGTCCTGAATGCTTACTTTTGCTAGTATCATTAGCTGAAATCCTTTTCATTTACATAGATAAATCCTGTATAGCAGGTACCCTTCAGAACTTTTCAAATGGCCTTTAAAGGCTAAATAGGGTACTGCAGCATTTGCAGAATTCCTTAAGTATAGGGAACAGTATAGTAACATTATCTAGTTTTTAAAGGCCAAATTGAATAGCTTTCAACTTTATAAAAGAAAAAGTTTGAGGCAATCAATTTGAAACTCTGAAGAGGAAACCCTGTAAATCAGCTTCCTTGACAATAAATCTGTCGTTCCACAGAGGCACTTCAAAATACAAAAATACTCCGATATGAATCGGTTTTCTATTCCTCTGACAAACTTCAACAGATGTTTGTTTTAGGATTTTTTTCTGACTAAAAAGTAGGGTGTAAACATTGTACGTGGTTCAATTGGTAGCCTCAATTGTATTGGCATATGGGGCTCTATTAACAACTAAAATAAGCTTAGAATAAATAGGAGTTGTCCACAAACTCAAAATTTTGAAAGCGGTCAGAGTAAATTGTTCCACCAACAACAGAACGGATCACTAGTAAACACCTATGAATAGATATAGTGTTTCAAAATAAATTACCTGACACAAAGTAGAAGTTTAGTGCCAACTAAATGCAATTCCCTACTCATAGATTTGCCATCACTAAAGTTATTTGGTAGGCATGTCACTGAAGATTTCAGAAATCTCATGCACAATTAAGGCAAGAGGCCTCCTTATACTGGTTCCACTCTCCCAGACAGATGCAGATATATTATTAGAAATATAGTTTCTAATGATCTCACATAGTGTTCAAAATATGGGGCAACTGCATGGAAAAGGGTGAATGGTTTCAGAAAAATGTGCAAGGTCACATTTGATTAATTTTCTATTTATTTCTCATATATACAGAAGATTTTGAAGCCTCCTGGTCCAGAAAGAGATAGAGCATACTAAATCCTGCTGAGCCTCAAGGAGTCCACAGTCAAATTCCACTGATCACATGGAGGTGACTGATTCCCCTGGCAGCTCCCATAGAAGTCATGCTCCTGTTGAATTCCCAGAGTGCATGAGCCCTCCAGAGATAGTGCAGTACTGAGCAGAAGTTAAATACTACACTAAGTGATACTAGTTGTATCTGCCCTTTGTGAGGAACCTACAGATTTTAGAGGTTAATCCCTACTGGAGAGTGATAGAAATTATTCTAAAAACAATTTACAAGCCCTCACTGAAAGTTTATTTCATCAGTTTCTTCAGATTTGGGCATCATGAATATTGTCACATTTGAAGAGTGGCTGGTTAAATTGAACTTTAATGGTAGGATCTCCTAAAGCATTCAACATCTGTTTAACTTGGCTCTCATGGAGTTAGGCCAGTTCGGGTCAATTCACTCAAAATGGACTCTGCAACCAACCCTAGAAATAGCAGTAATTAACTGGATGGTTACATCTAAAGAAAAATATGATCTGGAGGATAGTTAACATCTCATAACTATACCTTCTTCCTCTTTCTATATACATAAAATATATGTATAAAAATTAAAATATAAGTTTTAGCTAGCTAAACTTACACATTGCTTCTTTAGATTTGCGAAGAAAAGGTTAAGCGATGACTTGATCCAGTTTATAAATACCTATACAAGGAATACATATTTAATAATGGGCTCTTCAGTCTAGTGGAGAAAAGTATCACATGATCCAATGGCTGGAGTTGAAGCTAGGCAAATTTAAACTGGAAATAAGTGTAAAATTTTAACAGTGAGAGTAATTAACCACTGGTACAATTTACGAAGGGTCATGCTGGATTCTCAGTCACTGACAATTTTTAAAATCAAGATTAGATTTTTTACTAAGAGATGTGTTATTTGGGGGAAGTTCTATGGCCTGGGTTACATAGGAAGTCAGACTAAATGATCACAGTGGTCCCTTCCAGCTTTGGAATCTATGGGGGAAAACAAAAGCCCCCCCCCCCCCAAAAAAAAAAAACACCTTAGTGGTTTTCTTCAAGGCTCCTGCTGAATTGTGGTTTCAAAGCCCAATTGAGTTTTTATTTCATCTGGCCCTATGAAAGACATTTAACTAAGATTAGCAGCGGACATCATCATACATAGTAGTGCCTACGTGACCAGTGGCTCATGTAGAACTGTGGACAGACATTCCATTAATAGCAGATTGCCCTCTTTAACTGGAAGCTGTGGTATAGCCAAGACTCCTGCTGCTTGCAAAGCTTTGTTTGACTACACAATGCCAATTTCATAAGCTGCTCTCTTCAGGACTTTGACAGGTACCTAGAGGGTTCTGCAATTAATTTTATTATGCACTTTCTGCCTGAAATGCCCTTGAAACTATGAAAAGTTGTCTAATGTATCTAGAAAAGAGAAAAAAGGCTATGGAGGAAAAAAGCAAATTTGGTAATGGAGCTCACTTTGAGTCATGGAGTGGCAAAGTACTTCTGAAAGTACTCAAGCTAGTTATTAGCAGCATTTGAGCTACAAGGATCTTAGAGATTTGTGACCAGTGTTACAGAAGGCAGATTGCCTTGACATGGTCTTTGGAATCTGCAATGACCATTGGTTTCATTTGCATTCTGAGCTACAGGTTTAATTATGCCAAGTATTTTCCACCTCTCCAACATGCAAAGGGACAAGCTACATTTTTATTTCTCTTTCACTGATGATGGTCTAAGTCCAACTTAATGTGAACACCCACCCACCTAGCCCCTCTCCGCATTTATGTGGGCACAGAGATGTGTAGCAGCACTTCAGAGTTATCAAATACAATGTGTTTAACTATCTCAAGTATCTTTTTCAAGGCAAAATAAAAAAATAATTAACATTGTAGTTCAAATCACAGTGCAAGCTGCACTGGTTTCTGACACATTCTCATGTCCCAGTGGTCTTAGGCAAGGTTTTTAAAGCCTGTCATTTTACCACAAAGTTTAGGTTACCAGTCAGCTGGCATCCTCTTAAAATGGGTTTGTGTAAGTAATTTTATTTAAGATACCCACACACACACAAATGTGAATGAATTTCAAACTTCTGCATCATAATTTCCTTTTTTTCTGAGCTAGTTATATTTGTAAACCTGCCCCCCCCCCCCCCGATTTATTCCTGGTTTCCCTTAGGTGCTGCTCAGCAATGGCTGAAAAAAAGAATATTGATAACAGAGGGAGAACCGGATGATTTAACAGAACACAGAAATGACCACACTGTATGAGAGTTCATCTAGCCCCGTATCCTATCTCTGACAGTGGCTAGCATCATCTGATTTAGAGTGATTCAAGAAAATCAACAGCAGGTGATTATTAGCTAGCCTACTCTTGGAGTTTCCTCCTAATCCCCAATAGTTTGAAGTTTGCAAACGTTCTGAAGCATTAGGGTTTATATCCCCCCCCCCCCCACACACACACACAAACTACTTCAGTATTTACTATTGTACCTCTGAATATTCTTATCAATAGACCAACTTCTCTTCTTGTATCAGATACAATACCAAGAAGCCATCTAATCTAAGATTATATTTTATTCTGCTTAACTCTCCCTCCCACCCTTAACATATAATACATTTTGTGAATACTCCTTTAAAAATGTTATAGCAGGTGTGTATTTGAGCACTGACATTTAATTCTTCAAGAATTTTTCACATATACCCAGAAATATTTTTATCATTAAGTGGTAGGAAAATCTAACTCCACCATCACCCCTACCATTGAGATACATTGCTTCTATTTTTCATAGACTGCCATAGAATTAAGTTGATGTCAAATAATTTGCTATTTTATGTTATTTTTAATGTTTTGTGGACCTCTATACAGTTTTGCTTCAAAAGATAAGAGACCATTCACTTTCATCATTATACCTGGTGCTCTCTCCTTAGGTGTGAGGGACTCCTATGAGCAATTTAATGGGGGGAAATGTATTTATTTTGGCTAACATTCCAAACCTGAGTGCCTGAAGTCAAGCACCAATATCACTGGGGCACCTAAACAATCAAACTGATTTTCCAAGATGCTGAGCATTTCCTGCTCCCACTGACTTCAGTAACTCAGTCTGTTTTTATTTAGCTCCTTTTCTGTAAGTCCATAGCATCAAAACAAAATATGGTCCACTTTCAGAAATAATGTAAACAATGGTGAAAATTACATGTCATGAAGTCATCATAAGAGCTTGAGTTTGTGCGGTGACGTTGCACTCTATATGCTTTTATGAAAATATGCTAATGAGTGTGAATACAATGTAACTGGAATTTGCTTCATGCAAAAGGTCTCTTGTAAGGTATCATTACAAAGCTTATGATCTACTGAGTGTGGTCATCCTATTTGTATGTATGTATGTATCATTCTTGTATCTGAAACTAGAAATATGAAATATAACTCTGGGGGCCTATTGTAATTATGCCAAGTGTGGGCCATTAATGGTGGTTTGGAATCTTGATGGCTCCCATCAACCAGGACCATTGACTGTGGATGGCTCTGTTTGCTTGCAGGCCTTCCTGTTAGTCAGGCTGGGAGGAATGGAGGCTTGGAGTCTTAGGGTATGTCTTCATTACCCGCCATATCGGTGGGTAGCAATTGATTTATCCGGGATCGATATATCGCGTCTCGTTAAGATGCGATATATCGATCCCCGAACGCGCTCACCATCGACTCTGGAACTCCACCAGAGCGAGCGGCGGTAGCGCAGTCGACGGGGGAGCCGCGGCCATTGATCCCGCGCCGTCTGGACCCCAGGTAATTCGATCCAAGATACTTCGACTTCAGCTACGCTATTCGCGTAGCTGAAATTGCGTATCTTGGATCGATCCCCCCCCAGTGTAGAACAGCACTTACAGTGACATGTGATCATGTCACCTGAATTGCTATCCATCTTTAACATGGTGCTTTTCCATTTAGAAGGAGGAGTAGGAACCTAGAGAGGGACAAAGGATTCCTGCCTTCTGCAAAGCTATATAAGGGGGTGAAACAGAACAAAGGGGTCTGCCATCATGAGAAATCCCCTAGCTACCACCTGAGCTGGAACAAGGGCTGAGCCAGGGGAAAGGATTGTGCCCAGACTAGGAAGGCGTCCAGTCTGTGATAGAAGCTTATTTAAACATCTGAGGGTGAGGTTGTATCTGTATTCGGTTTTCTTACTGTATTAGGTTTAGACATGCATGTTTTATTTTATTTTGTTTGGTAATTCACTTTGTTCTGTCTGCTAATACTTGGAACCAATTAAATCCTACTTTCTGTATTTAATAAAATAACTTTTTACTTATTAATTAACCCAGAGTATGTATTAATACCTGGGGAGGCAAACAGCTGTGCATCTCTCTCTATCAGTGTTATAGGGGGTAAACAATTTGAGTTTATCCTGTATAAGCTTTATACAGGGTAAAACGGATTTATTTGGGGTTTGGACCCCATTGGAAACTGGGCATCTGTGTGTTGGAGACAGGAACACTTCTTAAGCTGTTTTCAGTTAAGCCTGCAGCTTTTGAGGGACATGGTTCAGACCTGGGTCTGGGTTTGCAGCAGACAAGCGTGTCTGGCTCAAACCAGGCAGTGCACTGAAGTGCTAAGCTGGCAGGGAAAACGGGCTCAGAGGTAGTCTCAGCACATCAGTTGGCAGTTCCCAAGGGGTTCTCTGGGATCCAACCCATCACAGATGCACACTTGCTGGTGGCACAGCCAGAAAGATTGTATCAGGGAAAAAACAACCAACATGAGCTTGTAAGATAAAATGGGAGGCTGATTAACTATACTTATATTATACCCTCCTGCTACAGCACTGCAATTTGCTATGTTCATGGCACATACAAGAGAAGTTAGATTAAAAACATATATTCCTGCAGGAAGGTTGAGGCATAATGCTTCTTTATATTGTATCTTAGAATTCAGAGCAATAAACAAGAACCACAAGATAGAGACAAAAGCAGGCTGATCCCAAAAACAGAGAGGCACAACTCACTCCATTTTGACTCTCTGAAGGCTGATAGCTGTTGCTCGGCCCAAATCACTCACTTCCCTACAGAGTCCCATAGCCTGCAAGCCGGATCAGGAATCCCACCCCAGAAATTTAAAGTGACAGCCTACAATTTTAACACCATTTTCAATACACCACACCTTTCTGCCCCCCCAAACACAAGAAATTATTACAACTTACATTTACTTATAGCAAGTTACTCTTTACCTGTAACCTCATTATATTACCTCCAAATTTGGTCCCGTGTTCCTAGGGTGACCAGATCTCCCAATTTTATAGGGACAGTCCCGATGTTCAGGGTTTTTCTTATATAGGCGCCTATTATCCTCCACCCCCGTCCCAATTTTTCACACTTGCTGTCCAGTCACCCTATGTGTTCCCAATGTATTCATTGTTAACCAGAAAAAAAATGGAACAACATGTTCACAGCTTTACTGACCTTTGGATTCAGATACTATGGCTATGGGGACCAGATAAGGAGAACAATTTATTTATTTTTAAGTGGTTCTGCCCCCACTACACCCCTTGCCACCCAAAAAGAGAAAAAAAACTTGTTGGAAACAGCTTTCAAACAGGGTTACTTAAGTTGTAACACAATTGTGTCCATGTTCAAAAGTGTTACGACCTGTGTTATAATCACATTAAGAGACAGTACTAGGGAAGACTGGAGCCAAAGTTTAGCAGATCGCTTTAGCCAAGTGCGGTCTGCAACGGGGCACATCACCATTCTAGTTAGTATAATTGTGCTTGATAAGCAGGGCCAGCGCCAGGCACCAGCCCAGCAAGCAGGTGCTTGGGGCGGCCAAGGGAGAGGGGCGGCACGTCCGGCTCTTCAGCGGCAAGTCCCTCGCTCCCTCTAGGAGTGAAGGGCCAGCCGCCGAATTGCCGCTGCAGACTGAAGCGGCGGCGGTGGTAGAGCAGATTGCGATTGCGGCTTTTTTTTTTTTTTGGCTGCTTGGGGCGGCAAAGACCCTGGAGCCAGCCCTATTGATAGATGTTTAGAACATGGATACAGCTTCCTTAAACGGCCTGCTTCCATGCAGATGTTGGCGTCACTAGGCATAGCTACCAGGTAACTCAGGGGAGTAGAAGGCCATAAGTGCCGATGAAACCCCCCTGCTCTGGGTCTAAGTGAGCCACAGTAACTCCATCTTGTGAACCTTAACCCACCTACATGCTAACAGCCTAGAAGCAGAATATGTAATGGTCAGCTTTTTAGCAGACAGCTGCAGTTTCGCTCACACTAGCAGAAGCAGTAGTGATAACGGGGAAAAAGGAGGAGGAAAAGGCTTACTACATAGAGCTTGCGAGGTCGAAGATAAGCATGCGGACGAGAACTTTTCTAATACGCCACAATGCAATGCCTGCTGTTGGGAAGGGAGGGGTAAGGGAGGACAGAACAAAGGCTTACACACAAACAGCTTGGAATATAAAATGGGACACTTGCTTGTATTTGCTGCGCTTGATTTGAGACATGCTGGTCTCCTAGTGCCTATTCAGAGCTCTTGAATAAATTTGGTTTGCTTCTCCACCCTGGTGTGTCTATTGGTGCAACGCACACCGGGCAATGAACCCTGTTGCCCCCCTCGGGCCCTCTGGGCCGGCAACACAGACAAGGTTTAAACATTCCTGGTGTGCATTAGAACAAGTACCACATACACAGGGATTTTTGGAACAACTGTTGGGAATGCATTATTTTGTCCTTTTAGTAAGTTACAAAGCCCACATATAGCTGTGGAATTCTGCCACAGAATCTGCCTCTAAACTGCCTTGTAAAAATGGGGCCCTTGAGCAAAGACATCTCTCAGATAAAAAGTGCTTCATTTTCACTTCTAAACAGCTCATTAGACAAGACCTTTATCATGCAGGTTGACATCGAGATGCAGCATGTTTCAAACAGAGTAGCAACATACAGCCACAGTGTTAAAAAGGCAGACAGATCAATATGAAAATAAAAAAGACGCATTTCTAAAAACTTGCATCTGAGCCTACATTGTTCTTAATTATTTACATCATTCAGATACATGTAAATTAATGTTTGTAGGAGCAAATGTCTTTGGGTAAAATTGTGGTTTTTTTTAAATTTTACTGCTACGTGATGAATGCAGCCTCGTGTCACTACAATGTTATATACACATTAACATATTTTACACCTTTTTGCTTTTAACATTGATCCAAGCAATTCAAGAGAGTCCAAAGTCTTTTTGATCTTACCATAAAGCAAAGTGAATTTTGTTTTCATTACACTGCTTCAATCAGGAGATGTGCTTATAGTCCAGGGAGCAGAGTTCTACATCTTGACACAATCTCCAAAGGATTACCTATTAGGAAACAAAGAAATCTTGAGAACGGAGACTAAGCCCTTTAGCATTTCCCTCACTTCTAGTTCCTTACCATCAGGGCTGGCTCCAGGCACCAGCCTTCCAAGCAAGTGCTTGGGGCGGCAATCTGCAAGGGGCGTCAGTCCCTGCATTTTTGCCCCCAAGGAGCGCGCCGAATTGCCGCTGCGGACGGCGGGGGGCAGTCTGTGCGCCGTTAGGGCGGCACGCACGTTTCCACGGCGGCGGCAATTCTGCCGCCGAATTGCCCCGCCGCGGAAATGTGCGTGCCGCCCTAACGGCACACGGACTGCCCCTGCTGTCCGCAGCGGCAATTCGGCGCGCTGCTTGGGGCTGCAAAAACAGTCGAGCCGGCCCTGCTTACCACGTCCCTATCCTTTTCCTTCTTTGTCCCACTACCTAGGTGTACGATATGCAGTTCCATTCACTGATGCTCCCAGCTGTTCCATTAGTTCTTAGTATTCCAGTGATGTTAACGTAGAAACACACACACACAGTGTATGGTAGCAGACATGCTTAACACACTTGAAGTTACACAAGCATTTCCATTCTAATACCCAGTTATCATTTGCTTATACCTTTCACCTACCAGGCTGTGATAAACTTGCTTGATCTAGGCCTTAAAGTGAATTATTTTTGGAGCATTTGAGCAAAACTAGTTCTCACATATATAAGAGAGTACATCCAAATCTCAAACTTTCCTGCCCTTGTGCAAATCCATTAGGATACTCTCTAATTACATATTATTCACCCTATAATACACATTTTTCTAACATATTAGAGGCAAAACATTGTATACTGCTACACGAGTGTATGTCAGATCAAACAACCCACTCTTTTTAAACTATGACTTCAGGTTACAGAAGGGGAATATCTATTAGTACAAATTGAAACGACAAGGAAATACTGAGTAAAAGCAAAATCAATTTTATGTAATCCACCTATTGTACATTCCTATTATTCCACCCCCCATATACAACATATCACACCTATGGCATCACACTAACATAGGTACTGTAACTAAGGGTACTTGGGATGCTACTGCACCCCCTGGCTTGAAGTGGATTCCATTAAATACAAGATTTACAGTTTGATTCAATGGCTCTCAGCACCCCCACTATAGAAATTGTTCCAGCACCCTTGCACACTACGCAAATACACGGTTGTGGTTAAGATTGCGTGTTTGTGGAGTGTGAGGCTGTGGGTCTGGTGTGTTGTAGCTGCTGGATGGAGCAGTAGGAATGTTGAGGAGGGAGTTAATGTAGGTGGATTACAGAAAACAGATTTTGCCTTCACTGGCCATTTCTTTGTTATTTTAGAGTTTGTATTAGCGGCTATTCTCCGTCAACGACCTTCGCTCTTGTTAAACAGAGCAGGGGTTTTTGTGTGTTTCAATGTACATTAAGACTCAGTATAAACAATGAATTGGTGGCCAGGTAAGAAGATAAGCATTGACTTTTATTATGTAGAACAATATGGTAAATTTCTCTATTTGTGAGGATAACCAGTACTTTAATTAATCAGATGCTTCTAGAAGAAATACAATGATTATGCCGTTGTGCAGCAATAGAAAAATCTTGCACTATCATTTTGGATAGTAGTCTCATCACTATCAACACTTGAGCTGATTTTTTTTTTAATATTATTTTTCTCCTCTTTTCTGCTTTTTTTTTTTCTTTTTTAGTTTCAAAATTTCATCAAACTTTTTTGGGGAAAAAAGTCACCCAGCTCTCTCCGACACTCCTAAGAACAGCCAACATAATGGTCTAGGAAAACCCAACATTATAAGATTTATTTTAATAAAATTGGAAACACCTTTCTTGCAAAATGATTAAATATTTTCACCTACTATATACCATATTCTATGTGTCCACAGACCAAGATACAAATCAAATGTCAGATTAAAAGCTCCACATTCCAATGTTGATTCTCAGTCATGCAATTTCCCTCTTCAAGCCCCCTACTACACATGGACCCAGGAATCTTTTTCTGTATAGATACACCTTAACTTTCTTTTGGATTGACGTGTTGCTTTCCAATGAACACTCATTCTCTTTTTGAAGATTCATTCACCCTAGTTATTCCTTTAAAAACCACACACAGAACTCAGCACTAAGCTACATTAGCAATCCATTAGCTCTGGTACTTCAGTGATTTAAAGGTTTTGTAAAAAGCAACAGAGGGTCCTGTGGCACCTTTAAGACTAACAGAAGTATTGGGAGCATAAGCTTATGCTCCCAATACTTCTGTTAGTCTTAAAGGTGCCACAGGACCCTCTGTTGCTTTTTACAGATTCAGACTAACACGGCTACCCCTCTGATACTTAAAGGTTTTGGTAACTGACAGCATAGTTCCTCCTCATTAAGTCTGTCTAGTTCTTTAGTATATACAGAAACTATAAAACTCTGCCCATCTTGTTGGCCAATAAATGTATACAGTGAATAAAAATCTATGATGTGATCCCACATGGATCCACATACTTAATATTTGTCCATCTTGAAGTGTGTGTGCCCGTGAGCAATGTATGCCTACTCTTTTTTTTTTTTTTTTTTTGATTCATACACTTTGGCCAGTTCCATTCCACTCTGCCAAAGGTTCAATGTTGCCATTACTGGAACCATCTTTCTGTATCTGTAAGAGCATTCCAAACCAAAGAGGATAGAATGTAGATGGATGGTCCAGAATGTAGATCTGCGATAAATATTCATGCATATTGGAAAGAGTTCTTCTACAAATCAGTCCTTCAGAAGACCATGAATATAACACAACAAGAAGGCACTTTTTATATATGCTGGCTCAATGTTTCAGTCGTGGCTTTTCACACATGAACACTTTCATGTCACTCCTCTCTCTTCAGCAACATGGCCACTCATGAAGAGAACACAAGCTTTTGTTTCTAATGCACAGCACTCTTTGCTCTCAGCATTTCTATCATATCACTCACATGCAGCATTCAAAAGCACAAAAGCAAAGTTGATGCATTTGATTAGTGCAAAAGCAATTACTGCAAATATATTTGGCCAATATGAACAGTCTGATTAAGATTTCTTTTAAAAAATCATAACATTAAAAATGCATCATTCTCTCTTGACAATCTAAATGTGCTGGGGTACATCTCAATCAGCTTTTACTTTTTGGTGCATGACTAAGAAGAAAAACTTAGTGGAAATGGCTGTAAAGTGAATAATTGTGCAAGGATTTTTTAAAAGTAAATAATTTATTAAATAACCTATGAAGAAATGCTTCTATGTGATTGGACAAGTACAATATCAGTTAACTAGATTCAGGGATAGTTTATTCCCCTTGTAGATGAAAATGAACATCTTATTTCTGTTTTGAATTCATATCATATAAGGTACAATATCAGCCCTTCACTGAGAAAATTAATGTAATACAGTATCCACATGCCTAAGGGTACGTCTATATCCAGCCGCTAGTTCGGCGGCTGGCAATCGAACTTCTGGGTTCGACTTATCGTGTCTTGTCTGGATGCGATAAGTCGAACCCGGAAGTGCTCGCCGTCGACTGCGGTACTCCAGCTAGACGAGAGGAGTACCGCGGAGTCGACGGGGGATCCTGCCTGCCGCGTGTGGACCGAGGTAAGATCGAACTAAGGTACTTCGAACTTCAGCTACGTTATTGACGTAGCTGAAGTTGCGTACCTTAGTTCGATTTGGGGGGTTAGTGTAGACCAAGCCTAAGTGGCTGATAAGACAAAGCACAATACTGTATTGCATACAGCACAGAATTCTGCCACCACCCACCTGCCTACAAACCCAATGAAGACAGTCAAGTTGAAGAGTTGTAAGTTAAGGTAGGATTTACTACATTATGTTCATTGGGGTTCTGTCCTTAGCTCTTTCCTCCTTTATACTCACCCTCTGAGTGACTCCATTCACTCCCCCGGATTTCACTTATTGCCTTTGTACTTATGAGCCTAACATATAAAGCTGGTGGAATTTTTTTTTTTTTTGGACAAAATATTTTCCAATAGAAAAATGCCATTTTGTCCAAACATAAATGGTTTATGAAAATATAATGGGTTTGATTTATAATATAATGGGTTTCTCAGGTCCAGGATACAGGAAAGGAGTTAGGGTGCTCAACTGGGATCTGGGAAAATGTATGTTCAAGTTCTTGCTCTAATCAACAGGCTATTGGCTATTCCGGCATGGGGGGGGGTTTCTCTCATTTTTCCACCTCAATATTTTGAAAGTTCTTGTTTTCATTCCACACTGGACCTAGAAGAAATTTCAAAACCTCAAAGTTTTTAACAAAATGGAATTGTTTGCCAGCCAGCCCTACTAATCTATAGCACCCAAAATCTTTCCCTCCTTCACAGTCCCTTTCTAAAACCCCTCTCCATTTCCTTAATGTTCGAATATGAAGTTCTAATTTTCCCCTATTAAAACTGTCTTCCTTTACATCCCCATCCAATTTCTCCAGTGACAATAGCTCTATCCTTCCATTTACCCAGCCTCAGAACCTTAGCAGCGAGCAGACAGTGTCATTTTTGACAATCCACTTTACTTTTCCCTTCACATCCAGGTTCTCACCAAATCTGGTCAATTCTCTCTCTTCAACACATCAAAAAACATACCCTTTGCCCCCTAAACCTACTGCTGAAATTCTCAGCATGAATTCATTTTCTCACATACACAATGCACTTTGCCCTGTGTTCTGATCATCTCTCTTATCTGCGATCATCTCCCCCAAGCACATGCTCACACAGTTCTTGAGTCCCTTCACGGCTTTCCTGTCTCATTCTGCATCATAAGCATTTACAAGATACTTATCACCACAGTATCTAAGATTGGCTTGCATATGGATTAAGAGTATATTGAGATCTACATGGGGGACTGGAGGTAGGGTTGCCAACTTTCTACTCGCACAAAACTGAATACCCTTGCCCCACCCCTCCTCCAAGGCCCCGCCTCCTGCTCACTGCATTCTGCCCCCCCCCCGCAGTCGCTTACTCTCCCCACCCTCATTCACTCGCTCATTTTCACCGGGCAGGAGGTTGGTAGGGGGTGAGGGTTCCGGCTGGGGATGTAGGCTTGTGGGGGCTGGGGATGAGGGATTTTTCATGCAGCAGGAGGCTCCGGGCTGGGAGGAGGTTAGAGTGTGGGGAGGAGTGTGAGGGCTCTGGCTGGGGGTGCAGACTCTGGGATGGGACTGAGGATGAGGGGTTTGGTCTGTAGGGGGGTGCTCCAGGCTGGGGCCCAGGGGTTCGGTGGGTGGGAGGGGAATATGGGCTAGGGTAGGGGGTTAGGGCATGCGGGGGGGTGAGGGGGGATGAGGGCTCCGGCTGGGGATGCAGGCTCTGGGGTGAGGCTGGGGGGGGATCAGAGCTGGGTCAGAGGGTTGGGGCACAGGGGTGAGGGCTCTGGGATGGGGCTGGGGATGAGAGGTTTGGGGTGTAGGAGGGTGCTCTGGGCTGGGACTAAGGGATTCGGAGGGCAGGAGGGGGGATCAGGGCTGGAGCAGGGGGTTGGGGTGTGGGAGAGGGTCAGGGGTAGCGCTTACCTCAGGCAGCTCCCAGAAGCAGCGGCATGTCCCCCCTCTGGCTCCTACACAGCGGCATGTCCAGGCGGCTCAGCACGCTGCTCATCTGCAGGCACCACCTCCACAGATCCCATTGGCCATGGTTCTCGGCCAATGGGAGCTGCAGCACTGTGTGGAGCCCCATGGCTGCCCCTATGCGTAGGAGCCGGAGGGCAGACATGCAGCTGCTTCTGGGAGCCACGCGGAGCCACAGCTAGTAGGCCTTAGCCCCACTGCGCCACTGACCGGACATTTAAGGTTGAAACCACGGGGAAAAACATTTCAATTGACCCAATAATCCAAAAATGTGTTTTGGAATATCTGTTCAAAATCTCACTAATTGAACAGGAAAGCAGTTGTCCACTTACCTCCAATACTTCGCTGTATCTACTAGTGTTGTAAATAAGGTAGAATTGATAGAATTTGGCTGAACATTGCCTCTTATTTACAATCCATGACATCACATTCACGGCCTACTGCCTATAGTTCAAACTCTCCTGGTTTTGATAGGAGAATAGTACTGTAGTTCTATTGTGTAGATCCTTCTCCCCCTATCTGTACCTGTATGATTGCATGAAAAGAGAGACTCTCAACCCTTGTTTGTATTGACACATGCACACTACAGGCTAGCTACAGTCAACCTTTAAAAATTTTACTCTGCTAGCCAGGTTTTTGTGGAATGAGGAGCACTGCTACGGTCATGGTTGAGCAGTGCGAGTATCAACACAACACCAGACACACTCTCATCGGCCAAAACAGCAGGCAGCACAAAATCCAACACGCTGCTGCTCAAATGAGGGGTGAGAGATTGAGAAGTGCAGTGCCAAAATGCAGAACAAGAATGAGCATGCTGCTGTTAACTGGCTTCACAGCAAAAACAGAGCAATAATTGGAAATATTTCCTGTATGCTTCTTTTTATTTTAAAATTTAAGAATATAGCAAACCTCCAGCTCTCCCTCACACATTTACAGTGACTATTTTCAGCTGCAGAATACATATCACCCTACCTAACTTTTCCTCAGGTTACCTGCCACTTTGTCATAAAGTTTCTAGGTAGGGTGACCAGATGTCCGATTTTATAGGGACAGTCCCTATTTTGGGGTCTCTCTCTTATATGCTCCTATTACCCCCACCCCCGTCCTGATTTTTCACATTTGCTGTCTAGTCACCCTATTTCTAGGTAACAGTCAGTTCTAATCAACATTATTCTATCCACTTCTTCAAAGATGCTTTCCCATGTGCTTTCCTAGATACCTGCAAAACAGTTTTAAACCAAACACTATGATCAAAGTAGGTTTTTCTCATTCTTTTGTCTTCATGGGATTGATAGAAATAAAAAAAGCTAAATCTTGGACTATGGATCACAGATTCCAGACCAGTAAAAGATATTCACGTAGAGCCTGATTCAAAGCCTTCTGAAATCATACCACACTCCATACTGCTGGAATCTGATTTTGCACTCAAGTAAACATTTGTACATTTTGTTCATCTCTCCTGATAACTTTCCAGAAACACACATCATCATGAGCTAGTCTCCATTCAGCATGTGCCAATGACCAAGTTTCCCTCTTTATACAGAGTAGGAAAAATAACTGATTACTGTGTGTGGTCTCTGTGGGCAGTTGTTGACTGCTTACTCACTGTAAATGATATTTAGCCAATTCCAGACTCACAACAAAAACGTGTGTTGATGAATACATTAGGATCTTTGCTTCTCCTCAATATGCCAGTGATAAATGCATCATCTGAACTAATTCATGCTCTCATCAGGCAATGAGTGAGTACAGTAACTGCCATTTAGTAACAACCGTAAAGTGCCAAAAATAAAGTGCTGGCTAAGTGCTATTCAGAAACTAGAAGAACTCATAAGAGGCAATGTGGTGCACGGGACAGGCTATAGGACTGTTGATAGGAGACCTGGGCTCTATAGCAATTCCTGACCCACACTCACAGCATAAGCCGAAGCAACTTGATTGCTGGTAGCACCCAGAGGCCCCAAACAAGATCAGAATTCTAATCTGTCAGGGACAGTAACACATATGAAGAGACTACAATCTAAATAGACAAGACAGAGAAAGGAAGTATCATCATCATCAACCTCATTTTGCAGCACAGAGAGATTAAGAAACTTGTCCAAGGTCAAAAAGCAAGCCCGTGGAAGAGCTGTGAATAGACTGCAAGTTCAGTGGAAGAACAGTTCAGTGACTTTACCACAAGAACATCCTGCTCTCTTCACATTTCAAAATCTTTTACCTCACTTCCTCAGCTGTAAAATGAGGATAATGAAATATAGCTCGCCTTTGTAAAAATGCTAATCTCATGGGTAAAAAAAAATGTTAGGAATAATGATAATCTGTTTTGACTATTAAATTTTGTTAATGGTGCCAAATTCTCCACGCAGTTACACCTATATACAGCTCCAATGAATTTTGTGAAATTGCATCAGACCAGAACCAGGCCTTTCCTTCCCCTGCCCCCGCTGCCCCCCCACACACACGCCACACTTTTCTTTTTAAAAACCCTAAAGACATTCATAATTCTTAGTAAATTATGTTTACTAAATTAAATTGGTCAGGATTAGAGAGATGAAAAGGGGTTATTGTTTGCCTTTTTATTTTGCTAACTACATTTGAGTATGTAGTAATCTCAAACACAGCAATCTAATCAAGAGTAAAATATTGAAGATTTGTGCTTGTTCAAATTGATTTCTGTTTAGGTAAATGAATTTTCCATTTTTTCTGATGACATCTGACCTTCAGTTGTATAATTGGGTGGTGACATTTCTTTAAATTAAATCAAATTACATTTAACATTTTTAGGGTAATTGTGCTGCTGTTCCATTACAAATACATCAAGCAATCATTGGCGAGGGTGGGACTGTTTTATGTTGTGTTAGCCCTACAAGTGCCTGCAAGAAACCTCAAATCAAAAGGCAAAGGCTAGATTTTCTCCTTATTGTGTGCATATGCAATTGACAGCTACTCAAACAATGTGGGTTTTTAATCCTTTTAAAACATAAGTGCTCATGTATTTATTTTTACTTTCATGCACAAAAGGGTTCTGACCCAGTAAAGACATATGTGGATAAGTAAACATGATTTTTGTGAGTAGTCCCATTGACTTCAAAATGGGACTACTCAACTGAGTGAAGTTACGTACATGCATAACTCTTTGCAGATTGGGGCCTTATGCCATACCAGTTTATCTGAGCTGTCATAAATGTTTCCATATCACAGTGTTATTGTAACCATGTTGGTTCCAGATTATTGGAAAGACAAGGTGGGTGAGGTAATCTCTTTTATTGGACCAATTTCTGATGATGAAAAAGACAAGCTTTAAAGCTACACCAACTTGAGCAAGAGCTCTTTGTAGCTTGAAAGCTTCTCTCTTTCACCACCAGAAGTTGGGCCAATAAACCCACCTCATCTTTCTATGTAACAGCGCAATCCAGATCCCATTGAGTCAATAGCAAACTCCCCCTCCCCCTCCCCCTTATCCATGGTTTGGGACAAGGCCCTGCATGAAGTCCTTGCTAAACACTGTCAGAAAACGAAACATGAGGGGGCAGTCCTCGTGGTTGGAGCAGAGTCAGTCATGCCTAGTAGTGATACAGTGGCAGCCTTACCAGGAACTAGAGCCAAAAGGTCAGAGATGGAGTCGAGAACTGGTTTGGAACAAAGCAAGAGTACGGCTGGATCAAGGCTGGGAACAAGGCTGGAGCAGTCTAAGGCCTGTGGAGTCTGTCACCAATATCAGGCCGGGGAGAGTTCCAAGCCATGAAGTAATGTTGGGCAGACTAAGCTTGTCTGGGTACAATTAACGCAATTTACAAATGAGGTCGGATGCACAAATGTTACTGGATGGTCCCAATGAATGGTCAGTTAGGCCACATCCTTCGCAGTTTACCAGGTACATGAGTCATCCACAGAGGAGCTTAGAATTCTGCTCCTGAACCATGATGTGGGGTGGAGTTATCCACGTTATGCCTTCAACAAGAAAACATTGAATACTGGATGTATTTCATTGGTACAGGGTAATGGGAGCTTGAAGGTTACTGGGAGCGATGATATAACCCAAAAAGTCCACAGAGGTGTGGTTACATTTACATTTCTCAGGTTTCCCATACAGACTGTTTGCTCGAAGACATTCAAGTATTAACTGGACATGCTACTCATGCAGGGTTTGGGTCTCTGGAAAAATAAGAAAGTTATCTAGGTAGATTATAAACTGGTCCAGAACATCCCTGATGATATCATTAACCAAATGCTGGAATGTGGCGGGGACATTTCAGAGACCAAAAGGCATAACAAGGTACTTGAAATATCCATACAGAGAATGAAAGGCTGTTTTCCATGAATTGCCCTCTTGGACATGGACTGGTCTAGTCACCATGTAGGTAGAGCTTAATGAAAATTTTAGCCTAGCTGACCCTCTCCAGTAGTTCATTGATCGATGGCAAAATGAGGTTAAACTGCAAGGTTTCTTGATGGTCTTGGCTTACAACCTGGAGGGATGAAGTCTCAGATGACCGGACCTGAGGACAGCAGACTGCCACAGATTGCCTCCACCAGGTCAAGGGTGAGCTTCCTTTGTACCAGCAGTTTAGCAAATCCAGTGTCCATAAAATTACTAGCGGCTCTGGAGTGTCAGCACAAGCTGAGTGAAGCTCACTTCAGGTGTAGAGAGGGTCTGAAACTGGAGTTTGATATGGAGATAGAATTGGCCATTGCTGGTGGCAGTTATGATGCATGTACGTAGGAGAGGAGGTTTACTCAGGGAACTCAATTCAGTTATTCTGTCCAGCTGTGTCCTCTATAATGAGGCTGAACACACCCATCTTCCTGGACTAGCTGTAGACCAAGGTTTGAGGAGACAGCTGATGGCAAAGCAGTATCTTTCCCTGCAGTACCGGCAGAGTTCATACAGACAATGATATTCCTTCTCTCGAGCTGAGAAGCACCTTTGTGTCAGGTCTACCTACATGGGTTCAGGTGCAGCAATTGCCTAGTGGGGTGGTAGTAATAGGGCAGGGGCCAGGCGTATGCCTTTCTCCTTTTCTGATATTGCTTAAATAGTCAATTGGGATACACAACTCAATACAGGGGTGCAATGCAATGCCTCTGTCAAGCTGTCTGCAGTGGCTCACAAATGTGAGTGCCAACTGTTACAGACTGTTACAAACCAGGGCACAAACCCCAACTGGATTGTGAGTTCTGTACTTAGATTTCACCAACCAAGCATCAAGTGTGAACTTCTCAAGAGCTAGAACAGCCTTAGAATGGAGTCACTGACAGGTACTCTGGTCTATCTTGCCATCCTAGCAAACTTGCCTTTGTGATAGATGGTCCTTTACACCAACAATCACAACAATATTCAGATTACTCCCAGTCTCAAAGGACCAGTTTCTTACCCCAGGTCAGTTGTACCTCAGATCTCACACCAAAGACAACGCTTGTATGCAATCTGATAATAAACTAACTAAAGATTTATTAACTAAGAAAACACAGAGTAATTTACAAGGTTAAAGCAGGTAAAAATACACACACACACACACACGTACGTTACAGTCTTAGGTTCCCAGAAGGTAAAAGAAACTGCTGTGATACATAAGCTTTCTATGTCCTCCAGAGCTAACCCAAGACAAGCAGCAAAGGGATCCCTTGCTTCTGCTTAGAAATAGTGCCCTCTCCAAATTCCAAGCAGCATAAATGATACAAGTTCCTTCTGCTCAGGGATTTTTATTCCCTTCCATGAGAGTTCAAACTGATGGGACTCGTGTTTGTGCACATCTCTTCTTCATGGAGGGGAAGGGAGAAGGGCAATCAACAAAGTCTTTGCCCTTTGATGATTCACAGTGGCTCATTTGGTTTGAAGGGGCCGTTGTGTGTGTAGGACCAGCATGTTACTTTAATTGATGCTTCTTTCATGTTTGCTGTGTTATAAAGTTATAGAGATTTACAATACAAATACTCAATATGGCTTTATACTATGGGATACAGATGTTGTAAGTCAGATCAATACATGCAGCATCTCATCAAAGCTAAACACTGAACACATTATCATCAACTTAACATCTACTTTAATAATGCTAACACACAGGCAGGGCTGGCCTTATCATGAGATGAACTGAGGCAGCCGCCTCAGGTACCAGACTGTGTGTGGGGGGGGGGAGGTGCGCCACTAGGACCTAGAGTGTAGAAAATTGTGTCTGCTGCTGGTGCATATGTATTCTCTCTGCTCTAGATGCAAGAGATGGAGGAGTGCTATGCTGGAGGGCACAAGAGAAATAACAGGCAGGCAGGAGAAAAGGTGAGAGGGAATAACAGAAAGCAGCAGGAGCTGCAGGGAGAGAGAAGAGGAGGAGCCTCTTATGTACCTCTCTAGCACCCCCAGGAGCCTGGACTGATTAACACCAGCTTCTCACGGAGCTTCCTGTTTCCTGCTGCTTCCCTGAACCCATTTGAGGAGAACAGGCAGTCAACTGAAGTAGTAGGAGCCTTTATCCCTTTCAATTAAGTGTTGAGAGACATTATAGCTGGCACAGAACAGCAGTCACGAGTCAAAGAAGAAAACGCCCCTCTGGGGCAGCATTCAGAAAAAGAAAGCAAGCAAAGGAAGCTTTTCTATCTAAGCAGGAAGGAGCTCTCCTGAGATACATAGACACAAATGTTCACGGTGAGCCTTCCGGCCCCAGTGAGGATGGGAGTGGTGAGGAGATGCCTGATCTTCCAGTTAGTCAGAGCGCAGGTGACCTGGCAGCTACTGCAGCATCCATATCTCCATCTCAAATGGATGTAACCATGCACATTCCTGAAAAAAAGTGTAGATCAGAGAAGAGTGGCGTGGAGGCGCAATAAACAGCTGCTGCTGAGTTTAGTTCCTTAAGTCGAGTATCCAGGACTGTGGACCCACTTGAGCAGTAGCCTGAGGGACTTCCTGCAAGTGAAAACCTTCATGTTCCCCAAAGACAATGAAAATAGAAGTTTCCATCCAACACATTACTGGCGAGGAATCCTCAATGATGACAAAGTGGATAGGCCATGGCTTATGTACTCAAAAACCCAGAATGCTGCATGCTGTTTTTGTTGCAAACTCTTCCAGTCCAATGTTCCAGCCACATTGGGTTCTATAGGAACAAAGGACTGGAAAAATCTGGCTAGAAATCTGGCATGCCATGAGAGAGCATTCCATAGGTGGAAAGAGCTTGAGATGAGACTAAGGTTAAAGGCCACCATAGATGATCAGCATCAAGAGAAGATTGCATCAGAGTCTTTTTATTGGCAAAATGTTCTGAAAAGGCTCATTGCCATTGTGAGAATGCTTACTACCCAAAACCTAGCACTGTGCGGCACTTCAGATCAGCTGTATGTGCCAAACAATGGAAACTTCCTTAAAATTGTGGTGCTGATGGCTGAGTTTGATGCTGTACTCCAGGAGCATCTAAGAAAACTCACCATGCAAGAAATGTACACACACCACTACCTTGGAAAAACAATTCAAAATGAGATCATACAACAACAAAAGTCACTGGCAACAAAAGTCAAACAGAAGATTGTGGCAGATCTTCAGTCAGCAAGATATTACTCTGTTATTCTGGACTGCACACTTGACATCAGCCATACAGAACAAATGACTTTAACGGTGCATTTTGTAACAACAACAAAACCTAGTGAAAATGTTCCTGCAATGGTGACTATCAGAGAGCATTTTCTAGAATATATTGACATTGATGATAATACAGGAGCTGGTATGACAAATGTGCTTCTTAAAAACCTGGAAGATATGGGAATTGCGACAGCTGACATGAAAGGTCAGGGCTACGATAATGGTGCCAACATGAGAGGAAAGACCAGAGGAGTGCAGACACAGATCCGAGAGTTAAACCCTCGAGCTTTTTTTGTCCCATGCAGTTCTCATTCATTAAACTTGGTGGTCAGTGATGCAGCATCAGCTCCTAGTGAGGCTGCTGAATTTTTTTAACGTGATTCAGAGCATCTATGTATTTTTCTCTGCATCAACTCATCGATGGCAAATTTTTAAGCAACATCTGGGAACATCCTCTCTGATACTGAGACCACTGAGTGCCACACGATGGGAAAGTCGAGTGGAGGCAATAAAGCCTATCAAACACCAAATTGGGAAGATAGATGATGCCATAGTTGCCATTATGGAGGATAATGCTATGACAGGAACTGTTTGTGGGAGAACAGTGGCGGAGGGAAATGGAATCACCAGAAACATACATGACTTCAAATTTCTGTGTGTGTCTTAGTGTTGTGGCATGACAGACCGTTTGAAATAAATGTTGTAAGCAAGAGACTCCAAGGTGTTGACTTTGATATATCTGGAGCAATGGAACAACTGGACAAAGCAAAGTCATACCTACAGTCAGATGAGGGATTTCAAAATGTTCTGAAGAGTGCACAGATGTTGGCAGAGGAACTTCACACTGAAGCTACTTTCCCACCCATTCACGAATACAAGAGTCACCAAAGATGACATTTTGATTACGAGGCACGGGATAATCCCATAAGAGACTCCAAACAACAATTCAAAGTTGAATTATTTAACCAGGTGCTAGATTGTGCAATACAGTCGGCTGAAGAATGTTTCATGCAGTTCAAGGAACACAACAGTATATTTGGGATGTTGTATGATATTCCCAAACTCCTCACTATACCTGAAAAAGACCTACACCAGCAATGCGGGGCACTAGAGACAGTGTTGACACATGATGACATGCACAATATTGATGCAAGTGATTTAGGTGATTAACTGAAAGCCCTTGCAAGATACATTTCAGCAGGATCAACTCCAAAGGCTGTTCTGGAATATATGTGCATAAATAAGATGACCACCTTCTCTCCAAATGCTTTTGTTGCTCTGCACATACTTGTAACACTTCCTGCAACAGTTGCCAGTGGAGATCGCAGCTTCTCCAAGCTGAAGTTAATAAAAACACATCTATGCTCCACAATGACAGAGGAGAGGCTGGTCGGCCTTGCAACCATCTCACTAGAGCATGAGCTGGCCCAGATTGTGGACCTTCAGGAAGCAGTTCAAATCTTTGCAACCAAGAAGGCACGGAAAGAACCACTTTGATTATTCAAACAGCTAATAATGCCAGTGTTTACTATGCAGACAAGAAAAATTAAATTTGCTGTTCAGATGTTTGAAAGTTAAGTGTTACTTAACATTTTTGAACAAGGCATTGTAAGTTGTTAGTTCTCCTTTGGGGTAGGTAGCAGAGCAGTACCATGAGAGGAGTAGAACAGGAAGAAGGCAGAACTGAGACTTTCCAAAGTTTTGGCCCAAGTGAGGGGAGCATGGGGGCGTCATTTGAACTCCCCGCCTCAGGTGCTGAAATGTTGTAGGTCGGCCCTGCACACAGGTGAGCCAGACTGGGTTCCAGCTAGGCATCTGTCAGTGTTCAGTGAGGCCGAGGTGGTTTGACATGAGCTGGCATCTCATCTTCCAGCATCACAACCTCCAACATGCCTCTCCTGCCCCCTGCCCTATCCACTATATCAGGGCTCCTAAGGGGGTCCTCAGGAAGCAGGCTTATTGCTGCTTTCCACCATGCCTGCACCAAGGCGATTCTCCCCTGGTGGGGAACTAGGGCTTTTAGGGCCCCTTTACATCACACTGGCCCTTTTACAAGGTGGAAAGAAGCAAAAGGCAAGGGTAAGTGAAATCCAAGGGCCAAAATCTCAACCCCACTGAAGTCAATGGGAATTTTGCCAGTGACCTTAGTGGGGCTAGGATTTCACACAAGTGTTCTCTTCAAGAAGAGCTGGGAATAGACCTTGTGCAACCTATTACTCACCGTATTTGTAAAGCATGGAAGAAGATAGTTGTCTGCTTCCTGGGGTAGAGATGAGATGCTTTGGTCAGTAATAAAGGTTGTGGACTGTACAGAAATATAAAAAACACCTGTTTGTAGAAGAGGCAATGACAGAAACAATGGTTTCCTTAATCCCAACCTAGGGCACTTTCCCCGTAGCCAAAGGGTATTCTGTGAACTGGTATGACAGGGCTGCCAAATGTGTAAGAATCCTGAGAGGTGAGTGACACTCGGAAAGTCTGTCTTACAGTCCATTTGTTGTCCCTCTAGGTGGGATTCTGCAAACCCTTTTCTCGTGTAGGTAATTCCTTTGGGTTCAATTGCTTTCTGCAGGCTGCCACATATGTTGTGAGTGTAGTACCATTTTTCACTTGCATCTCTGTGCAAACAGAATAATGAAGGTCATATGAGAAACATGATAATCTGTACAGAATTTAGAAATATAGAGGAGGAACACTATTGTGGAAAAGTTGAATATGTTTGGCTGAGCGAAGTAAGAGTAACGTCTTTAGTTGCGATCATGCAGAGACTTGGATTTCAGGAACACATTTTTCTGAATGGTGAACTACAAAGAGGATAAAATTTGTCTCGGGATACAGATGTAAGCTCTCTC
Source organism: Chrysemys picta bellii (assembly GCF_011386835.1). NCBI lineage: Eukaryota > Metazoa > Chordata > Testudines > Emydidae > Chrysemys > Chrysemys picta. The sequence goes on from NC_088796.1 coordinate 114,973,296, forward strand.
TGACTCTGAAGCAACATCATGATGTACAAGCCATGTAGCAGCTTTGGATTTCCTCAGAGAGGTATCCCACTGGGATAAACGGTGCTACAGTGAATTGTCAACAAAAATGAAAAGCCACAGGACTAGCATGATACATGTCAATCAGTACCTCGCATTCACTGTGCTTTGTGCCATGTCCTTTGCTCATCCCCATCTTTTGTACTTTTTATTTTTCATCTTTTCATCTATATATGGTAGGTGATAAGATATTTGCTTCAAGGAACTTGTTCTTTCAAATCTGTAAAGTGTCAGTGCATATTTTGCTATTACATAAAGAATAAATAACATCATGATTCCAAGATGCTCAGATATGATGGTGTTGGTGGATTTATAAATGAATAAACAGAGTCCTAAGTGTAAGATTCTAATCAGGTGCAGCTGTCTGTAAAACATAAAATATTCACTATATTCTGAGAAACCAGGTTATGAGCTTTAAAAATAGAGTCATATGCATATTAATATCAGCTGCTGTACTGACATTTCAGTGCAACAATAGTGTTGACATTTTAAGCAGAGTACCTTCTTTTAAGTCATAAGTTCAGACGATAAACCAGGCACAGATCATAAACTAAATTTGACAGGGAAGGTCCATTAGCATTCTTGACTTTCACAGACAGAATGTTTGTATAAGCTGAAACTAGACATTGGGCTAAAACAAACGTAAAGGGCCTTTGTTCAGATTAGAATATAAAATCAAGGCTTACCAAAAATTTAAAATACTTACATTTAAGGCCATATAGATTATGTTCAAAAAATGCCATACCAAAATCAAAGAATTTATTAACCGGTTTCCTACACTAGCCTATAAATCTCTAGACCGGTGGCTAAATTCAATTTAGGGAGCGCTCAACACCTCCAGCAGACAGCCCTTTATCTGTAACTTACGTCCAACAGGGTCAAAGTGAGGGATATGTTAACTATTATTAATTGGCAGGCAATTATTAGCTCTACATGCGTAGTTCATTTTATTATATTTTAACTGTTGATTATATTTTACAAATTAAGAGTTTAATTTCTGTGATAGCACTAGAGCCCTGGATGGACACTTCTGTTGGCTAGATATTGGAACAGGTCTGCATGAATGCAATTAATCAATGAGACATGAAATCCAGGACTCAGACTTATCCCAAGGCATTTTTCTCAGAGTATTTAAATTAAAAACTCCCAGCTGGCCTGTGCCGGCAGACTCAGGCTAAGGAACTGTCTAATTGTGGTGTAGGTGTTTGGGTTGAGGCTGGAGCTCAGACTCAAGGACCCTGCAAAGTGGGAGGGTCCCAGAGATTGGATTGCAACCCCTCAGCTGGCAAGGGCTAATTGCAGTGTAGACAGACCTCCAGAGGACTCTTTTCCTCTCCTCCATTTATGAATAGCTTGTCTATGACATTAAAGCAAACCTAAGCACAGCTCCTTTCCAGAAGTACAGGTATTCAAGTAAGTTCTTAGGTCATACTCCAGTGGATCAGGCAGAGAGGAGATCTGAATCAACATTTACCTCCCAAGTGAGTGCCTTAATTATTAGATAGAGTCATTTTCACTCTCTCTCTCTTTGACCCAATGAATACTTACATTTTTATACAAAAAGGAACAGTTTCAACAGGAGAAACTGAGAGCAACCCATCCCACAATAATATAATTATGTTCACCTGGAAGGAGTTGTGGGATGGGGGAGGGGAGAGAATCTGAGTTCAAGTCCTTGCCTCACAGTGGGGATTCAAACCTGTATCTTCCACATCCCAGTGACTGCCCTGATCACAGGGTTAAAGGTTATAAGGGACAAATACACAGAGAATTTTCTGAAACTGGTCCTTTTTTAAAAAAAAAAAAAAAAAAAAAGGGAACATTTCATAGGATCTGAAAAAGGCTCATCTGATTTGCTGACAAATTCCAAACTTTTCTGGAAACAAACTTTGGATTTATTTTTTGGTTTTCTGTGAAAAATATTGCTATTTTGACGTTTCATCCTGATTCAGGAAGAAAACAAAAATGTTGAAACATCAAAATTTCCTGTGGGATTTCGCAACCAGCTCTAAGTTCAATTTAGGACATGTCTACACCATCACATGCTCCCCACCACCAGCTGAGTTTTTTTCCATTTGTGGCAAGTATAGGATATAAAGTCTTTTCTGAAATGAGGTGTCAACGATTCTGAAGTTGTGAAGAACTACACTGGAACTCCAACAAGTTTCTACAGATTAATACTTCAGTTCAACACCAACTGAGAAGTCATACACATTAGACATCTTTTCTTTTTGATATACAAAACTCTTTTATAAATGATCTAACTTCTAAATTAAATAAAGACAAGTGCAAATTACTTCACTTAGGAAGGAAAAATATCAAATGCACAACTACAAAATGGGAAATAATTGGCTAGGTGGAAGTACTGCTGAAAAGGATCTGGGGGTTATAGTGGATCAAACTGAATATGAGTCAACAATGTGATGCATCTGCAAAAAAGGCTGATATTCCTGGGTGTATCAACAGGGGTGTCATATGTAAGACATGGGAGGCACTTGTGCCATTCAACTCAGCACAGGTGGTCCGATTCTTGGTATCACACTTCAGGAAAGATGTGGAAAAATTGGAGCGAGTCCAGAGAAGAGCAACAAAAATGTTATAAGGTTTAGAAAACCTGATCTAGGAGGAAAGGTTAAAAAATGGGCACAGTCTTGAGAAAAGAAGACTGAGGTGGGACCTGATAACAGTCTTCAAATATGCTAATGATTGTTATAAAGAGGACTGTGATTAACTGTTCTCTACGTCCACTGAAGGTAGGACAAAAAGGAATAGCTTAATCCGCAGCAAGGGAGATGTAGATTAGACATATGGAAAAAACCCTTCGTATCTATAAGGGTAGGTAAACTCTGGATTAGGTTTCCAAAAGAAGTTGTGGAATTTCCACTAGTGGAAGTTTTCAAAAAATAGGTTGGACAAACACCTGTCAGGCAGGGCCGGCTCTAGGATTTTTGCTGCCCAAAGCAAAAACAATTTTGGCCGCCCCCCGTTCTTTAATTACCCCACCCCCGGCCCCGCCTCAACTCCGCCCCTTCCCCAAATCCCCAGCCCTGCCTCCTCCCCCAGGCTCTCAAGCCTGGGAGGGAAGAAGGGAGGGGGAGAAGCGACGCCCACGCTGCGGCCACTCGGAGTCTCCCCCTCCCCCAGGTTTGAGAGCCTGGGAGGGAGGGGGAGACCCCGAGCCGCCGCAAGCGCGAAACAGCTGATTCGGCACGGCTGCTCCCCCTCCCTCCCAGGCTTGAGAGCCTGGGAGGGAGGGCGAGTAGCGGCATGCTAATCAGCTGTTTCGCGCACCGTGGCAGCAGCAGCGGAGGTGAGCTAGGGCGGCCGGGGCACATTTTTAGGGGCGGCATTCTGGCGCCGGTCATGCCGCCCCTAAAAATGTGCCGCCCCAAGCACCAGCTTGTTTTCTTGGTGCCTAGAGCTGGCCCTGCTGTCAGGGATGGTCTAAGGTGAACTTGGGCCTGCTACACCGCAGGGGGCTGGACATGGCGACTTCTTGAAGTCCCTGCCAATTCAACAATTCTATGATTCTGTAAAAATTAGATGTTCCTTCTGATTCATAGAACAGATCAAGGGTACTCCACGGAGCATTTAATACCAACCTTCACTTTCTCCTAGGCAGAGCCATCCAATTAGTCCAACTTTAGGGCCTGATTCCACAAATGACTGCACATGGGCAAACCCCTGTGCTATCATAGAGCCCCAAAGACTTCAGTGTCTTCCTGCCCCCAAAGAGCATGTAAACTTAGTTTAAGACAAAATAGAATAGGTGCATGAGAAACAGGGGAGGATGGTATAGCGGTAGAAGGAGCATGTTTTTCCTTAGACTATTGTACACACAGTTTAGAGGCTTGGTCATCTATTGTAAGAATAATCCATGGCAGCAGTTTCACCAACAGCCCTGCTCATCACTTTTAAGTTAGTGACACCTGTGCAACCCCACTGACGGCAATAAGTGTGCACAGGTGTAACTGAGGATGTACTTAGGTCTGCAGAACCTTTATTACTGATGATAGTGAAAGGAGGAAAGAATCCAACGTGATTCTCAGAATTTAAGGTTAAGCTGCTAATAAAAGAAACATTTTACTATAAACTAAACACATTTAATATATAAAACACTGGGATCCACGATGGAACCCCATCATGCCATTTTTACAATAATTTCCAGGGTGGCCAATGCAAATTGGCACAATAGGAATAAGACTTTTAAGAATGCTCTTTAGTTGACATTGGGTCACATGCATCGCAGTCTGAAAGGAGGAATCAGCAAGACAGGTTCAAACATCTAGAGAGCAAGAAACTATCAAAAGCACTAAGGGGAAGTAGGAGCACAAGTCCCACTGAAAGTTGACCTTACCTATGCTTAACAAAACTAGGTAACAGCCATGTTCCAAATCCACTTCCAGACATCCACTTTCTTTGATTAGCACAGCAAACCACAAGAATCATACGGGAGCAGAGAGCCTAAATCACGGGTTCATGTTTCAATGTATGTACCATACTTCCTGTATGACTGCCCCCTGGAACAGAAATTGCAGACTAAATGAAGATGCTAAATCAGCTGCTTCTTCCTGGAGTCACATGCTGATCTGTAACCATGAAGGTAGCTTTGTGGAGGCAGATTCATGAATGAGGGCAACCTAGCTATTTGTTATTCTATCAGACTAGGAATCAGTCCACATGAGTAAAGAGAGCAAGAAGATTGTAGAAAAGAGTGAATCCTTGTTTCATAGCCTGAATTAGATGTGAAAACAATGAAACCGAATGTAATCTGACAATGTTCTTTTATATTTCGCTCAGCTTTTCTTTCACATAGAGAAGCAAGCAACACTGGCAGAATATGTTATTACTCTTAAATTTCTGAGTTCTGCCCACCTATATCATTCAGTTTTGCTTTACTGTGTTTTATTCCCCTCAGCAATAGTGTTGACAAATTAGTCTGAGTTGTCCTTGGGACCCTGAAAAAATATTGTATAACTCATAAGAACCCCAAAATTGGGCCATGGGCCAAAATTTATTTGTAGATCTGTTTGATGCACACTCCCCCACCCCCACGGGCCTATTCGGTCCTCAGTTGCACCTTTACATTACCATTGATGGGGTTACATGAGAGTCTCCAATGGCTGAACTTCACTCCCAGTGTTTAAAAATCAGTCAACACAAAATCATACAGAATACAAGATATCTTTTTAAGCCAAGATAAGATGCAAGAATGATCAGGACTGCCCTAACGACATCAATTTCACACACACACACACACACACACACACACACACACACACACACACATTTTAATGTCTCCAAAGCAAAATTCTTTACTTTAGTCTGCTTTTCTCTTCACTTACTCAGCCACAGCATCTCCGAGTTAAGCATATTTTCTCCATAAGCTGTATATTATCTATTGTACATGGAACGTACACTGACTTATACTGAAGTTACATGGACAGGAGCAGCATTCAAGAACAGCGTTTTGACCCTAATGCCTAAAATTAATTAGATCTGGCCAGAAAACTGTTTTACCATCCTTTGGAAATTTGCGATTTCCAAAATGTTTCCCATTATGCATCTGGACAAACATTGGGAATTATTTTGTGAATGAAACAGACAAAGACACTCTCTCCACAATAGCCAATATTCCAAAGATTAGGACATTCACTGGGATGTGGGAGGCCCATGTTCAAGTTCCTGCTCTGAAATCTGGGTTGCCCACATCCAGGTAACTACTGGGCAGGTCAGTTTCTCAGGACCTGAGAAACCTTCTCAAAGAAAGTTTCATCAAAATAGATATGTTTTAGCAAAAAGTTGTTGTTTCAATGAATCAGCATTTTTTCACAAAACCATTTCATCCAACTATGCCAAACCAGTTCTATTAAGTAATCAACATCCAAGTATATCTAAACACAAAAATGCACACTGTCAATATATGACTTTTCAGAAACATTTATATTGGAGTAGATTATCAAATCCGTTCCTGACTTTCCCACCCAAAACTGTGGTTATTCAAATGTTCAAAAACAGACATTGTACATATAAATACTGAAATTATTGAGGATGTAGTTAAATTAATAAGAGACTATTTCAATATAAAAAGTGGTGTAGGCTGTTATGAGATAAAGAAATGATTTATGGAAATATATGTGCAAAGTAATCTGGATTTCTTATTACAGAATTGAGATGTCCTAACTATATGTCAGTTAGTTTAACAGTATTTACTGTTATTTAGCTGACATCCTTTCCCTTTTTAAACTGTCTTCTGTAGGTTGGTCTGCCATCTCAACGCAATACATTAAATCCCTCTCATGTGTACTTGTGTAGAAGTAAATCAATAATTCCATTTACCATTGCCTCAGAGTATTTCAGACCAAAGACACCCATGAGAGACTAACGGTAGGTGCAGAATAATTTGGGACTTTATAACCTATTAAACAGAAAGCATTCCAAACTTAAATCTCACTTTCTTTTTCTTGAGTAGTTTTCACAAAGAGAGAGGTGAAGATTTTTAATAGAAACATGGAAGGTCATCTGTTTTTAGGTTATTTATAATTTCAAGTACTGACTGACCTGAAATTTACAGAGCACTGAAATTCTGTGGAAACACTTTGATAATGCTAGTACATTAAATTATCTTTTTCTGATATAGCAACATACTTCGAGTTACTGTCACTTGCACAGTTTCACTGTACAATGCTTGCTTGGGGTCACTTATATACAAGTAGTGACACTGAAGTCAGTGGAACTACTTGCAAAAGTGAGTCCTCCCTAACATGAGTAATGGCTGCACACTTTAATCTGAAGACCAATTTACAACTTTTGCTTTATCTAACAGTTTTACAGTTAGAGTACTTATGCAGTACACTCCAAAGCACTAGGGAAACAGCTAGTTAAAACTCAATATGCTGTTAAGACTGGTAAATTATCTCTAATTTACAGTTGGAGGAACTAAGACTAAGAGGTCAAATAACTTGCCCAAGGCCACAGAGTCAGTGGCAGAAGAGGGATTTGAACATAGAAGATCCTGACTCCCATTTTCCTGCTTTAATCACTGCACTCAGCCTAGAAACAACTTATTAAAAGGATGCCTTCAGAATAGTTGGACTAATTTTTTTTAGAATATAGTTTATACAGTTAGGCCAAAATACAACTTAAGGGGACAGAACAATATACAAATATTGGTAAAGTGTAAAATCAAAGGAGAGGAGTTATTTAGCTGGATACATAGCAATATCACTAGGAGTAATGATATGAAGTTAATACAGGGAAAACTTAAGATGAATATCAGGAAAAGCTTTCTGACAGTGAGATGTACTAGCCTGTGAAATGGTTTCCCAAAAGAAGAAAAAACTCAGTTGCTTGGGACACTGAAACCTAGATTAGGCAAAAAACAAAGTGCACTGTATGGAACAATCTACATTGGCAAGGGGATACATTGGTGGGGCTAACAAGGGTTTTCCATCTTCACCAACCATTAAAAAATCAAGTTTTTTGATATTAGAAAGACAATGTAGGCAAGGTAATATCTTTTAGTGGATCAATTCCTTTTGGTGAAAAAGAGAAGCTTTCGAGCCCAATCCTCCAGGGGGAGGGGTGATTTAACTCACATTTAAGCCAGTGAATGATTGATCCCTATATCAGGAACCATTACTTATAATATCCATATACAGTGTCAAGCCCTGATCCTGCAACTGGTTGTGTGGTAAGACCCCTGTGGTCAATGGGGCTTCACAGAGCTACATAGGATTGCCAACTCTGGTTGGATGTATTCCTGGAGGCTTCATCACATGACAAAGATTAATCTTTTAATTAAAGTTAATTCCTGGGGATTCCAATACAATCCTGGATCTCCGTGAGTGCAGCTAATTGCAGTTCAGGGTCTGATAGATCTCAAACAGACCTGACCATTATGGACTACAAACTTGGTTATATTACTGAATCAACCTCAGTGTTTACTAGTTAAACAAGAAGGGGAAATTCCTGACCAATCACTGTATTCAAAAGAAAATGTTACTATTAAAAAAATGTCTAGACAAATATTTATGTTCTCTGCATGTACTCCCCCCGCCCCCAATTTGGAGGAAAAAAGTGTACAGTATTTTTAGTAATACTGAGATAAATTCTGTATCAGGTGCCACATAGCACTATTGTAGCTACACATAAAATATAAGCTATAGGGATAACATGATTTACAGTGTTGTTGTAGCCGCGTTGGTCCCAGGATATTAGAGAGACTATGTAGGTGAGGTAATATCTTCCATCAACAGAAATTGGTCCAATAAAAGATATTGCCTCACTCACCTTGTCTCTATAAAGGAAAATGACATTTTTCCAAAGACAAATTTTAATTAATTTTGAAAGTCCTTGAAAAAAAAACACACTCACAAACACAGAGTTGTGCATTAATCAAGTCTCCACAAGGACTCAGGATTTGACCCGATCTCAAGAAAACAACTGGATTGATTGATTTTTATTGGAATTAGCTGAAAGTTAACTTGGTTGTTAAATTGGTTTCCCCTTCTATATCTTTAGAACACTCTTACTAAACCACAGAATAATTTCATCTGTGTGTTCTTTACAACCTGATATGTATAATTTTCAATGGACTGGCATGACAAAAGTGGACATAAAGGAGAATAAAAAGGCACTGCCTTAATAAGACCAAGATTTAGTCATTTTAAAAGGTCAAAATCCTGCCAATTCATCATCCCAGGGGCAAAGGACCCGTGGCCTGCAACCTTTACTATTATTTGAGCTAACTCTTTTTTTCAGATGTAAAGTAACAATTTAACGCATCTTGACAATACGCCACCATGCTTTTTATTTTATTTTATTATTTATACATAATCCCTAGCCATAACAGAGGCACTAAGGCTTTCTTTCAGTTTTATTCTGAGATAAGAAAATGAAACCCTAAAAGGTTACTGTGGTAGATTCATGGCAGTAGACACAGTTAAGAAAGAGCAAGTTTCAGCTGAGTTTTAGGGACAAAGATTATATATTACTGACACACACAGATGGACATAGATACATCAATGCAAAGAATCCCTTGCTCTAACTTGGTTATCATGGTTTTCTGGCATTACATCCTAGCAACTAAAGACTGGCACAAAGGATATTGCAAACAAGATGTATTAACGCATCCCTACCATGCTATGCAGTTCATAAGGCAACAATTTAATGACTGACTAATGTAAACATTTTTACATTAAAATAAGACATTTGAGTAAAGTTTCAGAAGTGCTGGGCTTTGATAAAAGTATTTAAAGCTACTGTTGTGCTTTAACCTGGAGCACTGAAGCTATTTATAAGCCAGAGGTTCTCAACATTTTTCTTTCTGAGACCCTCCCCCCAAACAGGCTATGAAAACCTCCCTGGCCCACCTGTGCCACAGTAATTGGTTTTCTGCATATAGAAGCCAGGGCCGGCGTTAGGGGGTAGCAAGCAGGGCAACTGCCCAGGGCCCTACACCACAGGGGGCACTGTGAAGCTAAGTTGCTCAGGTTTCTGCTTCGGCCCCATGTGGCAGGGCTCAGGGCCTCACACTTCAGCCCCCATGCAGTGGGACTCCGGCTTTCTGCCCTGCGCCCCAGCAAGTCTAACACCGCTTGATGGACCCCCTGCAACCTGCTCGCAGCCCCCCCACCGGGGGGGGGGCGGACCCCTGGTTGAGAACAACTGTTAGAAGCAAAATGAATTCTCTAGCTAGCCAGTATTTACTCTTGTGAATAAAGAGGATGTAATGTTCCATAAATCCTCATTTGCATAGAATAGAAGAAACACCTGCTGGACTCATTTGCAGATGGCTTATATAGCTCAATGACAAGTAATTAAACATTAATAGTAATTACTTTTCAATTCAGAAGGAACTGCCACAGAGGACTGGCAATACTCTGCATTTATACAGTGCCTTCTACCAGAGGATCTCAAAGCACTTAACAAAAAGTGGAGAAGTACTATTTATCCTCTATTGCAGAAACAGAAGCTGAACACATAGTTGAGTGCTTTGGCCAAAGTAAAACAGTAGCAGAGACCAGAACATGATCAAAACCAAAAAAGGGGTCGGGGGAGGGGGGACTCCATTTCAGTGATCTGAATCTGAACAGATGTTAATTCTTAAGGTTTCAGATTTTAGGTTATAGCTTTGGCTCAATTCCAGTTTATGGTTTCGCATCTTGACTTGACACCCCCAAGAGTCGGTGAAAAAAGGATAGGGACCCACCAAATGTGATACTGAAGGCACCGTGAGAGATCGGAGCCCAAAAGAGGTCAGAGTCCTGAGGGCCAAGGGAGAACAAAATTTTGAGAAGTATATGATGGATGATGTCCATGCGAGCCAAGCAGTCGAGGAGGACGAGTAAGGAGGAGTAGATGTCTTGGGATATGGCCATGAAAAAGGTCATTTAAGATTTTGGTGAGGGCAGCTTCACTGAAATGGAGAGTGTGAAACATGAACTAGAGAGCTTCCAGGATGGAGGCAGAGAACAGGAACTCAAGGCAGATGGTATTAGATGGTATTCAATGAGTTTTGAAGTGGAGAGAACTGGACAATATTTGGAGAAGCAGGTAGCAGCAGGGGTGGAAGATGAAGGGAAACAAAAGCATGTTTCTCTGTGAAGGAAAGAAACTTGAGGACAGAGAGGTTGAGGAGAAGAGTAAGAGAGGAAGAAAGAATAGAAGTGAATGATGTATGGAAAGGTGCAAGAAGATATCATAAAAATAAGGAGGAATGCATTAATTTTGCAGCCTCACTGGTACATTTTTAAAGATTTTTTGCACTTCGGGTCTATCATACCTTATCTTGCACATAAAGCAGAAGTCACATTGGCTTTTTCCAAATCAAACTGCAGACATCACTAAATTGCTACCATCACTGCTTTTCAAGGGTTATGTTTTATTCAAGCAGCATTCCTAATTTTATTTATATATATAAATATATATATATATATATATACACACACACCCATCTCTAAGCACACTTCAGAGATAACTCTGAGCTCATTCATAATGCTTCACGTTACTAAAAATATAGGTGTGTAAATGTTTGGGTCAGATAAAGGTAGGATTTCAGGTAAGGTAACATACGTGATGAGATTGTAGCTGATCATGGTATGCTAACAGAACAAATGCAACAACCGACCTCCCAGCATTTTAAGTGGCTAAAACGGGATGGGTCTTGTCCTGGAGGTTGCGACAGGGAGGTTGCTGAGCAAACCTTCCCCATACTCATCCTGCAGCTGCAGCTCCTGTTCCTCACAGGGGGCAGCCAGGCCAAATTTAAGTGAATGGTACTGCAACCCTGTGCACCACGAGCCATGTCACAAAACCCAAAGTAGGGAAGTTAAACGCAGCCAGGCCTGTAGGATTGGAGTCGCTTCAACCGGGACAGGGTTTTTTGAAAGCATCAAAGCACGACAGTATAGCAAAATTCAGCACTGTTGGGAGTTCTGAGAAATACAGCATTTAAAAAAAAAAACCTCAACTACGTCAATATTATTTGAATGTCCAATCTGACAGACATAAGGGAAACGCATCAGCTAATTTAGCTGCACAACCAGCAAATAGGGAAGCTAATTTATGGTAGACCAGAAGGCCTCATTCCAGAGGCTAATATACTTCCCTGAACAAAGCATTTGAAAGACAAAAAACAAAGGAATAGTTCAGTCACTATTTTACATGCTAACCAAAAGCCTTCATTCATTGGTGGAGCTGGGTGACATTTTTTGGCTTAAAACTTTTTCAGCCAAAAAAATGCATATTTGGCAACACCAAAATGTTTCATGAATTTGTATCAGTTTTGCAGAATTGTTTGTGATACAAAAGACGAAAACCAACTGGAACAATGAAAATTCAAGCCAGACAAATGGTTTTGTTCACGTATTTTCAAAATGAAACGTTTTGATTTTTTTTTATTCAACTCAACTTTTCATTATGAAATTTCGCTCAATTTTATGATCCCTTCCAAACCATTAACAATGGTCGAAGTTCATAGATTCCAAAGCCAGAAGGGAGTGTCTGTGTACAGATGTGGTTGCCCCATCTCAAAAAAGAATTGGAATTGGAAAAGGTTCAAAAAAGGGCAACAAAAATGATTAGGGGTAAGGAATGGCTTCCGTATGAGGAGAGATTAATATGACTGGGACTTTTCAGCTTGGAAAAGAGACAACTAAGGGGGGATTTGATAGAGGTCTATAAAATCATGACTGGTGTGAAGAAAGTAAATAAGGAAGTGTTATTTACTCCTTCTCATAACACAAGAACTAGGGGTCACCAAATGAAATTGATAGGCAGCAGGTTTAAAACAAATAAAAGGAAGTCCCCCCCCTCCCCCATACAATGCAGTCAGTCTGTGGAACTCTTTGTGAGAGGACATTGTGAAAGGCCAAGATTATAGCAGCGTTCAAAAAGAATAGGTAAGTTCAAGGAGGATAGGTTCATCAATGGGCAGGGATGGTGTCCCTAGCCTCTGTTTGCCAGAAGCTGGGAATGGGCGACAGCGGATGGATCACTTGATGATTACCTGTTCTGTTCATTCCCTTTGGGTCACCTGGCATTGGCCACTGTCAGAAGACAGGAAACTGGGCTAGATGGACCTTTGGTCTGACCCAGTATGGCCATTCTTATGATCATCTAGTCTGACCTGCTGTTGAACACAGGCCATTCAGACCCTATTTCCAGTCTGAATTTGTCTAACTTCAACTTGCAGTCATACAATTGTGTTTTACCTTTCTCTGCTAGATCGAAGAGCCCACTATTGAATATTTGTTCCCATAAATGTACTTCTAGACTGTAATCATGTTACCCCCTAACCTTCTCTTTCTTTAGATAAATAGATTGAGCTTTTGGATCATATCACTCTGAGGCAAGTTTTCTAATACTTTAATTGTTCTTGTGGCTCTTCTCTGAACCTTCTACAATTTATCAACATCCTTCCTGAGTTGCAGGCATCAGGGCTGAACAAAGGATTCCAGCAGTCATCACACCAGTGCCAATATAGCGGGAAAATAACCTCTCTTCTCCTACTCAAGGTTCTCCATCTTAGCCTTCCAAAGTTTGTATTAAGCCCTTTTTGCCACAGTGTCACACTGAGAGCTCATGTTCAGCTGATTATCCACCATGTACGACCCCCAAATCTTTTTCAGAGTCACTGCTTCCCAGGATAGAGTTCCTGATCCTGTAAGTATGGCCTACATTCTTTGTTCCTAGTTGTATATTTATAGTTAACCATATTAAAACTCGTATTGTTTGTACCCAGCTTACCAAGTGATACCTCTGAATTAGTGACCTGTCCTCTTCATTATTTACCAGCCCCCCAATTTCTGGGTCATTTGCAAAATTTATCAGTGATGATTTTTTTTTCCAGGTCATTAATAAAAATATTAAATAGAATCAATAACCAATCCCTGCAAGATCCCACTAGAAACACATCCATTGAATGAGGATTCCTCATTTACAATTACATTTTGAGACTTATCAGTTAGCCAGTTTTTAATCCATTTAATGTACGCACCATGTTAGTTTTATATCATTGTAGTTATTTAATTAAATTTCATGCTGTACTAAGTCAAATGCCTTACAGAAGTCTAAAGTATAGTATATCCAAACAATTACACCTTTATCAACCCAACCTGTAATCACATTAAAAAAAAAAAAAAAGATATGATGGAGTTTGACAGGATCTACTTTCCCTAAACTCATGCTGAGTGGCATAATTAATTATATTACCTTTCTTTAATTCTGTATTATCAAGTTTCATATCAGCCACTCCATTATCTTGCCCAGGATCGATCAAATGTCAGACAGATAGACCCAAGTCATCCCATTTATGCTTTTTAAATATTGGCACAAAAAATTGAAAGAAAACATTTTGTTTTGCATCAAATGAAATGCTTCATGACTTTTTTTCAGAATTGACAGAGAACCAAAAAAAAATTACTACTCATACAGCTCTGTTCATTATATATAATCTACAAATATAAAAATATTCACACACACATGCTTCATTTGCTATGTACTCGGATTCCTCAAGCAAAAGGGCAGGTTTGCATTATCATTACCATCAAGGAAATTCTCACCATGGGTTTTGAGAAGTTGCTCATTTTAAATTTCCACTTTTTTTTTGCCAGAATTAAATATTGTAGGGGTATAGCATGTAAGGGTATGACACTTGCAGACCTGATGCCAGTTCATGCCAAGCCCCATCGGCCTCACTGAACACTGACAAATGCATAGCTGGAAGCCAGTCTGGCTCCCCTGTGTGTTAGTTTTATTAAAATAGATATTAGAGTTATAAGAACGTGTTTAGATTTTATGGAATGCTTGTAAGATTCTGCATGTATTAATCCCACTTATAATATCTGCATCCCATGTTATAAGGCAATGTTTAAATGTTTGCTGTAACTATAAAAATGTTTGCTAAGACTACATATCCCACACAGTCATGGGAGAAACACTACCAAGTATGAAATACTCGTTCACTACAAGAGATGTTATCTCGTGCCCAACAAAAGAAGGTCTTCAGAAATCAGACAAGCCATTGTGGACAAAAGACTGTTGATTTCTTTTCCCACAACCCTGAGGAAGGTATGTGCCCAAGCCCTCATCCCACCACAGCTTGAATGCTGGGGAAGGGAATAAAAATGCCTGTTAAGGAGAATTTATTATTCCTGTGCTGTTTGCACTCTGAGAGGTGAGGATTTCTAAGCATAAGCAAGGAGTCCCCAGATGTTTCACCTGTGTTAGCCCTAAAGGCTATTTAGGGTCTGCTTACTATAGAAATTTCTATTACCTTTTGAAACCTAAACTCATTTGTGCATGTATGCTTACCAGCTTTAATCTTGTAAATAACTTATTTCTATTTCTTAGTTAATAAACCTTTAATTAGTTTGTTACAGAATTAGCTGCAGATGTTGTCTTTGGTTTGAGATCAGAGTACAATTAACCTGGGAGTAAGTGATTGGTCCTTTGAGCCTGGAGGTAACCTGAATATTGGTTGCTTTACACCAAAAATCACAACATCTATGTCACAGTCAAACTTGCCTGGGTGGCAAGATAGACTGGAATGCCCAAGGGGACTGTCTGTGACTCCATGGGTAAGACTGTTCTAGTGCTTTAGGAGTTCACACTTATTACTGGTTTGGTGAAATCTAATTATAGAACATACAATCAGTTTGGGGTTGTTGTCTTGATTCTTGAGAGTCTGTCCTGAGGTTGACACTCACAGCTCTGAGTCACTCATGACAAGGTGTTGATTCAAAGCCAACTCCTTTCTATGGAAGTCTTTCCACTGAAATTGATGGGCTCTGGATCAGGACAATAGTCCCTTAAAGTCATTATATTTATTAGGGGTGGAACAAATAGATACAGTAGTTCATTTAATCTAACAAAGCAATTGGATGCTGCAGACTACTGATACACTGATTGCAAAGAATGCATTTATCTTTCAGAACTGGAAAACCCTATCACCTCTGAGAACAGAAGAATTACAAAAGGGTTTGAGCAATTTGGCTGTACTAGGGAGAACTGCTTATTGAAACACAGAAGCAAGACTTCGATAATATTTAGACTATTTTAGCCCACTACATCGGAGTTTGAGGACATATGTCAGGCTTTGTACATTATCCCCATCCATTTCTCTTAGTGTTTAAACCTTTCATCATATTTCTGATCCCTAATTTAGTTTGAGAGAGGACAATATATACTTATGCACACAGCGAAATCTCATCCTCATTGAAGTAAAGAGGAATTTTGCTATTGACTTCAGTGAAGCAGGATACCATCCACAATCTTATCATGCAAAAAGAAGAACAGGAGTACTTGTGGCACCTTAGAGACTAACAAATTTATTAGAGTCTCTAAGGTGCCACAAGTACTCCTGTTGTTCTTTTTGCGGATACAGACTAACACGGCTGCTACTCTGAAACCAATCTTATCATGAATGTTCCTACAGTGCTTCAGAAAACTTTACACTGAAGGCATGGAAATGAAGATACTTCTGGGTGTCAGAGTGAGCGACAGCTAGCATGCACCATACTGTGTGACGGCCACCATGCTGGTTTTGACTGGGGATGGAACCAGGTACCTCCAGAGCAAAAACCAGGAGTCTTTACAGGTTGGAGATATGACAGACCTTCATCTTCCATGGCTTGGACACAGCAGGGGAAAGTATACCATGTACTAAACAGTGAAATGGTGGAAAATGGTAGAGGATAACAACACAATCCCCCACTTGACTGAAAATAGCTTCTCCTTCTATACCTGTACCATAGACAGCCATGATCTTGTGATTTAATATCTCATTTTGGAAGAATATCCACACAGTTTAAAGTAGCTGAAATATATTTTTTAAACATCTAACAGTAAATATCCCAGGGCTGAGACATTGTAAACATGGAACAAATTTTTATATATGTATTGATTTTGAAATTCTCAAAGAGGGTTATTTTAAAGACGGTAATACAATCTTCACTAAAGTAGTTCTACAGCACCTATTAATTTAACATAGATGTTGGGATCCACAGAGAATGCCACAAGACAGACAGACAGACTGTCTATAACCCCATTTTGGATAACAATATTTAGCAAATCCTTGGGCTTTGGAATTGTATAATTCTGATTTCAAACTGAAATGAAACATCCTGAAGAAAGTTAACAGACTTTTTCATGGTACAAGCTATACTATTTATATAACCATTAGTTACACACTGGGCTCTGGTTTATATAAATAAATGCATGTAGAGTATTTACAACATATTTTGCCTAAATTCAGTATTTTTAGTCACGCTACTAAATATTTTGTATGTATAAGTAGCATTGAAATGCATGAACTGCTAACAAGTGCTGTCCAAATAATTTTTTTGTAGAACTACCAACCATATTATAAGGTAGGCATTTCCATTCAAGCTGCAAGCGTACTGTGAGCAATTAGCATCGCATTGCTGGATACAACACAATCTCACTGATGTACAATAAAATATATGAAGACTAACGAGGCACCCTGGTATATTAATATATGTTCTGCAAGTACAGAACAGATGATTCCTAGAATGTACCGTTCCACCTCTCTCATTGATGGTTAGGGTTTCATAATCCCAAGTAAATTTGGATCACTATCGCTGAATACAGCAAAATTCATTCAAATTATGTTAAACATATATCATAATATGTACTTGTAGTCTGTGGTACACTTCACTTTAGGGAGTGTGAACTTGTTTTCGTATGTGTCTGTAAAGCACCACCCATACTAACAATGCTATGTAAACAGCAATTCAACATCCTTAACTTATGACTGGGTGCAGCAATAATACATGGTACCCAATAAGCTAGGGGTTAACTTTAGCTTCCTTTCCCTCTCCCCTTACATAGTTGCTGAGAGAAGGAGCTTTAGAAAAGAAGGAGAGAGACAAAACAGCTGTGAGAAAGCAAGAAGGGCTCAACCTCCCAGGTGCCTCAGACAAGAATAAGGCTATTTAATGCTTGGCTTTGCTCCTAGCAACATACTTAGGTTCATGGATATAGGTTTGCTCTTGCTGAAAAATTATGATTACTGCTTTCAGCTGACTCACTCCACCCAGCTTACATGAGGGTAAGAGTTTTCGTATGTACCATAGCCAACATGCCAAGATCTTGAGTCCAATGCTGCATACATAGTAGCCTTTGCAACTAGCTGATCCTCCAGGATTCCTTTCCATTGTGGGGAGGGCAGGGGAATGAACATTTCCCCGCAGTCTGCATAAGTAGGAATAAAAGAGCCTGTTGGAGGTCTCTCTCTGGCAAAGGGCCTCCGTTTTTTTAAAAAAGTTGTTAACTTTTATTCTGAGATCAGGTATAGAACCTTTATTCTCCATTCTCTGTGCTTATGAGTGGTACACTCAGACACAGATGTCGACCTGATGTCTAAGGAGCCTTAATTTTTCGAGAGTCGCTTGGGGTTTTTTGTAGCCTAATCCAGAGGAATTCAAGAGGGAAAGCAAAATTTGCTCCAGCCATTCCCCTCCAAAAGAAATAGATCACCAGCAAATCAATCTAGCCACATTAAGTACCTCGTGCTCCCAAGCCTCTTATCTTGACAGCCTTTTCCTCAAGGCTCTCAGGAAGAACCTTACTACCCTACCCTCTGGAAGCCAAACCTATTTCTACTGGAGCTTGTAACTGAGCCCAGCTGGACCACATCCTTCCTGGACCTACATTAATTTATCTTCTCTACAGATGCATGGAAATGATACACAGCCTCACTCAGCATTCTCTGCTGATTTCCACACTTGTGTTCCTGTCTGTGGCATTGGAGGAGAGGGAAGAAAAATCTGTAGGCCCTGCAGGGAGAGTAATATTACAGAAAAGATGAGAAATGCAAAGGTTATTGATCTTTCAACAGCACTGACTTGGCCATATTGCCCATATATAACATTTTCTCTACTGTTTTTCCTCTTAAATATGGACCAGCAGATACATGTGATGTGCCTTGGGAACAAATTAATGTTGCTGTGGGATCTTGCAGCGTAGACATTCCTGGATTCTTTATTCCAAACTATGCATTTGATTTGAATGCATACAATGCATAGAAAACAAAGGGTTTAAAGAGAAGGGGGGTGTTGCATTTAATATAATTAATCCACATAATTCCTGCCTTTCTCAGCATTCTAAATGACTTAGGTTAGGAAAAAATAAACTTCATTAAAATTATTATTAAAAAGGTAAAATCAGATCTGATGGGGAAAAAACAGTAAGTCACATCAAAATATGCTTCAAATGAAAAATGTTTTGTACAACCGGTTAAAACAGACTAAGACAATGATCCTTATATGGTCTAGAGGCAAGGCATTTTGCATACCAGTGCAGAGATATAAAGTTAATCTTATCTACACTTTGGGTTCACACTTTTGTCCTGATCTCCCTGCCTATATGTTCAGTGTTGACAGCCACCTTCTGCCATCAATTAACATCCCATCAATTAAAATCCCAGTAAGCCATATCCCTGGATTGGCTTAACTTCAGATAGTACTGTAGTCATTAGCTCTTTACATTAACCTGGAAACATAGATACAAAAGTCCAAACAGCAACACTGCCATCATTGGAAATGTCTAGTTCCTAAAATCCAATGCCCTACATCCTAGTGCACCATGATTGTGTTATGGGTGTTAGAAGCTGATCCATTTAGGTAGCACATCATACTGGAATCCCTTATTGCCAGATGCAGTTACAAAGATTCTACTATTTCTTCATAAGAAAAATCATAAACTTGGCTATTTCCAGGTGTGCTAAACTACAATTAATCACATAATTTACCGTATTAGAAAGGGATAACTTCAAAGGATTGGCTGGAAGGATATAGATAGCACTGGGAGGTAGAGGAGGTAATTGCAAATCCCACTATGTGACTATGAACTACAGGAAAAACTAAAATATGAGAACTAAGGGAGCTATTTTAAACTACTTGGGCCATAGTGCAACTGTTTCCAATTTAATGGAGACTGAATTGAGATTCCTGCTTATACTGGAGTGATGTAATCACATTTCCGTGGTCTCCAATCTCTACTGCAGAAGATGTGGATACAGAAGTTTCCCTGCCTAAATCTACATAGTTGTCACTCCAGGATTCAATCACTAGCTACCAACATAAGGAAATAAAAATGTTATATCTGAGACTATATTAATCTGCATTTCTTTACTTCATAACAGTCTCCGATGCACAAAGAAGACAATTCTATGTTTTGATACCAACGACCAGGTGCAATGACCATGGCATGGGTAATTAACTAAGTTCAAACCAAGGACCATCAGATCCATAGCACAGATCTCCGCACCACATTGGAGAAGTAACTCTGGTAGCTATAGTAGGCTGCTGCCTACCTTGTGGACTAGCTGTTAGAAGAACACATGACCACATATTATACAAGTGAATCCTATGTGGACATACTAGAAAAACTATCAAAAGGCCATCAGGGAAGAAGAATGATGGAAGTCAGTTATGGTGTATGGTGGAAATTGAAATACATAAACAGAATAAAAGACAGGCAATTAAAATGCATACCCTGCTAAAAATAATTGCCCAACTACCAAGCATATGATGATGTGCATTTCCATCCAATAGCTCCTAATTATAACTACTATAATCAACTAATTTACAAAAAAACAAAACAAAACAAAACAAAAAACTTCACAATCACAGAGGGATAAGCATTGCAGAGACTTGCATTTGCAATTTGATCATATATTAGCTGTAAAACCACCCAATTGAATATATTTCTATTTTGCCCCTTGGAAGTTACAACTCTGACTAAAATTATTTGTCTCTTCTGTACTTAATTTTGTAGAGGTATTTATTGTTCAAAATTCCTGAGAGGTATAAGTACAGATATCATATAAAAATAAAAGCAATAAGGTTTTAAATAAATCTTAGACAACGTATTTATATAATTCTGTATGCATGTTTTGTTACAGTGAAAGATACATGGTCTCAAATATATATATATATACTGCAGTTCTACAAAGACATATATAGATCCTGTTCCTAATCCCACTAATGTGAATGGCAAAGCTAGATATAGGACTGTGTCATCAAAGCTCTATTCATCTTCCTGAAATGTTTAGGTTCTAGAAGAAACAGAGGATGACAACAGAGCATAAATTTTAAACAGGTCACACAGCAGGCACTTAAGACTTTTTTCTAATCGACAGAATCAACTTGAATGGATACTGAAGAGGAGAACATGTGGAGCTGTGAAGGGGCCTCAGATTGCTTGAACAAAAGCAGCAAAGCACTGAAACAAACAGGATAGAAATTTATTTATTAGCATAGTCTGGCCTTGGCAAACTCAGAAACTCTCCTGGTTCCTTCCAATTATCTGAGTGCTAAAATCAGTGTCCTAGTGGTGCAAGCATATGCCTTTGAATATCTAGCACTTGGGTACTGTTAACTGGATAATCATAGTCTACATCAGTGGTGGGCCGCATGTGGCCCATCAGGGTAATCCGTGGTGGGCTGCGAGACAGTGTTTACATTGACCATCTGCAGGCACGGCCGCCTGCAGCTCCCAGTGGCAGCGGTTCACCATTCCCAGCCAATGGGAGCTGCAGGAAGCTCTGCGGGCTGCAAGGATGTGCTGACCGCCGCTTTCCGCAGCTCCCATTGGCCGTGAATGGCAAACCGCAGCCACTGGGAGCTGCAGGAGGCCGTGCCTAGGGACAGTTGGTGTAAACACTGTCTTGCAACCCGCCAGCCAATTACCTGATGGACTGTGGGCAGCCCACAGGCTGCCCACCACTAGTCTACATATTGTCTATATTCACAAACACAAAGCTTCACTTCACATGAGTTGAGGTTGCTCTCATCAATATATTAAACCATGAAACATTAAGAAATACAAAGTTAAGGATTAAAGTACTCTCAAGTTAGGAAATGCCAGAGTGAATGTGGTCCATGCAACTTTAATTCAGCTCCCTGCATTATGAGCATATGCGTTGGAAAACAGTTTTTTATTACAAGATTTAAAACAAACAAACCAACCACACAGGACTCCTGCCCCATTCAGTGCACCAGAGGGATCTGCTCTGGAGATGAATCAGGGTTGTACAGTGAAAGGCTGTTATCTCTAGGACCTCTACTTCCTTTGTTGCAGAAGTTGGGAGGTGTATAGTGAATGAAGCAGGAGACTGCAGGAAGAGGAAAAGACGGTCTCATGGTTACAGCAGTTGAATGCCACCCTGGAGACTTGGATTTACCCTGTCTTTGCCACCAAGTTCCTATGTGATGCTGGGCAAGTCACTTACACCAAACATTTCACAAGTAGTCACTTTTTCCTGTAATGAAAAACTTAATCAAGACCATAGTACAGTCTATCATTGTAATTGTTCCATAAGGAACAAACTTCCCCACATTTCCACATTCAGATTACAGCTAGCCTGGGTCGTTCCACAGTAAAATCCATCCTGGAATTCCACATGTAACACCAACAAAATATTCTGTTCTACATGCGAAGTAAGTCTGTTCATGACCGCAATGACGAACAGAAGCATTAAAAAAGGTTCTGAGATTTTTTTTCTGGTTGAGATGTTTGGATGGCACGAGTTGAAATGCTTGGCTAATCATAGAAATCAAGCAGCTCAAGCTATTCCAAAATCAATTACAAATAATACTTTTAAGGGTAAAACATAACTCTATTGGCTTGAGCCAATAACATTATTATTATTTATTATTTTAGTGAGAAATACTGCCTGGAGATAGTAGGAAAAGAATCTACTCAATGATTCAAATTAAATCCCAATCTTTACTCACGTGAATCAATTCTTGACTAACAACTCCTGTAGGACTACTTTTTATGAAGAAGGCCATTTCACATTAGCAAGGGTTCCATGGTCATGCCAGCTATACTTGTGATCCTTTCGGTGACTCTAACCTAGTCTATTAGAAAAAGTATATCCTAACATTTCAGTCACTTCTAATGGACTGGAGGAATATTAGAGGTCCATCTAACAGTTCTTTCACAGTGTTGAAGAGGAATTTAATATAACTTTATATCCACTTGTAATGATTTTAAACCATTAAAAAAGGTTTTGCTTCTAATACTGTCAAAAAAGCTGATATAAAGAGTGGCACAAAGTCATTTGCAGCATACAAGTCTTACACGATCTACAAAACACAGGACCTATGCAACATATTCTTGAGTGCCATGCACTGACACCATAACTGTCTACCCACATACAGATACAATACTCTCTCTCAACAAGTCTGAAAATGTATCTCATGGTGCATCAGCACTCCAAAATGTTATATTTGTTGTCCAATACCAATGATAGCAACTGTGCAAGTGCTGGTATAGACAAGTCTCAGGCGTTTTAGGTAGAGTGTCAAAGGGTGCAGAAGAAGCAGCAGCAGAAACTACATGGTATATTGCACAAGATGTGCAGGGAAGGGAGGAAAAAGCTACAAGAAACAACAGGATTAACATAGCATCAGATTTGATGGCACCAAGGGATGAAACAAACAAAATTGCTGTTTATTTTGTTCCAAATATAATCTTCTTCCTCCTCTTTGAATCCATCTGTTCATTTTTCAAAATAATTAGACTCTTCCAAAATAACACAGGATTTCTGTCAGCTGCGGACGTTTCAAAATTCTGACATTGGCACTGTTGATTTTCACTGTATGAAATATGTAAAACTTTATGTTTTTACCTACTGTACTAAAAAAACTTCAGTGACATTAAACTGAGACAATCAGTAGTGTAAAGTTCAGTATCAGCAGCACCAGTTAACATACCATAGCATTAGGGTTACCTGACAGAATGAGGGACTGATATTTCTCACTGCCCTGCAGCTTGTGCTGCCATTCACACAGTGCTGCCAATTCCAAATATTAAACAAAAAAAACAAAAACAAAAAAAAAACAAAAAATTAGTCAGCCCTTCAAAAAACATGACTGGTTTAAAAATTATGAGATTTAAAACAGTTTGGGGGTCTTTTCATTTGCCTTTTGAGTCATTAGAGTACACTTGGGTGACATTTTCAAGTTTTCTTTTGCAAATATGAGGAGTAGAAACTTTTAAAAATCACATGATTCCAGGTGCTAGGACTTTAAGTAAAGATGGGATATTGTGAACAAATAGTGAGAATGGGCAACGCAGTTTACATCTGTGCCAAGTGGGGATAAATCACTGATCTGACAGCTACATATTCAGTGTACTGGGTAATGCAGGCCCGTTTTCTTGAAATCAAGCAATCCTTTAATATAGCCAGAGTCCTCACACAAAAGTGTTTGTCTACCCTGGGGCTATCTCCGGGCACCAAGAATACTTTTCTGTTCACTCTCCATGACCTTTCTAACCCATTCTGCAACATTCCTGAGGGAAAACACCACCATCACAGTATAATAAATATATATCTTTTCCCTATGTATGAATTTACATATGGTGCCCATTTTGACCCAGGCTTTTGATACAGCATAGCAAGGTATGGTTTGGATAATGGGGATAGTCTGATGTGATATCTCTGGATGGCTAACTTTTATATCTAGTTCTTGCAGCAGCTGCATTTTTACATGCCATTGTATTTTCAAACCTATGCAAGATGCATCTTGGGCCGAGGAAAGATGCTTTCTCACCCCACCAGCATTATAAATGTAACCCTTCTAGCAGTCAGAGTCGGCAGCAACAACAGCCAGGTTCAGTATCTAGGGGTTCTTTTTCAAAAATACAACACAAAACTGGCTCGAGCCCCCAGCCAGTGACCTGGGACAATTACACATCACCTCCTGGGCACCTGTAAGAGGCAAGACTTCCCCTCTCGCAAGCACGAAGACTGAGGGCAGGTCTACACTTCGGGGCTAAGTCAACCTAAGTTACTCAACTCCAGCTGAATAATGTAGCTGGAGTTGACGTACCTCAGGTCAACTTATTGCGGTGTCTATACCGTGCTGGGTCGCTGGGAGAAACTCCCAACTTACCTTATGCTTCTTTTTCCAAGGGAATACCGGAGTTGATGGGAGAGCAATCGGCGGTCGATTTAGTGGGTCTTCACTAGACCCGTTAAATTGACCCCGGTGGATCGATCACAGAGCGCTGATCCCCCAGTAAGTGGAGACAAGCCCTGAGTGTAGCCAAAACACTTTTAATAAAAGGAGGGCCGTAACTCGGTATTAATTTGGGAAAACACCACGAACAGCTCTCAAACATAAACCATGAGCAAAAGTCCCACCCCCAAGTAAGTTGGGCAGCATCCTTTTCCCCTCAGGTTCTTAAGTCCAGCAACCCAAAAGTCCCTTTAATGTGCCCATCCCTTCTCTGTGCCCCCACTCCCAGTTGCTGTCCTGGGTCAGTACAGACCCAAAGTTCAGAGGTGCATCTGCAGAGTTCATCTCCCACCCTGGGTGGAGGGGGTGTAAGGAGGCACCTCACTCACTCCACTGCTTAGGTACTCTCTTGCCTTCCCTCTCTGTGGGACCCTCCTCTGGCCCACTCCACCAGCTGCCCTGCTGGCCGCTTGCCGAGATGTTTTCAGTGCCCAACACTTAACACTGCTCTCAGTGATTCCAGCTGTTAGTGGGGGATCCTCAGATACACTGTCCCTAAGCGGGTCTAATACCCAGATTTAGATATCAGTAACTTTAGCTCTGCAGCATGTAACAAGACACTCAATTGAGTCTAAATTAGCTCTGTTATTACACAGTGTAGAGAGGAAGGGTAAAATGGTGTCTGGGGTCCTTACACAGGGCCCACACCACCAGATACAAGTACATGTCCCATCCTCTCTCAACTCACTGGGCTTTGGAACCCATGTCCCTTGCTGAGCGAGTGTCCTTCAGTTGAGGGTGAGTCCCTCCATTGGGGTATGCCAAGTGCAGTTCTGCTGCCCTCTATTCACACAACAAGGATAACAACGCTTTATTACTCCTGCCACAATAGCAAGGAGACTTGGGATCCAACACCAGCCAAAAGCAATCATTTGGGCAAGCAATCCCATTATGCTGAGCATGCAGGCAGGGTGGGTGTGCCCATGCAAACGAGATCAGCTCCTGAAATCCTCTTCCACAGCTCATCACTAGATGTCAGCGGAGAGCTCATTCAGTCTCTGCTTACATATAAATCAAAACAACCAAACAGCATATAGGTCCCTCATGTTTTTTGAAAAGGTAACATCACTGGTTCTTTGGTATCTTATTATTGGTATAAGATTTACTCTAATCCCTACTGGTTTTTTTCTGCAAAACACGACACCACACAACCACCACCGAGTAGACTTACTGTCCTCTAATGAGATTCAACTGAAAGCCTTATTTTAAGATCTGCCTGCACCAATGCATTTTGCAGTAGCACCCTGATGATCACTGAATTCTGCAGAACAACCCAGAGGACAAAAGTGCTACAGGAAAGAGAGAACCCTCTTCTGAAAATATCCTGCTAATGGTTCCGGCGGTAAAACTATGACCAAGGAAAGAAGAGGTGGAGGCAAAGCTCTTTTGATATTTCATGTATTATTTTAGTAGATGTATTTGTTCATACAGTTGATTATTGTATTATAATGAAAGAATACAATGGGTAGTGTTAAGGGTTAAAGGATGCATATACAATGCTAACACTGGCATTGCCTGACTTTTGAGTGCTTAGCAGCAATAACAACCTCCGAATATTTTTATTTAATTATATAGAGAGTTTAAGTACAGAATTTATTAGGAATTTTGATATACGCAAACACCAGTATCTTAATTTCTATTTTGCTTGACTGCATCTTGAATAGAAATAAAAGACACTCAAACAAATTATCATTTCACGATGTTTAATTGACTATAATTATTTCAGCAATCTGTTTATTGAATGTTTAGCTTTATGCTACATTTTCGGTCTCTCTGAAATTAATTACTTATCACAATACACTGGTAAAGAGAATAGTCGAGGTAAAGGAAAATGCTATTGAATTTTATCATTGGGACCAATTATTCAGCCCTTTTTCACGTTAGCAGTCTCACTACCTTCATATGAGTAATGGCTCAAACTGCAGCCTCAAATGTTTTGCTTAGGTCACATTTTATCAATTTCTGGTGGCTTACAATAAGGAAAAAGTGTATACACACACACAAATCTCCTTTTAGCTTATTAAAACCATGCCCTAGCACATCCCTATAAACCCTACCACAGTACGGTATAAAGCTTGTCAATTTGCCTGCTCCTGTTATGCGGATTTGCAAAGACATATGCGCTGGAGCAACAGTAAATCCACTTTGATGAAAAGCTTGTTTCTTTCCATCAAATTGTGATTCTAACTTTGTTGTAAATCTCATTTCTACCACTTTGCTGCTGCCTTTAGCTGTATTGAACCTGTCTGCTGGTAAAATGGAAGACGTTCCTCCTTATTGAAATCACAAAATGACTCATATAGTGAACCAAAAAAGTGTGTAATTTTTAGTAAAAGAACACAAGCTACTGTGCCCTGATGGCCCATCTGTATTATCACCACTGAAAGGTGTGAAGAGCTTTGTTTTGCTGACTGAAATTGTTCCTTAAATATTAGTGACAGGCTCACCTTAATAAAAAAACACTCAAACTCCACATCCTTTAGTTCTCTGGATAAAACAAATAGAAGGGTGAGTTTGCCCAAACATTTCAACATAACAGTTCAAGACTGGTACATGTAATCAAAAGTAACATTACTAAAACAACCTTTAAATCTTTAGTTGCATACAATTCCACCTCCTATTGTTACACAACAAGCTGCTTATATACATCAAAAAGTACAACTGGTTAAAATTTGTATTTGAAATATTTGTTTCTATAGCACAGCTTTTCTTATAAATTAAAAATGAAAAAAATGTGTGCGCATTCTTTGGGTTTTTTCTCCCCCTCATTTCTCTTCCTTTTCTTGTTTCTTCCCTTTTCACGTTAGCCACTGAAAAGGGGTGTGTGTGTGTGGGAGGGGGACTGAAAACTTTTGGTTTGCAAAACTAAAACAAAATATATATTTTTTTAATTTTGTTGTTGAAAATCAGAAATTGTCAACAAAATTTTACTTAATAAATGGAAAAAATTTCAAAAAGGATCTTCAATGATCTAAAAATCAAAAGAGTCCTACAAAAAGTAGAAACTAGGTCAAATTACAAAAAATGCATATTAACAAATAACACAAGTATGTAGGGACAAAATTAGAAAGGCCCAAGGCACAAAAATCAAACTAGCTAGAGACATAAAGGGTAACAAGAAAATTTCCTACAAATACATTAAAAGCAAGAGGAAGACCAAGGACAGAGTAGGCTTGATACTTGGGAGGGGGGAGAAGGGGGGATAACAAAATGTGGAAATGGCAGAAATTCTTAAATGACGTCTTTGTTTTGGTTTTCACCAAGAAGGTTGGTGGTGATTGGACGTCTAACATAGTGAATGCCAGTGAAAATGATGTAGGATCAGAGGCTAAAAAAGGAAAATATCAAGTTAAAATTATGTAGACAAGTTAGATGTCTTCAAATCACCATGGCCTGATGAAATGCATCCTAGAATACTCAAGGAGCTGTCTGAGGCGATATCTGAGCCATTAGCGATTACCTTTGAATAGTCATGGAAGACGGGAGAGATTCCAGAAGACTAGAAAAGGGCAAATATAGTGACAATCTATATAGAGGAAATAAGGACAACCTGGAGAATTACAGACCAGTCAGCTTATCTTCTTTACCCGGATAGATAATGGAGCAAATAATTAAGCAATCAATTTGCAAACATCTAGAAGATAATAAGGTGATAAGTAACAGTCAGCTTGGATTTGTCAAGAACAAATCATGTCAAACCAACCTGATAGCTTTCTTTGACAGGGTAACAAGCCTTGTGGATGGGAGAAGCGGTAGATGCAGTATATCTTAACTTTAGTAGGGCTTTTGATACTGTCTCGTATGACCGTCTCGTAAACAAACTAGGGAAATGCAACCTAGATGGAGCTTCTATAAGGTAGGTGCAAAACTGGTTGGAAAACCATTCCCAGAGAGTAGTTATCAATGGTTCACAGTCATGTTGGAAGGGCATAACGAGTGGGGTCCCGCAGGGATCGGTTCTGGGTCCGGTTCTGTTCAATATCTTCATCAAAGATTTAGATAATGGTATAGAGAGTACACTTATAAAGTTTGTGGATGATACCAAGCTGGGACGGGTTGCAAGTGCTTTGGAGGATAGGATTATCATTCAAAATGATCTGGACAAACTGGAGAAATGGTCTGAAGTAAATAGGATGAAATTCAATAAGGACAAGTGCAAAGTACTCCATTTAGGAAGGAACAATCAGTTGCACACATACAAAATGGGAAATGACTGCCTAGGAAGGAGTACTGTGGAAAGGGATCAGGGGGGCATAGTAGATCACAAGCTAAATATGAGTCAACAATGTAATGCTGTTGCAAAAAAAGCAAACATCATTCTGCGATGTAATAGGATGAGTGCTGTAAGCAAGACACAAGAAGTAATTCTTCCACTCTACTCTGGGCTGATTAGGCCTCAGCTGGAGTATTGTGTCCAGTTCTGGGCACCACATTTCAGGAAAGATGAGGACAAATTGGAGAGAGTCTAAAGAAGAGCAACAAAAACGATTAAAGGTCTAGAAAACATGACCTTTGAACGAAGATATTAAACAAACCTCTTTTCCAGTGGAAAAAATTGGAAGACTGAGAGAGGAACATGAAAACCGTTTTCAAGTACATAAATGGTTGTTACAAGGAAGAGGGAGAAGAATTGTTCTTCTTAACCTCTGAGGCTAGGACAAGAAGCAATGGGCTTAAAAAGCAGAAAAGGAGGTTTAAGTTGGACATTAGGAAAAACTTCCTGTCAGGGTGGTTAAGCTCCAGAATAAAATGCCTAGGGAGGTTGCAGAATCGCCATCATTCGAGATTTTTAAAAGTAGGTTAGACAAAAACCTGTTAGGCATGATCTAGATAATACTTAGTCCTGCCATGAGTGCAGGGGACTTGACTAGATGATCTCTTGAGGTCCCTTCCAGTCCTATGATGGAATATATTTAGCATTTTTTAACCAGGTCTGTGGAGAAATGGATTTGTAGTGTTCTGCTTTCTTCCCTACAGTAGCCCACTAAGTTCTTGGAGGTAGTACAGTTTTATGACCAGAAGAGAGGGGCAGCCCTGGTATTAGGTTGCCACCTAGGGTGCATTTCCTGTGGTGGCAAATGACTGCTCCATTGTGACTCTAGCAAAACAATGTCGCTTGTGTGGCTATATGCTGTGGTGTTCCTCCAAATACCACAGCACCTTCCCTCCCCTCGGCAGTCCCTTTTCATTCCATGGATCAGATGTCTCTCAGCTATGGCCACATGGGAATGGAAGCGAAGGGTTTTCCTGCTGAAGGGGAAGCTGAAGGCCAAGATTTTCAAAAGTGACTTAAGATTTCAGGTGCCTTGATTGTTGGGAGTTCAACTTGAGACACTAAAGGAGCTTGATTTTTCAGAGGGATTTTCTGAGCTTCAGTACCTTTAAGGCTACATCTACATTTGGACCCAGGGGTGTGATTCCCAGCTTGAGCACACATACTGATGTTAGCTTGATGAAAGCTAGTGTGTTAAAAATAGTAGCATAGTGTGGGGAGCGACAAGCTGCAGCATAAATTAGCCCAGAGATTGGCAACCTTTGGCACGCGGCCCACCAGGGTAAGCACCCTGGCAGGCCAGGCCGGTTTGTTTACCTGCCGCGTCTGCAGGTTCGGCCGATCGCGGCTCCCACTGGCCACGATTCGACGCTCCAGGCCAATGGGGGTGACGGGAAGCGGCGGCCAGCACATCCCTCGGCCCGCACCGCTTCCCGTTGCCCCTATTGGCCTGGAGTGGTGAAGCGCGGCCAGTGGGAGCCGCGATTGGCCGAACCTACAGTCGCGGCAGGTAAACAAACTGGCCCGGCCTGCCAGGCTGCTTACCTGGCGGGCCATGGGCCAAAGGTTGCCGATCCCTGAGCTAGCTGCTCTAAGAATATACTCACAGGGTCTAGTCAGGTTTGTACCCAGGGTAGCTAGCCTGTGCCGTCACTTACTGTGCTACCATGGCTACATTACTATTTAGTGCACTAGCTCAATGAGTGATACCAGGGAGTATACATAGCCTAAAAGTGCCTAATTTTGGGCACCCAAAATTTGAGACAAGCAAAACTCATTGGTCACTTTTGAAAATCTTAGCCCAAATACCAAGCACTGATATGTAAAAGTGACTGGTGGGAGCCTAGCATTACAAAACAAGAAAGACATGATACCAAGCGAACTGGTAGAAAAAGGAACCACATAAGCTATCTGCCTTGGGTACCTGTAGAATGCAAATTTGAGAGTGTTAAGGAAATTATACATCTGTGGAATATAACATTATAGTAGTGCCTTTGCATTGGTTTTTCTTGGACCGCTCTTTCGGAGTCAAGGGCAACTATTGAGTGTTTTATCAGTTGTAATCCCAACAGTCAAATACAAGTGTAAACGCGAGGCTCTGCAATACCATGTGTGACCCTGTATGCCACACAAATGTTAACTAGTGGCTGCAAATATGGTGTGTTCCACAGACAAGGGTCTCCAGAAATCAACCATGACAAGAAACAGAAGAATCAAGTACCTACAGGGAGCTTAGAATAAGAAGTAATAAGAGTGAAAGAGGAGAGAGCAGAATTACATTTCTATTTCTTATTAATCTCTTTTTGCCCTGCAGTGAATAGTTTTAATGATCAAATTTCAATATTGTATCTGGTGCATATGGAGATAACGACACATTACAATATGCCCCAGGGCTGCTGGTTGAGAAATACTTAAATTCAATAATCATCACTAGAGGAGTGACAAAATGAAAATAAAGGTAAATAATACATAGGTAACAGAGCAATTGGATTGACTTTCTCTATAGCCTGTGAATAAGAGGGGTGAGAAGGTGGAGCCCTGCATCACCCCACATTAGTGTTTTCAAAGCTGAAAAGCAATTGACAGGCAGGCAAGTCAGCAGTGTCTCTTAAGTCATGGTAATAAAGACAGTAGCTGGATTATGATTTTCCCATGGCCCACAGTCTTCAGCCACAGAACCCATTGTAACTGTCTTCTTGAAACTCCGTAAGACTACTCACGTGTTTAAAGCTAAGCTCAGTTATGTGTTTCACAGTGCTCAGCCTCTTTCAGGATCAAACTCTAATTTTACTGTGAGAGACCTTCCCCTACTCCAGACCTGAGGATTTTCTGGAAGTAAACTGCTGGCTAGGTAAGTGGTGCAGGGTTTTGGTTTTGTGAAACATTGGTCGACCTTCTATGGGCAGAGAGGGCCGTATAATTTAGATGGACTCCACCTCAGTAGAAGGGGAGCCAATTTGCTCAGGAACAGGCTGGCTAGCATACTCAGAAGGGCATTAAACTAACAACAGAAGGGGAGTGTAAAACCAGTGAAGATATGAGCACTCATTTAGCACAAAATTGAGATGTTAAGAATAAAATTAACCTAGGAACCAAAGGACATGAAGAGAAGCAATTCTGTAATAGCCTATACACCAATGCTAGGATTCTGGACAACAAACAAGAGGAACTGGAGTTGCTCATTTATGAGCATAAATTGGATCTAGTTGGTATTACTGAAAGCCGGTGGGAGGAGCCGCATGATTGGAATATTAACCTACTTAAGAAGTATTGAGTAGACAAAAAGGTGGAAGGAGGGGCACTCTGTCAAAAATGGCATTATTTGTTTCTGAGTCACTGATAACTCAAAAGAAGATGATCTTGAATGCTTACGGATCAATGTCCTAACAGTTAAAACACAAGACAAGGTATTAATTGATGTCTGCCACAGACCACCAAATCACACTAGGGAACAGGATGACTGACTCCTTATGAACCTATCTAGAATGTGTAGGGAAAGAAGGCTGCATGATTATAGAGGACTTCAGTGTGAACGATAGATGCTGGAGGGTTCATGCAGCCAGCGCAAAAATACTATTAGAATTTCAAAGCATTACACATGACAATTTCTTAACCCAAAAGTGATATATACAGCACAGGGGAATTCCATATTAGGCCTCTTCTTGACAGCTGAAGAGGAACTGATAACAAAACTAAAAGTTACTAGTACCTTAGGTACACGCAATCATGGCTTAATGACATTTATAATGTGCAAACAGAATCAATTCCAAATAAGTAATATGCAGGCTTGCTACTTTAAAAGGGCCAGTTTCAGAGAGCTGAAAACAGTTATGAGCCAAATCAGCTGTGAGGAAGAGTTCAAATCAGAAAAATGTGAATGATAATTGGGAACTAAGAACTCTTTACTAGACGCCTCAAAAGCCACAATCCCACTATCGAGGAAGAAGGCTGTACTAGTTAAAGCCAACCTGGTGTAGAGGAGAAGTGAAGGCAGGTATAAAAAAATATGTATATATACAACTGGAAGAAAGGGAAAGTTGATAGCTTCTTATTTATATTCATTACTAAGAACTATAGAACACTGAAAAAAGAAGCAAAGGAACACATGGAGAAATCTACGTCCAGCAGAGTTGAGAACAATAGTAAGAAGTATTTTAAAGTATATTATGAACAAAAAGAATACTGACCTTGATACTGATCCATTATTAGATAGAAATGGTATCATCATTAATCGTAATAGAGAAAAGACAAAAGGGTTCAATAAGTATTTCTGTTCTGTATTTAGGGGAAAAGAGATGGAATATTCTCATCATACGTTAATGAGAACATTCTGTTCCACTAGTATCTCAGGAGGCCGAAAAACAGTAGCTATTAAAGTTACACATTTTAAATCAGCAGATCCAGATAACTTGCATCCAAGAGTTTTTAAAGAGCTGAATAAGGAGTTTGCTGGACCATTCTTGTAAATTTACAATAAGTCTTTGAATACTGGGGAAGTTTGAGAAGACTGGAAGAAAGCTAATGTTGTGCCATATTTAAAAAGGGTAAATGGGATGACCTGGGTAATTATAGGCCTATCAGTCTGACATCAATCCTGGACAAGATAATGGAGTGGCTGATACAGGACTCGATTAATAAAGAATTAAAGGAGCATAATGTAAGTAATGCCAATAACATGGGTTTATGGAAAATAGATCTTGTCCAACTAACTTGATAATCTTTTTTTTGATGAGATTACAAATTTGGTTGAAAAAGGGAATAGTATCCGTGTAATATACTTGAACTTCTTAAGGTGTTTGACATGGTACAGCATGACATTTTGATTAAAAAACTACAATATAAAATTAGCATGGCACACAATAAATGGATTCCAAGCCAACTAACAGATGGGTTTCAAAATGTAATTTTAAACAGGGATTCATCATCAAGAGGGTATGTTTCTAGTGGGCATCCAATCTCTTAGACTTTGGGATAAGACGTGGCATTGAAATAAACAAACCATGAAAAACGAACTAGAGCAATTTAACAACATGAGAGTGGAAGTCCCACAAACACTGCAAACAGTCTGAAAATCTGATCACACCTATGGTCTACCACGTTTCATTTCTGTAAATTCATATTTGGATTAGCTTCCAACTGCACGCCATTATGAAGTCATACAAATGATCAATTAACTGTTTAAAAGTGCTCACAATGATAATAAAATTACATAAACATGACCCTACCGCATTAGTAATTTTCATTAATATACACATTTTTATATAAAGGCTACTCTAAGTATATGAATTTTTGAGACATGACTATAAAAGCTGATATTTTAAACACCAGCTTTTATTACAGATGGTTTAGTGGTCAGAGCAGAGAACTTGGAAGCAGCAGGGTCCAACTTCATTAACTTGATTTGAGTTGCTCTCACACCAGGGCTAAATTTAGCCCCTGGTAACTCTTCCCAGCCATGTCATCGACTTGCCATATAATATTGGGAAAGTCACTCAACCTCCCTGTTGGATGAAATACTTTTTGTCTATTCTACAGAGTGGTGTGAAGTTCAATTAAATGTTTGCAAAGCGCTTTGAAAGGCTCATATGAAGGGCACGTTTCACATGCCATTTACAACATAATGTAACAGCATGACCATGCAATGCTTACAATATTTAGAAATTATAATATTACAGAGGAAGGATGGTCCTTCCCCTTCTGTAAACTAGGTATAATATATATCCCCCTCACCCCCATCCTTTACCTGTCTTGTCTATTTAAATTAAATATATATTAAGAGGATGACTGAGCACAATAGGGCCACAACCTCAGGGTGCGATCATAGTGAAATGATAAACAATAATTGTGATGTAATAGTCACTGAGAGGTATGCGGATTATGGTGCTATTTGTCAAATTTGCAAAGTAACCATGTTTATTTCAAGGCTTACTTCAATAACTAGATTCAAAAGCACAAGTGATTTACTTAGTAAACTAAGCCAGTACTGTGTGCAATTCACTTATCTAAATACGGATTAAAGACACTGATAATTTATGGTCTTGTCAGCACCAGGGGATGGTGGGACTTCTATTCCTATCTGTCCCTCTGGAATTAAAGGCTGTCACCAGAAGGTATGCTGGGAAGGGGGCAGACTATATAGACTACTTTTTTCATGGGTATACTTATGGATCTTTCATTCATAGGCAAAGAACTGTACAGATCAGGATTCTTTATTAAAGGGCCTTGGAGAGAGCCTTGATGCCTACAAAGAAGAAACCCTGGCAAGGGGAAATTTGAGCAGTGTAGCTGCCAAGACTTCTGAGAAGGACCCGGAGGAAGGAACCCCAGGGCAGAGAAGTTTTGCTATTTGAATTTTTTTTTTTGGGGGGGGGGGGGGGGGAGGGCTATTTTGTCTTTCAAGCAGAGACAGACAAGCTATAAAGACTCTAGCCAACAGAGAAACACTGGAGCAGGGGAGCATAAACTGAGAAAAGGAGAAACTGGGGAAAAGACCAAGAAGGAGAGAGGCCTTGCGTCTCAGATTGGGTGTCGGTTTCCTTTTCGGAGCACCAGGCCAGAGCTCACTCCATATCTAAGTAGGAGAGTATCATTCCTGAAGAGCATACTTTTGATACATTAACTTTCATTACTATGAAAGTGCCTTGACTTTTAAACTCATACTATGCAACATTAATGTGGCTTTATGTGCCAAATTGACTCCTGATGTAAACCCACTAAAGTTAATGGAGTTACACCAGGGATATGTTTGCCCCTCTTGCTGTTCCACAAATAGGCTCAAACACATGTATCCACAGCAAAGTTTTGGCTTCTCCCCCTTTAAAAAAAAAAAAAAAAAAAAAAAAAAAAAACTTTGCCATGTGTCAGTATTCATGTAACTTATCTATCCCAACTCCAATTAACCAAAGACTCTTGTGTACTAAGGCTGGATGGTTTCCTTGTGATGTGACATCAGCACAGACATTTTGTAGGGAGTTCACCATTGCAACTTGTTGTTTCTTTGCTCTGGAACTAGTGGACTTGGAGGGCTCACAGCCTTTGCCAGCACAGCTCATAAGCCCCACAAACATTTCTGTGTAAACTTGGGAGCCAGATGAAGAGGAACCTTGCCTCTAGCCACATTGCACACAAGGGTCAGGGAAAACTGCAAAATCTGTGCGGAAGGGCACACTGGGAATACTCTTCCCTCCACATGTCCCCGAGAGCACACATCCTCCCCAAAGCTGATTGGGCAGGAGATAGCCACTTATGGGGTGGAGAAGGCTGCCTCGTCTTGTATTCTGTGGAGCTGAGGGGAGCATGCTGTCTTCTTGAGGCAAATCCTTCCCTAAATTTCACGGGGGCTGTCTTAAACTTGAGGCTGTGCCTAAATAGCATAATTTAGCTCTTAACTAGCCAAACATTGCATCATACACTTGCTACACATCTAGTTCATCTTCTGCTTTGTTTTCCACTGTTCATTTATATGCCATCTACTCCTCTCTTATCTACTTCAGTTGCTTGTTAAAAAGAGATAAACTTAAAAACACAATTCACTTGCTCTATAATATGATTCACATTTTAGTTCTTTTCCCTCTGTTCCTGCTACTGCCTTCTTTTTATTCAAGAGATTTTTGGTTTCTTTTTTGCCGCGGCTGGAGATTGGGCCTTTAAAATGACACTGCAGTTTTCTAGCAATGGCCTTGATTCCAAAAGGTGCTTGGTGTTCTCAACTCCCATTCAAGCCAGCAGGAAATGAGGGCATTCAGCATCTTGCAAGATTGGGCCCAACATGAGGTACACAGACATAGCCAAAGTCCTACCGCTCCTACGTTTTCCACAGAAAGCTTTCAAGACATGAATCTTACCTCTATGTAAGAATTATTGGCTTTGTCCCTCTCTGACCTGGAACCTTGTCATTCCTTCACACAGACTGTTTACTGCTACTCACTGTCCAAAAGCACTTAAGACTTCACACCTCTACCTTGCACCTACACAGAACCAGCAGCTGCTATGATTATTACAGATGTACAGATTTATAGTAAATCATGAGGATTTAAATATTCATGACACACAGGGACGTGCTAATGCTGCCACCGTCCACACAAGAGATCCACTTCCTGGACACTAGAGTGCAAATAAGCAATAGTCACATAACCACCACCCTATACCGGAAACCTACTAACCAATATACTTACCTACATGCCTCCAGCTTTCATCCAGACCACATCACAGGATCCATTGTCCACAGCCAAGCCCTAAGATACAACTGCATTTGCTCCAATCCCTCAGACAGAGACAAACACCTACAGGATCTCTATCAAGCATTCTTAAAACTACAATACCAACCTGGGAAAGTGAAACAGACTGACAGAGCCAGAAGGGCATCCAAAAGTCACCTGCTACAGGACAGGCCCAACAAAGAAAGTAACAGAACGCCATTAGACGTCACCTAGAGCCCCCAACTAAAATTTCTCCAGCGCATCATCAAGGATCTACAACCTATCCTGGAGGACGATCCCTCACTCTCACAGACCTCGGGAGACAGGCCAGTCCTCGCTTACAGATAGCCCCCCAACCTGAAGCAAATACTCACCAGCAACTACATACCACACAACAAAAATACTAACCCAGGAACCAATCCTTGCAACAAACCCCGTTGCCAACTCTGTCCGCATATCTATTCAAGGAACACCATCTTAGGACCTAACCACATCAGCCACACCATCAGTGGCTTGTTCACCTACACATCTATCAACGTGATATATGCCATCACATGCCAGCAATGCCCCTCTGCCAGGTACTTTGGCCAAACCAGACAGTCTATATGCAAAAAAATAAATGAACACAATTCACACATCAAGAATTGTAACAGTCAAAAACCAGTATGAGAGCACTTCAATCTCCCTGGACACTCGATAACAGACATAAAAGTGGCCATTCTTCAAAAACAGACTTCAACAAGAAACTGCAGAACTGGAATTAATTTGCAAACTTGACACCATCAAATTAGTCCTGAATAAAGACTGTGAGTGGCTGGGACACTACAAAAGGTAATTTTCCCTCTGTTGATATTCATCCCTTCTTGTCAACTGCTGGGAACAGGCCACTTCCACCTTGATTGAATTGGCACCATCAGCACTGACCCCCAACTTGGTAAGGCAACTCCCATCTTTTTATGTTCTGTAATATATACACCTGCCTATTGTATTTTTCACTTCATGCATCTGATGAAGTGGGTTTTAGCCCATGAAAGCTTATGCCCAAATAAATTTGTTAGTCTCTAAGGTACCACAAGCACTCCTCATTGTTTTTGTTGATACAGACTAACAGCTACCCCTCTGAAACTACTGCACGTGGTTCTGCTCCATGGCACTTACTTTGCTGTGGCATGGAGCAGAACTACATTGTTTTGTCCAGTTTCCAATGATTACCCTTAAACTTTCCAGTTGCATTAGAAGATGCCTTACACATGATCTTGAATCAGAATAGACAGACTATTGCAACCAGTGAGTTTAGAGAGATGTAGGTATCATTCTTTGTATTACAGTAGCTCTGAGAGGCCCGAACTCAGATGGTCACTAAAGCTGGGGGAAATTTTCAGACAACGCCCCCCTCCTCCACACACACACACACACACACACACACACACACACACACACACACTTAAAAATGTAGATTGAGTTGACCCACATACATCACAAATGTGTGTCAAATTTGCTGAACTGTTTCAACCAAAAAGAGCCCAGGTTTTCATGATTATTATTTTTTAATTAAAAATGCCCTTTCATGTAGAATTTTTCTTCAGTTTTATTTTTTAAATGCTTAAAAAATTCTAAAAATTAAACATTGTATTTTGGGTTAAAGTAAACAATTTTTCCCCCTGGTTTGGCCAGAGAAACAAAAAAATCAATTGTTTGCACAATTCAGATTGTGCCTCCCATCATGGTAAGTGCTGAAAGACAGTTCCTGCCATGAAGGGTTTATAATCTAATTAGATAAGACAAAGGTTTGCTGAATTTACAAGATGGCAATGTTTCAAGTTGCCTTTGGCACTACAGTTTCGCTGCAATTTATGAAATTAAGTTGTCTCCTATCTGGTTTAAAGTTATTCAAGTTAATTTGAACTCCTGAATCCAAATAATTTGTGATTACCTGCCTGTTGATGTTATTTGTATACAAAGCAGACAGAAGACAACTTAATTTTTATCAGGTACAACAAGTTGACAGAGAGGACAGATGTATGAAAACATGATTGTTCGTTAAATTGAACAAATGTTATAGAATTTAGGAGCGTCTACTCATGTTAGGTCAAAAAGGGTAATTCTTCATTTGATTTAACCAAATAATTTCATTTATAGAAGAAAGCATCTTTCAAAACCACTGCTCAAACTCAGTAATCAGGAGAAAGGGATAGAGTTGAATACTGACTGGTATTATTTCTATTGCAGTAGCACCGAGGAACCTCAGTCATGTATCAAGACCCCATTGCTCTATGCACTGTACAAACACAAATATTACACACACACACACACACACACACACACACACTTAGGTGTAATCTAAACAGGGCACTAATTCCACCAGAAAAAGACTTCTGTTCCCCCAATCCTCCCTTCAGTTTAAAAACATTGTCCTTTATTTACAAATTCATCATACTGTATCTGCAGCCATGATTCGATTGCACATATAAAAATAATACCATGGCAACCTAAAACAGGAAGGAGGAAAAAGATACAGATGTGTCTCTAGGAGCCTGAACAGAAGCAATGCAGTTTAATAGATCTAGTATGGAGGAAGAGGGGCGTTCCCAGACAACATTTTGGAAGACTATTCAGAATTAATGCTATTGTTGAGAGGTAATACTTGGGACATGTTGGCTCCAGTCTTTAAAAATAGTGACATTTTTGATGACTAGACTTCAGAACTAGGTTAGTGAAACCTAAGACCTTGCATGCATGCCTGTCTTAGGGCTGGTCCACACTGGGGCGGGGGATCGATCTAGGAAACGCAACTTCAGCTACGAGAATAGTGTAGCTGAAGTCTACGTTTCCTAGATCGAACTAAGTTTACAGCGCTTCCTCCTCTCAGCAAGCAGGAGTTCCACAGTCGACGGGGGAGCGTCCAGATGAGACGCGATAAAATCGATCCCTGAAGATCGATCTCTACCCGCCGAATCGGGCGGGTAGTGTGGACCTAGCCTTACTGATACAATAGCAAAGCATCCCAACTCAGGATTATACACTCTAGTTGAAAGGTACCAATCCTAATACAAAAACTTAAAATATTCATAAACTTCAAGGCCAGAAGGGACCATTGTGATCATCTAGTTTGACTTCTTCTATAACACAAAACACAGAACTTCCTCAGAATAATTCCTAGACCATATGTTTTAGACAATCCATCTAATCTTGGCTGAAAAAATTGTCAGTGATGGAGATTCCACCATGACCCTTGGTAAATTGTTCCAATGGTTAACTACTCTCACCATTAAGATTTGCACCTTATTTCCAGTCTAGCTTCAACTTGTAGCCATTGGATCTTGTAATTACATAAAATATAAAGTAATTGATCTTCCTATAGCTTAACGGTTCTGCTTTTCCTTGTAAAACACAGTGGTATAGTTAATCTGCTTCACAGCTGCAGAGAGGGGGACTGTGAGACAACTTGTTACAGCTCCAGGCTTCCTGATTCTTATGGCATCCTGAGCCCTGGCATTGATTAGAGAAACTTGGGTAGGGTGACCAGATAACAACTGTGGAAAAATGGACAGGGGGTGGCGGGTAATAGGCGCCTATATAAGAAAAAGTCCCAAAAAACGGGACTGTCCCTTTAAAAATGGGACATCTGGTCACGCTAAGCTTAGGGCTGTACTATCTTTTACCAGTTGGGACAATATACAGTTGAGCAAAGCATACTTCAGCCACACCGTCTGCCTGCCCTGACATGGCCCCCTCAAAACACCCACATGCCACAGCCTAGTAGGATGAGTGGTGCAGTGGTTAATGATATATTTTCTGCTAGCTCTCCATGCTGGGGATTTCTCAGGTGGTCACATCCATCTTCTTAGCAATAAATAAATAAATGGAGATATCCTATCTCCTAGAACTGGAAGGGACCTTGAAAAGTCATCCAGTCCAGCCCCCCGCCTTCACTAGTAGGACCAAGTACTGATTTTGCCCCAGATCCCTAAGTGGCCCACTCAAGGATTGAACTCACAACCCTGGGTTTAGCAGGCCAATGCTCAAACCACTGAGCTATCCCTCCCCCCTTTGCACTGCCTGACCCCAGGGCTGAGCTGAGCATCTGGTCCACTGTTGCTAACAAATATTCATGTCCATCGGGTACATTGCATTTATGTTGCAGTCTGTAGAAAGTTTGAGATTTAAATCTTCTCTCGTGACTACTGAGAGTGAGGGCCTTAAATTTGGTTGATATTTGTTGCGGGAATTTTCAAAACAGATTTGTTTTCAGCAGCACACCTTTCTTAGCCGCCTAATACCAGCCCTCGGCAGTCATCAGGAATGAATTGAGATAAGCAATTAAACTGCCAATCATGAAACAACGAATCATATACACCAGCATATGCCACTTCCTCCAGGATTGACATTTTTTTTTGTTCATTCCATGATCTACTTGAGTGCAAAGTAAGTAGAATTCAAATAAAATTGTAGAAGTTAGAAATAGAAAAGATGTCTTGGAACATCAGATGTGCTACGTAGTCCCCTGGTAGAGGAGGCATCTGATACTTAGTTGATACAACATTTCATTTTAGCCAAAAGATTAAAAACAAACAAACAAACAAACAGTTGAGAACCTTTAATTTCAGCTGATGTTTTAACCAGTTGCAGATATACCTCATATTGGGCCTGATTTTTCTAGCTTTGATTAGTGTAAAGTGTGAAGAGAATTGATACCTTTTCAGTGTTTGCAGTTAGAAAGCAAAATGACCATCCCAAGAAAAATTGACAACATGGGGGAGGGAAAAAGAGCTGCTGGATGCTGTCTTTTTTGCATATTCATCAGGCAGAGTCTCCAGAGTGGAGTGAGACCCCAATTGAGGAAAGCACTAACTCAAGTGCTTGACTCTGGTTGACTTATTACTTTCAAAAGGTAGCAAGTGCTTAAGTGCTTTCCCAAATCAAGGGGTACTTTCCTGAATGAGAAAACCGAATCCTCTGCTCCCAATCAGTTGCACCAACAGGTTGTCTGTGTGTGTCTTTCAATTTTAATTAATTTAGAAATCTTTGCTGTATTTTAATTGTTATACTGTTTATAACTCCTGATTGAGCTTTTTAAAAAGACGATAAACTTTAGAAGGGGCAAAGAAAAACTGGGAGGGAATAAGTACATGAAGTCTCCAGGGGGAATAGAATAATACTGACAGTGTGGATGGTAGGCTTGAGAGCAGGGATTCTCAACTTCTGTCCACTGGGGCAAGAAGAGGCGTTGGTGATTTTGTAGGTGGCACTATTCCCAGAGAGTCAGCACTGAACCAGTGCCCAGGCTAGTAGCACTATGAATGTATGAATTTTGAAAAGTGTTTTGGGATCCTTTTAGATAGAAGGCATTAAATAAAAATAAAATATTAGAGGACTACATATAATTACACCAAGTAGATGTAATTATTCAAAATATATATAGAATATAAAAAGTTTAAGAAATTTGCACAGCAAAGACTATAAGAAGACATTTTGCCAGCATAGTAGTTCTATAAA
The DNA here is from genome assembly GCF_011386835.1 of Chrysemys picta bellii. Lineage (NCBI taxonomy): Eukaryota > Metazoa > Chordata > Testudines > Emydidae > Chrysemys > Chrysemys picta. The sequence continues at coordinate 115,015,877 of NC_088796.1, forward strand.
AGGAATGTTTTCTTTTCAAATATCAATATTGAATGTATTTTGTCCCAATGTTCATTTCAGAACTCATGTTCTTTTCTAGTTAATATAGTCTGGAGATCCCCAAAGACACCTCTTCAAACAATTATGATGGAAATGAGCCTTGTACTTGTTCCAATATGCATGAGGTAAGTAATTAAAAACACAGCTTATATATTCTTAGGGATGAACCAGCATAGATCTATCAAACTCCCCTAATGACAGGAAAAAAGATTCCCTATGTATTTTACCCATACAGTTCTGCTTTTCATATCGAAGGCCCCTAATCCTACCAAGTTTTACACACATGCTTAACTTTAACTAAGAAAGTACACCAATTGACTTCAAATGGGACTACTAACATACTTAAAAAGTTAAGCATGTGTGAAAGTTTGCAGGGTCAGGGTTTTAATCACTACAACTATTAAAAAAATATAACAACCTGAGATAAAATGTACGAGCAACAATAGCTTTTGATACTCTTCAGGGCTACACAAGGAATTACAAAAGCATGCATGATGTTTGTGTTTTTCTGGGACATGTATCATTATGTAAGTATCACGGGTGAAATCTGGGCTTCACTGAAGTCAATGGGAGTTTTTCCTATTACCTGTCAGTCATGATTCATGTACAACAAGAAAACAGGTCTTGCTCCTGATGCAAACAACTACCATTACCCTCATTCTGAATAGCATTTGCTCACATGAGCAGTCCCCCTGAAGCCAATGGGAATTATGCGAATAAGTGGAATTAGAAAACAAGGTGGGTGAGGTACTATCTTGTAAGAACTGGCACTGCATCAGTATGAGAGTTAAATTGGGTTGCTAAATACTTACCACAATAATTTATATTTTACTACAGCTTAAAGAGATATATCCTTCAGTGTAATGAAGATATACCACAGTTTTATAGTCAACTTTAAAGCCTATATTATTAAAATGATACATTTTCATTTTTTACTGAACTGTTGTATCAGTCTACACGAATTCATGTAGAAGGTGTATAAAAGTTACAGCATAAGTGCAAAATACAATAATTATAGAAAGAATAATCTTCTGTGGTTATGATTGAAACCAGCTTCTAACTTTCACCCCCATTTGAAGCCGTGTTCAATTTAGTGTGCCACATCCTACCACAACAGGGAGATTCTTCTTGCTCCCCACCAAACTTTGGGGTAAAGGGTCCCATTTTCAAAAGTTCCTAATTGACTTAGGAGTCCAAGAATCTTTGACTCCCAGCAGAGTTGTCCCTGGGGTATGGTGAATCAGGGCGAACACTCCTGGCCCCATGCTTTGGGGGGCCCTGTACTTCAGTGTGAGTCTGTCGTGTGGTGCCAGGCACCGACTTTTCAAACTGCCAGGGGGTGTTAGACCCCTGGCTCTGCCCCAGGCCCCACCCCAACTCCACCCCTTCCCCCAAGGCCCCACCCCATCCACCTTTTACCACCCACACCGTCCCTTCCCCGTCCAGTTCCACCCCCTCCCCCGAGTGCGCTGCATCCTTGATCCTCCCCCATCCCTCCCAGCCTCCCTGAACGCCACAGAACAGCTGTTTGCAGCAGGCAGGAGGCGTAGGGAGGGAGCGGGGAGGTGCTGATCTGTGGGGCCACTGGCAGGCGCCGTGGGTGGGGGTGGGCAGGAGCTGATTGGGGGTCTGCCAGTGGGTGCTCAGCACCCACCATTTCCCCCTCTCCCCCCGTGGATGTTCCAGCTGCAGCTCACCCATGGAGTCTGAGCCTATAGACTAGCCCAGAGGGTGTGGGGTTAGGGTGCGGAGGGACACTAGGCCAGCCTCTGTGTGTGTGTGGGGGGGTGGTTAGGGGTGCCTGGGGGGCCCATATAGCCGGATTTATCCCGGGCCCAGCACCCCTTAGGGATATCTCTAACTCCCAGTGAGATTTATGGTGCCAAGTGCCCACTTTTGGCAATTGGATTAAGGGGCTTTAAAAACAATTTTACTTAAAGATACTGCATACAAAGTTTTTAGTGACTGAAATTTTTAAAAATTCTTCTAATATTTTTTTTTATTTTTGGTTCTCTCTGTTGCAGGTATTCATTTACCGGTATCTCCAGACTCAATAATGCTTTGACCTTCTCCCCTTCTCCCCCCATGTCTTGGAATTTAGCATAAATTAAAAATATTTATATTCCTAATAAATCCACAATCCCGTGTGATATTCAGAAAATGAGTGTCTAAAGTCAGCTTCCTAGATTCTTGTTCATGTGTCTAAATAAGAGGTGTCATTATAAAAAGTACTGAGCGTCCAGCAGTTCCAATTTAAGTAAATGGGAGTTGAGGGTACTCATCACCACTCAGGAAGTGACTAGCACCTGCAGGACTTGATCCTAACAAAATATAAATGTGGGTTATTCCACACTCATGGAAACTAAAATCAGAAAAGATAGGTGAGAAAAAAATAATTGGATCTAAATATTCTTTGAACAGCAATGATAATAATCATAGGTATTTCATACATGGATCACTCCACGTCATTTTCAGACCTACCACCTCCACTGAATGCTATGGTACCTTCCTGTAATGTTTTGGATTCCCAGTTCAGTTTGCCAGTTTCACTATAATTTATTCCATGCCTTTTAAATAACTTTCATCCAAGCTCTAACAGTTAGAGCTGCTATAAGCTGATAGGGAGCTCCAGGATTCATGAATACAAAGGATGAATTTCCAGTGTGTTGTAGCTTCTTGTTTTGAGTTAATTTACTGACTCAATTTTTCCACCATTACGCTGAGTAGCAGTTACACGAAGCCCCAGTGAAGCCCGTGGTACTGCTTGTGCGAGTAAGTATTACACAGCGAAAATATAGGTTGCAGAATTTGGTATTTAGATAGAACTGAGTAATTACAAGTGTCAGAAGTAGGGTTTGGGCAGAAATGGGATTTTCTTTTCTGGAATAATTTCAAGATTTTGAAAAAAAATAGGTCAAAATTAGAACAAAAAAAGGCTACGTCTCAATATTTTTTAAGGAAGAAAAGGCTAGAAAATTCCATTTCAGGAGAACCGAAACAAAAATTTTTAGCTTGCTATCTACCCACCTGCCAGGTAGGCTATATAGCTCCCTGCCTGCCTGCCTTCTCAGTAGGTTGCCTGGCTCCTGGGGTGCCTGACAAGTGGGCAGCTGGGGAACTGAGCAGCCTGGGGATCTGGCCAACCCAGGAATATGGAAGCCTCATTTCCATGGCAGCCCACTGGACTGGGAGCTGGGGAGCCAGTTATCTTGGGAAGCGTAGGGCCATTTTGCCAGCCCACCTGCCTTCCTGCCTGGTTTCCTTCAAAACTTTTGATAGAATCGACATGCTCCCACAGAATGCTTCATTTTCATTGAATCAGATTTTTCTGACAGAATACTGTTCCCCCAGCCCATTTTCAACCCAGCTCTAGTCAGAAGCTACAGTATAGCAGCAGCTATGACAGCGGCATATTCTGGATGAGAGGTCTCAGACTCACCTGGGTAAGTTGCTTTACAATTCTCATTCTCATCTTTTGGTAACGAAACACCCATGTCACGAATCTGTCCTTGGCAGGGCACCTCCTTAAGGAGCTATGTGGGGAGTGCAAGCACCCACCCGAGCAGGCGTTGTGGGACAGGTCAGTCTAGTGGGGCTGGCAATTAGCTTTCAGGCTGAGGCCTTCTGGCTGTTTCTTCCCCTTCGGGATCCCAGGTGAGCCAAATGAACAGTCCACAGTCAGCAAATGAGATTAAATAAAAGCACGGAGAGGAAAAAACAACAACCTTGTAGGCACCTGCAGTTAGGATATTGGTCTCTCCTACTTCTGAGGGCCTTGGAAGTGTCCAAGTCCAACACAGAGTTCACTGTATCTCCGGTACAAGTATCAGTCTCTTTTCCCTTCTTAACCCAGGGGATCTGTGTACCCCTTCTTCAAGCGCAGAGGCTACCTTGGCTATCAGACATTTATCTGAGAGCTGGAGGGCTCAACACTCCGTTCTCTGCCCAGGGTTGCATCCATCTGTGTGTGTGTGTGTGTTTTGGCACAGTAGCCTCATCATACAAGCTATGACCCCCACTTTCTTCTTTCATTTTCAGCCAAATTCTTCCCCCCCCCCCCGTGCAAATCCTTTCACTCAGGCAAGCATCCTTAAGGAAATGCAGCAAGAGGGGTGTGTGTGTGTGCGCACGCGCATGTGCATGCATGCATGTACACACAGACACTTACATTTTTCTGACATTCTCACGATTCTCAACAGGGAACAATCTTTGATTCCAAGCCCATTCAATTTTTCTTTCCATAGAATAGTTTTTGCCATTCCTTTGGAAGTTCCTTCATGATCACACTCAAATTCTTCTCTGCTTAAGGTATCATAATATCCAGTCTCATGTTTTAGAGCATTCCCCTCCACCTCCTTTGTCAGCCATCTCATTTCCAGGTATTCCACTATGTACTAGAATCCATGCCATTGTTAAACAGATACCTCCTTGCACTATTTCTGTAGGTAGAAAATGTCATGTCTACTTTACAGTCCCTGTTCTGATCATATTGCCTGACAAGGAATCAGATAAAATTACAGCTGCAGCTGGTCGCACATCTCTTACCCAGGTAAGTGCCAACATTATCCCCATTAGTTCAGCTGTCAGAATGGTCACATAATTCAATAGTCTTTTAGACTTCTGGATTCCAACACTAGGAACTCAGAAGGCTGCTCCACTCTACCAGTGCTGTCATCTTTTGATCCATCTGTATAGACTTGGCAAAGCTGGCTCCAATATTCATAAATAAATTCAGATATTTCAATGGTCATTGTGTGTTTTTTTCCTTCCCTTGTTTTGGTCCCCATACTATTCCAAATTCACCAATGGGGGGAAAATAACTGTCCAGCTGTAATTTGATTTCCCATGGCTAAATTATTTTTGTTCTCTCATATTTTCTTTGTTACCTTTCTCCTTTACCCCTTTTTCGACACTGATAGTCGGAGGCAATCCATACCATTTTGTCTACTAAGCTCCCAGCAATCCTCATAAATCTGTTGTGTATTTCTGTTTTCAAGAATCCCTTTTACCTTTGTCCAAAAGGTTAGATCTAATAGTTTCATCCTTAGGTCTGGTCTATACTACCCGCCTGAATCGGCGGGTAGAAATCGACCTCTCGGGGATCGATTTATCGCGTCCTGTTGGGACGCGACAATCGATCCCCGAATCGGCGCTCTAACTCCACCAGCGGAGGTGGTAGTAAGCGCTGCCGACAAAAAGCGGCAGAAGTCGATTTTGCTGCCGTCCTCACAACGGGGTAAGTCGGCTGCAATACGTCGAATTCAGCTACGCTATTCACGTAGCTGAATTTGCGTATCTTAAATCGACTCCCCGCTGTAGTGTAGATGTACCCTTAGATTTATAGGTGCTTTTCCAGGGGCTATTTGCAGCACACACCTTGGTGTTATCAGTTTGCCACTTTTCAATTGCAGAGCATGACCCTGAAGCACTTTTAAGTTTCTACGGGATGGTCTACACTATAGAGTTAGGTCAACAGAAGGCAGCTTTTGTCAACTCAATTATCTCAATGTCTACACTACAGCTTTCCTCCTGCTCATGTAAATACCCTACTACACCAACATAATAACTCCACCTCCACGAGAGTTGAAAGGCTTATGTCTGTTTAGTTAGAGTGACGCAGTGTCTGTGTAGACACTGTGTCCCTTACATTGGCTGTTAGCTGTCTTGTCAAGTTCCCGCAGAAAAAAAATCCTTATTTACCAAAACATTTTCCCTTTTATTTCAATTTTGGCTAGTTTATATAGGAGGCCATCCCTCCATAGCATGTCATATGTTTTTTCAATGTCCAGGACGACTTCTTATAAAGTTTTTAATCTTTATGCTTTTTTGTATCTTCATTTCTAGTCTCCCTATATGGTCAGCAATCCATCTTCCTTTTCTGAAACCACTTGGTACCTCAATTATATTTTGCTCCAAGTATTCCAGTAGTCTTACATTTATCTTTTTCCCATGATTTTCCCCACACATGATGTGAGGGCAAAGTACTCTCAGTGTTGATGGGAACTTTTCTACTAGCTCTAACATATATGTACCTGAAATTTGGTGTTTTGGCAAGTTCCAAGTTTTTGCACAGTTGAACTGTTGGGAACCAGTAGGTCCTCGAGATGTCACATGCATATTGGGAGCACATCACAGGAAATGATGCTAGCACAAAGGAAACCAATTTTCTACATAATTCACATAAAACGCACTGTTTACTCTTAAAAGTAATCCATTCAATTGGCCTGAAAACAAACAGGAATAACATAAGCATCACTAACAGGAAGGTTATTGGATTGTATATCGTTAGAGAGATAAGAAGATTTATTGTACTACTGAGTCCATCTCACTGTGAAGGAAGAATATATTCTCCCAACAGACTGTGTATTATTTAATTGATGTCACACTTTATCTTAACCCAGCCAAGTATGGAAAGTTTGCAAGCCTAGTGGCACATTAAATCCTCCTAGCATTCCCAGTTTTCATTTATTCTGTGGATAGTTTTGAATTTTGTTCTCAGGTTTCTTCTTAAAAAAACCCCACCTATGACGGTGTCATCACAGCCATCATCTATTTTAAAAGCCTTTTACCAGAACTGGTTTGATACATCAGCCACACTCCAGCAGGTTCAGATAACGTGCAAAAAATAGCACCTATGTGAACTTTCCACCTTGCATTGCTTTTTACACCGTTTCCTTCATTTTAATTGGTAATGGAATAATGAAGAAAAGGAAGAGATGCTGATAAGTGAACTACAGACTGAAATAGTTTTAAACTTGAGGTTTAGTTAACTCTGGACATGCAACATGTGCCCAGATTTTCAAGGTTAATATACCGTGCTTTTTGAACGGCAGTTGTATAGTCACAGGAGTCAAACCTTCCCCCACTATAGTGAGAGTAGCTGGGCAGTACAGAAAGAAACAAGCTTTCTCTTTGGATAGATGAAATAGGAACCCAGAGAATCCACGCAGTTCCATTATAAGTGGGGGCTTTTAAGAGAAGAGGGAACTCAGGTTCAGCGCTAGCAAGTGGGTGAGGGGAACTTGCTTATTCCACCATCTCACAAAAAGCATTTGGCAAAAGCCAGGCAAACAGGAAGCATAATCCATCCACAGAAAATAGCAACCCAACTTGGAATTAAATATTTATAATTTTCTGTTTCATTATCAGCTCCTGCCACAGCAGATCATCAGTGTGGCTTTAGAGTTCCAAGTAGAATAATAATGAAATCAAGGCCATATCGTCCACACATTACCACTGACAATTAAACATCAATAAATATGAACCAACTTCCACTGAACATCCTCAGCACAGAGAGTGCTGTAGAAAACAAGCTATGCAAATGCTCTTTCGGCTACTGTGACAAAGGTTTGCTATTTCTCTTCCCAAGGAAAAGCAGTCCCCAGCATCACGGGCATGCAATTGAGGTTTATAGAAGATGGATCCTACACTACAAAGCATCACAGAATGCCTCACAGAGAGAGACGCAGAATAGGTTAGAGTAGACGGCTTTACAGAATTTGGTGTTGAAATATGGTATTGAACTCATGTAGTCCAAAAATGGGGGGGATAAGGGCAGAAGCAGCTTGAGTGAAGAAAAAAAAAACAAGCTGACACTAAAGAGCAATAGTGCTGCAAGTAATTGTTCTTAAGATCAGAGAGAGTCCTACAGATTTTGAGAAGACAGAAAAACATGCCTTTGGGTACGGGAGGGCAGGGCAGTTGTTCCAAGGACACCTGATTCTCTCTGGTCCTGTTCAGCACAACTCCCACCACCATGAGATATTCTCCCCCCCCCCCCAATACCCCCAGTCCCAAACCATTCAGTCATTTCCCCTCTCCCATTACATACTGTTCTCAGTTTCATGCAGCACAGCCACGGTCCCACTTTGGCTGGAGGGGTGTGCTTATAGGACCAAATCCTCAACTGGGGTGGACTGCCAGTGCTGCTGTATCTCTGGGATACTGCCCCCTCTTAACAACCCATCCTGGAACACAGCTTAGTGTCAGGGCTAACTACCAAACCGAGAAAACACATCAGCCTTTTGAACAAAATAAAATGTTAGCATTCAAGCTGAATGACTGTACAAGCTGTCCACTGAACAGACTAGGGAAGAGGTGCCATAGAGATAAGAGCTAAATAACTCTCAGCACATGTTAGGTGTGATAGCAGCAATCTGGCGATAATTCATTGCTGCACTCTGAATCCCCAGAATATATCCAAGGCAATGAATCAGAGATGGAATAAATCAGTGATTGTCCTGGACAAGAAATGAAATATGCTGTTGGGGTTCCAGAAATGGAAGAAAAAAAAAAAAAGAAAGAGAAATACCTACAACTGCATCCCTCGGCTCTAAAGTGTCCTGATCTGATGATCATCCTGAATCTCAAAAGCAACTTTCACTTTTATTTATATCAAACACCCCTTACAAAACAAAAAGTATCATAGTATTTCATTTTAGCATAATGATCTAAAACTCAACAGTGGACAATAGTGATGCTGTAGTGGTTTTTGGAATGACAGGAGAATGCTGTAGTACTTGCATGCAAAATAATGTCTTCCAAAGATAGTGTAAAGTTTTGTTTGTTTTACCCCGGCACATATATACCTTTTTATTTGTTTTGTCCCTACATTGTATTAGTATATCAACGTGGAAGCATCCACAACAATGAACTAATGTTGGAATAGGAGAAAAACAATCAAGGCCCACTTTCCCCATCCTGACTGTTTAACCATGTTTGCCAAAACAATTTTAAAACCACATCAGCCAGCATGGTTTGAATGCCACTCTCCCCAGAGCGCATATTTCTTCCAGCTCCTCTCCGAACAGAACGGTTTTAATGCCAGACAGAACAAATAACAGGTGGTATTACTTTTGCTACCTGTCTCTTGCTCATCTACATCCTCTTTATGGAGAAGGGTGCAGAAACAGACCATAACTGACATGTAAGAAGCGCAAGTGCTCTCGTAAATGCACTGGGCCAGTTTCTGCAGTTCTGATTCTCCTCTCTTCTACCACTAGTGACATCAATAGCTATTTCTGTTCTCACATCAGTATAAATTGGAGTAATTTCATTGAACTCCAGAAAGTTAAAGCAGAGTAAAATCAATGTGAAAGGAGAATCAGATCCTGCATCTGTTAACATTGGTGTAAAGCCAATGGCATTATTTCAGTAGAATTATTCTGGCTTTTCACCATGTTGCTGAAATAAGAATTTGGCCCAATCAATCTGCCACAGAGGAAGATTACTACTCCTCGATCACCTTCCCTATACTTGCACATCTATTCTAATAAATCTCCTATCCCATCATCACGATTTGCCCCTCAAAAAGGCAGATTAACTAACCAAGATGGAATGCTTCGGTTTCAGATATGAAAAGCCGTGTGCATGCCGTGCAAGATTCGTCTGCCAGTACTAAGAGCACTAGTTACTTGGAGTTCAGAGGAATCCATTAGAGAATAGATAGAATGCAGTTAATGGATCTCAGGGAAGAGTGCTGCTAAATGCAGATGTGTTCTTTGTGTCACATCACCCATTTTTCAGCTACCAGTCTACCTGATCAGTCACCTGTCTGCACGTATTTAGTTACCACATGCTTCCACACAGGATGCATGAATCAACACAAGGCTCTTTTTATAAAAGGTTGGTTTTATTCAGAAGAGAAAATGCAACACAAATGCACTTCCTTCAGTCACACAACCTCTCTCATAGGGTTCCTTCAACATGACTGTTCGGCCGAAACCCTAGATCCACTCTAGAGAGCTACTTCCTTCTCCATTATGTCTGAGTGGGATAAGCAGCTACCTGAAACATGAATTCAGTAAAGAGCCAATATTTCCCTGCAGGAAACTGGGTGGCTTTTGCTGGGACACACTGCCAGCCTATTTCACTATGGTATGCAGTTACTATGGGTACATTGAAGATAACTGGTGAATAATCTGTTGCAATTCTATTTCTAGTATCTCCAATGAAAATGTTGTAGTATAAGAAGGCATATTTTGTTGATTTTATTAAATTCACATACAGGGAGAGTGAATTTCACTTGATGTGTGGGAAGCTACCAGCAGAAGAAAATGAAAAATGTGTTTGCAAAGATTTATTTATATCCAAATTGCTTTTACCTGAGAGAAGTATAAAAGGTAATACTTTTATGTTCCCATAAAAATGAATTGTTTCTTGACAGAATGTGTGCAAATGACAGCTCATTTTATTACTAGAAAGCTATAATACACCAAGTGTACACTATATTATAAGAGATATGGAAGGCTGATAGATGATTCAAGCCATCTGATTAACCAAAATACAGTAGATAAATTCTCTAGAAAGGCCTTGTATAAAACCATTGAAACAATCAGCTTTAAAAAATATCCCCATTTTCATTAGAGCATAACCAGAGCTAATTTGGTGCAAGGCCTTTAAAGGAGAATGACGACTAGTTTGGGTTAATGGCCCCAGATGCTACTCCTCCTAGTCTAATAAGTTCCAGGGTTTCCCACTGGTGCTGCTTAATACTTTCCAACCACTTTGCCTCTCCAATGTTCTATTGTGAATTTTTCAGTCTGTCATTTTGAAAGCTTCTGTGCTGAATAGCTTTCGTGCTGTCATGCTAGGAATCAGGTATGACATTCATTACCAAGCAATGAAGCCACAATATTATGGAGTTAATATTCTTTCGTTCAGCTCTAAATTTGTAGTTGAAATGCTTCTCTATCATTGAACTGGGCACTGCCATTTGGAACAACCATTCTCCATCACAGGAGAGCAAAAAAATAAAACACCATCCAATGCTGCTAGGATGGCTATGAGCAAGCTGAACCTCCGCCAGCCTCCAAAGCAGTTTTACAGCTACCAGACCAGCCAAGCGTGCAGCTACACACAGAGGCCCGAGAAGAGGTCTGTCAGAAGACCCATGTCACTGCTGAGAAACACAATTAAGAGCTTCATATCTAAACATTACTGTTGTCTAGGGTTACCATATGTCCTCTTTTTCCCGGACATGTCCGGCTTTTCGGCAGTCAAACCCCCGTCCGGGGGGAATTGACAAAAAGCCGAACATGTCCGGGAAAATGGCGGCTCTGTTTAAGAGCCCGGCTGCCTGAACACTACCGGCTTCGGGCAGCCCCGTGCCTGGAGACCCTGCGCCGCCGGAGCCCGGGAGGGGAAGTGCCCGGCTGGGGGCGCAGGGTCCGGAGACACGGGGGCTGCCCGAAGCCGGTAGCTCTCGGGCAGCCCGGTTCTTAAACAGAGCCTCCAGCGGCTGGGGCTGTGTAACTGACACTGGGTCAGTTACACACAGCCCCGGCGGCTCCAGCCCTCGCGGCTCTATTTAAGAGCCGGGCTGCCCGAGAGCTACCGGCTTCGGGCAGCCCCGTGCCTGGAGACCCTGCGCCCCCAGCCGGGCACTTCCCCTCCCGGGCTCCGGCGGCGCAGGGTCTCCAGGCACGGGGCTGCCCGAAGCCGGTAGCTCTCGGGCAGCCCGGTTCTTAAATAGCGCCGCGAGGGCTGGAGCCGCCGGGGCTGTGTGTAACTGACACAGTGTCAGTTACACAGAGCCCCGGAGGCTGGAGGCTCTGTTTAAGAGCCGGGCTGCCCCAGAGCTACCGGCTTCAGGCAGCCCCGTGCCTGGAGACCCTGCGCCGCCGGAGCCCGGGAGGGGAAGTGCCCGGCTGGGGGCGCAGGGTCCGGAGACACGGGGGCTGCCCGAAGCCGGTAGCGCTTGGGCAGCCCGGCTCTTAAACAGAGCCTCCAGCTGCCGGGGCTCTGTGTAACTGACACTGTGTCAGTTATACAGAGCCAAAGAGGAGAAAAGCCTCCAGCTGCAGGGGCTCTGTGTAAGTGACCCAGTGTCAGTTACACAGAGCCCCAGCCGCTGGAGGCTCTGTTTAAGAACCGGGCTGCCCGAGAGCTACCGGCTTCGGGCAGCCCCCTTGCCTCCGGACCCTGCGCCCCCAGCCGGGCACTTCCCCTCCCGGGCTCCGGCGGCGCAGGGTCCGGAGGCACGGGGGCTGCCCGAAGCCGGTAGCGCTGGGGCAGCCCGGCTCTTAGAGCCTAAGAGGAGCAGAGCTTCCAGCTGCGGGGGCTCTGCTCCTCTTTGGCTCTGTGTAACTTATACAGTCTAAGTTACGCAGAGCCGCCGGAGCCCCGGAGGGGAAGTGCCCGGCTGGGGGCACAGGGTCCGGAGGCACAGGGGCTGCCCAAAGCCCGAGCGCTACCGGCTTCACGGTTTGCTGGGCAGCCTCCAGACCCTGCACCCCCGGCTGGGCACTTCCCCTCCCGGGCACCAGCTGCGCTGGGGAAGCGCCAGCTGGGGGCGCAGGGTCTGGAGGCTGCCCGGGAAACCGTGATGCTGGTAGCACTGGGGCAGCCCTTTCCCCCTGGCTGGGAGTGGGAGGGAGGAGGGGGCGGAGTTAGGGTGGGGGAAGGGGCGGAGTTGGGCGGGGCTAGGGGTGGGGAAATGGGCGGGGCCATGACCCGTGGAGGGTCCTCTTTTTTTATTTATGAGATATGGTAACCCTACTGTTGTCGGTACACTTCTTGAACTGTTGCAAGCGCTGGCTTTAAACAGGGAATCATTCAGAGCAGGAAGACAAAGTTTAGTTTTTTGAAAAAAACAACAACAAGAGAAGGCGGCAGAGGACAGGAAGTTAGAGGGAGGAGGGAAATATTGGAATCACATTAAAAATGTGTCTTTACTTTACATTATTATACAAATTAGATACATGGTTTTATGTCAATGTGCCGGAATATATCAGATAAGAATATGAAGAAACTGCAGATACTTAGTTGTTTCGTCTCAAAGTTTTATTCAATATGTTACTATGAGAGACACGCTATGTCAACAAGACATAATATCCTCCGAAAAGAGCGTAGGATACATTTATATATTATACCGTAGTGTAGTCAGCACTTAGTACAGGGGCAATTTTGATTTGCTATGCCAAAAATCTCTTGCCACTACTGGCATATTCTTAGAAATAAATATTTTGTTTGCTTATACATATATATTCACTTTAGCTTATGCACAAAAATCCTACATTAAATGAACATTATTAACAGTGCAAAGCCAAGCAGTAAAACGTTGGGAAATGCCAGAATGAAGGTTGTCTATGCAACCTTAATTCAACCCCCTTGTGCGCATACATTATAATATGGTCTTATTACATGATCACAAACTATTTTTCCACAAGGACTCCTGATTCATTCAGTGCATGGGTTGGTGCTCAATTAATGAGCAGCTCATCAATATTTTGTTCTCCTTATTTTTCAATGTGTAGCCCCAGGCCTAGTTTTCATGCACACTGTTCAAATCCTGCCATAATGACAGGATGATTAACTTTCTCCTGGACTTTTCTACAGCCCTCATCACCATAGTATCTGAGTACTTTGCAAACAATTAATCTTCACAAAACTGTTCTGAAGTGAACAGGTGGTATTACCCCCATTATATACATGGAGAGTTAAGTTCAAAAGTACCCACTAATTTTGGGTGCTGCATCTGAGATTCCTAGGACCTGATTTTTCATTATATTTTTGTATTATAGAGTCTTTTTATATATTCAAGCACAGCTCCCATTGACTTCAGCTGCAGCAGAGAGTGCTCAGCTCTTCTGCAAATCATATATCAATGTCTCAGGTTAAGCACCCAGAAAATGAGCACACAGTTAGTGACTAACCATGAAAAGTTTGGTTTAAGCAACTTTCAAGCATCACATAGAAATTCAGTGAAAGGCAGAGAGACCCCAATTCTCTCTGGCAGCATTCAACAGCCTTAGCCTTGAGACCGTCTTTTCTCTTCGTGCAGTCCCCTGCCTTACCCACTATACACTTTTCCAATATCTGGCTACACATGATGCAGAGGTCCCACAGACAACAGCTTCCTTTATTAAACTTGTTCATTCCCATAACAAGTCCATCCTGTGCACTGAATAATGTCCTTTTAATACAGTTGTGTGTGTGTGTGCATAAGATTTTTATTAGGTTTTTAAAAGCAAATTGGAAAAAAAAAATCCACCATGTGGCATCCTACTGACACTCACATGGGTCATCAGCGGGGCTGGACCCACCACTCAGTTCTCTGCCATTTGAGCTAATGGAGTAATTGGTAGCACTACTGGGCTGTCATTCTCTGTGTGGACAGAGAGGGATACTTTATCAGTGGGTTTCACAGGTATTTGTTGACAGAAAATGAACGGTGAGCTTCAGGAATCACTGGTTCTATTCCAGGCTCTGGGGGAGCGGACTGTAGTGGACAGGAAAACTTCTGTCCATTTCCCCCCAAAATGATGCCTTCTACCTGTCCTCTCCAAGTTGTCCTTGTCCCAGTCCTCTCTATTCCCCACCCCTGGTTTCTCATTCCAACCCCAGTCTCCATGCCCAGCCATTCCCAGTTTCCCCCAATGTCAGAAATGGAGCTGACATGACAACAAGATTATGAATACTGCAGGAATTGCTTTGTATAAATCAATAAATATGGATTTGTAATAACTGGATGTATCCTGCACTGGATCAGGTCACTGAGGGCAAGTTATTCTCTATAGTGTTGTAAGACCTTCCTGTGTCAATGTATTGATTTAACTTGTATTGGGGATAGTTGTCTCCAGTATGCTAGGAACTAGAGGTCAAGAGAGTCAAAAAGCCTCTCTAAAAGGGAGAACAGAGAGATTGCCCAGGTAGGGTCTGTGGAAAAAAATGAAGGAACTGGACTTTCCAAATGCAAGGAATGGTAAGCCATAGGGAAGACCTAGATACACGTGTAGTGTGCTTCATAGTTTTTAAGGTATGTTTTCTCTGAAATGCTTTTGATGTAAGCGAGTGATACTTTGCTTTAAGGAGGCTGTTTGGCACTATTCAGTCATTGCCCTGGGTGGAGTAGAAGCATAGAGTCTGAGTCCAAATCAGACCTGCTAGGGCTATCACAGTTGATACACAGGGAACTTCCATCCATCACCTGGTATGAGGGTGGGAGAAATGTGTATTCCCCTTCCTCTCCTGCCCCCGAAAAGAGGTGATGGGCCAAAGCCCAAGATCTAGATGGTATATGCACAAAAGGCCAGGAGATGTGAGAGTTACAGTTAACTGATTAACAGTGACACCCCCAATCTCCTTGTCCCCAGTCTCCTTGCCAAGCCAATGCCAGTTCCCCAGACTCCTCATTCAATCTCTCCTCCTCACTAGCTTCTAGTCCCAATCTCACTCCCAATCTCACTCCCAAGACTCCTTGTCCAGTTTCAGCATTTTCCCCTTCCCAACCCAGCTCTTTTTCCCAGTCTCCTTGCCAATCAGTCCCGATGTCCCCACCACCAGCTTCCTGACCCAGTTTTCCTCTTACCCACCTGCCCCAAGCTCCGTCTCGCAATCTACTCCCCGCACTGCCTGCAGGTCCAGTTTTTGTCACCTCTGCATTCAAATCAGGAAGCTGCTTCTTCCATGCTGCTCTCAGTTCATGTGCCTGGACCTGGTCTATGCAATTGCAGGGGAATTCATCTCTAGGATAGACCATGCTGGTGTGGATGGAATCTTTGGGGAAATTTAGCTGCTAAAACTAACAAGTCTGTGAGCATGTGTGACCTGCAATTTTCCAAAGGCTTATAACTTGGTTACATTTGGACAGATTTTTTTATGGGGTCAGCAAAAGGCCCATACCTGGCACAAAGGCCACCCGCTACCAAATATCAAGTCCCTGCTCCAGAACCTATGGGTTCTAGAAAGCAAGACAGATCTCCACTGAGTTGACAGTCCAGGCATGCAAAGCCACCAGTTTTCACACTGTGAAAATGGTTCTTTTCAATTTGCTTACTGATAGGATAGTAAAGTTCTCTCCTTCCCTCCTAATACAGATATAGAAATAGATATAAGTAGATACCGTAATCTTAGGCTGTATTTGTAGATGTAAAGGAAGAGATTAGGAAAAAAATATTTATTTTTCTCATATTTTTCCCATGAAGTTTATTTTGTGCGTTAGATAGGATGTTAGGTCTATTCAGTTTCATTATTGCTGACTTCCCTCATTGTTTCTGTGGATCATTCACATAGCAAAAGAGAAGAGGAAGATAAGAAAATGAGGTTCCAAAAATTACAAATACCTGCAGAGGGACTGAAGAGCAGCTGTAGTCCTGAAATTACTTTTAACTCATATTTTAAAACTGGCTAGATATCAAGATCATGGTGTCCTCTTATTTTTTGTGAATGTGATCCAAGTGGGACTTTGACATGGTCAGGAAAATGTTGCTGTTTTCATGCTGATAATGACATTCCACAACAATACAAGTGTCTGCTGTATGATGTCATTTTAAAATACCACTGTTTGAAATCCTCTGGATCTGTCAGCCAGCCTATATGGAGGCTACTTTCTTTTGCTCATAGGATCAAGCAGCCCTTAGCAAAGCTACAGTGGTAATATCTGGAAAATGATAAATGAAATTTTTTCTAAGTTTTTATAGCTTCTTTCCCTTATACGATGTAGGCTTTAAAATTTCATTACTTCAAACATCACTGTCAGGCACACCTTCCTGTGGTCCTAGAAACATTTAAAATTTGACTCCCCTCACCGCCCCTTTATTTGATTCCTGCAATATGGTTAGCAACTGGAGGTCCTAATCCTGCAAACACCTAATCGTGTTTGCGTGACTTTATTCATGCACTGTTTGCAGGATAAAGGCCACAGTGTTCATCAAAAACTAGGAAATGTGCAATGTTTGAGGCAAGAGTGTAGCCTAAGTATCATCTCTGTCATTCATTTAAGGCTTTATACTGTCACCCATCACTGTAGTATCTGAGAACCTTCCATGCAAGACCAATAATGTTCTTCATGGAGTCTCTTCGTTTCATGGGTACAACAATCTGCTTAGGGTAAGTGTCTCCTACAGGATCTTTCCTATAGTTAAGTGAGCTTCAGCATTAATATTTCCTTGTGCTGAAAATTATCTATTTTAGGTCACAAATGTATGTCACTATTAGCCAAAGTCTACATTTTGATCAACTAAGGTTACAGTCAGGGGCGGCTCTAGGCACCAGCAAAGCAAACACGTGCTTGGGGCAGCCCATTTGCAGGGGTGGCAGGGATCCAGCATGGGAGCTGAGAACCAACAGGGGGCCCTGGGAGCTGTAGTTCCTTGGTTAGCTCCCTGCCTATAGAGCCAGCCCTGGAGCAGGGAAAGAACTACATTTCCCAGCATTCCCTTGGCCACTACCAACAGGAAAGAGGGGGAGGGCATGAGGAAGCTGAGACCTCATGCTGCAGCTTGCTATGAATGGAGAGCTGCACTGTGAGTAGGGATACCATATTTTAATATTAAAAAATAGGACACTCCACGGGGAGGGAGGGTAGCCCCACCCTGCCACCATCCACTCCCTCTGACTGCCCCCCACAGAAACCCCAACCCATCCAATCCCTCCTGCACCCTGTCCCCTGATCACCCCCTCCCGGGACCCCTGCCCCAACTGCCCCCCAGGACCCCACCCCCTATCTAAGCCTCCCTTCTCCTTGTCCCCCTCTCCTGAGACCCCCCGCAACTTCCCCACCCCTTACCTGTCCACTGACAAACCCCCGGGACTCCCATGCCTATCCAACCGCTGCCTGTCCCCTGACTGCCCCCCTGACCCATCTAACCCCCCTTCTCCCTGCCCCTGACTGCCCCCCCGAACCACCGCCCCATCTAGCCCCCAGTCCCCTTACTGTGCCACTCAGACCAGTGTGTCTGGCTCCATGCAGCGCCAGACACACTGCTGCATACATGCTGCCGTGCTCCCCTGTGGAGCCACAGCCCCCCTCCCTTCCCTGCCCCCCCCCCAACACCTGCCTTCCAGATTTGAACACCTCAAAATTCAGGAGTGCTCAAGCTCAGTTTGGGCAGCTGTTACTTCATTTCTCCCAAATCAAATATACTGATCCACTGTAACTTGCTGTAGAAAAAGTCGGATAAAATTGAGCAAGAAATGCTTCCCAGTGATTATTAGGACTGGAATTGCTATTTTCAACTGCCATTGCCTTTTTTGTTTGTTTTTGTTTGTTTAAAAGGAAGACAGTGATATTGCATTGGCAAATTCCCCATAGAAAGAAAGAGAGGAACAAAAGAATAATAAAGGCACCTCAACTTTTCTTCATTTATGTAGGACAGTCTTATAATATGCATCCAGATATCCTCCAGTCACACAAGCTGAAAATTGTTCCACTTTACTGCAGTTCTGTAACAGTATGGGAACCAATCCTGTCTGTGTTCTGTGCATATCTAAAATTCCTGCTGAATGACCTGCCCTGGGAGCGAGTTACCAGTGACCCAGGGCTGCGGCGGAAGGAGGGTGCAGGTGGGGGGGGGGGAAGAGAGCCCAGGGCTGGGGCGGCAGGAGATGTGTGTGGGGAGCAATGGTGGGGGGGGAATGAGGGAGCCCAGAGCTGGGGCGGCAGGGGGTGTGGGTGGGGGGAGAAGGGGAAGAGCCCAGGGCTGGGGCAACAGGGGTGTCCGGCGAGGAGCCCAGGGCTGGGACGGGGGGCAGCCAAAAATTTTTTTGCTCGGGGCGGCAAAAAACCTAGAGCGGGCCCTGGTTACAGTGCAGTAAACTGATGATGTGGCTGGACCCCTATTCCTGTGCACAATTGCCGTGAACTCAGCAGAGCTCCTCATGAGGACCGGGCTCCGCCCCTGTGGATCAAGGCCTACAAGTATGATCAGCTAGAAAGGCACAACTGCACCTCTGTGTTAGATCACATTCCCTTGTTTACAGCCAACTTCCTTGTGTGTTGTAAGCCACAAAGGGTATGTCCACACTGCAAACAAACAGTCACAGCTGGCACACGTCAGCTGACTGGGTCCTGAAGGGCTCAGGCTATGAGGCTGTTTAGCTGGGGTGGAGAAAGAGCTGGAGCCCAGGCTCTTGGACCCCAGGAGGGAGGAGCCCATGCTCTAGCGGGAGTCCTTACCTCGACATTGCAATTAAACTGCCCTGGAGCTTGAGCCAAAGTCAGCTGATGCTGGCCAGCTGCGTGCACTTAATTCAGTGTAGACATACCCAGATATATAAATGCCTGTGCTCTACATATGGCTTCGGATATTCATTCTCAGCAGCATTCAGAAGACTTTTCATAATATTTTGCAAATGCATGTCTAGAAACTTATTAGCAAGGGTTCCTTGTGTTCACATCCTACATACATTAAACATTTTGTTTGAACTCTGTAGCAATTACTCTTTTTTAATATAAATGTTCACATTTCTTAATGGAACTGAATCAGTCCTGTCTAGTGACTGATTTTAGCATTGTGGTTTCCCAGTAATTTGCTGGTGGTGTGTTTGCATTGAAATGTCTAACGTTTTTCCATCTGCAGAGTTTTGTTCATTTACATGTATAATCTTAATGTTAACTTCAGGGAACTAGGTTAATGTAATGTCTTTTTTGTTTGTTTGTTTGTTTGTTTGTTTAAAAGAGGAAGAAAGAAACTCCCTGTGCTTAATAGCATGTTTAAATATGTTAGCATTTAAATGGTCCCAATTAGACCTCAATGTTTGCACCTCATAGTGGTAAATGGCTTGAGGGAAGGGTAAATCCCTACCTTTATTGGTGCAAGACTGGGTTAACAGGACACCAGCACACCGATTTACCTAGTGATGGCACGATCTTCATGTTGATAAAAACAAAGTGTTGGGGGGGGGGGAGGGGAAGAGAATGGCATCTTAGAATTTGCTGAAAAATGTGCAGAAATGGCAGCAAGATGCCAATACCGAGGAAGTCAATTTTTTCCTCACACATGATCATGATTTCATAGATTACATGATCCCCTAGTCTGAATGCCTGTAGAACATAGGCCACAGAAAGTCAACCAGTAATTCTTGTGGCGAAGGGAATTATGCTTTCCTAACATTTCTAATGTTAAATTTCATTTTTGGAGGATTTTGCTGCATGCAACAAGACATTTGCAATCTCTGTCAGGCAAAGATCCCAGCTGTCCTCCTTAATTAATTCTGTCTTTCTCCCCCACCAAAAGCTGGATAAATATGCACTTCTCCCAGACTCCAAGTGAACTCATAAAGCAGGTGCATGGAAGACGTTCATTAGGTTTTACTAAAATCTTGAGAAGTCTATTATGTATGTATGGTCATACGTAAAATTTTACTTTTATATTTTTAATGCACCACCAAAACCACTCTGCACACAAGTCCTTCCTCCTGGTAGTTTAGCCATATGCAGATACCTCAGGCCAAGATTTTTGAAAAATAGGACTCTGAAGTTAGCTTTGTAAATAAGTGGCTTGATTTTAAGAGTGCTGCTGAGCATCCAAGAACTCCTCACTGACTTTTGAAAGTCAGGGCACTTATTTTTTTAAGTGCCTAGATATGGATTTGGTTCCCTAACTTTAGCCTCTTTTTTTTTTTTAAATGTTGGCCTCAACCATTTTTCCAAGTACTTATGAGGAAAAAAAATATTCTCAACTTTTAAAAAAGTGTATTTTCCTACCCCACTTCACCATTAACATGGTGGACAGGATTTTATTCAAGGTCAAGAATAAAACCAAACAAAAAACACCAACATGCTAACCACATAAGTTGAGTCCAAGAAGGGAACATTTCAGACCAGAAGGAGAATATTTGAAAATGTCATGAGCATACAAATACCAGGTAGTTATTATAATAAAAAAATGTTTACCATTGCTATCAAATAGAAATAGATATTTACAGTATATAAAGTCAGATTTTAAAATTGCATATTTAAAATATACTAAAATACAAGAACTATTCTATCCCTCTAAGACATAAAGCAAAGGGACCCCCAGGGCTACCGAACCCAGTCCCTCCACCCTGGGCCGGCTCCAGCGTTTTTGTGGCCCCAAGCAGCTGGGGAGGGGGGAAGGGGAAAGCCACAATTGGCAGCACTTTGGCAGCAGCTCTACCGCCGCCACTTCATTTTTCAGCAGCAATTCAGCGGCAGGTCTTTCCCTCCAAGAGGGACTGAGGTACCTGCCACCGAATTGCCGAAGAGCCGGACATGCCACCCCTCTCCATTGGTCGCCCCAAGCACCAGCTTGCTGCGCTGGTGCCTGGAGCCGGCCCTGCCTCCACCATCCACCACCTATCCTGAAGGATGATACCTCACTCTCACAGACCTTGGGAGACAGGCCAGTCCTCACCTACAGACAGCCCCCCAACCTGAAACAAATACTCACCAGCAACTACATACCACACAACAAAACCACCAACCTAGGAACCAAACCCTGCTACAAACCCTGGTGCCAACTCTGTCCATATATCTATTCAAGGGACACCATCATAGGACCTAACCACACAGTCCGGGGCTTGTTCACCTGCATATCTACCAATGTGATATGTGCCAGCAATGCCCCTCTCCCATGTACATTGGCCAAACCAGATAGTCTCTATGCAAAAGAATAAAAGGACACAAATCTGATGTCAGGAATCATAACATTCAAAAACCAGTAGGAGAACACTTCAATCTCTCTGGTCACTCAATAACAGACCTAAAAGTCGCAATTCTTCAACAACAAAAACCTTCAAAAACAGACTCCGACGTGAAACTGCAGAACTGGAATTAACTGAGAGGTTATTCTTTAAATTCACCCCTTTTTCTTATTTCCAGCTTGAATTTGTTATTGACCAGTTTATACCCATTTGTTCTTGTGCTTTGTCCTTTAGCGTAATAACTCTTACATTCTTAACTCTTCTTCCCTGGTATTTATACCCTGGTGTATTTATAAAGAATAATCACATCCCTTCCTCACTCTAATTTTTGCATGACTAAACAAGTCAAGCTTTTCCAGTCTGGTCTCATAAGATAGGCCCTCCATGCCCCTGATCATCCTAGTAGCTCATCTCTGCACATGTTCCAGCTTGGATTCATCTTTCTTGAACATCGGTAATGAGAATTGTACACAATATTCCAAATGAGGTCTTACCAGTATCTTGCACAACAGCATTAATATTTTGCTATTTCTGCTGAAAATGCCTTACCTGATACATCCTAGGACCGCATTTGCCTTTTTTACAACTTCTTCACATTAAGCTCAAAAGATTTTTGTCACATGTAATTGTATGTGAAACATTTATTTTGAAAGTCAGTGGATCAGATCCAAACACACTGAACATCTAACTGCTGACAGAATATGAATTCTGTGGCCTAAGCCCATCTGTGCTCATGGGATTTTATATCTAATGATTCTTTTGGTGCCTGACTTCAATGTGCTGATGGCAGCTACAAGAGAAAAACTATCATAGTCTTAATTGATCAAACAAAGAGCTGTTGGTGACACCAATTAATAAGTGTCACTAGACAATTTTACTAACTGTGGACTACGAAAGCAAATACATCATCTAATTGATGGTGTGCAGGGCAGAGTGCACACAGCCTATGCAGTAATTGGCAGAGAAAGCGTTAACCCCCTCTTCCCAAGAAGCTGAAATTCTATAACCACATGCCCCCAAAGCAGGCACTTCCTGGGATCAAGCCAAGATGGGAGTAAGGCTGCTACAATCGAAATCAGGTTCACCATTGTAGGACATTGGGCCACACTCAGGCTCAAGATGCTGCAACATGCTCAGAGCCTCCTGAGAGATGCACAGTGCCCTCAGCTCTTTTATGCACTCAAGACTATGAGGTGAATAATCGTGTGCTATAAGATTGACATGCTGTGATAACACTTCACTGAGTCTCTGCTTGTGGGAAATGGGAAAACTTTCTTCCCAACTCTCTGATAAGAAAGGGAAGGTCAAAGAGGGTAACACAGTGGCCATCATTATAAAAACCAATCAACATGTCCCATATAGTGATATGAGATTCCACAGTATTTTTTTTATTATTTTTGTATTTGTGAGAGGAAATAAAGGTACAAGAGATCAGAGACCATGGTGTAGTAACTCTTGGTAAAATATTGACCTTGTAAATGGTAGCCAAGAAAGGGAGAAAATGGGGGGGGGGAGGGGGAAGAAGTGTTGGGGAAAAGAGTTGATGAGAATGATAGTAATGTGAGAAGACAGAAATATGCAATATGAGATGGAAGAGATACGTAGATCATTTGATTAGAGCAGGAGATCTCCTTAATTTCTGCTCATTCTGCTTTTCCATTAACAATTAACTAGAAGAACTAGGATAGAGAATGCCCTACCAGTTCTTATAAGGTGCAGATCATGAGGAAGTGCAGTGTAACTTCTTTGTGATAAAATGGACAGATGGGTCTGTCATCTATGTCTATCTTCCAATTTAATAGGTATAAAAGATCTTCCAACATAAGGCATCATAGTTCTTACTTTTAATAAACGTATGGTAATAATCAGAGAACAATACCTTTTTAAAGTTACTTTAAAGGACAGAAGCAAGGCGTAACTGTTAATAGTGGGGGATGACATTTTGAACCCACTCCCCACAAAAAAATAAATAGAAAAAAAAAATAAACCCTAGCATAAATGTGGCGGCACGTGACTCCCCTCCCGCCACACACGTCACTCCTGTTAAAAGAAATACTTTTATTTTTAAATTAACCCGAAGAAAATGGGTTCAAATAGATGATTATATATCAGTCTGTAAATGCAATACAATTGAGCTTGTCCGTCTAGTTTACGATTGCATACAAAAATTACCCCAGGGTGATTAATGGCTGTAATAACTGTTTAACTGAAAAAATCATCATCATAGGGAAAAAAGACTAAATAAAATCCAGAGCTTCACACTTAAAAGAGTTAGCTCTTTTCTTGCAATAGAATTTAGGATTATTTTCTGAGATGTGAAGTACAGATTCATAATTAAAAGGTTTTATAATCTAGTAATTATATAGCAAATTACAGCATCGTTTTAAAAATAATTCTCATGAACTCTCTCATGTAACTTTAAGATACAAGAGATTGTAAACGACCAAACAAAATTAAAGAACAAAGATGTGATTAGATCCAAAGGCTTCATTCCTCTTTCGCTTAAACCAGTTTTACAACAGTGTGACTCAGTTCCATGTAATTATAATACTCATGATTAAGTCTCTGCCCTAGAATGCATTCTATTCAGTAAAGCGTTTGCACACATGCATGTGAGTAGTGTAACTGACTTCAGTAAGCACTGGATCAGGTTGTTAGTCTCACACCACCTTAAATATGACCTCCGAATTTGGGCCCAGATTTTTAAAAGGTAGCTATGTGTTACGCTACCCAAATTACTTAGATAGCTGAGGCCCATTTTGAAAGTGATATAGGGGACTAAATCCCATTGACTCATTTTAAAAAGGCATATAAGTATTTAAGAGCCAAAATCCCATAGACAGTCAATGGGATTTAGGCTCCTAAGTGCTTACATCCCTTTTGAAATTATATATAGTCTCCCATATATCAGGTGCATTGGGAAACTAACTAAACAATGCCTAATAGTTGTTAAAATCTGGGTATTAGCCTTGCAATGCTGAGTGGAGCAATGCCTAAATACCGTAAAAAAATCTGGACTTCTTTAGCTTTGGTCTGGTCATCTCTCCCAAAACTAAATTTGCCAAACTCATCACATTGTCAGGAGAGATTCCTAATAAAATAACTGGTTGAAGAAAAACCACAGACTCCTCCACATTAGAGAAATTTGCTCAAATGGTACTATGTTGACTCCAATGGAATGACGTCGATTTATACCAGCGAAGGTTATAGTCACGGTCTCCCCTGCATTTGGTGCAGATGGAAAAATGTCTCATATCATATATCAGAGTTTGATTGACTGCTAGTAAATGATGTAAAAAAAAAAGTCATTCTGAAAAGAATGGAGGATTGGTATGACAAAGAACTCCTATCTCTTTGCATCAAGCTTAGAAAAAGTGTTCTTTCTGCTGAATCCAGAGCAATCAGAAGCAAACGTGTCCTTAAATTCATAAGGGAACAAAGTCTTTAATAGTAAACCAGCATATCTAATCTAAAAGAACTAAAAAAATAAAGATATATTAGGAAAAATATGGTCTCACAAATATGTGGTTATACTCCTCTTGATTTATTTAACCTAAATAAGTGCTTTGTATCTGCATCTAAAGAAGAGTGAAACCACAAAATGTTCTGTTAATATATACATTTTAATATGATAGCAATTGAAAGATAAAAGAAAATAAGCATAATGGAACAGGTCTGAAAGTGCCAAGTATCAGAGATTGCCTGAAATGCCAACCCTGCTAGCAGGTGATGGTTCTGCTGGGAAGTGTTAAATGTGTTTTATTGACTCACAGAAACAGATAGACCATTATCTCTCTTATATAGAAGATAAATAGGGATGGCTCTTTAAATAGAGAGGACATAGGGTGTGGGTTGAGCAGTTGTGAGAGGAACCCGTGGAACTGCCATGCCTAGGGAAAAGCTTGGGCTGGATTTTGTGTATCATTTAATTTCTTTTTGTCCATCAAGCGAACCTCCAGGAACATGGCATATTCTGATCCACTGCCATATGTGTAGACCAGGGGTCGGCAACCTTTCAGAAGTGGTGTGCCGAGTCTTCATTTATTCACTCTGATTTAAGGTTTCGCGTGCCAGTAATACATTTTAACATTTTTAGAAGGTCTCTTTCTAGAAGTCTATAATATATAACTAAACTATTGTTGTATGTAAAGTAAATAAGGTTTTTAAAATGTTTAAGAAGCTTCATTTAAAATTAAATTAAAAATGCAGAGCCCTCCCCCCCCGCAGCCGGTGGCCAGGATCCAGGCAGTGAGAGTGCCACTGAAAATCAGCTTGCGTGCCATAGGTTGCCTACCCCGGTGTAGACTTTGGAGCAGAGTGAAGAAGCAAAAGGATATCAGTGGCCTACTTTTCTGACCCGAAACACTGATTTGCTAATTTGATCTCTGCACCCTAAGAGATGTTACATGCCATTCTTTTTATTAAACAAACAAAAATGGCCTTCTAGCAAAACAAAAGCAATAATGACCTTTTAGGTATGTTAATATGACAAACACCCTAGAAATTACTCTCATTTTTTTAAATAAATTGCATGAACTATCTATTCATTTTTCATGGAGGAAAAAAGCAGTGAGAAACAGTTTTCACAATTGTACTTTTAGGGCCTGATTATAAGAAGTTCTGAGTATTGTCAGTGCTCACCTACTTTAATGAGAGTTCTTCAGTAGACATAGCAGATACACAGAACACCCCATGATCTGGCCAGAGGCCCTGCCAGAAGCCTGCCAGCCCAGCAAACCCCCACTTTAGTTTGATGAAAACCAGAAATGAGGAAAAGAACAGTGCATCAGAAAATAAACATGAGAGCCCACTTGTGCTGTGCATAAAGAACTATGTTCTGTCCAAGTATCAAGGGGCTGACTTGACTCAGCCTCATTAACTGTCTTTAAAAGTTAAATGAATCCTGGAGGAATACACAATGGTATTTTAGTCTCAACACAGAAGGTCAAGCTATGGTAGTAAACGGATTGTGCTTATATTACATAAATGCCTAATTCATCCCTGCTGTCACTCCACGGAAGTCGCTGAAATTACACCAGGGTCAATGTACCTCTCCTTTTAATGCTCATTGGACAAGTTGGATTTCTAGCCTCAGAAGAATTTCAAATATTCCCTTATGAACCAAAAGAAAATCCAATCATCCAAAAATCTTAGGAGTGTCTAAGTGAGCTATGTTCTCTTCTAGTGACAGATCCTGTGCTGTTGTACACTGACTGACTCTGTTGGCTGCAGTGGAGCTATACTGATTTACAGCAGTTGAGAATCTGGCTCTAAACGATTCACTCAGGCTGGGCGAATGAAAGGACTAAACATCTTTTGCTGCACCCTTAGTGTCTGATCCTCAAAAGATGCCAAATATCCTCAACTTCTGTTGATATCCGTGAGAGTGAAGGACACTTGGCAACTCTCAGGATTCAGCCCTTACAGCTGAATTTTTGCTCAGTGATAACATTGAATGCTGATCGTGTGTTCCTTGGGTTTTGGTGCATAGGGAATACAGAATCCAGCCCCAGGTAGGCAAGAGGCGTGGGGGGATAGGAACTCACCTGAATTTATGCTGGTTAATACAGGTGGTAGCATTTCAGCTAATAAAAAAGGAAAACCTGAACCATAAACTCAGGGTCAGGGGAGATGTAAATCTGATGCAGAATGCCCTCCGCTCCCTGAGTGATCTTACTAGAGATTATGTCTCTAATTACCTTTCTGAGCTTCCAACACCCTCTACCCATTTCACCCTTTGAGGTCAAATAGAAAAAGGCTTTGTGGATTGTGTGTCAGAGTGGCACTGTGGAATGCTCCTTGCCATGATTTCAAAAAGATTACACATTTATTCTACTTTAAAGTATGTATTTTTCCTTAAGCATGTGGTATGACAAATTATTTATGGTGGTTTTAAATAATATAGAGAGATCTAGGATTATATTCTGGCCAATTTTAACTGGAGTTAAACTATTCTGTGTCAGGTGTCTAAAAACCTGATACTTCACAAATACCAGAGACATTTAAAAAAACTAGGGGCGTGTGTGTGTGTGTGTGTGTGTGTGTGTGTGTGTGTGTGTGTGCGCGTGTGTGTAATATTTAGCATTTGTATCTTGAGTATTTATTCATATTTTGCTTTGGAGGCTTGGGGCAATTAGGTGTTTCATTACACATCTTCATCTAGCCACAAGAAGAGCACAAAGGGCCACGCTTGCTTCAGGCAGGGAAGCTTATTTGATGCTCCAGAGGTCCACAGAAATTTAAATTGTGATATGTATCTGGGGAACTGAGGACCTCTGGAGCGAGAACAAAGCATGAGCCTCTATTGTCTGAGCTACAGGACTAGCTGTGGTTTAGCCAGTGCATGGGTTTCAGGAGCCCTGGTGGGTTACAATTGCATCTTCTGATGCCCTTCAGTTTGGTAGGAAGCAGAAAGAATGACACAACCCATCAGACAAAGTCCTTTATCTTTGTGCCGGCATGTCTCCTAAACTATCATCATCCTATGTTCACCGCTAACAACATTGACCTTCATCAGTATCAGTGAATGAAGGTTCACATTGAAAACAGTAACTTTAACCTAAACAGCTATTTGCATAAAACATGTTGCAATTTAAAAATAGGCATTACATCAGCTACATTATTTAAAAGAGGACTCCAGAGGTGATCCTGGTAATTACAAGGAGGTAAGCCTAACTTCAGTACCAGGCAAATTGATAGAAAACAATATTAAAGAACAGAATTATCAGACACAAACATGATTTGTTGGGGAAGTGTCTTTTGTAAAGGGAAATCATGCTTCCCCAATCTATTAGAATTCTTTGAGGGTGTCAACAAGCATGTGCAAAAAAAGGGTGACCCAGTTGATACAGTGTACTTGGATTTTCAGAAAGCCTTTGACAGGGTCCCAGACCAAAAGCTCTAAAGGAAAGTAAGTAGTCATGGGATGACAGAGAAGGTCCTCTCAAGAATCAGTAATTGTTTTAAAACGAAAGGAAACAAAGGGTAAGAATCAATTGTCATTTTTCACAATGGAGAAAGATGAAGAGCAGGATTCTCCCCAAGGATCTGTACTGGGACCTGTGCTTTAAACATATTCATTAATGATCTGGAAAAGGGAAAGAACAATGAAGTAGCAAACTTTGTTGATGATAAAGTTATCCAAGATGTCAGTCAGAACTGGATTTAATTGTTACTGGAGGAATCTCAATAAATGGCATGATGGGATGACAAAATGGCAAATGAAATTGAAACCTCATAAATGCAAAGTAATGCACACTGGAAAAAATAATCCCGACTACACTTATAAAAGTTAGCTGTTATCACTCAACAAAACGAGAACTTGGAGTCACCATGGATATTTCTCTGAAAAACTGCTATTCAATGTGCGGGAGCAACAGTCAAAAAGGCTTTTAACACGCACAAAAAGCCAGGGTCACCTGATGAAATTAATAGGCAGCAGGTTTAACACAAACAAGAGGAAGTACTTCTTCACACTACACCTAATTAACCTGTGAAACTCATTGCCATGAGATCTTGTGAAGGCCAAAAGTATAATTCGTTCAAAAAAAGAATGAGGTAAAATTATGAAGCATATGTCCATCAATGGCTATTAGTAAGGCTGTGAGTTGGTCACGGATTCCGTGACTTTCCGGGACCTCCAGGACTTCTGTAGTGGCCGGTGCAAATGACCCCAGAGCTGCCTGAGTAGCTCAGGCAGCCACTGGGCCAAGCGCACCAGCCACTGCTGGGGCTGTCTTGGGCCACCAGTCTCCCCCACCCAGCAGCAGCAGGTGTTTGGGTGTGGGAGGGGGCACAGAGCTAGGGGTTGGGGCACAAGAGGGGGTGAGGGCTCTGGGTGGTGCTTACCTTGTGGGGGGCTCCCCAGAAGCGACGACATCCCTCAGATCCTAGATGGAGGCTGCATGTGGCCTCCTCCCGCAGGCACAACCCCCACAGCTCCTATTGGCTGTGGTTCCTAGCCAATGGGAGCTGCGGAGCCGGCGCTCGGGGTAGGGACAGTATGCAGAACTGCCTGGCCAGCATGCAGAGCTGTCTAGCCATGCCTCCACCTAGGAGAGAAGGAGGGGGATATCGCCACTTTCGTCGAGGTGTGGAGCCAGGTAGGGAGCCTGCCAGCCCTGCCAACCGCCCCCTCCACCACCACCACCCGATTTAGTCATGGGTATATAGTAAAGCCATAGGCAGGTCAAGGGATGTGAATTTTTATTCACTGTCCATGACTTTTACTAAAAATACTCATGACTAAAATGTAGCCTCACCTCTTAGCCAAGATGGTCAGAGACATAACCCCATGCTGAGCGCGTCCCTAAACCTCTGTCTTCCAGATGCTGGAACTAAGCAACGGATGGATCACTCATAATTGCCCTGTTCTGTTCATTCCCTCTGAAGAATCTGCATCAGCCACTGTCAAAAAGACAGGATACTGCGTTAGATGGACCATTGTTCTGATCCAATATGGCAGTTCTTACAATTTTAAAAGTTTTTCCAGTCTACTAATAGCAAGGAATCAACCACATTTACTTTCATATTTCAAACCCTACCGTATTTTATAAAAAAAAGACAAAGACATTTTAGTCACCTGACACCACTAAAAACAGGTTTAACTAATCATATTTTTTCCCATCCAACTGCCATAAAAATTCAAGCAAATCATAAAGTATAATAAGCATGTGCTATTCATCTTCCAATTGAAAACACAGACTTTCTATAGGCCATTTCCATCCTGGTTAAAAAGGATATCCTGGCACAATCTTCGCTATATTGACACTACTGCACCATTATAATACAGTAGCAGTATTAGACTAGCCTTGATGAAAATATGCTTCGATATGGAGTTTGACTTCAGGCTGATGCTACTTGGACTCTTGTTAAGACACACACTTAGGTTACATTAGAGGGAGGGTGGGACAGATACCTGAAAGCTACTTTGGTGGCTAGAGTCCATTTCTGTATGCCAGGGGACTGAGATTCAAATTAAGACTGACTCATTTAGATATTAGAGTACAGTAGTCGCAACAGCAGTCTTAGGTTGATTGAAAGCTTCATTTTCTTCTGCAACCATTAAATTGTTCACTTCTACTTAAGTCCACAAACTTCCACACGAGAAGTAACTGATGCTGTCACATTCACCTTCTCTTATCTTACACCTCCTAAATATAGGTTCCTCACATCTAACTATATGTGATCAATGATTTACTGAATTGAGTATGAAGTTCTATTCCAGATCTGAGCATTATCTGGCAGTATGACCTTGGACAAATTACTTAGGTCTAAATTTTGGAAAGTTAGTGCCAATGTTTTTTACACAGATCCACAGTTGTATGCAATATAGTTCTAATCATGCCAGTCCCAGGATATTAGAAAAACAAGGTGGGTGAGGGAATATCTTTTATTGGACCAATTTCTCAAAGAAATCCTGCACACTGCTTTCAAAAGATGAGCTTGAATTCATAACTTTGCTGGACTCTAAAAATCATGGACTTAATATAGACACTGTATTTATGGCTTATTACAAAAATCTGTAACCAATCTATCCCCTGTTTTTGTCCTATGAATACAGGGGTGGGAATGGGCCATTACACCTTGAATGGTCTCTTCAAATATGTGCTAACTCAGGCCTGCACAACTCGTAAAGCGGCGAGGGCCATAATACTCCAAAGCAAACAGATGAGAGCCGAAACCCTCCGAGTGCCGACAACCCCCTCCCAGCGCCACCTAGCCCCCCCGAAACACAACACCACCCCCAGCGTCGCCCGCCCCACGGAAACAACCCCCCAGTGCCGCCGAAACACACACACCCCCCGCGCCACCTGCCATGCGGGGAAAAAACCCTCCTTCCCCAGCGCCACCTCACCAAAACAGCAGTATTGAACCTCAGTAATATGTTATAGCGGGCCCATAAGGTAGTAGAATTAAGGTAAAAGAAAAATGTCTTTTTGCTAGAAGTAGAATAAGATCTTCCCCCCCCTTTGTAATCAACTGCCCTGTTGAATGAATGAGGTGTGAATGAGGAAGGCATGGAAGGCAGGCACCTCCAGACAGCTGCAACCCTTGGAGAGGGCAGGGCCGGCTCTAGAATTTTTGCCGCCCCAAGCAAAAAATGGTTGGCCGCCTCCCCTTTCTTTTTCGTGCCCCTCTGCCCACGGGCCCCACCCCAACTCCACCCCTTCCGAACCCCTTCCCCAAATCCCCAGCACCGCCTCCTCCCCCGGCGTGCCGCATTTCTTCCCCCCCCCCCCATTGCTTCCTGCGGGCCCCCTGTGACCTCCTGCCCTAGCTCACCTCTGTTCTGCCTGCTCCCCCAGGCGTGCCGCCGCTCCGCTTCTCCCCACTCCCTCTCAGGCGAGGGAGGGCAGAGAAGTGGAGCAGCGGCGCATTCAGGGGAGCAGGTGAAGCGGAGGTGAGCTAGAGTGGGGGGGGCATAGGAAGTAACGGGGGGGGGAGGGTTAGAGGAACCGCTCCCCACTCCAGCTGACCTCCGCTCCACCACCACCGTCTCCCCCGAGCGCCCGCTGCTCGGCTTCTCCTCCCTCCCAGCCTTGCTGCGCGAAATAGCGGTTTCGCACGTGGCAAGCCTGGAAAGGAGGGAGGGGGGAGAAGCGGAGCGGCGGCGCATTCAGGGGAGAAGGCAGAGCAGGAAGTAATGGGAGGGTAGAGGAACTATTCCCCGCTCCAGCTCACCTCCACCGCCTCCCCCGAGCGCCCCGCCGCTTGGCTTCTCCTCCCTCCCAGCCTTCTTGCACAAAACAGCTGTTTAGTGCACAGCAAGCCTGAAAGGGAGCGGGGAGAAGGCGGAGCCGGAATGGAGGCGAGTTGGGGCGGCGAGGGCACTTTTTCCCCATACCCTGGAGTCGACACCTATGATGGCCGGCACCAGAATGCCGCCCCAAGCACTTGCTTGTTTTGCTGGTGCCTGGAGCTGACCCTGGGAGGGGGGATGGGAGCCAGACCAGATCAGTAGAACAGGTCAGCCACCGACTCACCACTCACCTCCTCAGCCCCCCTCCCCCGGCTCGCCTACTTACCCCCCGCCACTGCCCGCCCAGTCACCTCCTCAGCCCCCCTCTCCCCCGACACCGGCTCACCTGCCCCCCTGCCACTGCCCGCCCACTCGCTGCCTCAGCCCTCCATCTGCCCAGCTCGCCTACTCATTCCCCGCCACTGCCCACCCGCTCGCCTACTCAGCCCCTCTCCCTCACCTGCCGCTTGCCTACTCACCCCCCCCGCAGGCCACACAGTGAGCCCATCTACTCAACCCCTGTGGGCCGCACAGTGAGCCCACGCAGGCCGCATGTGGCCCCCGGGCCGCATTTTGTGCAGGCCTGTGCTAACTACTTGTTCAACCTTGTATTTAGCTGTGACTCGGAGTACTTTTCCTATACCTGAACGTGACCTCTGTATAGCTCAAAAGATGGTCGCTCATCAACAGAAGTTGGTCCAATAAAATATATTACCTCACCCAACATGTCTCTCTAAGATCCATAGTTGAGCATTTAAACAAAAGTGGCCTCAATTTCAGAAGTATGGAACACCTGTAGTTAATATGGATTTAGGTGGCTGATTTTTGCCACCCAAATCTTCCATGTAAACTGACAGAATGAGAATAGGAAGGATGAACTATTTCAGTAAAGTCCACTGGAGACAGGCCATGGATTGTCTGCTGAAATGGCATTAGTAAATCTACTACTGCTTTATCAAAACCCAACTCTCAATAACCATAATGTGAAGAACTATTTCCTTCTTACACAACTGAGGCAACATAGAAACAGGGTTCAATTCCACTGAGTCACAACATCCTCCATCAGGTGGCATTAGGCAAATATATCTCAAAGCTGATCTGCATGATCATTTTTAAACTAAGGGTTGGGGAAAAGCCAACAGGTGCGGAGGAACACATATCTCTGAGGGGAGGATTTATTAAAGGTGATATTCTATAAAGAGGAGAGGACAGAAGTTAATGAAGTACAGGTAAGAGCTGAAGAGACAGCATCAAATGAAAAACAGGCCCATTCAGTCACATCACATAAACTAAACTAAATATTTCAAATTTTAGTAGGGCTTTGGAGCTGTGCTCTGGCCAAGGCCGGCTCCAGGCACCAGCTGACCAAGCACGTGCTTGGGGCGGCACCTTGGGGCAGGGCGGCGCTCGATTTTTTTATTTTTTATTTTTGGATTCGGCGGCCCGGTGATCGGAGGGCGGGGGTCAAGGGTTCGGGCAGCGCGGTGCTTGGAGTGGGGGGCGGGGCTTCGGGCAGCGTGGTGCTTGGGGGGCGGGGTCTTGGAGGGGCGCGGGCTTCGGGCGGCGCGGCGCTTGGAGGGGGCGGGGATTTCGGCGGCACTCTTATTTGCCTGGGGCAGCAAAAAAGTTAGAGCTGGCCCTGGCTCCGTCTCCGCTCCAGCTCCAGGCAAAAACCTGCAGCTCCACTACTCTGGAGCTGCTCCGTTCTAAAGCCCTGTTTATAAGTGCTTATATACACATGCAAGAAGTCTGAATACTAAGATGGATGAATTTGAGTGCCTGGGTATTAAATGACGATATTGATATAATAGGCATCACAAAAACTAGATGGCATGACGACCAATGGGACATTGTAATACCAGGGTACAGAATATATAGGAATGACAGATTAGGTCATGCTGGGTGGAGACGTGGCATTATATGTGAAAAAGCATAGAATCAAATATAGTTAAGATCTTACATGAATCACACAGTACCAAAACACCTCTATGGATAGAAATTCCATGCCTGAATAATATGAGTATATCAGTAGGAATATATTATCAACCATCTGACCAGGATGGTGACAGTGATTCTGAAATGCTTGGGGAGATTAGAGAGGCTACAAAAATGGAAAACCCAGTAATAATGGAGGATTTCATCTATCTCCTTATTGGCTAGTAACAGGTCACCCCAGGATGGGATGCAGATGTAAAATTTCTAGACGCCATTAATACCTGATTCTTGGAGCAGCTAGTCCTGAAATTCACAATGGAAAAGGCAATTCTTGATTTAGTCCCAAATGGCACACAGGATCTGGTCCACGACGTGAATATAGCTGAACTGTTCAGTAATAGTGACCGTAATGTAGTTACATTTAACATGCTTCTAAAGGGGAAAATACCAAAAAAACTCACCACAGGAGTATTTAACTTCAAAAAGGGGAACCACAAAAAAATGAGGTGGCTAGTCAATCAGAAATTAGAAAGAATAGTCACAAGAGTGAAATGTCTGAAAGCTACATGGAAACTTTTAAAAAAAACACTATAACAGAGGCTCAAACTAAGCAAAAGTATACCCCAAATAAACAAACTGAACAGTAAAACGACCAAAAAAATACCACCATGACTGAACAAAGTAAAAGAGGCAGTTAGCTCCGAAAGGACATCCTTTAAAAACTGGATGTCAAATCCTGCTGAGGAAAATGGAAAAGGAGCATATACACTAGCAAATGAAGTACTGTATAATTAAGCAGGGCAAAAAAAAATTGAAGCTCAACTAGGAGAAGACACAAAACTAACAGCAAAGTCTGCCAAACAAACATCAATGGGGCCACTAGACAATCAAGGTACAAAGAGAGCATGCAAAGACGACACGGTCGTTGTGGAGAAGTTAAATGAATTCTTTGCATTGGTCTACACTGCAGAGGGCGTCAGAGAGATTCTCTCACCTGACCATTCTTTGTAGGTCACAGATCTGAGGAACTATTCTAGATTGAGATATCAGTAGAGATTTTTTTGGAACAAACTGATAAGTTCAATGTTAATAAATCACCAGGACAAGATGGTATTTATCCAAGAGTTCTGAAGGAACTCAAATGTGAAACTGTAGATCTATTGACTGTGGTATGTAACCTATCACTTAAATCAGTTCCTGTACCAGATGACTGGCTGAGAGCTAAGGTTATGCTGATTTCTAAGAAAGGATCCAGAGGCAATCCAAGCAATTGCAGGCCAATAAACCTGACTTCAGTATCAGGCAAACTGTCTGACACTATAGTGAAGAACAGAAATTATCAGACGATATATTAACCCGATATGTTGGGGGAAGAGTCAACACAGTGTTTGTAAAAGAAAGTCATGCCTAACCAATCTATTAGATTTCTTTGGTGTCAACTACCATATGGAAAAGGGTGATCCAGTTGACACAGTGTACTTGGATTTTTAGAAAGCCGTTGACAAGGCACCTTACCAAAGGCTCTTAAGAAAATTAAGTAGTCATGGGGTAAGATGGACAGTCCTCTCAAGGATCAGTAATCAGTTAAAAGACAGGAATCAAAGGGTACAAATAAACAGTCAGTTTTCACAACGGAGAGAGGTAAATAGCTGGGTCCCCCAACTATCAGGTACATTGTTGCAAGCAGGGGACTTCCTTGGGTTTTTCATTGTTCTGGACAGTGGAAAAAAACAATGCAGCTATTGAAATGCCCAATGTAATTCTGCTCTATGGAAAGAAAATTGTAAGTACCTGTTCAGCTTTTGAAAATATGTTTGTTGAATATGTTGTATATCATGTTTGGGATACGGAAATATGAGTGTCATTTATGTTAGATGGCTCACCCCAATAGCTTATTTTGATAGGGGATGGATCACTTAATGTTTTATCTGCTCGGTTCATTCCCTCTGGGGCACCTGGCACATGCCACTGTCAGAAGACAGGATACTGGGCTAGATGGACCTTTGGTCTGACCAAGTATGGCCATTCTTATGAAATTTAAAAACAAAAAGAGAATGGCATTTTAATTCCCCTTATAAACAACATACATTTTTGTATACTTGTTTATGCTTTAAGAGTGCACACCAAAAAAAACAGAACTATTTGAAAACAGACGGGGTACAGGCTTTTCAGTAGGGATCACATCTATATACACAATATTTGTACTCTTCTTAAAGATTTTGTACTCAGTTACACAAATACACCTCTCAGATAAACAATCCAACTCTATGTAGCAAGACAAATTGCACCAGAGTACATAACACATTTACACTGACTACTGCAGGCACTGCTAAAAACTAAAAGGTTTAATATGCCAATAGTTAATGAAGTGTCCAAATGGTTTAGCCTTCTTTGAACTCAGCGTGTGTGTAGCCATGAACAGACTCAGGGAATGAATACCAAATCTTGACCTTCTAAATGAGAAGATATACAATTGAACAATCTGGGGAGCATCACTAGGTTTTACTAACACAATTTCTACTGCATACAAGTATTTATTTCTGTGACTATAGGTCAGTAGTTTCCCTGCACCCTGTAGCCTGGCCAATTCCAATATAGTCAAGTGCTCCTGCCTACCTTTATGCGTGGTCTAAACCGGATGTATCACATCTCATCTTGTATTGACCTATTGTATTGACTTTCTTGTCTGGTTCCAGCACCAGGTGCTTACAGCTCAGCAACTGGACACAACGTCATCCAAAGCACAATTGTGTTTCTACAGAAAGACCCAGGTTCCAATAGAAAAGTGATATATTATTGCATGACGGATCAACTCTGGACAAACTATATTGAAAACAGCACATCTCACAGTACAGTCAAACCTATGACAGACTTTGACAGGTCAGAAATGCTGAGGCTGGCTAAAAGACCAACAACCTATAGATTTACTACATCCAGATTTCACCAAGTTAAATCAAATAGGGCGCCTTAAAGCCAAAGTTCTGTATATAGTCAGAAAGGCTTCTTTAGAGCACTTGCAGGCTCACAGCTGGTTTTCAT
This sequence comes from Chrysemys picta bellii, assembly GCF_011386835.1. NCBI lineage: Eukaryota > Metazoa > Chordata > Testudines > Emydidae > Chrysemys > Chrysemys picta. The sequence goes on from NC_088796.1 coordinate 115,053,018, forward strand.
TCGGGGGGGGGGGAGGCGGGGGGGAAGGAACCTACTGCAGTTCTGCCCAGAGTGGCAGATTCTCAGTAATTTTAATGAAGATGAAGGTAATCCCCCCCCCCCCGCCCCGCAACTGACCCAGCTTTATTTCCACAACTCCTAGCATATACTGAAGTAAGTTTTGACTGAAGTACATAGGAAAACCATCAGTATTAGGATATATAATTGTTTCCTCCCAGCAACAGAAAGGGAGTTACCCTCACAAACCTATTTATCCTGGTACAGGCCCAGGAGGTATGTTCACACCCCTTAGTACCTGGAATGTAGGTAGCCAGAACAAAAAATAAGGGTGCATTGAGAGTCGGGGTGCCTGGTGGGTTCAGAACAAAGACAAGGGGTACACATCATGGTACCAGAAAAATAAGATAAAAAGCTAACTAGTTAAATGTAGTTTAAAATGATGTATATGATACCTTTTACTGGTAAACAAGTAGGGTATAAAAGGGTAGATTTAGAGGTATAACTTTGGGGAGCATACCTTCTGCATAAGGTGAATGCAACATTGCTCCAGGGGACTGTTCTTCAGAGACTGGTAACCTATAGAACCTTTTTCTTGTACCATATTAATAAACTTGACTGACATTAGTTACTTGGTCTTTGAGTATATTTAATAAAGAACCAAAGTGTGGTCAAGCAATTGACTACAAATGCATTAAGAAAAGACAGTTTAACTATGATGGAGGAGTATTGGAAATGAAGCATATTGGAAAAAACCAAGAGCCTGATCCAGGAAATTGACTTCAATGTGCTTAAAGTTAAGTGTGTGTATATGTTTGAAAGATTGGGGCCTATAATGTTATTCTAAGCATTTTCACTTAAGCAAATGTGAAAAATGTCAAAGCACTGTTATCCTGCAGATACAGAAATGTGACCCTAACTCCATAAGTTGGTATAAAATCAGTTTGATGGGGACAATCAAACAAGCCTTAAGTTAAGTAATGAGATATATCTGATCAGATCAGAATGAAAGAGAGCTTAACATACTATTTTATTCCTACAGTACAATACAGATGACAACTTTTTTTTTTTAAATTACCTATTGAGTTTTTAGATTTGAATTTCAGATTTGAAAATTCACAAGTGCCACAGATATGCAGGTAGAGTGGATCCCTTAGAGTTAGATTTTAACAATATCATCTGCCCTGAATGAGGACCAGTGAATAGGTGTGACACCCCTGGAACACACAAGGCAGGGAATTTTGACTATTTCAAACCCTGGTCCAACCCTATCTTGCACCAAAGGGGAAGTGATTTGCTACTGGTTTATACCTGCAGATATATATTTATTTTCCCTTATATACTCATTCCATAAGATTTTTTTCTCTCTCTCACATGTACATAACCCCCTTTCATTCTATAGCAAACATACCTAATGTAGCTGCTGCCGACATACTTAAGTTCTGTACAACTTCCCACCAGAATCCTCCCAAGCCCTCACTATGAGGGAGAAAAAAATTGAGCTTTGCAGAGTGCCCGGAAGGTCACCAAATTTCAATTGTTTTGGTCCAGAGCAAACAAAGTTCAAAAATTGGTGGACTCCCATAGAAAACATCTTGCCACTGCTCTCTCTTTTACATGAGAGGGGCCCCAGCTCAGGTAACCTCTGCTGATCCGAAATGTGGCAGTGTGTCATAGGAAGAAAGATGAAGCCAGTATGATCTGGTATGCTGTACCATTAACATATTTATTGCCTGTATGCTATACCGTAAAGACACATTTGGTATCTGCTGACCACCTCAGAGCAATCCCGGGAACCGCAGTGACAAAAGGATCAGAACGTGGGGTGGGGCCTGCTGGATGGCCCCCACACCAGCAGCTCCCCCAGCATGGCTGTATCTCCCCCTGCCCTTCTGTACTGCTGCGCTGGAGGAGCTCTGGCATGGGGCCGCCCCACGTTCTACTTCTTTCACCACTGCGGTTCCCGGGAGAGTCCTGCGGTTCAGCGGATACAGATTTCTATCCGCGAATATTGGCATCCGCAGGTACACATTTGTATCCACGCCGGGCTCTAGTCATGGAAGATTTTTTTGCGTGTGTGTGTGTGTGGGGGGGTTGGCTGGGCAGTACCGTACCGATAAGAGTTAAAATCTACTTGCACCACTGATTACTTCCCCCTTTACACAGACTCAGCTTTGCCAGCCCAGTGCATTGGGAGGAGAAAGAGAAGGAACTAAGGCCGTTACCATTTCCTCATCCGTACACAGTCATTTCTCCTCCACTTGCATGAGTGGGCATATACTGGGACCCACAACATGGGTAGCCTGCATAGGGGAGTACAGGAGATGATGTAATTGCAAGTCACATTCCTGCCCTTAATTCATAGTCTCCAACAGTTCCATTTTATTTACATATCCTGACTTATGTATGAAACCAACAAGCTGATAAACGTTTAACCAACACATCAATGTGAAAGCACAACAGGTCTTTATATTAATTGCCTTTAGATACAGTCTTCAGTATTGCCAATTCCAAGCACTCAAAAAAAAAAAAAAAAAAAAAAAAAAAGTGAGTAGGCCCTCAAATCATGGGATTCTAAAACTGTTGGGTTCTTTTAATTTGCCTTCTGGTTTCTGAACCTTTAGGATACATTCAGGTCTTGGAACTCCCTTGCCTATTTTGATCTATTTGAACGACTGCAGATGGGCAGGTGATATGGCTTTATTGTTTCCTCCTTCTCCTCGGATACCTGAAAAGAATTGATCGGTACATTGCTGTTGGCAATACTAGTCATTACTTCATACAGATAAGGAAAGTTTTATTTTATCATTCTCAAAGTGTGTCTAATGTTGTGGGGAAATTATGAGAATTGGCACTGACAAATTTGATAATTGACATGTACCTAGACTATCGTAATGCATACAGAGAAAGGGACTGAGTTAATGCTGGTCCCTTAATTGTTATTTCCTCATTTTTGACTGTTTAGCATCTTTTTATATAAATGTATATACACAGTTTTTATTCCATAATGTAGTTCATAAAGAGTTTTGATGTTTGTTAAAGGCATTGTGTAGTATAAAAAGTTCAATATTATTTATCTAGATAGCCGATACCCTATGTGCAAGGGGTTAGCAGTCTCAGGCAAAATCTTTATGGATGCCTAATAACAAACACCATCACAAATAGTAACATAGCTGGCATCACTTCTCATATTGCCAAGGATTGCTTGGACATGGAGGCCAAACAATAATCCTTTGCCTTCTAGAGAAAGTCCCTCTACACTAGCACACTGGCAGGAGAATGCTATGGTAAGGTTTTTCACTGGCACATCCTGTGCTGTTCCCATTGTCTGGAAAAAACAGAAACCATTTGTGTCTCAGGCTATCAAACCCCAGCACCTTTCATGAAAATTAAATGCAGCTTCAAAGCAGAAAAGAGAAAAGAAAAACCAAGGATACAGCACTCTGGGGCAGAGAAAGCGAGAACGTGTAGCAGGGGAATTCCTGGGATAAACGCCTCAAGATAGGCCTGTAAAGCTACAGAACCTTGAGCTGCAGAACACTTTTAGTAATGCCTCCTGCCCTACTTGTATGAATACCCTTTAAATAAACCTATTAGTACTTGAAATATTGATGGCCTCTACCAAGACATCCAGGGGCCACCATTAAAATATTTACGACAGCTAGACCCTTCTTAGGAGAATTGTATTTCCTCTTGGGAGAAAATGTTTCCTTCTCACACAGCTAGCTTAGGAAGCAATGAAAGTGTTGAAGCAAAGCACTACAGTTTGCATCACAAGCGTTTAAAAGACTCCGTTAGACCTGGTCGCTGACCCAGAGAAGTTTCACTGTTCAGTGGGACAGCTGGTATACGCTAATGCTGACAGGATCCCTGTGGGTTTGCATGCATGTGCTGGGGTGGAGAGAAAAAAAGCCCCAGAGACTAGTTAAAAAGGGAAGCAGAGGTCAGAATCTGGCTCAGAGTTTGGCAATGGTAACTAGTGGCAAAATTATCAGCAAAACAGCATCCATTGTTTCAGTAAACTTGACTACAGGATTCAGCTTAATTGTTCTTGGCTGACAACCACAGCAATTACATGACAACTATTTCTTTTCCCTGTGTAAGTAACATGAAAGAACAGAATAATTGTTTTCTTTTATAAATTCAACACTTTTAGGAACTCAATCTATCTTGCTTTCCTTTATTTTTGACAGCTTTCTGAAAATGACTAGGTATGAAGAAGGATGACGGGTGCTATGCCAAAAAAAATCTGCATCTGGGCTAATAACGTACTTAAAGTTTACATAACATTAAGAAATGTATTAAAAGTGGGTTTTGTTTTTTGAAGGAATCATGTACTGGTACTTAGCACTGAGTGCTTCCCCACCCCACTCCCTAACAATTCCTATGCATCTTGGAATAGCATATTTTAATAATCATTCCTATTATTGTCTAATGGTGCTCTGAAACAAAGGATAAGAGATTACTGTCTTCTGAAGAAAAACTCATGGGCCTATTTTCTGTGCTTACATTGAGGGTGTAAATCCACAGTAATACCACTCAACACACTGGATCTACACCAGCATAAATAGGAGCAGAACCACGCCCATGGATTTTTCTGAGTCATTATGCAGTTTTGGGACATGGCCCTCAAACCTCTTAGCTGTCCTTACATCTGGGGGATAAGTCCTCTCCTCTGCACTTCCCAACACTCTGCTTTCAGTCCCCCTTGGCAATTCAGCTTTCTCAGGAGCTATGTTCCCAGTGCCCCCCACCCAGTACCCTGTACACCTCTCTGAAGGAGATATGCCGATATGATCAACATCAATTTTCAAGCAAAATTCCACACTATTGCTGCAGATTAGCAGGGGAATAATGCCATGTTATAGTCTGCACCCCATATTCATCCTTTTTACAAGACCATTTAAATGATAAATTTTGTACAAAGTATGCCTTGTGAGGTATCATTTGAAAACTCATCTACTGAACATTATTGTCCTGGTAAGATATGTGTATCAACATCGTATACAAAGTTATAAGCTTCTACTGTGTAACACTGCTATAACACGCTCCAAGTTTAGAAAAGCAGGCACAAACCAGTTCCTCAGCAACAAACATCACACCAAACACTTAGCCAGAGGTCAACAAAGTCAAATGAACTACCGCCTAGTTAAACAACCATTCTTCAGCAGAAAGAAAGGTGTAAGCAAGAACGTTACATATTGACAATAGAAAAACTGGGGGCTCCCATGTAAACAGACTGGCTGTCACCTGAACCCCAGCTGGTTATATTCCTCAAAGAAGGGAGAAAAGAGAGAGAGAGAGAGTGTTCACACACAAAATTACCTCTCTCCCCTGCCTCTCTCTCTGCTCATGGCATCAGCAGCACCTGGAAAAAAACACTGAACTGAGGGAGGGATTCTGACCCAGAGGCTCTCAGCCAGTAAAGACTGCAAAGAGCAGGTGATGAGAAAAACCTTTGCTTTGAATCCAGTTAGCTTGCTAAATTAGGTATTAGTTTGTGTTTTATCTTTTTATTTTCTTTGTGACCAATTCTGATTTCTATGCCTCATTACTTGTAATCAATTAAAATCTATCTTTCTGTAGTTAATAATAAACTTGTTTGTTTTATCTCAATCAGTGTGTTTGGATTGAAGTGTTTGGGAACCTGCACTTGAGATAAGGTTAGTGCATATTATTTTCCACTGATGACAGGACAGACTTTATATGAGCTTGCATTGACCAGTAGAGAGCTGGGCAGTACAAGATGCACATTTCCAAGGGAAGGTCTGAGACTGGGAGTTTGCTCGTGTTGCCCTGTATATAATTCATCAGTGGCTGGTCAAGGCATCCATGTAATTCAGCTAGGAATAAATTTTCCTGCTAGAGGCTGTGTAAGAACTGGACAGGAGTGGTCATTCTCACAGCAAAGCAGAGTAAAAGGCACCCTAGACTGGAGAATTGAGGGGAGACAGATGTTCAACAGTCCAGATTGTACCTTGGGGAATATCACAGCCATGTAGACTGGTCATCATTCAGCTCCAAACCTCCCTGTCTGGTTGTGCCTGAAACTTGTTCAGCTCAGACAAAGGGGCTTGCAATGATACTAAAGCGCCTCTCCTACCATATATGCTTTCTGACTCATTTTGGTCAGTATTTGCCTGCTCTGCACCCCCTCCTCACCTGAAAGCACAACAGGAGATGATTTGGCCCACAGCCTGGGAATAGAATCAGGTAAAGTTCTTGGCAAACAAGTCTCTCATAGTAACATGTAATGTCCTCCGAGTATATGCAAAATTTTATATTATGGCCTTTATTTTAGCTTTCGGAGGAGATTAAGCTACCAGAATTGCCTCAATAATGTATGCTGTAAACATTTTGAATCATTGCTAAGACACTCCTACATATTAGCTGATGACTTGGATAGAGGTTTTTCTGTTGGTTTTCACTCTGTCAGCCCTCTCTCTTATAGCTGCTAATTGGCCTGCCTTCCCAGAAGAAAAAAAAAATATTCCACATATATGCGCTACTAAACAAGTTATAGCCATGCCATCAAAAATATTACATATATTTAAATATACCACATTAACTAGGACTCCTTGAAAACCTTCCACTGAAACTGCTTTTTGATGAAAAAAATAGGTTAACTAAATGAATCTTACTGCAAAAAGCATCTCATATCCACCAAAATATTTGACTTAATTGACAAACTGAACACCAAGAAAAAACAAAGTTTTATCTGAAAAAAATAAATAAAAAAAAGTTCTGCTGAAAACAAAAACGAATTCAGAAATGCCATCATGATATCTCTAGGGAGCAGTAGTTCATATGCCTCCTACACCCGTTACCTTCCATGACCCTGATTCCCTAGCCAGACTACATCTTTCATGCAGCACTGTGGCACCTCTGCCACAGGGGAGACTGTGGAGTATCATGGGAGATGTAATCCAGTCAGGGAGTCTGGGCCACAGAGGAAAATGGGGGCATGAGGGATCAGAATGAAAACTCCCATGAAGCATCCCAGTGGCATTTCTAAAATCAAAATGTTTGGTTTTCAAACAAGTTTTTGGCTGAACGTTTTTGGGTTTGGACAAAAGATTTCGGTTTTCAAATTGTTGCTACATGGCTGAAATGTTCTGAAGGAGTGAAAACAAACAAAAACCAAAACACCAACACACTCCCCGCTCCCCCCCCCACCCCACACACACATACTATTTTCCACACAGCTGTAGTGATAAATTGGGTGTTTTCTGGAAACTAGACCATACAGTCAAATCAGCACAATCCAGTTATATCCATTAAAACACAAGACTCTAGTTAGAGAGCAAGAAAAGGAAAAGGAAAAGAAAGAAAAGCCATTGATGTGTTTCCTTGCTGGTCAAAGTAAGCATGCCAAAGTTGGCCAAGTTCTCAAAGCTGGGCTTTCTCAAAGGGATGTTAAATTGGACAAGAAGAGGTGCAAATACTTGTGAAAACATCACAAATGTTGTGATTTGGGGGCTAACTTTGGTGGCTCCTCACTATTTTATGAACAGCCACAGGCAGCTCAGGAATAAAAATACTGGTTAAAAAAACTTGAATTTTGGCGGAAAAGAGACATTTTTTGCATACAAATTCATACCAAATGTCTATTTTTCCAGCTTGTTCTACTCAAGAAATGTATGAGAGTCACCGACAGTGGGCATTCACAGAGCCAGCGGCTGCCGGCAGCACCTCATAGCCCCTGCGAGCTCTGGAGCAGGCACAGCAGTCACCCCTTCCTTCCCCCCCAGTGTGGCAGCTGCAGTCTCACTCCACCCTCCCTTCCCCAAGGCCTATTACATCACAGACAGGGCGTTAACTGAGCAAAGAGGGGATCCCAGACAGGCAGCTACTGCATCATTATTATATACTATAGTAGTGACTGGCAGACTGAATCACACCAGGAGTCCATCCAGTCCAGTATCCCATTTCCAACAGTGACCAGTGTAGTTGTTTGTAAGAACATAAGAACGGCCATACTGAGTCAGACCAAAAGATCCATCTAGCCCAGTATCCCGTCTTCCAACAGTGGCCCATGCCAGGTGCTTCAGAGGGAATGTGCAGAACAGCTAGTCATCAAGCGATCCACCCCTTTGCCCATTCCCAGCTTCCCAGGAAGGTGCAAGAAACCCTGCAGTAGACAGTTATGGAATATAGTTTCCTACTGGGCATGTTATCTTCCTAGCCCCTATTCCTTATGTTGCATCTACACTTCGAGCTGGAGGGAGGATTCCCAGCTCGAGGAAACACACTCACATTGGCTCTCATTGAGCTAGCGTGCTAAAAACAGAAGGTAGCTGCAAGCCGCAGGCAGGGCTCTACTCAGGGCAGGTAGGCTGTTCTGCTGCCTGTACTGTCACAACTACACTATTTTTAGCTCTCTAGCTCGATCAGTGCTAATATGTTTCCTGAGACTGGGAATCGTATACTCAGCTCCAAGTGTAGACATATCCTTACTGGTTGGCGTATGCTCAATAGCAGGAGGGGTTATATCAGACCCAAGTGCTTACTACAATATGCAATCACTTAAGATGTAGATGTTTCCCATTCTGCCTTTAGCTCTACTTTTAGTAAGCGATAATGTGGGGATATAAACCGCTCAAAATTGCAGAATTGCACAAGATGGAGATACATATTCCACATTCAGTCTGTGTTCTATGGTTCATCTCTTTGTTAATTAAACATTTCTATTCCAATTAGCGGACTGCAAAACTTGTCATTTTTGTACTACTCTTCATTCACTCTTATTTATCAGCATTGAAGTGTCCTTCAGAGTGATATTGCGATCATTTTCATCTTCAGTGAATTATTTTTATAGATTGTAATTGCTTATACACAGGTGTAAATCAAGATAAATATCTTTGAAGTGAGTACATTACAATAGAATTAGTAGTATTGTCTGAGTATTATGACCAAATTAAAATCCAGAAGATCTTAATTTCTCCTACTTGTTAGCAGTCGTTTCTATGGTCTGAAAGTCTCTTATAATTCAGTAAGTAACTCCAATGATCAGAGTAAATTCATTGTCTGTGAAACATCAAGGAAGTTTTTGTGCATAATTAGTATTTTGCTCTGGATATAATAAGAACACATTACAGTCTATATTCTGCACAAATATATGGTAAAAATCCTGCCTTTACTGATTGAAGCTGTGCAGTGTGGAATACAGCATAGTCCAAGCGAAATCCAGCCAGAGCAGGGTATACTAGCTCAGGGTGATGCTAAGCATGCCTAACTGTTGCTCTGATGCTCATGTATTAACTGGGTGTGGGATCTGGGCACATCATGCTTTCTTGGGGCCATGAGGATCGATTATGCAGCACAGAACACTCTGGCTCTGATCTATTAAAACATTTAAGCATATGCTTAACTTGTGCATGTGCATAGCTCCATTTATTCCAATGGATCTACTCACAAACTTAAGGTAAGCATGCATGTAAGTGCTTTGCTGAATCAAAGACAACAAACACAGCCTTGAAAACCAGGCCCCCTCTGGTGAAGGTCAGGCAGAATTCCTGTTCTGTTGTTGAGCAGATGTGTGAGGAGAGGGGGCAAGTATCTCCCTGTGCTCTCTTTACTCCCCCTATCTAGCCACACAAACTGGACAGAATATGGGTGAAATCCCACTCGCTCTGCGGAAGGACAACATGAGGTCTATGTATGTAAGGTCTGATGAGAGATTAATAGATTTTGTGCTGTGCCTCCGTACAGGGATACATTTCACCCTTTATTTCTTGAATATTCACTACTTGGTGACAACTTTTTTTAGTTCAAGTTTAGTGAATGGCTCTAATTCCTTTCTGCTAAATAGCATGGCCTGCTAACCTACCACTGAATGTTCCCAATAGCAAACTCTATTACAGTGAAGAAATAGAATGATGTCATTCAGTATTTAATTCCACTCTGTCTCCAGAAGTCAGGTTTTCAATGTTGATTCAAGTTCTTTACACTGATTGGGAAATAATCTATTTGTGGAAATACAGGTAACCATTCAATTGTTTTCGTTTGCAAATCATTCCAAAGAGATCTGAAATATTACTGTAAAACATGGTACAAAGAAAGGAAATGAAGTTATTTGGCTGACCCTTTTGGATGGTGCAGCCCAGGCAATTTCTACAGGGTTTTCAGCCCTGATTTGCTCCATTTTAAAATTTGTCATACTTCGAGATTGCCAATGTGCTTGTAAGCACAACTTGGACGTCAGGAATACTATCCACAAATAATATTGGGATTTGAATGACAGATGCATGCAAAAATAACACTTCCTTTTTGACCCTTTATTTGTTTTCCTAGAACAAAACAGAAATAATTCTAATATTGGAACTATTTCTATGGTTTCCAGGGTAGATGTCTACTAGAAAACAAGATATACACTCAGTTAGCAACACTGTAGTTCTGTGAAGGAGACACTGTACCCACACATCATTTCTATCCAAGTCTGATTTATTACACCTGTGTTGGTTAACGTTAGATATTTTAAGACTGCACAGAAGTTGTAAGGATTAAAAATTATACAACCATGAAATATCCTGCAATTTATAATTTAAAAAATGCTTTCTGATAATGGTTTCAAATGCTTAATATAAATAGTGAAGGAGTCCGGGGGCACCTTAAAGACTAACAGCTTTATTTGGGCATAAGCTTTTATGGGTAAAAAAACCCAACTTGTATTGGGTCTCGCATCTGAAGAAGTGGGTTTTTCCCCCAGGAAAACTTATGCCCAAATAAAGCTGTTAGTCTTTACGGTGCCACCGGACTCCTTGTTGTTTGTGTGAATACTTGTTGGTTCAGAAATGTTGTCATCTCTCACAATTTCACAAAACTTGAAATATTTTGTGTTGCTCTTATAAGCTCCAGCTGCTACAATGAAGTGATTTCACAAGTATATCAGATTTTATTTAAAAAATAATACATTCCTAGCCTGATACTACATTAATGTGCACTAGGGAACTTTTTAGTGAGCGCCTGCCGGATCACACAGGACAGTTAGCATGCAACATTCTAGAGTGTGTTAGAATTCATTCCCCGATTAGTGATGACTAAGGCATTGTGTGCACAAGTCCTTTGTAAGAAGATGTGTTTAATGATTACAGGAAAGCAAGTAAAACATGCAATTTATGAATGTATAACAGGCTTTATCAAGCCATCACAAAGTAGCCAAATGTGTATGTATATTTTCTGTGTTTATATGCTCTTAAACTAATAATGGTGGTTTATATAAAATTCTTCTAATGAAAATTTTTCACATCAATGCAAATGTTGTATGCCAGGAATCTGCTGGGTTTTTGTTGTTGTTGAATTAAACTGACAGTCCTGGCTTTGTCATGGCAAGAAAGTGCTTTGTAGCAGTGCAAACTAGTTTAGCTAGAAGTGAAATACAAGGATTTTTAGACTGTTCAACAGTCACGGTCCCTCCCATAATGGTCAGATCACCCCCTTCCACTGGACTGGGCTAACACCGAGGAAGTCTCTGAGTTCTCCCTGTTGCAGAACCCTCCCAGGCGTTTTCTGGTGGCTGGGAGGAGTTTGGCAGGATAGGTGCAAGTCCAGCTCCCAAACCTCACAGATCCTGGTGTCCAGCTTCCAAACCTTAATATTTGCTCTGGGTCTGTAGTGCTCCCAACTCCTATTCCAATGACTACAGGGGATCTTCTCCCTTTCCCACTTAACAAGATGATAAAGCAAATAAGCAGCAGAAAGGATTTACTTGCTAACAGTTGCTAAAAACACAGACATGCATTCTGCACACACCCCTACATCAATTAATGTCAAGAGTTTCTCAAACAGGATGCTGGATAACCTAAAAGTCAAAAAGTCAGACAAAGTTCTCCTGAGAACACCAGTGGGATTTCCCTTTAGCTAATTAGTCAGACAGCTCAAAGAATCACCTCTGGTCTCTGCAGAGGATACAATCCAGACATTGCAGATTAATGGATATGCATTAATGGATAAAGGGTAGATGTTATCTATGTGCATAGGAAAAATGCATGGTGGAAAAATTAAACTTTTTATAGCAAAAACAGACAAACGAAAAAACCCTATACTGTATATCAAGGTGTCCATACAAAATAACCTTTTTCACCTCTTCCTTGCCCCTACCCCCCCCCCCCCCAACATGAGAGGTAACATGCTCTTTAAAATACCATAGTTGCATGGCAACCAAAAGTTAACAAAACAAGGAATATAAAAATCCTCCAGCTCATGGCTGGCTGACCAAAACGTGTTAACTAAAGTACAGCACAATCTCTTTATTACTGCTCCCTTTGATATTAGGCAGCAGCTATAGCAGAACCAAAAGATTTAACTACTGAGAAGTTTAGATCTATAGAGTTTTAATTAAAAGTCCAACTGGCACATCAAAGTTCTTTAAAGTCATTTTAGCTTTTGCCTCATTTCTTCATGTTGCTGCAAACACCCCACATTTTAAACATGGGCCATTTATGTCAGGAAAGCATGCCTATCTGGGCAAGCACTTAAGCATGTGCTTAAAAAGGTGGTTTAAGTGTTTCTGTCAGAATCACCTGGCAACTGGCTGAGGCAGGAACAGATGCAGGCTGGAGCAGGCGCTGGCTAGCATGGAAACAGGTATGGTCAGGAGCTAGAACAAGAGCTGTCTGTCTGGCTGGGAGTACTCCTGTTGCCAGTAATATCAACAGTGACCTTGAGCAGACTGCAGAGACTGCTGCCCTCAGGAAATTATATACTTGCCTTGGGATTACCCGGGTGGGTCCTCACCAGAGGATTGGCTGAACCCTGGTTGAATGGCCTGAGGGCGATCACAAGACCTACAGGCAATTGCCTCTGATGACTCATTACTCACACTGGCTCAGAGACAACTCATCAGGCTTAAGCAGGGTCATACTGAGAGGTAATTCAATCACATTCTCTGAATACACGTGGTTTGAAACAAGCACTCAAATACTTTCCTGAACCTGGGACTTTACTTTTCAAAATCAGGTTAAATATTTTCAAGTTTATTTTAAAAGTAAAATATTTTAAACCCAAATTTGCCAAAACTGGTGCCTAAGTCATTTTTCTTTTTTTACCCAAAGAAATGAAGGGTCATTTAAAAATATTATGGAATTTACATAATTGATTATGGTCAAGTAAAAATAAATAAAAAGAAATGAAATCCAATTCCCTGAATTGCAAGTTAGGCCCTGATCTGCAAAGACCATATAGACCTTGAATCTACAAGCAGCCTCCACTGATGTCATCGGGACTGCAGGAAAGTACAGTTGTCAGACCATGCAGTGCTCACTGCAGGATTTGGGCCTTAGTTTCAAATACAGAAGCTTTAGAACAGAGGTTCTCAAACTGTGGTCCGTGGACCACCAGTGGTCTGCGAGCTTCATTCAGGTAGTCCGCGGATAGTTCCCTCTAAGGTGTGCGCCTGGGTGCTGCACACAAGAAAATGAAGGGCCACCCACCTAATTACTGGAGCCGCGCAGCCGTGGCTGAGGCAGAGGAGGTGGGAGGAATTTGGGACGTGCAGGGCTGCAGCAGCCAGAGAAAGAGGCAACTTGCTGCAGCTCCAGGGCTGTGGCTGCAGGGGAGAGATGGCCCTCCATCCCAGCCCCAGCTCTGTGGCTGCTATGGTGGGGGAGATGCCCCAGCTCTGTGGCTGCTATGGTGGGGGAGAGAGAAAGAGACCCCTCCTCCTTCCCAGCCCCAACTTGGGGGCTGCCACAGCAGGGGAGAGAGGGAGAGACCCCCTCCTTCCCAGCCCCAGCTTGGGGGCTGCAGCGGTAGGGAAGAGCGCGCACATCCATCGCATTAGAAAGGTAAGACTACCGATATTAAAATAGGAGTTGTGTGCTTTTATTTGTAGAACAAAAAAACATTAAATTATTAAGATTTTTTTATAGAGAGCTTTTATCCAAAGCACTTCACAATAGTTATCTAATGGGACAAACAACATTTGGAAAGATCATTAAGTGGTCCGCCAAGACCCTCACCAATTTTCAAGTGGTCCTCGGGAAAAAAAAAAAAGTTTGAGAACCACTGCTTTAGAAGAAATTCAAGATTCCTTCCCCTTAGATGAGGAAATTAAAGATTCATTTTTATCCAATTTTGAATGATTATAGTCTTGGTACAATGGCATATTGATTTATTTTTAAGTCAGATTTCTAATTAGAGTGTATTTAATTAGGTAACAAGTTATATTCACATATTGGCAGCATTTATTTCTATATTTTTATTGTCAGGTAATGATTTAAAATGTATACAATGAACGTGTCTTATGAGATAAATAAGATCTTGTATCTCTGGAACAGTGTTGCCTCTGTATTTCTTTGAGTACTGTAGTAATGGGAATCAATATACGTCCTCGTAATGGAAACCTTACTCATGCAAGTAGGTGCACTGGCTTAAGTGGGACTTGGATTGTAAACTTGGGGGCTGGGACTGTCTGCTCTATGTTTGCAATGCCTAGCAGAATGGGGCACCATTCTTGATTGGTCCTTAGGCAGTCTGGCTCTTGCACATGGCACGCATGCTCACCTGCATTTGGAATGCATATAGCACCCATCATTTGAAGAAGAATAAATAATATTCTCAAGAGAAAATGCTCTCCAGTGTGCAAATTGGTTGCGCATTCTGGACATAAGAATCTCTCCCGGTGTGCATAAAGTTCATGAAGAAGCTATTGTTAAATTATATTCTAAAAAATTATAACCTAGTTTTTTGGAGGCCACAGATGAATTATTAAGCTGTGTTCTGGACCTCTGAAAATTCAAAAGGGTTGCTGAGTTTTGAAACTTCTGTCAAGTTATTTTAGCATCAGGACTTCAAAAAGGAACAAAGCACATTGGGTTAAACATTCTTCTAAAGATTAAAAAGATTTCATATTTCATTCAGGTTTCCTCCCACATCTTCGAATCCTATTAACAGGGCACCTGACATGTTTTCCCTTTAGAAATGTGACTCAACCCCCACCAATTCCTGGGCATGTCAGTTTCTGAAACTGAATAGCAAGATCTGACACTTATTAGAAAGTCCTGGATCTTTCCTGTTCAGATGTTTCGTCATCTGTCAAAATTTGACTATGAGACCCCAAGGAGGCTGCTAAGTTTATTATCCACTGTCTAAAAATATGTTATACACAGAATCAAAATCTCTTGCACGAATATATTTTAAACATATGTCTGTTTCTTTATGGGAGTGAAAGAGAAACATAAAAATTACTGAAGATTTCTACTAAGAAAGTTTTATATAATAATGTGGTGGGGGGAGGGAGAGATGTTAGTTTTTGTTTGTTTTTTTCTAAAGCAAAACATGCTAGCGAGAAAAAGGTGTGGTATATTTATGGAGTAAAATATACGGATTAATTCACTATAGCCCCTCACTTGTGTGATTATTTATACCTGTTCAATGCAAATGTAACACTACCAGATCAGAATGCTAACATTTTAAACTCACTTTGCACTGATACAAAATGACCACACACTAGCAACTCCAAAAAACTGATGTCGTTCTGCTGTATGAAGTGAGGAGCAAAAATTGGGACAGGCAACAGAGGTTGCATATAGCTCCAGTGTGTCATGGAACCCAGCTCCAGGCTACATCAGGGCTGGGCTGGGGGAGGCAGCAGTTAATGCACTACTATGCTTCCATTGAAGAAAGGTTCTCGGGCTGCAAAGACAACTCCAGGCTGGTAGAGGCTATGTCACAACACAACCATCTCTTGAGAGCACACAAAGCAATAGAGAATGCTCATTTCATATTGACTTTGTCAGTCTCTCTCTTCTTTTAATCTGGGCATCAATAGTCTATTATACAGATAATGTGCTTTGTGTTGATTATAGATTACTGAGGGAATTGATGTGCTGCGGTAAATAAAAGTTTTAGGCCTGTGGAAAATATTCCGGTTATCCATGCCCCAGGGCTTTGTGTGTTTTCAAATGAATAAATTAAAACTTAATTTGTCCCAAATATAAAACACTGTTCTCAAAGCCCTTTGAGATACTCCACTGTAATGTAAAGTGTCTCCAGTACAGCCTTAAATATTTCAGGCGTCTTACATTCATGTACTTTACAGTATGATGTTACACTATATCATGAGAAGTCATGAATTGTAACATTACATTTCATTGAAGAACATGATGCCAAATTAGTCTGTGACTAACTTTCATAGTCTATACACTGTATTCTAGTGCACTGAAAAGAAAGAGTAATATGGGTACCAGGGAAAAGTTGTGTTATGTATTGCATAGAGACAACCAAAGTTACTCAAGATGTGAGAAGTTTTTGCTATCGCCATAGGGTGAAATCTACTGTATTACAAAATTCACTGTGTGAGGAATACAAACTCAGCTGTGTGAATATTTGATAGAAAGGCATGTAGACCCGAAGAATGATAAGGAACTATTAAAAGAAGTGAAAAGGATAATATTATATCAGCAGATCAGTTTAATAAAATCAGGGGATTTGTCATAACCCATTATTAACTGGGTCAATGGCATAGTCTGACCTGGTTTGGGGAGTTAATTTATCGATACATGTGATGGAGTATATAAACCGCACACTGGAGTGCAAGGGGTTAAGGAGCAGCTCTGGGCTCAGGCAGCCATGCCCAGACACATCTGCAAAGCCTGAACAAGCTGGAGGCAAGGTTCCAGAAAAGAGAACAGAGCATCTCAGAGGGTGGTAGTGAAAGACAGCTGCTTTAAGGGAAAAAAGTACTTCCTCAGGCCTCACAGCATGGACCTGTTCAAACCCATACAGGAGAGACCAGAGACTAAGCATGCAGGCCAGAGACTAGACTGAAGTAAGTTGGTCCATGAAGCTAAAGGAGACCAGGGTTGGAAATGATCTGGAAGGAGGGCAGCCGCTTAGCACCCGCAAGGTGCTGAGTGGTGCTACCCACCATTCAGCCCGGTGGAGAGGGCGGGCCTGGGCTCCCCTACCCACAATTGGAGGACATTATAACAACAAAAGCTTTCACCTAGGGTGAGATGCCAGCTAGAGGAGACATTGACTGTTCAGTCCCACCCCCCCCCAGAAATCTCTGTGATAAGGGGGAGGTCTGGGGGAAAACAAAAAAATACAAACAAAAGCTGACCGTATACAAGATCTGCTAGAATAGCTGAGTGTAGAAGCATCACTGAGCAATTGTGATCACTGCAAAATTGGATTCGATATCCATACAGAGGGATATTCCTCTAGGATTTATATAGTTAGGATGATCTTGCAAAAGGGCAGATTTCAGAATAATGAGAAAAACGGGGAAGAGCAGATTGAAGGGCAAAATAAAACACACACACACACACACACACACACTCGGCCTTGAGGCTAAAAATGGAAGGCGTTAAGAGGCCCGGGTGGTTTGTATACCTCTGACCAAAAAATAAAGTTAAAACGGAGAGTAACACAAGACTGAAATATGCACGTGTAGTGGGGCTAAAAAAGCCTCTCTGAAAAAGTGGGAAATCTTGACAGGAACAACAAAGAACATGAGCAACTTGGATCAAGGTACAAAGAAGAAGAAGAAGAGGTCAAAGGCTGAATTAGCATGGATAAGGACAGAACTGTCATTTCTTCCCTAGAGTGCTGTTCTAAGGTCCCAGCTGAAGGACAGAGAGGAGCAGTTCAGGGGAGAGCCACCAGCTGTGCTAAGCCTGTTCTCTGACTAGTAATGGACTTCAGTCTTCATTATGAAGACAGCACTTTTCACGAACAAGAGATGCCCTTAGAAAAAGGTGCGGGGTGCGCCTTTGTAGGTGGCAGAAATTCACTCATGCTGAAAGCAACGTTTCCTTCTCCCAGAAAGAGTCAGAATGAGAATAATTTACGAACCATAAACTGTTTCTTATTATATTGGCGGTCTTTTCCAGATGACTACAAGTTATATTTTACCCTCCTGCAGCAGTGATAATGTTAAGTCAACATGAGAAACAAAAAGGGACCTCCCCATTTTTTGTGTGCTATTTTTTTTTTACTAGGATCACAATGAGAGAATATGCCTCTGACTGCACTGTACAGGGACAGCTGGAATTCAAAGCTTACACTTACAGCTTTTGTGGCAAAGAAGTTGCGTTATCTATTTATAGTCCACAGGGGAACTATATTATAAACTCCAAGGCCATGAAAGACATACTGTACTACTAGACAATTGGCAATTATCTGTATTCCATTATACTTGTTATGTCTTTTTTGTGTGTTTGGCTAGTACACAAATAGAATACACTTTTTTCTCATTCTGTACAGCAAATTTCAACTATCTCTGAAAACATCTTAATAAGCCATTTCCTTTCAGTTCCAATCAAGGTTATCAAGTCGCCCTGGACTACAGTCCTTGAGAAGGTCTCATCCACACGTTTCCTCCAGAGGCAAATACAGGTTATCAAATTTAAGCTTTTCATAGTCACTGTAAAAGGCTTGAAATGATGTTTTTCCCTCCATAAAACAAATCAAGCTTTTAGGATAAAGATAGACACAGGCTATTTGCGTGCTACTTTACATTTAAAATTACTTAATTCCTGGGCTGCAATCAGAATTTCCGAGTGAGAGTCAGTTATCCACGGATGGCTGCACCTTTTCCCTTTTTATAATCTTCATTTACAGATGGCTGGTTCCAAGCATCCAGCTTTATCCAAATCCAGACATAAGTCTAATCTATTGAAGTGTGCCTCTAGTTCTCACAAAAATCCCTTAGAATGTTGGATAAATCAGGTCATCTTTAGGCATGTCAAAAGTACCCTATAGTTATAGACGACAAAACCAAAATAAGTATTCAGAAAAAAAAAGTCTTAAATAATCGGTCTATGATACATATATAGCCCCCCCCCCTTTATATTGGCCAAAACAAATGGGCTCCAAAGCTTTACATGGGAACCCCATCCTCCCAGAATAATTCGGTGCCCCAGGATGCTGAAATTCCTGAGCCTTTTATGACCCCAAGTGATTCCCCTCCTTCCCCCGGTTAAAATTTGTCAAGCCTTGTCCACCCAGGTGGCTCTCCATGGCTTTCAGCCAGACCCTGCGTGAATGAATGTCTGACAACACGGTTCTGCATCAAGGCCCTTTTCATTCTGGGCAGTAATTTAACTCCTTTACACATTCCCAAATAGTGCTCTTCAAGGTGCGCCACATCATGCCGGCGGCTACTAACAGGCCCCTCGGTGCACAGCAGTGGCATGAGCTGGTCCAATAATATGCTTCTCCTTCCATGCCAACGCTGCCTTGCCCTATCATTGGATCCCAGTTTCCAACCCGTAAGGCCACTAACAAGTCCACCTATGTGCATAAGAAAAACAATCCTGTCCCTACAGATCCACACTATTGCCTCCAAGGCTAGTCTGCCAACAGCTGGAATGGAATCACAACACATTAATGGCGATTGCACACCATATTGTACGTTTCCGAATGCCAATGCCCAGTTGTAAGAATTGCCTGTTCCCCTGTACCCCACTGCACCACTGCTATTGTGGCCCCTGATTGCAAATGACAGAGAACCAAATTTCATAGGGCAGAACCAAGCTCCCAGCCTTTCTGGAAGGTAACAAATGCTGCCCAGTCTCCTTGACCAGTCATTCAAATCTATTGCCTAAAATTAACTGCTATTTTTAAACCTTGATTTCCTGGATCATTTTGCTACATTTTCACAAACCAGTAATATCCTTTTTATTTATATCTAGACAGTCAGAAGAATAACTAGTGTCTCAAATAGGGCCTAATTGAAAATAAATATATGTATTCAAACTAAGGAGTTTAGTTTGGTGAATTATGAAAAACAGTAAAGAAAAAAATATGCTGACAAAGAAATTATTCTGGAAAGGAAAATGCAAACTGTATACATTACATAAGTGTACACAGTAGTGGCTGGTTCACAAAATAAGTACCGTACTTCAGGTAGCAAGGTGCACCCCTTCCCTCTTCTCATCCTGCAGGTGGGTCATACTTTTAAAGTGAAAACCTGAGACACTGGGGCTGGGAAGTATCACATGTGGGCAGCAGATAAAGAATGCTGATGGGAAGCGGGAATCAAGTAAGTGTCTTTTCCTCCCCTCTCCCTTTTAGAGTATGCCAAGAGGGTGTATGTTGGGCACACTGTGTAGAGCACAGCACATTAGTGTGTTTTACAAAAAAATCACACCCGCCTGGTGCGCTTTGCCACGCCATGTAGACTAGGGTGACCAGATGTCCCGATTTTATAGGGACAGTGTCGATATTTGGGGCTTTTTCTTATATAGGCTCCTATTACCCCCCACCCTCGTCCCGATTTTTCACACTTACTATCTGGTCACCCTAATGTAGACTAGCCCTCGGGCTGGTTCTTGCAGTCCGACCCCATCCTGTTCAAACAGGTTTCGGTGCTCCCTATGAGAGCAGGCTCTGCTTTCTGGAGGTTGTGGGGGAGGCACATTTTCCCACCTTCGATGGGAGTACCCAAAGATTGGATCACAGTCAAAGATAAACACATCCATCTAGGACTACCCTTGGTGATATTTCAGGATGTTCCTGTGAAAGGGAACTACCACTAAAACTCATCTCATTTCTCATCTCTTGGAGGCAGCAAGATGTGCCCTTCTCCCCACCTCTTTCCTTTGCTGGGAAAAGTAAGAGAGACGTGGACATGTCACACTGCCCTTCAGATTTAGTAGCATTTTACACTCACTTTGCAGTGGATATGGAAAACTACACAAGATGCAGGACACTGGAGAATCAGGCCCAGAGAATCTAGCCTATTGCATTCTATGGTTTACAGTGTCACTTCCATGTTTTCTTCATTGTGTTGTTCTATTTATTTACCTGAACAGCAATCAAGGTAAAATAAATAAATAAAATTTAAAAAATGTTTCTTGTCCTTCTCAATCTCTGCGTGAATGCAGGACCTGTCTGGTAATATCTGAGATAATCAGGTTTATTTTCCTGCTACATTCCCTTTTGGATAAGTTAATGGCTAGATCCATTTTCAGTCTGGTTGCAAGCATTTTAGCCTCTTGCCTGCTATTAAAATCAATGGTATTCACACAGCTAAAACTCTGACCTATATCATGTTATATCATATCTAACTGATTTATATGCAGTCCATAGTTATTTCTTTAGATGAAGATTTGCCTAAGAATATTTATCATTAACTGCAGATTTACTTATTTTATTATCTAAAAAATTCCTAAGCCATCATTGCCAACCTGCCTGACAGTATGGCATGGGTAGCTTTTCTGAAGGAAAAAAAAAAAGTATTAAAACCCATTTCCTGGAGCTCCAGATCATTACTACATACACAGTCCCCATTACATCTTCACCCACTAAAACATCCATTTTATCTCTCATTCAAATGAGTGAGGTTTGAAGAGAGGTCTCTTTTCTCTCACTGGCAGTAGTGCATTAACCTGGAGGTGGAAGATTCATTGCCATTAAAATTAATAACGTAAGACTGTCCATCTAATAGCTTTAATCTTTGCAGTTCTCCACACAGGTCATAAAACATGAGCAATGAGCCCATCATTCTCTTTTTGAAGACTACCACAGTTTAGTCTCAGTCCTGAAAAGTAGAAAGCAGCAACAACCATGTTGTACCTGCTTTATTAATCTCATCCATGGACCCAATTCTGCAAAGGAACCCAAAAAACCCATATCCTTACTCCTCATATGGAACCCCATTCAGGGCGATTACATGGAGACCTAAGAGGTTTGAACTTGCCTCAATCTTGTTACAGGATCAGGCCACATTCTTGTATTTTGGGCACAGAATATGATACAACATACTTTTACTCCTTTGCCTCACTTGATTTTAATGATTCATATTCCTGAGCGAGTGATAAGGCACAGAAGAACATATGCTGGACAACTGTGAAAATCCTCCTCCACCTATCTCAAAACTGCCGCGTTACCATCCTGAAGACCGAATACATTTTTAAAATAAGGAAAATATATTAAAATCTGAAAAAGGGCAATTCAAGTCTTCAGCTGTTATTCGTGAACTAAAATGGCATTACCCTTTGGAGGAGTTGTTCACCTCCACTCTGCATGTCTCTACATAGAACTTAAAAGAAAAAAAAAAGTGTTCACTTTCTAAAATAAAAATCAGTATTCTCTTGCTTGGAAAAAGTAAGTGGCCTTCTTCAGACACCAAACTAAGCTCAGTTCGCAAGGCACAAATCAAGTATAACAGAAGTTGCCTGTTTCTCAACATACAACATACAGTAGTTGCTATATGCTGCCTTGCCTGAATGGTCATTCATTTTTTGCAAATTCAACCACAATCAACCTGTATTACTTAGGCACTCAGTTTACGCCATACGCCCAATGCTAACCAAGGGGGGGCGGGCAGGAATATGCTACCGCTCCACCGCTAGCAAGTTATTACATATTTTGGGGTTTCTTGTCCCATCCTATGAAACATCTGAAACTAGCAAAGCTTGAAAATGTTGTCACCATCATCTTCATGTGCTTGAATGTTGTATCCCTCCCTCCCTCACAAACACACACACTTTGTCGGTTTGTGTCTAGATTGTAAGCCTTTCACAGCAGGGATTGTCTCTTTTACAGCATCCAGCACAATGGGGGCCTAACTATGACTGGGGTTTATGCGTGCTGCCATGATATAAATCTTTATTTACTACTTCTACTGGTCTGATACTGGCCATTGTCCGACAGAGGATACTACAGTAGATGGACTACTGGTCTGTTCCAATATGGCAATTTCTTTGTTCATGTAGGAGCTTTTCCTCCCGGTGAGTTAACAAGCCTTTTGAAGAAGTTCCATGAGTAAAAGTTATAGCACACCAGACATGGCATGACAGAAAGAAGTTTTCCTGTGTCTCCCAATCATGATTACAATTTTAGAGTAGCAATACAACTTAAACAGACAACATTTTATACTCCCAAAACAGTATATTTTTTAAAATGAGGGGTGGAAGGAAAACAATACAGTCACTAATGTTAAACTTCAGGGTCTAACTTTAGGCACTTAATTCCCTGCTTAGAAGCGGGATGATTTCACAAGTACCAGACAGCCCCATGTAACTCTCTCTGTAATTAATGTTCAACATCTGCAAAATGGTGCCAAAAAGTACCTAAATAGGGACATAACTGCTTCAGTTCAAGCCCCCACTTTAGGTTTCTGTGCCAATGTTATATTATCTGCAATCTCTAGTTATTACATATTTACATGTATGGTTTTCCATTAATTTAAAAAAAATTAGCTGTGATATCTATCATCTCTGTATGGTAAGTCCATATAAAGTTATCACCAGAAATAAGCCATCCACTTTTGGCCTAAGTAGGCATGGCTTCTTTGCCACATTGGCAGAGCACATTTTTCAGTATATGTACATGGTCTATCTTAGCCCTGATTTGGAAAACAGTTATGCACATGACGCACAAGAGTTACTTTACTCAGGTGAGTAGACACATTGAAGTCAATTGGACTAATCACATTAACAAAGTTAAGCATGTGCATAAATATTTGCAGGCTTGGGTCTATTATCTGAGTCTTCAAAGTTACAGTTAAGTGTTGCACATACAATGGCAGGATTTCCTCAACCTAATAATTCTAAGCATTATTGTTTGATAGGATATGATTTAAAAACAATATAGGAAGAGAAAGGAAACAAAGCTCTTGTGTCTAAATCATTTACCAGTTAGTTGTGTTTCCCTAAAGTGGTAAAATTTTCATCCTGGTATTTGAAATAAGCATAAAAGTGTGATGTTCCTCTGATAACCATCTAGATCAATACCTTCAGCGTTACATTTTTGGTAAGTGGAAGGGTTATGAGAGGTTAACGGGTTTGCACTATTTCATGAATGCTTTAGATTTTCTGCATTGCCTTACTGCTTTCAGAAGCATGCTTTCAAATATTTAAGGGCTCTCAATTTCTCCCCCCCCTTTCTTTATGTATGACTCAGGTATACAAGTGTAAAAATAAAAGACAGCTTTTAATAAGGACTGCTTTTTTTCTTTAGCACTACACAGTGAACAATGTAAACGTGTTCATTCTGAAAAATACAATATAGAATTAACACTGCTAGAGTAGCAGCATTCCAAGTCAAAATCTGACATCCATTCTTTAGTTACCTGAAGTGTCAAGGGAAGTGGTCTTTAATAATATGTAACACAAGCGACAGAGTATGAGACTCTACAAAAACCATAGCCAATTATTTTGTAAAACTGAATGAGTACTGTATACCATAAATAAAATACAGATCCTGTGAAGTGTTACACCCACCTATTACACTTTCTACCAGTTAGATTGCAAGTTCTTTGGGACAAAGACCGTCTTCTACTGTGTATATGTACAGTGCCCAGTACTATAGGGCCCCAATCATAAGTGAAGCATCTGGAGTACTAATCCTCTACTGCAGTGTTGATAAAATTGCTAGCAGTTCCGCAAGGAAAAAAATACCATAACCCCTATACTTTAATTCCTGAAGTAATTTTTTCGGTTAAAGAAATCTCTCAGCCTGGCCTGATTTGTCAATAGCATCAGATCCAGTATGTACTCCTGTCCCATCTCCATCCCTTCATACAGCTAATCATTTACAGATGTCATCTCTTTCAAAATGTGTGCCCAGTCATGAGTCTGAAAATATTGTGATTAAAGTTCTATCTTCGATATTATTTCCACATTCATTCTAGTATGAGAATTCTGAAACACTTCCCTATGAATACTCACTTTAGGAAACGTTTTCCAAAAGCATTCTACAAAATTAACTGGAACAGATAATACATTGCTAGCAAGCAGGCACCAAGAGAATTCTTATAGCGCATTGTCCTGCTTGATTTTCCCACTGCCTGATCTTCTTCCATGTTGCAATCTTTAATGAAAATGTTGGTATGTATCGCACTCTCAGGACCTATTTCTCATTTGCATCACTTCTGCTATATAAAAGTGGATGTAAATATAATTTATACCTGAAGGGCCTAGTGTAAATGAAAATCTGACCCTCAATATATTTTATTTTATGTTTTTAATTTCAATGTACGTCTTACCACATTTGAAATCCCCTAATTTTTTTTTTAAAAAAGGTATTCCACCTGGCAATTTGGGGAAGAGAATGTTTCAGATTTACCAATAAAAATATTGCTGATGGCCTGATAATTATAGCTTATCTCCTCTAAACATTATTGTGGAGAATTAATTCAATGTGGCAAAGATTGCTTCTTTCAGGCCCCTCTGTTCTTTATTACTGTAAAACCAGACAACATGCTTGGTGCTGTACATAGAAAAAAAGAAAACCCAAATCCTTCACAATACACAGAAAAATAGAAGATGAGACACAATGGGAAGTCCAGAGGGAAACAGAATTTTATTCTAAAATATTTAATCTATGAGTGAGGCCTGGAATTGATGCTAGAGGTACAACAACATTATTTTGAAATAATCTACATTTCTACTCTTCAGTACTGTACTGGCAATTCAGCTTTTGCTCATACCAGCATAACTCCACTGGCTTCAGTGGTGTTACTTTTTTATACCAGTGTGAAGATGAGGAGAATCAGGCCCTATATCTTCATTGTCTCAGTCAAGTTTTTATGTTAGTCTTTTATTGTAATCCATGTGCGCTTGTCGGATAGTTCTTGTGCTTAAGATTCCATCAGGAAATGCCCAGTCTGGTGCTAATTTAAAAACATATGCCTTCAATCTTCCATGCCCTGCCCCCCATACTTGTCAAATAGATGAAGTATTTAGGACTCATTCATGCCGTCTCAGTTCTGTCATTTCCTAGAACTCTTTAAAAGATGATCAATAGGGGGAAAACAATCTAACCTTGTAAATATTAATAAACTCATACAAATAATGCCATTGTAAAACCTCCACAAGCATGGGTTTAATTCTGGAAAAGTCTTCACAGTCAAGTATAAATCAGTAGAAAGAAGTCATCACTCAGTGCATTTTTGGCATGTTATATTTCACCATCTGGATCATTTGTAATATGCTTAGAACAAAAGGGAACAAGATAGAAAAAAAATCATGTGCTACTCATATGTCTTTTGTTTTCTTCTTGTCAGACTGGTTCATTTCTTAATGTTCTATAATTTCAATTATGCTTCCACATAATTTACATGAAGTAAAGAAGACGTTCTAGCAGCTGTTGCTCAGAGCAATAAATCATTCTAAGAAGCCCTTATGTGTAATTATAACTTCATATTGTTCCAATGTCATCCATCTCTCGGTCATGCATTCTGATTGTCACAGTCACACATTGTTGTGATCCAGGTGTAGAGTTAGAAGTCTATCTGACCAATTATCTTCCCCATTATCAGATACTCTCATTTTCCCCCATATCTGAATTTGAGTGAGAAATATCTTGAAACAGATCCACACAACTTTAATAGCTCTATAATTCTACAATATAAATGAGAAGACTTGTTTCATTTTTCTTTTAGAGTTTTTTTTCCTTCCCTAAACAAAGCTGTTTTTAATCAGCAATGCATCTTTGTGGGACAAAAATAAATGAGATAAAGTAATATAACTTAGACTACAAGTATGGCAATCAAGATGGCAAATAAACAAACAAACAAAAAACCCATAGCTAAAAATGTGTGGAAAGGCAGCAAGGGTTGGGTATGGAAGTAGAAATATTATTTCCTTGCAAACAGAGTCATGACTAAACAAGTGCATTGACATGGGTCTTCTGAACTTTTGTAGACATTGGTCAATGTTTGTGGATTTGACCAGAATATAATCCCTCTTGACTTCTAGTAGGTCAGGGCGGGGGGGGGGGGGGGGGGGGGGGAGGGACTTTACTTTAAATAACCTAATCACACAGCACTACTTCTGACACAAAGTAAAAGTCTTCTTTTATACAGCGTTACTTGAAGTAGCCAATTTCCCAGCACTAACCCTAATTCCATCACCTAGCACAGCTGGATGAATTACACGCAGGGCTTGTCTACATTACCCACTGGATCGATGGGAGCGATCAATCCAGCAGGGGTCGATTTATAACGTCTCGTCTAGACACGATAAATCAACCTCTGAGTGCTCTCCCGTTGACTCCAGTACTCCACCAGGGTGAGAGGCGCAGGTGGAGTTGACGGGGGAGCATCAGCCGTCAACTTACTGCAGTGAAGACACCGAGGTAAGTAGATCTAAGTACATCGACTTCAGCTACGTTATTCACGGAGCTGAAGTTGTGTAATTTAGATCGATCCCCCACCCCCACACACGGTGTAGACCAGGCCTCAGTAAATAAATCATTTGATGAATCTTGTTTCTTTTTCTGTTTGAGATTGTTTGAGCACGTTGCCTTTTTTTGGAGGATAATTCTTGGTTTCTAGGACTGTGATATCCTCCTCTACTGCATATACAAATACTAAGGCCTAAGAATAAAAGAAAACATATTGGCAACAAAAGTAAAACAATCAGAACACTTGACATTACATAACAGAAATCCTAGGAAATGTTTATTTTTTTAAAAGTCCTGAAACAAGTTACTGTTCTAATGTGATGAAAAAGGAAGTGGAAAGAAAAGTTAAAGATTGAAATTCACCTGAGCAAAGGGCTGAAAACCTACCTACCACTTCACGGCTGCATGAAGCCCTCAGCATATGCTTTAAGTTCTGAAAGGACTTTGTGGAGGCCTTCTGCACATGGGTGAAATTCACACATGCTGCCCACTGGGGAAACACAAAACTAGAGAGAGTTTTGATGCCTTGCTGTATTTGCCAATAAATATACTGATTGATCCTACAGCTGAAAAACTTACCATTAGTGAGCGAACGGTAATTGCGAGGAAAAAGGATCTCAGGAATTAGCTTAAAAGCCTTCTCTTAATGGAAAGAGGATTCTCCATATAATTATCTGCTTTGGAATTTTCCTGGTTAAAGATCATTTGAAAGATTTGTCCCCTCCCCCCAGTAGAAAGGAAAGAACTTTAAGTGAAAATATGCTCCTTTTTTGCAGGAAATAGCTGTCACTGCCATCCCAAGGATGTAAAAGAGCATAACAAAATTATGCATTGCTTCAGTGATTCTCACTATTACACTTGCCTGATGTGCAATTAAAACTACTACTAAATGGATACTGAGGTATAAATTTTAATATTAGGAATTGATTTGTCTAGTTCCCGTCTCACAGCCCTCTTTCCAGAATGGGATTGAGTGTCACAATTTAGAAACTACAATTTTTTAAACAGTCCCACCATTTAAGTGTGGTTTCACCATTTTAATACCTTTGTAAATTGTTTCTGTAAACACACACTGTAATGACATATTATGCCACAGAGCTATCTCAAAACAGGACTGCACAATGCTCGTCCTCACCATGACAGGTTAATTATGAAAACTCTCAAAGAGACTTAGGAATTAGCCAATTGTCCTTGGTGGATTGGCAGCAGAAAATAAGTTCTCTGCACCTCAGAATATACTAATTAAAAAACAGTGTTTCAATTTTATGTTCATGGTTAATAACAGGCAGTGTTCCGTTGAATGCACTGTACATTCAACAATATTTGTTTTTGTTATGTTACCTTTCTATTCATAATACAGCCATCAATCTAAAGAAAGCTTTAGGCAAAAAAAGGGGAGATAAAATAAATGGTTTTCATTTAAGCTTGCGGTCTCTCACAGCTTTCTCAATCTGAAACAGCAGGTAAAAGGTAGTTTTCTCTAAGATTACATTTTATTTTTGCATGTTGACTTGGAATCGCTAAATAAAATAGCAAATTCTGATGTATTGTTGCATTCTATTAAATCTCTCTTTGGTAACATCAAAGGCTGAAGCATTTCAGAGAGTCATTTGTATCCTTGGTAAATAACATTTCTAAAGTAAAATAACAGTTCATTTAAAAAAAATGCTTGGCCTTCACCATGTTGGGCATTTTTTCCTAACAAGTATAATAGAGGCAATAAACATTACAGTTATCAAATTAGTATGCATCAAAGAAACAGAAAAGTCAATTTATAAAGCACCACATGCTAGGCTGTCAGTTTTTCAGTCAACACAGGCACACAACAGGGTTGTATGCATGGGGCAAAAAGCACAGGTCCTTAAAAACTTTTATGCGCATGCTTAATTTTACTCAGGTGACTATAACCAAAAATCAACCAACCTACTTGAGTAAAGTTAAGCACTAATTTTCATGATCATGTATATCCGGATTCCTGGAGAATGTTATAGGGCTTATCATGGGCCAGATTGTGACACTCCTGTCATAGTAAGCACTAAGACTCATTGGCTCCAATGAGGTTATTATTATGGGTAAATACTCGCCCATGAACTAGTGTTGAACAATCTAGCCTTAATTGGTTATTTTCTTTATTCAATTATTTTTGTGAATTTCTGTACTGAATGCTTTTGGTTGCTGAACCATAGATCCCTTACATGAAACTTGGTAAGTACAGTTGTCCAACTAAGTGAAGGTGGACCGGTCTTTAATAAAATGAGCCACTACTTCAGCAAGGAAATATTATTACTTGTCTCAGACATAACTCCATAACTCCCAAAACATTTTGTCTGGGTGATGTTGGGGGGGGGGGGGGGGGGAGAAAGGAGATGGCTTAGGTTGGTAATAAGTGTCTCATTGTAAACGACTCTGCTAGCAGCGGCCCCACCAAATCCAATAAACTAAAGCTTCTTCAGCAAAAATTAACCTTTAAAAAGTTATATGAATCTGAAAAAAAAATTGAAGAGTTTACTCAAAGAAATGACATTGATGGACTTAAAATAGCATTGAGAGCCAGAAAACAGCCACATACTATGGTGTTTAAACAAAGATTATGGGTGAAATTACCATCCCTACTCCAGCCCCTATTTGCCAAGTAAAATAGTAGTAGCTTAATGTATCCCTAAAAGCCCTACCACCATATGGGGAAGGATTCCCTCAGCAAAAGCTGAAGGCTGCCTGCTAAGGATCTCCTCACAAGTTCTAGAATAGAGGCCATGCTGGTGGTGGGGCTGGGAGCAGGAGGAACATAACAGGAGAGGCTGCCGTTAGAGAGGGCTAAATTATGCTGAGGGCCTCTCCAGCCTTCAGAGCAGACCAAGATGAGGAGAACTCAAAGATGATTAAAACCATTGTAGCCCAGTTCTTCTGCGCTGTGAATTCTGTGCTGTAGCACTCAAAAGGTGCAATAGAAAATCTCACTCAAAGAACCAATGCTGAGAAAATGAGATTCAGATAGTCAAATTCATATATTCAGCACACCTGATCTTGATAGTGGAATACATGCTCATGATCGTATTGAAATTCAGTTATTGATAGTATAGAACTTTGGTCTGCATAGTAGATCAGTATATGCTTGTTCTAGGGCTTGATCCTGCAAGAGATCCCACTGATTTCAGTGGTTCAGGACCATGTGTTGGATTGGCAGGGGGCAGAAGAAGTAGTAGTACTACGGGTTCAAAGAAAGATTTTTTTTTCCCAAACAATTGGCATTTTGAGACCTTTTTACATGAAAGGTGACATACAAATCTCTTAAAATCATTGGTAAATTAATAAAGTGCCAATTTTGGGCTATGAAAATGATCCAACTGGATTAAAATGCCAACATGCTCCTTCACCCACCCTCCTATAAAAGCAATGGTATGTCCCAATTCTCCTCTCCCCCCCCCCCCCCCGTGGGCATATTGATAGCGCAGAGAGGAGATATCACATTAGATTTACAATAAAGACAGAGCATGCTCTGTTATTATACACAAAACTACACATATACTACAAAACTAGAAGCAAAACTTCCTCTTCTCATTGATGGTGCTTTGATGTCACCACATACATAGATGCGGAAGCAGGTAAGTACGAGGTACTAATAAAATTTAAAATTTCCTGTCTAATGCTCTTTGGAGTAGAAATATTTCAATATAATTACAGGAAAGTTAATAGGTGCTGGAACTAGGGGGGCTGCTGCACCCCCCCCCCCGGCTTGAAGGGCTTATAGTTTGGTTCAATTGCTCTCAGCACCCCCATTATACAAATTGTTCCAGCATCCCCAGAATAGTTGTAATAATTATTAAACAAATGTATGCAATAGGTTTTCCATTTAACCTATAAACAGATGTTGCGTATTTCTGTGGTTTGCACCACTGTTGGGCTGAGACAGGATGTAGATCAATTTCCACCATCCGCCACTCCAAACATTAATTAATGCCAAGATACAAACTCACTAAAACACTATTTATAAATTGAAACACTGACAGGCCCTTAAATTAGACTATCTTGAACAGGAGTGCTATAGTACTTACATGAAAGAGAATAATTAATATCAAGCAGGTTTAAGAGCAACGCAATTAATCATCAGACAGCCTGTTCAGATTTTAGAGTCTGAAGTAAATATATTTCAGTCTTCGGCGACATTACTGAAACAGGTTTGGTATGATGCTGGAAATCCAGTATAGCATGTAAATACTAATGCTAATATTCTTCAAGTCAGTGGGGCTCTGTGTGGGTGCAGAGATCTTTGTGGATCTGATTGCAGGACAGAGGACAGTGACTAAGATCTTTGGGGCAGGCGCTGCATTTACTTATAAACCCGTGCAGCCACCTAGTTCAGTGGGGCCCTGATCACGAGTGGGACCGCTGGATGTTACTGCAATACAAATATTAATTAATAATAATAATAATAATATTGAGTACTTGTTGCTGATTTTAATGACACTGCCATTATCTTGATAGAATTAGTTTTATTTTACCCACTTGGTTATTTGTAAACCTTGTATTATCTGCAATCTGGTGACACAAAAACCCGAAACACGGACATTGGGAATAAAAATATAACAAAATACCAAACCAGCTGAGGATCTCAAGGGCTTAACTAAAGTTAAGTGCCACATTACTATGAGATGAGGATATAGTTTCCCCATCAGCAAAATGGGGCTAAGGCACAGAGGGGGTTAACAGCCTGGTTTTCAGAGGTGTGGAGTGAGAGCAACAAGTGCTTGTCCCCTCTGAAAAGAAAATCAGACCATTAAAGTTACTTGACCAAGGTAATCATAAAGCAAGTCAGTGGGGATAGCTGGGAACAGACCACAGCGTGCCCGGTCAGCTCCTTAGTCCCAACATTAGGCTCCACTCCCATTTAAGAACATGGGGATTATTTCCCCTCCCCGCATTAATGTTTTTTTCCTTCCGGCAAGGAGGGAAGGATAAAGTTAAAAAAAGAGGGAAGCAGCAATATATTTTCACAGCAACACTGCCAGAAACTAGAGTTTAGTTGGTAGTTTTAATCTAGCTCTCATTTCCAATTCAGCAAAAAATGCAAAGATGTTGACTAATGACCTGAAACACAGTGGGTGACTGCATAAATCAAAAACCTTTTCAATTCTAATTCTAAAAGTTCTAAGATATCTTTAGGTCAGGAGTATCAAAATCTTGTTTTAACATAAAATAATACCTGTCTCATAGCAAAATATAATCTTTGGCAGGAATAAAAAGATCAAAGGATAACTTAGATAAAAATCACGCTAAGCCCTTTTTGAAAAGCACACTCCTAAGTACTGCAACTTAAAACCTAGCTAAAGGAAAAAGAATCTTCATTCTGAGATAAGAGGATATTGTAGTTTGATTTGCTCAAACATTTTAGATGATTGTAGTTATGTTAAGAGTAAATATTAATCTTTCCAGTCCCATTTTGTTTTAGTGCCTGCCAGTATTCCCACCCCCTCAAAGACAATTACAAGAGTCATTCCAAGAATGCAGAGAGAAGATATATTCAATTCACATAGGTCTGCAAAATCATCACTGTCCTCAATGGCAACTGCCTGCATAAAATGAAGACTATACCCAACTAGGAGAAGGTATACTCAAGTGCATGGAAGCTTTGCCATTGCCTTCAATGGGAGCACATCTGTGGAGTGTAAGGGTGAAATTCACCTGTGCCCAGAGGGCCAGCACTAGCTCTGATTGGGAAATGTATTTTGTTTCCTGGGAGAAAATCCTGAATGGGGAAGAGAAAAAAAAAAAAAACACCACACCTTAAAATTTGATAGGAATTTTTGCTGAACTTTTGGGGTTCTCACTGAAAAGCTCCAAACCCTGACATTTTTCAGTTGCAGGTTTTTGGTTTTTCAATTAAAAAAAACCCACAAAATTTAGACAAAAAAATGAACATTTTTTATTCTCTCAGCTCATTTGTCAACAACCCCCATGTGCTCCCCAAATATTATTTGGAGGGGGGAGAGGGGTAAAATGCAAACATTCCCATTTTGACTTTTGGAGGGGGGAGGGTCAAAAATGCTTAGTGAAAATTTCTCAACCAGCTCTAGCTAGCACAAGGCCCGGGTATAGTCTAAGGCCCACTTAAGTCTTATGACCCAGATCCTCAGAGATATTTAGGTATGTAACTGCCATTTAAACAAGTAGGAAACACCTAAATACCTTTAAGGATCTGGGTCTATGCGCTGACTCTCTGCAGAGAATTGAATTTCAGCCTAGGTGAAATAGAACCCTTCTGCCTCTTATCACTCATATGTTCAAGTTGCAAGGCTATATATCATGAAACTAGTGTATTTTGACACTTCAAATCTGTCAAATGCTCATGGAGTTATGTGTCTGCTCTCTCGATAAGCCAGCCTCACAAGGAAATCTCACAGGAAAATGGCCTGGTTAATCATTACTATTAAGTATTTGTATTGCAGTAGCATTAGAAGCCTCAGCCATGGACCATGACTCCATTGTGCCAGGCCCTGTACACAAAGAGAACAAAAAGATGGTCTCTGCCCCCCAAGAGCTTACAGTCTAAATAGCCAGTTTGAAATTCTCTCATCACCATCGGGGATATTCTCCAAACTGTCCACTGGAATACAAGGGGAAGAAAAGATCTCCCAACGACACCTGACCCTGTTTTTTTAATGCATTTTTTTTTGTAAGTCGTAACTTCAAAATTAGACACTGAGCTTGTGCTTTCAAAATATGAGTATTTGTGCTTAAATAGCTAATTCTGTGTGTATATATTTAGATTTATTTATTTCTGTACTGTTATGGTATTTTGTATTACACCCAAAATGTTTTCTTTTTTTTTTAAATCTTCAGATTATAGATTAAGCAACATTAGCAGAAGTACCTGTGTGTCTAATGTCCGTAACCATTTTGCATACAAAAATGTACACTTTACATGCACAAAAAACTTGGTTGTGCATGCATCTAGTCTTATGGAAACAATTCAGGCACCTAGTTTTGATAATTTATCCCTCTGGGGCAAGGAAACAAACAAAAAAATACCAGATGTGCAAAATGGCACATTTTTAGCTCCTCATAATCCCAATGACCATGACAGCCATTTAGACAGCCATTTCTGACAGCAGATTGTGTTCTTA
This sequence comes from Chrysemys picta bellii, assembly GCF_011386835.1. Lineage (NCBI taxonomy): Eukaryota > Metazoa > Chordata > Testudines > Emydidae > Chrysemys > Chrysemys picta. Next base: position 115,087,214 of record NC_088796.1, read on the forward strand.
CCAAGAAACAAAAGCCAATAGTTGCCCTATTAAATTTTACATAAAATCTTTTCGATGTTTTATTTTGTCACATTTGCTCTACTTTTTTTATGATGGAAAACCAGGCCACTTGTATGTAGATGCCTAAATATGAATTTAGCGGACTATCTTTAGGCATCAAAAATTGCAAATGTTGGCTTCAGATTTTAAGGTCGTATCTGAAAACTCGGTATTCTAAGAGAAGGAGAAATAGTGTCGGAAGAAGGAAAGGAAGTTACCATGCTTTAGAGAGAGTGGATGCTTTTCTAAGTATACCGCTAAACCATGTATTAAGGATGATTTTAATCCTTGACTTGTAAAATCACTTCCAAAGAATTTTTCCTCGGGATTTTTTGCATCTTTGCAACACACTAGATTATATTTCAAAATACCCTCACAGAAGTATGACAGGTCTCTACATAATGACTTGAGCCTCCCCTCCCCCATTATCATTTGAATTTCAGTAGCATCTAGATGCCCCTCTCACACGTTGTCATCTTTGGAAAATGTCTCAATTCAGACACTGCAAAAGATCCCCACATAGTGAACTGGAACTGAAACCAGTCACTCCAAATAACTTAGTCTTGCTGTTTAGATCGCAGTTTAGGGCTAAGGGGTGAAATCCCTGCCCCATGGAAGTCAAAGGCAAAACATCTTTACTTCAATGGATCCAGAAATTCACCCAAAAGGTCCATTAGTAATTACACCCATACCAATACTATTTTAAAGCATTTTAGAATAGCTAGATGCTAGACTAAAATAGTTCATTGTTTTGGTTTAGTGCTTAATATATATTTTAAAATGTGTGGTTATAGAAAGGAATGTTCAGCAAAATGTGTGTGTAAACATTCACAGCACATTCATGGAAGCCATTTTTAAACCGCTATCTTGTGAGTTTTAAAGACACCAAACATGATTACAAAAGGCTAATGTCATAGAGGTTTCCTCCCTCCCCACCCCCCCAATCCTTTTAGCTATATGATCAAGAAATGGCTCAATCCCACTCGCATGAGCAGAGACTACAGAAATGAGTAATGGATGCAGGATCAGATCCAAGGAAGACAGTAAGTTTCTCATTGCTGTTGCCTGATGTTTGTGTAAAATGGTTGTCAGCATAAGACTTTCCATATTATAATTGAGTTGAGATTTTTATATAAAATTTTTAAATTCCTGAAACTTGCTCAATAAAATCAGTTTCTAAACAAATTCAATATCACGGGAAATTTTTTTTATGCATTGGTTCAAATTCAAGTAGTAAATCGTTTTCGGATACTCTTACTATTCTACTATAAGAGTCTGAATGCCATTAAAAATGGTAATGGATTTTTAAAAGGCTTGGCACAGAGCCTTCCATTATATTGCAGAATATTTACAGTTGTATCCCAAAGAATAATGAGTTAGAGAAAATGTGCAAGTGCCAAAAGTCATGGGGAACTCTTGTACAGACCTGTTTTCTTCATAACTATGATTAGCAAGATGTTTGTGGTGCCAAGGTGGGCCCTTCAAAAGTGCTTCAGTGACTTAGGAGCCCAGGTCCCATTAAACATCATTGGGATTTGTGCTTTTGAATTACTTAGGTACTTTGGAAAATTCTAAAGACTATTACAGATTTTTGTTGGGAGTAACTCTTGGAGATCGGTTGACGAAGCTCAGAAATAGTGTATTATTCTGAGTACGTCTGTGGCCCTTGCATAGATCCATTGTTTCACCTGTTGGGCCAGATTCAGGGGTATATTGCTTTGTGCAGCTCTGGTGATACAAAGCAGCCACAAACCTGGCCTCAAGGACCAGATAAACTGGTGATATGGCTACCTGGCTTTCCCAAAGTGGTTCGAAACTGCCAGGGGGTCCTAGAGAAACTAGCCCATCTTTTCTAAAGTCAAGAAATGACAATCCTATTTTCTCAGAATGAAAATGCGGTCTTATGAATAATGCATGAGACTCTTTTAAAGTTTGCTCATGGTAATAAAAACGGCTATGTAAGACCACCACCTTCTTATTCAACAGATCCATTCCCAGTTTGCATTCCATACCAAGTCTCCTTACTTTACTGACAAAATTAATATTTAATTATTTTTCAAACATTTTTGTTTACCCCTATTAGCACTGCAAAGCAAATACAGCTCAGTGCAGCGGGGGTTGGGAGACACATTAGAGAATCACCTCTCTGGGATATCTGGCTACAGTTTGGCTGCTGGTGCAAGTTAAAACAGCTTCAGAACCATTTCAACTTGGCCATCTAAGGGACCCCAAGGGGCCAATACACTGTATGAGATTGTCAGACCACATTGCTCTTCTGCCATACCCCCGCCCATTCCCTATAACCTGTAAAAGGAAGTTTTCTGGTCCCTTTGTGCTATAGGACTAGCACAAAGAGGCTGGATTAGTAGCATGGTTCCTTGTATTTAGGGAGGTCAATTTACAGTATTTTATTGTGATGCAGTCCTATATTTGGCTTGCAAGAAGGCACAATCTGTAAAACTAGCTAGGTGTATAGTTAGTTCCAGAAGTTCCAGTATCTGTACCAAACACATTTGGGGTCCAGGGATGTAGGTTTTATACATACACACTCGCACCCTTTTATTTCTTATTTGTTCAATACCTTGCCAGCTTTTGTACATTGGCACATGCTTTGTAATAATTCCCAGCAGCATATGGGTAATTAACCTTTGAAAATTATACTTTCCATTACATTGGTATGATATTTTGTAGAGAGAAACAAATTGTCTAATTTATTAAAATTAGATCTGGTCAAAAAATTAGATCTAGTTTTCAAAATTTCAACCAATATTTTGATGAAAACTTTTCACCATTTTTGATCACTGATTTCTGTGCTCAATACAAGTCTCGCTCATGTAGTCCATAATTAATTTTATCTAGTTTCCTTCTAGATAATAGTGAAATCTCTAACACATTTATCTTCTAATTTAGATATTGGTTTGAGGGGAAGTGTTGATTGACAGCTGTCCATCTCTTTCTGGGAGCAGGTGGAGAATGAGATGAGGAGGAGAACAGTTCAAAAGACATTCAGATTTTTAATCGCTCCCCAAAAGAACCTCTTATGTAATATCACATAGCTGGATGTATTGGTAACAGGTGTTTGATTATTGCCATTTATGATCAGCTTACTCGAAAGTAAAGAATTTCCTCTGTTTCTAAAATACACCATTAATTAAAAACAAACATGTCTAGGTATGATTCCCTCAGTCTTCTCAGGTAATTTGTTGTCTCTTTGAGAATCTCCACGTTAACATGCTGCCATCCAGATGGATGGCTCGTCAGTAATCCCTTTGAATGCAAGGACTTCATTCCAAGTATTCCAAATTAATTTTTTTAAAGATTATTTGAAGTGTTGGTGCTTATAGAAGTAAGAGACTAGCTAGAACTCCAAAGTAAGTGAACAAGACCCTTTCTTTCTTTCCCACTAAGTTTGGCAGCCTGCTACTGGGGAGGTTCCAGTGGGATAGTGCCTTAAAAAGCAAAAAGCCAAGTCTACCATCATTAATTAGCTCTTACTCAGACACAAATACCACAGCTATTCAAAATTGTTTTGGTTTATATCCTGAAAACGCCCCTTTAATAATGTATTAGGAAGAGAGCCTGAGACATAAGCCCTTGTATTAGAGGCCTGTTGTGAGGCAGGACCTGCTTACAGAACTTGGCAAGAACAGGGCTGATATTGCAGAAATACACGTTTTTAAGAAATGCGAGTCACAGAGTACTTATGCAAACACATATCCAATATTAAGGATGGTACAAAAACTTTTCTCAAGGATAACAGGAACACATTGATGCCTCCTAAAAGATAAGGTCATGTCAAAGGTGGTGTTGCGGGGGAAGGGAGTGTAAGACATAATGGAGCATACAGACCTATGAAAAGCCTAGTGGGCAACTGACCTCTTCCCTGATAGCAAGTGATGCTCCTGATTTAAAACTAAATAAGACAGAGGCAGAATAATGTAATACAAACAGCACAGCAAGAAGCGCCGACATATGAAGCAAGGTAAAAAGAGAAGTTATTCTGAAACAGCTGAATAAGAACAGTTTACATACTAAGACTTCTGTGCACAAAGGAGGTTGAGGAACCAAACTAAAGAACTAGAAGTGAAATATGATCTAGTGACACTCTCAAAGCTTGCAGTTCCAAGATTCTTACAATGTCAAGTCAACATGGATGACTAGTAAAATCAATAGGCCCAGTTCTGCTCAGATGTACCCACTTACAAAGCTTAATTTCATTCATAATTCAAAAGCATTAAAGAGTATAGGAGCTACTCCAAAACATGCTTGAATAAGTGCTTCAGGTTGTAAGTTGGTTTAATTGAAGGACTGCAAGTAAACACCTAATTCCCCCTCAACACACACACACACACACACACACACACACACACACACAATGTTTAGGGGGAAAAAAAACAGGAAAGAAGCTTTTTTTTAAAACCTTCTACATCCACCACAGAAGCTTTTATGGCAACAGGAGCAATATATTGTATGTAATAATAATAGTACTTCATACTCTTAGTTCTGGGAAATAATGCTAAGTAGCTACAAATGCTCATTTCAAGCTGTCTTTTCTCTGTTGCTACAGCTATACACTGTCCTCATGTCTGGTGAAATGTATTTATGTGCAAGAGAAAAGAGAACAGAAACAAAAAAGTGCATACCTACATTTGGAGAGGTGTGCATGTGTGCATTTTGGAATGAAAATAGCTGTACAATATTGCTATATTATAATGCTTTTTCCAATTCAAAATTGCTTTACAAAACTATACTGCACAGCACATCATCTGTCATTGATTTCACCTGTCAATACAGCCATAGGAACGCTACAGGGAATATTGCAGTGGGTATAATAAGGACAATGAGGATGGTCACCACCCTTGACTTTGCAGAAACTCAAAAATGTGTGTATAATTTTTTTGTGAAAAATGTTTTTAAAATTGATGTATAGGTTTGGTTGAAGTTTTTCAAAAATTTGGAATTTCAATTATTTATTTTCCCCATGAAAAAAATCTCAAATGTCATGAATATTTCTCTACATGTTTTGATCAGCTCTAATGCAGAACAATTTGAGAGACAGGAAATGTAGTAGAATCTTATAAAAAGGAGGACAGTGATCAGTAATTCTCTATGTTCACTGAGGGCAAGACAAAAAGTAATGAGCTTGATCAGCAGCAAGGGAGATCCAGGTTAGATGTTAGGGCAGTTCCAATGATAAAGGGTAGTTAAGTAGTAGAGCTGTTATCAAAGGAGGTTATAGAATCCCCATCCCTGGAGATTTTTAAGTACAGGTTGGAAGCACATCTGCCAGGGATGGTCTACAAATGTACCCCTATTGGGAGCTCAGATATAAGAAGTGAGTGAAAGTCCATGAAATGTCACAAATAATCTATAACTAGAAAAGTTGATGGGAAAAGCTGAAAAAGCGAGAGAGACAGACACACTGAATTAATCCAAACAAAAAAAGGCTTAAATGATATAACTCAAGAATGGTGTTAAAATCACGCCTGGCAAACAAGAAAAGTGTGGGACCAGAAATCAATGAACCAAAATTGGCGTGTCAGAAATTAGGCCTAATTGGTCAACAATACAACAAGGGGGATGAACAGTTCTGCCCAGCAATCCCATTTGGGCACCTTAGTAAGTAAAAAAAAAAAAAAAGACATTGGCTGTCTGACAACAACTGCTGTCTGAAAGACTGTGGACTGGAAGGAATAAGGTTCACCACCATGGCTGCCACACTCACCATGTCCTGTGACCCGGGGATCCACCATGTTAGGCCTACATCGTCCTGAGCCTGAGAGGTGTCTTGATCACATCAGGCCAAACAAGGACCCAGATGAGATTGCCACCTCCACTGGCTTAGGCTAATCTTGCATTTTGTGTGTATTGGAAAATGGAGGCAATATGAATCTTTTTATGCCTGTGTGTTTGATGAGAAAAGCACACCAGCATCTGAAGCACCATGGCTTTGGTACGTGACATTCATTGATTATGTTAACTTAACATAAATTGGCCACTTGCAAGTTATGCTTGTTAGAATTTCAAAAAAAGTACCATGCAAATGCTTACTTAGTTTTGGCTTTTTTTTTTTCCAGGATGCATCATCTGAAATGCGAGAAACTGCAACTGACCTCAGCATTCCCCCTCACCCCAGTTATTTCAATAGATTCCCCAATAGATCACTACAACTTCCCCATGTTTCATGGCTCACTGCAGTGAGTGTAGTCACCTATCCAGTTGAAGATTTCTGACTCCAGGCCAGGACTTACAAAGTGTGTTAAACTTTTGGGTATCACAAACTGTATTCCTCAGTCTTCAACCTAAAGAGCCACGGAGCTATAGAGTCTGTGTGTGTCCAGCATCCTAAATAAATAATCCTGTGTGTTTATTACAACTGATTCCTGTCTCTTTTCTATCTTGAAGAACAGAAACATGGCTTTTGCTATAAATTCTTCCTGGGCAGCAGCCCAGGTGCTAACTGAACTCTATATATGCAAGTGCTAGGACTTGTCAGCATGGTTAGTACAGCTTGTCAGTTATAGGAGGCAAATAGCATATATTAAACCAAACATCAGCAAGAACTGATAGGTTCTGGATACCGCTACCACTCTGAATGAGAGGAATCAGCTGATGGGGCTGATGGTGATAGAAATTTTAACTAGTTCATTATTTTAAATAGGGAGAACGTTACAGGCCAGGTCCCCAGCTGATGAAATCAGCATGGCTCCATATAGGTCACAGGAACTATGCTAATTTACACCCACTGACCCTAGTTTTGTAAGCAACTCACAAGCTGCTAAAATAGTTGTTCCAAATCAGTATTGTTACTTCCCATCCATAAAAAGAATTTTATGACTGTCTGCATTTGACAGTCCAAGAGAATCAAACAAATAGCCAGCAAAATTATGCTTTAAACTTTATACTACCCTCATACTGTCGACACTAATCTTCTTTAAGAGGGAATAACCACCTCTTACCCCCCCACACACAATAAAGTGCCAACTGAATTTAAATAAATACTGCCAAGTGCATTTAAATAAATACTGCATGAAGACAGAATTTCTGAGCAGTCTAATTTCTGCAATACATTTCCAAGTCAATCTCAACATCTACTTGCACACAGCACAATACTACTTAAAGCAAACACAGATTATAAGTGAACAGTCCATTTTAGCCTCTACGCAACAGAAAACAGTGTTTGATATCCAAACAGTAATGCATTTTTGTAACATGGTGAATTTTTGTGTAATTATTAGTTTTCATTCTGTCCATCTTGTATTAGTTTTTGCTTTTGAAAATTTCCTAAGTGTCCACTTTTGTCCTTTTTTCTTTCGTTAGCGTAGGTTTGATCTGACTTTATAGATGTAATCTGCTGCTTACTTTGCGGTAGTTCTGAGGGAGGTGGACAAAATGTCCAACTATGTTCCACACAAGCACTAGTCATTGGAATTTCAATGGAACCATATTCGGTTAGAATATACACTTCTGACTAAATCAAAACGCTTTGCAAAATTGGGTTGATTGGACTGGAATTTTGTTTTGGAAGGAAACCAGACTGTCTGAAAAGTGAACATTCCTGGAACAAAAAGTTCTGATTTTTCATTTTGAAATGACTGTTTCAATTTATTTATTTTGAGTTATAACACATCACAAATTAAGTCAGAATTGAAATGAAACATTGCAATTCACCTGCAACAGTTTCTTCAGAATTTTCTTGTGTAGAATTTGGAAATGTTTGGGTTTTGTTCCAATTCACAACAAAGCCAAAATTTCAAAATCCTTTGCACAATGGAACTTCTTATTCTCCACATTCTCCCAGTATGGGGTGTCTTTGACCCCCTTTGGTGGCTGATCCAAAGGGGACATTGACAAGTCTGCTACAACTACAGTCATTTAATTCAAGCCAAAAGAGGCTCATGCTTTTAACATTGAAGGTCTCAATTTCAAACTCCACACTCAGCCCAAGCAAGAGCAGTTGCATGTGCATTTCCCCTTTGGAACAGGCTTTGATCCCCATTCATTTGCCAAATCAGCCACATGGTGATTGGAGAGCTGTTTCTATCATAGGTGGCCATAAAAAGACCGGAGATGCCTCCCCCCCCCCCCCCCCCGCCTCAGCAACTATCTTACTGGAAATCACGTTAGAAATTGGCGTCCATTTTAATCACCCGCAACTCAGCTACTTGGATATCCAACTAGCCTAAATTGTAGGTACAAATGATTGTAGGCCTTATCTCCAGATAATATAAATTGGAACAATGCCACTGACTTGTAGGGAGTTGCACCAGTTTACTCCTGCTGAGAATCTGGCCCAGTGCCTATAATTATGTTCTTTCAGTTCACATGTGTATAGTTGGAGACTCAGCGCTGGCAGGGATGATCCTTTACCCCTACATCCAGGCCGTTTCAACTTGCCACATTTTATATTCTTTTAAAAAACAAAGCCTTTCTACAGACCTTAACTGTTCAATATTTTCTATCCCTGGGGGGAGAGGAGAGGATGTGGTTAAGCTTTACTTTTGTAACGTACTTGGGTTTTGCCATTTAAATCTTCCAGTTAAAATGCTTGGGATGAAACAAACAGGAAAACCAAAGTGATTATACAAATGGTCAAATACATATAGTCAATTCTCTTTTTAATTTTACATTGTGAGAACTAAAAAATTAAAAGCTTCAGGCTTTGCTTATCTACTGAATTAAAACCTGTGGAATTTTTTGCCAGAGGATGTTGTGAAGGCCAAAATTATAACGGGGCTCAAAAAAGAATTAGGTAAGTTCATGGAGGATAGGTCCATTAATGGCTATTATCCAAGATGGTCAAGGACACAACCCCATATTCCAGATGTCCCTAAACCTCCAACTGTCAGAAGCTAGAACTGGACAACAGGGAATAATTTCCTCATTCTGTTCATTCCCTCTGAAGAATCTGGCATTGGCCACTGTCAGACAGGATACTGGGCTAGATAGATCAAGTACACCTGTACCTCGATATAACACAAATTCGGATATAATGCGGTAAAGCAGTGCTCCGGGGGGGGGGGGGGGGGCGCTGCACACTCCAGTGGATCATAGCAAGTTCAATATAACGTGGTTTCACCTATAACGTGGTGAATTAATTGGCTCCCAATTTTTTGTTTGGATTAATTGGCTCCCAAGGACAGATTTATATCGAGGTAGAGGTGTATAGCCATTTTTGTGTATGTTCTTAAAAAGGTATATTTGATACAGACCAGGAGACAGGCTTCCAAGGGAGTCTATGACTGATAGTCAATTTATTACAACCTTGTTGTGGATCTTCTTGCATAGTGGTGTCCAACATATAGCCGTTGAAGCTCTAAATTGTTGCTATTTTTTTTTTAAGATACTCTAGGTTACCAACAACAACCCCTCCCCCCCCGCCCCGACCGTTTAAGCAAACTAACCTAGCAAAGACCTGTGTGTGTTTTAAATAGATTTGGAATCAAGCTGCTACATATATACATATCAAAATAAAATAATTTGACCTTCTAGTCTATTTTTTGTATTTAGCTCATACCCTGTACATTAAGACAGTACTACTGAAGAGTACCCTTATTAGGAACCAGTACTGGAATCTGTTTAATGTGTAACTATGTGTTCCCCTGCACCTGATAGGTGAGAGCTCATTCCTAGTTCAAACAGTTGATAATCAGGCAACCCCCCCCCCCCCCCCGCAAAAAAGCCCAACCCTTCAACAGTAAGTAGGCAAAGGAAGGTGGGACAGTTCAGTAATGTCTTTATAGCGCCTAGAGGCTCCACCCAAGATCTGTCTCTCATTGCACTACGTTGCTGAAAAAGTATACTGTATATTGTACATCTCTGCATAAAAACTTCGTAAGTACCTTTGGGTTGAGACTTTTATTATCTGAATAGCCAAGACATACAAAAGGAGAAGAAGGAAGTATTATCCCAGTTTTACACGTGAAGAAATAAGGCACAGATTGGATTCAGTGAGTAGCTCAAGGTACCAGAAGAGCAGAGAATGGAATTCCAAATCCCAGTCCGGGGCCTTTCAAGGCCATTCTTCAGCTGTTGATGGTAGCGGTAAATGAGAATTCATTTACTTTACATTACTAGAAATCCCACCTGAATGAATTATTTCAGGTGCCTCTTGTCATACATATCTTGAACTACCGAACAATATTGACAAATGTATATCCTGGTTCTGATAGTTTCATTCACCGCTTCACACCCAGTTCTAAATTTTTCTGTTCTGAAGTGCAATAAAACTGTCTTCTTTCAGTTTCAGAAGGCAGTGTAGAAGTATAGAATCTCTAGGGACATGTCTGCTTAATAATTAGTGTCTTGTTTGACAGCAGGGGAAGGTCCTTGAAATGCTGTGGGATAAGTATGTCATTGGTGCTAATTCCCTTGTTGCACAGGTACCAGCTCCTTGTTAGAGATTTAATAAATGTCTGATACCAGTTTCTTTTACAATGTTCTGGAATAAGGAATTTCATTTCTGCAACTGCAGATTATATGATTTAAATTATAGGGCTAGAGCACATTACTGAGCTGAGTAATAGGTTGGACATGCAGAGAATTGGCGATAATCACAACTTGGCTTAAAAAAAAAAAAAAGACACCTCCCCAACACACACACACACGCACACCCCTACCTCAGTAAACAAGAGGTTATTGGCTAAATATCTGAGGTACTTACTACACACACATTACTATGTTAAAAGAACTTAAGATTGTGCAGAAGTCAAACACTGAAGAGTTAAGAATCGTCAGGAAATGCATACTATTCAAACCATGCTCAGAAAATGAATAATTTCCTCATGGTGCTCATCACTATAGTGCTCCACAAACACTAGTGAATTTATTTTCACAACACCCCTGTGAGGTGAGGGGTATTACTACCCCCATTTTACACATGGTGAATGGAGACAGAGAGATTAAGATCAAAACTAATATCCACTAGTTTTAGGTGCCCAATTTGACACACCCAGAACCTGATATTTCCAAGTATTGAACATTATATAGAACTTTATATGTTCAAAGCACAGCACCCATTGACTTCAGCTGCAGCTGTTAGTGCTCAAGACTTCTGCAGATTAGATCACAGGATCTCAAGGTCAAGCAACCAGAAGACGAGGAACACACAATTAGCAACCACCAATGAAATGTCTGGTGATTTGCCCAGCATCACATAGGAACTTTGTGACAGCAGCAGTCTCCATTCCTACCCCAACTCCCTCCTGACTTCACCAGTTCCCAGTTTCAGTCTTTGTCCCCAGGCTTCTAGTCCCAGTATACTCCCTCAGCCCCTCCCCTCCAGGTCCAGCTGTTGTCCATTCTGCATTTGAATCAGATAGCTTCCTCCTCCCTCCCACTGTCTGTGAACACAAGAAAGACTCCCTGTTCCCAGTTCCAGTGCCCAGCCCTGGCCCCAGGACAGCCAGCAGCAGCAATTGCAATTCCAGGGAAATACTGATTCTATCGGGGGCAGAGCAATCAGGGAATTTAGCTGCTAAAAACTAGAGTCTCTACTGAGCCCATGGGAACGGTGATTTTTCAAAGACTTAGAACTTGGCCAAATTTGGGTGGATTTTCACAGGTACAGCAAAAGGCCTGACGCAGAGGCCACCCGCTTCCCGCACACATACACACACAAATTTCAAGTCCCTGCTCCAAAGCATAGATCTTCTGGGGGAGTTTTAAACACAGGGAAGAAAAGCTCTATTTTCCCCTAGCCTCATTCATGAAAAAACAGCTGAACCATTTCGGCTAAAATTTTCCACAAACATTCAGTCAGAGGCAGATATTCAGCATGGAAAATTTTGACCCAAATGCTTACAGTTTGGCAAAGTTATGAGCAACTGAAGACAGTTTTATAATGTTAAGTGTCAGTAAGAGTAGGTGGTACTAGCAGTCCCGCCTATAAATTATATTTTCAATTAAATTATTTGGTTTTTAGAAGTGCTGAAAGTCAATGAAATCTGTAGGCGCCCAGCTCCTATGAAAATAAAACCAGTACAGATAACATACTTTATGGGCAGAAAAATAAGAACAGTAGTCAAAAAAAATACACTTCTATTTCATACGTCTAAGGAGTTCTTAAAGCAACATTGACAAAAAGTGATCTACAGTCTTATTTCTCTGTAAAACTAAGAAGTATTTATGCAAGGAATTCCCTTCAGTTTTGACTTTTGTTTGCTCATATTTGAAGCTAACCTGGACGCGCCAGTTCGGAGTACTACACGTCAGATTCTTAGCTGGTGTAAATTAGCATTTCTCCACTGACATCATTGGAGGTAAATGGAGCTATATCATTTCAGAACAAATGATGGATCTAGACCATTTATTTTTTGTCTTCTTTGAGCACAAATGACAGACACCTTTGCCAGCTGGCATGCGTCATACTGAATCAAAAACTCTGTTGAACAAAAGAGTAAAATTCTACTGGCACAACAGTTTTCCAAACCAACACCTTTTGCAGAGATCTGTGGCATAGTCAGAAGAGTTTTCCAAGATCCACATTTTGGAGTAAGCACTACATTTGACCTTTCTATTTGATGAGAGTATTGAAAAACACAAATGGAAGCACATGAAAAAAACAGATGTCTAAAACAAGTGGCGGAATGTGTGTATTTTCATAATGTTCACGGCAGAACATTAGGAATCCTACAATACTGATCAGTTAAGTTTAATTTTGTGTTAGTGAAGATTATTATATAATAGTGTATACTTCCCTTGAAAATAATGCCATAAGTAGGTCAAAAAGCACTCAAGAGGTTTGCAACAATTAGATCGTCTAAGCAGAGAAAGGAATAACCTGCAGCCAGAGAAGTCTGTAGAGATCAGGGAGTGGAGTCTAACCAGATCTAGAAACAGGAGCTGCATGATAAGAGAAATCAGAGATTTGAAGATTGGGGAAGAGGGTGAACAGCTAGAAAAACTGCACTTTTCTGTAACTATCTATTCTCAAACGCTAAATGTCCCCTTTTCTTTTGCATCAGTGGTGTGACCCAAAGCCCATTGAAGTCAATGGAGAGACTGATTGATTTAATGACTATTTTAATCAACAGAGGATCTGCCTCAATGGCCTTTGTATCAGGCCTCCAGCTCCAATTCAGCAAAGCAATTAAGCACATGTTTAAGTCAACTGCTGAATTGGGGCCTTGATTCTCAAATCCTTGCTGAGAAGAATTTGCCCCTTGGGTTTGAAGGTTAAATGATAATTTGCTCGCTATATTACAGTTTCCAGTCCTAAGTGTGCCTCCCTCTCTTTCCAGGAACTCACGAAGAAATGATTGAATACACTGAACTCTGCAGGTAGTGGGTTGGAGAATTTTACCTGTTTTTAATGCATGAAAGTTGAGTAAAGCACATTCATATGACATGTGGATTTATGCTACATAGTAAACAAACTCATCAGGGATGAGCTTTAAGATATGGTGCAACTCATACTCAAGAGGAATCAAGCATCTGCAGGCAATTGCCCAATCTGCCTATAGTTTGCACCAACCTATTTGCCCTGTTACAGTGGTCACCATTGAAATATTTACTTTTAGGCAAATTAACATGATTGTAGGATATTTCTGTACTCAGGAAATATATCTTACATTCCCTATATCATCACAAAAACCTTACTTGCAAACAGCAACTACTGCACACACAATAATTTTATAGCACTTACCACATATAGACCTTCTAAGCATGTCATATACTAACATTTAAAAATGTAATTAATTACATACACTCTGCCTCCAACAAATGATGACTGTAAAACTGTCAGTTTGCCCCACTGGCCACAGGAACAAATGCTTTAGTACCAAACTAGTACAGCAGGTCTAATTTTGATGGAATTTGTTTGACAAAAACATTCAAAAATCTGTTGTGAAAGATATTCACCATTTCCCAAACAAACACCTTAAGACACAACCTAGATCAGTATCTAAAACCAATTAAAAAAAAAGTTAAATAAATACTAAATAAATGAAAATCAGTGAACCAAGTTCTCAGGAAGGGAGGCAAGCCTTATATCCTCAACATCTTGGCCTCTAGCTTTAGAAGTCACCAATCCTGGTGATGAGAAGGCCCTCAAAGGAGAAAGTCCTGTCAGCAGCTTCAGAGTGTTTTACCCCAGGAGCTGAGTGCAAGAGCATCACAACTACACTCAGCTGTCACTATGGAGTATGAAGTGCATAAGAGAGTTTTTAAATTTGTAGCAGAAAAGGAGGCCAGAGGGAGAATTGGGGAAAGATTATTGGCAGAATCTCTACACTCAAGCAGAGAAGCTTTTAGGGAAAACCATGTTTTCCCTAAGCTAGAAAAGTTCTTTGTTGAGTGTTCGAAAGTAACTCTTTCTGTGATTCCTTACCATTGACACGTAATAGAGAAGGTCTCTTGGATATCTGGGTCACAGTCCATTCACTTGCTTTAAAGATTTTCTGAGGACTGGCACGACATGCTCATAGAGGCCCACTCAGCTCAAGAGTGAGCATTAACATTCTGCCCGAGCCAGATCTTCTGTATGGTTTTCAATGGCAGCCCTGAACAAAAGCACACTATTGTGTGCTCTTAAGAGGGGTGCATGACTACTGTTCCTCAGAGTGCAGCAATGGCAAACTCCTAACTAAATTGTGCACTACTTTAGCAAAAAGGGAACGTACAATCTCAACAACTCTTGCAGAGAATTCCTCACCCTCCTCCCTTAGCTTCACTTCAGTCTACATCATCTTTCGCTCAGGTTTAATCTGGATCTGATGATGAAGAGGACAGAGAGCAAAGCATCAGCAGCATGCTAATGAGAATACAACCAGAAATATTCCACCACGTTTTCAGCAGCCTCATGTTAAATTGAACATGAGGAACGAAATGGAAATCTGCAGAACCCAATACAGGACATCCCTTGGGAAGGGCCAGAAATTGCCCATCAGTGCTCTCTGAAAAAAATATTTTCTTTCAGCCCACACTAAAGCAAATCATGATCAGTGATAGGTTTGCAGATTATTTCAAAAAGGTAATTTTACAACAGTAACCAGATAAAATAATTGTATAATGAAACATGGAGCTTCATGCTTAGTAAGTAATATAAATACAACTATTACATTACATTTCAATTTATCTTTAAAAAAGGAAAGCACAAAGCCTATGTTGGCAAATTAATTCATCAATAATATCAGTAAAATATTTTCTTTCAAAGAATTTATAGTTTTGCCTTCTAAAAAAATGCCCTGTATTATGTAAATTATGGCTAAAAACATCATTGTCTTTTTGTACCTGCCACCAGTGGTGGTGGGGACATAGATAAAGAGGCACTTTGGAGAATTAATAGAGACTAGTAGCTAAATGCTCTCTTATAACAATTAGTTAATATCTCAACTGCCAGCAAAAGGTTTTCCTTTTATAAATCAGACTGATCTTTATATTACCTCCCATATATTCAGATTGTGTAACTTTAATTTGCACTCTAAACCAGATTGAAAAATTCCTTGTCCTTCAAATAAGGGCCAAAATATCATGCATCATTTCATCCAGTACTGCAATTCCAAAGGGTAGAATTTAAAGGATATGCCATCTAAGTCAGATGGAATGTAGCCACAGATATTTTTTTCAAAAATACCATTTTAAAATGAAAGACATTTTTTAAAAAAAGAAAAAAAAAAAAGATTACCTCACTCCTTAATGATTCAAGATGCCACAGCAGTATAATTTTTATTGCTGGCAATTACTGCCACCTGCCCTAGAGATTAACCCAAAGTGTATCACAATGTCAATATCACACAGTGAGTTGATGTAACAGAACCTCTGCCAATTCCTGGTAGAAGGAAGCCTTAGAAAATTTCCAGTCTACAGGGTGAAGAGACACTCCAGAGACTTTGCTTTTACTGGAAAACACAAACCAATTCCATTTATGTGCAGCTATTAGACAACTGTTCTAGTGTTCTTCACATAAACCAGGCACCAGCCAGGGTTGGAGCCCCAATATGCCAAGTGCCACTATATTAAAAACAAAAAAATAAAGTCAACTGGGGAAAAGAAAATCAATCACATTAAGAGCTGTAAGTCCCTGCCCTCTGTAGAGAGCACTGTGCAGCAGCAGTTCCAGATAGGCATTGTCTCTCAAGGAGGGCACATCAGACTTTGAAATTATGCAGTATGGAAACAATAGCAATCCCCCTTTTCCTCATTTTGGAAGGTCATTGCCATGGACAGCCCTAGTCCTGCATAGTCCTTGTGCTCGGAGTCTGCTTGGCCCCTCTCTCAAAGGCAGAGGGATGAAGGAAGACTTCTTATATTCTTCTGCTCACCCGCTACTGGGCACAATCTTGTGCAGTTCTTTTGCATGATTCACTTACCTAGGCTTAAAACTCATGCAGGCTAGAATTGCAAGCTGGTAAACTCATGATATTGTTGCCCCTCTGCCAAGCCCTAGGAGATGCTTGGGTCTTGCAGGTCAGCTTCCTATTTAAGGAAAAGTCAGTGACCAACAGAGTGTGTTCTTTGTACAACTTGTTTATTTTACACTGTATGAACCAGTCCTGAAACAGAGGCTGTGAGATACAGTCCAAACACATTCTCCCCTTCAGGATTCTGAGCCCAGATACAAATGCTTGATTCCCAGGGAACCACCCTCACTCTACAGAGAGTTAGAGGTAAAGCAAACTCCCTTGCCGTTTGCCACAGCTCCCACAAAGATTCTTAATCACAAAACTTACAACAGAGCAGCATTTCTTCAAAGAGAGCTCACATGCTAAGAAAAAAGAAGAACAGGAGTACTTGTGGCACCTTAGAGACTAACAAATTTATTAGAGCATAAGCTTTCGTGGACTACAGCCCACTTCTTCGGATGCATATAGAATGGAACATATATTGAGGAGATATATATACACACATACAGAGAGCATAAACAGGTGGGAGTTGTCTTACCAACTCTGAGAGGCCAATTAATTAAGAGAAAAAAAACTTTTGAAGTGATAATCACCTCCTACAAGACAGGCCCAACAAAGAAAATAACAGAACACCACTAGCTGTCACCTTCAGCCCCCAACTAAAACCTCTCCAGCGCATCAACAGAGATCTACAACCTATCCTGAAAGATGATCCTTTACTCTCACAGATCTTGGGAGACAGACCTGTCCTCGCTTACAGACAACCCCCCAACCTAAAGCAAATACTCACCAGCAACCACACATCACTGAACAAAACCACTAACCCAGGAACCTATCCTTGTAACAAACCCCGATGCCAACTCTGTCCACATATCTATTCAAGTGACATCATCATAGGACCTAATCACATCAGCCATACCATCAGGGGCTCGTTCACCTGCACATCTACCAATGTGATATATGCCATCATGTGCCAGCAATGCCCCTCTGCCATGTACATTAGCCAAACCGGACAGTCTCTACACAAAAGAATTAATGGACACAAATCTGACATCAGGAATCAAAATACTCAAAAACCAGTGGGAGAACACTTTAACCTGTCTGGTCATTCAGTGACAGACCTGCGGGTGGCTATATTACAACAGAAAAACTTCAAAAACAGACTCCAGCGAGAGACTGCTGAGCTAGAATTGATATGCAAACTAGACACAATCAACTCCGGTTTGAATAAGGACTGGGAATGGCTGAGCCATACAAACATTGATTCTATCTCCCCTTGTAAGTATGCTCACACTTCTTATCAAACGGTCTGTACTGGGCTATCTTGATTATCACTTCAAAAGTTTTTTTTCTCTTAATTAATTGGCCTCTCAGAGTTGGTAAGACAACTCCCACCTGTTTATGCTCTCTGTATGTGTGTATATATATCTCCTCAATATATGTTCCATTCTATATGCATCCGAAGAAGTGGGCTGTAGTCCACGAAAGCTTATGCTCTAATAAATTTGTTAGTCTCTAAGGTGCCACAAGTACTCCTGTTCTTCTTTTTGCGGATACAGACTAACACGGCTGCTACTCTGAAACATGCTAAGAAAAGCAACTTGTAAACTATAATATATAAAAATATAAAAAATAGTGTCATCTAGTGACTCCCACCATAAAAATACAAAGGTTTCATAGCGCATCTTGATCTTCATGTCCATATTACATTTGGAAAAAAAACCACATTTACGTTTAGTAACAAGTTGTGAGCAGAATCATTGTAATAGTGTTTATAGTTCATGCATACAGTGTTTAAGGATAGTTGGGTGTTCACATTAGGGGAGAAGCTTTCAAAGGTAGCAAGTTTAATGGAATACATCATACTTACCTTGCATTATTAAGCTACATGGTAATTACTAAAGAGCTTTGGGAGTTGATTCTGCAAGAAATGGGAAAATTAAGTAGAAAAAGAAGGCTTCTGGTCCATAGTACTGCATTTGTGACATCAGAAAGTCTAATGTTAAATATAGCATTGTAATATTGCAGGAGAAAACAGAAAGGAAACAATGGAGCTAATATGGATTACTCTCCTCTGTTAGGGGCAGCTACAAGAAAGCGTCCCCACTAGTATCCTAACACAGAGACCAGTGTTTTGTTAGGAACTTAGCCCTGGTCTACACTATGAGTTTAGGTCGAATTTAGCAGCATTAGATCGATTTCACCCTGCACCCATCCACATGATTAAGTCATTTTTGTCCACTTAAAGGGCTCTTAAAATCGATTTCTGTACTCCTCCCCGACGAGGGGATTAGCGCTGAAATCGACCCTGGGTCAAATCTGGGGTAGTGTGGATGCAGATCGACAGTATTGGCCTCCGGGAGCTATCCCAGAGTGCTCCATTGTGACCGCTCTGGACAGCGCTCTCAACTCAGATGCACTGACCAGATGGGCAGGAAAAGCCCCACAAACTTTTGAATTTCATTTCCTGTTTGGCCACCGTGGTGAGCTCATCAGCAAAGGTGACCATGGAGTCCCAGAATTGCAAAAGAGCTCCAGCATGGACCGCACAGGAGGTACTAGATCTGATCGCTGTATTCTAAAAGGCAAAATGACTAAGCGCTGCCTGGCACCAGGGCAGTTAGAGTACAGCAGGGCGCGCTGTGCATCAGAGAAACTTTGAAAGCCAGTTTCATGACTGGCCAGGGTATGGTGTGAAAGTTCTGTTTGTTTCTCCTTGATGAAAACCCGCCCCTTTGGTTCATTCTACTTCCCTATAAGCCAACCGCCCTCCCCTCCCACCTTTGATCTCCGCTTGCAGAGGCAATAAAGTCATTGTTTCAAATTCATGCATTCTTTATTAATTCATCACACAAATCGGGGGATAACTGCCAAGGTAACCCAGGAGGGGTGGGGGAAGAGGGAAACACAGGGATGGGGTACTAGAGGCACCCCCTAGAATGGCATGCAGCTCATCGTAGAAGCAGGATGTCTGGGGCTCTGACCTGGAGCGGCCATTTGCCTCTCTGGTAGGCTTGCCTGATATTCCAGGTAGGACTGAATCTCCATTAGACGAAACTTAAAGAAAGGAATGACCTGGAGTCACTCCCATTTATGTCCAGGAGCCCCCGACCGACCTCACCGAGGCTGGCCAGGAGTCCCCATGTCTGCCCAGGAGCCCCCGACCGACCTCACTGAGGCCGGCCAGGAGGAACCAGGAGACAGCAGCAGATGATACAATACGGCTGCTAACCATCTTTGCTAACTTGCAAAGACAAGGAGCTGCTGCTGTGTAGCACTGCAGTACCGCATCTGCCAGCAGAAGCCAGAAGACATAGGGGGATAGTGAGCTGAGCAGGTTCCATGCTTGCTGTGGTATGTTGTCTGCATGGGTAACCCAGGAAAAAAGGCGAGAAACGATTTTTTCCGTTGCTTTCACGGATGGGGGGGCGGGGGGGCTGATGACATGTAAACAGAACCACCCGCAACAGTGTTTTTGCCCCATCAGGCATTGCAAGCTCAACCCCGAATTCCAATGGGCGGCGGAGACTGTGGGATAGCTACCACAGTGCAACGCTCCAAAGGTCAACGCTAGCCTCGGTACTGTGGCCGCACAATGCCGACTTAATGATCTTAAGTGGTGACACACAATTGACTGTATCAAATCAATTTCTAAAAAAATCAACATATTAAATTGACCTAATTTCGTAGTGTAGACATATTAGACAAGGGAATTGTGTACTTACCCAAGCACAAGTGCAAACATGAGAAAAATGCAGAAAATGACTAGTCCACAAAATTTCTTGTGTACACAAATACTATATATACTTGATCATAAGCTGATTTTTTTTTTTTAGTAGAAAAGGGAAGCACCAAAGAAGGGGGTCGGCTTATGATCGGGTATAGAGAGGGAAAGGTGGAACACAGCCCCTCCCTGCAACAGAGGGAGCAAGGAGAGGCAGCACAGCCAGTAGAGAGAGAAGGGAAGATGCGGGGCCAGAGTCTCTCTGCTTCTGGCCACGCTGCTCTTCCTCCAGCCTCTGAAGCAGCTGCAGCTCCGGGGCTGGCAGGCTGCAGCCGTGCCTCTCGGCCCCGCCCCCCAGAGCAGGCTGTGGCCGCACCACCTGGCCCGCTGGAGCACGCTCGGTCCGGCCCGCTGGAGCACGCTGCGGCCGTGCCGCCCAGCCTGCCAGAACAGCTCCAGCCAGGTCAGAGACATCCTCCCCTGGCCCTCCCCAGATAAGGTGGGAAGCGATGGAAAGGGGAGAGTGTGGGGATCCTGGGCTAGGGGTGGGGTCACGTGGGTGGTGGTTGCAGGGGTTACTCTCCTGACTCTCAGCTTCTCCCCCCAAAATATTTCCCCACCAGTTGCTGTCCCGGCCCGTCACGGTAAGCAGCTGGCGCACCAGGACACTGTTTACTTAGGTTTACCTCCGTGCCTGCGGACGCTCGAGGTAAACAAACCATCTCGGCCCATCAGCAGCTTATCCTGATGGCCCTGGAGCCAAAGTTTGCTGACCCCTGAATTATAGGGTCGGCTTATGAACAGGTTATAAAAAATTTCCATTTTTACTTATTCATCTGGGGGGGGGGGGTCTTCTAATAAACAAACTGGCTTATGATCAAGTAGATACAATAGTTTGTATGCACCTGTTGTGATATTATTTAAAAAAAAGGCATAGGACTATGGAAGAAAAGTAAAGTAATAAGTGAAAATTATAGTCCACTTGAAGTAATTCCAAGATTTCTACCCTATAACTGTAAATTACTCAGAGGTCTGAGTTTCAAAAATGTGTGTGTGTGTGTGTAAAAAACAAACAAACAAACAAACAAAAGCCACACAGATACAATTGTGCACCTAATTTGCCTGCACTGGTTTGGCAATTGTGCATGAAAATTATATCAATAGACATAAGTCAATTTCCTAGCTGGGTAACTGGTCATTTGTGTGTGTGCAAATACTCAGCTATAGGGCAAAAACTTCAAAAAGGGCCTAAGCTATTTAAGAATCTCTTATCTTTCAATGGATCTTAGGTTTTCAAGTCAGTTAGGCCTTTTTAATTTTTTTTTTTTTTTTTTTTTTTTTTTTTTTTAAAAACAGCCCTACTTTAAAGTACAATTTAAGGGGTTAAAAAAATTAATCGTGATTAATCATGCTGTTACACAAAAATAGAATACCATTTATTTAAATATTTGTGAATATTTTTTCTACATTTTCAAATATATCAATTTCAATTACAGCACAGAACACAGTGTACAGTGCTCAATTTTTATTACAAATATTTGCACTGAAAATAAATAGTATATTTCAATTCACTTAAGTACTGTAGTGCAATCTCTAGCATCAAAGTTGAAATTACAAATGTAGAATTATATATAAAAACAACCTGCATTCAAAAATAAAACAATGTCAGACTTTAGAGCCTACAAGTCCAATCAGTCCTACTTCTTGTTCAGCCAGTCACTCAGACAGAAAAGTTTGTTTACATGGATAGAAGATAATGCTGCCCGCTTCTTGTTTACAATGTCACCTGAAAGTAAGAACAGGCATTTGCATGGCACTGTTGTAGCCGGCATGATAAGATATTTACATGCCAGATGCCTTGAAGATTGACATGTCCCTTGATTCTTCCGCCACCATTCCAGAGGACATGCATCCATGCTGATGATGAGTTCTGCTCAATAATGATCCAAAGCAGCGTGGACTGACGCATGTTCATTTTCATCATCATGAGTCAGATGCCACCAGCAGAAAGTGGATTTTCTATTTTGGTGGTTTGGGTTTTGTAGTTTCCGAATCAGAGTGTTGCTCTTTTAAAACTTCTAAAAGCATGTTCCACACCTCGTCCCTCTCAGATTCTGGAAGGCACTTCAGATTCTTAAACCTTGGGTCGAGTGATGTAGCTATCTTTAGAAATTTCACATTAGTATCTTCTTTGCATTTTGTCAAATTTGCAGTGAAAGTGTTCTTAAAATGAATAACGTGCTGGGTCATCATCCGAGACTGCTATAACACAAAATATATGGCAGAAGGCAGGTAAAACAGAACAGGAGGTATACAATTCTCCCCTAATGAATTCAGTCACATATTTAATTAATGCATTATTTTTTAACCGAGCGTCATCAGCATGGAAGCATGTCCTCTAGAAGGATGGCCAAAGCACGAAGAGGCATATGATTTTTTAGTGCATCTGACATGTAAATATCTTGCAACGCCAGTTACAACAGTGCCATGTGAACACCTGTTCTCACTTTCAGGTAACATTGTTATTAAGAAGTGGGCAACATTATCTCCCGTAAATAGAAACAAACTTGATTCTCTTAGTGATTGAATTAACAAAAAGCAGAACTGAGTGGACTTGTAGGCTCTAAAGTTTTACATTGTTTTGTTTTGAGTGCAGTTATGTAACCAAAAATCTAAATTTTAAGTTGAACTTTCATGATAAAGAGATTGCATTACAGTATTTGTATGAGGTGAATTGAAAAATACTATTTCTTTTGTTTATCATTTTTACAGTGCAAATATTTGTAATCAAAAATATAAAGTGAGCACTGTACACTTTGTATTCTGTGTTGCGATTGAAATCAATATATTTGAAAATTTAGAAAAACACCCCCAAAAGATTTAATAAATTGCAGTTTGTATTCTATTGTTTAATAGTGCGATTAATCATGATTATTTTTTTTAAATCACAATTAATTTTTGAGTTAATCATGTGAGTTAACTGATTAATTGACAGCCCTACTTTAAAGCACAATGAAGCCACACAGTTGTGTTCATTTTGAATTGTCAACTTCATCTGAGGTCCTTAATATGTTTTACAACATACTAAATAACTGGTAAACTACTGTGCTTTCTCAATCATAAACAACCTGTGCAAAACCATGAGATGTACTAACTTTCCAGGAGCCAGATGGCAAGGTCTAATTTGCATATGTAAATTTCATAAAATGTATACAGTATTTGTTTGTGTTTTGAAAGTCTTTTACATGCACTGTATCCAGCACTTTAAAAAACACACAGCAAAATAAAACATACTTTGAGGGCTCTGGGAAAAGGAATATAGATGAAAGCTCTTCAAAACTGACTTTTGGTGTCTGGCTTTATCTGTGAGGTGGTCACATGCATTATGGAATGCAGGTTGGAGTCTGCTAGGTGATGGCAATCTCGGATGTGTTCCTATTTATAAGGCAAACAGGTTGAACATAAATAAGTGCTTCCAATGAGGTGCATACAAATCTAGTTATGTGTGCCTTAGGTATCTCTGCAGCACCCAGCACCACAGCATCTAATAACCCTTTTACATAACTCCAGATAGGTGTTTCTTGGCAGGTATTTGCAAAAATTCAAAGTTTCTTTCATGAAACTTTGATCAGAGCCTTGTCTCAATCAACAGCCAAACATTTGCCTCATATTTGGGATTCGCTGAAAGAGAAATTATAAATAACTGATTTTAAAAAAAAAGTCCGTATCAGTTGAATCCCAAAGCTTCCTGATCCACTTAAAAATAGAAATAAGACAAAAAAACTGCCTCTGTACATACTACGCAACATACCTCACTAGCTGTGCCATAACTTAATTTATATGTTGCTTTCTACTTTCCTCCTGCTCCTTTGTTCAAACACGTGTGTTACATGCCTGAGCTTGACAATAATGAAAATGGACCATGACTCAGACACATACCAATTATTTGCCTACCCTTATCTACAACTAATGAACTGAAACACAATAGATTTCCACTTTTTCAAGTTGTCTGTGAAATGTAGCATCCCACACCAATATGTGCTAACCAACCAACCAAGAAAAAACAAACTTGGCATTAATAAGATCCCTGTTGTATATCGCTTCCCAGTCCTATGCTAATAAAATATTTTTGTCACTTCCCATACCCCATTTGCCATTAAGATGCTAAGCTTTCCAAGGCAAGGACCTTGTGTTCTTATTCATCTATGGATTGTCGACTACCCTTTGGGTGCTATGTAAATACATAAAATAAAAATAACAATAATGCATAGTCTCAGGATATCCCAAATGCTAGCTGAAATAAACTGCACACGTTAGTTTAATTTCACTCATAGTTAAGAGGGTGCTGTTTGTTATCATGTGACTGGCACATTTTTCAGTGAGGTGTCACATGTCACTGTAAAATCCAGGAATCAGAATCACAATGCAGATCTGTGATGCTCTCTAAGGGCTTCGAGTCTATGCACCAAATCAAGAGATCTCACTCACCTATATGTAAATTTTCTGCATCCTGGATTAACATAATCAAGGTTAAGTGGATCCAGTGGCCTAAGGGTTGTGGGAGGGCAATTAATTAATTAATTAATTAATGGAGATATCCTATCTCCTAGAATTGGAAGGGACCTTGAAAGGTCATCGAGTCCAGCCCCCTGCCTTCACTAGCAGGACCAAGTACTGATTTTGCCCCAGATCCCTAAGTGGCCCCCTCAAGGATTGAACTCACAACCCTGGGTTTAGCAGGCCAATGCTCAAACCACTGAGCCTTTAAATAAGGCTGTTTATAGGCAAGAATAGCAGCCACGGATGAGACTGTGTTGCATTCCTGGGATCTGCCTGTGAGTTGGAGGTGTGATGTGTAATCCTTCAACTCCTGTTAAATTCCCTGTACGCAGCCTATTTACTCATAGCGAGTAAGGAAAGTTGAATTCACTATGGATGAATAGCTCAACAGAAGCAAATAAATCAAACGACTTTATTGTGAATATTAAATGAAGAAAGACCTCAGAATAGGGCTGTAAAGGACTAATTCTGATAGAATTTGCCTACGTAACTTCAAATACTTAGCAGTATGCGTAATTAAACAGCCATCATTGTGCTAGGCTCTATTTTCAAATAATTCTTTCATCCCAAGAACTGACATAGCTGCGTGAACTACTAGACATGTTCCAGTTATGGTCACAACATTCTCTATACAGCAATAGAAAAACAGAACCTTATCTGATTGTGACAGGTGCAAGTAACAGCTAAAAGCACTCAAACAAGATAATCAAGTTAGCTAGAGAGACAGGGACACATCCTAACCCTCCATCGAGGCTCCTTTGGGCAAAGCTGCCTTAAAGCTGTCTGCATAGCAATCTCCCCACTGTGTTGGAGAATCCTTGGGAAGTTCAGAACCAGTGGAGGGAGCATATTGGAGAAGGACTAGGGGCAACAGGAGTATGGGGGAGTACTGCAACTGTCTGGCTGAGATTGCTCTAAAGCATGCTAGTGTGTTGGTGGTGTGGAAAGAAACATGAGACAATTCACAATATTAAAAGCCCTTCTGAAATCTTTTGAAGTCTTCATCTCAAAAAATTAGTTTAGAAATTCAACAGCTAAAATGTTTTCTGATGAAACAATTCCATAACTCACTTGTGCATTTAAAATTTTAGAAGTCCTCAAATCACGATTTAAAGGACGTCAAGTTATAGAGAATCCACCACTTTAAACCTGCAAGTGACCAGTGCCTCATGCTGCAGAGGAAGGTGAAAACCCCCCAGGTTCTCTGCTAATCTGACCCAGGGGAAATTCCTTCCTGATCCCAAATGTGGCAGTCAGTTGGATGCTGAGCACTTTGGCAAGACTTACTAGCCACACACCTGGGAAAGAATCTTCTGTAGTAACTCAGAGCCCTCTTCATCTAGTTCCCCATCACCGGCCTTTGGGGGGATATTTGCTGCTAGCAGTCATAGATCGGCTACATGTCACTGGAGTCAGTCTCATCACACCATCCCCTCCATAAATGTATCAAGCTCAGTTGTGAAGCCAGTTAGGTTTTCTGCCCCCACTGCTCCCCTTCAAAGGCTGTTCCAGAATATCACTCTTCTGATGGTTAGAAATCTTTACTAATTTCAAGCCTAAATTTTGTGATGGCCAGTTTATAGCCACATGTTTCTTGTGTCCACATTGGCGCGTAACATAAATAACTGCTCTCCCTGCCTAGTATTTATCCCCCTAATACATTTACAGAGAGCAATCATATCTTCCCCGCTGCCTCTTTTGGTTGAGCTAAACTAGCCAAACTCCGAGTCTCCTCTCATAAAGTAGGTTTTCCATCCTCATAGTCCTTCTCTGCATCTGTTCAAGTTTCAATTCATCTTACTTAAATGTGGGACACCAGAACTGTACACAGTATTCCAGATGAGGTCTCACCAGTGCCTTGTATAATGGTACTTCCCATCTCTACTGGAAATACCTCACATGATGCATCCTAGGATTGTATCAGTCTTTTTCACAGCTGCATCACATTGGCAGCTGAGTCATCCTGTGATCAACTAATATATCCAGGTCTTTTTCCTCCTCTGTCGCTTCCAACAGATACATCCCAAGCTCATAGCAAAAATTCTTGTTGTGAATCCTTAAGTGCATGACCTTGCACTTTGCACTATTAAATTAAATTTCATCCCTTTTCTATTACTCCAGTTTTCAAGGTCATCCAGATCTTGTATGATAGTTTGGTCCTCCTCCATATTGGCAATATCTCCCAACTTTGTGTCATCCACAACATTTTATTAGTACACTCCCACTTTTTGTGCCAAGGTCATTAATGAAAATGTTAAATAAGATTGGTCCCCAAACCGATCCCTGAGGGACTCCATTAGTAACCTCCCTCCAGCCTGACAGTTCACCTTTCAGTATGACCCATTGTAGTCTCCTCTTTAATCAGTTCCTTATCCACTTTTCAATTTTCATATTAATCCCCATCTTCTCCAATTTAATAATTTCCCAGGTGGAACTTTATCGGATGCCTTACTTGGATCCAGGTAGATTAGATCTACTGCATTTCCTTTGCCTGAAAAATCAGTTATCTTCTCAAAGAAAGAGATCAGGTTGGTCTGACAATCTATCTTTTGTAAAACCATGTTGTATTTCATCCCAATTACTGTTTACCTCCATGTCCTTAACCACTTACTTTTTCAAAATTTGTTCCAAGAGCTTGTTTACAATTGGAGGTCAAACTAACAGGCCTGTGGTTTCACAGATCACTCCCCCCTTTCTTACAAACAGGTACTATGTTAGCATTTCTCCAGTTATAGGGCATGATCCCCAAGTTTACAGATTCATTAAAAATCTGTGCTATTGGGTTTGCAATTTCACATGCCAATTCCTTTAATATTCTTGGATGGTGATTATCCAGACCCTCTTATGTAATCCCATTAAGCGGTTTAAGTTGGACTATTATTACTAGCACTTTTCCTCCAATCTATATCTGGAAAGTTAAAGTTTCCCATAATCACACAATTCAGAATAGTATTTATTTCATTAAAAGCACTAGAGGTCTCTATCCATATCCAAATCAGATCCTGTAGCATATCCCAAGAACTATCCCAGCAGAGCCCGTGGTAGTGGTCTTCCCTGAAGTGATTTTGGCCCAAAACTCTGTTTTATCCATTCCATCATTTCTAGTTTCTTTACTACTTCATCATTAATATACGATGCTACTCCACCACCTTTATCTGGTCTTTATTTTCCTCTTTCCTGAATAGCACATACATTTCAATACCTGTACTCCAGTCATGACTACTATTCCATAATGTTTCTGTTATCCCTATACTATCTGGTTTTACTTCCTGCATCAGTAGTTCTAGTTCCCCCATTTTGTTACCCAGGTGCCTTGCAGTGGTGTACAAACATATTAGTGGTTTCTGCCCTGGACTGTCCCCTTCTGGCATTTCAGCCATTCTGCCTCGCCTCCTTCTCTCAGTACTTGTGGTATGGGACAATGGTGACTTGGGCCGCTGGCTGCGTCACACTGTATTTCCACCCCTTCCAGTGTATTAGTGTGCCACACAAATAATGTCTAACAAAATTATGGCAACAAACATCTTCCACCTCTCTTTCCATGGCCCACAGAACTTCCCCTGGGAGTCCCTCATCAAAAACAGAGTAAGCACCATCTACCCCTCCCAGACTTGAGCTTTTAGTCAATCTTAGGTTCTCACCAATTCTCTTATCTACTATGGAACCTCTAGCAAAGGGCTTCATCCCAGGAATCCTGCCATTCTTTCAAGGCCCACCACAGGAGCCAACTTTGCTTCTGTGGCTTCTCTCACAGTTCTCACTCTGCCTGGTTCCTGTCAGGGTCTTCCTACAGAGCAGAAACTCCAAACTACCTCTCTCCTGGTGTCCCTCTCCCAGCTATACTGAACTTTTAATTCCTCCAGATCTGAAGCACCCTCCAGGTGTAACACGGTGACACTAACAGAACTATCAGGCCCTACTTAACCCCTTGTTGGCCAATGTGGAATTTATACACTCCATAGCAATCTCCCTCTATATGGAAGTCCTTCCCTTAATTATCTACTAATTTGTAATGACCCTCTCTTTTTTAACCTTTGTATGTTTTGAGGAGAGAGGACAGAAACTGATAAGCTATTCAAGGAACAGAAGTGCAGTTGAAATAGTCACTTAAACATTCCCAATAAAAAGGGCTCAAATGATTTACTCTAGTTTTCAGCTCTAGAACTGTTGTAACATATCTTCCCATTGTATTCCCCGTTGAAAGAAATGCAGTGTGAGGACTTTCTTACAACCTACAAAGTGAAAATGACTTGAAGCACTTTATAACCAGAGCAGACAATAAGGCCATTGGCTCTCTCAAACCAGTATTCCAGAATCCCAGCCATGGAACACAATGAAGAGAAGAATGTTGCTGGCAAATCAGCATTGGAATCCATTATTATGGAGTATCATCACTTAGAGGACTAATCCCTTGGGATTCTCCACTATTAAGCTTCCCCATGCCCCCTCCCCGCCTCTCCAATTATGGGGAAAAAAATAACCAACATTTTCCCCTACTTTGCTTCCTAGGTCTTAAGCATTTATTCCTTAAGCATTTATTAATCCTTGGCAGCATGACCCCAAAGCTTACCAAGTTTCCTAATAACCTCATGAGAGCCTATGAGGTCAGTTAATAAAGCACTTAAGCATGTGCTTAAATTTAAATAAACACTCAGCTCCCATTTAAGGCAATGGGATTTAAGCAGTGCTTAAGTGCTTTCAGTAGGGAAGGGGGAATGCTATAGCATTAGATATTTGAAAGTTCCGCTTATGGCAACTGGCTCACTTTTATGAATACTATTGTGATATATTTCAAAGAAATCCCCAAAAGGCTAGAAGCATGATTTACCACATTCAGAAGCATGTGTGGCCAGTGACCTGGCTGTTGGGAGAGGCTAGCTCCCCCCTCCCCTTTTGCCTGAGGCCCCTTCTCCCCCCCCCCCCCCCCGCAGGAGCCCAGTGCCCCCCACCATGGCCCCCAGCCGGCACAGTCGCAGCACCCTCAGCCCCATAGTGCCAGGCAGCCGGGAAGCACAGTCCGCACACTGGCCTGGCAGCACAGCCCCAGTGCCAGCAGTCCTGAGGCCCTGTGGCAGGTTGGCCAGGCCAGCCAGCCTTGGCCAGGCCAGCCAGCCTGGGCCAGGGGAGAGGGTCTTGGGAGTGGAGCGTGGGCGGGGCCATGCCAGGCTGTTTGGGGAGGCACAGCCTCCCCCGGCATATGATAGCCACTGCCCATGTTCAGAAGCTTTTCAAATTTGCCCCCCCCCCCCCACCAGCCTCATCTAGATGCTCCTCATAGACTCATAGACTTTAAGGTCAGAAGGGACCATTATGATCATCTGGTCTGACCCCCTGCATGCTGCAGGCCACAAAACCCTTCCCTGGACTCTGCCGTTGAAGTCCCCAATTCTGTGTTTTAGTGACTTCAATCGGCAGAGACCCTCCTGCTAGTGATCCCTGCCCCATGCTGCGGAGGAAGGCGAAAAACCTCCAGAGGCTCAGCCAATTTACCCTGGAGGAAAATTCCTTCCCGACCCCAAATATGGCGATCAGTAAGACCCCGAGCATGTAGGCAAGAGTCTCTAGTCTGACCCCTGTTGGCCATTATACTATTTACGTACCATTGCTTGGTTTTCCTTGGCTACTATGTTTTACCATTAAACCATTCCCTCAATAAACTTATCTAACTTAATCTTAAAACCAGACAGGTCCGTCGCCCCCACCGTTTCCCTCGGAAGGCCGTTCCAATATTTCACCCCTCTGACGGTCAGAAACCTTCGTCTAATTTCAAGCCTGAACTTCCCCACGGCCAGTTTATATCCATTCATTCTCGTGTCCACATTAGTACTAAGCTGGAATAGTTCCTCTCCCTCCCTTGTATTTATCCCTCTGATATATTTAAAGATAGCAATCATATCCCCCCTCAGCCTTCGCTTTGTCAGACTAAACAACCCAAGCTCCTCTAGTCTCCTTTCATACGACAGGTTTTCCATTCCTCTGATCATCCTAGTCGCCCTTCTCTGCACCCGTTCCAGTTTGAGTTCATCTTTTTTAAACATGGGAGACCAGAACTGCACACAGTACTCCAAATGAGGTCTCACCAGCGCCTTATACAACGGAAGCAGGACCTCCTTATCCCTACTAGATATCCCTCGCCTAATGCATCCCAAGACCGCATTGGCTTTTTTTACCGCCACATCACATTGTCGACTCATAGTCATCCTGCGGTCTACAAGGACCCCTAGGTCCTTCTCCTCTTCCGTTACTTCTAACCAATGCGTCCCCATCTTGTAACTAAAATTGTTATTAGTCATCCCCAAGTGCATCACCTTACACTTTTCACTATTAAATTTCATCCTATTTCTGATACTCCAATTCACAAGCTCATTCAAGTCTCCCTGCAGAATATCCCTATCCTCCTCCGAATTTGCAACGCCTCCCACCTTCGTATCATCAGCAAACTTTATCAGCCCACTCCTGCAATCGGTTTCGAGGTCAGTTATAAATAGATTAAATAAAATGGGTCCCAAAACCGAACCTTGAGGCACTCCACTAGTAACCTCCCTCCAACCCGACAGTTCACCCTTTAATACGACGCGCTGCATTCTCCCCATTAACCAATTCCTTATCCACCTCTGGATTTTCATATCGATCCCCATGTTTTCCAGTTTAACCAATAATTCCTCATGGGGTACAGTATCAAACGCTTTACTGAAATCCAGGTATATTAGGTCCACCGCATTTCCCTTATCTAATAAGTCCGTTACTTTCTCAAAGAAGGAGATCAGATTCGTTTGGCACGATCTGCCCTTCGTAAAACCATGTTGTAATTTATCGCAATTGCCATTAACCTCAAGGTCCTCAACTAGTTTCTCTTTCAGAATTTTCTCCAGCACCTTGCACACTACAGATATTAAACTAACAGGCCTGTAGTTACCCGGATCACTTTTTTTCCCTTTCTTGAAAATAGGAACCACGTTAGCTATTCTCCAGTCTAACGGGACCACCCCCGAGTTTACAGATTCATTAAATATTATCGCTAATGGGCCTATTTCCCGTGCCAATTCCTTCAATATTCTCGGATGAAGATTGTCCGGTCCTCCCGACTTAGTCCCATTAAGGTGTTAAAGTTTTGTTTCTACCTCGGATATGGTAATCCCCCATCCTGTATGCCCCTCTGTAATGGTGCTAGTATCCCTAATACCTTCATTGGCCTCATTAAACACTGATGCAAAATATTCATTGAGATATTGCGCCATGCCTAGATTATCTTTAATCTCCTCTCCGGCTATAGTCTTCAGCGGTCCCACTTCTTCTTTCTTTGCTTTCTTCCTATTTATATGGCTGTAAAACCTTTTACTATTGCTTTTAATTCCCCTCGCTAGGTCCAACTCTACACGGCCTTTGGCCTTTCTCACTCTATCTCTACATTCTCTGACTTCACTAAGGTAAGTTTCCTTACTGATCCCTCCCCTCTTCCACTCTTTGAACGCTTTCTGTTTTTTCCTAATCACCCCTTTGAGTCGGTCGCTCATCCAGCTCGGTCTAAATCTCTTGCTTAGTAATCTTTTTCCCTTTTTGGGGATACAGGCCTCAGACAACTCATGCATCTTTAACTTAAAGTAATCCCAGGCTTCTTCTGCCTTTAGATCCATTAATATGTTTGCCCAATCCACTTCCCTTACCAGTCCCCTTAATTTGTTAAAATTGGCCTTTTTAAAATTATAAACCCTAGTCTTTGACTTAATTCTGTTACTCCTTCCATTTAGTTTAAACCGAATTAGCTCATGATCACTGGAGCCCAAGTTGTCCCCCACTACCACTTCCTCAACGAGGTCCTCACTACTTACCAGAATCAAATCTAAAATGGCCTCCTCCCTTGTCGGTTCAGCTACCACTTGATGAAGGAATTGATCAGCAAGCACATCTAGGAACATCTGAGCCCTATTATTGCTACTAGCGTTTGTTCCCCAATCTATATCCGGGAAGTTAAAGTCCCCCATAATTACACGGTTTCTATTAGTATTTACTTCCCTAAATACGTTAAATAGTTCCTTATCCATATCCTGGGTCGATCCCGGTGGTCTATAGCACACCCCAAGCACTATCCCTGGAGAGGCTCTAGTAGTCCTTTTACCCAGTGTGAGTATTGCCCAGACGGACTCCTATCATATGCTCCTCTGATGCACTGTAATTTTTCCTTAATGATTTTTTATTCAGTTATTTACAAGGTGCTGAAATAAAATACTCATTGGTAGATCCTAGCCTCAACCTTAGCAGCTTTTTAACAGATAGATACTCTGCTGGCCACCCTCAGGAGTAGTCGTCATCATTTTTAATGATGAATTACAGATTTTTATTAGTAGCTCAGCTACTTTGTTCTTCACTTCCTTTGGAATTTTTGGATGAAAGCCATTCAGTCTGTATGATTTATTGCAATTTAATTTCTACAGTTGTTGCATCTCTATCTCTTCGCTACCTGTACAGTGTAATTCTAGGATAATTATTTCCCCATCATCCTGCATGGGGAAAACTCGAAGATATTTTAGTTTCTCTGCAATGTACTGATCTTCTTTCTAGCCTGGCTGTTTAGCAGATACACTGAGCTTCATTCTCATTTACACGAAGGCCCCTTTACATTACTCTGGTATTGGACCTTAATGCAAATGAAAGTCAGGCCCATTGACTCTCTGTAGTCTGACTACTTCTGTCCTTAGTGAACGTTTTGCTCACTTTACACATTCAGATTCCCTCATAAACTTGCCTAATACCATTTTCACATGTTCCCTGCCAAAGCTGAATAGGACTAAGAATGCAAAATTTGAGGCTGAAAAGAATTTTTCTGAATGTAGAGGCTGAATGTAGAGGAAAGGGGATGGGAAAGGAAAGGTCAAAAATCTGTCTTATATACTGTGGTACAACCTTAATCAGTCAGAACCATGGCTCTATAATAAAGGCAATCATATATCAAAGTTATCATCACCTTCCACTATTACTATATAGAGAGTTTTCCTTTTTCCTTTTGTCTCTAGTGTATTTATCTATCTGATCTAAGCACTCCTCATTACTTGCCAATTTCCCCCTTCTCCTAGTCTTAACATTTGCAACAAATCAATTTTTTTTGTTTATTAAAAAGTTGAAAGCTATCACTTCTATTCTGAAAAAAAAATTACAACCCTCCAACCCATACCATCTTTTCATCTACAGACGGAGGATGGTTAATTGCCCTAGTCTGGCTGGCTGTGTGTGGAGTTAAGTATTTCCAAAGAACTGCTAACAGAGAACTTTGAATTAAATCTTGTTCCTAAAGATTGCTGTTCTCAATCTTCCCGCAGTTCCTTGCATCATTGGCAGATGAGTACTATAACCACAGAATCAGTTCCAGCTCTCAGAATAAATTTTCCTCCATATCTCATGAGATTTGACATCCCCATCCTTTTAGGCAAATTATCTTGAGATACTATAATCCCTACCTATACAGCCTATGTAGTACATCACAAGTGGCTCCCCCTCTATCGAAACTGCTTGTACAGTACATGAGGAAAAACATATCCTTTTCTAAATATATTGGAAGACCAGTACCACATGTGAAAATGTCCCTCTTCTCCTCATTGGTCTCCTTGCATCATGACACTAGCTTCCTTAGGGCACCTATTTATGAAGTATTCTGGTGAACATCATTTGTAGAAGTTTATTAACCTTGGACACAAGTGTTTTTGTTTTTTTTTAAATCTGGGCTTTAAAAGTCTCAAGTTCCTTGCACAGATAGATATATCTGTATGTGTGTTGGGGAGGAATATATCTGTAAGACACATGGGAAGCAATTTTATATTCTCCACTCTTTGCAATAAACTGGGTACAAGCTGGATACGCTCGCTGACTTCACTGCTGCAGCCACCATCTCCTGTCCATCTGCTTCCACTGACCTCCCTTAGCTCCACCTTGTGGACTGGTTTCTTGCATCACCTTATTCAACACACCAAGCTCATTAATTTTCAAACTTTGTTTACATGCTCAGCTCTTACTCAGATGCCAGTAAGAGTTCAACTGGAATTGATTTAAGCAGAAAGTCAAAAATTAGGAAAAAACATAACTGACCTAGAAAAGAAATAAGTTTTTTTTTTCATTAAGTTAAAAGTGGTTTAAAAAAATCTGTTAAAAGCATATTCATTTCTTAGGGCCACATTCTGGTACATAAGCATTGCCATACTGAATCAGACCCAAGATCCATTTAGTGAAGTATCCTGTCCAACAGTGGCCAGTACCAGATGCTTCAAAGGAAGGTGTACGAACACTGCAATAGGCAAAAGAGTAATCTTCGCCCCCAGCCCCCTTCCCATACACACACCGGTATCATTGTCTCCAATAACGAGATTGGCTTAAAACTTGAAGTATGGAAGTTTAATGTCCTTCCAAATTTGTTATGATCAATTATGACAACTCTAGTCTTGGACCCATATAAATCTGGAGTGACTCTAGTAGTGTCGGTAATATTCCAAATTCACTCCTTTCTGGGAGCAAAATTAGGTCTATAATTTAGAAATAATTCTTAACCGTAAGCCAAAGCCTGTGCCTTCATAGAGTTATCACTTTTCTCTACAAGGTTATATCCCTTACAGAAAGGGAGGGCTCTGAAAGAATGACTGTAAGCAGCTTCAGTTAGAACAATTACCAAAAAGTCTGATGACAACAACATTTTTGATGGGGAATGACAGTAAAGTGGATATAAATACTTGAATTACAAATCCCTAACATATGGATGATTGGGAAATAACGAACCGAAAGCCATGATCGATAGTCTAAAACCCTGAAACTCCCCTCCCCCCCCCCCCCCGATAATGTAAAAAAAAAAAAAAAGGCTGAATTTTCAAAAACAGTCACTATGCCTTTCAAAAATTCATATCAATCTGTAAGGCTTGGTCTACACTACCCCCCTAATTCGAACTAAGGTATGCAACTTCAGCTACGTGAATAACGTAGCTGAAGTCGAAGTACCTTAGTTCGAACTTACCTTGGTCCACACTCGGCAGGCAGGCTCCCCCGTCGACTCCGCGGTACTCCTCTCGCCGAGCTGGAGTACCGCAGTCGACGGCAAGCACTTCCGGGTTCGACTTATCGCGTCCAGACTAGACGCGATAAGTCGAACCCAGAACTTCGATTTCCAGCCGTCGAACTAGCTGGTAAGTGTAGCCAAGGCCTAAGGTTCTCTTGACATGTTCTTGTAAGAGAAAACAACAGCCTCTAAGTTAGTTATGACAGGTTTATAGACAAATGGTTCTCCAAATCTAATGGCGTGAACAACTGCCTGCAACCACTGAAGTCAGAAGACCAATGTGCCCATGGATTTCCCATCAGATGGGCACAAAAGCAAGTGTGAATATACAAAAGCTAAACACAGCCACTGCAAAAGCTTCTTTTAAAAATGCCACCAGCCTCAACATTTCAAAAGTCATGTTCAAAACACATTGGGCTAAATTCTCAATCCTCCTTCATGAACATGCTTCCTAAATCTATAATAAAGTATACATGCATTAGATAGTTGTTTTAACACAGCATGTATTAGAAAATGACAAGGAATAGAGAGCAGGTCACTGGGCTCCAAAGAAGACAGAGTTCCCCAAGGCCTGATGAGAGAGATGGGGGTTCAGTGGGAGCAAGAACTATCTCCCACACACACATACACGCTTCCCTGTTGAAACCAAAGAGTCTGTTTTACTCCAAACAAATCAGCAGCAGTAGGGCTGGGGAGTTGCTATGCTTCACTTCCATCCTCAGGTCGGGGGATGAGGCAAGGGTATCCTTGAAAAAGAGGGGGGAAGCCTGGGGACAGGAGTCACTCCTTCTCCTTTTCCGATTGGATTGAGCATGAGGCCCTTAGAACACCCCACTGTCCACCTCTTGACGAAGGCTTTGAAAAGCGAGGTCCAGTGAGGGTTCAAGGCAATAGGTAAATTCAAAAGGATATTCATATTTAGGGGTGGGGAAGTCATCCTTCATTGCCATAACCACATATTAGGATGGGTTTTGAATCTAACTGCCTGGGTCCTGGCCACCAGTCCGGGGGGCTCTGCATTTTAAATGAAGCTTCTTATTTACTTTACATGCAACAATAATTTAGTTATATATTATAGACTTATAGAAAGAGACCTTCTAAAAATGTTAAAATGTATTACTGGCCCGCAAAACCTTAAATTAGAGTGAATAAATGAAGACTCGGCACACCACTTCTGAAAGGTTGCCGATCCCTGAGCTAGACTTTCCCAAAGAAAGAAAGCCTAGTCAACTTCTCCATTGCTTGTCTCTGCTTTCTGTGGCATAGTCTCATCACTGCGCCAACAACAGTTATTTACATTAGCGTAACTGTGGTTCTTGCAGATGTTTTGTCCAAGCGGAGTCGAGGAAGAACCAAAGCCTATCTGTTTTGCAGGTGGCGGAAATTTTGGAAAGGGGAGGACAGCAGTAGCAGTGCTACGTTTTTCCTGACTGGGATTCACTCTTGGAACAGCCTAAAGAAAGCAAGGTCTAGCTCCCAGAATTGGCCACCATGTATTTCTATCCTGCCAGGACTTCATCAAGTCTCCAATTCAAAATGTGTCATAACAACTGCAACTCTAAACACCATTCACTGTGATGCTATATCATTTCCTCAGGAATAAGAGACAGGGAAATGTACAGTAGGGGAATGATATAATAGGAACAAAGTAATTAGCAGGTAGAATGGAGAAAGATGCAGCTAACAGATGCATAATGGCAGATGAAGGTCATCCCACCAAAACAAAGGGGACATCAATGAGCACAAGAACATTGGAGGACATTTCTATGAGTGTGGTCCCACAATGAATATTCAGTCATGACAGGGCAGCCAGAGAAGGCAGCTGCTAGGGAAAGGGCTGAAGTGAATTTCCACTTTCTTCTGAGAGGCAGAGATTTGGGACCTGAACTAAAAACCATTGTACTCAATGTGAGCCTTTGCATGGACTTCAATGGGTATTAGATTGGACTCTTGCCTGTGATGTATGCCAAGCTTTTCAAAGCTGTAGCCTGGTGTGTTTGAAATAATTGTGTCTTTGTTTTCCGTTGCTATTTTATTTCTATAACCAAAACTGAGCCATTTCTTGGACACCAGCTAGGGTGACCAGATGTCCTGATTTTATAGGGACAGTCGTGATTTTTGGGTCTTTCTTATATAGGCTCCTATAAGCCCTCACCCCCATCCCAGTTTTTCACACTTGCTGTCTGGTCACCCTAACACGAGCTGCTTTATGTGCTTAAAGCATACCATTGCAGCATTACGTGGACTATCTAGCCTCCTCAATATGTTAAACATAGTCATCACAAGTGAGGCTAAGAGAAATTAGATTGTTTTGTAGGACGCTTATGATTCTGCTATGACCCCTTTGAAATATTTCAAACCCAGATACCTTCAGCTAGAAGATGGGTTAAAAAACCCCAAAGCTCAAAAGTTTTAATGCTTAAAAACAATGTATATAAAGAGTTGGCTTGTTTGTTTAAAAAACATCATAAATAACTTATTTACTCCCTTGCTACATAGAAGCAATACAGTTTGTATACTAATTATTCCTCTTCATCCTGGCTGTAAGACATCCATCTTGTAGTTAATCATAGTAACATTATATTAAAATGAGATGGTGAAGACCACAAATCCTTCTGTTCAGTCTAATTCAGACTATTTCAAATTCACTAGTGTGGCTACAGAGGAGAAAATTAAGCTAGTGTTTTTACATATATTTGTTACACCATGCATTTGGTTTTCAGTTTGAGGGCAAAAGAGCCTCCCTTCAGACAACTGAATATTATGTTACATCAATTCTATAACTGAAAAGTAATTTAC
This sequence comes from Chrysemys picta bellii, assembly GCF_011386835.1. Classification (NCBI taxonomy): domain Eukaryota; kingdom Metazoa; phylum Chordata; order Testudines; family Emydidae; genus Chrysemys; species Chrysemys picta. The sequence goes on from NC_088796.1 coordinate 115,125,711, forward strand.
TTTCTTTCCTAGGAACCAGGCAATAAATAACTGATACGGAAAAACTAGATACTCATCTTATTCAGTCATTCATTTTGCTAGGGAAAATATAATTTCACTTTATTAATATAATGTCACCTGAAGTCTAGGGAATATATGCCACTTAATGTCTCTTACATCCTACCGTAAAAGGCTATTTTTCCTATATATTAAGGAACAAGTATTTACAACAAAGAGCAACTGAAATTTTATTCACAATCAGAAGAAACAAAGATATTTTATTATAAAAGGTAAATTATTTTATTTCAATGTGCTATTTACATTTTTGTAAAATAGTTGTCTTAAAAAAAAGTCACTCAGTAAATCCCTTCCCGGTGTAAGGCCTATTAATCAAAAAATTGTTTTGACACAAACAACTGTTATAAGAATTACTACAACGAAATAACTAACAGCACATCCATACGTGAATGAAACCCTCTGCAATATACAGATAGTGACATCTATTTTAAGCATCAAAGGGAATTACAGATTAGCCCTTTCATCAAATAGTCACGCGAGATTATTTCAAATGCTGTTTCCTGAAAGAAAACACACAGACACTTGCATTCTACCAACAGAAATTGGGTCACTGAAATGCCACTACACAGCACTGCTTACAGTTTGGTCTTCTATGTCTTTTTTTCATATTGACTGAATAGCTAAGAAAATAGGCATATCCTCAGGGATCAGAATGCATATGAAGTTGTATGCAACCTAAATTAGTTTTTTTTTTTTTTTTGAAAACTACAAAGCATAGCTTTTTAAAAAGAACTTTAACATCCAGAAAGAATGTATTCTTATGAATAAAATCCGTCATCTGACTTGTATGTTGCATGAAACAAATCTTAAGAAGTGTCTATAGCATTAACTATTTCGGCTTCATTTGTTCTGGAGTTCACCACATTTATTTTAATAGATTTTAAATAGTCATTTGTCTAAGTGGTTCTTCCAGAAAAAGTGTGTACTTGTTTCTTCTGAATTAGAAAATAATAAAATTCCAAAGATTGATTCCAAATATCTGACCTGAAGAATGTATTGGAAAACAGTTACCATACTGTTTAGAATAGAAAAACAATCCATAAGAATTCATAATTAGACAGGCTTAGATCAAAATCAGTCTACTAATGGCATAGGCATGTCAATCCAAGATTAGCTAGCAATTGTGCACCAATTTTTTAAATGTCCTGAATATACATACTGTATCTGAATTGATAAGTGTGTTGAGAGATCTACTTAATTTAATGTGATCTGTCTGTTAAAAACCCACTAAATTACAATTAGTGTCATAACACAAATGGCCTGTTGGGAAGAGGACCGTTATCAGTGGAGTATTAACAATCTGTGTCATTGTACTGAAATAGATCCACTTCATTTGCCCAAATCTGGATTATTATTTTTTAAATGTTGGCAACAAAGTTACAAGATATTGCACCTGCTCACTGAGGACTAGTTGATCACACAACATATGGCCTGATACCAAGCCTACTGAAGTCAATGGGCTTTGGCTCAGTCTTCTAGACAGCCTCAAGGAATAAAAATCAAGAGACAACTGTCAAAAACAAAATATCCTACTAGCACACATTGTCAATGAATAGCAACATTCACTAGATTTTTAGGTCCACACATTATAACCAGATGCCATGTTTCTATTATTCTGATTTTTTTTTTAAATAACCAAAGTACCAACATGCACAGAGTTGAATTTCTAAAATATATCATCAGGTCTCTGAGCCCATTCCCTCCCCTGCCCCCCTCCCATCTTTTGATTTTAGAAGAGGAGAATAATTTCACAAACTATGAAAATCAAAAATTAATCTGCTCCTAAATTTTCACTGTATCACCTCAAAATGTACAGTATTATTCATAACTACATGTTACCATTAGGAATGTAGAGTTTACAGATAGCTATCTGGCACTGACAAGCTTCTCCGACACTTTGTATTGCATCACCTCCCCTTCCTACTGCACAGGAAAACATTTCCACCTAGAGCCCTTTTATAGAATGTCTAAGAAAAAAAAAATGCAGCAGAATATCTGCTATCATATCAAAACACACAGCTCACATGTGGCCCTATCACACATTGCTATGTCTTCATGTTTGTTAGTCTTAATGAGTGACCAGATCTCAAAGAAGTTAAATATAGTGTTCAATTTCCTCTGTTCATCTTATATTAGAGACATAACAGACCTGCACAGTTTAGCCAATTTCAGAATGTTTAGATTTTAAATAAGTAAGTAATTGAGAAGGGTGAGAATCATTTCTGAATTAATATTTAACGACCAGTAAGAGTCAGGACATTCATAGACGTATCACTACACATACTCTCTATCAGAATAGACTATGCAGCAGCCATTCATTGACAGGGATGCCCATTCCTGGAATGGGTGTTGTCTCTAATAGAATCCTGTGTTTTGATTTTGGGGAGCAGCCAGTTCCTTTTAAATTGTCTAAATTTATTGGCATATGATAGCTTTGCAAAATATTTACTTCCTTCTGCTCCAACTTTGCTATGGTGTTTTTTTGTCTGTGCATGACCATTGAGTGCCACCACATCTAGTGTACATATAGTGCACATAACATACAGTTACCACAGAACGGTTACCCTGTTAGAAATATTTCACACTGTGGTTCTCTCCATCTGTGGAACACAGTTGTACAAAGCAGGGTGAGGCTTAAGAACTACAGTATATATGTGTTTTACAAGTCCTGGTTTACTTTTCTCAATGACTAAGTGATTTTCATGTTTGTAGCTTCATTCAACCTAATGAACCATGCACAGCTTTTTAGTTTTCATGTCAAAGCCACAAACCTCTACTGTACCTCCCTCCTCCCAATTTACAATTGTATGTATTTTGGAAATATTTGACCTTTTACTTAAAAAAAATAAAATAAAAAGGGTCATCTTGTTTTTGACATGGCAATGATTTGGAATAGTATGGCAAATATGACAGTCACATATGATAATGGTGAGAGCACACTGATTCCTCTGTCCTGTCCTATAGAAAGCTAGGGAAAGAAATGTTTAAGATCATTTGATGTGTATTATTACTCCAGACAGTATTTCCCAAATGTTGACATTTAAACTTTGCACTCAGCAAGACTCATTGATGGTATAATGGCTCCTGGGTTGGTTATTTGCTTGTCTTATTAGCATCCTGTTTCATGCAAGATCTAGGCTCCAGCACTTCTATTTGGAGAGGTCCTCCTTAAAACACCGCACATGCAAAATCTGCAGTGTTGTGTCAGATCACCACAGGCTCTCAGAAGTAATTAAACATGCAGGCTCTGAGAGGCACATTTCCCATCGTACTTGGCACAGGTGTGGCAGCCCCTGTATGCCAGTTACTAAAGAAATTAAAAAAACCAAAACACACCTGTATCAGATCAAAGTCCAAGCAGGGGGCTGGCTCCTGCTCTCATTGAAATAGGAACGGGATCCAGCTCCATTTGCCTTAGTTATTTCTACAGTAGTTTGTCCTTCTCCTTTAATTCCTTTCCACCCCTCCACCACCAGCACCACAAGGGGTGGGGGTTACCCGTGCACATTCCTTTCAACCTGCACCACCCACTAGCCTCCAGGATGGAGGGCCTGCCTAGGTGTTTTTGGCAATAATCCCTGGCAATGGAGGTTTCCCCAGGCCCAGGTTACAACCCACCTCCCCTTTCTCACCTCCAGTCACCTGCATCCTGTCAGGCAAAGGGCAGGGCTCCCTCCTCCTCATTACAGCACAGGACAATCCCTCCTATGGGCCCCACAGAAGCTAAGACTAGGAAAACACATGAAGGGGGCGAGGGGGAATAGGGTAGGAAGGAGAATAGAGCGGGGGGGGGGGGCAGGGAATGAGCCTCCGCCCTGCCTATGCTGCCCAGGAGGCAGAGCAGAGATTTGAGGCGCTCTCCCGGGCAGCGCCAGGTTCCCAAGTGCGGAGGGGGGCGGGTTTGGGAAGCCGCGTCTCCAAGGTCCCAGCGAGCGGAGCCCGGGAGCGCGGACCCCGCGGCACAGCTGTGTCTGAGCGCACGGTGGGAGATGGGAACCCGGCCGCGCCTTCCCGGCCCCAGCAGGTGCCGGCGGCTGCCGACCCTGGTGCGCTCCGCAGCGTCTCGGTCTGTTCATTCTCCCCACGGTGGCAGCGCTCCCCAAGAGCCTCTAGCGGCAGAAAGGAGCAGAGCAACCCGGCAAGTCTCCGGAGTTGAATCCTTCCGGACAGCTCTCGCGGCGCTGGCTGGCGGGCAGATGGGTGTAGGTGCAACCCCTGTGCTCTTTGGGTTCTCCCCTTCCCCACCCCTCTGCAGGTCTGCTCGACGCGCATTGCTGCCTAAGAGCCATAAGGACATGGGGCTTCGATGCCAGCCACAAATGCGGAAAGCCAAATAAATAGAAGTGGGAGGGAAGGGGAAGGGGAAATCCTGGTGTTAAGATCTCACTGTTGCCATTAAGCACCCAAAAGTGCAGCGACAAGACACTTCCCCATCGCCATCCCTCGTCGCCACCTGCAACATCCTTTCTAATTAGAATGCCAATAACTTTGATTGCAGGAGCAGAGAGGAATCTGCCAACAGCCAGAGAGTGGATGAGAGCGGGGAGGGGCGATTTCATTTTTGATTGCATTTATTCCCCCCCCCCCCCGCAAGTTATTTCTTCTCTAAATATCCGAAAAGGACCCCAACTGTGTGCCCCCCCCTTCCTTCACTTACCTTGAGGCGGTCCTAATTATCCTTAATGTCCTTAAAACAAACGAGGTGGGACGCAGTCAGACCGCAGACTTGCTACTGAGTCCACAGTTCCCCCCCTTCGGCGAAAGGAGACAGGACCCAAACCAGCTGAGAAATCTTGGCCGGTCCGAATGCTCCCGGGGCTCCGACAACCCACAGCACCGACGGGTCCCTCTCGCCTCCTTTACAACTTGGCTTGCATTTAAAATTCTCTTCTTTCCCTTCGCAGAAAATCAAGACCAACTGCCTAGATCAGACAGGACCGAACTGGGGGAGGAAGGGGACCACCCCCAGCCTTGCCTTCTCCTCTTCTTTAATTGAGAAATTCTCTCTTCCTGCCCCTCCGCTCAGCCCCGGCGCGGAGAGGGGGCCCGGCGGTCCCCAGGCGAGGGGCTCTCCCTATGCCTTTCCAGGGGAGTCCTTACAGGGAGGAAACTTTCAGGGGCTGCTGAAGCAGGAGCAGCAATGGCAGAGGCAGCGCCAGCCCTAGGTGAGGCTGGGAGGGGGCGAGAGGGAGAGCTGCTCCTTCCAGGGCTGTAACGCGCACACCGGCAAGTCCCGCAGCAGCAAGAAGCGGGGCGGGGGGGGCAGATAAATGAAAAATAAAATAAACGCGCCACAAAAACAGCAAACAAGCCACCAAGGACTCCTCGGGAATTAGCAGACTCTGCAACAAGGCAGCCGAAGTCCTTCCCCCGCGAGCCCCACCGGCTTCTCTCAGGCTGCTGCCTGGTCTGGCAATTACCACCCGCTACACTGGAGGAAGGCAGGCAGCTCTTAACCCCTTCCGCCCCACCCTACCCACTTCTACGGGAAGGAACCGCGGCGCCGGCTGCGGCCGCCGCTTCTCCTCTCGCTGCGGGTGCAGTTTGCATTGAAGTCCAAGGCAATCCCGCATCCCTTAGAATAGCGGCGCCCAGGCATCCCCAGCTTTGCCTCCCGCAGGTTCTCCCCCTTCGAAGGCAGCTAAGAAACGTCTGCCTCTGCCTTCGCCCGCCGTGCCGGGTAGTGTCGGTTGGCATTGGTGTGTGGCAAGCCGCCTGCGTGTTTCTAACTTTTTATCTGCGGTTCTATAGCGGGTTAGACGGTAGCAGGTGGATCGCTCAGCTGGTAAAGGGGAGGGGTGAGGCGAGGGAAAGACCCGGCCACCTTAGCAGCCATTTCCAAGCGGTGCACGGGGCAGAGCTGCCGGGAAGCTCGTGACTTGCACCTGCCTAGGTTTATCCTCTCCTCCCTGCCACCCCGGCTCGGGCGCTGCTGCTCGCAGGAGGGGGCCGGTTGAGCCAGCCAGTGGCCGGAGGAGGCAAAGGAGCGATTGCTAAGTAATACAGGCAAGAGCTCCTTTCCATTCCCGGGTCACGGGGGGCAGTTGCCCCGGTGTAGAGTCTCTCAGGGAATGGGGGTCCCCCCCCCAGTAAAGGCTGTAAGATTCAGCGTGCAGCGATTAGGGTAAAACTTCTGGTGACTATTGCACAGGGAGAGAGGGGCGTGTGTGTGTGTGTGGACAGTGCGTGTCCTTGCCCTGCGATAGCCCTAGCGCTGGAAGCTGAATCGAGTGAAGAGCTTTAGCTAGGAGGCCCACCCCCCTTCCTTCCCTGGGAGCCGGGACAGCTTTCCCAGTCCCATCGCGTTCACGTGCCCTGCAGGTAGTTGACAGCGCCGCTGGCCAGAGGGATAGGAGCGGCTGATCGCTGCTTTCTAGCCCTGTGTCCATCTCCGCCACGAAGTCCGAGGAGCCGGGGCTGGGGCCGCTTTGAGGAGGATAAAGAACATCGTCCTTCCTCAGCTGGTAATGAACGTGCCAAAGGAAGCCACCAGACAGGGTACGACTGGGAGAGGAGCTGCAGCCGGGGGAGAGGGAGGAAAGCTGCTCTCCAAGGTGCTGGGCTCGCATGTGGTGGGGAGGATGCTGCCACGGGCATGAAGTCAAGCCCTAAGGGGGGCAAGGTGGGTGGGCAAGACAAACAAGCGGTGCTAGCAGGAAGCGTAACCGATGCTGATTGCGTTGGTTCCCGATCTGAGTTCCTCTTAGCATCGCAGGGCAGGGAATTGTGTGCGCAAGGTATGACGCCAGCGTCTGTCTCTTTCCAACATCATCCAGAAAAATTTGGACAAAGACATAGATATGCACCAGCCCTTGATGAGTGAATGCTGTCAGATACAGCCTCCAACAAGCGAGGGAAAATCTGAACCTGTCTCAAGCATCGCTGAGAAAGCAAGCAGCAAGTTTCTTTGCGGCTTCTTAAAATCCTGGAGAGCTGGTCGTGAAGAACTCCAGCGAAAACATTCGGAAGTTGACCTTTTCCAAGGTTCAACTGGACTCGGATCCTTCTACCAACAGACGGTTCATAGGAGTGTCCTTAACCTGGGTCGGGTCATTTGTAACAGCCCGGACCCATCTCCATTTTGAATAGGGAAATACTTACAAAAATTGTTTAATATTAATAAGTTGTATGCAAATCAACCTAGAAAACTGTAGATAAGATTATAGTTTAAGATTTTCTACTGCTGTCAACACCCAGGGGACCATTGTGAGCCCTCGGAATGGTTACCACACCGATTATTCTTCCCTGTGGAGTGGACTAGGACATCACTTATATCATCAAGATCCAGCAGGGACCACTTCCTCCTCGGACACTTGTGACAAAGTAAAAGGCACTTCCCCTGGAATTCTCATTGGCAAAACTGTTTAACTTCTCGTTTGATTTGCAAGACTAAAATCATGTGTTTCTGCCACTTTCTCTGGTGCAGATTCTAACGTAATACTTGCAATCTACATTTACATAAACATTTCTCTAAAGAGAACTAGAGCAATAATGTTATTCTTCATGAGAATAACTAAGCAACTGCTGTTCTTGGAAGTGCACACTTAATTATATGCTGAATGATTAGGGCTGCATATCTAGCACTTTTACAGCTATTGCTAGGAAAGATTCTTCAACCATTAGTGAAATTGACAGGTTTCCCTTTGAAACCAGGAGTATTTTACACGCAAAGTGAAAGGACCAGAGACATTGGCAGACTATATCTTTAGGAAAAAGAGGCACATTTCAGGAGTTTTCTACTCAGTAACAGGAAGACTGATTGTCCTGTATATCCTTTACACACGTATCCAGTAGTTGAGTAATAAATGTCAACTGCTCTCTCCTTTACTCTGGAGTCTTTAAAAAAAGAATCAGCACCCTCTCCTCCCCCCCCCTTTAAAACCATTCACGACACATTATGGGCCCTTTAATATAATAGTGTTTCATGGCTGCCTACAGCTCTGAAAGTTGGATGACGAGTGCATCTGTGTCTTTCAACACTCAACACACCAGTACAATAGGCTTCTCTGAAAAGCAACACTTATGCATTTTTTATACATTATATAAATTAGTTTAGTTAAACCAGTGAAAGTGATGTATGACAGTTAAGTAAGTTTACAATGGTTTATATCTACTTAGCTTAACACGCCAATTATACAAGATAAAAAAAGATTTCAGGAGAAAAATGTTTATGGCTCTTCAGAAGCCAAATGGTTGTTTTAGTGGGGGGAAAAAAGCTACAATACAATTGTGAGCTATAGTTTCCTTCGCTAGCAGAGGTAAATAGTAGTTCTTTCTTCTTGTAGTGAAAAGTTTTTGCAAGTAGTAATTGTCAATTACTAATAAGGGCAACTTCAGTGACAAGGAACCACATTTCCTTTCCTTTCCTTGCAACAGAAGCTCCTCCTTCACCTGCTATAGTCAACACCAATGACAGTACTATATCTGATGTCTCCTGTCTCTCACCCTTTGGGTGTGAGTGACACATACTATACCTTGGGGGGGGTGTCTTGTAACCCCCATATTTCTCATCTGTATATAATTGTGATATTGTATATAAAGCATGCTATGTGAGGTATCAGAAAAAGATTATGATCAGCTGAAAAAAATCACTGCTCTATCTAAATATATATCTTTAGTGCATATGAAGTTATGAGATAGTGACAACCATACAACACAAACATGCTAAGTTGAGGAATCAGCCAGATATTAGCTTCCCAGAAGCAACTGGACTGAAATTAACCAATGCCCAGGTAAGGTGTCAAACAACCCATCAACAGCCATTGGCCAGCAAGGGAGCTACAATTCAACAACTCACCTGCATGAGACCACACCAGGGGAATTGCTCAAGCTTGCCTGGAGACTCAGCAATGCCCCCCAGATATGCCTGGACTTGTGTTCCCCAAGCACAGGGGACTGAGGGTATAAAACAGAACAGAGCAGGCTGATGCTTTGCCTTTCTCCTGCCCCACCCATGCTGCAAGCAACAAGGACACTGAAAAGACTTAGGGCAGATGAGACTAGCCCGATTTCCACAGTGAAATCTTTGTACTATGAACTGCAATATACAGTCATGAGAAAAACTGCTTAGTCTAATTGTTGCCCAGTCGAATAGGGTTGAGAGTTTAGACTACATGCTTATATTTTATCTCTTTTGGTAACTAACTGACTTTTTCCCGTATCACTTAGTCACTTAAAAAATATATATATCTTTTGTAGTCAATAAATGCATTTTATGGTTTATCTTTTCCAGTGAGTTTGAATGAAGTGTGTGGCAAATCTACTCAGGTTTTGCAAAGGCTGGTGTATATCCATTGCCCACTGATGAAGTGGTAAACCAATTAATAAATCTGATTGCTTCTCTTGAGCAGTGCAAGATGACATATTCCTGAGGTTCAAGGCTGGGAGCTGGGGGGATTGGGCTGGTGCCTTCCTCTGTGTGATTCATGAGTGGCTCTGAGAGCCTTCATGCAATCTAGCTGGGTATGGGGAGCCACATGCTGTTGTGCTGAGTGATAACAGCATCTGGAGGGGTTTACTGCTGGTCATGAGCAAGGCATTGTGAGAGACAGCCCAGGCTGGGGAGAGTTCAAGGGGCACAGCGTTCCCATAGTCCTAGGCTGCAGCCTGGTGATCCTGTCACAGTGAGGCCACAGACTAAGGTTTCCAAACACAACCAACAATCGTTGGCATGTGATAAACAAGTAGTCAAAGGCCTGGCTTTGACTGGCTCCAGCTGTCTTTGCGGTAATCTATAAAAGAAAGTACAACTTATCCCAAAAGCAAATGTCTATACAATTTGTTCACATAGAAGAACAAAGCTTTTAAATGGCTTGGAATTAGAGAACACAATGGGACTACACATTTATAATAAAAACCCTGAAGACGCATGTTGCAAACTCTGCAAAAGAAAAAAAGCCATGAATTCTAATTCTAATTCAACATTTAATGGTGGTTGGTAGAATATTACTTGCAAAAAGGAAGGTTTTACTTGGCCTCCTACATCTTGTGAGCCTACATTTACAAGAGTGACTTGTAAATTTAGGTACCACAATTTTTGGCTACCCCATTTGAGATGCTTTAATGGGTCCTGATGTTCAAAGAGTGCTAAGCACGCAGCTTCCAAAATTAAGGTATACCCTTTCAAGGTATATCAAATTGGGCACCTAAAATCATTAGGCAATTTTGAAAATTATGGGCACAGTTCTGAAGTTTATAATTTCTAGTTAAAGGAAATGCCTAAAAAAAAATTGCTGCAATTTTAGTCCAGTCCTGATAACGGAGAGATTACTGTTCTAAAAGGATTGCACTGATGTTTTCAGACTGGGTGGAAATTGAGTACTGGATATGGAGGTGTGTACAATTTGCCAGTAAAATAATTTTTCTGAAGCTTTACAAACAGCAAGACAAAGTACTCCTCCTACTCCAAGAAGTATACTGACAAGAAGATAAATGGAAGCCTCTTCTAGAGGCTGCCACCTCATGAATGTTCCTCTAAGCGGGAGATAAAGCAACATAACAACAGATAGTCTGAGTTACCCAGTGCTAAAACAGAAATAGCAGAGTTATAACTAAGGCTATCATTTTGCCCAACAGGGTTTATTCTCTAAAGGAAACAAGTGGTACAATTCAGGTACTTGCATCTGAAGAAGTGAGGTTCTTACCCACGAAAACTTATGCTCCCAATACTTCTGTTACTCTTAAAAGTGCCACAGGACCCTCTGTTGCTTTTTTACAGATTCAGACTAACACGGCTACCCTCTGATAAGTGGTACAATTGAGATTTTAAAAATAAATCTTTAAACTTCGTGTTAACGTAGAGATTTCAAACAAAACCAAACCAGAAGTTGAAGGGTTAACTAAAGAAAACTGAATAATTTGTCTTATAAAGGAGTAGAAAAGCTGAAGCTTGCTTTACAACTGTATTACATCTGATTAGCCAACACCTATAGATGATAAATCGGATTGATTCATTATATATATTCCACAGATCACGAGAGAAGTTTTTGCAGTGCAGTACTACATGTCAAAAGTTGAAATGTTTGGATTTCTTTATCAGTAGATGTTTGGCTTTCAAAGGAGGTGGGGCATTTGAAGAACAGCTGGTGTATGATCACTGCTGAATTTATTCATGTGGGTCTTGATGTAAAACCCATTAAAGTCAATGGGAGTCTTTCCATTCACTTCATGGGGCTTTGGAGCAGCCCTTCTGACACTATTTTGAAAGGACCCATCAGGCCTATTAGTGGAGGAGTCCCTTAATTCAGTTTCATTGCACCAATACACACATTGAAAGCAAAGTCCATTATGAGGAAACTCCTCTATACGGAGTTTCAATTGAAACTATGGAAGTGTATCTCCTTATAGAAATATAAGAGGTCCTATTTTGCATTTATCTTGTATTATCATTAAAAACATACAAACCAATTTTCCCCTGGGATCAGACTGGCAGAGACCCTGGGGATTTTTGCCTTCCCCTGCAGTATGGGTCACTTGCAGGTTTTAAGTAATGTGAATAGTGTATTCTCTGTAACTTGATGTCTTTACATCATGATTTGAGGACTTCAGTAACTCAGTCAGAAGTTATGGTTCTATTACAGGAGTGGGTGACGTTCTGTGGCCTGCAATGTGCAGGATATCAGACTAGATGATCATGATGGTCCCTTACGGCCTTTAAATCTGAGTCAAACACTGGAAATTAGGAAGTGATCCTTAAAACGCCATTCAATTACAAAGAAACTTTCATTTAGTGCATTCGAAGCACATCTACATTTGATATACTTATTTCCCCATCTGTCTCTTATGGGTGCCTTCCCCTTCACTCTCCATTCCAGAAGAGTGAGGCTATCCATACAGGTACTCAGAATTTTCACTTCTCCCCCCCGACCCCTTCAATGCAAATCCTTTGAATTTCTACAATGCATAGTTTTATGTGCCCTTTAAGGCACAGGCTGCACACACAGTTGCTTTGTTTGCTTTCCACCAAGCTCTCTGGAGGACAATATAAAACTTTTTTTTTGGCAGCTAGGAAGTATCAACATTAAACTGAACCACAATCTGAAAACTTACAATTTTAGCATTCATGTTGCATGTAGTGGTTTAAAAGTTAAATAAATAAGCAAGCCACGAAATGACCAGAAGTTAAAAAAATGTATGTAGTATATACACAATAGAGGGGATTTAAAAAGTTTGGGTTTTTGGAAAACACATTTCAACTGGTCAATAAATTTTGGCCAGCTATACAAGTTGATTGAAAAAAAATGTCAACTTAACAAACCCCTCTTAATTTATGAAAAATGTGCCAAGAATTTAAAAAATGTGCATCAGTTCTAGACTATAAAACTATTTCTTGCCAGATATATTAACTGAAATAGAAGTTAGAGATCAGGGCTCATTTGTCCAGATAGTATTTTTTGATACTACTAATAATTTAGATTAGGAGGCCAATCTTCTCTTTACTTTTGGGTCACTATTTGAGTCATGCACTAAACCAACCAGATTAATTGGAAAGGGATTGGGAAGCAAGCAAAGGGCAGCACCTGCGACTGTTGTGTTTGAGTTAAAATAGTACTGTCTCTCAAATGAAGTCTATTCAATTTGGGTGAAAATCCACTCCACCCACATAGATCCCCAGTATTATGCAAATAGACTCCTCAAACCCAGGGCCATGATGCAGCACAGACTGGAATAGCCATTATTAATAAGAGCTTGTCCTCCCTACCAGAGATGAAGCCCTGCACCAGCTCATGGTCTAATCAATAGAAGGCAAAGGGGCACAAACAGTAAACAGTGTGGCTGCTGGCATATTTGCTGTAGAAACAAGATGGGTGAAAGCATGCATGCACGCACACACAAACAGACGCTCATCTGAATGGCAGCAAGATTTATTGATGTGAGATAAACGTTATTTACCTCAGACCACTACACTAGATCATGATGCTCAGCAAGGAAGTCATCATACTACACTATGTATGGTTACACAGATTCTGAAAATCACCAATCAGAAATAGGTGGAAGTCTATTAGAGTCATATGTTTAAGTGGAACAGTTAAACAATGAAAACTGCCATTATAAAGGGAACGGAAAGGTAGATTTCATGAAAAGAAAAAAAAAAGCCATCCAACTCCCTATTACTGAACTCAAGAAAAGGGATTTGTTTATATGATCTAACATGTTAACCTTACAACACACTTGTTTTAACTCTGAGGTGATCCAAGTGAAGTATATCAGTCATTTTATTTAGTGCAAAAATAAAGTTTTGTTTGTCTGCTTGTTTTGGTTATGTTTGATTTTAACTGGAAACAAATGAAATGATTCTTTCCTAGAATTTTAAACAATCACCTAGAAAGAAGAGCTAATGAAAGAACTTCTGTTCATGTATTAATCAATTTGAATTTATTATACAGAAGGATTAATCCAATTACCCAGGTTTTCAAAGCATCTCTTGATGTGCATCTTTTTCCCTTTTAAAAAGACAAAGGTCTACCTATCTTTTACATGCAGTGGGTTCACCAGCTGTTTGAACAAGTCATCTTCTCTGCTTGTTTAATTACTTAGGTGTTTATTTCTAGCCTCTTTTTGACTGACACCCAAAGATTCAAAAATTAAATATCCCTACATAACTCTTATGGCTTTGTCTAGAATATTCAAAATACTGACCAGAGTTTATTATTTCATTCCCACAGGCCACATGGGTAAGACCCAATAAAAATCTAGACATAGGTGAAAAATATCTCCAGAGGACAAACAAATTTGTGGCTTAGGGTCATTATCTACATTCATTCCACTGGAGGTGCAAACATAGATTGTAGAATATGGTCCTCTAGAGAGCACTCAGTTACTCTAAGTGACAGATACAGTCATGAAATTTAGCTGTAAGAAAGTGAACCTAATATTTTAAAATTAGCATTTTCAGGGCTTGACTCACCACTGCATTTCTCCAAATGTATGCAGAATAACTCCACTGAAATCAATAGAGTCACTCCAGTGTAAAAATGGAATAAATTGCAAGTCACACCTTAAGTTTTTCCAATTGCTGTTTTCTCCCCTATAATTAGGGATTGTTTGCACTATCCTAAATCACAGTATGTAAATCACTACAGTGACTCAAAAAGTTGATATAGTTTACAGCAAATTTTGGAACAAAATGTTAAGCTTCTTATAGTGCACCTAGAACAATTATTTTTATAGATTAAGGGAACAGCAAGTAGATGCCCCACAAGTAATATAACCACTCTTCAAAATAATGGCTAAGAAACACCATGACTGATATCGGAGGGAAAATAGGATGGAGGTTTGAGATGGGCACTGGGAGTCAAAACTTGGAGTGTTTCCATTGGGACTGAATACTTGTCTTCCCATTCTCTGCTAACTTGCTACATGACCTTGGAAAAAAATAAATAATGGTTTAGCTTCTCTGTGCCTTGGTTTACCAACCTGTAAAATGGTAAGAATCCCAACTATCTCACAAGTAAGGGAGACATGAAGCTTAATTATATACTTGCAGCTTTCTTATGAACACTGACTTATAGTCAGAAGAAATCATTTCAATAATTAGAAAACGCTATGACAAAAAACCCAATTAACTGATATTCACTGATGGCTTATTACCTGAAATTATATTAAATTATTTAAGATATTCCATAGAACTGTAAACTAAGACACAATCTATACAATATACTCTTTCCAACTTAGAATGTACTCTATTGAAATTCATGGCATAGGCTTTGTGCTGAACTATTCATATGAAAGCATCTGCATCAAGGTCTTCCACAGAGACACAAAAGGGTTGTGAAGTATGCTGAAGGCCAAAATTACGCATCACATGGCAATGGAAGACAGTACGTGGATTTCACCTAATATTTCTGGGTGGCAACATCTCACAACTACAAAACTATTTGAGTTACAGAATCCCCATCCTGTGAATCCCCTTGATGTGATAGAATCATTAACCAAATTTGACAAGTCACTCTGTGGTTCTACCAGGAGATAAGAGAAAAGAGTTTTGTTTTTGCAGTTCCTTAAGTAGAAGCCAGATGGTGTTACTAAGGCTGATAAAAGTTGAATGACAACATATCCTTGCCCCTATGCTGCTTCCATATTTCTAGCTATTGCTCTGGAAGTGTAAGCCCATCTGTTCACATACTACCCACCATATACAGTACAGTTCTTTGGACACAAGTTTGATGAAAAACAGCCCCTGAAAATTGTATCAAACGTGCATCTGCCAACAGTGATAAACACAACAATACACTTAGACAATGAGGGTCTGTAGCACCGAATGTCAATGGCCACATTGAACACTTGGAATAAAGCTATACAAAAAGCTCCACGTGGTTATCACTGATCTGCTGCAGCCAGGTTAATTGTGGATGACCATGTAGCCACCAGCAGTCCATGATGAGGTAGTGTCCCCTCCTGACATCAAGTCCAATCTTCAGGGCTTGATATTGTCGCAACCCTATGCTCAGTCATGGCGTCTGGATGGCCAATTGTCGGTCAAGAGGTCACATTGGTGTCGTGTGCAACACATTGGTGACTATTCTCGAATTTTCCGCTTGGTCAATTGTAGGTCACATTGGTACCATGTGCTAGAATACCGGCATGTCGTGTGCATAAGCTTAGTGTGCCGGGTGCAGTATCTGTTTACGTAGAGGGCACCAGCTGGGAACCTGGTTGGTGTAGGAGCGGGGGACCAATCGAATGCTGGCACAAGTAAGGGTCTTCGAATAAAACTATGTCCCGTGCCAAAATCGGTAGGAGTGTCCGCGTGTTAAATGAAAGGCCTGATCACCCTTTCAGCCAGGGTCTCTCCTCCGGATTTAGCCGGCTCGTGTCATGTCGGATTATATCTTGTCATGTCCCTGGTGTCTGTACTGCTGGTCAGCTGTGCCTGGAGTGTGGTATGTGCATTTTAATTTTTGTAAATATTCTGTTTATTTGGTACCAAATCTCATGTATAGGGGACGAATTGTTGCATTAATTTGCTGTTGTGGTCAGATGGTGTATTTTATAGGATTAAATTAATGCATGTACAGTTTAATCAGTTTTGTATGTCTGTTCTGGTTTTTAGTGAACAGTTAATTATAAATCATTCTGTTCTTCACTGTTGGATGTAAATAGACTGTTTCAAGTTACATATATGTTGTTGTTATGGTGATAGTTTTGGTTAATGACTTATTCCTATGTTAATTAGAGTTGTGTAAATATTTTTGCTCTGATAGTATTGCTAGTGGTAAAGGTATTCCTCCCCAGCCCAAGTTGTAATTCATTCTCCATTAATAAACAACCACCTGTTTTCAATTGCAATCTGTCTGCGTTTCAATTTTCCTCTTCCACTCGAATACTCATTCGAACCTGTATTGGTCTCAGACAGATATGCAGGGACTTTATCTCCAATGTGGGCTATATGACCAGAAAGCCAGTCAGTGACCCTGATAACTTCACTCCTCAAGGCCAGTTCTCAATAATACATCCTTATTAGGGCTGTTGATTAATGGCAGTTTAAAGGCAATTAATTTTTTGAGTTAATCACACTGCTAAACAGTAGAATATCAATTGAAATTTAATATTATGTATTGTGGATGTTTTTCTAGATTTTAAAATATATTGATTTCAATTACATAGAATACAATGTGTACAGTACTCACTTTATATTATTTTTATTACAAATATTTGCACTGTAAAAATAACAATAGTATTTTTCAGTTCACCTAATACAAGTACTGTAGTGCAATCTGTCATGAAAGTTGACCTTACAAATTGTAGAATTATGTAAAAAAATAACTGCACTTAAAAACACCACAATGTAAAATGTTAGCACCTACCAGTCCACTCAGTCCTACTTCTCATTCAGCCAATTGCTAAGAGAAACAAGTTTGTTTACATTTATGGAGAGAATGCTGCCCGCTTCTTATTTACAATGTCACAAGAAAGTGAGAACAGGCATTTGCATGGCACTGTTGTAGCTGGCACTGCAAGATATTTACGTGCCAGATGCTCTAAACATTCATATGTCCCTTTATGCTTTGGCCACCATTCCAGAGGACATGCTTCTATGCTGATGCTCGTTAAAAAAAAATAATGTGTTAATGAACTGTGACTGAATTCCTTGGGGAAGACTTGTATGTCCCCTGCTCTGTTTTACCCACATTCTGCCATATATTTCATGTTACAGCAATCTCGGATGATGACCCAGCACATGCTCATTTTAAGAACACTTTCACTGCAGATTTCACAAAATGAAATCCATGATTTAAGAAGCTGAAGTGCCTTCCAAAATTCTGAGAGGTACAAGGTGTGGAGCTTGCTTTCAGAAGTCTTAAAAGAGCAACTCTCTGATGCGGAAACTACAGAACCTGAACTGTCAAAAAAGAAAATCAATCTTCTGCTGGCAGCATCTGACTCAGATGATGAAAATGAACATGCATCCGTCCGCTCTATTTTGGATTGTTTTCAGACCAAAATCATCATCATCATCAGCAGCAGCAGCAGCAGCAGCATGGATGCATGTCCTCTGGAATGAAGGTTGATGCATGAAGGGACATATGACTCTTTAGCACTTCTGGCACATAAATATCTTGCAACACTGGCTACAACAGTGCCATGCGAACACCTGTTCCTCACTGTCAGGTTACATTATGAACAAGAAGCGGGCAGCATTATCTGCTGCAAATGTAAACAAACTTGTTCAGCCAATCACTCAAACAAGAAGTAGGACTGAGTGGACTTGTAGGTGCTAACGTTTTATATTGTTTTGTTTTTGAGTGCAGTTATTTTTGTACATAATTCTACATTTGTAAGTTCAACTTTCATGACAGATTGCACTACAGTACTTGTATTAGGTGAACTGCAAAACTTTTTTTTACAGTGCAACTATTTAGAATAAAAAAAATAAAGTGAACACTTTACACTTGGTATTCTGTGTTGTAATTTAAATCAATACATTTTCAAATGTAGAAAACATCCAAAAATAGTATTCTATTATTGTTTAGCACCACAATTAATCGATATTCTTTTTATCGCTTGAGAGCCCTAATCCTGATCACCGATTAAAAAAAAAAATATATGCCTCTAGCCTCCTCACGAAGTCTATATTTCAGACCTGTATTAGAAGATTTCAGACAGATGAGAAGTACACAGGTCTGATACATCTGTACTTTGGTATATAATTTCACCTTCTTTTGGCTCCAAACTATGCAGTTCTTCATGGCTGAGGCTGCTAAACCAATTCTCTTTAGTAATTGTCATCCAATAGGTGCAGCTAGCCAGACAAACCATCTAGATAGATGAAGTCATCTACTACAGCCTTGGTTTGTCCAGCAGCACACATGTCTTGTACCATGATTTTTTGCACCAAACACTTTGTATTTGTTTTTGCCCAAGAAACTGTAGCCCAAGGGCAGCTGTCATATGCTGGAATCTCCTTGGTGAGTCTATGAAGTCATTTGCATCCCAGCTGAAGAGGTTGAAATCATCCACATAATCCAGGTTGGTGAAAAGTTGGATCGATACTTTTACCAGTATTTGAGGAGCTATGACCTTATTTAGGGTTAGTACATTCCAGAAGGCAAAACTGGTGGATTCTCACAAATCAGTCATGGATGCCATTGGGATTGTGGCATTCAGCCTAAAAAGTGTACCCTGTTTTATTGGATGCCTCTTGATTCATGCTCTCTCATTGGGACAGGGGAGATGTAGCATGTTCATTTTGTTTTGGGAACATCAGCCCTTTTCCCAGAATCACTTCGGCATAAAGCACATGGTTCAGAGGTCGTAGCTCATCCGCCACCATTTGGAGAATATTTTTCTTTCTCCACTAGGTCCCCATTGGCCTTCGCTCATAGCCCTAGCCCCACAGAGCGTGTGCACACCCAATCTTATTAATTAACTAATTACATTTAAAACCCACGAGCTTTATCTCACTTTGCAGATCTTACCAACATTAAAGAACTTTTGAAGTCCTATTATTATTCAGAAGTAACCTGTCTGAGCTCTGGTTGATGAAAAACAAAACTGCTAGAGCAATTTTGGGAATGAGCACACCATCATGCCTTCAGATAAATGTAATACATTACAGTACTATAGAGTGCAGTGATGACTTATTTCTAACCCAAATGTTTTCCAAGATGCCTCATACAACATTGATTTGATCTTCAATTTCAACAAAAACAGAACACACATTTCTGAATGATCTCAGTGCAAAGAAAAGATCTGAAAGATCTCTTAGCTGGTACAAGCATTATTTTGAAATTAAATTGATTTCTAAATATATAAATCACAGATGGAAGCCACCATTTTGTGGTTAGATCACATATTACCAAGACTTCGTGTCCAACTTTCTAAGAAAATTTACCTTTGGGAGCTGACTGCACAAGGAAGTAAAAATTATCCTCACACGTAATTGCTGTCTATCTTGAACTTCCCCCAGGAGAAGCACACCAGTTCTATAGATACTGTACACCATACACACCCTCTCATTTCTCTTATCTCTTGTTCTGTATAGATTAATAGATGATTTATCAGGTAGGTCATAAGACTTATATTTACTATACAAGTTGGGACTTGAAATAGTTAGTGTTCAATAAGACGTAACAGTTAACCTGCGGTGGAGAGGGTCAATTTCATGTTTCATAAGGTAATGAAGCACTCTCAAAAGTTATGAAAGGCAATCAATAAAACTTGTATGTGGACTACACAAGATCAGTTTTTAGGTCTACATTTCTAAGTTACATTTGAAAATAGATTTTAAGTGCTTTTGAAAACATTGCCCAGCACTCTACAGGAACTTTTAGACAGAGCAGGAAATTGAACCTGGATCTCCTGAGTCTCATGGAAGCACACTAGTCACTGGACCATCCTCCCTCCATGCTGAAGATGGAAGGAAAGGAAAATTTCTTTGTACATGTGTCATTAGGTAAATGTTGAAATATGGCGGGGTGGGGGGGAGAGAGAAAATGAGAAGCTGGTATAAGATAGCACAAGGACATCTAAATTAAATACAAGTTTAAGTTAACAAATTTGGCTGTATAACAGGAAGAGATACAGAGAGAGAGAGAGAGAGAGAGAGAGTGTATGTGTATTTGTTCTGTCAACAATTAAAGCTAATAGACAATCCGGGAATAAACAGAAAAAGAATGAGGGAGGGAGAAAGATATAGTTCTGTAGTAGTGTGTCTCTGTTCACAATTCTTTCATTTTGTAACCATTATACACATTATATTCTGTCAGTAGTATGTGCTGTTATTTAAGATACTTGGAACTAGATATGGAAACTTTAAAACAGGGTTAAATAGAGTTGAGAGACTTGCAAAGAAGGAACCTAATTCTCAACTCAAAAGCACAGTCAGAAGTGGAGTAACAGCTTGGGCCACCAGTTTACAGCCAAGGAAAATGCAAGTTCATCCCCCAGGAGATATGCTTCAGACAGACTGGAAACGGCCAACATGGGGAGAACCATAAGATCAGAAGAAGACTAAGTTTGATTAGATGTCCATTAGTTAGGACTAACTTTCAATTACAATTTAATCAAATATTAGTACTGAGAGACCCAAGAAGATCTTAGCACTACAGTGATAGCAAGTCCATAGGGCCTAAGCGTTATCAGAGGACCAAGCATTATCATGATCAGAGGACCATGCAGCCTGAACTACTATACAGGAGTCGATTTCACTTACAGTAGGATATTAAAACAGCAAGCCAGTCTTTTTCTGTCTTCAGTAGTAGATTACTGTGACACACAATACCCCAAAACACCCTGACACCCCAATATTTACCATGGTTATATGATTAGGATATGTTTTGTACAAAATATGCCTTGTGAGGTATTCTAAAAGTCTTGATCTGTTGAACATTAATATCCTGTTGGATTGTATATGTTGTCAATGTATGGGAAGTTATGAAGTTTGCTATGTGTTACTGAAATATGTTGTGAAGTTGGAACACCCAACCAGCCTTTCAAGCATGACAATGGAATAGACACCCCCACCCCCCACAGGAACTGTATACAATGGAGACTTCTCAGGGAGTGCACATAGACAATGGAGACTGCTCGACTCACATCATAGCAAGAGACCTTTCAGCAAGCTGGAAGAACCTATGAAGGAGGTGAAGTGACATCATCTGTCCACACTCCCCTCACAACTTAACACCTGGAAACATGTCCAGAGAACAAAGACTTGATACAGAGGAGGTAGTCCAGGCTGAAAAGAGGAATCCAGCCTGTGTATGAAGGAACTAAACCATCAGGGTAAGGCACTGCTTGATTCAAATCCTGTCTAGTTTATTGAACTCAGATTGCAGTTTTACTTTTATTTCTTAGATCATCAACTTTGATCTGTACACTTACTACTTATAATCACTTAAAATCTACTTTTCTGTAGCCGATAAATCTGAAACAGATTTTACTTAAAAACAGTGTGTCTTGCTTGAAGTGCTTGGAGAATTTGCTCAGGAACAAGAGCTGGTGCATGTCCTCTCCACATTGAGGGAGGAGTGGACTAGGTAATAACAGTTGTCAGGCTTCTGACCAGGGCAGACAACTCTGGGGTCCTAGGCAGGGGAATGGTGGGGAATTGGCTGGAGCCTCTCTATTGTTGGTTCATGAGTGGCTGGCAAAAGCATTCATGTAATTCAGTTGGGTGTCCCCCTGCCTGTGGATGTCTGTACAAGTGCAGTACCTGGAGGGGTTTGCAGCTTGCTACAGCATGACAGTATGAGAGGGAGCCCAGGTTGTTAAGACAGAGGTCTGTCTCAGCAGTACCCCAGTTCCAAGTTTCACCCCAGGGAACCAGTCACCATTCCCACATTGGTTATGCTCACTTTTCCTGGATTTACACAATTTTCAGTTTTAGCTAGGTACTGGAGACTGGCCATGTGGACTTGAGAAAAACATATCTGAAAGGTGGGTGCAGGTAATGATCTGTTTGTCCTTTGCCAGACCTGTAGAAAGAGGGACAGTCCAGTGGGAATCCAGGTATCCATGTAAAGGATTGAAGGGTACGGTACTGAGATAATTGAATTTTTAACACTGTGGAGAGAACTATGATCCAGATCTTCAAAGATATTTAGATACATAACTGCCATTGAACTCCATGATAGGCCCCTAAATACCTTTGCGGATCTGGCCCTCTGTGCTCATAATGTGGGCTCAGTACTTCATCTATGTCCAGTGCTCTAGAGAAAGAAACCTTTTTCCCCCAGGTCACGCCAGTGTTGTACTGCTATTGGAGGCCAGGATGTTCCGGTGACTAAGGACATTGTGGAATCACCACTCTTGACATATCCACAGAGGTTTTGAACTGATCCTCAGATACGAGGTTTGCATCAAGTCTGACAATTACACTATTTCCTACAAAGCACACAGGCCCTGAAAGACATGTCATCTAATAGACTGCAACCCACCCACTCACCAAGCACTTTGTTTCACAGGAATGAAACAGTGCAGGGCTGCATCAGCACCAGTAATGCTATCATTAGACAGAAATGACACACATGCATTCATATTGACAAGTCCATGGTTAGGGCAAAGGAAGACTCATTTTCCCCAAATGAGTTACCACTCAGTGACACTGACTAATGCAATCTAATGAGTGTATTAGTACTCATTTTCAATTACTCAGACTTCCCAATCTCCTCTCAATAGGATATGGTTGCAAGTCCTTATGAATGATGTCAGCAGAAAGCAAGCCACAACTTTTTTTTGGGGGGGGGGGGAGGGGACTCGGGGGGCAGGACACCTACATTGTGGTTGTTTACAAAGAAGCTCACCTGC
This sequence comes from Chrysemys picta bellii, assembly GCF_011386835.1. Taxonomy (NCBI): domain Eukaryota; kingdom Metazoa; phylum Chordata; order Testudines; family Emydidae; genus Chrysemys; species Chrysemys picta. The sequence goes on from NC_088796.1 coordinate 115,148,517, forward strand.
ATGAAACCAAAGTTTTTTTCAGAGCACCCTTGGGGGAAAAAAATGAAATGCGTCTCATAGATCAGTACATTTTGTGCCTTTGATCTCATTTCCAGCATAATGTGGTCAAGTGATATTTGTGACAGATCTAAAAGTTCATCATGGTCAGATGTTTGAATTTCAATATCTGACACCAAGTCATAGGTTGGATAGAATAATGGTAAACGAAGATGCGACATAAGCTATAGTATTCAAGTTATTGATATTTCTAAAAGAACAGGCATGTGGAAAAAGGCATTTTTGGTCATAACATTTACATTAAGCAGGAAACTCCATGTCAGTAAAAAGACTAAAGTACAAGTATAAAGGTTGAGAAACACTAATATTGCTGCTGAGGCAAAAAGAACAAGTTATGGAGAAAAATTTCATCATTTCCACACATTTAATAGTTTTTACATGGATGACATTTTTAAATGGTCTAGTATTTGAGCCCAAACTATTTTCGGATACTGTCTTATTAGAACCGCAAAATACAAATGGTATTGAACTTGGGAGCGGACTTCATTCAAGATCTGTTACTGAGAAATCATTGAACACAGCATTGTTAGTGATACACAGCAGGAAAAAAAAATCTATTAACACACTGAAGAGAACAATGGTGAATGGAGTCTACTAATTGATGAGTCATATTTAAGGTAAAGAATGAGAGCTGTTTTGATAACGAGACTGGTTGAAGTGATAAACAGAAAAGCCTGCTACTGTATACATTTTTAGATCTAAATTAAAGTTGAGAGAGAAGTAATTCAATACTTCAACAATTACTTGAGTACGCCAGCGTTATTGATTTCATGACCCATATATGAAGGAAAATCATGTCCTATTCATGAATAATATAGCTAATGTTATGCTCCATTACGCTTGGCTGAACAAAAACAGGTATTGTTCAATGTCTATAGATGTACCCAAACGTAATTTGTACTTTCTAAATCAAAGTTAGCAGTTGACGAATTAATATTGAAAGCAAGTGTAGTCAAATTACTTGTATGGATAAAATTGTAGTCGATTTACAATTGATCTCTGCTAAATCTACACCAGTTCTTGATGTGTGCTGAAAAAACTCAGGGGAATTGACGATATTTTACACCCATGATGGATGCAATGAGCAACAACAACAGATGAGCATTTCATAGGGCACTGTACAGTGGATTCTTAAAACAATTGTTGAAGCAATTTCTGCTGGACCTTGCAGCTATGTACACCACTTTGTAACCCACGTTAAGTTCAGAAATGCTTCAGTGAAAAGCTACATCTATCGTTTGTGTTGACAACTCATTCATCACTTTCACATTTATTGAGAAAATCAAAGAGTGGCCTGGAAAAAAAAAAAAAAGAACACAAAAAAACCACCACCACATGAGCAGTGAAGTTACTTCACCACTCATGAGTACTGCAGCCTTTTGAAACTCAAAAAGCATAAAGTTAAACAGAACAATGTACCACTCTACCAGGTATTGTCTTTTACATATATGGATTAAATTTTCAAAAAGGGACTAGTGATTTGAGGCTCCTCAATCTTGGAGGATGGCCTTGAGACACTTTGGAGGCCTTATTTACATTAACTGGAAACAATATGTCCTGTTGAAAGTTGTCTTTTGGGCACCCAACTTGAGACAAGTCACCCAAGATCATAGTCAATTTTCAAATGTTGACCACACATGTTATATGTGGTGGGAATTGTGTCACAGGAAATACATGGCATGGCACACAAGTTTTATCATCTCAATAGTCACACTACCCACAGGTGTCAGCATTGTGAGTTACACAAATCATCCCAAGCACACAATGCTGAAGTCTCAATTTCACACCACATCATTAGGCATTCTATAGATGTCATGTATGTTACCAGAAAAATAAACTACTGGGGAATTTTTAAAGAATTCCATCTAGACTATTTCTTGTATCTCTCGACCTGTTAAACCGGTTTTACAAGGAAGAATGATTAGAACAATACTTAAAAAAAGGAAGCTGAAATTAACCTTTACATATCTACTTGTTCTAAATGATGAGGGGCAGGACAGAAGCACTAATCACAAGGGACCCACCAATTGGTTCTACCACACTGGAAAAAAAACAAACAAAACAAAAAACCCACCAAAACAACCTGTTGTGATCAAACTGCGGTCCTGCTTTGAACAGGGAGTTGGACTAGATGACCTCCTGAGGTCTCTTCCAACTCTAATCTTCTATGGTTTTAAGACAAATGTCGGCATGACTATAACCTTCACTGAGAATAATAAGCAAAACCTAACTACTTACAGCAATGGAGACAAAAAATTAAGGATCAGTGAATATCTTTTTTAAAAAACATTTCTGCATGACAATATTCACGTTTTAATCAAATCAGATTGCATGTCAATGTTTATTCTATTTTTTAAAAAAACCTCATTTACTATAAATTGCCACTAGATCAGCAATATATGGACACTGTATTTCTGGGGTGGTGCGGACAGTGTTACAGTCCCCTCTCACCTCCAATAGTTGAGGCCTGTTCCTGGTAACAAAATCAAAAGGTGAAAATATGGTTCTTTGCTGTGGTGCAGTGCATGGAAATATTGAAGTCTGCTGGGTAAGAATGGGTTTCTGGTACATGGATTTTCTCATGGGGCATACTGAAATAATCTGATGATTCTGGCTTGCAGATTTCTCAGGAAGGACACACTGAATGGTAGAAGGCAGCCCTAGTTATTCCATGCTGTAGATCTATTGGATGGAGGCAATCATAGGCTGGGGGAGGCTGTGCCTCTTTAAACAGCCTGGCGTGGCTCCACCCACACTGTCCCCAAGCCCCCTCCTGCAGTTCCCCATGCTTTGCCCTAGCCCAGGCTGACTGGGGATGGCCTACCTGCCGCAGGGACTCAGGGCATCTGGCACTGGGGCCATAGTGCGGGGTTGGCGCTTGGACCGCACCTCCCAGCTGCCTGGTGCTATGGGGTGCTGCGGCCATGCCACCCAGCGCACCATGGCTGGGGCCCACAGTGGGGTGCTCTGCACTCCTGCAGAGGATGGGGCAGAAGGGGAGGAGCAGGGGGGACGGCTAGCCTCTCCCAATGGCCGGCTCACCGGCCACCCATGGAGACAACACTAGTACAATCATGAATACTAGGTATCATTTAGGCTGTTTCTCTTATGCAACAATAAAAAAGGTGGGAGGAAAGAGACAGCAAAACCACTGCTTAATTGTTCACTAAAGAGCATCAGTAGGAGAAAGGGAGGTTAATTAGATCATGGCAAAGGAGATTCAGCCCTCTTCCATACAGGCCCACTGTGCAATCACATTTTATAAAAAATAAAATGAACTCAAGTGTAATTGTGTCACCTGCAGTCTCACTTTATGAGAGATGGAAAATCATGCGTAAAAAATTCACAAGCAGTTCAATATTCAACAGGAACTATCTGAGAATGCAGTTAATTTAGCCAATTAAAACAGTTTTGAATCACGATCCGTAGGCTTAAGAACTAAGTCCCACCCCCCACCCCCTGCCTTACCGCTTCAATTCAGCTTGCTGACTTACTCTTACAAAGCCTGACCATTTTACAGTATAATGGTACAGAATCCTACTGTCCTTAGTCTTTACACTAACTTCCCACTGAACTTTAATGAGAGTTCTGCCTGAGTAAAGTTTGCAGGATCTGGCCCTCATAAAACCTCACAAGTTTTCAAGAAAACTCATTAAGACCTCAGTCCTACAAAATGATCTACCTGACAAGTAGTCTCAGTGACTAATTGACATCAGTGAGACTTTGCATTGGTATGAAGGCACAGACAGGCAGACCCCTAAAGACATCCCTATTTCAGATCACATTTGAAAGATTTTCTCCATAGTCAGAAGAGCTAGAAATTGATTAGTGCACCCTGCTGTTAACAAACAGGAGTACAACTGAAGTCCAGATTCAGTTAACTGTATACACAGCAAATACCAAAACTTATATTGTGAGAGATTGCTTCTGTACAGCAAATCCTGATGCAGATTCCCCCCTCCTCTCTCAAATGACTACTTTCGTGGCTAGCTCTAGCTTCCCCTTTAAATAGCCTTTAGGTAAGCCATTATTACATAACAGTAACTGAGACATGAAAAACCACAGTAAGCCTAGCGTGAAGGTCAGATCAAAGGACCAATTCCTTGAATCCAACTGCTGAATTTCTTTCTGACGAACTGCAGCTTTCCTGTTACAGTACTCTCCATACCTTTTGTTCAAATAAAAGGAAGGTTATACTTCTGTAACTGGACGTATATGGTCTTTGCAGAACAACGTTTTGGGATCATTCACTCAGCACATGCTACGAGCACAGGAAGCACCTAGGAAACTGTTGCCATTGGTACTGTTCCCAATCCGTCTTGCAGATCCAGAAGTTCAGTAAGAGGTTTCTATGAGGGGCTGAAATTGAAACTGCCCTTAGCGCCTTCTTGCTATTCGAAGCGTCCTTTTCAGGTTCTGAGGACATGGAGAAGAGAGGAGTTTAAGTATATACTACCTCTGCAGATACATAAGGTCATCGCCAGTTACAGTTAACTGTTCTTTCACTATTAAATGTCTGGGCAGATCCCCACTCTTGGTAGACCAACAATCATTAATAACCTCCTGGCAGAGGACCGAAAAATGTTATAGCAGAGATAGTAGCACCACCTAGCATTGAGCAGCCTTAAGTCCCTGTAACTTCAGACTAATAGCTTGGGCTGAAAATTTCCATGCTGGGTGTCTGCTTCAGGCTGATCAGTTGAAGAGTTTCACAAAAAAAATATTTGACCTGTTTCAGAAAATGAGAACTTGAGTGTTTGCCTTCAAAGCTTAGTGTCCTGTTGAATTTTTTTTAAATTAGAGAACTGTTTCTGGGTGGAGAAAAGTGGGATGGTGTGCCAGTGCCACAGATATGAGAGAAAAAGCAACAGAAAAGGAACTAGACGCTTACTGGCTGACAAGGAGGGAGTTGCAACCTGCAGCAGTCAGAAGCAAAGTGGGGGATTTAGCACTGAAGCTGGTTCTTGTTTCAAGGTTCCAAAAGGGACAAATACAGAGACCGTAAAGATTAAGCACAAATTCCAGAGTTCAGTGATCACCAGGCAGCTCTTAGGAAAAGGAACCTAAATTTTTCTACAGCCTTCTGTCTGTATGAAAGATGCCTGGAGACGGTATAGGAGCCTAGCATTCTAAATAGTTCAACTAGATATAGATTCAGATTCCAAAGCCAGAAGGGATTACTGTGTTCACCTTGTTTCACCTCCTGCGAGACAGGCCATGGAACTTCCCCAAAATAATTCCTTTTGAACTACATCTCTTAAAAATCCAATCTTGATTTAAAGATAACCAGAGAGAGAATCAACCGGAATACTTGGCAAATTGTTTCAATGGTTAATTGCCCTCATGGTTAAAAAAATTGCACCTTTCTTGCACCACTCAAGCCTGCTCAGACTCCACTAGGTGGGTATCCACACCATGCTGTTTATCTGTGTTCTCTCCATCAACACCTTTACAGTATTACAAAAGAGCTCTGAGCAGCATCCTCAGCCTTTCTTCCAGGGCGCAAGAGGAGAAGAGTTCTCCTGTCCTGGAGAGCTCAGAGGCCTGGTCCACACTAGAAAATTAGGTCGGCATAACTAAGTCACCCAGGGGGGATGGAAAATTCACACTAAGCAGCGTAGTCAAGCCAATCTAAGCCCCTGTATAAACAGCACTAGGTTGGAGGAAGAATTTTTCCAATCAGCATAGCTACCACCTCCTAGAGAGGTGAATTGCCTATGCCAATGGGAGGACCCATCCCATCAGCTTCCGTAGGGTCTACACTGAAGTGCTGCTGTAGTATTTTAGAGAAGCTTTGACTCTGGGCTAAGCTAGCCCTGCTCTTCTCCCTTGTACTTTCTTCCTGTGCCTTTCAATTACCTGATGGGGTAATTCACCCTTTAATTAACTAGGGTAGCAGGCTAGGTGAGCTAATGTCAGTTACCCATCTCTGGTTGCAGAGTGATCAGAGTGCAGGTTCATTTGTTAATTCCCTCTACTCCATCACAGGAAGGTTGTCTTTGCATTGCTTAGTCTTCATGTATGCCTAATCCATTCATTGTGGTGGTGTCCCAAAATGTAGTTCAAAGCCTGTCAGATTTTTCCACTAAAATCCCCAGTATTCAGTGGTTTGTAACTGGGCTATTTCAAACCTCATTGGGCTGTAACCTGCCAGGTACTGCTGTCATTCCCAAAAGTACGAACTCCTAAAATGGTTCAGAGTTTTGTTGTATTTTGTTTGTTTTCAATTAAGATTATTCTCTGTTATGTTCCCTGCTGATGAATTCTCACCTACTACAGTGCTGTACCTGAACAACTTCAGCAATCAACTCCAGACAATTACACACATCTAAAACAGCAAGAGCCCTTGTTCAAAGCTTTTTAAAAACAAGTTATTTCTGTTTTACAATTTTTATCTTTGTTACTTGTCACTGAAGGCAGACAGTTGACTGGAAGTGACCAAAAAGGAAAGTATGGATTTCCATTTTCTATCTCAAACTGAAGCATAAATGCCATTGTAAACAAAGTTATACAACTGTGTTTTGTGGAAAATGCAGGAAGTTTGTATGCTTTAATAGAAGAGAGTATGAAAGTTATTATGAAGTATGCGTTAGAGCTATATACTTGTGCAGTGTTTAAATAAAATAAATGGTAAGCTATCACCACTTTAAATAAAAACATCCTATAACAACTAAAGCCCATCGTATATTATTAATCGATCATTCATTAATATCAGGTTCCTTTTTTAGGTCGCTACTGCACAAAACAATTTCATAGAATCCAAGGCCAGAAGGGACCAACCACTGTGATCATGTAGTCTGACTTCCTATATAACAGGCCATAAGACTTCCTCAAAATAGTTTATAGAGCACATCTTGCTTTAAAATTGCTAGTGATGTAGAATCCACCATGACACTTAGCAAATTGTTCCATTGGTACACCTTATTTCCCATCTGATTTTGTCTAGCTATAACTTCCGGCCATTGTATTGGTCTAGACCTCTCTCTGCTAGATTGAAAGCCTATTATTAAATATTCGTTTGTCTATAATAGAGTTACCCTTTAACCTTTTATTAAGGTAACTAGATTGAGCTCAATGAGTCCATCACTATAAGGCATGTGTTCTAATCTTTTAATCATGCTTGTGACTCTTTTCTGAAACCTCTCCAATTTACCAACATCCTTTTTGAATTGTTGGCACCAGAACTGGACACAGTATTCCAGCAGCCGTCATACCAGTGTCAATCAAATGGGGGCATACCCCTGATAGTTACCATGCTTTTGGTTAGTCAGAATGGTGGCATGTCTGACCTTTGTTCCCCGCAATGTGACGTGCAAGTTTGAAGTACAGCATAACCACAGTTAGGGAAGTGATAATTTTCTGGAGAATTGGGAGGATACATTAGCACCTGAGCTGTGCAAGTGCGAGCACATCGTCTCCTCATATGTGAAGTGTCTCACTATCATACTTTGAGCCATCTGATAGCAAGAATATTCTTCAACACCAGAGTAAGGAGAGATTTTTTTTTAAATACATTCTGTTAAACACACTAGTAATGTTTTCAGAAAGTTGTGGATGTTATTGTGATGAAAAATTGCTTAACAATTATGCACATAGGCCTAAAAGCTGCGACCTCACTCTGAGGAGTTCAAGTGGGCAATGGACAAACATGCAGGGAGAGAGATCCTTCCCCACAGGAAGGGGAATGCAGATGATCTGCTGTTGTAACATCAGCCCAAAGGACAGAGAAAGATATGACGCTCTAATGCCCCTTTTCTCTATTGTGTAAGCAACGATGACTGGCAGTGATGGATCTGCCAGCCCAGCCAACAAAGAGCCATTATGGATGACCATACTGAGAGCCCCTCAAGAGCCAGTAAGGATACTTGCATGGGTCCTGCCATCACTTTGGGTGGGGGACACCATAGTGGTGCTGCTGTGTCAGAACTCCTCCATACATGAAAGAGGGCTGGATTTTTAGGGGTCCTGAGCACCCAAAACTCCAGCTGGAGCCAATAGGAACTGTGGGTGCTCATCACCTATGAAAAAAAATTAGGTAAGAGAACTATTGTACACCTATTATGTGGATGACAAGAGCATGACAACCTATTTAGGTGTCTTCTCATGCCAAAGCATCTTTACAGACGCCCACCGGTGGTTTCCCTATATATGCTCAGGCCAGCTAAACTGTGCCACCATTCCTGTATTACTGCAGCTAACCTGCTGTTTCTACTTGCATGAAGTCGATGAGAGTTAGCATGAAAATGTGTATGAGAGCTGGGAATCACACCTAGCTTGTAGTATAGATTTCTTATGGGAATGCCATGCCATAGCCTGCTGGCCTTCTAAGAATAGGTATCAGTGTCTCATCCAAGTCCACTTGCCTGCCCAGGCTAATTAGCTTGGATAACTCCGATTTCAAATCTGAGTTTTCCTTTTCCTAAGCAAACTTGCCTGATAAGGCTAAGTTAGCCTGGTCTGTCCCCGTTTGAAATCAGAGTTTCTCTTTGCCCACATACAGTTACGTCAGGGCTCCTTATTCTGTTATATTTGGTGCAACCCTTCTGGGTTTCCTGAGAACAGGCAACCCCCATCCACCATTCAGGGGCATGCACCTCTACATCATTATATTCCAGCCTATTTGAGTACACAATTATCTTTTTAGCATATAATAATGCTGGTTGCAAACCCCTAAATTTAGTTGGCATATTTCTGCACATAAGCAATGATGAAATCATTCTGTGATAGATTATCAAATGCCAAACAGCAATGGATAGTTTCTAAAAAGTGCATAATTACAGTTTTGCACACCTAAATGTGTATGTACAAAACATCTCATTTTCACTAGATGCAGAAACTTGAAATTACTTTCAGAAGAGAAATCCAAGCATGTGCCATATTGTGCTCTCTCTCTCTAAGGCTGAAATTCAATCATGTGCATAGGAAGAGTACAAGATCCACCCATCACTTCAGTGACACGCAGATCTTATACCCACCTTCTTTGCAAAGGTGATTTTTAACTTAAATTCACACTCTTAAAAGGTACTCTGAAAAAACCTTCTGCTCTTCAAGGAGTAACAAGGAGTCTTAAGTGTTTTGACCTAGTATGGACTGGCGGAATATGAATTGAGGAAGATCCAAGTATTAAGGAATAAACTTGCAGTAAGGACTGCAGAGACCATCCTAGATAAAGGACTACATCTTGCTCTCTTTGACTAAACCAAGGTATTATTGCCAAGAAAAGGTTATATAAAACAAGGTATGGTACTTGACAAAATTGCCAAAATATTATTTTTGTAGGACAAGAAAAATCACTGTATTTGAATTTGCTATCCTTATGGTTCAGTTGGATCAGAAGTCAGTAATGCAGTACATAAGTAGTTTGTGATCAACAATTCAATGGAAAAAAGAGTCAGGAAAACCTACAGGGAGCAAATAGATCAAAAAACTGTTAAATGTCACAAGCAGAGACATTGTTTCATGTTATGTAGCATGTGGCTCAATAAGGTTACTCCAGGTTTTACTTGATTTAAAACTCCCAAATGTCATGAAAAAAGAAAATTTGTAGACTAAAGATATAATTAGTGTAGGATCTTAATTAATAGTCTAAATGCCCTACGGTTCATAATCTATTATAAATTAACCAGTTAAGGTGTTTGCCTGTTTTAAGCAAAATTGTAAGGGTTTTTTCTCCAATTACTTGCTATAATTAGACCTACCCTTCTCAAGAAGGTCATGACCAGGAAATTCTGGTGAATTTATACTCGTGCATATAAAATTTCCTTCAATACATTTAAATCTTTGAATGGATATGCCTTTTAGTGCAGCTTTTTGATATCTATAACCCTTACAATATTATTAATTCCTTACATTGTTTGATTCAGTGAACAATACCTGATCTAGTGTCAACTGAGCAATATCACTGTCTGGAGATGGGATATTTACCCCTCCAGCCTCAGGTATACAGCTGAATCTCAGTTTCCCTAACTCCTGCTATGCCCATCACACAACTAGCGTTCCAAAATGGAGCCTCCACTCCTGCGGTCTGGATTATTACAAAATACAGCCTTGTACTGGCAGAGAAATGCACTCTTCATTTCACCTTGCCCGATGGCAGGGGTGGCCAACCTGTCGCTCTGGAGCCGCACGCAGCTCTTCAGAGGTTGATATGCAGCTCCTTGCATAGGCCTAACTCCGGGGCTGGAGCTACAGATGCTAACTTTCCAATGTGCCGGGTGGTGCTCACTGCTCTGCCCCAAGCTCTTCCCCCACTCCATCCCTTCCCCCAAGGCCCCTGCCCCTTTCCCCAAGCCTGCCATTACCCTCACTCTTCCCCCCCAGAGCCTCCTGTGCATGCCAAACAGCTGATTGTGGGAAGTGCTGATTGGCAGGAATGCCAGTGGGTGGGAGCTGCTGGGGGGGCTGCTGACGTATTACTGTGGCTCTTTGGCAATGTACATTGGTAAATTCTGGCTCCTTCTCAGGCTGGCCACCCCTGCCCTATGGCTTCCAAAGCACTACAAGTAAGATCTGAGCATGAACCGTCTTCCTTCATCTCAGGCTGCATGACATCACTTTTATCATGTGCCATTCATAAATTTGAAGGGCAGAAAGAACAGGTATGATCATCTAGTCTGGGTTCTTCCATAACAACGGCCAAAGAATTTCACTCAGTGATTCCTGCATCAAGCCCATAACTTCTGGTTAAGCTAGAGGTAGAGATACATCATGTCTTGTTTCTTCCCTTGTACCAGGGCTTGCAGCAGTCTTTGCACGCTGGATTTACAGGTCAGAACTGTTCCAGCAGATCCCTGACCCGTCTCACCAACTTCTTGCCACCCTCCCTGAGAGCTGTCCATTTGGCTCAAGCAAACCCTACCCACCCCCCTTGCCTGTGAGGGCATGTGCGCTACCCAGGTGCTACTTATTCACAGCCCCCCGTCTTTACTGAGAAAACAATTGAGTCTTCTCATCCTGCTTGCTCTCCTAGGAGGCTTTGCTCTCAGTCACAAGCTTCCAATAGGACATAGCATCCCCAGAGTGCCTGACCTTAAAGGGGCAGAGAACATGCACCAGGAGCACTGACCGATGTTGAGCCCTGTTACACTGCCATATTAGGAGTCAATGCAACTCCCATTAGATTGAATGGAAAAGCTCTCACTGAATTTAATGGGAATTGGATCAGGCCTATAGAAGGCATCTATATTGTGTAGCTTTCCATAGTAGATAAGTAGAATTACCCAGAATTAATTTGCAACACTTCCTGTAAACATAATGTATAGTTATACTCAAACAGTAAAGTATACCCTTCAGGGTGTATTTGAACTGTTTGACGCATAGTAAATTCTCTTCACAAAATTACTGCTGTAAATGTTACCAGTTCTTTTATTGGCAAAACACTTTCTCTCTGTGCAAGAATAAGTCTTGAGTTTGCAGATTAACACTTGCCTCTACCTCTGATGTAAATTCGTGTTATGAACTGATATTTCCGCAATAGTCCTAAATCCTTTTTTTTTTTTAAATGGTAAAAGTATATACAAATCCTTAAAGGAACAAGATTTTTTTTACCTTAAATCTACCTTAAAAAACACAGGTTCAGATGGTGTTCATAAGCTACAGTGAAGCTACACTGATTTACACCAACTGAGAAACAGGCCTATGAAATTCAGCACTTAGTAACGAATTTAAAAGTATCCTCCCCCCCACACACCCCACACACACACTTTAAACTACTATTACGGTCCAAGATGATTTTGTGCACTTTGGCCCAGATCCTGGACATCTGGCTCATCTGAGAACATGCTTTCTTCATCCTGGGACATTCCCCAGCATAAATTAGAAGACACTCATGGCTGCCCTAATTTATCTGAGCGGTTAACACCCCTGCCTCCCCAGCAGCTTGAGAGGACCTGGGAGGAGGCAATCAAGACACAAGGGGAACCCAGACCCCACTCTGCCCCTTAGCCATGCTACCAGTTACAGGAGCTCTACATCACTAGGGGATTCTCCTATCTGAGGACCTATGAAGTTGGCTTTGTGGCTGCTTTCTACCACCAGAGTGGGCACAAAGCAGTCAGGGTGGGGAAGAGGTCCTGGCCCTCTACCTCTGTTTAAACTGAAATAATAGCACTTCCTTTCCCAGTTTCCAACAGCAGTTGCAATATGCAAGACTGAGGTGTTGGTTCCATCCATATTTTGGAAATTGAGTGTCCAAGTGTAAAAAGTTATTCCATAGGAGTGAACACAAAGCATGGTGCATGGGAATTAAATACATTATTCTCTCCTCCCCACCCCCCCTCCCACACACACACAGAGAGCTGAAAAGTTGCCCCATAAAGTGTCTTTGCAGTGATGTTCTAATATCTACTATTCATCTAGCCAGCTGCAGCTCTGAAGTTATCTCAGGGCTGATCTGGGCACAGTTGACAAATACCTTTTCACATACAGATGGAACATTCCAGTAGGAAATGTGGGTTATGGGGTAATTGAAATGCAATGAATGTCACAAATCACCAAAGGCCAGTGGTATTACTTTGTTAGCTCTGCAACAGCTGAAGAGCTACTGTTAGGCTCTCCACCTCAACTATTTATACACTGTGACATAAAGCATGTCATTATCTAGGTGTTCTTCCACTTATCCAAGAAAAATAGTCTCTCAAAAAACACACACACAAAACAGCATGGCTCTGATCTACCAGTAAGGTCAAGGGAATGAAAACCCGGCACTCCTGAATTCTAAACCAGACTTTTACCCAAGACCACACAGCAGGTCAGTGTCAAATCACTGAGGCCTAAATGGTCAAGAGTGTCCACTAAAGCTTGGATGCTTCAGATTCTGAATTTGAACCACCTAGGGCCTGATTTACAGAGATGCTGAGCATCCACTTTTGACAGCTAGAGTTGTGATCAGCACTTGTAAAAAGAAAGAAAGGAAAAAAAGCAAGCTCTAGAGGTCTTTCAACCGGAGCACCCAAAGATTGAGTCACTGAAGATTCATAGCCACTTTTGAAAATGAATGCATTAACCTCATTGTATGCAACTCATTACTCATCTGTAAGAGAATAGTAACTTACCCACAGTACCTCACAGTGGTGATGGGAAGATGAACTTGTTAATGATCTGTAAAGCGTTCATCCTTATTCTTTCTCCATATTTATACCTTAACTGTCATAAAAAGAGGAAACAAAAAGCAAAGATTAAGTCCTATTCTTATGAAGATTAACCTCTGGAAGCTTGGGGCAACCACTACTGCAGTTCAGAAGGTGATAGCTATTTACTGAGATGCAGATGGGGAGTAGAGTCCGATGGGGACAGGTAGATGGCTGATGGAAGAGAAAGCTGCTCTTTGTGGGCAATAGCCTATGAAATTGTTAGGAAGCTTATTTAGTGGGAGAAGTCTTAGTATTTTACAAAGGGGGATTCTGTTTGGCTGAGGACCTCTTGTTTTGGGAAGAGCTGATTCTCTCATACCACCTTGTCTCAGAATAGGGGAGCTGTTATTTCTTGGTGGCGTGGGGGGGCGGGGGGGGGGGGAGGGGAGGCATATGCAGCATTTTGGAAAAGAATTGCGCATTTGGGAGGAAGGAACTATGCTTCTGGCAGTCTTTGTGTTGCCCTCCCATGACTCTCCACCCACATGGAAACTGGAAAGAGCCTCCTTACATCCTTCCCCATAAAGTCTATTTTACATCTGAGCCTACTTGCATACGCCACCTCCTGTGACTGGTTTCCTTATTGCAGCTGCATATATATTTTACCCAACTACTTTCCCTTGATTAATCCAGTTAGTTGATCCAGCAATAGTATACAGTCATGCCTGAAGCAGTCCAAGCTTTAGTGGATGCACTGGACTTCAGCTTTTCCTGTTTAAGTGATGACTTAATTTGTGCATCTCCTCTCCCTCTGCCCACCAGCATTTTATTAAAAACAGCATCTGAGAACCATCTAGCTTGCTAGGATTTTTGAAGTATTTTTGTAAAAAAAATAATGTGTTAAAAATGTGGTGGTTGTATCCAGGAATTAGGCAGTTGTGGGAGGAAATTATTAAAGAGATTAATCTTATGACAAAATGTCAGCTTCAGGGAGATCCCATGAACCTGTTATCTTAATGCTCTAGTGGAGGATTGGCATTTTAAAACAGAACCACAAATTGCTTTTTCTTTTGTTAGCAACTAGATTCAATATTGCACACCATCAGAAAAATGTGACTGCTCTTCCCATAGAATTGTAGTTAAGTAAAGTATGGCTGGTTCTTGAAATGCAAAGGCTTTCATATCAAGTACATACACAAGAGAATCACCAAAAAGAGGATATGTAATTAGAAATGTCATCTCCCCTTCTAGCCTACTCAGTGGAGATGGGGTCCCTCAGCTGGCAAACCAGAGCCTTTAACCAGGTTCTTTGAATGTTAACCTGTTCCTAAACATGTAGTACAGGGGTAGGCAACCTTTCAGAAGTGGTGTGCCGAGTCTTCATTTATTCACTTTAATTTAAGGTTTCGCATGCCGGTAATACATGTTAACGTTTTTTAGAAGGTCTCTCTCTATAAGTCTATATTATATAACTAAACTATTGTTGTATGTAAAGTAAACAAGGTTTTCAAAATGTTTAAGAAGCTTCATTTAAAATTAAATTAAAAAGCTGATCTTACACCACCAGCCTGCTCAGCCTGCTTCCAGCCTGGGGTCCTGTTCACCTAGGCCTGCAGCGGGCTGAGCGGAGCGACTCGAGGTCAGGGCAGAGGACTGGGGTGTGTGTGGAGGTGCAGGGCAGAAGGCTGGGTGTTGAGGTGGAGAGGTGCAGGGCGGAGGGCTAGGTGTTGGGGGGGAGGTCAGGGCAGAGGGCTAGGGGTGTGGGGGGGTGCAGGGGTGCAGGGCAGAAGGCTGGGTGTTGGGGGGGAGGTCAGGGTAGAGGGCTGGGGGGTGTGTGGAGGTGCAGGGCAGAAGGCTGGGTGTTGGGGGAGGTCAGGGCAGAGGGATGGGGGGTGTGGGGGTGCAGGGCTGAAGGCTGGGTGTTTGGGGCAACTCGAGGTCAGGGCAGAGGGCTGGGGGATGTGTGGAGGTGCAGGGCAAAAGGCTGGGGGTGGCGGGGAGGTCAGGGCAGAGGGCTGGGTGTTGGGGGCAACTCGAGGTCACGGCAGAGGGCTGGGGGGCTACAGGGCAAAAGGCTGGGGTGCTTGGCTCATGGGGGTGAGAGGGATATGCCCTGTTCCACCCTCTTCCCCCAGGCCCATCCCTACCTCTCTCTGCCTGCTCTACGGAGATGTGTGCACGCTGCCACTCTTCCCCCTCCCCCTCGCATGGGCCATCACCAGCTGGGACCCCCCACACACACTGCTCTCCCCTGTTGGGGCAGGAGGCAGAAGCTTGGTCCTGCAGCAGCCAAGCTTCCCCCCTCCCCCGCTTCTTCCCCCAGCGTGGCGCTTTCCGGCCCCTCCGGCCCTCCTCCTCCTGTCACTGTGCAGGCAGCGTGCCACTCAAAATCGGCTCGTGTGCCGTGTTTGGCACGCGTGCCGTAGGTTGCCGACCCCTGATGTTGTATGTCAAAAACATCTTACTGTGACTGCTCTCTGCCTTAGCTCATATTTTTAATTTTTTTATCATTGAATATTTTGAGCATGCACATGTTATCTTTCTTTAAACCGTGTGCACTCAGATCCTGAAAGGTCTTTAGGTGTCTAACTCCGAAAACCTAAAGACCTTTGAGAATCTGGGTGCAAGGGGCAGAATTTTACAAGAGCTTACCACCTACAATTGGAGCCAGAATTTTAAAATTCAGCTCCCACTGAGAAGTGGCCAGATTAAAAAAAAAAAAAAAAAAAAAAAAAAGATTTATTGTGGTGGGGTCTGATATTTTTTGAAAAATCTGGCTGTCTTCAATGGGGACTGCTGGATGTTGAAAATCTGGCCTTTATTTAGGTGCCTAAATGGGAACCTAAAAAAAAAAAAGTTTCTGAGGGCGGCGAATCTAGCTCTAATTGTGGGTGCTAAGCACTTTAAAAACTGGTCCTAAATGGGTTCCCTCAAGCTTGAACAGAATAGATGTAGTCCAAATTCACATGCTGAAATCTGCACAGCTTACCATCTTTCAAATGCTTTGATCTTAATCACTTCAGCACCATGGCCACTATTAATGCTACAGTCTCAGAGAACTGTGTTGTGCTGAAATCACTCTTTGGAGACAGAGCTCCCTATTAAGGGGGGAAAAAAAACCAAACAAAGCATAGGAGCTGAATCCACAATCTTAGGGAGAAAAAGGAAGTCACCTAGATGAAAAGTAACTGGCTCAAACTCAGCTAACAGAGGTGATATGAGTAGGAAGGGAAAAATACTGTCACTAAGTAGCTGAAGCTATGACTCATCCTGTATTGAAGCTATAGGGTTGCCAACCCTCCAGGATTGCCCTGCAGTCTTCAGGAATTAATCTTTGAAGAGTATCATGATGAAACCTCCAGGAATAAGTCCAACCAAAATTGGCAACCCTGCATATGCTCTATACCTTTTACAGCAGCACGTTTTGATTCTACCAGATACATAAGAACATACATAGCCTAATGGACTGTATCTGTTTCACATTACACAGGTTATGGCCAAATCCTGCATTAGGATACATGTACCACGCAATTCACTTCAATAGAGTTGGAGGAGTTAAAATAAAAAGCAGAACTTGGCTCACTATGTTCAATACGTATTACAGCTGCACATTTACCAAAACGTCTAAAATGTTACCAACATTATCAATGCAAAGAAAAGGAAAATAAAGAACTGATACTAAACACCACTTTACTTAAAAAAAATTGAGTTAGCTGAAGAACCAGACTGATATTTAAAAAGAAGGGATAAATAGAGCTATTTTAGAAGTGTATCAACCTTTAGTTGTGAAATCGTGAATAGGGAAACTAAAAGACAGAGAGAGAGAGAGAAAAACTTTGGGTACGTCCAGACTACCCCCCAAATCAGCGGGTAATAATCGATCTATCAGGGATTGATATATCGCGTCTCGTCTAGACATGATATATCGATCCCCAAACGCGCTCCGGTCGATTCCCAAACTCCACCAGGGCGAGCGGCGGTAGTGGAGTCGACGGGGGAGCTGCGGCCGTGAATCCCGCACCGCGAGGACCCGAGGTAAGTCGAAATAAGATAAGTCGACTTCAGCTATGCTATTCCCGTAGCTGAAGTTGCATATCTTACATCAACCCCCCCACCCCCCATGTAGACCAGCCCTTTGTCTGTGTCAGTTCAGAACTCCTGTTCATTAACCTTTAGCAAGGGGACTAAGTAGGGGCATTCCAGTCTATTTTTATCAAAGGTCAACCAGACAGGATATTGTCCCAACTTTCCCTTTCCTGAGGTTTGCTTTTATATTTAGACTAAATCTAAAAAAACTAAAAGTACGCAAACGCTGAACACCCTGCCCATAGTTTAAAATTACAAAAACCGAATGCTTCAAACACACGTGAAGAGCTTCCTCCTGCATTTGGCACTGCATTCTCCCAGTGGTCTTTCTAGCCCCCTACCCCATTCCTTCTGTCTTAGATAGGAGTATTTCAAGCTTTTACATTGTTTTGGGTGGTGTTCAAAGGAGCCATCTGGTGCGTCTGTCAGAATGAGTCAGCAGAAACAACTCTTAATTCTGCATCTCCGTGCATAGCCCTAGCATCTAATGTCCTGTCACCAGGATCTCTTATGCTCAAATTGAGTCTTACTTAGCCTGACCTTTAAACAGCTCAGCCTTTTCTAACAGTTTAATATGCATATTCTTTATATTTGGAGGCAAAAAAAAAAAAAAAAAAAAAAAAAAGGACCTATATCCATTGTCCTCCCAGGTCAACATCCTTCAGAGGACACATTAAAATGATAAAGCCAAAAGAAAGCTGAACTGTTGTTTTTCTAATGTTGACTATTTTCACACGTGAAAGATTTTCACTCAGGCCTGGTCTACACTACGAGTTTAGGTCGAATTTAGCAGCGTTAAATCGAATTAAGCCTGGACACGTTCACACGGC
Source organism: Chrysemys picta bellii (assembly GCF_011386835.1). Taxonomy (NCBI): domain Eukaryota; kingdom Metazoa; phylum Chordata; order Testudines; family Emydidae; genus Chrysemys; species Chrysemys picta. The sequence continues at coordinate 115,166,560 of NC_088796.1, forward strand.
TAAGTCCCTCTTTTCGACTTAAAGGGCCCTTTAAACCGGTTTCTTTACTCCACCTCCGACGAGGGGATTAGAGATAAAATCGGCCTTAACGGGTCGAAATTGGGGTAGTGTGAACGGAATTTGACGTTATTGGCCTCCGGGAGCTATCCCACAGTGCTTCATTGTGACCGCTCTGGACAGCACTCTCAACTTAGATGCACTGACCAGGTAGATAGGAAAAGCCCCGTGAATGTTTGAATTTCATTTCCTGTTTGCCCAGCGTGGAAAGCACAGGTGACCACGCAGAGCTCATCAGCACAGGTAACCGTGATGGAGTCCCAGGATCGCAAAAGAGCTCCAGCATGGACTGAACGGGAGGTACGGGATCTGCTCACCATATGGGGAGATGAATCAGTGCTAGCTGAACTCCGTAGCAGTAAACGAAATGGCAAAATATTAGAAAAGGTCTCCAAGGCTATGAAGGACAGAGACCATAACAGGGACGCACAGCAGTGCCGCATGAAAATTAAGGAGCTAAGGCAAGCCTAGCACAAAGCCAGAGAGGCAAACGGAAGGTCTGGGGCAGAGCCGCAAACATGCCGCTTCTACGCAGAGCTGCATGCCATGCTAGGGGGTGCAGCCACCACTACCCCAACCGTGTGCTTTGACTCTTTCAGTGGAGAAACACACAGGGAACTGGGTTTGGGGTACGAGGAAGATGAGGATGAAGATAATGTAGATAGCTCACAGCAGCAAGGAAGCAGAGAAACCAGTTTCCCCAACAGCCAGGATATGTTTATCACCCTGGACCTGGAACCAGTAACCCCTGAACTCACCCAAGGTGTGCTCCCAGACCCTGAGGGCACACAGGGGACCTCTGGTGAGTGTACCTTTGTAAATATTACACATGGTTTAAAAGCAAGCGTGTTTAATGATTAATTTGCCCTGGCAATCGCGGCCAGTACAGCTACTGGAAGAGTCTGTTAACGTGTATGGGGATGGAGCGGAAATCCTCCAGGGACATCTCCAGAAAGCTCTCCTTCATGTACTCCCAAAGCCTTTGCAAAAGGTTTCTGGGGAGGGCTGCCTTATCCCGTCCGCCATGGTAGGACACTTTACCACGCCAGGCCAGTAGCACGTAGTCTGGAATCATTGCATAACAAAGCATGGCAGCGTATGGTCCCAGTGTTTGCTGGCATGCAGACAACATCCATTCCTTATCGCTCCTTGTTATCCTCAGGAGAGTGATATCATTCACGGTCACCTGGTTGAAATGGGGCGATTTTATTAAGGGGACATTCAGAGGTGCCTGGTCCTGCTCTGCTGAACAGAAGTGTTCCCCGCTGTTAGCCACACGGTGGGGGGGGGGAAGGGGTGAAGTGATCATCCCCGAGAATTGGGTGTGGGGGGGAGGGGTGAAGTGATCATCCCCGAGAATTGGGTGTGGGGGGGTGGGAGGGGTTAGTTGGGTTTGTGCTGCATGTTAACCCGGAAACTGCAGCCCCTCCTTTTACATTGCAAACCCATTTTAAATGACCAACCCAACGGGTGCTTGGTATGGGAAATGAGAGCGCTACTGTTTGAAACCATTCTCACATGTTAAAAAGGTTAAAAAAGCCAAAAGACTGTGGCTTACCATGGCTACCTGCAAGCCGAAATCTGTTGCCTGGCACTGCGTGAGTGATCTCTCACACCAAACCGGCAGGCCCTCAATATAAGAAGAAAAATGCGACCTTGTAACGAAAGCACGTGCTGTGTAATGTGAACAGCAAAATTTAACGTGAAAGTTTACCCATTGTTCTCTAAAATGTGTCTTTTTTAACCACCTCTCCCTTCTCCTCCACCAGATGTTTCTCCTTCACAGAGGCTAGTGAAGATTAGAAGGAGAAAACGGCGGACTCGATATGATATGTTCTCAGAGCTCTAGATGTCCTCCCACGCTGACAGAGCACAGCAGAATGCGTGGAGGCAGTCAATGTCAGACTACAGAAAAAGCACAATATGAACGAGAGGAGAGGTGGCGGGCTGAATCACGGGATGAACAGAGCAAATGGCGGGCTGAAGATGATAGGTGGCGTCAGCTTGCAGACAGAAGGCAAGAGTCGATGCTCCGGCTGCTGGAGCATCAAACTGATATGCTCGAGCGTATGGTTGAGCTGCAGGAAAGGCAGCAGGAGCAGAGACCGCCGCTACAGCCCCTGTGTAACCAACAGCCCTCCTCCCCAAGTCCCATTGCCTCCTCACCCAGACGCCCAAGAACATGGTGGGGGGGGGCTTCCGGACACCCAGTCACTCCACCCCAGATGATTGCCCAAGCCTCAGAAAGCTGGCCTTCAATAAGAGTTAAAGTTTTAAACTGCAGTGTGTCCTTTTCCTTCCCTCCTCCCCCACCCATCCCGGGCTACTTTGGCAATTATCCCCCTAGTTGTGTGATGAATTAATAAAGAATGCATGAATGTGAAGCAACAATGACTTTATTGCCTCTGCAAGCGGTGCTCGAAGTGGGGAGGGGTGGGTGGGGTGGTTGGTTTACAGGGAAGTAGAGTGAACCGGGTGGGGGAGGGGGGGCGGAGGGTTCATCAAGGGGAAACAAACAGAAGTTTCACACCGTAGCCTGGCCAGTCACAAAACTCGTTTTCAAAGCTTCTCTGATGTGCACCGTGCCCTGCTGTGCTCTTCTAACCGCCCTGGTGTCTGGCTTCACGTAATCAGCGGCCAGGCAATGTGCCTCAACCTCCCACCCCGCCATAAATGTCTCCCCCTTACTCTCACAGATATTGTGGATCGCACAGCAAGCTGCAATAACAATGGGGATATTCTTTTCGCTGAGGTCTGAGCGAGTCAGTAAGCTGCGCCAGCGCGTTTTTAAACGTCTAAATGCACATTCCACCACCATTCGGCACTTGCTCAGCCTGCAGTTGAACAGGTCCTGACTACTGTCCAGGCTGCCTGTGTACGGCTTCATGAGCCATGGCATTAAGGGGTAGGCTGGGTCCCCAAGGATCACATTAAGCATTTCAACATCCCCAACGGTTATTTTCTGGTCCGGGAAGAAAGTCCCTTCCTCCAGCTTTCGAAACAGACCAGAGTGCCTGAAGACGCAAGCATCATATACCTTTCCCGGCCATCCCACGTTGATGTTGGTGAAACGTCCCTTATGATCCACCAGGGCTTGCAGCAGCATTGAAAAGTACCCCTTGTGGTTTATGTACTCGGTGGTTTGGTGCTCTGGTGACAAGATAGGGATATGGATTCTGTCTATCGCCCCACCACAGTTTGGAAATCCCATTGCAGCAAAGCCATCCACTATGGCCTGCACGTTTCCCAGAGTCACTACCCTTGATATCAGCAGGTCTTTGATTGCCCTGGCAACTTGGATCACAGCAGCCCCCACAGTAGATTTGCCCACTCCAAATTGATTTCCGACTGACCGGTAGCTGTCTGGTGTTGCAAGCTTCCACAGGGCTATCGCCACTCGCTTCTCAACTGTGAGGGCTGCTCTCATCCTGCTATTCTGGCGCTTCAGGGCAGGGGAAAGCAAGTCAAAGTTCCATGAAAGTGCCCTTACGCATGCGAAAGTTTCGCAGCCACTGGGAATCGTCCCACACCTGCAACACGATGCGGTCCCAACAGTCTGTGCTTGTTTCCCAGGCCCAGAATCGGCTTTCCATCGCATGAACCTGCCCCAGTAACACCATGATTTGCACATTGCTGGGGCCTGTGCCTTGTGAGAGGTCTATGTCCATGTCAATTTCCTCATCACTCTCGTCGCCGCGCTGCAATCGCATCCTCGGCTGGTCCTGGGTTTGCTTTGGCACGTCCTGGCTCTGCGTATACTCCAGAACAATGCGCATGGTGTTCATAGTGCTCATAATTGCCGCGGTGATCTGAGCAGGCTCCATGATCCCAGTGCTATGGCGTCTGGTCTGAAAAAAGATGCGAAACTAGTATCTGACAGAGGGAGGGAGGGGCGAGAGACGACATGGCATACAAGTACAGGGAATTAAAATCAATGAAGGTGGCTGTGCATCAGGGAGACACACAAACAACTGTCACACAGAATGCCCCCCCACCCACCCAAAGATTGAACTCAAAACCCTGGGTTTAGCAGGCTGTTGATTTCACGGAGGGAGAGGGAAGCAAATGAATACAGAACAAATCTATTTTTTACATCTTAAGCTGGCAGACGACGGTGCAGCATGACTGATAGCCCTCGGCATCTTCTGGGTGCTTGGCAGAAAATAGCATACTACAACTCATAGTCATCATCGTCATTGGGAAGGCAGCGACTGGGAGACATACAGAGTTTCAGCCACTGCAGTACGACGACGACGGATACCAGTCGTAATACACCATTCTTCTACCAAAAGGCAAGGGGCTGCTGCTGTGTAGCAATGCAGTACCACGTCTGCCGGCACCCAGATGACATATGGTGATGGTGAGCTGAGCTGAGCGGGCTCCATGCTTGGCATGGTATGTTGTCTGCACAGGTAACCCAGGTAAAAAGGCGCGAATCGATTGTCTGCCATTGCTCTGACGGAGGGGGAGGTGCCTGACAACATGTACCCAGAACCCCCTGCGACGCTGTTTTGCGTCATTCAGGCATTGGTATCTCAACCCAGAATTCCAATGGGCAGCGGAGAGTGCGGGAACTGTGGGATAGCTACCCATAGTGCAATGCTCCAGAAGTCGACGCTAGCCTAAGTACTGTGGACGCGGACCGCCGACTTAATGCACTTAGAGCATTTTATGTGGGGACATACACAATCGGCTGTATACAACCGATTTCTATAAAACCGGCTTCTATAGATTCGACCTAATTTCGTAGTGTATACATACAACGTTCCAGAGGAATGCGAGTGCTTCTCTAAGGAATGAGACAGAACCTTTCATATGATTTGCTACTTTGTGGTGGCACAAATAAAACAAAACATCTTTTAGCTTGTTTAGTTTAAAAGTTGTAATATTGAAATGTATCACTGCAAATTATTTCTAACCACTAAAGATACTATTATGTATTTTTAAGTGCTCCACACAACCTTACCAAAGGAGCTTGGGGCAAGATACAACATAAAAATGAAAAGAACAGTAGAACTTGCTTTGGAAATTCACAGCTTTTGCATGTCTCCCACTCAGTTCTATCCACGTGAGTTATGAAGCTCACGCACTAGATATAAACTCAATTAACCTGCAGCCATCAGCACAGTGTTGTCTTCTAAACTCACTAAAGGTGAGACCTATGCTTTTTTGTGAACTGACTAATGGGGCCATCTGGTTCAGCTCCAGTCTTCGTCATTGTATTAGCCAGATATATAGTTTTTCCTCAGACTGTTTTCTTGGCCTTTAAGAATACATTGTTGCTAAGTGCCTCTTGTTCTGTCAATTTATGTATGGTGAAAAAGTCAAATGAACATGGCAACTCTGAAACCTACTGTTATGGTTACAGGGTTACCTGCACCTCTGACCCCTTCTCTTGTGACCATCTCTCCCCACCCCCAGATTTCACACCCCATTCCTTTACCTTCCTTAAAGAGGAATGCCATGATTCTTGCACTCTTAGATTCAGTCTTGGACTACAGTACCCTGTGGCTCAATCATGCTTACCCAGTAGATCTGATAGGGTTTGAGAGTTGCAGTTCTTCCCATTGGGTGCTTATGACCAGTGAATTACAGTGACCAAAACCGGCCTTCTTAAACTAAAGAATTGTTTCATCTTAAAACTCCTTTGCTCTGGTGATAAAAGACAACAGGAGGTCTACATGCATAGCTTACCTAGAGTCCTGTCTCTCATGCCTGGGTCTCAGTCTCTTCCCCTTAAATCTCACCTATGTCCTGTGTGACTCCATCTGAATCCACCAAAACTTTCCTTCTTTCAGCTCATATGCTTGGACCTGCTCTTTCAAGTGTTTTTGCAACAACCTCCTTGCCCTTGAGTGTTTGTTGAAGGAGGTCTTCTCTCAGGTTTGTGTGTTGCCTTCCTGTTTGTTTCCCCAGCAACTGTTCCCGTTATTAAACTAAACCAACATTCATACAGTAAATATCCTTTACAAAAGTCAAATATACAGAACAAAGCATTCAAAAATTTCACACCTACATCACGTTAAAAGTCATTTACCCGTGTTTTTACAGGACAAGGCAAGCAAGTGCCAAAAAAAGGGGGGGGGGTGCGCACACACTACCATTCTTATTCATGTTGGGGAGTACATTACTCCAAGGAGTTTCATTTATTTCATTTGGACTACTCATGGTGAGCAAGGGTAGCAGAACCTGGCCCAGAGGTCTTTATTTTTGCATATGACTGATAGTAGGCAGTTCTGGTAGTTGTATTTTTTCCTTCATTGGAAATAAGGATCTGGCTACTCAAAATGAATTCTTATGATGTCTAAGTTCAATAATAAAAAAAGGATGAAGAGAGTCTGAAATGGAAATAGTTCAGAAAGTTGCTGACACCTAGGAAGATCCTGAGGATAAAACAGTACAAATATACTTACAAAGGAATAATGGAAAAGCTAAATGTTTGGATCAAGTATGTAACCACTAAAAGTTAATTTGAACTATTTGGGAGCTGTCTCCCTGGCATGGCAAGTTAACCTGCAGTTGAGTTTTCAACTTTTGAAGGGAAAAACCCTCTATATAAATCATCCAAACCTTGTTGGGGATTAAGAAAAAAAATGATCTGAATCTATTTTATGATTGTAACATTTACTAGGAAAGGAGACTATCAGATCAGAGGAAACGAATGTTCCAACCAACTTCTTTGGAAAGTAAATTCTATGGATATTGCATTTGAAGTTAAAATGCGAATATGCTACATTGGGTACAGTGCCCACAAGCTACTGTATGTGGCAAAATGTACATAATCTTATTATGAGACTGGTAGGCATTAGGGAGAGAATGTCACTGGGTTTTAGAAAGAAGTGGAAAATTCTGTACCAAAAAATTCATCCCAAAGCAGTAAAAGAGCATATCTTGCTCTTAAAGGAAGTATTTTAGGAAATACTATTCTGACCTAAATGTAGAGGACAAGATCTTCAATTACTGAAGACTGGTGTGCCTAATCATTGGTATCAATAAAGCTAGTGTGCAACAGCGGAGAATCTGGTCCATAATTTTTCCATTCTCTAGTAAGATTTAGAGTCCACCAAATCATGTGTGTATTCTGTTGGCTTACAATGTTTTAGATTAGCAAGCTGGATCTGGGTTTCTAAAAAAAGCCCCCTCAAACCCATGGCATTTATTTAGGCCATTTCCAGTCTATTTGTCATTTTCAATTTTGAAGAGCAGATTTGCCTCTGGGAGGAAAAATAGAATGGTTAAAATGGTTTCATGTGTTAACTATCATTATTTACACAGGTTTTCCATAATGCTTTGCAGACAAATAAAAATGACACAGCCCTTCCATTGATAGGAGTTTTCTTGTTTGTGTTCTTACAAACATTTGCATTCAACTGCTCAATTGAGAACAAGTGTGATCAAAAGGTCACAAGAACCTATACAAGCAATATGATGATTTTGTTATTGATACTGCATCACAGATGTACAAAGATTTACTGTAGCATAAGAGATTTATATATATACACACACACACACACACACACACACAAACCCCAAGGTTTCCTGGCCTAGAGAGCTTATTCCCTAAACTCACTAGAACTGTATACATTAGACACACAATTCAAGTAGATTTAGGATCTCATACAAATGAAGAGATGGCTACTTGAATTTTTTCCCTAGCTGATCTTCCTGCTATGTCTTCAAAGGCATTTAGTAATGAATCACTGTACCCAGATATTCCAGTCCTACATCTTTCCAGTAGATACCAGTGAAGAGAAAGGAAATCATTCCTTAGAATCAATAGTCCCCAAACTATTGGAGTGATTAACTTCCTGCAGTACCATCTATAGGACAGCATTGCACATCAAGCTGACCAAATTCCAACATCTCAATATCAACTAACTGGCTTTGATTTGTTATTTATTGAAAGGGGAAGGTAGACTAATATACTACTAAAACACTAACAATTTGTCAAGTGCTTTTAGCTTCTGCTATTCTCATTATGAGCAATCACAAAATCATCATAATGAAGAGATCAATCTCCTTGACTGTAAAAGGGGTAATGTGGGAAAAACAGGTAGGAGTAATAAGAAAAAAAGCTGATGCTTAAAAGCTTCTGCTTAGACAGGAAGCATTATCTGTTAGAGAAAGTGCCCGGAACTCCTGTCTTGGACTGGTGACTTGATAACGGTCTACAAGTAAGGGGAAGAGATTTCGGACAGTAGAGACTCTTTAATCTACTGGGGGTAGGGGGCAAAGCTCTTGGAAAGGAGGGGACAGAAAAGCAGAGAACGTGCATGAGTGTGCCCATGACATTGTCTCTGAATTACATACAAAAATATCATTGGCAAGTGGTTTACCCCTTTGTAACATTAGTGGTCCCATGTGAAGAAGATAGTAAAGTCTAAGTTCTTCCACCTTTGTAGTGAATAGCACTTTGCTGCATGAATAGACCCATTGAAATATGTAAGACTAAAGGTAGAGTGAAGTACTACACAACAGGTGGAACCCTGGCTCCACAGAAGTCAAAGGCAAGACATCCACTGATATCACACAATGCAGGTAAGGGTGATCAACTCTTGACCTAAGGCTGCATGGTTAAAAGACTCAGAAATCAGGACAGGAGCATAGTAAGCTTGCATGTGCCACCTTACGGTTGTTTGGTCAAAACCAAATTTCATTGTAATGTCAAAAGGCCCTTCCATATTTCTAAAATAGTTTTCAGCTTTCTATTCCAGCCTCTTGAATTCTAGAGATTTTTTTTTAGAGAGGCTGTGTATGTGTGTGTGTGTTGGGGTGCAGTGTGGGTGACAGTTACAAGATTTTTCTCCTCACTCTACAGATTTTCAGAAATGGCTAAATGGTTTCTACTAATATTTAAAAAAAAAAAATCTTTGGGCAGAGTCCAAAGCTGGAAAGTTTTCACCAGGTTTGAGTATAGCTGAGTCAATAATTGATTGTTTGGTTCAGTGACCGGGAATGAAAAAAAAAAAGCCACTAGAAAAACTCAGTTTGTTTTGAACCAAAACAAATATCTGCCCTACTCACTCACTTGCCAGAAAAAATAGACCCTGAAAGAGTTTCATTCAGGTTGAGCAGAGCATTTTGAATCACTGTTTCTAAAAGTGTTTCAGAACAAAATATGTTGAAACAGTTGGTTTCAGAAAAGTCCAAAGAAAGCATTTTAACATCTCCAATGGTTTCTTCATTTTTATTTTTGAAGAAATTATTAACCAAATTCACAAATATTGTTGGTGCCCCCAAAAAGCATTTTTTGCCAAATTTACTGTTCATAGGGGGTGGGGAGGAGAGAGAATCACCCGGGTCTACTTATGGGCATCAGAAAAGAGGTTACTGTTCCTGCAGATTACTGGAAGAATAAATGGTAAACACTAGGTAAGCCAGCCATATACTTCAAAGATAGTTTTTAAACTTTTCTAACTCGATTCAAAGTAACGTGAAAATACTAGTAGGAAGGCAAATGACCAGAGACTTATTTTTAACTTTTCCAAGATGAAACAATTTAAGGGGTCACAGAATTACCCCTTTTCTTAATATTCTGCGTGTCCATCAGAGCAAACAAACAAATTAAATTGCTGTCTTAATTAGTTTGACCACTACAAAAACATGTGTTTGAGTGACACTTGTTATTAACATCCTTTTTTCTTGTAGGACCTGAATGTCAGTTTTACATCTCCCGTCTTTTCGGTAAATAAGTTTGGATCAGAGTTCTGCATACTGGGATTTTGATTAGACTCTTTCAATCAGAACAACTAGAAGAAAAAACAAGAACTTGTGCAGATTGTATGACCATTCTATTACTTGCAAATCCTTTGGCATAAACATTTATAAGATACTAGTAAAGCTACTTAGTAAGTCCCAAGCCCATGGAAAAGTGGACAAGGCTGAGTCCTGCTAATTGCCACATTTTCATATGAATAATAAGCACCCTTTATTCAACAAATGGCAGTGTTTCTTTCTAGCTGCACATAATTTAATGGAAATAAACCTTTAGGTAACAGAAAATGATCTGTTTTTCTATCTTGTTCACATGAAGTTTTGCCATCCATTCAGCTGAGCCTGTTATTCTGTTGACAAGAGCCCCGAGGTAGGTGTATCCCCATTTTGTATGTAAAGCCCTATTGGCAGTGGAACTGGTGCGGTTGTGCTGCTCAGAGAGGGGGTCTGTATATCAGAGTATACATGTCACCTGCAAGACATTAAGCACTACTCTGTGACAACTGCCTCCACAGCAGAACACTGGGAAGAGTTGGAGGTGTAGGCAGTCAATCTACTCCTATGTTGATCCTGCTATCCTTTTTAGTGGAAGGTTCTTACAGATTGCAGAAGCTGCTTCAGCGCACTGACAGATTAAGGAAAGATATGCAAGAGAAAAATCTTGGCTCCACAGAAGCCCATGGAAGTTTTGCAATTGACTTCAGTGGGGCAAGGATTTCATCGGCAATCTTAATATACCATGCAATAATGTGACAGTCATTCATATTAGGCATTAATGATCATTGGGATGGTTACACAGCTTGCCCAAACTGAGAAGGCTTAAGGACTATTGAACATAGAACACTATTTGTGAGCTGGGAATTAAAGTAGTATTTAGTTGTTAATATTTTAATAAAATCGTGGCAGTTCCCATTTAAAATGTTTTCTATAAGGTCAAGTGTTTAAAAGGGGGGAAGGGAGGAGGAGGGAAAAGTAGAAATGTGTGTGGGTTTGCTTTTTATAAGCCTGATCCAAAGGCCATTAAAGAAAAGTAGAAACAACCCCCATTGACTTTAGTGAGTTTTGAATCAAGCGGTACATGCTCCAGATGACTGGCTGCAAACCAGGGCCAGCTCCAACTTTTTTGCCGCCCCAGGCAAAAAGGAAGAGCATCACCCCGCCATAATCCCCCCCCTCCCAGCGCCGCGCCGGGCCGGCCTGCCAACCCCCCCCCCCCCCCGAGCGCCACGCTGGGCCGGGCCGCCGAAACACTCCCCGCGCTGCTCGGCTGAAACAAACAAACAAACCAACCCTCGAGCGCTGCCCCGGCAAACCAAAAAAAATCACCACGAGAGCCCCCTGCCACTCCAACATTGGCCGCCCCAAGCACGTGCTTGGTTGGCTGGTGCCTGGAGCCGGCCCTGCTGGTGGCTCATCGCAGATGCACAAACTTGGCATGCAATTAAGGTTGAGGCCAAAAAACTAAAGCTTCACAGACCCTCTGGTTCTTCCCCACCACTCCCATGAGAAAGGTCACTAAGAGCAAGAAAGTCACTCCAGCCTTTAGGTCCCGAATCTATAATCGGATTCAGGCCATCAGACCTGTATGCTCAGGTGCCAGCCTAATGAAATCAATGGCTATCTACACAGACAAGGGTCTGCCTGCATAGATTGAACTGCAAGAATAGGGTCAGAGTTGAACCATTCTCCATGGACTGCTTCCTTTCCTAATCCATTTTCTGGAAGCAGGATTTCTTTGTGGAACTCCCAGACAAGTTACTGAGGCAGGCTGGGTGCATAGTAGATTTGAACTACACTCCAGTGATAACGTTATCCAAAAGATCTCATGTAACTGGCATTATATCACCAAGTTACCGAATAGTAACTTGAGTACATAGATACGGAGTACTATGGAGCCTTTGGTGTTTTAGAACCCTACATGTATTGCCCAGGATGACAGCAATATTTTTTCATAAAGTCTTGTGGGGAGGGAAATGGTATATAATTCTGAGTTATTTCCCCAATCAAAAAATTTTGCTTTTTGGCAAACTGTGATACTATAGCAGTTTCCATATAGAAAATCTCCCCTCCTCCCCATTTCAATATTAAAAACAAAGCTTAGTCAAAAATCAAAATTTTGAAAAAAAAAGATTGTAATTACAATTATTCTAATTTTCCCTCTCAATGGACTTAAAAAAAAAAAAAGAAAAAAAGCCCCCCCAAACATAAACCCTCAAACTTGCCTGTTTTCGTTTCCTCCCCTCCCTATCCCAGAGATTGCTCAAAATGGGAAATCCTCAGATTTCCAAGTTTTCTATTTTCATTGCAAAGATTGTGCCCAGTCTTGTTAGTCCAGGCATTGGGCAGCAATTTGAGCACATCATATTCAGCTATAAATTGTCATGCTTTGTCTCAGCGCAGTCACCTTATTTTCTCATTCTGTTGCCAGAGACTAATAAACTGTAACAAAGCTTTGTCTCCTACATACAGAACAGGGGAAATTACTACAGAGGAAATTGGCCACAGCCATTGCTCACTCACCCAGGCTCCATGCTATTATTGAAACTGTGACCACTGTCAGAAAAGTGCTTACCTTATATAAAAATGGCACTTTCTGAGTCAGTGATTCTGCTCCCTCTGTATATTCAAGTTCAGTCATCTAGAGCCAAAGTAATTCACATGGCAAGTACACAGTAAATCATATTATACAACATACTCCATGTTTAAAAATGAAACAGATAATAGTGATAATTGGCTGTCATGTATAGACCACATTTTGTATCTGTTAGTTTTGTAGTTAAGCCCTTCAGCTACACCTGTGCTGCTGGTTGAAAAGAGAACCCATGGACATGCTTCTTGATTTAAGTACTGATCCTTTAGTTTGCCTTGCATGCTGGACCTCTGAAGGAGATCCTTTTAAGTCTTGTCAATGAAGTTAGTGTAGATATAGTCCAAAAAGAAAAACCACCAAGGTATATTACATACAAATAGCTTAGATTGTAGAAATAATTGTGTGGTATGTTGTAGAAGGGTACAAGCTAATAATTGAAAACTGTACTGTAAGGTACACAAGCAAAAGTGAAGAGGTAAGTGCACAACCTTAGCTTTGGGCTTATTCTGAGTTTTGAATGCTCACCCACACAATGTTAATTTTTTCCCACCTTGTTTTTTGATAGAACTCCCTTGGATTTTTGTTAACAGAAAAAGGAAATCCTAACCTGGGAACTATTTGGCTAGCATGACTAGTGTGACCTGTCCCATACACCTTATGAGATCTGCTAGAGGCGGCACCTATCTTTTGCACTTAATAATAGAAAGTTTGACTCACTGTTAACGCACCCCCTCATGGCTGGACATAGCAGATCAGCTCTTTCCTCACATAGCACCTCCTGCGGATAGCTGCTCGGGCCCTGGCATGGTCTGTCATGCTGCAACCAGGTCATTTGAAAGTCTCTCCACTTCTAAGGTAAACAAGGAGTCCAATAAACTAAAAATACAACAAACATAACTCTTCACCCTACCCAGGGTCATTCCTGGGCTCAGAAGGGCTGTCCTCCCCCTGTTACATAGAGCAACACCTCCTAGGGCTTTCTCACTGGAGAGAGAAAGAGAGAGAGAGATCTCCAAACTCAATTAATACTTTTTTTCCTTTTACAAAGGGTGTTTCCACATCACCTTTCCCAGTGACTTGTAGAGGAACACATGCTTTCCTTCTCCTCTGAGTACCCATCCAGGAACCTTGTGGTGAGCAGCTAAGGTCTGCTCCCTCAGACTCCTTCCTTGATTTCTTTCTCATTTGGTCTCTGTTCAAATGTTTCCTACAGCCCCTCTCTGGGCTTACTGTATGGCTACTTCTCTCTAGACCTTTGCTCTATTCCATTACAAACACAAAACAACTGGAGAGTTCCTTTCTCTTCCTACAATCTCTTTTACCTTTGGGCTTCCTCTTTTTATGATCACCTCCCAGCTGTGTTTCATCTTCATTTGAGCCTGACCCAGCCTCCCAGTGCAAGCAGGTGTTTTAAATTGATCTCTCTAGCTCCTATTAACTTTGTGAGAGGGAGGACTATATACCCTCTCCACACACACACACACCCCCAATCAGAGGAACACTGACATTCCATCCATAGTTTAATATTCTTTTAGTCTGTGATAAACCCCTGAGTCTCAGGAATACAAATATTTGCAGAGAAAAGAAATGAAGGACTGTCAATCTTTTCCTTTGCTTTCCCATTTAAAACACACTTCCTCATATCCAGCATCAAGGAAGCAACACCCCTTGGTAAGCAAAGTATTTTAAGTGCACTAGCTGGAAATGCTTATACTTGGGTCCTGAAAAAACATACTGAGTAAGTTGATATATCAGCACAGTTTTCAATCTGCATCATTTGAAATGTTGGTGTATGTAGGGTGGAGTGGGGGATATTTTGTTAACAGTCCAAGGCTATGCGTCTCTATCAAATTGGAGAAAGGGGGTATCATGTGCCAGATATGGACTGGTTACAGAGCTTCCACCCCAGAGAGACACTTGGTGCAATATTATCCATTCCAAAATTTGAAAGAAAAAAAACAACAACACTGTGCTTCTCAAACGTATTTTGGATGAGTTCTGGGGCTAAGTCATCTCTGACAGGTGTGATTTAGCACTATCCACAGAGGGAGTGATATTTTCAGAGACAGAGAAATCACCCAGATAAGCCTTTCAATTTAGTTGTGGGATTTCAACAAGAGGCTCTTGGGAGTTCCCTCTAGAATAATCACTTCTTTTCACCGTGAGAACCCTAGGGGCTGTGCAGCTTTTGTGGTACAAATATATTGCGCAGTCAGGGAGCCCTGTCCCTGCTGCAGTGCATCCTCACTAAATTTTTCACTGCGCAGCTACATTAAAGAAGCTTATATGCAGTGTAACATTTTTGGACCGCTATTTGCATGCCAGGAAGGTGAAACCATGGAATGTTAAGTGACTCAAATAGGAAACTATTATGAAATCTTAACAAGAGCGGATGCAATACCTGCAGCTGCTCTCCAATATCCCTTGAAAAGAGGTACACCACTCCTTTTACTTTAACAGTTATCTTCCAAACAAAGTTGGTGGATCCTCTCCTTTATTGTTGAAAATTATTTATATCAAAAGTAAAGAATCATGAAACAGACTATAAGAGGAGTTATTTATATTAAACGGAGCATGTTACGTTTTCATCATGAATAATTTTTTCATGTCCCTCATTTTGGGTCTGTCACACATTGCATTGCACATTTCACATTTGAGCATTGGCAGGTTAAAAAGTGTGGTACACACTGTAACACTTTGCATTGGTATTTGCACTATTTCTGTTAGAACACAACTATCTGGGACACTGTGCTGGATTCCCATCTGGCTACGCATCATCATCGGAATTGTCACCTAACTTACAAGTATAAATATCTTTGTTACTGATAATGTTTGAGTCAGAAAGAAGAACATCACAGTTTTACTTGTAATCTGAACAATACTGAGATGGACTATAGATGTTAAGACACAAACATGGAACCCCATGATGTCACCTTTACTGAGTCACCTATCAGATACGTCATACATTTTGCACTACCAAGTAGAGATTGTCCTTGCCTTCTCTACTGAACAAAATGCTAAAAACAATGTTTAACTTAGCACTAACTCTAATAATGTGACATGTTGCATTCAGAGGTGTCAATGGTACCAACTAATTAAAATAGTCTTCTTACCTAGCTGTTACTTGTCAGAATCTCTTATTGAGTCAGTGTTGAGGAGACTATTCAAGTTTAAAGGCCCTGGTTCAAGATTAGAGGTCTTGATTTTCCACTACTTTGCACTTTGTGCAGTCACTTACACCTGCACTGAGGTAGTGCAGATTAGGTGGAACAGTATCCGAGCAGAATGGATGCATTTTATACCCAATTTTCAGTGTTTTCAAAGGTGTAAGTGAGCAATGAAGATGTAAGGCAGTGGAAAAGGTGGAGTAAGTTTCTCTTTTTTTATGACCCTTTTATAGCCTTTGAGAGATGTGTATTTCTTAGTAGACAGGGGTTTGTGTCATAAAACCACCATTATATTTTGCATTAGATGACTTTCTTCTTGCCAGCCTCGGACGTATTTTGTACAACACATGAAGGCAAACAATTGAATATTGAAAAAATGTACAAAATGCTTATATATACTTCCTAGAAATCTAAACACCAAGATGAGTGAACTTTAGAGTGCCTGATTTAAATGAGGATATTGATATAATAGGTATCACAGAAACTTGGTGGAATGAGGATAATCAATGTGACATGATAATAACAGGTATAAAATATACAGGAATGATAGAGTAGGTTGCACTGGTGGGGGAGTGGCATTATATGTGAAAGAATGCATAGAATCAAAGAAGGTAAAAATCTTACATGAAACAAATTGTACCATAGAATCTCTCTAGAAAGAAATTCCGTATGTGAATGAAAAGCGTATAGCAGCAGGAATGCACTACTGACCACCTGACCAGGATGGTTGCAATGACTGCTAAATGCTAAGGGAGGTTAGGGAGGCTACAAAAACAGAAAGCACAACAATAATGGATGATTTCAACTATCCTTGTATTGACTAGGTAAATATCACCTCAGGGCATGATACAGAGATAAAATTGCTAGACACCGTAAGTGACTGCTTCTTGGAGCAGCTAGTCCTGGAACTCAGAAAGGGAGAGGCAATTCTTGATGTAGTCCTGAGTGGAGCACAGGATCTGGTCCAAGAGGTAATTATAGTTGAACTGCTTAGTAATAGTGACTGTAAATAATGTAATTAAATTTAACATGCTTGTAAGGGGAAATAATTCAAAAAAACAAAACATCCCCCCCCCCAACCCATCATAGTAACATTCAAGTTTAAGCAGCGGAACTACACAAAAATTAGGGTGCTTGTTAGAAATTAAAAGAAGCTGCCACAAGGGTTAAATGCCTGCAAGGAGCATGGGGTCTATTTAAAAATACCATAATAGAAGCTTCATCCTAAATGTATACCCCAAATCAGAAAAGACAATAAAGAGGTCCAAAAGAATGTCACCAACGTTAAAGAGCAGACCAATGAAGGTCCTCAGAGGCAGAAAGGCATCCTTTAACATTTGAAAGTCAAATCCAAGTGAAAACAACGAGTCCTTGTAAACTGTGGCACCTTAGAGACTAACAAATTTATTTGGGCATAAACTTTCATGGGCTAGAACCCACTTTATCAGATGAACGGGTGCCACAAGGACTCTTTGTTGTTTTTGCTGATACAGACTAACACAGCTCCACTCTGAAATCCAAGTGAGGTAACATGAAGGTGCACAAACTCTGGCAGGTTAATTAGGGAAGGATAAGGCAAGCCAAGAAAGAATTTGAAAAGCAAATTGCTACAGATGAAACAACAATAAGATTTTTTTTTAATGTACATCAGCAGCATGAAGCCTGCAAACAGGCAGTGAGGTCACTAGATGACCAAGGCCTTAAAGGAGCACTCAAGGAAGACAAGGCCATAGAAGAGAAACCAAATGAATTATTTGCATCGGTCTTCACTGTAGAGGCTGTGGGGAAGATACTTCAGATTTGTAACCCAAAAAGAATAGTTCTGTTGTGGGTACTGTCCCACACTGATGTGTCAAGAGATGCGGTTTTAGACTAAACTGATAAATTAAACTGTCACCAGGACCAGATGGAATTCACCCAAGAGTTCTGAAGGAACTCAAATATGAAATTGCTGAACTGCTAACTGTTGTATATAACCTATTGCTGAAACAAGCCTCTCTACTGGATGACAGGAAAGTAGCTAATGTAACACAGATTTTTTTTTTAAAGGGCTCCAGAGGTGATCCTGGCAATTACAGGCCAGTAAGCTTAACTTCAGTATTGGGCAAATTGGTAGAAACTACAGTAGAGAACAGAATTATCAGATTCTGAGATAAACACAATATGTTGGGGAAGAGTCAACACAGCTTTTGTAAAGCGAAGTCAGTCATCACCAATCATAATGACACTATATGAATTCATAATGCACCCACACCTTGAATGCGGTGGCCATTTCTGATTGCCCCATCTCAAAAAACATATAGTGGAACTCGAAAAGTTTCCGTAAAGGGCAACAAAGATGATCTAGGGTATGGAATGGCTTCTATATGGAGAAACTAAAAAGATTAGGGCTGGTCACCTTAGAGTAGCAATGATTGGGGTGGGGAGGGAGAGGATAAGAATAGAGGTCTATAAAATCCTGAATGGTGTGGAAAAGTAAGTTTTATTTACCCTTTTCCACACTACAAAAACCTGGAGACACCTGAAGAAATTAATAGGTGGCAGGTATAATACAAACAATAGGAAGTACTTTTTCACACTGTTAACCAATGGAACTCATTGCCATAGGATGTTGTGATGGACAAATGTGTATCGTAATAGAACTAGATAAATTCATGGAGAATAGGTCCATCAGTGGCTGTGGTCAGGGATGTAACTCCATGCTTGTGGTGACCCTAAATGTCTGGAGGGAAAGAGAGGGATGGAGCACTCCAACTGCCCTTTTGTGTACCCTCCCCCTGAATCTCTGGCAATGGCCACTGTCAGAAGACAGGATACTGGGCTAGATGGACCATTGGTCTGACTCAGTATGGCCATTCTTATTTATTTCATTAATTTAGATATAAATAATAGTTAAATATGCCAATCCAAGGCTCCAAGTGCCTTGATTGATTTTGACAGAAAATGTCGAAACATCAACCATCATGTAAGCTCCTCCCTGAATGACCTGCAGTGTTTCATAGAATCATAGAATATCAGGGTTGGAAGGGACCTCAAGAGGTCATCTAGTCCAACTCCCTCCTCAAAGCAGGGCCAATTTCCAATTAAATAATTCCAGCCAGGGCTTTGTCAAGCCGGGCCTTAAAAACCTCCAAGGAAAGAGATTCCACCACCTCCCTAGGTAACGCATTCCAGTGCTTCACCACCCTCCTAGTGAAATATCCAACCTAGACCTCCCCCACTGCAACTTGAGGCCATTGCTCCTTGTTCTGTCATCTGCCACCACTGAGAACAGCCGAGCTCCATCCTCTTTGGAACCCCCCTTCAGGTAGTTGAAAGCTGCTATCAAATCCTCCCTCATTCTTCTCTTCTGGAGACTAAACAATCCCAGTTCCCTCAGCCTCTCCTCATAAGTCATGTGCTCCAGACCCCTAATCATTTTTGTTGCCCTCCGCTGGACTCTTTACAATTTTTCCACATCCTGCTTGTAGTGTGGGGCCCAAAACTGGACACAGTATTCCAGATGAGGCCTCACCAATGTCAAATAGAGGGGAACGATCACGTTCCTCAATCTGCTGGCAATGCCCCTACTTATACAGCCCAAAATGCCGTTAGCCTTTTTGGCAACAAGAGCACACTGTTGACTCATATCCAGCTTCTCGTCCCCTAGGTCCTTTTCTGCAGAACTGCTGCCTAGCCACTCGGTCCCTAGTCTGTAGCAGTGCATAGGATTCTTCTGTCCTAAGTGCAGGACTCTGCACTTGTCCTTGTTGAACCTCATCAGGTTTTTTTTGGCCCAATCCTCTAATTTGTCTAGGTCCCTCTGTATCCGATCCCTACCCTCCAGTGTATCTACCATGCCTCCCAGTTTAGTGTCATCTGCAAACTTGCTGAGAGTGCAGTCCACACCATCCTCCAGATCATTAATAAAGATATTAAACAAAACCAGCCCCAGGACCGACCCTTGGGGCACTCTGCTTGAAACCGGCTGCCAACTAGACATGGAACCATTGATCACTACCCGTTGAGCCCGACGATCTAGCCAGCTTTCTATCCACCTTACAGTCCATTCATCCAGCCCATACTTCTTTAAGTTGGCAGCAAGAATACTGTGGGAGACCGTATCAAAAGCTTTGCTAAAGTCAAGATATATCATGTCCACTGCTTTCCCCTCATCCACAGAGCCAGTTATCTCATCATAGAAGGCAATTAAGTTAGTCAGGCACGACTTCCCCTTGGTGAATCCATGCTGACTGTTCCTGATCACTTTCCTCTCCTCTAAGTGTTTCATAATTGATTCCTTGCGGACCTGCTCCATAATTTTTCCAGGGACTGAGGTGAGGCTGACTGGCCTGTAGTTCCCCGGATCCTCCTCCTTCCCTTTTTTAAAGATGAGCACTACATTAGCTTTTTTCCAGTCATCTGGGACCTCCCCCAATCACCATGAGTTTTCAAAGATGATGGCCAATGGCTCCGCAATCACATCCGCCAACTCTTTTAGCACCCTCGGATGCAGCATGTCTGGCCCCATGGATTTGTGCTCATCCAGTTTTTCTAAATAGTCCCGAACCACTTCTTTCTCCACAGAGGGCTGGTCACCTCCTCCCCATACTGTGCTGCCCAGTCCAGCAGTCTGGAAGCTGACCTGGTTTGTGAAGACAGAGGCAAAAAAATCATTGAGTACATTAGCTTTTTCCACATCCTCTGTCACTAGGTTGCCTCCCTCATTCAGTAAGGGGCCCACACTTTCCTTGACTGTCTTCTTGTTGCTAACATACCTGAAGAAACCCTTCTTGTTACTTTTAACATCTCTTGCTAGCTGCAACTCCAAGTGTGATTTGGCCTTCCTGATTTCACTCCTGCATGCCTGAGCAATATTTTTATACTCCTCCCTGGTCATTTGTCCAATCTTCCACTTCTTGTAAGCTTCTTTTTTTGCATTTAAGGTCAGCAAGGATTTCACTGTTAAGCCAAGCTGGTCGCCTGCCATATTTACTATTCTTTCTACACATCAGGATGGTTTGTTCCTGCAACCGCAATAAGGATTCTTTAAAATACAGCCATGCCTCCCAACAGGAATCCTGTTGGGAGCTTAATCCTTGCTTTCCCCTGTTGGGGGGTCTAGGTATCTGAATAAGAATGGAGTAAGGGTCTTTAGCCTTTTTCCAGTCATGGCTCCACTGGTTCTCTACCCACAACAGATAGCTTAGCATGTTTCACATTCTTCAAGACTGCAAGCAAGCACGCAGCAAGCACGCTGGTGTATGGTGAGATCCTGGGGGACATTCTGGCTGTCAGCAGGAATTCCTATTCCTCCCGTATTTTCCAACTGCTGTATAGCCCTTCTCCACTCCCTTATGGTGCAGAAGGCAGAGTTTACCCCCTGTAAAATCAGCATTTCTTGCCTTACTCATCTTTTCAGAAAATAAGTTTATATGCCACATAATATATTGCGGTAGGAATATCCTTCTTGTACTTTATCTACATATACATATATATATGTAGATAAAGTACAAGAAGGATATTCCTACCTCAATATATATATATATATGCAGATAAAGTACATACAACTCAGAATACAAAGTGCACACTGCTTATTATTTTTGATTACAAATATTTGCACTGTAAAAATGATAAACAAAAGAAATACTATTTTTCAATCCACCTCATACAAGTACTTTAGTGCAATCTCTTTATCGTGAAAGTGTAATTTACAAATATATATTATTTTGTTACATAACTGCTCTCAACAACAAAACAATGTAAAACTTTAGAGCCTGCACGTTCACTCAGTCCTACTTCTTGTTCAGCCAATCACTAAGACAAACAAGTTTGTTTTGATTTATGAGAGATACTGCTGACTGCTTCTTATTTACAGCGTCACCTGAAAGTGAGTACAGGCGTTCATATGGCACTTTTCTAGTCGGTGTTGCAAGGTATTTACACATCAGATATGTTGAACATTCATATGTCCCTACATGCTTTGGCCACCATTCTGGAGGACATGCTTCCAAGCTGATGATGCTCGTTAAGAAAATAATGTGTTAATCAAATTTGTGACTGAACTCCTTGGGGGAGAATTGTATGTCTCCTGTTCTTTTTTACCTGCCTTCTGCCATATATTTCATGTTATAACAGTCTCGGATGATGATTCAGCACATGTTGTTTTAAGAACACTTTCACAGCAGATTTGACAAAATGCACAGAAGGTTCCAATGTGAGATTTCTAAAAATAGCTGCAGCACTCGACCCAAGGTTTAAGAATCTGAAGTACCTTCCAAAATCTGAGAGGGACGAGGTGTGGAGCATGCTTTCAGACGTCTTAAAAGAGCAACATTCTGATGCGGAAACTACAGAACCGAACCACCAAAAAAGAAAATCAGTCTTCTGCTGGTGGCATCTGACTCAGATAATGAAAATGAACATGCGTTGATCCGCTCTGCTTTGGATCGTTATCAGGCAGAACCCATCATCAGCATGGACTCATGTCCCCTGGAATGGTGGTTGAATCATGAAGGGACATATGAATCTTTAGCACATCTGGCATGTAAATATCTTGTGACGCCGGCTACAACATTGCCATGCAAATGTCTGTTCTCACTTTCAGGTAACATTGTAAACAAGAAGCGGGCAGCATTATTTCCTACAAATTGTATATTGGCTGAAGTAGGACTGAGTGGACTTGTAGGCTCTAATGTTGTACATGGTTTTATTTTTGAATGCAGTTATGTTTTGTACATAATTCTACATTTGTAAGTTTTGTTTTTTATAGTGCAAATATTTGTAATTTGTAATCAAAAATAAATATAAAGTGAGCACCGTGCACTATTGTTTAACAGCATGATAAATTGCGATTAATTTTTTTAAATCATGTGATTAATCGCAATAAAAAATTTTAATCGCTTGAAAGCCCTAATACAAACACAGTTGAGTTTTCAAGGAAGCCCCTTTCAACATTTTGAAATAGAATTGTGATAAAAATCAATTTTACATTGAATCTTGAAAAAAATTGAAATTTCACATATTTCAGTAAGAACATTTTTTTGGAGGGGGGGAACTCATGGAAATTTGATTTTGAGGTAACATTTTTGCAAACTGTTTTTGTATAGCCATGATGGTAGCATCACACACGCATGTTAAATTGGAAAGAGTGCCATTTCCAAGCCTTTGTAGAAATTCAATGACTATTTTATTCATTTGTTTTATTTAGTGTGTGTTTCTAGGGTGCCCACAACACTACTAGCTGAGATTCACTTATATTAATAGATTAATCCTAGCACTCCCAAGAAGCAGAGAAAAACATTATTTTCATCCTCACATTACAAATGGGGAACTGAGGCACCAAGAAATTAAGTGACTTGTCCAAGGTCACAGAGAAGTGTGGTAGAATCAAGAACAGAATCTAGTTCTCCTGAGTCTTAGTCTAGTGCTTTAATCACAAGACCATCAGTCCTCTCTATATTATTTTGGCCATGTAAACTGATTTGTGAATAAAAAACTGATTGAGGGAAAAACTGATAGCAACATATCAGCAGTCACACGTTGGAAACTTTATTTAGAAAACCATTTCTCTACCGCTCGCAGACCATCTGGTGTACGTAGGCTTCAGTGGCACTTTACAGGATATCACACTTTCAGGTTTGCAGCTCTTGATCCTGTCCGATTTCACAGCTGGTTGATCCATCTGCTTAAATGACAAACAAACACCGATAATTATATTAAGCTTTCACAGCTCTAAAAATGACATCAATAGCTGAATAAACAAATACAATAACAGAAGGAAATACAATAAGATTTTCTGAATGTTTATAATATATGAAGGAAACCCCCACACTCAGGCCATAATTCTAACTTCACTGGGACTCTGTCGAGGCACGGGGACTGCTCATGTGGTTCTCTTTGCAGGATCAGGGCATCACATACAGATATAGAAAGCAGACACGCCCCATTTAATGTCTATAACTTGACTCCTAACCTGGAGAAAATACATGACTGCCACCTCTATAGATTTTGATTTAAATGGGTAATCTGTTTAATTAATTTATATGGACAAAGCATTTTTCACAACCTGTGTACTTTATTGCATCACTACAATTTTCACTACATGTATATGCTACCACAAGCTCTACTAATCATTAGCTGAAACTAGTTTTTTCTCCCCTTTTAAAATAAGGATTTAATTGTTCTGAATTGCCCCATTTCTTTAATTAAAAAAAAATCTGGACATGAGCTGAACGTTAAGCACATTAGTAATCCTGTTAATTTCAGATGGAATTAAAATAAAACTTATGCATAACGATTTGCAGGACTGTTTGGATTATTTTAAAATAATGTTGTAAATGCTTCAGACAACTCTAGATTTTTATTATACTCTTAATTTATTGAATATGTGAGAAAATCTATTTAATCTTAGGCACATCCTAATCTCAGCAAACAGCTTGAGTAAACAGCTGAGAAAAAGATTCCAAGCTAACATACCCATCTCCAAGAGTACTTTCCCTCATCTTCCATGCTCAATAGCAATTGCACGTGGTTGGTATGACAGAGTAGATTGGACAGTGGAGGGAAAGTAAATGATGAATGGATGCATAAGAGTTGCTGGATGTGTGAAAGAGATACAGACACCAATACACTGTGGATTTGAAGGAAATGAATGAGTATGAGTGTGTGGAAAAGAATGAATGAGTGATGAGTGTGTATGTGGGGAGAGAGGACAGATATGGTCTGAAAATGAGTGGACATGTATGGGGGGTGAGTGATGGATGGGGAAATAGGGTTTTATTGAATAGAAAGCAGAGATAAAAGAGGAAGATACAGAGAGAAATACTGAGATTGAAGGGATGCAAGAGTATAAGATGGAAGGAGAGCAGTTGGCAATGACACGATACAAGAGAGTGAGCAAAGATAGGAGAGAATGCAGAACAGGAAAAGAAAGAAAAGGAAATGAAGGGGTCATGGGAGCAAAAAATCTCTGAAAGAGACAAATAGGTACCATAGAAAGATAGAAAATGTGGAGTGAATGGAAAAAAAGAGAACAAAAACAACAGAGACCTATGAATTATGTTTAAATAAAACAGATCAACTACTTTTAAAGTTGAATGTCAAAACACTGAAGCCAAATATGCACACAGGGCTATGAACCACACTTTGTTCTTTGTGACAAGACACATGAAGAGCAGTATTTTTGTTTCTGGAATGTATGAGATTGCACTATCACAAGTTTCCACATAGAGATACAGAGGATAAGAGAAAAAGCACCTTATTCAGAAAGTTTTTTTGATCATTTTCCTAGCAATCTTTTATTTAAAAAAAAAAGTGTCAGAAAAATCATCCTGCTTAGTGTTTTCTCACAGCACTTGTGATTTACATAGGTGTTAAAACTTTAGCCAATTTATGTTCACAATCTGCTTCTCTGGTTTGCAGTTGAGATCTAGAATATGGTATCATTTACAGGAAAGGAAAAAAAATCAGGAAATAACAATTAAATTAAATTTTCCTTAATGTCCTTAAGTAGTAGCTCCTTATTTCCTTAAAATAAAATAATACCTAACAAGCGAGAGAGACTTCTTGTACCTAGTTGATGGGGGGGGGGGGCTTACAGCCCTGAAAGGGCTTCAGAAAATGTAGATATTGGCTATACCAGAGCCTCTGGCACTAGCAATACTGATGGTATTGAGTGTTGACCTTGTGGGTTCAAGAATCAGCTGAAGGGTAAAAAGTATTCCAACTGTGTCAATGGTTTCACCAAGGACAAGGGGTATGAATCCAAGCCAACAATGAGAACTTCATGGCCACCTCAGAAGACCAGGTACAATCCAGCTACATTGCATAACATATATCCACAGTTGCCATCCCCCTACAACAATCAAATAACCTTCAGAGCTTGTCAGAAAATGGGATATTTTTCCCTATGGAAATTTCTGATTTTTCAGAAAAAACAATCAAAAGTTGAAAAAAGTTCACTGAAAATTCTTAACTCAAAATTGAACATTTGGATTTAAAAATGTTACAGTTGGGTCTCACAGGAGTTGTAGTTTGTATGACCCCATTGTCCTCTGTGGGCTGGGATCCCAGGCCAGACTACACCTCATGAGATGCACCATGGATTCCCCTTTTGTCGGAGATGTAGTCCTGCTGAGTAACCTGGGCAATGGTGGGCATGAGGAAACAAACTACAACTCTCATGAGGCACTATGCTGGCATTTCCAAATTAAAAAACAAACAAACAGTTTTTGTGTGTTCAGTTAGAGAAAAAGTTGAAAGGTTATGTGGACAGCAAACACTTTTCATGGAAAATTTCTTAGTCCAAAACTAAATTTTCCATCAAAAACAGTTTAGATGGAAAATATTTGACCAGCCATACTAGGGAGTTCTGGAGTTCTCAGGTTAGAGAATCCTGTGTGGGTAGTATACTGGCAGTGGGCAAACCAAACCATGACTCAGGTCAGGCCTGATACACTCATTGTCCCAACACACTATTGTCATCATCTATATCTCAAAAGTGTCATGTAAAGTATCATATACAAACTGGTATCATGCTCGTCCTGAAAATTATTGCATGATGTACGTACAAAGAGTTATAAAGGTATGCTGGAAATATGTAATTAAAACGTGTGTGGTAGGCAGCACAAAGTCCACCCTGCCTTAGAGAAAGGAATGCGTATTTACTTGTCTGACCAGATTGATCACAGAAGACAATGAAAAGTACATTTTCACATAAGGTCATACAAAGCCATCAAGTTAGCAAGTAATGACTGCTTAACAATCATGATAGGGGAATGGGGTCTGCATAACCAGGAAGCCTTCCTGGCTCTTGAAACAGAGACAATGAACTCTGGGGCAACATAATGGGAGCAAAGAGACATTCAAGTCACCCATCACCTGAGAGAACCAAGAAGAACAGTGCTTTGTATCTATGAAAGATTGGTCCTTCTGCCAAAACAGTCTGGAACATGCCGACAACTTGATATGAATAAAAAACTATGCTAGGAAAAGCTACATCTTTCTAGAATTAAGTTCTAGACACTAGCAAGCATGCTATTTTTGTTTTGTTGATAACCCTTTCATCTCTCTCTCCCTTTTGCTTGAAATCATGTGAATCTATTTTCTTTGTTAATAAACTTATTCTTAGTGTTACTACAAAACATTTCAGTGCTGTATATTAAGGTGAAATATATAACCCTTGCTGAGCTAACAAGTGGTTGTGTGTACTGACTCTTTGGAAGCAGTGAACTTGGTGTTACCTCTGTGAGTGTCCAGTAGGAGGGGCTGGAAAATTCAGGGGAGATGATTTTGAGGAGGCTCGGTACCCAACGTGTTGCTGGGGTCATCTGCAAGGCGTAACTGGAGCGGTGGAAGCCAGGATGAGACCATTGTGCTGTGAGCTGGTGTCCGCACTCTGAACCAAATCTGCCAAGCATAGGGAAACCCATGGACACAAGGCAGGTGGTGACAGAACCCTATACTGATGTTTTGGGGGTTCACCCAGATCACAGTAGTATCTTTAGGGAGTAAGTTCCTTACAATCTAAAGGTCCAATCATGCTCCCACTTAAATAGCAAAATTCAAGTGGGAGCAGTATAAAACTATACCAAACTATTATGAAAGTCACTATTTGAATGAATGGGACTGCAGTTGGGATTCAATATCTATTGACTCTATAGCCAGGACAATATTATAATCCACAGATGTTGCAGTGGTATTTCATTCTAACTGCTTTGGGATCAGGTTCCCTTCTAATGATCCTTTAAAAATTACCCTTCACTTTTTGAAACATGGTTTTGTAAAGGCTCACGTGTTCAGATAAATATGCTAATTATTTTATCTCTTGCTTTAGCAATGATGTAGTTTTGGAACACTGCCAAATGCATTCTGTCACACCAGATAACTAGTTTTGCCTCAGCCATCGAACAAGAATATCTTAGTACAATCAGAGGTCTCAGAGACAAGTTGCAAGTCATCTTAAGATTCCAATATTAAATCTCTGGTGCGTTTTTTATATGACCTTTGGCTCAAGAGATATCAGCACAAAATGCTTCCAAAACACAGGTGACTGCCATTCTTTAACTGTAGCTTCAAGAACTAGAATTGCAATAGATTCTTTAGGGAAAAAATATATAGAAAGAAAGTCTTTAAATATAGCTCTCTCTAGTGACTGTGCTGAAGTTTAATGGATTTCATTTAGAAAGTAGTGAATATTTTTCTCTCCCTTTATTATTATACAGCTCTCAAAAATGTTCTGGGGCTTTCACAGGCATGCATGACAAGAATCTGCCCCAGAGAGCTTGAAACAGCTTACACAGATATGTAACATCAAGGAAACTATTCAAATGAGCAGTCACACACATGGCCTCGTCTCTGCAAAAAGTGGCGCCCAACAAGAGACATGGAGATTTTATTTTATAGGAAGTAATTGAAATTTTATAACACATCATATATGGTGCACTGAGCTCACCAAACAGAAGCACAATCAATAATGAATTAACCAGGGGCGGCTCTAGCTTTTTTGCCGCCCCAAGCACGGCAGGCAGGCTGCCTTTGGCGGTGTGCCTGCAGGACGTCCCCGGTCCAGCGGATTCAGCGGCATGCCTGCGGGCGGTCCGCTGGTCCCGCAGCTTTGGCGTACCCTCTGCCAAATCCGCGGGACCTCCCACAGGCATGCTGCCAAAAGCCACCTGCCTGCCGCCCTTGGAGCGACCGGCAGGGCACCCCCCACGGCTTGCCGCCCCAGGCACGCACTTGGAGCGCTGGTGCCTGGAGCCGCCGCTGGAAGTAACCCTTAGCAATATCACTGGGGAGGTATGGCCCAAATTCTCAAAGGAATTTTGGTGCCCAAGTCCACCACTGACATTCTCAAAACCAACACTTAGAGGTTGCTGAACCCCAAAGGTGCCTAAATTTCCATCCAAAAGTATTTGCAAAGCCACCGAAGCACTGACCCCAACCCGTAGCTAACAAGTTACTTGAAGTCCTAGCTGAAGCTGAAGTCCCAGGGGCCCCAAGTGGAATTTTCTAACTAGACATTTCCCTTCATCTATCTTGGTAGAGGGGGACTCATACCTTAGGGATGCCTAAGAACTGATACCTGTCAGATCCCATTGCAGGAGGGCCAGAGGCAGGCTACCAATAGGTGACAGAGCAGCAGAATACCCTCACAAAAGACAGCCAGAGACGAGCAGGTTGGGAATGTTAAGGGAAGAATTACATGCCAGTCTGCAAGCAGACAATTAAAAGGGATGCAATCCATTTGTAACAAACTATATCTTTTACATTGATTTGTTTAAAGTATTTATAGTTTCAGCAATAGTGTAGATTTAGGCAAACACAAAACAAAATATGCACACACTTCCTGTGCTTTGTTAATTAAGCATTATATGGTGAAAAATTACAGTGTAAGAATGCATTTTATATGTTTAAAAAAAAATGATCCACTTTGAGATACACAAGAATCTGAAAGCAAAAGTAATAGACATGCAAATGAGCTATTTAACATACAGTAGCTAATTAAAAATTAACTGAGTTCTATTGACATTGAGGAAGGGATTAGCCTATAAGCAATTCAGACAGAATTACTTTACACAAAGTGTAATTAAATTAGAACTTTAGAAGATACTCAACTTAACTTTTATAGGGTTTTTTTAGGCAAAAGCTCAATGAGCACAAACCCGCTACTGTTATCGCCATCAGGTATTTTGCAGTGACAGCCAAATACTACACAGTTGCTTTCAAGTAAGCAGTTGATGTGTAACGGAATTGGAAAATAATTATATACTGTTATTTTCCATTTCATGTAGCAATGGAGAAAAAGTTTTTGTGAGAGCATAATTGCAGACTGAAATCTAACCCCTGGTACAGGAGAACAAGATGTAGGACTTGAGAGTGCTCTTGTTAACTCACGGCTAAATACTCACAGGACACCTCTCATGCCCACGGCTAGAACTTGCTCTGTGCTGTTTTTCGGACCTTATAGCAGCTGATGGCATCACTCCTATTTCAGGTATCAGGGGAAACATCTGTATTATATGTTTGTGCAATGCCTAGCACAATGGGACTGAGGCTGCTAGACACTATTGCAATATAAATATCATTTATCATCTGTATTGTGGTAGAGTCTATGAGCCCCAGTTATTGACCAGAACCCCGTTGTGCGAGGCACTGCACAGCTACAGAAGAAAAAGACAGTCTCTTCCCCAAAGAGCTTACAATCTAGGCCTATACTTTAGTTTTGGCAGGCAAAGGACAAATGAAATTAATGCATTATATGTAAAAGAAAAATGAAATGTATTTGTAATATTTAAATCTATGTGCATTTGATTAATCATTTAGAACTTTAAATCATTTTTAAAGAAAATCTTTTTTGGCTGTCTTTCACATGACTTCTGATTACTTTGCATCACTCCACTAACACATACTTTTAGAACTTTCACCTTGCAGGAATATTCAAAATGTGTGGTTCCTAACAGAGTCCTTCAGGAGAAGCTGTGCACTATACCATAGGTGTTAAATATAGCAATAGAACAGTTAGATGCTGAGGGCTTCCAATTCACCTTTCATTTACACAAGTGTGAATCAGCAGTAGTGCTATTGAACCAAAGAGTCAAAATAGTCCCTGTGTTTTTAGGGTGCAGGTATCTCAGGCTTTTAAAAATATATGAAATACTTTAATTAAAAAAAACCTGTTTAATGGGGCCAATTTCACTAAGTTGAAAACAATTATGAGCCAAATAAACTAGGAAGAAATATTTAGTCAGAAAAATGTAAATGATATTTAGGATTCATGTAATAATACCTTTCTAGATATTCAGAAAGTCACAGTCCTACAAATGAGGAAGATGGAAGGCTGTGCTGATTTAAAAAAACACAACACAACAATCTGGTTTAGTGGGATGTGAAGGCAGCTATAAAATATATATATAACAAATGAAACACAGGGAAAGCTGATAGTAATGAATATAAATAAAAATTTTGGCAGGGGAAGCAAAGAGAAACAAGGAAAAATCACTGGGCAACAGAGCTCAGGACATTAAGGACTTTTTAAAATATGTTAGGAACATAAAGAATCCTGACAATAGTATTGGTCCATTACTAGATGGAAATGGTAGAAGTATCATTAATAATGCAGAAAAGGCAGAAATATTCAATACATATTTCTGTTCTGTATGTGGGGAAAAACAGATGATGTAGTCTCATCACACGATGTACATAACACTCTTTCCATCCCAGTAGTATCTCTGGAGCATGTTAAACAGAAGCTACTCAAGTTAGACATTTTAAAATCAGCAGGTCCAGATAACTTGCATCCAAGATTTTTAAAGGAGTAGGCTAAGGAGCTTGCTGGACCATTAATGTTGATTTTCAATAAGGCTTGGAGCACTGGGAAAGTTCCAGAAGACTGGAAGAAAGTTATCATTGTGTCAATTTTTAAACAACAAAATAATCCAGATAAGTATAGGCCTGGGCAAGAAAACAGAGAAGCTGATATGGGACTCAATTAATAAAGAAGGGCAATGTAATTAATGAAAATCAGCATGGGATTATGTAAAATAGATCCCGTCAAATTTACTTCTTGTTTTTTTTAAATGAGATTACAAATTTAGTAGATAAAGGTGATAGTGTTGACATAATAGACTTCTGTAAGGAGTTTGACTTGGCATTGCATGACATTTTGATTTAAAAATATATAAAATTAACATTGCACACATTACATGGATTAAAAACTGGTTAACTGGTAGGTCTCAAAATGTAACTGTAAATGGGGAATTGTCATCGAGTGGGTCTGTTTCCAGTGAGAACCTGCAGGGATCAGTTCTTGGCTGTAGGCTAGTTAAAAATTTTATCAATGACCTGGAAGAAAACTGATAAAGTTTGTAGATGACCCAACATTTGGGGACTGGTAAACAATCACGATTCAGAGTTATCTGGATCACTTGGTAAACTGAGCGCAAGCAAACAATATGCATTTCACTACTGCTAAATGTAAATGTCTACATCTAGGAACAAAGAATGTAGGCCATCTTTACAGGATAAGGGACTGTATCCTGGGAACCAGTTACTCTGAAAAAGATTAGGGGTTGTGGTGGATAATCAGCTGCTCCTGAAATTATTTTGGGGGAAATGTTGTGTTATATGGGAAGTCAGACAAGATAATCACATTGTTCCTTTATGGTCTTGGAATCCATACAATATATGCGCTAAAGTTTTAATTTTAAAAAGGCAAACATTCTAATAAAAATTCTGATAAAATCTAAGGTTTGCCAGATAAAGTACCTTTGCTTTACTAATCATTTGGCTAAATGATTTCTTTTCACAGGGACTCAATCTCTATGTTTAGTCTGTGTAAAGAAGGAACCGTTCGGGACATTGAATATTTTTGCCTTTATGGAGGATTTGTTTACCCACTTACTGAAAGAATTCTCTCTGCAGGACAGACATCAGAAACCTGGAACAGTATTATGTTGGCCTTTAACCTTTTTGTTTGTTTGGACAAGTATTCAGTAGATAATTTCCCTTAACGATTGATATGTTTGGCAGAATTCATTAAAAAAAACAATTTCAACAGATATTATCAATGTTTATTTTACACATCTTTTTCATTTTAATAGATTTAAATTGTCAGCGTTGCAGGAAATTGTCAGGGAATAGGGGGCTCAGACAATAATTAGTGAATTACAGTCGATGTTGAGGTTCAAAAAGTTAAAGCTTTACAACCGTCAAAACACAAATTGTCAATATCACATGCCAAATATACCAAGTACATATCCTTAAATCAGACTCTAATAAGTTCTCCAGCAGCTTGTCTTTCTCTGCTTATCTGTAAATTTTGATTATTAGCAATGGAAATATTTGGGGTTTTTTTGGTCTGTGTGGGTTCAGTAAAATCAGTGTTTTTTCAGACAATTACCAATAAAAATCTAACCCTTCCAAGTCTAACTATAGGTTTATCCTTTTTCTACAAGGAAACAAGTCCAGGTAGCTACCTCAACAAAAAGGCTCAAAGTTCCACTCCTTGGTCTACTGGAAATCCAAGCAGTCTGTAGTTTTCACTATAGGTAAAACTTAGTTTGCTAAAATAATGTCTTTAATTTTTAATCATACAATTTATCCCAATGAAAAACTACAGATTTCTTAGCACTAGCACTTCCCTCCTTAAATCCTACCTCTGTGCAGAAGTTTAGAAGGAGACAAGGAAAATCTTGGATAAAATGAGCCAAACAAGAGATATGTGTTCCGAAAACAGTTAAAGGGATTAGGACTGACAGCCTCATAGACTGAATTCATAGCATCAGTACTCTGGGAAGGCCAGTCTTCCAGCCCAATCTAGACTGTATCTCAGGAAGACAAGCAAGATCAGCCTAGTTTACCCCATATGCTGTGGCAAGCTCTTTAAAGGACACCTGAGTCAAAGCCATACCAATTTCAGCTGCATGAACACTGAATAAGAACCAATTAAAATGATTACCTGAACTGGCAAATGGAAGCTGGGCCTTTATTTCCTCCAGCAAAACACATACAGGTAAATGATCCTTGTGTGCTGAAGAATTTCCAGGAAATTCACTCACAGCCACTTATTTCTAGAAAGACTGACTATGGCTGTGGGGATAAATTCACAGGAAAAATCCTTCTGTGCCATTTTGGTTTTGCCATGTTTCATTACCCTCATCTGCCACAGAAAAAGTCAGTGTTTTACACAAGGGTGAATCCTCTTGGTAGCTTGGGGTCTTGTCCAAACCCATGGGAGACAACAGAAAGACTCCATTGACATCCATGGGCTTTGAATTAGACCCTTAATTGGAATTTGAAACCATTTTGTAAATTTGCAATCAGAGGCCCAAGGAGGTGAAACTGCTTTCATCAATTGCCAGTTCCCATCTTGACACTGGCAGTAGCTGCTGTCTTGTGAGTTGATAAGGCTCAAACAATCTGTTAGAAATATTGTACTATTAACTCTGCAACCTTATGGCTTAGCAGGTTTTATGATGGCTTTATAGGAAACTGGTTTTGGAAAAAAGCAAACTGTTTACCCTATTCATGGAAGTACTTCTAAAATCTTGTTTAGTATTAAAAAAATGCTAATTTTATGGACATTTTAGTTATAAAAGAGAATAATGACTTGCTCAGTAGAAAAAATTAGTTTGGTCAAGATTAACTTAAGTGCATATTCATCTAAGAATTCAAATGATATCAATTATGTTTTCTCTGTTAAAACAGATCTTAAATCTGTTGTGCAAAAGTCTTGTCAGCAATAAGTGCCATTTTAACAAATGTTTGAATGGATTTTGGAACAAAGTAGCAAACAGTCTAATACGTATTTAATAAATCTGATTTGTAAATTCTTGCACAAATTGAAATCGTTATGCATTTTGCTAGCCAAGTGTCTTATTCATAAAAGTGGATTGTACTATGGCTGGCTGCTCTATACCAAGAGATATTGGTAGCTACATAACCTCTTCTTGACATTTTCAACAATAGAATAGGTGCCCTGCTTAAAGAAAAAATCCTTTATTTGATCTTTATAAAATCTTTATAAGTGAGCATATTGAAAATAATTTTGAATCAGTTTTATCAGCCTAAGGAATCAAAATGGAATTATTTTCCTGTGGCTTTTCATGGCCTTAATTTCTGGCAGATTGATTGAAGATTGGTTGTACTGCTTGATAAGATGGCACACTCACTTCCAACATCTTCTATCTGATGTTCTAGTTGAGACAACGTTTATTAAATCATGGTACTTGCCTGCCTGCTTAGTATCTCTGGGACAGGATAAATACAACCTTTCTGGGAAACAAACTACATTTTAGAACGGGGTAGGCAACCTATGGCACGTGTGCCAAAGGCAGCACGCGAGCTGATTTTCAGTGGCACTCACACTGCCCGGGTCCTGGCCACCGGTCCGGGGAGCTCTGCATTTTAATTTAATTTTAAATGAAGCTTCTTAAACATTTTAAAACCCTTATTTACTTTCCATACAACAATAGTTTCGTTATATATTATAGACTTATAGAAAGAGACCTTCTAAAATGTTAAAATTTATTACTGGCACGCAAAACCTTAAATCAGAGTGAATAAATGAAGACTCTGCACACCACTTCTGAAAGGTTGCCAACCCCTGTTTTAGAGCATGTTTGCAGCAAGGAATTGAACTATTTTCCCTTTTCTAAGTAGTTCTATTTATAATCTCTCTCTGATTTTTGAAATCAATATCTGTTAGGTTAATTGGTCACATGACCAAAATTAGATTTGTGCTATTGTGAGAGGTTGACAGTACACAATGGAAGATAGTGATCCATACCCACTGTCTTCACTGCCATCCTATGGAGACTTCTGCAAAAAAGTCATCTTTGTGTGCTGAAGTTCTTATGCCAATAAGTGTCTGAAATATGGCTTTAAAAGGCAGCCCATGTAAAACAGTGCATGGAGGTGCAATGAGCCAGCAGGAGTTCCCCTAGGCTTTGTGCATGACTTGGGAGCTTAGCCTCCAGGAGTGATGAGTATGGCCACTGCTGCATCATTTGAAAATATAACATTTGCTGCTTCCTATAATACCAGGTCAGCTCCGCTGGTCAGTGCTGGAGAGGTGGGATCTAGGGCTCTTCGCCTGTAGTGTAGCTTGTACCACCATCGATGCTAGAAACCCCAGATCCTTGCTCTCTGAATGCACATAAGAACAAATATTGTGTGTAACCTCTTTCAAGGGAGCAAATAGGAGGTGAAGCTCTTTGCAAATTCTCCCTTTGTTGTGCACCCAAATCAGCTGTAACCTGGTCCAAAGGCATCAGTGCAGTAAGTGATCGAACAGGAGAATAAAATCAAGCGTGGCTGTCTCCAGGGGCAATAGTATTTTTTAAAATGCCCGTATAAATCATTCAATCAGTTGAGCGTAATGCCTCTGGCTTTGGGTAATCTCAGGCAAAAGGTCTACCCTGAGCAAAATTCTATTGCTATTGGCATTGCACCCTTACACTATTTGTATATTTGACTTTTGCCCATTGTTTACTTGCACCAAATACCCTTCAGAATTTATCAATCCATGTTTGTACTTACATATTTTTTCATATTCCATGCAAATGATAGTAAGTTCTTAAGTAAGCAAAATCCTAAAAAATCAATGGAGTAGAAATATTGACAATTAATTTTGAGGGACAGGTGAATGGTAGTGATTTGAGGTGTAAAACTACAATCTTGGATTTACTTTTCTCTCTTATTTAGCAGTGAGAAATTATAGAGTTCTGATAGCAGAATAGCCCAGAACTTAAACTGCCTCAGTCATAAGGGCGATTTGGGTTTAAGTATGGGGGACAGGTATGTTAACCAGGGGCAGCTCCAGGCACCAGCGCAGCAAGCGCATGCCTGGGGCAGCCTGCCGGTCGCTGTGAGGGCGGCAGGCAGGCGGCTTTCGGCGGCATGCCTGCGGGAGGTCAGCCGGTCCCGCATCTTCAGTGGTAATTCGGTGGCGGGGACGCCGATGGCGCGGCACCGGTGGACCTCCCGCAGGCATGCTGCCGAATCCGCGTGACCGGGGACCTCCCGCAGGCGCACCGCTGAAAGCAGCCTGCCTGCCATGCTTGGGGAGGCAAAAAAGCTAGACCCGCTCTTGATGTTAACCATTGTTAAGTCATTTACTCCCAGGCTTTACTAGCCTCACTGTATCAGCTTTTGCCTGACATCGGAGGTGAGGTAGAATATTGCCTGGTATAGTCAGAAGCACCAGAGGTATGTCCTGTCTAGACACAATGGGAATGATCCTCATCAGAAAAGCCATTCAATAACAGCCTGACATAATGTTTCACATGTCAGCAGCTATGCAACTTAACATTTAAGACAGAGCCACTCTGTAGAGAGGGAGCTGGATGTTTGCAGACAACCAGATTGTCCAATGACTGAAGCTAGGGCAACACTTTAATTACACAGACACACACACACAAAACTTATGAGCTACCAGCAGGCCAGACAAATTGAATGTTGATGGGGGTAACAATTCTGAACTACCTAACTGAGCTGCTACAAGGGAAATTTACAAATACACAATGTTGCCTACAACTAGATGGTAAAGGCCTCTTCTGGGATATGAACTTCCCAACCTACCATATGTCTTGGGATCTCTCTCTGGGTTCCCATATTATCAGGCTATCTGTGTAATTATTATTTTTTGCAGCTTTAGACTGGTAACATCTGGTATATCATGTCAGAGACAAACACTTCAATATAACATAGCTTATAAAAATCTGTTGAAAGGGGAAAAGAGGCCATAGCTATCTATCTATGCAGGCTTTCCTCACATGTATTAATATATTTTATTGCTTTGAAATATAGGCTTTAAAAAGGTTATCAAGCCTGCACAAAATAGGGCCCTCTTGCCCAAAGCTGCAGCCTATTTGCTAGCTGGGGTGAGGAAAGTCTTCAAACAGGTAGAGCGATCTCCCTTTAATAGCTAGTTTATTTGCTTGGTCTTTTGATTGAGACGTTTGGGAGTTGGGCTTTTCTGGCTGCATCTCAGTCTCATAGCACAGCAAATGGCACAGGACAGCAGTGATTGCAAAACATGGTCAGCATGATCTCTGTGCAATATGTAGGCAGGAATTTTTCATTTCATGTGTCACCCACAACTTACTGCTGGGATTTTCACTCGTCAGTAGGCTTTACCAAGTTAATGAGAGGGACTTGTGTTGTTTCTCAAAGTACTGTAGTGTTTAGGGTCAGCTATTGTATATGATGGGCTAATGTTTGCTCTCTGGTTTTATTTTTTACCCTTACTCACATCGAGTAGACCCACTAAAGTTAGTAGAAGCAAGACTGAGGTCAACAGGTCTACTTATGGAGTAAAGTACTACTCAGGATGAGTAATGGTGGCAAAATCTGGTCTACGTAAATAATTAAATAATCAAAGAATCATATTTTTCTTTGAGAGTTCTTTAATATCCAGCTTGCAAGTGTGGTACTAATTGACTGGATGGTCATATACCATCAGGGCTGATGGAAACAGACTCCCATGCATTCTCTAATATCTACTTCTTGTTGCAGAATTGTGTTGTAAAACTGAAGCTTTCGTGGAAAAGGAAAACAAAAATCTTTCTAGCCTTCAGAGTTGTGAAGAAAACCCTTAAAAATGTGATACAAATGTAAACCAATGCAAGTCGATTTTCGGAGTTTTCAAATAGCCTGAGGCAAGAGATCTAGGATAGTTGTGGCCTATTCATTTCATTGATTTAACAACTCTGAAACCTAATGCTAACAATTAAAAATGTCATTGCTGATTTTTTTCTCTGCTGTTCATTTTATCACTAATATCTACTTAATGTACTTACCCTTATAAATAGCATTCAATACCTGCCCAGATCTCAAAATCTGAACTTTCAAACCTTCCAGCTCCCCAACACTAACAACTTTGGTGATGCACTGAAAATACAAAAATCTACAGCCAATCAAAAATGGACGATGTGGGGACAACAGCCATACCTCATGCAACAGAAGCCAGAGGTATTTTATTTACGTGGAAAACACATAATTCTAAGTCTGGCACTTCAAATACCACAGGATCCAGGCCTTTGCTGCAGAATTTAGGCCAGTTTGCTATGGAGTATATTGGGCTTTACAAACCTAGATACAGCTCTTTAGATTGCATTTGTATTTGCACCGGCTTTATTATGGAGCATACATCTAATCATTCACCTGCAGGGCCCAAGCACAGCATGCCAGTCACTTAATTCATGTTGTTTGGGGAAAAGGATTCACGGGTAAGTAAGTTTATATCACATTTAGTATATTCTCTTTCTATCCACTCTTCTTGTTTTATCATTTATGGTTGTGGGATTGTGCGTCCATCCCAGAGAATGCTGGCGGCTTCTCCGGAGTTCATCCTATTTAATAAAGAGATAATACAGTAGAATTAGGAATGCGTCTGGTAATGACTATATGAAACCTAACTGGATTAATACTATCTGAATAATGGAGGGTGATGAATGAGCGTGCCAGTGAAAGAATATCTTCCAAACTAATCTAAAGCTCTTTGTTATGATTTGCTATTTCATTCTGGATACTATTTTTCTTTAGTGTGACCATTATTAATAGTTCACTTGTGTCCTAAGCACTGGCTTCATTTAGATAATTATGTCTCTTGCTCTTTTTGCTGGATTCAGCTGAGCCTCAACTTGTCATTGTAACTTGAGTCTTAAAGCTATTTGCAACAACTTTACTATTGATGGCCCCACTAAACTTGTTGCTACTCTTGTTTCAAGGCTCAGTCTATAGGTCTTGCTCAATTTTGAAGTGGATCAAATTCTTTGATGAAAATGAGTATGGAACCAGCTGTTGCAGTGAAACATTTTTAGATTAAGCTGCTGAACAGATGCTTGTGACTTTCCGGTGAGACCTTGGCCATACATCTAGCAGATACTTTATTGTCAACACATAAACAATTAGCTCAGTCAGTGGCTGGGCTGCTCATTTCTCAAATATAATCACTTCAGATTAGAATAGACTAAAATTGACCTTTATTTCCAGCACATATGCCTTCCAAGTGCACAAGGTCTAACAATCGCCTTATTGAATTAGATAGTGTATGTGGGTGCAGACATTATGCATCATAATAGCCCCTCAATTAGACTACTGACTGCTTTAAATTAGGAACATGCTTAAATTTCTTGATGAATCAGGGGCATATGTTTGATTATTCAATAAGAATAATCATGGCCCTGAGTTGCTTCCAAGAATTTTGTGACCTGGTTGAGTTTGGGAATGGTTTGTAGTGTAGTTTATTTTAGTCTTTGCTGTTATTTAGGCTGAGATTTTCAAAAGGGATTTAAGTGCTCAGATTCCATTGAGATGCCATGGGAGTAGGACACAACTCCCTTAGGCTCCTTTGAAAATCCTAGCCTTTCATTCAAAAATCTAATAAGGCTTTGAAGGAAAAAAAAATCAATCTTACAACTCTGCTACAGCGTAGTTAATTCTCTTTATTTTGCACATGGGAAAAACAGATGAACAGAGGATGAAATCCAGCCCCCATTAAAGTCAATGGCAAAACTGCCATTGAATTCAGTGGGGTCAGAGAAAATAAATAACTTGCCAAAGGTGACACTGACAATATCAGAGGAAGAGAACTCATCAGTCCCACACTCTGGCTGCTAGTTCCTAAGGCAAAGTGGTCTACTGTAAATTCCAATGTTGAGTTTTGTTTAGCATGGCTACATTGTTAAATTACGTGTAATGCTGTCATGTTATCAGACAGTTTTGCAAAGCTTTGCAGCATATAGTTAACTCATATTTTATTTTATTTACCAAACAATATTGTGGCACATGTACAGAACAGTTCCAGTTAGTCTGTCAGTCTCTCTCCCTCACCAATCAGGCATGCTTCTCCCAGTCTTCTTAAAGCAGATATAACCAACACATTAGAACAAAGTTTCTGTCAACACTCTATACCAATAAAACAGTTGGATAACTTAAAAACAAAAACCTTTATATTGACCAGTCAAAAACCTTGCTGAAAGACACCACATTTTGGTTTATATCAATAATCCCAATCTCCAATTTTCAGATTATAAATTTTAGGTGGGCAAAAAAATCTTTTTTGTTATTTTCTGTAGATAATTCTAGTCAACAGAGCACCTACTCGCCACTTGAACTCTGAATCACATTTAGATGCTACAAATCCTTTCATGGTGCCAACCTGTAAACCTCCTTGAAAATAGTGAAACTTTATAACTCTAGGTCCAGGAGTGTATAAAATCTAGATGATGCAAGATACTAAATAGATTACTCCTTGCTCATCCCGTAAAATTAAGTCTGATGATCTGAAGCACCTTTTCCTCACTGAATAGTACTGTCATTTATTCTAGAGTGCACATAGTTGCAATCAAATAATTTTAAAATGCCATTTTTATATTGCCTAATTGCAAACTTAATATGCATTCTTTACTTGGTATGTGTAAATAGGCACTGTTGGGTGTTTCAAGTCTTTGAAAATTAGGAAAGGGCCTAAATACTGATTTAGGAATCTAATTCTAAGTTCCTTTTTCAACATCTTGTCTGGATGTGTAAAGTTAGATTCCTATTTTCAGATTAAATTAAAAAAAAAAACCTGTCCTGATTTTCAAAGATGGTGAGTACCTGCAGCTCCTGACGACTTCTGAAGAATTTGAATGTGCTCAATAATTCTGCAAATCAGTCTGGTTATGCTTAGATGGCTAAATATGGATTTAGGAGCTTACCTTCAGGCATCCAGTTTTGAAAATTTTGGCCATAATACACACTGTGAGACGGGTACTGCAATATATTTAATTTTCCAATAATTGTTAAGTGCGCAAATGTATAAATTTGGCTTAAACTAAAAAAAAAATTCCTAGACATACTCACATGTGCTATATTGATACCACATTCATTTTTCACTAGACTTATAGTAATTTGAATTTCCATATGGTTGTCTTTTATAAGGGTCCTTTTTTTAGGGTTACCATATTTAAAAAATAAAAAAAGAAGACACTCCACGGTCCCTAGCCCCACCCCTTTCCCACCCCCGGCCCCGCCCCAACTCCGCCCTTTCCCCTGCCCCTTCCCCAAAGTCCCCACCCTAACTCCCCCTCCTCCCTCCCGGCCACGCGAAAAGGGCTGCCCGAGCGCTACCGGCTTTACGGTTTGCTGGGCAGCCTCCAGACCCTGCGCCCCCGGCCGGCGCTTCCCCAGCACAGCTGGAGCCCCCTTGACTCCGGACCCCAGCTGCTGGCTGGGCACTTCTCCTCCCCGGCTCCAGCTGCTCTGCTCTGGCGGCGCAGGGTCCAGAGGCACGGGGGCTGCCCGAAGCCGGTAGCGCTGGCTCGGGCAGCTTGGCTCTTAAAGAGAGCCTAAGTCTGAGTCCGGGGAGGAGCAGAGCAGCCGCGGGAGAGGAAGTGCCCGGCCGGTATTTTTCCCGGACATGTTCGGCTTTTTGGTAATTCCCCCCGGACGGGGGTTTGATTGCCGAAAAGCCGGACATGTCCGGGAAAAACCGGACGTATGGTAACCCTACCTTTCTTTTAGTTTCACATTTCCTACTAATTTACACAGAAGTGCAGTTGTAAAGGCAATAGGCAGTGGCTATATCTTACCTTCTTTGTTACGGAATCAGCATACCAAAAATTTATATACATTTCCATAAGCAGAGGAGGAAGGAGTGTGTCAGAAGGAAACAGATGCCTGTGTCTTGCTCTTCTGCAGAAGATGACATCTTTAAATCTGAACAGGAGAGGTGAAGATGTTGTCGGCATCCCAAGCATCTTGGACCATCTATTCTTGCACAGCTGTACATGAAGGCAGAATTTGGGGCTTGCAACTAGAACCAATGTAACATTTAGGCAGGATGAAACAGAATGCAGCTCACTTTCTTAGCTGTATGAACTCTACGTTTTAACAATAAAAAATAATTATTTGTCACTAAATGAAACAGATATGTTAAGATCAGACACAGGGCCAGATTTCCCATTAGGCACAGTAAGCATGTGCTTACGGCGCTGGCATTCTAGGTGTGCCTAAAAGTTCAAATTTTGCTGCTCCCGGACCCTACCAGGTGGAAGAGCCAGTTGAGGGGCAGACGGCCCCACACAGCCCTGCTGAAGTGCTCCTCGCTCAGCCCGTCAGACAGCATCACCACCCAGTGTGGCCGGGGTGGGGGAGGGGGAGGAAGGCTTGGGAGAGTGGATCTCTGGGGTGGGGGGCACTGGGCAGTGAGAGGTCTGTGAGACAATGGAAAAATTGTGGTGGGGCTGTGTGGGGGCACTGAGCTCTGAACTGGCGTGAGCAGCAGGGGCACCCTGCAGTTTCCTGCTGCCATGAGTGGGAGGGGAGGCTCTGAGCCCATGCCTAGGAGCGTCCAAAGTGTAAATCCAGTCCCGATCAGACACAAAAAGAACATATGTAAATGAACAGGTTTCACTTTTGCATAGTCACTTTTCAGAGGAGAAATGCAATTTAAGATAAAAAATTGGTAGATCAAAACAGTCTTTGCATTCCTATTATGCTGCAATTCCAGTTTTAAATTATACTCCAGCTTTTCTATTATAGGTCACAAGATCATGTGAACCTGTCTCCGCCAATAACTGATCATTTGAACATAAGAGCATAAGAATGGCCATATTGGGTCAGACCGATGATGCACGATCCTGTTTTCCAAGAATGGCTAATGCCAGATGCTTCAAAAGGAATGAACAGAACAGGGCAATTATTAATCAATATCAATCGATCCCATCGTCCAGTCCAAGCAACTGACATTCAGAGTTAAAAAACAAATATACGCTCTCATACACACACAAGCTTGGCAGGGATTCATACAAAATTATTTGTACATGCTCCTGCTTCAGCCAAACATGTTTGGTAATTCAAGATGTGAGAGGGCCTCACCTACATGACCTTTATTTCTGTTTGTGTACAAACTATGGGCTCTGATGTTCCGGGGTG
This sequence comes from Chrysemys picta bellii, assembly GCF_011386835.1. Lineage (NCBI taxonomy): Eukaryota > Metazoa > Chordata > Testudines > Emydidae > Chrysemys > Chrysemys picta. The sequence continues at coordinate 115,209,490 of NC_088796.1, forward strand.
CTGAGCTGCTGCGGCTCCCATTGACAACAACTGGAGTTGTGTATTAGCACTTTTGAAAATCAGACCCATAGACCTTAACAGAAAGAAGTGGGAGGGACGGGGGGGAAAAAACACCCATTATGCTATTGATAGCACCAGTTCCAAGCAGAACTCCATGAATGGCCTGAACAGTCTTTGCATTGCTCTCAGGTATAAGTACTATAAAAATGCATACCATGACTCAGTGTTAACAATAATTTCAATAAAAATATCAGTAAAATAATTCTTGTTGGTACTCGAATTCTTTGCTGGAATATAGTGCAGCTCCTGATTCCTGACTAAGTCATACCTACAGTATATGAATTACCTTGCCAGTGATTTTACAACACATAAAACTGCTCTCCCCTCATCTTGGTGCTATATTTTATTGAATAAGTAAAACAAACTATTTGTTTTCTATAGTAGGTCAGAATTCATAATCCTTCAACTTAACATGAGAAGAGAAAACTGAAAAATCTGTGAAGTAGCATATTTTATTTTCTTCTTTAGAGTATGTTTATATTTAACAATAAAGCTTCTGTTGTATTAAACTACATGACTATATTTCTCTTTGGAATAAAATATTCATCCATACATGTAAAAAAGGCACTTATTCTTGTCTGGGGCTTTTAATGGTGGCATAAAAAAAATCCGCTTTTGTGGATTTATGCCAATGAGTAGCACGTAAATAGTGGACGCCACCTTGGCTTATTAAAGTGTTCTTAGTATTTCATTTTACTGGAGATATAGCTACTCAACTTTAGATTGCATGAAATATAAATAAGAATGAAATCATTACTTTTAAACGTGCAGATACAGTACCTAATTAGAACTATTATTTAGGCAACACCAGAAAGTTGGATTACTCCTGCCATGGAGCACCTGAGAATAATTGCTAGTGTTTTTTCACCTCTGCACTGCTTCTACCCTCTGTACTAAATAAATTGAAATGGCAAACTCATTACGCACCCTTGTGAATACATCAGGGGCTAGAAGTCATTCTTTATTTGCTTAACATTATTTTCTGGTAGGTAATATTTTTCTGCCTGATCAAGAATCCTCTCTGTTACCACTAAAATTGGGAACATATCTGCTGACCTAAAAGGTACGTAAATCTTGGTGATCCATGTTCCCACCACTTAACAGAAACAATGGTAATACTTATATAGAGCCTTTCATTTAAGGACCAGAAACATCAGTGAGTTAGGTTTTAATACCCCTTTGAGGGAGAGAAGCACTGGGAAATGGAAAAAAGTTGAGGACTGGATCCAAAGCTCACTGAAGTCAACGTGAGTCATTCCACTGACTTCAGTGGTTAGATGAAGCCCTAAGTGAGTTGCCTAAGGTCACATATTCTGGGGGCAAAGCTGGGATAAGAAACTACATCTCTTGTCTCCCAGTCCTGTGCCATATAAGAAGAGATTGGAGGGATGGAATGCTCATCAGTACCTAGCAAAATGATAAAGGGTTCTGGATACCATTGTAATACAAATATTAAATAAGACCTATAATACATTTTTCCTAGGCTCCAACTCTTTGCAGTTAAGTACACTATCTTCCTGTTGGGAGTTTATGTTGTTACTTGTCAAACTACAGAAAGGGAACTGAGAACAGGGCCGGCTCCAGGGTTTTGGCCGCCCCAAGCAGCCAAAAAAAAAAAAAAAAAAGCCGTGATCGCAATCTGCAGCGGCAATTCGGCGGAAGGTCCTTCGCTCCGAGCGGGAGTGAGGGACCGTCCGCCAAATTGCCGCCGAATCGCTGGACCTGCCGCCCCTCTCCGGAATGGCCGCCCCAAACACTTGCCAAGCTGGTACCTGGAGCCGGCCCTGACTAAGAAGAAAAAGATCACAGTAGGGCACTTGGAGAACATTACAGAATTAAAAGGAAAGAGAAATAAAACGGCAATAGAACAACATTAAAAAGTTGCCACCAATTAATTCACACTCTGAAATACATCATTGTAGATATTCATGTGGTGAGATTTTAATAAATATTGTATATATAAAATATACACTCACAGACATTGTCATACTGGATCTGAGCAGTAGCACTGCAGTTTTCTGCCTCTGAGAGTGAGTGACCAACACCAGAATCTTTAGAGAAAAGTACAAGAAGCTTTGTAGTGGGAAGATATGGAACACACTATCCACAGGTCAAGTGTCTTCCTAACCCATGTCAGGTACTGATTGGCTTATGACTGAAAGCATAAGGTTTTCCTCATTTTTATAAAAATCCTATGTAATCTAACTATGGATGTTCCAAAATCTCTCTCATGCATGAGCACACACGGCACAATATGCAATCATGAGTTTAAGAATGTCAAAGATGATTGGGATTTCTCTAAACTGACCATATAGGTTCACGTTGACTGTGGTTTTACATTAAGGACTAATTATTTGCCAAATATTGCAATGCACTAATCAAACAAACCTACACTTTTTTTTTTAAGGCAATGGGGGGAGGAGTGGGAGAAAAAAAAGAGTTTTGTTTAAATAAGTCAAAAAGTTGATAAGCAACAACATTTGATTCCAATGATAAATAGGTCCAAAGAGGTTATTTTAATGTTAAGCTTTGTTCTTCTTATTAGTCTACAGAAGTGGTCACTTTGTTAGTTACATGTAGAATATTCATATGCTAGAGAGTTAGTATTGTTGTATTGCCGATTCTTGACTCAGGGTATGTCTACACTACGAGACTAGTTCAATTTTACTTAAATCGAATTTTTGGAATCGATATTGCAAAGTCGAACGTGTGTGTCCACACTAAGGACAGTAATTCGACTTTGTGAGTCCACACTAACGGGGAAAGCGTCAACATTGGAAGCGGTGCACTGTGGGCAGCTATCCCACAGTTCCCGCAGTCCCCGCTGCCCATTGGAATTCTGGGTCGAGCCGCCAATGCCTTCTGGGTAAAAAAATGTGTCGAGGGTGCTTTTGGGTAACTGTCGTCATCCGTCCATCACTCCCGCCCTCCCTCCCTGAAAGCGCCGGCGGGAAATCAGTTTGCGCACTTTTCTAGTCAGTGACAGCGCGGACGCCACAGCAGTGCGAGCATGGAGCCCGCTGCGACCATCGCTGCAGTTGTGGCCGTTGTCAATGCCTCGCAGCTTATCATCCACCTTTCCCAGAGGTAGATGCAGATAAATCAGGCGAGGAGGCTACGGCACCGCGGTGAGGTCCTGAAGTCTGAGAGTAGCACAGACCTGTCAGAAAGCACGGGACCCAGTGCCGAGGACATCACGGTGGCAATGGGTCATGTGGATGTTGTGGAACGGCGATTGTGGGCCCGGGAAACAAGCACGGACTGATGGGACCATATAGTGCTGCAGGTCTGGGATGAATCCCAGTGGCTGCGAAACTTTCGCATGCGGAAGGGGACTTTCCTTGAACTTTGTGAGTTGCTGTCCCCTGCCCTGAAGCGCAATGACACCCGGGTGCGAGCAGCCCTGACTGTCCAGAAGCGAGTGGCCATAGCCCTCTGGAAGCTTGCAACGCCAGACAGCTACCGGTCAGTCGCGAACCACTTTCGCGTGGGCAAATCTACCGTGGGGGTTGTTGTGATGCAAGTAGCCAAGGCAATAGTTGATGTACTGCTGTCAAAGGTAGTGACCCTGGGAAACGTGGAGGTGATCATAGATGGCTTCGCAGCGATGGGATTCCCAAACTGCGGTGGGGCCGTAGATGGAACTCACATCCCTATCCTGGCACCGGACCACCAGGCCAGCCAGTACATTAATCGAAAGGGCTACTTTTCCATGGTGCTGCAAGCACTGGTGGACCACAGGGGACGTTTTACCAACATCTACGTCGGATGGCCGGGCAAGGTTCATGACGCTCGTGTTTTCAGGAACTCTGGTCTGTTTAGACGGCTGCAGGAAGGTACTTACTTCCCGGACCACAAAATAACTGTTGGGGATGTGGAGATGCCTATAGTCATCCTCGGGGACCCAGCCTACCCGCTAATGCCCTGGCTCATGAAGCCCTATACTAGCGCCCTGGACACTGAAAAAGAACTCTTCAACTACCGGCTGAGCAAGTGCAGAATGGTGGTGGAGTGTGCTTTTGGCCGTCTCAAGGGGAGATGGAGAAGCTTACTGACTCGCTGTGATCTCAGCGAAACCAATATCCCCATTGTTATAGCAGCTTGCTGTGTGCTCCACAATCTCTGTGAGAGCAAGGGGGAGACCTTTATGGCGGGGTGGGAGGTTGAGGCAAATAGCCTGGCTTCTGATTACGCCCAGCCAGACAGCCGGGTGATTAGAAGAGCCCAGCGGGACGCGCTGTGCATCCGGGAGGCTTTGAAAGCTAGGTTCCTGAGTGAGCAGGGTAACCTGTGACTTTTAAGTTTGTGTACAGAGAAGCTTAACCTGCCCCCGTTTCTTTACCCAGTTAATGTTGACTATCCTCTCCAGTTACATACCCCCTTCACCCCCTTCCAACACACGTTTAAAAATAAAATCACTTCTACTTTGTTAATGAACACCGTTTTCTTTATTACTGTTTTCGCGGGAATGTTTTAAACCTGGGACGCAGACTGTGGTGGGGAGCGGGTGTAGTGTAGTGATGCAAATGACGCTTCTAAACTCCAGGAATGACAGGCTCCGCAGTGGTGGACTGGTTGTTTCAACAGAGCCTGCCACCCCTCCTGATCGGGACTGTGTGTATGTGGGGGCTATGTCACTTTGTGGCAGGGGGAGGACGGTTACAGATCCCCTGCTGCGTGGCTCTGTGATCCAGGATAAGGACCGCTGCATAAGATCTGTAACTGCCCTCCCCCGCCACAAAGTCACAGAGCAACCCACCCCCCACCACAGAACATGAAAACCACCTCCCAGACTGACCAGGGTAACTAGTGACTGCACTGTGTATGTGCCCTGCTGCTGGACCTGCCCCTGCCTATGTACCCTGCTAAAGGTGACTGTCCTGTCCAATTACCAACCCCTTTCCCCCCTTCAGACAGACTCTCCTCCAAAAGAACATGATGGAAACAGTAATTAATAGAAACGTATTTTTTATTAGCAACTACACATGAAATTGGGGGGCGAAACTTGAACGGGGGCTTGTGTGAGGCGGGAAGGAAAGGACTTGTCAAATTTTGGGGAATGAGAGCCTTCTACTACTAGAGCAGTCTGCAGGGGTGGAGTGAGAGTTTGCACGGACTCTGCCGCCCCTCCTTCTTTGGACTTTGGGTGAGGGGGGTATGGGACTTGGTGGCGGGGGAGGGCGGTTACAGATAGACTGCAGCGGGGCTCTGTCCTCCTGCCTCCGTTCCTGCAGAACATCCACAAGGCGCCGGAGGGTGTCCGTTTGCTCCCTCATTAGTCCAAGCAGCGTTTGAGTCGCCTGCTGGTCTTCCTGCCGCCACCTCTCCTCCCGTTCCATGTGTGATCGGTGCATTTGGGACAAGTTCTCCCTCCACTGGGTCTGCTGTGCTGCCTGGGCTCGGGAGCAGCCCATAAGTTCCGAGAACATGTCCTCCCGTGTCCTCTTCTTCCTACGCCTAATCTGCGCTAGCCTCTGGGACTGTGATGCCAGGCTAGATTGTGAGACAGTCGCAGCTGTGGCTGTGGGAATGGGAAAAAGGGAGTGAATTCCTCAGAAAGATAAATGTAGTTGTGAACAAAGAACATAGTCTTTCTTTGTGAAGAAGACCATGCACAGCACCTATCACATGCGCACTCAGGACAAGGTCTTCGCATTCAGTGCCTGGGGTCTTGCACTGCAGATCTGAGAAGCGGGGCAGGACACCAGAATTTGTGTAGCGGGCAGACATGGTAAGCCGTAGACTTGTGGCTGCTTAAAACTTTAATAGTAGCACTGGCCTCCTTTCACATTGAAAGCAATGCCAGTCCCTGCTGCCAGCAATCCGGCAAGCAGGAACTCTGCCCCTGTCCCACCCCCTCGCGGCTGTCCCCGGGAACGATCCCTGTAGGCTGCCCCTCTCCCGCCTCCACCGCGTGGCTGCAAACCGGCGGTTACAGTTCTGTAAAGGAACGGGCAAGCAGTCCCAATACTAACATTCGCCTACCTAATTCAAAGCAGGTCACCATGAGCGACATCACCCTGATGAGGATCTCAGACATTGGTAAAGAAAGAATGCTTCGGGAAAGCCTGCAAAGACCAGGGCCGTATGCCGCCATGCTCTGCAGGGCAATGATCCCGGAGTACTTGATTGTCTCCTGGCGCGGAAACGTTTCATACCACGGAGGACCCAATAAGGCCGCTCTCCCCAGGAACCTGATGCAAAGGCTTTCCAATTACCTCCAGGAGAGCTTCCTCGAGATGTCCCAGGAGGATTTCTGCTCTATCCCCGGACATATAGACCGCATTTTACTGTAGCTGCACTGGCAGGGACTAAACAGTAGAGCGGCTTGGGCAGAACAATCATGCTAAACCGGACATTGTTAGATTTTTTTTCAATAGTTGCACTGCCCAGGACTGAAACGTGAAGCGCCTAGGGCAAACTAATCATGAGAAACCCATTGTTGTTATTCTTAATATTCCTGTTCTGTTAAAAATAAATGTTTAGATGTTTAAAACACTTACTGACTGATCCTTCCCCAGATTGTGTGTCCGGGTTAACGGCTGGGGACGGTTGGTAGGGGATCTCAGTAAGGGTGATGAAGAGATCCTGGCTGTCGGGGAAATCAGTGTTGTAAGCGCTGTCAACTGCCTCGTCCTCCTCATCTCCTTCCTCATCTTCCCCGTCCGCTAACATGTCCGAGGAACCGGCCGTGGACAATATCCCATCCTCAGAGTCCACGGTCAGTGGTGGGGTAGTGGTGGCGGCCGCACCTAGGATGGAATGCAGTGCCTCGTAGAAACGGGATGTCTGGGGCTGGGATCCGGAGCGTCCATTTGCCTCTTTGGTCTTCTGGTAGCCTTGTCTCAGCTCCTTGATTTTCACGTGGCACTGCATTGCATCCCGGCTGTATCCTCTCTCTGCCATGGCTTTAGAGATCTTCTCGTAGATCTTTGCATTCCGTCTTTTGGAGCGCAGCTCGGAAAGCACGGACTCATCACCCCACACAGCGATCAGATCCAAGACTTTCCGATCAGTCCATGCTGGGGCCCTCTTTCTATTCTGAGATTGCACGGCCATCTCTGCTGGAGAGCTCTGCATCATTGCCAGTGCTGCTGAGCTCGCCACGATGTCCAAACAGGAAATGAGATTCAAACTGCCCAGACAGGAAAAGGAATTCAAATTTTCCCGGGGCTTTTCCTGTGTGGCTGGTCAGAGCATCCGAGCTCGGACTGCTGTCCAGAGCGTCAACAGAGTGGTGCACTGTGGGATAGCTCCCGGAGCTATTACCGTCGATTTCCATCCACACCTAGCCTAATTCGACATGGCCATGTCGAATTTAGCGCTACTCCCCTCGTTGGGGAGGAGTACAGAAGTCGAATTTAAGAGACATCTATGTCGAACTAAATAGCTTTGTGGTGTGGACGGGTGCAGGATTAATTCAATGTAACGGCGCTAACTTCGACATAAACGCCTAGTGTAGACCAGGCCTCAGTGGTAGGTAGACAGGACTTGCCAAACCCAGTATCTATCAGCAATGGAGAAAGCAAGTAAATGTGTGTTCGCACATAGTCATTCCTGAGCTGTATAATGCACATGCATTTAAATACTTGCAAGTAATGACTGTGGTAGGTTACCTACCATGCTAGCTCTTTATTCAGTAAAGATAGGAATGAGTCACCATGGACATTTCTAATGTGGTACATGTTTCCAAACTGAATGATTTCTTCTCTATCTCATTTTTATATGACAAAAGCCTTCCTGATGGTCAGTTTTAGAATATTACACACAATTTAGAGCAACTTTAAGCTTAGAAAACTAGAAACCAAGAAGTAGTCTTCTGCTAGCAATCTTCCATTTACTGACTGATGAAGTTTGCTCAAGTATAAGTAGTATTAATTTAAAAGCATACAACTGGTTATAGCTGCATGTTTTATTTCTCTTACATGGACTAAAAGTTACTGTTCTACAAATTTAACTTTGTTTCAAATGTATCAGCCTTGTGACTGTAAGTCCGGTAATGATTAGGGACCAGAAAAACAAAGCCTGATAAAGTAGTAATTTTATGGGTGTCATGAAAGCAGGATATTTTTTCTCTTCGTTAGTACTAAGGAGTTTGGTTTATTTGATCCTTCCAAATAGCCTACAACAATTATAGACAAGCAGAGTGGAAAATAATTGCCACCTGCTTCCTGTACTAGTTCTAATTAACATCCTACATTTTACACAGCACCTTTTATCCAAATTTAGCAAGCCAATATAGTGTACAAACTATATATAGGGATCATTTCACCAGTAACTGCAGGGCAACAGATGTTTAATGGCACAAAATCAACACTATGCAATACCTACTGGTATAGAAAAGTAAAAAGTTATATACTATCTTTGAGAAAGGTTAACAAGAAACAACATTTTACTTAATGTTCTATGATGAAAGACAAATGTTTTCCCTAAAGGCTGCATTATGTCTATTTTTTAAAATCAATTAGAGTCTGTAAATATCCCAGTCTTTCTTCTCCTCAAGTTGACTCATGACACAAAACTCTATGCCACAATATAAGCCAACTTATATTTTCATGCGTGAAGAAGATCCACAGACCTTTTCCTCAACCATAAACCTATTCCCTTAGCACAATGGTTAGATGAAATTTTAGTAGTGGATATATTCCCTGAGGTACGCGAGCCTCTAAATTTTCTCATGTGGACAAGTTGTCAAACTTGACTTTTAGGTATTGAATTAGGGACAGGATACTGACCTGGATTGACTGGCCAGTGTAGAGAAGGGTCAGATTCAGAATCACATCAGCTAGCCATGGCTAAGGTCTACCCAGACCAGAATTTAATCAGAATTTACTGACACGATTTTTGTTTTGTTTTTAAAAAGAACATTTTCCATTGGATGGGATTTCAAGGGAAATTCAGTTTTGGGAGAAATGTAACAGAATTTTTTGTCTGCTCACCTGGAAGGCTCTTGTTAAATTTATTTACTGTGTATCAGGCAAGCTGTCGTTTTGATTTTCCTGAGGGAAAAAATTTTTTTCCCTTCAAAACTGTTTTGTTAAAAGGGCATTTTTTTTTGTCAGAAAATCATTAGCATGGAAAAAAGTCCTAGCAACTCCAGTAGTGAGGTTCATTGTTAAAATAATTACTTCGTAGTTAATAACTAGCACTGTCTGCAATCAGGAAACAGCTGAAACAGTATTCTGACACTGCAATATGTAAATCTGTTTACTCTCAGACTCTGGAGTGCTAGTTTTCTTCTGGTACAAGCACAAAAGTCACTAAGCAACATTTAACAGATATATTTTTCTCATCTGTCCCACATTACATAGGAAAGTATCTCTTGCTAACGGCCACTGACTGTGAGACATTTGTTTGACTTTTACATAACAGCATATTCCCACTGAAATAAAAAACTCATAAAAAACAAATGCTAAAAAGGACACTTTTTTAGCTAATTATTTGCAGCTTTGAATATGCTGTGGAGAAGAGTCAAACATAAGTGGAATAAGAGTGAGCCACATAGGAAAGAGAAAGGGGGAACAAAGCAACCTCCCTTAATTATTTTTATTATGGTAACATCCACAGGCCCAAGATTAGGGTCCCATTGTGTTAGGATCTTAATATTTAAAGAAATTAGACAAAATGTGGAAGGAAGCAAATGTAGGCACAGAGATTAAGGGACTCACCTAAAATCACACAAGCAGGGATTGAAGATAGATCTCCTCACTCAGTCGTGTCTTTATCACAAAGACTATCCTTCCTCAGATGCTTAGGCCCACATATTGAAAGATATTTAGACATTGCTGTGCTCAGTGTTTTAATATCCATTTGCTTTAGGAGCCTAAATCTTATTTTCAAAAAGGATTTAGGTACATAGAAGCTAAAATCCCAATGACAGTTGATGGGATTTAGGTTCCTAAATCCCTTTTGAAAATAAGATGTAGGCATTGCAATGCTGAGTGCAGCAACATGTAATTACTTTTATAAATCTGACTCTTATAGCACTTTCAACCCAAATATCTGAACCTCTCAGATAATCTTAAATATATTATGAATCCATGATATAAAGGAACATTCACACAATTCCTAATAATTTAGTTCACTAACAAAATCTTACATGACACATCAGCTGCTTCTGCAGAAGATGTACTAGTTCAAGATTCACAGAGAAAGAGCTCTAATTAATCACATGGCATACCTGCCAACATCCTCAGAACAACAACAACAACAAATCGTTTCTGATTCACATACATCTGTATACATTTACATACATTCAGATGTGTTTGCACAAATTGGTATAGCTAGGCCACGAGATTCAGAGAAGGGAGTGGGGAGCAATTACAGCATTTCTGCTTCCTTTCTTCCCCTTAGCATCAATAATTTGTTCCAACCTCTGCACCTGAAATCCAGCTTCATCACAAAAACAACCCCCAACTGAATTCATGGGGGGCGGGAAAAAAAGCCAACTGGTCAACCAACCCAATCAACTTCATTGCAAGCACCCCTAAAGTTCCCAAAACAAATTTAATCCCAAAACAGTCTTCACTGCAAAAAACAATTCCTCCTCCCCCTTTCCCTTTAAAAGCTTGGAAAGAGAGGGCAGCACACACCTTGCTTCCCAAAGCAGGGCCATACTGGGAGCTAGAGTTGGAGCTGCACTGCTGATTGGAGCAATTGCTCCCAAGCTGCCAGTCATCACAGAGCTGAGGGAGAGGAAGCAGGGCAGGGAGCACTAGCTGCTCCACCTACTGAGGGACCAGACAGTCCCTCAGCAAATACAGCATCTCTGATTGGATGCCTTTCCCTGGGAGGCAGGGGAATGAGGAAGGGTGGCCAATCAGATGGGGATTTCCCCCAGAAGAGTGGTTTTCCTTACAGACTAGTAAGAGGGTCTGAAAAATTGCAGTCTGTGAGGTAAACCTGTAGTTTTGGCAAAGTCCACGTGTGTGTGAAGGCTGGCACTAGGATTGTAAGATGAGCTGCTAAGGCCTTGGCTACACTGGCGGTGTAAAGCGCTGCAACTTGCTGCGCTCAGGGGTGTGAAAAAACACACACCCCGAGCGCAGCGAGTACAGCGCTGTAAAGCGCCAGTGTAATCAGAGCCTGCAGCGCTGCAAGCTATTCCCCTCGGAGAGGTGGAGTACATACAGTGCTGCGAGAGCTCTCTCGCAGCGCTGGCGGTGCGACTACATTCGTGCTTCACAGCGCTGCCGTAGCAGCGCTGTGAAGTCCCGAGTGTAGCCAAGGCAGATTCCTGCAAGTACTGTCATCAAGTTATCTGGGATAGTTGGGCAGCTGGAGGTGAGGAAGGTCAGGGTGTGTTTAGCATTCCTGGAGCATTGGGAGTGTCTGAAGAGCAGTTTTTCATCTGAGCAAGGAGGGAATCGAATTGCTTGTCACTAGAGGGCTGTGGCAATTTGAGTCACCAGGTCATCTTTCAAGACTACAGAGGGAGCCAAGGAGGCCCTGGCAATGAAGCAGTTGAGGGGAGGTTATAAGCATTGAGGATGTTCTGAGCCCTGTATGGCTGCAGGTTTGGTACATACTTGCTCAGAGAGAGTAGCTTTAGGGAAGAAGAATTTTACACCAGAACAATACACTCCAAGAAGTCACTTTGGGGAAATGCACCACATCTACGGACACTGTCCTGACATACATAGTGTGGGAAAGTGCCCGACTAAATTTTGCACTTGTAAGAGCCCTCACCTCAATTATGGGAAAATGAAGGATGCACAAATACCCTCATTTTTCAGATGGAAAATGGAGGCAGAGAGAAATTAAGTGACTTGCCAAAGATCACACAGGAAGTCTAAAGCAGAAGCAGGAATTGATGCCATAGCTCTTGAATCCTTGTCCAGTGTCTTGACTACAAAACAAACCTTTTTCAATACAACAAAACATTGTGACATCTGCTATTTCTTGATTTCACCAGTGAGCTGAAAAACCTATGGTCATGTCCTGAAACATTAACAAACCATTCACTGTATGAACTATTACATAGGGGGAAGAAGTTAAATCATGGTAATGGGAGCTCTGTTACCTCCCTACCCCCACCCTCAGTAGAGCACAAAAGAAAAATGAGAAGATTGTTGGGAAAGCCCAGACCTTTAGCATATAAGATGACAACTGAGGACAGGCATCCTTTTTGTTACATAATTCACCCAATGGAACCCCTGACATAAGCCCTAATTATTATTTGGCTGGAACTTGTAACCATGCCTAAGGTTAAGGTTGTCTAAAATTGTCCATTATCAGACCCTGTTTTTCAGTTATTAATAACTTTGCCAAACTTTAAATAGTTTGGGTGATATTTTCCATAACAGGCATTTGCATAACATTACATTTATTTTATTTTTAATGTTTTAGCTAAAACAGTTCAACTATTTCCAATAGCAAGGTCAGAGACAAATATGTTGGTTTCCCTATGTTAAAAATGTTACTACTCTTTTTAGAGAAAAATTCTAGCACCTATATGCTTTGGAACTGGGACGTGAAATTTGGAGAGGGGTGCAATCCCGCAGTGCCAAGGAAATGGCTTTAGCCACGTCTACGAAAATCAACCTAGATTTGGTCAAGTTATATGCCCACTGAATATTGTCATTTGCACATTTGCCATAGTCGTTTATAAGAAGGTGAAAGTAGAATTATTGGAAGGTTCCACTTTCAGTGAGCATGCTCCAACCCCACAGAACAAGCTCCACTCCCACAGAGTTTACTAAGCATGGTCAAGGCAGGACTGAGCCGGATTTTTCCTGCAATTGCTTCACTGAGCAGCTAGGAACTGCTGTGCTGCTGGTTAACTGGACTGAGCATAGGGAAACTGTCCTTGTGTTGTCAGTGATCTCACTTCCGGCACCCAAGTGGCATGGAAGAGAAGAAAGAAGCATATACATTATGATACAGTCTTTAGTCACATGTTCATGTACAATCGACTCAACTCAAGGTCTGTGTGATTTGGTGTAGACAGGATATGTATTTAGTGCATCCTCAGTCTTGCATAGTATTAATAAACACACAGGTGAAAGACTGACCTGATAGTTGTGAGAAGTTATCAGCTCTAGGCTATTCTTAATGCATTTCAATAGCAAATTAAAAATAAGTTCCAGAAACAAATTTCTGAAGAGCAAAACAAAAATCAAATTAGAACAGTATAGTAACACAATGACAGTTTATTTTGGAAAGGAAGGAGGCCCCTCTTAACTTGCTATGCTCTTTTCCCTTCCAGCCTGTTTTTCCATTCAACTCAGTTTACTTCTGGTTTGCTTAGTTCTGACATATGACTAAACAAAATTGCCAAGGGCACATAGATGATGGATGATACAATGATGACAGACTTATTTCATTCCAATTCTATATTTTTGTAAATAGGACATTTTTCTTTCTAAGTTCAGCATTGCACATGCATCAAAATAAAAAAGTTAACTTGATGTGGCTGTGAAATAAGAACGGGGGAGGATGTTAGACTACAGTTTGCATCCATAATTGGAATCTAAGAGCCATCATCCCCCACTGTATTGCCGAGAGGCACTGGCATGTGCTTTTACTTTCTGGTGTGTTTCATGGCAATGTTAATTACTAGTGCCTTTGTCCACCTTGGTCAGAATGAAAAGGAAACCACAGCAGAAGTGTCACACATTTGAAATTGAAGTTAGAGTGGGGAATAGATTGCTGGAAATAAGTGGCAGCGGGGCACCAAAGCACAGCAGAACTGACTGCTATTAATGAATGTGAAGTGACGGCTAAAGAAATGAAGCCCCATTTTTCCTAGTGCATGGTAGCTAAAGAAAGCCAGAGGGTTCCCTAGCTATTGTGTTAGGCCTGACGGGGTGCTATCTGTACTTGAAGATTAAGACAAAGATGCTTAACAGGACAGAAAGGGTTTTTCATTCCCCATGTGCTATTTAGGAGTAGGCCAGGCCACTTCATGTCTCTCCTCCCCACCCCAAAGATCTTTAGGACTGGAGCACCAGTAACTGCCCACCATTCCCTAAGAGTTAAAGATGGGGGAGTAGCTGTCAACTGGCCCTTGGACAACTAGAGGCAAATTATCTGCTGGTGTAGATTAGTGTAGCTCAAAGTCAATGGCACTGTTGCAATTTACACCAGCACACATTTGGCCTTAAGAGTATCAGTCACTGGATTCAGGATCCTCTTAGGAAAAGAGATCAACTGGGTCCCCTGGAAACACCACAAGTAAGGAGGGTGGTTCCTAGGGTTTGCTGGAGAAGGCTGCACAAGGCAACCTGGGTGCAGCTGTGAAGGAGGGGAGAGACATCCCCTTGAGTTCACAATTTCAAGCCTTCACGTGAATATGAAATGACTGATTTGATGCTAACCACTTGCAAACTGAGCTGCAGGGTTAAGTTCCCAGACCATGATTGTGACTCATAATCAGTAGGGTTTGCATAGCTCTAACACCAGCTGCAATCCTCCTCTTTTCTGCCACGAATACTGACAATGACACTGAGATTTTAAACACTGATCCTAACAAGTGATTTTCCCATTGCTATTTAAGAGGAAATTTCAACAAGTATTGGGAAGATGGAACTGCTGTGCTGTCTAAGACTCCTGTAAAAAGAACAGGAGTACTTGTGGCATCTTAGAGACTAACACATTTATTTGAGCATAAGCTTTCATGGGCTACAGCTACACTCCTCATCTCACAGGGATTTCACTCTCACTCAAGAAGCAACAGACAATTCTTACTGAGTTTCCAGTGTTGGAAAATGTTATTATCTGGGCAGTTATTACAGGCCAAACCCTGCAGTTCTTATTCAGGCAAAGATGAAGTCAGCAAGGACCACGGGATTTGGGCCTAAATGTAGAACGTGTATGTTTCACCGTGCCCCTAAGTGAGTCTTCAGCAGTTATGGAACTTCAGATCCTAAAACATGAACCTCTGCATCCCAAACTAAAAGACCCAAGACTGTAAAGCCGGCTTATTAACTTCTAACTCTGGTCCAATCACCACTAGAGGGAGACAGTCCACCACCGTGTTACATTTATAGTGTCCCCTCAGAAAAGTGATTTCAAAAAAATTATCTAAATAATATGATCTTTTATTTATAATACAGCCTTAGGAATATTTTCATGGCTCATCAATAATTTTCCATTTAACTGTTTTTCTATGGAAAATTGAGATTTCAACTAAAAAAAATAATTATGAAAAGTGTCCACTTTCTATGGAAAAAGTGCATCTTTTAAAATGTTTCCTCTATGGATTGGGTTCCTTAGCTACATTACACCTCCCATGGTGCACTGTGCTGGCTCAGCCAGCCAGAGGGGAGATCATGATGCATCATGGGAAATGTAGTACAGCCAAGGACCCTGGCCCATAGAGGAGAATGGGAGCTTAAAGCACCTGGAACTACAGCTCCCATAAAGCACCACTGCAGCATTGCCAAATATTTTTTTCCCCCACTTTCAATTTTTCACAGAAAAGTTGAAATTTTCAAGAAGGTGGGGGAAAAAATCCTACCAGCTCTAAATATTATGCAGGCAGGCACACAGGGAAGTAGATAAGGTTGCTTTGTATTCCACACAGATATATGGACTATTGATCAGACACTGTACTGCATATGCCTGCTTCTCACTGATTCATTCCAAGTGTCACTAAACACCATAATAACTGCCCTTAAAGTAACTGGTGATTGGCTCAATCCTCATCTGACCACTTCTAAAAATACTAAAAAAAAACAACCCGTGATTTTTGTCAGAGGCACTGAAATAGGAATGACCATTAGGACAAATATTTTAAGAGACATTAAGGATGGTGATTACAAGTACAATTTTCAAAAGCTCCTAAATAACTTAGTAGCTAATGTTCTGCAGACTTTCAATTGGGTTGAGGCTTCTAAGTCATTTAGGTACTTTTAAAAGTATCTATAAGCTTCTCAGTACCCAAGTCACTTTTGAAAATGGAACTTAGGCTCCTACAGTTTTGAAAATTTTACTATTTTATGTCTCCTCTCTTCTGTATAGGGTCCCCAATTGATAGCTGGTGGATATGTGGAGAGTGGATGCCAAGTGCCTTACAGTAGGTAGATTAAATTTCTTCCTATGCCCCAAAATGTCATTTTCAGTTACTCAGAACATGATCCCTTAAGTTGTGGAATTATTAATTTGTAGTATTTGTATTGTAGTGGCACCCACTGGCCCCACTATGCTGGCTGTCTTACAACCACATAAAAAGCGTTTACAGTCTACGTCGTTCAAGCATTTGGACAGCATGACTGCAGAGAAGAAACTGATATCAGATGTTGTTTTAAGGGAGAATGGCAACCTACTGTACTTACATATGACAGCACCTTATCTGACTGGAATAGATTAGGCATGAATACCATTTTAAAGAATTTTTTTTTTTTTTTTTTGCAACTACTAGTGTTATTTCTGGCCCAGAGAAATGTAATCGGGTAGAAATCATTAGAATTTCATGTGGATTGAGAAATAGACCTAACAAGAGTATTTTGCTTCAGCCACTTCGGCACAGGGTTATACTGTTTGGAAAGTTGCTTGGGCAGCACCAAGGTTGTAAGAAAACAGCATTTTGACAGGATAAGTGCATGAATCAAAATAAGCATTTGGCTATAGAAGCAATTTGATCACAAGAGTACTTGACCTTTTGAAAATGAGTGAAACAACGGAACAGGAATTTTAACATTAAGGGTCAAATTATTAAAGGGCCATTTGTGTGCATGTCCCACCCAAGCTGTGTGCACAGCTGTGGTAAGACAGCACATAATGATAGGTACACATTTTAATGCACCTTTTAAAGTTCAGACCTCCATTTTGGAAAATTTAGCCCTGAACTTTGCAACACTTCTATTTCCTCAATTCTAGGCCTCACAGCTCCCCAGTAGTTCAAGACATGACAGTATATTAATTCTGGATGTTCAAGACATATGTAGGCTGGAAAATCTGCTTGCTAGGCAGGAATGAGCAGCTCTTTGAAGAAGAGCTGGCACTTCCAGAGTGTCTTTTTCAGTCGGTCCTCTCATTGTCTCACAGCAGCAGTTCCCTTCTTCCAGACTTCAAACTGCATACCTCAGCCTTTGGGGAAAAGCTTTCATATATGGTTTCAAAACCAGCCCAAGCAATCAATTCCTGCAATGCAACATAGTGTTGTCTAGATTAACACCTGATAGATACTGCAGGCTAGCCGGGTACAAGATGAGTGACAGGAAATCAGACAATCCAGCCTGACTTCTCTAGATGAGTTCTGAATAACTGAATTCCACAGACATAGCCATTTTCTGAGCAAGGGGTTCTCAACCTTTTCCACATTTTCCCCCACTCCCAAATAGCCTCCTCTTCCTTTTATGATCCCTTCTCCCTGTCTTGCTCTAATTGCTTATCTGCTCTGGGCAAGTAACAGGATCGTTTCCTTAGGTGTTCCATAGGCTGTAGCCTGAACCTATTCTCCTAAACCCATTTCCTCCCTGGGGAGAGAGAAGAGGCACGAGGAGGACTTACCCATTCTGGGCCCTCACTGCAACCGCCTGCTACTTCACTCTGTCTCTCTGCTCTAATCTCATATGGACTGAATTAAATGGGCATGTTGAGCGTATTGTGCAGGGCTGGACAGATCCTTTCCCATGTTCCTTTTGCAGGTTATTAACTTGAAGGTTACGTGTACTCCATGACCCATCAGAGAGTTATGTGTACTCCATGACGGGCCATAAAAATCCCACGAACACTCATCTTTCCCACCTTCCTGGGAAACAATTTGCAAATTGCATGGTTACAACACAACACTTATTTTAACAATAAATTTAGACAAGATGATACTGAAATGCACTAACAAACCCAGTGCACTGTAATACAGTACTTCTCTTTCAAACATATGTAGCGTTTACATTCAGATAATGCAAATAAGGCCAGATTCTGATACCCTAACTCACAAAGAATAGTATCTAACTCCACAAGAATTTATACTGAGGAGTTGATTTCAACAGGATTCCTTGCAGAAGCATTGTACCCACGGGTATCAGAATCTAGCCTAAATCACTACATATCCAAAATAAGGCTGTGATGTTAAAAAAAGTTTAGTTTCACCATTATGATCTCCTGGAGCCAGAACTGTTCAATAAGACCTAGTTTACATTTGCATGCATGTCTAAACTGTAGGTATGAAACTCATTCTTGATACTTAGCTAAAATAAAATAGATCAAGAGAACAAATAGTTATGTTTGGAATAAGATTGAACTGAAGTAATAGGTAAATTGTATTCCAAAAGTTACAACTCCCTTACAAGATATAGCCTACATACTTGATTTTAGAAAATTGTGAAGGCATTTTTTCTTTAAAATGTAATGAACTTATGCCAAATGCGCTCTGGGACCTATTTTGACCTATGAGGGAGTTGTTGCAAGGAATGAGGAACACATCCCCTAGAGATGCATGCCTGAGTCCCACTCTGGAGCGAAAGAGATGGCATTTGTGGTTTTGAGGAGTAGCAAACAGGTCTATTGACGGAGTGCCCCAGTGGGAAAAGAGCTGTCCAAGTACTGTGGGATGTAATTCCCATTTGTGTTCCTTGGAGAAGTGTCTGCTGAGTGTGTCAGCGGTAGTGTTATGACACCTAGGCAGGTAGGAAGCGGTGATTTCTATGTGATGTTGTATGCACCAATTCCATAGTTGGATGGCTTTTGTGCATAAGGAGTGAGATTGTGCACCTCCCTGCCTGTTGATGTAAAACATACATGCTATATTGTCCGTCAGAACTCGGATGGACTTGTTCTTTATGGTGGGAAGAATTTGAAGGCAAGCATACTTGATGACTCTGAGTTCTAGAAGATTGATGTGCAGATGCGTCTCTGAGAGGGACCAATGGCCCTGTACCTTGTGGTCACCTAGGTGCACTCCCCAACCTATCAGGGAAGCGTCCGTGGTGAGCATAAGTACTGGGGGGTGGGGTAGAAGGGAACACCTGTGCATAGGTTCTCTGGTTTTGTCCACCAATGTAGGGAGGCGAATACATTCGGTGCCGGAGTCAGTGTTATGCAGAAACTGTGTCTGCTGGGTTTGTAGTTGGAGTTGAGCCAACCCTGAAGGCATCTCATGTGCAGCCTGGCGTATTTGACCATGAAGGTGGTGGCTGCCATGTGACCAAGAAGCTGTAGGCAGGTCCATGCCTGTATTCTGGGGCAAACAGAGATTGTGCGTATGAAATGCGTAATAGTGAGGAATCTGTTGTGTGGAAGCAAGGCTCTGGTTTGAATCAAGTCCAGCTGAGCTCATAAGAACTCTATCTGCTTGTAGGTATTATATGTTCCATTCTATGCATCCGAAGAAGTGGGCTGTAGCCCACGAAAGCTTATGCTCAAATAAATTTGTTAGTCTCTAAGGTGCCACAAGTACTCCTGTTCTTTTTGTAGGTATCAGGGTGGATTTTTGGAAATTTATTTGCAAGCCTAGACTGTGGAAGAAGGAGATGGTAAAGTTTCTCGCTTTTAACGTCTCATCGTAGGAGCTGGCTTTGATAAGGCAGTCGTCTAAGTAGGGGAAAAGTATAATCCCGTGTTTGCGAATGTGGGCTACAACTACAGCTAGGGTCTTGGAGAATACCCGTGGTGCTGTGGAGAGACCAAATGGAAGTACCCTGTATTGAAAGTGGTCGTGTCCAAGTGTGAATCTCAGGAAGCGTCTGTGTGCTGGATGAATGGATATATGGAAATAGGCATCTTGTAGGTCAAAGGCTGTGAACCAGTCCCCTTGTTCCAGCGTGGATGTTATTGTGACCATCTTGAATTTTTGTACACATACAAACTTGTTCAGTCGGTGTAGTCTAATATAGGACTCCATCCTCTGCCTTTCCTTTGGATCAGAAAGTAGTGGGAGTAGAACCCTTTTCCCCAATGTTGCGTCAGTACTTGTTCCACTGCACCTAGGTGGAGAAGATGAGCCACCTCCACGTGGAGA
The DNA here is from genome assembly GCF_011386835.1 of Chrysemys picta bellii. NCBI lineage: Eukaryota > Metazoa > Chordata > Testudines > Emydidae > Chrysemys > Chrysemys picta. The sequence continues at coordinate 115,229,453 of NC_088796.1, forward strand.
AGGTGCTCATGAGAGGGGTCCCTGAAGAGGGATGGGGAAGGGGAAAGGGTGGGCAGGGAAGATAAAAAAGGGATGGAGTAACCTGACTGAACTATTTCCAGGACCCAGCGGTCCTGTGTGACGTGTTGCCAGACATGGTGGAAAGCCTAGAGGTGGTAGCCAAATGGACAAATAGGCAGCGGAGTCAAGGGGTGGTCGTGCAGACCCCCGACCAGCACTTTAAAATTGTTGTTTGTTTGTTACCTGGTGGGTGGGAAGTAGTTGGTTGCACCTGGTTTTGCCTGTGCCTAGGTTGTCTGTTGCGGTTTCTCCCAGTGTCATACGGTCTGGACTGGGGTCGGTGATATTGTTGTGCGCGAGGCCTCTGATAAGATTGATACTGTTGGATGGGTATATGCCCAATATGCGCAAAGTAGCTCTAGAATCTTTCATAGTATGAAGGATTTCATCTTTTTTTTTGGAAAAGAATTTAGCTTTGTCAAAGGGAAGATCCTCCACTTTGGTCTGCAAATCCTTGGGGATACCGGATGCAGACAGTCAGGAAGACCGGCCCAGTGGCAGTGGTGCAGGCTGCTGTATCTGCCATGTCCATGGACACTTGTAGTGCCATCCTATACACCAACTGACCTTTGATGAGGACTGACTTGAAGTCCGCTCTCCTGTCCTCCAGTATATGGGAGGCAAAATCAAAGAGCTTATTGTAGTCGTCATAGTCATAGCTTGCGAGGAGGGCGGAATAGTTGGCAATTCTAAATTGTAGAGTCAAGGTGTTTGAGGTCCTTGTCCTGTGGAGTGGGCTGGTAGTGTGGCTGCTTTGTTCTCTGTGTCGCTGCATCCACCACAAGAGAATTGGGTTGTGGGTGGGAATTTAAGAAATCGACTTCCTTCGCGGGCACGTAGTATTTACATCCAGTTTTCTTGCATATCGGTGGGATGGAGGCAAGGGTCTGCAAGAGAGTATCAGCTGGTTCTAGGAGGGCTTCATTTATGGGTAGTGTGATCTTTGAGGGTGCAGAGGGCTGGAGGATTTTGAGGAGTCTATGTTGTGTCTCCTGGACTTCCTCCAAAGGGATGTCCTGGCTGAGTGCCAACCTCTTGAAAAGTTCCTGGAATTGCTTAAAGTCGTCCACATTTTGTGGAAGTGGAGGAATGAGGGCATCCTCTGTGGCTGATGGTGAGGCAGGAGCCAGTAAATCTGGGAAGGGTTCATAGCCCACCTCTTCAACAGGGGGTTCAGGAGCTCTAGATGTTGATCGAGCCGGGGATATAGGCATAGGAGAAGCTTGTGGTCTGATAGAAGGGGCGCAATGAGGGGCGGTGGCAGGAGCTGACCACAGATAGGTGCCAGGGCACCAGGTAGGTAAAGTTGGGTCCCGGCCACCGGGGGACAAAATAGGGAAACTGAGTCTGATTCTTAGGATGCACCATGTCTTGGGGTGTGTATGGCTCTGGTGGAGGGGGAGATTCAGGTGGGGAGAACTCTGCCTGCTGCTGTGTGTCATTCTCACTATCTGTGAAAGTAGCCAGGTCAAGTGGTGAGAGCTGCTGTTCAAACAGTGAGTGCTCCGTGTCTAGGAGCAGAAAGTCCATTTCAGGGGCCACAGAGATATCCTGCTGATGCAGGAATTGTTGCTGCTTCCTAGGCTGCTGTTCTGCGGAGCGTGAAGTGTGATCGGCAGTCTGGAGTGATTTGTGTTTCACTTTTGTAGGAGCTGCGAGACATTTGTGAGAGCTCCGCAGGCGGTCTGAATCTGCTCCGGGGGTGGCAGGCAGGCTTGGTGCCGACGTTCTTGTCAGCACCAGGGTGGAACGCGTTGCTGGCATGGGGTCCATTGTTGGTGCCGGCAGGACGGTTGCCGAGGAGAGCTTCCCGCTGCGGGAAGTCGGGTCCCTGCTTTTGCGCCCCACGTGAGTTGCTGCTGAGGTGCTGGGGTGATCAGAGTTGCCTGCTCTTGACGCTGTCAGCACCAAGGGTAAAGACCTTGCAGGAGATCCTTTACCCTTTTGAGTGTCTCTGAGAGGCGACATTAGGGCTTCCTGCCTCTTCACGTGAGAGGGTGAAGCCATGCTCCTGGTCGGTTCTGACTTGGCAGGGGAGCATGAGGGAGAGGTTTTACTGCCCTTCTCCGTAGGTGGCTGCAGAGCTGTCTCCATGAGAAGCATTTTTAGCTGCAAGTCTCTGTCACGGCGAGCTCTAGTTTTTAAGTTGGTAAAGTGGAGACACTTCGCAGGGACATGTGTCTCGCCAAGGCATTTAACGAAGAGTAAGTCCCCGTCAGACTTGCAGAAGCCACATTTCTTAAAGCCTGGTGACCCCGGCATAATGAAAGTAAGAGCATCCAGGGAAGTCTCAGCAAGAGACTAACTTGAGGAATTTTTTTTTTAACTAACAAACTATGCTAAAGGAAAGGGTGAACTGGGAAATGGCTAGCTAACTATTTCTGTGTTTCTCTACTTATTTTCTACAGTAACCAGGGAAGAGATGAGCACTGCCCCAAGTCTCATCTTCAGCAGAGGACAGTTGAGAAGGAACTTAAGGGGGTGAGGTACGCATGCGCTCAGGCAGACCCTAATGCCGCCGCGAGACAGCAGCTGGGTGTGTGCATCCCGACCAGGCACTGCTACCGAAGATCTCCGATCAATGGTGCCGGGACGCACCGTCACCTGGAGTGCAGCACCCACAGGGACAGCACTCGAAGAAGAACCAAGATTAGTAGTTGTTCCAAAAATCACACATCATACAGGGAAGGTATCAAAAAGCACAAAGAGGAAAACAGGAAGCTACTGTCACTGTGGGTTGTGGGGGTTGTTTGAATGCCTTAACTTTGATCTTGGCTTCAAATGTTTAGGGTCTTGTGTGCTTTTTTTAATTAATATTAATATTATAAATATAAAAGCTTATGTCCTTTTAAAATGTTTGTTTTGTTTTTTAAAACAGGCCCTTTTGTGATACTCACTTTAATTTGCCCATATTTTTTTCAAGTCACTAATATGTACATTCATAATTAACTCCAGTTTAACAAAGTTTTTGTAAAGGATTATTTTTGTATTTGTTTCATGATCTCTTTTTCTACCGTGGTCTTTATAATGCAAGTGTTGTTGCTTTGACCTTTTCAGTATTCTGCTGTGCATTTGGTTGACTACTCTGCCCGCCCCTACATGCTCAAACAGGAACGTAGGAGAAAGATCTTTACCCACTCATCTGAAGGTCACCGTGGTGTTGTGTTAAAAGCCCTGGAGAGTAGCAGGGAATGTGTGGAATATGACAAGATTCCTTTAAGAGGTTGAAATGATAACTAGTATAATTTTCAAAATATATTGGGCAAATAAAGGTGATAACAGTGTCCCCCACTTTCATAAAAAAGGCATGTTGCTTCTTGTTAGAGCAGGAGAATAGGAACCAGTAGTCATAGGTGCTATTTCTGATTCTACAACTGACTTGATACATGGACCAATCACTCAACCTTGCTGTTCCTCAGTTTCCCCATCTGTAAAACTGGCATAATCTTTACCTACTGTTGAAAGTTTAATTCATTAATATTAATTCCACATAGTACATAGGTATATTTTCCCCTTCACAAAAGATCTTTGTGGACAGCCTCAAGACAGAGCTCTGACTTCTTTGCTTATCTCTGAATTAGATTCCAAGTACTCATTAGGAGGTGCTTATTAACTTATAGTATGGAAGGGATCATCATTTTTATTTTAATATTCTCTACTGCCTATGTTTAAAAATGACTTGCGGTTAAAAAATTCCCTACCTTTACAAGGTACAATTTAAAAAGTAAGTCAATTTCCCACTAAGTAGCATTTAAAATTTGGAACGCATCTTTCCAGGCTACAAGCCAGGTACATTTGAATTCTACGGAATCAACAACAGAGGATCAAAAACATCATGTATATATTCATTTCTCTTTAGATACAATGGTACTCAGCCAGCTATAATACTTCATTAGTCGTATTTTACTACTTCCCTGTCTCTACCGGTTTTCAAAATAAGACAAGTGCTAGTATATCATTAAATGAGTGTATGGCTTCTCAGGTGACTGAGCTGCAGAGGAATTATTCATAGCATCTCTCTCCTTTATCTACAACTTTCCCGTGTTAGGGCAGTACTCCAGTACATTCTCTTTTGGCTTGGGGTACCAATCTTAACACTAAGACTTGTGTCCTGGGGTGCATCCCTCTGACATCCCTGCACAGGCTACATGGACCCTGAGTCCAGTCATGTATGGTTAAGGGGGCACACCGTACTTGAGCAGTGAAGCAGGGGGGAGTTAGAAGGCTCTACTCCCTCAACCCACACACTGGCCAGTGCAACTGAGCTGGTGCAACTGGTATCATAATTTGCTGCTAGGGAATTGTGCCTCAGGCTTGGTCTACACTAAACCCCCAAATCGAACTAAGGTACGCAACTTCAGCTACGTGAATAACGTAGCTGAAGTCGACGTACCTTAGTTCGAACTTACCGCCGTCCAGACCCGGCAGGCAGGCTCCCCCGTCGACTCCGCGTACTCCTCGCGGCGAGCAGGATTACCGGAGTCGACGGGGAGCACTTCTGAGTTCGATTTATCCGTCCAGACTAGACGCGATAAATCAAACCCAGAAGTTCGATTGCCTGCCACCGAACCAGCGCGGTAAGTATAGACAAGCCCTCAGAGTGGTGTCTGAGGTACAATGACATCTGGGTCTATTCCTGACACTGTTGCAGCTCATACACGCCTATTGTTCACAGCTGTGTCTAAACTGAGTGTGGCACTAATTTTATCTAACCTCTTTCTTACAAGCATATTGGGGTTCAGTGACAAACGATCCTTTCCAAATTATCCTTAGCAAAGGTCCTGTCACTACAAAACACTACAACATTTCAAGAATTGTTTAGTAGTTGCTAGTGCAAATAGCTTTCCAAAAAGCGAGGTCGTCAAATATGTCTAAAAATAAACAAAATTCATTATAATTTTTTCTCATTTGACTGTGAATGTTATGCCTAGTTTAGTATCAGTTCTGGGAATCTATCCAGCCTCACAGATCTCTCTCTGTCTCTTTACACTGCTATGTTGGTGACTTCCATTCACTTCACAGTAACTTTCCTTACTTAACCTTATTGTCTTTTATTTTCCTGTTTGTGCCAGTCATGAAGGATGGACTCTTTCAACCCGTTGATATGTACCCATGTGGTCATAAGCTGTGTGTAGCACCTCCTTGAAGCAGATGTAAGTGAAACAGGCCTCACAGGTGCCTAGGGTTTGAGCTGATTGCGCCCAGAGGAGCTTGTTAATCCCTTCCTGACTGGGTTGGGAATCCCATCACACCATATCTTTGCACTGCCCCTAGCAAACAATGACTGAAATTCCTTAAAAATTGCTTTAAATTCTTACCTCCCAGTTTCTGTCAATGCAGGAACATTCTCCAGGCATTTTTCTACCTATGTTTCAAAGTCAAGAGAAGGACCCAGGAAGTGAAATTTCTACGCTCTCTTCCAACCATCTGTAAAGTCTTTTTATATTGCACCAATTTGGGATATTTGATCCTTTGTTAATGTACTTTCAGACAGTAAAAACTCTGTGCCCTCTACTTTAAACAAGAAACTCTGTGACATTATATAAAATATATGTTTGTAAGAACACAAGGAGAATTAACTCTATATATTCACTCTGTCAAAACATTCAGTGTGTGCTTTTTCCACAATGCAAGCAGATGGAACAAAGTAATGCTAGATTAATGTTTGTAAGAGCCTAAATTCAGATTGATCTCCTTTGGCAATCAGTCCTATAACTGGAACCCTACTGTAGAAGATGTTCCAGTCCCACTATTTCCTGACTACAGGTCTGAACTTCTGCGGTACAATTTGCCTTCTTTTGACCACAGTTTTAGATGGAATTTGTTAGACTGAGCTGGCTAATGTGATCTAAAACCACACATTAAAATCCTAATCCAGAGAGAGCCTAGAATGCCACATTTAGTTCATTCATGTTAATTGGTAAACATTTAACTGAGGTTGAAACAGCAGCACAAACTCTAGTCTAGAAATACCCATAGGTCTTCTCTTGACTAGGAAAAAGGTCGAGCATAGATAGGGCTTCAGTAATGTGAGAGAGTGAAGACAAATGAAACGTAACCACTTTTTCTAGTCAAGACAAGGGCATAGTCAGAAGCTGGGTATATCCAGAGACATCTTCCCTATAGAGCATGTGAAGATCATGTAGGAAGCCGATCCCAATATATTAAGTGCCTTTTAAAAACCCATAGAGTTTACCTCAACCAGCTATCACATAATATAAAACATTTTGTCTAGCCACACTAGGCTTGTAAAACAGGTTAGTTAAAACATGTTCTAATGCTGAAAAAAAAGCAAAAACAAAACACACAGACACTTTTTATCTTAATCTAGATAAAGCCATAATCACCCAAGGTTCAGGGTCTGCTAGAGAGATAAAGGACCTCTTGGTAGTTGTTATAGTAAAGGACTTCCTTCCTTTGTCTAATATATATACACACAGACATAAAGTGCCAGTAGATGATGCTCAAGAACATGTGGTTTAGTTCCCACCTTTTGTAGGACCAGTAAAATGGCTTCCTCTTAGCTACTCTTTATATCACCTCTTAACTGTAATTGCCCCCATCTGATGCCTGGAGAGGCGGTACAAAGTGCAGAGTGCCACCTCAAGGACCAGTTGAATGGATGCAACTATGATGGCTGTGCTCCCTAGCTACATTAATACTAAAATGGTTAAAATCCAACTAATAAGGGCAAAGACACCCACAAGATTTACTCAGAGCTAATACAACTGTAATGATATCGAGAATGCTTATGAAAGATTAGGAGCACTTTTGTTCATGGACACATTGTGTTTCAAAAGTGTTCCAGTTCTTGAAAACACCAAAAAAAAAATTTTTTTTAATGCAAATGGGCCTGTAGATGTTTTTGCCTTTAAATTAACAAAAAAACAAAAAACAAAACAAACAAAAAAGGCAAAAGAAGTTACCTGGAAACACATTGGAAAACAGAGGGAATGCAGTGTTACTGCAGCCCCTGGGCACCATTGTAAACCTAGATATAGACATTTTATGTGTATTTTATATACCAAGTGTATTAACTCTGATAGCCAATAAAAAACATATTTTCCACTGCAGCTGCCACACCATGCCTAGTACTTTCTTAAAGAAACATACTCTGCAATTCATTTCCAGGCAATACTGTCTTTAGGTGTCAAAGCTCAGTAATTTAATAAATTATTGGTTCCACTCTCCCATTAACCCAGATGTTTGCTAGATTGTTTGCTCCTTTATGTTTCTCCCCCACCCCAAGTAATTCTGTATAGGTACAACTAATTGGAAAGAGTAACAAAACTCCACCAAGTAGCATAGTCAAAGTAACAATGAAACTTCTGGTCAGAATGGATTTTATGCTTTGAAGCAGCATTCCTAGGCACTCAATAATACTTGTTGTAGAAATAATACATAAATGAAAGCCAAATATAGACTAAGTAAACTAGACATATTTGAATATTTGCATTAACTATCACCTATTCCATGTTAGAAAAGACAAAAAAAGAGGTAGGGAATTACAGTAACTCGTCACTTAAAGTCATCCTGGTTAACGTTGTTTCGTTGTTAAATTGCTGATCAATTAGGAAACATGCTCGTTTAAAGTTGTGCAATGCTCCCTTCTAACGTCATTTGGCAGCTGCCTGCTTTGTCCATTGCTTGCAGGAAGAGCAGCCTGTTGCAGCTAGTTGGTGGGGGCTTGGAACCAGGGTGGACCGGCAGCCCCGCTATTAGCTCCCCCATCAGCTCCCCACTCCCTTAAATTCCCTGTGCTGCAGCCGCCCAGCAGGCTATCAATTGCAGGCTATCAATTGCCAGCAGTTCAGCTGTCCCTCCCCACACTGCCATGTGCTGCTCCTACCCTCTGCCTTGGAGCTGCTCCCAGTGCGGAGGGAAGGGAGGGGCTAATGTCAGGGTGTCCCCCTCCCCCCTTCTCCTGCACCCCGCTTACCCCTTCTCCATATAGAGCAGGGAGGGGACATGAATGGAGAGAGACAGAGAGAGCCTGGGGCAGCAGCAGCTACTGTTTCAACTTCCTGATCCACTTAAAAAGACAATGCACTTAAGAGTGGGTCAGCTTACTTAAAGGGGCAGTGTGCATCTCTCTCTCTCTCCCACACACAATGTGTGTGTCTGTCTCTGGCTGCTATGCTGTCTCCCCTCCCTCATGTTCATGCTGCCTTGTGTGAGAGGCTACATTAATAGCGTGTTAACCCTTGAGGGCTTAGCCAAGTGCTAGTTCATCATTTAGCAGCAAGGCATTCCCTGGGAAATATCCCTCCCTCTTCCACTCTCTAACTTCACCACCTCAACCAAGCTTCACAATCATCATAGCTGTGAACAGTATTAAATTGTTTGTTTAAAATGTATACTGTGTGTATATCTATATAATATATAGTTTTTTGTCTGATGAAAAAAATTTCCCTGGAACCTAACTCCCCATTTACATGAATTCTTATGTGGAAATTGGATTCGCTTAACATCATTTTGCTTAAAGTCGCATTTTTCAGGAACATAACTACAATGTTAAGCGAGGAGTTACTGTATTTGGATCAAACAGGTGTTTGATAGTTGGATTTAGACTGCCAGAACTTCAAGATCCACTTTCATTTAGTCTGACATCCCAGCTCAATAAGAGATGAACAAGCACAGTCAAATTTTGGCATCATCCCAACACTGGTTGATATGGTAACCAGATAGAGAGATAACAGTGTGTGATGTGGCTGTTATCTCTGCACTGTATTATTACTGCTATAGCATTGTGATTATTATGATTAGAAGCATTTATAAGGGAGTATTTCTTAACATGCGGGTCATGAACCAAAAAATGGGCTATGAGATGTTGCCTGCTGGATTACACCCCATGAATGTGGAAACAAACAAATGAAATGGGTGCTAGGATCCAGAAGGAGTAAGGGAAGAGAAGGAATGGAAAAGCTTGTGCCCTTCCTACTTATGTTACTCCCTTCCCACACTGCTTTTGTTCTTGCTACAGAACTACTGCAGTACTCTACCTGCACCGTACTCTATTAATGAGAAAGGCACCATTTCAGGTTGCCATGCTGTTGACGGCCACTAGATCATTAATGATTTGTTGCATTCCAGTAGCACCTGTGGGTCCATTTGTGCTAGACACTGTTCATACACAGTGAGAGACAGTCTCCAGTTCAAGGAGCTTATATTCTAAATGGACAAGACAAAGGCAGGAAGAAAGAGAGTTCTATTGTGTCCATTTCACAGATGGGGAACTAAGGCACAGAGAGATTAAGTGACTTGCCCAAAGGTATGCAGGAAGTCTGCAACAGAGCAGAGAACTGAACCAGAATATCCTGAGTCCAGTCCTGTGCCTTAACCACAATCCCACCCCTTCTCTCTTACCTTGCAGCAGCACTTTCTGTGGTAGCAGAGCACAATGCAGGTGGTGGGAGGAGAAAAACATCACAATGCTACATATGTAGGTGGCATTTTTTTTTCACCTGAACAGATCCTCAGGCGCAGAATTCTGATGACAGACCAGGTGAACCATCAGTCTGAGCTAGGTGATGATAATGCTGAATACGAGCCTGAAGAGCACAAAGCAAACTTCAGAACAATTCAAAGGAATTTCACAGATCAAATCCTTTTCCAAGAAAAATCTCTTAAAAATACATTAAAGCCAGTTTCCCTTCCTAACCTGAATTGTTTATATCTTATAGTATGCAAGAAATAATAAGCGTCAAGTGTACATGTCTTCTTGCCTGTACAGATCTCAGAGGGTTAGACACATTAGTAATTCTTTCTAACCATGTCATGCTCAGCCTAGATAGTTGTTCTTCCTCTTCCTTTCCCTCTCCCCTCTTTTCTCCAGGGAATGATGAACCAAACTTTTCACACATCTATATAAATACCAGGGCTCACGTAGCATCGTTTTCTAGCTGGTAGAGTTTCTCTCAGCTGTTCTCTAGCTGTACAGAGTGAGCATAATGAATTATCCAGTCTGCTGGAAAGCCTCTGATTAACAGCTTAAAATGTTTCTGCTGATTTGCTTAAATCACATACTCCAGATTTTTAGACCTTTCCCCAAATTAGTCAATCACAAAAATATTTATAGTTCTAAAAGAGCTATGTATGGTATAAAAACAAACCAACCCACTTGAAGAGATGCCCCCTGATTCAGTCCTATACTTCCTGATGTGCTGGCACTACATTGGCCACCCTGCTCCCTGCCAGCTGCTTCTCTCTCAGCAGCCAGCTACATCCCTTTGCCAAGACGAGCAGAGCTCGATAAGCAGAAAACAGGTAGCAGAGCAGCGGTATGCTAGGCAGTTGAGAGAAGAGCAGCCTATACCTGGAGAAGAGAGTGGTTAGTTCTGTATTGGAGAAAGGGCGATGGAGAGACCAGAGGAGGAACAAGTTATAGGATAGGGGGAGAACAGAAGAAGTCATGGGACCAGGGGTGGAAAAGTGAGGAGGAAAAAGCCAAGGGAGGCACAGAAGGATGTGGACATAGGGAGCATACAAAGATTCCTGGAGTGGGTGGAGAGTATAGCAGGAGCCATGCCAAACATGAGGAGTGTACCAGGAACAATGGAGGAGGCATAGCAGGAACCATCTGGTGGGAAGAAAACAGGGAAAGCCATTTCAGGAAGATGGGGAGCAGCATGTTTTCCTAGGGAAAATTTTCAAATAAGCCTGGTGTCTGGGGGCTGCTGAAAGGCTGCATATACACTCTGGTGAATTTTAGGTTATTTGTTGCTGCTCTTTCCTCTCAATTTTCTTAGAATAAAGTAACCTACAATTTCCTGCATGCATACAGGCATTTAGCAGATCCCAGGTGATTTGGAGACATGTTCCTGGCAAAAATTCTTTGCACATTAGCCCTCATGGATTCCCTGGGAAGTAGCTGCAAAACAAGCTGTGGGCCACCATTTTTATTACATTGGCATAACTCCACTCTCTTCAAGGGCATTGTCCCTGACTTACACTGCTCTTACGGGAAAATCAGTCCCACTGTTTTTTACTGAAGGAAGCTTGCCCACCCTCATCACCACCATTAGTGAAGGCATATGTTCTACCAGTTGAAAGAAAAAGGATTCTTCAGCTTTATCTGTAAAGGAGCAGATTAGAGATCTAAAGACAGAGTCCACGTAATTGTATCTGCAAATCAGTCTTGTTGAAATATGGAATTAGAACCCAATAGATCTCCCATCAAAGTCACTGCAAAACTTTCTGTGAAGGTCAATGAGAGCTGGATTGGGTAGTTAGTAGAGGAGCTGTGATTCTGATATTCGTTTTTGTCACGAATCAGAAGAAAAACAAAGTTTTTCTAAGGTGCCTGGAAAAATAATAATTTCAGGTCAATTAAAACATTTTGTTTTGATTGTTTTATTTTATATTACATTACAATTTATATTTGCAGTGTTGTTGTAGCTGTGTTGGATATGAGAGTGAAAAGATATGTGAGGTAATATCTTTTATTGGACCAACTTCTGTTGGTGAGGGAGACAAGCTTTCAAGCTACACAGACTTCTTCTTCAGGTCTAGGAAAGGTAATCTGTGTGTCAGAGCTAAATACAAGGCAGAACAGATTGTTAAGACTAAGCCCTGGTTCCCTGGGGGGGCGGGGGTCGATCTAAGTTACGCAACTTCAGCTACATGAATAATGTAGCTGAAGTCAAGGTACTTAGATTGACTTACCATGGTGTCTTCGCTGCGGTGAGTCGACTGCTGCCGCTCCCCCGTCGACTGCCTGTTCCTCTCATGGCACTGGAGTACAGGAGTTGATGGGAGAGGGCTCGGGGGTTGATTTATCGCATCTAGACTAGACGAGATAAATTGATCCCCACTGGATCGATCGCTGCCCGCCGATCCAGCAGCTAGTGTAGACATACCCTAAGGAGTTAACGCACGTTGCAAGAGATCATTGAAGATGAAATGGGCCCACTTCACCTTGAATGGTCTCCTGCAACGTATGTTAACGCTTAACAATCTGTTCCACCTTGTATTTAGCTGTGACACTGTGATTATAATTTATAACATACTATAAAATAAAATAAATTTCTAAATTTAAAGTCAGAACATTTCATTCCAACAAAATGAAAATGCTTAGATTTGATATTTCTTTATATTGAAATTTCATCAAAATCAACATGTTCCGTTGGAATGCTCCATTTTGATGAATCAGCATTTTGCAACAGAAAAATTCTTTGTAGGAAAATTTTTGATCAGTTCCACTGTTTGGGGACTTCTGTTTGTGTTGTTCCTTCATGGCTGATTTAGCTCCGCAGTGCACACAGTAGAAAAGCTTCATTTTTTTTTAGAAAGGTAAGCTGATATAATTTGAACATACTGAGAGCCAAATCCTCATCTGATATAAATCGGCGTAATTCCATTGAAGTCAACATAGCTACATGGATTTACCCCGGAAGAGGATCTGCCACACAGAGAAGAGCTGTTCAGTACAGAAATGTCATTGTTAGTTACTTTTCTCACCACAGAAGCAATCACCTGCCCTTTAAGAAATTGGTTAAAACAAAATACAAGCATCAATGCTATGAATATTAATCATTTTTCTGTATGTCGAACAGATAGTGTGGCACCATGTGTTAAAAAACCAACCATTAATATTATTTTTATTTTTCCATCATTTGTGGAAACTCTAACTCTAAAAAGAAATGTTTTTATTTTATTCATTCTTGTTAAGTTATTCCTTCTCCCCATAAAAGAATATTGGGAAATGGCTGTCTATATTCTCTACTGAAAATACTGAAAGTAAGAAAAAAAAACTCAGCATCACTTTTTCAATTTCAGTCGCTAATTTTAGTAAGCAAATCACTGAGATTTTTTCAAAACAAGAAAATTGCAATTGGACATTCCCTAATATTAGAGCTGGTTGAAAATATTCTGTCAAAACTGTTTTTCAGGAGAAAATTGTACTTTCAACTGAACTAAATTTTTCACTAAATGTCTGCTCTTTTGCAGAAAATTTTGATATTTCACCCCCTTCCAAAAAAAAAACCACACACAAAAAAACATTTTTAACCACAAAACAAACATTTTGATTCAAAACTGTATCGCAGTGTCTCATGGGAACTGTAGTTTGGATGCTCTATGCTTCCATTCTCCTCTATTTGTTGGGCTTTTTGTCTGGACTACATTTTTCATGAAGCACCATGCCTAGGAATTCCTATGTTACAGCCCTTCACCTCACCAAGACAGGAGGAAAAGGAGCACCATGGGAGATGGCTAGTGAGCCAGGTCTGTAGAAGAGAATGAGAGCATAAGGCACAAGAACTACAACTCCCATGAGGCATTGCAGAACTATTTTGAATCAAAATATCTGCTTTTGGATAAAATATTTTTAATATATATTTTACTAAAATGTTAAAATTTTCCCAGGGAAAAAATCTCTTCTGACCAACTCTACATAGTATATATGAAAAAAATGTAAGTATAGGTGGCTCCAGGGCTTGTCTGAAAAGAAGTATGCATTGTACAACTCCCACAGATCCGAGTTGAGGCATAAAACACTGCTGGGTAGCTATCTACAAATGGTAGACTAGTATAAATGTAAGAGCAATGTCCAAAGTTTTAAGGACAGTGGTCTTGCAAAATAAGCTAATTTATTAATACTACCATTACCACCACCTTGAAGTCATATAATATCTTTAGAAATCTCAATATAGTTGGCAAACATTAAAGAATTAAGCCTCAAGACACCTCTGTGAGGAAAGAATCTCCAATTTAAAAATAGGGAAACGAAGAGAGAGAGAAAGAGATTAAATGATTTACCCAAAAGCACATAGGGACGAGAATGTCAATCTCCTGACTCCCAAACCACTGCCTTAACCTCAAGACAATCCTTCCTCTTTAAAACCAAATGCCAATTTGGTGTAACTTTAAATTTAAATAAAGAAAGTATCACCTGGTAATAATTGAAGGGACCTGCGATATGCCACCACTTTCGTCCAGACTCTAATACATCTGCTACCCTTGAATTGGCAGCAGCTCTCAGCACTGTGCTCAAACAATATTATTAGGCACCTGAAATATGCTAAAGGGACTAAACCACTCTTTTTTTTTTTGTCTAGGCCCAGATCTTGATCTGCCAATTCCTCAGTGCAAAATGCAGTCAGAGATGTGAGACTTGGCTGGGTTTCATGATGCATAAACACCATCGGTAGCTTGAGACCAGAACCCTTTTCATGTAAGTACTATGTGGTTCCACCAACTCCTACCCCTACTCCAGGCATGGAATCTTGGCTATCTTGGGCTCTGGACAAGGAAGTTGAGAGGCTCTGTGTATAGGCAATGGAAGGTGGGGTAAAATTTCCAATCAGTAAAAATAACGAGGAGTCCTTGTGGCACTTTAAAGACTAAAATTTATTTGGGATAAGCTTTCGTGGACTAAAACCCACTTCATCAGATACATGGAGCACGAAAGCTTATGCCCAAATACAATTGTTAGTCCCTAAGGTGACACAAGGACTCCTCACTGTTTTTGCTGATACAGACTAACACGGCTACCACTCTAAAACCTGTTTCCAGTCAGTGACAACCTTAAAGAAAGCACCTGCCCCAGGGCATTCCTGTAGGACATCTCCAGAACACACATGTTAGCTGGGAAAGACAATGGGGCCCTACTGGGTCAAAGATCTCCCCTTCTTACAATCAGAAAGGAAAAGGGGAAAAGACCTTCACTTAATCTCTCAAAAGGAAGATTAAACAGGAGTGAAACCTAAAGCTTCCAGGGCACTAGACTTCTAATTTGGAATTACAGCTTGGTTAGAGATTTACACTCAACTTTTTAGGGGTCACTTGTAGGTATAGGGGGATATTTAATTTTCTATATCCCTCCAGTCCTCAGTCTTTCTGCTCAAAGTGCCATGATGTGGAAATAGGTTGTTCACTAGAGGCCTGATCCAAAGCCCATTGAAATCAATGAGAGTCTTTCCACTGACTTAAATAGGTTTTGGAACAGGGTGTAGGAACTGCTAACTACATCTTGTTGGGCACCGGTTATGGCACAGCCATCAGACGGTAACTAGTTTTGATCACTGCTGGTCTTCACCATATCCAGCCCATTCATCTGGAAGTGAAATATTCTACAGCCACCCACTACACTCCTAAATCATTCAGATCCACCTCCCCTTGATCTTTACACTACTGGCAAAAAGTCCCTCCCCACCTCCAACTTCCCCCACATTTTCCAAGATAATAAATAAAATATAATAAATAATAATAATAATAGTTAAAATAATAAATTGAAAATAAGGTTTCTCTGGTTGACTTTCCCCAGCCATCAAGTTTGAAAGGCAAACTCTCCCATTACATCTGATTTATCGATGGCTCCATGGATCCCCTACCTGCCTTGTTCCCTCCCCACGTCCCAGTGTTCCTGGACTGATGTCTAGTGGAAAGGCAGACACTACAGCTATAATAAGGCAAATGCATGTACCAATTACCTGTTGTAACTGCTTCAGCCATAGGATGACATTGGATTTGCTACAAATGTAGCAAGGGGAGAATCATAGAATATCAGGGGTGAAAGGGACCTCAGGAGGTCATCTAGTCCAACTCCCTGCTCAAAGCAGGACCAATCCCCAACTAAATCTGGAGGGGCGGATAAATATTAGAACTCCAAATGGCACTAGCCAAATCAAAAAAACACTGGTTTGGGGGAGCACTGTGGGGAGGTCTGAGAAGGAAGTGCTGTTGCTCTGCAGATACTGTTTGCAGAGCAGGACCAGTGCTACCATTAAGGAGAACTAGGTGGTTGCCTAAGGCGCCAAGATTTGGGGGCGGCAAAAAGCAGTGGCCCCAATTTTTTTACAGCGTTCCTCCCCGAGTGCGCGGTCGCTGCTCCACTTCTCCCACCTCCCAGGCTTGCAGTGCCAATCAGCTGTTTGGCACCACAAGCCTGGGAGGAGAATTAGAGCGGGGGCGGCGTGCTCGGGGAAGAGGCAGAGCAGTGGTGAGCTGGGGTGGGGAGGTGCCGCACGGCTCCCCTGGCTGGGGGGCTGGGGAGCTGCTGCGGGGGAGCCTCAGGGCTCCCTGCCCCAGCTCACCTCTGCTACACCCCCTCCCCGAGCACACCATCACTGCTCCACTTCTCCCATCTCCCAGACTTGCGGTGCCAATCAGCTGTTTGGCACCACAAGCCTGGGAGGGGAGGAGAATTATAGCAGGGGCGGCGTGCTCAGGGAGGAGGCGGAGCAGAGGTGAGCTGGGGTGGGGAGCTGGCGCACGGCTCCCTGAGAGGGGGGAGCTGCCGCAGGGCTGGGGGGCGGCGTGCAAGGTGGAAGTTTCACCTAGGGCGCGAAACATCCTTGCACCGGCCCTGTTGCAGAGGCAGGCCTTTGGCATAGCATTCTGCTGGGTGCCAAAAAATGGCAGATGAACAGTGTACAAGTCACATGCAGTTTACTCTGGGAAGCTTTTTATTAACATAGCCCTGTCTCCAGAGGTGATCTCCAGCATCAACTATTTGCCATAACTATGAAGTGCTGAAGTAAGAGTAGCCATTAGGAGTAGTTTATTACTCTTCTTGTATTTTAATCTCATTAAAAAATAAGTAATTCAATGAAGAAATGTTGTTTCAGCCAAAAAATACCCTCCCCCCCACTGCCACACAGTTTAATTTTGATCCTGTAATTTGCTGAAATGAAAATTACACTCCCCCATAAGAGAGGGTGGCTTCTTTTTTTTTTTTTTTTTTTTTGGTGATAGCTTGTTTATTTTTCTACACCTAAAAATAAATAAATAA
Source organism: Chrysemys picta bellii (assembly GCF_011386835.1). Classification (NCBI taxonomy): domain Eukaryota; kingdom Metazoa; phylum Chordata; order Testudines; family Emydidae; genus Chrysemys; species Chrysemys picta. The sequence goes on from NC_088796.1 coordinate 115,246,245, forward strand.
AATAAAATGAAAAGTAACAGAGTCAATAAAAGGACCAAGCAGTGCATTGCATCCAAGCACAGAGGAAATGAGAAATACCAAGTGAACCTAGTCCAGCTTGTTGGTGATACAATGTAACGATCCATTTGGGGGAGCTACTGGGTTATTCATTGCCCAATGGATAATGGAATGCCAAGTAATTAATTAAGGAAAAGTAGCTTGCTTGCAACCTGGCTGACATTGGAAATTAGCCCTGATTCCAGCAATCTATGGCCTCCCTTCTGATATAGCTGCACAGGTGCATATCCCAAGTGTGGACCAGGGAAGTTACTATTTGCTCCAGTGGAGTTTACCCGGGTTTGGGGATAAACTCAGCTGATCCAAATTGTGGCTTTCCTTGTCTGGAGAGCATTTAGAATTCACACTGGTGCATATTGTGATGCTCCCAGGGGTACCCTGAGGCACATTGCTACCACCTGTCCATAGCTTGCGGAAGCTTTGTCTGTGCCTGGCAGGGGTCAGCTCTCTGACTCCACCAGCCATATGCAACACAAACACCCACCTCTCAGCCTATGCAGACTCCACCATCCCTTTATAGGCTAGCTATAGATGCACTCCAACACCCTAGTCCTCCGAGCATCTCTGGTGTCCAGCCCCAATCATACTCCCAGAATTACCAGATCCTCTGTTCCTAAATGAAGAGTACACCAAAGCTTACGAGTTATGTGCTGGATCACAGCTCCACTTAACACACAGCCCTTATATTTGTTTATAGAGAAAACAAGCATAAATTCATTTAACAAAGAACAGGGATTCACATGATAGCAAACAAATATTGGAAACAAAGGATCACATGTAAAACAAAATCATAACACACATTCTAGAACCTAAGCATAATTAACGAGATCCCCTCTTCTCTAATAAGGCATTGCTTACCCAAAGGCCTTCTCACTGTGTTTTTCAACCAGGATGTCTGAGGCCCTCCTGTCATAAGACCAAACCCACTGTCAGTTTGTGTCCCCAGATGGAGGATGCCAGGGCATCTCTCTGTATCTCTAGCTACATTAGACCAGTCGTTTGTTCTTCACTGGTAAACAGCTTCCCCCTCATCACTGTTCACCTCTTCCTGTTAATTTCTTCTCCTTAAATCCGCACAATCTCTTCAGTAGTGTTTGACTCTGTATGCAAATATATTTCCATTGTTAGACACACAATATATGCAGTGTTGTGACCACTTCACCTTGACTGGTCCCTTGAAATATGTGTTAACTTCTTATGCTAAACAATCTGTTGCACCTCGTATTTAGCTGTGACACTGAATACATTTCCCAGACCTGACCAACAGCTCTGTGTAGCTCAGAAGCTTGTTTCTCTCTCACCAATAGAAGTTGATCCAATAAAAGGTATTACCTCACCCACAATACACAGTAGTCAGCCAGGGAAATAAGTGTCTCCCACCTTGTGTCTGGAGGAACCTATCTTAAGGCATGTTAACTCTGGGTGACCTGCCCTTAATGTCAAGGCTTTAAGAACATATTTTCCAAATTCTGCAAATACTTAAGCATGTGCATAACTCTACTCACAAGAATACTCCAATTTAAGTCAAGATCAATAGAACTATTCAATGGGTGAGTGGGTAAGGTTTACATGTTTAAATGTTTGGTGTTGACATGTGTATATGTGTGGATCCATCTAGACACACAGAAATCAGAAACAGATATATAACATTTCTTTTTGTGTACATATGTATATTTCTGTACATATGTACTTATTCTATTTTCCCTTTCCTCCCATTTTGTCCCTCTACATTTGTTTTCCACTCTGCTTGCTCTGGGCCCTCTCTTCACCCTAATTTTTCAACTGCTCTCCCTCTCAACCCAAGTCTTACCTATATTTAAAGCAAAGCCATTAACATTTGAGTCCAAATCTTTGAACCTCTGATGTGTGAGTGAACTTGTAATTAGGCAACAATAAGTTCACCTTTTCTTTCCCTAGTTTCTCCCACTGCCTTTATAACAGGGGTGGGCCACATACTTCCCTTCTTCCTCACTGTGGTAGAGGTGAGCCAAGGTCTGGCCAATGTGGCCTTAATTCATGGAAGGAGTAAGAGGATCCTTGATACCTCATATGTCCCCTAAAGACTAAAGAAGTCCCTTTATACAGCACTGGGTGGTTTAGTCTATGCAGGATTTTAGGGATTAGAGCCAGCCAGAGGGAGAGCATTCTGGGATTACTCAATGTTCCATGCTCTACTTTTGAACCCAGAGGATTTTGCACCAAAGTGGAGCTGCTAGGTGGGATCAGAGAGGGCAGGGAGAGCAAGAGAATCAGTGGGATCCCTCGTTTGTTCTTAGACTCAGCATCAGCATAGAGTTCAAGGACCACTTTGCCCCCCTACATGAATAGAGGACACATTTTTCCAGAAAGGAAAAATGAGGTCAGAAAGCATTGCAGACAAGCTGCCTCTTCTTGCCATTTCCTGGAGACTGACAGAGTGAGAAGTGGATTTCCTCACAAATCTTTAGGTGATTCATGATCAGCTAGCCATATCTCATCCTCCTCCATATTACCACACACCCAAAGGCCAAGGGGGCAATGCAGCAGGTTCTGTGTGGCAGCAGTTCTTCTCTTGACATTTCCTTTCCACAGAAAAAAAAAAGGTGGAAGGGAAATGTCAAAACTTAATTTGGCTGTACCCTCAGGACTCTATTTCTGCAGCAAGTCTGTTGTTCACAGGAAAAGAGAGAAATGCAGTATTTGGTGCTAGATAGTAGCTCACATTTCATCCTCCCTTAGGATATTTTATTCAGTCCATTAAACATTTCCAGTTTTGTTCTGGGCCACTGCAGCAACAAAAAGCCGTCTATTACATCACTTCCTTCCTCTTGTGGACTTAACTATTACCTCTCTCGAGAAAGCATTCAGCAGTAAACTACCACACACACTGGAAAATGAGGTGAAGAGAAAACATTCTCAATTACTTAAAACTGACAGACTTGAAAGGCTGCCCACAGTTAGGGCTACAGTGGAATTCTTTTATAAGAAGGATCAATTTTGGCAACCCCAATCTAAGTGACCACTGCATCCATATCTACAGAGTACTGAAATTCTTAAATCATGCATACAGAGAGAACTTCTGTCATGCAGGGACAGCCTGAGTTCTACTATCCATTTTAATGCCATTGCAGAACTATCTGGTCAATGTTATTACTGGCTCTAAATAGAACTCCCTACAAGATAGAGCAACAGCAGATAAGATGCATTCAGAGAGGTGTGAAATGCTCATCTATAAAGTGTCTGTAAGGTTAACATATGTATTTTTGTCTTGTAAAAAGAACCATGTGCGCTTACTGCAATGTATAAATATTAATTACTTGCAGACAGTAAGGCATCAAGCTAAAAACAATTTCAGGGTCATGCATTAAGGAGGCATCCTAGTTGAAGCCATATTTAGGTTTTCCCTTATAAAATAGGAGGCAGAATCACTATTCAAACATACATTATTCTTAAACATAGTCTCTTTCAAGCCAGAGGACAAGCATTAATTTTCACAATTTTTAAAGTCTTCTTGGTAGAGTTCTAAAAGAAGGTGTATGTGTGTGTGTGTGTGTGTTTGCACAACTTAGCCATAGTTTGCATATAATCACCCACTTACTCCAGCCTATGTTGTTTCTTTGGACATGAGGAAGGGTTATTGAATACCTAATGCATACCTCAGGCTTCCCTTTAGCTAGGAATACCTATGTTTAAAAGTGAATCATATTTGAAACACTAGAGAAAATAATCGGAGTTTTAAATGGCAAGAAAGTAAAGCTGTTGTGACCCTAAACAGAGTTTGCAAAACAATCTCACTCCAGAACTCATCAATCCCTAACTGTATTGAGTTTAGTAAACAGTATTGTAGTATAAAGTACTAAGTTGAATAACACTGTGGAGGGGAATGTTGGGGCTTCCATTGTGAATATTTGTGGTCAGCTATATATTCTGCAACAGAGTACCGATGTTTGTTGTTGTGACATACAGGGCTAGTCTACACTATCCACCCGGATCAGCGGGTAGAAATTGATCTCTCAGGGATCGATTTATCGCCTCTCATCTAGATGGATAAATCGATCCCCGAATCGACGTGCGTACTCCCACCTCGTCAGGAGGGGTAAGCGCCGTCGACAGGGGAGCCGCAGCAGTCGATTTGCCACTGTCCTCACAGCGGGATAAGTCAAATAGGATTGAATTTGCGTATCTTAAAACGTCCCCCCCCCCCCCCCAAGTGTAGACCTAGCCTAAGTATATTGCTATTACACCTTAACCAGCATCTTCACATCTTGATATGTAGTAATGATGTGACTGGTGGGAATAAAGCCCATTCCAGGATACCAATATATATTGATAAAGACTTTAATCAAAGAAAACAATAGGCTTGATCAGGGCCGTCCTTAGGATTTATGGGGCCCTACCCAGTATTATTAAACTGGTGTCCCTATGCTCCACTGAAGGTGGTCACCAGCCAGCACCACTGACCCCCCCATCCCCATCCACGGACCCCCAGAGTCCCCTCCCCCCCCGTTGCTGACACACACCGAGCTTCGAAAGCAGCAGATGTTGTGGCAGTGCCTCAAGGCAGGCTTCATGCTGTCACATGGGGGCTGCATCTTGCCAGAGCACACAGCCCTCCTGCAGCTCCTGGCCACTCCTGGCTCACCATCAGCATTTTGACAGGAAGTACCAAGCAGTAATAACAACAACAATAATACAAGTGTGAATGTGTGTGCATGTGTGTGAGAGAGAGAGACAATCTGAATTGGTGGACTGTGACTCGTGAGAGGCAGAGTGTATGTGGGTGTGAGAGCCAGTCTCTGTGTGAGAGAGACTGTGTGTGTGTTAGGGAAGTGTGAGAGACAGTGAGCGCACTTTAAGTCACTTTAAGTCCCCTCTCCTTCACTCCCCCACGCTGACTCACATTGAAGTTTCACTCTTCCTGTCCTGGCCCTCGCCAGAGACCGAGTGGCTCAGCCAGGCAGGGTCCAGCGAGGGACTCCACTCTGGGCTCCGCGGGGCTGGAGTGGCAGAGCTGGAGGCTGGAGCCTGAGGGAGGGGGTGGGGTTGTGGGTGGGGAGAAGCCCGCCGGCCCAGCACGGGGGAGGGACCAGAGAAAAGGGGGTTCCAGCCACGGTCAGTGAGGGGAATGGTGCCCCAAATTTTCCAGTGCCCCACGCAGCTGCATATGCTGTGTATGCCTAGGGATGGCTCTGGGCTTGATTCTCCACAGCCTTGCACATTGTGCAAATCATTTACAGTTCTGTACACTGAGAGCAAAGTGAATGTAAAACACTCACAACTCAGAATGGGGGCGTTTATTATGCACTTTGCATAGCTGTAAATGAAGGTGCAAAGCTGTGGAGAATCAGGACCAGTCAGGCCAAAAGATTCTTAGATAATTGTACAATTAGTCTACATTTGTGATTTCCTTCAACTTTGTTTCAGCTGCACATTTGGAGTGGTAATTACTTAAGAGCTGCATGGCTCACAAGAGACTGACTGGCAACCCTCCCATGAAGTGTCTTGTCTTTCAAACGTAATGCAACTTAAAACCCTGTTTTTTTGCGCCGGGGGGGGGGGGGGGGGGGGACACACACACCAAAAACAGGCAATTACTGCTATTGTTCACATTTGACTGAGATTAAAATAAGAGTGAAAAGGGAATGATTTGATTTTTTTTTTCAAAAATCTGGTATTGCACTGATTAAGAGATAAATAGCAAAATAAATTTCAAATAGTAGCAAAGAGAAATCCATACAGTGCATATAATCAGTATCAATGATATTCCTCGTGCTGCTTTTGTCCAAATTAGGCCTCAGTTCAGAAAAGTATCCCTCTTGAGGACTTCACTTTTATACATGCCTAAAGTTAAGAATGTGCTTAAATTGTGTTCTGAATAGGAAGGTATTGACGCACATAGGTAAGTCATTTCCTGTATCAGGGCCTTACAATATATTCCTCTCAGGGCAGAGATCTGAGGCCATTCTCTCCTCTCATGTATACTAAATGGAATAAATCCTGAGAGGGGCTACTGTGGATTTATTCCAGGGTAACAGGCACTAAATTTAACACCTGCTCTTGTTACAGTCTTTAAAGCACTAGGGGTACTTATGGCATGAAACAACAGTGTATTCAGTGCTAGTAGTAGTATTACTGTTATTTATTATTTAGTTTGTGGCAGTTATTAAGATGCGCTAGCTCAGTGGTCCCCAGACTGTGGGTCACACCTAGGGTTGCCAACTTTCTAATTGCAGAAAACTGAACACCCTTGCCCTGCCCCTTCTCTGAGGCCCCTCCCTCCATAGCTCACTCTCCTCCACCCTCGCTCACTCACTCATTTTCACTGGGCTCAGGCATGGGGTGGGGTGTGGGAGGGGATGAGGGCTCTGGGGTGGGATGGGGGGCTTTGAGGTGCAGGAGGGGGCTCTGGGCCTGGGCAGGGGGTTGGGGTGTGGGAAGGGGTTCCTGGTGTGGGCCCCGGGCGGTGCTCACCTCAGGCGGCTCCCAGGAAGTGGCAACATGTCCCTCTAGCTCCTAGGTGGAGGGGTGGCCACAGGGGCTCCGCATGCTGCCCCCGTCCGCAGGCACCGAGCCTGCAGTTCCCAATAGCCAATGAGCCACAGCGCTGGCTCTGCCTGTGCCCCCCGCCTCCTGTGGGGAAGGGGTGGACCATGTAAGTGAGGGGTGTAACCAAAAAAGTTAACATGTTTACCTTCTACCAGCTCTCTCTTTCTGGCACTCTGCTTTTCTGCTAAGAAGGTACAGTGTAAGGGGAGAATTTTCATGTATCGAAAGGCATTCTCCTTTACAGATCACCTATAAAATCTGAAATGGACATATAAACCTGTCACCCAACCTCTCCACCACACCCCACAACACCTTCACCAACGTAATGTATCACTCATCCATCTAAGAATAAGATGCATAGTAACTTCAGTAGTTCTCATCAATACCTGTTAACAATACTGTACATTACAGCAATTGATATACCAAATAAGCAGTACTTTCTCAGGCTTGCCCTAGCCAGCTCATGCATAGGGGAGGCACAATCTACCTCTCCTTTGTCCCTTCACCAGTCCTAATCTGGCCCAAAGTGCAAGACAAAGGAGAATCAGGCCTAGGATCTCTGTAAACTGAGATAACATTCTGTTCATTTAAGGCAGTGAATTATGTAGGAATATAAAAGTCTAGTGTATTGCAGTAACAACAGAACAAATGGGAATTATCCATGATATATATTTAGGGGAAATGGGCTAAAAAGGAGAGAAATTTGATTTAAGAAAAGTGTATCAACTCTGATGACTGACAGGTTAAGTTAGCAACTGAGTCTAATGGCCTGATTGTTTCTGGCTCCCGAGAGTGTGTGCAGGAAGGGGCACAAGAAATCTTTCCCTCTGTGGTGCATGCTGCACAACCCCAGAGATATTTGCCATCCTTATGACTATTTGCCACAAGGTCCAAGATTACCCCACGGGGGGGGGGGGTAGAGGGATGGGCGGAGCAGAACTATGGCACTAGGAAGTTCAGTGCGGAATTGAGCCTCCTGAATGGACAATCTTTCCTTAACTTCTCCCTCAGACACTGCAGCTCCTACTCGGGGTTTAATGTAATGGCACTATCTATAGTTAAGGGAGTCTTTCCTTTGCCTTCAAAGGACTACATTATGAAAGCTGTAAAACAGTATTATTGCTACAATTCTGTCTCCCATGTAACCAAATGTAGATAACAGTTTTGCAAGATCTTCTAACAATTCCAAGGGAAGGAGATCATGGCTAACATCTTTTATTTTCTGTATGATTTATTTGTCATTGCTTAACTGCATTAGAAGTCTTTTGTGTGCATGTGTGTGAAAATTCAAAGTGCCTTCCAGGATTAATTTTTATGGTTAATTTACTTGTTTCTGACATTTTGAACTGTCTAGCTCAAAAGTTTGTCTCTTTCACCAGGAGAATTCAGCCTCTCTAATACCTTGGTAGAACATGGCTACCAAGAGCACTGCAAACAACATGTGTGAAGAGAGCATTATTAGGCCTGTCCTCTAGTGTGAAGCAGGTAAAATGTGGTTTGAGTGACATCTTGTCTACTCATTGTGGGTTAGGAAGTAGACTGGAAGCTCTGCTCCTGTGAGATGCTACTGGGAAACCCGAGGGTGCACAGAGTGAAACACCCATAAGGGAACAGGTACCATCACTGAAAGAAATAATATTTTGGACATACCATCGCAAAAGAAGCTGCAAAGGAATAAAGGTTTGAAATATTTAAAATCCTTCTTAATTGTGTATACTGAGACATTTACTTTCAAATTCCATATTTTTCTCAGTTTCAGTGCTCAGTAATATATTTTAAAAAGGCTCCATGATTTGTCTCATTCTAAAAAGCTCACCTTCGGCATACAGAACTTGGCATAACCAAAACAGGGCACAAAACCTTTTTATAATACCAGAAAAGAGAAAAACAGTAGAGTCCTTATACATTATTAACTAAAACTTTGCAAAAGTTTGTTTTCATTTCAGTTCCCAGCCTGAAGGCTCACCTGAAGAAAGCACTGCTCTGGCAAGTAAAATGCACCAGCCAATAAAATATATGCAGGCAGCCTATGCATATTGTAATGGGTTGGACCCCACCTTCCAGGGTGCCACCTGATGTATTGGGGTTTCACTGAGCCTGCCTTCTCCACCAGCCTGGGCTCTCTTACAGTTTTTTACAGAGCTAGGCTCTCTGGCCTCCTCCAGCACACACACCAGTAGGTACACACCCAGCTGAAGAATCACACAGAGTATGCATGGGAAGACTCAACTAGGAAACTGACCAGCACTCAAGTGCACACCCCTTCTGGCGAGTAAACCCAAAATTGTATTGTCTTGCGCTGCACAGAAATCTGTACAGTGTAAGCTCATTAAATTCGCTCCCTCCCTCAATGTGGAGGAAGATATGCACAGCTTTCTGCACCCCCCGTTATGAATTGCATAAACTGGGTTTTAGGAAACAAAACAAGCTTATTAACTACAAAGGCTACATTTTAAGTGATTATAAGGGACAGCAAACAGATCAAAGCAGATTATTGAGCAAATAAAACAAAACACACAAACTAAGCTTAATACACTAAATTAACTGGTTAATAGCAAATTCTCACCCTGAATGTTGTTTCAAGCAGGTTACAGAGTTTCTTGACGGTAAACTGCACTGCTTGCAGCTTAAATCTCCAGGTATTCCTTTCACAGGCTAGACCTTTCTCGTCTGGGCTCAGCACCTGCTTGCTTCCCACCACCCCAAGCGTAGTTCCTTTGTTTCAAGCAGTCTTCCTTCTTGAGCAGGGAGACAGTGGAGAAGAACCTTGATTGCCTCACTTTCCTGCCTTAAATAGGATTTATATATGACGGGAAGCCTTTGTCTCTCAGTGTGATTCCCCCCTCTCCCCAGTGGAAAAATACCAGAAGTCCAAGATGGAATCCAGTGCCAGGTGACATCATCACGTGAACCTGAAATGTCAAAGCAGCATCCCAGGAAGTTTCTCAGGAAGGTGGGAGAATAGCATCTTCAGAGTTCTATTGTTTTCCCAAATGGCCCATCCAGGCTGATTGCCTACTGTCTGCTGGGCATTCCCCAAGTATAAACACAGTTGCAATTGTTACATAGACAATATTTCTAACTTCAGATACAGAAATGATACATGCATACAAATAGGATAATCATAATCTTTACAATGATACCTCACATGATCCATCTTCCATAAAACATATCTTAATTATGTCATATTCATATCATAAGCATATCTCTATGAATAATATGTAGTGTCACTCACACATATCTCCTGCTTCCTATTATAATAAGAAGGATTTTAAAAAAGCCAAAGCCTATGTTGTTGTTTTAGCAACATATCCTGCCCTCTGGTATGAGAACCCAGTTCCCAATAAGTTTTATGGAATAGCTGGGAGTAGAATTTAGTTTTTAGGTTTTTATTTCTTTAATAATCTCTCGTTTGAAACTTTAAAAAATCTGCATGTCAGGGTCACCCTTTGTATATGTCTCTAGCCATTACTCAGCCACCAAGCTGGTGCTACTCAAAGTTTTGTGGATAATGAGGCTTAGAAAGAACTCTCAACTATTAATTGGATAGCAAATGTCTAGCTTTCCGCCCAAACCTCTGAACCTACTCTGCCTCTCTGTATTCCTGTAAAAAGCTTACAGTGCCTTCAGAGAAGAGTAAAACTGTTGCCCTTTTTTCTCTGGCAAGCAAACTAAAAACAAAATAGCAAGAGTCCTAATTCAGTAACAAGCCCTAGTATTACTCTTGCTTCAAAGAACTACTAACAATGTCCAGATTGGCAGGAGCGTTCTCTAGCCGCTTTTATCCAACTCAAAGCTGCAAGTTCACAAACAAGAGCTGCTCATGCTGCAACAATAAATATGGAAGCAACAATAACACGTCATCCACCTGTCCTTTGCATATGTTATTTGAAGCTGAGCTCTTAAAGAATTCCATCTTAAGAACGGAAAACAGTTTTTGTGCCCCTTATGGGAACAAGTCTGCCCATGGCTTCTCAACTGGCTATGACTGTGGCTTTCAAATGAACAGTGGCCTAATAAAAAAGCCTAGGGCTGAGATTTTGAAAGCATTCTAGAGGATTTAGACCAATATTTTCCATTCACTTTAATGGAAGTTATTTGTCTAAATCCCCTAGACTGCTTAGAAAATCTGTTTACATTCAGAATTGCGTTCTTAAATGTGAACCAAATTAAACAGAATCACAACGGTGCCAAAAAGTAATACTCATACCTATTTGATATATTTGATTTAGAAAAGGAAGGATTTAGGGAAGTCATTCAAGGCAAACAAATATTTACTTTATTAATCTGGAAAGATAAGGGGAGAAATGAGTTTGTGCCCACTAAAACAGATGTTTAAAATATACACGATGTCTAAATTACCTAATTTCTGGCAAGAATTTTGTAATAATTTCACAAAAAATATGGGAAGTACTTTAAAAAAAAATCATATAACTCACAGTTAGCTAATGTTTTGTAATCACCGAGGAATGAGAGATGAGCTGTTCTAATAAGCCTGTAAAATGCAGCCAAGCATCTGTAAACCCACGAAAATACCCCCGTAAAGAAAATCTACCATCTTTTAGGAACCATATAAAACTTTAGATAATGGCGCTTTCCAGAAAAATCATGAAACACTTTTTGCAAAATAGTTAATTTAGTCAAAACCCCAGGTATCTAGCAAAAAACAGTTTTGATGCGAAATTTTCTAGCAGCCCTACTCAGGAATTTAACAATCTCTTGCTTCCCACCCAAACACACAACATGCTGAATGCTTTGCTGGTGCACATATGTGAACATTACAACTTCAACAACAAAAAATAATTAATTAGGGTTTTGCATTATATTGTGAGGCAGCTAACTGATGTGTGGAATGTTTCCTGCGGCAAGCAGGTGGGATTTCCCTGTGAACATGAGGACCCTGTCACTGTCAGTGGAAATTTGATGTGTGGGCTTTTAGTTAAGGTTTAAATGTGGCTCATAACTTGGCATGTCCTTACATTTTAGTGTTTACATGGGTTGGGGGTGGGGATGGCTCACTTAGCCCACCATAATCCCTTTTAAATAAGTTTTTGTTTGTGGAATTACTACTTAATTCATCTAAGTGACTTGAGGGATTACAGTGTAAACACAATAGAATTAATGCAAGTAATTGCTAAAAATACACACATAATATATGAACCCAAGGGATAATCATAATAAAATAGTTCCTTAAAGTAGTGAACTTTCTGGTTATATGAAGAAATGGTATTTAGTTATTAAAAATGCATATTCAAAATGCATAATCACATAGTGTAATTACACTTCCACTGTATTGTAAAGTGCAAACAAAGTTTTTATGCGAAGTATCACGTGTTCACCATAGCACAACAGTAGCATTAGAATTGCAACCACATGTATACATTGTATGTTAGATGCCTCTTGGCTCTGCCATTAACTCACCCCATGACATGGGGCAAGTTACTCTACATAGCTGTACCTCAGTTTCCCCATATGTAAAATGGAATTAATATTAATAGTGCTTTGAAATGCATGATTTTTTAAAGTGTTCCGTGAGGCTGATCAAAATTTTCAATATCAAAATGATTTTTCCCCAATGTTTCATAGAAATTTCAAATTTAAGCAAAAAAAAAAATCATCAAAATGTTCATGAATTTTATCTGCTTTTTTTCCCAAACAGCTGTAGGCTTATGTACATTTAAATTATTAGTATTATATAACCCTTCTTCCAGGTGGAGCCGCAGCAACCAGGGCTGGATTCAGTAATAGCGGTTCCTTTACAACAGTAGAACACAGAACTGGCTCGAGCCCCCACCCAGTAACCTGGGAAAATTTCACACCACCCCGGACACTTTTGAGGGGCAATACTTTAAGAACATAAGAATGGCTGTGCTGGGTCAGACCAAAGGTCCATCCTTGCCAGTATCCTGTCTGCCGACAGTGACCAATGCCAGGTGCCCCAGAGGAAGTGAACTTAACAGGTAATGATCAAGTGATCTCTCTCCTGCTATCCATCTCCATCCTCTGACAAACAGAGGCTAGGGACACCATTCTTTACCCATCCTGGCTAATTGCCATTAATGGACTTAACCTCCATGAATTTATCTAGTTCTCTTTTAAACCCTGTTATAGTCCTAGCCTTCACAACCTCCTCAGGCAAGGAGTTCCACAGGTTGACTGTGCGCTATGTGAAGAAGAACTTCCTTTTATTTGTTTTAAACTTGCTGCCCATTACTTTAATTTGGTGGCCCCTAATTCTTATATTGTGGGAACAAGTAAATAAATTTTCCTTATTCACTTTCTCCACACCACTCATGATTTTATATACCTCTATCAGATCCCCCCTTAGTCTCTTTTCCAAGCTGAAAAGTCCTAGCCTCTTTAATCTCTCCTCATATGGGACCCATTCCAAACCCCTAATCATTTTAGTTGGCCTTCTCTGAACCTTTTCTAATGCCAGTATATCTTTTTTGAGATGAGGAGACCACATCTGTATGCAGAATTCGAGATGAGGGCGTACCATTGATTTATATAAGGGCAATAATATATTCTCAGTCTTATTCTCTATCCCCTTTTTAATGATTCCTAACATACTGTTTGCTTTTTTGACTGCTGCTGCACACTGCGTGGACGTCTTCAGAGTGGGTGGGGAAGTGCCTTCTGCCTCATGTTCTTGAGTTCCACAACCAAAAGTTCATTTTCTGTGCCTCTCTCTGCTCCCTCACCATATCCCACTCACAGTGGGTGTCCTTGGTCAGTGAGGATGCAGGGTTCAGAGGTACAGCTGAGTCAGTTCACCTCCCACCTAGGGAAGAAGACACCTTGCTTGTTCTGCCATCTAAGCACTTGCTCTGGCTGGCTGTCCCGCCAGCCACAGTTCCTCATTCTGCTCCTCTTGCCGCCTCACCAGCCACCATTCCACTCGCCAGTCACCTTCTGCCACCTGCCTCTCTGCTGTGACCTCTGCATTTAGTCTCTTGAGGTTTCACCCAGCTCTCAGTGATTTTCCGCTCTTAGGCTGGACAGAAATGCTGTCCCACCACAAGTGATTGTCAGCTCTTTTGAGCATTTAAAATAACAAAAGGCTTCTAGTCGAGCCTATTTAGCTCTATCTTTGAACAGTGGGGAGGAACAGGTTAAACCAGACCAAGGATCCTTAGGGAGGGTCCACTTCTTCTGGCTGGGACACCTGTACCCAGTCCTCTTACTTTCACAAGGTCTGACATTCAAGCCCCTGGTTTAACAAGGTCCTTTCAGCCGAGGGTGATCCCCTCATTTGGGATAGGTTAAGCACAGTTCTGCTCCCTTTTATTCATACAATAAAGACAACATTGTTAACATTTCACTACCCCTGCATTCAATACTAAAAAGTGATTTGTAACTCAACACCTGCCAAAATTGATCACTTTGAACAACACCGCTCTATCTGCTGGATATCTAGGCAGAGTAGATGTGTTTATGTAAATACAGTTTGCTCCTTAAGTCTCTCCCCTTCTCAGCTAGAAGTCAGGAGAGAACTCATTCAGACCCTGCTTACAATTATTAATTTAAAAGTAGAAAATTTTCTACAAAACACAACACAGATGAGAACAAACAAAATCGTGTTTACAAATAACTTAAAATGATTAAAACAAACCAATAAAACTATTTATTTTTCCCTATTGTGCTATTATTTGAAATAAGAGAAATGGTTCAGATTCATTTTCAGGTCAACATTTTAGGTGGCGTTAGCAATTTCTACATTCATTGTATTATTAAGGAAGAACATTTATCATCATACCACTGGAATATTTGATATTAAAAAATAAGCGTATGCTGCAATTTGCCTGTTATTTAATTTTTGGGGGGTATAGTTTAGATTTTACACTTTTTTCATAATAACTGAGAAGATTAATCATTCTCTAATTATTTTATTTCTATGATGGGTTCCAGACATATGACCTAAATTCAGCCTTTGTCTCACTTTGTTTGGAACAATATGTGTTTCAATGAAATTGGATTTATTAGCATAATAAATCATACACGTGATCAATGAAAGAATATCCTATCTGTTAAGCAATTGTTTGTTTTGCTTTTTAAAGGAAGTGGCAGGATGCAAAAAACTCCTTTAATCTTGATACTGTGCTAACAAAAGACTCGCCGAGCAAGATATTTGCTGCTACGTGTACAGAGCTGCTAATGGTTAAGCTTCGTTACATCTTCAGATTGCTTCCTACTCTGGGTGATAATATATCAATGTCTCTTTAACACTGTGCCATACTTAAGCATATGGACATTTGATTGTTCCCCATTACAAGAGGTACAGTACATTTTGTTTTCGCACTTAAAAGTTTAAACGACCCCCCTTTCTTTTCTGCATGCACTGGGAGGAAGTCAACACATTTAAGTAAATGCTTTTGTTACCAGGGGAGTTGGCAGGAGGGACTGAGAAAGGAGTTTTAATAATTTAGATGTTGAGCAAAGAAACCCATGTTTGACCAGTGTATTATTCCAGAAGATGAAAGAGATACATTTTTCCACTAACAAACATGGATGTTTTGGGGATGAAGCTTTGGTCAGAATGCTGAGGTACAGGTCAAATTATTAGTTTTTGGCCAGTACAGAATACAGTAAGGCCTTGATAATGTAAAACATTTAACTTTGCACACATGTGCAATCAACAAGACTACATGTGTGCACAACATTAAGCACATGTGTAACTGTTTGCAGGATCAGTGTCTACATAGTCTTAAAGAAAGACTGGGAAAAATAAGTATGAAATCATGCAATTTAATAGTCCTCAAGAAAGAAAGCAGCCAATGCCGATAAACTAAATTGCAAAGAATAGCCAACTTCTTTTCAGGAAGGACAGTAGAAGTCTTACAGGTAATTAATTTTTACCATAGTGAAAAGGTCCTATAACATGTAATTGTTATGAAGCAAATAGGGTTCTATAGAGTTTTATAGAAATTATTCCCTATTAAATTATCTGTCTTTTCAGAGCAATGTCCCTTCTATTTTTTTATTTTTGTTTTTAAACCACCTATAGAACTACTGTTGCTGCACTGCTGAGCTATGATAGAAGTTAGTGCCTTGCAGGTCAACTTTTTATTGGAGGAGAAATCATCAGTGTAGAGTCTGGGTATACTGTGGCAACTTGTTTTATTTACACACCTACAGCAGTACTGGAACAAGGGTGGTCATAAAGACCACACAGGCAATCTCAGCCTAAATGTCAGTGACTAGTTCCAGGGAGCAACCCTGTGTCAAGAACTGACTTCAGTTAGAGAGTAAGGATGAGAGCAAACTCACTCAGCTGCTTACCACAGCCCCGCTAAAGAAAAAAATCACCACCGCACAGCATATCTTCCAAGACTTGCTCACATAGTTTAAAAATATCTGGAAAGGTTTTATAATTTAATAAATAATTATAACAGCATTTGCATCACTTCCTCTCTCTGATTTCTTTGTACAGCAAAAGGATGCCTCTCAGGTCCTTTACTGGAGATCAGGGGCGGCTCTAGGCACCAGCAAAGCAAGCAAGTGCTTGGGGCAGCCCATTTGCAGGGGTGGCAGGGATCCAGCATGGGAGCTGAGAACCAACAGGGGGCCCTGGGAGCTGTAGTTCCTTGGTTAGCTCCCTGCCTATAGAGCCAGCCCTGGAGCAGGGAAAGAACTACATTTCCCAGCATTCCCTTGGCCATTACCAAGAGGAAAGGGGGAGGGAGTGAGGAAGCTGAGACCTCATGCTGCAGCCTGCTATGAATGGAGAGCTGCACTGTGAGTAGGGATTCGATATTTTAATATTCAAAAAATAGGACACTCCATGGGGAGGGAGGGTAGCCCCACCCTGCCACCATCCACTCCCTCTGACTGCCCCCCCACAGAAACCCCAACCCATCCAACCCCCCCTGCTCCCTGTCCCCTGATCACCCCCTCCTGGGACCCCTGCCCCAACTGCCCCCCAGGACCCCACCCCCTATCTGTCCCCTGACAAACCCCTGAGACTCCCATGCCTATCCAACTACTGCCTGTCCCCTGACTGCCCCCCCGAAACCCCTGACCCCTTCTTCAACCCCCCAGCCTCCTTACCGTACCACTCAGCCCAGCATGTCTGGCTCCACGCAGTGCCAGACACGCTGCTGCATACATGCTGCCATGCTCCCCTGCGGAGCCACAGGCCCCCCGCCCGCCTCCCCAGTACCTGCCTTCCAGATTTGAACACCTCAAAATTCAGGAGTGCTCAAGTTCAGTTTGGGCGGCTGTTACTTCATTTCTCCCAAATCAAATATACTGATCCACTGTAACATGCTGTAGAAAAAGTAGGATAAAATTGAGCAAGAAATGCTTCCCAGGGGTTATTAGGAGTGGAATTGCTATTTTCAACAGCCATTGCCTTTTTTGTTTGTTTGTTTGTTTAAAAGGAAGATAGTGCTATTGCATTGGCAAATTCCCCATAGAAAGAAAGAGTGGAACAAAAGAATAATAAAGGCACCTCAACTTTTCCTCATTTATGTAGGACAGTCTTATAATATGCATCCAGATATCCTCCAATCACACAAGCTGAAAATTGTTCCACTTTGCGGCAGTTCTGTAACCATATGGGAACCAATCCTGTCTGTGTTCTGTGCACATCTAAAATTCCTGCTGAATGACCTGCCCTGGGAGCGAGTTACCAGTGACCCAGGGCTGCGGCGGAAGGAGGGTGCAGGTGGGGGGGGAGGGGTGAGCCCACGGCTGGGGCAGCAGGAGGTGTGTGTGTGTGGGGGGCGATGGTGGGGAGGGTAGGGGGAACCCAAAGCTGGGGTGGCAGGGTGTGTGTGTGTATGGTGGGTGAGAGCCCAGGGCTGGGGCAGCAGGGGGGGTGCGGTGAGCAGGGCCGGCTTTAGCAAGAGCGGGGCCCGATTCCCGGGGGCGGGGCTTGCTGTAAGCCCCGCCCCCAGGAATCAAGACACGCTCCGGGCGGGGTTGCCGGGCTTGGGTCCGACCCGGAGCCGCGCTGCGGGGGCCGCGCCGGGGGGGGGGGACCCGAGCCGCGCCGTGGGGGCCGCGCCGGGGGGGGACCCGAGCCGCGCCGCGGGGGCCGCGCCGGGGGGGGACCCGAGCCGCGCCGCGGGGGCCGCGCCGGGGGGGGACCCGAGCCGCGCCGCGGGGGCCGCGCCGCGGGGACCGAGCCAGGCCGGAGCCGACCCGAGCTGCGCCGTGGGGGCGGAGCCGAGCCGGAGCCGGGCCGCGCCGCGGGGACCGAGCCAGGCTGGAGCCGACCCGAGCTGTGCCGTAGGGGCGGAGCCAAGCCGGAGCCGGGCCGCGCCGCGGGGGCCGGGCTGGAGCCAAGCCGGGCCAGAGCCGCTGGGGCCTGCGGGAACGGGCCACGCCTCCCCGGAGCCCTTCTCGCGCCCCCACCACCCCAGCTTACCTTGTGCTGCCGGCCCGCCCCTGCTTCTTTTCAGACTTCCCGTGAATCTCTGATTCGCGGGAAGCAGGGGAGGGGGCGGAGCGTACAGGGGAGGGGAGGAGGGGGAAGTGAGCTGGGGGCGGGGTGGAGAGCTGCAGCGCGGGGCCCAATTCAGCCGAATCGGCTGAATCGGCCTAAAGCCGGCCCTGGCAGTGAGGAGCCCAGAGTTGGGACGGGGGGCAGCCAAAATTTTTTTTGCTTCGGGCGGCAAAAAAACCTAGAGCCGGCCCTGCTGGAGATCAACAGCTCCAACTCCTTTCCAGTCCCCCCACCCTATTATAACGAAAGTGATTTGATCTTTCCCTCCCAGCATGCCTTACTGCAGTCGTCCTCAGCACCCAGTTGTCCCCTTCCAGAGTATTTTGGTGTTGAGCAGGGACCAAGAGCAGGGCCATGCTGGATTTCTCACCTGCTTTAAAGAGCTTGTACACCCTGCTCTCTTATACAATTCATCATCATGTTAATTACATTTTTATTTATAGTGTACTGATGCCCAAAGTACTTATGGCAATTAACAACACATGACAGGAAATATAATCCAAAACCATCAGAACCAAACAAACCACTCAGTGCGGCAGAAAAACAATAAAACAGATTCTCTAACGACAGCAGTGGTGCAAAGGAGCCTGTAGTAGTGTTCGGCCGAAGTTCGGCCGTCAGTGGGGCTGTGGGGTGTCCCACTGCCACAGGCACATCGTTAGGGTCTCTGGCCCATAGCAGGGGCTGAGCCAAGACGTCAGAACCCAGGCCCTTAAGCCAGGGCGGAGGCAAAGTCTATAGCAGCCCAGGCCCTAGGTCAGGGCGGGGCAGCAAGCAAATAGTCGGTCCAAAACCCAGGCCTCTAAGCAGGGGCTGGGTCAGTTCGGGGCGGCCCAGGCCCTAGGTCAGGGCAGGGCAGCAAACAAATAGTCAAACAGCGGCCCAGGCTCTGAAGCAGGGGTTGGGTCAGTAGCAAATAGTCGCTCAGGTACCCAGCCTCTCTAGGCCAGGGGAAACGGGGGGAGTCTGCCACCCAAGGAGTGCGTGGCAGGGGGGACGCAGGCCCTCCCACTCCACTGCGTCCCAGCCCAGGCCCCTAGCAGTGGCGGAAACTCGCTGCTGTCAGTGAGGATCCTGGCCGCAACACACTGACATTGGCTCTTGCAGTGCAGCAGCCAGACTGGGGTCGGCTGCCCCCAGGCTACTTCCACTCTCCCCCTCGTATGGTACCTGGGCCGTCTTAGTGTCGTCGGTGCTCTCCACCAGCATTGGCTCCTCTGGGTAGGTAGCGATGGGCAGGCTCGGCTCCTCCTCGGGGTAGCTGGTACGGGGCAGGCTCGGCCAGTCCTCCTCGGGGTACCTGGCACGGGGCAGGCTTGGCCCGTCCTCCTCGGGGTACCTGGCACGGGGCAGGCTTGGCCCGTCCTCCTCGGGGTACCGGGCACGGGGCAGGCTTGGCCCGTCCTACTCGGGGTACTGGGCGAGAGGTAGGCTCGACCGGCCCGGTGAGTCAGCAGGCCGGTCGCGGCCTGCGGCTGTTTCCCAAGCGGGAGCTTGGCCACGGACGTCTGCTCTCTCCGCCGGCCTGGCCTCCACTGAGCTCTGCAGGCGGGCTTTTATACTTCCGGGTCAGGGCCGTGACTTCGGAGGGGCGGGCACCGGACCCGGTGGCTCCGCCCACGTTGGTATTAGGGGAGGTTCGGCTGTCAGCGGGGCTCTGGGGGTCTCACTGCCTCGCTACGGAGCCATTATCTAGCTGCAGATGCTCAGCAGAGAATTCCCTTGGCCTAGGGAAACTTCCTGCTGAGCATTTGCACCACAACTTGGCCCTATGTCTCTGCATTTACTGTCCCACACTGTGCCTCTCCCAGCATACCAGGCATGTCCAGGGCAGCAGCATCAAACCCTAGAATTAGTAAAAAAGTTGAAATCCTGGCACATTCAGGTTAAACTGTACACTGTACCAAAAATGTTGTCAGTTATTTTCAGTTTTGTATGCCCATTTTCTTTAAACAAAATAAATAAATAAATACAAAAGCCCTTCAACATTTCACACAGTGCTAATGGTGATCACACTAATCTGGTGCTGCTGGAATGATAGTTCCATTAAAATAGAGCAAGAAATAATGTAATGCATTTCTGGCAGCAAAACCCTATAGCCTTGAGAGCAGGTTCCAAAACATTGATTTTTTTTTAAATGTATTTTTTTTATTGAACCTGGCCCTCTAACTGAAATTCTGAACAGATTCTCAGATAATTAATTCCAAAAATAGAGAAATATATACTCTCTCTGGTTCCATGTTCTAAGGCCCTCATCCTATCAATATTCCCTTTGGCTTCACTGAGTGCAGGATCAGGTCCCTAAGTGAGAGAAGTAATTTCTTCTGAGTAAGACTTGCTTTTGAACATCTTTATTAATGTCACTTATAAATGTAACTGGCTTACAGTTAAGAGTGACTTGATGATATGTTTCTTGTGCCAGCTAATGGGGAAAGCGGGCCCTTTGCACTTGCAGGAGGAATTAATTGGCCCAGTTTGTCTTCAAGAACATTTTTTACGGTTTGCCTTGTATAGGATTTTGTATATGTCTTGTTTTGTTAGTAGGTAGAAGACTAGGGGTATGTCTACATTGAAATAGAAGCCAAGAATTAGTAGAGCTCAAATTAGCAGATCCTGGATTTGTTAACCTAGGATCTGAGCATCTACACTCATTGTAACCCCACGTTAGGAATCGTTGAAATCTGGGTCCCAACCCGGGGCTCTAGTGTCTATTCTGCATTATGAAGACCTGAGACTGACCACCCATATCCCAGACATCCTAGTGCCCTCCCAAAATAGGGCCGCTCCAGCCCTTTGTTCACGGTGCAGTGTGGGAAAACTTGGCAGTCCACCAAACTTGACTGTCCAGAGGACAAAAAGTCAGACTGTGGGATACTTTTGGTGGACTCCCAGAGCACAAGTCCCATGGGTCTGTGTCTACATTGCAAAGCAACAGGGCTTCAACCCTGGGTCCTGGGACCCTGAGTCTGAGCCTGGGTTAGCGCAATGTATGTATGTAGATAGCAGGTGGGTTAGGTTTGAGTCTGAGTTCAAATCTTGGGCTTACACTGCAGTACAGACATATCCTTAGATCTTTAAAAAAAAACCAACAGGGGTTGATGAATGCAGAAGCACTCTTTGATTTGGTAAAGAAAGAGCAAGGAGCAAGATCTCAGGCTGTGGAGAACTAGTGAAAAGGCATATAAAATAAAGATAAAAGAAAGAGGATAGTGAAAGGAATTATGTGAGAGTTGACAATGGTTAGTCATCCTGTTATCTTGCCTGTCTGTTGTAACCACCTTTTGTATCTCATCTTATTCTTAGACTGTAAGCTATTTGGGGCAGAGACAATTTGTCCTGTTACATGTTTGCACAGCTCCTAGCACAATGGGGCTGGGACCTCAGGGCACTACTGCAATACAAATGATTATATTAACAGTTGGCAACCCTTTATTTAAAGTAAAAAGAAAGTCACAATTCCCCTTTATGTTTACTAAAAGAGTAAAAAATGAGTTGATGATGAGAATGATCAGCCCATATAATACAGCAAATATATTGAATCACACAAATGTTAATGTTTTTAGCTGCCACAAAAAGTTTAACTTTCCTTGATTTTCAATGCCTCATGACTTCCACCTCTTGGGGTCCTGCCCATCAGTTAAGAAACATAGCTGTAAGATAACGTGCCCCGAAATCCCACTGGAGTTAATGGGAGGCAAGAAGTTAGGTTCTGTTTCTTAAATGAAGCATTCAAGTAATTACATGGTGTCCTGGGGTTTTAAATGCAACACAAAAATACTGCCCCAAAAGGTTGAGAGCAAATTCAATGAACCCTCCCACCATTATTTGTTTCTTAATCTTAACAACCATACATTCTTAGAGGACGTGCACTTCCCACAAACATGATGTATACACATATTGCAAGCACTGCTACCCATACTCACAGCGAAAGACTATGTCAGATTTATTGTTCTATTTGCAGCTACTGTAGCTTCAGGGGAAGATTCCCCCTCCACCTCCACAACAAATAGTTCTTTTGTGGCAGCAAAACATTGAGTTACAAGAGCTCCTCTCTTTGATCATATAGTTTTAGAGTAAGAGCAATGGCTGCATTTCCTGCCTGCAAGACTTATGCTTAAAATCTTCAAATTGGAAACCTTAAAAAGGAAAAAAAAAAAGTCACAAGTAGCAATGCAGATTTAAAAGACACTTACATTTTCCAGCAGGCATCTGCAGTGAGAATTGGCCTGGAAAGCTCATAAGAACATGCTCACTCATAAGATGTATGGTATTTCCTGTTTTCTGACTGAGGCAAACATTTTCTTGCTAATAAACTTGTATCCTAGGCCAGAACCAAGAAATGCAGAATTGTTTGAAAATGAAAAATACATTTAAAATACATGTTCAAATATTTTCATACCTTAAGCGTTTGATTCAAGATTTAGCCAACAGTTCTGATCCATTCATTCATATGTTAGCCTAAGTGGCTTTCTTCTCCCTAGCTGTTGTTGCTGACTACAAGGAAATGATCTGTATTATAAAATGCTTACCAACATAAATAGTAGTGCAAGTAACAACACAACTTCACTAGCCCTGGATCACCTATTACAACCATATTTGCAGATACTGGAATCCTTGTTAATATGCCACTGTGCCCATTGATTTAATGGAATTACAACAATGCAAAACTTGTTACACTATTCACCAATACAAAATGGCAGACTGCAAAAGGAAAATTTGAAAGTAATGGTACACTGTTTATCACCAATATCTTTGGCAGTGACTATAATGATGAGAGTTAACTATGACACTAGCACCAGTATCACAGCAAGTACAGATGAGCACATCTTACTGTATATCCAGTGAATATAAGTTAGTCAATATCATTGCTTCTAATCATTTTCTGTTCTGGCATTGCTTCATCTACTATAGGGTAAAAAAATACAAGCAAACACAAAGATAAAGGAAAGTCTACATAAATATATTCACCAGGAGGATATAAAAGATGATAAATCTTCCTTAGAATCTATCCATACGGTGTCCTTACTGCTAACTTGTGGTCATTATTAATTCACTAGGTATTCCCTGTAATAATGTTAATTATGATGAACTAATGCAATGTTAATGTAGAAGATCACTGAAATTTAACAATTAAATAACATGCCATTATCTTCATATATTACTTGTACATCCTAATTAATTCATATCAATGAACAAAGTCACAAGTCTTGCATTAATAGTCTGAGTCAGCGCCTCTGGAAGTCAATGAGAGTCTTTCCTTTGACTTCCAAAAACATTGCATCAGGTCCAAAGATAGTCCCGTGCAATGGGGATGCAAAATACCTTGGCATACAGACCCTTGAACTCAACCAAGTTTAACCTGGATACTGTAAACAAATTGACACAAAAGGAAATTAAAAAGCAGTATTCTGTTCTCTTTCATTTCCTCTTTGCATGTTACTGATATTTCTAGGCTCCCACCCAACTTCTTAGCAGGCAAGCAAAGGAGGAAAAGTATCAGGGAAATTAGAAGTCATAAAATAAGTTGGAAGTACTATAGCATCAGCAATGGCAAATTTATTTGGAGGGGTGTGTGTGTTTACTCTTACAGTACAATGACTAATGAGCACTGAACATCCCTATTGCAACAGGGCCAATCTTTCAGGGTATTTGATAACTAATATTAACAGATCTGACATTTTCAAGATGCAAGGAGGAGGGGAAAATCTAGCAACCATATACTTCACTGGGGGCACAAGATCAGCAGAGGTGTTACCATGTAAGCTTAAAATTCCCAGGATCCCCTCCTGGCTAGCATTGAGAGATTGTTAGCAAAATTCCCATAAAGCTTTGCAAAAAAGTAATGCTAAGCAATATAAAACAGAATTACTTTCAGGCAGAAGTTAGACTGCTCATATAGTGAAAATGCATGACCTTTTTATGACCTGTCTTTGCAGCCTGCTTAAGGTTGTTTTTGTGTTTGTGACTGGCTCCAACTACTGGAGTAACAAATTATAATGTAATAATGGAAACCACAAGAAAGGATTAACATTTAAAAAACTGTTAAAGGAGAAACAATGTTAATTATGGGCAAGAGTGGCTCATGTAGACATAGCCCCAAAGTCCAGCTATGTTTACAACACTTTCATGTTTGCTTTCTACAATGCTCAAGATGCTCTAACACATATATTTGAGGGGTTTTTTTTCCACTCAAACGCGCACCTATTTTCCAAAACCAAATCTTGAATTGGGTATTTGATAGTAAAATCCACAGTTTACACTGTTACTTATAAAACCACCACAGTATGAATCACAGCTGTTGATATGTTTACAAATGAATGCAGTAGTTCATATCTGTAACTTATGTAATAAATTATATAAGAGTTGCATAAGTTTTAGCACAGATTTCAGAGTGAATACTCTATTACACATCAGAACATTGGTTTAAGCCACCCTCCAACTTCTGTTACTCAATTGGCAAGTTTATCTACATCTTTTATTAGTTCTGGGAAGGAGGCTAGCTTCTCAGACATCATTGATTTTATTAAAGAAAATAATTCACTAACATCTGCCTTTGTGGCAGACAGTCCTATCTTTGTCCATTGTACTGTGCTTTGTTTACCAGGGGAACATTGGCCCAAGGAGCACGTCACGGTGGTTTGAGTCTTCTCTTTGGAAGCTTGCAATTAGGTCTTAATATCAGACCTGTGCTTCAGTGCAAGCACCAGGATTTGAGGATCTCCAGATACTTATTAGTTGAGGTTTCAGAGACTCCAAGCCACTTATACTGGCACATGTAAAGACTGCTGCAGTGGAGTTCTAGTGTTCAGTAGATATCTTGCCGGCATGGCGTAACTGCCACTATGTAGGTTTAGTATGTTACAAAATAGAGAAAAAGAAAGGAAGAAAGAGACAATGTGGGGGAAAACATGTAAAGGTTCATGCCTTTTTCAGTACTCTGCAACCCTGCTGGTGAAATCTTCATGATTGGAGGGTGGGGTGTGAAGGTGTGATGTTCTGGGGACCACAGTAAGGAGTTCTGTCATTGCCTGTCTTGTACCCTAGGGTAACTTTTTTTGGAGGGGGAGGGGGCAGGGCGGAAGCCCACCCGCTGCTAAAGGATCCCCCCCAGCCTAAGGGGAGGATTTACAGGACCTGAAAACCAACTGATTTTGTGGGACAACTAATGAAATAACAGAGACAGGAGTGCAGTCAGAAGCTCAAAAGAAGGGAGCCTGACGGGGACATCGAGCAGAGAACCCCGGACAGCGCCCACTCTCCTCGAAGGCATCAAGGGAGCCAGTGGACGCCGCCCAGAGGAACTCTGCCCGGATACATGAACGAACAGAGGATCGGAAACAGGCCCCACAGTCACAGGAGACTCCATCAGCCAACCTCCTCTCCCTGGTTTTATAGATGGCCTTTTTAGCCAGGGCCAGGAGGGGGTAGACCAGGAAGTCCCGTGACTTTGTGGGGCCACGGATGGGGAGTGCGTAGAGAAGGAGGTGAGGGGAAAAGTGCAGCCAGAAACGTAACAGAATATTTGTGAGGAGCTGGTATGGGGGCTGCAACCTGGTGCGCTCCAAGTAAACGTGCGCCAGGGTCTCCCTCACGCCGCAGACGGGGCAGGTGTCTGGGACAGGGGTAAACCACGTCAAATACACGCCCGTGCTCATGGCCCCGTGAAGGAGCCGCCAGCTGATATCCTCGGTGGGCCTTGGGATCAGGGTGGAGTATAGGTTGGCCCACCGGTGCTTCTCACCCTCTACAGGTGGTAGGAGGTCCCGCCACTTTGTGTTGGGGTGGGACACGAGGGTGAGGAAGTGAAGGGTGTGGAGCATGAGCGTGTATAGGTGTTTCCTTGGCGCGGTCTGGAAGCGGACCGGCTGCAGATCATGCAGCCAGCTCACGGAGAAGGGGCGGGGGGGCCAGTTGGGTGCATGGGGCAGGGGCCTGATGAACAGGTCCGGAGGGCCTGGGGTGGACGGTGGGCAGGGCGTCCCCTCGTGCAGGACCCGGTCAAGGTAGGCCTGAGCAGCGGGCGGCAAAGCGGCCCTCACCTCCTGAAGTACGTGCACGGGAGTACAAGGCCTGGAAAGTCCCATGCGCCAAGCGAGCGTCAGGGGATCCAACCAGTCTCCTTGGTCATAATCCAGGAGGTCGCCGACTCTGGGTAACTTTATGCTATGCAGGTTTCATTCAGATCCCTGATAACAGTAACCTGCCCACTAGGACAAGGTCTCACTGTGACTCTCATGAGCTTAGTTACGCCTTGCAAGGTGACTCCAACAACCCTTCCAGTTCTGAATCTCCCCCAATCCATCCACTCCAAATTCTTAACTATCAGACGCTTAGACTTTTCCTCTCTAGTTCTTCCCCCCTGAAGGCATGAATCCAGCCCCCAGCATACTTTGGCACACATGCTCCACACCATTTGCACCTGCTTGGAGCAAAAACAAACAAACAAACAAAAAAATCAATAGAAAACCCACAGATTCAAAGATGAAATAATAAGGAAAAACAAACATATACAAGTTACACAGAAAATAAACAAAGATGCCACTTCAGGCTTTACACTTCCAAAATTAGATAAAATCCCTTTTCTCACACAAGCTACCTATTGTCTCTGAACTGTTTCCCAGCATCCTCTATTCCATAAAGGGGATGCCACTTTTCCTGAACAGCACCCACCAAGAGACTCCCTCTCAGTTTCTGGATGGGCTTCAGTTGAAACCCTTCCTTTTCAAAAAGGGTTCCTTTTCTCTCTCTCTGACTATGGTGACTCATGGTTATGCAGATTGATACTTTCTGACTAGAATTTCCCCAGTGTCTTCCAATTAACTCTAATGGGCCATCATTTATCTTTTTCTGGTTTGTACAAGAAACCTCCAGGAGGTTGGAGCTAGTCTTGTTTGGTTAGGGAGGTAGGCCCTCCCTAACTTCCCACCGGCCCGCTGAGAGATGGAGCTGAATGTTGCGGCACAAATTCTGAGCACATTTTAATAAATTCATAACCAGTGTCTGTATGCGTATCTTGTAATTACAAAGTTTAGAACATTGCAAGCTTACACAAAATACCTTACTCTATATACTTTTATAGTCCAATGACATTGTATACAATTAGTTAATTTAGCCAGTTATCCTTTGAGGTTCAACCTCCATGTTCTCCCCTTGATGAATCTGGACCCTGATTATCACAGGAGAAAGGCAAATGCTTCTGTCCTATCTCTTCTGTCACACCAAAGTGTATTTGTTGTTCAGTGAATGACTCCAAGATTTTGTCAACTGGTTGCATAGGGAGGAGTTAGTCAGCTAAATGATTGGTTGAGAATTATTTGCCCTGTTCATGACACGCAAATCAGTTTTCAGCATGTAAAAAAGCCATTAAAAATAAAACAACCAGCCAGAGGCAAGTTACACCAATTGAATAATTATAACAAAAATGCACAGTTTTTTCCCCCCTTCCCAGGTTCTTAATCTGCCTGGCCCCTTCCGAGATGGATTGCCTACTGTGAGGGGGTGTTCACCCCACACCGGCAAGGAACGGGTTAAAAGCAGCCTTGGTTGCCCTCTGCACAGCCCCCAATCAGAGAGAAGCTGCATAAAGCAACCAATCAGACTTACATAAAAGGGGGCTGCAGGGCAGAGCAGGGTCAGTTGCTGCATGGAGCCAAGGGAGAGAGGACTGTGTTCCTAGCAGGCTGCAGGAAGGTAGCACCTTAGACAGAGCAGTTTCTGGCAGGGACCAGGGGAGTGAGAAGGAGCTCCTAGTTGGCTGCTGGGACTTGTGGGCTGGAGGCCCTGGGAAGAGAGTGAAGAAGGTGCTGGGGCCACAGGGACGTGGCCCAGGGAATTGAAGCAGCACTGGTGCAGCAGTTAAGGAGAAGCAGCTGGAGGCTGCTAGCTACAGGCTCCCTGGGCCATGAACCAGAGTAGTGGGTGGGCCCAGGTTTCCCCCACCCCACCACTGGGGAAGTGGCTGGAATATAGAAGTGGGAGATACTTCCCCCTGGAAGGATGAAAACATGGATGGTGGCGCGGCCAGAGGGCTGAGTCAGGAAAAGAATACTGCAGTTCCTGGGCTGAGATGGGTCTGCAGGCAGAGAAGGTGGTGGGAGAGGCACCACCATGAGATGGCATGCCCACTGAGAAAGCTAATCCCTGAGACAGCCAGCAGGAGGCACCGCTCTGTGGGTGAATCCCATCACACCTATTAAAAACACTTTTTGCTGGTGTATGGAAGAACACAAACAAGCCCCCAACATTCCAAAGTACTGGGTTATTCCTCCCCCCTGCCCTTTTTTTGGGGGGGGGGGGGAGAAAAGAAGGGTTTTCTCCAGCTGTCTCTGAATCTCCCTATTCTGGATAAGGGTGCTCTCTGCCGCTAAGATCAATAGGGATTTTCCTACATCACCTCCCTGAGACCACTTCCTCTTCCTCACTGACCATGTCCCCTGCCACATAGATCTCATACCTGGACTGGGATAATACTGGTCCTGAATAATTCCCTTCTGTGACAGAGTGCTGAAAGATAGCAAGTGAGCCAGCACTCGGATCACTTACCCACCAATCAGTTCCCTCTGACAAAGCTGATGTGCTACCTAATTGGCTGATCAGACTGGGAAGTTGGATGAGCCAATTAGTCCACCAGCAGAGAGATACAAGAAAGACACAGGAAGGAAGTCTGGGGTGCGGGGGAGGAAGGAAGAGAGGATCTGGACTGGGTTAGCTGAGCCCAGCGTGTTCAGAGATTTCAAGAAAGGGAGACCCTGTTCTTCTCAGCCCCTGTGCGCAAAAAAAGGGGCTAAAGGCAGAGAAGCACTGTAAATAATTTGCTGCACAAGACTGTATTGATGTTGGCCATGGGAATGTAAATAAATCACATGAAGCTGCCACTTACTGGACTGAATCTGAGAGGTTTCTGAGGCATCAGAGGACGGGGATGGATCATGCCCCATAACACCTTCCTAAAACCTTAAAGAGTTGGTACGCCCCACTACAGGCTGCTTTTATAGCTACTGTGGTGAGGAGTACAGAATATTTTGACTAGATAAATACAACTGCAAGCCCCACAAATAACCTTCAGTCATCACCCAACTTCCAGTGCAATTAAACTATTTGCATACCATGACACCATATCATGCAATTAGAAGCAAAGTTTAGCTGGTAATTAGCCTGCATTGCTTCTTGTGCATGATAAATATCACAGAACTCAAATACCTTTTTTGGGGGGGGGGGAGAGGGAGGAGGAGTGAAGGAGAGAGATAGAGGTGAGGGGAAAAAGTTTCCTAATAATGGATATCCATGAACAGTGAAAGTGTCCAAATGGACATCATGCTTGTAAATACATTAACTCCAATGTTTTTTATCTGAATATGCACCTTCACAGAAGGTGAAATTGTTGCCATTTTGGTTTATGGTTCAGTGCTGCAGATGACTGATTATGCTACAGGTTGTGATTATGGCATCCAAGCTGAAGAGCTAGGGGTAGGAGGGAGGGAAGGAAGACAACTACAAATATCAGCACTCCGTCGCCTGACACCTTTCCATAAGACAGTGAAAAATGCTCCTGGTAATCAGTGAAGCATAGATAGAGTGGCTGATTAAATTTCTTAGGCTTTTTTCATCAGAAATCCTCCAGCGGGGGAGGAAATGATCCTGATTTCCTATTGCAGGCCCTTCTGCAATGCTGCCTGTTCACATATAACCGACCCCGACTTCATCTTGCTGGAGGCAAAATTTGGAGTGACATGCAGCAGCAGCAGGTCCAGAATCACAGGTGAGACTAATGAGATTGTTCTGCAGGGCTCACATTGCTTCTTGAGGTCTCCTTTTGATTTGGGTTGATTTGTTCCAGTCTACAGGGCCATTCCTCTGTTTCCCATATGCCTAGATGAATTTTCTGGAAACATGCTAACTGCGGAGTTGACAGTCTGCTTCATGAACTCAGATATACTATTATCTCTATCTCAGGCAACTCCTAGCTTGAATATTGTTTCTTTTTCCATTGTAGTTTTAATCCCTGCACCACAAAAGGTAAAGGACCCTCTTCTGCCAGCAGCATACCTTATCCTCATTCTTGGATTCTCTCCAAATGCTTAAAACTTTTTTCCTTCTTCCCAGTATTTCTTAATGTCTTCCTGTGCAGTTAGCACTTTGCCATCTGCTGCCTTGATGACACTGCAGTAGGGAATGAGTGCTTTGGGTGATGTTTTCTGAACCATGAGGAAAAAGCGTGTCTGTAGACCCTTTCCTTGCTGTGCCACGTTAAATACACTGTGTTCTTTCTGCGTAGCGAGCGCCCTCTGTACCTTCCGACTGGAGGGGGCCCCGCAAGGAAGGGGGCCTGTGACAGGGTAGTAGCTCACCGCTGTGGCGCCTCCTCCTGGTCGTCTTGGGGAATTGGCTCGAACCAGTAGGGTGCCTCTTCGGGTGGCGTCCCGCCTGTCGTTCCACCTGCGTTGGGTGCGCAGACTTGCGTCACCCTCAATGTACGGAGTCCTCTTCTGGAGCACTGTCCTCCGACAGTGTCCCTTTTGCCTCTTCACACCCCCTTCCGGGGGGGGGGGGGGGGTAAAGAACAGCCCCACACCTTCGAGTCCGATCCTCACCGTCCAGGACCTGGTGTGGTTCTGACCGGCCGCTCCCTGCGGCCCGTGGCTGTGCGTGGGGTAGCACAGCAAACAAAGGGGGGAAAAGGAGGGCGGGGGACTCAGGCCCGCCCACTACTCTGAGTCCCGGTCCAGAGGCCCTCGGGTGACAGTCTCCCTGTCTTCCTTCTCTTTCCTCCTCTGACTATCCCTCTGGACCGCTTCCCCAACAGTCCTTCGCTACGCTAGGCCTCCTCCTCTCAGGCCTGCCGCCTAGCAGGCTATGGAGTGGGGCCTTCTCCCACTCTCTCAGGCTGGCCTGCACTGCGCTGTCCGTGGTGCTGGCCTCCCAGCTCTGGAGACAGACCTTCCCCTCTGAAGGCTTGGGACAGACTGACTGCTCCTGCTCTGGGCAGCCTTTTATATGGCTAAGCCGGGCCCTGATTGGCTGGCTCCAATCTGCCTTCTTATTGGCTCCCAGTAAGCCCTCTCCTGATTGGCTGCGCGTCTACGCAGGCGCCTAGGCCTGCCGCAGCCCAGTCTCTCTGGGTGTGGGGTAATCGCCCCACCACAGGGCCCCTAAAAGTGGCAAAATAAATACCGCATTCCAGTTTCTGCATTGTAAGGGGCCCCGCCCGGACATATGTTCGGAGGGGGCCACCGTTCGGAGGGGGCCACGTTCTTTGTTGCTACGGCCCTGCTTTCAGTCCAGACACTTGCATTTTAAGATCTACTCATCCCATTGTCCTTTCTCTACCAAGTCTAATGGCTCATATTCTCTTTACATGTCAATGCTAATCTGCATTGTTTCTTTATCATATTTGTTGGGTCCAGGATGACATCTTTGTCTTCAGCTCATTGTTCATTAAGATTTGGATATATGAAATGACTTCTGATTATTATTATTCTGCCCACCTCCTTGGGTTCAATTCCCTGTTCTTCCACAGATATCCTTTGTGACCTTGAGCAAATCTCCCTGTGCCTCAGTTCTCTAGCTGTAAAATGGGGATAAAAGTACACCTATTGCCTAGGACTGTTGTGAGGATACATTAAAGATTGTGAGGGGCTTAGATACTATCATAGTAAGGGACATATTAATGCCTCAGAAAGGTAGCTTTATGCTGGTGAAACCACACTGATTTCAATAGTTATACTGATATGAGAGAGCGGAGATTCAGGCTCTTGAGTTTTACAAAAAAAGATACTATAATATATAAATACTA
The DNA here is from genome assembly GCF_011386835.1 of Chrysemys picta bellii. NCBI lineage: Eukaryota > Metazoa > Chordata > Testudines > Emydidae > Chrysemys > Chrysemys picta. Next base: position 115,278,071 of record NC_088796.1, read on the forward strand.
TCAACTAGCTAACAATAGTCTAAAATACATCTGACAGTATTATTGGGAGTCATGATAGTGACTCCATAGTTAAGGTTAAAAATCATGTTCATTGTTTAACTATCGCACCTGCCAGTCTTCTAAGTTAGTTCCTTCTAGCCTGCAACATTTCCTACTTAGTCTGAGGACAGAAGAGAATGGTTTGAAAGTCTAAATTATATATTGTGTTCTGTTTATGAGTTTCAGGTCTTGCAAAGTTAGTCGGTGTTCCTTTTCAAAACCTAATGTCGCCATTGCTTGCTCACTCCTAGCTCAGAAATAAATTGGTCTATGAATTTCAAAATTGTCTTATTCATAATATGTCAATGAAAACTCAGCCAATTTTATGAATCCTGAACTCCAATTTTTAAAGCTATCAAAAGACCAATTTTTAATGTGGAGAGAACCCTGAAGGCTCTTACTGGATGTTGCAAGTATGATCAGGCATCTAATGAACATTGTTACCCCCTCTGACCTGATCAATTACTCAAATTCAGAGTGCTACGGATTGTTTGAGTTTGGAGGAGAAATTGATGATGGAATCAAGTATTTTCTTTGATATAATCTTACTTGCAGAGATTATAGAGAAAGTCCTGTTTCCCTGAACACAGTAGAAATCAAGCAACGGGAGACTGTACCTTCACTCGCTGTTCCAAACCTGCCTTTCCAGCCAGCACTCTGTACCCCAAAGATTTCACTCTTAGCTCTCTTTCTGGGCCACATTACTAGTGTTTCTGTTCCTGTCTACTTAGCTTTCTCACTGCTTCTGTGTCCCTGTCCTGCTTGTCACTCACAGGCACCCCTCCCACCCAAAACAATATGCTGTCAACCTCTGCCCACATAGTTCAAATTCCAAAGTGGCCTTTGATGTGCCTATGTTTTGGCTGGAGATAGGGGCCTGCATTTGGGGTGGAGGTTGCATAACTGTTTCAGCCACCACATTACAATTGGTGTAATCCTTTGCCTTTACCCTGAATGTAGTTACACCCAACTCACAACAAGGTTTAACCCAATTTATGGCCACATCTACATTTAAAATGCTACAGAGGCACAGGGCAGTGCTGCCGCTGTAGTGCTTATTACAGAAATGGGAGGGGTTCTCCCATTGTTGTAGGTTATCCACCTTTCCAAGAGACAATAGCTAGCTCTATGAAAGAATTCTTCGGTGGACGGATAGCTGTCTACACAGGGAATTAGGTCAGCTTCTTTATGTGTCTCACAGGTGTGGATTTCACACCCATGAGAGACTTAGCTGGGTCAATGTATCTTCAGTGTAGACCAGCCCTAAAACATAAGTGTTGTCAGCCCCATTCCAGATATAATGGTTTTGATTCTAATCGCATTTATTCACTTATGTAAATCAGGAATACCACAGTGGGAGAGCTGATTAAAAAATGTCAGGAGAAGAAAAAAAATTTGATTTTCTTTAGAAAGTTTTTCATCAAAAGCTAGATTCTTTAAAAAGAAAGTTGACCCTTGGTTAAAAAAAAATCATGAAAAATATTTACAATTTTCCCCCCCACAGATATTTCACAAAGGTGAACACATTGGACCTATTGTGCTCAGTGTTATAGTATTACAGAAGTCGGTCCCTCTGAGTGTCACCAGAGACATGACAAACTTTACAAACTTTGCTGGCATCCTGCTGAATATTATAAATTGATGTAAGATATGTGTGTTGAACTTTGTAAATGTCACCAACACGTCAGTGGTGTTCATAAGAAATGACAGACATTATCCTCAGGCACATAGAGAACATTATAAATGTCAGTGGCGTATCAGCTATGTTTCTTAGCACTATTACCATAGACAAAAGAACTCTTTATGGTTATAAATGGTACTGATAAAGGAATATTAATTTAAAGGGATTGTCTTCACTGCAGTGTGTGACTCCTCTCAAGTTAACTCCTCTTAAGTTAACCTCCCATTGGGAGAGTGATCACACTGCAAAACACAATGAGATGCAATGGGTGACTGTATTAGAAACACTGAGTACCTGAGTCCCCACTTCATTGCTTGCTCAATCAGCAGCAGCACTGGAGTTTCAACTCACACCACCTGACAAGTCAGCTAGCAAAAGTTCAAAGCACAACTTAACTTGAGCTACAGTTTTGTGTGGGAGCCCAGGAGTCAGGTTACGGGCAACACTTAAATTATATACGTCAAGCTAATACTGCAGCGAAAACAAGCCCTAAATGATTTGAGCCCTTCATTATACCACTCACTGCCCTTTGACATAGAGGAGAATTGCTGGTGACTATCATTGCCAATGGTATACTAGCAGCACCTTTAAGCAGAAGCATCCAATAATTATAGCCTTGCCAGTACTTGCAACTCTAGTTATCCCGGACAAAAGAACTCTTGGAAGTACTGATAATGTTCCCTAACTGGTATGAGTCAAATCACTGACAGAAGGACCCTCAATAGTTTTGGCTGCTATCTATATGCTGGGGGTGTTTGTAGGTGTTGTGCACCATTAACAGCTCTGCAGGCTTTCCAGCATTATTGGCAGCGGCTGTAGACTCTTAAGAATGCTACTCACTCAGTGGTTACAAGCACCAGTGATCTCCCAGTGTGGTAGCTAAATGGTGTGAACCCTGACATATATTACTCAAGAGTTACAAGGTCTACCACTTTGCGGCTGTTCATTGTGACAGCCACAAACCATGAAGTGTGTCATGAAAGATGGTTGTTAGTGGAGCTTGCAACCTTCATAGACTCTGAAAGTAATGAATAATAAAGCCATAAACCCAGAATTATTGGGTTACAACAAACTGCAACAGGGTAATATTCGCTGCTGCCCTTCAAGCTAGTATCTGCTCTGAGATCAGTTCTAACTTTGGGGAAACTCCATGAGCTTCCCAATGGTGCTTTTAATATCCACAAGGATTGGAAGTTTACCAGCTGGGCTCATGACTATTAAGTCATACAGGGCTTGACAGGGAACAGTTAAAATCTACGTCCCTACCCATATTTTTTTCTCTTCACTGAAGTGGGCCCAACCAGGTTATTTCACCTTATATTCCAAGCACAGAAACTCCTCTATTATTTTAATAACCTCTCTCTCTGTAGCTTCCCAATCTAGTACCAGCAAATGGAGTAGTCCAAAGAACTCATTACCTCTCTAACTCCCCAGCCAACTGCCCCAGCTGAGAAGGTAAAATAGAAATTCTGATGAATAAAGAAGAAGATTAGCCATCTCCAAGCAGGATACTATTTTATTATACAAAACAGAAATGAAGGCGTACAGCAAAGCATGATCCCAGTGTGAGAGAAATGTGAGTCTAAAAGCCAATCTTTATGTCACCTAGCAAAGGGAGCACCCAACACACTGTTGTCAGACTATTTTGCCAAACAGTGTCTTGTAAGATCTTATAGGTAAACTGGTTACACTGTAGTCATGAAAACCACCTGAAAAAGAGAAATGGCAGGCCGAGATCAACACAAAAGCTGAGAGAGAGCAGGCACACACACACCCAATAGGAGCCACTCAACATTTGAGGTGAGTGGCCCCCCGCTACAAAATCATTACCACAAATTGTCAATCTCACATGTCAAAATATACAAAATAAATATCCTTAAATCGTAAATGTTTACATTACTCATTCTCTAATCCATTTGTAACAAGCCTAATTCAAAAGCCTAAATTGCTGGATTTTGACTAAGTCTCAGGGAGCATTTTTCTTTCTTTGCTCATTTGTATATTTTGATTATTATTGATGGGAATATTTTGTGTGTGTGTGTGTGTGTTCAATGAAATGAACGTTTAGCCACTTAAAAAAACAAATCCTTCCAAGCCTATTATCTAGTCTTTTAGGGAAAGGGTGCTAATTAGGAGCTGCATTCCTGTATTTGTAGAAAGATAATAAAAGGCCAGGGAGGGGTGGTGGTTGTGAAATGGTCATGGAGAATAAGATGTAAAATGTACCATAGTTATATCTGGCTTTGAAGAAGAATTTGGACAGGTTTGATTCTGCAACTTAAATTTTTGTTTCTTTAGCAATTTTAGGCAAGCGCATCAAGTGTTGATGGAAAATTTTGTGCCTGACTGAGGCATAAAATTTGGTGCTATATCATTATGTTGAGGTGGAATTTTTTTTATAATATTTTAAAATATTTTATAAATATATTTTATAATATTTTATAATATTTTAAAAGGAGTTATACATGCAGCCTTAATTCTATCTTTTATAAGACTTTCCTTGGGAATTTGCTTTGAAGAGAATTGTATAGTAATCGTGTTGGTATATATGTGCCAATCTTTATAAACTCTCTCTGAAGTCAATGGAGTTTTAAACTAATGTCAGTGCTATGATTCAGGGTATGTATTATAACGGATGTGATTCCTATGATGAAAACAGAGCTAGTTGAAATTTAGAAATTCTGTTCCATGAAATTAATTTTATTTCTTTAATTAAAATAACAAAAGCAAAAATTAATACAAAATTAAATCTAAAAAAGAAATCACTTTGCTCAATACATGGTCTCAATTTTGACTTTTTAATATTTAATTTTATATTTTTATCTTAAAAGTAAAGATTAGTAATTAAACTATGTGACTGGTTTTGTAATTGGTAAGTATTTTGGCCATTGATATTCTAGTTGGGATAATAACAAAGAAACAATTAATGAAAAGTCCTATTGAAACATCATATTCCAATATGGTCTGAACTGAACATTTTGACTTTAACAAAACAATTCATTTTGGGTTCATTTTGTTTCTTTAAAATGATACATTCTTGTCAATTTTTTCTTTTAAATTGGCATATCTATAAGTGAAGAACTTTTCTCAATCAATTTTCCATGATCCATTACAACTGGGTTACTGCTCCTCATCTTGCAAGTACAGAGGGTCATCTTCATCTACTACTACTAAAAAACCTCTCTTCAGCGTTGCAATGCACTACCAACTGGTGGGATTGTGTGTGCTTACTGACACTTACTTACTAATGTGTCACCTCCGCTCGAAGTTGGAGAGGATCAAGTTGAGAAGAATGTTGAGAAGAAATCAGAGAGGTAGGTTGGGACAGATTTCTGTCAGGCCTTAAAGGTAGGGACAAGGAGGTAAATGGCATGGAAAATTTTGGGCAGTACAATAATTCTAGAATTATATGCTGAATTACTGCTGTTAGTACATAACTGTAAGGAACTGAGGAAATCCACACAAAAGCCAGGCTTCTCCTGACACCAAGATGTGATTAAAAAGTCAATGCAGAATTTGAAACACCAAAAGAAAACCAAAAAACAATGAAGGCAGCAAGAAAAATAATATAACATGTTTAGATTTGTAAAACTATTCAAGGATAACCCAGAATGACTTTGAGGTGAGATCCAACACCCACTGAAGTTAATGGAAAGATTCCCATGGACTTTAGTGGCCTTTGGATCAGGCACTTCCAACAAAGGGATAAATCAAGGATGAGATCAATCAAGGAAACCAAAAGTCATACAATGCCATTATTAATTAAAGGAGGCATTATCTATACATATACAGGAGTGGGAGCCAGGAACATCAGTATTCCAATGTCAGCTTTGCTACTGATTGTCTTTGTGGCTTAGGCAAGTCATTTAACTGCTTCAATTTCCTCATCTTTAAACTGAGAATCACGTTACTTAAATCACAGGGCTGAACTGCTGAAAAACATTATTTTTGAAAACCAAGGAAGTAGCGGATCCAAGGGATCATCCCTTGGAAAAGTATAGATGTTAGGTATGTTTGCATTTCATTTTGTGGTTGTTTCGTATTAGTGATAGAAATCTCCCTCTGTGAAAGCAATAGTGCTCTGTTTAAGGGTGCAGAATGAAGTTTGGATAAAACCAGAAACTGAAGTTTATGCTAAATCAGGGGTGGGCAAACTTTTTGGCCCGAGGGCCACATTGGGGTTGCAAAATGGTATGGAGGGCCGGGTAGGGAAGTCTGTGTTTCCTCAAACCCCCCGCCTGTAACCGCCCCCCAGGGACTCCATCCCCTAGCCAACCCCTCCTCCTCCCTGACTGCCCTGACCCCTATCCACACTGCTGCCCCAACAGGCCCCCTGGGACTCCCACGCCTATCCAACCTCCGCCCCTGTTCCCCGTCCCCTGACCGCCCCCTCCCCCCGAACCTCCGCCCCATCCAAACACCCCCTGCTCTCTGTCCCCTGACTTACCCCTGGGACCCCCCGCTCCCCACCCCCTTACCATGCTGGAGCCAGCCATGCTGCTGTGCTGCCCAGCAGGAGCGGCGGGCCAGAGCACTGGCAGCACAGCGCGCTGAGGCAGCAAAGGAGGGGGGAGCAGGGGAGGGGCCGGGGACTAGCATCCCCGGCCGGGAGCTCAGAGGCCGGGCAGGACGGTCCCGTGGACCAGATGTGGCCCATAGTTTGCCCACCCTCTGTGCTAAATTGAACCTTCGTTTCATTATTAAAAAAAAGATCAACCCTCAATTATCTGCACTTCTCAGTTTTGTGCTACTAGAAGCAGCAAGTACTAAAAAGCTCACGAAAAAGCCTGTTTCCACCAGATTTCAAAGTTCATTTTATATCCTCATACCCTGGATTAATATAACCAACCAAATTTCTCCCTGCTGTTACTCAGTTGAATTAAGTTGGGGGAGAATTTAATATTTAGGTGCTAATCGAACTCCAATTTTTTTTTCTTATTTCCGCCATAGTCATCATTGTCTCAAGAAGAACAAACATGTAAGGGTGGTTAGGGGCCACCTTTGGACACTAAAAAAGGAAAAGGTTGAACAATTTGTTTTTATCCAATTGCTAATAAAATGCCATGGCTGGCCTTCAAGTCATTCATCTCCAAGGAAGGAATGTTTTTCTCCTTTTTGGGGGGGGGGGGGGGAGGAGGGAGACAGAGGGGAGGGAGAAGATCTTCAGTGCATGCAGGTATGGTGTTACGGGACTGATTTATACAGGTCTCTCGTTCATTAAGACAGACTACTTTAGCTCAATAAAAGTAATACCTTAGTCTGTGTATTTAAAAATATTGTGCATTACTTTTATTATACAAAGGTTAATCAAATGTCATGGCTCAGGGCACACTGATCACCACAAGGATCAGGAAGTATTTCCCCCACATCTTCAGATATGTTTACACCAGTGGTTCTCAAACTTTAACAGTCCGTGAACCCCTTTCACTAAAATTATGAAATCTCGTGAACCCCCTCCTAAAAATGAATATTTCCAGGGATTTAAGTTTAAATTTCCTCAGTATGATGGATGCGTTTGCTTTGCTCTGCACAGCTCTTGGAAGTCCAGAACCACTGGAGAAAGATAAATTCTCAGGTCTGGTTCGGCATCAAGTCTCTTTCTGTATTTGGTTTTCAGATGTGCATACGAGGAAAACGCTTTCTCGCATAAGTATGTTGTTGAAAATGGTAACAAAACTGCAGCAGCTTTTTCTGCCAGAAGGGGGTACTCGTTTCTTAAACTCACCCAAAAGTTGATCAATGCCAGATTTCTGAAACTCCTTTTCAGTTCGTAATCACAGGCGATCTCAATCAATTTCTCTTTTTCCTCAGTGTTCAATATCTGTGTTGAGAAAATGGTATCATCAAAAGGGTTGTGAATCCAGTCATTATCGCCTGACATAGCTGGAAAATATTCCCTGAAAGTTGTGCAAAGTCCTTTTAGGTGTGCAATTACATTGGTTTTAGTGCACTGATCCAACTGAAGTTTATGTTCTGCCAGGAAGTCATGAAGATTATTGAAACACTCAGTTTGATTGTTTTCCAAACAACTTTCCCAGAACTGCAACTTCTTTATCATGGATTCAACTCGCTCTCACACATTGAAAACTGTTATATTGAGACCTTGAAGAGATAAATTTAGGTCATTAATTCTTGAGAAAATATCTGCTAAATAAGTGAGGCTCTGGAGCCAGACATTATTTTCCATACAGCTGGCAAGGTGGAAAGGGTGGCTGTTGAAAAAAAAAAAAAACCTAGGATTTCCGTTATAAGCTCAAACAAGCGTACAAGGATTTTGCCTCATGACAGCCATCTAACTTTAGTATGATGGAGACAATTGTGTCTACTACCCATTTCTTCACAAAGTACATGAAATATTCTGGAATTTGTTGGCCGTGATTTTATGAAATTCACCATTTTCACTGCATTGTCCAGCACTTCCTTCAGTCCCTCAGGCATGCATTTTGTTGTGAGTCCAAGAGACTTTTGATGCAACCTTTTTTGTTCGAGCTACAAATCCAGTATACTTCCCCGTCATTGATGTGGCCCCATCAGTGCAAATGCCTAGGCAATGAGACCAATCTATTTCCTTTTCTTGAAAACATGCATTAGTCAGATTGAAGATATCTTCTCCAGTTGTATGTTCTTCCAATGGTCGGCAAAACAACAAGTCTTCTTCAACCAGACCTTCATTCACATAACGTACAAACAGTAGCAAAATAGCTAATTAACTACATCAGTTGATTCATCCAACTGTATAGCATAATATGGACTATTTTTTCACTCTCTGTACAATCGTGGTCTCTACATTATTTGACATGTCATTAATTCTTCGTGACAATGTATTATTGGACAAAGGTACCATGTCAATTCTTTTTGCAGCCTTTTCTCCAAGCATGCAATGAACTATTTCTTTTCCGGGCCGACTCTGGCTTTCTTGCCACCCCAAGCAAAAAAAAACAAAAAAACCAAAAACCTGCGGCACGGCCAGAGCGGCAAAGCAGGAGGAAAAAACAAAAACAAAAAAAACCCCACACTGCAGGGCGGCCGGAGTCAGGGTGCAGGGGGACTCCCTGCGCTGCAGACGTGCCCCGGCTAGCAGGGGGAGGGGGAGGGAGCGGGAGGAGAGAGAGAAAGGGGGCAGCCAGGGCTTCAGCGGGCGCTCGCCACGCGGCCCCGACCGCTGCGCCGCCTGTCGGGAGGGCTCCGCGCCGCTCCGGTCGGCGGGGAGGGAAGGACGCAGGCTGCCCTGCTGGGCTTGCTACAGACCTGGCACCGGCTGGGGCAGACGGAGCGCGCAGCCCACTCCCAGCAGGGCGCTCCCCTCCTCTGCGCCACCGCCCTACAGGGCGGCCAGATCAGTGAACAAAACAAGACAAATAAAAGGGCTGTGCTGCCCTAGGATTGGGCGGAATGCCGCCCGGTAGAATCTGCCGCCAAGCACGAGCTTTGCTTGGCTGGTGCCTGGAGCCGGCCCTGCTTCTTTTATACATGGACCAATCAAGCTCTCCGCTATGGTATGGGCTTCTGATGCTTTTGCTACTCGGTAGCTCACGCGGTATGACGCTTCAAGTGCATTTTCATTATCAGGACTTGCTTTGGATATAAAACTGGTAACGTCACGTTTCCTCTCAGCTAATTTTCACTTGAAAAAAATCAACAGGCTTGTTGATGTGTGCAGGATGCCTAGTTTCTAAATGGCACCGAAGTAGAGAAGGTTTGAGGCTACTGTTTGCTAGAACATCACCACAAATCACACACAGTGGTTTTGGACCTTCTTGATCACCAATGCATGTAAAGTCGTATTTTATATAATCGTCGTCATATTTTCTTTTCTTTGTAAGTGACTTTCCAGGACCATCATGATTATTAGATGTAGATTTTCCACAGTGGGGACTTGAGGAAACACTGGCTGATTCTTGCGTCTTTACAGTTTCCTTTTTCAGCCACTTATCCATTGAACTTGTGTACAAAAGTTCTAATAAAAACAACACAGAGAGACTGCTAACAACCAACAAACTAGAAAATGAGAAGATTCACTCAAGTCTCACTGAAGCAAAACAGCACTCCAGAGAGAATGACAATTACTGAGGCACCTTAACACTGCTACACGGGCTACAACGTGCTTCCGGCTGGTTTGGCTCGCAAACAGCTTTTCTTCCACCATAAGGTCTGTCCCTAGGAGGGTGTCCTGCGAGGGACAAATTAGCTTGGACCGCCTCCCATGTACGGCGTGGCCCCTACTCACTCTGCCCTCCATAACAACTTCCCCTGTCTGACAAGGACAGGGGTCCGAGCTGCCACATGCGTGCCTGGGGTCTCAGCTGCCACCCTGTCCATCACAGGGCTCAGGCTACTAGCCCCACAATGGGGTCTGGGCTACCAGATCCACACTCTGTGGGGCTCCTGCTGCTGGACCCTGTTGACCGCCCCAGTCAACTGAGCTCCACTGAGCTCGTGCTGCAGGTCCTGCTGACTGCCGGGGCTCGGGCTGCCAGCCCCAACTGCCCGGCCCCGCTCTTCCTGGGGCTCAGGCTGTCTGCCCTGCAACCGGATCCCACCTGCTGCCTCCAGTGCCCAGGGTTCTCTGGTCGCCATTAGAGAAATTTTTCTGGTGACCCCCCTGTAACATTCTGCAAACCCCCAGGGGTTCGCGAACCCCAGTTTGGGTACCACTGGTCTACACCGTAGCTGTGAGTGACCCTCCCAGCATGAGTCTGTCTGTCCATGCCAGCAAGGCTCTCTAGCTAGCATGCTAAAAACAGCAGTGTGGACGCTGCTTGGGCTTTTAAGCTTAAGGGGTCAGGTGGGCTTGAGAGCCTGACCTGCACCCTGAGCCACATTATCCACACTGCTTTTTTGCGAGGAGTGGGGGTTGGGGGCAAAAAGCATGTTAGCCTTCCAGGCTGGATAGGCAAACTTGTGCTAGAGCTAACTAGAGGGCTAGAACTAACTTTCAGCTGCAGTTTAGGCACACCATTTATGTACAGCATTGCTACTTACATTGTTTTCACCCTCCTACTATTAGCCACAGGCAGAGGCAAGACAGGCTTGAAGGACCAGTAGTAGTAGTATTAATGAAGTATCACAAACTGTATTATCTGCTGTTCCTATTACCAATCACCGACACTTTCTCAGGGTGCCCAGGCTTGTGAGTCACCTTGTAACCCGCCTGCCTTCAGCGAGAGAGAGAGAGAGAGAGAGAGAGACTTGCTTGTGCTTAACTGGGTGTCAGCTCCTTGACACCGCCAGCCTGTTATAATCTCCTCTCAACTCGTCAGCTCTTACTTTGCAGGTTAACAATAGGTGCACCCCAATCCCTGAATCCACTGTGAAGTGTTCCCATGTAGACCCAATCTCTGTTATGGGACACTCTCAGAAATTACAAGATAAACTATCCCCAAAGGAACAATGCACACACTAGTCTGTTTGATTCAACTGAGCATCTCAACTCCAATTTAATAACACGGCACTGACAAATATTTATCATGAAAATAACTGTAAGTTTATTATCAGACTAAAATTTAAGAGATAGTGAGTAAGGATACCAAGTGGAAACAGAAATGCTTATCTATAAAACAAGAAGTATAATATGCTTCTTAGAGTCTAAACTTTAACAGGCTAAAATAATAATATTTAGTGCTGCCTCAGTGCAGGGAACTGGATTAGATGACTTATCAAGTCCCGTCCAGTCCTATATTTCTGAGAGTCTTTGAAAATCCTTGTATAGGATAGTTTGTCACCTAAAGCAGTCTTTCAGCATCATCAACCAGCATAGCTAGGATTCCCCTTTCGTGAATGCAAAAAGTTCTGTCCTTTTGGCTTCCTCAGTGAAGGATAAATATGCATCGTTTTGCCTTCTTATAACCCAGATTTTATTGTTTTTTCCGCCCTCAGAGTCAGGATAACTCTCTGGTTTATTCCCTTCACATATAAACGGGTTTCCATTATGCTGGCTTACAATGCTTATGTTACATGTGAACATATATCCTTTGTTTGGTCAAAACCTGCTTGACAATCCTGCTTTGATGCAGGCTTTAAAACATTTCCCCGTATACATACTCAACTCCTTAAATATTATCTGTACACACATTTCACAAAGATTATGAAGATCAGTAGGACACAGGCTTTTATTAAATAAGTTACTTGACCCGGTTTGGATAAATACTACACTCAACACATTGCTTTCATAGTATCAGGCTTGTCAGGGGCTACTGCTACAGAACAGAGAATCCTTTACAGTTGGCATTGAGACATTTTTATGGTCACATTCTTATTTTCAGTATGAAAACAGGACCAGGTCATCAGCTGAAGTAAATATGCATAGCTCTGTTGAAGTTAATGGAGTTGCATTAATTTACATCAGCTTAGGATATGACCCTCCATCTTTATATCTAAAGTATGTCTGTTCAACATAATTCAGATTGACTTGGAGCATAACAACATCAACTTCAGTGAAACTTTGTTTGGAATAAATGCTTGAGGGAGGAGAACTTAAATACCTGACACTAGATGCAGTCACTAGGCAGGCCATAACTTTTAATTTCATGAGTTAGCAGGTATAAGTAAGGTGTCCCCTTATAAATAATAGTGTTTTGTTCTAATTTTAGTAGGACATAAGTGTCATGTTATTTGACCTTTTCTGCTGAAAAAAGGCTCAAGGTAGTGACAGCAGCAATTTCATACATCTTGGCTCTGATTATCATTTTGAAGGTGTAATTGCTGGAAGTGGTACAGGCATGGGAACCTACTGGCTTAGCAGGGCTATAGAGCTAATAATAGCAACCAAGTATTCCCCACCTGCTACTTGATTTCCATTGCAGGACACCACAGATACAGATAATGGGGGTATTCCTGTCAGTCTGCCAGATGGTGTCCAAACAGTAGAAATATTTTGGCTCTAGCTCCTCCTTTATGCAGGCTCCCGGTTTCCATAAATATCCTGAGGCGAAAATAAAATTTTAATTAGCCGGCAGTATATCACTTAAGGGACATTTGCAGATAGGACATGTGGGGTATTTGTAGTGGAACTGTAATGCACAGAAGCCACATAGCAAATAAGAACATTTTGTTTAATCTCTGATGTTTTTGCCACCTGCACAGATGACCCTCATTAGTCACATACAAAAATCCTGAGTAAAAGCGAGTAGTGCCTGGAGTGCTGTTCTAACCTGCACTGGAGCCGGACCACTTGCTATCCCTCCCCGCACTCTATTGCATCCAGCAGATACATGGCAAAACAGCATTGGGGCCACAGAGTCTAAATGTTTCCTGGCATATCTGGAAAAAAAATGATGCTCCCCTCACAAGTCTGACTCAGCTTCCCCTCGATTTAGGTGTGCTATTTCTGTGCGATTTGTCCATGAAGATGGTTTTGTGACCATGGTGTTCCAGAAGAAAGACTAGGGTACAGCTCAGAATTCCAGTATACTGAGATGCTACGTCATTCCTCTGCTGGAACACCTGGCTTGAATCAAATTTCAGGGAAGCAACCCCACCCTTAAACACTGGTGTCTGTCATCACATGAAGTCAGGAGTTTTAGCTCTGTCTAGAAATTTCTTGACTGACAAGAAGATCTGGAGAATGTAATATAAATTGTTGAAAAGAACAGGAGAGAACCTGAGTCCATGTAACCAGGTACTGGCAGAGGACAAGACTCACATCAGTAACAAAGAGACCTGGACAGAGATCTGTCAATTGAGTAGGACCTATAATTCTTCAAATAAAGAACACAATCTGAGAAATGTTGAACAAATGGACCACAATCACCAAGATTCATCCCCTTCTTATTCCTAATTCAAGAACGGGAAAGGGAAAGAGACTGGATATTGTGACAAACGGAAATACAGAGGGTCATAAAATAACTGCCGTGTAATATCTAGATATTGCTGCAATGTTTTTGTCACAATAGCCAATCTCTGCACACAGTGATATTGGGTTGCAATGACAACTTCACAAAATAAGTGTCGCAACAGTGCTGAGATGTTGAATTAGGATTATTGTGTCTCTCTCACTGACCTCAACAGATAATGAAGTTTGCTGTCAAGATCTTCAAAAACAAAGTATTACTGATGCTTAGGTAGGTAAGATGATGCGGGAGCAGAGTTTGGATTTATATATTGGTAAGGAACATGAATTTATAGTGTTATGGAGTGATATGGATACACAAACTGAAATGCTCTTATTGTCCTCAGGTACCTACAATTCCTATCCAAGAAAAGGGGAGCTGTTTGAGAACAGTTTTTGGCTCTACAATATTTGAAAGATGTTTAAAAATGGGGATAATAACTAGAAATGCCACCCTCCCCCACATTTTCAGTATTTTTTAAAAATAGAATACAATATTATAATTTTCAATAAAGGTTTCTGAAGATGATTAAAACCTCCGTAAAATGTAATTTACAAACTCTCAGTAAGTGGCTCTTTATTAAGAATGTTGGTTTTTGAGAATACTGTGGTATACAAAGCCCTCACATGGGCTATGCAATCAAAGAACCCTGGGAAAGCAAAAAACAACAAAATAAAGTAATTAGTTCATTCATGTAAATAAATCAGAGTAAAAACATTTCTAGCTTTCTCCAAGTGTAAACCTTGATGTAAAACAGAAAGTCACCACAAGAAGCAATTTGGAATAGCATATACACCAAGCATATTAGGCCCTGAGTTCTCCTCTCCTGTGGAGAAACTGGTGGGAGGATGGAAAAATTCATGAGGATATGGTGTGTTTACAGTGGGAATTCTAGCTACATACTTCCCTCAAGGATCAGGGATTTAAGGCTTTATGGCTCAGGAATCCTGCAGCGACTGAGTGTCACAGGGCTTACTCACTACTGCAGCACTTCCTGTTGGCCATCACAGGGATTAGCTTTGCTAGCCAGTGAGCACTCTCCTGGTGGTGCCTCACTTGTCATTGTCACCACCTGCAGACTTGCCTCAGTCCAAGTACTGCAGCATCCTCTTCTTGACTTGGCCCTTTGGTGGGGTCACTCTGTTTTCCCACTTCTGGGGGGAGGTCTCTCAGTTCTAGAGACCAGCCACTTCCCCAGTGGAGAATGGAGGGGGGGGACTGGGCCCACCCACTACTCCGGGTCCCATCCCAGGAACCCACTAGCTAGCAGCCTTCTGCTGCCTCACTCTCCATTGCTGTGTCTCCCTGGGTCACTTCCCTATGACCCCAACACCGTCTTCACCCTTCCTCAGGACATGCAACTATCCAGTCTCAGCAGCCAGTCAGGTGTTCCTCTTGTTCCCCTGGTCCCTGCCAGCAGATGCTCTGTCCAAGGTACCACAGGTATCAGCCTGCTAGAGACACAGTGCCCACTCCTTGAGTTCCCAGAAGCAACTGGCCACCTTTGCCTCAGCAGCTCTTTTTATATGGGCCTGCTGGGCCCTGATTGGCTGCTTCTTGCAGCCTCTCTTGGATTGGCTGTTCCCTGAGCAGTCACTCTATGCTCCTTTTAACCCTTTCTCTACCACTGTGTGGTGGATGACACATCACACAGAGGAATGGCAGTGATATCCAGACCCATACTACCTTGTCTCCAGACCTTTGTGCCTCTTTTTGTACCCCAAGGCTTTAGGCATTCTGGGCTGTGAAATGCCTAAATGAAATTAATGGGAAACGAATGACTCTCAGCCTTTGACACTGTAAGGACCTTGTTGCCCTCTGTGCTCCTCACCCAGCACCTACTCTCTAAGCCCGCTGTGAGGTAGGTGTATGCTCAGAAGTGAAATTAATATCTTTTTCATTGCAAATCTCTGCTCTGGTATCCAGTGGTTTCTAAGGGCATCAGGCTGCCAGTAATCTCTCTCTCTCCCCCTCTGACTCTAACAAACCAGGGCAGAGAGATTCAGGGGCAAAGGATGGGAAAGTTGGGTTACTGAGTGCCCATCATATTTCCACCACTCCCTTTCTTTCCACTGCTTTTTATTTTTTGGGGGGTAGAGGGAATCCACTATATGTTCCTGACACTCATTTTTTTCTGCATTCCAAACTTCTGCAGTCACATCTTTGTAAATAAACTTTTCCAGGGGAAGAAGTAGGGGGGTCAAAAGTGTAGAGGTGAATCCAAACACTAGAATACCTAAGTTCCCTTTTTAACTAACCCTGATCAGTAACCAGCCTCCACATTATACAATATTGGTTATTAGTACTGCATTAACTCACATTTGTGCATTCCTGTAGTCTCCAATGGAGAATGCTGAAGAAAAAGAGTTTCCCGCCAGCATTATTCTCCCACCTAATCCCCCTCCCACTGCCAACATTCCAGAGGACCCTCCACAGATTTGGATTTTGAGCAGTATGCTATGGACCTCTCAGTCCATGGTGGGTTGTCCCAAGTTTAAATTCTCTCCCCTCCTGTTAGCAGGGGAAAGAATATGAACCAAATTGCAATATTTGGGTGAGTTTCCTTCTGGATCATACTTGGCTTTTACTTTATAGCCGGTTGTCCTGTTGGAAAATGCTGCGAATTTTATGGGTTTCTCTGATGAGTGACAAATGGGAGCATTTTTACATGTGCCAACCAGAAGATAGGCAGTAACACTGACAGACTGAAATAAATGATGTGGCTGGTAGTTGAGGGGTTTTAAGAAATCCAAAACACAAATGTGTATTTCTTCCTTTGTACTGCTTGTCTAATGTTATCTTCATTGTCATTTGTAATAAGACCAGAGGAAAGACCTTAGGAGGCAATCCAGACACTCATTTGTTCTTGAAGCTTTGCTGCTATGCGATCATTATTAAGCCTTGAGCTGTTAAATGCAATGTCTTGTTGAAAGTAGCTGTGAGGAGCAAAGAAAAATGCTTCTTAGAATAACAGAGAGTTGTAATAGGGCACATTCAAAGCTACATTCGTCATGTACATTCCTAGTTATGTGAATACTGTGGGCAGAGTTCTGACATTGGTTGACTGCATACACAATTCCTATTGAAGTGAGTGGAAGATATACATGCAGAGTGTAGTTGAAGGGATAGGGCACTAGACTGGGACTCAGACCTAGATTCTAGTTTAGGCTGGTCCAGTGCTGCACAATCTTTGGCCAGTCTTCACCTCTGTTGCCCTTCTTATCCTTCATCTGACTTGTCCATTGAAGTCGTAAGCTCTTTGTGGCAGGGACTGCATTTTACTGTGTGTTCTACAGCATCTAACACAATAGGTGTCAACATCAGTTAGATGGCTGCAACTAGAGATAACCTGAGGGTATGTCGACACAGCAAAGAAAATCCTGCTGCTGGCCCATGCCAGCTAACTCCGGCTTCTGAGGTTTGGGCTACATGGTTGTTTCATTGCTGTATAAACTTCTAGGCTCAGGCTGGGGTTTGGGCTTTAAGACCCCTGCAAGGTGAGAAGGTCCCAGAGCTCAGGCTGCAGCCCAAGCCTGGAAGTCTACAAAACAATGAGAGTCCCACACCCTGAGCCCTGCAAGCCCAAGTTGGCTGGCACGGGCCAGCCCCAGGTTTTTCTTTGCTGGGTAGGCATTGCTTTCTACAATGTTTTGGGGTATTTGACAAATTTAGCCTTGTTCTGATTTGTAAATTGTCTGAACAATTTACATTGTCCTCACATTTTGAAGTTATTTCTCAAATAATTTTTGGTCTGTAAGTTGTTCCTCAGCTGTCCGTTACGATATCCAATATCTAACATTGGGTCTCTCAATTAAATTTTAGTTCAACAGCCACCTGGATTTGGTGCAGAGAAATTAAGTTTGGGTTCAATCCAGCAGACCTTACTCACACAATATGAACAATCAACTTGAATTTGCAATGAGTAAGAGTTACCAGACTGGTCACTTTACCTGAACTTGTTTGAACTTAGTTCCATCTCAATGAGAGACCGAAGGAAAGATAACAAGAATATGTTCTCTTATACAAGATCTGACACTTCTTTAGTCTGCCCAGGTTGGAAATATCCCCAACAGAGATTTTTCAGTTGTATTTCAGTACCTCCATTTCTGGCTATAATCATAAAGTAGCAAGGTACATGGAAACAGAAGTTTTAAAATATGAGAAGGAGAAAAAGGTAACTTCAGCCTTTGAAACTTAATATTGATTTGAGTTCGCAGCAAGTGTTCAGATTGTTTTTTCATGTACTCAGACATAGCCCTTCCTAATCATAGTGCCAAACCACGTCAGAAGCACTTTGGCCCATTATTGTGTATTAGTTACTATGGTAGGGACTCCCTACCTACAAACAATCTTTAAAATGCATTTGCACTTAACCCCCCTGAACATTAGAGCTGTTGACATGTCAAGATGACCCCACACCTTATAATCTTTGAAGCCACTGGATAATTAGTGGAACCTTGCATTCCACTCTAGGGTAGCCCTTGATAGTTAAGATTTTTTTTTTTAGTAGCATAAATGTTAAGTTAATGCTTTAAAAACTTAAAAAGACATTTATGTATATTGGTAAGTTGTCAACTAAACAAATATTCAGCACCTAATTTTCCACGTTTTAAATTGTTCTGCTTAAATTACTAGTCTGACATTCCACATTCTTTCCTCTCTCGCTCAATTCTTTAAATAAAATTTAAAATGCTATTATGGAAGCTAGTTCACAGTCCCATTCTTTCGCTTCTGTTTCTCTTATTGACTTGTAGAGTTTGTGTAACTATTTCACCCACCTACACAGATCATGTTCAGAATGAAAATCAACATGCGGTAAATGTTAAGGCTTTTTTTTTTTAGTCTGTTTGTTTTGTTTTTAAATCCACTGTGTAATTATGCATCACTGATCACATACTTTTAAGCCACACATTTGCATATGCACTCACAAATTTTGTGTAGTTCAGGGCACAGAACCAGTCAGAAAGGGGAAAGTTAAGTGTTAAGACAACCCTGAACAATTAAAAGCATTCTTATATATTAAATAGAGTAAATGGTAGGTGATGCCGCCTCTACTCCCATCAGAAAATATATCACCTTAAATGTATACTATGATTAAAATGGTCATTGATATTGAACCCCCAAAAAGCTGAACTCAAGTTTGCAAACTAAATTTTGAAGGAAATATGGGGTTTTGGATCTTTGCTGCAGGTCTCATAGCCCCGGAGATGGACTGTGTATTATATACACAAGCTATTTTGTAGGCTGCAGCAATATTTACAGCACTCTAATAATTGTGAAATAATAAACTCCTTCATGTCAATGGGTTTCAAGAGACAGGCTTAGTGAGGTAAACTAGCCCAGAGTTTGTGCCCAGTTTTTATTCAAGTTGTCATTTAACTTGAGCTGACACAGTAGAGATGGTAAATACTAGTTTAGACACTCCACAAATGTTTGAGCCAGGACACAAACATTTGATGACTATCTAGACTAGTCCTTTCAGAGTAACAGCCGTGTTAGTCTGTATCCGTTAGTCTATATGCATCCGAAGAAGTGGGCTGTAGTCCACGAAAGCTTATGCTCTAATAAATTTGTTAGTCTCTAAGGTGCCACAAGTACTCCTGTTCTTCTTTAGACTAGTCCTTATTATTGTTAGTCAACTTGTAGTAACTGGCAATAAAATCAATTAAAACAGGACCTCAAACTCTATTCTAGATAAATCAACTCCCAGTTTAGCTTGAAGACCATGCAGTTGAGCTC
This sequence comes from Chrysemys picta bellii, assembly GCF_011386835.1. NCBI lineage: Eukaryota > Metazoa > Chordata > Testudines > Emydidae > Chrysemys > Chrysemys picta. The sequence continues at coordinate 115,297,358 of NC_088796.1, forward strand.
TTCACAATGCAGAGAAGAGAGAGGAACTTTGCTTTTAAACTGACCATGTTGCTTATACTTGGGGCCAGATTTTCAGAGGTGCTAACTACCTATGTGAACTTCAGCTGGAGTTGTAGGTACTTTGCATCTGTGAAAAATTAGACTGTAGATGTCTCAAGGGTGGCATCCACAAACAATGGCACCCAAAATGAATAGACCCTTGAAAATGCTGATCTCAGTTTCTTGGAGAACGTCTATTAAATTTGAGTGGTATTGAATTAAAACTAATACACAAACACACATATATATACACATGCACACAAAGATTGGTATGTGAAGGGGTTCTCAAATTTTAAAAATTCTGGCACTTCTTAGGATTTATCTGAAATAAAGTTTAGTTTAGAAGTTTCCTGTATATGGACAGACTGTGCCACCCTTACTCCTATTGAGCAGTATCTTATTTTGTAAATAGCTCTATTTGTTTCACTAGAGCTACTTGTATTAGGTATTATTCAGCATGTGTATTAGAATCTGACCTATAGTTACTGAACTGGTTCAATTAAAAGTAGATTTACGTCTTTATTTTTCAGAACTCCACAAATCGTGTCCCATATAATTTTGAAAGCAAAGCTGAACTGTTTATAGGTCATTTACATATCAGAGCACCAGTTGGCCAAAAACGGGCATCACAAACTTGCAAGAAAAAAAATGGTTATACAAGAAATCATTTAAAAAAACTGTGTAATTTATCAGAGTAACCACCATTAGCATAAAGTCAAAATAATCAATTCATTTTGTCTGGAAAGATTGTTTAGTAATTCAGAAAGCTGTCATTGTTTTATAGATTATGCAGTGAAGTAGCACAGGTTTTCATTGAGCGTAATTACATAATAAATGCTTCCTGTGATACAAACCAGTCAGCTTCTTATAAAGTCAATAGATTGCACATTATCAAGCATGCTTCAGCCGTCTTTTTCATATTTGGGACACAATTATCAGATGAAGCCTTATTACTTTGTATCTCTACCGATAAGGCAATGGAAATCTTGGAAAAAGACATTGGTTTACATGAGTAATATTTTAATTCTACAAATATTATATCAAGCTGGTGTGGTTTTGGCCTGGCGTTTCCTATTTTTCTGAAAGTTAAAAATCTGATGCTGCAAAAATTGAATTTCAAATTAGTTTTATGGGCCATTGAAGAACATTCAGAGAATTGATATCATTTTTGTTAAGGTTTATTGTTGGCTAAAATGCAAAATTGCACAGTATCCTTTAGAACAAAAACTGTACAGGTATTTCTAACACATCTGTCACCGCAGTTTCTGGTTAAGTGCCCTTCCCTGGGAGCTAGAGAAGTTAAATGTTCTAAATGAAGGACTCTGAAGGGATATCCAGGGTTATTCTAGCATTAGTTTAGCATGAAGCCAAGGCTCTGTAGTTGAGGGTCACAAAGGATATGCTGTTCTTGCAGAGAGCTTACAATAACGATGAAGCATGTTTTCTTTGGTGCGACTTTATTCTAAGCTTGCTAGACCTACACGCTTCTTTACAACCAAACTGTCTACATTCTGACAACCACATGGGCACCTCTGCTTGCTATGGTGCAAGCAGCAATGCAACATGCACTGCTCTTAGGGGTTCTAAACGTCTGTTCCTCCTTATACCAAGAGAAGCCCATTTGTTGATTTTTGCCTGGCCTTTCATTGTGCCAAAAGTCAGTTATGTAATGAATGACCTTTTCATCATACAGTAACAAATGAGACAAGACCACAAACGTGCACCTAATATGACGAAAGTATAACAACAATAATGGAGGCAAGACTATGTATACCTGAACAAGACAATCAGAATCACAAACTATCCTCTGCAAATCAGCTTCTATGTACTCTAAGACATGTTAGCTACATCGTTGTAAAACAATAGAACATTTCCTTTCCAATAACTGGAATTACACCTCATTCTTTTGATCAGCCTATATTGCTTAGCCATTTTTTTTAAATGAAAGATTTCCACCATGAAGAAGCCAAACAATTGCTTCTCACATCACTGTCCCAAGCTTTGAACTCTATGACTTAGTCTTATCTTGAATCCTAGATTTCTTATGGCTTAAAAAGGCTTTAAAACCTCATAGTAAACCGCCATCTACACCATAAAATCATATATGTCGTGCAGTTCTTCTCCATTAAACCTTAAACGGTTAAGTCTAGGGAGGTCTAGGTTGGACATTAGGAAAAAGGTCCTAACTGTCAGGGTTGTTAAACACTGGAATAAATTGCCTAGGGAGGTTGTGGAATCTCCATCTCTGGAGATATTTAAGAGTAGGTTAGATAAATGTCTATCAGGGATGGTCTAGACAGTATTTTGGTCCTGCCATGCGGGCAGGGGACTGGACTCGATGACCTCTCGAGGTCCCTTCCAGTCCTAGAATCTATGAAAAGTCCTCTTTTGACAGAGTATGACCCATTTCTAGGATAACTGGTCTTTGTAGAAAATGTATTGGTTTTACTTTCATTTAGTGAAACAGAAGAAAGCTAGATGTAAACTTCTCCAAGAAGTATATTTCAGGGTGTAGCCATGTGCCAAGTAGTTAAAGCCATCTGACAAAAAAGCTTATGGTAAATCATGTTTGTATTATCCGCTAGAAGATTTGATCTTTTCCAACCGTCTTTGTGGTGCTATAAAGAAATCCTGAGGCTTATTTACCATACTTACAAATACATTTATTGATGAGACCTTTTTTGGGGGGGGGGGGAGAGGGGGAGAATCACAGAGAATCATGTACCATAACAGCAAGCAATCTTGGGTTGAAGCTGGAAGTGAGCATGATTTAATGACAGTTGGGAGGATAAAAAGGCAGAGCACTCACTTCTGTGTAACACTCAGAAAATCCGATAGCTGTGGTTATGTTAGGGTAGCCATATCCTGCTGTTGAACCAATTGCTTTTTGATTAAAATAGGGCCAGATGCTTCCCTTCTTCAGAAAAGAACTAATACAGAACTCTTTTCATGGAGTTGGAACTTCATGCTCTCCTCAAAGGGAAGAGGGCTTGGGCTAACATTTTCCAAGCATCTAAAGAAAAGAACCCTGCTGAGCATATGCAACTGCCCTGACTCCTATGGGAGGTTTAGAATTTTGCTGTTTGTTTACAACACACACAAATTCAAATTCAAAGCAAAGCACAAGCAAGTGGATCTTCAGTCATCCCGGGCATGACATTCCCTTCCACACTATTCTCTGAGGAGTCCATGCTCCATTAACTTCTCACAACAGGGTGCCCCCCTTTGCTTCAGTGGCATCATTCTTAATCTACGTTATGTGTGAGGAGAAGGAGGCTCTCCATGTATAACATGGACTTAGTACTATTTAGCCAAGATTGTAAAACACCAAAAGATCCTTGGATAAAAGGTGCTGTGTAAATACAAGATCTTAGCACATTAACCTCAACAGTAGGGCCAATAGTGCTAAACTGCATCAGCATGCGTGACCACTGATTTCAATTATTGTTACCAATGGGTGAAAAATGGTCTTTAAAGGCAATAGACAAAACACGGATTTGCGGCTCTTTGCTTATATACAGTTACTGTAACCATGGCCAGAGCAGTGAACAGTTTGTTGCTAGTTGAGTAACACATTAAAGTCGGAGACCAAATTGTGCCCTGAATTACATCCCATACAAACCCACTGGCTTCAGTGAGATCCCCTGGGGTGTAAATTATGGAAGAATTCAGCCCAGGGTGTTTTGTTCATATCAAGAAGAAGTGGTGATCTTTGAAGAAGAGGGAAATTATATATATATATATGGATAATATGGCAACAGACAGATGTGGTGGCACAAATAAGAAATAAATGTGTATGATTAGCTGGATTGTTCACAGTTCAAAGGAGAGCCTAATCTACCAGCAGTAAATGATATGCACAGGATTTGGCCCTATTACTCACTTAAGCAGTCATGTTGGGTCAATTCCACTTACACTAGTCAGAATCTAGAGCGACTCTGGATTTACACCATTATTATAGAACAGAATTTCACCAGCTGACTTTAATAGTGAATGGGCAGAACAAAAATCAAATGCCATCACTAGTGATTTGTATTGTACTATATTAAGTAGTTGGGTAAATTTTAATTTAAAACATGTATACAGTTATGAAATACCAATATTTTGCTTTTGTTGATGCAACAAAGGAGTATTTCCAGTATTCTTTGCAAGCAACATGAGCAAAGTATCATTTTTGCACATCAGAAGATCGTAGACACAGTGCAATACCTCCTGCCACAAAGAACATGTGGGACAAGGCCACTTTTGAGGTCAATATTTGACCGCCAGATTGTTCTTGAGATTTTAGATGACTGAGCTAAGGAAGACTGCATCTTTGACAAAGCACTCCAATCAGATAGCAAGTCAGAAACTTATGAGGTAACGTGAAGATAACCATTTTGCCCTAATAATTCAAAGATTAGAAAAGGGAGTCTGCTGGTGATCACCACCCTCCCCTTGTTGCACCTAGACTAGAAATAAATGTAAAAGTGTAGTGGAGTCTTTTAGAAGATAGACATTATATGTCTATCTTATTGAACATAGAATTCCTTTAAGAAGTCATTGGGCCTGAAACTCCACTGACTTACAGTCATTTACCCTTGGGCAAAAGGAGTGTAAAAAAAGCCACCATTCAGATTTACATCCATAGGAATGAAACAAATTAGCAAAGTTAAAGTTAAAATAGAAGCAAACAATTTATATACTATATTGGTTCCTGAACCTTCCCCACATAAAAAGGGCATGGCACCCAATAAACAAGATTAGTAATATTTTTCAAAGGTGGCAAATATGAAGAAATACACTGAATTTAAAAAATACACGTTTTCATGTAGCCAGGACAGTTACCATCTGTCATCTAACGAGGTCATGAACTTGTTTATTTCCCCTAGCATTCATGTGTTTGGCTGAAGTGAGTTTGATCAGCCGATCTCTCCCCCCACCCCTGTAACATCTCCTTAGCAATAAGAAAGGGAAAATTTAACAGGTAGGTTTTCCCTCTGGAAGAGAAAAACACAACAAGGAGCAGTCAAACAACAAAATGGCCACTATAAGAAGAACTGGTCTTGGTTCAAGCTAACTGGTGGTTGCAAGCTAACTTCAGAACCATCCCAGAGGGGGTCATTACTGGTAGTCCAGCTCCCCCATATCTGGAGGGCAGCTTTCCTCTAGATGTTCCACAGCTGCCAGTTAGCAGTCTTTGCCAACTTTGGGGAACCTGGACTTTAACTAAAAAAAGGTGAACAGTGGATGTCAGCTATACTCATTCTGAACAACTCCAAGGAAATGCAATGAAACTTTAATTGCTTTGGATTCTGGTTATTAGGTCCATATTATAATACTCAGTGCACAGTGAGTTTGCTTGCAATCTTTCAGAAATTTGCACTGATGTTTTATTCCAGGGTGAAGATGCACATTTAATTAATTCGGGTTTCCCCAAGAGATATTTTGGCAAGCATCTTCCCTTCACATGATGCTCTGATACATTTTCAGAGCATGTATTTGTCAGTCCAATGTGCCTACCATTGCTATGTATAAGGTATTAAAATTATAAATAGTACAAACTGAAATATGGAGGACTCGCCAATTTGCAGATCTGTGCTGTATCTCAAATCATCAGTAGCTTATAATTGTAAAAAGCTACCAAATCAGATTAATAAAATAATTAAAAATTTGATAAGTTAACTTTTCCCCCCAGAGTCTTTAGAATGTCATTAGGTAATTTCCACTTAAAGCGCATTTTCCAGTTTTCAAAATCCTCGTGCTGGGTAAAGTCACTGTTATTGTTAATACAGTACAGAAGCGTAAGTCACTGCTTCAGACTCTTCCAGGTTGCTCAACCCAGTGTTTTCTTGCTAATGCTGTATTCTGTAGTCAAATCATGAATGTGTACTCTTCACAAGGAAACAAAACTGCATAGATCAAGATCTCCATAGAACTGGACATAGCCATAACTAGCAAGCTGTCAGAGAAGATGGATCAACCTGAATTCAAGTGGCCTTGTTTTCAAACCAAAGCAGAAAGTGATAAAAATAAATAAATACAAATGAGAAAAGTAAAATAGGAGTGGAATCAAGCACTCTTCCCTCAGATTTATATTGTCTAGAGAGAACTCAGAGTCTGTTATATTTCTTACAGTTTAAAATGTCACATACACACACAGTACTCGGGGCTAACTGGTTTAGTTTATTCATGCTTCCAATGTATGGATAAATTATGTCTGAGAGCAGTGTAGGAAGGGAACATCATGTGCACCTTGACAGCAGTGCAGGGAGGCACAAAGCTTGTGGAAGTCAATGCCTCTAGGAGTGCCTCTTGACCATAAACAGGAGCCGGACGTCTTGCTCAAGATATAGGAAAGCTGTAACCTGCTCTAGCTCATCTGTCCCACTGTGCATAGCTGCTAGCACTTGGCTGTGAGCAGAGGCTTGGAAAGCCCATCCTTCCTCAGCTCAGATATTTGCCTTCAAGTGCCAATTATTACACTGGCCAACACTAGATTATCCTTACCATTAGTTAGTGCACCTAACCCATGATGGCTGCCTCCAGAGCAGGTTTGCTGAGAAGGTAGGGGAGGGCTCTTCCTCTACCTCCTTAAGAGCACCAGTGTGGGGACAGCTATAAATCGGCTGTTAGAGACCAGATCCTCAGCTGGTGTAAATTGGCATAGTTGGGTTGAAATCAATGGACTCGCACCAATTTACACAAGCTGACAATTAGCCCCCTAACGTTTGCATGACACAAGAGAGAGTTTTTGCAACTGGCAATTAAGCTTTCAATACATTAGACTTGATTCTCTCCCTCAGTAAAAGCATAATGCTCTCATTGTTAACGAGTCCCACGCAAGTGCACTGACTAAATCTATATTCTAAAAGGATATATTCTCCAGACAGTGGGGGCTAAATTTTCAAAGAAATGCAGCTGACATATAGCAGAAAATGGGTAATTGTGAATGCAGTTGGGAGAATAAGTGCATTCATGCCAACCTGAACATTTTCAACAGGTAAGGAGTTGAGAACACAAGATCTAGTGTGTGCCTAAACAAGACACTCCAATAAGTAGTCGGGCCTGGTAAAAGGCCATGTGTTTAAGTGTGAGAGTGCATTTTCGGCATATTGAAAAGCACAATGTGGCAGATCATATTTAAAATACTCACAAATTATTGAAGAGTAGTTTGTAATGTTTTACTCCCCATTCCCTATACATTATAAAACTAAAAGGATGTATTTGGCTGGGAACATATTTTATGCTTATTATTTTGCTTTCTTCCTTTTGTACTTAAAATGTGCAAGTGTCTAGCACAACACTCCCCCCACCCACAACTAACCATTGAAAAATACATGAAACAAAGTTAAGTACAAATCAACAATGAAAATCATGTCTAGTAAACAGTTGGGATAAAAACACTAATCTCCACATTTCATTTACTTACACATATAATATTCCGTCAAATAATTTAATCACTTATTGGAAAGCGATCCCCAATTCAATTTATATCTCAGAGTGCAACTCATGAAAAAGGCTGCCAAATCTTTCTAAATACATCCCACTGATCTTATACATTCTCATCTTACAATATTGTGACAAAATAAGTGTAGCTTGTCTGATATGAATTTTACCTGTCGTATAAGTATTACCAATGATTTGAACACTTCAGTTTATAAATAATTACCGTATGCATTGGAACATAAGTTGTTCTGCTGGTTTGCAGTACACGAAAAAAGCCATTTTCCTTCGCCTGGTAATGAAGAAATCAATACTCCAATAAGCATCTATGCACAGATTCCAAGACATCATTCTACTCACTCTTCGATCACAAATATCACTGTTAGATCAAAATATTGGCTGGCAGTGGAGAACACCCATTGTTAAATAGACAGGGGGAAACCCAAGAATTTAGCATAAAGCAGTATATGGAGAGAGGGCACAATGTTTTATGAAGGCTAAGGTGATCACATTGGTTGTATAGCATGAAATGAATTGTATTATCCTGTATTCATTCAGAATAACATCCTTCCAACAACAACAGTGTATAGAGCCAGATGTAAAAAACAACAAGGAGTGTGGTGGCACCTTAAAGACTAACAGATTTACTTGGGCATAAGCTTTCGTGAGTTAAAACCTCACTTCTTTTGTATTTATCAGGCCAAATCCAGGTCCCACTGACGTCAATGGGATTATTGCCACTGGCTTCAATAGGACTAGGATTTCACAGTTCATGATAGATGAAATGATTATACCTAGAGGATTTCTCCAACACAGGAGAATGCTTCCTGATAAAGACACAGGTTTAGGTCACAGACTAGACTCAAAAAGATGTATAGACTATACTCCTAATTACTAAGAAGGGCTTGCTTGTATTTAAAGCTTCTTACCCTGTTTTAGGGTGCAAGTTCTCCATTTCGCCTCCTGAGACGTGATCTTTGAAAAGTAGGGTTGGCCCACTGATGTTGGGAGAACATTTGCATGTTATGTAGAACTCCACGATCTTTTCACACCCTCACATCCATAACTCTGGTCATTTGTGAGGAGTCCCTTTTATCACCAAGGTTTTTCTGTGTTGCTGACCCACATGTTCTTTTCTGTTCATGAAAAGTTGTTCCCTAATCCAGAGTTCAACCAAGAGTGCTTAGCTTTTCCTTTGAAATAGCAGGAACTTGTTTTTGCCTACAAACTCCTATTCCTTTATTTTTAACACATGTTCCAGGACCCAGAGCCATCTGTCTTCCAGTTTGTTTGGAAGAGGTGAAGTTATCATCAGGCTTTTCTTACCAGTTGCTTGCTTGTTTATCTGTATTTCAAAATAGCAGGCAGCTCTGGCATCCACTCGCAGAACTGTTCCAATAACGACTCTTCTCAAAGGTTGTGCCACTAGAATTACTCCATCTGCAAAATAGGAGTTTAAATTGCACAGTTTTAACATTTTTTGTATTGCTCATAATGTCCATTGTTATTTGTCAACTCAGAGGTATAATTCTTTCAGAAACCCTTTAAACATTATTCTAACTGTAGTATTAGCTTTAAGACTCAGTCAACTCCTTAACATTCTCATTAATATTCCTATTTTGGGGTTGTCTTGCGTGGGAAACCAGAGGGTGTCTCTTCCTAAACTTGCCTCCCACTAGAAGCCCCAAGGTGTTTCTTTGAGCAATCTAGGACAAAGAAAGAAGAAAAAAAGAACATATCTCAGAGGGAGAGGCAGGCAGGCTGGCTGAGACACAATGTTGTCTTAGAAGTCTGAGCTTGCCAAACTCAAACCTCCATGCACACCTGAGTGGGATCGATAGCTCCCAAATGCCTACAAACCAAACACCTGGGATTGAGTTGTATCCACTCAGTGAGCCAAACCTTGAAGTGTTTTCACACGAGCCTGCACTTGCTATTAATTTTAATCAGTCTCAAAAAGGAATTTACTCAAAGGAAGAGAAGGATGAAGCTGATGCAAACAGTAGGAAAGATCATGTATGTTAGTGAGCAAGAGGATGTGTTATCAATATACAATAGTGAGCATTTTCACACATAGTTGCCTCTTATTGCAGCTTGATTTTCAAAACTGCAGTTTGATTGGTTGGGCCTTTTTGATGATGGCACTTTTTTCAATTATCAAAAGTCCCTACAGACCACAGGAGTGACCTCCCCAGCTTCCACCTCACATCATCTCATGTAAAGAATAGATCATTATACACTTGCTGAAAAAGGAAATGGGTATTCCCTACAACCCAATTTTTTTACAATCAGATCTCATGGCCGTACTGTGCAAGGCATGGTAAATAAGGACAAGATGGTCCCTACCCCCAAGGAATTTACCATCTAAGTGGGCAAAATATATGGCATGCATTTTATTGATTAAATCTTCAGTTCTCATCACAGCTGGCCAATGGGTGTTGTGCATGTATTTGCAAGGGCAGAATTTGGCTCACTCTTTTATGCTATCCTCCTCAGGAATTCCTGCTTATTTCCCACTTCTCCTTGCCCCACCAGTCTGTCTTGGTGTTTAAGTTTCAATTTTTAAATATACAAAAAAATTAAGGGCAATGATGTTCCAGTTGTTTTAAGTGTGAATCCAAAAAACACCATGTCAGCAGAACCTGCTATCTCAGAACAACTGAGCACACAGGCAAATGGTACATCGAAGAAAGGGACTGGGAATGAACAGTTGTAATAAGAAAAGTAAAAGTTGAAAACCTCTTGGATGCCAGTGAAGAACTGGTTGATGTAACAGGACAAAGATAGAAAAAGGTTCCTGAGAAAGGGTGCAAGAAGCCTTGCCAGGAAAGGGCAAAAAACCCACAAACTAGAAATATTTTTAAAGTAACCACCACAAAAAAGAGTCTTTAAAACACAGCAGAAAAGGCATCCGTACTAGATTTTTCTTCCACACACAGAGAGATCTTTTCTCTTAAAAAACAAAAACCAACATTGCAAATCAGCCCACACACACTGGAAAAAGATTTCAGAAATATTTTAAAAAGTTTTCAAAGATTTATCATCAAAATGGAAAAATGGAAAAACTCTCAATCTTTGATAATTTTACTCAACATGCTACAGTGTTATGCTAAAGAGAACAGCATTCACGTGGCAGAATGACCAGGAAAGTCTGCCTTTTTAAAATAAAGTTCAGAAACTTAGGCAAAGTAAACTTATCACAAGGATGTTTTCCAGACTGTGGTTTGCAAATATGCTCACATACAGAGCTGGTTGCAGTTTTTCCGAAGACTTTTATCATCAGAAACTGGCTCCTCAACCCCTCCAAAAAAACATAAAATTCAGTCTTTGTTTTTTTCCCATACCTTTATGTTCATTTGTTAATCCAAAAAGTCTGTACTGAATTTTTGTTTAGCAAAAAGAGGTTTTCAGGAAAAAAAAACAATATATAGCCATTTTGATAAAAAGTTTTAAAAGCTTTTTTAAAACGATTAAAAAAAAATAGTCTGTGTCCCACACTTTGAAATGAAATGAAAACAACCTGGCAAAATTAGTTTTTTGCTGGGTTTTTTTTTGATTTACCAGTCCTACTCAAATAGTATTTTACACAAGCAGCTCATCTACATGGCCATTTGGTGTCTGCAAGCAAGCTAAGGTTTGTTACACACACTAACTCATTGTACAGACATTGCTTCAGCTCCTTTCCTGGTAACAGTTTTATTTTTCCCCCTTGTTCCTCTTAATCTCTCTTACCATTTTTGATTCCTCTACCCCTTCACTAATTCCTTCTCCTCCACATCTTTCCTTAACCCTTACCCGTAACATTATCTATTTCTCCCAGTGCCCCATCTCCTATCTGTTCCCTGTTTATTCTCCCATCCTCATTCCGGAACCCTTTCCCTCTGGCTTCCAGCATCTACCACTTCTCCACAAGACCCTCTTTCCCATGTTTTCTTTACTTTTTTTCCCTCTTGCCCTCAGCCCTTACTGGAACCTCTCTCTCTCTCTCTCACCCTCTTTCCCCATTTCTTTTTCATACTCTTACAGTCTCCGCAATCCCTTCATCCATCCAGCTTTTGCCCCATGTCTATCCTCAACTTCCCAGCCGTCCTCTGTCTGCAATCAAGTCTCCTGTCCTCTCATTCCCCTGCTATTAAAATCAATTCTGTTCTCCTCCAACTCACCTACTGTTACAGGAATGCTCTTTACATGCAGTTCTTAATACCAGCATGGGATTTTTTTCTGTCCATCCAAACAGGAGGCTCTCAAACTCAACAGCTGGGAGCAACTTCCCAGAGCAGGGACGAGTGCTTAGGTGTTGAGAGGAAAGCAATCCTATAATAAACATTTCTCTGCCTGGGCCTACACAGAGTCAATAGTTCACCTATCCTGTTTCCCTTGCTAGGTCCTTGGGGTTCTCCTTGCCCAGCAAAAGGAGCACCCCAAGCCATTCTCCCCCCTGCCACAAGGAGTCAGCTAGCAGCCTGTGGAGCACTGCTGAGCAGCTTCAACAAGGGCGAGACAGAGCAGGTGCAGGAGTGTGTTTGTTCTGCTCCTGCAGGCAGCACTTACAGAACGTTCCAGAGGCCATGAGGTAAATAAGGAGCTTGCCGTGGAGAGACAGCGGTGGTCTAGGTCACTGGTGCAAATCTGCCCTGCAATAGCAGTAAATAAAAATTCTTACAACTGGGGGCTGTTTGCTGGTTTATGTGAAATGAATTGGTTCTCAGTCTAATGCCACGTTGTTAGGGGCGGGGTGGGAGGACTTTTTTTTTCCCCAATCAAATAGTGCCTCCTCCCCTCCCCCTTCATCTCAAGAGAAGGAATTTGAAGCTCTTCCACTTTTTATAAATAGTTAATGAGCAGCTGGAGTAGAGACTTGAATCTCCCACATCCTAGGTGAGTGCTCTTAACACCTACAGTGCTGTTCTCACTCGCCTTCCTGGCCTAATGACTATCCGATGTCATTATGAAGGATATGCAGTTTCACCATGAATGAATAGAGTGGGCCATGAAAAAAAACACCCAAAATCACAAGAAAGACTCTGCAGCCTTAGCTATGCTGTGGGTGACCCCATGTTCCAGTTCCTGCCCCAATAACGATTTAATTCTTTGTAAAAAGTGGAATAGCTTAAAGAAGAGAGATTGACAAAGGTCCCACACCCGAATAGCCCAGTGGCTATGATGACCGCCCCCCGCCCCACCCCCCATGCTGCAGGAGACTCAAATATCTTCTCCACATCAGGCAAAGGGAGGAAACTGATCCCAAGTCTCCCACATCCCAGGTGAATGTGCACTGGGTTAAAAGTTATAAGGTGACTCTGCGCCTCAGCTGACCATCTTGTCAATCTAGTCCTCCTTTGCTCTTATTAAAAGTGAGCAAAACCTAAAAGAAGACTTTTGCACTGGGTCAAAATCAAACATGTTGCTTTGACCCAACTCAAATTTTGTTCCCACTTTTTCATTAGCCATAAATAAATACATAAATAAGCTTCTTCTTTTTTAAACCGGAAACCAGCCTTTTTTGATATTTCAGAGTTGCCAGTGAACAGAAAAATTCATTATTCACCCAGTTCTAGTCAGGATTTTATGTCAGATATTCTACTGTTATAAATGGCTTCTTTGTTAGACTCAGAAAGGCAACTGACTGTATAGCTATGGAGACTGAGCTACCATCTCAGCCCTAGAGATGATCCATCCAGGCTACGACCAAGTAATCTTGGAGAAGGCTTGTTTTGACAAAACCTTGACTGCCACCGTACAAGCTGTTCAGGTTCTGTGGCTACCTAGAAGTCTGACGTGACGGGGCACTCTAATCAATGCAAAACCCAAAGATCATATTTCAAAGTAACAGGGGAAAAAATTGAATAGCTACATTGATCCCACAGAAAGTAGGACTTTGGGGAAGGGTCTGTCAGAGCTGTCACAGGGATCTGGGGAGAGGGTTCTGGGGTTTTAATGGGAGCTAGAGAGAATGAAATTGTCAAACAACAGGGAACCTCCAACCCAGGATCAGAAGTAAGGAAAACTGTTGCCAGAAGTGCCTAGAAAGGTGCACTCAGTCAGGTCTGAATTTTCTTGGTCCTAAAGGCAGACTGGTGTCAATATGTTATTAATAATTATTTAGGCATACGGGGAATAGTATGGAAAGGTTTAGGTATTTCCTTGGAATTTTTATGGGGTTTTTTATCATATAAGAGGGTTAAACTTGGCTGATGGCAACTCTGTTTCCCTGTTGTAGATAGATATACTTTCAGAATCTGTATAAGCCTATGTGCAAATTGCTAAATTGAGAGAAAACCTCAGAAGCCAACTCACATCTGCTGCCTTTATTACATAGAGCACCACATGTGATTATGAAGACACATGCATAGAATGGGTTACTATGCGTTCTTCATCCCTGCCTTATTTTAAAATTTCTATTGCAAACACTGTTGACTCATACTGTGCATGTGGTATTACACTGACTAATCCTATAACCATACATTTTAAATTTTGAATAGTTCTATTCTAATACAGCATAAGCTATAATCTTGTGTGACAGGCACCAAATGCAATTGCAATATTTATCAGTACACAGAACCCATCATTTATTCATTTTGGTTTCAGTTTTGCTAGCCAGGTAAGTACATAGAATAAATTTTTATTTCCCTGTATATCTCAGAAGTCAGACAACAAGTATATAGACAAAAGTAGAGATCAAGTAGAGAACTAATCTTGATATCACATTTTTTTCCTATACTGAAAATACGGAATAAATGTGATAGCAGTATGGCATCTGTTGGTAAATGGTATCAGAGGGGTAGCTGTGTTAGTCTGAATCTGTAAAAAGCAACAGAGGGTCCTGTGGCACCTTTGAGACCAACAGAAGTATTGGGAGCATAAGCTTTCGTGGGTAAGAACCTCACTTCTTCAGATCTGCATCTGAAGAAGTGAGGTTCTTACCCACGAAAGCTTATGCTCCCAATACTTCTGTTAGTCTCAAAGGTGCCACAGGACCCTCTGTTGGTAAATGTTGACTTTTAAATGGCAGCTCTTCTGAATCACGATAGTTTTATGGCTATTGTCATCTATAGGTAGTGCTCCAGTCAGGAGGGGCCTGGTAGTGAAATGTTTTTTGCCTATTGTCAATTCTGACTTCCCCCTCTCTCTTAACTTCCTTCAACAGTGAATGCCACAGGCTGTTTACGCTTTACATCTGACATTCCATGAAGTGGAGGGGCCACCAGAAACCATCTGCACCAGTTAAGCCCTGCAGTGCTCCTGCCAGGACAAGGGGAGCATGTTGCAAGCAGGACAGTTATGCAGCGGGGAATCTTTGCGTAGAGAGGAATTACGCTTACCTATAAACCCTACCATAAAACCAAAAACCTCGAGAATCAATAGTTGATGATATTAGTGTTACTGTGTCTCCTGCTCCTGGAGAGAACTAGGGCCTTTCATAGGTTGCTCCTTTAGGTTCCCTCTATATTTCTATAGGGGATGGAGAAGGGAATACTGAAATCAGGATGACAGCAGCACAACTGTTATCTGGGGTTACATGAACCAAAGCTATGGTAACTATTCTCTGTTTTCCAGGCAGTGTCAGGAAGTAAATCGGGGGGGGGGGGGGAGAGAGAGGGGGGAGAACGACAGCACCTCCATCTGATAAATGATTGGTACACGTGAGTGATTCAACTAAAAAATCTCTGTTTTTCTTGAGTACAAAGCACACATCTGAAACAGCAACAGTCTCAGAGTACCAAAAATAGTTACCCAAAGTCTGAGGGGGTATTGAGGGACAGCAGCAGGGTTTCGGTGGCCAGCTTTTCTCCTACCCACTGGGGAGTTAGGTGTCCATCTCGTGACTCATAGAAAATCTCTCAAACTTCTCCAAAGTAAAGTCTCTTAACTAAACTCTTTTATAGATACATTAAAACAAAATAACAACTCATAACCCCTTGTAGTGGGCTAACCGTTTCCCTAGCAGCAGAAAAGAATTCATAATCTCTACTTCTCAGCAAAGCAACTTCTCAGGGAAAAAAAAAAAAAAAAAAAACCTTCAAAATCACACAGACTCAAGGTTAGCTATCCTTGTCAGTAATACTGCAGCTGCAGCAGTTAGCTTAAGCAAGGCCAGATTCTCTCTTGTATGTAAAAAAAGATTCAGACTAACACGGCTACGCCTCTGATACTCTCTCGTATGTAGCGTCCTAGCTTCCAGCTCATGGGGGTGGGGCGGTAAGTGCACAAGATGGCTGTGAGTTATGTCAAATCCAGTTCTCTCACAAACACAACCACCACATAATCTCCTCTCACCAACAATGTGGATGTCATCTATTTGACCAATCACTCAGATTTCAATCACCATTCCACCCACTTATACAGAATTTGCATATAGCCTGCGTTAACACACAGTATAAACCCATGCAGGATCATCTTGAAGTAAGTTTATGGCAAATTTTCTTTTTGTCTGATTTCAAGAGGTGCATTGCCTTGTGACAATGGCAAGAATACCATACCTCAGTGCTTTGAAGCAAATGTAAGGGATGACAATCTTTACTTGACATTCCTTCATAGTTCCTTAGTAACTGTCTGCTTACTATTAAACAATGAGTTCAAAATCATTTATTTCTGAAATCTTTATTAAAATCCAGCACTGAGTCAAACACACTGTTCACATTCAATAACTACATGTTTCAGTCTAAAACACTGTGAAAGAGAATAATCTGTGATTCCTTTCAGAAAAGAAACAAAACAAAAAACACCAGCCTCCCACTACTTGGATACTAAATAAGACAATAACATTTATAATCCCGCATAGTCGTCAACTATGGGGTAGAGACTAGTAATTTACATTTCTATTTTCATGCAAGCAAAATCATTCATCTCTCTTCACATTTTGATTACTTCACTTTGTTTTAAAAAAACCATCCTTCTAAAACTACGGTACTGGGTTTTCACTTGGCTACAAAACCATTTCAAACCCCAACAGCATGGAGTTGTAGACTGCACTCATCATAGAAAAGGCAGATGATTCTCAATTCATTATTCCTTCTCTCTCCATTAATTTTCTTGCTATCGTTGGCAATCACACTAACTGCATGAGTTCTCTTCACCAGTTATTGCTTCAGCCACCAAGCACGACCTAATCATCAAGAATCACAATTTTCCATGAAGCATACATCACATTGCAAGCTCCTAATGCAGGAGTCAGAAAAAAGCAGAAAATCATAACTATATTTTGGGATAATCCACAATTATTTTTTATTATTGGCATTACCTAAAGTTAATGCACGCCAACTAAGCTAAGAATCCATTGTTCTAGGTGCTGTATATAAGAAACAGTCCTTACCTCAATGAGATTACTGTCTAAATAGAGAGATGAATACAGCTGGGCACAAATATATTAAATTTAAAAAATGCAGATTCAGGTCAACCAAAACATTTTATGAATTTGGGTTGAATTTTCCAAATTGTTTTGGTCAAGGAAAAAAAAAACTCCCTCCAGATCCGCCACCCCTCCCCACCAAATCAATGTTTCAGTTTTGATTTAAAATGCTATTTTGTTCCAAAATTTACTGTAATTTTAATAGAAAAGTTAAAAAAAACCCCTCAACACACAATATTTAATGTCAGGTTCAATAAAACATTTTATTTTACCCAAACCAAAATTTGACCATTTTACTTTGCGAAAAATTAAAAAAAAAAAAACCACGTGTTTTGGGTCAACCTGGTATTGGCCACTGTCGGAAGACAGGATACTGGGCTAGATGGACCTTTGGTCTGACCCAGTATGGCCGTTTTTATGTTCTAATTTTTTTTTCCAGTTTGGCTACTCAACCAAAAAGCTCAGTTATTTGCACAGATCTAGAGGAGAACATGTCACGGCAGCAACACTTTCCTGACATCTGCCATCCTATTATAAACACAGTACTTAAATTGCACCCTTTCCTCTTTCCTTCTTCTTACACACTAGGTAACACTGTATACCAGTCATCTTGCTGATATAGAGGTTGATCAGAAGGGGTGAAGTCATGGTGCCACTGAAGTAAATGGGAGCTTTGCCAGTGATATCAGTGGAATGAGGATTTCACTGTGTGTGATACAAGTAACACCACCCTCCAAGTTTCATACTTTTATTTCTGAAATCTTCATCTAAAACTCCAGCTGAAGACGAAAGAAATCATATGGGCAATTTTTTCCACCATCAACATTAATACAGATTGAAGAAACAAGATAACGCACCAATGATTATGGCCACAACTGAAACAACCAAACTTTATTAAAAGTTAGTATTAGCATCCCCAGTGATGTTACTACCGGCAAGCCTTCCCAATGCCGTATTCCACACTGGACATCCGGCCATGAAAACTCCTCATTCCTGGAAAGGGAAGCCTTCCTACCTTGCAGCTCATCATTGGGGATAAAACTGAGGCCAAATTCCATTCCTCATGTGAAGAGTTTGGGCATTGATAAGGGTGCTTCAATCCATGTTTGCTCTTGCAGTCCAGTATGCTTGTCCTACTCCTCACTTCATTCAGTCCCAAGACTGTATTCAGAAATGGGAGCAGTTAAAGAGCCTTAGATATTGAACCATTGTGACAAGGGGACATGGGACACCAATAAAGGCACCCACAGCCTTGAAATTGCTGGGTACATCTATCTCCCCAACCTGAGAATCTGGGTGGGAAGGGCTCCAGCTCAAAGACCCCAGGATGTCTCTTTCCTTGGTGATCTTCCCAAAGCCCCATTTTGAGTGAAAATTGGCAAGACATATTATTAGCTTGCTCTTTAACAACCCCAAACAATCATTTTACAAAGAACTTGTATTGTTGCTGTTCATTTCACTGAATTCTACCATCTTTTAAAGAGGCAACAGTATTTTTGTTCTTTCCCTTATTTCCAGCATCAATTCCCTTATTCTTTAAATCTAACCCAGAGTACCTGCAGTCATAACTGATAAGGCTGTGCTACATGTACCTTATAAAGGAAGGTAAGTTATGGGTATGATTATACCTATTATGCAGGTAGGGAGCAGGGAAAGATTAAGTGACTTGCTCAAGGTTCTCTCTTTCTCTTTCGGTTAGAAAAGAGCATACCCACATATGTGAAACTAGCAAATCTCTATTTGTTCTGCCAAGTATTTTGCTATATATTGTGGAGGGAAAATAGCTCCTGAGACAGCTGTAGCATTTAATGGTGTAAATCCTGCCTTGTGTGTCATCTGGAGTACAGTGAACTTAAAGTACCCTCCAAGTCTGCAAATAAAAGGTTTGTGTGGTTGTTGTTTTAATCAGCTCATTTCCAAAGCGGCTATCAGAAGCAAAAACTAACGTATGCAGTCATGACAGAACCCTCTCTATTCTTCAGCAGATCATTTGATAATGCAAACATTACTCACATGGAAAGTAGCATCTGTTAAACATGGGAAACAATTTCAATTAGTTTCTTCATATACATGTCTAGACTCTAGTTGACAGGGAAGGTGAAAGAAATTCTTAGCTAATGGAAAAGTAAAACAAGCCCACACAGAATGGACAAGAGGAAGGAAATAATTTTGCACTTCTGTTCAATTACAGGTGGAATGTCATCAGTGTTTGGGTGACAGGGGAGTTGTACAAGCAATTCCCCAAAGCCATACTTTTGAGATACAACATAAGTTAGGCCTTGATGCCATCTCCACTGGACACAGACTGACATGTTTAATTATCACTTCAATAACCAAGTAATGGGAGAGGCAAAAGTGTCCCTTTTTCTGGTTTTCTTTACAGACCATAAGGCAGAATATTTAGCTGGTATAAGTCAGCATAGTTCAATAGAGTTATGCCAATTTACCCCAGCTGAGGAGCTGGCCGTATTTGTGCAGGAAGATGGAAGAAACTAATTTATATCTTCATCTCTGGGAAGAATGATATTAGGAATTGCCATACTGACTCAGTGGTCCATCTTGTCCTGTGTCCTGTTATCAACAATGGCTAGTACCAGATACTTCAAAGAATACACAAGAAACCTTGCTGTAGCTAATTATGGGATATCCTGCCTCTGGAAAAAAGGTTCTGCTTAATGTCCAATAGTTAGAAGTTGGCTTGTGCTCTGAAGCATGAGGATTTATCTCCTTTCTGACATGGTTTATTTTTAATATTAACTATTTTAACACCTGTTATCAATATAAAAATGTCAAATCCTTTTTAAAATTTTCTTAGATCTTGGCCTCGAGAGTCTATTGTGTAAATTAATTCCACAGGCTAATTGTGTGAAAAAGTATTTTCTATTTTTAGTTTTTAACATAGATTTTAACATGTCATCTATCAATTTCATTCAATCGAGACAGAGTGGATAGAAGTTCCTCATTTTCCTTCTCTATACCATCTATTATTTTGTATCTTTTCAAAATGTCCTCATTTATTCATCTCCCTTCTACAATAAACAGTCCCAATCTTTGCAATCTGCTTTCATTTGAAGATTTTTCCATATGCTTAATTGTAGTTGTATGCGGTCTCTGAATCCCTCCTCCCCTTAATTTGGCTATACCCTTTTTGAGAGGGATTAACTAGAACTAAACTCAATATTCCAAGTGAGAGCATAACATTGTCTTGTTGCATAAAACTGGGAAAGCAAGGACAAAAGCAGATGCCATAAGGCTATGGTATACGTGCTGAGATAGTAAAGAAAAATATCCCTCAAGGTCACAAGTAAAGCAAGGGGTTAAAGTGTCCAGGTGGACAATGAGGCACAGATTTTCAAAGGTCTTTAGGTGTGTCCTTTGGAAAATCTCAGTGGGCACCTAGATACCTAAACACCTTTAAAAATCTGGCCTCAAGGCAGCCTTAATTCTGCTCCACAGTGTCACCATGAAAAATAAGTTAAAATAAAATAGAAAAAACTAACAAGTTTTAAAAATGAGTAATTTAGTCTGGACCCACAGACACTTAACAGTATATTCATTATAAAATAGCATGGTGCTTGCATGGAATCACTGTAGGACAGAGTTAAGGTTATCTCTGTACCTTAACATGTTTGGGGTTTTCTTTTTAAGTGTTTTGGGTTTGTAATTCTTCTTCTGAAGTTAATTACAATGTCAGGGCAACATTTTTTTTTAAATCCTCAAATAATTTGTATTCCCAGACTTATTTCCATTTTAAGGGTTTTTTTGTGGGTGGAGGAATGAGTGTTTGTGCATGCACCTGGGAATTATCTGATATTTTGCTCTTCAAGTACATAATGAAGATAAGGAAGGAGAAGCCTACTATTAGAAAGTGGTACTCTTCTGAAGATTAATTGAGACACTGAACTGCATACAACTGCAAAAACAGAATATCCTAATGATGCTAAACATGTGAGATTAATTACTCCTTCCCTCATATTAATTTTTAATGAAGAACAACAGTTAAGTTGACAGGCTAATTATTATAGCATTCCAGGCCCCTGCAACAAAATAACAGTCATAATGTACTAGTCAAAGTGCAACTCTTATAAAACTTTTGTTCTTGAATAGCCTAACATGTGTTTTCTGGTCATTTAAACTAGATGGCCTCCTTGATCTGGACTTCAAATGAAATCCTTCAAAGTTAGGAGGCGTTTGGACACAGTTTTTGTTTGGGCTAATTAACAACATTACCTACCTGAAAAATTTGGAGCCAGATTCCAGTTCCAAGCCCTTGCAAAGTTCAGGAGTATTTGCATCCAGGGTGTTATTTCAAGCAGTTTAAAAGAAAGATCCCAAAAGTTAGCTGTGAGAGTGATGTAGGAACTACTATGCTCGAGAATTCTAACTCTAATGCGGTGCTCTGCTTATGGTTGGTTGAGAGCCACATGTGTGGCTGTTGTGACCAAATTAATCAATAATGGCTGGTCAGTTATAAATATTTCCCCCTTTTCTTTTCAGTAAAAAGACTGGGTATTTAACAAATGTATTAACACATTTAAGGCCACAAGACAAATTGGGTGTTGGGTTTTGGTATCTTCTACCCACAGTGTGTCTCTACCCTTACTGGAGATGGTTAAAAGAAAGTGTTAAAAAAATGTCACAGGTCTGATCCTACTCCATTCAACTCCGTGGCAAAATTTCTGTGGTTTTCAGTGGGAACAGGATAAGACCCCACAGCACAATCTTACCAATTAAATCATCTCTATTTTATATTCTGTCTCGAGCATCATCTTAATTTGATACTCATTCTTAATTAAACAGATGGAGATGTGCAAAAAAATTTCCCTGAAAGACAAAAACACTTTCATCGGTTCTAAGAAAAATAAATAAAGAAACCTACCTCTTCATTTATTACCAGAAACCGCCACAAACAACCACTTCTTCCACTTACCACACCACTTGGCTCATGGACTGTGTGGATGGAGGAGTAGAAAGGGGGAAGAGGAAAAAAGAAATGTACATCATAGCCCAGAAGGGGTTTGAAGGGCAGAGGCTAAATTCCCTTCGCTGTGCCAAGTTTTGTCAAGGTCTGACGTGTCTTTTTTTTTTTTTTTTTTTTGCCTGCTGTGCTTACATTGAAGAGGGGGACAGTGCAGAGAATGACAGAAACTCTTTTAAATATATATATATATATATATCTCCAACATTACTGCAAGTGACCAATTTGTTTTTCCTTAGAAGTCAAGAAGTTTATGTTGGGAGAGAGTCTTTTTCTTAAAATGTTTGTGTCTGGTCAACTCTGGGTGTAATCAGAAAAAGTCAGAAGTGAAGCAGGTTACAAAACAAGGGATGGCAAGAATTTTGCCAGAACATATATTGCCACCTTCAAAGCTTCTTCCAGTTTGGATTATTTTTTCATATCAGCATATATTTCTTCATCCCTTTCCCTCCCCCCCCCCCCCCCCCCCCCCCCACTCCCTTGGTGCCTACATTTCTTTATCTTCCCGGTAAAGGCAAATTTTAGAAAGAGGTTCACTACCTCAGCCATTTTTGACAACAGTTTCATCTCCCTATGTTTATTAATGGTTTTATCTCTAGTGCTTCTTTTGCTCACTTCATTTTTGAAAAGTCTTTTTATTCTCTTTAAGCCTTTTGGCAACAATACTTTTATATGCTCCTTATTCTTTTCCCCCCTCTCAGGCATAAATCATAAGTAACAGAGTACTCATTTGATTATCTCCCCTCTTTTCCATTCAAATAACATCCCCCACCCTGAAATACTGGCCTCTGAACATTTCCTTGTAAAACCATAATAGCTTCTTGCCACTTAACACCTAAAATTTGACAAACATGCCAACTATGTGGCTAGCTGGCAGCAAATTAAAATGTATTAAAGAGTTCAATTGAACCAGCAATTGCAATGTTTATGCAATTCCTTCATAATACTTTAGAGATAAATTACAGGGTGAGGAAAAACAAAGTTCCCAAAGTCACTTCCTCTCTCAACGCATGTAGCCCTTCTGGAATTTTATTCCACACCACAAAAAGACACTGTATTTTAGGGACTCAGTAGTTAGAGCTTCATCCTATTCATCCCCCCTTTAATGAGAATATTTTAATGTTCAACCACTGCTGGGCTCACTCACTGTCTTAACTCTTACTGCCAAATACTGTCTAGCTATATTCCGAGGTGCTCTGCACCACCAGCTCTAATTGAAGACTGTGGGAGTGGCAGGTTCTTGGCACCTGTTTAAAAAAAAAAGTAGTGTGATAACCATACATTCCCCCTGCCCTAAAATTACCACTAACAGACAGCCATTTTCCAAAAGGTGTGAGGAATGCCTAAGGACAAAGAGGTTTCTTCTTCCAAATGGCATGCCGGTGTCTTGTGCAGATGGAGTGAGAATAGCTAATGGAAGTTGCATGTGGAATTCCCATATAACTTTGAAGAGTGACCCTCCAGCATGGAGGTAACTTTTTTATTTTTAAATAGCTATAGGAGGTGTCCCTTTCTAACAGTATTTAGATACCAGCTATGCAATTTGCACAGTTATCTATTGGTATTTAGAGGGTATTTCTCACCACAGTGTATATGCACTACATGCTTACTTTCTCTCCCCCATTATAGGGATAAATAATCTCTGCCAAAGTGGTTGATCAGTATATCCGGAAAGGAAATGATTGCCTTTGAGGCAGGGAAATAAACTTAACTCTCCCTGCAGTTTTGTGGCAGAATTTTATCCAGGGGCTCTCTAGAGCATGTTCCCTGCCTCCCCCCAGCACATTCCTGTTCCTGAGGTCCCTTCGGCTCTACAGATTTCTTCTTATAGGTATTTCTGTGGGAAGGGGTGATGCAGTCACAATAAATTACAGAATTGGCCACTAGAGGCAAAAAGGAATGACATAAGACACATTTACGCTTTCTATGTATGTGATTTCAGAGAACAATAAATACGATTTCTTTGATCTGTCACCTAATGAAGTTTCTCTTTGGGGTGGGGAGGCAAACAAAGACTGTTTTGATATTTAAAAAAAAAAAAAACTTTTTAAGGATGAAGTTTTCCTCAGAAGCATTTTTAGCTAACTTCTGGCTTCCAAGAATTAAACATGATCTGGTCATATAATTATGATTAATAAATTTGCTTATCATAGGAACTTTTATCTCCTCACGAAAGACCTTCCAAAGTATCTACAGTGACCTCTCAAAAAAAATCAGCTAAATAAGGAGGGAGGACATCTAATAAAATGAATCTTATTTATTTTTTTTAATTCCTAATGTGTTTGGAGGACTGTTTACTCAAGTTGGCTATCATGCGTATGGACTTTACTTCTTTTAATTTTGTCAGTTAATATGGACTTCTTGTACTGATGTTAAATATGAAAAATATATACATTTTTTTTTAAATGGAGCCAAAAATTAGAAATAGGTAGTCTCACAATAGAAGGGTGAACTGCAGAATTTTACTGTACTAGACACAAAAATAATAGAAAATAGGTCTTGCCTAACATTAGCTGAAGAAATAACCATTAGGCTATTTGACCTCTACTTTAAATTGATAACGGCATGAGCAGAAGGCTAATGTGGCTGAGGTTTTAAGAGTGACAGCACAGCATGTGAAAAACAGAAGATGGGACAGATATGAAGGGCATCATCAAAACAGACAGTGATGCATGAAATGGAATGTTTCATTATTAGGGGCAAAGGCCAAAATTCAAATATTAATGTTATCCACTGCCATATGAAGAACAGTGATTCATGTGCTCAGAGGGGGATCTGGTGACACCTGATAGTGGGCAAAGAGACAAAAATATTATGAAAGCCAGTTTATATCAGTGGGGGTCTCTGATCTTTGCAGTTCCCAGACAGTAGGGGCAATGCTTACCAAACCAATCCTGAGGAGCTGCCACTGCATAAGTGGTTGTGTGCCTTGTAATGGAAAATGTCAATTTATGTAAGGAGTCTACAGATTTGTTGCAACATGGTAGTCTGTGACATTAAATTCACTTACTTGGAAGATGCCATTGGTTTGCATGTTTAACATAATGTTTGCATAAGTAGTGTACCTTTCCATGAGCTTTACATTGAGTTGCGTAGCTCAGATTAAGTAGATTTTGAATTATTCTGGTTGATTTTCTTTCCTCAAGTGCATGACATACACCTGGTGAGGTTGATCCAGTGCTATGACCTCACTTCAGTACCTGCCACATTTTCTTCTCAGAAATACAGAGCTACTCTTTGCTTCTGCCACCAAGAATTATTTTCTGAATGCCCCAAGGGAGCAGAGAACATTCTTTCTCCTCTGCCTCATTTCCCCCCAATATGGCCATAATAAAAGCAAAAACTTCACCGCCAAACCCTGCAACCTGGGGTTCGGTGGCCACGGCAGCACTGGGGGAGGCAGAGCCTCCCATGGACTATTATACCCGCCGCCTATGCATATTATGGTGCATCGGGGTTAGGGGACAGGGAAGAATCACATTTTGTGCATGCGCAGTATAGTCTGAGCAGTGTTTTCAGCAATAATAAATCTAAACTGCTACATCTGGACAGATTTATTATTGATGGTCCTATTGTTCTTGTTACACCATTCCAAAGATGAAGATCTGATAAGCAGCAGGTTTAAAACAAGCGTACAATGTACTACTTCACACAATGCACAGTTAACCTGCAAAACTCATTGCCAGGGGATGTTGTAAAGGCCAATAGTGTAACAGTGTTCAAAAAGAATTAGATAAGTTCATGGAGGGTAGGTCCATCAACAGGTGTTAGCAACGATGGTCAGGGACGCAACCCCATACTCGGTGTTCCTAAATCTGACTGCCAGAAACCGGGACTGGACAACAGGGGTGGATCACTCTATAAGTACTCTGTTCATCCTTCTGAAGCATCTGGCAGTGGCTACTGTTAGATGACAGTATATTGGGCTAGATCAGGGGTCGACAACCTTTCAGAAGTGGTATGCTGAGTCTTCATTTATTCACTCTAATTTAAGGTTTCGCGTGCCAGTAATACATTTTAACTTTTTTAGAACACCTATTATAAGTCTATAATATATAACTAAACTATTGTTGTATGTAAAGTAAATAAGGTTTTTAAAACATTTAAGAAGCTTCATTTAAAATTAAATTAAAATGCAGAGCCCCCCGGACCGATGGCCAGGACCCAAGCAGTGTGAGTGCCACTAAAAGTCAGCGCGCGTGCCGCCTATGGTTGCCTACCCCTGGGGTCAATAGAT
Source organism: Chrysemys picta bellii (assembly GCF_011386835.1). Taxonomy (NCBI): domain Eukaryota; kingdom Metazoa; phylum Chordata; order Testudines; family Emydidae; genus Chrysemys; species Chrysemys picta. Next base: position 115,323,386 of record NC_088796.1, read on the forward strand.
CATTGCTCTGACCCAGTATGGCCATTCTTATATTGCTCACCAACCTGCAGGACATACTGCTATGAAAGGACCTACATACATTACAGTTTGTTTGTCAAATTGCAGCTTCACTCCCCCATAGGCTTTTGTTTTTACATTTGCTATGCTCAATTAGTTTCTTTAATTTAATTAAGATCTTGGTTTCCTGCACAGTACAGTTTGTCAGACTCAATACTCTAAATTCTAAAAACAAAATATGTGACAGTGTTAATACTGTATGTTGATGTACACAAATGATTTCTAGAACTTTAAACCAGCCAATACCCAAATTTATTTGAAATTCCCTTTTTAAAAATTGGCAGATATTCATAACAATGAGGACCATCAATAATAAATCCGGCTAGATTGTCATTTAGTCCATCTGATGAAATCAGAAGCGTAGGACTGAAAGGGACCTCGAGAGGTCTTCTAGTCCAGTACCCTGTACTCAAGGCAGGACTAAATATTATCAAGACCATCCCTGACAGGTGTTTGCCTAATCTGCTCTTAAAAACCTCCAATGACAGAAATTCCACAATGTCCCTAGGCAATTTATTCCAGTGCTTAACTACCCTGACAGTTAGGAAGATTTTCCTAATAACCAATCTAAACCTTGTTTGCTGCAATTTAAGCCTGTTGCTTCTTGTCCTATCCTCAGAGGTTAAAGAGAACAATTTTCTTCCCTCCTCTTTGTAACAACCTTTTATGTTCTTACATTGTTATGTCCCCTCTGAGTCTTTTCTTCTTCAGATTAAACAAACTCAGGGTTTGGGGCTTTTTTCCTTCAATCTTGCCTCATAGGTCATGTTTTCTAGACCTTTCATCATTTTTGTTGCTCTCCTCTAGACTTTCTACCATTTGTCCACATCTTTCCTGAAATGTGGCCCGGCATCCTGAACTGGACACAATACTCCAGGTGAGGTCTTAGCAGCGCAGAGTAGAGTGGAAGAATTATGGTACTTCTCTTCTCTTGCTTACCACACTCCTGCTAATACATCCCAGAATGATGTTTGCTTTTTTTGCAATATAGTGTTACCCTGTTGACTCATAGCTAGCTTGTGATCCACTATGATTCCCAGATCCCTTTCTGCAGTACTCCTTACTAGGCAGCAATTTCCCATTTTGTATGTGTGCAATTGATTGTTCCTTCCTAAGTGGAGTTGTTGGCATTTGTCCTTATTGAATTTCATCCTGTTTATTTCAGACCATTTCTCCAGTTTGTCCAGATCATTTTTAATTTTAAAGCCTATCCTCAAAGCAGTGGTAACCCCTCCCAGATTGGTATCATCCATGAACTTTATAAGTGTACTTTCTATGCCATTATCTAAATCATTGATGAAGATATTTAATAATATTTGACCCAGGACCAATCCCTGTGGGACCCCACTCGTTATGCCCTTCCAGCTCGACTGTGAACCACTGATAGCTACTCTTTGGAAATGGTTTTCCAATTAGTTATGGACCCACCTTACACTAGCTCCATCTAGGTTGCATTTCCGTAGTTTGTTTATAAGAAGGTCATGCGAGACAGTATCAAAAGCCTTACTAAAGTCAAGATATACCACATCTAATGTTTTCCTCCTATCCACAAGGCTTGTTAGCCTGTCCAACAAACAAACAAACAAACAAACAAACAAACAAACAACGCAAGCTGTTAGGTTCTTGGCAAATCCATACTGACTGTTACTTATCACCCTATTATCTTCTAGGTGTTTGCAAATTGATTGCTTAATTATTTGCTCCATTATCTTTCTGGGTACTGAAGTTAAGCTGACTGGTCTATAAACCCTTGGGTTGTCCTTATTCCCCCTTTTATAGATGGGCAAGTATAGTGCCATTTTTCAGTTCTCTGGAATATCTCCTGTCTTCCATGACTTTTCGAAAGAATTATTAATGGCTCAGATATCTCCTCAATTAGCTCCTTGAATATTCTAGGATGCATTTAATCAGGCCCTGGCAAATTGAAGACATCTAATTTGTCTAAATAATTTTTAACTTGTTCTTTTCCTATTTTAGCCTCAGATCCTCTCTCATTTTCACTAGTGTTCACTATGTTAGACATTGAATTGCTACTAAACTTGTTGGTGGGAAAAAAAAAAGTCATTTAGCACTGCTGCCCTTTCCACATTTTCTGTTACATTGTTTCTCTCCCCTCCCCAATTGAGTAATGGGCCTACCCTGTCCTTGGTCATCCTCTTGCTTCCAATGTATTTCTAGAATGTTTTCTTGATACCCTTTGTCTCTAATTTAATCTCATTTTGTGCCTTGTCCTTTCTAATTTTGTCCCTATAGGAGTGTGTTGTTGTTTATATTCATCCTTTGTAATATGACCTAGTTTCCACTTTTTGTAGGACACTTGAGTTTCAGATCATTGAAAATTTCCTGGTTAAGCCAGGGTTGTCTCTTGCCATACGTCTTATCTTTCCTAGGCAGTGCCCTTAATAATGTCTCTGAGAAGCTGCCAACTCTCTCCAACTATTTTTCAAGAGCAATACCGGTCTTTTCAATACAGCACTTCTGTAAAAATAAATAAATAAATAAAAAATAGAGAGCGTATGGGAGATGTGCAGATATTATTAATTATTTGTATTGAAATAGTATCTAGAAGTTCCAATTAGGGATCCAGGCTGCATTGTTTTATGTGCTGTATAAACACACAACAAAAGACAGTCCCTGCCTTGAAGAGCTTACAAATTAAGGCCCTGATTCAGCAAGACACTTAACCAAATATTTTAAATGCAAGTATGTGAGTAGTCCCATTGCATTCAGTGGGAATACTCACAGTGTATAATGTTAAAGCACAACTGTATTTTACTGTGTGCATGTTCAATACTAGCAAAACGGCGTCCTCATCTTGGCTGGGACCTACATATCTTACTAGAATATACATAATAAAACATTAAATCTGCTTAAATCCCATGTTCTGTAATATACTAAAGTAACCATTAAAGAAAAATTTATGCCCTATCCCTCTTAAATTTGCTTTGAAAAAAATAAAAGTAATTCCAAAATTCCTCACTAATGGCCACTACATGGTGATTAAAAATATATAAACTAGATATACTTTGTGCATGGTTGTCCTATATGAATGAGTAATAAAACTGAATTCATGCACAAGTATATATATATATATATATTTTTCACAATAATAGTTTGGCAAGTATACACTTATTTTACCATTCCATGCGTGTAATCTTTGTAAATTACAAAACATCTGTTTTCATGGAAGCCATTGCTTATTCAAAGCAATATAGTTTGTATACTCTCTACAGTATGTGAAAAACAGTTTATTTTTATATCAAGCAATTCTGTTCACACCTAACCATCTGCTATCGCTTTATATAAACCATACAACTTCTCGCAATATCTAATCTAAACCATTAAGCACCATTCACACAAGCCATTGTGTTTCATGTTTTACTCTATTGAAGATAGAGACTAAAGAGCCATGCACTTGAATCAGTAAAGGTCATGAAAAGCCAATATTAAGAGTACATTTGATTTTTTGTGCCCCGTTTGTTTTGTATATATAGTCCTCTCTTTTGAATGTATGCCTATTAACCAAAAATACCTATTCCAAATACATGCACAACTTTAGTGCCATCTTTATTCCTAGTAATGAAAGTAATAAATCATTATGTGCTTTCCAGCTTTTACATTCTATCTAGAAAATTCACAGCTTTAGCTGTAAGCTAGAGAGCAAAAGTCAGCAACTGTTATCCCTCATATTATTGTTCATATGCAACAGACCTCACATACCTCATTAATTATCATTCTAGGCTCCTATATTGGTGCCCATCATGTGGGATCCAAGAATTCTAGGAGTCCTGGTCAAGTGCTTTGCGAGGAAAAGCTGGGAGTATACTGGAGGACACAAAAAAAGAGGAAGTTTTCCAGCTGCAGCCACTCATGAGTATTTTCTATATTACCCATTGTATCTCACACCCTGTGTCTGATTTTGACTTAATGAAGCAGCTTAAAAAGAGGGCGGAGAAAAATCATAATTAAACTAGGGAAGGCAGAGCCACTAGAGGAATTTCAAATAGATTTCTTAATGCCTTCTCAAGACAAGGAAAGTGAAATTTCATTACCACACTGAAAAAGGCACTCATACTATCTTCTAGCTCAGCAATCAGCTTCTTGAGGGAACATTCTGTTTCAATGAAAGTTTAGTGGAGACAGGTTTCACAGGTCTAGGATAGAACAGTTTGAGAGTCCTCAAAATAGTCCAGTGGTTAGGACACTCACCTTGGACAGGGGATATCCAGGTTCAAGTCCCTGTTCTCAATCAATTAGCCTCCCCATTTGTAGGTGAATGCCCAACATATTGGGTATTCTAGGTTGGGAAGAAGTCTCTTCCTCCAAACTTCAAGTAGTCTGTTTCATCCTGATGCATCCTGATTTCATAGGATGGGAAAGGAGTTTCCTGCCCAGCTCTAGACCCACCTCATAACCCAAACTTGAAGAATTTAACTTTCACCTCAGCATCCACCTGAAGAAAGCAGATGGGACCTCTGTTCATTTCATCCATAAAATAAACTAAGAATGAAATGCCCCTTCAGTGATGAGCTTTAGTGTTAGCATCAGATGTGACTTCAAATCATATATGCTCCACCACCTTTTGATCAAGAGACCATAGTGAGCCCCAATATAATGAGAGAGTACCCATGGGTTAATTTGCATAGCAGACATTTTTGCCCTTCATGCAGATATCTAACCCGATCATTCTTTCTGTCTAGAAGTGGAACTGAATCTGGATATGCTCTTTTCTGAAATCAGGGTAAGAAGCGAGGATATAGATCTGAACAACAACTCCGTGTTGGATCCAACCTTAATACGATAGCTAAGGTTTGAGGATGGGGTAGATATTGCTATTCTAGAAGCTGTCCTGCCCTTGGGTCCAACCAACATCCCACCCCACCTAGGCTCTCTCCCCTCCCCCTCAAGACACACCTCATTCACTCACCATTAGTGGTCATCATTATTCTTTTTACTCCCTTTCACCACTTTCTGATGTTGGGGCATCTGACTGCTTCACTCCACCAGCATCTGTGGGGAGAGACATGGATGGTGGGGCTACCATTGTCCCATTCCCAAGCAGATACGTGGAAATGTTGAGACATAGCTAGCCTCATGCTTGCTGCTGCATCGGGGAGTGACATTTTGGGGATCACCCAGACAAGTAAGGGGGTCTGTCAATGCCTGCCTTGTAACCTTTGGTGCCTTTATGCTGTGCAGCTTCAGTACAGACCCCTGACACCAGTAGCCTGTCTACAAGTGCAAGGTCTCACTCTGGCTTCCAGCAGCTTACTTACTTCTTTTATGGTGACCCCAACTTGTGACTTCAAGCCCCGAGTCTCCTCAAGTCCATCGACACAGAGTTCTTAACTACCAGCCACTGAGACTTCTCCCCCTCCCCCGGTTCATCACCCCCCAAAGGCATGAAACCAGTCCCGTAGATACCAGCTTATTTATACATACGTGCACCCCACACAGTTTGTACCACAGAGATCTGCTTGGGGTAAAAAAATAGCAAAAAGACTTATTTAACAGAAAAAAACCCCCACCACACGGATTCAATAGAAATAGTAAGGGGAAGCAAACATCTAAGTTTATTTATATATATATATACACACACACACACACACATATACATACAGAATATAAACATAAAGACACAACCTCCAGGTGTTACACCTTACTCCTGGGGGAATTCTGTGCCACTGCTCATGTGCAGAATTTATGTCCCCCACAGATTTCGTTTCCCCGCAGAAAAATGACTCTCTGATGGGGAAGCAAAGGGAAGCCACAAATGCAGCCATGCGACCTTCCCCAGGAGTATGTTTCAGGTGCCCAGGGCAGCTGGCAGAAAAGTAAATCACCATGGGGTGTGGGCAGGACTGGGGAAGACACAGCTGGTGACTCCTACCTTGCACTGGGATCAGCTGCTAGTCCTGGCTGGGTGCAGAAGGACAGGACTTACTCTTCCCCTGCAAAGCATCCGGGGACAGGTCAGACCCACCCCCAGATGTCTCCCCGGTCTGTAGGAAACTCTGCAACCTCTTACCCACACTTCCTGCACCCATTGCTCCTCAGCTGCAGGGGAAGGCATCACTGTACAGGGAGCTGCTCCCCCATCTGTCCAACCCCTGTGCATCCAGACTCCTCACACCCAGACCCTTCCGCAGAGCCTCACCCCTCCCCTGCACCCATAATGCCCCTGACAAGCCCCACTCCCCCTGCACCTGGACCACCATGATGAGCCACCCGCACCTAGATTCCTATCCTACCGAGCCCCAACCAGCTGCATCTGGATTCCAACCCCACTGAGCCCTCCACATCCAGCCCCTGCTGCTGAGCTCTATCCCCCCACATTCAGACCCCCAAACACCTTCACCTGGACCCCCTGCAAAGTCCCATTATCCTTTACCCCTGAGCCCCCACTTTTATTTGACAAATAAAATGTGCATACTTTTTAAATGGGTGGAGAATTTTTTTTTTTGGCACAGTATGCACTCAGGAGTAACACTTATAATCCCTGTGCTAATACAAAATTACCCATTGCCTTTGAACAGTTCCCCAAAGTCCCCTCTGGCCACTGGGCAAATCAAGTGTTTCTTGGATAGCACCTGCTAAGTGAGGGTTCCTCAGCTTCTAGACACCAAATTTGAGACACAAGCTTCTCTTTTTAAAGGCTTTTCCATTTTTTCTCCTTGGTCTGTGGTGACTCATGTTTAGTCAGAGTGTGGAAAGCCCCTCTTAACTTGTGAGATGGGATGTCTCAATGCTTTCCACCATTGTCTCTTCCTGGTTGGATAATAGGTTGGTACTTGGAGCTGGTTTCATTAAACACCTGGCTTGGGAGACCTAGCTGAAATTGTAGTTCAGGTAGATTCATAACTCCAGTCTGCATCGATATCTCATAATGACCATCAAGTTCAGGACATTACAAACTTTCATGTGGGACCTTACTCAATATACTTTTCTAGTACAACAGTATATAATCAGTGAGTTCAACTGCTCATTTTTGGTGTTTAAATCTTCTGGCCTCCTGTTGGGGTGTGTAGATCCTGATCGTCAGAGGGTGGAGTTTAGACTCTGGTATCCCATAGAATTAGGGTAGTGGTATTAGTGTGTGTGTGTGTGGGGGGGGGGGGCACAATATTCAGCTAATAATCCCTGAGAGCCCCCTCCAGGAAGATCTGACTAGGGAATGGGGTCAGGAGCAAGGAAAAGTACTATGAAGGGGAGAGTCAGTTTGGTGTAGCAGTCATGTGAATTGCTGTAAGGGATTTAGATAAGATGCTGAACTCTCCAATTCTCTAATTTTGGAGGTTTCAGGATCTCTGAATGCCACCTCCACAAGCCATTTCTGTTTCTTTTAGAAACATCAGAACAGAAATCTGACAAGGTTATTTTCCAAGGAACAATGTCTTTATTTTTGCAGTTTCGTTTTTCCTCTATACAGCTTAGGAGGGTGTGAATGCTTTATATTTGTGGGACTTGATGTGACTTTTAATTGAGAAAGACTGAGCAAATTTGCATAGAATTTCCCTATCGGAGACCTTGTCAAGATGTATAAATTCACAAGTGGCTATGCTCATACCTTGATAGTATTCTTATTTTATGATCTAATGGCTAGCATCTATTTATTTGAGTTAAGAAGCTGCTCCCTGCTTCCTATAGTCCAAGCTCATTTTCATGTAACAGCTTAAATGTTTAATTTTCATCCTTGTTTTTCATTCTAGCTGCCTTTGTGCATTAGTGGAGATAATGGGCTTACGGCCAGATTCTGCCACTCTTATTAACTCAGAGTAGCCTCTTACTCCATGAACAAGAGTATTTACTTCAGGGAGATTGTTTAGAGAATGGTTCTGCTCAGCACAAATAGCTGTGAGAGAGTCAAACTCTTCGTGTTTGAGTAAATCTGATGAAACTATTATTCCTTTGGATGTTCCCACCCCACTGCTGAAATACAGTAAGTGATTACTACAGTATACGTTCCTTGGGTGGAATTTGCAAGATGGAATCAATAGAATTTGCAAAGCTGTCAATTGAAATTTGCTTTAGAGTCAGTTTCTTAATGGACTTAAAAAAAAACCACACATACAACCACCATCTGGCATAAGTTAAAAACTAGAATGTTATTACTAATGCAACTATAGCTTTCTCTACAGTCACCCTAGCCTCCCTTATCCAGTTTATACATCTGTTCACTGTTGCATATTGTTTAAATCCCAGGTGGCATGCTCTCTATAGCAGGGAATTCTTTACCTCAACCAGAGGTTATGGGTTTCAGGTGGGAATAAGTGGTATATGCACAAAGTCAGATTACCTGATCATTATAGTCTGGTGCCTTCTGGCCTTAAATGTCTACCAATCTTGTGTTTTTCTTCACTCGGGTTCTAGTTCCTGTGTGAGGTTGTTAGCTGCTACCACTCTAGAAGTAACAATAGCAATAATTATTTCCAGATGAAACTGCCACATTGAAACAATTTTACATGAATTGTTTTTGAGCCCTTAGATGGCAATAACATTTGGTTGCTGGAGAGTGGTTTCGAGGTGTCAAGTCATGTGTTCTCTAGCTGTGGTTCTACTGACTTGCTGTAGGGCCTTGAGCAAGTCAGTTAACTTCTTTGTGCCTCAGTCTCTCACACTAAAAATTTGTTCACAGTGGTATTCAGGTGCTTAAGTTGTTCATATTTCCAAGACATTTTGCATCCCAAAGCTATAAGATACTATAGAAGTGCAAAGCCTAATTGATATTAGGTATAATTGCGGAGACTGCTTCCTGGCCAGCTAACTGCAGATAAAGCACAGCTACCAACATTCAGGATTTCCAATTGCTTGATGAGGAGGGGTGGGGCTTTAGCTATTTTGGACAATTTTAGAAAACTCCAGGCACTAATATTAAGTTTGGCACCATCACACAGGTTACTGGAATGGTCCTTTTGCAAGATTTCTGTCACTGGGTCCACTCACCTCCTCCTGGCCTCTTTGGCTCCTTCCAGCTGCTACACTCTCTTCTGGCCGTCTCTCCACCCATTGTCCTCTCTCGCTCCGGGAGCTGCAGTTTCCTCTTTGCGACTTGGCCCTCTGATCAGCAGCCAAGGTCTGTACTATCCTATGCCTAGTTGATTTTCCCCTGACCTTTCTCCTACCTTTTTGACCCTGCCCCGCCCCAGGTTTGCTGGTTGCACAACTCCCTCCTCCCAGGGAGTAACTGTAGGCTACTTGCCTCTATAGCTCCCCCCAACATCTCCCTTCTCCCAGGGAAGGACTGCAGACTGCTTCCCTGCAGCCCCAGCTGTTCTGAGCTTTATACAGGCTCCTCCTGTTCCCGTCCAGTGAAACCCTCATCTAATTAACCCCCAGCACAGTTTCATTGGTCATTTTCACCTCACAGCAGAAAAACTCTGCTGTTTCAGCTACAAGGACAACTGACCAGACTGTAACAGGTAGTTGACTTCAGTGTCAACACCTTCACATCGGGAACATAATGGACCCGCCGTGGAGGTTATACGAACACTATTGTACAGTAGTGAAGTGTGGGTGCTGAGGAAGGTTGAAGAACATTGGATTGACATTTTCAGTTCTCAGCATGTTCATCAGCTACTTCATATCAACGGGGAGGAAAAGATCAGAAAGAAGAATATTCGAAGCTGAACCCAATTGCCTCCATCAGCACTAGTTCAGTTTTAGCAGCTTTCTTGGTATGGACATATTATCAGAATGGAGACCAATGAATTCTGAAGCATGTGTACCAAAAAAATGCTGCTACACAACTGGCAATTGAGCAGGCGCCCAAAGCTTTGGTGGCATAATAAGATTGTCAGTGATAGTCTGGCCCTATATTCCTTTTGTCTATCTCAAAGGCCTAGCCAGAGAGTGAGCCGGGGGGCACTCGAGCTTCAAAGAGGCCATATCCCTTTGGGAGTTGCCATTATGATGGTTGATACCAGCCATATTTAAATCAGTGAGGTAAAATCATAATGGGCTTTGTTTCATTATGGGACAGGATGGTTCTGAGAATTAGTAGTGTTTCAATTCACTGTCGGTTATTCCTAAGTAAAGAACTGAGGAGTTATGGGAGATTCAAACATTCATGTTAATCTAAAGTGTAATCCATGAGAATTTCCTACCCCAAAAGGGAAGAGGAATATCTTACGGTGTATAATTGTTTGGGATAAAGGAGTGAACAGGATACTGTGCTGCGGAACACAAAGCCAGATTCTGATCAGCAGCCCAACTGTGCACAGCACAGGGTTTCAAGGTGTGAGAACAAAGATGCTCATGTACCACCTGTCTCTCTCCTGGACTCTGAAATGCACTTGGGCACAGAAGGATGGGGAGTAGAGGGGAGCTATAGATCTTCCCCTCACGTTGCCAGTCAATGGAACTGACTTACCCAAGGGGCAAAATAAGCTGCAGTAAATTACATTCCCACATAAGCAAAGGGTAACCAGGGAAAGACTTTTCATACTGAGTCCCAATTCCTTTTTGGGCTCCTACAGACTATACACAGTGCTGAGTCTACAGGCTTGATTCTATCCCAGGGGTGCTTGATACAACAGGTTTACTTAGCATTCCAATTGCAGCAACGTACTACACCGTGGTATTTGAAATACTGGAGTAACTATTGGTAGATGCTGATTTTTTGTTTTTAAACTAAACTACAAGAATGAACTGTCCACATGCTTTCACATATTGCTTTGTTAAATCAGTGAGGCACAGTCAGATACCTAGCAATATTTTCAGCATCATTGCCTGCTGAGCCAAGATTATACTTACCAAATGCTGGCCTGTGGAAAAACGTTTCCAAACTGACTGTGCAGTTAACAAGTGAGGGGAAATAGAAAAATGCTGGACCGGGAAAAAAATAAAGTTGCCTACTGAATTCTCTCGCAGATGGTGAGGAAATACATAATTTAAGGAAATTAGTGAGAGATGATTCTGTGTACATGTTAGGAGTTCAACCTGAATCATTTAGAATCCAGCAACAGCAAAACAGGTTTGACATTTTTTAATAATATATCGTAGCTTAGATGAAGAGCCTTTCAAATATGCTCCACTGCATAATAAGTTGAGCAGCCTGTGACAAACTAAGTCAATAGAACCTTCAACAAGGGAGTCAATGTGATCCTCAGTCTCTCTGGCAGAAATGTCATTCAAAATTGATGACAAGATTTCTGACCAAGTGCTATTTTAGGGTAGCCTTCATGATTCTGTCTGATACTACATGGTGTGACTTTTGGCCTGTCTCACTGGCATCACAAACGCCAGCAAAAGACTGAGCTTCTCACTTTGAAGTGTAGAAATTAACATAATGGAACTGGAGGAAAATATAGAAGACATTTTAGAAAATCCCCTGTAAAGTACACTGTGAGCTAACAATTAATCTACTTTAACTGCTGCTGAAATACAGGAGATAAGAGCCTTTTTTAAAAACAAAACCACCCCATTTCCCGCACCACCACAGATGGAAGACTCTTTAAAGATTTTTATGTTTGAAATTATTTTGGAACCTTTAATAAAGGGAAAAAAACCCACCACAAATGTCATGCAAAAGAACATTAAGGCAGAATGGTTAAACCTATTGGCTTTTTGCTAGAAAATGACTCCGACTGCTGTAAGAAATGTTTTTCCATTAAAAAGAGTATGTTACTTCTATTCATATGAAAATTTACACAAGAAAATAATAATTCAACCTACATATAATGGAAAGGGCCGTCTTCATCAGGTGGCATTCACTTGTATGAATGCAAGTTTGCATCCAAGCAAGCCCTCCCCGCCCCTTCCCAACCCCCCTCCACACTTTGCATGCACTAAAAGCTGCATGTGAGGGAGTTAGTTTTACACATGCAAATTCTGTCACTGGAGCACAGACAACAAATAAGGCCTGGCAGACACTAGTTCAATCCCTTGTCTGTGTGTTTAGTTCCCTTCCTCCATCCCTTATCTCTTTTGTCTGCCTAGGCCTGGATCATATGGTTTACAATGTGTGGGTGATCTGCCTGTATAGAGCCCCTCTGAAGTCAATAGGAGTGTGTGCAAGCAAAGGCAGCTACCCTCACATTGTACTCCAGATTGAAGGCCTTAGATAAACACTGAGGCAGGGAACTGTCTAATTATATGGCCCTTGAGCACATAGAACACTTTTAAGCCCCGCAAAATAAATAGCAATCCCCTTTTTCAGTTGCTTGTGGTTTTGACAAACTAGCTCTTTTGGATTACGTCAGTTTTTGAATTTTGCATTACTTGACCTCAGGCAAAGGAAGATTTTGGGACAGTTTCAGCAAAACGGGTTCAGCCTTTTTGAGCTCTTGCTATGCAAAAGTATATTCTTGTCAGAAACGTGACTCCCAGTCCCATACCTAAACCATTCAATTACCGTGTCCTCTGGCAAATGATTTAGGGCTTGTCTACACCACTCAGCTTTTAATGACAAGGCTGTGTCGTCACTAAAAGTCAGCGTGTAAACGCTCTTTTTAGGTACTTTGTTGGCACTTTTGCCGACAAAAAAACTTCCAGCCCCGCGAGTGCTGTTAGCTTTGTGAGCAGGGGCGCGCTGCTGCCAATGACAAAGTTGCGTTCACGCTGCCACTTGTGTCGGCAAAACTTTTGTCTTTTGCGGGGGGAGCTTTTTTTAAGTACCCGTGAAGAAAAAAAAAAAGTTTTGTTGACAACTTTGCAGTGTAGACAAGCCCTTAGTCTCACTGGATTAGGTTTATCCCTACAGTAACTCAATTGAAGCACCTTGGTTTCCCCTTCAATAATAGAAGGATAATGCAATCTGTCAGAGTTTCAGGATAACTGCACTTGTATTCCCCATCCATGGTCCCTCAAGGGCACCTTCTTAAAGGATTCCAGCTCCCAGCCATCACCTTTTTTTGGGCACTGACCCACGTCTCACTCCTTCCTAACTCTGGGTTTTAAGGCTGCACAGCTTCCTGATCCACTGTGATATTCCACCAAGCAAGACTGCCTAAAAGGCCAGTTTCTGTTTTGTCTTTATGCCGATATCTATGACTAGCGTATTGCCTGCAGTTATAAGTTACCACACAGCTCATTCTAAGCAAGCATATTGATATAAGATAAAATTAGTACTGAGAACATATTACAACAACGAAAGAACATACATGCAACCCTAAAAGCTTGCCAGAGGTCACCCCAACTCCAGCCTAGGGCTCGGATAGTCTTTCAAAACCCACAACTTGGTTTTTGCTTGTGAGTATAAGTTCACCCATCTTAGATCCAGAACTAGAATTAAGGCGGAGCAGATCAATTATTTTGTTCTACTGCTCAGGATAGTTATCTTGGCCTTCTATACTAGTAATCAGATGACAAATCACCCTCTAAGGACGTAGCTTCAAAATGCTGCGTTTTTGCATAATGAGAGTTGTGGGATTTGCATTAATCTCTCCCTAAAGATCCCCCAGGAAAACCACTTAACACTTGTGGTCCCCCGAAAAAATCCATGTGTCTGGCAGATTTTTTTTAATATGGTCATTAGAACTCCCAGGTCTCACATCTGTGACATCTCCCTCCTCCCTTACCCCCCAAAAGGTTCCATGTAATCCCATCTCACAATAATACATTATCCTAATTCAAGAAGGTCTTTCAAGGTTATTACAGGAAATTTCCCTATTGTCACACCACCTTCCTCATAGATGTACTGCTCCGTGTCCCCCTTGCTTAAAAACAAAGCTGACACACTGTTTCATGATGTTTGTTTATTTGGGGAGCTATATAGGTATGACAGGTTTCAGAGTAGCAGCCGTGTTAGTCTGTATCCTCAAAAAGAACAGGAGTACTTTTGGCACCTTAGAGACCAACAAATTTATTAGAGCATAAGCTTTCGTGGGCTACAACCCACTTCTTTGGATGCATATAGAGTGAAAACTTCTATATGCATCCGAAGAAGTGGGTTGTAGCCCACGAAAGCTTATGCTCTAATAAATTTGTTAGTCTCTAAGGTGCCACAAGTACTTCTTTTTATATAGATATGAGACTTCATGTCAGTCACATGCACCAATTTTCTGATTGATGACAATATGAACCTGATTTTAAAAATCAGGTTCACGGATTTATAAATGTACAAATTGGTGAGCCAACTATTGTTTTATTTGTATTAAAAGAGCATCCAGAGGCTCCTCTCAGAATCACAACTTCATCATTCTAGGTGTTTGTACTCACTGAGCCGCCCCCTGCCACCAAGACATTATTGAACACACAAATGACCAGTTGCGTATTTAACTGACCATTTACACATTTGCTGGTTTATATGCACAACGGTTAGTTCCTTGTGTGTATTAGGACTCTCTGCACATGTTATTTTGCACAGCTGAGTTTAGAAATTGGGACCTTATGTTTGAGCGCACCTGCTGGTTCAGCATTTGGGAGGAAACTTGGACGGGTAGAACTGAGGTTCTCTATTGAAACAGCAGACACCAGCCTGTCACACTACACACCTCCAGTTGCATGAATGACTGACCAGCTCCTTTATCCCTCCTAATTTCATGGCTTTGACAACAAGTCCAAAATATAGTTTTTGGCATAGGGTTGCTGAGGAAAATTGGACTCAGGGAAGTTGAGAGACTTGTCTCCGATTATAAGGGCAGGGGAAAGGAGATATTTCAGGTATCGCTGTAGTGCAGTAGTTAACCTGTGGAAAATACTGACTAATGTTATTCCAGTGACAAATCCAAAGCCAATTGAGCTCAATAGAAACATTTCAATTTACTTCAGTGGGCTTTGGATCAGGTCCATATTTGCAAAACAATATCGATACATTAAATATTACACTTCCCTTAAAATGCATTAAGCCTGAAGTATGCAATGTTATAGAAGAAATTCCAGTTAGTATCTTATTCCAAGCAAAAAAAAAAAAATAATAACTTTCATTCCAAAAATACAGCTCAGGTTGCTAAACAAAATCATTACTTAGCACACATCATTTACACAACACAAGCATTTAAAAACAAGAAAAATGAATAGTTAAGGACATCAAGTCTTACTCTGTTAAGTAACACATACGTGGCCACATTGGGCCATCTGTTTTTAGGAAATTGAAATCAGTGTAGAGATCTGCTTAAAAACAGGTGGCACAATATGTCCCATTTTTCTTGTCAAGTATAAAGAAATGTGTATGTCACAAAACAGTGTTTGACCTATCGGTTATTGGGTTTTTTAATATTTCATTTGTGTTCTCTTTTCAGGGATATCTAATATTTCCTTTTAAGGGATACTATTTCCCATCACATAATATCAATTAGTAGGTGACAGTTATAATTGCTATCTCTTAGCAATATTAAATGTGTATAAGGAAGTACAGGAAGAATATAACATGTTTTAAAGCTAACTCAGGCGTGTTTGGAGGTAGGTGATTAAAATATCCATCATGCTCCAATGTGTTCTGTTGCTCTGTGAATAGTAGAGCTGGTAAAAAGATTTAGGATTTTAAAACTAGGAATAGGCATGTTCCCCCCTTTTTAACCTGTATTGAAGCCATAAGGGAGAGGGGAAAGAAAGAAAAAAAAAAAGGTGTTTAAATATCAGTTTATTCTAATCTAGCCCTGCAAATATTAAGATGCCTTAAACAATCATATGATATGCAATATGCTTATTTCATGGTCATTACAGGGCAGATTTAAGTTTGTTTGGATGCCTACAGTGTGCATTTCTTGCTATAGCATGTTTGGATTTCTTTTAAGTGTAACTTTAACTTTGAATGTCCTGGATTTGTAACACTAGGGTTTAGGATCATTAAAACATCCATCAAGTACCAGAGGGGTAGCCGTGTTAGTCTAAATCTGTAAAAAGCAACAGAGGGTCCTGTGGCACCTTTAAGACTAACAGAAGTATTGGGAGCATAAGCTTTCGTGGGTAAGAACCTCACTTCTTAAGTCTGAAGAAGTGAGGTTCTTACCCACGAAAGCTTATGCTCCCAATACTTCTGTTAGTCTTAAAGGTGCCACAGGACCCTCTGTTGCTTAACACGTCCATGCCATGTTTCTTTTACTCTTCAGCTATCAACACATAGCTCTCAACTTTAACTCCATTTTAACATTGTTCTTGTCATCTTCCTAGAATAAAAATGTGAGGGGCTTACAGAGCCCTTAGTGCTGTGAAGAGAGTATCAGGATATTCTAACCTCCCTCCAGATCTTTGGCAACAACCAACACAGGCTGAGCAAAGAGCCCGAGTTGAGACAGAAAACACTCCATTGCTGGAGTTGCTAAACTGCAGTCTGCAAAACATTTTGTGTGTGGACTGAGGCGAACTGGCTGGCCATGTGGTGCTGGCTCCTCCTTGCTTCCAGCAGCTGCTATAAGCATCCAGTCTCTTCATTGCAGAGAAAAAGCCAGGAGACTGCTAAACGCAGCTGGGCAAGCTGTAGAGGGGAGCACCTAGTAAATTCTACAGCAGATGAGGATACAGAGCAGAAGCCATCCTTGGAGACCCAAGCTGCTGAAGAGCAGGACCGGCTCCAGGGTTTTTGTCACCCCAAGCAGCGGGTGGTGGGCGGGAAAAGCCGTAATCGGTGGCACTCCAGCGGCAGCTCCAACGCACCGCTTTCTTCTTCGGTGGGAATTCGGCGGAAGGTGCTTCCCTCCGAGAGGGCCCCGCTGCAGAATTGCCACCGAACAGCCTGACGTGCCGCCCCTTCCCCTTGGCTGCCCCAAGCACCTGCTTGCTGGGCTGGTGCCTGGAGCCGGACCTGCTGAAGAGACTGGAGCTGCCAGTAACAGGAATCCCTAGAGCATAAAGCCACCAGGAAGTACGTGCATGGGAACGGGTGGAGATGAGGACTAGGTAGCTGGACAGCATATCCAGATGAGACGGGAAATACAGAGCATGGAAACGTACAGAGGAAGAGGACCAAGACACAGTGATGCACATGAAAGGCAGAGGAACAGAACAGATGGAGGAGAGAGAGAGAGAGAGAGAGTGCTGAGCAAAGCTAGGCAGTGGATAAAAATTTCCAAAAGTGCCTAAGTGCCTTTCCATTGACTTTGAAATGGGACTTAGGTGCTTTAGAAGATGTTACCTAGTGAGATCAGCACCCCCTCCAAAAGGAACAAAAAACACTTATCACAAAAATACATGCACACTTCCCTACTGTTACAATCACAGCAGCTGGCATATAGAAAAGTAACAGGTGTCATGTAATTGTGAGTGGAAGGGCAGATGGTCTAGGTCATTGTAAATAAGAAGTTCCTAAAACCTGTCTCTACTAAGATGTGGTCCAACCTATGAAAGAATTTACGATACCCCACTCTGGCTCAATCTGAAGAGAATACGGCTTGGTTAGACAGTAAGAAACACCAGATCTTTGTAAGCCACTTAAGGATAATAGTTAATACTAAACAGTGAATGGTGGTATAAAGTTGCCTAGTCATCATTTAAACAAATTCATTTCTAACAACTATAGGCCTTATAGTTATACGCTAGCTGGAGGATTCTCTGCTACTTGAAGTCTCTAAACCACAGGATTTGGGGACTTCAACAGCAGAGTCAAGGGAAAGGGGTTGGGACGGCTTTGTGGCCTGCATCATGCGGGAGGTCAGACTAGATGATCATAATGGTCCCTTCTGACCTTAAAGTCTATTTTTTCCATAGTTTGTAAGAGTTGAGTTTAACCCTAAATTTTGCACTTAAATTTCTCGTCTTCTTTATTATGTTACTCTGCATAACTTGGTTCTGTATATGTATTCACCTTACACTCATTTGCCCTCAGTTCCCTCCTGCGAGGTTAAAAAAATAGTCAATGATCAGGGTTTTTTTTTTTTTTGGGGGGGGGGGGGGGAGGTAGAAGCCAGACTTTCTGCAAATAAAACAAGCTTGACATTAGCTTGAAGTGATAACTCGATTAAGCAGAGCTCCTTACATTAATATTTCTCACATATATGAACACAATATAAAACATCTGCACTAATATGAATAGCTTGCAGATGCACGCCCATCTGCTCATGGTAGATTATTCTATCTGCTAGCAAAGAAACCCGACAAAAATGCCCTATTGAACTTCTTGCATAAAAAAGTCAGAGTATCTCTTGGTTGCCTATGCCAGTGAGTGTTTTTTTCTTTAAGACAATCAGCTTCTTATGAAGAAGCCATTTCAAAAGCAGAAACTTCCACATAAGACATACTGCACTGCTACTGCAGAGGAAACTTCTGTTTTTGTCATCCATTTTGTCAGTCATATTCTTTGTAATGCTCTTCGGTTTCATTAAACAATCTTTGAAACCAACTCTAAAAACAATATTTAGAGAATTTTTTTAAACAGGATATTACAGAAATGTTTTACTGAAAGTCTGATATTTTGAGAACTATTTAGGAGAACGTTTTGGTGAAAAGTATGGATGGACATTTCATGAAGTGAAAAAGTTCATAATTGCCAATTTTTCCTCAAAATTCAATTTAAGAAGAGGCCACATTTTGACAAAAAGTCATGGAAAATTTTTGATCAGCTCTCCTCAATATAGCCTTATGACCTCAGTAAGATGGCAAATCAGTCTAGTGTCAAAGGCATAATGTTCCCCTTCAGTGACAGAACTGAAGAGAACAGTACTTTGGAGAAGACATATTACTACTTTTGTAGACAATCCACCACGGTGAATTTTAACACACAATAATTTCTTTAGACAATCCCATAGTGGTTGGCCTGAACTAAAGAAGAGATGCTGCGGCTTAGTAATAAATTACTACATTAGCTCAGATGGTATGAGTATTTGGTGTTGATAGTACAGGTTCCATTTCAACTATTGACCATGAAGCTTGTGCATATGGAGTCACATATACATGGTAGAAGGCTTGATTGTTGTATACAGAGACATAGCTATTTGAAGACTATTTACTCTCTTCCCTTCCAATTTCAATTTTGGACTGCAAAACAAATAGATGGCTAAACTACCCAATCGATAAATACATTACACAGTTCTGTTACTGTGTACAACTAAGTACATAGATGAAGTGTCTAGAAAAATTGCAATACACGTGCAGTTCTCCTTTTCCTGCCAGTCTTATCCTTCAGAGATTTTTTTTTTTAAAGAAATCTCACAAATGTGTGTAAGTATTTACAGGTTCAGGGCTGCACTTTGCCATTTATTCCCGAGGACAAACCCTTTCAGCCTCAGCAGCAGGATTTTTTCTGCAAACACAGAAGGCATGAGAGAGATTGGAGATATAGCTACTGCACTTTAAACTGGGGGCCTTCATTCTCCTGTATTTCCAACTTCACAAAAGGTAAACACATTTAGTGGTATCCTTTTAACTTGATAAAGGAACCAGACCACAATGCCTTTATTCTTCTCACTGAATTCTAATAGCATAAAACTCCTTAACTACAGCTGTAGCATATTACCAATATCAATATAGCAGGTTCAGTATAATTTCCCAGAACAGGTTATTAACAAAACAATTTGTTTGAGTTTACACTCTATACAATAATTCATAGATTCCAATGCCAGAGGGGACCAGTTTGATTATCTAGTCTGATCTCCCATATAAACACAGGCCTTATGGAACTTCCCCAAAATAATTCCTAGAGCATAACTTTCAGAAAAAACATCCACTCTTGATTTAGAAATTATCAGTGCTTGAGAATCCACCACGATGCTTGGTAAATTGTTCCAGTGGTTAATTATTCTCACTGTCAAAAATGTATGCCTTATTTCCAGTCTGAATTCGTTTAGTTTCAACTTCCAGCCATTGGCTTGTGTTATACCTTTCTCTGCTAGACTGAAGAGCCATTTTTAAATATTTGTTCCCCCTGTAGCTATTTCTAGATTATAATCAAGTCACCCCTTAACCTTTTCTTTATTAAGCTAAATAGATATAGAGATAGACTTTGAGCTCTAAGACGTGTTCCAATCCTCTAATCATTGTTGTGGCTCTTCTCTGAAACCTCTCCAATTTATCCATATCCTTCTGGTCTCCACAATTCAAGAACTGGACACAATTTTCCAGCAGCATTCATACCACTGCCAAATACAGCCGTAAAATTACCTCTACTCCTGTGTGAAATTCTCATTTATACATCCCAAGACTGGATTAGCTTTTTTGGCCACAGCAACACATTGGGAGCTCATATTCAGCTCAAATTCTTCACCATGACCCCCAAATCTTTTTCACAGGGTAGTCCTCCATCATGTAAAGATAGCCTACATTCTTTGTTCCTAGATTTATAGTAACCTACTCAGCTACACTAAATGACTCAGTCTTCTTTAAAATATAAGCATTATCTAACAAACATAATTCTAGCTACTTCACTTAGATTTAGTTCTTCCTTATTTCTTGAGGCACTGAAAGCATTGAATAGTTGTGATTTGTGAAAGAATGACTACTTGAAAAAGGAACAGAAGAATTTAACGTAACTGGCTAAGTTCTACTGTAAATTCTGTTTATCCCCACTGGCTTAAAAATGTTGCAAAGACATTTCCACCTATCAAAGATGAAGAACGGGAGGGAGAAAAACATCAGGCAACCAAGGAATGAGTTTTTCCAGAATTGATTAAGAGTTCAAGTACTTCTCGTAGCTGAAAGGACTGAAGACTTTTCCTTAATTATCACAACACTTCACTTTTAGTATATTAAGCCTCATAATGGCCTTGAGAGGTAGGTGAATTACTATTTCACAGATAAGAAACAAAAGGTTAAGTTACTTAGCTGAAGTCAAACAGTGATTCAGAGTTTGAGTCAGGGATGGGAGCCAGTGGTGAAATCCTGGCCTCACTGAAGTCAATGGCAAAACTCCCACTGATGTCCTAGGTGCCAGGATTTCACTGCAACAATCTTCCTGACATATTTCCTCCTGGCAACATACTTCCTCTCTTGGAGGCTTTAAGTGTCCTGTAATTTCTATTGTACCATACTGATATATAGCAATATGCACAAGCTGTATTGACCACAAGGTCACTGTGACAGGGTGACGACTCACCAGCACAGCGCCTCCTGCTGGTCATCCTGGGAATTAGCTCTTCCAGCCCAGAGCATCCTCTGCAGGCCAGTGTCTTGCCTGCCGCGGGCCCCTGTGTCCCTCCCGGACCCGTGCCCTTTGCCCTGAAGTCTGCCCCAGCAGTAACCCCCAATCTGGGCCTCCCCTCCCTGGGGAACCCCAAACCCCCTAAACCAACCTTGCCTCAGTGGCTACTGCCAGTCATCATCTAGCCCCTGCTCCCTGGGGCCGACTGCAGTCTGTAAACCACTCGTCATCGGCAAGGGGGTTAGGACCAGCTGCCTCTGCCTATTCCTGGGCTGCCCCTCTGCAGCCCTAGTACCCTCTTGTGGGCCCTTAACTCGGCCTGCAGCCTGGGCTTTGCTAGGCTGGAGCTCCCCAGCTCCCTCTGCCCTTCCTCAGCACTGCTCCATTCTAGGTACCCTTCTCAGCTTCCCAGGCAGCCAGGTCCTTTTCTCTTAGGGAGCTAGAGAGAGTGTGTCCTTGAGCTCCTGGCTCACAGCCCTTTTATAGAGCCAGCTGCAGCCTGATTGGGGCGTGGCCCCAGGTGTGGCTCCCTCCCCAATCAGCCTAGCCTTCCCCTGCTGCAGCCCTCTCCAGGGCTGCTTTTAATGCCTTTCCTGCAGGAGTGGGGCAGCTGCCCTACTACAGTAATTAACACAAAGATATAAAGGAGACGTTTTTCAGTTAAAGTTACTGTTTCTGAATTTAGACAAATACATTTTGTGTTTGGCTTTTCCTCAGGGAAACTGAATTTCTCATCACTCAACACATGAAAATGGAGGTCCCTTAATGTGGCTAAGATTATTCAACTTTTTAACAATTAGGGCAATTAGTCATTGGAACAGATTACCAAGAAAGCAATACATTAATCAGCAGTGTAATATAAATGTCTTTCAAAAATACATCCTAGTTCGTAGGTGGAGCTGGATAGTGTTCACTTCTACAGTAGAGAAAATTCCCTGACCCACAGTGCAAGAGTTACTGGGCGATATTCTATGGCTTGTGTTCTGCAGGTGATTCGACTAGATGATCATAGTAATCAGTTCTGGCCTTAAAATTTGTAAATCTATTTTAATTCTTGCATTTCTGGATGGGTGATGGAGGCAAAGAATTAAAAAACTCACTTATCTGTCAAGCAAGTGTCTTTGTGAAAGTCATTTCACTTCAGTGTCTAAAATTTGAAAAAAATGTAAAGTGAACCAGAAAGCACCAGCAGGTAAGAACCATAGACAATTTTATGCCTAGGATTGTCTAGGAGTCTTACCTGCTGGTGATTTCTATTTCTTTGCAGAACAATGTACACAGACTGAAATAATGTTTTGAGCAGTTTGATTACACTGTTTTTTGTTACGCGATTTAATAATATGAGCCAGCAAGGTGAAATAAATATAGAGATAAAACTTAACTCTACATTATTCCCTTTTTAGACAAAAAAAGTGAAATGACTTTCACCAGGACATTTCCATGGCAGATCATAATAGTTTTTTAATTCTTTGTTCTAGGAATTTATGTTTCATTCACTAGAATGCTGCTATTATAACATTGTATGCTCTATAACTCCTGGGAGCAGTCAAGGTCTAAAATCCATTTGCTACCCAATGGAGTGACTTGTATTTATTATTGAAGTCATTTCTCTTCAGCCCTCTACTTCTTTCCAAAAGTTAGAGCTTTACAAATTCCAGTGCCTCAGACATTTTCCAAATCAGCTAGGCCAATCCTTTTTTACCATCTTAGACAGGAAGAACAGAATTATTCCATAGTCTATCCTTAACATATTACTGCACATGAAACATACTATCTTGGTATTACAAATATGTACAGAACCTAACACAATGGGGTCTGATTCATAATAGGGTTAGGAAAGAAGAAGATTAGGAAACTACTATACACACCAGCATAACAAAAGGTACTCTATTAATTGGAGAAGGAATATTACACATCAGTTGTTGCATGGAATTGAGAATTAGGAGTGGAAGGTTCTATGCCCGGCTCTTACACTTACTCACTGTTTTGCATCAGGCTGTTCATTTTTCTCTGCCTCAGATTTCCCATCTGCAAAAATTAGTACTATATTATAGTTAATTTGAGTCTTCAAAAATCAAGGGCACGTGTGTCATCTAATGCAAGCCTGCGGGCCAGAGCTTGTCCAAAACTCATTATACGGACCTGATTATTTGACCCTGAATATACCTCAGTCAAGGATGTATTTGCTAAGGACTCTCTCAGTTAAGACGAGTAAAAAGGCTCTTTGTGTAAGAAAGGGGACTCAGAAAGGCTGCTCATGGAGTTAAAATATCCAAACACTTATTAGCAAAGAAAAACAACCTCCTCAGGTCTCTTCCAACACTAATCATCTTCAAGGATAAGCACATTCACAAAGTGTGAATGCCTGGAGTGGCTCAAGACCATGAGTGCCTACCTCAGGGCAGACTGTCAGAAAACAGGGCAGAAACTTCAAACTGGTGATATGTTCTTTAATTAGATTTCACCAAGCCCGTGACAAGTGTAAACTCCTGGATCACTGTAACCATGTCTTACCATGGAGTCACAGACAGTCCTCTTAGACTCTCCTGTCTATCTTGAAACCCAAGCAAGCTGGACTTAGTGATAAATGGTCACAATTGCAAAATATTCAGGAGACCATTCACTTACCCCAGATCAACTGGTACCCTAGACCAGGCACCAAAGACAGTGCCTGTAGCCAATCCTGTAATAAACTAGAAGTTTTATTAACGGGGAGGGGGGGAGTTATATAAAGGTTAAGGCAAGCAAACATTGCAACTTATTTGTGTTTATACCTTACTCCTAAGAGTGATAGAGTTGTAGTGATCTGTCAATTCAAAATGTCTTTCAGGGCAGACCAGGGGTAACCCCTGGAGATTTCTGACTTCAATTGAGTGTTTCTGGCCCTGTGAGAGTTCAAACAGCAATGAGATAGACAAATTTCCTGTGTCTTGTATTTCCTTCACTCAGCCTCCAAGTGCATAAGACTAGCTTCCTTGCACATAGCATTTCCAGAGTGGGATAGGGCCATTTACCAATCCTCTCTATTGGCAATGCTCCTTCATGGCCCATCTGACTTTAGTAGGCACATCGCTCGCCCGCGCTGCTTCTCACCACCCCCATTGGCCCGGGACGGCGAACCGCGGCCAGTGGGGGCCGCGATCGGCCGAACCTGCCGTGTCAGCAGGTAAATAAAACTGGCCCGGCCCGCCAGGGTGCTTACCCTGGTGAGCCGCGTGCCGAAAGTTGCCGACCCCTGCTATAGGCTATTTACTTCTGTATCCCCCAAACACTCCTCTTTCTTGCAGGAAGTAACTACTGCCTACTTCCCTGCAGCTTCTCTCTATTATCAGCTCCCTAACTTTAGAGAAACCCCACTTGTTCCCACTTAGGTGATCTTCCCCTAATTAGGGCTTTCCTCTCAGCCTTAATTCATCCATCTTGCAGCCTAATCAGTTAGTTGGCCTGTCTGGCCTCCATTAAACCCTTTGGGACAAATATGGGGTGAACACCCCATCACCCTAACACATAAGTGAACTCGTCTGATCTCCAGTTATGAGTTTGTCAGTTCTTAGCTCATGCCTCCTGTCTTGGTAAGAGCTGGCACCTGACTTGCCAGCATCACACTGGCCTCTTATACTGCACCAGATTTTTGTCCTCCTGACCCTGTTATAGATGCCTACTTAGGCTTTTAAAGACAAATGGAACACATGATCCCAGGTTCCTGGGAGATGTTGCCTTTCCATCCTTCAATTTTCCCTAGCTGAGCCAGCTTCATCTTCTCAGGCAATCAAGATTTTTGGATAGGAGAGAAGGGGTATGGATGAGCATGAATAAAATGAAACAAAAACAAACCAAAACCTACATGCATTAAAGGGATTGTTTTCTTTCTACTCTGAGGGTGGAATGGAGAAACAGATGGTGTGATTTAAAGAGAGAGCAGAAGGCATTCATGCATAGCAGGAAAGGTTCCCTTCCCTGAGCATACAGCATTACCATTAAAAGAGATCATCACAAGTGTCTTGGAGAGGTAGGAAAATAGAGCTTTCTCAAGTTCCAGTTAAATACCAAACAAGTGTACCCATTATCCCTATGCTGACTGCCCTGCCACACAGGCACATCAGGAAATATTTTTTGGAAAATAAAATCCCACTAAGGAATCAAATTCAGGCCTGCTGAAAGCAGGCACTGATCCATCTGCTTCAATCATTAACTAATCATCTTCACACCACTTCTCCTTTTCATATCAAACATAGGGGATACTGAGAACAAGGCCAACATTTTCAAGTTGTGTGCCTACAGCTAAAACCCTCAATCCATATTTAGGCACACGGGAAGGGAAATAAAAGGCCCCATTTTCAGAGACTTTTGGCATCTCCTGCTTCCATTGACACTAGTGTGAACTATGTGCTCAGTACTTCTGAAATTGAGGCCACTTAGATGGTTTCCCACAGGGCCGGCTCTGGCTTTTTTGCCACCCCAGGCAAGTTAGCCTCCCGCCGCCCCCCCCCCCAGCGCGGCAGGGGAGGGCACCGAGCCCGGGCCGCAGGCCACTCTCCCCAACCGGCCAGAGTGCCGGGTGGAGGGCTGCGAGCCTGCCGCGGCTCCGCTGACGGCCAGAGCCCCGGGAGGAGGGCGGAGAGCCCGGCCGCGGCTCCGCTCTCCCCGGTGGCCAGAGCGCCGGGAGGAGGGCGGAGTGGCGGCCAGAGCGCCGGGTGGAGGGCGGAGAGCCCGCCGCGGCTCCACTCTCCCCAGTGGCCAGAGCCCCGGGAGGAGGGCGGAGAGCCCGGCCGCGGCTCCGCTCTCCCCGGTGGCCAGAGCGCCGGGGGGAGGGCGGAGTGGCGGCCAGAGCGCCGGGTGGAGGGCGGCGAGCCCGCCGCGGCTCTGCTCTCCCCGGCGGCCGGAGCCGGAGCACCGTGCAGCCCCCCTCCAGGTGCCGCCCCAAGCACAAGCTTGGTGGGCTGGTGCCTGGAGCCGGCCCTGGTTGCCCAAATATAGATTTAGATAAACAACCAAGTTTAAAAGTTTGGCCTCAAGCAACTTGCCCATGACACCTAAGGCCTGATCTTGCAGTGAGCCCTGTGCAAGAAAATCTTCATTGAAGCCTGTGTAGCCCTGCAAAGGAGCAGAATTGGAACAATTGCAAGAACTCTAGAATTGTTGGCTCTCAGACCATTAGATCAGCCTTCTTCTAATCATACCATTTTAGAGACAAATCTAGCACCTATAGGAAAGGCATGGTTTTAATATAAATATCATCCAATTTTCAGAGTTATGTGAATTCATGTTGTGTGCTTTGGGGAAGGTGCCTGAGGACCAAGAATAAGAGAAGCACAGTAAACAGCTTTATTTTTTTTTTAAAAGACTGATATTAGATAGAATTATTCCACACCATAAAACTCTTATTTGATAAAAGAGAGAAGATGCTTGTGTAAAGGTGAGTGAAAATTGGGATTTCCATCCCACAGGGAATTCTGAGATTTTAACATTTGTTGTCATCTTGATTTGGGATGAAAAGTCAAAATTTGGAAATTTTTATGGAACAAAAATTTGTGAAAAGCTTCAGTTCTGATGTTTTTTACATGTCTGAATCAAATGGTTTGGTTTCTGAGCCAGTTTAACATTAAGCTGCATCTAGGTATGGTGCCCTCCATCCTCCCATATGGGCTGCCACTCATTCAGAGGTGAAACTGTGGTGCACCATGGGAGATGTAGTCCTTCCAAAGTTTCTGACACACAGGCGAGAACAAGATAATGAAGCACCCTAACTACAACTCCAGTAAGGGACTTCTGCACTATAGGTAGATGCAGTTTAATGACAAACAGACTCAAAATAAAACATTTCAGTTAAGCACATTGAAATGCTGTGATGAATTAAATATGAACTAAATATTTTATTTAGATTTTGCCAATGGAAAACTGAAAATAATTGACAAAACTGAATTTTTCCACTGGAAAATTCTGATTTTGCATAAACTGTGTTTTCCATCCTCCCACTCTGCAAAAAATGATGGAAAATTCCTGGCCAACTGTGGTGGAAAGATATTCTAGAATAATTTTCTGAAAAGTGTCATTTCCCATCTATAATCATTAACATGTCTTATATTTTAATTTTGAGAAGGAATGATTTCCATCAAATATTAGAATATTTTAAAATTGGAATGAATTATAGTGTATTTTTGAACAATTGCAGTCTTTATTCCAAACACGTATTGTAAATTGGGGCGGTTTACTTTAGAAAAAATATTTTGATGCTTGGGATTATAAATATTAAACATATAAAGGTTATCTAAAATTGCCTAAAGGACATTTACGAGGAGAATCTTTATTACCGACAGAACTTCAGGGCAACAAAACTTCTCTTTCCTTTCTATTCCAAGTTCAAAGTAGTAAAACTTGTACTGTTAAGGATAAAGATTTATACAAAAAGATCTTTGAAAAGGTTAGCATTAAATACCAGAACAACCAATGGGGAATTTAAATTATGGCAAAACAATAATTATGGAGGCTCATGGTTAGCAGATATAAATGAGGAAGATAATAAAAACAACTTGTTTACCATGAAACAAATGTTATTGATAATTGATGGTGGGAAAAGTTACACCCAAAGCCCATTGAAATCAATTGAAGCTAATATGCAAACATTTGAATGCTTGAGTATTGCTTTCATAAACACTTGTGGAAAGTAAGTTTTAAACTAGTCTTCTGAAGTATTCACACCAGAAATGGAATGTATATGGAATGGGACATTGCATGTGAAGACAATTCTCTAAATCGAATGTCAGAGCCTTGGCACAGAGGCAATTAAACAAGGCAGGCAAATATATGACTGTGGCCTTCACTGCTAGAACCACGTATCACATTTACTTTGTCAATTATTGTGGTGCCAGTAGCATATTACAGATCAGCAAATGCAATAACACACTTGATATATTTTATATGGTATATGATATTGCTGGACACTCCAGGGAGCAGAATTCCCAAACCCCTCACAAAAGGACTGGCAGAGGGGCAATTAGTTTAGCCAGACAATGATCTGATCAAGATCTTTGCTACCAGGATGGCACGTGCACATGCAAATTACTTTGTATAAACATGACAATGCAAAATTAAATATAAATCATGCCCATGCTGTGTTTACTCGTTGGACAAACTGGATCTCCAAAACTAAATCCAGCACATTCATGAACACTTAAATGTACTAGATTTTTTTTTTAATGAAAACACTCTCTAAAAGCTTTTTAGTATTGCTGAATCAGCCCCCAAGTTATCAGCTGAAACATAAATTGAAGAAAGCTGCTCTAAGGTGATACACTGTATGTGTTGTCTGTTTTCAGTTTTACTCACCCCCCTTTCACGGTGTTCTCAGAATTTGCTTTTCACATCTGGGAGGCTCATACACTTTGGAGTTGCTTCCATTTTTTTCACCATTTATGCTGGAAGTTCATTCTGTTTGTAAATCTAAAAATTATTGAAACCGAGTATCTCAAAAGTTTGGTTTATTTTAATAGTGTTATAGCTACAAATGCCACACACTTACCATATAATGGAAAAAATGGGGAAAGGTTTTCTTTCTGCAAAAACTGCTATTGGTTCTTCACAGATTTAAAGTTCTTATCTATCCCATCACCTCTCTGTGCTGAAGTTTACAGATTTATTCTTTCTAGGTTTGTTTTTTTTGCTGCTGGGAGAAACGACAGGATGTTCCAAAATAAAACACACTAAACATTGCATCGCTGGGCCAAATTCTGCTCTGAGTTACATTGCGTGTAGTTCTGCAGTCAATAGAGCTACTCAGGATTTGTGAGTTGTAACTAAGAGGAAAGTTTGCCCCACATACTGCAATGACAAATTTTTCAGGGTTATCAGAGATTTATTTTCATATGCAGATTTTCTGCCTGTTCATAATCTGATCATAAATATATATATTAATTGCATATTTTGATGTGTGTCCCAACATGTGATATATGCGATTGGCTTTGGAGATGAGATAGCTTCAGGACTTTCTTTACGGAAAGAATCATCTAACAATTGCCAATCATCTAACAATTGCCAGCTTACACTTAAGTGTTATTAAGAAGAAATACCAAACCGAATAATCCTAATGGCTCTAGTCAGCTGTCCTTGGAGAGCACCCAAACCAGTCTGAACAAAATGTCTGAAAGTCACATCGAAACAGGACGATCAGGGCTTGCTATAAATTGGTTCTGTTCTTTTCCTGGCACTTAAGAAGAAAGCCTATATAATTTAGCTTGTAGTGAAGTATAATATTAGATTAGACTCTTCATGCATGTAGGCGGTTTGTTGTTTTAAAATCTTCCACCTCTCCCACTGCTTTGTTCCAGCTGCTAAAAGATTACTTTGTTTTAAGGAGCCTGCTGGTCAAAATCCCTGGTCACAGGTTCCCGAAGGAAGGAAATGTAAGTATCCTAAACCAGGTCAAGAGCTGCAGGGTGATAAACTGTTGGTATACATGGGATAGTGTTCCTGGTCCCAGTCTAGAGTGAAAGAAGCATGAGGTTCCACCCTTAGGCCAGGGCAAGAGGCCTAATATCTGTAGAGATCTGCTCCAAGAGCGGCCAGGCAGGGGACAGAGGCTCGGCCTATAACCATGACATTCGCCATTTTAAATCTTGCCTCATCATCAGAAGAAAAGAAAAAACCACTTCTGCTTGGATGTGTATTAAAACTTTTATAACTTTGTGTGTGTGGGGGGAGAGGGGGTGAGGGTTAAAGCAAAGAGAAAATGAAGGAAAGGTTCTCTCTCCCTATTTTCTGGCACCATGGTGTTGCAGCACAACACAGAAGTAATCTTCACTACGCGTCTGACCCAAAGTCAACTGAAGTCAATGGAGGTGATTCCATGTCAACCTCCTCCACGCAGCATAAATGAGGAGCCCTGGGAAGCATGGTGACAATCCACTGCAGAACTCCCTGGTGCAAGGGGTAACAGTGATTAAAGGATGGTTTAGTTCAACGGTGTGCCTGGCCCATTGCAAGGGATGAGGACATAACACCTTTGAGGTGACATGTATCCTTAGGGGGTTCCTGCATTCCCCTGATAGCATCTGTGAAAAGCCCTTGCATGAGGGGAGACACAATGTGGGGGAAAGGGTCTTTGTACATTTCCTCTTCCATTACAGGCACCAGGTTTAGCAGATCAGACCATTTTTCTTTTCATACTTACACACAGAGGGCTTGATTTTGCGCAACCTTCGCATTGACTTCAATGTTGCAAGATGCGTCCCCTCATTGAAAGCCTCAAGTCACCAGTTTTAATTAATAAATTTAGTAGAAGTTCTGATCTAATAAGGAACAGGAAAATATTAAAGTAACCATTTAAAAACTTGGTATGCTGAGGCGGTAAGTGATCAACTGGCTTTGTGTCCTCTCCTAGTCATTAATTACGTTTGGTGTTGGAGAACTGCGGTAGGGACAGTGAATTGCAGCTGGGCTTCTCACTTGAACTGATTCCCTTTGCCTTAGCAAAAGATGCACAATTACTGATCTTTATGTAAAAGTAGCTTTTCCAGGTTACTTTTTTTAATCCTGATTTTAATTCACATAATTAACCTAATTTGTTAATCGTGTGAGACTGGTTTTTGAATCAAATACTCCTTTTCCATTCCTTGGTCTCTCAACCCTGGTAAATACACGTTCTTCACCCTATCCCTGCCTACCTTCCCTAATGGAAGCAAAAAAGATCCATAGAAAGAAAGAACAAATGATACATTGTGTGAAAGTTAAGAGTAATTGAAAATAAAAAGGACATGTGACTAAGAAACCAACATTAATTGGCATTTGTTTTCCACACAACTTCAGTTTCTCAGTGTTCCAGAGTGTTTTTCTTTTCCCCACTTCTGGAAGAATTAATACTAATTACATTTAGCACTGAAACAGATGAATTAGAAACATGATGAAAACAAGCTGAAACACATCCAGGAACAAATGGTAGCTTGATCCTAATTACACCATTCTTTATCAGAAGATACATATACTGAATTAAAGTAGTTAACCAGCATAGTGTTTCACAAAATGCTAAGCGTATTTACTATGACTTTGAGTCTTGTGTTAGTGAAACAACAACAAAAATAATTTTTGTGACTACGAGGAAGTACTATTGCTGCCAAACTCTTTCGACTAATGTTCATTAAAGGCTTATCAGCCCATGTAATCTTCTTTATATGCTCCTGAACCATTTTTGGAATTGTTTCTTCCTAAAATAACATTTTAATTTCCTTAACAATAATAAGCCATCAGAAGCTTTTATGAACTTAATGAATACTTAAGCAATCATGTCCAGAAAACACTCTCGGAAATAAAAAATATTAACTGCCCTTTAAATGCCTGTTTCTGAAAGTTTTCTCTTATTACTGCCTAAGAGCTTGCTCTTTTAAATCATTTGGTAGGGTTGTAGCACAATTGAGATTACGGACAGGATGGAAAAGCACCTCATCTTCAAAGCACAAGTATCATTTTTCTGTGAATCATATAAGTTAGAGAACGAAAATAGCTATTAGATTATTTGGGCTTGATCAGATGACTTCCATTGACTTAAATGGGCTTTGGACCAGGTGTCTAGTTCTTCCTTGCAATATATTTTCTACTATTTGCTCCAGTCTAGTGACTCAGGTGAAGTCTATTATTTCTCTTTGAAGACTATTCCACATCCTACGTCATAGTAAGGTAGTGCTGAAGGAAGTCTAAATGGATACTTAATTGAGCTGTTTGAACCTTTTGGGGTTCATCAAGTTTATGAGCTAAAATAAACATACTTTTCATTACTAAAGTGCCTTTAATCAGAGGCTCTCAAAGCAATTTACTAATATTAATTAATCCTTGGAACACCCCTGTGAATTTGATAAATATTATTAATTTCATTTAACAGAAACTGTGAAAGGTTAAGTGGCACAAGCAAGGTATTCTTCTTAGGACTGAGCAGATCGACCTAGCTACGTAACTCGGGGCTGTGAAAAACGTCGTGCCCTGGCCACGTCGTGCTTTGGCCAGAGAGCCCATAGAGCAGGCTATGGTCGAACTTCCCAATAAGACCACAAGACTTGGTTTAGTAGCGAAGGTACCCAACAAGGTTTACTGTCGATGACGCATGGTAATAGCACCTGGCAGACTCTACGAGGATACTACGACATGTATGCTCGTGACAATGGATGCACCTCAGTCAGTGGCGGGACTTTCCACTGCTCCCTAGGCTGGCCAAAGACACTCCCTGTGAGGTACAGCTTTATACAACAGTACAAACAAGTTATGTATTACCCTGGACGTATCAAGGTGCCACTCTCTGACATAGTAGGGTGCCAACCATTACCTTGTACATGTTGGCTTGATCAAAACATCTCTATCTATCATGCTGTCATTCTGACCTTATCTTTAGGATGGGCCAATTTGTTTCTATTATCTTTGGGGAATGTGCTGGTATCGAGATATTCTGGTACCACCTTTCTGGAATGTGTTTGAATATATATTCTTGTGCGCCTAACACTACTCAGGAATGTGTGTTTCTGCAATATCAGCCGTATTCTTGCCAGATTCTGTGAGCAGGGCCTGCCTCTTGCTCACAACTTAACTTTGCTTTATATCAGCAAAGTTTTGATTACTTTAGCTCAGGCCTCTCATACATGGGCTTATGTTTCAGGCCCTCTTCTTACTACACCATGTACAAAGTCCTATTTCTCTGAACACAGCATGAATCAAGAATCAGGAGACATATCTTTCCTCATAGTTCCAAGACCCTTTTTAGCTAGCACTTAGCTCAAAAGCTCTCTTTCTTGTGCCACATTTCCAGTGCTTGCTCTGGCTGCATCCTTGGCTTTCTGCTAATCCTCTCTTAGTTTCTCTGCGGTTTCTCCTTTCGCTCACAGTGACAGACACATACAACGTCACCAAACAATACTCGAAAATCCTCTGCTCATATGTACCTGTGTTTTGGGTGGAGGCTGCTATTGTTCCTTAAAACAGCTTAATTGTTTCTTAGATTTATCAAGAATGAAGGGTGGCGCTTATATCAACCAGTTTCAGCAAGGTTTAATTCAATCCATAACAGGAATAAAAACACATATCAGTGGTGAACAGAATTGAAAAGAAATGATGTTTAAAGATTTTGAATCATTTTTTTTCCCGCGCTGAGATCTACTTAGCAAAAGATTTTATGTTTGGGCTTATCCTTATCTTTCGGGAATGTGCTCTATCTTATGAAATCTAGCTACATTCCCTAAGGAACTATATGCCAGATGCAAGTTGGCTGAATAGAGTTGTATGCTGCTAAGATAGGGCTCCCTCCTCCTCCCAACATATGGCACAAAGGAACCGAGAGAGAATCTGGCTCATATTTTCACAGTATTGTTATGATTCATCTCATTTGTTTATTCATTTAAAATTGAAGTAGACAGTTTTTAACAGTATAATTTATTGGAAAATTAGATAGATAATTTTTTCCAAACCCAAAATATGACTTTTCTTTATTTTAGCAACATGTGATTCATTTGGGTGAATGTCATCTTCAGTAGATGCAGTAATTTGCTTTATAATGAATGCCTCACGATCTACTTTGATTTTTAAGTAAAGGGCACTCACTTTCTTTAGTATAAGTTAACAGTTTATCCAAAAAAAGCTGATGCTTCTTTCTCAACTGACATATGAAATTTTCAAATCATTGAAATCATTTGTTACAGTTAGTGACGTTTACCAGAAACTTTTATAGGGCAAAATATTGAGTGCATACCATATCTAAGGGACTACATTCATCTTTGTGCATTTTATTTTTCCCAATAGAGTAAAAATTTATCTGTTTTTATCAACCTAATTCAATTTTAATTTTATTCTATTTCAGGTTTGAATTTAGTTTGATTGTGTCTTTTGATTTATTACTGATGAACAAACCAACGTACCTTAAATCATCAGGAGACAATCTGAATTGTCAATTCTCAAAACAGGCTTTGAATCAACCTCTGACAGTCAGTAAACTTCCAGTTTACTTATTTTATAATTAAACAGTGTTTCAGATTTCTTAATAAATAGCAATACTGCTGGAATTTTTTTTATTTTCCAGTTTCAAAATGAATAGTAGCATGTCATCAGCATAAAGCACATGCTTTCTATATACAGTATTAGTTTTCACCAATTTTGTCACCTGAAATTAGAAATATTTTCTCAATTGCTTCACTGCATTGTTTTAGAATAACACTGGGCATCCTCTATAGCCCAGGATAAAAGATATCAGGTATATTTATGATATAGAAGTAAAACATATGTATTTAATTAATGTTGTAACACAGGCCTCAGACCAACCAAGGCCTCAGGCCTAAAGAAATACTTGACATATCCAATTAACAAGTAAGTGACTCTAGAACTTAAGTTGTCACAAGATAGCAATGACATTATATAACAAGATGTCATAAGATAGAATACTGCATTAAGGAAGTGTTGCAAAACTGCTGATATTTAGGAAATACACATTATAATGTACCAGTTAAAGCTCGTTAGTATATTTTGAGGATTTTTTGCTGTCATTGGTTGCAGGGCTGGCTGTAGGCACCAGCATTCCAAGGGCATTCCGGCCATTTGGGGGCAGCACTTTTCAAGGGGTGGCAATCCGGCTTTTTTTTTTTGCTTGGGGCAGCCCTGATTGGTTCTCCACCATGTGCTAACCACAAGTTGTGATTGAGTAGCATAAATGTTAATGAGTATAAGGAGGACTAACAAGTTAGCCTATAAAAACAGGCATCCCATATTTAGTGGGGTATGAAAGTATAGAAAAGGAAAATGGGTTGAAACAGCCATAAATATGTATGAACCCAGTCGGCATCAACTTAGCACATTATAAAACCTGTATCCTAGCCTGCAAGCCTTGGGAGATGCCAAGCTGACACTCAATGGTGATGATGACCACAATGAGGAAGATAACATTGCTCTACAGCCAAAATGCTTCTGAAATAAATGTAGTCAAACTTTACTAATTCTGGGTCACTGAGAACGAAAATGATGCTTCAAATTGTTGATTGGCTCTAGTTTTCAAGATATGCTATTGGGTCAGTATATACAACCCTTGACTTGGGAATGGCGGAGGATAATTGAGTTATAAAGGGAAGGGATCTCAATTTAAACCAGAAATGACTAAAATACATCTTTGACTGGATCTATGAATAAATCTATGACCGGGTTTGGACAGTACTTGCTTTTTAGGCAAAACAATGACTGATGCAATCTGAAGCTGGTATTGCGTCAGGCATGATATGAATTGCATCATGTTATTCCTAGAAGTCTTGAATGATGCAATCATAACGAAGCTTACATCACTCTGCTGAACAAATTGCCCTATATCAGCTCTAGAAATCATACAGTGTCGTGCTCTCTTATTTGTCATGTTTGATTCTGCAAAGGGACACATTTCTGTTTAGCCAAAGTGAGCAGAGATGCCTCGTACTTGTGTGAACAGTGCAGATAACTTCTGCTATGTTTGTGGTGAAGTGACTTTTGCATCACAAAAGCGCAGTATAACCACTATGGTTAAGAAAGCCTATCACCTTTATTTTGGCTGCAAAATTGGAGATCAGGACAAGAGGTGGGCCACACACATATGCTGCAACACTTGTGCAACAAATCTTTGCCAGTAGTTGAACAGGAAAAGGAAATCTATGCCTTTTGCAGTGCCAATGATTTGGAGAGAGCCAACAGATCATACCAGCAATTGTTACTTCTGCATGGTGCCTCCAGTTGGGAAAGGTGTGTCAAAGAAGAAAAAGTGGACTGTGCATTATCCAAACATTCCATCAGCTATACGCCCAGTACCCCATGGAGAAGGACTGCCGGTTCCTGATGCACCAGAATCATTCTCACTTGAGACAGACGAGGAAGAGGAAGAGGATGAAACTTCTGGTCCTGAACCATCAATGTCACAGGACCCACATTTTCTCCCATCCTCCTCCTCTGAACCACACCTCATAACACAAGGTGAACTGAATGACCTTGTCAGGGATTTGGAACTATCCAAGAGTAAGGCAGAGCTGTTGGGCTCCAGACTACGGCAGTGGAATCTCCTGGCAGGTGATGTTAGGGTTTCCATGTTCCGTGACCGTCAAAAGGATCTTGTCCCATTCTTCTTAATGGAAGATGATCTTGTAGCCTGCAACAACATCGATGGTGTGATGGCAGCCCTCAACATCGTTCACGATCCAGATGAGTGGAGACTGTTCATTGATTCATCCAAGACGAGTCTTAAAGCTGTTGTACTGCATAATGGCAATGTTTTGCCATCAATTCCAGTTGGTCATGCAGTCCATATGAAGGAAACCTATGACAACATGAAACAACTTTTGAGGTGCATAAACTATGACCAACATCAGTGGCAGCTTTGTGGCAATTTGAAGGTTGTTGCTCTCTTGCTTGGTCTGCAGACTGGATACACAAAGTACTGCTGTTTTCTCTGCGAATGGGATAGTTGTGCAAGAGATTCCCACTACATCAAGAAAGATTGGCCACTCCGACAGTCATTGGAGCCTGGGAGGAAAAGTGTTCAGCATCCACCACTTGTTGAATCAAGGAAGATTTTGTTACCACCCTTACACATCAAGCTGGGTCTGATGAAGAACTTTGTTAAGGCCATTGACAAAACACAAGCAGCTTTCAAGTACCTCCGTGGAAAATTTCCAAGGTTAAGTGAAGCTAAGATAAAGGAAGGTGTCTTTGTTGGTCCTCAGATTCGTGGACTTCTTCGAGATGATGCATTTGACCATGGACTGTGTGGCAAGGAAAAGACGGCATGGAAAGCCTTCCAGTTAGAGGCAATAAATTTTCTCTGAAACAACAAGGCAGACAACTACAGGTTGTTGGTGGAAAACCTCCTCAAGGCATACAAAAACCTTGGTTGCAACATGTCTCTAAAGATACATTTTTTGCACTCTCATCTAGATTTTTTTCCACTGAACTGCGGAGCAGTGAGCGACGAGCACGGCGAGCGATTTCACCAGAACATTGCAACAATGGAGAAACTCTATCAGGGCAAATGGAGCCCATCAATGCTTGCAGACTATTGCCGGAGAGTGACAAGAGATGCTCCATTTAATGAATACAAGAGACAAGCCAAGAAGCGCCGAGTAGACACTGAATAGGACTAAACTATGTACATAATAGTTTTTTGCCTTTTGTTTCATAATAAATTTGATTTATATAACCCTTTTGCTGATTTTTAAAGTGTTACATAAACAGGACAGGTGAAATCTTATCATGTAAAGCAACCATAAACACATGAAAAGATCTAGGTTTACAATTTATAATTAAAACTCTACTATCTATGCAATATACATAGACATAAAATGTAATAACTTAAATATCTTAGAAACAGTAGCCAATCAGTTGTTTTAATTGTCATATTTGAATTCAGCTCATCAAAATACATAATAAATAGCACATTTTGTCTCTGAAGCAGACGACTTCTCAAAAATTGTAGACCAGTGTAATGGCACTGCAGGGTTCTACAGTAAAATATGTGAGCCATGCCCATCATAGGGGTAAACACTTTGGATTAACTGTATATCTGCTGAGATATTGGTGTGATTGTTTATCAGTAGATTTGTTAATAAAGGGACTTGTGATAATTGCAATTGTTTCTCATGTGCTTCTTGGGTCTCTCAGTCTAATGATACGGTGGTAATCTTCCTGATGCTACAGCCATTCAGGAGACCACACCCTTAGTGACCTCTGTGGTCTAAGGTTAATCAATCTACCAATCCCTCAATTCGTCTACACCCCAGGAAATTCTGCTAGACAGAAAAAATAATCTACCTGTCCTAATCCCATTTTACGAGCAAAAAGATCTCTTTGGACCTGGTCAAATAACTAATTGTTGGAAATTTCAATGTTTACCCAAAATAACTAGAGGGGGTGGAGGACTTTTTGATGTGTGCCCCTTTTAAGATCTAAAAGCTATTATCCCATTTGTAGATATACTAACTATGCTTTGGCGTATTATCCACTTCCACCTGTAAAATATGCAGTAGAAAATTCCAACCAACGCTACCAAACAGGGTTTTTTGTTTTTTTTTGTTGACATCTAGAGAGACCAGGCCAGATTTTTTAAGATATATAGTTGCTGAACTCCTTGGGAGTTAGACACCTAAATATCTTTACAAATCTGCCCCACGGTAACTAAAGGCTTTATTTTTTCCTCACATAAATATCAACTCTCTTGCATCCTCCAATATCATCTACTTTTCAAATAGTCCATTTGCTTAGAAATATTTGGGTGGACCATTTCCAGTCCTCTCATCAAATTCTTTTCTATTATTTTGCAGTCTACTCTTAATAAAATTATTGGCCGCTAAATTGAGTAACACCTATATTTGCCTAGATTTAAGAATTACTGCATTGTAGTAATATTTGTTTAAATGCTTGTTGGAAAAGATTTGTACATATTTCTTTAACAAATAGGCATTTACTCTACTGAAAACCCATGTGATGCAGGCCTTTTGCTACTTTTCACAGACAGAACTACATTTGTTATTTCTTATTCTGTTATGTTCAATGAGAAGCCTTCTTTAGTGGTTTCATTAAACACGGACATTCTATTTAACCAAAAAAAAAAAAATCTCTTGATGTATGATTTATCCCTTTATTTGTGATCCTTATGACGACTGATGGTGGTGATATTTTTTGTTATACTTTTACCTGCATTTGTCTAGAGAACATGTAAATTATCTTATCTTGAAGGAAAGTTTTCATTTCATACAATTTTCATATCTACAGTGGGATTTCCTTAAGGGTTAATTTCAACATTTGATCTTAACCCCTTTAAAACAGTGGCCTCTCTGGTAGCAATGTGTTAAAGAACCACTCTGTGGAAAATCATTTGACTTTTGTCCATTTCTGTATAAAGTGGGACATGAGATGAGAGGTAGATGGTTCCAGTTTTCTAGAAATATACTATTGTTTGTGATAGGTTTGTTATCAGTTGCTTCACATACTATATACTGCACTTAATTATGGTATTTTTATTACAACAGATTAAGAGCACTATATCAATGATTCATTATGCTTGACATCACTTTTCCCCATCACTGTTGTTTATTCGATCTAGAATTTTGTGAATATTGCTGGTTTGGGTTTGCAAACACCAGTGGGTTAAGTTTGCAGTGGTTTGAACTGCCTGGGTTTCACTTGGAGACTTGCTGGAATTTTGAGATTCAGGTAAACTCAAGTGGATACTCTCAAAACTCCTAAATCTCATTAGTTAGTTATCACATAGTTTACAAAATCCAAGCATTTAGAAAATAGAAAATTAGTATTTAAGGACATCATGAATCATTCACTGCCCATGTAAATGCTAATCACAAACACAGTATCTGTATTATTATAATATGGCATAATACATTATATGATGCTCACTCTTTTGCTTTTCCTCAGTTTGCAAGAGCAGACTAGATACTGTTTTAAACATAGGAAAGACTCCATTTCTAAACAAGTGTAAACATTTGAACTTGTCCTCCTCTTGTATTCACACTGGCATATACAGATTCCAAGTCCTGAAGGGACCATTGTGATCATCTAGTCTCACCTCCTTTATAAAACAGGGCATAGAACTTCTAGAAATAATTTTTAGAGCCTATAATTTAGAAAAAAATCCAATCTTGATTTTAAAATGGTTGGTGATGGAGAATTCATCACTACCCTTGGCAAGTTGTTCCAATGGTTATTACTGTCATTGTTAAAAATTTGTACCTTACATCCAGTCTGAATTTGTCTAGTTTCAACTTCCACCCGTTGCATTGTGTGACGCCTTTCTTTGCTAGATTGAAAGCCCAGTATTAAATGTGTTCCCCATCTAGGTATTTACAGATTGTAATCAAGTCACCCCTTAATCTTCTTTTTGTTTAGCTGAATAGATTGAGCTCGTTGAGTCCATCCTTATAAGGCATGTTTTCTAATCCTTTTATCATTTTTGTATCTCTTCTCTGAACCCTCTCCAATTTAGCAACATCCTTCTTGAATTGTGGACAACAGAACTGGATGAAGCATTCCAACAGTGGTCACACCAGTGCCAAATACAGAGGTAAAAAAATCTCTCTACTCCTACTTGATATTAGTATGTTTATGCATCCAAGGATAGCATTAGCCCTTTTGACCACAGCAGCACACTGGGAGCGGATGTTCAGCTGATTATCCACCACGACCCCCAAATCTTTTTCAGAGTCGTTGCCTCCCAGGATAGAGGCCCTCATCCTGTAAGCATGGCCTACATTGTTTGTTCCTAAATGTATACATTTACATGTAGCCATATAAAAACACATTAAGTTTGCTTGCACCCAGTTTACCAAGTAATCCATATTGCTCCATATTAGTGAGTAGTCTTCTTCATTATTTACCCTCCCCTAATTTTTGTGTCAACTGCAAACTTTATCATGAGGATTTTATGTTCGCTTCCAGGTCATTAATAAAATATTAAATGGTAGAAGGGCAAGAACCAATCCCTGCCAGACACCACTAGAAAGACACCTTTTCAATGACAATTCTCCATTTACAATTAACTTGTTAGCCAGCTTTTAATCTATTTAATTAATGCCATCTTAATGTTAGATCTTTCAAGATTTTTAATCAAGATGTCACACAATACCCAGTCAACTGCCTTGCAAAAATCTACGTATATTATATCATCACTATTATCTTTATCAACTAAACTTATATAGGTTGTACAGGATAACGCTATTTTATATTAGTTATGAAAATGGTTAATTTTACATTATTTTCTTGTATATTCAGGATGTACTGTAACATGCACTATTTACACATTATTGCTGTTTAACAAATAATGAATTAGTAACAACAATATTTTATCTTGAAAAAAAACTTTGATTAAACACTAATGAAATGAACTGGAAGGCTGTTTGTAAGTCTAAAGTCTCCTTGTATCTCTCTTTCTCTGTGACCAAGACCTACCATGTTAGGTGCACTCTTCCAATGTTAAGTGTGAAACTAGCAAATGATAAGAATGACACTGTTTTGAATAGGAGGCAGAAACATCTTGCGGGCCAGAGGTTGTGGAAATCTCTCCCTCAAGATTTAAGTTTCACTACAAACCTTACCACCTACAAAACAAAATACAAGACTCATCTCTTCCCTGTAAAGATGATAATATGTTATTTACAATGAATGAAAACTCATGTGTAGGTGCAGGAAAAGAGAACCTGTGTATAGACTACCTAGTGAAATAATAAAATTCCATTAGGTGGATACCATCTCTTCCTCTGCAATCCTTCTTCCTGGAACAACATCCCATGGGCGAAGAATCCAAAGCCCTCTCTCCGACACCATCTGCGCAACCATGCATTTACCTCCACAATTTGATGGTCCCTACCTGGGCCTTTTCCTTCAGCAGGGAGGATGGACGACAACATAACTTGCACCTCAAACTCCTTTATCCTTCTTCTCAGAGCCACGTAGTCTGCAATGACCCGCTCACGGTCATTCTTGGCAGTATCATTGGTGCCCACATGGAGAAATAGGAAGGGGTAGCGGTTCGAGGGCTTGATCAGTCTCAGCAGACACTCCATCACATTCTGAATTCTAGCTCCAGGCAAGAAGCACACTTTGAGTTTCCTGGTCTGGACAGCAGATGGATGACTCCGTCCCCCTTGGGAGGGAGTCCCCGACCGCCACCACCCATCTCCTCTTTGGAGTGGCGGTGATGGAACCCACATCCCTAGGACAATGCATCCCATGCCTTCCAGTCGATGGGGTCTCCTTCTGATCCCTTCCCTCAGATGATTCTTCCAAACCATTCTCCACCGTAGTACCTGTGCAGAAAGCCTGAAAACAGTTTCTTACCTCTATCTGCATTGGGGGTACATGGGTTCTCCTCTTTCTTCTTCTGAAGGTCACATGCTGCCAATTTTCTTCCCTGTTCTGCACTGCCCTCTCAGATTCCTCAGCATGCTGTCCCTGCAGTACCAAACACTGACTTCTATACAGAAAAATCTTCATTTTCTCTGATGCAATGTAGAGTTGATATTTGGGTCTCTAGTCCTTTAACTTTCTCTTTCAATATGGAGACCAGCTTGCACTTCGTACAGACGAAGTCATGTCTATCCTCTGGGAGAAAGACAAACATGGCACATCCTGGGCAGGTCACAACAGCTAATTGCTCACTATCCATATTGTCTTCCTTCTAAGAGCCAGTTCAGATGTTGTACTTACTGCTCACAGAAGCCTGAAAGGCAAAAACGCTGTGGGAACTCCCGCCAGGCAACTCCCAGACAAACTCTGTTTGCTTCTCCTCTGTTTGCAGCTCGTTCGCAGAGAGTTCCTTTTTTAAAAGCATGCTTTCTGTTATCCCATTTGCAGGTCTGGATGTGAAATGACAAGGCTATTATTGGTAGCACTGCTTTTTATCTTCTGAAGGACATTTGAACTAAAGCCGTGCAAAACTTTTGTAACAAATTCTGAAACCAGGCCTAACCTTGCTGGGCTTCAGGTCTTGTTACAAATGAGTTGAACAAAACTAAGACTCATTGAGGCCTTGCTTTTTTTGGCGGGGGGGGGGGGGGGGGGAGAGGGTGAAAGGGAGGACAAGGTCTCTGGCAAGCGCTACACATCAGTTTATGTAATGTTATGATCTATTTCCTTCCATCATAAAAATGTAGCAGAGTTAACAGGAAATGAAAGTATATAAAAAAGTTGTCAATCTGAGGGTATGTCTAAACTTAAATTGCTACAGTGGCACAGCTGCACTTGCACCACAGCAGCCCTTCATTGTTGACACTGCCTATGCCAATGGAAGTGGTTCTCCCATTGGCATAGGTAATCCACCTCCCTGAGAGTGATAGCTAGGTTGATGGAAGACTTCTCCTGTAGATCTAGCACTGTCTACACTGGGGCTCAGGTCAGCCTAGCTACATCTCTCAGGGGTGTGGATTTTTCACACCCCAAGAGACACAGCTATGCTGATATAAGTTCCTACTCTTAAATTTTCAGCTCCGTAAAGAAAATAGGTTTTCCTTCCAAGTATAGTCTTGAAGAATTTTCTTAGTAGGCATTAGGCGTTCTAGGTTACACCGGTTTAGTCCTCAGAAGACTAGAATAAGAAAAAGGCTCTCATTAAATATACCACATTGCTTCAGGTCTCATTCAGATTTTTTTAAAGAATCTAATATGCAATAGAGTATTTAAAAATATTCATCTGAATAAGGACGATGGATTTGACATTCACTATCCTTTTTATTTTCTGTGAACATCTGTACA
The DNA here is from genome assembly GCF_011386835.1 of Chrysemys picta bellii. Classification (NCBI taxonomy): domain Eukaryota; kingdom Metazoa; phylum Chordata; order Testudines; family Emydidae; genus Chrysemys; species Chrysemys picta. Next base: position 115,366,614 of record NC_088796.1, read on the forward strand.
AAATGACATTTTGTTTGTAAGAGCATTTAAGGAAGGCAAAAGTCTTCTGACTTCTCATGCAAAGGTGTTTGTGGCCTGGTCTACAGCTAAAACTCAGGTAGACGTAGCTACGGCACTCAATGCCCCTGAGCAATGTAGCAATGCCAACCACCAGTGTAGACACAGCTAGGTTGATGGAAGTATGCTTCCTTTGATCTAGCTACCATTGGTGGGGTTTGTACAGTGACAGAACAACACCTTCTGTTGCTGTTGTCTGGGTCTACACTACTGAGTTATAGCACCATAAGTATGGCACTGTAGGTATCACATTGAAGCGCCTGTGTGGGCATGCCTGTGTAAAGGATCATGCTCAGTATCCACACAACCATTATGAAATCTTTTTGACTTCCCTATTGCTGTTGATACAAATTTGAGTTTTCCAATGCAGCAGTGGAAACAATGCCATATGACTTCTTGTGACCACACATGAATAAAAAAACAAATCAAGCTAGCAGTTTTCTAAACAACATATAAGCTAAAATTCGTTTGCATAAAGGATTCAGTTACTACTTATGACTAAAGAGTATCAGTCACCAAAAGCAGGAGTATCAGCAGAATATTCATTAATAGAAGAAAGGCCTAAATTCATAACCAGAAATGTTGCTGACAGCCAACAGGTGATGTAAGTAATAGTATCTACACAGACACCGTGCCGCCCTAACTACATCGATCTAAGTGCTATGCCTCTCACAGAGGTGAAATTCTTAGGCTGGCGTAGTGGGCGACTTACATTGATGGGAGCAACATTGTAGTGAAGACACTTACATAGTTAGGTCAATATAAGCTGCCTTATGTCCACCTAACTATGCGGTGTAGACCAAGCCTGAGAAACAGATAGCTGTATCCTTTCTTCTTAGCCACCAGTCTAAAAGTTCAAAAGACAATGGACCTAGGTCTCATTTACAGCAAGGGCTCTTGACGTTTACATCCAATGTAAGAGGGACTTTAGTATAAGAAAGAATAAGGCCCTATGAAGCAAATGTCACCAGAGATGTGTCCAAACAAGAAAATTTTGATTCAGATCTAAATTTACTTAACGTTTGGGGACAGTTGGGAAAAGTCAGTATCCAATTCTTATTATAGCTAAAATCCTGAGATTCTCCTGCAGCTGTTACTTTGTCCTAATTCAGGCAAACACCTTTTAAATACTTTGGGAGTTACCTGAGAAATGGCTACATAATTATCACAGAATCTGTAGCGTAAGCAAAACAGAACAAAAAACAACCAACCAAACAAAAGCAACCGAATAACATAAAATCCTACCCTCTTACATAAATAGCTCACTAAATCAATGAATGTGAACTATATTTGGAAATACAGTTTGTCATTCCAATAGGCATTTGAGGGCCTACTGTAAACGGCCAGCTCTCTTGCTAAAGAAATGACTTAATGTGTTATATGTCTCTCCTTCCTTGATATATTGGGAGCCCAAAAGAAGGGAAAGCAAAAAAGCTTCCAACTCTCTTTAATGTGGCACTTGTTTCACAATCATCAGAGGAACTCTAATTTAACAACTGTCTTACTGGATTGATAAAATGGGCTGGAAACTGGGCTACCGTCTGTTACACGGTGCTTTTATTGAGCCAGAATCATACATGCTGTTCTGCTCTTAGCTAGATGACCACCACCACTTATGCCACATAGAATCATAGAATATCAGGGTTGAAGGGACTTCAGGAGGTCATCTAGTCCAACCCCCTGCTCAAAGCAGGACCAATCCCCAGACAGATTTTTACCCCAGTTCCCTAAATGGCCCCCTCAAGGATTGAACTCACAACCCTGGGTTTAACAGGCCAATGCTCAAACCACTGAGCTATCCCTCCCCCATATGTAATGATGCTCTTTCCCCAGGGCTGGCCTTACCATGAGGCGGCCGGCTCGGTTGCCAGACTTGGGGGGGGGAATACGGGGGCGCCACTAAGACCCACAGTGTAGAAAATTGTGTATGCTGGTGCATACGTTTTCTCTCTGCTCTAGATGCACAGAGATGGTGGAGTGCTGTGCTGGAGAAAGGAGGGCACAAGAGACATAACAGGCAGTCAGGAGAAAAGGTGAGAGGGAATAACAGAAAGCAACAGGAGCTGCAGGGACAGAGAGGAGGAGGAGCCTCTTATGTACCTCTCTAGCACCCCTAGGAGCCTGGACTGATTTACACCAGCTTCTCAGGGAGCATCCTGTTTCCTGCTTGAGGAGAACAGGCAGCCAACGGAAGTAGTAGGAGCCAGTTAGGCCCTTAAGATGCTGATATCTTCCCTCACTCAGGCCCTGCTACCAGCCTGCTTATTTGTCCCCTTCAATTGAGTGTTGAGAGCCACTATAGCTGGCAGAACAGCATTTATGAGTGAAAGAAGAAAACACCCCTCTGGGGCAGCATTCAGAAAAAGAAAGAAAGCAAAGGAAGCTTTTCTATCGAAGCAGGAAGGAGCTCTCCTGAGATACATAGACACAAATGTTCACGGTGAACCTTCTGGCCTCAGTGAGGAGATGCCTGATCTTCCAGTTAGTCAGAGTGCAGGTGACCCGGCAGCTACTGCAGCATCCATATCTCCATCTCAAATGGATGTAACCATGCACATTCCTGAAGAAAAGTGTAGATCAGAGAAGAGTGGGGTGGAGGCACAATAAACAGCTGCTGCTGAGTTTAGTTCCTTAAGTCTAGATGATCCAGGACTCTGGACCCACTTGAGCAGTAGCCTGAGGGACTTCCTTGTACTGCATGGGCCACAGCAAGTGAAAATCTTCATGTTCCCCAAAGACAATGAAAATAGAAGTTTCCATCCAACACATTATTGGCGTGAAATCCCCAATCATGACAAAGTGGAGAGGCCATGGCTTATGTACTCAAAAACCCAGAATGCTGCATACTGTTTTTGTTGCAAACCCTCCCAGTCTAATGTTCCAGCCACATTGGGTTCTACAGGAACAAAGGACTGGAAAAATCTGGCTAGAAATCTGGCATACCATGAGAAGGCAGCAAATCACCAGAGAGCATTCCATAGGTGGAAAGAGCTTGAGATGAGACTAAGGTTAAAGGCCACCATAGATGATCAGCATCAAGAGTAAGATTGCATAAGAGTCTCTTTACTGGCAAAATGTTCTGAAAAGGTTCATTGCCACTGCAAGAATGTTTGCTACCTAAAACCTAGCACTGTGTGGCACTTCAGATCAGCTGTATGTGCCAAACAATGGAAACTTAAAACTTTGGAGCTGATGGCCGAGTTTGATGCTTTACTCCAGGAGCATCTAAGAAGAGTCAGCACCCAAGAAATGTACACACACCACTACCTTGGAAAAACATTTCAAAATGAGATCATACGACAACAAAAGTCACTGGCAACAAAAGTCAAACAGAAGATTGTGGCATTACTCTGTTATTCTGGACTGCACACCTGACATCAGCCATATGGAACAAATGACTTTAATGGTGCGTTTTGTAACAACAGTGAAAATGTCCCTGCAATGGTGACAGTCAGAGAGCATTTTCTAGAATTTATTGATATTGATGATACTATACGAGCTGGTATGACAAATGTGCTTCTTAAAGAGCTGGAAGATACGGGAATTGAGATAGCTGACATGAGAGGTCGGGGCTACGATAATGGTGCCAACATGAGAGGAAAGACCAGAGGAGTGCAGACATGGATCCAAGAGTTAAACCCTCAAGCTTTTTTTGTCCCATGCAGTTCTCATTCATTGAACTTGGTGGTCAGTGATGCAGTATCAGCTTCTAGTGAGCCTGCTGAATTTTTTAATATAATTCAAAGCATCTATGTATTTTTCTCTGCATCAACTCATTGATGGAAAATTTTGAAGCAACTTCTGGGAAAATCATCTCTGACACTGAAACCACTGGGTGCCACCTGATGGGAAAGTCAAGTGGAAGCAATAAAGCCTATCAAGCACCAAATTGGGAAGATAGATGATGCCATAGTTGCCATTATGGAGGATAATGCTATGACAGGAACTGTTCGTGGGAGAACAGTGGAGGAGGGAAATGGAATCACCAGAAACATACATAACTTCAAATTTCTGTGTGGCTTAGTGTTGTGGCATGACATACTGTTTGAAATAAATGTTGTATGCAAGAGACTCCAAGGTGTTGACCTTGATATATCTGGAGCAATGGAACAACTGGACAAAGCAAAGTCATACCTACAGTCTTACCAGTCAGATGAGGGATTTCAAAATGTTCTGAAGAGTGCACAGGAGTTGGCAGAGGAACTTCACACTGAAGTTATTTTCCCACCTATTCAAGAATACAAGAGTCACCGAAGATGATGACATTTTGATTATGAGGCACGGGATAATCCCATAAGAGATCCTAAGCAACAATTTAAAGTTAAATTCTTTAACCAGGTGCTAGATTGTGCAATACAGTCAGTTGAAGAACGTTTCATGCAGCTCAAGGAACACAACAGCATATTTGGGACGTTGTATGATATTCCAAAACTCCTCACTATACCTGAAGAAGACCTACACCAGCAATGCAGGGCACTAGAGACAGTGTTGACACATGATGACATGCACGATATTGATGCGAGTGATTTAGGTGATAAACTGAAAGCCCTTTTAAGATACATTTCAGCAGGATCAACTCCAAAGGTTGTTTTGGAATATATGTGCACAAATAAGATGACCACCCTCTTTCCAAATGCCTTTGTTGCTCTGTGAATACTTCTAACACTTCCTGTAACAGTTGCCAGTGGAGAACACAACTTCTCCAAGCTGAAGTTAATAAAAACACATCTACGCTCCACAATGACACAGGAGAGGCTGGTCGGCCTTGCAACCATCTCAATAGAGCATGAGTTGGCTCAGACTGTGGACCTTCAGGAAGCAGTTCAAATTTTTGCAACCAAGAAGGCACAGAAAGCACCACTTTGATTATTCAAACAGATAAAATGTCAGTGTTTACTATGCAGACAAGAAACGTTGCATTTGCTGTTCAGGAGTTTGAAAGTTAAGTGTTACTTAACATTTTGAACAAGGTGTTTTAAGTTGTTAGTTCTCCTTTATTGGGGTAGGTAGCAGAGCAGTACCATGAGAGGAGAAGAACAGGAATAAGGCAGAATTGAGACCTTCCAAAGTTTTGGCCCAAGCGAGGGGACATGGGGGCGTCATTTGAGCTCCCTGCCTCAAGTGCCAACATTTTGTGGGCCGGCCCTGCCTTTCCCTCTCCCAATATGCTTTGCAAAGTTCATTTTGATTTTCGCTCCCTACATTTTAAATATTTTGAGTTTAAAATTTTGTATTTTTATTTATTTTTACTGTTTGATCCCTCCTATTGCTAAGACAAACAGCGCTGTCTGATCAGGCAGTCTTTCCTGATCTGAACTTGTGTGTGAATGTGACACAAATGAAGTGTGAATGAGATCTGCCTGGTTCTCTTATTTTTTTCCTTTCTAAATCCCTGCTACATCCTATCCACCCACTTAACCCATAGAGCAGAAAGAAAACAAGCCTCTCTCTTGTTCTCATTCGTTGTTCGTTCTTGTTTCATTTACACCCCTTTTGTCGCCTTTCCTTAGCATGACTGGAGTACTGAGGAGAGGTAGCAGACTCAATTAGGGGCTTCAGTGGAGAAGCAACAGTTCCCAGGCAACCAAGGACATGTGATTCCAGTTACGGATAAAATCCTGGCAGGTAACAGAACTGTCTAAGGGAGGTTATAAGGACACAGCCTGGGTAGGATTTTGAGAGCAGAAGGATGGTCGTATGTTTATGGCATGAGCTTGAGATTTGGGAAAGCCAGGTTCAATTCCCTGCTCTGCCACAGACTTCCTGTGTGACCTGGGGCAAATCACTGAGCTACGTCTAGACAGCAGCTTGGAACGTGTTTCCCAGCATGGGGAGATGGACACTATATCTGCTTAAGCGAGAACACTAAAAATAGTAGCATAGTCAGGGCGAGCACGGATGACAGCTTGGGCCAGCTGTCTGACTACATATCCAGGGATCCAGGCTGGTTTGTACACAGGCAGCTAGCCCGAGCCGATGCCCATGCTGTCCCTGGTGACACTGCTATTTCTAGCATGCTAGCTCAGACAAAGCTAGCACCTGGCTGGGTACCTGTGCTGGAAAGCACATTCCCAGCTGCAGTGCAGACATACCCTGAGTTTCTCTTTGCCTCAACTCTCTGTCTGTAAAAATAAATTTAAAAAAGAGATGATCATTCTTCCCTGTCATAGGGGTGTAGTTTGGATAAACGCATTACAGATTGTGAGGCGCTCACATCCTATGACAAACCGACAGAACCACCTCTGTAGCCAGTGCAAAACCTTTGGGAAACTAGCATAGACCTGCTTGAGGACTATACAGTGGTTTTCATAGATTTTAAAACCATTATGTTGTGATCGTCTAGTCTGACCTCCTGCATTGGATGTTTTTTGTAAAAAATACATTATAGTACCAACAGGAATTAATTCAGGTAAATCCTATGTCTTGTGTTATGCAGAATGTCAGACTAAAGGATTGTCCTCCCTGGTCTCTTCTGGCTTTATAACCTATAACACAAGCCACAGAACCTCACCCAGTAATTTCTGCTTCAAACTCATAACTTCTGTTTGAGCTACAGCAGATCTTTTAGAACGATGTCTCGATTTAAAGACTTCAGTGATAAAGAGTCAACAGCATCTGTGGGTAAGTTGTCCCAGGTGTTAATTACTCTCACTGTTAAAAACTTTGCACCAATCATTTCCAGTCTGAATTTGTCTAGCTTCAGCAACTTTAGCAGAAAAAAAGTCACAATTAGATCTAACTTAAAGAGCATTTGTCTCCTAAATCTATTGAGGCATCTCTGTTTCCAAAAGCATTGAACACACAAAACAGGTGCCATTGAGGTCAAAGGTCCCTAATACAGATAAAGGAGCTTAATTTTAGGATTCTATTTTTGAAAAATGTGGTGTAAAATATTGTGAACCTAAATACTGTTTCCATTGGAGTCACTGACAAAACTTCCATTGGCTTCAAAGGGAGCCTGGTTTTCTGTGTGTGTGGGATGTGGTGTGTGTGTGTGTGTGGGGGGGGGAACCGAACAACCCTTTGTGCCCTCAAAAATCACCCCATTAGTCTGATGTTTCTGGATTTGATAGTCACCTTACCTTGTGAGTTTAATTGCAGCCACCAGTGTCAAAGGAAGTGGAAATGCTGACTGCCTCTAAATAAAATGAGAGGATAGCAGGCAAACAGGACATCTGTCACTGGCTGTTTGAATACCTCCATGATCTATAAAGGTGAATCAAAAGAGAAAAATGCTAAGGATTCACTCTCAGTAATCAAAGACAACACATCACATAATTGATCCTTATAATATCCTGCAGGGCCACTGACAGAGCACTGTATTTGCTGAATAACAGTCTTCCTCGAAAGAAAAAAAGGAAGTGATTTTATTTAAGGTTCAATATGTATAGGGAAAGCTATACTCCCTACACACACTACTAATCTGCTGCTACATCTGCAAGTGAAACCACAGGTAGCTCTTCTAAAGCCACACATTTTCTTCCTTGCTTCCATGATGAACAACAGAGCAGCTGGTTGCAGGAGCAGATTTACGTACAGGGTTTCATAATGACCAGATTTACGTACATGGCTTCAGTCCAAGCTTCTCTTCTCTGCTCCCTTGGCTTTTGGGTCAGTTTTGGGTAGCACTAAAGGATAGATCCATCCTGGAAGCATCTAGCCTTGGGATGAGCAGAGAAATGGGGAGAGAGAAACAGGGCTCCCAGAAAGACAGATTGAACAGAGGGAGGAGATGAGTCAGCAAACATAAAAAGCAAACAATATGAGAAAAAATACCACAGACTAGGAAAATGACAAGGAGGGGAAAGAGAAACATAAAAGGAGAAATGATAGAGAAACCCCTGTTTTTCTTCAGTCTTTGAGCCCCTCCCCTCACCCACAGTGTGACTGAACCTTTGTTCTTTTGGCACCTTAATTAACAAATAATAGCTCCTTGGTAAGGTGAATTTGTTTGTTTTTAGGCTATAGAAATATTTGATGAAGATTTGGAAGTTCATTGTTTCCAATGATTTTTGCATTATGAATGGTAAAATTCACTCACTTCATATCTCCTGCTGGCAGATTCTGGAGTATTGGTCATTATCTTCCTCATTGGTGCCATCATTACCCTGGGTTGTCTTCCTGGCGTCTCCCTGTGTGTTTCTTCCTCACCGCATGCAACTGGGCAATGTATTGCAGCCTCACCTCCATGATGTGCCATTCAAATTCCTCAGTGATTTCATTTGAAACAAAAGGAGTTTCCATCTCAGTAAGCTCATTTACAACTCCACTGACATTCATTCCTGAAGACACTGGTGGAACTTTAGGGGTTTCTTTTTTTGATGACCGTACTTGCTGTCTTTTGATGCCTTTATTTTATTTTGTCTTTCTTAGCGAATGTTTGGACCTTCTAGTCTTAAGAGTAACCTGTCCAAATCCTCGCTCTTGTCAGCTGACTTTAGGATACAGTGTGCTGACAAACACTCAGGAACACACAAATACTACTTCTAGAGTAGGATTTCAAGATTGTTCCATTTGGGCCTAGTCAATTGTGGGGAGTGGCTCCTCCTTCTTCGGGTCTGTGTGCGGCCAATCCGCCCCACTACATCTCCGGGGGTCACCTAACTTGGGGAATCAGCAGGGTGATGGGACACATGAGCTCGGACCTGTGGTCAGGGCCAAGCAACAAACACAGTTACGGAGCCGCAGCCCCTGGTCGGGGAGGGGCAGTAAAGAGTCTCACGCTCAGGTCCGTACTCAGGCTGGGCAGCAGTCAATCAGCCTAGGCTCTGGTTCAAAGCAGGGTGGGAGACAAAGTCACTCAGCTTCAACCTGCACTCAACTGGGGCGGCAAACAAAGTCAGTTATCTCAGGCTTTCCTTCAGCTAGCCTGAGGGAGGGGAAGACTGCCACCCACTGCTTGGGTAGCAGGGGGGACGCACACCCTCCCACTCCACTGCATCCTGGCCCAGGGCCCTAAGGGTGGCAGAGGGGTCAGCCACCGCGTCAGCAGGGATCCAAGCCACAACATGCTGACTCACCTTCCGCCAGTGTTGCAGCCAGACAGAGGTCTATTACCTCTGGGCCACTTCCACACTTCTCCCCTCCAAGGGTCGTGAGGTAAGGTGATCGGCGGGGCCTCAGTTGCCAGCAGAAGCTCTGCCAGGGTTGGGTCAGCAGGCCGTCCAGGCCAGCTGTCTGTCTCCTGTGAGGTTGGGTCGTCCAGGGGTCCGGGTGATCCGGGCCAGTTGTCTGCTTCCCTTGGGGTCAGGTCAGTCCAGAGGCCAGGCGGTCCGGGCCAGTCGTCTGCACTCTGTGGGCCTGCTGCCACCTCCCAGCACGAGTGCTCAGGGGTCACATCTGTCCCCTCCAGTGGCTGGGGCCATATTAAACTTCCGGGTCTCGCCTTTATACTGCCGGCCCTGCCCCTTGGCTTCTTGGGGGGGGGGGTGGAACTAGGAGGGTAGGACTCAGCCCACGAGGGGGTGAAGCTACCCTCTTCCTCTGTGTCTGGGGAGGGCCAGTCCACCTCACTGCACTGCTCCCATTGAAATCAGGCCAAAACTGAAAATCCCAACCTAAGGTCTTGATACAAACTTTCAATCAACTTCAATGGACTTTAGGTCAACCCTTAAATGCCTTTCTTGTTTGCCTTTCACTGTACATAGCATTGGAGCTGCTTTTTGGTTTAATTTTTCTATTTAAAAATTTGTTAAACGACTAAGCGGATGTCTTCACTATAGGGACTATACCAGCATAACCATGACACCATAGCAATGCTGGCATAACCCAGCATATTCAAAGACACAACATTTTTCCTTGACAAATCGTTGTATGTCTACCACATACTTTTCCTTTTAAATTTAGTAGAATTCCTTTTGGTATTAAAAAGACAAATATAGGAAAGTGTTTTCACTGTGGCATTTTCCAGTGTCATGACATTTTGCACAAATAGTTCATTTAATAATTCACCCCTTTCTAGTTCATCTGAAGTGCTACTGAAAGATCATCTTCTTTTCCTACTACTCTGACCCTACACTTCCGCTTTCTTGAATCTCTCCATTACTTCCCTCTTTTTTTAAACACTCAGTTCAACCTTCTCACCATTTTCAAAGCTCTCTGCAGCTCTACATCTACCTTCATCTCTACACTCATCTTCTAATCTGTCTAGACCTATTCTCTCTTGAACACTCCCTTATGCTTATGTTTGCATTTTATATATATTTAGAGTGTGTGTGTGTGTGTGTGTGTTAAGGAGATGGTTTTGAAGAATATCTAGAGTTTTATAGACATGAAGGCACCCTAGAGTTATTAAATATAGCATAATGAATAGGGTTACTTATTGGTCAAGACCAATGTTCTAGGCCTTTGAATTCAGACATACTCTTTATTGAAGATAAAAAAATCTAAAGAAGAGTTAATATATATAAATGAATCAAATATGCAGAAAGAAAAAACAAAGGTATTACTATTTACTAAAAGGTACTAACATGTGTATACTTATGGTACTATAAAAGGTATAAGCAACAGTAGTTATGCATAATAAAGGATCATAACCTGCAGTTCTTCTAGGGAGTATTTACTGAGGACTTGGCCCATAATTAGTTATGATCAAGCATTTGTGTATGAGAGTTTATAACATTTTTTTAAGTTCTGCACTATTTCCTACATACTCTCAGTCTGACGTAATGTCAACTACTTTCTGAGAACCCAAAAGTACTTTTACAAAACAGATTGTCATTCTTCAAAAAGCAAGAGGCTCTGTGGGTGATTAACAGAAAAGAACAAATTCTGTTAGTACAATAGTTTTTGAATGATGGGCTGGTAGTTAGTAACTACAAATAGATTACAAATTCATTTGAAAATAGAGCATTATGTTCCTTCTGCGATCATTATAACACTGAAAAAGTGTAGTTATATATCTAGACAATTAGACAAACTAAACTGTCTTTGACAGATATTAACAAATAACTGCTTTGTTAAAATCTCATATGTTGTTATGATTTAACTTGGACTTTTATTACATTTCTTTCCAGTGCATTACCAGAAACAGTTGACTAGCTCTTATCAATCCTCTTTGAGATGCCCTAAACAAATTAGTCACATACAAGAAATTAATTTTCTTCAAACTTTTATTTGCAGAAATAAAGTTTCAAAAAAAGCAGAATCAAGTTTTTGTCTATAAAACCGTAAGACAAAAAGGTTCCAGGCCAGTTCAACGCCTCTCAATTGTGCTAGAACTAATATCAACTATTAACATGAATATTTACCCTGGCATACTGGAATTTTCATTGCTCAAAGCTCAATCCTCAGTTGCATCCACTATCCACCGGATACAACTAAAGTAGGGTAGTTTCAAAGGAACTGTGAATGGCTCCCCAACCCTGGGGCTTTGCTCGGGCCTACTTCATTCCTCGCCACAGTTCAAAGAATCTCTATAATTGTACAAAACTATTTCCAGCTAGCAATGTCCCCCACACTGCCAGTAAGTTTCCTCTGGCAAGGGTTGGGAAAGGGGTGGCATAGAAGTCAGGAATCCTCAAATGGTGAAGAGCAGCTGACTTTCTGCTTTCTTCGCATTACTCCTGCAGTTCAAAAGGGACCAGGTCTTGAAATGACTGAATAAAATGGAGTGTGAATCAGCCAGTTTACACCAGCTGAGGATCTGGGCCTCTGTGTTTAAATCTAACGTTAACATCTAGACCCACTGTTTGATAGATTTAATACAGCATGGATTCAATCTTCTGTCTTTTTACATTTACATTAGCTACAGCACAGGAATTGCTTTGCTAAGCCTGTGTTCTTTGCTTTCCTGCCACATTGTCTCCAGCATGGTTATTAAACTAGAAGCCCAGTGTCCATTCCTCGGTGGAACTCTGGGAAGCGTGTGCAAATATGTGAGGAGACTTGGGAGGTTTGAGGCATTGGTTTTGGGATCTAGGAGGACTAGACCCCTGCCAAGTAAAGTGTCAGACATGAGGTCTGTTTCTGGGAGTGTTCCCTATAGACCTAGAATTAGAAACAATGACTAGACTCTGGCCAGACCCAGATGGCTTAGAAGCATATTAGATGCACTGATTGGATCTACTTACAACTGACTGATGACTGTTCAGTGGAAGACTGGGCCAGGTTGAAACATGCACCAAACCGGGCAGAATGCAGTCCTCTCAAGAATGCACAGCTCGCCTTGTCTTGCAACAACTGGCTGCAGTATATACATTATCATGGAGATAACAATTCAACTCCAATATGGACATGCCAGGAATGGAGAATACTCCTGCTTGATTAATTTTTTTTAAAAGGCGCTTTGTTCCAACAGAGAACTAAGTATAGCTTTTAACCAACACAATCACAGTTTCCCCAGTAAATGTCATTTTGAAACGACTGAAAAAGGATTAATTCAGAATTTTTCTTTGACTGGGAGGACTGATCCTTGGCAGCTTTTCCCTTTTCCCGCTCTATACAAAGAGAAGTCATTTGTTACACTGTTTTAGGAATGCTAAGGCTATTGACTGGGGCAGTGGTGATGTATGTTGTTTTGCACATGAATCGCTGTACATCAACTATTCATAATCCTGCTAGAAAGCACTAATTAGCCACAGTGGTTATTGTTTTACAGATTAATGGGGAAATCAAACTAAGTTTTAGGGAAGGATTCATTTAAAGCATACCTAGCTCTGTTAAATTGGAACTCCAGGGCAAAGCTGTGAGAAAGGAAAATTCAGGAGTTCCTTTCTAAAGATTTGTTCTATCTAGAATTCATATAGTTGTTGGAAACCTAGAGTGTTTCATTGTGTTGGAAAATGCTGAAAAATTACTGTGAAGCTGAGAAGTAGTCAGTGTGGCTTTCTGACAGCACCTGTGTAAAGCTCTGCTGATTGAATTATTGCTGTCTGTCAGTGGTTGCCAGGCACAAGAGGGCTCAAATCAAATTATGGGACAATCCTATTTATCTGAAGTATTCCAGGGAAATCCTGAAATGCATGTGTGTAAGTGAGTTCAGAGTGGAAACCATTGCATCAGGAGAGGAAATCATTACAACCATTAATAGCACGTGCAGCTCAGCTTTTCAATTAAGTGGGCTTAAGACAGGTCACAATGTTGTGGGCATAGCCCTCCATCTAATGCCTGCATGCACTGCGCCAAATTCACTGCTCTTTTAGGCGGGGGAAACTCCACTGACTTCTATTCTGGGTGAATGTCCATGTGTGTGAATGTACACGTTCACCTCATTGCAGCCAGGATTCAAATCAGGTTTCTCATGGTACAAATGCCACAATGGGGTTTAATTTAGGTAAAGGGAAACCTCCTTCTGTCTGAGCCAAGTCTAGCTGAAGATACATTAGATGAGAATGGAGGAGGAGGAGGTAGCACTGAGACAACTATCACACTATCCAGCTGTTCAGATCTCCTTGACCTTTCTCATTCTAGGGACAGACCTGACTTCAGCAGAGAGACTGCATCAGTTGTCTTGCTCAGTGACCTCCAGGCAGTGGATGACAATCATGCTTGTCCATACTAGTATTGTTACATCTGTCAGTGGCCTTCAGGACCATTGATGTAGTTCTGAATAACACACACAGACCATTTTCTCAAAACCTAGGTGTTAACAGGTCACCGCCTGTTTAATCAGAGATTCACTAACTGGGGAATTGTAAACAAGACATTTACAATTCACCTGAAGGACAGGTGGCAGCTCACATATGCCACGGAATGGCCTGACCCTAGGAGCCAAAGACTTTTCCAGTACAAAGGGTCAAAATATGAAAAGTGTTCTTTATGGGTCACAGGGAATGAATGAAAGCAGTGGAATAAATGTTTGCTTTGTTTGGTTGTTTAACTGCAGTCATTTCAGGGGTAAAATATTTCAGGGGTCCAGAATCTTCTTTACTTAAATAACACATGGCCAAAAATAAGATGAACACTTAAAAACACTCATCTTAAAGAACATTTGATTTTGGTAATACTTAGCTGTCAAAGCCCCATTATTTTAAAAGAGTTAAATAGCACTGCAAGAGAAATTCTTATTCTTCTATTGTTCGTAAAGCTCAATGTTCATTTCAGTTTACACGGTTCCAAGAAATGTTTAAAAATGAGACTAAATCTGCTTTTCCAAGAACTACAGAACAACAACAAAAAATCCCCCCCAAAAAAACAAAACAAAAAAAAGAACCGACTTCGGAAGAAAAAAACTCCATAGGGATTTAATACAAAAATGTACCTAGTTCTTTCTACCAATCTTCTTTTGATGGAATACATCATTATTCAGTTAATTATTCCATCTGCTTTCTCTTTCCCTGCCTTGCAAAAAGTTCACGATCCTCCAAGTTATACTTGTCTGTAACTTTACACATGTGAGTAGATCCATTAACTTCAGTAGGACTACTCACACATACATATATGCATAACTTTGCATAAGTGTTTACAAGAGGAAGCCTTGGTGTCTTCCTTTGCTCCTTTCTCTGTCACCTTTTACATTCAGCTTGTTACTAATTTCCATTGCCTATTCTATATTATCTCCAAATTCTGTCTCTTCCTCTCTGTCCTTATTGCCAAACTCTATGGCCCTGCCTTGATTACCTCCTACTTGTGTCATTTCTGCATTCTTCTCTCTGGCCTACCTGACAAATATATCACTCCTCTTGGGTTTAACCTAAATGCTGCCAACAATCTCATCGCCCTCTCCTGCAGCTCTGACAAAATCTTCAGGTCCCTTCAACGTCTCCACACATCAAATTCAATCATTCTTGCCATCAAGGATTCACACAACTGTGCCCAGCCTACACCTCCTCTCTTAGCAGACTCCAATTCAGGACCTGTGCTCCATGATCCAGTTCTGCTGCCCTGAATGCCACTTCTGTTTCCCTCCCTACAAACACATTCCTGCCTTCTTTCACGCCTGCCCCCCCCCCACTGGAATGACCTTCCTGACACTGTGTGTTATCCAGACTGCCTCTCTGCCTTCCAATCTCTCCTCAGAACTCAGCTTTTTCCACAATCCCTCAACTGTGCCCATCTTCCAACACTTCACACTGGTACAGTTAGCAACCTCGGTTTTTTGTCATTCTCCTTCCCATCCTCCCTTTCCTTTGCTACTGTTATGGGGTCCTTGTCTCATCTTGTGTCTAAATTACCTTGTGATATCCTCTGATTGTGTCTTTAAAATACCATGTGCACATTGAACTCTATACAAATGATAAATAATCAGGTCAATGTTTACCTTAATATTCCTATTTAATCTTTCTATTGTGGTAGCAGCTACCGTCCACAAACAAGTTGGAGTCCGTTGTAAAAGGCACTGAACAACCATAATAAATGTCAGCCCCCGCCAAGTTGGCACTAGCCATCTTAATATGCAGTGTGAAGCTAGTGGTGGCGGGGCCTCAGTGAAGGGGCAGGGATATTTGGTTTTGTCCAGTTAGAAAGTTGGCAACCCTATAAGCAAGCAGTGCTCAGGTGTGGATCTGAATTACGCTGGCAGAGTTCAGGATTCAGGTTCAAGGCCAAATCAAGGCTCTGATTTGGGTTCAGATTTCTTGATCCTAAGATCTTGTTAGCTCATCAGTTCTTTTGTCACACATTCTTTTTATTACAAAAGTGCCCAGAAGCCTCAATCAGGATCAGGGGCTCATTGCACTAGGTGATATAAAAATATGAAATGAAAGGTAATCTGTGCCCCCAAAACCATAGAGTCAGCATAGCTATGCCAAGTGGTTGCAGAAACAGTGTTGGGGGCAGTGTGAGAACAAAAGAGACACATTTCTAGTTAAGATTATAAATAAGGGCCAGATTGTCATCTCCTTACACATGGTGAAAAGTACTTTACACCACAAGTAGTCTGACTGGAGTCATAGAAACATAGAAGATTAGGGTTGGAAGAGACTTCAGGAGGTCATCTAGTCCAACCACCTGCACAAATCAGGACCAACGCCAACTAAATCATCCCAGCCAGGGCTTTGCAAGACGGGCCTTAAAAACCTCTAAGGATGGAGATTCCACCACCTCCCTAGGTAACCCATTCCAGTGCTTCACTACCGTCCTAGTGAAATAGTTTTTCCTAATATCCAACCTAGACCTCCCCTACTGCAACTTGAGACCATTGCTCCTTGTTCTGTCATCTGCCACCACTGAGAACAGCCTACCTCCATCCTCTTTGGAACCCCCCTTCAGGTAGTTGAAAGCTGCTATCAAATCGCCCCCACTCTTCTCTTCTGCAGACTACATAAGCCCAGTTCTCTCAGCCTCTCCTCATAAGTCATGTGCCCAGCCCCCTAATCATTTTCGTTGCTCTCCGCTGGACTGGCTCCAAAACTGGATACAATACTCCAGATGTGGCCTCACCAATAGAGGGGAATAATCACTTCCCTCGATCTGCTGGCAATGCTCCTACTAATGCAGCCCAATATGCTGTTAGCCTTCTTGGCAACAAGTGGCACACAGTTGACTCTCATCCAGCTTCTTGTTCACTGTAATCTCCAGATCCTTTTCTGCAGAACTGCCACTTAGGCAGTCAGTCCCCAGCCTGTAGCAGTGCATGGGATTCTTCCATCCTAAGTACTGGACTCTACATTTGTCCTTGTTGAACCTAATCAGATTTCTTTTGGCTGAATCCTGTAATTTGTCTAGTCACTCTGGACCCTATCCCTACCTTCCAGTGTACCTACCTCTCCCCCCAGCTTACTGTCACCAGCGAACTTGCTGAGGATGCAAACCATCCCATCATCCAGATCATTAATGATGATATTGAACAAAACCAGCTTCAGGACAGACCCCTGGGGCACTTCGCTTGATACTGGCTGCCAACTAGACATCAAGCCATTGATAACTAGCCATTGAGCCCGACGATCTAACCAGCTTTCTATTCACTTTATGGTCCATTCATCCAATCCATACTTTTTTAACTTGCTGTCAAGAATACTGTGGGAGACCATATCAAAAACTTTGCTAAAGTCAAGGTGTATCACCTCCACCACTTTCCCTATATCCACAGAGCCAGTTATCTCATCATAGAAGGTAATCAGGTTGGTCAGGCATGACTTGCTCTTGGTGAATCCATGTTGACTGTTTCTGATCACTTTCCTCTCCTGCAAGTGCTTCAAAATGGATTCCTTGCAGACCTGCTCCATGATTTTTCCAGGGACTGAAGGGAGGCTGACCAGTCTGTAGTTCCCTGAATTCTCCTTCTTCCCTTTTTAAAAGATGGGCACTATATTTGCCTTTTTCCAATTGTCCAGGACCTCCCCTGGTCACCACGAGTTTTCAAAGGTAATGTCCAATGGCTCTGCAATCACATCAACATTACTAACATTACTACTTCAGTGTGTATAAGGATGTTAGAAAGTGGCCCTAAATTCCTGGTTGTTCCTTGAGGGAATTCACTCATCCTAGAGTTTTAGTGGAATCAAGGTAATTGTATTAAACTAGAGAGACTCTAGATAGGGCCTGCTTTTCAGAGGTGCTGACCACCTGCAGCTCCCTTTGCCTTCTGAAGGAGTTGTGGGTATTTAGCACTTCTGAAAAATCAGGCCCTATTCCTTTAACTACAAAAGCAAAATTTCAAACACTGAGATGGGGAAGGCTGTCACAGAAGAGCCTCAGTGCTGCCCTTTAGTTGAGGACAGCAGACTTGATTATCGGATTTGCAATGTTGCCTTGAAATAATGCACTGTGGCTCCATAGTTCTGGCCAGATTATTCATCTAATCTCCGTTGGCACCATAAAATGTAGTCAATTAGGCATTTTAGTCTATAGAGTTTTCTAGAGTTTTATGGCAAGAAACTGAGGGAAGTTTGGGTTGGAAGATTAATGAGGTATTTGTTTTATCTGGTGTTCCTGTAAATGGAAAGTGTTGAAACTCAAGTGAATTTCCCTGAAAAAATTGAGCGAATGAACTTTTCTTACTCCAGCAAATTGACTTTACATTCACATAAAATAATTTATTGTAGGCGTTTAAAATTGGTAAAATTGGGTTACTTTTTCTCCCTCTGTCAGAGTTACTCCCCCCCCCCCCCCCCGCATTTACGCTTTGGGGAGTTAAAAATTCTATTCTATTATGGACAGTTAAGAGATATGATTTTATGCTTAGATTTAGAGATATTCTATCCTACCATCAGAGGGTTTTTCTGAGTATCAGGGCAACAAGATGAACCCTTCCAGGGATCTAGCAGAGAACATGGAAGTCTACAAATGGCTACTGCCAAACTCAATTTAGTTTCATGCTGGTAAAACTGAACTGTACACAGTGCACAGGTCCTTCCATGGAAGTTCCACTTTCATGATCCAGCAGCATGATTTAATTTATGGGTTCATTTTCTTCACACAAAGCAAAAGGACAAGGAGGTGAATTATGGCGAGTAAGAGCAATTCTGTTTGTAACTGTTATTGGAGCAGTGTTTTAACAGAGCAGTGCTTTAATGCAATTTTAGTAGTACACATGTGGTTTTCTAGACTAAGCCATAACTTGACAGTAAACAAAAAGAAAAAAAATGGAATACTCCTGATTGTGGCAATTTATTTTAAAAGGAAATATTTTTTTATTGTTTTGTTTTCCTTTAAGAGATAAATGTAAATATAAAGCTCTTTCCTTCAAGCTAGTCAGACAAAAGATTTAAAAAGTGCTGAAACTGTGCTGTAAGGAGGGAGAGAGATGTTATATTACAATGCACAGACAACTAGCCTAAATAGGAGAGTTTAAGTTCCTCAAGAGAAATATGGTTCATAGAATTTACAAGTTCCACTATCATAACTACTAGTCATGGGATTTACAACTGTGTAAGTCCTATGAGAGAAATAACTGCCATTATAAAACTAATTTTTAGCTATTGAAAACATTAGGGATTTTGCCTGAGTAATGTGTGCAGAGATGAACTGAACAGACTATAGGTGCTAAATTCAGTGACTCCTAAGCTCTTGGGTACAATATTTATTGTTTGCTCACGTTGATGCTACTTATTCTTATGTGCCTGGATGGGTCATTTAAAAGAAAAGATTATTTGTTTTAAACAGACAGACCTAATATATGTTTGGGCCAAATAGAAATATAATCCTAAAAAAGAGCAGAATATGAATAGACACAAATATTAATACTACGAAACTGAAATTCTAATAATATTTCCAAGATGAACGCGCACAAATGACAACAAGCACAGGCAGCCTTGTGCTATTTTGCATTATGAAAAGGCAAAGTGCAAAGTTTTACCAACTGCCTGTGACATGTTAGAACTTTAAGGAGGAGGGTGAAACAAAACCTCACCAAGCTTCTGGCACTTTCTGAAATAAGTGTTCTCCCACTCCCACCAACCCTCGGGATCATATTTACATAACTACTCAACAGGACATTGTGGCTGCAGGGGTGGGGAGTTGAGGGGTTGAAGTCCAGGAACCCACAAATAGGAAAAAAATTCATTATGTATATATTTGAGCTGAGTAATGAGTGAAAACTTTTATTTAAATGTATTTGCTTCATCCATCTCACAATTCAATCTGCACACGAGGAAGGGGTCTGAAGGCAGAGAGGGACTCACACTCCACCTGCTCTCAAGATGTAGTCTCAGGACCTAAACGCTAGACAGCCATTAGTGTTCATTCTCCAAGCTTTTCTGCCTTTTCAAAGCTGCTTCCTCAATCCTGTCCAAAGTAGAGGGAAGTTCTCAGCTAGCCTACCTACAAGCCCCAGGCCTTTGTAAACATCCCATACCCAAATTGAAGTAAGGCTGCTAATGAACAAGTGCAGAATGTTCTTCTTTCTTCTGTGTAAATTACCACAGAGCCCAACCTAAAAAGAAAGATTATACACCTCCCATTCGTTTCCTTTAATCGGGTTTATAAACTCTTCCCTTGGTCCAGTCATTGGTTTACCAACTACTCAGAATAGCAGCCTGCTATTGTATTTCCATTTATCTTGAACAGGAAGGCAAGTGGGCTCCAGCTGCTCCCTGGCCCTGGTGGTTAACCCTTGTCTCTCCTGTCCAGAGTTTTGGGACTTTCTTACTTAGTACCCTTATTATCCTTCCAAGACCAGAGGGCTACCTATTGTGGTTGCCTAAGCCTGCCCAAAGTTAAAGGGGCTATTGAACTCAAACCACAAATAAATTCTGGGGACAACAAATGAAAAAACAGAAATGGGAGTGAAAGTCAAATGTTAAAATCCGGGAACAGGAAAGGGCCACCGAGCAGAGAACCCCCAACAGCACCCCTGACCCTCAAAGGCATCTAAGAAGTCAGTGAACTACTCGACCTAGAGGGTTAGCATATGCTACCACAGTATGCTTTTGTATTAGCTTTTCCACTAACATTTCTGCAATTAGCTTTTGCACAAATATTGTGAGTAGAACATTTTATTAATGCAAATATGGCTAGTTTTGCAGTTAATTGGTGGGAACATGCCAAGAAAAAAATGGAAAGTAAAGTCCTTTAATCTGCCAATAAATTTGGTCATAACCTTTCTCTGTTTGTCAATCAGGATGTAATCCAGCCATTTTTAAATATAAGGTCTATGTACTTAGTTAAATATAAAAGCGCGTTCTTGTGCAAGAGAGGACAGGAAACAATTTGTACATACTAAAATTTTCTAGGGCTGATTATCTACAATCTCTATCTCCTAAAACCATTCCCCCATCCTTTCTCTGAGCAATTCCATTGCCTAATGGTTCCTTCAGACACTGCAAAACAACATAATCACTCCAGGGACAATTGACAAGTAGAAAAAAAGATGCAAACCACATTGTGATGGAGTACACTCATCAAAGAGGCGCCTCCTGCTGGCAATCTTGGGGATTAGCTCTCTTAGCCGATGCGCCCTCTCCTGCCATCTTCTCCATCTGCAGACCCATCTCAGCCCAGAAATCACAGTATCATCTTCATGATTCGGCCCTCTGGCCATGCCAACATACGTGTTTTCCACTTCCGGGGTGGGCGGGCGAGTGGGGGGAAATATATCAGTCCTAATAGCCCAGCCACTTCCCCAGTGGCAAGTGGTGGGGGGACCCGACCCTACCCACTACTCCAGGTCCCAGCCCAGGGACCCTGTAGATAGTGGACTCGTGCTGCCTCTCCTTAACTTCTCTGCCAGTGCTGCTTCAATTCCCAGGGAAACTTCCCACTGCCCCAGCACTTTCTTCGCCCTCTTCTCAGGGCCTCCGGCCAGCAAGTCCCAGCAGCCATCCAGGAACTTCCCATTGCTCCCCCAGTCCCTGCCACCAACTTCCTTGTCCAAGGTGTTATCTTCCTACAGTCCAGTAGGAACACAGTCCTCACTTCTTGGGTTCCCTGCCACAACTGACTGTCTCTGACCCTGCAGCTCCTTTTAGGTAAGCCTGCTGGGCCTGGATTGGCTGCTCTGTGCAGCCTATGTCCGATTGGTTGCTCCCTGTGCAGCTTCCCTTGGCTGCTTTTAACCCCTTCCTCTCCGGTGTGGCGTGAACACCCCATCACAAACATGAATAAATCACTCTCAGTAAATTGTTTGATCAGACACACAGAGGATGACAGATGATAATCACACACACACACACACAGAACAAAAACATAGTTCACAATACATTCAGCTTATAGATTAAACCTTGGTCAGAGTGCTGCAAACTCTTATTCATGAGACGTGTCCCATTAATTTTTTGGTTACTGCTCACCAACATTACTAGTTTTTTGGTTACTACTCATTAAACTTTACCTCCATAACTAAGGGTTTGCAAGATGGGACTTCAATTTATTCATATTACAAAATTGGACCGAAACTCTGAGAAGGAATGGAAGTGAACATTAACGTGGAATCACAGTTCTAATTCTTCAGTTTCAGACAACTCCAATGAAGCTCAGGATCTTGTCCCCCACCCTCTCCACTTTTCACACAGAGATCAAGGAGAAATATTTGTGAGATGTGCTATGCCATTTATCTCCAATATCTTGGAGTGGCATGAACTGCTGTGGGACATATGGTCTTAAATGCACAGGAAAAAGGCTGCAGGAAAAATCATACTCTAAAGCGCTTTTTATAATTTAAGTTCACTTAATATATTCAGCTGGGCTACATTTAAACAGAATTGTATTTGATTTATTTCAAGATAGTATGTACCTTTATAAACTATCTAAACGATGTTCTTGATATGAAGAAAAAAAATAAAAGCTACGTGAGGATTCAATTAGGAGGAAGCTGACTATCACACTGTTAAAAGACATGAGACTACAGCAAAGTTTGATACTGTAGGTGAAATCATGTTCTAGGTTAAAATTTTCTAGTTTGTTTCAGTACCTTTTATACTGAGTGGCAGAGACATAAATTGTCACGTTTTATATCTTGGGCCAGTAAAATTCCCCTGGCTTACTGATATTATTGTCAGTGGCAATGACGACTTGTGTAGCTATATATAGTCCTTTTAATAGACTTACCACAGGTGTTCTATTTTTCAGTTTCCTTTCAGTTACACTTTTCCTTGTTCTTTAATGACCGAGCTGATAATACAAATACTCATGTATGTGCTGAGTGCACAGCGTCCCTTGCATTGCATGTGCCTGGCATATGAATCCTTTCCTGCTGTAATTGCTTGCAGCACTGCTGGTGGCTCTTTGGCTGGTGCTTTTCTCAGCCGCGCTGGCTCCTCATGAGTTATTGTGGTTCGTTCTTCCCCTCTCCCCATCCTCAGTCCTTTTCTAATTGGTGCCCGTTTTCAAGCACAGCCATACAAACACTGCTGGGAAAGTAGCTGCATGGTGAAGAGACAAAGCTCAAATTCTAGAACAAGGAACTTTTAGGAGCTAGGCAGGGGTTGGCAAAGGATGCTTCTCATTTGGGGATGGCTTGGGAGATCAGAATGAACTTTGGCTGGCCAGGTTTCAGTGACAGGAACAGCAGTGTTTGACATATGGTCAGGACTCTTATCACAGGTGGAATGCAGCTAAATTCCACATGAGGTACAGGTCAGGTCAGTTGTCAATGACAAGGGGGTTCTCTTGTGTATGATGCTATTGTATTGCTTCACGCATACCATATTACTGAAGCATAGAGTTGTGAACATGACTTGTTTACACAAGATTCATCTGGCCACAGAAACAAGAGAAAAACACTTAATATTAAGCAATAAGACACTTCAGAATACTGAAGTAAAGGAGACATCACTTGTGAAGGAGCAGTTCTGTTCTACAGGGAACTGCTAGTGTCATCACAAGCAATGTGCCCCCTAACTGATGTTTATCTTTGTGGAATGAATAGCTCAAACTTAAAACCTATGAGCATGGTCTCTCCCATTCTCTCTTCCTTTTACTCGGTCCTGGGGAATTATCTCTCATCCCCTGCATTTTGTTTTTGGACAAAATAAAGCTTTTGTTGAAAATTTTCTTTGCATTTTGGGGATTTTCATAGAAAAACAGAACAAAACAAAAATATTAAAACCCAGCTCTTTTGAAAGTGTGTTTCTGATTATGGTGTTGAGTTCAACAGAATATTTTGGCTATCGTGGTAAATAATACTATTATATATGGTGTTTTTCATCAATGGATCTCAAAGCATTTTGCAAAGCAGGAAGGCACATTAACCCTGTTTTACAGATAGGAAAACAGAGGCACAAAGATGGCACAAAGAGGCCCGAGGTAGGCCAGCGACACAGTCAGGCATAGAAGCCAGGTGTCCAGAGTCCGAGTCCATTGCTGTGTCCACCATCCCATGCTGCCTTAGTATTGGTCACTGCTATAGATGTCATACTAATCTAAACTTTTCATTTAAAGGCTTTAGTTTTATACAGTTGCGATAGTCAGACTGTTGTTGCTTTTTAACCAGAGTCATTTTGAGCAGATTAGGAAATTCACGCTTGGTGGCTGGAGCTATACTGATTTACATGAGTTGAGGAACTGGCCCATCTTGCAATGGATGATGAATGAGGGCACAGAACAATGGTTGTGCTTTCAGGCTTTAATGTAACTGGATTGTCATGGCTGTCCAAAGAGGAGAGAGGCTCAAGGAGCTTTTTCCCAGCCCTTTTACACAGGCACTGGGTACAATCACAATGTTTGTGCTCTTCTGAGCACAAAGACTTGATGAGTCTATATGCACAGCTATTTCCAGACTCATCAGTATTGGATGATTTCATCTATCCCTCCACGTCAGCTAGTGGAGATGGTCCTGCACCCAGTGGGAACAGATGGGAAGCACATGTTGGTTGAAAAGGGTAACACAGTCACCTGCCTCAGTGTTCCTGGAGGCACTGTTCTCAATGACCTCATCTTAGCTCTGGACATTGTATTTTCTGATTTGAGTTACTAATCCTTAATGGAGTATAAACACTGGGTTTGTTTCCTCGGCACCCCATGGAGTTATTATTTGTAGAAGTACTGTACACTAAAAGCTGGAGTGCAGGCATGTGGCAAACCCAAGGGATTGGAAAAAACTAAATTAAATGGACAGTCTGAGATTTTCCTGCAGGTCTGTTTCAAATATGAACTGTATAGAAAAACACAGTACACGCTCACATTATCTGGAGGTCCAAACGCTAGAGCCATGTGAAACAGAATACAGTGAATTTGGAGCCCAGTCTGATTCTGGCTCAGGTTCAAGGTTTGCTGTGTTCAGACTGAGATTTACATGCTTTACCAAAGTCCATGAACATGGACTGAGGTTTATACTTGGGTTTGCCCCCTTCCTCCAGTCTAGCATTTCTTCTTACTCATCAGCTGGTGACCTCCTCCTGCAACAAGGCCCAGAACCTCTGTTACTTCTGAAGTATTTGGGATGGGGGGGGGAGAGTCTGGGTGCCTGCTCCCTGCTTCTGGGCTCAGCAACCATCTTCACTCCTCACTGGGTTTTTAGGAGGCATGAGATGGCAACTTCCCTTTTGCATATGAGGCACTTTACAGGAGCCTGTCTACTATGCTTATTCACTCCCCTCTAGTCCCAAAAGGATCTTCAGTGGCATTTGCTTGTGGCCATTCTCTATCTAAAGCATCAATTTTCAGCAGGTGGGCTACTGCTGCCAACTACCTTACAGATTGATGGTTGGGGCTGAGATGTCCTATAATTACTACCATTGTGTACAGGGAACTGCTGTGCACTATACTTTATGTAGCATATGATGCTGAACTGAGGCTCAAAAATATTCCCTAAAGTGATGGGTGTGTAGCTACTAAGTAAGCCCTTGAAGAACCACATGGAATCTCAGCCCCTGCACTCAACCACTGTGTTTGGTGTTAATAGGAGCAGCCTATTTGGTGTTTTTCCAACTTTTTTTGGTATGGTGGAGAGGGGTCAGACTGCATCCTCTCCCAGAACAACTCATTTAGGATTTGAAGTAGCGTGACCCACTACAGGAAGCTACTGAGGGGTTAACAGCACCTCCAGTGCACCTTGAAGGCTGAGAGCATAGAAGGCCACCTTGAGACACCAGGACTGGAATGGGGGCAGGTCACCTGGTCATCCCAAAACCAAAAGATTGGGTTGACCTGCAAGTTCTATTCCTAATTTGAAGCCCATAGCTTGGAAGGGGAGATATGGAGCAGAAAGCAGGAGGATGAGATGTTCTTCTTGAAGGTTTAATTTCAAACTCAAACCTCAAAAAAATGGTAGGAGTTGGTTTGTTTTCAACCTACCTTGTACTAAACCTGCAACGTTGAGTCGAACACGTGAACTCCACATAAACTGAAGCTTGCCATGTTTGCACAGCTCTACTAAATACCCAAACACATAACGCTGAAAATTTACCCCTCTAACCTTATTAAAATAGGATGATCCTTTGGACATGATTGATACAACTAAAAACAGTAAGTGAGCATTACATGCTCGCCTACTAACAGGTGGGTAAAATTTAGATAAAAAAAACAACATGACAAAGAAGGCAGAAGTGGGGTAGATTTGCACAGCAGCAATAGCCAGTCTCTGTAAGAGAAGTTCAGCTGAAGACAGTGTTCACTTCTTGTGACATCTTTTTTCTTGAAGGTTTTAATCCCCTGTGCAGCTAAACAGGTTCCATGCAACATGCCTGGGAGTACAAAATCCATTCTTAAGGACTCTCTTTTTAAATTGAAGAAGCTGAATTCCGGTGGGACCTGGCCCTTTGCCCTCAGTTTTTCTCCCCAATGATCACATCCTCTCAGAGTGCCAGGGAACTGCCAGAGCTTAAGATCTGAGCTGCAGCCCTTTTTATACAAAATAAAAAGAGTTTCAGCTCTCACCCGAGATGTTTAGAGGAAGATTCAGGAGCATTCAGGAGACAGATCAGGAAACCGAACAGAAAGATAAGAATCTGTTGATGCTCCCTGAATTGCATGGGTAGATTTAACAGCTACCGATTATTAGTAATAGCAATAGAAGTAGTGCCCCAACCTAGATAAGGAACTCATTGTGTTAGGCACTGTACATACACATGGTGAGAGTATCATATTCCAGGGTGCGGTCCAGACCAGTAAAGGGTTGTGTCACCACCTGCCCTGCAACCTGGGGTGCCTCGCAATGAGTTGCAGCTGTAGCTCCCAACCTGGGCTCCTCACAAATCACCAAGCAGGTCACACCCTGAGTGTCTGTATAGCTGCAGCCTATCAGCAACACTGGTTACTACCTGCATGGTGACTACAACACATTCCCAGTCCTGAATTTCCCCCCAAACGTGTGTTCTACACTGTCCAGCCCTCTCCTCGACAGTTCAGATATCAAAATTTGTTGCCCCAGTAAGGAGGTCAATATATAGCAGTTTGCTACTTCAATTGGAGTTACACAACATTCCAGTTTAAACACAACACTGGAGAAGTTTGATTAAAGAATAAAACAAGTTTAATTAACTACAAAGAGATAGACTTTAAGGGGGTATAAGTACAAGGCTTTGAAGTTAGAAATACTTACAGGAGAAATAAACTCTTTCTAGTACTAAAATTTAAAATAGACTTGGTTTAAGATAAAATTCTTACCACATGCGCCCAGCAACAGGACTGACAAAATTTCAGGTCGGGATCTCTCCCAAAGTCAAGGGGCTGCTTCCTTTATCTTCTGAGATGAAAGAGAGACAGATAAGAAGAGATACTACGGGGTGGTTTTGCCCCTCACTTTCATAGTCCATCCACCCTTTGAAATGCATTTTTCTGAGGACATCACTCAATACAGTTCATTCTCATTGTGAGGTTGGAGTCATGGCGTCTCCTAGTGAAAGCAGTTCCATGCTGTTGTTTCCCAAAATGTAAATCGATCTGTTCCTGACCCCCTTCTTTGCCAAAGAATGACCACTTGACAGGTCATGGCCCATCAACTTTCATGACACCTGGCTAGAGGCATCAGCTTTTCCTTTTCCTTTGAGAAACAGGTTTATACACTCCCCCAACTTGTCGGACAACCACATTTTAGTCACAATTTCAGTTTATGTTTACAACTTTACATATAATGTTGCTACACACATTTCATTATGATATTATTGACAAGGGAGTTATTAGCTTTCAAATGATACCTTACAAGGCACATTTTGTACAAAGATTATTACAATAGTGTGTAGGATGTGAATTCAGGGGTGAATTCAACCACAGAGACAGTCAGTCCCTGGCCTGTAGCACTCACAGGCTAAATAAACAAGACAGACAAAGGGTGGGGGAAAGGAATACATTATACGTGCAATAGTATTGCCTAGAGTCTCCAACAAAGATTGGGACCCCATTGTGCTTGGCACTGAATGAATGTAGTAAGAGACGGTCCCCAAAGAGTTTACAATCTAAATATAAAACACAAACAGTGGAAGATTGGAGGTATTATAATCCCCATTTTACAGATAGGGAACAGAGGCACAGAGGGATTAAGTGGTTTGCCCAGATTTGAAAGAAATAACCAACAAAATTCAAGCAGAATGTGTATAATTTGTCAGTGACACTGATTTTCTTCTCTTAAATGGCTTCCTCACAACGTGTTATCCCACTCAGGGTTTTTTGCTTTTGTTTTTCTTGTTTGTGGCAGATTGAGCTGTGTGAAAAATACTCACTGCTAGTCAGGCCAAATAAATAAATAAATGGAAAAAGAAAACTGTGAATAAAAGAAATGATAGCAAACCCTCAGGTACTAGGAGTATGTGAAAAAGCTAAATCCTTTCGGATCTTGCTTTGAATTCCAGATGAAGATGAAAAGCAGAAAACTATGAGCTGTTCCCCCCATTTTCACGAGATGCAGGGGCAGTGGAAAAACTAGCCTGAAAAAATCAGACCCAGATACAAACATTTCTAAAAGATAAACATATCCAGAGTGTGTGAATTTGGCAATAATTTCTGGCCCATTATACACATAGGCTCCAATCATGAAATTTCTATCTGGACCTAAAGTATAATTTTCCCTAAAGTTCAGAAGGGTTGGATTAATTATTCTAGTTCACATCCACCTCTGACCCTAAAATGGCAAAACAAACTAAATCAAAAGTAAATCTAACTGTATGTGACTAATGGCCTCAAACTGTCAATTATTGACAGTTGTTTTCTGTTTCATTTCTTTTAATTTTCCTCTGAGAATAAACAAAAGGCCTTTTGACTGTCAGAATAATTATCAGCTGATATAATGCTTGTGCTCCTGATGACCGTGGAATATCTTGCCACTGGGTACTGTGACGAGAGAGGCTGATCTATGATAGAAAACTTCACTGACAGTAGAGACTCAAACATCTGCAGGGAGCTAAAGCACTCAGGCTAGGTGCATGGCTTAGAGAAATGTAAATCATTTGGAAGTGTGTGTGTTTTTGAGAAGATTCATACTGGCTCTTTATACAGCCCAAGTGCAGTTTTTATTTGTAAAGGGTGTGAGAGTAAATGATATTTTTGAACTCTTCCCAAGCTGTTTTGATATGACAACGCTGCTGCTTGTGCTGGAGGTTTTATGTGCTGGTGCTAAATGGCAGCTTCTACCCGGACATAAATCCCCATGTTGTGAGCTAGTTCAGAAGGGAAGTGTTATTGGAGAGTGTGATGGGGTGTTCACCCACCCCGGAAAGGAGAAGGGGCTGCTGGGAAAAGGCAGACACGCCCAGGAGAAAGAGGAGTGAGTGGAGATTGCAGGCTGCAGTCACTCCCTGTGAAGAGGGAGGAGGCTTTGGGAACTGGTAGGATCAGAAAGGAAAAGGGAACCAGTAGCTGGAAGCAGCCCACGGATAGAGCAGTGAGGCCAGAGAGAGAAGGCCCAGAATGCTGAGCAGAGGGTCCCTTGGCTGGAACCCAGAGAAGAGGACGGGCCCGGCTTCTCCTACCAGCCACTGGGCAACTGGCATCAAGGCAGTGAACAGGAAAACTGCCTAGTATTATTGAGCAACAGAGGGTCCTGTGGCACCTTTAAGACTAACAGAAGTATTGGGAGCATAAGCTTTCGTGGGTAAGAACCTCACTTCTTCAGATGCAAGTAATGGAAATCTCCAGAGGCAGGTATAAATCAGTATGGAGATAACGAGGTTAGTTCAATCAGGGAGGGTGAGGTGCTCTGCTAGCAGTTGAGGTGTGAACACCAAGGAGGAGAAACTGCTTCTGTAGTTGGATAGCCATTCACAGTCTTTGTTTAATCCTGATCTGATGGTGTCAAATTTGCAAATGAACTGGAGCTCAGCAGTTTCTCTTTGGAGTCTGGTCCTGAAGTTTTTTTGCTGTAAGATGGCTACCTTTACATCTGCTATTGTGTGGCCAGGGAGGTTGAAGTGTTCTCCTACAGGTTTTTGTATATTGCCATTCCTGATATCTGACTTGTGTCCATTTATCCTCTTGCATAGTGACTGTCCAGTTTGGCCAATGTACATAGCAGAGGGGCATTGCTGGCATATGATGGCATATATAACATTGGTGGACGTGCAGGTGAATGAGCCGGTGATGTTGTAGCTGATCTGGTTAGGTCCTCTGATGGTGTTGCTGGTGTAGATATGTGGGCAGAGTTGGCATTGAGGTTTGTTGCATGGGTTGGTTCCTGAGTTAGAGTTGTTATGGTGCGGTGCGTGGTTGCTGGTGAAAATATGCTTGAGGTTGGCAGGTTGTCTGTGGGTGAGGACTGGCCTGCCTCCCAAGGTTTGTGAAAGTGAGGGATCATTGTCCAGGATGGGTTGTAGATCACTGATGATGCGTTGGAGAGGTTTAAGCTGAGGACGGTAGGTGATGGCCAGTGGAGTTCTGTAGGTTTCTTTTTTGGGCCTGTCTTGTAGCAGGAGGCTTCTGGGTACACGTCTGTCTCTGTTGATTTCTTTCTTTATTTCCTTGTGTGGGTATCGTAGTTTTGAGAATGCTTGGTGAAGATCTTGCAGGTGTTGGTCTCTGTCTGAGGGGTTGGAGCAGATGCGATTGTACCTCAGTGCTTGGCTGTAGACGATGGATCGTGTGGTGTGATCAGGGTGGAAGCTGGAGGCATGAAGGTAGGCATAGTGGTCGGTGGGTTTTCGGTATAGGTTGGTGTTAATGTGGCCATCGCTTATTTGTACGGTGGTTTCTAGGAAGTGGACCTCCCGTGTCGATTGGTCCAGGCTGAGGTTGATGGTGGGGTGGAAGCTGTTGAAATCATGGGGGAATTCTTCCAGGGTCTCCTTCCCATGGGTCCAGATGATGAAGATGTCATCAATATAGCATAGATAGAGTAGGGGCATGAGTGGACGAGAGCTGAGGAAGCGTTGTTCCAGGTCAGCCATAAAAATGTTGGCATATTGTGGGGCCATGCGGATTCCCATAGCAGTGCCACTGGTCTGGAGGTATATATTGTCACCAAATTTGAAATAATTGTGCGTGAGGATAAAGTCACAGAGCTCAGCAATAAGTTGTGCTGTGTCATCATCAGGGATACTGTTCCTGACAGCTTGTATTCCATCTGTGTGTGGGATGTTTGTGTAGAGAGCCTCTACATCCATGGTGGCTAGGATGGTGTTTTCTGGGAGGTCACCAATGCATTGTAGTTTTCTCAGGAAATCTGTGGTGTCACGGAGATAGCTGGGGGTGCTGGTGGCGTAGGGTCTGAGTAGGGAGTCCACATATCCAGACAGTCCTTCAGTGAGAGTGCCAATGCCCGAGATGATGGGGCATCCAGGATTTCCAGGTTTGTGGATCTTAGGTAGCAGATAGAATAACCCCGGTCGGGGCTCTAAGGGTATGTTGATTTGTTCCTGTGTTAGTGTAGGGAGTGTCCTGAGTAGATGGTGCAGTTTCTTAGTGTATTCATCAGTGGGATCTGAGGAAAGTGGCCTGTAGAATTTGGTATTGGAGAGTTGTCTGGCAGCCTCCTTCTGGTAGTCAGACCTGTTCATGATGACAACAGCACCTCCTTTATCAGCCTCTTTGATGATAATGTCAGGGTGGTTTCTGAGACTGTGGATGGCATTGCATTCTGCACGACTTAGGTTGTGAGGCAAGTGATGTTGTTTTTCCACAATTTCTGCCTGTGCACATCGGCGGAAGCATTCTATGTATAGGTCCAGACTGTCATTTCGACCCTCAGAAGGAGTCCATGTGGAGTTCTTCTTCCTGTGTTGTTGGTGGGAAGGTATCTGTGTATCAGTGCGCTGTTCAGTGTTATCTTGAAAGTATTCTTTGAGTTGGAGGCGGCGAAAGTAGGCTTCCAGATCACCGCAGAACTGTATCATGTTCGTGGGGGTGCTGGGGCAAAAAGAGAGTCCCCGAGACAGGACAGACTTTCTGCTGGGTTGAGTGTGTAGCTGGATAAATTGACGACATTGCTGGGTGAGTTAGGGGTACCCCTGTTGTGGCCCCATGTGGCAGGTAGGATTTTAGACAGCTTACGGTCCTTTTTCCTTTGTAGAGAGGTGAAGTGTGTAATGTAGATCTCCTGTCTTATTTTAATAAAGTCCATTTGTGTGGAGGGTTGGTTATTTATGACAGTCTCCAGGTTGGAGAGCTCTTTCTTGATGTTTTTCTGTTTGCTGTATAGGATGCTGATCAGGTGGTTCCTCATGTTCTTTGATAGTGTATGGCATAATCTCTCACTGTGGTCTGTGTAGTATTATTGAGGAGCTAAATCCCCCCAGGAAGCGGGAAACATGGACAGTGCCACAGCAGGAGGGCTGAGCCATGAAGAGGACACTGCGGTTCCTAAGGTTGTGAGAGGGGCTGCAGGCAGACAGCAGACACAGAGTGACTGTATGCAAACCGCGGATGGAGGGGCGTTGGCCTCCAGCTAATCCCCATAGTACCAGGAGGAGGCACCAGCACAGAGGTTAGTGGTTCAGCCCATGACAGAGAGCATTTCCTTATGTGATTTCCTAGTGAAGAGAGTTCAGATTCAGACGTGCAACTGTTTGCAGCTGAAGTCAAATGCTTAGGGTACTTTGCAATACTCCAATCCAAGCTGAAAATTGCCAGCCTGTAACACAAATTCATTAAATAGCTGCACACAGACAGCAAACAAAAAAGAGGAACTACTGTCCTGTTTACTGAGGAAAACCACAGAAGTGAATAAAATAAGTATCTAATTTAATGTGCTATGCAAGTCCACATGAGGAAGGGTTTTGGTTTTCTATGATCTTCTGTAGCCTGTAATAGAGAATAAAAGTAAAACTCTGGAATGAGTTGGACAAATTGTTTGCAAACATACCAAACATGCAAAACCAGAAACTGATGAAGATTCACGTTTTCAATGCTGGATGAGAAGATGCAAGTTTGCATTTGCTAAAGTTCACCTTGGCGAAAACCTGAGTGCAATATCATGCAAACCTGGATCAACTTGTGGTTACAGCAAAATCATGCAAATTTCAGCTTTGCATAGTTTCAATATGGAATTAGCTGCCACTTGACCATTTCGACTCAAGGCAAGAGATCCCTCTGCTTTTGCAAGCAGACAAGAGGAAAAAGCAACAGGAACGGGGAGTGGAATGAAGGGCGGGAAGAGTTTTGACTCCCCCCTTCACTGTCAGCCTGCCAAAGATTCTCTATGGGTGCACTGCAAGGCCAGGGTTCTGTGGATGAGTTGGGAATGAGGCCAGGTGGCTCCATTGTACATTTTTTTTATACCATGCTCTAATCTAACCAAGGTATATGAGCAATTGGACCTATCATATTTTAAGTTTTTCTCATTCTCTACATAGGTGCTAGCTTTCGCACAATAAAAATAAAATTAAGGCAAATACATTAACTTTGAATTTTGCTTTGAAGATGAAAAATTTTGTGGTGACTCTGATGTGCTTCAGGAGTCACTGGCCAGCTGCTGAGATAGCCATGTTCCTCAACCTCATGAATATCAACATTGTGGCTGAGGTTGACAGTGGAATGTAGCTGTCATGAATGGTGATGGTTGGGTGGTGGGAGGCAGTCCTACAGGTAACCTGGACTAATCCCATGCAGGGCGAATGTAGAGAGTTGAGCAATAGGCGATGGGCTGTTGATAGCTCGTGTTGCTGATGGGCTGAGCCAGATAAAGCTTTTCTCGGGGTTAGCTGTTTCATTGTTAGGTATAAGATCCTTATGCAAGTTTGACCAGAGTTTAGTAGAACTATCACCCCTCCCCACAAGGGAATTTAGGTCAGTGACCAATAAGAGTGCATGTGGCCTTAACTTCTTGCTTCATGGGATGTGTAGTGCAGAAAGAGTCTTGACACAGCTATCCCCATGAAGTCTGGTGGTTCCAAGTGTTTTAGAGGCCTAAAGTACTTTTCATTCCATGGGGCAAGGTAAGGGTTGCCTCTTACTGCCTCTCTGAAGGAAGCTTATGGCATTTACAGTCCTCTACACACACAGAACATCTGAAAGGGATGATTGAGGCCCAACATCTAACATGAAAATTTGGGGTTTGTTCATTAAGTTTCACAACTTGCAGTATTTGACCAATACAGAGATCAGCTCCTCGGGGTTTGGCAGCAAACCCATTTCTGCAGGTTTACTTGGTGGTTCAGTTGCATCACAACCCTCTCATGAATATAGACAGAGCCTCCATTTGGAAACAAACCACAAACCCAGGCTGAGTTTGTGTGGGTTTGGAGTTCAGTGACAGTATTTCACATGTTCTCTGTGTATTCACATAGTCCAGGACAGTAAACTGAGGCACTGAAAGGCTAAGTGATGTGCTCAAGGTCACACATCAGATTAGTTCAATATTGAGAACAGAACCCTGATTCCAGATCCATTAGAAATACTGCCATCATGTTGTTCTGTTAGCAGTGGTAATTAAAGAAGTCACTCTGCCACAAATAATAATTATTTTTATTTACCAATTGGTAAAGAAAATAAGAGCACATTTTACCCATTTATAAAAGAAATGCAATATGACACAAAAGTCAATGGTAAAATCTTTTTAAAGTCTATCTAGTCATTTCAGAAAAACCCTGGTGACAGATATTTTGTGAACTGGACTTACAAGAACTGTTGGGCTCCTGGAGCTAAAGCAGCAGCAGTGTTTCTTCAACCAAGTGTTCTACGGTCACAGTTGGTGAGACAGAGAATTAGAATCAGTGACATTTACAATCCCAAGATCCTGTGAAAGGAAAAGTAGCTGAGGAAAAAGTGGGTTGTGACAGAGCTTGTGACAATGAGAACAGTTCATGGTTAAAGCTGGCAGCCAGCTTTAGTTCAAATCAGATAGTTGGAGTAGGATATAGGTGATTTGGAGGCTAAAAATAGATGTTCTCCCCTCTTTCAGTGACATTTACGTAGCCCACCTGAGTAGCAGCTTCTTAAAATAGAAAGGGAAACTATAATAGTGTATAGGAAGTAGAAATTTGCATGAAAATATAGGTGTTTTTGTTCTTAGATCATGTTCGGGGGGGGGTGGGGGGAAAGCTCGCAAGTTATCTTGTCTTAGTTCCTTCTCCCTATTTCCCGTTGATGCCTTCACTTTTTGACCTTTGCAAGCATAAACAAGTTTTTTAATAAAAAGCCCATTAATTCTAGAGACACCGGAACACTATCTCTCAGATTATAATGTAACTGAAGAAATCTGTATATACCAACTATCTTCAGCTCAATAACATGTTTACCAACCTTTCCATATCACAGATATTGCTTTCTAGCATTTTGGAATGTAGCTGTGACACTACTAGGTCAGGTGGTTCTGTCACATGGTACTAAACACCATCATGGACTTCTAGTAATTTTCCACTAAAAGAAGGGGGAGGTCAAAACTGGGAAACAAAAGATTTCTGCCTCATGTAAATCTTAAATTATGGCTGAGGAGTAAGGTAAACAGGACTCTTCTCCATTGCCTTCCTGCCAAAGAAGAAAGACTGCTGAAAGTACCTGAAGAGACAAAGGAACTGAGTGGTGGGAAAGGCAAGGGCTGAGTCCAGACTAAGACAGGAGTCTAGTTTGTGAAGAGAAATAACTGGAACTCTAAGCTACAGAAATTCTGCTGCTTGCCTAAAACAACATTTAGGGTGAAAAATTATTTCATGAAACCAATCTCTTTAAGATCTTAAGCTTAGTACGTGTGTTTTGTTTTATTTGTTTAGTAATCTGCCTTGTTTTGTTTGCTTTATAATCACTTTAAATCTGCCCTTTATAGTTAATAAACATGTTTTGTTTATTATTAAACCCAGTTTGTGCAATTTCTAAGGGGGGGCAAGAAGTTGTGCATATCTTCCTCCACATTGAGGGAGGGGGCGAATTTATGAGCTTATATTGTATAGATTTCTCTACAGCACAAGACACTATTATTTTGGGTGTACTTTCCAGAGGGGAGCCACACTTGAGTGCTGGATGATTTCCTAGCTGAGTCTTCTCATAGAGAGCTGTTTGCAGACTCTGCGTGATTCTATAGCTGTTGCGTCCATCCTGGCTGTGCATCAAAACCCATTCAGCAAAACAGGGAAAGGGAATCCAGGTTAGTGGAGCAGGCAGGCTCAGTGAAATCCCAGTACATCAGGTGGCATCCCAGAAGGGGGGTTCCAATCCGTCACACCAGGCATCCCTATCAGACAGTCCAGAGGCATTCTGATTCTTTTGTCCATTAACCACCTATTTTGGATTCCTGAAAAGCTCAATACTCTCCTTTCTCCTACATGAGATTACTCAGGAACATGGAATCACTCTATTAGTATGTCAGTGACACCCTGAAGGATGTCGCCTTTTCTAACTATGCAGCCATTGCTATCAATATGGTATCAA
Source organism: Chrysemys picta bellii (assembly GCF_011386835.1). Lineage (NCBI taxonomy): Eukaryota > Metazoa > Chordata > Testudines > Emydidae > Chrysemys > Chrysemys picta. Next base: position 115,402,650 of record NC_088796.1, read on the forward strand.
CAGTGTTTGGAAGAGATAATCAGGTGGATGAAGAACTCTCAGCTCTAGCTCAGTCAGGGAGAAACAGCAGCAAGGTTAATAAGGAGAAGAACTGGTTAAGGTCAGAGCGTTGACAACAACTGTGAGTATCAGACCACACAATATCATCTCATCTTTACTCCTGGACATGCAGATTGACACAGGAGTGTGGAATGCTTTCGTCCATTTCATTCATCAGAAAGCTGCGCATTCCCCTCCCCAAACCCACCTAGACAAGGATCTCTCTACTGTGGTCCATGCTTTCATTTCCTCCAGGTTACATTATTGCAACTCTCTCTTCCTAGGGCTGTTTGTAAATCTCACAAGAAATCTGAAGTCAGCACAATATACATAAATGCACATTTTAAACACAGGCCAACAGAAACTAACTGTACATATGCTTCATGACTTCCATTGGCTCTCTTCAGGACATAATTAACTTCAGGACATAATTAAAAGACCTGGAGTGAGATCTAGAGTTGGACGAATAATTGGATTTTTTGGTTTGGTGGCAATTTAAAAAAAAAAAAGTGGTTTGGGTCAAATCAAATCTGAAAATTCTCAAAATTATTGATGACTCAGAAAAGTCCATTACAGATCCATTTCAGATCAAAGGATTCAAACCTAGATCTCCTGCATCCCAGATGAGTGCCATAACCACTGAGATCAGGGTTACAATGGTAGAGTGGCAGCAGCACCACCCTTACTGCTAGCTATTTTGTGAAAGTATTCTTGTCAAATTTGTGAATGGTTTTAGGTTCTTCCGAAACTGCATTTTTCATTGAATTAACTATCCATCAGAAAAGTTTGTGTGTACGTGCACTGCATGTAGAAAAATGATACATACACACACAGAGCCAAGAGTACATACAGGACAGGCAGCTACATGCAATGTAGTGTATGTGTCCATTGTTGTACAGTTATCCTTCTTATTAATTATCAGAGTAGTCTATAGCCACAGAATTTACTGCAGAATCTTGCCTCTGTATAGATTCTGCCATGGAATGGTGCAGAATCTAAGCATTCCCATAGCCCTTATGGTTCCAAAGATACTCTTCAAAAGTTGAGTCCAATATAAACTGATGTATTATTACCTTTCAGAGTCTGCAGATTAACACATCAGTGCTGAGTGCGGTAAACTGGTTCTCTGATTTGAATAGTAGATCATCTCTGAAACCCAATAAAGACATTTTCAGTGTTTTCATAGTTAACTGAGTCACCCCTGTTTTAGGAGATATCTCAAGCTAAGATATTTAGCCTTGTTGGATGATGTGAGAACTAGTGGGGTGGGTGGCTACTCTCAAGAGTTACTGGAATGAGGGATGAGAATTTCAAATCCCTACCAAGGGGAAGGGAAAGAGAAGATGCATGCCCCCCTCCCCACCCAGTGTCAAAAGTCTTGCAAAATGCCAAAATCCCAGTCTGTGTTCAGGCCTCCCTGAGTGCCAAAAGCTCCAGTTGTTCCCTACAACCTGCCCAAACTTCTGGCTTTCCCTTCACAAACCCTACAGTGTGACTATGTGTTTTCAATGTGAAATCCTGATGTACATTGAATATGAAATGAAAAACAAAATATGAATTTAAAATGAAAATAGTTAACCCCAGGGATACTGTAACTGACTGTGTTATAGATTATTACAGTTAAAGCGGTTGTAAAAATTTGAGAATCGGGAGGGAAGGGTTGCAGACCACAGGGGCCTTGCTCCTATGTCTAGGCCATGCTTTCTGCTCAGTAACACAGGGACTCCAGTTTCTTATGCAAATGTGCAAAAGGCGTCTTTGACACAGTCATTGCTATGGTGCATGTGACACCCATGAAATAGTTCATTTGGAAAAAGTATATTTTCAGGAATTCCTACAAACAATGCTCTATGGTCTGCTCAGTTTTGGAAATCCAAAGTCGGACCGACTGTCATGCATTCAGGATATAATGAACCAATATAATTTACTTTGATGGTGCAATGCTTGTGTCATAAACATACAGCTAAAGGTAGCATAAAATCTCTCCTTTACCTGTAAGGGGTTAAGAAGCTCAAATAACCTGGTTTGCACCTGAACGAAAGGACCAATGGGGAAAGAAGATATTTTCAAATCCAGGGGTAGGGGCAGGGGGATGAGGTTTTGTTTGTGCTCTCTTTGTTTGTTCCCTCTGGTTAGAAAGAGAGAGACCAAGCAAGTAACCCAGTTCCTACTGAAATGATACATATAAGATTACAGAAATTGTAAGTAATAGCAAGGAAATGCATTAGAGTATCTTTTGTTTTAGCTTGTGAATTTTCCCTATGCTAAGAGGGAGGTTTATTCCTGTTTTTGTAACTTTGAAGTTGAGCCTAGAGGGGAATCCTCTGTGTTTTAAATCTTTTTATTACCCTGTAAAATTACCTTTCATCCTGATTTTACAGAGGTGCTTCTTTTACTTTTTTCTTTATAATAAAGTTCTTCTTTTAAGAACCTGACTGGTTTTTAGTGTCCTAAAAACCCAGGGGATTGATCTGTGCTCACTTTGTAACCAATTGGTTAGTATATTATTCTCAAGCCTCCCCAGGAAAGGGGGTGAAGGGGTTTGGGGGAATATTTTGGGAAACAGGCACTCCAAGTGGCCCTTTTTCCTGGATTTGTATCTAAATCACTTGGTGGTGGCAGCAATACCGTCCAAGGACAAGGAAAGGATTTGTGCCTTGGGGAAGTTTTGACCTAAGCTAGTAGAAATAAGCTTAGGGGGTCTTTCATGCAGGTCCCCACATCTGTACCCCAGAGTTCAGAGTGGGGAGGGAACCCTGACAGCTTGGCATTTCATAGACAGAATATATAACATTTATTTGGCATCCTCCTGGGGAATTTTAGCCAGTTCTTTAAGAACTCAGAACTTTCTTCCCACCACCTGCAGTTAAGCTAAACACTAACTAAACTCAGCAGACCTGATTCTGCCCTCACTTGCACCACTGTTACACTGGTCTAATGGCACTGACTTAAATTAATCACTCCTCATCCATCCTAGTTTAACTGAGAGCAGACTCAGGCCCAGTTGTTACTTTTCTATTTTATCTCTAAATCCTTAGCAGACATTTTCACAAGCGCCCAAGAGATTTAGGAGCTCAAACCCATTGACTTTCTCAGACTTGTAATTATAAACTATTTAGGTGCTTTTGAAAGTTTCCGATTTCAAGGCTATCATTCCAGAAACAACAATTGCACTACCACACTGGAAATAAATTTAAAAAAAAAAAAACCCTACAGAGTCTCACCCAATTTCATAACTCTCTTTAGCTCCAGCATTGCTTCCCATGGAATTACTACACATTGCTAGAATAGCTCTGCTGTATATTGCTAACAAGCAGGATTTTCCCCACATTTTTATGAATTCAGTATTATTCCATTCTGTTAAAAAAACAGCATATACATGGATGACATATACTTAACACAATTAAACATTTAAGTGCTGAACGCTGCCCTCCATTATTTGACATGTACCCTGTATCTTGAAAAAGAATCAGCCACAGTAGTTGCATAAGCCTACATATGATGAATTGAAAGGCTGTTTGGTGATAGAAGGGCAGGTTTAAGCCTTGCAAGTTCCAGGTAGGTTATTCTAGAAAAGCAGTACCTTACAAAGTTGTAGGAATTAATTCAAAGGATATGGACCATATTTGATTTTAAAAGGTTTATTTTGCAAAATATCCTATGCTTAGTTGCCTTTAGATTGTGTATTTTGACTCATCCATGGAGAGCTCACGAATGCATCAAAAATTCATGGCCTGCAGATCTCTGCTGGGATAATATTCAATAAACATCTGGGACAAATATCATATTAGTGTGTGTTTTTGCAGAAATGATGATCTGGTGTACTGCAAGCCATGTGCATACGTAATTAATACTCCAGAAAGTGACAGTGGTTGTAACAGAAGTGATAGTAAATGTGCCTCCCTGTAACATGTTGGGCACTGCACTGGTGGAATATAATGCTCAGCATAACTATTTCTTGTCATATGCTTTATGAAGAAGAATGGTAGCAATCTGAAAATAGCCTTCATTATTCTATATTTTGTTAATGTGGCATCCACCTTTACATTTTTCAGGAACAAGGTATTCTGGAATCATCAGAATGATTCAGCAAAGAATACTCTTTCACAGTTATCAGGCAGGGAAACGCGTGTGCGCACACACACCCACAAATACGTGAACAGAGATCCGGATCAGTGTCACGCCATTGAATCTATTATGGTGTACATCAGCAAAGGATCTGCCCCATAATTTTAGTCCCCCCCCACACATCCCCTTGTTATGGATTTTTAGGGTATAATACTGCAACATCAGTTACACTGGTAAAATGGAGGAAAACAAATGCGGATCAGTATCAGTAATTCAAAAGCCATGATAATTCATTCTAAATACTAGTCACTGATCATTAATTCACACGGCTGTAATAATCAGCACCAGTATAGACTAATCCATTGCTCTCAATTAAATTTCTCAGTCTTCAAAGATGAGTAAACTCTAACCCTTATTTCAATAAACTGAAAACAAATCCTTAATATTACTTTATAGATTAGAAAAATTCTAATCAAATTGCACTTTATTAAAGAAAGCTTTAATAAATTATGATTATATTACATTGCTACCAGAGTTTTGCACAGATTTATTATATCTTGGATTCCCTTCTTTTATCTTCTGAGTCAATTTATTTTTGTTAAGTCAAATATATGCGAGAATGTCCATCTCTGTCTTTGTTTTATAGTGTCGACATAAAAAAACCTAAGTCATCTTCTGACTCTCAAATAGAATTTATGTCAGCATCCCTAAATCATTTACCATTATCTGATTCATTAATTTTTATCTTGCATGGGCATAAATGACATCCTATATTCTAGAGTATTCTATAGCTGAATTGATTCTGCATATTTATGGCCCAAATCCTGCAAACACTTATACACATGCTTAACTTTAAGCATGGAAGCAATCCCATTGGGACTGCTCATGTGCACAGAGTTAAGCATGCACATAAGTACTTGAGGAGTCAGAGCCATAATGTCCTAAGGAAAACGTATTATTCATTCATATTATAGAAACATACAAAGACCTCAATCAGGAGGCTCTCACTGAGCTAGGCCTTATACAAATATATTGGTAGACATGGTCTCCATGATCCAAACAAACACACTAAAGAAATGGACGAAGCTCTGGCAAAACTCCCATTGACTACACTAGGGCCAAGATTTTACCCAAAGTGCTCAAAGTGAGTATCAAACAATCAAGCGGTAGCAGGGGAGGAGGGTAGCAGTAATAACGTGTGGTTACATAGTCGAACAACGAGTACAAATTGATGGTTGAAATCCTTTCGGCCAGCTCCTCAGCTGGTGTAAATTAGCATAGCTCCATAATTCAATGAAGCGTCACTCTACAAAACCATATGACTCTGTGCTCTCTTAGCAGTAGCTCCACTAGAACTGTACATGTGCTGACCTTGATGCAGGACTGGGGCCATAGCCTGAAAAAGTGCTTTGGGGACTGAAAGTGGCAGTGCAAATGTAAGCTGTTATTGCTTGGAAGAGATTCATGTAATTCAAATAGGCTAAGATCCACAAAGGTACTTGGGCTCTTCACTTCCACTGAAATAAGTGAAGTGAGAAGCATAAATACAACTATGACATTGTTGGCATCACCGAAACTTGGTGGGACAATACATGATTGGAATGTTGGTATGGATGGGTATAGCTTGCTCAGGAAGGATAGACAGGGGGAAAAGGGAGGTGTTGCCTTATATATTAAAAATGTACACACTTGGACTGAGGTGGAGATGGACATAGGAGACGGGAGTGTTCAGAGTCTCTGGGTTAGGCTAAAAGAGATAAAAAACAAGGATGATGTCATGCTAGGAGTGTACTTCAGGCCACCTAACCAGGTGGAAGAAGTGGATGAGGCTTTTTTTAAACAACTAACAAAATCATCCAAAGCCCAAGCTTTGGTGGTGATGGGGGACTTCAACTATCCAGATATATGTTGGGAAAATAACACAGCGGGGCACAGACCATCCAATAAGTTCTTGGACTGCATTGCAGACAACTTTTTATTTCAGAAGGTTGAAAAAGCTACTAGGGGGGGAAGCTGTTCTAGATTTGATTTTAACAAATAGGGAGGAACTCGTTGAGAATTTGAAAGCAGAAGGCAGCTTGGGTGAAAGTGATCATGAAATCATAGAGTTCGCAATTCTAAGGAAGGGTAGAAGGGAATACAGCAAAATAGAGACAATGGATTTCAGGAAGGCAGATTTTGGTAAGCTCAAAGAGCTGATAGGTAAGGTCCCATGGGAATCAAAACTGAGGGGAAAAACAACTGAGGAGAGTTGGCAGTTTTTCAAAGGGACACTATTAAGGGCCCAAAAGCAAGCTATTCTGCTGAGTAGGAAAGATAGGAAATGTGACAAAAGACCTCCTTGGCTTAACCATGAGATCTTGCATGATCTAAAAAATAAAAAGGAGTCATATAACAAATGGAAACTAGACAGATTACAAAGGATGAATATAGGCAAACAACATAGGAATACAGGGGCAAGATTAGAAAGGCAAAGGCACAAAATCATGTCAAACTGGCTACGGGAATAAAGGGAAACGAGAAGACTTTTTATCAACACATTAGAAGCAAGAGGAAGACCAAGGACAGGGTAGGCCCACTGCTCAGTGAGAAGGGAGATACAGTAACAGGAAACTTGGAAATGGCAGAGATGCTTAATGACTTCTTTGTTTCGGTCTTCACCGAGAAGTCTGAAGGAATGGCTAACATAGTGAATGCTAATGGGAAGGGGGTAGGTTTAGCAGATAAAATAAAAAAAAAGAACAAGTTAAAAATCACTTAGAAAAGTTAGATGCCTGCAAGTCACCAGGGCCTGATGAAATGCATCCTAGAATACTCAAGTAGCTAATAGAGGAGGTATATGAACCTCTAGCTATTATCTTTGGAAAATCATGGGAGACGGGAGAGATTCCAGAAGACTGGAAAAGGGCAAATATAGTGCCCATCTATAAAAAGGGAAATAAAAACAATCCAGGAAACTACAGACCAGTTAGTTTAACTTCTGTGCCAGGGAAGATAATGGAGCAAGTATTAAGGAAATCATCTGCAAACACTTGGAAGGTGGTAAGGTGATAGGGAATAGCCAGCATGGATTTGTAAAGAACAAATCATGTCAAACCAATCTGATAGCTTTCTTTGATAGAATAACGAGCCTTGTGCATAAGGGTGAAGCGGTGGATGTGGTATACCTAGACTTTAGTAAGGCATTTGATACGGTCTCGCATGATATTCTTATCGATAAACTAGGCAAATACAAATTAGATGGGGCTACTATAAGGTGGGTGCATAACTGGCTGGATAACCGTACTTAGAGAGTAGTTATTAATGGTTCCCAATACTGCTGGAAAGGTATAACAAGTGGGGTTCTGTGGGGGTCTGTTTGGGGACTGGATCTGTTCAATATCTTCATCAACGACTTAGATATTGGCATAGAAAGTACGCTTATTACGTTTGCAGATAATACCAAAGTGGGAGGGATTGCAACTGCTTTGGAGGACAGGGTCATAATTCAAAATGATCTGGACAAATTGGAGAAATGGTCTGAGGAAAACAGGATGAAGTTTAACAAAGACAAATGCAAAGTGCTCCACTTAGGAAGGAACAATCAGTTTCACAAATACAGAATGGGAAGAGACTGTCTAGGAAGGAGTACGGCAGAAAGGGATCTAGGGGTTATAGTGGACCACAAGTTAAATATGAGTCAACAGTGTGATGCTGTTGCAAAAACATGCAAACGTGATTCTGGGATGCATTAACAGGTGTGTTGTGAGCAAGACACGAGAAGTCATTCTTCCGCTCTACTCTGAGCTGGTTATCCTCAACTGGAGTATTGTGTCCAGTTCTGGGCACCGCATTTCAAGAAAGATGTGGAGAAATTGGAGAGGGTCCAGAGAAGAGCAACAAGAATGATTAAAGGTCTTGAGAACATGACCTATGAAGGAAGACTGAAAGAATTGGGTTTGTTTAGTTTGGAAAAGAGAAGACTGAGAGGGGACATGATAGCAGTTTTCGGGTATCTAAAAGGATGTCATAAGGAGGAGGGAGAAAACTTGTTCACATTAGCCTCTAAGGATAGAACAAGAGGCAATGGGCTTAAACTGCAGCAAGGGAGGGTTAGGTTGGACATTAGGAAAAAGTTCCTAACTGCCAGCATGGTTAAACACTGGAATAAATTGCCTAGGGAGGTTGTGGAATCTCCATCTCTGGAGATATTTAAGAGTAGGTTAGATAAATGTCTATCCAGGATGGTCTAGACAGTATTTGGTCCTGCCATGCGGGCAGGGGACTGGACTCGATGACCTCTCGAGGTCCCTTCCAGTCCTAGAATCTATGAATATCTTTATGGATCTGTGCCACAGTTTCTCTGCTGCAACTTTTGGAGGCCCAGCTAAGAATTTGAACGCCTTTTAATTTTTTTAATGGATACTAAGGGCTTTAAAAATATAAGCTGCTGGTGTGACATGAAAGGAGTTCAATACAGAATCACAGAAATATAGGGTTGGAAGGGACCTTGAATGTCATCTAAATATGGAGCAGAGATACTCTTAATATAATATTGCTACAGTGCATGCAACTGCATCAAGACTGCAACCTGTGTGTTAGCAGGAGATTTTTCACTCTGGAATCGAGTCTAGAATTGCCAGCTTGTTTAAAAAGAGAATTAGAAACACAATCATTTATTGAACTGAATCTTCTGCTAGATGCACACAGGTAATTACCTGGAGGTAATTGCCCACTTTCATAAAAATGATTTTATCACAGTTCTCTAAAATGGAAGTTTAATTAAAAAGAATAGGACAGACTGGGTGTCTGTAAGAGAAAGACATGTTTGGGGAATTAAGGTCATCATCTTTAATATCACAGCTCAGCACCTGCTGCCACCTCTTGTGTACAAGAGTAAAGCTCTGTAATCAACTGTATAGAGGACAGCGTTTGAACAAAACTATAGTGAAAGAAACAAAAGGGAATACATATTAGTAAAATATGTATTAATATTTCTAGTATTTATTCCTCAAATAATTTGACATATTGTATTTGACCAGCAATAGAGCTGATGAAATCTCACAAATAAGACCTCATTACATAATTTATTTGTTGAAAAACTCCAATAGTCACTGAAGACCAAATCCTCAAAAGTATTTTAGCTCCTAAACAAATTTGAGGACCTGAGCCTGAATAATGTATTTGGGAAATATTATTTGATCAGTTCTAATTTTTCCAATGCAAATATACTTTTCACAAACTTACATGATTTCTGAAAAATGAAATGTCAACACGTTATACCTTGTTAGGAGTGAGTAAACACAGGATTGGATAGTTTGGAGAGTTAGTAAATGAACAGGGACTATTTTCACGACTAGTTCATAGGTTCAAAGGCAGCCTTGAGAATATGCCACCTCCTAAAGAAATACTTGAGAAAAAAAAAAGATATAGGTAGTTAAGATTACTTATCAGTTTGAAGACACTTGCACAATAATCACTCTCGGGCTGCAGCTGCTTGTCATTTCCAAATTTAAAGGGCCTGCTTTCCGAAATGCATTCTGGAGGAAATTATTTCTATAAAACCCCATGTAGACAAGTGTCCATATGACATAAACCATCATTGTAACTGGCACACTGCTGCAGTGTCAGCAGAGAGTCCAAGGCCTGAAAAGTTATGAAGCTGGAGCTGTGAAAGGTTCCTTTGTAAAAGGGTTGAGGCCAATCAATGGGACAATGTGGAAACCCATATACTGTTGTTATCCCTATTATGTGAGGAGAAGACCTCAGTCTCCTGGACTGTCTACCAGGCACTTTTGCCAACAACTACATTTTTTGGAAAAAAAAATGTTTAAAAAGAATTAAATAAAAAGCATCAGTAAATTTAAAAAAAAGAATACCCCGTAGGAAAGAAACACACTTTCCCAGCCAAAATCAACACATTCTCTTAAAGAGATCATGATATTTCTAATTTTTAATAGGGAGAGACTAGCTCAGGTCCCAGAGAGTCATTTAGGCTAAGATGCATCATAATATTCTAAATACATAGTGGGGAAATGTAAAATCCTCTAAATCTTCCAGTTTCATTCTATTATTGCTCCATGTGGTACAGCATAGCATCTTGCTGGTGAGCACAGACTCTCATGGACAATTCATATTCTCATAATAAGCACTTTTCCTCCTCCTGATCTGCTGATAAACTTATGAAAGTGCCTGCTGCTTTTATAATCATAACGGCAACTCTTTTTTTGCTTGGCTTTTCTTTTTGTACCAGTTTTGCTATTACCCTGATTATACAAATACACTCATTCATTTCCTTAAGATCGTGCTTTCACTGCTAAATTGGTATATGGTTTCCTATTACCTCATGTGCGCCAACTGTTCCAATATTGTTATGGGCTGTAGAATTAACTACAGCTTCCTAGCATTCAAAACAGGAAGGGTTTTGCTTGGCAAGATTAGTAGTTATCTATGTGGCTGCTATACAAGGAATACAGGAAAATGCATAGTTCCAATGTGATTTAGCCTAAATCTCCTAGACATGTCACTTTATACCTTATGTCACAAAGCAAAAGCTAAAGATGTTACAGTCTACAAGTCTGCATTAGAACTGCAAGAACAGAGGAAAAGTCACACTGAAATATACTTTGGTAAATCATTTCAAATTGTGACTTTTTTGTGAGTGATGGAACTTAGAAAATCCACAGGGCTGGTTGTATAACACTCAGAAAATTTATGGAAAGTATCAGTCATTTTAAAATAGCAACAACAACAAAAATAAAAATTGGAAGAGAATGGAAGATTTCCTGATACCATGGTGAATCCTGGTGCAAACATCATGGAATTGTTATTTATATTTTGTATTGCAGTAGACCAACCAAACTCAGATCCCTATTTTAGGTGCTGTACAACCATACATCAAGAGGCAACCCCTAAAGAGCTTACAGTCTAAGAAGACAAAACCAAGGTAGGATCTATTATCCTCATTTTACAGAAGGGGAACTGAGGCACAGAGAGATTAAGCAACTGCCCCAAGGTCACAAAGCAAAGAGAATGCCAAAACAGTACTACAGTGAATGAGAAGGATGGAATAAACATCACTGGCATTATAAACTGGAGTTCTCACTGAAAAGATAGGATTGCCTGATGTTTTTCAGACAACTGCTCGTGCAGTAGCTGTTCTCAAGAAGAGGGAAAGGATGAAAGAGGATGAATGTTAGTGCTATGTACTGCATTTTTCTGCTTTCCCCTAAAAACTTATTTAAAATGTCATTTCCACACAAAACAACAATATCCATTAAATATAAATTCACACATAAATGCACATGCTGTATTAATAGCCTTTAGAGTATCACCAGACTTCACTGAACAGGAATTTAATGGTTGAAAAGGTCACTTTTAAAACAACTCATTATCTGAACAATTTTATAGAGTTGTCCCCAGACATAAATTCCCACAAAAGGAAACTGGCTCAGCAGAGTTTTAAAAAGCTAGTTCCCTCCATCTTCAGAGGCCAGTTCAGCTAGAGTGTCATGAATACGAGTTCGTGTGTTTCTAACGCATGGGGAGGCAGTAAACAGCAGCCCAGGAGCTGCTGAGGGGAAGGACTTCCACTGCTAGATCACTATGGTCCACTATGAGTGGCTTCCAGCTTATAAGTGACTCTGTCACATGCTCAGCTCACCTTTTCATTCTGCCTTTTTCAGCGGCAAGATTCTGAGAGCTGCTGTTGCCTCAGATTTGGTTCTTTCAGGATGCAAGGAACATGTCGTTTCTCACATGCAGTGTCCTCACCAATCAGCATGCTCCCTGATGACTGCTCTCTCGTTCCTTTTGACGTGCAATGATGTCGGAATGATGCCTTTTTGCTTGAGCTGCTTCTCTGGTCATTTAAGCTTAATGATGTTCCCAGACAGACCAAAGTGATTCTGGGCTCTGATTTGGAATGAGAAGTGAAGGTGGGGAATGGAACACATGAGATATAATCTACAAAGTATGAAGTTCAACTCTTGATATAAACTACATATAATTGAAATCAACATGGAACATTTTGGTTTTGACAAATCAGCATTTTTCTGATGGAAGAATGTTCTGCTGGAAATTTTTCAACCAGGTCTGAGACCAAAGTGATTATACACTTATGTAAATACACTTGTCTCTTCTATTCCTTTTCCCTCTCCCACATTTCTCTGTTTATTCCACTGTGGCATATTGTCTAAATCCTGGATTGAGAGAGCTCCCCGGGCAGGACTGTCTTTGTGTTTTTGGTGATTTGTTTGCATGAGGTTTGTTTATTTTAAAAGAGGGCTTAGTACAATAGTGCCCTGATCCGTGTTTGAGATTCCTAGATGCTACTCCAGTAAGAATACATTAGAACCATAGTGTTTAAACAGCTGAAACCCATTTGACTCTCCTTAGAATATAACCCCGAAACAAAAATTATAGTAATTTATTGAAGTCATTTTCCTCCTCACTAAGAATATTTTTCACTCCAATTTGTCTCACACAAAACTGTGTGCCATTTATGTTTTTTAATGCCAGATGAGATATTAGATAATTTTGTCTGACTCCCTGCATATCACAGGCCATCAGATATCACCAAGTTACCCCTTTACTGAGCCCAATGTCTTTAGTTATACTAAAGCATTTCAGTCCTCAGACTACATTGTTGTGTACCACAGGCAGAGAACAGGAGAGACTAATGTGTTGCCAATGCCCAAGTCATTCTTGTAATGGCAGGAAATTGATTAGGAGAGATCTCTCCAGGTGAGCCTACCATGGTGATCCATGCCCCATGCAGCAAAGAAAAAAAACAAAAACAAAACCCATGGTCCCTGCCAATCTGACATGGAGGAAAATTAATTGTGATCCCAAATCTGGCGTTCAGACAGACCCTGAGCATGTGAGCAAGACACTCCAGCTCAGCATCCAAGGGAATTCTCTTTGTCACATCAGAGCCCTAGTCTATCCCACCCAGTACCTCATCTCCCTCTGTAGCCAATCTCTTGCGCTTCAGAGGAAAGTGAAAAACAAAAACAAAACTCAGAATACATGTGAACAATTGTGCATCTGGGGGGGGGGGGGGAGATCCTTCCTGACCCCTGAAGGCAACTGGCTGAAGGCCAGTGAATGAGATTTGATAATAGTCATTGTCTTAATACCAGCATGCAAGTGTTATGACCATGTTGAGGGTAGTGCAGGCAAACCTTCCCCCATGGGCCATGAAGGAAGGGAATGAACAGGGGGATTGAAAGCATATCCGTCTAAAAGATTTCTAATCTTGTTTTAAAGACACCACACCATGATGGAGAATCCACCCTCTCCCCGCTAAGATGTGCCAATATTTAATTACCCTCACAGCTAGGAAATTGTATCTTATTTCAAAGTTAAATTTGTCTACCTTGAACTTCCAGCCACTGGATTTTGTTATGCCTTTGTCAATGTGACTAAAATACACATGGAAAAGATAAGTACCTATATGCAGTGATCAGAGCTCCTTAAGCTTTACATCGAGATTTATGATAGACTTTCCAGACTAGAGCTTGTGTCCCTTCCACAGAAATAACGTACTGTACTATTTTGTGTTCACATTATGGAGCTGACTGCAAGGAAAGGAACCAAGCTTATGGAGTTGATGGTGGCTTCAGTGTAAGGCTGGATACTTCTAGGTAAGGTTGGCTTGGAAAAGTTCAGGAAAAGTTCAATAAAAAACTAGTGCTGTAATACAGCACAAAATATGGTAATACATCCTTTGTTAGGTCATGATTGATCATGGTCATGACATTATGTTGTTTATTCAGTTAACAGAGGAGATCTATGCTGTAGCATTAACAATTATGAAGTTTTAGACAAAGATTTTCCAAAGTGACCAGCAGTGATTAAAAAAAAAAAGTTGCTTATAAACAAAGAATACACTTCAGATCTAAAAAATTCCTATGAAGATTAGGAGCAAAAAAAGAAAAGAAAAACAAATAAAAAAATACCCTTTTGTGTAAAGCATCCAAAAGCTGTTTAATTTTTTTTATAAACTACAGAACTATAGAAAATGCTTAACTCCGGTATTTTAAAATTGCTCTAAACACTGAATGTTCAAACTCCAAAATTGTTTTTAATGAAATCTCTGTTCCCACTCCACTACAAAAGATACTTTGTGATGACAATTGCCTACCTTTTCCATTTTAGATGCAAAATTGTTCTAGGTTATTCATTTTTGTTCAGTTTCCTGTACGCTAAAGTGAAGTTTATTGTGACTGAAAGCACAAAAAAAACCCAAAAAACACAACACTAAATTTCCTTATATACATATGCTCAATAGCATTCAAAACCACACAGGCCCAGATTTCTCTCCTTTGCCAAGATTCTACTCAACACAACAGAGGGGTGGGGTCTACATGGGAGCTGGATATAAGTCCCCAATTTCCAGGGTGGATCTGCACTACTCAGAGCCCCAGCATAAATGAGGGCAACCTGGGGAATGCTCTACTTTACACCATCAGGCTAAGATCTCTAAGGGATGCTGTCTGAACATAGTATATACTTCCGCAGCACTACCTCTCTGGCCCTGACATGCCCTCTACACTAGCTGAGAGTGGGATGATGACCCAAGAGCTGGATATGCCAACTGTGCACCAGCTGAGAGATCCCTCAATGTATCCTCTGTAACATGATAAGGTTTAATTGATCAATCCTGTCTACATTAATCCACAACAAATTAAGGGGACTTGATGACTGGAGAGATTAGCAAATTGTAATCACCTCCTTGTTTCCTGGCATTGGTCCATACTGGTCTTAGGTTTGAATTAAAGAAAATTAACAGCCAGAATTTCTCTAACATCTGTCTTGAATTATGATAGATGCTGCTAATTAATGTCAACGGTTTGCTTTAAAAAAAAACACTACCATCAACAGGCAGCATTTGGCTAATAAAATTAAGGGAAATAAGAGAAACTGAAAGGGCTATCAAAAAGACTAAGGGATGCTTTCAACAGAAATAATCAATCACCAAAAGTTAGACTAAAGTGGATGATATACTGAAAAGAGATGATCTATTCCAGAAAAGGTATGACTATAGATTTGAAAATTTAAATATTGCCATATACAACATGACCTTTGTACGTAACAACATAGGGACCGATAATCTGGTCTGGCAGGGCCGTGCTCTGAGCGAGAGCACTGAGGTGAGCGGCAGGGGTAGCTTTAGGCAAAGATGAGGCATTGCATGTGCTGAGCCTGCCCCCACTGGCAAACAGAAAAAAATCAGGGCTGCTTTAACTTACACTCAGCTGCCCACACGCCACATGTTGGGTATGGAGCAGAGGTATTGCCTAGAACTGCTACAAAAGCTCTATGCCACCTAAAGATTCTTCTTCATAATCACCACTCCTGTAACCGCACTGGTCGTTGGGGCACCATCACTGATGAGCAATCAACCAATTGTCTCCACCCCTAACAATTGTGTGTCAGGGCTTGAGTCTCCATGAAGTCCATTCCTGTCCACTCTTACGTTGTCAATCCATCTCTTCTTCTGTCTACTTCTTCTTCTCTTCCCCTGTACTGTCCCTGGGAGGATGATCTTGGATAGGCCGGATGATCTTGTTACATGGCCGTACCACTTCAGCTTGCGCTTCTTCATGGTCGTCAGGAGGTCTTCATATGACCCAGCACGTTGGGTGATAATGTTGTGGACCTCTTCATTAGTGACGTGGTTGAAGTAGGAGATGCCCAGGATTTTACGAACATATCTCATCTCTACTACCTGTATTTTCCATTCAAGTTCTGCCATAAGGGTCCATGTCTCACACACATACAGAAAAATGGAGATGATCAGTGCATGCAGCAGTGTCGGTTTGGCAGGGAGATGTTCTTGTTCCTCCAAATTGGCTTTAACTTTGCCATTGCTGCTATTGTTTGCACAGTTCTTCTCAGAATTTCTGCCTTCATCAGTGATGATTGCCCCCAAATACTTGAACTGTTTCACTGTCTCCAGCTCTTGTCCATAGAAAGTGATGTGAGCTGATCCCACCATGGTTGTTTGTCATCAGCTTAGTTTTCTCCGCACTGATTTCCATGCCGTATTTTGCGAAAGTTTCATTCAATAGTTTCACAAGGTTGGCAAGTTCATCTTCGCTGCCTGCCAGGCCATAAATGTCATTGGTGAACCGAAGATTTGAGATTCTTTCCCCCCCCCAATACTGACTGTGCATATGTGATCTTCTAGGGCATCAGTCATTATGTGCTCCAAGTAGATGTTGAATAGTGTGGGCGAAAGAAGGCAACCTTGCTGGACTCCAACAGTAGTGCGAAACCACTCTCCTATTGTGCCATTGATGAGAACGGCACTGCTGGCCTTGGCATACAGTTGTTTAATGGTAAGAATAAGCTTATGACCAAACACTGTACTTCTTCATGGTTGCCCTGGGGAGCTTTATGCCATACTCTGTCAAATGCCTTCTTGAAGTCAACAAAGACATGGTAGATAGCCTGCTGGTGTTGTAAGTACTTCTCACATAGAACACGAAGATTGAAAATCTGTTCTGTGGTACTTCTTCCAGCACAAAAGCCAGCCTGTTCTTCAGCAATGATATTGTCCACTTATAGCTTCAATTTGTTCAATATGACTTTCAACATCACTTTGCTGGGATGGCTGATTAAGCTTATGGTCCAGTAATTTTGACACGATTGCAGGTTGCCTTTCTTTGGCAGAGTGATGTTTAGTGACTGTGTCCATGTGGAGGGCCACTCACAGGTCTGCCAGATCTCGTTGAGTACATCTATTACTGTTTCTCCTCTGAATTTCATCAGTTTGGTTGGGATGTTGTCAATACCTGTAGCCTTTCCGTTCTTGAGTGATTTCACAGCTGTCTCCACTTCTTCACCCAGTATTGCAAAGTCATCCTCCTCTGCTGAATCTGGGCTCTCTAAGACACTAGGAGCTCCATTTGTCTGCAGGTTGCATAGATCAGAGCAGTAGTTTGTCCACCTGTTGATGGTGTTCCTTTCCACTGTAAGACTGTTCCCTTCTTTGCCTTGAATTGTGTTAGCTTTGGCCCATCTTTCCTTTGTCCGATCTTTTACAACGTGGAATGCTCGTTTGCTATTTTTATTATTGATACATTCTTCAATTTTAGAGCATTGTTTTTCAATCCATATCTCCTTGGCCACCTTCATTCTTTTCTTGATCTTTCTGTCAATTGCTCTGTATTTATCAGCTCCCTCAGTGCTGTTCTTGTCTCTCTTATGTTCTCTTCTAATGGCACACACTTGTATTATTTCATTTGTGACCCATAGTTTTGCCCTCTTATGATGTTTCCCAAGGATGTCCATTGCTGCCTCATTTATTACAGCATTGAAATTGTTGGTCATTGTTTCTACATCTCCTTCTAGAGCAAGCAGCAGGGTAAATTTTCCGCCGATCATTGCTTGGAATGACTCTGCAATGTTTTGGTCTCTGAGTCTTCCTAAGTCAAACTTAGTTCTGGTGAACTTTGGCCTGATGATTTTTCTTAGCCACAGCCAAAAATTTAGCATCACAAGGTTGTGATCACTTCCAATATCAGCACCGGGGAAGATCCTTGTTTTAGCTCTGTTAATCACAGAATGAAATCGGTTTTGCACCATGATGTAGTCAATCTGGTTGTGAAGTAGAACAATAGGTGCATGCCACATTGATTGTCTGGATGCTTTATATGCTCCTAATGTGTTTGCAAGAACCAGATTGTTATAGCTGGCAAACTCCAAAGGTCTCAATCCTCTCTCATTGGTTACCGCATTACAGAAAGGGCCACAATAATCTTGTCAATCTGCCTGTGTGTCAGTACCCACTTTAGCATTCCAATCTCCCTGTACAATCAGGATATCTTTCTTGAGTACCTTATCAATGATGTCTTGGAGCTAATTGTAAACATCTTCAATTTGCTCATCATCATAGTCTGTTGTGGGGGTGCAGACTTGTACCACTGTGATATTAAACGATACTGGCTTTAGACGGATGGAAATAAACCTGCCTACTGAATTCTTGAGATCTTTATGCACAAGAAATCCTATGCCGTTGACATGCTTGTCCTCTCCACTGTAATAGAGTACATGGCCTTCTTCTGTTAGTATCTCTCCAAAGTTCTTCCATCTGACCTCAGAGATTCCTAGGAGGTGCTAGGTGTATTGTTCCATTTCGTATGTGAGTTCTTTCAACTTCCCGATTTGTCTCAATGTCCTTCCACGAATCCTCTTTATTGCGGTTACATCAATAGTATACTTGTTGTGTCTGCCCTGGTGGGACATGGATGGCGTGGTCATTATTAACCCTGGCTGTGATCAATCTGGTATGGACATGATTGACTTACTCATCATATGGTGGGTCTTGGGCAAATTTCTAACCTGGCAGAGCCCATCCCTCTCCAGGCAGACCCTTTTAGTCGCCTCTTACAACATGCAGGAGGAGCAGTGGGCCTATTCTGTCCCTGGACCCACAGGAAAAAGATTCTTCTTACCCGAGGGCAATCTCAGAGGATCATCCTTCTGCTGGAATCATGTGTCTAGTTCTGGTGTTTGCAATTCAGAAGGCTGTTGAAAAATTGGTGAGAGTTCAGAGAAGAGCCATGAGAATGATTAAAAGGATTAGAAAATATATCTTATAGTGATAGACTCAAAGAGCTCAATCAATTTGGTTTAGCAAAGAGGATTAAGGGGAGAGCTGATCCCAGTCTATAAGTACCTACATGGGGAACAAATGTTTGATAATAGCCTCTTCAGTCTAGGATAGAAAGATATAACATGATCCAATGACTGAATGTTGAAATTAATCAAATTCAGACTGTAAATCAGGCCAATTTTTTTTGTCAGTGAGGGTAGTTAACCTCTGGAACAACATACCAAGTGTCATGGTGAATTCTCCATCACATCAAACCAAAATTGGATGATTCTTCTAAAAAGATGTGCTTTAGGAATTACTTTGGGGAAGTTCTGTGGCTAGGATTGCCAGGTGTCTGATTTTCGACTGGAACGTCTGGTCAAAAAGGGACCCTGGTGGCGCCGGTCAGCACCGCCGACTGGTCTGTTAAAAGTCCGGTAGGTGGTGCTGCAGGGCTAAGGCAGGCTAGTCCTTAGCTGTCCTGGCACCCGGAAGCGGTCAGCAGGTCTGGCTCCTAGGTGGGGGGAGGGGGCACAGGAGTCTATGCGCTGCTCTCGCCTGCAGGCACTACCTCCAAGCTCTCATTGGCCGGGCACCAAAAGGACACTTGCCTTTTTCTATGAGAGCTCAGATCCAGCTGTTGCCACTTGAGTGCCAATCCCTCAGCTACTACTCTTTCTCAGACACAGATGAAACAACCACTGCAAGACTGCAACAATAACAATGCACTGAAAATACCAAAGGGCAGACTAATAGGTGCATTAATTAATGGCTAGAAGGACAAGTAGCAGTAAATGAAATGGCCACAGTATGTATGTCCAGGTGTGTGAGAGATGTGTAGAAAAGCACCAATAAGGGCTTCAGTCCCTTTCTTGTCAGCAGTAACAAGCTGTGGATAATGAACTCAGCAATCTTAGTGGGGCAAACTGACCCCTACTCTCATCATATTTTAGAACTGGGTGTAGGGTGACCAGATAGTAAGTGTGACAGAATTGGTACAGGAGGTGGCAGGTGGGTAACAGGCGCCTATATAAGAAAAGCCCCAAATATCAGGACTGTCCCTATACATTTGGGACATCTGGTCACCCTAGCTAGCTGCCCGGAATTCAAACTATTGGCATAAATCATTTATTTAAGAAGAACAGGTGCCTTCTATTTGGCCTTGTAAAACAATAGTTTCATCAACACAACTCCCAGTCATCAGGCTAACACATCTCACCAAGGCACAGATGGGCCACCATGGGCCACCTTGTGCAGCAATATTTTTTAAGTCCATCCAGTTCTCCTAGGGCATAGGCAGGATCCCCAGGGTCAACACTGGGTCCTTAAAAAGATAAGTGCCAAAAGTGCATAGTAATGCACCAGGCACTTAAGTTGGGGAATGCACAGCACTGCAAGAGGGATTACAGGAAATCCTACTCGGAGGCTGCCCCCCATCGTGTCTGAATAAACTGTCACAAGGCAATAGCAGCAGGTTGGATGGGGGTCCTCTCCAGATTCTCATCAGTTCCTTGGAATGTAACATTGTGAGAGACAGGTTTATTTCTATACCCTGAGCAAGTCACAGTAGGGGATTAATTTTCATGTGGCACTTACTGGCACGAAAAATTCTCTCAGCACAACAGAATGGCATGGGCCATCCAATTGTTGCATTATCTCATCCAGAAAACCCATAGCTGCTGAGAGTTCGATAGGCTGCTTGTGAATAAAAGGCTTGAGATACGCCATTGTACAGATTCACTCGGGCAGCCTGATTGTGAAAAGATGGAGAAATGCTCCCTGCCAATCTCAACTGACTCACTCAGTAACTGAGGCACAGTTGAATTGAAGGACATGTGGGACAGCTAATATCTTTTTGGGCATTGCTGTAGCAGAGTTGAGCAAAAATTGGAATTTCTATCCTGTGATAAATTTCAATATTTCAACATTTTTTGACCCACATTTACTTTAAAAGTTGAAATATTAAGTATTTTGTGAAACAAAATATTCTGAAAAGTTTTGTATTTGGAAGTGCTCTGGGTGTCCTTCAATCTCTGACTGAAGGAAGTTCATACTGGATGATGGGGGATGGATCACTCAATAATTACCCTGTTCAATTCATTCTCTCAGAGACATCTGGCACCTCCCACTGTCAGAAGACAGGATACGGGCTAGATGGACCATTGGTCTGACCCAGTGTAGTGAGTTGGTGTGGCTCCCCTCCTGCCCAGCAGAGGGAGCACCCTTGCCGGCACCCGAGTGGGCGGAGCCACCGCCGCCTGTTCCCGTCCCCTGGAAGTCAAGGGGTGGGACAGGAAGTATAAAAGCCGGCCGCCGGAGCTCAGTCAGAGCCCAGCCGCCACAGGGGGCAGACGTGCCACCGGGAGCTCGCGGCCGGGAGACCTCTGAGACCCGAGACCGTTGCCCTAACTGGCCGGACCTGCCCCGAGCCCACTACGAGGAGCCCTCCCCGCACCCGGTATTGGGAGGATCCGTCGGGCCTGCCTCATGCCAACTACGAAGGCGAGGAGCCCCCAGAGCCCCTCCGCCCCTGCTATTATCCGGAGGAGCCGCCCGAGCCCCAATGGCCAGATTTCCCCGAGGAACTGCCAGACCTGCCCCCAAGCCCTGGACCAGAGGAACCGATGCTGCTGGACTGGCCCGAACCCGGCATCACCAACGAGGTAGGCCCTGAGGGGGAACACGGAAGTAGCCCGGGGGTAGCTGACCCCGGTCAGGCTGTAGAGACATGTGAGCCAATGTCAGTGTGTTTCGGTCAGGACACCCCACTGACCAGCAGCGACACGAGCCGCTGCTAGGGCCCCGGGCTGGGACGCAGTGGAGTGGATGGGCCTGCGTCCCCCCCTGCCACCCCACTCTTGGGTGGCAGGTTTCCTCTTCACCCAACGCTCAGGTGTAGGAACCTGGGCCTACCTAACTGATTAGTTGCTCAGCCCCTGCACCAAAGGGCCTGAGCTGTGACAGTTTGTTTGTTTGGTAGGCCCAGGCCCTAGATCAGGGCGGGGCACAAACTGTTGTGTTGTTGATCGGCCCCTGCACCAGAGGGCCTGAGCCCCTTAACTGACTGTTGCTCAGCCCTGCCTGAGGGCCTGAGCTCCCTGAACTGTGGGCCGCTCAGCCCTGCACCGAAGGGCCTGGGCATTGACTGTCTGTGCTTGTAGTGAGTCGGTGTGGCTCCCCTCCGCCCAGGAGGGTCGAGCCCGGGCACAAACCTACTACACTCAGTATGGCCATTCTTATGTTCTTATTTAAATAAAGAGCCAGATTCTTGAATGGCCCTAAATTTGATCCTTTACAAGGAAGCATATGTTTAATAATTATGTTAACTAAATACGTGAGATTCTCCCAAACAAGTAGTTTGAAGTCTGAGTGAAGTCTGAGTCAGAGTTGGGGACAATTTTTATGTTATCCTAGCTCGTTTGTGTGTCCTTAGTCTTCGATAAACTTTTCGTCCCTATAAATTTTTTTGGAACAAAAAATTAGTCCTTTATAGGTGACAAGATACGGTAGATTAATTAACACATGAAGATTGATAAGGAAGGACGTATGTGTAGCTCTTCCAGTAGTGCTGCTAGAGGTAGAATTGTGGACCTGCTATAATACTTGCTTTTACTTTAAAAAACCTATTGCAAAAGTAGATTAGCCAGGCCCACTGGGAGATAATTAATTAAAAACTGGATGTTTGCTGACTATGCATGGAAGACTTTGACTATAAAAAGGTAATAAATAAATATTGTAAAATAAATATGCTAGTCTATTGCACTGGTTTATTGTCACATTATGTTCTTATGCGGCTAACAGAGAAGTACAATGTAATATAATGAAGCTAACATTTGGGAGAGTACATCTCTTATTCCAGCATTCCTGACCTTAGTCCCAAGAGCAATTGAAAACACAGCAGCAGTGACAGGTTTGTTTTTTAAATGTTTCCATAATGGGCTTTATCTATATAGACTGTACCTCTGATTTGGAAAAATGTCTGAAAATTGGAGAGTAAATGAAAATGCCTTCAGGCAATGTAACCATTGTGAAATGTAAGTGATATATACAAAGGGTATTTACACACACACACACACACACACACACACACACACACACACACACACACACACAATATATACCTGGCATATGGGGCTGCAGTACCACTCAGGTTTGGTCCAACTGCCCCTCTGTCATGACAGTGGCTGGACCAAAACTGAGTGGCTCTGTGACCCTGTATGTAACACCTGGAGGAGAAAACCAGGCGCCATGAGACAGGAGCTACTGCTGAAGGGCAACTGTAGTGCAGATTTGCTCTCCACCCCACCCCAGCTCCTCCCCTCTGCACCTGACTAGGAGAAGGGGATGTTTTCCCTAGACCCGGGCTCAACGATGGGTTAATCTGGCCCCAAACGTGGCAACCCATTTAGAGTCTTATCAAGACGCATCATTTAGGAACACTTGTCCACTTAAATTATAAGATCTTAAATATCGGGGCTGCCTTTTACTATGTGTTTGTGGCATGACTAGCATGGTGGGGTTGAGGCCTCTAATCACTACTATAATACAAATAATAAATATGCTGAATATAAAAAATCATGGAGCAGGACCTCAAGGAGCAGGTCCTCAAGGAATCCATTTTGAAGTACTCAGAGAAGAGGAAGATGATCGGGAACAATTAGGGTGACCAGATAGCAAGTGTAAAAAATGGGGACAGGGGTGGACAGTAATAGGAGCCCATATAAAAAAAGCCCCAAATATCGGGACTGTCCTTATAAAATCGGGACATCTCATCACCCTAGGAAGAGCCAACATGGATTCACCAAGGGCAAATCATGCCTGTGCAACCTGATTGCCTTTTATGATGAGATAACTGGCTCTGTGGATATGGGGAAAGTGGTGGACGAGATATATCTTGACTTTAGCAAACCTTTTGATATGCAAAAAGAACAGGAGTACTTGTGGCACCTTAGAGACTAACAAATGTATTAGAGCATAAGCTTTTGTGGACTACAGCCCACTTCTTCGGATGCATATAGAGTGGAATAAATATTGAGGAGATATATATGTTCTCTCACAGTATTCTTGCTAACAAGTTAAGGAAGTATGGATTGGATGAATGGACTATAAAGGTGGATAAAAGCTGGCTAAATCGTCAGGCTAAATGGGTAGTGATCAATGGCTCGATGTCTAGTTGGCAGCCAGTATCAAGTAGAGTGTTCCAGGGGTCTGTCCTGGGGCTGGTTTTGTTCAACATCTTCATTAATGATCTGGATGATGGGATGGATTGCACCC
Source organism: Chrysemys picta bellii (assembly GCF_011386835.1). Classification (NCBI taxonomy): domain Eukaryota; kingdom Metazoa; phylum Chordata; order Testudines; family Emydidae; genus Chrysemys; species Chrysemys picta. The sequence continues at coordinate 115,426,615 of NC_088796.1, forward strand.
TCAGCAAGTTCGCGGATGATACTAAACTGGGGGGAGAGGTAGATACACTGGAGGGTAGGGATAGGGTCCAGAGTGACCTAGACCAATTGGAGGATTGGACCAAAAGAAATCTGATGAGGTTCAACAAGGACAAGTGCAGAGAACTGCACTTAAGATGGAAGAATCACTGCTACAGGCTGGGGACTGACTGGCTAAGCGGCAGTTCTGCAGAAAAGGACCTGGAGATTAAAATGGATGAGAAGCTGAATACGAGTCAACAGTGTGCCCTTGTTGCCAAGAAGTCTAATGGCATATTGGGCTGCATTAGTAGGAGCATTGCCAGCAGATCGAGGGAAGTGATTATTCCCCTCTATTTGGCACTGGTGAGGCCACATCTGGAGTATTGAGTCCAGTATTGGGCCCCCCACTACAGAACAGATGTGGACAATTGTAGAGAGTCCAGGGGAGGGCAACGGAAATGATTAGGGGCCTGGGGCACATGACTTACGAGGAGAGGCTTAGGGAACTGGGCTTGTGTAGCCTGCAGAAGAGAAGAGTGAGGGGCGATTTGATAGCAGCCTTCAACTACCTGAAGGGGGGTTCCAAAGAGGATGGAGCAAGGCTGTTATGAGTGGTGGCAGATGAAGAACAAGGAGCAAGGTCTCAAATTGCAGTGGGGGAGGTCTAGCTTGGATATTAGGAAACACTATTTCACTAGGAAGGTGGAAAATCACTGGAATGAGTTACCTAGGGAGGTGGTGGAATCGCCATCCTTAGAGGTTTTTAAGGTTCGGCTTGACAAAGCCCTGGCCGGGATGACTTAGTAGGTGTTGGTCCTGCTTTGAACAGGGGGGTTGGACTAGATGACCTCTTGAGGTCTCTTCCCACCCTAATCTTCTATGATAACCGAGACCATGTGATATGATATATTTTGGTGAAGGTTAAATTTTCTATAGCATCCAATGGACAGGTAGAATTCAACAGAGAAAAATGGAGTATAATTATGGTTTAATTTATTTTAATTACGGTTGTTTGATTTCTTGTTAAAGTCATGCCAGGTTTTCATTTAATGACTCTTTTTTTTAAACAAACTTATTTTTCCTCGAGAGTTTTCTGCCTCTTTTGGCATATTGAGAGTAACTGCGAGTTTTGCATTTGGGTGATGATGGCCAGATTGACTAATCTGCATTTCCCCCTGAAAAATCAAGTATTTTATTTTAGGATTAGTCCTAACATGGGCCATATCATTTTGGGAATGGGGAAGGCTCGTCACATGTTCAATTTAAATGGAATGCACATACACACACACAATGGAACCACATACTCAAAGAACAGTTTGGGAATGAGGCCGAAGGAATATCTATTTAAGGACCCAGTTCTGGGAGGAGCTAAACTGCTCATGCTATAGCACTTTGGCTCCCATATAAGCCAATGGGAGTTAAGGGCACTCTGCACCTCTCAGAAGGGGAGCAACAACTTGCAGGATCGGGACCTAAATCAGTTATCCAATAAGCACATCAATGATAAAATATCAAAAGGTACAATTTTGTATATATATTAGAGCTACATATGGCTCTCAGACTCCAAGCATGCAAGCAGCTATGTACAAGAGCATCAAGAAAATCTTGTTATTAAAGAACTAAAATTGACAGCAGCAATAACAGTGAGAAAACAGAAGCAGCACAAGGTTTAAAGTGCCAGTTCTGTGGTATTGAAATTGATGGATGAGCCGACAGAATCCAGAACACCTACAAAGCGAAGGACATGAATCTCTGAAACACTACTGAGGGATGAGATATAAGGTCTCGTTGAGTGCCTCATTTACACAGACTCACCTTATGGTTGGAGACTATAACAGAGTTATATGGGAGCTCATACAACATGTGCGCTGCATTTTGAAGAGCAACCATTTTTCCAAGCCACCAAACCTGGAAGGTGAATTTGTTCAATTATTATTATTATCCACCAGCAAAAACAAATTCAGAGACTTTAACAAGAAAATATTTAAATGAAGAAGATAGAGCACTTGTAAACAAAAGTCTGGAGCACCTTCAAGGTAATATTGTATCTTGCTTAAGTTTTAATATCACCTGATGCGCTAGATCAGTGTTTCCCAATCTTTTCAGGTTGGTGATCTTTTATTCAAGGTAAAAAAAAAAAATCACAACTGCCTTACATTTAGTATAAAAGTGTAAAAAGTATCAGTGATAATAATGATAAACCAGCATGAATTAGAATCATAGAAATGGGATGGACCCCGAGATTCCAGTCCCCTGCACTCAAAGCAGGACTAAGTATTATCTAGACTTATTGGTGTGTGTGTGTGTGTTTCGAGAGATTGACAGAATACTTGACCTTGAAGGATAAGAGTGTGAAGGGAGTGGGGGAGTGATGCTTTAGACTGTCATAACATTTTCAATGCTTAACAACTACCCAGATTGCTTTTTGTGACATGCTCCCCCACGTTGTCATGACCTTCCAGTTGAGAAACACTGGTCTAGCTCCTGGGTCTCAAGTGGGGGAGTTATAGCCATCCTCCCAATCTGTTTTTCTGATGTAACATGAGATCATGTGTGGGAAAGAGCAGGACCAATGTAAAATAACTGAATTTATGGTATCGTTTTTGATTCTGTGGTTTGCAATCCAGCTTTAATTTGTGGAAATTTTACTTAACGCAGTCCCTTATAGTACTTTTGAAAGCTACAAGTGCTTATGCAGAAGTTGTGATGGCTGACAGTATTATCTCCCTGGAATACGATTGCTTCAACAAACTCTGATTCTGTCTCTCACATCACAGAATAAGACCGAGTAACCAAGCTTAATAAGATGCCAGTTCTATTCAGATTTACTTGGGCTACCTATCACATCCATGTGAGAGTCACTGAGGTAACCACTGGTGTTGAAACTGCTGTATATGTAATTGCTTTTAGAACACCTTTTAAACAGAGTAAAAATACTGCATTTTCCATTATATAAAATAGGAAACTAAGTCTGTAGTGCTTATTTTTAGGCCGCACTGTGTAGAAGGAGGAGAGGAGTCTCTTTAACAGTAAATTCACCTAGTTTAGGTCAAACTTCTGTTCTCATTTACATACATAAATACACAAAGTCCTGTTTAATTACATGGGAGCTATGCACACTTATCTGAGGACAAAAATGGACTATTGGAAACTCATCCTCCAACATCCTGACTGACCACTCTTAATGGGAAGCTAATGGGTTGAAAGTGATCAGGATATATCTGGAGTTACTAGAAAGAGAGTGACTAGGTAAATGAAATGATACAATGCTAATATGGGACTGACTATACTAATTCTTATATTTGGGCATGCCCAGTATTCCCTACATGTTTCTAGATGCTTTAATAGATTCAATCTGACCTAGATGCTGTTGTGGTTAATAAGAAGCACTGTCTCTTATCTTCCACCAACTAGTCTAATTTTTTGATTCTGAAGTTTTATATCCCAAGCATTAGAAATATTTGCCCATCAAAAATTGGTATTTCTAAAGACAAGTTTTAGATAGGAGGGCCAGGATTGTTTTTCACTGATGTGAGTTCCAGCATATGACTGTCTAGCTTTTGCAAAGTCTCAAAAAACAAGAGATCCTTGCAGTAAAAAGTAAGAAACTTTAGAAGGGTGACTATGACCATCATGAAACACAAGCCCACAAAATTTGCCTGTCTTAATCTCCCTAACAATGCTCCCAACTTGGGCTGTATCTATGCCAACCATTTGTTACTGTCTATTACAAGTGGAGGACAGACAAAAGATCATTTCTCATCCTGATCATTATTGTTCTGGCCTGCCTAGCAAACTGATGGTAGATGGCATAGGACATGTGAAAGACATTCAAACCAAGCACTTCTGTTTTGAACTCCTGATGCCCACAACTCCTCAAGCTTCCTGTATTCCCTCCTGCCAGATTTCATGTTGACTAGTCTGGCAGCAAGGCGACTGAGTTTTCCTCAACTTTCTCAAAACTGATATCATAGAATCATAGAAGATTAGGGAGGGAAGAGACCTCAGGAGGACATCTAGTCCCACCCCCTGCTCAAAGCATGACCAACACCAACTAAATCATCCCAGCCAGGGCTTTGTCAAGCTGGGCCTTAAAAACCTCTAAGGATGGAGATTCCACCACCTCCCTAGGTAACCCATTCCAGTGCTTCACCACCCTCCTAGTGAAATAGTGTTTCCTAATATCCAACCTAACCTCCCCCACTGCAACTTGTGAGACCTTGCTCCTTGTTCTATCATCTGCCACCACTGAGAACAGCCTTGCTCCATCCTCTTTGGAACCCCCCGCCCTCTTCAGGTAGTTGTGAAGGTTGCTATCAAATCGGCCCTCACTCTTCTCTTCTGCAGACTAAACAAGCCCAGTTCCCTCAGGCTCTCCTCGTAAGTCATGTGCCCCAGCCCCCTGATCATTTTTGTTTCCCTCCGCTGGACTCTCTCCAATTTGTCCACATCCTTTCTGTAGTGGGGGAGAGAGGGGGGCAAAACTGATGCAATACGCCAGATGTGGCTTCACCAGTGCGGAATAGAGGGGAATAATCACTTCCCTCGATCTGCTGGCAATGCTCCTACTAACGCAGCCCAATATGCCATTAGACTTCTTGGCAACAAGGGCACACTGCTGACTCATATCCAGCTTCTCATCCACTATAATCCCCAGGTCCTTTTCTGCAGATGTACACAGCCTCTTGCTGATGGATTTACTGATGTGTCTGTGGCTGGGCAAGAACAATAATAAACCCATCATTTATGCATTTGAGAGACTTTTCAATTGCCACTATAAAGTTTTTCAGTCTGATAATGTTAATGTAGTTTGATCCAAGATTAAGGCCAGTTTTTACTTGCAAGTTGCAGAGTATTTCAATATCTCTGGAACTGAAATCATGTAAGAAATGTTAAACAAGGTGGCAAGCTTTAAGATGTCCTCACATCACATTTTATAGAACAACAATCTATTAACAAGAGCTTCTTGAGGACAAAGTGAAAAAGCTCACCCATCATGTGAGCTGAAGAATGATCATGTATGTTTAATAAGAACATCTGCCTCTTATAAATAATTTTCATTCATCCAAAGCCCTTATAAAGGAGGCAAGAATTATTTCCATTTTACAGATGGGGAAAAAGAGGCACAGAGAGACATGAATTGACTCAGGTAAACCAGGAGGGCAGTGAAAGATCTAGGAATAGAACCAAGGTCTCGAGTCCCAGTCCACTGCTGTATCCATTAGGCAACACTGCTCCCTAGCGACACCATTACACCCGTGTATAAGGCTGCCCTTCTTGGAAAGAGTATCATGCTTTTTACAAATTACACAAGATTTTATCCTTCTAGAATGAAATTCATGGATATTTAGTTTTCCATGAATTCTGGAAAGCATATTTGTATCTGTGTCTATACCTTAGTAGACTCCCAGGGCCTATGGTATTAACCTCTATTGAGGTTTTCTTTTTAAAGGCAACACAGCAAGGTGAACTGAGGTGTTCAAGACCTTTTTCAAATCCATATTTTTAAATAAACCAATCAGTCTGTGCTTAAACAGATTTTATATGTGTGTGTGTTTAGAATAGTGTGTAAATCAAAGACAGTAATATTCAAGTTTGCAATTGTAAAAGGCTGTAACAAAGTGCTAGGAAGAGATCATCTTCCTCCTAAAAATCAAATAGAAATGCATACTGTAGTAGTAACAAGCAATCTAATGATAGTCTATTTTACTACAAAGCCTACTCTGTCTAGGCTAGAATGTTGTTATGCTGAAAGGTGCTAATTGCATCCAGCAAGCGGGTCTTATATCCGCAGTCACCTCATCACAGCCAATAAGCACTAAACATTCTCCTTCAAGCTCAACAGAAGGAACAATCAAGTTCCTTTTTATAGTAAAGACAACTAGCTGGGGCCTAAGATTTGCACCAAGGCACTAGGCTGCATGGCAGGTCAGAGTTATGCCTGTGGAGTGTGGGGTTTCCTTGTTGCAAACACAAGGGTTAAGATATCTCTTGCAGGCTGTGTGTGTGTTGGCAAAGAAAGCCAGGAGAAGGAGTTGAGAGTTTGACCCTGAGAGGAAATAGAGGGACAGACCTTCTTGGGCACAGAGCGTGCTGAAGTGCCCCTCTTAGGGATTTCTGAGCAGGGAAAGTACCTGCCGTTATTTGTCTGAACTGCATTCAGGAAAACAGGACTTTGTGTACATTTGTTGTAATTGAAGATTACACCAAGAATATACCTGCCTCTAATAACTGATTTGTCATCCTAATAGAAACAACTCTGCCAACCCCCTGAATACCGACTAGCCACTCAGGCCAAAGGGGAAACAATACTGAACTGTTGCTTGTCTTTCTGACAAAAATAACCAGCGGACTGCAGCCTACAGCTTGTAAGCTTTAATCTCCATCTTAAAACCAAATGTGTTGCAGGAGTAGTAGCAGAATAAATATTGAGATGAGTTTTATAAATAATGGGTTTCCGACGACACATTGTGCTAGCCGTTCCTGCTTCTTCACTTCTGAACTCTGCTTGGAGGATGCTGAACCACTATTAGTCAAAAAGGCACAATCCATATTTGGGCTTGTGGCTGTGTCTGAAATCTCCTCAGAGCTGTAACATGGCTTGCATTTAACTCTCAGTATACTTACAGTGCTCAGAAATCAGGGTAGTAGCCAGCTGTGAGAAAGAAGGGGTTATTCTGTATCATGGTTTTAGCTACTGTGGCATGGCTAATAACCTCCTGTCATCATCAAACAGAAAACTGAGGCACAAACAAGTTTTAAACTTTTGAAAAAAAAAAAAGAGAGTCCCAACAGTCAAACACCTAAATCCATATTGAGGTGCCTATCATGCAGTTGTATCCTGGCCACCCCCAACCAATACTAGAGGTACGCGGTGGGTGAGGTAATATTTTTTTTATTGGACCGACTTCTGTTGGTAAGAGAGAAACGCTTTTGCACTTGCACACAGCTCTTCAAAAGCTGGGCCAATAAAAGATATTACCTCACCTACCTGATCTCTCTAATATCCTGGGACAGACACTGCTACAATAACACTGCACCTACCAATCAATACTATCAGGAGATCAGAATAAATGTTTCTATCTTCTAGAGAAACATAATATGTCAGCAACTCAGCACTCATAGGCAACCTTCCAATAAACTCTATTGTGCATTCAGACCCAAGTCCTGCCCTCTTCCTGTGGCCATGGAGAACCCTGACTTAACAGAACCAGGGTGGAAAGATGCACAGGAACTGTGAATGATGTGGGTCCCTTGAACTCTAGTATGCAAAACTTTTGGAGGTTGGTCGGGGAAGACCCAGGGCAGGTAGATTCAGGATTATATACATCTAATGACCATTCTGCCCCAGGGAAGCAGAATATGTTGGCAGCAAGAGAGTACTGCAGAACCAAGCCTACATTAGCACCAACAAAGCCGCCTGGGATTACAGAAATCAGTAAACATGTATTAAAGAAAACAACTACACTTAAAGACAAATAGGCATCCATACAGCTTGAGTTCCGGCCTTCTATCTCTTGTTTACTAAGGACTACACCATCTGGAACTCTGTACATCACACAAACATCCAGTGGCTGAGTAATATTTTGGTATTAAACCTACCATTTTACACATTTCTGTTTTAATTCTGTGACACAAGGCAGTATTCATTCCTTCCCAGATCCTGTGGTGAACCCCAGCTCACAGTCCAGCAAATCAGGACTTTGTAAACATTTGTAGTCTTTTGGAACTCAGCAAACAACAGAAATCAAAAAATATTTTAATATACCTTGACAGTGTCCTTGTAAGCCTAAAGTAACTTAAAAGTGAATTCCTAGAACTTCACATTGCAGCAAGATCATAATTTCAATACATTTGTGTCATGTAGAAATTTGATTTAAAATGCTATATATAAATCAGACTGATTGATTTCAGTCCTCAGTTTTAACTTCTGCCCTGAATTTTATTGCAGAAATTTCACAGAAAATAGTCACGCTACCCACAGTGGTAAGATAATTATTGATATACCAGAGAACAAGGTAAATGATCATAGACACTGAATGATTATGCAGACTGTCAAGGACTCCAAAAGGATACTGTGAAGTAAATATAGGAGAAGAATCTCCTTACTGATTGGGTTTCCTGAGGCTATTTCTGAAAAGTTGCAGGCCTGGCTATATTTAGCCACAAGGATGAAATTAGAATGGAGATAATTAAATACAGAAAATATAGAAGATGGAGAGGTCATAGAGACTGGTTTCTACGGCATCTGATTTATGCTGTTTTGTATTAACATCAGAGTTTGATTTCGCTCTCCTTTCAATACATTGTATTAGGTTCTCTATTATTACTTATTTTCCTTTTTGTCTTCTATCCCTCGGATTTAATGGAGTGGCATATTGGTGGAGGAGCATGGCTCCAGTGGGATCTCCAGGCATGTACAATGGTTCCTGGAGCTTCAGGGAGTACAAGTCAAGAATGGTCACTGCACTACTATTGAAAAGGGTATAATTTCCAATCCCTTCAACACCTGGACAGCTCAAAAGTGGCCCTTCCAATCTCTCAAAGTTCTTTGCAAAAGCTTTTGCTGACCGCAGTATTAGCCCTGCTGAGTCTTTGAATTCCTCAGCAGATGGAAGCATTGAGGTGATTAAAGCAGATCAAAATAGAAAGGGGAGGCTCACCAATTCTGGTGGTTGCAGGTCATCCTGGGTGTATTAACATTATATGGTGAGGTGAAGTTGCCTCATCTTGTGTGATGAGATAGGGAAGAGAATGGGGAGATAGGGAAGAGAATGGGGAGAAGGGAGTAAATGTATCTGAAAAGAGTCCACATCCCCAAGCAGGCCCACAGGCATCTCAACAAGAGTGAGTGAGTGTGTATAGCAAGTCGCAGAGTGTGGAGTTGTGTAGAGGAAAAGCCCTTAAGCTCCCAACCATTCTATTTTATCCATTCCTGTTATTCTACACATCACACATGGATTCTTAATTCAAAGCATATCAGAACTTTGGATTAATTTACAAAGTAATATTGCTCACATTAATTGTTTTGTTTCACAATCACACTTTCTGTCTTCTTACTTTTGTCTAATATGACCCTTGGTCATAGCGAATCATACTTCACTCCACTTCAGTGGAGCCGGGTGTAGAGTAAGGTACTATACAACATGAGTGTGTCAGACTCTGGGTCTATCTTTGCCTGAGCGAGGATCAGTTCATATTATCCTTAACACTGAATAATATCTTTATGCAGGAATAGTCTCAGTGAAGTCAATGATGGAATACTGTTTAAACCATCATGAGGAAGAGTACATCTACACTGCAAAATGTGTGTGCTCTAAACTTGGGTTAGCTAACTTGAGAGAAATAGCAGTGAAGACATGACATGACAACTTTTGCCTCAGGCTCCGGCTCCAACTCCAGCTGTTAACCTGAGTTAACAGCAGAGTTGTTGTGTCTTCACTGCTATTTTAACCCGTTAAGAAAACTTTTTTTTTTCCAGTGTAGACATACCCTGAGTGTATCACTACTTGACCCATAGAATGTTAGCTGTTGAGGACAGGGACTGTGTGTGATAGGGTGTGCACCCCACATCAGCACTCATAGGGTTAACAAGGGCCTGAGAAGTCAATAAGGTCATCTAGTGTCACATGACAAGAGGAGGGCCAGGGGTGATTGAAAATGAAGCCCAGCTCGGGAAGGACTGGGCCAGCACTATAAAGCCAAGAAGCTGAGAACAGAAAGGGGCTGCAAGGAAAGAAACCTACGGTGTTTTCCTGAGAGGAGAGAGGTCATCATGAGCAAGGGAAAGTAAGCACTCTGGCTTACTGGATCCTGCAATGGAGAAAGGAATCTGACATGAGGCTACAAGGGATGTAATAGCCACAGGGTCCAGTGGCAAACACAGAATGAGAAGGAAAGATAGAGCAGCTTGGTAGGAAGGAGGCCAGGGAAACAGCAATGGGGACTGAGGACATGGATTACTGGTTATAGGGTCTCCTGGCCTAGAACCTGGTGTATTGGGTGGGCCTGGGTTCCCCTACCAGCCAATGACAAAGCACAGGTCCCAAGCTGGGGTTGAATACCACCAAGAGAAAGCATTTGGATATTTGACCTATTGGACTTTGTTACCGCAGAAGGAGTGGACTAAATGGTCACCTGGCCAGAGTGCCAAGTTACCAGATGAACGACTATAGCACAGTGAGCAACAAGCTGCAAGGGTGCACCAGACACAGTGACAGCTGCATTCCCAGATGCAAGGTGCACTAGCAGTGAGTGTTACAGTGCAACCCTATTACACTGTGTCTGTCTTAATTCTGTAGAGAACCGTGCGAAGTTATGGTGGTGGTGGTGCTATATACACACATACACACACATTTCTTATAAATGGTTATTTAAAAGCTATGTCAGTGTAACCTGCACAGAAGACAAATCGTTTTCGATAACTGCCTTTCTTGTCACATGCTTTGCACTTTATCTTATTAAAAGGAAGCAATTTTATTACCATTATCTGTTTTTGTGAATGTTTTATTTAGAAGACAGTAACTTGGTAGCACTGTTAAACAGAAAGGAGGGAGATTATGGAAAGAAAAGGGAGAAAAACAGATTGATATAAAGAGATGTTGTCTTTGACTGAATACACACCACATATCTAGCCATCTGTTTTTGGAAAGGAATATAGGATATATGAAAGGTAGTTCAGTTTGATCTAATTCCAAGTAACAGACTAGATTTGACTGTTAACTGAAGCCTGTTCCAGGGTTGGCACTGCCATCATGCTACAGACAGATTTATCGACACGCTGGATAATTATTCACAATTGGAATAGGGGCAGGAAAAAAAAACACAAAAGAATCCACAGAAATTTTATGTAAACAAAATCAAGCAGCAAATGCTCAAGAGTTAAAGAGGAAATGGCTACATAAATAAAATCATAGCTCTCTACCCCATTTATACAGCTGTGCAAGGAATAAGACAAGTTAGCACAATAAATGGTGCTGCTCATGGTGTGAGGCAAAATATGGTACAGTATTCTCCCACCATGTTATATGTAGATTACAAGACAGACTATGCAAATCAACCCTGGCTGTGGAAAGAGGACATGGATCACCATGAAAATTGCAAAACATGAATACAACCAAGATGCCAGCAACAGAGATATGCAAGTTGCTTCTGAGCAAATTTGCAAAAACAAGTATCATGTGTTGGGCTGGTGTGATGGGTTTCATCTCAGCTTATGGTGGCAGGTCTTTTTCTTGGACTTGATGCACTTGTCTGAGTAGCTGGATATGCACTTCTGCTCATGTGATGCAGACTTTAGTGTCTATGGACAAGATATGGACTTAAATTATGGCAATACTCAACAATGCCTATAGTAGGAGAAGGTTGCTTCCCATAGGAAGTTGCTTGACTCTTCTACTCAGTAAAAGTGCCAGATTGGACTTATATTTTTTGCTCTACAGGGATGGAAAAAGACAATGGCTGAGATTCTCTGTTGTATAAACAGGCTAGGAATACTTGCCAGAGTGTGAGAAAGATGCTACTGGCTGATATGAACAGCTCTACCTTATACTGGGGAATATCACAGCAGTCACCGTATAAATTGCAGCATTTCAGGATGTTTCCAAGTGACAGTGCTAGGCACAAAATAAGACACAAAATGAGATTTCAAAGCAAAACAAAAAAGAAATGTAAACCTTGTAACCCTATTATTTTTTTCTCTCCAGTCTTCAGGTTTTGGGCCCTTCATTTGAATTATTAAATAGAGACACTGTCCTGGTTTCGAAATCTGAAATGTTACTTTTGAACATTCAGCAGTATATTTTAAAACAAAGAAAAGGAAAATAAGCAGTTGTCAGTGTCAAAAGTCAGATGATTAAGCCTTGAAATATTTGGATGATTGTACTGCTCTACAGCCAAAATGCTTCTGAAATAAACGTAGTCAAACTTTACTAATTCTGGGTCACTAAGAACGAAAACGATGCTTAAAATTGTTGATTGGCTCTAGTTTTCAAGATGTGCTATTGGGTCAGTATATACGACCCTTGACTTGGGAATGGCGGAGGATAAGTGAGTTATAAAGGGAAGGGATCTCAATTTAAACCAGAAATGACTAAAATACATCTTTGACTGGATCTATGAATAAATCTATGACTGGGTTTGGACAGTACTTGCTTTTTAGGCAAAACAATGAATGATCCAATCTGAAGCTGGTATTGCGTCATACATGATATGAATTGCATCATGTTATTCCTAGAAGTCATGGATGATGCAATCATAACGAAGCTTACATCACTCTGCTGAACAAATTGCCCTATATCAGCTCTAGAAATCATACAGTGTCGTGCTCTCTTATTTGTCAGTGTTTGATTTTGCAAAGGGACACATTTCTGTTTAGCCAAAGTGAGCAGAGATGCCTCGTACTTGTGTGAACAGTGTAGATAACTTCTGCTATGTTTGTGGTGAAGTGACTTTTGCATCACAAAACCGCAGTATAGCCACTATGGTTAAGAAAGCCTATCACCTTTATTTTGGCTGCAAAATTGGAGATCAGGAGAAGAGGTGGGCCCCACACATATGCTGCAACACTTGTGCAACAAATCTTCGCCAGTGGTTGAACAGGAAAAGGAAATCTATGCCTTTTGCAGTGCCAATGATTTGGAGAGAGCCAACAGATCATACCAGCAATTGTTACTTCTGCATGGTGCCTCCAGTTGGGAAAGGGGTGTCAAAGAATTAAAATGGACTGTGCATTATCCAAACATTCCATCAGCTATACGCCCAGTACCCCACGGAGAAGGACTGCCGGTTCCTGATGCACCAGAATCATTCTCACTTGAGTCAGACGAGGAAGAGGAAGAGGATGCAACTTCTGGTCCTGAACCATCAATGTCACAGGACCCACATTTTCTCCCATCCTCCTCCTCTGAACCACACCTCATAACACAAGGTGAACTGAATGACCTTGTCAGGGATTTGGAACTACGCAAGAGTAAGGCAGAGCTGTTGGGCTCCAGACTACAGCAGTGGAATCTCCTGGCAGGTGATGTTAGGGTTTCCATGTTCCGTGATCGTCAAAAGGATCTTGTCCCATTCTTCTTCATGGAAGGTGATCTTGTAGCCTGCAACAACATCGATGGTGTGATGGCAGCCCTCAACATCGTTCACGATCCAGATGAGTGGAGACTGTTCATTGATTCATCGAAGACGAGTCTTAAAGCTGTTGTACTGCATAATGGCAATGTTTTGCCATCAATTCCAGTTGGTCATGCAGTCCATATGAAGGAAACCTATGACAACATGAAACAATTTTTGAGGTGCATAAACTATGACCAACATCAGTGGCAGCTTTGTGGCGATTTTACGGTTGTTGCTCTCTTGCTTGGTCTGCAGACTGGATATACAAAGTACTGCTGTTTTCTCTGCGAATGGGATAGTTGTGCAAGAGATTCCCACTACATCAAGAAAGATTGGCCACTCCGACAGTCACTGGAGCCTGGGAGGAAAAGTGTTCAGCATCCACCACTTGTTGAATCAAGGAAGATTTTGTTACCACCCTTACACATCAAGCTGGGTCTGATGAAGAACTATGTCAAGGCCATTGACAAAACACAAGCAGCTTTCAAGTACCTCCATGGAAAATTTCCAAGGTTAAGTGAAGCCAAGATAAAGGAAGGTGTCTTTGTTGGTCCTCAGATTTGTGAACTTCTTCGAGATGATGCATTTGACCATGGTGCCAAGGAAAAGACGGCGTGGAAAGGCTTCATGTTAGTGGCAATAAATTTTCTCGGAAACAACAAGGCAGACAACTACAGGTTGTTGGTGGAAAACCTCTTCAAGGTATACAAAAGCCTTGCTTGCAACATGTCAGTAAAGATACATTTTTTGCACCCTTATCTAGATTTTTTTCCACCGAACTGCGGAGCAGTGAGCGACGGGCACGGCGAGCGATTTCACCAGGACATTGCAACAATGGAGAAACGCTATCAGGGCAAATGGAGCCCATCAATGCTTGCAGACTATTGCTGGACAGTGACAAGAGATGCTCCATTTAAATGAATACAAGAGACAAGCCAAGAAGCGCCGAGTAGACACTGAATAGGACTAAACTATGTACATAATAGTTTTTTGCCTTTTGTTTCATAATAAATTTTATTTATATAACCCTTTTGCTGATTTTTAAAGTTTTACATAAACAGGACAGGTGAAATATTATCGTGTAAAGCAACCAGAAACACATGACAAGACCTAGGTTTACAATTTATGATTAAAAAACTCTACTATCTACGCAATATAGATAGACATAAAATGTAATAACTTAAATATCTTAGAAACAGTAGCCAGTTGTTTTAATTGTCATATTTGAATTCAGCACATCAAAATAGATAACAAATAGCACATTTTATCTCTGCAGCAGACGACTTCTCAAAAATTGTAGACCAGTGTTGCATAGATGCAAAAAACTATATTTGTTTTAAAGGCACAGTGTCTTTATCATGCAGATGCTTGTTGACATCTGGGTGCCTCGTTATTTCTTACTCCTTGCAAAGGTCTAACTCCTCTGTAGGGTGATACTCAAGCCTAGATTAACATGAGAAATGTTTTGTTTTAACTTGAATTTGTTTTTGTCCTTCTTTTCTAAACACTTGTCAGTCATTCTCTCTAACATTGGACAGACCTAGTAAAGCAGCAAAGAACTGTTTTGTATCTGTCTTTTGAGAGTAGAAGTTTGCCATCACTTTTTTTCAGAGACTTTCTTTGGGTGGGGTCAAAGGCAACACTTCAATTTCTGTTTAATAGCTGGAAATATGTCAAATATTTCAGTGAGTGAAGGTGAGTGAGGTAATACCTTTTGTTGGACCAACTGCAGTTCGGGAAAGAGACAAACCTCTCTGTGTAAGCTTGTCTTTTTCCAGCAGAAGTTGGTTCAATAAAATATATTACCTCATGCACCTTATCTCTATAATATCCTGGGACTAACATGGCTACCACAACACTGCAGACAGATATGTCAGTAGTGATTCAGATATCATGGTCCCAATTCTCAATAACACTGAGGCCGCCTTATAACTCCCTGGAAGGGTAAACAGCCCTTTATGTGGGAATAAATCATGTCTGCAATCTCTTTAAGGCCCCTTTCAACTGCTCGAGCGAGTAAAGGCCTCTTATTGCAAACAAGATTGAGGTCCTTTAAATATAGAAGTGCTTGCAGCCCTTTAATGTGACAACACAATTATTGCCTATCTTCATCAGCTTAACATTTGTGGACCCCCACAATTCTAATCCATCCAGGTTTCCCCCCTTTCCACAGACAGGGTCATTTCACGTTAAAGGGATTTTTAATGGCAAAATAAAATATTCACCAAAACGCTCAAACCTGCGTGCCTAAAGCTAAGCAGAAGTGGTTGACTTCCAGAGCTGCTGAATACCCACCGACCTCTCAAAAATCCGGCCACTTTCAATTTGGTGCCTAAATAAAGATTTAACTGCCTAACTTTAGGCACAGAAGTTGGAGCACGTTCAATGTTTTATTTTACCATTAAAAAAAACCTTTAACATGGAATGGCCCTATCTATGAAAGGGCGGGGGAGGGGGGAAGAGGGTGGGATCCTGGATGATCACCATGATTTCTCTAACATGTCAATTGATATGTAATAATGCAGTTTTAATTAAGAATGCTGTAGGGCACCATGAAATTCCCCTGGATTTTTTCTCATCAGTGCCATTCATTAGCACATTTTCATTGAATTAGAGCTTCTACCTTCTACTGCCTTTGCAAAAACGGTCACTGAAGGTCAGAATGTTTAGGTTCACACACAGCAGTGCCAGAGAAGTTGCTCTCCTCCCAACACAGCTACCAGTGTTTGGTTAAATTAGAACACTGTCACTGAGTTTATGGCCACAGAGAAAAAAGTCAGGCCCCAGGGTCAGATTTTCAAGAGAGCTCAGTTACTACGGTTCTCAAAGGGAATTACTAGATGCTGCACACTTCTGAAAATGTGTAGCATTTATTTTAAATTGAATGAATTCATAGTTCTATTGAACATTACAGTGAGTCCAGCTCCTATGGCTACAGTTAAATATAAAGAGGGTGGAGATTTGGAGGCTTTAGGAATACATGAAAAAAGAGGACAGTAACCACAAAACACAATTACAAGTAAAATAATCTTGTTTGTATTTTAAGTTACGCTCTCATACCCATTTACACATCCGGAGAGAGTTCATACACTGGTCAATATCCATACTCACATATCCGAACATTTTATAGAATTGGGTGGATTTCATGAGAGAGGGGTGGTTCCTGCTGGGATCGTCCCAATGAGGTCCTCCCACTTTAGCTTAATCATGGAACTTCTTTCATCCTGTTATGACTATGCCTATACCTTATGCATATGCATGAAGGTTTCAACCCTCCTTTCCTTATCTGTACTTCCACACCTTATGAATCTTGGGATGCTCTGTTTTTCATAGGTTGTTCTCTCAGTTCCCCTTATTCTCATTAGCATCTTATTAACATTTAAATCCACCTGTTTCCAAGGTAACCTGTGGTCAAAACAGAACTTTCTGTGACATTACAATCAGGTGTCTTGCACTCTAGATGGGTATATTACAACATATTTCCTGCATCACCACCTACTGGTCCATTTTTCCCAGTAATTTTGTGACTTTATTGGCATAGAGTTATTCTTAGATCACCCCCTTACATCAAGTATCCTTAAGCCTGAAGCCTAGTGAGGCTAAGATTAGAGGCCTGAGCCTGTAGGCTTTGCATTACAGCTTGGCTTTACTTATACCTAATACCCACTCATCACTCCTAAATACTTGTCAATCTTATGCACCTATCCTACTTATATTTATTCATCATACATTGATTATATATATATATATATATATATATATATATATATATATATATATATGACATAACACATGACTTCAACATGAGAATAACACATTTCAATGATAAAGTGAACTAACTGGCTACATTTCCCCCCTTGACGAGAGGAGCATTATGAAAAAAATAAGAACCCCATCACACACAGTTATACCTAGCAAACATTACAATTCAATACAAAATGTATATGTACGCTTAAACTTTAATTATCCTGTATTTATTAGGAACTAGTTGTTTCTTCAGATGTCAACTCAGGTGGTGGAGCTAACTCTTTAATGGACTGCTGATGATGCACAGGAACATATGGTCGTTCTGATACTTGATGTGGGTTTATACTATGCAAATCTTCATAAATACTCTCGTCTTTCTATTTCTGCTCTGAGTGCTGCTGGTGGATTAACTGTGGCTAACTGGTGAATGGAAATAGATTGGATTGAACAGGGTTGGTTCCTGGGCTTTTCTTGACTTCATCTTTCCTCCCATATAACAAAGTAAAAATAATGCTCACAGTGAGGATACTGTGGGAAAAAAATGATCCCTTCCAGCCAACTTCCGTCCCTCCGAGAGCGGTTGATACCACCATCTAGTAACTTATGCCATGTTTGTTCTGCTCGATTCATATCATTACTAATTTCAATTAAATACAACAATAAAAAGGGAAGAATTAGCCCAATTAACATTGACATTGCAAAGTTAGGCACTCCAAAATTAGGAAATGCCAGTGCAACTTTATTTCAGCTTCCATGTGCATATGCACTATGACACCGTTTTTAATTATATAATCACAAAATTTAAGGTTATGCTTTATTTTTCCCCACCTCCCCCTCTTCTCCTCCAGCCCCAGATATTTTTTATGAAAATTTATGTAATGTTTAGAAAGCCATTTTTCATCTAAAAACATTTATGAGAAAGCTTTGATCAACTCTACTGCAAAATAATCTCTATGGTATCCAGACCATTAGAAATAAAAGAACAAGCTCTTCTACCTCCTTCTTCACTAACAAAAGCCCAGTGACTTGTCTCCTATATATATTTCTATCTGCTAACTGATCATATTTTAGATCAAGGACAAACAACTCACCCTCTCCTTTTGGAAGAAGGACACGAACACAGACTCACCCTAGTCATTTGTATTTCAACTGAAACAAAATGGCAGCCTGCTCCTGAAGCACACAGAGAGATATCCCACATTTAACAGTATGGTATGCAGCAAACAGAATGACCTCTGTCTAGCTGAACAGCTACATGCATGTAACAATCTTAAAATTCATTTTACTAGCACTTGTAAATAGCCATTGAAGAGAAATATTCATGGTTATAACATAACCGTTGCAACTGTTCTACTGCTGACTTTACAATTCTTTCATTGCATTATTAACTACAGATTACTGAAGACATATTGCGCAGTGAATAGGCCATGAAGTTTTGTTTCATTTTTATACAACAGGGTTCACCCTGGGGTGCCACCTGGAACTGAGGTACACCTAAGCCCTCTGTCTCAGTAATTTGGGTTCTTTCTTGCACCTGACGTTGTGACAAGCTGGAAAGCCCTCCACGTTTGCGCTCACACCAACACCCACAGGCAGGGACAACACCCAGCTGTGTTCATGAATGCTCTGGCCAACCACTCATGAATCCACAATAGAGAGGCTACAGCCAAAATACTCCAAGCTCCCCAGCCTAAAACCACAGAGCTGTACAGTCTTGCCATAGTCAAAACCCAACCACTATGAATTTATTGCCCAGTCCGCCACTTCTACAAAGGAAAGTGGATGACCAACTCTTGATCATGAGCTGAGATTTATCCCCTTTGCACTTCAAATAACGCACAGTGTTTTGGGTAAAATATAAAATAGATTTATTAACTACAGAAGAATAGGTTTAAGTGATTATAAGTGAAAGCAAACAGATCAAAGTAGATTACCATAAGAAATAAAACAAACGCAAACTGAGCATATAATATTAGATAGGATCTGAATCTGACTAATGATGCAAGCAGTCCACCAAGTTTCCATACACAGGCTAGAAATCCCTTTAGCCTGGGATCAGCACTTCCCCTAGTTCTGTCTTTTTTCTTCGGTACTTTCAGGCGTGTTGCTGTAGGAAGAGTGAGGTCCAATCATGATGTCATTCCCCCCTTTTACATCTTCTTCCAACTTTCTGGAAAGCTCTTTTGCTGTGACCTGGGTCAAACAGTTCCCATTGTGTAGTGCTATCTCTGAGAGGTTTCTATTGTACGCAGTTCCTGGGGTAATCCTTGTGCTTGTGTATATTTCCTCAATAAGCCATTAACATTGTTTGGCCTTTCTATTGTTGTACCTGAAAGGCTGCTGGTGGGTGTTCTCAATCTCACAATGTTTCAGTAGCCCATACATAGCCAAACTCCATAACTTCAAATTCAATGATAGATATTAATGTGTAGCAGATCAAGACGTTAAGAACGATACTTCACAAGGCACACTTTGTACAAAACATATCCTAATTATAGGACAGTGGTGAATATGGGGGGTCACAAATAGTATCACTCAGAAGTGAGGCAAGGTACTATACAAAACACATGACATGGTTCCTCCCCTCAATAATTTACAAGCTTAGTGCATGTAACAGACAGCTACACTTGCATAGAATCCATTCAAGTCAACTAGGTTCTATGCAGGCACTGCAGTGATCTTCACGCACATGCTGTCAATAGTAGGACATGGGACTAAGGGATGGATCCTGCATGACTGAAGTCAGTTGTTGGCTTAAACGGGAGCAGGATCAAGTCCTAAGATTACAAATGACAGTTACTTTGACTGGAAATTCTTTGGAGCAGGGACTGTATTTTGATTCTGTGTTTGTACAGCACCTACCACAACTAGTCCATGACAGGAACTTCTACATGGTACCACAATACAAATAATAATAGTAATAAAAAAGAAGGGTGGCTGAGTGACTGATATTATCAAATATGTAAAACTGTTATATAATGTATCCACAATGTTTAAGAGATAAAGTAGTCATCTGCCCCTCAAACCATGCAGTTAGAGTTGGAAGGAAACCTCCTGTAATTAAACTGGATATACCTTACATGACAGCCAAGACTAACGTATACATCTTACCATGCACATGCAGTAAACAGAAAACTACATTTCATAAGACAGAACTGCAGATCTAGACATACAGGATAAATACAGTACAGTATGTTACTGAGAATTACTGATTCCTAGCATATCCTCCAGTGAAATCATAGATGAAAGTGAAGCAAATGATGAAATGTAGCTCTACTGATATTCTCTTCCTATGTACCAATACTGCTTTAAGCAATTTCTCAAATTTTACATGGATAAAATTTCATTTCAGCAGTGCACAAGAATATTTCACAAAGATCTACTACTGAGTTTCTTGAGATATGATTTATGTTTTTATTCTCCCTTTTATTCAGGAACAGAATTAACAGAAACAAAAAGATGCAGAACGAAACAAATATAGAAGTACACATCAATGCAACATACAAAAAGTGTGCTCCTGCTTTTGTCTTAACCCCTAGCTGTTATATGGTGCTTTTCATCTTTAGACCTCAAAGTGCTTTACTGTAAGGATCACTGCACACATTTTACAGATTGAGAAACTGAGGCACAGAGGTGACATGACTTGCAAAGTCACCCAGGATCACTCAGCAGGCTAATGGCAGAGCGAGGAACATACTCCAGGTCTTAGGACTACAAAGTCCAGTGCTCTTTCCACTATGCTATGCTGTCGCCCATAAATTGGTTATGCAAGTTACTAATGTTAGTTGTGTAGTATAATCTCTCTTTCCCTAGCTCTTTATTTACAGGCAAGTCCAATTGCCAAAATGGAAGTGGAATTTTGGCAATTGACAACTGAAGTATTTTCAGTAAACTAGAAAAAAGTTTTTTTGACTGCCAAACTAAAATAATTTTGGTTTCCAAAAAAGAAATGGTTTTGAAGTTTATAGTATACTGACAAAACCCCACGTTTTAAAGGAAACTGATTTTTTTGGTGAAAATTTCCATTACTCAAAAAGACTTTACAGCAGATTTTCAAGCAGCTCTACTCATTCATTTTTCTAATGTTCATGCTATTAAAGAAGACATTTTTAAAGTGGTCATAGCTTATGCAACCAACTGTTCTGAGTGTAGGTCTAAGCTAACTGGTTTTAAACCAATTTCTAACTAGTAGAGATTGGGATGAGACCTATGTGGGAGCATATTATCCCTGCTGTGGGAGTCTTACACCTTTCTTTGAATCATTTAGTACTACTCACTGACAGAGACAGGATCCTGGACTGGACAGACTTTGTGTCTGACCCAGGCAATTCCTATATTCAAAAATGGCTGTCCAACAGCTGTAGTGTGATTCAACCCTGGATTTAGGATAAACAAGGACATTCCTTTATGGGAATGCCTTGTAACGTCTGCTAGAATTTAATCAACTTTCTACAAGTTTTAACCATCTTGTAGGATTGAAGGGAGAATGATCCCTTTTATAAAATGGCTCAAAATTCCTGACTGGTGTTGATTAATACAGTGATGAGCAGTGATCTGCTTTTTCTGCTCAGTTGTTCATACTATTGTTACTTCATCCTCCTAAAACTGCATGCTCTGTTTCCCTGGTGCATCCACTTGTTGCATCCTGTTAATAATGAATCTGCATGTTTTAGAATATTGTTAACTACCCATTCACTATTCTTGGCTTCATGTGTGCTACATTTTACAAGATTTTTCCAGAAAGGTTGCTCAAGAGAGGATTATCTTTGAATAAATGCATGCAAGAGAGGATAGAATTCAGATCCTTGTTTTTAACAACCAAAAAGTGAAAGCTGAGTATTGGCCAGTTGTGGGCCCATTGTAAGCAATGGGCATTTTGCCATTGACTTCAATGGTATCGATGGGCTTTAGGTGAGAAGTATTATCTTGTGTCTCTTTCTTATATATTTTTATTTGAGTTAATTCATGCTATTACACACAACCTAGTCATTTAATATTTAAAAACATGTAACAGGCCCGATTCTGCTCTGTCTCACTACAATGAGAACAGAGTTTTCCTAAAATACATAAAAAATAGAATCAGTAAATGGACATTGCTTTTTGTCATTAGTTAAATATAAAATGCTAGGCAGAAGACCCCATGGATTTACTTTTGTATTGATATTGTATTGTTTACTGTGGTGACCAGGATCCAAATCCCTTTGACTTCCATCAGAAGTTTTACCTAAGAAAGACTGAGTAAAGGTGAATATAGACTCTAAGAATTTGTTCTAGGAGTATAGTCCATTTGTAGCACTCATTGATATCTTTAATCTTTCTAACTACAAATAAATATTAGGAAAAACCCAGCAGACACAAGAATCAAAGAGTGTACATGCGTGCATATACATACACAAACCTGAGGACTATCAATCCAGCTCCGGGCTCTCACACACAATGCTTAATTACTTGTATATACTTTAGAAAGAGATTTTCACACACAGACTAGGATTAGATGCAATTTCTCATAGAGACTTATATATGTTTATTCTTTAACATACATTATGCCACACGTCCTTGTAATTTTTAACCAGGAAAGTTAAAAAAGCAAACAGGATGTTAGGAACCATTAAAAAAGGGATAGAGAATAAGACAGAGAATATCTTATTGCCCTTATATAAATCCATGGTACGCCCACATCTTGAATACTGCATACAGCTGTGGTCTCCTCATCTCAAAAAAGCTATACTGGCATTAGAAAAGCTTCAGAGAAGGGCAACTAAAATGATTAGTGGTTTGGAACTGGTCCCATATGAAGAGAGATTAAAGAGTCTAGGACTTTTCAGCTTGGAAAAGAGGAGACTAAGGGTGGATATGATAGAGGTTTATAAAATCATGAGTGGTGTGGAGAAAGCGAATAAGGAAAAGTTATTTACTTGTTCCCATAATATAAGGACTAGGGGCCACCAAATGAAAATAATGGACACCAAGTTTAAAACAAATAAAAGGAAGTTCTTCTTCACACAGTGCACCTGTGGAAGTTCTTGCCTGAGGAGGCTGTGAAGGCTAGGACTATAACAGGGTTTAAAAGAGAACTAGATAAATTCATGGAGGTTAAGTCTATTAATGGCTATTAGCCAGGATGGGTAAGGAATGGTGTCCCTAGCCTCTGTTTGTCAGACGGTGGAGATGAATGGCAGGAGAGAGATCACTTGATTATTGCCTGTTAGGTTCACTCCCTCTGGGGCACCTGGCATTGGCCACTATCGACAGACAAGATACTGGGCTGGATGGACTTTAGTCTGACCCAGTAAGGCCATTCTTATGAGAGGATCTGTGATTTCTTTAAAAAAAAAAAATGTTAAGTCAAAGCTCCATCAGCTATGTATGCCTGCTAGACTAGACAGCATTGCAAGGAACATTCCTGTACTCATCAAGACATTACTAATTCTGTGGTTGGATTTTCGAAAGAACTCAAGCTCAATCCCCATTATTTTTGTTTAATCATTATGCAAGAGAAAAGATCTTCAAAAGCCGATAAAGGGAAAATGGAGCAAAGTATAAGCATGAGGCTGCTAGTGGAAGGTTAGTGGATTTACTTGCTCTTCTTTCTGTTGGCAAAATGCACAGACCTTTCTTTCCTTTTTTAAGGCAATGAAGGGAAGAAGTAAGGTGAATCCAGACATCCAATTTTCTTAGATTTACTGGGCATCTCTTTTTCTTAAATAAAGCATTTCTGGTAACTCAAACACAAGTTCAATCTTTCAACTCTAGTTTGAGTATGAGATGCAGGCACATAATACATTTATGTACACTGACAGCTGTAAAAAAATTGTCATTATGAACAGATGCTCCTATCAGACTTCATGGTAGAAAGATGACAGGTTTATTTTTTTTCCTTCTTCCTGGTAAAGCTGTTTTCACACATAAAATGAAAAGGAAAAAGAGAATATCACTCTGAGTTCTTGCTAAGAGGAACTAGGGATTGAAGACTGGCCTACATATATTCCATTGTTGGGATTTATTCCAGCTGAATAATAATGTCACTTTCCTCACTGGAACGCTATTTCTGTAATCTTGTTTTTGTATAAACAGTGGAAGGAAAATAAACTTTAGATGTCACTGTCTGTTGATAAACCTGATTTGTGTAGGAAAAAGTGGGAAAGGGTATGTGAAATGAATGGATGAACCCATTTCTAGCTAAAATTGGGGGTTCTTCCACAGCTTTCAAGCAAAGCAAGAGTGATTGTGGCATGCTCAGCAAGATTAGAGAGGCTACAAAAACAGAAAACCCAATAATAATGGGGGATTTCAACTATCGCCTTATTGGTTGGGAACAAGTCATCTCAGGACCAGATGCAAAAATAAAATTTATAGACACCATTAACAACTGTTTCTTGAGGCAGCTAATCCTGGAACCCACAAGGGGAAAGGCAAATCTTGATATAGTGCTAAGTTGTGCACAGGATCTGGTCCAAGAAGTGAATATAGTTGAAACACTTGGTAATAGCAACCACAATGTAATTAAATTTAAACATCCTTGGGAAAGGGGAGGGGAAATACCAAAGAAACCCACCACAGTATCATTTAACATCAAAAAGGGGAATTACACAAAAGTAAGGAGGCTAGTTAAGCAGAAATTAAAAGCAACAGTCACAAGAATGAAATGCCTGCAATCTGCATGGAAATGTCTTAAAAATGCCATAACAGAGGCTCAAATTATATGTATGCCAACAAATAAATAAAAGTAAACCAATAACAGAGAGAGAATCAAAAATATGCTGCCACCACTAAATGGAGTAAGAGAGGTGATTAGAGGCAAAAAGAAATTCTTTGGAAGTCAAATCCCACTGAGGAAAATAGAAAGGAACAAACTCAGGCAAGTCAAATATAAAAGAATAATTAGACAAACCAACAAAAAAATTGAGGAGCACAAAAGACACAAAAATTAAAAGTAATGTTTTAAAAGTATGTCAGAAGCAAAAAGCCTGCCAAACAATCTGGGGGGGCCACTGGACAATCAAGGTGCTAAAGGAGCACTAAAAGAAGACAAGGCCATTGCAGAGAAACTAAATTAATTCTTTGCATCAGTCTTCACTGAAGAACGTGTGTGTGGAGATTCCCACACCCGAGCAATTCATTTTAGGTTACAAATCTGAGGAATTGACCCAAACTGAGGTGTCAACAGAGGAGGTTTTGAAACACATTGATAAAAACAATAAATAAGAAGTCACCAGGACCAGATGGTATTCACCCAAGAGCTAAAGGAACTCAAATGTGAGACTGCAGAACTACTGACTGTGGTATGTAACCTATCATTTAAATCAGCTTCTGTACCAGCTGAGTGGTGGATAGCTAATATGATGCATTTTTTTAAAAAAAGGCTCCGTACACGATCCTGGCAATTACAGGCTGGTAAGACTCATGCTCATCTAGTCCTGATTTCCTGTACATCACAGGCCACAGAACGTCATCCACCAACTCCTGTAATAAGAACCATAACCTCTGTCTCAGTTACTAGAGTCCTTAAATCATGATTTAAAGACTTCAAGTTACAGAGAATCCACCATTTACATTAATTTAAACTTGTGACTCATGCTCCGTGCTGCAAAACATCTCAGAGTCTCTGCCTGAACCCAAAAATTGTGATCAGTTATACCCTGAGCATGTGGACAAGACCCACTAATCAGACACCCAGGAAAGAATTCTCTGTAGTAACACAGAGCTCTCCCCACCTAGTGTCCCATCACTGGTCATTGGAGCGATTTGCTGCTACCAGTCACAAATCAGCTACATGCAATTGTAGACAGTTTCATCACACCATCCCCTCCACAAACGTATCAAGCTCAGTCTTGAAGCCAGTTAGGCTTTTTGCCCTTAATGCTCCCCTTGGAAGGCTGTTTCAGAACTTTGGTCTATCAGTGGCTATTAGCCAAGATGGTCAGGCATGCAATCCCATGCTCTGGCTGTCCCTAACCCTCTGACTGTCATATACTGGGACTGGACAACAAGGGATGGATGGATCACTAGATAAATTGCCCTGTTCTGTTTATTCCCTTTGACACATCTAGCATTGGTCACGGTTGGAAGACAAGATGCTGAGCTAAATGGACCATTGTTCTGACCCAGTATGGCCATTCTTGCGTTCTTATGACTAAAGTGATATTGCCAATGATGTTGGATGAGCCTCTAAACCTTTAGAGCTGAGACTTCAGTTTGGCTAAACCTCCAAAATTAAAGTCAACTATCTAAAGCTATTAAGTCAGAAAAATTGGACTGGAATGTCATGTAAATGGTGCTCTTGAATTGCCTGGCACTTTCCATCCTAACAGATACCTGTAACAAATAATAATACCTGAAATAGAGCTGGGTGATTTTTTTTTAAATCAATCAATTAGTAAATTCAAAAAACAATGTAGTTTCAGATCAAGTTTTGATTGAATTTGGCAAATAGTTTCAGCCAATTGGAAACAAAAAGACATTTTCTAGTGAAACATTTTGACTTTGCTCCAAAACATTTAGTTTAGAAATTTATGTAGATTTTTTTTTTAAATTAAAAACACACCTACAAATATAACAAAACAAAAAACTAGAAAAAAAATTGTTTCTGGTCAAAATGAAGAGAGTGGCCAAATCAAAATCCATTAAACTGGAAAATCAATGATTCACGCAGCTCTACTTGGAAGTGCCAAAGTGTATGGAAAAACCTTATAGCTACCTGAACATTTCAGAAACTCAACCTTTTTGTCTTCTCCCCAATCTCCACTGCCCCTCCTACTTCATTTCTAGAAATGTGTAAAGGTTCAGAGTTGGGGGCGGGTGAGTAGAAAGTAGGAAAGAGATGCTTTTTGGAGGGGTGTGAAGGAGTGCAGGTGTTTTTTTTTCAATTTGCTTATAAATCAAATGTCAGACTAGGATTTTTAAAATTTTTTTTTAGAGAAACCATTTCACAATATAAACACCCATATATCGTCAGTAAGGACTGACAGCTTTGCTTGGCTTGTGACATATCTTTACATCTCAGCAAATGGCCTTCTCACTTTGTTCTATTACCCCTACCCCCCTTTTTTTCCTTCAACATCAGTGATTTAGAGAATGCTATTAGCTTCAATGGGAGTTGGATCAGGGCCTTAATAAATAACACCCAAGTATGAATACACATATATGCCCTGTTCCTAGGCTACCAAATTTTTCCCAACTAGTAATAATTGAGTTCCAACCAAAAATGTGCTGCTGTTTCTCTCGAACCATCCAACAGTTTTTATGTAATTTTACTCTTTTATAGAAGATATTATTTCTCCCAGTTTAGCAAATTTATCAATTCCAGAGGTTTTATTACACTTGGCAACAAGAAATAACTATACATAATAAAAATCTGAAAACACCATATCTTGAAGTGCATCAGGAACATGTAGAAACCTGTAATTGTAGCTCAGTGATTTGATTACATTGTGTTTATTCAATTACTTTAGCTTACTGTTATACTCCCACTCCAGCACATTGATAAGCATCACATAATTATAGCAATGCAAGCCATGCCACTGTTAGTTAATGGTCCTCCAGCATTACAATTATTTTGCCTTGTTGGGGCTTCTATAATGCACATAGATGAATGCAAAAATTCCTCTGTGTTGAAACTTGACATACATGCTAATGTCAGCCTAGCAGATATTTTTCTGCTTCAAAATTTAAAACAATCGGTTGAGAACCGGAAGCCCATTCAAGTCAATGGCAAGACCTTCATTAATTTCAGTGGACTTTGGCTCATGCTCTAAAGTAAGCCCAAGGTCTAAACTGGCTTCTAAGAGGAAAGATCCGAATGGAGGACCCCACTCCCTTTTCACTTCGGGGGCACTGCAGGAAGCCATCATGGTCCAAAAAACCAGGAGAGGCTAGCCAATGAAACCAGGGGATCCACTGATTCCACACATTTCTACAGCAGTCTCCACTGGCAGAGCTCTTCTGGAACCCGGCTGGATTTTAAAGCTGCCCACTCCTGGCATATGATTGTTTCTCTACAGTCTATCTTCAGCCCTAAGACATATGTGTGGAGTGCGGGGGGAGGATGTAATTTATCTCTCTCTCTGCCACTTCAATTCGTCTGGCCCTATACATACAGTGAAAGCTGCACTAAAAACCACCCGTCTCCAGTGACCACTGTAATGATGCAGAGCTGCTCTGTAATAAGTTATGAGTAGTGTGTGTGTCCTGGATGTTGACTGTACAACTATGTTGGTTTAGTCTGACGGAGGGGTTGTAAGATAAAGGTGCAGAAGTTAAACACCCCTCAGCAAATTTCAGGGTTGAGTGGTACCATGCATAAACCTTCAGCTCTGAGGATTCTGGCTTGACCTGCTGAACTAATGTTGAGAAGCAAGGTAAACGTGCAGGAACCAGGAGGAACGAAGGAACTCTCTCTGGGTAAAGATGTTGGGGAGTGATTTAAACTGCCACAGGCACCCCCTCAGCTGTGACACAGGCATGCCAAAGTCACCGTCACAGGATGGGCTTTAGGTGAGGTAGATGTGTGTAGACTGTGGTACTGAAAGTCCCCCCTCCCGCAACTGCTTTGTTCCTATTGTTACAATTAAAACAGTGCTTTGGTTTGAGAAGGCTGTTCAGTTGCTCTATTCACTACTGGTCACATATTCCCAAAGCGAAGAAACACAGGTATCAAGCCCAGTCAGACCTGCTGGGTAAGCAAAACGGATACATAGTGTACTGTAGCCTAGGGCCTGGTGTAAGATTAGGGGAATTGCGAAACTCCATCCCAGTAGAGGGAGAGGCCCAGGGCCTGACATGTGAGGAGTGTACTAAGAGAAAGCACACAGGGGACAGAGGGACAGTTAGGCCTTTAACCTTGCCAGCCACTTTAAAGGATCAGGTAATAGGCTGATACAAGCAGAGCTGGAACAATGATACACCCACCAGGAGAGAGACCCAACACAAAAGGGTGGATTTGCTTTGAGTAGGATTATCTTTGAATTTACCCCACTACAGAAGGACAGAAGAGACATCTGCCAGAAGAGCTAAGGCATGATAGCTGGATGACATCAGCGGGTGCCTGTCCCTTGAAGGCATCCTGTCCCATGACGTACTGGATTTGGCTTAGGGCGGGCATCATAGGGGCAGATGGCATGTTTGCAGGCTTCAAAGCTGTGCTTAACAGCATAATAATGTTTTAGGGGTTTTTTTAGTTAGTCCTTATGCCTATTCAGTGTCACTTAGGATTATCAGCTTGCAACAACTATCTTGTTACATCCAACTAAGTGGCTGAAAATGCCTCATAAGTTTAATGCATTAATAAGATGTAATTATAAATTATTTGTATAATTATATACAATTATAATTGCTTTATATTGCTTAATTCCCTTTTTCAGACACCGAACCTTAAACATCCAATACTTAATGAGCATGCATCACTATCGTCACTGACTCAGTGTTCTTAATATATCAAGGTTTGTTGGAGAATGAACACTGTAAGGCATATAGCAACTGTTGCTGTAGAATATATTGAATTCACTCTGGGCCTTTTCAAAATGCTGTGATACAAAATGTTGCATGGTCATTGAATTCTCGTTTGTCACAGACAATGTAACTGTTTAACTACTGGTCTACTTGTCAGTAGTAATGGGAATGGGAGGTTATTGTGAACTGTAAGGTCAAGAACAACTCCAGTCTGTTCAGCTTTTAAAAGTTATGAAACTCTTTCTATAAAGATTGCCCAAAAACACAGTACCTACAATCTGCTCCAAGCTATGAATGTTTCAAAAGGTTTTGCTAGAAGCTGCAGATTATGGCAATATTAGTCTGTGTAGATGAACCCTGAAATTGTACTATTTCTAGCTAGGGCAGCCGTGTCATTTAGACAGCTCTACTGTATATTGAGCCTTTTTAGGGCACCGTTCCAGATGGCTGCCTGTTTTTTGTTGATGCTCAGGTATTGCTGAAGACTGTCAATTCTCTGCTATGCCTGAAAGTAATAAACACAGCAGACAGGGCTTTTTTAAAAAAGTATTAAAACCTTCTTGTAGACTGGCTGAAGGATGGCAGCAATGCAATTGGGGCATTCTGCACTGAGACATTAAGCTTCATTTTGTCAAAGGGTCAATGGGTATATATTTTTCATTATGCAAGCTTTAATGAATCAATGACATCCCTATTTATTATTTAACTACCATTTTAAAAATGACCCTAGTGACTATTACTACTGAGTTTGTATATTTATAGTGAGTGAGCATCATTGCACAATTCCCCTTCTGTTTGTCTGTCTTTTTTTAATGTATATATTCACAGGCCTTGATTCTGCAATCAAATCAGCGCGGGTAGACCCTTGTGCCCACAAGTTCTTTTAATTTCAGTGGGGCTTATGTGGGTGCATGGATCTGCTGAGACTGCTCTGACTGCAGGATCATATACAAGAGCCACTTCCTTCAGTATTAACTTCCCAAGTCTGTCTGAATGCATTCATGATTTTTCTCCATTGATTCTGTTGTGGATGGTACCAAAACCCAGCATGTTGTAGATGTGAAATCCTGGCTTGATCCTGCAAGGTGCTGAGCAATTCCTAGAACAGCAGAGTACCTCAACTCCCTTTGACTTCATATGGTCTATACACAACCAAACCTGACATTCTCAATTCGTTGAATAAGTGAACTTCTCTGCTGACCTTAAAAAAAAACCCACACCTCTCCATGTCTTTTTTTCTGAGCCCAGACGTCCATTCACCACTGTGATGCTTCCCAAGGTTACTCAGGATTATGAAGCATCCTGCTAACACCTGCCCTTAGTGTGAGGAAGCCTTGTCTGTACCTGCCACGGGTTAGCTCCCTGACTGTCAGCCACAGGCAACAAGCCCTTCCCTGTCAGCCCACGCAGGTGCCACTGTCCTTCATGCAAGCTAGTAATAGGCACATCCCAACCCCTAAGTGTCCCCCCTCATCCACTGGGCACTCAGAGAATTATCAGAGCCTCTGTTCCCAAAGGAATAATAAACCAGAGCGTACTAGTTAGACCTTAGAACACAGATCTGCTTAACATGCAGCACTTAGATTTGTTTATAGAGAAAGCTCGGATAAATTTATTAGCAGATATTCAGATGATAGCAAACAGAAATATTGGCAACAAATGGTTACATATACAATTAAACCATAACCCATTCTAGAGCCTAAACTCAGCTAACAAGATGCCTCTTGTCTAATAAGGTATTGCTTACCCAAGAATCCTTCTCCTAGTGTTTTGCAAACAGGATGGCTGAGCCCCTCCTTTCAGGAGATCAAGCCCACTGGCAAATTGTCTCCTCCCGATTAAGGATGCCAGGGCATCCTTCTGCACCCCTGGATATATTAGGCCAGTCTTCTGTTCTCCACAGGGTTCCCCCTTCCCCCGCTATTTACCCCTTCCTATTAATTTTCCTTCTGATGTCCCCACAATCTCCTCATTGGCATTTGACTCAGTGTGCTAATAGACTTCTATTATAATGGTCAGCTAGGGAGATAAGTGTCTCCCACCTTCTGTTTGGAGTTGGTCTCAATGCAAGCTATCTCTCGGTGACCTGCCCTTAACTACAAGGCTTTAATGTAATTTCCTATATATATATATATATATATATATATATATATATATAGCCTTACATATTATGTGCACATACATTTCACAGCAATTATGATGACCTGTGTGACACAGGCTTTCAGTAGAGACCTTACAGGGCACTCTGGTGAACTAAAATGTGAACACCAGATCCAGGGGATCCCTGTAACCCTTGTGCATCCTTGTGCTGTCTATTAGCGGTCAACAAGAGGTCCTTGGCTCACACCTACTGTTCAGTGGATGATTCACTTCATTTCAACCATTGATATTACAGCCTGCAGAAGAACTGGCGATGAGGGCATGGTTGGCTTTCACCTTTGATGTCAATGCCATCACTCTGAACTGAGCAGTTTGAAGTGTAGTAGCAAAGGATAGACACGATACAAGGGACAGAGGCCAGGAAAGGGGTAAAAGCAGTACTCAAAGAGCGGAAGGAAAAAAAGAAATAAATAAAGGCTGGTGGCGAAGGAATAGAGTGACAACTGAGGAGAAATGAGAGGGTGGGCTCTAGGATCTTTCAGCAAACATGTAATGTTTATGTGAGATGATGGTAGGTTAGAAAATGTGATTGAGGGGAGAGATAGAGTAGCAATCATGGGAGAAGTGTTATAGAGCAAATGAGCAGTGATCATGCCTATCATGGAGCTGGCAACTGGCTAGTTTTTTCATGAATGTCTTTAAAAGATTTCGTTTCTAGTGAAAATTATCCACTGACAATGTTACCATTTTCTGCCCAGCTCTAGTAATTATAGAAGCATTCTAAGATGAACCCCGAATAGCAAAAGCATCAATGGTGCTTTGCGTCTGATCCTAGAGCATCAGGAAAGTGAGACCACATCTATGAAGTGTTTAAACCTAATACTTTTTTTATTTGTTCTGTTTTTCCCCCAACTTACCACTTTTTCAAGCTTGTCAGCAAAACATATTGTACCTGGACAGCTTTTCTATTATTCCTGCATATCTCCATTGACTTCATTCAGGCTGCATATGTGTATCTGAGGGCAAAACACATCCCACTGCATTCAGCCAAGTGTTAAATATCTAATAGAGACCTTTCTAGTCTCATAGAACTATCTTCTAGGCAATGGATTGAAAGTGGACTGTAAGTTTTGTCAGTGGAAGAGAAGTGAATGGAAGTTCTGGTAGTTTAAGGAGGACCTAGCAGTTAGAACAATTACATGATGTTTGATTTGAGTCTATTCAAATATCCCATTTGGGGGATATTATTTTTGTCTCAGCTTGACACTAACTGAAAAAAGACAGATGAAAGAAGTGTTCCAACCTAATCATACAAGAAAAAATGGAGTGTTGCTTTTAAAGGATAAAGAAAATTTAAGTTATTAAAATCCCTTCTCTATGAAAGGTACCTCACCTTTTAATATCTTGGATACCAATAACTTGCCCATTACTTAAAATCATTACAAGTGGATATAAAGTTATATTAAATTCCTCTTCAACACTGTGAAAGAACTGTTAGATGGACCTCTAATATTCCTCCAGTCCATTAGAAGTGACTGAAATGTTAGGATATACTTTTTCTAATAGACTAGGTTAGAGTCACCAAAAAGATCACAAGTATAGCTGGCATGACCATGGAACCCTTGCTAATGTGAAATGGCCTTCTTCATAAAAAGTAGTCCTACAGGAGTTGTTAGTCAAGAATTGATTCACGTGAGTAAAGATTGGGATTTAATTTGAATCATTGAGTAGATTCTTTTCCTACTATCTCAAGGCAGTATTTCTCACTGAAATAATAAATAATATTATTGGCTCAAGCCAATAGAGTTATGTTTTACCCTTAAAAGTATTATTTGTAATTGATTTTGGAATAGCTTGAGCTGCTTGATTTCTATGATTAGCCAAGCATTTCAACTCGTGCCATCCAAACGTCTCAACCAGAAAAAAATCTCAGAACAACATTCCTGATTAATAGCCAAATATCCATAAATGAATAAATGGAAGAATGAATTAATAAAACTTCTATGGATTTTGTCTTCTGATAAACTTGGAAATATTTTGGAAACTCTTCGGTTGCCTGAAACTAATTTTATTTCACTCCATATGCTTTAAATTAGATTATTTCTTAAGGCAGGGATTTTCAAAAGTGCTTAAGGGAGCTAGAGGGTTTAATCTGTTAAATCAGATTTAAAAAGATACCAACAAGACCAACTGCACATCACAAATTCACAACAAATCTCATCCCAACTGTGATTGGAACTGATATTTCCCTCTTCGGGGATAAGAGTATATGTATTATGCCTGCAACAAAAGAACTGAGAAAAGAAAGAATTGTCTGTGACAAGAAAAGAAAAACGCTGAATAATATGTAGGTTTGTTGAGAATGGATTAAATATTTATGACAGAATCAGTACATGGAAAAAAATAGTAGTGATTACCTTAGTAGGATGGCATAGCTTTTCTGTCACCAGCCATGTTTGATCTGCCTTCAGGCAATTTTAATAGTAATTTAAAAGTACAACGTACTCATCAGTTTATGGCAGGCACTCATTTTAAGACACTACATAAAATGATATGAAGCTCTTAAATCCTCAACCCCAAATACATTAGTGATTTCTGCTTAAGCATTTATAGTGGCATACTTCTCCAATTTGTAAAACATGGGGCTCAGACGTAAACAACTTATCCTGAGCCCCTTTTTACTGTGATGGGTTACTTTCCTATTTATCCTCTGGATACAGAAATATATGCCTCAGTTTATTAAGCAGTTTAATCATCATTGTACCTCTTTTCAAGCACCAGCTAAATTGCTGTAATATACAGATAGGCTGACATGTGGAAGTGATGCATCAAATCTTGCACTTTAGGAAACAGTTACAACAAAGCATTCACAAGGGGCCTATTAGAGTTTTTTTTATGAAAATGTATTACTTAACGTCATTCTTTTGACTGATGATGTCAGCAACCTACT
Organism: Chrysemys picta bellii; assembly: GCF_011386835.1. Classification (NCBI taxonomy): domain Eukaryota; kingdom Metazoa; phylum Chordata; order Testudines; family Emydidae; genus Chrysemys; species Chrysemys picta. The sequence continues at coordinate 115,460,974 of NC_088796.1, forward strand.
TTAGGCCCATGTGGTATTCCCTTGATGGCAATGGCGCTTTTTGTGGGTGCAAGGTTCAAGCAAAGTGTATATGAATGCAGGATGCGAGCCTTAGTTATAAAAAAAAAAAAAAATCACTTGGTTCTTCCAAAAACAACAAGGAGTCTGGTGGCACCTTAAAGACTAACAGATTTATTTGGGCATAAGCTTCCATGGGTAAAAACCTCACTTCTTCAGATACATAGAATGAAAGTTACGGATGCAGGCATTATATACTGACACATGGAGAGCAGGGAGTTATGTAACTTTCACTCTACGCATCTGAAGAAGTGAGGTTTTTACCCACGAAAGCTTATGCCCAAATAAATCTGTTAGTCTTTAAGGTGCCACCAGACTCCTTGTTGTTTTTGTAGATACAGACTAACATGGCTACCCCCTGATACTTAGTTCTTCCAAGATACTTTGGAAGAGTGAAAAATAATATATTCCAGCTGTTTCCACACTTAGCGATACTCTTGGATTTACATGGATCTTTGATGACTACTGAATTTTCCACGGAATAACCAATAAATGTGTTGCTTGACAAACTCATTGATCATTTGCAGATCTATATTTTGGAGTGGAATAAGGTATGTGCTGAAAATCCAAGCCAATTCATGTTTCCACAAGGAAGCACTTTACTGATTCTAAAATAGAAATAGTTACATCCAGTATTGTTATCTCAGCCTCATTGCTTAAGATGCTTATGAAGATAACGTGATGACAGTAATTTAATCATAACAAATTCCAAAGCCAGTCACATATCAGAAGCCTAATAGAGCCATATTTGTTTTCCATAAGCTTTGCTCCTTTTTGTTCTTCATTTCATTCTCCCTCGCTTTTTGACTATTCTCAAACTATTCCATTAATGCAATCAAAATTACATTATATATAATAATCTTAGGAGGGACAATTATGGGAATGGAAATGAAAAAGCCCCAGAAAAGATGTGGATTACTAGAGAGAAGCTGTAAAGAGAGTAATTTTGGTGATCTATTTAACAGTATCAAAGTGTTTTTCCTCTCACTGAAAGCACTCTCTCTCTCTCTTTTTCTTTAACTCCCATAAATGCTTTTAAGACTTTCTTTGGAAAACCCGTCATTTTCAAAGTACCCTTAAGAGCATGTAATCCCTACATAATTTGAAAAAAAAAATTGCACTTTTCTAAAATAATGGCAATTTTCTAGGTAACTAGTTTATACAATAAGGAAATGCCTCAGACTTACTTTGAAAAGGGTAATGCAGTGCAGATGGACACCATATGCCATACTTTGGAGTATATTACCAGCAAAAATAGAAATACAGAAATTAATGTGCATTAGACAGTAAATCAATACTCTTATCAGGAAAAGAAGAAGAAAGCTTCCTAATATCTGAAGTCTGAATACAGTCAGGAAGAAAGTGCAATATCAGACCAAGGCTTTTAAGCCTTCCCAAAAAACAACTGTAGTAATTAGGGTGTCCTGGTGGTCTCAAAGATGACGTACAGTATGTGAAGACAACAACAACAACAAAAAAAGACCATGAGCTCCTGATGCAAAGCCCCCTGAAATGAATGGAAAGGCTCCCATTGTCTTCAATGTGCTTTGGATCAGGCCCAAATGAAATTTGAACCTGACCTACCACAAGAGCTGGCTGAATAGATTGAACTAAATGAATTGATTAATCCGTTCAATTTCTTTTTATGTTCATGAACCTGAGTAAATTGCAGTTCTCTCAAGATGTATTCACTATCCAAAATTAGTTACTGAACAATTGGTGAACATAATTCTTGGGCTGTAGGTGGTTTGTCAAAAAAGCATCTTGCAGATGGTTTAGGCCTACCAGTCCAGTTTCTGTCACTAGCAAAAGACGAATAATAGAAAAAAAGCAGTCCCAGAGAACGCCAAGGAAGATAGGAAACACAGCAAGAGGGAGAAAAATGGAAAGAAGGCAAGTTCTATGGATCTTCAAAAATGGACAATTGTTTCCATAGTGACTAGTACATCACACACCTATTTAGGTACATCACAACAGTGGATACCTTTTTTTGATTGGCTAGCCCATTACACTCACGGTTGACAAGTTGAATAATCCTTCTTGTCAAAAGCTTAAGTAGGTGTGCATGTGAATTTGGGAAAACATTCTAATTGATACTGACATACATTATTTCTCCCAGTAAACGCACTCAGACAGAGGACCAATATTTGCATCTGAAGCTTGATTCTTCATTACATTATTCCACTTACCCACCATTGTAATGCCACTGTAATAATATGAAACCTGGTGTAATAGGGTAAGGCATTAGAACCCAGGTGTGAGTACTAACTCTAGATTTGATAGCTTTTAAAGGTTTACATGCAAAAATGAAATTGGGGAGAGAAGATGTTGAGATGTACAAAATGTTGAGATGAAACCTTCAGGGCATAATTAGTGACGTGCCATCATCTCCTGATTGTTTCACTGGACGGATATGATGATACATGTGCCAAAATGCATAATATGCAGACCCCATACATGCAGGTGCAAACAAATATCATCTCTACATCAATACCTAATATGTACCAAAAGAGATTAAAGGGCAAATTAAACAACACTGCGTAGACCCACTAAGCATAACTAAAGCTACAGATCTGTAAAAAGTACAATACACATTCCTATGTACTCTAGGATAGATTGGATTTTTCAGAATTCTGTTATGGAGTCGGTGAATGGTACCATGAAGTGGCTCATTAGAATACTGTAAACATACTGCACATATTTTGAGTACCCAAACATCAATGCATTTGGGGAAAAAAAATCACGCTACATTTGACTTATTAAAGCAGAGGTGGGCAAACTACGGCCTGCACACTGAATTCGGCCCCTCGGGGCTTTGGATCTGGCCCGTGGGATTGCCCCCCAGGGCGCCATGGGCCTTGAGCCGCTCTCAAAAGCAGCCGGCACCATGTCCCTGCGGCCCCCGGGTGGCGGCGGCGGGGGAGAAGACAGACAATTCCATGCATTGCCCTTGCCTCCAGGCACCGCCCCCCGCAGCTCCCATTGGCTGGGAACTGGGAACTGCGGCCAATGGGAGCTTCGGGGGAGGTACCTGGAGACGTGGCAAGGACAGAGCACGCGGAGCCCTCCTTCCCTCCTCCCCCGGGGGCCGCAGCGCTTCCTGGAGCAGCGCGGGGCCGGGGACAGGGAAGGTATGCAGGGAGCCTGCCCTGGCCCCGGTGTGCGCTGCTGCCACCCTGGAGCCTCTTTATGTAAGCGGCGCAGGGCCAAAGCTCGCACCCATCCTACACCCCGCCCCCCAACTCCCTGCTCTAAGTCCCCTGCCTGCACCTCACACCCCTCCTGCACCCCAACTCCCTGCCCTCAGCCTCCTGCCACACCTCGCACCCCTCCTGTACCCCAACTCCCTGCCCCGAGCGCCCTGCTGCACCCCTGTGCATCCCAACCCCCTGCCCTGAGCCCCCTGCTGCACCCCGCACCCCCCCTGCACCCCTGCCCTGAGCCTCCTTCTGCACGCTGCACCCTTCCTGCACCCCAACCCCCTTCCCTGAGCCCCCTCATACACTCCACACCCCTCCTCTGCCCCAATCCCTTGCCCTGTGCCCCTTCCTGCACACCACACCCCACACTCCCTCCCACACCCCAACATACAATTTCCCCACCCAGATGTGGCCCTCAGCCCAAAAAGTTTGCCCACCCCTGTATTAAAGAAAGACTACTACTCACTATATTTCAGCAGTGCACAGGCTTCATGAAGCAGATGGATAACAAAATTATGGGAACTTAAAAATGGAAGTTTTAACATTTAAAAACTACCAAAACACTTTTCTGCTCAGGCTTTGGAAAGGTAAGGTAAGAAAAATGGAGGAAGATAATGTTACTGCTCTTGCTGAAGGAGTAAAATATTGTATAGGCTGCCAAGTAAGAGGGGCAACTTACAAGGCACATGGAGGCAAGTTTCTCAAACACACTAAAGGCCACATTTGAAAAGCTTCTGTGACCAAGATTTGGCCCCTACTTAGACATATCATGGTATTTTACCATGTGATAAAGACTGTGTGAAATCCTGGCAATACTGGGTATGTCTACACTTCAATTAGACACTCATGGCTGGCTAGTGCCATCTGACTCAGGCTCATGGGACACAGGCTAAGGGGTTGTTTAACTGTGGTGTAGACATTCAGGCTTGGACTGCAGCCTGAGCTCCGAGACCCTCTTACCTTGCAGAGTCTTAAGGCATGGCTCCAGCCCAAGCCCAAACAGCTACACCACAGTTAAGCAGCCCCTTAGCCCGAGATTTGCGAACCCGAGTCAGCTGGCATGGGCCAACCGTGGGTTTTTAATTGCAGTATAGGCTCACCAATGGAAGTAAATGGAAGTTTTGTTGTTGACTTCAACAGAACTAGGATTTCTCTCTTTACACCAAACTTTATTCTTTTTTATTTATTTAAATACTGACAGATACTCCTGCTAAAAGTCATAGAAAAAGCAACTTTGATTAAGAAAAATTGTGAAAACTTTGTTTAATAAACGTCAATGAGAGTTGGTAAAATATTATATTATATATATAAAAACAAATATTCTTTCACCGTAATTTCCAAAACAATTAGTGTTTCTTTCTATTAATGTTAATTTAGCTAAACTTCTTCATTATCATAATTGGGTATGTTCTAAATTGAAAAATTTCTGTTTCAAAATAGAAATATGTAATGAAATATAGCTCAGATGGCCAATCAAAACAGACAAAGCAAAAATGGAAAAGGAAAAATTACATGTAAAAAAAAATTTAGTTTCCATCAAAGTTTTGAAAAATTAAAGCACCTTAAAAAAAAAAGAAGAAGCATTTTTTGATTTTCAAATATTTAATTAAAAATTAGTATGGAGCTGGGCTGATCTGAGAATAGATCAGGAAGCAAAACCGTGACTCTGAACAATAACCATAATCTGCCTCCCAATTTACCACTGCTGCAGAGGGGACACACTGTACCAGCCCTATACACCTCTACCCTGTTATAACGCCATCCGATATAATATGAATTCGGATATAATATGGTAAAGCAGCGCTCCGGGGGGGAGGGGGCAGGGCTGCGCGCTCCGGTGGATCAAATCAAGTTCGATATAACGCGGTTTCACCTATAACGCGGTAAGATTTTTTGGCTCCTGAGGACAGTGTTATATTGAGGTAGAGGTGTACCTTGTGCAGCACATGTCCGCCAGCAAATTAGCACAGGTAGGGCCGGCTTTAGGCCGATTCGCCCGATTCCCCGGAATCAGGCCCCGTGCCTAAGAGGGTCCCACACCGGCGCCTAAGGGGGCCCCATGCCGGCGCCTTTTTAATTTTTACTCACCCGGCAGCGCTCCGGGTCTTTGGCGGCGGGCCCTTCACTCTCTTTATAAGGGATTTTAACTTATTTGAAGACTTATCAGGTTCCCCCTCAGTCTTCTTTTTTCCAAGACTAACCATGCCCAGTTTTTTAACCTTTCCTCAGAAGTCAGATTTTCCAAACATCTTGTATTTGTTGCTCTCCTCAGGACTCTCTCCAATTTGTCCACATCAGTCTTAAAGCAATTACCTCCCATGTCTTACATACAACAGTCCTTTTAATACACCACAGAACGATATCAATCTTTTTTGCCAGTGCATCAAATTGTTGGTTCAAATTCAGTTTGTGATTTACTATAACCCCAGAGATCCTTTCCTGCAGTCCTATTCCCTATTTTGTATCTGTGCATTTGATTTTTTCTTCTTTCCTAAGTGTAGTATTTTTCATTTGTCTTTCTTGGCACACACATTGCAGTGTGAAGTTTATATATCAGTCTTTTTTGATTCAGCTGATTCTTACGCCAACAGTTGGCTCAAGTTCTCCTAGGGAACTTGGGCCATTTTACACTTGAACTGTAAGGCCTCAGGTCCCCTTTGTTCCCCTTTTTAAAGATAGGCAGTACATATACTTTCTTCCAGTCCTCTGGGGCCTCACCCATCCTCCATGAGTTCTCAAAGGATATGTCTACACTGCAATTAGATACCCACAGCTGGCCAGCTGATTCAGGCTAGCAGGGCTCAGGCTAAGGGATTGTTTAATGGCAGTGTAGACATTCAGCTTCAGGCTGGGACCGGGATCTAAGACCCTGCAAGGTGGGAGAGTCCAAGAGCTCAGGTTGCAGCCCGATCCCCAACATCTTCACCACAATTAAACAGCCCCTTAGCCTGAGCCCTGCAAGCCCGACGCAGCTAGCATGGGCCAGCCACAGTTGTATAATTGAAGTGTAGACATACCCAAAGATAAATTGGTAATGGTGCTATTCTCTTCTACTCTTCCTTAACAATTTGACCATGTTTTCACTTTTTGATCTTCAGGTCACTAAAGAACTCCTGATGCAGTCATGTTAATCTCTTGCTATTCTTCTTGTCTTTTCTTTGCATTGGTATAGTTTACTATTGTGCCTTTAATATTGTCTCTGAGAGAATGCCAGCTGTCCCAAACTCCTTTCTCTCTTGAATTTTTTTCCCCATCGGAATTTACCTACCCATTCTGAATTTGTTAAAGTCAGCTTTCGTGAAGTCCTTTGTCCTTATTCTGCTGCTCTCACTCTTCTTCCCATAGAATCTTGAAATCTACCATTTTCATGATCACTTACCCACAAATGGTGTTCCACCTTCAGATTTGCTACCAATTCCTCCCTGTTAGTTAGAACCAAATCTAAAATGGCGGCCTCCAGGTTATTTCCTTCACCTTCTGAAATGGGAAGTTATCCAACACATTTCAAGACCATATTGGAGATTTTGGGTTTTGCCATATTATTGTCAATGGATGCCTGAGTAGTTAAGGTTCTATTTGTTTTGTAAAAAGGATGTGTTATTTGTCCTAGAAATGCCTCATCCACCTCCTCTTCATGATTTGGTGGTAGTAGACCTCTAACATGGCATCCCCCCCCCTATTTTTTTCACCTTTTATCTTTACCCAGAGACTTAACTGGTCTGCTACTCATCTCCTTCCGGAGCTCAGAACTTCACATCTTTCATTCAGAAATCAGCAATAAGCATTGGAGATAACAACATTAGTTAATAATAAATAATTTCATAGGAGGTAACAAGTTGCTATTAACATGTCTCACTAGAGTGTTCCCATGGAAACAAATGGATAGTAGTGAAACAGTCTAGGATACAGGCTCGACAGAAATTGCATGAGATCTTGTGATGGATATGAAATTCACACAGGTCACTACAATTTAATTTGCAATGTCACCAACCTATTCCTCACCTTCTATATTATTAACCATAGTAATGGGCTCATTCAAATCCCTCATTTTTTTAAAAACTTTCCAACACTGATCATCTCTCTCCACTCTCACTTATGCATCAGCTCATTTATTACTTGAATTGCTTTGTCTTATTTTGATCGGAGGGAAGCTAATCTCATCTTGTCATTTCACAAACCACTCTATACAATAAGAAAGTGCAACAGTAATCAGATCTCAGAAAATTTTGAGTCCTCGAGAATCTACTGGTTTATTTTACATTCGTTACAGCAGTCAGAGAGGGTCTGGGAAAATTCAGCCAAAAGATGAGACGGAAGACCCCCCATGCATACCAGTAAACTAACACACTGAAACATATTTCACAGCCATTGGCCTAAACCTAGGAATTATTTAATAGTAGCATTTGCTGTCATTTTTATCATAACCTCAGCAAAATGTTCACATTCCCAGAAGTGATGTTAAAGATGTAAAACAACATCCAATAACTGAAGGGTTACAATCAACAGGAGAAAAATGATGCACTAGTAACAGAATGTTGAAAGTTTCTAATGTGACTGTTCTCTTCCATAATGTCTTATTCCTCCCATTTTAGTACTACAGTAAAACTAGCCATTATAATATATTGGGATGAATAAAGTAACATCAGTTCAGCACTGAACAGCTGCCAACAGCCTTTATATGAGATAAGGGGATTTAGAGACTTCCTCCCTTTTACTATTTGTGTGTGATCACAGACATTCACATAATGCTATTATACACAGCTGGTGAAGGAAGCCTGCTGTAGTGGTCAAAACAGGTGGCTTGCATTAAGGATTCGTGGGTTCTACTCCTGGCTGTGCCACTCACTTGTGCATGACTTTGGATGAAATCACAAAGGGCCAGTTTGTGCTTGGGCCTGGTATATATGTCAAACCCCAAGTAAGTGCAAGAGGAATCCTCTGGTGGAGTAGAGAGGTTCCCAGACACCTGCTACTGTGCTGCTGTTGTAAGGGACATGTCCATAGAAAATCCTAGATGTGCTTTTCTGAAAGGGGAACCAGTCCTACACACAGCAGCTCCAGATTGGGAGAGCACAAAGGTGGCTACTATAAGGTGGGTGCATAACTGGCTGGATAACCGTACTCAGAGTTGTTATTAATGGTTCCCAATCCTGCTGGAAAGGCATAACGAGTGGGGTTCCGCAGGGGTCTGTTTTGGGACTGGCTCTGTTCAATATCTTCATTAACGACTTAGATATTGGCATAGAAAGTACGCTTATTAAGTTTGCGGATGATACCAAACTGGGAGGGATTGCAACTGCTTTGGAGGACAGGGTCATAATTCAAAATGATCTGGACAAATTGGAGAAATGGTCTGAGGTAAACAGGATGAAGTTTAACAAAGACAAATGCAAAGTGCTCCATTTAGGAAGAAAAAAATCAGTTTCACACATACAGAATGGGAAGAGACAGTCTAAGAAGGAGTACGGCAGAAAGGGATCTAGGAGTCATAGTGGAGCACAAGCTAAATATGAGTCAACAGTGTGATGCTGTTGCAAAAAAAGCAAACATGATTCTGGGATGTATTAACAGGTGTGTTGTGAGCAAGACATGAGAAGTCATTCTTCCGCTCTACTCTGGTTAGGCCTCAGCTGGAGTATTGTGTCCAGTTCTGGGCACCGCATTTCAAGAAAGATGTGGAGAAATTGGAGAGGGTCCAGAGAAGAGCAACAAGAATGATTAAAGGTCTTGAGAACATGACCTATGAAGGAAGGCTGAAAGAATTGGGTTTGTTTAGTTTGGAAAAGAGAAGACTGAGAGGGGACATGATAGCAGTTTTCGGGTATCTAAAAGGGTGTCATAAGGAGGAGGGAGAAAACTTGTTCACCTTAGCCTCTAAGGATAGAACAAGAAGCAATGGGCTTAAACTGCAGTAAGGGAGGTTTAGATTGGACATTAGGAAAAAGTTCTGTCAGGGTGGTTAAACACTGGAATAAATTGCCTAGAGAGGTTGTCGAATCTCCATCTCTGGAGATATTTAAGAGTAGGTTAGATAAATGTCTATCAGGGATGGTCTAGACAGTATTTGGTCCTGCCATGCGGGCAGGGAACTGGACTCGATGACCTCTCGAGGTCCCTTCCAGTCCTAGAATCTATGAATTCTATGCTACCTTTGCACACATTGCACTCCATCCAATCTGCCATGTATGCAGTTCAGCTGGACCCCAAGATCTAGCCAGGGATATCCAAATGTTGCAGGAAATTGAAGTTATGTCCAAGGCAGAAAGGGCTGTTGCAAACCGTCACCTATGAACTACTGGCAAAGAGACAGACCCTTTGAGCTACTATAATATGCAAGACTGGTTCAGATATTTTAACTTGGAAATTTTTGGTCCAGTCAGAAATCAAGAGTGGAGAGCAAGAAGAGACCCCCTAACCCCCCCCCCCCCCCCCCAAAAAGATGGTTGTAACAGGAATGCATCTGGATGAAACAAGAGGTACAGCATCTTGAATACTTGGGAAAGGAAAGAATCTATCAAGACTGAGTAAGGAAGACCCCACTAATCATTTTCCATGGTCAAGGAGAAGGAACCACGTGAAAGTCCCTTCTTGGTCTCAGACTACTACAGAAATGTTGACCCATGTTTTTTTCTTGACTATAGTCTCATTGATCAATCTTACCACTCCTTACGCAAGACTCCTGAACTTAAGGTAGCCTTTCAACATCTGAAACAATGTAGCCATTCACAGCCAGTCCAGTCCAGTCCAATGAGTGGGGTTCAGTGATTAAGGCACTTACAGAGGAGTTGTAACAACACCTATGTTCAAGTCCCTACTCCAACACAGATTTACTTTGTGACCTTAGGAAAGTCACTTAGGTCCAGATTTTCAAAATCATTTAGGTACCTGAAGATGCTAATAGGCACTTTGGAAAATCTCACTGAGTGCCCAACTCCTATTGATGTCAATAAGAGTTAGGCATCTAACCTTGTTAGGTGCTTCTGAAAATCCCATCTCCATCTTTATGTTCCAAAGGACCAGATTTTTTGAAGGTCTTTAGGAGCCTCATGAGACTTAAGATCCTAAGTGCCTTATCTACCTGTGAAAATGAGATATGCTTTTAAAAACTGGGTCCATAGGGCCTCTATTTTTGCAGTCCTGTCAGTTTGGCATACATTATTTACTGGAAAGGCAAAATACACAATCTGAATTCCTATCCCAGTTGTCTGGTGGACATGTACATTTTAAAAATATACTGAAAGTTTATTTGGATTTCATATTTAACAATAAAAAACATTTTGTATGTCCAATACGGCCAAGTTAGTGTTATCAATTCTGTGGCATTTTCTTATTTAAACCATGCAGTTTTAATAGTGCAGTAACATAGTTTTGTTCTGTTTTTCAAATTATTTTGAAAATTGAGTGCTTACTGTGTGATTCCATTTTCCTAAAAGAATTATGGTGTATGCACTTGGTTCTTTTTATAAAGATCACCTGGGGTTCAATTAGAATTTATCAATAAGATTTCTGTGAAATGACTGCAAGTTTCTTCAGCTGAATACAACATGATCAGTCATATTCTCCTATCAGTTTCACCTGTGTACCACCAAAATTACTCCCCTAGAGTCAAAAGAGTTACCTCCTGATATGCACTGGTACAACAAATAACAGAATTTGACTGAATGTGTTTGAAAGGGCCTTTTCCTGGATAACAACAGTGATTTGTAGACAACGATTTCTCCAGCTGATGAGGCAAAGTCAATTGAACCTTCCAGCAGCAGCACAAGCATGTACACTGGTGGATATTAGATTGGAAGCTGGTCCATTGTGTTTCATGGCTCTTAAAAGAATTGTTTAATATTTCTATAATCAGATAAGTCTGTCTTTCATCACATTGTTTCCCCCACCAATTATGCTAGGCTCAAAATCTCATATATCTACTTCTCCTCAGCTGTTCCGTGCGTTCTTTCAGGCCATACCCTATGTAAGCAAAACCCTCCTGACCTAGTCTTTAAAGCCACCACCACCGCCCCACACCCCACTTAAATCCTTCCTGATGACCCATTTCTTCCTTGTTGCCTACAAGAAAATAGTGACTAAGAGCCAGACTGTGGAGATCTTACTCGCGTGAACAGACACATTGACCCCCTTGACATGAATAAGTGCTCTGAAGGGTGAGTAAGAGAATCAGATGGTGGACCCCCATCATCCACTCAGGGCTAGATTCTGTCTGCCTTACTCACACTGATCAGTATATCAATCTCTACTTAGGATTTTTGGTTTCAACAGGATTACTCATGGAGTAAGGCATTAAAGTAAGGGCAACAACATTTGGCCCGCATTTTATTTGGGGCTAGCATTGACTTCAGACACAGCCCTGAGCCCAGCGAGAAGTGGAGGCTGAACCACTCCATGAATCATTGTGGTTCAGATGCCTCTGAGAGAGTCACTCACTCTCTTTACTCCCTGGAAGTAGCTATCCCTATACTCTACCACCAGCAAGTTATCCTCCTTTCCACCCACATTCAGCTGCACTGACCAGTCAATGGGAGAGGAGGAGCCAAGATCACGGCCACTGGCACTGGGGACAGAGTAAGCAGGAATATAGCTTAGTTTTATACATCCAGATCCAATGTCTGGGTAGCCCATACTGTGCGGTAAGAAGGGTTCCTACTTCCCATTACTCCCTTGCGCAGACACATTATCCAAACCACAGGCTAGTCCTTAACTTGCATTAACTACTCCCCAATGCTAAGGGAAGGTGTGAAATGTTAGGAGGGAGGGAGGTAAAAATAATAAAATAGAGGCTGTGGGAGATAAATGTGGGGGCTGAATAGCAGAGGAAGAATATGAATTTAATTAGTGAGCGCCAATGGAGTGTAAGGAAGTTTGGTATCTAAGTCCCATTGCAATTCAATCTCTTCAGTCCCTTTGAAGACTCCAGACCAGATCTTATATTTATCCATATGTCAAACTCTTTCAAGCTGTCTTTTTGTTGTGTGTTTGCACATCACCTAGCACAATGGACTCTGGGTCCATGACTGAGGCTCTTTGGCCCTATTTCACTACAAATAATAAGTAACTGAACGCGAGATCATTGTGATTTTGAATAATTTAACTATCATAGTATTTTAATGCAAATACATAATTTGGATTTAAAGTTATTTTTGCACTCAGTTAGCAATTGGATCTTTCTTGCTTTAGATTTTTTTTTAATATATAGAAGAACACCAAAATAAAAGGACTGCTCCCTAATACAACATGCAATAGTTGTGACTGGGAGACTAATAATGGCGGTCTTTGATTTTGCAGAGCAGAATGAAAAAAATATTAGATGTTTCATTCTTGTGCATGAAAACTTAGCTTATTCCCTTTTTTTGGACTGTGGATAGGGAGATTAATTATTCTTTTCCACATTTAAGCAGATGTTAGTATCATGCGTGCTAAATAAGTTTACACTTGTGTGATATCATAATTGGGATTTAGTGAGCTTTGAACTACCCATGCTTGAATTGAGTTCTGTGAGCTTCAAGCAAAGGTTTTGACAGCGCAAATGTTATAGTGGGGAAAATGTGAGAGAATTACAATATTAGGAGATCCCTGGAAAGATGATACCCTTTCTCTCTCCCCCAGAGCATACCGTGGGGATATACATTATCTCCTGTGTTATCAGCCAGGACGGGAGAATGGGTCACACCACTCTATACTGCAAGCTATTTTCTGTCTGCCACAGTGACTAATCACTCAGGAGTCTAGTGCACTAGCTAGCAATACCCAACAGTCTGGAATCAGCATGTTACAGCCAATCAGCATATCACAGTGGATGCTCACAAAATGAAAAAAAAACATGATACTCAATGGCACAGCAGCTGATGAATAATAATAAACAACAACAATAATAAAAACAAAAAGGCTCATGAGGGTTGGAATTTGCCTCCCCCAGCCCGTGCCTTGCCTCTGCTATACATGTTGTGCAGAGGGAAGGAGGCAAGACTGTGTTGCCATTTTGAAGATGAGACTTGTACTAGGATAGCAAGAATTCTCCCTCCTACCCTCTTGGCTGTCTTCTCAAATCTCCTTTGCCCCTTCGGCTTAATGAAAGTCAATAACAATTTATTTCATTTTAATAAAATGAATCCTAATTAAGGAAAACAAAATCAGTGGGCCAAAATCTGCACTGACGTACACTCCACGCAACTCTATTAAAAACAGGAGGCCATGCACATCAGTGCAACCTTTAGACCAATATTTTTCATGCATGCATCTTAGAACTGGAAAGGAAGCATACAAATCACAGCATAAAGTTATTCCACTTCCATAAAATAGTTTCAAAAACAATTTCTGTTTCTACATGTCATAGCCTAAAAGATCAGATGATAAAAATCTGATGATTGTCAGCTTCACTAAGTAATGTTTGATTAGTGAATAAAACAGCTACATTTGAGAGAGAGCGACAGAGCAAACACCTGACTATTTACTAGAGCTGAGTTAAATTCAAAATCTCTGTCCCACAGGCAATTCTGACCTTTCAAAATTTGTCTTCATACCAAATAGAGACAATAGTTGACATTTTTCATGGAATGGAGATTCTGGAAAGTTTCTATTTGGAAATATAGAAATGTTTTATTCTGCTATTGCAAAATTCCCTACATTCAAATGTTTCACTTCAGTTTATTAAACTGATCCAAACCACTTTGTTTTGAGTCCGTTTGGTAGTCAGCAGCATTTTCCCATAATGGTGCATTATCTTATAGGAGTTGTAGTTCTAGAGACAGATGGAAATGTTGATTTTTTTTTTCAGTCAGCTCTAATTGATATATGTTAGATGCCTTTAAAATGTAAACCTTTTTTAAAACAGTTACCACAGAGTTATCAAACATAATCATGTCATTTTAAGTATAAGGGAAACTAGTAATTCTCAGATACTGCTGTACAGTAACATTTTGAAAATGACAACATCTGAAATAGCAAACACTCACATATAATTATTCAATTAGTAGGAATGCAACAGAGAAAATGTTTGAGTGATTACTAGTTAACACAACCATATAGCATTTTTTTTCAAGTGATAAATGTATTGCTTCATTTGTTGACTCAAGTGCAAAGCCCAAATTAGTTACAGCTGAAGAGAACTTGTATGAAACATTTTAAAATATTACAGACCAATTCTGAGTATTATGTATTATAGTGCATCTAATCCAACCGCTTCTGTGTGCAGGTTTGGTTGTGACAGTAAGTTTAGGGGGCTTATTCAGTTTAATTTTGGAGAAAATGAATTTAAATTTGAATTTAATTTGAAATGAGCTAAAGTTAAATTGCTGGTTGAATAAATAATAATCTCCCCCTCCCCAATTTGGGGATCATTCACAAACTCATCTTGATTACTAAAAAAGAATTAGTCTTTTATAAATATTAAATTGTTTGGACAAAACATTTAGCTTATGTGTTGGTCACACACTCTTCATTTCCACTGTGCTATTCATTACTCACAAAGTGTGACTGGCCCTTGAAGTCACATGGTACTGTTTCTGCCCTAACTAGATGAAACTTTTTTAAAAAAAAAAAGGTAAACAACAAATGACAAGTGAGTGACATTATGCTCCATATTCTTTATGGAAATATGCTTATGATATGGATATGACATAACTGAGATGTACTTTATGTCAGGTGGCTCATGTAAGGTATCATTGGAAAGGTTGTGATTTACTGAATATGTTTATCCAATTTGTATGCATGTATCATTTCTATATCTGAAACTGGGAATATTGACCATGTCTCTGTATTTCAAATGTGCTACATTGGATGAGTCCAAGCAAGGTTATTGGCTTATTGAAGAAATGCACACAGGCATAAGGATTACCCCAGGAACTGTGTGCAATAGAAACCTCTCAGAGATGGCTCCACACAATGGAAATTGTTTGACCCAGATCACAGCAAAAAAGCTTTCCAGTAAGTGGGGGGGGGGGGAAATAAAAGGGACAATGACAACACGAGGGGTATTCACTCTCCCTACAACAACACAGCTGAAAACACCTGAGGAACAAAGACTGAACTGTAAGAAGTGATGATCCCAGTCTAAAATCTTTAGCCTGTGTATGAAAACCTGGGAAAGCCAAGGCAACCTGTGCCTTAAGAATCTGCCAGCCTGTTTATCACTCAGGATGAGAATTTGCTAATTTGTATCCTACCTTTCTAGTGTGTCAAGCTTAATTTATGGCTTTTATTTATTTACTAAGGTAATCCGCTTTGTTCTATTTGCTATCCCTTTAACAACTTAAAATCTATCTTTTGTAGTTAATAAACTTTTTTTATTATTAAACCCAGTTTATATAATGTCTAACTGGGGAGGAGGGTAAGAAGTTGTACACATCTCTCTTCACATTGAGGAAGAGGGTGGATTTTTATGAGCTTGTGCTGTGCAGATTCTTCTATACAGTGCAAGACAGTATTATATTGGGTTTACCTCCCAAAAGGGGTGGGCACGTGAGTGATGGGGGAGTTCTCTCACTCAGAACTAACTTCAGTCTGTGTCTGCAGCGGAGTGTGGCCCTATCTGTGTGTGCGCGTTGCAAGAGGCCAGAAAGCCTAATTCAGCAAAGCAGGGAGGGGGAGCCCAGGCTAGTTGAGCAGGAGAGGCTCAGTTAAACCCCAGTACATTAGGTGGCATCCCAGAAGCAGGATTGGGTGAGGGGGGTCCAACCCATCACAAAGTGATCAAAGAATAGTCTGATTTTTACACAAACATACCACTTCCTATGCAAACGTGTATTCATCAATCAGGAGATTCAGCCCTACTAGAGCACAAGACCTGTGTGGTATTTAAGTCCTCAAAATAGAGTAGTAGAACTCCAAATGGTGCATAGGCCTTGTATTAGCTTTCTGTATAGTGGTGAATTTCATTATCTATGGACACCTGTATTGGCATAGAATCATAGAAGATTAGGATTGGAAGAGACCTCAGGAGGTCATCTAGTCCAACTCCCTGCTCAAAGCAGGACCAACACCAACTAATTCATCCTAGGCAGGGCTTTGTCAAACGGGCCTTAAAAACCAATAAGGATGGAGATTCCACCACCTTCCAAGGTAACCCATTCCAGTGCTTCACCACCCTCCAAGTGAAATAGCGTTTCCTAATATCCAACCTAGACCTCTCCCACTGCAACTTGAGACCATTGCTCCTTGTTCTGTCATCTCACCTGTCACCACTGAGAACAGCCGAGCTCCATCCTCTTTGGAACCCCCTTTCAGGTAGTTAAAGGCTGCTATCAAATCCCCCCTCACTCTTCTCTTCTGCAGACTAAACAATCCCAGTTCTCTCAGCCTCTCCTTGTAGCTCATGTGCCCCAGCCCCCTGATCATCTTCGCTGCCCTCCGCTGGACTCTCTCCGATTTGTCCACATATTTTCTTTAGTGTGGGGCCAAACTGGATGCAATACTCCAGATGTGGCTCACCAGTGTCATCTGCAAACTTGCTGAAGGTGAAATCCATCCCACCATCCAGAGAATTAATGAAGATGTTGAACAAAACCGGCCCCAGGACCAACCCCTGGGGTACTCTGCTTGATACCGGCTGCCAACTAGACATTGAGCCGTTGATCACTAGCCATTGAGCCCGACAATCTAGCCAGCTTTCATCCAATCCATACTTTTTTAACTTGCTAGCAAGAATATTGTGGGAAACCGTATCAAAAGCTTTGCTAAAGTCAAGATATAGCATGTCCACTGCTTTCCCTATATCCACAGAGCCAGTTATCTCATCATAGAAATCAATAGGTTGGTAAGGCATAACTTGCCCTTGGTGAATCCATTTGACTGTTCCTGATCACCTTCCTCTCCTCCAAGTGCTTCAAAATGGTTTCCTTGTGGATGTGCTCCATGATTTTTCCACTGAGGTGAGGCTGACCGGTCTGTAGTTCCCCGGGTTCTCCTTCTTCCCTTTTTAAAAAATGGGCACTATATTTGCCTTTTTCCAATCGTCTGGGACCTTTTTCCCGGTCGCCATGAGTTTTCAAAGATAACGGCCAATGGCTCCGCAATCACATCAGCCAATTCTCTCGGCACCCTCGGATGCATTGGATCTGGACCCTTGGACTTGTGCATGTCCAGCTTTTCTAAATAGTCCTTAACCTTTTCTTTTACCACTGAGGACTACTCACCTCCTCCCTATACTGTGCTGCCCAAGACAGCAGTGTGGGAGCTGACCTTGTCCTCATATTCTGATATCTCTGCTAACTGTGCTATGGCAGTTGCACTACCTCCCACTTTCTTCTCTAACAACCTCACTTCTTGTTTCCTCATGCTCCTTTTTTGCTCTTCTACCTCTCACCCTTTCAAAATGGCCTCAGAAACCCTTCCAGAGTGAGAAACTCCTTTGAATATATGTTTACTCAAATATATATATTCTGAATAAAATTAGCACAAAATGTTCAAAAACATCAAATAAAGAAACTTGGCAGTTTTATTTATAAATATTTTGCTGTATTCTCCTAGCTCTAACCATCATGTTCTTCTGTGGAACCTCAACTACCAATCTTGTCTTTCACTTTCAGACCCAAATGCTGTTCTCAGCCTATATTCGAATGGAAGCTCTGGTACTTTCTATATCCCATACTGGGGACTGTGGCATCAGAAAAAAACAAGCATCCTAAGTTTTCCCTAGACAAATGTGGAGAAATTAAGGATTGTTCTTATAATGCAGGGGTAGGCAACCTATGGCACGCGTGCCAAAGGCGGCACGCGAGTTGATTTTCAGTGGCACTCACTGCGTCCTGGCCACCAGTCCAGGGGCTCTTATTTTAATTTAATTTTAAATGAAGCTTCTTAAACATTTTAAAAACCTTATTTACTTTACATACAACAATAATTTAGTTATATATTATAGATTTGTAAAAAGAGACCTTCTAAAAACATTAAAATGTATGACTGGCACGCAAAACCTTAAATTAGAGTGAATAAATGAAGACTCGGCACACCACTTCTGAGAGGTTGCCGACCCCTGCTATAATGGAATGATAAACTGTATTATACTGTTCAGCTACTAGATGGCACTGTGTGCAAAATACCTTATTTGAAAGAACCTCAGCCATACCTGGCAGAGCATTAAAGGATCTTGTCATGAACACATCTGGCGTGTACAAGCAAGCTCTGTAATTGGTCCATATCTGGTACAGAAGAAGATGATGTGGTGTCAGAAGTAAACTAAGAACAGAAACAGGAGGGAAACAGCAATAAAGGTTGCAGGATGTCATCAACATGCCACTGTTCAATGTCCTAGAGAACTTCAGCTTTGACAAACAAACATTCACAATGGACAGACTGGACGCATAGTTTTGCAAGGTTCTGAATTGCTATCAAGAGAAACTGGAAATTTAAAGGTATTTTCTATAATTTAGACTACGGGGAAGCAAATAGAGCATATCTTTAAATCCTTTGATTTTAATTAAGACAGTCAAAGATTACTATGAAAGGGTGTATGATATATTATTTATACCACAGAGAAATGTGGTTTATTAAAAAGCATGTCAAGAACCAGAGGAATTTGTTGAATGTTTAAGAGCCCCACATACTTTGGCTGAAAAGTGTGATTTTGGGAATGCAAAACATGAAAACACCAAGACAGGCTGGTTATTGGTTTAACAGATACAAACATTTCACAGTAGCTACAGCTGAAGAGATATTTAACCCTATACAGAGAGCTAACCACTCCTACAGAACAAAAAGAAGGAGCATCTCAACAACAACAACAACAACAAAAACCTTCCACAAACCTGAAACAAGCTTGGAAACTGGAAAACAGACACTTAAGTGTCAAGTCATTATCATTAAAACTAGGGCCGTTGATTAATCGCAGTTAACTCATGCAATTAACTCAAAAAAATTTACTCTGATTAAAAAAATTAATCATGATTAATCACACTGTTAAACAATAGAATACCAATTTATTAAATATTTTTTGGATGTTTTTCTACATTTAATATATCTATTTCAATTACAACACAGAACACAAAGTGTACAGTGCTCACTTTAAATTATTATTTTTATTACAAATATTTGCATTGTAAAAATGATAAAATAGTATTTTCAATTCATCTCATACAAGTACTGTAGTGTAATCTCTGTATCAAGAAAGCATAAACTGACAAATGTAGATTTTTTTGTTGCATAACTGCATTCCAAACCAAAACAATGTAAAACTTTAGAGCCTACAAGTCTACTCAGTCCTACTTCTTGGACAAACAAGTTTGTTTACATTTACGGGAGATACTGCTGCCCACTTCTTATTTACAATATCACCTGAAAGTGAGAACAGGCATTCGCATGGCACTTTTGTAGCCAGTGTTGCAAGGTATTTATGTGCCAGATATGCTCAACATTCATATGCCCCCGGATGCTTCGGCCACTATTCAAGAGGACATGCTTCCATGCTGATGATGCTCGTTAAAAAAATAATGTGTTAATTAAATTTGTGACTAAACGCCTTGGGGTAGAATTGTATGTCTCCTGTTCTGTTTTACCCACATTCTGCCATATATTTCATGTTATAGCCATCTTGGATGATGACCCAGCACGTTCGTTTTAAGAACACTTTCACATCAGATTTGGCAAAACGCAAAGAAGGTACCAAAGTGAGATTTCTAAGGATAGATACAGCACTCGACCCAAGATTTAAGAATCTGAAGTGCCTTCCAAAATCTGAAAGGGATGAGGTGTGGAGAATGCTTTCAGATGTCTTAAGAGAGCAACACTCCGATGTGGAAATTACAGAACCCAAACCACCAAAAAAGAAAATCAACCTTCTGCTAGTGGCATCTGACTCAGATGATGAAAATGAACATACGTCGGTCCGCTCTCCTTTGGATCGTTATTGAGCAGAGCCCGTCATCAGCATGGATACATGTATTCTGGAATGGTGGTTGAACCATGAAGGGACATAGGAATCTTTAGTGCATCTGGCATGTAAATATTTTGCGATGCTGGCTACAACAGTGCCATGCGAACACCTGTTCTCACTTTCAGGTGACATTGTAAACAACATATGGGCAGCATTATCTCTTACAAATTGTAACTTAACTTCTTTGAGCGATTGGCTGAAGTAGGACTGAGTGGACTTGTAGGTTCTAAAGTTTTACATTGTTTTATTTTTGAATGCAGTTATTTTTTGACCATAAATGTACATTTGTAAATTCAACTTTCATTATAAAGGGATTGCGCTACAGTACTTGTATTAGGTGGATTAAAATATACTATTTCTTTCGTTTTTTTACAGTACAAATATTTGTAATAAAAATAAATATAAAGTGAGCACTGTATGTTTTGTATACTGTGTTGTAATTGAAATCAATATATTCAAAAATGTATAAAACATCTAAAATATTTAAATAAATGGTATTCTATTATTAACAATGTGATTAATCATGTGATTAATTTTTTAAATCACTGACAGCCCTAATTAAAACCTTTGAGGCAAGGAGAAAGAACTCTCTAGCTAAGAGAGACAAATTCCAGCCTCCCTACATAAGGTGTGGATGCGTGTCCAGCCAGAGGCACATGGTGTATTACATGCATGGAATATGGACATTTTGCAGCTGTTTGCCACACCAAAGCAGTCAAGTAGTCGACTCATATTATAGACTATCAAGAGGCATTGTTTCTGCGATCTGTCACTTGTGATGACAGACCCTGCTTGGAGAATGAAACTGAATATACATGGCAAGACTACTGACTTTAAAATTTACTCAGAAGCTGATGTCACAGCTGATGTCATCTGAAAAGGGACTTATCACCTTCAACCCCTCCCAGAGCTGAAGTCACCTGAAACAGCTCTGACTAGCGCAGGTGGTATTCTGAACTGGATGGGCCAGTTCATCACAGAAACAATCTTACAAAGAAAAAAGCTATTCATTCAGAATGCATGTGATCAAAGGCCAACAGCATTCTCAGCTGCAGTGTGGCAGCCCGGATGGGCCTAGTGAGAAAGGTGGAAGAACTTGATGGAGGCTTTGATGATACTGGACTTTTGGGAAGAGTAAAAATAAACTTGAAACAATGCTCAACCATATAGGGTACAAACACTTCCACCAGACAGACTTGGGAAGAGACTATCTGCAGATTTATGTGAATTCAGAGGACATCATTACTTGGTGGCCATGGACTATTTTTCCAGATATATAGAAATAATGTACTTGAAAGACATAACATGTTGCAATGTTATTGAGAAACCCAAGTGCACTTTTGCTGACTTTACTATTCCATAATGACTACAATTCGCTAAAGCCCATGTTACCCACCAGTGAATCAAGAGGTTGAGAGAGCTGTACAGACAACCAAGAAAATCCTACAGCAGGAATATCCACTCCTTGATCTTCTGAGTTACAAATCAACACCAATAGTGACTACTAGATATAGTCCAACACAACTCCTGAGGGGAAGACAACTCAGAATTACTGTTCCAACTTTAGAAAAGAATCTATTTCCAAAGTAGCCAGACATGAAGAGAGTACCCAAAACATATAAGGCGGCTAAAAGAGCTTATGAACGCTTTTACAACAGATGCCACTAAGCAAACTGCCATGTCTAGAACCTGGTCACCATATTCATGTCAAACTGGATGGTACCAAAGAATGGACAACTCCAACTGTCATAAAAGGATAAGAATTCAGCACCCAAATCATATGTGATTGAGACCAACTGTTGAGAGTTCAGCAGGAACCATTGACTTCTACAGTTAGTTCTTCCGAAAGAACAATCAACAGAGCAAACTACAGATGGCAGATGCAGAACAAGATGACAACTCCAGAATTCCAGATTGATCACAGCCAGTCATTGCAACTAATGGACAGCCAGATGACCAACTTGTTATGCGTTTGGGTCGTGTAATTAGAAAAACAGAACACTTAATGGACTAATGTGTACTGAACTTCAAAGAGTGTAAATATCATAAATGGTAGGAACATAGAACTTAAAGGGAGGGAATGTAATGGAATGCTAAACTTTAATATACTGTCCATCTACATAACTGTTTGTAAAGTACCTTATTTAAATACAGCTCATCCAAAACTAGCAGAGCATTAAAGGATCTTATGATGAACATATACGGGTTTATATAAGCATGCTCTGTGGCCAGTCCATATCTGGTACAGGAACATGACAGTCCCTGTGATCTAGAAATGAGGTCAAGCTAGTTTGTCTTGTTTATGGATGTTATATACCACTTCTTTCTCCACTGACCAGAGATATTGAAAAAACCTCAGACACAAAAGGGCTGAAGAATAAAAGGTGGAATTATCATTCAAACCCATGACAAGATCATACTGAAAATATTTTTTTCAATAAGCACCTGAAACAATTAGTTACAATGCAGAAGTTCAGTGATTTGAAGAAAGTTTTAGTCTATCACTTTCCCTCTGTGCCCCAGATGCTAACCTCTTTCTCTGTATCCATTCTCTTTTTGTTGTTATTGTTGCAGCTTTCTTCTTTTGTGAATTTACATGCTAGATACTCAGTGAGGACTTAGGAAAGCTTATGTTTGCCTCTCGGGCAAAATACTGTGCAGTCTCCAGCTCAAAGTGCTGATGTTTTTCCAGCTACAGAATTAATTTCTGACACAGACTTAACAACTCTGGTATCTTTCTGATTTGACAGTCAACAAAATAAGGTGCCCAAACAAATAGCAAAAGCAAAATCTTTCAACATACTTAATCTTTTCTTCTTCTCACTGTGGGAGAGCGTCTCCCGCCGACATAGCACAGTATAGACACTGCTTTAAGTTGATGGAACTTATGTCGCTGAGGGTTGTGAGAGACTTTTTCATCTTACATGGACTTAAGCGGTAGTGTAGACAAGCCCTTAGAAACAGTTCACCTATCTCTCTGAGCTAGCACATTAACTAATGGGTGCAACCAACTAGTGGGTTCCTTAAACCCTTTTTCTGTCTTTAGTGCACACTGCTAAGGAGAATTACATCATAACTTCATCTCCTCTGGTTTCCTGATGTTTCAGCGTCAAGGTTTGATCCTGCTCAGTTATGCCATGAACTTCAATGGGAACAGGATCTGTTGGCTCCCAGGCGCTATTTTCAGGGGCAATTTTCACAGAGCACCATATCTATCATAGAACACTTTGTTGATTAGCAGGTGATGACTTTGCCCATCTATAATAATTATTTATTTATTTATTTATTTTTAATAAGTTCTTCAAGACAGGGACTTTCTCTTAGTGTGTGTATGCACAGCTCTTAGCAAAAGGGTCTGACTATGATTGGGACCTCCAAGTCCTACTGCAACATAATTAGAAGGGGAAAACAGTCAAGGGATTAAGAGTGGGGGCTTGGGAACATGGTCAGAACAAGGGTCAGGGAAGGTGATTGCACCCACAAAACACAGCCACTGCAATATGGGGCTAATGGAGACCAATCACTGTGAACAGTCAAACCAAACTGGAGAGACCTGTCTTCACAACAGCTCTACAGCTGCTGTACTGAGACCACTACATACTATGCTGTTCAATATAATCTCATTGTTCCTTCCTGTTTCATCTGTCTGCTTGTATCGATTGCTGTCTATTGTTCAGTACTTACATGGTCAGCAATCTGGGTCAGGGACTGTCCTTTTTGTTCTGTGTTTGTACAGAGCCTAGGATAGCAGGGGCCTAGACCATGACTGGCGTTCCAAAGTGCTACTACAATAAAAAATAAATACTAATACAACATTGTTGCTAACACTGTTTTTGAAACATACTGCAAACTGAGTGTTCATATAATCAATCTCCCACTGGTCAGTTGTGAATCTCTATTTAATTCAGATCTAAAAATTCTGAATTGCTGGCTGACAAAAGGTTGCATGAAGGTGCAGGCATGCAACCAGTGGAATTACTCAGATGTGTCAGAGGACTTCTGGATTGGGCTCAAAGCATGGAGTATTATTACTACTCACCGTATTTTTAAACACCAGTCTAGACAGTCATCGAGCATTTCACTGCAACAGTGTTTAACATTTTGGGCAGCTGATTAACATTTTAGTGCAAGCTCAGATGGCCTTTGTTGTTCCTGTTCTGTTACAGATTGCAAACAGCAGGGGAGGGGGAACACCTCACCCATAAATGAACAATTCATTTCTTGGCTGAAAATGTAAAGTGGTGTTCACATAGGAGAGAGGCCGTTAGTTCATATACCGCAAATGCATTCACAGCTGAGATAACATAGCAAAACGGAGTGGTGCTCGGGGGCTAAGTTTGCACATGACTGAACAAATCCAGCCCACCTGCATGCAGATTACGAGCTAAATGAGTGACCCACTTAAGCTGTCAGTCCTCAGTCTGTTCTTTTTATCACAGAGAGGTTCATGTCCCCATAAATTGATTTCAGCACTTTCATTATATATCCTGTTTTTTCAGGCGTTTCTCTTGTCCCCCGTAAATTTGTGCAATAGGCCACTCATGACTCAAGCTCTTAGGTGGCATTTATTAAAATGAACTAAGTTATGCGAATAAAAAATGATAGATCAACCTCAGAAATGGAATGATTTAGCTCACAAATTAAAAAAAATGTTTGGCTGTTTATTCCAACTTCTTTTTCTTTCAACACAAACCAGGAAGGTTACAAGTGCATACCGTATATACGTGATCATAAGCTGGTTCATTTATAAGCCGACCCTCCCAAGATGGATAAGTAAAAATGGAAAAATTTTATAACCCGTTCATAAGCCGACCCTATAATTCAGGGGTCAGCAAACTTTGGCTCCCGGGCCATCAGGATGAGCCATTGGGGGGCCGAGATGGTTTGTTTACCTCGAGCGTCCGCAGGCACGGAGGTAAACCTAAGTAAACAAAGTGTCCTGGCGTGCCAGCTGCTTACCCTGACGGGCCAGGACAGCAACTGGTGGGGAAATTTGTTTGGGGGGGAGAGAAGCTGGGAGTCAGGGGAGTAACCCCTGTGACCACCCCCCACATGACCCCACCCCTAGCCCGGGACCCCCACACTCTCCCCATCCCTTCCCACCTTATCTGGGGGAGTGTAGAGGAGCGGACTCACCCCTGCGGCACCTCCTGCTGGTCATCCAGGGAATTAGCTCACCAGCCTCTGGAGCGCCCTCTGCAGGCCGGTGATCCGCCTTGTCCTCTGACACCCATGTCCCTCCCAGAACCTGGTGCCCCTATTACTGGGATGCTGCTCCCCTGGCAGTACCCCACAGACCTGGGTCTCCCCTCTCTGGGGAACCCCCACCCACTATCCCCACCTTGCCTCAGCACTAGGCCACTGCCAGTCACCAACTAGCCCCCGCTCCCTGGGGCAGATTGCAGTATAGGCCACTCATCACTGGCAAGGGGGGTTTGGACCTGCTGCCTTGAACTAGCCCTGGGCTGCCCTCTGCAATCCCCAGTACCCCTTGGCCTTCTGCTAGGCCGCAGCCTGGGGCTATCCAGGCTGGAGCTCCCCAGCTCCTCAGCCTTTCCCCAGCCCTGCTCCACTACAGGTACCCTGTCTAGCTCCCTGCAGCCAGGCCCTTCTCCCTCGAGGGGAAGGGGGAGAGAGAGAGAGACTGGTGAGTGCCTGGCTCCCAGCCTTCTTATACAGGCTAGTTGTGGCCTGATTGGGGCATGGCCCAGCTGTGGCTACTTCCCCAATCAGCCCAGTAGCTTTTCCCTTTGCCCCAGCCCTCTGCCAGGGCTGTTTTAAACCCTTCCAGGCAGGAGCGGGGCAACCACCCTGCTACAGGGAGCCAGGGGAGGATGTCTCTGGCCTGGCTGCAGCCTGCTCTGGCAGGCCAGACTGGGTGGCGCAGCTGCAGCATGTTCCAGCGGGCTGGGCTGGGTGGCAGGGCCGCAGCGTGCTCCAGCGGGCCAGGTGGCGCGGCCACAGCCTGCTCTGGGGGGCGGGGCCGAGCGGCACGGTTGCAGCCTGCCAGCCCCAGAGCTGCAGCTGCTTCAGAGGCTGGGGGGAGAGCAGCGAGGCCCGAAGCAGAGAGACTCTGGCCCCTCCTCTTCCCTTCTGGCTCTGCTGCCTTTCCTTGTTCCCTCTGTTGGGGGGAGGGGCTGTGTCCCACCTCTCCCTCTGCTAGACACTACTGTCTTACACATAAATAACCCTGATATAGTTTGATTTGAATTTCAGATGCAAGTTCAGGCAGCGATTTTTATGTAAACCCATCACTAATTACAATTATTTTTAGAAAAATATTCAAGATTATATGTCAAGTAGTTTATTCACCTTTGGTGTTCATGAGTGGCTTATCCTGACCAAGATTATAAACTCTTTGGGGCAGAGACTGTATTAAGATAGGTTTGAATTAGAGGATGCATTTGTATTGGCACCACGGGGCCCAGATCCTGGCTGCAGCCTTTGGTCACTACTCCAATATAAATAAGAATAATCAGATGGGATAAAGTTAATGTTTTGAAAAGGTTAAATACAGGACACATGAAATATATTGTCAATCACCAGGGGGCACAATTACAAATAACTCTACAGGTTTTATTTAATTGACAGTGTAGGTAAACCTTGAAGTGTGTGTTGGTAGTTGTGTAGCAATTCTTCACAGAAGCTACTGTGTATCACAAGCAAAACTAGTTCCTTGCTATAATCTCATTGAATCAAGGTGCAGAAATGCTGCCTATAGGCTAAACTGATATGAGCTAATAAATAAACTGCATGGTGTCAGAAGTTCTAAAAGTGCAGAAGCCACCAAAGAAAGGAAAATTGACCAGGATTGTAGAGCAATGTCAATTTACAAAAGCTGAGAATCTATATCCATGTCCTCATATTTCATATGCTGCATCTTTGCCTGTCTTCAAACATTCTGTGCAGTTAGGCTGTGTAATTTTAGTGTATTCCTTTGTCTCCATACCTTAGAGATGACAAAAATATAAATCAAACCCCCATAAAAGAACAGGTTACCTTACAATAACCTTTTGCTAGAGGCATTAAGATGATTATAATCTTTACAAAGATAGCAATACATTTAGGTAGTAAGACTTAACATTATCAAAGGTTGTAAAATATCTGGGGCAGCAGGTTAGCTAACCCCAGAAGCTGCTATAAATGTTGAAGATGTTGTGTAAAAAGTGGATGTATTTGAGATTCAAATTGTCTAAGAGTTTGTTACAGTAAGCGTAATGTGGATCTTTAACCTTGGGTACAGAAAACCTAATTATCTCTTGCAAGAATAGGCTAAATATGAACAAACGCATTGTTCTTGAACTATAAGAGTATGCATTTAGAAAGTTAATCCTCTTACAAAGCAAGCTTAGTCACATTCCTACCTCTGTTGAGGTCTATCATAAGCAATTCATTTGTAATATGCACTTGTAAAGCAAATAATTTATTTCATTAAAATGGAGTTATACATGTATGTTAGAATAAATAGATAATCCTTATACATTGGATAGAATTTTTTTCTCAATGCATCAATAAAGGCCTATATACACTTATGTGTTCAATTATTTAACACAGAGACCCAACTTCTGCCCAAGATGTGCCAGTACAGCTCTTGCTGAACTGGGAGCTGGATGTGCATTGTGCTATTAACTTCTCTCTCAGTGCAGGAAGTGTTTGCAAAAGATCTCTTTATTCGGTGTTCAGTTCCAGCTGGCTGTTCGTAACAGAAGCTTCACAGTGCCCACTCCCTATCTAGGAAGCTCAGCCCTCAAAGACAGTTCCCAATAGGACATGCATATCTGATGGCCAAATTTGAACCACTGTAAGTAAAATACACACAATATATGTGCAGTAACAGACAAGGTAGGTGAGGTAATATCTTATTAGATCAACTTCTGTTGGTGAAAGAGGAGCTTTTGAGCTTACACGGAACTCTTCTTTAGATCTGGGAAACATACTCAGAGTGTCAATGCTAAATACAAAGTGGAACAGATTGCTTAGCATAAAGTATTTAACACATTTCAAGGGACCAGTCAAGGTGCAGTGGCACGTTAACACTCCTCCAAGTCAAGGGAAAGCAGCTAGGGAGGCTGTTAGTGGGTTACAGAGTGTTATAATAAGTCATCAATCCAGTATTTCTATTCAGTCCCTGATTTCTAGCGTCTACCGAAGGTATGAATTTAAGTTCCCAGGCTCATCTTTTGAAAGAGTTGCGCAAATTTCCTTTCAAGATGAGGACGATATAGAGTGATCACTTTTCACAAAGTGTTCACCCAAGGGTAATACAGTGTTTTGTCTTATTTTTCTGTGAGAGTTCATTCAAGAGCACAGTCATGGTCTGGGTTAACCCACATAGTTGTTGGGTTATTGAGTGCACTGGATGAGATACATCATATGTGTATTATCTGTTGTTCTGGCAGTCTTTGGTGCCACTTTGAGTTGGTGTGTCCTGGTCTGTGGGGAGCATGTGCAAATCATGGGACCAACCATGGGTACTAGGATGGCTCCCAAATATGCCAACCTCTTCATGGGCCACCTTGAAGAAGAATTTATGGACAAATGCACAAGAAAACTAATGATATACCCAAAATACATTGATATTTTCATACTCTGCACAGACAAGTTAAAAACGTCCTCAGATTTCAACCAGAGCTTCAACCACCAATACCCATCCATTAGACTCTCTGGAACACTCCCTCACCAGCATCAGTTTCCTGGACACAACAATCAGTTTCATCACTGGAACCCTACAGACAACTATATACAAGAAACCCACGGATCACCACACCTAATTCTTAGATCCAGTGACACCTGAAACACAGCAGTAAATCTCATCTAGAGCCAGGCACTCATCCCACAGAATATGCTCCAAAGAGAAAGTCCAAGATATACACCTTAACTCACTCAAACAAGGATACTCCACCAGAGAAGTCGATCACACCATGGAATGGGCCACACAAATACTCTAAGAGAACCTGCTTCAATATGGAAATAAACGTTCCTCTGGCCCCACACCCCTAGTGGTCACCTACCACCCCATGCTGGAACCCATATGGGGTTATCAATAAACAAAACCCATACTCAATGGGGACCCCATCCTGAAAGAAATGTTTCCTGAAGGCCCTTTTCTGGCCTTCAAACAGCTCCCCAAGCTTATCATGAGAAGCAAACTTTCCACAGACCAGGACACACTAACCCTGCCAGAAAAAGATGCAAAACCTGCAGACATATCTCCACAGGTACAATGATCAACAATCCCCACAACACACCTTTCAAGATAAATGGGTCCTACACATGCCTATCACAACGTGTGGTGAACCTCATGCAGTCCACTAAATGCCACAACAACTATAAGAGTGAAACCGGACAAATCACTACCCTCTCAAACGAACTCACACAAGAAAATGATAAAAGACAAAAAAAAAACCCACCCTGTCACCTGTGGGCGAACACTTTTCACAAAGCGATCACTCTATATCTGACCATTCATCCTCATCCTTAAAGGAAACCGTCACAACACTTTCAAAACATGAGCAGGGGAGCTTAAATTCATAACTTTGCTAGACAATAAAAATCATGGACTGAATAGAGACATAGACTGATGGCTTATTTTAACAGTTTGTAACCCATTAACAACCTCCATCCCCCAGCTGCTTGCCCCTCCTTTCCTTCCTATGACTGGAAGTGGGCTAATGGGCCACTTCACCTTGAAATGTATTAACTTCCTTATGCTAAACAATCTGTTCCACCTTGTATTTAGCAGTGACACTCTGAGTACGTTTCCCAGATCCCTGGTCCCTCCCCCTCACCCACTGCTCACTCCTTTCAGCACATCTGATGTCCAGAGGGCTTCTCTCCACCCCCTGGGTGATCAGCAAGGTAGGAGCTGGCATGGGGCTGTGGGAGGGAAGGAGAGAGCCTTGCGCGCTGGAGAGCGGAATCTCCTCTGAAAGCTGGGTGTGTGAGGGGGGCCCCTGGCCAGAGCTTCCATCATCGCCCCATGCAGATTAACATACAGGCCAGCAGGGCACGTCCCAGAGCCCTCCTGCCCCTGGCCATTATGGAACCCCCAGAAAAATGGGCACCCAAGCAGACAGCCCAAGCCGCAGGGTGGAAGAAGCCCCGAGCTCGCCTAGGTACCCTGGCAGAAGCCGCACCAGGCGGAGGGAGGGTTCTGGGGGTCCACGGGCGGAGATGGTGGCTGTGCCCCCTTGACACACTGGGGTCAGCGGCGTCAGCTGGGAACTGCTTTCAGTGGAGCCCCCGTCTTCCCCTCCCCATCCCTCAATATCCCCCCTTAGGTAACTTGCGTAGTGCCCCATAAATCCTAAGGACATCCCTGGCAATAACTTCATTAATATTAATTTATCAGAGCCACATTGGGTGTGGGGTACAGTTTCCCGTAAACTTAGCTCTTTCCTATCCCTTAGTCCTATCACTGCAAACCTCAAGTTCAAGCCGCAGAAGGGTTTACACATCTATGCTAAGATGGACAGGCACAGGAAGTCAGACGCTAATACCCTGATTCTGCAAACATGTGCTTAACCTTAGTTAGCCGAGTAATCCCACTGAAGTCAGTGAGCCTACACATCTTCTTAAAGTTAAGCACATATGTGTTTGCAGGCGTGAAACCTTACTCCAATGCCTACAAGTAGAGCGAGGTGAATGATGATTGTTTTGGTTCACTGGCAAGACTGAATAACTGAAGAAAATAGTTGCAGATCAAACAAAAAAAGGAAATATTTTGGTGAATAAAAAAATAAATATAATTTTGG
This sequence comes from Chrysemys picta bellii, assembly GCF_011386835.1. NCBI lineage: Eukaryota > Metazoa > Chordata > Testudines > Emydidae > Chrysemys > Chrysemys picta. The sequence continues at coordinate 115,491,855 of NC_088796.1, forward strand.
GTTGAACTAAACAGTTTCATTGTTCCAAAACACTTCATTTAAAATAGTCAAAAATCAAAATGAGTTTTTAATTTTTTTAAAATAAAGTTAAAGGAAATTTTAAAACAAATAAAGTCATTTTCAACTCCCTTAACGCACAAAAATCAAAGTATTCCATTGAGAAAACAAGTTGGTTCAAATGTTGGGAATTTTATAGTTTTAAACCTAAGCAACTTGGCCATGTCAACACAAATTCGTAGTGTGTTTCAGTGTTGCCAAATCTGCATTACTCACTGAAAAGTGTTTAATGTGAAAAACTGCACCCAACTGTAGCTCCATAATTCTCATTTCAAGTATCTCAACATGCGCGCGCGAGCACACACACACACAATCAGGAAAAAAAAGTCTCTTTTGAAAGTGAGAGACAAAACCCCTCAGGCTTTACAAAGGAATCAACTATCTTTCTGAAAGAGAGAGAGAGAAAGAGGTCACTAAACAGACAGAGCAGGAAAAATGGCAGTTGATTTGAAAGAAGGAACCAGCCTCATCTATATACAGAATAGAAGAACATTATTTCAAGCTACTGCAACAATGGTCCCTCACCCAAGTAACACTTGAGAAATATATTTGGAAAAGCTCTAGATACAGCTCTAAGTGACTCCACTTCCGCTTTAAAAGTCAGCTAAATGGTTACTCATGATTTGCACATTTTCTTGACATAATTCAATAGAACCTTCAATTTTAGACAAGCGGATGCCAGAGCATCAATTTTAGTTTCATGACATGCTTTCAGTTGTTTATATTATGGAAAGAGGGTTTTCCATTAAATCTCTCCCCCCCCATGAGTTACCGCTTTCCAAAGAATCCTCCCCATCTGCACATCCATGCCCAACCCTGTGCTCACCATCATACACTCTAGTCTAGAATGACTCAGTGCAAAGGGATGTAATAGTTTGACACATCAGAGTCCGCTGCTCCCTTTCCAGATCTGCCCATGTCTGTCCTGACAATACTTTTTTTGTTGTTGTTGCTCCTGCTGCCTTTTAGAACTGCAGCTGAATGAAGAGAGAATGTCTCGGTTTAGACTACCATCTTTGAAGTGACAAGTGAGAACCTCTGGAGATGTAGGGAAGCAAACACAGTATAACCAATTTACCTCCCACTCCATGCCATGAGGTCCAAGGACTATGATTCTGATTTTATCTCCCATTCAAGACATGGTACCCCCACTGACCTAGTGACCCCTAGCACAATTTGCACACTCTGGGTCACATTCTGTCCTTGCTTATACAGGCAGCCCTTGGGCTTATGACACAATTGGTTCCTGAAAATTGAGTTGTAAGTTGAAACATCGTAACGCAGAACCGTAATCCACTCCATTGCAGGACTGAGTGTCAAAGTTAAAACCAATTGTCGTAAGTTGAATCAGGGTGTCAATTCAGAAAAGTCATAAATGCCATTCGTCGTAAGTCGTAAAGTTGAGTACTGCCTGTACCTATACTGTTGTGCAAGGGGCTATATTTCTAAATTGCCAAAGCAAATAAAAAGGTTTATACAGTTGTTTATAAAAATAAGCAAGTGTTGGAGAAAGAAGGAATTATTCCAGCTGGATGTGTTTAAGCTAAAGCTGTCCATATATTAACTCTCTGGATACATGTTTGGAGTTGGTTTTTCATTGTCCTGGCCCCAAAGAGATATCATGCCCAGACATAGTGAATCAGATGATATCACCCCCTGCATCAGGTTTGGCTAAATCACAACCACCACCTAAAATGTGAACCTCCTTTCCCATGTGCTATTTCTGGGGTCCTTTGTTCTCAGTTTTTACTCATTTTTATCAAACATTTCCCAGGTTTTACAAAGCCATTATTTGGTCTTTTTTAAAACAAACAAAAAACGATTTTCACATGAACTTTGGAAGTACTGGAACTTCCAGAGTGGGGAGCTGGGTCAGGAGTACCAACCCGAAAGGCTCAAGCATAGGTGTATGTAACTGTTAATTCCACACCCACCACATACACAATACATGGCAAATAACTATCTGCACTATTAGAAAGGCAACCCTGCATATCCATGCTATTAACATTCAAAGTAAATACAAGTTAGAGAACTACTTTTCAGGCAAAAATGGGTCTAAAAACCAGAACTGTATCCAGCTTCTTTTCAAAATAATTATTTTTAAAGTAAACAAAACAAACAGAAGAGAATTATATTTACCCTGATATTTACCCAAAAAAACCCTTAATTTTTGCACCAATTTTCACCCACTTTTATTTTTTGTGATAAATTCCTGGGAAATTTTAAACAAAATAAAAACTGAAAATGAAGGGCCTTAGCTATTTTTCTTCCTCCACCTCTAATATAGCCTCCTTTTTTATGCCTTCTGTCTAGCAATCATCTGGCTCAACTAGCCAAGATTACTTTGACTTTTGCATTGGTGTAAGTGACTGCACAAGGAGCAGGACAAAAGGGGGGGGGGGAAATCAAGCCCAATGTCTTAACATTGGCAGTAAAAGTTTGTCATGTTTTGGATTCGTAGACAAGTTCCTATCCTGTGCTCGTGATTTTCCCAGGAACTAGGTTGGAAGGAAGAAAGAAGCTGCATTTTCTGTCTGCACTAGTGCTTGCTCTCCCATTGCGCATACCTATCTTCTTTTGTTTTGAAAAGAGTAACCTGATTTTAACAGCAACTCAGGACAAAGCTAACTCTCATTCTCCCCTCCCTCAAAAACATTTAATAATATTTAACATTTTCAACCAAAGTTTCCCTCCCCCCGACAGAAGACCCTATACAAAGAAGAAATAAGAGAAATTGTTCAAATCAAAAGCTGAGTTAGCCTTCTACGTTTCAAATAATGTAAGTGGTTCTTCTTTTGCTGTATGTTTTATTAATTGGTTTTTTAAAATGGTATTGGTTACAGTGGCAGTAAGCTAGCAAAAAATCATATTCAAAACCTAGAACGACACTTAAATGTTTAAAGTTGTAGCAGTTAAACAAGGTTTTTAGAACACAGTTGGGGCCTAAGACTTGCCATCTCAGGAGCACAACAGGGTTAAGCTATTGAAATCAAGTCAGTAAACAGTTTATAAGCATATGTTTAGAGAGATTAGTGTCTCCTTAATTGTCAATGTCAATGGCTTGGCAGACTTATACAAGGCTCTTGTAGAATGATAGTACTTGTGAGATGACTAAGTATGATGGCAAAAAGGCTATGAATGATTTCTTTGGTCTTATAAATTATGTAGAGGAGACTGGCAACTGAGAAACAGAAGTTCCTAAAAAAGCAACAAACATTATTGCATGATACAACCGTCTTGTATTTGAAAGCAAAACAGGGGATTAAGGCTTACAAAATGCCAATCACTACTTACTTTGAAACCCTCACCCCCAGGGCTGACAGCTGGTATAACAGCTGCAACTGAATTCTTCCTAAACTGGTTTTTCATAGGGCATTGGTGTAAACCATGACACATTTGGATAGCAAAATAGAGATGGTTGAGAACTACGCACTCTCTTTCCCACTGTCTGTAAGAAAGACTGGGTAAAACACTTGATATGTAGGCCACTAGAAAAGATACGGGCTATCCAGGAGTTAATCTGACACAGCATTGCTTAATTTCAACAAGCTAAAAATCATTTCTCACACTGCATCTGTATTCTACATGTACATGTTGTGGTGGATGTGACATACCAGGATACAGTCCAGACCAGTGAGGGGCTGTGTCACCCCTGCTCTGCAATCTTGGGTACCTTACAATGCCATGGCGGTAGTACCTTCCACCTGGGCCACTCACAAACAGCCTTCCAGCATGCAAGTCTGTATATCTCGGCAGCCTGCCAGCTACACTTGGTTACACTCTGGCTCTCACCAGCCTTGGCTACTGCTGTAGGGTGACCACAAAACACTCAACTACCTGGATTTTTCCCAAAAATATATGTCTTGTACTGCCAGCTCTCTCTTGGACAGTCCAAATATATTATGTCCGTTATTCCTTTAAGGGAATAATATACACATGTCTTGCCACGCTAATAAATGGAGTTACCCAGACACTAACTTAAAACAAATTGGATTAGATGAAACAATAAAACAAGTTTATTAACTACAAAGAGAGATGTTAAGCGAGCACAAGAAATGATGCATAAAAGTCAGAAATGGTTACAAGACCAATAAAAAATAGAACACTTTCTAGTGCCTAGTTTAACAAGCTATATCAGATTCAATGACAAGTTTCTCACCACATGCTTCCAACAACATTAATGACCAAACTTTCAGGTCAGGAGCCCTCCCCCCCTCCTGCAGAGTCCAACAGCTGTTTCCCCTTGCCTTTACCTAGACCTGAATTTAGCCTTATTACTATTAACTATTCCTTACAGCAGCACCTAGGGACACCTTTTGAAACAGGCATTGTATAAAGAAAAAGCACAAAGAAATCCCATGTCCTAGGGAAGTCAATCTAAGATTTAGAAAGAACACAGCAGATGAACACACAAACAAATGTATGATTGGAATCATGGTGGATGGAAGACAAGATAACAGCAAAGACAATATGTGCATTTGCCAAGTTAGTAATCACAGTGATCTCAATAGTCACATGTGGCCAGAGTCTAATGAATGCTGGTTACCCATTTTATAGCGTTAATTGAATAATTTGCATATCGGGGACAGATTCTGCCTCAGATTGTCTCTCCGGGGAAGATATTTGTACAAATAAAATCTCTTGATACCAAGGACGGCTCTAGCTTTTTTGCCACCTCAAGCACGGCAGGCAGGCTGCCTTCGGCGGCATGCCTGCGGGAGGTCCGCCGGTCCCACGGCTTCGGCGTATCCGCCGCCGAATTGCCACCGAATCCGCGGGACCAGCGGACCTGCCGCAGGCAAGCCGCCAAAGGCGGCCTCACTGCCGCCTTCACAGGGACCAGCAGGGCACCCACCGCGACTTGCCGCCCCAGGCACGCGCTTGGAGCGCTGGGGCCTGGAGCCGCCGCTGCTTGATACTATAATTTGTTTTGTTTTAAAGTATAAGTGAGAGGTTTTTTCCCAGCAAATTGGGGGAAAAAAAAGATTTGGGAACAAACTTAACTCTTATTTAAAAGACTGTGGGCATTGACAAATTAAAACTGTACAATGAAGAATGATGTGTACTTCTTTGTGTAGTATAAATAAATAAGTAAATAATTATACATCTTTGCAAAGAATTCTGGCTTATTGAGAAAACTCTCAAACCTTCAACTCAGTGTATGATTACAGTAAAGAATATTGTGTATAAGCAAAGATGGATAGTGTGAATCACAAGATGTGGTGTTTACTATTATCTGGATAACAACTAAAAGCGTCCAAAATTGCGAGGTGGACTGATTAAGTAGTTCCAGGGAAATTGTGTATTGTAGTGATTGATTCAAGTGCTAAGGGGAAATCTTGCATCTTGGTAGAATGTTTAAAATTTGTAGAAAATTGGAGAATTCGTTAGCATTTTTATTAGGGCTGTCAAGTGATTAAAAAAAATTAATCACATGATTAATCATGCTCGTAAACAATAATAGAATACTATTTAAATATTTTTGGATGTTTTCTACATTTTCAAATATATTGATTTCAGTTACAACACAGAATACAAAGTGTACAGTGCTCACTTTATTTTTGATTACATATATTTGCACTGTAAAAAACAAAAGAAATATTTTTCAATTCCTCCCCATTACAAGTACTGTAGTGGAATCTCTATCATGAAAGTTGAAATTACATATGTACAAAAAATTGTCTGAGCCAATCAAATGTGTTCACATTTCTGGGAGATAATGCTGCCCGCTTCTTGTTTACAATGTCACTTGAAAGTGAGAACAGGCGTTCGCATGGCACTGTTGTAGCCGGCATCGCAAGATATTTATGTGCCAGATGCGCTAAAGATTCATATGTCTCTTCATGCTTCAACCACCGTTCCAGAGGACATGTCCATGCTGATGATGGGTTCTGCTTGATAACGACTGAACCAGCAGACGGTTGATTTTCTTTTTCGGTGGTTCAGGTTCTGTAGCTTTCACATCTGAGTGTGGCTCTTTTAAGACTTCTGAAAGCGTGCTCCACACCTCGTCCCTCTTAGATTTTGGAAGGTACTTCAGATTCTTAAACCTTGCTGTAGCTATCTTTAGAAATTTCACATTGGTAACTTCTTTGCATTTTGTCAAATCTGCAGGGAAAGTGTTCTTAAAATGAACAACATGTGCTGGGTCATCATCAAAGACTGCTATAACATGAAATATATGGCAGAATATGGGTAAAACAGAGAATGGGAGATTGAACTCCTGGGGGAGAATTGTATCACAAATTTAATTTACACATTTTTTTTTAAGGAGCATCATGAGCATGGAAGCATGTCCTCTGGAATGGTGGTCGAAGCATGCTAAACATTTGTATGCCACTTCATATCTGGCATGTAAATATCTTGCAATACTGGCTACAAAGGTGCCATGTGAATGCCTGTTCTCATTTTCAGGTGACATTGTAAACAAGAAGCAGGCAGCATTATCTCCTGCAAACGTGAACACACTTGTTTGTCTGAGCGATTAGCTGAACAAGAAGTCGGACTGAGTGGACTTGTAGGCTCTGAAGTTTTAAATTGTTTTGTTTTTGGTGCAGTTACATAACAGAAAAAAATCTACATTTGTAAGTTGCACTTTCAACATAAAGAGAATGCACTACAGTACTTGTATGAATTGAAAATATACTACTATTTATTATTTTTACAGTACAACTATTTGTAATAAAAATAATAAAATAAAGTGAGCACCGTACACTTGTATTCTGTGTTGTAATTGAAATCAATATATTTGAAAATGTAGAAAATCATCCAAAATATTTAATACATTTCAATTGGTATTCTACTGTTTAATAATGTGATTAAAGCTGCGATTATTTTTTTTAAACGCATGAGTTAACAGCAATTAATCGACAACCCTAATTTTTAATCAACATTGTACATAAAGTGTCTGTAAAATTACTGCAGACTTCCACATGCTTTTCTGTCTCCAAGAACTTCATATGAAAATTCAAACTTTTTGACTTCCTATTGACTTGAGTGCCCTTGAGATCAGGTCTTGAAGCCAGACCCTAATCACTGCAGTAGGCCACATAGACATTTAGCCCAGTTTCTGAGGACCGGTCTACACATTATTAGCAGTATAACTATGTTAGTTAGGGATGTGTGCTTTTGCTTGACATATTTTATCCTGCTAAACACCCTAGTACAGGGGTCGGCAACGTTTGGCGCGCGGCTCGCCAGGGTAAGCATCCTGGCGGGCCGGGCCAGTTTTATTTATCCGCTGACGCGGCAGGTTCGGCCGATCGCGGCCCCCACTGGCCGCGGTTCACCATTCTGGGCCAATGGGGGCGGCGAGAAGCCGCGGCCAGCACATCGCTCGCCCGCGCCGCTTTTCGCTGCCTTCATTGGCCCGGGACGGCGAACCGCGGCCAGTGGGGGCCATGATCGGCCGAACCTGCCGCGTCAGCAGGTAAATAAAACTGGCCCGGCCCGCCAGGGTGCTTACTCTGGCGAGCCACGTGCCGAACGTTGCCGACTCCTGCCCTAGTACAATTGCATGTACACTGGTATAAATGTGCCTTTATACCCGTATAGCTTATTTACGTTCCTGAAGCAGAAAAAGAAGCTCCTTTATACCACTATAACTGCATCCATACTAGAGGTAGGGCTACCACTTTAACTATGCTGGCATAGTTAAAACAGCAAATTATTTGCTCGTAGATAAGGCCTTAGATTCATTTTCTGTTTCCAAAGGGCCAGTTCCTGAGACTCTCTCAAGTTAAGAGGAGCAACTGGTGCTCATCACCTCTCATTTGTCCATAAGTCTTTTAGGGATGACCTGCCCTTGCAATGCACTGCACTGGAACTAGGTATACACATTGTTGGTTTTCACTATTTTTGTAATTGAGGACCTGGTCCTGCTCCCACGTACCTATTTAATTCCAGTGTTTAATTTGACTCCAGTGGAGCGATTCACACTGTGAAAAGCAAGCACATGAATAGGTCTCTGCAGGATCAGGACCTAAGGTAATGTGTTATTATGGACACTGGCATCTCTTAGCACAGTTAGTTTTAGTTTCTGGTATAACACGATTCAGTTGCAAAATAAGGGATCACCCCCAAGACACCACCAATAGAATTTGTAAAAAGTAACCTCATCAAGAGCCTAGAGCAAAGTACTCACCCTCTAACATTACAGCAGCTGGCAGTGGCAGATGTTTTTAGCAGCTTAGTGAAAGTAACAATAAAAGGGCTGTAGCTCAATTGAAAGCCTGTGCTTTCTTTCATTGGCTTAACTGCATGCAGATGTACTGAAGGGAAATCTTAAAATTTACAGCTAAAAATCAAAACACCAGATGGCCTCGTAATTGGATCTTCCCATTTTCCCAAAGCACACCAGCCCCTTTGACTGACGACATCAGGTGCTACAAATAGATAGATACATATCTGTAGTCAGTGCTGGTCCATGAGTGTGATACCCGAGTGAAAGCTCCCCAAATTGCTTGAAACATTGGAGACTGTCAAATATGATTGCAAGCTGACCTACATTTTGTCTAGGTAAATTTAGGAGAGCTATTGAACTGAATTATTTAAAGCAATTACAAAAAAAGGGGACTTTACACCTGTAAGTATTAATTCTGAGTTGATAAGCTTCAGATTGAAAATGTTGAAGAGAATGTGTGGTTTTGTACTTTTGCATGCCTTTAAGGAAAAGTTAGTTTAAAACAAAGGAAAGATTTACTTCTGAAGACCCTGTAAAAATGTTCCATCTGCTTGTAAACCATTCTTTAAAAAAAAAAAAATCCAAATATTTCCTTTTATCTTGCTTAAAATAATTTGTGCATCTCTTTTTATGTCTATTATTCAATAGTCCAGTAAAGTTATTGCAAATAACATTTGTTCCATGCTCAACTAAATACAAGAAAGCACAGCATGACTGAATTTCTATGGTAGATGTATATTAAACATATTGAGACAAATTCAACACAACTAATGTGAGCTAAACATTCTTACACTATCAAAGGCACATTCTCCCTTCTGGAGAGTTATCTGTCTGGCGTTCTCTTGTTGGGGAGCAGCTTTCATTTGTGCAGGGAAACCATAGGAGCTCTTCTGAAAGAAGCCAAAGAGGGATTATATATCCCCCTTTCCAACTCAGATATCCCACTTTTCAAGCATAAAATTGATCAGCACAGCCTAAATGAAGTATGATCCTGTTTGTGCCACTACAACCTCTGATCTACCAGCAGAGAGTGTCAGTTTGCAGAGGCCTTTATTTGAGCTTACCTGGACTAACCCACAAATAATTCTAGGGCACCAATTTTGAGCATCAGCAAGAATTGTAAATATAGCAGCTTTCTATTATAAAAATATTTTGTAGAACAGGCATTATAATGTCATTTCATTGACGGACATTTGCCTTTTAGCAATGTAAAAAAATAAAAATAAATAAGAATCTGGTCTTCCTGACAGCTCAATGTACTAACATTTTTCATTGCTAGACTTTCTGGTGTCTGACAGATCTCGATGTTCAGATGACGCTTACTGATTAACTTAAAAAAAAAACACTTTGCAAAGCTAGATGTTATCGTAATGATTAGCCTCTCCATATGCATTCCACAATTTCTGAAATTGTGATTTAACTCTTCTTAGTTTGTGTTCGCCCATGCAGGAAATGTGTGCACGCTCATATTTACACACACAACATTTCTTAAATATTTTTCTTTTTCTAGATCCAGAGAAGAGGAGACAATACATACCACGACATATCAACATTATATGGGATTCCTTGTTAGGAAGTAAGGAAGCTAACATGAGAATTCAACAGGAAATGAGACTGTAAACTGGTAGCACATCTGTAAGCAGAGAACGTGCCAAACAGTAGGCTAGCACCAGGAATCTTATCCCATCTAGCAGAAGTGTGATATCACAGAAATCAAGATATAAAACTGGAAGTGTGTATATTATTCATTGTGAACCAGTTATCCAAAATTTTGGATCGGATCAGTTAACAACCTCATGCTTTTGAATATATGGTTGTTTGAAAGAATTTGCCAGATTTTGAATGAAAAAAATGTGCAGTGGACGTGATATAGCTTGATTTTAGCAAAGCTTTTGATACGGTCTCCCACAGTATTCTTGCCAGCAAGTTAAAAAAAGTATGGATTGGATGAATGGACTATAAGGTGGATAGAAAGCTGGCTAGATCGTCGGGCTCAAGCGAAGCGCCCCAGGGGTTGGTCCTGGGGCAGGTTTTGTTCAACATCCTCAATTATCTGGATGATGGGATGGGGTTGAGAAAACATTACTATTAAAGTTGTGTGATGATCTGGCTCTCAGTCTCATGACGATATTGTCATGGTATATAATCTTCTCTTAAGTCTCTACAGTTGGCTACAAAAAAAGTAGTTTTGTTCTTCTTGCTGATATGACAACTTACAATATTCCAAAACTTAATTATGAGGACATCTCATATTGGGCCACAGTGATAACCTTACTTAAACTGATTGGCATTTTACTCCACATGTAGTCCCATGAACTGAATGCTAATCAGCGTTAATAATGGTATGAGGTTGATGGATTTCCACTCCATACGGCTAAATGCAGTGCCTTGCATAAGAAATAATGGTATGGGAACCTGCCCCTACATATTTTGCTTTAAAAAACAGTAGCATTTTTTTAAGTTAAATTTAAAGAGAAACACATTTAAACTTGCTTTTGTAGTATACTCTTTTCAATTTGATCACAGACCCCATTGTAAAAACTCTGGATTGAAATATATCAAAATGAGCTACGCAAAGTAACTTGGCTTCAGTAACTCAGACAGAGGTTAGGGGTCTATTGCAGGAGTGACTGGGTGAGGTTCTGTGGCATGCAATTTGCAGAAGGTCTGACTAGATGATCTTGACCTTAAATTCTATACGTGCTAAAGGTAAAGATTAATGTAAGCAAAATCTGAACTTATGCTTAGTTCACAAACATACTAGGATATTTTTATTTCCATTTGGACAGGGCCGGCTCCAGGCACCAGCTTACCAAGCAGGTGCTTGGGGCGGCCACTTCGAAGAGGGGCGGCACGTCCAGCTGTTCGGCGGCAATTCGGCGGACGGTCCCTCACTCCTGCTCAGAGCGAAGGACCTCCCGCCGAATTGCCGCCGCAGATCGCGATCGCGGCTTTTTTGTTTGGTTGGTTGGTTTTTTGTTTGGCTGCTTGGGGCGGCCAAAACCCTGGAGCCAGCCCTGCATTTGGAACAAACATTACATTGAAGACACCATTATATTAGGTGCACCTTTTAAGTTCATGAGCTGTTATATGCAGCTCAGTGGATTGAATTAACTCTGGGCTGGAATTTTTAAAAAAAATTAAGTCAATGGGAGAGAGCTACGTTGGTCGGAGTCATTCTGAGTTTCAAAGCAACTAATATAGTTAAAAATCCTGGGGGGGAGGGAAATGTGCGTGCCCAGTGGAAGTGCAGAATTCTGTGCATGTCTTCACAGGATCAGAGGTTAAATGAGATCATTAAAAAAGAAAAAAAAAATGATTTTTAACAAACGTCAGACTGTCAGTACGATATTCTGTGCTGCACCAGTCCTTTTAATAGTCACGTTTGTGGATAACGTTTCTGCTATTCCCCCAGATATAGTAAACATTTCCTTTATGACTCCGTGCAGTGCTGACAATGCGGAAAGGACTTAAAATAGTAAATAATCCCACTTAGCATGAGAAAGGAAGAACAGTGTTGTGGACAGTCTTCCTATGTAACCTTGGGCAAGCCACATCTCTCTGTAGCTTTGTTCCCCAGCTATAAAATGGGGTTAATGCTACTTCCTTTTTCCATTCCTTGTCTCTCTCCATGTTATTAAATAATATATATGAGTTGTAATGGTCTTAATATTAACCCAAATCCTTTGTGTATAAGCCAGAGTGTATTGTATCTATAAAAATCGAGTGCTCTGTATTCACCAAGCTTTGATTCAACTGCAGAAGGTGACCAAATGATGAAATATATGTAGTCAATAATGGAACATGTATAGTCTTTCACTGACCCTGTTGATCTGTGGAGAATTATGTCCACGGATCCAGAGAGGGACCCTTGGAAACTAACCAAGGATGCCTGTTATTACAGATGCGTGCTGTAATGAACAAGGCAGTGTGATAGATAAGGGGTATTATAAGCAGATATGTCCTGTGATTGATAAGGGATATTTATTATTGCAGGTTTTCTGTGGTTTATGAAATAATGACCCACTGAAAAATGTTTTTAACTCATTAGGAATTGCTTATTCCACAGACGTTCTTAGTAATAATGACTGGGTTAGAAATCCATTTAGTTTATCCATCCGGTAAACTACATACCATAAAAGAAGTTCCATAAGTAGTTAGGTTAAATTGAGATACTGGAGACAGAACACACAGGGGTCAGTTGTAGAAAAATAGCTTGTCTTCCCCACAAGGCAATTTCTTTGTCCCACATCCTATAAAAGGAAAGAGTTTTGGGGAATTCAAGTTGGAAGTGGACCAGCTGCCATAGCTTTACCAGAAACCTCTGTAATTTGGTGAAGTACAGTTTTGTGCATTGTTCATCTTTTACTAATAATTAGGGCTGTCAATCACAGTTATCTCATGCAATTAACTCAAAAAATTAATTGTGATTAATCACAGTTTTAATCGCACTGTTAAACAATAGAATCCCAATTGAAATTTATTACATATTTTTGGAGGTTTTTCTACATTTTCAAATATATTGACTTCAATGACAACACAGAATACAAAGTGTACAGTGCTCACTTTATATTATTTTTTTCTTACAAATACTGCCACTGTAAAAATGATAAAAGAAATAGTATTTTTCAAATGACCTCATACAAGTACTGTCATGCAATCTCTGTTATGAAAGCGCAACTTAACTGCACTCAAAAACAAAACAGCATATGTAACAACAACAACAACAAAATCTATATTTGTAAAACTGTAGAACCTATAAGTCCACTCAGACTTACTTCTTGTTCAGCCAACTGCTAAGACAAACAAGTTTGTTAACATTTACCGGAGATAATGCTGCCCGCTTCTTATTTACAATGTCACCTGAAAGTGAGAACAAACGTTCGCATGGCACTTTTGTAGCCGGCATTGCAAGTATGTTAAACATCCATACACTCCTTTGTGCTTCGGCCACCATTCTAGAGGACATGCTTCCATGTTGATGACACTCGTTAAAAAAATAACGTGTTAATTAAATTTGTGACTGAACTCCTTGGGGGAGAACTGTATGCCTCCTGCTCTGGTTTACCCACATTCTGCCATATATTCCATGTTATAGCAGTCTTGGATGATGAATCAGCACATGTTGTTCATTTTAAGAACACTTTCACTGCAAATTTGACAAAATCGGAAGTGCCTTCCAAAATCTGAGAGGGACGAGGCGAGGAGCATGCTTTCAGATATCTTAAAAGAGTAAGACTCCAAAGTGGAAACTACAGAAACCCAAATGACCAAAGAAGAAAATCAATCTTCTGCTAGTCGCATCTGACTCAGATGATAAAAATGAACATGTGTCAGTCCGCTCTGCTTTGGATCGTTATCGAGCAGAGCCCACTGTCAGCATGGACGCATGTCTTCTGGAATGATGGTTGAAGCATGAAGGGACATATGAATTTTTAGTGCATCTGGCATGTAAATATCTTGCGACGCCGGCTATAACAGTGCCATATGAACGCCTGTTCTCACTTTCAGGTGACATTGTAAAAAAGAAGCGGGCAGCATTATTTCCTGCAAATATTAACAAACTTGTTTGTCTGAGTGATTGGCAGAACAAGAAGTAGGACGGAGTGGACTCTGAAATTTTACATTGTTTTGTTTTTGAATGCAGGTTTTTTGGTACATAATTCTACATTTGTAAGTTCAACTTTCATGATAAAGAGATGGCACTACAGTACTTGTAATGGGGGAACTTAAAAATACTATTTTTTTTTACAGTGCAAATATTTGTAATAAAAAATAAATATAAAGTCAGCACGGTACATTTTGTATTCTGTGTTGTAATTGAAAGCAATATATTTGAAAATGTAGAAAACATCCAAAAATGTTGAAAAGCTGTTGTATAAACAGGAGGCCAAATTTAACTTTAGTATCTAAATCTGCAACGGTGGGAGTTTTGGGGTACAATCCTGCCCGCATGAAAGTTCTCTCACCTTTCCCCGTGGAGATTTCTCCCCTCCCCGCCCCCTCCCATGTCACAGGTTCTTACGTTTTCGGTGTGATGGGTTGAAAGACGTCCACTTGCCTACATCTTTCTTCCAGTGGGAGTAAAAGTACCTAAATCTGTACGAGACAGAATCTGATTTGATGATTTATGGACTTAGATTCATCACCAGATCCCTAATTATCACGTTTTCCATTTCCTCAAACTAAACGTAACTGCAATATGTGGGCAATTATAGACTTTAAAGCTCTAGTCTGAGCTACCATATCAGACTGTAAGACACACTGGTCCAGCACAAAAGCTTCCTACCAGGGCTGGCTCCAGGGTTTTTGCCACCCCAAGCGGCGGGAAAAAAAAAAAAGCCGCAATTGCGATTGGCTCCACCGTGCCGCTTTCTTCTTCGGCGGCAATTCGGCGGCAGGTCCTTCCCTCTGAGAGGGACCGAAGGACCCGCTGCCGAATTGCCGCCGAAGAGCCCAACGTGCCGCCCCTTCCCCTTGGCTGCCCCAAGCACCTGCTTGCTGGGCTGGTACCTGGAGCCGGACCTGCTTCCTACAGAGTTCAGGGACTGGCTCCCCACCGTAGGGAATAGATCAAAAAAATTGGTGGCACACTCTCTCATGTATGACTTCTTCAGAGCAACATCCTACAGAGTCATTGTAGGTCCATAAGTGATTTCAAGGCCTCCTCTGTGACTTTGTGATGGCCCTGGGGGCTTTAAACCCCTGTGCCTCCAACTTTAGACCACTGCAGTCTGAAGCTTGGTCCATTACTGTTTTATACTACATGTGTTCCTGATCCTGCAATGCCAATACCAGTACTAATAAGGATGATTATTCTCATGGTCTTTTTTACATGCTCCATGAAGGAGATTTTCTATTGGTATTCTGTTAGCCATTACAAGCTAGAGCTAAAATAAGTGTCTGGCACTCGAGTAATTATTTGAAATCCTATGTATAATTTATTAAACAAATCCATCATGCCTGCTTTCTAAAAATATTAGTGCAAGATGAAATACGTTTTGACAGCTGCCAATCCAGAATGTCAAAGTGTTAGATTGTCAGCCTAAAAGATAATAACAGTCTTTCCCAGCTCTTTTGCAAGAGAATAAAATATAATTTCTAGTTGTATTTAATTTCCTAATATCTAGTCATATAATAAAGATCACTTAATCACAGACTCTTCGGGGGCACGAGGAGGTGACATTCTGGCCCCTTTGAAGTTAATGGCTAAGCTCTCATTGACTTCAATAAGACCAGGATTTCACCCTAGGATTCCAGCTATTCATCATGGGGAAAGTTTAAAATAATATATCTGGAGAAAATACACAGATATTCACTTGGAGAAAGAAATGATGAAAAAACCTAGAGGTTGTAGTGGACAACAGATTAGACACAAGTTAGAAAGTAAAGGTGGTTGGCATTTTTCAAATGAAAAATATTGCATTAAAAATTGCCTGTTTTCAAAAATGGCAGTTTTCATAAAACTGCTCATTCCCCCCAACACAAGTTTTCCTTCTTTTCAAGATCTCCTTCCCTTCCCCAAAAAGGCAAAGTGGAAAAAAAAAGGGGAAATACCCCCCCACACACAACAATTAAAATGTGGAAGTTTCAAGAACAGCTTCACATAAGTGACAAATTTCTCCTTTTTGAAACCTGTGAAATAAAGATTTTTTTTTTTAATTTGGTCATGAAAACTCATTGCCATTTTTCATGAACTCTGTATGGAACATGATATAGCAGCACATAAATAAGAAGCCGATGTGATTTAGAGATACTTATGGTAAAGAATCATGTCCTGCACAGTTCCTCTTAATATGGGTTTGGTAGGATGATGCCTACAGCATTATGTTATGTTCTGGCTACACATCATTTGTCAGATATTGAAAAACTGGAGGGGAGTCATAGAGTAGCAAAACATTGATGAGGTTGCAGGAAGGAATGACTCAAGGTAGCTGAAATGGTAGCAGTCTTTGTTCCAATCCTGAAGGTTCAAGCCCTGATGATGTTGCATGATGGGAGGATTCTTGATTACCATGTACAAGTACCTCACTGTGAGAAAATACCAGATATTAAAGGGTTTTCTTTAATTTAACAGAGAAAGGCATAACAAGAAGCAATGGCTTGATGTTAAAGACAGACAAATTCAAGATAGCAATAAGGCATAACTTTTTAACAGTGATGGTGGTCAACAACTGGAACAAACTCCAAAGGGAAGTGGTAGATTCTATGCCTAGCAAAAATCTTCACATCAAAATGGGAGGCCTTTATGGCAGACACATTTCTGTCAAACACAAGTTAACAGGCTCAGTACAGGAGTAACTGGATGAAATTCTAGGACCCGTGTTATGCAGTGTGTCAGAGTAAATGGTTCTGGTTTGAAAGAGTGTGAATCTATGAGAAGAGGGAAGATGAAAAGACCTAGATATGTATAGCTTCGCTATGAAAAGGGGACATGAGACTACAAAAATGTCAAAAGTGTAAACACCAAGCAGGGAGAGAAGTGTGTTTCTCCCCCCCCCCTCTTTTATTAAGTGAGCAGGATTGGAGCCACAACTAGCTAAGACTTTATATATTTATTGTGTTGTTTTGGTTATATGAGCTTTCTGAACCACTAACTACTGAGAGGCAACTCTTCTGCCATCACTAGATATTTCTGAGCCAATGAGGTGACTAATCAGCTCAGCACTGCAGAGCCATGTCCTCATGCTTTAGGGCATAAGCCAATCCGTAACTAATGGGGGTTAGCAAGAATTTTTCCCTGGGAGAGAGTTTCTCGCACATTGGGTCAATTTTTTTCCTAATGGAACCATGATCTATCAGAAAATATTGATTCAGTTGAACTGAAATGTTTTGATGGACAAGCAACAAGGCAGGCTGGCCAGTCTGCTTCCCTGCCAACCAGCCAGTCTGACCTCCCCAGGCTGCCCCGCTGCTTGGAAGCCCGCCTGGAAAGCGGTTTGGGAGCTGGAGCTCCCCAGGCTGCCTGGAAGCCAACTGGTGAGGCTTTTGCTCTCCAGGCATCTGCCTCCCTGATTCTCAAGCGGGGAAGACAGAAATCTTAGTTCTCCTAAAATGTGATTTCTCAAGACATTCTCCCAAGGAAATCTTTTTGTCTTTTTTCATGAGTTGGGATGAAATTCTCTTTCAAAATTAAAAAAAAAAAATTATGGGAGGGAACTGACTTTTCCAGCCAGCTCTAATGTCTTGACTTTCCTCTGAACTACCTGGTATTGGCGACTTTTGGAGATGGGATCCTGCACTAGAAAGCACACTGGTTTGATTCAAAAGGGCAGAGCCTATATTCTGGTAACTGGCCACTCAGCCAGGAACCCTTGCAAGATTTTCTTGGGTGACCTTGGCATGTGTTTTCCAGCCTCCCACTGTTGGGGAAAAGGGTGATTATGACAGATTACAGGCCTGATTTTCAGGCCAGCATAGGCCAAGTCTCCATTTTTATATTATCAATTATGCAAAGATGAATAAAAGTAGGTCAAGTTACTTGCCGGCATCCTTTTATGTCATTAAGGGTGCATCTACTCTTGGAGGAAAGGTTGCAATTCCCAGCTCACTTAGACATACCAGTACTAGTTCCCATCAAGTTAGTGCACTAAAAATAGTAAGAGCAGCAAGCAATGACATGAGCTAGTCACCCTACGTACAAACCCAGGGCGTCCATGCCCCATAGTAGTGATGTACTACCATGGTACTGGCTCTTCACCGCAAGTAGGTAGATTAGAATATTAACTGTCATTTCCTTACCTTTAAATGATTAACCATGCAACCTTCATATGCTTTTAATGTAGCTGTTTTGATGGAATTAATAAATGCATCCTGGTAATAGGAGTTTATGAATAAGGAATTAATATTGTTATAAAGGGAAATTAAAAAACTGAACTGTGATATTTTTAAGGAAGTGAGACAGCTGCTATTATAACTTTTATGAAAGTAGTAGTAGATTTGCTTCTTCAATCAACCTTTCATGGATTTGTAAGTTATTTTTAAGACTAACGCAAAAATAAAAAAATATGGGGATATATATACACATATAAAGATGATATTACAGAGGGGAAAAGTGGTTTCAAGCCAATATTTATCATGTTCCTTTTTTCCTTGCAAAGCTGGTGTTTCTTGGGTTTTTTAAGAGTTGTAAAATATCTCTGTGGCTGTAACGTGTGATAAATGAGCTGCCACATGAAGAGGCACATGGGCCAGAATCATATAAGCTTTGCTGAACAAGATTTGGCTTAATATTTTAAGGTATTTCCACACAATCTCCTCAGAATCAAGTTACCGATATCAAAGGCATTTAAATGCATTCTGATCATTTCATTAGAGCGGATTTAGCTACCGTAATCGTGATGTTTTGTCTAAATCTTGGGTATTCAGCCATTTGTAAAAGACTTCCTTTTCCAGAAAGAGACGGTAGGAGAGAAACAGGAATTACAAGTGAAGCATTAAAAATTGGAACATAGTCAGCAAGTGTAACAGACTTTGCTGTAAGAACCCTGCTGTGCAATATTAGTAAATAAATCAGAGCAGAAACAACATGAGCAGCCTGAGAAAGCTCCTACCAATAAAATAAATAAATAAGACATTTTCTCAGGATCCATTCTGCAAAAGAAAAGAGGCTCTGCCACGGTGCTTGATTCGCCACTTCTGCCAAGGCAGCTTCTTTCCCCAAAGGAAAGATTTGCTCCAGAACAAGGACAGGAACTACAGGGCTTCAGTTTGTTACTAGGGTTCCATTACAGCCATATTGATGGAGATTTATTATGTGCTGAATGAATCAAGGGAGTCCGCTGATCCTTTGACAACACCCCATCTTTGGCCACCACAGGCCTCTGACAGCTGAGCACCTCCTTGGAACCATGCTGACCCCCCTCAGTGGCCATGCCAGGCCCAGGAAGCTGCTATGCTAAATCAGGCATTTTACTGGTGGCAGTGCACTGGGAAAGTGAAATAAAATTGAGGTGCCCTCCCTACATCCTGGGCTGTCTGTTGGCAGATTCTGGTATTTAGGCTGATATTTTCTGAACTGTTTAAGGGACTTTAGACATTAATTCCCAGTAAAATTAATGTGAAATTGACATCCAAAGCTCTTACTCTGCTTGAAAATATAAACCTTAGGAGGATAGCCAATGCACCTTGCAGAAAACTGGGAATATCCAGTTAAGTCTATCTCTAGATAAATAGTGTGCAACACACAGATAAATAGTGGTGTCTGGAACAGCACTAACAGACATGTAAGTACAGCTAGTTAAAATATATGTAGGTATCAATTCTTCACTGGAAATTAAAAACATTTTCATTTGACAATTTTGCCATTCACAAAAAAAAGTTTGTCATAAAAACCAATCACTTCCACATTTTTCAGTTCTCAAAAAAAACTTGTTTTCAGTCAAAAATTGGGGTTTTGGAAACAAACTAAAAATCAGTTTTGAATAAATTTTCACTGAAAAAAATATACAGGCTTATGAAAATTGGAAAATTCAGCTGATTTTTTTCTGCAAAATTTTGTTTTTAACAAGTCATTTTTGTTCCAATTACATTTCAATTAAAAATATTTCAACCAGCTCTACACTTAAGCTTTCCTTTATTAACTGGCTTCAAAATATGTATATATTGTCCTGAATCTGAGATAAGGTCAAACTTGGATCTCTAAAGTCAGGCAGCAAAATCTACATGCAGGGAGCATAAGTCCTGTCTGGGATATCAGACTACTTACTTAGGTACCTAAATTTCTGAACCCCTGTTTAGAAACATTGGTCTGAGTGGACACGCGTTTTATTTGATGTTCTATCTTCTCACATTATACTATTGTTGCACAAGCACTTTGGATATGCCCACAAATGCAAAGTAAACTTCTTTATTAACAGATTTTTCAAAAATTAATAAAATCTCTACAAAAAGTTTATTCAATCCCACCCTCCTCAAATGCAACAGTTACAATCCAGACTCTGATGACTCAGGACAATATCCTTTTAAGAGGCCACACACAAAAGCTAATCATGTCATCTCACTACCTGAACATGGGCAGGTATTTAGGACAGAACGGTTCTATACGGCGCCTTAGTAAAAAAGGCATTGTGGTATCAGATATTCATTGTAACGGAATTTTGCAGACCTAACTTTGTCTTGAATCAGAGTAGCAGCCGTGTTAGTCTGTATCCGCAAAAAGAACAGGAGTACTTGTGGCACCTTAGAGACTAACAAATTTATTAGAGCATAAGCTTTCGTGGACTACAGCCCACTTCTTCGGTATGCATCCGAAGAAGTGGGCTGTAGTCCACGAAAGCTTATGCTCTAATAAATTTGTTAGTCTCTAAGGTGCCACAAGTACTGTTCTTTTTGTCTTGAATGACACCTTCAGTGATAACCGTACAAGCCTACACAAGCCCGTGGGTGCATAGTTGCACTGAGGGCAGAATTTGGCCTGGTAGTGATGCATGCCATGGAAACAATCCAATGCCTACGGTGAGTTTGTGGGGTGGCAATTAGAAAACGCATGGAGTAGGCTGGGTGCAATAGGGGAAGCTGGCTGCACCCTACAAAGGGTTGTAGTAATGGGCATGCTTCTCCTGTATGCCTCCCACAGAAATGTGGAGGAAGGCTCCACCCCGTCCCCTGCATCCCTATACTGAGCTGTGCCAATGGCACAATCTAGCCCTTAGGTTTCTACTTTACATCAGCTGCACCGTCTCACTGCAGATGACTGAAGAAAAAAAAAGAACAGCTAATATCAAAGCAAGGTCAGAGAGCTTGCTGGAAAAGGGGCTCGCAAGCTTCCGTTACTGAACACTTTCGGACACTGCGATTTCAGAGGCCTCTGTAGGAAAGCTGAATAGCTATTGTTAACTTTCCTTATGTTGTACAGGGTGTCATTGTTACAGTAGCCTTAACAAGCCAATATGATACTAAATCTGAAATCTCTGCAGTTACTAATACCCCCTGCAGATTCCATACTGTGAAAATAGCTGGATTAATAATGGTGGAGTCTACACAATAGATCTTTTTTTTAAAATGTAAATGTGAGCAAAAAATCTGGTGCTACTTAACATTGGTAGCTGATTTTAAAAAAACCTCAAGTATTTTAAGGCTTATCTGTTTTGATACAAGGGATTCAGATTCTCTAGCAGCACTTGAACTTTCATCATTACACGGAACAGTCACAATTCAGTATTCAGTAATCAAGACAGAGCATGTGAAAACTGCACAATCCACAGTTATGCAAGCTGAAACATGGCTATCCTAGAGTAATTTTTCTTTCAATGTGTATCTACATAAATAATCATTTCAAACACTGCTGCTCCCCTGTTAAACAAACACAGCTTAGTAATAACGTGTGGGTTCTATATACATTTTAAAAATGATACATAAATGGACAATATTAAATAATCCCAAAAGCTTGACTAGTATCGTAACATAAGCTTCCTCTGTTCTACCATAACAGCGTACTCTGCAAGTGCTTGAAATGCTACAGCTTCTCCCTTTAACTACTGCCACATCCACTTTTCCCATCTGAGTCTTGTTTAAGATGCTTTCAGCTCTGTAGGTTGTAAAAGTGAATATAGTCTGATTTAAAAAATAAAAATAAAAAATAAAAAAGAGGCAATTGCTCATGAACTATTGTGTATGCCTAATGCATGCGCAGCTACAATGACTGCATGCACATGTTAGGGTGGGAAATATTCATATATATAAATCATGATTTTAAGAAATAATCTGATTTTTTTTTGGTTTACATGGTGCTAGTTCTTTACTTCCTTTTCATTGATAGTCTTAAATTGCCAAAATGGATGTTTTATACTTGTTTCTTGAGGACCTGGTCCTGCACCACTGAATTCAGTGGGAATTTACCCAGTTAGTTTAATGGGCACAAGATCACACCTTTAGTTTAACTATTAGCAGAATTTCAGTTTTTAATCTAATCTAGTGGTTTTTTCCCCTACTTTCTCTATTCTACTCTATGTTGAAAAAAGACAAGCTTAAGGCCTCATTAACATTCTTACTATGGGAATGCCACACACACAAAATTGATAAGAAAACAAGATGTGCTATATTTGCAATGAATACCACCGCCAGATACCGAACTTTCACAAATCAAGATAGCCGAAATACTTTGACCAGGCTATACTCCTATGTCAGCGTTCGCAATTTGAATCAATGAGAATTGTACTCCTATTTCACTTAGATGGCTTTGCAAATCCCACTGGCATAAATATGAGCTTAACTTTAGGCTCTGATTTTTGAAACTTTTGGCCGGTGTGTATAAAAAACATTTACCATCACTGGTAGGGTGTTGAAAGTCTTAATAGGTTCTCATTAAACAATGAAAATTTGATTGGAAGTGATAAAACCTTTATGCTAAGAGAAAGCATTTAAATAAAAATACAATATTAGCCCCTTGATGATGTAAATTCTTATGCACAGGCTGAAGTCTAAGCACATGAGTAGTGCAATTGAAATCAATAGGATTAGTCATGTATTTGCTTAAGTGTTCGCAAGATGAGGCCTTCGTTTTCAATATTTTCATTTTTACCTATAGTAGTTTTGTAAAATTTTAATAAGATACTCTACCAGTAGTGGCATTTTTAAAATTTTATTTAAAAAATCCCAGCATTTAAAAAATTAATTCATTATAAATTTAAATCTAAAATTCCAATACCAAATTTTTTTAAATTAGTTTTACAATCCCCAACCTGTTGAAATCACGCACCCCCGCCCCCGAATTAAGTAACTGAAGTTGCTCTACACTGACAAATGGGAATATACCTACGTAAATATTCCTGGTGTTTGCATACACAAATGTATTGTGCACAATTTGCACACACATCACTGAAATAATATTGGGTCATGTACTTGTAGTCTCAAAAGGGTGATGTAAAAATGGAATTCTCTTACTTGATGGATACCAAGATGGAGTCTTATGTACTTGCTTTTCTGGTAAAAAACAAAACAAAACAAAATCACAAAGAAACTTCCGGACCCATTAAAGTCAATGGGATTTGTGACACAGACTTCAAGGAAGCCAGGATTCCACCCCAAATTTTACATCTGTTACTGCAAAACCAATATGGCTATGAAAGAGAAAACATTTATTTTCTGCCTCAAGTTCCAATTAAAGATACTATATAAACAAGGACTACAGAAAGTAAATTATTAATTTTCATACAAGAAAAATAAAAAGAGATGCATCTGGATTCATGCCCCAGGCAACCCCATTCCCGTAGCATTTGAGATACTGTCATAGACTCACCATGCTATTACATCCGAAGAAGTGACGTTTTTACCCACGAAAGCTTATGCTCAAATAAATCTGTTAGTCTTTAAGGTGCCACCAGACTCCGTGTTGTTCATGCTATTACAGAATGCCGTCTCCTTGGAGATCTGGCTCTTCCTGAGCAATTGACACTCAGAGCTTCTCCCTTGCAGTCTCTTCTCCCAGGCCTGCTTTAGGAGTGTCCTTGTTTCTCCCCCACTGCCCTCTCCTTTCAGGGAAAGTACACGAACCTTCCTCTTGCAGACCTTTGCACCCCCTACCCCAGAGCCCACCCCCACAGCCAGAGCCCTCACTCCCACCATGCCGCAACCCCCTGCCTGAGCCCTGATCCCCTTCCCACCCTCTGAACCCCTTGGTCCCAGCCCGGAGCCCCCTCATGCACCCCAAATCCCTCATCCCCATCCCCACAACAGAGCCTGCGCACCCAGCTGGAGCCCTCACCCCCTCCTGCATCCCAGCCCGGAGCCCCCTCCTGCACCCTGAACTCCTCGTATCTGGCCCCACCCCAGAGCCCGCACCCCCAGCCAGAGCCCTCACCCCCTCCTGCACCCCAACCCCCTGAGCCATCCCAGTTAAAATGAGGGAGGGAAGAAGGGAGGGTGGGGAGAGTGAGCAACAGTGTGTGTGTGGGGGGGGGTGTGGAGTGAGCAGGGGCGGGGCCTGGGAGGAGGGGCAGGACACAGGCATTCGGTTTTGTGCTCATAGAAAGTTGGCAACCCTACTGACCAGCCCAGTGTGCCCCAACTATTGTTATAATCGCGATCTAAAAAGGTGCCATGTAATGTGTCACTGGAAAACTCATAATGCTCTGGCTGTTACAATCCTTGTGTAATGGAAGTGCAAGCAACTGATGCAAAGTTATGGACATGAATTGAAACTGTAATTCTTAAAATGTGTTTGCTAGTCAAACAGGAGTTATCCCACCCTAAATAAAGTTACTTTCTAAATACTTTGAAGACAATGAGAATTTATTTACAATGGGTGGAGGGGAAGATAGTGGGGGCTACACCCGTGCAGAGCAGAGAAACTTTATCTCAGTTTTAAAGTCAGGGGTCTAAATCTCAAATAAGCAATTGAATCACCTGCTAGTGTATTAGTGTATCATATCAAGTCTTTAATGAATGCCAGTAACATACTGGTGATTAATAGCATTGTAAAATATACATATATATTAACACTGTAGAAGGAATTATGAATTCTCATGGATACTATGTTCTAAAGTGAGCAGCCAAACAAAGGAACATTTTCTGCCAAGAGAGGAGGAAAAGTCCCAGGTATTTATGTGAGGTTGGGAAGCACTGCATGAGGTCATCCTGCCTCTTGAAACAAATTCATTGAACTCTGCAAGATACAAGCAAAGACAGAAGCCATCTTTGGCACCCATCACTAGACAGACACAAGGCAACAGAGCCATTTGAAGCTGAGGAGAATGAGTCCTTCAACCAAGGGGTTGAAGTCTTTGGGAATTGAAGACAGGTGACAAATTTGCTTAGGCAAAGATTTAATCTAACAAGGATGAGATTTAGAAGCATATTTTCTTGTAACTATATCTTCATTCCTTATACTTGAATATACTATAACCTTGTGTATATTTTGTTAATAAAAATGTTTCCTTTTTCACCATAAAAACTACTGTGTTGTGTTTAAAAGGAAGATTTTTTTTTACCCCCAGTTAAATTAATAAGCTCTGATATGTTTTTTCTCTTTACAGAAAGAACAAACATTATTATTTCTCTGAACCGTCTAGGAGAGGACTGGACACTGCATGGTCCACAGTTTTGGGGGAATTAGGAACTAGAAGTAGGTTGGGATCATCTTATTTATTGTAACGAAGGTTGGTGGAGGCCAGAGTGTGACTGGTATGTTGTTGGCAGCCTGCGGGGGTAGGATCTGTAACTATAAACAGACATGCAGGGTGTGATCTGGTAGGCTGGTTGTGAGCACCTGAGATTGGGAGCTTTGGCAGCAAAGCGTTGTGAAGCATCCAGGATTACAGGGTATGTAGTGACAACCCCTCACTGGTTTGCGCTCCATGCCCCCACTGGACTGTGGTAACATCCTATCACAGCCACATTTAGAACTTTCAGATTTAGAAAAAGGCTGTCATATTTATTGCTCAAGGTCTTGTTAGAAATTCACATCTGAACTACTGTGGAATTATTAAATAACTCTGGATGAAAGAACCCTGCTATCCCTGTAAAATCTACCCTTTAAAGCTATCACATTGAGGAGCATGTCGTAACCAAAGCTGCATGCCTTAAGACATTTTTTATTAGTACAACCACAGTGACTTAACATTTACTCCAGAGGATAAGCAAACAGATGAGATTCACTTTTTCCATCTTGCGTAAAATGCTTCTTGGGGCAGGATTATGCTTGAGCTTTGTACATGGTCTGGGGGCTTTGATAAATCGACAGCATTACAGAAAACAGAAGTGTGAAGATTTACCAGAGGAGGATGGGGATGTGTGCGTCTTGGCAGCCGCTGCAACCCTATGGTAAAACAAGACTGAGGGATACAGAATAGGTCTAATTGGAACCTCAGATAACATTGGCCATCCTACTTCTTTCTCTATTAGAGGGAGCAAGGTCTAGTGGGGGGGCAGGTAAGTGGGAGACACAACTCCTGGCTCTTTTCTCACTATTACCATATTATGCATTGTGAGCTCATGCAAGTTAACTAACTTTTCTGTTCTTCAGTTTACTCATTTGTTAATTGGGACAATGCCCTCTTTATGGGGGTTTGAGAGATTTTGATCACTGATATTTGTGAAGTGCTTTAACAACTTCAGAGGAAAGAAGCCTTTTAATTTCTAAGTTCAAAATAGCACTCAGCTCCTACTGAGGGAAAGGCACAAACTATACATGAAATTTAAGATCATGTAGGAAGTGAAATATCTCAAGTTACAAACGTGGGGTAAGCTTTAAAGCTTATTAACCCCACATCCACTAAACTCTAACCAATCAGTGACACCAACACTATCACACCTGGACTCTTGAGAATACAGCACAACCACTCAAACTGTGAGCAGGGGTGAAGGATATGTACCTTCCAATGTAATGAAACCTCTACTTCTAACTTTATCCTTTGAAAGTTTATTCCAGGATTCCAGAAAGTAAGCTAGGGAATCATTCACAATCCCTGTTTCGCAACTACTGCTCTCCAGTCCTATTATTGAGTGGGGTGGAGAAATTGACAGAGACATTTCCTAAAGTGTTTAATGTATTCATTTCCTCAGACAAACCAATTTATTCATAACCCAACTTCCCAGCCACGCTAACCTTCCTCAGGGCTCTGCATTACTGACACAGTTTAATTACTGTTTAAATAGAACAATTTGGTGCTCACACATGATTTTTCCTCAGCATTATTGGGTTCCCTGTGTGTGTTGCTATCAGCCCTGGACTGATTTGTAGCCATCAGTAGTTCAGTAATGACTTGCCTATCAGGCATTAAAGCCCACTTTTGTTTTAATATCTTCAGCATATGAACAAACATGTTATTCTAACATAGAACTCTGATAGGGCCTGCTGGCCTTTGGGGATAAAATGGAGGACCATGCTGAAATACGAGCATCACACTGTGACGGGGTTCACTCAGAGTGGCACCCTCTGCTGGCCATATCGGGGATTAGCTCTCTCAGACAGCAAGCCCTCTCCTGGTGGTACCTCTCCTGTCACTTTCTCTGCCTGCAGACCACCTCTAAGTACCGCAGTGTCCTTTTCATGACTTGGCCCATCAGTCATGCCAACATGCATGCATTTCCCTCTTTTGAGGGGGAGGGAGAAGGAAGTATCTCCCCGTTCTATAGTTCGGCCACTTCACCAGTGGTGAGTAGGGGAAACCTGGTCCCGCCCATTATTCCAGGTCCCAACTCAAGGACCTGGAATAATGGATAGTAGCCTCCTGCTGCCTCTCCTAAACTCCTTCACCAGTGCTGCTTTAATTCCCTGGGCCATTTCCTTGCAGCCCTAGCACCTTCTTCACCCTCTTCTCAGGGTCTTCAGCCAGTAAGTCCCAGCAGCCAGCATGTCCCTCTTGCTCCCCCAATCCCTGCCAGAAACTGCTCTGTTCAAGGTGCTACCTTCCTATACTCCCTAGGTACACAGTCCTCTCTCCTTAGGCTCCCTGCAGCAAGTGACCCCGTTCTTCCCTGCAGCTCCCTTTTATGTGAACCCATTGGGTCCTGATTGGTTGCTCCGGGCAGCTTCTCGCTGTTTGTCTGCTTCCTGCTCAGCGTCCCTAGGCTGCTTGGAGGACTCACCCTCATTGCTCCTCTCAGACAGGGTGTGGCAGGCCCATGAGGCCTCCATTAACCTCTTCCTCTTCAGGGTGGGATGAACATCCCATCACATGCACCTAAAACTGCTCCCTGCAAAGACACCTTACAACATGCCCCTGTTCCACAGGATTTTACCTCTGTATTGGGCCCTGTGGCCCAGAGTCCTCACAGTAAGACCTCCAGCTCCAAGAAGGGCAATAGCTTCTAGGATACCTAATTGGCAGAGAAATGAGAACAAGCTTCCAATAGGGTTACCATACGTCCTCTTTTTCCCGGACATGTCCGGCTTTTCAGCAATCAAACCCCCGTCCGGGGGGAATTGCTGAAAAGCCACACATGTCCGGGAAAATGGCCGGCACTTCCTCTCCCCCTGTGGCTCTGCTCCACTCCTCCTCTCTCCGATTTACAGAGCCAAGCTGCCCGAGCAAGCGCTACTGGCTTCAGGCAGCACCCCCCCCCCCCGCCTCCAGACCCCGAGCCCCCAGCCAGGCACTTCTCCTACCCGGCTCCAGCTGAGCTGCTCCCACGGTGCAGGGTCCGGAGGCAGGGGGGGGGGGGGCTGCCTGAAGCCGGTAACGCTGGCTCCTGCAGCTCTGCTCTGTAAGTCTGAGGGGGCGGAGCCGAGCAGCTCAGTTGGAGCTGGGGAAGGGACGTGTCCAGCCAGCTCTGGGTCCTGAGGTAGGGGAGGGCTGCCAGAAGCCAGCAGCTCGGCTCTTACAGTCTGAGCTGGCAGGAGCAGCTCAGCTGGAGCCCAGGTAGGAGAAGTGCCTGAAGCCGGTAGCACTAGGGCAGCTTGGCTCTTAAACAGAGCCGAAGAGTCAGGGAGCAGCAGCAGTCGCCAGAGCCTGCTCTAAGGTAAGCCAGGGATGCCAGCAAAGCTGGGAGTACCATGCGCCGCTGATTGCACAGGTGGGGGGCAGCGCTGGGGGAGCTGCTCCGGGGAGTCGCCAAAAAGCACTGGTGGGGGAGGAGGGGAGGGCAGTGTGAAAAAGGCAGGAGTGTGCAGAGGGATCAGAGCTCTGGCTGCGATGGGCATCGGGCTGCCTTGCCTGCAAGTGGATCAGAGCTCCTGGGGCTGGGGTGTGCTGTATGGCACTCAGCTCCCCATTTGTGATGAGACACAGCAGTGTGGTGGATCACTGCGAAATACCTGCCCAATCAGAGCTGCGGGGGCAGGGCTTGCAGGGGCTGGCTCCGACAGCTCCCATTGGAGCTTTTCCCAGCCAATGGGAGCCTCTGAGCTTGGCTTGTGGCGGGCCCAGCACGTGGAGACCCTGGCTGCCCCTGATCCTAGGAGCAAACACAATGCCAAAACGAAAATACAAAGTTCACTACATATAAAGAATTACGTTTTAGAATTAAAGAATTAAATAGCTCAAAATGTCCGGGATTTTACCGGGCAGGGAGGAGAACTGGGTGCTCCAAGGCATCTGGGGAGCTGGGAAACAGAACAGTGTGAGCTGCGTGTCCTGACCGCTCCCAAAAACTGAGCGCCGGGGCAGATCCTCCACTGAGCAGCTTCATTAAAGTCATGGGAGTCTATACTAGTGGAGTGCCTGACTTTAGAATTGGTGCAGCTGTTTCGTGTGGCTGGGAGGGAGGAGGGGGAATGTGGGGTGCTCAGGGGAGGGGGCAGAGACTTTGGGGAAGGGGTTGGAATGGGGGCAGGGAAGGGGCAGAGTTGGGCGGGGCCGGGGGTGGGGAAAGGGGTGGGACCGGGGGAGGGGAAGGGGCGGAGTTGGGGCGGGGCCGGGGCCCCATGGAGTGTCCTCTTTTTTCAATGTTCAAATATGGTAACCCTAGCTTCCAATCACATCCACTTATTTAAGCCCTCTCATGTCAGAGACAAGCCCAAATGGGAGAGACTTTCTTTTGTGCGACCAGCTTGGGATGGAGTTCTGTTGGCTCAAAGTGTTTTACCCCTGCACACTTCAATGCCAATTAAGTAATTTTTACAATCAGTAAATAATAGTGAGCCAAATCAGGAGGGCCTTCGTCAGTCCTTACATGACTAGCCCAATCCACATTTAGGCACCTAAATAAGCACTCTGATATCAGGGGTGCTGAACAACCACAGTTGTCCCTTTGATAGTTAAGTGTCCAAATAACATTCCCTCAAAATCTCCTCAGGAAAAATTTATGATTTGCCTAAACAGATATTGGTCTCTCACTGGAGCATCTGCCTTCAGCAGCTTGGCATTTTCCTTGACTAAGCAGGGTGAGGAAGGCCCCTATCCTTACCAGTCTCTAGAACCTTCAATAACTGTAAGCTGATCCTTAACCACATGAGCGAGGGTAAAAGTACCCGCTACACTAGTATTCACAGTCTCCCTGAGGAATAGTACCTCAGAATTCTACAGTTACCATTTCTGCCTAATAGTTTGTGATTACATTAGCTCAAATCACAGTCTGCACCATTCAGATAGAGCATCCGCAGACCAAAAAGCATTCACCAATCATATAAACATACAGAAACTTTGTGAAACACGGCTTTGATGAGACATGTGAGAATATTTACTGGTTTTGAGCCACATGAGTTAACACCCCCTGTCCAGCAAAAACACACACAAAAAAACAAAACAGAAAAACCCACCTTGAAACTCATCTGAAAAGGCATACTCCATTGACAATGATATTTCATCTAGTTTTCACATTGAAAACCTCTTGGTTTCACATTATTTCGTAATTCAAAATCCATAAGCAGACCTCGACTCTAAACTGGGTCTGCTACCTCATTCAAAAGATCCATGCACCTTATGGAACCTTTCAATGAAGAGAACTGGATCTGACATTCTAGTCTGAGATGAAATTCAAAATCAGCTCAGTTGTGCTGGTATCAAGTTTTGTTGTGATCACATAGTTATATTTATTAGACTTTTCAGAGGCTAATGTTTATTAGACTGACTTAATGATGCTTGGAACCTTATCATAATACTATTAACATACAGACAAACCAAAACAGAGTTTGTTCTATGGCTTGAGATTTTATGTTGGCCTTTTTAAGTCAGCATGACACCTGATTCTTTTCCAGAGATCTAAATATCTGAAAACTGACACAATACATTGGGCAATAGATTCAAAATTTTATTGCCATTTCCTAATTATTCAAAGAACAGAATTCAGCTTGATCATACATTTTATTCAATATACTACAGATTTAACCTCCATTCTAAAATGATGTCTAAAGAGACAATGAAAACGCAATTGCTCTTAGAAATATTCCTGAGAAAACGATCTGTCACCAGTTCATCCATGGGATTTTAGTATTCAGTACTATTTGTGCAGCCTTTTAGATATGTCACATTCACACCTAGGCATGAGATTTCTGAGGAAGATGAGGTAATCACTCACAAAGTAACAAGGCAGATGAGAGGGGCAGATGCCAAAGTGGCATAAGCAGACAATTGTATGCCTGCTTGCTCCAAACAAGCATAACTTCATGTCACCAATTAATGGTACTGTCTTCAAGGAAGGTGGTCCTACTTACAAAAGCACATAATTTGGCCCATATAGGTTTGAGCTCCGGTCTAGTATGTGTACACAGGTATAAACTACACATAGACCACAAAGTACCATTTTTAATGGTTTGGTGTCAACGTTTCCTATGGGATGCTGCATGGCTAGGGTGCTCTGATTCACCACCATACCTTTTGTTAACAATGTTAGTGATCTCAGTCTACAGGTGCTGTGTCAGGATCATATATTGCCTGACCCAACACCGGTACATTGATAGATCATGGGCTAGCTGTGGGCCAGACAAAAGCAACAGACTGGACAGTTTGTATACACATTTCAAATTGCTAGATACATCTACCCATCCCACTGCTCATCTGTTTGTAGTGAGGCCATCATCATGGAATCTGGCCTCTCCTAAACACCATCCATAGAGCTCTTTTCCCCACCTCCATCAAATTTGTGTACAGAAAGTTTTAAGTTACATCCTTTGACTTTGCATTTGGCCTGCCTAGTAAGACAGTGGAGTTAATGCATCGTAATAGTTTTTACTTTTGGCAATTTTTTGTCCTTTGATTTGCTGTGATTATATAAAACCAGATAGGAGTGAACATTATACCCTAAATTAATGTACTTCACAAGTGCCCATAGCAAATGTAACAATTTTATAAAACAAAGCAAATGTTAGCATTGCCAAGAACCTAATGATAGATTACTGCATATATTAACTAACACTAGCGTTAAAACATAGCAAAATTGCAGATTGACCCAACTGCATTAAACTCAATGGTGCTGTGCAAGCCATTAAGCACTTAATGTAATTATAATTTGATTTGACATTGTCAATACATAAAAGGTAAATGATTGCCTTTTCCTAGTCTAAAATAAAAAATAAATTAAGATATCTTAAATAACCTTAACATGATGAATTCATTTTAAATTAAGTCCCAGAATTGGAAGTTCTAAACCCTCAGATTTAATCTTGCCTCATTAGACAAGAACAATAATCCTTCAACCAAAGATATGCTTTTACCAAAGCCTCATTGAGCTTTCTTAGGTTAAATTTCCATTTGTTTAACAAGAGGCTTAGTGAAATGAAAAAAAATGCACAATTCTGTATTTACAAGATGAACTCAGCTTGTAAGTAATGGTAGTACCAAGATTTGAGCTCTTTGTGCAAAATTACGCAGGCATTTTGCCATGTTAAATATGAATACTGCATTTAATACCTATAAACACACTGATACAGGGAAGGGCAGCTCTCAGGAGCGGAATGGATTAAAAAACAGCCTTTCATCACAAGAGACCCAAATTCTACTTGTAATGTATATCACAAGTGAAAGAGTTTGCTTCTCTTCTCCTATCCCTTAACATCACTTCACAATCTTTAGTACAATTTGGCATAATTAGCTTTCTTGCTTAAGCAGGGCAGGACTGGAATAATCGGGGTAATGCAGGTCAGGATTGAGGTGAATTAGTAGATCTGTGCAAAATTTTACATATGATGCTTAATTTCATAGTTTAAAAACCAGATGGGACCACTGAGATCATTTTAAACACAGCGCTATTACTCAATTTCATGAGCAACAAATTCACTCAAATTATAAAATGGCTTTATTAATTATATGTTAATGATCACTTAACTAGTGGAACTCATTGCCACAAGACACATAGAAGAACATAACTTGTTGAGCAAAAGTCAACATGCTTTCTGTAAAGGGAAATCGTGTCTTACCTAATCTGTTAGTGTTCTTTGAAATGGTCAACAAACATGTGGACAAGGGGGATCCAGTGGGCATAGTATATTTAGATTTCCAGAAAGCCTTTGATAAGGTCCCTCACCAAAGGCGCTTAAGTAAATTAAGTTGTCATGGGATAAAAGGGAAGGTCCTTTCATGGATTGAGAACTGGTTAAAAGACAGGGAACAAAGGGTAGGAATAAATGGTAAATTCTCAGAATGGAGAGGGGTAACTAATGGTGTTCCCCCAGGGTCAGTCCTAGGACCAATCCTATTCAACTTATTCATAAATGATCTGGAGAAAGGGGTAAAAGGTGAGGTGGCAAAGTTTGCAGACGATACTAAACTGCTCAAGATAGTTAAGACCAAAGCAGACTGTGAAGAACTTCAAAAAGATCTCACACAACTAAATGATTGGGCAACAAAATGGCAAATTAAATTTAATGTGGATAAATGTAAAGTAATGCACATTGGAAAAAATAACCCCAACTATACATACAATATGATGGGGGCTAATTTAGCTACAACAATTCAGGAAAAAGATCTTGGAGTCATCGTGGATAGTTCTCTGAAGACGTCCATGCAGTGTGCAGAGGCAGTCAAAAAAGCAAACAGGATGTTAGGAATCAATAAAAAGGGGATAGAGAATAAGACGGAGAATATATTATTGCCCTTATATAAATCGATGGTATGCCCACACATTAAATACTGCGTACAGATGTGGTCTCCTCATCTCAATAAAAGATATACTGGCACTACAAAAGGGTCAGAGAAGGACAACTAAAATGATTAGGGGTTTGGAACGGGTCTCATATGAGGAGAGATTAAAGAGTCTAGGACTTTTCAGCTTGGAAAAGAGGAGACTAAGGGGGGATATGATAGAGGTATATAAAATCATGAGTGAGGTGGAGAAAGTGAATAAGGAAAAGTTATTTACTTATTCCCATAATACAAGAACTAGGGGTCACCAAATGAAATTAATGGGCAGCAGGTTTAAAACAAATAAAAGGAAGTTCTTCTTCACACAGCACATAGTCAACTTGTGGAACTCCTTGTCTGAGGAGGTTGTGAAGGCTAGGACTATAACAGCATTTAAAATAGAACTGGATAAATTCATGGAAGTTAAGTCCATTAATGGCTATTAGCCAGGATGGGTAAGGAATGGTGTCCCTAGACTCTGTTTATTAGAGGGTGGAGATGGATGGCAGGAGAGAGATCACTTGATCATTGCCTGTTAGGTTCACTTCCTCTGGGGCACCTGGCATTGGCCACTGTCAGTAAACAGGATACTAGATGGACCTTTGGTCTGACCCAGAACGGATGTTCTTATGTTTATAACATTAATAAGGAAAAAAAGCAAGATAAGAATTTTAAAAATCAACGTTCATAAGCCACATATGCTTATGGAAAAGCCCTATGAAATTTAATAGGAATTAAACCAATAGGGACCTACAAAATTTAACAAGGTTCTATGGAAATTATTTAAAAAAAATAGAATTTAATAGACTATGATCTTGCTATAGATTTATTTTGAGTCATCCTATAGAATTCTGTAGCGGGAACATACCTCTCTACTACATTCTATACGATAAGTCAAAAAGGTTATGGGAAAAATTATGTTCTATTCAATTTTACAGGACTTTTTCATAAAGTAAATAAGAATAGTACATATAGTTACACTGTACAAGATAGCATTAATTTTCTGTCTCAGCATATAAAAAGCCATGCTTTCTCAATACATTGCAAAACATCAAAAAGATCTTTTGGCTATATGGTTTGTATTTTAAACCCCACTTTCCCACTATGAATTGCACGAACTGGTTTAGAGAAAACAAAAAAAAAACAAGTTTAGTAACTACAAAGGATAGATTTTAAGTGATTATCAGGGATAGCAAACAGATCAAAGCAGATTACTGAGTAAATAAAGCAAACACACAAACTAAGCTTAATACACTACAGAAACGGGCTACAAGTAGTAATTTCTCACCCTAAATGTTGTTTTAAGTAGGTTGCCGTGTTTCTTGAAGACAAACTGCTCTTGCTTGCAGTTTAGAACTCCAGGTATTCCTTTCACAGGCCAGATACCTTCTAGCCTGGGTCCAGCCCTTTTTTCCCCAGATCAGTCTTAGGTGTTTTCAGCATTCATCTTGAGTGGGGGTCCAGTGAAGAATGAACCCTGATTTACTTATGTCCCTGCCTTAAATAGGATTTACATATGGCGAGAATCCTTTGTTTCCCAGTTTGATCCCCACCTCCTCTTAGTGGAAAAATACTAGTAGTCCAAGATGGAGTCCAGTACCAAGTGACATGATCACATGACCCTACAGTATCAAAGCAGCCATAAATCCTCAGGAAGACTTCCCAGGAAGGTGGGAGATTAGCATCTTCAAAGTTCTATTGTTTTCCCTAATGGCCCATTGACTA
This sequence comes from Chrysemys picta bellii, assembly GCF_011386835.1. NCBI lineage: Eukaryota > Metazoa > Chordata > Testudines > Emydidae > Chrysemys > Chrysemys picta. The sequence goes on from NC_088796.1 coordinate 115,527,255, forward strand.
ACCAGATGCAACCTGTCTGGTGGGCGTTCCCCAGGTGCAAACACTTTTGTAATTGACACATAGTCCATATTCCTAACTTTAGATACAGAAATGATACATGCATACAAATAGCATAATCATATTCAGTAAATCACAAACTTCCCAATGATACCTCACAAGGCCCATCTTGCATAAAATAAATCTTAGCTATGCCATATTCATATCATAACAATATCTCCATGAAGTATATGGGGCGTAGTGTCACAGGCAGTCTGAATTTTGATGAACTGGTAAACATACACAGAGACCCCAGCCCCACAAGCACTTATAGTGTGCAATGTCTGCTGGAAACATCATAAAGACCCAGACCTTGATCCTCCCAACATTTATACATCTGTTTTACATTTATATATGAGTTGCCCTGTCCAGCTCAATGGGACTATTCACATTCATAAAGTTAAGCATGTGTGTAAGTGCTAGCAGGACCAGGGCCTGAGATCTAGATGTATCACTCCCAGGAAACACGGAGACATACAGTGTGAATATCTAAGGGCAGAGATCTCAAAGAGTAAGAGTCAAAAGATTTCACAGGTTTCTCATAAGGGGTTAAAAGTTTATCAGAAATATTTTACATAAAAGTAGAATAGTTTATGTGTCTTAAGGAAAGGCCTGTGTTGGCTCACAATGCAGTGGAGTTCTTTGAAAGTGATAGAGTAAGTCACACGGCTACAATGCCAGGCAGCTTCCTGAATGTTTACTGCTTCTCGTAGGGAAACATCTTTTCCATAGAAAAACAGTGACCTCAAAAAGAAGAGTAGGCTTCAACCTTTTAAAGGGTGAGAGAAACACCTATACCATTCATGAGACTAAATGCACACTCCAAGCCAAAAACCTGATTCATTTATAGTACACAAAGTATATAAATAATTAAAAAAAAAATAATCTACATTCCATATGCTCAAAAGAAACCTCTATGATACCTCAGACAAGACAGGCAAATTAAATTACTAGACTATTACGAGGGGGAGGAAGATGCATGTTTTATTCCATCCATTAAAACTGAAATGAGTAATAACATTGCTACAGATGAAAAAAAATAATAATTGTTTTTGAAACTGTTACAAAAACTTGTACACCACACAAGTGACTAAAGCTTCCGTGGAGGAGATTGATTTGCTTTTACTAAAACAAAAATTGTGATACCTCAGTGAAGATAGAATTGGTCTCATTAAATTATGTTTAACAAGAGAAACATATACAGCTATTATATCATTAAGTATAGGCAATGTGCCAAGGGTTATGGCTTGCAACTGGAGACTTTTAAAGTCTTCCTGTATCACTTCACTGCTCCATTATTTAACATGTTTAATAACATTTCTTATTGATTTAGGGAGGCCTGTGACCATAACCAGCTTGGGTTGTGATTGCATCAGTTCTCACCAGCTTAGGACAGTTGGGGCTGGTCAATACTTGGGATGGGAGATTTCCATGTGTTGCAGGAAAAGGTATTGAGGTACAGGTATGTTAGGTAGCACGATCTTCTCTGAGTCAGTTGTGAACTAATGACTACATGTGCAGCTAGATGTTTATGCAATGTGGGAAGTATTGGTCTTTCAGACAAAATATAAACTGTAGATCCTGACCCCTATGGTCCTATTAAAGTCCCACAGTATTCTTGTTCTGCAGATGTAGAGGTAACAACTTGGCCAAATCTCAAAATGAGCAATAGTATTCTGCTGAATTAAGTGACACCCCAGTTTCAACAGAGAACTTTGCTCCCTTCCCTCTGCCCCATGACATGTACAGGAATGTTCTTTTGCATAGATAAACAGCTTCTGGGATCCACCAAGGAGATTTCCTCCACTTCTGAATTGCAGTAGTCATCTCCATGTATAGTTTTACATTGTTTTGCTAAGTTTGTAAAACACTTTGGGACAGTTCAAAATGAAAGCTATTATGTGAATGTAAGAATTATGGACCCATGCAGAAGGAAGGCTCCAGTATTTTCTCCAGAGATTATAAACTGCTGAGTAGCTGAGGTCGAAGGCATTTAGTTACTGTACTACAGGGAAATAAGCCCCGGAAAAAAATATAGACTTTTTTTGATGAGCATCATGACTACAGATCTGGTTTGCACCACATAGCATATTGGTAATATAACACACAGAAACAGATACACATATACACACTCAGTGTGTGTGTGTGTGTGTGTGTGTGTGTGGTAGTGACATCTGTAATAAATATAGTTGAACATGGCTCTGCAATGTATCAGGCACCTTTGACTGTTTTGTCTACTTTCCCCCGGTTAATGCATTTCTGCTAGGGCTATTTTCCAAATCATCATCGCCAAATGTTGATGTTTAATGGCTGCTACTGTACTAGTATGTTTTGCCATTCACTACTGCTGTTGGGTTTGAACAAACCTTTCCGAGGGAGTTGGCTTTATACAGATTCTCTTTCTGGGGCTTTGTCTTTCATTATTGTTCTTCTATCACATTAGCCTTTGGTAGAGTACATCTTCTCATCCTAGACAGTCAGGGGCTCAGCTACTTTGAAGGGGCTCTACCAGAATTTTGTAATTGTTTTGGGGCTCTCTTTTCTGGTACAAATCCTCCATCTACTCTGAACTGATCCTGCTCTTATTGAAGTCCTGGCATAAGTTCACCCCTATGATTATTTAGAAGAACTTGGTTGTGACAGGACACCTGCCCCGAGAAGGTTAAAACCAGCCTAGAAAGGCTGAGCCGCAGGCAGCCAAAGGAGGGGCTTCAGGGGAAACAGCCAATTAGGGTAGTGGCTGCGGACAATTATGAAGGCTGGACCAGCCAATCAGGGCACAACCGGGCCCTACAATAGGAAGCTGCAAACAAGATGGAGGGGGTCTGCTGCACACAGCCCTAGGGAGAAGACTGGCTTCCTAGAGAGCTCCTGGTGGGCTGCCAGGACTTACAGGCTCAAGAACCTGGGAAAAGGAGATGGAGCCAGAGGCAGGAGCAGAAGGAACTGAGGCTGCAGGGAAGTGGCCCAGGGAATAGAGACAGTGAGCTGGAAGGAAGAGGCAGCAGGAAGCTGCTGTTTGCAGGGTCCCTGGGCCAGGGCCCGGAGTAGTGGGTGGGCCTGGGCTCCCTCCGCAACTAGCTGCTGAAGTAGTGGGTCGGCTGGGGACTGCCAATCTGCTGCGAGGAGTGGCTGGACTCCTGTTGGAGGAGTTCCCCGGAAGAGGGGAAACCGAATGGTGACACGGCTGGAGGGCCGTGTCACAAAGCAGATGCCAAGAGAAAGGAGCTGTAACAGGTCTGCAGGCAGAGGCAAAGACGGGAGCACCACCACCACCTGAGGTCACACCTGCTGGGACTGAGCTAATTCCCAAAACACTCAGCAGGAGGCACCAGTGTGGTGAGTGACCCCGTGACATTGGTATATACCCTAGCAGAGATCCCTGCAGCAGAAACTCCAGCAGGGGGAAAGAGAGCCGCAGTGGAAAGCAGATGCGACCTGCACTCTGATCTGGGACTGTCCAAGAAGTGGGTGGGACTAGAAACGACCGGTGGCGATGTATTAATTCTAAAGCTGGCAAGAAATGGCTTTCCTGTCCTGTTAAGATTTTTGAGATTTTAAACATTTTTCTTGTTCTCCATGGGGGAAAAGCCCGTGACCTTTCAATTTTTTCCACAACCCCTTCCCCAACACAACAACAAAACACAAGGAGAGAGAGAACAGGAGTACTTGTGGCACCTCAGAGACTAACAAATTTATTAGAGCATAAGTTTTCGTGGACTACAGCCCAGTCCACGAAAGCTTATGCTCTAATAAATTTGTTAGTCTTTAAGGTGCTACAAGTACTCCTGTTCTTTTTGCAGATACAGACTAACACGGCTGCTACTCTGAAAGGAGAGAGAGAGTATGCACATATCCGAGATTTGCCAAAAGCACAATAGACAGGGCACTCACCTGGGAAGTGGGAGATCCAGATTCAAGAGTCCTTGCTCTGAACCAGTGAAAACAGGGACTTGACTCTGGGTTTCCCCCTATCCCCACAGAATGCCCTAGCCACAGGGCTATTGAGTCAGTCTCTCTCACAGTCCTTTGTGTTGGAGCTATTCCACTTTGTATAAGTAATTACATATTAATTGGGCAAACAGGAGACTGATTTGGGATGTGGAGAATCAAGTTCAAGTCCCTGCATCTTCCATGTCCCAGCTGAGTTCCCTAACCCAGCAGGCTAGAGAGCCTCTCTCCCTCTCCCTGACCCAGTGAATATATATTTAAACCAAATGGAACAGCTTCAGCAAGAGAGAGAGCCTCAGCCCAGACTACCCTATAGCTGAGTGGTTAGGGCAGTCACCTGGGAAATGCAGCATCAAGCTTTCATTCTGAAAGAGCTAAAACAAAGACTTGAAGCTGGGTCTCCCGCTTCCAACGTGAGTGCCCCAACCTGGGTCTCTCTTTTTCTGGATTTGATCTGAAATCCCATCCTGGCTCAGAGAAGTCCTCCCCAACCGAAGTTTTGTCAAAACTGATTTGTTCCCACACAGTTTCCGTTTCAGATAATTGAATTCAGAGAATTCTGAAACTTTGAAAAACAAACTTTGTCAAAATCATCTCTAATTCATCATTTTCCCAGCCTCCCCTCTCAACAGCACTCCTATGAAATTGACTTAAAGCTGGTCTATCTCAGCAGAAAACCAGAGGGAGGGCAGCTGGCATTTCATCCCTTGCCCTCTATGCAGGTGAGTCCACACCAGCTGAAGGGGGCCTCTCTCTCTAACAAATTTAAAAAGCAGTCTATAGTGGAGGTATTGCTACTCACTTCAAAGTGAGCAAGATTGGACTTTCATGGCATTAAATGTACTTTTTCCTGTTTTATTCAGGTAGATGAGTAAAGGTATAGGGGTTTGTCCATTCAGATCTCTTTGCAGGATTTGGACCTATGTAAGTGATTTTGCTATGAATCATGCTGTTTTGTTTTCCTGAACCTCAAGGCATCATCTTTGTTCATTTCAGTTTTCATACATCTTCAGTTTCAGAAATAAATTCACTAATGAATCCTTAGAGTTTAAGCCCACCATGCAAGTTTCAGGTCTCAAAACTCCACCAAGGTTAACTGGGAAAGCTTCTGAAGAATAATTAACAGAATCATCACTCTGCTCCATCAATTCAAGCATCTCCGAATACCTGCTTAAAAATCATCTAGCAACTCATAGAAGCTAAACATTCTCACATGAGCCCCTTGCTTGAGAATTTCTCTCCCTGATTTTAATTCACACTCCATCAGAGACCCTCTTCAATTCTCAAATGCAAAAGCTTGCATGGATTTGAAGATAATCTTTTTATTAGCAAATCCCTTTAACAAACATACTCCTCCAATAAGAAAAGAATGGCAAATAGAAGGAAGTGATGATATATTGGGAATCAAATTAATTAACACCACAAAAACATAATCCCTTAATCACTAAGACTCCCCTTGAGTTTTACTCACTTATTAAAGTATACAAACTGATTTTAGACCAGATGTGAAATCCATATGCTGAAGAGAAAATACATACAATTAAAAGAGCTTTTTCCCCCCAGTTTATGTTAAAAATGAAAGCCTTGACTCAAACCTGCAAAACATCTGAGAGGACACACACTAAACAATCACACCTGATTTATTCTGCCTACCTAAACTTAACTTTGCCCCTAAATTTTGCAAAAAAACATATGCAAAGATCAAAGATACAAAGTGCCAAGAGATTTTTAAAATCCTGTTTAGTCCCAATAAGATTTTAGGCTTTGATTTTCAAAAGTAACCAAATTTTTGGGCCCGCACCTTAGAAGATTGATTTTTTTTTTAAAGAGGGTGGATGTGTTCACTTTTTGAAAAATCAAGCCTTTTATGTCTCAAGTTGGGCACCCAAAAAACTAAGGCACCCAAATCCACTAGTCGCTTTTGAAAATCTTGGTTTTATTGCTTATCACACTATTTTAGGGAAACCCAGTTCTCAATTTCTTCTAGTGGTAGATGAAATTCTCTAAGGGTTTGGCGAAGCTCAGTTTAGTTCAAACATGTATCCTAAATTTAAGATTAACAGTCCGTTTTTATCTGAAACTTAACCCCCCATTTTATACTTCCTTTTTTCCTTACCCCCTGAATGTGGCTCCCATAGAGTCAGATCTTAAATTCAAAAGGAACCATGACATTACCTAGTCTAACTTCCAATATAAACATGTGGGGGAATAGGCCCGGCTGGCCTCCCTTGCACCAATCAGAACATCAGTGAAGACTCGTCATATAGGCCCGCCCTGCAGGCCACAAGCCTGAACCAAACTAAGTGTCATGTTCTCTGCCAGTCTCGGTCAAGGGTCATGACCAGAGGAGGGAAGGGGGGCCAAGGAGGGAAAGAATAAAAATCCCCAGCAGCAGCACTTATGAAATATGTTCATGGCTGTTGAAATATAATAACCGCTTGTGTGAAGCAATAAGTGATTTCTAGCTAAATGCAAACATCTCCTGTAGTTCCAGCTAAATGCAAAACTAGCCATTAGATACCTTCTTTGGGTGTCCTGTCAACTCCTCCCCGGTACACTAACTATAATACCCCGGAAGGTACTATGCGCCCTGCCAAGAATGTACCCTAATTGGTGCCAAGTTTTGACCGCATCAGGCTTCTCGAGAAGCCCCCCACCCAATAGGCACCCAATTCTCGGAAGAATAATAAGTAAGTTACCGGGAAAGGGAGCAGACCCCAACTCTTTTACTTTTGTAAATGACGTACTATGTTTGCGGTTTGTAAGAATAAAAGCAGCCTGCAAGCTGTGATCGGGGGTGTAGTTTCTGACTGCAACCCCCAACGCGTTGGTATGTATTGCAATAAACTGGCCTCAGGCTTGAGTCTGTGAACTAAAATCAATGTGTGGGTGACTTTTTCCACGACAAACACAAGTCAGAGAATCTCAACCAGTTGCACTTGCATTACATTATTAAATTGTGCCTTACTTTTCATTTGAATTAGTCTGGTTTTACCTTTCAGCCAGTGCTTCTTATTATACCTTTCTCTGCTAGATTAAAGAACTCTTTAGAGTACCTGGTATTTTCTCCCCATGAAGGTACTTGCACACTGTAATCAAGTAACCTCTCAATCTTGTTTTTGATAAACTGAGCAGATTGAGCTCTAAGCGTGCACTGTAAGGCATTTTCTCCAGCTCTCAAATAATTTGTGCACCTGTTCTCTCCAATCTCTCCAGTTTTTTGATGTATTTTAAAATCCGGACACAGAACTGGATGCAATAGTTTAATATCAGTCTCACCAATGGGATATACAGAGGTAAAGTCATCTCCTTACTCCTACTCACTGCCAATCTTTTAATGTATCCAAGAATTGGATTGGGTTATTTTTCTAGCCAAAATATACTCATGACTACCCTATCATCATTATTTACCACTCTGTCAATCTTAGTGTCATCTGCAAATTATAAGCACTTATTTCATATTTATTTCCAGATACCTGATGAAAATATGGAATAGCATCAGGCCCAGTACTGATCCCTGCAGAACCTCACTAGAAACATCTCCCATCAATGAGGACTCCCCATTGACAACTACTTTTTGAGAGAGATCGGTCAGTAAATAGTTCTTAATACATTTAAGATCTGCTCTATTAATATTGTATGGTGGCATTTTTTAAAAATCAAGATATCATGCAGTACTAAGTCAAATGCCTTACAAAAGTCTAAGCCCTAGCCTATGCTACAAACGTATGTTTGTATAACTACATCCCTCGGGTGTGGAAAATGCACACCCCTGAATGATAGTTGTACCAACCAAACTCCCAGTGTAGACAGTGCTATGTCGACACATGGGCTTCTCCTGTGAACATAACTGCAGCCTCTCAGGGAGGTGGAGTACTTACACCAATAGAAGTCACTCTCCTGGCAGCATAGGTAACATCTTCACTGAGTGTCACAGTGCCATAAGTGTAGACAAGCCATAAGTATATTAAAATCAACTTATAGCATAGAATCATAGAATATCAGAGTTGGAAGGGACCTCAAGAGGTCATCTAGTCCAACCCCCTGCTCAAAGCAGGACCAATTCCCAGCTAAATCATCCCAGCCAGGGCTTTGTCAAGCCGGGCCTTAAAAACCTCCAAGGAAGGAGACTCCACCACCTCCCTAGGTAACGCATTCCAGTGTTTCACCACCCTCCTAGTGAAATAGTTTTTCCTGATATCCAACCTGGACCTCCCCCACTGCAACTTGAGACCATTGCTCCTTGTTCTGTCATCTGCCACCACTGAGAACAGCCGAGCTCCATCCTCTTTGGAACCCCCCTTCAGGTAGTTGAAGGCTGCTATCAAATCCCCCCTCATTCTTCTCTTCTGGAGACTAAACAATCCCAGTTCCCTCAGCCTCTCCTCATAAGTCATGTGCTCCAGACCCCTAATAATTTTTGTTGCCCTCCGCTGGACTCTTTCCAATTTTTCCACATCCTTCTTGTAGTGTGGGGCCCAAAACTGGACACAGTATTCCAGATGAGGCCTCACCAATGTCGAATAAAGGGGAACGATCACGTTCCTCGATCTGCTGGCAATGCCCCTACTTATACAGCCCAAAATGCCGTTAGCCTTCTTGGCAACAAGAGCACACTGTTGACTCATATCCAGCTTCTCATCCACTGTGACCCCTAGGTCCTTTTCTGCAGAACTGCTACCTAGCCATTCGGTCCCTAGTCTGTAGCAGTGCATGGGATTCTTCCGTCCTAAGTGCAGGACTCTGCACTTGTCCTTGTTGAATCTCATCAGGTTTTTTCGGCCCAATCCTCTAATTTGTCTAGGTCCCTCTGTATCCGATCCCTACCCTCTAGTTTATCTACCACGCCTCCTAATTTAGTGTCATCTGCAAACTTGCTGAGAGTGCAGTCCACACCGTCCTCCAGATCATTAATAAAGATATTAAACAAAACTGGCCCCAGGACCGACCCTTGGGGCACTCCGCTTGAAACCGGCTGCCAATTAGACATGGAGCCATTGATCACTACCCGTTGAGCCCGACGATCTAGCCAGCTTTCTATCCACCTTACAGTCCATTCATCCAGCCCATACTACTTTAACTTGGCGGCAAACCAAACCAGCAAAAAATGAAGTGAGGTTTGTCTGATAAAAAGCTATTCTCAATAATAGTGTTTGCTTCCCATTCTTCCTCACTTCCACTGGCAGATCCCTCTAGCTCCATTCCTCTTTTGACAGGTTGTGTTGGTCTTCCACTCAGGCCCTTCACCACCACCATCTTGGCTCCCATCACTTTGAAGCATCCATAATGGAATAGTTAAAGTTTATACAGCTATATTCTTGGGAAGGGGGGCTCAGATTTGTACATGCTGCAAACCAAAGGTCTAGGAGAGTTTTGTGCGCCATGTTCCTGGCAATCACACATTTCTGTAGCAACTTAATTTTCAAAAAAGTACTATTAGGAATTTTCAAACCTCAGTTCCTAAGTTCGCCCTCGTGAATGTCAGCAGAGTTATTTAGGTGCCTAAATCTGGATTTAGGTGCCAACTTTAGGCACCCAAGTTTAAATGTTTTGGTCCACTCATTATCCCATTTAAAATTTTGCAGTGAAGAACCTGGATGCCTGCAGAGCAAAGAGGAGCTAACAGCACCATGTGACATGGCAACTCTCTCTGAACTACTAATGAGTGATCCATGGACCATGGTATGGGAATAGCTACACTATTCTACCTTTAGTCACATATATTATTGATCAAATGAGGACATTTTCTTCCTAAGTAACAATTGCATTAGCCCTTCATGCAAAATATATATATTTTTTAAATTTAAATCTGCCTGTCTGCTATTCCTTTCATTCCATTTATGAACAAAATCATTGCTCCTGTCACGGACAAAGGGAATTTGATAAGGGTTCTTTTCCTATCAGACTCTCATAGAATCTTTGCTGCAGAAATGATGAGCAACTGATTAACAACAGGCACAACCACTTCCCGTAATATCAAGAGTCTCCCCACTCTCCCCCATAGACATTGCTCAGGAAAAACTCAAGAGGGGAAATTAAAATCTCACATGTACCACAGGGAAATTCACTACATATACCAAGTAAATATACACTGTTCAAAACAAAACAAAAAAATCACTTTCCCAGATAAGCCTCTTGAGAGATGATCTATTCAGTCTTTGAGTTCTCAGGCAGCAGACTGAGTAGCATTAAAGCAACTTCAAGAACCTCTGACGTTTTAAACCGAGTAAGAAATATCTGACCCAGAATTTCATAGCATTAGAGGGGTAAGGGGGAAGAGTCAAGAAGATATTATTTCCCCTATGTGATTTATTAACTGATTAAATTAAGTGCTGTGGGCCTCCATAGCTTTCATTTACTTCACTTGCAGTTTTAGGTGCTCAGCACTTCTGTAAATCTTACTCATGGTCTTTATAAAGTAAGCTATGAGTTTGCAGAGTTTTATATGTTTGCAGTTTGTAAGGGACTAAACGTGAATCAGATACACACTTGAGCAATCACGTTAGGCAGGTCTCTAGTGGTGTGTATTTAAATAACTGTAGGATACATAAAGGGGATTTATCATTAAGTCTTCACTTAGGCATAACTTTGAAGTCAATAGGGATCCTGAGTGAGGACAGCAGGATCAGGCCCCTAACTGCACTGCAAAACACAATAGAGGAAAAAAGTTTGTGTAAACAAAACATTGTTTTATACTCAATATCTAGGTAGATACCAGAATTGTAATGGAGAACTAACAGATTAAGGCGGAATCCTGCAAAGATATGAGAACTTGAATAATTTTACTCACGTTAGTAGTCTCTTAGAAGGCAATGGAGCTACTCATCTAAGCCAAGTTACTCACCTATTTCAGTTCTTCCAGATTCAGGCCCCAAAGCTGTGGGCACAACTTTCATAACTTGGGTGCCTAAATCCATAATTAGTAAAGCCGAGCTGTTGCAGTATACCATGGGAGTCCCATTAGACACCAAACTGCCATGCATCATGGGGCATGTAGCCCATCAAGGGAGCAAGCCCATTGGAGAGAATAGGGGCATGAGAGACCTGGAACTACAACTCCCAGCTAAGCAGCCTGGTCATTCAGGCAGACAGATTAATTTGCTGATAAACATCTCTTTTAGGTTTTCCCAAATGAAAATTCTGCCCCCAAATAAATAAAAATAAATCTTTTCCCACAGGAAAAAAAAAAAAGTTCTCCCTGAAACTCCATTTTCCAACAGGAAAACATTTATTTAAAATTTTTTAAATCACCCCAAATTTAGACATCAAAGAACTAGTGGGGGGGAGGGATAGTTCAGTGGTTTGAGCATTGGCCTGCTAAACCCAGGGTTGTGAGTTCAATCCTTGAGGGGGCCACTTGGGGATCTGGGGCAAAAATTAGTACTTGGTCCTGCTAGTGAAGGCAGGGGGCTGGACTCGATGACCTTTCACGGTCCCTTCCAGTTCTAGGAGATGGGATATCTCCATTCATTATTATTATAGTCTGAGGCACTTAAAGGTTTTAGGTGCCTGGAATGCGTAACTGGCATCCAAGCTTGAAAACAGCCTTGTCAGGCTAATTTAACTCATCTTGCTACAAAACATAACACTTTGCATGTCTGCTGGTGTGTGTGTGTAAAAACATTTCTGCTGTTTAAAACTTTCAGCCTTTTTATTTTATACTTCTGACACATTATCAGGAAATTAATTAGCATGAGACTAATTCTCATCTCACATTCTTTTGAAGTCAGTGGAATTGAAGCTGTGTAAAAAGGAAGTCACTTTGGATTTACAGTGGTGTACGTAAAATTAGAATCAGGCCTTCTGGAGCACTGTTCTGCACTGACTTACATTCTCTGCAAAACTACTGACTTCCATGGAACTGGGTATGGTGTAAATCAGTACAGATAGTGATTCAACATCCCTTTTCTGATCAGTAGCAAACATCACCTGCTACCAGTTACAAAAGTATTTGCCATATCTCCCCACAATTAATAGATAGGTGTATACTACAGTTGTCAAAATCTTTACTTTGCTGTGTTTGTTGTGTGTCATAGATAACCGTAAGAATCTGAAAAAGATTAAACCCACTTAACTTCAATTTGCCAATAATTTGATTTTTTTTCCCTAGAAAATACAGAGAAACAATGTGAATACAGCTATTACAGAGCTCATAGATAAACTGGAAATCATAACTGTGACTGTTTCTCTTTGAAAAGGACTGAACTTTATTTATCACCGGTAGTGACTCAGTATTTTTAGTCTTAAAATAATAAAATTTGGTAGATCTTTCAGAATACCATGTGTATTTTGTTTGGGAGGGAGATAGGGGAACAGCTGTAAACATTATGCTAGATAACATTCTCACCACTGAAAAGTTAATCAGGATAGTGATCTGTATTGCATTGTTGGATTGGGCTTTTTCTGATTTATAAGTAAGCTTCTTTCTAAACTTGTTCAAGCTATTGTCATAAGCCAGCAGATGGCACCTAAGTCGAGCAGCCAACTCTTGGAGAATCAATGGCTTAGAGGGGGAAGAAGCCAGAGGACTCCAGACAGGTGGGCAGAACAAGGGAGCGAGGGATGGACCTTGGTAAGAGTGGGTGGGGGCTCAGTGGAAAGGAAAGACTGTTACTCTGGATGTGGGTGTGAGAGCGCTTGGGGAACAGGACTGTGGTGGACACTGCTAGACTGGGACTACTGGTGAGCACTTTGGACTGAGGCTTCCATGTGTCCCGAGGGAAGGTGAAGGCCAAGTATCTGAGGAGCAGCATCCACCAGGCCAGAGGTCCAGACTGAGCAGCCACGAAGCAGCATACCCCACCAGGCTAGCGCATCTCAGCTCTACATGCACCTCCGGTGGGATTAGAGAGCTCAGGTAAGGGATTTGGAAGGTAACGGTTTTGGGCACCTCTATAGGTGGGGGACAGGATTGTGCTATCTTTTCCCCCACACTCTTTCACTGTTGCATTTGCTTAAGGCCCCCAGTCCCATTTCTGCCCATTGGTCTGTACCCATTCCCTTGGCTAATATCCTTTGGTATAAATGCTCACAAACTCCTCAGATGTAATTTGATTTGCCTGTCAGAAACTGCCAGATCCACATAAGCAAAGTGTGTTTGTTTGGGGCGGGAGGAAAGGGCACATGCCACATAAAGAGAAATAACTGGATTGCAGTCTTAGGTTCTCTACCAGCATCTGTGTCTCGGAGCAGAGAAGACAGGGGTAGGAATGGCACAATATTTTGTTATTACATGTACTTTTAAGGTAATAATTCTCATGCCATCTAGGTTATTAACCTGTTTTGTTGGTCTGGTTTGGGCATCCTCTTTCAAAGATTATAATATTGGACATCTTTTAAACATAATTCTCTCCTCCTCTACACTCCTGCTTTAATTGCAGATTCTCAGTCTTACTTTGTGGATCCCCTTTTTAACACTTTTGATTCCTTCCTTCCATTAGTGGGAGCCCTTTTGACATATTTTCAGAGTTTAAAAAAAATTGGAGTTTTGAAAAGGAATTATATTTCTACAGCCATCTTTCAAAGTTTCTCAGGTTCCCAAGAGCCATCCCAGAGGTAAAATATTCAGAGGATAGATGATGTTTGTGGTATCAGAATATATGAAGCAATTAACAGCTTTTGCAGGTGATTAGACACCAGTGTGAAACAGGGGCCTCTGATAACTGCAGAAGCTGTTAATTGGGAGCATATTCTAATGCCATAAACATTTCTTCCTATCACATAAGGACATCAAATAGACAAGCTAAGAATTATGTAACCCATATTAAAACAGAAGAGAGAACACTAAACTTCCTGGAGCCATCTTCAGGAAGGCAACATACACTCTCTCCACCACAAGACAATCAACAATATAATCCAGTCCTCTCTAATATCACTAACCTCCTCACCACTGGATCAGCCAATCACACCTAAAACGAAATGATGATCAAGTAACTAGACTATTATCAATATGTACGACTATGGGAAGACCAAATCAAAAACAAGCATAATGGCTCCAGGTGCTAACAATGTGCAGATTGCACAGCTAAGGCAGACTCACCAAATGGAGAATCAGCAACCATAAATTAGAGGCTGGAAGTGGGAGACAAAACACAGCGGAAACCCAGAGAAGGAGGAGTAATCTGCTATGATAGGTCTGACTGTAGACTATGAGAAGGGGAGCAGGATAAACTTAGAATATAGATACATATCGGGGTGAGCATACGGACAAGGTGAGGACAAAGCTTCAATTTGATGCTGTAAGAGAACAGAAGCAAGTGAAGGGATTCAACATGGGAATGACACTTCTTGAGACCCTCCAAGTGGCTGAGTGTGGAACTGCAATCCTTGTCTAACCTCTGTTGCCCCCTGCAAGCTGCCATCTGACCTTGGCCCTCTGTCCGAGTCACAAAGTCCAACAGAACCCCTTCTGGGGTAGGAAAGAATCCAGTAAATGAACTGTCACACTGCCTTGCCTTCTGCTCTGGCTCTGGGCTCTTTCAATCTAGAAGTTTGTTCAGGTTCTCAAATAAGCCCTGCCCCCTTCTTGGGGTTTATGCCACTGCGGCCAGGCCTGCTCACTACTCCAGGTTCCAACCCAGGGACCCTATAACTGACAGCTACACACTGCCCGATTTAAGTTATTTACTGTATCTTCCCTGGGCCTGTTTCTACCTGGCCTGTTTTAGCTTCACCCTTAGCTCAGGGTTGAGGTTCTTAGGCCCTCTCTCTCCCTGCCAACCCAGGAACAAATTCAGGTTATCCCTTGAGCTCTTGTGGCCAGCACCCTTGTTGGGACTTGAAGAGCAAGGAAGGATCTGACCTGCTAAGTCCCTGCAGGTCCTTTATCTTAGCCTGATGGGCTCTGATTGGCTGCTTTTGAAAGGCTTCCGCAGGCCTGGAGGACCTACTTTCGCTGTGGCATGGTGTAATAGGACCACATAGCCACTCGTAGGGAGCTGCAAAGGCCAGATACACCCCATCACACATGGGGAGTACCACAGAGATTTCCTCCCTCCCTATTTGGTAGTTTACCCTGGAAGGGGGCAATTCAGGCCAGTAGCTGCAGTGTTTAAAAATCATCACTTGTTTCTAGCCACTAACCTCCTACTTGCTACAAACAATTTTTCCCACAACAACCGGAAAAGATTCAGGTTGATTTACAAGGCTTGGTTTTGTAGTACATTTTTGAGACTCTAAGCACTTTCTTTCATCTTGAGCCAGACCACCCCATGTTTATTCTCTCAGATATATCCCACTGTTCACACCTCAGCTGCACCATTCTCACTGTGACCATGCAGGGCCTTCAACACATGCTTTTGCTTTGTAGGAGGTGAACAGCTACTGTATTGGGATGGGGGCATGTTAGGATGGAACAATGACTCCAATTCCCACATGTGTAGGGGAGATAGCCAGATACCAACTGTGATTCAGTTTTTGGCCTGGGAGGTGGCTTGAGGGTAGGTCAGGGGAGACATGAGGACGTATACAACGAGTCTGATGGCACACCCAATGGCCACAGATAACGATTATGGGATTTGGAGTTGTATACTTCAGTCCAACCTTTGAGCTAGGGAACTAGCCACACAGTGGCTACTTGTTGGCTGGGTGGATTCCATCTCCCCTGCACCTCAACTATTTTTTTTTACTTACTTACATGCACACACACACACACACACACACACACACACACACACACACACACACACACACACACCATTTAATCAGGCTGCTGAGAGAAGGAGGGAATGTGTTTCCCCCAAACTGCAAAACAAGCCTTTTGAGTCCCAGTGCTGCTTTATTAAAGAATGAGAATAATATTAGGGATAACTATTGCCAGGTTGGTTTTCCATACAGAGATGATAGATTATAACAACATTTTATTTTCTAGAGCAGATTAAATAATAAATCATTTAAGACCTTCAGGAGAGTAGCAGAATGTGTGGGTTATTTATTTCTGATAGTGAGTTGATATTGTATCAAAATTAAAGGTACGATCTGGAAGGATTCAAATGTAGAAAATCCCAGGCCTGGTCTACACACAGATTTTATAGCAGTATAACTGTTTCAGTTAGGGATGTGATTTTTATTTATTTTAAAACCAGAATTAAACACCAGTATGACTTCTACTGTGGATGCAGCTATACCAGTATAAAAGAACCTGCAGCAATATAGCTTATTCCTTTCCCCTCAGGAAAACTGAGTTCAGATTGGGTGGTATGTGTTGTATCATTTTTACTATATTGGCATATAATTGAAGCAATACAAAATTTGAAAGTAGACCAATGTCAGAATGCAACACTACTATTAAAAAAAAAATCCCAATTGTTTTCTATTTTTTTTCTCCTGAATTCCTTGGCAATGACAATTTAGAAATACAAGTAAAAACATCCTAAAAAAACTATTTGACAAAGAAAAAGTTGCTTTCCATAGAATTTTGTCCCCCCCGCCCCCTTTTTTTATCTGCCAAATTCTTGGCAGGTAATTAGCAGCTCAGGTAACTGAGAAGAAGGCAATTTCCTTGTCTTCACACATGCCAGTGAGCAGTTGTACTTCCAAGCTAACACATCTAACACATCCCTTGAAATCTGGATTTTTTCCACAAGATTTAAAAAAGATAGACAGGAAGGAAAAGCTCCCAGTTAACATAGGGTTACCATACGTCCGGATTTCCCCGGACATGTCCGGCTTTTTGGTCCCCAAATCCCTGTCCGGGGGGAATTGCCAAAAAGCCGAACATGTCCGGGGAAATAGGGAGGCTAGGATCTCCGAATCTGTGTGTGTGGGTTGCCCGCTGTGACATCATCTCGGTGCGACACTCGGCTCCTGCCCAGGGCATGCTGGGGGCTGTAGTCCGGCCGGGCCTCACGCTCCAGGGAGAGCCAGGAGAGGGGAGCGGCCGCAAACTACAACTCCCAGCGGCCCCTGCGACGCGACCAACCTACCACTGTGAGGCAGACCCTGCGCCCGCCGGAGCCCGGGAGGGGAAGTGCCCGGCCGGGGGGGCAGGGGCCGGAGGCATGGGGGCTGCCCGAAGCCCAAGTGCTACCGGCTTCATGGTTTGCCGGGCAGCCTCCAGACCCTGCACCCCCGGCCGGGCACTTCCCCTCCCAGGCTCCAGCTGCTCTGCTCCGGCGGCACAGGGTCCAGAGATATGGGGGCTGCCCGAAGCCGATAGCGCTCGGGCAGCTCGGCTCTTAAACAGAGCCGAAGAGTCAGGGGAGGAGCAGAGCAACTGGAGCCCGGGAGGGGAAGTGCCCGGCCGGGGGCGCAGGGTCTGGAGGCATAGGGGCTGCCCAAAGACCGAGCGCTACCGGCTTCACGGGTTTGCCGGGCAGCCTCCAGACCCTGCGCCCCCAGCTGGGCTCTTCCCCTCCCGGGCTCCAGCTGCGCTGGGGAAGCGCCGGCCGGGGGCGCAGGGTCTGGGGGCTGCCCAGCAAACTGTGAAGCCGGTAGCACTTGGGCAGCCCTTTTCGCGTGGCTGGGAGGGAGGAGGGGGAGTTAGGGCAGGGACTTTGGGGGAATGGGCGGAGTAGGGGCGGGGCCGGGGGTGGGAAAGGAGCGGGGCCAGGGCCCGTGGAGTGTCCTCTTTTTTTATTTTTTAAATATGGTAACCCTAGTTAACAAAAAGCTATATTCAGTTTTGTTTTGAGATGTTTTTGTTTGCAAATATGTTATTTCCCCTCCCACAACTGCATGTTTTCAAGAAGGTATCAGTTTCCTGGACAGCTCTTTGTCACTAAACATGAAAGAGTGACTCAACATCTGATGTGTCCCTTGTGGCTAAGTGTGGAATTGCAAGGGCTTTTCCTCAGTAGCCCTGCCAGCCAGCCATTCAGTGTGCCGATGGTCCCTTTTGTCTTGTGATTCAGCCAGGTCAGCCTTTCTGGGGGAAGCAGTGTTTAATTCACCCGTCCCCTGACCTCCCATCAGTTCAGTGGCCCACATCCAGGCCCAATAGTCCTTCCAGTCCATTGTGCGTCTTCATGCTGGTTGCCTTGGTGAGGCTGTAGGGGAACCCAGTCCTTCTCCCTACCATGGGTTCCAGCCCAGGGACCCTGTAAACAAACAGGTAAGGTCTGTCTTGTCTGACATCGTGTTTCTTCCCTCAACTACTTCCCATCATGACCTGGATGAGGGCAGTCTGACCTATTGGTCAGAGCAAGAGTCGGGCATCAGGCCGGGTCAGATACCAGGAGACCAGAGTCTAAGATAGCCCAGAGAGCAAACCGGGAATCAGGCAGGGTCAGGTTGCCAGAGATCAGCGGCAGGAGCAGCTATTGCAGGGGAAGCAGTCGTGAGCAGGGAGTACCTGGTTGTATGGACAGCTCCTGTTCCTGTGCTTGGGTTAATAGAGGTTGGGCACCAATCAGGACCCAGGATTGGAGTCCTCTCTTAGCATTCAGATCCTACTGTAGTGGCTCTTAGCAAGTCACTGGGTGGCAGGTTGTGATTACCTAGCTCCGAAGAACCCTGTGGACCATGGGTCCCTGACACTTCTTACATCAGCCCTCCTTCTCTTCAAGAAGCTTTCAGGGGTAAAGTCCCTGGTTCCAGTTCCCAAAATAACACTGGAAAGAAAACTAAAGCAAAGAGTGGCACCTGACCTTCTGTCCCACAAGCTGTCTATAGTATTGGTCTGCATTCACAGGCAGCATAAGGCAGTTTGGTCATCTACTGTGGCCCTCTCTTGGAGCTGAGAATGACAGGTCTGTCCACCCTCCCCTCCCCCCCCAATCTGGGCTTCTCCCTTTTAAGACTGCTCTTCCAATTCTGGTGTGCTTCATCCATTTGGCAGGATGGGCAGCGAGAGCCTATTGCTGCTCTTTAACATCTACTTGTCTAATGCAGGGTTCATCTATCCCTTACATCGAGGGTAACATGTTATGTCATGGTTTAGTCTGTATCGTACTATTTACAGCAAAGATATAGATTATGGTTACCAAATGACTAGAGGATAGCTAATGCAATGCCAATTTTTAAAAAGGGCTCCAGAAGTGATCCTAGCAATTACAGGATGGTAAGCCTGACTTTAGTACCAGGCAAACTGGTTGAAATTATAGTAAAGAACAAAATTGTCAGGCACACAGATGAACATAACTTGTTGGGGAAGAGAGTCAACATGTTTTTTGGAAAGGGAAATCATGCCTCACCAATCTACTAGTATTATTTGAGGGGGTCAACAAGCATGTGGATAAGGGGGATCCAGTGGATATAGTGTTCTTAAATTTTCAGAAAGCCTTTGACAAGGTTCCTCACCAAAGGCTCTTGAGCAAAGTAAGCTATCATGGGATAAGAGGGAAGGTCCTCTCATGGATTGGTAACTGGTTAAAAGATAGGAAACAAAGGGTAGGAATAAATGTTTTCAGAATGGAGAGAGCTAAATAGTGGTGTCCCCCAGTGGTTTGTACTAGGACCAGTTCTTTTCAACATATTCATAAATGATCTGGAAAAAGGGATAAACAGTGAGGTGCCAATATTGGCAAATGATACAAAACTACTCTAGATAGTTAAGTCCCAAGCAGACTGCGAAGAGCTACAAAATGATCTCACAAAGCGGGATGACTGGGCAACAAAATGGCAGATGAAATTTAATGTTGATAAATGCAAAGTAATGCACACTGGAAAACAAAATCCCAACTATAAATATAAAATGATGGGGGTCTAAATTAGCTGTAACCACTCAAGAAAGAGACCTTGGAGTCATTGTGGATAGTTCTCTGAAAACATCCACTCAATGTGCAGCGACAGTCAAAAAAGCTAACAGAATGTTGGGAATCATTAAGAAAGAGATAGAAAATATTATATTGCCTCCATAAATCAATGGTATGCCCACATCTTGAATACTGCATGCAGATGTGGTTGTCCCATCTCAAAAAAGATATATTGGAATTGGAAAAGGTTCAGAAAAGGGCAAACTTGATTAGGGGTATGGAACGGTTGCCATATGAGGAGAGATTAATAAGACGGGGACTTTTCAGCTTGGAAAAGAGATGACTAAGGGGGGGGGGATATGATAGAGTTCTATAAAATCATGACTGGTGTGGAGAAAGTAAATAAGGAAGTGTTATTTACTCCTTCTTATAACACAAGAACTAGGGATCACCAAATGAAGTTAATAGGCAGCAGGTTTAAAACAAACAAAAGGAAGTATTTTTCACACACAGCACAGTTAACCTGTGGAACTCCTAGCCAGAGGATGTTGTGAAGTCAAAGCCTATAACAGGGTTCAAACAAGAACTAGATAAGATCATGGAGGACAGGTCCATCAATGGCTATTTGCCAGGATGGTCAGGAATGGTGCCCCTAGCCTGTTTGCTAGAAGCTGGGAATGGATCATTTGATGATTACCTGTTCTGTTCTTTCCCTCTGGGGCACCTGGCATTGGCCACTGTTGGAAGACAGGATACTGGGCTAGATGGACCTTTGGTCTGACCCTGTATTGCCATTCCTAGTCAAAGAAGACTTAAGAAGTAAGAAACACAAATTTAATTCATTTTCTATGATAAAACTATGATAGTTGGGTGCCTGTTTCCCTTAGGCCAGTCTCCATCTTTTCAAGCTGGCAAGCCCTTGTTCAAAGTAAAAAAAAAAAAAAAAAGGTCTGAAACCCCTTAGTCTTACTATAAAAGATTAAAAACATATCCATGATCATGATAATCCAATATACTTTGTGTGTGTTTCGAGAAGTTGACAGAGAATACTTGACCTTGAAGGGCAAGGGTATATGGAGAGTGAGGGAGAAAGATTTTCTTTGCTTTAGATCCATAATACAATTTTCCTCGCCTTGTGACCCCTCTGATTGCCTTCCATGACCCTATTGTGGGGGGCGGGGGAGTATCACAACCCACTGGATGAGAAAATCTGCCTTAAGCTCTTTTCACATTGCAACCATGTCATTTTAAAAATCTAAATTAGGAAATATTATCAAATTGATTCCACTTTTTAATAGGGAGAAGTCTGAAACTGTGCTTTGAGTTTCTGATACATTATGCTGGTCAGTGAACATGGTACATGCCAATTTTCCTTAATATTATTATTATTAATAGCTATAAAAAGGATATGTCTCTATTCCATAAGGGTGTTCAGTCCTGACTCCTTCATGGCCACAAATCTTTCTAGTATTATAAAAACAGTAGATCTATTTTTTTAAATCAATATTAAATTAAACAGTGACATGGTTTTAGACCTTTTTACACAATTGGAGCTTTCTGGCTGGCTGCTAACATTACAACACCTGTGATACAATGTAGTGTTTTTTTAGCTGTGTCACTCCAAGGATATTAGAGAGACAAGGGGAGTGACGCAATATCTTTTATTGGACCAACTTCTGTTAGTGAGAGAAAGAGAGGGAGACACACAGATCATGATCAAAACAAGTTAATACATTTCCTTAACTTTCATATAAGCCTCCCACTTTAAAATAGAGTATGACTACCTATATATAGGTGACCAGATGTCCCATTTTTAAAAGGTCCCTGGTTTTTGGGACCTTTTCTTATATAGGCACCTATTACCCCCCACCCCCTGTCCCGTTTTTTCAAAGTTGCTATCTGTCACTCTATATATCTAGCTACTGTAAAGTTATTGTGTAAAGTCTGTCACTATGCTATCTAAGCCCTGATGCAAGTGATATATTTGATAGCAATTATTACATTCTTTAGCTGGTAGCATCACCTCCCCATTCCCTACCTGTTCCATAGGCAAAATTCTATGATCTGCATTAGGCAGATGGTCAGACTAGATTATGACAACAGTCCCTTCTGACCTTAATAAAATAAATCTATGGTGGCAGGGAGCAAGCCCTCTTTCCCTAGAGACAATCTATGGAAAAGCAGGAATGTGAAGCTTGCAGAGGTTCCAAGGTTTTAGACAAAATATTCATTCCTAAGCCACAGTCTCTACGCAAAAGAATAAATGGACACACATCAGATGTCAAGAACTAGAACATTCAAAAAACAGTCGGAGAACACTTCAACCTCCCTGGACACTCAATTACAGACCAAAAAGTCACAATCCTTCAACCAAAAAAAAGCCTTCAAAAACAGACTCCAACGAGAAACTGCAGAACTGGAATTAATTTGCAATCTGGACACCATTAAATTAGGCTTGAATAAAGACTGGGAGTGGATGGGTCATTACACAAACTAAAAACTATTTCCCCAGGCTAATTTTTCCCCTACTGTTACTCACACCTTCTTGCCAACTGTTGGAAATGGGCCATCCCGATTATCATTACAAAAATTTATTTTTCTCCTGCTGCTAATAGTCCACCTTAATCGATTAGTCTCATTAGAGGTGGTATGGCAACCCCCATTTTTTCATGTTCTTCCTACTGTATTTTCCACTGCATGCATCTGATCAAGTGGGTTTTAGCCCATGAAAGCTTATGCCCAAGTAAATGTGTTAGTCTCTCAGGTGCCACAAGTACTCCTGTTCTTTTTGCTGATACAGACTAACACGGCTACCACTCTGAAACCTATCTACAATAGGTTACTCTAAATATTTCAATGTAAAATTAACTTACCAACTAAATAAGATCTGCATAAGATGTTTTGCCATTTTGTATCCTATATCACCTATTAAGTATAATGTACACTTACGAGGTTAGTATATTTAATTCACAGAGAAATAGATGTCCTGGATTTTTCTATGATTTCACTATGCTGTTAAAATCATATTACTGAAGTCAAAAAGCTTGGCTAAATATCACTAGCTCACAAAACATTATCTGTCCCCATAGGATCGTCTGCACCAGTTAAGATGAGAGTATTTCAAAGCAGACATCGCTTATAATTTAATATCAGAAAGTGAAGGCAGAAAGAGATAGGCAGTATTACAAGAAACAGATTTCAAGGTGATAAATAGCTTTATACTTTTATCACAGGAAATCCAGTCTCTTCATTTGCTTTGTGAAGGCTGATTTAAAAATATATATATATATATATATACATTTTTTCACTAGCTCCACTCTGAACTCAGCTGGGGTTACAGATCTAGAATTAACAATGCTCTAAATAGGGTTGTCAATTTCATTTCAATTCTTCTCATGCATCTTAATGCAGTATCGGGTTTCCTGTAGAAGACCACATTTCAATCCTTTTGACAAAACCCCTTATAAAGAGATATTATGTTCAGGAAAAAGAGTGTACTTGAATAATTTAAGAGCTACATATAGGCCTATGAAATATTAAAAGGGACTATAGTGTACTATGAGGAGTTTCACTAAGATGCTGGCTTGACATCAGTCTCACACTTGCACAATGTGCTGTTTGGCATCAACAATAGCAACAGCAATGGATGAAGTCACAGGATGATGGAGTGAACACAATGGAAAGGCAGAAAGGTGCTTCCCTTGGTTAGCAGACATCACCTCGTTATATAACCTATATTGGACTAAACACCTGATTTAAGACATGGTAGGCACTAAAAGATATTTTTTTTTGTATATTCTCTACACTGCAGCTGATTAAAGACAAATATCCAGAATCAGCACAAAGAGTTGTACGTCTCTTGCATACAAGGTCATCAAAACATGCTTTTAAAATTTATTTGTTTTTTAAAGAAGCAGAAGAAAAAACATCACTGAAATGGAGAACCAATAGAAACTGCAGTGCTTTAAGAGAGTTTGAGCCTTTATTCCATGGGAACATGCTTGCATAAACAAAAATCATGCAGTACTTATTAATGACCAAAAGCCTAATTCACGCAATACAAAAATTAAAATCTTAATAATAAAGCAGCACCAAAATGAACTAGATGTTTTCCAAACATATAATGAGTCTACCACAAAGAGCTTACAATCTGTACAGATAAAATACAGACAAAGGGTCGGGGAAAATAAGCAAAATAGTCAAGATCATACTTGAGACGCATCTTGTTAATGCCCCTTTTATTATGGAGTAGGGGTCCATAGACTGGATATTGAATAAGTATATTAGCAAAACAACACTGGTATAGCCTGGGCAGAGGGCAAATGCCTAGACCACCTAGATCTTGCTGATATTATGCTACTAAGCAATACTCCTTTAAAGTTACAAATAAAGACAGGCAACTTGGCAAAAATACCAAGCCAAGAAGGGCTCAAAATTAGTTATGCTAAAACAAATATCCATGAAACCCAAATGTCAAGTAATAACATCACATTTAAAATTCAAAAATATCAAGAAAGTAGAACAGTTCTTCTACCTGGGCAGCACCGTATTGGCCAATGGAAAACTCAAGAGAGAAGTAAGGTTAAGGATAAGGAAGGTATTCAACAACATTTATTAAACTCAACAACGTACCAAAATCAAAAATATACAGCACCAGAACAAAAACTGAATTTTCAGTTCAAATATAATCTTGGTGCTACCATATGGCTGAGAAGGCTGAAAAGCTACTAAAATGTTAGACAGAAAACCAGGGGCCTTTGCAAACAAGTACCTACAAAAGATTCTGGGCATGGGCTGGAAGGAGTTCATCACCAACATAGAAATAAGAGAAATCCCAAACCAACAGCTCATTTTATCCAGAATCAGAAGGAAGTTCTGCATACATTTGGGGCACGTACTCCAGATGCCAACACACAGGCTCCCACATGAAGCTGTCCAGTGGAAAACAACTGATGTGAGGAAACAAGAGTGCCAAAGAGAAAGTGTAAGAAGAACCCTTAAAGCAGGATGGACAGAATAGTCAGCCTCAACAGAATGGAGCAAAGGGAAGCAGCAGCAGCAAATAACAGAGAAATGGAAGAGCCTGGTTTTCACTCTGTGTGCCAACATTGGCATGGGCTGGATGTAAATTTCAAAAGGAGTGGGGGAAATGGAAGGAGGGGGTCGTACTAAGAGAAAAGGGCCATTGAAAGGGCAGGCAAGGAGTGGAGATGGAAAGAGAAGATTGGAGAAGAACATGGAGGGCAGGGGGAGAGAGGGAGAGAGAACAGGAGAAGGTTGGAGGAAACAACCAGTCTGAAGAGAGATGTACACAGTTCAGACTGAAATGTGCAGACTGCTGATGTCAGTGGGCTCCAAGAGATGTGAATGTGTGTCATTGCCTACCCAATCTTTTCCACTGATTCAGCCAAGCTCCTTAGGTGGAAGGGGGAGGTAGTATTTGCTCCTTAGAGTGGGCTCAATCCCAATCTTTTGCTTTGTCTTCCCCAGCAAACATGACAGAAGGAGGAGGGGCCAGCTGGGTCTGGTACTCTGGAGAGAGAATCTTCAGAATTCTGGAGAGAGAATCTTCAGAATTCTGGAGAGAGAATCTTCCCCCCAACACACACACACACACACCCACACACACACGTGGATTTGGTGGAGGTGGGAAGAACAGGATGGCTGCTATCGCTGATGGAAGTACCTACTCCTTGAGCTTATTTGCTATGGACGGGTATCTTCTTAACTTATCGAGGAATAACTAGGGGATGAATCAGATTTGCAGAATTTGTCAAGGACGATGATCCACGAGGCAGATGGAACTGGCTTGACTCCCAGGTAAGAGGTTGAAATTCCAGGGTCGGATGGGTTCAAAAATACCTTTTCATTTGTAAAGCAGGCCCCATTGATACGGAAATCAGTGAAAGGCAATAAACAAGGAATTCTCCAATGCCATTTTTACACCATCAAATTTCAAAGTAAAATCACTATCTATAGCATTCTCTCCCAGGCACCACTACTTTAGGGTCACCCAATTATGTGACTTCTTTACAGGAAGGAGCATATTGGCTGCAAAACCTAAATACAGCTTTGATGAGCTTCAGCCCTTTCTCTCAAATGCTATACAGAGGACTCTTGTAATTGCTGTAGCTTTAAGGTTAAAAAAAAAAACACACCTGGAAAACCATTTTATAAAGGAACAGGAAAAATTCTCACACATGCCCCATATTCTGAGATAGCTTAAAAGCATCTTACAGTTGAAACCAAGATAATGAAAAGGACTTCAGTTTTCATCAATGGCCTGTAAACAAGCAGTTTCTTTTGAAGAGTAAAGTAAGAACCACTGAAAGTCCACATAATTAAAACAAATACAAGTTGAAATAACAAGGGGTCTTTTTCTCCAAAGTGCAAGGCACATACAAATGTTTAGAGTGAGTATAAAATGCTACCAGTTCAGAATACCTGTGGCTTACACCCAACTTAGACAAGGGGAAATAATTACCCAGAGTCCAAGGCAGTGGAGAATCAGACCCAAAGTTTGATATAATTTTATGTTAGTTAAATAAAGACCAGTGGAGAAGTTCAGAGCAGAAGACAAAACAAAGAATGCTTAATCAGTTACCTAGGTAGCTAATGTATGTTTGTTGAAGGATCTCATTTTTTTTCTTGGCCTTCTGTAAAAAGAGTCTAGGACTGATTCTGCTTTTTACTCAAAGCTTCCAATGACCTTTGTGTTACTAGCCAGGTAAGTCAATGGGGATTTTTCATGAGTTCCAAGTGTTTTATTGTAGTGAGACACATCAGTGTATCAGTTAAATAGCAGATCTGTCCTCCATCGGGAAAATACATCACACTCAGACTTAGAGATTGAATAGACATTTTTCATCTTTGATTGCTATGGAGCATGATCATACAATGGTCTTTATGGTAGTCTGACAGTGCCTTGACTATTCCAGGTTTAGTTATAAGTGAAGAGAACACAAAAGGGGTTAGCTCTTCAGACCTATTACCTGGCATTGACAGGAACTGGAATGGGGAGATCCACTGTTCTCTCTCAGTATAATTCTCATCCTGGTAATAAGAAGAGAATTTGAAAGAAAACAAAAATCATCATTCACATGGCACTCTGACAAGTCAAGTTGGCTGACAGCAGATGAATGAGTAACAGAGGAAAGAAACCGTTCTGAAGGGCCTGTTCAGCTTCGTCTATTCACTGGTGAGAAAATTCACTAACGAAAGAAAAAAGATTTGCACATTTCATTGCAAGTGCAGGATGTTGTTATGCTGCCTCTGAAACAGACAGGGTGTTTGAACTGTTCTCTCTGATGCACCTTGGAACTGGGTTGAACTTTCATGGGCTATTGAGTTGGTTTGTGGGTTTTTCCCCTCCCAGCATGATCCGTCTCCTATATTTTATAAGGTTGTTATAACTACAGACCCTACAATACCCTATGCCTACAAGGGGACAGATCCTCTGCTGCTGTAAATTGGCATAGTTCTGTTGCATGCCAATGTTCACCAGTTGAGGACCCGGCCGAGGCAGAATGCTTTTTCCTCTGTAACCTTTATGGGGTTTTTTGAAACAGCCTTTGAATAACGAATACTAATTTTATATAGGGAGGAGGATAGCTCAGTGGTTTGAGCATTGGCCTGCTAAACCCAATCTGGGGCAAAAATCTGTCTGGGGATTGGTCCTGCTTTGAGCAGTGGGTTGGACTAGATGACCTTCCAACCCTGATATTTTATGATCTACTGATTATATATAAACCTCAGTCTGTTCGTCCTTCAGTGTTCATTTTTACTCTAATTGGAACTTATGTATCACCTTCCAAAGATCTGTCTCTGAAGGGATGTATTGAGCATCTTTCATATTTAGCTCTGCAGTCTAAAGACCCATTCATCTTAGTTGATTTGAATATTAATTTCACTATAATCTTAGACCTCTCTACCTTGCTGTGCTTGATTTTCTTCCCCCATCTTTCCTTCCTTTTCTTCATTCCTTAAATCTCAGCCTGAATATCTCCGAGCTTATTCATTATAAGGGTCACAGCCTTGGATCTACAGTAGTTATTTCATCACAGTTGTTATTTTCTGAATGTTTCTTTTACTGATTATTCCTCTGCTTCACCATCCTTTAACTCTTCCCTTTGTCATGAAATTCTGCTCTCATCATCTTTCGAGCTCAGCAGCAGAGTGCTAAATTCTGAATTAAGCATTTGCTTGCTTACTTTGAAGGACGAGGCTTCCGATTTTTAAATTTACTGTGAGTCACTTTACTAGAGACAAAGAGGCACCTTTTAAAATTCAGAAAACATCTCTCTTCTGTGCCCAGCCACAACTGCTGACTTTGCCAGGAAAACTATGGCTGTTACTCCCCAAGAAAAATTATGCATGACCAGAGGCAGGGCATTTTCCATCACAAACCATCTCTAGAATGTACAAAAGAACACAAGAACAGCCATACTGGATCAGACCAATGGTCCATCTAGCCCACTAGCCTATCTTCTGGCAGGGGCCAATGCCAGGTGCTTCAGAAGAAATGAACACAATAGGCAGTCATTGAGTGGTCCACCACTGTGGTGCACTCACAGTTCCCGGGAAACAAAGGCTAGGGACACTCAGAGCATGGTGTTGCATCTCTGACCATCCTGGCTAATAGGCATTGATGGACCTATGAACGTATGTTTCTTTTTTGAACCCTGTATAGTTTTGTCCTTCACAATATCCACTGGCAAAGAGTTCCACAGGTTGACTGTGCATTGTGTAAAGAAATGCTTCATTTTGTTTGGTTTAAAAACATGTTGCCTCTTGTTTTAAACTTGCTACCTACCACTGAAAAATTATCTGGGCCTGAGGATGAGTGGAATGTGATACAAGACATGTTTTCCTACTCCTTACACAAACTGAAGCATTGGAATCTCTTGTCATATAACCAACCAGTTAGGTTTCCCTCACTTGCGAGAGTTGAAGCAGAGAGTCTTGTAGGACATGCTCCCTTTTGGGGGAAATGTTGTTCATCCTTGTATCAAAACCTTGTAGTGTCCACTAATTCTGACACAGGCATCTCTTAAATACCGCAAATAGTAATTTTCAAACCTGGATGCTTAAAAGTACACTCCCTAAATTCATATTTCAGCACCTAAATAAAAGTTACTTGATGTTCAAAGGTGTTGAACAGCTGCAGCTCCCATTGATTACTGCACAGTTTGTGGTGCTCAGCATTTCTGAAAATTACCCAACATACACTACCAGAATAATTCAAATGGAAAGCGTAGTGATTAGACTTAAACATAGAAAAGGATGCAGGGATAGATGGTCCAGGGATGAGGAACTCGTATTTGGAAACTGAGCTGTAAAAGGTGTTTTGAAAAACAGAAATCAATCTGGTTACCAAAAGCAACGCATTCGGTTCTGAATCAACTTAAGACACACTGAGTTGATGTACAACAAGAAAGAGAGGGAAACAGCCCTTCTGTGGAGACCACGGAGTCCACCTTTTGCAGGCGTAAGACAGAAACTTCAAAAGAAACCTGAGAAATATAAGAGCATGGTGAGTCAAAGAAGGAGAAAGGTGATACAAACATAATCCAGAGTTTTTGGTGCAACACATGCTGCCTACCAAAGAGTCAGAGGGCAAAAAGGATACACAGTCCAAACATGTCCTCCCCCCCCCACACACACAGTCCTCCCCCCCCATGACATTGCTTGTTTTCTCTAATGACATGAAGGGGACCTCTATCAAGCACAAATAGCTTAGCTTAAGACCAGTTACTAGATATAAATTTCTTTTGTTTTAATCTGATTTTTTCCTCTACTCTTAGTAAGTCTTGTATGCAAGTAGATCATTGGTCTTTTGAGGTGCTTTGAGATATAGTCACTTTGGTGCATCCTTGAAGGTAGAAAATGGTACCTTATCCTAAAGCATTAACGTGAGGCAACCCCCTAAGAGATGCCAGCTAGAATCCAACTAAGGTCAGTAGAGGAACAGGGTACGTGGTCTGATCATGAGTGTGGCAGGAAAAGTTAAAGGAGTGTAAATCTCACTTCAAGTACTGATCTTCCATTCTCTCTCATTGCAATACAATATCCAAGAGTATGAAGACATTTTGTGATTTGCCCCTATTCTATTCTGGGTTTCAACATCTACGCTATATGGGCTCCTGTCTGTATTTTTAAACATTATCTACTTTATGATGCAGACATATGACCCAGGTTTTCACCTGTCTTTCTGGTAATTTAGCTTCTGCCACAGATAATACAGACAGACACTGTATTGCAGGGAATAAATGAATGTAAAAAAATGCTTCGAATTGAATTCTCACATACATAAAATGCTTTTTTGGACCCAAATGCTGGTTGCGTTCTATGTCTTCTGTTTCACTGCCTGTTAATGGATGCATTATTTATTGGCTTCATCATTTAGAAGGGTAGTGTTACTTTAGCTTCTGGGCTGAAATACAGGCTTGTTCATTCTGTGTCTAAACGTTCCATTTACCATCCTAAGTACATTGCCAGTGTAAAACAAAAAAGTATTAACCACATTGGTAAAATAATGGCTAGGTTGGCAGCCTGATTTAACTTTGGCATTGATGATGGTTCTTCTGCTTTGCTGCTATGACTAGCTGTTATACCAATCCTCTAGATTTTTGCCTCAAGAAATTTCACAGGAAGGCCTGGCAAATGAAAAGAAGTCCAATTTTATGCACAACTCACCCATTTTGCTGTCTGATATTTTTTAATAAGCCAGTGGCAGTATACTTACAAATATAGAATCACTGAAGGATCTATATGTAAGATACCATAAACACACACAAAAAGATACCATGATCAGCGTTGGGGATCAAACCCTGACCTCCAGCATCAAAAGCAGGGCCGGCTCCAGGCACCAGCCCATCAAGCTTGTGCTTGGGGCGGCACCTGGAGGGGGACGGCGCGGCACTCCGGCCCCCGGGGAGAGCGGGGCCACGGCCGGGCTCGCCCCCCTTCCCCCGGTGCTCTGGCCGCCGTCCCCCCGGCGCCCTCCCCCCGGCCGCCGGGGGGAGAGCGGCGAGCCCTGGCTGGGGCTCGCCGCCCTCTCACCGCCCTGCCCCCTGCGCTCTGGCCGCCGGGGGGAGAGCCGAGCCCCCGCCGGGGCTCACCGCCCTCCTCCCAGGGCTCCGGCCGCCCTCCTCCCCCACAGCGGGGGGGTGGGGGTGGGGGGGCGGGGGGCGGCCAGCGGCTTTTTTTGCCTGGGGCGGCAAAAAAACCAGAGCCGGCCCTGATCAAAAGCACATGTCTAGATCATCTGAGCTAAAGGAATAATTGTATTTGAATGTTGAATAAGCAGCAGGAACTTATCCTCATTTTGGCCTACCACTAGAGCTCTGAATTATATCTTTATTCATAACCTTCAAGATCATCAGGGCTCCAAGCAGATCTCTTGAATTGGATTCACTCCCAGTGCCTTCATAGCGATCCCGCAGGGTTCACACTGCCCTTTGCACTGGTTTGGCCAGACTAATAAGCAGACTGAACTTTTGCCTCCCCCTCCAGTCAAACTGAACTTTGATACCGGTGATTGGCCTGCACACATTCCTGTTTTGATGGTGGTGTCTTTCTCTGCCAGACAATGCTGCTGCTGCTGCTGTCTACTTTGGGTCTCCCTGCTAGTGGTAATCTGTTTATTACAGAGGGTACAGAATGCCTGGATGATTACTGGATGGCCTGTGATATGCAGGAGGTCAAACTACATAATCACAGTAGTCCATTCTAGCCTTATAATTAGGGCTGTTGATTAATTGCTGTTAACTCACACGATTAACTCAAAAAAAATTAATCGCAATTAATCACAGTTTTAATGGCCCCGTTAAGCAATAGAATACCAATTGGAATTTATGAAATATTTTGGATGTTTTGCTACATTTTCATATATATTGTATTCTGTGTTCTAACTGAAATCAAAGAGTATATAATTTTTTTTACAAATATTTGCACTGTAAAAATGATAAAAGAAATAGTATTTTTCAATTCACCTCATACAGGTACTGTAGTGCAACCTCTTTGTTGTGAAAGTGCAACTTACAAATGTACTTTTTTTGTTACATAACAGCATTCAAAAACAAAACAATGTAAAACTTTAGAGCCTACAAGTCCACTGAGTCCTACTTCTTCTTCAACTAATCGCTCAGACAAACACGTTTGCTAACATTTGCAGGAGAAAATGCCGCCCTCTTCTTATTTACAGTGTCACCAGAAAGTGAGAACGGGCATTTGCATGCCACTTTTGTAGTTGCAAGTAGCAAGGTATTTATGTGCCAGACATGCTAAACATTTGTGTGCCCCTTCATGCTTCAGCCACCATTCCAGAGGACATGCTTCCATGCTGATTATGCTCGTTAAAAAAATAATGCGTTGATTAAATTTGTGACTGAACTCCTTGGGGGAGAATTATATGTTCCCTGCTC
Source organism: Chrysemys picta bellii (assembly GCF_011386835.1). Lineage (NCBI taxonomy): Eukaryota > Metazoa > Chordata > Testudines > Emydidae > Chrysemys > Chrysemys picta. Next base: position 115,559,299 of record NC_088796.1, read on the forward strand.
TGTTTTACCTGCATTCTGCAATATATTTCATGTTATAGCAGTCTTTTTTCATGATGACCCAGCACATGTTCATTTTAAGAACACTGTCACTGCAGACTTCACAAAACGCACAGATGGTACCAATATGAGATTTCTAAACATAGCTACAGCATTTGACTCAAGATTTAAGAATCTGAAGTGCCTTCCAAAATCTGAGAGGGATGAGGCGTGCAGCATGCTTTCAGAAGTCTTAAAAGAGCAACACTCCAATCCGGACACTACAGATCCTGAACCACCAAAAAAGAAAATCATCCTTCTCTTGGTGGCATCTGATTCAGATGATGAAAATGAACATGCGTCGGTCTGCACTGCTTTCGATTGTTATCGAGCAGAACCCATCATCAGCATGGACGCATGTCCCCTGGAATGGTGGTTGAAGCATGAAGGGACATATGAATCTTTACCACATTTGGCACATAAATATCTTGCAACACCAGTTACTACAGTGCCATTGTGAACAAGTTTCAGAGTAGCAGCCATGTTAGTCTGTATCCGCAAAAAGAAGAACAGGAGTACTTGTGGCACCTTAGAGACTAACAAATTTATTAGAGCATAAGCTTTCGTGGACTACAGCCCACTTATGCATATGCATCCGAAGAAGTGGGCTGTAGTCCACGAAAGCTTATGCGCTAATAAATTTGTTAGTCTCTAAGGTGCCACAAGTACTCCTGTTCTTCTTATTGTGAACAAGAAGTGGGCAGCGTTATCTTCTGCAAATGTTAGCAAATGTTTGTCTGAGCAATTGGTTGAAGAAGAAGTAGGACTGAGTGGACTTGTAGGCTCTAAAAATCTACATTGTTTTGTTTTTGAATGCGGGGTTTTTCGGTATGTAATTCTACATTTGTAAGTTCAACTTTCAGGATAAAGAGATTGCACTATAATACTTGTATGAGGTGAACTGAAAAATACTATTGCATTTGTTCTTTTACAGTACGAGTCCTTGTAATCAAAAATAAATATGAAGTGAGCACTGTATACTTGGTATTCTGTGTTGTAATTGAAATCAGTATATTTGAAAATGTAGAAAACATCCAAAATATTTATATAAATGGTATTCTATTATTAACAGCGTGATTAATTGAGATTAATTATTTTAGTTGCTTGACAGCCCTACTTATAATCTACAAATGCCCAATAGTCTCATGGTTGGAGGCTTCAGAGGCATAATGGGCAATTCCTAGAATAGGTTATGAAATGTTTTTAAATGCAAGAATAGGGTATAGCACTGCTGGTTGCTGCTACCCATTGGGAGAAGCATTAAAACTTCTGCTAGCATAGGGAGTGGAAGGGGAGTCCTAGGCACGTTCCTCCAAAAATATCTGCAGGGAGGATGGTCACAGTGGAATGATTAATTTATTAACCAGTTTGGTTTTGAAGAATAGTAGCTGAAGCAGCACTCAATAGGATTTTGTTATTTAGATTAATTGGGGGAAACTCTTTCCCTCCTACCCTGTTGTAGATCATCCGATTTGATTGATCGCTACATGAAGATTCATGTAACAGTGAGCTTCCCGAATGAGTCACATGCAGCATAGCTAAATTCCCCACCATACAAGTTGTTCTCTCTGCAATTTGGTGCCAAGGCAGGTCAATGAACTCATAATTGGCTCTAATTAACACTCCCACTAGCTGTGAAGTTCTTTGTATGCTGCTGAGTGGCACTCACAGAGGTGCAAAATTCTTCCCTGCCTTTGAAAGCATCAAAGAAATGAAAATTAAATCATTTCCGATCTAATCAGCCAGGAGTCAGGATAATGGAAATAAGGAAGAAACCCACCTACATCCAAGGCACACTACAAGCAGTGATCAGTAACACTGAATTCCATTGTAATGGCATCCAATACACGTACTGGAAAATATTTAACCGTTATTTATAACTAGGCTAATGTCTCTAATCCTTATAGTGTTGGAATTTTCTAGTCTGACAATTCCATATGCACTCAGGATGATATTATCTAATTCACTCTCTCAAGCATATTTTACTTTGCACTTACTTTATATAAGTGCCTGTCCTCAAAGTAGCCCAAAGCACTATACAAACATTCACTAAAGTTCATACTGCCTCTGGGAGCCAGGTTAAAGCCAGATCTAAGCTACAGACCTGCGAGCATAGCTATATCGGTCAAGGATGTGAAGGGGCACAATCTCTGACAGGCATAGCTGCGCTGGCTGAAGTCCCTAGTATAAATGCAGCTATACTGGCAAACCTACACTCCTACCACCACAGCTAGTTTCATTTGGTGAGGCGAGGGGGTTGTTATACTGAGTCAAAGTACAGCTTTGCTAGTATTAATGTGTCCACACTATGAGTGCTTTGCTAGCATAATGTACTGATATTCCTATTGTGGTAAACACACTCCTAGTGTAGACATGACCTAAGTATTTTATACCCATTTTTACAGATGGGTAAATACAGGTACAGAAAAAGTCAACGGAATTGCAACGGGTCACACAATGAGTCAGCACTAGAACAGAGAAAAGAACTCAGGAAACTGGATTTCCAGGTTCCTGTTGTAACCTCTTGATACATGCTCTATGTTATATTACTCTATTAGAAGTCTTTCAACCACAGTTGCCAACTTTCACATGGTAAATAAGCATCCAACTTTTACAATAAGCCAAAAATCAAGCTAATCCCATTTCAAAACAAGGCCAAAACAAGCCAATCCCTAAGAACCCCAACACTCTATGTGACTAGATCCCCCTGATGTGCCGTCTGGGACTGTGGTGGGCCCATTGTGCACCCCTGACTCAAAAATCTAGTCAACAAGCAACTCACAAGCCAACTAAGCCAAAAACAAGCCCAATGTCTGCATTTTTCCCCCTGGGTTTGGCATGTCTGCTTTCAACATATGAATAAAATACAGGACTTTCAAAAAGCCTTTGATAACATCTCTCAAGGCAACTGAAGAAACCAAGTAGTTATGGTGAGAGGAAGAGTACTGTCACGGATCAGATAAGAGTAAGAAAACAAATACTAACAACAAATATTGAATTTTCATCATGGTAAAAGTTCAACAGTGAAGTGCCACAGGTATCAGTAATAGGCCTGTAGCAGTTTATTATATTTTTTAGTAATCTATACAAGGGAATAAACAGTGAGGTAGCAAGCTTTGTAGGACACAAAATTTAGTTTAGTCAAGCCTGGACAAGATTGTGAAGAAAAACAAAGCTAGGTGAATGGAAAACAACGGCACATGAAATGTATTCTTCATAAATGCAAAATTGCATATAATAAAGGGAAAACAGTGAACTGCTGATACACCTGATTGGGTTCTAAATTAACCATCTTCTCAGGAAAAAGACCTTGGCATCATGGTTGACAGCTCTATGAAGACCTCAATGTACAGCACACTTCAGACTCTTTGTTAGAATAGAAAAGGAATGGGATTGATCATGTATATTTTTATTATATACATCAGAGCTACCCCTTGTCCTGGAACATTGTGTTCAATTCTCACCACCCTATCTCAGAAAGATATAGCAGAAATAAGGGTTCAGAGTTCAGTAATGAGAATGATGAGAAACAGGGAGAAAAAAACTCCACCTGAAGAAAAACTGAGACAAATAAGAGGAGATGATAAAGGTGGGCAAAATGACAATTGTTGTAAATAAAGTAGGTCATCCTCTCTTATAATATAAGAACAAAGGGCTAGCCAATGAAATTCGAAAGGCCGCAAATTTAAAACCAATACCTTTTTCCACACACTGCACAATTAGTCTGTGGAACTCATTACCACAAGGTATCGTTGATCACAAGAATTTGACAGGATTCAAAAATGGATTCAACATTTGTGCGACTAGTGAGACCATTAATGGTAAGAATGGGAGGAATAATAAAAATGCCTCCAGAACAAAGAGGGAGGGATGTAAATCCTAAAGGCCACAAGTGAAACACTAAGTAGAGGAGTTAGGAAGAAATTTGCCCTATGGGCTGATTTTCCCTTAACTGCCTATTGCAGCATTTCTTGCAACTTTCTCTGAAGCATCTAATACTGGTCGGTGCCTGGCCTGATCTGGTGTGACATTTCCTGTGTTCCTATTTGTATTGCCATAAGCTTGGGATGACTGTACTATTTATGATTCTGAGGAGAGCAACAAGCAATGCAGGGACTTCTCAGTTACATTTTATAGTAATAAACATTTTCAAAGCACAGCATACTATTAGCAGTTTGTTGATGCCAAGTACAGTTTTGTTTGCTGTTTGTCGTTCTTTTAGTCCCTCTCCTCCCCCTACCACCTCTTTTGAAAAACCAGATAAAGAAATATTGCTTTCTTTCGCCTCAAATATGAAGGGTTTTTTTGTTTTAAAATTTACCACTAATTTGGGATGATCTTTGCCACTTACGACTAATACAATTTGTACTGGTAAGACCTTTATATCATAGCATTATATCTCACAAATGTATAGCTGTAGAGGCTGGTTTTCAGATGTTCTGGGTGCTCAGTTCCCCCAGTTTCAGTGGGAGATGTCTGTGCTCCCTACTTCTCAAAAGTCAGGTCCCTAGTGTGCCCATACATTGTTATTGCAATGTTCCATAGCAGATCAAGATACAGCTGTGGCAACGATTCAGATCATGAAGACAAAAAAAAAAAAAGCAACCAAAAAAACAAAACAAACAACAAAAAAGACACACCACAGTCCCAGGAATAAGACAGCATTTGCTATGTCCTCCTGAAAAATACAAGATCCCCATCTCCTGGTACTCACTGCCATCTTCAAACAACTGCAAACAGTTCTTCCAGGAGCTGGGAATATGGCAGAAGTCTATCACGGTGCTAGCCTACAAAAAAGATAAGTGAGACAACCCCAGTAACTGAAGACCCATCTCTCTCTGCTCCACCACCTACAAACTATATACCTGCTGCATTGTGGCTAGGATTACAGAGGATCATTCCTAAAGTGCAATTTTTCCTGAGTAAGGACTGAATAAGGACTTCAGGGTTTGGTCCACCGGAAGTAAATAACCTGAAAAAAAGGGGTGTGGAAACAAAGGCTGAAGGAAGTAAATATGTGGACTCTAGGAGGCCCTTGCAACCAGTGGCAGAGCTGTTTGATGGGGCTGAGGGTGGAGATTTTCTCTCTCCCCCTTTGTATTTCTCTCTCTGATCTTCTGGCAGGTACTCCGAATGAATTTTGCAAGGAGAGAAGAGCATCCAAAAAAGGACATTTCCTTTTTTATTTCCAGTAACTATTACACTTGCTTGTTTCTTGACTTCTTTGAACAGGAAATTGTACAATTTCCAATTTGTACAGGCCCACAGCTGTGCTTGTGAAGAACCTTTGATAGAGGATTTGTTAAAGGAAGGTATATATTCCACTCAAGAGCTCTGAAACGTTTTGCGTGAAAGGCACTTTACTAAGTGTTTTGCCTTGACTTTCTGTACCTTCCAAGCCTTTTTTTTAAATGTTCTGCATCACCGGCTGAGGATCCCACACAAGCCTCCATTCTTGAAATGTTCATTATTTATTTATCTGTCAGGTATGCAGTAGTTCAGTTTGCTCTGGGTCTGAGTGAGCCCAGCATTAATGGCTCCATTGTTATGTAAGTGTATAGTTCCCTGTCACAAATCACAAATTTGGTATTAAAACTAAGTTGAAAATTGTTATTTCCACATACAGTAGATTATCCATGATATTAACATATGTAATTACTGTATTTGTTTCTATATATGTTAATATCATGGATGATCTACTGTATGATATATCAAACATACATATCAGGTGGACTCATTTACTGGACATAATGGTCTGATTCTATACTGCTGTTTACCTCATATAGTCATCTGTACCTGTGCAAAATGCTTGTAAAACGCTACTGTTTTTATCTGGCAAAGTTTCAAGCCTTCTTTGAACAAGTGCATTGGCTATACACAAGGCAAAAAAGAGAAAGATCAGGCCTGATTTGTCATCCCAATTTGATAAATTATTAATTACTTGTTTTATTGTAGTGTCAGTAGGTCCCAACCTTTATTGGAACCACGCTCTGTATGTATTGTACATCCATCTACATAGTAAGAGACAGTCCCCCCGTCCTGAAGAGTTTACAATCTAATAAACAAGACAAAGGATAGAAGACAAAGTATTTCTATCCCTATTTTATAGATGGGGAAATTGAGGCATGGGTAGATTAAGCGATTTGTTCAAGGTCAAACAAGAAGTCTCCGGCAGAGCCAGGAACTGAATCCACTGAAATGTACCTTAATCAAAAGACTATTCCACCTTGCGATCATACTTTTGAAAGGGCAAGAGCCAAGATGAAATTGAAGCAATATAACCATCAATGCCAGCAGAAAGAGGATATAAAGTAGTAGAAAGATGAAGGAATAATCTTTAGTTGGTGAATTGCCAATCACACCCTACAGTTTTCTTTACTGTATTCATTATCTGAAAATATTCACAATAGACCCAGTCCAATTCTCACTTCATACAATTTGTAAAAGACTATTGACTGCCACAGGAGTTGGATTTGGCCCAAATCATTTCTACAAATAATTCTTAATCTATTAGATTGTTCACAGGCCATCTGCTGAGTGTGTTAGAGATCCTATTTTGGGAAGTGTTCCACTTCCCCACCCCCTGTAGTCAAAATAGCACCTGCCTGAACTAAACACATAAAATCAAGTGGTCCATTGTATCTCCTTCAGTACATACCCTGTGCTCAAGGATTGTGGTTAATGTGGGGCTGGGGAGGGGCAGGGAGCGGAGCATATTATCCCCAAATACTCTGATTTTCAAATGATCAAACTCAAGTTTGAAAAGTACATGGGCGTGGAAATGAATACCCTGATGCCTTATGTCACACAATACAAGTCTTCATGAAATTCAGGTCTAACAGGAACAAATTTATCTCCTCTGCCCCCTTAACAGTAATACTTTGCATTGTCTATAGTGTCTTCTGCCCAAAGATTTCAAATTGCTTTACACAGATGAATGAAATTAAGCCTCACAACACCCTCCCCAGGCAGGCAGGTATAATCCCTTTTTACAGTTGGAGAAACAAAGGTATACACAAAGCACCTTGCTCAAATTCAAAGGAAATCTGTGATGCAGCTGGGAACAGAATACAGAGCTTCTGAATTCCTGTCATGTTCTGGGGCCACAATACCATTCCTTCCACTCTGACAGGAACACTCAGCTCCAGTACACACAAAGATGGGGCCAGCAGAACTCTGTGGAAACACTTGTCCTGTTTTTTCAGCATACTCAGATTTCCATTGCATAAAATTACATATTCTTTAATAAGGGGGGTAGTGAATCACTAATGCCCTCAGTGTTCCAGATTTTGTTTCTGCCTCTGGAGGATTCTGTGGTGGGTTCTGACATTTGCAACTCAGGGCTTGTCTTCACTATCAGGGTAAGTCGATCTAAGTTACACTACTCCAGCTGCGTGAACAACATAGCTGGAGTCGATGTAGCTTAGGTCAATTTACCCTGGTGTCTTCACTGCACTGCATCTATGGGAGACACTCTCTGGACGACTTACCTTAGGCCTGGTCAAAAATTGGGGGGGTGGGGAGAAATCGATCTAAGGTACACAACTTCAGCTGTGTGAATAACGTAGCTGAAGTCGATGTACTGAGATCTACTCACCACGGTGTCTTCACCACGGTGAGTTGACTGCTGCCGCTCCCCCATTGACTCTGCCACCGCCTCTCGTGGCAGTGGAGTAGAGGAGCCGACGGGAGAGTGCTCAGGGATCGATTTATCACGTCTACACTAGACGCGATAAATTGACCCCTGCTGGATCGATCGCTGCCTGCCAATCCGGCGGGTAGCGTAGACATACCCTTACTCTTCTTGGGGAGCTGGAGTACTGGAGTCGACCGGAGAGCGTGCTGCCATCAATTTAGTGGGTCTGAGAATTCTGGAATGATACAGGCCCAGAGCATAGAATTACTAGGCAGGATTATACACACTAGCAGCTGATGCCCTTTCTAAAAAAAAAAAAATCACTGTTTTACTTCCATTTTGTTTTCTTCCAAGAAACTTTCTAAATCTTTTCTGTTCTTTTCCCTGCTCACTGACTTTCGCTAGAAATTGATTTCCTTATAAAAATCATTTGGGTATAGTCATGGTTCTCCCAAGCAATCACAAACCATGCCAGTGCTCCAAGGATATACTTTATTGCTCTGAATTTACTGTAACTACACCCAAGACAACATTATGATTAAATCAATTTCTGGCAAGGAAAGAGAAACATCATGGACTACTAGTGCCGGTCATCTGGAGAAGGAACACATACTGCTAGCTAGTTACTGAAAAAAATACAGAGACTACTTGTTGAAACAACTTTCTAATCTTCAGTTTTATGGTCAATGAAAGCTCTTAAAAGTGAAGGCCAGTTCTGGGTATTAACTTTAACTCACTTTTGTGTTGTACAGACATCTGTCTTTTGGAGGGAAAATATATACTTTCTAAAAATAGACACCAAGTTGTGATGTTTGGATCATTTCCCTGCCTGAAGAGCGTTCATACTGCTGGAATGGCCTCCTATAATAAGAGCAATGCCACTATCATAGCAAAGAAACAAAAGACTCACCTTATTCAGGCCCTTATTCTACACACACATATTCATGTACTTGGCTTCGCACACGTGAGGAGGCTCACTGAAGTCCATGGGACTAGTCACATACATAAAGCCAAACCAATGTGTCCATTTGCAAGAAGGGCCTAAATTCTCACTAAGTGCAAGTTTCTGTAAGAGCATCTTCTACGGGCAGCTGGAGAAACACACAAAAAGAACCGATTGAAAGAAATCCTCCATTGATCACTACCCAGAGAAGGATAACTTATGGGACTTAACACAGAGGACATTCATTCAAAGAGCGGACCAGGATAGACAGGGGCTGCAGAAGCTTGTTCGTGCACCAAGAAGTGATGTCTGATGGTGCGGGAAGACTTCAGATTCACATAAATGTTTCTTAGATATTTTAACAGATGAACTGAAATAAGTCACCTCTCCCCGCAAAGGCTTCTAAAAAACAAAGGCCAGCTGGATCCAACAATACTATAGAAAAAGAGCCCTGCTTACTTTATTCTTCAGTTTTATTTTATTTTTTTTATAGTTCTTTGACTGTCTGCCACCTTGGTAGGTGTAGTTCTTACAAGAGTTATAAATGGAAACAATACAAAAGCTACCCAAAATGGATACAGCCAAAAGTCTACTGCCACCGTTGTGGCAAAACATGTTTTCAGGCAAACTGCTCCGATACCGAAAAACAAAAACCACAAATTAACTGAAAGCTAAACAATCGAACATGCTGTAAAAATGGACTCTAAGCTGCCAAAGCCAGGTTCTGGCAACCAAGCAAATGGAATTCATTCTAAATGAAAGACCCTCTTCTCAGAGAAAGCCCTGTCATTGCTTCTGGAAAGTTTAACTTTAGGAACCTGCAAAATGAGCATCACTCTCTTTTGGCCATTGCAACACAGTCCTGGACAAGCAGTGGTGTCAGAGATATCCAATTCTCAGTATAGTCAGGGCTTTAAAAAGATTGTCCCACCATGCCCTCAGTTTTCATTCTCGGATGACAACAGCCGGATTCTATACTCCCTGAAGCCTCCAGTTAACTGTAAGTAGAACACATTATATAACTTAGCCTGAAAATGACTGAAGTTGGGATGATCATTCCAAGATCCACATTGGAGAGGAACAGCCATAAAAAATCACACCCTCTCCCCTCAAATATACTCAACTGAGACTAAAAGAAAGTACCATAAAGTTTAAAAAAGTAAAACAAAAACTGTTTGGTGTTTGCACTAGAACCGTTCATGGGAACCTCCCTCCCCAGTAGATGCAGGTACTGTGGGCCAAATTCTGATGTAAACAGCAGTGCAGCAAATCTGGAGTAACTTCACCAGCTACCAGCTATGGATTTGCTCTCTTTCAACTGAAATCAGAATCAGGCCCTGTGTTTTTAAGGTACAAGCAGACTAATTAACCCAGCCACAGATTTAAACATTTTGATAGATAATGCATTTACCATAAAGTGCTACAAAAAATGGTATTTTCAGGAGTGTTACCAGGGTGTGATTATTAGTGCTACAGTATGGGATGTGAGAGGCTTTACTACAGTACTCTATCCTGTATATGAAATAAACTACCATGTGAGTTGTCACTTCAGGACCATGGACAGTATTGTGTGACATGTACAAAGTTCTATGTAGGGAACAGTACAGAGCCACCCAAAGGAAAACCCGGGAGATGGGGAGCGGTATGCGTACTCTGCACCATGCACTAGGAAGATATGGATTGCTTCCCTCATGTACCAGCTCCAGTCTGCAGGCTGGTCTGGAAGGGGGTAGAACTGGGTCCATGGCCTTGCCTCCTGGGCAAAGAGAGAAAAGCAGTCCCTGCTCAGAGAGACTGTTACAAGTTCTCTGCCTTTGCATGAGCCACACAAAGAGGTTGAAGCTTCTTAAGCCCCTATATCCTACATAATGGCCAAGCACAATCTAGTACTGTTTGTGTTACACCGTAAACTTGCCTGTCTTTTCAGGGAGCTTACCACACTTTTCTGTCCTTTAGCAGTGTGCTTGGCTACACATCTTAAATACCATACTAAGGAGCTAATATATAATGCAGTTAAAATAGGACTGAGCTATTACAGCCAGTTAACTATAATAGTGATAAGTCACATTATAATGTACTACATCTGAAATTAAGAGAAGATGATCTTTTTGTTTGGCTATCCAAGATGTGTTTGCAGTCTTCGCTGTCAACCCTCATTACACGAGCCATCCATTCCTCTGTGGTCTGCCAGAATGCAAAGAAGCTTATTCCCATCATCTGCTGATGACCATGTGAATTCATTTGGATTAATATTGAACAGATACAGAGCACAATATTCATACCTGGAAGCCAGATAATGCATGAAAATAAGGCAAAGGGACAGAGACCAGGTTAAGTAAATCTATCACTGCATTTAGGATACCTGTTTCTAAGTGCGTAAAACTTTTCCTGGGTTCAAACGGTTACAGATTCAAAAGGTAGGTCAGGTTCCCTGAAATATTTGAGTATCTTTGGCTGTTTATTCATGGCTTTAATCCCCAATCCAGGGGGAAAAGTAGCTGCTGTTCACCCCCAGGAATTCTGTTTTGGTGGTTTGTCCAAACCTGAAACGGGGGGTGAAACTGTGTGGGTGTGCATACATGCTCCTGAGACCCAAAAGACTTTTGTACTCTTCTACCGATGCCTTACACAGAATAGCTTCCGCCTTCAGCGACATGTCAGTATTGCCTATCAGTAGCACCATTGCATTGGAGCCCAAGAATTGTGGGTTTGATTCATCATAAGAGAGGTGGTTCATGGAGCACTAACTGTGGTTCTGGGCAGCAAAGTTTTTCTGTTTTTTTTAAATACACCCTTAAATGGAAGTTGTGTTTTTGCTAGATGAGCAGTGTTTTGAGACAATTCAAGATGGAAGATCTCAAAGGGTGAGAGCTACCCTATGCTCTCTCTCTCTCATGGATATTTTATACTGGATGGTTTGTTGTATTCTATAATCTACAGTAAAATTCATATACATTGAAAGCACATGTTTTGCTTTCTGTGTATAGAAAACACTACAGTGGCTATTGTCCTTTTGATAATCTGTTAACCAGTAGTTCCTTCTCCCTCTATTGAGCGGCCATCTAATTGGAAGTTTAAAATAATCCTGTGGATGGCTGGACAATGAAAGAAAGAGTAACTCTGCTTTCTGGCCAGCATCTGTTCTCTTAATAACAGTTTTCTAAATGTCCAAAACTGTGAGCAAACTATTGCTGAATCCAAGTTCATTGCTCAATTTGTCTACCCAGCCACTGCACCACCAGTTTCTAATAAAAGAACTTTGCAAACTCACTGGTGTCATTCGAATACAATGCAGTTTTGCATAGGTTACACCAATAGATACATGTCCAGCTATGAAAGGAATCTGATAAAATGGATCAATTATTGATTTGACAAGTTGTGAAAAGGGTACTGTCAAGTAATTAGATATAAAGTGCACGGTTTTATAACTAAAGAAATCAATCCAAATGAGAACAGATTCAGGGGGGTGGGGAAGCTAAATCTTCCACTGCACTGTTGCTAACATATGTCCCAATCCTCCAATGTGCGCCACATTAATAGACCCCAATGCCCCCATGGAGACTCCTTATCTATTCTGGAGCCCTGTGCAGGTGCAGGGGTCTGCCCATGCAGAGCTCACTGCGGGACGAGAGCCCTAGCTACAACAGTGTTCTGCTAGTGCATGAGAATTGCCACACAGCTTCACTTTCTAAGATGCGTGAGATGCAAGCAAACAGCAGAAGTAGTAAAAGGAAAATAAGATATCATTATTTCAATTATAGTCTAAGACGGTATTAGTAACCCAGTTAATATATTATGTGATTTATACCTTGCTATTGTTTTTTAACAACAATTTCCTTGTAATAAAATAATTTTTAAATGAAGATATTATCACATGTATAGGGGAATGCCAGTCAATAACTGAAATAGTATATAAAGGCTAACGGAGGAAAAAGGAGAACTTTTAATTTTAATTGACAATACTGTGCTTTTCTCAGCAGCTGTGGATAGTCGAAAAACAAGTAGAACAGAGAAAGACATGCCAAAAGACTATAAATATGCAATTCCAAATCTAGTTAGTGCTTTTTTCCATTCAATTCCTACATATACTTAAAAACCTCACAACATGCAGTCGCTTAGTACCAAATTCCTTCAAGTAGCAATGATTAAACATTTCTAATCACACCAGTTCATTAAAAGATACAATTAAGACAAGGAACACTTTACAACTCCTATTGTTTCAGTTCTCATGTAGGAAAGTAAGTTACATTGTTGATTTCTCCTGTCCCACCCACGGCCAATTCAGATTGCACTTACCCAGACAGTGAACTTGACAGCAATTTCAAATGCCACAAGTGGAAATAGAAAGTTGAAGTCACCCACCAAACACTCCACAAAGACACCACACTGTCCAATTCTCACTCTATGAGGTTTCTTTGATACCTGCAAAGAGATTTGGGTCATGTTCAGATAGGTGAAAATAAGCAGCACATTTACTTTCCACTTAGTCACAGACAGAATTAATATTGATTTCTGTGTTCTTTTACCAAGTGTTAGGGCTTAGAGCTAAGCTTCTGAAACACAGAAAGCCAGCCTTACTAGATGAATGGATAAGTACGTCTAATCTCTACATTACAGAAAGCTACTATGCTTATTAAAATATTTATTGTTTAAAACTGTTAGGTTCCATCAGTTGATGACTATGTTGTGATTCTGTCATTTCTGAAAGGCAAAGTTAGAGATGTGAACAGAAAATGACTTATTTTTATTATTACTACACACAGAGTTTTAATAGAGTCCACAGGGAAATCTTCCAAAAAAGGAATTCAGTACCCTGCAAAAAAAGCAATGCACTCATTAAGCTGATCTCTCACAAATTAACAAGTTTTGATCTTTACAGTAACATAGGACTGCACCGCTCTGCATAAGCAAATCCATGTGGAATTGCCCAACTACCAGCTCTTGAACTTATTTAGGCAATTTAACAAAAGAAAAAAGGTTGTCTGTTCATTAAAATAACTTTTGAACTGTTCTTACCATGTTAGTGTCTTCATGACAGAAGCCTTCAACTTATTTATTTTTTCCTTTTGAATGTGAATGCCCAACACTGTATTTTCTAAGTTTTGTGAACAGCAAGTAATTTTTAATAGGGTATTTTGTGTAATTCACAATCAACTCCAAGTAACTGGAAAATTTGGAGGGTTCATGCTACTTAAAGTGGGTGTGCAAGAGTTAGAATTTTTTAACAAAGCAGAGGGGCAAGTACACGTACATGTAATTTGCGAGTGTACAAGTGGAGAAATGCTGAAATTCTGTCCTTGTATTTTTCTAATCAATTTGTGGACAGATCTAGCAATCTTTTTCTTCCTGTAAAGATGGTTCTCCAAAACCATGGAAACAACAACAACAACTGGGAGAGAGAGTGTGCATGTGCTAATAAATGGCAGTCTGGCGCTAATATGCTGCCAGGCTGTCTACTGTGTTGTCTGCCAAGTGCCTGCTCCCGAGAACAGAGGTTGGTAGCCTTTGGCTCGCTCTCTTGGAACTGAAATGGCCTCCAGAGGAAACAAAGAACAAAGCAGTCAGTGGGTCCTTTCTGTGTAAATGAGACAATTTCTGGCAGGTTTTTGCTATGGTGTACATAATGAATGAGGTACATATTATTGATAATCTCCAGGCACCAGCTAAGGAAGCAGGTGCTTGGGGCAGCCAACACAAAGGGGGGGCACTCGGTCCGCTATTGGGGCGGCACATCCAGGTCTTTGGCGGGAATTCGGCGGCGGGTCCCTCAGTCCCTCTCTTCCTCTTTGAGAGGGAGTGAAGGACCCGCCGGCCAAAGTGCCGCCGAAGAATGGAGCAGCGCGATTGAGCTGCCGCCGAAGTGCTGCCAATCGGCTTTTTTTTTCTCCCTTCTTCACCGCTTGGGGCAGCAGAAAACCTGGAGCTGGCCCTGCCTCCACCTTATCCCCGGCTGTTTGTGCTTCTTCCCTATGATTGGCCACGTATTCTGGAAGACTGCATGATTAATTTTGTAATGAAAAACAGCCCTCTCGCATTCTGTGTGGAGATGCAAGTATGCCTGTTGGTGACTACAGCACCTGCTAATAAGGCATTCCGAGCAGATGCTCGAGGGAGGATGACCTAGGTGCACAGCTGCATCAACCAGAGCCAACTAAACATCCCTCTTCAGCTGCCAGTACAACAGAGGTTCTTACTCAGCAGTGAAATCATTGGGCCCCGTAGGTGCAGTTGAGGCTCTACTAGTGGTGCTGCTGATGCATCTGCTGGGCCAACTCAGAAATGGGAACACTTGTCCTGACACATTGCACAACTATGAGAAAAATGGAGTGGACCCTGAGTCACGCTGCTGCTCACGCAGCCTTTTCTGCGTACTATGACAGTGCTTGCAGTATTTTCCTAGGGGCTTACAGAGGCTGTTCTATCAACCGATATACTAGACTGGTCACATAGTTTGGGACTGTTGGTGTTAATGGAAAAATACGCCCACACTCATAATTTTAGCCTTTTTTAAAATGACCAGGTATTATAGTCTGTACCTTTGCTGTTTGCCTATGCAGAGTAATACACACAGAAACCATTGTCCATGCAGACTTTCTTATTGCACTAGTATCAGCCTTCCCAAACACGAGATGGTATATGGACATTCTCGAAGTATGAGGAGTTCTTCCTCTTTACCCATTATCACCCATGTTAAGGTGCTCTACAGGATGTCCCTCATGCTCTTCCCCTTTTGGAGTCCCTGCCAACATTGTACCATTATCATCACGGAGTCTCTCCAAAGAATAATTTTAAATGTGTCGCCCACAGATCAACCCCCTCTCTTCCCACGGTTACACTGAACTAATGCACTGTGACAACAGACTATACCATTTCCTCTGTACTCCTAAGGAGTCCCACAGTTTTGATCACCAATTTGCCCAGTCACATTGTGAAAAAAATGTATGTGCATTTGATTACTGAGGCCTCTCTCACTGGCAAACCTGTGAGGAAGTGACAATGAAACCATGCTGGTGCCCATATTAGGATTATCCCCTTGCATTTGCATGGGACCAAAGGGTGTTTTTGGACAGGCTCCTTTCTCTCTCCAGTGTTGCTATGGCTACCTCTCTTGTTCATACTGTGTCCTAATGACTAGACTAGTAAAGGTGTTTAATGGACACTAGTTGACAGAGACATCAGGAGGACAGACTTGATCCCCCACAGCTGGACAAACAGGCTATTATAAACATCTAATTCCACTCTTTGTAGCTGAGATTCAGACATACATGGATGACAGAAAAAAAAAAATCAGGAAGGCAGTAAACTCCTTAAGTGCACTTAGTGACTATCTACTGGTCCGTCTTAGAGTTTTACACAATATACACAACACATTGCTTTGTATGGGGATGAGACACTACCTATTCACAGTCTGTTCAAGGACATTCCACAATGACAACAAGAGGCAAAATTCACAAAATCCCTGGTTATAAATAATGCTCCTAGCTCTAGTATTTACTAGAAAAAGGCCCGTGCAGTGGAGTTCACATCCAAATAATTATGGCAAGTTGCAGTGGTTAAAGGGATGAATACACTGACCTGTCAAAGATTAAACAAATAGTTTCTGGTCACTGCTGCAATCTGGGACTCCAGGATTAGAGGGGAGAGTCTGGGAGCAGTTGATGCACCAGGCCATATCATCTTAAAAGCCTTTCATTTGGTAAGGCAAGAGTTTAAGTCCTCATGAGGACATTGCTCAGAAGCTTTGAGAATACCTATTGTAGATTGGAGAGGTGCAGGAGTGCCATTTATAGTATGCTCCTTTTATGCAGAGGAAAAAAAAATGCTTATTTGCTTTGGAAAATAAGGGCCTTTGTTGGCAATTCTGGCTCTAAAGAAACATAGCTGGATGATTCCTATGGGGAAAAACCGTGTTGCTAGCCCAGATAAGCAACGGTAAAGAGTAAGAAAAAACAGGGGAGAAATGATGAATGGTGATCAAAGCTCTAACTCCTTTAAGTGAATTTCCTTTGAGAACTAAAGGGAAGTGAGTAGAAAATGACTTTAAAGAAATCTCTACTTCACATTTCAGTTTAATCATTTCTTTTCAGTTTTATTTCTTTTTGATTTTCATGCAAAGACTGGGTGGGAATCTGAGAAATCAGTAGTGAAATCATAAGTGTCAGAAGGGGAAAGTGGAGATCTCTTTTAAAGCCTAATGATGAATTTTTAAGAAGTTAAGTAGAAACATAATTTGAGGGCAGTTTGCAAAGTATAATCTTTTGATGGAATTGTCTCTTTTCTTGATACGGGCAAAATGTGGCTTTTGTCTGAAAGTAAAACTAAAACGGATATTTATCCCTGTGCAGTGAGCTTTCTGAATAAGGCTTGTGAGGACGCTCTCTCAGTCTCTCTCATTTACGCTATTGCAGTTTTGAAAGTTTCACTCAAATCAAAAGCAGCTTGTCAGTTTCTAGCAAACAGACAATACTACCAAAACCAGGCTAAACTTCTATTGCTCCCTCTCTCTTATTTGACCCAAAGACTGAAGTTACTAGAGGTCTATTGCATCTTTCTCTGCTACAATTAACATCTGCATGGTAAGGAACTAGGGCTGTCAAGCGATTAAAAAAAGTAATCACGATTAATCATGCTGTTAAACAATAATAGAATACCATTATTTAATACCATTTATTTAAATACTTTTGGATGTTTTCTACATTTTCAGGACCGATCTGAAGACCTCACTCAATGATCCAATCGGTAGTGGCAACAGGTGGTGTGTACAAAGGGCAGGGACATAACGCGAGTTTATGACCCGCATTTACTGGGAATTCCTTGTTCATGGGGAATAGTTGCAATCCCCGATCCCCATCATGAATGGGGTTCAACGGATTACCCACACCTGTCGATGTAGGGTAGATACACGCTGAGCCAGTCAGTGTAGAGCAAGTGCAGCCCCGGACATCTAAGGGCATCACAGACCTGTTATTGTTCAATCTCATGTGACTGAATGCCTCTTGTCCCTCTACATTTTCAAATATATTGATTTCAATTATAACACAGAATACAAAGTGTACGGTGCTCACTTAATATTTATTTTTGATTACATATATTTGCACTGTAAAAAAAATACTATTTTTCAGTTCCCCCCATTACAAGTAATGTAGTGCAATGCTAAGCATTTGTATTCCCCTTCATATCTGGCACATAAATACATTGCAATGCCGGCTATAAACGTGCCATGCGAACGCTTGTTCTCACTTTCAGGTGACATGATAAATAAGAAGGGGGAAGCATTATCCCCCGTAAATGTAAACAAACTTTTAGTCTTAGCGACTGGCTGAACAATAAATAGGACTGAGTGGACTTGTAGGCACTGAAGTTTACATTGTTTTGGTTTTGAGTGCAGTTATGTAACAAAAAAAAACCTTCATTTGTAAGTTACACTTTCACAACAAAGAAATTGCACTATAGTACTTGTATCAAGTGAATTGAAAAATACTATTTCTTTTGTTTATCATTTTTACAGTGCATATATTGGTAATAAAAATAATAATATAAAGTGAGCACTGTGCACATTGTATTGTGTTGTAATTGAAATCAATATTGAAAATGTAGAAAAACTATCCAAAATATTTAATAAATTTCATTACGGGGTCAGGGCCCCAAAAAGTATGAAAATAATGGAAATGTTTTAAGATGATATATAGTATATAAAAAGCAGCAGACAATACTCCTTTAAGGCCATTTAAATTAAAATGTTTATATTTTTAAATGTCTCTGACAGCTCTAGTAAAACTATATCTTAATATGGAATAGACTATGAAGTGCACCTTGATATAAAAGCAGCTTGGACAAAGAGCTGTCATCAAATTTCTCACAATCATTTTTCTTTTCCCCTTGATCATCTGATGACAAAACAGCAATGTAGTCAGCTGCCTGTGTGGGAATCTCCTAGGTTCAAAGCCATCCTTGTCCCTCCTTCTTCACCCACATGAGCTTATGAGAGTTCTTTCCTCTTAATCTTGCCAGGATTCTGTTTGATCTGCTAATCATTATCACCAGGGTACAGAAAACATATTCTGCTACTCTTTAAAATTTGCTAAATATGCATGCTGAAGTGACGTGAGACAAACGCAGGAGGGAAAAACAGAGCCAGATGAATCAGAAGGCACACAGTGTACATTTCTAACAAAGACTTTAAAGGGTAAAAACAGTCCTTTAATGTGTGGCCAATTACACCATTGATGTGATTATGGTGATGTTTAAGTATTATAGCAAAGGACCTAAGCTGTGGTAGCTGTAGTCACCAATTACCGGTTTTACAATATAAAGTTTTCTTAAGTTAACAAACTTCCACTAGTTTATATTACATTCTTTGTAAGTTAATACTTCTCTGAAGGACTATGGGCCTGATCCAAAGCCCACTGCACTCAACAGAAAGACTCCCAGTGGTTTTGATTAGCTTTGATTAGGCCCTATGGTTAGAGGCAGGAAGACACTATTTTAGCACGATAATGCTTTGTACTGGAAGTCTCAATTACTTTTCAGAACAAATTTATTTGCATACACACACAAGTGAAAGAGATTATCTGTGGTTGAGATAAGCAACAAAGGCCTTAGCTAAATGGTTATCCAAGTATCAGAACCTTCTACAAACTGGGCCTGGAAATCTCATGGGAACAGGCTCTCTCAGAAAATGTGACATTCTAGTTTCTGTTCCTGCTTGGAAAAACTGTAAGGGCAGCCTCTTTTTGTATTTTCTTGCTTCTGATGTCAGTGCCAGACAAATCAGGATTAGGGGGGAGGAGAAACATTTATCTGAATACTTCAGAAAGTCAAAAAAGGTTCAGTTCAAGTTCACATCTAACAAGGGAGGTTTGGTATGTGCGGGGCTCTTAAGTTATCTGATCCTCTCATACGTAAAAGCAATAAAATGTACTAAAAATGGTGGTAGAACCAAGCTTACATGGGCTACCATGAAAATAGCCATGTGTACTCAGGTAAGCTGGTCTATGTATTGTGGTACTTGGAAAAGCATGAGTTGGGTGAATCAAGTGCTGGATAAATGACCCCCAAATAGAGTTATCAACTTTGAAATGCCAAAAAACCTGCACCCATCCCCACCAAAATCAAACATGCTGCAACCCTAACCCCTCCCCCCAACAACAGCCACTTATTGCAGTGGTTGTCAACCAGGGGTGTGTACACCCCTGGCAATACTCAGAGGTCTTCCTGGGGGTACATCAACTCATCTCAATATTTGCCTAGTTTTACAACAGGCAACATAAAAAGCACTTGTGAAGTCAGTACAAATTGAAATTTCGTACAGACAATGACCTCTTTATACTGCTTTATATATTATACACTGAAATGTAAGTGCAATATTTATATTCCAATTGATTATATGGTAAAAATGAGACAGTAAGAAGCAATTTTTCAGTAAGAGTGTGCTGTGACACTTTTGTATTTTTAGGTCTGGTTTTGTAAGCAAGTAGTTTTTAAATGAAGTATGTGACATTCTATACTTTGGGGGAGCGTCCTGTAACCCCCATATTCCTCATCTGTATATAACTGATGTTGCATATAAAGCAGGCTGTGTGAGGTATCAAGGGGAAGGTTATCATCTGCGGAAAGTCATTTCTCTATCCATATATGTATATCATTAATGCATATGAAGTTATGAGAATTGTGTTGAATGGGTGTCACTAAAACATGCTGTAAGTGGGGGAATCAGCCAGTTATTAGCTCCCCGGAGGCAACAGCAAGGAAAGTAACCAACAATTGTGCAGGGTGACAAATAATCCATCAACAGCCATTGTCCAACAAGGGAGCTACAATTCAATGAATGACTCACCTGCATGAGGCCGCACCAGGGGAATTGCTTAACCTTGCCTGGAGACTCAGCAGTGCCCACCCAGACATGCCTGGACTTGTGTTTTCCAAGAACATGGACTGAGGATATAAACCTGAACACAGGGGCCCAGGCTTGGCCTTTCTCCTTCACCCACCCTTGCAAGCAACAAGTACAGTCTGAAGACTCCAACTGAGGGGACTGGCCCAGATTTCAAGAGTGAAATCTGTATACTATGGACTGCAATATCCAATGGAGTGAGAAAAACTGCTTAATCTAGATGTTGCCCAGTCTAATAGGGTTAAGAGTTTAGACTGTATGGTTATATTTTATTTTATTTTGGTAACTAATTCAGGACTTTTTGCCTATCACTTAAAATGTATCTTTTGTAGTCAGTCACTTTGTTTAACTGTTTATCTTTACCAGTGAGTTTGTATGAAGTGTGTGGCAAATCTGCTCAGGTTTTGCAAAGGCTGGTGTATATCCACTTTCCATTGATGCAGTGGTCAACCAATTAATAAATTTGCACTGCTCATCTTGAGCACTGCAAGACAGTATAGTCCTGAGGTACAGTGCTGGTAGCTGGGGCGGGGGATTTGGCTCTGGTGCCTTTCTCTGTGTGATGCATGAGTGGCTCTGGGAGCATTCATGCAATGTAGCTGGGTGTGGGGCTCCACATGCTGTTGTGCTGAGTGATCACAGCTCCTAGAGGGGTTTGCTGCTTGTCACTAGCAAGGCATTGTGAGAGACAGCCCAGGCTGGGAGTGTTCAGGGGGGCACAGCGGCCCCACAGTCCCAGGCTACACCCCAGGGAATCCGTCACATGGTAAAACTTGGGGGTACACAAGAAAAACCAGACTCCTGAAGGAGTACAGTAGTCTGAAAAGGTTCAGAGCCACTGACATAGTATCTAGAGAGACAACACATATAGAGAAGATTGATCACATCTCATGAGACTCAAATCCTCTCTCTCACAGACACGCATGGTGCGCTTGTGTGTTGGTGGGCAGACAGCTGCTGTATTTTTCAACAGCTTTGATCTGTTATTGCTTAAACCGTTGAAGTGGAACACTGCAGCATCTTTAGCTGGACACAGGCTTTTAACATTAGATATCCCAAGGCATCGTGACGATAATGCAAATCTTTAGGCCCACATAAAAAAAAAAAAAGCAGATTAAATTATTTTTCTGGCAACTGGCAAATCCATTAAAAAAAAATGGTCAGGCTGGTCAAATACCAGCCAGGTGGTAACCCTACCCCCAAAACAACTGTCTGCAATTCGATCAAGAGTTGGCTGATCAACATTCAGCACCACCAGTCTGGCATGAAGGAGAAACAGCAGAGAAACAGGATTTTATTTTTAGGTGAAAATAAGGACAAAGTTTATGATATGGCCTGCAGGTCCTTACTTCAGGCATCTTTCTAGGGATTCAGGTCTCCCCATCAGGTGAAAAAGAAATACAGTGCTGCTCAAATATTTCTAATTCATCTGCAGAATGTTAGTGGGGGATAAATAAGTTTAAGCAGCGCATGAGAGAGACTAGCACTCTCCACCATCCTTCATTGCATATGCTCCCATGAGTGCATCTTTGTGTGACAGAAGCAGACAGATCAGCCCCAGCAAATGTTTGGCTTTACACATCTGGCAAGTAAGTTTAGTTCACATTACTTGCTCTGAAGAGTCATTCTGATAGTTCATTGCTGTAAGCTGGACCTGGATTTTTGTTTCCCCTAGAATTGAAGTAGCTTGTTGGGATACAGTGGAATGAAATACTGACTCAATGAGACTAAACCACACTTAAATAGCATCGCTAACATATATAGGTTTCTAGGAATGGTAATAATAGAGCAGACTATTTTTTTTCTACTAGTCCTCTTCCAGAAGGAAGTCAGTATCTTATGCTTTACAGGATATCAAAAACAGAACAAAAAAACCAAACCAAAGCACACACAGATATGTGCCTTGCTATTGGTACAAAGCTTTTACTGTGGCAAAGAGGGTGGGGGAAGAAGAGTGAATTGCTTCTTTATCCCTGTGAATTGTATATTATCACTGAAACCTCCCTCCTCCCCCCATCTTCCCCACTTAATTCAACTTCTTTTGTTCTATATTCAGTGCTCTATAGTCTGTACAAAGATTTTTTAAAACTAAATTGTACATTTGTCACTGTTTAGTTACATTAAGTGTCTGAGAGTTCTTGTATGATGGTGAAGGCATGAGAAGCATCTGTTTCTACCTATGCCGATAGTCTCAGAATGACACCAATTCCTACCCACCCTTCCTTTCTTACGGTCCTAACATTTCCAGTAATATGACACTGGCCTTTATGCCAGGCTATTCAATTCCCTCATGTAGATGGTTTCACAATGAACCTCCTGGGAGATTGATTAATAAAACCAAATTCAAATCAACTGAAATCTTCCACCCTGAGTCCCAAGCATTGGTGAAGAGATCTTAGGCCATATCTTCATTACCACTTATGTCAGTAAAACTTATGTCACTCAGAGTTGTGAATATTCTACCCCTGAGCAACATAAATTATGACAGCATACATGGTAGTGTGCACCGCACTATGTCACCGGGAGAACTTCTCCCCCTGACACTCTTTGAGGGTGGTTTAATTATGCCAATGGTAGAGAGCTCTCTCCTATCAGCATAGAGCAGCTAGATGAGAGCTTTTACAGCACTGTAGGTGCACCAGTACCGCTGTGGTGCTGTAAGCATTCTAATGTAGACATAACCTAAGTCCTGCACCCCGCACACTTGCATTCCATACCTCTCCCCCCCGTCTCTGAGCTCTGGAGAGCGATCGTTTTCAGAAACTGAACTGGGCCTCTCCAGAACTGGAAGCAAGAGCCTCCACAGCTTGAGCTAAAGAAATAGGTGTGGTAGCTGGCACAGAGGGATGCAGAACACACACTGAACAGTGGATTGCATTCACACTGTGTCATCGTTTACAACTGCCAGAGTGAGAGTGAAGTGGATACAACATGTGACAATCAGAATGCTGTCAAGTATCAGAGGGGTAGCCGTGTTAGTCTGAATTTGTAAAAAGCAACAGAGGGTCCTGTGGTACCTTTAAGACTAACAGAAGTATTGGGAGCATAAGCTTTCGTGGGTAAGAACCTCATCTGAAGAAGTGAGGTTCTTATCCACGAAAGCTTATGCTCCCAATACTTCTGTTAATCAGAATGGTAGCATTTTACACCCATTTTGCAGAAGTGACTATTTAAAGTGCAAGACAGTGGGGACCAAAAAAAAATCAGACCCATTGTCTTCTGCTGAGATCTAGACCAATGAGGGACTATGAAATTTGCTTCTTTTCAGAGCATGCCAGAACCTGAGTTCCCTGGCTTTTAGAGCACAGAAGAGCCTTATCTGTTGATCAAGTATGTAAAGCTATGAGTCACTACAGAGAGATTAAGATGAGACGGGACCACCAGATAATCTAGTCTGATTTCCTGCATACCACAGGCCACCAACATGACCCAGCACCTGCACACTAAACCCAACAACTGAAATTAGTTGCAAATATTACAGCCCACAGGAAACTAAACTCTTATGTGCCACATACAGAGAATAGGTGAGACCAAAGAGCATCAAACCTTGAGGCCCCTGCAATAGCAAGGATTTGATTAAATGAGAAACCCAAAGAATCCTGATAAGTCATCCGCACTCCAGGTTGCAAAGGGAAGTGAAAAACTACACATGGTCATGGACAATTACAAAATTCCTTCCCAACCCCACATATGGCAGTCAGTCAGACCTGAGTATGGGAGTAAGAGCCAGCCAGCCAAGCAGGTCAAAGAAAGAATTTCAAGTGCCACCACAGAGTGCTGGCCCACTCAGTCCAGTGCCCCATCTCCAGCTATGGCCATCTCTGAGGCTTCAGAGGAAGGAGACCCCACAACTACCCAGAATACATTGAGAGGACAGGCGGAATTCCTTCCTAGCTGCTGGAGGTGACTAACTGAAGCCCTGAAACACGAGCCTTTAGGAACATAAAATATAACCCAGAAGGAACCTCCAAGGCTGCAGAACTCTGTCCCTCCCTCCCTCTAATCACAAGCAAGCCTGTCATGCAATCCTACGCATAAATTTGTTCAGCCCTTTCTTAAAACTAATTAAGCCTATTGTCAATCTGTTTCAGAACCACACTCCTCCGATGGTTAGAAACCTTCTAACTTCCAGCCTGAATTTGTTCGTGCCCAGTTTATACTCATTTGACCTTGCTAACATTGTCCTCTATGTTAAATAGCTCTTCACCCTTCCTGGTGTTTACCAACCCTGATGTATTTATAGAGAACAATCATATCCCTGCTCAGCCTTCTTTTCACTAGGCTAAACAAGTCAAGCTGTTCCAATCTCCTCTCATAAAATAGAATCACAGAAGATTAGGATTGGAAGAGAGTTCAGGAGGTCACCTAGTCCAACGCCCTGCTCAAAGCAGGACCAACCCCAACTAAATGATTCCAGACAGGGCTTTGTCAAGCTGGGCCTTGAAAACCTCTAAGGATGGAGATAGTCCCTCCTGTGACATTGCACCCCATAGTGCTTTATGGAAATATGCTTATGAATGTATATATGACATAACTGGAATATGTCTTATGCTACATATGCCATGTAACATATCTCTGCACATGTTATGATCTACTGAATATATTCATCCTATTTGTATGCATGTATCATTTTTTTATTTGAAGTTATGAATATTGGCTGTGTACTTGTTTGTTTTTAAGTAGCCTTGGTAGGGCATTTGGTCAGCTTCTTAAGAAAAGAATTTGCAAGTTAAGTGCACAATCAAAAAACACTTAATGGACAATGGGACCTTGGAAGACTCCAATCCACATAAGAAGTCTAGTTGGGGATTTCCAGGGTACCATGTGAGCAACGGCTGCACCTGTAAAGTTCTGAGTCATGCATGGACATGTGACTTGCCCATGACACTCCAAAACTCCACCTTACAGCTGGATTCTGCACAGGAGAGAGGAAGGGGTCTCCACCCACAAGAAAAAGTCTATTTAAGCCCCTGGGGAGACCCCTCAATTTTGTCTTCAGCTGGCCCAAGAGATAGCCTCTCCACACCCAAAGGATACCTGAAATAAACTGTAACAAAGGACAGTAACCACAGGGGTCTGAGTGATTGCTGGACCCAGACTAGAACAAGACTAGTATGTAAAAGAAGCATACTGGAACATCTCTGAGGACGAGATTTCATCTGTAATCACTTTCTTACTTTATTAGCTTTAGACTTGCGTGTTTTATTTTATTTTGCTTGGTAATTCACTTTGTTCTCTCTGTTATTACTTGGAACCACTTAAATCCTACTTTTTGTATTTAATAAAATCACTTTTTACTTATTAATTAACCCAAAGTATGTATTAATACCTGGGGGGTGGGGGGAGGGGGCAAACAGCTGTGCATCTCTCTCTATCAGTGTTATAGAGGGCGAACAATTTATGAGTCTACCCTGTATAAGCTGGGCATCTGAGTGCTGGAGACAGGAACACTTCTTAAGCTGTTTTCAGTTTAGCCTGCAGCTTTTGAGGGACGTGGTTCAGACCTGGGGCTCTGGTTGTAGCAGGCAAGCGTGTCTGGCACTACCAGGCAGGGTTCTGAAGTCCCAAGCTGTCAGGGAAAACGGGTTCAGAGGTAGTCTCAGAGGTGGTTTCTGTGATCCAACCCGTCACACCGCCATTTCCCTGATAATCTTTGTAGCTCTTCTCTGCATTTGTGCCAATCTCAATTAACCTTTTTTTGCACATGGGTGACCATAATTGTACACAGTATTCAAAATAAAGTTTTACCAGTGCTTTTTACAATGGCATTAATACATCTCTCGCTCTACCAGAAACGCCTCATTGAATATATCCTAGGATGTCATTTGCCTTTTTCACAGCTGCATCATATTTGTGGCTCATACTCATCCAGTTGTCCAGTGACTCTCACCTCCTCTGTTGTTTTCAACTGATGAACTCTCAGCTTGCAGCAAAAATTATAGTAATTAGATCATGAGTGCATGACCTTGCCCTTTGCACTATTGAATTTCATCCCAGTCCTGTCAATCCAGTCTTGCAGGTCATCCAGATCTTCCTGTACAATATCTTGATCCTCCTCTGTATTGACACTGCCTCCCAACTTTGGATCATCAGCAAATTTCGTTAGCACTCTCCAACTTTGTCTGTCAAGGTCATTCATAGAAATACTGAAGATTGGTCCCAAGACCATTCCTTGAGGAATTCCACTAGTAAACTCCCTCTAGTCCAACACTTCACCTTTCAGCACAACCTGTTGCCTTCTCCCCTTTAACCAATTCCCTCTCCACCTTAGGAATTTTTTTAGTAATTGCCATTTTCTCCAATTTAACTAATAATTTCACATCTAGTACCATGTCAAATGCTTTACTCAAGTCCAATTGTATTAGATCTACTGCATTTCCTTTATCTTATCAAAAATCAGTTATTTTCTCAAGGAAGGAAATCAGGTTAGTCTGGTACGATTTACCTTAGGTAAACCCATATTGCATTACACTCCCTTTTCCATTTACCTCCACAAACTGAAGTATTCTGTACCTCAAAATTTGTTCTAAAGCTTTGCATAGGACTGAAATCAGACTAGGAGGTCTGTAATTGCCTGGATCACTTTTTCCCACCCTTTTATAAATATAGGTATGATGTTATTTATTCTCCAGTCAAATACCATCAAATAGCAAAGATTTATAATAAATCCATCTATCAGACAAGGAATTTCCTGTGCCAATTCTTTCAATCTTCTGGGATGGAAATTAGCTGGTTTCCCTGATTTGAGTGCTTGTATGTGAGTTTTTCTTCTATCTCCGATGTGGAAATTTCCATATCTATGCACTCATTCCTGTCAGCCATCCTGCCTTCATGCCCACATCCCATACTGTCATCCTTATTGAAAACCAAGGCAAATGTATTCATTTAGTTTTTGGGACATATCTAGATTACATTTAATCTCCTCCCCATCCACACTGCATTGTTTATTTCCTATAACCAGATCTTCTAGGATGTCCTTACTGCTTACCAAAACCAAGTCTAAAATTCCATCACCTGTTATTGGTTCAATGACGCGTTGATGAAGAAAATGTATCTATCATATCCAGGCGTAACTGGACTCTACCAGAATTAGTAGCATTTATTTTCAATCTATAACTGGGGTGATTCAAGTCTTCCATTATAAAAAATTCCCAACAGTATTTCTCTCTCTATTAGAGAAATCTCTATCCATATCCATGGGAAGTTTTCATGATACTATGATAACTGGGGCAGAGGATGTTTCAACCAGAGGGGGGGGGGGGGGCATGGATCAACGTTCACGTCACACTCTCGGTCAGTACCGGTCCCAAGCTGGGGAAATAAATGATCCAACAAGTGGACCAAATTTGCTGATAAATCCTGGTTACATGCCACCGGAGGCATGTTACACATATGGTAAGAAAATGACCAGGGGGATGCTTTTTCTCTCTGTACTGTGGACTGTACAACATAAGGTGTTGCTTTATTTTTAATTCATGTCACAGGTCCAGATCCTATGGGACAATATTTTTAGAACATATTCCTAAAAATCATTAAGAAAAAAAACTCCATTGTAGACTATACCTTAGGGTGTACATATTTAATCTGAACGTTTTGTGCATCCTCTTCCCATTTCTTGAGGTATTTTCAATTATTCACACTAAAATACAATTTTCTATCAGCAAGATTTTTATACCTATAGCACAGTGGAAGTATTCAGGGAACTATGACTGCCATTAGAGTATGTCCTGAGGATTATACCAGCATATTACGCAGTCACAAACTTCAATACTAATGTCATTTAACCTTTGGCAATATTAGTCTAGAGAGGAATCTTAACACTTTACATGAAGGATGGTACATTCACTTTTAGAAGCGATGGACTGCGATATCAATGTTGGAGTAAATGATGTAGGTGAGGCTACAGTACAGAGTCAAAAGCTGTAAACCTGTCTCTGTACTGTAGCAATGATCCTCATATACTTTCAGACTTAACTATATCCAAAAAGGAATTCTCTCCCACATCATCATTATATGACTTCAATGGGAGCTTTGCTTTTTTTAGGAATAGACCCAAAATATGTTACACTGAAGAATTTCACCAAATTTTCACAAAAGAAAACACTTAAGAGCTTTGATTTTTAAGTTTGAGCTGAGACCAGAGTGCGACACAGAGGCCAATTAGTCCTTCACTACTCAGTTAGCAATTCTTTTCAGGCCTGACATACTCACTACACCTAACACACTGTTGTCACAATCTGTATTGTATACAAACTGGTAACATGCTGGCTCCGAAAATCATTGTGTGGTGCAAGTACAGGATGTGCACAAAGTTATAAATCTGTGCTGGAATTAAGTCTTAATGTGTGTTTGGCAAGCAACGCATAAAAACCAGTCTGCCCTAGCCAAAACAATGTGTATTTGCGTGTCTGACTAGTCTGGTCATCAGGCAGAGATAACGGAAATAAAATTTACACATAGGTAAACAGTTATCAAGCAGGGGAGAAGACAGCATGGCATCTATACCCCACCTGGCATGTAGCAGCCAAGTATCTGGGCTTACATTTCAAAGAATATATTTCAAAAAGATTTGCTGAACTATAAAAAGAAGGCAGAACCCCATAGCTGTCCATCACTTGGGGGATTCAAGAGGCTGGAGCTCTTGAAATCACAGAGTGTTGAGTCCTTCAACAAAGCGGGTTGGCGTCTCTGAACTAAGTTTATGTAAGAAACTTACTTAGGTGAAGATTGTAGCTTGCTGAAATTAAGTTTTAGTCTTAGAAATGTATTTTTACTTTTGTTTGCTTGTAAACATTTTTATCTTTGTTCCTTGAAACCTCTCTTTTTGATTGAATAAACTTGCTTTACCTTTTATCTAAGGCAGCTCAGTGCTTTGGTTGAACTGAAGTGATTGTTAACTCCAGTCAAGATAACGAGCTGCTGTTTCTGTTTCTTTAAAGGAGCAGCAAACTTAACTTCTATCAGTGTTCCAGGAGAGGGCTGGATGGCTGCAGGGAGACAATTTGGGGAAATTCAGGACTGGGAGAAGTGTTGGGGCTGCTCTGCAAACAAAAACTGGTGGTGAAAGCCAGAGTGTAACCTATACGCTTGTATGCTGGCTGTGGGTGTCCGGACTATGAGTCATAACAACATAGCATTTAAGGCACACAGAACTGCAGGTCAGGCACTGACACAATCCTTCACTGGCCTGCGTTCAACCCCAAAATGTCACGCATGGAAGCAGAAAAAAAAAATAGAGGTCTGAAGCCTGAAACCAACCCTGGAATATAAATCACAGTTCTCTCTCACACACACACACACGCCAACAGAAAGAAGCAACATAAATGTTGCTTAAGTTGAATTATACCCTCTTCTGCTCCCCAGTGGAAGGAAAGGAAGGGCCAGAGTTGGAACCAAGGCCTCTGCCTCACAAAACAATGCAGTGGATGCCATCTTTGCTCAGTGCTGCAGCTGAGCTGGGGCCACAGAGTTGGCAGCTAAGACCCACAGCTGAAAAACAGAGGAGCAGAGCAACAGCTTCTCTAAGGCTTCCCTGATCCACTCTCTTTCCAGTCCAAAGAGTTCCTTTTCCCTCCCAGGGCCCTATCCGAGCTGAGCAGCAACATCACCACCAGCAGACAGACCGGCATTCAATGCACTCTCTCCGTTCCAGGGCATTACTGAGTGGGGCCAGTGAGTGAGTGCCTCCTTTGCCCTGCAAAGATACATGATATCACTTCTACTGGCCCCATATCTCCACTAATCTGAAAACCCCACGCTGGATTGCCCACCCACGAGTGGAGATTGGTAAATTGATAAGCACTACATTTTTGCCACGTTTGACACAAAATCTCTCATTATATAAATCACAGAAAATGCTGCATAGGGATCATTAATACATAATCACACACACGTTATAAGTGTAGGAAAATCTTCTCATGCCATTCCATGGTAGTACTGTCCTGTGTTGAGATCTTAAATTCATTACAAACCAAATTAACGCAGACTTTGGAGTCCTTATCTAACTGAACATAAGCTCCAGACTAAGTGAAATCAAATCATAGCATGTGATTCTAAAAAAACTATTACATAACATTGTCTTTTCTATTTTCTTCATATTAGTTCCCTCTTGTTGCTGAACGCTACACAAGCCAGATTTTCTCTGAAAATATTTAAGAGAAGAGAAGAAAGGGAGAGTTGGTGGGAACCATCTGTATTTATCCCAAGTGTCACACCCCAATGGCCCCCCTCCCTCAGGGAGTCCCCGGGGAAGGCAGATCAGCATTGTATGTGGCTAACGCTGTTGCAAGTATCACAAAGCATTTTGGGGAGGATCAAAGGTGTGCGAGTGGGGAATGGAAGATTCCTTTGCAGGAATACGAAAGACCAAGGAGAAGGGGGTGGGAAGTAGAAAAAGAAGAGAGCGGAGAATGGATTAACTCCACATTCCAGCTAGCACCAATAGAAGGAACAACAGTGTCTCCAGAGCCAGGATGTTTTGGGAACCCGAACCGCAAGCCTGCATGGACTGGTATACAGACCATGGGGAACAAAGGTTCCTGAAGGAGACACCCCCAAGAGACCCCAGGACTTAAAACCCTCTGATTTGCTTCAGCCCTCAGGAGAACACAGTGGATTCCTGGATGACCTGTGCACACAGGATAGACCTCCCGTCCACCCTTCCCCCCGCACCTCCTCTTCCTACGCTACACCCAGCCCTGGCCAGCCCCGGATAGTGAGTGTGTAAGTATAAAAGCGGGTTAGGGCACTAATGCTTTCTTCCTTCCTTTGAGTGACGTGGAAGCATTTCCAGCCCTCTCTGCTGTTATTTTATTATTTTATTAATAAAGCTTTAAAATTCAGACACGTGGTGTGCCTCGTCATCTCCTCCCCAAAAAGATCCTGTGGTCCCAGCCTGATCAACTGTGGGCCCAGGCAGATTGATAACGAAAATCTGTCACACAAGGAGACCTGAGTCTTCTAGGAAAGGAAAAGAGCAGAAGAAGGAGTTGTGACATTCACTGTTCCAATGCCCATTGAAGTCAATGGAAATCTTGACAATGAGTAAAATGAGCCCCACAGGCCTCACCATGGAGTTTTAACTTGGATACTATGGTGATGGGATTGTCTAGACAATCCCAAAATACATTTTATTCAGCTACAGCTGCACAGTAATTTAAATTAATTTTCTTAGTACTGAGAAAGTCCCTTTGTTTCACTGTAATAATGTTTTTTAAGAACTGTCTATTTTAATGTTACCTTTGTTTCTGGTGGATCTTCTCCTTTCCCCCTCTTCTCCCCCCCCCCCGACTTACAAAAACAAACAAACAAAACCACCACGACCACCAGTTAATTTTGTTCTGGCCATCATTACTATTTGTTTCTCCTAGTTATTTCTGCTAGAAAACCATAGGATACTAAGCTGAAATTCAATTTAAGTTCTCCTGAAAACTAAAATTAAACACCCAATTTTTTTCATCAATAGAGAAGTCATTTTCTGCAACAAGTCAAGCCATCAGCAAGTTTGTTTCAACAAGTGAAAATAAATGAATACAAGTGCTATAAAACAACTGTACAGTATAGAGGAGTAAAGAAATATGTCCTATGGGCACTGAGCAGTGTTTTCTGAATATTCTTTGGTGCATTTCTTTGCCTGCCTTCGGTTTTTCTACGGAGCCCATCACCAAAGAATCTAAAGTTTGGACACCCTGACAATGAAAACACAATAATGCCAATGTCTCTGGAATACAGGGCTGTTTATAAATTATGAATTTACAAAAATTACTACAAGTTTGTGAGTGTCAATTTTCTTTACATATGGATACCAAACAAAAACTGTGATTTGGGGCAAATAACTAAGGATTTTTAAACCCAAGAAGGGACATTTATGATCACCTAGCCTGCCTAAGACAAGCAATAGAAATTCAGCCAGTGATTTCTACATCAAGCCAAACCACACATGGTTTACGTAGAAGATATCTGAGAATCAGCCAATCTTAAAGACCTAGAGTGACAGAAAATGCAATCATCAGCTTGGTAAACTATTTCAAATGATCAATTACTCATTAAAAAAAAAGTACTTTGTTTTATTTTGAAGTTCTTTAGTTCCAACGTCCAGCCACTGAATTTTGCTTGACCTTTGTCTGCTAGATTAAATAGCTATGAAGTACCAGTTAACATCTCTCCGCGTCTATCGGATATGATCAGGCCACCTATTACCCATCTCATTCCTAAGCTATACATATGAGCTGCTTAAGGGCTTGTCTACATGGTGGGGTGATCAGCTCTATTGGGGTGTGACTTCTAATGCACAGTCATATGTCGCACATTTATTGGTCTGTGTAGAGCCTACTGGTGCACACTGATCGTTCCCTAGTTTGTTTACAAGTTTTGTATACATGTACCAATTAATGCACAATATGGTAGTGCACTTTAGAAATCTCACTCTTGTAGAGCTCATTGCCCCACCATGTAGACATGCCCTAAGTCTCTTGCTGTAAGGTATGTTTTCCAGACCTGGAACCATCTCTGATCTTGAACATCCTTTTAAAGTCGTGGACATCAAATATAGAAACAGCATTCCACTAATGATCTCACAAGTGTCTTGTACAGAGGTAATACCAATTCTTCTTCCTGCTCTCTCTCTCAATATTCATTTGTCTATATATCCAAGGACCACATTGGCCCTTTTAGCTACAGCAGTGCACTGAGAACTTGTGTTCAACTGGTTACCAACCATTGTCCCCATGTCTTTTTCAAAATCAGTGCTTTCCAGGACATAGTCTTCCATCCTTAAAGTATGGGATACATTCTTTGCTCCTAGATTAAAGTCTTTGCATTTGGCTGTATTATTTCCACGTTTGATTACGTCCACCTTACCAAGTGACCAAATGGCTTTGTATAAAAGTGACCTGTCCTTGTCATTATTTACCTCTCCACCAATCTAAGTTATCTGCAAAACTGTTCAGAAATGGTTTACAATTAATTTCTTCTGAGGTCTCAGCCCAAAGCTATTACACAGTTTAGCAATTAACTCATACCCAAAAGTCTCCATTAGAAATCCCCTCTCCTTATTGATAAAATGTAGCCATTAACAGGAAATTAAAATCGTACTTTTAGCCAATTTTTAATCCATTCAGTATGTGCCATGTTGATTTTACATAGTGGTAGTTTAAAAAAAAAATCAGAATGCCATATGATACCAAATCAAATGCCTTACAGAAGAGTAAGTAGATCATATTGCATCATAGAAATGAAGGGCTAGAAGGGGACTCAAGAGGCAGGACTTAATACACATAGACCACTCCTGACAGGCAAGGCAGGTCCAAGTAGACCATCCCAAGTAGACAGGTGTTGGTCTAATCTCTTTTTTTAAAATCTCCAATCATAGGGATTCGACCACCTCTCCTGGAAGCCTATTCCAATCCTTAACCATCCTTATAATTAGAAAGCTTTTCCCTAATATCTAACCTAAGTCTCCTTGCTGCATAGTAAGCCAACTACTTCTTGTCCTACCTTCAGTGGACATGGAGAACAATTGATTACACTGGTCTACAATTTTTGAGAAGTCGTCTGCTTCAGAGATAAAATATGCTATTTTTTATGTATTTTGATGTGCTGAATTCAAATATGACAATTAAAACAACTGATTGGCTACTGTTTCTAAGATATTTAAGTTTTTACATTTTATGTCTATGTATATTGTGTAGATAGTAGAGTTTTAAACCTAGGTCTTTTCATGTGTTTATGGTTGCTTTACATGATAATATTTCACCTGTATTGTTTATGTAACACTTTAAAAATCAGCAAAAGGGTTATATAAATCAAATTTATTATGAAACAAAAGGCAAAAAACTATTATGTACATAGTTTAGTCCTATTCAGTGTCTACTTGGCGCTTCTTGGCTTGTCTCTTGTATTCATTAAATGGAGCATCTCTTGTCACTGTCCAGCACTAGTCTGCAAGCATTGATGGGCTCCATTTACCCTGATAGTGTTTCTCCATTGTTGCAATGTCCTGGTGAAATCGCTCGCCATGCTCGTCGCTCACTGCTCCGCAGTTCGGTGGAAAAAAATCTAGATGAGAGTGCAAAAAAATGTATCTTTAGTGACATGTTGTAACCAAGGCTTTTGTATGCCTTGAGGAGGTTTTCCACCAACAACTTGTCGTTGTCTGCCTTGTTGTTTCCGAGAAAATGTATTGCCACTAACTGGAAGGCTTTCCATGCCGTCTTTTCCTTGCCACGCAGTGCATGGTCAAATGCATCATCTCGAAGAAGTTCACGAATCTGAGGACCAACAAAGACACCTTCCTTTATCTTAGCTTCACTTAACCTTGGAAATTTTCCACGGAGGTACTTGAAAGCTGCTTGTGTTTTGTCAATGGCCTTGACAAAGTTCTTCATCAGACCCAGCTTGATGTGTAAGGGTGATAACAAAATCTTCCTTGATTCAACAAGTGGTGGATGCTGAACACTTTTCCTCCCAGGCTCCAATGACTGTCGGAGTGGCCAATCTTTCTTGATATACTGGGAATCTCTTGCACGACTATCCCATTCGCAGAGAAAACAGCAGTACTTTGTGTATCCAGTCTGCAGACCAAGCGAGAGAGCAACAACCTTCAAATCACCACAAAGCTGCCACTGATGTTGGTCATAGTTTATGCACCTCAAAAGTTGTTTCGTGTTGTCATAGGTTTCCTTCATAGGGTCTGCATGACCAACTGGAATTGATGGCAAAACATTGCCATTATGCAGTAAAACAGCTTTAAGACTCGTCTTCGATGAATCAATGAACAGTCTCCACTCACCTGGACCGTGAACGATGTTGAGGGCTGCCATCACACCATCGATGTTGTTGCAGGCTACAAGATCACCTTCCATGAAGAAGAATGGGACAAGATCCTTTTGACGGTCACGGAACATGGAAACCCTAACATCACCTGCCAGGAGATTCCACTGCTGTAGTCTGGAGCCCAACAGCTCTGCCTTACTCTTGCGTAGTTCCAAATCCCTGACAAGGTCATTCAGTTCACCTTGTGTTATGAGGTGTGGTTCAGAGGAGGAGGATGGGAGAAAATGTGGGTCCTGTGACATTGATGGTTCAGGACCAGAAGTTTCATCCTCTTCCTCGTCTGACTCAAATGAGAATGATTCTGGTGCATCAGGAACAGTCAGTCCTTCTCCGTGGGGTACTGGGCGTATAGCTGATGGAATGTTTGGATAATGCACAGTCCACTTTTTTCTTCTTTGACACACCTTTCCCAACTGGAGGCACCATGCAGAAGTAACAATTGCTGCTATGATCTGTTGGCTCTCTCCAAATCATTGGCACTGCAAAAGGCATAGATTTCCTTTTCCTGTTCAACCACTGGCGAAAATTTGTTGCACAAGTGTTGCAGCATATGTGTGGGGCCCACCTCTTGTCCTGATCTCCAATTTTGCAGCCAAAATAAAGGTGATAGGCTTTCTTAACCATAGTGGTTATACTGCGCTTTTGTGATGCAAAAGTCACTTCACCACAAACATAGCAGAAGTTATCTACACTGTTCACACAAGTACGAGGCATCTCTGCTCACTTTGGCTAAACAGAAATGTGTCCCTTTGCAAAATCAAACACTGACAAATAAGAGAGCATGACACTGTATGATTTCTAGAGCTGATATAGCGCAATTTGTTCAGCAGAGTGATGTAAGCTTCGTTATGATTGCATCATCCATGACTTCTAGGAATAACATGATGCAATTCATATCATGTATGACGCAATACCAGCTTCAGATTGCATCATTCATTGTTTTGCCTAAAAAGCAAGTACTGTCCAAACCCAGTCATAGATTTATTCATAGATCCAGTCAAAGATGTATTTTAGCCATTTCTGGTTTAAATTGAGATCCCTTCCCTTTATAACTCACTTATCCTTCGCCATTCCCAAGTCAAGGGTCGTATATACTGACCCAATAGCATATCTTGAAAACTAGAGCTAATCAACAATTTTAAGCATCATTTTCGTTCTCAGTGATCCAGAATTAGTAAAGTTTGATTACATTTATTTCAGAAGCATTTTGGCTATAGAGCAGTGTTACCATCATCTTTGAAACACCCTTTAACATATTTGAAGACTTATCAGGTCCCCCTCAGTTTTCTTTTCTAAGTAATAAAACATGCCCAATTTTTTTTTTAGCATTTCCTAATTGGTCAGGTTTTTTAGAGCACTTATTTTTGCTTGTTTTCCTCTAGACTCTCTCCAGTTTGATCACATCTTTCTTCCAGTGTGGCCAGGGGCGGCTCTAGGCACCAGCAAAGAAAGCACGTGCTTGGGGCAACCCATTTGCAGGGGCGGCAGGGATCCAGCATGGGAGCTGAGAACCAACAGGGCGCCCTGGGAGCTGTAGTTCCTTGGTTAGCTCCCTGCCTATAGAGCCAGCCCTGGAGCAGGGAAAGAACTACATTTCCCAGCATTCCCTTGGCCATTACCAACAGGAAAGAGGGGGAGGGAGTGAGGTAGCTGAGACCTCATGCTGCAGCCTGCCCTGAATGGAGAGCTGCACTCTGAAGGGTAGGGATACCATACTTTAACATTTAAAAAATAGGACACTCCACAGGGAGGGAGGGTAGCCCCACCCTGCCATCATCCACCTCCTCCGACTGCCCCCCACAGAAACCCCAACCCATCCAACCCCCCTGCTCCCTGTCCCCTGATCACCCCCTCCTGGGACCCCTGCCCCTAACTGCCCCTTGGGACCCCATCTAAGCCTCCCTTCTCCTTGTCCCCAACTGCCCCCTCCTGAGACCCCCCCAACTTCTCCCCAGGACCCCAACCCCTACCTGTCCCCTGACAAACCCCCGGGACTCCCATGCCTATCCAACTGCTGCCTGTCCCCTGACTGCCCCCCCGAACCCCCTGACCCATCTAACCCCCCCTTCTCCCTGCCCCTGACTGCCCCCCCGAACCTCCGCCCCATCTAACCCCCAGCCCCTTTACTGTGCCACTCAGACCAGCGTGTCTGGCTCCACACAGCACCACACACACTGCTGCATACATGCTGCCGTGCTCCCCCGCGGAGCCACAGCCATAGCCCCCTTCCTTCCCCCCCCCCCCCCAAAAAGCACCTGCCTTCCAGATTTGAACACCTCAAAATTCAGGAGCGCTCAAGCTCAGTTTGGGCAGCTGTTACTTCATTTCTCCCAAATCAAATATACTGATCCACTGTAACTTGCTGTAGAAAAAGTAGGATAAAATTGAGCAAGAAACGCTTCCCAGTGGTTATTAGGACTGGAATTGCTATTTTCAACAGCCATTGCCTTTTTGTTTGTTTGTTTGTTTGTTTGTTTGTTTAAAAGGAAGACAGTGATATTGCATTGGCAAATT
The DNA here is from genome assembly GCF_011386835.1 of Chrysemys picta bellii. NCBI lineage: Eukaryota > Metazoa > Chordata > Testudines > Emydidae > Chrysemys > Chrysemys picta. The sequence continues at coordinate 115,597,153 of NC_088796.1, forward strand.
CCCCATAGAAAGAAAGAGTGGAACAAAAGAATAATAAAGGCACCTCAACTTTTCCTCAGTTATGTAGGACAGTCTTATAATATGCATCCAGATATCCTCCAATCACACAAGCTGAAAATTGTTCCACTTTACTGCAGTTCTGTAACCATATGGGAACCAATCCTGTCTGTGTTCTGTGCACATCTAAAATTCCTGCTGAATGACCTGCCATGGGAGTGAGTTACCAGTAACCCAGGGCTGCGGCGGAAGGAGGGTGCAGGTGGGGGAGGGGGAAGAGAGCCCAGGGCTGCGGCGGCAGGAGGTGTGTGTGTGGGGCAATGGTGGGGGGGAATGAGGGAGCCCAGAGCTGGAGCGGCAGAGGGTGTGGGTGGGTGACAGAGCCGGCTCTGGCTTTTTTGCCGCCCGAGGCAAAAAAGCCTCCGGCCGCCCCTCCCGCCCCCAGCGCGGCAGGGGAGGGCGGCCGGAGCCCCGGGGGGAGGGCGGCGAGCCCGCCATGGCTCGCTGTCCCCGGCGGCCAGAGCGCTGGGGGGAGGGCAGCAAGCCCCGGCCGGGGCTCCGCTCTCCCCGGCGGCCAGAGCGCCGGGGGGGGAGGGCGGCGAGCCCCGGCTGTGGCCCCGCTCTCCCCGGTGGCCGGAGCACTGCGCCGCCCCCCTCCAGGTGCCGCCCCAAGCACAAGCTTGGTGGGCTGGTGCCTGGAGCCGGCCCTGGTGGGTGAGTAAGGAGAGCCCAGGGCTGGGGCAGCAGCGGGGTGCGGCGAGGAGCCCAGGGCTGGGACGGGGGGCAGCCAAAATTTTTTTTGCTTGGGGTGGCAAGAAACCTAGAGCTGGCCCTGAGTGTGGCACCCAGGACTGGACAAAATACTCCTGATGAGTCGTCACCAGTGCCAAGTAAAGCAGGACCATTACCTCCAGCATCTTACATAAGACACTTCCGTTAATACCTCCTTGAATGATATGCACTTTTTCACAAGCGCATCATATTGTTGACCCACATTCACTTTGTGATCACTAACCCTTGATCCTGTTCAACATCACTATCTCATAGCCAGTTATTCCCTATTTTTGTAGTTGTGCATTTGATTATTCCTTCCTAAGTATAGTACTTTGCACCTGTGTCTTTACTGAATTTCATACCAATTCTCTAATTTGCCAAGGTCATTTTGAATTTTAAGCCTGTCCTCCAAAATGCTTGTAACTCCTCCAACTTCAAGTCATCTACACATTTTAGAAGTACACAACAGTTACATTTACCAACCAAATTTGTGATTTCAAAGAACAAAATTAGGTTTGCTCGATATGACCAATTCATCAAAAAGCCTCTGGATACATCCTTTTCACCCTGCTCATCACATCACTGCCTTGTAAAAAGGATAACTAAGAGTAGAGTCAGAAATTTTCCATCCATAGAAGATATTGCTGACCTTCAATTTATTCAATCTAATCCAACATACATAATGTCATGTCAGTGGGACCTTCACTCAGAAGAGCACTTTGCTAGTTCTTAGACATTACATTTATGTTATAGACATTACTGAAGCCTTAAGGTTCCATTTGTCTAGCAGAGGATTTCCTTCCCTCCAAAGAGAACTCCACTGACTAACACTGAGTTCCTGTTTTACAAAATAAACAAACACTCCCTTTTCTGCAGGACAGGTAGAATTTTAGGGTTCCATGATGATATAAGCCCTTTCTTGTGCACCTGGATGTGGCTGCCAGTCCCAAGCCTGAATAGGTGAGGAGGGTTAAACTCAAGGCTAACCACCTAGCTTTCTTTAAAACAACAACACAATACACCACACCTAGCTGGTTATAGAAATGGAACCAGGCAACCAATCCAGTAAAAATGGCTATCAACCCTCCGGCTGCATGAAGGTTTCTGGTGAGAGCCAGGACCTTGTAAGGTCTGATGCTGGCAAGATTATTAGGGAGATGAACAACTATGAACTTGAAATTCTGGGTATCAATGAGAGCAGATTGACAGATGTGGATAAGAAGCGCTTCAAGCACACACTCAGAGGGAGTAGTGCTTATTAGGCCAAACTTTGTGGAAGAATCATTCATCAAATGGGAACCTATCAACCAACACATCATATATGATGGACTCCAAAGAGGTCAATCATACAGTGCTATGTTCCGACAAAGGAACATAGCAACAAGGATAAAGATAAGTGTGATTGACAGAATGCCAAAACATGTCTTACTCCTTGTGATAGGCAATTTTAACACTGCAGTAGGAATTTGACAACCAAGGATTGGAAAGAGCAATAGGGAAGCGTGGGTTAGGAAACATCAACCAAAATGGCAAAAGATTTATTGGACTGTCTTTGCTGTACAACCTAGTTATTTTAAGCATCCTGATCCCTCAAAGACATATACAAAGAAACACGGAATTTGCCAGATGGTCAAAAAACAACCAACCGATCAACCACATCTACCATCAGTTAGAGATTCAGGTCATCTGTCCAAGATACAAGGGCATATCAAGCAGCAGATGTCAGCTGTGACTGACCACCATCTTCGCATTGCTAAACTGGAATTAAAACGGAGAGATTTTTTTTTCTGGCTGCTTTCTGGTTAATAATGAAAAAACTGAAAATGAAAGACTATTGTGAGAAATTCTATCTTAACTAAGGAATAGTACTGCCAAACACAGAGGAAGGCGAGAGATAGATTGGACCTAAAGAATGCTGCACAGAGGTTAGAGAGAATGTGATTCAAGATGCAGCAGTCACAGCTGGATATCATCATAAACAGAGCAAGAATGGGATAAACCAAGAGACAGGGTATCTCACTAAGGAATGGAAAGCACTAAAAGGAAAACTCCTGAATGATAAGACCAACAAAATAGTGCAAAAAGACAATGGGGGAATACAAGAAAGCAGACAAAGCAGTGAAAAACAATTCAGGAAGAGATAAATGCAGATATGTTGAAGACCTAGCAGATGAAGCTAAAACTACTGCTATGACCGGAAACCCACAGTTATTTACTAAATGACTACAATCCTATGTGGAAATTTCAAAAACCATAACTGGGCCAGTAAAACTGTTTACAATTCAGACAGAACAGAAAAAAAACAGGAGATGGGCAGAGCATTCCAAAGAAGTCCTTAGCAGACTCACACTCCCAGCACCTGCAGGGAGTTTCAGGTGAAGGTGGTTGGGGCTCCGCGGAGGGGTCTGCATATGGGAATCTCAACAGGGGCATCTGGGTTCTGGGGGAGTTGGGCTTGGTGGGAGTGGGGATCTGGGTGCAGCTAGTTGGGGGTCAGTGTGGTGCAGAGGGAATGGGGCTTGTCAGTGTGGGGGTTTGAGTGCAGGGACCTCAGTGCAGAGGTATTCTGGGTGCAAGGGTGGGGATCCAGAGGCAGGGAGTCTGGGTGAAGGGGGGCTCCAGATGCAGGGGTTGCGGTTCCGTGGTCTGGGGTTCGGGTATGGAGGGCTATGGTGGTTCTGGGTGTATGGGGTGAGGTTTTGCAGCGTTGAGGTTCAGTGGGGCGGGGTTTGGGTGTGGATGGCTGGGGAGGGGGGTTCTGGGTGTACAGAATGAGGCTTGGCAGGGGTGTCTGGGTATGGGAGGTCCGGATGAATGGGTATTGGGTGGATGGGTGAGCTGCTCCCCATATAGTGACCCCTCCCCACACAGCTGAGTAGTGATGGGGGCAGGGGAGGATGCTGAGCTTCCTGGAGCTGAGGGACATTTCTGGGGGTGAGAATGACACAGCCCCAGCCACTCCTTGGCAGGGGAAGATGAAGTCCTGTCCTTTCCTACCTCCAGCCCAGCTGGGACTAGCAGCTGAACCCAGCTCAGGGTAGGAGCCACTGGCTGGGGTGTCCCCAGCCCCCTGGTGATTTACCTCTCTGCTGGCTGCCTGAAATAATGTGCCTGCACTACTGGTGGGGGGTGGTGCGTGATTGCTCTTGCAGATTCCCTTTGCTTCGCTATCAGAAAGTCATTTTTCTGTGGGAAAACAAAGAAATCTGTGGGGGACATGAATTCTGCGCATGCACAGTGGCACAAAATTCTTCCAGAAGTAACAAGGTTCAGTAAACAGATTATTCCAATAATGATTTTGATGAAAAACTCAATTGGATGCATTGCAGAAAGTCTTGTTCCTATTCTCACATCTTGACAATGCTGAATTATTTTTGAAAAAAAAAAAAAAAAGTTTGAAAAAGGTATTTTTCCAAAAAAACAGCCCCAAATCCTTTTTAAAATACACCCAAATACAAACCCAAGGAGTAAAGCAGGCTTACACTCAGATGGTTAGCCTGTGCTGCTGCATGTGCCACCATCTTCATGGCAGAGTCGACTTATTAGGATTGGCAATAAGTCAATCTTTTATAAGATTTTATCTGTTTTACATTAGAAGTGCAGTATAATTTAATCAAATTCTTTGCATGGCATCTTGAGTGCCTCATCCCTGTTTCTACACATGCAACATGAGAAGGCTACTCAAAAAATAGTAAGTCATAAAACTTTAGTTGCTTCAGTAACACTTGGAAGCTGTTTTAAATTAATTTAATTTCTGCTGTAACATTACGAAAAATATCTCATTTAAGAGACTCTTATCTCTGACAGTTAACAATTGTCCATCAATTGTAACGTAGTCAGATATGCTCGGTTAGGTTTGTAGCATAAATTAGGAATCATTGCCATTAATGCACATTTAATTGCAGTACCTTCTGAAACCAGACACCGTATTAAAAATGAATCATGACAAATGTTTTCTATAAGTATTCTTGATCAAGAAAGAGTTGGTTTTTCCACTATTTAAACTTCATTTCATTCCTTGACATGACAAGTAAAGCAGGTCATTTATTCTCTGCTCCTCTGGTTATGGGAAGAGAGACAATCGCAGCTTCACAGGAGCGATATAAGCCATCTAAACATCTTTCCTTTTACCAGTTCCTCCTCAGCAGCAGTCATAGTGTTTCCCATTGCACCAAGGGAAAAAAAATCAGACCCCTGCCACAAGGAAGTTAAATTTTAAGTTGAAGGTGCTTTAGGAAGGAATTGAATTTCCAAATGTTTCTTTTCAGAGGATTCTAGCCTTAAAATTTCATCTTATATATAAAAAGAAGAACAGGAGGACTTGTGGCACCTTAGAGACTAACAAATTTATTAGAGCATAAGCTTTCGTGGACTACAGCCCACTTCTTCGGATGCTCCTGTTCTTCTTTTTGCGGATACAGACTAACACGGCTGCTACTCTGAAACCTTTCATCTTATATATGTCACTGTTAAAAGGCTCAGTCTTTTTTCTTATTGAGGTATTTTGGATTGTCTCTTCTGCACTGTAAATCAGATGAACCATCCCTTCAAAAAGAGAATTTGACTCAGTGGACAGTTCATTGTGGGTCAGGATGGGAGTCAGGGTCAGGAGATCTTTTGGTTCTATCTCTGGCTCTCAGTGATGTGAAACAACCTGAAGCAAGTCATTTCACATCTCAGTTGCCCAACTATCAGAAGAGGACAGTGTTGCTCCTTTCTTTCCTCCACCCTTTGTCTTGTCTATAGAACTGGTCAAAATTGTGTTCTCAAATCATTTTATTGACCACCCCCCTAGAAAAAAAAGGGTTTTCAACTAAATTGAAACTTTGTGACAATTTTCTGGTTTTTGGTAGGAACTTTCCAATTTTTTAAATGGGTGGGGAGGGGACCAATGTTCCTCCCCATCCTTTCTCTCCGTTTTCCAGTGGAAAAAGGGGGAAGGGAGAACAAGCAGTGTGTGTGTGCGGGGGCGGGGATAATTATTTTTTTAGCTATGGGTTTTATTTTATGGTTTTGTTTTTTAAACCTGAAATTCCACAAAATGATGGCCCTCCACTTGTCATGTGACCTCCCTCCATGGATTGTCAGTAATGGGGATTGGACCCGGGACTTCTGGATCCAGAAGAATGATCTCTACTGACTGAAATAATTCAGGTCTATTAGCTCAAAACCAGCAGCAGACTCACATCTGTGTGGTCCAGCCACTAGACTGAGACAGAGAGCCACCCTTGTGTAAACATGGGTCACTTTAGAACTAATGTAGCTCCTGAAAAGGAGCTGTTTTGATAAGAGAACTGCTTCTCAACTGGGCAGAGATGGGCAGAAACAAAATAAACACAAAAAATCCTGTCAATAATGTTTAACTATGCAGAAAACATTAAAAATAAATGGAAGATTTGGCTCATGCATTTAGGATTTAAGAGCAATTCTGCACTGAAGTCAATGTGAGTTTTGCCACTAACTAAGCAGGAGCAGGCTGTCAACCTGTGAATAGAATGTTAAGAGATGGAAATAGGTTACATAATGAGTCACGCATCCAGAGCTCTGTAGAAAAAGCATACATCATTGGGCAGACCAATAGGGAGGGAAGGCGAATCACTTTTTTCCCTGGGATGGGGAGCATGTATACTGTTCTAGCTTGCACAAAAATGTAAAGCAATGCTCATAGATGGCAAACATGGTTTTAACTCAGGAAATGGAAGAGTGTGTTTGAAAAGATGGTAAATCTTAACTCTAACTCGAGGCAAACAAGAAGAGTTGTGATTTGAATAGAATTTTAGCCTGCCACCCTTCCCTAGCAGAAATGATGATGTCCCAGCCATGTGATCCTGTGGAAATTTCAGTCTTGGTGTGTGAAATTGATCCTTTCAAACAACTGTAATGCTGAATTAAGGATGGCATGATAACAGCCTTAACTTGGATACCCCTTGCTCTTGAATTATTTAAGTCAGACTCTTCAGGACGCTATTCTCAATGAGCGGATCATCAATACTGTGTCTCTGTACACAAGACGCATTGATAACAAGGGCTCAATCCTGGAGTCCCTCTACTTAGGTTTAATTCCCAGTAAAATCAATAGGAGTTTTGCCTCAGTAAGAAGTGCAGAACTGAGTATTATTGTAATAGTCCCTACTACTGTTTGACTTTTAATCATTATATTATGTCAGATAACAGGCTCAACTGGAATTTATTATGGAAGATTAACCCAGCACAAGACAGACAGACAAATGTTATACATACCAAACTAGTCTGAGGAGCAGACAGCAGGATTGGATGGTTCCAACTAGGATTGCATGGTATCTGATTTACATAACTGATGAGCTAAAGACACCTGTTCAGCAATCCATTATTTTATCAATCACAAAAGATATCTTTAACCAAGTCCATTATGACAAAACCATCTGCTAGAGTAATTCCTGATATGCTAAAAGCCTTTCTTGATAGAGCACTATCTTATTGATCACAAGAAACACCTGCGCCTCGCCAGTTATCTGTCTTAGAGTAAGAGGACTCGCAATCCACTGTTAACATGCTAAGGTCCAGCTAAAATTCAGCTTATTGATAACACACTAGGGTCAGGTAAAGTTCAGCTTTAATACAAAGAACGATAAATACAAGGCATGGTAGGATTTTGGCTCACCTACAAAGAATCAAAGGTTGATGGTAGTTTGGTTCATTTGCTAACATAGAATCATAGGGCTAGAAGAAACTGCAAGGGTCATCTAGTCTATCCCTCTGCCAAGATGCAGGATTTGTTGTGTTGCAACCATCCAAGACAGATGGCTATCCAGCCTCCGGTGTTGCTAATAAGAGTGGTAGGTCTGGTGATGGAGCCCTAGCTTGTGAATATATACTGTAATCATCATAGGAGATTTTCTATTCTGTTACTGGAATGTCCTAGTTTGTTGCTAGGCACAAAGACAATTAACACTTAGAGACAAGACCCAGAAGGTTCTAACAAATAGATCTTTATTACAGCCTCTCAGAGGCCACCTAGCTTGCATGCCAACTGAGACCAATCAGTGCTGCCCCCTGTTGTGTGCCACTAGCAGTTTTCTTAAAGGCACAACCCACAATTGTTTATATCAACAGGACTCCATTGATTTACGCCAATTGCTCCTGGGGGAATTGTGCACCCAAAAAATAAAATTTCTGCACACAATATTTTAAAATTCGGAGCTGGCTAGACTGCTATTTTTAGTGCGCTAACTTGAGCGGAGCTAGTACATGTCTGTCTACCCAATCTGGGAAGTACATTCCCAACTGTAGCGTATATGTACCCTCAAAACTTTGCAACTTCATTAAACCAGTGCAAATCCACAGATTGGCTTGATTAGAACAGCTCCTGATTCACAATGGTGTAAGCAAGAGCAGAATCAGGCCCCACTACTGTGAAAATTTAATCTTCACAGAAGAAAACCTGTGCAGCTTCCATTCCCCCAGACTATTGTAGACAGGTGAAATCCTTGACTGAGAACAGTTAGAGAAAACTCACAGGAGTATATAAATTACAGCAGGAATGCTTCTAATGACTCATATGATCGGTCACACTGCCTCTAAGGGTTTGATTCAGGAGGAGGACCCTTAGGGGGAATCAGAAGGCAGTGTCCCACAGGGGCAAATTGAGATAGATATACTGCAGAAATCCCCTTTTAGCCCTAGTAGTGATTTCAGACTAGCAATCACAGAGGAAAGAAATCAAGATAAAGGCATGAGAGAAAGACCATTTTGATCCCCGTAAGATCATTTAAAGAGCCAAACTCATACATTCTACCTTTAATGGCAAGAATTACACCATCTTTAACCTTTTAAAACAGTGGCCTTATTAAAATATAACTTTTACTGAAAGCTCCTATCCTAATAGGAATCACTGTGTGCCTTCTCTGTTGAGCTACAGCTGTAAGCCAGGCATGATTTTAAATAACATGATAATAGAAGATCCATTCTAGAGCCTGAGCCCAGAGACATGTACTCACCCGCCGAAAATCACAAACCTTGTCAAGATATCACAGGAAATTCATTTCATTCATTCCAAATGAAAAAGCTGAGACTGAAAGTTTCATAGTTCAGATATGTGAGCACGGATCCAACCGCCAGGCATCTCAAATAAACTGACCTCCAACAGCCCAGGTTATTTGAGATAAACACTAACAAGGCAAAAAAAGAAGAGAGGGGTAACAATATCTCAAACACTCAAATTCCTGCTGTACGTTCTCCATTGATTGTTTATATGGAAGAATAAACTATATAGTGACTGCAGTCTCCCAAAACACTCGTGAAAGGGAGGATTTACGTGCTGGCAATTTCCATTTGGGATAAAAATGGCCAACAAACTCCATGTAACTTGAAAGCTTCTCTCTCAACAACTGAAGTTGGTCCCTGTGGCAAATGGCCGATGCTATTGTGGTGGGTCCCATGCTTTTCCTTGGTGTGATGGTCAGGGCACCCCCTCACCCCGTATTCTTGGGCATCGACGGCTCCGCCAGTGCCCTGTTGGGGGAGAGAAGGTGAGTGGGGAAGGGATCTGGATCCACCCCCTACTCCAGGTCCCAGCCCCTTCAACTTTGCAGTCTTCTTACCCTCTTCCCCCTTGGGCAGGGTTTCTCTCAGTCTTCTGTGCTGGGGAAGTCCCTCTGCTCTGCTTGGGCAGGGTTTCCCTTCCCCTGTTACTCTGATCCTCCAGTCAATAACAGTACTCCTCCAAACTAAGAGTTAAGAGTAACAAGAAGGGTTTCTTCAGGTATGTTAGCAACAAGAAGAAAGTCGAGGAAAGTGTGGGCCCCTTACTGAATGAGGGAGGCAACCTAGTGACAGAGGATGTGGAAAAAAGCTAATGTACACAATGCTTTTTTTGCCTCTGTCTTCACAAAGGTCAGCTCCCAGATTACCGCACTGGGCAGCACACCAGGGGGAGGAGGTGACCAGCCCTCTGAGGAGAAAGAAGTGGTTCAGGACTATTTAGAAAAGCTGGACAAACTCAAATCCATGGAGCCGGATGTGCTGCATCCGAGGGTGCTAATGGAGTTGGCGGATGTGATTGCAGAGCCATTGGCCATTATCTTTGAAAACTCATGGTAATCGGGGGAGGTCCCGGATGAATGGAAAAAGGGTAATGTAGTGCCCATCTTTAAAAAAGGGAAGAAGGAGGTCCGGGGAACTACCGGCCAGTCAGCCTCACCTCAGTCTCTGGAAAAATCATGGACAAGGTCCTCAAGGAATCAATTCTGAAGCACTTAGAGGAGAGGAAAGTGTTCAGGAACAGTCAGCATGGATTCACCAAGGGCAAGTCAGGCCTGACTAACATAATTGCCTTCTATGATGAGATAACTGGCTCTGTGGATGAGGGGGAAGCAGTGGACATCTTATTCCTTGACTTTCGCAAAGCTTTTGATACAGTCTCCCACAGTATTCCTGCCAGCAAGTTAAAGAAGTATGGATTGGATGAATGGACTATAAGGTGGATAGAAAGCTGGCTAGATCATCGGGCTCAAGGGGTAGTGATCAATGGCTCCATGTCTAGTTGGCAGCCGGTATCAAGTGGAGTGCCCCAGGGGTCGTTCCTGGGGCCAGTTTTGTTCAATATCTTAGAATCATAGAATATCAGGGTTGGAAGGGACCTCAGGAGGTCATCTAGTCCAACCCCCTGCTTAAAGCAGGACCAATTCCCAACTAAATCATCCCAGCCAGGGCTTTGTCAAGCCGGGCCTTAAAAACCTCCAAGGAAGGAGATTCCACCACCTCCCTAGGTAACGCATTCCAGTGCTTCACCACCCTCCTAGTGAAAAAGTTGTTCCTAATATCCAACCTAACCTCCCCCACTGCAACTTGAGACCATTGCTCCTTGTTCTGTCTTCTGCCACCACTGAGAACAGCAGAGCTCCATCTTCTTTGGAACCTCCCTTCAGGTAGTTGAAAGCAGCTATCAAATCCCCCCCCCTCATTCTTCTCTTCTGGAGACTAAACAATCCCAGTTCCCTCAGCCGTTCCTCATAAGTCATGTGCTCCAGACCCCTAAATATTGGGAGTGATTCTGATCTCCATGTTTTACATCTGTTTAGTTCCATTGGTAGGACAAAGATGAGGTCCGGGCTGAGGACGTCCCAGAATGTGTGGTAGAACTCCATGGTCAGCCCGTTGATGGCCAGATGGTTGTTGGTGGGCATCAGACGCAGGGTTTCTGAGAACTCCGCCACAGTGAGAGGCAGCTCCAGCCGCCGGCACTGACCATCGGGAGCCTGGCCCAGAATATTCAGTGGGAATCGACATCAGTCAGATCTGGGGAGAAGAGGCAGTCGTAGAAGGGCCTGGCCCTCCCCCACATCTCCACTAGATCTGTGAGGGTGGTGCCATCCCTTGTCAGGAAGCAGGTGCTGTGCTTCTTGCCCCCGCCCCTCTGTTTCTCCAGGGCATAGAAGAAGCAGGAGTCACGATCCATCTCCCAAAGGAAGTGAATATGGGATCAAACAAAGGTGCCCGAGTTCATTGGTCGTCAAGGGCCCAGAACGCCTCCCACTTCCCCTGGCATGCTCCGCAGAGGGATGGATCCCCAGGGCTGGTGGCCAGATGCCTCTCCGGTTCCAAGACCTCCTGCTCCAGCTGCTCTATTGCCACATCCCTCTGCTGGCTTCACCCTCCCCCAGGCATGGTCACAGCAGCAGAGCCTTGCATGGAACATCCCCACCTCGCTCCACCACTGCACTGAAGGAAAAGCATGTCTCTGTCCACACCAGGCTAGTCAGAACTCCCAGAGGGATGCCATGAAGCCCACATCATCCAGCAAGCTGTTACTGAAATGCCAACAGACTGACCCCGGCTAATCTGAGGTGAGAGAGGCAGTCACGGCCACCAAATGATGGTCAGAGAATGGGGCTGGTTGGATGTCAGAAGTGGTCACCCAAGAGGTGGAACCGAGACAGAGTTGCAGTCTAACAGGGAATGGTGCGACTGAGCCAATGGGTGAAGGTGGAATTGTCGTGCCAGATGTCCCCCAGGAAGTGATGGTCTGTGATCTCCCTGAGGATATCCCTAGCGGCTTATCCACTTAGGGTTCCATGCATCTAGGGTATTGTTAAAATCCCTTCCCAAGACCAGGCACTCACAAGGATCCAAGGAGGACGGCTGATGCCTGCTGAAAGAAGCACATCCGCTCCACAGAAGGCCCAGGTGTAGCTGCATATTAACACTTACAGCAATTGGAGTTTTAAAAAGCAGAATCTCTTTTCTTTTATTTTGATCCTGTAGCTTTTAGTTTTGACTCCTTAAAGCAGGAGGAGACTGTCGCTGTACCATCCAGAATCAACCGTTTTAACAGAAAGGGTTAAAAGCAGCAGGTGTGTATTAGCACTAGAGTAAAGCTGTTCCTAGCTGTCTTATTTTGTTTAACCGATCAGATGGCACTGCCAAAGTTATTACATGCCTCCCCTCCGCACGTCAATATTTAAGTGGACATATTTTTTTCTTCAGACAGGAATAAATTTAAAGGTGACAAAGGCTTTAGGATCTCGGCATCTCCTCTATATTAATGGAATCTCTAAAATGTATTTAAAGGGATGATTAGTGGCTTACTTGAGGACAGTGTAGGGGACAGAGATCTATATATCTTAGGTATGTTTATGGCCCCATTATCATAGTATGTGAGTTCATCAAATCATTAACACATTTGTCCTCACACTGTCCTGTGGGAGTCACATTATACCCCTGGGAGCTGAGGCACAGAGGCTAAATGACATGCCCAAGGTCAAACAGGATGTCTGTGATGAGCAGGGACTTGAACCTCAGTCTCCAGCTGGTGCTCTCACCACTGGACGATCCTACTTCTACAGATATGTCGGGTCTGATTTCGTCTTTGACTTGTGTTTGGTGCAGATCGGGCTGGGGTATCTGCACTGAAGCTAATGGAGTTTAATACTGTTGTAAAAGTGATTTAAATAAAAGGAGAATCCAACTTGTAACGCAGAGGGCCACAGCACTGCTTCACTCTTCATGTGTCTTAACAGTCTGAAATCTCATTCGCACCTTAACACTACTGTATAACTGCCCCTGGAAGGGCAGTACAGTTTCCTATTGGTCATCCTGTCTGGGAGAGGCAGATCTCGGAGTTTTGACTGGAAATACCGGCCAGAATGTTCCCTGGAAATGTGTGCCAATTACTTATGATAAATAATCTGTCCCAACTTGTATTTAGCTGTGGCTTTCCCAGACCTGAAGAAGAGCACAGTGTGGGCTCAAACTTCTGTCTCTCTCTCAAACAGAAGTTGGTCCAATAAAAGATATTTCCTAACCCACCTTCTCTCTCTTATATCCTGGGACTGACATGGCTACAACAACACTGCATGCAGGAAACTCAGCATACAAGTGTCACAGTAACTTCTGCTCCCATATTTTGTTTAGAGTTAGTGAATGGACACCATCTCTGGGCTGGTCGGTGTGTAAGAGAGCATTATAATTCGTAGGTGCTGTACATACCTGTCAGGTTTTTTCCCCTTAAGTTTTGACTGATATGAATGTAAGGTCGGTACAGAGATGTGCGGATGAATGTCAGTTCTGATGACCTTTTATGGTGTTGCTTGCGTGCCCTTTACTTCATAAACTAATTGGTCTTGTCTTTGATTTTTATTTGGTAAAGAATAATTGTCTGCTTCAGTGTTGTAACAGTTCTCACGCTTGCAGAGTTGTTATAATATTATAAATAAAGCTGCCTAGTGGATCTTTGTCTCTGCTTCTTGTTAATTCTACATTTAAAAGCAAGAAGTAAAAGTTAGGAAAGGTATACATAAGGCTTACAGGTTGGGGACATTAACTTTTGCATAGCTCATTCAGGACATGACATGGATATTCATAAAAAACGTAAAGGTCAAATGTTCAGATTCAAGTGCTCAGCTTTACTCAAAAAAATTTTGCACTTAGCCATTGTGTGCACAGTTTGTTTTTGCTCATTCTAATCAGCTACTTAAATTGCACAACTAAGTGTCTGCATGCACGTTTACTTTGTGAGCATAAATGCAAAAGTATGCAGTGGGTGCATAAGCAAATGTTATAGCTGCATCCTGTACTTTTGCCAAAAAAAGGTTTTGTGCAAAACTGTACAGTGTACAAGTTTCCATGGGCAGTGGTAAATCATAGCACATATAGGAAGACCGAAAGATAGCAACTATCTAAAGAAAAAAGCTTAAAAAATAAGACTTTTGTCCACCGCTCCCCTTCTTCTCTACATTAAAAAGTACATATTAACAGAAGAATCCCACAGCTAAATTTGTGGGCAATTTTTTTTTATTGTTTGGGTTTTAATTATATGTAGGCTTTCTTGTCACATCTGTAGGGTTTCTTTTTCTCTGTGAATTTGCATTTAGAATGCTTGTTGCAAAACTACAGCGAGAAACTCAGGTTTTGCAAGAACAATTAAATTTTGCAGTGGGCTGCAAGAATACAGGCCCTATTGGGAATAGGCAGAAGTTTTTCCTAATTGAACTGGAAATTATATTGTATTGTAGAAGAGGTTTTTGTTTTGTTTTTTGTTCAGGAAACGAAAATCCCCTCCAATTTTGAATTTTTTTTTTTATATATAAAAGCATTTCCATGACCATGAAGCTCAGATGGAGTTACCTGTGAACTAGGAAGACTATGTCAGCCACATGGAACAGTGATTTTGCTCTTGTTGAAGAGCTAGATGAAATCGCTGTACACCAGCTCCGTTCACTGATCTTTTATTACAACAGAATTGGGGTGAGGTTACATTAGTGAGAGAGCGCCATCAGTTCAGGTGTAATACAACCACAGTTGAGAGATTTGATCATGGAAGTATTCTATATCTAAAATGTAGTTATGAAGCAGAAGGCTCTTGGAGGGAGGGATAGCTCAGTGGTTTGCGCATTGGCCTGCTAAACCCAGGGTTGAGACTTCAATCCTTGAACGGGCCATTTAGGGATCTGAGGCAAAAATCAGTACTTGGTCCTGCTAGTGAAGGCAGGGGACTGGACTTGATGACCTTTCGGGGTCCCTTCCAGCTCTACAAGATAGGTATATCTCCATATATATATATATATAATATTAACTTTGGCCAAGGCAGCCACATATCAAATGCTCTAATTAGATTCCCTCAACATTAGGGGCAAGTAGCAATGGCCTCATTTTAAGAAATGAAAAAAAAAATTAAAAAAATCACTTGATCCATGATCCAAATGCCAAACTATAATAGGCATTCGAGTTTTATCTCTCCAGGTGCTTATACCACTCATTAACATGGTACTTGAGTGCACATACTAACATGGGGGGAGTTAGGGTACATGCCTAGAAATGGTTATACAAGGATTGCATTGCCCAGCCAATTCAAGGAAGTTATACCATTAGGTTGGACAAATAGAGAAATTGGCTCACGTTCACATAAGTAGTCGAACAATGAATCAAACGCAGGAAAAAACGTTTGTAATATCTGTTATAGTGACCCTAGTAAAAGCATTTTTCCATGAGCTAGTTTCTGGTCCCTACTAACTTTCCATTAGGCAGGTTTGCCCTCTTCTGAGAATTTCCCCCCAGAATCCTTTTTTAGGGCTGGCCTTTTAAATTTGATAGAGCTGCACACCTAAAGTGACCATTTTACAAATAGTAGCTACTTGCTGCATTTTTTCTGACTTCTTTCTGGTAAGAACTCCAAGCTCCTGTCACGGCTTCCCTTCCTTATTCCAGAAAAGATGGTATATTCCAACAATTCCTAAAAATGATACTAACAGTTAAATATTTAAGGTAACTAATGATTTGAATCTATCCCCTTTGGATTACAGTAGAAAATCTTTGGCTAACTCACGCTTCCCCACCAATCATCCCCACAACATGGCTGTCTTTTCCTTTTCTCTTAGCAAAGAGAAGTAGAAGAGTGCAGTAGGGAGCTTCCACAAGAGACTAAGAAGCAAACTGAAGTTATTTGATCATATGCTGTTAAATTATTATCCTATATGATTGATTAAAACTCAACTGTTTTTATCAAAATGAACAAACTGCACCTTCTGGTGCATAGTCCTTGCTTTTGGATGTTTGTTCATTTGCCCATTCACAATAATCAATAGCTGACAACAGATCTGTAACTAGTGAAATTCTGCTATGCTTTTAATTAATCTCTCTCTTTATAATATGAGAGAGAGAGAGAGAAAACTTACATGGCTCCATTACTCTAATATGAGTGGCTGACAACCTAGGATTTATTGATCCTCACAACACCTTTGTGAGGCAGGGCAGTGCTATTATCCCATTTTACAGATGGAGAGCTGTGGCCCAGAGAGCCTTTTTAAATACTGGCACAACATTAGCTTTCTTCTGCAACATGCTCAGTATTCCAATACTTACTGAAAATCAACAATTTTGGATGCAAGTCATCTGGACTTGCTGATTTTAAAAATATTTAACTTTACTAGCTGCTTTTTAACATATTAGTGAAATGGAAAGAGTGGTGTCGTCATCATCATTGGATGAGACTACATCCTTTGTTTTTACCCAATACAGTACAGAACTATTAATTGAACATTTCCGCCTTCTCTACATTATTGATAATTCTACCCTTTCCAGCTAGTAATGGACCAATAGCATATTAGAATTCTTTTTGTTCCTATATACTTCAAAAACACTTTCTTATTGTCCTTAATTCTGATGGACATAGATGTTGCCTTGTGTCCCTCTGCTTCCCTTATCAATTTTCTACAATTCCTAATTTACTTCCCCTTTGCTATGTTTTTTAAAATATTTTTTTTTTAAATAAAGCTGTCTTCATTTTCCTTCTAAACCAGGTTGGGTTTTTTTTAATCAATACAACTTTCTTCCTCAATTGTGGCTTTTGGGGGTTTTTAGTGAAGTGTTCTTAAAAAATTCCCTCTTATGATTCAGATTTTTCTGATTAAGCTCTTCCCTCCAAGCTGATTTGGCTCATAATTGTTTTCAGTTTTGTGAAACTGGCCATTTTTAAAGCACCAAGCGCATATATTGATGGTCTGGAATTTATTCTCTTTGCACATTATAAATGTGATCAAGTCATGGTCACTTGTATCTAAGCTACTATTTAATTTTTAGTTCCATGATCAGTTCTTCTTTATCTTTCAGGTTGAGGGCTACTATACAATTCCCCTGTGTTGACTGACTGCAACACTTTTTGAGTTAGGAAATTGTCTTCTATAATAATTGGAAATCCCAATGATGTTTTAGCACTGGCAGTGTTAGACCTCCAGTATATGTCACTCACTCTGAAATCTCCCATGAGCACCTGGCTTTCCCCCCCCCTTTACATTATAGATAAATGCATAAGGAGCTGACCATCTTGTTCCCTAGTGTGATTTGGTGGTCTGTAGCAGCCAACAACTGATGTCCTAACTGATAAAGCATAAAATGGGCTATTGACCCATAAACATTCAGGACCCTTTCCTTCTGAGCAGGAAACCTTCCTCATCAGAACAGGAGGAGGAAGAGAGCTGGAAGCTTGCAGCATAATAAGCATAGTACTTCTGTGCATAAGGTTAACTGTGGGCATGGACACCAAGAAACATCATTTCAATTTTAGAATTATGTCCCTGTCCTGTTCCCTTTACGTTCTGCTTATTGTGAAGTCTAAAAGACTGTGTATAGATGTCAGTTTTAATGACCTTTTATTATACTGCAGTACTAATACACCCTTTTCTTTGTAAATGAATTGGTCTTGTTCTCTTTGATATGTATATATTTTAAAAGAATAATTACCTGCAATTGTATTGTAGCAGTTCTTTCCACTGCAGGGCCATTATTGGTGTACTAATTTAAATGAAACTGCCTGGCTGAGCCTTTGTTCATACCCACGTTTCTTTTTAAAATTTAATGTGAGCCTTCAGAAGAAAAATAGGAGGTCTAGTATTTATATAAAAAAAGATCAAGGAAAGTTTCTCATGTTGGACATAAAGTGCAAGAATTCAGCAGTTGAAAAGTGAACCCTTTTTTTGGTAGGCACCAAATTAATGACTAGTAGAGAAGGAAAATGTATTGATTAGTTCATAGAATGGGTTTTCTAATTATTTTGGAAGAGCAAAGGAATTATTATTAGTACATAAGGAATTTTTAATCTATGAAAAACTTATATCACGTGAATCTCTTGTGGCCAGGTATGAGTTGTAACTATTATTCATTTGCTTCTTTCATCAAGGTAACTGAAATAGTATGGTGAGTACTTGAAGTGAGCTGAAGAGGAGGGGGGTGGAAGAATTTTTTTAAGGTCAGGATTCTTCTCAAGAAAGAAGTGCAAAGTTTTTTGCACAAGAAGGTCTCCCTGACACAACACAAACAAAACCCCATACACACAATTTATGTGGTGGGTTTTTTTTTAAAGCACAAGATGTAGCGTAATGTTAGATTTTGGGGCAGAGAGAAATATTGGGAGTCAGGTAATATGTTTATGTTGGCCAAGCAGTGTCTCATACAAACACTGAGATTTCTAGCAGAGAAGACTGCCAGTGTTTAAAATTTTTAATGGCAGTTAACTGAATTTTGAACATGGTGTTTTCTAAAAAGGGATAGGAGAATGGGGCCTGAAAGTGGAGAGATGAACTTTCCCTGGTTCTAGAACCAATCTCAAATTGAACATTTTAAATATTTGAAATGTCTGAGTAAGATTCCCTCTCTCCCCCCCACCCACTGCAAGATTCCAGGCTACATCTGCAGCTGGAGATGGAAATGTGGTTTCCACAAGACTTCTCACTCAGTTCTACACATAGAAAATACAAGGCTATGGTTCTCAGTCTGTGGCCCATGGATTATTGATGATCTGGGGAGCATTTGCTGGGAAGTCATATAATGTTGGCTCAGTTGCCTTGCTTCCAGCTATTCTGCAGACATCCAGATGCTCTTCATTGCAAGGAAGAGGACTAATGTCTGTACAAGCAGCTGGAAAAGGAGTAGTAAGCCGAGCTGCCACGGCTGAAGGTCATGACTATGTTGCAAAACAAAGAATGGTAATAGATGGTGGTCTCAATGTAACAGTTCATTACAAAATAGTTTTCTAAGATTATGTTCCCATGTAGATAATGGCTGTAGTGTCACAGAGATCCTTGACAAAGCAGTGGATGTTGCACAAGAACCTATTAAGATATTGCTCAAACTGTGAAAACAAACCCCTTGGTTAGATTAAAAATCTGAATAGAAACTGAACTCTGAACCTTTTGGAAGTTTGCCCATTGTTCTTTATGATATGCATGAATGAGGGCTCCACTGCCTCTGCGGGCATATCTGATTGCATTTATGCATAGATTTGTAAGGCGCCTTGCATGGCAGGATCTTGTTTCTGATTGAGTCCTCTAGATGCGAGTGTCTCATAAGCATTAATGCTGTGGTGCACATTGCATTTTTCTTGTGTCTTTTTCCAAGATTGTTCTCAGTTTTCTTAACTGACTCTCTTATTGTATATGGTGGTGTTGTAGCTGTGTCAGCCCCAGGATATTAGGGAGAAGGTGGGTGAGGTAATATCTTTTTATGGGATGGTGATACAGCAGGAGAGTGATAGATGGGAGGTATATAAACCCCATGATGATGAGGGCCTTCTTCCCTGTGGACTAAGGAAAGGTTGCTACAGGTTAATTAGAGCACCTGAAGCCAATTAAGGCCCTGTGGGAGACCTAATAAAAAACTCTGCATCAGTCAGAGAGGAGGAGGGAAGGAAAGCTGACTGTAGTTTGGAGGAGTACTGTTACTGACCAGAGGATCAGAGTACCAGAGGAAGGGAAACCCTGCCCAGGTAGAGTCGAGGGACTCCCCCAGCACAGAGGGCAGAGAAACCCTGCCCAAGGGGAAAGAGGGTAAGAAGACTGTGAAATTGAAGGGGCTGGGATCCGGAGTAGAGGGCAGACCCAGATCCCTTCCCTGATCACCTTCTCTCCCCCCACTATTAGTAGCCTAATCAGCCTACTGCAGGGGTTGCAACGACCCCACATGGATACACTAGATGGGTAAAAATGAATGGCATTGAGACCATAGCTTTGGTGGATTCTGGGAATGCTGTCACACTGGTCTCGGGGAAGATAGTGGAGCAAGACCAACTGACCCAGGCCAAAAATACAGGAGTAACGTGTGTCCATGGCACCATAAATTTCTACCCCACGATCCCAGTGCAGATTGAGATCCAAGGGAATATTACCAAGGTGACCTACAAGAAGGATGTGGAAATATTGGAAAGAGTCCAGTGGAGGGCAACAAAAATGATTAGGGGTCTGGAGCCCATGACTTATGAGGAGAGGCTGAGGGGGTCCCAAAGAGGATGGGTATGAGCCAGTGTGGTGGATATAATATGTGTAACTATTTTTCCCTCTTCATTTCACTGGGAGGTGGCCAGAACACACCCAACCACTCCAGTCTGTCCTTCACTACTGTGCGGATAATCTTTCTGTGCCAAATTTCAGTCTCATTGACGATTTTAAATAAAAGTCAGCTCATACATATCTGTCTTCCATCAAGGAAAAAAAAAAGATTTACTCCAGGCATTCTCTCCCTACTCTACAGGTCATGTCAAAAAGAGTCATTGATTTATTGTCAACATATCCAACTTCATGCTGATAGCATCTGTAAACACTTTCATCCTTTCCTAACATGTCTATCCAGGAAATAATGAGCTATTCTTACCAATCTCTAGGTGCCTTAGTGTGGGGTGCAACACTTCCCTCATGTTGAGCATTTACAACAGTGTTGGGAACTCACTCTGTTGCAAGAGGATTTCCAGGACGAATGATCAGTCCTTTCATTATTAACAGAGGAGTGGGTGATAAGTTCAGTCCCATTACCTGGGTTCAGCGAATTTCTCTCATACTCCTACACTGCTGAGCATGACATGCTAAATTATTCTTGCCTGATCTAATATTTCCATGGAAACATTTTTAATTCCACATTAGGGGTACAATTTTTAGATGTGCCTAACCAACTTAGGAACTTAAGACCCAGGTTTCAAAGTAGGCACTTACTAGGCTAAGTCTCAATGACTTTCAAGGGGATTTAAACCTCCTAGTATAGACTGGGTCTTTGTGGACAGAATATGGTCAAACTGGCAAAACCTTCGAAGTGTAGATGCAGTTATACCAGTATAAATATTTTAATACTGATCTAGCTTATGCAGGTTCCTCCAACTGACATACGCTATATTAGTATAAATGCTTCAAAACTTGCGGTTTTCCTGGCATATCTATGGTGGAAACAAAAAAACCAAAACCACTCCGCAACTGACATAGCTATGCCAGCAATATTTCTAGTGTAGGCTTCCCCTTAGGCTCCTCAGTGCCTAGGAATAGATTTATAAAAGTATTTAGGTGGCTATTGGTATTTACAGAAGAGCCTGAGCAGTTATGGGCCTAAAATCCCATCACAAGTCAGAGATGTTAGGTCCCTAACCTGCTGAGGCATTTATATAAGTCCCACAAGGTAACTAAATGCCTTTGTAAATCTGTCCCTAAGTCACTTTTGAAAATATGATTTAGGGGGGAAAAATAAAAAAATGCATAGTCCCTTTTTCATCCCAAGCCAGTCACATGACATTTAAATATTCTGAGCTGGTATTACTCAAGTGCAGAGAGTATTCATGATTTCGGCTTATGACTGGAGAAATTACACACTTGCTGCTGTTGACTAGAACGCCAGCATCGAGTAGTACGGTACACTTACATGTGAGGATACAGATGGTTGACTACCCCAATGTTTAGTTTCAGTTTATGTATCATTTCAGAGATCCTACTATTCAGGAACTATTTGGGATTCATATTTGGCTATGTTTATAACGGAAATATTGCTAAAAACAGTGATGAACAAGAGATCAAGTGGGCAACAGTACCACAGGATAGGAGAGAAGTTTATTTTTGGTATTGTGTTGTGTGACTGCAAAGTAAGTCACTTGATGGAGAGGCCAAGTCCAGTCGCTGCTTGAAGAGAATGCCCTCAGTAGATTCATACTAATCCCCCATCCTGCCTTGGGCACGCATTTCTGAATACCCAAAGGATTACAGGGTACTACTGGGAAACATCAGGTTTAGATAGAGAATTCATACCACTCTGTAGCCTACAAGTGGTTGCTTATATTGGGGGGGGGAGGGTCACTTTTCTGAAAGATGCCTGAGATCTGCGTGAAAAAAGAGACGCATCCTCTTTTGTGCATGTAGTTGGATGTCTACACTGAGTATTTGTTGTACACTCAGACTTGGATCTAGTCAGTGGCCTGATTTCCAGAACATTGCCAATTCCTCCCATTGTGTCAGGAAGCTTTAGCAGAGGATCTAGAGTATCAGAGCAGATCAACAGTTAAAAGTCTCTTGGAACCCTTCGAAAGATTTGTTTTCATGGTCTTTACAGGGAAAAGGTTACAGGTTCTAGTGAACAGTTACTTTCCCATTGACTCCAATAAAACTACTCATTTTGGGAATAGGTACTCCCATGTGCACAGGGGTCACAATCTAGTGCACAGAATTAAATAAAGATAACCTTTTACTGAATTTTCAAGCCAACATCTGGAATTCTTCATCAGGAATATAATTTTCTATTGAATTCTTTAGGCTTTCAGGATTTTGGCAAAGGTAATTTGTCAGGGGTTAGAGAAGGGAATATTGCTCTTCTTTAGCTTGTCAAAAGACAATGTATGTAGAGGCCATTTTCAGTTAGGAAAAAATATTAAATGTTAACTTACTTGAGAATTTATTGTAGCTGAAACCTTGTTGTGTGATCCTCAGCAATTTGCATCTCACAATGTCAACCAAATAAAAGAAACTCACCTTTTCAAAATGTATGCATATTAGTAAATAAATGGTTGTTTGTAACCACCATAATCTAGAAGTTAATGAGCAAGAACATAATTACCGCAGCAAATGAGCAGTTTGTTAGGGCATTAACACAACAGGTATGATTCACCCATTAATAAACCATTCATTAGCTGCTTGTAATTACTCAAGTCTTGGAAATTAATGCTGTTCATTTCAGCTGATTATTCTGAAACAGAATAGAACTTTCACAAATACATAATTGTTAAATGGAGTAACCTCAAGTGTAAAAAACTTTAAATATGGTACAAATGACTAGCACCATTTAACTTTGTTCCCATTGGGTGAATGTCAAAATGTATGGCTTAAATTGCTCAAACAGGCAGAGAGAAAGGATGGTGGAAGGAAACAGATTGCAGTATTGGAGTGGGACACAGGTGTTCTGGGTTCAATTCTGTGTGCCACCATCAGCTCCCTGTGTGACCTTGAATAGTGACTTCCCTCTCCCTGTGCCTCAGTTCTCCATCTATAAAATGGGGACAATACTGCCACCTTTATCAGTCTTTCTTTAGGCTTCAAGCTCCACAGGGCAGGGATTGCCTCTATTTTTTGTAGTACAGTAGTGCCTGGAGCTGTCAGCACAATGGTGTCACAATCTTGTCAAGGCACATAGTGAATGATAGTCCGTGCCTCAAATACATAGTGAAAGAGTCCACGTCCCAAACAGCTTGCAATCCAATAAATCATCAGATATATATTTTCAAGTTCATTGAAACAGCATCCAGGAGCTGTAAAACTACAGCTGTCCTGCAGAAAGGATCTTCTTACACAAACTCATTTTTCAGAGAATACTCTGACAGACAGGATATCCATGCAGGGCAGGTGAGACTGCGTTGGGCAAGACCATGCTGATGGGGATATAAATCTATCTACAATTCTTTCTGGGTGAACAGTATTTTCCCCCCATGCTTTCCCATCTACCTGTCCTATTCTGTCACCTACATTTCCTTACTGGAAACACAAGTCTGTCTCTCAAAGAGCAAAACATATAAAAGGGTAAGATTATCTCTAATGGCATTTAGAGGCACTGAGCATAGAAACAGCAAAAGAAACACCATCCTGTCTGCTTTCAAAAAGCTGAGGCTATGCTTTCTGATTAACACATTTGTATGCAAACTCAGACATACCAGTTCCCGCTGCTTACTCCACTAACAGGCCCTCAATTCCTGGTCTTCCTAGTATTGACATGACCACTTGGAAGGTGCCTTTTTTGGAAGTAAGAATCTGAAAGTTCCAAGCTGGGTGGTGTTTAGATACCTTGTGGACCCAATGTAAATCCTAGTTTCTCACTCTAAACAAGAATGTGGATAAGAGGTAGGAGGGGCTATACAATCTAATTTTAATAAATCTACTTATCTGATTCTAGAGTGCCCATCACCAGAGTAAGTAGCAATCATAGAATAGGTACAGTTGGCGGAGGGAAAATGGTGCATTTTTCAGTGAATCAGGTACAGATTCCAGACTTGATTTGTTAAAAATTAAAGGCATTTATATGGGCTGAGGTTGATGGAGTTAAAAAAAATGCATAAGAAAAGCTGGCTGAATGTATGCTTCTGATGGGTGAATAAAATTGCCTGTATAATGTAAGTCTAGTTATTTCTGGTATTTCAGAGATGTTGTCTCAGAATAAGAGGGACAAGCATAACAGAAACATAAATAACCTTTTTAACCCCCATCCCCCTTCAAGAATAGTGCATTTTAACAGTGCCCTCCCCCCCTTTTTATTTATTTATTTAGCCAGAGAAGACTGCAAGTGACTGACAGCTGAGATTTCAAGGCAAGCTTGTATCAGAGACAACATCAAACAGCACCGGCATTACAGCCTAGCAAATAGTTACCTCATTGTCATGCAGAGCTTAATTAAAAGATTAGACTTAGAAAAAGCCATCCAAGGTGTGTGCACAAAAAGGCCAGCTCTGTGTGAAATTGCCTTTCTTGGCACATATGACTCTCTGAGCATGGAGCCGGTGCCATTCTGAATGCCAGCAGGCAGCTGTACTGGGACTTATTTCAGAACGGAACAAAAGATGTATTTTTCACCTGCAGTGCCTTTGCTTGATAATATTGCAATTTCATTCTCATTTTAGAGTGATGACTAAATTTAAACTCCCCAACCATAATTAGGAAGACTTAGAGTAATGATAGCAGCTAGGCACTGTAGCTTTTTCCAGGCTGAAGGAGGCGATGTTCCCCACAGAGCTGAAAATGAAACAGGGTATCCCAGTGAAAAAGGTGAAGGTTTTACAATTCTAACTTATTTTAACACAAAATAAGAAAAAAGGCATTTTAGTTTTAGCCAACCACCAATGATTTTAGTAGGTTAAGGAATGGAATCATCCTTTTTAGGTGAAAATCTTAGGGACAAGTTTTCGAAAGCTTGCATGGGGGACAAGACCTGATGTGTGCAGTCACTCGAGCTGGTCCAAAAATAGGGTTCTTTCCTACTTCCCCCCCTCCGAGTCCCCCTCCATTGGAGGGTGGGGGAGGGGAGTAAAAAACCCTAAAATACTTCAGTGTGGAAATCCTACCACAGTGGCTTGTGAGAGCTGTGCTTCAGATGCCTCATGCTCCCATCCTCTTCTGTAGAGTAGGCTCTCAATACCCTATGGCCTTTCCTCTTGGAGAGAGGAGGCTGCACATCATTGGAGTCCCTGGCCATTATGCATCATGAGAGATCTAGTCTCACCAGGGAGCAGGACAGATAGAAGAGAATTAGGGCACAAGGCTCCCAAGTTACCACTTCTATGACACACTATGGCAGCATCTCCAAATCAAAATATTTTAGTTAGGAGTGTTTTGTGTGAGGAGAGAGGGAAGTGTCAAGAATTTTCTGCAGGAAACAAACATTTTTCCAAAAAATTTGGAAACTCAGATTTCCATCAAAAACAGATTTGACAGAAAAATCTTCAACCAGACCTAGCAATCACTCTTGGGTGCAAGAAGGAGGTACATATATGTAACATTTTAAAAAGGGGTGACAGAACATGTTTCAGCGTGTGTGCATGCTAGAGCAGGGGTCGGCAACCTTTCAGAAGCGGTGCGCCGAGTCTTCATTTATTCACTCTAATTTAAGATTTTGGGTGCCAGTAATACATTTTAACGTTTTTAGAAGGTCTCTTTCTATAAGTCTAGAATATATAACTAAACTATTGTTGTATGTAAAGCTTCATTTAAAATTAAATTAAAATGCAGAGCCCCCCGGACTGGTGGCCAGGACCCGGGCAGTCAGAGTGCCACTGAAAATCAGCTTGTGTGCCGCCTTTGGCACGCGTGCCATAGGTTGCCTATCCCTGTGCTAAAGGATGGGTGGACAGAAGTGAGAAAGGCAGGGAATGTGGCCCCAGTGGATAGGTGTACACTGCCTAGCTTGGAACTGCCTAGGTTGCTCTTAACCTGATGCAGGCAGGTTTGGGCACTATGGCTCTAAAAAGGAAGCAGCTGTGGCTGGAGCAAGGAGCATGTGGGAGAAGGTGCTAGGTGGGCTTTGTCGAAAGGGTGTGAGGAAAGAGGGATGGGGAAGACAAGGGAAGGGAGAGCAAGCAGACACCTGGAGCGTAGTTACCAGTGAACAGACACGTTGGCTCTGAGGAGAGGCAACAAAAGTGGGAGGACCGACCTTTGAGACACTACTAGAGTTAGCCAGGCAGCTACATCCACGTAGCTTTTGCCAGGTATATTTCATAATAAGCAGGGTTGAACTCATAAAAGCAATTAGCATATATTAATGCATATTAGCATAAGTTAAATTGTGTGCTGCTTGGGGCCACAACACAGGAGAATCAGATGGCGGAGCAAACAGGTGCACCTCCAGAAGTTTTTCCATAGTACACACCATCTATCCCTGTGGAGCCATCCCCACTGCAGCTGCTGGCTCCAGCATTTCTCTTGCCGAGTCCCTGCTAGGCTCAGCCTATGCCTTCCAATCCAGCCTACGTAGGACCAGCATCACTCCCCAGCCGTGAGAGGGGACATGGGCTTCTGAAGAGGCGCTAGGCTGGGCAGGTCCCCAGGTGAGCCCTGGTGCAGGAGCCAACCCCCAGCGGTGGTGAGAAGCAGCACTAACATGATGGGGGATGGCAAGGCCAAAAGTGAGTGAGTGGCATTGCAACCTGGCACATGTGGGTCACAGTGCCACTCTAGTTGGGCCCTGTGGCCCCTCTGTCATGATGCCAAAGCAACCCTGTGCAGCGTTGTGACCCCTGTGCACTAGCTCACAATGCCACTCACTCAGCTTTGGACACACCCCCCATCACGATGGACAGCCGGCAGGGCCAAGCCTGAGTGGCCCTGTGACCCACATGCACCAGGTTGCAACACCAGACATTCAATTTTGGCCCTCATAACAGAGGGCAGTGGGACACCCAGTGCTGCTTCTCCTCACCGCTGCTATCAGGCTGGGTCCTTGCTGCTGCCAAGGTTACGCACCATGCTTAACAGGTGTATGGCTGCAGGCGCCACTGGTGCAGATGCTTTAATAGCTGCTAGAATCTTCTCAGCAGTGTCAGGACTGATAAGCGTTAAAGCTTGTAAGTGTAGCTACTTTGACCCTGATTTGGCAAAGCACTAAAGCACATGCTTAACTTTAAGCACAGGAGTATTCCCATTGCCTTTGAGGATAAATGTATCCCCATTAAAGTTAAGCATGGCCTGAAGTGCTTTGCTGAATTGGGGCCACTCCATGACTCAAAATAACCACCACCGCCCCCGTCTTCCTAATAGCAAGCATAGTACAGGATACCAAGTTTTTGAAATCTACAGCATCATAAAACTAGTTTAATTTATATATATATATTTTGTGGCAGAGCACCAGCTTTGCCTCTGCGTGGGGGATCCTGCACTTCTAGGCGGGTAGGGTTTGCCTCAGAGGTTTGCTGTGACCCTCAATTCAGCCTCCCCGCCCCCAGAAGCAAGGGTTACAGCTTACTGAGCCACCTTCATCATCCGCCAGTCAACAGGTTTGGTGTAAGAACCCTCTTTAGTCCCTGTCTTCCTTCTCAGGGAGTGTTTGTGTACAGGTGTGTGTGTGTGTGTGGGGGGGGGGTTGGGGGGAACCCTGGCCCATCCTCTCCCAGGGACCCTAATTGGCAGCGGCAACAGTTACTTTTCCTATACTACCAGAGCTATAGCCCTTCGTGGGCTACTTCCCCAAACGGCCCCTCCTAGCACCCTCCTTGGTACTTGACCACGCTTGCTCTCCTGGCTCTTTTACGGCACACCTCCTTATTCCCAGCTCCTACCAGCCGGCCTCTCTGAAGGGGCTTCCTTTTAAACTAGTTCTAGATGGGCTTCAGGTGATCTGATTAGCCTGTTCCCCTTGATTGCTTCTAATCCATTCTTAATTGGTTCCAGGTGTCTTATGGAGTCTGCCTGACTTAATTGCTTCTAGCACCTTCCTGAC
The DNA here is from genome assembly GCF_011386835.1 of Chrysemys picta bellii. Classification (NCBI taxonomy): domain Eukaryota; kingdom Metazoa; phylum Chordata; order Testudines; family Emydidae; genus Chrysemys; species Chrysemys picta. The sequence goes on from NC_088796.1 coordinate 115,625,107, forward strand.
TGCTCTGGGGTAGCCCCTGCCCTGGTCACCCAGGAAACTATTCATCCAGTGTGTTTTCCTTCCACCAGCCTCCTGCACCCAACCGATCTGGGTCTGTCAATATATCTACACAAACACACACTAGAGAGAAAGTTATCAGCACAAATGTACAAGTAACAGTTAAATATTGCAGGAATTGTATAATTGAGTTAATATTAATAGTTTAATGTCAATTTGATAATTAGTAATTTAAGATTTAATACAACCATCTTTTATTGCCACATGTGCATTGATACTTGCAATATTTTATCCCTGTTAATATAGCTTATCTAGTACTTAAATCTCATATTGAAGGTAGGGGGTGCTCTTTTACATAAAAGTAAATTAAAAAGCTAAAGCTACATTGTGCTCTGGCTATACCGTGAAAGTCTGTTTACAACAGAGGGGTAATCTATATAGGTTTAGATGGTATAGGTTACCCAGTAAAAGAATGAGATTATTTTGACAGTGACATAACAATAAAATTTGGCACTTTTAGTTGCTTTCATCCAGGGACGTCAAAGTGTTTTGTAACAATGGCAAATATCATCCCCATTTGAGAGATGTGTACACCTGGCCCTGAGAAATTTAAGCATATGCTTAAGTGTTTTGATGAGACATTAGAATGAGTCACCCGAGGTCACACAGCAAATTTGTGGGACAGCCAGAACTAGAACCCAGGTCTGTGCTGTAACAGCCTAACAACTTGTATAGAGATTAGATTACAAATATAACTATTTTAGTAGCATAGTCATTGGACCTCATGATGCGTTTTCATGGCAAACACAATAAATGCTCATCTCCCAGTTATGAAATTAACCTTATACATATCATGCTTCTGCCATACCAGCGTATCCTTTTCTGTCATTAACGTTTTCTTTTCAAGTTTATGCTCAAGATCTAAGATGCAGATACCAGTGTTCAATAGGCTATCAAACTGGTCCTTGCATCTTAACAACGCTACAGATTGTGCATATACCACAGATGATACCAAGCAATAAGATTGTAAGTCACTCATAGATTTGTAGAGCTTTTGTGCAGAAGGAACTATTAGATCATCCAATTTGACCTCCTGTATGTCACAGAAAGTTAAGTTCTACCCAGTTACTCCTGGATTGAGCCCAATACTTTGTGTCTGGCTAAACCACATCTTTGAGAAAGACATCCAGTCTTGATTTGAAGACATCAAGGGATGGAGAATTCACCACTTCCCTGGGTGATCCATTTCACTAGTTAATCACCCTCACCATTAAAAAAATTGTGCCTGATTTGCAATTTGAATTTGTCTGGCTTGAGGTTCCAGCCATTGATTCTTGGTATGCCCTTTTTTGCTAGTTTAAAGAGTCCTTTAGCACCTGCTATTTTCTCCCTGTGAATGTACTTGGGCACAGTAATTAAGTTATATCTCAATCTTTTTGAGATGCTAACCAGATTGAGCTCTTTAGGTCTCTCACTATAATGCTTACTCCAGTCCTCTAATAATTTTTGGTCATTCTTTTCTGGACCTGTTCCATTTCCCTCCCCTCCTCCAACATCCTTCTTAAAACATGGACACCACAACTGGATGCAGTTCCAATAGCAGTCTCACCAATGCTATAAACAAAGGTAAAATCACTCCTTCACTCCCACCTATGGCTTATGGAAAACTGTATTAAAATGGTAGAGCTACAATTTTAAAGACTCATGGGTTTCCTGGGCTCTGTAGGGAAAGCACATGAGCAGCCAGCATAGACTAAGGTGGGGTCATTTGTCTCTCTCTAGTTTAGGAAGTAGCCTGCTTTGTGTTTCGCTGTTTGAGTTCTTGTGTAGTACTCTGAATTCTAAGAAATAAAGTAGTGTTACATTGCAACCTTCCAGCAACAGTATTTATGTTTTTGCCTATCCTTTCTGTATGCATGCCATGAACATAACACTAGCCACAAAGGGAGCACAGGGGAAGCCCAGCCAATTACACAAGGCAGGGTGCCGCACTGTAGATGAGCTTTGCTTTGCTTTCTCCCAATTGGGTTATCAAATTGTTCCCTGTAAAGGACCTGGGCCAGGAGAGGTCCAAACAAAGTCATCAAAATACGTATGTTTCCCTTAATAAAGTCTCATGAACAGAGGATTTATAAAAACAGTTCAAAGAACTTTACCTTAGGATCCTTGTTCAGGATGCCACAGCTCAAAGTCCTTAAACAAAGTTTCTGAGGTGAGTCTTCTGAAGCTTGAGAGAAAGAAACCACCACCACCCCTTGCAGTTCGGATAGCTTCTAGTCTTATCTCCCTTGCTCAGCTTCCAGTTCCTGTTCAAAGAGGTCAGCCCTAGGGTAGAGCAGGGAGCCTCCTTGATTATAGCCAGGCTGTTCTGCTGCGAGTTCCTGGCTGACCCTTAAAGGGGTAGTCCACTCCTTTTCTGTGGGCTTTGAGGTGTTCCCTCATAAATGCAGTAGCTTGCCAAGCACAGTGAGAAAAAAGAAAAATACTGCCAAACGTGCAGTCCTACAGATACATCAGCACAATGCTACTGGTCTTCACAGATAGGAACCACAGGTCTTTCCTCTGAGGGAGCTGGGACATAAAGAGACAACTTCTACTTCTTATTTCGACTTAATACGCTGAAAGAGTGGCTACATTTCATGCTGGCTGATACTACTGAAAATAGGGATTAAGTCTGAAGACAGTTTTCACTCCCATGTAAAACTAAAGTCATGTCCTGTAGTTCTGAAGCCTGCAATCCAATTGGTCATTTGGAACTCTGTGATTTGTACATAATAAGCAATTATTAGCACTGTTACAAACGCAATGCTTGGTAGGGTTGCCAACTTTCTATTTGCAGAAACCAAAGACCCTTGTCCTACTCCCTGTCCCACCCCTTTTCTGAGGCCATGACCCCACTCAGTCGCTCACTCTTGCCCACCCTCACTCACTCGTTCATTTTCACCGGGCTGGGGCAGGGGGTTGGGGGGCAGGTGGGGGGAGTGGCAGTGAGGGCTCCGGGTACAGGCTTGAAGTGGGGACAGAGAGAAGGTATTTGGGGTGCAGGAGGGGGCTCCAGGTTGAGGCAGGGGGTTGGGGTGTGGGAGGAGGTGCTGGGGGTGTGGGCTCCAGGGTGGGGACAGGTTTTGGGGTACAAGAGGGGCTCTGGGCTGGGGCAGGGTTTTGGAAATACAGGGGGGTGAGGGCTCTGGGCTAGGGATGAGGGATTCAGGGTACAGGAGAGGAATTGGTGCTGCAGCAGGGTGCTGGGGTGCAGGGGGAGGTGAGGACTCTGGGGTGGGGCCAGGGTTTGGGGTGCAAGAGGGGCTCTGGGCTGGGGCAGGGTTTTAGGGTACAAGGGGGTGAAGGCTCTGGGCTAGGGCAGGGATGAGGGGTTTAGGGTGCAGGAGGGGTGCAGGGTGAGGGTTCCAGCCAGCGCTTACCTCAGGCGGTTCCCAGAAAGCTGCTGGCATCTCCCTCCAGTTTTTACATGGGGCCACTAGCCCCATGCCCAGGCTTTCACTCCCCAGCCCAGGGCTTGGGTCCTGGCCATCGGCCCTGCTCCCTAGCCATGCACCCGGGGCCCCTTGCCTGGGACTCCACTCCCAGCCCTGCACCCAGGGCCCCATGCCTGGGGCTTCACTCCCTGGCCCTGCGCCCTGCTGGCCCCGCTCCATGGCCACTGGCCCCATGCCTGTGACTCCACACCTGGCCTCACCGCTCCTGGGGATCTGGTCCCAGGGTCCCGGCCACTGTCTCCATGGCTGGGACTCTGTTCATGGCCCCATATGTGGGGTCCTGGCTGCAGGCCCCATGTGTAGGGCTCCACTCCTGGTCCCGGGCCCACCCCTAGCCTGTTACATGAGCTTTTATTCATTTTTTGGCCAAGTATCCCCAAGCATGGAAGGGAGGCCTGAAATACAGTGGAACCAACGTGATTGCATGCAGGGGCCAGATAAGGAGATTGCGCACCCTCCCTGCAAGCTATGAACCTGAGTTGCTTGGTGGTCAATGCAGCAGGACTTCCTTATCGCTTATCTCATTTGGTGTCTCGCTTATCCCCTCTGCTCCACCAACGCCAGCTGTGCTTATCAAGTTGTCAATTTCTTGACTACTCATCTCAGCAATACTTGATGTAAGGGTGGCAGAACTGGGGCCCAAATAATTTCTGCTCCTATCTGTTCAGTTTACAAGTCAAAATGAGATCTTCCTACCTGACAGGACAGCAAACTCAACCCAATATCTGAAAACCACTCTGTGTTTCTTATACTTTCTATATCACCACCAATGGTAGAGATTCTGGAATCAGAATTTAGCTGGAAATTATTCTGATGAGGAAGGAAAGCGATTAGAATGTACTCATTCACCTGAATTTATATTGGTTCTGGCAGCATTAAAAACAAGCTTTTGTCAGGCAACTATGCAAATATGACTCGCAAGACACTTATAGGAATAAATATGGAGCATAAACAATGTGTCATTTTTTTACAGTGGCTTTACTGATCATAACAGTTGAAACACATAGGTGAGAAATTATTGAAAAATAAAGTGTACATGCTAATTCTGTTCCTATTGAAGGCAGTAGGAGTTCTGCCAGTGATATAAATTATATTTTATTTGCTGATATTATCTATTATAATATTGTTAGAGATGGAAAGAAGGAGCAGGAGGACCCAGAGGCAGATTGAATAAACAGACTTCTTTATTGCGGTACTTGTTTCCGTTGACCCAATTGTCAAGGAGGTCCCGAGTTAATCACATCACACTCTTTTTTCTAAGTTAATGTGTAAATACCCATATTTACTACAACGCCCCCCAAACTCTTATTTAATAATATGAACGCCCACATAATGAATATTAATAGCTACATACTGAATATAATTATACCAGCCCCTGTTTACTGTTTACAGCATTAAGCATAATATATAGACATTTTTACCTTGAAGATACATTTCTTTGCAGTAATTGTAGCCACAAGTTCCCTTAATCGGTAGTTCACAGGGGAGGGAGGAAGGGACCATGACCCTGAGCTCGTTTATGTAGCTGGGAGAGGAAGGGAGGGGGGAAGATAACACTTCTTCACACAAAGGGCATCCTTCAGACAACCTTTCAGAGTAGCTGCCGTGTTAGTCTGTATCCGCAAAAAGAACAGGAGTACTTGTGGCACCTTAGAGACTAACAAATTTATTAGAGCATAAGCTTTCGTGGACTACAGCCCACTTCTTCGGATCTGAAGAAGTGGGCTGTAGTCCACGAAAGCTTATGCTCTAATAAATTTGTTAGTCTCTAAGGTGCCACAAGTACTTCTGTTCTTTCTTCAGACAACCATATTCCTTATGCAGCTACAACGCTTATCTATCCTTAACAAGCAAAAGGGAAGGGAAAAAGATGGCAACTTTATCTATCGAGCGAAGAAATAGTGCTTGCTTGTGCCTTACTCCCTATTACCATGATAGCAGTTACCCAGGTCTTTACTTAACCCTTACATAACCCAACAAATATGTGACAAATAGTTAAACTGGAAGAAGGGTAGGAGCAACCCACCCATCTATCAATAAGGTTTTTTTTTCTCTGAACTAACTAAAGGGCAAAATCATCATAGGCAGCAGGATTAGGCCCTTAGGCAATCCTGAAATGGGATCCCTGTGGAGCCTCAGTGACTTACTTCAGTGCACACAGGTCCCCTCATATGTTGCTGATTGCAAGACAGGGGCCTTCATTTGTAACTGTTCATCTTATTTGGAAAATAGAGACCAAAAGGCCAACATTTACAAAATCTGGTGCCTACATCAATGGGAGGTGCTGGCCGCTCAGCATTTTTGAAAAGTAGAGTACTTTTTGATGGGCTTGTCCATTGACTCTTTTGGAGTCAATGGACAAGCACCTCATTGATTTCTGTGGTGCAGGGTTGGGTCATTACATATCCAATACAGATGTATGAGCCTTAATTTAGGCAACTATTTTTGAAAATCTTAGCATTTGTTTTTTCTTTTAATAGATTCAGTGGTTCTATCACTGTACTACTTGCATCTGAAAAAGAGATGAGATTTAATTCAACAGGACTTAATGCCCCCAAAAGAAAGCTGTAATAGCAAGGAGAAGGAAGCATTTTACCAGTGCTGTGATAGCTGTAGTTATAGCACCATGAATCAACTCTTGTTCCTAGAACTTTTAAAAGGCGAAGTTCCAATAAACAAAACAACAAAAAACGATGAGGTGAGAGTTTAAATAGTTCGGAGAGCATTTTAAATCATCCAGGTAACTTCCACCTTTATATACAGTCACTTTCAAGAAGCATATGGTAGATGAGCTTAAGTGTATGACATACCTGTTTTTAAATAGCTAAAAGCCTGGTATGAATATTAAATGGAGTTCTCTCTGTTGTCAACATTAAAAAAACCCACAAACATGAAGGCACACAGACACACACACACACACACAAAAATTGTTTTAGTCTCCTTCAGAAATTTTGGATTGAAGACACTGCAAGTTTTTCCCTTTAGGTATAAAAAGGAAAATGAAGTATGAAAAACTAGTTGAAGTTAATTTCACACAGAGACATGGGATGCATTTGTAAAACAAGCATTATACATGTTGCATCACAATGGCAGGATACATGAAAAACGCAATAGAAATGTTAGTCATGGCTGTTTGATCACCACAAGAAAAAACATTTCTTGGAGCTAGGCATGATGTGGGGAAGGACTGTGCAAGCTCCCTGCATTCTTGCTAATACACTGCAATTTCGATCTGCAATACGTATTTCTTTATATTATGTACCTGACACCTCTTCAGAATAGACTGACCCAAAAGTGTGGTGTGATGGGCAAAATGTGGAAGCTCATTCTTAAAACAACCTTTATCCATCTAGGTACTTCTATGATCCTCGTCACTGTAATATCTGAATGTCTTTCAGGCATTGCTGACTTTATCCTCCCTACACCCCTGTGAAGTAGGGAATCATTATTATCCCCAGTTTACAGAGTGGGAATTGATGCATTAATAGTTTAAGTGACTTTCTTGAAAGACACTCAAGATATCTATGGCAGAGTTGGGAATTGGACGACGCATCCCAAATTCTAGGTCAATGACTTAATCCACCCGCATGACCTTCCTTTGAGGATAGAGAGTCACTAGTACCTATGCCAAGAAGCACAAACTCAAGATTCCACTTGTGATCCCAACCAGATCTGAGCTCCAGTCACCAAAGGTAAAAGAAAGGTGTGTAGAGCTGCACCTAATCTTTGTTTCATAACCTGAAACAATATAAAATGTACTGTTCCAGATCCTGAGCAATTGTGTGGGAGTTGTGATTTGAAAGACCAGTTTTCCTGAGGGATGCCTGTATGGTCATACCTTCTGGGTGATCTTTTGGGGTATGTCTCCACTGAAATGATGGGATACCATTACGGCTCATGTATACATATGGGAGCCAGTTTTAATGTACTTAGTTCTGGTACCGGAGAAGTGAAGCCACAGCAGCATGGGATGTACAAGCCCACCTGGAACTCTGGGTAATTACTTGGGTGGTTAGTGTGCCCCGAAGCCTATGCTGCCACAGCTTCACTGCTCTGGTTCCTGAGCTAGCTAGATTAAAATTACCTCAGGTATGTCTACTCATGCTGCAATCACACCTATCATTGCAGTGTAGACATACCCTTTATTCTTCAAGCAAAGGAATTCTCATTGAAAGAGTGGTTCCACTAGCATATAGTGTAGTTACATGACAGCTAGCTGGGAGGGGGAGAGACTTCAAGAGCAAACTGTATTTACATGAACACACCTACTCTGCTTAGAAATCCAGCAGATAGACCAGTGTTATGCAAAGTAATCAACTTTGGCTGATGTTGAGTTACAAATCACTTTACTACTGAATGCAGGGGTAGTGAAATGCTGTTACCAATATTGATGTCATTATTGTAAGAATACAGGGAAGCAGGACTGTGCTTAACCTGTCCCAAATGAGGGGATCACCCTCAGCTGAAAGGACCTTGTTAAGCCAGGGCTCGAATGCCAGAGCCCTGTGAAAGTAAGAGGGACAGGTGTCCCAGCCAGAAGGTGTAAACGCTCCCCAAGGGTCCTTCCCACTGTTCAAAGAAAGAGCTAAATAGGCTTCATTAGGAGCCTCTATGTTATTTTAAATGCTCAATCAGAGCTGAAATCAGTTGTGGTGGGGCAGTTTCTGCCCTGCCTGCAAAGAGCTGAAAATTGCTAAGAGACTAATGTATAGAGGGCCAGTGGAGAGAAGCAGTGGCTGGCAGGACGGCCAGACAAAGCAAGTGCTCAGATGGTGAAGCAAGCCAGGTGCCTTCTTCCCCGGGTGGATGTGCCTCTGAACCATGGGTCCTCTATGGTCAAGGACAACCACCGTGAATGGAGTATGGTGAGGGAGCATAGAGGGACACAGACAATGAACTTGTAGTTGTAGAACTCAAGAACATGAGGCAGAAGGCACTTCCCCACCCACTCTGGTGTGGGTGTCCTGCTCATAGTTTTATGATTATGAATCCCGCTTGTGGTATTTTCCCTAATTAATGTCAGATGACTTTTCTCCTTTCATTAAAAGTTTCTTTTCTACACTCAGACTCTGTTTATCAGAGGTGGTGTGTAGTTTTCCCAGGTTACTGGGTGGGGGCTCGAGCCGGATCTGTGTTTTATAGATGGAAAGGAACCCGTAGATATTGAACCCAGCCCTGGTTGCTGCTGGCTCCACCTGGTAGAAGGGTTACATAGGAAAGTGTTTTTCTCCTTAAAACAGACAAGAGTGTAACCTATAGTCATACAGGTTTCAGAGTAGCATCTGTGTTAGTCTGTACCCACAAAAAGAACAGGAGTACTTGTGGCACCGTAGAGACTAACAAATGTATTTGAGCATAAGCTTTCATGGGCTACAGCCCACTTCTTCGGATGCATAGAATGGAACATATAGTAAGAAGATATATATACATACAGAAAACATGAAAAGGTGGAAGTTGCCATACCAACTCTAAGAGGCTAATTCATTAAGATGAGCTATTATCAGCTCTAAGATACAACCACATTTGCTCCAATCCCTCAGACAGAGACAAGCACCTACAAGATCTCTATCAAGCATTCTTAAAACTACAATACCCACCTGCTGAAGTGAAAAGACAGATTGACAGAGCCAGAAGAGTACCCAGAAGTCACCTACTACAGGACAGGCCCAACAAAGAAAATAACAGAATGCCACTAGCCATCACCTTCAGCCCCCAACTAAAACCTCTCCAGTGCAAAGATCTACAACCTATCCTGAAAGACAATCCCTCACTCTCATAGATCTTGGGGGACAGACCAGTCCTTGCTTACAGACAGCCCCCCCCCAACCGGAAGCAAATACTCACCAGCAACCACAAACCACAGAACAAAAACACTAACCCAGGAACCTATCCTTGCAACAAAGCCCGATGTCAACGCTGGCCACATATCTATTCAAGTGACACCATCATAGTACCTAATGACATCAGCCACACCATCAGGGCTCATTCACCTGCACATCTACCAATGTGACATATGCCATCATGTGCCAGCAATGCCCCTCTGCCATGTATACTGGCCAAACCGGACAGTCTCTACGCAAAAGAATAAATGGACACAAATCTGATATCAGGAATCAACATTCAAAAACCAGTAGGAGAACACTTCAACCTCTCTGGTCACTCAGTAACAGACTTAAAGGTGGCAAGTTTCCAACAGAAAAGCTTCAAAAACAGACTCCAACAAGAAACTGCTGAACTAGAATTAATTTGCAAACTAGATACCATTAACTTGGGCTTGAATAGAGACTGGGAGTGGCTGAGTCATTACACAAATTGAATCTATTTCCCCATGTTAAGTATCCTCACACCTTCTTGTCAACTGTCTGGAATGTGCCATCTTCGTTATCACTACAAAAGTTTTTTTCTCCTGCTGATAATAGCTCATCTTAATGAATTAGCCTCTTAGAGTTGGTATGGCAACTTCCACCTTTTCATGTTGTCTGTATGTATATATATCTTCTTACTATATGTTCCATTTTATGCATCTGATGAAGTGGGCTGTAGCCCACGAAAGCTTATGCTCAAATACATTTGTTAGTCTCTACGGTGCCACAAGTACTCCTGTTCTTTTTATAGTCATACACTAACTCACGCAAGCAGTTCCTGATCAACCACCTAATGAAAAAAAAATAGTTATTTGTGTGTTAGGGTGGGATGGGTTATACTGTCAAAATAATGACTAATATTCTTATTTTGCCCAAATTGTATTATCTTTGTGACAAACTAGGTCTGTATCTAATTGGGCAAAGTATGGCATCTCAAATACAAAAGCACTAACCATTTTCTCTTTACTGAAAATGTACTACAGTATCATGCACACCTATAACGTTTCTGAAGGGAATAGTTGCTCATTGCTTCTCTTTACAAACAAATTGATTTAAAACTAAACAGATCCGTTCAAATAGTTTTGGTAATGACTGAATAATATGAAACAAATCTGGATAAGTGGGTGAAACTCAATATCGGCCTGTACCTCTCCTCCCTGTGTACATTTGGAAGCTTCATTATATGATAAATTAGATAGCTACAAACAGCAAATGTCCATCCAGAAAATAGGCGTGAAACTGGAAATGTCAGGCATACACGTCAAATCTCTGCTTCTGCAAAAACATACAGTGACAGATAGTTCCACTGAAGTCTCAATGGGTCTGACCCTATGCCAGTTAACGCCAGGTGAAGCTCTGATCTACAGGCAGGGAATGCTGACAAAGTTGGGCATTCTACTATGTTATAAAATGGCAAGAATGAAAAATGGGAGCTGATTGGTTTAAGCCATGAAAATAACATCCAGCATTGGGATTTCTAACACCTCTTTACCAACAAGATCACCGTTAAATACAAAACAAACACACAGTGTTAATATTTTATTTTCTTATTGAAATACATGGTACCAAATATTTGCATAAAAAGAAAATATCCTTCTCTCTGTAATTTTTAAAATATACTTATTCATTCCCCTTTCCTTCTCTGTGCTAGGATGCTCTACTCTTCTGTATTCTGTAGTGTCCCTCTTTGTAGGGAAAAGAAGGGACTCTATTGTAATGACTATAATGTGGATTCTTACTGAGGCTACTAAACATTTGCCACTAGAAGAAACGTTGATGTTCCCTCTGTCTCAGTAGCTTCTTAACTAAACTGAACATCTTGTGTTACCTAGTGTCATCATAGAGGCTCTCCTCAAAAGAGCTGGCCAGAAAATGGAATCTCCTTCCTGGCTAACAACCAAAAAAAAAAAAAAAAAAAGTAAAAATCAAAACTTTGAAATTTTTCATGGGATGAAAAATCTTGAAAAATTCTATTCCAGGAGTACCACCATGGATTTTTTCTTCTTGCTCTTTCCTGCCTGACTTTTTGCCCTGATACCTCCCCGTGCTACCCGACACCACAGGAAGCTGGAAGCTTCAGGAGTTGGCCAGTCCTGGGAAGGAGCTGCCCACAGATTTGGAGAGCCCAGGCTGGCCGGCCTTGGGTGTCTGTCAAACCTTTCAACAGAATTAACACATTCTGGCACAACATTTTGATTCTCTTGAAGCAGCTTTTTCTGAAGGAAAATGTTTACCTACTCTGCTCCTTAATTCTTGGCCTATATGAAAATATGTATAGTGTGTCTTTAAATCCGTAGTGCCGAGAAAGATATTAGGCAGAATCTCTACATTGAGGCAGAGGGAGATACAGATTAGTTTTAGGAATAATGCTGTTTCCTTTTTGTTCCTAATAAAGGTCCTGGTCCAGTGTTAGAAGAAATTGGCTCTTTCTGAGATTCTGTAGCATCATCACATGAATCCTGGACGAATGAGCCAAGGAAAGATCCGCTGGCTACACTATGTGTTCCATCCTTCTCTGCTCCTCCTGTTCCTTTCTGTCAATCTCTGTAGGGTAGTGATCTGCATAGGTCTTGAAAAAAATACCCAGCCAAGTGGCTCGGGAAGATAAGCTGTTCACCCGATTGCTAACAGCAGCTTAAATTGACCTTCAAGTGGAAAGTTTCTACCACTAGTTCCCACTCAGGGAATTTTGATCATTTTACTTATAATTATTATTGGGGGCTAACTTTCAGACAGGACTACCTAACTTAGGGCTCTCAGTTTCACAGTAGAGTGCTCAAACAGCTATTACTTAGGTAACCCTATACTCATTGTATGCATCTACATGTCAATTGGAAGTACCCAAATACAGGCTTGGGCATGCTAGCTTATGTGCCCACTTGTGAAAACTTGGTTCTGTAGCAGCTCAAACACCCACCTCCATCATTTTTAAATGTTTAAATATTAACAGCACCTCCATCTGAAGAGAGAGATTCTTTGACAAAATCTCTGCCAACGTGTCTATCATTGCATGGTAAGACCGTGATATTACTGGCACTGTAAGAACTTGGAGCCAAAAAGGGCTTATTAAAGGTTAAGAAGCAGCATGTCTCTTCCCCTGCCCTTTGCTTATTAGTGCAGTTTTTTTGTTTTCATTTTAAATTGTCCACCAATACCTTTTTCATGGTTTTAATAATATCCGCTGCATGAATAAATAATGAATTGCTCCTGCAAACTTATGCTGAACTAGGATAGTGACCATAAACATTGGGTGGCAGCTATTTTACTACATGCTAATAGCAGTATTTAAGCTCACAGAAGGGCAGCACAGCAAGTTTCCCCACTCCACTCCAGCTACCAGTGGTTGGCGTGTTCTCAACAGCCTCTCACCAGTCAGGAAGCATTTTTGATCCCCAGAAAATTCTGGGAATTATTCTCAGAATAACTCCAGTCTGGGACAGCTGGGGAAAAAACAGGGAGTTAACAAAAGATATGAAAGAAATTTCTCTCCAAGCTGGAAATGAACCTATTTCCATAAGTATTTAAGGCCCCACAGTTTGGATTATGGTGCTATGGAGAGCCCTGTGCACCAAAGAGCTATGCTATCACTCCCCCATGTGGACATGCACTCACAGGTTCTTAGTTTATATTAACATTGTCCTCTTCAAATAGGACTATATTAACGCAAAGCAGGAACCTTTAAGATCAGAGCCGGCTCTGGCTTTTTGGCCGCCCCAAGCAAAAAAAAAACGGGGCGGCCAGAACGGAAAAGCAAAAAATAGATAAAGAAATAAATAAAATTAAAAAAAACCTGCAGCGCGGCCGGAGCGCGGGTGCAGGGGGACCGGCTGGAGGGGGGGGGAAAAGGGAGGGAGTGGGCAGGAGAGAGAGAGAAGGGGGCGGCCAGGGCTACAGTAGGGGCGCTGCCACACAGCCCCTCCCGCTGCGCCCCCTCCTGCCGCCTGCCGCGAGGGCTCTGCTCCGGTCGGCGGGGAGGGAAGGAAGAGGACTGCCCTGCAGGGCGCTCTGGTTCTCCGTGCCGCTGCCCCCTACAGGGCGGCCGGAGCGGAACAAAAACAAACAAACAAAAAACGGCCGTGCCGCCCTAGGATTGGGCAGAATGCCGCCTCGAACAATCTGCCGCCCCAAGCACCAGCTTGCTCAGCTGGTGCCTGGAGCGGCCCTGTTTAAGATCATGCCTCAGCATCCACATGGAGACATTACAGTGCAGCACTTCAGTGTGCACTGTTATTCACACCCCGGTAGTGCAAACTGCAGGGCAGTGCAGATGTGCCCTAATACTGCCCTTTCTAATCATTAGGCCCATAGTGACTCTTCGTATCCCAGTAGGAAGGCAGCGTTACTAAGAAAGTTATCTGACCTCAGAAAAGACAGTGCCAAGTGCTATGACCACTTTTACAGTGATGACAGTAACTTTCTAAAAACGATGAAAGTGTATATAGTTACGCACTCTGTACAATTCTCCCTTTTAAAAAGTATCAAACACAGTATCACAGCCTTCCAGAAAGATGGAGAAGCCTGCCTTACAGGCAATTCTTCTACACATTCTATTTAGCATAGCAATACTCGACGCATGCCTCCATAGATGCTGCAGCAATTTGAGACCATGTGTTCAAATCTTACACATTTCTGATGCAATACTTACTTCCACAGGTGTAAATCAGGAGAGACTCTGTTGAAGTCCATGGAGTTACCCTGATATGAAACTAGTGAGAGAGGAAAATCAAACCCCATGTGGTTCTTCAGTGTCCTCTGAGCTCTTCCTAGTCTCAGGCAGCATGATCAGAGCACTGATCACCACAGCACACTACTTGATGCCTGACAGTTGCAAGGAACCGCATGGGGGTGTGAATTCAACACAGGGAGTTGGCAGGGTCTTTCTTGCTTCTCCTGGGAAACAGAGGGATCGGGAGGGGCTGAAAAAGCTCCTATGCAGCCAGAAAGAACAGGGAGGGAAAGAAGGTCAGGCAGACAAAGGATAAATGGAGTCAAAGAACCAGAGTACAGTGTCTTGACAATTGGGTTGATGTTTACATCATGGCATTCTCATCTCTATTTCAGTAGCACCAACAAGTCCCAAACACCATGCATCAGGACATGTTTTGCAATGACATGTGGCAATGTCACTAAATCATCACCACGCTCAGAAGGCAGAACATCATGCTGCCATTATTTTGTGGCTTTCTGTGATTCCATTTCATGGCACAATAGCTCTACAATCTGCAGGCCTGAATGTCACTGATTTTAGACTGATAGCAGGAATGAAAAAACTTAATCCCACACCATACAAGGGAACTCAGCAGCATCCTTTGTAAATTTCTCAAGTCATTTGGTAAGAGGCAGTAAAACCCCACAAATGTCATTGCTAATGAAATACTAATTTAAAAAGATAAGACTTTTAATTTTAAATATGTCAAATTGAGGAAGAAGTGGGGAATGAATTATATCCATGGAATTCCAGCCACTGGGGTCTATAATTTGTTTAAAGTCTAAGCTCTTTCTACTTTGTGATGAAACTTTAGCTGAAGATGACAAGCCAGCCCCACAGCAGTGCAGATTTGTCATGTTTAATCAAGGTTGGTGAGTTAAGGTGAATACAGAGCCCATAAAATGCCTTAAATGCAGCAGAATTTTGAAACCAAACCAATATTTTATTGTGGAGACAAGGTAACATCATCAGCACAGGTAAAATATTAGAATATATTTTAGTGGGAGTTTAAAAGTCCCACCAGGAGCCTTCTGAATCCATTGTAACTGATGAATAGACTGTTGCTGGATGTCTTCCAAATAGAGGGAGAATTATAATCATGCACACTAACTGTGACAAAGGTGCGGATAAGCAATTCAACAACCTTCTGGGAGAGGGATAGTAAAGCAATTTAGCAACAGTCTGGAGGTGGTATGTGTCAGCCTTGGCGACTGAGCTGGTATGATCATTAAAAAAGAAGTAACTAGGCTGGAATCCATGAAACAGTTTGATGTGGTTTACCCCTATGGATTGAACTAACCTAACGCCATATGTCTGGCTCAGGTTTCACTGCTCACATTTGTTGGTAACTACAAATCCTTTCTTCCAAGGCAAGTTAGTCAAAAGGTTAATGCTGGACATGTGCATATACAGCATCGATATGAGAGAGAAAGAGAGAGACAGACAGAACATCTTATTAAATGAACCACCTAATATAGCATCGATCAATATTAGAGAAGGGATGAATTACTCTACTAGAAGTGAAACAGCAAAGAGTCTTATCCTGGACTTGTGATAATACATGGTGGAAAAGTCAACTATCCATGAAAGAATCTACCTCTGCCAATCCAGTCTGAAACCATTTTCTAGTTATCCTTAGATATCATTCACTGACATTCCTGACATGGACAGTGGTAATCAGTGACAAGATAGAAAGCTGTAAATAGAGCAAGTCGGAACATTTTCATTTAAATGACATTTTGTTTAATAGAAAGTGAACCATTCTGTAGAGATGGGTTGATTTAGATAAAAAACTTTGTTGGAAACGCTTTCTGAGTGGGAGAGAGGGAGAGAGAGAGAGAGAATACTGATCATATGAAAAGAATAAAATTTATAGCCAGTTATGGGCACTGTTGACAGCGATTAGAAAACAGTGAAACTTTCCATCCTCATCAACAGCAGTCATTGCAAAGGGTGATGTTTCTTTAAATATTATTTTTAAATATTAGCAAGTCATTTTTAGGCATCTGACATTCTGTTTAGGCAGAAGAGATTACTTGTCTTACAGCTAGAAATCACATTTATTGTATTAGGGTCTTCAAAAAAGTAAATTAACTATTTTATTGAACTGATGATTATAAATGGAGCAAGGAGTTTTCACTTTTAACTAATCAATGAAACTTTCAAAAACAAGTAGGTGTCATTTGCTTTACTGTTCTCTTACACTGAGAGGCAAAGAACGCCACAAAGTATAGTGAGCCTCATCCTTCACCTTCACTATTTTTATAATGGCTGTGTCACCTCAGGTATAATACCTCATGACACTCAGTTAACAAGTATATGCTATGCGGCGATGATGACCATGTGATAAATAGGAGAACCAAGTGCTAAACAGAGCTATGTGTTGTGAATTTACCCTGCGTGTTTAACTACCTCACCTGCTCTCTCCAACCAATCCATCTCCCTTGGGACTTTCTTCCTAATGTTCCAAACCCTTTCCACAGCTTCAAGTAGTTGCTATTAAAGCAACCTTCCAGTAGAATTTTTCCCCCCCAAAATTACCCCTGTGGGGTCAATGACAGCTTTTCTATACTTAACAATGTTATCAATTTAAATGACATGTGGTAATGTATTCCAACTATGCAGAGCTAGAAATAGAAGCTTTATCCCACTGGCGAGTGCAGATTTCCAGCACTCACTTTTAGCCATGGAAAGGCCCCCAAGATAATGCATTTTAATGAGTGGTAATTTTCGGTACAGAAATAAAACTATTTTAGCTCACTTTTAATGTTGGTTTGTCCCTCTGAATATTCTACATTAGGATTAATAGTAAATAAGGCCCAATCAATCCATCATAACTTTGACACTGATGAGTAAGGCACCCATTTCAAACTCAGGACAAAAAAAAAAGACCTAAAGGGAGGGGTTTTCAATGCACTCAATGTTAGCTTAACTCTTCTCCCATAGCAGTGTTTTTGAAACCTCCAATTTCCTAAACCACACCACTGTGAATTTCTCTCACAAACACATCTATATGTATAAATAACATAGCTGCAAACTCGGATTCTTTTCTTCTTCCTCTTCCCCCGTCCTTTTTTTAAACTGGAAATGCCTGTTTTAGGGTTGCCAATCCTCCAGGATTGTCCTGGAGTCTCCAGGATTAAAGATTAATCGATAATTAAAGATTATGCCATGTTATAAAACCTCCAAAAATACATCCAAACAAAATTGGCAACCCTAGCCTATTTACAAAGAAGTTCAACATTTAAGAAGGTTGTAATATTACCAATGTACATTCACTAGTCTATTAGAAGAGTAGTTTTTGGCAGAAGCACAGTGTAATTGATTCAAAAATATAATCTTTAATGTAACCCAGTCAATCTACCAGTTGGTCCTAAATTGCCTCATGAATCCCAGTTGCTGCTTCTTTTTCCAACACCTCTATTGATTATAGTAATGTCTGTTATTTTCCTACAGGCAAAAATTCCTCATCTGATAACTCTCTTAATCATGAACTAATGAGCTCTTTGATCATGGTTTTAGTTTTTGGTTGTCATTGTTGGTTTTGTTCCAGGATGACAGTTCTAGAGTAACATCTATGCAAGTTACCTCACAGGGGCCTGTCATCTGATATCAGCTCAGCAAACTAAAGATGCTGACAGGAATTAAAGCCTGGGGGAGCATAGGGGAGGGCACCTTCCCTTCCTCTTAACTGGGGAGGTTGAGTTCCACTTCCTCTCTGCCTGGGTGTGACCGAACTTCTCTCCTCCCATCTCTTTATGGGCTTGTAGAATGAGGACTCACCAGGCAGGAGCAGATGTTGAACCTGTTGCTTGGCTAAGGAGTTTATGAGGCTCCAAGCCTCCTAATCAGTAGGCAGAGCAGCACTGACATCTGGTGGAAAAAGAACTGTGCAAGCCTGGAGTCCTGGATCTGCCTACTTTCTCCTACAAGACGTTCTCTCCCTCTCCTGCTGCCTCCTCTCCCGAGGGAGAGTTTGCACCCTCCCTGCTCTCCCTCTCATCCAGTGGAAAAGAGACCTGCCAGAATCCAAGGAGACAGAATGGCCCTGCTATTTACTATACCACTGTGGTGTGGTGTAAGTAAGATAAAGGTGAGGCATATGAGTGAGAGCACAATGCAACATTCCCCTACACAGCTCCACACTCCTGTGTGGCTAGTTATGGGCTTGCTTAGACAAGTGGAATCCTCTCAGCAACATTTATTTCCTTGTCCCCACTCTCTTCCCTGGGCTGCATCAGATGACACTACATAATGTGTCATTTTGCCACATGGTGTCAACCCCATGGCAGCATGCAGCCACCAGCATGGGTGAGCTCTCACTCTTGTAACTTTAACCGCTACCCACAGCTTATTTGGAGAAATTTCCCTGGAACATATTCTCAACTAGGCAAAGTCCTGCATTACAACATAACATCACTATTCTCCTCTCTCCTGTGGCTACTAAATGTGTGATTCTCCCTGTCCTGCCAAAGAGGATAGAACGAGACTAAGGGTTTGGGGTGGAGAAACCAAACTGTATTGTAACTACTAAAACTCTTTGTATCACTGAACTCAAGATATTTGGATGAATGTAGCCTTGAATGAGGAGTCAAAAGATGCTTCTGACATGCACCCTTTTAAGTCAAATTGCATCACAGCTTTCAGTAGATTAATTCCCTTAGACCTCCACTTTCGGTTAAAGTCACTGTGTCCCCCACCTTCCATAATCTCCCCCTTTCCCCTCCCCCTGCAGTCTATCCTATTAATGTTTTTTGCAAAGCTTTTCCCTCTAAATAGAAATGAGTTAAATAATTTAAAAACATCTCTTCACCTAGACGATACCTGAGTGACTATTATATTGGCCTAATACATTCTCCAATTTGTCCTTTGGTAGCCGGATTCTATGGGCTGGATCACATGATAAAAATCTGTTATTTCAAACAGTGAGTTTAATCCTTCAGTCATTTCATGCAAGGCTTTTGAGTCAGCTCCTCTATTCTTTTTTTTTTATTCCCCCCTCAGGCATCCTGGCCAGTGTGGTGCATAACATCTGCAGAAACTGCATGAAACTGAAAACCTACTAACTTTATTCAATGTAAATCAAATGCCAAACCCTTATTAAAGAAGCTTTAAGGGCTAGATCATCAACCGGTGTTAATTGGTGACGCTCAACCAAGGTCTATGGAGCTACACTGAACTATACTGGTTTAGTTATTAAATATATTAAATAAGCACAGAAACAGGACTTGATTCTCTTCTCAGTTACATGGCGTAAATCACAAATTACTCCTTTGAAGTCAATAGTTACAGGAGCATGAAATAGAGTTATGGGAGAAGAAAATCCGGCCTGTGTGTTTTACATTGGGCTAGATCCACAATTCCGCCCATATTTAGGTAGTGTCTTAAAAGCTGTAGTACAGCCCAATGTGTATATATAAAGGTACAATACAGGATCTAAACACTCCTGATACTGAAGTCCATTTTAAAATGGAGATCTGCTATGCACAATACTATGCATAAGATATCTATTTTCGATATACCCATCCATATTAAAAAGCAACATGCAGTTCGGCAATAGTGACAGTATTAGTCTAAAACATATCTGCTATGCAACTAATTGGAGCTGCCCAGTAGTAATTTTAAACACACATTAAAGAACAAATTAAGACTGCATTTTAAGTAGCAGCAATTGATTGGAGCCATAAAAAATGAGTTGGTAGTGGACAAACACCCTTGTAGGTAGCATTACTAGAGTCCAAGGAGCAATTAGGGCTAGGAAGAGAATGACCCCACTTTAATAACTCCCTAGAGTTACTTCTTGCCCCAGATCAAGATTGAATAATATGGAGAAGCTTGCTTTACCTACAATACACTTAATCTATGGATAAATAACACAGCAATCTCTTGGGCTCTCAATCCCACACAATTCATCAGCATAATAGTACACTAAAAGAACATTAGATACACCTGAGTTGCTTGTTCTGTGGGCTCAGAACTGCACTTGCGAATAGAGCTGGGTGAGATTTCACCAAATTATTTCAGTACAAAAAAAAAAAAAAAATCCCCAAACCTTTCAGTGTTTCATTTTGTGTGAAAATGAAACATTTCAATTTTGTATTAGAAATTACTACTCATTTTGAAATTTCCTTTCATTTTATTTTTAAAACATTAAAAAGGCTCAAAATCAAAATGAAATTTTTGTTCTGGTTGACCCAAAACTATTTTTTGTCTTTTTTAATTAGCCAAAAATTCAAATAAATTTGTTTTCAGCTTGACCTGAAACATGTATTTTTAATGTATATAAGAACTGGCAGTAAACCAACACAATCTGTTATTCACGTAGCTCTACTTATAAATACTAACATTTTCCATAGATGATATCTAAGAGCACAAAAATTACCAGATAGCTCACTGGGAGCCATTAAAGATTAGGAACCTGACTTTCTTCTCACTTACACCTCTGAGCATCAAGAATAACTTCTCCCGGGGAATACCAAGAGAGCACAGCAGGTGTGGCTGTACCATCACATGCTGCCTCCTCTCTGTCTCACAAAACAGCAACTGCTCTTCAAACAGACCCCAGACTGAGGTAGACACAATGGTGCAGAGCCCAGACAACAGAAGCACAAAAGTTACACAGCTCCATTCCCACACTCTTCCCATCAGATTCTTGGATTTGAGATCTCTGCGACTGGTGGCAAAGCATTATCAGCAGAGAGACACCACAGATGGCACCTGCTGCTTTTGGAAGTCTTTCAGAGACTGGATTTGGTGAGCTTTGGGAAACAGAGCAAGACTTATCTGTTTAGGGATTGCCAGTGAAGCTGGATGAGAGAATATTTTAATTTCTGTGCTTTTTGTATTTTTTTAATAAGTGTGAGGGGCCCAGATGCCAACCCAGTATGTGACATTTACACAGCCTTAAATAAATAAACTTACTTCAGTTACGTATTGACACCTGCACGTTGTTATGACTTACCGAAAAGCACTATGGGCCAGATTCTATGCCCAAAGCTAGACACAGAGGCTCCTACCCACCCAGAAATCTCTGTTGCCTGCACATTCCCCTTCACTCAGAGAACCTGTGATGGGATCTCCAGAAGATCAGGATCAAGGGGGTGGAAAGGACTGTGCAAGATGTACGGTTGGGGGATGTGTATCATCAACAGCACAGAGATTCCCAGGGAAAGGTCGTCCAGGTCCTGGCTCTATTATCTATTCCACAGAGCCCTTCTGTCGTGGGGAAAGCTGGTTGTGGCCATAGAATGTCCTGATAGCCTGACTCCAATGGAGAATGATTGCCAGCCCCTACCCACAAATCTCAAACCAAACAGAGCTCTGTCACAGGAGAGAAACTGCACCTTTATTCTCACAGTTCGAGTAAATAATGAACAATGAAATGACTGACAAATCCGTCAAAGTCTCAATGATCTCATAGGATTTCATCATATGTACCGAAATAAAGGGCTGATTAGTAAGAAGTACTTCCTAGGTTATTGATTAGAGATAGAAGTAAATGATTTGTTAACAAACAGTCTTTCAGAAGAGCCAATACTTCAGAGGAATAAGTTGGACTAAACAATAATTAATAGCTGGCATCGAAAGGGGGTGTGAAGATTAAAAAAAACCCCACATTTTCAGCTAATTAACATTTTAATCTCAACATCCGTAACAGTAAAGTTTGCCTGCAACTAATTTGGTTTTTGGTTACACCAGTCATGATTTGCTTCAAGGAAAGAAAAAAAAGAGCTGGTTCACTTTACGCTAGTATTAATGAGCCTGGGGGCACTGGATTGATTGTTAAGTGTGAAAAACAAAAAACCCTCCTATTTTATTTTTTTAATCTAGCGAAATTTTGCACAGATGACTGGCCCTGCCACGTCCCTGATCCTCACTTTCATTCAGCATTGAGGTTGTATTCATGAAAATATCCCTGTCTATTTACAAACACAACTATTGCACATAGATGCATCTGACTGAATGCTTAGAATGCACAATTTGAAAGTTAGCCTTCTAGTAGTCCCTCACAATAACCATCACACTTAACAAGGTTACATCCTCAGAAAGGACATACTGGCCTCAGAATAGATTCTGCCATAGTCCACATAGAGTCCCATTAACTTTACTGGGGTTTTAGCCACAGTGCTCCACATGGGTGTTGTAATTCTAGTGTATTTTGAAAAGCATTAAGTTCTAGTTCAAGATCTAACAATTACTCCTTCTATGGACCAGAGCAAGTAATTATCCTTGTCCCCCACCCACCCACAATCTGTAGAATTGGCATAATGATTTGCCCCCCTCACTTATTTACTACCCTTTGTAAAGTCTTTTGAAGTTATATAAACACTAACTGTTACCATCTCAGGTACATTTATAGGCACTTTAAATATATATTCCAGCTATCCAAGTGTCCTGTAAATAATTCAAAATCCATTATTGTTGGGCAAAAATGGATAAATAATGTAGCAATTTTTCCAATTAAAAAAAGTTTTTTAAAAGATTTTTTTCTGACCAGTTCTGTATTCAAAGCTTTGTAAACAAAGGCCTGTTTTAGGACAGTTAGCTAGTGTATACACCGTTACACTGGATCTTGCAAAGTCCAAACCACTCTTGCCTTGATCTAGTCTTTCATATTAAAAACTAAGAAAATACATTGTTTTATTACAAACCCCAGCACGTCTCCGAGCTTAACCAAATGGCAGTCTTCATCTCAACAGAATATGTTGGTTGTTGGGAGGATGATCACAAAGCATTACATATATTCAGCACATAATTCTGGACATTGACTTGAAAGTATTTTGCATATTGTATCATTATTAACACACAATATGTAGGACATAGCATTATGAACAGAATGGAATCAGAGTGCAGTTTGTTATTTTCCTAAAAGTAAATAGCATCTGTGGGATGTCTGAAATACATAGTGCACAATGGAGATAAAGAGAACAATTGAAAAGTGCTTTTAGGAATTTTTTTAAAAATCTGTAATCATTTTTAAATGAATGTTTACAATTTTACTGGTTTCAGAGTAGCAGCCATGTTAGTCTGTATCCGCAAAAAGAACAGGAGTACTTGTGGCACCTTAGAGACTAACAAATTTATTAGAGCATAAGCTTTTGTGGGCTACAGCCCACTTCTTCGGATGCATAGAATGGAACATATATTGAGGAGATATATATACACACATACAGAGAGCATGATTATCACTTCAAAAGTTCTTTTTCACTTACTTAATTGGCCTCTCAGAGTTGGTAAGACAACTCCCACCTGTTCATGCTCTCTGTATGTGTGTATATATATCTCCTCAATATATGTTCCATTCTATGCATCCGAAGAAGTGGGCAGTAGTCCACGAAAGCTTATGCTCTAATAAATTTGTTAGTCTCTAAGGTGCCACAAGTACTCCTGTTCTTTTTACAATTTTACTGAGTTAGAAATGGCTGGACGGGAGTTTACGGAAGCTAATTAATCAACTCTGGTAATTTTTGAGGGCCCATTGTTTTGAAAATTGATCTTAATTGCTCTTTATTAACTCATTCTGCCTCCTTATTTTGAATAGTGCCACTGAAAATCAATTGGACTATAAATTAAATATGTGTAAGGGAGTAGAAAATTATAGAACAGATGTCACACATTATATGCTATTAGGAGATGCTTTTCCTTCTTTCTCCTGGAACCCTCCCCAAAATCCGAACATTTCTTGAGCCGACCTGGTTGTCCCTTTTATTCCCAGTAACAATCTCCTTGCTTCTGTTGATTCAGTCTATTGTATAATATGGTCTGTAATATTAATATGCAATATACTGTTCCACTGGTATCCAGGGGTATAATTTTGGCCCCATTGAATTCAAATGGTAAACCCCCCATCGATTCCAACAGCATCAAGATTCCACCCTAGATTTGCCTAGCTAAATAATCATCACCATATATGGAGTACTTATCACTGAATGCCTGGCACTGAGTAACTCTATGGAAGACTAAGTCTCCTGGAATCCCAATGTGTACATCAGAATGAAGGCTACTTGGTGTTCCTCCTTTCTCAGGCGCTCAGCTACTACAGTGATGAGCATGATACAAGAACAATATGAGAGACTAGATTAGACTAGACTAGGAGGAGCCAGAAAAAGAAAACTCAAAAGCAACTGAACAACAGGACGAAGGGTGAAATTGTTCCCCTGTAAGTGAAGTGGATTTTAAACAGCCTCAGATATAATCCTGATAGCATCTTAAGATGCTTAGGTTATACTTAGGAAGTACTCTCATATACAAATCTTTGCAAAATGTATTGCCTATACATGCTGTTCACAATGATATTATGAAGGGTGCAAAGTCAAATGGTCAAAAGTTAGTAAATGCAAGAATTATGCATTCATATGCAGAATTCATATGCAACTTTAATTCAGTGCCCTTGTGCGTATGCATTATGATCCACTTATAAAATATATAATAACATACTATTTTCCTCAGGTCTGTTTTGTGCACCAAATGAAACAGGGGTCCTGTGGAAAAAATAGCATTTGAACATGTAATTAAAGATTGCATCATACTGCATACTCACAAGAGGGCCAGCCCCACTCTCCTCACTTGGATCCACATCAGCTCACAGTCTCCCCACTACCTGTTCGGTCCCAGTTGGTCACCCTCTTCCATTTCCCTCCTTGTTCCAGTCTCTTTGCCCAGCCAGGCCCAGTATCTGCACCCACTCCATCTCCAAGTCCCAGTGTTCTTCTCCCTCCCCACCAGCCTCCAGTCCCAATCCTCCTCCTTCCCCACCAGACTACTTGTCCCAATCTACTTCCATGCCCTTGGTCTGGCTCTTTTTCCATCTGCATTTGAATTATACAGTTTCCTCCTCCATGTTGGCTGGGCCCAGCGAGGTGGTCATTGAGATCACAGGGGAGATAATCTCTTCTCAGTTCCAGTACCCAGATCCAGCATTGTCCCCAGCAGTCACTACAGGGAAAGTCTTGCTCAGCCCTGGGGTGGAGCATGCTCAGTGTGCATGGAATCAACAGCAAATGCTAATATCTTGGAAGTCTACTGAGCGTGTGCAAACTCCATTTTTGCAAAGGCTTATAACTTGGCTAAATGTAGACATTTTTAAGGGGATGGAAAAGGGCACATCCTTGACACAAAGGCCACCCTCTCTGGCAAATTTCAAGTCTCTGATCCAAAACATGGTGACGCCAAAGTTTCTCAAAGAAAAAGTCACCAGAATGTAACACGAGCAAAGCAACATTTTCCCCTACTTGTTCTCAGAAATGGCAGAACTGTTATAGCTGAAATTAAACTCAGCCTGAGGCAGACACCCAGCCTGGAAAATTTCAGCCCCCACAGTTAGAGTTTGGAAAAGTTATATACATTTGAAAACAAGCTCTTATGATAGGAAATGTTGGGCTATCTTAATAGGTGGTGCTACCAGTCCTGTGTATGATGCTGCCTGCTAATTTAACAAAATGCTGAGCACAAAATTGCTTTTAATAAGTAGCTGTTAAAAATGCAAAATATCAATATAAATTATATTACATCAGGCCTTTTGCCTATGATTTTCAAAAATAAGTACTTAAACGTGGATTCTTAAATTTATATTTTAAGAACCCATTTAAAAAAAAATCTTGGTATCTCAATATAACTAGATTGGGGATATTACCTATATACAATATGATTTAAACTTCTATGATCAGGTATCTAAAAGGGTGTCATGAGGAGGAGGGAGAGAACTTGTTCACCTTAGCCTCTAAGGATAGAACCAGAAACAATGGGTTTAAACTGCAGCAAGGGAGGTCTAGGTTGGACATTAGGAAAAAGTTCCTAACTGTCAGGGTGGTTAAACACTGGAACAAATTGCCTAGGGAGGTTGTGGAATCTCCGTCTCTGGAGATATTTAAGAGTAGGTTAGATAAATGTCTATCAGGGATGGTCTAGACAGTATTTGGTCCTGCCATGCGGGCAGGGGACTGGACTCGATGACCTCTCGAGGTCCCTTCCAGTCCTATAATCTATGATTCTATGATTCTATGATTCAACAGATTATAATTGAGACTTCCAAACTTGGAACATGTAAGGGCATTTCAGGCACAGCATATTTCAACGTATTGAATTTGTTCCTTTACCACAAGTGCTAGCAGAGTACTGCTTTAAAGCAAATGTTAAGAATGCTTATCCTTGAAATGTAGCCTGGGTAATAAAAATAAAGAATCTATTGTGAAGCAAAAAGAAAAATAATTCCGATTATTTCCTCTTCAGACAATTTACATTTGCTTTGGCTTTCACAATGAATATAACGCATTTCCTAGATGTCTTAGCGCTTTTAATATATTGCCTTTGGAAATGTAATAATGTGTAACATTAATAAGACATTGAAAAGAGATATGTATGCAATATAAAAAAGAAAAACTGAGTATAAGGGTTTTTTTTATTTAGCATTATACTGTGCCATGTTAACACTTTAACACTGAATGCCCTTCCTGAGATTGGTAGATGACTACATTGCAATGATGAGTGTTCCTGCATTGCCATTTGGTAAATCTTGGCAGTCGTCACAGTAGCCTATGCCAGGGCTTGTATAGTGTAGGATGTAATCTACTAAAATAGAAACACTTAAAAGTGTAACTGTTCAACTGTTCAACAGAGATGGTAACAGTTATGAACAGCAAACATCTGGTCCCATCTCTTCTTTAGCAGAGTTCCATTTATCCAAAAGAGAAAGTTTATACAGTACATGCCAGGTCACACTTGGGACTTGTCAGATAAACACTTGAAAGCTCTGTCCAAGCTCATTTGGTCTTAGTCTAGTCTCTCTTCCTCACAATTTTAACAGATTTATTTTTAACAGTTTTGGAAACCCCTGAGACTGACAGACTATAACAGCAAACTGGAATTTTCTTTCAAACTCCACACACATCTAGCCCCAAATCAATAATGATGCCAAAATGTCCCCGACTTTCTCTTTAGTCCCCCATTGTTTTAAATCCCGTTTTTACAGCCACGTGTGTATTTGCAATGAGTATGTTGTTTTGATAGTGCAATAATGCCTCCACGGTTTTATGACTTTTCATTTATAGAGTTTAGTCTTAATTGTGTACTGCATCGTCAGAGCAGCATCTGTCTGATGAGCCACCGCTACATTAGTAAGACTTACATACAGGAGATGGGCAATTTAGTTATGAATTCAGTGCACATAATTGTACAGATTTTTCTGAGCATGTAAAAATGAGACGGAACTGGAAAAATACCCACTTTTTGTTCTAGCAGTCACAATTTGGTTTGGGCATATAACCCATCTCTTGTAAATAGACAGGGATATTTTCATGAATACAACCTCAATGCTGAATGAAAGTGAGGATCAGGGATGTGGCAGGGCCAGTCATCTGTGCAAAATATCATTAGATTAAAAAAATAAAATAGGAGGGTTTTTTGTTTTTCACTTTTTAAAACCCAAACCACATTTCGGAGTAATTGTATTTTCCCCCAAAGCCTCTGACTAGCATGTCAGTTCATCGTGTTTCACAATGAGTGAATAATGTATTCAGCTCATTTACCCTCTTTGAGGGCTCGATTCTTGACTCAGTTTGTCTTCCAGCCCGAAGGGAGTTGGAATCCCTCATTATACTTTTATGTGGTCTATTTTACCTACTTTCTAGGGGTTAAATCCTGGCTCCACTGAAGTAAATGGCAAAACTGCCAGTGACATCAGTGGAGCCAGGAGTTTAGTCTATTAGTGTAGACATAAGTGGGGTACTTGCTGGCTTCCTTCCTTCCTAGAGTAGGTGAGCAGGAAAGAACAATGAATGTGCAGAGCCTGCACTCTACTCTCAGTACTCACTGGCCACAGTAGCTGGACCAGGGCAAGGAAGGTAATAGTCTTCTGTTATTTGGGCCAGTAGTAAATTACAACAAATCTAACACACACATCTTGCAGGAGAGGAATTATGACACAGAGATATGTATGTGACAATGCTTCCTGGGGCTACTCCCAGGGTTGGTGCATTTTATGCATCCTACTAGCTCCTGCACATATGTAACATCATACCCCAACTCTTTAAGCTTGTGGAAATCCCCAAGCAAATAATAATTTCCTTGAATGAATTTATCCTTTGAATATATTCAATATTTTTTGGGATGCTAAATCTCATGGAGATTAGCAAACATTTTCACAAGTACCTGGTAACTGTCTGAATGATAAAATCTAACTCTGTGATTCATGGTGAACTAAACTTGTCACATATATTCACCAGAATAATTGCCAGTTGATATTTTTTACTATTTGGCAAGCTATATGCATTGATCATGAACAAATGTTCAATACTTGACATTGAAACTGCTTTGGTTAGTTGTGATGGGTAACGTAATTTTGCTTCTCTTCCCTTAGTGGATAAGAGGAGCAAGGCATTGTTGCTAGAGTAATTGGGTTGCTGTAAAATCTAAGTGGCTGGGGTGCACGGTTTTACTTTCTTTTATTGCATTCAGAAGACATAATAATCCACATGTCAGCAGATCCATAGTTTCAAAAGATGCCATCACAACCTTACCTGATATGTTTAATTTCCTCTATGCCAGTGTACTGGGAGACCCATCCTTTGCACGTTATACCATACTGTATAAAAATATACCACTCCTGATGCAATTGTTGTACCAAATAAATCTTGATCACTTACAATTTTGTAGAAACATTTAAAAAAGAGAGTAAAAATATATACGTTTTATTATGCCACCTTTACATGTCAGAGTTTATGATATTTTGTTCATTTGAGTTTATTTCCAGTGTCTGCTACAATATCCACCTAATCCATTCATTAAATGCTAATTCTAATTTAATAAAAGTTATTCTGATAATAGTAGGTATATAGACAGTGGAGCTTCTTTCCTCTACTGTTTCTCCAGAGATGTTCTGAATGGCTCAGCAATAATTGAAGTTGTACTCTACCTCTAGTTCACAGAAAGCCACAGACCTTTAGGAACAAGGGTCATACCAATATTTATTCCCAGCAATTTCGCAGACATGACTGAGCTGAATCTCTGTGAGCCTAGTGGGCATATTAATATACACCGTACCCAATACTTTAGAAGTCCTAAAGGAAAATGTTATCTTATTCCTCATATCCTGAATTATTTTCCTTCCACAATGGCCAATTTTCTAAAGAAAAATGAATAATTGAAATACCTGTTTAGTATTAAAAATAAAGCTTTCCAGGAAAACAATATGCTGAGGGGCCAATCATGCAAACCATGCTTGGGCAAATTGAATTTGACCCCCATGGGAGTTTTGCTTCAATAAGCACTGTGAATTCAAATCCTTTTTCAGTTAATAATCTCTGGCAAAATACCAATATGTTTTCTAAAGTTATTTTATTACAGAAAGGACAACATAACACTTTGAAGTACCAAACAGTGTTTGGTCAGAATATGGTATAGCATGGACTCATTTAAGACTCATTACTACAAGGTGCAGTGCCCAGACCCTGCAAAACACTTACAATATCTTAACTGGAAGTAATTGAGACTGGTCACATGCTTAAATTTAGGCCTGTACTTCAGTGCTTTGCTGGATTAGGGCCAGAATACACAGTACCTTGCATTATTGAGCCCTGTTGTTACAACTGGGCCTACAAATTTACCCTAATAGTGAGCTCAATTGTCAAAAGTACATGAAAGTTCATAAGATGTCACAATGACTTGTAAGAACAAAGCTTGGTGTGAAAGGTACGAAAGGGAAACAGAAAGACTGATTTAGTCCAAACAAAAATATCCACTGATAACACTCAAGGACTTTTGGTAAGACCATGCTTTGTAAACAAGAAAAGAGTGGAACCAGAAATCTGTGAATCAAAATAGGTGTGTTGGAAACTAGGCCTAAATGGTGGACAAAATAATGAAGGGATGAGCTATTCTTCCCTTTGTGGGTCCTTAAAGAAAGACTTTAAGGAGAAAAATTGGCTACTGGAGTGAGCTTCACCATCATAGATGCCACCCCCACTGTCTCCTAGGACCCTGGCCTTTGACATTTGGATCCTGAGAGATGTTCTGACCACAATGGGTCAGAGAGGGACACAGATAGCATTGCCACCTCTTCTGGCTCCAGCTGAATCCCAACCCTAACTGGGATGAAATGAGATCAGACTTAACAACAACAAATCCAGCCCTCTGTGACACTCTGTACCTCAAAATAGCACCTTGGAACTCCCATATTCACCACTGTCATACAATTATGATATATTTTGTACAAAGCATGCTTTGTGAGATATCATTTTAAAAGTCTTGCTCTGTTGAATTGTATGTGCTATCATTATAAGTGAAGTTATGAAGTACTGATATATATTTTACTGAAATATATTCTGAGATTGGGAACACCCACAACCAGCCTCTCGGTTACAACAAAGGAGTAGCCATCCATAGCCAGACAGTGTTAATGGCTCATTAACACACAATCCACTATCGCAGAGACTTCTCTGAGAAGACACATACACCATGGGGGTGGGCTAAGGCACGTCACAGCAAATATGGAAGAAAGTATAAAAGAGAGACAGCAATACCACCACTTGGTCCCCGTCCCCCACCCCTGCCATCTCAACACCTGGAAGCACATCTGGAAGACAAAGAGCTTTGAACTGGGGAAATTTGGTCCCAGGCTGGAAGGTAGTCACAGCCTGTACAGAGGAACTGTAACCTGCTTGTACTATCTGTCAGGGTGAAAAAAGTGGTTTGATTCAACTCTGGCTTAGACTAAAATTTAGGATTTAGAATGCGTATTTACATTTTAATTTTCATAAGGTAATTATCTCTGACCTTTATGTCTACCACTTCTAATCACTTAAAATCTATCTTTCTGTAGTTAGTAAATCTGTTTTATATTTCACCTAAAACAGTGCTTGGGAAATCTCAGCTCATACAACAAAGGCTAGTGTATGCCCATTCTAGACTGAGCGAGTCGCAAAGTTGGTAATGAGTTTACACTGGCCAGGCTTCTGACCAATGCAAGATGGTACAGTTCTGGGGTGCAAAATTGGCTGAAGCCTCCCTATTGATGGTTCACGAGTGGCTGGGGGATCACTGGATATGTGGATGTCTGTGTAAGTGCAGTAGCTGTCAGAGGCTTGTAACTTGACATCAGCAACACTCTGTGAGAGGCAGCCGAGGTTGCTGGGTTCGGAGGGCTCAGGGGTCCCAAATCCAGGTTGCACCCGGGGACCCATCACAACATCTCAAATAAATTCTTCTCTTTTCTCTTAGAGAAGAGCCAGTTACTTACCTGTAACTGCAGGTTCTTCAGGTGTGCTCCCTATTTGTATTCCAAATGTGGGTGCACATGTGCGCCATGCACCAGAGCCAGAAGTTTTCAATAGCAGTGTCCATTGACCCAGGCGTCGTACATTGCCTTGTACTCCAAGTGAGATTATAAGAGGTTGTGCAGGGTGATGCTCCTTTAGTCACTTTCTTACCGCTGAGTAGCGCAGTCTGCAGCAGAGGGGACAGTGGGCTGATATTGGAATACAGATAGGGGCCACACATCTTGAAGAACTTCCAGTTAAAGGTAAGTAGCCTCCTCTTCTTCTTTGAGTGATGCATTCCAAACACAGGTGAACATCAAGCAGTGATCAGCTTGGAGGCAAGTGCAAGGATGCAAGAGGTATTGCCTTCTGCAGGACTGCACAGCCCATGACCATGTCTTCTGCCACTCCCTAAGTGATGGCATAATGAGCGGTGAAGGTATGCATGGAGCGCCAGGTTGCCACCTGGCATATGTGATGCCAGAGAACGTCCACCAAGGAGGCAGAGGTGGCAGAATGTGCCCGCGTGGAGTGGGCCAGGCAGCAGGGTGTTAGATTGCTCATAGCGCTCTGTGATGCATATAGAGACTCACTTTGATATACGCTGTGAAGAGAGGGCTTGGCCCTGAGACCTCACCACAATGGCGATGAAAAGTTGTGGAGAGGCACGAAAGGGGCAGATTCTGTCAGGGTAGAATGCAAATGCATGGCCAATGTCCAGTAAGTGCAGTGTCCTGTCTGCCAGAGTGGGGTGCAGCTTATGATGGAAGAGTGGGAGATAGATGAACTGGTTGAGGTAAAATGCTGCAATGCCCGTGAGAGCACTTACAGCCCTCTTGTTTGGACTTGTCCTATGCCAGTGGTACCATCGGATCTGGGCAGGAGGCGGTGGGTGGGGCACCATCAGTACCATTGGTCCAGGATCAGACCCCCCATGCAGCTGGAGAGCCTCCTCCATGAGGATCTTCCAGACTTGTAAAAGATGAGCCTCACAGATCCATGGGGGAAAGGACGTGAAGATCTCACATTGTGCAGTGAGATGCGCCTCCTCCAAGCAGTACAAGCAGCGGCATTGCTCATCGGTCACTGAGAACGAGCGAGGGCAGGATGCACGGTTTTTGAACCCGGGAACAAGGGGCATAGTCCCCCAATAAAGTCGGGGCAGGCCCTGAGTGGGCAAGACCGACTACACTAACCAACTATGAACTAGCTACACAACTAAGAAAGGTAAAGTAGCTAACTATATACAATGGACAAAGCGTTCTCATAGTCAGACTATGAGTACAGAGTAAAGAGGATTTCAACGCCAACCATATGGTGGGAAGAGGCAACTGAAGGAGCATCGCCCCTCAGAGCCTCTTATAACCTCATCTGAAGCACGAGGTAACGTACCACACATGTACGGGTCAACAGACACTGCTACTGAAAACTTCTGCCTCTGGTACATGGCGCACATGCACATCCAGGTTTGGAATACATATAGGTAGTGATGAGCTCCCAAAATCTTAAGAACCGGTTCCCTACTGGGTCCTCAGTGGCACTTAGGCACATGGGGCTTGTACTCACCGCACGGTTCCCTACCGGGTCTTCGGCTGCACTTTGGCGACGGGCGGGGGGGTCTTCACTCACTCCGGGTGAAGTACCTGCTGCCGAAATGCCACTGAAAACCCGGAGCGAGTGAGGACACCCCACCGCCACTGAAGTGCCACCGAGGACCCAGTAGGGAACCGTGCGGTGAGTACAAGCCCCACGTGCCTGTTTCCCCCCCATCCGACCCCAACACATGTCCTGCCCCCGACTGCCCCCCTCAGAGCCCGCAACCCATCAATCCCCCCCTGCTTCTTGTCCCCTGACCAACCCCTACCAAGACCCCCCACCCTAACTGCCCCCCAGGACCCCACCCCCTACCCAACTCGCCCCGCTACCTGTCCCCCGTCTGCCCGAACCCCATCCGCCACCACCCCGACAGACCTCCGAAACTCTCATGCCTACCCAACCCATCCGTTTCCCATCCCCTGACTGCCCCCCCAGAGCCTCTGCCCCCTCTAACTGCTCCCTGGCCCTTATCCAACCCCTCCTTCCAGCCCCGGCCTGGCCCCCTTACCATGCTGCTCTGTAAGGATGCCACGCAGCTGCTGGAGCTCACAGCCCGACCCATGCTGCTCAAAGCAGCAGGAGCTGCAGAACTGCCCAGAGCACTGGCGCCGGAGGCGCGGTGCACTGGGGCTCTGTGAGGGGGGGGGAAGTGGGGGAGGGGCCAGGGAAGCCTCCCCAGCTGAGAGCTCTGGCGGTCCAGGCAGGACGGTCCCGCGGGCTGGATGTGCCCGCAGCCTGGAGTTTGCTCATCCGCCCGCCCCTTTAGGAATCAGTTCTACACCGGCTTCTAAACTTAACAACTGGTTCTTGCGAACCAGTGCGAACCGGCTCCAGCTCACCACTGCATATAGGACCATCACTCGAAGAACAGTTATTACCCACCTTTGATACCATCTAACACACTCTCAAACAAGAGGGTTTTTCCCTCTAAAAACCATTTCCAGCTAAAGGGAAATGTAACAAAGGATGTTATTATAATGAATTCTTATTCAATACATTTCAAAACCTTTAACTGTTTTTCTTTATCTTTAATAACAGGGTAAAATGATTTCTGATGTTTGACAGACTGAGTTCTCTGTATACTGAATCCCAGAGCTTGTTTAACACCATTTAATGTTGGACAGTGACTGGGTTATGTTAACATCATTGAGCCCGCATATTCCATCTAAATTAATACAACAGACCTTCGGGCTTGATCCAAAACCCATTGAAGTAAATGGATCTGGCCCTAGGTTTGTTGCTCTACAACGGATGTGACCTTTAGCTAAAGGATAGGCTGAGATCTTTGTAAATTCATAATAGGATTGAAATGTGCACTAGGTTTAGCACCATTTAAAAATAGTTTATATTAACATTATACTAAAGTGTTCACCGTAATCATTTTTCGGGTTAAATCTTTGGGTATCATATTTAGCACTGTTTACAATACAGAAACTAATTAGCTATCTAACTTTTTAATGTAATAAATGTAAAACCTAGTTAATCTTGTTTGGATGCATTTTTCTTCCATCCGATATTACCATCTCCAATTTATATTTCTGTCAGTCTTGCATTATGAAATAATGTCCTTCAATCCAAGGGGAAAAAAATAATAATGGAGATATCCTATCTCCTAGAACTGGAAGGGATCTTGAAGGTTATCTAGTCCAGCCCCCTGCCTTCACTAGCAGGACCAAGTAGTGATTTTGCCCCAGACTCCTAAGTGGCCCCCTCAAGGATATTGAACTCACAACCCTTGGTTTAGCAGGCCAATGCTCAAACCACTGAGCTATCCCTCTGCATAAGGAGCTGAGATGCTGAGTATATTCTTATTTCTTCATATAAATCGAGCGTTGACTCCGTGCTGCAGCTTTTGTGGGCATTGCCAAGCAACATAGGAGCAAATAGCCTGTATCCCAAAGAACCACTGTGACCAGGGTATCCTGTTATCACTTTGCCAAGCAGTAGCAGAACTTGCGGCCCTGCAAGCCACTTTTGTGTTCGGGGCAGACATTGGTGATGTGGAATCATGTATTTTCTTAGTGTACCTTGTTTACTTACAAAGTGTTCACACATATAGCTTCCTTAAAACACTGCATACAGGCACTCCTTTTGCAAAACCTCAAGTAAGGAACCTCTGATATCCCCAGAAACAACTGTCTTGTATCGCAGTCCCACTCTAACTAGTCTCCCTGCTTCACAGTGCCCTTTTCCTGACCCAGTCCCCAGAAATCCTGAGTCCATGTCAGCACTCCAAGATCACATGGCCTGGGCATGTACTCTGCAACACAGAAGAAACCTCAGTGAGTCAAATGCAAGACAAAGGAAAGTGCTTTAACCCACACTGTATGCATAATCAATCTGGGTTCAATTACTGATTGAAGTAACGGATGAATTAGTTGGTGTTGGTCCTGCTTCGAGCAGGGGGTTGGACTAGATGACCTCGTGAGGTCTCTTCCAACCCTAATATTCTCTGATTCTACTGCGTGGCGTCTAACTCTTTTGGCCGTTTCATCCTGGGTGCTTATACACGGACAATGTACAGTGTACTAACCATTAGCACCTTTTTCCATAACAATATTATGAACTAGAGAAAATGGGTGTGAACCCAATTCTGGATTCAAACGCCCTTGAACTTTAGGATAAGTGAAATCAAATCTTTAAATTCTGTTTAGAACACAAAAACCGCAAAATATTTGATCAACCATGATACAGTGAGAATGTGATTACAAAGCTGCTCTGAAAAAGCAGTGTTCTCTTCAAAAGATCCTCTCCCTGGTTGTGTTCAGACTTGCTGCCATGAGTGACAGATCTGAGTGTTTACTAATTTATACCCATTAGTCCTGAAGAACCAAACACAGCTAAGAGAGAGGGAGCTGGATTCTGTACTTATGCATCAACTGAGTTGTTAACTATATTACCGTAGCAGAAGCTTTTTGCCCTTTAAGGATACTATGAGGACAATGTTCTCATTCTTGTGTCTCAGATTCCAAGGGTGAAACAAGATGGGAATCCCCTAGCTGTAAGCAGGGCCGGCTCCAGGGTTTTGGCCGCCCTAAGCAGCCAAAAAAGCTGCGATCGCGATCTGCGGCAGCAATTCGGCGGAAAGTCCTTCGCTCCGAGCAGGAGTGAGGGACCATCCACCGAATTGCCGCCGAATAGCTGGACCTGCCGCCCCTCTTCGGAGTGGCCGCCCCAAGCACCTGCTTGCCAAGCTCATGCCTGGAGCCAGCCCTGGCTGTAAGATCTGTATCCATCCAGGTCACCATTTCAGGACTGCACTTAATCATACACTCAAGGGCCATCCTGAATAGATTTTCTGAATTGGGGCCAATGTAGCTGTAACAGCTGCTAGTGTGCAAGATCTCTCCTCTCCTTGCAGACACTGCTCCTCACTAACTGTCACTCCCCATGGTGCCCAGAACCTCCCGCTTAGTTCCTGAAGCCTATGAGAACAAGTGATGCCAACAAAAGCCAACACATGTAAACATTTGATAAATTAACACCAAGGTTTGGGATAATTGAAATCCCAGGGAAATACATCAATTCAAGTAGCATCCTTCCATCCCCACTGATATCTGGGAGGGTTAAAATATTAGAGCTAGAAGAGTTCAGCCCTGTCTTGTGGATGAATGAGAAGTGAAGAGTGAAACTGAGGTGTGACGAGATCTTCAGAGAAATAGAACTACAGATAAGTAATATTCCCTAATCAGTGAGGATGTGAGTTGGAGAGAATCCATCTTCACTTTCTAATCTCACGCTGACTTCACAGTGTTGGTAGTTGGGGGAGGGGGAAGAGTCCTTTTGTTTGTCAAATTGAACAAATTTTATGTAAGAGACAGCAAGAGACAAAAAAGCATGCTGACATCTTTGGTTGCTTTTCAGTGCAACTATAAACCATACTTCAAAACAAAAAAGAAAAAACAACAACCATGCAGTTAAAATAATAAATATCTATCTTATCACAGTTTTGCACTTAACATTTGCTTTTTACAGACTTTGGTTTTTATTTCCTTTTTTTTTTAAATCAGAAAATGAGAAATACAATAGTGAGATTAAATGAATTAACAATCATTACCAGTTTAGACTAGTTCCAGAAATCATGCACACCACAAAAATGTTTTCAGGACATTGTCATTTGCATTAAATAATTTAATGATGCAGTTTCACTGATAACTTCCTTGGCACAGTTAGTAATGGACATAATGTCAGTACAAATCAGTTCTAACAAGGTGCTGTCTGATAAGACTTGAGAATAAAGGAACACTGTTCCTGGGCTGTTAGTCCTGGGGTGTTTAAACTGCATTAAAACCATCCTTCATATCTTCATATCACAGTAGAACAATAGCCTACCATGAAATTCTAGTCATGTCCACAGCATCTTTGGGTGTCGACTCAATCTAGACAAATTCTTCATCATGCAAGTCTGGTTTTAGATACAACCAAAGAAGGTGAAATAAAGCTTATAATTCCCCCCCCCCCCGCATGAATTTTATCCTTTAGGATAAAAAAATTACACATTTAAGTAATCCACTTCTGCATTTCAATATTAATAACTTCTGCAGTTACTCAAATAATTATTTTGACAAACTGTTTATAACCTGAATATTGCAGAATGGTAGATGCTGTCTCATAAGGATTGGGAACTTTGGGCAGGAGACCACAGGCTCTCTGACAAATAAAACTGATGCACAGAACTGCAAAAATGTTTTCTGTTTCAGGATTTCGAGTAAACCTAGGCACAATTGTGCTTTTGCACCAAATTCTTTCAATAGTTGCAATCTCTCTCATAGCCCATAAAGTTCTAATGAAAAAATGAAATGCTGAGTTTCACTTTCCTTGCTGCATTTCTCCATTGCACTGCACTCAGGTCAGATTGCCCATCCAGGAACATGATTTGGATGGCAACAAGATGGCTGAGGCTAAACCCAGACAAGTCCAAGATAATGTAACCTGGCTGGGGGATAGGAAGGAATAACGTAGATGACATTGGTTTTATCAATAAGGTGTATTCCCACTTCCGGTTATTCAGGTTCACAAGCTAGTGGGCTTGCTTTTGGATCCCTAAATCACTTCAATTATTTTTGAATGGCCTCGATATTGTAAGCTTTTCTTTTTGGATGTAAGACTTCACACCAGCTATTTTTGCTTTTGTCACCAGAATGGATTGTTGCAGTGTCCTCCACATGGAGTCACCTGAAAAATACGGTTAATACAAAATGCAGCGGCTCTCTTGCTTCTTGGTACTTCTCTCAGGGAGCAATACATCTATGCACCATGAGCTTCACTGGCTTCCAGTTCATTTCCAGGTATAGTGTAAGGTGTTGTGTTCAGCCTTTGACGCTCTAAAAATGGTTCAGGTCCTGGGTACGTCAGACTGCCCCCCACCCTGTGATACCGGGTGGAAATTTCAGAGGATTTCAGAGGAAATCAGCTGAGGCACTTGACTTAGAATCATAGAATATCAGGGTTGGAAGGGACCTCAGGAGATCATCTAGTTTAACCCCCTGCTCAAAGCAGGACCAATCCCCAGACAGATTTTTGGCCCAGATCCCTAAATGGCCCCCTCAAGGATTGAGCTGACAACCCTGGGTTTAGCAGGCCAATGCTCAAACCACTGAGCTATCCCTCCTGTTCATTGGTGCCTGCTTTAATCAGGAAGAGTCTGGAGGCAGGGCTTTCATGGAAGGGACTTTAGCCCTTGTGCTCCACTAAACCATGAGGAGAAGACAGATACTCCACTGATGTAAATAAGCATTGACGTCAAATTTGCTGCACTGATTTACACCAACTGATGGTCTTGCCTCACCATTGTTGACCTGCAAGTCATGCTACAAAGCTCATCTTTTCTCTCAGGATTATTTTTTGACTGGGATGTACTGGATGAAGGCATAAAAGTAGTGTGGTAGGGCTGAGAGGATTGAATGTTTCAGACATTGATTTTTATCTCTTTGCTCTATTACTTAGTTTTGCATATGCTCAAAAGGTCGCATTGTAGAATAAATTGCAACGAATACATAAATGGATATTTAGAACAATATAGTACTTAAAACATAAATGTAATAGACTAAGCTCATCTTTATTGTACCCCCATTAATTTTAATGGTGTTACAGAAGGGATGAATTTGGCCCACTATATTTAATGTATTTTTAAATGCTGCCAATTTGATACAATGTGTTGAGTGGTATTTAATTAGCTCAATTCTGTGCACATGTACAATGAAGAATATTTAATCAAATATTCCATATTGGAAATATATTTTTGTCTCTATGGGTTCTTCTCACAGTGATGCATAAGTGGCTTATTAAATGCTTACAACGTCTCGACATTTTTACAGCTGTTTTCCTTTCACAATGGAAAGTAACCCTGGCTTTACTAGATTTTGGAGTTCACGTGAGTAAACTCCCACTAAGTACACCAATACTTCTTTACAATCTGTTTTAAATACATTTATTGCCAGTCTCAAGGCTCAGAACTAAATAGACTGGTGGCTAGATGGAATACAGTGTTTGCATACTTTGCCTCTTATCATCTGCAGACACAGTGCAGAGATTACCTGCAAATGGGAAAGGAAGGACAGGGGAAAAAAATGCAATTGCTGTTGTGTAGTATTTGAGCAGACAGTTGCAATTACCTTTCTAATGAGTTTGGACAGAGCCTGAGAAGAGATAGGTGGTGTGTACTGTATAGGGTGGAATGGAATTCTCATAGACAGTCATTCTGAACTCCTTTGAGCCTCTTTTATTATTGCAGGAAATTTTTCTTTTTCTATTTGCATCAAAATGCTTACTCCAATGACCTGTTCTTGTTCAGCCTGGATCTAATTTTAATGCACCTTCTTCCCAAATTCAAAGGTCTGTACGAACTGGCTTGTATTGTCCACACAGTTTCCCGGTAATTTTATGACAAGAGTGATTAGAATTCTGGGGGGGAAATACGTTTTGAATATAATTGCATTTTCACATGAGTACTTTGTCACTCATTGCTCTATTATTCACCACTTTCTGTATGGAAAAAAATGAATAGATATGCTGAGCTTGTTGTAAAGAAGTATGAGGTTGTAGGATAAATCTGGATTTGTGAGTTGCTGTGAAAAATACTTATGGAAACAATAAGATGAAATATGAACTGTAAATGATTTTTGAATTAGTGCAGATATATGAGTAAGTAAAATGTGTTACTAATAATATGATGCTTTATTCAGTACATGCAGGTCAAAGCAAAAGTGATACTTATTCCCTCTCCTCCCCATTTGCAAGGTGCTGAATTGAAAATGCTTGGTGGACAGATAACAGTAACAGATTATTACAAAAATAAGTATTTCTTTTGTCTTTATAAAAGAACTGTATTTCCCATTTGTTTTTATAATCCACTGCCATTGGGAAGAGCAATAGAAACATAGATAGACAGATTGTTCAGGACAGACCTCAATTTATTTTTTACATATATATAGAGAGATTATCTTATATGTATAAAGTCAAGATATACATCTTTACAGCACTGTGATGTCAGAGTGCTACTTATCATCTTTAGCTTTAAGTTGTTCTATGTTAGTTTAGACCATACTTCTTTGTATCTATAGACTAGAAGATGATAAACTATCATCAAGATATAGGAATTTGAGGATGAATATGATTGCCTATACAGAGATTTAAGTCAATATGACCATGTACTTTTGAGTTCAAAGCACCCAACACAATTTCCCCATCAAAGTGAAAAATACATCATAAGCCCTCCAATGGCTAATGGATTTGCAGTTCCAGTGCTTCTGGGGTTTTCATTATAACACAAAACCTAGTTAGAACGTGTAGGTTCTTGGAAGCCATGTGGGAAGGCAGCTGTTTTTTCTTGGTAGGGCTGTAGCAAAACATCAGTATTTCTGATTGATCTATTCATTAGAAGCAGATAGGCGTGGCTACCCTGATAACCTAGTGCCACAGCCTTGATTAGCCACTGTAAATTGTTTTTATTTGAGTGAGCTTATTATTGGATGCAACAGTATTCTGCTAAAATAATGAGGCCATTTATGGTTAAGAAGAAATTAACATGCTAACGAGATGTTTTCTTACACCCCTCTCACACCAGATATGTGTATGTACCTACATGCACACAGTTCAGGTTTCAAAGATTTCTGCACTGGCTTTTAAGCATCAAACATGGGAGTAGTCCCTATGTCCAATTTCACAGTAGGAGGAGAAACCCCCTTACAGAATCAAAGAGTAATTTGTGTTAGGGAACCAGGTAGTGAAAATGTGATGGCATAGGGTTGTTTGTATTACTACAATGACACTTTGCATGATTATTGACTGGAAAATCTGGAATAGATTCAGAAATAAGAAACAGATCAACAATTTTTATGAATATATTAAGATATCAGAATGTTTCTGTAGGCATGGAAGAACCTATTCCAACTTTATTTGGCATCATCTGCCCAATAGCTTTGATAAGGTATTCTGTGTATGATTATAGTTATATGTTAGTATAATACTACACAAACACAAAATAAAAAAAATGTAAATGCATTGTTGCTTCCCTTTAGGTTTCTTTAGCAGTCTTTGCTAGGAAAAGACTAGCACTGTGAACAGAACACCATATTCCTGCCCATTATAACTAAACAGAAAAGTAATTACTTAATTATATTTTCATATTCATAGTTTATAAAAGCAAAAGCCACCTCTGGGTCAGGTATTTCCTGTCAATCACTGGATAAAGAACACAGCAGTGTAAATAATTCACAGCAAATAATTTGCTCAATGATCTTAGTCTCTTGTGCTCCTCATGAATATGTCATTCCAATGTAACTGTGATAAAGCTTTATACTTAGACATTCGGGATTAGACTAGATCCAAAGCCCACTGACATCATTAAAAACACTACCAGGGACTTCGGATCAGACCAACACTGTGCACGTAGTCTGGAGATTCACAGCAGTTAGATGAGTAAATTGGGTGATACAGGACAGTTGGTAATTATTTGGGGCCTTAACGCTTCTAGACTTAAAAAAACCACGTATCACAAGTTCACAGTTTAAACATTAAGGGTAGTGTGTCTGGCACCACTGGTGCACAAGAAAGTGGGGAAGAGAAGGAACAAGGAGTCTCCATCCCCAATGGGGCACAGGAGTGGAGGCCAGCCACAACGTGACTGCAGACATCAGGGTTTGGACCAAGTGAATAAAGACAGTTTAATTACTTTTCTAAAACAGGTGCTATGGAATAAGGGAAAGGCCATCGTTCACTGCAGAACTGCTGAACTGGAGGGATTTGGGGTGAGTGCACTCTGCACAAAGTTTGCAGATTTCCCACTAAATCAGACAAGGTTGTCCTTTTGGCTCCTGCTACAGCACTAGGCTTTCATCACCCTGGCACCAGCTGCAAATTCAAGTCATAATCCAGCTCGATTATCAAATTCTGACTGCATGACACAAACCATTGGAATCCTTCCAAGAAGCAGGTATACACTAACTTAGACAAGTTGAGTGTCTTCAAGTTGCCAGGGCCTGATGAAATACATCCTAGAATACTCAAGGAGGTGACTGAAGAGATATCTGAGCCATTAACCATTATCTTTGAAAAGTCATGGATGGGAGAGATTCCAGAGGACTGGAAAAGTGCAAAGATAATGCCAATCTATAAAAAGGAAAATAAGGACAACCCAGGAAAATACAGACCAGTCATCTTAAATTCAGTATGCAGAAAGATAAGATAATGGGGTAAATAATTAAGCAATCAAGTTGCAAAGACCTAGAAGCTAATAAGGTGATAAGCAACAGTCAGCATGCATTTGCTGAGAAAAAAATCATGTCAAACCAACCTAGCAGCTTTCTTTGACAGGGTAACAAGCCTTGTGGATAGGGGGAAGCAGTAGATGTGGTATATCTTAACTTTAGTGAGGCTTTTGATTCTGTCTTGCATGACCTTCTCATGAACAAGAGAAATACAACCTAGATAGAGCTACTATAATGTGGGTGCATAACCGGTTGGAAAACCATTTCCAGAGAATAATTATCAGTGGTTCACAGTTATGCTGGAAGGGCATATCAAGTGGGATCTGGCAGGGATCAGTTCTGGGTCTGGTTCTGTTCAATATCTTCATCAGTGATTTACATAATGGCATAAACACAGGAAGTACACTTATAAAGTTTGTGGATGATACCAAGCTGGGAGGGGTTGAAAATGCTTTGAAGGTTAGGATTAAAATTCAAAATGATCTGTACAAACCGGAGAAATGGTCTGAAGTATATAGGATGAAATTCAATAAGGACAAATACAAAGTACTCCACTTAGGAAGGAACAATCAGTTGCACACACAAAATTGAAAATGACTGCCTAGGAAGAAATACCGCAGAAAAAGATCTGGGGGTCATAGTGGATCACAAGCTAACTATGAGTCAACAATGTAACACTGTTGCAAAAAAAAAGCAAACATCATTCTGGGATGCATTAGCAGGAATGCTTTAAGCAAGACATGAGAAGTAGTTCTTCCAGGCTGATTAGGCCTCAATTGGAGTATTGCGTCTAGTTCTGGGTGCTGCATTTCTGGAAAGAGGTGGACAAATTGGAGAAAGTCCAGAGAAGAGCAACAAAAGTGATCAAAGGTCTGGAGAAAATCACCTATGAGGGAAGACTTAAAAAACTGATTTTGTTTAGTCCGGAGAAGAGAAGACCGAGAGGGGACATGATAACCGTTTTCAAGTACATAAAAGGTTGTTATAAGCAGGAGGGAGAAAAATCGTACTTCTTAACTTCTAAGGATAGGATAAGCAGCAATGGGCTTAAATTGCAGGAAGGGCGTATTAGGTTGGACATTAGAAAAAACTTCCTAACTGTCAGGGTGGTTAAGCACTGGAATAAATTGCTTAGGGAAGTTGTGGAATCTCCATCATTGGAAGTTTGTAAGAGCAGGTTAGATAAACACCTGTCGGGGTGGTCTAGATAATACTTAGTCCTGCCATGAGTGCAGGGGACTGACCTAGATGACCGCTCGAGGTCCCTTCCAGTCCTGTGATTCTCTATTATTAATAAGTGCCTTTGTATCACTAATATCAGCCCAAAACAGGGCTGGGTTTTGAGCCCTGCTCAATTCTCCCCCCAGTTCAATCAGAGCTTCCACACAACAAATCTTAGCTAAGAAGGGAGAATAGGTTCCACTAGTGAAATATGGCTATGAATGCATGTTCCACACCTGCTGCCTACCAAGTCCTACTGGAGTAACCATCTATGGCACAGGTGATGGAGGACCTGTAATGGTATAGATGCACTGAGGTGGAAGGTAGCCCATAGCAGACAAATCTCACCCATTGCATCCCCTCCTACTCATAGATTTTAGAACATACATCTGTGCACATCATCACCAGAATTTGCCCCATATGTATTTTTATTCTCTGCCAGAGTAAGTATATTAAACGTTCCAGAGAAGTCTGACCATTCGTAAGCATTTCCTGTGTAGACTATTGCTCCTCCAGATTTCCACTGAAAAGCAAATAAATAAATAAAAAGGCT
The DNA here is from genome assembly GCF_011386835.1 of Chrysemys picta bellii. NCBI lineage: Eukaryota > Metazoa > Chordata > Testudines > Emydidae > Chrysemys > Chrysemys picta. Next base: position 115,669,499 of record NC_088796.1, read on the forward strand.
TGCAATGAAGTATATTTTTTCCAGTATTTACTCTCTTCTTGGCTATTTATTCTTGCTCAGTAACATAACCTAACTTTCTGGAGTGATAAGGACAGGTATTCCCAATGGGTTTTAAAAAAACAAACCAACAAAAAAGCACAGAAATGTCCTCTGTATGGGTCATATATCAGACACATCAATTTACACAGAGGAAGGGGTAAATGAAGGGATTGTTCCTCCAGGAGGTGTTTGTAATTTTTGATAACATTGGTATAAGATGATTCAAAAATGAAAGAGCAAACAGGTGTCTATGTTCGTAATGATAGTACTCGATTCTGAAATGAAACACAGCAGGTAGAGAAATCCTTCTTAGTTTTCAAATGGTAGTACAAAATTCTGTGCACTACGCAGTTTCTAATGCTCTTTTGCTGATAAACATGTTGTACCAGTATTGAAAAAATGAACTAGAAGGGGATTAGTATTGGACTATAACACATAACCTTATTTTGAACATCTTCTGAGAGCTAATGACTTAATACCCCTTCCCACTTCTTTCCCCAAATCTTCAGCAGCTGCTACTACAAAAGTCTTTTAGATGGTAAGATTGCATCAAATGACCACTTACCTCCTATCAAATCCTAAAACAATGATTTGCCAAGTGTTCTATGATTATTCAAACTGCCTATTATCCACAAGTTATATGCTCATTACTACAAATGTTTATATATGACATGCACAAGTGCAGTATGTGGACACACACGGTGTCACTTATAGTAAGGCACTAACATTTCAGAAGCTAATAACCCAGGACTCAGAAGAGGAAGTACTGGCCAGTGAACTAAATAATAGAGAAATGGGGATAATTGTTATCACAGTGCCTAGGGGAAAAAATCTTACCCTGCTTTCTAAATGTATTCAGGCTAGGGGATTAGGTGATTATATTTAGTGATAGTAAATTCGTGAGACAAGGGCCTGCCACAAGCAATGTCTTGACCTGCAGCAAATCCGACAGAGACAGTTGATTAGGATGTGAGGCCTCTTCAGGGTATGTGAAAAGTAAGCAGTAGATGAACATCACCCAGTTGGCACACAATGCACAGCACAGCTGCAATATACTCTCATCTGGTTCTTTTGTAGTTAGTCTGAGTTGCAGCTCATTTCATTAGTGGTAACTCAAGATATACTCAGTCATGGCAAGATATGCATCACAGAGGAAAGAAGCATTGCCTTGCAACCTACAAGGATGAAAGACATTGTCACTCCCCACTGCTGCTATCAGGAAATCCAGGAGCACAAATTAATCTAGAAGGATGAAGAGATTGTGGAATCCTCTGACAGGGAATGATGGACAACCTTGATAAAGTGGATGGCCATAGAGTTCACTAGCTCCTCTCTATCCTTCCCCAATCAGTCATCACCACCTCTATCATGAGTTTATCATGACTTTAAGCCAAATGGTCTTCATCTATGTAAGATGATGAAGAGCAAAGAAAGAAGAGTTACAGAAGATAGTGTAATTAATCAGCGATAAAACAATGTGCGGTAAATTGCTCATAATTAATTAAATGTTCAATTTTGTCTCAATGAATTGTTTGAAAACAGAGAAATTCTCAAATTCATTATCTGAAAGTTTGTCACGAAAGCCATAATGGAATGTATTTCCCTATGTGAATCATTTACAAATGGGCTGTGGAGAATATTTGAATTTCAAAATGCATGCTGTGTTGATAAATCATGCAGGGCCGGCTTTAAGCACCGCTGTCTTCGGCGGCAGCTCAATCATTGCCGCGGAGGAAGGACCCTCCGCTGAAATGCCGAAGACAGCGGCAATGATTGAGCTGCCACCACCGACAGTGCCGGGACTTCGACGGCAGCTCAATTGGCTGCCGGTGCCTTCGGCGGCACTTCGGTGGAAGGTCCTTCCTCTGCGGCAGCGACTGAGCTGCCGCCAAAGACAGTGGCGGGACTTCGGCAGCAGCTCCTTCGGGATGTTGCGGGGCCCGATTTTGGGGAATCGGCTGAATCATCCTAAAGCCGGTCCTGAAATCATGCTATTGTTTATTTTCCTTGACTGGGATACTTATTTGTATTATGGTAGCATCTGAGGCTACAACTCGGAGAGAAGCCCCTTTGCGCTACATATTTTATATACAATACAAACACACAATGGGTTCCTCTTCCAGAGAGCTTGCAATCTATATAGACATGATGAAGGATGGGAATGGAAAGAGAAGCATACAGCGGTTTAGTGACTTGCCCATGGTTGCAGAGAAGGTCAGTGGCAGAAACAAGACCAGATCACAGGTCTCCTGACTCCTACTCCAGGACTCGCTCATTCAACCTTGGTAAAAAGAATAGGAGTACTTGTGGCACCTTAGAGACTAACAAATTTATTAGAGCATAAGCTTTCGTGGACTACAGCCCACTTCTTTGGATGCATATAGAGTGAAACATATATTGAAGAGATATATATACAACCTTGGTGACTCTCAAATCAAAAATATTGAATATGCAATTCAAGATTTGTTTTTAGAAAATCAGAGAGCACTAGTGCTTAATTAACGTTTCATGAGTATTCATATTAGTAAAGTTTAGATGAAATTTAAAAGGTTAGGGCAGAACTAACTTGAAAAGGTCATGAGCATTTGGAATTTGAACAAATATTTTTTGAAAAATGTTTTCCTTTTTTTTTTGCTCAACTCCATAAATAACCATGTCTGGAACAGATGATTGATACGGCATACAACACAGAATGAATGCCCTTTTACTTTAAAAGAGGGAGAGAAATTGCTCTAAAAGGTCTGAATGTATCTGTATTTCTCTTATTCATCCAAAATTTTAAGCAGTCAGCTAACAGCACTAACTAGAAGTATGAAATTGACATTAAAATTATGCTAAGATGTATATTTAAAAAAGAGAGAAATGAGATGAAGAAAAGTAAAACACTGGGCCAGATTCTCAGCGACTGTAAATTGCTCCATTCACTTGAGTTGAGCAATGCTGATTTACACCAGCTGAGAATCTGGCCCAAAGTTACAACAAAAGTTGGAACTAGGGAAAGTAAACAAAGAGGTTGGTATTTCTGTTAGTTTGGCAAATTGCAGCTAGCTAGCAATAGTGCTCCATGTAAATGTGTCATAACTGTCCCCTAAACGCTGAGGAAAAAGGAAAAGAGTCCACATGTTTTTTTATGTCTCCTTTTTCCATGTCCATCTGGCATCCTCCTTCCAACTCCATGCTTATTTGGAAACAATGTAAAACAAGGAGAAACCAGCAGGGACCAAAGTATTAAGGTATCAATAATTATTTCAGTGATTTTGCGTTCAGTTTACTCTGTTACTTTGATTGCTTCTGTGCTAAGCTGCTGTTCTTAAAACTTTTATGTAAATTACCAGTTGAGGTAGAGATGACAGATGGTGCTTCCACCTGCTCCCTGTTCCCTTAGTAACATTAACAACATAACACAGCTCCAAAAAATCCCAGTTTATACCAAAGGATCATTGTGATTGGCCATTCAGCATTCACAGGGCAAGGATAATTCTGAAGACTCACAGTATAGTAGTTCCAACACTCTCAGGGAGTTTGCAATGATAAAGACATCCCACCTAAAAATAAGGGAACTTTAGGGAATAATAAGATAAAAATGTACCCACTTCCGTCTTGTAATGCTCCAGGAGTGTAATTTAAACCATATAATGCACACTGTTAACAACCAGATCCCTTTACTTAATAATTAACCAGAGATATTGTGCAAAAATATATTTGCTTTCCATGCTTAGCTTTGTAAACTAGGTTTCCTCTTTTAAGTGTGTTTATATTTTCTGATTTCCAGTGTAGGCTAAATACAGTTAGTTTTGGAGGGGAGGGGGAGTAAAAATCAGTTTTTCAAATATTGTCTTCTTTGAAGCCTGAGGATGAGGTGTATAAGAACATAAGAATGGCCATACTGGGTCAGACCAAAGGTCCATCCAGCCCAGTGTCCTGTCTACTGACAGTGGCCAATGCCAGGTGCTCCAGAGGGAGTGAACCTAACAGGCAATGATCAAGTGATCTCACTCCTGCCATCCATCTCCACCCTCTGACAAACAGAGGCTAGGGACACCATTCCTTACCCATCCTGGCTAATAGCCATTAATGGACTTAACCTCCATGAATTTATCTAGTTCTCTTTTAAACCCTGGTATAGTCCTAGCCTTCACAGCCTCCTCAGGCAAGGACTTCCACAGGTTGACTGCGCGGTGTGAAGAACTTCCTTTTATTTGTTTTAAACCCTGCTGCCCATTAATTTCATGTGGTGGCCCCAGTTCTTATATTATGGGAACAAGTAAATAACTTTTCCTTATTCACTTTTTCCACATCACTCATGATTTTATATACCTCTATCATATCCCCCCTTAGTCTCCTCTTTTCCAAGCTGAAAAGTCCTAGCTTCTTTAATCTCTCCTCATATGGGACCCGTTCCAAACCCCTAATCATTTTAGTTGCCCTTCTCTGAATCTTTTCTAATGACAGTATATTTTTTTTGAGATGAGGAGACCACATCTGTATGCAGTATTCAAGATGTGGGCGTACCATGCATTTATATAAGGGCAATAAGATATTATCCGTCTTATTCTCTATCCCCTTTTTAATGATTCCTAACATTCTGTTTGCTTTTTTGACTGCTGCTGCACACTGCGTGGACATCTTCAGAGAACTATCCACGATGACTCCAAGATCTCTTTCCTGATTAGTTGTAGCTAAATTAGCCCCCATCATATTGTATGTATAGTTGGGGTTATTTTTTCCAATGTGCATTACTTTACATTTATCTACATTAAATGTCATTTGCCATTTTGTTGCCCAATCACTTAGTTTTGTGAGATCTTTTTGAAGTTCTTCACAGTCTGCTTTGGTCTTAACTATCTTGAGCAGTTTAGTATCGTCTGCAAACTTTGCCACCTCACCTTTTACCCCTTTCTCCAGATCACTTATGAATAAGTTGAATAGGATTGCTCCTAGGACTGACTCTTGGGGAACACCACTAGTTACCCCTCTCCATTCTGAGAATTTACCATTAATTTCTACCCTTTGTTCCCGGTCTTTTAACCAGTTCTCAATCCATGAAAGGATTTTCCCTTTTATCCCATGACAGCTTAATTTACGTAAGAGCCTTTGGTGAGGAAGCTTGTCAAAGGCTTTCTGGAAATCTAAGTACACTATGTCCACTAGATCCCCCTTGTCCACATGTTTACTGACCCCGTCAAAGAACTCTAATAGATTAGTAAGACATGATTTCCCTTTACAGAAACCATGTTGACTTTTGCCCAACAATTTATGTTCTTCTATGTGTCTGACAATTTTATTTTTTACTATTGTTTCAACTAATTTGCCTGGTACTGACATTAGATTAACCGGTCTGTAATTGCCGGGATCACCTCTAGAGCCCTTTTTAAATATTGGCATTATATTAGCTATCTTCCAGTCATATAGTACAGAAGCTGATTTAAAGAACAGGTTACAAACCATAGTTAATAATTCTGCAATTTCACATTTGAGTTTTTTCAGAACACTTGGGTGAATGCCATCTGGTCCCTGTGACTTGTTACTGTTAAGTTTATCAATTAATTCCAAAATCTCCTCTAATGACACTTCAATCTGTGACAATTTCTCAGATTTGTCACCTACAAAGGACGGCTCAGGTTTGGGAATCCCCCTAACATCCTCAGCCGTGAAGACTGAAGCAAAAAATTCATTTAGTTTCTCCGCAATGACTTTATCATCTTCAAGTGCTCCTTTTGTATCTCGATCGTCCAGAGGCCTCACTGTTTGTTTAGCAGGCTTCCTGCTTCTGATGTACTTTAAAAACATTTTGTTATTACTTTTTGAGTTTTTGGCTAGCTGTTCTTCAAACTCCTTTTTGGCTTTTCTTATTACATTTTTACAAGCGAACAAATTATCTTTCCATTCTTCTGGCCCTCTCCACAATTTTCAAGACAGCAGTTAAATTTGGGGCATTTTTGGTATGTTTTATAATAACTTCTTCTGACCATCTCAAACCTTTCTACCTTCTCCAAGTGAAAGGTGCACTTTTTTCCGACCTTTCCTTCTCTAACAAATATAGCAGAATGGACATTTAATAAAATAACAAACCATCCAAAAACAAGACACTACATTATACTACACAATTCTCCCCCTGAGAAGACAAATGTGACTAACATCCTTTAATTCACTATTGGTAGGCATTTTGATCCTACAGTGATGAAGGTAGTATAAGAACTTATATAGAATACTAAAAATTTTTTTTTGCTTTATTTTTTTTTCACTTTTAAATCTTTAGTGAGACACTCTGTGTACAATACAGAAACAAGCCCTGAATGAAAAATCTGCCCAGATCTTTTGCTGTTTACACTGTGAATGAGTTGTTATGCAACGAGAGAGAAATGGTATCAGATTCTCTTTTTAATGTAATAATAACATAGGTAAAATACATAGGACTGAATTCATTTTTCCAAACACAAATATGTATTTCAAATGAAATAAAAAGTCTGCCATTGAAAAGCCAGTATTTGCCACAGTAGCAGTATGACCGCCTTAAAAAAAATTACTTTTACCATTGAGTAAGGTATGCCGGAACAAACAAGTAACCACTCTAGGTATAATGGGCAATATCATTACTACTCGCAATACTTTTTCTTACAGTAAATAGTTAAGGACATCCATTATATGGAAGTAGCATCAGAGATACTGCAGTATTCACCTATGCATAGAAGAGCAGATAACTATAGTAATTATTGGTAAATGCTGACTTTTTGAATAAGGGCTATTGTAAATAGATGTGGTCAATGTCTTGTATCTTTAGATCTTTCCTGAATTGTGATTGCCAAGCTCTAATTGAGAGACATGGCATGTGAGGTAATATCTTTTATTGGATCAGCTTCTGTCGATGAGAAAGACAAACTTTCAAGCTTACACAGAGCTCTTCTTCAGGTTTGGGAAAGGTACTATGAGTGGCATAGCTAAATACAAAACTGATTTTTAGTATGTAGCAAAGTTATGAATGTAAGCTCCCAGGCTCATTTTTTTTTATAAGTGTTGTGCAGGTTTCTTTTGAGGATAAGGACTGAGAAGTCAGATATAGAATGATCGCTTTGTGAAAAATGTTCCCCCACCGGTGATGGGATGAATTTGTCTTTTATTTTCCTGTGTGAGTTCATTCATGTGTGTAATGACTGTCTGGTTTCACCCACACAGTTGTTATTGTGGCATTTAGTGCACTGGATGAAGTACACCACGTTATGATAGGTATGTGTAGGATCCATTGGATCTTGAAAGGTGTGTTGATTATGTTGTGGAGGTGTTACTTATTGTAGTAGTGAGTGGATATATGTCTGTCATGAAGATATGTTTGCATCTATTGTTATGGCACTGTTTGGTACTGCTTTGAGTTGGTGTGTCCTGGTCCATGGGGTGCTTGCTTCTGACAATTAACTTGGAGAGATTGTGGAGTTGCTTGAATGCCAGAAAAGGGCCTTCAGGAAAGGTTTCTTTCAGGATGGGGTACCCATCAAATAGGAGTTGTACTTGTTTGATGCTATCCTGTATGGATTCCAATGTGGGGTAGTAGGTGAAAACTATGGGTGTGTGGTCAGAGGCTGTTTTATTTCTGTACTGAAGCAGGGGGTTTGGGATGGCTTATTCCATGATGTGATCTACTTCTCTGGTGGAATGGTCCTTGTTTGGTGAAGGTGGTTTTGGGTGCTTTAAAGTGCATATCCTAGACTTTCTTCTTGGAACATATTCTGTGGTATCTGAGTGCCTGGCTAAAAATAACTGATTTCTTGGTGTGTTTAGGGTGGTTACTGGATCTATGAAGGTAGGTATTGTGATCCATGGGTTTCTTGTATATAGTTGTCTCTAGGTTTCCCTTATTGAAGCTGATCATGGTTTCCAAGAAGTTGACGTTAGTGTGGGAGTGTTCCAGAGAGAGTTTAATAGACAGGTGGTGAGTGTTGAACTTGTGATGAAAATCTATGAGGGAGTTTAAGATGTCTGGCCAGAGGATGAAAATATCATTGATGTATCTCAGGTATATCGTTGGTTCTGTGGTGCATTTTTCAGGAAATTCTTCTTTAAGTTGACCCATGAGAAGGTTGGCATATTGGGGAGCCATCTTAGTACCAATGGTAGTTCTCATGGTTTGGCCAAAGTGTTTGTTGTTGAATGTAAAATTGCTTTAGGTTAAGATTAAATGGATGAGCTTGGTGATGTGTTTGGGGTGGATATCTGAGGGTTGCCCATTGTCTTGTAAATATCTGAGGCAGGCAGCTATGTGGGTGTATAGGGAAGTGACACCCATGATAAGAAGGATGGTATTTCTGAGGGAGGTTGTTAATGTTGCAGAGTACATGGAGGATGTTGGTTGTGTCCTGGAGGAAGGTAGCCCTTTGTGCGGGGAGTGGTTTGAGGATGGTTCATAGGAATCCTGATATTCCTTCAATAAGAGTGCTGTGGCCAGATTGGGTCTGCCTGAGTTCCCTTGTGTATTTTGTGCATCTTTGTGTGTATTGGGAAGCATGGATTGTCTCTCTAATATCCTGGGACCAACACAGCTGCAACAACACTCCGTAAAAACTCTAGTTGACACCAGTAGGAGTCTTGCCAGAATATGATGTACAGGGTTTGCCCTACAGTGGTAGGAACTTTGTCATCTGATAAATCCTGTACTGTTCACAGATTCCAAGGCCAGAAGAGATAATTGAGATCATCTAGTCTGACCTCCTGCATAACACAGGCCAGAGAACCTCCCACAAATAATTCCTAGGGCAGATTAAAAAAAAAAATCAAATCAAATATCAATTAAAAATTGCCAGTGATGGGGGAATCAACCATTACCCTTGGCAAATTGTTCCAATGATTAGTTACTCCCACTGTTCAAAATTTACACTTTATTTCCAGTCTGAATTTATCTAGCTTCAACTTCCAGCCAGTCAGTTGTGTTATACCTTTTTCAGCTAGACTGAGGAGTCCATTATCAAATATGTTCCCCATGTAGGAATGTATAGATCAATCAAGTCACCCCTTTAACTTTCTCTATATTAAGCTGAAAATATCAAGCTGCCTCAGTCTATCTTTATAAGGCATGTTTTCTAATCATTTAATCACTCTTGTGGTTCTTCTTTGAAACCCTTTCCATTTATCATCATCCTTCTTGAAATGAGGACACCAGAACTGGATACAGTATTCCAGCAGCAGTCACACCAGTGCCAAATATAGAGGTAAAATAACCTCTCTATTCCTATTTAAGATTTCCCTGTTTATGCATCCAAGGATCACATGAGCCCTTTTGGCCAAAGCATTACACTGGGACCTCATGTTCAGCTGATTGTCCTTCATGACCCCCAAATCTTTTTCAGAGTTATTACTTCCTTGGATAGAGTCCCTTGTCCTGTATGTATGGCCTACATTCTTTGTTCCTAGATGTATACATTTACATTTAGCCATATTAAAACACAAAGTGTTTTCCTGTACTCAGTTTACCAAGTAAGCCAGATCACTCTGTATCAGTGACCTATCCTCTTCATTATCTACCACTCCAATTTGCGTCATCTGCAAACTACCAGTGATGATTTTATCCTACAGTCTAAGGCCCAAATCCCAGATGTATGATCTCTGTAATACACCTGGTCTGGAATTTTCTGTAGAAATAATTTTGGTGGAAAACTCAATTTCTGCAAATTCTTCTGGAAAATTTTGTTTTTGCTGAAGGTTTTTCCAATTTTCCATTGGGAAAATTGACCCAAATGAGAATATTTTAGTTTGTTGAACGGACCTGAAACTTTTCATCCCAATCTGGGAAAACACAAAAAACACTCTTGAAATATTGGAATTTCCTACAGGATAGAAATTCTAATTTTCACTCAGTCCTACTCAATCCTCTTAGGCAAGAACAAAGATGGTGACATTAGGGAATCAGTGTGCACGCCTCTGTGTAGTCTTGGGTGAAAACTTTAGATGATGGCCATTAGTTCATAGACTACCACCCTCCATTACCAACAAGAGCTGGAGATGGAAAGTGGGCAGAAGACACAGCAACCTTACTTCCACTAAAAGATACTTTTTTGGTTTTTCATTGCAAAAGATTCAGCCTGCACCTCATTTTTATATCCTGCAGGTACTTCACAGGAAGTTCACACTGCAGAACTTCTCTTGTAGCCTCTCTCAGTGCAGGGGGACCATGATCCATAGAGCACCACTCAAGGGAAGGAGGTGAAGAACTCATTTGCATAGATTTCTTACTCGCCCAGTGACGTATGTGGGTCCGGACTTGGAACAGGCACAGAATCATTGTGCCATCTCTACTTATGCATTTGGTCTGACTCCCTCTGGGATCAGTTGGGCCTGTGTGGAGTTGGCACACACTCTAACAAGGGTACTCCATGCATTTAGCAGTGTACACAACCTATTACAAAACCCAGGCAGCAAATCAAACACAGACCAGCCCCTTTGCTACATCTACCAAAATCCTAAATAGAACTGACCAAGGGAAATGTGTATCTAATTCCACTATGGAATCACAACATATACGGATTGTTTTAAAAAACAAAGGGGCAAAGAAAACCTCATTGAAAAGGGCCCCTCTTCAGCAAAGCACATGCCTAAGTGTATTGGTAAACTGGGGCCTAAATATGTGAAAGCATGGCATACAGAAGGTTCTCCTTTGAAGTTCCATCCACTGTTCCTCCAAATGCTGTGTATAAATTAAATTTAATTAGCAAAATATATTAGCTTGCCCATTATGAGCTGCCTGAAAAGTTAGCTTTCCTCTCTTTGTCAGTCTCTCAACTTTCTTCCTAGTGGACAAACCTCTTCCAAAGCTATCCTTGGGAACCTTTCGTTTTGGTGCATAGGAAAAGCACCATGAAATGATTTGGAAATTCTCTCTTCGGGAATTTCCCTAGAAGTAAGAATGCCCAAAAATAAGCCATAGTAATTGTTTACAGGTGTTTGTCAGCCCACAAATTCCTTCAAGCTTTATTTTCAAGTGATGGATTTTTTTGGTGTGGGGGTGTCATAAATTCCTCTTGCTCCCTTTTCCTGCTACCACTACCATAATAAGCACTCTTGAGCAGTGAGAGATTGAGGTAATAAAAGATTTTTTTTTGTACACCAAGCAGGTTCTAAGAAATAGCATAATGTATACAGTGTGGTTCATCCTGGCAATCTCCAAGTACAGGTATTTTGGTATTTCTTAAGGTTAAGAGATGAAACATAGTAAAATTACATCAGTCACGAGAGAGCAGAAAATGTTTTATGACTCAGACATTGCAAGATGCTTTTATAAGGTTAAGCACAGCTTGCTGTCATTAAAGAGGGTTTTTTTTCTAAGTTCAGAGTTGCAGCTTAGTTGTTATCTATAAAGAGATGGCAAGATGACAGGGACAATATGATTTGCTGGAAAGAGATTTTTATCTTCCAGGATCTAACATCTCTGAGAAGAGAGGCCATGACAGTGAGTAAGAAGGACAATGAAACTCTGGGAAGGTTTGTTCTTTTATATAATTGACAGTGGAAGAATCAAACCCATCATTCCCTACAAAGAGATGGTTCATTTCTTAAATAATGGGTTTTCCTTTAATAAAACTCCATTGTCAGCTCCTTACAACTCTATCACCACTTCTGAGTGCTATTATATCACAAGACATTATAGGTCTACAATACTTACTTGATTCTTAGTCTAACAAGCATATTGGCTAGAGTTGGTTGGATTTTTCCACCAAGAAAAAAGTGTCAACTTTTGTCAAATAATGGAAACCAAAAAAAATTCAGTTTTCAGCAACTGAGACATTCAGGTTTTGCATTTTTGGCCTTCTGTGGGAAAATTTTTTTTTCAAGGAGAACAAACACTTTCTGTGAAAGTTTGTGTTCACAGAACAAAAAAAATTTGTTCATACATAATCAATTAATGCTAAATAGATTTAAATTGTAAGATTATAGAAGTACAAGATTGACCAGTGGGTATTAGGTATGTAAGTAAAGCCTGGTTGGAATGCAAGTCCTACAGGCTCAGGCCTGTAAGATGTTAACTTAGCCATACTGTGCTTTAGAATGCTTGACATGAGTGGGTGACCTAGGAATAACCCTATCCCAGTAAAATTACAAAATTACTGTAAAAGATGTGCCAATAGGTGATGTTACAGGAAATACGTTGTAATGTACCCATCTAGACTGCAAGCCACCTGATTGTAATATCATGAGATGCAGGTTATTGTGGACACATGCTGTGCATTGATGCTAATGAGAATAGGGGGAACTAAGAAAAAAAACCTATGACAAATGGGGCTCCGGAAGTACAAATAAGGAAAGGAAGATTGAAACCCCCATGCATATGGTCAGGTATGGTCAGAACAAAAACATAAAAGAGGTTCCCTGGTTAGGTAGAAGTGGGAAGAGGACCCATGGAAGACCTCACTGGATGAGGCCAGCAGTAACCACTGTTCTCTCAATGACCACCGGTTCAGAGATCAACCCAACTCTTTAAAATCTTTGGGTGTGAGAGTAGGAGAGGATATAGCATTGGCCAGTGCATGGATTCTCTCATGCTGTGTCAATGGGTATGTGAGTGTACCTTATAACTTAGAATACAAAAAAAGATTTTTTATTTTTTTTTACATTTATAACGGCTTTTTGGTTACTGTCCTCATTCTGTGTGTTTTCCTGGAGCAGAGGTGAAAGTAAGCCGGTATGGTCCGGTACGCCGTGCCGAACTGGACCGGCTTCTCCGGTAGTAATTTAAAGGGCCCAGGGCTCCAGCTGCTGCGGGGAGCCCTGGGCCCTTTAAATCACCACCGGAGCCCTGCCGCTGCTACCCTGGGGCAGTGGTGGCAGGGCTCCAGCGGTGATTTAAGGGGCCCGGGGCTCCGGCCGCTGCAAGGAACACCTGGCCCTTTAAAGCGCTGCCCGAGCCCTGCTGCCGGAGCTCCAGCAGTGCTTTAAAGGGTCCGGGGCTCCCTGCAGTGGCAGGAGCACCAGGCCCTTTAAATCCCCATCTGAGCTCAGCTGCCAGAGCCCCAGGGCCCCGGCAGCCGGGCTCCGGTGGGGATTTAAAGGGCCAGGGGCTCCCCACAGCGTCCAGAGCCTCTGGCCCTTTATATCGCTGCCGGAGCCCCAGGGCTCCTGCAGGCGGGCTTGGGCAGGGATTTAAAGGGTCCAGTGCTCCTGCTATTGCAGGGAGCCCCGGGCCCTTTAAATTCCCACCCAAGCCCGGCAGCAGGAGGGGTAGCAGCGGCAGGGCTCCTGCGGTGATTTAAAGGGCCTGAAGCTCCATGGTGGACAGAGCCCCGGGCCCTTTAATTCACCCCTGAGCCCTGGGGCTCCCAGCCACCTCTGCAGCTGGTAGCTCCAGGGTGATTTAAAGGCCCTGGGGCTTCCAGCCACAGCCCGAGCCCCAGGGTCTTTAATTCATGAAAGGCCCCGCCTCTTTCTGGTTGAGGCCACGCCCCCGGTCAGGACTCTGGTGTACCGGTTAGTCCTTTAAATTACTTTCACCCCTTGTCCTAGAGCCTCCAAATTTCCACCCTATTTATCTTTAAACTGTAGCCGGATTTACTGTAATTTACTACAGAACTATCAGTTCAGTCACAGAGTTGACACATTAAAATATGGCAATAGTACTTGATAGCTGAGAAAATGAGCATGGGCTAAAATGGTTGCTGTAAGGGAGAATCACAGGAAGGATCCCACCATTTTCACCTTCATTAGAGGGCCCATTCCATACTGAAGTAAATATTTTTGTTTGGGAAAGGAGGACTGCATGAGAGTCCCTTTAAAGCCCTTCACCCCTATTCCTTCAGCATGACAATTGTCACAGGAACCCATGAGAAACTCCCTGTCGTTCCCCCTCCTTTGGTCTGAGAACACTACTTTCAAAGAATGTCCTTTCCCAACCAACCTGAGGAGTGACTAATTGAGCCTGGGATCCAAGCTACCATTAGGTAGCTGCTTTGGCCTTATTAGAGAATGTCTTTCATTTCTAAATAGCTAGATTTTGAAGACTCACAGGTAGAGCTGGTCAAAGTTTTGCATATTTCTGTTTTTTTGTTGAAATGTCAAGTTATTGGGGGGAGGAGGGAGGAATTCATTAATTCCCTTGACATGTTTTTAACCCTACGCTAGTGAGTTTTCTCCCAATGCAGTACACCCTACAAAGCTACAGTAGTTTCTGAGATTATGAAAGTTTCTTCAGGGATTTGGATGCTTACCAAAAGTCATCCAGACACCTTTTATATTAAAGTTACTGTATTCACACTGCATACAAGGTCAACTAGTGCTGAAATGGGGGAGGGGGGAAGAACAGACAAACTTTTAAGTTTTAATTTGTTTTGGAACAGGGTGAAATATTTCTACTCTTGCCTACAGAATGTAGTTGCAGATCTTTCCCTGGAAAGCATGTTTTATTAACTCTTCAAAGTGGGAAGTAGGAGATAAAGGTCAAAGAATAACTTATGTTTGCAGTCAAGTGACCCAGATAAAACATTCCCCTGCCTTGCTATATTTTTCAAAATGTTAAGAAAATGTCATGAGTCATTCTTCAAAATCCTTCCAATTAGATCATTAATTTAAGTTTGTCATGTTGACAGGCCAGTAGGCCTATGGACATCAGATGGCTCTTAAAGGATAGATGGTGGATGACTGTTATTAACCAGCCAATAAAAAGAATGAAGAAATGGTATTTAAGACAAGTTAACTGGCAAGTAATTTGTAGGTAAGGGATAACTCATTTTGCTAAGTTCAGAACCTATGTAAAAATGATGGTGCAACTCTGGCATGCCTGGCATTAGACCATCCATTGCCTCAGTTTCTATTCAAACAGCCAGAGAACTTAAAACAAAAGACAACACAATTTAGCCAAACCAACAAATATCCTTCCCTTATGGCATAAACAAAAATACAACTAAACAAAAAGTTCCATAAACTTCACCCACTAAAAATGGAAGCTCCCTATCTGGGTTTAGAATTCCAAGCAGCCCTGCACCATACAGACCCACACCCTTCATACAGCCCACCTCCAGACCTTCTCCCTAGCCCATTGCAGGCTTCCTGGGGCAGCCTCCCAGGACCTTTGCTTGGAGAAACCATGATAGCCACTGTTGTTCCAAATGGTTCTCTTCTCACCACAGAGACCAGATGATATCTCTTCCCTGTTCTTTTCCCTACTGAAGGGAAAGCTGCTTCTTATATATCCTGCCCCCTTTCCCAACATCCCTTCGTCAATAGTTCCCTGACACCTGGGAACCACATGTCCCAGAATACATTAATGCTCTGGGCCAGAATTCAGAACAGGGATGGCCAATGAGACTTAGTTCTGACTTGGCTGAGGGGTGTCCCTGGTTGCAAATGCTACGATAGTGGTTGAAGGTGGTAGGCAGTTAGAGGCAGAAAGCCAGAAGGAGGAGTTGTGAACATGACTCAGAAGGTGCAGAGAGAGAAAGTTCCTGCTGGAGTGGCAGACATGGGAATTCCTGAGCAAGGAAGCTATCTGCTATTGTGTGTTTCTTCTGTGATCAGGGAAACAAGACTTTGCATTCTTTTTCTTTTTTTGGGGTGACTAAACAGGATAAAAAAAATACCAGACTCATATCAATTGCTCATCCTAATGGAATCAAGCTTGCGCCCTGCAAGGCCCCAATGATTGGCAGATAGCTTGAGCCAAAGGGGGGAAAATATGAGGCACCAATATAAAAATATGTATATGTAACCTCTACCACCATTCCATTGAAAGTGTAGCAGGTTTTGTGATATTCCTTTACAAATTTGAAGATAAATTCATCTTTCACCATTGTTTTGAACTTCATATGTCCCTTATAGAATTTCTCCCATTCCTATTGGATTTAAGGGAGGTCCCATTGCATCCTAACAAACAGTGTCTGGCTGGACGGGGGCTGCAATTTACCCTAACAAAGACCTCTAAACACACCCAACGTATCTAGGAATGGAACTGTCAAGTTTAAATGTATGGCTGATTCATTTCACTTTCTCACAGTATCTCCCCTGGTAGGCAAGTCATCATACAAATGGGAGCTAGCGAGAGAGATCTAGCAGTGCGCCAACAGATGTGCTGCAGCAGACCATGCTGCCATTATTTTGAGAGTTCTTGCCCCCATGCTACTGGTTCATGTGGCAGCAAAGAAGCTGTTAATGAAAGGCCAGAGAAAGAACAAAAATCCTGCCAGCAGCAAAGCAAATGTCGCCTTTAGAAAAGTCAGAAACTCTCAAGTTCAGCCATATCGTTTTGAGTTGGCCTGCAAACCAGCTTTCCAGCCCAGACTTAACTAGCCTCTGTCCATGTGGGATCACACCTCTATGCAAAGAAATGGTCTTAAATTTAGGGAAGGTCTGATAGCTGATTCTTTGCCCCCTTAACTTCGCTGACTCTAGATAGTATCAGAGGGGTAGCCGTGTTAGTCTGGATCTGTAAAAAGCAACAAAGAGTCCTGTGGCACCTTACAGACTAACAGATGTATTGGAACATAAGCTTTCGTGGGTGAATACCCACTTTGTCAAATGAATGAGATGAAGTGGGTATTTACCCACAAAAGCTTATGCTCCAATACGTCTGTTACTCTATAAGGTGCCACAGGATTCTTTGTCGCTTTTGACTCTAGATAGTTAAACACACACAACCCTGTCCCCCGCCCCGCCATCTTAAAAGAAAGTTATTTAGTTTGCAAAAAGAACAGGAGTACTTGTGGCACCTTAGAGACTAACAAATTTATTAGAGCATAAGCTTTCGTGGGCTACTGCCTACTTCTTCGGCTGCAGTAGCCCACGAAAGCTTATGCTCTAATAAATTTGTTAGTCTCTAAGGTGCCACAAGTACTCCTGTTCTTTTTGCGGATACAGACTAACACGGCTGCTACTCTGAAACCTGTTACTTTGCAAAGTTGAACAGTGAAAAGTTAGAAACACAAGATTTACAGTTGCCTACGTAAACTTAATTCTGTCTCCTTCTGCATTCTTCCTGAGCACTGACTGATACAGTGGTCTTGTGGAAGAAGTGCTATGTGCAGATGTAATGAAACACTTGATCATAATGCATATATCCAAGAAGGCCAAATTAAGGTTGCCTGAGCAACCTTAAACCTGACATTTCCTAACTTTTAAGATCCAACTCTCATTGCAGAATCACAGAAGGGGGAGGAAGGATGGTCTTGAGTGCTGGACTGGGTCTCAAGAAGCTCTGGACGCAGTCCCTTGCTTGGCCACAAACTTTCTCTCTGATTTTGAACTAGTCACTTACATTTATACTGTTCTTCAGTTCCCCCTATCCGTGCAACAAAGTAATACTTTCCTACCTCACGGAGGGTTTGTGAGGATAAACCACATTAATGATTGGGAGATGCTGAGGCCCATACAGGTAGTTAGGTAACAAATTGCAGATTCCTTTCTCACAGATATGAAAATGTTCTGTTAAGCATAAAATAATAGTTCTTCATTTTGATGTTTTGACTTTGCAGTGCAGAATAAATACTCTCATGTTAAACTGAACAATGCTTTGTATATTTTGCCAGTATTCAGACCTTTCTCTCTACCGTAGTTGGGGTCAGACCAGACTGAATTAAGAGAACGACAGCAGTATGAATCTTAACTCAGTAGCCAGGGGAAAATCAATATGTGCCAAAGGGAAAATGCCATCATTTATATTGTTTAGTATGAATAGGATGGCACTGTTGCACATGCTTAATCTCATATACTACCTCCTCTAAGTACTTTTTGAATGCAATAGCAAGCCAGGATGGATTGAAAATGTCATTAAATCAGTATGTTTTCAGTATATACACATCAGAAAGCTTTTGGTAAAAGGAATATTCTTTTCTCCTGTCTGAACAATTGGTGTAAAATAGCAATACATCAGCTATTTAGCTAGTTATACATGTTTTTGATATAAAATATGACTGCAATAAATGGCAAACTGAAAAGATTGATGGACATCTCTGTGTACAGAAGACAGATCATTTAGAGAGGAAAATGCAAGTCTTTCAGCAACTATAAAAACACAGAATTGATTGCTATACGGTGTGGCATTTTTGTTTAATACAACTTCTGAAGCATTCATTTCTTGGTCGTTCTGATAGAAGCAGATCAATGGGTATTTTGAGGTTCTGTGGCAGTGTAAAAAGTGTATCATGAACTGCATTTTCAGCAGCAATTTGGAACCATAAGTCAGGAATAAAAGCCACCACATTTTATATAAACTTATGCAAATATATATGCAAGCTACCATGAGCTTCAAGAAAAATATCTTCAGAGATTTAGTTAGATAATGGCACAAAATTTCAATACATTTTCTGAGTGGAACAAGTGAATGAATTTAATTTCAAATAAAAGAAATCATTTTATGCCAAATATGGATTGCTTTTTTCCAAAATGTTACTTATTGCACATGTCAAGTCTTATCCTGTGAAGTGCCGAAAACCCTCTGCTCCCATTAATACCAATGGAAAGAAGGGTTATCAGAACATTGCAGATGGCACTCAGCACCTTGTAGAATTAAGGCCACCACCTCCTTTCTTTCGCAGCTATTCAGAAAAGACATCCCATGATGTTAGACATTATTGGTGTAATGCTTTGCTGAATAACCTCCAGAGCCACTGGGAGGACAATATGCATCCCCCCAGTGCCCACTGTTCCCTAGCCTGGTCCACATGAACATAAGAACAGCCAGACTGGGTCAGACCAAAGGTCCATCTAGTCCCATATCCTGTCTTCCGACAGGGGCCAATGCCAGTTGCCCCAAAGGGAATGAACAGACAGGTTATCATCAAGTGATCCCTCCCCTGTCGCCCATTCCCAGCTTCTGGCAAACAGAGGCTAGGGACACCATCCCTGCCCAGCTTGGCTAATACCCATTGATGGACCTATCCTCCATGAACTTAGCTAGTTCTTTTTTGAACCCTGTTACAGTCTTGGCCTTGAAGCCCTTAGTGAGGGGCTTAGGGCATGCTGCCCAGAGGTGGCTAAGCCCCTTCCATATGGGATGAGAGATCTACACCTGGAGTGTCCCTGCATGGGGAGAAATACAGAGAGGTTCGCATGGGAGAAATTTCCTTTTGGTATTTTAGCATGTGAGGAAGCTGCCATGGAGTTTGTTATTGTTGTGTGGGGTTTTTTGTTTGCTTGAGGAGCTACTTTTCAAAAGTGAGAAACTTCAGTCTGAGTCACCTCTTCAGAAGAGAGGTTTGAGGTAGCTGTAGTGAAGCTTAACATTCTATATGGGACTGGGAAGAACAGAAAAAAGACTAGACTGTCTGGAGGAAAGATCACAAGTGGTTCTTCCAAAATCTGTGGGAACAATTCCGATCATCTACAAGACTGAAGATAGGCTCAAAAAAAGGAGTTTGTGATTCAGGTTCAAATCCAAATCAGGACTAGAGTTCCAATTTGGGTTCACATTAAATTACACCAAAATCTTACAGATTGTTTTTGTGATACAGAATGCATTGTTGTAGTTCGAGCATAGGGCTAAACAGAGAGAGCCAGGAATTCCTGTGTTCTAATCCTGGCTCTGAGGCTAGCTTCTGGCTTTGGATAAATCACTTAGAATCAATTATGGACGTCCTGAGCAAGTATATTACAGAAAGAAAAAAGTACGAGTCCCCATCCATTCATGCCACAATCATTTGACTACAGAGTGCTGGGGAATTAAGGGTGGTGAGACCAGCTAAAACTTCTGGCGGCACTAGCAGCCCCAGAGTGTGGTGTATCTGGGCAGATTGGAGCCATAACCCCGCTCACCTTTGTGCCAGCAAAGCTGTCTAGTGGAAATAGCTACACTTTTTCAAAAACATAGCAAGATCTGACTTTCAGTGTGTTCCCCTAGTCCCAGTGGAGATATTAAAGGCACAATATGCCTCTAGGAATGGATGCCGCAATTGCAGTTCTTTCCCTTCTCCCGGAGCACCACTGCCTTTTAGGAGGCAAACTTTTTATATTAGTATCTCTGCCTCAGTCTCCCTACAATGTAAGAGGGAAATAATCATATTTACCCACCTCACAGAGTTGGTGTAAGCCTTAGCTAGTTAACATCTGTAAGATGCTTTGAAGTGATGTGCCAAGTATATTTCTTTTGCAACTTTAATCAAGGGTGGCATTTCATGTCCGAATATTTTTTTCAATCACTTGAACCATAAAAAATATTTTAAGTCCATAATTTCTTCTGACTTGCATCACCACTGAAGGTGCCACAATAATTTATACATTAAAAACCTCGATTAAAATGACAGGTACAGGATCCAAAAACCAGTTACCACAACAACACCTGAGATGTTCAAAGACTTGGAAGCCTGGGGTATATTTCATTATCATGTCCACAAGGCAGAACGGATTATCAGGTGAACATGTGTTTTGCGGATGTACATGAATAACACTGTCAATAACAATGCCAATGTCCCATTTTCATGGCACCAAAGCCTCATTAAAGAAACCCACAACATTTTAAAATGTGGAAAAGGGGATCTTTCAGCAGGCTTTTCTATGTAAGCTTTTATTTCCCCCCAAATCCTCCCTGCCACCTTTTCTAAGGCAGCTCATGGAAAAATTTGGAGAGAAAAGGAAATATATATACATGGTATTCACTGATCTGTAAAAGGCCTTTGACCCAGTTCCAACAGAAATCATCTGGTAATTGAGGGAGAAAATGGTACCAGAATTTTGTGTGAGGCTTGTTTAAGCCACATATATAGGTGGAACATCAATAGTCAGAAAATCTAGTGGTGAAACAGATGAATAATTGATGAAGGTGAGAGTGCATCAGGGATCAGCACGGAGCCATTTCTCATTTATCCTCACCCTGGATACCCTTGAAAGGAACACACAGGAGGTGGCACCTTGGCTCAGGCTGTTTGCAGATAATAGTCTACAAGAGGATCTTGATAAATGGGGAGATGCGTTGGAGAGGTATGGGCTCAAAATTAGTTGATGAAAAACAGACTATATGGTATGTAATTTCAACAATGTGAACAGCAAAGAGTTACCTTTGAAATGAGATGGGTACAAAATACCAAAAAACACAAAGTTTCAAATATCCGGATTCCAGAAACGGGAAATGGAGGATGAAATTAGATCTAGGATAATAAATGCCTGGCTCAAATGGAGAGAGATAAGTGGTGTAGTATGTGACAGGAAGACACCAGTAAGATTAAAAGGAAAGGTGTATAAAATGGGGTTCTGTCCAGTTTTAATTTCTGGCACTGAATTTTGGGCAGCAAAGAAGAAACATGCGCAAATAATCTGTTCCACAGAAATGCAAATATTGAGATGTCTGAAAGGTGTAAGCAGGAAAGACCATGTGAGGAATGTGGATGTTAGCGATGTGCTCAAAGTATCACCCATAAAGAAACAAAATGAGAGTGCGTAGGCTCAGATGGTCTGGTCATGTAAAGCACAGTCCTGACAACTGTGTGGTTAATAAAGTCCCAACAGATCAAAATTCAAGGAAAGTAGAAGCGGAGGGAGGTCATAAAGGAAGACGTATTAGCATGTGGTATGATAGAGGATATGGCATTGAATAGAACTCTGAGGAAGAGGATTCAGAGCAGACCTTTCTTTATGGGATCAATACAAGGAAGAAGACAACTTATTTTCCCTCTCTCCTGCCAAACTGTCTCTTTTCCACGGAGCTTTGCTTTCTTACTTTATGACAGTTCATATGCGTAGAGACAAAACAGAATGGAAGCCCATAAAATGAAAGAATATCAACATAGTGTAGAAAGTATCATAGAACACTATAATTTATAAGGGCATCCAACTCAATGAGATGTGAACAGTGTCTTTCCGGTTTAAGATTTTTTTAAAATTGGATTTGAATCAATCCTGTGTACAGTTTCTTTTTTGTTTTTAAGTTTTTCTATAGCGACACACTCAAAATGAATGACCTAGGCCTCTCTTTTAAAGTCTCTAGCTTCAAAATATGTTAAGAAAATATTGACCCAGGTAGAGCCATAGCAGAGCCGTGGAACACCTTTTCACACCGGCAGTGCAAGTAGAGTGGTCTGGTCTGGTACGCTGTACCAGCAAGATGTTTATAGCTGGTATGACATACCGGAAAGAGGAGCAAGAGAATGTGGGGCTGCTGGGGCCCCATGCTGGCAGCTCCTCCGGTGCAGCTGTACTGCCACCAGCCCTTCCATGCAGGGTCTCCTCTCCTCCATCTGTACAGCAGCCCCGCCAGAGGACAGGGCTGCGGGGGCAGGGCTAGAGACAGTAGAGCAGTTGTGCCAGTGCCCCCACATTCTGCTCCTTTCGCTGCTGCGGTTCCCAGGAGAGCCTTGTTGTTCAGGGCTCTCCCGGGAACTGCAACGAGGAAAGGAGCAGAACCTCCAACCCCACCCTCAGCCCTTCCACGCAGGGTCTCCTCCATCTGTACAGCAACCCTGCCAGAGGACAGGACTGGGGAGGTGGGGCTGAGGGCGGTACAGCCACGGAAGGAGCTGCCAGCATTCTGCTCCTTTCCCTGCTGCAGTTCCTGGGAGAGCTGCCAGAGGAGCTGCCAGTGTGGGGCCCCAGCGGCCCCACGTTCTGCTCCTTTCACTGCTGCAGTTCCGAAGGTGCAACGGGAGGAGGACAGAACCCCTCTATCCCCAGGTAAAGGGGATGGATCATGGGAGGGGATGGGTAGAATGTGGGGGCTGGGGGCAGGGCGGAGTCATGTGGAGGGTCACTTGTGTCCTGTGACTCCTCCCTCCCCGTACCAGGAAGAAATAGAATCCACTTGCACCACTGTTTCACACTGTAGGAGAATAGCAGATGTAAGCTTTGTCAGTCTACAACACATTTCCAACCAGTTCTCCCACACCAAACAATTACCTCACCATTACTGAATGCATTGGCTGTGTGCAGCAGACAAGTCCTTTCTATATTGTTAAATATAGCTGATCCAATCTGCTTATTGTTTACAATGAGATGTCCATGGATAGCCTCTCCTTTGAGGGACTGAACACCCTCCAGCTTCAGTAACTTCATTGGAATTGAGTTCTTAGCAGCACCTTGAAGGACTGGGTGGTATGTCAATGGACTGGCCTTCAACAGCAGAGTTTGCAAAGCCAAAAGGTTCTAAACTACAGAACAACATTCAGTAATGGTTTCAAATGACAAATAAGGAAGCACACCAAGATTCTCCCTCAGTCAAATCTTAGAGATTAACTAACCCAAGGAGGCAAGAGATAGATCTCAAAGGGTGTGTAGGGCAGGGAGGAGTGAGAGCATTAAACACTTGAAAAAAGTTACTATGAGAGCGAAGCCTAAAATAGCAGTTAACACTTACCACTTGGAAGAGAGCCAGAGGGAGCAAGCATCAGACAGCTGCAAAATGACCGCTTTAGGCCTGCAGCTGCTGGTGTCTGCCAACTTTAAAGGGTCAGCACCTTGAAAGGCATGATGGGAAAATAGCCAACCCTACCATGGGGATTTTTTTAGGAGCAGGGAGTCACAAACACCTAGGTTGTGAAAATCTTATCTCCACTATCAAGCAATTGTATGAACAGTTATATTGAAGTCAATGGATTTTTGGTTTATGTAGCAGTGAAGAGGGACATCTGACTCCTGAGTTTACAGGGTCCCTCCCTTTGTTCCCATGGCCTACCCTGGGGAATTACTTAGGCTGATATTCTGTGCTGCACGGCTAGGAGCATCAGCAAAGAAGTCTCAGTCCTAGCAGAGGAAGGGCAAAAGCGGTTTTACTTTTGCACCTTCCTTATTATGCTCTTCTGGGGGATGATGAGGCAGCCCCTTGCATAATTTCAGAAGTCCCAAAGGCTGTCCTAAATTACAGCAGCTTCCCCAGACTCCCCTCTGGGGAGCAGCAGTGCCAAGAAAGCTCAGAATACATGTTACTGTCACCACTGTTCCCAGCCCCACCTCCTATGCTGCAGTATGGTATTTCCATACCAGCTAAATTTCACCTACAGATAACTGCTTCTTCTTACAAAATAACATACTTTTAATGTAGATTATTGTCTATGTTGACATTTCTTTCTCAGGTACCTTTGCAAGTAATTAATGGAACCCGGCTCCTATACTACAGCAACACACTGTCTGTAGCTCCATCCCTGACCCTGCTATGTGAGCACTTGTGCTTTCTGCTTGAAAATCGCTATTATAAAAAGTTTCAATTACAGCGGAAGGAAACATTTCCATTTTTGAAAACTTTGCAAAAATTGACATTTTGAATTTTCAAAATTAAAATTAAAAAGATAGGAAAAATATTCAACACAATTTTAACCCACTTTTGAGCTGCTCAACATTTCACAAAACAGTTTGACAAAGTTTCAGAATTAAATACATATTTCCAGTGTTGCAATTCTTCCCCCTCCCGCCCTGATTTTAAAACCGGCTCTAGTTTCAGTGGCTATCAGTGAATACGTGCACTGGCAGAAAACTGGAACTTCTCGATTTTGCGCCTTGCTTTTATACATATAAAACTTTGAAGGGTAGATTCCTTCTAAGGAATAATGTTTGTCTAGCATGAGAGACTATTAGATTTCAAGGCATGTTTGCACTCTTTCTAGATCCACCAGTACTCGTACAGTTAGTTAGGGCTGTTTCTTGGATGAGCTGAGGGTATAGATATTTTACACTAATTACACATGGAAAGGCATCTGTTTTTATTAGCAATTGCAACAAAAATAAACTGTTCATTTATGTTATGTCTATTGACTTTCCTGATTTTTCAGGGTACAAGGTTAATTAAATAATTACAAAAGACCCAATCCTGCAAATAGGTACACTAACATGGAGACCTGTGTCCCCACGGTCTATGCTACAGCAGCAAGTATTTGCAGGATAGGCATTGTAGTTACATGGCAGTGGATGAGCAGTGAGTCACTGATAGCTGGATGCAGTGAGAATGAGCATGGTATGGTTTTCTCTTTTCACTGTTGCAATTACTTTGTCATTTTCTTTCATTGACTTCTTGAGCAGAATTTTCAGATGCACATCAACAAAAGTAAATATGAACCATAGCTAGTGTATGGCCAAGCTGAAGAGTGGAAACCTCCTGATCCCATAGGTTCTGATGTTAATGGTTAAAAGCATCAGAATTGCTTTCAGATTGTTATAAAAAAAATGTTGAACAGAAAGTGCTTTAAAATAATGCCCAGTGGAATCCAGAGAAGCATTTTTGCAGACTCAGTGGAGTATGTACAAAGGCAGGAACTTCTCATAAAACAACTGCTGTGGTAACTCTCTCTTACTGGATATACTGGGGTGAAATCCTGGCTCTACTACAGTCAATGGGTAGACTCCCATTGAATTCAAGTGGGCGGGGATTCCACCTCTGGCCTTTTAGGCCTGATCCAGTTTCCAATGAAATCAAAGATAGCCTTTCAATTGATTTCAGTGGGAGCTGGACCAGGTGCTTAAAGAGCTTTTAATGAGTGCTGGATTCAGCCTTTAATCTA
Organism: Chrysemys picta bellii; assembly: GCF_011386835.1. Classification (NCBI taxonomy): domain Eukaryota; kingdom Metazoa; phylum Chordata; order Testudines; family Emydidae; genus Chrysemys; species Chrysemys picta. The sequence continues at coordinate 115,694,911 of NC_088796.1, forward strand.
CAAAACATTAGACATTTGATATACCACTCTGAGGACAAATAACTAATGCACTAATAACAAAACCAACTCTCGCAGATGGAAAGGGCCAGAAGCAATGTGAAAACACATCAAGATTTAACAGCTCTGAAACGGCAGGGCCCCACTAGGTTCAATATACTGTACCCTTCAAGACTGAGGGCCTGCTGCTGCTGCACCACAGAAGTCGATGGAAGCTTTGCCATTGACTTCAGTGGGCTCAGGATCGAGGGTCATGGATGCCAATCATTCATTTCATTTCTTTCTTTCAAAACATGGGTGCACCAGGGACTTTCACTCAGCACATTAATGAAATGAGAAGTGACCACCACGTATCCGGATGTAGACCCTAACTGGAACTGAGCAGTGGCTAGAGTTCATGCAGAGCGTTAGCACAAGTCCTATGTGCCTTTTACATCCCACTTAAACCTCAACATAGGATATGAATAAATCCAAATATAAAAACTGTGATCAGATTTCTCCAGTACACCCTTCAAAACCAAACAGTTTTCTCTGTAATGGGCCAAACAGCTTCTCTTTTTAAAGAGTCCTTTATTAAAATGAGTAAAAAGACCAACCCCAGGCCTGTAAGAACTGAGTGGTGCATAGTCCTTAAAATAGCCACTTTGTAGGTTTGAACGCCACACATACAGGGCCATATCATCGGTTAGTGTAAATATCAACATGGCTCCACTGCAGTCAATAGAGATATGCTGATTTACAGCTGTTGAGGCTCTGGCCCAAAGAATATAAGGAAAGGAATTCACTATTCTGTGCCATTGTACCCAGAGAAGGAATTTTTTTTTTTTAAGTCTTGCTATTTTTTTAATCTATACACCAAATCCATGCATGTACCATTAGGGGTCTTCTGATTTTCTTTCCCTTGTGATTTATAACGCAGCCCAAGAAAAAGAGTATGAAGAAATTCCTCCTCAAGAGAAGTAGTAGAATCACTTTCAAGAGAGATATCCAAGTGACCCTAGCATTCAGTGGAGAATTTTCACAACTTGTTGTTTTCAAACAGGAGATCTTCACAGCGTCCTTAAAGATTTCTCAGTACGGAACTGTGACTTTAATGTTTGGATTTCTACTGTATTAGAATTCTCTACTTAATATAAAATTGAAAACGGTGCTAGGTAATTTACAGATAACAAAAGGACACAAAGTCCCTACTCCAGACTTCTGAAGGCAATGACAAAGAAATTGAATATGGTATAAAAAGCACGAGAAAACCAGTGAATGGATGTAGGGCCTGATCTACCTTCCACTGAAGACAGTAGGAATATTTCTATTATTATTGGTATTACAGTAGCACCTAGGAGCCTTTGTCGTGCACCAGGATAGCAGTGTGCTAGGTGCTGTAGAAATACAGAATACCACACAATCCATCCTTGCCCCAAAGAGCTTATTGCCTTTGGATGAGTAGAAAGGGCCAGACAGATTTCCAGGAAAAAAGCCAATTTTTTCAGCACCCTTTGGAGCCCCTTGAAGAACGAAGGAACAGTCTGAACCCAAAGAGAAAGGCTGCAGTAGTTTCTGAGAGAGATGATCAGGGCCTTGACAAAAAAGTTTTGGCAATGGGAATGAAGAGGAGCTAATGGCTTATAGTGACACTGCAGAGAGAAAAAGCCACCAGGATTTAGTGTCAATATTGAGCTAGGGCAGTAGGGATGGGGAGGAAAGACAAGTCGAAGATTATTAGTAATGACTTCAGTCAGGCCTACACTCAAAAATTAAGACGGACCAGCTTCATCGCTCAAGCCGATGCAACACCTCCACCTCTTGAGCAACACAGTTGAGCCGACTTAATCCCCAGTTTAGGCAGCACTAGGTGGATGGAGGAACTCCTCCGTCGACTTAGCTACCACCTCTCGGGGAGGTGGATTAATTTAACCCCTCCCGTTGTTGTAGTGAGTGTCTACACTGAAGCACTATGCAGGACAGCTGCAGCTGTAGCATTTTAAGTTAGACAAGCCCTTAGGGCCAGGTGCTGCCACTGATGCTCATCTGACCCTTAATAAAAATCTCCAGTTCCACAACATCTGCAGGGCGGTTGTTTTTTTGTTTTTTGTTTTTTACGTATTTGCTGTTGAGCTAAGCAATTTTCAGTGTTACACATTGTTTGATACAAGCCCTGGATGATCTGCGCTGCCCCCATTGTTACACAGCTACATCCTTTCTCAGGAGGTTGAGTCCTTTGATTACCTTCTTGCTCATAGCATGCAAGCGTTTGCTTAGCCATATGCAGGATGGAGGGGAAGCCCATAGTGCATCAGGAATTTGAACTAACCAAAGAGACATGATAGTTAAAGGATTGAGAAGTATCAGAGACATGGACATGGGCAGTCATGCCTAGTGGCTGGAGCAAGAATTGGCAATGAGGGTCAGAAGTGGAGTCAGAGGCCAGATACCAGAGCCACAGCTCTGAGGCAAAGTTACAAATCGGAGCAGAGGGTCACCTGGAACGGGGTAAAGGCAGGCAAAGAGCTGGAACAAGGCTAGGAACAAGCAGGCACAACAACTATTACAGCCATTGGCAAATGCTGTGAGCAATCAGAACCCGCTGCTGCTGGGTGTAACAGCAGGTTTGCCAATCCCCTCAGCCAGTTGGGCAGTTTCACCAAATAGGCGACTTATTTGGGGCCCAGCTGTGTTCGTTAGACTGCGTGGGGGTTAAGCTACCAGCTAAGAAGGCTAGGTGTGGATCCTTATTCCTGACAATAAGAAACAAACCTCTGCTAATTTATCATTACTTTTGCTTTAACGATTCTGAACTGGGTGGGTTATCACACCAATCCCTATATGTCTAGCAGTGCCTGATTTGGTAGCATACTATTCTTTCTCTCTTTTGTTCCCCCATTAATTATATCAGGATTAACTTTAATCCCAAGGCACTAATGAGACTTGATTACTTTTCTCAAATACAGCATTTCTCCTTCTTTAATTGCAGGAAAATGTAAGCAGCATATCTGTCCTCATTACTTTGAGCTAGGGCAGTAGGGATGGGGAGGAAAGACAAGTAGAAGATGATTAGTAATGACTTCAGTCAGACCTACATTATTAAATGCCCCCAAAATGTCATTGACACAAAGTTCAGGTTGTCCAGTAGTGCCTCATGCTCCGTCATAATGTGAAGTTTGACTAAACTTAAAACTCAGAAAACCAGACAGTACAATGTTAAGGTATAAGCCCGCCTCACTCCCTAAGGCTGGGGGAGCGGGGAGGGTTGTCACTGCTGCCCCATTTCCCCCTTTTGTGAGATGCATCCATCTCCAGCAGCTGGCAGCTGCCAACAGATGGGGCTGTGAGTGGGAGGCCCAGCCAGGACAAGGGGAGCAGGAGACAGAAAGGGGCAGCTGCTTTAGACAGGAAGGGAGAATGTGGATCTTACAGATCCTCCATCTCATATCCTTTTCCACGCCTCCTGCCACCCACCCCATATTCTCCCTCACACCCTTTCCTTGGAGCCCCTTCAACCTCTCTTCCTTCCTCTATCTCCATTTATCCCCTCACTGCAGCTTCACATCTGTCCCAATCCCCCTCCCCACACTGTTTCAACCCTCACAACCCCATTATCTCTCTACATCCCCTTTCACAGCTTGAATCCCTCCCACCCTTCCCCCCCACCATTTTCCCTAGGTCTACACCAAAAAGATCTGTTTAAGACTCTGAAATTTTTAGGAGCGGTTTATGTTAGGGAGACTGTGTATGGGGAATTGCTTGACCAAATGACCCAGCAAATTCCTTTCCTTTGATTACACTCAGTTCCATTGCTTAGGAAACATGATTACACTATCCCAGTTGCTAGAGGCCTTCATCTTCCCCCCTTATTAATCAGACCGCCCAGAAACCCTGTTGTTTCAATACAGCACATGCACATTTCACTCTTTTAGGAATGTCACTTTGGCATGTGCTGAACTAGAGTTACAAACTTTACCCTTAATAATGTCATCAATGTAACCTCCCCACCAAAAAAGGGGGCAGCGGGTGCCATGCACTAGCCGAGATTAATGCAGAACAGCTGAGGTAACTTTAGGTTCCAAAGCCATAGTTTGAGCCCCTGGTGTGCTCCAAAATGTTAGAATGGGTGATTTTATAAATTGCTGGGGTGGGGGCGGGAGGAGAGAAGTTGCATGCAGAGACTGTATTTCAGGAACCATTGCTCAAATAACTCCAAATTTAGTCCACTAATCCTAACCCACAACTCAGGCCACACAGCAAATTTCAAGACAACCCAAGCCACCATGTGGTTGTTAGAGCACTCGGAATAGTGATCCTTTAATCTGAACCGTAACTACAGCAGAGGTGCTGCTTCACTATGATACTGATGAAACTGTTGAAGAGATTCTTGGCTGTTGCTAATGTTGAACCACAAAAAAATAAAAATTTGTGGGGGGGGGGGAGCGGAATCCTATGAGCAAATTGTTCCTAAGCCCTTGCCTAAGCATGAGCACTTCTGCGTACATTTTTACCTGTAACAGATCTTGCAATCAGAAACTCATGTGTAAGCTGTCCCAGAGACAGGCCACAATCACTTTGGGCTTGTCTACACAATGCTTCAAAGTGCATTGGAAAGGTGCCATTTGTAAATCTTTTTTCCCTATGGCATCCCGAGATTGATAGGAGGGCAGCATCACATTTCACTATTCTGTATTTTTTTTATTTTTTTATTTTTTTGGTAGAATCCAAATGAAACAATCGACTGCCATGGAGTAATGTGTACTATTTTTCATTATGAATCCCAAAAGATCAGTAACAAATTTAACCAAAACAAAATACGCCATGTCAGGTAAGAGTTACTCTAAAAGCTTTCTTATCAGGTAAACCAGGAGTGGGCAAACTACGTCCTGGGGGCCGCATCCAGCCCTTCAGACAGACATTTTAATCCAGTCCCCCGCTCCACGCAGCCCCTGGAAGCAGCGGCATGTCCCTCCCCTGGCTCCTACACATAAGGGCAGCTAAGGGGCTTCACACACTGCCCCCACCCCAAGTGCCGCCCCCGCATCTCCCATTGGCCAGGAATCATGGCCAATGAGAGCTGCCGGGGTGGCTCCTGCAGATGGGGCAGCATGCAGAGATGCCTGGCCACACCTCTGCATAGGAGCTGGAGGGTGGACGTGCTACTTCTTCCACACCCCAACTCCCTGACCCAGCCCTGATCTCCCTCCTGCCCTCTGAACTTCTTGGTGCCAGCCTGGAGCACTCTCCTGCACCCCAAACCCTCATCCCCAGCCCCACCCCAGAGCCCGCACCCACAGCTGGAGCCCTAGCCCCCCCCCCCTATGCCCTGCCTTAGCCCAGAGCCCCTTCCTACGCACTCAACTCCTCATTTCTGGATACACCACAGAGCCCGCACCCCGAGACAGAGTCCTCCCGCCCTCCTGCACCCCAAACCCTAGTTTTGTGAGCATTCATGGCCCGCCATACAATTTCAATACCCAGATGTGGCCCTTGGACCAAAAAGTTTGCCCACCCCTGAGGTAAACCCTTTCCTCCGACATTCTTTGCCTTCATTTTTTGGAGGTTTTCTTCCAGCTGATGTGCCCATCATAAGAAACATTTTATATTGCAAAAGAACCTGGAGTGATCTTTGAGATCTGGGATTTCTTAGGGCTTATCTTCATGGAGGGGTAAGGTGCTCGACAGGGGTGTAATTTCTAAAGTGCATTAATGGGTTGCACTTTAATTGGTGCATGTAGACTGCTGGTGCACTTTAATGTAGTGCTGTTTGCAACAGTACTATGTTAAAGTGCACTAGGGAACCTTTAGTGCACACCAACAGGGTCTACACAGACTAATTAATGTGCAACATGTTACTGTGCTTTGGAAATCACACCCCCCATAGTGCACATTACCCCGCCCATGTAGACAGATCATAAGACACTTTAGAGAGAACAAGCCCGACTTGTTTTTGTTTTAAATCAGGGCTCAGAGTATCTGGAAGTGACGGTAGCAGAGGTTTGCGCGAGGGCAGATGGGACAGATCCTCAGCTGGTGTCACTATCAACAGCCATAGCTACACTGACGTTAATGAAGCTATGAACATTTACACCACGTGAGGATCTGCCCCAATGTGTGTATCTTTCTTCATGATTGGGACAGAGATGATTTATTTATTTATTTTAGTTTAGCATATGAAAGTCCACAGGATACCACTTACTTCACTGGCCAAAAATGATGCATTGACACCAGCTGTAGATGATAGGGAGACATCAGATGGTCAGGATTCAAAAGTGGCATTACTAGGAATACTGGCCTGAGCCAATTATGTTGAGGCAGGTCTTTTGTAGATTTGAAACTAACTGTGGGCACTAATCCATAGACGGAAGCTACTTCTTTAATATTCATGAACAAAATTCTGAACTGCCATAATCAGGTGCAGCTCTACTGAAGCCCGTGGAAAGCCCACAGAAGATATTCAAGTGGATGTAATTTATGCCAGTTTACACCAGCTGATGATCTTGTCCTCAATTTCTAAATCTGTATAAAACTAGAGGAGCAAATGAAAATTCGTAAGTAGATGAAATCTTTGTATGCACCATTTTATTTCTTCGGGTTTCTTAAATGTAATTACTACTATAATGAGTATGACAAAGAAAAGTATAAAACAAATCAGAAATAAATAAACCTGTGCCTTAAGCTTTGAAATTTTGTTCTGACAACTATCAGATTTTGCACAGAAACATACAACATTTAAGTGACCATTTAGCAAAATGGTAGGGACATGAAAAAATATTCACTATTTTCCCACAGCTCTAACAACAGCCATTCATCTCACTGCATTCAGAACTAAATGAAAATCTCCTCTCATCAAGTTAGCTTTCCCATTATAAATTATTTTCACCCCCACACTCCTCACACACACTTAAAATGGTGTGGGTGTTGTGCAAACTTACTAGTTACTCAAGTTTACCCTTTGGGTTGGGAAGGAAGAAAGAGAGGGAGAGAAATTGTTTTGTTACTCTTTTTAAATGTTTGCATGCATTCAAGTACATGGATGGGTGTGCTAAATAGATTTCAGTTGTTTAACATTTCTTCCTTAACCTCTAGTTTATAGGTCCTTCCAAAGATGTAGCATATCTTATTTCATTACCATCCTCTATTCTAATTTATTACCTCCAAGGCTTGCATTACATGGTTAAAAAGGGAAGCCCTGTAGGGTCATATTTGATATATGTGTTCCCGCGTTTCATATCCAGATCAACCAACCCCTGCTAAATACTTGTGCAACGCCATATTTTGGATTTCCTTTTGGCAGAATGTCACAGCCAACATGATTGTTTTGTGGTCAGAGAAACAAGATGAGAAATAATATATAGACATATACACCCTCCCCTCCACCTGTAACTTCAAGAAGTCACAATAGGTATTATTATAAGGAAGATGCATTCTTTCTTGACAGATGTGGTCCTTGATACAATTTATTATGCATTTGTTATGTGAAAACTGCATTGCTGCTTTGGTGTACAGCTACCCCCCCCCCTGAAATGTTAGCTAATGGTGAACATGGCTACCTGCTTCCTCAGCGATATCTCTTTGATATTGTATTGTTGTTTCAGACTTGGCAGTGACTTCCAATTCATTTAAAGGTGTTGATTTTAATTTATAAAGCCTTCCATGGCTTGCGTTCTGGCTGCTTGAAATTGCCTCTCTCTCTGTGCCTTACCCATGGCAGTTTGAGGTCAATTGAGGCTCTCCAGGTGACACACTTTACTGTAGTTTTTTTGTGTCTGGGGACAAATGTCCTCACTGGAGGGACGTCAACTGTGGAATTTAGTGCCATCCTGGAATATTCTCAGCTGTCCCGTTTTACAGAACCTGTGTTTGTTTTCCATCAGAGTTTATATCTTTAGGAAACAGTTGAACAGATAGCATCATTATTTGTTGAGTTGGGAGGGTCTTAGTTCTGACATGGGCTCAACTGTAATTATTCAAAAGCTTTTTAAATGGTGAATAGCAGTGTACCCTGGACTGACACTCAGGAAACCTGAGTTCTGTTTCTGGCTCTGCCACCTGCTTGCTGGCCGGCCTTGGGAATGTCCAATACCTTCTCTGTACCTCAGTTTCCCCATCTGTAAAGTGGGGATGATGGCACCTCCCTCCTTTTGGTAAAGATCTTTGAGATCCACTCATGAGTAAGGCTACAATTTTGGTACAGGACATGCAGGCAATAAATAATAAATCACGGGTTTATTGACGCTGAAGCCCAGACCCAAGCCTCACTGCCCAGGAGGTCTCGGAAAATCAGTGGCCTCTGTGACAGATTCATAGCCTTACTCGTGAGAAATGATATACAAGAGAGAGATACTATTATTATTAGAGCTGAAGGAAAGGCCACTTTATACATTAAAAGAGCCCTTTGCAGAGGACCAGCATGAGGCTTATGCAGCACTTAAATCCCATGCCAGATATGCCTTCAAAGCATGTCTTAACGTAAATGGTGAAAACGCTTTCTGCTGGTCTTCACCCTAACTCGCTCGCTTCTGTATGTACACACGTAGCCCCTCTCAATCTGTCAATAATATCAATCTTCAAGGCAAATGAAGAAACTGATACTCAAACACAACCTGTTAAATTCAGTAAAAGGAGTTAGAGGAAGAAGTCACTACGAAGACAGAAAAATCAGTTGTTTATTATTCATAAAGCAATATTGCAGAGGGCAAAAATCTAATGCAACCATTTAAATCCTTTATTTTCCTCATCGGAAAATAAAGCTAAATGTGCTTAACATACATGGGAGCTATCTATTGTGCACTTTATAACATTCACCTCACATCACTCTGCCTGAAAAGCCACATTAAACAGGAGGTGAGATGTGCCTTGAAATTCACAGTCTGACTTTGCTCAAAATGGGACAAAATATATAAAGCATTGGGGGGAAAAAGTGGAGAATTGCATAGATCAATAAACTACAGGAATGCATTTTCCAGAAGATTTATAGGAGATTATATAACAAAGTTTTGGAGCTCTTTGCTACTATTCTGACTTCTACACAACCTTAAAAATGCATGCCCAGAATAACAAGATTAGGTACAAATAAAGGTACAGTATTGCCGGTACTTAATCACAAAGCTCTTGGAAAGGCTATTTCCTTATTGGTAAAATTATTTTCACAGCCATTAAAAATCAGTGCTATGGTGAAACGGAGGAAGAAGTGATGATTTTAGTGAACTGTGTACACTTATTCATCTCCTTCCTCTGTCATGTTGTTCTTCAGCTAATACATACAGAATACTCAATACTTCAGTGACTTAAAATTCAACTGGACTCTGTCCCATTATTAATTATTATTATTTGAAGTAATACTAATACAACACCTGGGAGCCCTCATGTTGGACCAGGACCTTATGGTGCTAGGGGCCTTCTTCATACACAGAACAAAAAGACCATCCCTGCCCCAAAGATCTTACAGTCTAGGTAAGAAGTCCCAAGGTGCTTACTGTCTAAGGGCCTGATGCCAAACCGAACAGAGTCAATGGGAAGACTCCCTTGGACTTCACCAGGCTTTGGATCTGGCCCTATGGCCCCAATCATGCACCAAGGTCCACCAGACAGATCCTGCCATTCTGAGCCCTACCAAAGTTAATAGGACTGGTTGCAAGGGTCGGCACTAGCAGATTACAGGGCAAAATTAAGGTGTAAATGAACAACACATGTTTCTCCTTTGAATTCCAGCCTAAGTATAGCTATTTAATCTATGCTATCTGCCCTGACATAATGTACCATATAATTTTTCATTAGAAGTATTTTCAATGGCTTAATACCCTTATCCCTTCCCATGCCAATTCTCTCACTATCTCACTCCATCACATACCCATTCACGTTCCTATTGTAATTTACAGAATGCAAATATCATATCCAGCAATAGTGTAAGAAACCTACAAGCCCAACCCTGTAATATTCAGCTCGAGCAGTTAACATAAGGCTCTAGGCCTGCATGCCTTAGTATAAGTAAGTTAACAGGTAGTAACACTAATTTATAAGGAACATAAGATAAGATGTTTGGTTTAGAGTTAGTCATTTCCTACATTATTAGAAAAAGAACAACAGGTAATGACCAGGAATATGAGCTTAATAGTTTTGGGATAAGAATAGCCACAAATATGTAACCACAGGATTGTTATGGTTACCAACTGATGTATAATAGGCTTCGAATAATTAATATGTTAATTTATAGGATAAGTCCACCACAATTTTATCAGGGTGAGGAAATTAGCTTTGGAAAGAGGTGGTGAAACATTTATATGAATATTTATGGGAGACCCTATAATAGGCCCAACCACCATGTAAGCGGAAGCACTCGAGACAGTGATCTTCAGACTCACTTGGCATGCCAGAGACCAGATAGGACCCTTGTGGATCACTACCTGCTTCCCCACCTCTAGGTCTCCGAAAGATTTGTGCGAATATGATTATGGGATAATGTGGGAAGTTAACCTCATGTTCCACTTGTGATGTTACACTTCATATTTTTTATGGAAATATGCTTATTATATGAATATGGCACAACTGAGATATATTTTATACAAGATGACTCATGTAAGATACCACTGGGAAGGTTATGATTTACTGAATGTGATTATCCATTTTGCATGCATGTCTCGTTTCTGTATCTGAAGTTAGGAATATTGACCATGTATCTGTGTTTCAAATGTGCTACTTTGGGTGACACCCACAGCTAGTCCTTCAGGTACAACAATGAAAAAGCCAGACAGGGCTGATGGCCCATCAGCAAAGACAATGGACTGTGAAAGAGCTTAGTCTTCCTGTGTATGCTCCAGACAGCCTGTGAGTAATGGCTGCTACGACCCTGCCGAGACATGTGACTGAATCACCTGGTACTGGACCCCCACGCAACCTCTCTTGGAATGCCAGTATTTTTCCACTGGCAGACAAAGGGTTCCTGCCATACACAAAAGCTATCTAAGGCAGGGGACTGATCTCATCAGGGGTTTCCTCTGCCTCCCTGCCCAAAGAGACAGAGGAAACACCTGAAAACAAGAACTAAACTGGGGGGAGAAGAGTTGAGCCCCGGCCCGGAAGGGTGTCTAGCTTGTGAGTAATAATACCTGAAGTTTCAAGCTGCAGGCCAGTGCAGCGGGCTTTCAAGAATCTCTCTAATCTTCCTGAAACAACTTTTAGGGTGAGAAATTACTATTTGTAGACAATTTCTTTAGTGAATCAAGCTTAGTTTGCATGTTTTGTTTTATTTGCTTAGTAATCTGCTTTGTACTGTTTGCGATCCCTTATAACCACTTAAAATCTACCTTTTATAGTTAATAAATTTCATTTGTTTATTATTAAACCCAATTTGTGCCATTTCTAGCTGAGGGGACAAGAAGGGGTGCATATCTCTCTTCACATTAAGGAAGAGGGCGAATTTTTATGAGCTTGCGCTGTGCAGATTCTTCTATACAGCGCAAGACAATATTCCTTTGGGTCTGCACTCTGAGGGAGGTGGGCATCTGAGTGCGGGGGCAAGTCCCTTAAGCTGAGTCTTGCCAGAGCTGATCTTAGTGTCTGTGTCTTTCTGCAGCTGGGTGTGGCCCTCCGTGTATATGGGCGAAAGGAGGCTTAAGAGCTTGGCTCAGCAAGACAGGTTAAAGGGGGCCCTTGGTGGCAGATAGCACCCTTGAAAGGGGGCAATCCATCACAACACTATAGTTACATTCTTATTTGGTTTGGAACATTGGTGCTTTTACTCATTGTATTAATACAAATTATTAAACCTCAGGTCTGCCCCAGTGTGTGTGTCACCAGCGCACGTCAGGATAACCAACCAGAAACTGAACCTCAGAAGTGTACCTCTTTTATCAACTGAGGAGCTAATTGGCAAATGTTAAGCAAACCATGGCAATCAGTACGCCGATATTCAATCAAAGAATCAGGCAACACTATATTCAGTCCCTATCATCTGTCCAATGCTGTGCTTTACATGTTACTTGGTCAATCTCCTCCGTCCAGTCACATCCCTTTTCCTCCGTCCCATCTACTCTCAGGCAACAACCCTCAACCCGTCCCCCTCACCTCCCTGCCAGTGCTCAATCTCCCACCCCATAAGGCACTGGAGCTACACAAGGGAAGTTAAGGGCTGTAATAATGGTTGCTCTCTACATAATCCTATTGGAAGGAGAGCGAAGCACCAAGACCATGGAGTAGGGCTGCTGAAAGGGCCAGAAGCATCTACTTGTGCCTGAAGAGTGGGTGAGGCTATTTATTCCCCTTTCTTCTATTGCTGTGCCCTCTGCCAATGTTTCTTATGATGAGGTCAGCCCAGCACAGAGCTGTCATATATCACTGGCAGGGAAGAACACAGAGTTGCTCTCCTCAGAAACAACAAGGAGTGTTACTGTTACTAGGAGCTGTACCTATGACAGCTGTTATTTTCTCTGAACTGCTTCTCTGCACAGCTTCCCTAGCCAGTCCTTTATATTCCTGCTATATAATTACACAAATTGTGCACACCAATCGCCACTGTACTCATATCAAGCAATAGTGCCCATATTCTATCTATACCACCAATTACTGTAGTATCTTAAAAGTGCCCAATAGAGAAGCTTAGATTTGTGTAGTATAATCCAAAAAGGACATCATAATGGATTCTGCTTTTTACCTCTCCCGGGGTCTATTAAGCTCTGATTTCTTTATATTACCCTTGCAATACCTCCTCACAGCAGCCAAATTACACAGCATTCTGTCCCCCAGAAGGCCAGCTTAATTTTTAGCCACGTTGATTCAAAATAAAAATGGATATCTTTGCTTAACTCTAAATTTCAAGCCAAATTTAGAGGAATATCCTCTCTTGTAGCTCGGTAGGAATATATCTGTGAATGGAAAAAGACACTACATAAGAACAGCCATACTGGATCAGACCAAAGTCCATCCAGCCCAGTATCCTGTCTACTGACAGTGGCCAATGCCAGGTGCCCCAGAGGAAGTGAACCTAACAGGTAATGATCAAGTGATCTCACTCCTGCCATCCATCTCCACCCTCTGACAAACAGAGGCTAGCAACACCATTCCTTACCCATCCTGGCTAATAGCCATTAATGGACTTAACCTCCATGAATTTATCTAGTTCTCTTTTAAACCCTGTTATAGTCCTAGCCTTCACAACCTCCTCAGGCAAGGAGTTCCACAAGTTGACTGTGCGCTGTGTGAAGAAGAATTTCCTTTTATTTGTTTTAAACCTGCTGCCCATTAATTTAATTTGGTGGCCCCTAGTTCTTATATTATGGAAACAAGTAAATAACTTTTCCTTATTCACTTTCTCCACATCACTCATGATTTTATATACCTCTATCATATCGCCCCTTAGTCTCCTCTTTTCCAAGCTGAAAAGTCCTAGCTTCTTTAATCTCTCCTCATATGAGACCCGTTCCAAACCCCTAATCATTTTAGTTGCCCTTCTCTGAACCTTTTCTAATGACAGTATATCTTTTTTGAGATGAGGAGACCACAGTATTCAAGATATGGGCGTACCATGGATTTATATAAGGGCAATAAGATATTCTCCATCTTATTCTCTATCCCTTTTTTAATGATTCCCAACATCCTGTTTGCTTTTTTGACTGCCGCTGCGCACTGTGTGGACATCTTCAGAGAACTCTCCACGATGACTCCAAGATCTCTTTCCTGATTAGTTGTAGCTATATTAGCCCTCATCATATTGTATGTATAGTTGGTTTTATTTTTTCCAATGTGCATTACTTTACATTTATCCATATTAAATGTCATTTGCCATTTTGTTGCCCAATCACTTAGTTTTGTGAGATCTTTTTGAAGTTCCTCACAGTCTGCTTTGGTCTTAACTATCTTGAGCAGTTTAGTATCGTCTGCAAACTTTGCCACCTCACGGTTTACCCCTTTTTCCAGAACATTTATGAATAAGTTGAATAGGATCACTCCTAGGACTGACTCTTGGGGAACACCACTAGTTACCCCTCTCCATTCTGAGAATTTACTATTAATTCCTACCCTCTGTTCCCTGTCTTTTAACCAGTTCTCAATCCATGAAAGGATCTTCCCTCTTATCCCATGACAACTTAATTTACATAAGAGCCTTTGGTGAGGGAGCTTGTCAAAGGCTTTCTGGAAAGCTAGGTACACTACGTCCACTGGATCCCCTTTGTCCACATGTTTATTGACCCCGTCAAAGAACTCTAATAGATTAGTAAGACATGATTTCCCTTTACAGAAACCATGTTGACTTCTGCCCAACAATTTATGTTCTTTCTATGTGTCTGACAATTTTATTCTTTACTATTGTTTCAACTAATTTGCCTGGTAATGACGTTAGACTTACCGGTCTGTAATTGCCGGGATCACCTCTAGAGCCCTTTTAAAATATTGGCGTTACATTAGCTATCTTCTAGTCATTGGGTACAGAAGCTGATTTAAAGGACAAACCAAAGTTAATAATTCCGCAATTTCACATTTGAATTCTTTCAGAACTCTTGGGTGAATGCCATCTGGTCCCGGTGACTAGTTACTGTTAATTCCAAAATCTCCTCTAGTGACACTTCAATCTGTGACAATTCCTCAGAAATATGTCACCTACAAAGGACGGCTCAGGTTTGGGAATCTCCCTAACATCCTCAGCCGTGAAGACTGAAGCATAGAATTCATTTAGTTTATCCGCAATGACTTTATCATCTTTAAGTGCTCCTTTTGTATCTCGATCATCAAGGGGCCTCACTGTTTGTTTAGCAGGCTTCCTGCTTCTGATGTACTTAAACATTTTGTTATTACCTTTTGAGTTTTTGGCTAGCTGTTCTTCCAGCTCCTTTTGGCTTTTCTTTTTACATTTTTACACTTAATTTGGAAGAGTTTATGCTCTTTCTATTTACCTCATTAGGATTTGACTTCCACTTTTTAAAATATGCCTTTTAATCTCTCATTGCTTCTTTTACATGGTTGGGGCTCTTTTTTAGTTTTTTTTTACTGTGTTTTTTAATTTGGGCTACAAATTAAACTATATTTGTTTTTGTGAAGTAAGTGCCTTAAGTTCCTATGCACATACAGTAGCATAGTAACATTTGTTACCCAAATTCTCAAAGTGACAGAAGTTTCTATTGTAGGCAAAAATTTTCAAAAATAGGTTTGTAAGTTAGGCCTTTAAATTTACACTTAGACTTAAATAAGTGGTGCCATTTTCAAAAGTGCTGAGCATACAGCAGCTCCCATTGACTTTGACCTAGCTTTAGGCATCTATTTTTGGACATTCT
Source organism: Chrysemys picta bellii (assembly GCF_011386835.1). NCBI lineage: Eukaryota > Metazoa > Chordata > Testudines > Emydidae > Chrysemys > Chrysemys picta. Next base: position 115,710,153 of record NC_088796.1, read on the forward strand.
TGCTATAATGCATTGGGGTGTCTGTGTCTCCTATTGGTTGACCCACAGAGAGGATGAGGAACCCATTACACCTATGTAAAGGACATCTACTATAGCTAGGGTGCTACCAAATTCACGGTCCATTTTTTGGTCAATTTCACCGTCATAGGATATTTAAAATAGTACATTTCATGATTTCAGCTATTTAAATCTGAAATTTCAGTGTTGTAATTGTAAGTGGGGTCCTGACCCAAAATGCAATTGGGGGGGAGGTCACAAGGTTATTGTAAGGGGGGGTGCGGTACTGCTACCTTTACTTCTGTGCTGTTGTTGGCAATGGTGCTGCCTTCGGAGGTGTTTGGCTGGAAAGCAGCTGCTGGCTGGGAGCCCAGCTCTGAAGGTAGAGCCGCCACCAGCCGCAGCGCAGAAGTAAGGATGGCATGCTCTGGTATTGCCACCCTTATTTCTGTGCTGCTGCCTTCAGAGCTGGGCCCTCTCTGGCCATCCAGCTCTGAAGGCAGCAGTGCAGAAGTAAGGGTGTCATGGTATGGTATTGCCACCCTTACTTCTGCGCTGCTGCTGAGGGGTGCTCCCTTCAGAGCTGGGTGCCCGGCCATCAGCCACTGCCCTCTGGCTGTCCAGCTCTGAAGGCAGTGCAGAAGTGAGGGTGGCAATATTGTGACCCCCCCCCAAAAATAACCTTGTGACGCCCCCCACTACTCCCTTTTGGGTCAGGACCCCCAATTTGACAAATGCTGGTCTCCCCCTGTGAAATCTGTATAGTATATGGTAAGGAGTACACAGAAGACCAGATTTCACAGGGGGAGACCAGATTTCATGGTCCATGATGTGTTTTTCATGGTCGTGAATTTGGTAGGGCCCTAGCTATAACCCAAAGAGCAGAGGCTTTTTGGATCTCAAGAACCAGTGCTCTAGTTGTAATTACCCACATTTGTGGGTGTGATTGATACAGTTATTGTGTCTGCAGCCTGAAGCCATGGGTCTGGCCACAGAATATTAATGTGTGCGCACCACCTGTTTTTTTTTTTTTAATTAGTGAATTCAGTGCTAATGAAATGAGTTAGATTGACCTAGAGGTGAAATAAGAACGTGTTTAAACACGGGAGAGGAGGGAAAGTGAGGCATATCCAGGAGCTGACAGGAACTGGGGATCAAAAGATCAGATTTGAAGGAGCTGGTTTGTGATGGACCCTGCTATGTGAAACACACAAGGTTGTATTAGGGGTTTTGGGTTTTTTATATATATTTATTTGAGCATGATAGAGGAGAAAGAGACCATGCACCAATTGAATTTCAAGAAGGATCAAGGAATTACAGAAGAGAAAGCCTGTAAGTGACAGGCATAGGAAACCTATTAGTGCCATTTGAAGTGAGGAAGAGAAGGTTACTCACCTTGTGCAGGAACTGAAGTTCTTCAAGATGGTTGTCCCTGTGGGTGCTCCACTTTAGGTGTTTTGGTGCCCTACATTTGTAATTGGAGATTTATAGTAGCAGTGCCAAGTTGGCTGCACCTCTCCGAGCGGATACTTAGCATGTGCAGCTAAGCACCTCCTAGTTCCTTCTCTACCCCAAAGGATCGGCATGAAACTCTGAAGTAGAGGGGTGGGGGGAGGTAGTGGAGCACCCGCAGGGACAACCATCTCGAAGAACCTTAGTTACTGTGCAAGGTGAGTAAACTTTTCTTCTTCGAGGAGTATCCCTGTGGATGCTCCATTTTAGGTGACTGTTGAGTAGTGCACCTCAGTGGAGGGGAGGGGCTTCGGAGTTGGTTTATTGATGGTGGATAGCACCGTGAGTCCAAACTGAGTGTCTGCAGCTGATTGTTGTTCTAAAGCGTAGTGTTTAGTAAAGGTATGGACAGATGCCCAGGAGCTGCTATGCAAATGTCTGTGATGGGCACATGAATGAGAAAGGCTACAGATGTATAGAACATTCTGGTGGAGCATGTGCAAACTCCTGATAAAGCTGGCAGATTGCTGTTTTGGTAACACAAATGGATACAGCAGATAGCCATTTAGATTGTCTCTGTTTCGAGATCATTTGACCCTTCAAACGTTATGTGGTGGAAACAGAGGAGAGATGATTTTCTGAATGTAGATGTTGTGGAAGCAGAGAAAGAACTGTCATGCATTGCATCCCCTTCCTGTCAGTTCTTTCTCTGCTTCCACAATAGAAAGCTAGTGCTCTGCGGATGTCTAGCGTGTGAAGGGAGGCCTCCCTGCTGAATTCGGCTTCGGGAAAAATACAGGTAAGTAGATGGGCTGATTTAAATGAAAGGGTGGGGGCAACCTTGGGTATGAACTTAGGGTGCGATCGTAGGATTATTTAATCCTGAAAGAATGCAGTATAAGGTGAGTTTGCCATTAGGGTACCTAATTCTCCCACCCGTCTTGCTGATGTGATGGCAATGAGAAAGGCCACCTTCTTCAACAAGTGCAAAAAAGAACAAGTTGCGAGAGGTTCAAACAGTTTGCCCATGAGACCATGGAGAACAAGGTTGAGCTCCCACATGTGGGTAGAGTCTCTTATTGTGGGATAAATGTTTTCTATATCTTTAAGGAAGCATTTAGTCATTGGATGAGCAGAGATAGTGACTCCATCCACCTTGTCGTGGAAGGAGGTGATGGCAGAGAGATGTACTCTGAGCTGGAGCATAGCCCTGATTTTTTAAGTGTTCGTATATAATCAAGGATTCTGGGTAATGGGGCCGACTTTGGAACAATCTGTTTATCCTGGCAACCAGTGCAGAATCATTTCCACGTATGTATATATGTCTTTCTTGTGCTCAGTCTTTGGCAGTTCAGTAGTATGTCTTTCACTTCCTTAGAACAGTCCTTCTCAACCCCCATTAGCGAGTAACCATGCCTTGAGGTGAAGTACTGCAAGGCTGGGATGGCAGACGCATCCCGCGTCCTGTGTCAGCAGGTGAGGTACTAAAGGAAGGATTTGAGGTGGTTTCACTGCCATCTGTCTCAGGTATGGGAACCACATTTGTCTAGGCCATGTGGGTGTAATGAAAATGACCCTGGATTTGTTCTGTCTGATCTTGTGAATGAGCCGGCTCAGTAGTGGGATTGGAGGAAATGCATACAATATGGGCTTCCCATTTCACAAGGAGAGCGTCGCCCAGGGAGTGGTGTCCCAACCCAGCTTGGGAGCAGTATTGTGGGCATTTGGTATTCCGAGCTGTTGTGAATAGATCTATAGTAGGGAACCCCCATAGTTTGAATATGGCTGTGAGGGTTCTGGAGTCTATCTCCCACTCAGGGACCCACCGGGGCGGTGGGGTGGAAGGGAAGGGGAGAAAAAAAACTATATTTTTTTAAAGAGACAGTTGAAGCAAAACTATAAAATATAGGCTCTATAAAGAATGAAAGGATAGGCTATCACTATGGGGAAAAACAGAAAAATATTGAGCTATCTAAAGTTAGAGAGGCGCTGCGGTCACTCCAACTCAAGCCAAAAGGCGGTAGAGAAAGAACTGGGGGAGGACGGTTGGCTGTGCACGTGAGGTAGCAGCACGAGACGGCTGCCATGCATGCTCAGCCAACCGGGCACTGCTACTACAAATCTCCACTTAGAAGCACAGGGCATCAAGACACCTTAAGTGGATCACCCACAGGGAGACTCCTGAAAGAAGCGGCAGCAGTTAATCACTAACTCATCATTTGAGAATCTGTCTATTCAGTCCCTAACCTCTGCCAGAAAAGCTGCTAATTAGCGGCAGTGATTTTCCTTTGGTGAGGCAGACACCTGTCCACTAAGAACTGGCCAAAAGTATGAAAACTTTACCCATTAGTCAGCCTTCTGACGGAAAAACAATTGGTCACAACTGGTCTCAATTGGATTTGAACCAGCAGCCTAGAAATGAAAGAGAATCCATGTCCCATCACCAATTCCCAAAGCTGTCCAATTCCCCAAATTGAAAACTATGCAAAACAACTATTACGAAGATTACGAGGAAGCAACACCAATAGCATACAGAACCATTTTTCTATAATTAGAGTAAGGGCTTAATTTTGCAAGCCTTCCATTCGTGCAATCCCCATTTGAAGCCAGACAACACTCGAAGTGCTTAGCATTGTCCAGAGTCAGGTCCTAAATGGGACAGAGTTCAGCTCACAGAGAAGGATGTTGATGGTGGGAATTAGATCCTATTGAACTCCTGGTTTTGTTTAAGTTGAGCATGCCTATTTCTCGACTTTTTTTATATGTATATTATAGTTTGTCATTTGCTTTTTACATTATGGGCCAACTCCTCAACTGTAAATTGGCCTGGTGAAGCTAATGGAAGAACACCCATGTACACCAGCTGAGGATCTGGCCCTATAGCTTTATGTTGTAATGTGAGTGAAGTTTGCAATTTTGAGATGAAGAATGAGATTAGCAGTGATGGTTCATGGAGAAAGGCTTGTTGAAAGCAATTAGACCATGTTAGATGTTAGACCATTGCATTCAAATACACTCCCACAGAAAATCCTTTGTTCAAACAAATACTACTTTCAAGAAGCGATAATTAGTACATTCTTAGGCCCAAATCCTGCTTAACACACTCACATTAGGAATCAAATTGAATTAAATTCAATGGGGCTGCTTGTGTAAGGTATGCAAGATTTGCTTTTAATAGCTATCTTTAATTTCTGCTGTATTTTCTGATACCTTTGTGCATTTAGTTATTACAAAAAAAAAAAGACACAAATGAAGAAGAAGCAATAGAACAAGATAAACATTCCTGGTCATGAATGATTTACTTTTTAATAGTTATTTACAAAGTGGTTGATGGATTCTAATGCAAAGTCTAACCCAAATCATTAACTATTCCACATGAAACAGTGAGATTTCAAGGCACATGCTTGCAGGAGACTACTTCAAGCAAAGAGTCAGATTTCATTGTAATGCGACAGTAACAACCTTACAGCACTTGGTGGGTGGAAGTTTTTCATTCACTACGTTACATTTTAGTTATCATAGCATTTTATTTTGTGTTTTTGCTGGCTCTTCAGTGGAAGAAAAACGAATCTCATGTCCCATTATCCTTCTAAGGCCTTCGGTATGATTCCCAGAGGGTCAAGAAAACAATTTTTCAGCTGCTATCATGAAAATCAAGCGAGTGCTGATTACGAATCATAAGAGTATCTTCTGAATTCATTTCATCATTATTTTAATAGCAGAGCAAAGGAACATTGTTTCAGAAGAAGCAGAGTAGAGCCTACTTATTTCAGAAGATAGTTATATAAGGATCTTTTTGCAAGGTTCAAGGAGCCTTCAAGAAGGTTTTATTTGATTTTCTGTTCTCTTAGATGATTTTCTATTTTCTTCAGTCTAAAAGATTCAGGTGCAATTTACATTTAACCCTAGATGCCTAGAACATCCATTTTGTGATACTTTACTTCTGATAAGCATAAGACCTACATAATTTTCAATAGTAAACGTGAGGAAATGCCGTATTTGTTTGGGGCATAGATTAGTATGGTACTAAAATGAGTTGCATCCCTCAATGTGAAGGGTATGTCATGGGTGCAGAGACTTCACAGAAGGCAGAATTGGTGTGGTTTCCTTGTGCAGAAGGGAAGGGAGGGCTAGATTAGGGTTACCATATCTAATAAATAAAAAAAGAGGACCCTCCACGGGCCCTGGCCCCGCCCATTTCCCCACCCTAGACCCGCCCCAACTCCGACCCGTCCCCGCCCTAACTCCGCCCCTTCCTCCCTCCCACTCCCAGCCACAGGGAAAGGGCTGCCCCAGCGCTACCGGCTTCAGGGTTTGCCGGGCAGCCCCCAGACTCTGCGCCCCTGGCCGGCGCTTCCCCAGCGCAGCTGGAGCCCGGGAGGGGAAGCGCCCAGCCGGGGGCGCAGGGTCTGGAGGCTGCCCGGCAAACCGTGAAGCCGGTAGTGCTCGGGCTTTGGGCAGCCCCTATGCCTCCAGACCCTGCGCCCCCAGCCGGGCACTTCCCCTCCCGGGCTCCGGCGGCGCAGGGTCTGGAGGCACGGGGGGCTGCCCGAAGCCGGTAGCGCTCGGGCAGCCAGGCTCTTAAACAGAGCCGAAGAGGAGCAGAGCCTCCAGCCGCGGTGGCTCTGCTCCTCCCCGACTCTTCAAAGTGGGTGGTACTTTGAGTATGTCTCCAACATACTCTTATAGGCGGGTCATGTGTGGCCAGACCTGGTAGTCGGAGACAGAGTCTGTGGTCAACAAACAGGAGTCAAGAGTCGGTGGGGTTAGGATACCAGGAGGTCAGAGGCAGAAGACAAACTGGAGATCAGGAACCATAAGTCAAATGCCAGGAGCCAAGCCGGGTCAGAATGCCAGAAGAGCAAGGTGGGGAAGCTGGAGCAGGCAGTTGGGAGCAGGAAGCACAAGGCACACAGTCCAGAGCAAGACAGAGCCCAGATGTTCAGACACCTTCCTATTGCTGCTGCTGACTTAAGTAGGGCCAGTGGGCCAATCAGCCACTCCAGGACTCCACCAATTGGACCTTAGGGTGGCGTTTTACAGTGGGGCTGGACTTCTTAGGTTTCAGAGTGCCAGGCAGAGAGTTGGAGCATGGATGCTCCCATGAACCTTGCAGGCCTGGGTTTAATAACTATGGGTCAACACACCCTCTCTCCTCACTTGGTTTTTTTTGCTCATGCCACTCATCCATCTCAATGCTCGCATTTCTGTGGAACAAATCATTTGTTCATGTTTCTTTGTTGCCCAACACTCAGCATCATACAGAAAAATAGATGGACAACCATTTTTTGGACTTTCCCTTTTCATCCTACTGGTATCTTTTGCCACATGCTACATTATTTATCTCTACTCATTTGAGCCAGGCATTTAGTATCCTAGCTCTAATATTTTCCTCTTTCCCCATTTTTTTGGATTCTGGAATCCAGATACTTATTTAAAAATACAGTACCACATATAAATTATCCCTCCACATATTTGTATAATAAACCTAAGGTAAGTAAGTGCCTTATGAATTGATTGTTTGGTGAAGAAATTGCCCCTATGCAATTCAATAAATAGAAAACTGCAATGCATCTTTTTAGATTTTAGTCTGTACACAAGCTAGAAGCACATACTGCATCTATTAGCTTCCTGTCTCCAGCATCCTCTTTACTAAACCAAAAAATTCTTAAGCATCTAGGAAAGCAATTTTATCAGCATAAATTTAGCCTCTGAAACTTTTTTTTAAAAAGAGCGGTTTCCTGTCTGGTTGTTCTCATGGTACAGTTGAATGTGTGATAGCTGACACACTACACTGTGCATTAACATACTAGTGATACATCTAAATCAAAGAGCTAATTATTCATCCTGATGTATAATTAATATCCCCTCATTGCTAGAGCTTTATGGCACTGAAGCACAATGTTCCTTACAGAGGAACAGCTATTTACTGTAAACAGTGCCAAACAGCAAGAAAATTCAGTATCCTCTCGTCACTTACTGTTCGAAATTTGACTATGTTATTTCACTACTATATATGAATTGACCCTCCCAAATAGCACTGTAACAGCTTTGGGGCACATTTTTCATATAGAGGGGGTGATGTTGCGCACACACACACACACACACACACACACACACACGTACAAAATGTATTTTGCATTTGTAAGATGGATAATTGTGTGCAAAAAGTGGGCACTTATGTATCTTAGGGCCAGTATGCATGCACAATTGCATGTTTTGCACATGTGTGGTTTGCATGTACAGTATAACTGCCTGTTTGAACATGAATATTTTGGAACAGCAGACCTCTACATGGGGCTAACTACAGGATCACGGTCTTAGGTGATAATTTAAGCATCTGTGTTTGAAAACACTGCCTACTAGGCGTATGTGGGCCACCCAGTGCTTTGGGAACCTATATATTTTAGGTTACATTTCCCCAATAGAGTATTATTTATAATTGCATGACAGGTGGCAAAGAAAAGGGCAAAAGCATTAGATTGGCCAAGTGGCTCCAATTCTATTATAACTTAAAAGCTACAAAGCAATAATCCTGCATCTTGGCAGGGGGTTACACTAGATGACCCTTGCAGTCCCATTTAACCCTGTGATTCTAATACAACACCAAAAAGCAACCTCTATTGGCAGTAGTGAAAGCTGGGAGGCAACTGACACTCCAAGCAGTATGGTCTCTGCCCACGTGGCTCCAAACGGGGATAAAACATTCACTGAAGTAAATTTTCAACACTTGTCTACTGCCATGGCCAGACTGTGCCAGACAACTGATTCAATGCATTGCTAATAAGAATATTACTTTACTGTCATCCTTGTTTAGTGTGCCACAGACAATTCAAAGCTCAAATTGTCCTGATTGGCCACTTACATGGTCAAAGAAACCAAGCCAACCAGTGATGTCAAGGTCATCTTTGAACCCAAAGGACAAACAACATTACTTTAATGTCACAGTTTGTGGACTGGGAAATACAGATGCCAATGTAAACTGTCTAATATTACAAAAGAGAGCTTCCTTGATTGTCAGTATAGGTAATTCAGATACCTTCTTAAGAAAAAAATATTCAGGAAACTACATTTAGTAGTCCTGTAAAAGAAATGGAAATGATTATTCTTGAGAGACTAAAATAGACAGATTGGATGGCCCAAATTTACAGTCTCATTAGTCTCTATACTAAATGAAGTCAGAAACAGATTCAGCCATGGAAAAGGAATCTACAGTTTGAATTAAATGAAAAAGTGTGGCAGTATTTTAGGTGTTTAAATACTTCCACCACCCTCATCACTGTAGTATCTGAGCACTTCACAATCATGACATGGATTTTATCCTTAAATACTCCTGCGGGACAGGGAAATAATATCCTCATTTTACAGACATGGAACTGAAAAACAGGGCTGGATTAAGTGATTGGCCCAGTGTCACATAAAAATCTATGACCAAGCTAGGAATGAAACAGGTCTCCCTAGTCCAGTGGCTGAGTGGTTTCGGTACTTAAACTACAATCTTGAAGGTTGTGGGTTTGCATCTCACTTGATCTTACATTGAAAGGCCACCTCTAGTTCAGCCAATTACAAAATGGGTACCTGATCCATTGGGTCAGGGCACTCAAAGACAGTTGGACGTGATGCCGGCCACATCGCTCCCTCGTGTGCCATTAGATAGGAAACTGGCATCCTTAAGCAGGAGACAAGGTGGGTGATGTCATATCTTTTATTGGACCAACTTCTGTTGGTGAGAGAGACAAGCTTTCGAGCCCCACAGTGTTCTTCTTACAGAAGTTGGTCCAATCATATCCAATATATATCCTCTAACATCCTGGGACCGACATGTCTATAAACGACACTGCATGCCTTAACCAGGTCAGCCCAATGAACCATTAGCTCGCAGAAACTTTAACTTCGGACTCCTTAGTCCCAGTCCAATGCCATAACCACTAAATCATCCTTCCTCACCTATTTATGAAGCTGCACACAGTCTCCGAGTTTCATCTCAGGGGACTCAAATGAAACTCATGTATTAAATGCACAAGATACCTGACAAATGACATAATATAAATGAAGAACAGGAGGACTTGTGGCACCTTAGAGACTAACAAATTTATTAGAGCATAAGCTTTCGTGGACTATAGCCCACTTCTTCGGATGCATATAGAATGGAACATATATTGAGGAGATATATATACACACATACAGAGAGCATAAACAGGTGGGAGTTGTCTTACCACCTCTGAGAGGCCAATTAATTAAGAGAAAAAAACTTTTGAAGTGATAATCAAGCTAGCCCAGCACAGACAGACAGTTAGATAACAAGTGTGAGAATACTTACAAGGGGAGATAGATTTCAATGTTTGTAATGGCCCAACCATTCCCAGTCCTTATTTAAACCGGAGTTGATTGTGTCTAGTTTGCATATCAATTCTAGCTCAGCAGTTTCTACTTTCGACGTCTCCGACTCAAAGAATATTTCCAACATACCTCTGAACAGCATACTAACCCACAGAATCCTCCCTACCAGCACTACAAAAAAAAGGATTCTGCGTGGACTCCTCCGGACGGTCGAAACAACAGACTGGATTTCTACATAGAGTGCTTCCGTCGACGTGCAAAGGCTGAAATTGTGGAAAAGCAACATCACTTGCCACATAACCTCAGCCATGCAGAACACAACGCCATCTACAGCCTCAGAAACAACCCTGACATCATAATCAAAAAGGCTGACAAAGGAGGTGCTGTCGTCATCATGAATAAATTGGAATATGACCAGGAGGCTGCTAGACAGCTCTCTAACACCACATTCTACAGGCCATTATCCTCTGATCCCACTGAGGATTACCTAAAGAAACTACACCATCTGCTAAAAAAACTCCCTGACAAAGCACAGGAACAAATCTGTACAGACACATGCCTAGAACCCCGACCAGGGGTATTCTATTTGCTACCCAAGATCCATAAACCTGGATATCCTGGACGCCCCATCATCTCAGGCATTGGCACCCTAACATCAGGCTTGTCTGGTTATGTAGACTCTCTCCTCAGACCCTACGCTACCAGCACTCCCAGCTATCTTCGAGACACCACTGACTTCCTGAGGAAACTACAATCCATCGGTGATCTTCCAGAAAACACCATCCTGGCCACTATGGACGTAGAAGCCCTCTACACCAATATTCCACACAAAGATGGACTACAAGCTATCAGGAACAGTATCCCTGATAATATCACAGCTAACCTGGTGGCTGAACTTTGTGATTTTGTCCTCACCCACAACTATTTCACATTTGGGGACAATATATACCTTCAAGTCAGCGGCACTGCTATGGGTACCCGCATGGCCCCACAATATGCCAACATTTTTATGGCTGACTTAGAACAACGCTTCCTTAGCTCTCATCCCCTAACGCCCCTACTCTACTTGCGCTACATTGATGACATCTTCATCATCTGGACCCATGGAAAAGAAGCCCTTGAGGAATTTCACCATGATTTCAATAATTTCCATCCCACCATCAACCTCAGCCTAGATCAATCCACACAAGCGGTCCATTTCCTGGACACTACTGTGCTAATAAGCGATGGTCACATAAATACCACCCTATACCGGAAACCTACTGACCGCTACACTTACCTACATGCCTCCAGCTTCCATCCAGGACACACCACACGATCCATTGTCTACAGCCAAGCTCTAAGATATAACCGCATTTGCTCCAATCCCTTGGATAGAGACAAGCACCTACAAGATCTCTATCAAGCATTCTTAAAACTACAATACCCACCTGCTGAAGTGAAAAAACAGATTGACAGAGCCAGACGAGTACCCAGAAGTCACCTCCTACAAGACAGGCCCAACAAAGAAAATAACAGAACACCACTAGCTGTCACCTTCAGCCCCCAACTAAAACCTCTCCAGCGCATCATCAGAGATCTACAACCTATCCTGAAAGATGATCCTTTACTCTCACAGATCTTGGGAGACAGACCTGTCCTCGCTTACAGACAACCCCCCAACCTAAAGCAAATACTCACCAGCAACCACACATCACTGAACAAAACCACTAACCCAGGAACCTATCCTTGTAACAAACCCCGATGTCAACTCTGTCCACATATCTATTCCAGTGACATCATCATAGGACCTAATCACATCAGCCATACCATCAGGGGCTCGTTCACCTGCACATCTACCAATGTGATATATGCCATCATGTGCCAGCAATGCCCCTCTGCCATGTACATTGGCCAAACCGGACAGTCTCTACGCAAAAGAATTAATGGACACAAATCTGACATCAGGAATCAAAATACTCAAAAACCAGTGGGAGAACACTTTAACCTGTCTGGTCATTCAGTGACAGACCTGCGGGTGGCTATATTACAACAGAAAAACTTCAAAAACAGACTCCAACGAGAAACTGCTGAGCTAGAATTGATATGCAAACTAGACACAATCAACTCCGGTTTAAATAAGGACTGGGAATGGTTGGGCCATTACAAACATTGAAATCTATCTCCCCTTGTAAGTATTCTCACACTTGTTATCTAACTGTCTGTCTGTGCTGGGCTAGCTTGATTATCACTTCAAAAGTTTTTTTCTCTTAATTAATTGGCCTCTCAGAGGTGGTAAGACAACTCCCACCTGTTTATGCTCTCTGTATGTGTGTATATATATCTCCTCAATATATGTTCCATTCTATATGCATCCGAAGAAGTGGGCTATAGTCCACGAAAGCTTATGCTCTAATAAATTTGTTAGTCTCTAAGGTGCCACAAGTCCTCCTGTTCTTCTTTTTGCGGATACAGACTAACACGGCTGCTACTCTGAAACCTTTCATAATATAAATGCTAACATATGGAGCTGATGATGAAAACTTTGTGGTGATAGTGGGTATTTTTTTTTTTAAATCTATGCTAGACATGTCCTCTTATCAAGCAATTCAGAGCTGTGATAGAAGAGGGAATACATGTATTATGGATCCGGACTTGATTTGATCTCCAAAAATAGTTCTGTCCCTGGGATGAGCTTTTTTAAAGATTTGGATAATCCTCAAATATTAACTACCAAATATGCCAAATCTTGAAGAAAATAATCCAACCCCAATAGGTTCCGATCCCCCCCGGCAGGGCCGGCTCCAGCTTTTTTGCTGCCCCAAGTGGCAAAGCAAAAAAATAAACAAACAAACAAATAAATAAAGCCGATCGGCGGCGCTTCGGCGGCAGCTCAATTGCGCCACTTCCTTCTTCTGTGGCAATTTGGCCGCGGGTCCTTCGCTCCCTCTCTTCTTCTTCGGCAGCAGCTGAAAGAGGAATAGAGGGACAGAGGAACCCGCCACCGAATTGCCACCAAAGACCCGGACGTGCCACCCCTTTCCATTGGCCACCCCAAGCACCTGCTTCCTTCGCTGGTGCCTGGAGCTGGCCCTGCCCCTGGTATAAACCAGCATAGCTCCATTGACCATTATTTAAATACCTGCTGTTTTCATACCCTGTTTCCCCGAAAATAAGACATCCTCTGAAAATAAGGCCTACTTACAGTTTTGCCTCTCGTTGTAATATAAGGCATCCCCCCGATAATAAGACCTCCCCGATAATAAGGCATCCACCGATGTGTACCGTATTCTTCTTCATTGAAAAATAAGACATCCCCTGAAAATAAGACCTAGCGCATCTTTGGGAGCAAAAATTAATATAAGACACTGTCTTATTTTCGGGGAAACAGGGTACAAGTATGAGATTTTCCAGAGTTCTCTCTGTACGGTATTTATATGCCCCCCAACCATCAGAACAGCTCACAATATTTCATGGATGTATCCACAGCACCTCTGGTGAGGTAGGGAAGTGCTTATGCCCATTTTACAGATGGAGACCAGAAGCACAAAAAGATTAAGTGATTTGGTTAAGGTCACACAGGGAGTGTGGGGTAGAGCAGGGAATTGGACCCAGATCTCCCATGTCCCAGTCAAGCACCCTAACCACTGGACCACACTTCCCAGCTGTTTAGCTGCCCTATTCTGTTATTCATGGAAATACATGAGAGTAAAAACAGCAGAGTGCTATACATGATCCAAATATATATTGTATAGCTCAGAAATCAACAGGACTTTTCACCCTGATATCAGTGGGCCATTCCTCTGATTTTTGAACTCCATATGACAAGAAAAAGCAGGTCATTTCAAGGTAAGCTATATTGATAACTGTGTTAATAGTTGCCACCTTAACAAGGACTTTGAGGAAGAGACAGATGATGCTTTTAATTGATTGTTGCTCTTTGGAAAGGGGGCAAAATGATATAAATATTCAAGTGACCATTCAATCACTTTTATAGATCCATAAATAGCATGAGATTGTGCCTCTGTGTTCCCCACGTGGTGAGTGCCCACACACTTAAAGAAGCTTGTTTCATATTTGCTTGCTTCTTCATCATCTAGAATTAGGCTTCCTTTTGTCTTTTGCTCTCAGCTGTCTCTTCTCTGACAGTAGATGTACAAAACATTGGATTTTCTCTGAAAGCAAAGTAACTATTTTTTTAGAAGGTACTTTTATTTAGCATAGTGGGTGGAGTTCTCTTAGATGCTCTTCTCTGAGATGAATGAACTGCACTTCACAATAGCAATTAAAGCCAGAGTTAGTCTGAAACGACTGTACGAAGTTAATTTTGCTAAGAAGTAACAATCAAGTTGTTCTCCCTCCACAATGTACCAGGAACAAGACATGAGTATTTTAAATATAAATCATTGCTGCTTCATGCTAGTCTCATGGTTCTTTTGGCTACATTAATCATTCTTATGGGGGGAAATTTTTAGAGTAGCATACAATGAAAATCAATTTAGGATAAATATCACTACAGATTTATTTCCTTAGGGCCTGATCCAAAGTCCACTGAAGTCAACGAATAGTATTTGGATCACTCCCTTAAAATGCCAGTGTTTTCCTCATGAGGAATTAAGAAGCGTTAGGACAAATTCAGTGTTTTTGTAAGTAAGTACAACTCCACTAATTTCAGTGGAGTTACACGTCCTTACATCACTGCTGAATTTGACCCATCAAATTTAACACTTCATAGGTGGTGACTGAATAGGTCAGCTTCACTATTTTAACTCCCAGTCCAGCTAGATTCAAGAGGCATATTTGCAATTCCTAAAGATTTGCACCACTTTTTTACACAGGATATTGTGAAATTCAGAGGTCACTGCAATGAGATATTCAAATTTAAGGGGAAACAAACGTTATTTATGATTTGGTTGAGTTCATTAAATGTGCTAATATGATTCTTTTCCCTATTCTTTTCCATTTTTTTATATATGGTTTTAATATCACTGCCACACTTTCTACCTTGTCCTCTGTTATTTTTGTCTTAGAGGACTGTCAGGGTTATACATTTTTCTGGTAATAATTATGGTAGTTCTGATCACAACTCCACAGTTTAAGTGAAAAACTCGAGTCATCATTAGGAGACGGAATCTATGAAAGATACAGAATAACTACCCCAAATTGACAGGATTTACTCTGAGTACTGTATAAATATGCTGAGAATGTACAAGTAAATCTGTTAATTAGTTTATGACTTAAGATCAGTTTAAAATGGTCACTTTCAGGAACTCAGCACTCCTTTTCAGACTTTCTTTGCCTTGAAAAACCTTAACAGAACACTGATTCTTCATACCGTTCCACTTACTTCAAGTCTTGTGTGTAGGCTACACTTGGATAAGCTGCCATTAAGATAAATTATGAATAATTCTTGTAATTAATTTTTACTATTATAGAGTATCTGTATTGTCATCTGTTTGTGCTGAGTGTTTTATTATAATTATTTGTACTGTAGTAGTGTCACAGATCCCCAGACATGTGCTAGGTGCTGTGCGAACACAGAACAAAAAAAAAAATAGTTGCTGCTTACCATGGCACTCTGATCATCACTTGGGCCTTGCATTTCTACCATAACAAATATTTACTACTACAGATCAATAGCTGTGCTTACTCTTAAACAGAGCCATTGTGAGATAACTCAGCCGGCCATCTTTCTTCCTCAATATCTAATCTACATAGTGCAATTTTATTGGCTGAAAAGAGTCAGTGGTGTGAGGAGGACTACACCCATCTTTTATTGTATTTATTAAAGAAAATAATATTGCATTTTGGGCAAAAAATAACAATGTTCCTTTAAATTTGGACATGACCATTTAGCCACAAAGCAGAATGAAGGTTTGATTGCACCAGGCCCAATCCCACTTCTGATAAATGTAGACTCAGTTACACACTGGCCAGATTTTGGACTATATTGCAGTCACTTTTGTGCCTCCCTATCAACAACAACAACAAAAAAAGGCAGCTACAAGATGATGATCCCTGCATAGGACATCTCCAGTGGTGTAGAGCAGACATAGCACCTCCTCTGCCTCCACTTTCTCCATCAAATCAGATGGGGCATAGCTAGAGCATGATATGGGGCACCTCTACATGTCCCAGCAGCCATAAATGGACACTTCAGGCAGTTAGGGTGAGGTTGAGAAGGGCAGATGCCTATATTTTGGACTACCTACACAACCGTATAGGTTCCCCTCTTCATTTTGTGCTATGCGATATTTTTACGACACACAGTGGTTTTTTGCTATTGGGACTACAGCCTGCAGCCCAGCCAGTCTTGAGATGGCACACGACACAGTAAATAGATGTACACTGGAAAGGCACCAGATCACACATTGCACATCTAACTGTTAGAGGTTTATAGCCAAAGATAAAGAGGCGCCTGTCACAAAGACATCAGTCCAGCCTGTCACAAATCTACGAGCGGGCATGGAGTTAGCCCCTTTGAACGCTCAGCTCTCACATCCTGAATTACAAATACTCTCTCCTAATCAGTGCAGAAGCGGAGTTAGTATCTAAGCCCTGATGCCCATGACTTTTTCCAAGACAAAGACTCCTTTTGGAGATGGAACAGAGCCAGGTCTTTTAATTGGGATCAACAAATCAAACCAGAGAGTAACACAAATAATTAAACATAAATTGAATAGCCCAAATTTCAGGGTTGTTTCCATCAGGTCTCTAAGTTCAGACACATCTCTATTTGCAATGTATAGGTATTCTCAGGTGCATTCACTGCTTATGACTGCTAGTCTCCAGAGTACAATATAAAGCATGCCCATTTTCTCAGGTTTTTGCCTGGGGTAGGACTGAGTGCAGGGTGGAGAAAAAACTCCTTTTTCTGATAGTGGTAAACAGAAATGCAGATCATGCTTGCACACTGATGCACTGTGCGCATTTTCTTCATTATAAAACAAATGAGATAACACATATGAGGGAAAATCCTATATGGCCTTGTGTTGCCTCCCAAGATTCAGTACACAGCAGAGAATATGAATGTCCATTGCATAGGGGCCAGGGCAATAAAGAGAAGACACCACACTCTGTGTGCTACGGAGTGACACACCACACTGGCTCTCTAAACTGGAACAGTGGGAGGGGGTGGGCAGGACTGTTGGAAGAATAGTGAGTGGGTCTGTGTGTAGTACAAAAACCCCATATGTAGCATGGGAGCAATGGACTGCCTCCTTTACTCCCTCTACAGCATGCAGTAACCAGCCACCATGGTCAGCTAATGCATGCTGGGAATAGAGAGTCTGTCCCTCAGCACCAGGCCCTTTATATGCAGTTTCCTGATGCACAGCCTGTTTGCCTCAAGAAATAAGAGTTATATTAAAAAGCTATTTAGATTTGCCAAGCAAATCTAAACTGAACATAAAGCTACAAATAATATACACCTCTATCCTGATATAACGCAACCCGATATAACACGAATTCGGATCTAATGCGGTAAAGCAGCGCTCGGGGGGTGGGGGAGAAGGGGTGGGGCTGTGCACTCTGGTGGATCAAAGCAAGTTTGATATAACGCGGTTTCACCTATAACGCAGTAAGGTTTTTTGGCTCCCAAGGACAGCGTTATATCGGGGTAGAGGTGGACTTAGCTTTCCCAGAGTATGGGAGAGATGTTGCACAGCCTCTCCATAGCCACAACCCTATTTGGATCTATCTTTCCCATTGTCCTCCACCAGTTCAGTTGATAACTACAGTATTTTTAAGCCCCGATTTAGCACTGACTAAAGGTTATCTATATGGGAACACTCAGTAAATGTTCATCTGGATCAGGTAAAGGTATGAATTTACAGTGGATTAGTTAAACTACATTAAACCTCTGTGTGGACACTCTTATTCAGAATTCAAGTGGCCTTAATTCAGTTTAGTTTAATTCAAAGTGAATTAATATTAGTTTAGATACTCCACAAAGGTTTGTTTCAAGATACAAAGGCCACGTCTGCCCTAGGAAAAGAGGTATGTTCTTAACATGTTAAATCCCAGTGTAGAGAAGGCAGTTGTATTTAATGTGTGATAGATGGTGGAGGTAAACCCTAGAGTTTATCTTCAAAGTGAATTAAACTACATCAAATTGAGGTCACTTGAATTTTGAATAAACGTGTCCTCACAGGTGTTTAATGCAGCTTAACTAATCTACATTAAAATGAATTTGGATTAATTTTCCTGAGCATCCCTACGTAGACAAGCCCCATGTACACTGTAGTCTCGCTCATGCCACTGGGACCACTTAGATGCTTAATGTTAGGAATCTGCTAAATGCCTTCATTGAACTAGGGTCATCGTGGTCAAGTAGAATTAACAGCAGGAGACAGGCCCATCATGACTGAAACTGTATGACAACTTTGTCTTCACCAAGCTACAAACTGTTTTTAACATTTTAACTTTGTAAATGTGACATCTTCTACTATTTACCATGTCACCTCTAATGGATGTCTTGAGCTCATCATATGACCCCCAAGAGACAACAGAGCAAAACACAAGGAAAGTGTCAAATTATCTCTCGCTACTTCAGTGTCTGCATCTAATAAATTCATTTTAACAACAACAACAAAAATCAAACCTAGGTTTAAATCATGCCACGATTGCCCAGAGTGATTAGTCTCTTCAAATAGTCCTATTGAAGTGAATGGAAGCACTTGTGTAGGTGGCCCTCATAAAATAAACTCAGACTAGAAGTTGGACCTTTTTCACCCACTCCCTTGTAGTTATAAACTGAAACAACAACAAATAATGTTTTCTTACAAAAGGGGAGACTCTGTTAAATTTTGCAGATGCCAAATGGTTATTTTATGACTCTGTACATTTTTAGGTTTCTTTACCCTTTTTCCTCCAGTTTTTACAAACAACCTAATTACAATTAATGAACCATACAGTAGCAAAACAGGTTAAGAGAACAATCTGCTGGAAGAGAAATTTTAGCTGTCACCATAGACTGGGGCAATTTTGGTTCATCCCATTTTTACTTCTGTTTTGGAAACAAGTTTCAAATTTCAGCAATATCAAAGCAGCTCAGCGGGGAATAATGATATTCCCTAAACTATGTCAAACTGTTGGATTAAAGGGTATCGGCAGTAGAGCTTTCACTTGAAGAATGAGAAGGCTTAGTTATGCACCAAATGATGCCATTTTCAGCATCTGCAATCCGACCATGTCTACTGATACCTTCGCAGCAGGAAAGAGTGTTATATTCTATGGCACTGTCAATCATTCTCTCTCAGACATGCACATAAACGTTCACACTGCCAGATCTAGCAGAAATGTCAGAGTAGGACCAAAAATGAGACAATCTACTGACAGCTGGAGTGACTTAGCTCCCATGCTCCCTCAAGCCACAAAGCACCTTGTTATTGCTTCCGCTGTGTATGGAGGACCGAAAGGGCAGACAAGCCCAAAGGTTTCCTAGTTTAGGCCCAATCCTGCACTGCCGTTCCTTTTGACATCAGTAGATGACAAGGGAACAGTTTTCAGAATCCCAGCCATTAGAGCTCATGAAAAGGCAGTTTTGTTCTATTTTGTCACAGACATTAAAACTAGAACCCCCAGACTTGGGATAAATTGGGGTCTAGATCCTGACTTCACAATTCAGATGTGTGTCTCATGCAGATGTGACACCTCTCTACTGCACTCCTTCTCTCTTCAGTCATTTTGTTTTATAGTTTACTAAGAAAAAATGTTTTTACCTCTTTTAGAAATCCACTGTTAATACAACTACTGAAAAGGGAAGGTGCCATTTTCTATTCTGCCTCATGCATTAGCAAAACAACCAGCCAAATTCTGATTGTGGAATTTTGATAATTGGCAATGATTTATGAAGCAGAACGAACACAACTCGGTTGTCAGAAAGTAGGTGCACCTGCATTGTTAGCAGCCATAAATAACATTAACAACTAATTACATTTGGTAGATGGGGGAAAAAATGTGGGACACCATGGTCTAGTAACCCATGCTTACACAGGGCTTGCCTATGAAGGACATCTAGGAAAATTAATCCAAATTAACTAAAGTGTGAATTTGCAGTAGACGAATTAAACGGCATTTAAACTCCTGTGTGAACACCCTCATTCAGAAAGTGGCCTTAACTCCATTTAGTTTAATTTGCTTACAAAGTGAATTAAACTAAACTGGATTAAGGCCACTTTATTTCTGAATAACAGCATCCACAAAGGTGTTTAATGAGGTTTAACTTATCCACTGATCTTGCTGTGGATGACCCACCCACGGGTGTTATGTTCAGTGTCATTTCTGCACAATCACTTTTCTAGTGGGCCACTTTAATAATGTTTTTGTTGATTAATTCAGCAAAGAGAGGTTCTATAGAACACAGGGTTTGTGTGCCTGGATCAGAACATGGGATTTAATGACCAATCTCCTGCCCTGCTTCCACTTCATAAGAAATTGAAAAGTCAGCCATGTTGTATTTTCCGTTACCCTACTGCATGGTGTCTGAGTGTAAAAAAGTATCCTTCCTGGCTACTGCAGTGATCAGCATATACCCAGATAGTATGATATGATCAACCCATATTCTTTTAGCTTGCATACCTACAAATGTGATTGCAGAATATTGTAGAAGTCCTTCTTTAAAAGAGAGGAAAATGTAATGAACAATAATTTCTTGTGGTAGTGAAATATACAGGATGACCATATGCTATGGGTATATCTAGACTAGAATTTGTGCTCCTATTTTAAAATAAGTTGATTGATTACTCATTAACTAACACATTTGTAACTGTTAGATTTGATCCAGGACACAAAGGCCATGTCTACCCTAGGAAAACAGGTATATTCTTAGCACGTTAAATCCTAGCGTAGAGAAGGCAGCTGTAGGTAATGTGTGTTAGACGGTGGAGGTAAACCCTACAGTTTACCTTCATCAGCCAACACATGTTAAAACTACAGCTTGCTTTGTCTACTAGGGGCCAGATCCTCAGCTAGTGTAACTTGTTATAGTTCCATTGACTTCAAGGTATCCATGACAACCTACACAAGCTGAGAATCTGGTTTTAAGATGTGTTAACAGGTGGTTAGTAATACACCTTTCATGTCTACAGAATACAAGGCAAAACTGTGTCTGTAATTTAGCCTTGCCAAATTACCTAGATTAGCAGGTAGAGAGGAGTTATTTCATTGACATCAATAGGCAATACATTAACTCCTGTTAAACGAGCACCACAAACTCTATTCTAGACACACCTTATTGATGATATTCACCGTAGGTCAGAGATATTCCCTACGCCCACTGCACAAGCTTTTCCTACAGGGTTTGAATGGTGCATATGGACCTTGGGCTTATTTACAATCAAATTTGCAGCAAATCAGTTTTAATTAATTCACACTTTTTGTTATTTCTCTGTAAATCTGTGTGTGGATAGTCTTGTTTCAGATTAAGACTATTCCTTTTTTTCCCCCCATTTAGTTTAATGACATCCTTGAACTAGATCAAAAAAGGGCATTCTTGGGATACTTCTATACTAGGAGTGCTTTATGAGCACGGGAATGCTTGTAGAGTATACTGGCAAAGCGTTCCTAGTGTGGATACAGCTATGCCCGCCAACCTGTGCTTAGTACCAATATAATACAGACACCCACCACAGATGAAACTAGCTATACTGGTAAATGCACAACTTTGCAGTTATATCTGAATCAACACTAGTGGCTTTTGTCAACAAAGCCATATCAGTCAGGGACCACATCACTGACTGACACAGCTATCCCAGAAGAAGTCTACAGAGGCCAGGTCTACATGATCTGAAATAAGAGTGTCCAGATAAAAACTTGCAGGGAAATAAAAGACGTGAACTACAAACTAATTTAGACCCCATTTACACAAGAGAGTTGCACTAAAAACTAAAGGCATGATTCTAAAGGCGTGATTTTAAAACCGTTTAGTTAAGCCAGTGCAAACCTTGGAATGAACACTCTTAATTTAACCAAACTGGGTGTAGACTGATTTAGTTTAAATTGATTTTAAACTAACGCAAACTAGGACACTTTAAAAAAAAATAAAAGTCTTTAGTGAATGTATTGCACTGGTTTAACTAAATAGTTTTGAAAAACAAATTTAAGTTAAACCCACACACCTCTCTCATTGACATAGGTCTTAAGTTATTTCAGTGCAAATGTGTCTGTATGAAAACCGCTTTGGAAACCTTCTACACTGAGGTGAATTTTACCCTATGGCCCTTTCTGGACTAAGAAAATGAGGTGTGTTTATAGCGAACAGCGTTTAGCATACAGTGCCTACGCTACAATAGGAGCTAAGTGGCATTTCATAGTGTGTTAATTAACGTTATCTAACATTTTTGCTAAGCGCTTTCATTTTTCTAGCTTAGACAGTTCCTTTATGGATAAACACTCACTTTCATTTGTAGAATCCCAAAGTGTTCATCGTCCATATACAAGCTGTATAGCAGTAACTGTACTGGAATAGCTAAAGTGGTACAATCCCATCAAGGTGGATGCATTTATACTAGTATAAAAGAGATTATGTTTTCCGTAAGGGCAGAGGAATAAATTATACTAGCATAAAGCACCTTTATACCTGTGTCCACATCAGGGTTTGCACTGGTATACTGGAAAAAATCAGCCCCATAACCAACATAGTTATGCGAATACAGAAATACTGTGCTTATGCCAGGCCTCAGTGTCTGACTATCCCTGCCAAAATTCCTTCAACTCTGGACACACAATTACACATTGTTTTTAGTACAGAAACCCTCCTAAGCCCTAGCCTCCAGCAGGGTTCCTTCCTGTATAATATAGGCACCATTTCTGCCCCAGATTATTATTTATATTATTATAGCACTTAAAAGCCCAATTAAGATGGGACCTCACTCTGTTAGGTGCTGTACATACATATTAAGAAATAATACCTACCTAAAGAGTTTATAATTTAAAAACATAAGTCAGCAAAAATAAAGTGACTTGCTCAAGGTCAGCATCAGGAATAGAACCACAGGTCAACAACGGGTCCATACCCGGACACAACTGTCCATGGTAAAAATTTTGAGGTCCGTGGGGGGCGCTCACGGGCGGCTCCCTGGAAGCGGCTCCTCATCCCTGCTGTTGCTGGCAGAGGTGCCGCTGGGCAGCTCTGCGTGCTGCTTCCGCCCACGCAGCCCCCCTCCCTGAGCACTGACTCCGCGGCTCCCAGCCCATTGGCCGGGAACCACGGCAAATGGGAGCTGGGGTGGGGGTCAGCGCCTGTAGACAGAGGCAGCATGCCTGCAGAGCTGCCTGGCTGCACCTCCGCCAGCAAGAGCAAGGATGGGGAGCCAATTGCGGGGAGCCTCCAGAGGACAGCCTGCCCACAAGGGACTCCCCCATCCCCGCTATTGATAGCTGGCGGAGGTGTGGCCAGACGGCTCTGCACACTGTCTCCATCCCCCCTCCCCGAGGGCAGACTCCATGGCTCCCAGCCCATTGGCTGGGAACCGCAGCCAATGGGAGCTGTGGGGGCGGAACCTGAGCAAAGGCAGCGTGCAGAGCCACCTAGCCCCACCTCCGCGTAGGAGCCAGAATGGGGACATGCCGTTGCTTCCTGGAGCTGCTTGAGGTAAGCGCTGCATGGAGCCTGAACACACACACACCCCTGCCCCAGCCCTGATTCCCCTCCTGCCCTCTGAACCAGGTTCCAGCCCAGAGCACCCTCCTACACCCCAAACTCCTCATCCTCAACCCCACCCCAGAGCCTGCACCCCCAGCTGGAGCCCTCACACCGCATCCGCACCCTAACCCCCTGCCCCAGCCTGGAGCCCCCTCCTGCACTGTGAACCCTTCACCCCCAGCCTGGAGCCCCCTCCTGCACCCCAAATCCCTCATCCCCATCCCCACTCCAGAGCCTGCACCCCCATCCCAACCCTGTTCTCCAGCCTGGAGCCCCCTCCCGCACCCCTAATTTTTGGTCCCACCACGGAACCCGCACCTCCAGCCCAGAGCCTGTAACATCTCCCACACACCAACCCCTGACTCAGCCTGGAGCCCCCTTCTACCCCCCACCAATGTTTGTCGCTAAGTCTGGTAATTTTGTCGAGTGTCTGTAATGCAACATGGTGGTGCTGACCCCTGAATAGAACTCAGGTCTCCTGACTCCCCATCCAGTATCCTGTTCATTAGACAACACTTCCTTATAATCAGAGTGTGGAATATAATAAATAAGAGCCTGATTATGCAAACTACCCAGCATCTCCTATGAGATACCAAGTGCCTTCTGCCTCTTTTCAGGTCAACTTGCATTGTTACTGACTTTGACACATCTATAACGTGATGCTTAGCATCCTGCATCATTGTATCAATCTGCATGGAATTTGGGAGGTAGGAGCGCAATATGCAGGAGGGAAGAATTTACAGGACACACCAGAAAGTCACTCTGTGTGCTCACAGCTAGAATGCTAGCTGCAGCTCTCTGTACACAGTTCTCCTAATAAAGAGCAAGCTTAGTTTACAAGCATAAAGTCATTTTTTGTTTTTCCTAGCACATGGTGCATTATACAAGCTGCAGGGCCCCAAAATGTCAGGCATCAGGTCCTGCCAGACACAGCATGTAAGATAAGAAGCAATTTAAAAAAAAAGACTCTGGGAAACAAATGGCATTGTACTTCCCTCAAAGCCAATAAAGATCTTACTCAGTTCAAATATCTTCTTCTTACAGTATTTGAGGAGGCTCAAAACTTTCTCCCAAACAGTTTGCTCAGCCTTAACTCAAAGTGAGTCTAAATCAGTTTGTCTCTCCTCAGGTCTTTGCTCCAATATACTCTGGAGACATTTTTGCTCTTAATTGTATTATATTTCTGACTCAGAGGCAGAATTTGTCAAATAGGAAAATTTCCTGCCCTATAGGTCTAGAAGGAGTTCCATTTTTCTAGATTTAGTGCAGGTGAATCATATCAGGCACCACAGATTAAATTCTCTTCGGTCAGAATTTCTGTGGATTAGACCTAATGAAGATTGTTACATCTTGTTTAAACTTCAAGCCATTTTAGTGGAAAGGAAACATTTATTTTCTTTATTGATGATGCAGACACAAAAAAAATTGCTTTAAAGCAGCCACAAAGGAAGATCAACACAGAAGTCAGAAATAGGATAGAGAGACCATCTTTAAAATCCTGTGGGTCTAAATATGATAATAGAATTGAAGGATTAAAATAATGAAAAATAATGAGAAAAAGGATTAGATAAGAGGTGTTTTCTTTCTTGCTTGCTTATTGTAGTCTTTGGGAAATGAGTACAGAAGTCACATTTTCCTCTATAAGGGTCTCTCATTCTACAGTCCTGCAAACTAAGTTCCCATTCAGTTCAGGAAGTCCTTCTATTACCAGAAGGAGTTTTTCTTGTCTAAGGAATATAATAACTGCAGGGTTGGTCTTACCATGAGGCGAACTGAGGCGGCCACCTCAGGTGCTAGACTGGGGGGCGGGGGAGGCGCACCACTAGGCCCCAGAGTGTAGAAAATTGTGTCTGCTGTTGTTGCATATGTAGTCTTTCTGCTCTAGATGCACAGAGATGGAGGAGTGCTATGCTGGAGGAAGGAGGGCACAAGAGAAATAACAGGCAGGCAGGAGAAAAGGTGAGAGGGAATTGCAGGAGCTGCAAGGAGAGAGAGGAGGAGGAGCCTCTTATGTACCTCTCTAGCACCCCAGGAGCCTGGACTGATTAACACCAGCTTCTCAGGGAGCATCCTGTTTCCTGCTGCTTCCCTGAACCCACTTGAGGAGAACAGGCAGTCAACTGAAGTAGTAGGAGCCAGTTAGGCCCTTAAGACGCTGATATCTTCCCTCACTCAGGCCCTGCTACAAGCCTGCTTATTTGTCCCCTTCAATTGAGTGTTGAGAGCCACTATAGCTGGCACAGAACAGCAGTCATGAGTGAAAGAAGAAAACACCCCTCTAGGGCAGCATTCAGAAAAAGCAAGCAAGCAAAGGAAGCTTTTCTATCGAAGCAGGAAGGAGCTCTCCTGAGATACATAGACACAAATGTTCACGCTGAGCCTTCCGGCCCCAGTGAGGATGTGAGTGGTGAGGAGATGCCTGATCTTCCAGTTAGTCAGAGTGCAGGTGTCCCGGCAGCTACTGCAGCATCCATATCTCCATCTCAAATGGATGTAACCATGCACATTCCTGAAGAAAAGTGTAGATCACAGAAGAGTGTGGTGGAGGCACAAAAAACAATTGCTGCTGAGTTTAGTTCCCCAAGTGTGGATGATCCAGGACCATGGACCCACTTGAGCAGTAGCCTGAGGGACTTCTTTGTACTGCATGGGCCACAGCAAGTGAAAATCTTCATGTTCCCCAAAGACAATGAAAATAGAAGTTTCCATCCAACACATTACTGGCGTGAAATCTCCAATGGAGACAAAGTGGAGAGGCCATCGCTTATGTACTCAAAAAACCCAGAATGCTGCATACTGTTTTTATGGCAAACTCTTCTAGTCTAATGTTCCAGCCACATTGGGTTCTACAGGAACAAAGGACTGGAAAAATCTGGCTAGAAATCTGGCATACCATGAGAAGGCAGCAAATCACGAGAGAGCATTCCATAGGTAGAAAGAGCTTGAGATGAGAATAAGGTTAAAGGCCACCATAGATGATCAGCATCAAGAGAAGATTGCATCGGAGTCTCTTTACTGGCAAAATGTTCTGAAAAGGCTCATTGCCATTGCGAGAATGTTTGCTACCCAAAACCTAGCACTGTGTGGCACTTCAGATCAGCTGTATGTGCCAAACTATGGAAACTTCCTTAAAATTGTGGAGCTGATGGCTGAGTTTGATGCTGTACTCCAGGAGCATCTAAGAAAACTCACCATGCAAGAAATGTACACACAGCGCTACCTTGGAAAAACAATTCAAAATAAGATCATACAGTTACTGGCATCAAAAGTCAAACAGAAGATTGTGGCAGATCTGAAGTCAGCAAGACATTACTCTGTTATTCTGGACTGCATAGTTGACATCAGCCATACAGAACAAATGACTTTAATGGTGCATTTTGTAACAACAACAGAACCTAGTGAAAATGTCCCTGCAATGGTGACTGTCAGAGAGCATTTTCTAGAATGTATTGACATTGATGATACTTCAGGAGCTGGTATGACAAATGTGCTTCTTAAAAAGCTGGAAGATACGGGAATTGAGATAGCTGACATGAGAGGTCAGGGCTACGATAATGGTGCCAACATGAGAGGAAAGACCAGAGGAGTGCAGACACAGATCCGAGAGTTAAACCCTCGAGCTTTTTTTGTCCCATGCAGTTCTCATTCATTGAACTTGGTGGTCAGTGATGCAACATCAGCTTCTAGTGAGGCTGCTGAATTTTTTTAATGTGATTCAAAGCATCTATGTATTTTTCTCTGCATCAACTCATCAATGGCAAATTTTGAAGCAACATCTGGGAACATCCTCTCTGACACTGAAACCACTGAGTGCCACATGATGGGAAAGTCGAGTGGAGGCGATAAAGCCTATCAAACACTAAATTGGAAAATAGATGATACCATAGTTGTCATTATAGAGGATAATGCTATGACAGGAACTGTTCGTGGGAGAACAGTGGTGGAGGGAAATGGAATCACCAGAAACATACATGACTTCAAATTTCTGTGTGGCTTAGTGTTGTGGCATGATATACTGTTTGAAATAAATGTTGTAAGCAAGAGACTCCAAGGTGTTGACCTTGATATATCTGGAGCAATGGAACAACTGGACAAAACAAAGTCATACCTACAGTCTTACCGGTCAGATGAGGGATTTCAAAATGTCTGAAAAGTGCACAAAAGTTGGCAGAGGAACTTCACAATGAAGTGATTTTCCCACCCATTAAAGAATACAAGAGTCACCGAAGAAGACAACATTTTGATTACGAGGCACGGGATAATCCCATAAATTGAATTCTTTAACCAGGTGCTAGATTGTGCAATACAGTCAGTTGAAGAACGTTTCATGCAGCTCAAGGAACACAGCAGTATAGTTGGGATGTTGTATGATATTCCAAAACTCCTCACTATACCTGAAGAAGGCCTACACCAGCAGTGCAGGGCACTAGAGACAGTGTTGACACATGACGACATGCGCAATATTGATACGAGTGATTTAGGTGATGAACTGAAAGACCTTTCAAGATACATTTCAGCAGAATCAATTCCAAAGGCTGTTCTGGAATATATGTGCACAAATAAGATGACCACCCTCTTTCCAAATGCTTTTGTTGCTCTGCACATACTTCTAACACTTCCTGTAACGGTTGCCAGTGGAGAATGCAGCTTCTCCAAGCTGAAGTTAATAAAAACACATCTACACTCCACAATGACACAGGAGAGGCTGGTCAGCTTTGCAACCATCTCAATAGAGAATGAGCTGGCCCAGACTGTGGACCTTCAGGAAGCAGTTCAAATCTTTGCAACCAAGAAGGCACGGAAAGCACCACTTTGATTATTTGAACAGATAAAAATGCCAGTGTTTACTGTGCTGACAAGAAAAGTTACCTTTGCTGTTCAGGCGTTTGAAAGTTAAGTGTTACTTAAAACTTTTGAACAAGGCATTTTAAGTTGTTAGTTCTCCTTTATTGGGGTAGGTAGCAGAGCAGTACCATGAGAGGAGTAGAACTGGAAGAAGGCAGAACTGAGACCTTTCAAAGTTTTGGCCCAAGCGAGGGGGCATTTGAGCTCCCCACCTCAGGTGCCAAAATGTTGTGGGCCGGCCCTGAATAACTGTTATTACGGTAATGCATAAGACTCCAAACAGTGATCACTAGTAGCCTGTTATGCTCGATGCTGTACAAAAAGAAAGCTTCTGCCCCAAAGAACTCCCAGTCTAGGAGTTAGACAATAAGCAGTAGATGAATAAACAGGCAAATGAGATGACTGACAGGAAGTCAAGATAACTGTAGAGACAGTTGTGATTGAATAAATTAGTCATGACAAAAATTGCAATAGTCACAAATGGTTGCCACCCAAACTAATGCTAAAGAGGATCAGGCCCTAATTGTCACACTATAGCCAGGACCTTGGTGACATTTCGATTGTTCTGAGCCCCTCTCCTTTGCCCACCATGCATATCACGAGCTGTCATTTTTCCTCTAAATAACTTTTTGCAAACTCTCCTCTGCCAACTGGATACTTCATGAAAGGCAGATCTGTAAATATATTCTATTAGTATGATGTGGTATGATTTACAACAGTCATTTTGTCACAGCTATCGCCAGGAGAGCAGAATCCATCTGCAGCAAGAAGCTTTTAAGTGCGTTAATAATTTATACTGCCTCTATCCACGCTTCCTGTTTGTTGCTGTTCTGGCAGAATGGCTACTCCCTGATCCCTCTTATAGTTGAAATGTAGCATGGTTTTGAGAACAGATCAGATTTGTTCTTCTTTACGTATTCCCTTTTACTCTAAGTAATAGTTCAGAAGGGTAGGCTGAAGGAAAAGAATGTGTGTGTTGATAAGCAAAGTCTGAAGAACAAATTAAACTTATTGGAAATTCAGGAACACTGTATGTACACCCGAAAACAAAGAACCACAAATAGAGAGCACAACTGAAGTATTAGCTGCAAGAAAATACTCAAACACAATCCAAGTAATAGTGTGAAGCAATATAATCACTCCTCACTTCTTCCATGTTTAGGACAAGAGTGTCACCCACCCAACATGTCCTTGCAAAGAAATAAGGGCCATAAGACATTCAACTACTTCCCTAGGTGGGCAATCTGTATTGTGATTATAGTGCAGGAGCGTAAGAGAGACTAGCCTCTATCTATAGGCTGTTATAGAGGCAGTGTTGTCTAGTGAACGGATGACCAGATTGGCAATTGGCAGACGTGAGTTCTATTTCTGACTCTGCCACTGGCCTGCTGAGTGACCTTGCGCAAGTCACTTAGCCTCTCTGTGCCTCAGTTTCCACATCTATAAAATGGGGATAATGGACTCCTTTGGAAAAAAATTAAATTCGTGGATGAAAAGCACTATGTAAGAGTGAGGTGTCATTAATATAGGGCTGTTTTTCACCAACCCATGAAGGGAATGGTTCTAGCCTTGACTCTGCCCCCTCAATGCACCAGCCAATGCAGCTGAGCCCAGGAGGAGGGGGAAGTAAATTACAATCAGACCAGCACGCGAGTCATGCCAGAATACTGTTTCAGCTCTTTTTAGAAGCCAGAATGGCATTCCAGGACTTCTACTGTCCCAGGCCTTTTCCTTCCCAACTGCTAAAGCATCCTGAGCCAAAGATGCAAGTTCCAGGCTAGTACGAGGGATGCTCAGCGGTAGGTCAGCATAGAAGGAGCCGGGATGCAGCTGCCAGGATCCCAGGGTGGAGCTGAAGCTGAACAATCACTGGAGCCATACAGCAGAGCCACACAGATGGCGGAGTCCTCTGTGAGGAGCAGGAGCGCTGCAGCTAGAGATCCCTACTTCCTTGAGTGTCCCCCTGCTTCTCTACTGTCTTTATCTTCCTCCCAGCTCCCCTCCTACTCATCAGTGTCCCATTACCCATTACTCCCTTCCAGGGCCTCCCACTACCCTGTATTCCAGAACTGCACCAAACGATGGTCTGGCACAGATTATCCACTCCCAGAGCAGGGGGGTCCTAGAGTCCAAACTGTGACAATTTGGTCCCTGTGTTATGAGAAAACTGGACTTGACAGAACCCTCAGCTATCTTGTGTAGTTAGCCACCATAAACTGGAAGCGTGGACACCACATAGTGAGAAAGAATTTGGCCTTGCTTAGGCAGGCACAAACATCTGTACAGCTGCACTGTTACGAACAAGGATAGCTGACCTTGACCTGGGTGCCTGTGTCTGTCAGTTTCTTGCTAGAGCTGCTTTGCTGATCAGTAGAAATTATGAGTTCTTTGCTGTTGCTAGGGAAATGGTCAGCCCATTGGGGATTACTTTGAGTTATGCTTTGTTTTGAGTTACCTATTAAAAGATTAGTTAAAAAGCATACTTTGGAGAAGTTTGGATTTTCTAGGAGTGAGAAGACACTGACATTAATCTTCCCCAGCAGCTAGGAGGAAGGCTGGCCACTGGAAACCTGCTACTGCCACTTGACACCACCTCAGACTTTGGGTGATATTCTGGGGTGCTCTAGACTATTGCTGTTTTACATGTGTGCTTTGTACTAAAAAATAAGAAATTTTGAGTGGAAGCACTCTTGGGTGTGCTAATAATTTATCAGATGATTTATTTCCTGACACTGCCTGGAAAACAGATTAGTTATCATAGTGCTGGGTTCAGATACCCCGGGTAACACCTGATCTGCTTCTGCGGCAGCACATTCAGCATTTATTAGCGCTCATGGTAAATCCACAGTCCAGTCGTGAATCAATAATTCATAGATGCAAAGTGCTGGATGCCCATTAAGGAGATTAGTGGGATTTCAGAAAGAGCCTTGATGTTACAGGAATCTCTTCCAAGGGGAAGAGGGCTGTAGGTTTCCTATAGGATGCTGGAAGGAACATGGTGCCAAGAACCTGTTAGAACTGTTTGTGGGTAAGAGTGTAGGCCATATAGGGCTAGATTCACAAAGAAATGTTGACATGGGACATTGAGCTGCACCACATCTAACTTTTAGGTACTTAGAAAGTTAAGTATTTAGGCTCCCGACATGATGAATGGGGAGAGACAGGCACCTTAGAAATGTGAGTCACAAAACCCAGCATGCTAGGCAACTCCCCACCTAAGCTAGCCAGTGGGAGATGCTAGGGAGAAGAGTATGTGCTAAACCTCACCCCTCTCATAGAGATAGGTACCTAAGTCTGGGCTGCAGGGTGGCACCTCCCTCTGCTTGGGATTCTCAGATCCTCTCTGCAAACCCTCTCCTGTTGTTAAGCGCCTGTGGGTTTTTTTCCCCAAGTCTGTGTGTGTGGGGGATGAAAGACGGTATTCCCTAATAACTTGTAGCTCAGTGGATAGGATACTCACCCAGGAGACCCCCTCATCAAAGTATCCTATAGCTCTGTTGTTACAGCACTCACCGGAGAGGTGGCAGATCCCTGTTCAAACCCCTTTTGCCCCAGGGGTCTCCCACATCCCAGGTGAGTATTCTAACCATTTGTCCAAAAGTTGTGAGTTTACTGCGACGCCATAACGTGTTTTGACACAGACACACATTCAAAATTAGATTAAAAAAAAAAAAAAACTGACATGAACACCAGCCAGAAAGGTAAAATAATGATAATAAACAAAGTCCCTCTTTTCCATGGTAGGTTGGACCTTTTCAGCAAATTCTTCTCCCTTTGTTTGCTGCTCCAATTTCCTCCTGACTGTGTGTAATCAGGATCAATTATATTCCTTCTTCTGAAACTTCACAATATCATTTCAGGAGAACCGAAATAGAATGCCCAAGCAAATTTAATTGTTCATTATGATGTCACTATGAGCAACATATATACAGACCAATGCCTCAGCAACGCCCACAGCACAAACAAACTATTAAAACACCAGGATAGTATAAAATGAACAGTTATAGAGGCACTAAATCATGGTCTTACTCTGTTTGGCTGATTCTCCTGAATTCAAAGCAACTTTGATCTTATACTTCAAAGTGTGTTCATCCCTAACATCCATTCTGCTCCAAAAATTCCTGTCTCAAAATAAGGCTGTCCATCCATTAGTAAAGAAATCAACTTTCTATATTGTGATGAACCCCGCCTCCCAAACAGTCAGAATAGTCCAAAAGGATACATAAGAATATAAAAATAAAAGAGCTCATGCATTTAACTATTGAATGGTCAAGGAAATTGTATATTGTTAGAGGGCTTTCCTTCACCCCCTCCCATGGTTCTTGTTATGCAGACAGAAAGCAGAAGACCAGAAGTCCAAAGTGCAGGCAATGCGATGTTTATTGAGGTTACTTCCAAGCAAATATATCCATAACTCTGCATGCCGGCAGAATCTGTTTCCCAGTGTTCTGTTCCCAGCTCTGACACCACAGAGCGTTTATCCCATGTCCCCCTTCCCAGCTCTGAAGCCACAAAGCCTTGCCTGTGTCCCTGTTCCCCCTTCCCTATTCCTACCTCCTCCTCAGCAGGCCCAAACATACCCGCAGTGCACGCCCCAGTCACACCCCTTACAACTTACGATCATGTTCCATTTTGGAGGGTCGTGAGTCTAGTGTCTTCATTCCACCTCTTTTGTATCCCATGGGAGGGGTAATGAGTGAGGTTGTGTTCTGGCCAAGGCCAGGCGTTTTTTTGGCTTTTAGTGTTTCTTATGTCTCCCCCCAACCCCACCGCTCCCCACAGCCCCTTTGCTTCTCCTAACTGGTTGCTTGACCTTGGCTTGAAAAAGGAGCCAGGCTGCCTTTCAGTGTATGCTCATATTATTACACTCCCACCATGCCCTGTAACACTAACTGCTCTATCCCTTATCTCTTCCCATTGTACTAAAACCCCATCTGGTTGTGGGAAATGCAACACAGTGTGTCTTTGATACTCTTTATCTTATACTAATATGCGTGAGGAACAAACCCAAAATTCTATCTCAGGCTGACAAACAAGCCTATATACACTAACATATATTATTGATAATATTCATTGTGGATAAAAAAGATGAACGTTTAAAACAACAATATCAGATGTAAAACAAAAACAAAAAACAACAAAAAAATAAAGAAGAGGGTGTCACACCTTCCCCTCCTTCAAATACAGTGGTAAGAGCATGGATCATGGAGTGACAAGGAACCAGACACACAGAGAATTTACTGGTTAAGAAATCCAGGTTAATTTTGTAGATTAAGTTTGTCCCAGAAGTCCCTCCTGGAAGCAGGGGTGCACTCCACCAGTTCTTCCCACAAAATACTCATGTGACTGCACCTCTGAGTAGAAGGTGGGGTTCAGATTTGAGTTTAACCATTCATTAGCACTAGAAGCTGCAGATCAAGCTTTACAATCCCCTAGATCTCCCTTACTCCACCAACCCCTTTTTGGGTAAATGGAATTGTACTTTCAATAAGCCACCATTTGTTACACAGGTGCACAACTTGGGTGTGACACTAGATCTTGGACTGCCCTTGAATGTCAGGAGATAGTAGCTGTTTTTCATGCAGGCCTGGTGACAAGAGTGTGACCTTTTCTCACCAACATGGACTTCGGCAGAATTACCCAGGCCTTTCCAAGATTTAATAATTGGAATGCTGTAGGAGCTACATATTGAGACAATTCAGTAACAAGCCGGTAGAGAATGTGGTGGCCTAGTCACAGGTGGAGTTTCACACCAAGAGGAAATAGCACCAGTGCTCAGAGAAAAGCACAGGTTATCAATTTCTAGGTGTATTGGTTTCAATCTATACAGGGGAAATAGTTTGAGACCTAGTTACCAGAGTGAGCACCTCTTTGCTCAAGCCATACTGTTGTAGTTACGGTGCTGCAGTTCCCCTGAGTATTACAGATAGCCCTTTCATGCCTTGATTCAGCAAACCATTCCTGTTCAGCAACTTACTTATGCATATACTTAACTTTAAGCATGTGCCTCAATTACATTTACTTTAATAGGACCTAAGCACATGCTTACGTCTTTTGCAGAACAAGGGCCTCAGGGTTGAAAAGAGAAAGCCACTCTGGAAATACACTTCTGTGTGATTTCTTCTATTGCCAAGTAATATCACCACTTTATTGTTTTATTTACAGTCTTTGTACCTTAAGATTCTTCATGGGAATGTGAGGTGTATGTATGTATGTATGTATGTGAGTGAGTGAGTGAGTATGTATGTATGGAGATAGATATAAGAACAGGAACTCATTGCTAATTCAATGAAATTCACCCTGAAGGATCAAAGAAATTGTAATACTTCAGTATTGAAGTAGCAGGAGCCTCTGAGGTGCATTGCCAGTAATATCTCCAAGAACAGAACACCATTATTTTTTCTTTAAACTATAACCCTCCAAATTTTTCCAGAATTTTATTTTCAGCTATTAATTTCCCTACTTGTAGAAAGTCTAGAGGAGATCAAGTCAAAGGGTTTACTGAAAGTTACTCTTGCTGCGTATGGCAACAGTGAAAAATCATCGTTAGAGATAACGTTTACAATTTTTAAAAAGTGTAAATTATGTGGCTACTACATACAAAAGCTCAGAAATATAAAAGATAATCATAAACATGTGCTCTTCAAATATTAGCTGCACAAAAGGGCAACTTCAGCTCCAAGGCCAATCTCATTAGCAAGAAAGAGAATCAGTATTAAGATGAAGAGTTTTTCCTAGTGTTGTAACAAGAGGTCAATGAGGGGCCAGCTTCAACATTTTCCTCATCTACAATGTAAAGGCAGCGCTAAGTGAAATCAGACCTTGTCTCAGTTTAAATTCTATTATCTCTAACATTAACATGTTTATTTGACGTTAGAGACACCAGACCCATGAGAGAGCATGCAAAGTGTTTTATTTCCACTTGACTATTTCAGTAATACATTTATATTGCCCCTATTACCATAGTATTTGAGCGCCTCACAAGCTTCAATGTATTTATCTTCACAATAACCTTGTGAGGTAGGGAAGAATTATCCCCATGGAGACCCGAGACACAGAGAAAAGTGAATTGCCAAAAGGTCATACAGAATATATGCGGTAAGCTAGGAAATTGAACCTCGGTCTCCAGAGTCTCAGAGTAGCATCCTAACCAAAGAAACATCCCGCCTCTTCCTTTGGCTAAGCCTTGTCTGTCCTCTTGAGCTACCTGCAGAAAGGGTCAGGTTAGACGAGGGGTAGGCAACCTATGGCACGTGTGCCGAAGGCGGCACGCGAGCTATTTTCAGTGGCACTCACACTGCCCGGGTCCTGGCCACCGGTCCAGGGGGCTCTGCATTTTAATTGAATTTTAAATGAAGCTTCTTAAACATTTAAAAAAATCTTATTTACTTTACATACAACAATAGTTTAGTTATATATTACAGACTTATAGAAAGAGATCTTCTAAAAACGTTAAAATGTATTACTGGCACGCAAAACCTTAAATTAGAGGGAATAAATGAAGACCTGTCACACCACTTCTGAAAGGTTGCCGACCCCTGGTTTAGACTAACAGGATGGACCTCTTCACCTACCCCACTGTGTGTGTGTTTGCCTGAGTAGAAATTGGAGGAAGTACAGATTAATCTGAAACATAAAAGGAAAAGTGGTCCATTACAGCAGCACTGGCATTGGTTCAGAGATACGGTTTGGTATATTTTTCCATGACAAACATCTCTCCTTCAAACCTTGTAATAGTGTTGCTCTCCAATTCCGGCTGAAAAATTTGGTCTATATATTACCGCATTAACCCCAGATTTTTCTTTAAAAGAAACTGTGTAAAAATTCAGACCGTTTTTTGAAATAAGAAGGTGGCAAGGGATTTGATTTAGAAACAGTCTAAGGCACGGATGGACAAACTTTTTGGCCCGAGGGCCACATCTGGGAATAGAAATTGTATGGCGGGCCATGAATGCTCACAAAATTGGGGTTGGGATGTAGGAGGGGGTGCGGGCTCTACAGTGTGGCGGGGGATGAGGAGGTTGGGCTGAGGACGGTGCTCTGGACTGGGACCGAGGGGGGATCAGGGCTGGGGCAAGGGCACGGGGGGAGGCTCAGAGGTGCAGGCTCTGGGCAGTGCTTACCTCAAGTGGCTCCCGGAACCAGCGGCATGCCCCTTCTTTGGCTCCTACGCAGAG
Source organism: Chrysemys picta bellii (assembly GCF_011386835.1). Classification (NCBI taxonomy): domain Eukaryota; kingdom Metazoa; phylum Chordata; order Testudines; family Emydidae; genus Chrysemys; species Chrysemys picta. Next base: position 115,746,588 of record NC_088796.1, read on the forward strand.
GTGCGGCCAGGCGGCTCTGCACGCTGCCCCATCCGCAGGCACCATCCCTGCAGCTACCATTGGCTGCGGTTCCCAGCCACTGGGAGCTGCAGGGGCGGCACTTGGGGTGGTGGCAGCATGCAGAGTTGAGCCCCCTGGCTTCCCCTACGCGTAGAAGGGAAGGGAGCCATGCCGCTGCTTCCGGGAGTTGCGCAGAGTGGCCCCCGACTCTGCTCCCCGGCTGGAGCGCCAGAGCGGGGCAAGCCCCAGACCCCACTTTCCAGAGGGAGCTCAAGGGCCAGATTAAAATGGCTGGTGGGCCGGATGCGGCCCACAGGCCGTAGTTTGCCCACCCCTGGTTTAAGGGGCAAAATGTAGAGATCACTGAACACAAAAAAAAACGAAACTCCATTCAACATTTAAATCATCTACATCAAATTCCTCCACTTTTTTACAACTGTAATACACCATTTACTTACCTCAAGTGGGGGAGTGAGAAACCGCGTTGCTGAAAATATGAGGTTGAGAATTCCAAAGCAGTACAGAGGATTCAGACATGCAATTTTAAATGGAAGACTTGTTTGTAAATCCACAAGACTACTTGGAAAAACCTCTTACCTGCTCCTATGCTAGTTGGAATGCATGCTTTAGTTCTGTAGCATGTTACAGGGTAGCCAGCCAAAATGTACATCAGTGATGGAGCATAAAGAGAGAAGCAGAGAGGGAAGCTGTTGAAGGACAGGGAAGAGCTGTAAAGAATTAAACCAAGATAACGGAGATAACAAAATGAGAAGAGAGAAGAAAAAATACAAAGATAAGGAGTGAGAAGTATAAAGGAGAGGGTAAGACTAGAAAGAGGATAACAGAGATAGCCAGAGAAATATCATAAAAAAGACAGAGCAGTGGGCATTAAGCATAATCATGGTCTATAGAACCAAATCTGAGGGCTTATCTTTACTACCAGTGTAAGTTGACCTAAGTTATGCTACTCTAGCTACGTTATTCATGTACCTTAGTCAACAGAGCTTAGGGCGACTTATCGCTGTGTCTTCACTGCGGTGCGTCGACGGGAGACGCTCTCCAGTTGACTTCCCTTACTCTTTTCGGGGAGCTGGAATACTGGGTTGACCGGAAATCACTCTGCCGTCAATTTAATGGGTCTTCACTAGACCCACTAAATCGACCCCTGCTGCATCAATGACAGCAGCGTCGATCTCCCCATAGTGAACATAAGCCCTGAGTAACAAAAGTATGAGAAAGGAAGGCAAAAGAACTGGATGAACCATAGCAATGAGGATCTCCACTAAACTCAAGCATCACCAAACCCACTGGAGTCATTGTGATTCAGGTTCATGCCAGGATTTCTGCTAGCTGCACCCTCCTCTTCAAAATGACCTTTCCACCATAAATATGGCACTCCCAACACTTACGCCTCCCTCTACTCAACACACACCAACCAAGCAGTTTTTACCACCCAACTAGAAAAGTACCACAGGGACATTGTTATTGTTATGATTTTACATGACAGGAACACAGATACTATAATGATGGGCAGCAGTATAACACCCTAACACTGGTAGGTAGTGAAGACTGTGGCAGAGGCCTTCTGTGTTGGAAGGTCTACTCAGGAGGAAGGTTGCAATGGTGATGGAAAGCAGACATAGCCTTCCCTTCACCAGTAGTCTTGCAGGGAGCCAGAGCTCCATGAGAAGAAAGTGTGCTGGCTAGGAGGAGCGTGTGGACAAGGTATGGTGATTTAGCTAGACTTAACAGCATCTTCTGCCATCAGGGCTCCTAATAAAGTTTGCTTTCCCCAGAATAAATCTCCATTTTTTTAGGATTATGGAGATAGGATGTTTTTTAGATTATAGCCCTTAAGTGGAATTCAGGGGCTGTGAATTCAGTTTCCACTGTGACAACCTGGCACCCAAATATTCACCACTGTCATGTAATTAGGTTATGTTTTGCACAAAGTATGTCTTGCGAGGTATCATTCTAAAAGTCTTGGTCTTCTAGACATTAATATCTCATTGGATTGTGTGTGCCGCCATTGTATGTGAAGTTATGAAGTTTGGCTACGTATGTGTTACTGAAACATGCGAGATTGAAAACACCCACAGGCAGCCTTTCAAGTACAATAAAAAGACCAAAAAATGTTAATGGGTTACTGAGGAAATGCACAAGGATTACTCCAGGAACCTCTCACAGATAGGACTACACAATGGGAACGGTTTGACCCAGGTCACAGCAAAAGAGCTTTCCAACAAGTGGGGAGAAGATATAAAAGGGGGAAATGACATCATGATGGTACCTCACCCTCCTTACAACAACACACCTGAAAATCCCTGAGGAACAAAGACTGAACTGTGGGAAGTGATGGTCCCAGGCTAGAGGTATTTCTAGTCTGTCTATGAAAACCTGGGAAACCCAAGCTGCAAAGCAAAGAATCTGCCAGGCTGTTTATTACTCAGGGTGAGAATTTGCAAATTCATATCCTACCTATCTATTACGTTAAGCTTAGTTTGCATTTTTGTTTATTTACTAGGTAATCTGCTTTGATCTGTTTGCTATCACTTATAATCACGTAAAATCTATCTTTTTTGTAGTTAAACTTATTTTATGTTTTAATCCAAATCAGTGTGTGTTTGACTAAGATGTCTGGGGAAAATCTCAGCTTGGTTACCACAAGTGTTCATGGTTCTCTTCAGATTGAGGGAGAGGCAAACTGGGTGTTAAACCCGTATATTGGCCAGATTTGAACAGGGCAGGACAGTACTACTCTGGAGTCCTAGGCTGGTGGTGAGGGAGCCTGCATATAACTGCAGCTGGGTGTGTCCCTACCTGTGTGAATGCTGGTGAAAGTGCAAGCTTGGAGGGCTTTGCAGCTTGTCACAGCAGCACAGTGAAGGAGTGAGCCCAGGCTGGTGGGTCAGAGAGCTCAGTGGTACCCCAGGTCCAGGTGGCACCCCGGGGGAACACATCACACTAGCTTTGCCATAGACTCCTTGTGTCACCTTAGCACAGTCACAAATTCTGTGCCTCAATTCCTAATGTATACAATGAGATAATAATGTGCCTTATTCTCCTGTTTTTGTCTGTCTTTCTTATGTAGATTCTTAAGTGTTTGGAGCAGGACTCCTCTTCCTATGCGTCTGTCAAGCACCCAGAGCAGGAGGGTCCTCAATCAGAGCTTCTAGGTGCTACTGTAATACAAACATAAATAATGTTATACTACGGCACCCACTGCAGTATCCAAGAATGAATGGTGGCAGCACCACCATTTGTCTTCCCTGATGGTGATTCTTCTCTGAAGCTGTATCAATTTGGGTGCCTCTAGCCCACAATAACTGATCAATACGATACGCACTAAAACAAGGATGTTCTGAATGATGCGTCACCATCTTTTTAATATAGCAGAGTTAGTTTTCAAAGATACAAACTTTTCCAACTAAAGACCTCCAAACTTTCCATTGGTTTTCCCTCATACACCCACACGGTATCATCAACCTTAAAAAAGTACCTTGTCCCAGTTAGATCTAAAAGAGGAACAACTGAGGGGGGAAATCACTACCCTATCATATTCCTTAGCTTGTAGAAATTATGAAGCGCTCCAAGCCAAGAAACAACTGAGCTGCCCAAGGCATAGGACAAGTGTGTGAGGGAAGAATATTGCAATGTCCTTTTGAAAGTGTTGGTTTCTTTTAAGAAGAAGGGTGAAGAGGATTATGAGGAAATTGAGGTGAGGCAGGAAGATAAAGAAGAAGAACGATGTACTGAAGAATACACTCCCCTTCTGCTATTCAGGGCTTCCCTGTCCCTTCTTCAACTCCACTGAGTGAAGGAGAGCATTTGGTTCTTGATACGTTAAGGGTAGACTGTGACTTTAGGTACAGGTCTTAGGGGAATAACAGCAATGGCTGAGGTGTATTCTGTGCCAGGCCAGGAGACACACTGGCTCAGAGACACCTCTCTGAGCTGCAATTCACACACACACACACACACACAGTCCAGCAGCAAATTAAGATACCCTCTACAAGCAGAGCTGAGCTGGCCATCAGGAAAGGGGATGGAATGAAGACTGCTCTTCACCATCTTTGTAGAGTGTTGGGAGTATGAGTAAGAGCATGCATACGGCTAGATCCAAAATAGGATTTAGCTGCTCTATCACTTTAGACTCTTAAATCCAACATTTAGATCCTGAACACCCCTGCTCAGCTACCGCTTAACCCTATAGGCACCTGAAGTCCCTAGTCACCTAAGTCTCCACTGGTAAAATCTCCTAGGTGCCTAAATTTCTGCTGATGGACATGCACAGAGACACCAAAGCCCAGCGCTTAGCTCACTTCTAAGCCCCAACAAACTCCTCAAACAAGTCATTCTCCCACCTATCTTACCTGCAGGGGCTTGATTTGAAAGGTGTTCTCAGAAGCTCTTTACCAAATTGGACCCCATAGAAAAACACAGGAGGAAGGAGTGATACGGCCTCCGGATACCCAATAATCATGCGGTAAGAACTCTCACCCAGGATGTGGAAGACCTCAGGTTCAAATCCCCACTCTGCCCAATGTGCAACAAGGACGTGAAACAAGGTCTCCCCATTCTGAGGAGTGCCCTAATCACTGGGCTATAGGGTGTTCTGGTGTGGACCTGTGTCAGCCTCTCCTGTTGAAGCTGTTCTACTCTAGATAAAATACCTAAATATTCATTGGGACAGAGACTAGAACCTGGGTGTCCTAACCACTCAGCTACATAGTCATCTTTACTCTTTCTCTGGCACAACAGCTATTTAAGTACTTTATACAATGTGGAATTGCTTTAACTAGAGACCCACCCTGGAATACTCTATAGCCCAAATATTAGGGTACTTGTCGGGGAGGGAGAGAACCTGGGTTCAAGCAAGCCACTGCTCCACATCAGACAGAGTAGGATTTGAACCTGGTCTACCTACATCCCGGGGAAGTGCCCGGACCACTGGGCTATTAGGCAGAGCCCAACTTATTTTTGCAAGAAGGCATGTTAGGCTTAGCCACCTAATTCCAGCAGAGGGGTTTTGGCAGTAAATCCTGGGCAAATAACCTGCTAACTCCGTTGAAGGGATGTGGCTTAGGCACCACCCCTCTCCTCAGTATTTCCTACTGGGTAGTTTGAACTGCTCCCTGCTCAGCCTGTAGGCTTTTGTGATCCCTTTATTGTGCACCAAAGCATCCCCATGCATTGTATAGGGAGCCTGGGTGCCTAAATCAAGGTGAACAGGAGTACTTGTGGCACCTTAGAGACTAACAAATTTATTAGAGCATAAGCTTTCGTGGACTACAGCCCACTTCTTCGGATGCATATAGAATGGAACATATATTGAGGAGATATATAAGAAGTGGGCTGTAGTCCACGAAAGCTTATGCTCTAATAAATTTGTTAGTCTCTAAGGTGCCACAAGTACTCCTGTTCTTCTTTTTGCGGATACAGACTAACACGGCTGCTACTCTGAAATAAATCAAGGTGGTGAATTCCACAAGGCAGCAATCCCCTAGAAGTTAGTCATTGAACCCAGGTTCCATCCCTCCTCTTTGCAGATCTTGCCCATAGAACCTGCTTATTCTTACCCAAGGTCTGAGTAGCCCAAACCCCGTATAAGAAATATTTTTACTCCTCTGCATAAACCTATCGCTAACCCTATGGCACAGCCCCTAGTTTGCTGTTGCTTTTAGTTATTCTACTTGCTTTGTAGCTACACTAAATTTATTTTGATGTTTTCCAAAAGTAAAAGGTGATCTGGTGTTCCTGATGCAGCCACAGCTCCAGTTTAATAGTGCTTTGACATTTTGCTTTGTGCATATTTCCAGCAATGTACAACAATAGTTCTAAGGAATCAGAGTCCTACTTAAAACAGGGCTGATTTACAGCAAGTCACAAATCAAACAAACAACAACAACAGAAACAGGTGAAAAAATAAGCCACTCCATACCTTCAATGACACCTTCCTACTCAGAACGTTCAGCTGTGGCTCAGAGATTCAGGAGCTGAGAGCCAGCTCAGAAACACAGCCATCAGGTCCACTTATGCATGTTAATTTCCAAAACAGTTCAAGAGCTAACATTGACCTCGCCCAGCTTCTCGCAGCCCTACAATAATAGGTGAGAGATTGGTAAGGCACAGTTTTGCAGAGCTGTGCAAAATATGGCATTGCTATTAAGTGCATGTGATAAGATAACAGGAAGGCTACTGTGTGAACTTGGGGGTTCCAGCTTGAGTTTATCTTGATTAAATAGCTATATGGCAACTACGTGAGCAGAATCAGGATTTACCTATCATCATCCTTTCTTGTTGATTCCCAGGTTCATAGTGCCATCTTTCTCACTTTGAAGAACATTTGTAGATCAGTGTAGTGCATTTGAATGTAATTGAAAAAGATACTCTCTAGTCACATGTACCTTAAGGCACTAGGGAAATGCCAATAGGTCTCTTCTTTCCCTAATTGTGTGCATGTAAGTCCTATTACTCCCTTTGGGAGAGGCCACTAAGTGTTGACAGCTGTTTCTCCTTTTTCATTGCCCACCCACAGAGCATGGGGACATGTTCAACCCACCCTTTTTGCACACAGTGGGTGTTTTTAGTTTATTTCATTTTACAACCACTGATGATTTTAAAAAAAACAGACCTTTAAAAGACACAGGGCCAGTTGCTCAGCCCTGCTTTGCTCCCTTTGTGCCATTCTAGTGGTGCAAAAGGGATGGAAAAACTGGCTTAAACAGCCAATTGGTATAGGACAATCTGTAGGTAGCACCAAGCTGGGGTGTCCAGCTGCAAGAAACCCATCCTGCCCCCACACCCCCTGCATAGAGGTCCGTGACTGGAACCATTGCATAGGTTTCATTAGCCCTGAAGCAGATTCCCCATCATAGGGTGAATTTAATCTCAATCTCAGGGCATGCAAAGCAGCATAATGGTTCAACATTACCCTCCTCTTTACCATGCATAGCAGGACTTTGTAGGGGCATGGCCAGGCTCTCTCTATGCCCTGACAATCCCAGGCTGACTGAACAATCCCTTGGGGCCATAAGTATCCAAGCACCATTTAAACACGCCCTGAATCTGCTCTACATTGTAGGCAAGGAGCAAACCTGGTGTTAGGTGGCCTTGGTACCAGAGAGCTGCATAAATTCACCTTTTAGCTTGGCAGGACCAGAGGATGAAGCCTTTAATATTTAGTCAGTCACTAAGGTATGTCATTTTCATGCTTATATTTTTTCCATGCAGTTGGACATGTGTGCATTACAGAGTTTTCACAACTGCTCACCTACATCTATCTAACATCCTTAATTCATCAAAAGGTTTGCTTGATGAAGGGTTTAAGTCCTGCAAGGTTTGGCCCTTTTGTCTTTCTTCCTGTTTCATTTCCGAATAAAAAGAGGAATTATCAGTCATGTCTTGTGATAAAAGGGAACAACTCCACAGGTTATAATTCTAATTCTAATTAAGAGGGAATATCAATGGGATGGGAGCTTGTCACAGCATAATAGTCTCCAGCGGTTACATAAAAAAGTGGTAAATGACCTGCATTTAAAACACCAGGTTTGCTCCTTGCCTACAATGTACTCCAAATTAAGTACTCCAGAAAGTTACTCATGAAAGGAAAGGAGCAACAGCCTGGGAGAGACTGAAATAAGTAGATTTTTACTGCCACACCAAATCCAGAGCTTGCTAATTCAATATCTGTTTATATTCCATATATGGATGGTGTTCCCTTGCACCATCAGGTGGTCTTCCCCTCACAGCAAAGTCAACCTCATGCCACCAAGACACATTGTAATGGACCACTTAGTAAAAGCTGCTTCTCAGTCCTCAGAGAAATAGGAAGCTTCCTCAAGGCCAACCATCTAAGATGTGTGTGTGGTGGGGGTGATGCTCAAAGGCATCACAATGGAAACTAAGGACCATGTTCGTGGATACAAAAGCGGAGAGAGGGTGCAGAAGGATGGAAGAAGCCTTTCCTCATTGGTACTTCGATCTCCAGAAGGTAGCCAAGCCATAGCCACATCCCTTCTACACACTGGTGATCAGATAATGCTCAGACCCCTCCTCTTAAGTAGTACCACATCCATTGCACTTTGTCACAGTTTCAGGGCAACTGCACCTGTATTGCCCCCTCAGGGGCACGCACTTAAGGCTCCCAGCTGTTCCCTCTCTTGCATGCAGCATGTCACTTCCTCCTAACCAGTGTTAAGGCTGCACAGCTCCATGGATTATACTGTCATATTGCCAGCAAGCCAAATTGCCTAAACAGGCCAGTGCCTGCACTTTGCTTTCTCTCCAAAGGCGATACATGAGCAGCGTATTACCCACCCTTAGAAGGAGCCATGTGGTAACTTATAAGCAAGCACCTTTATTCTTAAGGTAAAAGCACTACAGAGAAAACATTAAAACAATTAAACTCCTATAATCAGGGTAACAGCTTACCGGAGTTAACCCATCAGCCTTATGTTTAAATCTTTCCAACTCTTCAGAGCTGGGCTCTCAAGGCAGCAGCTGTGGAGCTTTCTGCAGCCAGGGGAGGTTCCTGGAGGTGGGTCTGATCTCCCCGAGAGAAGACATGCAGGGGAAGAGGAAGTCCTATCCCTCCCCAGCCCAATGACTAGCAGCTAGAGCCTGGTAAATGGTAGGAGCCCCTGCTTGGGGTGACCCCAACCCTGCCCCCTTCCATCCAATAGCTAGATTTCACGGGGGAGAGTCTGATTTCATGGTCCGTGATGTGATTTTCACAGCCGTAGATTTGGTATGGCCCTATATATAACCATTCATTTAAAATAATGGAATCCAAAGATACTGCATGGTGTTGCAATATCTGTCACATCTCCCCCACTAGAGAGGTTACATATAGTCCTGGACCACAACAGGTCTCTCAAGGATATTGCAGGAAATTGCTGTATATGTCACACACTTATCAGAAACTCTGGAGGGAAGCCTCATGGAGTTTTCTCTAGGGCACTGCAATTCTGTATCAACTTCTACTTAGGCTGGGCTATACCTTAATGGTACAATTTCACTTCAAAGTACTGATCCTTTGACAATGACCTATAATATGGATTTTATCTCTGTGGTATCAAATGATAGAGTAGATGTAATCTGTTTATCTGATGGATATTTTATATGTTATAGTGACATTTGCTCACCCTACCATTACTGATTTTGCCACTGTCTGAAATAATAAATGTATTTTGAGTTATACCTAGATTTTATGTTTAAATGATAAAGACTGCTTGGAATCAGATATAGGCAAATAACTTGGAATGAATCATTTTATATTACAAAATGTCATCTCTCTTTTAAAGAATTGTCTGCCAGCAGATTGAATAACGAGTAAATTTTAGAAAGCTGCAAAGTTATTTTCCAAATAATTTCTGTTACTAATTCTGGATCTGTAGGTTCCTTTCTATTAGTTCATTGTGAGCATTTGCTAATTGACATTTGAGTTTATCAGGTAGTTCCGATTGGACAACTAGATCACATGGAACTGTCTCAATGTACTATTAATCAATTTTAAACTAATGTTGAATTAATATTCAAGTAATTGCACTAAAAATGTAATGGTTTCCCTGGACATCTTCAGAAAGCCTCCAACTCAACAAATGCTTAAGTGCCTTGCTGAATTAGCAGCTAAAGTGAACACAAAATGGCACTTTTTTTAAAAGATAAAAACAGTTTTCCACAAATTTTATCGCCACTTGCCCAGTTCTAGTTCAAAACCAATCTAAGTCATTGGTGGGGATTTGTTTTCTGTAAATAGAAATAACACTTGAGAATATTTGTGATATTATTGTGGTGTTTACAATTGATGGGCCTGCTGCCACACCACTATTTTAGGATAAGTATCATGGCTGCTCAGTGTTGAGGTACATCAAGCCTCTGAAAGTATTCCATGCAGAGCCAGGCATAGTACCCCTTGGAGTTGAAATACTGAATATGCTTCATTTGCCAAGCCCTATAGGTGCTAGGATGGAAGGGTTTTGTTCAGTTTAGCCATATTTCTGAATGTGTTTTTGTTTTGTTTTTTGTTTTAATTTAGGACGGTCAGGAAAGCTGCCTGTTGCAAATCCACTAGGTTAACCAGTAATAATTCTAGCTAAGACATAATGATTCCTAGCTTGACCTCAGTGTCCAGTCTCCTTTAGCTATTGCCTGGGGTGACCACTTGCTGGTTTCCCAAGTGTGGTGTGTCTCAGTGAGGGCCCCTCTGCATTGTTCCCCTGCTCCATCCCGCTTCCCAGCTTAGTCCCCAAAGGTCTAGAATCATAGAATATCAGGGTTGGAAGGGACCTCAGGAGGTCATCTAGTCCAACCCCCTGCTCAAAGCAGGACCAATCCCCAATTAAATCACTTTGTCTGCTACAGCCTTCTTCTGGTGCCTGTAGGGGTGCCAACTTTGTCATATTTAAAAACTGGACACTCCAACAAGAGTGCCAGAACCTCCCCTTCCCCACCCCTCTCACTGAGGAACCGCTCCTGCCCTGTCCCTTGGCCCCAGGCCTCACCCCTGGCCTTTCCCCCAAGGCTGTACTCCTGCCCTGCCCCTTCCCCCTGAATCTCCACCCCCCATTTGCTCCTCTTTCCCCCCTCTCCCCACCTCCCTGCATGGGTCAGGAGGGACTTGCCTGCAGAGCTGGGGCTGAGACCTGCAGCTGCCTGATGCAGGTAAGTGATGGCCCTGGCTGAGTAGGGTCTGGCACAGGTAGGGGCTCTCTGCCTCCTCTGCCCACAGTTGCTTTAAGAACTTGAGTTATCCACTGGTTCTGTGTTCTGAGAGTCTTTCACACCCTTCTTTGTTCAGCCCTCTGGGTGCAGGACCTGGTCTCTAGTGCTTCCCCACAAGTTTGGCACAGACCTGAATCTGGTTGCGATGCCTGTTCCCGTGTGTGGCTTGCCCCAGGTTCCTCAACAGTTTTCCCTGCAGTCAGCTTCCCTGTGCTGCTCCCAGGGCCTTCCCCCACAGAGGGTTACTTCCTGGACCAGGATCTTTCATAGCGGTTCCATCCCACCCCCCCACCCCTTAGCTAGGGCAGAATGATACCCCCTCATGTCCCCGCATAAGCCCACAGGTCAGTGGGGAGAGGGTTAATGGAAAGGGTGGCTTTCCTCTGATCAGACTCACCACCCTAGGCCCCAGTTCAGTGGAGCACTTTGGCACATATTTTAAAACCTGTGAGTAGTTCTTCTGAAGTCCATGAGCTTCAAGTTGGGCATGCACTTAAGTGCTTTGCTAAACCAGAACCTTAACTCTGGAAGCATAGAACTACTCACATGAGTAAGAGCTCATCAGAACAAGCAAGGGTTGTACAATCTAGTCCCTAGTGTCATTTTATAAGAGCATCGTTTTCTTAAATACTTGAACTCCCCTCCACGAGCTAGAACGGATTAGGTTTTTTAGGCTCTTATCCATGAATAATGGACAGCCGTCCACACTCCTGATTCTTTCTGGTGCACATTCCATTGTAGGGATATTAAAGAAGGTACTAACAGTGATTCCCCCAAGTGAAAGTGACCCCCTCCATAATTTGTCCCCCACACTTTAAAATCCAAGTTTCACCAAATACAAAAATCTCTTGGATCTTCTGTTAAAACTTGTAAGCTACTGTCTGTAGAAACCATTGATTGTATCTGTACTGTGAAAGATACTTTATTACTATGTAAAACTTACAAACAAGTTAATTGACTTTGTTCTTGAAGTAATTGATACAATGTAAACACACACTATAAGCCGTTAAGTGACTTTCACTTCATTGTAACAGCAATGGCTCCTAGGAACAGACCCTCACCCTCTGTGATTAAAGGGCGGGGAGTCTCAAATGAATTAAGCACACACCCAAAAGTGGTGGAGACAGTAAATTAAAATATGGTTAAGATATGGAATGCATGTTGATGAATGCTTAATGTACATGAATGGTTAGGGAGGTGCCAGCCTAGAAAGGGAGCATCCATCGGCCGAAGAATGTGTCAAGTGGATGGCCAGACAACCCCCAGAGGGTAAACTGGGATCCACCCCATCACCTGGAAGGATGAGAAACACAAACTTTGGATAGTTTGGAGCCACCAGGAATGTGCACAGGAATGTGCCCTCGGCTGATTGAGTCAGCAACAGCCGGATGAAACCGCTCCCATAGACTAACATAGGAATTAATTCCTATAAGAATGGACTCTCAAGACTGAGGACTTTGAGTCTCTGGTTCTGCTGCCAACCTCCAGGAGCATCAGGTGCACCTAACAGACTCGGCTCCATCCTCATGACCAAGATACCTGGCCAGTAACTTGGCATGAGCAACTTCTAGGCTGGTAACTATAACACCTATACAGAACTTGAATGAATATATATATGTGTGTGTGTGTGTGTGTGTGTGTGTGTATGTATGTATATGTATATGTATGTGTGTGTGTGTGTGTGTATAAGGAATAAGTAGTGATCGGAATAAGTAGTCAAACAACTTTGTTTACTTTTATCTTTTGCTTTATCATTATATTTACAATAAATGTGACATCTTTGCCTTATCCCTCTTAATAAGATCCTGCTGGTTTTTATTCTATTGGTATAACACCATAGGGTATGCTAGACAATGCCATTACAACAGGGTCAAAGTAAGCATCCTGCTTTGTGCTGTGCTGTGAGTTATTACTACTGTTCACTTGTAATTTAGACTCCAGTCATCAGTGGTAGATGGCTCACACTTATCCATTGTCACTCTCCGCTCTGAGAGAGTTTCTCTAAAGCAACTTTTGCTTATTCTGAACACACCATTTCCAGCCCTAGCAGTGGATGAGCTTTGTTATTTTGTATTAATTAATCAATGTCACAGGACGACTAAAGTGGTACATCCTTAAATGTTAATATGTATTACAGTCATCAATTACTATGGATACTGTGCTCCCCTCTGTGTATACAGAGGAGTTCTGCCTGTTGTCTGCGTTCCCCACAGCATCTCCAGTATCCTTGGGGACTTCCCTTTACAGAGATGCCATAGGTTCCAGCTTTGTGTGAATTAAAGGGAGAGCTGGGGACAAGAGAGTGGGAGATGGGGCACCAGCTATTTCCTCTGGGTCCTTCCTTCTTCATCTTCCGGAAAACACAGCAGAAGTTATTACAGCTTCAGACAGTATTTACTGTGTGTCACCTTCCCCATGCTACAGAATTCTCCCTTGAGAGTCTTTTTTTTAGCAGTCAGCTGAGGTTGAAGAAGGGTTTTTGCAGGAGCTATGCTTGGAAGGGCTGTCAAGAACTGGCAGAGCATGGCAGCAGAGCAGAACAAAGAGCCATCTCCGTGGAAGTCCCTTGCATGCTGCAGATTTCAGGAGACGTAAGTATTAAAAAGGGGAAGAACACCTGGCTTGTGTAAGGAGCAAACCACTCCCGTTCCCCTCTCTCCCAGCCCCCATGGTAAATTGAGATAAAACTCCATGAGTTAAACTGGTGGAGTTTCTCTCTCCTACACAGATATAGGAGAATAGTGCTACATGGGTCCCAACATTACAAAAATAGAGCCTGTACCTTAAAATGCAGCATACAGAAAATATTCTGGATCATTAGAGCCTTTTCTTATAGCCCTTAGTTTCCATTAACTCTCAGTTGTTTCATTATCTCACTGTCATTTTTAAAAACCACTAAACAGTATAATATTCCTGATGCTTTTCTGGCCCTCATTTTCAATGTTTATTTGTGCAGAATGTACTGGAATTTTCAGCTGAAAAATATCACAAAGCTCCCCCAACAGAGGGCTTTTAAAGGGAGACAGAAAATTGACCAGTCCCCACTAACCACACCTATAAAGACAGACTGGCCAGTGAAGTACATCACTCTGTTCTTTTACAAAGGGGGAGAAAATTTGATGATGTACAGGACACTCCAAAATATATTATAACATTTCAGAGAAATGTTGGGGAAAACATAATAGGGTTTGGTTTCTTTATGCACTTGCCATGCCTTTTTGGACTACTGTTTCACTTCTTGTCCAAGGTGATGGTGATATACAGCTGAGTGTCATCTGTGTACTGCTGACACTTCAGACCGTGCTGGTCCAACAGGTTCCTTTAGTGGTTTCATAGACCTGTTGAACAGGATAGGGGAGACAATGAGACTCCACACTTAAGTCCTCACTTGAGGGCCAGACACTCAAGGACTGCTAGAAATGAGAATCACATCAATATGACCATCATATACTTATGCTCTTCCATCTCTGGACCTCTCCATGACCCTCTGGATAGTCCCCAAAATGAATGGTTGAAGCCATCCTAGAGACACCTCACTGATCACCTCCCCCCTCAGAATATGAGACATAATGCATATGTTCCGTGTACTAGATCACACAGAATTGAGACATTTATCCTCAATGTAAATCCACTGCATTAATTCCTGAATTTTGGACCTTTATCTATATTGTTGCTGAGGTCGTTTCAAACAATTAGTGATGGGGGAGACTTATTGGTCATCTTGTCCATTCCTTTGCTCATGGGGGTCTGCTGGTGAGAATTCCAAAAGTTCCTAAGTGATTTATGAGCACAACTCCCATTGACTTTCAAGGAAGGGTTGTACTCCTAAGTCATCTAGGTGCATTTGAAGATTCATGCTATCTATATTGTCTTAAAGTACGGGTTCCCATGCCATGGTCTAGGGACCACCAGTAGACCACAGAGCACTTGCTGATGGTCCATGGAGAGCTGTCTGGTCAGATTGTGCTAACTATCCCCACAGTTTCCAGCACCTACATTATGTCAGAAAAAGGTAAACCTACATAAAATACTTCCCTAACATTAGTTTCCAGGAAAGCACGTCATCATCACAGGGTTCTCCAACCACAAGTGCGAGTGAAAGTGTCCATAATCTCTATATTAGGATGTGGTCCAGGCCATTATATTTTTTTTCCAGAACTTATATTTTGCTGAAGCCATCTCATGTTATCCTTTCAAATGTGTGTAAAAAATGAAATATTTTCAAGATTAGAGAGGTACAAGTCCCCAAATCCATGCTACTTCTGTGCACCTGACTATCCACCAGTTCAGGTAAATGTCCTCTCTTGAGGGCCAGACATACGGGGCTGCTAGAAATGAGAATCACATCATATGTTCAAAAGCCTTGTGTTGCTTAGCGCTCCAGTTCAACATGCTAAAAGAGCTTTTACTTCAATGGGACATACATATATGTTTAAATACTTGCTGAGCAGATACTACCTATAATACACTTAAATAGAAACATTTTAAAATGTATATTACAATATGTTTGCCATAGAAATAGAATATATAGAGTACCTGCTTATATGGAAAAAATCCCAATAAAGAAGCAAAATATAACTAGGTGCTTAGTGTTTTGCCGATATTTTATGTAAGCAACAAAGCTAGTTGGCTGTGAAACAGCACTGGGAAAATTTAGGCTTAAAAATGCCAATATTTTCACATTTCTCAGAGATGACATATTTCAGAAGGACGATCCCTTTTTAAACTGTACAACATTTTTCTGAATGTGTCTCCTCCATATGTTGTTTTACTGACCTGAGATATTAGAAATAAGAGTCTGAATTTATTGTACAGTTAAGAATGTACAGGCCTAATTTGAAATTGTGTGTGCTCTTTGGACAAATAGCGATAAATATATATGTATTCAGCTTTTAACATATAAACACCACCTATGCTGGATTTTAGGTACCCATCACATATAATTAAGAATACTATGCAATCCAATTAAGACAAAAAGACCAGTAGCAAGCCAGTAACTTTCCTCTACACAAAAGAAGCCAGTTCACAAACCTAAAACTGGTCCACTTCATCTCCTGCAAAACACTGATCCACTTAAATAAAGTGGAAGAACATCTCCACCCAAACCCCACAAATGTCAACCCTCCCAAAATGACTGCATAAATAAAATAGGCTTTTCAGTGTCTTATAGGTAAGGCTGCGATTTAGTCATGGAGGGAAGGCTGCGATTTAGTCAGGGAAGTCACAGACCCCGTGTCTTTCAAAGACCTCCATGACTTCAGCTAGCCCCGGCTGGGAGCTGTAGGGTCCCCTGCCACTGGCGGCAGCAGACAGACCTCCTGCTGCTTCTCGCTGCTGCGGGTGGTGGTGGTGGTGGGGGATCTCTGGAGCTCTCTGCCTCCACAGGTGGCAGGGGATGGCCCCAGCATTCGGAGACCCCAATGGATGGGGACCCTGGAGCTCCCAGCCCACCTGCAACTGCCCAGGCTCCTTATTTTATCATGGATATTTTTAGTCAAAGTCAGGGACCAGTCACGGATTCTGTGAATTTTTCATTATTGCCCTGACCTGTCCCTGACTTTGACTAAAAATATTTGTGACAAAAATCTTAGCCTTACTTATAGGGGTCCGATTCTGCAAATATTCAGGCATTTGTGTATCTTTACTTGTGATTAGACTGCAATTGTACTACTAATGTAAGTAAAGTTATACGCATGGCAATTATTTGCAGGATTGAGGACTAGGCCGACTGTGGACCAAAGGAAGGAGTAAGTTCCAAAGGAAGGGGCCTTCATGAATAATGTCCTGCCAACAGCTCATTCCCTACAGGATTCCAATTTGAGTGCCTCCTCCACCGATTGCAACAGTGCCACAGATGCATATCTCATGAAGCACACATTAAACATAAAACCCCACTACAGCATAAACATAAAGCATACACAAAAAACCCCACTACAGAATACTGTAGTTGCAATTACTCTTGTGAAGGTTGAGATTGTCTTAAGACATACAATAGATATGTTCACCTACAGGTAAAACAACGGTTCTGCTACTAGTCATCACTACATATATACCTACAGGAATACCATGTTCTTCACTGCAATACCTTTTTAGAAGTAGTGTCTCCATTCAGCATGGATTGATTTTTGTTTTGGATAGTGGCTGTTGTTTTGTGGATCGGTGAAGAGAAATTAGTATTTTCTTTCTGGGTCAGATAGATTCTTCTGCCGCTATACATTGCAGTGAGTTAGGGGAAGTCTATAGGAGAAATCTGTGTTCTGCTTGCTGACCTATTGTTATTTGTCATAATGACAGCGGTAAAGTTTTTATTTTGAAGATGCCTATTGGTACTGACATTGTAAGTGGCATTACAATAAGCCTAACTGTAATACACACACACTTTTTAAAAGTTATATGTTAAAATAAATAAATAAATTAAATCAAATGCAATTCAGCCAGGCCTGCACGTTTGATTTGGTTCATTCTGTGGGATCTTGATTGTAAAGCAGAAGCTGAAGTACTTCAAAGTGATAAAAGGAAAAAGGATAATGTTATGACGTTGCAGGTAGGTAAGAGCATGTGTGTTCGCTTTAAATGTATTTGTCAATTAAATTCTGAGACTGCTGTCCCTTATGCTAAGCTTTGCACATTTATCAGAGTCATTCTTTGGCTGTCAGTGTGGGAATCACCTTTCATACATAACACAACACAATTCAAGTACATAGGAGTTTTTTTCTATTGACTACAATGGGGGTTAGATTGGGCCCCAGGCATGTAATAATCAAACTGCACTAAGATTTCTTTTGTTCACGTTATGAAGATGATTAAGCCAGATATCAGCAAGAACAATTAAGGGAAAAAATATGAAATAGGGATTGAACTTCTGTTCGGAAGGACCATGAAAGAGTTATAACAACTCCGTAACAACAGCTTGGAATATAGTTTTGTTCTATTCACACTCTTTCGGTTATTTTCTAAGTCTAGTTTCAACAGTCATTTTTTTCCCCATTGAAAGGTGGTATTTTTCTTAGCTTGGCTTCCTGGGACAGAACATAAGTGCCTTCTTATTGAATTCCTTTTCTTTTACTCTATTTGTCTGCCAGTTGACAATCAGAGATTACAAATATACATTATTTTTCCCTACATTATTGCTATACAAACAAAAGCTTTTTTGACACTTGTTCAAATGAATACAGCATGACAATTGATTAGGTTTTCTTTGCTCCTTTTGAAGCACAGTTAATTTTCAGTCTGGAATTTTTTCCCCCTCACCTTGGGTAGAGGTGCCAGTGTTGGTTGAATGTATTCCTGGAGGTTTCATCACATGACAATCTTTAATTAATGATGAATCTTTAATTCCAGGACAGTCCAGAACAATCCTGGAGGATTGGCAACCCTGACTTTGGGGGACAATTTTCTTCATTATGCCAAAACGCTATAATTCTCAACAAATTAAATCAATCCGATGGCATGGTCACATCACTACATATGCTGACAAACAAACGAATAGCAGGTCAAGCCCCAGTTTTCAATAATGACTTAATAGTAGGGCTCCATGTCTGTCATGGAGGTTGCGGAAAGTCATGGAATCTGTGACTTTCCAGGATGTCTCTGACTTCTGCAGTGGCTGGTGTGGCTGACCCCAGGGCTGACCCAACAGCTGCTCAGGTGGCCCCAGGGACAGCCACAATAGCTGCTGCTGGAGAAGCTCTGCAGCGAGCCACTGGGGCGGCCCCGCAGTCAGCCACACTGGCCGCTGCTGGAGCGTCTCTGGGGCTGGCCACACCAGCCGCTGCTTTGGCATCCCTGGGCAGTTGGCCCCAGGGACCACCCGTGCAGCAGCCTGTGCTGCTAGCCCCCCAAACTACCTGAGCAGTGGTCCCAGGGGTGGACAGAGCAGCCTCTGGCCCCAGCAGCAGCCCCTGGCCTGCCCCCCACAGCAGTGCCCCCACTCAAGATTTAGTCACGGGTATTTTTAGTAACAGTCATGGACAGGTCACGGGCAATAACAAAAATTCACTGCCTGTGACCTGTCCATGACTTTTACTAAAAATACCCGTGACTAAATCGTAGCCTTACTTAATAGCAAAGTGCTACATTGGGATTCATATTAATGTACAAACACTTCTGTGCTCTTACAAGATATATCACACCATTGTAGCAATGCCGCACTTGATCCAGCAACAGGAAACATCCACTGCCTCAATTTCCAGTGCAACGAGGCCACTGTGGCGCTTTAGACCTGTTCAAAAGCTGAAGTCCTCTCTCTCCGGGGATAAAACCCAAGTGCAGTTGAACAGTCTTCCAAGCCCTTTCCAGGCTCAGTAACCCCCATCCAGCCCTTTGCATGCACTAAGATCCACTTCCTTAGCCCTCCTGACTTGGGCTCTAAACATTTATTTTCCCATTGTTTCAGGCATTTCTGTATCAACTCACTAGGTGGTGATAGAGGGCTCAGGCATCTTGCACAATCGGGCAGGCCTTTTGTGCATTCTCACATCTCACCTAGAGGGTCACAGGTCCTGCTGAGCTGCTGGAAGGCTGCATGCATTCTTCCTGCAGTTTTGTCTTTTAACCATTTGTGGCACTTACGGAGCTGGCAGCCATGTGCTCCCTCTCTCCCTACAGTCCCTGCCATGGCCCCAAACAAGTTGTCAGGTTGTGGCAGTATACGAGGCAGAGGAGGAAGAAGTGGGGCAGCAGCAGCACCACCACCACAAGATGCCAATACCAGCTCCAGGCTTCCTCACCCCCACTGGCCTGCCTAATCTTGCTTCATTCAACACCACAAACCTTCTGTGCTACAGCAAATGACTTCCTTTGAGCTGGTCTTTACATTAGCTCCTAACACTCCCCCTGCCCCATTCCCTCAGGCCCTGTCACCCTCTTCCTCCTTGCTCACCCCAGATCAAAACCACAAAATAAAGGATCAGATTCACACAGTTTGCTCGGAGTGGTATCTCAGTTTGATACCAGATGGGGATGGTGTTTGGGAGATACCATCACCATTTTCCTGCACTCTGAACGCGAGAGGCAAGCTCTAGGGCAGGGGGAGCCAACCTGTGGCTTCAGAGCCACATGCAGCTCTTCAGAAGTTAATATGCAGCTCCTTGTATAGGCACCGACTCTGGGGCTGGAGCTACAGGCGCCAACTTTCCAATGTGCTCACTGCTCAACCCCTGGCTCCACCACAGGCCCTGCTCCCACTCCACCCCTTCCTGCCCCCTCCCCTGAGCCTGCCATGCCCTCACTCCTCCCCTCCCCTCCCCACCCCCCCAAGCCTCCTGCATGCCACGAAACAGTTGATTGGGAGATGCGGGGAGGGAGAGGGAAGCGCTGATCGGGGGCTGCCGGTGGGCAGGAGGTGCTGGAAGCAGGGAGTGGGGAGCTGATGACGTATTACTGTGGCTCTTTGTCAATGTACATTGGTAAATTCTGGCTCCTTCTCAGGCTCAGGTTGGCCACCCCTGCTCTAGGGTCAATCTAAAGGACCATCAGGGAGAAGCCATTGTCTTAAATCACAGTCTCCCAGACAGCGGGACAATGGTGGCCAGGTCTTCTCTGTTAATGGGTGTGGGTTGAGGTAGGTTCTTCCCGGTCTCTAGTAGCTGCTGCTCCTGCTTCTGCTAAAGGCTGGCTGCAGACTCAGGTTGATGTCACTTCTACTCATGCCACAATACCAATATTTTCTTCACAAAATAGGATATGATGGCTAGAAATGTACTTGCAATGAAATCTGAGATTCTGATGCTACCACACAAGAGTTGGGTTTCTATACCCATGCCTGTTATGCCTAGGCCTTAATCTGTTCCTGTCCGTGTGCATATCTGAAACCCACTGAGGGAGAAGAAAGGCTGCACAGTTGGGTGGTAAACATTTTTTCCATCACACAAAAATTTGAGATTTCCAAAAGTTTTCCCTGTCCTGAACTGGGTGAAAGTCAAAATTTCATGAACCAAATTTTTTTTTTGCTTCGGGTCACATCACATTTCATTTCATTTTTTTTAAATATACTAATTAGCTTTGATTTTTTTTTTTAGTGTAAAGTTATTTTGAATGGGAAAATCAGAAATTTCATTTTGAAAATATCACAATGGCATGTTTCAATGATTAGAAAGCTTTTTGAAAAAAGGTTGAGATGAGAAATTAATCAAAACCAACCATTTCTTACTGAGAGTTTCAGTTTAGACAAATCAGCATTTTGGGGTGAAAAACATGGTGTTGGAAAACTCCCAACCAGATCAGCCAAGCCTGCACCAGTATAGTTTAAATATTGGAATTAATCTGCTACAAGTGGTGTCTCATTATAAAAGCTCTCCAGTTTGGCAAAGCTTAGGAAAGCAACACCTTTTTATTATTTTTTCAAAGTAAAGCCCCGTTATGAATAATAATTAAAGATGGTTCACTAGGCATCCCGTTAACATTTAAATCTGCGATTCAGATCTGAGGCTGAACTAGGCTAGCATTCACATTCAATGATAGTAAATCCGTATGGGCTTTTTTATACATCATTTTGACTTAAGCGTCAGACATCCGACGGGATCAACGTCCCTGACGAGAGTGGATCTTCTGAGGACAGGTTTCTGAGTGGTAGCCGTTTTAGTCTGTATCAGCAAAAAGAACGAGGAGTACTTGTGGCACCTCAGAGACTAACAAATTTATTTGTGCATAAGTTTTGTGGGCCCACAAAAGCTTATGCTCAAATAAATTTGTTAGTCTCTAAGGTGCCACAAGTACGCCTCGTTCTTCTTCTGAGGACAGTTATTCTTAGGAGATTCCACTACATGCAAAATAGAACCAGAAAGTAAGTTGTCTTCAAGTGTGTAATATGACTCAGAACAAAAAGTGTAGAATCCAAATTATTTGGATGAACTTTCTAATGTTTATTTTAAGTGGATCCTTATCTGTAGATTTCCAGGCTTTCCAAAATTGATTTAAAAAACAACAACAAAAAACCCTCTCCATTCCTTTTCTGAGGCATTTCTCAAAAATGTTATTTTTATGTCTGGTTATGTCTTCACTCCAGGTCAGCAAAGTTCCCCCAGCCTCATCTCCTGGGAATGAAATGCTAATGCTAATATAAAAGCTGATGCAAGGAAGCTATTACTGTCATCTTCTGTTGGCCACTAAACTAATTATGATTCTGAAGATCTAATACAATGTAATAGGCACAATAGATTTTTTTGTTTGTTTCCAGAATGTTTTGCCAGTCTTATGTGAGCACATTCACCTAATGATACCTTATAGGGAAACAAATATTTCATGTTGAGATGAATCAGATTGGTTTGACCCAAAGTGCATGTGGCTAACATAAAACCACTGATCATTTGAGCTTTCTTAAAGAACTTGCTGAGAATGGGAGAGAGATGGTAAAATGTATTAGCTATTTGCACGTACCAAATGGGATCTATAAATATTGCTCCATTTTAAGAATATCTGTTCAGCTTCCTGCAAATTCTGCTTCGTAAAGTTAATGAACTAATCTAGTTCAACTCTTACTTTTGCCACTTGTGTGCCGTATAAGCTATAGCGTGCTTTTCACAAAACATCGCCGCATAGAGAGATTTGCTAGACAAAAAGCAAGATAAACAGTGCTTCCAATTTCCATTCCGTTTATTGAATGAAATCTGTTAATTTAGAACAAGGATTTTGTTTTAAATATAAAAACTAAAGAGAGGCTTCCCCCCACCATTTAGATTATTTATTGGATGCTATGATATTGTACAGTGCCATCTAGCTCTGAGAATACCCTGAACAACTGTAGCTACAAGCTTACATTTCCCCAAATCACATTTACTGCAATATTTAAGAAGTTTTCATCTAACTGAACACATGCTGGAGCAAATTTAATAAAACCATTCTTGTAAATGCTTCAGTGAGTAGATGGGAAACAAATAAGGCATCCAGGGATAACATCATCATTCTGGAAGGGTTCTCGAGTCTAGGAAAATGTTTGCAAGATGTTTTGACTGCCAAGGAGCACAGCCATAATCATTTTGAGGAAAGCTATAGTTAAAGCAACACCATTCACAAAGGCTCAATGGTGACCAGAGTCAAGTGATATTGATAAGTCTGCTCCATAAGAATATTCTATATGTTTCCCTATATTACCAACCCTACATACCGCCTACTTCCTTGTAATAATAATGGGATGGAGCCTCAGCTGGTGTAAATCAGCATTGTTCTGGCTTCAGGAGAGCTACACCAGCTGAATCGCTGGTCCAATATTTTTACTTGCGGTGATGCTCTTGCATACTTTGGCGCCTGATCTATTGATTGTGTATTAATTATGTTGATCACTTAAGAATTCCCAGTGAACACATTGAGGTTTGGTAGGTTCTTATCCCAAGATCAGGCCCAGCATTATTAGAACTACTGTTCAGTTAGGAACACTGACAAGCACAGTTGCTACACTCATGCTTGGGGGGGGGGGGAAGTCCAGATTTATAATAGTTTTATCAACAGTTAGAAAAGTTGCAAACACTGCGACCCAGCAAGGTGTTAGAGAACACAGACCTCAGCATCCATATAATCACACCATCCCTTGCAGAATAACTTCAAGTGTAGTCATTATCTTACTCCTCCTCCTCCTCCTCACCATCCCCAGTGGTCATCACCCTAGCTTCTCCCAAGACATACCGGCTGGGATACAGCTTTCATAATGTGTTATGTTAATGCCACTATTACTAATGCATATTCAGCAAGGGTTTCATCCTCTTTTCCTTATGTGTTTCCGCACCCTACTAATGTTATTCACAACTAGCTTCTAAGGACAGCAGGCCAAGTCATCCTCACACCGCACTGACTTCTTGTCTACCTTGGCAGTAATGTAATTTAAAACTATCTCACTGAAGTTCAGTCAAACATACCAAAGCCTACATTACCAAGCATGAACGGTAGCATGACTGAGACATGATTAAGGGAGTTGTGTTTAGATGCCTGGTATTTTAGTCATGCTAGGGTGAACAACTCAAGTTGCACATGACGGCTCGACTGCTAAGAGCAGAGAGGGGCAGAGGAGAGATACAGACTGCATATACCCACCAAAGATGGCCATGGAATGGGATGGCACTGCTTATGATGCACTTCCCACCCCCATCCTCCCTGTCTGACGCCTCTCTGTGACAATGCCATGTTCTTGAAGCTTCAAGGATTTTGGAGGACGAGTGACCAAAGAGCTGGAGCATGGAGCATTCAAGTACTAAATGTAACCTCATCCCATGCAGATTTTCCTGTGAAAGTTAAAGTTGATGCTGCTCTTTTCACCATTAAACTCCTGCTCTGCACCTTTTAGTTTCCTTCTGACAGGGAAGTAGAGCACACATGCAGGCAGCCAATCAGCAGCAGAATATCATGTGAAGGAGCCACTTTTCCCAGGTAGGGTCTGGTAGGGAGAAGAGGGAAACTCCCCTGTGCAAGCCCCCAAAACATGTTTTATCCAATTAGATGTCACCTCAGGAAGTCTATTCACTGAATCACATGGCATGCCCAAGCAGGTTTCTGCCCTACTGTGGATTTTTGCACGAGGGGTTGAAATGCAAGGTAGACTAAATTTTAAGAGTTAGAATGTAGCCACAAAATTATTCATTTTAATCATCATTTATAAAATATTATATCCAGCATACCTCTGAAGTTATCCTTTGACGGGTCTTGTATTGCTCCTTTGAAGCTTGATCCACCTCTCAGTGTCCTGTTGTGAAGAAGCAGCTTTGATTTTGCTATAAAATAACATGCTTTACTTTCTCATCCGAAAACAATTAAGGGGCAAAAATCTTCACCTGCATTCCCCCCCACCCCACCTTTCCCTTCTGTCACTCTGACACTTGTAAGACTCAGGGTCATCACAATGAGATGATGTGTCATAAAGATTTGAAGCAGTACTTGATCACATGCCTTCGTGCACTTACAGCAGTTCCACAGCTTTCAGAAATCAGAGAGAAGACTGATTAGGCTGTGGTTGGTAGGTTTTTTTGTTTGTTTGTTTTTAAACATGTCTTTAAAGCTGTTTTACTCGACTTTGATTCTCCCCGAGAATGCACACTTCAGCTTTACAACTGTAAAATGCAGTTGGAACTGTAGAAACTTTCCACACCTCCTGCTTCTTTTCTAAACTCTCCTGCTGCACCCTCTCTCCCCTCTCCCCCATGACAATGCGTCTTGGAGTCTCACTTGCCATCTTTGTCACCGAGCGGTAGCTTATTGATGGGAGCAGAGCTGCACTGGGAGCCCTTACATTGCAAGAAGTCTGTTTCTGGACTTGTCAGGTGCTGTCAGGATTGCTAAGACTTCTCTCTTTTGCAAAATCCAGTTAATTCTTGTCTTTATTTTGGAAAAAAGAAAATCATATGGTCAGCACTCCCCCCCTCCCCTTTATTGAGGGGCAAATCCTGCCGTTTCCAGCTACTGCTTAGGGCCCTGCCCACAGCATAACTGCTATGATTCTACTGCCCAAGATGTTGGGATTCCATTGAAAAGTTGCCACTGGGACGGAGGGCAGAGCCCATCACATTGAATGACAATGGGGAAAGTAAATAACTGGCTAAAGATACCAGATCAAACCCCCTCTCTTACAAAAAGTGGCACGGAATTTTCAATGGCCTTGTATCATGTGGTCTCGTCTCATCCAAAGTAGACACAGAGAGAGTGTAAATGGGACAGAAAACAATGTAACTCCCTTGGAAGACTGAAGGATGAAGCCAGTGCTTCTGGGTTTTAAGTTATGGTTTCATTTACAGTTCTCATCTGGCTCCAATTACCAAAATATCTTAGCATCTCACAATCTTTAATGCGTTGATCCTCATGCGATCTCTGTGAGGTAGGGGTAGTGTCATTATCCCCATTTTACAGAGGAGGAACTGGGGTGGGGGCACGCTACGTGAGTTGCCAAGATCATTCAGGATGTCTGTAACAAAACAAGGAATTTCAAAACTAGGTTTTCTGAGTCCTAGGCAACAGCCCTAACCACTGGACATTAAGTTCCAGGATGCTTCCGTGTTTTAAAGCAGAGACTTGAACCATGAAGCCATCCTTCCAGCATTTAGGGAGGAATAAACTGGTCTGAATAAAATAAGAACCTCTACAAACTGAACCCATGTTGAGGTTCTGAAATATTCAGAAAAATATTGTTTATTTTAGAAATGGCATGGGGGAGGCTGTTCTATTGAAATTTGAAGCTTCGTTTAGTAGACTCCAGGGATTAGATGTCAGTCCTAATATCCGTTGTAGTCCATGGAAAGACTCCCTTTGATTTCAGTGGGAGTTGCAGCAGATTCCTGGTGAGATGGAATAAGTTTTGGTTAGGCAGCTGAACGGTTAAGCTGCTTCTCTGCAAGGAACCTGAACCTCAAACCTTTTGAGGTTTGCTCATCATTGCTATAATTAAGCTACAATGAACATTTTTTTGAAATGCAAAGGAAAGCACTAAGTAGAAGGAGCTTTTAAATCTAACTTTCATCAGTGCAAATTATTTTAGATACAGCCTCAGCAGAATTATTTTACATACTCTTTATAATTCCTCCTTCTATAAGGTAAAATAAAATAAATTTAAGATGTGCAGCAAGTGATCAAGACACGGTTATAATTATAAGGTGAAATTGTATTGTTTAAATTCCGGAATTAATATAATTGCTTCATACAGTATGCACCCAAGGACTTCAACTTGGTGTCTATTCCACTGCCAGTTTATCCTAACCAAGCTCCATTTAAGTAGGAGCCATGAGGCACCTGCAGCCCAAGGGAGGGCCCCTGTAGTGCACCTCAAAAATCAAGGTGCATTG
The DNA here is from genome assembly GCF_011386835.1 of Chrysemys picta bellii. NCBI lineage: Eukaryota > Metazoa > Chordata > Testudines > Emydidae > Chrysemys > Chrysemys picta. The sequence continues at coordinate 115,773,068 of NC_088796.1, forward strand.
CTGAGGATGGTTGAGATCTTCCTGGGGTCAGAACTGCAGCAGAGTCATGGGGCTTGTCATCTGGAAGCCCTGCCTGGAGCTCCCTCTTCAGCAGGTTGTGGCATAACAGGCAGTCCTGCCTCAATTTCCCCTTTCAGAGTCCCCAGTAAATCTAGTTCAGGCTCTTTTGTTGAAATACCACCCCTCCTTAGGGCCAGTTTATTACCTACTCTCAGTTCATTGAATCTCCAACAAAAGTCAAAAACATAGTCCATTTCCCACACCCAGTGCAAGTAGTCATTAAAACTCAAGACATTGTCCCTCAATGCCCCATGTACCACACACGGGAGCCTTTGGCCATGACCGGACACTGTCAGTCCTCCCATGTGCCAAAACAGCTATCCCAGCACTTCTGTTCCCAGTGCAAACCCCAACAGCCCCTCTGATTGGAGCATCCCTCACTCCCTATGGCCTTCTTATGATTCCTCTGGGTCCGGCTCTCCAGCCCTAGGGATGTTATTGGGCAGACTCCTTCACTGCTCCACAACCTTCAGCCTCTGGCTTAGAGCCAGCAGGCAACTCCCTCTGCTGCTCTCCGGCTTGCGGACATCAGCTAACAAACCCCTCCTGTTGCTCTCCTGCCTTCTGCTAGGAACTACCTTCTGCTTCCTTCCAGGACTCCTCTAAGTCCCCTGCCCTCTGGCAAATCTCACCTACCCTTCCTAACTGAACACATCTGCTCGGAGTCACTGGGTGTCCATCTCACTGGGAGTCTGTTCCTCTAAAGGCCCAGGTACCCTCTTCTCAGCCCAATTAATTAGCCAAATTGGAGTTTACTGATAAGGCACAGGTCACTGGCCCTGCTCCCACATAAAGAGCTAGTGTCACCCTCTGCTAGGGCTTTTATGCAGATCGCCTTAGCCTCTCATAATTCCTGGGTATTCTGCAGGATATATGCCCTGCAGCCTATTTTGCAGGAGGAAAAAACTCCACTCCAAGAACAGTGGCAGAAACATCTGTACTAAAGGAGCTCATGCTCATGATATGCAGCTGTATATTTCTTGACCCTAGGACCTCATGAGTAGATCAGTACTCCAGAGGCATGCTTCCATTATATTATTGGGTATAGACATTGGCTCCACCCAGTTTTCAAATTTGGGAGGACAATTTGCTGCTGGGTTTGTGTCACTGACATGAGGACGCTCACTCCCTCTTTGATACTGCCACTGGCTGGTGGGCCTTGCTTGGAAAAGGCTGACCTCACTTCCAACCAGACCTTTCCATGGGCAGCCACCGCTCAGATGTAGTATAAAAAGTGCTCTATCAATTGTGCAGTTTCATCAAGCTGTGCTCTTATCTATCGCACAACAGCAACCCCCTCCGTGTCCTTGTTACCATAAGGCTCCATTGTAACCCCCCTGTCAGTAGGGTTGCCAGCAGGGCTTATTCAGAAGTGATCATCTTACACATGCCTGACATTCTTTATACTGGGCTGCCTACAAAATGGCAAGCGGATTGGTTTTTAATTGGTATTTCTTGTTAAAGCCTTAAATAGCTTTAGGCCTTGGCACTTTCTGAAACTTCCTGCTTAAACCTCATCTGGATGGGCAGCTACAATCGTACCCCACACACCTTTTAAGAGAGATCCCACTATTGTATCTTGGATCAGGTTTTGTGGTAGGCAAATTCACCCCCTTCCCCCTGCCCCCAGGCATTCAACTCGACAACATATTTGTCAGCTTTCCCACCTCATTTTTTTATGTCAAGCCCTCTCAATTTGCCTAATTCATTTTGACCAGAAGTTTTAAAAATATTGTACTCTGTTATATTATGTCGTATGCACTCTGAGATGCTTTAACAACAAAATGAGCATTAAGAGCAGTTAAGGCTACATCTAGGATAGAAGCACTGGTCAATGCACATAATGCTGCTGCCGATAGTATATCACTTGTGTACGTGCATGGTTGGCTGCTTGCGTTGGCACTGCACATGTTCACCAGGAGTGAATAGGTAGATGCAAAGTGCAGTGAAATGTTAGTGTCAGGTGTGAGGGGGGACCCCCTCAAGACAACAGCAGCAGCAGCTACAGATAAAACAGATCATGTATCATATTTATAGTCACAACAGACAGCAAGCGAAATTTCAGAACTTCCTCCCCTTACTCCCATTGTGGCTTGTATATAAAATATCAATGCTATTCCATTCTGTTAAGTTATAACATTTTATATTAATGTTTCATCATCAAAACAAGACATTTTGATGTTTGCAAAATCTAAGTTTTTCCAAATTTCTGCTAAAAAAAAAAAATCAACGTTTTGTTCCAATTTGGAACAGACACTTGGCATTTCCAGCAGAAAAATAAGTCCATTCTCCCATCAGCACTTGTTGAGAACCAGTGTTCTACAGCACAGCCAATCCTTTCTGTGCAGCCATGAGGTAGAGAGCAAGTGGCATTCTAGGGCGTGTTATGTCTAATACATAGGTTCAGATTATTACATAGCATTTCATTTGCAGTACAGTAGAAACTCAGAGTTACAAATACCAGAGTTACAAACTGACTGATCAACCACACATCTCATTTGGAGCTGGAAGTACGCAATCAGGCAGCAGCGGAGACAAAAAAGCAAATCCAGTACAATACTGCGTTGAATGCAAACTACTAAAAAAAATAAAAAATAAAGGGAAAGCAGCATTTTTCTTCTGCATAGTAAAGTTTCAAAGCTGTATTAAGTCAATGTGCAGTTGTAAACTTTTGAAAGAACAACCGTAACATTTTGTTCAGAGTTAAGAACATTTCAGAATTACGAACAATGTCTATTCCCGAGGTGTTCGTAATTCTGAGGTTCTACTGTATGTTTGTCTACATCACTGATTCAACATTCAACAGTCAGTAGTTTTGCCTGAAATCAAGGGACTTGTTAAGAAGGGCTGAGTGTCATTTTGGACTTCTGGGCTTGTCCCAAATGCATAAACTGAGAGTCTGCACACGTGGATGAACCAAAACCTGAATTCAATAATTCACATAAACCCTCTGAACCAAACTGCCAAGTTTCAAACAGCTCTATTTGCTTGTACTGAACAGAAATAGGCTGTATTCTGAGGTCCTCTCTAAATCGTTCCAAGGAATGAACAAAAAACCCCCATCTATTTTAGGTGTTGAGCTTTCAAGCTAAATCAGGATTTTGCAGCTATTAATTCTCTTGGGTGGGGTAGTCTAAATGATGCTTTAGTACTAAATCAGAAAAATGCATTCAAATCTGAGATTTGCAGTGTGATGCTAAATGAAGAGTGTGAACACTTGCACATCTTGGAAGGTTGCAATTTTTTTTATGTCCCCCAGAAGCGGTGAACAACTGAAGAACTTATTTGAATGTTTTTACTAAGCTTTTTTAAAATTGATGCATGAAGATAGACAAGCATGTGTCCAGTGCCACTTATCCCATTATAAAGTTCCAGTTACAGTAAGTGTTAGCTTACATCTCACAGGCAGATGGAAGCGAGCTGGGGGAATTCTGCCTCTTCAGGACACCCAGAGAGGGTGAAGTTAGTTTTCCCCGGTTTCTGGTTCCCAGCAAAAATGGGTTTAATTGTTAATAAGAGGCACCCAATTGTTAATAAGAGGCACTGTAACGCTGCATTTAGCCACCTGGCAGAAGGGTTGCTGAACATCACAAGCACTCCAGCCTAGGGCAGGAAGTCCTGGTAGTTATTATAAGGGGGAGTTGCTCACACCTCTTGTTCCTCCTTCTTTGAGCATTAGACTAGCTGATCTCCCTGATAAGTGTATCTGCCCAGTTCACAGACTCAAGTCACAGCTGAGCAGGGTACTTAAATACATGACTAACAAAGGATCTGTGTAGTCCCACTGACGTCAAGTCCATAAAATCAATCAAACATCGGACCCATAATTGCACTTTTATTGCCCAGCCCTTTGTTCCATGCACACCAACTTCCTAGTCTGCCTGGACTTGGAGAAAAGATATTCTTTAAAACTGTACTGTTAAAATGGGTGAGCTAATAGGTGTTTTTAAAAAAAAAAAAAACAACCAACCAACCAAAAAACACCTTTTATCCTAGTCTAATCAAATCCCCTTTGAGTTCAATAGGAATTTTGGATGCAACACTGATAACTTCAAGAGATAAATTTATGTTGGATCCAGTGAGAATATATACAAAGTAAAATGGATTTGGCCAGTATTTCTCTTTTCCCTTTGGACCAAATTCTGCCAGAAGAAGTCTCACTGAAATTTTGTGGAGGAGGATAAAGTTCATCATCACTCAGGGTAACAGAATGTGGCAGTTTGATATTAAAGTCATATCCTGCTGCTATTGACTTCCATGGGACCAGAATGGGGCCCAATCCTGTTATGTTTGGAACCAATGACCAAACTCCCATTAATTTCAGTGGTGAAGGAGCAGTTTCTTAACACATTTCTGTTTCAGCCTCTATCCCTTCGCTTTTTCTTCTTGATCCTGAAACAAAATCTAATCTAGTGTTTATCTAACAACAGAATCTGACATCTGGGACATCACAGTCTGGTACTGTGGCAATGCACATATGGAATCAGCACACTTCCTGTAGGTTGAAATATGGTAATAGAGGATAGTGGTGAGGGGAACTTGTTTAATCAGGAATAAGTCTGTAGTTTGCTAATAAAAGTAAAAATCATGAACACAAATTAAATGTAAATGAATTCACGCTTAAATCCTTTGTGTGGTGAAACTTGTGTTAAACAACCACACAGACAAAATGTGCTGTTTAACAGGAGCGGTTTCCTAGTAATGGAGGGAATATTGTACTTGATACCATTGATAAGATGCTGTAGCAGCCTCTTAAGACAGAAGGTTTCTTATTAAAGATGATCTCTTATACAACTTGCATTCTATTTGAATTTTTTCCTCAGTTTGAAGTACCTCTTTATGAGACAGAGTGGTTTGTTTTCAGAATATGAGCTATTTTAGCATGAGGGACACAAGGCAGTTCTTGTAGAGAATATAAGGTATACATTTTTTAATAAATTACAGATCCAGTAGGCCAACTTTTCCATTTACAGACCACTTATGAGCAAGCTGCAACCGCCAACCTTCTCCCCTCCCAACTTCCCCTTCCCTTCTACTTAATTGTCCAAATGTTTCATTCTGAAGACCTGTAGGAACACTCTACGGGCCACTGGTGATGCACGTGACATAGTTTGAGAACCATGGCAGTAAACTGCAAGCTTTCCCAAGAGCTTTGATTTCCTTTTATTTTTAAAGCTGGAACATTGTACTGCTTCAAAAAGCTCACCGTATTCTGCCTAGAGGCAAGCAGCAGCAACAGAAAATGAAAGTAAACTTTTGACCCTCCCAAGCTGTTTCCCACAGCCAATATACAGCAAAAGCCACAACATTTATACATTATTTCTCAGTGTCACTTATATATCACATTTTTAACCCTCGTGGGGTACTCAGGTTCTGGGGTGAATGGTGCTATGCATAAACATCTGATGAAATACTGTGCTATGTAAATTGTGGTCTTTGTATTCAGATAGCTGCATTTCACTGAGGCAAAGATGTATTTTACAAGACACAGTTATACTCGGAAAAGGTGCATAGACCGAAGTGGGGTTTCAGAAGGCATCATGCCTTCATATGGCATTATCAGGGCCCTATGCATTGTGTGATTTCAGCACCTGCAACAGAAATATGCCCCATTTAACCCTCCTCCCCAAAAAAATAAAACCCAAACCAAACATTTCTAGCCATTATGCTTATGCTGATAACACAGTGAATGGGGGGAAAAAAGTCACCAATGCATTATTATGTCCCTGAGTCTGCATATAGCTTGAAATTATAGCTCTGAGAAGTGTGAATTGTTCCATCCATCTCAATGGGATATTAAGTATGGCTCTTTAAATATCAGCATTGTTAACTATTCTAATGATGTTTTTAGCATTAAAAACTGGCTAATGGGCTTATGCTAGAGTCCCAAACTACCACATAGCAACAAATTACCCTAACTTCCCCCTACCTAGATGTCAAAGCCCACAGGTTTTACTAGTATGAATGCTGAAGGCCATTATAAATTTGATCTCAACTAGTTTAATTTACACTGGAAACAATCAAGCCAGTTTAAAATCTCACACTTTAAGCCAAGGACCCTGCTTCATTAGCCTGTTTATATTATTTAAATTGCCTTTCCTTTTCTATTTTAATCTTTAGAGAAAGCTCTGCCAAAGTTAGTCCCTAGGGGCAGTGAAATAAGTTGGTAAGCAAATATCTGATCTGACTCTCCTTTGTAAATAATAAATGAATGCCAAATCTGTGGGCAAAAGAGTGTGGGCAATGGGTTTGCCCCTTTCCTCCTGTATATTTGTTCTTATATTCCTCCCCTGCGCTGTCCTACATTGCTACATCCCATCTATTTACATCAGCGGCTCAAACATACAGGTTTTTTGTATACACCTAGTAAAGTTTCTGCACCACTGTCTCACGATTAAGTTTGTCCTCATTGTTCCCTAATTACCAACTCCTTCCCATATATTTATCTTTGGAATATAAATGTTTACTCACAGGACACGTACCCTTTCCATCTTGACCAAGTGCTTTTTCACTCTACATTCCACTTCAAAGCTCTCTGTGGCAATTTTTGCTTTCATTTGCTCCATGTTTCTACCATGCAGAATTTAACTCTGGCACCTAGACACTTATTTATGCCACCACAATTGCCATTAAACCAATTGATTGTGCAAACGGCACCATATACGCACCCTCCCTTGATCTGCAGAGCTGTACCAGTGTACAGCTCTGCAAAATGGAATCCGTACAGTAATACGGGTGTGATTTTCAGAGCTGCTGAAGAATTGAAGCCACTATCTTTGCTTTCTGCCGAAGTAGTGAGCGCACAGCACTTGTGGGGAAGAAGTGGGGGGGCGACAGAAATCAGACCCCCGTATCTAATTCTTCGCACAGTTGTCTGTGGATACATATGGGCAGTCATTCCCTTCTCTCTGCATGCAGGTGCTGTAAGTAGCACCTTGACAGGTTAGCTCTGAATAATTTAATTTTGCAGAAAGAGCTGTTGGCAACATATCACTTGAGATTCAACTAAAGATTTTTGGAAGAATTCATTTTCACATGAAAACAAAAATCTTGTTGTAATACCTAAATGAGTAAATGGTATGATTCATTAGGGAACCAGAACTAGGTATACTAGAGACACCTGTTATTTAATACAAAATGTCAATTAAATTGAGATTATGATTATTAAAAAGAACAAAGGCAGGAGCAGTTAGAGTTCCTTTGGCGTTGCACTGTAGCGAGATAGAGGAACATTCTCACAGCGTTTCCACTAGAGCTGGGCAAACCGTTTGTAGCGAACAATTAATTAGTTGGATTCTACCTTATTTCTGTGCATGAATTGTTTTTAAACAGACGTGCTGTGATTGTCAATGGAACCAAAAGGAGTTAGGTGGCCAGTTTCTACTGACTTTCAATGAGAGAGGGGAACCTCATGCCCTTAAGTTCCTTTGAAATTCACACTGTAATCTATATCAATGAGTTATTTTAATTATTTCCATTAATATTACATCCAAATGAATTTCATTCTATGGCTTGTGTCATAACTATAAAGGGAAGGGTAACAGCCCTCCTGTGTACAATACTATAAAATCCCTCCTGGCCAGAGACTCCAAAATCCTTTTACCTGTAAAGGGTTAAGAAGCTCAGGTAACCTGGCTGACACCTGACCCAAAGGACAATAAGGAGACAAGGTACTTTCAAATCTTGGTGGGGGGAAGGCTTTTGTTTGTGCTCTTTGTTTTGGTGGTTGTTTGCTCTTGGGACTGAGAGGGACCAGACATCAATCCATGCTCTCCAAATCTTTCTGAATAAGTCTCTCATATTTCAAACTTGTAAGTAAACAGCCAGGCAAGGCATGTTAGTTTTATCTTTGTTTTCTCAACTTGTAAATGTACCTTTTTGCTAGAGTGTTTATCACTGTTTGCTGTAACTTTGAACCTAAGGCTAGAGGGGGGTCCTCTGGGCTCTAAGTTTGATTACCCTGTAAAGTTATTTCCCATCCTGATTTTACAGAGATGATTTTTACCTTTTTCTTTAATTAAAAGCCTTCTTTTTAAGAACCTGATTGATTTTTCCTTGTTTTTAGATCCAAGGGGTTTGGAACTTGATCCACCAGGAGTTGGTGGGGGAAAGGAGGGGGATGGTTAATTTCTCCTTGTTTTAAGATCCAAGGGGTTTGGATCTGTATTCACCAGGGAATTGGTGAAGAGTCTCTCAAGGCTACCCAGGGAAGGGAATTAGCACATTGGGAGTGGTGGCAGCAGACCAGATCTAAGCTGGTAGTTAAGCTTAGAAGTTTTCATGCAGGCCCCCACATCTGTACCCTAAAGTTCAGAGTGGGGAAGCAGCCTTGACAGCTTGTTTGCATCATATATAGTCATAGACCTGATCTCTATGTGATCCTTAGTCATATAGTATTATGTATGTTCTCTGACTGGGTGTTGAAGCTGTGCGGGGTGGTGGTCTGATCAAATAAGTGGGCCTTTGATTCTTTCAGGAAGAAGTTATTTAAGAGTTAAGAAAAAACACCTGCTAACTTTACAAACTATTCCTTCTCCCTTGCACAATTAAAGAATTTCTGGACTACTTCTATAGTCGCTCTTGCCCAAAACACCACTACTACAAGAATTATGCTATTGTATTATTAAAGGTTGTCAGCACAAAATTAGCTTTCTCTGATCACATTGACACAAAATAATTGTGCACGCTCCACTTGTGCACAATTCCAGCTGTAAAGGTCACAGAGAAATACTTCTCTGGATTATTTAATTGTCTTTGTGACAGAGCTCTGGACAGAGGAGTTCTGAGGTCCTAGATGAAAATAATGTAGTCAGAGTATTGTCCATCTCATTTCAATGGTTAATGCGAGGACTGGAGGCTGGTGTTCATGTTGTTTTTAGCATTATGTCTCAGCCTACCTTCAGCAATAAATTACTGTATTGAAATTAATGGTCTCCAATTTTTAGAGCACTATGCAGATACAAAATTTTATCTGCATCCCATCTGCAAACATGGTCTGCGGATATCAAGTGAATAGGCTCTACCAATTTTTTCTCACCAGTGTCCATTCAACCAATCAATAGAACTTCTCTAGTTGAGAAGTATGTGGTCAGATCCCTATAAACAACCTCTTTGCTCAACACAGCTCTGGCCAGAAGGCTGCATGTTGTCTTGTCATTAAGACATCTCCCGTGACCCAACATATTTCCTATAAAAGACATGTTATAAATTTCCTAGGATTCAGTTTTTGGTCAATAAATAATTATGGTACGCATATATGTACGTAGTCTTACATGAGAAGGGTGGGTTTGTATTCTTGATGTCAGGGCTCTGGGGAACTGTTTATGAGGTGCTGATGAAGCATTGTTTTATATGTCATTGTCAACAAGAGATGCTCGTGGTGGTAGAGGGAGAACATGTTTCATTGTTTCAACTTGACACTTCTGCTTGTAAAAGACCATGTTGATCTACAATGGGGAAGTGTTGTTTTGGGACAAATGGATAGGAAAAGAAGAATGTTAGCTCTAGTATTTTTCTTCCCTTTTTTGCAATAGACAAATGTTTGTGTGAAGCTAGAAAAAAGGCACGTGAAAAGGGCAAATCAACGTGTAGTTTATATCTATGGTATTTATATAGCCCCTATTACCATAGTATCTGACCACTTCGGTTTTTTTAATGCTTTATCCTCCCTACACCCCTGTGTGGTAGGGATTATCCCCATTTTGCACATGAGGAACTGAGGTACAAAGCAGCTAAGTAACATGGCCAAGGTAACATAGGAAATCTGTGGTGGAGATGGGACTTGAATCCAGCTAGCCCATGTCCTAGGCTAGTGTCCTAACCCTGGAAATGTCTAATTCATCCAAACATTTGCCAATAACTTTTCCAACTGTTTAACAGTTCTAATTCATAGTTTGTGCCTATACCATATATCCCTTCCTTCACTGTTAACCAGCCTCACATTTCTTACCTGCCTGCTACAGAAAGGACTGAAATGCTGATAAGGCATGGTGAGCCACCTGTATGTGTGAGTAGTGCACTTCCAATGACAGGGAAAGAAAAAACAGACAGTTCTAAGAGTTCAATGTTTCTGTGTGATGCAGAGACACAATAAGAGTTCAATGTTTCTGTGTGATGCAGAGACACAGTTCTATTGCTATAGGATTAAGTAGTATTCTGGCTGCTGTGGGACACAAAAGAGCATTTTGGTGACTGAGTTGCGTGATGAGTCATGCATGAGTAGATACCATCAAGATCATAAAAGGAGCCAAGTGAGAAAAGGATTGAATATAATGACCTTGTATTCAGCTTTATTGTTTCCTTTCATCAGTTTAAAGCACATTAGCTTACAAAGGTGCAGCAACAGATATTGTAGCAATAAAATAAAATGCAAAGCAGCTCTTTTGCATTTAAGAAGAGATTATGCATAGCAGAGGCCAATAAGGACAGACAGAGGATTTGAAATTTCAGACTTTATATTTTAAAACGAAGATGTTGACTCCTATAGACAGCCAGTTATGGCAGCTGTGAAAGAGGAAGAGGACAGCTTCCCTGTATTGTCTCCAGCCTCGCATCTGTTGATACTTCCAGCCAGAGCATCCTTGTAATTGAAGGTTTAACCAGCCCTATTTAAACCAAAGGTCTTGGTAGGCTTGTATTATTCTGAGGGCAAGTCAAGCCTTGCTCCCCTGCAGACTTTTCTATGGAGCCCATTACCTTCCTATCAGAGTGCCTGGCACACAGTTTTTACTTTCAAACACATTGTACTATGATCCCCATTTAACAGAGGGGGCACTAAGGCACAAAGATAAAGGAGAAGTTCTGAATAGTACCTGGCTCCACTATCAGGCCCATTCAAGTCAACAGGACCAATCATAGGGTAAGGTGGTAGTGAACCAGTGTTAAAATATCAGCCTCTAGCCCACTGTCATATACGAAGTCTGGGGCTGAGGCAAGCATAGAACCATGGCCTCCTGAGTCCTAGTGAGTGGCGTAGCTGCAAAATTATTTTAACTCTTGACTAGGAAAGAAGAAAAAGCTTTCAGTACTTAGGACAAGGCTGATTACTCTTCCCATGTTTGCTGCGCTACTTAATACTGTCAACACCTACACCTCTACCCCGATAGAACGCTGTCCTCGGGAGCCAAAAAATCTTACCGCGTTATAGGTGAAACTGCGTTATATCGAACTTGCTTTGATCCACCGGAGTGTGCAGCCTCGCCCCCTCCCGAAGCGCTGCTTTACCGCATTATATCCGAATTTGAGTTATATCAGGTCGCATTATATCGAGGTAGAGGTGAATTTGAAATATCATCCATGAAGTGGATGGTTAAGGTGACAGAGCCTCCATCTCCCGCTAAGTATTTCCCCTATGTCTCCCTTTCCTTTCTTCCGAGGGGCGTGATTCTACATCATCTCCACATAATCAGAAAGAAAGAGTTCCTATTTGCTTTGTTCTCCATCTGAAGTTCATGCCCAAAGCCACCCCTTTGAACTAAATTCCTATAATAAATAATAAAATAATAATGAATGGAGATATCCCATCTCCTAGAACTGAAAGGGACCTTGAAAGGTCATCGAGTCCAGCCCCCTGCCTTCACTAGCAGGACCAAGTACTGATTTTGCCCCAGATCCCCAAGTGGCCCCCTCAAGGGTTGAACTCACAACCCTGGGTTTAGCAGGCCAATGCTGAAACCACTGAGCTATCCCTCCCCCCTATAATGTAACCTCAAGACAACCACAGTCTCTCATACTTATGTTTATATATTGAAGCCTTCCGGAGAGAGTGTTTTGGTTTCTTTTGAAAGTATTACAACAAATTTTAAAGCCAACAGTCACCCAAATTGAAAGTCTGTGTGGCAAAGGGTGACTCTGGCCCTTTAAGATAGAGCAGGGCCAGTGCACCTGTGCTGCATCAACTGGCCCAGATTAGTCTTTAAAAGTGGGCACCTGGGCCTGATGAGTTAGAGCTAGGAAGGCAGGATTGTTGGCATCCCCTGGGAGGGGAGGCAGTGAGATCTTGAAAGGCAAAGGTGAGGGGGGGAATCTCTTGTGAGTAATAGCCCAGGGTGAACTGAAGAATTCTTTTGTTTTTCTTAAGTTTGGGACAGTAAAATAGCCCGAGAGAGACTGTGCATGTGGCAGTGTGTTTGGGCGCTGGGGGAAAGCTCTGCCTGGTTACAGCACCCAGAGCGCTATCACACGGTGTATATGTAATTTCAGAACCAATTTTACAATACCAGAATTGTGTGAATAGATGTTTTGCACCTGTGCTCTTCCCTGCACTCAAAGCAGCAATCCTGGTTGTCAGGGCATGAGAAGCCCCTAGAGGAACTACATATCTGGGTCTGCCTTGTGTGTTGTTTTGTTTTACAGCAGGTGCAGTTTGTCTTGGCCGTGATTTGTTCCTTTACTGGGCATCTTTTCAGAATGTGTGGCTGACTCCTCACTAACTCATCTTAGAAGCTGATAATCTGGCCAGAAGTTTCCCAAGCTCACTAGGGTTTTTTTTTTTTTTTTTTTTGCCTCTCTCGAGGAGTTTGAAAGCTCTCCACAGGTCTCTCCTAAAATCAATAGAAAGATTCCCATGGATTTAAATGGGCCTTGCATCATGCCCTACATCAGCTATGCTCAACACTAGACCTGGATTCATACTAAAAATATTGTCTTTGAACATCATTTGAATTTACAAGTGAACTTGCTTCACCTGTCCTTGTTTATTTAACTCACTGTTCGGTGCATCTTAGGATAGGTCTACACTGCAATAGAAATCCATGGTATGCCATGTCTGGCCTGGGCCAGCTGAGTCTTAGGGTTTGGGCTGCAGGGGTACAAAATAACAGTGTAGACACTTTTAGGCTCAGGCAGCGTCCTGGGCTATGAAACACGGCAAGGGGTTGGTCTCGGAGCCTGAGTCCCAGACCCAGCCTGAACCTGAACCTCTACACTGCTATTTTTAGCCCAGAAGCCAGAGCTAACTGACCCAGGCTCTAAGACTCAGTGTTGGAGGGTTTGGGTTTTTTTTCTAATGTAGATGTACCCTTACATTCCCCCTGCTCCCCATTTCCCATCCGGGTCTGATCTATGAAGACTGAGTCTGCTTCAGCTACCAGTGATGCAAGGTCAATATTTATCCCAAGCTGTAGATGCACCTGCTTTTGACAACGGTGTTTGAGTTCAATGCCGGTTGACTACCAAAAGATCAGTAGTTACATTTTGCTTGCCACAAACATTTGAGCAAGTGAGCTTCATTGGCACTAATGTTCATAGAAACTGGATGTCTTGTTTTTGCATGTACAAGGCTTTGAGACAGAGGTGTTTTCGCATGCATGCTGCAAGAAATCACTTGTAGGTTTATGGAGAGAGGGGGAAATGTAGAAAATTATTCTGGGATAAAATGTAAATAAAACATTATGTATAAGCAATTGCTGATGCCGGGCAGAGCTGGGTGAAAACTCTGGCACTAAACTTTTTTGGTCAAAGATGGAGATCTACTGACATTGAAACTTTTTTCAAAATTTGTTTCAATTGCAGTTTTTTCCAGTCGAAAAACTAAAAAAAAAAAAATTGTCAAACTTTCATTTTGATATTTTCAGACCAAAGTAATTTTTTTTTCAGTTCAAAATAAATAAAATTAAAAGCAAAATTGACTTAAAACAAAAACATTTTACAATGGCTGAAACTGAAACAAAATGATTTGGGTCAATCCAAAACACAATTTCACTGTTTGAGTCACAATTTTTTAAATAATTGTTTTCAGTTTGACCTACAATGCCCTCCTCCCACACACCCATAAAAACCAATGAACTGAAAAATCCTTTATTCACACAGCTGTAGCTGGGGGTGCTCAGGTCTATGTCTGGTAGAACTGTCAGTCTGGAAATGCCAGAAAGAGGCCAAGCACTTTCCTAGATCGTGGTCAGATCAGATCTATGAGAGAGATGCAAGATCTGCTCCTGACAAAAGCAAGGGTGAAGAGGGAATATCATCCCTGGAACTGAAGACATTGCTAGGAAAAGGGAAACAATAAAAAGCAGGTGGAAAGGGTAGAGAAGAATCTTAATGCTCTATTTGAGTTTTCTGTTGCTGAAGCTAGCCCCTGAGTTGCATCCAATTAATATTACGGACTACTGAAGAGCAGAGAGCTGGCAGTGGGGTCTGTCTTAGCAGCAGGGGGAGATCAAGCCTCATGATCTCATTGCTTTCCGGAGGCAGAACCTGCTTCTACGCCTGCTGCAAAAACACCACAACCTAATGTGGCACATCAGGGCAAGCAGTACCAATGGCAGACACAGCCCCTTGGCTAGTTCAAAGTTTCAAAAGAATGCTGTGTATGAAGCTTAGTTCATGTTTGTGAAACTGACTAATTTTAAACTGACAAGGTCTCTTGAAATGCAGCTAGTATTTGAGTCATGATTAGGCATTTTTGCTTGTTTTTAAACACGTGGTCAAATCATTGGTACAGGAACCAGTTTTGTTTTCATCAATAATACCGAAACTGCTATATGAATGTTACTTCACAGGGTAAACAACACTTCATTTTCAGATGCAGTGGGTCCTTTACTTAAGGAGAATCCAACTCCACAAGGAACTATTTAAAAAGCTGATTGGTCAGCAGATGGACTAAAGAAATTATAAAGGTGCTGCCAAGCTCACTCTTTCAGGATCCTCTGCAGCAGAACTTCCAAATTAATACTAGGAAGGCAGTTCCACAAAATGTATTTTCAGTTTTCCATCTTTAATGAGTGGGTGTACGTATGCTGCATCTACCACGGGAAAAACAGATTTGCTCTGCACGCAGTCTGAGAGACAAGATTGTATTACCACCCACACAATATTCTAGGTGTTCTCCAAATAAAGACAGTACAATTCCAGGCTCTGTGGAATTCAAATATGTATACAAAAGACTACCTGGTCCACAGCTTGCTAAGTAACTGAAAAGACTGCCATTAGTGGCAGTGAGATTTGGATCAGGCCCTTAGCCCCACCAATAGAAGAGCACTACTATCATAAATAGCACAGGTCCAGATGGTACCCTTACAGCTGCATGCAGATGGAACCCTTCATATGTAATCATCTACAACCCCACATAAAGTGAGGTCAGCAAGCTCCACCCGCCCCTTTCCCTGGAGCTCAGAGCCATTTCTCCAGAAGTCTGAGGATCTACAAGAGGGGAAGTGGCAGCAAAGGCTGGGCTGAGACAACATGCATTATCCCATCCTGCAACCAGCCCCACAACTGAGTAAAGTTAATAATGCAGAGCCTTTTCTACACTGGGGATCCCTCTTAAGAGGGCCAGGCACTGGCAGAGAAATGTCTGACGTGGCAGGTCCAACTGAGCTACACTGCCAGAGAGCAAGGACAGACCTGAAGGGATCGGAGAATGACTGCAGGGGCCCAGGGCCTCTCCATGGATGGATTTCCCTTATGGAAAAACTCTATGGACATTAATAAAAAAAATAGAAAATATTTTTCTATTGTTCCCCTCAAGTTATCCTATAGAATTTAACTGCATCACTGCTATGGGATTCTATAAGATGGTTCTAAGACCTTGTGTTTAATTGAATCCTATAGATGTTTAGAATGATTTCTATAGAAACCTTTTACTTTCTGTATAATCCTATTAAAACGTTTATAGGATTTTTTTTCCATAATGACTTCCACCAGTGTATTCAAGGATTGGGGTATGTGGACTTCAAAGAAACTGGGGCTACAGCCCACAGAAAGGAAAAAAGAACAATCCTTCCCCTCCTGGGAGAATTGAGAGGAAGATCAGACAAGAACCTCAGTTTCCAGGCCCTCGTTGGTAGGATATGGCTTGTTCGGAGGAAGTATAAGGTGCCTGTTTTAATTCACAGCAAAATCCTTAGGACCAAACCAATGTCCGTGTATGTAGCACTAATATTGATGGATGGATGAATAGTAAGAAAATGCTTCTTATAGCACCTTTTAAGCTGACCTCTTGGTGAACATTTCTGACAGATACTCACACAAATATTCAGATTCACAACAACACTTTCCCACGCCTCCTCCATGATCTCCCTTCAGAACAAAGTTTTACTCCCATGAGAACATTTGTGGCTTTTATTGGAACCAATGTTCACAAAAGCCTCTTTGTATTACTCTGTGACAAACACCCCCCCCCCACCCCTGTAGAGATCCCTTTAACAGGAGTCCAAATGCACAGAACTTATTTCAGAATCAGGGCCAATATGGAGAATTTCAGTATCACCTAGGAACTGCTGCCATATGGTTTTCCTACTTGGTAAAGTAAGTAGATTTAACAGACATGGAACGATGCAATATGGCATGATCAAAATGGGCTCCTTCTTTCTATGTTAGCATGAACATTGTACTGATTAGTGTAATTGCATTTAATAAAAAACCCTACATCTTTGCAGCATATTCACTAATCAGATCTCAACCTACACTGAAATAATTACATGCTTGATGTAACATAAATAAAGATGAGTCCTACTGCATTTAATAGGAGCCTATTAAAGGCTATTATGAGCCTTTCTAAGTTAAAAATTAGGCTCATAATAGTCACTATTTAAATGCAGCTATGTCATAGCAAATTAACGTTTGCTACATACTGGGGTCTTGATTCATGTGGATTTTCTAGGCATTCAACCTTTTTTGTCTCTGCTAGTGCTTTTATTACTGGAGAAGAATTAGAAGATCTAGGGAAGAAAGCAACTTGTAAGGTCTGGATGGGCAAGTCTGAGCCCATCTGCACCAGTATGCCTACCAAGCAATCATCTTACTACTTGCTTATGTTTGCATCAATAAAGGATAAATCAAACCGCAAAGCACACTTTAGGAAACATGTGGGTCCTAAGGAGAGCAACAAAAAGGATACAAGTTTTAGAAAACCTGACACATGAGGGAAAGTTTAAAACACACACACACATGCACGCACCACCCCTCCTCCCCCTACTGTGCATATTTTTTCTTGAGAAAGTAAGACAGAGAGACCTGATAATTTTCAAATATGTTAAGGACTGCTGTAAAGAAGACTGGGACCAATTGTTTTAAGTGTCCCCTGAAGGTAGCACAAGCAGCAATGGGGTTAATCTGCAGCAAGGAAGATTTAGGTTAGCTACTAAGAAAAGCTTTCTAATTCTAAGGGTAGTTAAGCACTGGAATGGGCTTCCATAGGAGGTTGTGGAATCCCCATCACCGGAGATTTTTAAGAACAGGTTAGACAAACCTGTCTGGGATGGCCTTGGTACACTTGGACCTGCCTCAGCACAGCGGCCTGGAATTGATGACCTCTTGAGTTCCCTTCCAGCTCTCCATTTCAAGAATTCCATACTAGTCTCTTGAGAAACTATTGGCTTGATTCTGGAAACCCTTATTCCCATGCGTAGTCCTAGCTTACATGGGTAGGATTATTCCAATTGCTCACAGGAATAAGAACTGCCTACATAATAGAGCCCCACATATAGTGTAACCTCTATACCACTGCCAACTAATGGAGAGAATCAGAACTGCTTTGCTATGCATCATAGGGCCTATATTTCTTACAGTTAAAGGAGATTCTCCATTAACCCAAGTGGTAAGGACTTTTTAGAGCAAGATGATGTCAGTTCTCTCTCTACTGTCAGCATTAAGTTACAAATGGACAGAATGTGTATGCAGCATAGGAATAACCATATTGTCCTTGGTGGCCACAGATATTACAATATTTCATTTGGGAAACAAAGAATTCAACTTTAATTCTTAATTGACTAAAACATAGGACATTAGCTGGAAGGTTGTTTTGCCAAAGGGTGCCAAAATAAATAAATCAGTTTTGCAGTGGAAAGCTATTGTTTGGCCAACAATACACAGCATTCTGAACCCTACACACAGATTTGCCATGCACTTTTGTTTTAAGAAAATGCTCATTTTGTTTATTTATAGAATTTTTTGTAAAGGACTCATGATGTAAATTCTAAATACTATAAACCCTCTGAATGAAGTATGGATCTAAGGGCTGGTCCACACTAAACCCCCAGTTCGAACTAAGATACGCAACTTCAGCTACGTGAATAACGTAGCTGAAGTCGAAATATCTTAGTTCGAACTTAAAGGTACTTACCGCGGGTCCACATGCGGCAGGCAGGCTCCCTCATCGACTCCACCTACTCCTCTCGTGGAGCAGGATTATCGGCGTCGACGGCGAGCACTTCTGGGATCGATTTATCGCGTCTAGACAAGACATGATAAATCGATCCCAGAAGATTGATTGCTTGCCGCCGAACCAGTGGGTAAGTATAGACGTACCCTTAGTCATTCTTAGAGGGAAAAAAGACCCTCTACATATATAATGGACTCAAGCACTCTCCATCAACCCTAAAGTCACACTTATTTTTTGGTTTTATAAAAGCTCATGACTAAATACTAACACTTTACTTTCAGTTTTCCACTAAAAATCTAGTTGTTTCCTCAACATCTCTCAACCAGCTCTCAACCTCCCTTTTTAAGGAGCCAGGAACAATTAAATCAGTCAACAACAACAAACATGTCAGTGACCCTTGGAGACAGAAGGGTAAAATTAAAGAAAAGCTCCACATTTCCTTCCACACAGACTCTACTGCAGACATACTCCATAATCCACAATCAGCAGACACACACCATGACCTATATTTTAAGGAATCACAAGTTACTCTGAGGGGCTCAATTTTGCATACCCAACTTCAGACATCTTTAAAGAAGCCTGATTTTTAAAAGGTCAGCATTCAACTCTTTCAGAAAGTCATGTCCCCTTAAGAGGTCTCAGGCTGAGCACTCTGATTAACAATTTTGGATGTCTCAATTACTTCTGAAAATGTAGTCTTACGGAATATACACCGCATGTTCTTCAATTACAGTCACCTCATTTGAAAAAGGTCAATAGTTAAATGACAGGCTTGGCCATCTTCAGGTGAAGGCGGACACTGCAGGGGTCAATCCAAAATCGGTTTGAAGCAAGTTTTCTTGTTTTGTGCATTATCCAATGCCACCTTCTTGGATTTCTAACACTGAAATAGTTAAAGGAGATACCTCTTCACTCCCCACCCCTTCCTCCCTCACGTTATTTCTTTTAACTGTTGTAGGGATAGAATAAACAATTCTGGGTGTTTTTCCCCCAATAGTTGAAGTTTGATTGTTTTGTCGCTATTGTTGGTAAGTTACAGCTGCAGCCAATCAACATGCAACACATTCTTCTTTTCTGAAGCGAATCACATTAATATTCTTTATCTCATTGCTCAGAGCCTCCTAAGGACAAACATACCATAAAATGTTCTCATAAATCAAATTTAAGTGTACTGCAGAAGTAATGGGGATAGTAAAAATGTCATGCTTTGGCAGTGGTTTAGTGGAGAATGACCCATTTTCATATTAAAGTGATAAAATCTGTATGATAAAACATAAAAATTGTAACATTTTTGCTGCCGAGAAACCAGGGAGTATTAGATCAAAGTTGCAGCACCAAATTCAGTCTGGGTAATTTGGAAATGAATTGGATCGATGAAGAAAGGTAAAATTAAAGTGTTTACTTTTTCACCCTAGGGACTATAATGGGGTTCACTCACCACTATGGTACCCTCTCAGGTCTAGCATCCCCTTCCTTCAGTCACTCACCCCACAGCCCTTCTTGCTCTCCAGCACTTAGGGTGCTCTCTTCATGACTCAGCCCTCCAGCAAGGTTACTTTATAGGCTTCCCCTTCCAGGGTATCAAAGTCCCCCTCCACAAGCTGTTGACATATCATGTCAGGCAGTCTTACAGTCCACTTCAGTGCCACTTTTCCAGTGCCTGGTAGAGGAATCCAGGCTTCCCCACCTAATATTCTGGGTTCCCACTCAAGGGCCCTATCATCAGCATCCCAGGTCGACACACTTTTAATCCCTGTTGCTCTTTCCCTGGGCTTCTTCCTACTCTGTCTTCCACAACCTTCCTTCCCTACTACTCCTCTGGGAAAACCTTCCTGCAGGCAGGGCTGCCAAGGGCTGGTTCGGGCCCTGGTGAAAACAAATTGTTGGGCTCCCCAGCAAGGGGGGACTGGCTAAACAGGGGCGAGGGGGGGAAGGGGAAAGCCAGGTCCCGGGCCCCCTTCCAGACCGCCAGGCCCTGGTAATTTGTATCTGCTTCCCCCCTCTCTCATTGGCCCTGCTTGCAGGGCTAGGCTCCCAGGACTCGGACTCTTACTCCTCCCCTGGGTTTCCTCCTACCCACTTCTCTGTGCTCTCCATTTCCTGGCTTTATATAAGCCCAACCTGCTCCTGTGCAGCTGGGCTTCATCTTCAATTAGACTCTTCAATCAAGCCTGACTATCCCCCCACTTGTGGCCTATAAGTTTAATTGCCCCCTTCTGTGCCACTTAACCCCTGCAGGACTGAACACCCCATCACACAGAGACTTTATATTCAAAGTAGATTGAAGATAATTCAAATGTGGCAACTGCAATAGGTCATATGTGAATCTGAATCCCACTTTATAATGGAAAGCGTGCAGGAAAAAAGGGATCTCATTCAATAGACAGTCTCTGAAGTCTACCAAAAACTGACAGATGATAAGCATGATTGTCTTATCTCTTTTTAATAGTAGGTGTCTTCCAGGCAATTTGGATGGGCCAGTTGACACTGTCGCAGTGGAAGATGAGAGTGGAAAAAAAAAAAAACTAGCAGCCAGCCTCAAAGAATCTTCTACCCTTCATATTGTGCTGTGATATCCATCATCGTCCAATTATATGGATCTTTGGGTCACCAAAATGACAGCAGTTACATTGTTGTCCAAAATCAGGCTTCAGAAAGTAACAATACTTTTGAGAGCATCTAATTAAATGGTATGCATACGCTCCATTACCAAATCAATAGTAAATTACCATATGCACACAGACAAGAAAATAGTAGCTTTCTCAGATATTTAATTGGATTCAAATTGTAGCTGATTGCTAATAGACAGAACGAGGACTGTAACGAGAACATTACAGTGTACAACTGCAACTCTGTACCCATAGACAGCCGTTCCATTTTAAAATCTCTAAAGTTACTTATTATTTTAGCAAAACACTGTCTTGCAAGTTAAAACTTTTTGAAAGTGCCTGACAAATTGACATAGCTCCTTTGGCGCTGCCAATTCACAGAAGCTGAGGATCTGGCCCAATTTATCCATTTTCCACGCTCAGAGATAGTTTGGGGTTTTAGTTAGTTTGTTGGAGCATGAATGATTTATTTTCAGCCGTTAAAATATTATTCAAGTACTTTTTCCTCCCCTTTGAGAACTAAAAATATATTGACGCAGCAGCGTGAGCTTGGAGTTCTTTAAAGGAATCTGGTTTTGAAACAACAAAGCAGTAAACATTTTAAAATGATGTGCTGAGCAGGTTTTACTTATCGCTTTCCTTACTAATTTAAGCATATACCAAAATACTAGGTTCAAAGAAGTGGTTTTCCGTAACATACTTTTTAAAGCTGCCACTGGTTTGGGGAAAGGTAAAAAGGGAGATTAAATTTGGAGACCTTTCAAAGTATCTTGCATCAAATCACTAGTAATGTTTAAAATTGAAGGCCTAAAAAGATACAAATAAACAAGACTTCCTATACATTAGGCGGCTTCATTTGCTGCACTGTTTTCTGCTTGTGAATGATTCTGCTCCAAGGTGAATCCAGATCTCCTGTTTGGCATCCTCATCCTAGGACAGATTTTGGAATGATTTTAGTAATCTTAATTAAATATGAAGCAAGCTCTTAAAAATCAGCGTCCACTTTGGAAAAAAAAAATCAACGTTGAAGATTCCCAGCCACGGAAAAGCAGTTCAAATGAGGCAATTACAAGAAAAATAACTCGTCTCAGTGTAATAATGTGTAAAGGGCATTGATCAAGATGGTCACATGAACAATACCTTTGATTTGCCATCATCAACCAAAACCTTTAAATTCTCATCCTTTACTCTATTTACAAAATGTTTAGGGCTAGTTCAGATAGTGCTGCCAGATCTCCACACTGTCAGGCCCCCAGATCCTGGAGAGCCCGATCAATGCTACTATCACCTTTACTGCTCGTGCTCTTGCACCTTACGTAATATACAAGCTACTTCATGGAGGAAGAGCAGTAAGGTGCCACCTTAAGGTGGTATTGAGCTGAGCCCCTTAGGGTAGAGCTACACTGCAATAAAAAACTCATGGCTGGCCCATGTCCGCTTACTTGATCTTGTGGGGCTATAGAATTGCAGTGAAGCTGTTCGGGCTAGGGTTGGAGCCCAAGGTCTAGGACAAAAAGGAGAGGGTCTCAGAGCCCAGGCTCCAGCCCAGGCTGGAACATCTACACTGCAATTTTGTACTCCCGCAGCCTGAGCCTACGTCAGCTGATGTGGGCCAGCTGCAGGTGTTTTGCTACAGTATAGCATTACCCTTAGGGAATCAAGATCTGTCCCCTCTATCCTGAGGTATATTGCAAGTTCTCTTCCTCTTGTTAAACACTAAACACTCTTCCTCTAATGCCATTGGCAGAAACCACTTTTATACATGTCATCAGAAATGAGTCTGTTTCAACATACATCTAATTACTACCATGTTCTTCTCCATGCCCTGGCATTGGCTCCCCTTTGACTGAAGCAATTCCATAGCAGATGTAAAGGAGGCAGATTATGTAATAAAAGAAAATGTGACTTCTCTATTATAGTTAAATATCTGACCAGATCCCTCCCACCAACTTACCTCCTCAGTGAACCTATGTCTAAAGCAAAACTACTGCAATTTGGTGGAATGCATTTAATGGAGGTATGCCAATGTACAACCTTTGAGAATCTGGCCCATAATTTTAAAGTAAACCATAAAATTCCCTGTCATAGTGATGGTGGTTTAAATGCGTAGAGTAATGGAGCATTCACATCTTAAACTTCACAGATAATCATTCTGGCTTTGAGGAGTGCAGCCTGACAAACCTGCCACAAAATCTTTGCTCAAATGACACAGACAATGTCTTCACTGCAGATTTACCCACCCACCTGTGCTGGAACATGTATTCCTTGACTATGCAACCTACTATGTTTTTTGTAAGACCTAGTGTTTCCCAACAGATCAAGACCACCTTGAGATCTCCAATGACTCAAGACACCCTCAGGGCTTGTGATGATGTCACTACAACATGAACTGTCAAAAAGTCTCAAGTACAAGTGCATGATAGGTGATTTTTTATTTAAAAAAATGAAAGTTGGTTTCTGAATACATTTACAGCAGTCTTTAATGTAGTAGTCTGAGAGAATGCTTATTTAAACATAAAAATAATCAGAGGGGTAGCCATGTTAGTCTGAATCTGTAAAAAGTAACAGAGGGTCCTGTGGCACCTTTGAGACTAACAGAAGTGAGATGCATCTGAAGAAGTGAGGTTCTTACCCACGAAAGCTTATGCTCCCAGTACTTCTGTTAGTCTCAAAGGTGCCACAGGACCCTCTGTTACTTTTTATAAAAATAATCGATATATAAAAATTGTGTTTGTGTTCTTTATGTATATAATGTATGGTACTATGAGAATGTGGTAGAAAAGACTCAGTTCTGAGTTCATGGGAGGAAACAAATTTGTATGTATGTATGACTGTATATACTTGGAAGGGGTGAAAGGATGGTGGATTGGTGTCACAGGCTTGACAAAAAAATATTAAAGCTGCCCCTAAAACAAAACGGACTAAAAAACAAAAACACACGCACACCTCACCCCCATCCCCGGACGAGTATACAACTGCTCTCCTTCAACAGTTTCCTCTGACAGGACGAGAGATAGAGAATGAGGGTGCTCATATACAATACAGTCACTTCCTATGAGAAAAGGACTACATTCAATGGCTGCTGCCCTGTGGGATAGATTCTACACAGTTTCCAACTTTCATGTGGTAAATAAACACACCTACTTTCACAGTAAGCCAAACAACAAGCTAATTCCATTTCAAAACAAGGCCAAACCAAGCCAATCCTTAAGAACCCCAACACTCTAGGTGACTAGATCCCCCTGGCATGCAATATGGGACTGTGGTGGGCCCGCTGTGCACTCCAACTCTCTTCCCTACCCCTTACCTCCCCCTTGCCCCTGCTTGCCGGAAGCCGATCAAAAAGAAGAAGCAACAAGCCAAAAACTAGCCAACAAGCAACTCACAAGCCAATTAAGCCAAAAACAAGCCCAATATCTGCATTTTTTTTTGTGGGGCTTTGATATATCTGAACCTAGACCTGTGGCTTTTTTGACCAATCAAAACAAAAACAAAACAAAAAACCATTTAAATAGAAATAGAAATTTAATTGCAGTGACATTACTAACCAGGCTAGTAAAGAGTATTTGTTGACCTTCTTTAATCAAGATCATGAGAGATTAAGGAAGCCTATGAGAAACAGAATTAATGTTTCTGATGATTAAAATCGTAATTCTATTTAGCACCTATATTTCTATTTGCCATGTTTCCTATTTTATAACATTTTAATGAGAATTCTTGCACACCACAGATGTGGCACAAGCTGAATGAAATGAATGTCAGAGTGCATTAGTAATATTTCAATCTGCATAGAAAAAATACTCTTTTGAAGAAAGACAACTGGATCCTATCCTTCACCAATTCAAGAGTTGCTCCTTCACAAGCAATTAACCTTTAAGATCACTGTCATCCTGTAAGAGCTGAGAACTTGCCAGGTTCATGCATTCTTGAGGGGTGGGAACAGATATTCTTCTTTGATTGATGTGACACCTGTTGCTAGCAAATGATATTAGCATTCAGAGTTTGTTTTTCTGCCAGGGAGACAGAAAGGTAAAATTTTCATAGTCAAAAGCAGACAGAGAAGGTTACACAAGCATGCTATTAAAAACAGGAAAAAACTTTGCCACTGGGTTTGTGCAAAGAAGGCATTGTAGCAAGCTGACTGCTGCAAACTATGGCGCTCAACACAAAAAACATACACACACTGAACATTCATTCTCTTCTCCCCAAATCAAGCTATTTAGGTATTTCCATAGCTCTCATCACAGAGTACTCTCTCGGTACCATGTACATCCTTTCCATCATCCCTCTTTTTACTTAGCTAGCTTAAGTGGAATCATTCTTGCTTTTCCTCCAGAAGAAGTGTTGGTTGGTCATCTTGGGGCTACCACTAATGACCGACAGCCGAAGCAAGCCAATGAGCATTGTATTATCCCCAAAAGTTGGTGTATATTGATCTGCAGCAGGAATTCCACAATCCAGGTTCTTCTCAGAATACTCTGGCCCTGGGTATTCATTAAGTGGAATGTAACATTGCTGATGGGGTCTCCAAAATGTGACAGCCTTTGAGTTAACTAGGCACCAGCCCTCTGAAAGTTGTAAGTATTAGAGTTAGGACCTTGATATAGATCCACAATGGGATAGGTAGCTAGTGTAGAGCACACAACCCATATGTACGGTGCTCACTCATTAGTCTGCCTTGCCTAGCAGGTATTCCAATTGCCAATTGAACCAACTATACCTTTGGTGTGCTCTTCACAGTTAACCTCAAGTAGAACATATCATTGATCTATTTTGGAGGTGACAAGAGCACAGATCACTTTGGCTGGGCCTACATTCAAAAGGGAAGTTCAGTCTCTCCTTGATGGAAAATAGCTTTTATGGCTCGTGTTGCTATTTGGGTATCTAGAGGTACTTCGGAAGAACTCCAAGGTCATGCAAAACCTTGACCATCAGAAGGAAGATCTCCTCAATGGAGGGTGAGATGATTGTTCCTGCCAGTTCCTCAACGATTCATCAGGGTTTCCACTGACACCAGTGGGACTTACTTTCCATTCTTGTACACCAGTATGTAGCAATGAGCCTTTCTACTTAAGCCAATAGCATTAGAGCTGGGGTACATTTCAGCCAAAACTTTTTCTTGCAGCAAAAAATGAAGGTTTGGCTACACTGAAATGTTTAGTTAATTCACACTGGTTTCGCCAAAACGTGTTTTGGTTAAAAAAAATCTACAATATTTTGCCATTTTCAAAACGACATGCAGATATTTTGGTTCAAAATGACTTCTCATATAATTTTTTAGTTTTACTGAAAAAAAATACACAAATGTTTTAAAATGGTGAAAAATCAAGATGAAGTATTTTGGTTTTGTCAGTCAGTTGTTTTTCAACCCAACTGTGACTGTCTTAACTCATGGGAAGCTTGGTCTAGTGCTTAGGGGCTGAGAGCCTTCAACAGACAGAGGGAGTGTTTTGGTAGGGACGCCAAAGCCTTCCCCACTAGGCTCCCGGGAAATGAAAGGGAGAAAAAAATGGGTCTGACACTGAGAAGCTCCTTGAGTTCCACCAAAATATTTTCCAAAATACACAGTCTGTAACAGGAGATCGTGAAGTGGGTCAGCTCACCGCTTGGCACCTCTTCACAGCCAGGCATGGCGTGGTAGCTTTCTCCCTTTTAGGGCAACAGGTGCCTCCTCTCATGCCTTGACCCTCCATCCAGGTCAGTTCCAAGACTCTCCTCTTAAAGGCTAGTCCATAAAACAAACAAAAACCACCACCACAGGGAATCACGCATGGTTAGTATATGAGAGGAGGAAATGCCTCCCTCTCAGGGTCTATCAGAAGAAGGGCCTCCCTTGTCTCAGGGAGGGACTTTCAGACAGTTAATAGGAGAGATCCTGCCTTTCTTCAGAAGATGCAATATAAAAGTCCCCTCTCTCTTCCCTGGCTTGCCCACAAGTGAGCTGTTCTGCTCCCTTTTAACTCCTCTGCCAGTTTGAGCATCTCTTGCAGGTGGGGCAGGGAGGGGCTGGGTGAGCCCAGAGTAGCTCCTGAAGCCCTTGTTGCCCATTATGGAGTTTGTATACCCCATCACACCAATGCACTTGACTTTTTGATTCACCAAAATTTTTGAAACATTTTGTTTTCAGTTTGACACAAAATAGTTTCTGATCATTCAGAATTCCCAGCAAACCAAAGAGTCTGTTATTCACACTGCTCTATATAGAATTAATATGGTGTAAAATTGGTGAAAGAGAGAGTAGAATGAGATCCAATGTTCTTAACTTAATTTCAGACTTCATCAATATTTGATACGTTGCTATCAATATATAAACGTAATATATCCAGGGAATGATTTAAGAATAATATAGGATGTGATGCTGGAAAAGGATTTATTTTATACTGAAATGTGTTACATGTTGTAATCTAACTTTAAAAGTGTAACAGATCCAAATTTTGCTGACCCTGGCTGTTTTCCAAAAACAGATTGCTAATTTTGTTTTTTAAGTGTTGCAAATAAAGTGTGTACTCCTATGCCTATATTTTATATTTAATGAGATGCCATGCTAGAAATCTGAGCCGACTACAGATGTCTTTACAAGATCAAGATGCTTCTCTTGGGACAATTTCTTTTTAAGTATTATTTCTAAACTACTGTACGTAGCAGCTGATGCCCCATTCAAGTCTAACTTCAGACCTTTACAGATTTTTTTTTAAAGTGTTGAGCTCATCATGAAAGAGTACCTGTGGAGTTATTTAAATAAATTACACAGTGAGTACAGGTTTTTAAGTGCTTAAAATAAATTTAGCTTTTCTAGTTGAAATGGTTACTCCAGGCTTTATGAAATGAAACAGCTATCCTGGAAGGCATTTCAGCACATGCATAACTTTTAAATAGGAGGCCCAGTTAGTAATTACTTGTGTACAAAATGTTTGTTGGTAAACTGGGTTGCAAAGATCCTAGTTAAGAAAAACTCAGATGAGATGCACTGGATTAAAGACGAGATTCTGATATTTTTATTCATCTTAATAATGGTATTGCTCCATTACTAGAATCAACAATACAAGAGCTCCACAAATATTCATGTATTTGGGAAAGACAGGATGTTTAATAGAAGTATAAAATATAAAATAATATAATATAAAACACTTTCTATTCCACTAGTATCGCAGGAGACTAGTGAACAGCTGTTTTAGATACAAGGTGGCTGATGTAATCTTTTTATTGGACCAGTTGCTGTTGGTGAAAGACAGATACTTTCAAGCTTCCACAGAGCTTTTCAAGTTAGACATTTTAAAATCAGAAGGTCCAGAAAATTTGCACCCAAGAATTTTAAAAGAGCTGGCTCACTTGCTGAACCATTAATTTTGATTTTCAGTAAGTCTTGGGACACCATGGATGTTCCAGGAGACTGAAAGAAAGCTAATGTTGTGCCAATATTTTAAAAAAGTGTAAATGAACGATTGAGGTAATTATAGGCCTGTCAGTCTTATATCAATCCTGGGCAATTTAATGGGGCAGCTGATTGAGGATTTGATTAATAAATAATTAAAGGAGGATAACAATTAACGCCAGTCAACATGGGTTTATGGAAAATAGATTGTGACAAACTAACTATATCTTTTTTTTGATGAGATTACAAATTTGATTGATAAAGCTAATTTCTGTATGTTACATCAACATTAAGGTAAGACGTTGGAGTTTGTACAGCATGACATTTTGATTAAAAAACTAGAATATAAAATTAACATAGCACAGATTAAATGGATTCAAAGCAAGCTCACTGACAAGTCTCCAAGTGCGACTGCAAACAGGGAATCATCTTCAAGCAGATGTTTTATTAGTGGGGTCCTGCGGGGATTGGTTTGTGGCCCTAGGCTGTTTAACATTCTCATCAATTACTTGGCAATAAAACACATAATTGATAAAGTCTGCAAATGACAAAAACTGGAGCAGTGATAAATAATGAAGAAACAGGTCTCCCACAGAAGGATATAGCTCATTTAGTAAGCTGGGTGCAACCAAATAATGTGTTTTAACATGGTTAAATGTAAATGTATTCATCTAGGCACAAAGAATGTAGGCCATATTTAGAGGATGGGGAACTCTATCTTGGGAAGCAGGGACTCTGATTTGAGGGTCATGGTGGATAATCAGCTGAATGTGAGTTCTCAGTGTGATGCAGTGGCCAATAGAACAAATGTGATCCTGGGATGCATAAACAGGTGAAACTCTAGTAGGAGTAGAGAGGTTATTTTATCTCTCTATTGGGTACTGATGCAACTACTGCTGGAATACTGTGCCCAGTTCTGCTGTCCACAATTCAAGAAGGATGTTAATAAATGGAAGGGGCTCCAGAGAAAAGCCAGGAGAATGATTAAAGAAAGAAAGAAAACCTGCCTCATGATGATAGATTGAGCTCCCGGAGTCTATTTAGCTTAACAACGAGAAGGTTAAGGGGAGACTTCATTACAGTCTATAAGTACCTACATGGGGAACAAATACTTTATAATGGTCTCTTCAATCTAGCAGAGAAAGGTTTAACACAATCCAATGGCTAGAAGTTGAAGCTAGACAAATTCAGACTGGAACTAAGGCACACAGTTTTAAAAGGGAGGATAAATTAACCACTGGAGCAATTTACCAAGGGCAGTGGTGGATTCTCCATCACTGATGAGTTTTAAATCAAGACTCAATGTTTTTCTAAGAGATCTGCTCTAGGAATTATTTTGGGGAAGGATTTGAACAGGGATCTCCCACCCTTTCAGGAGATTGTTCTGTAAACAAATAATGAACAGGTGGTTGGACTAGGGGGGACTGGACCGAACGTGGGTGTTCCACCTCCCAGGTTGGTGCCATAACCACTGGGCCTACAGAATCACTCTCGTTCTCTCTGGTCCAGCAACAGCTCCACTGTGGATAATTACATAAATATGCCCATTAGACCAGTGAGAATGACTCTGTGGGAGACCCAGGTTGAATTCCCCACTCTGCCAGAGTGGGAGAAAGGATTTGATCAGGGCTCTACCACCTCTCAGGATCATACTCTAACCAATGAGCTATGGGACATTCTGAGGTGGGGGCTCCTTCACTCACTCGAGTTGAAGCTCTCCCACTGTGAAATAAATAATTCAAGAATGATTGGAGCAGGAGGATTCGACTGATCTAACCACCGGGCTAAAAGTTTTAATGTAGATACCTCCACTTCCCCCGTGTCTGGAGTGGGCACCTAACTTATTCCTGCACAAAACACCTTAGGTGCCTAAGTCACCTGCCTCTAGGTGGTGGGATCGCTAAGCAGAGATAGGTGTCTAAATCTGGGCTGCAGGGAGGTATCTATCTCTGTGAATGGTCAGGGACTAGCAAACACCTCTATAGTTGGCAACTCCCAGCCTAGTATGCAAGTTGTTGTGGATTGTGTTCTAAGGCACTCTCTCCCCACATTCATTGTACAAATTGTTTAGAAACCTAAGTCAGGCTTTGTGGATTGCCATATTGTTTCTATGATTTTCTAGGTGCCTAAGGCCACATCTATACTACAGCCTATATGTCGGCAAAACTTATGTCACTCAGGGGTGTAACTATTCCACCCTCCTGTGTGACAGTTATACCAACATAAGTGTCCGTGCACACTGTGTTATGTCAGTGGGAGAGCATCTGCTGCTTACATAGTTTATGCTGCTCGCAGAGATAGTGCTCCCATCAGCATAAAAAAAACAACACCTTTCTCCTTTTGGCATAGAGCATCTTCACCAGACGCACTGGAGTGGTACAGCAGCAGCGCTGCACTTATAGACATATCCCAGACGTTCAGCATTACAGCACCCACATCCCTTTGTGGATCTGGGTCATGTGGATTAGCACCTTACTCTGAGAAGGCCTGGTGGATTCAGTGGGCCTGACACAAAGCCCACTTTTTTCACTGGGGCTTCAATTCAGGAACCAAGTCCTTTCTGTATGGGCATTTGTTCTGTATTTATGGTCCTTTAGTTTCATCAAGTTTCCCCTTGCTCACACCAAGAGAGTACATGAACAAAGGAGAAGCTGATGCATTTTCATGGTCCTCTTCATCATCTTGAAAAACCTTAAATCAAAATATGATTAAGGGCCAAGCAGTTTGTAAAATCTCAGTTGCCATAAGTGTATAAAGACTTTAGTTGTAAGGGTGTAAATCCTAAACTTCCTTGCAAGCTGTAAGGCTATAAAATAGAATTTCACTCCATTTCAAAAGTCTGTTTAAAGCTTTATTATATAAAGAGGGATCATGGAGTTTCAACATAGCCCAGAACAGCTACAGACTAGGAAGAGTTGATGATAAAGGAATTGTCCATGCTGCTAAGCAAAGTCTTTCAGTAGATACAGTCTTCTCTGGGGGAATATGTGTTTGCTAATAAAAACCCCTGGCATTCCCAGTAAGTAGGTATGAGTTTATGAGGCTCTTGATCAATTTGTTTCAACAGTGTTGTTTATTATTAATACACATGTCTAAGTTACCAGTCAAGACAGAACCTAGTGCACACAACAATTCAGCAGTACACTGACATCCCCTACGTAAGAGATCACATTCTCTCTCCTGACTTTCCTGAAGAAACAATTACATTGATTAAGTAATTGTTAAAGATATGTACATATACAAGTTTATAGTGTCTGCATTAAAGACCAAAGTGGTAGATTTTTATGGCTAAAGATACGTCACTATAGAGAAAAAAAAAGCCATGTTGTATGATATTTGACTTATTTCACTTATTCCCTCTGAGGTAGTATTATCTGAGAAAGTGACTGGACCGGTGTTCCCCCACCCTAGATTTTAATATTTTAAAACAGCAAACACAGTAAGTGTAACACCCCTGAGCGACGTAATTTATGTTGACTTACCCAGTAGTGTACACAAGGCCTCAGCAGCTAAGAATCTGAGCCACAGGCTCTCCTGCTCAACGCCCCCGTTCCCTTTCAATCACTACATTTAACCAGTCAAAAAATGATCAATGGGGCTATTTAGGGAGTAGGATTCTAGTGAATGAATAAGGAAGCAATCTGAATTCCAACCCCAGTCAAAGTAAAATAAATTGAATGTAGACATACATGTAATGGTAAACTTTCTAATGTGTTATTTATAATAAAAAAAGTTGGAAATATTTTTCTTTAAAAATTCAGTGGCTCTCAGGAATAACTGACAAATTTAGAGAAAAAATTATTTCATTGAAGGGTAGAGTTTTTTGTTGTGTTTTGAATGCAAATCTTAACTGGTGTTTGTATAGATTCTCTCTTAATACAGAGATGACACTGGCAGAACCATAAATGTTTATAGAAAAGTTGTTGTGTGAGTCTGAGTCATCTCCTTGCTAATGTAGGATTGTGTACGTTCACAGTAAGTTCCTAGTGTACATTTACTAGCATTTGCTCCAGTATCATTTTAAATGTCTAGAGCCAGGGGTCTGTCTCTTTCTTTTGCAGATTATTTTGCAGCCCCAGAGATCAAGCCATCAGGAAGTTTCAATGATGCCAAAATTTCTCTTTTCCTAATTTCACTCCACTACCCCTAGTTATACCACCATATGCCATACTAATTCTCTCTTTGCATAGTGTTTACACCCTTCCAATAGTTATAGGCTTATGTTCCTATTTATGTTCCCATATGTTGGGCCAACAGCCATGATGAATGGGCTTTCCAACAGCCCTGGACATTGACCCGGCTGTGTGGGGGTATACTGGGCAGAGGGAGAAAAGGAGTATTTCACTTCCCCAATCCTTTCTCATTCCAATTACACAGCACTTGATTTGAGCATTCTCATCTTGAGAAGACCAAGACATCAATGGATGCTTAAGAAAAAAGCGGTCATTCCTGAATGGAACTACTATTGATTCAGGGCCAGATTTTCAATTCTCAGCACTCACCAAGGGGGGCAAATTTCCAGAAGAGTTCAGCACTTAGCAGCTCCTATTCTTCCTCAATGGATGCTGCTGAACTCTTTTGAAAAAAAAAAAATCTGTAAGTGAGGTGAGATTCAGGCCCTCAGTCTTCTGATGTTATACTTCTGTGCAATAGCACAACATTAGGATACTAGAACGATTAATATTACTGTAATTCTAAGTGCACTACGTCACAAGAGCATTTCCCTTCAGTGCCTCTAAGGATCGTGTTAATAAATCATCAACTTGATACTGTAATGCCATTAATAATACAGACGGATATAATATAATGTAAAAGTATTTGCCTTTTGTAGCCTAGACTCCTGCACTGCATTAGTCTGTTGTTTGAAAAGGACAACTACAAGAAGTGCTAAAGATTAGCTATTAACACTAATGGACATCTAAACAGTTCAATATTTTATTAGTCATTTAAGAGTTCCTTTATGTGTTATTGCAATTACTGCTATAGCCAAAATATGCTGACTGTTCGCTCTGGAAGGCGAAAGAGTAGAATATAATCTAGCTGTCAGTGTGGGTCACTTAGTACAACTCTTAGCCAAAAGAGCACTATGAATTCAATACCCACAGGGAGGCTTGGGGTCCAGATCTCTGCTGCTTAACTCCACTGACGTAGTGAAGTTTCATCAGTAGAGATTACTTGCGGTTTAACTATACTCTGACAAATGATGCAGTACCAACAGTGCTATTAAAAAAGTGGTTAAGACAGGATTCTCAAGGTACAAGTGAAAAGATCCATCTGTACTGGACTGTCTACATGTAGGTGCACAAATATCCAGAAGTGTGGGATTTTCAATAGTGCCTAAGTGACCAAGGAACACAAGTCTCACTGATCCATATGACTAAATAGCCATTTCTTTATACAAGTACTCAACTTGCATGCACACAGCTGGGTAAATATATTTTCCTCATACACTGACAAGAATGAGGTATTAGAAAGGAGTCCATTACAGACGTCTAGTTTTGAAGCTTACATTTGTCCAAGATGGGCAGCTCTCCAGACAGAAGATTACATTTCCACAGCACTAAATACAAGTGGCCTGAATTTCATAGGTGCGTAGCACTCTTAGGTGTGGTATTCCCCCCACCCCTTGAATCTGTATCCATCCATTATCTCCTGTCAGATACGTAGATTGTAATCTCCCTGGCCCAGGTCTGTTTTTGTTTTGTGTTTGTAGATCACTTAATACAAAGAGGTCCTGGTCCATGACTGGGGCTCCTAGTTGCTATGGTAATATAAATAAATAAAGGAAATAAATGAGAGCTGGGGGTGTTCAGCCCCTCTGAAAAAAATCAAGCCTCTGTCTAATTTCAGGGGCCCAAGTTTGGGGGAGGGGAGACACCAAAAACAAAAACAAACAAACAAACGCCTTAACTTCTCTTTGACTCATGTTCCTTACTTGTCAAAAGTTTAACAAGTATCTTCCTCACAGGGGAGCTCTGAAGAATGCCACCACCTCCCTCCCCAGTCAGAACTCAGTTGGAGATAATCTGATGAAAGATGCTATAGAAGCATGTGGTGGTTGCAGTGGAGGGAGTACATTGAAATTGTCACATAGGCGTGGGTAGGGTTGCCAGTTGTCCAGTTTTCAACTGGAACACCCAGTTGAAAAAGGATCCTGGCGGATCCTGTCAGCACTGCTGACTGGGCCGTTAAAAGTCTGGTCAGTAGCACAGCGGGGCTAAGGCAGGTTCCCTGTGGCTTCCAGAAGAGGCAGACATTTCCCTCTGGCTCCTAGGTGGAGGCGTGGCCATGGGGGCCCCGCACACTGCCCCCACCCCAAGCACCAGCTCCGCAGCTCCCATTGGCCAGGAACCATGGCCAATAAGAGCAGCGGAGGTGGCCCCTGTGGACGGGGGCAGTGCACAGAGCTGCCTGGGAGCACCTCTGCCCAGGAGCCAGACATGCCAGCTGCTTCTGGGAGCTGCCTTAGGTAAGCACTGCCCAGACCTACACCCCACCCTCCTGCCCCATCCTGGAACCCGCCCCCTATCCTGAACACCACAGAGCCCACATCCCCACCCACACCCTATTCTCCTGCCCCAGCCCAGAGCCCCCGCTCACACTCCGACCCTCTGCCCAGCCCTGTGAAAATGTGCGAGGGTGGGGTGGGGAAAAGAGCAAGCAATACAGGGACAAGGCATGGAGCAGAGGCGGGGCCTCAAAGAAGGGGTGGGGCAGGGGTGTTCGGTTTTCTGCAATCAGAAAATTGGCAACCCTAAATGTGGGTCTAGACATGATGCATATATGGCTCATTTAAACAGAAAAGGTTTCTTCAAAGAACATCTTCTACATGAACAATCAAATCAGAGAGTCCAGGATGCAGTGTTGTACTCCTGCTATAACTCCAAAGCATTAGTGAGTCTGAGTTATTTTTATTTATTTCTAAGACTATACTACATCTACCTGCCTTTTTTTTCTCTAAAATGATGTTTTCTTCAGCTTTAGCCTGGCACAATGCTGAACAATCCTGTGATGCATTTTGTTGCCTTTTAAATCAAGCATCTTTGTTCAAAAATCTAATCAACTCTGCACTTGCATGGGCACCTAGGTCAGTCACTCCAGCGTAGATAATAATGGGTGTCTGACAATGCTTCCTTCCCTCACCACATGCACAAACACAGCTTTATTATGTGTACCATTTAAAGTTATTGAGATACAGCTATTTTAAAATCAGCATTCATACAGTTCTTAATGTAGTCTAGAGGAGCTATTTAACTTGCTTAGTTATTATGTTTCAATCTAAAAAAAGAAAAAAAAGCAGTAAATAAGGTTGGTTTAAACCAACAAAAAACAAGATTACTCTTTGAACCAGAAGTAAGGGAAACAAATTCTATATCATTGTACTGCATCCAAAACTCTCCGTTAAAGAACAGTAAGGTTGTGAAGTGTAGCATTCAAAAGTTAGGAAATGCCAAAATTATGGTTGCCCCAAGTCATATGAGACCGTCCTTAATTACATTACCCCATGGTGTTTTTGCACATAACCCTTGCCTCGTTCAGTGCACAGAATGGATGGTGCTCACCAAACAGTTTGCTACTCAATATTTTTCACCCTCAGCATTCATTGTGTAGCAGCATGAATCCAAGGCTGCACTGAATACATAACTATTCATTTCCTTACAGGCTTTTCTGCAGTGCTGTTGAAGCATCTTAGTTCTTTACAAATATTAATGAATTATTTTCACAACACCCTTGTGAGGCAAGGTGGTGGTATTATCTCCATTTTACGTATGTAGAAGAGAGGCGCAGAGAGTTTTGGGTGTTCAGTTTGACATACACACATATCCAGATCTTCAGTAGGAATTAGGCACCTAAATACCTTTGAGGATAATACCTAGTATTTTCCTCAGAAAAGGTACTTATACATGGCAATCAAGTCACTTCTGAATCTTCTTTTTGATAAAAAAGATAAGAAGACTGAGCTAAGTCTCTCACTGTAAGGCATTTCTCCACACACACCACCCCCACCCCTCTCCCCCCCAAAAAACAAAGGGCAATGACGCGTGACAAAGTACTACTGGGTTGGAAAAGAATTTCTAGTTCGTTACAAGATGGATCTGTGTTAGATTTGTTCTTATTTAATGACGTAAGGAAATTACACTAGGAGATGATAATGCCTAGACTAGTCACTGTGTCTCTAACTACACGACAGATCTGGAAGGGGAACTATCTGTATAGTAAGATTTCAAATGAGATTTGTGGCAAGATTTTATAGCCATTAAATCCAGAAATAATTCCATGGATTTGGTGTATTACGGAGATAAAGTTGGCCTGGTCAATCTATCATTATTTATAAGGAGCCAAATGGAGTAGCACACAATGTAAAGGAAAGAGAAATCACTATATTAACACACAAAAACAAAAACACACATGAACCACTTAGAAAGCAAGGATTGGAAATTTGTAGGTGCAAACAATAGGTATTGGGTCTGATTATTTTTCCATTCACACGAGTGTAACTCCCACTGACCTCCAAGAGGAGAATTGACCCCACTCCATACAAAATAATGAATTAAGACTGCATTTATAATAGTGACCCATCATATATGGCTATGTAGCTTTATCATAAGAAAGCAGTTGAAATAAAATTGTGTTTTTGAAACTGTGAGCAGCATCTCTGAAGAGAAGAACAGTGTAGGTTATTCCTGATCTTAAAATACTGATGTGAATATGCCCAGTGTGGCACCATAAATAGCAGCAGCCTTTGTGTTTGCTTACAGATTCACATCTCCTGCATAAATTCAATGAATTTGTTCTGGGAGCATCAGCTTCAGGAGAAAAAGGAAGAGAAATTCCTTTCTGAGTTCTCCATCTGACCTGGGAATGTTGTGACATGTTTGAAAAGAGTAGCATTATTTTATACTTGTTACACTAGTATCATGTAAACAGGGCCCAATCCAGTGCTCTCTAAAGGGGAACTTGACTGGGCATGGGATTAGACTTAAAATATATGAATTGGTGCCTTCCACCACAAAGTTATTTGTATACAGATGTCGAACCCATCACTTAGCTAATGTCAATTCTGGCGTAAGCTTTGTAACTGTTTAGCAATGTTCCACTTGAAAAAACTGTACAACAGTTTAGGACAGGAAGCCAAAAAAACCCCAAAGCCAAATGAAACCCCAAAAAGAGTTTAGGGAAAATATTCAAATTCCAAAGACCTTGAGGCTAGACTCCTCATTCTTATGAAAAAGGCTATAAAACACAAGCGGTCAAGAACTTAGGTTTTATGTCTCACCTGAATGATAGCATCTTGAGGAGTCCAGGGCTTCCTAATTTTATGCAGGGCATTGATTCATTACGGACTCAGAGGAAAAGGGAACATTGTCTCAGAGCAAAGAGTTATGTTTGCTGAAACATTACTATCAGCACCTGACTTCTTCTGGGAGAGCCTCCCCCCCAATATTAAGCAGTTCCACCCAAAATTAACAGATTCTACTCATTGGCTTGATAGGTCTAAAATAGGAAAATAATCTAGTTTATTTTTCTTCCTCTATTGATGAAAAAAAAGGGTGATTTACTGAAAGAGAGGAGTCCAGAGTGGGGAGGTGACAGAGTGTGGTTTAGAACTGATCTAGGGAAGGGGGAAAAAAAAGAAAGGAAAGTGAGCAGAACCTGGGAAGGAATAGAAAATACCTCCAAAGATCTGTTCTGGCATAAGGAAACTCAGGTCTAGAAAGAGGCTAGAACAGAAAAAAGTTGTAGGGAGAAAGGGAGTCAGAGTGAAACTTGTGAAGAGAGACAAAAATAAGGAGAAGTGATGGACAGAGATTGGGTGTGGGCCAGCAGGAAAATAAGGTGTTTCACATCATGAGCAATGTTGATAGAAAATAGGCATTGTTAGTCTACTTTGACGTGCGTTCCACTCAACTGACTTCAGTGGATGTTGCACCTGCGTAACTGAATGAAGAAAGGGGTTTTTAGGAGTTAATTCTCAGCTGGTGTATCTCCATTGAAGTAAATGGCACTCCACTGGAATCAATGGAGCTCTGCTCATTGACACTGGTTGAGAGTCTGGCCTCTAGCGTACCATGGCACTGATTTGTTAGAGTGCTCAATACCATTTTCGAGAGCTGCATGTAGTGACGTGGGACTTATCCTTTCAGAGTTTCTCTTTTAAAAGTTTATTTTTGCACTGTGCTCAGATGCTTCCTGATTAAAATGCTTTAAACTAAACTTAAAGTTACTAATAAGTAAGTGCTCATTTAAACCCTGGATAGAGATTCATAATCAACAGCTCAAGTGCACTTTTATTTTTAAAACTTTCTTGACGAACTCGCCTTTGTTTAGCTACATACTATTTTTTACCATATAAAGAAAGTTTAGCACACAAGAGTGTAGCTATCAAATCTATTCAGCTTTTAGTACATTCAGTCAGTATTACTGATTAATCAAAAGGGTACATCAATCACAATTCAATTCTTTCCTTCAAGAGCAAGGACGTAAAATTCAGTTAGGATAGAAGAACCCAACTGCACTCTCAGTTGCACCAGTGTAAATCTATTTAACTTATTAAAGTTACTGCAGGACTGATACCTGTAAAGCTGCTCCTTCCCTGAATAGAGGTCCTAGTACAAGAGTCAAGATGAAAAAGCCTTATATATT
This sequence comes from Chrysemys picta bellii, assembly GCF_011386835.1. Taxonomy (NCBI): domain Eukaryota; kingdom Metazoa; phylum Chordata; order Testudines; family Emydidae; genus Chrysemys; species Chrysemys picta. The sequence goes on from NC_088796.1 coordinate 115,811,856, forward strand.
AATCTTGAATGAGAGATTGAGAGAGACAGACAGACGGACCAGGAAATGAAAGAGGAAAGCATCTAAACACACAAAACTGATACTTTTTTTTTTAAAACAGAGAAAAGCAAAGTTATCCATGGGACACAGGGAGAGGAGGGTAAGACAACAGAGGAAAACTCCATGGGAATGTGTTACACCGATGGGGAAAGGCTTTTCTTCTTGAAAAGTAAGATTAAACTAAATGTCTGTCTCCTACAGACATCTTTGTGCCTTCTTCAACATTCCCCATCTGGAACCCCTGCCCTGAATTTGTCTGTAAGTCTACCACCCTATCCTCCTTCACATTTAAATGCATCTCCACTGCTTAGTGAGTAGGCTGAAAGGCAATTGGAGAAAGTTAATGCTTATGAAATTACAAAAGTATATTAAAGTAAGAACGTAAGAATGGCCCTAGTGGGTCAGGCTGATGGTCCATTTAGCCCAATATACTGTCTTCTGATGGTGGCCATTGCCAAATGTTTCAAAGGGAGTGAACAAAACAGGGCAATTTATCAAGTAATCCATCCAGTCATCCAGACCTACCTTCTAGTGGTCAGAGGTTTAGGGACACGCAGCACATGGGGTTGCATCCCTGAACATCTTGGCTAATAGCCATTGATGGATCGATCCTCCATGAACTTATCTAGTTCTTTTTTAAACCCAGTTATACTTTTGGCTTTGACATATCCTGGCAATAAGTTCCATGGGTTGAATGTGCGTTGTGTGAAAAAGTACTTCCTTTTCTTTTAAACCTGCTGTCTATTAATTTCATTGGGTGATCCCCACTTCTTGTTGTGTGAAGGGGTAAATAACACTTCTCTAGTCAAATTGTCCATAGCTTTCATGTTTTTATAGACCTCTACCATATCCCCCACCCCACAATGGTCTCTGTTCCAAGCTGAACTAAGCAGCAGGCACTCTAACAGTACAACATTCAGATATTTACATTCACACATTCCCAAAGGATATCCCCTTGGATGATCCAGAAAAGAACAGGATATTTTTCATTAACAAGATTAATAGCCTCAAGTCAGCATAGGAAAGCTCTTCCAGTAGAAACACTTTTCATTTTAGTCACCTCATATAACCATAAACACATTAGGGAAATGAAAGAAGTCATTTGACTCAATTGCCACTAAATAAAAGTGTTTCCACCCATGTGACTGACTTAAAGGAAAATTTCCTTGAAAGTAACGGAACACAGAATGTAGCAGTTATGCTTGCATAACGTTAGCTGCTCCATTGGGTAACAAAGATGGTACACATTTATTGAATATGCTCAATTTGTTATGTCTACCGAAGAACCACACTCCTTGAAAAAGTGAAAACAGCAGCACGTCTTCTTAGCAAGACAGGCTTTTCATGAATACATCACTCCAGTGGTGCACTTTTCTCCACATTAGCCCCCAGTTCAATTTAAAGGTGTGTCCTCATATTCCAAGCCCTCCAGGGAATGGATCCTAGCTATTGGAGTGACCACCTCTTCCTTTACAACCTTGGCTTCCCAGGACAGCTACATTCCACTAGCATGATGAAATTATAGGAAAACCTATGGGGTGGGAGACATAGATCCACCTCCTGAGAAATATCTAATCATTCATTGAAGAGAATGATGACCAGAGCTTACTGCTTTCAGAATTAAATTGAAAAAGTCATTTCTTTGGCTTTCCTTCAATTAGATCTTCACCCGCATACCCCAAGCTTGCTCACAAACATAAAAATTCATGTAAAAAACACCCAAGTTACTCAGACAGTTGGAGAAGAAATAAGTGTTTGTTATTTCTACTTTTAAATACTTGGGAGAAGTTATACAAGTACCCAGAAGGATAACTGGCAAAGTCAGCAACACATAGTAATGGGTGAACCGCTGTAGGTTTGGAATTCTGCTCTCTGGTAAGGTTGTTTCACTATGAGACATACACAGGTCATTAGAAATCTGTCTGTATGGTATTTTTAGTAGACTTTTCCTAGCAGGAATTAATTTATTGAACTATTGATAATTGATTAACAAGGAGCTCATTCTAATTAGCTTAACAAAGAGAAAGGAATATTTGATAATGATTTCCTCAGTCTAGCAAATAAAAGGTACAAGATCCAATAGCTGGACATTCAAGCGAGACTAAGGGCTAGTCTAAAAGTTCTGCAATTGTGCCATTGTAGCGCATCTGGTGAAGACTTTATGACAGGAGACAGCTCTCCTATCAACATAATAAAACCGCCTCTGTGAGGGGCAGTAGCAGTGCACAGAGTTTGTACTATCATCATTTCACTTCTTTTCAGTTTAGGACACCTTGTAAGATGTAATGGCTTCCAATTTGGATTTTCCAAATACAGTTTAAGATATTAAACACTCATGTAACTTGCCTGCTTCTCACTCTATCAATAGAGATCACAATGTTCTGTAATAATGCTTACAAGCGTTGAAGTAATGCTTCTAACCTTGTAGACTATTACAGCAGAACACTCAAGAACATTTATTACAGGGGCCATTCACTCTTCTATTTTTCCCTCAGTAGCCTTCTCATCATGCTGATCAAAGTTAGGTGACTACACACGTATGCCCAAGGCTGAAGATCCCGAACAGCCACATCCTCACAGAAGTCAGTGGAAGTTCTGGGTACTGAGCAATTAAGCCACTTGCTTAGATGCCTAAATCTGGACAACCCAGTTTGAAGATTCGGGCTGATGTATATTCTTATGAGAGAGACAAAATACAACCAACCCGCTCACTCTACTCATTGGGACTGTGAGTAAAGTGAGCACTGGAGCTATGCAGAGGATGGAAATTCTGTTTTACGAAGGATCGAGGTTCCAAAAATTTGGATTTGTTCCAAATCAGGGGAAACCAAAAATTCTGAACTTCTCCACAAAGGAGTTTTCTGAATTTTTCTTCTTTAGTTTTGGGTCAAAATGTTTTGTTTTTATTTTGAATTTTCCCCTCTGTATTATAATTAACAAAATCCATAAAAAGCCATTTCAAAAATGAAAAATCGAAATGTTTTGTTCTGTGTCAAAAATAGGATGTTTCAACATTGTCATAATCTTGCCTGGTTTTCTGCCAAAACAAGTTTCACAGAGCATTTTGATGGAACAATATATTCCAGTGTAATACAGGCCTGTCAGAGTTTCTCTGACCAGCTCCAGTGATCAGGTGTTGGCCCTTCTTCTGCAAGAGATTTATATGTGTAAACTAATATAAGCATGTGTGACGTTTGGGGTCCATCCAGATCAGTAAGGGGTTCTGTCACAGCATGCCCTGTAATGTTGGTGGACTTTAAACCACAACTACAGAAAATAATTTCTTGACACCTGCAGCCTGTCCACAAGGACAAGGTTTAACTTTGGCTCCCACCAGCCTCTTTACTGGGTGACACCAACAGCCCTTCCTGTCCCAAGTCTCCCCAAACCACATCTCTGAGTTCTCAGCTACTTGATACTTGAACTATTCCCTTCTACTTGTCAGCCCTGCAGGTGTGAAACCTGCCCCCTCCCAAGATACCAGCTTACTTTGGCCCACGCATTGCACAACAGATACATGCTCGGGGTAAAAATTAAAAAAAAAATGTATTTAATAGAAAAGCTACATATTCAAAGATAAATTGTAAGGGAAAGCAAACATACACCAGGTGCACAGAAAATAAACACGGAACCTCAGGCTTTACACTTCCATATTAGCTAAAAATTCCTTTTCTAGTAGGAGTTACTCCTTGCCTTTGAGCCATTTCCCAGCAAACTCCCCTCCCCCCTACTACAGGAGGGATACAGTATTCACAAACAGCCTCCTGCCTTAAGACTGGCCCTCAAGTTCTGGATAAAAACCTAATTACCAAGCCTGGTTTTAAAAGTTTTTTTTTTTAAAACCATCTCTCAGTCCATGGTGATTCATGATCAATCAGGGTGGGAAAATTCCCTCCTGATTTGATGTTTGGGAGCTAGGATATTCTTCTCGGTTTCCAGTTGTCTCAATATCTTCCCATTAACTCTAATGGTCCACCATTGTTCTTTCCTGGGCTGGACAATGGATAGCTACTTGAAGCTGGTTTATTGTGAACAACTATAGGTGCTGGAACTAGGGGTGCTGTAGCAGCCCCTGGCTTGAAGTGGATTCCATTATATACAGGGTTTTACAGCTTGGTTCAATGGCTCTCAGCATCCCCCCTCCCCCCCCCCCCCCTCCACACACACAGTAAAAATTGTTCCAGCAACCCAGTGAACAACTGTCTTGGGAGGTGCCCCTCCCAGCCTGACTGCTCACCACCCTGCTGTGAAGTGGGGCTGAAGTTTATGAGCACACAGTTTTCTATATGCACAAATACATAAATTCATAAAACATGGCCTGTAGTCATATCTCATACATGGAGCATCACAAGCTTTCATAATAAGACTTTACTCAACAGATTTTATAGCACCATGACACAGTATGCAATCAGTTGGCGTAACTGCTTATTTTGGGAGGAGTTAAACCATCTTTTCTCCTGGTGGGGTGTTTGAACCCTGACGGTCACATCATATTCCAGTAAGCATCACCTTGATGAAATGATTGCTCAGGTGCCTTCATCTCATATCTTCACCTCTTTACAGTGAAAGAGTGAGAGTGGGTCGGTGGGTGGGTTTCTTAGACTGAGAAAGGAACTGATCAGCTGTTCAGCAGAACTAGCCTTATCCTTCCCACTCCTTCCATCCCTGCTTATATTTAGCTCATGCTTTGTGAATTTTGTTGATTCATTTACTTTTAATTTGCTTGTTAAAACATTCGCTTCATTCTATATCTATATTTTTACACAATAAAATCATTGCTCCTTTTCAAACTACATTCAGATAGCAAATTACTTTACCATTTTTCTTCAATTTCATTTGTAATTTATATATTCAATTAGAATATTTCTTTTGAGAACTCCAGGAGACTACAGTATATAATTAGATTTTAAAAACAAACATGGCTATTATCCAAGGGCTGTTTTGTGGCCTTCAATATTTTAAGGGCTCAATTGAGTGTCACCTAACATGTTTGTACAGGGAAATAAAGGTGCATAAAACACTCCATTATTTGAGTTCATGGACTACCCATATTGGTGCTCCATGTGCAAGTATGAAGAGAAGCTACTAGTTGATTAGAAGAGACTGTCCCATGACCTTATCTCATATACTCCAGCACCTCTTATCTGTACTACAGCAATGCAATAGATCTGGGCATGAAGCCATCAGCCCTTGGGAAGCTCCAGCTAACACAGAACACTGCAGCATATGTGGTTGAGGAGCCAGGCCACCGTGAGTTACCAAACTCTTCTGCTCTGTACACTGCCTTCCCATAGACAACTGAGTGAGTTCAAGGTCTTACTCCTTATCTTCAAAGCACTCCATGTCCCGGGTCCAGAAATCACCTAAAGCTCTCAGAAGAGGATCATGCTCAGCAACTCTGCTCCTCAGGCACAGTGGAACTATCTTCTCAACCTAATGGTAGAAAGATTTCTTGGGGGCTCAGAGTGTGGAATGAACTCTCATAGGCATCAAGCACCAACACAAATCACATCACCTTCCTTATCGAGTGCAGAGTACGCTTTTTCAACCTGACGTCTCTAACACATAGTAGTGTGTACTTAAACAAAAAAACAAACCATCCCCGCCACAATGCCCTACCAACCTGAAATGCTGCTTCATACGCAACTCTTCTCCTGGGAGATTCACTTAGACAAAGAGCGCACGTTAAAATACCACTAAGACCTTGTGCTGGATGCTGAAATCAGCTAGTAGGGCTCAGCCTTTTTTTTTTTAAAAAGACTTTCCATGCAAAATTTCAAAAGACATTGTTCAACCCAAACCCCAAAGATTCCCCTCCTTGCTTTTTCTGCTCCTCCCCACCTTTTTTGGTGGGGAAAAAGATGGAGGGGAAGGAAAAAGGGAAGAAAAGCCAACATTTTCATTTAAATTTAAAAAACCCGAGTGAATGTCTTCATTTTTCCAATGAAAATTTGAGGAATTCAAACATTTACTGTTAGTGTTACAGCGTGATTAGAAAAGCCACTTTTATTGAAAAAAAATTGTAATGGAAAAAAAAATGGAACCAGCTCTAGCGGCTAGGTAAATTACACAAAATTACATCGGTTGCTTATAAAACCTCACTGCACAATTGAATGTGGGGTGATTAGCTGCTTGTTTAATTGTGTCCTATTTTCTTGGTGGGAAGTTTATCCTGGTGTAGCTCTGTAATATGTATTTTGGAAGTAATAATAGGACTTAGCCTATTGAGAGTCTGAGCTGTTTCCATGTCCAGGAGGATAGGCATATTGTGTGACTTTACGCTGAATGGGGCAGTGCGATGGGCTGTACGAATCCCACACTGGTGACAAAGGGGTTAAGTGCTACCGTGGGCTGGAATGACTGATCCTCTCTCACTCCGTCAATCATAGTAGAGGCAGATTAGAGGGTTTAAGAAGCAGGAAATTCCCATCAGTGGGTGAGCAGCTCTGAGAGACAGCAATTCGGCTGCCCCTGGAGAGCTTCAGGGAAAGTGCCCTCAAGGAGGAGGCTCACTAATCCCATATCTCTACAAGGAGGCAATAGACTCTGATATACTGGCTGGGCAGATTAGGCCCAGCAAGCCTCACAGCGAACTTCTCGATTCCTCCTGAGGGAAGTGAGTCTGCTGCTACATTGAAAGGGCTTGGGGAAGGTGACTCAGGAGCTCCCATCCCCTCCAAATGCAGGCAGACTGATTATTGTAATTTAGTATTGATAAGACACCTGTTTATGAAGACCAGAGTGCCCCCTGGGGTTTGCAACACTCAGACGGAAGGAGGCACCCATGCCTAACCCCAGGATTACCACAGGCAGGAAAAAGACAGAGGCTACATACCTCCTGGCTGCTCTGGAGACCAGTCTCACCCATTAAGGGAAATGGTTAGGTTATCTGATCTGCACGTTCAGAGAAAGCCAGTGGGTGCAAATGGACTACTGGAAGTGAAAACATTTTATGGCTGTTGTCATTTGACAAGCTGACTAAGGATGATAAGTGGGGAGAGAATGCAGAGCATGGATCTAAAGGTTTTATTTTACTTATTACAAAAGCTCCTCTGAACTTTGCTAGGATAGTGTCAGACTCTCAGTTACAAATGTACCAGTGCCACTCTTTGGAGGGCCCATTTTAAATTGCTTATTTCTTCTTACACAGATCTAGGATATGAACCAATCCCCTCTGAGCATCTTTACCCTAACTTTTCTTCACTTGATCTCCTTAATCTTGTCACACATATAAAGCTCTCTCCCTTTTTCTGCCTTGATAGCTATTGGACTCTTTTTGCCTTACATCCTGTAATATATCTTTTGTATATTTGTGTTGTCTGAGGACACACCACACTGGAGTATTTAGTAATAGCCTCTTGAAGACAGTCTTTACTACATCCACTTCGTTTCTGCGAAGCCCTTAATCTGATCATCACCAAGCCTGTCATGTGGACATAGCCAAGTTTCGGAAAATGCAGTATGTTTAAAATAAATGTAATTGTACCTTGCACTTACATAGGTATAGACTGTAACTTTACAGTGTGTCTGCCCTGTGCAAGGGGGGAGTACATAGCCAGGCTGCCATAGGGGCACACCAGAGAACAAGTTGTGACTCCGAGTCCCAACACTCCCACTGCTCCCCTTTGCTCTGGGGAGAGGAAAATTCCTCTTTTTTTCCATAGAGCAGCTCCCCCCCCCCCACACACACACTATGAGGCCAGCCAACTAACTGCTATGGCTGGTAAGTAAAAGGGCCGAGTCAGAACTCCACCTACTCCGCCCTGTGGGTCTCAATCTAGAACTCTGCTCTCAGGTCAGTTTAGCCCGGGGAACAGCAAGTGCTTTGCTGCAGGTGTTTGTGCTCTCTGTAATGCTTTCATAGTGTGCTTGCCTGTTTGAATGTGCTGATGTCCCAATAAAAGTGCATGTGATTAGACAACATTCTCAGAGTGGAACAACCTCAGGTTTTAACAACTTTCCAGTGCAATCCCTGCTGCTTTAGAGGCAGAGTCAGGGAACAAGTTGCTCCTAATGCTTACTCCCCTGCCTCTTTGTGTTTTCAGACACAGAGGGTATGTCTACACTACCAAAAATTAAAAAAAACAGGAAAAACAACCCACCAAGAAACCTGTGGTAGAACATCTCTGAACTGGAGTCAATCTGGTGAGGGGGAGGGTCTCAGAGGCCAGGCTCCAGCCCAAGCCCAAACATCTATACTAATGCTTTTAGCCCCGTAGCGTGAGCCAGAGTCTACTGATCCAGCGTCCGAGACTCTCTGCCACAGGGGGAAGGGAGGGATTGCATTGTAGACATACCCAGAGAGGGTCCTAAGGCAGGCTGACTAGGAGGGGACATCATCATTTATGCCTGCAGTGTTTTAATGTATCCTTTTAGTGGTAGTCTGTCACTTAGGTTCACAGTAGTGCTATTTAGTTGTACCTCTTCTTACAGGTTTTATTAGAAGAATTTAATGAAGGACAAAGAAAAATCCCAGTTTATATTAACATTTAGTCTAATCCTGTAACGATGGGCAAAATGCATTAGAGTATAATTATATGGGAGAGGCCTTTAGTGGAAGCAAATACTAATGATATGGTACTTATGTAAGAAAGTGGAAAGTTGCTAATATAATAAGACCTTCATACTCTCTTAGCATTGAAGTGCTTTCCTCATCACTCTGGCTTATTTTTATGTTGTCTTTACACCTTAGGGAAAGGAATGAGGAAGCTAAATAGTATACTGGGTCCTGGTTTATGAAAAAATGTGGAAGGGGTGGAATGCCCAAAGTGTATCCTGTGCTGATATGGAATAGAGATTTTGGAAGGTACGGTTTCAGAGTAGCAGCTGTGTTAGTCTGTATCCGCAAAAAGAACAGGAGTACTTGTGGCACCTTAGAGACTAACAAATAAATTTTAGTCTCTAAGGTGCCACAAATACTCCTGTGCTTTTTGTGGATGATATGAAACACCAAGGGTTACAAAAGAGTCACAGGAAAATACTGATAGGACTCAACATTTTAACTCGATTGTCAGATAGCTATAATCATACACTATTTATCATAGGGTCCGATTCAAAGTCCATGGAAGTCAATGGGAGACTTTCCCTTTGCTCCAGTGGGATTTGAATCAGGACTACTCTATAATATTTAGGTTGAATAGTTACTTGAGTTGTCTCATTTATGTCTGTGGCTCTAATCATATTTGAATAAGCACTAACCAACATGACTAAGGGTTGCAAAATAGGGCCCATATTCTGAAATAAGTTTTGTTCCTATCACTAATCCTGTTGAACTCCTCCTAGTGGGCACGGCTTTGAGGGGCTCCAACCACTGAATCCCACATGCTTTTAGGTTGCTGGGTTCTGAGCAGAGTTTATGCATTGTTCCTGGCTTTGGGCTTCTAGGCATACACTTCAAGTGTGACCCTTGCCTCTGATATCTCTCTTGACACTGGGAAGGTCACCTCAATCCTATTGATGGAGTTCTGAAGCTAGTGCAGGCTTCCTCAGCCCTCCACAACGGCTTATACAAAGCCCTTCCCAGAACCCCGTCCTTCTGGGCTTGGTAGATTAGCTCTTCAGGGGCCCATCATAAGCGTAGCACATAATAGAGGGACTTTGCATAGGGTTTTAACACAGCATTGCTCTTTACTTACAAGAGTAAAGCACAAGAGCGCACTGGCCATTTAGAAGACAAACACCCAGTGCACTGCCCTTCCATCTAACTCACTCTTCCTTGAGAGTCCATTTCGGTTCCAGTAGCCAAAGTTTCCCCTATCTCTTCAGGATCCAACAGCAGCTTTCCTCATCTTGAGGCAGTGAAAATGGTCGGAGACCCAACGTAGAACAGCTCCTGACGTCATAGCTTTCCAATCTACTCTTGGCAAGTGAGTCCCTGATCAACCTCCTCAGGTGATCAGGTGACTTCATTACTAGGCAACCTCTCCCACCCCCCCAACAAACAAACAGTTCTCCTGGCTAGGAGCCAGCTATTGTCCAGGATGTTTATATTTGAAGAGAGATCATTTAATGATCTTCTATGGTCAGTCTTGTCTCATTACTTTGTTGGAATTTCAGTCCAACATGGAAGTAGGAGGACAAGGGCTACATGTTCAAATTGAAGTTTACAGCTTGATAAAGATGCATACAGGCAGTTCATACAAACACCCAATTCATAAGTTGGGTAGGTTCCCCAAATGGTCACCAGTTATACTAGCCTTATTCACGGTACTCCACATTTGCACCAGTGTGAACTGACAGCAAAGTTTTTTACTTCCTATAGTACCTCATCTTCTCGCCATGGGGTTTCTGTGTGCGCATTTAATACTTTGGGGAAATTGCAGGCTTCAGTATTTAAAAAAATACTTTCCTCCTTCGGGTCACATTTTTAGCTGATGTAAACAACTATTGAAATTAATGGAGCTACAGAAGTGGAGAATCTGACCCCAAATGCCTAAAAGCTAGGCTCCTAAATCCACATCCAGACTTCTAACTATGGCCTCAATTCAGAAATGCACTTCAGCAGGTAATTAAGTTACCTGGTTTTTCAGAGGCATTGAGCACCTGCAGCTCCCATTTATTTCAATGGGAATTCAGAGGTGCTCCAAATTTGTGAAAGTGAGACTGCTTTCTCTGAATGTTGGAAGTTCTCGCTTATTAGTTTCTTGTATATTTAGTTAAGGAGGCAGAAATAATTCTCTCAACACAACATTGCAGAAGAAGAATGAAAACAGTCACCCGAAACCTATCCTCCTGTCTGTTTTTGGATATACTTAATTACTGCAACTAGCTGTTTGCAGCAAACATACCTCTTTTCAAAGTGTCTCTGGGCATGCAATGAAACAGACAAGCATGCTGAGAATTCTGGGACCTGTGTAAAACATACCCCTTCAGAATATAATTAATTGCTGAAATCAAAGTTCAGTGAACCAGTAAACAGTATTCACCAAGCATATTAATGAAAAGGAAAATTTTAATAGGCTGATAAAATATTAAAATTACACAAAAGCAAAGTAAGGTTGGGTCATTGAAATTCACTGGTAATCCTTTGGAAATATAGCTTACAACATGTTGTGTTTGATCATTGTTTTAATTTTTCATTTTGGTTTTAATGAGATCCAACGTTAGTTACCAGCCTCAATAGTTTGTTTTTAGGATGATTTTCCCTCCCTCTCAACTTAAATTCCATCAGGGGAAGGGAGAAACTCCTAATGGTGGGGAGGGGGGGGGGGGAAACAAACAAAAAAAAACCACAACACTCACTTCCTCTTGGTCACATAATTCTTATTCTTGCTGTGGGGAACACACACGCCAGCTGGTGTGTCTCTAACTGGTTTTCTTTGATGCACCTCACTTACATGGAGTATGTTCTACTAGAAAACATCACGTACACTACATATGTTTACACACTAAATACAAATCTACAAATATGTAAACTTTACCCTTTTGGCTGTGCCAACAGTAACCCTCAAATGGCTCAAGTTAACAGATTCCTCTTCAGACACAAGTGAGCCATGCTGTAAGCTATTATCCTAGTGTATCAAACACACTTGCTTGCATGTTTTGTATAGCAAATAGGGCTACACTTGCTGGAAGAGATAATTGCTAAAACATACAGCAAACAATCCAACCTATGGTTGATTTTCACATTCAGGGACATGTAGTTAGCTTGCGGCAGAATGAGGCACGGGTCTCAAAGAAAAGCAGCATGGTACTATGGGATATTGCCCTGTGATTTTCAAGTCTTCTTGACTGATTTCCTTTCTAAGGCACAGAAAGTTTAAAGCTTTGATTTTATTCTCAGCTCTAGCCTTGGCTGTCGGCTCGTACTGATTGAGCCTCTTGAAGTTTGAGATTGGTTTGAAGAAGCACCCTAATGTGTGGATATTTGCCCAACTCTGTTTTCCTGCTCTCCAAAGCCTCTTGAATTTTGCACAGCTAGGCTGGAAACCTACTAAGATTTCTGCTGCTACTTGCACCCAGCCATATTGGAAATGAGCCAAGGACAGTTCCATTCCCATTTGGGTACAAAAAGGACTAAACTTGAAAAGTCATGTGGTCAATTGGGCAGGACACCAGATTGGGAATCAGGAAAGGTGGGTTCTATTCTCAGCTTGGCCACTTGCCTGCTGTGTGACCTTGGGCAAGTCACTTCACCTTGCCATTCTTATACAGCTTGTCTATGTAGATTGTAAGCTCCTTGGGGTAGGGACAATCTCTTCTGTTTGTACAGCACAATCAGACTTGACCTTAGTTGGGGTTTAGAGTCCCTAATATACTACAAATAACTACTACTACATGCTGTACTTATACAGGGGGTATGCTCTCTAATACATGTAACCACCACTCATTCATATAACTGAAAAGATCACTATAAATAACTAAGAACAAGTGTGAATACAGCTGGATAACAGTATGTGTGTTAAAAACAAACAGTGAAGGAGTAGTATAAGTAGTTTAGTCCTGTAGTTAGCCTTCCCGTTACATGCATTCATAATAATTACATACTGGAAGACAAAGCAAAAGTTGAACAATTCACAATGTTTAAATGTTTTTTTCCCTTGGGCTCTGTTCAGTTCTTTCTGGATTCAGAGCAAAGATTAAGCATATTTTATTTTTTTCCTGAAATAGCTAGCCCATGCCTGTTGTATACATGATAGTAAAGCTTTTCTTGCCTCTTGGCAAAGATGTCTCTTAAGTTTTCAGGGTCTTGATTTTTAACCAAATTAGTTATGTCGATTTGCTCTCTTCAGCTCTCCAGGTGAGGATTTTGTTTATTTGCTTGCAATATATTTTTCCTTCACAAACTCTCAGTATGCTAGCCCCAATTTCTGTTACATGCTATCTGGAGACAGCAGTTAAAAAGGTCAAATGTGCTCTATTGACAGGGCAAGGCACACTACTTCAAGTCCTTAACAAAACGTTTCCCTGTTTTATACATAGGTAGGTTAAACAAACAAACACCACCACACACCTAGCTGGATGGACATATGAGCCCTTTTATATCACAGAAAATCTGAAGTCATCATTGTGTCAAAAACAGAGAACACAACTTTCCCCACTACACACTACAACTTAAAAAAAAATGGGGAGGAGGGAGACTCTTTTTAATCCACCTACTCAAAGACCAAATAGACAGCAGTTTCCATATGGTAGGGCAAGTTCTAGAACAGTAAGAAAGTACTTTACATAAGACTTTAAGTAGCTTAGCTCTCAAAAACAGAAAACAAGACAGGATACAGGACACTAGTTCCTCCTGCTTGCATAGGCTTAAAGTAACAGGCAGACATTCTCCTGTCTTAGATAAATTTACCATCCCAGCAAAGGCTCAAGGAAAACAGGAGAACCCACAGAGTAACATGATGGCTTACATTTGATCTAAAATAGAAGTTGAAGAAGGTATTCGTTTGTACAGAAGTTTACTCCAGGAGAGATACTGTATAGTGTTTCTGAAAAAATCCCTGGCAGTATAACTTCAGTTACTGCAAAGTGTAGAAAACAAAAGACAAGTTCTCTTTTTGGGAAAAAAGGTCATGCCAAAGAAAGTGAATATTTGGGAAGGTAGGAGTAAGAAGAATCAGGACCCACACGTTCAAAAGAAGCCACTGATTTGGGGAATCTCTTTTGAAAATTCAGGTCTAGGGAGTCTTTTTTTAATCTGTTCTTGAAGCACTGCGTATATTCAGGACAACCCATAAATAATAAACACCGTTCAGCAGCACTCAGAGCAAAATGGGTCAGTAGATGTTAGCTCATATTGTCATACCATGGAAAGAAAGAATTTTATTCTTCATGTTTAGTGCTTAAGAGAAAAAAAGATGATGATCAATGATGGAAATTCAACTTCTTTTGGTTAGTCCACAGACCACATACAGTATAATGGATCTCATACAAGCTGCCCTTTTAGTGACCACAAGTCTGACCCGAAGGAATTATCTCCCCAAAGGTCAGAGGTAGTGTTCAGTCTGCATACTAAGTGGAGGCAACTGACCTTGAATATTACTAAACCGAAAAATGTTATCTGAGCAATGCCCTTCAACTCTGGAGACAAGAGAGACCTCCAACCTAATGTTACTTAGGATTAAGAGTTTGATCCAACACCCACTGAAGCTGGCAGTAAAAGTTACTCAAAGCCTGGAATTACGAAGTCCTTATTAGACTAGGGATCTGATTCTCTCTCACATACCTAAGTTTTAAATGGCTAACTCCATTAGAATGTGGTAGAATTGCTCCTAATTTATTCTAGGGTTAAGAAGGGGAATATAAACCCAGTTTGTCTCCTTTTTGCCACAAAAGACAATACAACCCTTGTTAAGCCAACAGCAGACAGATTCACTGCTGGCAGAATGCCAGCTTTTTTGGTGCATTTAGTGTCAGTAAATAATCTGATTATACCCTTAGACACTTACTACAACTACTGGCACAGAAAAAAATGTAAAATTATTAGCTTAACAATTTCAAGTTGAAGCTGATGAACCAACATTCTGGAAAATGACAGTTGTGTCAAACTTCTCTCATTCACTAGGTACACTGTTCCCTTCCCAAATATTCAAAATTTGCCACCAAATATTTATCTTGAAAGCACCAACCAATTCCACAGGCTCCTCCTTCAGCTTAATCCTGTATTTTAGAGAAATCCAGTTAGGTTAGTCAGCTAGAGAAGACCGAATGCTTTCGAATAGTAAAACGACAGTCAGAACATGTATCTGACATCCTAACATCAAAGACTGATTACTTCCAGGAGCTTTTTGGTTTCATACAGACAGGAATTTTAAAAATACCACAAATGCAGTTCCATATAGCCATAATCAGGCAATACTAATGGACTTAGCGAATCAGTAGGTATGTTGGAGTTCTCTAGCAAGCTCCATACATCAGGCAACAGGAGAAAGTTCTCTTTAGTCAGTCTCTTAACAAAAAAACAAAAGTAGTAAGCTTTACAAAACAAGAAGAGTCTTTAATTAAGTGTGCTTCTCCTGATCACACCGCTGGGAAGGGGGGGGCAGTGCTATTATTCCCGTTTGATAGATGGGATACTGAGGCACAGAAAGACTAAGGGACTTTTCCACTGTCATACAAGCAGCCTGTAGCAGAGCTGGGAACTGAAGGTGGGTCTCCCAAGTCTCAAGCTAGCCTCCTAAAAACTGAGCCGTCTTCCTCTGTCAACTACATTAACTTTCTGTTGCTATAAGGTGTATGAAAAAAGCACTGGTCACATCTCCAATCTACTGGCTAGTCCATAGGGAGGCCAATAGCCTACTAGTGCTTTTACATAGTGGAGTGACTCTAAGCTTAAGTAGTAGCCACGTGCGCTTTGGTGTTGAAAGTCACAACTGTGAACCCTCCTGACAATTGGTGGGGAGGCTATTACATTGGGTGGACAGTAGGGTTGCCAGGTGTCCGGTTTTTGACTACAATGCCAGGTCAAAAAGGGACCCTGGCGGCTCTGCTCAGCACCTCTGACCAGGCCGCTAAAAATCTGGTTGGCGGCGCAGCAGGGCTAAGGCAGGCTGCCTGCTGGCCGTGGCTCTGCGTGGTTACCAGAAGCAGCAGCATGTCCCCACTCCGGCTCCTATGTGTAGGGGCAGCCACGGGGCTCTGCGCACTGATCCGGCCAACAGGAGCTGCAGGGGCGCACGGAACCTCCTGGCCACACCTCTGTGTAGGAGCCGGAGAGGGGACAGGCCACCGCTTCTGGGAGCTGCTTGAAGTAAGCACCGGCTGGAGCCTGCACCCCTGACCCCCTCCCACACCCCACATAGAGACATAAGAGGGAGTAAGGGAGGCAGTATGGTCTGGTGGTTAGAGCACTGACTGAGACTCAGGAAACCTAGATTCTAGTTCTGCCACTGGCCTTCTAGGTGATGTTGGGCAAGTCATTTCACCTCCCTACACATCAGTTTCTGCAAGATGGAAATGATACTGACCTCCTTTGTAAAGAGTTTTTAAATCTGTATATTATCAACACCATACACAGACACAAACCTTACAGTCCTGCACAGCCTATCCAGATCGGGTGTGCCTGAGTTAGCTGAGCAGGTGGGTGGGGAAGGGGCAAAGTTTTGCCTCCATCTCTCTAATGGAATGGCCAGTACAGCCAGTCTCCCATGAGGGTGTCATAATATGCTGCTCTGTGTGCTGGTATAGGCCAGGAGCAAATTGCTGTCCACAGCAGAGCAAGAGGGAAGCAGGAAGGGTCTGGTGTCTCTGACATGTAGTGCTTTCCTGGGCTACTTATGCACCACCCCTGCTACTCCTGGCTAAAGACACAATCTAGACTACTTACTCACTGCAAAAGTTCCTACCTCAAATGGTGAAGTTCACTCCTTAGTTTCTGCCACCCTTACAATGACTAGTTTCTCACTGTGTATAGTCCCATCAAAACTCTACTGAAAAACTACACTGGCTACCTGGGAGAATGGGTAGTCACATCCCCTGGGCATTTCCTCTGCCACCAGCCCTACCACCAGCCTGGCACCAGGACAGTGGGAAACAGCAAAAGCAAAGACTGCAGTTGTTTGGAGGTCTGGAAATAGAGGGCCAGATTCTGACACACTTACACAGGCTGAACTGCCCCTAACCCTGCAGAGAAACATATTTGATCCTATGGGGCTTCTCACAGAGTAAAGGACTGATCAATATGAGTAAAAGTAGCAGACTCTGGCCAGAAGCGAATATTCTATTCCCAAGCATCTGTGAACACATATTCCTGAATTACAGTCAAGCAATCAAAACTTTGAATGGAGCAAGTTATTTTTAGTGTGTAAATTCCTTCCCCCCTCCCCCCCAAACTCATTGTTAAGCCTTTATCACTAAATCCTATGCCTTCCATTATGAATGCAAGTTTATCATTACTTTTGAAATATTATTTGGCCTTTCATTCTATTTTATCACAGTTGTCCCCCTTCATTCCACAGTTAACATTCATTTCTCATTTCTGATTTTTCTGCTGTGCTTCTGCCACATGGTGGACTAACACATTCCAACCCACAAATATGTCCTTGCTCTTGTGATGTATTGACAACTGTATTTTAAGCTGTCACTTCAATTTTGTAAGGCGTTTCCTGATCCTGCTTCCAGCTGAGGGGCTCTGTAGAGAAGCATGCAATCAGTCCGATTCTGCAGAGAACCAGCCTAAAGTAAGATGGGATGAGTTGTGTCTTTGTTTTAGGGTTCTGAATTTTAAGAAATAAAAGTTGTGTCACATAAAAAACAAGATTGTTGCTGGAAGATTGCAACGTAACCTTTGTTTGGATGCTATAATCATTACAGTTTTCTGAACTACAGATCTACATCCAGGCTTTTTCCACCCCTAAAATTAAGGAAAATGTCTACAGATCTCGGTTTTGCCTTTTGCCCGTCTTGACAGTGAGCCAATCACACATACAGTTTCTAAATACTACTGAACTTTGGAAGAGTCTGCATTCTGATCTCATTGATATATCCGATCTCTACCTCAACAAAAGTAGAAGTTACCCATGAAATCGGGAATGCTCAGTGTTTGATGATAACCTTCCAGCTTAGACCCATTGCACTTGCTGTGTTTGTCCTTGACTCCTCCAGAGTGCACATAAGACCTTTCAAGTTAACTACAGAGCATGTAGCAGCAATAAATGCTGCACTGATTCATAGAGATGAAGGACAGGAAGGGACTGCCACATATCATCTAGTCCAGTCCCTATGAACCCACAAATGTGAATTCTGCTTGTGCTGGTGAATGATGGAAAACTCCTGTTCATAATACTTCCCTTTCCTGCCTATATTTTTGCATATCCCTTTGCCACACACTGATCCCACTCCCTGGGAAATGCAGAGCATCCTATTTTAGGAAATTTTGCCGTCACCTACCGTAAGGTTCCATATGAAATTCTCAGGCAAAACACCTAGCAAAAACACTGTAAATTGCTGAAGAAGTGTGGACAAACAACCACAGGGTTTTATAGAGAACATGCTGGAGGTAGGATTCAAGTTGTTTTCAGGAAACGGGATGCCTAACATAGATGCTATGTATTATACCCAAGTCTTTTTATTTAAGACTGGCTTGTGTATTACTATCTCCTTTATATCCTTCTTTGACAGAAATGCAGATACATACACACCCTACACAGTAAAAAGAGTGTAGGAAAGGAGGGAAGAGTTAAGCACTATTTTCTGTGCAGAGTGGCTTTGTGCTGAAAGCTGACAGTTTCAGTAAAAGTGAAGTTTTAAAATGTGCTACTGCTCCCAAGCAAGCTTTAACATTAACGTGAAATGAATTTAAAGATGGAAGGAAAACTGAAGAGGGTCTGATTCACTACTGTATTACTGCATGTGCACATCATTGAAGCTCCACTGATTGCAATGGAGTTGTATTGGGATGCAACTGGAACAACCGTGGTGAATCAGGCCTGAGGAGTAGCCTGGACAAGAATTGGACTTAAATTCCTAATATTTTCTTTTCAACAATGATCTAATTGGCTTTTTTCCTTGTATTTCCATTTGATACGTGGGTATACAGTCACTCATCACTCATTGCTTCATTGCCAAAAGCTCTTTGCCTAAGAAAATATTATGCATTTCAGTGTTCTTATCTATGGGCCACTTGCTGACATCCTTACTCAGCCAAAAACTTCCCCACTGACTTAAGTATGACTTGATAATACACACCAAGAAAACACTGGAGGATTAGCTTCTCCTCTCTCTCATATTGACACCAATGTATCTGCATTCTTTTACAAAATACTCAGCCCCCAATATATGGTGTTTGAAAGCCTGAAAGTAGGGAAAGCAGAGTATGGTAGCAAACAGCTTTTCTGAACAATATAATCTACAGTAAGTTTGACTTGACTTTGCTGTAGTTGTTTCAGGGTAGCAGCCGTGTTAGTCTGTATCCTCAAAAAGAACAGGAGTACTTGTGGCATCTTAGAGACTAACAAATTTATTAGAGCATAAGCTTTCGTGGGCTACAACCCACTTCTTCGGATGTTGTAGCCCACGAAAGCTTATGCTCTAATAAATTTGTTAGTCTCTAAGGTGCCACAAGTACTCCTGTTCTTGCTGTAGTTGTGTTGCCTGGGACCTAGGACTGACTGCAACAACAGACATTCTGACTTGGAGGCCTTGTGAGTGATCTCTCTCTCTGGAGGGCAATGTATTCAGTGGTAAACAGGAACCAATCTCTCAGTTCAACATTGATGGTTTGCACTTCTCTGAGCCAAACAACTTGGGAGAGAACTCAAAAGGCTCTTTAAGCTAAAACGATTGGAACAGTTGCAGTTGACATTGTAACAAAGAACACACCGACATGTAGGCTTCACAGCAACAAGGGCAGGAGACAAGAGTTGCTTGAGTCCTTCATCCAAATGCTGAAGCATGGAAAAGAAAGCAATAACTATGGAATGTACTTACAGGTCATAGTAAGTAACCAATTGAACAGTAGCTCCCATTATGAAGCTGTTGCAATTCATCCTCCTGCTCCCAAAAAAGTATTACCATACAGAAGAATATCAACTAGGAGCAGAGAGGAGCAACTCCCTCTGTATATAATACCTCTGAGGCTAGGTCTACACTACCCACCTGAATCGGCGGGTAGAAATCGATCTCTCGGGGATCGAATTATCGCGTCTCGTCGGGACACGACAATCGATCCCTGAATCGACACTCTTACTCCACCAGCAAAGGTGGGAGTAAGCGCTGTCGACGGGGAGCCGTGGAGGTCGATTTTGCCCCCGTCCTCACAGCGGGGTAAGTCGGCTCCAATACGCAAATTCAGCTATGCGAATAGCATAGCTGAATTCGACCTATCTTAAATCAATCCCCCCCCTGTAGTGAAGACCTGCCCTGAGACCATGAGTGGAATACTGTGTCCATTTGTAGCACCCCTACTTTTAAAAAGGGATCTGGAAACTGGAGAGGGTTCAGAGAATGATTTGAAGCCTTGAAAACCTGTCTGCTGAAGCTCTTTAGTCTGCCAAGTAGCAATAGAGAGACAACGGGCTAGGTTCGTAAGTGGACTGGAGCTGGCTAGCACCAGCTAGTGGAGCATTCTCCCATTCACAGAGTTCTATGCTGGAAGAAAGCAGATGGAAGCACCTGTGCAACCTACTCCCTCCATCTTGATGTAAAAGGAGGAAGGGGCCATGTCAGTGACAAGGCAGGCATGGAACAGAGCTCCTATACAGTCAATCTCTCACTAGCATAAGGTCCCTCAGTGAGCTTAAGTTAAAGCTCAACAGCTCAAATTTATCATAGGGCAGAGTGGCACAAGATCAGGGAGCTGCAATCAACTTCCTGTAGTTCCCTGGCAGTTACATCCATTTAGATGAAAAGCTTTTGATATGGTCTCCCACAGTATTCTTGCCAGCAAGTTAAAGAAGTATGGGCTGAATGAATGGACTATAAGGTGGATAGAAAGCTAGCTAGATCGTCGGGCTCAATGGTTTGTGATCAATGGCTCCATGTCTAGTTGGCAGCCGGTATCAAGCGGAGTGCTGCAAGGGTCGGTTCTGGGGCCGTTTTTGTTCAATATCTTCATTAATGATTGGAGGATGGCGTGGACTGCACCGTCAGCAAGTTTGCAGATGACACTAACCTGGGAGGAGTGGTAGATACGCTGGAGGGTAGGGACAGGATACAGAGGGACCTAAACAAATTAGAGGAGTGGGCCAAAAGAAATCTGGTGAGGTTCAACATGGACAAGTGCAGACTCCTGCACTTAGGACAGAAGAATCCCATGCACTGCTACAGACTAGGGACTGAATGGCTAGGCAGCAGTTCTGCAGAAAACGACCTAAGGGTTTCAGTGGACGAGAAGCTGGATATAAGTCGACAGTGTGCCTGTAGGGAGCCAGGGTGGCTGCCCTCCGAACCTGAGGGTAAAGGGCCGCTCTCTCAGCCTGAGTGGGCGGGGCCAGGCCAAGCTCGCTCCACCCCCTGGAAGGGGAGGAGTGGAACAGGAAGTATAAAGGGTGGGGCCCTTATCTCAGTCAGGGCAGCACCAGGGAGGGAGGCAGACGCAGACGCAGACCACAGGCTGCTCCCTTCAGACCCTGCTGCCACGCCAGGGGAGGCCCTGGACCGGTCGAAACCTCACCTGGAGGAAGGACTGGGGCTGCCAGAACTGCCCGCTGCCGAGTACCCAGAGGGACTGGAGGAGCTGGAGCTGCCAGCAGCCGAGGACCGGGAGGAGCTGGAGGAGCCTGAGCCCGAGGGGGAGCTGGAGCTGCCAACAGCGGACTACCGTGATGCACTGGCGGGACCAGAGGGATTCGGATGAGCAATCGGGTAGGAAGTAGCCCAGGGACAGAGCTGCATAGTGGTGAGTCTATATAGCGGAAGGACCCCGCTGACCCAGTGGCAGGACCCTCGTCCTGCCACTGTCAGGGCCCTGGGCTGGAACGCAGTGGTGTAGGGTGGGCTTGCGTTCCCCTACCTGGCAGACCCACGTCGGGACCTTTGCTGGCGCTCCCCTACCTGATGGGTGCGCTACTGACCTTTGCCGGCGCTCCCCTGCCTGAGGGGCGCGCTACTGACACTGGCTGGCGTCCTTCCCACCGCTAATTCCCCAGTGGCAGAGGCGTGACCCAGGCTGGCCAGTGACGTCGTAGCTCCCCGCCGCCTCCTAGTGGGTAGGTGGACCGACACTGATCAGAGTGCCCTTGATGCCAAGAAGGCTAACGGCATTCTGGGCTGTATAAGTAGGGGCATTGCCAGCAGATAGAGGGGAATGATCACATCCCTCTATTAGACACTGGTGAGGCCTCATCTGGAGTACTATGTCCAGTTTTGGGCCCCCCCACTACAGGAAGGATGCAGAGAAATTGGAAAGAGTCCAGTGGAGGGCAACTAAAATGGTTGGGGGGCTGGAGCACATGACTTATGAGGAGAGGCTAAGGGAACTGGGATTGTTCAGTCTACAGAAGAGAAGAATGAGGGGGGATTTGATAGCTGCTTTCAACTACCTGAAAGGGGTTCCAAAGAGGATGGATCTAGACTGTTCTCAGTGGTACCAGATGACAGAACAAGGAGTAATGGTCTCAAGTTGCAGTGGGGGAGGTTTAGGTTGGATATTAGGAAAAACTTTTTCACTAGGAGGGTGGTAAAACACTGGAACGGGTTCCCTAGGGAGGTGGTGGAATCTCCTTCCTTAGGAGTTTTTAAGGTCATACTTGACAGAGCCCTGGCTAGGATGATTTAGTTGGGGCTTGGTCCTGCTTTGAGCAGGGGGTTGGACTAGATGACCTCCTGAGGTCCCTTCCAACTCTGATATTCTATGATTCTAAGAGCTTGGGCAGATTGGAGAATCCAGCCCCATGTTTTTATGTTAATGTTCATGAGTATTAATGCTTTGTGCTACTTAACTTTACTTTGCAGCTACATTTATTTCAGAGATGCAGGAGACTAAAAATGTTAGAACACTTGAGCAACCATTTTTCACCCTAAGTTGCTGCCTGGCCGTTAAAGTCAGCCCTTTTTCAGCTATGTGACGGGGGCCCTGTTTGTCAAACTGAGCTGCCCCCATTGGCACAGTGCAGGGTTGGTACACGCCATCACCCAGTCGTCGGGATTCCCTCTTAGATGAGGTAAGTGCAGCAAGGTGGGCTCCAGACCCCTGTCGAGGTGTGCAAACAAACCGCCAGTAGCCCGAGCCTCTGGACTGGGACTGCCAACAACAAATTGGAGTTCTGGCCCTCTGGGTGTGGGAGAACAAACACTCCGTAGCCCTAAGCCTCCTGGGTGGGGCAGGCAGTAGCAATTGGGGAATCAGCCCCTTGGGCAGAGCACAAGAGCGGTCTGTAGCCTCTAGGTGGGGCACACAAACAATCTATGATCCCTGATCCTCCAGACTGGGCTGGAGAACAAACAGCAGCCATGCCTAGTGGTCTGTGGGATGTGGTAAGGGAACTGGCTCCTCCCATTCCACCGGGTTCTGCCCAGGGCCCCATGAAGCTGGGACTTCCCTGCTAAGGATTTAGGCATCTGCTTCTTCTACCTCCCTTGGGTCACTTCCTACCACAAATTGCGTCCCAGGCACCTCCGCAGCTGGCAGTGGCCTGGTATCTCCGTCAGTCTCCACAGTCAGCGAGTCACCCGTAGTGTAGCCTGGGTCCATGGGCTCTGACTCTTGGAGCGTCAATGGAATCACTGGAGGATCCTGCAGTGCACGTCCTTCCCCCTCCACAGCCTGGCTGGGCCGCCTCCTTTTTCAGGTTCTTCCACCTGGAGCATGCACACCGGGGAAAGGGGGTGTGGCCTCCTGGGCACAGTGATTGTTCCATCCCTGTCGGCCCAGTGCAGGGTTGGTACACCCGGTCACACCACCATACACAGTGGGTTGCCATTTTGTCCAGAGCACTAAAAGGGAACGATCTAGAGTCTCCACCCATTTGGAACATTCCAAAAATTTGAGTCAGGGGCTCATGCAGCCCAAGTTAGGGGGATTTGTAGAGAAATAGAACAGGCACATGGTATTTCATTTGGAACTTAATCACCACTGTGATTATAGTCTCACTTTTTGGGAAAAAAAAGTCCAAGTCTCTGCAAAAGCTAGAGCTCTTGGCACCAATGGACAATTGTGGCTCTTATATCTGGAATCTCAGCTTTGGGGATAGAGATAAGACAACAAAATGTAACCCCTTTAGGGTTTAGAGAGCACGGCCCTTTAAATCTTTTTCCTAAGGGGGAGGAGGAGAGTAAGAAAAAAGGAGGGAAACTCCAGGGGGGCAGCGCTGGAGCTCGGAGAGGAGGAGGCAGCCTGCAGGCCCTGGAAAAGTAAAGGAGAGAGAACCTGCCCGAGGCCTGAGACGAACAGGGCCGATCAGGAACACCCCAGGACAGGAGCAGCACTGTGCCAGGGAGGAATTGCCAAGAAGGACAGGCCAGAGCTGGAACCAGTATCACGGCTGCCCAGAGCTGCATTGGGCTGTGAGTACTGGGGCTTATGACTCTGCACTGGGAACAAGGAGGGAGGCTTGTTATATCCACTATACTTTTCCTGTGTGTGTGTTCACTCTGGGGGGGTTGGAACAGGTGCCCCTGGGGTGGAAGGGATTTTTCCTGCTGCATTCCTGCACGCACCATCTCTAGGCCAGAGCTGCCTGCAGAGCAGACGCCATCTTGGCCACGAGGGCGCTCAAGTTGCAAAAATATTTCTGGGGCTTTGGAGGTACAGTTCTGGGAAAAAAAATCCAATTTCACATATTTGAGACTAAACCAGAAGGAATCATTATAATCTGACCTCCAGTACACACAGACCACAGATTTTTATCCTAAAAATTGGATTACAGCATGTGTTTTAGTTACCCACAGTCAGGGTATACCTACACTACAAAATTAGGTTGATTTTATAGAAGTCAATCTTTAGAAAGCAATTTTATACAGTTGATTGTGGCTGTCCCCATTAAATCATCAGAGTGCATCCTCAATACCATGGCTAGCATCAACTCATGGAGCAGTGCACTGTGGGTAGCTATCCCACAGTCCTGCAGTCTCTGCTGCCCATTGGAATTCTGGGTTAAGCTCCCACTGCCTGATGGGGCAAAAATATTGTCACGGGTGGTTTTGGGTACATGTCATCAGTCTCCCCTCCCTCCGTGAAAGCAATGGAGGACACTTGTTTCGTGCCTTTTTTCCTGGGTTACCTGTGCAGATGCCATAGCACGGCAAGCAGGGAGCCTGCTCAGCTCTGCTGTTGTGAGCATTGTAAGTACCTCATGCATTATCCTGCAGTATGTGCAGAGCCTAGCTAGGAGCCACCAGCACAAGGACAGTTGTGAGGAGGACATGGACACTGACATTCTTGAAAGCATGGGATGTGGCAATTGGGACATTATGGTAGCAGTGGGGCAGGTTGCTACAGTGGAACGCCGATTCTGGGCCCGGCGAACAAGCACAGACTGGCAGGACAGCATAGTGTTGCAGCTATGGGATGATTCCCAGTGACTGCAAAACTTCCACATGTGTAAGGCCACTTTCCTGGAACTTTGGGAGTTGCTTTCCCCCCGCCCTGAAGTACAGGAATACCAAGAAGAGAACTGCCCTAACCAGGACCGCCGAGAGCGGGTTCAGGCCCCAGTGAAAAACATTTTCAGGCCCCCCAGCAAGGGCAGACTGGCTAAACAGGGCTCACGGGGGGGGGGGGGGGGGGGGGGAGAGAAGAGAAGCTGGGCCCCAGGCCCCCTTCTGGACTACCAGGCCCCGGTAATTTGTACCGTCTCTCTCTCTCTCTCCCCCCCCCACCCCATATCGGCCCTGGCAGTTAAGAAAAGTGAGTGGCGATAGCCCTGTGGAAACTTGCAATGCCTGACTGCTACGAGTCAGTCAGGAATCAATTTGGAGTGGGCCAGTCTACTGTAGGGGCTGCTGTGATCCAAGTAGTCAGTGCAATCACTGACCTTCTGCTAACAAGAGTAGTGACTCCGGGAAATGTGCAGGTGATAGGGAACTGCATTGCAGCAAAGCCATATCCCCATCTTGGTACCAGACCACCTTGCTAACCGGTACCTAAACCGCAAGGGGTATTTATCAAGGGTGCGGCTAGCACTTGTAGATCACAAGGGACATTTCACTGACATCAACATGGGATGGCCAGGAAAGGTGCCTGACGCTTGAGCAGCTGCAAGAAGGGACTTAGTTCCCAGACCAGAAAATTACCATTGGGGGATATTGACATGTTAATAGTTATCCTTGGGAACCCAGCCTACCCCTTGTTCCCATGGCTCATGCAGCTGTACACAGGTGGCCTGGACAGTAGTAAGGAGCAGTTCAATGATAGGCTGAGCAAGTGCAGAATGTGCTTTTGGACGTTTAAAAGCACGCTGGCACTGTTTGCTGACTTGGTTAGACCATAGCACAACCAATATTCCCATTGTTATTGCTTCTTGCTGTGCGCTCCATAATATCTGTGAGTAAGGGGGAAGACCTTTATGGCAGGGTGGGAGGTTGAGGCAAATTGCCTGAAAGCTGATTTTGAGCAGCCAGACACCAGGGCAATTAGAAGAGCACAGCTAGGTGTGGTGTGCATCAGAGAAGCCTTGAAAGCCAGTTTCATGACTGGCTAGGTGTGTGTGTGTGTCCTTGATGCAAGCCTGCCCCCTTTGTTGATTTTAATTCCCTGTAAGCCAAACCGCCCCCCTTTGATCACAGCTGGCAAAGGAAATAAAGTCACTATTGTTTTGAAACCATGCATTTTTATTAAAAAGAAAAGTGAGATAACTGACAAGGTAGCCCAGGGAGGAGGGAAAGACAAGACCACATTGCTTATTATAGCCACACTACAAATCAAAACTGTTTGAATGACAGCCTTCTGTTGCTTGGGCCATCCTCTGGAGTGAAGTGACTGGAGCCTCCATCCCCACATTCTTGGGCATCTGGGTGAGGAGGGTATGGAACTTGGGGAAGGAGGGCAGGCAGTTATACAATGGATGCAGTGGTGGTCTGTGCTCTTGTTGCCTTTCCTGCAGCTCCACCAGACACCTGATCCTGTCCACTTGCTCCTCCATTAGCCTCAGCATCGCCTCCTGTGTCTGATTACGCTCACTTAATGCTTTCCTGGCCTCTGCCACTGAATGCCTCCATGCATTCAGCTGTGCCCCATCAGTGCAGGAGGACTGCATGAACTTGGAAAACCTGTCATCATGAGTGTGGGTTTTTTGCCTTCTAATCTGCAATAACCTCAGGGACAGATAGGGGGAAGCATAGAAACATTTGCACCTGTGGAGGGATAAAAAGGGAGAGTAAAATTTAAGAGGATACACTTCTGAGAACAAAAAGGGAGAGACTTTCACAGTGAATCAAGCAATTCACAGCAGACAGCACATGTGCTTTAGGTACAAAGTTGCATTTTTGCCTTTTATATTGAGCACCTGCCGGTATGGTGACATCACACATGGCTGGGCAACAGAATTCGGTTTCCAGGCAGCCATGGTAAGCCAAAAGGTATGCAGGGTTGGCTTCTTCTGCTTTCATAACATGTGGGAATGATTTCAAACTGCAGAGCCCTCCTTTCCCATAGCAAGCAATGCTGGTTGGGTTTGCCATTTAAAAGGAGGGGCTGTAGTTTTGGAGTGGATGTGTAGCACACCCCTCCCCCCACATCCCACCATCTGGCTATTCTCAGGGATGATCCCTTTTGGCCAAGTGCAAACAGCCCAGCATGAACAGGGTCCTTTTACTGTTCCCTTACAAAAAGTCCCCTATTTCAACCAGGTGACCTGGAATGATATCACTCTCCTGAGGCTAACAAAGATAAAGACCAAATGTTGCTTGAATGCAATCAAAACCCAGGACCATTCGCTACCATGCTTTGTGCTGCAATGATTCCAGGCTACTTGCTTGGCGTGGTAAACTGTCCTACCATGGAGGATGAAATAAGGCAGCCCTCTCCAGAAACCTTCTGCAAAGGCTTTCAGAGTACCTCCAGGAAAGCTTCATGGAGATATCCTTGGAGGATTCCTGCTCCATCCCCAGACACATTAACAGACTTTTCCAGTAGCTGTACTGGCTGTGAATACATCCCAATTCTTCAGGGCAAAATCCAACACTATTGCTTTTAAGTAGTGTATCGTAGTTACAAATCTGTACTCACCAGAGGAGCCTTCTCCAGGTTCAGGGTCCAGGAACCCACCTTGGGAGGGTATTGGCTCCAGGGTGATGAAAAGGTCCTGGCTGTCGGGGAGAATGGATTCACTGCTTGCCTGCTGCGCATTCTCCTCCTCAAAATCCTCCTCCCTGTTGCGTGAGACTCCCCACTTGCAGGTGTCCACAGACAGTGGTGGGGTAGTGGTAGGGTCTCCCCCTAGAATGCCATGCAGCTGATAATAGCAGTGGCGTGTAGGGGGCTCTGACCCAGAGCAACTGTTTGCCTCCTTTGTCTTTTGGTAGGCTTGCCTGAGATCCTTAGCTTTCACGTGGCACTGCTGTGTGTCCCTGTTGTAGCCTCTCTCCACGATGCCCTGTGCCATTTTGGGGTGTGTGTGTGTGTGTATATATAAGCATTTCTTTTTGATCGGAGTTTGGCCTGCACAGATTCTTATTCCCATACAGCAATCAGATCCCGTGTCTCCTGTTCGGTCCATGCTGGAGCTCGTTTGCAATTCTGGGACTGCATGGTCACCTGTGCTGCTGAGTTTGCCATGCTGACCAAACAGGAAATGAAATTCAAAAATTTCCCAGGGCTTTTCCTGTGTACCTGGCTAGTGCATTGGAGTTGAAAATGCTGTCCAGAGTGGTCACATTGGTGCACTCTGGGATAGCTCCTGGAGGCCCATTCTGTCTAATTGAGTCTGCACTACCCCAAATTCGACCCAGCGAGGTCGATTTTAACGCTACTTCCCTCACTGGGGAGGAGTACAGCAGTTGATTTTAAGAGCCCTTTAGGTCGATGGAACCATGTTGGTGGTGTAGACACATTGCTTATAAAAAAATTGACCTAACACAGCTAAATTCGACCTAACCTCATAATGTAGACCAGGGCTGTGTCTTCTATCAAGGTTGACCTTATCTATATGCTGAGAGTTTCCATTGTACAAGTGGGATGCCAGATTTACTGGGCTACAGCAACCACTGTCCACATAGTTTTGGTGCTCTGATTCTACTCAGTGGCCTAGTTAAAAATTAAAGTTGCCGCCAATTGTGGCAACGTACAAACTAAGAATCTGCTAGACTGCTCTGTGCAGGTATTGAGCAAGGAGGAAAAAGGAGAGGGCCCTCCATTAGTGGTTGCTTTTAAAGTTAGACGATACCATCAGGTCACAAATGACAACTGCACACACATTTAACACGGTTTTGGTACCGCCCTTTCAGGGTACATTGCTCCTGATGGAGCTATTCTTCTCATTGTCCTGTATTACTGGTATGGAAGAGCATGGTGTTTCCCCAGTTAGCTTCACCAAAGCACCCCATGTGCATAGAGCACACTGCAGGACTTAAAGCATAGGTCAATGAATGGTTGTATGTACGTGCTTTCTAGCCTCCACAAGTTACTGTTAACTTGGGGTGGGAGGGGGCAGGGGAAAGAGAGCGATTGATTGGAAATACCATATTTTTAGTGGGCACAGTTATAGGAACACTTCAGCAACAGTAGATAGCAATGCAGAATAGCACTACATTTCAAAATCTGATGCCTTTTTTAAAAATTCACATTGGAAATAAATTCTTCTGAGGCCCTAAAATGAGAGAACAGTCTCTCACTGGTGGGGACAGTTATTTTAAAATTATATTAAAGAACAAAAAAAAAAATAGTTTAGGGCCAAGAAAATCTGAAACATTAAAAAGAAAAAGAAGAATCCCTGACAATTATTGGAGAATAAATAGATTGCAGAGAAATGTGCTTAGTCAATTGCAGCACCAGTTTTAATTTATGGGAAGGAAGATTTGTCAGTCCAGAAAATGTGGTTGCCCCAATGTTCACTTTTGGGTTGTACACAGACAAGTGATTAGAGTGGGTTTTACCCCCCCCCCCAGGCCTGGCATCGATTATCCCAAAAATACAGTAGCAGGTGGTCTGACGTACACAGTAGAGTGCAACACAACGTATCTTTCAAACTCCCATCATTGCCTCTCAGAGCATTTTACCTCTCCTAAACATTCATTCACCTCTTAACAAAAATGCCAAGTCAGTTTTACCTGTTGTATGCTCCCCACAAGCACTGAGGTTCCATGGGTAAGTGACACTTTGCAACAAGTGGTTTCTCTAATCAGCAGGTTGTACAACCAGTATTCAGCATGGCTACCAAAAGATACTGATCATAGGGCTATTAAAAAGCAAAGCTGTCAGTCCATCCACGTTCAAATGTCTTACTGTTATCTAGAACAAATGTCCTTAGTACTTTGATATTTCATCTATACAATTCTTTAAAGAAGGCTGTGATGGATCCATTATTCAATAGAGTATTATTGAGCAGCGATTTGGAATTTGAAACCTAGGTAACTCAAAATGGTTACTGCTGGTAATGTGTGTTTTTTGATGCATCCTTGTAACTCAGTTGCCTAATTTGCTGGGGTCTCATGAAAGTAACAATTTAGATATTGCTGGGTTACGTTATATGGGACCTAGATACTACAGGAATGAGAGCCTTAGAAATCCATGTTCTGCTGAAGTCAATGGGAGTTTTGGCATTGGTTGCAACAGGGCCAGGATTTCACCTATTGACTTCAGTGGTGTAAGGTGTTACTCAGAATAAATACTAGAATTATGTGCCATATTGTGATATTTGAAAGTATAAACGCATCTCCACTTCATTCGAAAGACCAGACGACTCTGTGACCAATTACAAAGAAAAACGTCTTATGCAGCTTGATCTAGTTTTCAATAAGAAAAAAAGCGCACACACCCACCACCCTCAGTTTTCTAGTAGAGCTGATGAAGGAACAAGGAGATGACTAATTGTTAAACATTGAGGAGAAGAATTCAACGTAGCAACATTCTCCACCCCCCCATAATGGAAGCTGAATTTCTTCCTTAATATCATATTTCATGGCATAATAATTGATCTGTTCTATCAAATAAAAACTTTTAAGGCTGCATGTTTAAAGCACTCCAAAGTTTGAAAATGACAATGAAAATTACACCACCTGAGGCTGAAGTTTTCAGAAAGTTGTGAGCAATTAAAGTTTAGAATGGAAGCCTTTCTGCAGACCTGAACTACAGGGATTCTTAATGGTCCCGGACATCTGTTGAGTTCTTGTTTAAGTTTTTTTCAGCATATTGGGGGCAACTGAAAGGTGTCAAACTCCTAAGATTTATATACTTTTCCTCCCTCAATCCTTAAGGCAAACTCTTAGGGCATTCAAATGAGTATTTTAGCTGATTAGTAAAGGACTGAGTTAAAAATTGAGCAAGTACTGCAGGATTGGTTCCATTGTATCTAAATCATTTTTAAAGACAGTTTGCTATAATATTTAGCATTTTCATAGGACTTCATTTTCACAGTGCTTTGACTTCACATTAATCCTAACACAACTTCACCCGCCTACATCACTGAAAGGAACTGGTCCAGAGCCACACAGGAATCCGTGGCAGAACCAGGATTAGAACTCAGCTGCCTGATTCCCAATTCTCTGCTTGTTCCTCTGGATGACAGTTTCTCCAAACTAGTTTCCATTGCATAGGTTGCTATACATTAGCTCGGAGTCTAACCTTCATATTATTAAATCCTCCTACAATAAAATAAGTGTTCAGTGCTGTTTTGATGTACACAATTAATTGTGAAATAATGTTGGATGCATGTGGTTTCACAGATGCATTTGTTTTCTAGTCTCCAGAGTTCCTTTGCTATTCTTCAAGGAAAAGAAGATGCAAAAGCAAGCAATTAATTAGGCACAATTTTTTTATTCTGTCTCTTTAACTGTGCTAGGTTTGCCCACATCTCCATCTGTACCCCTTATTGCCAAAAGCAATAGCTGCAGGATAGTCTGGATACTAAAGATACCAAACACAAATCACTAAAGTTTTAATATAGCTACTACTAAACAATCATTCTTGTGGTCAAAATCCCTGACCGAGTATGGGAATCAACTGTATAAACAAAGGGTCGCATGTATCCCTGATGTAATTCTGATTAAATGAAACTGGATCAGGCCCCAGCAAGCTGAGTTCTTACCTATTCCAAAATTAAGTGGTTTTAATTAGCACTTGATTCACTCATATCTACTAGAGAAGCGCTGTTAAAAATTAATCTCAAACTATAGAGATTAAGAGAAAAGAATATCCTAATGTCAGCTGGATTTGAAACTAGTTACTCTTCCATAATAAAGATGCTTAAGCACTACTCCTAATCACTAGATACGGATGGCCCATCTTTAAAATATTATAATCTAGTTACATGCCTATTTACTGCACAACCCATTTAAAGAACATACAAGTGGAACAGAATATGCAGTATCCAATGAAATGATCTTTTTTCCAATAAATAAAAATCTACCAATGTCACAGGGATGCAAAGATTGACAGGTTCTTGGGTCAGCCTTGCTTCATATGTTTTAGTGTTACTGCTGTCCATATTGGGAATCCTGTTGCCCTGTTTCATGCTATTTTATGTAATCCTGTTTCATGCTGTCATATGAGTAGTCATGTCAGCTTGACCTCTGACCCTGACTTACAGCTGATCTGTTCAGGTGTTGTCAGGCAGCTGCATGGCAACCAATTCTGTTCAGACTTGCCAGCTAGCTGACTTTGTATTGATGCCTTTGATTTTTGCCTCAATGGTGAGCTCCTAATATACGGTTCAGAAATTGACAGGAACATCTCAAAAGACTTGATTTAGCTAATCATGGAAACATCAGAATGTGGCAACAGCATCATCATCTACAGTACTAAGTGGATTTGAAGTCAGAATTTAAATTACATGTTTGGTGGGTAATGCAAAGGCATATTCAGCATGCATACATATGCAAGTGTCCATCATAACTCATAGGTGCTTAGTGAATGTGAAAATATTGATACTGTTGTGATAAATGAAGGGTGGGGTCAGCTCTCTTTGATGGGCACCCGTCACTATAAAAATCCTTATTAGCTGTTCTCTAATTGCTCTACCCGTAAAGCATTAACAAGTCTCACTGCTATACATAGGTAAAAGCAAGTGAGTGGGCACCTGGCCAAAAGAGCCAATGGGAACACTAGAATTTTTTAAAAATTGAAAGAAGACTCCCCTTGTGTTTGTCTGTCTGTTGTTCTCTGGGAGTGGCAGACAGGGAGCAGTTATGTTGTAAGTAGCTTTGGGCCAGGTATGAAGAAAAAAAAAAAAGTCAGTACCATACCTAGAAACTACTCATTTAAAACCCCAGATATGCAAGTAGACCAGGAAATGTCTAGGAAGACAATTAGGTTTATCCTTTTTATTTGTTATGGCTTGTGGATTCCTCTGTACTAGCCTCAGGTGCTTTTGTTTTGCTTTCAACCTTTATGCTGGACCTCAAGAGAGCTATGCTTAATTTTTTTTTTAAAACTACGAAAACACCTAGCAAAAGCCTAAATTTAAGAACAGGAATGAATGGGTGTGTTTTAAGAGCTTTGTGCACATGTTCAATTAGCTGGTGTCAACAACGGATTTCTCTCCCCCCCCCCCCTTCTCAGCTCTTCCCCAGAAGAGTGAAAGGGCTTGGGGGTACCCCACAGGGAGGAATTCCCAAGTGCACCTTCCTGCATTCTCAAAGGGGTTTTGCACTTGGGTGGTGGCAGCATCTACCAATCCAAGGTCAGAAAAAGCTGTAACCTTGGGAGTTTAATACAAGCCTGGAATGGCCAGTATTAATTTTTAGAGGCCTTGTCAGTCCCCACCTTCTGCACTCAAAGTGCCAGAGTGGGGAATCAGCCTTGACAACTGAACTTTAAGGAGAAGGTCTATAGATTTTAAATAGGAGAAGATTTTTTTTTTTTTTTAAAAAGCCAAGCTCAGGAGGTTATGTACATTAAACCACAACACTGCTGTAGAATTTTATGCTTCCAAAAAAAAAAAAAAAAATGAAACCTATAGAAAGTATGTAATTTTCTATGGAATTGTGTCAGTACTAGCTATAGAACCCTCTCTAAAATACTTTTGCCTAAAAGGTGGGTTACCCTAATAAGCCTGAAGGGCATACAGCTATTTTAAATATGACATTCACTTCCACATCCATAGTAATGTGTAATTTAAGGCTTTGGAAATTAGCAAGAAAAAATAGGAACAGTGGTAAAAGTAGTGACTATTTCTGTGAAAACATTTGAAGTGAAAACCCCACATTCAAAATATTTCAAATTTATTTGGTTTTCAAAAACAAAAGAGGTTCAGTTTTCATTCCCTCGCCTAAACCGCAGAAAGGGTGAGTAAAAAAAGGTAGGGGGTTGGGGGGAAGAATGCACAGGGCAGGTGGGGGCTTTTTAAAATTTAAAAACTAAGTTTTTGGATTTTGGTTGACAAATCCATTTTCCTTGATATTTTCAGTGAGGTTTTTAACCACCTGAAGTTTGATTCTGATGAAAGGAGCTTTAACTTGTGGTGAAAATAGCAAAACAAAGGAAGAGAATATTTTTGCTGTGTTTAGGGCTGGTGAAGTGTAATAGACTATTGATAATTATAATTTATTTGGAGTCCACCAAAGGAACACAAGGCCTGCCTTGTCAGCTCAGGGGCAGGCCACAGGATTCAGAAATGCACAAATTATGGTGCAGGCAAAAAAGTTGAAGTACAGGAAGTGACAGCCCTGGATTCTAAACTCGTCCCTTACAGGCCAGATGTTTTAAAAAAAAAAAAGTTAACTGTGGCTCCTAGGTCATGATGAGATGGCACAGAGAAGGAAACCATTTTTTAAATAACCTGATTATAGAAGGTTTGCAAACCTTTAAGCGATAGGCACCTTTGTTATTTTTGATTAACATACACTGACTAGCATCCATACAGATTATGCTGGTAAATGCTTGAAATGTATATTGCAGGTAGAATTAAGTATACATATTAAGCATTAGTACAGCAGTTATATAGCCCAAATTGTCCTGAGCTTTTGTTATAATCCTGTACACTTATGGGGTACTTAGCATAACACTTTGTATTAGCTGCAGTAAGCCTTGGCTTGAGCAGATAGGACATTGATTATTTCCTCATGGCAGAAGAAAAGGAATTACCTACACAAACTTAAGGGGCACAAACACCTCCTAGTACCTGGAATGCATGTGCTCCAACAAAGATAAGGGTGCATCATGACCCAGAACGCATGGGTTCAAAACAAAAGCTAAAGGGGTACACCATGATGACACAAAATGGAAAGGTGTTTGTTTAAATTCAGTTTCAGATTATTTATCTAGTACCTTTTACTGGTAAACAAGTTGGTTATAAAAGACAGTTTAGGGATGCAACTTTGGGGAGCACACCTTCCATGTAAGGTGAATATAATATCGCTGCCAGGGACTGCTCTTTGGAGACTGGTATTGTACAGAACAGTGGTTCTCAACCTTTCCCCGACTACTATACCCATTTCAGGAGTCCATTTTGTCTTGCATATCCCCAAAGCTTCACCTCAGTTAAAACCAACAAAAACAGAAAGTTACTTGCTTACAAAAATCAGACATAATACAGAAGTGTCACAGTCCATTACTGAAATTGCTTACTCTCTCATTTTTAACCATATTATAAAACAGGAATATAAATATTGCACTTACATTTCAATGTATAGTATATAAAGCAGTATAAACAAGTCATTGTCGGTATGACATTTTAGTTTGAACGGGCTACAAAAAACAAACCCAAACCAAACATGCATGCACTAGCGAAGCCAGTACAACTATGCAAGTATCGAGATGAGTTGATGTACCCCCTGGAATACCTCTGCATACCCCAGGGGTACCTATACCAGTGGTTCTCAACCAGGGGTATAACACCTTTTTTTCCCCCCCTCTACCACATCAACAAACATGACTACCATGGGTTATTTGGTCTCTTGAGTACATTTCATACCAAACCAAAAGTGTGGTCAACCAATTGACTGTACAATTTATCAACTGTTTTTTAAACAGATTTGTGGAAGTCATATTTGGTAGCTCTTTTTAAATAATTGTAAGGTAGTTCTAAACTACTAGAAGATATTTAGAACTGGAACAATTGACTGGAAGAAATTTTGTGACAGCATCAAAGCTAATTAGCAAGGGCCCAATCCTACACCATAGAGAGTCCAGGAGAGTTTGCCAGTGACCTCAGTGGGAGCAGAATCAAGCACTAAACTTGCTTCAGCAAAGCTCTTAAGCAGCTACTTAACATGAAGTAGGAGTATTCCACTGAAACCAATGGGTGGGATTTTCAAGACCCCCTAAGGGAACTAAACATCAATGGACTACTCATATACTTAAAATGAGCACATCCCATGGCATTACCGGACTGAGGCCAAATTGAGTGGATTAGGAGTCAAGATGGAGTTTAGCCACTATCTTAACTTTTAGTTCTATGGTCACTGCCAACCATCATTTTACTATTATTAAGAAAACATTTCAAATTAAGTATTTACTAGACTAGGTGATGGAATTATATTAAGTATCACTGAAAAAAAGCACACAGAGGCCCCTGCTATAGGTGACTTCCATGTCTTGCAGGTGATCTCCATTTCAATAGAATATTCTGCCCTTCCTGAATCTTCTAGTACTATGGCACTTGAGACCACTGCACGGACATGCTCTGTACTTTTCAGCAATAGAGGTTTGTAGCAGTGCTTCTGAAAACCATACCTTTGAGTTTGCCATTGATACAATTGGTCTGTGGTTCTGTTACCACAAGATGCAAAGAGCCCTGGATTAATTGTGAAAAAAAATAAAAATAAAAAAAAAAAAAAAAAAAAAAACTCTTTGGATTTTGTAGACAACGAGCACAGTTCAGCTATAGAGCCTGGCCACACAGATATAAGCAAGAGGATTCAGAAAAGGAAATGCAAGAAAGCTAACAATCTGTGCAAAGAAAATATCAGTTAACTCACTGTGCAATGTATTAAGCCTGTAAATATTTCTTTAACTGAAATAGGTGGGTTTTTTTTTAAAGTACAAGAAAAAGAGACCATATATCAATTTTACAGCCATTACAATTACTACTATGAAAACTCTCAACCAAGTTGTTTTTTCATGCAACACTAACATTAATAAAAATAAAAATTCATATTCTTTATATACACATGCCATACTCCATCAATAGAGACATACAAGTCAGGATCTCTAACTGTGACACTATGAGTAATCCACAACACACTCACATGATGTTGGAGACATTTGAAGTACTGTTATACTACAGGTTTTCTATTTGGCATTAGCCATCTCTGTCTAACCAGTGACTTACAGGAGAGGACAACCAGAAAAAGATTACTACCAACCAAATGGCATTAGTAGGAGCACAACTAACTTCCTTTCCAATACAGACTGTATCACCACTTATGCCTAACATTATTCTCACTGGATACAAAAACACTACATATTATATAAGTGATATCAGCTACTCTCCGGGCTCCACTAAGCCTACCTGCTCTGCAACACCACCAGCTATGCAAACAGGGGGCTACAGATATTTCCTACTTCAGCTTCCCCTCACCCAGCCTTTCTGTCTTTCCTAAGGCTTGGCAATCCTTCAGGTGGATCATTCTCAGAGTTCAGTCACCTTTGGAGGTAACAAGAGTCCCCAAACAAACAAAAAAGATTCCACCACTCTACTTAGCCTCCTCTTCAGACCCCACCCTCTGGCTTACCTTTCAGTCTCTCTCCTCACAGTCCCAGCCCGTCTAGGTTATATTCCAATCTTCCATGCTTTAGGAGAGAGCCCCAACTCCCAGACTGCCTCCTAAGAGTCCTTCCAGACCTTCTTTCAGGGCTTTTTATGGGAACCCACATTGCTCCCAATGTTTCTTCCACCAAACTGCCTTCTCAGACCTTTTATGAGGTCCAGCTGTTTCGGGCAGCCCCCTGAGGCTGGTAGGCAGCTAATTCTGGCCCAGGTGAGGCTGATTGAGCAGGACTGGCTAGTCCCAGGCCTCCCAGCCTTTAAAAGGCCACCCTGTTACACAGTGAATTGTGCAGATCTGTGATCACTCCTCTACTTTCTGAAACAAGCAATTAAATAATTAATAATATTGGCAAGTTAACACCTCACCACAATGAACAGGACAGTCCATGCCTCTCAGATCTATTCTTCCAGGCTCCCTGCAGATTCTCATACAGATCCCTGCATTGGTTATCCTCAAAAGGCAAGATAAGTGTTTCATCACAACCATAATAGCTAGACACTAGGGATGATCCACACTCCATTTTGAGACTAATTTAGTTTTCTGCTCCAGGAATGATTTTATACCAATACAGATTAACCAGTACAACCCATACCATAGATGCAACCATACCAGTATAAAAATGCTTATACTGATATACAGCTTGCAGTAATAAACTATGCCATATAAGGAAAGCTGATATTCACAAAAAATGCAATTTGAGGTCAATTTTGTACCTAACACAAGTTTGTTAAATCATTTCAGCCAGTTTTTTTTTCAGGCTAGAGTCACAAGGAGACTTAGGTACATTCACAAAACTACAGCTACTGCTCCTCTTCCCACCAATATCCTACAGCCCATGGTTAGAGCACTCTCCTGAAATGTGGGAAACACCTGGTTGTGTCCCCATTCTGCCTAAGCCAAAACAGGGACTTGAAACTGGATCTCCTTAATTGCAGGTGAGTGCCGTAACTACTGGACCATACAGTATTTTAGGGTAGGTCTCTCAATCTTCCATTGAAGCAATTCCACATTATAGACATACATATTCATTAGAGCAGAGATTAGAAACCAGTTGTCCACCCCCCTTCCCAGGTGAATCCCCTAACCATCAGGCTATAGCATCATTCTCTCTCACCCAATGAATATTTAATCATTTATACAAAGTGGAACGCTTCAACAGGAAATGGAGAGAATAATGGAATACCCTGTACCTCTGGTGGCTTTGTGAATTGCATTTCCAAATTGTCTTTGATTTTAATAAAGCAGAGTGAAGCCTCTATGGCCAGATTTCGAATGATATTGAAGCACCAGATAGGTTCCTAATGGGACTTTCAAAAGCATCTAGGCACTTTGGAAAATCCCATTAGGTGCCTATTTGCATGCGAGGTGCCTAAAATAACTTTACAAACTTGGCCCTTAGTTCCCTTTCAGCAGGTCTTTCCCTTACACCCCAATATCTTCTGCTGTTCTCAGCAGCAGCTTCCATGTCTTCTTTTCTGCTAATGCTGTATCAGCTAAAGTTTTAAACTGTTACAGAATTCCTCCCACTGGCTTTGTTCAAAGTTTTATGGACACCTAGCTAGGCAATTTTGGATTACTTTCTCTTAGAAAAGCTTAAATCAAGAGTTACTTTACTATGTCATTATTTATATTACAATAGCACCGATGTGCCCTGTTTGGCTAGGTGCGCTACGAACACTTTAGAAGAGATAGCCCCAGCAGCTGCCCCAAAGAGCTTAGAATCTAAATAGACCAATGCTGGGAGAGGCACAGAGAGGCAAAGTGACTTGCCTGGCTTATACAGCTAGTCAGTGGCAGAGCTAGCTCTAGAAGCCAGGACTCCTCACTCCCAGGGCAACAACCTATCCAATAGACTACATAACGTCTCCATTTTACTGCAAGAAAATTACATTTGAAAGAGTCTTGAACCACTGCTCAGTTCATCACATAGGCCACCAGGGAATGGAGTTCACAAGAAGGAAAATTCTGTGGTCAGCAAGAGGAAAAAAGAAGAGTGAATGATGAAAACTCTTTAAAGTTAACTTAACCCTCCCTAATCAGAAGGACAAAAATTCTTTCGCCTGGTTTTTTTTGTATATTTCCACTAAGAATTTTTGTTTCTTAAAATGGAAGAACAAAAAATAAAACCAAAATATACATTTTAAAAAAGATAGTTAAAACTGAATGACATCCGAAAGTGAAAAGGACATCTTCTAATAGGTGAAAAATAGACTCCCCAGAATTTTTATGGGGCCATTAATAAGTACCTCAGACAATTGAACACAATGGCCTTCAGCCTTCTGCCTCCCTAAAGAACCGATGCATGCTTTAATGACTCCATAAAGCAGTGGTTTTCAAACTTTTCTGGTGACCCAGTTGAAGAAAATTGTTAATGCCCACGACCCAACAGAACCGGGGATGAGGGGTTTGGAGTGTGGGAGGGGCTCAGGGCTGGGGCAGAGGTTTGGAGTGCGGGGGTGAGGGTTGTGGGGTGGGGCTGGGAATGAGTGGTTCAGGGTATGGGAGGGGGCTCTGGGATGGGGCAGGGGGTTGGGGTGAGGGAGAGGGTCAGGGCTCTGGGGTGGGACTGGGAATGTGGGGTTTGGGGATGCAGGAAAGGGCACTGGCTTTGGGTGGGGCTCAGGGCTGGGGCAGGGGATTGGGGCACAGGATTGGGGTGCAGGCTTAGCTCGGGCAGCTCCCGGTCAGTGGCACAGTGGGGGGGTGCTCAAGCAGCCTTCCTGCCTGTCCTGGCACCGCGGGCCGCATTGCACCCTGGAAGTGGCCAGCAGCAGGTCCGGCTCCTAGACGGAGGCGCGCAAGCGGCTCCGTGCAGCTCTCGCCCACAGGCACTGACCCTCCTAGCTCCCATTGGCTGGTTTCCAGCCAATGGGAGTGTGGAGCCGGTGCTCGGGCAGCGTGCGGAGCCCCGTAGCCCCCCACCTAGGAGCCAGACCTGCTGTTGGCCACTTCCGGGGCACAGCAGTGTCAGAACAGATAGGAACTAGCCTGCCTTAGCCGGGCAGCACCACCAATGGGAGTTTTAATGGCCTAGTCGGCGGTGCTAACCAGAGCCGCTGCGACCTAGTGCCTAACATTCCACAACCCAGTAGTGGGTAGCAACCTGCAGTTTGAAAACCACTGCCATAAAGCATGATCTATCATATCCTATTGCTTAACTGAGATTGTGATTCTCTGCACTGAAATATATGAGACAAGGAGAAAACATGAACACCGGATCTGAAAGGAGCTGTTCAGGTTTTGGTGAGTAACTCATTTAGACTTGTAAGCAAATGTTCATTAAAAAAAAAAAAAAAAAAAAAGATGCCTTGTGGTGCCTACTACCTCCCTTTCCCCAGGGTTTTTGGTGGCCAGGCACCTTCAGAACTGCTTGTGTATTTCCTTAAAGCCTCAAAGGGCCCACATGTGCAAAGACCTCCCCCAGTATTGTTACTTTATGTTCAGGTCCATCTCGGTTTTGCTGCCTAGGATGATGTTAGCTGCAGTTTCTAGGCAAATACTTTTCCCCAACTGGGCAGACGTATACAGCACACAGCATGAGCAGAATTAATACATTCCTCTAATGTATTCTATCTGACAGGAGCATCACCATACATTATTCCCTGATAGTGGCACATGTAATACTGCATGGAGGGGTGGGATGTAAGTGTTGTTGCCAGGTCAAGGAAATGTAAATACAGAGACTGCGGCCCTGAGTCCTAGACCCAACCCACATCATCTATATAGGGCTTCTCTTGTAGACAATTCCATTGGATATTTTTAGACCTGATTCTGACTAGATTCATAGCAAGATTTAAGGCACATCTTTGTTCAGGCTTCTAGCTAATGAGAGATCCTGAAGCCACTTAAGACTTAGTCAACTGGCTATTGTATTCCATCATGGATCCTCCTCTCAAGGAATCTGAAGTGCTGGTCCTGCACAGTCACCAAGTATATCCTCACTATTTGGGGAAACAATGTTGCTAGAAGCCATCTTGACAAAGGTAAAGGGTACTCAAATGCCACCATGAGGGTACTTTGTAATTATGTTACCCCCGGGGTTCTTTCACCCCAAAGCTCTTGGTAACCTTTACTCTGTGAGGTGGTGTCAGGAAATAAATCAGGGGAGACACGGCCGTCCGATCGATAGATGGCTGGCACAAACAGGACAAGACAAGAGTGCTTTCACTTAAAGCTAAACTTTACTTAGTCTCAAGCACTTACACACGTCCGCAACAAGTTAGTAACACCTCCCCAACCCTCGATAATTACCGAAGCTTAGTGTGGCTCTCTAGTGGCACAGTGGCAGCCCAGCTGCCGGTGGGGAACACAAGATGCATCCAGAGGGAGAGACCAGTCCCAAAGAGTCCCCTTCATCTCAAACTTTCCCCCCTTTATTTATACAAAGTAATACAAGGACATGTCCCTCAGTTTCAATGGTCAAGCAAGAGGTTCCTTCTGATTATTGATTAACCAGGTGTGGGTTTTTCCCAGAGTTTGCAGCCTTGAGACTCTATTAGACACATTCCTGTGGACACATCCTGCTCTTCTAAAATGCATGTATCAGCAACTTCAACACAATTCTTATCAGGAAGAAGGCAGGGTCAAGCTGCCCTTTCTGTGGCACCAAAACCCCCTCCTGTCCTGCCTTGGTCAAGCTGAGACTGCTACATGGCCATTTTACGGCCTGCTGACGTGGCTGCTTTTAGCAATAAGCCATAGTGATTTCAGGCACTTTACTGGTTTGCCAAAATCTCCCCCTACAAATACATGCAAATCAATACATGCAATTTAATAAATTGAGTTTATGGGAGTTAGGGACTCAATGAGAAAAATCTCAGCCTAAATGTTTAATTGCTTCTTGTGCTTTCCTTGAAATATGTCCATAGGATTTTTTTTCTCTATTACTCAGGACAAATTATTTTAAGTGAGAGCAGGTAAGCCAAGTCAGATTCACCAAGGATTTAGCTAAACCTAAGACAATTTAGTTGTTCAAGTATGCCATAAGAAAATTTTCAAACAATGTATAATATCTACTGTTCTTTCATGTTAATCATGCATATTAAATAAAATCACTTTCCCATATATTACAAACCAAGTACACAGTAAACCCAGGAAGACAATATCACTTCAAGTTAGGCCAAGTCCTCTCATAGTAAACAAACCATGCTGGGTAATGGGAGCTTCTTCTGAACATGTAGTGCTGTTTGATGCCTTCTACAGAAATGGATCACAGGGGGACTTTTCTAAGTTTGACTACATTAAGTATGAAATAGTACTGCACGTTTCCACAAAATTGTTCCATATCTTATTTGATGTAGTACCTGTGGAAAGGGTCAAGCCACAGCCCAAGACACTGAAATCATTTATGCATGCAGAACATATACAGCATGAGCAACAGAACTGTATCCCGGTTCAAAGTACCCCACTACTATGCCTGAAGACAGTACATCTAGCAGTGGTAACATATCCATAGCTCTTTAGATCTACTCAGACCTTAGCCTCTCTTCTAGGACCCCAAGTAAGGGTGGCATTTGTGGTGGTCTTTGGTGTGCTGTGGACAATAGACAGCTGTCTGCTAAGAAATGAAACAAGACTATCCCCAGCCTAAGTAATGTCACATTCACCCACTTCTGGGCAATATACATTTTTTGCCTGAATACCCTATATAATTTTTTGTTGCTAAAGGGACATATCCAAAACAGATGTTAATCAGCACCACACCATTTATTACCATGGAGATATGCTGATTTACAGTAGCTTAGGATATGGCTCTTAAAATATTTTCTTAAAAAAAAAAAGCACACAACACACACATCATTCCTTTTCAACTGCATGCAATACCTTCATACATTCTGGCGTGCAAGAGGTTAAGTTCCACACAGTAACCTCAGACAATCAGCAGTCTTGTGTCCTAGAGTTTAAATAATATGTAGTAACAGAGGCATAATTATGAAACAGATTTCTAATATTATCTCAGGAATTAGGAACATGTAAAATGGGTCATTAAATTAGATGCAGAGAGAGAGAGAGAGAGAGGTGTATAAATATTAAAGCAATAATTTATTATGCAGAGTTGTCAAATGAGTGTCCTCTCCGAACAGACTTCTATCAATTATGCAGAGGACATGCTAGTGTCTCCTGAAAGGTTATATAAACCTTGCCTGACATTTGCTTTCCCACTCTGGTCTTTTTTATTGTTATGATTATTCTGTTGACTGCAGCTCGTGGACTCCACAAGCAAAAAACTATTTTTAAGTTAAGGTTGTGATACAGGTTAACAAGGACAAGGAAATTTAAAGGGACAGTCATGCTTCCATATATAATATACAATGTATACTGGAGGGCTAAGATTGTGGCTCCAGGCACAGCACTGAGCAAGCAGTGTGGAATAAACTACACCAGCCCACAAGTAGCTTTTGGATGCACTGACTCAGAAATACACCTCGTTTCCTCTTTATTCCCAGAGAGGGCCTGGGCAGAAAATGAACTGCTACATTGTGCCAGCAGCAAGCTACAATAAACCCTGTCCTGGCTCAGGGTTTGTCTGCACTGCACGTTGTTCACACCAGAGGGGTGTGAATTCTAATGCACACCAACTGGCCCATGTGGACCCTGCTGGCATGCACTAAAAGTTCCCTGATGCACATTAATGTAGTACTCAGAGTGCTACAATAATGCATGCTAG
The DNA here is from genome assembly GCF_011386835.1 of Chrysemys picta bellii. Lineage (NCBI taxonomy): Eukaryota > Metazoa > Chordata > Testudines > Emydidae > Chrysemys > Chrysemys picta. The sequence continues at coordinate 115,855,741 of NC_088796.1, forward strand.
GGAGTTTTTAGTGTGCACCAGCCAGGTCCACATGGGCCAGCTAGTGTGCAACATGTTAGTGAACATTAGAATTCACACGCTTTTGGAGTGCATGGCCAGATTGTATAGACAAGACCTCAACTACTCTGGCCAGTGAGCATGGGGAGGGATAAACTAAACTAGAATAATTCATGTTTCCCCTCACCCTCCAAAAAGAGCCATAACTATAGGGGATTGGGCAGGATTATGGACCTGTTGGGTTTCAGTTTTTAAATGTAAAGCATCGCTGTGGTCTCAGTACAGTAATATTTGGCATAAGTTTGACAAAAAAAGCTACATATCGTGGAGTTAATATTACTCTTCAGGGCAGGGATTAGCAAAGAGATGTGTTTGGCAAATGGGTCCCCCCAAAAGCAAAAACTGAAATATTTCAGTCTAGAAATGGTGCTGGGGTGCCTCATGCTCCCATGTTCCTCTGCAGGGCTGGCTCCCTGGTCAAGACTCCCAAAATGAGCCATGGTCTCCATTCTTGGTGAAGAGAGGCAGTTGCATCACAGGAGTTCCAAGGCTGCAGTGCATCATAGGAGATTTAATCCAGCCGGGGAGCGCAGCCCACAGAGGAGAAAGAGAACATGAAACAACAGAACTACAACTCCCACAAGGCATAGGGGCAGCATTTCCAAATCAAACCATCATTTTGAAAACACAGTTTTCCCCTCAAAAACAGCTTGATCAGAAATTTTTCAACCAGCCCATCTCTTAAATGTATCACCTTTGGCAGTTTTAAAACGCTCATCAAACAAATGTATAAGCCTTACGTCTAACTACTGAATGATGTTTTAGGAAAGCAGAAAATTGGGTTATCCCCAGGGCTTAATTTGTAATGAAAGAGGCGCCGGGGCTCAAGCACTTTTTTTTTTTTACATTCATAACCGATGCCACAAACCCAGAAGTGCTGGGGCTCTGAACCGCCCAGCCGAGAGGTGATGAGGCTCAGCCTTTAAGCACTGGTTATCCCCAAAGTGTGCACTCTATGCTGTGTTAAAATTGATTTATGATGCAGCTGGACTTAACTCCAGTTCTCTTCTTTTATTTTTCAGTACTTCATTATGACAGGTCTCTGATACAGTTGAGACTATAACCTTTGAAGAAATATTTTTAATTATGTACTCACATGTTTATTCAAACTTGTCATTTGCAGACTGACTTCCTTCCAAGGTTATTTTTGGAGATCGAATTAAAGCAATGTCCAGACACACAAACTACCTTGGTATTTCATGCTGATATGAATTAATGAACCTTCAACAAGGGAGATTTAATATGTTCAGAGTTGGAATGCAAATGCTAAGTGGCCCCCTAGTAGAATACTAACATACTTCTCCCCTTTCCCTTGCATTTTGCTAGGTAATATAGTGAGTACCAGTCACTTCCAGAGATTTGTGGAAATTTGTTTGGGCTTTATGGATCTATAATTAAGGATTATACCTTGCTGGATTAAGAGAATACTGTTGTTCTCACTAATGAGTGTGCCAGCCTATAAAACACAGTACAAAAAGATGTATCTGCAGTGAAATAGCCAGACAATACATCATCCTAAGTAACATGAATATACTGTGACAGACCCAGACCAGTGGAGTATAGGAGTCTGGTACTATTGGGATCCAGGAAGTGGGTGGGCAAAGCCCGCCCACTGCTAAAGGATCCCCCCCAGCCTAAGGGGGGGTCCACAGGACCTGGAGACCAAAAAATTTCAGGGGACAACTAATAAAAGAACAGGGACAGGAGTGAGGTTAATGGGTCAAACGAAGCGAACCAGACGGGGACACTTAGCAGAGAACCCCGGACAACGCCCACTTCTCCTCGAAGGCATCAAGGGAGCCAGTGGACGCCGCCCAGAGGAACTCTGCCTGGATACGTGAAAGAACGGAGGACCTGAAATACGCCCTGACAGTCACAGGAGACTCCATCGGCCAACCTCCTCACTCTGGTTTTATAGATGGCCAGTTTCGCTAGGGCCAGAAGGAGGTTGACCAGGAGGTCCCGCGACTTTGTGGGGCGACGGATAGGGAGTGCATAAATAAAAAGGTGAGGAGAAAAGTGCAACCAAAATCTTAACAAAATATCCGTGAGGAGCCGGAATAGGGGCTGCAGCCTGGCGCACTCCAGGTAAATGTGCCAGGGTCTCCCTCACACTGCAAAAGGGGCAGGTGTCTGGGATAGGGGTAAACCACACCAAGTACACGCCCGTGCTCACGGCTCTGTGAAGGAGCCGCCAACGGATGTTCCCGGTGGGCTTCGGGATCAGAGCAGAATAAAGGCTGGCCCACCGGGGCTCCTCACCCTCCAGAGGTGGCAGAAGGTCCCGCCACTTCATATTGGGGCGGGACGCGAGGGTGAGGATATGAAGAACATGGAGCACGAGCATGTATAGATGTTTCCTTGGCGCGGTCTGGAACAGAACCGGCTGCAGATGGTGCAGATGGTGCAGCTGGCTCATGGCGAATGGACGAGGAGGGGGTCGGTCCGGTCCATGGGGCAGGGGCCCAATGAAAAAAAATCTGGAGGGCTCAGAGTGGAGAGTGGGCGGGGCGTGCCCTCTTGCAGGACCCGGTCGAGATAGTCCCGAGCAGCGGGTGGCAAAGCGGCCCTCACCTCCTGAAGTACGCGCCGGGGAGTACGAGGTCTGGAGAGCCCCATGTGCTGAATGAGCATCAGGGGATCCAGCCAGTCTCCCCGGTCATAGTCCAGGAGGTCTCTGACTTTGGTGACTTCTGCCAGGACCAACCTCTGGCACACCATGGGGGACTCTGCCACCTGCACACGAAGCTGGGGGTTGTCTAGCAGGGGCTCCGCGAGGAGATCTGCCCCCATGGTAGCCACCCGGACCTGGTCACTGAAAACAGTTTCCAGGTTCAGAGGAGGTCCTGGTAGAAGACCGGCAGCCCGGAGAGGCCTCGCGGAAGACCACTCGGATGGAGACAAAGGAGCTGCCGGTCATATCGGAGCCCTCGGAAGCGGCGCAGGAAGGCGTGCGCCAATACACTCCACGCCGGACTACCTGCACCATAAAGGAGCCTCTGCAGGGCCTGGAGGCAGAAGTCATGGACCTGAGCGTGCAGACACTTCAGGCCCTGCCCTCCCTCCTCCAGGGGTAGATGGAGAACCCCCGCAGAGACCCAGTGCAGTCCTGACCAAAAGAACTCCAGAATCGACGTCCAGAGGGTGGTCAGGAAGCCCGGGGCTGGGACCAAGGTGTTGAGCCGGTACCAGAGCATGGACAGGACTAGTTGATTGAGCACCAGTGCTCTCCCTCGAAGGGAGAGACACCAGAGCAGTCCTGTCCATTTCCGGAGCCGCTCCGACACCCTGCCCTCTAAACCTAGCCAGTTCTCCGGCAGAGACGGATGCGTGGCAGAAAGGTAAACGCCGAGATAGAGCAGTGGACCCGCGCTCCACTGGATGGCCTGAAGCGCGGGTGGGAGGGAGCTCGCCTGCCACCCATCCCCTACCACCAGGCCAGAGCTCTTGACCCAGTTGACCTGGGTGGAGGAGGCCGCCGAATAGATGGTCTGGCAAGCCTCCACCCGCACCAAGTCGCCCAGGTCCTGGACCACGAGGAGCACGTCTGCGGCGTACGCTGATAGGACCACCTGCAAGTCTAGCTCCCACAGCACCAACCCCGTCAACCTCCTACGGAGGAGACAGAGGAAGGGCTCCATCGCCAGAGCATACAGCTGGCCCGAGAGGGGGCACCCTTGACGTACTCCTCGCCCGAAGCTGACCAGTTCAGTCAGGGTCCAGTTGAGCCTGACCAAACACTCTGCGGAGGCGTACAGCGCCTGGAGAAAACCCACAAACTGGGGCCCGAAGCCAAACACTCGCAGAGTGCCCAGGAGATACCCGTGGTTCACCCTGTCGAATGCCTTCTCCTGATCCAGGGACAGGAGGGCGAACAACAGACCATCCCTATACCCGAGTTCCAAGAGGTCCCGGACCAGATACAAGTTGTCGAAGATGGTGTGGCCCGGGACAGTGTAGGTCTGGTCTGGGTGGATCACATCCGCCAGCACAGACCCTAGCCGCAGCGAGATGGCCTTCGCTACAACTTTATAGTCCGTGCTGAGGAGCGAGATGGGACGCCAATTCCGTAAATCGCGGAGGTCCCCCTTCTTCGGCAATAAGGTGAGCACGGCTCGCCTGCACGAAAGAGGGAGGACCCCGCCCTGCAAGGACTCGGCTCAGACGGTGACAAGGTCCGGGCCAAGGACGTCCCAAAACACGCGGTAGAACTCCACAGTCAGCCCGTCCATGCCCGGAGATTTATTGGTGGGCGCGGAGGGCTTCCGAGAACTTGGCCAGAGTGAGAGGCAGCTCTAGTCGGTCTCGGTCGCCCGCGCTGACCGTCGGGAGTTCAATCCCAGAGCATTCTGCAAGCGTTAGGATGGGTTGGATCCGGGGAGAAAAGGCCTACGTAGAAGGCCCTGGCCCTCCCGCACATCTCCGCCGGATCCATGAGGGGGGTGCCGTCCTCTGCTAGAAGGCAGGTGACATGCTTCTTGGCCCCCCTCTTTTTCTCCAGGGCGTAGAAGAAGTGGGAGCCGCGATCCATCTCCCGAAGGAGGCAGATGCGGGATCGAACAAAGGCATCTCGGGCCCGATGGTCCTCGAGGGGGAGGAGCTCCTCCCGATTCTCCCGGCACGCTCCACAGAGGGATGGATCACCGGGGCTGGCGGCCAGATGCCTCTCCAGCTCTAAGACCTCCCGTTCCAACTGCCCTATCGCCGCATCCCTCTGTCGGCTGGCGCCCCGGGTGTAGTCACGGCAGACAAGCCAGGCACGCACCTTCCCCAGGTCCTACCACCGCCGCGCCGAGGGAAAGGCACACCCCTGTCCTCGCCAGGCCAGCCAGAACTCCCGGAAGGATGCCACGAAGCCCACATCCTCCAACAAGCTATTATTAAAGTGCCAATAGGCCGGCCCTGGCCTCTCCGCACGGAGAGAGGCTGTCCCGGTGGCCAAATGGTGATCTGAAAAAGGGGCCGGACGGACGCTGGAGGAGTGGGCCTGGGAAAGATGGAAGCGTGACATATAGATGCGGTCCAACCGGGAGTGGCACGACCGATGGACCTCCACCCGGACAAAAGTGAACGTCGAAATGTCATCCGGGTGGTGGTCGCGCCAGACGTCCACCAGGGAGTGATGTTCGACGATCTCCCGGAGGACGTCCGCGGTGGCCAGGTGCTGCTCGGTCCCGTTCCTCGAGGGCAGCGTTCAAGTCCCTGCCCAGGACCAGGCACTCATGAGGATCCAAGGTGCCGAGGAAGGAGGACACCTGCTGATAAAAATGCAACCTCTCCGGGCCTGATGTCGGGGCGTAAACGTTGACGAGATTGACCACAAGCCCCTCCATGCGGACCCGGAGGTGCAGCAGGCGGCCCGGCACAGCCGTGGCGACCCCCAGCACCTTGGGCCATAGGTCGGGGGAGAACAGGGTCACCATTCCAGCCATATGAACTGTGAGGTGGCTAAAGTAGACCCTGTCTCCCCACTCCAGCCACCAGCTAGCTTCAGCGGCCGGATCCGTGTGGGTCTCCTGCAGGAAAATCACAGAGTACCCCCACTCCTGAGGGAAGGAGAGCACCTGGCTCCTGCGGAGACCCATCCTACAACCCCAGGTGTTTAATGTTGCAAAGATGATTGGTGCCATAAGGAGGGCTGGGGGGGATGCTCGCCGCCAGAGATGCTCACGGCCTCTGTCGGGCCGTGCAACAATCCGTGACCTACCCCGTGGGCGATTAAGGAGTCATGGAAGAGGCGGACCCGTTGGTAGGCCACAGTGGCCTGCCTCCCGGTCCTCTTACCCTCCCCCATGAGGGTCCCCCCAGAGGATCTGATGAAAATCCCCCCATCGCTGGAGTGCAAGCTGTACCTTGTTGCGGGAGCCACGGACGTCCTCAAGGAACTCCCGTAGCTCCTCTCTCAGCGTATGGGGGCATGGGGTTACTGATCTATGGCTTTCCCCCAGTGGGGCCCCTGTCACAACCCCGTGGCCCACCGAGACGGGCAAACAGGGGGCAGACCCTCAACATGGCGTCCGATAGGCCGACGCCACGTGGCCCGCCTCAGATCCTGGCTCAATGGGGGGCAGCGGAGGGAAAATAGCAGCCCCTGGTGGGTCGGGACAGGGAAAAACAAAGGCCGCTCCTTGGGGGTCATCCTCTGGGATATGGAAGGAGACAGCCCCAGGGGCAGCAAAAGCATCACGGGAAGTGGAGTGGACAGGGACGGGATCGGTGTCAGCGGCAGGGCCGGAATCAGGAATAGGGACGGGGAAGGGGCGATATTGGGATCAGGGGTCCCAGCAGCCAGGCCACTGGGGGGGGGCGGGTGACACCCCGCAGATGGGCTCAGGGATTTGCAGGGAGGAAGGTGGGCCCTCGGCGATGCCGGGCTCATGCTCCAAGGCAGATGGTAAGGCCATGGCATCCGTAGGTGGAGAATCAACAATGGGGCCCCCACCCGGAAAGGAGGTCGGCTGCCCCTCAGCCACAAAGGAGTCCCCTGGTGACTCGGGTCCCGGCTGCGTGGCACTGGCCGTCGCCTCAGGAGGCTCGGCGGCCGCTAGCGGGATACCATCTGCGGCCTGGTTGGTGGAAGAGTCCAGGGGCTCCTCGGAGGCGGGAGCGGAGGCAGAGGGTAAGGGGACGGAACATGGGGAGAGGGGGGCCGAGGCGAGGTCGCTCAGATCGAGGCCCACTGGCAGAGGGTTGTCCTCCCCCTGGGTAACCGGGGTCAGACCCAGGGCCTCAATCTCCTCATAAATGGAGGGGAGATCACCCTCCACCACCCCAGGACTCTCCCCGCCAGCACCCGAAGCGACGCTCGCCTTGGTGCTTGCAGGGGCTTCAGCTTGTAAGGGGGCGAGAGGGGCCCCATCAGGGGCTTCCCTAGGAAGGGACTCTGGAGGAGGGGCAATTTTACCTTCCGGTGCTGCCACGATGTCCCCATCCGGCAATGGTGGACAAAATCCACCCGGAGGCAAAGCGGCAGGCTCGGCAGCAGTGCCCTCTTTCCTGGTCTTCCGCAGGGCTTCCACATCAGATGGGAGGAGCGGAGCTCGAGTCTTCCACTTGCCCCGCTTCCCCCGTGCTAAGGACCAGCCCTCCATGGCATCATCTGGGGGCTGGCTAACAGGGGTCGGGTCATGGAGCAAGGGCAATGGCTCAGGGACTCGGGGAGCTAAAGGTGGGGCAGCACGTAGGAGGGAAGAATCCCCTTGGGGCGGCTCTCTGCTATGCCCGGTGGTATCCCTACCGCACCCTCTTCCACAGGCCCCGCCAGATCGCAGGCGGCAGAGGCGGGGCCCTCCCGCTTGTCTGGGCACGCTGGGCGAGATACCCCTTAGGCCCAAGCAGGCACGTTGGTGGGCTGGAAAGGAGGAGGGGCGGCTTCGGGCGCTGGCGATGATGGGGCCGGCGCCCTGCCGGGACTTGGGGGTCCCGGATGCCCCTCCGTGCCGGACCAAGTGGCAGTCCCTCCGGACGTGCCCCATCGCCCGACAGAGGTAGCACTGGGCCTTCCCCATCGAATAATGCACCCGGTAGCGGGCCCCCTGATAGGGGACCAAGAAGGACCCCTTGAGTGCCTCACAGTCACGCGCCACCGGCAGCAGTTGTAAGTGTACCTGCCAGCTGAACGAGAGGACATGACGGAGGGTGGGGTCTTTGCAGCCCAATGGGAGAGGGCCGACCACAGAGATCGGCCTCCCCAGGGTAGAAAGGGCGGGCAACAGGGCAGCATTAGGAAGGAAGGGAGGGACAGAAGTCAGGAGCAGTCGGGCGCCCAGGTCTTCTAGCGGCTCCAGGGAGACGAACACGCCCCCCCACCACCAGGCCCTTCTCCACCACCTCCTAGGCGGCGGCCTCTGATGCTAGGAAGAAGACGACCTTTCCGTACATCTTGGAGGCCGCCACAATGGCCGTGGGCCCCACCACCCTCGCCAACGCCCGCACATAGGTCTCCACGTGGGGCGAGGCGGGCACCAGGAGGCAACCGACGCCGTGCTTCCTGGTCAAGGTGGGGAAGGGGCTCCGGCCGCTATAGATGGTAGCAGAGGTGGTGGTTGGGGGAGATGATGATGCAGCGGCAGGCGGGGGGGGGCCGCCGCCGCCACCTGGGCATATGCCCTGGGGGTTGGGGGAGGGACACCCACAAAGCTGGTGGAGGGAACAGCGGGGAGGGACACCTCAGCCGGTGGCAGGGCCGTGGCAGTAGGGGCAGCCCCCGCCATGGAGGGCCTGGCTTTTTTAACGGGGCCTTTACCCTTCTTTGTGCCCTGGCCCTTCCTGCTGACTGGGGGGGTTCCCCCAGAATCGGAGGGGGCGGGGGACGTGGCAGCAGCGGGGGGGTCACCTCGTTACCTGCCGCTGCCAGCACTCCAGCAGGGGTGGTAGCAAGTGGATCGGCAGCGGCGGTTGAGGTAGAGGCTAGGGGGGGATGATGGTGGGGCGGGTAGAGGAGGGGCAGCAGGGTCTGCCCGAGGGGTCTCACTCTCCTCGTCCCCTGCCATAATAAGGACGGGGGGAGAGCAAACACTGGAGCGGGGGGTAGGGAAGAGGAAAGCAGGTCGACCACTCCTCCCCGCTAGGCTGCAGGCAGGGGAGGAGGGCGCCAAAAAAACAGGGGGTGGATGGGGGGCTATCAAGGGCTAGGGGGTCAGTCACCGACTCAGGGAAGGTTTCCGGCTCCTCTTGTTGCACCAAGGGAGGATATAACAGCATTGGGGGGTGCAGAGAGACAGAATCAAACTAAAATGGGGAGGGGCACAAGCGCATAGGAGGGGACATGGGCGCACGAGGGGAGGGGCTAATCAGGGCAAGGGGACCGCAGGGGGAAGGGAGCAACCAGGCGGGAAATGGGGCAGAGGAACCACGGGGCTAGCTTCAGAGGTTGGGGCGGGTCAAACAAATGCTGCAGAGGGAAAGGACGGGGCAGGCAAACAAACTGGAGCTAGCGAGGGGCTGGGGCAAGGGGGAGGGGCAAAAGGCAGTAAGGGGCAAACGGGTAGGTAACAGGGGCAAAGCTGGGGGCTTGCTGTAGGGGGGAGGGGGTCAGTCCAAAAGGGGGGGCACATGCACCCACGTGCGCTTGCAACAAAAAAGAAAGGCCTTGTAAGTTGGCTGCTGTATCAGGCCCAATGGTGGCAACAGGGCATGGCAAGCCTTGGGGAGCAGCTGAGTCCCAGAGGCAGGAGCCCAAGGCAGATGGTGAGTAGCCAGTGAGGGTGGTGGAGGGGGCAACGGTGGTGGTGGGGGTTGGGGGGGAGGGGACACAGATGGACCAGGGGGCAGGCTCCACGCCACACCCCCTGTGTCTCCACAAACACAGTCTAGATCCCCACCACAAGAGCACAATTCAAAAGGTACTCAGTCTGGGAGGGCCCCCTCTACGGTGGTCTGTAGAATTCCTACACGCTCCCCCACTGGCAGATGGTCCTCTTCTTCTCCTCAGGGCTCCAGCAGCTCCCCAGCAGCAAACGCAGCAGCTCCAGGCGGCAGTCTGGTCGCCAGCAGGAAGGACCCTTCTCAGGTGGAGGTGGTGGTGGTGGCATCCCCAGCAGCAAAAGCAATGGTTGGGGGGTCTCTCCCTCCCCTCCTCTGGGGAGTGGGCCAGCAGGCCCCCCTCAAGGGGCTGTAGCAGCAGCACCCAAGGGTGTGGGTGGGTCTAGCAGCTAGCCAGCAAGCAGGTAGCAGAGAAAGAGGAGGAGCAGCCCCCTCCCTTCAGGCCAGAGGGCTACAGGAGAGTGATCTATTAGTCCCAGGTCAGACAGGGTTTCTGTTCCCTGAGTGGCCAGAGCAGGAGCTGCACTAGAGTGATCAGGAATCTGCTAGAACCAGTTAAGGCAGGCAGGCTAATTAGGACACCTGGAGCCAATTAAGAAGCAGCTTCTAGAATCAATTAAGGCAGGCTAATCAGGGCACCTGGGTTTTAAAAGGAGCTCACTTCAGTTTGTGGTGGGTGTGTGAGGAGCTGGGAGCAAGAGGTGCAAGAAGCTGAGAGTGAGGGTGTGGGTGTGGGTGTGGGTGTGCTGCTGGAGGACTGATGAGCACAAGCGTTATCAGACACCAGGAGGAAGGTCCTGTGATGAGAATAAGGAAGGTGTTTGGAGGAGGCCATGTGGAAGTAGTCCAGGGAGTTGTAGCTGTCATGCAGCTGTTACAGGAAGCACTATAGACAGCTGCAGTCCACAGGGCCCTGGGCTGGAACCCAGAGTAGAGGGCGGGCCTGGGTTCCCCCCAAACCTCCCAGTTGACCTGGACCGTGGGTTCTTCCAGAGAGGAAGGTCTCTGGGCTGTTCCCCAACCCACATGGTGAATCTCTGGGGCAAGAAAATCCGCCAGTAAGTACAGGACCCACCAAGATAGAGGATTCAGAGTAGCAGCTGTGTTAGTCTGTATCCGCAAAAAGAAGAACAGGAGTACTTGTGGCACCTTAGAGACTGTTAGTCTCTAAGGTGCCACAAGTACTCCTGTTCTTTTTGCAAGATAGAGGAGGAACTTTGTCATACTACATAATGGAAAAAACTACTGTATTTCCCTATATATTTAAATTATAGTTTTATTTTTTTCCTCTTTGCTAGATTGTGCCTCCCTAGCATGGTGGCTACTTTCTCATGCAAATAGTCCTAGTGACTTCAGTGAGACTCCTCATATAAGTACACATCAAAAGGAGTAAGGGTTGCACAATCTAAACCAAATGTTATTATTAAATATTCCAATTGCAAGATCAGTCCGGGGCCCCCAATCAGCATGGGGGACCCAATGTGCAAAGTGCTGTACAAATACATAAGAGGATACATTTCCTACCCCAAAGAGCAATGGGAAGCCTTTTGGTCATTGGTCCTACATGAACTGTTTGATCACAGCTGTGCTGATTTTATGTTTCTACATCCATGGCACTTATCTTTTTTCTTCCGGCTGTTATGGAAATATGTGCAATTACGATTTATTTTTCTGGCCATGGTTCTGGTCACCATCAACTTCAAGTTTTTTCTTCTTCCCAGCCTGCGACTTTGGCTTCTCCCAATTATCAGTATGACAAAGTACATGTTTTTGCTGTTAATGCACTGGGACTTAACCGGAGGTAGGGGAAGGCATCACTTAAAAGCAAGAAGAGAAACAATTCATTGTTAAGCCCCAAAGCCCAAAGATTTGAACTGATGTAACTGATTAAAAGTACACATAGCTAGACCCTCTCTGGACGTCCTTTCAGAGAGTCATAGCACTTCAGAACTCAGAAGGGTGAATTTGAGCAATTGAGGGCAATGTCAGTCTCCGTGACATGGTGGGTGTACTGTGAAAATCAGAGCAGTGTAAGGGCAAAAGGTAAGGGATCTGGCTTTATTTTACAGCCAACAATTAATTGATTTCCTGCTATGTGTCTGCCTTCCACCTTTACTCTCATGGCAGAACCAATGCAAGTTAAACTACCTTGCTATTTACATCTTTGATATTACGTGATGGGAAAATGGGCAGTGAACAATATGTACCTCATGCAGCCATTTATGCCACTGTTCAATTTGACCAACAAACTTCATTGGGAGTTGCACTTTAAGTTTGGTTGAGTTAGTCTTTCCCCATGGGCCTGATGCAAAGCCCTTTCAAGTCAGTTAACCTCACTGACTTCAATGGTTTTTGGATCAATTCCTAAAGTAGCACAAAATGTAGGAAAAGCAGGAACTACCCTATGTAAGATAAGAAAGGGAGAGTGACCAACAAGGCTATAAAATCATATCTAGTAGGACATAAGGCACCTACAATGGTAGAAGACTAATGAAAAGGGAAAAGAACAATTAAACAGGTGAAAACATAAAATTGAAAGGAAAGTTGTTAAAGATTCTTTTTCAAGCCAATTGAGCCAATGGGAGGAAAGACAAGGGAGCTAGATATAAATCTAAATACAGTCTGTGGAAAGGAAAGGGGGAGGAAAGGAAATTAAAATGTCCAGCAAAGAACAACATTAAACTAGAGGAAAATGTAAAAAATATGATGAGAAATATAATGGGTGGAAAAAATAAAATCAGTGATGATGAATTGTAGTCTCTTCCATGCAGCTGGTGTGTCATTTAAGTGGAGTACCTGGAGGTCCAAGATATGTCTGCTTGGGCAGAAGTGCATTTCCTAGTGCTGGTAAATATACTCACTCCACTTTCAGTACTGGATGTGTATGGGAAATGTTCAGGAAGTATCAAAGTTCAGCTAATCCTCTGGGGACTTTGATTATATGTCAGTGTATAGGCTCATTTTATTTTCTGTAACTGTTCGCCTGCTCACATAAAGAAAACCCTGATACTCCCACATTTCCCTTCCAGCCAAGACACTCTTCTTTGCACTGCCTTTCTCTATACGTATGACACACATCCTTGACACAACTGCCCTAATGTGGTCTCTCTCCATGTTATAACTCTGATGGGGAGGAGTGGGGATGGGTTTATGGAAGATACTAGTCTCTTTAATCAATGTAAGATTATTATAGAGAGGAATAGCGAGTTCCCTTTTCGCTGTTCAAGCCCTGCACCCTTGGCATTTTCCAAGACACAAGACTTCAGTTCCTTTTGTCTTTCCATCTAACCTTCCTAAATGCAGATTGTCTCAAAAAGCCTGATTCTGCTTAGTGTGAAATATATAGGAGTTTTTCCACTGATTTCAGAAGCAAGTAGGTTTAGACTCTGCTCCTTCAATTCTTACTATTCCAGTTTTGGTTGCTGTTTTTGTCCATTTCCACTCCTGTCTGAGATGTTCTCATTGATATGCAATAGCTCTATGAAGACACTCCGGAAGCTATCAAACACAGTTTATTTACTTCTAGTAGAAAATACTCATAGAAATGGATTACAGCTAAAAAGCTCAATCTCCAGTTACAAAGGTTCCATTTTAAACTTGAGTGCAAAGCACCTTTTTTGTTTTTCAGAAGCGGAGTTTAAGTGGGAGCAGGCCAGCGAAATATTCTCTGATAGCCTGTGAAATTAGTTTTCCTCGATGTGATCTCTTGGTATTCCCACAACTGATTTAGATTCAATAATTCAATTTCTGAGGCCTTCAGATCTGAACCAAATCTGACTGCAGCTGGCTTTGCCCATCACAGTGTCCAGTCAGTCTCTCTGCCTGGCAGGTTTAGCGGCTCATAAATCTGAAGCTTGTTAACACGGTGACTGACCTTGTTCTAATCCACCATTTTGTTGGGGTTTTTTTGGCGTGTCTTTATCCCTTATGCTTTTTAGCTCTGGCTTCTCCCGAATCTGACTCTTTCAGGAAAGTAGTTATAGGAGATTTTTAGTTAACTGCACAAGTACAATTTATTACAATTCTAATGGAGGGCTTGACTTGCCCATTTTAAGGGAGATTATCTTGGCTTCGGGGCTGTCACTGGAGATGATTGAACTGAGGAGCATTATTTACCTATTAGCCTCTCATCCACTGATGGAGGAAAGCTATGTGATGGGAAAATGGGCAGTGGGCAATGTCAGAATCAAGAAGGGGACAGTGCATGTCACATTCTTTGTGAAAGCTATTCCAAAAATCCATTCTCGGTTAATTAGCAAACAATTAAAAAAATTCAGTGGCATGTCCAGAACTGAACACTGATGTGTCCAAAGCTGAACAAAGTGTTCCAGTGCCATCTCACCAGAGCACGAAGAGATCAACTATTAACGGATTTGTCCAATGCACCAAACAAAATAATGCATTTTTCAGGACACCAGAACTATTTGTGAATTCAGGTTGAATTCAGTGAACAGCTTATTTCATCTAAACTGAAATAAAAAATTCTGAAAATGTCAAAACAGTTCATTTTTGAAAACCATCATTACAAATTGACGTTTCACTTTTAAAATGTCGTTTCACTGTGACATTCAAAGTGTTTCATTTGATCTGAATATTTTTTCCATGAAAAAATCAGTTTTGATTAAAAAACTGAAACTTTTTTGGGGGAGGGGGTAGGAGAGGAGAGCGCTTTACCACCAAACTAAAAAAAAAAATTGCTTAGTGTTTTTTTTTTTTTTTTTTTAGTGTTACTGCTTACTAGACTTCCTCCCTACTGAATATCTATATTTTGGATTGATTTTGTCCCAAGAGATCTTAACTGGCAAGGCCACTATCATTTTCTGACCTTATTTCTTCCATTCTCTGTCTTATCTTCCGGGGCCTCTTAATAGGGTTTCTTTGTCCTCGCTGATTTTTGTTACTAATCTCACAGTAATTACATCTTCACATTTCTTTGAACATACAGACTAAGACTGGACATGACAGATCACTGAAGTATTGCACTAGCTACCTCCCCACAACTCAGCATTTTGCAGTGCATTGTTTAGACACATTAGAGCCCAAGTAATCCTTACATGAGTAAACATTCCTCACTGTAAGTAAGTGGTCATGCTGATTTCAGTGGGACTGTCTGTAACTACTCGCAAACATGAGTATAGTGAAGTAGACTCAGGTGCTTTGCTTGGTTTCTTCAGCTATTTTACAGACTATATAACAGTCTTCGTAGCCAAGACAGTTGGAAAATACATCACTCCATAAAGTATAGCGAGGAGAGAAGCCAAGGGCACTATGGAGGCTAAATAAAGATGCAGCCTGTGTTCCATCTGCATGCCAGGGGGCCCTAATACTTTCTCAAGCTACCCCTATAGCACTGCAGCTCCACTGCTCCCCTACTGAGGCTGTGGCTTATAGGCAATAGGCACAAGGTAGCCCTCTATGCTGAGAACATGTGACATTAATAGTTAACAAGTATTATGGCATCCAGCTCTGGCACTTCCTGGCAACTGTTAGGTATATGGGTTATGGGCCTGAGGACTAATCCCATCAGTTAAGAAGCCCAGGAATCCTGTCGGTCATCATGGTTTCAGTAATGCACTCGGCATGTATTAAGGGCATATTTTAATCATGATCATTAGTTCACTGCCGGTGAGAAGACAGGAAAGACATTGTTACATACCACCTCTGCTGTGCTTTGTGGTTGTTGGGGGGAGATGTTACAATGGCTAGACACAAGAACATAGTTCTACATTTTCAAGGCTGGCAAGTGATTTTGGGTGCCTCTGTTTTTGACTGCCGAACTTGAAACTTGTAAAGTAGCCTTATTTTCAGGAAGGATTGAGTGCCTGTTCTCTGAAAATCAGGTTCCATGAAGATGTCTCAAGTTGGACACCCAAAAATAGAGTTGCTCAAAATCATCTAGACTGTTCTGAGTGGTACCAGATGACAGAACAAGGAGTAATGGTCTCATGTTGCAGTGGGAGAGCTTTAGGTTGGATATTAGAAAAAAAAATAAAACTTTTTCACTAAGAGGGTGGTGAAGCACTGGAATGGGTTACCTAGGGAGGTGGTGGAATCTCCTTCTGTCATAACTATAAAGGGAAGGGTAACAGCTATCCTGTGTACAGTACTATAAAATCCCTCCTGGCCAGAGACTCCAAAATCCTTTTACCTGTAAAGGGTTAAGAAGCTCAGGTAACCTGGCTGGCATCTGACCTAAAGGACCAATAAGGAGATAAGATACTTTCAAATCTTGGGGGGGGGGGGAAGGGGGAAGGTTTGTTTGTGTTCTTTGTTTGGTTGTGTGTTCGTTCTCGGGACTGAGAGGGACCAGACATCAATCCAGGTTCTCCACATCTTTCTAAACAAGTCTCTCCTATTTCAAACTTGTAAGTAAATAGCCAGGCAAGGCATGTTAGTTTTCCTTTGTTTTCTCAACTTGTAAATGTACCTTTTACTAGAGTGTTTATCTTTGTTTGCTGTACTTTGAACCTAAGACTAGAGGGGAGTCCTCTGAGCTCTTTAAGTTTGATTACCCTGTAAGGTTAATTTCCATACTGATTTTACAGAGATGATTTTTACCTTTTTCTTTAATTAAAAGCCTTCTTTTTAAGAACCTGATTGATTTTTCCTTGTTTTTAGATCCAAGGGGTTTGGATCTGTATTCACCAGGGAATTGGTGAAAGGTTTCTCCAGGCTACCCAGGGAAGGAAATTAGCCTTGGAATGGTGGCAGCGGACCAGAGCTAAGCTGGTAGTTAAGCTTAGAAGTTTTCATGCAGGCCCCTACATTTGTACCCTAAAGTTCAAAGTGGGGATACAGCCTTGACACCTTCCTTAGAAGTTTTTAAGGTCAGGCTTGATTTAGTTGGGAATTGGTCCTGCTTTGAGCAAGGGGGTTGGACTAGATGACCTCCTGAGGTCCCTTCCAACCCTGATATTCTATGATTCGTACTTTTGAAAAGGTAGCAGGGTAGGACCAATTAGACAACTGTAGGAAATTGGGTACTGGGCACAAACACATCACAGGGATAGCATGTATGGACTATGAACAGGATGGGAAAAAAATATATTGAGGGTCAAATTCATCTGTGCTGCGAAGATCTAATCTAAGAACTTCCACACCATTTTGATTCTGCATTTGGGTGTGTGCAGGTGTGACTACAGATGTCTAGATGGCTCTAGCTTCCTTGCATGCAGCAGCAGGAGTCTGTATGAAAACCGTAAGCACAGTAATAGGACCCAGCTAGGGAGAAGATTGGAGTGTAGCCTCTGGCTCGGCACTGCCCCCATGCCAATGTAACCAACACAACATGCAATTAGCACTAAACAGCTGCAGTTGTTACTCCAGCCCAAGAGAGAAGACGACATAAGGACCCATGCTGTAGTCCTGTTCTCTGGTCCCAAATTAGGGGTGGCTTTTGTCTCCCTGTAATTCAGTCTCCTAGAGCCAGATTATTCAGGTTTCTTAGGGATGACATCAACTTTGCTCTTTTCGTATATGGAGCTTTAAGAATAGTGGCGACTGTCAGGTTCCTGTATCCTTGGGTACATCTATACCATCTACAGCAGCAAGCCTCCTGGCTGGTATTGCCAGACTTGGGCTTGTGCTAGCACTCTGACAATACCTACATGCATAGTGCTTTGAAGTTGTGGGTCAGACTGGAGCTCAGGTGCTGAAGCCAATCGCCCTTCCTATGCTTCAGCACCTAAGCTCCAGCCTGATCCTCTGTTGACCCATGATGGGAGGCTCACTGCTGCAGTCTGTGTGGAAATACCCTTTAAGATCTCTAGATCATTCTGCATGGCAGAGATCAAAATATTTGTCCGATGGAAGCAGCTGGAGAGGGGTGGAGACTGAAGTGTGGTTAAATTTAGTTTCTAAAATAAGGACTTCTCACTGTGCGCGCTCTCATTTGTTTGTCCTCTTGTTCGGCTTTAGTTAAAAATCACTGGGTAAAATCTTGACCCCATTGAAGTCAACAGCAAAACTCACATTGACTTCCATCTGACCAGGATTTTACCCATTAAAAAGGTAAGTTTAGCTTATTGGATTTGTGGAATCCTGGAATATTCAGTAGAGAGGCTAGAACCAAAATTCTGGATCAGCACACCTCTGAATTTTGGGGAGGTGTAGATTCATATACAGGGCCAAATTTACATCTAGACTCTTTCTAGCTAGCTCTGGATCCACAGGCTCCTGAACTTTGTGAGTTTGTGGCTGGAACTTGTAACCAAGTACATTGCTAACTAGAACATGTGGCCTCAGTGTCTTACTAGTGATGTAACTTTTAGAATGTATAATTAATCAATGTTCCATCCTTTTCCAATATGTGCATAAAAAAACCATTCCTCACACTCCATGTACTTTAAAGGGATCGAATTAATATTGACCCACACCATTTTACTTGATGGGTAGATAGAAAAATACCATCTGTTTTTCTTTCCCCTAGTTAAATATACCCTTGCTCATATATTTTTAAATGTTTTTATGCTGAATGTATGGCTTTCAGCATAATTCAGTAAGAAGGAACTCTTAATGTTCAGAGGAATTTACATCATTTGATCTAATCTACCGTATAATTCTATTTGTTGTCTTCCCGCTGATACTTTCTTGGGAATAAATAAAACAAAACCCAACGATCACCACAAAGCAGCAACATTGTGTTCAGCATATCTTTAGTTTCACTTAATGATCAGGAGCAGTTCAGGAGGTTAAAAAAAAAAAAATAGTCCAACTGACAAGTTAGATTACAATTCTGAACAAAAAATAGGACTAAGGCTTGGTTCAGTAAGGTACTTAAGTACATGCTACACTTGAAGCACAAGAGGTTCCACTGGAAGTCAATGAGGCTATCATGTACTTAACGTTGTGCATATCCTTAACTATTGTGCTGAATCTGGGCCTAAAAATGTACTCCGTCACAGGAAAGAAACTCCACGTTTATCAGACAATAGATCTAACCCATGATGGAGAGGAAAATGGGCTTGACCAAGGGAATCTTTCCATTGGACCCGATACAAAGCAAATGCAAGTTAATGTCCTCTTCCTTCTTAGTAAGCCATATCCCTGGAAAGTTTTTTAATGACATAGGATGCATTTAAAAATAAACTCCATTTTTAGATTACCTAAAGAATTGATTGCAATTTAAAGACAAGTTATTCTGCTCATACTTTTTTTGTTTCCATTTTATATACTGTGGACCTGGAGGTGCTCTAGAATAGATATAACATTTAAGATGTGGCAGAACATTCTGAGAGGAGCATAATATTAAAGTTTTCTCCTGCATCACAGATTACATTAACCGAAGAAACTTAAACTACATCTACTCATCAAATGGTGGTGAAAAAAGTAGGGCTTAAAAAACAAACAAAAAAAAAACGGAATTCTTTCCTTGAAACAAAGACCCTTCATTTAATTGGTCTATAAGCAGTTTGGAAATCTGTATTTTTGTCCTGGGTGGAGCTAGGCAAAATGGCTCCTCCCACTTCAGTGAGCTTTCAGTTGAAGTAGAAATAAGATCTCAGAAATTTCACTCTTACCTTCTCGTGAAGAATTTTGATTCCTTTTATCTGAGAGAGTATGGATCTAATTTGTATGGACAATTGTGGCAGTTTCAAGCAGAGAGGGATGAGGTGGTCTCAAACACTAGAAGAAGCAATTTAAAACTACTATCTTGTACATACTGATGGGTTCTGAATTAGTTGTAACCTCTCAGGAAAGTGAGACAGCAACCTAGGGATATTTAAAGATGATATTGGCAAAATGCCCATCAGTAGTAAGAGAGGCAATATGTTGTATTAAGAAGTTATTCGAATCTATGAAAAATATAGGGTCATTGTATGGACTGACGGTGTCACAACCTTCAATATGGATTTCAGTTTTGGTTAACTCCTCTCAGAAAACATTTCAGAACTTACAGTTCACTAAAGGGGACAAAGTTTGAGGTATAAGTAAGAGCTTTTATTTAGAGAGAGAGAGTAAGTTATTTAATTTGAATAGAAGTGGAAAAGAGACAGACAATAGAGGTGTATAAAAAGAGGTTATGTGAAGGCTATTTGGACATTCCTATTTACCTTGATTGACAAGAGATTCTATCAAATTAAAATATATACAAAGAAATTTTAACGCACACACTGAACTGTGGAACTAGCTGCCTAAAGTATTGAGCTTAATAAAAGTTCAGAGGATGAGATGTTTAAGGCCATTTTCATAGTGGACTCCACCAAACCTCCATGTACATATGCATGTGCATCTTTTGTCATGGAATCACATGCCTGCACAAAAAATGATAGCGTTTGAATGTGCAAAATCCATTGGCACTTGATTAGATATGAGATTTGTGCATACAAAGTCTGTTTTGCATCCATGCGGTTGGCACAATTTTGTGGCAAAAACTACGCACAAGGGTAACAGCTCAGTCAGAAATAGATGCACACACAGACTATGTATTGGAAAATTGAAATGTATTGAAAAACTGTATAAGGAGAGCACTTTTCATTATACTAGTTAGGATAAGTGTTACTAAATTTATAAGATTTACCAGTCTTGTTTCAGGTCATAAAATACACAGTTGGAATTTAAGAAATAAGGCCCTAAGTATTTCCTCTTGCTGTTTTTAGTGTTGGACATTCAGGTAAGTGCATTAATGAAAGGGGGGTGTGTGCGCAGGAGAAGAAATGCCACCTTTCTCTGATGCATTTAGTACTTGTCATTACCACATACAGAATACACAGCTAATGCATATGGACCAGAATAATTGTTGCTCTATTCACACCTTCACTGGTCCCTTGATTTCACTCTTTAGCTCTTCTAACCTGGCATTTTAGCCACTATACTCTTTTAGGTTTCTTTAAAAAAAAAGCTTTTAAATTCTGACTTTTACTGTATATAAAACTAACATTACATCAGGAATAGTTCCCTTAATGCAGCATCCGTAACCATGGCTGTACAGTTTTATACTATGCAATATTTTTATGCTGCTAAAAAAGCATTATTTTCCAAGCTCAGGAAGTGGCATAATTCCAAAAAATACAGGGCCCATGCCTGTATAATTGAAGTCACTAGCCATAAATAAATAAATTTAAATTAAAACAAACCATGATGAACTTCAGCGGCACAGAGTAAGGCTCATATTCAGTAATATTCTTACCCTTTAATGTTCTTTGCAACTCCCAGTTAATTTTTCACATTTGGAAGTGGATTGTTCTTGCTATTCCTACCTCAATTAAGAGGGCTAGATTGCGTATGCACTTTAGGCTGTGCCTAATCTAAGTGCAGTCAACCCCTGTGATTGCAGTGTAGTGCTACTCCCTCTCATACCCACTCACAGCTTCCGTTCATAGTTGGGGTGCAGTGCCACAACCTTGCACATGCTGCTGAAGGACATGGAGTTTGTCCTTGTGTTGAAGCACATTAGAAATACAAGGAATTCAGTAATAAATTGTGCCCTATCAGTTCATACTAACTTCCAGGGTAAGAGTCCTATTGACACACACAGACAGTCTGTCATGGGCAGTGATTCAGGAGATATAGTCAAAACAAGCAAATGAGATGAATACAAATAACTGTACCATATTCTATTACAGACATGAGGTCATTAAGTAACAGAAGGCTGGGGAGGCCCTTTGAGACCAAAGAATTAAAGGGAGCCTGGGGTGCTTTGCACAGATGAGGGATAGGGAAGAATACAGTTGATCCCTTATTCAAAATGTTTCAGTCTTACAAAATTTCATGCCTGACAAAGTACTGAGGTGGTGCTATTTATAAAGAATTTTGAGAGCCATTATTAGTACCCTGTATCAGTGCAGACTCACCCCTGCGGCGCCTCCTGCTGGTAGTCTCCTGGAATTAGCTCTGCCAGCCTTGGAGCGCCCTCTGCAGGCTGGTGATCTGCCTTGCCTGCTGGCTCTGTGTCCCTCCCAAACCCTGGTGCCCTTTTATCTGGGGGGCTTCCCCCTGACAGAACCCCCACAGTTCTAGGTCTCCCTATCCCAGGGGAACCCCCACCCACTAACCTCACCATAGTATAAGGCTACTGCCAGTCACCAACTAGCCCCCGCACCCTGGGGCAGACTGCAGTATCAGCCACTCATCACAGGCAAGATTGGGCTTGGACCTGCTGCCTTTGCCTACCCCTGGGCTGCCCTCTGCAACCCCCAGTACCTATTAGACCAATGCTAGGCCACAGCCTGGGGCTTTCCAGCCTGGAGCTCCCCAGCTCCTCTGCCTTTCCCCAGCCCTGCTCCGCTCCGGTACCCTGTCTCTATCTCCCTGCAGCCAGGCCCGTCTCCCTCTGAACACAAACAGAGACTGTCTGCTTGAGCTCCTGGCTCTAGCCTTTATAGGGCCAGCTGGGCCCTGATTGGGGCGTGGCCCCAGCTGAGCCTGCTTCCTCCCAATCAGCCCAGGCCTCTTGCCCTTCCACAGCCCTCCTCCAGGGCTGTTTTAAATCCCTCAGGGCTGTAGCGGGTAACCACCCAGCTACACACCCAGAATAGTAATAAACACAGCTCTATCTGGGTCTAAGTGAGAGTGCATCAAGTGTATGGCTCCTATCCTTGAAAAGGACAACATATTTAACAAAACAATAGCTATTACAGATTAATATGCCCAAACAGATTTGTAAATATGATTTTACAGCTAAAAAAGAAGTTAAGGAACTGATTGATTATCAGGGAGATGCCTTAATCATGTGCAAAAACACGCTGAGAATAAGTCATTAAGGAGGATGTGTTTTGACGTATACTTTTTCTTGCCACATTGTTGATGCTTCTTTCCAAATGCTGGAGCAAACAGGATATCCTTCAGGCAGTGGGTATGACCTAATGCATCTTCTGCCAGTGTTTTGAGACCCAATTTTACTTCTTGAGATGTTGTCTGCTGAATTCATTGCCTCATACACTTTTAGCTAACAGGACACACATCATTCCCCATACACTCAGCCTACAGGCGTGGAATTGGCAGAGCTCATCCAACATCCCAAAGTCTATCCAGCATAGACTGTTTTGCTAAGAATGCTTTTTCACAGTCTGCTTGATGGGCAATGATGCACAATTTCACAATCTAAATTGAACAAACTCACAAGGGAAGGCTAGTTGGTGTAATCAGGCAAAAAATTGGTCAGTTTCTCGCTTGGTTCTTGTCTCTCTTGCCTGAGCAAGTGTTTCTTACACCATATTTTTTTTTAAATATATCGCCCACCAGAAAACTCAGGACTTTGCCAAGAGGATCTTCATCCTGGTCAGGTGTTTTGTTAAGCAGTGAATCATAAAGGTCATTTACCACCTCAACATCATAAAGTGCAAATTGTCTTTTTGGATTCTCAGTGCATCAAACAGATTTCTGGATCTGCTTGTTCTTTTGGCCATCGCTAAGCAACAGCTGCACCTGCAAGGATAAAAAACTCTGGGAATATACATAATGCAAATACCATGCTGCATTGTTGGCTATTTAATTCCTCATTATTCTCCTACTTGTGTTTTATGGTTTTCTTTCACTCTTACTGCATTCCCTTTTTAATTATATGTCCCTGTTTTACCATGGCTTTTGAGATGTTCCCCTTTAATTGCTTCCAATAGTTTGAGTCTATATACAACTGCCCACATCGCAGATGGTTGCCACACAATTATCCTCAGCAAGGAAGGGTCCCACATTTGCAGCTCTTTAGTTGCAGTATGCAGAGAGATATTTTAATGGTGAACATAAGGAAATGGCAACAGAGGGTCCTGTGGCACCTTTGAGACTAACAGAAGTACTGGGAGCATAAGCTTTCGTGGGTAAGAACCTCACTTCTTCAGATGCAAGGGAGGTTCTTACCCACGAAAGCTTATGCTCCCAGTACTTCTGTTAGTCTCAAAGGTGCCACAGGACCCTCTGTTGCTTTTTACAGATTCAGACTAACACGGCTACCCCTCTGATAAGGAAATGGAGTACTCTCATCTACTAGTGGTCTGAGGCAACTTTTTCCTCTGATATGGTGCTGTCTTACTGCAGATTTGTTGCACTTCTTATGGTGGTTTGTTTCTGCTTAATATTTTATTCCATGCTCTTTTATGTTGGCTTTCAGTTTTTCCCTTTTCTCAGCAGAGGTTCAATAGTCTCACCACCAGGTACAGTGTCTTGTGGAAGTAAATCTTGGCAAGTGTACAGATGCAAGCTTAATGCTTTTAAAAATTAGACTTCAAGAGCCTACTCCACATCAACATCCAGCAGTGCAATGGTTCTCAGAGTACAATACTAGGGTAGACTTCAAATGACATTATAGTGCAACAGTACCTATCCTTCTGTCTTACTCCAGGAGGAGAGGAAGATGTGCCAGTGGTTAGGGCACTAGCTTGTGGCACCGGAAAACACAAGGTCAATTTCCTGCTCTTCCAGGCTTCCTGTGAGACCTTGGGCAAGTTACTCAGTCTCTCTGTGAGACACTACCCTGCTTGCAAGGTGTTCAGATAGAATACTAGGTAATGAGGATGGATAAAGTGAATCAAATACCAAACTTCCTTGGCCACTGAAGTTTGAATGATAAACCTAATAAGATTTAAAAAAATAAAAAGAACCAACTCTTGCGCCTTTCCTGCTTCTGGTTTCTCTGATGCAACAGTTTGGATTTGGCTTTTTCCACTAGCAAGTGTATAAATGTCACAGAGTTTCTTCCATTTTGAAAGATTCCAGCACTCCGAGATATCGTCTGAATTGGGAGCTGGCAGGAACCCATATAAAGACTTTCTAAAACTGTTTTTATGTTTTGTTTAAGTGCGACAGCTGTGTACAAATATATTGACAATCACTGCACTATAACGGAGTGGGGGGGGGGGCTAATATTGTGTGAACCTCCTGGCGCTGTGTGTGTTACTGAAGTCCTTTTCCACTCTTGGCATCTCCTGTAGGTTGTTAACCATGGTCGGGGTGGGGTGCGGGGGAGAAGTCTTCAGTAGTGTGGCTTTCTGGCCAGGTCACAATTAAAATGATTGCCTTCTGGGTTCATCAGGGTCTTCAGGCTTGGCTGTGGGCTCTTTAAATTAATCTTTTCATTTGGGCTTCCAAATGAGCCTTGTCCACTTCTTCTTGGGGTTTACACCACTTCGCTGGTGGGAGAACACTTGCCCGTGAACTACTCCAGGTTCCAACCCAGGGACCCTAAAAGCAGCCGCCATGTACTATTTAACTTTAGTCTTCAGCAGCTATTTCCCTGGCCTTCTTCCCACCTGGCCCCTTTTATCTTCACTCCTTACCTCAGAGTTAAAGTTCTCAGTGCTAGCACACTTGCGCTCTACCCCGCCTCAGCTCCAGCCAGAACCAAACTCTGGTTATACCTCAAGCTCCTGTGGCCAGAGAGGAGCATCATTCCTTGATCCTCTGGGCCCAGCCAGGAACTGACCTGCTAAGGCCCTGCAGCTCCTTTTAACTGAGCCTGCTGGGCTCTTGATTAGCAGCTTTCCTGGGGCTGTGGTAGGACTACAGGGCCTCCAAAAGGGGCCACAAAGGGGTTGGCACACATCATTCACAATGAGATGTTAGAAGGGTGTTTATATGCAATTGAGCTACTATAGGGGTCATTTACGTTCTGTGCCTGATCTGAAGTTCATCTCACATATTTGGGTAGAATAATTTGCATTTGTTGGGTGGTGTGTTCAAACAGTCCCCATTTTGGCCAATTTTTTCCTTAAAGCCACCTGTTACCGGAGCATTTCCATACAAAGACAGATACATGGAGTGCACCTAAGGTGGGAGCAGCACCCAGATTTATTGTGCATAATAAGTGTTTCACTCTCTGATATAGGGCATCCAAAATTAGTTCCACTGCTGAAAAGAAACTGATCTTGACAATGCAGCAAAGTATTTCCCCTACTGTTGAAATACTACATTTCTTTTTAACTTCCTAGAAACCATACCTGCATAGACTCCTCTGGATAATGGAAAATAATAATAAATCAGGTCACAAATCTCAAGCGAGTACTACTTTTCTATGCTTCTAATTAGCTTTTGAAGATGTACAGAAAGACAAAGTCCAAGGTGTGAATCTTTACAGTTGCTGTAAGTTGAGTATGCCTCTCAAAGTGGCTTTCCCAGTTCATAATCTTCACAGTGTTGCAAGGCTGCCATACTTCTGAACAAATAAATGATACCAATGTTATTCTTAACCTAACATGCATGTTCTTATTGTTGTATCATGCCATTCTGAAACTATGCATTGGTGTTTGAAATATTTTACATTTCATGACTCAGCTTCAATATGTATCTGCAATTTTCTAGTTAAGAAGAGTTTCCTCATCAAATGGAACATGAAAGATTGTGAGGAGTCATTTACTTTATTTTTACTAATCATTCATTAGTATTTTGTGCTGTATACTTGTCAAAATGTATTTTTCCCCTTTGCATATCCATGCAGTTGATTCATAACTTCTTCCTTTTTAAAAATTCTTTAGATGTTTTACTAACATTTTTTCACTCACTATGTTAGGGAAAATTAGTTCTTTTGTTGCAAATATGCTTGCTTCTAGTGAAATCTTTTCTGATTCTTTTGTTCTTACCATGGCAGAAATGTTCCTCATAATAAATTAATTTTTCATTTAGTTATTAGAGTTCATTCTTTTTGTGAAAGTAAAAGTTGGAACTTGATAAGAAACCAAAGTCTGCCTTCAATAATATAATAAGAAAATGTGTTACGAATACAAATGCTTCTTTAAAAAAAAATGTGAACAAGAATACTTTGCATTTTGTAAATTATAAGAAAAAGGTTGCATAGTGATTGGTGATAAAAGACCAATATTCTGGAGACATATACCCATGGGCACGAACAATGGTGGGATAGAATTAATCAGACCATAGGGAGTTACAAGGACAGTATGCAATAGGAGACTTTTGTTACTGATTGACCTTGAACATCAAGCAGATATAAGGCAAACTGTTCACTTAACTCGTGGACTCTGGTGGGGGAAAAAAAAATCCAAACCCTCCGAACATCAAGCTCACAAACTTATTGCTGTGTGGAAGAACTACAGCCTAATGTTTTGCCCGAATGCATCCTGCATTTGCAACTGAAGAGCAAATGCTATTCTTCCTTGAAGATTTATTCAGTTTCTTAATATATCCAAACCAGACAGAAGAACAGAAAGTAATTTCAGAATAAAACTCACCAGGCCAAATCCTGCTGTGTTACATTCACCCATGTCTGAAGTTGCTCCGCTAGAATCAAATCTAGCAACGTGAGTGCATTGGTGAAACTAAGAATTTGGCTCAAATGGAAGACTACAAGCAACAATTCTGTGCAGCAAACACCATTATTTGTAGTAGAGTCAGAATTATGAGATGAAAGAGGAATATTAGGTCACCCACTCTCATTGCCCTGCCAATACAAAAGGTTTCCTACAGTACATATTCCAGCGTTTTGTCCAGCCTCATATTAAAAATCCCAAGGAACAGGGCTTCCATTCATTCACATGTGATATGTTCCTGCTGCTGTTAACATTGTGTCCCTGAAAGTAATCCTGACAGAACACCACCACACCATGAATTCTGCTTGCCCACATGAGAAAGCTAGTAAGGCAACAAACACCACATAATCTAAGACCAAAGAGAAATATTTCATAACACAAATCAAAAAGGTAGATCCTTGGTCCTATATTAGATTTATTGTTATGTCATTGGACATATCCAACCGAATTTCACCACTCTCTTACTCCTGTGACATTTGAGTGTTATCTTTGTTCATTAGTTGCTGGGTAGTGGGCTTTGTATTGTGCTAAGATGAGACGAGGACCTTATTGCCCTCAAGGACTTTGTAACTAAAAGGCTGCATACTTCACATTGCATAGAGCCCAAAGAAAGGGAGCTCCATCCCCTTTGAGGCAGTAAAATGCCTCTCTGATGTATAGGGGAAGGATGCCCACAGCTACATCCTTCAGCGCCTGCAGCATACTGTCCCTACACGTTGATCCTATTCAGCTGGCTAGTGGCTCAATAACCTATGTCCTCAAGACTCTGTGGATTCAAGCCTGTTTAGGGGGCAGGGAGGGAATAATATCATATATAATAATAATAATTATATTACCAAGACTGTTCTCCATTTTATCTCTGTAACTGTTTGAATGATAGCACTGCTCATTATCAGTAAGTGTCTTTCAACCCATGCAGCCTGCTGACCATCACATTAGCTCAACAGGATTTTTCATCTTAATGGGAAATCCTCAGTCTTGTGAAGAGATGAGAAAAGCAAGCAGCTTCTTCTACAGTGTCCAAGACTGTGACAGATGTGTTTATTTCTGTGCTTGTTTCATTCAGTGGAGAGATGCTACCATAAACAGGATTTCTGCTACTGGATACATGCTGTATTACCAAAATCCTTTTGTAAATCTCTGCAAACAACTTCTCCAATATAAGTATTTTAAAATCCTACCTCTACCCCTAAATAGAACATGTGGGTCTGGAAATTATTAAGGAAAGGTTAAAACAGATTTAAATGCACTAAAAAGCACTATAATGATTAGCAGAAGTGAATGGTTTGCAAAAAAAATAAGAGTCCAGCAGTTTGGATGAATATTATGAACAAATATATTTATAACACTTATCCAAGAAATCATCAACTCGAACTTAGACAACACTTTTTAGAGAGATGGATTTTTCACAAGAGCATTGCTGCATTTCACTAACAACATTTATTATTCTACATCCAAACCAACTTCTGGGCACAAACCCATATCCTCTCTCATTATACACAAAAGTTAGGGTGATCATCACTGCATTTTCATGTGCAGTTTTTCTGGACACGTTACAAAAGGTATACAGAAGTCATTGGTTAACCCATGTACTGAGCCATGACAGGGAAAACTAATCAAATTGTAGTATTCACAGCAATGAGGATACAGGTTAGAAAAGTAGCTCAAAAATGTGTAAATCACAAAGAGTTCATCTATCACTCATGGAAATAATGCTCATGTTATACTGTTCACTTTCATCTACAGATCATTCTTTCGGGGCTGGTGTTAGAGACAGGGCCGGCTCCAGCATTTCTGCCGCCCCAAGCGCAAAAAAAAAAAAAGCTGCAATCGCGATTGGCGGTGGCAATTGGAAAAAAAAAAAGCCGCAACTGGCGGTGGCAGTTTAGCAGCAGGTCCTTCGCTCCTAGAGGGAGTGAGGGACCTGCCGCCTCCGAATTGCTGCAGGTGCCGCCCCTCTCCCTTGGCTGCCCCAAGCACGTGCTTGTTAAGCTGGTGCCTGGAGCCGGCCCTTGTTAGAGAGCTTATTCCTTCACTCTCCCACTTCACTCTCCCTCCTTCTCACATGAGCAGAGAGCAACAATACCCGAAGTCCGAAGGTGCAAACAACTTGATGTTTATTGGGGTGAACTTCCAGCAAGCTTAAATCCAAGTTCCTTTTTCCTTATTTTCGAATCCCAACTTACTTCCTGTTTGCCCCTAATTTACATAGTAATATTCTTAGCTATACCTTAACCAATCGTTCTACTAAAATTTACCTAACCAATCCTAACATATTGTAACATGATTAGCCAACCAATTATATCCCACCACCTTAATTAGTTTACACCCAGCAAAATTAATTATACAGCAGACAAAAACAATCACAGAACCAGACAAAGACCATGCAAATAAACATAGCAAAGTGGGAACGATAATGACAAAACAATACAGAAGTGAGGATTGCACAATTACATCTATACAGACATAAGGGTTTCCCAGCTGTGTCTATTGATGAGTGAGTTCTTACCAGACAGAAAACTATCAAACTAAATTTCCTTTTACATTTTCTAGGCTCTTCCCTTTCTCTGGAGGTGATAGATCGGATCACCTTCCTAACAGCCCCAGATTGTCTTATTTCAATGTGACTGGTTTGGGATGTGAGGATGTGACCATTCGCTTCCCAGCATATGGCTGCCTCTGCTGCTTAGCCCAAGGCCTTAGCCTAAGAACAGGGCCTCAGACTGTCCCAGGGAGAGAAGGCCCTTACACAGATTCTTTCTTTTATACCTCTGTAACTAGCTACATGATAAACATAGACCTAAATTCTTAAAGTATAGGCCTTTACAGACAGGTGTGAATATCTGTATCCTAACAGCTGGATCCACCAAGAGACATTAGTATTACAACATTCAGTGTTGCACTGCCTACATTTCAGGTGCCATGTCACTGAGTGGAAAACACAGTCCTGATTTACCTGCCTAGATGCCTTATACAATGCATGGCAAAAATTAGTCGCCTAAAAATAGGATTCATAAAAGCAGGCAAATTGAGTGGTGGTGTATTAAGTTAGACGGAATAAACAGTCCAAAAGTGTTAACAAAGCCCAGTCATAGTCCAACATTAAACAAGCGCTTGGGTTTTGTATACAGAGACCTCAGCCTGCTTAGTAATATGGCAAACACACCATGAGCAATCCTTTTAAACCTTTCATTAAAGATACATAAAAGAAGGAAACACAGTTACAACATTTGAAAAGTAAAGTAAAAATGAAAGCCTTACTTAATACAACATTTCTTGTTCCCTTTTCCCTTTAGCTGAAGAGAGTTTTACAAGGAAGAACACCCTTGTTTGACAGTCTCCCAAATGCTATCAAAGATGGTAATATCAGTCCTTTTGGGTAAAAGAGAAGAGGTTACTTGAGACGGGCTGAAGCTGTTGTTGTTAGTCTGATCCCAGGTCATCCCAGGTGGTGTTTGGGATTCATCTGGAACTGGTAGAGGTGATGACGTCCTCTGGTTCCCTGTCTCTGGCCTGGTCAGGCCAGCTTTTAGGATTAGGATGAAGGTGGTCTGGAGTCCCAGCAAATGATGGTGATGCTTGTTTCAGTAGCTTCCATCTGTTCTATCTTTTCCCCCAAAAGATGGAACGGACCCAAAAAGGGAGTGATAGCTGGAATAGCACATCCCCTTATCATTTGTCCAGTAGATAGGCTTTATATGCATTCATTTAGTTCATTAATTTCTAGTTCCACATTTTCACCAAGCACAATTTGGCCTTTTTGTTTAGATTAATTCAGTCTGTCTCCAGTTTATACCTTTTCTCATCAACATTTCTTCTAGATTGCAACACTTTATGAACTTTCACATACTTTACACTTCAGTTTACAGTTACAGTAAATTTGTAGACCCAATTATCACAACCATGGGGAGCCACCTAAGCTAGCCAATAGAGGAGAAGGGAGTGGCCTAAGCCCTGTCTTTCAGGGAGGTAGGTGCCTAAATCCAGGCTGGAGAAAGAAACCACTCTCTGCCTGGGGTTTTCAGCCATGAACCTCCTCTTGGAGTTAGGCTCCAAAACTATTTTTGTAAAAGAAACACTAGAGGAAGAGATGATAGTGCGATTGTCCTTAGTTTGTAACTTTTAGCCCAGTGATTAGCAAAATGAAGACCCGGGTTCAATTTCCCCCTCTGCCTGATGTGGAGGAGAGATTTGTACTTGGGTCTTCACCATCCCAAGTGTGAGCCCTAACCTGTGTGGCATTGGTATTCTGGTACAAGTTTCTCTCCATCTCTCCTGTCAAAGCAGTTCCATTTTTGTATAAAAATACTTGAATAGGGATTGAGCCACAGAAGGTGTGAGCATAACTCTATAGATAGTGGTTAAGGCACTCGGGTTGTAGAAAACCAAGGTGAAGTCCCCCTACTTCTCTGATTAATTTACACATAGCGGAACAGCTTCAGCAGGACAGACTGATTAAGAGCTGTCTCAGAATGTCATGTACCCAGCGGTTAAGGAACTCTCCTTGGAGATAAGAGGCTCAAATTCAAATCCCAGCTCTACATCAAGCAGAGGGGGGAACTGAACCTGTGTCTTCTGTGTCCCAGGTGAGTGTGCGAACCACTGGGCTAAAAGTTATAGAGGAGACAGCTCTTCCTCTGGCCTTTTTGTGTGAGGTTAGCCTGGTCTGAAAATGCTTAGCGACTGGGGAAGATAGAATACCTAGTTTGAGAATCCTGGTGGAGTTTGAGCATAAGACAAGCACCCAAGCACCAAAAGTAAGGTGGCCATGCACATGCTCACTGGCAGAAATTAGGCACACAGGGGACTTGAACAGTTAGGCAGCAGCTGAGCAAAGGTTGAGGATCACAGGAGCACCTAAATCCATTGGCTGGAGACAGGTAAAAAGATTTGTTCCACTGAGAAGGTTATAGTGACGATAACATTTTCTTATACAAGTTTAGTTGACTAATTTTGTTTGGAATTGGCACATCGATGCTTTTAAGTATGAAGCTGGAGAACAGCCCATTTGATTATGGGATTTGGAACCCAAAGGTGGCAAAATGGCAATTTGTTCTCAGAATTACAGGATAAGCAATAGGTAAACCATTCAATTAGACCAAATTGAGTTGGTTTCAGCTTCTAGCTTATTTCTGATTAAATATTCTTTCACGTGTGGAGCAGAGGCGTTGGGTTTTGTTTTTAAAAATAATTGAAACTGCAATCTCCTGGACATTCTTTTCTTAAATTGGTAGCTGGTCCCTTGTCAAACCAGGCATATTTTTTCCATCCCTAAACAACCTTCAGATACTGTATATTGAACCTTTTTGTTATTTCTTAAAATCTCTGATGTCTCTTATCCCCTATGAGAAGCTGCAGCCTTTTCTGTTATTAACTTGAGTCTTCACATTTACTGCATTCATTCTTCTCACCTAGCTTCTGAGAAAAAGCTTTAGATATTGAAAGCTGTTATTGTACAGATTCCCAGCTTCCAGTAATGCCACAGGAGTACCCCAGAATATTGTCATATCAACTCCTGGGGCTTGGGTTAAGAGTTTATAAAATCTATTACATTTTAATGTTGATAAACTTGTTTATTTTTTTATCCAAACCATTTTTGCCATAGTTATTCTTTGCACAAGTATTAATAGAAAATATAACCCATTTTCTATTATGTTTGACTTTTACTTTTGCAACTTTATAAGTTCTTCATTCATGCAAATGTTTTTTAGATTCATGTTTGAAATATGTAACTTCTCATACATCCGTTGGTGGCAATTCCTGGTTGTCAAACACAAACCCAAGATTCTGGGACAAAGTGGAGTGTTATGCATTTTTAAAGAGTTAACATGCTTTTGTTTGAGGAAGTGGTGTTATCTAGTGGTCAGTGCAGAGGGGCTGGAAGTCAAAACTCCTGGGATCATTAAGAATGCTACTTTTCCATTGTGTGACCTTAGTCAAATCACATTCAGTCATCTACAAGCCTGAGAATATACTTCCTCTCTCATATAGTATTGCAAGGTTAAATTAGCATCAGGAAAGAGCTTTGAGATCTTTTCAGATCTCTACATTTTTTTTTTCCTCTAGGGAAAAATTCTTTAGAGCAGATGGGTTTTTTGGCTACATCACACTTGGACATGAGCAACCAATGAAATTTCAAGACCCTGCAGCGGACTGGAGACCTACAAGATAGGAAACATAGAGTTGGTGCGTGCACACCATGTGCAGAAGATTAAGTTTGGGCTTACATTTAAAAAACAAACCAGAGAAAAGGACCACAATAAGTAAAGTTTGATCACCGAGCAGGAACATTGGGGGTGATCACAGGGCCAACATTTTGCCATTTTTACTAGTGCAAAGTTTGCAAACGTTTCCCTAGTGTACGGCTGCTACTCTGAAATGTATAGTTTAGATAGCAAAATAGTATATTTTGCCTAACTCTGAATTCTGTTCCAGCAGACGCCCAGTTATACTGCAACATCAGGGGTGATAGAGTCTGAAATGCATTAGGTGAGTTTAGTGGGAAAAATTTCGTAACATGTGTCTAGCTTACATACATGCTATGATCATTGATTAATCCCTCATTCTTCTGAACATTAAATTCAATCAAGAAGAATAAAGCCAGGTTATAAACTCTTCATAGTTGGGACTGCAAGTTTTATAGTGCCTAACACAATAGGCCTTTAATCCTGATTGGGCTCTAAAATAAGAAACAATTGTTAATAGAACTAAACCTGTCTTGATTTTATTTTTATGGGGCACCGAAATGCTGAAACTGGCTAAGCATTTTTTGTTGCGTTTATCTCAAAGATAGTGTCCATAAAATATAAATAAAGCTAGAAACCAAAGGCAGTGTTCACTCCAGGGAAATCATATTACAAGTCTCTTCCTAAAGTAAAATTTAATGGGTAGGTTATTATAACTCCCTCAAAAGGTATTTACAGGAGACATATTGACAGAGCCTTAGCTATATAGAAAGTGACAGGCGGAAGCAATGTGAGACTTTCTATCAGTTATATTTTGAGATGTTAGGGATAGAGTGCTAGGAAATTACTTCACCAATGCCGTATGTGAAAGAATTCTCAAAATAAGTCCAGTGAGAGGGGTTTTTCGTTTGTGTTTTTGTCTTTAAATTCACATCTAATTGTCCATTTACTACCATTATTCTACTTGTCTGGTCTCCAGTAGAGAACTGATGGTCATCAGAAAGAAATCTTCCCCAGTTACCCATGAATGATATCCTTAGTGTTAATAAATTCACTCCCTGACTAGAGAGGGAGTAGTTCTCTCATGAAGCATATATTTTAATTGAATTAAACTTTCATTTAGGAACTACCATATTTAATGTATCTTAACAGCTCACTATTACAGGCTTGACAGATATAAGAATCCCCCTAGCTTAAAATGCAAGACAGATATATTAATACAAAGAGAAACTAAATTGGGGGAGCTGGGTGGAAGGTAGGAGGGGGAGGAAATGGAGAGTCTAGAAGCCAGATCCTCAGCTGGTGTAAATTGGTGTAGCTTCATGTTAGTAAATATTAACTCTTTTAATCCTTTTCTTTCTATATATTTGATTAATTTATATATTAGCTATTCCTTAGAATCTTTATGATATTAACAAAGAGCATGTTCAATTCTAAGGCTGAGAACACTTGACTGATAAATACCCCTACTCAGGAGTTCTCTGTGTTAGACTATCTATCTAATAATCAGTGGCACCCCTGTCTATTAACTCCAGATAGTTTGAGAAACCATCCCCTTTATATAATGTTTACATAAGCATATATAAACCTGCAAAACTGATAAGAGATGATTGTTACAGCAGATAGGGAAGAAAGACCCACTGTAAGACATTCTCTTGAAGAATTGTTAGACCTCTCAGCTGTAAATAATTATGCCTTCACACATAATTCATGCAACCTGAGAATGTACAGACATGACATCAGAACATGTTTCTTTTGACAAAGAGGGTTTTCTTTGTTTAACCCCCTCCCCCCAATATAACGACACTGTTGTTGGAACTTAGGGAATCAAACTGGCATCCCTCCAGTTACACTGAAGAGAGACAGTGAGAGAGTCTGTCTTGGGAGACAGACCTGTCCTCGCTTACAGATAACCCCCCCAACCTGAAGCAAATACTCACCAGCAACCACACGCCACTGAACAAAAACACTGACCCAGGAAACTATCCTAGCAACAAAGCCCGATGCAACTCTGTCCACATATCTATTCAAGTGACATCATCATAGGACCTAATCACATCAGCCATGCCATCAGGGCTTCGTTCACCTGCACATCTACCAATGTGATATATGCCATCATGTGCCAGCAATATCCCTCTGCCATATACGTTGGCCAAACCGGACAATCTCTACACAAAAGAATAAATGGACACAAATCTGACATCAGGAAACATAACATTCAAAAACCAGTAGGAGAACACTTTAACCTGGCTGGTCACTCAGTAACAGAACTGAGGGTGGCAATTTTGCAACAGAAAAGCTTCAAAAACAGGCTTGGTCTACACTACCCCCCTAATTCGAACTAAGGTACGCAACTTCAGCTACGTGAATAACGTAGCTGAAGTCGAAGTACCTTAGTTCGAACTTACCTTGGTCCACACTCGGCAGGCAGGCTCCCCCGTCGACTCTGCGGTACTCCTCTCGCCGAGCTGGAGTACCGCAGTCGACGGCGAGCACTTCCGGGTTCGACTTATCGCGTCCAGACTAGACGCGATAAGTCGAACCCAGAAGTTCGATTGCCAGCCGCCGAACTAGCGGGTAAGTGTAGCCAAGGCCACAGACTCCAACGGGAAACTGCTGAACTTGAATTGATATGCAAACTAGATACAATCAACTTAGGCTTGAATAGAGATTGGGAATGGCTGAGCCATTACAAACATTGAATCTATTTCCTCATGTAAGTATTCTCACACTTCTTATCCAACTGTCTGTACTGGGCTATCTTGATTATCACTTCAAAAGTTTTTTCTCTTACTTAAATTGGCCTCCCAGAGTTGGTAAGACAACTCCCACCTTTTCATGCTCTCTGTATGTGTGTAAATATATCTCCTCAATATATGTTGCATTCTATGCATCTCAAGAAGTGGGCTGTAGCCCACGAAAGTTTATGCTCAGATAAATTTGTTAGTCTCTAAGGTGCCACAAGTACTCCTGTTCTTTTTGCTGATACAGACTAACACGGCTGCTACTCTGAAAACTGAAGAGACACTGACCTTCAATCTTACAAAAGGGTTGTAATGTATCTAGTCTTTCTGTATAGTGCTGTACTATTCTGATTGATAATCTGATTAATAATTCCAATTGAGCCCGCTATTTCACAATCTTGAGTCATCATTAACTCAGACACACAACAACCATTAACTTCAGAGCTTCACTGACTTACAGCAGCTGACGATCTGGTTCAAGAGTTAAAGAGAAATGATAAATCAGCCATATTACACATCCTGCATGTTTCCATAGAGTGAAATTCTGTGCTGTGTCTGAGACAGGACAGAACCCACAGCCCTGGGAGAGGAGGGTACCTTAACCACTTAGGTCACCTTAGGCCTTTTCAGCCTCTCGATTGCAGGCTGCTCCAGCCCCTAAGGCTCTCTCTATACAGTGAGCTGGGGGTGTGATTCCCAGCTCAGACATAGCCACGCTAGCTTTGCTAGAGGTAGCATGCTAAAAACAGCAGTGTAGCTAGGGTAGCATCTTCGGCTAGCCATCTGTTTATGTACCTAGGGGGTCTGTATAGGTACATACTCCTGGAGGCTAGCCATCCATGCTGTCCTGGCTATATTGCTATTTTTAGCCTGTTAGCTTGAGCAGAGCTAGCGTGGGTACGTCTATGGGAGGTGGGAATCACACCTGCAGCGCCAAGTGTAGACATAGCCTATTTCAGTTATAGCAGCCGCCCTGGTTGACCTATGGCAGCAGAGCTGCTCAGAATCTTTACAGTGCTGTGAGCTGTAGCCCTGTGACCAGTCCCTAAACCAGGGCTTGAGAGGGGGTGTCTTCTGGAGACAGCCTTATGGAGGTCATTCACAGTGCCTGCTCCAGGAGAAGCCTCCCCCAGGCAGAACCACTGCCCTTTACCCTGTTCGAGTTCTGTTGTATGATATATAGAAGCCAGAGCAGAGGTACCCTACTTCCAGATCACTTACAGATTTTAAGTCCAGAATGGACCCATGAAGCTTGACCTCAACAGTACAGCCCTAGGATCGGGGTAGTCAATTACCTTTTTGTCAAGGTCCAGATTTCTTGGTCAAGATATAGTCAACATCCAGACTCCAGAGAAACATTTCCCCCCTGCAATAACAATAATAAAAATAATTAGACTAACAGACGTATTGGAGCATAAGCTTTCGTGGGTGAATACCCACTTTGTCGCATGCATCCGACGAAGAGGGTATTCACCCCCGAAAGCTTATGCTCCAATATGTCTGTTAGTCTATAAGGTGCCGCAGGACTCTTTGTCGCTTTACAGATCCAGACTAACACGGCTACCCCTCTGATACCCGATAATAATTAGGGTTGCCAACTTTCTGCTCACACAAAACTGAACACTGCTGCCCTACCCCTTGCCTCGCCCCTTCTCTGAGGCCCTGCCCCTTGCCCCGCTCACTCCATCCCCCCCGCCCTCTGTCACTCACTCTCCCCACCCTCACTCATTTTAACCAGGCTGGGGCAGGGGGTTGGAGTGCGGGAGGGGGTGAGTGTTTTGACTGCAGGAGTGGGCTCTGGAGTGGCGCCAGGGATGTGGGCTTTGGAGTGCACGAGGGGGCTTCGGGCTGGGCAGGGTGTTGGGGTAGGGGGTGTGCGCAAGGGCTCTGGCTGGGGGTGGAGACTTTGCAGTAGGGCTGGGAATGAGGGGGTTTGGGGTGCAGGAGGGTGCTCTGGGCTGGAACCAAGGGGTTTGGCGGGCAGGAGGGGGATCAGGGTTGCGCAGGGGTTGGGGTGCAGGGGTGTGTACAGGCTGTGGCTGGGGGTGCTGACTCTGATGTGGGGCTTGGGTGAGGGGTTTGAGGTGCAGGAGGGTGCTCTGGGCTGGAACTGAGGGGTTTGGAGGGCAGGAGGGGGATCAGGGCTGGGCAGAGGGTTGGGGCATGGGAGTGGGGTCAGGGGTGCAGGATCCTGGCAGCGCTTACCTCAGGCAGTTCCCAGAAGCAGCGGAATGTACCCCCGCCGGCTCCTATGCGTAGCCATGGCCAGGTGGTTCCGCGTGCTGGCCTGTCCACAGGCGCTGCCCCGGCAGCTCCCATTGGCCATGTTTCCTGGCCAATGGGAGCTGCAGAGCCGGCATTTGGGGTGAGGGCAGTGCACAGAGCTCCCAGATGGCCCCTACACCTAGGAACCAGCGGGGGGACATGCCGCTGCTTCCGGGAGCTGCGTGGCATACAGAGTCACGGCCAGCAGGGAGCCTGCCTTAGCCCCACTGCACCACCAACCACACTTTTAATGGCCCGGTCAGCGATGCTAACCAGAGCTGCCAGGGTCTCTTTTTAACCAGATGTTCCAGTCGAAAACCGGACACCTGGCAATCATAATAATAAGAAATAAACAAAAAAAGATTTTTGTTGTCTGTTCAAAAGCACCTGGTGGTCTGGATTTGGCCCACGGTCCAT
Source organism: Chrysemys picta bellii (assembly GCF_011386835.1). Classification (NCBI taxonomy): domain Eukaryota; kingdom Metazoa; phylum Chordata; order Testudines; family Emydidae; genus Chrysemys; species Chrysemys picta. The sequence goes on from NC_088796.1 coordinate 115,893,865, forward strand.
CTATTGACTATCCCTGCCTAATTCTTCACCCACTAATTGCTGCAGTCGATGGTATTATTCTCCCCTACTACTTTAATAAAATTAGAGCAAGCTGAAATATTGAAGAAAAAAAGTCTTCCAAATTTTTTCTAAATTGTTAAGTTGTTTCCATTTCACAGGATTCAAAACAGAATACTTTGACTTTTCCAAATTTTCAAATTCCTCCCTCTCACTGGGTGCAATAAAATTATTTTCCTTCTGCCACTAACTCTTACAAAGTTGAAGTTTGAGAAGTTACAGAGCAACAAAGGAAGAAAAGTGAAAAAAGTCCAAAGCCATTATTCATTCTATTGCACTGAGTAGCGAAAAAAGGAACAAAGGAAAATGGGGAAGAAAAGGAAGAGATGACAAAATACTTCTTAAATTATAAAAAATAATTTAAAAATTTAGACTTGGGGGATTTGGACAATAGTGTATTTTTTAAATATAAAAACAGCTTTTTCTAAAATATTAATTTTGGAAAAAAAGCATTTTTCATCAAAAAAGGTTTGGAAAAAAACCCAAAACCCACTTAGCCGTAGTAACCATGAATTGAGCGCAGTATGTTCTGGCTGAAATACAATATATCTTTTAGTAAGACAGCCCATCTTCATTTAAAGACTTCAAATGATGGAAAATCCACCACATCTCTTGTTAAACTATGCCAGCAATTAATTGCCCTTATGGTTAATAAGCAGCATGTTCATTCCACTTTGAATTTTTCAAACTTTATCTTCCAACCATTGAGCTTGTTGTGCTATTGTCTGCTAGATTAAAGAGCCCTTAAATATCAGGTATCTTCTTGTATTAGTACTTAGGCCATGATCAAGTTGCTCTTAACCTTTTCCTTGATAAGCTAAATACTTTTATGGGCACGCACTTTACAATATAAATGGTGTAATTTTATTTTATTTCCTTTAGATTCACTTTGCTTGCTCTCTGGAACAGGGAGGACATACTGCTAAAATGCCCTACCACCTGCATTCACAAGATTGGATGAGGAAAGAGAAATAGCTTTCTCCCCCTGCTTGCAGTTCTGCCTTACTGAATAATTTGCATTTTAATCATTTTAAAGATTACAACAGTGGCATTTAAACATCTTTAACAGTATGAGCAGTTCTGCTGTATTTGTGCTAGCAAATTCCTGAGTATCAGTATATTTTATTTTCCTCAGAGCCCGTGAGTTCCTTTCTTCAAAGAATGAGGCTATAAATAACATTTAATCTGTGTTTTAGTGGCTTGGGTAGGAACTGAACCATTTGAAAAAGTGGTAAATTCCATGCTTTACCCACAATGTAAGTACCACCCACTTAACACAAAAGCTAGAGAGAAATGCAATACACAGTAGCGTAACATATTAGTTGAATTCAAGCCTTTCTTGGGGGTGACAACTACAGTTGTGTCAAACTTGGTAAGTTCCACCCTTGCAGCTTCTTTTGAATTAAGATGAGTTTCTATCCTCGGTGTTTTTGGTTTGAGTAAATCTAGTGAAACCTATCCAGAATTGCCTAATTTTTCATGGTGGTGGCAACATGTAATCATGCAAAACTACCAAATGTCATAGGTTTCCCACCTATGTATCAGTGCAGGCTTTCTTGAAATTGGACCTGTGGCTCACACAAATCATGAACATGACCCATATTTTGGGTTTCTAAGAAGCCCAGAAACCAAGGAAATTTCACCTATTTGGGACTATTATGAAACTTAAAACACAGCTCTGGCTATAACCTCTACATTGAAAGTTAGAATCAGAATCACAGCTATCAGACTGACTGCTGCCGTAAGTCAAGGGCAATAAACTTCCAATTACTTCAATAGCCAGATCCTTTGATCTAGCAGAGCTGCTCCCACAGATCCTTTAATTGGCTGGGAACTTTCCCTGTTCCCCTATTCCAGTCCAATCAGATTTGTATTTATCCAACACATTACCATGGTAACTAAGTACCTCACAATTCCCAGCATAATGGGAGCTCCACTGAAAAAATGAATGAAAATCTCAAGGCACACAATTTTTTCTTCATGTTCTCCACTCAGCCACGTGTTCTGGCCCACCACCACATGCTCCATTACTATGTATTGATCTCAGAAGCAGTGGTTTGCATTGCTCAGGCCGAGGCATGTGGATGATCATAAAATCCAGGCAGAAGGGATACGTGTGTGGAGGGACTCCTACACACACACGCACATTTCAGAGAGATGAGCAAGACATTCAATATTTCTCAGCTGCACAGGTAAGATCTGCTTCTAACATTTCAGGTGGTCTTACTCGAACACCTAAAGCTTAGAATGTACCATGCTCATGCTGATCAGTACCTGGCTCCACAAAAAGTCTTGTTATGGAAAAGTTCTTTGGGCTACCTGTACAGTATGGCACTAATCACTATCCATGCAACTGTGGCCAAATCTAGCTCATTTAGCAGTTCAAGGGCTGGAAAATAAGTAGATTCCACTTTTTAAAGATGGCCTCCGAGGGAACCAGGGACATTTTCACCTTGACACATTGTATGCAATTATATCTGGAATATCCTGAGGCATTACCCCAACTTAAAGTCAGGGCAAACTTCAAGTTGACAGGGGAGCCTGGACTCTGAATATCTTAACTTTGATGTGTTTAAAGTCAGACCAACATAGCTATTTGCTTTGTTTAGGAGCTGATTTGCTCCTAAATATTGTTGTTTCCATTTGGCATCAGCTGCTCTTAAAGGGTACTTGAGATCCTTCCTTTATGTCATCTGCTGCATCTGTTAAAAGAGAGTTTTGTGTATTTTAATCAGTCTTGGCAGAGCTGGAGGTGAAAACTCTCCTTGATTACTCTGATATTCACTGTGTCATATAGAGTATTTTCTTACCTCGGTATCATTGAACAGATGTAGAATAAGCGTTCAGGACTTTCTGAAGAAGCATCCTTTGTAGCAAAGGGAGTTAGCTTTTGATGAAAGGCTAATAGGACAATATTCTCTCTTATTTTGCTTTGTTCTCATTCTTGTATTCAGTGACATTTTCCCTCACTGAACGCTCTTTTCGCTTTCTCTATGAGATGTGGAGAAGATCAAGAAAAGCACTCTAAAATCGTAACAACGACAGCAAAGAAATTTCAAGAGAGGATCAAAACTGGCTGAAAAAGAAGGCCTGTTTAAAAGAAAAGCAAACACCATATCCAACCGGAAAGAAAGCATTTTACAGTGAAGAAAGATCCCACAAGAAAGCCACCAGTAAAAACTCTCGTAAGAGACTGAGAAGACATGAATTCTTGCAACAAGGAAGGTAAACAAAAAATAAAAGAAAAACAAAATAATGAAACACGTCTATGGGGAAATACAAATATTGTACCCCACTGTGAGTGCAGCAGAGAAAACTCAAGCCTTTCATCTCTTCCTTTTTAAGCGGCCATTTCTCCATTAAGGTCTATGGTAGGAAGAAGGAAGTCTTATAAAGCTTGAAGGAATTTAAGCCTAGACTTTCAAATATGAGTGCATGAAGTTAGGTCCTGATCCTGCAATTGACTCCAGGTAACCCCTGTCCCTGATCAAAACACTACTGACCGCAAGGGGTCTCCCCACAGGCACATAGGTCCCCCTGCATGGACACTGACCAAAGCACAATATCTCTTGCAGTGGCCTAGCACAAATGGAGGGTGCACACTCCAAGCCATCCATTAGGGTAGCACAGATTGCTTTCCCTGCTTTCGGAGAGTGGGGAGCTGCTACACAGGCCAGGGCAGAAGGTGATGAGGAGAGAGTCACAACCCTACCTCCTTCTTGTTCTTTTCAGCTGATTTGCTGGCAACTGGCAACAAGGGATGAGCAGTTCTATTGAGCACAGACTGCTGATGTAACCAGCCCTTGATTGACCATACATGGTAGATGGAAAAGGCTCTTTCCTACAGCCCCTCTCCTTCCCAGTCAATCTGTCTCACAATGTATCAGCAATACAGAGACATGTATCTAAGATTACAAAAGGTGTAGTTTAGATATAAGTGGTGAAATGGACCAAGAATTTCACCAAAGACAGTTCATATGAGTTTCTGTACATAGGTCCTAATCTTGTTCCTATTTAATAAAAATCAACCAATGGGAGTTTTGCTGTTACCTTCAGCAGGGGCAAGACTGGGGCCCAGAGTCACGCTGTACAGTCAAAGGAGTATGGGGGAGAAGGGAAGAGCACATTTTCATTCCTTTATGTTACTTTATAGAGCTGGTCAGAAATGTTTCCTGACAAATATCTTTGCCTAGCTCTAGTGTATTCCACTGTTTGCATTACTAACACATAACATTAGGCATCATGACACATTTGGCAATGTAATACCCTATTGACATCTATTTGCACAAGGGATCTCAATTTCTTGACTCTTTACAAATAAATTCACAGCCTTGACATTTCACTAATGTAAGTTTCCCCTTTAAAATGTCTAGGTATTAAAACTGAAACAAATTATTTTAGATATTGCATCAAAAACACACCTGCATTTATTGGATTTCCAACAGCCCTCCAAAAAACAGCTGAATAGATTTTTCTCTCCAAGTTTTCAGAATTTTTCTTTTTCTATAGGCTGTCCACAAGCATGAGACAATTATAAGCCACTGGAAATCGAAACAGAGAATAGAAATATTATCTCAACCATAACTTTAATAAAAAATAAAGCCAATGAATAAGCATGTTCTGGCATTAACATATAAAAATTGAAAAGCCCAGTGTGAACAGTGGGGTATACAGGAAAGTATCTAAGTTATGTTTACTATTATGAGGAATTGATTCCAGCAAGAAATTGAACCAGAGACCACCAAATCTAAAAGCAATGGTTCTAGGAAGTTAAGGGACTTTTTTTGTTGTCATTATCAGTCCTGTTTGGAGGCCATAAGCTCTGGAAACCATACCAAATCAGGTGCAGTCAGACCAATGTAGCCCTGCTCTTCCCATAATCCAGCTACTACCTATGGCTCAAACTATTTATTCAACCCAGGTTAAACATTCCCATTTGCACTATTATTTTAGAGATGAGCCTGGGTTGAAAAGTATGGATTCAATATTTATAAGGGTCAAAACTTCATAAAAGTTCAAGGAGTTATTATGGAGCTGGGGAGAGTCACATCAAAAAGTTCAGATAATCTAATGCCAGACTCCCCAGAGTTCAAGCAGTGTTTCAGTTCCGGCTTATTTATATGGTGCTTGGTTTTGTTATACATTAGCAGAATTACTGTGAATAAGTTTGCGAAAAGCCGCTGATAGTAGATTCAGAATGGAAGTGGACGTGTTTAGAGTTTCACACATTGGCATTCGCTTTTAAAAAACAGAGGACAGAATAAATGTATTTCATTTTCAGATGCCCAAAAGAAAACAAAGCTCACATGAATTATTTAACGTACGTAGGCCTCATGGCCTAGTGGCTAGAGGAATGGAGTGGGAGTGAGGACATCTGGAGTTCAGTCCAAGCTCCGCCACTGGCCTGCTGAGTGACCTCAGGCAAGTCAGTTCACCTCTGTGCCTCAGTTATCCCCATCTGCAAAATGGGGATAAGGATACTGTCCTCCTTCATGAAGTGTTTTGAGGTCTCTTGATGAAAATGCTGTGCAAGATATAGGTGGTATTATGTGAAGTTTATATTTGGGAAGTTCTAAAAACGAAGCTTTTATTTCAAATCTGAGTTTATAAAAAAAAAAGTCTGAAAAATATTAACACTTGAAAAGTAATTTCTAACCCTCCCCCCAACTGCATTCTAAGAACTCAAATACAGCTACATTAATCCCCCACCCCTGCCAAAATCAAATATATTGAATCTAGAAAGGTAAGTCCATGAGAAGCCTCAAAAAAGTCTACACAAGTTATTCCAAGTTCACTTTGTGCATGTTGCAAGACCACACTACTGCAGGGTCTGTTCGTAGAGGATCCTTGTGCATCCTTGTGGATGCAGGTTGTAAGATCTAAGTAGTTATCTCAGAGAGAGAGAACGGAGGCAATCTAAATAGAATAGATTAGAACAGAACTGACATTTTGAATGAAGTGCAGTGACCTGTTAAGAGTTAAACCCAAAAACATTTACATGTGAGAGAAACAGAACAGTCCCCTGGAGAGAGAGAAATGTGAAGACTTGTTTTATTTCTGGCTTTGCTAGTGAACCACTGGCTGACCCTGGGCAAGCCACTTAATCAATACGTTTCCCTTTTTTGTAAGATGGAGATAAAGCTTTTTTACAGAGGCAGGCAAGCATCAAATACCATAGAAAATGTCAAGTATTAATTAATAAGCCAGGCCCCGGTTACTTAGTCCAACAATGTACAAGCGTATGTGAGTCGCTGGTATTCTGTAACATCAAGATTACTCACTTGCTTAAAGCTGTGCAAGTAGCTAAGTTCTTAGCTGGATCAGGGCCTTTGTGACAGTATTTTCAGAGGTGCTCAGAACCTGAAGTCCCCACTGATGTTGTGACTCGGGTCTTAACATTTAACCTGCATGTTTGGAAATTTTGGCTTAAGGCTTCATCTCTTTATGGCATTCTCCTATAGTAACAACAAAATCTTAAAATTAACATGGGAGTTTCTGGATTCTAGTGTGCTATTTAGTCTGTTTTGATGGCTAACACACGTCTTTGTTCATAGGAAAGAGAGGCGACCAGTCACTATGAGCCAGACGGTGACCTGTCTCCCACACAAGAATCATAGCGCATGCCCTTACCACTTTGCTCTAACTACCTGTACTGCCTCTCAGCACAGGAAGGGAAGCAGACACCACAGGTATGTTGTGTCTCAACACAGGAAGGGGCAAGGAATGGAGCAGAGAATTGGCTCCGACCTCCCCAATGCACCAGGTGGCATACCTGTAGAGTGATGGGTCAGAGGTGCACATTGTACCAGCTATAGACTTGGCATAATTTACTCCCTTCCCAGAGCAGAAGGGGAACCAGGAAGGAGGCTGACTAACAACATCCCTTCTATACTGCTCCAAGGACAGCACAGCAGCAAGCTATTCCTTATTCCTCGAGAAGAGTTCTTGCCATCTAGCCCTCTGAGCACAACGTTCTCTGCTATACAATCTCAGATTCGGACTTTAAGGCCAGAAGGAACCATCACGATCATCTTGTCTGACCTCCTGCACATGGCAGATCACAGAACCTCACGCACCCACTCCTCTAATGGACCCATAAACTCTGACTGAGTTACTGATGTCCTCAATTTATGATTTAAAGACTTCAAGTTACAGAGAATCCACAATTTAGTCTAGTTTAAACCTGCAAGTGACCTGTACCCCATGTTGTGGAGGAAGGCAAAAAAACCCCAAGGTCTCTGCCAATCAGAACTGGGGGGAAATTCCTTCCTGACAAAACTATGTTGTATTTCATCCCAATTACCATTTAGCTTTATGTCCTACTTTCTCTTTCAAAAATTTTCCAAGACCTTGCATACAATTGAGGTCAAACTAATAGGCCTGTAGTTTCTCAGATCACTTCCACCCCCTTTCTTACAAACAGGTACTACATTAGCAATTCTCCAGTTATAGTGCACGACCTCTGAGTTTACAGATTCATTAAAAATTCTTACTATTAGGTTTTCAATTTCACGTGCCAGTTCCAACTAGCATATATAGAGAGAGAGAAAGAGAGAGAGCAGAGGTGACAACAATTTTTTAGATCTCTCAAATTTAAATTGGACTGAAATGGTAATCTATGCTAAAAATAAAAAGTAAGAAAGGGACAATGAAAGTCATCCAGACTGTAACGTATAAATGCGTCTGCTTTATAATATGGATATATAAAATTGCTTTTTCTCAATGCACTATAACTATCAAATTAAAGTTTCCATAAATGAGAGTTCAATGTTAGGTTTAATATAGTTTAAATCACCAAATAGTTGGCCATTCCTGTTAATATACCATTATTCTGTCACAAGAAACATCTCGACTTACTATATGTTCTCTCCTCATCCTATCTTCCACTAGTATTACCCAACTCTGAGCCTGTCCACTTTTTGTCAACTGGTTTACTGCATTTCTATTCTACCCAGGAGAGCACACAAACAGATGTGTGCACACCTGATTCCAATGTCATTTTTTGCCTGGTTAGAAGATATTTTAGTATACTGAGGTCAGTAGCCGCCCCTGGAGCCCAAAATGTCACCTTGTTGAGCCCTCCTCATTCATCAACCTAAGGGTGTGATTTAAGGTTAGGAGCCTTCCACTTATCAGTGCAATGAACATTCCAGTATCGCCAGCTGCCAGCATATTTTTTAAGTTTCAAAACTAAAAAATCAATCGCGGAGCTGTTCACAAACACACTGTTGGACAACTTATAATGGGAGTTACAGCTGTGGGCTGAACTTTTACTGCAGATTTAAGATGTGCCAGGCTGCAAATACAGATTTTAAATCATTTAGAAACCATACACACTTAATTTAAGAGAACTAATTTTCTTCTGTTTCTAATAGAGAAAAACAAAGTAAAATAAATAAATAAAAACAAGAGAAGGAATAGCAACTTTTCTAATAAACATTCCCCAAATTCAGTAATGGTACAAAGTAATCAGATTGCAATGGTATCTGCAATTCCACCAACAGACACTGATGCTTGATTTTGGGGGGTGGGGGGGGGGGGGAAGTGGGTAAATCCTATGCACTGTTTCTCTTTTCCCACCCTGAATATTGAGAAAGTTTTGTTTTTCTTGTTGGATGATTTATTTAATTTTAACATGCCACTGAATTCCCCCAGTAAAATTAGCTTTATTTTGTGATTTTTGCCTGTTTTAGAGCTCCATTAAAGCAGCATAGGGTAGCTGTGGATTCAACCAGCACAGTGCATGGGGATAAGCCCCTGGGAGTATGAGATAGTGATCTTCAACTACAGAACACTTGAAAGACTACAGGCTTACTTCAGAGTTGGTGTTGGTGCTGACTAAACCATCTGCCCCTGCAGACAAGTTGCAAAATACCAAAGTATCTGCGGATATGGGATATTGGTGGAGGAAGCAGGGGTAAAGAACTGTATCAAGGATTACCGAAATGCTGAGGAAGCATATGGCTTCACAGAAAAGGGGAGCGATTGGGGGCGGGGGCATCAGTTAGCATACAAAAGCAAGAGGTGTAACTTAAAGTCAGGTCTGTCTCCTTTAAAAGGAGGGAAACAAAGCATTCAGGTATCAGGCATATTCAGCATGGTCCAGTCAGCCATCCATGTCAACAAAACCAGGGAAGCCTTTTGAGCAAGTACAATTGGGTCAGCATGAATTGAACTGTGTTTGAAAGGAAAACATAAAATCATTCACATAGAACAGAGGATCCATAGCTGTGAGTATATACAGCTTTGTCATCAATTCACTTAGGTTCTAGAGTTTATGATGAAAGCCTCAGTGGTATTTTGATTACTTGGGGTATAGTCAGTCAAACTAGTATTCCAGTTAAACAGACTCCATTTCTAACCCTTTTTGTGTGCCCAGGTTTCCCAACGTATTTGATTTTACCTGAATTCTGTTGTCCTCACATGCTACTGAATGGTGCACCATGCACACATCTTATTGATCTTACACCTCTGCTTCTGTATATAAGTAATTCTATAATTTTACAGTCAGTTATATTACCAGTGTGCCTACTGCATGCCTTCTTGGGGCATTTAATATCTTAATGGAGTTGGCAGATCAAGTTTAAAAACTAATAGGCCAAATTCATCCCCTCACATAACTCCGCTGATTTTTGTGGGTGATGGATGAATTTGGCTCATTCATTTTTCAACTTAGATTTAAATCAACATAGATGAAAAGTCCTGATCCAGCAAAGCATTTTAGCACATGCTTAACTTTTGGCACATATATAATCCATGGGATGATGCACATGCTTAAAGTTAAGCACATGTGGAAGTGCTTTGCTGGGACAGGGATTAAACCTGACAGAAAGAGTAACAATTGTTATGAAAGATAAGGTTATTCAAGAGTTTGTCTTGTGCATGTAGATCTTTAAATAAGTCAATTCTAGTTGGCTCATTCATAGCCATTACTCTGTGGGTCACTCCTGGCCACGTTACTGTACCACCTTTCCTTTCATTTACTTACCTCCAATTTTCCCTTGTGAACAAAGCACTTTCTTGCCATCTCTGCAATTCTATCAACTTTATCATAGCCTCAATTCCTCCCATTTACTCAGTCATCATAGGGTCTTAAATCTTTTTTCTGCACATTGAACTACAATTACATTTCCCTTGACAGTTCTCACTCACTTGGACAAGTTCTCCTCTGCTCAGCAAAGCTGTAAGCTCGGAAAGCTTTTCCAGGCTTTTCCTGTTGTCATTTATTTGCTTACTCAGCTCTGCCAACACACAGGGCTACATTCTGTACCAAATCGTACCCCTGTAACTTCAAAGGAACTGAACTCCTCTCCTTTCCTCCCACATGCTCTTCTGACTCTCCTACTGGTGACAACTCTATTCTCCGTGGACCTAAAACTCACAACCTTTGTGTCAACCATGAGTCCTCTTCTTCCCTCTCTACATGGCTGATGCTGCTAAATCCTGCAAGGTCTTATGCTACAAATCTGTCTGTTCATTTCTACTGAGAGTGGGCACCCAAACCTTGCTTATTTCTCTCTTTGAAAACTGCAGCCTCTTTTTCTCTCTTCTTCTGAACTCATCTTCCTCACCAGGGTCCATCCAAAACCCCAGCCACAAAAAATGTTGCCTTTGCTCAGGACTCTGACCATCTCCCAATCCCTTCACTGACTTGCTATTACCTTCTGCATCAAATTCAAGCAGTTTGTCTTTGCCTTCAAGTCCTCAGGCATCACCTCTTTCCTCTAATCTCTTTTCATTAACCTGCTCAATCCCGTTCCTCTACTCTGTGTTTGTTTATACACTGTTGGTGCTATAGAAATAATCTTGGTGCTGGTAATACTATGGTTACACATGGTCAGATTCAGAATCATGTTTAAGCAGCAAAGAGTCCTGTGGCACCTTATAGACTAACAGACGTATTGGAGCATGAGCTTTCGTGGGTGAATACCCACTTCGTCGGATGCATAATCATGTTGCAATTTTAATCTATTCATGCTGCATTTAAGTGCAATGGAATATTTGCATGTACAGAAGCACCCAACGTTCCAAAACAGTGTTCATCTGATTTCCATCTGTGATATAAGGTCAAGTTTATAGTAGTTAGATCAGTGGCATGGACGTTAAAAAGGATCTAAATTATACTCCCATTTGAGCCGTATGGGCGTAAAGCTTTAATGCCTATTGAGCCATATGTACTTGCACAAGCAGTCCCCTATTGCCATTGGGTACCTCTGATTATGCTGTATAGTTTTTAAAGACACCACAGATCCTACCAGACTGACTTCTGAACTGTGCGACGCTACCATCTTGAACACCACATTTCAAAAAGTAATGAAACCAAGGGTAGGTCTATACTTACCTCCGGGTCCGGCGGTAAGCAATCGATCTTCTGGGATCGATCCCGGAAGTGCTCGCCGTCGACGCCGGTACTCCTGCTCGGCAAGAGGAGTACGCGGAGTCGATGGGGGAGCCTGCCTGCCGCATCTGGACCCGCGGTAAGTTCGAACTAAGGTACTTCGACTTCAGCTACGTTATTCACATAGCTGAAGTTGCGTATCTTAGTTTGAAGTGGGGGGTTAGTGTGGACCAGGCCCAAGAGTGCCAATTTACACCACCTGAAGGGCTACCTCTATTTCACAAGCATGTCCAGACATATGGATGTCACTTTCCAAAACCTCTAACTTGTCAATATAAAAATCAAAGGACCATTAGATCTCATTATTTGAAGAATTCCCATTGGCCACTGGGTCAGTTGTACATTTCACTTTCCCTTTCTCCCCATTTTGCCATCCATTCTAGTTCAGAACATGGATCATTTAAAATTCCCACAACTTTTTTTTTAAATGGGCTCAGACTTCCTTATAGACTACAGAAGCGGGTCCGCAGAGACCTGGCTTATGCTTGTACAGTTTTAAATGCACACACATCACTTCAGATTCTCTAGAGCTTTATTTTTAAATGACAGCTATCTTTTGGATTTAATAAAGGGCAAACACTGCCTTAAAAGGAGCACCTAGCCTATGGAGAGATGTTTCAGGTAATCCATACAATATAATAAGCAAACATACTAAAGTTTTTAGAGCTGTAGTCACTTAATTATTAGCAATGATTAAGGAGCAAATCACTCAGATTTTCGTTTAACATTTTGACATCCCAAGGAACCATTATTTTATAAAATTAAATATAATAAATTCCATAAATTAAGTATCTAAATACATGATAGGGACTGCTGAGTAAAGTATTTTAGCATGATAAACCCGTAAAAGCAAGTCAAGGAATGCCAGGGTCTATCAGGTATTCCTTGGCCTTTCAATAGATCTTCTAATATACGTTACAGAAAAGTGGAGTCAACAGGCATAATTATTTCTAGAGATTATTTGTAAAGCTATGAGTTCATGGAAAATTGCTCCAGCCAGTGAGTTCGTAACCCTACGGAGAGCTTAATTCAAATAAGAAATAGATGGAAAATAAACCAACAAGAGAAAAATGAAAGCAACAAGAAATTAAAAACTGCTTTCCTCATCATTCAGAGGCTCCCATTCATAAGCAATGACAGCCTTGATCCAGCAAAGCACTTAAGCATGTTTGCTATCTGAATATATCTATATAAAAAAAATTACATTATAGTCAATTGTGTTTCTGGTTATATGGTGTATTTATTTGCATAGCAACAACAGTATGAAATCAGTGCAACGTTTTCAGCTCAATCGTGAGCTTCCTTAATTTCCTCCTCACCCAAAGGTGGTCAGGAGGGCCTATACTCACCCATGCAGACTTCGCACTCGCATTACATTTGGAAACTAGTTTGGACATCTACATATCTTTGACTACTTGCTATTTTCCAGTATGTTACATTTTCATCATGCCTGACACAGTCTGTGTATCATTTCAGTTATGCGGTAAAGACAAGATCTCATCTTTTTTAAAGTATACTTTTTTTTAGCCCTAATTAACGCTACAAGAGGATTTTGTTCTCCCCTTTAACTTGTTTGTACAGTGGTGTACAAACCATCTGTGCCTTTATTGAAGTGTTCTTAAGTACTCTCCAGGATGATTCTGTGGCTCCGAAGTATTTCTGCTTTAATCTTCAGAATGCTCAAAACAAACATTCAGTTCCAGTTTTTTAAACATGGGTATAACAAACTAAATCTTAACTCAATATAAACTCACATTTAAACTTTTACATCTGACTTTTGTTTTTAATTCTTTGTGTGATGTATGTGGGCAATATGTATATTTCTTAGTTGTATCTAGGTCTCCAATAGTGTGTCTAGACACTTAGAGATTTATATATAGATACCTGAATGTAGGCACTCAAGTTTGAAAGTTGGACTTTGGATCTGGTCCTTATGACCTATCAAAGTTAATGGAAAGACTCCCATTGTCTTTGGCTCACATCCTAATGGTCAAAGGCAAGGAAATAGTGCCTAGCCTCGGTAGTAGGTATATCCTTGGAAGAGTAAAGCGAGAATGAAGTTACTTGAGTCTAGTGGCCCAACACACTGTGGGGAACATGAAGGGACACACTCCTTTCCCAACTCAACCCTGCTACATATGGAAACGATGTAGTAGTACACATAGCACATGCTGCCTTTCAGCTACAGCCCAATTATCTCAATGAAACCACACAAGCACTACTCGGAGGACAGCTCTCTCAGCTATGAAGCTGGCTCTCCCCCTGCAAAAAATCAGCTAGGGAAGAAAGGCAACCCATTCATACTGAGAGTTGGGCAAATCGCACAAAAAGTAATGGAAGCTTTCAGAACAGATATTCATGTGTTTGATCACATCTGTGACACTTTCATGTTGACATCCCATGAATATTTGAATGCTCAAGCTTTACTAGCGTGTATACTCATGAAACATTGGGTTTTTACTTCAACTGCTCAAATATATACGAAAAGGAACTTTAGTTTGCAGTGGTGCAAGTTGAACAAATTTCACATCTGGAATTTTACATGCCAGTGTTGCAATAGAGAATTCCCCGGGTGAATATCAAAATTCAGTTTGCAAATCATGATGAGTTAAGAATCATTATGAATGACCAGAATTATTAACTGAAGAATTTAAAAAAGTAATATACACAAAATTCTTAGCCAACCTGTTCAAGAGGGATCTCAATACAAGAGTGTGGCTTATGTGGACAGACTGTTGTGCCTGGGCAGATTCCAGTCAGGACAGGGGCCTTAATTTGCCATCAGAAAAAAAGTGTTGAAATTCACTGAATAAAGTATGCACTGTGAAGTATTCCATTGCAGGACTATAAGGTGGATTAAAAGCTGGCTAGATCGTCGGGCTCAACGGGTAGTGATCAACGGCTCGATATCTAGCTGGCAGCCGGTATCAAGCAGTGTGCCCCAAGGACCATTCCTGGGGCCAGTTTTGTTTAAAATCTTCATTAATGATCTGGATGAGGGATGGATTGCACCCTCAGCAAATTCGCAGATTGTACTGAACTGGGGGGAGAGGTAGATATGCTGGAGGGTAGAGATAGGGTCCAGAGTGACCTAGACAAATTAGAGGATTGGGCCAAAAGAAAATCTGAGGAGGTTCAACAAGGACAAGTGCAGAGTCCTGCACTTCGAATGGAAGAATCCCATGCACTGCTACAGGCTGGAGACCAACTGGCTAAGAGGCAGTTCTGCAGAAAAGGACCTTGGGATTACAGTGGACCAGAAGCTGGATATGAGTTGACAGTGTGCCCTCGTTGCCAAGAAGGCTAACGGCATATTGGGCTGCATTAGTAGGAGTACTGCTAGCAGATCAATGGAAGTGATTATTCCCCTCTATTCAGCACTGGTAAGGCCACATCTGGAGTACTGTGTCCAGTTTTGGGCTCCCCACTACAGAAAGGATGTGGACAAATTGGATACAGTCCAGCGGAGGGCAACAAAAATGATTAGGGGCCTACGGCACATGACTTACGAGGAGAGGCTGAGGGAACTGGGCTTGTTTAATCTGCAGAAGAGAAGAATGAGGGTGGATTTGATAGCAACCTTCAACTACCTGAAGGGGGGTTCCAAAGAGATTGGAACTAGGCTGTTCTCAGTGATGGCAGATGACAGAACAAGAAGCAAGTGGCAGTGGGATATTAGGAAAAACTATTTCACTAGGTGGGTGGTGAAGCACTGGAATGGGTTACCTAGGGAAGTGGTGGAATCTGCATCCTTAGAGGTTTTAAGGCCTGGCTGGGATGATTTAGTTGGGGTTGGTCCTGCTTTGAGCAGGGGATTGGACTAGAAGACCTCTTGAGGTCTCTTCCAACCCAGATATTCTATGATTCTATGGCTCTGTTTGTAAGCTTGACTGCTATAATGTCTTTCTCCTAGGTTGTGGTGCAGAACGGTGTGTGGGGGACGGGCTCTGGGAGGGAGTTTGGGTGCTGGGTGTAGGCTCGGGCAAGGGGTTGGGGTGTGGGAGGAGTGGTGAGGGATGCAGACTGTAGGAGAAAATTTGGGTGCAGGCTCTGGGCTGGGGCAGGGGGCTGGGGTGCAGGAGGGTGTGCGGGGGTGGGCTCTGGGAGAAAATTTGGGTGTGGGCTGTGGGCTGGGGTGTGAGAAGGGGTGAGGGGTGCAGGCTCTGGGAGGAAGTTTGGGTGCGGGATGAGGCTCTGGGCTGGGTCAGGGGGTTGGGGTATGGGAGGGGGGCAGGGGGTGGCACTTACCTCAGGTGGCGCGGCTCCCAAAGCGACCGGCACACATATCCTCCGGCAGCGGCTCCTAAGTGGGGGAGAGGGGGAGAAGGGGTCTCCATACACCGCTGCCTACAAATGCTGCTCCTGCAGCTCCCATTGGCCACAGTCCCAGCCAATGGGAGCTGCGGAGTTGGCGCTTGGGGCGGTGGCAGCGCGCAGAGACACACACACCCAGAGGCCACAGGGACATGCCAGCCACTTCCAGGAGCAAAGCAGCGCAGAGGGAGGGAGGCAGAGCGGGCAGGGAGCCGCCTTAGCCCTGCTGCTGGCACGTCTTTGCGCGCCCTTTGCGGGGAGGGGAGGCATCAGGTCTCCATGTACTGCCAGGGGTGCGCAGAGACGTGCTAGCAGCCGGCCACTTCCAGGAGCGGCGTGGGACCACGGCATGCAGGTAACCTGCCTGCCTGATCCCTCCTGTGCCACCGGCCGGGACTCAGGGGCAGATTGTGGGATATTTGTCCTGCATTTTGGGGGGCCCCTGTCATTGGGGACCCCGTGCCACCACATGGATTGTTTCATAGTAAATCTGCTTCTGATAACAAGAACTGCCAACTTTTTTTAAAACTTGCTATCTAAGATTGGAAGAAGATGTGAATTAAAACCTCAGAGCCAATTTACCTCCCCCCCACACACACACTCTGAAAAAGCAAATTAAAACCTTACATCTGGCTCCTAATTCTAATGGGCCAAAGCAAAGCCCTAGCTTAAAAATGTCAAACTGTGGGGAAGTTCAGATCCTAGCTTTGCCTCTTGGAGCACCATCTCTAATGAAAAAAGACACCTGGTATTTTCCTTTATGGTTTTTGTATGGTTTGTTTTGCCAGTGAAACCACAGCTTATGGGCAGGAGATGAGAGCAATTTCACCTCTTCAAAAGTTTGCCTTTCCCACTGGATGATATCATTAATTTCCTTTACATATGAGCAGAGTCATAGTGTAAAAGAAGCACAGTGCACTTATAGGATCAGTAAGAAAAATGTCTGCAAAATATGAGCAATAGGGCTAGAATAAATAAAAAATATATACTGTTACTTATTTAGCTAAACTTTTGCAGCTGCTTGTCATGGCTCACTTTGAATTATTGTCTAATTTAAAGACAACATTAGCTTTCTGCAATGTTGGCAAAAATATTTTTTTCTACTGGAGAACGTATCACTTCTCCTGAGGGGAATATTATTTCTCAGTTTGTTATTGAAGTAGCCAAAGGTTGCAAGTGATAATCTCAGAGTAGTCAATACAATTATTTGTACTATCCATGGTGTTGATGAATGCTTAATCAGTACAGACTGACTTTATGCCTTTGTGACGCAATACTCATAGTGTCTACAGGAGCACGTTTCACCTGTAGCTCTCAAAGGCTGTTTACAGAAATTTGCAAGTATCAACCTCTCCATTTTACCAGCGAGGAAACTGAGATGCAGAGACAGCGGGTCTAAACTCCAGAAATGCTGAGTTCCCAGAACGCCATCTGAAGTCAATGGGCACTGAAGGTAATCAACACCTTTAAAAAGAAGAAATCATTAGTGTTCTCAAGGTCACATATAAGGCAAGAGCAGAACAGGAACAGAACCTATGTCTTCAGCTACCAGACCATTTAGCTCATTCTTGGTAATTCATTGCCAGTTCAACATTTACTAATGATCCTTGAAAAGTGTCAAAAGTGTCCACAAGGGGAAAATTACATAAGTTTTCCCCTCAATTTCCACCAAATATAGGTCCACTTGAAAAATATTCAGAATTTCAAAGTTTTGTTTTTTGATGGAAAAAAAATATTTAAAAAGCATGTGAGATTCTTTCCCCGCTTTTTTCAAACCAGTTCCATTCAATAGAGATACAGATGTGTTCTATGCCCACAATCTGTCAGTCATCCAAGCTGTACCTGTCACAACATTTCTGCTATCAAAAGAGCTGTGTGAAGCTTGGTTTCATTTCACAAAGATTTGTATTATGTATATATTTTTGTCTTACAATCAGCAAAATGTGTTCAAATCTCACTCTTCTATCATATTTTGCTTAGAGTTTAGTGAATGAACAGCACAGAACATAAAAACAGAGTGAAATTACGCTGAAGCTGACCAGTGTTTCTTTATTTTGTGTCATACCTAGAATCACTCAACGACTGCAATGCAAAGCCACAAAATAGCCAGATTTGCTTGTAAGCTTCTCCAATCATAAGTTTTGTTAACTTGCATAAATATACCTTCTAGGCAGTAGATCAGAACTTAAGAATTGATTTTAATTAGAGACACTCAGGGAAAGAATAAACTTTACTGGTGATATGCACAATTTCTAAGTACTGTATCACTGCTAACATCATAGCTTTCTCCCCACAATCTAACTGCCTATATATTAAAATAGAAATTGTAAGACTATTTCTATTAGTGCCTTCTGATAACACATCCTAACATTTCACTACCCTTAGCAAGACTTTCAGGAAATTGCTCTTGACAGTAGTAGCAAAGGAAAGTTAAGGCAAGGACACAAGGGCAAATACCAAGTCTTATAAAAAAGCATCATATGTTTTTTAGCATCCTCACAGGAGAGACAGAACTCAGTTCTTTCAAACCTGTCAAAAATGTACTATTGGCAACACTTGAAACTTTACCTCAAGTCTTGCAGTCTTTGGTGCTTTTCTTAAAAGCCCCTGTTCCTGCAGTAATGTGATAACATGACAAGTTTAGTTTTCATTAAAAAGATAGTAAGTTTCTAGCCCTTATGGCTGCAGGAAAAAAAAAACTTGGAAAAAGATGAACCCTAAAGATTTGAAAACTAGAAGATAATTAAAAAGAATACATCATTCGTAAAACCTCACGATTTCATTAGGTTTTGGGACCTGACTCACGACGTGAGGCCTTGGCAATATGGATTTTTTAATACATATAAAGCGAGTATTACACACACACATACATGGACACACTACATGGAACTCTTTCAGTTCAGAAACAATGTAAAATCCCAGCAACCGAGGGAGCTGTAATTAACAAAGTGAAAAAGCAGTGTACCAACCTTGATCATTGTGAAGGCAGAGTTCTCTCTCATTATGCCCATTGCCAGGGGAGTAATTTCTTGCTGTGTCATTCTTGTTAGCATTTTTGTCACAAACATGAGGCTCTGGGATTGCATTTCTTGTTTGCAAGATGTGTTTGTGCACAGTCAGTACTTGACCTTTTCCTAATAGTCTGCATTTCACTTCTCTCCGTATCCCATGTTTACTTTCTTCCAAACATGTAAAACTTGCCCTTTAAAAAGAAACCTATTGATAGCTTACTTGAATGATCTTTAAACACCAGTTAAATGAAAGACAAAACAGAGTCTCTGTCCTTCAGAGAGCATGTTACATGTTCTGTCAGTTGCTGCTTCACCAATAAATTCATGTTGGAGAAATCCAGCACAAGATGGGTTGTCACCGGGTTTCTATTGTTTTCATGTTTAGGAGTAACTTCTAGGTATAAGTGTTCAGAGTTCAGAGCTTAGCTTTACCAGATGAGAAATGGTCTTCCTCCAGCTATCCTTCTCCTTTTGTCTGTCATTACTTAATTTACTCAACCTAGTTTTATTGTCAACTTGAGATTATTCTATAGGAAGAAGCCCCAATATAGCCAGAGCAATATGTGATACTTAATAACAAGCCTTCTAAAGGTTCTTATTTTGACTTAGAAATCTTCTAACTTTCACAGAATGTTCAGCACTGAACTCCCTACTTACATGAATGACCTTCCTGTTCAGTGTAGTCAAGCATGAAGTAAAAGGAAAGATCCCCTGGCTACAGAGCATATAACTCACTTAAAGAATAATTTGCCTTCAAAACCAGTCATTCATTGGTTTGTTAGTTAATTATCCTCAGCCGCAGTTCAAAGAGGTTCAGTCATCTCTGGCAAACTGGTCATTGACTGTGGTAACGATGACGACTCGTGTCAAAGAGACCACCATGGCTGGTTGCGGGAACAACAGCATCTTCCTACTACTTTGAAACAGTGACAACTGTAACAGGAAGAACTTTTTTTCCCCCACTGGAAGAAAAAATGGTGTAGCATATCTGACTGACATTCTTCACATCCTGATTTAATTAGAAGACAACTGTGATGGAAAATTGGTCATTTACTCTTAGTTAATGGTTTATTTTACACCAATAAGAATGAAGATCACACTTCATTTGTTTTGTAATAAAGAATTAAGCAATACGGTGACTTACCTTAAGAAGCATATGTGCAATGCCAAGATTAACTGGTTTTGGCATAGTGAGATTGGTGTTTCTGATCCCAGCTCCCAAACCTGGCTCATTTCAGCACTGAACAGTTACTTTTCTGAAATATTTAGATCACTTGGTTACAGAAATGCCATAAATATTGGGATTTGCAAAGAGGACTAAGAGAATTAAGCACCCAATTCCCATGGCCTATGGGGGAGATTTTCAAAAGTATTTAAGGGATTGAAAGCCAATGGAATTCTTGTTCCTATTTGTTAAGCCCTTTTGAAACTCTCCCTCTTTTACAGGGAGTTACATGGCTAATTCACCTTTGAAAATCCCAGTCCCAAAGTGAATATTTGTCTTCAGTGAAAGACAATTACACATCTGACAAACCAGTGTCTTTTCTGATGAGTAACAACCCTTTCTTCCTCTCTGCTTTTGTAGATTTTATACTTTCCCACATGGACCAAAATATGTTTGCATCCAATTGGACACAGAAAAATATGAAGCTGAGCTTTAAAAAAAATTACAAAAGGAATTTTTCACATTTAATCCAGATCCAATCAATTTCAGACAAACATTTAATCTGGCAAGGGGTTAGGGAATTTCAAACTGTGGTAGATAAATTACATGCCATAAAACATTATGTGTGTGTCAGACATGGGAATATCAGGATTCCCCTCTTTGAACACATGATTATGTTCAAACAAAATGAATCTAGGGATTCATTTAATTCCCAACTCCATGCATATTGACTTTTGGATAGTGCACTAGAGGTAATTAGATATCACTCCTTGTAGTACAGTAGTTTCGAAGAGAATGGGATTGCTTGCTATAAAGACGACCAAAGGAGGGTATCATGTTGAAGCTCTGTGCATATGTTTCACAACTCACTAGGTGATCAAGTTACAAAGATTTTTTTTTCTGTCCACATATCTAATTAGCAGCACATAAAGATGAACATCAGTCTTTCCTGTGTGTTTTAAGATAATTTGTTTGCTGTCCTACTTGGTCCAATCACTGTATTATTTACTGTCAACACTGTTATACTTTTAAATCCCACTATTTTAAAATATATACTGATAAACAGAAGAAGATAAGGAACTGATATATTAAGGGGCTTAAGGGGTCGGTACTGGGAGAGTTTGACTGGTATCAGAGCACCTTTTTTTCATCGACTCTGGAGTTGGAGACGTGGTATCTGGTTTTTTTGCTGCCTTCTTAGCAGGTTGGTCAGGAACCCTTTCCATGGAAGAGGGGTTCTTGTCTGAGGCTGCAGTCGGCAATTTCTGGCCGGGAGGGCTCAGATGCTATGCTATGAGAAGAGATTTCTCCATGAGGAGAAGTTTTAGCTGGAGATATCTTGCCTTTCTTGTGTGAGTTTTCAATTTGTGACAATGCAAGCACTTCTGAGGTTTACATGCTTCACTGAATGCACTGAGAATGCCCGTCGGAAAGGGATATTGAGAGCTTGCAGGTAGTGTAGCGCTTGAACCCTGGGGAGCCAGGCATGCCCCTCAGGGAGCGTACTCTCTCTCTAAGATGGAGAGATGTAGGGATATCATGCTGAGGAGTGTGGCAAGCCTGGCACCGCACTGCCCCTTTGGGGTGGGGGGGGAGGGATGGGGTGTCGGAACATCACCACTCCCAAGTTCGCGTGCTCGCCTCTCTGGGGGAGGCCCGATGCGACCTAATAGCCTCCCTTCACGCAATCACCCCTTGGTCGGGGTAGTGTACCCTAACCACCAGAGTCCATATAAATCACTTCCAGCTCAGAGCAGTGCAGCCCAATGGCCAGAGACCATACAATCCCCCTCGCAAGCGGGGTAGTGCAGCCTAGCAGCCAGAGTCCGGGTAACTCACCCCAAACATCTGGGCAGTGTTGCCCAATGTCCATATGATTCCTGTGGCGGGGGTAGGGGGTCCTGGGCCCGCCCTCTCCACCGGGTCCCGACCCAGGGCCCTGGTGGTGGCAAGTTCCCCTTGCCACCGGCTCGGCGGGGATCCGCCCAAAACATGCTGAGCCTCTGTGTGGCTTTAACGCTGTTTCCTCTAAAGTTCCCCTGGGTCGCTTCCTACCATAACCTCCAGGTCCTCTGCTTCAGGGGGTCCTCTGGTCTGTTCCCCTTCTGTGACATACTCCTTCTGGGCATCAGGGTGTGTCCTGGCTTGGCTGGCCTCCAGATCCTGGAGCACAGGCTGTCCCTCCTCGGGAGCTGGCGGCGAGCCTCCTTCCCCTCTGGTGGTCAGCCCAGACTGTGCAGTTCTTCAGGCTTTTATACCTGTTCTCCAGTTGGCGCATGCCCAGCAGAGCCCCAGGGGCATGGCTTCCTCTACTAGGAATGAAGGGTAACCCCTGCGGTCCCAGTGCGGGGCCGCCCTGCCCTGTCACAAGGAGAATTAAAATATTTTTTTAAAGGGATGGGGATAAGTAGGAAGGTAAGTATTCTAATCTATTCTAACTGAAAACTATAAACTAAGACTAATGGAAGAAAAGGTATTTCTAAGCTGTGAGGCGCTGCTGAGTGCTCCAACTCAAGCCAACAGCGGTAGAGAAGGAACTGAGAGGGAGTTGGTCGCACAGTGCCAGTTAACCACCTGAAGTGGCACGAGACAGGGACCGTGCACGTGCGACCCCACCGGGCACTGCTACTATAACTCTCTGGCTACGAGCGTGGGGCGTATCGACACCCAAAGGGGAGCACCCACAGGGACATCACTCAAAGAAGAACCATAGGTTCACTGACATCAGAGCTATAAATTAGCCTGGCTATAGACGATCTGGCTCCCAGGGATTTTGTGTTAAACTGAAATGCATTCCACGTTCTATAATGTGATCTAATGCTATTCCAGGACTATTGTTATATTAAACAAATCCTAATACAGATGTAACATTTTGGGGGCGTGTTTTATCCAGCTTGAAGACTCGAGAATAAATTCCTAAGAAAAGGGGAATAATTCTGTTAGCAACTTTAATCTGTTCCATAATATTTTTGAAGTTTGAACATAATCAATGTGATGACCAGGAAGTCATAGGGCCAAATCTTTTTGCTGGGTTAAAATGTGCCATTGACTTGAGTGGAATTTTGCCCATTTAGCAGAAGAGAAGTTTGCCTAAAATTTGAATAGTGAGGTAGAACTGAATATATGAGCAATTACTGATTTTAAAAGTATCATCTCACCCTTTTATTGACTGATGTGTTTAGGTCAATAGGTTATTCTTTAATGACTTACAGCACTGACTATAGGGAATAGTCCACGTTTAGATTAAAATTCTGGTCTGACATAATAGAGAAAACACTAATATGATTAAGCAAATATGAACCCCAGATTGCACCATAAGCGCTAGTGTTTTTTATAAACACAGGGCAACATGACATTTTGCTATACAATAGACAATCCTTGGTGAGCTAGGATGCTCATATTTCCCTCTGAAGTTATATCTGGTTTTATTTTTTGGCTTACTTGTAATTAATTCCTACTTTGCACAATGGTTGAAACGTTGCTTTGAAGAACTAAACCTGCTATGTAGACATCTTTAAGAACTTAATATTTTATTTAAATATAAACTGCATATTAAACTAGAGTTTTGTAGATCTTCTCTTGTTAACATGTTTTTCCAATCCAGAAACAACAGAATGAAGCACATCAACCAGGAACAACATTTGTATCAGCCTTCTGCATCTATTCCTCAACTAAAACTTGGAGCAGTTTTTTCCCCTCCAATAGGTACATAATATACGTCTGCAACGTGGTCTGGGACAATCAGGTACTGAGGCCTCTGAGACAGCCGTAGACTGCATGATAAACCAACATAAATAAATCATCACATTCAGTTCCTATTTAAATGTGTAACTGCATTCAACGGTATATCCCCTAGCAAACCAGGCTGGTGCATGCTCTGTTTACATATGGTAGTTGCTTTCTAGCTTAAAGAAAGCTTTTGAACAGCTGTGGAATACTTAAGCCCCACCACACTGAACCTGGTTTCTCATTTTACTGCTACTAGTACCGCCACTGGTGGAACTGAACAGAAAATCGCATTGAGGCAGGAATAGACCATCAGTCCCTGACTTTACATATAATCAAAACTTGCCAAATGTCAAGTTAACACAATGTGTGCAAGATGCAGGGACTGAATCAGTAGATTTGTTGTTGATAGGTAAGTGCTCTAATAGATTTGGGGAACTATTATGCCACCACGGCACTTCAGGACGACACGTTCGGAGGAATGTGGCCACTGAACATTTAAATTGGATAACTAGGGACTCAGGACATGAAATGAACATGCTCCATGCAATGGAAAATGGCAATAGTGTGGGCAAGTCCTGTTTGCCTTCTTCTTAATAATACTGTAATAGAAATCAAGGGCACTGCTCAGGTGCTATGCTGGATCAGGGCCAGATAGGGTGACCAGATATCCAGATTTTATAGGGACAGTCCTGATTTCTGGATCTTTTTCTTATATAGGCTCCTATTACCCCCTACCCCTGTCCTGATTGTTCACACTTGCTGTCTGCTCACCCTAAAGCCAGACTGTTCAGTACCTTGCAGGAACTAGCCCTCAGTGATTTTGACCTGTCACACAGGATGGAAGTTTGTTGCAGAGATGGAAAATTGAACCCAAATATCTCAAGTCCCAGTCCAGTGCTTTTGCCGTAAGATCGTTCTCCCTTTTCTGGGTTCATGATTTTCCTCCTTCATTTACAATGCCACAGATCATCAGTTTTGCCAAAGATTTACCACAGTGAAATGCATCTGTCACAACACTAAAGCTGCTTCACTGAAGAGGCTGAGCAGTTTAGTGGCCTGCAACATGATGGATAATGATTACGATGGAGTATGTATGGTACAGTCAGACTTCTGCACTATTTGCTAATTGGATGCTAATATAGCTTTAAAAAAATCCTCATTGAAAAATACATTAATATTTTTGCTCTTCCAGTTCACTTGCATCAGATCCTATCAGCATAAAGGACTATTTGTGTGAATAAATTTCCCTACGGTTCCACTTAAGCTGAGTTCCCTCCTGCCCCCACCCTGCACAGATGTTTTCTATGTAGATATTTGCTTAAGCCGTCCAGCCCTGTGTGTGATATGTGGTCAAGCAGCAGACTGAGGATAGGCACATACATATGACTGCCTTCTAAGTCAAAAGACAGCATCCCTTTATTTAATCCAGTCAACTTTCAAAATCCTGCCTTTAAAAATATATGGCTTCAACGAAGAGGATATTCTTCTCTTTAAAGTATATAGTTATTAGATTTAATTAGTACTTGTACATAACTTCCTTCTGTGAAATAAAAGTATGTAGTGAAAATGCTGTGGGTACTTATACTTATTTAACATATACGCCCGTTAGTGTTATAGCCCATTACACCATTCAGCCCTAGGAACATAGGAACTGTTATAGCAGATCGGCTGTCTGTCTAACCGAGTATTCTGACAGTGCCCAGTACTAAAGGCCTCAGTGGAAGATGCAATAAACTCCACAGTTCACAATTATGATATAACTAGCCCATAAGGGAAGATTCCTTCCAACCATCATTGAGACATTGGCTCATGCCCTAAAGTATAAAACACCAACAATAAGATTTTTCAAAGGTATTTAGGTGCCTAAAGATGCATCTTATCACTATTGAAAGTCACAGTAAGTGTCTGCGGCCTGGTCTATACTGGGAGGGAGGGATCGATCTAAGTAACCCAACTTCAGCTACATAGACTGACAAGACGCGATAGACTAGACACGATAAATCGATCCCCACTGGATTGATCGCTGTCCGCCGATCTGGCGGGTAGTGTAGACATACCCTGTATCTTTTAGGCACCTAAAATAGTTTTGAAAATCTGGCCAAGAGCCTGATCCCTGAGCTGTTGAGTAAAAAGGTGCACAAACGAAAAGTTACAAACAGCTTCTCTATGTTATTAATGCATCATCCAGGAGAATCACACTCACTTATGCTCGGGAAAAGGGGTGCTGGAAGGCAGGAACAGCAGGTATGTATTAGAGGACTTTCCCTCCACCCTCCCACTTCCCCAGTTCTTGTCACGCAGACAGCAAGCAGCAAAAGACCATAAGTCTGAAGTGCAGAGTATGCAATGTTTATTGGGGTTAATTTCCAGCAAGCATGATTCCAGTTTCCTACTTACTTCCTGTTTGACCCCAGTTTATATAGTAATATTCTCAGCTCTACCTTAACCAATCATTTTACTAAAATCTATCTAACCAATTCTAACATATTGTAACATAATTCTCTAACCAATTATATCCCACTACTCTAACTTACACCTAACAAAATTAATTATACAGCAGACAGAAACAATTAGAGAACCAGACAGATTAAGAATAGAAAAGTGGGGGTCATAAAGATAAAACAATACAGAAATGAGGGTTTCACAACCACAACCATTGATACGTGATTTCTTGCCAGACAGGATGCTATTAAACTAAGTTTTCTTTAGCCATCTTAAGATCTGTTTCTTTATCTGGTGGTGATAGGCACTATCAGGACAGGATCATCTTCTTAACAGCCCAATAGCACCTTATTTCAGTGCGACTGGTTTGGGATGTGAGGATGTGACCATTCGCTTCCCAGCTTTCGGCTGCCCCTGCTGCTTAGCCAAAGGCCTTAGCCTAAGAACAAGTCTTCAGACTGTCCTAGTGAGAGAAGGCCCAGACACAGGCAGATTTGTGATTTTGATTCTTTGTTTTATACCTCTAGAACTAGCTCAGTGATAAAAAATACACCTAAGTTCTTAAAGTATAGGCCTTTACAGACAGGCCTGCATATCTATAGTCTAAAATTATGTACTGTTAGATGCCTTATCTTCTCAGTTCCTTGCTTGTGTGTTAGGTATGTTATGTATGCAACCTTGCCTCTCACAGAAGGATTTACAATATTAAAGAATAAAAACAACGGGGAGTCCTTGTGGCACCTTAGAGACTAACACATTTATTTAGGCATAATCTTTCGTGGGCTATGACCCACTTCATCAGATGCATGGAGTGGAAAATACAGTAGGCAGGTATAAATACACAGCACATGAAAAGATGGGAGTTGCCTTACCAAGTGGGGGATCAGTGCTAACGAGGCCAATTCAATTAGGGTGGATGTGGCCCATATCCAACAGTTGACAAGAAGGGGTGAAGATCAACAGAGGGAAAATTACTTTTTGTGGTGCTACCAAGGCCTGTTCAATCATGGTAGATGTGGCCCATCCCCAACAGTTGAGAAGAAGGTGTATCAGAGGGGGAAAAAATTATAGTGGGGGCACAAGACAATCAGCAGTATTGTACTGCTCTCTAATGAGCAAGATCGTGCAACAACTAACTTCCCATTCCCATGTTCTCCATTAGATGGTCATTGGGCATACTAAGGACTGAGTCATGATACAATACTAATAAAAATTGAGAGGGTCTCCCTCCAAAAGGCTCCTGTTTGTGAAGAACTGCATTCACTTCTGACTCAGCTAGGGGAGTGGTTCTCAAGCCGATCTGCCGCTTGTTCAGGGAAAGCCCCTGGTGGGCCGGGACAGTTTGTTTACCTGCCGCGTCTGCAGGTTCGGCCGATCGCAGCTCCCACTGGCTGCGGTTCGTCGCTCCAGGCCAATGGGGGCTGCGGGAAGCAGCGGGGGATGAGGGATGTGCTGGCTGCTGCTTCCTGCCTCCCCCATTGGCCTGGAGCGGCGAACCGCGGCCAGTGGGAGCCACGATCGGCCGAACCTGCGGACGTGGCTGGTAAACAAACTGTCCTGGCCCGCCAGGGGCTTTCCCTGAACAAGTGGCAGACCGGCTTTGAGAACCATTGAGCTAAGGTACTAAATCAAGACCATGATATTAGTCAAAATAGCCCTTGTTTTGCCGCAGACCCTATTTTTCATGAAACTCTTTAACCAGTTCAACTGTGTCACTCCTGAACTGACTACACAATCAGAGACCATGAGCTCCAGAGGTGACTGGAAGGTTTCACAAAGAATAGGATGTTTCTAACACTGTAGCTGTTGCTTTGTTGAAGATGCTGTTGTCAGTGAGATTGTTTAGTACAAAAGCTTCATGAAGCTCCTGGTCTTTAACAAGCCAGCAACTACTACTTTGTAGGGGACCCTGCTTGCTATAAGTCTTGTTCTTCTTTGGCTTGGTGTAGTAGTAAATCAATTACAATAAAGAGCTATTTTTTAAAATTATTTTTGTTAATTAGAAACTTTACATAAATTCTGGCAGCCCCTATTTCTCACTACATTCACATTGGTTACTCTCATTTGTAGTTTAAGCTAGAGGAGCCTGAAAAAAAGTCATATGAATAATAGCGAGCTTTTTTGTGCCAATTTTTAAGCAAGTCAAACTAATTAAACAGTTATCTTCAGACTCACTTACCCCTCCCTCCCAATCAACCTCACTGGGATTATGGAATGCAAATTTGGAGCTGAAACACCATGGCTTTTCTATTAAAAAACAGTTCGAACTCCCACTTTAAGTGCAAAATATTATACAACCTACATTATGACATTGCACATTTTAACCAACTCTGCCATTATAATTAGAGTGACTGGTATCCAATGGCAAAGGTTGACATTTTAATGCTTGTTTCTTATTAATGGCCTGATGCTACAAGGCACAACCAAAATTAGGTTCCAAAAGAAGAGAGAGCAGCAGTAAGGTCGCATGAATGTCAGCGTAATGAAAGGAATGCCATAGCCAGCCATGCTATGCCACATCACTTAAACGTACATAAGCAAATATCTTCCTCTTCATTAACACATATGCTCCAGGCAAAGTGACGCTGCAATTCCCTCCCCCATTTTATGCAAACAATTGCCAATGTGTTGTGTTCCCCACCCCTCTATGGTTTGTCATGAAATGGTCAAATGAACAATGTTTTAAAAATACACCCGTAACAGGTTCTGATTACATTCCTAGTTCTTATGGAAAATATCTTGCATTAGAACCATCACAGACTAATCCACCACTAGCTTACATAGCTCAACATCCCGCTGTGAGGGCCAGAAATCCACACGGCCATGAGTACTGGGTTTTGCTGCTGCTTTTGGATCTCTGATGTAGCTGAAAGGCACGTAGACACTCATGCAACCAGTCAACTGTATATTAACTAGGCACCAGGGTGAAGGCTCAAGGGCAGTGTTCACCCCCACTATGTGTATGGAATAATTTTTTCTCAAGAAATGAATATATGAGGCATAAGGTTGAGCCTACACCCTATTTGGCAGATATTCAGTCATTGATGCACCAAACACTGTTTTTAGGATGTTAGGATTTCACAGATTATATATATTTTGCCCTCACTGTCTTGTGCCCCCACTATAATTCCGCCCCCCCGTTGACACTCACACCTTCTTCTTAACTGATCCCCCACTTGATAAAGCAAAACCCAACTGTTATTCCAGTTTCCGATGGTTCCTTTTATTACTTGCATTATAGTAGCACATGGATGCCCCAGGCAAGACGGGGATCCTATTGTGCTAGGCGCTTCCCTCAAAAAGCAGAGAATCTAAATAGAGGAGACACAACAGGTGGGAGGGGAAGCTGAGGTACTGAGCGGTAAAGTGACACACCTAAGGTCATGCAGCAGGTGAGTGGCAGAACTGGCACTAGAACGTATATCAAGTCCCAATCTAGTGCCTTAACCTGTGACCACACTGCTTCACCTAGTGCATAGCCAAACTCGTGATCAGGCGCATATGGCACTACGATTCATAAAATGGGTGGACATCTTGGAGCAAATACTCAGGTTGGCTAGCAGATGTTCAAGCTATTCATGAATCTACCATAACAGCATGGTTTGGGGGCTTGGGTGATTATTTCAACTATCAATTGTAATAGAAACAACATGCCTAGAATTTCCTCTGTAACTGAAAGCCCACTCAGGTCCTTGAAGGCCTCTTGAATTTCTGCCAATGAGAAACAAAAGAAAAGAGGAGGAAACAAGCAAATAAAGACAATGGGAAAGTCTTTACAACACCTGGGAGATCTGTAGCAAATGTTAGGACCTACAGTGTGAGGGACTATGGGTTCCCTAATACAGATCCATCACAGAGTTTGGAAACTACTGGGATAATACTTTGTTCTATCAAAACACAAGAGGATGGAGCAGCTGACCTAGCTCATAAAACTTGGGAGACAAGTTTGTGACCTTAAAAAAAAAAATCAGAGAATAAATGAAGTTTCTGAATCTTAGTTAATTTTCTGCATGCCTACATGAAACCCAATTGCTAATTATGCACATCAGCTGCTAGAAGTAAGTATACCTCAGGGTTTAGTGCTGTATCATTGCAATGTGAACCAAGATCAGTGATTGATCACGGTGCTGGTAGCCATATGTGGAACATGGAAATTTCTTGGGAGTCTCACATAAAAGCTTTCCACCTGTCTGGATATTTATACTTAGAATAATTTTCCATCCAGACTTGCTGCTGTTGGGAGATTATAAGCCTTATTAGTATTCCCTTATGATAAAAAGAAATAGTGAGATATAAACCTGTCCTGTGCACTGCTTGGAAATTTAGCCCACAGTGTTGGATACAAGATACTTTAATGTTAATAGCTTCATGGATAATATCAGGCTTCATCTTCACTATGAACTAGGGGTGTGATTCTCCTACTTGTGTACACATACTTGCACTTGCGTTCATCGAGCTAACACAAGTATAAATAGATTCATAAAAGTGTAGGACTGGAAGGGACCTCGAGAGGTGATGTAGTCCACACCCCTTCACTCAAGGCAGGACTATGTAATAACTAGACCATACCTGCAGTAATAGAGGTCTTGGCAGCAGGGGCATGGCTGAGATGGGCAGAGTACAAACCCTCCTGAAACTGGGAGAATTGACTGGTTAGGCTATATTGTGCTTTCCCTTACACTGAGCAGTTCTTTATTCTGCAAATAGTGCCAGCACCATTGCTGAGCAAGGAACTACTCAGTAGGAGTAATGTTGGAACCGTCTGCCCCTTTGTTTTGTTGTCATGGTGAAATAATCTGGAGTTCATCAGTAACTATACAATTTTAATCTTTGTTATGGGGGAAGGAACCAGGCAGTGCTGTTCTATGGAGTCTGACAAGTTCTTTTTCTTAGAGTGCAGTGTTCAGTCTGAAGAAATGCCACATTGCTACTCTTGTGGTGCCATTTGTTTTGGGGGGACATGGGGCGGGAAACAGGAGTTGTTCACTGCTTTAATATCTCTAACTAGTGTTAATTCTTGAAGCAGGGTGTCTTCTTTGGTACCAGACATTGCTGTTCTGGCAGAGATTCCTGAAAAGGGGGATTGATTGCTTCTTGCTATTTGTAACCACCTCTGTTCTAGGACTAGCAGATGGGTGTAAAATTAGTTACACTAATTTACTCTGACTCTGAACTGCTCGTTTTTCTCCAACAAATCTAACTCTAAGGCTCCAAGATACCTACTACAGTTGAGCATGGGGCAACTATACACAGACAACGTACACCCCCACACACTCTGCACGTTTATATTTGAAGAGCTATTCTTAAAAAAAAAAAAAACTAAAAGTGTAGCAGAGTAATATTTACATCTTCTTACCATAAGATATAACTCTTACTACAGTAATATTTATTTAAATGCATCTAAGTACTGAAATTTATTTACAGTACGTAAGCAGTCCATTTACCCTACATTATCGATGAGCCATAGTGCACAACAGAAAAGCTCCAGCAATGCAAGCTCCCACTTGTACGAGTGCATTTTATCAAGTACTACCTGTGGCATGATAAAGGAAAGTCTCGTTGGTCTATGGATTGAAGGAGAGCCAGTTGAAAGTTTTCAGAAAATGTCACTTGGTTGAAATTGAAATGTTTCACAGAAGAAAATGTTGTTTAAGAAGAATTAATCCAAATGGAGTATTCCAAGAAGACTGAAACCTTGACTTCTTTGGAACAGAATGCTTCCCTTTTTTTTATTTAGAAATGACTTTTGGTTTCACATTTATTTTAAATTATAATAAAGTTAAAACTGGAAAAACATTTTGATTGACCCAAAATGATTTTTTTCCAGGATTTTCAATTCACAGGAAATTTTTGTTTGTTCGGCAAAGTGAAATGGAAAAACCCAGTTCCCACATAACTCTAGCATGACGCTCATGGCCCTTAACTGGCAATGTTAATCTCTGCACATAAGGAGTTTGGGCATTGCATAAAGACACCAAGTGACTGTTGTTTAAGAAGTCTCCAATCTCTCAACAGCAGCCAGGGTTCTTCTCCTCCAACATTCCCCCTTAGGCAAGCTTCTGGGAGATAGATGCTTAGACCTGATAGTGTAGGGAAGAAATGGGAGTTGCAATCTAGTGGTTAGCCATTTCAGATTTTGGCATGTGTTTCGTCTTGACGTTAGGTTAGGTTGACGCTTGCTCACTGGCTAAAGGGTAAAACTGATGACTACTTTCTGAGGTTAAGAAAAACGTATTTTCATGATGCAGCAAAGTAGTCATGCCATGGTTTCAGGGCACAGAAAATGCCTTTGTCTGGGCACTGTCAATAACAGCATGCAACAGGGGAATGGTTATGTCAGGTGGCTATTTCTTTTGACCCAAAGGAATACAAGATAGTATCCCCAGATTCAACTGTTTGTTATCCATGCAGCTTAGAGTTTCTGGTTAGTTCTTATGCAGCAGCTTTCTGGGGGTGGGCCCTGAAGTGACTCATCTCTATTCCCCCTCCAATATCTAGGCTTCATCAGGATGCAACTTGCACTAGAAAAAAATATGAACTTAAAACAATTGTTATATAAATAAAATTAAAGAAAATTGTATTCTTACTTACTGCAGTAGTGAATTAAGTAGGGTCATTTGCATCATCTTTCCCAGAACCCCCTACAATTGGTGTGTGAATGTTTTAAGAAAAGTCACAATTAAATTATAATTGCAGATCAACAAATCATGTCCTCTGATGTAAAACCAGGCTGATGTCAGAATGATTGATTGCGACTCACTCCCTGCCTCAGTGCGCCTGACAAAATCACCATGACATGTGTGTGGTGCTCGGGTTTGCTTTTTTATTAGTCCTCTATCGGTATTTCACAAGCCCTCTGATGTTACTGCTGTACACAGGACTGCATGTGTGAACAAAGCAGTCAAATAACTGGAAATCTCTGGTGTAAAATAATTTCTAACACATGCAGGGAACAACCTATTTAATTATTCACGAGTTGCAAGTGAGTAAGACCCACTGAACAAATACAGCCCAAATATAACATAGATAGAATGTGGGGCGGGAAGAAAAAGACTATGAAATCCCGCTTAACTGCATAGGAATAAACCACTCAGGCCTGCTATACTAACATATTATAAGAAAAACCTTGGTCTACCTTGAAGCAACGACAGCCTGTTATATAGCAGTGTTTCACTTCTGCAGTATAATTTTATGTTTTCTTCTGATGTGAAATCACTTGGCAGAAGGTTGTAGAAAGAAATAGAAGAGAGGCTCTAGAGACAAGAGAACGAATGAAAAAGATTTGATGACTCAGTGAGAGCAGTTGCTTTCATGTTAATTTGTATGGTAGTGTGAAGGTTCTTTGCAAGGACAGAAACTTTACTTTTCTTTCTTCACACCCCCCTGAATGCTCCTTTGAAAAAAAGCTAAGTATACCGTATACCCCTCTTTTGTGTTTGAACACTGCTGCATGAATTAAAAAAAATGGGTTAAGCAGGTTTGAATGAGTTCAGGGACTCCTGAAGACAGGCATATTTGCTGACTTGCAGATACCATAGGTAATTGTACTTCTCACACGCCACCTTAATTTATGGTGACTGCCTGAATCATAGAATCATAGACTTTAAGGTCAGAAGGGACCATTATGATCATCTAGTCTGACCTCCTGCACAACACAGGCCACAGAATCTCACCCACCCACTCCTGTATCAAACCCCTAACCTATGTCTGAGCTATTGAAGTCCTCAAATTGTGGTTTAAAGACTTCAAGGTGCAGAGAATTCTCCAGCAAGTGACCCATGCCCCACACTGCAGAGGAAGGCGAAAAACCCCCAGGGCCTCTGCCAATCTGCCCTGGAGGAAAATTCCTTCCCGACCCCAAATATGCCAATCTGCTAAACCCTGAGCATGTGGGCAAGACTCACCAGCCAGACACCCAGGAAAGAATTCTCTGTAGTAACTCAGATCCCACCCCATCTAACATTCCATCACAGGCCATTGGGCATATTTACCACTAATAGTCAAACACCAATTAATTGCCAAAATTAGGCTATTCCATTATATCATCCCCTCCATAAACTTATCAAGCTTAGTCTTGAAGCCAGATATGTCTTTTCTCCCACTGCTCCCCTTGGAAGGCTGTTCCAGAACTTCTCTCCTCTGATGGTTAGAAACCTTCATCTAATTTCAAGTCTAAACTTCCTGATGGCCAATTTATATCCATTTGTTCTTGTGTCCACATTGGTACTGAGCTTAAATAACTCCTCTCCCTCCCTGGTATTTATCCCTCTAATATATTTATAGAGAGCAATCATATGGTTTGGAGTACCGGTTTGAATTTCAGGGAAGGGTTTAACTTATGTGAAAGATGGCCTATGGTCTGAAAAACACCTCATATGAGTGCTCATTGACTTCAGTACTTCTAGAAGACCCCACATATATGTGCGTAGATAAGATTGTTGACAGAGAATTGTGAAGACCAAGTAGTTTCTGGTAACTGACAGATAGAATCACACATCTGAGAAACAGTGCATAAATCCTCATGTTTAAGGACAAAGGGATGACATCAATTTGAGACTAACACATTAAAATGACTAACTAGATTTGTGAGGGCAGAATTTGGTCTATACTGAGACTTAGATGGCTGATGCTCCTCTTAAGAATGCTCTATTTTGTCTAAAAAACCTGCCTCCTGGGTGTTTAACTTCTGGGTCATAGCATTGTATTTAGTAAAGTAAATTTAAAACAAGCAAGTTTGTCCCCACAGCCCCAAGCAAGGAGGAGCAGGAGCTACAGAGGAGCTTTTCTTGCCCAAACCAAGGAGAAGGATATGGGGAGCTCTCCTTCTGCTTTTAGCAGACAGTACACCTGACCCGATCCCTACAAAGAGCAACCAGCAGTGAGAAGATGGGGTAAAGCATGACCACCTAGCCCCCTCCCCCAACTTCCGAATTAAGCATTGCCCTCAATGAGGTCATGATTTCAACCCCATGTTTTCAGTAGGCCAGATTCTGTCCCTGCCCTTGTGACCACTGAGTAGTGCCTTACTCTGTACATAGTTTCAGTAAATGAACAGGTTACTTGCAGAAAAAGACACTACTGGACAGGATCAAGGGTTATATAATCTGGCCTAATGTTTGATTAGAACTGAGTGATGTACACTTCCACTCTTACAACCTTGCATTCTGACAAATAATGTGTTAATGAACCTAACACACTAATATAAACTGAGGAAAGGGACAAATAATTAAGTCTCTGAAATGAGGAGATAAAAATAACAAGAAGCTTCTTCTAAATAATAAGTTTGCACAAATTCCAGATCGAGCAAACATGTAAATGATTAAAATCTAATAAGCAAGGATTGGAGACTTTAATTTGCATCAGAAAAGTTTTTAACCAAATACAAAGTAGTAAATGCATTAAGTGTAATTAGGATCACATATATAGAAAGCCTCTTCCTTTAGAGTCTTGTATGTAGAAATACATTATATATTACAGGCAGCAATAGATTCAGCCAAGTGGAGCCAGATAATTCAACAACAGCAAGATTAAGTCTTCTTGGTTAAGGGACTAATGTGCCGTGGATTTTTTTTGGACTACTGCCACTGTATTTCATCCTAAATGCATTATTTTCTTACTTTAAGACAAACTACTTTAAAGACCATTTTGGGGGACTGCTCTTGACTTATCTACAACAGATCAAGTTTCTTTCATTTCCTTGGCAGAGTACTAAAAGTTGATCTGGTAGCTGTAACCTGTGCTCTCAGAGAGATATCATTGAAGGTAATATTTAATCAGAGACAAGTATATATTACTTGGTAGTAGGTAATACTTTTTGCTTGATTGTTTTTCTTTCTTTATCACACATTCTTGTCCTCAGCTTAATCACAGCAGGTCTAATTCAAGGCACAATGGTGTCAATAGCAGCCTTTCCCAGTAACTTGAAATGGCAATGCATCAAGCCCCAACTAAGAATGATCTTTCTTTTACATCACATTTCTTTTCTTTCGTTTACAGTAGCCACCATACTCTGTTGCTCCACTTTTCATAGGGTCTCAGACCAGAATACCTGCCAAGATGTCCAGTTGCTGCTACCCACCCAAAATACACATGTACCTGATGAGAGCCAATCCTGGGGTCTCTGTTCTCCTCTAGCATGTCTGATGGTGGTATCTTCCCCGGCTCCACACCCCACACCTTTTGGGGTGGAGTATAACAACTCTTCACTAATATGTTGCATTGCTGAACACTGACTATAGACTGTATCCTTCCTGTTGCTTTCTTTGGTAATTCACTCTTTAAAAATTGTTTCAAGATTAAACCTTAATTTTTAAAAAAGCCATATTGCCTTTATAAATATTTTACTGTAGGTGCCACTTTGTCTTAATCAGAGAAAAGACTGTAAATTAACCACTACAAAGTGCAAATATAGAGAAGCATAAATCCTTCTTGTACCATGGCCTTAGTGCAATATTTATTGTTTAGTGGGGAAATTGTGATCTATAACATTAGACTTTATCTGATTTTTGCATAATTGAGCTAAATGGAACTGAGCAGCATAAATGATCCCTGATACCAATCATTTATCTTTGTATCACTATGAGGCACATTCATATTTGATCAAAGTGAGGGTTTGTTATAGAGTCTTGTGAAAATTCCTCTCTTCCTCTCTACCCCCAAAGCCTTTTGTTTACAAGAACAAGTGGCCAGTTCTCTGCTGCCTTGCACAGTCATTTATTTACCCCTCTACCAAGTGGGTATAAAGTGCTATCATTTTGATTTGGCAGCATTTTGCAAAGGTTCAAATGACCGTGTAAGGTGCAAGTAAGACGGGGACAAAAACAAAATCAGGCTTAAAGGGCTCATCATTTCACTGTATTTAGTCTTTGTTCTTACTTAAACACAATCCAGATGTCAAAGGGCTGCTTGGCCTTTGAAACACTGAGGGGCAGCCAAGGGAGCTGACAACTTGATCAGATACCACAGTGACGTGATCCATATGGAAAGAGATGGGGGTGCTTAATTCTGGTATAAACATTTATATTTTAAGACGGAAAAAAAAATCTACAAGCTTTGAATATTTGCTTATTTATACTTCCATCAATAGAGCAATGCCAGTTCATTGTCTGAATTATCCACATCTCATGTATTACAGAACTAAGGTTTCCTGATGCCTGACCTTCTGTAGAAGACTTTGTATCCCATTAGAAGTGCTAACAGAAAGAAACTGGATGAAGAGCTTTGCAAAGGTGAATTGGTACCTAATTCCCATAGACTCTCTGTAGGAATAAGGTACTTACCTCCTCTTTGTGCTTTTGATAGTCTCCCACAGGATGACGTTCATCCTAATGTTACTTATCACCAGGGACACCAGTGGCACTTTATAAATAATAAAGAAAGGAAAAGGGAAGAAGACTGAAAAGGTTGAATAAGATATTCTGTACCTGCGGCTGGTGGTGTTTCAGCAGGCCTCCCTGGACTCAGTCTCCAACCAGACCAGTGGGGCCATCTTGGTACCCTCGCTGGCCTGGCCAGGTTCTGTGCTCAGTTCCCCTGGGCTAGTCCACCCTGCCACAATTATATTCAAGGAATGGATGAAAGTGATATTGAAAAATTAGGGCCTCATCCAAAGTCCACTGAAGTCAATAGGATTCTTTCCACTGAATTCAATGCACAGTGAGTTGATTTGAATCTTGGACTGAAATCAATTTTAATCATGATTTCAATCAGCAAAAAAGGAAAACTTGATTTTAATCTTGTTTTGCATTTGTTCATTTTAGTTATTTTCTGAAAGAGAAGATCATTCTCATTGGCTGGTATAACTATTAAACATGGTTTATTTGCAACTAAATATAGTCTTTACTCTAAATTTGGTACTTCTTTTTGCTAGCTAGGAGAATGCACTATATCATTACATGCGTATTTAAGCAATTACATAGCCAAGTCTGAATCAGTGTTACTTTATATTAGAAAATGGTGAGCGACTTATTTACTAGATTCATTTTTTTTTGCTTCTAATTTGTGTCAAGCTGCATTTGAAATGGAATTCAATTATAAATGCACAAAGCTCAGCATTTATTAATTAACTAAACTAGCTTAAATGTGCTGGATAGATAAGAAAAGTGGTATGTTTATGCTTTGCACTTAAAACTGGATTTAAAAACACATAGAAAGTATTAACTGTAGTGAATTCAGGGATTATTTCTGGTCACCATAGACCAGAGTTTCAAAGGACTTTAGGCATCCAAACATGCAAATAGTCACTTTTGAAAATCCTTCTAGGGTCGTATGTGCACCCTTTAGATGCACAAAGCTCTTTGAAAATTTGGCCTGTTGTCCTTAAAGTTTTTAAAGTTAGTAGATCTCATCCTCTCTCGCAGATTTTATTCATATATTGGAAGAGGCAAATGAGCTTTCCTGCTTTTTCAATTCTCAGTTGGTTTCTCAACTTTGAGTGAGATAGTGCAAATGATGAAAATATCCTTGCTGCACCTGGAAAATAATCTTAAACTAAAAGTAATTAACACAAAAGATTTACCGCACAAAATCTGAAAGTACTGATATTTGGACAGATGTAAGTACCAGCATTTGCTCTACTGTAAAGATTTAAAATGTTACTTGATGTTTATAAAGCTTGGGTTAACCTCAAATGTTAATGTTTTCTCCCTATTCAATACATAACTAAAACAATAGCACCCTTTAATTCTTTAAAACTTGGAAGACTCACTGTTGCAGCATTTTTTTAAGCTTATTTACATGACTATAGGCCTTATCCATAGGATGGACATTTCAAATTTCATTTGAAACAGGTGGCTTTTTAATGAAAAATGAATTTAAATAGTAAAAAATCCAAATTTAGGTGGGGGAGATTTTAACTCTGTTTTTTATTTACTGTGCTTCCAAGTACTTTGTATCAGACCCACAGTGAGAAAAAGTTATAGAAGAGTGAACAATTATATCCCAAAGTAGATGGGATGAATATTTTATTGACGTACACGCGCACATAACAGAAAAGGAGAATAAGTTAAGAGAAGCTTCATAAGATGGCAAGTGGGAGAAATCAAACCAGAAGAAGGGGGATAAGGAAGAAGAATATGGGAAAAACCCTGTGTATTTCCAAATGAAAGCATTTTTACTAGGAAGAACTTGAACAATATGGAAGAAATAAACACACTTAATTTGGTCTATTGCATGCCGTGTTGACCTGATCCAAAGCCTATTCAAATTCAATTGACTTAATTGGGCTTTAGGCCAGGCCCTGAGAACAGAGTCTATGGTGTGTAAACTGTCCAGGCCTGGGGACCTTTCTTCATAGTAGCACCATGCTGGTTCAGTTCCTTAAGAGCTTCTGCAGCATTTGACTCTGAAACAGAGTTTTTGTAGTTTAACAGCCTAATGTTGGAGAGTACACCGAATATTTGTCCTGCATGACCTCTGTTCTGTTCCTGACTATATCTCAGAGTAAGCTATCAGAATTTATAATGGAATTTAGACATAATGGTTATCACAGACAATGAAAATGATATTTTGTTTCAACACTGTCAGCTAGAAGGAGGAAATAGAACTGCTTTTCCAGTCTGCGTTTAAAGGGCCGTGCATTATTAACAGAACAGCACATACTCAAACTGAGCATTTCCTTCAACACAACCACATCTTTTCAGTAAGACGCATGATTTCTCAAATAATTACATGCTTAGGATATTTGAGAACTGGGCCCACTACATGGAACTACTTGTTCAGATTTGTTTCTGTGACTGTAACACACCCTATACTAAGCCATGGTCATTCAAAGACTTTCATACATGCTTAATTTCACATAATGCAGCTTAATTAACTTCAGTGGGACGAGACCAATTAAGTAAAGATAAGTACACAGGTAAGTCTTTACCTGATCAGGGTGTTACTCTGCTTCATAATTTCCCTTCTCGATTTTGTCAGAGGTTCTATCAATTTTATTTTGAAATAAAATGTACATATACATATATTCAGTGTCCATTACAGTATCCAGAAAACTACAGAAGTTGCACTGAAATGAGACCATGTTTAAAGAGACCAATCTGCTAAACATAAATAGGGAGAAAACCCAGGTGGGATGAAGGCAGAGGATAAAAAGGTCACTCAAGAACTTAGACTTAGTTTAATAAGGTCATTGTGTGCTTTCCCACAATGTAAGTTTTCAGGGCTTTTTAATCTTTTCTAAAAGCCACCTCAATGACTTCTCATCCCAGAATAAGAAGTGAATCTCAGAATAAGACAGGACTTAACATCCCAAGTAATGTGGTGCTCAGCTCAGAAAAAATACAGCCTGGATGCCTTCCTTTACAATGGACTATCAAAATGAAAGTTGCTGCTTTCTGGCTTGAGTTGGCTGGGCTGAAATCAGAAAATAAAAATAGAATTCTGGCCACTTAAAGGACTGTGCTTTTTACCTTGGCAGCTGCCCTATCCTGGCATAGTTCAACAAAAAACAAACAAACAAAAACTCCTATGTTTAAGTAAGCAAGTTTCCTCTCACTACTTCCCATTACTGTGGATGTGTGTAGATAGACTAACATCTAGCTGGACTACCTTAAAATGCTAGTAAATGGAGTTAAGGTTTTGCTACTTTAAATAACACTGTTGTGAGATCATGTAGAAGGAAATATTTTGTATGATGCCTTTCTATCTAAAACAAGTCTTAATACATTTAAAATAAGTTCATTCCACCCTGCAGGGCCGGCTCCAGGCACCAGGCACCCAAGCACATGCTTGGGGCGGCACCTGGTAAGGGGCGGCGGGGGGAGCGCGGCGCGGCATTCCGCGAGGGGGGGGGCGCTCCGGCAGCGCGGCGCTGGGGGGGCGGGCTCCGGTTGTGCGGGGCTCGGCAAGGGGGCGGCGCGGGCGCGGCGCTGGAAGGGGGTTCCGGCGGCGCTTGGCAGGGGGCGGGCTCTGGCGGCGCGGTGCTCGGGGGGGGGGGGGGCGGTGCGGCGCTCGGCACTCAGGGGGGTTCCGGCAGCGCTCGGCGCGGGGGTGGGGGTGGGCTCCGGCGTGCGGCGCTTGGCGGGGGGGGCGGCGGCGCTCGGCTGGGGGGGGCTGGGGGGCGGCGCTTTTTTTGCTGCTTGGGGCAGCAAAAAAGCTAGAGCCGGCCCTGCCACCCTGCAATGACATACAACCAATGATAGGAGGGGACACTTTGCAACAGTTTTAGGCTAGAATACCTTATTCAATTGAAACTGCAGGTCTCAGTTTATAGATTGCACACCTAGATTGCACTCCACCACCATTTTAGATAATGGTTCAGTAGAGTTTAAGGGCCTGATTCAGCTCCCATTGAAATCAATGAAAGTTTTTCAGTTGAATTTAATGGAAGCTGAATTGGGCCATAACAAAAAAGCGTGTCACCTACTAAATCAACAGCACCAATTTCTGTAGCAGCATAAAGACCATTAATGGCCCAGACTGCTCCAGCTTAGCTAGTAATATACCAGATATTTGCGTAAATGCATAGATTGTTTAATAAACAAGATTTACTAGCGCTGTAGACAGGAAACGTTTGTGTTCACATCTGGATCAACATCCCAAAGAAGTGTCCCAAAATCTGTGATCATTTACTAAGCACGAACTGTTCATCCTTCAACTCAATACATTTAATTGTTTAGCCTCTCGTGTAACACCAGCTTGAGTTATGAGAGTCAAACCCTGACTAACAACATCCAGTGGTAAAAATACAAAAGCCACTCACTAGTCACAAGAATTTGTGGATAGACACCTTTTTTTAGCAATGAACCTACAGTCTTTCTAAACTATTCAAATATTATAGCATGGCACAAAGCATGTCATACACATTCCCAGTGTACAAACAATTCAATGGGCAACCCTATATTAGTAAGTACACAACACTCATGGAAGTATATGTAGGTACAGCACACACCTCCAAGATGAATTAATATCCCAGTGAAATTTGTACAGGAGATTACCTTTCTTAGGAAGTCTCTGTTCTTAAATATCCCCCCTGCATATCAGGTACAATTCAGTTCCACAGCATCGGTTTCCTCCCTGGTTGGATAGTGGATTTGGTTCTATGGCCACAACAAAAAACAAGACACATCCAAACAAACTCCAAAACAAAGCAGTATTTCCTTCCTCTCAAGGCTCAACAGAGTCTCTCTCCTCTCTGTGCAAGGACACCCACACCACCTCTCCAGGCTCGCCACAGGCAGATTCTAAATTGTAGACATCACTCTGTACTCAATCCAAGTTGGCTCTGCTTTAATATTTTCCAGGATTACTTCCCACAGTCCCTGTTGCTGGTCAGCCCCTCCCCCGCCCCTTCAATAGTTCGCCAGTTCACAAATCCCTATCCTGTGTCCTTCTGCAACCCACAACTAGTCATCTGTTCTAGCCATTTATTGTCTCCTTCTCCAGCCGCTCTTCTTATCAAGAACCAGGGCCGGTGCAAGGATATTTTGCGCCCTAGGCGACACTTCCATCTTGCCTTCCCTCTCCCCCCCGACCCCTGCACATCGGTTCATTGAGGGGCAAATCCCAACGAGCCTTTATAGACCCCAGGGGCCAGCCGTGCCCAAGGACTGCTCCCCAGACCAGGTTTCCCCACCCCCTGAACTCCCCTGGAGGGTACACAGCCCTCCCACAAGCCCTCCCATCCCACCCCACACCGGTGGTCCCTGCCCCGAGTCCACTCACTGGCTTTGCTGGGCTTGGGCCGCTGCAGCAGTTTGGCAGGGGGGAGCCGCCTTCCGGAGGCACCAGAGAGCCAGAGCATGGGCTTGCGGGGGCAGCAAGCCCCAGCCATGGAGGAGCCGGTGCAGTGCAGGGGGCAGCAGCCCTGCAAAAGCGGTGGCACAGCTAGCGGGGAGCAGCCACGCCCCCTGCCCCTCCTGCCCATGCTGCGCCCAGGCTCCCCCCTCCCCCCCGGGGCTCCTACAGGCTGCAGCAGATGCAGGCCCCCCATGCGCTCCCCAGCTGTCCCCTTGCTGTGCTCAGGCTCTACGGCTCCCGGGATGTGAGCCAACGCCGGGGCGCAGGGCCCTGAGCCTGCTCCGAGAGAGGCAGCAGCGGCTCACCTGCCCGGGAGCCGCAGAACCCGAGCGTGGTGAGGGGTAAGCCGGGGGGTGTGCCTGCCCGGGCTGCAACCCACCTGCTGCCCCCCCAGGGACTCCTGCAGTGGATGCATCCGGGCGGCAACCCCTGTGCACCTCCCGGCTACCCCCTGCCACGCTCAAGCTCTGCAGCTCCCGGGAATGTGAGCTGTCGCTGCCCCTCCCAGAGTAGGCTCAGAGCCCTGCACCCTGGTAGCTCACATGCCTGGGAGTCACAGAGCCCGAGCACGACGAGGGAGGAGCCGGGGGGCGCACGGGGGCCGCCGACCACATGCAACTGCTGCAGCCTGCAGGAGCCCCCGGGGGGGGGGGGTGCACCAGGCTGCAGCCTGGGCGGCAGGGGGCGTGGCTACTCCCCGCTAGTGGCGCCGCCACCTTTGCAGGGCTGCTGTCCCCCTGTGCCGCGCCGGCTCCTCCATGGCTGGGGCTCGCCACCTCCGCAAGCCGACACTCTGGCTCTCCTGTGCCTCCAGAATGCGACTCCTCCCTGCTGAGCCAGGGCACTGCTTTTTTAGGGTTACCATATTTCAACAATCAAAAAAGAGGATTGGGGGGGAGAGCCCCACCCACATCCACTCCCTCCCACTTCCTGCCCCCCTCAGAATGCCCAACCTCCTCTGCTCCTTGTCCCCTGGCTGCCCCCTCCTGGGACCCCTGTCCCTACGTGCCCCGCAGGACCCCACGCCCTACCTAAGCCTCCCTGCTCCTTGTCCCCTGACTGCCACCTCCTGAGACCCCCCCACCCTATCTGTCCTCCTAAGACTCCACCCCTACCTGTCCCCTGGCTGCCCCAACCCTTATCCACACCCCCAGACAGACCCCCGGGACTCCCATGCCCCATCCAACCGCTCCCCGCCCCCTGAGAGACCTCCCCAGAACTCCCGACCCATCCAACCCTCCCCCCGCCCCCGACAGCCCCCCAGGAC
Source organism: Chrysemys picta bellii (assembly GCF_011386835.1). NCBI lineage: Eukaryota > Metazoa > Chordata > Testudines > Emydidae > Chrysemys > Chrysemys picta. The sequence continues at coordinate 115,937,985 of NC_088796.1, forward strand.
TCCCCTTACCACCATGCCGCTCCAGCCGCTGGCTCCACATGGAGCCAAAGCAAACAGGCTGCGGAGCACACAGCCTCTCCCCCGCAGCGTGCCGGCGACGTGACGCTGAGGCAAGGGGGGGGGGGAACGGGGGAGGGACTCTGGCTGCTGGAGGCCAATGGGAGTGGCTAAATCAGGCCAGGCACCCTATCAGCCATGCCACACTCTGTGTGAGGGGAAGGGAGGGGAGGGAGGAAAAATCTTGGATCCCCCAACCACTTGGCGCCCTAGGCGACCGCCTAGTTTGCCTAGTGGTTGCACCAGCCCTGTCAAGAACCCACCACCACAACTTCCTGATTCCTGAAGAGCCTTCAAGCTCAATGTGGATCTTATCAGCTCACTCACCCTACCCTGACTCCCCCAGTGAGGACCTTGTTACATTTCCCCGGAGGCCTGCTTCTCAATTCACATAATATATGGGTAAATGGGGGTCAGAGAGAGGGACTCGAGCACAGCTGGGGTTTGAGGACCTTAAAACCCAGCCTTAGCCAGTGGCAAACCTTTACCACAAGATCATGTATCACATCTGATATTTGTTAGATTCTTACAGCAGGTTTTGCTGTAGAACATGTAGGATGGCTGAAAGTACTGCAAGTCATGGATATTCTCACTTCCATGTTGCCAACTCTTCCAATTTTATCATGACTCTTGTATCAATTGGTGGATTTCTAAATGTTCCGACTCCTGGATTCATGTGATTACAGGGGAATCTCAGCTTTACTTTTTTAAAGCAAGTTTCTAACTCTCATGGTTTCAGAGAAAAGCTTGAAAACAAAACCCAAATGCACCCAAAAACTTACAAATCAAATGAAAATCACCCCCAAATTATTATTTTTTAAATATTATTTTAAAGCCAATATTATGATTTGTGATTGCTTGGGGTTGGCAATACTGTCACTTCAAATGTGGGGAAAAAATGCTCTCTGTTCCTTCATCTTCATTTAGTTGATATTGTTACACAATAGTGTGATGGGATAATTACATATAGTAACATGGAATAGGCTCAGATAATCAGAGTGCAGTTTGCCAAAATAAACAATGGACTTCCTCCATGTCAGTAGACTTCTGAACTGTGATTGGTTATAGAGTCTGGTCTGCATAATCATTGCGCACTTATTTCTCAGTAACTGCACAACATGCATATCCTTGTGCTGTCATATGTCAGTAGCAATTGTTAGCTAAAGAAATTAGAGAGATTTGTATACCTCAGATTGTTTAAAAAAAAACAAACCAATTATATGGGAAGTATCCAGTTTTATTTACTGTGGCTGCTATGATCTTCCTTTGCTGATGGGTCCATGCACTCAGAATGTTGAAGCCGTGCACCACTGACAAGGGAGCTCCTTCATGGCTTTCAAGAGAGGATGGAAAAAACTCCCAAGTGCATACAAGAGCCAAGGAGGAAAACACCAAAAAGCAAAGAAAAGGTGACGACTTATAAATATAAAATTCTTTATAAAAATGTAGACACACACTTTTGACCTGTTTCCCTCTTCCTCTTACAGCAATTTCCCTGATAGGCCCCATCCTGCAACTGTATCCACCAAAGCATTCTGTTGTGTTTGCCTGGAGTCCCATTCACTTTATTGCAAGTCTGCGTAGCTATCAGGGTCCAGTCATGGGATCCAGGTCTATACTTCCTTTCTCCCCTATCATTCAACAAGTTCTTTGCCCCAGAATAATAGTCAGACATGGATACTCAAGTGCTTTGTTCACAACTGAAGCATTTCAGCCCTTGCAACTCCTTCAATAAGTAAACACAACAGAAGTACAATATATAGTAAACTCTATGGGAACAAGAGATTTGCTGACCTGTGCTGATGAACGACAGAAGAGCGATGAAAGGAAGAGGAGGGGACAGGAAGGGCTGAATGAGGTAGCGAGATGGAGGGGTGGAGGGCAGGGGGCTGTTTGCTTTTAAAAACACTTATCTTTCAGGGGGTTGACAGTCCCTTTTTTGTACAAAGAGGGAGGATGGTCTTGTGGTTAGGAATTATTAGACAGGAACTCATGACATCTGGGTTCAGTTCTTTGTTCTGCTATAGACTCCTTGTGTGGTCGTGACTAAGTCTGGCACACAAGTTAGTAGAACACGGAGCAGGCTGCTGCAGCTTTTCTCTAATAAAGAACTCAGAACCTGCACTCTGGATTCACTTCCCCCAGACATTACACAAAGTGGTCCGTCCCTACAAACTGTGATGGAAAATCAAAACAGAGGGAAAGAAAGTCTGAAACTGAAGGAAAGAATCCCATTGACTTCAGTTGTCTTTGGATCAGGTCCTTAAGTGCTTGGCTGGATCAGAGCCTGAGCACAGGGGCAGTTCCAATGTTTTCAGTTGGCCCACTCGCGTGCTTACAGTTAAGCACATGCTAAAGTGCTTTGCCGGATCAGGGCCACAGGAAGGTCACACTGGACTGACTTTGGGAAATTGGATGAGCAGCAGATTCACAGGTTCTGAGCACGGGCACAGAAAACAATGTACAACTTGTGCGGAGGCTTAAGGTTTGCAAGGCGAAGTCTCAAGATGTCAGAACGGGTCTCAAAACACTTGCAGAGATGGGGTGGGGCATACCCCACCCTGCAGGATACTCAGCTTGGCCAGCTTTGGAAAGGAACATTGGAACTTTAGCAAGGGGAAAGCAAAACCACTTCATACCACAATGAGAGAGGAGAGAATTCAAGCTCTGTGATGAGGACTGTGGTTGACAACTCCACTCCTCGGGCACAGTGGAACACTATACCTTAAGGGAGGAGCTTGCCTGGGCAGGAGACAGAGCTTTCTTGAAGGGCTGGTTAGAAACTGTGCAATGAATTCCCCCTGGAATTAAGGACTATCATCAACCTCACCACCTTCCGCTCCAACTTCTTTGATCTTGCCCTCCTTAACACAACCCATTTAAAAACAAACAAGCCAACAACAACACCACCACCATAACAAACCACTATACTGCACACAGAGCTCACCTAGGGAGAGGATGAGTGATAGAATGAACCCCACGAGACAAATGCTAGTCATGTTGCTTAATGCATGATTGGAAGGGGCTCCGATACTATGGTGATGAGGGCAGTGTAAGAACTATGTTGAACAGAACAGAACCCAAGTCAGGACTATGGACATCCACCTGGTATGGACAAGACAGATGTCCAGTCAGGGTGCAAGAACTCCAATTTGGTCAAGCAATCACTATGAAAGAAGATAAGTCAGTGCTGAATCAGAGGAAGATAAAGGCATCTACATGATAGGATGACAGTTTGACCTCGCCAGACTTTATTGTTCTAAAAGCCGTGCTGAAAGATTAAAAAAAGATGCTTCTCCAGCATACCAGTAGCATTGATCTGAAATAAGCACATATGAAAGGACGAATGCACATGAATTTATGCTAGAAAACTGGAATCTGGATCGAGGCAGATGCTTCAACACAGTAGATTCAAGACTTCACACAGTTGCACACTGAAAGGGAAGTTCTTGAAAATGGACTCAAGCTAGCAAATGAAAGAAGAGATGGATTTATGAAAAAAAAAAAGACTGAAAAGGTGTTAAAATATGTGCAAGTGACTTTCCAGTAGCAAACAAAAGCAAAGGTAAAGCATAGCTGCTGTTGACGGAACACTGGATGTACACAGACTGTAAAAAAGAGAAAAGGAAGAACTGGGAAGACAGGTAAACACTGCCTTGCAGTCCAGGTCATTCAGAGATATCAGAAAAGAAATCAAGCCAGTTCTTAATGGAGGAAGCAGATGCACAACATCACTAAAGAACCAGGTGAAGTATTGATTATAAAATGTCTCCAAAACAGAGCAGTCCAAAAGACATATTTGAAAATTAGACCTCCTTAAAACCATTACAAATAAGAGCAGACAAGGAACCACCTTAAGAATATAAAGACAAGTGAAGAAGGTTTACATGATTGAAATAGCATCAAGCTATATGTAGCTCTCTGCAAAATTGTATGAAAATGTATTTGCTCTATTATAGCATGTATGCAAAAGGTAATAGACATATCCTCTGTGAAGATTTGGGATGATTATGTTTCAGTGCGATTTGTTTTGTTGAAAAGAAGATTAAAAATGGTGGATGGAATGCATTATGAAACTCATTCTGTCATTATTACTATTAACCCCTTATGTTCCCTGATCCCAGCCCACCAAATGTGTAGCCCCACATTTATATTGAACAACTTGTATCACTCCTAACAATACCAACCCTGCTATTGCACTCACTCAGTAACCCACTGTCAGCGTTTGCCTGAAAACTCCAACCAGTTAACAGGTGATGGTCCTGCTGGGAAATGCTATCTGAATTTTGCTGACTCACTGAAAGACATGGCTTTTTATGCCATATGGGAGGTAGGAGCATGTATCTAGAGGGCGGGGGACCTAAGATGTGGATTGAGAAGAACAAATTGCAGCAACAAAGCCTGGAGGAAGGTTTGCATTGAATTTTGTTTCATTTTGGGGTCTTTTTGTCAAGAAAACCAAATACCGGGAAGAGGTTACATTTTAAACCTACAGCTTGTATGGACTCATTGTAAACCAGGATGGGGAGGTCATCTGCTCAAATCCACGTTTTAATTCTTGCATATTGATTAAACAGGCTACACAGACAAATGACTAGTCTAACAAATAGACTGCTTGTAGAATGTTCCTGATGGTTTTGATCTGCATTCAACATTTAGAATTAGAAATTGCATTGCATGGTATTTGTTGCAGAATATATTGGATATTGTTGGCAAAACTGTCTTGCTGCCTGTTGATTATTCTGCTTTTGACTACCTTCAGCCTTAGTTTAACTTTTGTTCTATGGCCATAGATTGATTTTAATAATCTTAATCAAATACTAGTGCACACTAATTGTTCATTATGATTGTGGTACATACTAGGCCATTAGATTTTCCAACTTAGAAATTTTGAACTTTGCATTAATTGCCACACAGTTAATTAAATTAATTGTGTATTATGTTACCTCAGCTCAGCTGATGACACACAGATTTACTGATCTTTCAGTAAGAAAGTAATTTACATTCATTAGATAAGCCTCATGATTGCTTTGCTGTGAGACTTTGATAGATGATTGCACATCATGGTGTGTCTGAATACAAACAAAATGAAACTTCTAATGGATGCCAAACTACTTTCATGGTACAGTACAATATCCAGGTGCCTACAGGGAGTTGTCCAGACTTTGGTGACACTGGGTTATCACCTACCTTAGTGACAGTGGATTGTTTTTCCAATGTTATGTTATTTGAGATCTAATTAGCTATATTTGAAGGATATCCTACCCAAGTCTTTGCATAATTACAATAGTAATTTCATAGAATTACTTTATTTAATGCACTGCTTGACTTAGGCCAAGTGCTAGATCCAATGTACCCTTTCTGACCCTGGGAAAACATGCCCTGATGTCCTGGATTTAGAAAGCCAAAGGCCAGCATTTTGTCCTGAAGGCAAACACTCAAATGTAAGCGACAGGGCACTCAATCCTCTAGCAACTCTTGTAGTTTCAATGGGTACCATAGGTAAAAAGTTGCATGCCTAATCTTGGCCTCCCCTGGAGAGAGGGAGGATTAAACCAGGATGAAGATCAAGGAGATCTAGTTCCCTCTCCACAAAGCTGCTGGGGGAAAGCCCTGAGTTGGGTGATCAAGCATGGAAACATTTATGAAATTGCACATTGATTTCCCTCCCAAAGGTGAAATTTCTTTGCAATTTTCCTCCTTCACTCCTCTTCAATGAAGTGCCTTAAGTCAAGGTGAGAGACAAAGAGCTAGCTTCCCCCCCCCCCGCTCCCAGATATCACAGGGCTGGGTTCTTTGTAGACACAGGATGGTTGCAACCCTGTGGCTCGCTCCGAATGAGCGGGCCCTGCTGTCTATCCTCCATAAGGAGCATGTCCTCTTTCCCCCTTGCAGTCGACCTATTGGTACAGATTGGACAGTTGCCGGAGTGTGAACTATGCCACCTAGACATATCAAGTCACAGTGAGAAGCCTTCACCTGTTGTACTAGTGGGGAACAGGAAGGAGTTTTACTCCAATGAACTCAGGCCCTTACTCATTAGCGTTATTGGCAACCTCTTGGGAATTGAGAAAACATGGAGTCTGAGTAGGGTGACCAGACAGCAAATGTGAAAAATCGGGACAAGGGTGGGGGGTAATAGGAGCCTATATAAGAAAAAGACCCTAAAATCGGGACTGTCCCTATAAAATCGGGACATCTGGTCACCCTAAGTCTGAGGGAACTCAATGCAGTGTAGAGTTACTGATTGCAGTAAGAATTTGGTTATTGTTTTCGGCTCATACGAACTTCACGCCCCCTGTTGGAATTTCAGTGGCATTTTTCTGCCCAGTATCTATGAGCTTGGCATTTCCTAGGGTCCTTCCCTGCACTCCCCCAGGCTCCGTTTGTGGAAGTTGAAGAAAGCTCTCTGCAGGTTGGAATCTGCTCTTATTTAATTATTTTTTTAATGGCAGAAAAGGGGCATTATCCAGTCTGACTGCGAGACCTAGAAGCTCACCAGAACTCAGCCACAAGCAGACTCAACCAGTACCCCCCAATACAGCCTGCATCTACCTGCCCAAACCAAACTCTCTGGGATCCATGAATCCACTGCTCCCCCTGCACCAATCTGCCCCAGCCAAACTCCTAGACATATTACAACCAGGAACTCTCTCTGATACAACCCCTCCCTGCCAAAGTCCTAAGCTCCTCAAAAACTATCTTCTCCCACTGAACCAGAGCAGCAGAAAGACCTGTCTGTTTTCTTTATGTAACCCTTCTGCTATGCAAAGCCAGCAGCAACCGGGCCAGGTTCAATATTTAGGGGTCCCATTCCATCAATATAACACAGAACCGGCTCAAGCCCCCACTCACTGGGAAAATTACATACCACCTCCAGGCACCTCTCAGAGGCAATACTTCCCCACTCGCCAGCACAGAATCTGAGTGTAGAAACGAAATTTTTAACAAAAGGAGGGAAGTCACCCAACATTAATTAGGGAAAATGCCACAAGTGGGAGTCATAATCATAAAACTGTGAGCAGGACACCAACCCCAGAGTGTGTGGGGCAGTGCCTACTCTCTCATGTTCTTGAGTTCTACAATCAAAGCTTCCTTTTCTGTGCCTCTCTCTGCTCTCTCACCATACGCCACTCTCAGTGGTTGTCCCTGGTCAGTGAGGACTCAGGGTCCAGAAGCGTATTTGTGAGAGTTCACCTCCCACCCGGGGAAGTGCTCCACCATCTGAGCATTTGCTTTGGCTGGCCGTCCCACCAGCCGCTGTGCCTCACCGCCTGACCGTCCCACCAGCCTCACCAGCCGCTTGTTCTGCTCACCGCCTCACCAGCCGCTCATTCGCCAGCCCATTGTCAGTCACCTTCTGCTGCCACTTGCCTCTTTGGCTGTGACCTCTACACATGAGTCTCTTAGTAATTTTCAGCTCTTTGCAGGCTGGGCAGAAACACTGCCCTATCTCACGTGATTTCAGCTCTGATCGAGTATTTAAAATAACGAAGAGTCTCCTAATGAAACCTATTTAGCTCTTTCTTTGAACAGTGGGGAGGAACAGGTTAAACCAGACTATGGGGAACCTTTGGGGAGGGTCCACATCTCCTGGCTGGGACACCTGTCCCCACCCCTCTTACTTTCACAGGGCTCTGGCATTCGAGCCCCTGGCTTAATGTGGTTCTTTCAGCTGAGGGTGACCCCCTCGTTTGGGTCAGGTTAAGCATAGTTCTGCTTCCCGGTATTCATACAACAATGCCAGCAACATTGGTAACAGCATTTCACTACCCCTGCATTCAGTACTAAAGTGATTTGTAACCCAACACCAGCCAAAGTTGATTATTTTGAGCAACACAATGCTCTATCTGCTGGATATCTAAGCAGAGTAGATGTTTTCATGTAAATACAATTTGCTCCAGAAGTCTCTCCTCGTCCCAGCTAGCTGTCGGGGGAGAATTCATTCTATTCATCTAGACCACTTTGGGGTCCCAACCCACAGTTTGAGAACCACTGATTTAGACACTTACATCTATAATCCCTTATTATATAATTTTTGGCCTCGTATTGCAATTAGAAAAAAACCCAGAACCGCCATTCCTAACACCAGAAAAATCCAGGTTCCATGGAAATCACAGCACTGTCATCCCAGCTCTCAGCAAGGGATAAATCTTAAAGGTGCCAGTGATTTAAAGATTTCCTTGAACTTGTTACCCTGTTCACAGTCTGACTCCTTTCCTCCACCAAACTTGTTCTTCATATATAAGGAACTTCTCTGCTCTTAGAACTTCCCTGGATTCCTCTTCTTTTTCTCACATGTGGGCCATTAAATCTCTTCATTATAGTTTTAATTGATCTTTTCTTCCCTCCCTCCTCCCCCCGTGTTAATGGCAATGGGTCTATGCATCCAACCCCACTCCTTCCACTCTGATGAATTGCCAAGTCCCTTCTGGAAAAGAAGGCTAGGCTTCAAAAAAATGTTTCCTGTTTCCCATCTCCCCTCAGTTACAGTCATTCCTCAGTTACCACTGGATTCTGGGTCTCCCATTTGCTATGTTAAATAACATTAAGGTTGCAAAAGTCAAACTCTCAAAAGTTAGGGAATGTCAAAATTAAGGTTGTGCATGGAACTCTACTGCAACCTGCTAGTGTGCATGCATTACGATACAGCTTTGGATACATGATCACATACTATTTTTTTCCACGGGATTGCTGCCTCCTTCAATACAAAGAATGGATGGTTTTCACTGAATGAGCAGCTGTCCAATATTTTCCTTTATCCTTATGGTTCCATGTGTCATCCCAGGCCTTATTTACAGAACACTATTCAAACCCTCCTCTGAAGATGGCATTAGCTTCCTCATGGGATTTTCTATAGTGTTGATGTGAGCACTTCACAAACATTGATGAATAAATTTTCATAACCCCCCTCTTTGATGAGGGGAGTTATGAAAATATTTTATAATATAATTGTATATTATTATAATTATTATTAACATAATTATTGTTTTTCCCATTTTACAAATCTAAGACAGAGAAATTAAGAGCAAAAGTCTCCACTAATTTTGGGTGCCCATCCTGAGATGCCTAGGATCTGATTTTTCAAAGTATTTACAATACTATAATACAAAGCATTTATAATACTTTACATGTCCAAAACACAGCTCCCATTAACTTCAGGTGCAGCTGGGTATCCAGGAATGAGACAATTAGGGACCAACTTGAAAAGTGTGGTTTACTTTAAGTCACTTGCCTAGAATTGCCTAGGAACTCTGTGGCAGATGCAGGGATAGAATCCAGTTCGCCAGGGGAGCATTCAACTGATTTCACCCAAGAGGTCTTTCTTTCTCTTCTTGCAGACTTTTGCCTCATTGGCTGCATAATATGTCATTAAAGAATGTATCACAGATTGCATCCACATAGATAATCAAGTAAACCATGTTAGTTTTAAGTGTCTCAACCATTCAGTAGTTGAGGGAAGGACATTAAGCAAGTCCCTGAGGAAACCTACCAGGCCTTGCCTATGGATACAGCCTACAAATATGTGTCTGTCATCCTCTAATTGGTCACAGTCAAGAAGTCAAGAAGGCCCCACGTACAGTCATTAGCTGCACATCTGATCACTCCACATTTGAAACAATTGAGCTTTACCCAAAAATGGCGTGAAAGGTCAAAATCAGGGGACTGACTTGTTGGCTCTGTCACAAGATAGGCACTGGCTATGTTTATAGCTAGTTTTTGCCACCTTGTATGCCACCTGGAGAGAGGTAGATGTGGCATGTCTTGCACTTTAAGAAGCAGATTATGTAAATAGACAACAAACTAGCTCGTGGAGGTCCCAAAATATTGGTCTAAGTAAAACTTAGAATGGGCCGTCTCTCAGCAACAGTTCCAAAGCTGCCATAACAATCCACTTCAGTAAGACCAATGACAGTTTGTACAAAAGGTCTATGTGCCAGATTGTGTCATTTGGAGCAGTAAGATCTAGGAATACTCATCCTGTTTTCTGCCTGGTCTGGAAGCCATTCTCAATGTAGGTAGTGAGAGCCAGCACTGGGTTACAGATACTGTTTTGGTCTGAATCCTGCTAGGATATCACCAATGGCAAGGGCAATTCTTTGAAGTGTAAGCCTTTCAAGTAATTTGTACATGCAGCTTAGCAAAGAGCTGGGGTACTAACTTGGTGAAAGTCAATGGCCTTTCCCAGGTTTTGGCAAGGTCTGTGCCAAATCTTCGGTGTTTTAGTCTCCTGAATGACTCTTGCTAGAAAGTTGGCTAGGCAATCATTGTCTGATAGTTTTTTCAGGAAACTGGGGGAGATGTTACCAAGCCTACAGGTTTACCCATTTTCAATGTTTTGATTGCCCTTTCTATTTCATCTGCAATGAAAGGCTGGAAGTCATCTGCAATTTCAGCTATGCACCGCTTGTATTGCACCATTTCCTTTTTTTACCTCTCCTTTAAAACTCATGTTTTTTATCCACCTTTGTGACATTTATCCAATGGGTAGCAATACTGTTTGGAGAGACTGGGTAACTGTGCTGTGCTGGAGGCTTCTGAGTAGCACCACGTTTTTTTAGAATCATAGAATCATAGAATATCAGAGTTGGAAGGGACCTCAAGAGGTCATCTAGACCAACCCCCTGCTCAAAGCAGGACCAATTCCCAGCTAAATCATCCCAGCCAGGGCTTTGTCAAGCCGGGCCTTAAAAACCTCCAAGGAAGGAGACTCCACCACCTCCCTAGGTAACACATTCCAGTGTTTCACCACCTTCCTAGTGAAATAGTTTTTCCTGATATCCAACCTGGACCTCTCCCACTGCAACTTGAGACCATTGCTCCTTGTTCTGTCATCTGCCACCACTGAGAACAGCCGAGCTCCATCCTCTTTGGAACCCCCCTTCAGGTAGTTGAAGGCTGCTATCAAATCCCCCCTCATTCTTCTCTTCTGGAGACTAAACAATCCCAGTTCCCTCAGCCTCTCCTCATAAGTCGTGCCCAGGCTTTGTGGCTGGATCGTGACAGTTAATTCCACAGTAGCCTGCTCCCATCTTACTCTTCTAGAAGCATTAACATTCTCTAAACAACGTGTGGCAGTATCTGGAGTACCACTCTCTTCACATCGCTTGATAAGTTCTGCACATTCCATCTAGGCAGGGAACTAGGTATTATAACAACCTCTTGGAATAGACTTGGTGGCAGCTTTGTAAAATCACTTTTGTGAACTGCATGTAAGCTTCTTCAATAGAGATGTTGTGTGGGATACAAGAGACATAGGGGTCAGTGAATTGCATAAAGTTGGGCCAATTTGATTTCATTTGTGCTCACAATAGGTATGATTACTCCAGCTTAGGTAAGGATAGGATAATGTGGGAAGTTTTTCAATATACTGCTCATAGCTTGAAGTGGCTGATTGCCTATGTTGAAGTCCAGGTGAGGTCAGTGGAGTAGACTTGCTTCTATCTGTCTGTATTATAATTCATACACACAAGAAGGGTGAATGAAGATGGAATGGGCAATTTTAATTCTGGCATTTCTAACTTTTGAGTTCTTGCAAACCTAGTCATGTTTTTTCAACATAGTTATGTGTGTGTGTGTTGTTATTTATATTATGCTAATATTCTAAACAACTCCATGCCAGAACACACAGAAGAAAAAAATATTTTGGATATTCTATGCTCCTGGCCCAGAGATGTATGAATCTGAGTTCTAGCTAACTCCCCACTCAATTCTAGGGCCTGTAGCCAACGTTCCGTTATAGTAGAGGGGAAAGCACTGAAAGGAAGAGTTCTGCTGGCAAAAAAGTGTTGCAGTTTGTATTCATGGTTTTATACATATACAGAAATGCACCTTTCAAAAAGCAATTAAAAAAGGGTGGGGAAGGGTTATTTCTTGAAATATTTATAATAAGAGTGAGCATGCATCATTTCCAATTAAGTTCTCTAGGTTACAAAGTTTACAGGGGAAAAAATGCTAATTACAGCAACATCCACAGCAGTTTCATATACACAGTACATTTTCATTCCAAAGTGCAATTGTGCTGATCCCTTTTGCCCACCCCCCACTTTTTTTACTTGTACATTTTAAAGTATTTAAGTAGGAGTATCTGTAGTTAGGTGCATACATATAAAGCAAAGTTAATAAGTGACATCTATTAGAGAAGATTGTGAGGTGCTCTCATCACAAGGAAAAGGCGTGAATATTGAATAGAAAAACAAACAGAACTTAGAACAATTATAAGGGGGCACAGAGGAATGTTTGGGGGGCATGATGGGGCCCAGGCCAGTCACCATAGGGGGAAGGGGAGGAAGCACCACCCTGCCCTGCTCTGCCTCCAGCTCCGCTCAAGCCGCAGAGCAGCCCCGCCCCACAGCCGAGGCCTTGGCTTCAGCTCCCAGACACAGCCAGGGCCAGCCCCCATGAGGAGTGGGGAGGGAGCGCCACCCAGCTCCACTCTGTCTCTGGCCCCAGCCACGCTCCAAGCAGAGTCCGCGGCCCCAGGCTTTGTCACCTGGGTAAGCACCAGCCGTTGTATATTGCTAATGCCTTAATATGCATTGGGAAGTATCTTGGGAAGGATTCAAAGTGTGAGTGTGGAGTGGAAGATTCCTTTGCAGGTTCCAAGAGGCCGAAGGGAGAAAGGAATGGGTTAACTCGACAATCCAGCTAGGCCCAAAGATAGGGAACGAAGCTACCGCCCAAGGCCAGCGCACACAAACAAGTTTTCTGCTGCCAAACAGCCAGAAGCCTCTGTCTCAACCCCAGCCAGCCATGAGAAAGGAGAACTGAGCCAGACAGAACTGAAGGGGTGCAAAACTTGTAAGACTGCGAAGGTCAGTGAGTTGAAAAACAACAGACTCACGAGCCTGAGACCGGTGCATTTTGGGGAAACTAAGGGAGCCGCAGAAGGCCAGTTCGGACTGGTACCAAGAGCATGGGGAATGAGGGTCCCTGGAGGAAAACGCCCCCGGAAAAACCCAGGGCCTAAAACCCTCCCGAGAGCTGAAGCAAGTCGGACATTTACAGCGGACCCTAGACGACCTGTGCACAGGGCAGAACTCTCGTCTACCTTTCCCCCGCTTCTTCTTAAGTTACACCCAGGCTTGGCCAGCCTTGGGTTATGCGTGTGTAAGTATGAAAGTGGGTTAGGGCTCGGGCACTAATGCTTTCTTCTTACCTTTGAGTGACGTGGGGTGCGCCCAGCACTCACTGCTGTTATTTAATTAATAAAGCTTTAAACTTAGTCACTTGGTGTGCGCCTTCATCTCCTCCCTAAAGATCCTGCGGCTTCAACCTGATCACCTGAAGCCCCAGGCAGATTGGTAATATAAATCTGTCACTCCTTGGGCCTCTGCTTCTGCTGCTGACAGACTACATTATGTGTGTGTCTGGCAGGGTGCAGCATAAAAATTTGGGGACCACTGTCCTAGAGAATATAGAATACATTTCTAGAATGTTGAGGCCCACCTTCCTTTTTTATTGTGCAATTTGTACCTGCAAAATGTGTGCTGCTTGCACACACAACCTGTGGGTGCAAAATGTGGGCACAGATTTCGTGTCCCCCCTACCCCTAAAAAAAGAAAGAGGCTGCATTTTGAAAAATTGGCACTAAGCACCAAATCCTCAACTGGTGTAAATTAGCATAACTCTAGAGACACAAATTTATAGTAATTAAAGAGATGGATCCATCATGTGAAAATTACTATTACCTACCTTTTATAGATATAGGTCGGGGTGGCCAACCTCTGGCTCCAGAACCACATGCAGCTCTTCAGAAGTCAATATGTGGCTCCTTGTATAGGCACCAACTCCGGGGCTGGAGCTACAGGCGCCAACTTTCCAATGTGCCAGGGGGTGCTCACTGCTCAACCCCTGGTTCTGTCACAGGCTCTGCCCCCACTCCACCCCTTTCCAGCCCCCTCCGTGAGACTGCCATGCCCTCGCTCCTCCCCACCCCCCAAGCCTCCTGCACGCCATGAAACATCTCATCAGGAGGTGCAGGGAGGGAGGGGGAGGCGCTGATTGGTGGGGCTGCTGGTGGGTGGGAGACGCTGGGAGTGGGTGGTGGGAACTGCTGGGGGGCTGCTAATGTGTTACTGTGGCTCTTTGGCAATGTACATTGGTAAATTCTGGCTCCTTCTCAGGCTCAGGTTGGCCACTCTTTAAATAGGTGATTGGTGAGACGGATACACAAATGTCCAGCTTCTCAAGAAAATAGTCCATCAATCAGCTATGTAGGAGCCACCCCAGCATTGATTCTTGTATTGATTTTGCTAAAGTTACTTACAGACTTGGAAAAACTTATTAGAGAACTAAGTAAACAAATCATGCTTTATACCATGTTTTCCTGGACTATCTCACTTTTTATGAAGATGGAAAAACCTTTAAGTACTCAAATAAAATATCTAGTTTCAGACATGCTTTGTTGATTGTACATACCCAGTACATTTTGGAGTCTCCCTACCACTGTGCATAATCTAATGTATTATAGTGATGTCCCACACACAAAGATGACAATAATGACAACAGTATAAATATGCCAACGATACTTTTGCCATATGTTTTTAAATATAAGCTGAAAAATAGCAGATATTATCCAATAAGCTGGTTAAGTTTTTCACATTTATCTGCAGTCAGAAATAATGGAAATGTTCATCGTTCAAACAATTTCTATAATGCTGTTTAAAAAATGGTCAGGGAACCATTCACCCAGCTAGCCTAGAGCAGGCAATCAATAGGATATGAAATGGAAGGTTGTAGTAGGCCACTGAGATTTGATGCCTTATCAACCAGAACAAATCAGATTCACAATTCTCAGAAGATTTTCAAGTAATTTGTGGTCCCATGAGGATTTAAACCATCTGTATGAGTGGGGGCAGCAAGGACTTTTGTATGACATTTGTAAGAACAGTTGGGAAACATCCTGTCTTAATTAAACAACAATTACTCACATGTTGCTCTCAGCTTTGTACTTGATCTCCACATGCAGAGGACAATAAACCAAGCCCATATGCTAGTTGATAATGTAATACTTTCCTGGATAATTAATAGATGTGGAAATTAATGAGGAGTGAGTCACAAAAGACTTGGAGGTTTGGTTTAATTAAGCACCTTGAAGTTTAAAGAATTGTCTGAAATCCTCAAGTTTCTTGCATTGTTTTTTTCTGCAAAACTGCACTGGAAAAGTTGGGACATCTCTTGATAAACATTTTCTGGTTTCTTGTATCTAGAAACAAGAGATTTTCCCTTTTTTTGCAGTATTCTGGCAATTCTACTGATAGGCCTGACTGGAAAAACAAATTATGAGGGACATGTTTTTTTATTATTATTATTATTTTTTTTAAATAAAAAAAAATGAAACTCAAAGCCTGGTTCAATGTACAAATTATTTTAATTTTCACAGAAGTTCTTAGAGGCCCTCCACTGTCTTAAGCACCATACAAACCTAAAGAACAAACAAACCTTGGACCACTGAACTGTCCTAAATATTTACTTGTTTTTTTCCCCTTAATATAAACTAGTTCACCCATCCATAATGCAAATAAATTGCTAGATGATGTGCTAGGTTGAACCCTCCTGTGGGAAAATCTATTGAGCAGCATCAACAAGAGGAGAACACTGGAGAGATGAGAGATGTCATGGAGTTTCTCCTAAATTCTTCTACTGGGAGTGTGGAGATTTCTCCCCAGAAAGTGAAAGTAAAGGTTTCGCCCCAGAATGCACAGAGCTTTAGCTGGAAGTCAACAACCTCCAGATGGTGGTCCTATGCTTCCATATCAGTTCAGGACTGCTAGACTAGAGCTGGGTGGGAATTTTTTCCCCCCCATCCTGCAAAATGTTTTGAGATTTCAGAAACTTTTCCCTATCCAGAATCAAGGTATGAAGTCAAAATTAAAAATTTGAAAAAAAAAAAAAAAAATGCTCAGGGCAATCAAAGCGTTTCACTCGGATAATTTCAAAATGTTTCATTTCAATTTCAACCATATAAAAATGAAATATACTATAATTATCTTACATTGAAAAATTGTTGTTTTGAACTAGAAAACTGAACTTGGGTTTTTTTAAATGTTGAAATGGGATGTTTTGATAATTGTGAACTTTTTCCCCCCAAAGATAATTTCAAGCTGAGAAACTTGTCTAAAATGATCTTTTCCCTAGAAAAGTTTTGTTTTGACAAATGGGCATTTTTCAATTAAAAAAAAAAAATAAAACACTCATCAAAAGGTTTCCAACCATCTCTACCTTAGATTCTTTTTCTTCCTGACAGCATAGGTCCATGAGAGGATCTCTATCATCTGTCCCGGGCCCTTGAATTCCCTAGTAAGTGAATTGCCAGCAATGAAGAGGCCTCACAAAATGTTTAGTTCAGCCTCAGGCTGTGTTTCTTTTGTATATGGTCTTCTTACTGGTTGCCACATGGAGCAATGAAATAACCCATTGCCCCTTGCTACCTCCATCCTACACCTGCCCTGAATCATTGTGTGGGATCAGGGCCTGGACAGGAAAAATGGTACCATGGAAATAGATATTCCCCTTCCACCACCACTCCACGTGAGAAGGAGGAGGAGTTCTGTCCATGGAAAAACCCGCGTCCACATGACAATCTGACCCTCTCTTTCAAGTACTATAGAAGTCACCATGGGCAACTGCCATAGCTGAGGCAGCGAAACCATTGAAAAGGTTTGAAACTGAGGCTAAAGTCATTACATTAATTGATTGCTGACTATTATTTTGATGTGGCAGCAGATAAGCCAGCCTGACTGCCAAAGTGGGTCCAAATGATTGGTGACTCTTTAAACCTGTACTGTCTGATTAAAAGTGGAATAAAATAAAGTAAAAACATGTAAAGAACAACATTAGTATTGCTCAAAAAAATGTAAAACCCATAGCAAATCAGCCTTCCCATAGCCAGACTAGATGTACATCTATTGAGTCATAGTCATAGAATTTAAGGCCAGAAGGAAGCACTCGATATTTAATCTCATCTCCTGTATATCACAGGCCACCAACACCACTGAGCACCCACTAAACCCAACAACCTATACGAGACCAAAGTATTACAATCCACAAGAGACTAGACTAGATTATTATGTACCACTTTAACAAGTTGAGAATCTGGATGTTTACCCAAACTTCAAAAAAAAAAAATAATAACCAGACCATTGCAGCCCTCTGTTTTGCTACTAGACATCATCTGGTCTCTTGGATAGATGGACCACTCTCCCCTCCAGAACTTTTGTTGAGGTGCCAAACAAAGCTACTGGGGACATCTAATGCCCTGGATCTCACAGATCTTCATGATAGTGGGGAGGGAGAGTTGGAAAGAAAGTAGCATTCCCCACATGGTACTGCAGAATGGAGCAGCAAAGAACCACTCCGTGTTACTGCCAGTACGCATTTTTGCCTCACTGACTCAGACAGAATACACAAATTGCAGTCACTTCAATTATAAAAAAAAGAGTCAAAATGGCTTCTGCTCATCCTTCTGTTCACTCAGGATATTCTTAGCCAGTCAGGAAAAGAGAAGCAGTAACATGTGACCAATGAAAGCTGTTGACCCCCAGCTCCAAGTAAAAAAACACCAAACACACATACGGGAAAACATGGTCCTATTGGGTCTGATTTTTGGTGGAATAATTTCACATGTTCAGAAAACTGATTTCCTTTTAATGATAAACCCAACAACGGTAAAACATGCTAATTACAGTGTACTAGGGGGTGATTATGCTTATATCTCCCAGCTCTAGGCAGATGTTTTACGTGTGGCATCTCAAGACACAAGTTTCTAGTAACAGCCTTCTACTTATTAAAAATACATGAATAAAAATGATATGCTTGTTTTATATTCTTCAGTCAGACATTAGCATGCAATCAATCCCTTTCACATTTGTTCCATTGTCCTTGGAGTTTTAAGAAAAAACACCAGTGACAGACGGGCTAACGTGTTTGACAGAATTTAAAACCTATTTTTCCTTGAGTGATATGCCCCCTGGACTATCCATCATATTTCAACCTCTAACAACCTCTTCATCAGTCCCACAACCCATTCTGCTCCCATCAGATCAACATTAGCAGGTTCAGAAATGACATACTTAGTAGACAACCTTTAATTGGACTTTCTACTGTGTTTCTTCATGATATTCAAAACTGTTATACATGCAGCTTCATAAATGACATCTGGTTATCACATATTTATCAATCGGGTATTTGTCTATTCTTCCTGCACACTTCTCTGAACTGTCCTGCCTTTGCTAGCCTCTTTTCATGGGAAGTACAGTTGCTTTACGAACTATCTGGATTATTAGCCAAGATGCAGAAGCAGCCCGTGGCCTTCTGAGATGGAATGTGATGGTATATGTGCACAGATTGTGGTGATATTTTCCATATACACGTTTACATCTGCAATAACATCTTATTGATTTCCCTCTAACACGCAAATGCTCAGAAAAATAAGGACCTTGCATGGCTAATTAATATGTCATTTTAACCTCTTTTGCTCTAGAGCATTTCCAACAATAGAGGGATTGAAATTTGGTCACATTAGATTGTGCTTTTTAGACCTAGGAGTTGTCTCATCATTACATGATGATTTTAGCTTTGAAATGAAACTCACAATTGTTTAATTTCCTAACCAGCTTCAAGTCACAAGAGGAAGGGAGTATGATGCAGTGTGGTAATACAAACATGATGCAAATGAGGTGATATTCACTAGCTGGCTTTTTTAGGAGGTCACATTTCCTGGGCTTTTTCCCTGCCCTGGTGACAGCAGGATTATAGGAAGGGCAAACGTTGCCTAGTTAGGGCACACCTACTCTGCAGTCATGGGATGTGATAGCAACACATACAGGTGAAACTAAACTAGCTGTAATCTAGCTAGTTTAGGTACAAGCCCATCCAGAACCCTCAGGGGTTGAAACCTGTGCTACTGTGCCTTCACTACTCCGTTAAAGACAAAAGCTAGCTTGGTTATGTCTACATGAGTCGCAATCATACCCTGTGATCGCAGTATAGACATGCCTTTAGTCCCACCCTCCCAGGCACCACATCCTTCATGTCCCTTCATATTTTCCATTGTTGTGAAACATACCCTCCACATGACTTCCAACAAACCCACATCCTCCATCTACACTCTCCCTGAAAATAAATTTCATCCCATACTTGCTCCCCATGAGACATCCAAGCATTCTCCCATTAATTTAAACCCCACCCTGTTCGACATCCTAATGTATGTACTAATGGCTCACCATGCATTCCTTCCATAGGACAACTCCCCTCTTCTTGGAAGCAATTGCTTACAGTACCATATGGTACCATTTTCCCTGAGAGAAACCTAGCCACCAGGCCTGTTCCGTCACTTCAAAGTTCATCCCAGGTAACTGTAAGATAAAGTATCAGAGGGGTAGCCGTGTTAGTCTGGATCTGTAAAAAGCAACAAAGAGTCCTGTGGCACCTTATAGAATAACAGATGTATTGGAGCATAAGCTTTCGTCGGTGAATACCCACTTTGTCAGACACATGTAAGATAAAGTGTTTGTTATGAAAAATCCCGTTTCTCATATCCATGCTATGGAGTGTTCCACGACTGTGTCTCTGTAGCTCTAGTCAAGGGCAAAAGATTATTTCTATTATATTATGCACAGATCCACCGATGTATAGGGTATCTAATTTCATATCACAACACTGGTGATGAATCACAACTACAGTCATTTATGCAGAATTGTAGAAATATATATAAATAATGTCTACAGATTTCCTCTGCTGTAGTTATTTTCATCACTACAATCCTTCCCTTTGGTACTAATTGGCAGCCTTGTTGTCAGTCTAATTAGACAGGCCAAGAATGAATGGGTGTACAGATTGGCCTACTCCTTGCCTACAGAGATTGCCCTTCTAAATCACAGCTGAGTCCCACTAATAGAGCAGTATGATGGAAATATGCATTGGGGCACTGATTCATGCACATAGATAGATGAGTTCAACCTCCAGAGATGTCATTGTAGTTTAGGAGGGACTAAAAAAGGCTGGAGACCAAGAGCCCGTGAGTTTAAGTCTTCTTCTCCCTAGTTTGTTTTTTTGGTAACTCACAGGGACATTAAAGCAATAAATATCTGCTTTAGAACAAAATTGCATTTGGGTTTGTATTTTTAAAGTTAGCTTATTATAGTAGAACGCGGGAATGGGTATCATTAAGAAGCTAGCAGCATCTTCCTGTATTCAAGGCTAATTAGCTTGCACTCACCCTCAAGAGCCATTTGTGTTTATTACCCCTTTTCAAAATTCCTTTTATTCTAAGCACTGTATGCACAAACAGTTCATATGCTGTGAGTTTGTTGCTCCCCGCTTCTAATCTCCTTTTAGAAAACAGATTTTCCTCCCGGGGTAATAAAAACTCTCACACATGTTCAGAAAGAAACTAAAAATTCACAATGTCGGTGGAGGATTTGGAACAGGAGAAGAGGTTGCCCCAAGAGGGTAAAGGCTGGAACTAGAGAATGAGTGGTGGCAGCAGATTACTGACTGCTGCAAAAAGCCATGCTTCCTTTATGAGTTTTATTCTTTTCACTGAGTTGACAGCAAGTTCAAGCAGGTAAAAACTGTCTTACCTGATAGAAACTACATTACCAGCTCAGTGCACAGTACGGAGTGCTATGCCTTAAGGGCCATAGCCCACGAGTCACTGGATTTGGCTGTGATGTGTTGCCAAAATTTTAACAAGGGCACCCTCAAACATTTTCCAGCTCGAGTCTAGGATACACGTGATGTTCCCTGAGTAAAATACTCTGCCACCCATAAAATTCATTAGTCTAATATTCTTTCTCTATAATATTTCCAGTTGAATATTCCCTCTCCCTTTCATCCTTTTCCTGCCTCTCCAACTTCATCCATTCTTTCATCTGCAACCCTTTCAACTTGCGATGCTCCCCATCCCCACATATTATGAAGGTCACAATAAGAGATTCCTTGCCTGACAAATATTCCTTGCCATAGCAGCGGAAGGCAATTATACTTCAATCTTTCCTGGTGTCAGTGGGGAAGGCAGGATATCTTGCAAACAGGGGGTTGGGTTGGCGCAGTTCCCCTCTGATGTTGCGCTGGGTGGTCAGATGGCTGCGATGTGGGAGGCGAGGGGGACTACAAACTCCCTTCCTCCATTAGCTCTTCTAATATCATAGTGTGGCTGGGCAGGTAGGGAAGAGAGCCAGGCTACACTTTCTGCAGGACTTTCCCTCAGTCCTCCTCCTGGTGCATAGCTGAAGCAGCCAGCTGGAGACGTCTGCATTCCTAAAGTGTCCCAGTTTGACATGTTCAAAAAGAAAAAAGTTTCACTGTTTCATGTTGAAAGGTTTTTTTCATTTTGAAATGTTAGTAAATTTAGACTAAAACATTTAAAAAGAAACAGTCAAAATCAAAACATATCAAAATGAAATATAGCAATTGATCCAAATCAAAATGATGATTTTTTTTTTTAAATTGACTTCTTGTTCTGTTTCAGGATGGGGAAAAAAATAAACAAGTTCTCACAGAGATGGAAAAACTATTTCCCATAAAATCCTATTCAAGAACCTTAGCTATAAAAGCTTTTTGATGATTGTGCTAAAATTAAATAAACTAATGTGGTTATAAAATATGCTTTCCATGGACCCATGATTACTTCTTTAATTCTTGTTATTTCTAAGCACATTAGTAGATTGCATCCATCAGAATAGATGACTTGCAACACTGCAGACTTCCAGCTGTATAGAATCGGCGCTTTGTAAACCTGCCCAGTAGACGTACCAAGAAATGAACCCTTGGTAATATACAGGGATAGAAAAAACAAGCTTTGTTGTACTGTCTGAAATCCACTGCTGGATTGGTGTGGGCTTGTTAACAGAGTAAATTTCTATCTCTTTTCCTTGTGAAGGCATCTGACAATGTGAGCACTTATCATCCAGGGCAACCTGATTACTAGGGCTGAAAGGAACAACCAGCTGAGGTCTACTTCTGGAGCAGTGAGCAAGTGTGTAAGATTTCCAGACACCTGAAAGCAGCAGGGGACAACTTTCATTAGTATGACATAAATCTGAAACAGAATAACTTTTACTGTGTTGTTCTGGCATCAAGTCGCTCGCTTGCTTAGCAGGTCTTGCTGTGGTTGCTTTGCTAACCTCTGGACCAAGAGGGGCAACTTGCAAATTATTGAAGTTCAACCGAGAAGAGAACTATGTGAGTAATATAAAATGCTATGGAAATTGGGTCATCACTTGAGGGCTTTAAAGGAGCTACACCCAGCATGTTGCTCTGATGAAAAGATATGTTTGCCCCTTTATCTTTGAAGTGTCTGGGACAGAAAGAAGAGAATGTGTATCAATAAAGATCTATTGCTTCATGGTGTGTTCCTGAGAAAGAACCACACTTGAGGCTAGTACGCTATGTAATAATATTTGGCACTTGAAATCTTCAAAGTGGCTTGACAAGCATAAACAATTTAACTATCACCTCTCTGTGGTAGATATCTCCATTTTATACATGTTGAAACTGAAGCGAATCTTATATGACAGAAGGCAAGGGAAGGAGTCACCATCAGAGCTGGCATTAGAACTCAGCAGGAGTTTCTGTTTCCCACGTCTGTGCTCAGACCATGTTAGACAATGACCCTGCCATATATGTAAAACATAATTTCTTGAAAGCCAGATGTTTATAGTAAAACATAATCATGTCATAAACCTCATTGGTCTTTTTATCACCATGCTTTATTGAATCAGGCACATTAAAGAGGCACTGGCATAATAGCTATTTTTAAGCATTTATTTCAGAGGTGAGAAAAGTTATGGAGAGGACTGAGATTTGTATACATGATTATGTTTGGTTACACAACTTGGCTCTCCAGACTGTATATTTATTTCTTCAGAAGCTTGTGAACTTTTCTATACAGCTAATAGGTCAAAGCCTCAACTGGCGTAAATAAACACAGGTGAACAGAAGCCAATGAAGTTATGTTAGTTTACAGTAGTTGAGGACCTGTCCCAATGTCTTATATTTTGGAAAACCACCTTATATTCGATGATGCTTCATACAACTTCCATTGTGCTGCTGCTGCTGCTGACAAGTGACAGTTAAGGAAGAAACGGTCCCACATTGGTTCATGTAACTGGTTCACAAATCCCTAGTATTGAAAAAAGATAGAAGTGTGACAGATCCTTGAAAAACATGGTTGTTAAGTTTAAGTATCTTTAGAGTCCACTGTTTTAAAGGCAAAGGTTATGCATTACCATGGGTCAGGATTGCATGTCATCTCTTTTGGGGCGAGAAGTGATGTGAATCCTAGGAAGTGTTATGAACTTCAAAGGACTGTACTGAACAATGTGCCAAAGAAGAATGGACTTTTGAGACAAACAGTATCAAGTGGTTTCCCCGGGGAATTTCTAGGGGGAAGTGAATGCAAATTCCCTCCCTTCCTCCCCATTTATGCAAAAGCCCAGTCTTTGAAGCTATACCCTGAGGAGGGAACCATTGTCTACTGAGTGCCTGTTCCTGAAGTCTCAAGATAAAAGGCCCAATTTGTATAAAGAAACAGATTAACTGACTGCTGGTTGTGCTATTTTGAACTTGTAACCACAGAAAAACCCTGTGTGGGGTTTGAAGGACTGACTCCTGGCAGAGCCCTTAATAGAGTTGGGGGATCATAAGCTAATTAGCATGTATGTAGGTTCTTTTATTGTTTTAACATATTTTCACTGTAATGCTTTCACCTTAAAAATAAATGTGCTTGCTTATAAAACATTATGTGGTAACTTAACTGCTGGTAATCACGCTTTCATAGCCTTCAAAGAGAAAGTAAAGCATAAACACTAGCCTGTTTAGGAAGTCTGAGTTGCTGGGGATATCGGAGTATATGTTGGGAAATGCGCAGCCTGGAAAAATCTTGGTCAGAAAGCAAGGAGATGCAGGTCTTTACTCAAGAGGGGTGACAGCTGAAAAGCCGGTAGCCTAGAGTGGGGGCCTTCGAGGGACCACGGAGAAGAAATATAGGTGCAGTTGCCCTTAACTGTGACAACTTCAGACAATATTGAACATTTGAGAAGTGCAGCTTTGGCTCTTCCAGAAGTTGATTTAAATAAAAACTCTTGTCATAAAATAATTGAGTTTAGTGTATTTTCAATAGGAAATTTATTATGAAGATGTGTAACAGTCTTCTGCAGAAAGTATACTGATAACCACGTAGAGTGGTTTGCAGAATAGACACATATATACAGGAGTATGACACACAGGGATATAACTTAGCACTCTTTTAATCTGTATATACAACAACTTTGAGTGCAATTTCTTGATACTAGGTAAGAGCCTAAAAACACATGCACTAATAAAATATAATAGAAATACCAAGATAAAAGATGTGTACCTCTAAGGATAAGTAAGTACCGTAGTAAAATTTATAACTTCTGCCTAAATTATGGATTAGTGAATCAGATACATGAACCACTGCAGAACCTTTTCTTCCTTAGCTAGCACTAGTCAATATCAGCAGAATAGACGTTTTATGGGCTGCTATAAACTGACTTACCTCCATTGACTTCTGCGCAGCTATGCCAACATACACCAGCTGAGGACCTAGCCCATTATGTGTTTGAAGAAGTTTGCAAGCCTCCGCAAGAAAAGATGTAAACAGTAGCTAGCCAAACTGTATGAGACACAATAATGTTAATAAAACTCAATCATCTCACTATTATTTCTCTCCTTTGTGCTACATATCTAAAAACAGTTGTATGTCCAGGACTACTTAATATGCCTGCTTCAATAAAGCATGAGTAAATGCATGAATAAAATACAATATCGTATAGACTCTTCAGTAATTTATTAAAATACAACACAATACTATAAATACGATACCATCTCAGGATGTTTAAAAAGTTGGATTTAAAACAGAAATAGCCACCCAAGTGTGTCTGAGAGTGACCCCCAAATACCAGCAAGTAATCAGGAAAACCAAAACTAAAAATAACAAAACTACATTCAGTGCTAGAAGAGGTTAGTCCAAAATGCCCAAAATTAGACCAAAAGAATTAGAATTACCCTGGCATTCTGGCTCCAACACACGCAGGCTGCAACCAAATATTCTAATTCCTTCGTTTGCAACCAGGAAAACACCTCAGTCTACATGGCTTACCTCTGATCTGCCATGCAGCCTAGTCTGTGGGCTATATCCTTCATTGTTTGCTGCTCTCTTTCTTAAATAAAGGCCACTGCTCCTTCTGTTAAGCAGTGAAGAGTGTTTGGCACACCTATTGTATCCAAAACATTTCTGCTGGCAGCCATTGATACGTTTTAGCATAACAATAGGTTCTCTCAGGTGGGCAGCCCACATTGATAATCTGCTGCAGATCAGATTTTGTTGATTTGCTTGTTTGATGATATCAGTGCCCAGGCCCTCTCAGAGGTCCAGAGAGGCCTGGGCCACTTCCAGCTTTTGAGGCCCCTAGCCATAATAAAAATAAAAAATGACACATGAAAACAAAATAAAGCACCAAAAAAAAAAAGTGAGACATAATTTGAATACATTTTTATTTAACAAATGCTTTTCTGGTCCAATAGGGATGCACATAAAAACAAGTTGCGAAACTTATCAAATGCCAAAAAATTAACAAGTGTCTAAATTTGAGGCCCCCTTTGAGCTTGAGGCCCAGGCCAAATGGTCCTCCTCCCCCCCCGATTGGCCCTATCAGTGCCAATAGGCAAATCAGTAGCAGAGGTTTGACTGGTGTACCTCAAGGCCCTGAAAGATCCTGGGAAGTTGGATCTAGGGGAATCACTATGATCACAATAGACACTCACTAATTACCCACTGCAGGTAGCTAGAGAAAGATTACTCCCTATAGACCCCCATCTAGTGAAACACTTAAGCATCAAGTGCTTCACGCTTTTAAAGAAGGGTGAAGATGGGCTGTTGGGATTTGTAGGGAAGGGCATGCACAAGCAAAGCACTTAAGTATGTGCTTAATTTTAGCCATGTGACTAGTACCTTTTGACTTCTATGTGACTAGTCACATGTTTAATTAAGCACGTGTAATTTTATATGTATCTAATATGCATAGTTATGCAAGATATTAAAAAACCTCTATGTTTTTTGTTTGTTTGTGTGTTTGCTTTCAACTAAAGATATGTAACGAGTTCCATTGTTGTTTGTGATCTGGTAGGGAAATAACAATGGTGTTGCAGGTACCCAATCTACCCAGACATCAAAGATGTGTGTTATACTAAGCAGGCAGGTAGTCACTTTTGCAGAGCTCACATAAGAGATGCAGCCCAATGAATATATCTAAGCTCCCTAGCAAAACAATAGAAAATTGTTGAGCTATTGTTTGTATTAATCACCTGACTGTATTTGAGGCAGACAGCATGTCCTGTATTACTCAACATTCAGGACTAGATTCTGATCTCCATTACACTAGTGTAAATTCTGAGTAACTTGGTTTGATGAAGCCAGCAAAGTTACTCTGGGTTTATCCTGGCGTAATGGAGATCAGAAACTGGTCCAGAGTAACTGGTGCAATGCATCTATTAAATGACAGAAGTATAGAAAAATACAAAAGGATTTAAAGCAAACAGGTTGAAAATCAGGCAGTGCCTTTTCGAGAGCCAAACAGATAATTTTAGTATGTTATACAGTTTTGGTCATACTCTTTCCTTGGTTCTTTGTTCCTTATGAATTATACTTAGCTACCCTTCCTGAAATGTAATTTTTATCTAAATTCATAATCCTCTGTCTGTTGCATCATTGTTATTTTCACAAGAAGGGCATCATGAGCAGGTTGTGATTACTTGTGAGGAATCAGAAGCTCATTCACCCCTAAAAAAACAAGGATCCTATTCTCGTGACGATGTTGGTGAGTACTAAAGAATTAGGGAAGAGAAAGACATACAGAAATTACTGGCTATAAAAATAAATTTGTCTATAAAGAGAATCTTAAAAAAAAACATCTCAGAGGACATGAACTCTGCTTTAGCCATTGGGATGAGCCATGATCTAGGGTTTAATCACCTGTGCTAAGCACCCCCTATGACCGGGGTCCCAGTGGGGGCCAGCTGAGGTCACTCAATTAGCGTGAACTGCAAAGAATAGGGCAGATAATCCCCCAAACTGGTGGATATTATCAATATTAGATTTACCAATCCAGCATAAAACAGCTTCTTAATTACCTCTCCAGTTGCCCAGAAGCCAACACAGTTCCCTTGAAGTAACCCAGCCTCAGGCCTCCATCCAGGTACCCAAGTCAAATATGATGAAGATTTCTGAAAATCTTATTTCATCATATAAAGGAAAAGGTTCTACCTATCCCAAAAGATTGAACACATTACCTCCCAGATTAATCAATATTCCAGATTTTACCCTAATACATGCTTATAGCCAATTCTTATGAACTAAACTAAAATTTATTAAAAAAACAAAAGAAAGAGAGAATGGTTAAAATACTAATATACATACAGACTTGAGTTCAATTCTTGAAGTTCAGATTCATAGCAGAGATGGTTAGCTTTGTAGTTGCAAAGAGTTCTTTTAGAATTTAGTTCATAGGTTATAGTCCAATGTCCAATATCATATCCATGGTGTACCAGCTTAACTGGGTTCTCATCTTACGACTCAAACTTCCCTTTATGAAACTTAAGCAGATCTGAGATTAAAAGGATCAGGACCCAAGGATCATTTATACAATTTCATGTCTTCTTTGTCAAGTTGGATTCCCTTGGGGAAAAATAGGTAATCAGGGCATCTTTGAAGTGGGTCCATCACCAGTACTTAGCTATATGAATTAACCTAAGACAATTGCCTGTTTCTCCACTATTCACAGATGATTTACAATACATTTCAAAGAGAGATGAATACAGAGATATCCTGTGTTTACAATTCATTTAAATGCTAGGGTGTTCTTTTGATCTCTGGATTATCAGAATACAGCACAGACAGGGACTGTTGATTACATTGTTGACCACTACTTATATTATATATATATATATATATATTATATATATATATATATATATATATATATATATATATATATTATATATATATATATATATATATATATATATATTATATATATATATATATATACACACACACACACACACAAACACTATCTCCCCGCATGTCTTTAAGGGTTGAATCTGAGTCATTTATTTTGCAAGATGTTTAACCCTTTCTGGCCATTTGTCGGCATTCTTAACTAGTACTGAATTTAGTGGAGTTCTAAGCACTCAGCAATTCACAAGAGATTCAGCATCTGGTAGGATCAAGCTCTTAAGGATGACATGCTAGAGAGTGGCTTCTGATTGAAGGAAGAAACAGTGTGTTTTTCACTCTACTAAAGTCAGTTTTTGGGTAGCCTGGACTACCTCACTCCTTGTTGATGGGTAGGTGACATAATACCCACTTTTTCTGTGGATGGGAGACACCCCCCATGAATGTCCACTTTCATCCAGACAGATTGCATTATTTATAACTAACTGTACACATCAAATTCATCCATGGTATACCTGCACTCCAGTGACAACAATATAGCTACTTTAAGAGAGTCCTGCATTTCCAAAATTCTGCTAAAGCAATGTCTCTTGTTCATTCAAAGTTATCTTTAAATAATGGGTTAGATTTGTTAGATTTACAACCTATGTCCTCCTGTTAATTCTGGGGTGTAATCAGCCATGGGACTGGGGAACAGACTAGCAGTTAACTTGCCCCAATGTATTTTTAGTTGAAACATTAAGGTAAGCATACACTGCACACGTTTTGTGCCTTATATTTTAAAAAGTAAAATGGCCGTTCTGTGTTCAGCTTCTTTTGCCTTTATCAATTTAAAACACAGACGCACTGGGCTGTGGATTTGGAATCTTAAATGTACGAACATTTGAGTCCTCACCTCATAATGTGATGGAGGCTTTGAGGCATCATGTGGTTTAATCAAAGAAAGCCATTACAGATTAAATGAAAAACTAACTAAGGTTCCGTATGCTAATATAGAGAGATATCATAAATGGGCAACAAATTCCAGTTCTAGTAACAATAAAATCTTTCTTTGAAAATGTTCTCATTAAAGATTATTTTATTCCTTATTTTTCAACCCTGCTCATGTTTGCAGATGCTCAAAATACAGTTAGTGGAAATAATTTTTTCCAATAAGATGCTTTATCTTATTTGAGGCCAAGAAAATAATTTACAACTATGTAATCCTTTAAGGGGTTAGAGGCTTTCCCTTTAACCTTTAAAATGTTTTTTATGATTTATGCAGTACTGCATCTTTCTAAAGGTTAAATACATGGCACCAAGGGAATATCCCACAATCCTTCACTTTGCCCCTTTCCTTTAGACCAGATTAGTTTTATGCAATTTGCCAGGATTTAATTATATATTTCAGATTCCCTGATTGTTTTCATTAAACTGAGAAGTTCAGAAGTTAATGTCTGCTTTTCATCTTGCTGGTTTTTGCATTTTTGATATGCAAGAGAGATAGTTCACGGTAGAGGAATTTACAACACTAATCAAAGGCCACTGCCTCTTCTTTTTAACCCTGTTACAACTGGGTCAATGTCTTCTGCAGGTTGAAATTTACCTTTTGCCTTCATTTTCATGAGCAGTATCCTTGGGAATTACAGAGCGCACCACTGAAAATCCAACAGTCAGTATATGCAGTAGTAACCAGAATATCTTCCTTTACTTGGAATACGATACATAATGTAACTGAACCTGCAATCAGGGCCTGAACCAAAGACCACTGAAATCAACAGGAGTCTTAAGATTTTACTTGTACCCATGGTAAAGTCTAGGAACTGTTTGTATCTAGGTTCACAGTATGTAAAGTGTGATCCACAGATTATCAGATTATCTCCTTACATTCACACCCTCCCATTAGCCATTCCAACCTATTGCTTCTCCTCAGCATCTTGCTCTGGAATTATGGGTACTTGGTTGTTCATAAAGAATAGATCCCTTTTTGGTTCATTTTCAGTTTTATGGCATTGGCTTTAATCACACTTCCTTTGTCCCTGACTACACCCTCTACCTCACACACTCCTCTCTCTCTCTCTTCCTCAAAGAGTGCTAATGTTAGTTTATGTTTACAATTTAGCAGAAGTGGGAAAGATCTCTAGGGATTGCCTGCCAGTGTTTGCTGAATCTTGCAAGACTATTTTCTGATCTTTCTGCTCATGCTACTTCCTCTGCCCTTCTAATCATCTTCCCCATTGCAACTATTCATTGTTCTTCTGAGCACATGTGGGGGACGGAGATCAAAATTCAATGAAGCTAGGAAATCAGTCTGAACTTCAGCTCAATGCTACCAGTAATAATCTTTCATTTAAACTGTTTAAACTGTTTAAATCTCTCTCTCTCTCTCTCTCTCTCTTTTACACTCACACACACACACATACACACACACACACACTTACTTCAAGAAGTGTTGTATATGAGAATGGTGTTCTCCTAGATCCTTTTCCTTTACTGGTAGCATTGGCCCATTTTGACTGGCTTCATGGTGAGATCTTAATGGCAGCTTATCAGTCAACCAGTAGCTACTGGATTCCAGTCTGGGAGCACAGAAGACTCTTGTGATCCCATAGCACTGCATAAGCCAAATTCTTCCCATGTAAATGGAAGCAAATAGTGATGTTACAATAGTGACAAATATGGCCCTGTGAACCTCAGCAGAGTTGCTGAACTGCACTATTATTCCTTTTTTTAAAGGGGCTCAGATCTACAGCTTTTATAGCAATGGGCTTATATAAGCAATTACTTTGAAAAGATATCTTTTTTGGGGGGGGGGGGGGAATAAAACAAATCCCTATAAAAAAGGTCAACTTTTTTTTTATGAAACATCTGAGACACAAAAATTCATCTCTAAAAAAGAAAATCCCTCATTCTTAGCTGCTGTCTTTATCGTTTCAACTTACTTACATTTTGTGCTTCAGCTTATTACTTCTTGGTGATTAAATGGTTTCAGATTTATAGGGTCAAACCCAGAAAGATGCTCAGCAGTGGCCAGATTTACAAAGGTATTTAGTCATCTAAGGATGCAGATAGGAGCCTAGCAGAATTTTCAAAAGCCCCTAAAGCTGGTTAGTCACCTAACTTCCATTGAAAATCCACTTTAAGTCAATGGCAGTTAGATTCTAAGGCGCAGATCCTCAGAGGTATTAGGGTACCTAACTCCTACTGAAATCAATGGGAGTTAGGCATCTAAATACCTTTGAGGACCTGGGCCTAGCTCACTTAGGGGATTTTGTAAATCCCAATAGGTGCCTTTCTGCATCCTTAGGTGCCCTAAATACGTTCATAAATCTGTCCTCAGGTGCTCATGATTTGGCCCAGGCACAGTATCGTAGTGCATTTCAAATGAAGGATACCAGTATTTTACAAACGTTTAAAGCCATTTATAAATCCTGCACCTGGAACTCATTTGGGAGTGAACGGGATCCATTGCACGAACAAAAAAAGCAGGATGTAGCCTTAAGATCACCTCCCTCCCACACTGCAAAATGGAGTGATGCATATGGACCCAACAGGGCTTGAATAGTCCCTTAACCTAAGGAAACTGAAGAAGGTATTTTTTTCTGTTACTTAGCAAGTGTAAGCGGGGGAATGGTCCCGCTATTGTGGGGAAATTTCCTGACTTCTGCACTACCCCGGTGAGGTGGGCAAGCGAAAGGATCTGAGTCCCCGCTCCCACTTCCTTTACCCAGAGGCCTCCCTGCCCTTGAGGGCTCCCCTTCCACTCTCCTGTCTGGCTGAGTCCTCGTAACCCCAACAAGGCTGGGCCCAGGATTCCTGGGGGGCTCGACCCCCAACCCTGCTGTGGTCACCTAGGACAGGGGCTAGGGTGTCCCCACTCCGGGGTACTCTCTTTACACTGGGCACCTCCCTGACCCACTGATTATTCCATACAATTTAAAGCAAATACAAGTTGTTTAATTAACAATTAATCTAAAGAAAAGAACAAGGAAAAATGGGAAAGGTTAAAGAAAAACACATCACCCTGCTCTGTGGCAGGGAACATCACAACCAGTGTCTCTGGAATGTCAGGGCAGGTCACAGTCTGCTTCTTGTAGGTCCCAGGCCTCCTTCTCAGGCCCAGGCCGTGCTGCAGAGACGCTGCGGGTTGGACACTTGCAATGGTGGTGGCCACACACCTCCAGGCTTTGAGTGGTGGGACCCTTCTTCCCAACGTCAGCCCCCCGTAGGGTTAAGGTCCCCCTCCCGGTCTGGCCTGCAAGGGCCCTTGTCTGGGGGTGTCTTTCTGTGCTGGGCCCTTTGCCCAGGTTCCCCCTTGGCTGGCCCCACTTGCTCACCACACCTGGCTCTGCAGCTGCAGCTCTGCTCCCAGCACAGGATCTGCTCTCCCCGGGCTGCGTCTCTGGCTCTGTGGCTGCAGCTCCACTCCCAGCACAGGATCTGCTCTCCCCGGGCTGCGTCTCTGGCTCTGTGGCTGCAGCTCTGCTCCCAGCACAGGATCTGCTCTCCCCGGGCTGCGTCTCTGGCTCTGTGGCTGCAGCTCCACTCCCAGCACAGGATCTGCTCTCCCTGGGCTGCGTCTCTGGCTCTGCGGCTGCACCTCTGCTCCCAGCACAGGATCTGCTCTCCCTGGGCTGCGTCTCTGGCTCTGGATCTGGCACGGTTCTGCTCTCCAGCTCAGCTTGGGCCCCTGCTCTCTCCTTAGCTCGGCCCCACTCAGTCTGACTCAGGCCATTCCAGTTCACACGGAGGACGGGACCCCCTCTGGCCTCCTGACTCCCTGATTAGCCTGCCCGCCCTGTCAATCAGGCTGATCTGGAGCATTGGCCTCTCCCCATGGTTCCTGGGGACTGTCAGTCTCAGGCTCCTGATTTGCCCTCGACCCTTCCCCTTTTAGTGCTGGGAGCTAGCCAACCAAAACACCCCCACTGAATGTTAGTAAGGGGCAACAGTCCCCTTACATTCCCCCTTGCTAAAATACTGCCACATCCACAATATTCACACCGGTACATCCGGGCCCCATGGTAACAACATAACCCATGTCATTGTATATCAACAACCCATTAACAATTATCAAAAGAACATTTAACATATTTAACATTCCACATCTACTTCTTAATACCATACATAACAATATTCAGTAAAACACTACATAGAACCAATAACATAATTATCTCTAAGTCTAACAGGAAGTACACCCTTATTAGCCCTCTGGGACCTTCTTAAGACTGGTGGTTCGTTACCCATATTTTCTATTTCCCTATTCTCGGGTAATACTGGGTCAGTTTGAAGGATCTGGCCATTCTCGTTAGGGTTTGGGTTTGCCCCACTCGGTCCCTCTCTATATTCGGTTTGTGGGACTAGAACCATTTCTCAATTGGTTTCAGCCTCCTCGGGGTGTACTGATCTACGCCTCCTATGGTCCCTGTCTGGACTAAGAGTGCAATGTTTCAACTGGTCCCTATGTACTACTCTCTCAGGACCTCCTCGTTCAGGCCAGATGGTGTAAACTGGTAGCTCAGGATTGTTGTGAGCGACTACAATGTGGGGATTTGACTCCCATTTGTCCTGTATTTTATTACGCCCCCGGTGTCTATGGTTACGAACTAGTACATGGTCACCAGGCCTGATGAGAGCCCCACTGGACTTGCGATCATAAGTCCTTTTCCTACTCCGGGCTGTGTCTTTAGTTGTATTGAGAGCAACGTCACAGGCTATCTTCAGCCTGTCATGGTGACCTTTGACCCAGTCATCCAAATTGGTCACCTCATCCTCCTCAGGGCCCTCTCTGTCCAGAATATCCAATGGCAACCTGGGATCCCTCCCAAACATGAGATAAAAAGGAGCGTAACCTGTCGATGAATGGACATGGCTGTTATAGGCCAACACCAGCTCAGGAAGATGTTCCTGCCAGGCTCGCTTCTTTTTTGGCAGGAGCGTTCTTAGCATGTCATGCATTGTCCGGTTAAATCTCTCGCACTGAGCATTTCCTTGCGGGTGATAGGGTGTTGTTCGGCTTTTGGCTATGCCATACAATTTACACAATTCAGATATCACCTCTGATTCAAAATTCCTCCCCTGATCCGAGTGTAACCGTGCCGGACAACCATAGTACACAAACCAGTGTTTTATGAGGGCTTCAGCCGTTGTCCGCGCTGTCTGGTTTCTAGTTGGAACTGCAACAGTGAATCGGGTGAACATGTCCGTGAGAACCAGTATGTTCTCATACCCCTCTGAAGATCTCTCTAGCCGTGTGTAATCCATCGCTAGGACCTCCATTGGGGCAGTCACATTAGTACAGGTCAAAGGGGCTCGGTTGGGAGGAAACACATCCTTGGCTAAGGCACACCGTTTGCACTGACGGATCCACACTTGCACGTCGCTACCCATCGTGGGCCAGTAATAGTTTCTCCTCATTACCTCCAGAGTGCTCCTGTCTCCAAAATGCCCCCCATGATCATGCCTGGCTTCATAAACTTGACGGCGGAGTGACACAGGCACCACTAACTGCCACACTTCTTCACCATCTCGGGGATGATATGTTACCCGGAACAGCACTCCACGATGTAATCTAAGTCGTTCCCACTGTCTGGCTAGCTTCTTAGACTGGGGGTATCTGGCCCCAAATCTCCGGTCTGGCCTCGTTTGGCTCATGACTGCCACTAAGACAGGTCCAACATCACCTTCTCGTTGCAGAGTTTGAATCTCCTCCCATGAGTACCCCGAGATTATTGCGCTCTCCCCTCTTACCAGGTGTTGTACTGCATCCTTTACCGTCACTTCGTCCTCGGGCTTTGGATTCTCTAGCCACAAACACGTACGCACAACATCTGCAGGAATGACTAGGAAGTCTTTCTCCAGATCCTCGCCCTCTTCTGACTCCTCCTCCAGAGGCAATCTAGACAGGGTGTCAGCATTGATGTTCTGCCTTCCAGGTTTATACTGTACTTCAAAAGTGAACTCAGCGAGTTGGGCCACCCAGCGGTGTTCAATTGCACCTAAGTTAGCCGTTGCCAGGTATCGGAGTGGATTGTGGTCTGAGATTACCGTGAATTTAGAGTACACTAAATAATCCTTAAATTTTTCAGTGATAGCCCACTTCAAGGCCAACAGTTCTAGTTTAAAAGCACTGTAGTTTTTGTCATTTCTTTCTGACCTCCTCAGCCCTCGGCTCGCATATGCGATCACACGCTCGGCCCCCTCTTGCTTCTGGCTGAGCACCGCACCTAGGCCGTGCAGGCTCCCGTCTGTTGTCACTATAAATGGCAGGCTAAAGTCAAGATATGCAAGCACAGGTGGTGACATCAGCCGATGTCTTAATTTATCAAAAGCTGTCTGACAGGCATCATCCCACACAAAACATTGATCCCTTCCCTTCCTTTGGGCAGGCTGGCCCACTAGTCCATATAGTGGTGCAGCAATGTGTGCAAACTTTGGAACAAATCGTCTGTAATAGCTCATGAAACCTAGAGCCTGCCGCACTTGCTTGGCATTCTTGGGGACCGGCCAATTTTCCAGCGCCCTGGTCTTCTCTTCATCTACCTGGATTCCATCCTTTGAAATCACATGGCCCAAGAATTTGACTTTTTCACGTAGGAGGCAGCACTTACTTGGCTTCAGCTTCAATCCATATTCCTTCAATCGTGTGAAAACCAAGTCCAATTTTTCCATATGACTCTCAAAATCCTTGGAAAACACAATAACATCGTCCAGGTATATCAGCAAAGTGTCTAAGATATAGTCTCCTAACACCCCCTCCATTAGTCTCTGGAACGTAGCAGGTGCATTACACAAGCCAAATGGCATACGTGTCCATTCAAACAGCCCAAACGGAGTCGTCACTGCTGTCTTTTCCCGGTCTCGTTCTTCCACTGCAACCTGGAAATAACCAGAAGTTAAATCGAGGGTTGAAAACACTCTTGCACTTCCTAATGCATCCAGTGACTCTTCCACCCGGGGTAGCGGGTAGGCATCCTTGTGCGTTACCTCATTCAGTTTCCTGTAGTCACAGCAAAATCGCACCCCACCATCTTTTTTTATTACAATCACTGCGGGTGATGCCCACGGACTGTGGCTTTCTTTAAGGACACCTTGAGTCACTAGGTCCAGAATGTGTTTTTTTACCTCCTGGAACACTCGTGGTGAGATCCGCCGGTGTCTCTGTTTTATCGGGACAGCATCTCCAGTGGCTATTTGGTGTGTCACTGTGGTGGTGTAACCAAAGTCCCGCTCATCCCTGGAAAAGACCTCTTGATGTTTCTCCAGTAGCGCCCGCAAACGGCCAACCTGTGTAGGGGTTAGCTGTTGGAGGTCCACTTGGACTGGAATGGGTAGCTCTCCATCAGGTGCCGCTTGCGATGTGGTAACCTGTGTGCCTTTTTTTACTTCTATCACCCGCAGCTCATCCCCATTTTCTTCCAAGGCCACCCCCAATGGGGGCATCACTCCTTCAGGACGGTGTACCTCTGCCACTCTGGTTCGGGGGTACAATTTTATGGCCTTCTTACTTGAGTTTAACAGCCTGACTGGCACTTTTCCTTTGCTGGCATTAGCAAGTACATTTGCAACCAGGAGCCCATTAGGGAGACTGGCCCCAGGTGTTGGCTCGACAAGCACTCTGTATCCGTCAAAGTCGCTTGGCACCCGGCAGCGCCCATCAATAATCTTCTCACTCCAGGGAGGTATAACCACCTTCTGTCTCCCTGCCACCTTAACATAGCCAATTTGTCCCGTTGGACCCGGGAAACGTCCATGTCTCTCCACTTGGGCTAGTACCTGCTTCAGTGTAGCGTCCTTCCTAGGCTGCCCGTGACGGTTCATCTCCAGGGTTCCTTCTCCTACCAACAGTAATTCTTTCAGCTCTCTTATAATATTCATCCCGAGAATTCCCGGTACTCTGTTCTCCATTAAAGTCTTTCCTGAAGCTGTGTCCTTTAGGATAAAAATGCATTTCCCAGGGATTGTTCGACCCATGTACCCTACATCAGCTTCAAGACACCCCACCACAGGGATGGCAAGTCCATTAGCTGCCGTTAGCTGTACAAATCGGGTATTATGCATGGTCAGATCTCTCTCTTTTAAGTAGTTTCGGAAATATGATTCAGAAATAGTGGTGACTTCTGAGCCAGTGTCTATCAAACAGTGGGTTCTCACCCCTGCTATGGTTATATCCACTGTCAAGCAGTCCCCGAAAGCTCGGCCACAGAAGTCGTTGAATACACTAACATCATCAGGGTCCTTTTCCTTGCTGCTGACACACTGCCCTTTTCCTAGGGACAGCCGTAGAAACCCTTCAGTCCCCACTTGGCCTTCTGATGGTTGGCTGCTTGCTCCCGGTGCCTTTTGAATTTCAGGCGCCTGGGACTCCAGTCTCCTTCTCAGTGTACAATCTCGGCTAGTATGTCCTGGCCTTTCGCAAGTATAACAAATGTATCTTCCCAGCTCGTCCTTCAGTGGAGATCTTCGGGATCCTGGGGCCCTTGGATATCTTGGCATATTAGTGGGAGGTTTTCCTTTCATCACCTCAGTCATCACTTTCAGCATCTCCCCCTGCTGGACCGCCAGTTTTTGGACAGCTTCACTCAAGCTTTCCAATGTTAGCTGTGTTTGGGGCAGGGCCTCTTCCCCAGCAGCTGCATTCACAAGGCCGCCACTTCGTGTACGGGGGTTAGTCTTTGCTGTCTCTGCCACAGGAACTTCCTCTTCTTCTGACCACATAATAGCAGCCTGCATGAGTTCATGGAACTTCTTACTGGGCTCTTCCTTAAACCTCCTTTTCATTTCACGGCGGAGGGAATCATCCTGGAGCCCCAGCACTAACTGCTCTTTCAGAACCGTATCTGGGTCTGGAACTCGCTGAGGGTCTCGCCGCTCCACTCTGCTCATTTTCTCCTGGAGGTCATATGCATATGCCCGGATAGTTTCACCGGGCTCCTGCTTTCTCTCAAAGAACTCCTTTAGTCGTTTTCCAATAGGTACCTTGTCCCCATACACTTCTAGGAGGAGTTCAAATATCTTTTCCACATTTTTTTTGTCTGCCACTGCCATGAACTTTACTGTGGACTTGGCCTGGCCCTTGAGGTGCTCCTCTATGAAGTCCACATGATCTTCTTCAGGTACTCTTAGCACACGCAGAGCCGCCTTCACAGACTTGACCCACTCCTCTACTGTAATGTCTCCTGGTCTAGTCGGGAAGCCACCAAACTCCGTGACCTTCCGCTCCCGTGGGACATAAATAGTAGGGGGTTTCTTAGCTTCTGCTGTCTGTTGCTCTATTACTGCCTTGGCCAGCGATAAGGCTTCTCTCTGTTCAGTTCTAGCTTGCTGTAATGCCTCCGCTTGGTCTGATAATCTGCGCTGAAGTTCAGCAAACTGGGTTCGTAGTTCTTCAATTCCAGCCATGGTAGGGTGCTCAACTAGGCCCGGACCATGCTACTAGAACTTAACCAGAAAACCAATGGGATGGACCCTGTGGATAGGATCCTGTTCGTGACGCCAATTATGTAAGCGGGGGAATGGTCCCGCTATTGTGGGGAAATTTCCTGACTTCTGCACTACCCCGGTGAGGTGGGCAAGCGAAAGGATCTGAGTCCCCGCTCCCACTTCCTTTACCCAGAGGCCTCCCTGCCCTTGAGGGCTCCCCTTCCACTCTCCTGTCTGGCTGAGTCCTCGTAACCCCAACAAGGCTGGGCCCAGGATTCCTGGGGGGCTCGACCCCCAACCCTGCTGTGGTCACCTAGGACAGGGGCTAGGGTGTCCCCACTCCGGGGTACTCTCTTTACACTGGGCACCTCCCTGACCCACTGATTATTCCATACAATTTAAAGCAAATACAAGTTGTTTAATTAACAATTAATCTAAAGAAAAGAACAAGGAAAAATGGGAAAGGTTAAAGGAAAACACATCACCCCGCTCTGTGGCAGGGAACATCACAACCAGTGTCTCTGGAATGTCAGGGCAGGTCACAGTCTGCTTCTTGTAGGTCCCAGGCCTCCTTCTCAGGCCCAGGCCGTGCTGCAGAGACGCTGCGGGTTGGACACTTGCAATGGTGGTGGCCACACACCTCCGGGCTTTGAGTGGTGGGACCCTTCTTCCCAGCGTCAGCCCCCCGTAGGGTTAAGGTCCCCCTCCCG
The DNA here is from genome assembly GCF_011386835.1 of Chrysemys picta bellii. Taxonomy (NCBI): domain Eukaryota; kingdom Metazoa; phylum Chordata; order Testudines; family Emydidae; genus Chrysemys; species Chrysemys picta. Next base: position 115,977,135 of record NC_088796.1, read on the forward strand.
GTCTGGCCTGCAAGGGCCCTTGTCTGGGGGTGTCTTTCTGTGCTGGGCCCTTTGCCCAGGTTCCCCCTTGGCTGGCCCCACTTGCTCACCACACCTGGCTCTGTGGCTGCAGCTCTGCTCCCAGCACAGGATCTGCTCTCCCCGGGCTGCGTCTCTGGCTCTGCGGCTGCACCTCTGCTCCCAGCACAGGATCTGCTCTCCCTGGGCTGCGTCTCTGGCTCTGCGGCTGCACCTCTGCTCCCAGCACAGGATCTGCTCTCCCCGGGCTGCGTCTCTGGCTCTGCGGCTGCAGCTCTGCTCCCAGCACAGGATCTGCTTTCCCTGGGCTGCGTCTCTGGCTCTGGATCTGGCACGGTTCTGCTCTCCAGCTCAGCTTGGGCCCCTGCTCTCTCCTTAGCTCGGCCCCACTCAGTCTGACTCAGGCCATTCCAGTTCACACGGAGGACGGGACCCCCTCTGGCCTCCTGACTCCCTGATTAGCCTGCCCGCCCTGTCAATCAGGCTGATCTGGAGCATTGGCCTCTCCCCATGGTTCCTGGGGACTGTCAGTCTCAGGCTCCTGATTTGCCCTCGACCCTTCCCCTTTTAGTGCTGGGAGCTAGCCAACCAAAACACCCCCACTGAATGTTAGTAAGGGGGCAACAGTCCCCTTACACAAGCAATTATCCAACCTGGAATTTGGGAAGGACAGCGTGAAATCAATTCTCAACAGGAAGTGGGTTAAGACTAATAGAATGTAATGACCCCAACTCGTCCGAAGCTCAGGTTTACATACCATCTAACAAATACTGTTGGTGAATTAGACCTTGTCAAGGAAAAAAAGAAAAGGAAGTGGTGGGAGAAATGAATGAAATATTTTCCAGATAAAAAAATTCAACCAGCTCTAAGTTGTTTGAAACAAGGAAGGAGAGGGGAAGAGTCTTGTGACAGTATTGTAAGTAGTTTTTCCTCTTTTCTTAAATTTCATAATGGTAACATTTCAACTAGCTATACTGTTGCTATACACTGATCCATCTTCCCAGGCACCCTTTGCTGGCAATGGCACTGATTCAGCAAGGTAGTTAAGCATGTGCCTAGCTTTTAGCCCGTGAGTGAGATCAATGGCTCTACGAACATGCTTATAGTTAGGCATGTACTTAACTATCTTGCTGAATCAGGGCCAACCCCAGGTTCATCTTCCAGCATGTGAGGAAAAGGTCATTTATTTGATGGGAAGTGCAGAGAGAGTTACCATGGTGCCACCTTCAGGGAACCAATGTAGAATTACCTGGACTTATTTGCCAATGAGAGACACTGTGCATTGGTGCTGGGATCAATTTTTCATTCTGCCTTAAATAAAACTGTCACTGGGATTTGCAAAGCAACCTAAAGGAATGATTTGAGACCTGCAGCCTAGTCAGCCTATTAATATTGAGGAACAGTGGCTGGTCTGAATTTATATCTAAAAAACAACAAAAATTACAACCACTATTTCTTTTTTCAAACCATAAACAATAGAATCCGGTCTTAGATGTTTGTGTGGAAAAACTAAAAGCCTACACATAAACACTTCCCATTAAATATATAGATACACATGCACATGAACTTCACACACTCACACTGTCATGAAATAAATGGATTTACACCAGGGCTGCATTTGTTTGTATGTTTTTAGTGAAGGGAGAATAATAAAAGCACATTTTCTGTATTTTCAAGCTGGTCCCTAACATAAGTTTTCCATTAATACTCAGCTAATTACAAATGTATATTCATTCCCAGAATTATAGCTGGAGATGTAGGATGGCTCTTTTTTATTTCTCCCATGGAGCTTTGCCCCTCTTTTGATTCCATGCTCTGTAATAGGGTGTATACAGTCAAGACTATTTTTCTAAAAGCTCAGTCAGTATTCCCATGAATATTCTCCAGTATTCTCCAGTGTCTTAGCAAAGTGTATTGTGCTGTTAGTACTACTCTGTTTTAATCAGATATTTGGTCCAGATTTTTTGGCAGTTAGTCTAAATTAGACTTCCTGGCTGTAGCACCGAATTTCAGCAACACCCCTGACACTCTCCCAGTGCTGGGAATTGCTGAGGACGTGTACAGTTGCACAGAAGTTGGCTGTGCCTGCTTTAGTGTAACCGGGGATTCCCAAGTTGTGGAGAGAAATCCAGTTTCTTACCCCTTTGTCTCACTGGATTGGTTCAAAGGGGATGAAGCAGGTGGGAGGGCCTAATATTGTCCCTTCCCTAGTCCACAGTGTCTTGAGAAAGAGAATGACAATTTGTATTACGCTAGTGCCTCAAGAATCTAATCTGGACTGGAATTGGGTCCTATTGTGCTAGGTGTTATACAAATTATAAATGAGCACAAATATTCCTTGCTGTACCTCCACTGAAGCCAATGGATTTATATCAAGGAAGAATTTGTTCCAGTCTTTGAGCATTTACAAACAAATTTAAACCTAGACTTTCCAAGTGGGTATAATAAGCAAGAGGAGGGAAGTGGAGGAGGGGAGGAGGGATGTCAAAGATATGGGGAACAGCAGCAGAATGTAAAACTACAAAGATCGGCTATGTGCAGAACTTGGTGGTCCTGAGTCATTTAATTAATTTTTTTTTAAAGATATAAATGAACAAATCAGTAAGACAGATGATAAATACTGTCCTCTTTCAATGGTAGGGTTGCCAACTTTCTACTTGCATAAAACCAAACACCCTTGCCCCACCCCTGCCCCTCTCCCCTCCCTCTGTCGCTCGCTCTCCCCACCCTCACTCACTCATTTTTACCAGGCTGGCACAGGGACTTGGGGTGCGGGCTCTGGGGTAGGGCCAGGGATGAGGGGCTTGGGTATAGGAGGGGGATCCGGGCTGGGACCGAGGGATTCGTAGAGCAGGAGTGGGATCCGGGCTGAGGTAGGGAGCTGGGACGCAGAGGAATTAGAGGGCTCCTACTGGGGGTGCAGGCTTGGGGGTGGAGCATGGGCTGAGGGGTTTGGGCTGCGGGAGGTTGCTCCGAGCTAGGGCTGAGGGATTCGGAGGGAGGGAAGGAGCTCCAAGCTGGGGCAAGGAGAGAAGGCCCTAAACGCAGGTATTTCTTTTTTCTTTCCTTTTTTCTCCTAGTTTTTGAAGATACAAGTGTAACGACCAAGGATTCACTGCAGCAGCGGGAAGGCTACTGAGGAGCAGCAAAAAAAGGGGATCTGCCATCATGAAATTATCCAAGCATGGTGTATTTTGAAACAACATATGCTGTTCAAAGAATGAGGAGGACTTGTGGCACCTTAGAGACTAACAAATTTATTTGGGCATAAGCTTTTGTGGGCTACAGCCCACTTCATCGGATGCATGCAGTGGAAAATACAGTAGGAAGATATATACACAGAGAACATGAAAAAAATGGGTGTTGCCATACCAGCTATAATGAGACTAATCAATTAAGGTGAGCTATTACCAGCAGGAGAAAAAACTTTTGTAGTGATAATCAGGATGGCCCATTTCCAACAGTTGACAAGAAGGTGCGAGTAAGAGTAGGGGAAAAATTAGCATGGGGAAATAGTTTTACTTTGTGTAATGACCCATCCACTCCCAGTATTTATTCAAGCCTAATTTAATGGTGTCCAGTTTGCAAATTAATTCCAATTCAGCAGTTTCTCTTTGGAGTCTGTTTTTGTTGGAGTATTGCGACTTTTAGGTCTGTAATTAAGTGACCAGGGAGGTTGAAGTGTTCTCCAACTGGTAGATGTGCAGTTGAACGAGCCTCTGATGGTGTGGCTGATGTGATTAGGTCCTAGGATGGTGTCCCTTGAATAGATATGTAGGATTGTTAATCCAGATTTCACAAAGACTTTTCTTTTTAGGAAATTAAAAAGAAAAAATTCTTTGTGAAATCTGGATTAACAATCCTACATCAGGTCACTATGGTCAATTTCTAGTTAGGTTTCTTTTCTCTATTACCTACAAACTGTTGGTTTGTACCTACAAATTGTTGCATTTTTTGTTGCACAAAAGCAGCACTTTTTTCCTCTGAAAACATATAGGGTCTGCTTTTAATGGGTTCCCAAATAGAACTGTGTGAATAACTTATTTTTTCAGTCCAGTGGCTAAACCAAAAAAACAAAATCAATACATTTAAAATTTGTTTTGGGTCAGATGAAAAGTTACATATCACTTGAGAGATTTTTTAAAAGCCTTTTTAAAATAAATGATAAATTCTTAATATAAAATTGCTTTGAATAAAAATTGGAATGTGATTTTTTTTTTCAAATTTCCTTTTGTTGGTTGGTTGGTTTTTCTTGATAGAAACAATCTGGTGAATTTGACACAAATTCATGAAATGTTTTGGTTGACCCATTTCTCCATTTTTCATCAGGAAAAAAAGTTTCAGCTGAAAAATATCACCCAGCTGTAGTCCCATCCTGGCCTCCACTTGGTACATGTGCAATTTTAGGGAGGTAGGAATTGCCATACCTCATCAAACCAGAGCTCCACCTAATTGAGTATGCTGTCTCTGACAGCGCATCACCCCATAGGCTTCAGAGAAAAGTGCAAGAGACCCTGGTAATTATGGAATCATCCATCCATGAGGAAAGTTTCTCTGTAAACTCCATTGGTTATAACTTTCCTTAAGTCTTAAAGTATTTCACTTGAACTCTATGCAAAACTCATTTGGATATCTACGCAAGCGCCAGAATCTACAATCTACTTGCACGATTGATAGTGCACAAGAAGTGTGCACATGTGTGAGTGGAGAATGTCTTCTGAAAAATCAGGTCCAACATACTTATTTCTTTTTATTACTCGTGTCAATTAAAATAACACAATTTCTGGACCTTAGTTTACAATGGCTGGAATAAGTGCAGTTATTCTAACACATGTTTGCCTACTAATCCTTGCTTTGTTTGCACAGACTGCTAAAAACCTTTTACTAAAGTGGCTTTTGCCTATGATATGCATTTTGTTTGTGATTTACAACTAAAGACAAGCTCTGTGAAGTACTGATTGTAAACCACTCAGGTACTGGCTATTACCTTCTCCCCTCAGGAGCTGTTTTATAATCAGTTGTATTGAAGTGCTTCCACAATTATTCCTATGGTGGCAAAAAAGAAAAAAGAAAAAGAAAACAGAAAAAAGAAAAAGAAAAGAAAGAAATGAATTGCATTGTGACTTCTAGGAGATCAACCCCCCTCAAAGCTGATTTTAGTCTTGGAAATGTATTTACATTATTTAATAAAATATTCCAAAGTAAGCAAACAGACTTGCTTCAGCTCTTTCCATATTAAGAACACGGCTAAGCTTCCTGCCTACTGATTCTTATGAAACTGGAAAGCCAGCATGGCTTTTCAAATTTGATTTCCAATTTTTCATCTAGAGGAGCAGCTGCTTCTCATCCTTTTAGGTGAGGCTCATTTAACTTGGAACTTCAAGCAACAATTTGGTTCAAGATTGCCCCCACCAGAGACCAGAACTGCTGCTAAAACAGATAAATCAAGAGCTGCCTCTTCTGCAGCATAAGGATAGAATGAGAACAACAAAGTATACAAACAGTCTTAGTAGACAAAGATGAGGCAAAAAGGGAGGAGACGGTAATTATGATCCTAAAGAGAAAGACAGAATTTGATTAGTATGGGTTATAAATAGCAATTTAAAACTACAGGGTAAAATCAATTCTGCTAAGTGGTAATTTTACTGTATTAAGTTAATTCCGTCTATTCTTCTGTCAAATGCTTTCAGTTTAGTTCTCTTAAGGAAAGGGAAAAATCCTTTGTTTTACAAAGATCTCATTGCTTTTAGATATGCAGAATGCAGTTTGTCAGGGAAAGTGTAATGACAATTCAGGGAAGTTCTCTTGAAAGATCTGCACTATTGTTTGTGTAAGTGCTTCCCCCCTCCCTTCAAATTACCAATACAGCTCTGCCTTCTCTTCATTAAATGCACAATGAAATAATGAAATTTTATTACATTTGTGACAGATCGATCATAGCCACTAAGCATATTACATAGTTAGTATTAGAGACAGTAAAAATAGCTCAGAATTACTCACTACCGATTGGCCCATGGTGCCAGCCTCCACTGCCCACTTGTTACATTTTCAAACAAACACCATTGTGTTTTCTCCCATGCTGGCCCACACTAACTAGGCGCTCCCATTAACATCTGTAAAGCTACCTCATTACCTCTTTCAAGTCCCTCCTTAAAATTGTCCTTTGCCATAATGCCTACAAAAAATATGACAACATTTGGCCTGCCAGAGTGTAGAGACCACTATCATGCTGACCAATATGATCTCACTATTTGTTTGTACTTCCTTATCTGTCTGCATCCATCTATTGCCTCTTGTCCTATACTTAGATTGTCAGCCCCCGGGGGTAGGGACCACCTTTTTGTTCTGTTTTTGTACAGTACCTAGCACAATATAGTCCTTGTCCATGACTAGGAATTCTAGGTGCTATGAAAATAAATAATAAAGAAAGGGCTTGGTGCTGTGTGCATGTCTAAAACCCTCTTATTTAAGGACTGAAAACATTGAGATTAGCGTCTCGGTACCTTCCTAAGTAAAGCTCAGCTTTTCAGTCACTCTTCCCTATGGCATTCCACTAGCCTGGGCTCTAGCACTGTGCTCCATTGTGGGACAGATTTCAAACTGGGCTCAGAAGGCTGGTAGACTACCCCCAGCTCCCGATCCTACATATTCAGCAGTATTGCAAGGGGGGTTGCAGAGTGGAAGACCCTGATGGTGTATATTAGAATGATGATGTGGTGAGTTTGCAGAGGGGAGCGATGAAATGTTGGTGCATAGAGAGCCTGAGAAAGGGTGTATTGGAGAGGTTGGGTATGGTGACCTGGAGACCACAAGAGAACCTGGGAAGCTGTGGAGGGGAAGAAACCAAAAAAATCTTACATTAGAATGTTAACATTGACATATACATACAGGCGGCTCAGTCATCCCTTCTGTCTGAGGTCTACTTGGCTTATAAAAGGGCAGCTGCCCAGCTCCTTGATTCTTCATCAACCTGTCCCCACGGGGACCACTTTTCCCCACTGGTGAGTTATGGCCAGAATCTTGCCCCTTTACACTGACAGAATGTACTATGGAATATGCATTGAACTTAAGAAAAGACACAAAGGACCTGATTTTCCAGTCTATTTTACTGTTACTCTTATTTTAAAATAGTGTATAAAGTGGAGTCTCAGACCTATAGTTTATGGTAGATCCAGCAACATATTCTGGAAAAGCAAGAGGAATGATTAATAAATTGAAGATAGGTAATCTCAAAAAGTTACCCAGTTTGCAAAGGTTTTACATACCTACTTTGCATATGACTTATGTATTTTGCATGCACTATTCCCTAGGAGGGCATATTTTGCAGGCAAAAAGATGTAGGCACCTATTTTTGCTCAAAATGGCCCTTTCAAGAACTGGATGTTAGAGGAGAATAGGGAGAGTGAATGGGTTTTGATTTCAGGTAGCCTGGGGTGGGGGGCGAATTTAACAAATGGCCCTATTTTGGTGGATGTAGAGGGTTTTTTTCATATTTTTAAAATATCATGTCCTGTTCACAAGTTATTGAGGACAGAGTGCCATTGTCAGTATAGATACATCTCTAAAAAGAGACTTGAAGTAAAGAGGAAGGGATGCCCCTCTTCAAAGATAAAGCATTCTGCCAGGAATGCTAATATATAGTTGTTTGGAGAATAGAACCAGGCAAAGAGTACAAACAATATTCTGCAAACATTTGTTACATTTTAAATGACTTTGCTTTGGCCAGACTAAAGCCTTTTATGTTTTTCTCTAAGAATATTCAGGCAATCCAACCTTTTTAAGAAAAAAGTGTTTGTAGGAAAAGCCACGTATACACGCATTCAATAAAACCAAATTTTAAATTCATCCATGTGAACTTTGACATTGGATGAATGCACAGACATAACCAATCAGGAAACAGGAACAATAGCATGTGACCTATCAAAACGAAGCAACACAGCTACAATCGAGAATATCTGTGATAAATCCATTGGGTAAAAGACAGAGAAAACATTATTTGAATAAATGTAACTAAATACATTTTCAAAAAGAGTGCATTCTTCTGGCAGATATTCTGTGAGAAGAGAAAGAAGTAACATGTAATTTACTAAACTGATCACTCAGCTCTATCAGAGATGGCTCAAGTGGGATTTTCAAATTAGCCTATGGGACTTTGATAGCCAGCTCCCACTAATAAAAGATGCGGCGGAGGGGAATTTGCCATTATAATGGAGACATCTCTAGTTGTTCTCCCCCGCCAAAAGAAATTATGGGGGACAGGGAAGGAGAAGGGTGCTTTAAGGATGGGGATATGAGATTAACCAGAATGCTGACATTGTCAGGGAAGGGAGAGACAAAGGGTAGGGGGAATAGGGACAGTCACCCCACTCTCCCAAGAGGTCTGTGGTAGAGGGCTGTTGTGGATGGGATGTTTCTTCTCTCTCTCCCACCACAGGGACAGAATGAGGGCAACCTCTTATTCACCCCCACACCCAAAAGAAGCACAGAATTCTTCTCTCTCAGGGACAAAGCATAGTGCACTAATTAAGACCATGAACTGAGAGCAAGTGCTAGCGTACTCAGCAGAATGTCAGTTCTGGGCAGCAGCGACATTATAAATGGAGTCAGAACTTCAAAAGGCTTTGGTTCCATGTGGCCAGAGAAAATCTAACTGTATATCTGCAATTAAAATTAGGGCAAAAAGGAAATAAGGGAGATGATGACAGCTAAAGAAATTAGTGATGTGTGTAATTTCAGACGCTTTCCTGACGACATGGCAAGTACAAACTCTTTGTTAATCTATGAATAAGGCCACATTATTTTTCCACACACAGGTTATCACTTCGGTTTTCACTGAGAGTTGGATGCCTAGCACAGTTAGGGCTGGTCTAGAAGGGCCAGTACTGTGCTGCAAGCCTGGGTGTGACTCTACAGTGCACCAACTTGCCATGCAAGTAACATCCTGTGTGCACACTACAACAACACTGCTGAATGTTCTGGAGGGCCATTTCAAATCGGGGTACATCCAAAGCACATTCTAGAACTTTCACTATGCTGTAGCGGTGTCCACACAGGAAGTTACTGCCCAGCAAGTCAGTGTGCTGTAGACTCACACCCTGGCTTGCATCACGGTAACATCCCATGTCTACAGCCCTTAGACGCTGAATGCTTTGGGGAGGCTGTTTTGGCCAAAGCTAAGTTTCATTCCCAAAAGAAGTTCTTTGGACTTCCTTGTAAATAGGGTTTAACTTCCCTTCTTCTGATTATTTTTCATCTCCTACCAATTTTTACTGCCCACATGGTGGCATACTTCTTCCCCCTGATGCTTCCTCCTGCCCCGTGGTCTTTCTCTGCATATAAGAGGTGGCACCTCAGTCCCACCACATAAGTAGTGAATTATAATAGCAACCTGAGATTGCAGACAGCTTCATATTCAACAGGACTCAATATTCAGGCCTCTCTCTAGTGAAGGCGCAGCAGTGGAAGTTCTCACCTGGAGGAGCCAAGGCCATCACAACCTCTGGGTATCTCTGTGAATGGACACCTTCCTCGGCTTGCTTCTTCTTAGGGAAAGAGGCCACCCTATTACAGTAGACACCATGGATTGTGCCCTTTCTCCACGATATGTTGAATTATGGGACATGCATGGTGTGGCAAAAAAATACCAAGACTCAGAGGAAGTGGGTGACCTTTTGCCAGGGCCCAGTATGAACAAACAGAGGATTATGCCTTAGGCATCAGTTAGGAAGGACACCGACATCTAGCTAGCACTTGGGATTTTCATCAAGAAACCTTTAGAAAATTATAATGAATTCTGAGGTAACTCAAAAAGAGTTGGTGCAACTAGCACAGCAGTCTGAGCTGGTGAAAATGCAAGTCACCCAGCAGGAAAGTAATGGAAATATGGTGCAAGAAACAACAAACAAAAATCCCACAGGGAAAGAAAGACCTAGTATAAATACATGCCTTATGTTCTCTGGGAAGAATGTGACAGAGAACATAGGTAGAACCAGTGGAAGCATGAGTAGGAAACATGAAGAAAAAAGGAACATATGGTTTGAAGTAAAGTAATTGGGGAGATAGCCCAAACAAAGGCAAGTGATGTGTATTTATTTGGAATTATGTCCAAAAATAGCATTCACAAATAGCCTTGGATTGCTAATGTGCACTTAGAGCTAGTTGAAATATAACTGAAAGAAAGTCTTCCTGAAGCGGGAGAGGGAGATTCCTCAAAATAGACCTTTTTTGTCAATTTTGACTAATTTTTCCAACAGGAACCCTCCAAACATTTCATTTTGCATCAACATTTCAAAATGTCAAAAATGCTGACATTTCAAAACAAAACATTTCATTTTGATCAAAAGCTTTATTTTGACTTTCATCAGATTTCAGGAGAAAAGAAATATCAGAATTTCCTATGGGGGGAAATTCAGTCTTCCCAACAGCTCTACTTGCAATATTGTTAAATTTAAAGTGGATCAGGGACAGGGTGGTTGTGATTTACAAGGAGACTTTTAAGGATATGAGCCCTCATCTTGAAATGGAGCAGCCCAGGGGACACTGGTCAACTGAAAGCCACAAAGGCAAAGATCATGGCCCATATTTTTAAAAGATATTTTCAGTGTTCATAGAAGGGTTGGAAGGGACCTCAGGAGGTCATCCAGTCCAACCCCCTGCTCAAAGCAGGTCTAATCCCAACTATATCATCCCAGCCAGGGCTTTGTCAAGCCTGACCTTAAAAACCTCTAAGGAAGGAGATTCCACCACTTCCCTAGGTAACCCAGTCCAGTGCTTCACCACCCTCCTAGTGAAAAAGTTTTTCCTAACATCCAACCTAAACCTCCCCCACTGCAACCATTACTCCTTGTTCTGTCATCTGCTACCACTGAGAACAGTCTAGATCCATCCTCTTTGGAACCCCCTTTCAGGTAGTTGAAAGCAGCTATCAAATCCCCCCTCATTCTTCTCTTCTGCAGTCTAAACAATCTCAGTTCCCTAGCCTCTCCTCAGAAGTCATGTGCTCCAGACCCCTAATCATTTTTGTTGCCCTCTGCTGGACTCTTTCCAATTTTTCCACATCCTTCTTGTAGTGCGGGGCCCAAAACTGGACACAGTACTCCAGATGAGGCCTCACCAATGTCGAATAGAGGGGAATGATCATGTCCTTCGATCTGCTGGCAATGCCTCTACTTATACAGCCCAAAATGCCGTTAGCCTTCTTGGCAACAAGGGCACACTGTTGACTCATTGCTCCGTGTTGCTCTGCCCAGCATGGTAAGGCCTAAGACCCAAAACCTCAAAGCTATTTAGGCACCTAACTACCCTTGAAATCAAGGGAATTAAGCTCCTAACTACGTTTGAGGCTCTCAGACTAATGACCTAGGAGCTTAAGTCCCACTAACTTCCAATGAGACTTAAGAGCCTAAGTCGTTAGGGCTTTGCAATGCTGAGCACAGCAACCCCTAAACATTTTTTTTTAAATCTGGGCTTGTGTGTTTGACACCTTTGTCATTAATAGGGTAAGAGCAAGTAATTTCCTGGTCTGTACCACAGCCATTGAGATGGACCTCCTACAACACAGAGGGAAATGGGAATGTTTTTTGGCGTACATAGCTTGCTTAAAGGAGGATCAGTGTGGGTTGAATGGAAAGAGAGGCCTCTATTACTGGGTGCTATTGTTAAGATTAGAGGGTGTCAATCTCGCTGCTGCTTTAAAGTGAATAAGACAGGATGGGAGAAGAATGGTGTAAACAAGCCTATTATTCAACCGCTTGAAAGGAGCCCATCTTTTCCATGGAGAGGCTATCTCTGTACCTGAGCAGACAGAAAGGGGCTCAATGACGCAGAGGAGGAGGCTGTTTAGAATCTGCCAAGCTAGAACCTGGGGCTATAGGCGTTCTGGATCACTGACACCTCCACATCGACACTAGAGACTTTGGCTGGGTTGCTATGGGCAGGCACTGTAAGGTTAGGTTTGGCAGGAAGTATCGTCCAGTAGGGTCTGAGTGGCGGCTCCTCACAGCCCCCTGATTGGCTGCTATCAGTACTTAAACCAGGAAGCCATGAAGGGGAGCTATCTGAGCACCACCACAGACTGCCTGCCCATCTCTTCTTCAGACCCTGCTTGCAATAGACCCTAGACTGTGGCTTTTGACTTTGGTTTGTCCTCGACTTCACTATTTGATTGCTGTCTGTAACATGATGCCCGACCCTGGTCTCCTGGTAACCTGACCCTGCCCGACAAATGCTCTGACCACTAGATCTGACTACCCTCATCTCGGTCATGACAGAGAAGGTATAGTCTGCCCATCCTGGAAGATATAATCTCCAATTGGGCAGGTAAAACAGGCTGGTCCCTGGTCACTAGATCATGTTTCCTGTTGTATAAATTGCTGAGTACTCCTGTGAATTGTTGAACACACTCAGCTCCCACCTATTTCAATGAATACAACTAGAGGGTTCAAGCAAGATATTGCTGAGATGACAAACTTCATAAAGCCTTTCAGAAACTATTGCTTCATTGCCTCCCATCCACTATGCCTGTGCAGCCATAATGTAAGTGTTTCCTTGTGTCTCCTCCAACAGAGTCCAGTACCAACTGAGAGGTATGGTATTGAGTCTGTGTCAGGCGGAGGTGTTTTAATATTGTAATTAAACACTTGTTCATTCCAAAGGGTCAGAATATTTATTTGGAGATTATCTGGAGTGTAGCCAATTCAGAAAGACTGTAAAAGCTGCATTTAGCATCTCATACTGCACTTGCTTAAAGAAAAAAAAGAGGAATTTACTTCAAATCTTGATCCAAGAGGGAATCCAGCACAGAAATGTGTCAGGGTTGTACGTCAGTTTCCTCTGTAAACCAAACGTCACAGTCACTGAGCCAGACTACTGAGATTCGATTCCATTCTCCCAATAGCTTCTCTAATACATAGGTGTGGAAAACTGCTTAGAACTGCTTAGAAGATCTGCTAGGAAAACGTCCAAACTGGTAGGTTTGGGCAATCCTCCTTTTGGAAGTGAGGCCTCAGCCTGGGTTAGGGAAGCAGATAGGGTGTAAACAGATTCATCCCAGTAAGACTCAAGTGTCTCCTTTGCACAATAAGTAGTACTCTAAGTGGGGGATTGGACTTCTTAGAGGTACAGCTCAATATTAGAGCATTGGAGCTCTTCACTCAGGAGAGCCAGAACCAGACAAAAGCACAGCAGTGGCGCGTCTGGCCAAGTTGGTTGTTCAGTCTGTCCTGGTTCCTCTCAACAATACCATACACATCTGAGGCAAAACAGAAACTATTTAGCAAAGCCATTCCTGTCTCTGTACTCACTCCTGAAGGGCCATCAAAATGACCATCGGGAACTCGTTGACTGACAATGACAAGTTTGAGAAGTAACTGGGGGAATATATCTATTTGAATAGGATACTAAAATGTAGCTATATTTGTTTTCTATTACAAGGACATGGACAGTCAGCTCCTTGACCACTCATATTCACCTTCTACCATCTGTTGTCTCTGTCATTAGATTGTGAACTACTTGGTGAAGCGATCATCCCTTCTTTACATTTGAAAGGTGTCATGTTGTAGACACGCCCAAGAATAAAACACTAACAAGTGTTGTTAGAGAATGGTTAAATATAGGGCTCAATTATAAGAGGTGGTGAACGAAACTGAGGGCACTGAGCACCTTACAGGATTGGGCCTAGACTGAATACAAAGCAGGCCCAAATGTTGAGCCATGGTTAGGTACCTACTGCATATGATTTAAGCAAATGAATGCTTTTTTCCTCTTAATACAGAACAAGAGAGACAGTAACATCAATGCACATAATGTATAAAAAACATTGCAATGTGTACATTCCATTGCAGTTTAATTACACACACACACACAATATACACATATACACATATAAATGATAAAGCAGGAGAAAAATCATTGTGCCAAACTTAACCCAAGTCTAAAAGTGAAATGCATTGAAAACCTGAAGAACTTGTAGATTGTATTATGCATTTACTGAGAAAATATTAATGGTTGGCATGGTGACTCAATAAGAAAGCCGGAGGGCTCACTTGTAAATCCCACTGAACTCTAGAGACAGTGCTTTGATTCCTAGAGCTTTCAGTCAAATTGAGAATCACAACTGTGGCAATTAGTAACATGTTTCCAAATCTCATCACAGAAAGCAGGCTCATGGCTTCTTGGAGTGATTGCCTTTCTAAAATCATGCCATAGTGGAGGAAGAGAACATATACCATGAACAACAGATTGTCGCTGTTGGTTGTCAAAGGCTGTGATATGGGGAATTCCAAGTAGGGTTTCAGTCTCAGCACGTGGCCTTGGCAAGTCAGTTAAGATCAATTTTCCCATCTGGAGCCATAGCTAGACTCACAGCGAGAAAGCTGGGGGGGGGGAAACACAGGGAGGGGAGCATAAATACACACTTAACACTGAAGTTTGTGATTTTCCCTTTCCATTCCAGCAGCCTAACCATATACATCTTGACCACAACCTCTCTCTCTCTCACACACACCCCCACAATGTCTCCACCCTCCAGAGTGAAGGAAGGCAAGGGATTACCCAATGGGAGTTGGGATCGTCCCCTACTCCCGCCATGAAAAGATGGTTCCCATTGCCGAGACTCAGGGGTGAGGAAGCCTAGTTCTTTGCAGCATGGGCAAATTTTCTGTCTACAAGAAGAGTGGGAGATAGAGAAGGGGTAGAGGTGAATGGGAAAATGGGGACACTTCATACTGGACAGACTAGATTGGGGTCACAGACAGAGCAGAAATATCTCCTTTAGCCTGGCTTGCCTTGACTCCCACAAGGGGCCCAAGCCTATAAGCTTGGGTGAATTTCAACCAACATTTGAATCAGAGACCTGTAGTTGCATTGGGAGACACCTCATCAGAGACCTTGGAGGTTTGGTTCCCTGTGTTTGTCTCATCTGGGCTTATCACATGTGGGAAGCGAATGGTTGATGTGAAATACCTCTGTGGAGCGTAGCATGAACAGTTTATGTGGGGGTGTGCTCATGGCGGCCATTGCACTATGGGCATGGGTGGCCCATGACTCTGGACCCACCTGAAAACAACCTATTCCCAGGTTCTACTTCAGGGGCTTGTCGAATGGCTTCTGTGAGCTTTAGAGAGTCAGGGCTGGGGCAGAAAACTGCTGATGCATGTGTCTCCCAAGGATAAGTGTGTTTGTTGTCAGGCACTTATGTATAGCACCTTGCCAGAATGTGGCCCTTAGACACCTTTGCTGACTGACTTAAGAGAACTCATAACATGACCCATTTAACAATTAAAAAAATCTTTCAAATTACAAAACATGTGGAGATGCATTAACAACAGCATCAGAGTATCTGCATGTCACTCTCAGATATGTTACACTGAAATATCATTCTTTTACTTCTATAAAATGTTAGCAATCAAGGGCTAGATCTCACTGTCCTGCTGGAAAGCCTGCAGGGATGAGGAAAAGGGGAAAACTCCTTGAGATACCTCCAGATTCTCCAGTTGCAGGAGCTGGGGTTTGCCCCCACGTGAAGCAAGAGAAAGTTCTGGTCTCGCAAACCTTATGGATCGTCCGAGACACAGATTAACCTTACAGAAAGCAATCCACACTAACTCAACATTTGTGGCAGTCTCTGGATCTCCTCTTTAAGGAAAGTTCCCCTTTGCAGAGGGAGGTCTGCAGAAAATTTAATACAGTCTCTTGCAGTATTAAACATTCCTGAATTATGTCCACAGATTGACCCTTCTAGTAATACGAGTTGCACCTCCTGGCCTGCCTCTCCCCATTCACAGACCACTCCCACCCTGGGCAGGTTGCGGGGGAAGATCCGGGGAAGGCAACCCACTTTGCACATGGCTGGGGGTTAGTTTGCATGTGTAGGGCAAATTCCATGTATAGACCAATACATCATAAATTCAGATTTCAATTAAATAATGCCTTAAGTGAAGTAAGTGTACAATCAGTCCGTTAAATATGTCGCTTGCAGAAGACCTCGTGTTTATTATCAGGAAAATAAATGGGTGACTATTT
The DNA here is from genome assembly GCF_011386835.1 of Chrysemys picta bellii. Taxonomy (NCBI): domain Eukaryota; kingdom Metazoa; phylum Chordata; order Testudines; family Emydidae; genus Chrysemys; species Chrysemys picta. Next base: position 115,993,173 of record NC_088796.1, read on the forward strand.
GCATTTATACAATAAGAATGAGCCATGGCTCTATGAGATGCAAGTAGGACCATCTTAAGGGGGAAAGTAATAGCTTTTGTGACAGAGAGAAATATTAAGAGAATAAGAATTGACAGGAAAGATTAAAGGAAAAGAATGTATATGGGAGATATCCCAGTGGGTAGAACATGCCAAAAATACTAGAAGCCAAAAGTGAATAAAATAACCTTGGAAGCATAAAACTAAAATCATCACTATATAGGCAAGTGGGAAAAAAGATACTATGAAAAATGAGATGAGGCGTGACAGTTATTGGAAACAAAACGAAGGCAAATGGAAACATATAATTTAATAGCTGGAAAATGCAAAACTAAATAATTCTGTGGGAGAATGAGAGGAAATTAAGCAGATACCTCCTGTGTGCTGCAGAGAGCTATATGAATTAGATTAAGAGAGAATAAATAAAAGATTGACTCTTTCTACATATAGCAGAATTGACAATTGATGCCAGAAATTGATGGCAAAATCATTGGGACTCTAATATTAGAGAAGGACATCATGGAGTTGATGCGGGGGGGAAAACAACCTCTAAGAGTAGGGAAAATATATGGGTAACATTCTCACTTACCTTGCCCATATACCAAGAAAATATTACACACACTCAGGCTTTGCAGGTATGAGTCAGAATGCAGGTACCCTCATTTTGGTTCCCATGAAAACATATTCAAAAAGTGTCTACGTGATTTAAGAGCTTAAGTCCCGTTTTAAAAATGCATTTGGGGACCTACAGACCATATTTACAGAGATATTTAGGTGCTAAAAGATGTATATAGATATTTAGTGGGATTTTCAAAAGATCCTAAGTGAGTTTGGTGCCTAACTTCCATATATATGTAACAGCAGTTAAGCACCTAACTCACTTAAAGTCTTTTGAAAATCCCCATTAGGTATCTATACCTTTTTGCACCTAAATACCTTTGTAAATCTGGCCCTTAGAAACCTAAGCCACTTTGACTTTCAGTGAGCCTTAGGCTGCTAAATGCCTCAGCCACTTTTGAAAATGGAATTTCGGCTGCTAAATCACATAGGCACTTTTGAAAATGGCATCTATTGCTGTTTTGCAATGCCTCTATGATGAGATCCACAGAGGAGTAGAACAGGAGCGTCAGGAGTCTGTGCAATGTTACCACACACATACAGAGTCAGGTTCTTATCTGCTATACAGGTTAAAATCCAGAATAACTCAATGAAAGAAAAAAAGCAAGAGTTTGAATTTACACCAAGATTTTCCTAACGTACGATGACAGCTGGTTGATGAGCAGTGCAGGAAGAAAGTTAAATTATGATAAAAAATAAAAAACTTGGTTGAAAACCTGCAGTCATCCCTAATGATAACCCCTCCAAAGGAGGGTTACAGATTGGGCAAAGCTCCCTAATCACCAGTATTACTATTATCATGAGTGGCTATTGGCAAATCTGCTAAGGCAGGAAGGAGTGGTTTTGAAAGTGAAGTTTAAATATGCTTATTTGCAGATGACCTGCTAATCGAGGTGTTGGGTTATAGCAAAACTTCACTGATAATAATCAGAAATAATAGCAAGAGAAGGGGCAATTTGACTTCTCTCTCCTCTTATTTACTCCATCATAAGTCAGGAGAAACTCCAGTGAAGTCAGCTGGCTTGATAGTACATTGCATTGTGGCACCTCTAAGGTGCAGTCCCTTTATGGACTGGAAAGAGGTTAGAAATGGTCCCTGGAAAATACCGCACCCCCACCCCCTGCGTTAGAGGGCTTCTCTGCTAGTTTAGACCTAATAGAATAGTTCTATGTCAGCCTCGTGGTCCATGGACAGGGGAGTATCAAGGCCATTTTGTGGGGGTAGACAAAGGTGGAAGGAAGGGGCCTAGGCAATTCATTGCATTCTAGCTACTGTCATCTGCTCATGACCACTGGACACTTTGGGCAGCCTGAGCATAAGTTACAGTAGCACTGAGGTTGCCCTAAGTTATGCCAGAGGGATGGGCAGGACTTCAGATGCTTTAAAACTAAAAGGCTCACAAAGGCTACCTTTGGCCTCTTTCCTTTCATTCCGGCACCAAGTATGGGCAGAGAGCAGAAAATCAGGGCCAATAAAGTTAAACCTATGCCAAACCAGGGTAAGAGAGGAGAATCAGGCATTAGGAATAGAACAGGATGAGGGGTAAGTAAGAAGTGAGATTAGATACAGAGAGTATTCTGCCCTGAGCCAGGTCACAGAAACTATGAGCTAGTAACTAGCAACAGGGTTTAGATTGCCTTAGTGTAGTTTGAAGTCTAGGGAAAATGGATAGTGTGTGAAGCATTGATCTAGATTATGGCTGATCCTAAGAGATGGCTGATCCTATAGCTGATACCATAGGGGCAAAGCAACTGTAGCTCTGCACTTATCCTTCCCCGCAACAACCCATGGGGCAGGCTAGGCACACTGTGGAAAGCAACACAGTGGAAAGCAATTAGATAAGTTCATGGAGGATAGGTCCATCAATGGCTATTATAAGGCACCTTTTTTCCTAGAGTTCCCATGGAGGCATTGTGACTCTGTCTTGTGGGTGTCTGCCTGTCTGGTACAGTTTGGCTCTAAGAGTGGGGAAATCTTTAACCTCAGTAGTAGAGTATGTGTCTTGGTCCTATCCTATTGGCTAATCCATGGAAAAGGTTTATGAAACCTACTGCTTCAAACTGATAGACTAAGCCTTTTAGCTCAAGTAGTAGAGGGTCATGCCTTGTTCCAGAAGGTCCATCATTCAAATCCCACCAATGCCCCAAGCAGGGACATTTGTACTATCACTGCCATTGTCCTCTTTGGGGGATACAGACAGGCTTCAATCTACATCAGTGGCTCTGAACCTTTCCAGACTACTGCACCCCTTTCAGGAGTCTGATTTGTCTTCCGTAGCCCAAGTTCCGTCTCACTTAAAAACTACTTGTTTACAAGATCAGACATAAAAATACAGAAGTGTCACAGCATGCTCTTACTGGAAAATGGCTGACATCCTCCTATTTACCATATAATTATAAAATAAATTGACGAATATAAATATTGTACTTACATTTCAGTGTGATACTTGAGCCTGTTTTTCATTTGTGAACTTGTCATTCTGGGAGGCAGTGAAGCACCAGGAACGACTACGTTTTTCCTCCACATTGAGTCTATTCCTACTCTCAGGACCAGCGTTAGGGGGTGTCAAGCAGGGCCATAGCCTGGGATCCCATGCCAGAGGGGGCCTCGCAAAGCTAAGTTACTAGGGCTTTGGATTCAGCCCCAGGCAGTGGGACTCAGGCTTCGGCTTTCTGCCGTCGGCTCCAGTGTAATCAAAGGACCTGGGTCCTATAAAAGCTACTTTGGAAAAGCCCTCTCAAAAACTAACTTCTGCTAGCCTCCAGGAAGACTGAACTCCATACACATCTCTGTTTGTGGGACTTTTTAGCTTGGAAAAGACAACTAAGGGGGGATATGATAGAGATCTATAAAATCATGACTGGTGTGGAGAAAGTAAATAAGGAAGTGTTTGCTCCTTCTCATAACACAAGAACTAGGGATCACCAAATGAAATTAATAGGCAGCAGATTTAAAACAAACGAAAGGAAGTATTTCTTCACACAATGCACAGTCAACCTGTGGAACTCTTTGTCAGAGGATGTTGAGAAGGCCAAGACTATAACAGTGTTCAAAAAAGAACTAGATAAGTTCACAGAGGATAGGTCCATCAATGGCTATTAGCCAGGATGGGCAGGGATGGTGGCCCTAGCCTCTATTTGCCAGAAGGTGGGTGTCGTGGAGTATGCACGCCGCATACCCCTTTCAGGGCGGGGCAGGGTTGTGATACCACTGCCATCTCAGTCTCCCCAACAGCTTCGCGGCCAAAAGCAGCCAGAGTCAATTCCAGCAGCCCTTGTGTTCAGTAGTCACTTCCTACTGCGTTTCCAGGCATGGTAGTCCATTGAGCATCAGGGTTCCCAGGCTCCTCAGTGCGGGTAGTTCCCTGCGGCTCCCTCAGCTGAAGCCCTCCGGTCTGGCTCTCGGGTCTCCAGTTCCCACAGGAAAAGGCTGTGATGGCTCTTCAGCTGGAGCCTCCGCCCAGGTCCTTCCCCTCCGGCGGTCAGCCTAGAATGAGCTGGGTTGCATCCTTTTATACTGAGACAATAGTTGGAGCATGCCCAGCATGGTCTGAGGGGCGGGACTTCTGCCACCCATAGCCTGGGGTTAACTCCCTCTTGTCCAGTGCGGGGTATGTTCACCCTGTCACACTGGGAATGGGCGACAGGGGATGGATCATTTGATTACCGGTTCTGTACATTCCCTCTGGGGGACTTGGCATTGGCCACTGCTGGAAGACAGGATACTGGGCTAGATGGACCTTTGGTTTGACCCAGTATGGCCATTCTTATGTTCTTATGTTAGTGAGTCTAACGCCGGCCCTGACAACCCCATCAAAATGAACACACAACCCACTTTGGGGTTACGACCCACAGTTTGAAAACCACTGATATAGAATATAGAGTAGCATAAACATGCCATTGTATGAAATCTTTGTACTTACTTTGTTAGTGCTTTTTATGTAGCCTTTTGTAAAACTAGGCAAGTATCTAGATACGTTGATGTAGCCCTGGAAGTTTATTTTCTCTTAGAAACTCGAAAAAGCTATGCAGTTGTTTGAACAGCTAAAAAGCACTTGTGAAAATTACGTGCTATTGATTTATTTTGCACATTTTAAATTCTGTCAGCATAAAAAGATCCTGCGACATTCACTGTCTTTAATATTAAAGTGACATCCTTTGTTTTGTACATCAAAGAGACAGTATCACTTCATTTTTTTTAAAGTTCTTCTTTTGTACACGCTAGTTAGATTCTTGCCTTCTAGAATAGGATTGTTGAGTTGGGCTGGTTCCATAGTAACCGAATCAACAAACAGATGTGTATGGAGTTCAGTCTTCCTGGAGGATAGCAGAAGGTAGTTTTTGAGAGGGCTTTTCCACAGTAGCTTTGATAGGATCCAGGTCCTTTGGTTACATAACACGTAACTGGCTTGGAGGAGCTCATCTCATGCACACAATGTGTGTAGCAGCAGCAGACCGGAGGCGAAACAAAACACTGTTGCATTTCTATTCCTTTTCATAATAGAACAAAGACAGCTTAAAGAAAAGAGTTTGGTGAGACGTGAAGGCAAAATGGCTTGCTGGCTAGCAGAAACAAAAGGTAGGGAAATGTTTTCCCCATTCACATGAAACATGTTGGTTAACAACTTCTCCCTGGAGTCCTCACACTGAAGCACATACATTCCAGATCACTCATAAATAACTGTGAACCATTTATACTGAACCAAAATGTCAGATTTTATTTGCAAAAATAAAATGTTCACTGGGATTTTGTTGTTGTGGATTTTGTGTGTGTGTTTGGTTCTAATTGAGAAGAAAAGTAGTTGAAAGATTTAAAAAAACAAAAATGGAAGCCTTTCCCGGGTTTGATTGGAAAAATGTTTCAATCAGGTTGTCAGACCAGCTGGCCAGCAAACTGAAAAAGATTTGTCGATGTTTTGACAATTCGTTTCCTTCAAAAGTCCTTCCCCCAACAATAGTCATGATACAGCTACAGTGATGGCTAATGGCTTGTCTATATGAACAATTAGTTTGCAGGAAGCTGGGGTATGAAGCTACCCCACACTAGCCAGCCACAGACTAGCTGTCTCAGTGGACTCTGCTGAGGTGCATTAACAATTTGTTTGTGCGCTTTGTTCTAGTCCTCTTTGAAACAGGACTCGCACCCCAGCTTGCCACAAATGAATCGTTCATGTAGACAAGCCCAACTCGACTGACCCAGGTCTAAGGCAGGATTCTTCCAAAAGCAGAACAGTCATTGAAAACTGCTTTCTTGACCTACAAGGTGGGGAGTGAATTGGTGGCATCAGAACTAAAGGCACAAGCTGCTACATCTTGAGCTAAAGAGCAAAGGCTTGCTAGCTAGGGTTGTAATGGACTCATATCCTCTGTGGATCGGGCAGAGGGGAGGCCTGTAATACACTCTCATTAGCGGTTCATAAGTAATATGGATTACAGTTAATGCAATGGAGCAACAGCTGTCTTCCCAGAGGTATCTATTTAAAGGCTTGAATCACCAAATGCCTGGCTATGGAGATGTGGGATATAGGCTAGTTTTTTTAAGAAACAATATTTCTGGGAACCTGCCTGAAAGGGATATAACAGAGCTCGCTTGGGTTCTTACTGTAGGAAATAAGAATTGATTTTGGCCAGAACACATGAGAGATATTTAGTACCCCGGAGGCTGAGACTGTATGTGTGTGTTTGGTATTTCATAGAAATGTAGGACTGAAAGGCACCTCTGTAGGTCATCTAGTCCAGTCCCCTGTTCGTTTGATATCTTTGTAAGCAAAGGGCTGGAGTGTGATTTTAAAGCCCCGTGAGCTTTAGGGAGAGTGCAGAGGTGAACTGCCAGAGAGATTCTGACTGGAGAACAGTAGCAGTTCTATAAAAAGCGTGCAGCATATGTTCCTTGAGTTTAAGGCCAGAAGGGACCACTAGATCATCTAGTCTGACCTCTGCCTCCTGTGACATGGGATCATCTAAATCCAAGAGCAGAAAGACCAGGGATATGAGGCCTAGTCTCAGTTTAATAGCCACAGGAGAAGAAAACAAATACTAAAAAAAAAATCAAGCACCATCCATACCTCCAAATCGAGTTCCCTTCTCCCTTAATGTAGTCTTCCTGCCTTCCTGTGCCAGGCCCTCAAGCCTTCTCTGGCCCCCACACACAGGTAATGCCACATCCAACTGCAGACACAGACTGAAATCAGCTCTGTGTGGGAGGATTCAGCTTGGGGATTTACCCAGCACTCGTGTGCTCACTTCCTTTAGGGCTTAAACCCCAAATAATATTGTCTTGCACTGTATAGAGAGAGCTGTACCACGGAAGCACATAAAAATCACCCCCTCCCTCAATGTGGAGGGAAATATGCACAGCTTTCCTCTCCCCTAACCCCTCAATATGAATTGCACAAACTGGGTTTTTGGAATAAACAATAAACAAGTTTAATAACTACAAAAGGTAAATTCTAAGTGATTATAAGGGATCAAACAGAACAAAGCAGATTACTGAGCAAATAAAACAAAACACGGAACCTAAGCTTAATTCACTAAAGGAACAGGTTACAAATAGTAATTTCTCGCCCTAAATGTTATTTTAGGCAAGTAGCAGAGTTTCTGCAGCTTAGAGTTCCAGTTATTTCTCTTCACAGGCTAAATGCCTGTCTTAGTCTGGACTCAGTTCTTGCCTTTCCCACTGCTCAGTTCCTTTGTTTCTTCAGGTGCTATCAGCAGTCTTCCTTCTTGGGCAGGGAGGCAATGGAGAAGAGCCCTGATAGACTCACTTCCCAGTCTTAAATAGGATTTACATAAGGCAGGAATCCTTTGCTTCCAGTGGAAAAATACCAGCAGTGTCCAAGGTGGTACTCCGTATGAGGTGACATTATCACATGACCTTGCAGTGTTAAAGCCACCGTGAGACAAGGTTTATTCGTAACATTCACAGGAAGGAAATCCTGGAAGACGAAGATCAGCATCTTCAAAGACCCGTTGTCTTTCCTAATGGCCCATCCAGGCTGATTGCATACTGTCTGGTGGGCATTTCCCAGGTGTAACCACAGTTGTAATTGTTACATAGTCAATATTCCTAACGTCAGATACAAAAATGATACATGTATACAAATAGGATTCAGTAAATCAGAACCTTTCCAATACCACCTTACATGGCCCATCTTGCATAAAACATATCTTTGTTATGTCATATTTATATCATAATATTTCTATGAAGAATATGGGGTGTAATGTCACACCCTTCTTTTGTATGACAATTATTTTTCCATACTCTTGATTCTTGGCAGGACAAGTTTTTGGACAGCAGCCTCCCACACAGCAGCGTAGTAAATGACTGTTGTGCCACAGTCATGGACTGATTCAATGGAAAGTCAATGGACTGATTCATGGAAAAATTGTTACATTCATATACCCAATCATTCATATAGTGGATTGCCACTTCCCTGGGATCCTGGTCACTTTAGGGTTTTTGGTGGCAGGTGATGTCACTCCATCTAATTCCTTCCTTCCCAGCTCCATCCCTCTAAATGGTAGGTGAATAGTTCCCCTTTATTGAGTTGGGAAGAGTATTTTAGCAACTTAGTGTGGGGGGTTTTCCCTTTGCATCTTCCCACTTCCAGTAATTTCAACATTTATTAGGTGGGGGGGATTCCCTGCCAGGACATGGAACCTTCTTCCCATAGGGTGTGCTCCATCACTATGCGCAGCCTGCTAATTTTATTTTAAAAGGAAGGATTTTCAAGGAGACTAACAACATAAATTGACCGATTTTTAAAAGGAAGAAGGAGAACCCCCAGTAGTTTAAAAAACAAAACAAAACAAAACTGAGTTTGAGCAATTTTCCAAAAGGACATTCATTTTTCTTTTAAACCTCTGCTCTCTTTAATCCAGCAAGCCTTAATAATGCCAGGCACCTATTTTTGCTAGAAGCGGTGCCAAAAAACTACTCTGAGGTGTGATAATAGTGTGAGTAATAAAGAATAGATTTTTCCCCCCGTCATTTTACGAGTGGTCTAAATTTCTTGATTCTCACTTCCCAAAGGTGATAAAATACAAGCTTGTTTTCACACAAATGGTCATGGCCCAATGCAAGCCATATATGTCAGCACTACACAATTTTAAGTGTAACTCTCATCTTACTTGTAATTATAAAAAAACCTGCAAAATAATAGTGGAGCAATGAAAAAAAATCTGACCTCTTTCAAGAGAAGGTGACATGGAGCGCTCAGCTATTATTGTTATAGGAATAGGATTGTTGCTAAGCAACAAGTCTCACATAATATTGCACAGCTTTTGTATCCGAAGAAAATTGAGGCAAGGAAAAGTTTGGAAAGCTAATGAGGAAAAAATAGGTTCAGTGCAGAACAATCAATAGTGCACCTGACCAGAAAATAAACTATTAATGGGACCAGAGAAAGCGAAGCTATTTAGAGATACTTGAAAGCAAATTTATTATCACCAGGTGTGTTTAATTGGTAGCACACTAATTCCCCTTTATCTCTGTGTCCTTTCAGGGTGTGGATGGTGGCACTGCTTCCTTGGATGTGACTGCAATAACATACAGAAGCTTTTCTGCTCTGTGAGTTTTAACAGTTGCAAAATAACATTTTGATCACTTTATTTTCTTGTAACATTTAAGCTTTCACTGAACTGCCCAGGACTTACAATAGTGCTGTGGGAATATGAAGTAGTATCACTGACAATTTTGGACAATGCCTGGCTGGAGACTTAAAGTAGTGGAAGATACCTGAACATCTGTTTGAGTGAATGTTTGTGATGTAAACACACGCTATATGTATCTAAAGGAAGATGCATGTATTTTCAGGTATGGTAAGTGAGCAATGATTTCTACCTGCAACTTCAACTCACTTATGTAGGGTATTGGGCCTGACTACACTGTTACATTGGTTTTATGTCAAGTTATACCTGCATAAAACTGGTGTCAGAGTGGAGAATCAGGCCTATTTCATCTGTAAATGCAGTCTTATTTAGTGTGTGCTTTGTATTGGTCTGGTGTTATATAAGCTCAGGGCACAGGCCAACATGCTGAATTGCAATTATAGGCAACATCAACCAAAAATAAAAAAACTATTAGGTTTTTTGCCATAGGAAGAAGAGAACTGCAGATGCAAGTTATCCAGCTACTTGACTTCTGTTTAGTTACACAGGTCCAGTGTGTGACTGGAACCTGATCAAACTATTTAAGTAGCCAGACAACAAAAATAGGTTTCACATAACAAGGCTGTGGATAATCAACACATGCATATGTGCACTGGAAATTTGACATCAATTAACTGAGTTACTACATATAGTCAGCCTGTCCACTGTTCTTTGAACCAGACACTATTCTTAATCAGCAAGTACAACCCCATTGACATCAGCGGGAGTTGCATACATACAAACTGAAAGTAACATATGACTCATAATGGTGCTTAGATTGAAAAATTCACCCTGAATACAGGTGTCTCAAGAATCTCTCTCATCTGAGAAACTGTTGGTGAAAAAAAAGATGCTTAGGTTTGAAGACAGAACGTTTAGTTCCAAAAGGCACACTTCTCCCCCTACTGGCATGTAAAAGGGTATGTCACAAGTCTGTCTAGATAGTAAAATCAAGAGGAAAATTTATCGATTTTTATTTTTTAAGTTAGTTAATTGAGTCTATGATATACCAAGCTGGGGGGGGGGGGGTGTCGCTTCATAGAATGACAACCATTAAAATCATTACCACTTTGCCTTTTGTCTAATTAACTTTGCATACTTATGGTATTCTTGGTATTACATGTACTGTATTGTTAATTGTTTGCAAATGACAGTTGGAAAGATTTTACTAGTGACCAATACTCCTTAGGAATATATCTGAATTTCAGTTATCAAACATACTTGGCCGGAATTTAAACACATGCACATATCTGAGGCAAGGAGTTAACTGAGCAGCATCTGTAGTTCTTGTTCTGTCACAGTCCTGACATTTTGAATGCTGCCGCAAGTTGATGGCACTGTAAATTAAGTGGTTTGGGAGAGGGAGATGGAATGAGAGAGAAAAGAGGAAATGTGATATTGCTGGGTATTGTCAAAAAATACTGTCATGGAATTAATTCTCACAGGGTTCCAAAGAAGGTGGCCTCCATTGGAACTTTCAGAAATAGTCAGTCTTGGGGCACATTTCCTCTAGATATGCAAGATTGGAAGGCTGGCCTTGTACTTGAGGCACTGAACTGTAATTCAGTTTCTTGTATTACCTAGTCTTTCTGTGATTCAGTTTCCCCATCAGTAAAAAGGACATAATAAATCCTACTAGTGAAAGGAAGCATGGACCAGTGGTGAGAGTGCCAGCCTCAATTCCCCGCTTCACCACAGACTTCCTGTGTGAGCTTGGGTAAGTCATGAGGCCTCCCTGTGCCTTGCTTCCCCATGTGTAAAACAGGGATAATAGCACTTCCCTACCTCACAGGGATTATGTGAGGATAAATACATTATTGATTCCGAGGTGCTCAGATGCTACGGTAATCGGACCCATAGAAATATCTAGGACAGATAGAAATACTACAGCACTGGGGCCATAGGAGAACAGATACATCTTTCTCTTCTACACAAACTTTTCTAGGTTTTTTTTTTTTTAATAATGATTACAAAAATATAAAATTTACCACACTCTCTCACAATCAACAAGGCAACTTGGACAATCACAATTCCATAGATTCCAAGTTATAGAGCCATATCCCTGAAAAATACAGGCATACAGATTTACTGAACTTCCTGTAATGCCATGAACACAATAACAGCAACACATTCTCTTTATACAGAAGAGCTTTCTCAGCTGCATATCAATCATTTTCTCCTCCATCCTTCAAGTGCTCTAAATGTTTTGATGACTAAAGTCAAGATATTCATCCACAACAGCATAAACAAAAACACCTAAGGGGGAGCGGGGAGGTTAGGTGGTATAGTGAATAGGGTCCAGGGCTTAGTTTCAAGCCACGTGTGTCCTACACCTCATTCTGCCATTGACATGCTGTGTGACCCAGGGCAAGTCCTTTCATCTCTTTGAACCTCTGCTTTCCTCTCCCCGTGGCTGACTTGGCTATTCAGACTGTAAGCGCAGTTCGTTTGCACACAGCCTGTCGCCATATGGTCCTGATTGTTGCTAGGCACCACTGTAATACAAATAATTAATATTTTTAAAAGAAGTCACATATTTAGAGTCATCTTAACTTTAAAGATTTAAATATGAAAACAATAACAAGTACTTTCCCCTCCCCACCCCCCTTTATATGCCTGTCCTTACTGCATGTCAGATGAGGGCCCAAATCTGCCAGAATCATTTGCAGTGGTGTATTTTCCCTCAAATATGTGGTAGTTGCAATTTCTGCTCTTTATTTCTGTCTTAATTCAATTAAGTTATGTTGGGGTGAGTGGGGTTAGTCCTGATTTACATTGCTGTAAGAACAGGCCCAACTGTACATGAAAATTATTGCAAGCCCTGAGAATTGTTCAGAGAGGACTACTTTCTTCCTTCTACCCCACCCCCCCTTTTTTTCCCCTACTCCTCATTTGTGAGATGTCAAACCGTGTGTATCTATGTTTCCTCAGCATATAGTGCCACTACAGTCTGTGGTTAGAAATCCATCTTGTTATGAATATGCACAGCTCACTCTCTCTGAGCAATAAAATATATTTCATTCTGTACGTAATATTTCCATCAAACATTCACTCTCTCTGTGAGCTGTAAATAAAAATTTGAACCTTAGAGAAGCTGCCATCTAGAAAATGATCTGGTGCTAAGCAATGTAACTATTCCCTTTCAGATGTCCCATGGGAATTGCATTGTAAGCACTATTTCATGCTCTGGTGTCCATCACAGCAATAGATACTCATAGAAATCCACCTTTTGGTTAAGGGCAAGAAATTGCTTACGCCTGTACTAGTTCACCCTTGAACAAAGTGACTGTCATTAAATTTCGCACTCAATTACAAAAGCTTTTCTTCAGCTTGAATGTCACATAATATCAGAATGTAAAAGGCAGAAATTGTTACCAATGGGGGAGTCGCTTTATGGGAATTCTATTGCACGGCACAGTAGGAGCTACTCTTTGAACTACACCCTACAGTGTTACATTATTGCAGATTATGTTAGTTAACAACAACAGTAAATGCTGTAATCTCAGGGCTGTGTATAATGTTTCCTGTGTAAATGAGAACATACTGATATATTGAATATTTTGTCTTCGCTATTAGGTAGGTTTGACAGTTATCATGCACTGCTGAGGGGAATTCTTACCCCTGTGCTACAGCCCTGAGCTCTGCCTAACCTGGCCAGAACAGGCTGTGAAGGGCATGATAAAGCCACTCTAGGGATTAATCAGAGAGGGAACTGCACAGCCTGCTCTTGTAGGAGATGCCAGCACAGGGAGTGGTCCAGGGCTGGTGGGGAGGTGGCTGGAATGGTCCTGAGTCACAACAATGATACAAACTAGCCTGGAGTGCTGCCCTACTTTCTGCCAGCCTCCAGCTCTGCCTGTATCCGGGATGTGCATTCAGCCTCCCTTCTGTTCTCACACAGGCGCTGTGTCAATGGTAGGCTAATACTTTATGGTATACATCAGTGAGTCAATGTGGTGCCCCTGAAAATAAGAAACGAATGACTCCAATTAGAATCAGTGTAGCTTTGACAGCTGCTGTGCAAGTCTCCCCACAGACCTCTGCCAATGCACCTCCCTCCTGGCTGGGAACACTCCGACTTTTCCAATCCTGGGCTACAGTTGACCCTGTGCTGCCTGTTAGTCACATCTAGTAATTATGCCATGCTTGTCTGGTGATTTCATGTTTACGATACTTAAAGGGCAGGTGACAAGACCACCACTATTGACCAACATTGAAATTGAAACTTACGCCTCCAGAGGTGAAAGGCTAGTGGACATTAATCTCTAGATAGTAAATAGCCCACTGGTCACATTTAATGTTTCCCGTACATGCAATTTCATGTTTGAGTCCTATAGATAGAGGGCCAGATTCTGATCCCATTTACAGTGGTGTAAATCCAGAGAAACTCCACGGATTGCATTAAAACTAGTCAATGGATGAAAGAGGGCGTCATTCTCTGGTGTACTTTTCATAAGTAAGAAATTCACAGAAAACGGATAACTGGAATTTCATATACTTCCAGAAAGATTTGGTCCAGATTTTGTACAATGATATTTTTTGTCCCCAAAGTCCCTAGTATCAATCCTCTTCTTTTCACACAGCATTTTTCACACTAAACTGAAGATGTGAAAATAAAAACATAAGAGTGATCCAAACATATGGAAAGATGTTCATGCCCTGATTTTGCCTGTACACGGAGATCCCTTTACACCTCTCTGGCAGTAACAGACCCTCATGTACACGTGAATCAGAACCAATGCTTCCAGAAGCCTATCCATGGTGTACTTCCTACTACTGAAAACTCCATAAGGCTACATACCTCCATACCAGCAGACTATGTCACTGAACTCTGGGCCTGACCCAAAACCTATTGAAATCAATGGGAACTTTTTAAACCTTCACGATTCAGGTCATAAGCCAACCTCTTTTCTTTTTTTTTTGCAATTCTTGCAAATACTCTCTCTCCTCCCGCTGGGAAAAAAAGCAACAAACAAACAAAAAACCATATCCCACAATGCTACATAGACCAAAGAAAAGCATATTTTCTAGCTGGCTTTCAACCCCAGGATCATTTTCTGCAATCCAATTCCTACTTTGCCTGCTTTGCCATTTGGCAACTCATGGGTGGACAATGCCCTTTACTCTAGTGGTCAGTCTGCAGCCCCAGATTGTGACTTAGGGAGTCCCTCAATGCCAATTGGCAGAGGGCACACCATACCGTAACGCACATCGGGCCTGACACACTCATTGCCCCAACACACTGTTGTCATAATCTGTAACTAAAAGGTGTCACATGAGGTGTCATATGCAAAACTGGTAGCACGCTAGTCCTTAATATTATTGCATGATATATGTATGGGCGGTGTATTAAAAAACAAACAAACAAACAAACAAAAAAACACACTATAGATGTGTGATAGAAAATATGTTCTTAAAAGGTGTTTTGGAAGCAGTGCTTAAGCCAAGTCTGTCCTAGACAAAAGAAATGTTTTGCCTGTTTTCCTGTGTAGAGGGAGCCAGGTAACACCTCCGAGAACAATAAAAAGTACATCCACATAGAAGATAAACAAAGCCATCAAACTAAACAAGCAGGAGGAAAGACTGCTTAATGATCACAATGGGGGGGATACAGTCCACACCCCAGGAAGCATTCTTGGCTCTTGCAACAGAGACAATAGACTTTGGGAAATACAAGCAAAGGCAGAAAGCCATTTTGGAATCCATTCCCTAGGAGACAAAGGGGGAGCACCTCCCTTTGAACTCATAAAAAGTGGATCCTCTTGGCCTGAGCACCAAGGGTACTGACTATAGGTGAGAAACCTGCTTACACAAAGATTGTAACTTACTGAAGTTAAGTTTAGTCACTAGAAAGTGTATTGTTTTGTTTTACTTGTCACCGTATCTGTCTTCTCTTTTTACTTATCAGCTAGACATTTGTTCTTTGTTAATAAACTTATTCTTGTTTTATTACAAAACCATGTAAGTGCAGTGTAGTAAACTGGAGAGTGAAGTCCTCAACTAAACTAGCAGACTGGTGTATAATCTGTCCCTCTGTAGACAGCAAACAGGGCTGGCTCCAGGCACCAGCTGAGCAAGCAGGTGCTTGGGGCGGCCAAGGGGAAGGGGCAGCACGTCGGGCTCTTCGGCGGAGGGTCCCTCAGTCCCTCTCGGAGGAAAGGACCTGCCGCCAAATTGCCGCCGAAGAAGAAAGCGGCACGGTGGAGCTGCTGCTGATCGCAATCGCGACTTTTTTTTTTCCTGACACTTGGGGCAGCAAAAACCCTGGAGCCTGCCATGGCAGCAAACTTGACTTCTGTGAGAGCCCAGTGAGAGGGACTGGACACTGCAGGGGAGATAGTTTTGGGAGAACTGAAGACTAGAAACCATGGATGTCACCCTGCAAGGAGTAGCCATGCTGGTAGAAGCCAGGATGGGTGTCAGTGATCTGAATCAAAGCTGCACAGCACAGACGCACCCAGGGTTACAGAGCAGTTGTTGACACAAGAACCCCTTACAGACCTGGGGGAACCCCCAAAGTGTCTCACACACATATATATATATATATATAAAAAATAAAAAAGACTTAAAAAAAATTAACCTTAAATGTGTACCATAAAATTTATTGCACTTCACTTTCCACCAGAGTCCTGAGCTTGGTTTAGATTTGTGAAAATACAGTATACGCCAATGTCCTGATGATGTATGCCTGTAATGCATTATCAGAGCACTCTGCTGCTGTGATAAACTATAATACTAGTATAATGCATCATCAAGAATGCTTTTGCTCCAAAGATGTATTGATGCAATACATCACCATCATCAAGCACACTACCCTTCAAATATGGACTAGTTAAAACCATTGTACTGCCATCTGTCAGTAAAACCCTTTATGAAGTATAAAGGCCATTTATTAATGCACTTCTTTCAAGAATCAATTGTAGATGTGGTGAGGTAGATGAAGGGTGATTGACAATCAGACACAGTAGGGAGGTTGTCTTAATCTTCCCACTCCCATAAAACTAAAGCTTTACAATCAGAGGGTGTGGTTCAAAACCACAGATTAGATTGGCAGGGTATATGTGTGGGGAAATCGGGAAATCCATTCATAGCACTAAAAGGACATTTTCACTCTCAGTCAGCTTGAAAATCTTCAGTATGATTGTCCCTCTCCTTTCCTACATACTGTGATCAGCAGTGAAATCATCATCATTGGGCATGTAAGTTAACACCCCTCCCTGGAGATGAGTGGAGCACTTCACAGTCCTGAATTATTGTTTCAGGCTGTCAGCAAATTCAGGCAGACATTGTTATTTGATTTGTAAATGAAAGCTCGGATCTTGGAGAACAAGTTGGCAATCCCAGTTAAAGAGTACCGGCCCAGTGAGAGTCCTGGGAGAACAAGTTGGCAATCCCAGTTAAAGAGTACCGGCCCAGAGAATCCTGGGTCTAAATTAAGTAATACATGATCACTGATAAAATCTGCTGGTGGAACTTATTTCCAGCTCACTGAGATTCTCAAGAAAGCATCTTGGTTAAATAAAAAAAAATAAATTAACGGAGATATCCTATCTCCTAGAACTGGAAGGGACCTTGAAAGGTCATCAAGTACAGCCCCTGCCTTCACTAGCAGGACCAAGTATTGATTTTGCCCCAGATCCCTAAGCGCCCCCCCTCAAGGATTGAACTCACAACCCTAGGTTTAGTAGGCCAATGCTCAAACCACTGAGCTATCCCTCCTCCCTGTTCTTCTTTTGTTGTTGTTAGGCACCAGTGGAGTGTTGGAGGATACTGTTTCTTTAAATATATAGTAGGAAGCCAGGTAGTACGGAGCTAATGTAGATTTTGGACAGAAACCCTGCAGTGCAGCAGCAAGATAGAGTAACTTTATGGGTAATACTGGTTTCCTTATTCTGCTTAGTGACTCTTTCTGTGATTCTTGACTATTGTCACATGATGGGAGTTGCTTTGCTAGTTTGATCTGCAATTCCTGAAATCACCAGTTTTGTGCTGCTTGTAGAGTATCATGGAGCTGTTCTCACTGTGATTGTGCATACTCTGCCAAACAATGTGGTTGATTTTTAAATCAAAGTCTAGGTCTGTATTCAGGTTTTAGCCTGTAACCTCCCACACCAAAGCTCTTTTTTCCTAAGGTGTTATCCCTCTAAATATATTTTCAGTTCTATTGTTATTAGTGTAGTTGATTAATTATTTTATCACAGATTTAATTGATACTACTTATTGATTGTAATAATACCTATCACTAGCTTGGGTATCACACTCAGTAGTGCTTTGCTACAGGTCCAACTGTGAGTTCCTTAATCATATTGGTGAGCAATAACTATTCACCATTGTGAGCAAGCGTCTCACAATCTGGTCCTATGGGAGCAGTCCCTTAGTTTCTATGGGTTGCCTCATATAGGCCCCAATTCGGCAAATATTTATGCATATGCTTAATTTAAAGCATTTTACTGGGATTATGCATACGTTTAAAGTTAAGCACACATGCACAAGCAGCTGCAGGATCAGGGCCAAAGTGAAGAGCTTCTCAGCAAGAAGAAGAGAGACATTTCTCTTTACAGACTAATCTAGAAAAGGAGTTCTCATAAATCTTGAGACATCGCAAGGGAAGCAGAATGTCTTATTTTCTTTCTCAGCAGCATTCTGCAACTCTGCACTCCACCAAACCAGAAACATGCACAGTAAATTCATACCTGTCCATCAAGTCTGCTTGTCCTAAGTACAACAATTCACTATTTAAATGATACCATTGTTTCAGCAATGCAGTAGATCCCACCATCGAGTATAATACATTACATTAATAGCCTATTAAAAACTGTAATGTATCAGAAGATTGTATTCCCAAGTACAGAGTCAGGCTAATATGATTCTTCATAGCAGCTGTTTACGGAAATATATATATTAAACTAACATGCTGAGGTTTCAAATATTAAAGTGATGCCTCAAAGGAAATATATAATATAATTTCACTTGACTGAGGTGGTGGCTGAGTGGTTAAGGCACTCAGCTACAATTCTGAAGGTCACAGGCTTCATCTCGCACTGAAAGGCCACTTCTATTTCACGTAGCAGTAAAACAGATATCTGACCCATTGGGTTAGAGTAGCCAAAGGGGGTCGGATGTGATGATGATCCACTCCCTTCTGTGCTGGTGACTATGAAATGGACGTGTCTTAACTGTATCACTCTGATGAGCCATTGGTTCAGAGGAACTTTGACTATCTTCATGTGATGCAAAGTGAAATCCTGGCATCACAGACTTCAGTTAGGCCAGGATTTCTCACAGAGTGCTCTTCTTCAGAGTTATGACTGCTGCTAACTAGATTTATCCTTCAGACTTCACAGATCTTTGGTGTTTTGGCTGGGATGGGGAGTGAGAGCCATGAGGTAATAATCCTCCATCTTATTTAAGGAGTTACAAAGCTCGTTCTCTCTTGAGCATGGCCTCATTCTCAACTGTGTTACTGCAGATTTACACTAGAATTGATATAACAGAGCATCATTTAAAATCTACTCCACATTCTCAGTAACCAGGAGTTACTATTATCAGACAGTGGTTTGGTGGCTTATTTGAAATTAATTGGTATTAGTTAGTTTCCTTCTTTTAGTCCAGAGATGAATGTGGCAGGTTGCCCCCATTCGGGTGCCACCTTATGTGCTGAGATACCACTGAGCCTGCCTGGACTGCCAGCCTGGGCACCCTTTTTACCTGTCTTGGTGAGGCAAGCTATGAAGCCTCCTCCAGCACACACACAGGCAGGGCCATACCCAACTATAGAACGTCACAGACACAGATCAGCTCTGGGAAAGCTCAGTTTAAGGGACTTGCCCTCAGCACTCATGTGACCACCTCCCTTGGAGTGCAGACCTAAAATATATTATGAAATCCACCTCCTCTCTCAATATGGAGGAAGGTACGCACAACTTCTCATCCTTCTCCCCGTTAGAAATGACAGAAACTGGGTTTTATTACAAACAAGAAATAAGTTTATTGCCCACAAAAGTTGGATTTTAAGTGAATATAAGAGGTAACAGACAGAACAAAGCAAATTACTGAGCAAATAAAACAGAATATGCAAGCTAAGCTCAATATACTTAAGAAACAGGTTATAAAAATCTAATTTCTCACCCTAAATATTGAATTTAGGCAGGATGCAGAGTTCCTGTAGCTCTGAGTTCCAGTTATTTTTTTACAGACCGGACCCCTGTCTCAGTCTGGACTCACCCCTGCCTTTCCCTTCAGAGGTTGGTTTCTCTGTCCCTTCATGTACTTTCAGCAGTCTTCTTTCTTGGGTAGGCAAAATAGGAGAGTCCCCTTTTGCCTTACTCCCCACCCTTAAATAAGATTTACATAAGGCGGGAATCCTTTGTTTCCCAAACTTGACCCCCTCCCCCTTCCCTTTCAGTGGAAAGTTACAAGAAGTCCAAGATGATATTCAGTATCAGGTGACAAGACCACCTGACCTAGTAGTGTCACAGCTATGTCCCAGGACGCCTCCCAGGAGGGAGAGAGATTAGCATCTTCATGGTTTTGTTATTCCTTCCTGATGGCTCATCAAATCTGATAGTCTGTCCTCTGGTGGGTGTCTTCCCAATGCACATCCAGTTGTAATTATTACATAGTCCATATACCTAACTTCAGATACAGAAATGATACATGCACACAAACTGGATGCTCACATTCAGTAAATCACAACCTGTCCAATGATATATCACTTGAGCCATCTTGCATAAAGTATATCTCAGGTATGTCAGATCCATGTATTATAAGCATATGTTCATAAAGAATATGGAATGACACATCACAGTGAAATCCTGTCTTTGCTGTAGCCAGAGAGTTTTACCTTTGACTTGACAGAGATGAGGATGTCACCCCAGCTCTTTCGAACCCCCACCACAGATAAATCTCAACAGAAATGCCAGGGACTGAATGTCACGCCAGTCATACCCCTAAACGTGAGTCAGGCTTGAAGTGATGGGCAGCTTGCACTGTCGCTACCCATGCTGTACAGCACAAGCTCTGTGAATTAAGAGAGGACTTCAGTTTGCCGTGCCGTCAAACCAGTGCCTTGCAGGATGAATAAAAAGTTTCTCTATACTCTCAGAGACCAGAATGCTTTGTTTGTTTTGGTATAAGCCTTATAAATAGATATTAGAGGGAGCTAGGTAGTCAGACAGGGGATTTCAGCACTGGTTTTGAAAGACATCTCTTGTACATCACATCTTTTAGCAATGATATTAATAAAATATCAAAAAGCCAACTCTCCTAGAAATCAGGGGGAATGTGATTTATCCTTTTGAAATACACCTAAGGGCCAGATCCGCAGCTGGGGTAAATAGACATTACTCCATTGATGCAATGAAGCTATGTTGATATACAGCAGCTGAGTATCTGGCTTTAAATATTCAGATTAAAGATTTTGTTCCCCTTTGCCATTAATAAGGTCTCATATTTCAAACAGTCAAAGAGTTTTGTTTGGGATGTACTAGTGTTTTCCTATGTGAGCGAGTGCACATGCAAAGAGAATTTTTCACTTTCATTAGAAGGATAGAGATGGTGTGGATTCAGTTTTAATGCAAACAACAAGGGACTGCTATTGATTTATTTCTCTCTGTTGCTTTGAAAGAAGTATGATCTATGGCAGGTCCCAGTGAAAGTTGATGGAGCAAATATGATTTTTTATATGTATTATATGTGCAACTAGGCCATTGCTCATGAGTTTGTTCCTTGCAAGGTCTATCTAAGATCTCAAGCAGCTCTATTTTCTTTAGAACCCTTCCCCTCCACTCAGTTGGGGAAAGATGTTGGATTATGATATTTCACTCATCGTAGAATAGCATGTTACAAACGGGGAAAAAAAGGTTCCTTTTGAATAAAGCCGCAAAGAGATTCACACTCCAATGAATAATTTGTCTAAGCTCATTTAGAAAAAACTTGCAAACTCAGTGATGTTTGCCTGTTAAAAAAAATGTTCCCAGAGTTGATGCATTTTATTCAGTTGTTTAATCTGAAAGAGAAACCTGCCAGTGAAGGAATAATACTTTGTAGCCAAGGCAGGATAGCATATTTTCAATATTTTTTTAATTACTTGTGGATTTCTCCATCATCATCTCTCCCTCCTAACCTTACTAACTTGGAAACCTTTTCAAGTGTTGGCCAAGTAGATTGTCGAAGTTATTTGACAGTTCCACTTTTGAATCCCTTACATATAGCACCACATATTTATATCAGTGAGATAAAAAATGCAGCACTATCAATGTATTTGTGTATTACAGTAGCCCCTAAAAGCACATACCAAGATCAGGACCCCATTGTGCTTGGAACTGGACATACAGATGCCAAGAGAGAGTCCCTGTAACAAAAAGCTGATGATATAAAGTGAATTTTACAGACAGAATTAAAGCAGAGAGATTAAATGACTCTCTCAAGATCACAAAGGAAGTTTGTGGCAGAGCTGTGTTTTAAACCCAGATCTCCTAAAGTCCCAGTCTAGATTTTAAACCACAAAACTATCTTCCGCTCCTATTAATATCACTGAAGAAAAAAAAATCAGAACAAAAAAGGCTGCTGATAATAAAACATAAAACACAAAGGAAATGAAAGTTGTAATAATAAAGTACAGTTCTCAACAAGAGAAAGTAAATTTAAATTAGAGAACTTAGAAAAAATAGTGCAGTTCTAAGAGCAGACTATATACGAATGGTGCTAGAAGCAACAAAGATTTAACCCTTTAAAAAAAAAAATATATATATACACACAAACACACCCACATATACACACACACATTTATTATATATATGTGCATCTCTGCAATTCCTGCTTCCAGTTAGCTCTTGCAGCATAATCCTGAAATCTCAGGAAAGAGCCAGAGTTCTCTTGATACTTCCAGATTCAGATAAAGTTTGAAGAAGCATAAACAATTTTGTATGCTGCTTCTTGCTTCAAGTCCAGAGAGGTTCAGTGTAAGAAATGGACCCAATCTGCTAATTTTGGTTGCAGGTCCAAACCTTGTGGAAGAGATGGAGTTTTTGATTGTAGGATATTTGTTCAGCCTACCTTATAAACAAAGAGCAGCCGCACACTTAGATTTGGATACAGATCTGGTTCCAAATTGTTCCATAATAACCTTGAGTTGGTCAGATCCATGGATTTGCACATTTATATGGATAACAGACATCCAGTTACTATAGAAAGGGCTAAAACATTTTTTTAAACCCAATAGCTTTACAAGGGATATAAACTAGGGGAGACAGTTTGTTCTGTGTCTTTAAGAGGCACAGCACACAATTTGCAGTCCAGAGGGAAGCAAAGCTAAAGGTGGCTATAAGTAACCTTTGTGTCATCTTCATCTTGAGCTACTCCAGTTGCTGGAGAGACTCCAGGAGTAATTTAGACAGCCCTGGTGGCCTAAGTCATGGGAGCCTACCAAGGATGTCCTAAGGGCACATCCCATCCCTTCTTAATACTGTGACCTTATGCCTGGCATGCCTCTTCCACTCCTAAGCTTGGCCCCGGCATGCACTCTATGCCAGGTCTTGCAAGGTTGTCTTCGGAAGACAACGTTCTGGCTATCTTACACTATCTGTGCCAGGACAATCCTCTCAGACCTAGATATAGTGCTTTTAGGATATGTCTACACAGCAATTAAATGCCCTTGGCTTGTCCAGGTCACTTAACTTGGGCTCATGGAGCTAGGGCTGTGGGGCTGTAAAACTGCTGTATGAAATTGCATGAGTGGGGACGGTCCCAGAGCCCAGGCTCCAGCCCAAGTCCGAATGTCTACACCGCCATTTTTAGCACTGCAGCCTGAATCAGCTGACCCAGGCCAGCTGTGGCCATGCAACAGATCTTTTATTCCAGTGTAGACCTACTCAGTGTCCTTTTTTCCCCACTTCATCCGTCTTACCTGGTGTGAAGAGACTGGAGTGAAGATGAAGAACTCAGCTTAGAGGAGGAGAGAAAAAAAAAAGATTTTGAAATAATTTCTAACAATGTTGTGTTTTCCCCCAAAGATTCAAAATACTGAATTTCAAGATTGTATCAAAATTTTCAAATTAAAATGACTAATATTAATATCAAAGTTCATGTCTCAGGCCATAAGCTAACCTTTAAATAATGAAGGTCAAGCAGAAACTTTTCTGCAGCCAGCGTAACTTCTTGCTGCAGAGTTCTTGCACCTTCCTGCGAAGCATCTGGTACCGGCCACTGTTGGAGACAGGGTACTGGGCCAGATGGACCGTGGATCTAATCCAGTCAGGCAATTCTTATGTTTCTCTCTGGGGATTTAGTTGCATCAAATCTCTGACCATTACTACATATAAGCACATACTGGATGAGGGCATACATAGCTATATTGTGCAGAATCCAAACCACCATTCTCATTGCTCAGCTCCATTCATACTATTCAGCAAACACCCATTATACTGCTCTACAGCCAAAATGCTTCTGAAATAAATGTAGCCCAACTTTACTAATTCTAGGTCACTGAGAACGAAAATGATACTTAAAATTGTTGATTGGCTCTAGTCTTCAAAATATGCTATTGAGTCAGTATATACGACCCTTGACTTGGGAATGGCGGAGGATAAGTGAGTTCTAAAGGGAAGGGATCTCAATTTAAACCAGAAATGACTAAAATAAATCTATGACTGGGTTTGGACAGTACTTGCTTTTTAGGCAAAACAAGGAATGATGCAATCTGAAGCTGGTATAGAGTCATACATGGTATGAATTGCATCATGTTATTCCTAGAAGTCATGGATGATGCAATCATAATGAAGCTTACATCACTCTGCTGAAAAATTGCCCTATATCAGCTCTAGAAATCATACAGTGTTGTGCTCTCTCATTTGTCAGTGTTTGATTTTGCAAAGGGACACATTTCTGTTTAGCCAAAGTGAGCAGAGATGCCTCGTACTTGTGTGAACAGTGCAGATAACTTCTGCTATGTTTGTGGTGAAGTGACTTTTGCATCACAAAAGCGCAGTATAACCACTATGGTTAAGAAAGCCTATCACCTTAATTTTGGCTGCAAAATTGGAGATCAGGACAAGAGGTGGGCCCAACACGTATGCTGCAACACTTGTGCAACAAATCTTCACCAGTGGTTGAACAAGAAAAGGAAATCACTGCCTTTTGCAGTGCCAATGATTTGGAGAGAGCCAACAGATCATAGCAGCAATTGTTACTTCTGCATGGTGCCTCCAGTTGGGAAAGGGGTGTCAAAGAAGAAAAAGTGGACTGTGCATTATCCAAACATGCCATCAGCTATACGCCCAGTACCCCACAGAGAAGGACTGCCGGTTCCTGATGCACCAGAATCATTCTCACTTGAGTCAGACGAGGAAGAGGATGAAACTTCTGGTCCTGAACCGTCAATGTCACAGGACCCACATTTTCTCCCATCCTCCTCCTCTGAACCACACCTCATAACACAAGGTGAACTGAATGACCTTGCCAGGGATTTGGAACTACCCAAGAGTAAGACAGAGCTGTTGGGCTCCAGAGTACAGCAGTGGAATCTCCTGGCAGGTGATGTTAGGGTTTCCATGTTCCGTGACCGTCAAAAGGACCTTGTCCCATTCTTCTTCATGGAAGGTGATCTTGTAGCCTGCAACAACATCGATGGTGTGATGGCAGCCCTCAACATCGTTCACGATCCAGATGAGTGGAGACTGTTCATTGATTCATCGAAGACGAGTCTTAAAGCTGTTTTACTGCATAATGGCAATGTTTTGCCATTAATTCCAGTTGGTCATGCAGTCCATATGAAGGAGACCTATGACAACATGAAACAACTTTTGAGGTGCATAAACTATGACCAACATCAGTGGCAGCTTTGTGGCTATTTGAAGGTTGTTGCTCTCTTGCTTGGTCTGCAGACTGGATACACAAAGTACTGCTGTTTTCTCTGCGAATGGGATAGTCGTGCAAGAGATTCCCACTACATCAAGCAAGATTGGCCACTCCGACACTCATTGGAGCCTGGGAGGAAAAGTGTTCAGCATCCACCACTTGTTGAATCAAGGAAGATTTTGTTACCACCCTTCCACATCAAGCTGGGTCTGATGAAGAACTTTGTCAAGGCCATTGACAAAACACAGGCAGCTTTCAAATACCTCTGTGGAAAAAATTTCCAAGGTTAAGTGAAGCTAAGATAAAGGAAGGTGTCTTTGTTGGTCCTCAGATTCGTGAATTTCTTCGAGATGATGCATTTGACCATGCACTGCGTGGCAAGGAAAAGACGGCACAGAAAGCCTTCCAGTTAGTGGCAATAAATTTCCTCGGAAACAACAAGGCAGACAATGACAGGTTGTTGGTGGAAAACCTCTTCAAGGCATACAAAAGCCTTGGTTGCAACATGTCACTAAAGATACATTTTTTGCACTCTCATCTAGATTTTTTTTACACTGAACTGCGGAGAAGTGAGCGACGAGTACGGCGAGCGATTTCACCAGAACATTGCAACAATGGAGAAACGCTACCAGGGCAAATGGAGCCCATCAATGCTTGCAGACTATTGCTGGACAGTGACAAGAGATGCTCCATTTAATGAATACAAGAGACAAGCCAAGAAGCACCGAGTAGACACTGAATAGGACTAAACTATGTACATAATAGTTTTTTGCCTTTTGTTTCATAATACATTTTATTTATATAACCCTTTTGCTGATTTTTAAAGTGTTACAGAAACAGGACAGGTGAAATTATCATGTAAAGCAACCATAAACACATGAAAAGACCTAGGATTACAATTTATGATTAAAACTCTACTATCTACACAATATACATAGACATAAAATGTAAAAACTTAAATATCTTAGAAACAGTAGCCAATCAGTTGTTTTAATTGTCATATTTGAATTCAGCACATCAAAATACATAATAAATAGCACATTTTATCTCTGAAGCAGACGACTTCTCAAAAAATTGTAGACCAGTGTTATCTGCTGAGGAGCCAAAAACAAGAGTGCTCACAGAAAGACAAGGCTCAGTTGTAACAAATATAAAGAAATGGATGGAAGAATGTCAGACAATACATCTCCCATGCACTTTATACTGTCACGTTATAAGAATCAAATACTGACACCAAATTAATTATAACTGATTTCCAAGAATATCAGTGGAAGAGATTGTGTTTATGTCATATGGTAAAAGATATTCCATTAATGGACACTAATGACTAGTGGAATCATCTCTAGACATTGAGACGAACCCTCCAGAGCCCTTATCCTATAAAGAAAGGCACTAGCTTAGGCCCCCTGTGCCTGCGTAGAATTCCCATTGAAGACATTAGAGTTCCACAAAAGTGCCAAATTATGTATTAACTCATACTTTCAGGATCAGGATGAGTTTCTAGAGAAAACTCATTACAAAAACACATCAGGAACTATTAAAAATATGGTGGCATACTTAGACCACCACATTTGAGGGGAAATATTGCAATGAGTCAAAGAATAAAGTGGATTTTCAGTGGAATATGCCCACAGATCCTTCAAATAAGGGAGAGAAGAAAATATACTTAAACTATGATAGTGTAAAGAAGCATCCTGCATTGACAGACAACAGACCTACCGATCTGTATATCCAGGTTTTTATTATGGCACCCATCGCCTCCTAAAGAACTAAATCCAGCTATGCCCTAATTTTTCCTCTTTTACTCTAAGTCAGTGGAGAATTTTGCTTTGTTTTTATTTCCTTCTTCTCTCCCTTCTTGTCTTTATAACCCACACCAACAGTCTTCTCCAGAGTCCATTGACGACAATGCCCTAAGACAGGGGTGGACAACCTGTGGCTCTGGAGCCACATGCGGCTCTTCAGAAATTATTATGTGGCTCCTTGTATAGGCACCAACTCCGGGGCTGGAGCTACAGGCGCCAACTTTCCAATGTGCCAGGGAGTGCTCACTGCTCAACCTCTGGGTCTGCCACAGGCCTTGCTCCCACTCCACCGTTTCCTGTGCCCTCCCCTGAGCCTGCCATGCCCTCGCTCCTCCCCCAGAACCTCCTGCACGCCCCAAAACAGCTGATCAGGAGGTGCGGGGAGAGAGGAGGAGGCGCTGATTGGCGAAGCTGCTGGTGGGTGGGAGATGCTGGGAGCGGGTGGTGGGAGCTGCTGACGTATTACTGTGGCTCTTTGGCAATGTACATTGGCTCAGATTGGCCACCCCTGCCCTCAGAGATCTGGGTCTTTGCCCTAAGTGGAAGTCTGCTACAGCTGCCTGCTACGTGGTTTGGATCTTTACTTCAACTAAAGAGGGTCAAGCTTGTGGCATGGGAGGTTTCCGGAGTCAAACCCGGCTGACAGCCCAGCAGAGTCAATCAAATCTTTATCACCCTTTGCTCCAATGCCACATTCTCTATTCTTTACTTGCTGTATTTAAATCACTGTTATTGGAAAGCCAAATTCAAGTCCCGAGTTTTACGCTTCACTTTGAAAACTCTACGCTGCTGGACATTCTAATCTCTTCCAGTAATAAGCTCCAAAGTCTTTGTCCTATTGCCAAGGGAGCCCACCCGTGAAGGTGACATCTTCATGAGGAACACAGCTGCTGAGGATGGTCACCACCACGTAAAGACAGAGGCCCACTCCAAGCTACAATGGGCCAAATTTTATTCCCCTTACTCATGTGGAGTAGTATCTTTCTCTGTGATTGGTTCCATTAGGTCAATGAGAAGGATTATTCATAGAGTTACTAATCAACATGAGTAGGGGTGTCACTATCTAGCCTACATTTCCAGCCACAGTCTTCGTGAACCAGTGAAAAAGGGTACAAGTCTGAGGCGTCAGTCTACGAGTCAGCAATTTGGAGTTGGATATGACTTCATGCCTTTCTGTTTCAGGACGTGCCCCTTCTGTTGTTTTGTATAGTGTACTCTTCTCAGTATGCAGTAGTGAGGCCTCAAGAAGCCATGAGACTTTTAAAAATAATTTTTAAAAAATGTGTTTTTTCTTTTTATTTGCTTTCTCTTTTTGGGGCATCAAGTATGCACTCACTTCCTGTTTTCAAGCTTTTCTCTACAACAATGGAGCCTAGAAACACCTTATGTTTTAAAAATGAAAGATTAAATGCTCATGTAGTTTCTTGAGTCCAAATGTCATGAGATCCACAGTAAAGCAATATTTTATTATGTGTTTTGTCTGTAAAAACTAATTTGTTTAAAGATGCACAAAGGGTTATCCAAAGGGGGAAATCTTCATTACCTATTTGTGAGCAAGACACGAGAAATCATTCTTCCGCTCTACTCTGCTCTGGTTAGGCCTCAGCTGGAGTATTGTGTCCAGTTCTGGGCATCGCATTTTAAAAAAGATGTGGAGAAATTGGAAAGGGTCCAGAGAAGAGCAACAAGAATGATTAAAGGTCTTGAGAACATGACCTATGAAGGAAGGCTGAAAGAATTGGGTTTGTTTAGTTTGGAAAAGAGAAGACTGAGAGGGGACATGATAGCAATTTTCAGGTATTTAAAAGGGTGTCATAAGGAGGAGGGAGGAAACTTGTTCACCTTAGCCTCTAAGGATAGAACAAGAAGCAATGGGTTTAAACTGCAGCAAGGGAGGTCTAGCTTGAACATTAGGAAAAAGTTCCTAATGGTCAGGGTGGTTAAACACTGGAATAAATTGCCTACGGAGGTTGTGGAATCTCCATCTCTGGAGATATTTAAGAGTAGGTTAGATAAATGTCTATCAGGGATGGTCTAGACAGTATTTGGTCCTGCCATGAGGGCAGGGAACTGGACTCTATGACCTCTCGAGGTCCCTTCCAGTCCTAGAATCTATATTATCTACATTACAGTAGCACCTCAGAGTTATGAACACCAGAGTTATGAACAGACTGGACAATCACACCCCTCATTTGGAACCAGAAGTACGCAATTAGGCAGCAGCAGCGACCACCCTGTCCTCTCCCCCCGCCTCTCCCAAAAATAAGCAAATAGAGTACAGTACTTGTTAAACTAGTAAAAAAAATAAAAGGGAAATTTTAAAAAAGATTTGACAAGGTAAGAAAACTGTTTTTGAACTTGTTTGATTTAAATAGAAATGGTTAAAAGCAGCATTTTTTCTGCATAGTAAAGTTTCAAAGTTGTATTAAGTCAATGTTCATTTGTAAACTTTTGAAAGAACAATAACGTTTTGTTCAGAGTTATGAACAACCTCCATTCCTGAGGTGTTCGTAACTCTGAGTTTCTACTGTATTTTGGTTTGGTTCTTATACAAGAAACTGCTATTACATTTACAAATGTATGGTCTGAATCTGCTCACACTTACACTAAGGGGGTGTCTTCACTGGGCAGTTAGCTCCAAGTTATAGTTCATGTTACTCCTAACTTGACTCCCATCCACACACAAAAATATCAAACTTGAGTTAAGTGGTGCTTTAAGCTTGAGCTAGCTGGACCATTGAGGGGTGGGTAAAGTTTGAATGCTGCTATAACTCAAGCTAACAATACAGTGGGGCTGCAGCTGCTTGAGTTACCACAATTCAGCAGCAGCTCATCCAACACTGTGCTGCTAATCACTCTGGGGCGTGCCCAGATTGGTTTGAAGTGTGGTCAATCTCACTTGAGCTAGGCTAGTTCAAGTGCAGTAACCGGGGTGTACTACCTCAAGCTCCCGGCCATAGTGAAGACAAGCCCAAAAGCATAAATATGGTGTAAGGGCAAAATCAGATCTTATGTGTCTGGGTTTATGAGATTGTACATTTTGAGTGTCACAATCTTGATTGATTTGATAGGTTTTGTAAATGCAACAATAATTCCAGTGGTTCTGTAATCCCCCAAGTAACACTAGATATGGATGAGTACAGCTGTCTGAAGGTAAGAGATTGTTTCTGAATTCAGTAATATTGGCTATTTATTCATACCGAATCTCTATGATGCCTTATTTCAGTAGTCACTACACTGACATTAGCAGACCTGGAACTAAAGCATTACACTTGAAACAATGTCTCTAAACTTTATTGACTTATGGGAATTGACATAGGTATTCCAGGTACTGGATCTCTGTTACTTTTGTCATTCTCTGCAGTGGTACTTCGTAGAGCTGTGCAACACTCAGCAATTTTTCTGTTGAATAGAGTTTTGTTAACATTTCCTTTGGTTTCAGTCCACGTGGGTTCACTGACTCCTGAGTTTCACTTTGGGTTTCAAGTTTGATTAAACTCAGAATGAGAAAGTCACAACAGCTAAGCCTCATTTGATGCCACAGCCTAACCCCACATCACTATATCTGCATTATTTTGATGCCAAAAAATCTATACACCAGCTCATGATTGCTCACTCAAAGGATGGGCCCAGCTTAGCAAAGCTTCAAGTTAACTTGGAATAAGTTTCCAGAACTGCATTGGGAGATGATTGCATGAAAATCTGTCATAGTCCCCATTTAGTTACAGAGCTGAGTGGGTATGTGCAATATAATAAACAGCACTCCTGATACTTCCCATCTTAACCACAAGTAGGTGTGGATTGTGTACCAGTTATTAACAGTCCCAGAAGAGGTTATCCCAGCCCCCGTTTTACATTCATTTTCTAAGACTGCTTTCAGTACACACACAGCAGCACAATAGCCAGTGACAGTTTTTCTGCTAACTCATACACTGCTGATTCACTGACTCCATAATAAACCATGTCAGATTCATTTTCACCTGGCTGTAAACACCAAGAACCTAATGACATTCAGAGCAGCTCCTCCAAGAGTATATTTCCCCACCACTACCTTTCTCGTGCATTATCACAAAGGCTATATGCACAAGAACATGAATGGGTCTTGCACTCAAGAGGCAAGCTGTTCCAATTACATTTATCATGTTCTTATTTCAACTGATGTGATCCTCTTTTCAGCTCCCTCACGTAAAACACAAGAGTTATGTGCGTGCTAAACACGTCAACTTCACATTTCTCTGCTTTGCTAAGACCAGAGGGAGGCAACATGGCACAGTGGATAAGATGCTGATGAGAGCAGTTCTGCCACTGACCTTTGTGACCTGGGCAAATCACTTGATCTTTTTCCCCCACTTCCACCCTTTGTCCACCCGAATTACTGAGGGTACAGCTATACTGCATGGGGGAGGCTGTTTCCCAGCTCAGGTAGACAGGCATGAGCTAGCCCTGTTCGAGCCGGCATGCTGATAATAGCAGTGCAACTAGGGTAGCATGGGCAGTGGCTCAGGCTACCCACCTGAGTATGTAGCCAGAGCATCTGAGCAAGCATGTACGCAGGTGGCTAGCCAAGGCTGCTGCTAGCTACATTGCTATTTTTAACATGCCAGCTCAAATAGGGCTAGCTCATGGCCCATCTACCTGAGCTGGGAAACATGCTCCTGGCTGCAGTGTAGACGTACCTGTAGTCTGTTAGCCTTTCAAGGCAGGTATTGTTCCTATGAATACATACAATGCATAGCACATGAGGCCAATCTTGGTGCTATGGTACTACAAGCAACAACAGGACAGTGAACTATTAAAATAGAAAAAAAGCACAGTCCATTTTAAAACACACGCTTGAACTGGGCCTTGATCCAAAGCCCACTAAAGTCAATGGCCAGCAGGGAGAATCTAGTGGCTCATGGTATAAGTATTGTGGTATGAAGACTTTGTTCTAGGGCGGATTCGAGACTGGCCCCTTTAAGATAATAGTGCTCAGTTACACAGGCAAGGCAATGCAATGAGGCCACTGGCTAGCGTTTGTGCTGTGGAGAGACAGGAGTTAAGTTAAGCATATTTTTTAAACACACATTTTAAACATACACTTGTTTCATTTAAATCCAGTTTTTAAATAAAACTCACTAACAGCACAAAGGCAATAACTGACTCCTAACATTTACACTTCATTACTATAAGGGCCTCTATTATAGCATTTTCCTCCGCATCCATTGCAAAACAAATATCCACCACTATTATCATGGTTCTTTCTCCTGCTCAAAATATTTAGCGCCTCAGACATGTCAGAAGCATTATCTGCTGTATTTCATGCCGTGTTATACTAGCAATTTGCAGTCATTAAAGCCATCTCCTTAAAGCACCTCCATTACAAATCCCCCTTTTAGAGGAGAGGCTTTTGTTGTTCATGTTTTTAAATGAAAAAAATCCCAGACTAAACCCTTTTTAACAGTATGTGAGTATTAAAAGGGTATCCACAGAGGCTTTTACTTCATTCATATTAATCAAACATGGCTTTGATTTGGAAAAGATGGCATTTTGACAGGGCTTTAGTCATGAGGGGAAGAAAGTGATGAGAAGATGGCTACACCTCAACTACATGAAGCGATGGATGGGCAATTTCCATATGGATAGGATCACCTTCTGTGCTTCTGTGACATGCTCTCTTAGCATCTGGAAATTAGATCAAAGCAAAGTCATTCACTAGTCAGAAGTTGAGATAATGGAGATTTCCTCACAAATGTTTCCTGAAGACAGCAAAGCATTAATCAGCTATGGAGAAGGTAATGGCAAAAATATATATATATAACAAATCCTGTTTTAGAAAACAAAACAAACAAACATACATGGTTTCAAGAATGTTTGTAGACAAGCAGGTCTGAACATCTACCATATAAAACAAAACAAAAGGGACAAATTCCTTTGACAGGACAGAAGGATGGAGCAGTGAGAGGCAGCAAGTTAGCGCAATGGGTGATCAGCCTAGCCAATGCTGAACAATATTCATTAGAAGACGTGCAAGTGGATGCATGCTCAGAAAACATGGGGCTCAATAAAGAATCCTGAGTTAACACCTTAACTGGGTCAGAAACCAAGAAATGAAAAACAGTTGGTTCTCAGTTTGCTGTGCTTCTAGACACCTCTTTCACTGTGCTTCCATTTCTTCGTTTCCAGGTTCTCTCTGTCAGCAGTTTTGCTCATTAAGGTTCAAATTACCAGGTTGCTGCCCAGCTCTCTCTTGGACTTTTTCCTGCCAGACCCTCTCTCATCCAGGCTTCTAAGTTTTTCTCCTGTTCCCTTCGTCCTCCAGGGACCCTTCCCCTTCCTTCATAGTTGCTCAACCAGAACTCCCCCCGTCTCTTGTAGGTTAGAAGGAAAGCTTGCATACATAGCATTAGCCAAAAGAGTCAGGCATTGAAGGGAACTGCTTAACAGACTATTGCCCCGTTTGACAAGAGCCACCGTCTGCTGTGAAGTTTGTACCTATAGCAAGCAAACTATCGTATCACTAACTCAGATTTTTACACAGGGATTTTTATTTTAGTTTTTTAAATGGGGAAAATGTCAGCAGCTGTCCCAGGCTAAAATTATATTTTTATTATATAGTGCAAAAGGAATGATTTTCCCCCAGCCCCTGAATTAGCCCAAAGCCAATGCATAAATCCCCACTCAAGATTTTGGGCACTCCTAGTTTCTGCTGCATGGATATTATGAATCTTAATTAGTGTTTGGAGAACACTTGAGTTCTTTTACTGAAAGGTGTGATAGCCGCACAAAGGGTTATTAATAATGAAATCAGCATTGTTAGGGGAGACAACAGACCTGAGGACTCCCAGCTCCCCTATGCTGATTTGTGTGTAACTGACATGTAACATTTCTCCAGAATAAGGCCCAGTTAAAGGAGAATGACAGAAATACACTTTGCACTATGAATGAATGTCTACTGAAACATCATATTCGATTTATACTCATTACTATTTGTAAAGAAATATTAAACAAGATTATTGCTAAGTTTCCCATCACCATGTTAGCTAAAAAAAAAAAAAAAAAAAAAACCACACCAGGGACCCTAACTGTTCCTCCCAGATCTATATATGGAGACCATTATCCACACATGGGTTTTCTCTTCCTCCTGTGTGGAAAGTGCTCATCCATCTCCTCTTCCACATCTCCAGGGACTGTCCAAGAGAGGGGAGGAAGACTGGGCAGGAGGATAACAGCACATTCCCCCTCCCCACAGTAGCCATGAGGCGATCCCCCAGGAAAAAATAAAATAAAGATAATACATCCCAAGATGTACTATCTCCTAGACAGAGCCCTACTCCTAGGGCGAGGTCTTTGGTAACATAGCTCCATTGCAATCATGTAACTAGAGAACCCGGGTGCAGGCAGCTACTGGGGGAACCATCAGGGCTCAGAGTTGGTGTAAAGACACATGACTTGAATACAAATGACCCTACCCCCCTGTGGCGTACTAAGGGCTGTGCTGGAATTGCAGGCTATCACTTTAAGAGTGTGTGTTTTGCACAGGGGGCCATGTTGTTCCCGGTCCTGCCTGCAGGCCAGGGGACTCTATAGGGAAGCCTGTAAGCTGCATCTCAGCAGTCTGTCCCAAAGAATCCAGCTTAGATTGTGGTGGGTTGGGATGTTCCTTTCTATTTTAGGGGGTGGTATTGTTCTGGAGTCTAAGACTCAAAATAGTGTTATGTTGCAACCTTTCAGAAAGAGTATTTGATTTATGTTAATACAACTTCTGTTTAACAGTGTACAAACTTAACAGGATCTGAGGCCTGAGTGGTCCCCAAATCCTATTTGGCCTGGGGCAGGGGAACAAATCCTGTCCCACATTATGTCCCTGGTGGGATAATCGCCACAAATATCCTCCCAGCGATTCCCTTCCTCATGTGGAATTTACCAAGCAAGTGGTCCATGGTAGCCAAATATACAGTTTCCAAAAAAAAAAGGCAACTGTCTTGTTGAGACACACAGAATATCTCAAGGTTCAGAAATTACAGTGAGTCCATTTACAGAATCCTCTTCAAACGCTGCTTCCACAATCCATTTGTATGCCTGCAAAAATTCCATTTCCCATTGAATAATTGAACATTTAATAGATAAAAAGCACTGTGGGTTATGAATCCTAAACAGGGGCATCATTTCAGAAAAGTTCTGGGGGGAAGCAAAGTTGTGTTAGCACATAGAACATTATACATGACATTATATCCTACAAAGACGGGGGTGGAGGGAAACAAGAAGTGGAGCATATAGACCTATGAAGAGTCAAAGGGGGCAAACCAAGGTGGGGGGAGCAAGTTTACCCCTTAACTCTTAGCAAATGATGCCCCTGATGTTGATGAATATAATGCCACAGTATATGGATGGGACTAAGTATTGAACAGAAGTGAAAGAGCTGCTATTATGTGGGGTTTATACCAGATGCCACAAAAATCCCAGTAGGGCTGCAGTATATCTACAAAGGTTAACACAATGCTTAACAGACTGAGGAAAGTGGTGAGATTTCTGACTGTGTCTTTCCTTTCATGCAGCTCGACTCTGGATTTATAGGTTGGTAATGATTCACCAAGAGGGAGTCCCCATCAGAACTGTTGGGCAGTTTCATGGTTTCTTACAAACTTATGGGAACGTTTTTCAGCTTCTGCCCTTCACTGAAGTGCTTCCTTGTGGCATCCAGGAGGCTGAGGGCAGGCACAATGCCACGGACAATGCTATCTGAAGCCTGGTTGTTCCCAATATAGAGATGTATTGGCTCATCTCCCTGCTGCGAGGCGTCAGTCAGTCAGCTTTATATCCCTACTTCTCAACTGTCACAATTAAATATAAATTTATATAAAGATGAATGCAGCTCAGCACATCAGCTGACACCCTGCAGAACAGCCACATATGAAACGTTAACTCCTAAGCACGAATAAGCAGAACAGAAGCCAATGGACATTAAAACTAAGGGGTAAGATGATCACGCCTGTTCCAACCCCTTTATGTCAGGTCAGAGGAATGGAGAGAGGTAAAGGGGCCCTAAAAGCCCCAGTTGAGGCTGGGGGTGGATCGCCCTGGCACAGACAATGCAGCATACAGCCTTCATTCCAAGGAGCCCATCACAAACCCTGGCATAAAGGGCATCTCAGGACCATGGCTGGGGGGCAAAAAGGCGTGTTCAAGGTGAAGTAACATCACCCAGTGTTGCAGAGATTTTGAGCAGGGTTACTCCCTGTAGGGCAGCCTGGGAGGCTGCTGTAATTTGAACAAGCTACCAGAACTGGCCGAGTTATGCCATGGGTTTCTGGAGCAACCCAAGAGCAGGAGGGTGCAAAGGTGGCTTAAAGCCATCTTCACCCCCATCCTCCTGCTGGCCGGAGAGTTCTGTCCTGTATCTCTGAGAGGTCAGCACAGAACCTCAGCCAAAAAGTTGATCTCATCTTGACAGGAACAGAGAGCACTAGGCATCAGCAGGCCCTTCAAGCTCTCCTAGCTTCAGTGCAGTAGGCGGTGATTTTTAACAGATGCAAGCCATTCCAGGGACAAATGGGTAGGATTCTATTTTAAACTGTGTCAGAAGTGATCAATGTGGTCCTTTGCCAGATACTGATAACACTGGTAACAAAGCACGAACAGTACAGGATGTGACATGACTACCAGGCCTGTGAGAAGAGTTAACAGTGGAGTGAGACACACTGAAGGAACAAGAGGGCCATTTATGAACTAGTTGCTCTTACTGTCAGGCTATGTTCGATTTATTGATTTATTTCTGGATCTGTATTTAATCCAGCTTTCAGATGACGTGAGTAACCAAAATTCTCAACACCTGGGGTAGTGAGATCTCACAGCACTTTTCACGAGGAGGCTTATTAATGCCATTGTACTCACTCAAGTCCAAGTGATAATGATGTTCTACAAAAAAATTTGTAGTTTCAAGCATCTATGGTATTCTGAAGGCTGCTGTAACTTGGGCTGGCCACATGAATCTGACAAATTACAGCAGTTGGAGATGGCAGGAGCACAGAGATCACGCTGTCCCCAAGCCAGACCTCTTGCAGGGGATCACCACATACTGAGATGATCCTGGGTGGCTAGAATAAGTGACTTTACCCCAGTTTGTTCCAGTGGAGCAGTGCATTAATACACCAAAGGAGGTAGACCAGCACATGTAGACTGTTTCTGCAGGGAACAAACACCGTACATTCTCTATCTTGAAACTGGACTTATTTTCCTTGAGGCGTCTCACAGTTCCACTAAACCCTTCTCTCTTGCTTAAAGTGACCAGCTCTAGTCCTGACTCACAGGCTCTTGCCTTATCCAACAGACAATTATGAACTGTAAAACATCACAATTCATAGAACCTTGGGGGGGGGGAAAGACACATAGCTTTGCAAATGAAAGTTAATTCCCAGATCCACCCCACACATCTGAAGAGAAACTAGAAGAGAACACGCAGGCCCGCTAGGAAGTTGTGGAGACACATGGCTCCCCTGAAAAAAATCTTAGATTGAGTTGTGACAGATTTTGCAATTACCTTGGGAGACTTCATTGAATTAAGTGTATGTAGATTTGGGGTCCATTTATATATTACTGCTGGCCAGGATTGTATATTCTATTTCTAGTGGGGGAGATGAATGCAAATTCCCCACTCAAAGTTATGTAAAATCCTAGTGCTCTGACGCGGCGCCCATAGTCTGTGGATTACTTGTCCTGGAGACTGCCAATCGAAGGGCAGTAAAGGAAAGACTAACCTCTGATGGAGCTGCTAACCACAGAAAAAGAAACTCTTTATGGAGAATGAAGGACTGACTTCTACCAGAACCCTTTTTGGTGTTGTGGGAACATCTTAGCTAAGATTAAAAGAACCTGCATGCCGCTAATATTATTAGTATGTTTTCACTTTAAGAATATATGTGTATGCTTATAAAGAGCTGTGCGGTAACTTGTAGCTGCTGGCAATTACAGTTGTTCACAGCCTTCAGAGAGAAAGCAAAGTGCATACCCTGCCTTGCTTAGGCTACCAGTCTTGCACAATTCCCTGCCTACACTGTGAGATTCCCAGCAACCTCAAAAAAACCTGGTCTCGAGGGAGAGAGATGTGGACCTCTGCCCAAGAGAGGTGATAGTTGAGGAACTGGGAGCTTGGAATGGGGGCTGTTGGTGGACCACAGAGGTGCAAATACAGGCGCAGTTGCCCTAAACTTTGACAGAGTATTAATATAATGGACTTCTCCATATGATGGATGCTATGTCATATGATAGTTTTCACACAATTTCCTGGGACAGGTGTTTGCATGTCCTGGGCTTAAAGGACACAAAGCAAAATTTCCTGTGTATGGTCAGCATATTCTCAAATGAGTGCTACAGTAGCACACACAGGAACTCCAGGTTCATTTTAGCCCTGCAGGTCCTTTGTACCAGCTAGGAATTCTAAGCCAGGCAAGATGGAAGCATGGCTGGACAGACCTGAATCCAGGCAGGTAACTTTGTGCCCCTGAAACAGGAGTGCCCTAATTTGTGTCAAAGACTACACTAACCTCTGCATCTTCTGAATCAGGGATGTGTAAGTCACCTCTGTTCCTTTGCTAGCACAGGGATGATCCTCACCTTCTGTGTCCAGTCCACTGGAAAATAAAGCCCTGGATCTTGCACAACTGAAATCATTGGCTGTTTTGCCCTCGATTTCACTGGGTTCAGAATGAGACCCTAAA
This sequence comes from Chrysemys picta bellii, assembly GCF_011386835.1. Classification (NCBI taxonomy): domain Eukaryota; kingdom Metazoa; phylum Chordata; order Testudines; family Emydidae; genus Chrysemys; species Chrysemys picta. The sequence continues at coordinate 116,031,814 of NC_088796.1, forward strand.
GGCTTGATCCCACAAACGTGATGTGTAGCACTTGGGAGATATAGAGCACCTTCAACTACTCCAGACCCCCCTCGAGAACAAAAGTGATCAGCACATTGCAGGTTGAAGGGCTTATTTAATTTTTCATTAGTCTAGCCAAAGAGGGATGTTAGAGAGACAAGATGGGGGAGGCAATACTTTTTATGGGACCAACTTCTGTTGGTGAGAAAGACAAGCTTTTGAGCTACACAGAGCTCTGCTTCAGGTCTGTGTGGTTCGAAAGCTTGTCTATCACCAAACAGAAGTTGGTCCCATAAAAGGTATTATCTCCCTCATCTTCTCTCTCTAATATTCTGGGACCAACATGGCAACAACAAGAACAGGGCAAACATAAGAGGAATATATCAGTCAAGCAGATAATTCCTGCCACAAAAGACAGACTTAAACTATATTTATTCTGTAACAAAGCCCAGGTTCCTCCAGTGATTTTAAAAGGTATAAACCCCTCTGTAGCTGTAATACTGGTAGCTAATCTAGTCAGATTGGTGAATGGAACTTAGAAGGAACATGCTGTAAAAAGCTGACACAAGGCACAACTGTACTTTTATTGCTACCATTATGTATCCATTGAAAAGCTCATACTTCATATCTGCTGTATTCCCTTCATACGGGGAAGTACCAAGATACATTGCAACTATAACAGCCATTCAATCCTACTCTATTTCAGATAGGACATTCCGGGTTTGTTTCCTTAATTATGAGCACTGAAAAAGTGCATTGTGGTTACGCTATAAGCATATCCTGATTGGTTGTCAAGATAAACACAGATCACATTTTATAAATAATGGCTTTAACCTGGTTTTCTTTGTAAATACTTAATCAGCATATTGGACATTCATACTGTAATGGGATTTCATCAGTGGCATTGTGGAGCAATACATTCATACTGTAGTATTTAGCCATATGTTGGGCATAACAGAATAATAAGGCAGTTTGAATTCCTTCAGTGATATTTGTTGGCATTACGCACCCTTCCCTATGCACACTCAGCCCCTTCCCTTTGTTCAGGATAATCCAAAAAGCAGCATTCTATGGCAGCTTTTCTGCCTGTAGGATTTGTACATAAACAAAACCACTGGCATGGAAAGCCAGGAGATATTTCCATACCTATGCCCATCATGGGCACTGCCAGCAAGAATAAAAACATGTGAGAAGCAAAACCAAGACAAAAGTTTCCTCCTTTTTTGTGCAATGGTAAATAGAGGCAGCATGCAGCGTAAATCCATCAAAGAAAAGACTCCTGTTTCACTTAAGATTACCTTTCCCCCCCTCTGCACAAAAATGACTCTCTTTTTCTCATTGTGAGCATTTGAAATGTGGTCATCATTTGGGTACTGCAACAGCTTTTCTGTCCTGTGGAGTCTGGTCTCTTTCAAATGTTTTCCTCAGACTTGCTGAGCCACTTGGATGTGTGAATGAGAGAAAACAATGAAGTGATAGAAAGAGAGATTTCGTGTTCTGAAAACTAGATATATCTAAAGGAAATAAAATGCAGCGTGTTCCCACAGTTACAGCATAGAATCCAAGTGCCTTGACTCCAGGTCCTGTTTCTAATTTAGCTTGTAATTCTCTTTACACCAAGGGCAAATCACTTACTCTCTCTAGGCATCACTTTTGCTATGGGTAAAATGAGGATTGTATTATTGTAACAAAGCAGGGCTTCTCCCCAGTTTGCAACACCCAGCCTCTTGCAGGCAATTTTAATCATAACAAACAGCTCCTCAGCCCACCCTGGGCTACAATCCCCAGATTCCTTCTCCTGCCTCTAGCAGTCCTGCTGCCCCTGCTTCCTAGCTCTGACTCACTGAGTCTCCCAGTCTCCTGGAAGCCCAGCTGCCCTCATCTAAAGCTCATTTGTGTCAGCTAATGCAGTACAGGTGCACTGGTCCTGCTCCTCTTAAAGGGACAGTATCACCTTGTGACACTCTTCCCCTCTTAGGGGCTTGCTCACCCCTAGGACATGCCTTACACAATCCATCCTTACACCAGATCTCTTGCACAGTGGACCCCCACACCAAAACCTTCTTCCCACAATATATTTAACACAAAACATTCCATACCCCCAGAGGGTTCCCTTGGTTCCACACAGACCTTAACCCCAGTTCTGAAGGGAATGAGTCCCTAGTCTATGCCACTCCAGGTCCTGTGCAGTGTAACAAGCCATACCTTCAACTGAGCACCACTAACAGAGCCTCACTTCTTTCTCCAGAGTTTCCCTGTCTGCTTTCCAGCCTGTAGTTGGCTCCAGCTCTCCCTTCAGCTGAGAGATTTCACAGAGTAATTTATCTCTCTCTCGGAGCTCCTTTTCCATGCCCTGTTTCAAATCCCATTCATCCTCCTGGAGCTTGATCTGGACTTCAGCTCTCACTTTTCCCTCAGCAACTTCCGCCTCCTTTTTCTGGGCTTGCTGCCTGGCTTCTTCCAAAGCAACAAGCGCCACCTAATGCTTTTATGCCAAGGAGAGCAGGCCTCTCATCTCCTCTCCTCTCAGTGCTGTATGTACAGATTAAGCAACCCCAAATGGTGCTGCCATAACTGCAGAGTCCATTTTTTTTCTGCTGTCAACATCCATGTGCCCTTCTCACAGACACTTTTCCTCTTCTTCTACTCCCAACCCTGTGCCCAAGCCTGCAATTGTGTTGGTTTCTTAATGAGCTCTCTCTCAGCTCATTAGCCTCCTCTTCCATCCTCTCTTTGCATTTTCTCCACCTGGAGCCTGATCCTCTGCAGCTCAACCCCAACCTTAGTTAGTGGAGGATGTCTGTCTCCCCTGCCTTTGTACCTCTGCCAGCAGGTTATAGCACTCTCCTGCCCAAGGAGATTCTGGTGCTGTAGATTGCCTCTTGGCCTTAATCTCTTTTGGCCTCTGTGGTAGGATCTGCTGCACCCTCTCCCTCCCAGCCTCTCTGCCTTGGGAATTACTTCCCTCAGCATGCAGGGCTCTCCCCATCCCACAGACTCCACTTTCCCAAATCTATCCTTCAAGGTCAAACCCACCTGTTCCATCCCACCTGAAGCACTCCGGCCATCTCCTATCCCTCCTAGTCAAGTCCTTCCCATGATCATTCTGCCACCTGGAGAACCCAAACCTTTGGTGTCCAAGTTTTCCAGCCTGAGATCTTAGTCAGGCAAGATTCTCTTCCCCCAGCCCCCAACAAAAACATATGGTCCTTGAGAACCGCACCATCCTTGACCCTTCTTGGGCCTGAGCAACAGGCAGAGTACCACCCACAGTCTCTCCAGTTTCTTCTGTGCTCTGCATAACTGAGCAAGTCTTAAAGGCATAGTTCACATGGGGGCAAACATTTCTTATATGTCTCACTCACTCGCAGGCAAAACATACCATCTGTTGCACCTCGAGCCTCCTGGTCCTCGAACTCCTCTTTCCTTCTCTGATCCTTTCCTTCTGCAGAATCTCCAGGAAGCATTGCTGTTGCTGTTCCTCAATATGATCCCACAGATCTGGCTGCACCTCCCGCTGCTTCCATCTTCTGACTGACTGCAGAAACAGAAGCAGGTACTCCTGAAGTTGCTGCTATCCCTCCATGCACCAACTTAGAAGAGTGGGATTTCCTTTAGCAAAACAAGCTTCCACATACTCTGGCTCTATCAGTTCCGGGACACCTAAACTAGGCGGGATATTGGTCAGACTCAAACTTCAGTTTCCCCTCAATTCCAGGGGCTGATTGCCCACCTGCATTTTCCAAGGCAGAGCTCCCCTCTAGCACAAATAACCCACTTCCTCACCCAATCTCTTTGAGGCAGTTTTATTGTTCAAACTTAAAAGACAAACAAATACAGCTGCTTACCTCACCTTGGACTACAATTTCTCAAGGGGTTTGTTTGTTTGTTTGTTTTTTGATCCCTCTGCCTCTCAGGTTCTCACAGCCTCCCCTCCCATGGGATGACAACAACAATGATGTTGTTATAATACTGCTGATTCCTAACTATGACTCACTGAATCCCTCACCCTTTTGTAGGCCCAGGTGCTTTCTTTTAAAGCTCTTTCGAGTCAGCTGTTGCAAGGGTGCACTGGTCCTGCTCCTTCTTAAAGGGACTGCGTCACCCAAAGACAGCAATAAGAGGTTATACAGGGATATTGTGAGGCTCATTGTAGTTTACTAACACATCTGTAAAGCATTTTGAGTTCAGCAGATAGAAATATTCTATATAAACATAAACTGCTATTGATATTTTGCACTCATTCTGCACCTGAACATCTCCTCAATATCAATGGGAATTCTTTGTGTGTAATTGAATGTGTGTGAGAGATCTAGAGTATGGATAAGAAATATGAAAAAAGAAATATCTGTCCAAAGCAAATACATGAGAATATTTCTTTGATGGAACTAAGGGGAATGGACCTCAGTCTCAGCTGGCGTAAACTGACATGAGTTTATTGATTTCAATGCAGTTAGGCTGGTTTAACCAACAGATGATCCGACCTCGTTTCTTTACCTTTACAATATTGCAGTATAGTGCCGAGTGCTTGAATAACTGGGTATACACAGGGGGAAAAAAGACATTTTCTGCATAAGGAGAATGAAACATTTTCTATTGCTCCTGATCTTTGTGCAAGGGAAATTTTAGCATTTTTGTGTGACAAATAGAACTTTCTCGACATGATTTTAGGTTCATTAAACAAGTCAGTTAAAAATAACATGGCATCTCTGACCTTTTACGTAAGTCTGCTTCTATGGTCATGTAAACCTCTAAGGCTATATCATCACAAGCATTTCAATAAAGACCTCTATCATTTTTATTCCTTTTCAGAATAATGTGTTATGACAAGAATTCAGGCAGTGCACTTAAGGGTTGCAATAGACAGGCATAACACATTTTTCTGTTCTTTAAAGTACCTTTAAACTTAATGAGCATCTACTAACCCAAAGCTGGTGTGGTGTTGGTAGAAGCACTACCCATGGCCATGCTACAATAAGCAATCCCTCTCACACAAGTAATTTTCAAATTATCTGACACAAGCAGATAGTAGATTATCTTGCCTGGAATTGCATAGCTATGGTTGGGACCATTTATAACATCTGGCAGATTCTTTTGATCTCTGTCTTAATAATTTGAAGAGAAATAAGGGATAGGGAGATTTTTTTTTATTATGTTTGCCTTACTAACTTCCAGTACAAACAGAGAGGGAATTGCTTTAGCTATTCCAGTGACACTGGTTAAACAGCAACAAATGAAGATATTCTTTCTTGTGTCTTTTTTGGTACTTATACGGCCCACATCTCCATAGAATCTGAGCACCTTACAAGCTTTAGCAAAGTTCTCGTCACAAAACCCCTGTGCTGTAGGGAAGTGCTATTGTCCCCTCTTTATACATGGCAAATTGAGGCACAGAGGGTAGGATCCAAGAAGGGATTGAGGCATTGCATCTCTAAGCATCACAGTGCCTCACTTTTAGGCTCCTAGAACATCATAGAAACAACTCTGCGATCCACAAAGACTGAGTTAGGCTAGGCTCCCTATATAATACCTGGGGAGAACTCGGCACCTTGGAATATGATCCACAAAAGCCAGCATACGAGACATGGACCTGCCTAAGATAACCATTGGGAGATTCTAACCAGAGGGCTGTGTGCTAATCCCTGTGCCTTTCTCTATGACAGGCTATGGTCTATGCATACCAGGGATCGACGCTGCTGCGATCGATGCAGCAGGGGTTGATTTGATGGGTCTAGCGAGGACCCGCCTAATCGACCGTAGAGCGCTCTCCGGTCAACTCTGGTACTCCACCGGAACGAGAAGAGTAAGGTAAGTCGATGGGAGAGTGTCTCCCATCAACGCAGTGTGGTGTAGATACCGTGGCAAGTCGACCTAAGCTACGTCGACTCCAGCTACATGAATAACATATCTGGAGTTGCATAACTTAGGTTAACTTACCGCGGCAGTGTAGACAAGGCCTAAGTCTGGGCTGCAGGGAGGCCCTAGTCCTGCTTAACAATTCGTAAATGAGAATCAGCCACATGTAATCAGGCCTTTTAGGTGTCTAAGTGGTTTTTGAGGGAATGAATTAGGCACCTGCCTTATTCCACACAAAATGGAGGGATCCAAGGGATAAATACTTGAGAAGTCATTAGGCGAGAGAGAGAGAGTGAGAGGGAATGACTCTGTAGGCCAGTGGTTAGGACACCACGTGAGAGATCCAGGGTCCAGTCCCCCTGCTCCAATCACTCTTTCATTATTTGTCCACAGTGCAACAGTTTCAACAGGAGAGATTGCGGAAACCCCACATCAGCATATCTCATAACTCAGTGGTTATTGCACAACTCCCTTCTCCCCCGTCTGGCACAGAGGGGGGATCAAAGCTGGGTTTCCCATATTCCAGGTGAGCACTTTAACCACTTGGCTAAATGTTATAAGGTGGGCACCTTCACCACTGTTTCTTCCAGACAGATTTTGAATAGGACCTGGTCTGCTAGGCATGCTCAGATGCCCTGCTAGATCCAGCCCTGCACACAATTTAAATGGCCGAATGCTTATCTTGCCCAGGTTCATGGATTGCATGAGGCTTAAGCAGCAGATAGATGACTGTCTGTCTAGAGTGAGGCAGCAGTGCACATGCCCAGAGTGAGAATATTTACTCTAAAATTTACACTAAGATGACAAATGACTTTATACACCTAAAGGTTTCAGCAGGAGTTTGGTGGATTGAAGGGGAGCCAACACTGGATTTAGGTGCCTGTTGTGTATTTGGTTGTTGTGGTAATAGAATCTTGTTGTTGCTATGGCAACTGAGTAGATTATGAGGGATAGCCCAGCCAGTTTTGGCTGGTTTTTGGTTAGTTCAGTGTGTGGCAATAAATGGCTGCTTTTAAGGTTTACAGCTCTCTGAGTCTCAAGTGATTTCTTCCTAAAACTGCTGCCCCCAAGGATACAACAAACTGGCAACGAAGGTGGGATTCCTGCGCTGCCCCAGCAACAGAAAGAAAGTAGAAGTCAAGGTATAAAAAAAAATGCTTTTTGTTGTTGGGGCGGGTGGAGTGGGGAGAGGGCGTGAGAACTGGTTTGTTTGCGCTGACTGTGCAAATGGAAACTAAAGTCATGGCTACACTTATGAGGCCACTGGAACCTTTTGAGGAGACTATATATGTACCATTGCACTATACTGAACATTTTGAGCTTTTTGTTATTGCAAATGACATTACAGAAGAGAAGAAGGTGCCAGTATTCTTAAGTGTTGTAGGGGCTAAGACCTACTCCCTGCTACGCAGCTTACTACACCCTGTTAAGCCTGAGACCAAATCTTACAGTGATATTGTGGAAATCCCGGGGTCCCATTTTTCTCCAAAACCACTGGTAATTGCCGAGACCAAAAACAAGCCGAAACAGTTGTACAATTTGTAGCAACTTTGAAAAATCTTGCGGAACACTGTGAATTTAAGGAGATATGAAATGATGCCCTACGTGACAGGTTAGTGCGTGGCCTGCACAGTGAAGCTATACAGACGCGCCTATTGACAGAGGCTCAGCTTACTTTACAGAAGGCTGTTGATATTGGGGTCTCCATGGAACTGGCTACAAAGGAGGCGCCATACATCGGTGCATCTCCTAGGGTGCAAAAGGTGTCACAAGAACCTACCCAGAAAACTGTGGGGAGTCAGGAATGTTACCGCTGTGGTAAGCCGGGTCACCAGGCATCAGAATGCTGGTGTAAGGACCTGGTGTGTCAACACTGACAAAAAGGGACACACTGAGTGTGCCTGTAAACAAAAGAAAAAGAGGCCTGTGGTCTGATCGACCAAAAAGGGAAATCTGCATACCGTCGAGCAGACCCAGGATGACCAAGGAGACACCTCATCACAAGAAGTGCCACTCCACATTTTGTCTTTGGCAGTGGGCTCATATGAATACTGGGTAACCCCATTGTTGGGCAGCAAACCTATACGCATGGAACTGGACACCGGTGCAGCCATCTCGCTGGTCTCCGACTGTGTATAAAGAAAAGCTACAGCATCTTCCGCTTAAGGCAACAAAAACTGTTCTGAAGACCTATATGGGAGAAGCAGTGCCCTTGTTGGGCACTACTGATGTTAAGGTGGAGCTCAATGGACAGGCTGCTAAATTGCCACTGTTTGTGGTGAGAGGTAATTACCCAGCCTTAATGGGTAGATCTTGGCTTAGGAATATTCAGCTGAACTGGCCAGAAGTGCACCGAATGACTAAAGAAGAAACTGGTCTTACCGCTATACTAAGGAAACATGCTGCTGTTTTTGGAGAGGATCTGGGAAGTATGAAGGGAATCACTGTGACATTGAACATTAAACCTGACAGTCAACCAAAATATCTGAAAGCCAGAACTGTGCCATATGCCATCAGGCCGAACGTTGAAGCGGACCTGGAGCGCCTGGTCACAATGGAGTCCTAATACCAGTTACTCATAGCCCATGGGCAACTCCTATCATTCCAATAGTGAAGAAAGATGGCTCCCTCCGGATTTGTGGTGATTTTAATGTCACTGTCAATCCGGTGTTGTGAGCAGAGCAATACCCGCTTCCCCGCATCAATGACCTCTTTGCGGGCCTGGCTGGGGGACAAAAGTTCAGTAAGATTGATCTGAGTCAAGTGTATTTACAGATGCATGACAATGAAAAGTCCCAAGAGCTGTTGAATATTGTGACGCATAAAGGGCTTTATCGATACTGTCGCCTACCCTTTGGAAAAACATCTGCTCCTGCTCTTTTCCAGAGGGTAATGGACCAGATCTTGTGTGGCTTGCCAGGAGTCCAGTGCTATCTGGACCACATCCTGGTCACTGGAAGGAATGAGGAGCATCACCTAAAGAATTTAGAGGCTACCCTACAAAGACTGGAAGAGTATGGCCTACGCGTCCGCAAAGACAAATGTGAATTCTTCCAGCCCTCTGTTAAATATTTGGGACACATCATTGATGCTACAGGTCTTCATAAGGCTCCTGCAAAAGTTAAGGCTATTGTGGAGGCTCCCCCTCCTCGAAATGTTAGCCAGCTGCACTCGTTTCTAGGACTTTTGAACTATTATGGAAAGTTCATCTCACAGTTAGCCACACTGCTAAAACCACTTCACAAACTCCTTGGGCAGAACAAGGCCTGGAAGTGGACTGAAACCTGTGATGTTGCATTTAACAAAGCTAAGAGTGCATTGCTAAATTCTGAAGTTCTGACGCACTTTGATCCATCCTTACCCCTACAGTTGGCTTGCGATGCTTCCCCTTATGGAGTGGGAGCGGTCATGTCACACATTATGCTTTTGGGAGAAGAGACCTATTGCTTTTGCTTCACGGACTCTAAGCAGTGATTGGTCTTATGGTACTGGAAGTAATTTGAATATTGATATGATTCTTGATGTAAGGGACCATCTATCACAAAGGTATGCTCACCTGGGTGGTGAGAGAGGTCAGAGTACCCAAAGGGACTGTCTGTGATTCCATGTTTAGGTTGTTATAATGACTGAGGAGCTTACACTTGATAGCACTCTCAGCCAAGTTGGTGTTTGTGTCCTGCTTCCTAACAGGCTACTGTGAGGTTGGTATTCATGCTCTTAAGTCACTGCAGACAGAATTACAACTATATTTGAACTAGAACCCAGAGGTAGTAAGGCATCTAGCCCATTACTAATCTCCTGAGCTATTACAATTACACATATTATTTATTTTTTAACCCATTATAAATATCTCGATCTCTTGGCCTATATGATAACCAAGATCTCATATGCTCTCCATGATAAACTCTACCTAAATTTTATTGGCCCTACTATAGCAAATTGCTGACTCACCAGCACGGCGCCTCCTGCTGGTCATCCTGGGAATTAGCTCTTTCCCAGCCTTGGAGCACCCTCTGCTGGCCGGTGGCTCACCTGCCTCAGGCCCCTGTGTACCTCTTGGACCCCAGTGCCCCTTTACCTTGGGATTCTGCCTCAGCAATACCCCCACACTCTGGGTCTCCCCTCCAAGAGGAACCCCCACCCTCTATACCCACCTTGCCTCAGTGGCTACTGCCAGTCATCACCTAGCTCTTTTCACTGGGGCAGACTGCAGTCTGTAATGGTCACTCATCATTGGCACAGAGGCTGGACCAGCTGCCTCTGCCTAACCCCGGGTTGCACCTCTGTAGGCCTTCCTGTCAGGCCTCAGCCTGGGAGGTTACCAGGCCTGAGCTCCCCAGCTTAGCCTACCCCTTCCCCAGCACTGCTCCGTCCAAGGTACCCTTCGCCCCTTCAGGCAGCTAGGTCCATCTCTCTCCAAAGCTAGAGAGAGACTGTGACGTAGCTCCTTCCTTAGGCTGTTTTATACTCCCAGCTTGGCTGCCTCAAGCCCGCTCCTGATTGGCTCCCCGGGGCAGCCCTTTCCTAGGGCTGTTCTTAACCCCTTCCACACCGGAGCAGGGTGACCGCCCCGCTACACCTATACTATTTAACATTTATATCAATGAGCTGGAAATAAGCTTAAAATCATTGCTGATAAAATTTGCAGATGACACAATATCAGGGGAATGGTAAAGGATGAAGAGGACAGGTCACTGATACAGAGCAAAGTTCAAACACTAACTATTTGGGACAAATTCTCTGGCCTCTGTTATACAGAAGGTAATATTAAATGATCAGTGATCTCTTCTGGCATTAGACTCTATGGCAAGGCTGCTGGATTCTGCGTAACTCTGTTGTGGCAAACTGGCCATTCTGCAACAACTTAATTCAGATTATAAAAATATAAATGCCCTGCTCTGAAATTAGGAGTCAGAACATGAAACTGCACCAATTATTGGTCACAGATTGTTGAATCAGAGTTATTTCTGAGTGTAGACAATCCCTGAGTTTTACAAGTGGTTCCATGTGGCAGTATCATCCTAATCTAAACTTCTAAAATATTTTTAGGTGGAAATTAAATTCTAGTGCAAATTTGCTTGTTCTCCTGAGTAATCCCAGTTTTGAAATATGGGTGAAATAAACCAAGGCATTGGGCTAATCCTATATTCTGGTTTTAAATTAGGTTTTGCTCTCTGGAATAGGTTAACTGTTCACACAGATCAGACTTATTCGAATATGTGGGGGGGAAATGTGTGAGAGAGGCTCAAAGGTAAGAAAGTGAAGGTAAACTTTAAAAGGTGTATATTCTATGCTTGTGCTACTGGAAGAACAATGATTTATGAATGGAGGAAGAGATGAAAACTGCATCTACATTGGGAATTCAAACTGTGTTTGTTGTTACTTTGATGATAAACTTCCATCTCCTTGACTACGTCCTGCTAGCAGAATAGGGAGTAGAGAGGATGGGGAAAGAGAAAGATGAATGAGATGTCTAATGGAATGAGGTCAATACCCATAGTATTTTTTAAGTTGTTCAAATTCCCGTTAAGAGCTCTCTTTCCATTGTGTCTCTTTTTAATCACAGATTCTTAAGCATTTGGCATTAAAAACCCCACAAATGATATGCCTTTTTATTGTTAATTGCTCACTTTGTTCTCAGAAACTGAGATACAGAAGCGGTGGTGGTGTTTCTTTGTTCTCGGCCCCAGAGACAGAGGTGCTATAGGCCAGATTTACAAAGATATTTAGTTGCATAAAGGTGGAGATAGTCACTTAGTAGGATTTTCAAAAGTGCCCAGAATGAATTAGATGCCTAACTCCCAAATACTCTTTCAAGGAGAGTTGGATGCCAACCTGGTTAAGCATTTTTGTAAATTCTGTTAGGGGTCTCTGGGAATCTTTAACTGGCTAAATACCTTTGTAAATCTGTCTGTACAGAACGTGCTAGGGCCCTAGCTCCTGGAGTCATGTGATTACATAAAAATCTGAGTTTATATTAAAAATAGAGTTTCTAGTCATCACAGTTCAAGAAAATCTTGAAAAGGTGACCTGCGCATAACCAATGCAGAGACATCTGCCTGAGTCTTCAAACAGTTTGAGAGGAGGAAACTGCCCCTGTGTAGCTCTAGGAGTGTTAACTCCAAGACTCACTGCTCAGAAGGTCTCCACTATCAGCAATGCAGCAGAATGCTCTGAGTCTGGCAGAAGAAGGCCCACCCATCCTAAGAAATATACCTGAGCTTCTGGGGTAATGAATCCGGAGGGGAGGCGGGGGTTCATCTCTTGGCTTCCATCTCTACCTCTCAAGATGTGTGTGGAGTGTCTTTCTTCCATCTCTACCATACTACTGCTGCCGCCACTCCTGGGGAAAAAGGAAGGCCAATGGCTACTTCTCTGGCCTCCAAAAGGAGATGAAGAAGAACGCTACAAAGGCCCCCATGTCGTGGTATGATTGAAGTCCTATGGTGCCTTAATCCAGCCACGCTTGTCCCCAAACATAGGAACTATTTGAAAAATAGTAAAACAAAATCAACATGTGAGCAGAACAAATGAAATCACCATTAAAGTTTTCAAGGAACATAAACCTTTTAATGTACATATTAACATTCAGTACTAAAATATATGAGTCCCTATTGAGCTGGAATGCAATTAGTAAAAGAGTTGAGGACAGCAAGCATGGGGATAAAGTGGCAGATGAAGTCTGTAGCTCTTTGCATGTCAGACACCCAATTAAGATTAATTAATAATGTTTGCCTTATTATAGACATTAACTGCCAATGCATTTCTTAATGCTGGGATTATAGATTTTAGATATGAAATAGACCCACTGGATGAGAAAGTCCAGCCCCAGCAAGTATAGGGTATTTTTCCTTTATAACTAGGGTGACCAGATGAGATGAAGAAAATATCAGGACACTGGGGAGGGGAGGGAGGAGGAGGGAAAGCCGAGTCCTGCCGGCCAAGCAAAAAAAAAAAAAAAAAACAGCTGCCGAGCAAAATATCGGGACAGAAATTGGTCGGGACACGGGACAAACATCTAAAAATCGGGACGGTCCCAATTTTATCGGGACGTCTGGTCACCCTATTTATAACAGATGGTTTGTTGAAGGATCAAATCCTGCAGATGCTTAACTAGATGCATAATTTTACTCACATGAGTAGTGCCATGAGCTTCCACAGAACTATTCACGTGAGGAAAATTATACACAGGCTGAAGTGTTTACAGAATTGGGGCTTAGACCGAAACTCTGGCTAAAATTGGAGTAGCTGCATAGTGGATCAGACTAAGAAACTTTTCAAGCTCTCATATCATGTTAAGTTCCTTCCCTGCTAATTCAGACAACAGCATAATGATGTGTTTCATGGAGACTAAGATACCAGCATACTCACATGACTCCCACGCCTTGTTTGGAATCACCTGAACTTTCCCCAAGGCAGATTTGTCCATCTCTTGACAAAATTGTCAGAGAAAATATACCAGACATTGTAATAGTTAAAAATCAGTTCACTGTTGCAAAGACCAATTTTTCCTTTCCTTGTTTCATTGCTTTTTAATAAGTATAAAATGTCATAGTCATTGCCTGTAAATATCACCAAATGTTTATTTGTGTGGTACTGTTTCCACGATAATTTAGTGTTGATTAAATCCATCTTAGTCTTGTTGAGAGAGAGAAAGGCAAGGAATGTTCTAACCTTAAAGATATTAAAATCTCTATGTGTTTCGTGGAGAGTAACCTTCCTTGATGGTGCTCAATGCCAATGAGCATCTGTGTGATTCTTCTGCTCAGTGCTCATAATTCTTACCTTTGTACTAATGATTTCATGTCACTGAAAAATGTTATTTATTGATTATGCTGACACAGGCAGTAAAGCAAGACCCATTTCACATCTCAGAATGAGAAGGAGACTCATGCAAAACCAGATTCCAACTCTTTCCATTTTAATATTTGTTTCTTATGGTCTAATAAGCAAGCATTTATGTATTCAGACAAGGAGAAAAATATTGAGAACATAATCTGGGAAAGGTTGTGTTTCTTTTGAATGTAGAATGCCTTCTGTGTAACTCTCCAGTTTATTCAAAACAGATTGGGGGAAGGAAAGCAAACAAACCAAATAGAGTCAAGGGCTCATCACCAGGGATTGGATTTAGCATCGCCAGAGCTAAAACCATGAGCTTCTATAACTTAAACTAAATCCTCCAGCTCACCGCTATATCAATCATACTCTGTGGATCCAGCAAAGAGGGGACAATTGTAACACAAAGGCAACAGTGTGGGTTGCACTCACTACTACGGACTTCAAGTTCTACCCCTCTGCATGGCAGCATAGCTACCACCTCCGTGCAATTCTCCTCTCTCCCTAGGCTGCCCTGACCCAGCAGCTCCAACTACAGCCACTCCATTTTTTCCCTAGTTTCTCTACCCTGGCCTGTGAGATCCTGTTTTCGATCCCAAGTAAGTCAATCCCTTTATCCCTACTCCCATGTGGGCAAGCCTTCTCCAAACTCAGTGTAAGGGTTCTAAGAGGGTCTATCCCCAGCATTCTATTGCTTCAGGTCACTGACCTCTACTTTTCTCTCTCAAAGCTCCTATTTTCAAAGGCCTTAGTCTAAGTGACTTGCCCCAGGCCACACCGGGAGTATGTGACAGAGCCAGGAACTGAACTCCAATCGCCTTAGTCCCAATCCCCTGCCTGAACCCCAAAACCATCCTTCATTGGTAGATTAAACGTTTTGTTAAGCAGACACAGCAGGGAATATGCAGCACCTTCTTACTTGGTATTTCTATTTGTATTCTTTGCTTCCAGAAACCTATTATTTATAACCTGTCTTCAGACTAAGATTTATTGGTCAGCCCATTACAGGGGTGCCTAAGCACAGGGTAGCAGAAATCTTGTGTGACTGACTGCCAGTAAATCAAAATGCAAGAGCTATATTTGAGAAGAATGACGACATCCAGCGACAGCAGGTAAAGGGAATAACTTGGGTCATTTACTAAAATGAAAATATCAGATATCAGCATTAGGTTCGCTGACACATTCTAAGTTCCCAGAGCTACTTGTGCTGAGTGTATTCATTCAAAACAAGGGGAGGAACAGGCCATTTCTAAGATGGAGGGACAAATGGACCTTTCCATTTACCAGGTCTCTGGATATCAGCACTGTTGCCTGTGGCAAGCATGTGAAGCAGGCAATCCCATTTTTCAGTGTGTCATGCCAATCCCCACAAGGCTTTGTCATGAGGTACGCAATACAGCTCAATTTATTTTGTATAGTAGCCTTCATACAAAGTATCACAAAACACTTTACACAGAGAGATAGAATAAAGACATAATGCTCTGCAGAGCTCGGGTGCCGCAATTCATAAAGGCAGCAAAAGAAAATGATATATGAAGTAGTAACTGAATAAGAGAAAAGAAAGCAGAAGCCTAAGGAATCATGTTGTGTTCCTCCATTGGTGGTTACTTCTGAACTGATCCCCTAACCACACTGATTGCATTGCTAGGCTGCTGCTGTTGACATTTGATATTTAGGTTCAGCTGAAAAGAGTTTATTACAGAACCTCCATTTCAGGACATTTTGTCACGATCCAAAGCTATCAACCTTTAAAAAGAATGGGAGGAAGAAGAGGAATGATTTGAAAGCACTGTAATTAAGCCAAATAATTCCTATTCAGGGTACAAAGGGGTCAGAGTGTACGATGACCTGAATAAAATTGTGCTGTCAGAAGCAAGTGTGACCTGACTGGCTTTCTACCCTACTATCATGGGTAAAAGAAAAAGAAAGAAGCATGATAAGGAGAGAAAGATTAAAGGAGTACAAAAATATTATTTACTACTTGGGTTGTGGATTTTCTATCTAACATTTCTCTACTAATCCAATGTATAGGACCAGCTTCTGAAAAGTAAAAGGCTGATGCATAGTGAAAGTTGTAGGCATATCATTCATTCATTCAAAGAGTAGCCCCACAGGTAATCATGAGATTCTGGTCCTATCTTGTAAGTTACTGCTAACTTCTTGTAGAGTAATTGGTCAATGTCACATAGTGCACTAGGATCGAAACAGGATGAATTATTACATATGAGAAGGAGAGTTGGCAAAAATTCCCAAGAAGAGGACAAAAGCTTTGAAGGCATGCATTTGTAGGCTAGATCATGAAGGGTCACAAGCAAGGTAGAGAAGAAAAGAAGTTGGCATCAATCTTCACCATTCCATTATTATTTCTCTATGAGATTGGTTTATCTCAAGTAATTTTTGAGACACAGACTTCAGGTCTTGTTTACGCTAATGTCCCTTTATACTGTTCCGGCTTAAACTGGGTATAAAATGTAATCAATGTCCATTTTAAAAGCCCCTTTCCATTGGTAGAGGGGTGCAAAATGCCTAAGTATAAATGAGAATTGGGCCCACACAGTATGGCAGTTTTAAACAGACACCTCTACCAAAGCTCTGTAACTAAAACACTGCTCATAGTGATCCCCAAGCACCAAACTGTGGTACAACAAACCAGGGAAATTATCTGCCTGATTTAAAAAAAAAAAAAAAGACTTAGAATCGTGAATTCTCTGAGGCATATGGCCACATTCTCCACTGTTTTGTACCTTATATAGTCATTTCCACCTGTACAAAATGAATGCAAAGTGGGTGTGAATTACAACCATTCTGATATAGTAGCACTTTACACCCACTGCATACTGGTTTGAATGACCATTATTTATTTTATTTTTTATATTACCATAGCGCATAGGAGCCCTTCTCATGGAACTGAACCTTGTCGTGCTAGGTGTTGTATAAGCATAGAACAAACATAGTCCCTGCCCCAAAGACATTACAATCTAAGTAGAAAACGAGCGATAACAGATGGATACAGACCACACAAAGTGCAAGGAATTGGAGAATCAGGCTGATAATATTTGATTGTAAAGAGTCTGAGTTTTTTTAACATCATGTATTCTATAATCCCATGTGGATTCCGCACTGTGTTCATTTTTGAATGTATATGAAAAGCTTTTTTTAAAATATCTCTGTTCATAATCTGTGTACCCTGAGAAAGCAAATCGAGGTATCTCTAACATGAAGATGATAATGCTCACCCCCCTTTGTAAAACATTTTAAGACTATGGATTAAAAGTGCTGTAGACAAGCATGGTATTAATACTGTCCTTTTCAATTTTGCTAATATTTTAGTATTGCTCAGAACCACCAGACCCTGCCAGAATGACCGATGGAAAACCTGGGGACATATCTCCACTGCTATGATGATCAATCCCCCCACAACACACCTTTCAAGATTCATGGATCCTACAGATGCTTACCACAAAATGTGGTGTGTTTCATCCAGCACATCAATTGCCCCCCAAACAACTATATGAGTGAAACTAGACAATCACTTCACACTTGAATGAACTCACACAGACAAGTAATGAAAAAAGACAAAAAACACCATATCATCAGTGGGTGAACACTTTTCACAAAGCAATCAGTCCCTATCAGATCTTTTAATACATGTCCTCAGAAGAAAATTGCACAATACCTTTAAAAGGAAAGCCTGGGAACTTAAATTCATAACCCTGCTAGACACCAAAAACTATCGACTTAATAGGGACACTGGTTTTATAGCTCATTACAACAATTTGTAATACACCACATTGCCCATTACCCTAAATTGCCGACTTCAAACCCTTTATGCATAACAAATCTAACCCTCAGTTGACCACTTCATTTCAAATGACTGCCTCCAACTTGCCTAAACTCTTCCACTTAATCTGTCCCAACTTCTATTTTGCTCAGATAATCTGCTTCCTTCCCCAGACCTAAAGAGCTCTGTTTAGCTCAAAAGCTTCTATCTTCCACCAAAATAAGTTGACCCAATAAACAATGTTACCTCACCCCCTTGTCTCTCTCATTGTTCAGAAGATCGATCATACATACATAAGAATGACAGGACAATTCAATATTCTGACCTGACCTCAAAATAGTGTTCTCATGGAGGATATAGCTCTGTTTAATGTACCTTGCTGAGATGCTTTTTTCCTATTTAGCAAAACTATGTGTCAAAAACAAATAATAGTAAACCATAAAACTGAAGAGCACATGAAGGCTATAAACAACAACAACTAGATCTTATACAGAAATTTTCATTTGTATATCTCAAAGTGCGTTACAAAGACAATAAGCATCATTAGTCCCAGGAAGCAACAGAGTTTACTATAATTTAACAAAAGAGATCTTAAACAAAATTGACTCTGGGCTCAGTTCTGTTGTCACACCAATGTAAATTCTGTAAGTCATTTCACAGAAGACATTGGAGCTAAAGAGGACACACAAAGGAGTTAAGAAAAGTGATTTAGGAGCCTAACTCACATTTTCAAAAGTGACATAGGCACTTAGGAGACTAAGGCTCAGTGGAAATCAATGGAATTTAGTCTTTTATCTGCCTGCCACTTTTGAAAATAGGAGTTGGACTTTTTGAAATGTTTACCCTAACTAACTTCAGTATTAATAAACCACCAATTCATCTTGGAACCAGACTGCTGGGCTTAACCCATCTCAGAGATGGAAAGTAACAGGACTACGCAGATAGCTGTTCAAAGAAGAGCAAAATCATATACAAAGTTATTGGTTTATTTCATTTGTGCAGGAAGGCTGGCTTTTAACTCAGATTGGTCAGCCTTTCTAAACAAAGGGATATAATTCATCCCAGTTCATTGGTATGCTCCAGGCAGTTTGTGCCACCCATGGGACATAAAGTAGCTGTAAACTCAGCCCACCCAGCCAGTTAAGATGGGTTTATGAGTGCTTTGTGTTGACAGAGTGGCATGTACCAGTGATTATGGCTTGTAGAGTTTACCATTAACTCTTGTGACACATCCTGGCAAAGATACATTGTTACTTAGGAACAGAGATGCGGCTGGCCCACCCACAGTCATACAAGGAGAGTGAAGAGTAAAGCCTCATGCCACCTCTGAGACTTGATTAAAACAACTGTTGTCCTTGTGCTCTCCTGGGCAGAGGATTTGGCCTTCCCCTGCTAGTGCTCTTATGGGTGCTAGCTACCCGGAAAGGGGCAGGAAGGAGGCAGGGCCCCGGCCCCTCTCTTGCTTTAGGTGGTATGGTTGGCCGGCTGCAGAGGCAAGCATATACTTCACGTCAGTACTATAGCAGTGGATATACTATCCCTGCATACCAGAGAGCCCAGAGATGCCTGGCCAGGGCCCAACGTTTCCCAGAGCTCCAGCTGGGCAGTGCAGCTCCAACTGTTCCCAGCATGTGCTCATGCCTAATATTCACAATTGATCTCCTCACTAGTAACCCTCATCAGCTATTTTTATTGCTGTACATTTGTCACAGATTTTTAAAAGAAAATGGACTTAACCTTTGAGAGAATGTTCTATTAAAAACAAAGGTTTATACCCTATAAATGTGTATTGTACCCTTTAAAATGTAATCTCTTCAACTGCTTATTCTTTATGTATAAGCACACACACTCAAAGTTATTACAGTCAGGCTCAACTATTAGATATGCCAGCTATAAAGTGTAACTCAAATTTACATGTCAAAAATACAATAACTAGGAAATTGCCTGGCTATTTAGATACGGGCCTAAACAAGGCTTCAAATTATCTTAACACATTTTTCCGAAGTTCTGACACAAAAATTGGGCTATTTTGACAGTTTTCCGCCTTAAAGCAAAGTCAGTCAAGGCAAACCCATTACCCATTGCTATCAAGACATGTTAATTCCAACTAATTTTATATGAATGGTAAGCAGTTCAAAATTAAGGCTGTCGCTCCATCGTTTATTTGTGCTGTTCTAGAGGGACTGGGGAAAGGCTGAACACGAGGGGGAGGGGATAGCTCAGTGGTTTGAGCATTGGCCTGCTAAACCCAGGGTTGTGAGTTCAATCATTGAGAGGACCACTTAGGAATCTGGGGCAAAATCAGTACTTGGTCCTGCTAGTGAAGGCCAGGGACTGGACTCGATGACCTTTCAAGGTCCCTTCCAGTTCTAGGAGATAGGATCTCTCTCTATATATATTTTTTTTAAAGGAGGACATGTCAGACTTACAGCTGAAATCCTGTTTTCCAATGCTTTAGTTTATATCCTGATATTAGTGAGACATTCTCAGGCCATTTAATTTTCTCACTTTTTTAAAGCACATTTGATTGGGATTTTCTTAACACTACAGGCCAGATTCACCAAAATGTCCCAAGTCCTGTGACACAAAGCTGCTAGAAACCTGGCTTAATTGGCAAAACCAGTCTTCCAAATAATAAGCACATATCCCAAATGGAAAAATTACCACTCAGGCTAAGGGCTTTACAGTGGTGCAGCAGCATGTGTGGTGAAGACACTCTAGGCCGACAGGAGAGAGCTGTCCCCTTGGCATAACAAAACCACCCCTGCGAGAGGCAGAAGCGGGGCTCAGTCTTTTACAAATATTTTGGGTTTTGCTAATGGAGTGGTTTCTCCTTACGATTTTTGGATCAAAAACAATCATGAAATCCAAACTATCTTTGCAAAACATTGGCCTGGGCCTTCTGAATTCCAAGTGTATAATTGAACATACCACAAGTCAAATTCTGTTTTAATTTACACCAATTTAATTCCATTGAGGTCCACAGAGCTGAACAAGTATAAAGGAGAGAAAAATATGGCCCTGCATGTAAGACAAGCAGCATGTGACTATTCGGGATGAATGTATTGTAGTGATAGCTATATCGTTACATCTGGATTAGCGAAAGAGAGACTTGCTATTTATTTCTGCGATGACACAGTCTTTTATTCCTTGACATTCCCCTCAAAAGGAATCAGATTTTTAACACACCATAGATTATTCTTAAGTGAATATTTACCATGGCTCCTCTTTCAAAGCATTGGCAATATTAGACTAAATGTAAACTGCTTCCCTCTATTGGAAGAAAAGTTACATCTTATCAAGTGTGTTATTATATTCCTCTTTACTGATTGACCTACAAGTCTGCTATACATTGCACTCTTAATTGTTCACCTATCCTGCATGTGTTAATTGTTTCCTGCAATCTACATCAGTTGCACAGGAAACAGTGTGATAAATACGGTATATCTTTGTTCAGAATCCATAGTTGATATTTCATTACTTACTTCTCCCATGGCTTTGTTTCAAAACAAGAGTGGTTTCTATTAATTTCATTACTTTTCCTTCTTCACACAACGCAGTGTCAACCTGTGGAACTCTTTGCCAGAGGATGTTGTGAAGGCCAAGATTATAACAGGGTTCAAAAAAGAACTAGATAAACTCATGAAGGATAGGTCCATCAATAGCTATTAGGCAGGATGGGCAGGGATGGTGTCCCTAGCCTCTGTTTGCCAGAAGCTGAGAATTGGCGACAGGGGATGATTACCTGTTCTGTTCGTTCCCTCTGGGGCACCTGGCATTGGCCACTGTAGAAAGACAGGATACTAGGCTAGATGGACCTTTGGTCTGACCCAGTATAGCCAATCTTATCTGGTTTGCATGGTAAAATTAATGGGAGAAATGTAGCATCTACTAAATGTTCCTAATTGAGGGTGGCTTCTAAATCAAGTTATATAGCAGAGGCTGTGATGGGGTTCATCAACCCCGTTCTGCGTGCCGAGGGTGGACCAATCATTGTGAGCCCATGCAACCAAACTCTCTTTTCTCTGCTGTGCATGCTCCAGGTGGAGAAGCCACATAAAAGGAGGCACCCCAGCCCAGTTGGGGTGGGTGATGGAGGAGGAAGGATGTACCTTGCTGACTCCTGCAATGCTCCTGGCGGTAAAGCCCGAAGACCCCGACTACTCTCCAGCGGAGACTGCCAGGGAAGCCGAGACGCTGCCCTCTCAAGAATCTGACTGTCATGTCATGGGATAACATTGTCTGTCCTTGGATCAGCAGGTGAAAGGTGGAGATGGCTGCGAGATGCATTTTAATGGAAGTGTGTGCCAGGCCCTGGTTCCTCAAATGAAACAGGTAGTCTAGAACAGTCTGTATGGAAGAGCATGAGGGAGAGAGGCCACACTCGGACGTCCAGCAGGAAAACCTTGTGCACTTGATCTGTGAAAGCAGGTCCGGTCAGTTGGGCAGGGGACAGGGAGGGACCGCTGACAGGTTCATGAGCATGCCAAACCAATGCTTGTGAGGCCACACCGGGGCAATCATGATAACCTGCGTCTTGTCTCTCTTGGTCTTTGCCAGGACCTTGGTGATGAGTGGAAACGGAGGGAATGCGTATATTAGGCTGCCCGACCACAACAGGAGGAAGGCACCAGAGAGGAAGTCCTTGCCCAGACCTTGCCAAGAACAAAACAGATGACATTTTCTGTTTTGCCTGGTAGTGAACAGGTCCACTTGTGGAGTTCCCCACCTCTGGAAGACCACATAGGCTACTTCCTGATGGAGCAACCACTCGTGGTGAGAGGAGAAGGTCCTGCAAAGGTGATCCACTAGCGTGTTTTTGATGCCAGGGAGGTGACAAGCCTCCAAGTGGAACTCGTGGTCGATGCATAAGTTCCAGAGCCGGAGTGCCTCTTGGCAGAGAGCCGACAAGCGCGCTCCCCCTTGTCTATTGATGTAGAATATTGAGGCTGTGTTGTCCGTCAGGACTCTCACCAACTTGCCCGACAGATGAGGTAGGAAGACATGCCAATCGGACTGCTCTGAGTTCTTTAACGTTTATGTGGAGCACCATCTCCTCCGGGGACCACATACCTTGGGTCTGGAGATCTCCGAGGTCTGCACCGCAGCCAAGGTCCGAGGTGTCTGACACCAACTCGATGGAGTGAGGGGGGTTGTCGAACAGAACCCCCTCTAGGACCTTCTCGCGATAAGTCCACCATCACAGCGAGGTGAGTACTGCCGGGGAGATGGTCACGATCTTTTCCAGGAGCTCCCTGGACTGGGAATAGACCATCAGCCATTGCTGCAAGGGCCGCATCTGGAGCCTGGCATGGTAGACAACATATGTCCAAGCTGCCATGTAGCCCAGCAGACTCAGGCAGACCCTGGCTGTAGTCAGGGGGAATGCGGACACTTCCACGATAAGGTCTGTCAATGCCCAAAACCTTTCTAGTGGCAGGAATGCTCTTGCGCAGCTCGAGTTGAGCACTGCTCCGATAAACTCTGTCCTTTGCACTGGAACTAATGTAACTTTTTGTCGTTCACCAGTAGGCCCAGGGAGCAGCACGTGGCTTGCAGCACTGTGAAATCCTTTTGGACCTGGAGCTGTCCTTGATCAGCCAGTCATCAAGGTATGGGTAGATCTGGATACCCCAGTGCCTGAGGTAAGCCGCCACCACCAACATGCACTTGGTAAA
Source organism: Chrysemys picta bellii (assembly GCF_011386835.1). Classification (NCBI taxonomy): domain Eukaryota; kingdom Metazoa; phylum Chordata; order Testudines; family Emydidae; genus Chrysemys; species Chrysemys picta. The sequence goes on from NC_088796.1 coordinate 116,054,965, forward strand.
CACCCTCGGTGCTGTCACCAGGACAAACAAGAGGACTGTAAATTGGTAGTGAGCAGGTCCTATCATGAATCGGAGAAAACGTCTGTGCCCTTGGAAGATTGCAATGTGCAAGTATGCATCCTTTAGGCCGAGGGCAGCATACCAGTCTCCCGGGTCCAGGGAGGGGATAATAGAAGCCAAGGAGACCATGCGGCACTTTAGCTTCTTTAGGTACTTGTTGAGGTCTTGCAGTTCCAGAATGGGACGTAGATCGCTCTTGGCCTCTGGGATTAAAAAGTATCAGGAATAAAAATCCCTGTTCCTGTACTCTAGAGGAACTTCCTCCACACACACACACCAGCTGCAGCAACCCTTGAACCTCCTGTGCAAGGAGATTCTCGTGAGAAGGGTCCCTGAATAGGAATGGGGAAAAGGGAGGGGAGGAGAGGGGAGGTAGAAAGAAACTGGAGGGTATAGCCGTGCGTCACTGTTTTCAGGACCCAGCAGTCCGAGGTTATCGTGGTCCATGCAGGGAGGAAAAAGGAGAGGTCGTTGGAAAAAAATTGGGAAGATGGATCCGGGGTATAGTCTGGTAGGTTGCCCTCCGGCACACCCTCAAAATGGTCACTTGGCCCCTTGCTTATTCCGGGTGGAGCCCAACTAAGCAGGGGGTGGAGGGTGGCTCAGGCGGTGCTTATAGCCCTTGGCCTTCTTGTGAGGTGAGTCCTGCTGAGGCTGGCTCCCTTGTCCCTGAGGCTGCTGTAGTCTGAACCTCTTAGGTGCCAGGCCTGGGACGTACAGCCCTGGCGTTTTCAGGGTGGTATGGGAGTCCTTTAACCCGTGCAGCTTGGTATCAGTCTCTTCTGCAAATAGGGCCTGGCTGTCGAAGGGAAGGTCCTGCATTGACTGCTGAGCCTTGGTGGACAAGCCCGAGAGGAGCAGCCAGGAATATCACCGCATGGAAATGGCAGAGGCCATGGTGCGAGCTGCAGAGTCCACCGTGTCTGAAGCCATCTGGAGAGCCACTCTGGCCGCCGTTATGCCCTCCTCGAGGATCGCCCGGAATTCCTTTCTGGACCCTTTGGAGCGCGAAGCCTCGAACTTGCCCGTGGCGAAGCCTTGAACTTGCCCGTGCTATAAGTTGTAATTATAGCAGCCAAGGAGGGCCTGGTGATTGGCCACTCTCTATTGCAGGCTGGAAGATGAATAAACCTGACATCCAAATAGATCCAGCCACTTTAAGTCTTTATTTTTGGGGGTAGCCCCAGGTTGGCCTTACCTCTCTGTGGTTAACCATCTCAACCACAAGGCAATTGGGGGCTGGGTGTGAGTATAGGTACTCATGCCCTTTTGTTGGCACAAAGTACTTGTGCTGAGCCCTTTTGGAGCTGGGGGCAAGGAGGAGGGAGTCTGCCACAGGGCAGTGGTAATCTTTGACACCCCATCATGAAGGGGTAATGCCACCCTGGCAGGGGCCGAGGAAGAGAGGACATCAACAGGGAGTCCAAAGGCTCTTCCAACTCCTTGGCCTGGAGCCTCAGGTTAGATGCGACCCTCTTCAGTAGTTCCTAGTGCGCCTTAGCATCATCCTGAGGAACTGGGTGAGGGGACTCTGTGATGTCCTCATTGTTGCCAGACAAGGCTGATGCCAGTACTGCAGGAACCTCCACATCCATTGGTGGTCCAGCAGGCTGCTCCCCCGGGTCCTCCTGGACCTGTGGGGTCCCTCCCCTCAGAGGCCCAGGCACCGGAGGGGGTCGGGATGTCAAGGCCGCTGGCCTGTCTGAGGCTCCCAACACTGGGCAGTCTGGGAAAGTTGGGTGAACCCCCAGGGGTTCCATGGGTACCATGGTGCCAGTCTCTGTGCCTGGGGCCATGGGACAGGTTTCGGTGGTGATGATGTAAGCGGCACCACAGGCAACAGAGGCTGCCCCGCAGTTAGGGAGCCCTGCTCGATGCCAGAGCTATAGCCAGAGAGGTCGCTACAAGACGACCACGATCTGGTGGAGCGGTGGCTCTTATCTGACCAGTGCTGGTTGCTGCGCCCGGAGGCAGACCTGTCCAAGAGAGATGAACATTTTGGTCGGGGCCTCGGGAACTGATGGCGTTCAGTGGATTGGCGTTGGAAACCCGGTGATCTACGCCTTATGCTACCCTACCGGTACCAGGACATCGAGCGGGACATGGGAGCTGTCATGTGCCGAATGCTGGGAGGAATTCCCTGAACGCGGAGATCCCCATCTTGGAGACCGATGACAGCAGTCCAGTGACTTCAATCCCTCGATCAGTCCCGGGATCTGTACCGAGCTCTCGGCAACGCGAGGGGTCATTCTTGGTGCTCCTGCCAGAGGACACACTCCTCGGTGGGTCCGTGCCAGACTATCGGCGAGGTACACCTCGAATCCCGCTGTCTGTGACCAAGGTCTGGGGACAAAAGAGGGCTCCAACACACTGTCCCAGTTGCCAAGTTTTGACTGGTTCCATATGAAGACATAAATTGTCTCAATCTCAACCCAGACCAGGCTCAGAATTCAAAATTTGGTCCAGGTTCACAGACAAAGCCCAAATGAAACAAAACACTAGCCTGAACCTGCACTTTTCCTGAGGTTGGAAAACATTCCGTTACTTTTTCTGCAATATACTTGCATGTAATTGTGTCATTATAATCACTCATGGAAAAAATTATGTATTTGATTTTCTCTCTTAAATCTTGTTTGCATGGGACCAAGTTCAATGGAACTGTGTATTGTCAAGCAGTTATTAACTGGATTTTGGTTGTTAATTCTTTTAGACTTTGCAACAGGAAAACATCCCTATTGCAGACATTACTTAAACATGTGCTTTTCTTTAAGTATATGCTTAACTACTATTAAAATAAATGCCACATGATTAACTACTGTCCTGAATAGGAAAGGAATTAAGAATATATTCAAGTGCTTTCCTGAACTGCGGTCTTAATTGATAGAATACAACTTTTAATGCAATTGCTGTCTAGCCAGTTTAAAGAGCTGAATAATTGGACATAGCTGTGGAAACTAAAACTGACCAATCATTGCATTTGCTCCTCCTGCAAAAGGAAATTCTGCAGACTGACTAACTTTTGTAAAGGCTGATCAGAGAGGCAGGATAGTTCTGTGATTAGTGCACTCCATTGGGACTCAGTAGATTTGGGGTTTGATTCCTGGCTCTGCCAGACTTCCTGTGTGACTTTGGGCAGGTCACTTGGGCTCACTCTGCTTTAGTTCCCCCATCTGTAAAATGGGGATAATCAAAATACTTCCTTTCTCCCATACTTAGTCTGTTGTGCTTACATAGACTGTAAGCTATTCAAAACAGGGACTGTCTCTTACAATGTGTTTATACAGCACCTTGCAGATCTCATGTGTGGCTCCAGAAGTTACTAAAAACAAATTTAATTATAATAATTAAAGATGAATTTCCTTTAATCGGTTCTAAATATACAGCCTTTTGGTTTCAAGAAGGCAAGTGTAGGTGAAGAACAACATAAAATATAGTTTTCACCAACACTTTGAGAGCCATGTAATCCCCTTCTGCCACAAAATCCACAGAAGGGGATTTTGAACAAGCAAATCTCTGCAAAGGCTATTCTGTCTTGGGGACATGGCAAGGTGAGGGTCTGATATCTTGCTCTAACGTAAAATCAATCAGCTTTGCCTTTAACTTCAGCAATAGCTGGATGGGGCCCTCCATTTCAAGGACTCAAAGTTTCAGCAGGAAGTGTCCTAGTAAACCAATCCCAGCACAGACGTCACTGAGTTTTACCCTACAATCTGAATGTATTTAGGACAATTTTAGCTTGCAGAATAATTAAGGATAATTGCTTCAGGTTCAACATATTTCAGCATTTGACCAGCCCTTTGCCTGACTGAACTTTTAGCAACAACAACAGTTTTATACTATTATTTCTGGAACACAGCTGGATTTTTGCAAATGCATGAGGATAGGGCACTAAAAGCCTTCCCTTCTCCTGCTCCCCCATGGAGCCCACACAATCACATTCCTGCTGCTATGTATTTACCTACCTTTCTAGGCCTTTATATATGCTCTACTGAGCATAGGGACCATTCTCTTCTAGGACTTCTTGCTCTCAAGCCACCCTACTTAGGTCAAGATAGAACTTTTCCATAGAGCCATCCCTCCACTGCACAAGCCACTGGAACTAGAAATATGCGTGGGAGCATATGTTAAACCCTAAAAGGGATATAGCAGCATAATGCTTGAGCTGAGCGCACGTGCACAGTGTCTCCTGGTGGTCCCATTACGGTGGTGCAGCTCCCCACTGCCCATAGGGGCTGCAGCTAAAAGCCACTATCTAGTTCTTAATGCCCTCTTCCTTCCTTTCCTGGTTGCCAGATTTCCTATGCACCACATCCACTGGGGAAAGAATACTTTTTACACAGAAACTCAGAGCAATTTTTGCCACTGCTGAAATCTTTAAGGGATGTAGATGGCAATTAATCTACAGCTAGGAAGTAATTGCACCATAATGCAGTAATTGAGCAATTTGCAGCAGGAACAGAATTGATGAACTACTTAGCAACAATTTGTGTTCACCTTCTCTTGTATAACTAACCCAAATGCAAAGTGTGAGGGGAGAAAAAAATCTGAGCTAAATTCTTAAATTCTCTTTAGAGCAAATTTCAAATTAATCTGAAATATAACTACACAATACAATTTGCATAAGCACAGCGCTTTAGTAAATCTCATAATCTCTTCCCTCTCAATGGGTTGCTAATGTAGAATAAGTCATGGATTTGATGTAGTATATTTTGGTATTTGATCATAGGGAGGAGGAACAAGGGAGAGATTAAAAATGAATTTTAATTCCCAATTATACCTTACAATAAAATAACCCCAAATCATATAGCTAACCTTTCCTTACACTGGTGGCTACTAGATAATAAAGTTTTAGGATCAGCAGGTCTCTCCTTCAGCATATAAAGTTTCTTCATTGTCCTTTATTCCATTTATGCTACTCCTGTTGATAGAAGTTGGCATATGGCTCTCAGCACAATATAATTAAAGAGGCGATGCCTGGATCAGCAATCGATGAACTTGCTGATCCTGCAGGGAGCTGAGTGGCTCGCATCCCTCTGAAGTCAGTCACTGAATCAGGCCCTGTGTGAGAGCTGGATGCAGAACACACACTGAATGTGGGTCACATTAGCAAGCAATCTTCCCTTTCTCTTACTCTTCTCACTATCAGTTCATTAAAATGGACTGGACTGATTACGGCTGCTGCGGGCTCCCATTCAGCTAGAGGGACATTCTGCTTCCTTCTAGAGTTGATTGAAATTATTATTGTTTTTCCCTGTGGAAAAATATTTTTGGTAGAAATCCAAATACTAAAATATTCTGGAAAAAATCTAAATCATTTTGATTTGGCAATGCTACCTCAGTTCCTCGTGGGAGTTGCAATTTGGGTACTTCATGTTCTCATCTCCTCCAGGCTCCCAGGTTGGACTACATCTCCCAGGATGCACTATGGTCTGCCATAGCAGGGCATCATGAGAGTCCCTGGGTCTGGTGCACCATGGAACATGAAGTCTGGCTGAGGAGCCCAGCCTATAGAGAAGGGGACATGAGGAAAATGAACTACAACTCCCATGAGGCACCTTGGCAACATTGCTCAAATCCCAATATTTTGGGATTTGAGCCTTCATTTTTTTTCGGCAGAAAGCAGACACCTTTCATGAAAAAAAATTGTTTACATGAAAACCCAATTTTCCACTGAAATACAGTTTCAATGGAAATTTTTTTACTATCCCTACTATCCTTACTTTCAACATTATAAAAACCTTCCCATGTTTGGGTTTCTAAAACACCTTGAGAAACACATTCCTATGCTGTTTTAAAAGGGAGCATGAATCTAGAAATATCTAAACAACATGATTTCTAATTGCTCAAGAGACAGCTTAAACAGTTTGAACCTTTGCTGATTTCTATAACTGTAAGAGAAATAAAAATGAATTTGTGGACTCTTTTAAAGTAGGTAAACACAAGGCTGAATCCTCTGCTGGTATAAATTAGTACAGCTGCATTGACTTCAGTGGAGCTATGCCAATTAGTACTAGCTGAAGATTTCACCCTGAAAATCCTGTAGTGCTCTGCACAGAACTAAGGGTGTTAATTCTAATGTGTAGGTCACAATGCAACACAAGTAATTCTCTCTTTCAGAATTCCCCTACAGTTTCAATGGGAGAAGGTATTATTCTTTGCTTCCTAATTTAAACTGTTGGGCAGGTTTGCTGTACTGCGACTATAAATCGGCACAGGTTGCTCTGAGAGACTAAGGAACTTTAGGGTAGGATTACCATATTTTGAGTGTCCAAAAAGAGGACACTCCACGGGGCCCCAGCCCCGCCCCCAGCCCCGCCCACGCCCCACCCCAACTCCACCCCTTCCCCACAGTCCTTGCCCCAACTCCGCCCCCTCCCCTGCTTCCCGTGAACATTTGATTCGCGGGAAGCCTGAAGCAGGCAGCAGGTAAGCGGGGGCGGGGTGGGGGGAGGAGGCGCGGCCCAGTCTGGCTCCCCCGGCGTCTCCAGCCTGGCTCGGCTCGGGTCCTGGGGTATTGGCCCCGGGCCAGCCCCCGGCCGAGCACCCCCGGCCCGGGCCCAGCACCGCCGGCCCGGCCCCGGCCCGCCCAGCACTGCCAGCCCGGCCCAGCACCGCCGGCCCCCGGCCAAGCACCGCCGGCCCCGGCCCCCGGCCCAGCACCGCCGGCCCCCGGCCCAGCACCCCCAGCCCCGCATGTCTCGATTTTCCCGGACATGTTCGGCTTTTTGGGATTTCCCCCTGGACAGGGATTTGAGGCCCAAAAAGCCGGACATGTCCGAGAAAATCCGGACGTATGGTAACCCTACTTTAGGGAACTTTTTGATAAATATAGTCAGAGTTTCAAATCGATAATGAAACCAGTGTTTCCTACCAAAAGTGATAAATCATGAGTGAAACCCTCCCAAAAACATGCGAGTTTTTAAAAAAAGACAAAATTTTGGATTTTTTTAGATGCCTTCTGGTTTTTGAGCATTTGAGGTTCATGTTTCAAGTTTCCCTGAAAATATGAGGGCTAGGAACTTACTTGTTTTAAATGAAAGCTGCGATTTTCAAGTAACCACCAGATTCCAGCAGCTGGGACTTTAAGGAAACCACCCAAATAAAAATCACAAGAGCTATCAACACCGTGAAACTTGAACCTTGGTTTTCACAGAGCACTGGTTAAAGCCTTTTTTTGACTGATTTTTAACTAAATTCAAGTCTTAATGCAGATATAGTAAAAAATCTTTTCAGTTATTTACTATAATGAAATGTTGCTATATGTTGTTAAATTCTAAATATTGATATTTCAAATTTATCAATTTTTTTCTTTTTAACGCCCTGGCCCCTCCTCCTAAAAGGCATGTTTTCCAGTTGAAAATTAAGAATTTCTCAGTTGTTTTATGACATGGTGTCACTTTCATCACACTGTAATGAAATACAAAAACTTCATATTTCAGAATTCCATGTGGATTATAAATATTTTGCACCGCGTTAGTGGGTACCTGCTGTACTAGATATTTTCATCCTTCCTTCCACCCTCAGGAGGGCAAGCAAGCAAATAGGTGCCTCTGAGACACCAGAGAAAAAAGGTGGTGGAAAGTCCTCACCAGAATACTATACCAAGAACATAAAGAGAGATTTAAGAATATTCAGGCTTAAGGTGTGCAGTGGAGTGGGATGGAGTGATGGAAGCCGGACTGAGTCCCATGTCATGAAAAGTCTTTGCATTGAGAATGTGTCTGTGACAAGCTGAACAATGTACAAAGTCTTAAACATATCCCTTCCACTTCACTAGGATGACCCACCGTAGTCAGAACTATGCTTGGTAGTGTCTAAAGCAGTGGTGGGCAACCTGCGGCCCATCAGGGTAATCCGCTGGCGGGCTGCGAGACAGTTTGTCTACATTGACTGTCCGCAGGACCGGCTCTGGCTTTTTGGCCGCCCCAAGCAAAAAAAAAAAACGGTGCGGCCGGAGCGCGGGTGCAGGGGGACCGGCTGGGGGGGGGGGCCGGGGGAGAGAGCGGGTGGGAGAGAGGGAGAAGGGGGTGGCCAGGGCTACAGCAGGGGCGCTGCCACGCGGGCCCTCGCGCTGCGCCACCTCCTCCCGCTTGCTGCGAAGACTCCGCTTCGGTCGGCGGGGAGGGAAGGAAGAGGACTGCTGCAGGGCGCTCTGGTTCTCCGTGCCGCCGCCGCCCCCTACAGGGCAGCCGGAGTGGAACAAAACAAAAAAAAAAGCGGCCGTGCCGCCCTAGGATTGGGCAGAATGCTGCCTCGAACAATCTGCTGCCCCAAGCACCAGCTTGCTCAGCTGGTGCCTGGAGCCGGCCCTGACCGTCTGTAGGCACGGCTGCCTGCAGCTCCAAGTGGCTGTAGTTCGCCGTTCCTGGCCAGCATGTCCCTGTGGCCCGCGCCGCTTCCCAGAGCTCCCTTTGGTCGGGAATGGGAGCTGAGAGCTGCCGGTGGCGGTGCCTGCGGATGGTCAATGTAGACAAATTTCAGAGTAGCAGGCGTGTTAGTCTGTATCCGCAAAAAGAACAGGAGTACTTGTGGCACCTTAGAGCCTAACAAATTTATTAGAGCATAAGCTTTCGTGGACTACGTGTAGACAAACTGTTTTGCGGCCTGACAGCGGATTACCCTGACGGGCCACAGGTTGCCCACCACTGGTCTAAAGGATTACTAGTTATTGCAGAGGCCTGAAGAATGTTTCAAATCCTTTGACACAGCGAGAGGAAGGAAAGTAGTAAATAATAATAGGTTTGATTGGAGGGCTGTTAACCCATGCTTTTGACTTCAAAACAGTATAGAACAAGCAAACAAAGCCAGCTAAATTGCATCTTTTGTATTCTTGTTTAAAATCTTGGCCCCACAAGAACTTATAAAAATGATGGTTTTTTTCATCATATAAAGCCAGTATCTGTTAGGGGAATGCAATTTACAGCCGGGTCACATCTCAGTCTTATCCTTCTGCCACCGATGACATTTTGAAAGAAATTGTAAATGAAGCCTGGAAATCAAATAGCATCACTCTAATAAAGAGCTCCTTGTACTTTCCAGACTGCACTGAAACACTGGAATTGTCAATGGCTGTTTACTTATTTGCCAAATGATGTTGACAGAATAGTTCTATGTTCTGATAAATCCAGGGCACACCCTTGCTCATCCAATGAAATGCATGAGGGCACTATAAAAAGCTTTGCAGGCTCAGTGTGCAATAGAACTGGCCAAATACAACCTTAAGAAAAAAGATTGAAGCCAACCTATGAGATCTTGGCGGGATCATTTGTAATGATAGCTGGGCCCCCCATCGTGCAATCTGACTGGCATAAGTATCATTACTAGAGCTTAGTGAATAATAGATTTTTTGGTTTGCTGACACTTCTGAAAAAAATAAAATAAAATAAAATAAAATAGTTGCAGGTCGAACCAAAACCAAAACTTTTTCAGAATTTTCAATTAATTGAAAATTTTGTTTAAACATCATTTTGGTCTGAATTAAGCATTTTTTTTGAAGATTTCATAAAATCCAAAAAAATCATATTTTTTTTAAATTTCATTTTTTATCATTTTAAAAGATTTTATTTTACTTTTTACAAAATTACATTAAAGGAAATTTGAAACAAAAATTTGTTTTGAACTGAAAAATCTAAATGACATTTGGACATTTTTGGATTTCTTTTAACATGAGCAATTTAGCAAATCTGACAGAAATTTGTGAGAAAAGATGAGTGAAGTAACATCTTTCATTGGACCAGCTTCCATTGGTGAGAGAGACAAGTTTTCGAGCTTATGCAGCGCTCTTCTGCACATCTGGGAAACATACTCAGAGTGTCACTTTTCAATCTTGCTCAATCAGCACTTAAAATTTCATCCAGCATTAATCTGCACCATAGAATAAATAATCTGCCTTTAGTTATACCTCTACAACATGTTTTCTAACACAATACAGACAATACAATAGCAAACATGAGTAGTACATTGACAGAATCTGGCCCAATGTGAGAAAGATGTATTGACCTAATGGTGAATCATTCTTGATTTGTAGACCATTTGACTTACCACATTATATAATTAAACCCATTAAAATCAACTGAATGAAATCAGTGAATTATTTGTTCAGTAATGTATTACTCAGTGAGAGCAAAGATGGCAGAATTGGTACCTAAAAGAGTCAGAAAATGAATCTCCTAGTCATACTGGTGATCAATTATTCACATAAGTAATCCTATTGACTTCAACGGTACTACTTCAAGGAGTAAGGTATTAGTCAGTGGGATATCACAGTCTGGTCGTATGTAATTGCTATCCTTCTCAGATACCTATATTATAGCAATATCCTCTTTCTGTAGGATCCTTGCTGAAGATGCATTAATTAATTAACTTAACCAGCTATAGATTTCTTTAATCAGCTGCACTTTTGCCACAACTCAGCAGCAACTGTTTCACTGTGCTACTAGGGTGGCAATGGAATACCAATGAAGGCTGTTTGGAACGCATGCCAGAGACCAAGTGAATAGTTATGTAGGTTTCTAATGACACCTCCAGAACCTCTCAATGGAGATCCAAGTACAGCAGAGTTTGCCTTGCCTCAACAGCTTTCCTTACATTCTCTACGCTGACTCGCAGCTGAGCGACTTACACAAGCCATCACAAAGAAAAGACAGAACATTTCTGGGAGCTCATTTTCAAATATCAGATTTGAATTTTGCACTTGCGACTAACAAACAAATCCCAGGGCCATTTTAATTAAAGTACTGTGAGGACTGGCCTTAAGAATAAAGAGTGCAAACATAGGGCTCCTGTGGTCCTGCGCTGAGGTGAGAGAGAACAGGCCAGCCTATCCATTCCCTTTGGCAGCTGGAGTAGAAGCAGGGAAAGCACAGTCCCAAGTATCCTCCTCCAGTAATGATCTAGCATACATCACCTTACTTGATGGCCCAGGGAATAAGAGGGAAAAAGGCCATCTTTACTCACCAGGCTTTTCCTGTGACTCTGGTTGTGGTGGGCAGAGACAGGGCTACTCACCTATTATTCTCTGCAGCAAACAAGTGGTCAATAATCCGGGCCGGCTCCAGGCACCGGTGAAGGAAGCAGGCGCTGGGGGCGGCCAATGGAAAGGGGCGGCATGTTCGGGTCTTCGGCGGCAATTCGGCAGCGGGTCCCTCTCTTCCTCTTTGAGCTGCCGCCGAAGAGAAAGACAGGGAGCGAAGGACACGCCGCCGAATCGCCGCCGAAGAAGGAAGTGGCGCGATTGAGCGACCGCTGAAGTGCCGCCGATCGGCTTTATTTATTTATTTGTTTCTTCCGCTTCGCCGCTTGGGGTGGCAAAAAAGCTAGAGCCGGCCCTGTCAATAATAACACTGTAATTTTGGTTCCTGTCCTGAAAAACTGGATAGTCACTGAGTCAGAAAGTAATTCTTGCATCTATGAAAGCAGATTTTTTATGGAAGCATCCTATAGAATTTAAAAGGGATTAAACTGAGAGGGTGCTATAAAAATATCATGGGAGTCTACAGACATTATACAATTTAATATCCAAAAAATATCCTTTCACTAGGTTTTTAGAATAATTCTAGAACAGGGCTATAATTATCTGTCTAATCCTATAGGATAGCTCAAAGCAATGTATACAAAGATTATCCGTTTCTATTAAATTTTGCAGGAAATGTACCTAAGGCTAGCATTCAGTCTCTTTGGGCTGGAAGGCTTTTGAATAATCCATTTGAATTTATCCTACTGAGAGTGACAGAAGGGGCTTCAATACTGATGTCAGCATAATGGGTGACCACAGCAAATTTTATTAGTCTCTGTGCATATCCTTGTTTTTAAAGGAGCTCCAGAACACAAGTAAACACAATCTAAACTTGCAGGGGATCCAAGATCCAACACAACTTCATAGAGGATAAATAAATAGCCTGAGTTGGCATATACCACACAGGGAAAAAGAAAAATCATGTTCATAATGAGATCCTGATCCTGTGATTTCATTCCAAGTATTTCATGATTCATTTGAACAACTCTGCTATCTTCTGCTCTTGTAGCAGCTTAAGTTCCATACACTCATCGTATAAATTTCTGGTCTGCTTCTTAAACATAAACGTTCTGGGGAATATTTAGGGCTGCATTTGAAAAGTAGATCTATTTCTTGAACATGAGCAAGCACATAGGTCATGTAGCGACATGTTCATTCAAAGTCATAACCAATCGAGGGATCATCTAATAAGGTTGGGTGGTTCATTTTACATTCACCTGTATAGAGTGAATTTTTTGAAGCTCATTTCCCTCCTGTTTTATGTTTCTTCAAAACCCTTATGATTTCCAACTTGAGACAGAATCCTCCATGTATTTCATGTGTCAAATGCTGGGCAATAACATGAGAGGACTACATTTGTGTTAAAGTAAACTGGCTCTAACTGGTCACCGAGCAGCTCCAACTGTGAACCCAGACTGACATAACATCTCCTCCAAAATCTTCCCTCTTGCAATCCATGATCATCCCTCCAGGTTCCATGGAGGTTGTGAAACCAGTGGCAAGTCACAGGGAGGGCAGGTAAAAGAGCTACTTGAGGGTTGTAAAATGGGATGGGGCTATGGCAGTGTTGTAGTAGAACTGGGTGAATAACCAATTAATTGGTTTACTGGCTATTTTGAAAAGTTAAATAAAATTTATTTTGATTTTGTGAATTTGTTAACTTTTTTGAATTATTGTAATGAAATTAATGGAAATGTCAAAATGAAGTCATTTTGAACTGAAAAATCAAAATGTAGTTTAGGAAATGCCAAAATACTGTGTTTTGATTTTTAGGGAATTTTTTAGGTTTTTATTTCCTATGAAGTCAAAGAGTTCAATGAAGTCAATATGAACTCACAAAACATTTCAGCGATACTGAATATGCATTTTTCAAGAGGAAATCATTTAGTCAGAAAAATTTGCCCAGCTGTAGTTGGGAGGCAGAATGGGCAGTGCAGGGAACTTCACAGAACTCTAAAATGGGTGGCATTTGGCTTGGCGGGTGGGAGAAGGTTCACATTCATTCTAGTTGTTCCTGCACCCCTAACCACCTCCAAATTCAAACATCTGTTGAAAAAGATGCTTGAGCTTTGGCCTACGTTTCTGAGACACCTGGCCAGGAAGCCATGTAGTGGCAAGAGAAAGACACTGGGGCACATGCTCCCTCTCTGAATTTCCCCATGAAAAGCAAGCACCTTCTTTGCCTCACAACCAGTATTTTATAATTCCATTAGCCTTAGAAGCTACTGTGTATGCTTTGGTCTGTTTATATATTTGTGTTTTATGCCCAACTGGGTTCCATAGAGATTTCTTGCAACATTATCTATTGAAATGTCTTGCAATCTTTTTACTTACTCATCCAGACATCCTTCTGTGAGCGGAGGGAGGCAGTGAAAGGTGGGAGGGGACCACAAGCCTGGGGCAAACATATATAAGAAATAACAACTCCTCAGTTAAGTGCAAACAGTGCTCACATTGCCGCAGAGTACAGCACGCCTATGTGCTCCTGAATCATAAAACTGCCAAGTTATTAACTGTTTCACCGAAAAATGTGGTCTAGAAACTTGAGAAGTAAAGCTTGCAATCTGTCCACGTAACCAGTGCTAATTTGCAGACCAGGTTTGGCAATCAGGAGAAAGCCTCAGAATGATTGTCTGCAATTTAATCCTATAGTATGAACTCTATTTATTTATTTATTTATTTATTTAATCTGTTATGAGTCTGAGGATCCCAAAAGCCTCCTCTTGAGAGTATTTCTCTCTACCAAGACATCCCTCTAAAAAAGCCTCGTTTTACCACTTTTAGTGCCAGTGCGGTTGCAATCTTGTGGGTCAGATGAGACATAGGGATGTCAAGCATATAAATGAATAAAATATGAATTCCATGACACGAGACGAAATAACACATTGCAGTTTCCAAAAGCAGTATAAACCCACTGACACTAAACCCACCCTCTCAATTCTGAGAAGTGGACTGATTTTACAAATGGACTTCTGCCTACACTGGTTAGGTATATCCAAATGGAGGGAACTAGGTAATCTGTAGCTGAATGTGCCTGATATGGGCTGACTTTTTATTGCTTCGAATGGCAGCACAGAAGGTGGAGGAATCCTAGAGGACCAACAGCAAAAGAATTAATAGGATGGATAATCCAAGGGGTTCTGAGTTTAAGCAATTCCATTTAAGTTAACCATTTCAACAGACCTTGAATCAGTCTCTGCATGGGAACTGCTTTCAAGGATATAGAATCATAGAATATCAGGATTGAAAGGGACCTCAGGAGGTCATCTAGTGATATATATGCTATTCAAGTCAGAATCAGTCATACTACTAAATTATTGCTGCAGATATCCATATTTAAGTATCATTATTATTTTTAATTACTTATCATTTATATTGCCATAATGCCAAATGACCTATGCAAGATTAAGGCCCCACTGGTCACACCTAAGAATTATACTAACATACACAAAGACAGCCCCTGTGAGGAGGAACTGAGTAATAAAGCTACTGGTCCAGATTATGAGTAACATATTCTGAGGAAGAAAGGTAGAAAGGGTCAGATTTATGAAGGTATTTTGGTGCCTAAATATGCAGATGATGGAATTTACAAGAGTGCCTAAGTGAGTTAGGTGCCTAACTCCCATGACTTTCAAGGAAGCACTTTTATTCTTCTGAAGTATTTGATACTGGTTGCTGATGAAGACAGTATACTAGACTAGATTAACCCCGGGTCTAATCCAGTATGGCATTTCCTATGTTCTTATAGTTCTCTCCCTTTGAAATTTGAAAAGGACCTAAATGATTTCGGAGCCCAAGTCCCTTTGACTTTCATGGAGAGTTAAGCTCCTTAGAGGCTAAGCTACTTTTAAATATAGGACTTGGTCTCCTAAATTATTTTAGTACTCTGGGAAATTTTTCTCTATATCTTAATTTGACTGGTAGGTAAACAGATACATGAAGTAGTTAAATGAGCTGCTCAAAGTCACATAGCAAGTCAGTGGCAGAGAAGGCAATAAAACCCAGAAGTCCTGAGTCACAACCCTTCTGGTCTAACCATTGGACAACATTGTTCCTAGGACCGAAACATTATTAATAGCTTTCAGCCTGAGGAGACACTGAACTAAAAATGAAGGGTCACAGAGCAAGAGAGAGGAGATGAATATTTTATCACCAGCAAGCTGCATCTACAGGGGATAAGATACCCACAGACCAGCTAACTCAGCAAATATGACATCTACTGAAATAGCATTTCCAGTGTTGTAATGTCAGTTCTAGAACTATTATCTTCTGAAAGTGACCATGACCCAAATTATACATAAAAGCAGCACTGCTCAGAAGCAGATAGAGATGAAGGTATCAAAATATTCCAGACACCTCCCAAGACCTATTACATGCCATCTGGAAGCTGTTTGTTTAAAATTTTGTATATCTCCTACAAAAGCAAAATAATTCCTTTTTAAAAATTGTTATTCTCTTAAACTCTTTAACCTCTGTTTGCAACTGTAAAAAATGTTAACTCTCTTCTCTCTTTGAGCAGGAAACACTGGGGAACATTCTATCAGCATTTGCAATTCAAAGAGCACTAGATTTCACTTGACATTCTCTTGAGACAGAGGAATATGGTCATATTACCCAGGCAAATCAAATACAGCTGAAACAGTTGTTGCATTAACCCTCAGAGCAAATAAAATCCCATTCTCCAACAAAGGACTCTGTATTTCTCTGACCCAGTCTAATTCCCTAGAACTTTTCCTTGTGTGTTCATAAAAGTTATGAGATACATGCATTGGCTTCCAGTTTTTAGTATGAATAATAACAGTTATTGACAGAGTTTGGTGAAATATTTATTATGAAAAATTTCTTTGACAAAATGTCCCTGGTTTTGAGTTTGCAAAAAAAATGAGTGAAATAGCTGCATTTTTGCAAATTTTTTCACATTAATTAAAAAATAGAGAGAATTGCATAGATTTTTTCAATATTAGCATGACTGGAAGTTTTCATATATTTCAAAATATCATCGGAAATTGGTATTCAGAAGGATGCATAATATGGTAGAAAGATGGCTATGTTTGTGGTTTCATGCAGCACAGACAGACCTTCGTACAGTGCTTTAGCTGAAAAGGTAAATTATTCAGTCATTTGCATGGCCACATAATCACATTATACCTGGAGGCCTGGACAGAATAGTCTTGAGCACTATTCCAATGAAGCATAAAATCAATGCAAGTATCCTGGGTCATTCACGGGAGGTTTAGAACTTTAAGGAGGCCTGAAACGTGGAGCCTGTGAGATTACAAGGTCTGCATTCTATGTCAGTAAAACTTAAAATTCAGGCCTCAATTCAGGAAAGCACTTAAGTGCATACTTACAAATAATCTCATGCTTAAGTGCTTTCCTGATTATGAAAAAAGCAACAGAGGGTCATCTTGCATCTGATGAAGTGGGCATTCACCCACGAAAGCTTATGCTCCAATACTTCTGTTAGTCTTAAAGGTGCCACAGGACCCTCTGTTGCTTTTTACAGATTCAGACTAACATGGCTACCCCTCTGATACCTGATTATGAAGGCTTTCCTGGAATCAAGGACTCAGTGACCACCTCAGATATGGTTCTGCTCTTGAGTGATACACAACTGTAACACCCACTTTTTCCTTTCCCCCTCCCCTGTGCCACAAACCCTCTCCCAAGAACCACACTTAAAGCTTAATGGAAAACACAGTTCCTAACATTGGTGGGCAGCCACACTGAGAAGCTTAGATCAAAAGTATAGGCTTTACCAGCATAGCTGGTGGAATTTTGAACTCTCATGAGCATCACTGACAAAACAAGGCACTCACAAAAGTTACAGGGTTAAGCTGCTCTTTCATATTTTTGGCTGTGAGAGAAATACAAAATCCCACTGTAAAAAAATAAATAAAACCTCGGGAAATACCCAGACACTCTTGCCCCCCCCCAATAAAATGGTTATTAAAGAGTTTAAACAAATTAATGTTGTTAAGAATAATTTAAGACAAGATTAATGCTGTTTCCAACACCATCTTTTATACCCCCACTTCCCCTCTCACCTGCACCTCGAGCCAAGATCCCTTACCTCATCCACTCCACCCAGTCTACATTTCCAAAAGGACCCACAGACTATGATTATCTCTACATACTGCATTTTTATATATCCATTTGCAATGGCAGCAGCAGTAGTTATTTTGCTGAATAGTTACCTAGCCTGCAGACCCTAGAAGGGTTACAAGACTCATTCATTGGGCAATGAGCCCAAAAAGTAAAACTGCAAATAACAGTTTACAGCATATTCTGTCTGCATCTAATATTTTGAAGTATGGTTATGCATGGAAAAGTGAATCTGTAAAAGGAGATTCGGGGTTTCCATATTTATTGCCTCCCATTGATTTTCAGTTCAATGTTTGAGTAATTTTGCTTCATCTCCTACGTTTTAAAAATGTGCTTTTCTACCTGCTAGTCCAAATTCACTCTGTTACCTGAAAGTGCAATTTAGGATCATTGCCAGTGCTTAAGACATTATGCCATTTTATGCCCACATATGCAGGATGAGGGGGAAAGAAAATGTGAAAGGAAAATGTGTTCGAGATTTAGGCAAAGGTTATACAAAGTAGAGTCTTGAAAGTAAGTTTAAACTTGATGCTCAGTGCAATAGGGGGCCAGTGAAATGACAAAAGAGGGGTGAGAGGGAAGGGATCCAGAACATGGTCTAAAGTGACAAATGAGAAAGATCCTTTTGGTGGCAACATTCAGGATAAACTGACAGGGAGGGGAGCACAAGGTTAATATCAAAGAGCTGGGAGGAGAAGATTGCAGTAGTTTAGACCTGTTACAGGGAGTCACCAAAAGCATTGGAGAGGGTTTGATGGTGTAGGAGAAATCAGTTGACAGCTCAGTCCAATTTCTACTGGTCAATTTTCTACTTCATAGTTAGCACTTTTAGTTGAGGCCAAGACAGGAAAGAG
This sequence comes from Chrysemys picta bellii, assembly GCF_011386835.1. NCBI lineage: Eukaryota > Metazoa > Chordata > Testudines > Emydidae > Chrysemys > Chrysemys picta. The sequence goes on from NC_088796.1 coordinate 116,072,998, forward strand.
CATGAAAGTTGAAATAGCCTATAACCTCTTGAGGCAATAAGTAGAGGTGGGAGTAGAGGCAAATTCAGAGGGTGATGGTGTAGAAGCTAACAAGGCCACTGCTTGTTCTCTAGGTGTGCACCGTGTGTGTGTGTGTGTGTGTGTGTGTGTGTGTGTGTGTGTGTGTGTGTGTGTAGAACTTCATTTTACAAGTGAGTCAAACTATAAGCTCCACATTCCCATAAAATCATCAAAAGTCACAGATAAATATTGTTTTAAAAAAATCAGCCTTTTCCCTTTTTAAGTTTCATAATATAAAACAAATTCTGCAAAAACAGCTGCTCCTTCCTTGAATTGTTTTGTTTCAAACAGGCCTAGACTTCTTATTAAATTAAAGAGAAGGGAACTGCAGTGAACCCTTCACAAACAACCAGATATAACTTGTGTGGCTCATTCCACTGTATGGGAGCTTTTCGACCAACCCTAAGATGTACATGGGTTATCCTCTTCCTTCTTTGATCAAAATAAAATGCTCCCAGTGCATTGAATAAAAGCTGCCACTTAATGAAAAGAAGAACAGGAGTACTTGTGGCACCTTAGAGACTAACAAATTTATTAGAGCATAAGCTTTCATGGACTACAGCCCACTTTAGGTACCACAAGTACTCCTGTTCTTCTTTTTGCGGATACAGACTAACACGGCTGCTACTCTGAAACCTGTCACTTAATGAAACTTACTTTAAAATATATTTGAAAATGTACATGGGGATAAAGGGGAAATGTTTGCTAAATGTACAGAAAAACAGTCCCCTCAACTCTGTTTCAATGCCAGCCATGGCTGTTCTGCTGGGCCAGCCAGAAATATTGACTCTTAAAAGATTTGCTTATCACCATGGTTGATAAGCAAGTTGGAAGCGGGAGAGAGGGATACCCAACAAACCCAAACCCGTTTTTCCAGAGAGCTATTTTTGAAAAGGTGATGAATGACATTCTGTCAAGCTCAAGGTTTTCATAGTAAAACTGTCTAACATGGTTTATATAGGGTTTGATAGATAGCCCACATCACACATTAGAAAGGGGTAATGCATCTTACCACTCTTGATTAATGTTTCTTTGGTTTGCTCAGTCTCTCAGTGAATGGGAGGGGAGGGCTACAGAGAAAATGTGAAATGTTTCCTGTCGGGGTTGCTCAGGAGATCTGACTATTAACATGCTGAACAGATTAGGAATTTTCCCCTTTGTGCAAAGAATCCTCAGGTGCCCACTCTGCAAAAGGCAGTATCATAAGGATAAGCCCCAATACAAGTCATTTAGGGAAAGCTTGTGCCTGATTGATATGTGGATATGTAAGTGGGGAGGAGAGGGAATCTATCTATATTAGGTACTTGCATGGCCCCCATTACCACAATATCTGAACACCTCAACATTTTTAATGTTTTTATCCTCACATCTCCTCTGTGAGGTAGGGCGGTGCTATTGCCCCATTTTACAGATGAGGAACTGAGGCAGAGAGAGGATAAGTGACTTGCCCCAAATCACACAGGAAGTCTGCAATGGAGCAGAGAGTTGAGCCTGGGTCCCTGGAGTCCTAGGCTACTGCTCTAACCTCTGGACCACCCTTCCTCTCTTAGCCCTGGTCTACACTACGAGTTTAGGTTGAATTTAGCCACATTAGATCGATTTAACCCTACACCCGTCCACACGATGAAGCCATTTTTGTTGACTTAAAGGGCCCTTAAAATTGATTTCTGTACTCCTCCCCATTCTAGGGGGTACCCCTACAACTCCCCCACCCCTGTGCTTCCCTCCTCCCCCAACCCTCCCGGGCTACCTTGGCAGTTATCCCCCCATTTGTGTGACGAATTAATAAAGAATGCATGAATTTGAAACAACAATGACTTTATTGCTTCTGCAAGCAGAGCTCAAAGCGGGGAGGGGAGGGCGGTTGGCTTACAGGGAAGTAGAGTGAACCAAGGGGCGGGTTTTCATCAAAGAGAAACAAACAGAACTGTCACACCGTAGCCTGGCCAGTCATGAAACTGGTTTTCAAAGCTTCTCTGATGCGCTCTTCGAACCACCCTGGTGTCTGGCTGCACATAATCAGCAGCCAGGCGATTTGCCTCAACCTCCCACCCTGCCATAAATGTCTCCCCTTTACTCTCACAGATATTGTGGCGCACACAGCAAGCAGTATTAACGATGGGAATATTGGTTTCGCTGAGGTCTAACCGAGTCAGTAAACTGCACCAGGGAGCTTTTAAATGTCCAAAGGCACATTCTACCACCATTCTGCACTTGCTCAGCCTGTAGTTGAACTGCTCCTTACTACTGTCCAGGCTTCATGAGCCATGGGAGCAAGGGGTAGGCACGACCACGCACGACTGGGAGAGCAGCCTGAGGCAGAAGCCTCTAGCTGGCATGATATTCCAGGCAGGACTGAATCTCCATTAGATGAAACTTAAAGAAGAGAATGACCTGGAGTCATTCCCATTTTTATCCAGGCGCCCCTGACCAAACTCACCGAGGCCAGCCAGGAGCACCCATGTCTGCCCAGGCACCCCCGACCAACCTAACTAAGGTTGGCCAGGAGCACCCATGGGATGACGATGACGGTTAGCAGTCGTATTGCACCATTTGCCGTCTGCAAGGCAAGGCAAGGGGATGCTGCTGTGTAGCACTGCAGTACCGCATCTGCCAGCAGCACTCAGGAGACATATGGTGACAGTGAGCTGAGAGGGCTCCATGCTTGCCGTGGTATGTCGTCTGCATGGGCAACCCAGGAAAAAGGCAAGAAACGATTTTTTGCCATTGCTTTCATGGAGGGAAGGGGGCCTGACGCCATGTACCCAGAACCACCCGCGACAATGTTTTTGCCCCATCAGGCATTGGGAGCTCAACCCAGAATTCCAATGGGCAACGGAGGTGGCGGGAACTGTGGGATAGCTACCACAGTGCAATGCTCCGAAAGTCGATGCTAGTCTCGGTACTGTGGACGCACACCGCCGACTTACTGCGCTTAGTGGGGACACACACAATTAACTGTATCAAATTGATTTCTAAAAAATTAACTTCTATTAAATCAACCTAATTTTGTAGTGTAGATACTGTGGTCCCTTGCTTGCCCCATATAAGGCAAACCTGAACTGCAACCCCCTAGAGAAGTCAGAGACTATTCCTTCTGTAATCAGTGCCTTAAAGGGGGCAGGGAAGACATAGATCCCCATCCCCATCCACACATCTATCTCCACACTAGCCAGCAGAGTTGTCTGACCATGTGAGGGTTAATGAGCTGCATTCAAAAAGGAAAAGCACCATTGACTGTAGGTTTAGTTTTGGAATCCTGCTGCCAGATGTTTTTTGTTGTTGTTAGATATTCATGGCTTGCTGCTGTGTATTGCTTTGCTTCATCTGTCTCCTCCAAGAATAAAATGGTTGCTTTTTGTTAACTATACGGCTGAGTCACAAACTTTATTTATGCAGTCACTTGGCTCCTTACATGAAAGTTTGTTTCTTTATCAAATATCCTGTTTTCCCTTCCAAGTTTACTTATGCAAGTAGAGAAAGGAACCAACATTCTGCTTTGAGAGATTTCAGAGTGGTAACCCTGTTAGTCTGTATCAGCAAAAAGAATGAGGACTACTTGTGGCACCTTAGAGACTAACAAAATTATTTGGGCATAAGCTTTTATGGGCTAAAACCCACTTCATCAGATGCATGCAGTGGAAAATACAGTAGGAATATATATGTGTGTGTCTCTGTGTGTATATATTTAAAATTAGCATGGGGAAATAGTTTTTAGTTTGTGTAATGGCCCATCCACTCCCAGTCTTTATTCAAGCTTAATTTAATGGTGTCCAGTTTGCAAATTAATTCCAATTCTGCAGTTTCTGGTTGGAGTCTGTTTTTGAAGTTTTTTTGTTAAAGAATTGTGACTTTTAGGTCTGTAATTGAGTGTCCAGGGAGGTTGAAGCATTCTCCGACTGGTTTTTGAATGTTATAATTCTTGACGTCTGATTTGTGTCCATTTATTCTTTTGTGTAGAGACTGTCTGGTTTGGCCAATGTACATGGCAGAGGGGCATTGCTGGCACATGATGTGCAGGTGAACAAGCCCCTGATGGTGTGGCTGATGTGATTAGGTGCTATGATGGTGTTCCTTGAATAGATATGTGGACAGTGTGGGCAACGGGCTTTTTTGCAAAAATAGGTTCCTGGGTTAGTGTTTTTGTTGTGTGGTGTGGGGTTGCTGGTGAGTATTTGCTTCAGGTTGGGGAGTTGTCTGTAAGAGAGGCATTCAATATTCCCATTGAATTCTGTGGGAGATGCATTATTAGGGCAGGTTTGATCCAAGGTGGTGGTTTTGTGTGTCGATTTGGAAGAAAAAAAATCCTTCAACATGGTCTCCTTTATTCCCCCTCCACTCTTATTATATCAATATTCCAGAGGCTTTTGCCAATTTGACTTTGAATAGATATAATTTATGCACACATGGATATAAATCATTACAATTGTCTCACTTAATTATTTTTTAATATCCACATGACCAGGAGTGGAGGTTTACTTTGTATTTTTTTTTTAAATGTAATGAAGGCAGGTGGCAATGCAGGAATATGAATTAAGCAGATTTTCTAAATATTTATGTAGTCAGGTTAATGAGATAAGATATAGGGCTACATTATGGCCCTTACTGCCTGAGGTGTGATGCAGAGTGAGATGCAAGGTGAGCAAAATCAAGCCACAATGGAAGATCCCAGGGAGGAATTCTGGCTAACTGTCAGCTCTGCCCCCCATTTGATGTGTTCAGTGTACTACTCCAACTGCATCCAGTCACTGCACCATATTCATAGTTACCTCATCTCTCCTTGCCTCCAGCAATTGTGCTTGGCTTCAGCGTCAAGGTGCACAATTATGAGGGAAGCTCTTCCAGTCCTCTGTCCCTCTAGTGCATTCACATGCGTCTGGGCACAATCTAACAAGCAAGAGACACAGACTGAGATTCCCACATGGCTGCCTACCACACTTCTTAGAGTATGCACGATGTGCCTCAGGTGGATATTAAAGAGATATGAAAGACAGCACAGGTGGGATCACTGGGTGAGTTCAGACTTAGCCCTTATGTTACTCTTGTTCTACAAGCAACACTCTCATTGACCTCAATGGAAATCCTGGGATGGCAGTGGGAGTAACATGCACTGAGAGCAGAATTTGGCCTAAACCCAGATTTACAAAGTCATTTAAGTCACCTAAAGATTCAGACAGGCTCCTAGTGAGATTTTCAACAGTGTTTAACTCCTTAAGTGCTTTTGTATCCTACTAGGTGCCTATCTATGTTTTTAAGATCCAAATAATTCTGGAAATCTGGTCCCTAGTCTTCTTCTATTGTTTGTCTTTTTTTAAGGAAAGTGGGGTTAATTTCAAAACACTTCTCTCTGTTGTGTCACAAATCTGGGGTGAAATATTTTGAGTGAAATCCTGGTCCCATTAAAGTCCATGAGAGTTTTGCCATTAACTTCAATGGGGCCAAAATTTCACCCTTTGTATTCATTATACACAAAAAGCTAATTAAAAGAATATTACTAAGGTTGCACTATCAAGCACTTAAAAAAGTTAGGAAATGCTAGAATTAAGATTACCAGTGCAACCTTAATTCACCCTCTTTATGCACATCTATTTTGATACAGTCTTTAATTGCACGATCACCTACTGTTTTTTCAACAGGAACTCTGACTCATTCAGTGGACAGGATGGACCTGCTCTGGGAATGACTCAAGGTTGTGTAGTGCAGGAGGTGGTTGTCTATAGGATGCCTGCCTCATTTGTTGCCGAAATTGAAAAGATTGAGACGGAGAACAGGTTTTGTGTATGTGTAATTTCCTAGCTTTTTAAAAAAGTGAACTGGAAAAAACAAACAAAAAACAGCAGTTCCATTATCTGGCATCAGATTGACACCCACCATGGTTCGTCAGCCGGTTTGAAACAACTTAGATCCACAGCCCAGACTGCTACCACTTGAACTAATGGAGTAACTGGTAGAAAGTGCTTTATAAACTGATATACAAACTATACAGAGAGATCATTTTCATCATGGTTTGAAATGCAGGTATCAGCAGGGGGAAATGCAGCATTGTTTAATGAGGCTCACGTCAACACTGCACAACAGTTTAGGACAGAATGTGAAAAATGCTGTATCCAATTGAAACTGCATCCAGAACTGAAACTGCATCCAACTGGATCAGGCACTTCCTAACTTTTGAGTGCTTGACTGTGCAAGCTGAATATTCTTTTAATACAGTTTTTCCTGTGTGACAAGCCCCGAGACACTTTTTTTTATTCCTGTTTTTTTTTCTTTCCTATAACAGATACATTTAAACTTTGCAGAAGAAAATGTGGGCTGTATCACTCCAAAGTATTGATATCTGCCAACATTTGCAGATTTGCTGTCAATATAGTGTTGTATCTGATCTCCTTCATGTGTGTTTGTGTGCTCCCATGCCCACATGCACACCCTATAAGTATAATGTATATGGCAACAGATGTGTTAACTATTTAACTAATTGCAATTTTGTTTCTAACAAGAAGGGAAACAAACTTCTCATGCCTGCTGTGGGTTTTTCTAAATATTATTGTTCCGAGTACATTTCCTTTTAGAAAAAATGAAGGATTTTCAAAGAAGCCTCAAGGAGCAAAGTGTCCAGGCCCCAGTGGAATTTCAGTGGGAGTTGGACCCAACTCTCTAGGTCTTGACTAAACAAGGACAAAAGGGGCATTTTCTAAATGTGTTAGCTAACACGCTTGAGCAATTTAAAAATCTAGTGCGGAGAGGTTACTTTTCTTTTTAATATCTAAGAGTTGGCAGCATTCACCGGCACAAGTGTTAAAATACAACTTGCCTTGTTCACACTAGGGTTTTTAGGATGGAATTTTCAAAAGTGCCTTAGAAGCACAAAACCCACTTGAAGTCAACGGGATTTGTGTCCATAAGTCACTTAGGCACTTTTTACCATCCTACCTCCCATGTTTGGTAAAAATGTCTTAGCCAACACATATCAAAAATGCACCTTCTATCCTAGTGAAGACAAGCCCTTACACTTTGAAAATCCCAGGCTAAAGCTTTAGTTTGAAATGTCAAAAAGTACTCCGCACTGGCCAAATTCTGTGCCAATAGTAACTAGTCAATAGTAAAGCTCCTATTGATTTCAGTAGGAGTAAGCTTACCCCAATGCTGAGTGTTTTTGTTAATATCACCATTAAGGTACATGGCCTCTGAATTTTACCTAATAATAAAATAAAAGAATGTCTAGATCTGATTCAGTAACTATGTTGTTAAAAGTTAATTATTTTTATTGCTCAGTGCTATTGACTAGTAATCCCATTTAAAATTCCACATTGTTACAAAGGCAGAATCTATCAAGCTGTGAACAGTAAAAGCAGCCAATATAGTTAAAGAGAAGCCAACTAGATATTTTATTTGTAGGCAGCACATGTGAACAGTCTGATGTTTTTGCACTGACAGTGCCCATGGAGAAGACTAGAAACCCACAGAGCGCCCAGGGCAGGTAGAGGAGCATCTTGGAATACCCTCGTTACATAGAGAAAAAGACAAAAGCAAGTCAATAATTATCTTTGGATGCTGGCAACTCTCATATTAAAGAAGAAGCAAAGACCAATTTATCAGCTCTCCAGACTACTAACCAGAACAAAGACACTATTGACATGCAAGTGCATATTTGCAATTTCTTTATGATGAAACATACACCAGGGTTTTATATGGAGATATAGAAGAACTAGATATTCAAAGCATTGCACCATCCTATGTATGGCTCCCCCATCATCTTCTTTATTATTTGTATTATGCTAGCTCCTAGAAGCCCCAGATGCGATTGGGGCCCCCATTATGCTAGGTGCTGTATAAACAGAGTAAGAAATAGAATAATAGAATATCAGGGTTGGAAGGGACCTCAGGAGGTCATCTAGTCCAACCCCCTGCTCAAAGCAGGACCAAGCCCCAGAGAGATTTTTGCCCCAGATCTCTAAATGGCCCCCTCAAGGATTGAACTCACAACCCTGGGTTAAATAGTTCCTGCCCTAAAAAATTACAACATAAATAGAAAAGACAGACAATGGATGGGAGAGGAAACAGATAGGTGAAGTGACTTGCTAAGGTCATTAAGTAGATGAGTGGCAGAGCTGACATTAGAATCCAGATCTCCTGAGTCCTGAGAGACCTTCTTCACTATGCTACACTGCTTCCTCCACAGTCTGGTCTTCGATAATCCTTCTTCTTATAGCCTAGTTATGGATGCCCACTCCTGTGCAGGATGATGTTTAGTATGTGGTACACCATTGGATTGTTAGATGAAGGAATTGGTGAAGTCATGGTTGCATAACCACATAGAGGTAAGACTTAATTGGGAAGTGGAGAGGCCAGTCCCAGACAAGAGAACGAGAACTGAGTAATTTACAGTGAATAATATATGCAATTAAATTAGCTTATGTGTCTGGTTGCAGAATTCTGGCAGCAGATTTTTTTCAATGTTTCTGAAGTTGCTATTGAAAAATACTCAGATATTTGGCTACTCTGTGAATGCTATTCACTATGGCCTCAGTTCTGGAAAACATTTAAGCATGTGCTTAAGCCACTGCAACTCACACTAAGCACGTGCTTAAGTCTCATTGATTCTTATATGATACAACAAAAGTTATTAATAGCGCAGATGCACCCTGATTCAGGAAAGCATCAGAAAGCATTCTTAACTTTAAGCACATCCTTAAGCATTACTGCACAAACACATTTCCCCTGTAGTTAATGGCAGAGAATCAAAACCACTTTTATAACCATGTTAAACAAAAGGCAGTTCTGGTCCTTCCCCTTAAAAAGAAAAAATAATGTGCTTATGGAGATGGAAATAAGCTGGCTAAAAATTATTAATGAAATATTTGTGGATTATTTATTTATTCATTCATTTGGCATTATTCACCCAACTCTGAAGAGAACACAGATGCATGAACTGATTGATAGACTTGTGGCAAATGAATCAGCTCTGAGCCAGAGGGAACAAAAGAGTAGCTGGGATCAGTTGTATATGGGAATTTTTGATTTTAATTGGGAAGAAATAACAGGAAGACTTGTTTCACATGTAAGGCCTGTTTTCAGCTTTACCTGAAATGATAAAAGCCTCCATTTTGGAGCTCACAGATACAGAGTTAATAGGGCTTTTGCGAAGAGTAGCATTCTCCAGAAACATTTTTCAGAGGCATTTTACTTCACAGGGGTTTTGTCTACAGAGGCATTGTTCTTCCCCAGAGGCTGATTGGCTTAGTAAAAGCATTGAGTTACAATATAATAGTTTTGATTGTTTTAAAGATATATCCTATGATGTGGGGCACATTTTTGCATGAAATAAACTCTACAGCACAGAACAGTCATATTTTCAGGACTGCCAAATTTAACCTCCCCGCAGGGCTTAACCAGGTTTCTAACTAGCTAAATGTGATCTATATACTTAACTTCCCAGAGTTTGGTGCGGCCAGTTATAGAACTATGAGCCACTCAAAGCAGCCATATCTAATTTGTGTTCAGATTCCACCCTCCCGCCCATCACATTTTAAGTAGGCTCCTAGCCAGGTGTTTGGTCCAGCCCCATCTCTACATAATTTAAAAGAAAATTAATTTTAGCAACAAAATCAATAAAGTTAAGGGCCAGACCAAGGGTTTTGAGACCTGAGCTGCATCGGGCTAAATCAAATGGCCCAGGCAAAGAGTGATTGTGAAGCTAGTATACTTCCCGTTAGGAGTGCTGGTGGATATTAAAAACCCTTTAATTCTTTTATAAATATATATTAACTAAAGTCCCTTTGGTGTATATACTAAAGTGTTTTCTATCTACAAATCTAGTACCCTGAACCTATCACACTGAAAAGTTCTTTGTACTTAGGCTGAACCTTAGTGTGTCCCTCAAATCCTGGAGTGCATAGACAACAATGAATTCACTTATCTTCACTCCCTTGACCTATGACCAGATATCTAGCAAGGGACCCTTAGCAATTAATAAAGGATGCCTGTTACTATAAGCATGTGTTGTAATGAATAAGTTGGTGTAAATGATGAAGGTGTCTTCTATTCTAAATATGTTCTCTGATTGATAAGGGGTATTTGTTATTGCCAATGTTTTCAGTGATTTATGAAATAATGACTCATTGAAAGATGTTTTTAAACTCATTAGGAATTGCTTGTTGCCACAGATGCTATTAGTAATAACAACTAGGTTAGAAATGCCTTTAGCTTGTCAGTCATGTGAACGGAGACACCACAAAAGAAATGTTGTAAGTAATTAGGGAAACAGATATTGAAACAGAACACAGTGGGATCAATTGTGGGAAAGGAAAAGTTCTTTCCCATGAAGGAATTGCCTTTATCCTAAACTGGTAGATAAGGGATGTGTTTTGGAAAGTTAGTTGGAAGTGAAACAAGCTGCCTTCTCTTCCCCTGTTAGAGGGTTTGGTGAAGTATACTTATATTTCTGTATTCTATATAGTATATTAAATATTGGGTATCTTACTTAAATAAAATTTCACTTGAGTTTATTGCTTGACATCATGTCTTATTAAATCCAAACACAACAGGCATTTCATACAACAAGACATTTACAATGTGCAACAACACCCTTATTGAACCTGCTAACTTGGGAACAATGCTATATACTGTTGTGTGTCAGTGAACAGTAACCCATTACTTGGCTATCTACATATATGAAAACTTATCTTTTTATAGTTACTTTTGTGAGAGTGCTCACCCAAACACTTTTGTGAAGCTAATGATGATGACATCATTGAGAGGAAGGATTGCCCAGTGGTTAGAGCACTAACCTGGGACTCTAGAGACTTGGTTTCAATTCCCTGCTCTGTCAGAAACTACCTGTGTGACCTTGGGCAATTTGCTTAGCCTCCCTCCCTCAATTCCCAGTCTCTAAAATGGGGATAATACTTCCCTACCTCAGACTGTGAAGCCCTTTGAAATCTACTGATGCCAAGGGCTACATAAGAGCCAGGTAATATTATTAAATCCCAAGAAAAAAAAAAGTAGGGGGAGGATAGCTCAGTGGTTTGAGCATTGGCCTGCTAAACCCAGCGTTGAGAGTTCAATCCTTTAGCAGGGCCGGCTCCAGGCACCAGCTTTTCAAGCAGGTGCTTGGGGCGGCCGCTCCGGAGAGGGGCGGCAGGTCCAGGTATTCGGCGGCAATTCGGCGGACGGTCCCTCACTCTGGCTCGGAGTGAAGGACCTCCCGCCGAATTGCCGCCGCAGATTGCGATCGCGACCGCGGCTTTTTTTTTTTTTTTTTTTTTTTTTGGTTTTGGCTGCTTGGGGCGGCCAAAACCCTGGAGCCGGCCCTGTCCTTTAGGGTGCCATTTAGGGATCCTGGGCAAAAATATGTCTCAGGCTTGGTCCTGCTTTGAGCAGGGGGTCAGACTAGATGACCTCCTGAGGTCCCTTCCAACCCTGATATTCTATGATTCTATGACATGGGCCTTAGGAGCAATGCATCCCTCCACCTTCCAAATCAACTGTCCCTAGCTCCTCCAAAGGGGCACAAGGTTTGGGAGAAAAATCCTTTTGTGCCCTCTGCCCACCTTACACATCCTTGCAGGGCTGGACATACCCTAGCCCCAAATTTCTATTAACTATTTAAATCTGTTAAATTTGCAGTTCTGGTACAGAGCTTTGGCCAGGAAGTTCCAAACCCCTATTTACTTCCCACTCCTCAGTTATCACTTACTCATCTCACAGTACATGTTGAGTCACTTCAGGCAGCACTAGACAAGGACCAGCTCAGCAAGTCACAAAAAGATGCAATGATTCCGAAAATATCCCAGAGGAAAAATCAAATCAGTAACAGAGTGATACTTATTCACTTCTTTCTGTATACATTAGTGTTAACCATGATCGTTTGGCCTGCTGTACTTTCTAGGCACTTTCTCCTTTTCACTGTATCCTATTTATGGAAAATTAATGAAGAGAAAAATGTCTAGAATAAAGAAATTGAACAAAACCATTAATCTTCTTCATGGAGCCTTTTAAGAATAAAATCTATATTTTTCCTTGAACTATGGTTAACATGTTTTCTTCTTCTTTAACAAAGCTCTTGGTTCTACTTTATGATTTCAGCTATTCTCTAAGGCTTTGCCTGAAGAAAATATTTAAACATATGCTTAATCCATCCCTATTCATGGCAGCATGTTCTTAAATGCTGAACTTGTACTTAAGTCCCGTTGACTTCTGCAGCCACTGGGTAACATATTTCTTTCCTTTTTGTAGCTCCAGTCCATAAATCACAAACAATGGTCTGTCTCAGAGTGTCGCCTGACTGTTTGGAGCAACAACACACCAATCAACTAATCCAGGATCTAAAATACCACTTTTCCTGTTGACACTTAAAGGGCCACAAACTGCTTCCTCCATTAGATCAGATAAATGTGCTGGATACAAAGGACTCTAGAGGAGGAGATTCTCCTCTGTTCCCAGAAAGGGCATCACATCAGACAGTCATTGCTCAACCTCACTGAAGAAAGGGTATTTCACAGATATAGATTTGATAAACCAACCATTCATAATCTCTGTCAGGATGAAATTACCAGGAAGAGTCATGCCCTGTCTGTAAAAATCAATAACTGCAGCCTTAGGCTTCCAAGCTACAGAACCTTTTCAGATCACAATACAAGATTATAATAGGCATTAGCCAGACAGTTATATGCTATATTTTCAATTGCAAATTGGCTCTTACATCAGGTCGTCAATATTTGTCATTTAATTTACTCATTTATTTTCCCCTCATGAAGAAAAAAATTCCTGCTAGCGTGGGAAAACGACACTGCTGGGAAAAAAAGAGCCCAAACAAACATATGCATACATAGCACTACAAAGCTGGTGTGAATTTATACCTGTACTGTGCCTGACTCCAGCCACATTCACGTGCTTCTTTCACTTTCTGTAAGGTCCCCATGGTGTTCAAATCCCTTAGGCAGCATTGACAATCTCAGCCTCTATTTCTCTAAGAGTAGGAATCATTTTGATAGAGTAAAAATGCAGGAACCTTTGCTTGGTTAAGGTGCTGCAGAGGCACACAGTATGTGTGCATACATGTGGATCAGACTTTCTTAAAGAAAAAAGGTCACCGCACTCCATATTGCCCTGAGGACCTCTGACCACATGCAATGTGTAAACTGCTCCTTTTCCAACACTTAGCTGCTACCACTCTCTTTCTCCTGCCCCCTTTGGCAAAATTAGAATAGGATTTCACCTACCCAGTTCAGCAGAAGAGAAATTCTGTTTAGCTTAATGAATGTTTTATACAGCAAGGTGATAAAAGTATTTCTCACTGTCATATTGTCTCTTATGGGTCTTTGTCACACATTCGGGTGTTGGCAGGTTGGGACTGGAAACCTAAAAGCAGCATTGCTTCCATGAAAACCAGAATAAGAACATAAACAGAAACTAATAATCAGTATACTTTCCGTGTTCAAATGAAATGAAAGTAAAAATGAAAGTAAGCAGCATAAATGACTTAATTGTATCATTCCCCTCTCCCAGTTTTAGCAATCTATAGTAATACTGATACTGCAGAAAAGGCCATTTAAAAAAAAATCCGCTTAATAGTCTCTACATTTCCATGACTGATCTTTCTGCCAATGCAACCATACTAACGTCACAAATACTCTTTATTCAACAAAGCCAGATTGAATCTTTCTCCCTTTATATTGCATTTTAATTAACAGCACAAAGAAAAAGATTCTTACTGACAAAACAGAAACAGAACTAAATAAATCATTCATTGTCAAATTCTCGTCAAGGCCAACTTAGTGTCAGCAAAACAGATAGCAAACAGTGAAGAGAAAAGAACAATATTTAAAGTTCCTTGGGCATATTCTTTTCAGAACTCCTCAGATTTCCCAGAGGTGCGTGATACTGTGATGGTAAATGCAGTGGTATCAGACCAAACACTTAAAGCTGACAGACACTCAAAAGGGGCAGACTGATCGCTGGTACCCACTACAACAGGGCACACCCTTCACACTTGTCTTCCTCTGTACACACACAGAGGATTTGAAGACTCTCTGCTTATAAATACCACAGTGTGGTTTATTTAAAGAGCGACCCTGTCAGCTTTACAGCATTGTGTAGCACCTTATCTACAACAGCCTCCTAAATCAAGGATAGGAGAGGTAAGAAATCTCTCCCAGGATTAATTCTGAAATTCTAACACTCTCTGATTCTCTCTTCCCCATGGGCCTTTCTTCCTGTGCCTTTCCTACTTTCTAGGTTAATGGATTATAGTTAGTCTCGTAGCTCTCTCCAGCAAACCCCAGTCTTATCAATTAGACGCAGCTATCATTGTGAGGTTTACGCCGGGACAAGTATTTAGAAATGCAGTGAATAAAATGCTAGTTCAGCTGTTGTTGCCCATCATCTTGTCACTCCCACATAGCATAGTTTGTTGGAAACTGCTTTTCAGATTTCTGAATTGTAATTCTTAGCTTATTCTACTTCCAGGCCAAGGTAACACATTTAATTTGACCATATTGTTTAAGTATTTGACACCCATGTAGGAAATGCTAGAGAAGATATCGTTACTCTTTTTCAAAACAAAAGTGTTACATTGAATGGGACCCACTTTCTTTTACAGAGCTGGAATTGTAAAGGATGGTTTGAAAGACCTTTAGAAAGATGATTATTTTCTATTAAGTTTTATAAGACTCTTTCCACTAGGGTAATATAAGTGTGACCTGAACCAAAAGAGGAAAAGACATATTAGAACCAAAGTTAGTTCTGTGGACATGGGTGAAACATTGGAAAGGGTTCAGAAAAGAGGTACAAACATAATTCAAGATCTGGAAACCCTGTCTTATACTGAACAGTTTAGGAAATGCTATGTAGCTTATCAAAAAGAATATTAGGAGACGACTTGATTGTAGTATATAAGTACCTACATGGGAAGAAGATTTCTGATAGCAAGGGCTCTTTAATCTTTCAGAAAAAGGCATAACGAACCCCAAGGGCTGGAAGGTGAAGCTAGACAAATTCAGGCTAACAAGATGTATCTTTCTTACAGTGATGACAATGAACTACTGGAATGACTTACCAAGACAACTCCATCATTTGAAGTATTTAAATCAAAATAGGGTATTGTTCTAAAAATTATAGTCTAGCTCAACCACAAGGTATCGGCTTCATGCAGAAATTATTAAGTGACTTTTTTTGGCATGTGTTATACAGGAGTTTAGGCTAGATCATCATAATAGTCCCTTGTGGACTCCAAATCTATGAACATGGTGAAGGCCAATGCATCAGCTAGGCCACCTCCACCAACTTCATGACAGTGGGTCTGTCCCCAGTGCAAGGAACTGATTTATGACCAGTTTTCATCAACTTTGCATTGATCCAAAGTAGATGTAGCAGACTAGAGAATATGAACCTGTGTCTCTAAAAGATCTGCATGCAGCTGGGGATCCCAGACCCTCGTTATGAAAGCAACAACCACTTACCAGAAATGACCTTGCCTCCTGAATATACAGGAAAGACTACAACTTCAGTATGTCATGGTACCCCCTTCCTGGGAATGACTAAAGGACCAGTTACAGTGGCTAGAGAGTTCATAACACGTGAAAGGAAAGCAGGAGCTACGCAGCAAATTCTCATTCACACAGCAGCACAGCTAGTTTATGTACGAATGTGCTGAAGGCCAATGCATCAGTGCTGAGACACTCTGGGCCAGATTCTCAATTGTACCCAAGCAGACTAGCGTGTACACTGCACAGCCTATACATTGGGACAGAGCTAATCCATCCCATTTACACAGGCAGAATTTTTTATAAGGGTAGTAGAAGAACATGAACAGAAGATTAATGAAGAAAAGAATAAGTGTGTCAATCCCTCCCCTCTCTGAGGAAATAAAATGTTTAAAAAGAAGCCACATATAAATCTAAGCAACGCGAATGACAAGAAGGGAAGGGGGGAGAGACCAGATGCTTTTATCAGATTCTTATGTTAATTTCCTCCAATGGTGATTGTATCTTATGCTAGTTAGGGTACACACAACTTCTCACCAGCAATAGGCTTTACAAAGGACTACATAATCAACAATCTGCCAGGGCTTAAAATGGCTTTAAAGAAAAGTCATTTCCCAGCAGTGTAATATCCAAAGGACACCATCTTGCAAACACACACAAGCGACTTTACACACAAGTAGTGCTATTGAACTCAATTGGGCTACTTACGTGTGTAAGTGACTGTAGGATCAGAGTCTTAGTTTTGTAACATAGTTTGGGGCTTTGAGAGTTTAATTCATTTATGAACTCCCTTTACTACGAACGGAATCACCCCAAAGTCTTTTCTTTATTTCTCTAGCTCTGCACCGGCAATATAACCAAGACCACTTTAAACCTTACATTCTGTTTATAAATTATACACACAAACACTATGCTAAAAGGACATTATTAAGGTTGTTTACCGTGTCACTGTAGCTTTGTCAGTCCCAGAATATTAAAGACACAAGGTGGGTGAGGCAATATCTTTTATTATTTATCTTCTAACTTTTAATATATTTTAACTTCTGTTGGTGAGAGAGAGATGCTAAACAATCTGTTCCACTTTGCATTTAACTGTGATGCTCGGCGTACCTGTCCCAAACCTGAAGATGAGCGCTGTAGGGCTCGAAAGATAGTCTCTCTCACCAACAAAAGCTGGTCTAATAAAAGATATTACTTCACCCACCTTGCCTCTCTATTATTAAGGTTGCAAAGTCAAGCACTCCAAATTTGAGAAATGCCAGAATTAAGGTTGCCTGTGCCAACAGCTCTGCATATCATGTGGAGTGTTGGACTGGGAATCTCTATGACTAGAAGCACCAGACTTTTCCCAAAGTCGTTTGGTCAATTTCCATTGTGAAGAAAAGGGAAGTTGAGAAAACAGGTTTGATTTGCAATGTAAAATGAGTTAACTTCAGAGCAATTTTGCATCGGGGAAAGCATTTACTGACAGCAATTGTGCACGATTTTCATGCTGCAAAAGTTCATTCCAGTTGGGCAATCATGATTTATGAATTTATCATTCTTTCCCCATTAAACATTGAAGATCAGCACCCTCCCTTTCCGCTGAGTATATTGATCCCGTCTCTCTAAAGTATTCAGATAGAGCTACTGCATCTGCAATCCATTAAAGAATTCATTTAATATGACAGTTGGTCTAAATGAACCTCATGGAAAGTCTGGTAATCTCAGGCTAATTTATATTTAATAGCAATATGCCCTTCAGTCTTAACTGCATATTTCTCTATTTCTGATTTATTTGGAAACAAATGATAACTATTAGCGTAGTTATTTTCTAAGTAAAGTATGAAAATCAGCCTGGTTTTCCCTTTCCACTGTGTATCTGCTCCCTGGAAAGTTGTTGATGGTCCAAGGATGGCCTTCACAATCCACATCTGCTTAGATCTGCAACTAGGATAATTATGACTTGCTGGAAGAGTTTTGTTGCAGGTAAAATTTACTGTGTTACTATTGGCTCAATTTGGAGCTGGCCTACAGCCCCCTATAGGGCTGCTATAGTACACTAGCTGGTAGTGACCATTCAAGGGCTACCCAATGCCTTTGGCATTCTGGCCACACCCCCTCTTTACCTCTGACATGATCCCTATGCCAGGGCATTGCAAAGGGGTTAGAACACAGCTCAGGATTCAGTCTTACACCTCTTAGCTACTGCAGCTGTTTAACTCCATGGAATCTTTCAGGACACATTCTCATCCTTGTTATATCAGACTGTAGTGAGGCGGCCTGGCTCCCAGCTGCCCCAGAGAGGGACGAGCCCCTCTGGATGCCAAAGTGGGCGGAGCCACTGGAGCCTGCGCCCGCCCCCCAAAGGTCAAAGCGCAGGACGGGAAGTGTAAAAGCCCCACCCCAGGGCTCAGAAGCTGCCTGGCCGCCGGAGAAGCCAGACGCTGGAGGCCTAGCTCCCGCTGGGGAGACTCCTGCAGCCTGTGACCGACCCGAGGACTGGCCATACCAGTCAAGGCCTGATGATGACCAGACCCCGGAGAAACTGATAAGCCTACCTGTGAGAAGCGACCCAGAGGAGCTGCCACGCCTACCGCTCGCCGAGTACCCTGAGGAGCCCCTGGTGCTTCATTCCATGGAGGACACCGGCCAGATGCAGGTACTGCTAGAGGGGGAGGTAGAAAGTAGCCCGGGGGCAGCCGACCCTAGTCTGGCTGTGGCACACCCAGAGCCGATGTCAGTGTGTTGTGGCCAGGATCCCCACTGAAACAGAAGCAGGCTGCCTGCTGTGGTTAGGGCCCTGGGCTGGGACGCAATGGAGTGGGTAGGCCTGCGTCCCCCCTGCCACCCCACTCCCGGGTAGCAGTCTCCCCCTCTTCCCAGATGCTCAGAACCAGGAGCCTGGGCTTGTTATTGAACTATTTGCTCAGCCCCTGCCTGGGGTCTGAGCTCCAGACTGTTTGTTTGCCGCCCCGCCCTGACCCAGGGCCCGGGCTTGTTCCGGAACTATTTGCTCAGCCCCTGCCTGAGGGCCTGAGCCCTTGACTATTTCCTGCCTCACCCGGCTAATTCCCCGACTCCCCGGACCTAAGTAGGGAGGCGGCCTGGCTCCCAGCCGCCCCATAGAGGGGTAACCCCAACCGAACCCTTCTACACAGACCTTATAAAATCTTGTTTTGTTGACTTCCACCTTCTGCCGAACAAGCAGTTGATATATATAAATGGGAACCATGGCGTTAAACCTTTTTAGTAAGAGACATCTTAGCACTCTCCTTATTCCTGTTTGACAACGGAGTACGTTGAAAGAGGAGAAAATGAATAGACGATCAGCTTATGCCAATCAGAAATAACACAATACTTTCTTATCTTAGAGGTTTCAATTTGAGGAGGTCCAGAGGAGCTGTAGATAAAAATCAGGAAAATGGAAACTTCCCCCCCTCATCCTACACACACACAACTAAGATTAATTATAACAGCAAAAAATAAGAGTAACAGGAAATGGAGAAATCATAACGGACAACTGCAAACCACCATCCCACCAGAACACACAAGCAAAATAGGATTCTGACACAGTAATGTTGATAATGCACTGAGAGGGAACACAGGAATGTCAAGGAGCATATCACAGGTAGGGCTATTGGCTGGTCTGGTGATTAGACCTGACTTTTTGTTTTGGGGGCTGAATAAAATAAATCTAATCTGTTCTGTTTGAATTTTAACAGATTTTTCTCATTCTCCCCCTCCCCCACCAAAATAAAAAAAAATCTAAATGTTCTAGTAAAATATTTTGTTTGTTTGTTTTTGGTTTGTTTGACATCATTTTTGGGTGTCTCATCTTTTTTTTTTTTTTTTAAAATAAGCAAAATTTTGTAATGAAACCCCATTTTAAAATGAAAAGTCAAAGTGTTTTGTTTCAGAGTCGCTGAAACAAAAAAATATTTCAACCAAAGAAAAAAATCCTTTTCCTTTCCTTTCCCCTGACCCGCACACTCCCAACAAAATTATTCATTGAACTCAGCCTGAATTTCCTAAGAGTTTCAGGTGCCCTGAAAAATGCGGGTTTTTTTGGTGAATTTTACTATTTGCCTAAAACATTTTGCCCAGGATTACTGGTAAATCACGTTCTGCTCACCAGGGTAAATTTGGAGTCACTGTAATGAAGCCAAAATAAAGATAAGGGAAACCTCAAACTTCTCCAACAGCAATTAAGTGGCCAATAGTCATTTGCTCCTTTGCAAATTTCTTCTGCCCATCAACCCCGTATCCACAAATGGTTTTCTAAGGCTAGGTCTACACTACCCGCCTGAATCGGCGGGTAGAAATCGATCTCTCGGGGATCGAATTATCGCGTCTTGTCGGGACGCGACAATCGATCCCCGAATTGACGCTCTTACTCCACCAGCGGAGGTGGGAGTAAGCGCCGTCGACGGGGAGCCGCGGAGGTCGATTTTGTCACCGTCCTCACAGCGGGGTAAGTCGGCTCCGATAGGTTGAATTCAGCTGCGCTATTCAGCAGTCAAGGACGTTCACTAACTTAAAGTATACTTACAACATTAATATAAAAAATAATACTGTAAGGTATGGATTAATCCTAAATACAATTTCTACAGTAAGGTTCTTACTTGCTGAATCCTACATTAGATATGTATTTAACACTGGTAGCCTCAAATATTATTGACTGGTTCTTCTGCATTTTTACAACTTTGCAGCACCTTCCAAAAATAAGTTTGTCATGGGGAATAGTTTGTATTATTATTGTCTTTCATTTGTCCTTTGTGTCTGTGTCCTTGTGCCTAAGTGCAGGTTGATTTTATCCAGCAATCTTTCCACCTCTTCCATCTCCCAAAAAATAGGTGCTTTCCCATTATGCTTTAGTTTCATCTCCGTAGAATACAAAATTGCAGCCTCTACCACTTCTTTCAATATTGCATTTTTCATTGGCACCATGGTTTGCTTCCTTGCTTGCACACAAGGATTCAGATTTGGAAAGGAAATAACTTTTTTCTCATTTTTGAGCAGCATTTGGCATTTATCTTTTTGGTTTGATAATTTGAATATCACAATTCTGCCAAAATCTCTATTCTCATTCTTCTTGTAAATATCTTCTGTATGCTCTTTTCAATATAAAACTGATCCATCTTCTCATTTAAATACATTGGTTTAGATTCTCCACTATGCTCTGGTGACTGCACCACTGGTGGCTCAAAGCAGTTGTTAACTTGGTTTAACTGGTCACACAAGTGGCTCAAAGTAGTTAGATCATATCAATGAATCCAACCCAGTTTTCAACAGCCAGATGTCTAGAAGTTTAATTAGATCTCCATATGCCATATTTTTCTAAAATCCTACCAACCTGATACTGCAAAAGAACTTGGAGAGTTGATCAATGTGTCAGTGAAGCTCATTGTTAAGTCTGACAGACAACCAAAATACTGCAAGCACAGAGTTGTTGATTATGCTCTAAAGCCTCTGGTAGCAGCTGATTTGGACCAGTTAGCGAATACTGGAGTTGCCAGTTTCAGACAGTGAACAGGATGCACCCATTCTACCAGTGATGAAAAAGGATGGCTCCGTCTGAGTTTGTGGAGATCTCATAATAACATTGAATCCAGTTCTATGTGCAGACCAGTATCCACTACCTTGTACTGAAGATTTGTTTGCTACTCTTTGTAGGGTGACAGTGTTTCAGTGAATTGGGTTTGCTCAATGCATACCTACAAATGGAGACTTATCCAGCATTTCACAAATATCTCAAAATTAACATACAAAAAAGCATATTTTGTTACAACAGGTTGCCTTTTGGTAGCACATCAGCACCTGCTTTCCGGAAAGCTAAGAATGAGATTCTGAAGGACTGAACAGAATTTAATGCTATTTGGACAACATCCTTGTTACAGGAAAAGATCAAGAGGATCATCTTCAGAACATTTGGAAGACAGAGTACATTGAGCCAAATGTGAGTTTATGAAACCATCAGCTGAATACCTTGGACAAGTAATTGATGCCATACGCTTACGTAAATTGCCAGAGAAAGTCAAGGTGGTTCCTTCAAGTGCTCCCACCAGAGAACATGCCACAGTTATGTTCATTCTTAGGATTGCTTAACTACTACAGTAAATTTCTGCCTAATCAGGCAACCATATTGGCACCTTTACATGAACTGTTACAAGCAAAGAAAAAAATAGAAATAGACTAGATAGTGAGAATGCACATTTAAGGAAGCAAAGAAAATGTTGACATCAGATGATGTTCCTATGCACTTTTTTGCCTTGCTACCTTTGTGATCGGCTTGTGATACTTCAACATATGGAGTGGGCAAAGTTCTTTCCCATATTTTTCCCGATGGCATGGAGAAACCAATTGCCTTTACTTCACATACACTAGCCACCTCTGAGAAGAACTATGCACAAATAGAGTCAGAAGCTCTTATCAGTATCTTCAGAATTTGGATTTCCCATACCTATCTGTATGGCAGACATTTTACCTTGCTGATAGATCATTGCTCATTAATTTCAATTTTTGGACTAAAACATGGAATTCTACCATTAGCTGCTTTTGTATGCAATGATGGACATAGCTACTTGAGTCTATTCAATTCTGTAAAGGGACTCAGCATGTCAATGCTGATTGGTTGTCAGGTGTGCCATGCACAAGCACTTGTCAACCCAAAGAAACTTTGGATAAAGTGTTCTCAGTTTGATGGAGAGGTTACCCATCATTAGCACATACATCAAAGAAACCATTGATGCTGATGAGCTTTCTCTTCTGAAGGGACTGGTATTACAAGGTACAGTGTTGGATCATAAGAAACCCAAACTTACACCATTTGTGTCATATCAACCTGAATTATCCATGACTTAAGGTTACATCTTATTGGGAATGCGAGTGATCATTCCAAAATTACTTCAGTATCACTTTTTGGAAGCTCTTCAGGAAGGTCAATTTGGCATTATACAGATCAAGGCCAGAGCCTGGAGTCATGTCTGGTGGTCAGGGATCGACAAAGACACTGAGATGAAGGCTAAGGGCTGTAGTATGCGTTACTGAATTCAGCAAGATCTAGGCACAGCTTGTCTACATCCTTGGTCATGACCTCAAACTCCTTTCATGTATTCATGAGGACTTTGCCAGACCTTTAGAAGGTTATACGTTTTTGGTCATAGTTGATGCCCATTCAGAAAGGCCAGAAGTTTTCAGAATGACTTCTATTACAGCTACCAAGACCATTGGACCTCTTCAGACCTTGTTTAGCCAATTTAGTTTACCATCACAGTTGGTGAGTGACAACTCTGTTCAATTCTGTTCAAAAGAATTTCAAAAGTTCCTAGCTTCAAATTGAATTCAGCACATACCTTCTGCTCCTTAACACCATGCTATAAATGAATTAGCAGAACACTCTGCACAGACATTTAAGAATGCCTTAAGAGCTAACAAGTCTATTTTGAGTCACCAACAGAAACTGGACAGTTTCTTGCTTGTCTACGGGAACACACCACATGCTGATACCTAGGAGTTACCTGCAACTCTTTTCTTGAAACAAACTTTGTGGATCTATCGGGACCTGCTATGGCCTCATGTTGCCTCATGTGAAGCCAAATCCCATGCTATGAAAATTGATCCATGTGAGACCAGTCATCTTTGTTTTAAAGTCGAAGACTTAGTGTGAGCTCACAACTAATGGATATCTGGAGAAACTCTAAAATGCTTGGGGCCTGTTTTGTTCATTGTAAAACTATCTAATGGTATTTTATGGAAATAATATATGGATCAGCTGTAGCCTCAACCAGTACCAAGTCCAGGGATATTCCAGTAGTGCTTTCCGTTCCTCCAGTGGAACCTCCTTCCATTGAAACTCCTAATTTTGATGACTTGGTGGAAGAAAATTTGGTACCAAATCCAGTAGATTCCATATCAGATGAAGCTGATACCTTACCACTAACTGTTCCTATTGTTCAGGACACTGCCACATCTCCATCACCACGTAACCCCCAAAAAGTGTGAAAACCAGTTGTGCTCTTGAATGTATAAACTGTTTAGTTAATGAGTTGCTGATCAATCTAATCCTAATCCAGGGTAGAATAATCCCTTGCAATTTAAGAGTCTGTGGTAGTGGAACCACAACATTTAGTTAGGTTATATAGCATTTTATGTAGTCATGTAAATGATATGTGTATATATATATATATATGGAAAAAAAAATTTAAAGTAGGGTTGAGGAATGTGATTCTTGTCATTTAAAAGATTTGAGCCTTACACACTCCCTAGTGAAAAGCCTCACGTTCACGTCACTTTCTGTTTTGCAGCCAGAACATTAAAGTCTCTGCAGCGGCCAGCTGTGCTGCTATCCGCTCTCCCTGTGTCTATCACCTTCCCTGCTGGGTCCAAATATAACACCCGAAAATAGAAAAGTACACAGGTGAGTTTTGAAATTAGATTTGCGTTGCTTTGTTATGATTGGCCAGATAAGTCATATGGCTTTTTTTTTTTCATTCTTGGATTGGATGAGCATGCAAATACATTTGGCACCACTATTTCAAATTTGGTTTCTGCAGCAGTTCTACATAAAATTTTAGAATTCACTTTCCATAAACATTGGCAAAATGTAAAAAAAATCACACAAATGCTCATGAAAAGGGGATACAGAAGGGATATTAGCATGACAAAAACAAATTCATTACAAAAATTAAGTGAATACTTGCAGAATACTTTTTTGCAGCATTTACTCAGCTTCTGTAGTTTCTCTTTTGTAGCAGGGCTTTCTGTACTGCTATTAGAGTCACCTCAGTAGTTAGTAAGGAAAATAGCTATCTCCAATTCAGCACAGGTCAAGTGTGAAAACTAGTAACCTGAAGAAGTGAGGGTATTTGCCTGATCAATCCCCCGGGACATGTTATAATTCAATGAGAAAAAGGCTCATATCCTTCACTCTCAATATATAGGTGATAGAGGGGCAGGAATTAAGGACCTGAGGATTATGATATCCTTACATTGGTACTAACTTAGTATTCAGGCAGTCCCATTGAAATCAACAGGACTGCCTGAGGTGTAAGATATTTCTCAACGTGTGTAAGAGTATCACAATCTGCCTTTAGATGTTTTCTTGCGATCTCTCCCCACCCCCACCCCTCATTTAAAGGTAGTTTAATAGGTAGCCATCTTATAAATGTCTGCAAATGACAGATCTCTATTCATGCACACGGCAATAACACTGTAAAGGTGAACAGAATTATTTTGGTCTAATACATAATTTTACGAAGGACTAAAACTGTACCATATAGTACCTAACAGCATTATAAATAAGCCGTAAAGTTCACATAAAATGTTATAACTTGGTTTCAAAGGTTGCAGTGAGTCCTTTTCTATGTCCTGAGAGGACTACTCATTAAATCTACCTAATTAGGATATTTCTATCTAGATCCATAATGCATAATGTACCTCATACATGGCACACGGCTTGGTTTCTAAAACTAGCTTTAATTCTGAATTCCATGAACAGCACTTGTGACAAGGAGTAAAACTGGATATAGCTGTCTTGGCTATTTCGTTTGATTAAGTACATGGAAGAAAATGTTATTTTCACACAGCAAATAGAAATTCTCATTTTAAAGACTTGCCATAAATAATGCATGTGATATTAACCGGATGTGTCCAGGAAAGGAACTCAAATACTGGGACCTGCATACTCAAGTTAGCTTAGGGGCATAAAGGATACCCACTTTTGCTTAAAGCCATACCACCATGAGCTGAGCTCATCAGGTTTCCTTGCACTCATTCCCGTAACCTGGGTGTCATCTTCAACTCAGACCTCTCTCTGGATCCTCACATCCAGGCTTGCAGATTAGTTCTGCATAATATCCCTCAGATACAGCCTTTTCTATTCAGCCACATAGCCAAAACTCCCATCCAGGCTCTCATCTCAGATCTCAATTACTGCCACACCCTTTTCAATGGCCTTGACAAATGCCCACTCATAACCATTCCGAATGGTGCTGCAAAGATTACCTTCCTTTCCCATAACTTTGACCGTGTCACCCCTCTCCTTGCATCCCGCCACTGGCTCTCTCTCCTTTATTTTACAAACACAAGCTGTTTATTTTCACTTTCAAGGCCCTTCACCACAACCTATACCCACCTTACCAATCAGCTCTCATTCAGTATTGGAAGTTCAACTCCCACCCCATCCCATCCCATGATGCCAGCCCCCCTTGTCCACTTGTTAAATTTTAAGACGAGGAAAACTCAGAGGCTAAGGCCTGGTCTACACTACGACTTTAATTCGGTTTTATCAGCGTTAATTCGAATTTACCCTGCAACCGTCCACACAACGACGCCATTTATTTCGAAATAAAGGGCCCTTTAAATCGATTTCTGTACTCCACCCCGACGAGCGGAGTAGCGCCAAAAATCGATTTTAACATTTCGAATTAGGGATAGTGTGGCTGCAATTCGATGGTATTGGCCTCCGGGAGCTATCCCACAGTGCATCATTGTGACCGCTCTGGACAGCAATCTAAACTCGGATGCACTGGCCAGGTAGACAGGAAAAGCCCCGCGAACATTTGAATTTCATTTCCTGTTTGCCCAGCATGGAGAGCACAGGTGACCACAGATAGCTCATCAGCACAGGTAACCATGCAGGCCGATAATCGAAAAAGAGCACCAGCATGGACCGTGAGGGAGGTACTGGATCTGATCGCTATATGGGGAGAGGATTCAGTGCTAGCAGAACTTCGTTCTAAAAGACGAAATGCCAAAACTTTTGAAAAAATCTCCAAGGGCATGATGGAGAGAGGCCATAATAGGGACTCAGATCAGTGCCGCGTGAAAGTCAAGGAGCTCAGACAAGCCTATCAAAAAACAAAGGAGGCAAACAGTCGCTCTGGGTCAGAGCCGCGGACATGCTGCTTCTACGCCGAGCTGCATGCAATTCTAGGGGGGGCCGCCACCACTACCCCACCTGTGATCATGGATTCCGGGTCGGGGATAGTCTCATCAGCTACACCTGAGGATTCTGTCGATGGGGGAGAGGAGGAGGAGGAGGATGAGCTTGCAGAGAGCACACAGCACTCCGTTATCCCCAACAGCCAGGATCTTTTTCTCAGCCTGACTGAAGTACCCTCCCAACCCTCCCAAGCCAGTATCCAAGACCCTGACCCCATGGAAGGGACCTCAGGTGAGTTTACCTTTTAAAATATAAAACTTGTTTTAAAAGCAAACGGTTTTTAATGATTACTTTTCCCTGAGGACTTGGGATGCATTTGCGGTCAGTTCAGCTACTGGAAAAGTCTGTTAACGTGTCTGGGGATGGAGCGGAAATCCTCCAGGGACATCTCCATGAAGCTCTCCTGGAGGTACTCCAAAAGCCTTGCCACAAGGTTTCTGGGCAGTGCATCCTTATTCCGTCCTCCATGGTAGGACACTTGACCACGCCATGCTTGCAGCAAGTAATCTGGTATCATTGCCTGACAAAGCCTGGCAGCGTATGGTCCCGGTGTTTGCTGGCATTCAAGCAACATCCGTTCTTTATCTTGTTGTGTAATCCTCAGGAGAGTGATATCACTCATGGTAACCTGGCTGAAATACGGGAACTTAATTAAGGGGACAGAGGTGGCCGTTCCTACTGGGCTGTTTGCCTGTGGCTGAAATCAATCCTTCCCTGCAGTTAGCCAAGCGCAGATGGGAAATTGGCCCTGAGCTTTTCGCGTTTGGCTAGCAGGGATCTTCCCTGTTACCAGCCACGCGGTGGGGGGAGGGGTAGCGTGATCATCCCAGAGAATTTATGGCGGGAGGGGGGTGGTGGGGGGGGTTAGTTTGGTTCCTGCAGGGATCTTCCCTGATACCAGCCACGCGGTGGGGGGAGGGGTACAGCGATCATCCCAGAGAATTCATGGCAGGAGGGGGAGGGGGGATGGTTAGTTTGTTTTCTGCTGCTGCTGAATGTTAACAGAAAAACCGCAGCACTCTACGGGCTTTGCTTGGTATGTGGGAAAGGAGGGCGCAGAAGCTGTAAGACAATGGCTTACCATGGCCGCATGCAAGCCGAATTCTGTTGCCCAGACCTGTGATCTCTAGCAGCAAAGCCACAGGCACTCAGTATTAAGAGGCAAAATGCGACCTTGCACAGAAATCACATGTGCTATGTAATGTGAATAGTGTTGGTCACCGTGAAAGAGTATAAGCATTGTTCTGCAAAATGTATCTTTTTAAACAATTCTTTTTCCCCCTCCCTACAGCAGCTGCAAATTCCTCAAGCCTCCCTCTTCCATCCCGAAGGCTATCACAGATAAGGCGTCGTAAGAAGAAGACGCGAGACGAGATGTTTGCAGAAATTATGGAATCCAGCCACAGTGACAGAGCTCATCTGAATGAGTGGAAGGAAACGGTTTCAAAGTATAGGAAAGAAGCCAGTGAACGTGAGGACAGGAGGGACCAACGTGAGGACATGAGGGACCAACGTGAGGACAGGAGGGACCAACGTGAGGAGAGGAGAGACGCTCGAGACGAGGTGGCGGCAGGAAGATCAGAGGAGGCAGGATGCAACGCTGGGGCTGCTGCGTGAGCAAACAGACATGCTCCGGCGTCTGGTGGAGCTTTAGGAACGGCTGCAGGAAAACAGACTGCCGCTACAGCCCCTGTACCCCCCTCCCCATGTTCCATATCCTCCTCACCCAGACGTGTAAGAACGCGGGGGGGGAGGCTCCGTACACCTTCCCATTCCACCCCAGTGGACAGCCCAAGCAAAAGGCTGTCATTTTTTTAACCTTTTTTTAGTGGCCTTTTCCTTCCCACCGATCCTCCTCCCAAATCCCACCCGGGTTCCCTCCCTCTTTTTCTAATCTATTAATAAAGAATAAATGATTTTTAAATGATAGTGACTTTATTTGGTTTGAAAGCAAGCTGGGGGAAGGGGGAGGGTGGGTTCCTTACAGAAAATGAGTCAATAAAGGGGGCAGGTTTTCATGAAGGAGAAACAAACAGATATTTCACACTGTGGCCTGGCCAGTCATGAAACTGGTTTTCAAAGCTTCTCTGATGCACAGCGCTTCCTGGTGTGCTCTTCTAATCGCCCTGGTGTCTGGCTGCGCGTAATCAGCAGCCAGGCGATTTGCCTCAGCCTCCCACCCCACCATAAAGGTCTCCCCCTTACTTTCACAGAGATTGTGGAGCACGCAGCAAGCAGAAATAACAATGGGGAGATTTCTTTGGCTGAGGTCAGAGCGAGTCAATAATGAACGCCAGCGACCTTTTAAACGGCCAAATGCACATTCTACCACCATTCTGCACTTGCTCAGCCTGTAGTTGAACAGCTCCTGACTCCTGTCCAGGCTGCCTGTGTATGGCTTCATGAGCCATGGCATTAAGGGGTAGGCTGGGTCCCCAAGAATAACTATTGGCATTTCAACATCCCCAACAGTTATTTTCTGGTCTGGAAAGTAAGTCCCTTGCTGCAGCCCTTTAAACAGAGTAGTGTTCCTGAAGACGCGAGCGTCATGAACCCTTCCCGCCCAGCCCGCGTTGATGTTGGTGAAACGTCCCTTGTGATCCACAAGTGCTTGCAGCACCATTGAAAAGTACCCCTTGCGGTTTATATACTCGGTGGCTTGGTGCTCCGGTGCCAAGATAGGGATATGGGTTCCATCTATCGCCCCACCACAGTTAGGGAATCCCATTGCAGCAAAGCCATCCACTATGGCCTGCACATTTCCCAGAGTCACTAACTTTCGTAGCAGCACCTGAGTGATTGCTTTGGCTACTTGCATCACAGCAGCCCCACCGTAGATTTGCCCACTCCAAATTGATTCCCGACTGACTGGTAGCTGTCTGGCGTTGCAAGCTTCCACAGGGCTATCGCCACGCGCTTCTCAACTGTGAGGGCTGCTCTCATCTTGGTATTCTGGCGTTTCAGGGCAGGGGACAGCAAGTCACAAAGTTCCATGAAAGTGCCCTTACGCATGCAAAAGTTCC
The DNA here is from genome assembly GCF_011386835.1 of Chrysemys picta bellii. NCBI lineage: Eukaryota > Metazoa > Chordata > Testudines > Emydidae > Chrysemys > Chrysemys picta. The sequence goes on from NC_088796.1 coordinate 116,102,484, forward strand.
GCAGCCACTGGGAATCGTCCCAGACCTGCAACACTATGCGGTCCCACCAGTCTGTGCTTGTTTCCCTTGCCCAGAATCGGCGTTACATGGATAGAACCTGCCCCATTAACAACATGATCTCCAAAGCACCGGGGCCCGTGGTTTCACAGAATTCTGTGTCCGTGTCCATGTCCATGTCCTCATCATGCTTGTCGCTGCGCTGCCGCCGCCGCTGCCTCCTCGCCTCGTTTTTCTGGTCCTGGCTCAGCATAAACTCCACGAGAACGCGTGAGGTGTTTACAATGTTCATGACTGCTGTCTTGAGCTGAGCGGGCTCCATGCTTGCCGTGGTATGGAGTCTGCAGTGTTCACCCAGGAAAAAAGGCACGAAATGGTTGTCTGCCGTCCGTTGCTTTCATGCAGGGAGGGAGGGAGGAGGTGAGGCTGTACCCAGAACCACCTGTGACGATGTTTTTTGTCCCATCAGGCACTGGGATCTCAACCCAGAATTACAATGGGTGCGGGAGACTGCGGGAACTATGGGATAGCTATGGGATAGCTACCCAGAGTGCAACGCTGCAGAAATCGACGCTAGCCCCGGTACTTGGACGCACACCGCCAAATTAATGTGCTTAGTGTGGCCGCATACATTTCGATTTTATACAATCTGTTTCCCAAATTCGAATTATATAAATTCGGATTAATCCCGTAGTGTAGACATACCCCAAGTTTGTGTTGGTGATTCAGAAGGGAGATTTTCACACAGGCTTACCATTGGCTTCTCTCTAGTCCACTGAAATCAATGGTTACATTTCCATTGCAGATCTAAATGCTCCCATTGAAGTACGTCAATTTTGAAAAAAACTCTTTCATAAAAACCAAAATTTCCTCTCAGGGCTGGACTACATGAGAGAGTTGCAGCAGTTCACCTTAGACCTGGTCTACACTTAAAAATTAGTTTGATCTATTTATGTTGCTTGGGACCTTGGCTGATTTCATGCCCTGAGCCCTGGTCACTGTAGACTCAGCTAGGTTGACAGAAGAATTTTTCCATCAATCTAGCTATCATATCTTGAACAAGTGGATTAATTATATTGATAAAAAAAACTTGTCAACGTAGGAAATACCTACACAATGGCACCATAGTAGCTCAGGTGCAGCGGTGTAGTGACTGTAGCGTAGAGATACCCTAAAGATGTGATTTTAAACTGATTTAGTGAAACCAATGCAAATCCTCATAGCTTGGTTGAAACCAGTTTATTTTAGTTGAGCTTGAGTCAACTGGGAATAAATTTAAACTAAAACAAAATAAATTGTGGAAGCTGAAATAAGGGGGTGATAGGTTCTGAGTATGTAATCGTGATATATCTGGCATTACCCTCATGAATAGGAACATTAACTTTGGTGTCCTGACCATATTGCCATTTGGATAATTGTATTCTTGCTTCCCAGATTCCTTCTAAATTTCCATTTGGATAAAGCATTCGTTCTCGCTTCCTTTCTTAAGTATGTGTAGTTTAACACGTGTAGGGTTTTCCTCAGCAATCTCTGCATTAAAGTGGAGGAAATTATTTTTCCCCCTCACTTTTTTACTATTTGCCACTGGGGGGGGGAAAAAGGTGGGAAAAAATTGTGGCTTTTTTAAAAAATGTGAAAATTTCCCTACAAATTAAACTTTTTTTTTTTTTTAAAGACAGTGTTGACAAAAAAACTTCCACAGAAATTCATGGTCATCAAAAACCCATTTTTTGACAACTAGCAAAAAAAATAAATAGAAAAATTTCAACCCAGTCTAGTCTGCTCTTTAATAGTGTGTGCAGGCTGCCATCAGAGCAGTCTTAGATCCTAAGACAATCACCAACCTCATTAAAGCCCATGGCTATGCCACGCAATATCCTTCAGGCTCAACACAATGAGTATTCAAGCCCCTTTGTGTAGTAAAAACAGCTGCAGACTCCCAAGGCAATAGGTCATGTGGCAGGCCAGAGCTAACCCAAGGTGTCTGTGAGGGGCTAGGAGATTGCGTTCTGACTGTGTATGTGTTAGAGCCAGAAAGCCAGAGTCGTTGTGTGCAAGACCCTGAGGATACCTGTATACAGCAGCTAGGAGATATGATTCCTGGCTTGGGTAGACATAAACATGCATACACAGGAGAAAGCAGTAAAGATAGCAGTGGGGCTGCAGTGGCATCAGCGGCAGCTTGGGCTAGCCACCCGAGTACAGTTCTTTCCATCACCCTGGGTACACACTCAGGGGGCTAGCCCAAGCCGCTGCCCATTCCCCTACAGCCACACTGTTATTTTTAGTTCGCTAGCTCAAGCAGAGCTAGCATGTATCTCTCTACCCGAGCTGGGAATCACACCTCCCAGCTGCAGTGTAGGCATATCTTAAGAGGAAGCAGAGGGACACAACTTATTAGGCACACAACTCCCTGGGATGGCAGACTTGGGGATTTTGAACAAGGAAATTACCTGCCATTTGTTTGTTTCCAGTGCGTTAAGAGAAGCAGAACTATGCATATTTTAAAAAAAAACAGAATTATCAAAGCAAGCAGAATAAACGAGACTATACCTCACTGATTAACATTACAGTAATCTAAATTTAGGTGAGCAAAAAATCTTATGTAGCAAGCAAGAAAAAGTAACGCAATTTCCTTCAAAACCCTAAATTCTCCTACCTTTAAAATAGAGTGTGCTTTCTGCAAAGTTTCTGTAATAGAGGAGAGCATATGGTAAAGCAGCAGCCCCAGTGACACACAGGCGAGTCCACTTGGGAATTATCAAACAATCTCAAAAATCAGATATAAACACCAAAAACTAGCTCTTTTTCATCCTGTGAGAACAAAGGGAGCTTTGCATGCATAGAAATGCTTACAGTTTTGGCCTGTGAAGCATATTTTTGACCCCTAGACACAGTTTCATAGAAACTCTCGCTTTGAATAGCAATGATCCAGTCTAGCAGAGGGTATATCCACACAGTCCACAAATGACTACATATTCTTCCAAATGTTTAAGAGTTACACTGGGTATATCGTAGCAGATGAACAGAAACAGAGCAAGTAAGTTATTCTGCTTAGTAAACACAGCCTGGCAAAAATATAATGTAGATAGTGTGCAAACCAGAGTTATTGCTGTTTCTGTATGCAAAGAGAAACCCCATACTGTCAGTCTGAATGACTTTTGATGTATTAATGAAAAGGCAAGAAGGAGCCCATGGGGGTGTATGGCCATAGTTATAATGTATATCTCAAAAGTATATATGTATGTTTAAAAATGTATATAGATTGGGGGAGATTTTTCAAAGGCAAAAATGGCAGTTAAGCACCTAACTCATTGATTTTTCAATAGGAATTGTGTGCCTAACTCCCTTAGGTCCCTTTGAAAATCCCAGTCTAGATTTGCATGTCACTTTCCTTTTTAGGCAATGATCCTGCAATTAGATGGGCTCGTGTTTAATCCGGTGCTCATGCAGAGCCCCGTTGACTTCAGTGACTCAGAGGTGCAGGGGTCCATCTGCATGCAGGTCACTGCAAGCTCTGGGCTTTAGCTTGCAGCTCCTTGGACAGGGACCATGTGTTTGCATAGTACCTAAAGCAGTGAAACAGTGGGGCTCTGAACCAGACTGAGGCTTGTGAGTGCTCCTGTAATATAAATATTTAATCATAATTGTTGTGCTGCTCACAACTAGCACATTGACATTCAGAACAGCCAGGTGTCTTCTTGCTAGATACTATAGCTGGTTGAAATATTTATTTAATTTTTCGTGAAAACTGGCCTATTTACTAAATGTACCAGTGACTTTTTTGAAAACAAACAAACAAAAATGATTTCGTTCCTTGAAAATATTTTTTTTCATTGAAAAACTGAAAACTTTCCATAAAAAAATAAAATAAAATAATGATTTTCCCCTTACAGTCCCATGACATTTTATTTTATTTTTGTGGAAAGTACTTACTTTTTTCTGACCAACTCCGCTATATGCACATGCAGTGAAAGCGGAGGTATATCTGAATGAACCTTAAATGGTTTGAGACTTTGGATTGCTCAAGGATCTAAAAAATCCCATCTCTGCAGAATCAGACAGGGAAAGGCAGGAAAACCTCCTCCTTTAAGAAATGTTTGGTCCTACTGAGATAGCAAATGCTGCCAGGATAACCTTTCATTCTAAACTGTATTTCAGCATTTCTGCTGCTGGACCTGGCTAGACCCAGATAACGCCAAAGCATGTGTAAATAAGAAATAAATATTAATTTAACATGGATCTGAGCTTTTCTGAAAACTCAGTAAAGATTTATTTTTCTATGGAAAACTGGGTTTTCAACTAAATGAAATTGTTGTGAGAAGTGTCTTTCTGCAGAAAACTTTGATTTTTTTTTCCTGAAAAATCAAATAATCTGAAAAGTAAAATATTTTGATTTGGAAATGTTACCACGGTGCCTCATGGAAACTGTATTTTGGTTACCTCGGGTCCCTGTTTTCCTCTATGGGACAGGCTTCCTGACTGGACAACATCTCCCATGATGCACCATCTCTAGGGTCTCCCAGGATGTACCACTTCTCTTCTCTGAGAGAAGTGCATCATGGCAGATGTTGTCTGACCAGAGAGGAGAATGGGAGCTGGAGGCATCCAAATTAAAACTTCTAAGGGGTACGGTGGCAGCATTTCCATACTGAAATATTTTGGATTTCAGCAGAGATATTTTGGGGTTTGAATTGCCACTCAAAATTAAAACTTTTTGGTAAAAAGAATCCCCATTTTCCAACAAACTCTAGTATTTACATTTTAAACTACCACTTGTTGGAAAATGGAAAAAAAATATCTTTCTCTTCAGTTTTTCCTCAAAATTTTACTTTGGCACATATTTTCCCAGGCTGCCCACTCCCAGCAACAGTGGGGCCCTGGCCTGTCACCCCACCCAGAGCTGCGGTGGCCGCAGGACCCGGGCCACCCCCCCCCCACATGGAGCACCAGCGGCAGGGGACCCTGGGCCGCCCCATGCCTGGAGCAACAGTGGTGGCAAGGCCCCAGGGTGCCGCGCCCCAGGAGCAGCATCTGTGGGAGCACCCCTCCCCAGCACCTAAGATGTAGTTAGGGGTATTTTTTGTAAAAGTCATGGACAAGTCACGGGCCGTGACTTTTTGTTTCTTGCCTGTGACCTCTCCAGAACTTTCACTAAAAATACATGTGACTATATCGTAGCCTTATCAATGATCATTGCAGGGCAAGTTGTATTGCTGATTTGGGGTGACATCCTGGCTCCACTGAAGTCAATGGCAAAATTCCCATTGACTATAAAGGGGCCACAATTTCATTCTTGATCTCGGGAAACGTTTTAAATTTTGTTAGAAAAATAGGAAAACACAGACTATAGCACAGGCACAGGTGTTAGGCCTAATGCTCCTCTCATGCTGATGTAAATCAGCAGTAACTCCATTGAGGTCACCTTGTGCCAGCTTTTTAGAGGTACTGAGCATTCATGTATCCCACTGACTTCAACTGGAGCTGCCGGAGAATCTCTGCAAATTAGCATGTCTGATGAACAGGCCCAAGGATTATTATGATAAACACTCAGAAACAGAGGCACCACAATTCAGTGACCACTTTTGCAAATTTTGAGCCCATGCCCTCTTTAGCATTGTGGAGGCAGGATGCCTCCAGCTACCACAGCTCAGGTTGTACATCCTCCCACTCAAGCCAGGCTCCTAGAACAAGTTATCAAGTCCCATTAATAATACTTGCTCAACCAATGGTAACTTGCAGCGAATTATTTTCCATTGCTGCCTTGTGAGGATTTTCTATTCTGAACCCCACTGGAAAAAAAAATGCTACATTCATTTTAATGGACTATCTAGCCTGTTTTCAGTGGTCTAGTTTTCACACTAAGTTAGTGACGGATACATTTAAGGAGCTTCAGAGTTTGACACAAATGCTTTATAACCCTGGGTACAATTCATACCGTATTATCGTCATTGTTCCATGGGAGAAAATGAGCTAAATGACTTAGTGGTAAAAAAGCATGTCGATGTTTTATTTTTGTAACAGTACATTGTTTGCTGGTGGTTGTATTACTGCAGAGTAATACTGCATAGCTGTTGTTTAATGCTTGTGTTTTGCATATACTAGAAGAAGGAGCAGGCTAAAAAGCTATTGTCAGAAGGGACCCGGGGACGGGTCAAAGGCTGGGGATGGGACACAGGGTCTAATCTAGGCTACAGGTTCAAATATATCCAGGCAGACTCTCACAAGCAACCATAATTGGTTCCCCTCTGATGGCTATTCTGTGGCTTGGGTGAAATGGGGTACAGTTAGGATCTTCAAAGGAACCTGCTGGAGCTGGAGTGGGTGAATAATGGAATTTTCAGTTTACTGGCAATTCCAAAACAGTTAAAAGAATCATTCCGGGTCAAATGAAATGTGTCAGTTTGAGCATTTTAAAAAAATGCTTTTTAATTACAAAATATAAAATTAAAGGCTATTTATAAACCGCAAGTTGTTTCAAATAAAAAAATCAGAATGTTTCATTTCAAAAAGGTCAAAATAAATTTTGACTTTTTGTTGTAATATTTTTACATTTGGGAGGTGGGGGTGGGAGGTGGAGGGACCAAAACAATGTCCTTATTGTCACAAAATCAACAAACATTCGTGAAACATTTTGGTGTCACTAAATCTGCAATTTTTTTGCTGGAAAAAAGTTTGGATTGAAAAATTTCACCCAAATCTGTAAGGTACTTAAGTTAGGAACCAAACACTCATTGAAAGTCATTTGGATTTAGGAACCTAACTCCCTTAGGCCCCTTTGAAAACTGCTGTCTGCTAGTCTCCAGTCCAATTCCTAGTGAATGGGGGCCTAATTTTGACCATTCTTTTAAAACAATCACTAATTCACACCAATTGATATACTTTTGGCAGTAAGAACAGAGCTCGAGGCATCAGTAGACTTGGAGACTGTACTCCCCTCTCTCACAACTAATGGAGGCCCATTCCCAATAACTTTGGGCTTGTCTATACTTACCGCGCTGGTTCGGCGGCAGGCAATCGAACTTCTGGGTTCGATTTATCGCGTCTTGTCTGGACGCGATAAATCGAACTCAGAAGTGCTCCCCGTCGACTCCGGTAATCCTGCTCGCGGCGAGGAGTACGCGGAGTCGACGGGGAAGCCTGCCTGCCGGGTCTGGACCGCGGTAAGTTCGAACTAAGGTACGTCGACTTCAGCTACGTTATTCACGTAGCTGAAGTTGCGTACCTTAGTTCGATTTGGGGGTTTAGTGTAGACCAAGCCTTAGAGGCACATTGTCAAGGCAACTTGAGAAAGCTTTCAGTGGCGCTGCCCGTGGGGTGCCTTTTCTGTGGATAATGATTTAATGCTTATAAAGCATGCCAGAGGTGTACATGACATTCTATATGCACAAAGCTCAGCACAGTATCTCTGAAGAGGAGTTACCAGCTCATTTGGACAGGGATAATACGGTCGTTGGAGCCAAGCCTGAAACACATACTCCATGTCAGTAGTTGTACAGACATAAGTGGGAATACTTATGTGAGAAAGGCTTAGCAGACCAAGACCGGGAAGAAGCAAGGAAGTAGGAACAGATAGTTATCAGAGATCAGCAATAGAAAGCAAAGCAAAAGCAAGTACATTTGAACCCTTTCAGTCCTGAAGTCTTAAATAATTCATACTTGAAACCCAGGTAATTTATAAAAACAGTTGACAGTTTTTTTAAAAAGGAACACACTGACTAAAGTAAAGATGAAATTGGATATTAAATGCAGCCGTCTCTTCAAAATCCACAGCAATGGGGTGGGGGGTGGGAATAGAAGCACTTTCAAATTAGATACTGAAATATCTTTGTTTCCATTGCCCTCATTATACATCTGTGTTTTTATGTAATATATGAATTTGCTAGGACAGTTCTAAATAATTTACAAAATGCTCTTGTTAGATGTAGTCCTAGTTTTAATTTGGCTGCATATAAGAGTTAATATTTAATGTGAGTGGCATTAAATGGCATCATCAGATTTCTGTGAACTGAACAGATGTGAGTGAAGCTTTTGGTGAAATTCTCTCTTAAAAAAACTTGTAATGAATATTACTCAAACATAGATTTTGGAGCATTTATGAAGTTTTATCTTTTTGAAACTAATTTCCCTTTGCTGATTTCAAGCAAGCTTTCATAATAACTCATCTTTCCCCCCACAAAAGAAAAAAATTAGAATGATTGGGAAGAGTGCTGGGGGAACTGTATTATAATCAAGGTTAAATAATCAGATGAGTAACTCATCGCTTACAAAATGCCTGATTATGTGCTAATCAGGCATCCGGTAAACTGCATTGGTAGCTTTGCTTTGACTGCATTTAAAAAATATTTTGTTACGTAGATACATGGCTCACAAACAGAGATGGAAGGATTCATTATGCAGCTTTGTTTTAATGCATCCCCCATCGCATCCCTCTTATGCTCACACTGAGATAAAAGGTGACCCTGTGACATTATTTCATCTCTAGTATAAATAATCAAACTTTTTCTCAAGGGAATGAATTCTAGACATTTCGTTTTGCCTCTTGTTTTTAAAATTCTTCAGTTATCAGTGACAGCCACTCTCTATCATTATTTTCCTCTGGAAGCAGTTGGTCAAAGTTTAGCCTTCACAGTTGCCAAAAGCATGAAATTAAGAGCCTACCTGCTACAGATGCCAATCTTTTATTATTAATTATTATTATTATTAATTTACAAATTAAAATGTAAACCCTACTGGTTAGGCAAAGGATGTAAGTTGACTTTAAAATGGCCTGCAATAGAATATGCTGGGTGACACTGCTCATCAATCTCTATTATGCTCACCCCACAATACTGTAGCCTGTAATACTTCAGCTAGCTTTGGAAAACATAAACAATCCAAAAACAAACAAAAAGTGCCTTGACATTTTTCCACACCACATTTGCATTCCCTCCTAAGAACTATGCGACATGAATGTAATGAGTCAGTGCTGCGGCAGGGTATGTTAGAACAGAATTTCAGGGCGATTCCTGGACATGGGGCATTAAAACACCCAGCTTTCTGGAGCAAAATCAAGGGTGCTTTTTGACAGCAGCTTTAGGCATTGATGTTATTTTGGCCACAGCAGGTAAGTTGTGCTTGCTGAAATATGCAGCCATGGTAATAAAAAATATGCAATATTTATAAAAGAAACAGAGCCCTGAATTGCAATGAGACACTGATGAAAAGACTTGGGATGCAGGTCCTCAGCCAGTATCTGCCCCTCTAGTTCCTTCTATGGGTGAATGAATGAAAGGTTTGTATGGTTGGCATCCTCTGGAGAAGATTACCTCTTAGAGAAATTTATAAGAACATAAGAACAGCCGTACCGGGTCAGACCAAAGGTCCATCTAGCCCAGTATCCTGTCTACCAACAGTGGCCAATGCCAGGTGCCCCAGACGGAGTGGACCAACAGGCAATGATCAAGTGATCTCTCTCCTGCCATCCATCTCCACCCTCTGACAAACAGAGGCTAGCAACACCATTCCTTACCCATCCTGGCTAATAGCCATTAATGGACTTAACCACCATGAATTTATCCAGTTCTCTTTTAAACGCTGTTATAGTCCTAGCCTTCACAACCTCCTCAGGTAAGGAGTTCTACAAGTTGACTGTGTGCTGAGTGAAGAAGAACTTCCTTGTATTAAACCTGCTGCCTATTAATTTCATTTGGTGACCCCTAGTTCTTGTATTATGGGAATAAGTAAATAACTTTTCCTTATTCACTTTCTCCACATCACTCATGATTTTATATACCTCTATCATATCCCCCCTTAGTCTCCTCTTTTCCAAGCTGAAGAGTCCTAGCCTCTTTAATCTCTCCTCATATGGGACCTGTTCCAAACCCCTAATCATTTTAGTTGCCCTTTTCTGAACCTTGTCTAGTGCCAGTATATCCTTTTTTTAGATGAGGAGACCACATCTGTACGCAGTATTCGAGATGTGGGCATACCATCGATTTATATAAGGGCAATAATATATTCTCAGTCTTATTCTCTATCCCCTTTTTAATGATCCCTAACATCCTGTTTGCTTTTTTGACCGCCTCTGCACGCTGCGCGGGCATCTTCAGAGAACTATCCACGATGACTCCAAGATCTTTTTCCTGAATTGTTGTAGCTAAATTAGCCCCCATCATATTGTATGTATAGTTAGGGTTATTTTTTCCAATGTGCATTACTTTACATTTATCCACATTAAATTTCATTTGCCATTTTGTTGCCCAATCACTTAGTTTTGTGAGATCTTTTTGAAGTTCATGACAGTCTGCTTTGGTCTTAACTATCATGAGCAGTTTAGTATCATCTGCAAACTTTGCCACCTCACTGTTTACCCCTTTCTCCAGATCATTTATAAATAAGTTGAATAGGACTGGTCCGAGGACTGACCCTCGGGGAACACCACTAGTTACCCCTCTCCATTCTGAGAATTTACCATTAATTCCTACTCTTTGTTCCCGATCTTTTAACCAGTTCTCAATCCATGAAAGGACCTTCCCTTTTATCCCATGACAACTTACTTTACTTAAGAGCCTTTGGTGAGGGACCTTGTCAAAGGCTTTCTGGAAATCTAAGTACACTATGTCCACTGGATCCCCCTTGTCTACATGTTTGTTGACCCCTTCAAAGAACTCTCATAGATTAGTAAGACACGATTTCCCTTTACAGAAACCATGTTGACTATTGCTCAACAATTTATGTTTTTCTATGTGTCTGACAATTTTATTCTTAACTATTGTTTCGACTAATTTGCCCGGTACCGATGTTAGACTTATCGGTCTGTAATTGCCAGGATCACCTCTAGAGCTCTTTTTAAATATTGGCGTTACATTAGCTAACTTACAGTCATTGGGTACAGAAGCCGATTTAAAGGACAGGTTTCAAACCTTATTTAATAGTTCCACAACTTCACATTTGACTTCTTTCAGAACTCTTGGGTGAATGCCATCTGGTCCCGGTGACTTGTTAATGTTAAGTTTATCAATTAATTCCAAAACCTCCTCTAGTGACACTTCAATCTGTGACAGTTCCTCAGATTTGTCACCTACAAAAGCCGGCTCAGGTTTGGGAATCTCCCTAACATCCTCAGCCGTGAAGACTGAAGCAAAGAATCCATTTAGTTTCTCCGCAATGACTTTATCGTCTTTAAGCGCTCCTTTTGTATCTCGATCATCAAGGGGCCCCACTGGTTGTTTAGCAGGCTTCCTGCTTCTGATATACTTAAAAAACATTTTATTACCACCTTTGGAGTTTTTGGCTAGCCATTCTTCAAACTCCTCTTTGGCTTTTCTTATTACATTCTTGCACTTAATTTGGCAGCGTTTATGCTCCTTTCTATTTGTCTCACTAGGATTTGACTTCCACTTTTTAAAGGAAGTCTTTTTTTCTCTCACTGCTTCTTTTACATGGTTGTTAAGCCACGGAGGCTCTTTTTTTAAGTTCTTTTACTGTGTTTCTTAATTTGGGGTATACATTGAAGTTGGGCCTCTATTATGGTTTCTTTAAAAAGCGCCCATGCAGCTTGCAGGGATTTCACTTTAGTCACTGTACTTTTTAACTTCTGTTTAACTAACCCCCTCATTTTTGCATAGTTCCCCCTTTTAAAATTAAATGCCACAGTATTGGGCTGTTGAGATGTTCTTCCCACCACAGGGATGTTGAATGCTATTGTATTATGGTCACTATTTCCAAGCAGTCCTGTTATAGTTACCTCTTGGACCAGCTCCTGCACTCCACTCAGGACTAAATCTAGAGTTGCCTCTCCCCTTGTGGGTTTCCATACCAGCTGCTCCATGAAGCAGTCATTTAAAGTATTGAGAAATTTTATCTCTGCGTTTCGCCCTGAAGTGAAATGTTCCCAGTCAATATGAGGATAATTGAAATCCCCCACTATTATTGGGTTCTTAATTTTGATAGCCTCTCTAATTTCCCTTAGCATTTCATCATCACTATCACTGTCCTGGTCAGGTGGTCTATAATAGATCCCTAATGTTATATTCTTATTAGAGCATGAAATTTCTATCCATAGAGATTCTATGGAACATGTGGATTCACTTAAGATTTTTACTTCATTCGATTCTACATTTTCTTTCACATATAGTGCCACTCCCCCTCCTCCCCCCGCACGACCTGTTCTGTCCTTCCAATATATTTTGTACCCTGGAATGATTGTGTCCCATTGATTGCTCTCAGTCCACCAGGTTTCTGTGATGCCTATTATATCAATATCCTCCTTTATCACAAGGCACTCTAGTTCACCCATCTTATTATTTAGACTTCTAGCATTTGTGTACAAGCACTTTAAAAATTTGTCATTGTTTATTTGTCTGCCCTTTTCTGATGTGTCCGATTCTTTATATGAATGTTTATCATCTGATCTGGCCCTTGCCTCAGTATTTCCACAAAATATGGGATTCATACATGGGGCTCAGGCAGGATTAGGTTGTGACTGCCGGCACAGCCTCAGCAGGGGAAGAGATGTAAATTCCACATATTCCCTTCTCCCTGATCAAAGAGCAGCGGGGGGGGGGGGGGAGGGGGGAGGGGAAAGTGGGGGTATGCAGTATAGTCCATGTTGGGCTACAAGGGGAAGTTCTTGGACATGCATGTGGTTCAAGTCACAATCTAGCCATGTCTGATTGTTTCCTTCCTGAGTTTGGGGATATTTGCATTGGGCTTTATTGTTTTTAAACAACACGAAACAAGTTGTTTTCTTATGTCTTACATAAAAGGATGCTTTTAAGAGCAGAGGGCAATACTGTCCGTTTCATTCTAACGACATTTGGAATGATATCACCATCAGCCCCTTGATTCAGCCCCTCAAAAGACTCCAGAGGATTAGGGCACCTGAAAAAAGAGTTGGATCTTTACACTACCATTTTAACACTAACTCTTCTAAATACAGAACTTTCCACAAAGTTAAATGAAATTCTTGTGACAAATCCTGACTTGCGCCACAGATTCCACCATCAGCTATTTACTATTTATGAGAAGGTACCTTGATTTGACTAATAATGGATTATAATTTGAGATGCTTACCTTTTCTATCCACTGCTCACTGGCTGCGTGCATGTGTATACACATACCAGCAGCATTATTAAACCAGAGCTGATAAACAGCTACTTTTTTATTCCCCTCTGGTGCAATCCATTTATTGACACTTGCAAGGCGGATCATAATTCTACACTGCTGCGTGACCCATATTTTATTAAAAAAATCTACACCGAACATCACCAGAACTGACAGGTTTCTAATTCATAAATTCAAGGTAAACTTGGATTGTTGCAACATATTCCCTAGGGTGCATGAATGCGAGAGCTTTTTCCAATATAATGATGATAGTCTGTCAGAATTCTAATGGAAACTGAACTGTACCAAAAGCCAAGCTTAGTGAGCTCACAAAAGGCAAATGTTCTCCTAATAAAATTATAGATTTTGAAAGGAAAAAAAAAGTTTCTTTTAATGGACAGATTTAATGTAGAACAATTTTAGTTTAATGGCTATACCAGCTAACTTCTAGGATGACATCGCTGTTAAAAGTAATATTTACATGAGAAAGTTCTAGCAGAATTACCAACACTTAATTTAAATTCAATTGTGGATTAAGAAGGAGTAAGGTGCTTAACTCCCCAAGAGTCTGTATTTGGGGGTCTGAAATTGCCTGATCTTCAGCAAAAAATACAAAAAACCTAAAAAGATATTTCTGTGTTCATCCGTGAGGTCACTATTATAGAAATAACTGCTGTACAGGATCATGCACAGGCCTTACACCTACAAATGGGTGTATAGCCAAACACACATACCTACTAGGCCTGATTCTCATCTACACTGGCTTGGCCTGGTGCTGTAAAATGGATGCTGTCCTGAGCTTTTTGTGGCCAGGCAGGGTTATGGTAGGATGTAGGAACCCTCACTTTGCACGGTCTCCATTAATGGTTCCCAAATTGCAGCTCTGCACGCTAGGGAGAACACATGGGCTGCTCTGCAGATGCTTCCCCTCCCCACCCTGGAGCAAGTGGAAGGAGAAGTGTCGGGAGTAGACAGAGCCATGGCTTCACCCCCTACGCACTAGCTATTGCAGGTGGCTGCACACCATGCAGGAAGAGTATTCTGCACACCATAAAGGGCTCACAATTATTTCTCCCCGTCTATGTCCATGCCCTGGTCCCCCAAGCAAAAAGGGATCCACCGAATCAGTGATCTTCCAGTGATCTCCTGATGCTATCCAAAACCCCTTACATAGAGTGGTGCCTTGAGGGCACAAGCTAGTCACAAATGAACAACTTGAATACTCAAAAACCAGTGGGAGAACACTTTAACCTGTATGGCCAGTCAATGACAGACCTGCGGGTGGCTATCTTACAACAGAAAAACTTCAAAAACAGACTCCAACGATAGACCGCTGAGCTGGAATTGATATGCAAACTAGATACAATCAACTCAGGATTGAATAAGGACTGGGAATGGCTGAGCCATTACAAACATTTAATCTATCTCCCCTTGTAAGTATTCTCACACTTCTTATCAAACTGTCTGTACTGGGCTAGCTTGATTATCACTTAAAAAAAATTTCTCTTACTTAATTGGCCTCCCAGAGTTGGTAAGACAACTCCTACCTGTTCATGCTCTCTGTATGTGTGTATATATATCTCCTCAATATATGTTCCACTCTATATGCATCCGAAGAAGTGGGCAGTAGCCCATGAAAGCTTATGCTCTAATAAATTTGTTAGTCTCTAAGGTGCCACAAGTACTCCTGTTCTTTTTGCGGATACAGACTAACACGGCTGCTACTCTGAAACTTGAATACAATTTAACATTGTGATTCTGCTACCTTTACTCATACAGATAGCACCTGACCCCGCTGCTTTCATCAGGGCTGTTCATGGAGGAAGGGGTTTTTCAACACAAGTGCAGGGGTTGGAATCTGGTCCAATGGGCGTTATCCAAGAGTAAGTTACTAGCTCTCAATGTGAGGAAAGTTGCAGAATTAGGCCCTGTGAGCGCCTCAGTTTCTACTTAAGTCTAGCAAGGATCAAATCTTACTCGGTTTCCTAATTTTCATACCAAAATCTATGTCCCTCCATATTGCAATGCAAAATCAGACAACAATATTGTGTTTTCTCTGATCTATAAAAACACTGCAGAAATATTTTGAATTAGAGGCAGGTTATTCCTGGATGATTAAAGAAAGACAAATAAAATCAGCTAAAGAAAGAAGTTCATGCTTAGAGATGTGGCTGACCTATGGATGATTTAAGCAGTATATTTTGTGTTTTAGAGCCATTATTTAGGATTCTCTAGCTTTATTGCCTTTTAACAGATTTGTTTTGTTAATATTGTTTTTATGGGGTGAACTTATCAGTATGTGCGTGGGGGGGGAGACAGAGAGATCTTGTATATTACACAATTTGTGAGTCTGAATTGCTCTATTGTGTTATTTAGCAAATAAGAACTCAGGGAGATATGCAATGCCTAAACTTGCAGTGAACTCTCTGATCTATGCAAGCCCACAGCAAAGTTCAACATTATCTCCTAGAATGGCAGCTTGCCTCAGTTCTGGTGGAGATTAATGGGAAAACTATAGGCAGCCTTTTGCAATCCTTAAGGCAATATTGAAGTTTCCTGGCAATAAATGAGAGGAATAAAAAAAAATCCACCCCCTTCAAATTCATTGTTTTTGTTCTCCTGAATCTCTGAGGAATACAGTGAGAACAATGCTGTTTATCTGCTATAGCAACTTCTCAGCACATTAACACACAACACACAATACCCCCTGCTCTCTCGAATCAGAGTGGTTTGTTTCTCCTAATTTCTACAGGCAAAGATGAAAAGGCTGATGCTTGACACACTGCTTAAAAATCACATTTTGGACTTCATAGATAGAAAATGAAGAGTTTTATAAGATTCCCATGTTAGTTAAAACAACAAACTGTCAAACATTTATGTTCTGTTATTTAAGCCCCCTCTTAATAATATTTTTATTGCAGGACTAAAAGCCATAGACATCTTCTACAATAGTATCATCCGAGGAAGTTTTCTTTTAATCTAAGAATTCATAAGACATTTTTGGCCAGATTCTGCCACTTTTATTCATTTTGTTATTACTGTTATTTATTTGTATTGCAGTAGTGGCTACAGGTCCCAGCTAGGGAACACTAGTCACTGAATACATAAATTTGTTAGTCTCTAAGGTGCCACAAGTACTCCTGTTCTTTTTACATGTAATAAAGACACTTACAGTCCTAGCATATCACAAGAGACAACAAATGGTGTGACAAAAGACAGAGGAGATAAGGTAACCTGAAATGATTATGTTTAGTTAAGTAGTAGTCTCAGCTCAACAACTGCCTAGCCTAGATAAAGTGCTTTGTAACCAGTAAGGCAGAGGTGAGTTTTAAGAAAGGATATGAAGGAGGACAAAAAGGTGGCTTATTGGATTTTTATGGGGCACTCCTCCCAAATCTCAGTGGGTCCTGCTGGAGATTAGAGCGCTGAGTCAAGGTGGAGACTGAGCCATTCATGAACATCTCAGGATAGACTATGAAAATAAGCAGACTTTCTGTACATCTCTTCCATATTTAGGTAACAAAACAACATCAGAACTAAATAGCTATGGACCATGAAGAATGAAACTAAAAAAGGATCTGATAAATGTTCTTCTGTGAATAGGTCCTGAATAGTTAATTGTGAGTAGTTTTAAGCATTTTAATACAATCTTCATAAACAAGACTGCCTTGTTCCTCAGAGGATGCTAACATTGCAAAAAGAAAACAAACTACTACAGTATGTATGTGAATTCATTTCAATTATGGCTAATCATTAACCAATTCAAAAGAGAAATATTGTACATACTTAAGTTTGATTGGTTGGAATGTCATTTTACAAGACTGGCTCATCTAAAAAAATAACAAACAAACAAAATGAATGAGTGTAATAATGTAGAAACCTTAAATGTGAAATGAAATACTTCCACAAATAGTGATCCAGGATCTTAAACAGATATTTGGGTTTAATAGACTACAGTGTGCTTGAACTAGATACTACATGCTGTAATGGCCATCTCTGCCTGTGGGTATGTCTACCCTGCAAAGAAAGCTATGTTCTAAACTCAGGTTAGCAGCACAAGTTAAAGCCTATAGTAGTGTGTGGGGCTGAACGTAAGCCACTAACCAAAGTTAAGAGTGACTTGCTGTTTTTTTATTGCTTTTTTTTTTACCTGAGTTAGTAACACCTGGCAGCTGGGAGGAGCAATTCATAGGAAAGTCTCTCTCATTTCTTGCAGCCCCACAGTCATGCAGAGGGGATAGTACATTTTCAGTCAGGTCACTCATACCAGCTGTGAGGGGATGGACCATCTTGTGCAGATGGAATCTTCTGCCAAACTCTAACCAGTCTCTCCTGGTCATGGCAAACTCTGATTTTTCAGAAGTTTATAACTTGGCCATATTTGGGTAAATTTTCAGAATGATTACAAAAGGCATGTGCCTGGCACCAGGACAACTGCCCCTTCTAAATTTCAGGTCCTTGCTCCAAACCATAGAGCTGCTAGAGCTTCTCAGTGAAACAGTTGTAGGAAATTTTTAATATGGGAAAAAATAACACTGTTCCCTAATCTTATTCTTGGAAATTGCTGATCCATTTTAGTTGATTTATTTATTTTATTTTTGTAAAATCAAGATGAGGCAGACACCTGGCCTGGAAAATTTCAGCTCACCCAGTCAAAGTCCGGAAAGTTATAAGCAACTGAAAACAGGATCTTATAATGGAAAGTGCTGGACAACCTTAACTCTAGGCAGTGCTGCTTGAGCCATCCATTTACACTGTACATACGCATGCCCAATATATTAACCGTAATATATACTGGACTACCATATTATATATGGTAGGTGTCAGGACCATGGACAGCAATGAACAGGTGCTGAAACATATGGAAGCTCTATGATGTGGTACTAAAAAGAGTAAGTTACAATGGTACAGATGGTGATTAGAATATCTTTGTAACTAATCAGGCTACGGCATCTGGTCTACTGAAAAGCATAGATGTCTAGATGGTAACCTCAATTATTTTATTTGATAATTAGACCTGACTGACTGTGAGAAAGGCCAATGAAACAAAATTTGCAGAGCACTCTTCGAACAAGGAAACACCCTAAAGCTCCCAATGTAACAAGCAAGTTATTAGTCTAAAATAATAATGACAATGAATAAAAGTTCGTCTGTGTCCCCGGAAAGCTTAATTAACATCAGTAGGCAAATAATAAATATGCTTATCTAAATAAAAACATAAATTAATTATGGCAGCAAGGAAAAGATGAGATCTTTGACTTGTCTTGGAAATAAAATCCAAGTCACACAAGAGCACTTAAAAAAAATTGTCTTCACAGTCCGATATTAAATAAGACCATTTCAAAATATCTTTGCATTTTCATATCTAACCCTAGCTCCCCACTCCTTTTCAGCATGACAGCACTTTCTGTGCCTGGAACTGAAGCAAATCAAAAAGGACAAACAATCTTGAAAGGGTCAATTATAAACAAGGAACTTGAGTGTACTAGAAAACCAGAGGAGTTAGTAATAGACAAGATCTGCTTGGTCATTTAGTCCATTCCCCCGCCAATGCAGGATTTTCCCCAGAATGTATTTTTCTACTGTTTTGTCCAATCAAGTTTTAAATGGCTACAGGAGACTTCAATGGGAGCTAGATCAGGTTCCAAGAGATGGAGTTGCCAACACTTTTTGTGATATTTAGAAACAAATTCAGCCCTTTCCTCCATAGCTGTGGAAATCCCTCGGCAGGGGAGCTGGTGTCATTCTGCTGCTCAAAGGACCTCTGGGTCTAGGGGTGTACAGGTTTGTGAATTCCCTGAGTGGGATGCAGCCTTGTTCCATCGGAATCCACACTATGCAGATTCTCCCACCCTTCACCACTGCATGTTTGATGGGGAGGGACTGGCTTCAGAAAGCCCAGGAGATTACTTCATTCTTGAGAGTGACACGGTCTCGGTGAGGCAGCTCTGCAACCATTGACCAGATTCCTGTGACCGTACTCACTTTGCATTTGGATAGCTTAGCGACTCCAGCTAGGTCTTGAGGTCAAAATTTGCACCATTTCATTATTCCTTTAATAGGACACATTCACAGACTAATTCCTGCTACTCTGCCTAAATTTTCATTTATTTAACTTCATCCAATTACTCCTACTTACGCTACAACCCTGTATGCTCAGTGACCTGTGTCTTTCACAGTCTGTTCTTACACTGAACCACTGGCTCCACAAAGAACTCACGATTTTCCTTTCTCTCTGTTCTCTGTCTGAAAAAAACTATGGAGTCTCGAGGCAGTATTTCCAGAGTTTATATTAAATTTTCAAAGCAGCAACATGGGCTGATGCTGTCATACCCAATTTACCACAGTTTGACAAAGTATTTCCTTGAAAGCCATCAGTTCAGATTCTCCTTACAATACAGTGGCATGGGGTTCGGCATATGTCTCAATGCATTCAAAGCTCTCTGACCAAGTCTATGTTCAAGAAGCAGATAAGCTTTTCTGAAGTAATTAAAACCATATCTATTTACTTTCTCCACAATCCTCAGTCTCATTGCTTTCCTGGTGCCAGAGGCCAATTAAATTGGCAGGTACATGTGCGATCCTGAAGTTTAAGGGCCAATTTAGGCAGGTTGACAGGCTCTTTTCCTCTTGTGGATTGTGTAATGTTCATAAGATATTGCATATAGCATGATTTAGTGACAAAAATCCCACTTCTTGCCTATAGGGTGCCTTCTGCTATGGAGTTTTATTTTTATAAGGTATGGGAAATGTCACTTTGTGCACTCTCCGATCATTGTGAAAATATTTAAGAGTTCCAACAAAGATGGGGGTTTTTTAAGTTTCCCATAAAAAGTTAGAACAGACACTGAAATAAAAATGGTTAATGCACAGTCCTATTCTTCATCAGGGGATAAATTGATTGAGAGCAGCTGTGCACCGTTATTGCAGTCTGTGTCCTGGACAGTTTAATTGGGGAAGTAAAATAAAAAATTTCAAAGAGCCCTAGTAAGGTTTTGTTGCTAACTCAGCATTGTATCCCAAAACTCAAGAGGCATTATATCATCTTCTTCATTAATAAGGTAGTTGCTTACTTGTAGGCTAGTTCAGAGAACACACTATATTTTTGCTTCTGAAAGAAGATCCAAATCATAGAATACAGAAATTGCTAAAGTTGTGGGAACCAGATTTTCCATGTTATGGGAAATTCCATGATTTTTTTCCTGTTCTGGAATTAAACAATTTTTTTTTTTTAATTTTCCACAAAATGAAATTCCAAAAATAAAATAAATAATTTTGGGTTCACTGAAACATTTTGTTTCAAAAGTTTCATTCCTGTGCTGACTTTTTAGAAAAAATATTACTTAATATAAAACATTGACATGGAAATTAATTTTGAAATTAAAAAAGGAGACATTGGTATGCACTGTTCAGTTTTTCTTCAAAGCAAAATTTTGCCGAAATCTAAACATTTTGCGGAAACGTGTTGCTTTCAACAAACTGGGATTTTTCCATGGAAAAATATTCCATAAGAAAATTTCTGACCAGCTCTGATCAAAAGACAATTTTGTTCTTGTTGCAAGTGAAACAGTATAATGTACTTGGTAACAATAATGCAAACCCAGTAGGAGATAGAGTTTTAACAGAGGTTGCCTGAGTGGTGACCATCACAAATTCTATAGTAATCTCTGAAGAGATTATTTAGCTAAATGGGCTGGAGTTGGCATATAACTGAAAATATGTTATCCTTCAACTATGCTCTGGTGGTGAAGAGACCATGTGTGAGAACAGCTTTGGACTTAGAAAACATCTAAGAGAGGAGTGGATGCATTGGTTGCAAAGATACTTTGTGATAGCACCACAAGGGCTTTTTCCCAGACTAGAGACCAGATGGTACACTTGTCAGTAAAGATGACTGCTGTGGTTTACATATTGCAGGTGTAATCAGAGAAAGATGACTTGAATGTGGAAGGAGAGATGTGCTTGGGGGGGGGGGGGGGGGCAGGAAGAGGGAAGAAAAATGTCACCTAACCCTCATTCTAAGCCATAGTTATAAGTAACCCATTAACCTGTTATACTCTAAACTATCAGTAAGAATTGATTAGCTGCTTATTAAAACATTAAATCATCATGTACACCCCTCATAAGCTATTTAGCAATGGGCCCTAATCCAGGTGCAGTTCTTTTTGCCTTTGCATATATCCCATCCCTCTGCATGCCCCATCCTCCCTAAAAACTCACATACAGAGATGGGCTTTGGATTGTGTCCTAAAGTCAACAGATGTGGGTTGATCTGAACTAAGTATGTGTGGAAGAAGTGTTTTCCAAAGTCTAGGGCCCCTTACAGAGAACAGTCTGACAGCAGCTCCCTCTCTTTCAAACTGAGGGAGCTCCAACTCAAGTACCTCTGCAGACCACAGCTGTGATCGAAGACGGTGCAGGGAATGAGACAGATTTAAAGTAGGTAGGTTCCATTTAGGGTATTTTAGGTTAAGACCAGCACTTAAATTTCTCCCTGGAAACTAACAGGCACCAGAACAGCTTTTAGAGCACGGGTGTGCTTGGAGAGAAGAACTCCACCACCTTCTGCACTGGCTTCTTTCTTTGCGCTTATTTAAGGTGTAGCCCAGGTAGAGCAGACTACAGTAGCAAGGCCTGCATCCAGTATAAATGGTTGCAACTTCCTGACTAGATGTACATAAAAGAAAGCCATCCAGGTTACTGTTGCTATATGAATAAATATGTAGGGACAAAATTCGAAAGGCCAAGGCACACAATGAGATCAAACTAGCTAGAGACATAAAGGGTAACAAGAAAACTTTCTACAAATACATTAGAAGCAAGAGGAAGACCAAGAACAGGATAGGCCCATTACTCAATGATGAGAGAAAAACAGTAACAGAAAATGTGGAAATGGGAGAGGTGCTTAATGACGTCTTTATTTCAGTTTTCACCAAGAAGGTTGGTGGTGATTGGACATCTAACATAGTGAATACCAGTGAAAATGAGGTAGGATTCGAAGATGCTAAAATAGGGAAAGAACAAGTTAAAAATTACTTAGACAAATTAGATGTCTTCAAGTCCCCAGTGTCTGAGCATCCTAGAATATTCAAGGAGCTGGCTGAGGAGATATCTGAGCCATTAGCGATTATCTTTGGAAAGTCATGGATGATGGGAAAGCTTCCAGAAGACTGGAAAAGGGCAAATATAGTACCCATCTATAAAAAGGGAAATAAGGAGAACCCAAGGAATTACAGACCAGTCAGCTTAACTTCTGTACCTGGAAAGATCATGGAGCCAATAATTAAGCAATCAATTGCAAACGTCTAGAAGATAATAAGGTGATAAGTAACCATCAGCATGGATTTATCAAGAACAAATCATGTCAAACCAACCTGATAGGATTCTTTGACAGGGTAACAAGCCTTGTGGATAGTGGGGAAGTGGTAGACGTGGTATATCTTGACTTTAGTAAAGCTTTTGATACTGTCTCGCATGGCCTTCTCATAAACAAACTGGGAAATGCAACCTAGATGGAGCTACTATAAGGTGGGTGCAAAACTGGTTGGAAAACCGTTCTCAGAGAGTAGTTATCAGTGGTTCACAGTCATGCTGGAAGGACATAATGAGTGAGGTCCTGCAGGGATCAGTTCTGGGTCCAGTTCTGTTCAATATCTTCATCAATGATTTAGGTAATGATATAGAGAGAACACCACTAAAGTTTGCGGATGATACCAAGCTGGGAGGGGTTAAAAGTGCTTTGGAGAATAAGATCAAAATTCAAAATGATCTGGACAAACTAGAGAAAGTAAATAGGATTAAATTCAATAAGGACAAATTCAAAGTACTCCATTTAAAAGGAACAATCAGATGCACACAAACAAAATGGAAAATGACTGCCTAGGAAGGAATACTGCGGAAAGGGATATGGGTGTCATAGTGGACCATAAGCTAAATGAGAGTCAACAGAAATACTGTTGCAAGAAAAGCAAACATCATTCTGGGATGTATTAGCAGGAGTGTTGTAAGCAAGACACGAGAAGTAATTCTTCTGCTCTACTCTGAGCTGATTAGGTCTCAACTGGAGTATTATTTCTAGTTCTGGGAGCCACATTTCAGAAAGGATGTGGACAAATTGGAGCGAGTCCAGAGAAAAACGACAAAAATGATTATAGGTCTAGAAAACATGAACTATGAGAGAAGATTGAAAAAAATGGGTTTGTTTAGTCTGGAAAAGAGATGACTGAGAGGGGACATGATAACATTTTTCAAGTATGTAAAAGCTTGTTACAAGGAGGAGGGAGAAAAATTGTTTTTTTCTTAACCTCTGAGGATAGGACAAGAAGCAATGGGCTTAAATTGCAGCAAGGGAGGTTTAGGTTGGACATTAGGAAAAACTTCCTAACTGTCAGGGTGGTTAAGCACTGGAATAAATTGCCTAGGGAGGTTGTGGAATCTCCATCATTGGAGATTTTTAAGAGCAGGTTGGAGAAACACCTGTCAGGGATGGTCTAGATAATACTTAGTCCTGCCGTGAGTGCAGGGGACTGGACTAGATGACCTCTCAAGGTCCCTTCCAGTCCTATGATTCTATTATCATGTAACAGCAAATGGCGATTCAAACTGTCAACTCAAGGAAACAAGGAGGTACACAAATTCTCAGACTGAAGCACCTCACTATATCTTACAGAAAACGGTATCAGTTGCTAGTGATCCAGCACACTGAGTTTTGTTTCAACTCCAAGGCAAGCTTGAGAAATCACTCTATTTGTGGCTTCCCACTAACCATGTGACAAAATACCAGCCTTGTCCAGCCCAGGTAGAAATCTATATAGACTTCTAAAAATATCAATTTGTCTAAGATACCAGGGACAGTACAGCCAATTGGCAACGTTTTCTGAATCTGGCCCAAAGATGCTGCCAGTGTAGGTACGTGACATTCAGGAGAAAATGAGTATCCCACAGAAATTGTTAGGTTACAATGTCCTTTGCTCATGAGGGCAATAAGAGCTGTTCTGGAGACATCACTGAGGTAACTTGATATTTTGTTAGTGGAGGTGAAATTTCTCTGGAAGTAAAAATTAGTTCTCTCTCCAGCTCCCAGAAGATATTCTCTCTCTTGCTTGTGTAAATTAATTAGCTCTCTTAAGAGAGTAAGTTTTTATTGTAACTTTCCTCTAAACCCAGATATTACTACTCCAAACTCAGCAGCAAGTAACACATTAAATAGTAATGTTTGAATCATTCCTGCTTCTCATATTTGGTTAAGGTTTCATCCCTGTTTGTGGAATAGTGGTGTTTCAATTGCTGACCTTTTCACATGTGCATTAACATGGGCAGACTGTTACGCTATTTGTCACAGGAAGAGCATTTTCTTTCCTTTTTAAAAGCATACTGCATATGGTAGTAAGCATTACCTACACATTTCTTACTGGCAGATTAATATTCCACAATGCTACAGATTTCAGTATCGCTCACGCTTATTGCATGTCATTCTAACAAAAAAGACATTGCAGTCAGAGAATTGTTGAGCCGCAAGAATTTTCATCGACATATGTTAACAATGAAGTGTATCACTTCTCATTATAGGTGAAAGATACTTTTCCTGAATTGGTATGCTTAGAAACTCTCATGATATGGTTATCTGTCACTAAGACAGTTTACATGCCACAGATCAAAGTCAGGGTCATTTAAGCATATGGAGCTAAACTGAATCAAGCTCAAATTCTTACTTTCAGACAGAGAAGTAGGGAAAGAAAATAAGGTCAGTTATTGAAGAGGAGTTGTACCTTCATAAGGCCATCTCAATTACTTTAACCAAAAAAAGAAAGGAGTGTGATCTGGCAGCTAAAGAGAAGAGGCCTGGGATGCTATTCTTGCTCTACTACTGACTCACTGTGTAATATTGGGAAGTCATAATCCTCTCCGTGCCTGAGTTAACCTATTTTATTTATAAAATGAATATTATGGTGCTCCTTACCTCAATTCTTAAATCGGTGTTTGTAAAGTGTTTGAGGTCCTCAGATAAATAAGCACAATGAATTTACAAAAATATGGAATTGCAACAACTCCTTGTAATCTACACAAAAACTTGTTTAAGTAACAATTGTAGTTCAAAACAGACAGAGACACATTCACCGAACATGTCCTTTGTCAAGGCTACTAGTGAAACACACTGACTGAATATGCATTCCAGCACTATGCATATAGGCTAACATTTTCTGTGTTTAAGGCTAGAAACCTAAAGAAATAAAAATGGCCTCAATTCAACTCTCATTACTCCCATTGAAGCTAGTAGGAGATGGAGGTACTCTTCACCTCAAAATCAGAATAAGTTTGTTTAGGGACCTAAATATGGATTTAAATGCTGTGCTTTCCATTCTAAGTTCAAAATGCAATCGGGGGGACTTGCCCTTCACTAATAAAACCCCACATTTGAAAATAAACAGAAATCCCACACAACTTTCCCCTCTAGGGAGAGGAATGTGGAAGGAATCACAGTACAGATGCTTTAACTACTCACTGGAAGACATTGAGATGCCATCATGATTAGCACATTATAAGAAACAATAAAATAAGGATTCCTTGGAAAATTTGGGCTATAATCCCTTCTCTCAAAGCAGAGTAGCTTCATGACACATAGATGGACTCTAATGCTGTAGTGGTGCATAAAAAAGTTAGGTCACTTGTCCAAGTTTTAAAAAGTGACCTGTGATTTTTGGGTGCCTCACTTTGAGTGACCAACTTGAGAAACCTTAAAGGGGCCTGATTTTCAGGGGCTGATTGCTCAGCACTTTGTGATGATCAGGCCCTTTTAAGGTGTCTCAGATTGGGCACTGTGACCCAAGAACCTCTTAATGCCAACTGGCAAGGGAGTTACAGGAATGTCCTGATTCTGATGTGTACATTCTGGTTCACCAATGGAAGGCATGTGACATCTTAAATGAAAGCCACTGGTCACACTGGTCATGAATATCATTGTGAAATGTACGTACAGACACCATGAAAGGTGTTACATATATATACTAAAAATACTTTCTTAGATTTGTATCAAGGAGTGAGTCACCAACATAAAAAGCTCTTTATTAGATAAGAGATGTCTATTTACTTTGTTCTCTGATGAAGGTAAATTAAGCATAGCAGACTAACACAATGGATACCCATTTACATATGAAGTCGACGGAGAGATGTGAAGTCAATAGGGAAGGAGCACACAGTAAAAACAAGCCCCGGGTGGTTTTGCTGTCTGAGTACAGATGATGAACGTTGGGAACCATAAGTAAAAGACAAAGAAGACATTCCCTGATCCTGCACCTAGGAAGCTGGAAGGGGGGAAAAAGGACTGGGAAGTAGAGGGGCAGGGCAGCTATCAGAAGAGTGAGCTGGCTGGAGAAGGAAACTCATGCCAGCAAGCTGCTGAACAACTGCTCAGAGACAGGAGGATATGACTAAACCAGCAGGCTGAAGAGCCTACAGAAACCAGGGGAAAGCAGGAAGAAGCTTAGGGCATGGCCGGAGTTGTCGAATCCCGATTCAGCTTGTGTCACTTAAGGTCTCTGAGCTGGAACCCAGAGGAGAGAGTGGGCCTGGGTTCTCCTACCAATCTCCTGAGGGACTTAAGAACAGAGGGGATTTTCATACCTCTAGACACCAGAACATGACTGTCAGACCCACCAGACTGAGAGGACTCAGGTGCAACACTCCACCTGGCCAGCTGCACTGACACCAGCTCGCAGTAACCTTTTGTTCCCAATATTGTTATTCACTATCACTTGAATCTTATATTATAAACTTGTAATGGTTTTCACTATAAATATATCTAAGTGCTGTGATATTACGTTAGATGCTTATCCTGAATTGAATCATGCAAGCTGGAGTGTACACTGTTCCTTTGGGGACAGCAGACCTAGTATTTCTGTAAGCATGCACTGGATAAGGAGCTACACACTACAGGGGAATGCCTCAAAGGGGCTCAGAGACTCAGGTGCACCTCTTGCTAACCTGAAGAGCAAAGAAGGGCTGGCGTAGCCCTGAGGAGAGTGTGTGAATGGCTAACAGACTGGTGGTGTCAGGCAGCTGACACCCAGTTAAGCACAAGCAAAATTCCCTCATGCTGGAGGCAGGGGTAGCAAGATGTTTCACAGTCCTGGATACTCCAAGGATTGTCACAGGCACCTAAAAATCATTAGTCACTTTTGAAAATCTTGCCCTTGGAGTGGAATGTTTCTAGCACCTCACAAGACAGATTTGCTCAGCACCTTGAAGGATAGTCTATAGCAGTGACCTTTTGCTGGTCAAGTTAAAGTTCCCTAAGCAGGGTAGCCTTTTTATAAAGGTTATATTCTACATAATGAGGACTTTCTAATGTGTGCTAATGAACAGAACTAATTTACAGCTGATTAGCAGTCATACTTACTGCAGAGGATGGAGCTGTGAGTTTTCGCCTTCATTGAGTGAATGCTTTTAGGAAATGGAGTCCAAAGTGTCAAAAATGTAAACCAAATAAACATTAGAGATCTAAGCTTCATCCCTTAAAAATATAATCCATTACTTTATAATTGCTTTTTTGTTATCCTCCCTGTACCTTGCATGCTCTTTCATAAGACAGTCCCCAGAGGCAGCTCAGAATGATTAAAAATTATGATATTTCATTTCCATAAAAGTGTATCATTTCAAGCCTACAAGACCAAGGTGTTTTCAAGGAAAGGAAAAATACTCTCGGTGAAAGGCTGTCATCAAAATAAAAATGCAATGCAAATGTAAACAGATGGACGGTGGGGAGAAATCGACAGACAACTTTTTTCCAGAAGGCTAACAAACTGACCCTAGAGCCTGATGCTATTGAATGCAATTATCCAGTACTCGAGTGAGCCGATAGAGGGAAAATGAATTGTCATTCACAATGGCTGGTCCATACTTGATCAGTCAAGTAAATGTGTAAAAAAAGCTAATAAAAAGTAATTCAATACCTACAGTAATTTGGTGTGTGTGTGTGTGTGTGTGGGGGGGGGGGGGTTAACATCCTACAACTGGACCATTTAAAAGTATTTTTTGTATATGGAAAATTTCACTCTAACAAGCTGGATATAGGTTTTAATAGGAGTAATACTATAGGAGAAGAAGAGTCAGACTACAGCTTGGATTTAATTAGTAATAAGCTTTATCCTTAGTCAGCTATTTCCTGCTGTATTCGTGGGCCAGGCAGCGGAGACGCACTCAGGTTAGCATTCCCCTAGCCTCCTCCCCAACTCTCTGAAGGTATGTTTCTGAGCTGGATTCAGGCCCCAGTTCAAAAATCACACTCCTAATCCAGCAAAGCATGTAAGTATATGTTTATGTCCCACTGAAGGCAATGGGATTTAAACACATATGGCTGTTGTGTTGAATAGGGATGGATTTAAGCATATGCTTAAGTGCTGTGGTGAATTGGGGCCTTGGAGCTTGCAGAACTGATTCTTCCACTCCTTATCCTTCCATGTAAGTTACACCCCCACCACTGATGCCTTGTTTTCTGCTCAGTTTACACAACCATTTATATCGGTGAGTTTGGCCCCAGAACTTCAATGCAGTATCAAGCAGTAGGAGAAAGTGAGCTATGACAGGAAAAGCTTATATTCAACAGCAAAAATCTGTATTTAGAAACATTGGCCAAGTAAATTTCATTTGCATAATTTGGACCCCGTCAGATTTGCTCTAGTGTGAATGACTATCACACCAAAGCAAGTCCCCTTTCTAGTCTAGTCACACCTAACAAAATGCAAATTGTCAAGCTGAACAAAATCCTAAGAAACTGAGATCCAAGTATTTGAAAGCCATGTTAACTCTTCCCCAAGAGTTAACCAAGACCAAGCTGGATGAGTCAAGCATCTCAAACAGGTGATTAAGAAAAAAGCCTATAAGGAATGGGAGTTGGGAGGGATCAGCAAGGAAAGCTACCTCTTGGAGATCACAAAGTGTAGGGATAACTTGAGAACTGCCAAAAGCCAAGCAGAGCTGGACCTTGCAAAGGGAATTAAAACCAATAGTGAAAGGTTCTATAGCCATATATATAAGAAGAAAACAAGGAAAAGAGAAGGTGGATCACTAAGCACTGAGGATAGGGTGGAGATTAAAGATTATCTAGGCATGGCGCAACATCTAAACAAATACTTTGCCTCTGTATTTTATAAGTCTAATGAAGAGTTTAGGGTTAGTGGCAGGGTGGCTAATGGCAATGAGGATATGAAGGGAGAAATGACCATATGTGAGGTGGAAGTCAAACTCAAACAGCTTAATGGGACTAAATCGGGGAGGGGGGGCAAATATTCTACATCCAGTAATACTAAAGGAAGTGGCACATGAAATTACAAGTCCAATACCAAGGATTTTTAATGAATCTCTAAACTCAAGGGTTGTAATTTATGACTGGAGAATTGCTAATATAGTTCCTATTATTAAGAAAAGGGAAAAAAGTGATTCAGAAAACTACTGGCCTGTTAGTTTGACCTCCATTGTATTCAAGGTTTTGGAATAAATTTTGAAAGAGGAAGTAGTTAAATACATACAAGAGAATTGTAATTGGGATAAAGGACAACATTTTTTTTTTACAAAAGATAGATCATGCCAGACTAATCTGACCTTGAGAAGAAAACTGATTTTTTAGACAAAGGAAATGCAGTAGATCTAATCTACCTGGATCTGAGTAAGGCATGTGATACAGGTCCACATTGAAAATTATTAATTAAATTGGAGAAGATGGGAATTAATATGAGAATTGAAAGGTGGATAAGGAACTGGTTAAAAAGGGAGACTACAATGGGTCATACTGAAAGTTGAACTATCAGGCTTCAAGGAGGTTACTAGTGGAGTATCCCAGGAATCAGTCTTGGGACCAATCTTATTTAATATTTTTATTATGGACCATGGCACAAAAAATGAGAATGTGCTAATAAAATTTGCAGATGAAAGTTGGGAGAGATAGACAAAATGGAGGAGGATCTGAATATCATTCAAGAAGATCAGGATGACCTTGTGAACTGGAGTAATAGAAATGGGATGAAATTTAATAGATCAAAGTGCAAGGTCATGCATTTAGGTACGTACAACAAGAATTTTTGCTATAAGCCGAGGACTTATCATTTTGAAGCAACAGAGGAGGAGAAAGACTTGTGTGTTTTGGTTGATCACAAGATAACTCCATCAACGTGATGCAGCTGTGAAAAAGGCTATTGCAGTCCTAGGATGCATCAGGTGAGGTATTTCCAGTAGAGACAGGGAAGTGTTAGTACCATTATACAAGGTACTGGTGAGCCATCATCTGGAATACTGTGCACAGTTCTGGTCTCCCATGTTTAAGAAAGATGAATTCAGATTGGAACAAGGGCAGAGAACGGCTATTATGATACTCTGAGGAATGAAAAACCTGTCTTATGACAGGAGACTCAAAGAGCTTGGTTTGTTTAACCTAACCAAAAGAAGGCTGAGGGGGGATATGATTGCTCTCTATAAACACATCAGAGGAATAAATACCAGGGAGGGAGAGGAGTTTTTTAAGTTAAGCACCAATGTGGAAACAAGATCAAGTGGATATAATGAGGCCATTAACAAATTATGCTTGAAATTAGGCAAAGGTTTCTAACCATCAGAGTGAAGTTCTGGAAAAGACTTCCAAGGGGAACAGTGGGGGCAAAAAATCTAACTGGCTTCAAGACTGAGCTTGATAATTTTATGGAGGGAATGGTGTGATGGGACCACATTGCAGGCCCATTGGCGACTACAAGTAGCAGAAATCCCCAATGGCCGGAAATGGGACACTAGATGGGGAGGGCTCTGGGTTACTATAAAGAATTCTTTCCCAGGTATCTGCCTGGCGGCTCTTGCCCACGTGCTCAGGATTTAACTGATCACCATATTTGGGGTCGGGAAGGAATTTGCCCCTGGGTCAGATTGGCAGAGACCTTGGGGGTTTTTCACATTCCTCTGTAGCATGGGTCACTTGCTGGTTTAAACTAGTGTAAATGGTGAATTCTCTGTAATTTGATGTCTTTAAACCATGATTTGAGGACTTCAGTAGCTCAGCCAGACATTAGGGGTCTATTTCAGAAGTGGGTGGGTGAGGTTCTGTGGCCTGAAATGTGCAAGAGGTCAGATGAGATGATCACGATGGTCCCTTCTGACCTTCAAGTCTGAGACACAGTGTACTTGAGATTTTCATAAAGCCTTTTAAGCAAGTGACCAGTCATGGGATAAGAGGGAAGGTTCTCTCGTGTATCAGTAACTGGTTAAAAGACAGGAAACAAAGGGTAGGAGTAAATGGTCAGTTTTGACAAAGGAGAGAGGTAAGTAGCAGGGTCCCTAAAGGATCTGAACTAGAATCACTGTTGCTGAACATATTCATGAATGATCTGGAAAGGTGGTAAACAGTGTGGTGGCAATGTTTGCAGATGATACAAAATTACTCAAGATTAATCCAAAGTTGACTGAAGAGTTAGAAAGGGATCTAAATAACTGGGTGACTGGGCAACAAAATTGCAGATGTAATTCAATATTGATAAGTGCAAAGTAATGCACATTGAAAAACAATCTCATCTATACATACAAAATGATGGGGTCTAGATTAGCTGTTACCGCTCAAGAAAGATTTTGGAGTAATTGTGGATAGTTCTCTGAAAACATCTGTTCAACCTGCAGCAGAGGTCAAAAAAAAAAAAGCCAACAGAATATTAGGAACCATTAGAAAGGTATAGATAAGACAGAAAATATCATAATGCCACTATATAAATCCATGGTACGCCCACACCTTGAATACTATGTACAGTTCTGGTCACGGTCTCTAAAAAGATATATTTTAATTGGAAAAGGTACAGAGAAGAGCAACAAAAATGATTAGGGGCATGGAACAGTTTCCATATAAAGAGGGATTAAAAAGACCGGGACACTTCAGCTTGGAAAAGAGACGGCTAAGGGAGGATATGATAGAGGTCTATAAAATCATGAATGGAGATTGTGAATAGGAAAGTGTTATTTACCCCTTCACATAACACAGGAAGGAGGGGTCACCCAATGAAATTAATAGGCAGCAGGTTTCAAACAAACACTCTCCAGCTACCCAGCTCTGAAGGCAGCGCCGCCGCCACCAGCAGCGGCACAGAAGTAAGGGCAGCAGTACCGCAACCCCCCCAATCTTTCAGCCCCCCCCCCAACTCCCTTTTGGGTCAGGGCCCCTACAATTACAGCATCCTGAAATTTCAAATTTAAATATATAAAATCATGAAATTTACGATTTTTAAAATCCTATGACTTTGAAATTGACCAAAATGGACCGTGAATTTGGTAGGACCCTAGATATAACATAACTGATTTGTCGGTTTCATTTAATGATCCCTGCATTACTGTTTTCTTTGTTCTAATCAGATATTTGGTATTGCATTATGCTCAAAGAAATTATGTATTTTTAATTTTTTTTTACATATTTGCATTGGTCTAGTTTTACATTTACATTGCATTGTACCATGCCACTTGTTACCTACTTAAAAATCACCATGGTGACTCACTGTTGAACTATTTATTTGCTTTAGAAATAAACACAATATCAAAACAAAGTGATTACATATTTTGCAATACCAATATACTTAATATATAAATACAACACAAACAAGCAATATTGAATTAAGAGCATGGTTATGAAGAAGCAAACCAAGAAAAGTAAGTAACCTTAAAATTAAAACTGATACTTGTAGCTGTCAGAGACTAATTCATTTTTTCAAGTGGTCCGTTAAAGTGTAATTTCAACAGCTAGGTAAGGTTTATCAAGAGTAATAATTGTTGGTAGAGGCTTGCTTTTATATTTGTTTTAATTGTTTACCATGAGTGATGCTTCATTTTATTTCCTGGAATCTCTAATATTCCCTTTGTAAATACATACTCAATTTAAAGGGGCCTTTTTTCACAGCACAAGCACTCTCAAAGTAAAGTTTTATATCAGTTGATATAAAACAAACCAAAAAGACTAATTGCTTTCATATTTCTGTCACTGAGGCCTCAAAAATGATCCCTTATTTGCAGTATTCTGTGTAATTATAGCCATGTCAGTCCCAGGATATTAGAGACAAAGGTAGGTGAAATATCTTTTCTTGGACCAACTTCTGTTTGTGAGAGAGACAAGCTTTCAAGTCACACAGAGCTCTTCTTGACTTGAAGAAGAGCTCTGTGTGGGTCGAAAGCTTGTCTCCCTTACAACAGAAGTTGGTTCAAGAAAAGTACTCCCTTCCCCCTTATTTGTGGGGTGGTTTTTCACAAAAAGGACATTTTTAAGATCATTAATTTTTTGCTTTACGAAGCTGCCAAGTTATAATTCATGGCTAACAATAGAAACAATGGTTTCATGCAGGATTGTTATGGTGAAGTACTTCAAATCTGCTGGTGAAATATAATAAAATTCCTCTCTGGTATTGTGCAAAGCAAGACTGTCTGTAATTAATGGTTTGTATCACAAAACCATAAAACAAAATTGACTTTTCTCCTGTCCTTGTTTAATTCTCAGCTCCACTTACAATATAGTTTTTGCCTGGATCTTACACATGGGTCAAGATGGTCTCTCATTTAACCTATAGCCCAGCACAATAGTCAAAAAGGGCCACCACTTTTTTAATTCCCCTCCACTTGTTGGTTTGCCAAGGCCTGTCTAGACGTCAGGAAAAATAAAAACAAGAACTCCGCAGCAACAAGTCTCAGAGCCTGGGTCAACTGACTCAGGCCCCCGGGGCTCAAGGTACGGGGCTAATAATAGCAATGTATTCATTCCTGCTCAGAGCCCAGGCTCTTAAACCCAGCAGTGGTGGTGGGTGGGTGGGGTGGGCTGAGGGAGGGTATATGTGGGGGGGGGGGGGTTTCAGGGCCCAAGCTCCAGCCTGAGTGGGAACTTCCACATTGCTATTTTTAAACCTGTAGTATAAGCCCAAGTCAGTTGACCTGGGTTCTGAGACTAGATGGTGCACTTTTGTTTGGGTTTTTTGCTGTGTAGATGTACCTCCCACCGCAAATTTCACGCAAGTATTATGTCAAGCCATAAGGCCTGAGTGGAAACATGGTCCAGTGGTTCGGAACTAGCCTGACACTCAAGAAAGACCCAGGTTCAGTGACTTTCTCTGCTACAGTTTTCCTGTATGACCTTGGGCAAGTCACTTACCCTCTCCATACCTCAGTTTCCCATGTGTACAATTAGAGCTGGTGCTAGGCATAAGCAGACTAGGCAATTGCTTAGGGCCCTGAGCAGCTCAAGGAGGCCTCTAAGTTATTACTGGAGTGGGGGGGGGCGGAGGGGTGCAAAATATTCCTGCTTAGGGCCCCCAATGGGCTAGTACTGGCATTGTTAGTGTAATGGTGATAAAGCAAAGTAGTTGTAGCCATGTTGGTCCCAGGATACGAGAGACACAAGGTGGGTGAGGTACTCTCTTTTATTGGGCCAACTTCTGTTGGTGAGAGTCGAAAGCTTGTCTCTCTCACCAACAGAAGTTCGTCCAATAAAAGAGATTACCTCCCCCACCTTGACTCTCCCATGGTGACAACAGCATTTCCCTACCTCACAGGGGTCTGGTGAGGATATATTAAAGATTGCAAGGCACTCAGATATAGATAGGCTCATATATGCTGTACATTTCTTTTTCAGAGTGCATAGCGGTCCCAATCAGGATTGCGGCTCCTTTGTGTTTGGCATTGTATAGAAATATACCCCGAATTTGTGTTTTTTGTTGTTGTTTTGGGTCTGTTCTCTCTCTCTCACAGCAGAGAAGAGGCTCATGTGTACCGGTGGTGGTGACAGTGCAGATAGCTATAACTGAAGTTCTATTTATGTCTCCCTTTGAGTGGCATAGGTAATATAGATGGTTTACATTTTTATGGCTGAAGCAGATAGCTGCCATAACAATAGGCAGCAAGGCTTTATCCTTTGCTCAATTAAGCCAATAGAAGCCCTCTATAACTTCACTGGGGCAAGATCAGAACCTACAGGGATTAACAACAATATAGTGTTTATCCGCAAAAAGAACAGGAGTACTTGTGGCACCTTAGAGACTAACAAATTTATTAGAGCATAAGCTTTCGTGGGCTACAGCCCACTTCTTTGGATGCATCCGAAGAACTGGGCTGTAGTCCACGAAAGCTTATGCTCTAATAAACTTGTTAGTCTCTAAGGTGCCACAAGTACTCCTGTTCTTTTTGCGGATACAGACTAACACGGCTGCTACTCTGAAACCTGTCATAGTGTTTATCGTGGCCTTAACCCTGTCAACATCACTAAGCAACAATCTCTTATTTAGGGGCTACATTCCCAAGGATTCATGTGCAAAAAAAAAAAAAAAAAAACCGCTCATAAACACTTGCTAGAGTTAATATATTCATATAATCAGTATGCATCAAAGTGATAACCCCCATCTAGTATTTTTGGCAACTCTAGATAGGTATGAAGTCTGAGCTGGCTTATACTTTTCAGTAGTAAACATTTCATCGTACATTAAAACAGGAAAATCCACCAAATATATAGAAAGGGATGGACATTCTTTCACAAACCTTACTATCTTTTCATTGTTGTGCACATTGCCAGAAGTCTGATAAATGTTTATGATCAACATGTGTGCAATATAAGGTATGATTCATCATTGTGCAGTAACTGTTTTGAACATTACCAGAAGTGTGATAAATGTTTCCTGGCAGCTTGTTGGCAATAGGATTTATTTAGTGTTGACATTTAGTCTATTCAACTCTTTTAAAGCTGGCACTCTGTCTGTTGCATGTGCTACATACTAATGAGCACAGTGGCATACAGAGAAAGCACTGTACTGGAGCTGTGCAACATCCAGAATGTTCTGTAGTTTATAATTGTCTATCGGTTTGACTTATTTAGCTTTCCTATGGCATACAGAAGGAAAGATGAGCCAATCATTGTAACATAAGCCTGCAAAAACTGCATTCAGCCTTTGAATTTGTTTCTCATTTCTCCTAATATGCTCATTTAGGGGGTACATTCTCAGTACTATGCACTGGGATTTAGCCACACAGCTCCTATTAACATAAATGCAAGCCCTACAACAAAATCCCCGGGCGCTGCTTTGAAAATCTTCTCCTTACTGTTTGCGTAATTTGATCGTAGACATTGAATTGGGCTGAATTGCACTACTGCATAACTCTGGATCCCCTGATACCTGTTCATGAGCACACTCCTTGCAATCTCATCATGTAACACCACATGGAGTCAAGTTAGACGAGAACAGATATGCTCCTTCCTCAAGAAAACCTTGTTTGCTCAGACATTAACACTGATGACACAAGTTCTCTTTTCTAAAGGACCAGAATTAGATTTTTTTCTGTATCACTCGTGTATGTTTTGTGTTTAATACATTATTACAACATTTTAGTTAACATAGATAAGGCCACATTCACCTCTGCTGCAAGAACATTGAAGTCAATTGTGTTTTGCCATCTTATACCTGGGCTGAATTTGGCATTGGTTCAATACCTGGTAGTGGTAACATGAAGGCACAAGCTTCCTTGATATCAGCACAGTAATTTAGAGGTGCTGTAGAGTAAGAAAAATAACTAAATAAATAGTTTCCATTGTACTCTTGGGGCAAATTTACACTTATATTGATGACTTACAGAAATCAGTTGTAGTTTAGAAATGTGTCAGCATTAACACACTATCTATCTATCAATCAATATAGATATAGAGACGTACAGAATAGTTACATCTATATGTAGAGACACTACCGAAATTAAAAAGTAGCAGATGTAGTTTAAACCTGGAAGTTCCTATTAATTAAAACCAAAGAATCTGTCTTCTTTTCCATTACACAGCATTAAATGATCAGGACTTAATTAAAATGCAAATACTGTATACTCCACTAATTTCTGTAATTTCCCAGTGAATAAACTCTGACTGTTTTCTGCTTTGATTTGCTGTACTAATCAAATTAATACTAACAGATGACTCCTCAAACAAATAATTACAAAGTAGGTTATCCACGTTGTTTTTATACTTTCAAATGATGATGTAAACATGGATGTGATCAAACAATTTGGAATTTACAAACAAAGGGGGTCAGAGAAACATAATTTGTGTGAAGAAGGGCTACTGCATGCTGCATACTAGATTCATCTCACAAGAGAAAGATTCTCTAGCAACAGAGAGAGAATGTGAATTGTAGCATGACTGGAACCTGAAGACATCAACTAACAGTATTTATGGTTGGGCGGAGATGCATTTATTTTGAGTTGAGGGATTTCAATGCATTGTGGGGAGAGTGTTAGTGGTTACTGGCCAGAGCCTCAGATCTCTGGTGTAAGATACTGTAGCTCTATTGAAGTCAATGGAACAACATCTATTTATATCAGCTGAAGGTCTGGCTCTGATGAATCTAAAGCTGCTGCAGTAGAGCTGTAGGAAAGTAAAGACTTATTTGGCAGGGGGGTGAAATTTTGGGGCGACCTTTTTTTGCCATTTATTTCAAGCACTTTTACACACACACATTTAGGATGGAAGAATCCCATGCACTGCTACAGGCTGGGGACCAACTGGCTAAGCAGCAGTTCTGCAGAAAAGGACCTGGGGATTATAGTGGACGAGAAGCTAGATATAAGTCAACAGGATGTTTTGTTGACAAGAAGGCATATTGGGCTGCATTAGTAGGAGCATTACCAGCAGATCGAGGGAAGTGATTATTCCCCTCTATTCGGCACTGGTGAGGCCACATCTGGAGTATTGCGACCAGTTTTGGGCCCCCCACTACAGAAAGGATGTGGACAAATTGGAAAAAGTCCAGCAGAGGGCAACAAAAATGATTAGGGGGTTGGGGCACATGACTTACAACGAGAGGCTGAGGGAACTTGGCTTATATAGTCTGCAGAAGAGAAGAGTGAGGGTGGATTTGATAGCAGCCTTCAACTACCCAAAGGGTTCCAAAGAGGATGGACCTGGGCTGTTCTCAGTGGTGGCAGATGACAGAACAAGTTGCAGTGGGGGAGGTCTAGGTTGGATATTAGGAAAAAAAATCTCTCTCACTAGGAGGGTGGTGAAGCTCTGGAATGGGTTACCAAGGCCTGGTCTACACTAGGAGGTTATGTCGAATTTAGCAGCGTTAATTTGAATTAACCCTGCACCCGTCCACACAACGAAGCTATTTATTTCAACATAGAGGTCTCTTTAAATCGATTTCTGTACTCCTCCCCGACGAGGGAAGTAGCGCTAAATTCGACATGGCCATGTCGAATTAGGGTTAGTGTGGACGGAATTCGATGCTAATAGCTCCGGGAGCTATCCCACAGTGCACCACTCTGTTGACGCTCTGGACAGCAGTCAGAGCTCGGATGCTCTGACCAGCCACACAGGAAAAGCCCCAGGAAAATTTGAATTTGAATTCCTTTTCCTGTCTGGCCAGTTTGAATCTCATTTCCTGTTTGGACATCGTGGTGAGCTCATCAGCACTGGCAACGATGCAGAGCTCTCCAGCAGAGGTGACCATGCAATTGCAGAATAGAAAGATGGCCCCAGCATGGACTGATCGGGAAGTCTTGGATCTGATCGCTGTGTGGGGCGATGAGTCCGTGCTTTCGGAGCTGCGATCGAAAAGACGGAATGCGAAGATCTACGAGAAGATCTCAAAAGCCATGACGGAGAGAGGATACAGCCGGGATGCAACGCAGTGCCGCGTGAAAATCAAGGAGCTTAGACAAGCGTACCAGAAGACCAAAGAGTCAAACGGACGCTCCGGATCCCAGCCCCAGACATGCCATTTCTACCAGGCACTGCATTCCATTCTAGGTGCGGCTGCCACCACTACCCCACCACTGTCCGTGGACTCTGACGATGGGGTATTGTCGACCGCCGCTTCCTCAGAGATGTTCGCGGAAGGGGAAGATGAGGAAGGAGATGAGGAGGACGAGGCAGTCGACAGCGCTTTCAACGCTGATTTCCCTGACAGCCAGGATCTCTTCATCACCCTCATGGAGATCCCCTACCAACCCTCCCAAGGTGGTAACCGGGACCGTGAATCAGGGGAAGGATCAGTAGGTAAGTGTTTTAAACATTTATTTTGAATAGAATAGGTATGGTATGTTAGCAATGGGTTTTTAATGATTAGTTTGCCCTAAGCACTTAACTTTTTAGTCCTTGCCAGTGCAGCTACTGGAAAAGTCTGTTAACATGTCTGGGGATAGAGTAGAAATCCTCCTGGGACATCTCCACGAAGCTCTCCTGGAGGTATTGTGAAAGCCTTTGCATCAGGTTCCTGGGGAGAGTGGCTTTATTGCCTCCTCCATGGTAGGAAATTTTTCCGCGCCAGGCTAGCAGCAGGTACTCCGGTATCATTGCCTGGCAAAGCATGGCGGCATACGGCCCTGGTGTTTGCTGGCATTCACACAGCATGCGGTCTTTCGCTGTCTCCGTAATCCTCATCAGAGTGATATCACTCATGGTGATCTGCTTTGAATTAGGAGAATTTTAGTATGGGGACTGATTGCCTGTTCCTTTAAATAACTGTAACCGGCGGTTTACAGCCACGCGGTGGGGGCGGGGAGGCGAACCGTTCATGCTGAATGGTTCACTGGCAGCATGCAGGGATCTTTCCCGGGGACAGCCACGACGGGGGTGGGACAGGGGCAGAGTTCATGCGGGCCGGATCGCCGGCAGCAAGAACTGGCCAACGCTAGGAGCATTGCTTGGAATGTGAAAGGAGGGCACTGCTGTAAATTAAGCTTTAAACAGCCAAAAGACTACGGCTTACCATGGCCACCTGCTAGCAGAATTCCATTGTCCGGCCCCGCTTGTGTGATCTGTACAGCAAGACCCCAGGCACACAATGTGAAGACAGAAAATTCGACCTTATAATGAGTGCACATGTGATAGGTACTGTGCATGGTCTTGTTCACAGAGAAAGACTATATTCATTGTTTGCAAAAATGTATCTTTTTGAGGAATTCACTCCCTTTTTCCCATCCCACAGTTGCGAGCTACCCCGGCATCCCCCTCCCAGAGGCTGGCGCAGATCAGGCGGCGAAAGAAAAGGACACGGGACGAGATGTTCTCAGAACTTATGGTCTGTTCCCAAGCCGAGGCAGCACAGCAGACCCAGTGGAGGGAGAACATGTCGCAATACCAGCGATCACACAGCGAACAGGAGGACAGGTGGTGGCAGGAAGACCAGCAGGTGATTCAAACGCTGCTTGGACTAATGAGAGAGCAAACGGACACGCTCCGGCACCTTGTAGATGTTCTGCAGGACCGGAAGCAGGAGGACAGAGCCCCGCTGCATTCTATCGCTAACCGCCCTCCCCCGCCACAAAGTCCCATCCCCCCCTCACCCAAAGTCCCAAGAAGGAGGGGTGGCAAGGGCCGTGAAAACAGTCACTCCATCCCTGCAGACTGCTCAAATTGCAGAAGGCTCTCATTCCCAAAGATTTGATACGTCCTTTCCTTCCCTCCAAATGCACCTCACCCAAGCCCCCGTCCCAGTTTCATCCCCTAACTGTGTAGTTCTTAATAAAAAAAATGTTTCTGTTAATTACTGTTTCCGTCATGTTCTTTTAGAGGACAGTGTGTTTGAAGGGGGGGAAGGGGATTGGTAATTGGAGAGGACAGTCACCTTTACCACGGTACAGACACGGGGGCAGGTTCAGCAGAAGGTCACACACACATTGCAGTCACTAGGCACCCTGGTCAGTCTGGGAGGTGGTTTTCATGTTCTGTGTGGGGGGACTATGTGAGTTTGTGGCGGGGGAGGGCGGTTACAGATCTTATGCAGAGGTCCTTATCCTGGATGACAGAGCCATGCATACAGGGGATCTGTAACCGCCCTCCCCCGCCACAAAGTCACATAGCCCACACACACAGAGTCCCGAAAAGGAGGGGTGGCAGGCTCCGTTGAAACAACCAGTCCACCACTGCGGACCGCTCTAGGAGAAGGAGCCTGTCATTCCTCGAGTTTAGAAGTGTCCTTTCCATCACTACACCCGCTCCCCACCACAGTCTGCGTCCCAGTTTCAACCCTTTACCGCGAAATCCTTAATAAAGAAAACGGTGTTAATGAACAAAGTTTCATTTATTTTATTTTTAAAGGTGTGTTGGAAGGAGGGAAGGGGGTTGGTAACTGGAGAGGATAGTCAACATTAACTGGGTAAAGAAACGGGGGCAGGTTCAGCTTCTGTTTAAACAAACGTAATAGTCACAGGTTACCCTGGTCACTCTGGAACCTAGCTTTCAAAGCTTCCCGGATGCACAGCGTGTCCCGCTGGGCTCTTCTAATCACCCGGGTGTCTGGCTGGGCGTAATCAGCAGCCAGGCGATTTGCCTCAACCTCCCACCCCGCCATAAACGTCTCCCCCTTGCTCTCACAGAGATTGTGGAGCACACAGCAAGCTGCAATAACAATGGGGATATTGGTTTTGCTGAGATCACAGCGAGTCAGTAAGCTTCTCCATCTCCCCTTCAGACGTCCAAAAGCACACTCCACCACCATTCTGCACTTGCTCAGACGGTAGTTGAAGAGTTCTTTTTCACTGTTCAGGGCGTCTGTATAGGGCTTCATGAGCCAGGGCATTAGCGGGTAGGCTGGGTCCCCGAGGATCACTATAGGCATCTCCACATCCTCAACAGTTATTTTGTGGTCCAGGAAGTAAATACCTTCCTGCAGCCGT
Source organism: Chrysemys picta bellii (assembly GCF_011386835.1). Taxonomy (NCBI): domain Eukaryota; kingdom Metazoa; phylum Chordata; order Testudines; family Emydidae; genus Chrysemys; species Chrysemys picta. Next base: position 116,144,208 of record NC_088796.1, read on the forward strand.
CTAAACAGACCAGAGTTCCTGAAAACATGAGCGTCATGAACCTTGCCCGGCCATCCGACGTTGATGTTGGTAAAACGTCCCCTATGGTCCACCAGTGCTTGCAGCACCATTGAAAAGTAGCCCTTTCGGTTAATGTACTGGCTGGCCTGGTGGTCCGGTCTCAGGATAGTGATGTGAGTTCCATCAATAGCCCCACCGCAGTTTGGGAATCCCATCGCAGCGAAGCCATCTATGATCACCTGCACATTTCCCAGGGTCACTACCTTTGAGAGCAGTAGCTCAACGATTGCATTGGCTACTTGCATCACAGCAACCCCCAAGGTAGATTTGCCCACTCCAAATTGATTCGCAACTGACCGGTAGCTGTCTGGCGTTGCAAGCTTCCAGAGGGCTATGGCCACTCACTTCTGAACAGTCAGGGCTGCTCGCATCCGGGTGTCCTTGCACTTCAGGGAAGGGGACAGCAACTCACAAAGTTCCAGGAAAGTTCCCTTACGCATCCGAAAGTTTCGCAGCCACTGTGATTCATCCCAGACCTGCAGCACTATGCGGTCCCACCAGTCCGTGCTTGTTTCCCAGGCCCAGAAACGCTGTTCCACAGCATCAACATGACCCATTGCCACCATGATGTCCACGGCAAGGGGTCCTGTGCTTTGTGAGAGGTTTGTGCCTCTCTCAGACTTAATGTCCTCACCGCGCTGCCATAGCCTCCTCGCCCGATTTCTCAGCATCTGCCTCTGAAAAAGGTGGATGATAAGGCGCGAGGTGTTGACAACGGTCATAACTGCAGCGATGATTGCAGCGGGCTCCATGCTCGCGGTGCTGTGGCGTCCGCGCTGTCAATCACCGGAAAAGTGCGCGAACTGATTGCCCGCTGGTGCTTTCACGGAGGGAGGGCGGGAGTGAGGGTTGAATGACGACAGTTACCCAAAACCACCCCCGACACATTTTTTTCCCCAGCAGGCATTGGGGGCTCGACCCAGAATTCCAATGGGCAGCGGGGACTGCGGGAACTGTGGGATAGCTACCCACAGTGCACTGCTTCCAATGTCGACGCTTGCCCCGTTAGTGTGGACTTACAAAGTTGAATTACTGTCCTTAGTGTGGATACACACGTTCGACTTTGTAATATCAGTTCCACAAATTCGGTTTAAGTAAAATTGAACTACTCTCGTAGTGTAGACATACCCCTAGGGAGTGGTGGAATCTCCATCCTTAGAGATTTGTAAGGCCCAGCTTGACAAAGCCCTGGCTGGGATGATTTAGTTGGGGTTGGTTCTGCTTTGATCAGGGGGTTGGACTAAATGTCCTCCTGAGGTCTTTTCCAACCCTGCTATTCTATTATTCTATATTGTAAAATCTTCATGCAGCATTCTACATATTAAAGCCAGAAGATGGAAAAATAGAACAACAACAAAGTTGCAAAGACAAAATGCAAAACAGATTCAAATAATTCTAAATCAACAAAACCTGCATAACAGTTTTATATATGCATCCGAAGAAGTGAGGTTTTTACTCACGAAAGCTTATGCCCAAATAAATCTGTTAGTCTTTAAGGTGCCACCAGACTCCTTGTTGTTTTTGCAGTTTTATATACACATTCTCAAAATAAGAGGAAGGGGAGAAAAAATTCACCAACACTAAAGGGTAATTAGAAAGGGAAAGAATGATCTAAAAAATATCACAACTCTTCTTCAGATTAACTGAAATCAGACAACTTCACCCAGAATAATGTAAGAAAAGGAGCACTCATATAAATAACAGTCCATGATGGCAACAAAACATTCTTATCTACAGAAACACACAAGAGGAGAATTGCAAGGACTTCTTTTGTTTTAAAATATCTAAATTCAGAGGATGACCTGCAATCACTTACACTTGTGAGTGACTTGCAGGAGACTATTCATATCAGGAACATATTTCCAGGAGTGAGTGAAAGATCAGGGCCTCATTCCCCCTCTCATTTATCCTCTAGCAACCCAGTATAATTAAAAGTGCTTGAAGACAGGAGGTTTACCATACACATGATAACTGTTGAAAGAGAAATAATGGGAGACATTTTGGTCTTAATTATCCCCATGCATCCCCACTGATAAATAGCGAGACAAATTCTGGCCTGTATGGACAGCTCTCGTATGTACTGTGAAGTTTGCAGCTTTAGCTTAGATTTTTGCATTTGTAAATGCATTTTCATTATTCAAGTTCAAGGTGTAACCCAGAGAGCATCACTAAAGTTAATGCAGCTACAATATATAGCAGCTGAGGATCAGGGTCTCTCTCTCTCCCCTTCCCCCTCCCTCCCCTTAAGTACGTTCAAGTATGAAGGATGTAGCCATTTCTAGCACTAAGTAAATGCAAATGAAGAAAAAAAAACACTTTCAAGGGGCTAATTCACAAAATTACAGTCTTGGTTCAAGGTAAAATTTTCACCACACTACCTTCCAGCAAGATGGCTGACCACCCCTTTGGTCAGGATCTCCCACAAAGTCCATAATGTTTAGTTCCTTTGTCTTTTTATGTGAAAGATAGTGTGGGGTTCTTTGCCCCTCCTTTATAGTGAACCTTTGAAATGGATTCTTCTGAACGTTACCCCCAAAGTAAAGTTTGTTCAAGCTGTGAGGAAGGTGACACGGAGTCTCCTGGTGAAGGAAGTTCCTTGCCGTTTTTAACCCACAGTAGTGTTGTCTAGAATGCAAACTAATCTGATCCTGCCATCTCCTCCCTGTGCCATGATGCTCAGTGGTTATCCCCTGCCCTTGTTAGCTTGATGGTTTTGTTTACTTTGTATGTAAATGTATTCCAAGATACATTAAGAGACAATGGGAAATACCATCCAGATGGCAGACTCACATTCCTTTTTCTAGAGTAGTGTAACTTCAGCCCTGCCTGGCAGACACACTAAGAACATAATTCCCAATACGTTTGTAATTTTGAATTTGTCCTCCATCCATACACCACTCAGTATTAATGATACATATGTTATTAGCTTTCTATTCATATCTTACACAACATCTTTTAGATACAAGTTATGACAGGAGTAAGCTAGTGAACACTGAATGGGTCAGGCCAACTAAAACTCACTACCAGATACCAATGAGCCCTTGGCCCTCTTGCATTGGGATGCTGTTGGGGTCCCAGAAGCAGCACCACAAAACTCAGCAAGTAGAGAAGATTAATTTTCATTGACCCTCACAAAAAGCAGCGGGGCTGTTCAATGCCTGAATATATCTCCATCATAACCACTTCACAGAGGGAAGAGAAAAGCACAGATATGTCTCATTTAATGAGTCTTGTACGGGAATTGATGCAAAGTGGAGAGTAAAATGGCACCCAGCAGTTCAGCTCCAGGTGCTTGGAAGCAACACTTTCAGTTCCATTCTAAAAGGAAGCATCTTTCACAGGACAGTTTCTTTATAATAAGAAGACACAGCTAAAATGATCTGCCGAAATCCCAGCCTGCCAGTGCTCAAACCAACCTACATGATCAGGCGGACCACAGTGATAAATATGCTCCTCCCTTGGCCCCCAGAGAATTCCCATACAACCTCTTTGTACCAGCCATGACAGCTCTAGGACAGTAGAGTAGACATAAGGTCTCTTAGTTCTCACACACAGCATAGTAGGCTGTCAGAGGGGGCGGGAGGTGGAGAAGTAGCAGGGAGCAGGTGTCACTGACTGAAGTTCTGCACATTCTACTGTACAATAAAAGAAAACGATGAATTAGCTTACCTATAAGATAGCTGTATTGTTAACATAATATGGAGGGTAGAAAAGATATGGTTAAACATAAATACCAATGAATACTCTGGCCCAGTCCCAGCTTTCTAGAATGCAGTGTACAGCTGGACACTCAGGCCTATATCCTTGAAATCAACAGCTGTTAGGAGCCTAAATACCTGTGAGGATCTGGGCCCCAGTCCTCTCAGAAAGGTGTGAGGGGCTGATCCTGTACACCTTGTGTACCCTAGACTCCCACAGAAGTCCATTTAGTTTAGCCGCATTAAGAAATGCAGGAGTAAATCTCACTCAGCATTCAGTGGTGCTGCAATGAATCTTCAGAACTAGAGCTGTGCAAGTAGAGTTTTTGGTTCACAGGCAATACTGAAAAAACTGAAACAACTGTTTTGGATCTAACTGAAAATGACATTTTGGCAAATTGAAAAGTAAAAACAAAACAAAACAAAAACCCAACATTTCTGATGAACATAACATTTTGTTTGACCTGAAATAAAATGTTTCATTTAGATCTAGATCATTTCACATCTTTGATTTGTTTTCAATAAAATTAAAGAAAGTGTCAAAACAAAAAGGCCAAACTGAAAAATTAAAATGTTTTGAGAAGGTCAGAGCAAAACATGGCCAAAGCAGAATATTGTAATCCCTCCACCCTGCCCCAGTCCCAGCAAGCGCCAACATGAATTTTCAAAATGTTTAAGTGCTTTTGGAGAAAAATCCAGGAGGTAGGACAGCTCAGAGTAAAGCATTCTAGAGCAAGAGAAAGATGAAGGAAAGTGTAGGTCCTCTACTTAGCAGGAAAGTAATCAGCTTAATCCGTCCTAAGGTAGATTTAAATTTTGGAATTAGAAAGCTTTTCCTAATAACTGAGTAGCTAAGCTGTGGAATAGGCTTCTGTCAAGGCTCCTTCCCGACTCTGAACTTTAGGGTACAGATGTGGGGGCCTGCATGAAAACTTCTAAGCTTAACTACCAGCTTAGATCTGGTCCGCTGCCACCACTCCCAATGTGCTAAGTCCCTTTCCTGGGTAGCCTTGAGAGACTCTTCCCTGGTGAACACTGATCCAAAACACCTTGGATCTTAAAACAAGGAGGAATTAATCATTCCCCCTCCCTTCCCTTTCCCCCCACCAATTTCTGGTGAGTCCAGATCAATTCCCTGGGATCTTAGAACAAGAAAAAATCAATCAGGTTCTTAAAAAGAAGACTTTTAATTAAAGAAAGAAATGTAAAATCATCTCTGTAAAATCAGGATGGAAAATAACTTTACAGGGTAATCACACTTAAAGAGCTCAGAGGACCCCCCTCTAGCCTTAGGTTCAAAGTTACAGCAAACAGAGGTAAACACTCTGGCAAAAAGTACATTTACAAGTTGAGAAAACAAAGATAAAACTAACATGTCTTGCCTGGCTGTACACCCAGCCCATTTCTGAATATAGTGTGTATTGCATCAAAATAAAATCAAATAGGCCATAGGCTCAACAATGTATGGTCAGAGCCTTTTGCTACTGTAAATGTAGCTCCACTGAAATCAACGTAATAGTTTACACAAGTAGAATATTTGTCCATTGAATTCTGCTGGGCAACTGGGGCTCTGGAGACACGCACCCTCAGTTTTCAACATTTATTTCAGTCCTGTGCTGGTCCATTCAAACTTCTGAGTTGATGGGTATGGCTTCTTTATTATTCTGCGTCAGGTTTCTCTGGGTCATCTTTTTCCTATTCCCAGATGGTGTCCATATTAACACTTGATGTGGAAGTGGTGTTGGTGGTATTGTTGGTGGTATTGTTACAGCATGTTTAATGCTTTAAGGTAGTTTACTCCACATAGAATTTCTAATGTTACAAAAAACTCTTTCCGATGGACTCTGAAGATCATTCAGAGGCATTACTTTGAAATGACTTGATCTCACCAATTTCTATCGTTGATTCCCCTGACTCTGCTCCATAAAGGACACACAAAAATTGAAGCACGGATTGGTGTCTCTTCCAAGGATTCACATGGCTCAGTCCTCCAGCTGGGGGGCTCTCAGAATTCAATTTTCTTTGGGGTAACAAAAGTCTAAGCACAAGTTCCAGACAGGACCGTCCCTAGCCATCTTGTTTCCCTACACCGCCCTCCCTGCAGTGGGTGCGGGGGCTGTGTCGGGCCCCCGGTCTCTGCAGTGGGGGGGGGGGAAGGCTTGGGGGGCAGTGGGGAAACCACCCACCAGCACAAGCCAGTGAAGCAGGTTGGGGCCGGGTCGCTCCACTTCCTGCCGCCTGATGAGTGCAGAGCTGGTGTCTGACCCTGCACTCATGGGGCGGCGGGAAGTGGAGTGACCCAGCCCCAGCCCAAGCCCACTCCACTCTGCCCCCCCCCCCAGCATTCACTGGCCACACAGCTGGGGCCGGTGAGTGCAGGGCACCCGACACCTGCTGCAGTCCTGAGGGGAGAGGGGGCGGGGCTGGGGCAGAGCAGGGGTGGGGGCCATGGGGAAGAGGTGAAGCAGGGGCTGGAGCAGCACCCAGCTGCGTACTTTGTGTATGGATAGGGACAGCCCTGGTCCCAGACAAACAGAAGAATCTCCTGCCTTGCTTGGGCTCCTCTTCAGTCTGCCCTTCAGGCTCAGTTCCTCAAACCTCCTGGGTTACTTTTAAGTCTCTCTGGCTCTGGGTTAAAGCCCCGACTCCCCTGCTATTTCCCTTCAGTCCTACTAGACACTACTGCAGGGCCTTCCACAGGAGTGCAACTTGCTCCCTGTGGCTCCCCCTCCAAACTGATTTCCCTGTCCTTTTATGAGGCCCAAATGTTGAACAGGCTGTTACCTCATCCCAATTTGTACAAGCCTCCTAGGCTGGGAGGCAGCTAATTATGGCACCAGTGGGGCTGAGTAAGGGCCAGGAGCTAGTCAGCCTTGTTCAAAGAGGCAGGCTACCCTATCAGAATGGCAGGCCTATTTGGTGGTGGTGGGGAGGACAGGGGCATCTCCTCAGCTGATATAAGTAAGTGTAACTCCATTGACTTCACTCCACCATTGACTTGGTACGTGTATTATGTTACATGCTTAGCATGAATAAAGATTTGTCCGTTTATGTACAGTGTATTTTTTTAAAAGGTTGTATGTTCTGGTTCTTGATGAATACATTTATGATGTGTTTAACTGGGGACTGAGGATGCACTGAGGGCAGGTGCTTGCTTGACAACAATAATTGTTTATTTGTAATTTAACTGCATTTTTATACTGATCAGCGTGCTGGCTTTCTGCCTTGACTAATGTGGTCTTTACAATATTGGATGGAAAAACTTGTGCACTGAAGCCGCATGTTTTTGGATCAGAAGATAGGAATTGCAAACAGAAGTGGGGAAAAAATGAATAAAGACAGTACACTTCTAAGTACAAAAGACATCAGGTGGCCCTAATTCCCAATTGCGGCAGTGCACAAGAGCCGTACATTTGTTCAGAGCTCAGATATGAGCCAAGCTACACATCCAGGAAAAGGGAAAGGAGTGGGTGGGGTAAAGGAGCCCTACACAGTATGTCACCACCAAAGCCTGACTACAGGAAGGGAGAGAACATCTGTGACTCCCCCCACCCCAACCCACCCTGTACCCAGATAACCTCACCCTGGAGCAAAATGGAAGATGGATCCATACTGTGACTCTCTGATCCATTCTGGTTCCAGCCCTGCTCCTCGGTGAGTGCGGTTATGCACTACCGCTTGCTTCAAATGGATTATAAAACTGCAATCTAGCTTTCAGTAATTTATGCCCAAGTATATATGCATATGGGTGAAATCCTACAGAAGGTCAGATTAGATAATCATAATGGTCCCTTTTGGCTTTAAAATTAAACTCACAGAAGTGAAATACACACAAAATCATAAAGGCAGGTTATACAAATACCTCATCACTGAGATATAAGCTTCATGTAAATAATGGTTTGCACATATAGGGGCTAGATCTTCATCTGAATTAGACAAGCATCATTACATTCAAGATTTAAACCAGATGAGGATAAGACCTAATAAAATCATTGCCACTTTTGCCCTGGTTTCTATTGGAGAAAGCCATCACTTTGAGATGTCATAAAACTATTATGTCAGACTTCATGGAGTTAACAGGAGATGCAGTTTGTAGTGCCCACTGTCCTAAGGAAGATTTGCAAACCTCGAACCTGAATTTACTCTTAATGATGACCATGACTCAATGCTTTCTCAGACTAGAATTACAGTACTGCGTTTACTCAAAAAATGTAACATGACAATTTAACTTTTAACATCACTTCCTCCAATTAAGGTGTCCAGGCCACGCATTCAAAAACTGTCCACCTCTGCTGTCTATTGATTTATCCCCTGATGATGGTTGGAGTAGCTGATCAAAACTGGTGATACTTCAAGTAGAATTCTACATATTCAGTGTCAGCTGTAGAGCTCTCAAACACTACAGCTTTAACTTAAAATGGACAATGACAAGTGGATTGCATAAGAAATTAATCAGAAGAGAATTATGTTTTGTGCCAGAGTTCCTTCCTTAATAATATTTAATTACATGGCTTATTTTCACATGGATGGAATGAAACATACATTGAATTGTACAATGAATACTTCTCCATTAAGCAACTAAATCAGTATATCTTCTTTGTGTGTGTGCATGCATGGAACAGAGTAAAAAATAAAGCTTTTGTCCAGTGGGTCTTGTAATTCTGCACCTCACAAACAATAATTAAAACTTTGAGTGGGAATTAATATCCCCATGGAGTCAAGATGTGTACTTAGATCTAATTAGTGATGGGTGAAACTAGGTTGGACTCTAGTTGGATACGCTCACACCACACACACACACACAAGAATCCTTACCTGAATCAGCAAAACAGCCTGGAAATTGCACTAGAACAGATTTCCATGTGAGATTTCCAGTATTTCCTGCTTCTAGATAGGATGGGAGACTAACCTCTCTTATGGTATTTCAATACATTTGATCCTAGACCAGAGGTGGGCAAACTAAAGCCCGCGGGCCACATCTGGCCCACGGGACCATCCTGCCCGGCCCCTGAGCCCCCGGCCCCTCCCCTGCTGTCCCCGCCCCCCCCCCCGCAGCCTCAGCTCACTGTGCTGGCAGTGCGACGTCATGGCTGGCTCCGGCCGGGTGGCGTGGCTCGGGGTGAACACAGGGTGCCCTGGCAAGTCCCCCTTCCCCAACAACAGGAGGCCCGAGAGGTGGGCACTTGGGCAGCTCAGCATCGGCGCACCCATGCGGGGGGGAGGGGCTGCACTGCAGGGGCAGGAGAGCAGGCGGGCGGTGCGGGTGGCGGGAGAGTGGGGAATGTGGCCGGAGGTCTCAGGAGGAGGACCAGGCGTCCGCGCCGTCGGACGGAGAGAAGTGGCGCTTTGAAGGGGAAACCGCCGCTTCTCTCCGGCTGCGCGGCTGCCCCTGCTTCTCCTGAGTCCTCCTCCCATGTTCACAGGGCCACATTCCGAAAGGGGCTGGGAGGTGGATAGGGGGAGTGCCAGGGGGGCAGTTAGGGGCAGGGAGTCCCAGGAGGGGGCGGTTAGGGGACAGGGAGGGAGGGTTGGATGAGGGTGGGGTTCTGGGGGCGGTCAGGCGCCGGGGTCCCAGGAGTGGGTGGTCAGGGGACAAGGAGCAGGGGGGATTGGATGGGTCAGAGGTTCAGGGGGAGGGAAATAGGCGGGGGGCAGGCTGTTTGGGGAGGCACAGCCTTCCCTACTCAGCCCTCCTTACCATTTCACAACCCTGATGTGGCCCTCGGGCCAAAAAGTTTGCCAACTTATGTCCTAGACCCAGCTGCACCCAAGAAATACAATCAGAGTCACAAGAAAAATGGGAAAACAAGTGTTAATCCAACAACTCTCAACAAATGTTTAGCTCAAGTCTTGAATGACTGGGGATTTTTGTTTTTATTTTGTTAGTTTGTTTAACTTGAACCCTTCACTGCTGTCAAGGTTCCTTCCCCACTCTGAACTCTCAGGTACAGATGTGGGGACCTGCATGAGAACCTCTAAGCTTAATTACCAGCTTAGATCTGGTTTTGCTGCCACCACCCAAATTATTTATGAGTCATTTGGGAAACATTGTCTACCTCCCCCCCAGAATATCTCCCTCCCAAGTACTATAACCCTTCCCCGGGTAGAACTTGAGAGACTTTTTCACCAATTTCCTGGTGAACACCGATCCAAACCCTTGGATCTTAAAACATGGAGAAATTAACCATTCCCCCTCCTTTCCCCCCCACCAATTCCTGGTGAGTCCAGATCCAACCCCCTTGGATCTTAAAACAAAAAAGAAGGTTTTCAATTAAAGAAAGAAAGGTAAAAATCATCTCTGTAAAATCAGGATGGAAAATAACTTTACAGGGTAATCAGACTGAAAGAGCCCAGAGGAACCCTCTCTAGCCTTAGGTTCAAAGTTACAGTAAACAGAGGTGAACCCTCTAGCAAAAGGAACATTTACAAGTTGAGAAAACAAAAATAAAACTAACACACCTTGCCTGGCTGTTACTTACAAGTTTGAAATATGAGAGACTTATTCAGAAAGATTTGGAGAGCATGGATTGATGTCTGGTCCCTCTTAGTCCCAAGAGCGAACATACCCCCCCCCCAAAAAAGAGCACACAAAAAAAGCCTTCCCCCCACCAAGATTTGAAGTATCTTGTCCACTTATTGGTCCTTTGGGTCAGGTGTCAGCCAGGTTACCTGAGCTTCTTAACCCTTTACAGATAAAAGGATTTTGGTGTCTCTGGACAGGAGGGATTTTATAGTATTGTACACAGCAAGTAAGAGGTCAGTAATTTTATTTAAAGAAAAGACAAATCTTGTAGGGTAAGATTTTGTTGATCTTACTCATCTTTAGTACCTCACTCCTCAAATAATCCCACTGAAATCAATGAGGCTACTTGCTAAACTCCCTTAAATTTGTCACACTTGATAGCAATTGGCCATCCAGGAATTTCCCTATGTAAGAGGAATGCCCAGTTGCTTCTAAAGTTGTGAGATAAAGGTCTGAGGATTGAACCCACGGGGTCTCAGTGAGCACTTGTCTGACTTTTCTGAGTAGGAATTTGAATGTCAGCAGAATACTCCATTGTTTTAATTTTGCCCCTCTGTTTGGGGTTCAGCCTACCATTTGCTGTGCAATTCATTTTGATTTAACTCTCTCTAAATTGTAATTTCACCACTTTGATTTCGGCGTCCACAAGGGAAATTGTTTGAAGCTCAACACCCTTGATTTATCTTCCATTTGGCTGTCCGCAAAATTCACTCGTGCGGTCTTTGTTTGAAATTTGTTGAGAGTAGTTACTCTTGCAGAAAAAAAGATTCCATCGATTCTGATACAATATTTTGAAAAAAATAAAAATAAACCCTAGATCCATATCAGATTCATCCACATCTTCCCCAAACAGGAGCAATTGATCAAAATAAATTATATAATCTTGGGCAATGTTACTAATGAAGACAGGGCTGCCCAGCTGGGGAAGGGAGGGAGGGGGTAAGTGGGGCAATTTTCCCCAGGCCCCGGGCCCCGCAGGGACCCCCATGAGAATGTAGTATTCTATAGTATTGCAACTTTTTTTTAATAGAAGGGGCCCCCAAAATTGCTTTGCCCCAGGCCCCCTGAATCCTCTGGGTGGCCCTGAATGAAGACTTGTGTTTTCCTTTCAGATGGAAATGCCTCTTCCAACAATAAAAGTGCAACTTCTTTATCTATCAGTTTTAAATTCAACTTGTTCAGATTATCTATTTTGATCAAGAGGTATTAAAATTTCTGAATATGAACTGGATTCCGGGATTCTGGATGCTCATTTTTTTTATTAATAAAACAAAACAATTTTAATTGACAGTATGTTTGCAAACCCCATTTAAAAAAGAAACCCAACTAGCCATTGTATAATATGCTTTAAAATATGAAAATAAAGCAGTTTCCAAGTATCTGTAGTTAGGCAGGTTAGCAAGTTATTATCAACCACACAAATCCAAATATAACTGTTCATGCACTTTTCTCGAGTCTCTGCTTTGATGCTCAATGCAATGATAAAAAGTCATGTAAACAGTTAGGGACTGTTAAATAACTGCTCTTTATACACGGACAGTTTTTGTTTTGTTTGTTTTTGTTACACTATATATCTATCAAATTATTTATTCATGGAATATTTGTAGGCAGCATTCAACCACCTTCTCCAGCTAGTAGAATATTATTAATTTAATTAAATAAATCATTCAACCATCTCTTTAAAAAGTACCAGCTAGATTCAAAACCCACTTAAGTCAATGGGAGTCTTAGGATCAGGCCCTATAACTTCATAAATGCTTTGCTCTTTGCCACTATAGTAGATGTACCATCAATCACAACAGAAACCAATTTTGCAAAGTTCCACATTGTCCTTTCCTTCAGGCACTTCAGCACAGCACTACAGACATTGGAGTCAGTCCTTTTATATCACCCAAGTCGTCCGCTTATAATGGTATAAACTGCATTGTGATATAAGCCAACAGCTGAGTAGTAGCTTTGCTGGTCATCAACAATATAAGCACAGTCTTGCTTCTAAGAAAGTGACATATAGGTCTTAAAAAGTTGGTCTTCATGCCATTTAACTAGGATTCTGAGACAGCAACTGTAAATTCTTTCTATAAGAGCTAATCACTCCCTTTCCTGGCTATTACTAAATATATATATATATATGTGTGTGTGTGTGTGTGTGTGTCTGTGTCTGTGTGTGTGTAGAGAGAGAGAGAGAGAAGAAAAGAAAAGCTAGACAAGGAGCTGAAACTTCGAATATATGGACTGCATCCACTTAGAAAAGCACAACTGCTCACTTGATTTTACATTCTGAACATCTCAGGCTCTCTTTTATGCATCTACAACTAGGTATACAAGAATCTGTACAAAACCACTCTTGTTTCTCAGAGGTGGTTTTCCATCTCACCTTCCTTGTTGTAGCACAGCTTGTGGTCACATGTGTAATCACCTGACAAGATAGATGCTTCTGTCCACACACTCTGGAAAGCTCTGTTCTCATCTCCAATTCCCCCCCCCCCCATTGTTAGTCATCAGATAAAACAGACATAAGTTACTTGGGTGCAAACAACAACTGTCATATTTCAATAGCTCAAGGTCTGGTGGCCAAGCTGTTTTGTTACGACAGGTTCTGACAAGCAAATGACCTGCAAGGGCAAAAGGGCAGACAATGAAATTCTTACAGATGAGGGGAGTTAGTCACATGCTGTCTTGTTGTTGAGTCAGTGCACTGGCATTTGGAAAACCTGGTTCTGTTACCAGATCCGACACCACCTTACTGGGTGAGCTTGGTCGAGTCACTTGAACCAGTGTGTCCCAGTTTACAGATATGTGAAACGGAGATCATGAGAGTCACCTACTTCCTAAAGCACTTGGAGATCTATGGATGAGAAGTGCTATATAAGAGTTAGATACTTTTATTTTCAAAACGTCCAATAAGAAGTGGTCCGTTACTCCTATCAGTGGAGTTCTCAGAACAAAAGGAGAACTGTGCTTCCCCCACCCCACATTGCTTCTACAGAGGAAATCCTAAATGGTAAAATAAGTCTGGCAGGAATAGTTTTTCAGAGGAAATCCAAAATTAACATTTTATTTGGGCAGCGAGGTAACCTGAATGGCAGGTGGTTTCTACCCTTATGCTGAAGTGAGGCATAGGATCAAGTAAAGAAAGAACACAACAACCATGGGACCTTAGCAAGGTGCCACATAAAAATGATGGGAATGCTTCAGATATCTGCTCTCTTACTATCCTAAATGCCAACTTCTCAGCCTTAAGAACCGCTGCCCTCATATGGAGGAGGAAGGCTGTTCTTGTCATTGAAGGACAAAAATGTAAGATCTGTTCCCAGCTCTACCACCGACTTTGTGGACTAGATTTTCAAGAGAGTCCTGCCAATCCAACCATTCCTTTTATGGAAACCTAAATGAAGCAGCCAGATTTTCAAACATGCTCAGCCCCTAACCACTTCCCACTGAACAGATGCTGAGCTCTTTTGCAAACCTGGCCACATAATTTAGATGCCTAAATGGGAACTGAGATATTTTGGAAATTGGGCTCCAATTGTGGCGGATGAACTCTTTTGAAAAGGTCATCTCCCAAGTGACTCTGGGCAAATCACGTAACTATCTGTCTCAGTTTCCCCTGCTATAAAACAATTATAACACAACCTTCTTAATGTGCAAGGGTGTTGTGACATTTAGTCATTTACATTTGCAAAACATCGTGTGATCTTTGGACACAAGTATCTCTAGAAGAGGAAATCAATCCATACATAGAAATAAGCAGATCCCTGCTTATTCTTGACTACTTAAAGCAGGGGTGGCCAACCTGTGGCTCCAGAGCCACATGCGGCTCTTCAGAAGTCAATATGTGGCTCCTTGTATAGGCACCGACTCTGGGGCTGGAGCTACAGGCGCCAACTTTCCAATGTGCCGGGGGATGCTCACTGCTCAACCCCTGGCTCTGCCACAGGCCCTGCCCCCACTCCACCCCTTCCCGCCCCCTCCCCTGAGCCTGCAATGCCCTCATTTCTCCCCCATCCTCCCCAGATCCTCCTGTACACCACGAAACAGCTGATCGGGAGGTGCGGGGAGGGAGGGACAGGCGCTGATTGGCGGGGCTGCCAGTGGGTGGCAGGCGCTGGGAGTGGGGTCGGGGAGCTTATGGGGGCTGCTGACGTATTACTGTGGCTCTTTGGCAATGTACATTGTTAAATTCTGGCTCCTGCTCAGGATCAGGTTGGTCACCCCGACTTAAAAAGTGAAAGCAAGCTGAAACAGGGCCTAATTCAGGCAAGTACTTCAGTATGGGCCTAACTTTAAGCACAGGAGTAGTCCCATTGATTACTCAAGTGCTTAAAGTTAGGCATGTACTTAAACACCTTGCTGTTATGGGGCCATAAAGAGGAGGTGTTAATTGTAGTGAATACAGTTTTAGTTCAGCATCTCTGGAACATATCTTCTAGAGCAGTGCATCCCCTGGGTCCAAACAAAGGCTGTCAAAAGGTATAGCTCTGGGGTGGAAAGAAACCTGTCAAAAGAGCAACATTTGAGATTTTACACTAGTCCTGTTTAACATAACAATCAGACAAGCACATAGTAGCTAGTTTAAAAAAAAATAGGCAGAGAGGAAAGGTTGCCGTGGGAACTAAAAACTTTAAAATTGACGTTAACCTTGATCTGTTTATTTTAGTACTTTTGAAATTAAAATTAACAGGTCAGGTCAGTGATAACACTATCGTTGTACTGAACATTTTATAAACTAGAGATCAGCCAAAAGTATAATTGCAATGCATGGAAGCTTAACATGAAAGGAGCTGTGGACTTTTCAGTGAGTCCTCAATATTACTTTTCCTTACACTTCCAAGTGGCAGGGAAATTATTTTGCATTTAGGCTCCTTTTGTAGGGGAGGGACAAAAAAAACCAACACTTTTTTTTTTAATTCCCTCAGGAAAACTATTCAATTACTCTGGCCCACTGAGATACTGAAGGCTCAACATCGAAGGACTGGATTCCAAACCACAAACTGTATAACAGAATAATGTCCTGAATGGAATGGAGTCAGAACCAGACCAATAAAGGCAGTCATTTCATTTGGCCTAACACACAAACAAGCATAACTGCTAAAGAGAAAGGAAGAGATCAACTGACTGAGCTGACAGGAATTAAACAGGCTGTGATTGCCATGGATTGTTGATATTTCCATGGGGCCCCTGAGACAAGCAAAATCTGTTGCATGCTGATTTTTGCGGTGTGTGATAACACCCATTAAAGAACTGCCATACGGGAGATCGACTTCCCAAAAAATGTTTCCGGCCTGCCTGCTCTTTAGGAGGTCAGCTGTGCTGTTGTAGACAAAGCTCAGAATAAGGGGGTGGGTGGAGTCACACCACAGCTATTCCCTTGATGGAATACAATACATCAGCCACTTGTATGACTGGCCAATGTCATAGGGTGCTGTATAAGCCGTATAAGGCGGGACCCAACCATCTCTGCTCCATTTCAGGAGTGTAGGAAGGGAGAGGACCCTAACTTGCATGGCTCTCTGGCTGGTGATGCAAGCTTTTAGAGCCCTCAACCCCAATATGCACTTCTGTAGGGTCAGGCAGACTCTCTCCCTTACTTATTCCATTTCCTTCTTTTCTATTGATTTGTACAGACACCCACCTTATGCCTTTTCCATTCCTCAGATCACTTAGGCATTTTAACTTCTCCATAGTCATGTACACTGAGCTAGAAGCAGGTTTGCACTTAGAAAAAGACATCAGAACCCATGTGTAGCCACAGAAGTTCTAAAAGGGTTTGAACTCAATTGATTTCCCCTTGGTTAAAACATACTGCAAACCCAAAGGCAAAGGTTGGGTTGAATAGTTCGTGTGCATTAGCGGGGGTATGCTGGTTTGCCAAAGCCAGAAGTTAGACTAGGACCCACATAGGACAAACAACATATAACTTGCTCAAGATGACTTTTCCAAATGAACTCAGTTAAAGCCTGAAATGCACTGGTAAATAGCAATTTCAGAGCAGTCCTAGGAATCCAAATAAGCAGACACTTTCAGTAGCACAGGGAACAGATGCAGCAAATGTCTAGAGGAGCCAGGGTAGTGGATTACAGACAGACTGAAAGAACAGTCAGAGGGGGAAGGGAAAGATGCAAAAATAGAGAAGAGAGGTGAAGTGGTAGGTGAGGCCATGGAATCAACCCTGTGGCGGGAGGCAAGGATAGAAGCCAGCAGCATGGTCAGAAGAAACTGATAGATTAGAGATCACAAGAGAAGTGATGGGCTAGAGGAAGGATCTGTCACTAAAAGAGAGAAGAAAACAAGAGAAATTTGGCAACACATAGGTCAAGTGACCAGTCCTTTGAACTTCTCCTAGCCCTGGTGGAAGACGGGACTAACCACAAACAGCAGCCTTCAAAAAGAGTGTCTGCCTTAAACTTCTTCTAGGCCCTCTCTCTGTTGAACTACCTACAGCCCTGTCACTGTAATATCTGGACACCACAGAAATGTAGAGTGCCTCCTCCCTGCAATTGTGTTTACAGTGATGTTATTATTCCCATTTTACAGAAGTGGAACTGAGGTACATAGAGAGATTAAGTGACTTGCCAACGTCACACAAGAGGATTAGGGAGCAAGGAACTGAACCCAAGTCCCAGTCCAGTGCCTTATCAGCAAAGGCATCCTTCCTGCAGCTCTGATGCAGCAGTTCCTGAAGGTGCTGTACCCAGCCACAGCCCAAGTGAAGCAGTTTCCAGAGAATGGAGCTTCTAGCTTCTTGCAATGTTTTCAAGTTTCCCAGACCTTGGCATTGGTAGCCTATTTGAGCTGATGGCTTCACACACCCGTAAGTGAGGCTCTCACAGAACTGATAAGCACTGTATCCTGCCATCAGTTACACTGCGTAAATCTACACTGTGTGAGGTCACTGCAGTTAGACCTCAGTTATACTACACATTCAGCCTACCAGGACCTTCAGCTGTTTTTGCAGACGGTATCTCATGTTAATGTCACCAAAGCCACTTTGCACCTAGCCAGGGAGTGAGCAGGAGGAGAAAGAGCCATGTAACTTGCCTGGCTATTGAGTTGGTTTTAATTTTTGAGAATTCCATGTGGTCAGCAAGGCTTCTGGAGCTAATTTACAGCATCAACAACTTGGAAACACTGTTACTATGAAACCACAAAACAGGAGGGGAACCAACCTTCTGTATTCTTCATGATTTTGTAAACTACTTTTACAAATCTGAAACGATTCCTTAGGAACCGGGAGGGTAGCAGAGTTAGCACTATCCATGTTTATCAACAAGAGCAACATTTTTATGGATAAAACAGCTCACTCTCTTGTACCTGGATTAAGCTGTATAAAACATATTACACATGGGTAAATGTCAGATGATACTGCATCACTAGGAGTACACACAAAACAGGTTAAAATAATTTGACTTAATTTATAAGGTGTATAGCCACACATTAACTACATGTTTAGGAAGTTTTAATCAGGTTCTCATGGATAGCTCTTCCTTAACTGGTAGGACTGTGCCTCTAATAAGCAATGTTGTGTTTAAGCCATTCCATCTACACTCAAAAATAAAGTGAGTGCAGTTGATGCTTGGAGGGAGAGAAAGGATAATGGAGGAGCTTCACACTGGTTTTTTGTTGTTGTTTGTTTGTTTGTTTTTTGAGTTAAGGAAAAAGGTTTGTTTAATAAAATATCTGTCGTTGTTTTTCTGAGAAACTGCATTTCTCGCCTCACTTAAACAGAATGGGCCTGATCCACAGGGGGGTGTTCACTGGTATGGCCTCATGGATTTCAATATGATGAAACAGATCTCTAAGTAGAATCAGTTTTGCCACAAATGGATGTGTCTCTGGGTATGCTATATGTAATGGTCTTCACACACACACACACACACACACACACACACACACACACAGCTCAACAAAGTGAATATTTAAAATCAAAACTGTAAATTCAATTATGTTATTGTCACTGAAATGCTGGGATACTAAAGGTTAAACCAGAGTGTTCTGGTAGAGATGAGCTGAACATGCCAGCTACTACAACTGATTTAGATTCAGGCCACCGCTTTTAAAGAAGAAACTGGGCCTGGAGTACACTCTAGGGATACCTACTGAAATAGTCACCTCTGATTAACTGACTGCTAAATGTCACCCTTGCCCCACATAAATAAAGCCGGAAAAGCCTTTATCTAGAAACAAAAACCAACTTCAAAGGAAGCAGTTCATAGATGACTGTTGCGGGTATTTAATTGGCACATCACTAGTGACCTTCTGGTTTCATTGTTCTACTGGGTAAATTAAAACAGCAGCATGCCTGCTCAGGGAAATGTTGCTATTCAGCCGTAGATTTGACACCTTTATACTTCAGATTTTTTACAACTAACTAGCACTCTGTTGTTGTGCCACACAAAGTGACATCCAGTGGGGGGGTGGATTCAAAACTCACTAATAAACTGAAAACAATGCTGTTGCCTAACCCCTTCCTTTCATGGTCTTACTACAATCACCAGCATGGTATTTGAATGCTGCATCTCTAAGGCACCAATCAAGATATCTAAACACCCGAAATTAAACCTAAATTTCAATCCACACTAGTGACAAATAGAGGTGGGTGAAATTTTTCCATCAAAACATTATTCTCTGATGGAAAATGCCTATTTGAACAAAGAAAATGTTCATCAAACATTTGCAAGTTTGTCAAATGAAAAAAACAACCCACATTGATTTCATTTCTGTGTGAGACACAAGCCACACACACATACTTTTGGATTTTCCCTTCCTTTTTTCCCCCAAAGGGGGAAAAAATACAAGAAAAGACAACATGGTTCATGGAGTACTTCGAACAAAATGAAATGTTTCAGTTCATTTTGACTTTGTGAAATATACTTAGATTTCTCTATCAGCTCAAGTGATGAAGTACCTTCACCCAACCACTCAACATGGGAGTGGGATGGGTCAAACCAATGTCTGAGATTAACGGGCAAATAGATCCTCAGATGGTAGATACTGGCACAGCTGCATTGACTGCAAGGGAGCTGACACATTATATACAGGCTGAGGATCTCTTGCTAACAGTCTTGGACCACCTAAATTGGACAGGTGAGCTGATACAAGTTAAGCAAATTCATTGGATCCCATTGAGAGAGCTCAGTCTTGGAATACACTTAGCTGATGGGTATCATTTTCCAAGGAAGTCACTCAGGCCCTGATGCAGGTAGGTGCTGCGTTCCCCCGGCTCCCCTGGATTTCAATAGCAGTTGAGTGTGCTCAGCGCCTCACAAGACTGGGTATTCAGTCACCCTAAGACTGTTAAAACAATGGCCAACAGAATGAGGGAAGGGAAGGGAATTTAACCCTTAAAGATGCAACAAGCAAGCGACCAACAACATGCCCACATTAATTCGACCAGCACTATGAAAATAAGTTAAAATAGAATTGTTTAAATTCTGTGAATATGATAATGTAAAGAGACTATAATTAAAAAAAAATGGTCTCTGGCAAAGTGCCAAATCATTAAGATATTTTGAATGCAAGAAAGTATAATTAGACAACAATAAAGGATGCCTGGTGTCACAAATACCCCCAGTTTAGAGTGTAACAAAGATTCTGCTTTGTCTATTGCAGAATGGTCAAACAAAGATGGAAAAGTTACAGTACTAATAACCATAGTGCCAAGTAAACAAATAGATTCAAGGTAGACACAGTGGATTAAAAATATTTGTTTAAGGACAATGTACTGAGGTTGCAGGTAGCACTGCTGGCTGCTGGGAGATGCAGCAGTGAATTGTACTTTAACTCTATCCTAGGCGGGGAATTGACTATGGTGACTCACCCATGGCCATCCAAACTCTAAATGACTAGCTTTATACAGCATATGATTTGGGTGTTTATTGTGCACAATAGGAAGCAGGCTCACTCAGTAGCAGACTATTATTAGGATCAGGCAATGCTGGCTTGTCTGTGCGAAACTAAGAAAAATCACAATTGCAGAAATAACAGATTTAGAGAGCAGTGGATGCTTCATAGAAATCTGGAAAACATATTCAGTTTAGAAATAATCTCACCTACAGTGTGTGTCTTCATATTGTTTGAGTGGAAGAATGAAACACCAGGCGGGTGAGCAATGTTTATTTCAGTGGTACTTCCATACATATGAGGAATAATATTTCAGGTCCAAGTGCCTCCTCTCCCATGGAATAACTGGAGAGTTCATTTTGTTGAGGGAGGGTATTTACTCCTCATGAAATTGGCAGGGGATTCCACAGTGGGAACTCCCAGATCTTACCCAAAACATACCTTCAGAAACACACATGGAATTCCATTCTTCTGGTACCTAGATAAAATAATTAGGAGCACCATAGAAATGCATACACAGATAACAAAACAATCATTCTAATCTGCCATGTGGAACAGAGTCGATGGTTGCCTAAGAATTTTGAAATAGTTACCACATAAATGTAACACTGATTATTTTAAATCAGACTCAAATCCATAGAAAAATTCTACCTACTATTGACATATGTCAGGAACAGATTCTGATATGCTATCTGATCACTTACAGGTATTTTTAGGTATCCAGAGCTCAGCTCAGACTTCAGTTGTTCATTTTTTTATAAACCACCCATCTTTATTTGGAAGCAAATTCCTCTATCATTTCCTTTGGGGGGGGGGAGAGAGAGGGGAAAGGAATATACTTGAGTAATCCTGGAAGACTTCTTAAAAATAAAAATATATTAAGAACTAAAATAACTGCACATAAAACTCTGGAGAGTTACTACACATTATATATAATAAATTATATGAAATAATTGATAGGCAGTTTACTACAGTAACAGGCTCAAAAAGCTACTTTATACTTGGTGTTATTCTCTTTTGATAAGTGAAATCCACTTTGTATGAAAATACGAACATGAAAATTAAAAGAAAACAAGAAATGCACATAGCATCTGCTGAGTTCTAAATATAATGTTGTTTATCCTTTTCAGAAGCACCAAATTGATTTTATAATTGTCTTATTATCTGTAATACAAGATACCAGGATAGGCATCTGGCAGTAATCCTAGTACATGCCTCCTTAAATATAATACAAACTAGAATACAAACAAAGGTGATATTTGCTGGTAAGACCCCATGCATTTTTTATGTAAGGAAAGATGTCTTTTGAAATGACAATAACCCCAGGTTTCTCCAAGTCTTCAAACACACTACCTCAAGTCATCTGCTTCAGAAATAGGAGTGCTTTCCTGACCCCTCAAAACATACTTCGATAAGCATCAGATTGGTTTCCATGCAAGGACCAGGAGTAAAATAAAACAAGCAAACACACAGTTATATGTCCCTGATGCTAGTCTATCCCTCAATTCGCTTTAACCAAACTGTACTTCATTTTCCTTACTGCAAAATGTTTACAGCTGTATCTAGGTGTCAATGTATTTTAATAGCACATTACACTATATTCCTTTAATATTTGTTTGTCTTTCATGATATTTTTGTGCTAATTACATGCTTTATCTCCCTAACAGTCGCAAGCAACATATAGCATGAGAGAGCTGAGGGTGAGAAGGATGTACTTTTTACTCTTTCATGTTTGCTTCCCGGTAAGTCTTGTTTTGGGAGAACAATTTACCTTCAAGATATTCTTCACTGCTAGGCATACAACATTACGCATTTAATGAGAGTGGCCTCTCTCAGAACTCTGCAGCTTCTAACATAACTGATGGGGTTCTACAGAAATTCAGTTAGCAATTTTCCTCATTTAAACTTTTCATTTGGGCTAATGCATACATTTTTCGCATGCTAGTAGCATATTTACTTCACTATTCTGAGAACAGTCCTTGTGCATTCAACCAAGTTATTAGGGAACATAATGTAAGACTATCCCATTGTTGACCTTGCACTCAGCAAGAGCTCATTAGGGCAAAACTGTTTGATTCTGTTCCATTTAGAGGACAATCCAGAATAATTAGCATCTAACAATTCACTACTTTGAGGGCCAGAAATGTGTTATATATTTAAAAGGCTGAGGGCCAGATTGTAAGCCCATTTCTTACCTGTGAGAGTCACTGCTCCACAGAGTGGTTTCATTGACTTAGCCCAGGGGTCAGCAACCTTTCAGAAGTGGTGTGCCGAGTCTTCATTTATTCACTCTAATTTAAGGTTTTGCGTGCCAGTAATACATTTTAACGTTTTTAGGAGGTCTCTCTCTATAAGTCTATATTATATAACTAAACTATTGTTGTATGTAAAGTAAACAAGGTTTTTAAAATGTTTAAGAAGCTTCATTTAAAATTAAATTAAAATGCAGATCTTATCAGTTTAGTGCAGTGGTTCTTAACCTGGGGTGTGTACACCCCCTGGGAGTGCGAAATGCCCTTTCTGGGGGTGTGAGATTTTTTTTAGAAGGTAAATCATCGAAAACACAAATTAAGCACAGGCATGTAAGTACAACTACTTTGTTTCATCAAACCTATGTATTTATTAACATTATACATTTTTAACGATTACTGTAATATACAAACAAAGTTTTTAAGTTTTCAAGTGTTTAAGCTAATTGTAGTGTAATTTTTCATAAGGGGTGTGAGAACATATTTTGAGAACTCCAGACCATCAGCGGGCTGAGCAGGGCCAGGTGTAGTGTATTAAATTGCTCCCCATAGAAATGTGTTACTTACAGTGTACTACTTACCACTGCCAGTCCTGATGCTCTGAGCAGCATAGTAAGGGGACAGGGAACAGGGGTGGTTGGATAGGCGTGGGAGTCCCGGGGGTACTGTCAGGGGTCAGGGGTGTGGATAGGGGTCGGGGCAGTCTGGGGACAGGGAGCAGGGGGGCTTGGATGGGGAGGGTCCGGGGGGTGGACAGGGGTGGGGGATCCCGGGAGGGGGCAGTCAGGGGAAAAGGAGCGAGGGGGGGTTGGATGGGTGGGGGATTCTGAGGAGGGCAGTCAGGGTGTGGGGGGTCCCAGGAGGGGGTGATCAGGGGACAAGGAGGTAAGGGGACAAGTTGGATGGGTCAGAGGTTATGAGGGGGGCACTCAGGGGGCGGGAAGTAGGAGGGGGCGGGCTGTTTGGGGAGGCACAGCCTTCCCTAACAGGGTGTAGTGTATTAAATTTCTCCCTGTAGGAATGTGCTATTTACGGTGTACTACTTATGGCTGCCAGTCCTGGTGCTTTGCAAGTAGCACATTCCAAAGGGGAAAAATTTAGTACACTACACCAGTGAACATAACCCCAGACCAGCGGCTGCCAGCTCCGCTCAGCCCACTGCCGGCCTGGGGTTCCATTCACCCAGGCCAGCAGCGGGCTGAGCGGGGGCGGCAGCTGGGACCCCGGCTGGCAGCAGCGTGGAGTAAAAATTGACTCGTGTGCCGCCTTTGGCATGCATGCCGCAGGTTGCCGACCCCTGACTTAGCCTAAGGAACTGCTCACACTTGTGAGGAAGGGGTCACAGTCTAGCCTTGAATATTTAAGCATCTCTCAAAAATCAAGTCAGCCACAAACAGCTTTAATACTGAAGTTTGAAATAAACAGATGGCATTTGAGGCCGAGGGCCATAACAATATTATGGATAGCAATTGTCCCCTTTTTCCATAAAGATTTTGAAGTGTCAAGGATGTGGACATTTGCAAAGCAATCATAGGTGACCAAGCACTAACTTTTATACGTGGGGAAGTGGTGTGGCTTAGTGAATAGTCTATTGGGTGACTATGGGCAAGTCTGATTTACCTCTCTGTGCCTCAGTTTCCTCACCTGTAAAATGATGAAATACTGACCTCCTTTGTAGAGCACTTTGAGACCTACTGCCAAAAAGTGCTAGATAAGAACTAGGTACTATTATTATATGTGCTATCAAATGACCATGCATCACTCAGATCAGCCTGGCCCGCTGAAAAACAGTCTCATGGCTTATTTGGGAAGGTAGGGCTTACATAAGAAAAGAAGAGAATGTATGACGGCCATACTGGCTCAGAGCAAAGGTCCATCTAGCCCAGTATCCTGTCTTCGACAGTGGCCAATGCCAGGTGCCCCTGAACAGAACAGCTAACCATCAAGTGATCTATCCCCTGTCGCCCATTCCCAGCTTCTGGCAAACAGAGGCCAGGGACACCATCCCTGCCCATCCTGGATAATAGTCATTGATGGACCTATCCTCCATTAACTTATCTAGTTCTTTTTTGAACCCTGTTGTTCTTGATTTCATTTCAAATATCTACTGGATTAAATCTACTGAAAAGAAATTCTACCACTCCTGAAGACATTTATTAACAGAGCAATCTGAAGCTCAGACTTTTTCCATGATTAGTATTTAATTTGATTTTATAATACAATTGGAGATTAAATTAAATAATTTCAGTAATACAATATTACAGAATCCTGGCAGTGAGATTCTGTGGTTAATAGTGCCAGCTCTTTCCTTCTACTAATTCTCAAACTAATGAATGGAATAATAAAGGAGTAGAATAATTTGCTATTCGCACATCCCTAATTATATATTTACATAGAATTTGGAAATTTTGAATGAACGAACCATCAGGCATTATCTCCTCCTCAGCTATTAGGAGATGATGTTCCTGCCAGCTGCAATTTGAAAGGTAATTTGCAATAAGGAATCAGATTCAACCTACAAATGTGTTGAAATGAGTTATTGGTGATTTGTACATACAGCTAAGAGACATGGAAATGACCACACAGGATCCTGATTCTCCTCAGATGAAATTCCACTTCCAGCAATGTGAGAGATGACTCAGGGGATGATTAGGAGTTTTGCTAGAGTTTTGTTAACTTCCACAACAGAAAATGATCTGATTTGTGTAACTCAATGTTTAAAACATAATTTATGTATGCTGAACGCATTCCTTCCTCACCTAGGTACCTGCACTAGCTACAACATAATCTAATATTGAATACATCAGACTTATTGTCATTCATCTCTTTTCTCTTCTTGTGGGTGTTGTGTGACCACATATTTTGTTTGTTTTGTGATTTCTTCATTTGGGCCTGATTCAACTCGCACTTGAGTCAACGATGCCCAGATCCACCTTTAAGCCCAAATATAGGTGCTACTGCATCCACCAAAACCCTGCTCAACCTAACCTGTAAGTGACTAAATTTCTGCTGTGAAAACTCATTTGGCACCTACACTTCTTCCTCTGGGCATGCACACTGCCGCTTCAGGCAGGGGCCCAGACACCCAAGCCCCAGTATGAACCTCAAACCAGGTGATGCTGGGTTCTCAAACTTCATTGCACTGCGACCCCCTTCTGACAAAAAACAAATTACTACACAACACCAGAAGGGAGAACTGAAGCCTGAGCCAGCCCAAACCCCACCACCCTGAGCCGGGGTGTCAAAGTCAAAGCCTTGCTGCCCTAGGCAGTGCGACTTGGGCTTTGGCCCCAGACCCCAGCAAGTCTAACACCAGCCCTGGCAACCCCATTAAAACAGGGTTTTGACCCACAGTTTGAGAACCACTGTTAGAGGTTCCCCTATCTCTGGGTCCTGATCTGCTAGACAAACTCAGCAACTGCACTGGTGCAAGCTTATAGCGAAGACAAGAAAAACTGTATTTTCAACTGCTGGAGCTTATTCTCTTTGCAGGCAGGCATCGGCTCAACCTTGTCTACAGTAGGGGTTTGCACTGGTGCAGCTATGCCCATTGTTCACCTCCAGTTGCTGAAATGAGGGCTAATCTCCAGGATAGACAAAGCCTAAGTGAAACGAATACTGATACTTAGCAGCGAGAGCTATTCAGGGTCACAGGGTACGTCCAGAGTACCCACCGGATCGGCGGGTAGCGATCGATCTATCGGGGATCGATTTATCGCGTCTCATCTAGATGCGATATATGGATCCCCGAACACGCTCCCGTCGACTCCGGAACTCCACCAGGGCGAGCGGCAGTAGCGGAGTTGACGGGGAGCCCGCGGCCGTCGATCCCACACTGTGAGGACGGGAGTTAAGTCTAAATAAGGCCTGGTCTACACTAGGCGTTTATGTCGAAGTTAGCGCCGTTACATCGAATTAACCCTGCACCCGACCACTCTGCGATGCTATTTAGTTCGACATAGAGGTCTCTTTAATTCGACTTCTGTACTCCTCCCCGACGAGGGGAGTAGCGCTAAATTCGACATGGCCATGTCGAATTAGGCTAGGTGTGGATGGAAATCGACGCTAATAGCTCCGGGAGCTATCCCACAGTGCACCACTCTGTTGACGCTCTGGACAGCAGTGCGAGCTCGGATGCTCTGACCAGCCACACAGGAAAAGCCCCGGGAAAATTTGAATTGGAATTCCTTTTCCTGTCTGGCCAGTTTGAATTTCATTTCCTGTCTGGACATCGTGGCGAGCACAGCAGCACTGGCAACGATGCAGAGCTCTCCAGCAGTGATGGCCGTGCAGTCTGTGAATAGAAAGAGGGCCCCAGCATGGACTGATCGGGAAGTCTTGGATCTCATCGCTGTGTGGGGCGATGAGTCCGTGCTTTCCGAGCTGCGATCCAAAAGAAGGAATGCAAAGATCTACGAGAAGATCTCTAAAGCCATGGCAGAGAGAGGATACAGCCGGGATGCAACGCAGTGCCGCGTGAAAATCAAGGAGCTGAGACAAGGCTACCAGAAGACCAAAGAGGCAAACGGACGCTCCGGATCCCATCCCCAGACATCCCGTTTCTACGAGGCACTGCATTCCATCCTCGGTGCGGCCGCCACCACTACCCCACCAGTGACCGTGGACTCTGAGGATGGGATAGTGTCCACGGCCGGTTCCTCGGACATGTTAGGGGACGGGGAAGATGAGGAAGGAGATGAGGAGGGCGAGGCAGTCGGCAGCGCTCACAACGCTGATTTCCCCGACAGCCAGGATCTCTTCATCACCCTTACAGAGATCCCCTACGAAGCGTCCCCAGCCGTTACCCCGGACACAGAATCTGGGGAAGGATCAGCCAGTAAGTGTTGTAAACATCTAAACATTTATTTTTAACAAAACAGGAATATTAACAATTAAAAGAATGGGTTGTTCATGATTAGTGTGCCCTAGGCGCTTAACGGTTTAGTCATGGGCAGTGCAAGTTTTGAAAAAAAATCTAGCAATGTCCGGTTTTCAGTGATTGTCCTGCACAAGCCGCTCTACTGTTTATTCCCTGCTACTGCAGCTACAGTAAAATGCGGTCTATATGTCCGGGGATAGAGCAGTAATCCTCCTGGGACATCTCGATGAAGCTCTCCTGGAGGTAATTTGAAAGCCGTTGCATGAGGTTCCTGGGGAGAGCGGCCTTATTGGGTCCTCCGAAGTACGACACGTTGCCGCGCCACGAGACTATTAAGTACTCGGGAATCATTGCTCTGCACAGCAGGGCGGCATACGGCCCTGGTCTTTGGAGGCTTTCCCGGAGCATTCTCTCTCTGTCGCTCTCAGAGATCCTCATAAGGGTGATGTCGCCCATGGTGACCTGCTTTGAATTAGGTAGGGGAATGTTAGTGTTGGGACTGCTTTCCCGTTCCTTTACAGAACTGTAACTGCTGGTTTGTAGCCACGCGGTGGAGGCGGGAGAGGGGCAGCCGAAAGGGATCGTTCCCGGGGACAGCCGCGAGGGGGTGGGACAGGGGCAGAGTTCCCGCTTGCCGGATTGCTGGCTGCAGGAACTGACATAGCTTTAAATGTGAAATGAGGCCAGTGGTAATATAAAAGTTTTAAACTGCCACAAGTGTACGGCTTACCATGTCTGCCTGCAACAGAAATTCCGTTGTCCTGCCCCGCTTCTCAAATGTGCTGTGCAAGACCCCAGGCACTGAATGCGAAGGCCGAGAATTCGACCTTGTGCTGAGTGTGCATGTGATAGGTGCTGTGCATGGTCTTGTTCACAGAGAAAGACTATGTTCTTTGTTCACAACTACATTTATCTTTCTGAGGAATTCACTCCCTTTTTCCCATTTCCACAGCCCCATCTGCGACTGTCTCACAACCTAGCCTGGAATCACACTCCCAGAGGCTAGCGCGGATTAGGCGTAGGAAGAAGAGGACACGGGAGGACATGTTCTCTGAGCTTATGGCCTGTTCCCAAGCCCAGGCAGCACAGCAGACCCAGTGGCGGGAGAACTTGACCCGAATGCACCAAGCCAACATGGATCGGGAGGAGAGGTGGCGGCAGGAAGACCAGCAGGCGACTCAAACGCTGCTTGCACTACTGAGGGAGCAAACGGATACGCTCCGGCGCCTTGTGGATGTTCTGCAGGAACGGAGGCAGGAGGACAGAGCCCTGCTGCAGTCCATCTCTAACCGCCCTCCCCCGCCACCAAGTCCCATACCCACCTCACCCAAAGTGCAAAGAAGGAGAGGCGGCAGAGTCCCTGCTAACTCTCACTCCACCCCTGCAGAGAGCTCTAATAGCAGAAGGCTCTCATTTCCCAAAATTTGAAAAGTTCTTTCCTTCCCGCCTGACACAAGCCCCCATCCAAGTTTCACCTCCCAATGCCATGTGTAGTTGATAATAAAAAATACGTTTCTGTTAACTACTGTTTCAATCATGTTCTTTTGGAGGAGGAGGGGAAAGGGGGTTGGTAATTGGACAGGACAGTCACCTTTGGCAGGGTACATAGTCGGGGGCAGGCACAGCAGCAGGGCACATACACAGTGCAGTGATGCAGTGACTAGTTACCCTGGTTAGTCTGGGAGGTTGTTTTCATGTTATGTTGGGGGGGGTGGGTTGCTCTGTGACTTTGTGGCGGGGGAGGGCAGTTACAGATCTTAAGCGCCGGTCCTTAGGCAGGATCACAGAGCCACACAGCAGGGGATCTGTAACCGTCCTCCCCCTGCCACAAAGTCACATAGACCCCTCATACACACAGTCCCGATCAGGAGGGGTGACAGGCTCCGTTGAAACAACCATCCCACCGCAGCGGAGCCTGTCAATCCTTGAGTTTAGAAGCTGCATTCGCGTCACTACACTACACCCGCTCCGCACCACAGTCTGCGTCCCAGTTTTAAAAAATTCCCGCGAAAACAGTATTAAAGAAAACGGTGTGCTTTAACAAAGTAGAACTATTTTTATTTCAAAACGTGTGTTGGAAGGGGGGTGAAGGTGGTATGTAACTGGATAGGATAGTCAACATTAACTGGGTAAAGAAACGGGGGCAGGTTTAGCTTCTCAGTACACAAACTTTAAAGTCACAGGTTACCCTGCTCACTCAGGAACTTTGCTTTCAAAGCCTCCCGGATGCACAGCGCTTCCCGCTGGTCTCTTCTAATCGCCCGGCTGTCTGGCTGTGAGTAATCAGCAGCCAGGCTATTTTCCTCAACCTCCCACCCCGCCATAAAGGTCTCCCCCTTGCTCTCACAGAGATTGTGGAGCACACAGCAAGCTGCTATAACAATGGGGATATTGGTTTCGCTGAGATCACAGCGAGTCAGTAAGCTTCTCCATCTCCCCTTGAGACGGCCAAAAGCACACTCCACCACCATTCTGCACTTGCTCAGCCGGTAGTTGAAGAGTTCTTTTTCAGTGTCCAGGGCGCCAGTATAGGGCTTCATGAGCCAGGGCATTAGCGGGTAGGCTGGGTCCCCGAGGATGACTATAGGCATCTCCACATCCCCAACAGTTATTTTGTGGTCTGGGAAGTAAATACTTTGTTGCAGCCGTCTAAACAGACCAGAGTTCCTGAAAACACGAGCGTCATGAACCTTGCCCGGCCATCCCACGTAGATGTTGGTAAAACGTCCCCTGTGGTCCACCAGTGCTTGCAGCACCATGGAAAAGTAGCCCTTTCGGTTAATGTACTGGGTGGCCTGGTGGTCCGGTGCCAGGATAGGGATGTGAGTTCCATCTATGGCCCCACCGCAGTTTGGGAATCCCATCGCTGCGAAGCCATCTATGATCGCCTCCACGTTTCCCAGGGTCACTACCTTTGGCAGCAGTACATCAACGATTGCCTTCGCTACTTGCATCACAACAACCCCCACGGTAGATTTGCCCACCCCAAACTGGTTCGCGACTGACCGGTAGCTGTCTGGCGTTGCAAGCTTCCAGAGGGCTATGGCCACTCGCTTCTGTACACTCAGTGCAGCTCGCAAGCGGGTGTCACTGTGCTTCAGGGCAGGGGACAGCAACTCACAAAGTTCCAGGAAAGTTCCCTTCCGCATGCGAAAGTTTCGCAGCCACTGGGATTCATCCCAGACCTGCAGCACTATGCGGTCCCACCACTCAGTGCTTGTTTCCCATGCCCAGAATCGCCGTTCCACGGCATCAACATGACCCATTGCCACCGTGATGTCCTCGGCGCTGGGTCCCCTGCTTTCTGAGAGGTCTGTGCTACTCTCAGACTTCAGGACATCACCGCGGTGCCGTAGCCTCCTCGCCTGACTTTTCTACATCTGCCTCAGGGAAACCTTTATGATAAGCTACGAGGCATTGAGAGCGGCCACAACTGCAGCGATGGTCGCAGCGTGCTCCATGCTCGCAGTGCTGTGGCGTCCGCGCTGTCAATGACTGGAAAAGTGCGCGAACTGATTTCCCGCCGGCGCTTTCAGGGAGGGAGGGCGGGAGTGATGGACGGATGACGACAGTTACCCAAAAGCACCCTCGACTCATTTTGTTACCCAGAAGGCATTGCCGGCTACACCCAGAATTCCAATGGGCAGAGGGGACTGCGGGAACTGTGGGATAGCTGACCACAGCGCACCGCTTCGAATGTCGACGCTTTCACCGTTAGTGTGGACGCACAAAGTCGAATTACTGTCCTTAGTGTGGACACACACGTTCGACTTTGCAATATCGATTCCAAAAATTCGATGCAAGTATAATCGAACTACTCTCGTAGTGTAGACAAGGCCTAAGATACGTCGACTTCAGCTACGCTATTCCCATAGCTGAAGTTGCGTATCTTACATCGACCCCCCTCCCTAGTGTAGGCCAGCCCTTAGCTTCTCTATATGCTTGTGAGGCTACTGTAATTGACTTGAAAGGTTAGATCTGTAGTTGTTTACAGACATCTCAAAAATTCTGCAAATCGTTATAGACAGAATCAGTGTACAATGAACTGATGCCAAATGACAGAAAACCACCATCAACTGAGCAGCTTGACTTCCAGCCCTGTCAAAAGTACCACGTGAATTTGGTGGCCCTCAAATGAATTCTAAATTGACAGTTTTTCACACTGTCTCCCCCAGTATCTGTCAGAGTTCAAATTGTAACCATCAGTGTTTACTTACAGAAGTTTCTGGATTAAGAGAAAAGAGCCCATTGACTATCACAGCATTAGGGAGTCCTGAGGGGAAATAGTCAGTGTGGAGACTTCAGGATACAGAAATGATTTTATCCCTTAGTGTTATCAAGTGTCTCCATTAATACAGTTAGCTCCCTTGTCAGTACAAGAGCAAAATTAAACTATTCCTCAAAATTAGTTTATATAGAGTAATATTTTATTATATATATAGTGCATTTCAAAGGCTAATTTTATACCACAGTAAATGGGTTTTCATCAGTGAATTTAATCCCCTCATTGGCATTTAAAACAAGTGAGGTTTTTCTATTTCCACAGTCTCCACTGACTTGGTTAAGAAAAGAAAACTTGCTTATTCAAAATGGTAGCAAGCTAAACTGCAGTCTCTCAGTGCTAGATTAACCTTTCCTTTCCCAGTACAGAGGGTATGCACGCCCAGCAGTATGATCTGGCAGTCCACTGAAATGATAAGTGCTGTAAAGCGGCCCCACTCCAGGGACGTAGATAATTCATGAATTTCAGGGTAACAAAAATTGACTCCTGATATTAGGGATTAGCGAGCCTCTTCATACAAAATAAAACGTACCTGATTCTTCAACAAAAATTCAACACAAACCAACCCTTACTGAGGTTTAGAAAGGTCCCCTCGCCCCTCTTTCCATTTACGAATACCTCTGAACTTTTAATTCTGATTGAGACCAGCAGCAGAAGGGCCAGTATGCAGTATCCGAAGTAACCCTAACCTCATGAGATTTCCAGACCAGTTTTGTAAACCAGAGAGGTTTAGCTAACCTTAGGGGAGCTTATCCAAACTCAACCACACATCTGAACCTTTTCAGGCTCACCTGTCAGTGGATAACACCTAGATAATGGGTAACTTATTGTGTGCCTATGATAAAATGTACTCTAATGAAATGGTGGGAGCATTTCACAACTTTATTTTCAAGTTCCTACTGTAATACAGGCTTTGCTTCTACTCCTCTGTGATTGCACAGGAGAACACAATGACCCACTTTTAAAAGCACTTTCTTTGCTCGATGGAGTGCATTCTTCAGTGACAATTCTGTGAGTTCTAGCTGACACTTGGAGGGACGTGTCAGAACCACTCTTTCAAAGAGCAGATTTTCCCCCACTTATTATTGAATTCCCTAAAACTATTGACTCGTGCTGTCCTTGAGATAATAAACTTCTTGTTCCTTGGAAAGCCATCACATATATGCAGCAAACCAAAATTGTATGTTCAACTTACTGTACATTTCGGTCTTTGATGTACACAGAACTATATTCATGCCTCTAGCATTGTGTGCGCATTATCCAGTTTCTTTCCCAGAACACACACAAAAATCTATGGTTGAAAGTAAGAAATAAAATAAAAGACTTATTTTTTGCACTCTGTACACCTCACTGCACAAAATCTCAGTTGCTATATAAAGTGTAAGTTATAGACTGGAGGGGTGAATGAACAGACAGATATAGCTTTATAAATGAACAGCACAGAAGCAGAACCCACAACGGAATCATTAAGCATCCTTTAATTACTGTCTGTGGCAAACGTTGCTGAGCTAATTTGAAGCCACCACAGTGCTCTTGGCAATGGCACTCTTAAATTCATTTTCCAAAAGAAGATCTCAATTTACAGGTTCGAGGACGCAAAAGCAGATAGTTACTCAAAATGTGAAATCTGGGCCCCTAGTCTCCCTAATTCATCCTAATAATTAACACTGAACATATTCAGTTGTGGTCAGGGCATGCTCACTGGATTCCTTGTGTATTTGTTTGCATGCAAATTAGATACAATTTGGTTGTTTTTGCACATTCTATTTTATTGACAGGGAGTCAGCTCTCAGTAAGGGCTTGATCCTGTTTCATTGATATCCCTGGGAATTTTGTCATTGATTTCACTGGGCAGAGGATAAGACCTTAAATGGAGTCAAGGAATAGGGCTTTCGGCTTGTCTGGTTATGTAGACTCTCTCCTCAGACCCTACGCTACCAGCACTCCCAGCTATCTTCAAGACACCACTGACTTCCTGAGGAAACTACAATCCATCGGTGATCTTCCAGAAAACACCATCCTGGCCACTATGGACGTAGAAGCCCTCTACACCAACATTCCACACAAAGATGGACTACAAGCTATCAGGAACAGTATCCCCGATAATGTCACAGCTAACCTGGTGGCTGAACTTTGTGATTTTGTCCTCATCCACAACTATTTCACATTTGGGGACAATATATACCTTCAAGTCAGCGGCACTGCTATGGGTACCCGCATGGCCCCACAATATGCCAACATTTTTATGGCTGACTTAGAACAATGCTTCCTTAGTTCTCGTCCCCTAACGCCCCTACTCTACTTGTGCTACATTGATGACATCTTCATCATCTGGACCCATGGAAAAGAA
This sequence comes from Chrysemys picta bellii, assembly GCF_011386835.1. Lineage (NCBI taxonomy): Eukaryota > Metazoa > Chordata > Testudines > Emydidae > Chrysemys > Chrysemys picta. The sequence continues at coordinate 116,178,089 of NC_088796.1, forward strand.
GCCCTTGAGGAATTTCACCATGATTTCAATAATTTCCATCCCACCATCAACCTCAGCCTAGATCAATCCACACAAGCGGTCCATTTCCTGGACACTACTGTGCTAATAAGCGATGGTCACATAAATACCACCCTATACCGGAAACCTACTGACCGCTACACTTACCTACATGCCTCCAGCTTCCATCCAGGACACACCACACGATCCATTGTCTACAGCCAAGCTCTAAGATATAACCGCATTTGCTCCAATCCCTCAGCTAGAGACAAGCACCTACAAGATCTCTATCAAGCATTTTTAAAACTACAATACCCACCTGCTGAAGTGAAAAAACAGATTGACAGAGCCAGACGAGTACCCAGAAGTCACCTCCTACAAGACAGGCCCAACAAAGAAAATAACAGAACACCACTAGCTGTCACCTTCAGCCCCCAACTAAAACCTCTCCAGCGCATCATCAGAGATCTACAACCTATCCTGAAAGATGATCCTTTACTCTCACAGATCTTGGGAGACAGACCTGTCCTCGCTTACAGACAACCCCCTAACCTAAAGCAAATACTCACCAGCAACCACACATCACTGAACAAAACCACTGACCCAGAAACCTATCCTTGTAACAAAGCCCGATGCCAACTCTGTCCACATATCTATTCAAGTGACATCATCATAGGACCTAATCACATCAGCCATACCATCAGGGGCTCGTTCACCTGCACATCTACCAATGTGATATATGCCATCATGTGCCAGCAATGCCCCTCTGCCATGTACATTGGCCAAACCGGACAGTCTCTACGCAAAAGAATTAATGGATACAAATCTGACATCAGGAATCAAAATATTCAAAAACCAGTGGGAGAACACTTTAACCTGTCTGGTCATTCAGTGACAGACCTGCGGGTGGCTATATTACAACAGAAAAACTTCAAAAACAGACTCCAACGAGAGACTGCTGAGCTGGAATTGATATGCAAACTAGACACAATCAACAAAGGATTGAATAAGGACTGGGAATGGCTGAGCCATTACAAACATTGAATCTATCTCCCCTTGTAAGTATTCTCACACTTCTTATCAAACTGTCTGTACTGGGCTATCTTGATTATCACTTCAAAAGTTTTTTTTCTCTTACTTAATTGGCCTCTCAGAGTTGGTAAGACAACTCCCACCTGTTTATGCTCTCTGTATGTGTGTATATATATATATATATCCTCAATATTTATTCCACTCTGTATGCATCCGAAGAAGTGGGCTGTAGTCCACGAAAGCTTATGCTCTAATAAATTTGTTAGTCTTTAAGGTGCCACAAGTACTCCTGTTCTTTTGACAATACTGCTCAGAAGCATGGAGGGAGGGAGGTGTTGAAGGGAAAGAATTCTGGTCTTCAGTGTGGGCCTTCAAACCTGCACAGAAGGCCTGTGGCTTCTTGTATTACTGCTGCTTCCTTCCATCTTTGGGTATTGCCTTCATGGACTTAGCTCCATGCACACACACTTTGGCTGTGCTACTAACATCCCCTCTTCCTGCTTGGAAGCACGGAGAGCCACGGTGCAGGTCTCTTCTGTGACATGCAAGGGGATAGAGAGCCCCCAGCGTGAGTTTTCTGCTTCTTGGCAGAAAGACAGACATAGGTGTGAACTCCCCTTCCAGACCTGGCCCAAAGAAATGAGGGCTGAAATCCTGAGCCACTGATGTGAGGAGAATTTTGCCACGGACTCAATGGGCCAAGATTACACCCTACGATCTTAGTGAATCAGATACTCAGATACCATCATGGCACAAATGGTTAGATCACATTTGTTTAACAGAGTCATGGATTTTTCAGGCAAAAAGGGATGATTGCCTTTATCTTTGTGTGACCCTCTGTATAACAGGTCATAGACTTTCACTCTATGATTCTGGCATCAAGCCCAATAACTTGTGGTAAACTAGAGCATATTGTGTTTAGGCAGGCAGAACCCATCTCAATTTGCTATGAGCCTAGCTGAACTGGCTATGGTTCAGTCTGCTAAGAGAAAAACCCTTTGGGACCTGCATTGCCTGTTAGGAGAGAAGTCTGGGTTCAGATTCACCAGATTTTATGGCTGAAAGCAGACGTATAAAGAATATTTGCAATTAAAGGTAGAAAACCGGGACATGAATGTTGCACTCTATATCTACTATATTGTACAGTATGTCACTCTGCATTGTACATCCATTTCAAGGCCCATCCCCACTCTACCATCCCTCATTCAGTACCGAGATGAGGATTCCCATCGTTCATCAGCCCATGATGTCAAGCACCTTTGTGTTTTCTCGCCTACTGCCTCTCATGCTTGGGAGGAGCTTCCTATAAATATCCACAAAGCTCCCTCATTATCCTCTTTCACATCCCTCCTTAAAACTCTCCTTTGCTGTGGTACCTACAAATAAAATTGACTACCGTTAGGCTGCTGGTATGCTGTGACCACAGCCTACCTGGCTGACTAATTGTCTCCTTCTTTGTACTTCCCCCATATCTCTATGTAAGATAAGCCCCCAGCCACTGCCTGTGGTGACTCATTGTCAGGTATGCTGCAGCAACCAGTCCCTGAGTAAGGACCAGGTCAGATGACCCCTAGAGACAGCAATTTAGTCCCACAAAAATAGCGAGCCTGTCTGTGCAATGTCACTACTCATTTGGGAACAATATCTCTGCCTCATGGTGGTACAGATCGCCATCAACCTCAGCCTAGATCAATCCACACACATCTACCAATGTGATATATGCCATCATGTGCCAGCAATGCCCCTCTGCCATGTACATTGGCCAAACAGGACAGTCTCTACGCAAAAGAATTAATGGACACAAATCTGACATCAGGAATCAAAATACTCAAAAACCAGTGGGAGAACACTTTAACCTGTCTGGTCATTCAGTGACAGACCTGCGGGTGGCTATATTACAACAGAAAAACTTCAAAAACAGACTCCAACGAGAGACTGCTGAGCTGGAATTGATATGCAAACTAGGCACAATCAACTCCGGTTTGAATAAGGACTGGGAATGGCTGAGCCATTACAAACATTGATTCTATCTCCCCTTGTAAGTATGCTCACACTTCTTATCAAACTGTCTGTACTGGGCTATCTTGATTATCACTTCAAAAGTTTTTTTCTCTTAATTAATTGGCCTCTCAGAGTTGGTAAGACAACTCCCACCTGTTTATGCTCTCTGTATGTGTGTATATATATCTCCTCAATATATGTTCCATTCTATATGCATCCGAAGAAGTGGGCTGTAGTCCACGAAAGCTTATGCTCTAATAAATTTGTTAGTCTCTAAGGTGCCACAAGTACTCCTGTTCTTCTTTTTGCAGATCGCCTCAGGCATCCAGCCTGCTTCTACCTCAGGCATCCAGCCTGCCCTCATGGGTTGACCCTAAACTAGTATCCACCTGAACCAGCTCCAGCCCTGCCTGGAACCCCCTAAATCCCCCTGACAGTCTGTGTCCATCTGTTGTCTCATCTTATACTTCGATTGTAAGCTCTGTGGAGAAGTGACGATAGTTTGTTCTAGGTTTGTACAGCACGTAGCACAATGAGGTGCTGGTCCATGAAAATAATAAAAATACATTAAAAATAATAATTACATCCCTGGTATTTTAACCCCTACTAGCTATTATTGTAGATGTTAGCCTGTTACGAGGCAGAACTTTTTCAAACCCTCTCAATGGAAGAATAAATTGATATTTTATATATTTCTTCTCTCACATGTGTTGGTTTGTTGTAGATTAGATAACACAACTCTCTTGCTTTTCACAAAAAAAAAAAGCTTACAAGATTGATTACACACCTTAGATTGGGCCTCTAATCAACCTAAGCAGGTCTTTAGTGCTTCCTAACTACAAAGCACACAAATAACCCTTAAACTAACACCTTTTAGCAGATTTCCAAAATAATATCCATTTAAGTTATTGAGGTTATTTTGTTCATGCCCCTAACCAAATCCCTTGGGGACTGTGGGTGATGTAGAGTAGCCAATTTGCACACAAGGTTAATTTAGCCCCGGGTTTAACCTTGGGGCAAAGAGATGGTGGTATTCTTCCAAGCTCCCCATTGCCAATCACCCAAATGAGATGCCACACACTAGCTTGTGCAAATATTCTAAATACACATTCACTAGGCTCCCAGAGCTTGTTTCATCATTGGTGGGGCTTCAATCTGTCCATGGGCTCTGCTGGGCTCAATTCTTTTAATTTCACCCGGAAGTCAACAAACAGCAACAGAGGCAGTGGAGCACAGATGAAGTGTTCTGCCCAATTTTCCATCAGTCGCTATTTGTGAATGCTTTTAAAGTGTAGTCCCTACTCCAGCAAGTCCATCCTTGATGTAGGAAAGACATTTGTAACCTTGGTCATGTATACGTCCAAAAGGGAGAGAATGCAACCCCCTTGCCAAGTGTAGGTGTTAGAAAGCATTCCGGTACATCCAGGAGCAACTGGGGATCCGACGAGATCCTCTTCCCCCATCCCCCTCAGGTTGTGAAAATTTGAAACAAATTGCAGGCATATACCCTCAATGAGAGTTCCTGATATAGCGTGCCCTGCAGTTGCTTTGCACCATGCCAGGGCAGCTTTGTGCCTGGTGGGATCAATAGATGGCTTCAGAGCAGAGGCTGCCTGGGAAATGAGCTTCTCCCAGCTACTCTAACCATGTTCCCTTCCTTGTCTGGCTTTGCCCATTTTGTGGGAAGTCACTACCAGTTTAGGGAAGCATGGTCTAGCAGCTAGGGCACTAGCCTAGTATTTGGGAAACCCACATTCAATTCCTGTTTGACCTTAGTCCAAGTGACCTGGGCTATCTATCCCTCAGTTTCCCATTTGTAGTATGGTAATTGTGAAGATGAATACTATAAAGACTGCAAAGAATACTATACTATGGTAACAGGGCTCACATAAGTACCAAAGATAAATAGGTCCTCAATGGAAAGCTTTAGGTAGCTTGCACCACTTTGTTCCTGCTCATGCAGATTCTGCTCCATTCAGGACCTACAACCTGTGTTATACCAGCAGAAGTCAAAGGAAATTGGGTTTTCGTGTTATACATATAAAATCATATTGTGCCAAATTCAGCCCGGATGTAACTTCACTGACTCCAGCGGGGACAAATGTAACTTGCCCCTCTAACACTGATGCTACTAATTCTTCATTTATATCTGATGGCCTTTGTTAATGCCCACACAATATCATTTTTTTGGATAGAGCAGTAATAATATTCTGGAGTCTGTTGGAAAATGATGTTCTAACCATGGGCCACCTGAACCGCAGCATCATTGCAATTCACTCACTGCCACTGTACCTGCACCACGTCTAGTCAATCAATCAGTCCCATTCTTTGGATCTGAAACTGGTCCCAGCGTGGCATATCAGTAGAGCCATTGAGCCTCTACATTGGCTCCTTGTTGCATTTTCAGTTCCCCAAATTGCCCTATTGGCAAATAAATGGCTGCAATTGCCAGTCTAGCAGTGTTTTAACAGAAGCAAAAACACAGTGGTAAAACAATCTTGCTTTGTTTCTCTTTTCTTCCTGACCTGGGCCCCTTTTCTCCACATCTGTGTTGTTCAAATGTTGTGTGAATTCACTGAGAAACAACCACAATAGTGTTACCTCTGAAGCGCTTGGCATTGGCCATTCTTACGTTGTTAAGTCAAAGACTCCACGCTGCATTTCCATTTTGTGTCAAGATCTGGGACACAATATGTCATATCTGAATTCTGAGGTTTAGGTGACACCAAACCTTGATTTTCTGTATTCGCTCGTTCATCCATTTATGCACCAAACAGTGGCAAGCTCCATTTTTGTTTTGAGAAAACAGAAGCTTACGGAGGTCTGTTTGACAGCCTCCTTTGCTGACGCTGCAACTGTATAAACCACATCCCTAGATGCCCAGGTTCCATTTTCACTTTGCAAGAAAGTTGCTTGAAAATTAGATACTCATTTTGACAGCATATGTAGGGAGGAGAAAATCAACACTGTTTCAAATGCAAATGACTGACTTTTCCCACTATTGCTTAGCACTGGAGGTAAATCGATCCCAGGAGGCTCAATCTGTTAATAATTCCTTCATTTGTAATACCCTGCCTCCCTGACACAATGAGTAAATCAAATATACAGCTTTTTGCACCACAGTGATCTCTAAGTAGAAATTAGGTAACAGGACCTGCTCTCTCCAATTTCCATCTCCTTATATCATTCAACCCAACCCAAAAACATCAGCAGAAAGAGTGTGCTAAACATGCTAATAGAATCAAAGTTTCCAATCTATTAAAGAAAATGGCATTGAAGCAATAATAGAAATCTATTCTGCTAAATAGGATACCCAGACATTTTCCATTGCATTCCAACAATGGCATACAAGACATGGCCCAATACATCACCAAGTTTTGTATTAGGATACATTAGCTGAGACATTTGGACCATAAAATACAGAAAATGAAGGGTTTTTTTGTTTCTCCCCAGCCCCACCCCTTCTTTTCTCACACTTTACAAGGTCAACTACAGGTACCTTAAAATGTGTACATTGTATAGAGTCTTTTTTATTGGAGTGGTCTGTACCTCTACAGTACATGACAAAATATGCAAAATGGTATAGATGCAATTTTTTGTGCTATTCTGTGTGCATTTTAAGTCACCTAGAACTTTGAGCAGGCACATAATAAACAAAACCCATTAGCTCTGAAATCTACTTGTGACTGGGTAAAGCAGTCCCAAGGTTGATCAGGTGATTAGCTGTACTGCACCATCTGGAACATCTTCTTAAATAGTAATAAACACCTGCATCATATTAGAATGAGAACCTATTCAAAAAATATCTAGTTATGCATTTTTCCCCAAGTCTGTTTTCCAATTGACAAAGACTTTTTGTTGTTGTTGTAAACACACAATTACAACACACACATCACACTTACCCCCTGGGCTCACTAAAGCACTTGGGGGAAGATTACTGGTTCCCCAGACAGCTCTGCCAATGCACTGTAGTTCTGGACTGCAGCTGCTGTATTATGAGCAGCGGCAGTCAAGGTACTTCTGCATACACACAAAAGGAGATTGGGAAGATATTGCCAAGTTCATTTCTACCCTAATCAAAGGCCCTGATCCTGCTGCTAATATCAAGTGGGAGGACTGCTTCCTCCCCTACCCTCCCTGTGAAGGCCAGTGACTCCAATGGTGCTTCTCTTGAGTGCAGCAGTCTGCCTGCCTGCCAAACTACTGATGTAGGATTGGAGGCAATCCTGGGATTGGTACTGAGCTCTCCAGTAGGGAAAGACTATCATAAAAACATGTGTCAGTCTGATTAATGAACTCTAAATAATGTAAAGCATGATTGTCTTGGCATAGATTTTTGACAATATTTATTGTCCCTCAAATCTCAAACTTCTGTAAATTGTATTCTCTCTCTCTCTTCTCCCCCCAGCCCCATCCCTCCTCTCACTGCTCAGAAACCTTTCCCGCAGCCTGGACACAGCTGAGATTTTGGAATGGTGTTTCTACCATGGCCCATGTGGCTTGTTTATTACATTTAAGAGACAGGTCCTCACTCTTGACTTCAATGGAACTACATGTCTTTGCATTAGCTGAGGGTCTGGCCCTGAAACTTGAACACCTAGCAGCTTCCAGTTTGTAGTTTGGTTCTACCTGCAGATACAGTGACATACATTATGCCATGTTTGATGCTCTGCATGCACAAATACAATTGCATGCATATGTGACACTCTGTACCTCGGGGGAACTCTCTGTAGGGTGACCAGATAGCAACTGTGAAGAAACGGGACAGGGGGTGAGGGGTAATAGGCGCCTATATAAGAAAAAGTCCCCCCAAACAGGACTGTCCCTTTAAAAACAGGAAATCTGGTCACCCTAACATCCTGCACCTGCGTGTTCAGCCTAATAATATGATTGTGTGGTATCCAATGCAAAGTCTGTCATGTCGGGTGTCTTCGGAAGGCTCATGACACACTGAGCATTGTTGTTATAGTAATGTTATAGGTTGTAATTTCATGTATATAGTTATGAGGCTGAAAATGTGTCCTCATGACTTAAAACAAGCCTAGGCAAAACTCTCCAGGAGCAGAGGGGCAGTTCACACCTCATCAGGCCATGTATGGGACAAACCCAGCCCAGCCTCACAGAAACAAAGGACACTGGCCTAGGCAGCAACAAAGGATCTGTTGGACTCTCGAGTGAGTCACCCCCCTTCCCTTGTTCAGTTTTGGACTACGATGAGGTAATGCTTACCTGACTCGGGGGGGGGGGGGGCAAAACCAAGAGGGAAGAAAGAACATGACAAAAGGGAGAGACGTTTGCCATGCTCCTCCTCTCTCTTCCACCTCCATTTACAGACACCACACCAAGTGACTGAAGCACTGATCAAAGGGGAGAGCCTGGCTGAAGGGCAACCAGGCAGCCTGTGGTGAGAAGCATCTCAGTTTCTAAGGGCACTGAAAATGTTAAGATCAGCTTAGAATGAGTTTTGCTTCTATTTCATTTGACCAAATCTGACTTCTTGTGCTCTGACTTATAATCACTTAAAATCTACATTCTGTAGTTAATACATTTGTTTGTTTATTCTACCTGAAGCAGTGCATTTGGTTTGAAGTGTGTCAGAGACTCCCCTTGGGATAACAAGCCTAGTACATATCAATTTTTTTGTTAAATTGACAAACCCATATAAGCTTGCAGCGTCCAGCGGGCAGAACTGGACACTACAAGACGGAGGTTCCTAGGGTTGTGTCTGGGACCGGAGATATTGGCTAGTGTCATTCAGTTGCACAATCCAAGCAGCAGCTTACATGCCAGAGGCTGTGCGTGAACAGCCCAGGAGTGGGGGTTCTCACAGCAGAGCAGGGTAAGGCTGGCTCCCAGAGATGAGGACTGGAGTGACCTAGCAGATCACCAATCCAGAAAACACCAGGGGAATGTCAGAACATACATCTATCTCTGTGCGCCTTAAGGTATGTCCACATTGTGGAGCAATGACAGACATATGCCAAGTGTAGCTTAATGGGGAATATTTTCCCTGGTTCTCAATCAGGTCTTTTATAACATACTGCTAGATATTTCTATTAAAATAAACCCACTGTGTTAGGGATCACATTTTTATCCTACAACAGATCTTACTCTGGGATGTTATATTTCTAATTTGGGGCATAAGAAACAGAGACATCAGCCAGTCTATGTACAAGTTTCAAACTGCTAGCTACAGTAAAATCCCTATGATGCGTAGCTCAGGTTAGAACATGCCTCATAGGATTGTGGGGTTTTTTTTGTTGGTTTGTTTTCAGTTTAAAGGAAAGAAAAACAGACAGGGCTTTGGAGGCACAAAGGAAGCATGACGGCTTGTAAATGTGCCTAGGCTAAACAGAAGGGCCCTGATTTTTTATCTCACACCTGCGTTAGTGTCATAACTCCTTTGGCATCAATTAAATTATTCATCATTTGCACCAGCATAAGTAAGATCAGAACAAATCTGGTGGTCTCTGAGCAGCCAGTAAGAGTAGAGGGAAGAATGACATCTGGAAAACGGAATCTATAAACAAAACCTGTGTAAAATAACTGACAGTCTTTTTTCCTAAATATGTTATTTATACACACATGCCCCTCCCCCCATGCCCACCATTATTTTTCCCTATTCTAAGGTGATATAATAATTACAAACAACGTTAAGGACTTGTCTAGAGAGTAGGATAAAAGCTGTATTTTTAATGTGTGTTAGATAACAAGTTTTATCTAACAGGATTTAAAATTCTAGTCTAGATACATGCTAAGATAGAACTTGTCCTAGTAACTGGCTGAGGTGAACACTAGGGTGTTCAAGTACTGAGAGCTAGATAGAATACTGGCATATTTGAGATGAAGAGAATTTCTATTTTTCTTTTAAGTGGGACATTGCAATAGTTCACCATTTCTCGAATTGGGCTAAAAAGTCAAAATATCAAAACTTTCAGAGAACAAAATGTTGAGAAAAAACTCTTTGTGAATGTCAATGTTGTTTCTTTTGGTTTTTCCAAAGGAAAATTCCACTGAAATCAATCTTTGCCCAAAGAGATTTTCTATTATGATATAACTTCTTTTTCTGATCAGAAAATATTTTGTTTGAATTTTTTTGATGAGCCCTATTATTTATGCATCTGTGTGTGTGTACACACGTTCACTTCGACATGTTAAAATACAACTTGCCTTGATAGATGTTAGATAACACTTGTTAGCCAACATATTTTAAATACACACCTCTTATCCTAGCCCAGAAAAGCACTATCTGGGGCCGATTCCATCCTCAGCCCACATGCATGACTCTTTTTAATGCAAATTACTTTCCTGATTACAATGCAGAAGAGAGGCATGCATACACCTATACTAACATAAGCCCTGATTCAACAGATATTTCCTATTCAGCAAAGCACATAAGCATGTGCTTAAGTACTATTAACTTAAAAGTAAGCAGGCACTTAAGTGCTTTGCTGAATTTGGGCTTGTGATTTATCTGAACAGAAATGAATGAGATGCAGGCTATTTCCCAGAGATTCACGTCCAGCAACCTGAGTGGGTCTCTGGGAGATCTGAGCCAGTAACATCAGCTGGAAATTAATCCACAGCAATTACCTTGCACCTTGTCATCAATATTCTTCTATCATAAATACTAGGGTGCAGGGTGACGATGAGATACCATTGGCTTTATTATTTCAGTGGTTTTCCTATTATTGCATGCACAACTCATGTATAGCACAAAGTAACACGCATTTCTGGAAAATCAGTGTGCGGTTCATTAGCAAATTAAACAAGAAACATTTAGCTCAAAACTTGATTTAATAAATGGAGGTTTCATGTTAATATTAAGCTAAGGGACTTGATACCATCTCATCTTCTGTGGATGTTCTAACAAAGGTGAAAGGTGTGAAAACATATAGGCAGAATCCTCAGCTGGTGCAAATAGACACAGTTCTACAGATATCTACAGATTTAAACCAGCTGAGGATCTGGGTCAAATTAATGTCAGATTAAGGACATTATCCTGCAAATCCTTACCCACATGGCAAGTCCAATTAGAATCAAAAGAAGTACAAAAGTAAGGATGAGTTTCTTCAGGAAGGTCTAGTGGCTAGGACATTGGACAGGGACTCAAGAGACCAGCTCAGACTGTGGTTTGCTGGATGACCTTGGCCAAGACATTTCCTCTGTGATATGGATCTCCTCTGTAAAGTGCTTTGAGATGTCTGGATGAAAATGCTACACATTATTTTAAGTATGGGTTTGTAGGCTTGCATGATTTCTATGACAAACCCTCATTCAGCCTAGGATTACATTTTTAGTAATTCAACATTTCTGGACCAAAATATCTTAACTGAAAGGCTTACTGCAATGAAGGACAGTGTAAGCACTTTTTTTTTTAACAGGACATATTTATGATCTCATATTAGTATTCATCAACTTGCTGCTGGTTAGTTGGTAGCCTCGGAGGATAAAACATCACACTTGATGTTTCTTGTGCTGATGCCGTGAAAAGGGTCAGAATTTTCTTCAAAGTTTCTGCACAAATATATGTACCAAAAATGCAACTGACAAACTAAAATTTCAACAAAAAAAGTAACATTTATTTCATCTCTACCTCTTGAGAGACTTGGGAATGGTCGGCTGGATTCTCTTACGCTGCTCTGTCAGTATGAAGGAGCTTTAAAATAATTTACATTCATTTTATGCCACTCTGGCAATGTAAACTGGCCTTTAGTGTAAATAAGAATAAGATCTATGCAGGATGACAAGAACCTGGGATTAATATTGTGTTGCATAAGACTGGAATCCCTTCAACCAAATAGGGATTCAGAAATTAACCTGAGGACATGTCTACACTGTGAGGCAATACACACTATGGAAGTGCGATTTCTAAAGTGCACTAATATGTTGCATACAAATCATGTAGAATCTACTGGTGCATACTAATAGATCTCTAATGCACTCTATTGTAGTCCCCACTAACCACATTGTCAGACCATGAACTGGGGCCAGACTGTGAATTGTTCACTCTCTTGAGCAGGGCCGGCTCCAGGGTTTTGGCCGCCCCAAGCAGCCAAAACAAAAACAAACAAACAAAAAAGCCGCGATCTACGGCGGCAATTCGGCGGGAGGTCCTTCACTCCCAGGCGGAGTGAGGGACCGTCCGCCGAATTGCCGCCAAATACCTGGACCTGCCGCCCCTCTCCCGAGCGGCCGCCCCAAGCACCTGCTTGAGAAGCTGGTGCCTGGAGCTGGCCCTGCTCTTGAGTCAATGGGACTACTTGAGAGAGTAACTGCTCATCAGCATGATGAAAATCACAATCTGGATTGTAGCAGTTCCTGTTAATTGGTTATTTTTAAAAGGTTTCCAATATTTGTTAAACTCTATTGTTCCATTCTTCAGGGCTTTGGAGCTGCGTTCTGGCTCCGCTCCAGCTCCAGGAAAAAACCTGCAGCTCCACTGCTCTGGAGCTGCTCCGCGCTCCAGCTTCGGGCTCCGCTCCAAAGCCCTGCATCTGTTTCTGCATCCTGAGACACTCAACAAAGTAACTCGAAAGAACCACAGAGGCACACAACCTGACTACCTATAAAGGAGTTGGTGGCTGAAAACCAAAGAGAGGAAGAAAAGCATCCAAACAAAATCTTTACACATACTTCTTTCTTGTCCAAGGATACAGAGGTGGAGTGGCCAATTGTCAACCATGAATTGCACACAAGATTTCTCCACTTGCAACTCTGGCCCCAAAGAAAATAAAATGTTTATGATTCCTCTAAGGCCCTCACACAAAAACATGAATCTTCCATATAGAAATTCTGATATACATTCAAATATACACTTCCTGAGCAAATGCAAGAAAGAAAATATCATCCCCTGGGGTCTCACTATCTACAGGGGCCTGGTGCACATGACTTATGAGGAGAGGATGAGGAAACTGGGTTTATTTAATCTGTGGAAAAGAAGAGTGAGGGGGGATTTGATAGCAGCCTTCAACTACCTGAAGGGGGGGCTCCAAAGAGGATGGAGCTCGGCTGTTCTCAGTGGTACCAGATGACAGAACAAGGAACAATGGTCTCAAGTTGCAGTGGGGGAGGTCTAGGTTGGATATTAGGAAACACTATTTCACTAGGAGGGTGGTGAAGCACTGGAATGGGTTACCTAGGGAGGTGGTGGAATATCCATCCATAGAGATTTTTAAGGCCCGGCTTGACAAAGCCCTGGCTGGGATGATATAGTTGGGGTTGGTCCTGCTTTGAGCAGGGGGTTGGACTAGATGATCTCCTGAGGTCTCTTCCAACCCTGATCTTCTATGATTCTATAACCCTCTGATCACTATATAGAACTCCAAATATGCTTACCAGTTCTGCAGATGGTCTTCAGATGAGCTGAAGAATCACTTACTGCACCTCACATACTCAGGAAGACCCACCGCAAACAAGAATGCTTCCCACATGCTCACACATACTGAAAGAAAAAAAAAATCAGGAAATTTACCTGGAAATCATGCAAGAAATCCAGAACTATCAAATAGACCTGATAAGTCATCCAACACAAAAACAAGAATAGGAACAAACTACAACTACTCCACAATGCTCAGAAAGCTACCTCTGTGAGAAACCCTGTCACCAATACCCACCACACGGACACTGCACAACACCCAAATATCATCAATTTGTCAAGACTACCCCTAACTGAAGCTGAATTATCTGTACTCTTGAAAGGACTGAACTCTGCCCCACCACAGATCCCAATACCATACTAACATGTCAAGAATTAGAAGAATTTTTCTGCTGACTCCACCTCAGATAATTCTTTCACAGCAATGATTACACCACTTAAAATTACCACATCCCCATCAACAATCCTCAGAATAAAAGAATCATCTGACTCAACACCATAGAGGTGACAAAACCTTGATAATTGCATTGATTGCTTCAGGAAAAAAATAACTATGTAATACTTAAATATCACATCCACCACAATCTTTCCACCACCCACAAGACAACTATACAGTCCCTGAAAACTAGCCACCAGATAGTGATCAAACCAGCAGACAATGGGGCACCATCATAGTCCTCAACCATGAGGACAACGTTAATGAGGCCAACTCTCTGACACCATCTACTATAAATAACTCAAAGATGACCCTACACTACAATTTACCCAGAAATTTAAGTATATTATCAAATCCTTCTCCTAACAACTACAAGAGAAACTACTAATTCATCCTCCACAAACGCACCCCAGATACATTCTACATACTTTCGAAGATCCACACACAAGGAAACCCAGGGAGATCAATCATATCTGGTCATTGCACTCTTTACTGAAGTATTGGGACCCATAGAAACCATTCTCATACCACTAACCACACAAAGGGACAGCTTCCTCCACAAACTCCACAACCTTAACACCATCCTTGCCACCATGGATGTCTCTTCCCTATACACTAATATCCCTCACAGGGATGGCATTGTGTCAAATATTTATAAGACAATGGACAACCCTCAGATATCCATCCCACACATATCATCCAACTAATCTATTTCATCCTCACCCAGAACAATTTTACATTCAACTACAAACACTATGTCCAAACCATGGAAACAGCCATGGGTACTAGGATGGCTTCCCAATACGCCAACCTCTTCATGGGCCATCCGGAAGAAAAATTTCTGGACAAATGCTCCACAAAACCGATGATATACCTGAGATACATTGATGATATTTTCATCCTCTGGACAGACAACTTAAAGTGCCTCATAGATTTCCATCATAACTTCAACCACCACCACCTTTCTGGAACACTCCCACACTAGCATCAACTTCCTAGACACCCCGATCAGCTTCAACAATGGAACCTACAAATATATACGAGAATCCCAAGGATCACCACACCTACCTTCATGTATCCAGTAACCACCCAAAACACACCAAGACATCAGTTATTTACAGATACCACAGAATATGCTCTGAGGAGAAAGTCAGGATATACACCTTAACACACTCAAAACCACCTTCACCAAACAAGGACACTCCACCAGAGAAGTAGAGTGCATCATGGAATGGGCCACCCAAATACCCCGAGAGAACCCGCTTCAGTACAGAAATAAAACCCTCTCTGATGCACACCCATAATTGTCACTTACTACCCCCCACTGGAACCCATAAGGGGTATCAAACAACTACAACTCATACTCAGTGGGTATCACATCCTGAAATAAATCTTTCCTGCAGACATATCTCCACTGCTACAATGATCAACACCCACAACAACAAACTTTTCAAGATCCATGAGTCCTACACATGCCTATGACAACATGTGGTGTACCTCGTCCAGTCAACTAAATGCCCCAATACAATGATGCACATGAAACCAGATATTGACTACAGTCTCAAATGATCTCACAGAGAAGAATGATAAAAGACAATACCCTATCACCTGTGGAGGAACGCTTCACAAAAAAAAATTACTCTATATCTGACCTATCAGTCCTCAGCCTCAAAGGAAACCTTCACAATACTTACAAAAGACAAGCCTGGGAACCTAAATTCATAACTTTGCTAGACACTAAAAAATATGGTCTTAATAAAAACACCAGATGTATGGCTTACTACAATAATCTCTAACCCACTAACCCCTCTTTTTATCCTATGACTAGAGAGGTGTTAATGGGCCTCTTCAGCTTGAATTGCCATTCTTCAACAACAACAAAAACTTCAAAAACAGACTTCAAAGAGAAACTGCAGAGTTATAATTCATTTGCAAACTTAACACCATTAATTTGGGCTTGAATAGGGACTGGAAGTGGCTGATTCACTACAAAAGCAATTTTCCCTCACTTGGTATTGACACCTCCTCATCAATTACTGGGAGTGGACCACATCCACCCTGACTGAATTGGCTTTTAACACTGGTTCTCCACTTGTAAAGTAACTCCCTTCTCTTCATGTGCCAATATATATTTATGCCTGTATCTGCAATTTTCACTCCATGCATCTGGGTTTTTTACCCACGAAAGCTTATGCCCAAATAAATCTGTTCGTCTTTAAGCTGCCACCAGACTCCTCACTGTTTTCACCTTGAATGTTCCTTAGAATGTGTGCTAATGACTTATGCAAAACTGTGTGTTCAACCTTGTATTTACTTGTGACACCTTTCCCAAACCTCAGGCAGAGCTCTCTGTGACTCGAAAGCATGTCTCTCTCAAAAACAGAAGTTGGTCCCCCCCCCCAAAAAGAGATATTACTTCACCCACCTTGTCTCTCTACATTTGACTAAGACATATGATACAAAATTGGACACCTAGGGCTCCATTCTATAATGTGTTATTGTTATGGTCCATTTACATCCATTTTCTCAATTTTGCTTTACAAAAATTAGCACAGAACTCATCAAAAGCTCATAACTTCCATGGCTTTTCTATTCATTAACCCCTCTAACTGGACGTAAATGACTACACTGAGGCACACACAAGCTCAAAAGGCAGGCAGACACACACAAACACAGTGATACCACTGATTTTGTCAATCACAAATGAGGAACACCCAGCGCCAAAAATTTCCAGTGTAAAAATGAGATTTCTAACCCATTTATCCTCTGGTCATTTCTACCACACTGACGATTCACAATAAGCTTCAGTGACGACAGCAATAGAATTTCCATTAATATGTATGAGCACATTTTTAAAAGCAGGTTATGGAGGTTACAAAGTCAATCTCTCAAAGGTTAGGAAATTCTACACACACCTGCTAATATCTCCCTTGAGCAGGTGGACAAGAATTCCGAGGAATCACCACAGTCTTGGCCCCTCCCCTCCTATCCCCTGGCCAGCGCAGAAGGGCAGCATTGAGGGTTGGGGAGAAAGATGGGGAGGTGAGACTAGCAGCATATTGTGGGTATAGGCTGGCAATAAGTTACTACACTTCACTCGCAGCAAGGAAGCAGAGGAGGCATTTTGCCATAGTCAAAGATGTGTCTACGAGTCAGTGCTGTGCCTAAAGCCACAATCCAGCCCATAGTACAGAAGACGGGCTGGAGCAGCCTGACTGAGGCTTTGAATCTCACAGTGAACAGCAGCAGTTTAGGGATACTAGGGGATTTCAGAATCTGGCAGTGCAGGGGAGTGGGGCTTTGCTGACAGCTGGTCCCTAGATTCTGGGCACTGACTCCCAGAAGTGATCGGACTGACCACAAACCTAGCTGCCTTAAGAACATAATGTAGGATTACATTATTTGACAGTTTTCTAATTCTAATGCAACATATAGGGGAGGAGGCAGAGAAACTTAGAACACATAAGAGATACTACTACACCTTTTTTTTAAAATGCAAAATTTGTATTCCAGACAGATACAATAGTCATGCACAAGGCACGAAACCAGATAGATGGAATCTGTCATATAGCACACATTTTTCTGTACAGCTATTACAAAAAAAAAAAAAAAAAAAAAAAAAAACACCACAAAAAATCCCACCCACTATTCAAGTTCCTTTCATTTGGTTTGTTGTATGAAAGGCTGATTACGTTAAAGAGATCATTGGTGCCCTAAGACTAAATCCAACCATATAAACATACAAGAATGGAGTCACTATTATTGGACTGCAGATTACTATGGCTAACCCCTATATCTCTTCGACTCCTGCATGAAGGGACATGACCAACTGGAATCAGTGTAGTTCTAATAAGAACATAAGAACGGCCATACTGGGTCAGATCAAAGGTCCATCCAGCCCAGTATCCCGTCTACCGACAGCGGCCAATGCCAGGTGCCCCAGAGGGAGTGAACCTAACAGGCAATGATCAAGTGATCTCTCTCCTGCCATCCATCTCCATCCTCTGACAAACAGAGGCTAGGACACCATTCCTTACCCATCCTGGCTAATAGCCATTAATGGACTTAACCTCCATGAATTTATCCAGTTCTCTTTTAAATGCTGTTATAGTCCTAGCCTTCACAACCTCCTCAGGCATGGAATTCCACAAGTTGACTGTGCACTGTGTGAAGAACTTCCTTTTATTTGTTTTAAACCTGCTGCCCATTAATTTCATTTGGTGGCCCCTAGTTCTTGTATTATGGGAATAAGTAAATAACTTTTCCTTATCTACTGTCTCCACATCACTCATGATTTTATATACCTCTATCATATCCCCCTTTAGTCTCCTCTTTTCCAAGCTGAAAAGTCCTAGCCTCTTTAATCTCTCCTCATATGGGACCCGTTCCAAACCCCTAATCATTTTAGTTGCCCTTCTCTGAACCTTTTCTAGTGCCAGTATATCTTTTTTGAGATGAGGAGACCACATCTATATGCAGTATTCAAGATGTGGGTGTACCATCAATTTATATAAGGGCAATAATATGTTCTCCGTCTTATTCTCTATCCCCTTTTTAATGATTTCTAACATCTTGTTTGCTTTTTTGACTGCCTCTGCACACTGTGTGGACACCTTCAGAGAACTATCCACGATGACTCCAAGATCTTTATCCTGATTAGTTGTAGCTAAATTAGCCCCCATCCTATTGTAGGTATAGTTGGGGTTATTTTTTCCAATGTGCATTACTTTACATTTATCCACATTAAATTTCATTTGCCATTTTATTGCCCAATCACTTAGTTGGGTGAGATCTTTTTGAAGTTCTTCACAGTCTGCTTTGGTCTTAACTATCTTGAGCAGTTTAGTATCGTCTGCAAACTTTGCCACCTCACTTTTTACCCCTTTCTCCAGATCATTTATGAATAAGTTGAATAGGATTGGTCAGCATTGAGGAAAGGACAGCATTTGGGTACACTGTACAAATATGTCATGCTCCGTTAGTGAGATGATGAAGACCACTGAGGGCTTTGGGAGGCCATGGGTGGGCCAAAGAATGAGCAGGTTGGAAGACTGTGAATGCATCAGTCAGCCATTCTTCTTTGCAGAGGAGTTTATCTGTGCTCTGGGATGAGCTATAGGCCTGGAGAGAATGCATAGGCTTACCATTCAGGCTGCAGATTAGATTCAAGGATACTGATCCTCAGCAAAACAAACAACCAACCAACCCACACATCACGGATGTGCAATTAGGTTAGAAACAAAGCTATAATAACTGGTTTCAACAAGGGAAGGAATTCATTATATGGAGTAATGATAGGAGTGAATGTTTCCATAATGGCTAAACCTGGTCATGAATATTTAACGTGTACAAAAAAGCCAAACAGAAAGCAGATTTTATTTTGGGTTTCTACCACTGCTTAAGGGCTTTTAAAATTCCTGTTTATAGCACGTTTTACCCCTGGAACCAGCCATGTTGCGATCCACATTGATCACTGGTGAATTTAAATGATAATTTTTAATCCCATTGTTTTGGAGGTGCACACAAAAAAATTCTAGATTAACAAAATAAAGGAAATCTCACACACTTGTTTTAATTGAAGATAAACTTTTACTAGCTGGTTAAGAAGAACAAATGACTTATGGTTTGATATATCAACCTCACCCATAAATAAAAGCAATACCTGGTCCAGGGTTAATCGTTCTGCTCTGTTTTGTTTGATTCACAAATATAATATGTTGCCTTCTTCCTCAGCCAAGTGTGAATTCACAGAAGCAAATAGCATTCTCCAAATGAATATCAACATCAAGGACCAGAGCCTAACTCAGGTTTCTGCATTTAAGTACCTTGGGGGTTGGGTAACATTAAATGGAGAAATTGACAGGACTGCAGGCAAGGCTGCAGTACACAGGGGAAGTCTGGTGCAAGATAAATAGAGTAATTTATGATAAATGGATGGCTAGACTACATAAAGGGACAACTATACAAAACCACACAGAAGAGCTGGTCTTAACGTGAATCAGAGACACGGGTGACCATACAGAAGCACTTGAAAAGATTTGAAGCCATGGTAATGAGACGTTTGAGGTCAGCAAGAGGAGTGACATTGTCGGACCATGTACAGAATGATGTCATCAGGAGTGGGACCAAGGCCTGTGGTATCAAAGAAAAGCTGAAAGAGAGAAGGTAGATGGCATGGGCATGTAAAAAGTATGGATGAAGAAAATCCTATTCGAAAGGCACTTGAGAGTAGAGTTCATGTGTGAGGAACAAGAAGACAGCCAAGAAAATGGTGGATAGCCTATATACCAAGAGAAGGAAGTGGATAGGAAGAGAGCACTGGACCGGCAAGCCTGGAAACGACTGATCTGGTAACCCAACCCAGCTAGCTGGGAATAGGGAAAGAAGAAGGTGAAGAAGAAATAACACTTTTCAAAGTTAAATACTCCTTCCCTTGGTATGCTAAACAATGGAATATATACATATTATAGGCTGGACTCGCAGCTTAATAAGGTTGCCCAACACATCCCATTGTAAGACCTGTTTTCAGTTGCTTATAACTTGCCAAGTTGACTGTTTGGGATGAAATTTTTCATGCTGGGTGTCTGCCTCAGTCTGTATATGTTTGGAAAATTTCAGCCATAATGGTCCAGCTATTTCCAAGAATGAGGGTAGAGAAAAATGTGTTGTTCTGTCCACACTAAAGAATAATGCTGACTGTTATTTTGAGAAGCCTTTACATCCCCATGCTTTGGAGCAGGGATTTGAAACTGACCCTTTGTGTCAGGGATGAAACTTTTACCATCCCTGTGACAATCCACCAAATTATGGCCAAGTGATAAGGTTTGAAGAAAAAAAAAAAACCCACAATTCACACACACTCAGTATACTGGCTACACCGTCACAGCTAAAAACATGTAATATCCCATGACTAAGCAGATCTGTTTCTGCAATATCTGTGAAACCCACTGTCAACATGTATATTTCATCCCCATCTAGTACTGATCCACCTAGAGAATGACAAATTACTACTGCTACTAGTTTCCCCATTAATTCAAGTGACAGGTCTGCATAGTGGATCTAAAGGTTCCAACCTTGCTGATGAACCATGTGGGTGTGAATATGTTGCCACATAATGGAATTTCTATTTTTCAGTTCCCTTTTTTAAAATAACTAGGAAATTATACACAAGACTATGTTAAAAACATTAACGTTGCAAAGTCATGCAGCACACAAAAATTGGGAAATGCTAGAATTAAGATTACCAGTGCAATCTTAATTTGCCCTCATCCCGCATTGCATAAATTTTGTGATCCAATCTTTAGTTACATGATCCATGAAATGGGAATACCACCTCCCTCGTCTCAGAGGGGTGTTGTGAAAAAAAATCACTAATCATTTGTAATATTATAGATATGAGCACCATAGAAAAGCCATGAGGAAATTAATGATTCTGTCTTCAGAGCAGGATTTGAATAGTGTGCAGTCAATAAGGCCTGGGGCCACACATTGAACAATGGTGATAAAAGAAAATATTGAACAGCTGCTCATTAAGTGAGCAGTGTGCACTGAATGAGGCAGGGGTTCTTTGGAAAAAAATATCTGATCATGTAATTAAAGAATGTACAGTATTATAATGCAGAGGAACATGGGAGCAAATTAAGGTTCCTGGGCAACCTTAATTGTAGCATTTCCTAACTCGAGTGCTTGCTTTGTAACCTTAATATTTTCCTTTTAACTGTGTGTGTGTGTGTGTAAGTAATTAGGGTTACCATACGTCCGGATTTTCCCGGACATGTCCAGCTTTTTGGGCCTCAAATCCCCGTCCGGGGGAAAATCCCCAAAAGCTGGACATGTCCGGGAAAATAGGGAGGGAGGACCCGGCGGTGTGGGGCCGGGGGCCGGCGCGGTGCTCGGCAGGGGCTGGGGCCAGGGGTGCGGGGCTGGTGTGGTCCTGGGCCGGGGGCTGGCGCGGTGCTTGGCTGGGCGCCGGGGCCGGCGTGGTGCTGGGCCGGGGGCCGGGCCAGGGGCGTGGGCACTTGGCCGGGGGCCGGGGCCGGGGTCGGTGCGGGCACTTGGCCAGGGCCGGGATCGGCGCAGTGCTCAGCCGGGGGCCAGGCCGGGGGCCAGGCCGGGGGCATGGGCACTTGGCCGGGGGCCGGCGCGGTGCTGGGCCGGGGGCCGGGGCCGGGGGCGCGGGCAGTTGGCCGGGGGCTGGGGCCCCAGGGCCCAAGCCGGGCGGGAGATGCCGGGGCCAGAGCCTCTTGTCCTGGGCCGGCTGGCTGCCGAAGGGAGCCGCTCGGCCAGGAGGGCTGGACTGAGCCGCGCCCACCCTGCCCCAGCCTACCTGCTGCCTCCCTGATTCAGGCTTCCCGCGAACATTTGATTCGCGGGAAGCAGGGGAGTGGGAGGAGCAGGGGGTGGAGCGTTCAGGGGAGGGGGCAGAGTTGGGGCAGGGCTGGGGCCCCATGGAGTGTCCTCCTTTTTAAAAATTAAAAGATGGTAACCCTAATATTATATTGCAAAGTGTGTGCTTGATAATGTACAAAGCAAGTGATTGGATAAAACAATAGGAATGCTAACAGCTATATTGTGACTGTGCGCCCAGGCCTGAACAAGGAGGAGGACATAAGCTCTACCATCCTAATATTAGTTCTGAGACATATCATGCCTCTGTTCTGAGATGCAACTTTGAGCCACAATTCCTCTTCTTCTTCCACCAGAGGGTGGGAATTGATTGCTGGCCTACAACAGCAGTAAAGTACAGCTTCCTCAAAACCATGCTGGCTTGGTGTAAGGAGGAGGAGATAAAGTTCTGCCCATTCCCTACCACTTCCAGAAAAATCCCTGCCTACCTGCTTCAATGGGGAAGTGAGTGAGCAGTGCCTCGGTGCTTGTCACTAAGGTCCAGGTAGCCTGTGCATGGGTGTGAAATACCTCACAGGTGGGAGTGTAGTCCAAGTGTCAACCTAGCCCTAAATCAATATTACTTTTAAGAAAAGAAATGTATCATGTTGTGCAGTTTGAGAGATGGGACAGTGGCTTATTTGTTAATTAAAATGAGGGTACCAGAGGGAGAGGTTTTTCTTTTCTTTTTTTTAGGAAAGCAAACAGTGTTTAATTCTGTCTATTCTGCTGTCAGAACAAGAACATTCCTCGCTATACAGACAACAAATGCCATTCCTGACAACCGTCGTTTCCAAATGAAACAGCTCTTCACAGTGATGCTGCTTTATTTTTATTCTCCCCATCACCACCATCCCTTCTCTTGGAAACTTGAAAGTTATCTCCATAGACGGCAACACAGAGCAGATTTCAAAGGGAGACTTTCAATTAGACTTCTGATCGAACTGAAGAGACTATAGAAGCCCTTTTTCAAACCCTGTAAATAATGAATATGGTTATGAAATGAAATGGGCCACCCCCACTCCCCGCCACACATTGAAAGGCCTGATGTTAAATCACAAGACTGAACTCTTTGTAGCCCCCTGGAATGTTGTCGCATGGCTCACAAACACATCAAGGTGATGTTCTCTTACATGCTTGAGTATGCAGATGAGAAAGTTAGAGAAGGAGATTCTTATGGCGAGTCTAGTCATTTGTTGACATATGTAAATGGCTTACACGGTCTTGGTGTCTGCCAGGTAGGATTTTGAAAACACACACAGCAGAGTTGTATGGTGTGCTGCGGAGCTAACTAGTCTTCTGGATTTTCACTTCATTTGCAATTCTGCAAGCACATGTTGGATTCTGCATGGAATGGAGACATGGGAAGAAAATATAGGCACAGAAACACTTGCGTGAGAAGCTAGACAGTGGTCATGACTCTCTTTTCTGTACAGAGCTTTGATGAAACTTGCCTTACTTTAAGCATGCTCTGGATTTCCTAATGTGATTGTTAAATGATGTTGATCACAGCACAATACTTTAAATATTGTTACACACAAAGGCAAAGGTCAGAACACTCCAACTTATGTGCTTAAACTTAGGCACGTACACTAGCTAGGCATTTAAAGCATCTATGAGGATCTAGCCACTTAATTAGAAATCTAAATGTGGATTTAGGTGTCTCATTTTCAGCATCCAAACATTTTTGCCAGTGTGTTTTACAAGATAATGTGAACCAAAAGTGGGAGGTGACAAACTTCTCATTGCTGCAGTGTTGCCAACTCCAAATATTCAAAACTTATAGTCATGGCCCATTGCCCCCACAAAAATCATGAGATTTTAAAAATGCTAAATGTTTGGGGTGGGGGGGAAAGGGTTCATTGCCTTCAGAATTCACATTTTCAAGATTTTCTCCACAACCAGAAGGGCTAAAAATGTACCCTGGGGGGGGGGGTGTGTCTTGAAGAGAAACAACAAATATTGTGAGTGTTGAAATAAAATTCTCAGAATTGACAAAGCTGCTGATGGAAGAATAACCTGATCTGCTAGAAGTAGACAATCACTATAGCCTCTAATAAATTGCTTTCAGTACAATTCACAGGAGCATAATAAGTCATCAGTATAAAATGGTGTTCTGCCACTTGCCCATGCTAACTGGCTATCTGTATTCATAAACACAGCACTACTGGAAGAATTTACTCTGATCAATAATTGTGAACAATGTGGAAAAACGAGGGGGGTCATATGAAGCTATTACATAATACAAGTCTTATATCACTGCAAGGTCTCACATTCTAATCAGAACCTTGGTGGATATTTTTGTCTTGTGACCAATTATATCTGTGCAGTTTCATGATGAGATCTTATATCAGTCCAGTGTATTCATGTAGACTGTACAAACCGAAACAACAAACAAGGCATCCAATCTCTTCTAATGTTAAAGTGCACTATTGCTCTTAGAAATAAAATATCTTTAAGCCAAGATTTTTAAAAATTACTGTATAAAGTTAGGCTTCAAAATCTTTAGTTTAGACTTTGAAGGGGTCTGCTGGGTGCTCAACCCTTTTGAATCCCCTCTCCCCCCCAAAAAACCCCAAACACAAGCCACTTATTTGGATGCATTATTATTGATTTAAAATCCTAATTTTAGGCAGCCATTTAAAAAAAATCCTGGCTGTAGCCTTTTAGAGACAGTATATCTCATCACAAGCAGTTTGGAAAATGACTGCTGTAACCATAGAAGTGTAAGACAGGAAGGGAACTCGAGAGATCATTAGTCTAGCCCAGTGGTTCCCAAACTGGGGTTCGTGAAATGTTACGGGGGTTCTCAGGAAAAAAATCCCTAATAGCGGACAGAACTGTCCTTTGGGACCCCGGCAGCACGGGGCCAGCAGCCCGGAGCCCCTGGACTTCTAAGAGCTAAGCAGATCAAAGCAAGCCTATCTATCATACAGAGGAGATTTAGACTTCAAGACTCCTTATAAGAAATGGAAAAGGAGGTGGATATTTTTTGCTGTTTTTAAAATGAAATAGGCAGCTAGTGTTGTTTTTAAAATTATTATGAAGAACAAGTTTAAGCTTTGTTGTAATGTGCGTTGTTCGCCTGGACTGCTCAAGACCTCAATGCTTGTGTAGGAGGAACTCTTTGAGTTGACTTCTTAAATACCTTCCTGCTGTTTCACATCTGATACTCCTTGATGAAACATAGAAACTTTGTCTTATAGCAGGCTTATTCAAAGTGATACAAGCTACGAAAGTGAGATCTGGGAAGAGTGCTGCTGTTTTCATAACGTAATAAAAATACTGTAATGATAAATAATAATAAATAATAAACAGTGTGTAATAAGCATGTCATAAAACAAATTGTGTATTTCCAAGATCTTTGCTTTTATAATTTATACTCAGGTAAAGGAGAAAATCCCTGGAAATATTCATTTTTAGGAGGGGGTTCGCAAGACTTGACATTTTCATGAAAGGGGTTCACAAGTTGTTAAAGTTTGGGAAGCATTGGGCTAACCCCATGTGGTGAGGCAGGACCAAGTATACCTAGACCATCCCTACCAAGTGTTTGTCTAACCTGTTCTGAAAAACCTACAGTGATGGGGATTCCATATTCCTTGGAAGCTTATTCCAGTACTAAACTATCTTTATAGTAAAATGGTTTCCTAATATCTAACCTAAATCTCCCTTACTTAAGATTAAGTAGATTATTTCTTGGCTACCTTCAGTGGAAATGGAGAACAACTGGTCACCGTCCTCTTTGTAACAGAGTTTAACATATTTTAAGACTGATCAGATCCCCCTTCAATCTTCTTTTCTCAAGATTAAACACGGCCAGTTTTTTTTAACCTCTCCTCACAAGTCAGTTTTCTAAGACCTAAATTAGGTTGATGTAAGTAAGCTGCCTTATGTCCACCTAACTCTTTAAACATCTACATTAAAATGTAGCTCCCACTAATGTAACTCACCCGCAACACTGACTTAACTCCACCTCTGCGAAAGGTCTATTGCTTAGATTGAGGTAGTTAGGTCGATGCAGTGTCAGTGTAGATACGGAGTTGCTTACATCAACCATTGCTGCCTTTCAGAACATGTCCCACAATGCCCCACATTGACAGTTAAATTGGTGTAAGTGCTCCTGGTGAGGACACACACTGCCGACACAAAGAGTGTAGTGTGGACATGCAAAAGCAATTTAATTACTTTGGTGGCTGTATGTTGATAGAACTTAGGTTGACTTAATTTTGTAGTGTAAACTTGTCCCAAACCTTTTATCATTTTTGTTGCTCTCCTCCAGACTCTCTCTAATTTGTTCACATATTTCTTTGAGTGGCACCCAAAACTGGACACAATATTCCAGCTGAGGCATCACATGAAAGCCAAGTACCATGGGAAAATTACTTCCTGTGTCATATATATGACACTTATTAATACACCTCAGAGTATTAGCCTTTTTTGGAACTTCAACACATTGTTGGTTCATATTCAGTTTGTGATGCACTATAATCCCCATATCCTTTTCAGCAGCATTATAACCTAATCAGGTATTTCCATTTTCTAGTTGTGCATTTGATTTTTTCTTTTTGAAGATAGGTCTGCACTTGTGGCAGCATATAGAGTACAGACACTAACTCCAGCTAACACAGGTATAAATAGCAGTCTAGATGGTGAAGCACTGCTTCAGTGAGTAGAGTACACACTGCAGAACTCTAGGGTATACACACCTTACATATAGGGTGACCAGACGTCCCAATTTTATCGGGACTGTCCCGATATTTGCTTGTCCGGTTGTGACATTGGACAAACAAGCAATTTTGCCCTCCGCTCCGGCTCACAGGCGGAGCCCGGAGGGGCTCTCGCTCACCCCGCCCCGACTCCGCCCTCTCTTTCCCCCATTGGATCCCTCCCCAAATCCCCGCCCTGGCCCCGCCCCCAGCCCCACCCTCACTGCCCCATTGGATCCCTCCCCAAATCCTTGCCCTGGCCCCGCCTCTTCCCCAACCACACGGAATTCCTCCTCCCTCCCAGGTTTGCACCTGGGCCATGGCCGGGGCCAGGAGCGCAGCGCGGAGGCTGCTCCAGCCCTGCAGCCCCTGGGGCAGCGCAGTGGGTCCGGGGGCAGCGCGGAGCGGGCAGGGCCCAGGGCTGTGGGGGCGAGTGTCCCAGGCGGGGCGGAGTGGAGCAGCCTCTGCTGCGGAGCTGGTGCGACGGAGCCCGGGAGCTGCAGAAGGGGCCCGGAGCGTGGCTCAACTGCACAGCTCGGAGCCCAGGCTGGGCCCAGGAGTGAGGGGATGGGGGAGCTGGGGGTGTACCGGGGTCAGAGCCGAGAGTTGGGTGGAGACAGGGCTGTGCCACTGCCACCTGGCTTTGGGGGGGCAGGGGCGCTCCGGCTTTTTTTTTTTTTTTTTTTGCTCCCCCCCCCCCCCCCCGGCATCCCGATCTTTGTCATCTGGTCACCCTACTTACATAGCTCTCTACACACCCAAGCAGTGTTTCCCATGCCTACGTTGCTATTTTTAGCTATGTAGCATCTCACTGCCTCTCTGCTGCCAGAACATTCCCCACTGTCATCCACAAATTTCATAAGCAGACTCTCCACTCCATTATGTAAGTGATTAATGAAAATACTGACTAGTACCAGATTCAGGACAGACCTCTCCAGGATTCTACTAGACATGTCTCCCCAGTTTGACAGCAAGCCATTGAGAACTACTCTTTGAGTATGGATTTTCAACCAACTGCACACCTGCCTTATAGTAATGTCATCTAGATCACATTTCCCTAGTTTACATTTGAGAATGTCATGTGGGACTGTGTCAAAAGCCTTACTAAAATCAAGATATATCATTTCTACGGCTTCCTTCCTCCCCATCCATTAGGCCAGTAACCCCATCAAAGGAAGAAATTAGTTTGGCATGACATGATTTGATCTTGAAAAATATCCATGCTGGCTATTCCTCATAACCCTATTATCTTTTAAGTGCTTACAAACTGATTGTTCAGTAATTTGCTCCTGTATCTTTCCAGGTACCAAAGTTAGACTGACTGGTCTATAATTTCCTGGGTTCTCTCCCCGCCCCTCCCCCTTTTTAAGGATAGGTATTATATTTGCCCTTCTAAAGTTCTCAGGGACTAAACCCATCCTCCATGACATCTTCAGAGAAATCACTAACAATTCCAAGATTTCGTAAGAATCCAAGGGTAAATTTCATCAGGGCCTGATAACTTGAATACAATCGAATGTATCTACATATTCTTTGACCTGTTCTTTCCCCATTTTGGCTTGTATTCCTGCCCCCTTTTTCTTATTAATTCTATTGAGTATCTGGTCACCATTAACCTTTTTAGTGAAGACTGAAGTAAAATAGGCATTAAACACCTCAGCCTTCTTGATGTCATCTGTTATTAGCTCGCCTTCCCTACTACACAGAGGACTACATCTTCCTCTTGCTCCTTTCTGAGCTGTCCCACTAACTCTTTGAAGTAGAGCTGGGCAAAATTTTTCAGCTGAAACATTTGCCAAATCTGCATTTTTCCCCCTCCAAAAAGCACTTACATATTTGGAAATTCATGTTGGCACTTGGAGGAGGGCAGGGGAACAAACTAAGTTTTAAAAAGTGATTACGAATACATACTTCAAAATCTCAGGCAGGATATTTTGTCCTTACATTAGTAATAGAAAAGGAGGTATCAAGTCACCTATATTATTGTTTTTTTGTTTCAGCTAGATGTTTCATAGTCAGGCGATGCCCCACCACCCATATGTTGAATGGATAGTCACTTGGCAATTGAAAATATTTAGTAGGTCAGCAATGTGGTCAAATTATTGCTGTTCCCTTTCCTCCCAAAAGGGAAAGGTAAATAATTGGCCTTGGGTTTTAAGGGTTACCTTTAAAAAAAATCCCTGTAGTGCACCAGACTGGAATTGGTATCTCAAAAAGGCAGAGCAGTTCAGAAATTTTTACAGTGACTGAGAGGGCTTGATTTGTCATTGTGTGACTCCACAGGCTTTCCCCAAGATCATCACACAGATACATTTATGTTGCCTTTGTAAAGCGAAATCATTTCAGGCTTTGATCTTTGTGAGCTCATGGATAATTTATTACCCTCATCTTTGGAGAAGAGATGTTAGTCTGCCATTTCTCCCCCTGCCTGGACTGCAATGCTGTATTGTGTCAAGGTAAAGTATCCATTGCTGGGGCGCAGCAAGCTGCAGTTAAACTGAAAATATCGAGTATAATGAAACATATTTGCTTCTGTGAATGAAGGTAAAACTGATTCACCAAATCCCTTAAAGACAAGGGTCAGTGAAGATGCAGAAACACAAATTATACTGGAGGGACAGTAAGAAAATAACCTTAGATATGCACTGTACAGTACAGTTCTTCCCCACAGGTTGAAGCTATATATATGTGCCCCAGGATAGCAGTAGGAGGTTGTTCTCTTTGAGGACCAGCCAATTTGCCAGTTGGTTTCACATCTCTTTGCTGAGATAAGAGGAATGTTGAGACTGAGGACTATGGGTTGAATTTCATGTCCTAGAGGGGAGTAATCTCTAGTGGTTATAGAGCCTTCTGATTCTGTCCACTCACAAAGACTGGCTCTGCCTCATGTGCTCCTGCCCATTGCACCCCACCTCCTGTTCTTATCCTTCTCTCTCCCTATCTATCTGGATACTTCCAGCTCCTGCGGTCTCTGCTTCTTCCATGTGCCTCTCTACACACTCCGGTGCTCTTTCCCCATAGCGTCTCCCAGCCACTGTTGCAATTCCAAGACCTAGTAACTCTGAGAATATATTGCTCTGTCAAACATATCTAGAATGGAATACAAAAAGGGGTATGTGATTGAAATATATATTTTAAAGGTCTGAACATAGGAAATGCTAAAGGTAATGTTGCATGTGCAATCTTGGCTCTCTCTCATACTGTTTCTCAAGTACTATATATATATATTAATTTTAAAGATGCCTGTAGCATTTAGACACAGGCCTACAAAATTACTGCACACTTTTGAAAATCAAGACCCAGAAGTTATAGCCCCAGTTTCCCCATATATAGCATGGCAATATTTGCCTGTTGCATAGGGCAATTATTTATAGAGCTAGTCAGAAAATTCTGTTCTCTAAAATATATATACACACATTTTTAAAATTTTCACACAAGTGATTTGGTTTTTGATAAAACATTGAATATTTCAGTTTTCAAAAATCAAACCATCAGCTTGTATTTGTTTTCTTTGAAAAACTGGAACATTTCAAAAGACACAAATGTTAATTTCCAATAAAGAATCATTTTTCACTGCAAAAAATATTGATTGAAAAATATTGACCAACTCACAATGTTGGTAAAACACTCTACATGTTCAAAGTGCTGGATTATTAATTCTCTTTGCACAGGAATGGGAACAGGATCATGCACTGCCAGGCTTGTCAGCAGGTTTTTATGTGGGGGACACTCTTTTAGCTTTACACAAAGAAATCCATACAAGTACTCTACTTCTGAAGAGCAAACTTTGTTTGACACAATTAAAATACAAAAGACCTTATTCCAGAAAATGTAGCATCTAATTTTTGCATGCCATACACAAAACTATCCTGCACAGCCAAGTTATCCTTTTACACTCTGTTTAGTTTTATGGACTGTAATAGCTGTTTGTTGGGGCCATTTGTAATGATACTGCCAACACTATGCACTACAGTAAATGGACAGCTAACAGTCGGTATTCCATTACCACAGGATAAAATGTAATGACCTGATTAATCATTCAAGTTTCTAGAAACACTTTTATTGTGTCTAAAATAGAATAGAATTGGTGGTAATAAAATGCAGGCTTTTGCACAGGACTCAGATTATTTTAAAATACATTTTAAAAAGGGAGAATTTTATTTGAGATTTACAGTTTATAAAGGTAATTTTAATTTGATTAACATGGATAAATTTCATGGCAATCTTTTCCTTGTCTGATTCACTTGGGAAAATTTAGAGGAACAATTCAAAAAGAGGCTTGGAAATATGCAGATAGAATTTCAGTGTTAGGGTTTCATTTTTACAAAGACATCTTCTAAATGGCATCAAGAATCTTGGTATATACACCCATTCCAAACCCCACACTTGTGTGCGCAAATGGGTATTTGTGTATCTACTGTATTTAACCATGTGTGAAAATCGGCATCTTAATGTGTAAAATGAGTACGTGTGCACATAAATGGGCACTCATATTCAAAATTACTTGTATTAGACATGCAAACATCAATTTGTAAGGGCAAGTGTGCATTTTGATGGTGTCATGCCAGTAGACACAAAATATGAGGTTGTAATTTTAGTAGCCAGATTTGAAAGTTTAATTCTAAGTGGTTTCATATTGTAATGTCATTTTTATTTATGTTATTAATGGGAAAACATTATGATTCATCAAGACACTGGTCCCCAAAGCACTTAAGCACAGACCCTCAAAAGTACTTAATTCCCACTGAAATCAGAGTTAGGTGCATAAATATCTTTGAGTATTTGGGCCTTAAGAACCTGTAGTCAGCAGGACCACTCTTGTGCTTAACTTTAAGCCCATGGGTTTAAAGTTAAGTACAGGTGTAAGTTCTTTGCTATATTAGACCTCACGCACACGTACACAAAAGTCACAGGTCTGATTTTCAGAAGTACTGAGCAACTATTGAGGCTAGATTCTCAAAACAGCTCAGCAGCAATTTATGAACTCTAAATGAGAGGGTGGAAGGATAGCTCAGTGGTTTGAGCATTGGCCTGCTAAACCTAGGGTTGTGAGTTCAATTCTTGAGGGGGCAATTTGGGGCAAAAATCTGTCTGGGGATGTGTCCTGCTTTGAGTGGGACTAGATGACCTCCTGAGATCCCTTCCAACATTGATATTCTAAGGAGAGATCCTTAAAAGGATCCAGCAGCTCCCACTGTAAAAAGCTGGCTGTAATACAGCTATGAGAATCTCTTCTCTATTTAATACACAGTCACAACACTCATCAACATTATTAGGTATTACATGTACACACTGAAGAGAGAGTAAATCCCCTAAGTAAACTCAGCTATTGTGTGTCATGGGAGAAGTTTTGTCAGTGTGCTTTCTTAACAATTTAGGAGTTTAAGGAAGTGCTATTTATAGTCTCCCAATCCCTCCAAAATTCTTAGCAGATAAGCATAAGCATGTCTACATATTTCCTATCTAAGGTACTTACATGGTCTTCATTACTGTAGTATCTGAGCACCTCACAACCTTTAATGTATTTATCCTCACAATAGCCTTTGTGGTCAGGAAGTATTATCCTGATTTCACAAACTGAGAGACAGAGGGTATGCCTACACTGCAGTGTAAGCCTCGGCTCAAGGCTAACCCTCCTTGCGTCTACACTGCAATTACACTAACCCAGGGGTTGGACGATCTGAGTTCTAGTCAAGCCGGGACCCATGGTCTGAATCCTATTGCTTTGTAGTGTAGCCAGAGCCCTGCTTGACTCAGGTCCCAGGAATCATCTGGAAGTATTCCACAATTCCATGGGACAACTTCCTTTGTCCTCTTTATCC
Organism: Chrysemys picta bellii; assembly: GCF_011386835.1. Classification (NCBI taxonomy): domain Eukaryota; kingdom Metazoa; phylum Chordata; order Testudines; family Emydidae; genus Chrysemys; species Chrysemys picta. The sequence continues at coordinate 116,210,846 of NC_088796.1, forward strand.
CAACAATCTGCAGTCCACTCTATTGAAAATGGAAGCCTCCCCACTGACCTCCTTGGAAAACAGCAGCAGCTTAGGTCAGTGTTAACCCTTCTGTTCTGATCACCAATCTGCAAGCACACTATCAGAGAGCCTCCTGGGTTTCCAATGGAGCACGAACTGATCAAACTTTTCGCAAGGTTAGATGCTACCTGGTAACGTGGAGGGTGGGCAGTAAAGTTTTCCCCTGGTGCACCACGTTCCTAGGGCAAGAGAGGCCATGTTACAAGGGTGGAGGGCTCTGGGGTATGGTTACTTTGACTCATGTCTGCCCACTGGACTCCAGACCCCCAAGTTTGAGCATGGGTCAGAAAATTCTTAACCTAGGGTTAAAATGCAAAGTAGATGCTCAAGCACAGGGTTCCCTAACACGGGTCAGTGACTTAAGTCCCACTAACCCTGGACTTACATTGCGGTGTAGATTTGTTCAGAGAGGCTATGTGACTGGCCCAAGGTCACACAGGAAGTTTGTTGTAAAGCAGGGGAGACCTAAATTCAATTTCAGGTCCTAGGCTAGGACCCTAACCACTGGACCATCCTTCCTCTCCCATTCTCCTTTACCCATTAACATTTAGAATTATAGCCGCTCTCTTAAAGCAGAGCACACAAAGTAAGTGAAACATGTATTTAGAAAGGCACGATACTCCCATTATCCAATCATCTCAGCACCATGCAACCCCAGAAACGGCCACTATCAGAGAAAAAAAATCACTTTAAAGCAGAGTAATCCTCCCCTCTGCCTTTTATGCTATTAAATTGATGTACAGATGAGGGCATCCAAAAGCCTTACCAAAGGGATAGGCCCTAAGCTACATGCTGAAGCTCACAACACTCAAGCTCCCAGTGACTCAATAGGTATGTCTACACAGCGCACAGCAGTGAGCCTCAGCCCCAGGTCGACAGACTCGGGCTAACACTATGGCACTAAAAATAGCTGTATAGTTGTCATGGCTCAGGCTCTGAAGCCCGCCCTCCTCCCTAGGCTTCAGAGCCCAAGCACCAGCCCAAGCCACATCATCCTCAATTGGCAGGTTCCCTCAGAAAGAGCCCTTCTAGCGATCCCACACTGCCTGTCCTGAGGAACATAAAAATACAACCATCAAAAATAAACCACCAACAATTCACAGCCACCGGTGACCCCACTACCCCATAATCACATACATCACATGGAAATCGTGCAGCAGTTATGGATCTAGTAGGATCCAATGAGTGTGGAGAGCCATGCTGGCAAAGTGCATTTCCAAAGAGAGTGTGCTTGAATCCCCCAACTCTCTCTACATCCTGACCTGAGAAATGGAGAATGTGGGTGTGGTTTCATCTTTGTTTTTAAAGAATTTCAATGATTCTATGAAAGTATATTTAATGTTTATTTATAAAAGAGGGCAGCCTATTTATCTCTCAGGATATTGGGCAAAACCCATCACAATAAAAGGGTCACGCGTCTCAGATGAGGGAGGGGGACACAGAATCCTGAATTTCACTTGCTACACGGGACAAAGAATGAAAACACAGGGTGGGGGTGCAGTCACATAGTCAAAACAAGGGTGGATACTAAACAGAGGGCCCTGGACAATGCCCCCTGTTCCAATAAGGAATCTTTGGACACTCGCTGCCCTAAGTGAGTCTGCCTGGATGCGTGCACAGACGAGAAACTAGAAGAAAAGACTTGGATATTGAATTCCTCAATCCACAGACTAAATGCACCACCGGAAAAAGCAATAAAAGCTTCCATATAACATTCTAATATTCCTCAGTCAGGAGCAGTAGGGTGAGAATAGCTTAGTCTCCAAATTCACTTAATCTTTCGCTTTTCTGCTGAGTCAGAAAGATACCAGCTACGGTATTACCAGTGCATGGAATTTTATTGAGTCTTGCAATATTGGCAATTTTTCCTTAAATCCCAGCTCCTGGAGTCATGTGATTATGACAGAAGTGGCAATTTCTTGCAATAGCTTTGGGAGACCTAATTGTATTAAGTTTATGTATCATTGTGGGCCATGTAATTCCATGGGGGAGGGTAACCACAGCCCTTCCAGGAGTTAAGATCAGTGCAAGTTCACTAAAGTTGTAACACTGCCTTCTCATGAGGCTAACCTACACTAGTGAAAACTGGATTCTTCAGAGGTCAGACAAAGAATGGACTTCCAGGTAAACAGCCTGAGTTTAAACAGACTCAAGACCTTTGTTCTGGTCCAGAAAATAGACAGGATCTTCTGTCCAAGGGGAGGACCCCAATCCTTATGGAAGGGTTGAAAGGACTGATGCCCAACAGATCCCTTGTGGAGATGTGAGGAAGGGTGATCTGTGGTAAGCTTATTAGCATGCATGTAGGTTCTTGTATTGTTTTTAGTATGTTTCCTCTGTAATGCTTTTACCTTCAGAATAAATGTAATTTGTTAGAAAGAGCAGTATGGTCATTTAAAACTATGGGCAATTACCCCTTACATAGCCTTCAAAGAGAAAGCAAAGGAGAAAATGCTAGCCTATTTAGGAAGTCGACGTCGCTAGGAAATTCACAGTATATGCAGGGAATTGTGCAGCCTGGTATTATCGCAGTCAGGAGGAAGAGAGATGTGTGTCTCCATCCAAGAGAATGGACAGCTGGGGAGTTGGAAGCCGATGAATGGGTGCCCCTTCTGGACCATGATGGGGAGATATAGGTGCCGTTGCCCTGAACTGTGAGACTGATTACTTGAGACATTCAACTTTCTAGCCCTCAGAGTTGCAAAGAAAATTTTGAAACCTAAAAGTTTTGAAATCAGAAAGCAAATAAAAAAACCCAATAGTTGTTATTTCTAAAAATCTTGTGATTTTTAAACTAATATGATTTTTCACGACGCCGTTGCCCTGAACTGTGAGACTGATTACTTGAGACATTCAACTTTCTAGCCCTCAGAGTTGCAAAGAAAATTTTGAAACCTAAAAGTTTTGAAATCAGAAAGCAAATAAAAAAACCCAATAGTTGTTATTTCTAAAAATCTTGTGATTTTTAAACTAATATGATTTTTCACGACTCACTAAGATTTTTTTTAAAGCTTACAGTTGGCAATATTGCAACTAGTAGCAATTGTGTGGGCAGCAATTTCAAATCCTAGTTAGATGAAGCTGTGAAAAAGTGTATTCTGAAAATGCAAAGAAAGGGAGAGAGAAAAATATACATGATTAGTTACTGATTCATATCTTGGCCCAGATCCTAAGCTAGCATAAATTGGGGCAGCTTCACTGAACTCCATGGATCTAGAATGACTTCCAGCAACTGAAGATCTGGCCTATTGTGTGGTTTAAAATCATTCTGAGGCAGATAACAGAATGGAATTGAATTTATTACTCATAATCCATATGCCAGGGAGCTCTCGACTATCAAACCCAATGCTGTCCTCAAGTGTGATTGGCACAGCATGCATAAAGCTGGCTATAACTGAGAAAATATGATTATTGGATGCTGATGAGAAGGCAGAGAACCAAATGCCCACACTGATCACGATTAAGCCTGCGAGTTTGTCACGGAAGTCATGGATTCTGGGACTTTCCAGGACCTCCGTGACTTCTGCAGCGGCCGGTGCAGCTGGCCTGGGTGCAGACTGTGCTGCTTGGGCAGCCCCTGGGCCAGCCGCACTGGCTGCTGCTGGGGCAGTCTTGGGCCACCAGGCCCCCAAGCCTCAGCAGCAGCAGGAGTTTGCTTCTGAGAGGGGGATCAGGGCTGACGATTGGGGCACAGGAGGGGGTGAGGGCTCCGGGTGGCACTTTCCTCGGGGGGCGCTCCCTGGAAGCAGTGACATGTCCCTCCTTTGGCTCCTAGGCAGAGGCACGGCCAGGCTGCTCTTCGCGCTGCCTCTGCCTGCAGGTGCCTCCCCCACAGCTCCCATTGGCTGCGGTTCCCAATGGGAGCTGCGGAGATGGTGCTCAGGGCAGAGGCCCCCTGGCTGTGCCTCTCTAGGAGCTGAGGGAGGGACATGTCACCACTTCAAGAGAGCTATGTGGATTTGGATAGGGAACCTTCCAGCCCCGCCAATGCCCCCCCAGCACTAGCGGGTGTGCTAGGCTGCTCCCCCCAGATGTCCCCTGGTGCCACCAGGCCAGCCCCCATCCCAGAGCACCCAAGATTTAGGAGTATATAGTATAAGTCATGGACAGGTCACAGGCCATGAATTTTTGTTTACTGCCTGTGACCTGTCCATGACTTACTAAAAATACCCATGACTAAAACATAGCCTTAATCATGATTTATTATGAAAACCTACTAGCTACATGCTGATGCAGCAGGAAAGTTTAGTACAAGATCTCTGATTAAACACAGTAAATGGCATCTTAGCAGCGATAGCACGATGTGGGTGTTAGAGACCAAATGAGAAATCTTGAGAGAGGGGGCAGGGCCAGCTCCAGGCACCAGCTTGGCAAGCAGGTGCTTGGGGCAGCCACTCCGGAGAGGGGCAGCAGGTCCAGCTATTCGGCGGCAATTCGGCGGATGGTCCCTCACTCCCACTCGGAGCGAAGGTCCTTCCGCCGAATTGCTGCCGCAGATCGCGATCACGGATTTTTTTTTTTTGGCTGCTTGGGGCGTCCAAAACCCTGGAGCCGGCCCTGAGAGGGGGAGTTGTATATCCTGTATAATCTACAGAAATGGGAAGAGGAACAGAAGCAACAGCACAGGTAGAACATTCCTGTATTTTCTAAGGCTATTAAGGTATTGATTATATCTCAAAACTAAAATGATTTATTTAAATTTCCCACTGATCAAAACCTTAAACAAGCAGCTGCCAACAACTTCAGCCATTCAATTTTTTACACACTAAGATACAAACAAGTAACACAGACATGTCAGTCAAACATGCCAGGAACTCTCCTCCACCATTTGAAAACAATTGCTAGGGCAGTGGAACACTGCAAACAGCTGCAGTCTGATCTGCCCAATGTATTCTCTCTCATCTGGGAAACTATAACTCACCCCTTTGCCAAAGACATGGTCAGCTGCCAAAAAAAAAAAAAAAAACCAAACGAACCACACACACTATAATATGCATTTTTTCCAAAAGGAACTGGTTACTGCAAAAATCCCTGTGCCAGCATGGAGAGAAAACATGCAATCCAAATGGCATTGTATGTAGAGGTAAGAAAATCTGTATTCAGTAGTAAACTCATTTTTATTCAATCGGAATCAACCTAACTTTTAGGAAAACCAAAGATTACAATATATCTGGCTTTGCTTGCCAGAAACCCACTGCTAACTATAGACCACACGCTCAAGTGCATCCTATGATGACTATGTTGTGGGCTCAGGGCAACAGGGGAGGGGGAGCGGCACTTTGTCAAAAATGGCATTACCTGTTTCTGAGGGTACGTCTATGCTACCCGTCGGATCGGCAGGTAGTGATTGCTCTATCGGGGATCGATTTATTGACTCATCGCGATTTATCGCTCTGCCGTTGACTCCTGTACTCCACCGCGGCGAGAGGCAGAAGCGGAGTTGACAGGGGAGTGGCGGCAGTCGACCCCGTGCCATGAGGATGCGAGGTAAGTCGACCTAAGATATGTCTATGCTATTCTCGTAGCTGAAGTTGAGTATCTTAGGTCGATCCCCCCCTTCCCCAGTGTAGACCAGGTCTTAGTCACTGATAACTCAGAAGAAAATAAACTTGAATGTTTTATGGACAATGTTGTAACAGATAAAGGATAAGATAGGGTGTTTATTTGTGTGTGCTACAGACCACCAAATCACATTAGGGAACTGGGTGACTAGCTCCTTATGCACCTATCTGTAGTGTGTAGGAGAAAAAGATGGGTGATCTTGGGGGGGACTTCCTCCAGCATGTCACTCAAATTGGTTTGTTTTGCCAGTATTAAAACACCTTGGAATTTCTAAATATTATAGGTAACAATTTCCTAACTCAAAAAAGTGTTGCAGCCAACATGGGGGAATTCTATATTAGACCTCATCTTGACAGATAAAGAGGAACTGATTGCAGAACTAGAAATTAACAGTCACTTAGGTACAAGTGATCATGACTTGATCACATTTATCATGTTTCAACAGAATAAAATCCAGACCAGTGCTATATATACACACACACACTAGGTACTTTAAAAAGGCCAATTTCACAAAGCTGAAAACAATGATGAGCCAAATCAACTAGGAGGAAGAATTTAATCAGAAAAATATGAATGATAATGAGGAATTGTCTAAGAACTCTTTACTAGCGGCCCCAGAGCCACAATCAAGGAAGGAGGTTGTATTTGTTTAAAAAAAATGGTTTAGAGGGGAAGTGAAGGCAGCTATAAAAAAATCACTATATTTAACAAATGGAAAATAGGGGAAGCTGATAGTAATGAACATAAGTCAGAAGCTAGGAATTGCAGAAAATTGAGATGGAAAGCAAAGCGATAAGAAAAATATCTATTGCCAGCAAATTTAAGGCCAATAAGTCTACACTTACAGTGGTGTGTAGAATAGAGATACTGCAAGCACAGATATAAATAGCTGTGTAGATGGCGAGGTACAGATTAGGTGAGTTGAGTACAGTGCTCTATGCATCTGAACCCCCAGGGTACATACCCTACATGATTGTATACATGCCTAAGCAGGGACTCACATGGTGTAGTGTCCTGCTGCCTCCTCGCTACTGGGACTTTTCCCCACTGCAGTGACAGGCTCCCCGCTGCCAGAGCCTCTCACTGTGGCATGTAGTTACACAAGTGTGAATGCAGCTGGCCTTTCATTGTGGTATGTAGCTCCACATGTGGCGCCTGTGCTCTACGTGCCTAAGGAGTTTTAAATATACTAGGAATAAAAAGAATCCTGACAATGGTACTGGACCATTCCTGGAAATGGCAGATTTGTTAATAATAATGCAGAAAGGGCAGAAGTGTTCAATAAATATTTCTGTTCTGTATTTGGGAAAAGATACAGATTATGTAGTCTCATCATATAACAACACTCTTTCCATTGCACTAGTGTCTCAGGAAGATGTTCAACAGCAGCTACTGAAATTAGACACTTAAATCAGCTGGTCCAGATAACTTGCACCCAAGAGTTTTAAAAGAGCTCACTGAGGAGATGACTGGACTGTTCGTGTTGATTCTCAATACGTTTTGGAACACAGAGGAATGTGCAACAAGACTGGAAGAAAGTTAATGCTGTGCCAATAATTAAAAAGGCTAAATTGGGTTGGCTGGGGTAATTGTAGGCCTGGCAGCCTGACATCCTCAGCAAGATAAGGGAGCAGCTGATACAAGATTTCATTAATAAAGAATTAAAAGGGGCAGTATAATTAATGCCAGTCGAAATAGACTGGGACTAACTGTCTGAGCCATAAAGCTGACACAGAAAGGTTTTGTTTATACTTGTGAAAGACTCTTAAATAAATGAGACCCTTCAGGGACGGCGCTCCCTTAATACCCTGCACAGAGGGAAACTGAGGCAGGCCTCACTGGCCACACTATGTTCAACTGCAAGGGGCACTGTGGCAGGCCTATCTCATGCTATCACACCCCCTTATCACATTTTTCACCTCTTATCACAGGCTGACTGTAGTGTTGGAGTTACACAGGAATCAAGTTTCCTTTTTAGCAGTCACTGCAAAGTCTGTATTTTCACCTTTTGTAAATCCATTGATGTATAAATTCAAAATCCAATAGACTTATGTAAATGACAGACCATGTAGTGCAAGAAAAGACCTTGAATAGGATTTGAATCAGCCAATCACTCAAGTTTTACATTATCACTCAGCATACTACTACTACCACCATGCCCATTCATGCACACTCAGATGTGTTGAATAAAATGAACAAAGTCATCGACACTTCAGGACTAATTTTTGTTTTAAAAAATATGTATATGGAAGCACACACAAAAAAAGTGTTCCTGTTTAACAATCTTACACCTATGAATAACGGGTAGAGCTCTTAGGAAAATTCCATTGTGATTAAAGGGATGGGAAAGGGGGAGAAAGAATGTTGTTGTTGTTTTTTTCTTCTAGCCAGATATCAAGATGGTTGGAAAATTTTATTCTACACATAACAAAAAGGGGGAAAACCAGGAAGTTGTGTGCATAAACATTTGCAATCAGCTCTAATAACAATGGTCTACAATTTTTGAGAAGTCGTCTGCTTCAGAGATAAAATGTGCTATTTATTATGTATTTTGATGTGCTGAATTCAAATATGACAATTAAAACAACTGATTGGCTACTGTTTCTAAGATATTTACGTTTTTACATTTTATGTCGATGTATATTCTGTAGATAGTAGAGTTTTAATCATAAATTGTAAACCTAGGTCTTTTCATGTGTTTATGCTTGCTTTACATGATAAGATTTCACCTGTCCTGTTTATGTAACACTTTAAAAATCAGCAAAAGGGTTATCTAAATAAAATGTATTATGAAACAAAAGGCAAAAAACTATTATATACATAGTTTAGTCCTATTTAGTATCTACTTGGCACTTCTTGGCTTCTCTCTTGTATTCATTAAATGGAGCATCTCTTGTCACTGTCCAGCAATAGTCTGCAAGCATTGATGGGCTCCATTTGCCCTGATAGCGTTTCTCCATTGTTGCAATGTCCTGGTGAAATCGCTCGCCGTGCTCGTCGCTCACTGCTCCACAGTTCGGTGGAAAAAAATCTAGATGAGAGTGCAAAAAATGTATCTTTAGTGACATATTGCAACCAAGGCTTTTGTATGACTTGAGGAGGTTTTCCACCAACAACCTGTAGTTGTCTGCCTTGTTGTTTCCGAGAAAATTTATTGCCTCTAACTGGAAGGCTTTCCATGCCGTCTTTTCCTTGCCACACAGTGCATGGTCAAATGCATCATCTCGAAGAAGTTCACGAATCTGAGGACCAACAAAGACACCTTCCTTTATCTTAGCTTCACTTAACCTTGGAAATTTTCCATGGAGGTACTTGAAAGCTGCTTGTGTTTTGTCAATGGCCTTGACAAAGTTCTTCATCAGACTCAGCTTGATGTGTAAGGGTGGTAACAAAATCTTCCTTGATTCAACAAGTGGTGGATGCTGAACACTTTTCCTCCCAGGCTCCAATGACTGTCGGAGTGGCCAATCTTTCTTGATGTAGTGGGAATCTCTTGCACGACTATCCCATTCACAGAGAAAACAGCAGTACTTTGTGTATCCAGTCTGCAGACCAAGCAAGAGAGCAACAACCTTCAAATCGCCACAAAGCTGCCACTGATGTTGGTCATAGTTTATGCACCTCAAAAGTTGTTTCGTGTTGTCATAGGTTTCCTTCATATGGACTGCATGACCAACTGGAAATGATGGCAAAACATTGCCATTATGCAGTAAAACAGCTTTAAGTTATAAAGGGAAGGGATCAAAATTTAAACCAGAAATGACTAAAATACAACTTTGACTGGATCTAGGAATAAATCTATGATCAGCTTTCAATGAATCAATGAACAGTCTCCACTCACCTGGATCGTGAACGATGTTGAGGGCTGCCATCACACCATCGATGTTGTTGCAGGCTACAAGATCACCTTCCATGAAGAAGAATGGGACAAGATCCTTTTGACGGTCACGGAACATGGAAACCCTAACATCACCTGCCAGGAGTTTCCGCTGCTGTAGTCTGGAGCCCAACAGATCTGCCTTACTCTTGGGTAGTTCCAAATCCCTGACAAGGTCATTCAGTTCACCTTGTGTTATGAGGTGTGGTTCAGAGGAGGAGGATGGGAGAAAATGTGGGTCCTGTGACCTTGATGGTTCAGGACCAGAAGTTTCATCCTCTTCCTCTTCCTCATCTGACTCAAGTGAGAATGATTCTGGTGCATCAGGAATCGGAAGTCCTTCTCTGTGGGGTACTTGGTGTATAGCTGATGGCATGTTTGGATAATGCACAGTCCATTTTTAATTCTTTGACACACCTTTCCCAACTGGAGGCACCATGCAGAAGTAACAATTGCTGGTATGATCTGTTGGCTCTCTCCAAATCATTGGCACTGCAAAAGGCATAGATTTCCTTTTCCTGTTCAACCAGTGGCGAAGATTTGTTGCACAAGTGTTGCAGCATACGTGTGGGGCCCACCTCTTGTCCTGATCTCCAATTTTGCAGCCAAAATAAAGGTGACAGGCTCTCTTAACCATAGTGGTTATACTGCGCTTTTGTGATGCAAAAGTCACTTCACCACAAACATAGCAGAAGTTATCTGCACTGTTCACACAAGTACGAGGCATCTCTGCTCACTTTGGCTAAACAGAAATGTGTCCCTTTGCAAAATCAAACACTGACAAATAAGAGAGCACGACACTGTATGATTTCTAGAGCTGATATAGGGCAATTTGTTCAGCAGAGTGATGTAAGCTTCATTATGATTGCATCATCCATGACTTCTAGGAATAACATGATGCAATTCATATCATGTATGACGCAATACCAGCTTCAGATTGCATCATTCATTGTTTTGCCTAAAAGCAAGTACTGTCCAAACCCAGTCATAGATTTATTCCTAGATCCAGTCAAAGTTGTATTTTAGTCATTTCTGGTTTAAATTTTGATCCCTTCCCTTTATAACTCACTTATCCTCCACCATCCCCAAGTCAAGGGTCGTATATACTGACCCAATAGCATATCTTGAAAACTAGAGCCAATCAACAATTTTAAGCATCATTTTCGTTTTCAGTGACCCAGAATTAGTAAAAGCAACAGAGGGTCCTGTGGCACCTTTAAGACTAACAGAAGTATTGGGAGCATAAGCTTTCGTGGGTAAGAACCTCACTTCTTCAGATGCAAGTGATTAATAAAGTTTGACTACATTTATTTCAGAAGCATTTTGGCTGTAGAGCAGTGTAATAGGCATTTTTATGCAAACAAACGGGTGCCTGTGTAGTGAGGTATGTATTTGAATCCACAATCAGCCAGTCTTCATGTACAAATTCATGTTTAAATGTGTACATGCATATTTTGCAAGTGCAGTTTAGGATCCATTGTTTTAAAACGTAACCCTGTAAATTGTCTTTTGCACCCTAATTACAGGAACGCTCATTAATTTTGATCCATTCTAAAAATGCTGGGGGATGCTGAATGCCTCAACATTTCCCATTTAATAGCTGTATTGGGCTGAACCATTGATTACATAGTAACTAGCAAGAAGATTCCTGTGCTGCCCACCAGATGGGCCTGAGCGCTCTTTTGGAGAAGCCACCTATAGAGACAGGAAGGTGGATTAGTCCTTGGCCTCTCTGCTGAGAATGCTATTTGTGAAGGTGGTTTTCATAGGGATACCTTTCCACTAGGAAACTGGTTGAGCCCACTGGCTACGATTCCTCTTTCTGATTATTGTACCAGATTCTCAACTGTTGTAAGTCATAGCTCCATTGAGGCCAGTGAAGCTATGTGAATGTACATCACCTGAGGACCTGACTTATGAGCATCATTTTAATCAATACGGGGCCACAAGTGTATATGTATGTTTACAAACCATGGAGTAAGGCATAGTCCCTTATTTGAGGAGATAGCAGTCTAAACAAAACAATGACCTAGAGGTAAAAGGGTCTCTATCCCTTACACACCTTGTCCCTTTAAAACTTTGGTTATTTTGGGGGGTGGCGGGAGGAGCGGTAAAACATAATACAATAATTGACATTTGCTTGAATTCTTAGATCGGAACAGTACAGTGTGACATGAAGGATCAAGTAATTATGAATACTGCCCCTGTAGAGGCCATGGTGTGTGTGTTGCCCTGACCACTCCAACATACACAAAGACACGGTCCCTGCCTTACGGAGCTTATTACTACGAAAGCCTTCTAAGCAAATCTTATTACAATTGTGTTGGAAGGTGGATGGTTAAACAGTGTTTCAAAGTTTGCCTTAGGTTGTGGGAGGTCAATAATGACACTATGATCACAATCTGTAATCCTTCATCATGTAGTGCAATAGCTGATGTGTCACTGCTGATACTTTCCTGTGATAGATATACTTGGAACCAGTCCCTGGAGGCAAAAGGATGATATTCAGGGAGTACATTATGAGTTATGTGCAAATGTCTTCCGCTTACAGAAGGGTATTGGATGAATATAGTCAAATGCCGTAGGACTCTTTCATTCCTTAGCCCTGGGTCATAATAATGGTGATGCCTTTTTTCAATCTCTCTTTTAGGGGAACTGCTGCTGGGTTTTAACACTGCATTCTTTTACAAATAAAAAATAAACCAGTTAGTGTTTCAGCCTCCGGGTGGTGCTTTGTATTTTGCCCAGGGCAAATGTGTTTGCCTTGAAGCTTCATATTTATATTCCAACATCCCAAACAATAAAAGTAAACAAACATTTATAGGGGAAAAATAAACAATGTGAGTCCCAAACATTGAAAAGTAGCTCTCTTTTGTACCTTCAGGGCAAGACAGCTAGGAATGCTGTAATGTATACTAGTCTTGTGAGCCAAACAAGTGAATAAACATTTCATCACATATTATCTGCTTCATTTAATCCACAATGGCTTTAATAGATAATATTCAGAACATAGTGTGCTTGAATGAGCATGGCATTTGCTGTCCTGGAGCACTTACTTGGACAGACTGGAAACTATATGAAGGCAATTAACATTTATCATAAATCAAACAAGGCTTTTATGGCATTCACAGGAGTACTGCTGGAAATGCCACTTTGCAGACAACCATGAGGATGTGAAGCAATGGAAAGAAAAAAAAATTAAAATAAACCTTTCGGGCAGATAAGTGAAAAATCAATTGGTTACTTCCAGAGCTCTTGACAACCTGAAATGACACTAGATAACACACACATACTTTCAACTACCCTGGTTAATCAAAAACAAACAATACAATTTGTCTGTTCAGCATACGTTATGAGGTGATGTGGTCTATAAGTGTTTTCCCTCTCTCTTAACCACAGATGGTTTCCCCATGAGTGAGTTATGAGGGTTATCCCAAATAAGAATAAATAAAACACCACCAGGCCACCATGTATATGCTGCATGTATTACAAGGAACTTGATTTTAGATGTGATATCGGAGAGGTCTGGTGGGGAGAAGGATAAAGATGCAGAATACTTTGCAAAGTCATATGATAAAGCTGATTTAATATTCACTGTTTGTATTACAGTAGCACCTACATGCACCACCCAATAGCAGGGCCTCATTGTGCTTTATGTTGTAAACATACATAAGAAACAATCCCTGCCCTGAGGAGCTTACAGTCAAATGTGACCAAGCCAGTCTACGCTACCATTATTGTCATACAACTTTTGTTGGTCAAGGGTGTGAAAAAACACACCCTTGACCAACATAAATTTCACCAGCAAAAGCGCTGGTGTGAACAGCGCTATGTCAACAAGAGAGCATCTCCTGCCAAAATAGCTAATGACGCTCGTGGTGGTGGTTTAATTATGCCGGCAGGAGAGCTCTCTTCTGCCGGCAAAGAGCAGCTACACAGGAGACCTTACAGCGATACATCTGTGCCACTAAGGTCCAGAGTGTAGATATAGCCAAACACCAGACCTGACAGCTATGAGAGAATGGTAGAAGGCAGGCATGTCAACTTTAGAATGGTAAAGGCCCTGTTCTCTTTGAGCTGAGAAGAGGTTACCTCAGGAAAATTAGAGACACCTGAGTGCAACGAGGTTTGTCTGACCTTTAAAAACCCCTTTTCTGGTGAGAGGGAGGAAGGGAGAGATGAGAGACCATTTGCAGTAGTGGCAGCAGGGAGAAAAGGCTTTTCCTGGGTTGAAGGTGGCTCTCCTTGCTATAAGGGAAACAACCTTCTGTGTGGAGAAGGACTGGCACACAGAAGCCAGCATAGTAAGGCAACACACTGGAGAGAGGGCAGGGAAAAGTGTTCCCTTTTCTGTTATGAATTTGTTTCTTTGCTTTGGCTGAGAAGTACTGCTTGGGCCTACTGAGGCCCACTTGGTAAATATAAAAAAATAAACCAGAGTGAAGACTAAAAAGCCTTCAGGGGCAGGACAGATTCACTCCAGGCCCTCAGCACATGAGGGAGAATCACTGAGGGCAAAGAGGTGAAGGAGGTGCCTTGCCAAACTACATAGACAAGACAGACAAAGAGCAGGAGAAAGGATTGGGGAACTGAGGGACAGAGGGTGGGATGTTCAAGTCAGCCTGAAGGAGTCAGGCAGCCAAAGCCCACTGAATTCCAAAGAATTGGGCACCTCACTCCTTTGGAAATCCCAGCCCGAACTACTTGTAACACAGCTGTAGGAAATCTGGGAACTGATCCTAGACTTCCTAAGCCCTATTCCAGTACCTCAACCACAAGGCCAACCCCTCTGCATTCATCAGCTTTATCTGTTTATTTATCCCACATCTACAATTTATCAGAGCTAACACTCATCATGTGATAAATTATAGCAAAACATGATAAACAACGTTTACCAGGTACCTTGACATTGTAAGCTCTTTGTTCTGGGTTTGTTTAGTGCATAGCACTGGTCCATGACTGGGGGTCCTAAGTGCCACCATCATACAAACAACAAAACCACCACCTTTGGCCTCCTCGCCTGATGTGAGTGGGAGAGGCTGAGTGCTGAGCTGTTTTTAAAATCATAGCTGCCTAATTATGTATTTAGAAGCCTCGCTTTAGGCCAGGGGTCGGCAACGTTCGGCACGCGGCTCGCCAGGGTAAGCACCCTGGCAGGCCGGGCCAGTTTTATTTACCTGCTGACGCGGCAGGTTCGGCCGATCGCGGCCCCCACTGGCTGCGGTTCGCCGTCCCGGGCCAATGGGGGCGGCAAGAAGCGGCGTGGGCGAGCGATGTGCTGGCCGCGGCTTCTCGCCGCCCCCATTGGCCCGGGACGGCGAACCGCGGCCAGTGGGGGCCGCGATCGGCCGAACCTGCCGCGTCAGCAGGTAAATAAAACTGGCCCGGCCCGCCAGGGTGCTTACCCTGGCGAGCTGCGTGCCGAGCGTTGCCGACCCCTGCTTTAGGCACTGCTTTTTTTTGCCTCAGACACAACACTGATATCATAGCTCCTACTAGAGTGGTGCACATCAACACTCCTTGTATACAAAGCTGTGACTTTACTGTCACAGTATCTAGCCAGTCAGCTCTCTTAGGAAAGTGATTTCTTTTTAATGTAAAAACTTAGTGAGTAGTTTCTTTCTATACTGCACCAGCATTGTCAGTCTAATGACTAACATGCAGTAGAAGATATTTCTCATTCAGGATATGTCATTCAGTTGCCTTTTGTGCTCCACTGCAGTTGCAGTGAACAGAGCAACCTTATCTTGATGTCAGCTTATTCAGGAATGAAAAGCCTACTTATTTAATGTGTAACAGATATCTATATTCAAATGATACAGAGAAATGAATAGAATACAACCTGTATATAAATCACTCAAAAGCTGATGAATAGATTATTCTCATTGAAGACACCAACATTAGCTTTCAGAAGCACAAAAGGAAGGTGAGGGAGTCTCAAGAAAAATATAGCCAGATATTGATTGTGTTCATATTAATATGCACTAGATTCCTTATAACATGTCAAGCACCTATAGGACTAAGGTTACCTATTCAGTAGCATAAGGGCAAACATACAAGTACCGGTATTTTATTTTTTCAGATTAACTTACCTTTTTACATTTTCCTTGATGGGGTAAGGGAATCTCAATCTTGAATCATGAGGAAATACAGCACATCTCTTTTATTGGCTACTACCCATCATCATACCTATGGTTACTTATTATTTAGTTAGTTGCCCAAGTATGTTAAGTGCTTTAGGGACAGGCCTGAAGACAAACCTCTAAAGAGATAAATAAGACACAGATGACTGATAGGCGGTGGGATGGGGAAGGGAGGCGGGAAATGAACAGCAGGGATGTTGGACCACATGCCTTGTTGATTTCAAGATTATTTTTTTTTTATTTAGGAGAACAGGAGTCACAAAGGGGTTTTGTTTATTTGGATTTATATTGGATCTGGACATTAATATTTACTATAACTGATTCTTGTTATCTATAATCAAGAATGAAAATAATGTCTTGGAATGGATATAAATCCTCCCACTGTGGGGCTTAAGCCAAATTTCTAATCCTAACCACAACATTACAGGGGAACTTCCCTGGGAGCAGATGACCCCATTAGTACTCAATGCATTATTTCTTGCAACTTCCTTTAAAGTGCTGACCTCAGTTGGAAATAGGATAATCAATTAGATGGCAAGTCCTCTATTTTGTTAACATTGACTATATAGAGATATTAGACAGGGATGGCTCTACGGGTGTGTCTGTGAAGACACATTGAGAAGTCAGAACTATGATCTCAGCAGGGGGAGCAGCTTGCACTATCCAAGAAGATGGTGGTTTAGGAGGAAGGCCACATGGCCAATAGCTCATGGTGCTCCCCTGAGATATTACAATCCCTGGCTGCCCCCAGTGCAGGGCTGCAGTAACTAAAAGGCACTATGCAATCCTCAGATGCAAGTTTTTTACATACAAACACCTCAAAAAAATTTATCCATTTTGCATTCTAGACAAATGAAGAATAAGTAGATTCTAAGTTGAGAGGCTGCATTAAGGTCTGCAGACAATTCCCCTGTAAAACAGGTAAGCATTAGCATCCCCATTTTAGAGATCGAGAAGCTGAGGCAGAAGAGTAGTTCTAAACACAGAAGTTCTAGAAGAACTAGAGAGGTCTACACAGACCTGAGCATCCTCACATCAAATTTGTTGAGGCTGTACAGCCTGCATTGGTGTCAATGCAGACATTTTCTCTAAAAAGCAAAAAGCATAAGTACTGAAATGGCCCTTGTCACCACACAGTATCTGAGTGCCTACCACTAATTAATGGATGTTTTCCTCACACCACCTCTGTGAGGTAAAGAATCTCACCGTGCCTAAAGAATCAGTCTGACTCAGTCATTGTGTATTGCCTGCCATATGCAGGACTGTGCTTCTTCCCTCTACACTGTCGCATATTTCCATTGACATGGCAGGATCCGAAAGTGTTTCACTTCTCCCAGGTGATCAGTGTGAGAAGAGGGCATCTGTTCTGCTCTAACCTTCTTGCAAGGTTCTAACATACTGTCACTTTAAATAGCAGTGGATGATTATTCTACGGGTAGCTTCAGAGACTATTAACTTTCTATCTGTACAGCAGAACCTTAGAGTTACGAACACCTCAGGAATGGAGGGTGTTCGTAACTCTGAACAAAACATTGTGGTTGTTCTTTCAAAAGTTTATAACTGCACATTGACTTAATACAGCTTTGAAACTTTACTATGCAGAAGAAAAATGCTGCTTTTAACCATTTAATTTAAATGACACAAGCACAGAAACAGTTTCTTTACCCTGTCAAATCTTTTTTAAACTTTCCTTTTTTTTTTTAAAGTAGTTTACGTTTAACACAATACCGTATTTGCTTTTTTTGGATCTCTGCTGCTGATTGCGTACTTCCGGTTCCAAATAAGGTGTGTGGCTGATTGGTCAGTTTGTAACTCTGAAGTTCTACTGTACCTATTAAGCCTTACAGGATACCAATCATTCTATTATTCCTCCAACCACAGTTACCTCCCCACATACGTTTTAAATATGGCCTAGACCATCACCTGACAAAGTAACACTTCTGTACGACTTTGTCCTGTTTTGTCACAGGCTTTAAAACTTGAGTAACAATCTTCACAAATCTGCCATCCTCAGTGAGACAATCCATACAGATAATTAGATTCTTTTTATGGATCAACAGAGCTCAGATTCAATCAGCAGTTATAGTGAAATAAAAATATCTTATACCTTTTCTTTAAAAAAACCCATGATTTTCCCCTTTAGTATGCATACGCTTGAGGGGATTTAAATGCATGTCCTCCATTAATTTGGAATGTTTGAAAACCTTAACCTAGAATCCTCTGCTTATTATTATGGCATAGATTTCCAAGTTCCTTTCTGGACTGCGTGAGCAAATGTTCAGTTTTAGGAAGACACGCTGTGTTAGTTTTGTTATACAAGGTTCTGGGTAGAAGGAATTTTTCAAGCAGTAGGAGAATTTGTTCTCACCCTTGATCTCTGAATGGAGTCAATTCTTGAGGCAGAGTTGCTCCCTGGTATTGTGCTGTGATTCCTGAAAGAAGGATTTGTGTGCATGCTGCTGCACCATTGCTGTTCCAGG